>NC_135237.1:525585534-531028034 GCF_051348905.1 Ranitomeya variabilis | reverse complement strand
ATCGATGATCCCGCCCTGTAGATGAAGCTCTCCTGTATATTACATTCAGTCCTGTTTTACGTCAGAGCTTATAGCCAGATTGGCATTTTAGGTTAGCAACTGTGAGATGCAGGGAAACACTCTGAGTGTTGCCAGTTTTTTATTTCTCCAGGTTAGGCACCCCACCCAATGTGACGCCCCACCCTACTTGGAAGACTATAATTCAATAGCACATTGCTTTCGCTGGTAACCCTCCCTATGGTTTTCAGCTCAATAATTATATGCAGGGATTTAGATTTTATCTTGATTTCGCTCAGGTTTGCTATCTTAGGAAACCCCAAAATAACAAAAAAAATATATATATAAAAAAAGCCTGATATAGTAAGTGACATGATGCAATAGAGTCTGGTGGAAAGTGGTGTAACTGAACCCCTACAGCGGTGAAGTCTCGGAGCTGATAAAAGACAGACGTATCATTATGTGCTATTATTCTTTTAGTTGTCTTTTGAGCGTTTTATACATATCGGTTGCTATGATATCAGTACACTGGTATTAACATTACTTAGCAGAAAACTGGACTGACAGGCTTTGATGTTTCTGAGAATCGTGTGGTTCTTCTGTCTTGAAATGGGGCTTGTATCATTTTATTACAGACTGAAGAACGTTCTTGGTTTTAAGGGAATTTGTGATGTCTTGTGTGCTCGACGTTCACTGAATACGTGATCTGAGCATTTTATTATTACCGGTACATATGTCTGTAGCTTTGTGGATCAGGTACTAGCCATATGGGATTAGACTGCTTTTAGGGGCTACTTGGTCACCATCAGTGGTTTAGTGTGGGTTTTCAGGGCTCAGGGCAAGGCAAGTCCAACCCATAAACACAAAAAAATTTAAATTAAAGTTATATATATTTATTTTTTTCTGTATACATTTTTTTATGTAACTTTTTTAATTATCCTTTAACGTTAATGTTAGTCCTAACCCTAGATATTTCTATTATTATTATTATTATTATTATTATTCTTTGCTTATGTAGCGCCATCACATTCCACAACACTGTACAGACATTATCATCGCTGTCCCCATTGGGGCTCACAATCTAGGTTCCCTATCAGTATGTCTTTGGAATGTGGGAGGAAACCCATGATACACGGGGAGAAGATACAAACTCCTTGCAGATGTTGTCCTTGGTGGGATTTGAACCCAGGACCCCAGCACTGCAAAGCAACAGGTTTTTAGAAAAAGTTTTTTTTTTTTAACAGGAGATACTTTAAAGGGAACCTGTCACACCAAAAATCGAAGATGAGCTGCGACCGCTGGCATCAGGGGCTTATCTACAGCATTCTGAAAGATGAGAAAAAGAGGTTATATTATACTCACCCAGGGGCGTTCCCGTCGCCCTTCCGGTCCGGGGCCTCCTATCTTCTTACAATGACGTCCTCTTCTGGTCTTCACGCCGCAGCTCTGGTGCAGGCGTACTTTGTCTGTCCTGTTGAGGGAAGAGCAAAGTACTGCAGTGCGCAGGCGCCGGGCCTATCTGACCTTTCCCTTTTGGGGTGACAGGTTCCCTTTAAAAAAAAAAAAAAAAATTTGGGACTGCTCCCAAAATATTTTCTATCATAAAATGACTAGTGAGAGGAGGGGAGAGGAAGCTGTGTGCCAATGCTTACATGGCTCTCAATATGATGAGGTCAACTTTGCCACCTTCGTCACTGATGAGAAATCCTAACTGCTGCACTCCGCACAGGAATCTATGGCACTGACCTAGATGTCAAAGGAGCCTGTGGCTGACGCTGCACTGGGGGAAATCTTGCATTCCTATATAGAATTTATCACATAGAACTTATCCCCCAGTGGCCTGTTTACCCATAATGCGCCACTGCCACACGCCTAGCTGCCTGTGAAAGGAGATCCTCTGCTTTCCTTCTATTTTTGATAATTTTTACTTTGGTCCCTACCACCTGTGGAGACCACATCCAGACCAAATTTCAATGGACCCCACCATAGCATCCACATGGGCTTCTAGTACGACCCTTGGACACAGGCAAAAGACGGCCCATGTGTAAGCTCAATAGACCTTTTTGCAACCCAAAAGCTCAATATAATGCTTAATTTCTCCTGTTTTGGAAGTGGTAGTAGCCTCTTACCTCTTGGGCCCCTGTGTGGTTGCACCAATTGAAATGTCCTCTCCTGCCTTGGAAACTGGACGGCACCTTTCAAATGTGTTTTTATTTATTACATTTCAGTACTTGGCCCCTCAATACATTAAAAAAAATGGTGGTTGGACGTTAAATTAGTCATGTCCGATCTTATGTGTGACATACTGTCGGAGAGTAGGAAATCTTTCACACATAAAAGATTGACTTTGGTCAAATGTGCGTAGGCATCGTTCCTACTATATGTTTCTTTGTGTGTGACTGGGCCCATCTAGGTGACTATAATCTACTCTCTTGAGTTACATTTACATGTGTTTTTGCTTCTGGATTTGGCCCACGTATACTTTTATGACCCCTTGCTTAATAGTAAGGGTATGTGCACTCATTGCGTTTTTTTTGTTTTTTTTTACGCACAGTTTGGTGAGGAAAAGACACAACACTTCACAGTATCAACAAAGTGAATTAAATTTCTGAAAACTCAGGCACATGTTGCTTAATTTTTTCCTTGCGGAATTGTAGCAGAGTCAATTCTTGCAGTATTTTTGCAATGTATTTCACTGATACTAGCGAATGGGGAAAAATTTGCAATAAAAACGCTTGTGAAAAATTAGACAAATTTTTCATATATTTTGCTTGGCATTTCTTCTGCCGAAACATCAGGATTTGTGGCAAAATAATTTTCTGCAAATTCTGAACTTGTGCACATAGCCTTATGCAGGTCATGGCAAATACCAGATGTCAGGATACTTCTATACAGTCACTGAGGTCATTTAGAAATTACTGAGCAGTAAGTACGGTATATAGGTTAGTTTCCAAAACTCATCTCAAGATAATATCTCAATTATGATTTTCTAAGGAGCTGTAAAGTTGTCGAAACCCAACTGGAGGCAGGTCAATGAGAGATGTGGATTTGCCATGTCTGTTATCTTCTTGTTTGGAGATTTTAAAGATCTTTTTAGCTCATATAATCAAAAAGGTTCTCCATGCACATGTTCCTTCCATGTGAAATTTCATTTTTTGCATTTTTTTTGTGATCTTATACTTGTGTTTCG
This sequence comes from Ranitomeya variabilis, assembly GCF_051348905.1. Taxonomy (NCBI): domain Eukaryota; kingdom Metazoa; phylum Chordata; class Amphibia; order Anura; family Dendrobatidae; genus Ranitomeya; species Ranitomeya variabilis. Next base: position 531,024,847 of record NC_135237.1, on the reverse strand, counting down.
GAATCTCCCTTATGAGGTTTAGAAATGCCTTGAGGTCATTTAACCTGCACCGTTGGGCTAGTCGAACTTATCAGGGTGCCACATTTTATATCACATGTGTGGTTAGATCAGATTGGTCTTGCTTTTTGTGTAGCCAATATACAATCTTCAATGTAAAGATCCTTTCATTAATAGGCAGAATATTCATGTTTGATCCCATAAAGGCATCGGGAGACGACTAGGTGAGATATTGATTTGGAAAGGAAAATTTCAACCTGGGAGCAAGTTAACCATTTTTTTTTCTACATTGATTAGACCAAATAAAGTAGAAAATGACAGCAACCATCCCGGTGTTGGAACATCCAATAACACAGGTCAACAAAAAAAAATTTTTTTTCTGGTGTCCAAAATATTTTAATGAATTTAGGGTATTTTTGGGGTGCTGATTCTGAATATGCTATCAGTTTTGCCAGATTGGCTCAAGTTTTTGAGATTTTTGGTATCTTATTTATAGCACTTGTTGGTAAATGCGACGCATCATCTCATTAATTTCTTTGGATTAGTACTTGAACTGAGCAGTTCTCAATATAGTTTTGTGTTAATTAGTGTTCTAAAAGTTTGTTCATAGCTTGATTTTTGCACTAACTTTATGTTGTTGTCTGTTTTCCAGTGAAAAGCATGAACTCATCAAGAAGAAGTTGTCTTAACGATCCAGACTCATTCTGTTACATTTGTGGTGAATACACACTGCCAAAACATAGAAGAAACATAACAGACTTCGTAAAAAAAGTGTATTTTGCCTATTTTGGGGTTATGCTTGGGGACCAAGACAAGTTTTGGGCACCACACATAGTGTGCAAAGCATGTATCGAATTATTACGAAAATGGAGCAAAGGACAAAGAAAAAGCTTCAAATTTGGTGTTCCAATGGTGTGGAGAGAGCCAAAAAATCATCATGATGACTGTTATTTCTGTGCAGTGCAAGTGCAAGGATTCAATAAGCATAAGAAACGAAAATGGGAGTAACATGGAATCTGCAAGAAGGCCTGTCCCTCATTGTGAAGATGTGCCTGTACCTGTGTTTACCATAAATAACAGTCATCATGATGATTTTTTGGCTCTCTCCACACCATTGGAACACCAAATTTGAAGCTTTTTCTTTGTCCTTTGCTCCATTTTCGTAATAATTCGATACATGCTTTGCACACTATGTGTGGTGCCCAAAACTTGTCTTGGTCCCCAAGCATAACCCCAAAATAGGCAAAATACACTTTTTTTTTACGAAGTCTGTTATGTTTCTTCTATGTTTTGGCAGTGTGTATTCACCACAAATGTAACAGAATGAGTCTGGATCGTTAAGACAACTTCTTCTTGATGAGTTCATGCTTTTCACTGGAAAACAGACAACAACATAAAGTTAGTGCAAAAATCAAGCTATGAACAAACTTTTAGAACACTAATTAACACAAAACTATATTGAGAACTGCTCAGTTCAAGTACTAATCCAAAGAAATTAATGAGATGATGCGTCGCATTTACCAACAAGTGCTATAAATAAGATACCAAAAATCTCAAAAACTTGAGCCAATCTGGCAAAACTGATGACATATTCAGAATCAGCACCCCAAAAATACCCTAAATTCGATTAAATATCTTTGGCACCAAAAATGCTGTTGACCAGTGTAATCTTTACGTTAAAACAGTGTTTCGACCCACAAAAGGGGTCTTTTTCAAACATTAATAAACATTAATAAACATTAATAATAATAATCTTTATTTTTATTTAGCGCTAACATATTCCCGATGGGGCTCACAATCTAAATTCCCTATCAGTATGTCTTTGTGTTGTGGTAGGAAACCCACGCAAACACGGGGAAGAACATACAAACTCCTTGCAGATATTGTCTTAATGGGATTTCGACCCAGGACTCATTGACTATCTGTCTATTGGGATTTGTGCAACCCCATAAACTAGATTTTAACAAAATGATCAGGTATTTTGAAAAAAATAAATAAATAAAATAATATATATATAATATATATATATATATATATATATATATATATATATATATATATATATATATAATTTATGGTCTCCTTTAGTTACATCACAGTCTGGAGCCATCAGGTGCATGTTGGTTCCAGTTATAGACTTAGGCTATGTTCACTTGAACAGTAATCATCCGTCAGAACGGATCCAGCAGTAACAAAATAGTTGTGCAGGCACAGCTTTTTTTTTTGTCCGGCTAAGAAAAAAAAAAGATTTCAACTTGATCTTTTTTTTTTTTAAACATTGAGGTCTATGGAAAACAGATCCATTAAATAGTCATCTGTTTTCTTCCTTTTGAAAGTGATCCAGTAAGCAAAAAACAAATTGTTTTCAAGTTGAAGAAAAACCGATGGCTGATTGTAGGATCCATTTTCCATAAAGTTCAATGTTAAGAAAAAAAATGGATCCAATTAAAATCTTCTTTTTCCTAATGGGACAAAAGATGTGTATGCTTTGTCTGTCAACAGATTGCTGGATACTTTCTGATGGATCATCAATGGACATGTATACGTAGCTTTGAATGTGGCAAATCAAATATATATATAATTTTTTTTTTTTTATTTTGAGAGAATTTTTGCTCCCTCTCATGCTGAGATGCTGTCCTCATTTTGTTTTACCTCTTAATTCATTTTTTTTAAAATTATTTTAGAGTAGCTTTGACCTCATTCTTTATTATTTTTGCTAGACTTGATTTTAGTTGTTTATAGACATAGGGATAGAGTGCTAAAATTAATGAGTTTTACATGCCAGTAATTTGTAAAATCAGAATTTTTTTGGTCCAATATAGAGTTTCCAATCTGGCAGTTGTTGTTCTTCTTTATGTTCATAGACTATATTCTGTTATGGTATTTTATGTTTTTGTTGTGTTTTTTTTTGTCTTGTATATATAAAGTTATACTGTTAACATATTCCCAGAAATGTACAACCTTGGCTATTTTGTACCATTTTTGTAATTTTTCACTACTTATATATACGGTATTTTAAATTATTAGGAAATGTTCCTATGTATGTCCTAAATCTATCTAAAACCATACGTTGTAATCGGTCCTAGAGACTAATTTGTACTCTTAATATAGCTTGTGGTTTTCATAGGACTATCCACAAGTAGAATGTAATGCTGCTTTATTTTTCTTTTCATCGGTAAGTTGCAGGATTTTCAGTTTGTCGTCTGAATAGTAAAGTTCAGAACATTTCTCTCGTTTAGAAGCTATCTGTCTGCTTTTTCTCCAAATTTTCGTGGGTTTGTTCTTTAATGGTTTCCTTCGGTTTTGCCTTAAACCATTTGAAACCACCTCTTTTCTGAGTGTTCGCCAGCTCGTTGCTCGTGAGAGATTATGTATGACAGTCTCTGTTGTATAATGAACAGGAGTATTGTTTGAGAGAAGGTAACGTATTGTGATTTGTGTACTTTTTTGGCAGTTGGCGTTCACTCAACTCTAAAACCCGAGTGTGATCTAACATCATAGATATCTGAATATTTTTCGGCAGGCAGTATAGTTGCGGTGTGTTTAAATCATCGCAGATAATATATATACAAAGCCCAAAATGGTAAACTCTGCTATCTCATGTGCAGGAGCTCGATGCCATAAAGGTGTCCAAAGTCTACACTGGGAATATTCCTCCTGAACGTTACTTACTGAATAATTTATAGTCTGACTTCATTGTATTATTATTATTTTTTTTAACTTATTATATCTTTATTTTGTTTTAATTAAGATATATTTTTATATGTTACATATTGTTGTGGTTTTGCAAATTAGTTTTTTTTTTTTTACTGTGGTGTAATAAGAATAATAATATTATTATTTGAAAGCTTGTACTGACGTGTTAGAATATTTTTAATAATATTTATTTAACTATGGTGCTTGGTCATTACCAGGTCCTAACCTGATACTGACAAAGCACCATGTTTGTGCCATTTTGATCTAAGTAGAGAGATTTTTTGCTGCCCCTAGACCAGTGTTCCCCAACTCCGTTCCTCAAGAGCCACCAACAGGTCATGTTTTCAGGATTTCCTTAGTATTGCCCAGGTGATAATTGCATCACCTTCACAGGCAATAATTCCATCACCTGTGAAATACTAAGGAAATCCTGAAAGCATGACCTGTTGGTGGCTCTTGAGGACTGAAGTTTGGGAAGACTGCCCTAGACTTACTATAGCCATTTTACAGAACCAAAGTTCAGGTCCCCATATGGGGTTTGGGGTCAAGTTTGGATAGAGTTTTTGTACCCACACCGACCTATGGACTAAAGTTCGCTTGAACCCGAACATCCATGGGTCTGCTCATCCCTAGACCTAAGCTTTAACCCAAAGACATTGGTAATTTACAACGAGGAACATGTCAGGTCCCCGGCTGTCCCACATATCAGGAGGTCCTTAGGGAGAAGACAGAAGTGGTTTATTGCTCCCTTTCTTTTCTCTTTTGCCAGTTTGCATAGTGCTCAATTAGCGGGACGGAAGCATTGTCACTGATGATTCTTCTCTAGGACTTGTCGATCATCTGATCTCAAGGTGATTGTCTCGTATAGCGGAGCTGTTGGGTCCTAGAGGACGTAGATCAGCTCAGCAGTTGGCTGTTTTCTCCTGTAGTTGGGGTTCAAATAAATCTCCCCACTGCGAGAGGGAACCAAAAAAAAAAATACTTTTTTTTTCATATAATATCCATATAACAAAAAAATCCCTATACATATGAGGTATTCACCTGAGCATAATAACAGGTTATTTGGTGTTAAACATGAACCGTAAAAAAATAATATAAACTTGCAAAAAAACAAACAATAGCACCGTAATTTATGTACCCCAAAGTATTGCTAAAAAATAATAGTTATTATATAATAACACAATGCACGGAATTTGTCCCACAAAAGAGACCGCTTCATAAAGCCACAGGAGTGGGGAAAAAAAAAAAAGTTTATGGCTTTGGAAAAACAGAGCGGCAGGAAAAAAACAAGGAATGTCATTAAGGGGTTAGTTTCTGGTACCTTATATACTGTATACAGTAGCTAGAGATGAACTGCCCTGATAATGTGCCTAATATCCAGATTTTGTTCTCTATAACCTTTAGTTTGTAGGTTTGTTACATGATAAATAGACGTAGAAAGGTAATAATGAAGGTATAAACCTCGATAAAGGAATATGAGCAGTGGATTTGTCTGTTTAGTAGAAACTCCATTAAATAATGGGAATGGGGCATATCGTCTTTGTAGTTTGCCCCAGCAGGAAGGACTTATTATATTATACATACCTACTGTATAGTGAGTGCTAGTGTAGTAATTCGTCCTTTTGGCTGCTTGTCCAGCCATAAAGGAATGTGTAGAACTGTATTATTCACCTGTTTAATTTGCTACGTGCCTGTAGTGTCACTGCAGTAGTATGGATATATGTCATTACAGATGGTTTCTGCCTTTATAAACTGACTTGTGAAACTGCCCCCTTCTTACCTTTGCTACTTTAATTGAATCATCGAGGCTTGCTTAGACCCGGTGTTAGGCCTCATTCCGACATCTGTGTTATTTTTTGCATACGAAAATAACAGAGATAAATTATTTTATCGAATTTTCACCTGTCTTTTTCATTTGTTTACATTAAGGCTATGTGCACATGGTCCACTGCGGATTTTTCCGCAGCGGATTTGATAAATCTGCAGGGCAAAAACGCTGCGTTTTTGCCGCAGATTTATTGCGGATTTACTGCGGTTTTTCTGCGGATTTCACTGCGGTTTTACAACTGCGGGTTTCTATAGGAGCAGCTGTAAAACCGCTGCGGAATCCGCAGACAGAAGTGACATGCTGCGGAATGTAAACCGCTGCGATTCCACGCATTTTTTTCCGCAGCATGTGCACAGCGTTTTTTGTATCCCATAGGTTTACATTGTAATGTAAACTCATGGGAAACTGCTGTGGACCCGCAGCTGCGGATTCACAGCGTTTTCCGCATCGTGTGCACATACCCTTAAAAACCTGCTTCTATTGATTAAAGGTTAAAAAATCCAGACAACACTAGAATAACACACTGATGACCAGGGGGTACATAGTAATCATGGGGCCCCATATCAGAAGTTTTAATTGCCCCTTCCCCCAGCAAAAATAAAAATAAGTAGTACTTGGTGGGGTCACAAAAGAGCATTTCATTGGATCCGCAAAGTATGATGTCAACAAAAGTGCCCCACAAACCCAGTAGGATATCCCCACAATTAATTCTTCCACAGTACCCTCTACGTGTAGAGTATGATGACCCTACTGTACCCCACCTCAACTCCCTTTGCTATGTATGATGACCCAAACACAGTAGGATCCCCCAGCCCTCCATGCAGCATCACACCCCTTAGAGTGTAATTATCCAAATTTCATTTCCTAGAACAGGGGTCCCGGGTCCCCAATTTGGAGCTCAAGAGCCACAGTGTGGCTCTCGGCTGTCTGCTAGCGTGGTGCATTAGCACCAGGTGTAACAAATAGCTATTAAGAGTAGATCTCTAGATGGTGACTTGTGTGTAGCCCTGCACAGAAGAGCAGATCTGAATGGGGTAAGATGGGGAAACCCTGGAGCTTGGCACACTGCCTCGGTGTGATTTCAGTGGAGAAGCTTTGGTTGTCATTATACTGGTAATAGGAGGATCTGGGTGTCACTACTGTGAGTGGGGCAGGAGCTGGATGTGGCTCGCGACCCTCTCTCAGAACTAAATGTAGCTCGCGACCCTCTTTAATAGCTGAATGTGGCTCTCAAGGTCGGAAAAGTTGGGGACCTCTGTCCTAGAACATAAGGGCTCATTCAGATGAGCAATATAATTGGTCTGTGTGTGCCATGGAACGCAAGCGGTTTTTCTCGCATGGACCAATCCTCTGTGTTTAGAATACTGCAGTATGCCACCATTCTGGACCAGAATGATGCATAAAATGTTAAGTCGGGCCCGGCAGGTATGTCGGCAATTTGGCACTGGCCTGATTTCTAATATGGTCTTCTGATCCGAACCTGAGGCCAGTTTTACACGTCCAACAGTCACAGGCTGAGTAGGCGTCTCAATGTCTGAATCTGGCACAGGTCTCCTGAACTCAAACTTAGCCGCCTCATAGTCATATGTGAAGCTCTGGAGTTCAGGTCACAAGACCCAAGACTGGTTCAGATATCTTGGTCAATACTCAGATCCTGAATGTTTTGTGATGATTTTTATTTACCATATTTTTTATAAATCTTGACAGTCAACTAATCCAGAAATCTCCATTGTGTTATTCTTCTTAGTTCATTGAAGGGCATTCTAATTTTTCTGAAGTGATTTCTGTCACACTTTTTTGTGTAGAGCTATAGGATCCCAGGGTTAGCCCACGTTCACACATTCAGTATTTGGTGAGTATTTTACCTCCGGATTTGTGAGCCAAAATCTGGAGTAGAACAATCCGAGGAAAAATATACTAGAAACATGTCACCACTTCTGCATTTCACACCCACTCCTGATTTTGGCTTACAGATACTGATGTAAAGTACTGACCAAATACTGAACGTGTGAACGTGGCCTATGTAAGATAATCGGGAGGCTTATAAAACTAATAGACGGAGTAACTCTGTTGTCTATAGCAACCAATCACAGCTCAGCTTTAAAATTTCAAGAGGGCTGTAAGAAATGAAAGCTGCATTGTGATTGGTTGCTATGGGTAATAAAAGCACAAGGCAGCTTTCCTTTCTTAAAGTTTTTGAAAAATGAAAGCTATGCTGTCATGGGTTGCTATGGGCAACAAAAACACTTTTTCTAGGCTGTCTTGTAAATGTGCCCCAGTGACTACAGTTGTCAGTGCAGTGACAGATAACGTTGCCTGTATTCACTACTTAGGATCTGTTCACTGTACGATAAGGGTGTTCATTTGTTGTTTTGCTGTATTTTTTATTTTTTTTTGTCTTAGGCCAGATTCACATTTTTACATCTACAGATGTATTTTTTTTTTGGGGGGGGGGGGGGGGGGTAAAATGGTGAGCAAAAATTGTCTGTAAGTCCAAAGAACATAGAAACGTAGCCAAAATAATTTTTTTTTTACCTTTTTTCTGTTTTTTAATCCATCTTGCCCATTTTAGCCTATAGGAAGTCCATCATATATGTCGGAAAACACTTTTTTTTTTTTTTCTCCAATTCAGGCGTATACGTCCAGGGAATCACATGGTGTAAATGTAAACCAAGCCTGATAGTGCTCTCGACAATAATACTAGATCCAGAACAGATACGCGACATGTGCATTTTATGGAGATGGCCGAGCGTTGTACTCAACCATCTCTGTCAAAATACTTCATAATCAGTTTGCAATAATAGACTGAAATAGTTTTATGTTCTGCCATTGATTAAAAGGGTTGTAGCCTCTATCTTTATTTTAACGAATGCATTGGGGGACATGATTTTTGGCACATACTAATTTACAAGGACTATAAATTTTCCAATTGGCCTACTTGGTGCCTTTTTTTCCCCTGGCAAACTGCACAGTTCACCTGTTCCAGGATGGTCACTTATGGATGAGTATGTGACCTGTAATCGCTCGTGCAGATGACCTTATAAATCGGAACGGAGTTTACGGACTGGCCGGCGGCTCTCCCATCCCATGAGTGACGGCTGCATAGAAATACATGAAGTTGTCATGCTCGGGTCGGAAGGGCCTCCGTCCAGTCCATGCTCTGCACTCCAATCTCTGTCTGATTTATTCCGCTGTCTGACTGTTCCCTAATACTTGTATATTAGTAGGTGCCAAATATTAATGTCCACAATACATTGGTTAAATAGACCCTGTCACCAGGTCCAAAGTGGCCATACTTTGCTCTTATTCTATCTCGCTGCTCACCTGAGTATTTGTGAGCTGTTGTTTTTTTACATTCCCAGAAAATAGAACTTTTTTTATTTATTCCTGATTTTTATGGACTTTACAAGGGGATGGAGCTCACGGGATTCATTGGGGATGTGTCTTTAGGCTTCTCTAACATTATTAACCTGTGAACCACGCCCCTTTGTAAAGACAATAAAAATTAGCAGGAAATGATAGAATTGATGACCATGTGACTCCAGCCTTAAAGGGGTTGTCCGGTCTAAAACTAAAAGTCTGCAGTGAATCTGTGTGACTTCAGACTTTTGAAACCTGGGCTGTGGAGTCAGTTGGAGTCGGTGTCTATTTGGTTGGAGTCTATCAAAAATGGATCGACTCCGAATGCTAAAATATATAATATATTGGGTACAGTAGCTCAGTGCGGGATGTGCTGTAATTGTTTTCATAAGAATTTGGGAAAGTTATGAAATGTCCTATAAATGTCTGTTCTATTCCTGATGTAAGGATCTTGGCTTTTAGTTGAGATGAATCTGTGCTGCACTTTTTATATACATGCTCAGTAGTGAGGTAATGCTGTGGAGTCAGGGAAATTGACTGTGATTTGCCGGTTTCTAAGCTGGGAATGGTGGTGATTTATGCAGTATGCATTCTCCCGGTCACACACCATTGCCACGCCATTGCTCCATACATTTATATTAAGCGAGGTCGCTCCCACTGGACAGCTTCTGCCCGGGAGTATGTATAATACCTACATCATCACCGTGCCTAGCTCAGAAGCCGGTGAGTCCTCGGCACTGGGAGGATTCAAAAGTCTACAGTCGCACAGATTGGCTGCAGACTCTTCATTTTAGACTGGACAACCCCTTTTAAATAACAACAATTGGACACCTTTAAGTCCTCAGATGACACCATGACTGTGCCGAACTATGAGACATAATTGGGCAGGAGTATTGCTATAATGGGTGCAGATGTTTGAGTTTGCTCTCGTGCAGACGACAGTATTTTTGGTCAACATCGGATCACACTCAGACCAATGTTATTTTATGGGGACATGCATGTGTCCAATTTTTTTTTTCCTTGAACTGAGCCTGCCTAGAATAAAATGCAGCATGTACGATTTTCATCTGATATTTGGATCACATTCGGCCATGGAAAAAAATCGAACCGCACTCGAATGACATCTGAGTACAGTCTGATTTCCATGGACTGACAAAATGGAGAAGATGGAGACATTTTTTTCCATATTCTCATCCGAGAAAATCAGATCAAGCTGATCATACTCTGATCAAAGTGTGATTAGCATAATTGACCTGATTCTCTCTGTTGGAAGAAAATGTGGTCATGTGACCCTAGCCTAACACTCAGTTCCTGTTTTCTGAGTGGTCTCAACAGCCCCTCTGGCACATAAGAACACAGCAGTATTATCAATGACTTGTACGTAGAGGGTGCAGTTACAGATTTTGCTTTGCGACCCAGGAACTTCATGTCAGCCTAGAGGCGTCCAATACTATAACTATCCATTTTTCTATCACGGCAATACTTTGCACCGAGTTGACTCTATAACCCTACAGCCAGTACCGTGCTTCAGTCACATTGCAGATTCTTGCATAATTCATTATAATTATTCCCTAAATCAAACTTTTCGATTTAATTTTCACATAAGGTTTCAGAAAGATGAAGCAAATATAGGATTAGGTTTGGGAAGAATAATTCATGTATTGCTGCCATTTGCATTTATTGAGCCGAGTCCAAATGCAATTATAAAGTTTCTTTCTGCCAAAATTGAAGGAAAATATACAATAAAAGGATAAATCGTGAATAGAACAAGTAAGATTAAACAGAAACGTGAAATTGTACGAAGCACAAAATGATTGGACTAAGTCTTCTCCGCGGCTGCCAAGGGTTGGGGATTTTTCCAGGGACACTTGGTGCTCCTGGGTACAGGCATCTGTTTATTTTCTACACCCTCCAATATCGTATCAAATCTTTTCTGTCAACAGTTCAGAGCCGTTGCCAAAGACATTTTGCTGCTAGGCCCGTGCATTTCTACACATTTCCTGCACATTTCTGCAGAGAAAGAAGTGCTACACCTCACGATGACCCACCTGCTCATTATCGCTGAAGCCCACCATGACCATGATGATGTAATAAAGGTTTGCTGATCTGAGAAATATACTATAACTCCACACATGACCTAATACAAACCCATTATGTAAAAGACCAACATAAAACTAAAGAAGCCCACAACTTTACCAAACCATAATACATCTGACATGGAAGCAACCGCTGGACATGATCGTAATATAATTTTATTATATTCTGTACATTAAATCAGGGTCCTTTTAGGAACGACAAACTACTCATTTTCCCCTAAGGATGGTTAAAGAATTAATGCCAAATAAAGCAAGTTTAACTGATTGCTGGGCGTCTGACCGTTGGAACCTCAAGCAAACCCAAGATTTTGGCTATGGAACCGCAAAAAGAGTCCTTCCATAAAAGGGTGAAATATGAGCATGTTTGGCCTCACTCCATTCATTGTGTATAGGGCTTAGAAAAAGTTGAATACAACGGCGCTAAGCTTTTTTCGGCAGTCCCGTAGACGTAAATGTAATGGAGAATGAGCATGTGCAGTTTTGCCACATTCAAAATTGGGTTACAGAGCCTCTTTTTCAGAGTTCCAGAGCCCCAATTTTAGGATTGCTATAGATCTCCACAGTCGGACTTCCACACATCAGTAAATTGTACCCTATCCTGTGGATAAGGAATAAAATATATATTTTTTGGGAACAGCCTTTTAATAGGCAGTATATAGCAATATTATTTGAGAATGGTGTTGCCTTAGTAGACTGCAATTTTATGGGATTTTGTGGACCCGTTAAGAGTTTTTTTCCATACGGTACTGTATATGGTAGAGCAGTTTATTGTAATATTTATTACCATTGCACTGTATAGCAACAGTATGTGGGCTGAAATTACTGGAGTAAAGGTTTATGAGTTGAATGAAGGTGGTTCTTCTTTGCTTTTATTCCGTTGTCTTGTTTTCTCTGCATATAATATTACTTCTCTTTGTATAGCCCAACGGCTCCACTAATATGCTCTACATGTAAAGCACTAAACATCTGATCAAAAGTGTATTCCACTTACCTTTGCTTTTGTCTCAATACCCCGAATTGCTAGGTCCATCACTAGGTTACATGTCCCACCACTTCCCTCAGCTACACTTTTACCTACCAACATCCCCTGGCCATTAAGGTACCGTCACACTAAGCGACGCTGCAGCGATACAGACAACGATACCGATAGCTGCAGCGTCGCTGTTTGGTCGCTGGAGAGCTGTCACACAGACCGCTCTCCAGCGACCAACGATGCCGAGGTCCCCGGGTAACCAGGGTAAACATCGGGTTGCTAAGCGCAGGGCCGCATTTTACCAGTGTAAAATGTAAAATAACAAACACTACATACTCACCTTCGCGTCCCCCGGCGTCCGCTTCCTGCACTGACTGAGCGCCGGCCCTAACAGCAGAGCGGTGACGTCACCGCTGTGCTGTACTTTCATTTTGCGGCCGGCGCTCAGTCAGTGCAGGAAGCGGACAGCAAGGGACGTGTGACAGACATCAGAGGGTGAGTATGTACTGTTTGTTTACATTTTACACTGGTAACCAGGGTAAACATCGGGTTACTAAGCGCGGCCCTGCGCTTAGTAACCCGATATTTACCCTGGTTACCATTGTAAAACATCGCTGGTATCGTTGCTTTTGCTGTCAAACACAACGATACACGCCGATCTGACGACCAAATAAAGTTCTGAACTTTAATCAACGACCAGCGATATCACAGCAGGATCCTGATCGCTGCTGCGTGTCAAACACAACGATATCGCTAGCCAGGACGCTGCAACGTCACGGATCGCTAGCGATATCGTTTAGTGTGACGGTACCTTTAGACATAATCCCACACCTACCTATGACTTGACAACTAGACATAATCCTGGTTGATTGGCTCATGGATGAGTTGCCTTTGATGCACGTCTGGTGGTCACTGGTTCTCCTTATGGTCGCCTATTTTCATGTAATCGTTCATGCAATGATTATCGAAAAAAGTTTGCAAATTAGCTGTCAACCAGCAGGTTCTTCAACTCTCATACAACCCCTTTAATTATTATCTATAAGGTTAGTAATCTTAAAAGCTAATACCTATCTAACCGTAGCCAGGAAAAAAGTTTTTGTGCTCAATCATTTGCCTCTGTCTCTCTGACTGCATTATTTGTATTTTTACTTTCTTTATCCTTTAGTGTATCTTATTTCAGATCCAGTTGGTTCTTATGATCGTATTTACAGAGTGTAACATGAAGAACACATGCCCAATTCAACATAAACGATCCTCATGCAGAATTTTTTAGGAGTTTTTTGTAGACCTGATCAGCTTCAAAATCCTCCTGCTAAAAGTCTTAGAAAAATCCTTGGAAAACTCTTCCTATTAATTTCTATGAGAAATCGCCTTGTTCTCACAATTAGTTCTTTTTTGTTATTATCCTGAAAATGTTTTTTTTTTTTTCTAATTAGTGTAGTTTCTTTTGAAGCTTATTTTGGTTCAAAATGAGGCAATGGCCAACCAAAAGGCTGCGAAAAAATTTTCAGGATAAGAAAGTTGCTCCCCAAGAAAGGAGCATTTCCCGAAGTGGTTTACTCTTGAAAAACTCTTTTTTGGATTTTTCGGTCTCAAAAAAACTTTTGATGAACATTGTCTAAGAGTTTACCCAGTGTACGATGTTCCAGATATAATACAGGAGTAGTGTGGTCTTGTATGATAAAGGCCTCAGGCACTCATTTAAGGATCACAAACAGGGTGCTACTACTGCACCAATGATAGTTGTGTCAATATTTCCATCCATGTATTATATGGTCAGCCGTATATTTGAGGGCCATTGTTTAGCAGCTGTATATGGCTGGTTGCAGCTTTTCTTGGTTGATCATTGGCGTTCCAAAAAAATGGACTTGCGTCAATCAACTGATTAAAAAGTTGCTTCTCAAAAATATCTCTTCTACCCCCATCAATCTCTAATCAAGTGGCGAGCCTTTAAAGCATACCAATATTCTTTTTTTTTTTTCATTAATAACTTTTTACTTACTTAATTGCCCTACAGATCTATGGCACCTGGGTTATGAGCCCCCCACTGTTCCCTTTAAAAAACTGCTCTGAGGAACCCTGTTAAGTAGGCAAAAGCACTGAGCTGCTGCTTGAGGACGCGATCGGGTTGTGTTTGGAGATCACATACTTTGTTTAGCCCTTATACTGTTCTGTGCTCATTCTCATTCATTACCTTAGTATTTCTGCTTGCTCAGCAGCAAGCTCAAGATCATTTTTTGGGAATCAGACCTTCACCGGTCGACGTGTAAGGTTTGGTAAAGATATTCGGGGAAAAAAAGAAGCTGTGTTTTCATATTTTTTGCCTTAGACTAGTTTCAAGTGACAAAGACCCGAACTTCCTGAGTTCCACTTTAACGTAAATAATGATTTAAGTTACGGTATTATTTAAGTTCTGAAATAGTAACTATAATAGAAAGAAGTAATACTGAAAGAATAATTATTTCCATATTGCAACCGTTAATCGGATCAAATAATAATTTTTCTCTTTTTAAATATTGGCTTCCAACTTTTGTTTCAGTGAGGCTATTCCGTGTAAGATTATTGAAAGCCAGATATGAGTATTTGGAGCCATGTTATTATAATAATAATATTAAATATATATGTGTGTGTGTGTGTGTGTGTGTGTGTATGTGTATATATATATATATATATATATATATATATATATATATATATATATATATATATATTTATTTATATTCGTGGAAAAGTTCTCAGCAGTAAACTTTAATAACCCATGACTGTAATTGTGGATAATTTACAATCGAGGAGAGATTTTGATACAGTTTAACTGTAGTGTGTACTGTGATCGAATGCATTGATTGGCAAGTTTGGCAAGGTGATAGGTACTTAGCTCAGCGATACTGGGGAAATTACACAATGTTTAAATTGCTCTTTACAGTTTTGCTTTATGCGGCTGTGGAAAAATATACCTTTCAATATAAACCAAATTGAGAAGTTATTACCCTGTATAAAAGCTTTTCTATATATATATATATATATATATATATATATATATATATATATATATATATATATATATATATATATATATATATATATATATATAATTTTTTTTTAAGATTTCTGTGATTTTTTATTTAATATATCTTTGTCCATGTTGTATTATTCACACCGCGAGGCTGCCAGAATAAAATACACCGTATATGTTTCTGTCTACTATTATTCACACCGCGAGGCTGCCAGAATAAAATACACCGTATATGTTTCTGTCTAACTTTATTTTTTTAGCTATAGAATATAACACTTTTTTTTTTTTTTTTTATCTTTTAATATTTCAGCCAAACTAACTGAAAAAAGTAATGTTATTTTATATTGAGCAATGATTGGGCATTCCATTTATAAGTAGATGGTATCGTGCCAAAATTAAGAATAGAAATGATGTGAAATTTAATTTGTGAAGCTAATATTCGGGTCCAGTTAAACACCATGATTTACCTTCACAAGTCAGATTATTAATGTTTGATGTGTGTCATTCTAGAGTGTTTCAAACTAAAATTATTAGGCTATGTGCACACATTAAGGATTTTTTGCGTTTTTTCGCAATAAAAAAAGTGATAAAAATGCATAAAAAACGCCTACATATGCATCCTATCATTTAGAATGCATTCCGCAATTTTTGTCCACATGAAGCGTTTTTTCCCGCGAAAAAAATGCATTGCTGTAAAAAAAAGCAGCATGTTCATTAATTTTGCGGATTTTTCGAAAAAAAAAAAAAAAGCGTGAAAAAAAAGCATGCGGATTTCTGGCAGAAATGTCTGTTTTTTTTGTCCAGAAATTTCTGCAAGAAATCCTGAACGTGTGCACATACCCTTAATCAGAGGTGTCAAACTGCATTCCTCGAGGGCCACCAACAGGTCATGTTTTCAGGATTTCCTTAGCATTCCACAAGGTGCTGGAATCATTCTGTGCAGGTGATTAAATTATCACCTGTGCAATACAAGGAAATTCTGAAAACATGACCTGTTGGCGGCCCTCGAGGAATGCAGTTTGACACCTCTGCCCTTAATGATCTTTGAAAAATGTATTTCTATATATAAGCGGAATGCAATGGGCAACCATATTTATTACTAATTTTCAAAGGGCTCTTTGCCAAAATTTACTTTCTTGACAAGGTCACAAAAGTCACCGATGAAGCCCTTTTGGGCTGCCTTGGGCTTCGGGAAAGACGAAACTCAAGTTGGACATACAATTTTTCTATGGTCTTTGTGACTTATCTTTGCTTTCTAAACATGGCAACTGTTGCAAACAAGGAAAGATTGACATTGTGCTAATGGTTACACTGGCCTTTTTATGGCTAGAGGCTAGGATTAGAGATGCAGTTGACCCTATTGGCCAAGGAAATGAGTGAAGATGGCATGAACGAGGGTTGATTTGCCTGTTTGTGCCATTTTAAATCCTACAATCATGTATGTTTATGTCTCTTATATTGTTGCCTTGTATGTTGTTCGGTTTCGCCAAGTTGCTTTAGCAAGTGATAACATTTCATCCACTCGACTCCCTTAAATGGACGATTCTAACATTTTCCAATCAAGTGGTACTTTATGTTTCTTCGATAGACCAAGCTTCTGTAATGTCAGTAGATCTTAGCTGTGTCCACACCTTGCAGATTTAGTGCATTTTTTTTCTCTCGGATTTGTGACAAAACCTGATGCCAGCAAAATGAATAAGAAACTTTAAGTGTCATGCACATGTTGAGTATTTTTGACTTGCAGATCTGGTGCAGAAAATAATCTGCAGTATGTCAATTCTCTGTACGTTTTTTCACCGTTGACTTTACGCCAGTCAATCAAAAAAGTAAGGAAAAACGCACCAAAAAAGTGCATTTTTGCAGATGCGATTGTCCTGCCGGGAGATGCAGTAATGGCAGAAATTTTGCTCGGCGTCTGTACATACCCTTACGCTGTAGGTAGAGGCTACTTTACTCATAATTGCCATTTTTATTGCCTTTTGCTTCAGTCTTTGCAGCCATTTAGCTACATTTCTTATTTTATTGTTATAGTCCAAAAATCAATGTTGTGGCGAAACTTCGAAAAATCTTGTAAATCCTGAGTGCATGGGTGTAAGTTTTGTATGCAAGTATTCGATCTGGCTTAAAAATATACCCAACACATTTCAGTAGTTATATATATTAAATATATATACTTTGATGTACATTTCTTTTGAGAAAATGTTCTTCTGTATTGAGTGGTAATGTATCATTCTTTCTTATGTAGCACTGACACTGTACTCCGCTCTTTACAAAATGAGATACGTCGGTTAAGCAAAGGAAAGCTTCGTCACAAGGGTAAGTACTACGTACCTACCTGTGATTATAATTTTTTTTTTTGTGTATCTTACATAAAAATGTGTACATAGGAGTGCCAGTTCATCATTTGCATAGTTCTTTACGTCACATTTTGTGTTTTGATTTTTCTTTTCATTGGTGAAATTTTTCTAAATGGCACACATGGGTTCAGTGAATTTTGCAAAAATTTAAAGATACAATATTTTTTGTCTTTTGCTTTTCTTTTTAGAATAAAAAGTTTCATGGTCCTGTTAATATTATTATTATTATTATTATTATTATTATTATTATTATTATTATTTATTGTTATAGCGCCATTTATTCCATGGCACTTTACATGTGAGGAGGGGTATACATCATAAAAACAAGTACAATAATCTTAAACAATGCAAGTCACAACTGGTACAGGAGGAGAGAGGACCCTGCCCGCGAGGGCTCACAATCTACCAGTTATGTTACCCTTTTCAACTCAAAAAAGTTTTGTGACACTAAAGTTGCAAATGTTAAATTAGGCTAAAAAATGTGGAAACCCAATAATGCGAAACAAGCAAAAAACAAAACTAAATAAAGTGAGAATCACTAAACAAATGAAATGGTAAGAAGTACGGAAAAAAAGCCAGTATTGGAGACCTTTTTGCTGTGGGAAAAAAGGCACAAAAGGACTGATATTCCTATAGTTTTCTCCCTGCTTTTTATTTTTTTTATTTTTTACTTTGTATGTATATTCTTTGCCGTCCACGTCCAGGCAGATTAGCTACATTTCCATGGTTTGTAAATTTCTTGATTATGTTGCATCATGTGGACATAGAAACATCCAGATCACTGGAGATTGACTTGTAACCTTTAGCTTGTTGATATTGTTCAACAATTTTGTTTCTCAAGTCCTCAGACAGTTCTCTTCTCCTCTTTCTGTTCTCCATACTTAGTGTGGCACACACAGGCACACAATGCAAAGATTGAGTCAACTTCTCCCCTTTTCATCTGGTTTCAGGTGTGATTTTCATATTGCCCACACCTGTTACTTGCCACAGGTGAGTTTGAACCTACATCACATGCTTGAAACAAAGTTATTTACCCACAATTTTGAACAGGTGGCAAAAAATGTTGCCAGTTCTGGGGGTTTAGTGTGAAATTATGTCCAATTTGCCTTTTTTTCCTGTTTTTATTTGTGGTGTTCTAATATACACAAAATAAATAAACTTGTGTATAACAAAACGTGTAATTGCAATAATTTTCTGGAATATGACTATATATATATATATATATATATATATATATATATATATATATATATATATATATATATATATATAATCTCCTACACACATACAGTCATGATCGAATGTGTTGGCACCCTTGAATTTGTTCCAGAAGATGAAGTATTTCTCCTAGAACATTCTAGAACTTACAGGTTTATTTATATACACACATAGTCATGGCGGAAAATGTTGGCACCCTTGTAATTGTTCCATAAAATGTAAAAATGTAGATGTATAGATGTCTGTCTCATTATTATACATATATTATAATCCCCCTAAAAAATTTAAAAACGTTGATCTCGATCTTTGAAAACAAAAAATGTTTATACAATAAAAATCAGCTTCAGTTCTGCGTTCCCATACATGTAAAACATATGTAGTCATCCATGTTCCCATTAAAAGAAATCAGGGGTCATATATATATATATTTTTTCCATTAAAAAAATACATTCATATAATGGATGGTACTGTAAAAATGCATAAGGATATTAACATTCCATTTGTCATACTTAGTAAAATATGATGCAGAGACATTTATCCAGAAATCACAATGGATTATCTCAGACAGATTCCTATTACAATTTTCCTGTGTATTCCCTGGTTAAATCCCTAATCCTTCTGTGCCTAAAAAAGTCAGGACAGTCTGATGTGAGGATTTCCTTTTTTTCTGAAAGAAAAAAAAAAGCAAAAGAAAACAATGTTTCCCCCTTGTTCCTCCGTCTGCAGTGCCTGTAATGGTAATCGACCTTAAATCTGTTTATATGCTTACATGTGAAATTCATATCAGCTTGTTTGTTTAATGTCAAGGCAACTGATATAATAATTGCTCTTCCGTACACAGGAACGTCGTCATCCTGTATGTTACATAAATGTAATTAGGCTTTGATGCTGTGCTGCTCATGCGTATGTTTTATCTCCGTCGTGATCCATTTCTGGATAATTAAAGAATCTTTTCCAATAATTTTTTTTACGCATTTTGCCGAGAAGTAGGTTAAGACAGGAATCCCTCAGATGGTTCTGTGCTTTTCTTTATTCAAAGGAGCTTTCAGTGAGCTTGGTATTGAAGACCTGTTTCCAGTATGGGTCATCGATGGACTGTGGAGGTTTGACTCTAAGCACCCCAAGTTGCTAGGGACATGGTTCCTCTCTAAGTTCTGCACTCTCCTTATTGTTTGCTAGGCGGCACAACTGGTGGACAGGCACAACCTCTACCAAATGCATGAAGGTATGCATGGCAAAAAGTAAAGGGGATGCTGCCCTTGCGTGTATTGGAAAATGATCTTGTATTCCAGAAAATACAACATTCCCTTCATAGTTACCCAGAACAGTGCCAGGGGGTAAGTAAGCTGCAATACCCCAGGTACTAGCCGAGGTTTAGCGCTACGCTTAGTAAATATTGTAGAGGATATGATTTGGGGGTCACATTACCAAACAATATATGGGATATGGCTGTGGAACCCCAACCCCTTTACATCAGCTGATGGACGAGGATATACCCTCACCGATCTGATATTGATAGCCTATTCTAGGGCAGGTGTAGACTGACATTTTCTCCACATCCAAGAAAATCCCTCCAATTAGGCTAATCATCACACTCTGATCAGAGTTTGACCAGAGTGTGATCCAATTTTCTCGGACGTGGAGAGAGAAAAAAATAAAAATAAAGTTTCTCCACCTTCTCTATAATGTCAGTATCTATTTTCATGTCATCCGAGTGCAATTCAAATTTTTGTTTTATCGTGGAGCCATAGACCTGAATGTCCGAGTGTCTTCCAATATCGGAGACAAATCGTTCACGCTGCAATTTTTATTTTTCGCCTGAATTACTTGGTCCAAGGAACAAATTGGACACGTGCTCCCCCCATAAAATAATGTGGGATGAGTGTGATCCATCAAAAAGACGGATGGCACTCGTCCGATAACTACTGTGGTGTGCACGAATCCTAAGAGTAAGTATATCCAACACCCTAGTTTATTTTTTCTCTCCAGTTATAACTGCGTGGAGGAAATAAACATCTAGAAATGACTGTTTGCCATAGAAAGTGGTGATTCAGTGGTTAGCACTGTTGCCTTGCAGCGCTGGGGTCCTGGGTTCAAATCCTGCGGAATATGTTGGCACTATATAAATAAAATAATAATAATTATTATTTATAAATCCTACCTGTCACGATTCCTCTGCTCAGAGAGCCTGGGAATCAGTGATGGACAGCTCTGTCATACTATCCTGTGCTGGGACGTGCTGAGCTGTTGGTGCTTTGATTAACAGCTCGGTTGACCTATCTGACTGGGAGGTGCAGAGATTTCCACAGGTGCTCCCTGTTCTTGGTAACTGCCCTGCTATTTAGGTGAGCTGTCTGGCCCAGATCACTGCCAGGCTAAGCTTGTTCTCTCTGGTGTGTGTTCGCCTGATCCCTGTGCTGTAAGTTTTGATCTTCTTTTGCTGACCTTTGGACCGTGATCTGACTACCTGTTTGTTATTGCCCCTTTGCATCTGATATTCTGCTGCTGACCTTTGGATCATTTTCTGACTACCTGTTTGTTATTGCCCCTTTGCATTTGATATTCTGCTGCTGACCTTTGGACCATGTTCGGTCTACCTTTTGGTTATTGCCCCTTTGCATCTGATATTCTGCTGCTTACCTTTGGACTGTGTTCAGACTACCCGTTTGTTATTGCCCCTTTGCTTATCCGCTGTTCCTCTGGTATTCTGACCTTGGCATGTGACCTGACTTTGTAATTTTCCTTTGTTTACTACGAGCTCTTCTGGTATTGACCCCGAAATGTCTGACTTCGCTGACTCACAAGCCTGTTCGTGGGTTGTGACAAGCGTCCCACTACCAAGGGCAAAATCTGCAAGGAGTTTGTATGTTCTTGTGTTTGCATGGTTTCTCCACACTTCAAAGATATTCTGATAAGGAATTTAGGTTGTGAGCCCCAATGGGGACAGTGATGATAATGTCTGTAAAGTTTGACGGAATATGATGATGCTATATAATTTATTACATGATTTTAAAGAGTTGTCTGATTTAGAATATCTAATTCCATGTATCCTACTAGGAAATTCTGATGTAATAGAAGTGGGTTTGTCTCTATTCGAGACGCCATAGATATATGAAGCTAAAAAGACTAGGAGTGTCTTGGGCTCTAGAGGACTTGGCATGTCCCTATATTCCATAGACTGTCTTTTAATATGACAGATGTGTAGTGTCTTTTTCCCCTGATGTGCTCCTGTAGACAAATTGAACAATTGTTTCTGGGTTTTCCATTACAGAAGATCATTAGGGATCCTCAACAGTTAGACATACTGTGGTCAGCTAATAGTCAAGAGACCCTTGTTAAAAGTATATTGTCCAAAGTTTAAATATTCACTTGAAGAATAAAGTGTTTCAGTTTTTGTAGAAAAAAAAATAAGTGTATGCAGTTTAGTATGCGTATAAAAGACAAACTTAAGAATGTTGTAAAAGTCATATGATCTGTAGTAAATCTGTATATCTCTGACCAACTGAAAAGTGTCGGTTGGCCCCAATTAAAGAAGGTTCTCCAGGACTATGTAATTAAAGTTTATTGAAGAAGGCACAGAACATGGTTAGGTTTTTGCCATATATTAAAAGTGCAGATCCAACTGAAGGGAATATTTACGATGTTAATTGCACCTACGGTTCATGACCTGTGGATAACATGTCAGCAGAACACTTGAGCATTTAGTGGTCACATATGATTAATACAGCATGTCACGTTGCCTTGCACCCATAGTCTTTATTATGGGATGCAATAAAAAATACCCTTATGGTACTGCCTATTATTTACAGAGCCTCTTCGTGAAAGAATAGCCTTTTGTGTAAATTTGTATTATACATTTTAGATTTTACCAGTCCAATGTAACACAACTTATTTTCCATAAATAGAGTATAGGTTGTCACTCTGTTTATTATGTGTTCAAAAATCTCAAATAACTGCATATGTATTGGTCACAGTAGTAAAGGGAAGGATCTTCATAAAGAAAAACAAATAAGTGTTATTTACCCCTCCAAATCCCGTCACTCCAGTGGGGCCCAAATATGATGTCCTGTTCATTCACTCTCCTGAACACTAAGTGGTACCTCAGTCATAGGTCCATAAATCACCTGAACTTATCGCAAGTCTATTGCTACCATGGTTAGTTGAATATCATCTCTTCCAGACCATTGGAATGATGGGGTCTGAAGGGATCAGTAACGCCTTATACAGTTTTCAATTTTCAACACAAAAGTCAAGTACCCATAGGCTGACATTCATACAGTCAACTTGATGGAGGCCAATAATGTGTAAATTTTTGGCAAACAGACATCCAATAATAAAAAAAAAAAAAAATACAGTACGTGATACATTTTTTCACTAACAATT
The DNA here is from genome assembly GCF_051348905.1 of Ranitomeya variabilis. Taxonomy (NCBI): domain Eukaryota; kingdom Metazoa; phylum Chordata; class Amphibia; order Anura; family Dendrobatidae; genus Ranitomeya; species Ranitomeya variabilis. The sequence goes on along the minus strand of NC_135237.1, from coordinate 531,001,926 downwards.
TTTTAGCTTAAAAAGTTGGTGAAAACCTGGTTTAGGAAAGCCAGCTATGATAGGGTGAAATGCTAGAGGTTCACCCAGCTAGCTGTGACTAGAACCAGGCTGTGAGTTCACTGGAAGCAGTCAGTTTGGGGAGCTGAGCAGAGTGGGTTGTGTTGGGAGCTGCAGAGAGACAAGCCAGAATCTCTCTAAGAAGAGAGTACACCGGTCGTGTGCACCAAACTGCAATTATCACTGATTACTGTGCACAATACCATTTTGTGTGACCGATTTGGGGCTAACTCAGCCGTGTCTGAGTCACCAGTGAATGTGATCCCTCTAAGCCTAAAGCCGTTTCCTCTCAGATTCTGTCTTGTCTCTCCTGTAGCTCCAACACAACACACTTTGCTCAGCTCGCCAAGCTGACTGCCTCCAGTGAACTCATAGCCTGGTTTTAGTCCTAGCCAGCCAGGTCCACCTAATTAGTACCGCTAGTGCTAGGATTTAACTCTGTCTTAGCTGGCTTTCCTGCACTGGGTAAACACATTCTATATAATATATTGTCTAATTTCCATAGCTGCCCATGTTAAATAGTGTACTGTCAAAAAAGACTGAAGAAATGTAAGTGACAACTTATTTGAAAACATTTCTGGCTTGGAAAACCGATTGCCCCTTCTCAAGCCCAATCAACTGTGATATCTTCTCAAATCTTATGCTGTTCCTCTAAAAAGAGAAAAATTGCCTAATATTCCTCTAGTCATCGGAATTGTATTTTAATTACACAATGCCAAACTAGTTCATGAAGTAGTAACCTGCGGCAGCGTTTGGCCAGAGGAGATGTACTATACACATGTTTCTACTCTCAGTTCTTCAAGTTAAGAAAATGTTCTTCATTTCGTTTTTATGAGGTTGTATGTCTCCTATCAGAGACATGTAACCGACTGCTATTAATGGACCTGCCCAATATGCCGTCAGCAATTCCATACAACATTAACTCGCTCTAGCTCTGGTGTGATTTAGCTTCCTATTCTTCATAGTCCTCTTTCGATAGAAGGACAATCATCTTAAAGTGGGTTAAATTCTGGTGCTACCAGAATAAAACAAAACATCTGGAAGCCATTTCCTATTTTTCTGTTCCCTCCAGTTCAGGGGTCTTGAACTCCAGTCCTTAAGGGTTGTAAACTGTCCAGGATATAAGGCTATCCTTTCTTGACAGTGTGCGTCAATCACAATGAATGAACCTCTCACCGGCCCACCTGTAAAAATACCCTTAGAGGGGACGCTATTGTCGGTTTATGGGTTTAATTTATTTCCTTGTAGTACACTAAACAATTGTACTCGTTTCTGTGCCTTCATCTCTAAATGTAACTCTGTTCTGCCAGATAATTATTGCATTACAAGTGAAATGAGAATTTTCTACAAATTGCAACACTGACACTTCTGTGTGACTTTAAATTTGGAGGTTTTATTTATTTATTTTTATGAATTTATTGTACTTTTTATAGAAAAAATAGATCTATTGAGAAACTGTTCTTTACTTTTCATGTTCATCCAATTACAGACATGATTCTGAGATGTATCTGATTTTCAGAGGTCTAAATATCCTCTCTGATATAGAGCTAATTTTTGCTTACTTTAATTTTTTATATTTTGATGTATATTAGTTTATATCAAATCTTAAAAATACACTCCAAAAAACTTGCATGGCCACATGCACACGGACATATAATGGATCGATATTGTATGTATATTTTATTACCATGTGGAACCCATGATAAAATAAAACTATAGCAAGTTCTATCGTATGAGACACAGAGGATTGTTCCCAGAAACATTCTCGCCCTGATTCGTCATTGTCTTTGCATGTGTTTTTTGTCTATTTTTTTTGTTTGCACCCAAATCGTTATATTTATGTCGTCTTTAAGTGTATTTTATGTACGCTCTTCTAGTTTTTCTTTTCTTTTTTTTTTCCCGTTTTGTGAGCTGAATTTAGCGATCCCGTGTTTCCAGCTGTTCCATCAATTCCATCTTTTTAAAAAGTCACAAAATTTGGGGCAATTTCACTCTCATTTCCCCCTGGTGTATTTTTCAGTAATCAAGTTTTTTGCAACTTTTGGTGTCAAAAAGGGGGAAAAAGCCCATTTTTTACTTTGCTCCAAATTCATAAACTGCATGCGCCATTTTGATAAATTTGGCACCAAAAAAGGCTACTAATACCACAAGACAAAAAAAGGCAGCTAACATAAAAAAAAAATAAAATAATGGGACTTTTGGGACTATTATGCCACACAGAAGCACTATACGCTAGCACTTGATATAGAATTGCAGGGACTACTGCATCCTGCTGAATAATTATTGGATAATGTCTGCCGATTTTGGTTATGGTCTGAGTTTGTGACCTTTTATAATATTGTAGGACCCATATTCATCAATTCTTTCACACCAGATTTCTAGAGTAAAAGCTTTGAAAAGTCTCAAAATTTAGGCGCATCGGCGTTACGCCTACATTTTTCCGTTTTTGCACCATTTTCTTTTTTTGTGTGCAGAATATCAGCTAATTTAACGATCTAACAAAATGGATGTAATTTCATGGAAACTCCATCCCAATTTGCATCTAAAAACACTGTAAAACTGTGTGTTTTTCTTCAATAGACTTCTATGGGGAGCCTGAAAAAATACATTTTAAGAAACACAGTTCTGTTTATAAGAATCAAAGCTTTTTTGTATTAAAAAAAAAAAAGCCATTAAAAAATCTTGATTTTAAATCTGCACTAAAAAAGCCCATATCAATTAAAGGGAAAATGCATAAAAAAACAAGAATAATATTTTTATTGTATATTTGGATGTGGACACCTGCAGATAAAAAGCAGCAGAAAAAAACGGTCTTTTACACTACTTGTTTCTGTCCTAGGAAAATCAAATGTTGGACCAGCAGTATTGTCCTTAGATGGTCAACTGGTCCCACCAAAATCATTAGTTTCCGTAGACCGTAGAATTTCATGGTCATGACAATTTTAACCAACATAGAAAATAAAGAAGCTATCTGGGCATGTTTGTGCGAAGTAATAATTGTAGTCACTGTTCTGTTGGTCACATATGATGGCTCTTGTATTTTTCAAGTGAAATGTCATCTCTGGTGGTCTGGTCTTACCTTTATCCATTTCTGAAGCTGGAATTGGTCTTGCGGGTTAATGTATTATCTAATTACCTGTAGTTCCTGCCCTGGCTGCCTTACTATACACTTTCAGGCTTATTTTGTGTCTTTCTTGCATCGATACTGACATCTGGCTAATAGCCTCTCGGTCCCAGCAGAGGCATCATACAAGTGGCCATGATGGACACTTCTAGAAAATATGTGACTGGTTATGTGGTTATTTAATAATGTCGGCAAGTAAAATGATCTATGTCAGTATATTTAGTCTTAATATCCAGATTTCCCCAATTACCACCATCATACTGCCGCCTTCCACTGTTCTTGACGAGGAAAAGGGTCTTCTGAACATGCTCAATAATTTTCAGAGCTTTCATAGAGCTTGTTAGAAAGATCTCAAATGCACGGCCATTTCTCCATTCCTGCAATGCACACTGGTGAATGTTTATTTAGATAGATTAAGGCCTTGCTATAAATGTCTCCAAGAAGACAACTTCTTTAATCTATAGGGGACAGGAAGTGGTTGGAAGGATATTTCAGTGACTACAGTGAACCACACAGTAAGGTTGAGATCTGATATTTGCCGGACTGTTGCTATGTACCGGTCCATCCAAATTTTTAGTTCAGGACACAAAATTGGGTTTGGAAATTATTTCAATTCTTCAGCTTAATTACTGGCATGAAATCCTGGAAAAATTTTCCAACCCCCTTTCATGATTACATAATATCCTTGTAATGGGAAAAAAATGATATACGGTACATCAGTCATACTAGCATCTTAATCCTGTTGGCCATGAATTAGGACTTGTGTAAGACTTCACTTTCTACTAATTATATGAATTGGGGAGGGGGCAACGTCTGTGCATTGGGTCTTAAGAGGATTTAAAGAGTTTATCTAGGACTATTTTATTTATTTATTTTTTATTGGCTGAAAATCTGACAGCCAGGTAGTGGCTAACCGCTTGACTGTTGTTTATGGTGCTAATTCAGCGGCTTCTGCTGATGTCATTGACAGAGCAGCAGCTTCTTTCCCGCTCTGCTCTGTTGACAGGGCTGTCAATTAGCATGAAGTCAGCAGTCATGCCCTATTTATAGAGCAGGCCGAAAGAGAGAGAGCTGCTTTGGTGATGTGGAGCAGCTGAATAGCCAGCAGGAGCAGTCGGTGACCGCTCTGTCGGTGCAAGGCAGAACAGGCAGGTAATTAGTAACTACCTACTTGTTAATTTTTTGGCCCATAGTAAAAAAAAACAAAAAAGTCCTGGATAAACACTTTAATGTCTGCCCATCAGACATTTTACCAACAGGGTCAGAATGGAGAACATTGGGCCCACCGCAGGATTTGATTCTGAGGGCCCACATTTCTCCCCCACTAAAGAGCCCCATAACAACTGCAAGGTTTGCACTATGAACTCTTGTGAAGGAGAAGCCAGGGCCCACCTGAGGATTCTCTGGTGGGCCAGTCCAACCCTGCTTACCAATCATGACTTATCTGCTCATGTTTGCCTTTTGACTCCAAATTCTTTTAAGGCAGTCATACACACTAGGGAAAGGTTGGTTGATGATTGAATAAGACTTTATAAAAAATATTAAAAGGACCATGATCCAGTGGCCACGTTCATAGTCCATTGCTGCCAACCAAAGACCTGCAAACCTTCTACCTGCTAGATTCTTTGGTGCCTTTTCTGATTTGTAGGCACATGACGTCTTTCTGGGCCTTCTAATCAGAAGATGACCCAAGGTTGTCGACTGGAAGGAGGAGGTTTTCAGGGCTCTGGTCTGGTGGCTACAAACTATCTGTGCAAGTACTGCAAATCTTTTTGATCACATCTGTTGAATAACTGTTAAATGAATGGTGAAAGGTCGGTAAACGTAGCCTTACACATTTTACATCATATTGGACACTACAGTCATGATCATACATGATTAATGACAACAGATAAATTAAAATTTTTCTAAGAACCATATCTCATTGGAATTTCATAGACTAGCGGCTATCGAACAAAAATGTTAAACGTGGCTGACTTTGTTTTAGCTCAACAGTAACAGACTGTCATCATCTCAAAAGATCTTTTGCTTCTAAATTTTGCAGACTACTTTAGTTGAAATCATCCATTCAGCCTTACACTAATATGTATGACTCCTTTTATTTTATTGTTAGATTGATGTGCAGATCATAAGAAAACAACATATGAACACTTAAAGAAATTAAAGAGGATGTCTCTTGTCAAAAAGTTGTTCTGCAAATGAAGCCAGTCCAGCCATGAGCAGGGTTTGGCTTCAGTATGTTTCTGCCGGCAGGATTTTTCTTCTGCCAGCTGAACGCTCCTCTAGTGGCCAATGCCGTTAGGCTACCTTCACACATCTGTGTGAAATGTCCAAGTCCTGACCAATTTTTTTCATTAGACGAAGTACTGATCCATACTGTTCCATTAGTCTATTGATACATCTGTGGAAAACGCAGATCTGAGTGTGATCTGATTTTGAGGATCAGAATAGGACATACACAAGGGGTTTGTGTGCTCTCCAAGAAAAAAAAAATGACAGCACTTCATGTGGTTATGGGAATGTATCATTAAAGGGATTGTCCACTACTTGGACAACACCTTTCAGTTGCAACATTGTCCGTCTGTAAAATATTAGCAGTTCATACCCACTTACAGTGCCAGTGCCGTGTCAGCAATTATGACTTTTGGCCGTCAATGGCTTGCTTGACGTGGCTGCAGGGCTCTGGTAGCAAATCAGTGGCCGATTCACTCCCGCGTCTTTCGGACGAAACAAACACAAGGAAGAAATGAGAGCTGACGCTTCTCTGACTTCGTTACAGCCAAAGGAAGTGAGAGGGAAGTGGCTGCTGATTGGCTACAGGGCTCACATTGCATAACAACGTCACGCAAGCCCGGGAGACCCAGTGCCGCCATCGGAAGAATGGTGCTGCATCGGAGTGAGTATAGGCTGTCCTCTTTACATTTACGTGTTGGATCATGTACTACGTAGGTTGAATGAGTCCTCCAGTAGAGCAGTTAGTTTTAACGTGTCCCTTCTCTCTGGCACATATTGGGGGGGATCCCAGGTTATCCACCCCCTTTATGATATCTAATTGCCTTGATGGGACATATGAAAAGAGTTTGACTTGGCAAGGCAGCTCTTTAATTAGGCCAACATTCTAGCCTTTCTGTCTGCTCCAGTCTCCTTTTATTGTCAAGCTTCCTACTGCACATATTGTGAATATTTTCATAATCTGTTTGCTGTGAGCAGATCAGACAAAAAGAAGTAAAATATTTGTGCGTACAACATATGTTGTTAGATTTTCAGCATTTTCCCTAATCAGTTCAATTAGACTCTTCTCTGTTTAGCTGTAATCGAAACTCAGGAACCTTCAACCAAATGTTTTCTTCACCGTCTAAATATGCAACATCTTGGTTTAAAATACGGCGGATAACGGTCTGATAATGATTAAAAAAATCCATATGATTGTTTTCTAATGTCCATTAAAGTCAATCTATAAATAATGTATGTGGTTCTGTATTTAATTCTCAGTGTGATGAGTATCTTCTCTGATTGCCTTTAAACCTAACGAGCACGTTTCTTAAACTTCTACTTAATTACGTAAGATGCAAAAAGCTTTTTGGTGATATATTCACTTTTAGTGATGCAAATGATGTAACTTAAAGCAAATTGTAAGAGTAGAAGTATTTAGCAGGAAAAGCAAGGTTAAGGGTGCACAGAAGGGCGGGTGCTGCCAACACCCACATGCATTTTAAATAATGCATAGTCTGCTCTTCTCCGACGACACGATGTCTAGGTCACTACAATCATATTAAAATAAATTAGCACTTCGTTGTTGTTGAGGATTCAAAGATAAAATCGGTGCTGAAAATGAAAATAAATAGGAATATAATGGTTGTCCCTGAATTTGGTTGTTCTACATCCCCCCCCTTATTCCCTTAAAGGGAATATGTCATCAGAAAACAGTTAATTGTGTAAATAATATTTTTATTGTAAATGTTTAAAATGTTTTTTTTTTTTTTTTTTATATTTAAAAATTAAAATCGTTAATTCTTGCAATTTTCACACCCGCCATTAATCTTAAAGGAATATTTCAGCTGGATCAAGCCTCCTCAGCCATCTATATGGACATCTAGCTTATAAGAAGCTGAAAAAAATTATTCCTTGATGTCTGTGATCTGATGCCTTAGTCCAGAAAAATCCACATTTTTCTTATATGCAAATGAGCTGCTAAGGTCTGTGAGCCGGACAGCCATAGCTCTAACCAAGAATTTGCCTCCAGGACTTATTTTAAATTAAAGGGGGCATTATCAGTGTGAGACAATTAATGACTGACAGTCTGCTCTATGATCTACATGTCTCACGCTGGTAATGGCCCATTTCGTTTAAAAATTAGCTCTGGAGGCGGATTCTCAGGAAGATGTATGTCCAGCCCATCATTTACATATTAATAAAAAAGTGAACTTCTCTATGTTAAAACTTCAGATTGCAGATAACATGGTAACATTTCATTCAACTTTCTATGACATGAATAGGGTTGAACCTACTGACAGATTCCCTTTAATGCTAGACAAATACTTCCTGTTAGTGCCACGAATATACAGTAAGGGAAAATAAGTATTTGATACACTGCCAATTTTGCAAGTTTTCCTAACTACAGAGAATGGAGAGATCTGTAATTTTTATCGTACACTTCCAACTGTCAGAGACAGAATCTAAAAAAAAAAATTCCAAAAATCACATGGTATGATTTTTACATAATTAGCATTTTATTTCATGAAATAAGTATTTGATACAATAAAAAAAAAAACAGAACGTAACCCCTTTACGATCTATGACATATATAGGTATGTCATAGGTCACCTCCCTCTCTTTGGTGCGGGCTCAGATGCTGAGCCCGCACCTTTTCTGGCATATGTTATATGCCCCATACAGCTGCAGGTGGAATCAAGATCCACCCGTAGCTGTTAACATGTTAAATGCCGCTGTCAATCTCTGACAGTGGCATTTAACTTGCGCAAACCGGATGCACATCATTAGCAGTGAATATTCACTGATCTGTAATAGCAGACACAGTATTAGCTGCAGTCACCGGCTTCCTGCAGCTGCCAGACATTCACATGTGCCTGCTACTAAAGGAATGAATATTCATTCTCTTTAATAGTGGGCACATGTGAACACCCAGCCTGTGCCTGCTATTACAGATCAATAAATATTCCCTGCTTTCCACACCTGTGGGAGTGAAGAGCGGTAAATATTAATTCCCTTAAGTAGTGGGCACACGTGAAAGCCCGGCAACTGCAGGAAGCCAGTGACTGCGGCTAACATCGTGTCCGCTATTAAAGAAGAATGAATATTCACTGCTCTCCATTGGTGTGGAGAGCAGTGAATATTCATTCTCTTTAATAGTGGGCACATGTGAACACCCAGCCTGTGCCTGCTATTAAAGATCAATAAACATTCCCTGCTTTCCACACCTGTGGGAGTGAAGAGCGGTAAGTATTAATTCCCTTAAGTAGTGAAAGCCCCGGCAACTGCAGGAAGCCAGCGGCTGCGGCTAACATAGTGTTCGCTATTAAAGAGAAATGAATATTCACTGCTCTCCATTAGCGTGGAGAGCAGTGAATATTCATTTCTCTTTAGCACTGGGCACAGGAGTTAGGCACAGCAGCCGCCTCCTGCCTCCTGTGACCCACTGCTCCGCCACTGCTGCTCCCCAACCTCCTATTCCACAGCCAGAGCAGGTACATCTGGACTATTAGACGCACACCCCCTATTTTCCTCCACAAAAAGTGGAAAAAAGTGTTTTTTATAGTCTGAAAAATATTGTATGTATTACCATCTCAAATGGATTAACAAGGAAAACCTCATTTTAAAATAAAGGGGCTGACTATATTATACATGGCCACACAGAGCTTCCTGAGAAAGTAGAGTTCCTTACAGAATGTAGACTTCTAGGTTCCATGGACTGCATGTCTGTGACATTTCATATGTCCTAATAACATTTGTGGACAAAGGTTAACGTCAGTAAACAATTTTACTAAGGTATTATCTAATTGGCCGGCCACTGTATCACATGTAGTTTTCTAAACTGAGGAATGGATGTTTATTATATTACTCTTAAGCAATGCCAAGGAATATTTTCCATAACCTTAATGCCCTATGTTTATAGAGGAATTATATGTTCTGTAACCTTTACTAATCCTAAAGGAGAAGTCGCTAATACTTGGTCAGCTATCAATTATTGATCGTTCTTTTGATTATTCGGTTCCCGTCTTGCAGACCCCATTAACATATCTGATTTTTCATAGAAGTGGTTCTCTGCTCCACCTCTGTAAAGGGGTTGATCAATTTGTATAATCTTGCTCTAGACAGGCACCACAATGGATATTGATGCTTTAACTTCTCGGCCAACCATTTTTTACACCATCAAATGCTGTATGCCCCAGATATATTCCTATACAGCGCTGGTCGTTCACTGTGAACGATGTTCTTCCTTGACATCAAAATGGTCTAATAGGGCATGTGGACAGGTAGAAACTCTAATTGGACGACTCCTAAAACCCCACACTGTCCTAGACACAACTGGATATTTTTATCCAATGATGTTTTCATTTTAATTCCTCTACGTAAGATAGTCTGATCCATCTTCTATAGTTTCTCCTGAGTATGGTAGTCTGAAGCCCTTCCCTTTTATTTATTGGACTTTCTCTTTTTAAAGATTTGATATTCAGATCACTTTATGGTTTTCATTCCTCTGCGCTGCTTGTCATTTCTGGCAAGCTACTTTCATATTGCTGTTTGTAACTGGGATTGTCCTCCTAATCCTTGTCTTAACCAATATGTCTCTCAGATTCTGTCTTCAGCACTCCTCATGGAATTCAAGTGTTGCTGAAAGCATGCAGAAGTTCCTACCGAAACTAATGATCATCAAACCATTTATGCAGATTGTTTATGTGCCTGGTGATATCAGCATTGCATTTACAATTGGTTTTAGTGCCTTAATACTTTGGAGAAAATGTTCTTATTGTATCAGAGTTTACATTCTGCTATGAAGAGTTCTTATAAGATTTAAGGATTTCTTGCATCATATGCTGTGAGTTGAAGACCATGAGCATTTTTCAATTTATTTTCTTAACCATGAGTAATTGCTATGTTGTCTGTTATGACCCCAATGGCAGAGGGTCTCAAAAGTACATACCAAGTCTGCAAACACAAAAAACCAGCTCATAGGGCAGTGGTAACTGGGCTGACCATATATCTAATCCTAGCACCACAAATAGCAGCAGCCGGGGAACGTGCCTACGTTGGTTCTAGACGTCTCGCGCCAGCCGGAGAACTAACTAACCCTAGAAGGGAAAAGATAGACCTTTCTTGCCTCCAGAGAAAAGACCCCAAAAGTTGGATACAAGCCCCCAACAAATAATAACGGTGAGGTAAGGAGAAAAGACAAACGTAAGAATGAGCTAGATATTTAGCAAAGAGAGGCCCACTGACTAATAGCAGAATATAGTAAGAAGACTTATATGGTCAGCAAAAACCCTATCAAAATTTCCACGCTGGATATTCAAGAACCCCCGAACCGTCTAACGGCCCGGGGGGAGAACACCAGCCCCCTAGAGCTTCCAGCAAAATCAGGAATCACATTTAGTACAAGCTGGACAAAAAATAAGAGCAAAGCAAATAACCAAAAAACAAGGAAGCAGGACTTAGCTTAATTTTGCAAGATCCAAGACCAGCAGACAGGAGCAAACAGAAAGGAACTGATTACAACGATGCCAGGCACAGGACTGAGAAACCAGGAAGTTTATATAGCAACACCCCTGGACTAACGACCCAGGTGGGTGCCGAACTGAGGAAAGACAATCCCAAAGTCATATCACTAGTGACCACAAGAGGGAGCCAAAAAAGTCTAATTCACAACAGTTGTCCACTTAGTGATAAGTGTTTGAGCTACTGTAAAAAAAATTGTGCAAAGAATTTTTCATTTCCCATACTCAGTGTTCAAAAAACAAAGCCCTTGACCAGGATTCTATCCTGTAGTGCACTTTTCAAATGATCTGTCAGCTCTCCTGTGTTGTTCACTTTACAGAATATTTGTTAATTTTCCTGTGTTGTACACTTTATAGAAGATCTGTCAGTTCTTCTGTATTGTGCACTTTACAGAGGATCTGTCAGCTCTCCTGTGTGCACTTTACAGAGGATCTGTCAGCTCTCGTGTGTTGTGCACTTTACAGAGGATCTGTCAGCTCGCCTGTGTTGTGCACTTTACAGAGGATCTGTCAGCTCTCCTGTGTTGTGCACTTTACAGAGGATCTGTCAGCTCTCCTGTGTGCACTTTACAGAGGATCTGTCAGCTCTCCTGTGTTGTGCACTTTACAAAGGATCTGTTAGCTCTCCTTTATTGTTCACTTTACAGAGGATCTGTCAGCTCTCGTGTTCTGCACTTTACAGAGGATCTGTCAGCTCTCCTGTGTTGTGCAGTTTACAGAGGATCTGTCAGCTCTCCTGTGTTGTGCACTTTACAGAGGATCTGTCAGCTCTCCTGTGTTGTGCACTTTACAGAGGATCTGTTAGCTCTCCTTTATTGTTCACTTTACAGAGGATCTGTCAGCTCTCCTGTGTGCTCCTAATTTTTGTGCTGTTCCATGTTACAGATAAAACTTTATCGACCACTAATTCCCTTGTCAGTTGGATGTGATCCTGAACAATTTATCTTTGTCAGCACTAAGTGACAAGCTGGAGAGGAGACAACAGAGACACACCTCATTGACAAGGTGAATAGTTGTCACCCAGTTTTCAATTTATTCATATATTGTACTTTGAGGAAGAACAGAAAAATGTTCTTTTTCTTTTTTTGTCAAATGGGAAATGCGATTATTTACTAAAAGAAGCAGGCCAGGACATTTTTAAAGTGATATATTTTTTTCTATTTCACCGTCTCAAGTGTCAGAGCCAAATCAAAGGGAGCAGTGGTCAATTTAAATGTATAGCAACGAGTGTCATATCTGAACTTATATCTGTAGGTGCAACCTGTCTGCATCTCCTAGAATAGCTCCTCATTATACATTATGACTGGAACTGCTCTATAATTCTGATTAACAATTACAGTTCCTGTGATTAAAACTTTGACGCAACAGCTGCATGAAATCGATAAAACAACCACCTAAGCAGCCGTGACCTTGGTAGTAGTCTGAATATCCCCAAACTGTAGCCCTCCCTGATATCCATGACATCTTCCCCCTTACAGCCCCCTATTAAATGTATCACTTCTATAATGTTTTTGCTATGTTTTGTCACCCAGTACTTCTACATTGTATTTCATCTCAGCGGGAATTGTAAGGTCAGTTCTTTTTCTGATCTGACATAACCGCTATCCCTTATCTTGCAGTCTACAATAATGGATGTAATTGGCTTTTTTTTTTTTTTTTTTCCTTTTTATCTCTCCAGTCTAAAAAGTGTAAGCAATTGCCTTTTCCTTGGCTCAATTACACTGAAAAGGACTATAATCAGCAAGTCCTGATTGCTCTTTGTGTTGGAAAAGTTATTGAATGATGCGAGGCTCGAGCTGAGCTGCTTGCCTTTTATGCCATGTTTTAGGACATACTTGATAAACATAATCTACTTTTTTTCCTTTTATTTTGCAATATTGGTAATGCCGCATTACGGCTTATATGGAGCGTGTGCTTTCATTATGTCGCATTGAAAGGATAATCCGACTACGTTTTCCATTTTTATTGCCTGCTCTAAACAGATCTGCGGTGGCAGAATTTATCCCCTGTGCCAGTTTGAACCTCGTGGTTACTGCTTCGTTTTATGTCTTCGCCCATTGTTAGAATTGAAACCAGAAGTGCACAGTACACAGGTTAGTTCCTGTCATTTCTCCAGAGCATCTCCAGCCTCCGCACTAACCAGTGTGTTGCAATACAACCATCTTATCACAGGAAGTATTGCTAAACTGTATTAATAGCCCCTGTAATGCTTTTAAAACGAGGCTGTCAGAACAAAATGGCTGATCAAACCAATCATAGTGTCCCCTTGACGTATCGGGCAATTCGGTGCACCTTCCCATCTACTTATTACTTATTATGTCCACCCTCCTCTTCCTTGATTGACAGCACTGTTGTTACAGGAGACAGAAAAGGGCAGAGCTAGATGGAAAATAAGTAGGTGGGAAGGACTGAACTATTAAGCGGACACAGAGGAATTTTGTGGATATCTTCCGCGCTACTGATTTATTGACGACGTCAATCCAATGATATTTTTAATAGTTTTTTTTAAATTTAACATGTGGTCGTTTCATGAATAAGAAGTGTCTGTCACTTCGAAACGCGTTGCATAAAAACCCCCACAATTTTATAAAATTACCCTTGGATTGACATCTTCAATAAATCAATAGCGTGAAAGATATCCACAAAACTCCTCTGATACAGATTTTTGTTGGTTAAGTGATAACCCATGGATTCGCATCAGCTGATCATCAAATCTAAATCCGAAAAAACTTGGCACTCTAGATGAATAGTTATTATATGCAAAAGGTTTATTGATGTGCATCCATAAAGGCAAGTCGAACGTTTTCGGTCCACATCCGGACCTTCATCAGAACAATTTACCCAGCAACTCCGGTTGCATCACACGTCGCCTACGTGGACAGGACTTCTTGCTGCATCCAGTATATTTGTTCTGATGAAGGTCCTGATGAAACCCCAATGCAAAAGATCCAGTGTTGGGCCCCCAATTATTGCAAATCTTTAAGAATATTGGTCTTTCTGAGACCTTTATGCTCCAGGGTCTGAGTCCGATTGCAACCCCTGCAACTATAGTAGTTATGCTCTTGTCCACCCCCCACAATGCTGAAATGACCTCTGTGCTTGGTTTGAACAGACATTAAGTACTGACAAATGCCCTTAAAAAAAAGAAAACTTCAGCCAATAAAAAAAAGCTAAAACCGTTTCTTCGTCTTTGTTGTTACTGTGTGTTCTTAGGTAAGTCATGGGAAATTTTTGTATATTTTTTTTGCATACATTCTACTATAGGAAAGCAATAAAATATTTTGTAAAAGTTAGACTGTGCCCCATTCTCTATGGGACCACAGATATATCAGCCCCTGATTAGAGGAGACCAAATAAGACTTTTTCTGTTAACAATAATGAAGGACTCTGTGCACTTGACCCTTTCGTAAAGGGCTCCAACGAGGTGTATCAACTTTTGATGGCAAGGAAAACACAGCATGCGGAAATATTCTACCTAACAATGAAAACCTCATCTGTACCCCCAATAGACACAATTATAAGTATAAAAAAAAGCCTATTGAGGGTTGTTTGGATCCATCATACAATGAGTCTGGAACTGTTTTGAGACTTTTCGTGATGAATGGGAACCATAGTGCGGCTGTGAACAGAGCATTTGGGTGGTAACTTATTAAGGTATTTTTCACAGTTTATTCTTCTGTAAGAAAAAAAAAAAGTCACAAAATGTTGCATGCCGTATTTGCACCAACAAATTCTACATTTTGCCATTTTACACCACTTTAAATTCTTTTAGAAATGTTGCCCAAAAAAATGTACCGTTACTCCAATCTAATACCTTGATAAATTTGGGGTGAATATTGCAACGTGTCTGCAATGAAAGCTGACTCCATAAATTCCGCTCGTGATAACTTCCCATTAGACTCTACCGATATACGGGTGTTACCCCTTTGGTATGGAGGAATTCGGGAACCACAGTTTTCCTGAATGCCAAATTTTGGGAAATTTAGTTCTGTAATGAACATAGGCAGCTATGTAACCTGATGGGCTCCTGATGGTGATCATGCAGAATATTTTACTATAGGACAGGACAGTACTGACAACAGCCATTTTAACGTTGTGTACTGCCATGTATTTTAAGATATTCTTTTCATTATAGTCATCAAACCACAGAGAGTGCCCGTATGTATTGTTTACCGGCCCACGGTGGGAAGTTTTCCACTGATCTATGTTAAATTTGGTGTCTTTACTGGAACTCGTCTCTTATTTTGTGTTATCGCTTTTCGCCACACACTATGTTTTTTTTTTCTAAATCAGCAAAATTTATACAGTGAAAGACTTATGTAGATATTAAAATATTATTCTGGTGCCTTGTCTCTGCATTGGCATGCAAAGTGTAGCCTGCACCAGTGTTGAAGGGACCTATGGTGAGATAATTTGGCATCACACGGTTCTTCTGATTGTGTACTGCTCTGAGCTGGATTAGAAGTGTAAGCTTCGGCCACCATACATCTCTACAGTTTATCTTCCCTAAGAACAAAAGGATTGGGCATTGGAATTCTCCATGCCAGATCGTCGTTTTCTTCAATGTCATCTGTTGGGGGAAGAGTTGGGAGGCCCTCATGTACAAAAGATGGTTATCTGGTTCCATCTAAATAGCTTGGATTTGGGAGACGTACAATGCTGTGCAGAAGTTATAGGCAGGTATGAAAAAAATGCTGCAAAATAAGAATGCTTTCATAATAACAGTACTTAGTTTATTATATCAATTAACACATTGCCATGTAAATGATCAAAAGAGAAACATAAACAAAATTAATATTTGGTGTGACTGCCCTTTTGCTTCAAACCAGCATCAATTCTAGGCACTTGGACACAGTTTTTTAAAGAACTTTGCGGGATGTTGTTCCAAAGATCTTAGAGAACTATCCGCAGATCTTCTGTGAATGTCATTTGTGCAAATTCTTCTGTCTCTCTCTGTAATCCCAGACAGACTGGATGATGGTGAAAATAGGGTTTAGGTTTTAGGCACAGATCTAATGAGGCATCTTAGATCTTTTCCTTGTAGTCCCTTCACAGGAAAAAATAAGTATTGCATGGTGTCCATTGAAGTCAATATACTGTGAATATAATGCAAAGACCTTGTATGTTCTCCTGAGACCAAAATGCTTTTTGTATCCTGTCTCTGGCTTGTTGATCATGGTTGTCACAAACTCGCCACTTGCTGTGTCCTAGGGATGCTGTGAGTGACTGCTCAGCCACCCTATGGATTGCAGGGGTGGGTCAGGCTGTGAGTGGCAGCTCAGCCGCCCTATGGATAGCAGGGACGTGTTGGGCCGTCAGTGTTGTGTTTAGGTTTCCTCCAGGCATTTTCCTTTCTGGATCATTGCCATTCTATTTAACTGGCTGGAGATGTTAGGTCATTGAGTGGTGTGTGGTATGTTATTTTTTGACTCCGGAAATTACTACGTCCGAAAACGTAACATAGCACTATGATGCCGCAGGAGCCGGAACCTATGTCATCACGCTGCCCACAATTAATTGGCTCAAAAAAATGGCGGGGAAGGCGTCATTCGAAACGCGACTTTGGCGCCAAGTTCGCGTTCCACGTGGCCGACCCACACTGGGATCGGATCGGGTTTCATGAGACGCCGACTTTGCCAAAAGTCGGCGACTTATGAAAATGAACGACCCGTTTCGCTCAACCCTAGTGATTAGCATCACAATGTTCCTGAAAAATGGGCGTCTATCAACTGTGAATGCTCTTCTAAATCAGTTGATGCTATTAAATATCATTCCAGATTAGTGAAAGAGGTTGCAAAGTGACTGGAAAGGTAATCAAGATTATTACTGATACCTAGCTTAAATTGGGTAATGATCATGTATCAAAAATGACCAAAATGCATTCCGAAAGGTGTTCATACATCATAGGTTGCAGTTTTTGGGATGCTCATTCAGGCCAACAGCTGAGTGTGCATGTGACCTTAGTAAGGAGAACTGAGTAGTCCACTGCCAGAAACCACTGGTACTGATGTCTCCTGTGGAAATGAGAGGATACTTTCTTGATCCTTTTCTCCTTGTGTTTGTCTAATGGGAGAGAGTTGGTAGGCTTCCATACTTGTTAATGGCCATCTGGTTCTTCTGAAGCTGGCAGGTTTGGCTGATTTTAGTGTGTACGGGAACCTTTACCCTTTTCACACTGTACCTCTTAGAGGAGTAGGGGCAGGGCCATTAGGAAGATCTGTAGATCTTTTTGTGCCTTTCTTCACTCTGACTCATGGAGAACACATATTTGGGGTAAACCTCAATATTTTTTTTCTTCTTTGCTTGAAACACCTTAATAATAATTCTACTTTATTACTGTGTTCAACCCCCAGGATTAGGATTTTCTCATATGGTTCGTTTCATCGTCATCCACGCTCTGCTGTTTTCCTTTTACCGCTGTTTTCAATTAGCGTGCGCTCTACAAGGAAGAAATATGGACATCCACTGAAAACAATCAATTTATTGTCAGGCTCTTACTTTCTGCCGTATAGATAATGATCATTGTGTATGTTAAGTGTAGCTGAATACCCCTGAGCTATAATGTCTTGCCGTATGAATGGACCTTTCTAATAAAAATGTAAATTCTAGGTTCGTAAAGAAAGTGTGTTGTTAGGAGAGGATTCATTTTCCTCCATAAAGGAAAAGGATTTCAGACAAAAGATGTATGATGGGAAGCAGACTGGTAGATTATAATTGCCTGGGTAAGCGTGGAATAATTTTGTCAGAGACCCATGAAGAGTTTTTTTTCATTTGATTTTTATTTATTTTTTTTCGTACTTGGTGTAGAGGCATTTCTTTATAATTATTTAAGATTTCTTAAAAATTTGCAATTTATTTACACCGATTTGGCATCTAAAATATGGAATTGGAATGCTTGGGCTTTACCATTTTTATTTTCATTTTGCAAGGTTGCACCATGCATAGTATGGTATATGTAATTTATCTTATATACTTTTTTGGATATTCAATAAGTGTTGTTTTTTTACTTTTTACTGTTCCTTTTGTCAATTTTCAGCGAAGGCACCCATGCTTATTAGACTGACAGGATTGGCTGACCACTGGTTTGTATGAGGTCATCCCCATTCTCCTCTGACACCTGATGCCAGGAAAGGCAAAGATTTTGAAATTGGAATTTCCACTCCTGATCCTTTTGTTTTCATTTGAAATAAACCAATGCAAGAGTTGTTCGGCAACGACTTTCTCCTCTTTCCATTGAAAACACTTGAATGTTCGACCAAGTGCTCATACATATGAAGGAGTCGGGACGGATAGATGTCTGCTGAACAAACCTTCATTCCAACAGCTATCTTGCCTATGACCAATTTTAACCAAATTATTCTGAAGGGGTAGCTTGAATAAGTCTAAAGGGTGATGCTCTTACCAGCCCGATTGAGCCTAGTATTTCACCTGACATGAGCAGCTGCTTAACAAAGGGTTAAATAATATTTTATACCTCTAATGCAACAATTTTTTTTAATGTTAATTTAACATTCAGAGCATTCTTTGGATAGTTATGACATCAGATATCAGTGGCTATGCTAGATGGGGATATCCCATTAAGAAAATTTCCTATACATGGCCTGTTGGACCACTTGAGGGCTGAAGTTGAGAAAAATTGTAAATCACAATAGATAGGTCATTTCATTGTACTTATAATCTGTTGACTCTCCACCCTGGCAATGAAGCATGAGTATACATTTCTCACCTCACCTGATGCCTTCAATTATCCTCCCACTGCCTCATCTGCTGACATCAACGTCCCTTTATTCCTGATTCCAAGATGTCCACCATAGTGTCATGGGGAGCGCAGTGGTCAGCCTAATTCTTGCCTTCATCGCCACTTCCTTTCCCGTGCTGTTGGGACAGAAAAGAAGGTAAGGCATGGTATAAACTTACTACTGTGCTCCTCATGCCACTTTTGGTGGCATCTAGGAAGCTGGAGGAAAGAATTGAAGATCTGAGCAGAGTAGGCTCCGAGAGGCAAACGGATGGCACACCATGTTAGATGACTAACTATACATGGTAAATGTATAGTCACATTTTAGTCTCCGGGTGTAGGGTTGCTTTCCTGAATTTGTGCCCGATCTTGTATGGGAAACTCAATGACCCAGGAGTTTTGTTTGATCTTTCATGTCTCATGGGAAAAAAAAAAGGATTTTAACCCTCATTTTAAAAATTAGGTCACTGCGGGTTGAAATCTATAGTATGCAGAGGCCTTTAGGCTGACGGAAAGTCCTGGTTGTAGGTAGTCTAATGCAACATTAGGCACATGAGCCTTTAATTTGAGGACCGGTAGGACGGCTAATGCATTTTCATCAGTCTTTCATTTGGGGTCGATTAGGTCGATTGCTATGTATTTCCCTTTTCAGTATAAATACATCGATAATGGTTATGCACATAGTGGTAACTTCCAGATCATTTCTTACAGCTTTCTTATTTTAATAGTGTCATTTTATGGCAGGTTTGAAACTGGTACTCAGGGAAATGATGTTTGCCATGTGTGCAATTATAGATAGAATCATTACATGAAGGGGGAAATCTGTGCATTCCCTTCCATTGCTACTAAAGTAACTGCTTATAGGAATAATATTTATCGACCCATAAATGTAATTTTTTTTTGTAACATATGTTTTATGATTTTGGGAAATGGCCAAGATTTAAATTAAATTTCCTTTTGTATGGCAAAGATCAACGTGAGGGCTTTTGGCATCACCCCATCTTGTTATAAACAATCAAAGGCAAAAGAGTTAGAAATCTTTTATCAAAGCTACAAGCAAAATTCATTAAAAATAGCAGTAACACACGCATTATAGGATTTTCCCAGAGATTGCATATGGGGGAGTTATGCCGCACAAAGTACAAAATAAAAGCCGCAGGATTTTTAATCATATATTTAGCCTTTGATAGATCCCATGTGTTGCTGTGATTTTTCTTCCTTGTTTTTCGGCATTAGGGATAATCACATTTGGCACTTGGGATGGTTTTCTCTCTACATTCCCATCATTCCAAGCTAAGCAAAAGAAAACAAAGAGCGATGGTATATTGTTACCTAAACAGGTGTATATATGGAAATATTCGGAGGGATAGAAAGAGCAGGAGTGGACACAAAAAGAAGAGGGCCCTGTGCAAGAAAAATGTATGGGCCCTTTGCAGTCCAATAGCTCATCATAATGCACAATCCCACCTGCTTTGGCGGTGGCAGTGGCCCTCTTAACGCTTGGGCCCTTGTGCAGCTGTAGAAATTGCACCAATGATATGTCCGCCCCTTAGATACAGCATGCACGGTGGCTCAGTGGTTAGCACTGCAGTCTTGCAGCGCTGGAGTCCTGGGTTCAAATCCCACCAAGGATGTTTGCGTGGGTTTCCTCCGGGTTCTCCGGTTTCTTCCCACATTCCGAAAACATACTGATAGGGATTCTTGATTGTGAGCCCCTATCGGGGACAGCGATTATAATGTATGCAAACTGTAAAGTGTGCTATATAAAAAATAAAGATTATTATTATTATTATATTGCTGTCAGAATGCACACTTTAACATGGCATTGTGTAAGATATTCGAGATAAATCTTTTTCTTTGGTAGAGTTTATAAAAATTCTAATTTTTGGAAAACCTGGATCAAAGCCATACCAGCCCAGGATTTTCTGTTTAAGGGCTCATATTCACTTGCGAGAAACTCGGATGACTCTCGCACGGCAATACCCGGCACTCAGCAGCGGAGCGTGCGGCTGCATGTATTCCTATGCGGCCGCATGCTCCGATCTGAGTGCCGGCAGCAGTGCCGGGTATTAATATGCGAGACTCATCCGAGTTTCTCGCAAGTGAGTATGAGCCCTAAGGGTTATTCCCTCAAATAAGCAAGTTATCCACTTTCCATGGTATTATGCTTGCCGATTCCAATGCTCAACCACTGGGACCACAACAACCCCCAGAAGAGGCTCTGGAAGCTTTTAACAATTTTGTCTCTGCAGTCCTGTTTTGAATAGAGCAGAGCTTCACATGGTCAACCTCCACTCTGTTCATTGTCTATTAGACTGCAGAAGAAAGTAGAGCACATTGGCCCATAAATAGGGAGTAGTTTATTTTTAGGAATAAGGAGCCCACATGCATTGGATCAAAGATGGCCAAACTTGCCGATTTTGTTGAGTGGAACCGGATAGACAGAGTTTCTAATGTGAACGAGGGTGTCCCAATGGCAGATATTATGGAGAAGAAGCAGGTTTGATCTTTAATGTGTCTGATCCTTTGTTTTAATGGGAGAAAGCAAATGATTCTCATATTTCCATTGAAAACACATGTATATTTGGCAGAGTTGAGTGTGAGCATGTAGGGGAAAGTCGTCAGAAAATCTTTTTGGCCAGGTAATGTAAGCATACAAGTCATTTTAGGCCAAGGAGGCCATGTCTATAGAAACCTCCTTAAGGAGCTGTACCATGATCGTTTTTTAAAACTATAAGTGATGTAACTATATAACTGTCTTTATTTCCATGTGACCATTTGCCCAAAATATGTGCAGAAAGTGTTAGTTATGGAGAATAAGACACTTTTCTGAGATCAGTAAATTATAATGGGTTGAGAACAAGATGAAATGTATAAAATTTCAAAAGGGCCTATATTATAAAGGGTATAAATAATTGGAACATCCCATACTTGTATTAAATATACCGTAACTGTTGGAAAAAAATACATGGACCACACATCCAAGTAGAATCATAGAAAGGTAGAGTTGGAAGGGACCTCCTTGGTCATCTGGTCCAACCCCCTGCTCAAAGCAGGATTCACTAAATCATCCCAGACAGATGTCTATCGAGCCTCTGTTTGAAGACTTCCATTGAAGGAGAACTCACCACCTCTCATGGCAGCCTGTCCCACTCATTGATCACCCTCACTGTCAAAAAGTTTTTTCTAATATCTAATCTGTGTCTCCTCCTATTCAGTTTCATCCCATTGCTTCTAGTCTTTCCTTGTGCAAATGAGAATAAAGATGATCCTTCTACAATGTGACAGCTCTTCAGATATTTGTAGACAGCTATTTAGTCTCCTCTGTCTTCTTTTTTTGCAAGCTAAACATTCCCAAATCCTGTAACCGTTCCTCATAGGACATGGTTTGCAGTAACAGTCACCATTCTGGTCGCTCTTCTCTGAACTTGCTCCAGTTGGTTGATGTCTTTTAAAATGTGGACAGTATTCCAGATGAGGTCTGACCAAAGAGGAGTAGAGGGCAATAATGACTTCACGTGATCTAGACTGTATGCTTCTGTTAATACATCCTAGAACTGTTTGCCTTTTTTGCTTATACATTGATCTATTGCAGCTAATCAAAATGTTGAAAGCTGAGCATGAGGTTCTTAGCCAACCTAGCTAATTTTGATCAAATTGTAAAAGCCCGCTGCCAGATTGAGACAACTTTTGTGGATCACTGCTATATTAGGGTGTAGCACTGTGTGCTGACCACCGTTGCCTCTGCTACTCTATGCCAGCAGTGGGAAGGACTCTGAACCCAACAGGACCTATTCTGTCAAGCAAACCCCTCAAGGTTCTGGGTCACCTAACAGACACAACACCACAGCAAAACATAGGCAACATTCAGCACCAGGACCAAGTGAACTGATTAAAAAAACAACAACTGCTTTTTCATGTAGTCTCTGGTAGCAAAATGAAAGAAAATTAGATGGGACCCTTTTTGCAGTGTTTTCCTTCCATACTTGCAATCTCCTTTGGATCTTTTTGGAGGCTCTTAGATAAACGAGAGTTCGTGGAGCAGTTGGCAAATCATCTAGGAACTGTCAAAGCCTCCCAAAAGCATCTGGAAGGCAGGTTTCTGGAGCATTTGGCAGTCCCCAAATACACATTCGGGGATGTGGAAGGGGTATGAAGGGGAGATGGTTTATCTTGAAATGGACTCAAGCTATACAAAAGCCTTTTCTGCAACCTGCTTTGATATGGACATGAGAAAAAGTTTACACATATAGTAGATTGTTAGCCAACATTTTCACATATTCTTATAGTAATTAATGCAATCCCTGACATATCTCTTTAAGACTTAACCAGCATAATTCTGCTATATGTGTAAGGAAGGTAACATTTGATTGGTAATTTACATTGCCTTTAAGTTGACATTTGCAATTGCACTATGCAAAACGGCAAAATGTTAATTGGAGGTGACTAATCCAGAAGAAGAAACAATCTAAGCATCAATCAGATGGTGGTGAACATCTATGAAATGAATAATAATCTGTATGTTGGGTGGGGAAGTTCATTGCTCTTGAATAAAGCATGAGTAAACCTGGATCTACTTTACTTATGCCAATTAGTCTTCAGCTTAGACTCTATGATGTACAGTTCCTTCAATGTAATACCCTAGTAATGGCTGACTCACTCGCATTTCCTTTGTCTTTATATACAATTTGATGGATTTAACTGCCCACTATTAAACAGCTTAGATCTGAATGTGATCTGACCTGATGACATAAGGTCTTTTAGCATTCGCGATGTAAAAAAGTAGTAATGTCATCTCAGACCTTTCCTACAACTGACCATAAAACTTATACCGTAAGGTATCATCTACGGTAAATAATCCGACAGGGTTGTAGTTTAAAAGTTACTTTTAGAATAGATATTCAGGTTTATAATTGTATAATGGATGGATGTATAACATAAAAAACAGTGACTGGATTAATGTCACTTGTCAAGGGGCAGAATTATATTAGGAAGCAAGGGAACAGTCAAGTCTGGAAGTTGATGTATTGGAAGCAGGAACAGTTGGCAACAATAAGGATTTGAGTGACTTTAATAGGGCCCAAGTATGTAGCCTAAATGATAGCTAGAGCATCTTCAAAATGGCAGTCTTGAGGGTGGCTATGGTTAGCACCTTCAAAAGTAGTCCAAGAAGGGCAACTGGTGAACCAATGATGAGTAAGTACCAATGGCTGTTTAGAGAACAAAGTCCAGTTCATCTGGTCTGATCCCACAGAAGAATTACTATAACACAAGCTTCTGAAAAATGTTGTGATAGCGTTGATACAAAGACTCACATACTATTGTAGCTTGCTATATATGGGTCTGCATAACCAGAGACAGTAGGAGCATCAGAACTGAACCATGGAGAAATGGAAGAAGGTAGGCTGGTCTGATGAATCATGTTTACTCGTACATCACGGGGAGGACCAGATTCATGTGTGTCACTTACCTTTGGAAGAGATAGCACTATGGTATATTATAGGAAGAAGATAAGCCAGTGGAGGCATTGTGGTTAATATTCTACTGGGACATCTTGGGTTTTGCATTCATGTTTATGTGAATTTGACTTGTATCACTCACCTAAACCTTGGTGACACCCAGTGTTCTCCTTCATGGTAGCAGTATTCCTTAATAGCAATGCTCTCTTTCAGCAGGATAAGTCCAAGATTCCTAATATCAAAGGTCTTGTGGAGTCTACGCCTCAAAAGGTCAGGGCTATTTTGATGACACTAGGGGAACCTAAACTAAAGTTAATTGGTGTGTATGTGTCTTCTTTGGCTTCATGCTGATGCATCTTAGCAGCTTTAGTAGTATTAACTAACTTGTTCCTTTGAACTATATATTATTTGTGGATGGGGTTGACTACTGGGGAAACCACTATTCAATTCTCCAGCTGTTACGGGGAGGAATGGCCATTATAAAATGCTCCTTCAGGAAAAAAGCATTACAGGTCCTTAAGTCAATATGCTGTTATGGTTTTCAATCATCACCTGTGCAAACTAGTCAACAACAGGCTTTGTAGGATTTTTTGTAAACCTACAACTTTGTATAGCTTTTTTTTTTTTATTTGTAAGGAGGGCCTTAATATGTTCCAAGATTTTGGTTGTAAATGTTAACCAGTATGTGCTTGGTTCTCCAGAACCAAGAAATACCATCTAGTTAACCATATATGCTTTAAAGAGAAGCGATAACAAGGGAGTCTGCACAGCAAAAACACTTTTTCAGAAATTGTTTACAAATTTATGAAAGTAAAAAAGTCAATTGAAATCTCAATAATTTATTTGCAAATCCCTAAAATATTCTACTAATTAAAAGAATATTCCTCAATAATATTTGTGACCTATCATTAGAATAAGTTCATCAATATTAAATTAGTAAGGGTCTGATTACTGACACAGCAACTGATCAGCTGTTCTTAGCAATTGCTATTGCTTCTGGATGTAGGCAGTTTGTGGAGTTGAAAAGCAACTGTTTACTGGCCCCTGCTGGTTACTGCAAGAGATAAGGAATTGACTAGAAGGGGTCACTAAAAGTACAGTGCATTTCTGAGCAAATCCCCAATAACCATTTGTGAGTCGATTTTAAATTTCAATTTTTAATTTCCTCGTTTGAGATATATATATATATATATATATATATATATATATATATATATATATATATATATATATATATATATATATATATATATATATATATACACAGGTCCTTCTCAAAAAATTAGCATATAGTGTTAAATTTCATTATTTACCATAATGTAATGATTACAATTAAACTTTCATATATTATAGATTCATTATCCACCAACTGAAATTTGTCAGGTCTTTTATTGTTTTAATACTGATGATTTTGGCCTACAGCTCCTGATAACCCAAAAAACCTGTCTCAATAAATTAGCATATTTCAACCGTCCAATCAAATAAAAGTGTTTTTTAATAACAAACAAAAAAACCATCAAATAATAATGTTCATTTATGCACTCAATACTTGGTCGGGAATCCTTTGGCAGAAATGACTGCTTCAATGCGGCGTGGCATGGAGGCAATCAGCCTGTGACACTGCTGAGATGTTATGGAGGCCCAGGATGCTTCAATAGCAGCCTTAAGCTCATCCAGAGTGTTGGGTCTTGCGTCTCTCAACTTTCTCTTCACAATATCCCACAGATTCTCTATGGGGTTCAGGTCAGGAGAGTTGGCAGGCCAATTGAGCACAGTAATACCATGGTCAGTAAACCATTTACCAGTGGTTTTGGCACTGTGAGCAGGTGCCAGGAAGCATGAAGTGCTCCAAAATCTCCTGATAGCTAGCTGCATTGACCCTGCCCTTGATGAAACACAGTGGACCAACACCAGCAGCTGACATGGCACCCCACACCATCACTGACTGGGTACTTGACACTGGACTTCAGGCATTTTGGCATTTCCTTCTCCCCAGTCTTCCTCCAGACTCTGGCACCTTGATTTCCGAATGACATGCAAAATTTGCTTTCATCAGAAAAAAGTACTTGGGACCACTTAGCAACAGTCCAGTGCTGCTTCTCTGTAGCCCAGGTCAGGCGCTTCTGCCGCTGTTTATGGTTCAAAAGTGGCTTTACCTGGGGAATGCGGCACCTGTAGCCCATTTCCTGCACACGCCTGTGCACGGTGGCTCTGGATGTTTCCACACCAGACTCAGTCCACTGCTTCCTCAGGTTCCCCAAGGTCTGGAATCGGTCCTTCTCCACAATCTTCCTCAGGGTCCGGTCACCTCTTCTCGTTGTACAGCGTTTTCTGCCACATTTTTTCCTTCCAACAGACTTACCATTGAGGTGCCTTGATACAGCACTCTGGGAACAGCCTATTTGTTGAGAAATTTCTTTCTGGGTCTTACCCTCTTGCTTGAGGGTGTCAATGATGGCCTTCTTGACATCTGTCAGGTCGCTAGTCTTACCCATGATGGGGGTTTTGAGTAATGAACCAGGCAGGGAGTTTTTAAAAGCCTCAGGTATCTTTTGCATGTGTTTAGAGTTAATTAGTTGATTCAGAAGATTAGGGTAATAGGTCGTTTAGAGAACCTTTTCTTGATATGCTAATTTATTGAGACAGGTTTTTTGGGTTATCAGGAGTTGTAGGCCAAAATCATCAGTATTAAAACAATAAAAGACCTGACAAATTTCAGTTGGTGGATAATGAATCTATAATATATGAAAGTTTAATTGTAATCATTACATTATGGTAAATAATGAAATTTAACACTATATGCTAATTTTTTGAGAAGGACCTGTATATATATATATATATATATATATATATATATATATATATATCTATCTATCTATCTTATACTGCTCAAAAAATAAAAGGAACAGTTAAACAGAATATAGCTCCAAGTAAATCAAACTTCTGTGAAATCAAACTGTCCACTTAGGAAGCAACACTGATTGACAATCAATTTCACATGCTGTTGTGCAAATGGAATAGGCAACATATGGAAATTATTGGCAATTATCAAGACACCCTCAATAAAGAAGTGGTTCTGCAGGTGGGAACCACAGACCATATCTCAGTACCAATGATTTCTGGCTGATGTTTTGGTCAATTTTGAATGTTGGTTGTGCTTTCACACTCGTGGTAGCATGAGACGGACTCTACAACCCGCACAACTGGCTCAGGTAGTGCAGCTCATCCAGGATGGCACATCAATGTGAGCTGTGGCAAGAAGGTTTGCTGTGTCTCAGTGTAGTGTCCAGAGGCTGGAGGCACTACCAGGAGACAAGCCAGTTCGCCAGGAGACGTGGAGGGGGCCGTAGGAGGGCAACAACCCAGCAGCAGGACCGCTACCTCAGCCTTTGTGCAAGGAGGAACAAGAGGAGCACTTCCAGAGCCTTCAAAATGACCTCCAGCAGGCCACAAATATGCATGTGTCTGCGCAAACTGTTAGAAACCGACTCGGTGAGGATGGTCTGTGTGCCCGACATCCACAGATGGGGGTTGTGCTTACAGCCCAACACTGTGCAGGACGCTTGGCATTTCCCACAGAACACCAGGATTGTCAAATTCGTCACTGGCGCCCTGTGCTCTTCACAGATGAAAGCAGGTTCACACTGAGCACATGTGACAGACGTGACAGAGTCTGGAGACGCCATGGAGAGTGATCCACTGCCTGCAACATCCTTCAGCATGACCGGTTTGGCAGTGGGTCAGTAATGGTGTGGGGTGACATTTCTCTCCATGTACTCTCCAGAGGTAGCCTGACTGCCATTAGGTACTGAGATGAGATCCTACCCCTTGTGAGACCATATGCTGGTGCGATTGGCCCTGGGTTCCTCCTAATGCAGGACAATGCCAGACCTCATTTGGCTGGAGTGTGTCAGCAGTTCCTGCAAGATGAAGGCATTGTAAAGCGCCATGGAATAAATAGCGCTATAATAATAATAATAATTGAAGCTATGGACTGGGCCCGCCCGTTCCCCAGACCTGAATCCGATTCAACACATCTGGGACGTCATGTCTCGATGCTTTAGTCCAGGTCTGGAGGAGACCATCCGCCGCCTCATCAGGAGCATGCCCTGCCATTGTAGGGAGATCATACAGGCATGTGGAGGCCACACACACTACTGAGCATCATTTACTTTTCTTGAGGCATTTCCACTGAAGTTAGATCAGCCTGTAACTTCATTTTCCACTTTGATTTTGAGCATCATTCCAACTCCAGACCTCCGAGGGATATTAGTTGTGAGTTA
This sequence comes from Ranitomeya variabilis, assembly GCF_051348905.1. NCBI lineage: Eukaryota > Metazoa > Chordata > Amphibia > Anura > Dendrobatidae > Ranitomeya > Ranitomeya variabilis. The sequence goes on along the minus strand of NC_135237.1, from coordinate 530,973,541 downwards.
CGTTGATCAATTTTAGGTTTTGTTCTCAACATATTCCACTGTGTAATAAATAAAGATTTACAACTGGAATATTTCATTCAGTGATTTCTAGGATGTGGGATTTTAGTGTTCCCTTTATTTCTCTGAGCAGTGTGTATGTGTGTATATATATATATATATATATATATATATATATATATATATATATATATATATATATATATATATATATATATATATATATATATATATATATATATATAATACACACACACACAGTGGGGCAAAAAAGTATTTCGTCATTCAGCAATAGTGCAAGTTCCACCACTTAAAAAGATGAGAGGCGTCTGTAATTTACATCATAGGTAGACCTCAACTATGGGAGACAAACTGAGAAATAAAAATCCAGAAAATCACTTTGTCTGTTTTTTTATCATTTTATTTGCATATTATGGTGGAAAATAAGTACCGTATATACTCGAGTATAAGCCGACCCGAGTATAAGCCGACCCCCCTAATTTTGCCACAAAAAACTGGGAAAACTTATTGACTCGAGTATAAGCCTAGGGTGGAAAATGCAGCAGGTACCGGTGAATTTCAAAATTAAAAATAGATACTCCATACCGTTCATTATGGCCCCATAGATGCTCCACATAAAGCTGTGCCATATATACAATGCTCTGCACCATTGCCCCATAGATACTCCACATAAAGCTGTGCCATATATACAATGCTCTGCACCGTTGTCCCATAGCTGTGCCATATATATAATGCTCTGCACCGTTGCCCCATAGCTGTGCCATATATATAATGCTCTGCACCGTTGCCCCATAGCTGTGCCATATAGTGCTCTGCACCATTGCCCCATAGCTGTGCCATATAGTGCTCTGCACCGTTGCCCCATAGCTGTGCCATATAGTGCTCTGCACCATTGCCCCATAGCTGTGCCATATAGTGCTCTGCACCATTGCCCCATAGCTGTGCCATATAGTGCTCTGCACCGTTGCCCCATAGCTGTGCCATATAGTGCTCTGCACCGTTGCCCCATAGCTGTGCCATATAGTGCTCTGCACCGTTGCCCCATAGCTGTGCCATATAGTGCTCTGCACCATTGCCCCATAGCTGTGCCATATAGTGCTCTGCACCGTTGCCCCATAGCTGTGCCATATAATGCTCTGCACCGTTGCCCCATAGCTGTGCCATATAGTGCTCTGCACCATTGCCCCATAGCTGTGCCATATAGTGCTCTGCACCGTTGCCCCATAGCTGTGCCATATAATGCTCTGCACCATTGCCCCATAGCTGTGCCATATAGTGCTCTGCACCATTGCCCCATAGCTGTGCCATATAGTGCTCTGCACCGTTGCCCCATAGCTCTGCCATATAGTGCTCTGCACCGTTGCCCCATAGCTCTGCCATATAGTGCTCTGCACCATTATTGCCCCATAGCAGCTGCTGCTGCTGCAATAAAAAAAAAAAAAAAAACATACTCACCTGTCTTGCTTGCAGCTCCTCGGCGCCATCTTCCCGGCGTCTCTCCGCACTGACTGATCAGGCAGAGGGCGGCGCGCACACTATATGCGTCATCGCGCCCTCTGACCTGCACAGTCAGAGCGGAGAGACGCCGGGAAGATGGAGACAGCGCCCGGCGTGTGGAACGAGGACAGGTGAATATGTCATACTTACCTGCTCCCGGCGTCCCGCTCCTTCCCCCTGCCTGTCTTCGGTGCCGCAGCCTCTTTCTCTATCAGCGGTCACCGTCACCGCTTCATTAGAGAAATGAATAGGCGGCTCCGCCCCTATGGGAGGTGGAGTCGCCTATTCATTTCTCTAATGAGCGGTCCCACGTGACCGCTCAGGGGAAGAGGCTGCGGCACCCGGAGACAGTGTGACAGGCAGGGGGAGCGACAGGATCGCCGGGACTAGGTGAGTATATGACAGTGCTCACCCGCCGACCCCACCACCGATCATGACTCGAGTATAAGCCGAGAGGGCACTTTCAGCCCAAAAATTTGGGCTGAAAATCTCAGCTTATACTCGAGTATATACGGTATTTGGTCAGAAACAAACAATCAAGATTTCTGGCTCTCACAGACCTGTAACTTCTTCTTTAAGAGTCTCCTCTTTCCTCCACTCATTACCTGTAGTAATGGCACCTGTTTAAACTTGTTATCAGTATAAAAAGACACCTGTGCACACCCTCAAATAGTCTGACTCAAAACTCCACTATGGTGAAGACCAAAGAGCTGTCAAAGGACACCAGAAACAAAATTGTAGCCCTGCACCAGGCTGGGAAGACTGAATCTGCAATAGCCAACCAGCTTGGAGTGAAGAAATCAACAGTGGGAGCAATAATTAGAAAATGGAAGACATTCAAGACCACTGATAATCTCCCTCGATCTGGGGCTCCACGCAAAATCCCACCCCGTGGGGTCAGAATGATCACAAGAACGGTGAGCAGAAATCCCAGAACCACCCGGGGGGACCTAGTGAATGAACTGCAGAGAGCTGGGACCAATGTAACAAGGCCTACCATAAGTAACACACTACGCCACCATGGACTCAGATCCTGCAGTGCCAGACGTGTCCCACTGCTTAAGCCAGTACATGTCCGGGCCCGTCTGAAGTTTGCTAGAGAGCATTTGGATGATCCAGAGGAGTTTTGGGAGAATGTCCTATGGTCTGATGAAACCAAACTGGAACTGTTTGGTAGAAACACAACTTGTCGTGTTTGGAGGAAAAAGAATACTGAGTTGCATCCATCAAACACCATACCTACTGTAAAGCATGGTGGTGGAAACATCATGCTTTGGGGCTGTTTCTCTGCAAAGGGGCCAGGACGACTGATCCGGGTACATGAAAGAATGAATGGGGCCATGTATCGTGAGATTTTGAGTGCAAACCTCCTTCCATCAGCAAGGGCATTGAAGATGAAACGTGGCTGGGTCTTTCAACATGACAATGATCCAAAGCACACCGCCAGGGCAACGAAGGAGTGGCTTCGTAAGAAGCATTTCAAGGTCCTGGAGTGGCCTAGCCAGTCTCCAGATCTCAACCCTATAGAAAACCTTTGGAGGGAGTTGAAAGTCCGTGTTGCCAAGCGAAAAGCCAAAAACATCACTGCTCTAGAGGAGATCTGCATGGAGGAATGGGCCAACATACCAACAACAGTGTGTGGCAACCTTGTGAAGACTTACAGAAAACGTTTGACCTCTGTCATTGCCAACAAAGGATATATTACAAAGTATTGAGATGAAATTTTGTTTCTGACCAAATACTTATTTTCCACCATAATATGCAAATAAAATGATAAAAAAACAGACAATGTGATTTTCTGGATTTTTTTTTCAGTTTGTCTCCCATAGTTGAGGTCTACCTATGATGTAAATTACAGACGCCTCTCATCTTTTTAAGTGGTGGAACTTGCACTATTGCTGAATGACTAAATACTTTTTTGCCCCACTGTATATACATATAATGAGTTTAACTAGGACAGCAGCATATCAACATATCAAGCCTTTAAGAGGAAACTCTTCGAAACTGCTCAGAGTATTCGAGTGGACCCTGTATTTGCCTAATAGATAAGTTGATTGATTACAGCATCAATAAACCCGCTAATGTATTCTACAGAAAGTCTTCATCTTAGAGGCAGAGATCTTTTTCTGGATTAGTTTGCTATGAATTAATGAGTGATTTATTTGGCATGGCTCGTTTGAAGATGGCACTTTGCAGCTCAATTGGTCTTAAAAGTATGTCTTTAATGTTTCAAAATAATCAATACTTCCAAGGAATGGCGTGGGAGCGAGCAGGGTGTTGTAAAATGGGACATATGTTTTTACCTATGCATTGAATCAGTTGATGGTTTTAGTGTATTTTTCAGCCCAGTACATTTAATTTACTAATTGCAATGTGCCCTCTCAGACAGATAACTCCTTCTTTTCTTTCTCTACTTGGGGGAAGAGGTATTGATCTTGTAGAATGTTAGTAATGTGAATGGTTTTTACATGCCATATTCTCAATCAATTTGGAATACTGTTGTCAAATGTATTATATTTAAAGGGATCCCTATATCCGATCACTTGTTTGCTCTTGTCCCCTGCACCTCAAAAACATCTCTAGAATTTGACTTTTCCTTACCTTTTATTTCTGTAAAAATGCTCTGATTCATTCTCGCCTGAACTCTCTACTAATAAGTCTCCCTCTCAATAAACTCTCCCTTCTCCAATATATTCTAAATAGAGCAACCAAGATCATATTTCTGTCGAGCCACTACACTGATGCTGCCAGTCTTTGCACTGGTTTCCCATCTCGCCCACCAAGCTCTCCACAGTTCTTTATCACCCTGCGTCTCTTATCTTATCTTGGGCTACTATCCTACCTGTCCTCTCTGTTCCGCTAACATCCTCAATAATCCAAACCTCCCACTCCCGTCTCCCGGACTTCTCTCGTGTGCTTCACCAGTTTTCCCGAATGTACTACCCCAGACAATCCAATTTATTTCCAGTATCCATAGTTACAAGAATGCCTTGAAAACACATTCCTTCAAACTGGCCTATTCCCTTACCTCGTTAATCTAACTAACAATCCCCTGTTGTCTCTTCCACGTACTCAGTAGCACTTTGTATCTGTACTTGTACCGATACTGGTGACTGTTTTATGCAGCGTTATTATTATGAAGAGGTTTTTCAACTGTAACAACTTCTGTTCCTATTGTGGCATATGGAAGTCATAGTCAAAGAAAGGTTTCCAACTTGGCAATCTTCAGTACTTGACTGGACATGTCAATCTTGCCTTAATTAACAGTCAATTTGTCCTTTCTTTCCTATCAGGTCTGTAAGTTTAGGGAGTAGAGAATTTTTGGTTGCACATAAACCCTGGAGAATAAGTGAATATGTAGTTCCCCTCTGCCCAAACACTATACATTATAGATGGTAATTAATGAACCCTGTGAAAGAAGCTCATTCACTTCAAGTCTTTACGTAGTCCTATAATGGTCTTTGTTCTTGGAACTTTGAATTATGTATCGATAAGTCTTTCGACTAAAATAATTGAGGCCTGTAGGGTAATTCTGTGGGTAACTGTTGCTAATGGGGTTTGATGTTGTATTTAGTCTGTGAGGTTGAGTTCCTTAATGTTCACCATTTTGGAATTAAAGGTGATCACCTGGACTACATTCATTATCACCTATTCACTTGGTGTGTTAAAGAGTAGTTATTGTTTTTCCATGAATCAATAGTACACGTGACATTCAGAAACTTGTAATATCTTATTAGAAGAATATGCTTCTTTCACTGTGTAAACTTTGTACTCAGTGGTAAAATCTGTATTCAGTGAAAACAGAGGTTCGCATTACTGAGATAGTAGATGACGGTGCTTTGAAAATTTTATGGAGATAGAGAGAATGGAGTGCGAGGCAGTCACAGACATTCTACTGCAAGTTTTCCTGAAATGACAACTATACTTTAATTTTTGCATCAGTGTGGGTCCCACTACTAAGAAACCCACAGATTGCCAGAAAAGCAGGCTTGTTCCCCCCATTCTTCCCTATTTAAATTAAAAAAGAGAGTCTATCGCACCAAGTATGCTAAGATAACTAAGCACATTGGTGGAACATTCATAACCAGCCATTACTTTAAACTCATCCTGGCCACAGTCTCAAATTCTCCTTTCTGGTGATATGTGAGGTTTTTAATGGTGGAACCCATACCTATCTAACAATTTTCATCAATAGGACGTAGGTAGGATTAGGATGAGTAATATAATGATGACTTCGATTTATCAGATGAATAAAAATGTTTGCCCAATTCTGGTTCATCATCCTTATCAGTACTTCATGGCAATCGGGTCGAGGGCAGTGCGAACGTCCCCGGTCTTCACTCGAATGCTGGCATCCTAGATGTCTTTAACCAATACTAGACCAATGATGTATTGAGGTACCAGCTTTCAAGTGCAGGTCAAGAAATTACCGCATATACTTGAGTATAAGCTGACCCGAGTATAAGCCGACCCCCTAATTTTGCCACAAAAAGCTGGGAAAACTTATTGACTCAAGTATAAGCCTAGGGTGGAAAATGCAGCAGCTACCGGTAAATGTCAAAAATAAAAATAGATATCAATAAAAGTAAAATTAATTGAGACATCAGTAGGTTAAGTGTTTTTGAATATCCATATTGAATCAGGAGCCCCATATAATGCTCCATACAGTTCATGATGGGCCCCATAAGATGCTCCATACAAAATAAGCCCCATATAATGCTCCATTTTAAAATATGCCCCATATAATGCTGCACAAAGGTTAATAATGGCCCCATGAGATGCTACATAGAAACATTTGCCCCATACAATGCTGCATAAAGGTTGATGGCCCCATAAGATGCTCCACACATTATGCCCCACAAGATGCTCCACACATTATGACCCCATAAGATGCTCCACACATTATGGCCCCACAAGATGCTCCACACATTATGGCCCTATAAGATGCTCCACACATTATGGCCCCATAAGATGCTCCACACATTATGGCCCCATAAGATGCCCCATACATTATGGCCCCATAAGTTGCTCCATACATTATGGCCCCATAAGATGCTCCATACATTATGCCCCATATGCTGTTACTGCGATTAAAATAAAAAAAGTCACGTACTTACATCTCTTCGCTCCGGCCCCCGGCACTTGCTATAGTCACCTGTCCACGTTCCACTCGCCGCTCTGTCTTCCATCCTCTGCACTGACTGTTCAGGCAGAGGGCGGCGTGCACACTAATCGCGGCATCGCGCCCTCTGACCTGAACAGTAAGTGCAGAGGACGCGGAAGACGGAGCAGCGCGCAGTCTTGGAACGAGGAAGGTGACTATCGCGCAATGCTCACCTCCCCCGATATACTCACCTGTTCCCGGCGCGGTCCCTGGCAGCGTCTCACTATCAGATGGTCTCCGGTAGCCGGCGGCATCTTCCTGTGTTCAGGTGTCACATGGTACCGCTCATTACAGTAATGAATATGCGTCCATATTCATTACTTTAATGAGCGGTATCACGTGACTTCTGAACACAGGAAGAGCTGCCCGGAGACCATTGGAGATGCAGGGACTATGCCAGGAGCAGGTGAGTATGTCACAGCGCCGCTCCCCCTCCCCCACCGACCCACCCTCGCCAACAATTACTCGAGTATAAGCTGAGAGGGTCACTTTCAGCCCCAAAAAGTGGGCTGAAAATCTTGGCTCATACTCGAGTATATACGGTAATCCCAATTTTTTTTTTTAAGCTATTTTACTTTATTGAAAGAAGAGAGAGGCAAATAGATGCTAGACACTTCTGATGGCCGATTGAGTCCCACAAAAAAAAATAAGAATTAGGTGTTTTCCAAAAAAGTTTCTTCGATCCACTGCAGTCCCAAAATATGTTGGAATCCATCTAGAGGCACCAAAATACATTAGATTGTTTGAGAATCCTGATAAAGTGACAACATTTATTTAGTGTGTATGGAGAAATTTACATATACAGTACCTTGAAATTAATAAGAATTGTTCCTAAGGTCAACTACCAACATTTTTGTTTTTCTTAGGTCTCACTCAGACTTTAAATTTTCACTAACGAGTTATATCTGTGTCCTTCACTTACAGAACTCATACGTCTCATATTCTATGTGACTTTTCACATGTATTTTTGGGGACTCTGATCTGCACCAATACACTGAAACATGTCCAATTTTGTCTGAGTCATGTATCAAACTCACCAGTGCAAGTATATGGGTTTATTTAAAAATAAATCCATGTGCTGTCCAATTTCCATGTTTGAGAAGCTGAAGAAAACTTTGTATGCAAAAAAATTAAATGCTGATGGTGAAAAAGCTGATAAACGGACCAAACTCTGTTGAAAATCAGTTTTTTTGTGCTTGAGAAAAATCACTAATGTCTGAATGAACCTTAGTGACCATGTTTTTGGTTACTTTTACCACCCATTTTTAGTGACCTAACTTTGCTGATAGGACAACCCATTTAATGGATAAGTATTACAATTGTTCTCTAGGTTGCATAAATAGGTTTAGCCAAAGGCGTTAAGGAGCCTTTTACAATAGACTAAATTAATCTATCACATTTTTTTTCTCCAGATTATTATTTTAATATTGTCATAGGTAATCGTGGAGTTAGTCAGAAGAAATTGTATAGTCTGATTAGTGGTGATTTTTATGACGCTACTTATATTAAAGTTTAGTATGTGGTCCTCTAATGGTGTTCAAGTCAGTGCACATTTTGGAAATAATTAAGTTTGTTTTATCATGAGGTTGAATCAGCAGTAAATGCAGCTAATCGGTGAGGTGTGTATACCTCCTATATAATAACATGAGAAGGGAAATGAGTGTAATATAATTAGTGTTTGAAAATCTTGAGACTAAAAAGATGAAATGTCCCAAACAAAGAAGGACACATGTCTCTCATGTTGTTATGTGAAGGTACGTGGAGAACTTCTTCTTGGAAAATGTCGAAATTTTCTTGGCAATTTTATGTAGCTATTTGCCAAGCAATAACAATGGCATTCAGTACCTACTTAAATATTTGTTCTTGTTCTCCCTTTACGCTACCTGAGTTATCATTAGTCTTCATCACAATTGTTTATTGTGTCAATGGTAGCACTAGCATTCCAAAAAAATAAGATTTGAATCAAGTGAGTCTTTCAAATGAAGAATAAAGGGGAAATCTCTGTTTTTTCTAAATCAGTTCTTGGACATGAGATTAGATAAGAGTTTGTGTATATTGGGCTCTTCAGAGTGTGTGGTCATGCAAATATGTAGGTCGTTCTCTAAGTATAGTATATTCATTTTTCCTGTTACTTAGAGTTGAGCAAAAAAAATTGCAGGACCCTACAGCAGTCCATGGTAGTCTAGACCATCGGTCCAAATCCCTGCAAAACTCTTCGTATGTGCCGGCATCCTTGGTGCCTCTTCTATGTAGGCCCACACACCACAACGATGACATCACATCAGGCCTACAAATGAGAAGAGGTGCCAAAAAGGCAGTCAAGTTTCAGACAGTACGCAGGGCTTTGGCTCAGTGGCCATTGACTACTAGTGTGGCCGCTGGACCAGCGCCTTGTACATTTTTTTTAATGCTCTTGCTCCTTATGTAGTGCTACATAGATGTAGAAATAGTCATGATTCTCATTGGCCCATGTTAAGAGCTTTTTGCTTTTTCCATGTGTTGTCAGACTCTCGATTTCCGTCTTGTGTATTTAAACCCGAGTGGAGGAGGACATTTTGAAATGATAATTAAAACCTTCATAATTCGTATTAGATAACAAAAATCAAGTCCTGTTCAGTTTGGCAAAAGAACAGAGGATGATGATCAAAGATGTAAAAAAAAGCTAAAATCTAATATCAAAAAGCACCACCTGTTAAGTTAATTTCCATGGTGTATCTGGTCTTATTAGAAATATCTTTCCGATTTTGGAACTTTTGAATTTTCCCACCGAAGACACCTGAAAATAATTTGCTTTGTTTTATGCAAGACGAAACACAGATCTGTTTCACCGACTCGCTGATATCTGATGTTACAATGTGGCATCTTTTTAAGTAGGTTTAAAATCTTCCTCAGTAATTTAAAATCATTTTAATTTCGACTGTAACTACGGTAATTTTATAGTTTTGCAATATGGAATATAGGATACAACTAGTTAATTGCGTGATCATTATTAATCAAAGTTGATCCTTCTTGTGAACACCCCAGAACCTTAGAAAAACTTGATTTGACATTTACTTTACTTAACGAGTTGTAATTTTGAAGAACGATCAGATGTTGAGGACAAAATGCATTAATATACTAACTTTTAAGAACTTGTTTCGACAAAAATTCTTAAAATTTATATTTTATCACCATTAGTATTTTTATATAGCCTAAATTTCTGTTATACAAGAAAAGTAAGATAGTCAGCTCACTTGACAGACGGGCTTCTCCACATCCATTCCCGAACTAAGACGTTTGTCGAAAAGCATTGGTAGAAACTCTGCTTTATTTGTATTATGCTGTAAAGTGTGAAAAAATTTCCTTGTGGTACACCATCAGTATTAATTTTTTTACTAATGGATCAAAAAATTTTTTTTAATGAAAAGGAACCTCATTATCACTGTATTGCACCTGTTTCCTAAATGTCTGTTAGGTGGGCTTATAACTATCTGGCCACCAGTCATGCCAACTAGATGAAGAACAAATGAAAAGTTACCTTGGCGTACCTGTTACTGTAAAATATTTACCTTGAAAGTCTAAAAACATCCTGGCTTAGTTCTGCTCTATGAACTGAGGCTTCATAGCAGTGTATCTGTGTAGTCTAACCAGAGCTGTGGAGTTGGAGTCACAGTCGAAGTTCATTTTGGTGGAATCAGAGTCTGTATAAAATGGACTGACTCCCACTCATAAAATATATAATAAATTGGGTACAGTAGTTCATGTGCTGTCATTTTTTTAAATAATATTTTGGGAAAGTTGTGAAATGTCCTATAAATATCTGTTTTATTCCTGATCTAAGGATCTCAACTTTTGGTTGAGTTGAATCTGTGCTGCACTTTATGCACATGGTCAGTAGTGACCAGGGCTGTGGAGTCGGAGTCAGGAAAATTGAGGAGTCTGAGTCGGAGGTTTGGCTTACCGACTCCACAGCCCTGAGTCTAACCATCTGACCACCATAGTGGAGGAAATGTCTCTCCTGCTGTCTACACTATTTGAAGATCTGGTATGTGCAGTAAGCCCAGATTTTCCACCATTTCTTTTAATAAGTTGTCACCTCATTACATAAATGGTTGCTGCCCTGGCAGTCAGTTGATCACTGTGGATCCAAATGCTAAAACACTCCGATATTGGTGACCCATTTCCCAATTGGACGTCCATTCATGGCCAATTATTCTAGTGCAGAAGATGCTCTTTGCAGTAACTTCCCTCTCTCGTTAACAGATGTTCCAAAACTTTATGAAAAGGGGTTGTTCCATCAGATCCTGCATGATCTCATTTACTACCCGGTCATGATACAAAGTCATAAACTTAGGCTATGTATGGCCGGCATCAGTATTCTGCATTTACTGGAGCCTATAATGTGGTTTCTATCATTATTGCTTAGCTCATGTCTTTTATTAGGCCTATGATTTTATTCTATAGCATTGGAAGCTGTGAAGTCACCAAATTATGATTAGTCAAGATGTCACTCTTTGTTTTTTTTCTTTTTCTCTTTTATATGTGGTAGTGCTGGTTAATAACAAGTGATTTTTCTTTTATAGGTTGAGTGTAACCGTAAAAAGCAAATGTAAAAAAAAAAACACCAACAAAACAATTATTTTATGTAATAAACAAAGAGTATAGGTCACAAATGCTGTGAAAGAAATGTCTCTGAAATTTGCAAATTCAGCTGCATCAGTAAAGGAAGTGATTATTTATGGTGGATAACCACATTCAATATGAAAGATACTGTTTGCATGACTCATTAGTGTCAAACAGCGGTGCAATTCTCATCACATAAGCCTGAGAAAGTGTTGACTTTATACCATATCAGTTTCCAGTCCTACTTTACCATATCTCTACCAGCCACCACAACTCATTTCTTATCTCTCACTAAGCCCCATCAGTGCCAAGCATTTGCACTGTAGTCCACAGGGTAAAAAACTGTGTTTACTAAAACCAGTGTCCTACAAGCTCCCGTGTTCAGCAAGCTCCCGTGTCCAGCAAGCTCCCGTGTCCAGCAAGCTCCCGTGTCCAGCAAGCTCCCGTGTCCAGCAAGCTCCCGTGTCCAGCAAGCTCCCGTGTCCAGCAAGCGCCCATGTCCAATATCTAACTAATGCCATCACCTACTTTTGTACAGAAATGACTTTCGGAATCTCAGGTCTTCAAATTTGTGGGCTATAGGAATGTTGGGGGCAGATATTTTTCAATACTTTTTAATCATGAATTTAATTTAAAGAGTTGTCCAGGGAATATATTATTTCTGCTATTTAGTTCCGATGATGATATGCCCATTGTAGGTTCTTATGGTGGTGGATTCATAGGCAATTGGTCATTTCTATGTCGAACGCTGAGTTACACCTCACTTTTGTATTTTGACAGCATGTTGTTGTTTTTTTTTTTTTTTTTAAAGAAATCTGTTGTGTAGTAGTTTTTTGTTGGATCTTACCGGATGGGCGAGCCTTCACTTCTCCATGCATTAATGATGTTGGGCAACCCAGTCCCTGACCTTTTCTTTGACCAGTACTAACCACTTGACACTGGAAAGGCCATAAATAACCTGCAACTTTGAAATATCCTTGCCCTGTTGTCTAGCCATCACAAATTGGCTCTTATCACTATCGTTTATATCCTTACGGTTGCCCATTTTTCTTGCTTTTAAGACATCAACTTCAAGAACTGACTGTTCACTTACCATCTTACTTATCCCATCCCTTAACAGGTGCCAACGTCACAAGAAATCTTCATCATTCTCACCATCTGCTCTGCAGTGAGCCTCATTGTAGGGATCCTTATGGTAACTCGACACCACTTTTTGCTTCCTTTCTTAAAATAAATAGACCTTATTTTATAATTTTTATTTATCACTACAGATGATTTTTGTTCTTCTCTACTTTGTGTTCACCAATAATTCGTGACCTTGGATTTTGTAAAAACAAGTCAGACCAGTAGAAGTAAACTTTTTGCACTGACATTTTAATTTTTTTCCCTCAGTTTTCACTAAGTAAACTTTTTTCCATGTGTGAAAAGTGGAGCTTTTTTGAACAAAATTCCCTTGACGTTCTGGCGTCCCTTTAATTAGCAGCGCCATGCATAATCATGCATTTTAAAACATTGTTTACGAGAAGCCGCCTGGCTGACATTTAGAGGGAGATTTTTCATATTTAACAACAAAACTGACATTCTCCCCACTTGATAAATAGGTGTAATTAATTTTTGTAAATACCTGCGGAAACTTTTAGAGAGTGTGTCGTGAACTTCAAAGCCAGCTCTGTATAGAATATAAATGCTAACTGAGTACTAATAATTATTAATAGTGCGAAGAGCCGCATTACAATAAAGTATGGGGTCAACTAATATTAATAAATGAGATATTTTTTTTTTTCTTGTGAAACACTTTACTTGGGGGGAAAAAATAATTCCTGGCTTCTAAGAAAACTGTTATCTTTCTGTTCGTTTTTTTTTTTTTTTTGCATGGCCCTTAATGGTCTGCAACATTCTGCCTTAAATGACAATCCAGCTTACGGCTCTAATGCTAAAAACCTCCTTAATATAAAATTTTCCCAAATGTGCTTCTGTTTACATAATATGTCTACTTGAAAAATGATTGTGATAATCTCCAGGAAAGTATTCTACAAGTCTGCAACTTATAATGCTCTTTTCTATCTATGTGATAAATGCTGGAGAGACCAAGATGGCAGCTGTAGCCACATGGTCAACCATCAAACACTCTAAAATGGGATCAGAGGACAGTCTGTATTGTTTTAAGTACTTCATCAGATAGCGAGGACTTCATTACAATTTTTTTCCAGCAGAAATAATATCCTTTTTTTCACGTATAGATAGTTTGCAATTTTTATCAAGTTTTTGGGCTATGTCATGAACAATATCACCTATTCACGAGAAGGTAAAAAAATCCAAAAATTGTGCGGATCTGATTTCTGGGACCACCAGAAACCCCTAATACCAAGAAAAGAGGTCACAAAGTCTCCTGAGCTACAGTAGTGTTAATGCATGACCATAATTCTGTTCACTTTAATGAGTACACAGTACTTTTATTTCATGTGTGTGACCAATTGTCACTCCGTGACTGTTCGTGATCAGGGAAAGTGGGGTCCTGAACCGCCCCTAGGACTGGTGACTTAGCTATCCCTGCTCCCAAAGGTACCTCTAAAGGTGAGGAGGTTTGGGCCACCAGTTTTACTGCTCTCCTGTTATTCCCTACGCTGTCCCCTCTCCCTTCTCCAGGAGCCCCTGGGGCAACACACAAGACAGACATGGATAACAGAAAGCAAGAAACATACAAACACTCATCATAGGTAGAGAGTTATATAGGAAAGGGTAGGAATATACCAACCAAATGGAAATAGGACAATGAGGAAAGCATACACCCAAAACCAGCACGCAACCATCTCCAGTAGCAACAACGATCTCCAATTTAGCACAGTGTCTCCAAGGAGTTACGAAGCAAAGCTTTCGCTGGCAAGGAAGAGAAGGTCTAACCAGGTTTTATAGGAAGAGGAAATGACCAGGTCAGGAACAGCTGTGAGATGGAGCTCTACATTTCTAACCAGCATAGTAAGGGCCGTTAACCTCTTCAGCACCAAAGGAAATGGAATCTATTTACACAACGGCTAAATGGAAGATATGTGATTCACAATCTGTAGTGATTTTCTAACCCCAGATCTCCCAGGAGGTCGTGACACCAATGCTTCCAGAGAAGGCAGGATTAAATCCAGCAACCGCAATGAACAGGTCTTCAAAAACATCATTTATTAGTAACTATTAACATATAAAAAGGGAAAAAAATTAACAGACTGTGCCTAATCATTTCGAGCTCTAACGCTGTTAATCATGCTCGAAATGCATAAGCCTAGTGTGTGTTTGATTTTATATTTTTTCCTTTTGATATTTTAATAGTTACTAATAAATATTGTTTTTATAGTCTTTTCACCACAGTTGTTGGATGTCTTCTTGCCTTCTACTTCATCATTTTCACCCGAAAGCCAGCCCGTGGTCATTGTCCATGCAAGCCGCCCTTATTAGATTGGCTCATCCTGTCCAGGTGTTATGCAATATGATTTTTTTTTTTTTTTGCCTTTGATTATGGCTTCCATGGAAAGCGATTAAAACAGAGATTACACATGTATACTAATGCCCTATTCCAACAATCATACATTTATTTGTAGATTTGAGTAAAAAGATTCTTGAAGCCCGGGTCCAGTGGCCACATCGGTAGTCCTTGGCTGCCAGTCCAGATAACTGCAAACCTCCTATTTCCTCTTCTAATTAGTAGGACCCCTTGAAGTATTGATCTCTTTCTGCAGACAGGATTGCAATGAAAGTAACACCGGTATATTAAAACTGAAGGCAGATAATACATGGTCACACCTATAATACTAGTACTTGATGTTCCTAGCTTATCTCTTCCTCCACCCTGCACAGTGACTTCTGCATGTACAGTGTGCTCACATCTATCTCCTTTAAGTCTATAGGCTATAATGCAAATCTTTGAACGTATTTTTGCAGCTACCGTAATTAATAAAATGTCTGCGTTCATATAAAAATAATCTAAATAATAAAATAACTACACATGGGAAAATGTTACATGTTTGGCAGATATGAAGACTCTTGGTCGAACTGTAATTTTTCTCTAGAAGAAAAACTTTATGCTACCTTATGGGTCCATAGCAGTCTATGTGCAGCTTATTCTCACATCTAACCTATTTTTTCATCTTGAATGACTGTAACCCCCTAATAACCAAAGGTATTTTTGGTTTTGCATTTTCATTTTTTTGCTCCCCTTCTTCCCAGAGCCATAACTTTTTTATTTTTTTTGTCAAAATGGCCATGTGAGGACTTGTTTTCTGCGGGACGAGTTGTACTTTTGAACGACACCATTGGTTTTAACATATCTTGTACTGAAAAACAGGAAAATAATTCCAAGTGCGTTGAAATTCCACAGATTCTCCAGGTCATTACTAGTTCATAGACACCAAATATGTCTAGGTTCTTTTTTTTTTTTTTTTTAAGTGGTGAAAAAAAATTCCATTGTTTGTTTGAAAAAAAATATATATAAATGCACCATTTTCCGAGACCTGTAGAGTCTCCATTTTTCATGGTCTTGGGTTGTATGAGGGCTTATTCTTTGCATGCCGTGCTGACGTTTTTAATGATACCATTTTCGTGCAGATATGATCTTTTGATCGCCCATTATTGCATTTTAATGCAATGTTGCGGCAAACAAAAAAACATAATTCTGGCATTTTGACTTTTTTTTTTCCTCATTATGCTGTTTAGAGATCAGGTAATTTTTTTTTTTTTCATATTGATAGATCGGGCGATTCTGAACGGATCTATCAAATATGTATATTTGATTTTTTTATTGTTTTATTTTAAATGGGGCGAAATGGGTTGATTTGAACTTTTATAATTATTATTTTTTTTTTTTTTTAATATTTTTAAAAACTTCTTTTTTTGTTTTTCTTTTGGCATGCTTCAATAGTCTCCATGGGAGTCTAGAAGCTGCCATAATCCGATCGGCTCTGCTATGTTCAGGCGATGATCAGATAGTCTGTATGTAGCAGAATTGCTCACTTGCTCTGAGTGCTGACCACCAGGTGGCGCTCATAGCAACCCGCAGTGACAACCATAGAGGTCTGCTGGAGACCTCTGGTTGTCATTCCAACTCATCGGTGACCCGCAATCACGTGACGAGGTCACCGATGGGTGGGATTTCTGGTGCGCTTGCAAGAAGCGCGAGTTAAATGCCGCTGTCAGAGATTGACAGCGGCATTTAACTAGTTAACCTCCGTGGGTGGATCGCGATTCCACCCGCGGCTGTCAGAGGCATATGTCAGTTGTTCAAAACAGCTGAAGTGCTGGAAAAGATGTGGGCTCACCGCCGGAGCCCACCTCAAAGGAAGGGAGTCCGACATCGACGTGCATTTACGACCGATGTCAGAAAAGGGTTAAATGGGATAATTTTTTTGCTGTGATTTTATTGATTTTCTTATTAAATTTAATATGTACTAGAAAATCCCTTTTTGGCGTATGCATATCATCCAACTTTTGATGGTCACAAAGAGACACTTATGATTACAGTCGCATCATATTGCATCATATATCCACATTTATTTGCACATCTAAAGGCTTGAATATATTTTTGCTCAAAAGTCAATGTAAAAAATGTTGAAGCTCAAATTATGAATAAATATTCAGTTTTGGGATCTTACATGTAATCTGGAACCCCCATCTGGACTTTTTTATTTAGAAAAATTTTGTTGAGGCCTACCGGTCCAGTTAATAAAAGAAATAGATTTGTGTTGCCTCCTCCATTGGAGGCATTTAAATATATTTAGAATAATTTTATTTTATGTAGACTACACCAACGTCTTTGTGATTTTTAGTGTTTTTCACTTTTCGATTAAAGGCCGAACTGGCAGAGATGATTCACCAGATTAAACCGTAGATAACACTGAAAGCTCAGGATGAAGTCAATGCAGTGTTGTCTGTTTCAATATATTTCATCATAGTAGAAGGCAATACATATTATTGTGCTGAAATGGAGAATTTTATTTTTATACATATTTAAGAATAATGCAGATTCCTGACACCTGTAGACATTATGTACCCCTATATCATGGCTGTGTAAACTGTCCCTCTTGTATGGAGCCTACAGAACTTGTAGATGTGTACATGGCTTAGTGTATCTCCAAATGTCACTTATTTCATAAGGAAACTTAAAATTTGACCGAAATTAATAATTGGAGTTAATTGGAAGCCATTTAATTAACTTTGCCCCAATATAGACTCCATCATTGGCATCAGCCCTAATTTTTTTTTCTTTAAACCATAACGTCTATTGTTTTCGTTTCTATCAACGGTATATTGATCATTTATGATATTGTGTCCACTTTGTTCTCCCTTTAATCTTTGGAGCAATTCATGCACAGCTCCAATGACAGTGTCACTAGTTGTTGCAACTTGTCACATTTTGTTACCTTGGCTTTCATTCACTAGGCTTATAGATTGAGTTTATTGCACATGTTTAAATACCCTGGCCAAAGCATAGGGCCTTGTTGATGCCACCCATCTAGCACCCAGCGCTCATTACACAAGTGCCATCACTAGGCTCCTAAGTTTAGAATTACATTTGTGTGGCATTTGCATGGGTTTCTTCCTACAATCCAAAAAACATACTAATATGTTAATTTCCTCAATATTGGTGTTGAGCAAAATAATTACCAGGACTTTGGTCCAGCAGACCAGCTATATTGGTTGTGTATAGCATCTGGACTAGACCTCTGTTCGATCTCCTACCTGTAGGCATCCTGGGCGACTCTTCTGATTAGTAGGCCATGCAACATCTTGACATCAGGGCGTGACTCACTCCATGATGTAATTATCATGTTGCATGGACCTACTGATGAGAAGGGGTGACCAGGATGCCAGCAGGTAGTAGGAAGTTTGAAGTGCTCTATCCTGGCTGCCATGGAGTATTAATGTGGCTGCTGGTCCAGGGTTTTGCAAACCATTCTGCTTCACTCTACTCGCAATGTACTTGGCTGATTGTTGATGAGTAAAGATGGCCACAAAGATTAGATGTTTGTTGGCCAAAGCCAACACAGAACAGACTGACTACTTAATTTATATACCTTAGGTACTTTCTGTCTATTCTTCAAGGCGTACATCAAGAAAGATGAGCATGGAGCTGTCGAGAACATCTTTGTTCTCTGGGAAATAAGCCTCTACTACACATATCTGGATTCTGACTTTCTCCCTTTTTCCTACCAAGAACTTATACTGACCTCGCTATATATGTGGATGTTAACCATCTGTGCATTCAGCTGACAGTTACTCAACATTGGATATAAAATATAGAAACCTAATTGTTGGCCCCATTTGGCACTGAGACTGAACTGCCAATTACGTTTGCCAGCATTGTGGAATATGTTGGCAATATACATTGCTGTAGAAGAATTTTGGGTAGGTGTGGGAAATAGGCTGCAAAAGTAAGAATGCTCTCAGATATACAGCTCTGGCAAAAATTAAGAGACCGCCACATCAAAACCCTGTCATGGGCAGCCCAATCTCCAGACCTGAACCCCATTGAAAACCTCTGGAATGTAATCAAGAGGATGATGGATGGTCACAAGCCATCAAACAAAGAAGAACTGCTTAAGTTTTTGCGCCAGAAGCAGTGTGAAAGACTGGTGGAAATCATGCCAAGATGCATGAAAGCTGTGATTAAAAAAAATCATTGTTATTCCACAAAATATTGATTTCTGAACTCCTCCTGAGTTAAAACATTAGTATTGTTGTTTCTAAATGATTATTAACTTGTCTTCTTTGCATTATTTGAGGTCTGAAAGCACTGGTGTTTTTTTTTTTTTTTTATTTTGGACCATTTCTCCTTTTCAGAAAAAAACCCCAAAATGTATTGCTTGGAAATTCAGAGACCTGTTGTCAGAAGTTTATAGAATAAAAGAACAATTTACATTTTACTCAAAAATATACCTATAAAGACAAAAATCAGACAATATGAAAATGTTGCAGTGGTCTCTTAATTTTTGCCAGAGCTGTAGATGTGTCAATAGTTTATTTTCATTAACGATAAAAAGAGAAATCTAAATTAAATCAATATTTGGAGTGATCGCTAGGGATGAGCGGACCCGTGGAAGTTCTGGTACCCGTCTCATACTTTAGTCCAAAGTTTGGATTGGGTACCAGAACCTGAACCTCTTTGAAATGTATGGAGACCCGAACTTTCAAGCTGGAAAAAATTCTTCCGCTCTCGCTCTTTCGCTCTCGCTTTTCCTCTCGCTTTTTCTCTTTCTTCTCTTTCTTTCTCTTTCTCTGTTTTTATCTCTTTCTTTCTCTTTCTTTCTTTCTCTTTGTTTTTATCTCTTTCTTTCTTACTCTCCCTCTCTCGCTGTTTCTTTATTTCTTTTGCTCTCTCTTTATCTTTCTTGCTCTCTATCTTTCTCTCTTTTCCCGAAACTCCGAACATTGCAACAAACTTCTGGGAGAAGTTAGTGTTTGGCGTTTAGCACCGGACACCAACTGTCCGGTATAAATGGTGAACTTTTAAGTTTGCTCATCTCTAGTTATCGCCCGATGCTTTCAAACAGTTGGAAGTTGGTATCATGATCAGTGTCTGCAGGCAACAGTTATGCATGGGAGATGTTTCTTTCAAGTTTGGGGCTGCATTTTAGCAAATTGCTTTGAACATTTGGCAAGTAATTAATGGTGTTCTCAATACTAAGAAATTAAGGAAGATACTAATCCATCCTGCCATCCCATCAGGGAGGTGTCTGATTGACTTCAAATTTATTATGCAGCAAGGCAATAACCTCAAATATACAGCCAATGTCATTAAGAACTATCCTCAGTGCAAAGGAGAATAAGAAGAACTTATGCTTTGATGACTGTTTTTGAAGGCAAAGGGCGGTCACACCAAATATTGTTTTCACTTAGATTTCTTTGTTTATTCACTTTTCATTTTGATTAACAAAAAATAACCTATTAACACTTCTATTTTTTAAAGCATTTTTAGTTTGCGGCATATTTTCTACACATGCCTAAAACTTTTGTAGGATACTCTATGAGCAACAGGGAATAAAAAAATAGTTCTAAAAGAGTCTATTTAAGGAGGAATGAACAATTGGGAGAATGTATCCCAACTGTATGTATACACAGAGAAACAAGACGAGAACGCTTCCTCACTATTGTTTGCCTATTAATGAAGGTCATGTTTTGGTATAGTGCTATACGTCATCCATGTCAGCCTTTACACTGATCAGACTGTTCCTGTCCTGCTTCCGATTCAACGTCTGCCTCCGTGTCCTACTGGTATTCATCAAATTAAAAGAATGAGATGGATGGAGGCTGCCTGATGGAGTATCTTGACATTTGTGCTAGGGATGCAGTGAGATCATGAAGCCTTTCCAGCTCTATAGTACTTTCCATTGCTCAGAAAAGTATATGCCATAAACTGCCACAAAACTTTGCCATTTGGCTAATGGATTATCAAAGCATAGTCTTCAGCCCTTTGAACATAGTTACATCTTTCACTTGTGAATTTCATTAGCTGCTCAGTTTGTCTATGCAATCTGTCTTATGAAAATGATATTATCCATTTCTTTAGCATAGGCACTGTGTTTGGATATAGTTTCTATGAATAGATTGAAAGGCAGGTTTATTTTAGTAGAAGTTTTAATAAATTCACCAGGACTGTAGAGCTGCCCATAGTAAAATCTATAATTAGCCAAACCCACTGCCCATTTACTGTGTAGGGGATCCTTCCAACTCTACCCAGAGTGATGTTTTTGGGAAAGGGAACGATTGGGCAATTGGATTTCAGCATGTCCAATCTTTCTGTTCACAGAGGAGATAAACCGCTATCGGTGGTGTCGGACAGCAGCTTGCTCCTCACTCTACATATATTAAACAACAGGTTGCCTTGTCGTGACTTTTTGGGTTTTCCCGCCAGTTAGTACCAGCTCCACTAGGTCGAGGGCTCGATGGGGGCATGACAACACAACTCATCTAATTTATGACAAGCTGTGGCGTTCCCTATGCGAGATATCTTACTCCAGTCCCTAACTATAGTAAGATATCTGGTATGGGGAACACCACAGCTGGCATGGACCATGGATGCAGATTCTATCTAGCCATGAGGAAGAGGGATGAGCTATACCTACACCCTTCGTCATCCTACTCATTCACTCTCCATATAATCTTATTAATAGCAACTATGGTTTCCTACCGCAGTAATGTAACATTCTGGCCCTGATTCATTAAGACCGTCAATTTTCTCTCCGCTCTTAATGAGGTAGCATGATTGAGTCAGACGCTCCTGATTCATGAAGAGTACAAGCCTCTTCATGAATCAGGAGCATCTGACGAGTGGCATAATGCCTCCGTGTGCCTTGCCCAAAATTTTACTCCAGTTACTCTAGTCCCTGAATACAGATTTTACCTGTGACTTGAGAATTTTGAGAATGAATAATCAGTGTTGGTGGAGAAAGAAGCAAATTTCTCTGATACCATACATTACAAAGTTGCTTATTTTCATGCACACTGTTGATTTATGAAATAAAAATTAATACAACTCTTAATTAGAGAATGTGTTTGGTTTCTGAAAACCCTATCAGGTATTCATAATAAAAAGTAGTAGACTCTTCATTGAAAATCTTCACTTATTAGAATCTACAGCAATATACATGCCTTTTTTGGTCTAATGTGGCTGTTCATATGTCTGCATTTTTTTTGCAGATTGAAGGCTCATTCACATGTCCAATTTTTTCACGTTCAAGAAAAATGATCCAATTATCCTGGTCAGACTTTGATCAGAGTGTGGTCCGAGTTTCTCCAGTTTTTCTGTTACTTGGTGTCTACATTTTGACAGTCCCTGAATATTTTTATTTTTTTCACGGACCCATTGGCTGGCATTGCCGATTTTAAGCAACCCTCGGATCAAAATGGGACATGTCTCCAGATATCTCGGTTCGCAAAAATAATCGACATGTGAATGGCCCCACAAACTATCACAGGTACGAGTGCTGTCTGTGAAAATCGCGTATAGCACTCATACGTGAAAGTCGGATGTGTGAATGAGCCCTGAATGTATGAGGAAAAAAAGGAGAGATGTTTGCTTTTTATCCAGGTCACAGTACTAATTCAATTTTTTCATTCTATGAAAAAAATGGTCCATTTTTGTACAAAAAAGGACATCAGAATAAGGCCTATCTCTCCAGTGTGGCTCCTATTGAAATGGGTTTTCCAAAAATAACTTTTCACTCTCCATCGGCTCCCGGTTAAAATAATAAACTCAGTTGTTACTCACCAGGTCCAGGTCTGTGTCTCCGCTGTTGCCTCGGTCTTTAACAGG
The DNA here is from genome assembly GCF_051348905.1 of Ranitomeya variabilis. Classification (NCBI taxonomy): domain Eukaryota; kingdom Metazoa; phylum Chordata; class Amphibia; order Anura; family Dendrobatidae; genus Ranitomeya; species Ranitomeya variabilis. The sequence continues at coordinate 530,950,967 of NC_135237.1, read as the reverse complement.
AAGCAGGGATGACATAACACTTCTACAGCACACATGACCCCATGCAGCCAATCACTGGTTTCTGTTGCTCATGCCATCAATGTTCTCACCCATTTTAATCATGCAATACATTTTTTTTTATTCTACAGGTGTTTATTGACTTTATAACTCTTCATCCCATCATAGAATGTAGGCCAAAAGGAAAAATAAATCTGAATTTTAATTTATTTTTACTTTTCGTAGATATGGTCCGGAAAAAGAATCCCCCTCTGAGAAACGTTGCGAGCGAAGGTGAAGCACAGATTCTTGAGTGTGCTGCATCAGAACGAGAAGATATTTTAAGGAGCGCAGAATTTCCCACTGATCCCATGCAAGAAAATAGTGAGCATTCTAACTCCGCAGAACAAAACAGTGACGATCAATGTTTCCATGATCAAGAATCGTTTTCCAACGTTAAAAAAGACTCGGAAAGTCTGGGACTCAATGAGAGAGTTGTACTTAACTACAGCCATCTCAAAGGAAAAAATGTCTCCTATGATGAGGTGACAGAAAAAAATATGTTGGCTTTGTCCACTTCAGATACTAGGGTAATTTGCGATACCCTAAAATCTCCTATAAAGTCGGAGACTGATGAAATGCAAGAACTGGTTTCTGCTGCCTCTGGGGACACGTTAGAGAATAGAGAAGAAAATGATTTGTCGCCAAGGGCTGCTGACCTCACAATTCAAAGTGTTAAAATAGACTGTCAAAACTCTAGTCCAGCCTCGGTGGCCTCTGAAAACCTTCAAGTGCCTTTAGATGGGAGTTCAGGGCTGAACAAAACCCACACTGTTGTGTTTGTCAATGACAATTCTGAATCTGCACCTTTATCCCCAGAACTTCAGGATTTCAAATGCAACATTTGTGGTTATGGGTACTATGGGAACGATCCCACAGATCTGATCAAACATTTTCGCAAATACCATCTTGGCCTACATAACCGTACTAGGCAAGATGTTGAACTTGACACCAAAATCTTGGCACTTCACAACATGGTACAGTTCAGCCAATCCAAAGATTTCCACAAGGTGAATCGTTCTGTGCTTTCAGGTGTCTTACAAGACATGAACTCTCAAAGGCCTGTTTTGCTGAATGGAACATACGATGTACAGGTTAGTGTTTTATTCAAGTAGACTTCTAGTCTATGGCTCCATATTGGGCTGTATCATAATCTAGGGTTGTAATGCGAGTAATTGTATATTTTATACCTAGCCATGGGCTGTGTCTGGTTTTGCAAGTTGGCTCTATTGAAATGAGCAGAACTTGACTAGAATATCATACTCAAGCTGTGGTCAGGTACAGCACTGTTTGGCGGAAAGTAGCAAGGTTTTCCAATCCTTGTCTACATCTTAACATTTTTTTTGCACACTTATGAACACAATGTTTTATTATATTTGCTTGCAGAGCTTTTAGTTTTGTATTGCTTGTGTTTTGCGCATGGCAAAGTTTTCATATGTAATACATGTTTGAGTCTACTTTTCTTGTTATCATGGCCAGTAGACTTCCAGTCACCACGATGACTCAGTTATATCAAGTCAAACTAGGACGTTCAATCCCAGTGCTCCTTGGCTTAGAATTTCCTCAGAAGGGGAATGGAAAAACTCTCTTGGTGCCTAAGGCAAGATGTTGAGTTTGCTGTCACCTCCACTCTCAATTGGTGATTATCAATATCATAACAACTGATTCCATGATTAGTCACTAAGTTGCCCAGGATGAATGAAGCGACGTGCTCTTTGGAATCCAGTATCTATATCATTATAACAGCTTGATCAGTCCCTATGATCTTTGAAGAAAGGGAATTGACACCCCCCCAAAAAAAAAAAACTTAATAGTACCCTAGGCCTTATGTTTAATTTCCCTCATTACGGCACTATCATACATGCTTAGAGTCTGGATGTCCCTTTGTTCTACAGATATAGACTGAGGGCATGTGCACACAATGTCTCTTTCAGGCTTAATCTGCCTGAAAAAGTGCCGTAAATCTGTCGCAAAAAAAATGAACTTAATCCACATCAATGTGAAAGTGACATTGCTGTACATATGTATAGTATTTTGTTAATTCTTTTAACTGCTTCAGAGTTCACAAACTCTGAAGCAGTTAAAAGAATTAGCATATTCATCCTTTGGGTGGCTCGCTGCTTGCTAATTATCGTTTACACTATAGAAAAAAGACTCCATAGGCAGAACTGCCATAGAACCTATGGAAAAACTGCCGGAAACACTTTTTTATTGAAGACTGGTATTATATTTACTGAAGGAAAGCTTCGAAAGGTGCGCTAACGTCTTAAAGATAAAGATGTTGTGTGCAGATACAGTTGAGGTTTTTTTCAAAGCGAAAAAGTTTTTGAGCAGAGGAAGATAAAGGTATAAGGATAACAAATCAAATCTATACTGGCCTGTTAAGTCGCCCAGTACTTAATTATGCCATTCATTTGGGACTCTTAATTGTAAGAGAAAGGCGTGTACTCTGGGAGTTTCGAGCAGGTTTAGGCTGAACCGGGAATGGATCCAGTAAAGTCATATACTTGAAAAGACAGCCGCACTCAAAAGATGAATTTTCAAATACATCATATAGGTGAAATTTTATTAGAAACACCACAGTGGTAATAAAGTATCGAGGAAACGTTTCGACCCCTTGATGGGTTTTTATCAAACCTCAATTTACAGTAGAGATACCACCACAGGCATCCCCACACTCCGGACCTGCAGCCCTCTTTGGGACCATATTTCCTGCCCGTGCTTTACCGGACCTCTGAACTCTATACAATTAGCTCTTCCTAGGAGCCTCTACGATTCTCTTCAATGCGGTGTTTTCCCCTCCTTTGTATCTCTACTGTAAAGTGAGGTTTGATAAAGACCCACCAAGGGGTTGAAACGTTACCTCGATACTTTATTACCACTGTGGTGTTTCTAATTAAATTTCACCTATATGATGCATTTGAAAATCCATCTTTTGAGTGCGGCTGTTTTTTCAAGTGTACTTATTTGGGACTCTTCAGTTTTAGTTTACTTGACTTCAGTGATTACATCCCGGTCTGTCCACTTGACTGCTGCAGCCAATCATTAGTCTCAGCAATACACAGTGCAAGTGTGCTGAGGCCCAGTGAATGGCTGCAGTAGTAATGGTAACTGGGACCACGAGAATGCAGCCAAGTAAACAGATAGTCAGTGACCACAGGCGGAGCGGTGCTGGAGTAGTAGGTGAATCTAGAGATGGATATAGATGCCCGCGTTCTAGAGTACTTTAATAGTTCTTAGGGATCCCTGTAAACATCTGCCATCCTGCTGAGGGTAAAGCTGGTCTTAAATGGGTTGTCCACTACTGGACAACCCCTTGATATTGGGGACCGGCAAGAGAGAGGAAAACAAATGATATTCACCTCCTGAACCAGCAAAACTTCTTCATAATCAGTGGTGTATCCCTCACTGGTCTTCTAGGATCAATATCGGAAGAGCATGTCACTGTTTCTTCTTCTTAGCTTGGACAAACCATGAACAATATAGGCTCACATAACTCCATCGGATGTTGATAAAAGCAGACTGGCTTGGACATAGCAGTGCCAGTATGGGATGTATCTTTTTTTTTTTTTTTTTTTTTTTTTTTTTTTTTTACTTCCCTGGTCCCATTAACAAGTGTTTGTCCAGTAATAGACAGCAATTTTAAAATGAATCTGTCAATAGGATCAACCCTCCTAAGCCATCTTTATGGGCATACAGGTTATAGAAAACTGACTAAAATTATACCTTGATATAAGTCATTCCATGTTTTATTCCAGAGTAATACATGTGTTTTTTATATGTAAGTGAGCTGTTAAGAAGTATGGGCCGGACATAAATCTCCCTGAGAATCTGCCTCCAGAGCTTATAGTGAGAAAATGAGACAGGTAACTAATACAGAACAGAAGAAATGAACTTTGTCGACTTTACAAACACATTTGCTGAAGCTCTCACATCTCTGTTGTATTGCAACCCTGTCTGCCTGTGGGATGGAAGCTGAAGCACTTAGAGGAACCTGCAGATGTGTCCGTTAAAATCATAAGGAGTTCCACAGTGAGATCAGCTGACTGTCAGTTATTATATGTCTCACATTGGCGATACCCTCTTTTATTTAAAATAAGCTCTGGAGGCAGATTCTCAGGGAGATCGGTTTAACGCCCATAGATCTTAACAGCTTGCTTATATGTAGGAATAGCGTGGATTTCACTGTAATAAAACATCGGATCACATTTCAAGATATCATTATTTTATTAAGCTTTCAATTACACAAATGCGCATATAGGCGGCATTGGAGGGTTGATCCTACTGACAGATTTCCTTTAAGAGAGCACTTTATGGAAGTCTCTGGCTCTGTTATACCGGTAGTATATGGCTTCCCTGGTTTAGCCGAATATTTAGGACGATTTGTCTCTATAGGTTTTATTTTTTTGGAATATTTAAACTGTTTGCTTATTTTATGACCTTATTGAATGATCAATGGAATTTTTTAGGACTTTTGTTCATTTTTGTTTTATTTTGTCTAAATTTTATAATTACATTCAAATATATGAATGCAATCAAGTGTTTCCTGGGGGAAATGCTAACAGAATATCCCCCTAGTTTTAAATAGCACACGATACTTACTATATATTAGCACATTAGAGAATTAAATCTATGGCAATCCTATAGCATAAAATCGTTAAGCAGTAATTAAGAGTAAAGTACGTGGTAGCAGGCTATTTTAAACAACGGCCCCCTGCTGCTAGACCAGCTGGAAAGTCACCAGGCAAAAATACTTGTCTGGTGAGAGAAATGATTGACTGTATCAGCTTTCCAGACATGACTGCTGCTTTTTCCGTAAATCACAAGCAGGTACTGTATGGCGTTGGACATTGTGGATGCTTTGCTACTAGAAGTCTCATCATACTTTAAGTGGTTACAGCAAAATTACTGCTCGTTCGCTCGAGTATATTGTAGTTGTGGCAAAGTTTTAAATTATCATTTTAATTAGAGATGAGCCAATAAATTTGATTGGAATTGAATTTGCCCAATTAGAATTTTTTTGCGTGAGTTCAGTAAAGTAGCGGGTGCTGTTCGCCATTTTTCTGAAATTTATAGGACCATCAAAAGGTTACAAACAAATCCTCATACTCGCCTTACCTCACTTCCCCAGCCACTCTGCTTCTCACCTTCTGATTTCCGCTGCTAGGACTGAAGTCTTTGGGCCTCTAAAGGAACCTTCACACTAAACGATATCGCTAGCGATCCGTGACGTTGCAGCATCCTGGATAGCGATATCGTTGAGTTTGACAGGCAGCAGCGATCAGGATCCTGCTGTGATATCGCTGGTCGTTGGTTAAAGTTCAGAACTTTATTTGGTCGTCAGATCACCGTGTATCGTTGTGTTTGACAGCAAAAGCAACGATGCCAGCGATGTTTTACAATCGTAACCAGGGTAAATATCGGGTTACTAAGCGCAGGGCCGCGCTTAGTAACCCGATGTTTACCCTGGTTACCATCGTAAAAGTAAAAAAAACAAACAGTACATACTCGCCTTCTGATGTCTGTCACACGTCCCTCGCCGTCCGCTTCCTGCACTGACTGAGTGCCGGCCGTAAAGTAAAAGTACAGCACAGCGGTGACGTCACCGCTCTGCTGTTAGGGCCGGCGCTCAGTCAGTGCAGGGAAGCGTACGCCGGGGGACGCGAAGGTGAGTATGTACTGTTTGTTTTTTTACATTTTACACTGGTAGCCAGGGTAAACATCGGGTTACTAAGCGCGGCCCTGCGCTTAGCAACCTGATGTTTACCCTGGTTACCCGGGGACCTCGGCATCGTTGGTCGCTGGAGAGCTGTCTGTGTGACAGCTCTCCAGCGACCAAACAGCGACGCTGCAGCGATCGGCATCGTTGTCTGTATCGCTGCAGCGTCGCTTAGTGTGAAGCTACCTTTACAGTGACCTGTGAATTCTGACTCTAATGAGCCCTTGGGACAGTTCTGCCCGTGCACGCTCAAAATCGCATGGCGCACATTGAATAATTCTCTCAGGCCTCATCAGGGCCAGAGGTCCCAGCTTACTGTGAGTTACCCGGCGAATTAAGCTTGAACGGCAGGGATACAGAGATAGACACAGGCGGGTCCATGCAAATAAAGGCATAATGAGGAAGGTTACTGGAAGACAAATTCATCAGACTAAGAGCAGCTGCTAAAATACCATTACAAAGCTGTAAACAGGTATTTGAAGTTGCTGGTGCCTCTGGTGTCCCACGAACATCAAGATCCTCCAGAGACCTGCAGTTCTGAATAAACCTACTTTTTGGCCACCCCTAAACAGTTCTTCCATACAGAAACAGTTGCAATGGGCCCAGGCATACATGAAGACTAATTTTGAGAGAAAGAGGCCGAATAATTCCTGGCCACTTCTGATAATAGAAAGATCAGAAATGTTGAATTCAACAGCTTAATCCTTCTTTCCCACATCTGTCATCAGGGGGCTCCATATACAATAGATGGTTGACTGGGACTAACAAAACCTGCAGGTTTGGCTGGCATTTATCTAGTACAGTGGTCCCCAACCTTTCTGACCTCGAGAGCCACATTCAGTTTAGAGAGAGGGTTGGGAGCCACATTCAGCACTGAGAGGGTCGCGAGCCACATCCAGCTCCCACCCCCTTCAAAGTAGTGTCAACCAAAGCCACCATTACAGGTATAATGATAACCAAAGCTTTTCCACAGAAATCACTCCAGAGCAGTACACTGAGATCCAGGGGTTCCCACAATACCCCCATTCGGTATTCTCCCAACACACTATCACATCCAGCTTTGAACACCTCCTCTAACAGGTAGTACAAACCTCCAGCGTATCATACCTAAAACATCTCTAAACCTCTAAGACCAGTAAATGTGCATCTAGATCTGCATTTCTGTGCAGGGCTACTCACAAAATTCACCATTTTGAGATGTGCTCTTCATACCTGTTTGCTAGACCTGGACCTAATGTATCAAGCTGGCAGACAGTCGCGAGCCACAATTCAGGGGGCCGCGAGCCACAATTGATGGGGCCGCGAGCCATATGTGGCTCCCGAGCTACAGGTTGGGGACCCCTGATCTAGTATGTATGGTCATCATTAGATTACTGTGGTTCAGTTTACAATAAGAGGCATCGATAAGAAACTGATTCTTTAATTTCTGCATCAATTTGTGTATTGGTTCCCACTTTCTTTTCTTTACAAGCAATATGCTGTATATACAATGACAAGCTTCTCTATGTATTTATTATTTTTGAAGATAAAATACATGGCGGCATTCATCTCTGCTGCGCAGCCTTTGATCTGCGGTGACTGAGCTCTTTTCAGAAGAATGTTTAGCTGAATGTAAACACACATAAACATGTCTGAAAACTTGTATTGTTCCTCCACCAATGTTACAAATGTCTGTGGGATTTCACTCCTTCAGTATCTAACTGTGCTCTGGGACAAACCTTTTTTTCGGATCTCACAATTTCAAAAACTTGGTCAAAATCAATGAGTATAAACCCAGATAAAGGAAATAAATGGGACTTACCTACAGCATCTGATATTTATTGCTGTCCTAGAGGTGTCACACGAGTTGGCAAATAGCAACACAACGATTGTCTATACACGTTGTCCACATTTCCAGAAACTGGGCAGTAAGCACAACCCGTGAAGAGCACTTTTTCCAACAAAAATTCAGATTTCTGATCACATAAAATTTTAGATGTCCAAACACATTTTATATAGCTGGCCGGTGTAGTAACCCAACTTTAAAGATTAATAAGTTATCCCTTATCCAGTCTATCATGGATTACTTACTGATCTCTATGGGTTCGAATCTGGTACCTCCAAGAACAAGGCTCTCCTGAGCCCAATTCGAAAATGAGTGGAGGTCACTGCGCATCTCCGGTCCATTCTTTGTCTAGTGGACTTCAATTAATTTTCTGACATTGTTGTAACAAGTAGAGTTTATGCATGTACACACTTGTTAATTTACATAACATAGGCCCTATTGGCCATAACTGTCTGGCTGTATCATCTAATGGATCTCTGTAAGGTCCACTTACGTTGCCATTTTATCGTGAACAACCGTTTTTAGGAATTGTCATTTTACAACAATCTTTCAGTTCAAACACTATGCCTATCACCCGACAAATTAGCAAAATGCTCATTCTTCAGGTGAAATGCTCATGATTCTCGGCAGCACGTCCTATGTCGACAGGACCTGTACTGCCAAGAACAGTGGCAGCCTATGAGTACCAATTCTTTAATTTGAGTCAGAAGCGATGTCTGCCTGTGGAAACAGTGTAACATATGACCACCGATTGTCAAGCAAGCAGCTGAATGTTGGTTGTTTAGTGTTCCAGATCAATTACCCCTTAGTCTTATGCCAGACAACGATGACCTAACCAACCTCATTTTACCACCTTTATAATTAACACACCGCCTTTCTGAGTATTTTTACTCCTAATTCTATCAAATTGAGTCGAAGAAGAAGCTAACTTCAGCAAATTACCCCCAAAAATCTGAGTTTTGTTTTGCCATTTTTTAACATATCACAATCTGTATTAAAGGTAATGTGTGAGTAGGATCGTCTCTCCTAAGCCATCTATAAGGACATGTAGGTTATAGGAAGCTGAATAAGATGGTACCTTGATATCTTTGGTCTGATGTCTTATCCCACAGAAAGTCACATGTTTTATATGTAAATTAGCTGTTCCAGGCTATGGTACAGCCATAGGTCTCCCTGAGGATCTGCCTCTAGAGCTTATTTTACAGTTTGATAGGCAAGTCCACTCTCTTCTCTCCCGGTCTCACTGCAGAGATGTGTGTGGTTATACTTGACACATTTGCAGGTTCCTTTCAGCTTCAGCTTCGATGTCACAGACAGGTTTGCAATACACCAGGTCTGTGAAAGATGCAAAACATGCTTTTGCAAGAACTTAAAGTTCAATTCTACCGTTCTATATTAGCTACATGTCTCACACTGGTAACTCCTTCTTTTATTAAAATAAACTCTGGATGCAGATTCCCAGGAAGACCTATGTCGGGTCCATTGCTTGCAGACATATATTACTTTTATATATAAGAAAAACGTAAGTTTCTCTGGAATAAAAACTTGATATCTGCTATTCGATATATCATTTTATTTAGCTTCCTATGGCCTACATGCTCATATAAAAACCGCTTAGGAGGAACGGTCCTACTGACAGATACCCTTTAAAAATAAAAAATATAAATCTTGCAGTTTTCACATTGGCCACTTTAGGCTCCAGCTTTCTAATGTTTCAAGAAACAACACGTGTACATTGGTCAGATTCCGGCCTTATCTTGTGCAGTGAAGTGTCTACAAAGACTGTTCAAAGGTCTTTGTGAAGGAAATGGGAGTAGGATCAGGTGTTAAATCATCTATTGTGATTGGTCGTCCCTATGTTATCAACTATATAGAATATATATATATATATATATATATATATATATATATATATATATATATATATATATATATATATATATAATTATTACATGTCACTGCCTAAGATAAAATGGAGTCTTGCAGTAAACACAAGAAAGGATCGGAAGAGTGAGACTAAAAAGGCCATGGCGGCCTGCGTGAAAACAGCAAGATTATTATTTTTTAAGTTTTTTTTCAATGAAGATAAATATTAAATATTTTATAATAAATTATGTAATATATATTTTACTTTCGTAAGATGAATTTTTTTTTTTAATTAAACAATGCAACTTCATGATGATTCTTATTGGGGTTAATCTCTTAAATAATAAAAAAAAAAAATAATAATAAAAAAAAAATATAATAAATAAATATATATATATATATATATATATATATATATATATATATATATATATATATATATATATATATATATATATACATACATACACACACATGCAGTTAGGTCCATATATATTTGGACAGAGACAACATTTTTCTCATTTTGGTTATAGACATTACCACAATGAATTTTAACCAAAACAATTCAGATGCAGTTGAAGTTCAGACTTTCAGCTTTCATTTGAGGGTATCCACATTAAAATTGGATGAAGGGTTAAGGAGTTTCAGCTACTTAACATGTGCCACCCTGTTTTTAAAGGGACCAAAAGTAATTGGACAGATTCAATAATTTTAAATGAAGTGTTCATTTTTAATACTTGGTTGAAAACCCTTAGTTGGCAATGACTGCCTGAAGTCTTGAACTCATGGCCATCACCAGACGCTGTGTTTCCTCCTTTTTGTTGCTCTGCCATGCCTTCACTGCGGTGGTTTTCAGTTGCTGTTTGTTTGTGGGCCTTTCTGTCTGAAGTTTAGTCTTTAACAAGTGAAATGCTGCTCAATTGGGTTGAGATCAGGTGACTGACTTGGCCATTCAGGAATATTCCACTTCTTTGCTTTAATTAACTCCTGGGTTGCTTTGGCTTTATGTTTTGGGTCATTGTCTATCTGTAGTATGAAACGACGACCAATCAGTTTGGCTGCATTTGGCTGGATCTGAGCACACAGTATGGCGGCTCTGAATACCTCAGAATTCATTCCTGTGTCACATCATCAATAAACACTAGTGACCCAGTGCCACTGGCATCCATGCATGCCCAAGCCATCACATTGCCTCCGCCGTGGTTTACAGATGATGTGGTATGCTTTGGATCATGAGCTGTACCAAGCCTTCGCCATACTATTCTCTTGCCATCATTCTGGTAGAGGTTGATCTTTGTTTCATCTGTCCAAAGAATGTTCTTCCAGAACTGTGCTGGCTTTTTTAGATGTTTTTTAGCAAAGTCCAGTCTAGCCTTTTTCTTCTTGATGCTTATGAGTGGCTTGCACCGTGCAGTGAACCCTCTGTATTTACTTTCATGCAGTCTTCTCTTTATGGTAGATTTGGATATTGATCCGCCGACTTCCTGGAGAGTGTTGGTCATTGGTTGGCTGTTGTGAAGGGGTTTCTCTTCACCATGGAGATTATTCTGCGATCATCCACCACTGTTGTCTTCCGTGGGCGCCCAGGTCTTTTTGCATTGATGAGTTCACCAGTGCTTTCTTTCTTTCTCAGGATGTACCAAACTGTAGATTTTGCCACTCCTAATATTGTAGCAATTTCTCGGATGGTTTTTTTCTGTTTTCGCAGCTTAAGGATGGTTTGCTTCACCTGCATGGAGAGCTCCTTTGACCGCATGTTTACTTCACAGCAAAACCTTCCAAATGCAAGCACCACACCTCAAATCAACTCCAGGCCTTTTATCTGCTTAATTAAGAATGACATAACGAAGGGATTGCCCACACCTATCCATGAAATAGCCTTGGAGTCAATTGTCCAATTACTTTTGGTCCCTTTAAAAACAGGGTGGCACATGTTAAGGAGCTGAAACTCCTAAACCCGTCATCCAATTTTAATGTGGATACCCTCAAATGAAAGCTGAAAGTCTGAACTTCAACTGCATCTGAATTGTTTTGTTTAAAATTCATTGTGGTAATGTCTGTAACCAAAATTAGAAAAATGTTTTCTCTGTCCAAATATATATGTACCTAACTGTATATATATATATATATATATATATATATATATATATATATATATATATATATATATATATATATATATATTTAGCACAAAAACCACAAAAGTGTAAATAGAAAAATAGAGTCGGGTGCAGAGCCCCCCCAGGCATTGACCAAACCTCAAATGTAAGAGTCCAAAAAATGGAGGCAGCACACCATTAGTTGTGGAACATGCAGGAGCTACTTTTATTAGCCCATCTCCGCAACGTTTCGGGTTCTGGTAGATGTGAACCTTTTTCACATCTACCAGAACCGAAAACGTTGCTGAGATGGGCTAATAAAAGTAGCTCCTGCTTTTTCCACTACTAATGGTGTGCTGCCTCCGTTTTTTGGACTCCTATCCATATACATGTGTGCATGTGTGTGTGTATGTATGTATGTATGTATGTATATATATATATATATATATATATATATATATATATATATATATATATATATATATATATATATATATATATATATATATATATATATATATATATATATAATCAAGAATTCTACTTCCTGTTACAGCAATGACATCACAACACAGGAACAAGTCACTGCTGCATCCAATCACGGAGGAGGGTCACTGATCAGTAATTTTCCCTGTGTCAAGAGGGACCAGAAAGTAGACATTTTTAAAAATGTTGTCTAAGTTAGAATCTAATTAAATTGTCATGGGTTCTACTGTTTTATTACAGCTTGGTTCATTAGCTTGTCTCATTTTTTTTATTTTATTTTTAATCTTAGATATTCACATAATAATTTTATCTCAGGCTTTTCATTTTCTCTTGCAGATAGCCATGCCCACAATTTACCTTGTAGCTTTTCACAATTAGACTGATATTTTAACGCTTCCACCTGCCTGGGTGCACAAAAAGTGAAGAAAAGTTATTATTTCTCCTCCTAAGTAATGAATTTGACTCAAACTTCAGCAAGGAGGCTTCACAGTATAAAATAGTAATGGTTAACAAATAATGTATCCAATGTTAGTAACATAAATCAAAGTAATTCTAATAAAACATATACAAGTAATTAATTTAATATGAAATTATAAGAATTGATACAACTGCAGATGTGTCTTTAATTTTCTACAATTTTTTTTTTTTGCGGTCAAGACCACACAATTTTATTCCATTGCTTTTTAGCCTTTAGCCTAATTAAAGGGGAATGGGAAAGCCTGGGAAAACTTAATAAAAATTGCTTCAATATGTTGTAATTTCCATTATTTTTAAGGGTTACATTGAGCTTTACATAATTAAATCTGATTAAGTCAATCAATCAGACGTGCTCTGTCTTTCTGCCTGACTTTTTTTTTTTTTTTTTAAAACATCTTAAAAATATTACTGTAAAGTCTACTCACCTTTCTATTTCTCAAAGCTTGAAAGATTTTTCTGCTATATACAGTAACATTTAGAATATATACATTTTTTTTTTACATTTTCAAGTACTACCGTATTTTTTTTTTTTTTTTAGAAAATTTTAGTTAATGTTCACATACTGCATAATATTTTAAAGAATTGCTTGTGGAAGTGGCTATATTAAAATTGTCATTAATTCTTTTTTGCGCATATCTTCAAAGTAGGGAACTTTCTAGGACCCAGAACACCTACAAATATCCTACTTTTGCATACATTTTAGGTTTGAGAAAGTTTTTTTCTCTGACTTTATTTGTGTGTATATATAACATTTTCTTACATTTTATAATATATTATCCTTTCAGTAAGATTTTTAAAATTACTTTTTAGTCTAAGATTTAGCCTCTATAATATGCCACTCACACTACTTTTTGCCCTTCCAATGGGTGCTCCGTCTAATTCTGAGTCCCCAAAAATTGGGATTCAGGCTAAACCTCCAAACTAAGCCGTAGAGTGCAATGGGTCAGAATTCAAATGGACTAATTTTTGTACTTATTCTAGCGATGCCTGTCTTTTCAAGTGTCCCCAAGAAGTCTACAACATTCTTGTTCCCCATCTGAAGAGACCACATCGTCAGGAAAAAGCACAGAAGGAAATCCATTAGAACTCTGTTTGTTCCATTGCTTATACAATATATATAAGGCAATACAGTGATCTCTTGTGATTTTATACACAGGAGCTCTGTATATAGTGTCAGTGTACAGGTAATACACTAGTCACCAGTGACATGATACACGGGAGCTTTGTATATAGTGTCATTGTACAGGCAATACAGTAATCACCAGTGGCATCATACACAGGAGCTCTGTATATAGTGTATAGTGTACAGATAACACGAGGATCACCAGTGACATTATACACAGGAGCTCTGTATATAGTGTCAGTGTACAGGTAACACACTGACTCACCACTGACATCTCTACTGAAGTCCTTCATCTCTGCTTTTCTTTTTCATGCAGCGCAGACTGCCATCATTTCTTCCAGCCAAGACTTGTCTCTGCATAAAATAACACATAGTTATCTAAAGCACCGCTTCCAGAGCACATCCCACACTTTTTCCCTTTCTTCTACACTATACAACTGAATATAGACGTGCACCCACCATTAATATATAATTAGTTATTATGCAATCCACCATTCCAAATATAAATTATAATCCACCACTGCGCCACCACCAACTATAAATAGCCATTTTCCCCACATAATAAATATATGCATTAGCCCCTGTACACTTTCCCCCAATTCATTACCAGTCACTGCATCCTCAACGCCCCCCACTATGTGCCTCCCGCTCCGCTGATTCATTATATTTTCATGCCCCTTCCGCCCTAATTCATTGTCATGTCTTCTCTCTCCGAATCCCTCCCTCTATTCATTATCAACTGCTCTCCCCCCACATTCAATACATCATTTACTCCCATCACCCTTAAAAAATTCATCCATCCCCCACCTTCAATTCAATTGCTGTCCCCTTCCCTCACCCTCAATTCATCATTTGCAGTCCCCCTTCCACCCTCACTTCATCATTCGCCTTCCCTGTCCCCCTCACTTCATCATTTGCAGTCCTCCATTCTCCCCCTACTTCATCATGTGCAGTCTCCTTCCTTTCATGTGCAGTCCCATTCCCCACTCAATAATGTGCAGTCCTCTGTCCCCTCCCACACATCATCATTTGAAGCCCCCCTCCATTTGCAGTACACCCTCTGTCATTTGCAGCCCCCTTTACCATTTGCAGCCCCCTTCACCATTTGCAGCCCCTTCACCATTTGCAGCCCCTTCACCATTTGCAGCCCCTTCACCATTTGCAGCCCCTTCACCATTTGCAGCCCCCGTCACCATTTGCAGCCCCTCCACCATTTGCAGCACCCCCTCCATCATTTTCAGCCCCCCTCCATCACCATCATTTTCAGCCCCTTCCATCATCTGCCGCCCCCTTTCATCATTTGTAGCACACCACCATCATTTGCAGCCCCCTCCATCATTTGCAGCCCCCCCTCCATCATTTGCAGCCCCCCCTCCATCATTTGCAGCCCCCCCTCCATCATTTGCAGCCCCCTCCATCATTTGCAGCCCCCTCCATCATTTGCAGCCCCCTCCATCATTTGCAGCCCCCTCCATCATTTGCAGCCCCCTCCATCATTTGCAGCCCCCTTCAGCATTTGCAGCCCCCTTCAGCATTTGCAGCCCCCCTTTGCCATTTGCAGCCCTTTCCATCATGTGCAGCCCCCCTTCATCATGTGCAGTCCCCACTCATCCCCTCCTCACTCATTAATTCATTTTATAAAGAAAAAAAAGTTTTACATACTTACCTCAGAAGCGATCCCCAGCAGGCTCAGCTCCGCTTCTGGTCACAGCGTCCTCGTACATGTCAGCACATACGTGATTATGTCATTGCGTACACGCCGACACTTGACCAGAAGTCCAGGAAGGGCAGAGGGAGTCAGAGCTGCGCAGCCATCAAGGCTAGATGGCCGTGCACAGCTCTGAGAAAGCTCCCGGGTCCCAGTACCAACGTGTTCCGCAGGCCCGCAGCGTACAGCACATTAGTGCATGATGGGGCCCGGTGAGCAGAAGCACAAGAGGCAGGGCCCTGTGTGCCCCCTTGTGTGCCGCTGCTCATTGAGCCCCATACAGCAGTAAGGGCAGTAATGCCCTGATGGTGGCCCTGCTATAAAGTATAACTGATTTTGCTGACTTTTGGAAATTTTAGGAGCTTGTAGATTAAACATATATTTTGGGAGAACAATATATATATATTTTTTGCAAGGATCACATCTAATGATAATTTGTGCAAAGTTATTCTCCCTCAATTATTGGTTTACTTTACCCCAGAGTCCAAATCACATAGACATTTTTGGGCTTAGAGATATTAGTCTAATGTCTCAGTATTTTAGTATTTTTTTTACCTATTTATTTACTCCTTCATCAATGGGTCATGTTGGTAGTTGACATGACATATTAACCCCTTTCTGACCTCGGACGGGATATTACGTCCGAGGTCAGAACCCCTGCTATGCGGGCTCCGCGGTGAGCCCGCATCAAAGCCGGGACATGTCAGCTGTTTTGAACAGCTGACATGTGCCCGCAATAGCGGTGGGTGAAATCGCGATTCACCCGTCGCTATTAACTAGTTAAATGCCGCTGTCAAACGCAGACAGCGGCATTTAACCGGCGCTTCCGGCCGGGCGGCCGGAAATGAGCGCATCGCTGACCCCGTCACATGATCGGGGGTCAGCGATGCTTCTGAATAGTAACCATAGAGGTCCTTGAGACCTCTATGGTTACTGATCGCCGGTAGCTGTGAGCGCCACCCTGTGGTCGGCGCTCACAGCACACCTGATTTTCTGCTGCATAGCAGCGAACAGCAGATCGCTGCTATGTAGCAGGGCCAATCGCGTTGTGCCAGCTTCTAGCCTCCTATGGAGGCTATTGAAGCATGGCAAAAGTAAAAAAAAAAAAAAAAACGTGAAAAAAATATAAAAGTTTAAATCACCCCCCTTTCGCCCCAATCAAAATAAATCAATAAAAAAAAAATCGACCCTACACATATTTGGTATCAGCGCGTTCAGAATCGCCCGATCTATCAATAAAAAAAAAAGCATTAACCTGATCGCTAAACAGCGTAGTGAGAAAAAAACGCCAGAATTACGTTTTTTTGGTCGCCGCGACATTGCATTAAAATGCAATAACGGGCGATCAAAAAAAAACCTTATCTGCACCGAAATGATATCATGAAAAACGCCAGCTCGGCACGCAAAAAATAAGCCATTACCCGACCCCAGATCATGAAAAATGGAGATGCTACGGGTATCGGAAAATGGCACATTTTTTTTTTTTTTTAAGCAAAGTTTGGAATTTTTTTTCACAACTTAGATAAAAAATAACCTACTCATGCTAGGTGTCTATGAACTCGTAATGACCTGGAGAATCATAATGGCAGGTCAGTTTTAGCATTTAGTGAACCTTGTAAAAAAGCCAAACAAAAAACAAGTGTGGGATTGCCCTTTTTTTGCAATTTCACCGCACTTGGAATTTTTTTCCCGTTTTCTAGTACACGACATGCTAAAACCAATGATATCGTTCAAAAGTACAACTTGTTTTGCAAAAAATAAGCCCTCACATGGCCATATTGACGGAAAAATAAAAAAGTTATGGCTCTGGGAAGGAGGGGAGCGAAAAACGAACACGGAAAAACGGAAAATCCCAAGGTCATGAAGGGGTTAATATAGAAATAGTGTATAAAGATAACCACTTTCTATGATACTAAAATAATTCATTTAGAATATTGGAAATTCGGTCTGTTGATCCTTTTTCAGTGAGTTTTCATTGGGAATAATTCTAGGGAATGATTTTTGCAAAAATTAGGCTAATTTTCATGATGTAATTTACTTCCCACATTCAATTTCAGGAAAGGCCGTCTCCTTGTTTTCTTAATTTGCTTCTTTTGTCCTCCTCTTGTTGGATAAAATAATGAAATGACCTAGTTGTGCTCTTTCGTTTGATAACCTTGCAGTGACTATGGAAGGTTGGCCCATAACGTAGAAAGGATGGACAACCTTTTCCATAGACCTTTACAGAAACTATATGGTTTGTTTCTAACCATTGTTTTAAAGGGATGTCCTGTTTAGGCAACTTATTTTCATACACACAACTAAGGAACTTCTGATTTAATAGATGAAGCAACTTATCTATTGCAAAAGATAGAAAAACTGTTTAAAAAATATTTGCTGGACCTATACTGCTCGGCACGATTCAGACAACCTATATATTTGAATGGGCTTTTTGTAATGGTTAATTGGTATGCCCATCTTCAAGATCCTATACCAATGTTAGCTATAATAATAATAGTAATAATATTAGCAAATGCCTCCAATTACAAATGTAGTGTAGTTCTTATTTGCTATGTCACTATTGTAATACCAATGCTAACTTCCCAGCGTGGTCACTCTCCCTTCAGATGCATTGCAAAATTACCCAGAAGACTTAGCGGTCTCACGAGACCACTAAGTCATCTGGGTAATTTCGCAATGCATCCTGGGAACGGAAGATGGTGGCAGGCGCGAGCACATCGTCGGAGCTTCGCTGGATCCCGGCGGGTGAGTATATAACTATTTTTTATTTTAATTATTTTTTTTTTAACAGGGATATGGTGCCCACACTGCTAAATACTGCGTGGGCTGCGTTATATACTACATGGCTGCTATATACTACATGGGCAGTGTTAGGCTACGTTCACATTAGCGTTGTGCGACGCAGCTTCGGGCGCCGCTGCGGCGACGCATGCGTCATGCACCCCTATATTTAACATGGGGGCGCATGGACATGCGTTGCACTTGCGTTTTGTGACGCATGTGTCACTGCGGCGCACGCGTCAGGGCGCACAGGACGCAGCAAGTTGCATTTTTTGTGCGTCCAAAATCAAGCAAAAAAAGGACGCATGCGTCACAAAACAATGCGTTTTGCATGCGTTGTGCGTTGCGTCGCCGATGCGTCGCCGACGCAACACACAACAACGCAAATGTGAACGTAGCCTTATATACTACATGGCTACTATATACTACATGGGCAGTGTTATATACTGCGTGGGCTGTGCTATATACTACATGGGCAGTGTGGCCACGTAGTATTTGTCTGCTATGTACTACATGGCTCCTATATACTACGTGGCCTGTGCTATACACTATGTGGCTGCTATATACATACATACATACATACATACATACATACATACATACATACATACATACATACATACATACATACATACATACATACATATTCTAGAATACCCGATGCGTTAGAATCGGGCCACCATCTAGTATTTTGATAAGATCTTGGAGATGGGAATACCCCTTTCATTTCTGCTGCTGAGATAATGCCGAAGGCTATTGTATACATAAATGTCGTCCAAACTCTTTGCTTTGTGTGGGATCTCCTGATGATCCAATAGGTATGGGAGCCTCCAAACTTTCCCCCAACAGATGATATCAAGGAGGAAGCCGAATTTTGCCTGTTCATTTTTGATGAACAATATTTTTGGTGAGAGCCGACACCCCTGCCGTCGGCCGTCTCATTGAGAACACAAGAACATCGGCTGAGCTGACCATTCTTGTGTAAGAATATGTCTAGATAGATGAGTGGTAGCCGAATGATTGTTTTGCCGATGGTTATCTAATTTTTATGGTTGCCTTTATTACTAGATCTCCACACAAATCCCTGCTGATCTCCGGGGGTCTCTGCTTTATAAATAACAGATCTTTTTAAAATTAGGAATTGTCCAAAGTGGGAATGTTTGTTTTTACCTACATATCTAATTCCAACAGATATTTCTGTTAGACCAACGATCGCAGGAATACAGGAATCTCACCGTAACCTGTGAGCAGTAATACTCTTCTGTGAAATGAGTCACATCTGGCTCGTCTTAGAATACGTGTAACGAATAACAAGGAGCAGAGTTTTCGGACGACATTTCTTCTGAATGCCAGTACTGAATAATAGGACTATTCCACTTTGTCAGACATGGCGAGCGAGTTGTTGTACATACTCCCTGTCTTCGCTCAGCCTGTGTGAGCTGGATATTCCTTTTTGACTCTGTTCCATGTTAGGCACTGTGTACACGCTGCCTTATCTGTTATGACTAGACTATACAGGAAACTGAGTAGATCTAGTCCAGGAGGGGAAAATCTACTTTACAGAGGGGCCTCACAAGTCAAAGGACACGTTACAACTGCATTCATTACATGTGCACACCATCCCCCAAATTACGGACTCGAACATCTGATGCAATACAAGCGTGTTTACACAACTGCAACCACGGCTTTTACACATTGAGTTACTCACTGTTGGGAATATATCTATGGTGAGTCCTTAACATAGACGATATTGAATATTTAAGAACAGAGAGAAGAATTGGAATGGTTTGTCATATTAGTATTTTTTTCTGCTTTTCTTTCCTAAACTTTCATGATTAACTCATAGTGGAAAGTTCTTTTAATGACTACTGAATGGTCAATCTGTTTTGCTCCCATACTGTACCTCTCTATAAACATTTTCTCTTTGATTGTGGATTTATCATCAGATCTTATATTATGGGAATATTTTTCCCTATCAGTATAGTTTGTTGGGCCAAATACTTCTATATTATAGTGCCATATTCAGGTACCATAAAGATTGGTACGTGATTCGCAAAAAATAGTCAATTCCAAAATCGTGCCACATCTGTCATTAGGTTGCATGTACTATTACAACTCAGCCCTGTTTATGTAAATTGATCTGTACTGCAGTACCGGATACAAAATGGACAGGTGTGGTGGTGTTCCTGTAAGGGTACATAAACATAAAGGGCCCAATTCATCAAAGCTTTCACACTACACCAGGATTCTCGCAAAAAAGTTTTGTTCTTTTACATTTTAAAAATTACTGAAAGGAAAATTAGATGATGCAAATGTTTGAGAACCTTGCATCATTCATACCTAGTAGCACCTCATTTTGCAAGTATCACATCTTGTAAATGCTTTTTGTAGCCAGCCAAGAGTCTTTCAATTCCTGTTTTTTTTTGTTTTTTTTTCATCCATTCTTCCTCGGAAAATTCTTCCAGTTCTGTGAGATTCCTGGTTGTCTTGCAAGCACTGTTCTTTTGAGGTTTAGCTACAGATTTTCAATGATGTTCAGTTCAGGGGACTGTGAGTCATTGTAAAACCTTCAGCTTGCTCCTTTCTAGGTAGTCTATTGTGAATGTTGACGTGTTTTTAGAATTATTATCCATTAGTAGAAGCCATCCTCTTTTTAACTTCGTCTTTTTTATCAATGGTGTTATGTTTACATCAAGAAATTGTTGAAATTTCACTGAATCCATTCTTCCTTCTACCCGTGAAATGTTCCCGTGTGATTGGCTGCAACACAAACCCAAAGCATGAATGATCCATACCCATGGTTTATGGTTTTCGAGATGTTCTTTTTCTGAAATTAGTTTTTTCTTCACACATAGAATTCTTGGTCAAAGTTATTTTAACCTCATCAGTCCAAAATGCATTAGACTTGTTTAGATGTTATTTTTCATACTACTGATGCTGAATTTCATGGTGAGGATGCAGGAAAGGTTTTCTTCTGATAACTCTTCCATGAAGGCCATATTTGTTCCGGTGTCTCTAAACAGTAGAACAATGAACCACAACTCGAGTCTGCTAAACCTTTCTGATTGTCTTTTGCAGTTAAGCAGGGGTTCTTATTTGCCTCTCTAGCAATCCTACCAGCAGCTCTCAACTGAAATTTTACGTGGTCTTCTTGAATTTTCTTGACCTCCACTGTTCTTTTTAACTGCAATTTCTTAATTACATTTCTAGCTGAGGAAAGGACAGCTTAGAAACGCTTTGCTATCTTCTTACCGTCTTCTCCTGGTCTCCACCATTTTCATTTTCAGAGTGCCGGGCAGCTGCTCAGAAGAACCCATGGCTGCTGTTTTTTGACACAAGTCTTGAGGAGGCTGGATTTTTATAAAGCTGGGAAATTTGTACCACCTAGCCTTTCCCAACAATGATGGTGAGCAAGCCATAACCCTAATAGACTATTTAAGGTCGGAAACCTTGGTCAAAGTTATCTGAGCACTAGTGATGAGCGAATATACTCGTTGCTCGGGTTTTCCCTAGCACACTCGGGTGGTCTCCGAGTATTTATGATTGCTCGGAGATTTAGTTTTCCTTGCCCCAGCTGGATGATTTACGGCTGCTAGCCAGGCTGAGTACATGTGGGGGTTGCCTGGTTGCTAGGGAGTACCCACATATAATCAAGCTGTCTAGTAGCCACAAATCATCCAGCTGAGGCAAGGAAAACTAAATCTCAGAGCAGTCATAAATACTCGGAGACCACCCGAGCAACAAGTATACTATCTCATCACTACTGAGCACACAAATCTCCAAGGGTTCTCAAACTTTTTCTATAGCCACATTTTGTTTTGTAATTTTTAATATGTAAAAGATTAAAAAATAAATATATACCGTATTTTCTGGTGTATAAGACGACTGGGCGTATAAGACGACCCCCAACTTTTCCATATAAAAAATTCTAAGAATTGCAGAGCGTGATGGACCTACGATGACGTCACGGTCTTGTGATTGGTTTGTGACCACTCATGTGACCGGTCACCTGACCGTGACGTCATCGAAGGTCCTTCACGCTCTGCAGTTCTTAGGAACAGAGGCAGACGCTTGCAGTGGTGACAGCCAGCCTTCTCGGAGGGGTGAGTATATCCATATTTTTTATTTTTATTCTTTATTTTTTACATGAATATGGATCCCAGGGCCTGAAGGAGAGCCTCCTCTCCTTCAGACCCTGGGAACATCCGGGATCGCTCCCTGCACACGCCATACCCGGCGTATAAGACGACCCCCGACTTTTGGGACAATTTTTAGGGGTTAAAAAGTCGTCTTATACGCCGGAAAATACTGTATGTATTTTTTTGTAGTGTGCCTACAATACATAGGAAATGTGTCATCTTTAACTTTAGCCCTTTTAGAGATAATTTCATCTTCAAATTGCTTAACTGTTCACATTTACAGTAATTTTGACAAGTGGTGCCAAAACTTTTACATTCAACTGTAAAAGAAGAGACTTGACCATTCTTCAGGCATTTTTTGCTCTGTGAAGACGTAAAAAAAATGCGCCAAAAGCAACTAAAAAAACAAAACCGTAAAAAAAACGCCTAAAAACAGAACACACTTCAGGAGAAATCCTTTGCCATTTCCTGATGTGTCTCCCTCTTGGGGTCACCCACCTGAAAGAAATGACGCGCGCACGTGCCCCAACAAAGTAGCCATTGTTTTCTAATCTTGTAAAAACTCTTTTTTTTTTTTTTTTAGAAGCCTAGTCCTTTGAAAGAAGTTGTCCAATATACACTGTCCTAGATTAAAAGGAATTTAGAATCTGTCTTTGCGCATGCAAAGATGCAGAAACACAACATTTCAATAATAATTGAGATATAAAAATAACAACATCAGCAGCATTGTGTTAGCTGTACGGAAGGACATGGCTGACAGATTTTATACATCAATTATGCATTTTGTTCTCCAGAGCGACTAAAGAAAGCAAATAAACATGAATAAACAATGAGAGGCGACCCCGCCAGTGAGGGCTTGCAATACAAAACAAAAGAAGGGGGTTTTAAAGTGCCAATTTTGGCCTAAGGACCCGCTAGTTGTATATAAATAATATTGTTGTATCTCATAATGTTGCATGAACAAGTCACCCAACCAGTATTTGTGCCAACATAGGTATTCGTGCAAACATTGAAGACATGTTAACTTATGTTAGAGAACCGGTCTCCTCCAGAAATACTTATTTACCTGCAGATATAGGGGTGACCTGGAGGAAAATAGCTTTAAAATAATATCTTCCAGGGTTAATCTAAGTGCATCTGCAGGTAAGGTAGAAAATGGCAATATTTCCTCCCTGCAGCCGCTTGCTTCCAGTCTTTGGGATGGTGCATGGAGCTGTGACAGTCCTCACTACACCGTTCTTTGCTGTAACCATTCCCCCTGCACCCGGAGTGACAGTTTGCTCTGCACTGACATGCTTTAGAGCAGGCTGTCAGTCATTGTCGGGGATTGATCCCACGCTCGCTGTGTAGTGAATGGTTACTGTATGTGAATCTATAGGGCGCGAACGTGCAGTACCCTGCCGTGGCT
Organism: Ranitomeya variabilis; assembly: GCF_051348905.1. Classification (NCBI taxonomy): domain Eukaryota; kingdom Metazoa; phylum Chordata; class Amphibia; order Anura; family Dendrobatidae; genus Ranitomeya; species Ranitomeya variabilis. Next base: position 530,927,300 of record NC_135237.1, on the reverse strand, counting down.
GCTAGATCAACAAGAGTACTGGGTGTCGCTCCCCCACCGATCAAAGATTGATGATATTTCCTAAGTGTAGGTCATCAATGTTAAAGTTGTACATAACCTCTTAAATAATAGCTCCTGCAATATTAACATTTAACCCTTCCATTTTGGAAGGCTTGTCCACAGGTCTGACATTTACTTATTGGGTATCTCCCTCTCCTATGTTTTTTTTACTATAATTATTAACTGCTCGATCTTCAGCTACGATGACTTGGTAGACGAACGCTCTGTTGGAAGATCGATCTTGTGCAACCCTTGATAGGTCCATCGGGGTCTTCTCCCCCATTATTTCAATTGCATCAAGCCATCAGGGTTCTGGTCTTCCTCGTCTCCTTGTTCCTTCTATTCTTCCGACCATGATGTCCTTGTCCATTCATTTGCTCTCTTCATTTAATGTGTCCCAAAGTAGGCAAGTAGCTTTGGTGATCCTTGCTTCAAGTGACACGAGGTATTTTCATTTGTGCGTTTTTGTTTTATGCTACCCTTCTTCCCAGAGCCATACCTTTTTTTATTTTTCAGTCAATATGGGGGCTTATGTTTTGCAGGACAAGTTGTACTTTTTAATGCCATTGGTTTTAACATATAGTGTACTGGAAAATGGAAAAAGTTCCAAGTGCGGTGAAACTGCAAAAAAAAAAAAAGTTCAATTCCACTGATAGTTGTTTTTTTTTTTTTTTTTTTCCCATGTACATGCCGTTATGATTCTCCCGATCATTTTGAGTTCATAGACACCATACATGTCTAGGTTGTTTGTTATTTAACTAGTGAAAACAATCCAAAGTTTGGTTAAAAAAAAAAATGGTGTCATTTTCCGATACCCGTAGTGTCTCCATTTTTCGTGATCTCGAGTTGGGTGAGGGCTTATTTTTTGCATGACAAGCTGTTGTTTTTATTGATACCATTTTGGTGTAGACATGATCTTTTGATTGCCCATTATTGCATTTTATTGCAATGTAGCAGCGACCAAAAAAACGTAATTCTGACGTTTTGAATTTTTTTTCGTTATGCCGTTTAGCAAATGGGTTAATTCTTTTTTATATTGATAGATCGGGCGATTCTGAACGTGCTGATACCAAATATGTGTATTTTTGATATTTTTTTTACTTTATTTTGAAGGGGGCGAAAGGGGTGTGATTTGACCTTTTTTATTTTTTTATGTTTTTAAATACTTTTTTAAAAACTGTTTGCATGCTTCGATAGAAGCTGCATTACTTCGATCGCATCTGCTACACACAGGCGATGATAAGATTGCCTGTGTGTAGCAGAAAGGCTCACTTTGCTATGAGTGCCAACCATCGGGCGGCGCTCATAGCAATCTGGCTATGCTGGAGACCTATGTTTGTCCTGCCAACCCATCGGTGACTTGCAATCATGTGACTGGGCCACCGATGGGCAGGATTAGTGTTTCACTTCCGGTAAGCGCAAGTTAATTGCTGCTGTCAGAAATTGACAGCGGCATTTAACTAGTTAACAGCCCAGGTGGATCGTGATTCCACCCGCGGCTGTTGCAAGCACATGTTAGGTTTATATATCAGCGGTCATGTGCCCTCAATCGTGAAGGCTCCCGACGTCAGGGGAAGTCCGATATTGGCGTACTATTACGCCTGATGTCGGAAAGGGTTTAATAGATAACCAGTACTTCCCCCACATAAAACCACTGTGTCATTCATCACCCCGCTAGACATTATCCTAGGTACAGCATGGTTATCAGTTTTGTGTCAATGCTTCTTTGTAAAGCGAACTCGAAATTACACCCACCTGAACTAAATCTATTCTTTAATGGTCTGTGTCCTGTCTTTTAGGGTGTGCAGTTTTGCACTTGTGAAGCGTCTGACATTATTCCATACTGAACTAAGCAGTTTCTATCTCCAGCTCATCCTAAATCCTGCAGATGTGTAATCTGTTGCATAAGACAATCTACATTATAAAGTGCTTCCTCTTGTCATGACCCTTCTAAACGCTTCCATGCTAAAGCATTCTTCTCTGTCAGAATTAATGCATTTAATGTGCGGATCCTACCATTTAAGTGTTACAATATATAAGAAAACAAGAAAAAGCCTCCTGGTAATTCAGATGCATCTTGCAGAAGGAGGACCACAGTGGATTTTCTTTTGTATATGTGATTGATAGTGAAAGGTGTCCATGGAAGCACATGTCCTTCCTTACTGTTTCTCTTGGCTCAACGTATATCAAATTGAGAGGTCAGTAAAAAGAAAGAGGAACAAGAACATGATTTTGCAATATTTTTGCCAGATGTTTATGCTACAGTATGTGTATAGGATATTGGACAGCAGGGTGGCTCAGTGGTTAGCACTGCAGCAACGCTGGGGTCCTGGGTTTAAATCCCACCAAGGACTAAAAGGAGTCTGTATGTTCTGTGCTACAAAAGAGACATAGAAATTTACATACTGAACATGAGGTTCGTCTTCTGATCAGACTGTAAGGAGTGTAAAACATAGCAACCTTTTCCCATAATAATTGGGCTGCATTACCTACAAAACACACGACCTTACCTTTGAATAAAAATACCAGGAAACACAAATGTTGGGTTAAGTGGGTTGGCCACACCTTTTATTTAACCCAAAAACATTATATACATTGCCAAAAATCATTCATCGTCCATGCCCATTTTTTTATGCTTTATACCAAAAGAAAAACCAAAGGCCAACCGCTGATGTACATCGAGCCTTGCAAGAAAGACTCATCGGGCTTGGACGAGAACCGCCGTGCTGTGACAACTAACAAAACCATAAATGTTGCTATAAACATTAATTTAAAACAGAAAAAATAAGGGCTGAATGTCCGTTGGCGCTCTTTTGCCCTCTTATCATCCTTATCCAACCGCACTCCTATTTTGCATAGCGCAGCCCCATTATTTCCCGAGCTTTTACTTATCCCCTAAGGGTACCAACCAAACCTCCCTCACAGTCCTAGGCCCTTTCCTTACTTAGTTTAGGGCCCTCAAGACTATGTGAAACCCACTGCCACTTCACAGCGAACCTCTCAGTGGGTCCTAACTTTGTATAGCCATAATGGAGCTGTGCCGTGTGCTAACCACCATTGCGACAATGCATCGGCAGGGCAGGCAGCCATCCTGCAAGAAGTCCCCATGACTCCAGGCCGCAACACCATACAAGCTCAAAACTACCGCACCAATGGCCTCCACACATCATCAACATGAAGTAAAAAGAGCAAAAAAGTCTATGTTCTCACCGTGTTCGCATGGGTTTTCTCCAGGTTCTCAGGTTTCATCCCACACTCCAAAGACCTACTGATAGGGAATGTAAAGTGTAAACCCCAATGGGGACAACAATGATATTGTATGTAAAGCGCTGCGGAATATAATGGCATTCTATAAGGAAATCAGAATAAATATAATTGTTACTATCGAGGAGGGTGAGTGATGTGTCTAGTCAAATGCCTTCTCACCTACATCAAGCTTATAGACCGATATTGTGCCTATAGGGAGGAAGGATGGCCAAGCAAGAAGCCATAACTATTAAAAAAAAAAAAAAAAAAAAATTGAATCTATTCTTAAAAATATACATGTATTAGTAACTTACTTGTATGAAAATTTAAACATTTTTTTATCACAATTTTTATAACCAAGTTCCCAGAAGTAAACCAAGACTTTAAGGCCGGGGACACACACAACGTATAAAAAAAGGTCCGTTTTTCACGGCCGAGAATCGCACAAATGTTTCCAAAACAGTGATCCGTGTGCAGTGCGAGGATGCGATTTCCTCGCATCAAATGATCCGTGTGACATCCGTATGGCATCCGTATGCCGAGATTTTCTCGCAGGCTTGCAAAACCGACATCTAATGGATTTATGTGCTCAAATGTTCGTTAAAACATATATACAGTATATATATATATATGTGTCATGGAGATATATATATATATATATATATATATATATATATATATATATATATATATATATATATATATATATATATATATATATATATATATATAATTCAGCACGAGATATGTTAAAAGCCGGTAATTCAATTGCCGGCTTCTCATTTCTCCTGCCTAAACCCGACAGGATATGAGACATGGTTACATACAGTAAACCATCTCATATCCCTTTTTTTTTGCATATTCCACACTACTAATGTTAGTAGTGTGTATGTGCAAAATGTGGGCGCTGTAGCGTGTAAAATAAAGGGTTAAATAGCGGAAAAAATTGGCGTGGGCTCCCGCGCAATTTTCTCCGCCAGAGCGATAAAGCCAGTGACTGAGGGCAGATATTAATAGCCAGGAGAGGGTCCATGGTTATTGGCCCCCCCTGGCTACAAACATCTGCCCCCAGCCACCCCAGAAAAGGCACATCTGGAAGATGCGCCTATTCTGGCACTTGGCCACTCTCTTCCCACTCCCGTGTAGCGGTGGGATATGGGGTAATGAAGGGTTAATGCCACCTTGCTATTGTAAGGTGACATTAAGCCAGATTAATAATGGAGAGGCGTCAATTATGACACCTATCCATTATTAATCCTATTGTATGAAAGGGTTAAAAAACACACACATTATTAAAATGTATTTTATTGAAATAAACACGCAGGTTGGTTTAGTATTTTATTGTTCTCTCAATCCATCCGGAAGACCCTCGGTTGGCAAAATAATAAACCAAGAATATACATACCCTCTCTGATGAACTGTCACGTCCCACGAGGTAATCCATCTGAAGGGGTTAATTATTTTACAGGCAGGAGCTGTGCTAAAGCACTCGCTCGTGTCTGTAAGCCCCGGGTGCTGAAAGGAAAGCTGGGTGATCTGTACTTACATTGAGTTGCGGTGATGCGCCCTCTGGTGGATGTTCTCATGAACTGCAGCCTTAGAAAAGTTCCCACACTCGAGTTCATATGAGTTCATCCACCAGAGGGCGCCTCACCGCAACTCAATGTAAGTACAGATCACCCAGCTTTCCTTTCAGCACCCGGGGCTTACAGACACGAGCACAGCTGCATTAGCAGGGCTCCTGCCTGTAAAATAATTAACCCCTTCAGATGGATTACCTCGTGGGACGTGACAGTTCATCAGAGAGGGTATGTATATTGTTGGTTTATTATTTTGCCAAGCGAGGGTCTTCCGGATGGATTGAGAGAACAATAAAATACTAAAACAACCTGTGTGTTTATTTCATTAAAATACTTTTTAATAATGTGTGTTTTTTAACCCTTTCATACAATTGGATTAATAATGGATAGGTGTCATAATTGACACCTCTCCATTATTAATCTGGCTTAATGTCACCTTACAATAGCAAGGTGGCATTAACCCTTCATTACCCCATATCCCACCGCTATACGGGAGTGGGAAGAGAGTGGCCAAGTGCCAGAATAGGCGCATCTTCCAGATGTGCCTTTTCTGGGGTGGCTGGGGGCAGATGTTTGTAGCCAGGGGGGCCAATAACCATGGACCCTCTCCTGGCTATTAATATCTGCCCTCAGTCACTGGCTTTACCACTCTGGCGGAGAAAATTGCGCGGGAGCCCACGCCAATTTTTTCCACGATTTAACCCTTTATTTTACACGCTACAGAGCCCAAATTTTGCACATACACACTACTAACATTAGTAGTGTGGAATATGCAAAAAAAAGGGATATGAGATGGTTTACTGTATGTAAACCATGTCTCATATCCTGTCGGGTTTAGGCAGGAGTAATGAAAAGCCGACAATTGAAGTACCGGCTTTTCTCTAACACCGGTGCGTATTTCTTGCAATGCACATGCATGGTCCGTGTGTAATCCGATTTTTTTCTCGCACCCATAGACTTTCATTGGCGAGTCTCGGCCGAGATACGCTGACAATCGCAGCATGCTGCGAGTTCCCTCGGATCCGAAATACGGTGGAGAAAATATCGGATGATGGGAGCTGGACCATAGATTAACATTGGGCCGAGTGCTATGCGATTTTTTTATTGCATAGCACTCGTCCGTATTACGGTCTAGTGTGACCCCGGCCTAATTCAAATACTCAAATTTTTTTTAACACAGAAATAGATAAAAACAACTTGTTTTTATCTATTTCTGTGTTAATAAGATTGAGTATTTGAATTACTGTATTTTTCAGACTATAAGGCCATGTGCACACGTTCAGTATTTTTTGCGTTTTTTCGCTATAAAAACGTGATAAAAACGCGAAAAAAACGCTTACATATGCCTCCCATTATTTTCAGTGTATTCCGCATTTCTTGTGCAAATGTTGCATTTTTTTTCGGCGAAAAAATCGCATCGCGGACAAAAAAGCAACATGTTCATTAAATTTGCGGAATCGCGGGGATTCCGCACACCTAGGAATGCATTGATCTGCTTACTTTCTGCATGTGGCTATGCCCACCATGCGGGAAGTAAGCAGATCATGTGCGGTTGGTACCCAGGGTGGAGGAGAGGAGACTCTCCTCCACGGACTGGGCACCATATAATTGGTAAAAAAAAAAAAAGAATTAAAATAAAAAATCATGATATACTCACCTTCGATGGCCCCCGGAGTCTTCCCGCCTCTCAGCGGTGCATGCTGCCGCTTCCGTTCCTATAGATGGTGTGTGTGTGAAGGACCTGCGATGACATCGCGGTCACATAACCACGATGACGTCGCGGTCACATGACCGTGATGTCATCGAAGGTCCTGCACACACACCATCTATAGGAACGGAAGCCGTTGAGGAGATCGGCTGTCTGCAGGTGAGTATAACCATGTTTTTTATTTTTTTAATTATTTTTAAACATTCTATATTTTACTATTGATGCTGCATAGGCTGCATCTATAGTAAAAAGTTGGTCACACTTGTCAAACACTATGTTTGACAAGTGTGACCAACCTGTCAATCAAAAACTTTAGCATTCTGCAAGCTAATTACGCTTGCAAAATGCTAAAAAAATGCAAAAAAACAGGGAAAAAACGCAAAAAAAAAAAAAAAAATGCGGATTTCTTGCAGAAAATTTCCGTTTTTCTTCAGGAAATTTCTGCAAGAAATCCTGACGTGTGCACATACCCTTAGACGCATTTTTTCCCAAAAAAATTTGGGAGGAAAATGGGGGGTACGTCTTATACTGCAAACGCAGGCTTACCGGAGGTTGCAGCAGAGGTGTGGCAATGCTGCGACGGGGGGCGGTGCGGAGTTCACCTGAGCAGGGGCCCTTCTTCAGGATCCAGACCGCAGAAATGTGGTGGCGCCACGGCCCGGTGTCCACGGTGAGCAGAGTGCATCACCCGTTTCACTGCGTCCATCTTCCTGAAGCCATGGGTCAGGAAAATGGCCGCTGGAGGCCACGCGTGCGCAGATTGAAATCTCAACGGCACTCAGCTTCAGGAAAATGGCCGCCGAGATCTCAATCTGGGCACGCGCTTCTTATAGTCGGAGAGATTCAGTAAAGTCTTGGTTTGGAGGACTCTTTTCATAGGTTTACCTGTAGCCACGGTCCACCTTGTTATAACTTAGGGCACTATAGGCTCTCAAGTACCCAGAAGGTAGAGACCCTGGCACGCGGATGGTTCCTGCTAGACTGGAAGTGATGACATCCAGTTTAACAGTGACCTAAAGAAGCAATCCTCCATCAAAATGTTTATCCTCTTAATATATTACAGTCATCATATTATATAGCACTGTGTACTTAAAATTGCTCATTTTCCTTTCTACCCAGCTAAGGCTAGTTTCACACTAGTGTTTGTAGGAGCTGCGGAGGGCTGCGGACTTCCTCCGTAAAGCCCCGCCCTCGGCCGCACCTCCGCCGCTAACTCCGCCTACTTCTGCATGCGGCCTGCATACCTATCTTTAACATTAGGTACGCAGGTCGTGCGGCTGTATGCGGATGTTTCTGCATGCGTCGTTATGACGATGCGGAAAAAAAAAGAAATGGCTACAAGCTGCGTTCTACGCTGGTCGCCGCATCGTCAAAACGACGCATGCGGAAGCATCCGCATACAGCCACACGACCTGCGTGCCTAATGTTAAAGGTAGGTACGCAGGCCGCATGCAGAAGTAGGCGGAGCTAGAGGCGGAGGTGCAGCCGAGGGCGGGGCTTCACGGAGGAAGTCCGCAGCCCTCCGCAGCTCCTACAAACACAAATGTGAAACCAGCCTTATTCTTCTATTTTCTATTAGGTGTATGATGTCATGTGATTAAATACTGACTAGCTGAATCCTTCTCAGCTCTATGTAGAAACAGGAGATCAGTTTTCCTTTATGACTCCTGAGTCACTGTAAATGTCCCTGGCAGGAGAAAAGGGGAGCCGAACGGTCAGGAGCTGATGAGAGGAATGATTTTTGCAGGGACAAGAGACTTCCTTTTCCTACATACTGAAGAAAAGAATTAACTGGGTCACTTCGGATAAGTTTCTATGAGTTTTCCACATCTTGCCACTGGGATTTTTGCCTATTCCTCAAGGCAAAATTGCTCCAGCTCCTTCAAGTTAGTTTCTTCTTGTGAACAACAATCTTCAAGTCTGACCACACATTCTCAGTTGGATTAAGGTCTGTGCTTTGACAAGGCCACTCCAAAATATTTACACCTTTCCCCTTAAACCATTTAAGTGTTGCTTTAGCAATATTCTTTGGGTCATCGTCTTGTTGGAAGGCGAACCTCCGTCCCAGTCTCATATCACTGACAGACTGAAATAGGTTTTGCTTAAGAATATCCCTTTATTTTGCACTATCCATTTTCGGACCATTTTCTCTGTTCCTGCTACCCGAAAACATCCCCACAGCATGACGCTGCCACCACCATGTTAAACTGTGGGGATGATGTTCTTGGGGTGATGATCTCTCTTGGTTTGGCACCAGACATAGTGTTTTATAGGCAAAAAGTTCAATTTTGATCTCACCTGACTACAGCACCTTCCTCCAAACATTTGAGGAGTCTCCTACATGTTTTTTGGCAAACTCAAAACAAGCCTTAAAATTTTTGTGTTGAAGGAAAGGCTTTTTTCTGCCCACTCTTCCATAAAAGTGACTCTAGGGAGTGTATGGCTTTTTGTGGTTGTACAGACAGATACTCCAGTCTTTGCTTGGGAGCAACAGCTCCTTCAGGGTTAGCTTTTGTTCTCTGTGCTGCCTGTCTGAGTAATGCCATACTTGAGTTTTGGTGGGTGGCCCTCTCGTGGCAGGTTTGTTGTGCTACCATGGTCAGTCCATTTGATGATAATGGATCTGATGGTGCTTCGGGGAATGTCAAAGAATTGGATATTTTTTTTTTTTTATAACCCAATTCTTGTCTCTGACTTGTTTGGAGATCTCATTGGTCTTCGTGGTGTTGTTTGGTCAGTGGTGCCTATATGTGTATATACTGACAGACCACGTGACACTCAGATTGCATGCAGGTGGACTTGCTTTCACTAAGTATGTGACTTATGAAGGTAATTGCTTGCACCAGAAATTAAGGACTCCATCGCAAAAGGGGTGAATACATATGCACATGCCAATTTTTAGTTATTTGATCCCATAAATGTAATTTGTGCCTATATTTTCTCACTTAACCGACTTAGATTAATTATTACTGATGCATCACTCACAAATCCAATTCCAAAAATATTTAACCCCTTCCCGACATGTGACGGAATAGTACGTCACATGTCGGGACCCCCGCTTTGATGTGCGCTCCGGCGGTGAGCGCACATCAAAGTCGCGACATGTCAGCTGTTTTTTACAGCTGACATGTGCGCGCAATAGCGGCGGGTGAAATCGCGATCACCCGCCGCTATTAACTAGTTAAATGCCGCTGTCAAACGCAGACAGCGGCATTTAACTACCGCATCCGGCCGTGCGGCCGGATATGAGCGTATCGCCGACCCCCGTCACATGATCGGAGGTCGGCGATGCTTGTACATTGTAACCATAGAGGTCCTGGAGACCTCTATGGTTACTGATCGCCGGTGGCTGTGATCGCCCCCCTGTGGTCGGCGCTCACAGCACACCTGCATTTTAGCTACATAACAGCGATCTGATGATCGCTGTTATGTAGCAGAGCCGATCGGGCTGTGCCTGCTTCTAGCCTCCCATGGAGACTATAGAAGCATGGTAAAAGTTTAAAAAAAAGTAAAAAAAAATGTGAAAAAAATAAAAAAAAAATATAAAAGTTTAAATCACCCCCCTTTCGCCCCAATCAAAATAAATCAATAAAAAAAAAAAACCAACCTACACATATTTGGTATCGCCGCGTTCAGAATCGCCCGATCTATCAATAAAAAAAAAGCATTAACCTGATCGCTAAACGGCGTAATGAAAAAAAAAATCGAAACGCCAGATTTACGTTTTTTTGGTCGCCACGACATTGCATTAAAATGCAATAACGGGCGATCAAAAGAACGTATCTGCACCAAAATGCTATCATTAAAAATGCCAGCTCGGCACGCAAAAAATAAGCCCTCACCCGACCCCAGATCACGAAAAATGGAGACGCTACGGGTATCGGAAAATGGCGCAATTTTATTTATTTATTTTTTTGCAAAGTTTGGAATTTTTTTTCACCACTTAGGTAAAAAAGAACCTAGTCATGTTAGGTGTCTATGAACTCGTACTGACCTGGAGAATCATAATGGCAGGTCAGTTTTAGCATTTAGTGAACCTAGCAAAATAGGCAAGCAAAAAACAAGTGTGGGATTGCACTTTTTTTGCAATTTCACTGCACTTGGAATTTTTTTCCCGTTTTCTAGTACACGACATGGTAAAACCAATGATGTCGTTCAAAAGTACAACTCGTCCCGCAAAAAATAAGCCCTCACATGGCCAAATTGACAGAAAAATAAAAAAGTTATGGCTCTGGGAAGGAGGGGAGTGAAAAACGAAAACGGAAAAACGGAAAAAGCTCCGGGGGTGAAGGGGTTAAAAACAGGTCGTAATTAGTGATGAGCGAATGTACTCGTCACTCGAGATTTCCTGAGCACGCTCGGGTGTCCTCCGCGTATTTGTAAGTGCTCGGAGATTTAATTTTCCTCACTGTAGCTGAATGATTTACAGCTACTAGCCAGCATAAGTACATGTGGGGGTTGCCTGGTTGCTAGAGAATCCCCACATGTAATCAAGCTGGCTAACAGATGTAAATCATTCAGCTGCTACAAGGAAAACTAAATCTCGGAGCACTAAAAAATACTCAGAGGACATCTCGGGAAATCTCGAGTAACGAGTATATTCGCTCATCACTAGCAGTAATGTAGCAAAATAAGTAAAAAGCCAAAGGAGGTGAATACTTTCAGAAGCCACTGTATTTATATAGGATCATCAGATATTATTCACACTATTTTAAGCATAAATATTTAAAATATTCTTATAAGGGTAAGTTCACACAAATGATGTCTCCACATCCTATAGAAAAGGACCGATTATTCTGACCAGAAATGGAACAGAGTGGGATCAGTTTTACTTGGTCGTGGAGAGAAAAAATAAAACATTTCTTCATCTTCCCCTTTCTGTCCTTCTGTGAAAATCGTACTGCACTTGGATATTTTCCGAGTGCGGTCCAAGTTATTTCACGGACCCATAGACTTGCATTGCCGACTTTGATCAGACACTCAAATCAAAATTGAACATACATCAGATTTCTTCCTCGGACTGAGTCGGAGGAAAAAATTGATCTTGTGCAAGTCTCCATAGATCAAAGGTACAAGTGCTATTTGTGAGAGCAACAAATAACACTAGTAGGAGAAAATCGGCCGTGTACACAAGTCTTAAGTTTCTATAGTTAGTTTTTTGGTCACCATTTTAGATGTTTTGTGGTTGCCTAGATAAATATCTTGACTAAATTAAAAATATTTTATTACAGTTGTGTTTTATGTATTACTACTCTTTGTTTTTTTTTTGTTATATTCTAATTTTGACCTTATTTTTTGTGTCTTTTAAAGTCTAAAAATCCATATTCCCAGAAAAGATATGACGCGAATGAAAAAAAAAAAAAAAGTTTGCACTTCAAAAGTTGTAGAGCATTTTTTTTTAATCCTGTAGTAAACAAACCGGTTGAGAGAAACGTACATGGAGGGGGAAAAAAAAGTTCACTCCAGACATCCTGCTTTTTTCACATAGATGGGAGGTGATTTAGAACTTGACCTGCATGTGTGTGGCATTACTTGAGAGAAACAGGGGAACATACCAGAGTCTACATGACGGCTCGCTGATAACAGCCAGATGTAGAGGATACATAAAGGGGCCTTTCACCGGTGGTATACAAAAATAAAAGGGCCTTATTGTAAAAGAAAAACATGCTCCTAACTAAAATCCACGTAAGGTAAAATAAAAAAAAATAAAAAAACGTGTGGCAGTTAAGCGGGTCAAGGTTAACCGTGTACATGAGCAAAAGTAAACAGACGTCTTGATAAGCGGGTCCCAAGGCATTCTCCGAGATCTGTCTCCAGTCACACATTTTTTTTAATTTTTTTTTTCTACGCTTTGTTATTAATAGTAGAGTTTATGTTTCAATAGAATGGATTGGACACTTTTCCTATGCAACGCTTTCAGAAATAAAACAGATGTGTGAGCTATCTCTGTTTGAACTAATCGAACTAGAAATAAAACAGCTGATGCTAGACTATACCGGCTGCCAAAGTTATAGAGAGCGTAAAGTTAAAAAAAAAAATAGTCGACAAGGAAAGGGATCGCAGACAACAAGGACCTAGCAAGCAGCCGAGAGATTATCTAGTCTACATCTGCCTATTCCCAGAATAGGGACGCTATCTAAAGTCAAATGTCAGTAACGAGAAGATTTTGTTTTCATGCTCGTCGCAAAAAAAATAGTGAACGGGAAGAAATCAAAGTCGAAACTTGAATTCGCCAAAATGCTGATCGATTCCAGGTCAGCTTCTTCCTAACGTTTTCAAAGTTCACTCTAAGTAATGGTAATAATTAATTCTGGTGTGAAAATTAAACTTTTTTGGAGCTTTAAAAATAAAAACGGATTTAAAGCAAAAAGAAGAAAAATAGTAAAGTTGTTCATGTGCATAATGTCTAAAAATAACACTTTTTACCAAAACTTATTTTTTTCTACAGATTAGAAATTAACAAATTCTAAGGAATTGTATTTATAAAATACAGTAATCTGTTATAGGGGTGTTCCCAGCTATTCACGGGTGAGATAGGAATATCTGTCTCTGAGCGGAGGCCGTAGACTGCTGGCACTGCAGAAATAGCCAAGCGAGCAAATGTATTCTGTTTCCCTACCTCCGAAAGAAATGGAGGGTTTTTTGGGAAATATCATATTATAGTTCCATATTTGATGATGGGACCTGAAAATAGCGAACATAAGTTATATATATTATATAGAGTACGAATATGGCTGCCTGATGTGCATATTACTCTTAGTCAACCTAAGGCAAAAAGTCACTTAATAATGCCAGCCATGCCAACTTGTATGCCTGGGTGAGAAAAAGCAGTAAAATAGTCAAACCATTCATCAATATGTGCATAGATAACTCTCTTCTCTCTCTACTTATATATGTATCGTATATATAGATGGAGAGGTATTGGCACCAGATGTTTTTGTAAAGTTTGTGAAGAAAAAGAAAAATGAGCAGAGTCATCCACATACGTTATTGTAAATCTGTACCTTGTCCAATAAAAGCCTCTTGCTTTTTCAATAGATATGTTAAATATACTGCATCTATCTATCTATCTATCTATCTATCTATCTATCTATCTATCTATCTATCTATCTTTCTTTCTTGCCTGAGAGGCTTGATACCCCTGTTTTTTCCTTCTGGTACTGCTTCTTTCTTTCGCTTGTTTTTTCTTTCGCTTGTTTTTTCTTTCGCTTGTTTTTTCTTTCGCTTGTTTTTTCTTTCGTTTGTTCTTTCTTTAGTTTGTTCTTTCTTTCACTTGTTTTTTCTTACGCTTGTTTTTACTTTTTTTTGTTCTTTTTTTGCTTTTTTTTGCTCTTTTTTTGCTCTTTTTTTGTTCTTTCTTTCGTTCTTTCTTTCGTTCTTTCTTTCGTTCTTTCTTTCGTTCTTTCTTTCGTTCTTTCTTTCTTTCGTTCTTTCTTTCGTTCTTTCTTTTGTTCTTTCTTTTGTTCTTTCTTTCGTTCTTTCTTTCGCTCTTTCTTTCATTCTGTCTTTTTTCTTTCTTTTTTTGTTCTTTTTTCGTTTGTTCTTTCGTTTGTTCTTTCGTTTGTTCTTTTGTTTGTTCTTTCGTTTGTTCTTTCGTTCGTTCGTTTTTTCTTTTTGTCTTTTTTTTCGTTCTCACTTTCTCCCTTTCTTTCATTCTTTCTTTCTGTCTATCCTTTTTGTAGATATATAAACTGTCCTCTATAAACTGTGGTGGTCATAAAAAACAAAACAAAAAAAATATTGAATATTACTCACTCTCATTGTTTTTCACCTGAGACTTGGTGTTACATTCCCAAAATTGCCATGTTGACTTAGACTTAACCCCTTTCTGACCTCGGACGGGATAGTACGTCTGAGGTCAGAACTCCCGCTTTGATGCAGGCACGGGCGGTGATCCCGCATCAAACTCGGGACATGTCAGCTGTTTTGAACAGCTGACATGTGCCCGCAATAGTGGCGGGTGGAATCACGATTCACCCGCCGCTATCAACTAGTTAAATGCCGCTGTCAAACGCTGACAGCGGCATTTAACTACCGCTTCCGGCCAACCGACCGGAAATGAGCGCATCGCTGACCCCTGTCACATGATCGGGGGTCAGCGATGCATAGGCATGACAACCAGAGGTCTATTGAAGACCTCTATGGTTGTTGATGGTGGCTTCCTGTGAGTGCCACCCTGTAATTCAGCTACATAGGAGTGATCTATGCATCGCTCCTGTGTAGCAGAGCCGATCACGCTATGCCAGCTTCTAGTATCCCATGGAGGTTATTGAAGCATGGCAAAAGTAAAGAAAAAAATGTTTTAAAAAATATGAAAAAAAAAAAAAATATATAAAAGTTTAAATCACCCCCTTTCGCCCCATTCAAAATAAAACAATTAAAAAAAATCAAACCTTACACATGTTTGGTATTTCCGGGTTCAGAATCGCCCGATCTATCAATAAAAAAAAGGATTAACCTGATCGCTAAACGGCGTCGCGAGAAAAAAATGTCTAAGTGCCAGAATTAAGTTTTTTTGGTCGCCGCGACTTTGCATTAAAATGCAATAACGAGCGATCAAAAGAACACATCTGCACCAAAATGGTATAATTAAGAACGTCAGCTTGGAACGCAAAAAATAAGCCCTCACCCGACCCGAGATCACGAAAAATTGAGACGCTACGGGTATTGGAAAATGGCACTTTTTTTTTTTTTTTTTTTTTAGCAAAGTTTGGAATTTTTTTTTACCACTTAGATAAAAAAAAAAACCTAGACATGTTTGGTATCTATGAACTCGTAATGCCATGGAGAATCATAATGGCAGGTCAGTTTTACCATTTAGTAAAACCAATGATGTAGTTCAAAAGTAGAACTTGTCCTGCAAAAATTAAGCCCTCACATGGCCATATTGTCGGAAAAATAAAAAAGTTACGGCTCTGGGAAAGAGGGGAGCAAAAAACAAAAATGCAAAATCGAAAAAGCTAGGGTCATGAAGGGGTTAAAGGACTTGTCCCATTTCAGAAAATGTTATTTTAAATGCTGTGATAGTCATTAAAAAACTGCATTACTCACTCTCTCCAGGTCCATTACAGAACCTCTACTATAGCCCCGGTCTCTGTTGAATTTTTGTGCGGCGCTGACGTCACGTTGACAGCACTGCAGCCAATCGGTGAGCTCAGGGACTACCTAAGGCTAGTTTCACACTAGCGTTTTGAGGAGCTGCGGACTTCCTCCGTGAAGCCCCGCCCTCGGCCGCTAGCTCCACCTACTTCTGCATGCGGCCTGCGTACCTATCTTTAACATTTGGTATGCAGGTCGTGTGGCTGTATGCGGATGCTTCCACATGCGTCGTTTAATAGTCACTACAAGTTGTCCAAGTAATGGCAACCGGTGAACAGATAACTGGGTTGTGGGTAGAGATGATTTGCTCGGGTTCCCTCTTATTCGGCAAGCTGCAGAGGGAACCCGGCTTCCTGGATCGCGCCGGCCGGTCAGCTGTTCGGCACTGCAGCTGCATGTGTTGCCTATTATCCAGAGGAGCATTGTGGCTTTAAGTCTCCTCATCTCGGCATGCTTAGCATGTCGATCTCTGCAAGGAGAAACAATACTTCTTGGATAACAGTCATGACAAATGCATGGAGAGCCCAACAAACAGCAAATTCGCTCATCTCTAGTCGTGAGCAATGAAGACTTATTGATACTTATGTGGCAACCTCATAGCCAATGTGTTATGAAACCTATGAGATCAGATGAAACGGGCTAGCTTTGAGCCTTGAGCACTCACTCCTTAATTTTAATTCCTTCACGTGTTATGTCATTTTCCCGGTGAGGCTTAGATAGGCTCCTGTGTGCTTGCAATATAGTTATGACCAAATATTTTCCAAACTTACTGTAATGTCTTAGTCATGGAGTGTGACCGAATCTTATTGGTGTGACCAACGACTGGAATGTTTTAGAGATAGAATTGAGTAAAGTTGTCAGAGGATGGGATAATCTTTGAAAACATTTGTTTCATTGAGGTAGAAATTGTCGTGAAGAACTGACCGCTCAATGGAAAATATACTGAAAATGTGAACTCCTGGTTATAAAGTTAGATATAGAGGTTTGAGGTGTGTACATTATGTGGAAATAATTGGTTTAGACATTTGTCACCAATCTCAAAAGAGAATAGAAATGTCTTTGGTGAACCTTACCATTAGCTAAATCAATTGTTGTAGGTTTCGGAGTTGTTAATTTATCACATTTTCATATGTGCTGTTTGACCCATGTGAATAAGTGTTGCCTTCTGTTGGAGAGAAATGAGCGTGCTCTCTGACATGTGCAGAGGTCACTGTGCATTGAGGTAGAGGAGTAGCAAAGATGGAACATCACCGACTGGCAAAAGTAAATTTAGTGTTGTCTGCCTGTGGTTTTATAATAGGGCCTTATATTTAGTTTAATTCTACTCCTTAATAATATTAAGATGATTTCAGAGGAGAGACAGTAAGTGTCAGCCTGGAAGTGCTCAGTGGTCACTAAAACATCTGCAAAATTTCAGGATTTTGAAAAAACAGACAATTTTTTAAAAAGTTTTATTGCAGCTTTAAGCAGTGTTTCGCGAATTTACACAATGTAGCTTAAAGGAGACAAAGTGAAATAATATAAAAAGTAGGTAAAACTCACTTTGTTTACTTCCCTGCAGTAATGACATATAGTTCATTCATGTGACATCTGCAGCCAATCAATATTGTCAACATCCCCATGAGTGGCTGCAGCGTTCATGTGCATCTTCAATACATCATCACGAGCAGTGGAAGTAAAGCAAAGCCTGTTGAGCCCATTGGAGTGGTGCCAGGGGAATTTAACCAGTGCGTAATGGGTATTACATTGACTGTTAGCATTTAGAAATGTTCCTGAGAATTAGATATACGTTTTTACATTTCAATTTAATTCATTGATACCATATTGTAGGATTAGTTGTTTTAATCTGCAAAGTTGAGATCTTGTATTTTTTGTTTTATAATGTTATCCTTTTTTGCATTTTATAGATCACTACGTTTTCTATTTGGTAATTCTTGGGGTAAACTGAAAACAAATTGGTCCAAATTTATAATAATCCACTGTAGTCAGGGGTGGTTCACTCCTGGGTTCTCTAAGGTGGGGAAACCTGGAGTGGCGACCCGAGCCTCCTCTGTTGCCTAGACATTAGGGATCGCTATACACTACCCACGCGTTTTTTCCCACTTCTGTATTATTAAACGGTTTATACCATCTTGGCCATAAATGGATAATAACTTTATCTATCCGCCGACCACAAGAAGATGAACATGCTATGTACCACTTTTTTCCATTGCTCCCATAAGAGTGAAAATGAGTGGCGGAAACAATGTAGCACAACTATCCACATGGGACCGGCATTGAATGGCCGCTCATGGCACGTCTTCATTTATTCTCTGTGATGCTGTCAGAGATTGGCGAGTGCATTGCTTGGCTTTCATTAAGAAAAACTTGGAGCAGTGGTGCACATGCGTGGCCATGGTCACCTCCCTATTCCGGCACGGCAGTTCAGAAACCCATTCGCTGGATCCTTTCGGTGGAGGGATTTCTTGATAACGGGATTAAACTTTTTTTACAGTAAAATTAATACAAAATCCAGGTAATAAGAGAATGTAATATTGGTTTCATAGTATTGGAAATCAAACTCCACATTTATTCCTATATATTCAGAGTTCTAGAATTTTAGAAGACAGTGTGGCATGATATATTATCTATTAAATTGTCAGGACAAACTGGAATTGAAATGAGTTGCAGTGATAAATTTGGCCTCGAATTTCACCCCTTCTAGAAATAAGACATATGGATGTGGTTTTATTAGTGAAATGTCAATAAATAGCATCAACCTCAGCTGCTAGATTGAACGTGAATGATCCCGAAAGTTTAATTCTAGGATTTTAGTGATTTATTGCCTCTCCTACAACCGTTTCAAGTATTATTTGTTGACTTCTTCAGTTAAGTGGGCTTGTAACTTGCAGTTTTTTCTTTACAGCTCCATCCTCGTTTTTTTTTTTACTTTTCTTGTAGTTATTTTTCGATAGTGTTTCTACTATGTTGTTAAGCATTGATTTTTCATTCATTATACTTAAAAAAAAAATCATTGCATTTATGGCTTTTGGGTGTTTATCAAATATGAATTAACACTTTCATTAGTCAGCAGGATAATCTGGTTAATGTATTAACTTGATCTTTGAACCCAAGGAACGTCTTATAGTGCTAGATTATCAATGTTACATAATGGGCAGCAAATTGTATAGTCCATTTTTTGATGTTGACTGCTGGTTACAGGAAACATGAGATAGTCTGAGAAACTAGGTCAAGGACTAAATTGTGATGGCTAAATGACTCGGTTAGAGCATCTCTGAAATAGCAATAGGTTTTTACAATGATCTAGGCAAAATAATTTATATGTATTGATCACTGATGCTTGGGGAGAGCCAATACTAGTCTGTCTGTCCCAAACGCTACAGATCTTCATCCGATTTAGCATTTGAGGGATGTGCTATAAAAAGAAGCCTTATCCATTGCTACATGGAATTTACAGTACTTAAAAAGAACTTGTCAGCACAATTTTGTAGTGGAAAGTAAAGACATGGCTCTAATGGCGCTGTATTACTGATTAAATTGATACCTTCGGTGAAGAAATCCGCATTGTGGTTCTTAATTGATCAGCATTTGAAGTTTTCGGCTAATCAGATTTCGGTGCACAGGGGCCGGACTGTGCACTGGGTCTTCTCCCCCTTGTCTGTGATTCCCGACCCCTCCTGTTATGATCCTTAGTGGTTGAGGATCACAAATTACTCCAGCAAGATGACTAAACATAGGACAAGCTCTAGGGAGGTGGAAAACTGGACTGACCGCAAAACTGAACCTATCCAACCACACTAGAGGCAGCCGGTGAACGTGTCTAAAATCCTAGACGTCTCGAGCCAGCCTGAGGAACTAACTACCCCTAGAGAGAAAGAAAGACCTCTCTTGCCTCCAGAGAAATAATCCCCAAAAGATATAGAAGCCCCCAACAGATAATAACGGTGAGGTAAGAGGAAGGCACATACACAGGGGTGAAAGCAGATTCAGCAAAAGAGGCCCACTAATTCTAGATAGCAGAAAATAGAAAAGGGGTCTATGCAGTCAGTAAAAAACCCTTACAAAATATCCACACTGAGATTTCAAGAACCCCCACACCAACTAACGGTGTGAGGGGAGAAACTCAGTCCCCTAGAGCAACCAGCAAGTAAGAAATCACATTTTAACAAGCTGGACAAAAAAACATGATGAACGCTGATAATCAGAAACTGAACAAACAAAAACTTAGCTTGTCTTGGAGAGACTGGGGGCAAGGTAGTCACCAGGAATCTGAAGAGCACTGAATACATTGATAGCAGGCAAGGAACTGAGTATCCAGGTGAGCTAAATAGGAAACCAACCAAGGATAACGAACCAGGTGATGAAGCCAACCTGCAGAAAGACAACACTACACAGTACTGCTTGTGACCACTAGAGGGAGCCCAAAAATAGAGTTCACAACACCCTCCGTCTCCCTCCAACTTTTTGAAGGATTTGCCAACTTTGTTTAAAATCCTCATCAGTGACCGGTCAATCAAAGCGTGGAGGCAGGCGGAGGGGACGGGGAATCACAGATTTGGAGAAGACCCAGTGCACAGTCCAGACCCTGTGCACAAAAATCTAATCAGCATAAATGGTGATTACAGAAGATCCATAAAGTATATTTCTTCACCAAATACATCAGTTTAATCAATATTACAGAACCATTACAGCCCTGTCTTTATCTACAATACAAAATCGTGCTGACAAGTTCTGTAAAAGGACATTTTACACGAGACAACATTTGACTCGTGAGCATTCGTGAGAACGCTGGTTCCCGATTATCATCAGGCTAGTAAACGTGCCACCGACCACTGAATGATGTGCAAAACGCTCTTTCTTCAAGTAATCAGATCGATTAAGATGGCGTAAAAATCATTGTAGTCAGCAGCTGATCATTTTGTGTAAACCGGGAATGTGCTGCCAACATCTTGATGCTTGATGGAAATGGAAAAATGTTATTAACCAATATAAAATTATCTCCACACATGAACATTTTTTTTTTTGACACATCTAATTGTGGGACTTATTTTTAATTCCAAGATCTATTAATTAAAATGTACTTTGCTTATGGGACAACCCATTTAATGCCTCTTAACTAGGCCAATATAAGCACGTTCAAGTTGACGCCTGAGGCAAAATTCCCACAATGCGAAAACATAGTGTATTTTCCAGTGTATAATTTCTTATGGAAAATCAGCTGCATTTTGCAGTGCCAGCATAGAGGCTGAGTTTTTAAAAATCTCATGCACATGCTGAAAAATGTATCCACAGCATAGATTGATAGGAGCTGTGGGATAGAGATCTGTGGCGTGATGGTTTACACTGTGGATGTAGGTGTGATCTTTGGAAAGTGTGATATTCTCAATGATAACAAACACTATGGCATCTCCACCGTAGGACGTCTGGAGTGGAAATGGGTCACCTTTACATGTCTTGGTGACGACTCCGAAGGACACCTAAAGAGGTTGTTTAGTTCATGCGTTCACAAGTTAGAGCTGATATGATGGTGCATGTAGGACCTGCACAATGTTAGACATGTGGTTTTTATATTATGGCTGATCAGTGGTATAGTTGATCACAATGACCTTGGCTATTATTATTATTATTATTATTATAACCCAGATATTCCTTGTGATTGCCGTGTAGGCCTAAGGCTAGCAGGTATTATGCCGATTTTTCTGCGGAAAGCATTATTACATGTGTTAGTACCTATAGACATGTAGAGTCTTTTCATATTTAAATGGAGAGTTTCCAGCAACCAAACTTTAGAAAAATTTTTAGAGTAATATTTTAGAAACTTCAACTACCAATCTTAATAAATATTTATTGGTTGCTTTGGTCAATGGCTGCTCATCTAACAGAACCAAACCACCCCAAACCAACCCATTAACCCAGAAAACTCTATAGAGAACTGCATACAGTGAGTTAGGGGGTCACACACTTGGCATTGCCTGTGGTGCAGCACACATAAAAGGGAATGTATTATCCCTCATTGAAAATGTTTTGACTCCAGAAAACTGGCAAAGTCACGTTTGCACCAAACAATTACTGCTGTTTGCAATTTTGGGAAAAGTGGACATTGCTTAGGAAATGAGGAGAGGCTATCCACAGTGTGAAATATATACTGTAATGCATGCCACAAAACCTGGGCTCATTGTAGTTTTCATTTTGTTGTATATAGACAGTACAAAGATGCCTGAAATTTGTTGTTTGTCATTTCCCTATTTTGACACCGTACTACTGCAGGCTTTTGATTATAAAGCTAGCATCTAAAAGAATTTCCGCAGAGTCAGTAAAGGTCCATATTATAGAACTTAAGCTGTGACATGTTGAGTCCACCAGACAGTCATATTGCCTAGGGGAGATGCGTCTATCTCCTTGATTCAGCATCAGGGGCAGACATAGCGTAGGTGCAACCTGTGCAGTTACCCAACCGGTGAGAAGGTCACTGTCCGACCGATGAGAAGGCCACTACAACCTCCGACACAGGTGGAATTGCGCATATTGGGCAAAAAAGGCCCATGTATTGTTCTTGCACAGAGACCCTCTTCTGTCTGTATCTGCTCCTGTTCGGCATGCATGTAGCAGTAGAGCATGGCAGGATTTTGTTCTTATGAACTGGTACAAACTTGCATTATTGAATGCATTGGGTGTGTGTATATATATATATATATATATATATATATATATATATATATATATATATATATATATATATATATATATATATATATATATATATATATATATATACAGTGGCACGTAAAAGTTTGGGTACCCCTGGTCAAAAGTACTTTTATTGTGAACAGTTAACTAAGTTGGAGATTCAATTATCTCTTCAAGGCCTAAAGTTATACATGACACATTTCCTTTGTATTTTAGGCAAAAAATAAATAAATAATAATAAAAAAAAAATATATATATATATATATATATATATATATATATATATATATATATATATATATATATATACATACATATATACATATAGTCATCTTTTACATTTTAAAAATGGCAAAACTGAAAATGGGCCTATGGAATGGTTTGTATATGTTGTGGGTATGCAGAAGAGTCTTTAATAGTGAAATATTAGTTTGGTTGTTTCATATGAAATCAATCTAGGACAACATAACCTGTCAGATTCCATATCTCCTTGTATCTTCTCCAGACTTCTACACTACGTCTCATATTGCTTTTTATTTATTTAATACATAGAAAATGATTAAAAATACACACCGATGGGATTTTTACAGCAGTTTTGCATTGAATGCCCCAAGGAAGCCTTGAAATGATGAGTCTGACAATTTTAGGTAGACTTTTAAGAAAAATGGATATATTTAATCTTCAAAACTACTTAAAGTGCAGAACTCAGGGCTGGTTTTCTAGGAACTTATAAAAGCAAATATTCATTTGGAGTTCAGAACCTGATTTGGCTTTTGAAATTGTGAGGACAAGGAGGAATAGGAAATCCTCCTAGTACAGCAGCTATGTATACTACAAATTAACTGCTCTCCATGTATACCACAACGTTGTACATTCTATTGGCTTCATTTATGTTACTTTGGATACTATTTTTCGCACGGCTATGGTTTTTGGGTTCAACATCCTCATAATAGTTGCCATATTTGGCACCATTTGTTAGCATGCCTTTGTTCATATACTATATTCACAACTACGCCTAATGTTGGGTTTATGCCACGGCCATTAAAAAACCAGCAGCCACCTACAGAGAAGCTGATCGGCAGTCGTTTATTGATCTGCTTACTCCAGTCAACCTCAATTATGCGTGGACAGACCAACTTTAATTGGGAACCTATCCTTTAGACTAGTCGGACAGGTGGTCCCCAGCTGCTTCTCCTTGCCCGCTACCCTGGATTGTGAGATGTCTGCCTATGTGCACACGCAAGCAGAGACCTATCAATTCAGGGCAGAGGACAGGTAGAAGCCACCGAAGACCTTCTCTCTGACTAGTCTATAGCCCAGTCTTAGTCCCTAGCGGTTATTCCCTGAAACGCATCAGTATTAGGTTCTAAGTGTGTGCATAGAATATTTTGTTATCGACAGCACATGCCGTGTTTATAAAGGATAATGTGCTGCAGAAAACTATTTTTAAACAGTCTTTAAAATCATCACTCTCGACAAACAAGTGGTTTTCTCGTTCATGGTGTGATCGACTCCCTTTTTAGATGGCCTGATAATTGGGAACGAGTACTATAAATCATAAATTTGGCTGTAAAATAATGTATTTCCAATGTGTCCACACATATCAAATAGCTGACAGACAGACACTCGTTTCAGTGAAAAGATATATCTGTGGACATCTCTGTACACATTAAAGCTTTTTCTGTCGAGCATTCAAGTGTTCCACTTAGAGAATAGAGAGTAAGTCAAAATCAGACCACTCTGGCTGCAACTTATCTGCTTTGAACAAAAGGAACCACTATTTAAAGTGGTTGTCTTGTTTGAGATATCAAATTGAGCTCTGTGTCCAGCGATGCCTCTCCACCGCTGCTCCGATATTTCTTGTTGCAGGTGGCATGACTTGCTGAGCCCATGGATGGGTTGCTTTATGACATCTGCAGCCTATTAACAAGTATCAGAGCAGTGATGAAGAGACTTTGCTCAACCCGGACCAGGGCCTGATTTTTCTCTCCTTGATATAATTTATTGGGGAGGAGTTGGGAGACCCCACACACACACATTAGATGGTCCTGCTTAAATTGACCTGTTTGTCTGTGCTTACTCTAATGTGTGTGGGGGGTCTTCGTTACTAAAAAATTGACTTCTTCAGACATTTTTTATTTGCATCAAATTAATGAATGTAATAAGTGAGTCCCCCATTCAGAACTCTACACTCTAGTGACCAAAGCAGAGAAATGTCACAAAAACTAGTCTTCATTTGATAAGACTCCTTTGTCCATATTCTGACTCCATTAGTAGGCTGCAAGTGTAGGGCTCTTTAGACAGAGTTTCTATGGACGTCTGTGTTGAACCAGTACTCACACAAAGAAACTTAATCAGATAGCTTGACTCGACTGCAGAGGCATGCATGAAGAGGCTTTGGAAAAATGTATGCTCAGGCTGAATTCTTGTATTATGCACAATAGTAACAGCAGTAACTAGTGTAGGTAGAAAGACAGTTCTAAATCAGAGATGTATATGGCTGAACCTTAGACAAATGTGGATGACAAAGACTGACTCAGTAAGAAGAACGGAGGGAGGGGTTTCTTACATCAGAGCTGGGCTACAGATAGAGAGATAGGACAAAATTCTGAAAGTGGCAAACCTGACTGATAAAAGCAGTAGACAACAATGTAATGACAATACACAACTGTATGATTTCCAGGTCCTAGCACACAACAGTCCATGTGGTAGATGTAGTGTTCAATATCTCCCCAGGGTCATCCCCAGCATTCACCAAATCATTGGGCGACCATTCGTTCCAAACGTTACCACCCACTAAAGACATTTAGTCGTTCCTTGGTGCTTTTTAAAGTTGTATTGCTTGTACTCCCTTCATCCTTACTATGTAAGGGATTTATTTTAATAATGAGGCGGCTTTATCTGCAATGATTACATTATTGTGCAATTGGCATGAAACACCATGACACCTCAGCTCTGTTCCTTCCTGAGTTCATACTCCATTTCCTGCAACATCTTAACTGTATTTACAGGGTTATAACACTTCTACCAGTCCAAAACAGCTGAGTAATATTACGGGGAAGTAGACTGCCTTGAGCAGAAAAGTCAGCTATATTAAAAGCTGTAAATGGAATCCTTTTAATGCTGGACTCTGGGGTTGACTCATTCTTAGAAGAAAGAGTCAAGTGATAAAAAGTAGGACAGATTCAGTATGTGGTCAGTATTTCACATCAGTATTTGTAAGCCAAAACCCAGAAAGGAACAATCGGAGGAAAAGAAACACGTGCACCACTTCTGCATTTTTCACCCTCTCCTGGATTCAGCTTATAAATACTAATGTGAAATTCTGAATGTGTGAACGTGGCCTTCGTCATATTTCAGTGTGGTACTGAAACTAATTTTTGGCTACAGCAGCCACATGCCAGTGTTGAAACATCACCATTGTACAGTAGCAGGCTATATGGTTTGTGGCTCCTCTGGAACGCTGGGGATCGGTAAAGTGACTAGTTGTAGCATTTTAAACTTTTGCAAGAATATTTTTTTTTCAATGGACTGGACTACCCCATTAGAAGGCAGCAATGATCAATGACTACAGTTTAGCTGTTTAAAGAGAATCTGTCAGTAGAGCGAACCCTCCTAAGCTGTTTATATGGGCATGCAGGTCATAGGAAGCTGAATAAAATTATATCTTGATATGTGTGATCTGATGTCTTATTCCAGAGAATATCCACCTTTTTCTTAGATCTTAACAGCTCCTTTACATATTATCTGTCAGACCTAGATCTCCCTGAGAATCTGCCTCCAGAGCTTATTTTAAATGAAAGAGGGTGTTACCAGTGTGAGACATTTAGATCAGGAGAGCAGACTGTCAGTCATTATTGTAATGCCCTCTTTCATTTAAAGAAAGCTCTGGAGGCAGATTCTGAGGGAGATCTATATCCGGCCCTTAGATCTTAACAGGTATTTTACATGTTAAGTTAAACATTGATTTCTTTAGAGCAAGATATCAGATAGCAGATATCAAAAGTATCATTTTATTCATCTTTCTATGACCTGCATGCCCATATAGACGGCTTAGGAGGGTTGATCCTACCAACAGATTCCCTTTAAGTCTACATGGAATCTAAGCCAGTTTGGATTATATTTTTTTTCCTCATTGAAAACTCAGACTGCTCCCCTGTGCTTCCTTCATGCTTTATGTTTTGCATCTCTGCCTGCTCAGATTGGCTTTTGTGTATAATGACAAGGCCACCACAGGATTCCCGCCACGTCAGTGTATGGGAAGCTGATTTACATTAGAACAAGGAAAGAAATGTCAGTAAATTTTATGAAATAATCATAGAAGATTGTGCATATGGGGAACGGTAGATCTAACGTTACATTTTTTGTTATGAAAATGGGGAAAAAAAACACACTTTTATCGTATTTTGCAAAGCATCGGTTGCCAACTGACTGCATAGAGTTCTCTTGCAGCCAAAAAAAAAAAAAAAAAAGGAATGGCTGCTGGCCAACTCCTAGTGTGTGAAGAGCAATGAATGAAAGGGAGGGTGGAGGTGGTGGAAATCCTAACTGTATTTTCAAACTGAACTAACATACTGTACATTAGCCGAAATTTCCACTTCCCCATTAGATTGGTTAGGATTCAATAGGTAATGAATAGTTTAAGTCAATAAAATAAATTCTATATATAATTGTGTTCTCGACACTCTGTGGCCCAAACCTTCCTTTTTATGTGTCACCAGATTTTTGTTATCCCATCTGAGAGCAACATGATGTAGGGTAGAGACCCTGATGTATCACCTAGTTTACTGGCTGCTGCAGTTTTGACTAAATACAGCTTTATCTATTGCAGATCTACTAGTTCTCTGAACGCCGAGCGCCGTATAACCCTGCCCACACCACTGATTGGCAGCTTTCTATCTATGCACATTATACACAAAAAGCTGCCAATCCGTGGTGGGAGCCGTGGTTGGACTGCCTGGCAGCAGGTCAATTAGTCATGTAGTAAAAATAGTGCTCAATGGGCAGTTGGCTGTTAGCACTCTTTCGTATGACGGTAGTGCGGGCACAAGTGCTGTGCCTACACCTTTGGCTGTTGGTGCTGACTTTAACAACTTCCCGATTGGAAAATGCAGAGATGGGGCTGAACTGATTTCTACAGTTTTAACCCCCAGACATGATGTGGTCTATATCAACTTTGGCGTCTAAACGGTTAAGGGAAAGGAGCTGTGCAATCTTGTGGCGCAAATGGGTTTCCAACACAACAGGGATCTAACATATACCATACAGTGAAAGACTTTAGGCACCCTGGTCAAAATTACTGAGAACAATTAAAGCGAGCCTGTCGCCAGGTTTGGCCGATTGAGATATGGCCACCACCTTTCAGGGATGATTCTATAATGCTGTGCATCTGCCCCCTACCCGACCTGAAAGACCAGAAAAACAGCTTTTATTAATCTCACTCGTGGGGCGGTCCGGTCCAAGGGGTGTCTTAGTCTTTGTCCGGCGCCTCCCTTCTTCTTGCTATTCTGTCCTCCTTCTTGCTTTGTGTGGATGACCCATCCCTACATCATCCACACAGTGTTACCTGGCATTGTGCTCCTGTGCAGGTGTACCTCTCTGTAAAGGACTACAGTGCACGTGCGCCAGGGCCTCTTTGACCTTTCCCTGAACCTGCGCATTATAGTACTTTGCTCTGCCCTCAACGGGGCAGAGAAGTATGCCTGTGCAGGAGTGCGATGCCGGGGAGCCTGTGTGGATGACGTAGAGACGCATCATCCACACAATGCAAGGAGGAGGGGAGGCGCCAACCTAAGACCAGCGATACAAATTGGACCCAATCGTCCCCAAGGTGTGTATAATAAAAAACGGTTTTCTTGTCTTTCAGGTCAGGTTGGGAACAGATATATACAGCATTATAGAATGCTGTATATCAGCCTTGAAAGTTGGTGGCCATATCCCATATCTGTCAAACCTGGTGACAGGTTTCCTTTAAGCAAGTTGAAGATTAAATGATCAAGGACTTAAATTAAACATTACACATTTCCTTTGTATTTTAGGCAAAAAAAATTGTCATTTTTTAAATCTTTAAAATTGCAAAACCAAAAATGAGTCAATGCAAAAGGTTGGGAAGCCTCGCAGATTTGTGTGCTCAGATAACTTGACCAAGGTTTCAGACCTTAATTAGCTTGTTAGGGTTATGGCTCGTTCCCTGTCATTGCTAGGAAAGGCCAGATGATGCCAATTTCCCAGCTTTATAAAAAACCCTTCCTTCTCTAACTTTGTGCGAAAAAACAGCATCCATGGGTTCTTCTAAGCAGCTGCCTAGCACTCTGTAAATACAAATGGTGGAGGCCCACAAAGCAGGAGAAGGCAATAAGAAGATAGCAAATAGTTTTCCAGTTGCCCATTCTTCAGTTCAAAATGTAATTAAGAAATGGCAGTTAACAGGAACAGTGGAGGTCAAGATAAGGTCTGGAAGACCAACCAAAATGTCAGTGAGACATGCTCATAGGATTTCTAGAGAGGCAAATTAGAACTAGTGATGAGCGACTATACTCGTTACTCGAGATTTCTTGAGCATGCTCGGGGGTCCTCCGAGTATTTTTAGTGCTCTGAGATTAAGTTTTTCTTGCCACAGCTGAATGATTTACATCTGTTAGCCAACATAAGTACATGTGTGGATTCTTTAGCAACCAGGCAACCCCGACGTGTACTTATACTGGCTAACAGATGTAAATCTTTCAGCTGCGGCAAGAAAAACTAAATCTCCAAGCACTAAAAAATACTTGGAGGACCCCGAGCATGCTCGAGAAATCTCGAGTAACGAGTATATTCGCTCATCACTAGTTAGAACCTTCTCTTGACTGCACAAGACCTTCAGAAATAATTAGCAGACTCTGAAGTTGTGGTATGTTGTTGTACTGTTCAGAAACATCTGCACAAATATGGCCTTCATGGTAGAGTCATCAGAAGAAAATCTCTCCTGCCTTCTCACAATTAAATTCAGTATCAGAAGTATGCAAAAGAACATTTAAACAAGCCTGATGCATTTTGGAAATAAGTCCTGTGAACCGATGAGGTTAAAATAACTCTTCGGGCACAATGATCAAAGATATGTGTGGAGAAAAAAGGGCACAGAATTTCAGGAAAAGAACATCTTGCCAACCATTAAGCATGAGGGTAGATTAATCATGCTTTGGGGTTATGTTGCAGCCAATGGCACAGGGAACGTTTGATGGGTAGAGGGAAGAATGGATTCAATGAAAATTCAACAAATTCTTGTTGTGAACATAACACCATCTGTTAAAAAACTGTAGTTGAAACGTGCATTTATCCTATATATGGATAATGATCCTAAACACATGTCAAAATCAAATATAGACTACCTCAAAAGGTAC
Organism: Ranitomeya variabilis; assembly: GCF_051348905.1. NCBI lineage: Eukaryota > Metazoa > Chordata > Amphibia > Anura > Dendrobatidae > Ranitomeya > Ranitomeya variabilis. The sequence goes on along the minus strand of NC_135237.1, from coordinate 530,897,562 downwards.
AAGCTGAAGTTTTTACAATGGCCCTCACAGTCCCCTGATTTGAATATGATTGAAAATCTGTGGTTAGACCTCAAAATTGCAGTGCATGCAAGACGACCCAGGAATTTAACAGAACTAAGAGAATTTTCCAAGGAAGAATGGATGAAAATACATTGAATAAGAATTGAAAGACTCTTAGCTGGCTATAAAAAGCATTTAAAAGCGGTGTTATTTGCAAAAGGGGGTGCTACTCGATACTAATGATGCAAGGTGCCAAAACCTTTGCATCTGCCCACTTTTCTTTTTGTAATTTTAAAAATGTAAAAAATGACACTATAATACACTATAAAAATATATATATAAATATTTATATAGAGATGAAAAAAAAACAACCAGCACTCCTAATGTGAACACGTGCACGCTGCAAACTGCATCATCATATAGATAAAAAAGAACACAGCAGCACATGTTATTAACCATTTATAGAATAGGTGATAACCTGCTAATCGGTAGTGCTCCAAATGCTGGGACATATACTGATCTCAAGAGCATAAAATGCTCTGCTTGAGGTGGTCCACAACATCACACACTATTCATTCTGTTTGGGACTGCCTAAGATATGCATCTACAATACTTGGCTTTTTCCAGGAGTCTACCACTTCATTAAAGTGGGTCTCTCCAGGGACTATTTCCTTAGATCAGTGAGGATCCAAGTGGTCAGACCATCAACAATTTAAAAATTATTACATCTTCTGTGGACAGATGAGAATAATCCCTTAAATGTCAAAGCTTTCTAGGTTTATTTATTTTACTCACTTATATAGCACCATAAATTAGATATCACTCTTCAGACATTATCGGCACTGCCCCCTCTGTGGCTCACAATGTAGATTCCCTATCAGTATGTCTTGATACTGTGGGTGGAAATTGGAGGAAACCCATTAAAACACATTGAGCACATACAAACTCCTTGCAGATGTTTTCCTTTGTAGGATTTCAACCCAGGACCCCAGCGTAGCATGGCTGCAGTGCTAACCACTGAGTCACCGTGCTTCCCCCAGTTGGCTGGGTTCTTTATGGTTTAAGCCAGTACAAAGCATTTACAAAGTTATACCACATTCACACATCTGTATGGCATGGTAGGAGTATGGAAAGTGATATACGAACTGGCTGCCTAGTTTGGTTCAAGAGACCCATGTCCGGTCAGTATGTAAACAGGTGCTTGAGATTCAACAGTGCAGAGAATGAAGAGACCGTGACAACTTAACCAATTCTTATTTATTTGATGTTCACAATTAAAGGGGTGCCTATGGCACAAAATCAACGAATATAGTAAACATTGAAAGCACAGTAAATTTCTCTACATATAATATTTACGCAATTCTAATGGATCACTCCTATTCCTATTATTACAACTAAACACTAGTATCATCAAAGACATCTTGGTCCTAACATCTTGACCCTAAGTGTGCCACCGACTGTTGGATCCATGACCATCGTCACTCTGTCTCTAGGCAATATGATACATGATTCAGGCCCTAATGGGAGTTTACGATACTCTGCCGTTGGGCCACAAGTCCCCTCCGTCCCCTGATCCACAACCATGGTCCCTTGTTTTTGTACCATACGTCGACACTGGATGTTACAGCTCACACGGACGTCCATCTTCCGTGTCCTTGTCTTTTTTTGGCCCTGGCTCTGCTCACTCATTATAGATCTCCCAAGTCTGATCTCCCGTCTCTGGTCACTCGGATCAAGTGTCTCCGTTCCTTCCCTCTGATCTGGTCTCCTTGTTCCTTCCCTCGGATCTGGTCTCCTTGTTCCTTCCCTCGGATCTGGTCTCCTTGTTCCTTCCCTCGGATCTGTTCTCCTTGTTCCTTCCCTCGGATCTGGTCTCTCTGTTCCTTCTCTCTGATCTGGTCTCTGTTCCTTCCCTCGGATCTGGTCTCTCTGTTCCTTCCCTCGGAACTGGTCTCTCTGTTACTTCACTCGGATCTGGTCCTTGTACTGGTGGCTATAAGTCACTTCCGCGGCCACTTGCCTCTGTCCTGCTACAGGTCCAGGTGTCCTCTTTACTTCTCTCCTGAGTCTTTTATAATTATTAACTTTGCCATAGCTACCACCTGACCTGGTGTCTCCTTCAACCTCTTCCCCTCAGGAACCATGTAGCTAGCATGCGCGCTACTTATTTCCGGCTATGCTCGCAGTTGGGCAAAGCATACTGCGCACGCACGAGAGAACATTGCAATGTGCATGCGCAAAATATGGCCACGAACTATGAAATTTTGGAGAAATATTGCGTACAACAGCCAAGGAGGGGTGGAGTGAAGGACTAAAGACAACGCCCATTGGACTGGACCCAACTCATTAGCATACAGCGCAGGTGAAATAAAAAGGTATTGTTGGGTGATACATGGGGAGTCAGGGGGTTTCAAAAGTAGTTGGGAAATGCAAAGCTCCCACTCAATCCAATTATATTTTTAGCTGATAAGCCTAAAATGTGGTGACAGATTCCCTTTAAAATTCCTGCTGATGTGGTTCTCACTACTTTCACTCATCCTACAAGATTTAACAAGTAGATGGTGGCATTTGCTTGCAGACACTTCATTAGGCCTCAAACTGCGGAAATCTCTCCTTTTGTCCACCTCTTTACAAGTACATTATGGTCCATACTTGATGTGTTCATATTTGGCACAACTTCCCACCAAGTTGTAAGCAGCTCCAGTAAATGTATTCTTTCAAGGCACCGATGTAATGGTTCAGTTTCTTTCTTGTCCAAAATACAAGAATAATAAAAATGGCAATGTTCCAGTCATACAAAGGCCTTTCTCAAGCCAGTTATAGTTGTTTGTATAATTTTGTAACTGGCTTGATAAAGGCCTATTTATGACCGAAACGTTGCCGATCTCGTACCGTAACACACAGACGTGTGAATGTGGCATTGCTCAGCTTCCTATTTATATTGAACTGTGAAATTGTGCTAAAAGGAGACATTTCCCTTCATTATCTAAGCATTATTCCTTTTAAATAATATCATTATCTGAACATTATCTATGGTAGGTGCTATACTACCAAGCATTGTGCATTATGCAGATTGGGAACGGCAATGTCTCGTGGGTGTGAAAACTGAAGGCCGAGCAGAATGTGACATAATTTCAGAGGTGTGGAATACGTGTCTTTTGGATCATGAAAGAGAATTTTCTCTCTGACGTACTCATTACGGGCCTTTCAATCTCCCTGTAACATCACTAGACAGGTGTGGCTCACTCCTGGGAAGGGCAGTCCTGCCTGCTATGACAACCTTTATATTAACAACAGGCCTTGGAAACCCTTTTTTTCTTTCCTCGTAGCTGTCACTGCAGCCTTAACTCACAGGAATAATTAAACTATTTATCGTCTTACTGTTTTTTAAGGTGGGGATAAAGCCCTGGCGTCTTTCTGTTGTAATGTCTATGCATTTTCTCTAAATTATTATTACTATTTTCATTTTTTTCTGCAAGTCTGCATTGTGGGAATGTTCTGTCGTCTAAGCCTTCGGATATGGAAAAGTTATAAAACGTTTTATAGGATGTACTGTATGTGTCTGATGATTTATTCAATAGCAGTATAGTCTAGGAAATAGCTTTTAATACAAGGAAAATAGTGAAGTTATTATATATTTTTGGGTTTCGTTAGATTTTCCGCTCAGTGTGTTAATTGTTTGTAAGCCTGGTGAGACAATCTTGGCAGTGACCTTTTGGTTTAATTACATTGAAGGAACTTAGAAGAATAATGCGATTGGACTTAAAAAAATAACTGGTCAAGTGTCACAATTGGTTAAATCACATAACCAGCTATAGATCAATTAAATGCTCAAGTGTTTTTTTGGGGCAGCCATGTCTCGTCAAGAAGTATGCTGCTCTACTGGTTTAGTGTTAAAGGAGATTTACATGATTTTTTAAAAAGTTTGGATAGCAAAGAGAGCGGCGTAAAATAGTGTAGATTTCTCCTGCTGGTCTCGCAGTGGTGACGTCCCATTCCACATGCACAAGACCGCTGCAGTCAATAACTGACTTCAGTGTCCTGTGCACTTCATGCAAATATCACAACTGAGACCAGTAATTGGCTGCAGCAGTCACAGTTAAAGTTCGACCTTAAGGAGCTGTGCTGTTGAGCAGTTTCTTCGTAAGCCATATATATCCGTCTCTGACTCCTCAATTTCCCTGACTTCCGATTCATACTCTTGACCCCACAGCACTGCCTCACTACTGAGCATGTAGATAAAGTTCAGCACAGATTCATCTCTGCTGAAAGCCGAGATCCTTAGATCAGGAACAGAACAGACATTTATAGGACATTTTATAACTTTACATATTCTTCAGAAAAAAATTACATCACATACTGCATTAAACTACTGTACCAATTTACTATATATTTTGAGTCGTAGTCTGTTCATTTCATACCGATTTCACCAAAATGGGCACCAATTCTGACTCCCAAGACTTCGACACCACAGCCCTGTTAAGGAGACCACCAAGCTGGGGTAGGGTGGCTTATAGGTCATAAGCCTGGGAAACAAAGCTCTCTGATCCCCTGCTGTTCCAACACTGCTGAGATTTTGCTGATCCTACAGTGATGACATTTTGTTTATCATCACTGCGGGATCGGAAGAGAACCTCAGCACTGCTGGAACAGCAGATGATTGATTACGAGAGTATTGTTTCCCAGGCTTATAACCTATAACTGCTCCTACCCAAGTTTGTGGTCTACTTAAAGGTGGAACTTTAACACTTTATTATATACAAAATGGAAATTGCCAGTTCGATCTTTTTTTCCTCTTGAGTGATTGTCACAACAGTTGAAAACTTCATAAGATCATTGTCTACTGAATCAAAATATCGTGAACAGATGGGATTATCTTCCCGGAATGAGAATATTGTTGTAATAATCGGGTGCCATCATCTTCTAAAATAAAGAGTATAATTTGCCATGTGGATGAACTTTATTAGATATTTTGCTGGCTCAATCTTGCGTCTGGAAATTGGAAGTGTTCTGTTGAGAGGAATTGTCTGAAGTATGACAGTCAGTTAGAGAAAGAAGCTTTTAAATAAGGGTTATCCAGGGTATAATAAATCACTTGTAGAAGGAAGTCTTGAGATACCTGTCCTGCTTCTTTCAAGTAAAGTTTACGTGAACGTGACAGCTAAGTGAGACATGGGCAGCCACGAGCTTCAGACTATTTTAATTAAAATGTTGGTAACGTTACAAGAATCCAAACATACAGTATTCAATGATAATATGAAATGATTTGCCGTCTACATCTATTAAATGAGCTGTGATTGATTGCTATGACGTGGTTTCTGCCTGTCCATCCTGATTGCTAGTAACAGCTTGTGCTTATCGTTGTGTTACTGTAGGCTGTCATATTTTTTTTTTTTAGACAGCACGACCAACTGTATTAAAGCAGACATGGACAGCAGTGGGACCATGTTTCCAAGCAGCCTCCAATAGTTCAGTATAGTGCAAAAATTTGCATATGACTGATGTAGTTATCTTTTCACAGTTATTAAATTACATAAGCATTCATCCTTCCTTTGTAGCACCAAAGTTCCAAGATCACAATCGTATGGACCTTTTTCGTGCAGCAGGCCACTTGTCCACGTGTCGTAGACGAGGCTGATTTTGATTTGCTGTAACTAGACTTCTGGCAGCCATCTACAATGATTACAAATGTGTCCTACTTTACCTTTCCTCTTGTCTTGATATACCCAAGACGAATGCTCAACATGACTACTTTGGAAAAAAAATGACAAGATTTTCTGATAATCTTTCAGGAGTTGTGTATGATGTATATGTCTATACGTGGTTGTAGTGTCACTTGTGCCTGCTGTGGTTTTTCTAGCATTTAGTGATAGGGTATCAAATTTCTATCATGAGAAATTGGAATCGTTAATTAAATTTGCAGAGAGGAGAGATTGAATCCAACTTTAAATTTCTACATGCCCACCTATATTCTATCTTTTTTCCAATCTATCCCACTTTACTGAAACTATAATGACACTTATCAATCAATATTTCCAGTGGGGCTTACAATCATATTAATTGTTCAGCAGATGTCCAGATACTTATATATCAAGAGCAACCTTATTGGAGTCAAACTGATCAATGTGTTTTAGAACTTCTTCAGACGTCCATGATCATCAGTGCAATATCAGATTTCAATTCACGGACTGGCTGTGCGTCTCCTGACCCCGATCATGACAGGTTCATATATTTCTATGAGGCTGTCACGATCAGGATCAGGAAATGCTTGGCCAGTCTGTGCATTGAGATCTGAGATTGAATTGATGATCACGGACGTCTGAAGGAGCCCTTAGAGTTTAAGAAATCCCGAGTGTCCAAAGAAAGTCTGTGCAAGCACATTTAGGACTTGCACATGCTAATCAAGTGTTGTCCTGAATATAATACCGCAGTGCTTCAGGCCACTATGCTGTAAAGTAAAAAATACATTTGTTGAATTTCGGTTTCTCCAATCCAAGTCTTTATGAACCATTTCAGCAAACGAGCAAATTTCTATGGAGATTGGTACAGTTGATTGATTCATATAGGTACTGATTGTGATTAATGGTTAATCATTACTAAAAAACTATACTCTTCTTCTGCAGGTGACATTCGGTGGGACCTTCATTGGCATTGGGCGTAAAACTCCAGACTGCCAAGGAAATACGAAGTACTTCCGCTGCAAGTTTTGCAACTTCACGTACATGGGCAACTCGTCAACGGAGCTGGAGCAGCACTTTCTAAAGACGCACCCTAACAAAATGAAAGTGTCCTCTGATTCTGGTAAACCATCAGAGAAAAGCACCAATAAATCCAGCCCTATTCCACGTTCTTGTGAGCCTGGAGATTTGGGAAAGTGGCAAGACAAAACCACTATTAAAGCAGCAGATGATATGCCAGTTGGATATTCAATGCCAATTAAGCCAGTAGAGTCCTCCAGGCAAAACGGTTCAGATGACACCAACTACTACTGGTGCAAGTTCTGTAGTTTCAGCTGTGAATCCTCCAGCAGTGTCAAACTTTTAGAACATCACAGCAAGCAGCATGGGGTAGGGATGTCAGAAAGTCCTAATTGTGATCCTATTAACAAGGCCTACAGGGGAACAGTTATTAATCAAAATAAAATTGCCAAAAATACTGATGAACAGCTTACAGCAAAAGTAGAGAAAGGATTGGCTAAAAAGAAAGACCTCTCCATTAAATCAACTGAGGATTTAATAGTAACGAGCTACAATTGTCAGTTTTGTGACTTTAGGTACTCTAAAAGCCATAGCCCAGAAGTAATCTTGGTTGGGCCTCTCCTGCGCCATTATCAACAGCACCACAATATTCACAAGTGTACTATTAAGCATTGCCCTTTTTGTCCCAGAGGCCTCTGCAGCCCTGAAAAGCACCATGGAGAAATTTCTTACCCGTTTGCTTGCAAAAAAAGTAATTGTTCTCACTGCGCTCTCTTGCTGTTGCACTTGACTGCTGGGGTGACAGGTAGCCCTCAAGTTAAACATCAGTGTGATCAATGCCCATTCTCCTCTCCTGATGTAGATGTGCTCCTGCTTCACTATGAGAATGCTCATGAAGGCCAGGCATCTGAGGTCAAGCAGGAACTGAATCACCAGCAAGCAACCGATGATCAGATGACCCTCAAAGAAAGCAAAGAACACTCATGTACCAAATGTGACTTTATGACCGTGAGCGAAGAAGACCTTTCAAGACACTACAGGTAGAAAACAAAGCTTGACTGTTTTTTTTTCTTATTCCTTAAAATTGTGGCTATGAAATCAGACAGAAACCCAAATAAGATTTGATAAGCAAACATGAAAAATGTAAGTTGGCCATACACCTTATAAATAAGTTGGTATTGGTTGAACAATCGTAGAATGAATGTTCACATGGTCAACGATTGTTCCACCAATGTAGCATACACATTTTGGTAGATATTGGACTTTATAGTTATTCTAAGCAGCTATATGCAATCAATTACAATGAAGTTATGGCTGTTACAGAAAGACAAAATATTTCACGGAAAGATTGTGTATTTGGTGAAAAATTCAAACATGGCAGAATTTGTCCCAGACAATGAAAGTGTGTCATTGGTTGGTTAACAAAGTGTTGTGGTTGACTTGAAACCCATAAATCCATTATGTCCTTGTTTTACAAAAAGGAAAAAAAAATTGGTGTCCACCCTGGCAATGTAATGTTCTTTAGTTGAAAAAGCAATTGTAGAAGCCAAGAACAATTCTTTGCTGTTTCCCAAGACGTAATCATTTCTCGAGAAGGTTCATCTATCTTTTCATCAAAAAACTCTGTTTTCTGTTATGAACAATTGTTAATTCCACCTTTATCTCCTCATGTAATCATACAGAAGTTAAACATTTTCATGTGGTTTTCTATACACTGCACATCTTACATTTTTCTTATATATCTGTGCAAATATATTTTATTTTAAAAGAAAAAAATGCATATTTTGGGTCTGTTTGATTACATTTTGCCTGGCTGTTTTTAATAATAAAAATGAATAATTGTATATGGGAAACTTTTTTTAATTTTGGTACTGTGAACTTTTGTAGAAAACTTAAGGGAAGTATAGTTAAAGTCATAAATAATTATTATTTCTATTATTCTATGCTAAAAGTTATAAAGTAAAAATGGAAAACACCGGAACTAATGGATTATCGCTAATGGCTTTTGGCATATTTAGAACTGATATCCTCCAACTAGCTTGTCGCATACATAAATAATTTCTTGGTCATCTGGAAATTTTAGAATCTTGAAGTACACAGTAACTCTATTTGATGAATGTGCAACATCTGGACCTTAATGACTTCGGTAGAAAAAGTCCTACCGCTCTGTAAATGGATGCATGTATAGTATTTGTTAGTGACAAAAGGCTCCAACAATACCTTGTTCAGGTTAGCGGAAATAATTTCATCCAAAATCTTATTGATTGGCTGCCAATACATATTTCAGAACTTTGTGGTGTGGCTTCTTATGGTCCTTTTGAATTTTGTGCCATATAGTTGTCCCTTTCTGTACCTCCTAGGAGTTTTATTTTTGGCGGAGAATGTGACTTCTTAAAGAGGCCGTATATTGCAGTACCAGATAATCTATAGGTCTTTAATATCAACCTATAGTAACCCTATATGGCACAATATTGGGTCTGTAAACACAACATTGCCCTCTTTCAGGTCCTTGTAAGTTTTCAGAAACCAGATCAAAGGTGCCCATACCAGTTATCAATGTTGACAGATGTCTGGAAAATAAAGAAGGATTAAACCGAGCTGATCAGTCATGTACATTGAGTTGAGGGTGTTCTGGCAGAATAGATGACAGCCAGCATTTTGCCTCAGAGTAGTAGAGTAGCATTCGCACCTGAGCTCTGGTGTCTGAGTAGGGCCAAAAGACCCTCTTCTACAAAACAAAACAGCAATACTATACATGGCATGTAGTAGTTGAGAATCCCTATTCTAGATTTTTCACATCGGAACAAAAGCTTCAAGTTATGCCTAAGTACCCAAGCAGATGAGATTGGAAAACTTTGCGTTTTATAGTATATAGTGTGTATTATATAATATAGACCTTTTCTTTAATTGATTAAACTTTAATTTAAACTTTTTTAGTTTTTTTTTTTACCAAAGCTTACCTGTATCACAGTTCTCTATAATCTGTTCAATTCTGTTTGTTATTCTCGACAGCCTCTCTTTGGGGTTACCCTCTGCACCTCTCGATTTTTATTAAAATTAGACTTTAGATAAATTCCTATTCAGAAGAGGAGAACGAGGGGTTGTGGACTTACCCAACAGAAGCCAACTGTTAATATTGAGATTGACTTGAATCGAGCAGCTTGTAGTGTATGTATATAATACATGCAAGCTGCAGAAAGAAGACCTTGAAAATTTTAAGTCAAAGCAAATTGATGAGATTTTTGTGCCACAAAATACATTCGATACCCTAGAAAACATCATACAAAGGTATCTATAGCTATAAAAGTTAGACATTTTTTAAACATTTTGTATTCGCATAGACAATTTGAAAGCCTTAAAAAAAAGTTTCTTTACGGTAAAATCTTGTTAATCTCTAAGTTCTGTTACAATTAGGTTGTGGAAATTCTGTCTAGACCTGCTAAAATCCAGGGTTGTTGATCCTGGATTTTTACAATAGTCCTTTTCTTACCCCTACGTTCTTTCCACGTTAGATTATGGAAATATTCCTTTCACAAGTCGTGTAACTTTTGGGTCGTCTATGACATAATCTGGAATATGTTCAACGAGAGCAATCTCGATGGTTTCCCTTCGTTTCCAATTTGCTCACCTGTCTCCTGGTTTGCACAGATTGATAGCTTGACATTTCACCTGCATTGAGCTGAAAGTGTGTGTACTGTATTGATTCAAGAAAGCAGAACAGCAGTAAAACAAACAAATTCTACAGTTCTCTCACCACCGGCTACAAAGAAAGCATGAATGTGGGTTTAGTTACACTACTTAAGTGAAATCAGTCATTTCGCTCTCAAAATGAGTAGGAAAACATTACACACTTGCTCAGTTCATTATAGGAGCAGGTCTCCATGTATAAATCTATTGGAAACGTGACCTGAACATTTTCGCTTTCTTCTTAATCACTTTTATATGACAAGTAAGTGAAAAATAATACAAAGTGTGCTTGTTAATCCACCCTGCAATATTGATAGAAGATGGCAAATACAGAACACATGTCCACACATAGCATTTTTGTTGCGTTTTATTATTTTTTGTGTCCTGCACGCTTTTGCCGTAAGCTGTTCACCGTAAATCAAATAAATAGGTACCAAAAAATACATACGGTAGAATTCACCGAATAGCACCAAATTAAAACATAACTTTTAATATAATATAAAAAATACCAATGTATATTATTTTCACTATATTCCCATTACCACATATGATATGGGTCTGTTAAAAAAAAAACAAAAAAAACAATTGAGAGTAAGGCTACTTTCACACAAGCGTTTTTAGGAATCCGTCGCAATCCGTCGTCTTGGGCAAAAAACGTATCTTGCAAATGTGCCCGCAGGATGCGTTTTTTGCCCATAGCCGACGGATCGCGACAGATGGCCACACGTCGCATCCGTCGTGCACTGGATGTGTCTTGTTTTGTCGGACGGTCGGCACGAAAAAACGTTCAAGGGAACGTTTTTTCATCCGTCGCGTCCGCCGTTTCCTACCGGAACTCCGCCCCCTCCTCCCCGGACTTTAGAATGGGCAGCGGATGCGTTGAAAAACTGCATCCGCTGCCCACGTCGTGCATAATTTTCTCAATGTGTGTCGGTACGTCGGCCCAACGCTTAGCGACGGACCCGTACCGACGCTAGTGTGAAAGTAGCCTTAGGAAAAATTCACCTTATTAAATCACTATGGATTCCCTTCCTAACAGCGGAGGTTGGCACCCTTCAACCTGCGCACTGGCGCCCTCTCACCAATGGCTCTCCCTCCTTTCCCTAAACAATCCTTACAAGACAGAGTGCACAAAGAGATAACAATTGTACCATATGTGATCCGCTGAGCCTGATACCCTACCTCTGATATACCTTATGGCACGTGCAATATATCAGATAGGGAGATACACTATAATGAATTCCGCAACAGACACCAAAATCATATATAGAGTTTGGCATAGGCAGACATATATTGCACATATTCCCAGAGGTAAACCATATCAAATGGGCAAAAAAAATTCAAAAACTCAAGTGGAATCTTATTAGATGTACCATAGACCCTCGTTTATGCAGTATTAAATATCCACATGCATATTGCCCCAATAGAAATCCAGGATTATATGTAGCAAACAAAATCCCATATTTTCAAAAAATGGGGTAACAAAATCATCCAAGGTAACAACAAATAGTTAATAGCAAACAAGAACAGACAGATTGCTATTTAAATTGCACAATCCATTCAGGGCCAATACCCCATTGTTCATTCATTTAGAAGATCTTTACCCCCATAAACAACTCAAATCAAGAAAAAGCCAGCTTGTATATTTCTCAACGCGTTTCCCCAATTAGTTGGTTCCTCAGGAGAACACACTGGTACATATCCCATAGACAGATGAACTTCTCTAAATAGAAGACAGCGTGGGAATGGTGCCCGTCCGCATGTATTAAGGGAATGGCGGATATTGATTCTCTTGATACATGCGGACGGGCACCATTCCCACGCTGTCTTCTATTAAGATATTACATATATTACATGTGCACATACCGTTTTTTCACAAAAGGACATTGATCACCTATACATAGCATAAGTGATACATTTATGATGGCTGGCGGCTCTACCATAGATTAAAAAAAGAATAAATACCTAGTTGAATTCTTAAAAGGATATTTCAGTCTAAAAAATATCATATTCACCAGTTAAGTGACAATTTTTAGATTGGAGTGGACCCCAATGATCGTAGAACTGTTTTCTGTTTTCCCATGGTTTTCACCTTGATTTTGATGAAGATGATGGTCCTCATTTTCACTTAGTCACACAACCGGACACAGAAGAAGGTCAATAAGATGGTCAGTTGTGCATGTGCCCTGCCACTCCTTTAGAAGTCTTTGGCATTATGAGATGGTGCTGTCACTTCTGGAAAACAAATATCCAAATATTATCGCTGACGGGATAGGTTGTAATTTTTGTAGCCTGTAATACCCTAAACGAGAGGCTACCCAAAAAATGAAATGTATCGCTTGGCCATAGCAGTTTGAATGGAGCAGTGGTCAATCGGTCATGCCTTTATCCTGCTGATCCATCTATTGCCTATAGGGAAATGGCCAACAATATACTTTACCGTCTAAGTCTCTTATGAAACTTTTCTGTACGATTAGCCAATATTCTAGACCTCAGTGACGTAACGCATTTTTTATCAGTAATGTAGCACTTTGGTCTTCCGGTCTACTCCAACAATGGCCTTCTTACCCACTGAATCCCGTCAATGGTCCACTTCCAAACTGCATGTTCTTTAAAGGAGTTGTCAGGGACTATTTTTTTTTTCTACTATGGGCCTAAGAACTAAAAGGCAGTTAATTGTTACCTACCTACCTTCCTATTGTGCCTGGTGCCGATCTCTGTCGGCACAGAGCATTCACAGACCACTAGTTGCCGATCTCTGCTGGCACAAGGCGGTCACACACCCGCTTCTGCCGGCAATTCGGCGGATTTCTCTGATGTCATGTTGACAGAGGAGTAACTCCTCTCTGCTCTAATGATGGGGCATGATCGCCAAAGTCATGCTGATTGACAGCCGGATCCATGCAGAGGGGAGCCAGCTGTCAATCAGTATGATGCCGGCAGTCACAGCCCATCGACAGAGCAGCCGGGAAGAAGAAGAGCTGCTGTTGATGTGGAGCAGCTGAAGCGCTGGCACCAGGTAGAACAGTTAGGTAGTTAGCAACCACCTTTCTTTTAGTCCTTAGGCTCATAGTAAAAGAAAAGGTCATCGATAAACCCTTTAACTGGTTACGTTAGATTTACAAAGGTAACATGTCTCCTTTGATACATGCAGTTATGAGTATGTTAAAAAAGATGGAACAGCGACAACATTAAGTATAGGAAGCTAGTCAAGTGAGAAGCCATTGAAAGAAAAACAAAATTTTGAAGTCCTGTATGGGAAATTTTTTTTTAACCAGTTTTCTTAAACCAAAAGTAGTGTCATATTGATACAGCTCTCAGAATGACTACATCCATTGTGTGTAGGTGACAAATAGACGAGCAGAGTTGTTTTGGTGGCAGAAAAGTGCTGAGACATTGGCATTTCGGGTAAATAATAACCTGAACATCTGCAAGTACAGTGTATCTGCGTGTTCCTGTAGGCACAAGGGGATTTCTTGCGTTAGTGGGCTATATTTCCTTACGATGCTTCACATTACATTAGGTTTACTATGCCTTTTTTAAGCCATATTTGCATCTGCGGTTGATTTTGAAAGTGTTGTGACAAGGGAAAACCCACCTGATTCTGTTTCCATTGTAAATATAGATGATTCATGTACAGAAAATGATGACAATAAAGATCTAGTTATGACATTTCCTGTCGTTTTGTTACATAAGACAGAAGAATGTCATTGCCACTTAGTTCTGACTATTACAAAGATCCAGTGTTAATAGGATTATTTTCGCCTGTATGTTGCTGGCGGTGTAAACCCTAGGTCCTGCTACATCACAGTTGATACCTTTTTTAAATTGTTCACGGGAAGATGACATCATCTATCACACCACAAAAAAATATCATCCAGAAAACGGAATTCTCTTTTGCCACAAATCAACCGCTCCTTTTTTTCTTTTTTTTTCTTAGGAGGCAAAGTGTATTCTCCTAGGAGCTTTTAAAGGGAATCTGTCATCAGGTTTTGGCCAGCTTCATATAAAGGTGGATCCTGTCCAGTGCTGTGTGGTTTACTAAGCTGCTTCCTGTGGTTTTGATAAAATCACTGTTTTATTAGCAGGAGATTATCACGAAAGAACTGTCACGTAGTCCTCCATATTCATGAGGTCTGTATAACTCCGGCCTCACTACTGATTGGCGGCTTTCTGCCAATCAATGGTGTGAGTGTGGTTATACAGAGCTCCGCCTTCAGAGAACTGCTATTACTGCAACCATTGTTTTATCAAAGTTTCAGCAAGCAGCCAAGTAAATGATCCATCTCTGCAATCAGTGTCTTTGCTCCAACGGCATGCTGTTCTCAGGTAGAGTAGCAAAAACCTGTTGATAGATTCCCTTTAAGTTAAAGGGAATCTGTCACCTATTTTTTGGCATATAAGTTGCAGCCACCGCTATTAGGGGCTTATCTACAGCATTCTTTAATGCTGTAGATAAGCCCCCGATGTAACCTGAAAAATAAGAAAAAGAGGTTAGATTATACTCACCCAGGGGCGGTACGATGCGGTCTGGGTCTAATGGGCGTCGCAGGTCCGGCACCTTCCATCTTCATACGATAATGTCCCCTTCCTTGCGTCTGTCGGGCTCCCGCACAGGCTTAATTCTCTGCCCTGTCGAGGGCAGAGCAAAGTACTGAAGTGCGCAGGCGCCGGAAAAGGTCAAAGAGGCCCGACGCCTGTGCACTGCAGTACTTTACGCTGCCCTCGACAGGGCAAATCAGTACGCCTGCGCAGGAGCCGCAACAAAAGCAAGGAAGAGGACGTCATCACATGAAGATGGGAGGTGCCGGACCACGACGCCCATCTCACCAGACCGCCCCCCAGGTGAGTATAATCGAACTCGTTTTTCTTATCTTTCAGGTCACATCGGGGGCTTATCTACAGCATTACAGAATGCTGTAGATAAACCCCTAATGGCGCTGGCCACCGCTTATTTGCGAAAAATAAGGTGACAGATTCCCTTTAAGGTTCATGTGGGTTTTAAGCTTGATGTGTATTTTCTTATCTACGCTTCTTTCTGTCAAACATAACATAAGGATATCCGTAGTATGCAGACCACTCCCCTGACCCTGCATCCCACCATTCCCACTAGAACCATCCCCTAATATTACTTTAAACCACCAAATCGATATGCCTAAATGTCTTTGAAAATAATTAGAATTTAACAAAACTCTAAATTTCTATTAAACAAACGCTATTCTCCAGCACATTTTTAATTATCTCCTTCCCTTAGCCATTGGTGAGTGCACAGTTCATTTATTGAAAGATTCTATTCAGTCCCGTTGCTGTTCCAGTCCTCTCCCTTACGTTGTGACTGCAGTTCTGAGTAGCCAGCTCACTCGGCGTCTTCTGTGTGGACTGATTATCACTGTCTCAATATAAGTGTATGAGGTTCACATCGAGGCTGTCAGAGAAAGTTATTTATGGTCCACATAAAACACCACTAGTGGACCCAGAAAGAAAAGGGCCCCTTGTGTAAGGACAATATATGGGCCCTTTGCAGTCCAGTAACTCATCATAATGCAAAATTTCACTTGTGTCACAGGTAAGAATGAGCCCACTTACATCTTGGGCCCCTGTGCGACTGCACAGGTTGTACCACTGGTATGTCCACCCCTGCAAAACACACTTTGAGTCAGTTAATCAAAACTGTGGTCACATTGTACAGAAGAGGATCAGAGCAGCACTGGAAACAGAAGATATTTTTTTTAAGCCAAGAGGGTTGTTAGACTGCATGATTCTTCACCTACAAGGCACCACACAGATCTCTCTTCAGAGATACTTATATTTAAAGTGCACTATTATACCTTTGTTTTCAAAGCAATGTTTAACCCCCTTACCTGTTATGACCCCAATGGCGAGGGTCTCAGAGGAACGTGGAAATCTGCAGAATACAAAAATCCAGCTCATAGGGCAGTGGTAACTGGGTTGACCATATATCTACTCCTAACGCCAACACTAGAAGTAGCCGGGGATCATTCCTACGTTGATTCTAGATGACACGCGCCAGCCGGAGAATCTAGCTACCCCTAGTAGAGGAAAACAAAGACCTTTCTTGCCTCCAGAGAAGGGGACCCCAAAGCTGGATAGAAGCCCCCCACAAATAATGACGGTGAGGTAAGAGGAAATGACAAACACAGAAATGAACCAGGTTTAGCACAGAGAGGCCCGCTTACTGATAGCAGAATAAAGAAAGGTAACTTATATGGTCAACAAAAACCCTATTAAAATCCACACTGGAAATTCAAGAACCCCCGAACCGTCTAACGGTCCGGGGGGAGAACACCAGCCCCCCTAGAGCTTCCAGCAAAGGTCAGGATATAGATTTGGAACAAGCTGGACAAAAATACAAAACCAAAACAAATAGCAAAAAGCAAAAGGCAGACTTAGCTGATATAACTGGAACCAGGATCAGTAGACAAGAGCACAGCAGACTAGCTCTGATAACTACGTTGCCAGGCATTGAACTGAAGGTCCAGGGAGCTTATATAGCAACACCCCTAAGTAACGACCCAGGTGCGGATAAAAGGAATGACAGAAAAACCAGAGTCAAAAAACTAGTAACCACTAGAGGGAGCAAAAAGCAAATTCACAACAGTACCCCCCCCCTTAGTGAGGGGTCACCGAACCCTCACCACGACCACCAGGGCGATCAGGATGAGCGGCATGAAAGGCACAAACTAAATCGGCCGCATGAACATCAGAGGCGACCACCCAGGAATTATCCTCCTGACCATAGCCCTTCCACTTGACCAGGTACTGAAGCCTCCGCCTGGAGAGGCGAGAATCCAAGATCTTCTCCACCACGTACTCCAACTCGCCCTCAACCAACACCGGAGCAGGAGGCTCAGCAGAAGGAACTACAGGCACAATGTACCGCCGCAACAAGGACCTATGAAATACATTGTGAATAGCAAACGACACAGGAAGATCCAGACGAAAAGATACAGGATTAAGGATTTCCAATATCTTGTAAGGCCCAATAAAACGAGGTTTAAATTTGGGAGAGGAGACCTTCATAGGAACAAAGCGGGAAGAAAGCCATACCAAATCCCCAACGCGTAGTCGGGGACCCACACCGCGGCGGCGGTTGGCAAAGCGCTGAGCCTTCTCCTGTGACAACTTCAAGTTGTCCACCACATGATTCCAGATCTGCTGCAACCTATCCACCACAGAATCCACCCCAGGACAGTCAGAAGGCTCCACATGACCCGAAGAAAAGCGAGGATGGAAACCAGAGTTGCAGAAAAAAGGCGAAACCAAGGTGGCGGAACTAGCCCGATTATTAAGGGCAAACTCAGCCAACGGCAAGAATGTCACCCAATCGTCCTGATCAGCAGAGACAAAACACCTCAAATAAGCCTCCAAAGTCTGATTGGTTCGCTCCGTCTGTCCATTAGTCTGAGGATGGAAAGCAGACGAAAACGACAAATCAATGCCCATCCTACTACAAAAGGATCGCCAGAACCTGGAAACGAACTGGGATCCTCTGTCTGACACAATATTCTCAGGGATGCCGTGCAAACGAACCACGTTCTGGAAAAACACAGGAACCAGATCGGAAGAGGAAGGCAGCTTAGGCAAAGGAACCAAATGGACCATCTTGGAGAAGCGATCACATATCACCCAGATAACAGACATGCCCTGAGATAGCGGAAGATCAGAAATGAAATCCATGGAGATATGTGTCCAAGGTCTCTTCGGGACAGGCAAGGGCAAGAGCAAACCGCTGGCACGAGAACAGCAAGGCTTAGCTCGAGCACAAGTCCCACAGGACTGCACAAATGACCGCACATCCCTTGACAAGGAAGGCCACCAAAAGGACCTGGCCACCAGATCTCTGGTGCCAAAAATTCCCGGGTGACCTGCCAACACCGAGGAATGAACCTCGGAAATGACTCTGCTGGTCCACTTATCCGGGACAAACAGTCTGTCAGGTGGACAAGACTCAGGCCTATCAGCCTGAAATCTCTGCAACACACGTCGCAGATCCGGAGAAATAGCTGACAAGATAACTCCATCTTTAAGAATACCAACAGGATCAGCGACTCCAGGAGCATCAGGCACAAAGCTCCTAGAAAGAGCATCGGCCTTCACATTCTTTGAACCTGGTAAATACGAGACAACAAAATCAAAGCGGGAGAAAAACAATGACCAGCGGGCCTGTCTCGGATTAAGGCGTTTAGCAGACTCGAGATACATCAGATTTTTGTGATCAGTCAAGACCACCACACGATGCTTAGCACCCTCGAGCCAATGACGCCACTCCTCAAATGCCCATTTCATGGCCAACAACTCCCGATTGCCCACATCATAATTTCGCTCGGCAGGCGAAAACTTCCTAGAGAAAAAGGCACAAGGTTTCATAACAGAGCAACCAGGGCCTCTCTGCGACAAAACGGCCCCTGCCCCAATCTCCGAAGCATCCACCTCAACCTGAAAGGGAAGTGAGACGTCAGGCTGGCACAAAACAGGCGCCGAAGTAAACCGGCGTTTCAACTCCTGGAAAGCCTCCACGGCAGCAGGAGCCCAGTTAGCTACATCGGAGCCCTTCTTGGTCATATCCGTCAAAGGTTTCACAATGCTAGAAAAATTAGCGATAAAACGACGGTAGAAGTTAGCGAAGCCCAAGAACTTCTGAAGACTCTTAACTGACGAGGGCTGAGTCCAATCAAGAATAGCTCGGACCTTGACTGCAGAAGCAGAAGGGGAAAAAATGAACCCCAAAAAGGGAACCTTCTGCACACCAAAGAGACACTTTGAGCCCTTGACAAACAAAGAATTTTCACGCAAAATTTTAAAGACCAACCTGACCTGCTCCACATGCGAATCCCAATTGTCAGAAAAAACCAAAATATCATCCAGATAAACAATCAAAAATTTATCCAGATACTTCCGGAAAATGTCATGCATAAAGGACTGAAAAACTGAAGGCGCATTGGAGAGCCCAAAAGGCATCACCAAGTACTCAAAATGACCTTCGGGCGTATTGAATGCGGTTTTCCATTCATCACCTTGCTTAATGCGCACAAGGTTGTACGCACCACGAAGGTCTATCTTGGTGAACCACTTGGCACCCTTAATCCGGGCAAACAAGTCAGACAACAGCGGTAAAGGATACTGAAATTTGACAGTGATCTTATTTAAAAGTCGATAATCAATACAAGGTCTCAAAGATCCGTCCTTTTTTGCCACAAAAAAGAATCCCGCACCAAGAGGGGAAGAAGACGGACGAATATGTCCTTTCTCCAGAGACTCCTTGATATATGAACGCATAGCGGTATGTTCAGGTACCGACAGATTAAACAGTCTTCCCTTAGGAAATTTACTGCCTGGGATCAAATCTATAGCACAGTCACAGTCCCTATGAGGAGGCAGTGCACTGGACTCAGACTCACTGAAGACATCCTGATAATCAGACAAATACTCCGGAACTTCCGAAGGCGTAGAAGAAGCAATAGACACAGGCAGGGAATCCCCATGAATACCACGACAGCCCCAACTTGAGACTGACATAGCCTTCCAGTCCAGGACTGGATTATGGGTCTGTAACCTTGGCAGCCCTAAAACAACCAAATCATGCATTTTATGTAAAACCAGGAAACGTATCACCTCGCGGTGTTCAGGAGTCATGCACATGGTAACCTGTGTCCAATACTGCGGTTTATTTGCTGCCAATGGTGTAGCATCAATACCCCTAAGAGGAATAGGATTTTCTAATGGTTCAAGAGTAAATCCACAGCGCTTAGCAAATGAGAGATCCATGAGACTCAGGGCAGCACCTGAATCTACAAACGCCATGACAGGATAAGATGACAGTGAGCAAATCAAAGTTACAGACAGAATAAATTTAGGTTGCAAATTACCAACGGTGACAGGACTAACAACCTTAGCTATACGTTTAGAGCATGCTGAGATAACATGTGTAGAATCACCACAGTAGTAGCACAAGCCATTCCGGCGTCTATGAATTTTCCGCTCATTTCTAGTCAGGATTCTATCACATTGCATTAAATCAGGTGTCTGTTCAGACAACACCATGAGGGAATTTGCGGTTTTTCTATCACATTGCACCGAATTAGGTGTCTGTTCAGACAACACCATGAGGGAATTTGCGGTTTTACGCTCCCGCAACCGCCGGTCAATTTGAATAGCCATTGCCATAGTATCATTCAGACCTGTGGGAATGGGAAAACCCACCATAACATTCTTAATGGCTTCAGAAAGGCCATTTCTAAAATTAGCGGCCAGTGCACACTCGTTCCAATGTGTCAGCACGGACCATTTCCGAAATTTTTGGCAATACACTTCAGCCTCGTCCTGCCCCTGAGACATAGCCAGCAAGGCCTTTTCTGCCCGAATCTCAAGATTGGGTTCCTCATAAAGTAAACCGAGCGCCAGAAAAAACGCATCAAGATCAGCCAATGCCGGATCTCCTGGCGCCAGCGAAAAAGCCCAATCCTGAGGGTCGCCCCGTAAGAACGAAATAACAATCTTTACTTGCTGAGCAGAATCTCCAGATGAACAGGGTCTCAGGGACAAAAACAATTTACAATTATTCACGAAATTCCTAAACTTAAACCTGTCTCCGGAAAACAGTTCAGGAATCGGTATTTTAGGTTCTGACCTAGGATTTCTGATAACATAGTCTTGTATGCCCTGCACACGAGTAGCCAGCTGGTCCACACTTGTAATCAAGGTCTGGACATTCATGTCTGCAGCAAGCATAGCCACTCTGAGGTAAAGGGGAAGAAGAAAAAAAAAAAACTCAGAATCTTCTTTCTTATAATCCCTCTTCTGCAATGCATTAAACATTTAATACTGGCCTGGCAAACTGTTATGACCCCAATGGCGAGGGTCTCAGAGGAACGTGGAAATCTGCAGAATACAAAAATCCAGCTCATAGGGCAGTGGTAACTGGGTTGACCATATATCTACTCCTAACGCCAACACTAGAAGTAGCCGGGGATCATTCCTACGTTGATTCTAGATGACACGCGCCAGCCGGAGAATCTAGCTACCCCTAGTAGAGGAAAACAAAGACCTTTCTTGCCTCCAGAGAAGGGGACCCCAAAGCTGGATAGAAGCCCCCCACAAATAATGACGGTGAGGTAAGAGGAAATGACAAACACAGAAATGAACCAGGTTTAGCACAGAGAGGCCCGCTTACTGATAGCAGAATAAAGAAAGGTAACTTATATGGTCAACAAAAACCCTATTAAAATCCACACTGGAAATTCAAGAACCCCCGAACCGTCTAACGGTCCGGGGGGAGAACACCAGCCCCCCTAGAGCTTCCAGCAAAGGTCAGGATATAGATTTGGAACAAGCTGGACAAAAATACAAAACCAAAACAAATAGCAAAAAGCAAAAGGCAGACTTAGCTGATATAACTGGAACCAGGATCAGTAGACAAGAGCACAGCAGACTAGCTCTGATAACTACATTGCCAGGCATTGAACTGAAGGTCCAGGGAGCTTATATAGCAACACCCCTAAGTAACGACCCAGGTGCGGATAAAAGGAATGACAGAAAAACCAGAGTCAAAAAACTAGTAACCACTAGAGGGAGCAAAAAGCAAATTCACAACACTTACCCCCAAGTGTGGTTTGCATGTTAATGACCGGGCCAATTTTTACAATTCTGACAACTGTCCCTTTATGAGGTTATAACTCTGGAACACTTCAACGGATCCCAGTGATTCTGACACTGTTTTCTCGTGACATATTGTACTTCATGTTAGTGGTAAAATTTCTTTGATATTACCTGTGTTTATTTATGAAAAAAATGGATATTTGGCAAAAATTAAAAAAATTTCCCAATTTTCCAACTTTGAATTTTTATGCCCTTAAATCACAGTTATGTCACACAAAATACTTAATAAGGCCGGTTTCACACGTCAGTGGCTCCGGTACGTGAGGTGACAGTTTCCTCACGTACCGGAGACACTGACACACGTAGACCCATAAAAATCAATGCATCTGTTCAGATGTCATTGATTTTTTGCGGACCGTGTCTCCGTGTGCCAAACACGGAGACATGTCAGTGTTCGTGGGAGCGCACAGATTACACGGACCCAATAGAGTCAATGGGTCCGTGTAAAACACGGACCTCACACGGACATTCTCCGTCTGGGGTCCGTGTGGCGTGCCGGAGACAGCGCTACAGTAAGCGCTGCCCCCCCCACATGGTGCTGAAGCCGCGATTCATATGTTCCCTGCAGCAGCGTTTGCTGCAGAGAAAATATGAATAATAGTGTTTAAAATAAAGATCTATGTATCCGCCGCCCCCCCCACCCCCTGTGCGCCCCCCGCTGTTCAGAAAATACTCACCCGCTCCCTCGTTGGCTGTTGCTCCTTCCTGGTCTGGCCGCGGCTTCCACTGTATGCGATCACGTGGGGCCGATCATTTACAATCATGAATAGTCGTCTCCGCCCCTATGGGAGGTGGAGCCACATATTCATGACTGTAAATGATCGGCCCCACGTGACCGCATACACTAGAAGCCGCGGCCAGAGCAGGAAGCAGCGAGGGAGGCGGGTAAGTATTTTCAGAACAGCGGGGGGGGCGCACAGGGGGTGGGAGGGCGGCGGACACATAGATCTTTATTTTAAACACTGTTATTCATATTTTCTCTGCAGCAAACGCTGCTGCAGGTAACATATGAATCGTGGCTTCAGCACCAGATGCAGGGGACCACACGCACACAAAATTTTTCACAAAAAATTTACTTTAGCTCCAATTTGTTTCATTTTACCAAGGGTAACAGGACAAATTGGACCCCAAATGTACGTAGTTGTACAATTTGTCCTGAGTATGCTGATACCCCGTATGTGGGTGTAAACCACTGTTTGGGTGCATGGCAGAGCTCGGAAGGGAAGGAGCGCCGTTTGACTTTTCAATGCAAAATTGACTGGAATTGAGATGGGACGCCATGTCGCGTTTGGAAACATTGAAATCCCCCACAAGTGACACCATTTTGGAAATTAGACCCTCTAAGGAATGTATCTAGAAGTGTGGTGAGCACTTTGAACCCCTAAGTGTTTCACTACAGTTTATAACGCAGAGCCGTGAAAATAACATTTATTTTTTTTCCACAAAAATTTATTTTTTGGCCCCCAGTTTTGTATTTTCCCAAGGGTAACAGGAGAAACTGGACCCCAAAAGTTGTTGTCCAATTTGTCCTGAGTACGCTGATACCCCATATGTGGGAGAAAACTACTGTTTGGGAGCATAACAGAGCTCGGAAGGAAAGGAGCGCCTTTTGGAATGCAGACTTAGATGGAATGGTCTGCAGGCACCACATTGCATTTGCAGAGCTCCTGATGTACCTAAACAGTAGAAGTCCCCCACAAGTGACCCCACATTGGAAACTAGACCCCCCCCAAGGAACTTATCTTGATGTGTTGTGAGAACTTTGAACCCCCAAGTGTTTCACTACAGTTTATAACGCAGAGCCGTGAAAATAAAAAAAATCATTTTTTTCCCACAAAAATGATTTTTAGCCCCCCAAACTTTTATTTTCCCAAGGGTAACCAGAGAAATTGGACCCCAAAAGTTGTTGTCCAATTTGTCCTGAGTACGCTGATACCCCATATGTTGGGGTAAACCCCTGTTTTGGCGCACGGGAGAGCTCGGAAGGGAAGGAGCACTGTTTTTACTTTTTCAACGCAGAATTGGCTGGAATTGAGATTGGACAATGTCGCGTTTGGAGAGCCCGTCATGTGCCTAAACAGTGGAAACCCCCAATTCTAACTGAAACCTTAACCCAAACACACCTCTAACCCTAATCCCAACCATAACCCTAACCACACCCCTAACCCGAACATGTTCCTAACCCTAATCCCAACCACAGACCTAACCCCAACTCACCTCTAACCCTAATCCCAACCCTAACCACACCCCTAACTCCAACAAACCCCTAACCCTAATCCCAACCATAACCCTAACCACACCCATAACCCTGACACACCCCTAACCCTAATTCCAACTGTAAATGTAATCCAAACCCTAACTCTGACTTTAGCCCCAACCCTAAATGTAGCCCCAACCCTACCTTTAACCCCAACCCTAACCCTAACTGTAGCCCTAACCCTAACTTTAGCCACAACCCTAACTTTAGCCACAACCCTAACTTTAGCCCTAACCCTAATGGGAAAATGGAAATAAATACATTTTTTAAAATTTTATTATATTTCTCTAAGGGGGTGATGAAGGGTGGTTGATTTACTTTTATAGCGGGTTTTTTAGCGGATTTTTATGATTGACAGCTGTCACACACTAAAACGCTTTTTATTGGAAAAAATAGTTTTTGTTTCTCCACATTTTGAGAGCTATAATTTTTCCATATTTTGGTCCACAAAGTCATGTGAGGTCTTGTTTTTTGCGGGAAGAGTTGACGTTTTTATTGGTACCGTTTTCGGGCACGTGACTTTTTTGATCGCTTTTTATTCAGAATGAGTAAAAACCAGCAATTCATGAATTTCTTTTGGGGGGGCGTTTATACCGTTCCACGTTTGATAAAATTGATAAAGCAGTTTTATTTTTCAGCTCAGTTCGATTACAGCAATACCTCATTTATATTTTTTTATGTTTTGGCGCTTTTATACGATAAAATCTATTTTATATAAAAAAATAATTATTTTTGCATTGCTTTATTCTGAGGACTATAACTTTTTTATTTTTTTGCTGATGATGCTGTATTGTGGCTCGTTTTTTATGGGACAAGATGATGTTTTCAGTGGTACCATGCTTATTTATATCTGTCTTTTTGATTGCGTGTTATTCCACTTTTTGTTTGGCGGTATGATAATAATTTTTTTTTTTGCCTCGTTTTTTTATTTTTTATTTTTTTATTACGGTGATCACTGAAGGGGTTAATCAGTGGGACAGTTTTATGGGTCGGGGCATTAAGGATGCGGCAATACTAAATATGTGTACTTTTATTGTTTTTTTTTTTTTTAGTATTTAGATAAAGAAATGTATTTATTGGAACAATATTTTTTTTTTTTCATTATTTAGGATTTTTTTTTCTTTTACACATGTAAAAGGCCGACATCATGGTAAAGTGTCAGATCGCTAATCTGACACATTGCAGTGCACTGTGTCAGATCAGTGATCTGACAGGCACTGCAGGAGGCTTGTTGGCGCCTGCTCTGAGCAGGCGCTTGCAAGCCACCTCCCTGCAGGACCCGGAAGGAGCGCCGCAGCCAGTTTGGATCCAGGGCCTGCAGGGAGGAGGAGGTAGGAGACCCTCGGAGCAGCGCGATCACATCGTGTTGCTCCAAGGGTTTTAGGGAAGCACGCAGGGAGCCCCCTCCCTGCGCGATGCTTCCCTATTCCGCCGGAACACTGTGATCATGTTAGATTGCAGTGTTCCGGGGGTTAATGTGCCGGGATCGGATGTCAGCTGTATAAATCAGCTGGCGGCGATCGGCCGCGCTCCCCCTGTGAGCGCGTCCGATCGCCTATGACATACTATTCCGTCCATGGGAAGTAGGGCCCACCCCACATGGACGGAATAGTACGTCTAATGGCAGAAAGTGGTTAAAACTGTGTTTTTACAGTGATATGTTGAGAAAACTGTTGCATATCCGTGTAGTGCCATGCTAGCGGCTTAGGGTAATGGTATTCAAGTGACAAGTTCCATTTAAGTCCAGTCTTAATGAATCGAGCCTGTCGTTTTTTTTGCTACATTTATAGTCTCTCCGTTAAGGGGCTGTCAGGCGGCCATATAAATCAGACCGAGATTGGCCAGCACCTCTCCGATCCGAGCATGACAGCTGCATGGAAATACTTGAAGCTGTCATGCCCTGGTCAATAGAGCCACCGGCCAGACTCGGTCTGACTTATATTGTGGTTGCATTGCGGTCTTTTTAAAAAGTCGCAGTTGATGAATCAGGTGAAAATATCTAGAACCATCCAATGCAAAAATTAACAGCGCTCCAACCAGCTTGACAAAGACCAAGTGTTGGTCGAAACGTTGCTGCTATACCATGGCTTGAATAAAGCACTTTTTTTGAGATTTCCACACCTGGTTGGAGCGCTGTTCATTTTTGCATTGGATGGTTCTGGAATATCCAGGAGGGTTCCCTGGACGTGGAACGGGCGCCCCAGATAAGTGAGTGCTGTCAGCCTTTGTCTATTTTTGTGAAAATATCTAGAATCATTAATACTCCACCCGCAAAATGGAAAACAATGCAAAAACCAATCAGGAAGCACATATAACATAAACTTCACAAAAGGCGCAAATAAAATAATAAATTTGGTGCAAAAAAAAGGTGCAAAATTCACAAAAGTAGGCAGAAAACTGGCGTACAGACGATTATGAATTAGGGCCAACATCTTGAGAATTCATTGAAAGCACCACTCCGGTGGGTTTTTTTATTCGCCCCCATGGAATGGTATCATTTCTTTAATGTCTGTTCCCTGCCTGTAGTAAAATACTTATCAGCCATTGTCTTTTGCTCCTCTCGGCAGCGGTCTTGTGCCGCCATCATGTGACCACAGTTCCTGACCGACCGGAAGTCAGAGGTAGCGGTTACAAGCTCTCAATGTAAGTCTATAAGTGCCTCGTTCTTGGTGTCATAGACTCACATTGAGTTTTGACTTTGAATCCGCTCAGCAAACACTGAAGCGATCCGGCAGGTCACAACTAGCAGAGGATGACCGGAGCGGCACTGAGAACAGAAGAAGACTGCAACCAGAAAGTATTCTTCTACAGACGTAAAATTAAAAAAATTGCCCAAGTGGTCCTTTAAGTGGATTAAGATATCTGACCATTTCAGAGACCACTGACTTATGTGAAGTTAGGTCTCGAATTGCACTTATTAGTGTTGTGATATTCAACTTAAGGGAACATTTGCTATCTGTATATATAGAAATATGTGAGAATATATATAATACCATTTTTTTTACTGCCACAAAGTTGTACAAATGTTTGTTTTTTTCCATTTTTGTTGTTGTTTTATATGGTAATGAGTCCCATATAATCCTTTTATAAGGATCAGAATTTTTGCTTTCAAGTCAGTTCCTGCGAGAGAAACGCACAAATACGTCTATGTAAGGCTACGTTCACATTTGCGGTCCTCGCCGCAGCGTCGGGCGCCGCAGCGGCGCCGCATGCGTCATGCGCCCCTATATTTAACATGGGGGCGCATGGACATGCGGCGCACTTGCGTTTTGCGCCGCATGCGTCGCTGCGGCGCCCGCGTCGGTGCGCAGAGGACGCAGCAAGTTGCATTTTTGCTGCGTCCAAATTCAATGAAAAAAACGACGCATGCGGCGCAAAACGCAGCGTTGTGCATGCGTTTTGCTGCGTTTTTATTTGCGTTGTGCGTTGCGGCGCCGACGCTGCGGCGCACAACGCAAATGTGAACGTAGCCTTATAGCCCGGGAAGATCTGCTTATCGGAGTAAGTCAGCGATCGTGTTTTGACACTTAATGGAGTGTGGAAGGAGAGGTGATGTCTGGTAGTGTAAGAGTGACACCGCTGCTTCCCCCGGCCTGTATTTCATCAGTTACACTTAGAATAATAGTATTTTCTTATCGACTTGACAGGAACATGATTTTGTGCCAGTTGTGTGGTAAACCTGTCTACTCTTCCATTAAATAATTCCTTCCAAACACATAGCAGCTTACCTGCGATAGAGATATCAGGGGAGAAATAACTCTCGATGCCAGTAAATGCAAACAAAATGTAGCATACTCCACTAATAGGCTCATTGCACCAGTGTGACTTCTCATTATTCACAGCATGTCTCACATTAAAGATCATTTAATGCCTCACATCACTCGAGAGAACATTCTCTAACATTAACAGTAGGTATACGAGGCATTCCATGCCCTATCTGACAATACAAGGAAACATTATCAATGATTATTACTGCTAATATTCTATTTATTTCCTAATATAAATGTATATTATTATCCAAAACATAATAAGATATTGTAGAATATAAAGTTTATTATTAGAAGTAATGATAGTTGCAGAAATGTGGTTTTATTATTATCTTTATTTGGAAAAGTAATATCAGTATTTACATTTAATGCAATATTCTAGCTTGTACTTAAAGAGAATTCATCAACAGGTTTTTGGTATGTAATCTGAGAGCTGAATAATGTAAGGGCTGAGACCCCGATTCCAACGATATATCACTTACTGAGCTGCTTGCTGTTATTTTGATGCAATCACAGTTTTGTTTTCTGCAGATCTAGCAAAGCTCGGAATGCTAAGCTCTATATAACCCCACCCACACAACTGATTGGCTGCTTTTTATGTACATTGTCAGCAAGCTGCCAATCAGTGATGGGGGTGTGGTTACACAACAGGAGGACTAGGGGGCACGAGACACCTTGTCCTGTAGTGATAATCTCCTGTTGATAAAAATAGATTTTATTGAAACAGCAAAACGCAGCTTACTGAATGACATATCACTGGAATCTTGCTTTCAGCCCCTATATCTTGATGCTCTCAGAATATATAGCAAAAATTTGCTGACAAATTCCCTTTAAAGGGTTACCCTTTTTGGATATATATGGAATGTAGATGGACAAGATATGTAATAAATGGTTACTTGGACATTTTTGGAGCCATAGTAATAAAGACATAGCCACATGTCCATTCCTCACTGTGAGAGTTGAGACACTGTTCTTAACCCATTATCTACCAATGTCCTTTTTTTGGGACGCCTAATCTTTAGCTTCTAGCAGCTAAAGATTTTATAATTTTTATAATTAGGTCCAATTTTTTGTGTTGTGTTTGTAAAATGAATGTTTTCAAAATAGGAAATCATGTCATTGTCATTTTTAATTGAATATTGGGACGCCCTTTTCTGAAAAATCCGTACTTGTAAAAATTTTGCAAAAGGACCCATATCATTAAAAATCTGTCATTAAGAAAAAAAAGAAAAGAAAATTGCTAATTTGGCAAGTAATGGGTTAAGAGAGATGCAGTTCTTAGTAGTAGGATCCACATCTTTTAGACAGTGCTGGTGTATGTCGTCAATATGCCATACATGTCCTAGATGGGACACCCTACCCAAAATTAGACTTTGGCATATTGCTAAGATATGCACTATAGTTTTTCAGACAGACGTCTTATATTTAGGAACACTATTGATCTATAAAACACAATATCAAAGCACTAAGCTGTCAGAAGGGAAGTTGAGCCGCAAGGGGAGGAAGGGCTTCCTTAGCACCCCTGCCGCCTAATTATGGATTTATTGGTGCTGTTTAAACATTTTCTTCAGCTGTTGGCAATGGATAATTCTGTTGTTCTAGAAATCTAAAAGTCGGGCTAATGCAAATTAGCTTACATGGCATGATACTATAGACACAAGGTGGCGTCCCTGGTACACTCAATAACACCCTGTGTAACATTTGTGCCTATTCCTTTTTGGTACAGACTCATGGTGATATGGTAGAAATAGCCTTTTCAATAGCAAAAGTTCTTCAGTCATTATATTTGGGTCACAATAAATCTTTCCTTAGTAGGTATTTCTGTTTCATTCAATAGATCGTAAGTCCTCAACTGCAGGGGGTCAGCATGCTGACCTTGATAAGAGGACATGTTTGAGTCAGACGCTCCTGATTCACGAAGAGGGCTAAGCTCATCATGATTTTGAGGAGCGAAGGGTGCCGCACCCTCATCCTATCCCAGCTCAGCCCATTTCTTCAAAGCTGAGCAAAACTGGTGGGAGAACACCAATAGTCACAAATTGTGAGTTGCACTTAAATTTTGCAACTTTTCAAAGCTTTTATGCCAAAATTCTGGTGTGAAAGATGTAACGCATCGGGCCCAAATTCTCTAGGGGGATGAGCAAACCGTTCTGGTTCTCAGCATAGTTTTAGTTCTTAATCTTCAGGGTATAGTGAGGCAAATTATATGAGGCGAGAGTATTTGGTTTAGCAACGATAAGACTGAACAAGCATCTCCTAAGAGGGTAGCGAAGATCAGTTGAAGTGGTGGCATCTGTTGACCCTTGATATTCCCAGAACCATAACGTAGCTTTCTTTTCCCTAAGTCAAATATTTTGCCGCTTAAGCACAGTATTTATGTAGTCTGGATATGGCACAGTGGCTGCAATGGCTTTAGATGATCTGCTTTCCAGCACGTAGCAACCTATCATCTCCGCCTGCCTAGAATTTTAGATTATATAGACTATGGTTCCTTGCTGCTACCAATGGCAAATGATTGCATTGGATGGGTATTTTCTATCAGATCCAATTAAAAAAAGGCAGGATTTATCTTCAAAGCTCTCAACACTGTCACCTGCTCGTCAAATATTTCTTTTGATTTGGCCCACGCTGTTTGATCTACTAAAGACATGTCTGTCATCATTCTGCACTATCACTTTACAATGCAGCCTGAAGAGTCGCACCTATACTTTGTAATTCTCTTCTTGTTTTATCTCTTTATCTCCTAAGTTTAATCTAGATCTGGCATACACACCCTTTTAGTGAATCGCTAACTCTCTGTTGTTTTAAGTTCTCACAATAATTGATTTACTTTACTGATCGACTTGCACTTGAATATTGATAAGTATTCGTTTTCCAGGCAGTATTGATCAACGTTGGAATTCGAGAGGATATTTGAGATTACGTTCATGGCCAAGTCTAATTAGCATCTTCCTTGTTTCAACGATCGGCAAATTCAGCGTCTTGGCCAGATTTAGATTGAGTGTCTTGCGTTTTTGAATATTCTTCAATATACTGTATTGTAGGACTAGTTGTAGAAGACCAATTAATCATACAAATTTGAGATCACCATGAGCTAGAATGAGCAGGAAAATGTTCTTTTATTTTTATTATTTTGCACCAAGTATCAACACTACGAAGTTGATAAAAAGTGGCAGAATTTGAGGAAAAAAACCCAGATGAGATATTAACCTCTCAATGACCATAATATTTATTGACACCACATAGCTACAGCATTATTAGGTGCGTGCTACGGTCTTGTCACTCACTGACCACAATTATTAGAACTGTCATTTCATATGATGATCAAAAAAAAAAGTCTTCTAAAGTTTGCATGTGTTTTAATGAATGTAATAATTTTAGGTTGGAAAATGAAGTCTATCTTTCTATGAATAGGCATAAATGTGCACCATTTTCTGGCTTTTAAAGGGAAACTGTCAGCAGTATTTTTTAAAGTAAAGTACACGCCTGGCCTTATTGCTTAAAATGATACTTGTGGTGAAGAAATCTGCTTTGTGGATTTTGTGTAATCAGAGTTTAAAATTTTCTTCTATTCATAGCTTCGTGCATTGGGACTGAACGGTAGGTAGGGTCTTTGGGGCTGCCATGGCCCCTCTGCTGCATCTGTTGTCTTTATCGCCCTCCCGGTTTAAACTTTGTGCCGGCACATTTGCACACATTGACCTCTTGGCAGTCTTCAGGAAAATGGCGCCAATGGCGATGCTTTCGCAAATTGACCTCCCGGCTATCTTGAGTAATATGACGCCGGTGGCGGGACATGTGCAGAATGAGATCTTGGCTCATCATTGAGGCGAGATGTAAATCTAAGCATATGTCATAATCCGCACCATTTTCCTTAAGACTGCCAGGAGATCAGTGTGCGCAATCCTTGCCCGCGGTTAGGGAGGTGCTGGCACGAAATTTAAACCAGAAGGACGATAAAGACAACAGGAGCATCAGAAGGGCTGTGGCAGAGCCGAAGACCCTTCCCACAGTCCTGCACTACAGTTCTGCCCCGATACATAAAGCTATTATTATTAGAAAACTTCAAACCCTGATTACACAAAATCCACAAAGCGAATTTCTTCACCACAGATATCGTTTCAATCAGCATCTCAGCGCCAATATGGCCACATGTATACTTAGCAAAATCCCGCTGACAGGTTCCCTTTAACTTAATAAATATTTTATCAACTTTGATGCCATATCCAATCCTTGGAACTTTTTTGGTCATATTTAAAATTTGTTGAACTTTGGTCCATGATTTGTGACAATTTTGACAGTTTTGCCCCCACAAATACATTGGTACATACTGTTTTATAATGTTGGCACTACGATTATAGAAGAGGGACATCATCGAATATATACAATATGTATTCAACTTAATGGGAACCTGTCAGGACTCCTAACTATTAGAAGCCACTATTATTTCTATATATAAAGTTTTTGAAATTCCAGTCTAAATTTTACAGAATATCAAAGGTATATTAATGAACATGGTGACTATATCAAGCAGCAACAATTCCCCTAAATCTTATATTTTATTAGATAAAAAGTAAACTTATTATCTCAGTGTATTTCCGTATCCCTATTTTGGAGGTTCACCAGGAGTTCCTATATACTATTTTGTAACCTATATGTACACTCTATATATCAGGGATCTACTGAGTATATAGATTTTTTTTACCTATTTATGGTCTGCTTTGACTCCTGGGACAATAAGTATGATATACAATATTTATAGTTATATTATGCTTTGCCCTGTTGAAACCTTTTGGTCATCAATGTCTTCTCGGTGCCATCAAATGCTTTATTATAATGCCCCTATAAAAATAGCAAACTATAGTGGCGGTTTCCAGTGGTTGAGTGACCTGACAGGTTTCCTTTTAATGAGGCAAACGTATCTTACTATGGTATAATATTTTTTTTTTATTTGCAAAAGAAATATGTGGACATAAGAAAACTACTGTAAGTCAGGAGACATTCTGATGACCTCTATGGGAGAATATTTTGGGTTTGCTCTATGACCTATGCAGAGTCTAGATTTTTTAACATATTTGATTATTATTTGTTTACTGATTCAGTAATATCTATCTAATAAACTCTTTCCACATATATTCTAGGAGAGCACATAACTGCTACAAATGCCGGCAGTGCAGTTTTACAGCTACCGAAACGCAATCCCTTTTGGATCACTTCAACTCTGCACACTGTCTAGAGTCGGAAATCACTACAGCAAATGGCGGAGAGCTCCATGGAATCCCTTCCATCAAGGAAGAGCCTAAAACTGAAATAAAGGTGTACAACCTTGTCACCCCTGAATCCAATTTGGGAGAAGCCATATATGACAGCACTGTGAAGAGGGAGAAGCCTGACGACAAGGATGTACTCAGGGAGAAATCTTGGTCTGATGGTTCAGTAGATGACCTCCGGAGCGTGGCCTGGAGAGGATCGGAGATTTTGAGAACAAGTCCATCCTATACACAAATGGGTTTGGGCCTTTTGACCACAGTGTCTGTCAACCAGGAGCAGCAAAAATCTTCAAGAGATAGTCCAAATGTTGAAGCTGCACATCTAGCAAGACCTCTTTATGGTTTGTCTATAGATGCTAAGGGATTTCCCGGAGTGACTGCTGGAGCCAGCGGAGAAAAATCAGGCCCACATACCCCACAGTACCCTACTTCTGGAGACAGCAAGTCCAAGGATGAATCTCAGTCACTCCTACGGGTGAGTCTACACACTTAGTATATCCTTTGTTGTCTACAGTGACCATCCAGTTCATTATTTCAGCTGCTGAATTGGGAATATTGTCAGTCTATTATGTTTCTATATTGGAAACTGTATATTTGATTTGCTGAATTGATTTTTATTAGACTTTGATAGAAACAAATAATGAGGCACATTAATAATGGGACTCTTTGCTGCAGAGTTGTCACTTAGAGCTTGTTTTTAGCACTTTTGACTTCATGCATCATGATTTAGCTTCATTCTACAAATCTTTTTGTTACTAAAGTAATATAATTATATGTTTAGTGAGGTAAAATTGGTTTAAAAACTACTTTTTAAATCAACAGGAAACTCAAGCCTGCTGTTAGCTATGTGACGGTAATCAGTTTGTTATGTCTTAGATAGGAGAGCAATATTAAAATGCATATTGCTTCGCAAATCATTGACCTCCGTATGAGGTACTAACTGCATTATAATTATTTCTCTTCAAATTAGATTTACTTTGATCAACAGTTCTGAAGGTTATTGAGAAAAGTTGAGTTAGTAATATGAATCTACAAACATATCCACAATTTCTTTATATGATGTTTTTAAAAAGTCTGCTATTCTCAACCCTCTATAGATCATTTTAAGGTGACTATACATATCGGACAAAGGCCAGTTTAACATTCACATACAAACATTCTGAGTACAAACCTCAGGGTCCAAAGCAGCCCCTGGTTTCCTGACCTGAACTCAACAGCCTCATATGTCTATGCCTATGGTGATTTTGGAACAAGAGATTAGGGGCTGTTCAAGACATTGTGGTCTGTACTTGGATAGTGAATGGCAGATGTGGGAAACCGGCCTAAAGTTGATAAATGTTGATGGTTTAAGCCATAAAGAACATAATTCTAATAATTTTTGTCAATTAAGTTGAGATTGTTTGATTTTTTTGGCCAACAGATTGATGTTCCTTCTTCGATGAACGATCTATCGCTGAAGGAATTTTTTTCAGAAAGATGGCATTTTTCTCTTTTAGTCTAATAGTTGTCCTACCATCAACCTGCTTTCTAATGTGCATGGTCACTTTGAGTCCATTAGTTATCCTACCCTCAATCTACACTTTAGTGTGTATGACTGTTTTTAGTCCATTGGTTGTCTTACCCTTAAACTATGTTCTATAGTGTACGGTCACTTTAAGTCCATTAATCAATGGAACTTGTAACCTAATTCTTCTTGAAAAGTTTTATTTACACACTGCAGAAACATAATAGAAAAGTGTTTCTCTCCAAATATCCAAATATGCTCTTCATAGTTATTGTTTTGGATTAAAAAAATAATAAAAATAAAAAATTATCTCGGTGGACAAATACCTACTAAATCATGTAGGACAGTCTTCAGTCTTTTAAAGTCAACAAAGTAATGTAAACATTTTTTCTTTAATAAAAAATGACTCTCTAGTAGTTGGAGAGCAAAAACTCTGGTTTGAGTTTGCAATTTTATTTGATCATTCATTCCTGTTTGATGATACATTGAGAAATGTATCTTGTTTTTATCTTCAATTAGATCAACACCGCCATAATTATTATGTGCCAAAACGTCTGACATATCACTGAGTGTTTTGATGAAGGGAGTGTTATGGTTACCAAAGTACTTGACTTGTATGTTCCTATTGAGCTCCGTTTAATCATTTTTTAGGATCTCCTGGAAGCGCGAACACCACCATGATTGGTGATAGACCAATCTCCTAGGAGTGCCTAGAAAAAACTGATCAGAGCCAAGGAGGCAAAGTACAGATTTGCATTGATCAAATGGCCTACTTTTAAACTGAAAATACTAGTCTTTTTTCATATAGCTTTGAAAAGAAATACATCATTTTTGAGATCGTGGACAGAATATTAATTGTTCTCCTGAACCTTAAAAAGTACATATCTTGGTAAACTCCTTTATTCCTGTTTTAGCAAATTCCCCTATCCCTCTTAACTGTCTCATCATAGCTTGACAAAGGAGCCTTCATTGCTTCGAAACTTTTTTTTCTTTTTTTTTAGGTTAGTAATGGAGAAACGTCTTTAAGAGGCCCCCATTACTGGCCCCATAATCATAGTGTTAAAAAAAAACTTCCAGAATAAAGTCCTTTAATTGAAAGAAAGACACATACTCCATTATATGAAATAAACATGTGACCACCCTCTTTTATCTATTTTATTAGTGTAAAAGTAAAAATGAAAAAACACCGTATTCCTCACCTGTCCGATAAGCTGTTTGCCCCACGCCGTAATCCATTTCTGCTTCATCTGGATGCTTTTCTGAATGGTGGCTGACTGTTCAGCCTGGCATCCAGGAGACGTTGAGCTGAGCATCAAAGTGCAGTTTCAGTAACCTGCGGTAACATCATTCAGGTCACCGCAAGTCCCTTAAACTGCGATTCCCACGGGCAGCTTATTGTGAGTGGCCCGATTAAATTCCGTGACCTCAATGAGATCACTAGTAGCAGAGCTAGACTTGTTCGTGTTACAAATGGATTGTCATCGCACAGGTGAGGAATATGATTTTTTACTATTTTAATTTTTACAGCAATAAATGGGAAAATGAGGGTGAGGTTTCTTTATTTCAATTAAGGACTTTCTTCTGCCTGTTCATTTTTTACAACATGACTATATGACTATGGGGTTAGTAAGGGGGCGTCTTATAGATGCCTCTCCATTACTAACCACTAGGCTTGATGTCAGCTGACAATGCAAAGCTAACATCAACCCAAACACTATTACCCCACTGTCCATAGCACTGGGGCAAGTGGGAAGAACAAGGCTAAGCGACAGATTTGGCGAATTTTACAGATGCACCATTTCTGGGCAGCTGTGGGCTGATGTTGGTAGCCTGGGAGGGGGGGTCAATATCTCTGGCCCCTTCCCAGTCTATTAATATCAACCCACAGCTGTGTGTTTAGCCTTTACTGGTTAGACTTTTTAGGGGGACACTACGTCATTTGTTTTCTGGTGTCCCTGTAATCTAACCAGTAAAGGCTAAGCAAACAGCTGTGATCTGTTATTAATAGCCTGGGAACCTTTTGGGACATTGGCCCCTTTCCTAGATTATTAACATCAGCCCCCAGCCGTGGGCTTTCCCTCTTCTTGTTATCAAAATTACATGGAAGCTCATGCAAATTTTTTTATTTAATTCTTAATTTTATACATTATGTACACAGGCTGAATACATGTCCGTGCTGAGCTCAGGGAGACCAGGCGACGATGATTAGAGTGTTCTTCAGCACCCAACGCCTGGGAAAAGCACAAACTGTACTACTTTTCCCAGGTGCTGGTATGTGTCACAATGACACACAGATGTCACCCGTGGGTCGTCAGTATTCATGTGTGCGGCACTCATTTCGTCAGTAGTGTTAGTAAAAAAAACGGACATGTCTGCGAGTTTTCTCAAGCTCCATGTGAAAAACATGTGCGCACCACTATTGAATACAAATGGAAGTGCATGTGTTTGTATTTGCGGTCCTTAAAAAACGGATCGCATACGGTCATGGAAAAACAAACATGTGAAGGGAGCCTTAAGATTGTGGTCCTCGTGTCTAGACAAGGCGTCCCATTTTAAATCAGAGGAAGAAAGACCAATGCTTACATAGTTGACGCAATTTCAAAGATTTTATTCCATCAGTAGCATCAAATTCAGTCTAATACATGACGCTTGTCAGTTCCAGTCTAGCCTTTTCCAAACTTTTAAAAAAGTGCTCTGTTCTGCCAATCAGTGAGGTTCCCAGCACTCGATCCCCCACTGATCTATAAGTTATGACCTATCCACTGGATTGTTTTCACTGGACAGCCATTTTAAATTTGATGTCCTAGAATTGCTCCTACGAGAGCCATATATCCATTCTTGTGATGGTGGGCAACGGTCTTAGAAGTCTGATTTCTCACTGATCACATATTGATGGTCTGTGTCAGTCCAGTCTTCAAGATCCACCAAGAGATCATGTTTTCTGGATTTCCATAGTATTTCACAGGTGATATTTCCATCACCTGTGCAATTCTAAAGAAACACTGAAAACATGATCTGTTTGTGACTCTTGAGGACTGGAGTTGGGGAACACTGGTCTATGTTAACAAAACATCAAAACATCCATCAACGGCGCTTCTCCATAACTGCAGGAGATCTTAATTCACATGTTCTTTCATGCTGAACCTTAAACCCAATCCAACTATCATGCAAACCTCCTTGGAACATTTTTATGATTTCACTTCACCTATCATTATGTTTTACAGGAAAAATTGGCCCTTAAATTTGAAATTGGCATAACCTTGTATGTTTTTTTATGTGGCTTAGTAAAATACAAGAGAATATATTGTGTCTGGTTTGTGTTTCCCATCTTCTGTCCATAGAGCAGTAGCATTATTATTTTCTTTTTAACATATATTATTTAAAACGTTTATAGCAAAGAACATTTTAATGCTAAAACGATGTGGCAACATTCTCAAAGTGATCAAATGAACAAAGAAGCATATGGTCATATCTTTCACTGTGGTGCTGTGGCAATGGGCTAGATCTGCTTTCAGCATTGGCATATGGAAATAATTATTTTAGTAAGTCTGTGCTTCCTGCTAATACCGAGGAAAATAGACCATCTCATGAATGTTCAGAGATTGTAGGGGCAAGTAACATTAGATTGAGTAATTCGTCTTTTGACGGCCTATGCATGTATTAGTGTCACAATACATTAGAATAGTCCCATACTAAAATCTGGTGGGCGGAGGTGACGGCATATATTGGTTATTTAACTTGCACCACATGGTTTTGGAGTTTGCTTCAGTCTCAGAATTCTTTAAAAAAAAAAAAAAAAAAAAAAGGCTTGAGATGTGTCTCAATTCCTCGAACATGTTCTTTAAGACTGTGTTCAACTTTCAATTATTATTTTTTTTCCTCTTCAGTTTTCCAGAATTAAGGTCTTTTGATATTTGTAGTCTTA
Source organism: Ranitomeya variabilis (assembly GCF_051348905.1). NCBI lineage: Eukaryota > Metazoa > Chordata > Amphibia > Anura > Dendrobatidae > Ranitomeya > Ranitomeya variabilis. Next base: position 530,858,778 of record NC_135237.1, on the reverse strand, counting down.
AAATTTGGATATCCAGATCAACTGCACTCTGACCCCCAACGGTTCCAGCTTTGGAATATTGAGCAGATCTGCTTTCATTCAGATGTTTTTCATCCTTCTCTTTTTTTTTTGGTTATAGAATTTGTTTATCTACCTATTTTCAAGTTGATCATTGACAGAATTAACTAATTGAGCAGAATTGTCCTAGTAATGACGATCAGAATGTGAACTTAACCTTAGGCTATGGCAGTGTAACTTAGAATTCATTATGTTAGAACTCGAATTTACTGAAGCATATTTTGTGACTGTGTAGAAATTTTTTTTTTTTTTTTTTAAGAAAAATGCATTGAAACTTTAATATATTAATCTTGGCCTAGTAAAATTATATTACTGTACAGATGTATCTATGTTTACCTTTCCTTCTGGCACACCATATCCTGAGATGTATTCATGGCCAAATTTGTGGGAAAAAAACATGACTTTGCGATAGTCTGCTGGGGAATGTTTATGCTAAATGTGTATAAGTGTCTACCTAGTGATTTTTATGTAAATCGCAGCCTGTCGATAATTTTGCTTGCTTGTCTTGATATCCTATTGAATTTATATATTAGGTACATATGTAAAGTGATTGATACAGTTGCTTTCTATTGCTGGGCTCTTGGATTTTAATCCATTCAAGATCAACCTCGACATTGAGTTTCTAACCTCTCGCGATACTTTTATGAGTTTTCTTCTGGGCTCCACTTTTCCACTAATATTCCAAATATTGTCTACTATCTTCTGTGAGTATTGGAGATAAAGATATGTAGATTGAGAGCCCTATTGGAAACAAAGACTGATGTCAATGATGAAAACATGCTGGCCTGACGTAAGCCATTAAACATAACTGCTTGTTATTCATTGGAAAATAATCCAGTATCGAGACATGCTCGTAAAACCATTTAGAGTCTGAAGTCTACATCAAAACCTTTGGTTGACCACATGTAGGACACATGTAACATAATCCTTCCCCAACAAAGTATCACAAAACAATTTTTTTGTATTTTAAAATGGTCCTTTCACATTAAATGTAGCTGGAGGAATATGTTGAGTCAAAGGGACAGTGAAGGATGGACACATCTTTATACTAGTGCAACTTTACTAAACGGAGATTCCCGCATTAGGGGAAAAAACCTTGTTTCTCTGTTATTTTTCTATGTTTCCTCTCTTCTCTATATGTTTCACGCTGCAGTTAGGAAAGCTTAATCCTCGCCAGACTATAATTATGCAAATACTGAATTATTGTTGACGTAAGATTAATTGATATTCAGTAATATTTAAAAATGTATGAAGTTTAGGACATCCCCGCCCGAAGGAATTCTCTAATCTCTAATTACATTCATCTCATGAAAAAAATAATATATATATATGTATTTATATTAAAATAAGTGTAGAAAGCATTGGCAGCTAAAAACCATTATTTGGGTGTGTGACAAGAGACAGAGATCAAGTGGGTCACAATTACATAAAAACCTTGAGGAAAAGGGTGAATCACCACGAACAAAGGGACTACCGAGGCAACCCTTAACACCCTGAGGCTTTTTCGTAAACATTTAGTAATATAGCAGTTGCTAGGTTTTCTTTGGCTTGGAGTAATAGATAATATGCTAATCTAGAGATAGGATGAGTAATCTCATATATTGACGTACTTTAAGAAAAAGTCACGCTATTAAAATGCATATAGAATATTCCAGTTGTCTATCGATTTACTCTCCTCCGCTACCACCCTTCCGCTTTGTGGTTATTACAGATAGTCTCTGGTGGGGTTGTACTTGTTGTTTAATATCGTACAACCCCTTAATTTTATCTTATATGGCTTTCCATTATATTGTACGTTCACAGAGAAAAGAGGTAATAAAGAAAGTTTAGGCCCATACAAACCCAATAATTTCAGCATTAATGCCTGACTTTTTATTATTTGTAAGGGTCAGTTAACCGGTATAAATATCTCAATATTAAGTTTCATACATCTCCGCTTCCTTCACAGTTACCCTTGAATTTTTAGATGTTAATTGTAATAGGGTGGACAAGAAATCGAAATGTTGTAAGAGCTCCAAAAGTTAGGAGATATTTCAATGTCTTCTGCACTGGTTTATTTTCCCCAGTTTTATTGTCTACCCCTGACGTAATCCATTCCCTTCATAAGGTGACCAGAAAACCTGAGGCCTAAAATTCCTGAGCTTCATGGTGAGATCTTCTATGAGTTCCACTTGTGTGTATCCAACAACTATCTTAACTTCATGAGAAAGATCGTATTCTATAGTACAATGAAAAATACGTAATGTTCTCATGAAAAGCTTTTAGCGCATTACAAAAGTATCTTTGATTTTCTAATAATTCCAAACACGTTTTATGTAGCGGCAGTCTTTTGATTTTGCGCCGATTCTTTTCAACATTAGAAAGTAAGACGACATTTATAGGTTAGGAGTAATAAGTGGCTTCTTCCTTTTACCTTTTATGTGTAAGCCGTCTGCTTTGAAGCCCTTTTACTCAAGATGGACCATCAACATAGAAGAGTTTTCACCCATCCTTAACAAAACAATTATCCACATTAGCGACTTAAAGCTACTTTATTAGGCGTGGCGTGATACTTAAATTGTGCCATTCACAAAAGTGTCTCCTCTTTTTCTTTTTTTTAATTTACACAATTATGTTTTGAAAAAAAAAAATCTGTTTAAATATCTTAAAGAAATACAGCATAAATCGTTTTCCCAAAATGTCCTAGTTGTTAAAGAAAAAGTATGATATGCAGTAACAATTACCTTAATTTCCTTACGGAAATTGTAAAATAAAAAAATCTAAGAATTATTTTTGATTAGAGTTGAGCAAATATTTTCAAATGGAATTGAATGCTACTCAAATAGTAAGAAAAACAATCCACATTCAACAAGGCCGTGGAGGACATTACCTTGACTTTGCACAGAACCATCCTGTGCATCATCAGTCCCGAATCCAACTCTAGAGAGAAAAGCCCCAAGAAATCAGTTCTTGTGGCAGTGATAATCAGATTGATTGGATTGAACCAGATGGATAACAGTGAGGAACGGAGGGGTCGGGGAAGTGAGTGGTCAGGTGAGTATAAGTATTTTTTTTTTTAAAAATTGCATCTTATGTTTATTAAGAACTGGAGAGACCACAGAGCATAAGAGATGTTAAATTAGTGGAGTATAACAGTATAACTTCTCCTCGAATCGAATTTCCAAGGAAAATCCGCTCAAACAGGGAATTTTGAGTTTTGCCGGATCCGCTCATTTCTTTTTACAAGAGAAGATCTCTACAAAAAATGTAGGAGGTAATACAAGATTTAATTACTTTAATACAATCTCGAGTTAAATAGCAAAATCGCTTTTCACCTTTAATGTGACTTTTTTTGACCTAATAAATAAAATAAAAAAAGTGTTAATATTGCAAGTTATCCTTCTTCCAACTTCTTGGCTAGTCTGACCCTGGACAAGACTTCTTGAATCTATGGACACATCAATAGTAACAGAAAAATAGGGAGGGCAAAACTCTGTGCCCTCCTTTATTATAGTTGATAGTTAAATGGTTAAAGAAGAGCCTGGATGCATTTCTTTAAAATAAGTTTTATAGGTACTAGTTCTGTGATCCAAGGAACTAGTCTGATTGCCGAATATGGAGTCAGGAAGTAATTTTTCCCCTAATATGGAGCTTTTAGTGTCTACCCCATGGAGTTTTGCCTTTTTCTGGACCAACAAGTTAGGCGTTACGTTGAATTAGAAAGACTTAAGCCTTCTTCAGCCTTAAGTCTAGGAAACTATGATGGACTGACGTTATGTACTGCATCAAAACCAATACAGAGGCTCAGTTTTTTATTTTTTATTTACTGCCCTGAAAAAATTTGTCCTTAAAAACTGTTGGCTCTCTGCATCCTTGCCCTATAAAACCCTGGATTACCTTCATTTTATAACAGTGCTAAATGTGTTGAAAGACTCTAAAATGTGAAATTACAGTTTATACTGATGTTTCTCTTTAAACCATACACACGATCCTCTTATTTTGATCACTATGCTATTCTAGCAATAAAGTTTTAAAAGAAGGGCACAAGAGGGAAAATCTGAATTTTGCCAACTTTATGGCGAATTCTTTCTCTTTGTGTCTTGATTCTATTTAAAGCACGTTAAGACATTTCATTTAAAAGGTGACTTGAAATACATTTTCCCCTCAAAAATAGAAACTCCACCTAAATATAGTCATGGATACCCTGTGTTTTGCAACAGCGTGTTCTTTGGGAAGTCACAGGCAGGCTACTATTTTATTCTGAATATATATGACCTAACCAATCCCATATGTTTTTTCTTTTAGTCTGCAGATTTTAAAAACAAGCAGAATGCAATGCCAGAATATGAGAATGTGCTAAAGTTTTTGACCTTGTCTGCACGGAATATATTAAATATATACCAAAATCAGAGCATGTCTTCACTTCTGTACTTTTAATAATGAGTTAGGAATGCCGTGGTACGAGTGTCTATGGCATATGCTCTTGACGTGAGTGCAGTTACGGTTCTTTTCTAATAGGCTAGCAGTTAAAGGGAACCTGTCAGCGGGATTGTGCACAGTAACCTACAGACAGTGTCAGGTCGGCGCTGTTATACTGATTACAATGATACCTGGTGATGAAATCCGTCTTGTGGTTGTTGTTTAATTTTTATTTTCAGTTTTGAGTTAATTATATGCTCGTTCTCAGGTGCGGCCTGTAGGGGTCTTCCATGTGATTAGGTATTCATCAGTATGGCTTCTGACAGGTCACTGATCCCCTCATTGACCAGCCACCTAGGTTAAATAATGAATATATGTACATACTGACATACTGTCAGACATGGCACTTGCGCTGTGGCATACTCACAACTTTATCACACAGTTTAGTGGTGGCTCCGGAGTACTCCAGACCAGCTCGTTTTTGATGATCATCTCCTATTAGCTGCTCTGTAGTACCACCCAAGGAGTGGTACTAAACGGTGTCTGGCCTCTGCTGGAGCTGATAACAGCTGATCATTAGGGGTGCTGGGTGTTGGACCCATACCGATTTGATATTGATAGGTCATCAATATCGTAGTAGCGGATGCCACACTACATCCTGAAGGACACCTGTCAAGTCCAGTACCAAACAACATCTTCTTAATCTTTTTTTTTTCTTTCGTAACTTTTCTTGTGTTTTTATGTTTTGGACCTACTTATTTTCAAATAGCGCATGATTTTGCAATTATTGCAGTCAGGAACTCTGTAAATCGAGTGTCGTAGCGTCTTGTTATACAGTCGCAATGAGTCAGGGACAAAAGCCAGTCTATCATTCCATAAATGTGAAATATAGACGTTTTAGCGTTGAATAATTAATTTGATTGCTTTATGGAAACTTTGAATTAAACACTTAAGCATTACAATCTTTTCTTTTTTACAACGAACCATCATTCTACTTGCCGCAACTGGTCTTTGCTTCATTTTAATCTGTTTGCCTTAGGATATCCATCAGCTTTCATGTAGATCTCAGCCAATTAAAAGAATAACAGACATTAAACAAAAGGGTATTCTCTCTATAAGCCATTGTGTATACTTTTTTAAGGTGAGGTGTAATCCTCGATAATAGAGTTTTTCTGGATATAGTTGTTGCTTCTTTTTACCTCTCCAAGTTTAAATAAACTATATAACAAATACAACTATATTTAAAAGACCCCAGACATTGATGGTCTACATATGATTAAGTTGTCCGAACCTACACGAGAAGCAATGGAATGAAAATGAAAGGGAGAAGATACAGATTAGATATTAGAAAAACGTTTTGACAGTGATGGTGATCAATGAGTGGAACAGGCTGCCACGAGAGGTGGTGAGTTCTCCTTCAATTGAAGTCTTCATGGTTTAGTGAATCTTACATTGAACAGGGGGTTGGTTCCAACTCTAACATTACATGATTCTACTGATTTTGGCAGAACCATACAGCTATCTTATGTCTTTGGGGGTTTCCTATTTTCCCCCAACAGATGATTTCAGAGAAAAAAGGGTCAGACCATTTGAATTCATCTGCCGGATCCCTTTCTTCTCCCAGCAGATAGGCTGCCATTAGGGTTGTCTGGTGGTGGCTGCTTGCTTTCCTCTGTCTAAGAAGTAGAGACACCCTAATTCAGAGATCTTAAAGGAGTTGTCTGTGACTTTAACATTGATGGCCTCTCCTTAGGATAGATCATTAATGTCTGATCAGTTGGCGTTTGACACCCAGCGCTTATGTCGATCAGCTGTTTCCAGTGTTCGTAGCAGCTGGAACTGCTCAGTTATGGAGCTGCACATCTCTGTCGACTACATAGTGCCCACGGCCAGCGACTGCACATCCACCACCAATTCAGAACAGTAGGGGGCTAATGTGCAGTGCCCAGCTGTGGCCGCTATTCTGTTGACAGAGCTGTGCAGTGCAGATAAGCAGTTTCAGCTGCTGCCAACACTGGGAACAGCTGATCGTCGGAAGTGCTGACGTCAAACTCCCATCAATCAGATGCCGATGACCTATTTCATTGTTAAAGTCAGAGACAACCTCTTTAATAGCTTCAAGTGGAATCTCCTTTCTATCTTTCCTATTTTCAATACGATAAAATTAGTTTTATAAAATGCTGAGTGACTGACAAAATGTATTATATTTATAGTCTGGAAGGGAAGGCAGATGATCCATCGTCCATGGACATGTAGCACCTAATTACATATCGCATCTAATTATAAATGGTTCCTCAACATGGAGTTAGGTGTGATCCAAGTAGACAATGAATGTTCAATTTTCCTGCTACTCCATCACAGGGGAAAAAAGTATTACACTGTTCTTCGGGGAATCAACCGGCTGTCATTTTGACCACACATGATGGGTCCTTTAAAGAATGAGAGTCTCTTTGTTACTGATCTCTGTTCTGACTAATCAGATGAGGGTTCTGAACAGGGGCCTTGTGTTAACTCACAAATTCTTAAGAGTTAATAGAGTATTTGAAAATAGGTTTTGTAAACCACGATACCTCAGAAAATGATTCTATATAACAAGACATCAGAGGGAGTTGTATTTAACCATTATACACCACCAGTAGACTTTTAGGAGATCTTAATGTATCTCCTAGTGCTCCAATTTTATTCATACTGTAGGTTGACCTTCCCTTACCAAGGGCAAATGTTTAATTTGCTGCCATTCCCTGGATCTAAGTACCCTAGACAAGGCTGAGTGGCTTGTCGGCCGTCTCTTTCCGAATCTAGCGTATGATGCACATACTACTTTAAAGTCCTTGTTTTCTATCAGATTCTTTGTGAATGAAGTAAAAATGGTACATAAATTGTCCCACCTCACCTAGGAGTCAGGGGAATTTTTCTTAATTGTAAGTTTGTATTAGGAAGGAACTTGCGAATTACAGAGAAGTTGCTTCATGTATCTTGACTCAGGCTCTGCTTTGACATAGGCATTGTATACAATGGGCAGCTACAGAGAGGAAAAAGATCTTCAGTCATATTTGACTGACGGACTAGTAAATACCTGGTGATTAGGGATCTATTTACGTGTGATGCAGACACCCACTCTAAAACTGTCAGCAAAGTTTTTGATGATTTGACAGATAATGAAACTGTTTTAGTGAGTAAATTGACTCCTGATGTGGTTTAGAGAATAAAAAGGGATTTTGCTTTTCAGCAGCTGTAATTTGGTATTGATAATGCTTACATTTTGTAACCAGAGCATGACTGATCAAAGCTAACAAAGCGAATGGGGTAAAAAGCTAGTCAACTTTTCAAACTTCAAGATTTTTTTTTAATATAATTTTTTTCTCCTCCTCCTCCTTTCTACTTTTTCTCCTTCTCGTTCTCCTTCTTTCTCTTCTCCATCAACTTTATAGGTCTGTAAAGGGTGTTTCAAGACTCTTTGAACTTTAGGTACTACCCATACTCCAAGGGACCAAGGCAATTGGGTATTCTCCTTCCAAAAAGAATTTTTTTTTTTAATGACACCAATGTACACACAGGAAAATAGTAATTTTTTCGCCATGCAGGGCCTTTATCAAGCCAAGAAAAAAAGTGTATGATAAAGGCCCTGCATGGCCAAAACATTGCTATTTTTCCTGTGTGTACACTGATGCCAACACAAAATCTTTTTGAAAACAGAATATCTCCGTGCCTTTGATCCTTGGAGTATGTGTTGTTTTTACACCCCAGTGGCGGGGCAGAACCAAGTTTTCACAGGACACAGAATGGATCATGGGATATACCCTGTACAGATGTAACTGTGGGTACTAGTTAAAGGCAAGGGTGCAGATACCATGTGGCACTGGAAGATTTGGTGTTCTAAGTAAACTGCCTTGAACGTGGGTCCTTGGTGTCCAGTCCTGACATCACCATGAGGAAACCACTCTCCGCCCAAAGCATCACCCCCTTTCTGTATGCGCGTTCATTGAACACATCCAGAATCTCCGCACCCTATACATAAAACTGTTATTTACCTTGCGGAGACGGCGCATCACTGCAAGGTAAACAGACATGCTGCAGTCTAAAAAGACGCGCCACATGTCCGGAAACGCAGCCGGATGCGTGTTCGCACGCATAGTGGAGACGGGATTTTATAAAATCCCCTCCGCTATGCTGTATCATCTGGACGTTGCGGATTGAACGCTGCAGCTGTACACAGCGTTCAATCCACAGCTATTCCGGATGTAATCCGGCCTGTGGAAACATACCCTCAAAGTTCTACTGAGCTCAGCATTCAGAGAACTGCTAGAGATTGTATAGCAGTATCCTAGCTACAGATTCCATTTAAAAGCCTAAAATTAAGATGATCCTGGATATACGGACAGATAAGCGGATCCATAATTGAAAGCGGGTTTAGGCGGTAACAGACTTTTCTAAACAAGGTGCTCCATTTGCTCTGCTGTTTTGCTGCAGCCTTTGTCTTTGATAGATAATGCTCTCTTTCTTACATTAAGAGGTTTCCTTGGTGAAAAATGACCTTGCTTAATTATATTGTGTGTGTTCTTCATAGTGATAACTCACGAAAATAGTGTTGCCAACAAGAAGTGGAGCTTGTCAAAGCATTTTTTAAAAGGGGAAAAAATAAACCAATGCTCATATAGGAGCTTTATTTTCTAGACTCTGGTAAAACAAATACCCTGAAAAAACAATATAGGATTGGATTTACAGTTTGATAAACTGATATCCTGCACAGTATAATTTATTTATGTGTATCCAAGGGGCTCGATTCTAACGCATTGGGTATTCTAGAATCTGTATGCAGTTTATTTACAAAGTTTTCAGAATAATGCAATTTACACACAGGATTCGGCTGGCCGACCGCGAGCAATTAGCGAAGCGTGGTTCAAATTTCTGCATAGTTTATTGCCCAGTCACGTAGTTTATTGCACAGCCACGTAGTATGTAGCACAGCCCGCGTACTATATTGCTCAACCACGTAGTATATTGCCCAGCCACGAGGTATATAGCACAGACACGTAGTATATAGAACAGACACGTAGTATATTGCCCAGCCACGTAATATATTGCCCAGCCACGTAGTATATTGCACAGCCACGTAGTATATAGCACAGAGATGTAGTATATAACACAGGCCACGTAGTATATAGCACAGCGATGTAGTATATAGCACAGCCACGTAGTATATAGCACAGAGACGTAGTATATAACACTGCCCATGCAGTATAGAGCACAGCGATGTAGTATATTGCCCAGCCACGTAATGTACTGCCCAGCCACGTAGGATATAGCAAAGCCCACATAGTATACAGCACAGAGATGTAGTATATTGCACAACCCATGCAGTATCTAACACAGCCCACGTAGTATATAGCAATGTGGGCACCATATCCCTGTTAAAAAAAATAATTAAAATAAAAAATAGTTATATACTCACCCTCCATCGGTCCCCGGATCCAGCTGAGGCATTTGCCGATGCTTCTCGGGACGCTCCGGTCCCAAGAGTGCATTGCGGTCTCGCGAGACCGCTACGTCATCATCTTGCGAGACCGCAATGCATGGACCGGTCACCGGAGCATCGTGAGGAGCGGGAAAGGCCTGGGCTGGATCCGGAAGGTGAGTATATAATGCTTTTTTATTTTTTTTATTATTTTTAACATTAGATCCCATGCCAATGTCGCTGATTGGTCGCGCCGTCTGGTCGCGAGCAATCAGCGAAGCAGGATTTAAATCTCGCGCCAATGTCACCAATTGTAGGGAGCGGCCATTTCGCGGCTGGACTGTGCCTGACGCTCCCAAGAGTGCATTGCAGTCTCGTGAGATGATGACATAGCAGTCTCGTGAGACCGCACGTCATCATCTCGCGAGACCGCAATGCATGGACCGGACCGGCGCGAGGAGCGGGAAAAGCCTGGGCTGTATCCGGGGGGCCGACAGAAGGTGGGTATATAATGATTTTTTATTTTTTTAATTATTTTTAACATTAGATCTTTTTACTATTGATGCTGCATAGGCAGCATCAATAGTAAAAAGTGGGTCACACAGGGTTAATAGCAGCGGTAACGGAGTGCGTTAGCCGTGGCATAACGCGGTCCATTAACGCTGTCATTAACCCTGTGTGAGCGCTGACTGGAGGGGAGTATGGAGCGGGCGCTGGGCACTGACTGGACGGAAGTAGGGAGGGACTAATTCACGGCCGGACTGTGCCCGTCGCTTATATATATATATATATATATATATATATATATATATATATATATATATATATATATATATATATATATATATATATATATATATATATATATATACACAGTTAGGTCCATATATATTTGGACAGAGACAACATTTTTCTCATTTTGGTTATAGACATTACCACAATGAATTTTAAACAAAACAATTCAGATGCAGTTGAAGTTCAGACTTTCAGCTTTCATTTGAGGGTATCCACATTAAAATTGGATGAAGGGTTTAGGAGTTTCAGCTCCTTAACATGTGCCACCCTGTTTTTAAAGGGACCAAAAGTAATTGGACAGATTCAATAATTTTAAATAAAATGTTCATTTCTAGTACTTGGTTGAAAACCCTTTGTTGGCAATGACTGCCTGAAGTCTTGAACTCATGGACATCACCAGACGCTGTGTTTCCTCCTTTTTGATGCTCTGCCAGGCCTTCACTGCGGTGGTTTTCAGTTGCTGTTTGTTTGTGGCCTTTCTGTCTGAAGTTTAGTCTTTAACAAGTGAAATGCTGCTCAATTGGGTTGAGATCAGGTGACTGACCTGGCCATTCAAGAATATTCCACTTCTTTGCTTTAATAGACTCCTGGGTTGCTTTGGCTTCATGTTTTGGGTCATTGTCCATCTGTAGTATGAAACGACGACCAATCGGTTTGGCTGCATTTGGCTGGATCTGAGCACACAGTATGGCGGCTCTGAATACCTCAGAATTCATTCCTGTGTCACATCATCCATAAACACTAGTGACCCAGTGCCACTGGCAGCCATGCATGCCCAAGCCATCACACTGCCTCCGCCGTGTTTTACAGATGATGTGGTATGCTTTGGATCATTTGCTGTACCACGCCTTCGCCATACTTTTCTCTTTCCATCATTCTGGTAGAGGTTGATCTTGGTTTCATCTGTCCAAAGAATGTTCTTCCTGAACTATGCTGGCTTTTTTAGATGTTTTTTAGCAAAGTCCAGTCTAGCCTTTTTATTCTTGACACTTATGAGTGGCTTGCACCGTGCAGTGAACCCTCTGTATTTACTTTCATGCAGTCTTCTCTTTATGGTAGATTTGGATATTGATACGCCGACCTCCTGGAGAGTGTTGGTCACTTGGTTGGCTGTTGTGAAGGGGTTTCTCTTCACCATGGAGATTATTCTGCGATCATCCACCACTGTTGTCTTCCGTGGGCGCCCAGGTCTTTTTGCATTAATGAGTTCACCAGTGCTTTCTTTCCTTCTCAGGATGTACCAAACTGTACATTTTGCCACTCCTAATATTGTAGCAATTTCTCGGCTTGTTTTTTTCTGTTTTCGCAGCTTAAGAATGGCTTGTTTCACTTTCATGGAGAGCACTTTTGACCGCATGTTTACTTCATAGGAAAACCTTCCAAATGCAAGCACCACACCTCAAATCAACTCCAGGCCTTTTATCTGCTTAGTTGAGAATGACATAATGAAGGGATTGCCCACACCTGTCCATGAAATAGCCTTGGAGTCAATTGTCCAATTACTTTTGGTCCCTTTAAAAAACAGGGTGGCACAGGTTAAGGAGCTGAAACTCCTAAACTCTTCATCCAATTTTAATATGGATACCCTCAAATGAAAGCTAAAAGTCTGAACTTCAACTGCATCTGAATTGTTTTGTTTAAAATTAAATTGTGGTAATGTCTATAACCAAAATGAGAAAAATGTTGTCTCTGTCCAAATATATATGGACCTAACTGTATATATATATATATATAACCTAATACACGATACAATATATACAGTGTGTGTGTGTATATATATATATATATATATATATATATATATATATATATATATATATATATATATATATATATATATATATATATATATATATATATATATATATATATATAATGTCTGTGTATAATTGGTTATTATGTTTTGGCTTTTTTTCCTGGAAATTTGATATATTTAGATAAAAATGTAAAAATGTACTAAAAGGGCGTAAATCCCTACAAGTAGGACAACCTTTCGTGTCCAAACTACTAAAACATTTATTATAAATTAATTTCTTACATATTTAAGCCATAATCATTATTATCATTTGAATAATTAGGATCAGGAATAATTAAATTAATTTACATTAGTTAGATTTCTGGTGACTTTTGTCCTAATCGTTACCTTTTAGTGCAGTTTGGAATTCCCTCACACTAAGACTCATGCCTAGCACGTAATTTGGTTAAAATACACATTAAATATGTTACCTCGACGTGTTTCACCGCATCTTCAGCTTCATCACGGGGTGAGATATTAGTGTAACACTTTTATAGGATGTGCTTTTTCTGGGGGACAGTTTTGTTTTAGAATATGTTTTGTAAAGTAGGTTATTTTACTGGTGGGCCTGTTTTATTTTATTTTTTTCCAAGAATGTATTTCTTTCAAGAGGATTTTTTTTTATTTTTTAGAGAATATATTTTGGAGGATATCTTTTTTTTTTTTTTTTTTTTTTTGTGATGATGTTTTTGAGAGGCTTAAAACATGTTTTTCAGGAAGGTTTCTTTCATGACTTTTGAATGTGTAACTTTTTTATGTTATATTTCAAATAACTTTTTTTCTGCAAGTTATTAACTTTTCTATTATTAAAATCATATTGTGCCTTGAATATAGCATATTAGGGGGGCGGTTAGGTGTTACATGAACCAAAACCATAACTTTTTCTCCTCTGTATTCCATGACATGAAGGTCAGAGGTTAAAGTGTTGTAGATACCTATGTTTATTTTCTGACATTGTTAAATTAGCAACCTTTCAGACCTCTAGTGCGAAAGAACAACCTGAGTAATTGAACATGTCGCTGGGGACTTTGCCTGGGTAAGCCTGATTCCTATTATGTTGTCTTGTCAGAAAGCAATAATTAAATCTGAGGGAAGCTTGTTAGATACTCGCAAGGTGAGTCAAAGCATTAATGAAACTTTTTTCAGTTCAAGGTCCAGTGTGAGATAAGGAATAGGGCAACATATGGTAGCACAGAATATAGATGATCAACGTATGGTGATTGGTGACTAGTGATCTGTAGATTATACAGGGTGGCCGAAAAGTAGGAATAAAACTAAATCAATGAACTTTTGTGAGATTCTTTGGATACACATATACACCCACACATAGATTCTGAAGACCATAACAATTACATAAACATGTTGCATGACGTGGAAGAGGGGTGCCACAACTCAGATCCTGGGCTAACCTTGCCGAGCTGCTCCTCCAAGAAGATGGGGCACCTAATCATTGTGCCTTTGCAGTAAGGGACTACCTTGACAATACCTTCCCGCACCATTGGATCGGGTGGCATGGTAACATTGAATGGCTGCCACGTTCTCTCGACTTAACACCAATTGACTTCTTCTTTGGGGGCTTTAGTAAAGAATAAGGTTTTTGAGAAGATGCCCCAGATAATGGACTAATTAAAAGATTTTCTCTTGGCAGCATTATGCACATTGATGCAGGTCGGAATTTTTGCAATACGGTGTGTGAGAGAGTAGTGTTCAGATTCCAAGAAAGTTGAAATATTGATGGAAGACATTTCGAGCACTTACTAAATGAAACAGTGCAAATATATAATGTACTAAACCGTATAATAAAATGCAAAAAGGCTTCCTATGTGGTGTGTCCGAGGGTATGTTTCCCCATACAATCTGCTGTGATAAATTTCACCATATACTGTAGTTCCTAATATATATATATATATATATATATACACACACACACTCACCGGCCACTTTATTAGGTACACCATGCTAGTAACGGGTTGGACCCCCTTTTGCCTTCCGAACTGCCTCAATTCTTCGTGGCATAGATTCAACAAGGTGCTGGAAGCATTCCTCAGAGATTTTGGTCCATATTGACATGATGGCATCACACAGTTGCCGCAGATTTGTCGGCTGCACATCCCAAAGATGCTCCATACAAGGCAGGATGGATCCATGCTTTCATGTTGTTTACGCCAAATTCTGACCCTACCATCCGAATGTCGCAGCAGAAATCGAGACTCATCAGACCAAGCAACGTTTTTCCAATCTTCTACTGTCCAATTTCGATGAGCTTGTACAAATTGTAGCCTCAGTTTCCTGTTCTTAGCTGAAAGGAGTGGTACCCGGTGTGGTCTTCTGCTGCTGTAGCCCATCTGCCTCAAAGTTCGACGCACTGTGCGTTCAGAGATGCTCTTAGGCCTACCTTGGTTGTAACGGGTGGCGATTTGAGTCACTGTTGCCTTTCTATCAGCTCGAACCAGTCTGCCCATTCTCCTCTGACCTCTGGCATCAACAAGGCATTTCCGCCCACAGAACTGCCGCTCACTGGATTTTTTTTCTTTTTCGGACCATTCTCTGTAAACCCTAGAGATGGTTGTGCGTGAAAATCCCAGTAGATCAGCAGTTTCTGAAATACTCAGACCAGCCCTTCTGGCACCAACAACCATGCCACGTTCAAAGGCGCTCAAATCACCTTTCTTCCCCATACTGATGCTCGGTTTGAACTGCAGGAGATTGTCTTGACCATGTCTACATGCCTAAATGCACTGAGTTGCCGCCATGTGATTGGCTGATTAGAAATTAAGAGTTAACAAGAAGTTGGACAGGTGTACCTAATAAAGTGGCCGGTGAGTGTGTGTATGTATGTATGTGTATATATATATATATATATATATATATATATATATATATATATATATATATATATATACACACACACTAGATGGAGGCCCGATTCGAACGCATCGGGTATTCTAGAATATGTATGTATGTATATAGCAGCCACATGGTATATAGCACAGCCCATGTAACACAGACAGCCACGTAGTATATAGCACAGCCACGTAGTATATAGGAGCCACGTAGTATATAGCACAGCCACGTAGTATATAGCACAGCCACGTAATATATAGCACAGCCCACGTAATATATAGCACAGCCCACGTAATATATAGCACAGCCACGTAATATATAGCACAGCCCACGTAATACATAGCACAGCCCACACAGTATATAACACAGCCCACGTAGTATGTAACACAACCCACGTAGTATATAGCAGTGCCCATGTAGTATATAACACAGCCCATGTAATATATAACACCGCTCACGCAGTATGTAACACAGCCCATGTAGTATATAACACAGCCCACATAGTACATAGCAGTGTGGGCACCATATCCCTGTTAAAAAAAAAAAAAAATGGTTATATACTCACCCTCCGGCGTCCAGCGAAGCTGTGCCGATGCGCACGATGCTGCTGCCAGCTTCCATTCCCAGTGGGGAGCGGAAGCTGGCGGCAGCATTGCGCTCATCGGTGGACGCCGGAAGGTGAGATTAGCACGATTTTTTATTTTTTTAAATTATTTTTAACATTATATCTTTTTACTATTGATGCTGCATAGGCAGCATCAATAGTAAAGTGTTGGTCACACAGGGTTAATAGCAGCGTTAACGGAGTGCGTTACACTGCGGCATAACACGGTCCGTTAACACTGCCATTAACCCTGTGTGAGCGCTGACTGGAGGGGAGTATGGAGCTGGCACTGACTGGACGGAAGTAGGGAGGGGCGAATTCGCAGCCGGACTGCGCCCGTCGCTGATGCGGGATTTCCGTGACAGACCGTCAGATGGAAGTACCCCTTAGACAATTATATAGATACCGTGTGTATGTGTGTGTATATGTATGTATGTGTGTGTGTGTATATATATATATATATATATATATATATATATATATATATATATATATATATATATATATATATATATATATATATATATTATAGAAATAATTAAATAAATATAAATACTATATATATTTTATTAGATATCTAAATCTACTATATATATTATTATTATTATTATTATTATTATTATTATTATTGCGCCATGTATTCCATTATTCCATTGCGCTTTACATGTGAGGAGGGGTATACATAATAAAAACAAGTACAATAATCTTAAACAATACAAGTCACAACTGGTACAGTAGGAGAGAGGACCCTGCCCGCGAGGGCTCACAATCTACAAGGGATGGGTGAGGATACAATAGGTGAGGGTAGAGGTGGTCGTGCAGTGGTTTGGTCGATCGGTGGTTACTGCAGGTTGTAGGCTTGTCGGAAGAGGTGAGTCTTCAGGTTCTTTTTGAAGGTTTCGATGGTAGGCAAGAGTCTGATATGTTGTGGTACAGAGTAGGGGTGATACGCGAGAGAAATCTTGTATGCGATTGTGGGAAGAGGAGATAAGAGGGGAGTTGAGAAGAAGATCTTGTGAGGATCAGAAGTTGCGTGCAAGTAAGTACCGGGGGACGAGGTCACAGATGTATGGAGGAAACAGGTTGTGGATGGGTTTGTATGTCATGGTTATGGTTTTGTACTGGAGTCTCTGGGCAATGGGGAGCCAGTGATGGGATTGACAGAGGGAAGAGGTCGGGAAATATCAGGGGGACAGGTGGATTAGTCGGGCAGCAGAGTTTAGAATAGATTGGAGGGGTGCGAGAGTGTTAGAAGGGAGGCCACAGAGCAGGAGGTTGCAGTAGTCGAGGCAGGAGATGATGAGGGCATGGACTAGAGTTTTTGCAGATTCTTGGTTTAGGAATGTACGGAACCAGTGGTCTATTGAACGTCAGTGTACAAGGTATGATAATCCACTCAATACACTGAAATGTGATGTCATAGCTGCTGGCCATTATGAGGAGAGCCAGCTTGGCCATGCAAACTGACATTATCCCATTCCCAGATGTTTCACCCGCGTGGGAAATGGTGTCAAGGAAGGTTTTTTTTTCCTTATTGTTAAAGTATTCAAATTCACATGGAATCACAAATTTCAGGGAATTCGACTACATCTTGATTCTCTGTGGATTGATCTGCTCATTTCTAATGGCCATGAAATTTTAATTTTTCTGAGAGGAACACTCCAAACAAAACTTAAGCATCCCCTTCCCTGCATACCTCACAAAGTGTAGTTTTACCATAACAATGTAGTAATATTAATACCTGAATGGTACATAAAGCTTCTTTTTTTGTTATCTCAAATACGGTGCCTATGGGGATCCTTTGGTCGATCCCGCTCTATTGTTTTGTACAGTGTAATCTTCTTTATCTGTGTCCTTGAATGTCCCCTCACATTTCTATTTTGACATTAATTTACTTGCAAAAATACAACCCTCTCCGATGCTATCGAAAAGACCTCTCTGGGCCAAAAACTTTGTAGTGACAAATGAGGTAACACTTTTTTGAATTTTTATCATTCTTCTGGTTTATGGACTGGAACTGAGGCAATTTTCGGCAGCTGTCTTTAGAGGAACATTTCAGCTTCGCAGTCAAGTTAAAGATCACTTTGAATTGTACCTTTCTCACCTGTGCTACAATTGGTGTTATGTTCATGAAACAGTATATGTATTTTTTTTCTTTCATTAACCTCCCTCGGCATGTATAAGCTCCAGGATTCAGGCGCTGTTATATGTATTGTTGTCATAGCAGCTTGTGTTCTTGATAAACTAGATAAAAAGAGCGACCATTCTTGTAGTAGTGTAGGCATTGTTATTCTGTTACAGTTGTTGTTACGATTCTGCTTAATTTTATTTTCAAGTTTGCAGTTATACTCTCTTGATTATCAAATACTATTTATACTCTAATTATTCATACGTTCTTTTAGGGCATTGGATGTAGCTGAGGGAATTTATTTCACTTCAGATCCTCTCTTTAAAGACAAGAAGTCGCCAGCTTTTGTCCTTATTTTATTTCCATTGCTTCCCTGGATAGTCTGTTTTCTTTTTTTTTTTAAACCACCATACAGTTCGATAGTTGAGGGCATTTAAAGGGAACTTGTCACCTGGTTTGACCGATAGGAGAGACGGCCACCACCTTTCAGGCTTTATATAAAGCATTCTATTATGCTGTATATCTGCCCCCAACCCGACCTGAAAGACAAGAAAATTACCTTGTATTATACTCATCTGTGGGGCTGTCCAGTATGAGGGGTGTCACTGGCCTTGGTCCGGCACCTCCCCCTTTTGCTATTTTATCCTCCTTTTTAGTATTTGGTGTGGATGACGCATCGCTACGTCATCCACAAAGTCTCCCTGGCATCACGCTCCTGTGCAGGTACTTCTCTGCCCTGACTAGGCAATGGGAAAGGTCGAAAAGCCCCGGTGCCTGCACACTTCAGTACTTTACTCTGCCCTAGCTAGGGCAGAGAAGGGCACCTGCGCATTAGCACAATGTTGGGGAGACTGTGTGGATGACGTAGGGATGCATCATCCACGAAGGAAGAAGGAGGACGGCATCACAAGAGGAAGGGAGTCGCCGGATCAAGACCTGTATATCAGACCTGAAAGATGGTGGCCGTACCTCATGTCAGTTCACACCTGGTGACCTTTTTTGCTTTAAATTGTGATAAATTTGATGGTCTTTAAATGTGGGTGGTGCCTTTTTATTTTCCTTAACAGCCTTTATCTTGAGCTTGAAGCATGGGACTTGATGGATGAACGCTCTGTAGGAAGATAGATCTTGTGCAAGCCTAAATAGGTCCACCAGGATCTTCTTAGCTGTTATATTGATAGTATCAAGCCATCAGGTTGCTGGTCGTCTTCTTCACCTTGTTCCTTCCATTCTTCCAACCATGATGTCCTTCAGTGATTGCTCTATTCGTATGATATGTCTTAAGTAGGCAAGTTGTAGCTTGGTGATCCTTGGTTCGAGAGACATGTTTGGCTTGATTTGTTTCAGAATTGATTTGTTGGTTCACCTTCCCATCCATGTATTGAGAGCAGAGGATAGCATATTGGGGGAGGTGCTTACAGGGTGAAAATAAGATCAGAAAAAAGACGCGTCCCATAGAATCATGCTTCTTTGGAAAAGATCATACAATTTTTCACCATTTCTGGAACTAAATACTGGATTATAACAAAACACCTGTATACTCAGAGGAGCAGCAGGAATAAATTAAGAATAAATTCACGGTTCGAATATGGGCCAGAATGTCTGGACTAACTGTGGGTCTACTGAAGTCAGCAGCCTGGCAAACGTCACAGTAACATATTTGTGTTTTGAGATACTGACTTAAAAAAAATCTGTAGGAAGTCAGGGTGCATATACCTATTATAGAAAATATACCAATAGTGGAATTCCCTTAAAGAAACATGGAGGGAAGATGGCACTTTCTGAGTGAAGTTAGTGGGTTTTTTTTGTTTTGTTTGTTGTTTTTTTTCATAAAAAGAAAGATCCAAAATAAAGAATTTGCTAACTTGATGGGGTTTTACATATTTAGGCACAACTCCTAAAAATGCATGAAATAAATATAATTGGTGCAGCCGATCTGTTGTGCTGATGGAAATTCCTCCTTTGAAGGTATGGTAGTGCGTAATGAGGGTGAAGATGCCAGGTAAAGGGCGCTTCCATGGTAGTAGATGTAATCAAATTACCAAAAAAGTACTAAAGGAATAAAATTAAAATGTATTTAAACACACAATGCGTTTCGGTTTTATCCAGCCTTCTTCAGGTGACACGTGGAGGAGGCTGGATAAAGCTGCAACGTGTTTTTCTTTTAAATACATTTTAAAATGACCTGAAGAAGACTAGATAATGCCGAGATCCATTGTGTTTCTAAATAAATGTTTATTTTATTTTATTCTTCTTTTACTTTTTTTTGGTCATTTGATTACTTCTGCTACCATGGCAGCGCCCTTCACCTGGTATCTTCACCCTCTGTTTAGCAAAGCCCTTTAATCGCTTTTTGGATGTCTAGGTTCTCATAGGACATCTTTAAATCACCATTACCGTTTTTTGCTATAAAAGTATGCACATTACTGTTGTATCCAGGGGTGGACCAGGTTTGCTTCTTTGGTCATCGTGGTGGATATAGGTCAGAAATGATGTTTGCTGAAAATACATTTTCACTGGAGATACTGATTATTCCCTGTGGCCATAGACGTTCTGCGTGGTCTAGTACGGCAGGCATTACACATTTATGTGATAGAACTACAGCGGAGGAATATTTAGTCTGTTTCCATGAAATGCATCATTCTATTCTAAATGGAAAATGGAGTAAATCAATAAAAGATAAAAGGTCATTGAATTAAATCCATTCTGTAGAGAACTCTCATAAGAGGGTATTGATGACAAACCTTGACAACTAAAAACTCCGCTCTGATCCTCATTTCCCCATATACCGGGTGAAAAATGAAGCTTGGTGTGATTTCTGAAGGAACAGCTATTTTTTTAAAGACATCTAAGGAAAATGGCAAAAATTTAACCATATGTTAACTTGCAAAGAGCAAAATCGGACATACCGTAGTTTTTATATAGATCCAATAGGAATTTAGTAAGACAAATAGATTCGTGTTGTGGCTCCGATATTTTTCTGCTCGGAGAGAAATTCTAGACATGAAATTCATGTGGTAGTGTAACAGTCGCCTAAAGGTGGATTTCATATCGTATGATACAGTTCAATATATCATTGTACCGTTACTTGCATGTGTAATGATATATTCGCATTCACTTGTGCAGAGAGGCAAATCCACGAGAAATATCTATCTATCTAGAAAGAGAAAAAAATCTATCTATCATCTATTATCTATCTATTATCTATCTATTATCTATCTATCTATTATCTATCTATCATCTATCTATCTATTATCTATCTATCTATTATCTATCTATCATCTATCTATCTATTATCTATCTATATATTATCTATCTATCTATCTATTATCTATCTATAGAAATAAGGAAGCAGCACTCCATAACTTAGTGCAAAAAAGCTGTTTTGATGGCCCATTGTGCGACATTTTGGCTCTGTGTTTGAGCTGCTTCCTTATTTCTCTATACAAGGACTAGTATATTGAAGCTCTGCACCCAACAACAAATGTTATTTTTATTTTTTCAGGTGCTTTTCTTTTTTCTATCTATCTATCTATCTATCTATCTATCTATCTATCTATCTATCTATCGTATTTTTCGGACTATAAGATGCACTTTTTCTCCCCAAAAAATTGAGGGAAAATAGGGGATGCGTCTTATGCTGTGTGCACACGTAGCCGATTTTTCGCGTTTTTTTCGCTATAAAAACACTCTAAAACCGCAAAAAAACGCTCACATTAAGCATCCTATTTAATAGAATGCAATCTGCATTTTTTGTGCACATGCTGTGTTGTTTTCTTGAGCGGAATCGCATTCCAGAAAAAAAACGCAGCATGTTCATTCTTTGTGCGGAATCACGGGGATTCCGCACACATAGGAGTGCATTGATCCGCTTACTTTCCTCATGTGGCTATGCCCACCATGCGGGAAGTAAGCAGATTATGTGTGGTTGGTACCCAGGGTGGAAGAGAGGAGACTCTCCTCCACGGACTGGGCACCATATACCGTAATTGTTAAAAAAAAAAAAATAAATAAAATTAAAAATATTGATACACTCACCTTCTGATGGCCCCGGAGTCTTCCCACCTCTCAGCGGTGCACGCACCCGCTTCCGTTCCCATGGATGCTTTGTGTGAAGGACCTGCGATGACGTCGCGGTCCGATGTCATCGCAGGTCCTGCGCACAAAGCATCTATAGGAACAGAAGCCGCTGCGGAGATCTGCTGCCTTCAGAAGGTGAGTATAACCATTTTTTTTTATTTTTTTTATTATTTTTAACATTCTATCTTTTACTATTAATGCAGCATAGGCAGCATCAATAGTAAAAAGATGGTCACACTTGTAAAACACTATGTTTGACGAGTGTGACCAACCTGTCAATCAGTTTTCCAAGCTATGCTACAGATCACTTGGAAAACGCTAGCATTCTGCAAGCTAATTATGCTTGCAAAACGCTAGTTTTTAGCAGGAATATGCATGCCAATTCCGCATATACCCGCAGCAGGAGTTGCAGAATTGCCGCGGAAATTTCCGCAGCAATTCTGCGACGTGTGCACTTAGCCTCATAGTTGGAATAAAGGCTTACCGGTTAGTTGTGGCAGTAGTGTTGCTTCGGCAGAGGTGCGGGGATGATGAGGCACGGTGAGCTGTATGGTGTGAGCAGAGTCCCTTCCACAGGTGAGGTGGCGCCGCGGCCGGTATTCAAGGAGAGTAGCAGAGCCGGGTGAATCGCAGCTTTCTCGGTGGCGGCGGCCATCTTACTTAGGCTATTATTTATCTATCTATTATCTATCTCTATCTATTATCTATCTATCATATATCTCTATTTCTGTTATCTATTATCTATCATCTATTATCTATCTTTCTGTTATCTATCTATCTTTCTTTCTATCATCTATTGATTAACTATCCATTTTTTCTCCATCATCTCTCTATTATCTATTTATCATCTATTGATTATCTATTATCTATCTATCTATTATTTATCGATTATCTATCTATTATCTATCTATTATCTATCTATTTTTCTATCTATTATCTCTCTAACATCTCTCTATTTATCTCATATCTTTCTATTATTTAATAGATACTAGATAGTAACATCCTCTTTATTCTATCCCTTTAATGTCACAAGTGTGAACTTGTTCCTAGACCAATATTTCACAGATCTCCTTATACAGGTGACTTATTTGCTGTATTATATCTGTATTCTATAAACATAGGTGTGTCTAAATGATTCAAGTCCCGATTGTAGAAGCTTTCATACACTTACGTATGTTAAGCCCTGAAAAATCAAAGGACTTTAGTGCAATATTAACCCCTTCCTTTTTGCTTACGATTAGGTGATGTCACGCGCATGGAAAAACTTTGGCATTTCCTCTGTAATTTCTGTGATTGTGAAAAGACCAAAAAATATTTGTATTAGTTGTTCAAGTCGATCCAAAATCGTGGTAGAAGGCAGGAAACTGTATAAGGTAGTAAAATAAGCATTAGTTTCCTTTTTAACCCCCTCAGTTCCAGCACTTTCCATTTGGTAGTTGTTTCAGCAATGACGTCATATCGTCATTCATGTGACCTCTGCAGCCAATCGTTGACTTTATTGATCATGTGCCATACATGTGTCTCCTCTAAGGCCAGTGATTGCCTCGGCATTCTCCTGAATGATGGAGTCTATTTAGGTAAGTAATGGTTTATTATTTTATGCCATTTCATGCCTTTACACCAATTGCCCTGAAAAATCCTGGACAAAGAGTTTAAATCCTCTTTGCCTTCCAAGAGCCGTGACATTTTATATATTTATGTACTTCCTGCTCGGAAGATGCTCTGTACTTCACAATACAAGTCAATGGTTAAGTTGAAAAGCAAAAGTGTCATTTGGACCATTTTGCCATAGTTTTTCCTTAAATAAAAACTGTAGAAGTTTCTTCGTTATTCTAGTGTAAAAAACTGACCAGAAAATTACACTAAAAATTAGTTTGCAAAAAACCATCGAAAAGCCTCCAGAAAACTGCTTGAAACCAAAACCATCTGAAAAACATTTAAGTTACTGAAAAACAACTCAAAAGACCTTTTGAAAATCCCAGAGGTTTTTGTAGCATCTTCTGCTTGAAAAAAAACCAAACATTAAATTAAACATATGTAAGATTTTTTTTCCTCCTGAGCTTTAGTTTTTAATGGTACCATTTAGAGGTACATGCAGTGTTTTCATAATTTTTAATTGCATTTTTTGGGGGCAATTTTGGTGTTTATTTATCTTAGAATCATAGAATGCTAGCCCTCAAGGGTCATTGTGCCCAACCCCCTGCTCAATGCAGGACTCACTAAATCATCTCAGACACATGTCTGTCCAGCCTCTGTATGAAGACTTCCATTGAAGGAGAACTCACCACCTCCCATGGCCGCCTGATCCACTCATTGATCACCCTCAATGTCAAAAAGTATTTTCTTCTATCTTATCTGTATCTTCTCCCTTTCAGTTTCATTCCATTGCTTCTCATGTTTCCATCTGAAAATGAGAATAATGATGATCCCTCTACACTGTGACAGCCCTTCAGATATTTGTAGACCGCTAATCAGTCTCCTCTCAGTCTTCTTTTTCGCATGCTAACCATTCCCAAATACTTTAACCGTTCCTCGTAGGACATTCTTTGTAGCCCGCTCACCATTCTGGTCGCTCTTCTCTGAACTTGCTCTGTTTTTTCTGTCTTTTTCAAAATGTGGCGCCCAGAACTGGACACAGTATTCCAGATGAGGCCTGACCAAAGAGGAGTAGAGGGGGATAATTACTTAAGAGGGGGATAATATATATTTTAACAGTATTTCATTGGGTTAAATAATTTTATATTTTGATGAATTGAACTCTTAAAATACAATGGGATGAGTATTGGCCAAGTGTCAATTTATATTGGTGACTGAAGTAACTGAGTAACAGCACAATGTAGAGTTCTGAAAAAATACCTCCGAATCGAGGTATCAAGAGGAATCTAAATATAATTATAGACATATTGGCAAAACTGATGGTTCTTCATATTTTTCTTCTATGGAAGAGTTAACGCAGATTCTCATATATAATCTCTTTATCATGCTGTGTTCACCACATGAGCAGTCGTGTATGTGGGCGCCGTATATAAGGGATATAGCATCGCCCGTGTAGATAATTTATAAATGGACCCGCAGCAGTTTGCAGATGTGCTGACAAAGGAGAACGGGGCTTAGTCAAGACTTATCGACCTATAAATTGGAGTTACCAGTCCATGATGAGTTAGACTACGGCACTATGATTAATGGTCATACAGTCGCCTCTCTCGGAGTTAGCGGATTTAAAATATCATTTGATTATATTCACTGTAGCAGAAGATAAAGTGTTCAGATAGTTATTTGGTTATGTAGAATCGTCTGAGAATATACTATGCACTGTATATTGTATACATGAATGAATGTATGTATGTATATGTATATATATATATATATATATATATATATAATATTTGTGCCATCGCCATGGATGACCCTAGTCTCTTTTGAGGTCCGTTTTATCACACGCTCCACAATTCATAGATTCTCAGTTTGGATCAAAGGGAATGTCTCCAGATAATGGAACGGTTGCATTTCATGGAGACCTTTATTAATCCTGCACAATCTCATATCATCTGTACAGAGTGCTGATAAGTGATGCCAGGAGGTCCCAATCGTTAACACGTCCATTTTGCAGTTTTTCTTTTATTTTTCTAGTTTATTGTTCATCCTGATCTTCAGGTATCATGATAGTTCTAGTTCTATAACGCTGATAGAAATTTATACAGTAAGAGACTGAGAGGCAGAGAAGTGAAGCAGGCTATAGACTTCAGATATTTTACCACTTGACAGATCCAGTTAGTATTTGGTCATATTTTAGTGATTGCTATAAACGTAAGATGCTTCTAAAAGAGGATGGCTCTTCCAATGATCTGCAGATAAATTTCTTGTGTCTATTGCCAGCTAATGTTCAATTCTGTATGATGGCTTCTATTCACAATGGAAACCACAACCCTGTGCTGGAACCATTTTATAATGGATCGAAATGGCACCCAACAGGACACAATAAAATAGGGTCCATTGGAGTTTTGTCATGATGCACTGCTACTGCCAAAAAATATTGCAACTCCTCAGAGGCAGGCTCTGTTGGTAATGGAAAATGATAAACATGGGTTTAACTTCTAGGCATGGGGACTGATATAGGGTCCAGTAACCAAGGGTACACATTCACGGATCCAAATGCAGCTGCTGATTACTTCCATGACTGCTGATTACTCCTGTGGCTGTTGATTACTTCTGTGACTGTTGATTACTTCAGAGGCTGCTGATTACTTCTGTGGCTGCTGATTACTCCTGTGGCTGTTGATTACTTCTGTGGCTGCAGATTACTTCTGTGGCTGCTGATTACTCCTCTGGCTGCTGATTACTTCTGTGGCTGCTGATTACTCATGTGGCTGCTGATTACTCCTCTTGCTGTTGATTACTTCTGTGGCTGCTGATTACTCCTCTGGCTGCGGATTACTTCTGTGGCTGCGGATTACTTCTGTGGCTGCGGATTACTTCTGTGGCTGCGGATTACTTCTGTGGCTGATAATTGCTTCTGTGACTGTTAATTACTTTTGTTTCTCCTGGTAAAACTCCACTTTGATATCACGTTCACACCAATCACACATTAACAGTTCCCATCAAATAACAGCTCACTTACATAGCCATCAGCTTTTGTTTTGGCCAAAAGATTTTTTAAGCTGCCACCACAACAAGGAGACTCTTTTGGCCGGGCCCTATTCTACTCTAACCTATTAAACATGTATTAAAATATCCAATACTCTTTTTAAGTATATTGTTCTTTATTTTTCTTTAAGGGAATGAGTCACATACATTGTTTAAAATGACCATTAATACCACATACAAGGGACAAATACCGTCAAACCATGGCCGGACCACGTATTACCACCACATAGTGACTGAATAATGACACATACAAGGAATAAATACCACCACACCATGACTAGACCACATATTACTACAACATAGTGACTGAATACTACAATACTGATCATTAATAAAACAACAAACAAACACAATATTAAGTTCCATTTTACACAGGAGCTCTGTATATGCTGTCAGTGCACAGGTAATACAGTGATCACCAGGGACATTATACACAGGAGCTCTGTATATAGCGTCTGGCTACAGATAACACATTGACTCACCAGTGGACATCTCTAGTTGAAGTCCCTCCTCTGCTTTTCTTTTTCATCCAGTGCAGATCGCCAACACTTTTTCCAGACAGGACTTGTCTCTGCATACAATAACACACAGTCACGTAGAGCACCGCTTCCAGAACACATTCCCCACTTTTTCTCTTTCTTCTACACAACACAGCTGAAGACAGATGTGCACCCACCATTAATATATAATTAGTTATTATGCAACCCACCATTCCTAATATAAATTGTAATCTACCACATTGCCCCCACCAACTATATATAGCCACTTTCTCCAACCAATAAATATCTAATTAGCACCTGTACCCTTTCCCTCAATTAAATATCAGTTACACTTTTGCATCCTCATCGCCCCCGACTATGTACCTTCCCGTGCCCCTTCTGCCCCAATTCATTGTCATGTCTTCTCTCTCCCACACCATCCCTAAATTCATTATCAACTGCTCTCTCCCATATTCAATACATAATTTACTCTTCCCCACCCTCAATTTATGATTATTTTCTGCACCCCCCCTCAATTCATCAACATTTGTTGTCCACCACCTTCAACAGGGGTGTCAAACTGCATTCTTCGAGGGCCGCAACCAGGTCATGTTTTCAGGATTTCCTTGTATTGCACAGGTGATAATTTAACCACCTGCACAGATAAAGATTCCTGCACCTTGTGCAATGCTAAGGAAATCTTGAAAACACGCATGGTTTGAGGCCCTCGAGGAATGCAGTTTGACACCCCTGACCTTCAATTCATCATCATTTACTGTCCCCCATCCCCTAGTCTCAATACATTATCATTTACTCCCCCACCCTCAAATTTCTTCATTGTTTGCTCTTCCCACATACCCCAATCATCATTTGCATTTTAGCAGAGGGGGGTCAGACTGGGTCCTGGCCCCTTTTCTGTACTTCTGCTCACCAGGCCCCATACAGCAGTAACGGCAGTAATGCACTGTTGTCGGTCCTGATCCATTCACTGCACTGATAACTGGAGTAGGAGATAACTGGTACAGCATCTTTATCACTAATTCTTATACTGTCTTGATTACTGGTGGGTGCAACTACTGATCACTGGTACAGTTATTGTGCTGATCACTGGGGCCATTACCAAAGACCGGTGCATTTACTGTTGGCTGGTCCTTTTATTGATGGCAAGTGCCTTTATCGAAGACAAATTCTTGTACTGATGACAGGTTCCATTACCAATCACCGGTTCCCCTATGCATCACTTTTTAAGTTACCATTCCTTGTGAATGCTTAAAGAAGAAGAGACAAAAAATGAAGCAAGGTTTTGCTTATGCTTTATGCTTATGTTTTGCTATGTGGCCCTGTGGTTACTTCTGATAACAGCAATTCATATGCTATTTGGGGTCTAAAGAAAGCTGTGGAGAAATACATTGTCTGTAAGGGCTTCTAACTATACTCAACACCCACTATCTCCTAGATATAGCGCGGATTCCAGGAGCTTTGGAAGAGAAAGTGCGACATGATCGGTTTTGCATTTTCTCTCGTAAAGTAGAATACAGCACAACAATAGAATTGCATTAGCCGGAATATGGTCAATAGTGATTTGCAGAGGAGATTTATGAAAGGTGACGTGTATTGAATGGACATATTTTAGCTCTTTCGCATGATTCTTCCTAACTGGTTTTTCAGGTTGGATGAAACAGTTTATACACATAACCCCGGGATATATGACGAATACGCCAACATCTCAGTAACGTTTGACAGTAACCATTTGTTTTCTGAACGTCTTCACTCACGTCTGTCTGATTGCTGTCTAGACTGCCTGATAATGCCGCACTAAGGATTTTCAACTTTCTCAGAAATGTCACTTTGCTACTTTTTAGTACATCTTAAATACATAGCTTATCTACCATAAATGATACAATATACTACAATTCACTTATTGCATATATTAAAAGAAATGTGTAATCAGAAAATGACCTGTTGTTTAAATGAGGTTTTATGTTAAATATATAAAAATGTTTGATTAGTACAAAGAATATTTTTTGTATCTAGGTATCTATATGCTGCTTGACTGACAGCCTCTATTCTGTGTGCCTCCCGGCAAAGGAGCTGTCAGTTAAGCATGAGGCGGTGCTGGGCGGGGAATAGAACTGGAGTGACAGAGGCTTCAGATCTACAAATAGCTCTTCAGCCTCATTTGCATATTAATTCAAGCTCTGATTTCTCAGTAACTGAGGAACAGACTGGCCGTGTAAAAGTATTGCTGCATTTGTCTGTTAGAGATATATTGAGATATATATATATATATATATATATATATATATATATATATATATATATATATATATATATAGTTTGAGGGTAAAATCTTGCTGATAGATTCCCTTTAAACTAGTATGAAACTAGTATGAATAAGTCCAGACACAAGGAAAGGTCAAGTGATGAAAGATTGGGGAACAGAAAAAGGCA
Organism: Ranitomeya variabilis; assembly: GCF_051348905.1. Taxonomy (NCBI): domain Eukaryota; kingdom Metazoa; phylum Chordata; class Amphibia; order Anura; family Dendrobatidae; genus Ranitomeya; species Ranitomeya variabilis. The sequence continues at coordinate 530,829,048 of NC_135237.1, read as the reverse complement.
TTAGGTAGAGAGGAGTGAACTCAAACTTTAAAGTTCAGGGTTCGTACCGGACAGCTAATGTCGGATTGTGAGCCCCGAACACAGACTTCTCCCAGAAATCCTTCTAGTGTTCAGCATTCCAGGAGGAGAGAGGAAATATTTTACAACAACAAAGTCCGTGTTCCCATTGATTTCTATGGGGTTCAGGTTCTGGTTAAAGTTCGGATAGAGTCCTGGTACCAGAACTAAACTTTGGACTAAAGTTCGGTCGAACTTCCACGAGTCCGCTCATCCCTAGGAATAGGGTCTGATGCCGTGAACAAAGACAGTAAGGTAAATGAGGTTCTCACCTGGTTCATTTATGTAGTACACAGCAATTGATGGGATTCAGAACTGTCATTTGCTGCAGCCCCAAGGGTTAGGAAAGTAATAAAATGCCAAGAAGGATAAGCGGAACCTTTGCGTTGCTGATAAACATCCAAAGACCGTTTCCAGGAGACAGGATTGGTAGCGATGCGTTTGATATCAGCGTGATTTGGAGTCGTCCAACTGCTTCATCCTAATGAAGAAATTGTAGGCCTTTGAAAAGCGTTGATAATAAAACACATCGCTACCAATCCTGTCTCCCGGAATCTGTCTTTCAATGTTCATCAGCAAAGGATCCACTTATTCCTTCTTGGCAAGACAAGGTCAAGAGCATTGGCACCATATGTTGGCGAGTTCCTATCTTTCCTTATTTTTTTTGGATCCATAGCCATTACATGTGCCACCATTTGTGCTTCCAGGAGTGAATGCTTCTCATGTTATAGCATATGATAGAAAAAATGCTTCTACTCATGGACTCCATGTGAAACCCCAACAAAAGAAAGCCCTATATATCTCTGTTTAAGACACATGTCTACCACATGGCGACCTTAGGCATTAGGAATCAGTACCATTAGTCTTGTACATAAGGCCAAATATTTTGATAGAAAAGGTCAATGGAAGCTTTTTTTATTTATTTTGGGGGTACATATTTGAAAGGAATCGGTCACTCAATTCATGCTGCCAAAACTACGGGCAGCATGAATCAGAACCTGGCTGCCCTATTGCTGACAGGTATGTTTTTCTCTGAAACGCTTCGGTGTTTCATAAAAGTTTTAGCTTGAAGAGCCGGCCAAGGACGATAGGCAGATAAAGGATTAGTCCAGCTCCAGGTGATCGATAGGTACTTCTCGTGCAGCTTCCTTCAAACATATTTCCCCTTTTCGAATATATATATATATATATATATATATATATATATATATATATATATATATATATATATATATATATATATATATATATATGTGTATACAGTATATTTCCTTGTTATAGATTTGTAATTTTTGCAAACTGAAAAACCGTACATCTTTTTTAATTTGACCAATTTTCTCTTGTAGTATTTTTAGGGGAAATAATTACGTTCCCAGAACTTGCTGCTTTCTGATTTTTCTTTGTGTGGCATTTTCATCCTCGGTGGACACTTGTGCATTAACTAAAAACACATCATGGAAAGTTTAACTTGTCAGAGATGAAATTAGAGGAAATACTGGGGGGAACAAATGGCAAATGATAATTGTTACCACCTGGCTCTCTCTGGCTGTTTTTTCTGTAAAATAGTCGCTGACCTCTTGACCACTTTACTAAGGTTTTACCAAGAGAGAGTTCCAGGTTCATTTCTGCTGGGGAATTTTTGGACGAAATAAAAATAGAATCAACACATGTAACCCATGAATCTGTCAGCCGGGTCTAGTGTGAAGGGGGTTTGCTTCATCATAATGCCTGCTATACATTGGAGTAAAAGCCTGTTTCTAGAATTGTTGGATGAGACACCTGTCTCTTACCGTGGTCCTGTATTTTAGATCATTATTTAAAAATTCCACTATTTTTCAAAAAATATGTTATGTCTCAAGAAGTGTTTGGCTAACATTAATTAAAAGGAGGTTCTCAAGTTTGAAAGTTCTCATATCCAAAAGATAGGGTGATAGTCTTATGATCACTGGGGGTCCGACCAATGTGGACCCTACCTATCCCAAGAACTAGAACAGTAGTGAGCCCTGGCTGTATGGAAAGGAGGTCAATCATAAGCACTGCTTCTCCACTCATTATAATAGAAGCGCCAAATGTAGATTTGTCCTTCCTTACCCTTTCTCTTGGTTCAACGTATCTTGAGATATTTGGCGCAAAATTACCAGCTTCATTTGTTGGTAGATACTAATGCTCTGTGTCCTCGATTCATCACTTGCATAGTTTGTGACTTTGACTTTCGTATTCATTGCTGATTTTGTACCAAATTCTTCAAAAGGCAAAATCAAAAACAAGTATATAGAACAAAAAGTTTCATTGGTCTTTAAAATGTTGAATTCTATTCTTCAATTATGCAAAAATATTATTAAACACATTTTTTTACTCCAGTAGGGTACAATTGTGCAAAAAAATGTTGCAACATATTGAAAAATCACAAATAATGAATTAGGATAAGACATGTGGATGACCAAAACTACACCTACATTGTCGTAAAAAAAAACCAAAAACAAATACAGACAAAAACAAGTAAAATTAACTTAAAAAAAAAGTGAAAATTAAGTAATGAGTAAGACACAATTAAAAAAAGTCACTTAATGGGAACCGGTCACCAGGTTTGTCCCATACGAGATAAGACCACCACCTTTCAGCCCTCATACACAGCATTCTATAACGCTGTATATATGTCCTCAATATACAGTACAGACCAAAGGTTTAGACACACCTTCTCATTTAAAGATTTTTCTGTATTTTCATGACTAATGTTATGCATTATGCACAGTGCGGGGCTGGGATTCACAAGCTGGGTGGCCGCACAGGTGCAGTCTGCGAGACTGCATCTGAGGTCAAACGGGCAGTGTTCACTGCGCCTGCCCCAGGCAGAACAAAACAGCGCAGGCGCCGGATTTGATTTGAAAACAGCGCGGAGGGGGCGGCGCCCGGCGCCGAAGAAGCCTTCGGTGACGGCAGTGTGGCATGTGCAGCAGGGGGGTTAAGACCTGCCTCCAGGGCTAAAGACAGGTATTTTTGCGAAATTATAAAACGCTTTATTTCTGCTTTGACTGCACCAATAACTAAAAGAGCCACCTTGTCAGAATGCAGCATTACTACTGCACAGGGTGGCTCTTTTAGTTTATAAGGGCTGGAGGGGGTGACAGAGTCCCTTTAACACATGTGGAATTATATACTTAACAAAAAAGTGTGAAACAACTGAAAATATTCTAGGTTCTTCAAAGTAAGCACCTTTTGCTTTGATTACTGCTTTGCACACTCTTGGCATTCTCTTGATGAGCTTCAAGAGGTAGTCACCGGAAATGGTCTTCCAACAATCTAGAAGGAGTTCCCAGAGATGCTTAGCACTTGTTGGCCCTTTTGCCTTCACTCTGCGGTCCAGCTCACCCCAAACCATCTCGATTGGGCGGTCGGGTCCTATTGGCCTGTCTGCACTTGGTCCTGCGCTTCCCTTCTTATTTCAATGCCCTCCTCCTTCTAAGCTTCGTGTGACTGATGTGCCCTTGCCGTTCGCTGGGGCTTTTTGGCCTTTCCCAGCTCATGCGCACTTAAGTACTTTGCTCTGCCCTGGTCAGGACAAAGAAGTACACCTGCGCAGGAGCGTCATCCATACTGTATGGATGACACAGGGACATGTCATCCACAGGATGCACTAAAAGGAAGATGACACCGAATGAAGAACGGAGGCACCATACCAAGACCAGCAACACCCATCGCAGGCCAGATTGAGGGCATAATTACAGCACCCAGGGGCGGTCCCGGTTCGGGTCCGATGGATGTCGTGGTGCGTGTCCAGCGCCTCCCATCTTCATACAATGACGTCCTCTTCTTTTCTTCCTGTGGCAGCTCCTGTGCAGGTGTAGTTTATCTGTCCTGTTGAGGGCAGAGCAAAGTACTGAAGTGCGCAGGCGGCAAGCCTCTCCAACCTTTCCCGGCGCCTGCGCACTGCAGTACTTTGCTCTGCCCTCAACAGGACAGATAATGTACGCCTGCACAGGAGCTGCCACATGAAGAAAAGAAGAGGACGTCATCGTATGAAGATGGGAGGCGCTGGAGCCTCACCGCGACACCCATCGGACACGAACTGGGACCGCCCCTGGGTGAGTAAAATCTAAATTGTTTCTCTAACCTTTCAGGTTACATCAGGGGCTTATCTACAGCATTACAGAATGCTGTAGATAAACCCATGATGCCGGTGGCCGCAGCTTATATGCGAATTTTGGGGTGACAGATTCCCTTTAAAACTGTCCATCATGCTACCTAGTACGAATTATACTTGCTATAGGTTTGTCACTTGTACTGCAGAGCTTAATGAAGGATTTTAGCTGAAATGTTGCTTTCTTGACTCTTAAGACACCAGTTGGGGATGAGACCCAAAAGAAGATCTTACCTTATCATTGCCCCTCATGTAAGCGCAGCATTGACACTTTAAAAAAAATTATGCTTTTTGGTCTCTAAGGTCCTACTGTAAGAGTTTGTGACTCCTGATGGGGATTTCTGATCTGAGGTACATAAATAATCGTTTTAAACAATTGAACACTGAAATTCCCAGATTTATTTTTCTCTTTTGATGGCCTTTACTATTTGCAGTCTTCCGGAAAAGTGGAGTTCTCATTACAGTTGGAATCTGCTGCTGTTTTTATCTTCTTCCGCCAGGCTGGATTAATTCATCGTTGATTTTAAGCAGCCTTACTTTGATTTTTTCTCTTGATGCCTGTAAACAAGTAGAAGTTTGCCTTCTGCATATTTTTATTTCCATTCAATCTAATGCGTAATGATGTAAATATTCTTCTTTTACTTATGTAGTCAGAATGCCCATATAATGGATAAAGCGTGAACATCTGTTCTTAGTTACGCGTTGATCCATCAGTTGTGTATCGATACTTGAGGCAAAAATAAAAAAGCAGCAAGAAGAAACCAGCCGTCACTAGATAAAAGCAAACCTGTCCAACTAAATATCCATCTCAATCTATAGGCAGCAGATTATAGGGCAGAAGGAACGGAGCAATCCAGTGGGCAGTCCTAATTACTGATTGACGAAAGTAGGGGTTGATACAACTTTCAGAATTTTTTTTGCCAAAATTTTTTTATTTGATAGGAGAAGGTGCAAAAAATATATACAAAGCAAATAAAAGGATAGCACAGCAGCAACACGTTTCACATGCATATGGTGTGTTCTTTGTCACTGCTCTGACAAAGAATGCCATGTGCGTTTGAAACGCGTTGCTTCTGTGCTATACTTTTATTGATTTTTGTACATCTTATTTGCACCTTCTATCAATTAAAAAATTTTGGCAAAAAAAAATAATTCTGGAACCTGGATCGACCCCTCATTTCATTCACATGTGATTTGCATTTTGTCCTATCGATCACGTGCCTCCAACCGCCTAGGGTGTGGATGAGCTGGTATTTCATCATCTACTAATTACTGATTGACAGCTATCTCCATGCACATAGTTCGCCAAAAAAGGCTGCCATTCACTAATTAGACTGCCTACTAGACTAGTAAACCAAGAGTCAGCTGAGATTTACCTTTTGTTTTTCTGCTTTCATTTTATACATCCATTAATACCAAGAGCCATAACTTTTTATTTTTCTGTCAATATAGCTGTAAGATGGTCTGATTTTTGCAGAACCAGTTGTAGTTTTCAATAATATAATTTATTTTCATAGAATCATAGAATGTTAGAGTTGGAAGGGACCTCCTGGGTCATCGTGTCCAACCAATGCAGGATTCACTAAACCGTCTCAGACAGATGTCTGTCCAGCCTCTGTTTGAAGACTTCCATTGAAGGAGACCTCACCACTTCTCGTTCAGCCTGTTCCACTCAATGATCACCGTCACTGTCATGTATTACATTTTATTATGTAATGTCATAAAACAGGAACAAATTCCAAGTAGGATGAGATGGTGAAAAGATGTAATCTTGCCATTCATTTCTAGGTTTCGGGAATGCTTTTTCAGGTCATTACGATTGCGGTGTTACCAAACTTTTATAGTTTTTTTTTTAAGCCTTAACGTGAAAGTGAGGTTAATATTATACCTTTAATTAGAAAATGTTCAGTTTTATTCATTTATTTATTAGTTGATGCAAAAATTAATATAACCAACATCAAAAAGTACTTTTAGTATTTTGTATGACCTCCATGATTTTTGAGGACAGCACCAAGTCTTCTAGGCATGCAATGAACAAGACAACATGGCAACATCTATGTTTCTCCATTCTTCAAGAACGAGCTCTTTTAGAGCCTGGATGGAGCCCGATTCCCCATAGGTGTTTAGTTGAGCTAAGATCAGGAAACGCTTGGCCACTGAATCACTTTCACCCTGTTATTTTGGAGAAATGCAACAGATGTGTGTTTTAACGAAAGCCAACATAACTGATAGCATATAATAGAATTAATTAATAAAAAAATGGGGAAGGCGGTGGCAACTCCTTATAAACTAGTGTCCTACAAAGAATTGGAGCTAAATGCCCCAACAAGCTACTGAGATGAGAAACACCATGTGGTCATCGAAAGTTTATTAGGTTCTCACTCGTGTAAAAATTAACAAATACAGACATAATAAAAGATTGGTTTAAATGGTGAAGACTGGGCAAAAACACTACATCACAGATGGCTCATGTCGTGATAAAAAGAACCTGGCAAGTACAAGGTTATTCAGACAGACTGAATGGTCTTGTAACAATGGGTTGTGAGGGGACACTTGTTGTGTAATCCTGTGTCAAAATGTGATGTCCCACTGCAGCTTTAAGGGGAAAGGTCCATGCAACAAAAATCATCCCGCTCAACCTGGCATGTGGTGTAAGCTGAGAACTAATGATATGCATAAAGTGCCATAGTGCTGTCATAAGGTGCTTACCCATGTGGGATGATGAGCGTGCTTGCTGTAGCCCCCTTCGGCAAGCGCGCTTATCATCCCACGTGGGTAAGCATCTTATCATATCACTGTGGCACTTTATACATATCATTAGTTCCCAGTTTCGTATGATTTGGGAACAAGGCAACCTCTTTGCTAAAAACCACAATATTTATTACCCTTTTTTTTTTTTTTGGGGGGGGGGGATCCTATTGAGAAGGCTTAATGCTCAATGCATATTATTAATCTCTAAATGAATGTACGATTTGCTGCGTACGGTGAGCTAAAAATGAAATAACTTGGCAAAACATGCTCATAAACACGTATCGGACACTAGATATAAACCAGGTGATGGGGATCCAGCTGTTTTATTGCAGAGGGTAAAAGAGGGCACTTCGCAATATGCCATGCAGACCCTTTTGTAACGCACTTGCCTGCCAAATGGCATGGAATTCTCATTTCAGGGTCCTGTTGCCCAATTTTATATCCGTGTACCAGAACATTGACTTGACTGCCCTGTAACAGATGATGTTTCTTGCAGTACAACAGACGGAAAAAAAATGTGTATTTTATTATAATCTAAATCCAAATTACGCTCATCCTAAATCAGCCGCTTTTGAGTCATTGCTGACATTTCAGTAGTTTGCTGGAAAACCTTTATCCTGAGTATCATTTGGCATAAGAAGAAATAACCATCAGGCCAAGAGTTTGAAAAATAATCCTGGCCATCCTGAACAAGGCAACGGGGTCTCCAGCCAAAATCATGTTTTATCTGCCGTAATCTGAGGTTTGCATTGTACTATAACTCATCCCTGATACATACGATCCATGGAGACCAGCTGGTAGGAGTTCTTACATGGCTGGTCATGTGCAGGATCCAGTCTGAGACGTTGGACTAAATTGCTGTTGTTTAAAGGGACTTTTCATCTCATGATGTGTCAGAGTTTAATTTGTGAATGTTCTGTTCATAGAGAACATATTAAGGAACGTCTACATAGGATTGATCCTCACAGGCAAAGTCTACACCAAATTGTTGCAGAAAAGATCCAAATTTGCCACATGCTTTGCAGTTTGTGAAATCCAAAGAGTTAATCTATAGCGTGAATTGTTCTGAAATTAATTCTGCTTCCGCTATAGATTTTGTTGGCTGGGTATGTGTGATAATTGACTTGATGTTGTAATATGCTGTTGAGTAGAGTTGAGCGAACATATTCGGTCGCCGAATCTGAATTTGCCATATTCGTGACGTATTGGTACCCTATTCGTGATAAATTTATGTTTTACGATCTATTCTGAACATATTCGTTCATTTCTACTCCCATTGACTCCAATGACGTTCGGCAAATAATGCAAATACAATATTTGCGGCCAATCGTAACTGAATTTTGAAAAATTCGCTTAACTCTACTGTTGAGTCGTATTGTTTAAAATGAAAATTTAGCTCAGCTATGCAATCCTTGTCTAAAAAGTAGGAGGCGGGGATTAAAAGTAGGGTCGTCATCAGCACCTGTCAAACGTGGGCCCACTACATCTAAGAGTTCCACTTGGCCCAGATTTCCATTGTCGACATGTGCCGAACATGTGTAGTACTTCACACATGGCTTCCACACCATACAACATGGGTTCCAACTGTGTTACACAGCAAGCATCTGAGTCTAACTTCAGCTATCAGTACTATCTCTGATTGCAGCATTTTAATACTGTTGATGTCACCATTAATTGAGACAACTGCATTTAAAAGATTGTAAATGAGGGGGAGGTGTCTCTTCTAATTCCCATTACCCTTCCCTTTCTGCATAAAGCAGTTGGGGGATGCTAATGGCATTGTCATGGTGGCTAGGTGCCAACCAAAGGCCATGTTTATGCATTTCTAACGTCAATAGTGAGGCATCATAAGAGATCGATCATTTTAAAAAAACACTGCAGTATTGCAGTGTATTGTAGAAGTGATGGCATTTTCAAGTTCCTTTGGTAAATTGATAAAACATATGGAAAGTATTTAAAAATATATATATATTAAATTACTTAAAAATAAAATTAAAAAAATAAACAAAGTTTTATTGGCACAAGTATAACTTGCCAAATAATTAAATAGCATTAAACTTATCCCATATGGTGAACATTGAAGTGAAACAAAAAATATATCAAAGTGGCAACTAGCCCCCCCCAAAAAATAAAGTGAAAGAGATTAAAAACTCATATGAACCCCAAAATGGTACTCATAATGAAATCTTCCATTAATGCTGTAAACCCACCAAAAGATAGTTCTTGGAAGGCAAAGAGGAAAAATGGATAGATGGGAGGCCTCTTTCACACTTCAGTTGTTTGGCATCAGTCTAAAACCGTCATTTTCCTCAAAAAACGGATCCGTCATTTTTTGTGACGGATCCGTTATTTTCCCCATAGACTTGCATTAGCGACGGATTGTGACGGATGGTCGTCCGTTCCATCCGTCATGCGACGGATCCGTCAAAATTTGGCGGACGTCATCTAGACATTGACGGTCATTGCAACGTTTTTTGTCTGCGTTGAAATGGCGGATCGCGACGGATCCGTCGCGTCCGTCATTTTATAGAATGGGCGCCTATGGGCGACGGATCCGTCGCGACCGTCATTTCGACGGATCCGTCGCCCCAATCCGTTTTTTCAATTGCGCATGCTCCAAAAAGTATATACAACCCCCGAGTAACGGATCCGTCAAAAAAACGGATCCGTTACATCCGTTTCTCAACAATTGTGACGGATCCGTCGATCCGTCACTTTGTCGGAAGTGACTGACGCCAAACGACTGAAGTGTGAAAGAAGCCTTAGGAGTCTGTTCTCCAATGGCCTACATAAGGCTGCTTTCACACATCAGTTTTTTGCCATCAGTCACAATCCGTCGAATTTTGAAAAAAACTGATCCGTCGCAGATTGCGAAAAACTGATGCGACGGAACCGTTTTTTCACCAGATCCGACTAGCTGATCCAGCTAATTGGATCCTAAAAAAATCGGAGCATGCTCAGTTAAAAAAAAAAATGGATTCCATCGCCGGTATTCGTCATTTGATTTGACGGATCCGACGCCCATTGGCTTCCATCCTAGCAAACGACGGACGGTGACGGATCCGTCACTGTCTATTTTTTCAACGGACACAAAAAACGTTACTATGTCCATTTTTTCCGTCCGCCGGATAAACAATTTTTGACGGATCCGACAAAAATGGATGAAACATGAGGCCATCCGTCGCAATCCATCACTAATACAAGTCTATGAGAAAAGAAACGGATTTGGCGGGAACTTTTGCCGGATCCGTTTTTTTCCAAATTCGCCGGATTGTGACAGACAGCAAAAAACTGATGTGTGAAAGGGGCCTAAGCCAGGAGGCAGTCCCACTTAGACCTTTCACTGGACTTTTTTTTTTTTAATTAAAATTGAGTATCCCTTCCAATTGTTGCTGTTTTACTAATTCTGGAACACTGTTTCTTTTCTTTCTTTTTTTGGTGGCCTTCTGATCTAAAGTTACACCTTCATAATTAAGAGGCATATTTTCCCTTTACCAACTGGGCATATACCAAAGAAGTTCTGAGGTATACACCCAGCCGGTTGAAGGGAATATTTGCACTTGTATAACTTTGGAACAGAGAAAAAAAAAGAAACAACAGTTCAATAATTGGTGGAGCAGCACCGATTAGAGAAGGTCCTTTGTTTAAATTAAAAATTCATTGAAAGGTCCTCTTTTTAGGTTTCAACTCGAGACAGTGAAATGTTAGAATTTTATAGATCTGAAAAGTAGATGTATTTACCAGGTATTGGAGGTTATTCAATTTTTGAATGGGTAACCAACCTCTACTGATGATTGAGTAGTGTCTCCTACCAACGGTTGGGTGGTCTTGCCAGCTGAAGGACAGCAGAAGAATTACCTATGTCCCTCCTTGCCATATTTGCTCAGATCAATGATTGTTCTTCACCAATTATTGGTCCCTGTGAAAGAGTCCATAGACCTCTTGTGGGACATGTTCCCTCCATCCTCAACAGATAAAACTTTTTAAAGCAATTGTATTTATAAAGGAATAACTTTATAATTTTCACTGTGTGATTCCTGTTGGGATGAGTTCTACTATATTTGTTGTTAGTGATGCTAGCTACAATTTTTTTCACAGCCAAAAGGATAACCAGCATGCATTTGACTCTCTCAGCATGTCAAGAAAACGCCTCTCTGGGAGCCTCTCGGGGAGCAAAGACAAGATAAATTGAGTAAATTAAAAAGCAGCCTGAACACTTAGTCTGACATATTTCCCGATGAATAGAAGACACCGCAATGACTCTTCTTCAGGGACCTGATAAAATTCCACATGCAGTCTCTGAGTATCCAGGGGATGGCACTGATATTACTGTTCTCTACAAAGCAACAATAAAGGGGAAAAAAAATCTAATAATACATAGAATATTGTTCTCTCCGTTTAGTTTTCACGTCTAGGAAAGAGCAATTTCCAGGCAGATTTTATTTTAATTAAGTTGACATTAGAAAAAGGAGTCCTAATTATGTAAACGAACTGTCATCTTTCTCCGGGAAAAAAAAAATAAAAAAATTCTCTGTGGTTTCTCATTAATCTTTTGCTCGGAATGGCTGTAGCAAGCGTTTCAGTGGAGTAACTTGCCGACCAAAGTCGAGAGTGGAAAAAAAAATCCATCTAAATGGAAATAGAGCGAGTGAAGGTTAATCTGTCGCAGAAAAGACAACATTTGTGGGGGTTTTTTTTTCAAGAATTTTATTTAGTAACACATAAAAAGATTAAAAAAATTAAAACAAAAATGAAAAAAAATGTACCGTATATATTTTTTTCCCCTAAAGGAAATTCTGTCTTATGTACGTGACACATATTACAGCTTAATTTATCCAAAATGATTTATGGTGTCATAAAGCGGTGTTCTCGTTAATGATCATATGAAAGTAATTAATGAAACAGATGTGAAGATGTACAGGTTGGAAGGCTGGAGCTACAACGAAAATATCTGGTGTAACTAAGAGGAAGGCCAGATGCCTAATCCTGGAGAATTTAGGAAGAATATTATTTTATCTTTTTATGATTATGATATTTTATATATTACTATGATAATGAGATGTAAATTAATATTTTATTTATTGAATAATTTGGAATATGATTTAAAGAGTCTTAACATGAATGTTTATCACCATTTAATTTATATTGGACCAAAAGTGCAGATGTATTTCCCTACCTTTCCTTATGGCTCTGCATATCTTGAGATGAGTGTTGCCAGATGACCTGCTGAGAAAATAAAAAATAAAAAAAATAGGATTTTGCGATACTCTGTCAGGAATTGTTTTCATAACACAGATCTGTGTCTGAGGTCCCAGGTAGAGTATATTCTAGGACAGAACATAATTCTAATTTCCCATATTGCCCAGTTAAAGGCATAAATAAGACTAACCTAGTCCGAATATTGTGCAGCCCCTGCAGGCCAATAAGTAGAGATGAGCGAATTTTCTAAAATCTGTTTCGGTAAGATTTGCAATTCGAAAGTGTCCCAATTGACATAAAAAGACGTTTATTATGCTCTGAAGTGTATCCGGAATACAAAGCATAAAAAAGTAATGGAGGGGAAAGGGGTTAAAAAATAAATATACCCATCTGTCTTAGACCCTCATCTGAATCCTTACTCCGCACGCCCTGCAGCTTCATGCTCCTCCAAGCAGGTCATGTGGAGTAAAGATGACGGACGTCATTGACATCAATGATGTGTACCACTGAGGGGCATTTTCTACTTGTTTTGATGCCTTTTTTAAAAATTGTAAACTATTTACCGTATATACTCGAGTATAAGCCGAGATTTTCAGCCCAAATTTTTGGGCTGAAAGTGCCCCTCTCGGCTTATACTCGAGTCACGGTCGGCGGCAGGGTCGGCGGGTGAGGGGGAGAGGGCGCTGAGGCATACTTACCTGCTTCCAAGGCTCCTGGCGCTGTCCCTGCAGTCCCACGGTCTCCGGGTGCCGCAGCTCTTCCCCTGTTCAGCGGTCACGTGGGACCGCTCATTAGAGAAATGAATATGGACTCCACTCCCATAGGGGCGGAGCCGCATAGTCATTTCTCTAATGAGCGGTAACGGTGACCGCTGACAGAGGAAGAGGCTGCGGCACCGAAGACCAGCTGTCCGGGGGAAGGAGCGGGACGCCGGGAGCAGGTAAGTATTACATATTCACCTGTCCGCGTTCCACACGCCGGGCGCCGCTCCATCTTCCTGGCGTCTCTCCGCACTGACTGTGCAGGTCAGAGGGCGCGATGACGCATATAGTGTGCGCGCCGCCCTCAGCCTAATCAGTCAGTGCGGAGAGACGCCGGGACGGGACGCTGAGGAGCTGCAAGCAAGAGAGGTGAGTATGTAATTTTTTTTTATTGCAGCAGCAGCAGCAATGGCACAGATTTATGTGGAGTATCTATAGGGCAACGGTGCAGAGCACTATATGGCACAGCTATGGGGCAATAATGAACGGTGCAGAGTACTATATGGCACAGCTATGGGGCAATAATGAACGGTGCAGAGCACTATATGGCACAGGTATGGGGCAATAATGAATGGTGCAGAGCACTATATGGCACAGCTATGGGGCAATAATGAACGGTGCAGAGCACTATATGGCACAGCTTTCTATGGTACAGCTATGGGGCAATAATGAACGGTGCAGAGCACTATATGGCACAGCTATGGGGCCATAATGAACGGTATGGAGCATCTATTTTTATTTTTCAAATTCACCGGTAGCTGCTGCATTTTCCACCCTAGGCTTATACTCGAGTCAGTAAGTTTTCCCAGTTTTTTGTGGCAAAATTAGGGGGGTCGGCTTATACTCGGGTCGGCTTATACTCGAGTATATACGGTAAGTTTGTCCATAATACTGTATGTTCTATTTTAATATTGTGGTGCTCCTGATGAAAAAGTTGGTTCATCTCCAAAACGTGTTGACAATAAACCCTCATCACATCCTCTGGATTTCTTGAATTTAGTACAGCAGCGCAGACTGCTGCTCCTGTCCTCCATTAATTGTTCTACATGGCGGGAGCTTCTTCACTACTCATGATTGATATAATGTGTGGTCCACATTTCCTCTTAAGATCTTCTCCATACTTTAGATCAGAAGGTTAAAACAATGTGGAAGTGAACTGTAGAAGAACACACTGCATATACCGGTATATATTCTCCATGTATTCACCAGCCGCTGTCTTCATCTTTTTTCGGTACCACTCAGTCCCCAGCGGTTTGTTACCTGCCGGATCACTCCAGTGTTTGTTGGGTGATCCAGAAGTCACAAATCTATGTATATCTATAAGCGTCAGAAAGCAGCCAGAACAAGACTCTCATAGACTTGCGTTGAGAACTTATGACCGTTACCTCTGACTTCTGATCAATGAGATCTTATGACCGTGACCTCTGACTTCCAGTCACTGTGACCTTAGGACCGTTACTTCTGACTTCCAGTCAGTGTGAGCTTGTGATCGTGACCACTGACTACCAGTCAATGAGACCTTATGACCGTTTCCTCTGACTTCCAGTCAGTGAGAACATCTGTCTTCCTATCAGTGTGAACTTGGGACCGTGACCACTGGCTTCCGGTCAGTGTGAACTTGGGACCGTTACCTCTGACTTCCGGTCAGTGAGAACTTGTACTTCTGACTTCTGGTCAGTGAAAACTTATGACTGTGACCTTTGACTTCCTGTCAGTGAGAACTTATGACTATTACTTCTGACTTACTTGGGACTGTGACCTTTGACTTCCAGTCAGTGAGAACTTAAGACCGTAACCTCTGACTTCTGGTCAGTGTGAACTTGGGACCATTACCCCTTATTTCCCATCAGTGAGAACTTGTGACCATTACCTCTGACTTCCTGTCAGTGAGATCTTGGGGCCGTTACCTCTGACTTCAGTGAAAAGTTGCAGCCACAATATGGTGACGCTGGACCAGAACGACTCCCGAGAAGAGCTGAAGACTGCGACTGGTATGTATAACTTTAGAGTCAGTGTATTTATATAGTAGCACCACTCCAGCGATATAAAAAAAAATGCTGGTGTGGTGCTTGAACCAATAAATCAATAAATCCCGGCTACTTCTCTGACTGCTGAAGCTAAACAATTTTATGCTCCAATATGGAACATGCTTCGACACAAATACAAATTCTGTTTCACTTGGACCATGCCGATGATTCAATAGAGTATGGCCACATGTAGTTAATAAACAAAAAACCTTTATTTGGACAACGCATTTCAGAGTTGATCCAGCTCCTTCATCAGGTGAAAAAAAATGGGGAACATCCATTAGACTTTGAGAATGAATCCAATGACGTAGTAATTAGCTCACATGGTCAACAATGCACTTGTAGAAAGAAGAAAATGAAAGGATAAAAAAATAGTAAGTGAACAATAAATAAGTAAAAGGTTCTGAAAAGTCATCAGTACTCATAAAAGTCTAATGGACGCTCCCTGTTTTTTTTTTTGTACTTGATGGAGGAGTTAGATCAACTCCGAAACGCGTTGGCTAAATAAAGTTTTATAACTGCGTGGGACCACACTCTTTGAATCATCGCCAGCGCCCGAGTGAAGCCACTTTGTACTGAAGCATAATCGAGGCACCCTCTCATTTTACGAGCGATAACGGGGGGTTGTGATTGTAGGCGATCCGTGCGATTTGGCTGATTGAATGTTTTTGCATTTATGGTCATTTTATATATAAGGGTCACTGAGGTTTTGTTTTAAATTGTGGTATACGCTTTCAGTTATAAATATGGGACCCCCTTTATAGCGCTACTATCATTTTCTTCGGAGGTAGCAAGGACTTTTCTAAGTTTAAATATCCACGAACCGATACGTTTATTATTACGTTGTGCCGGCCGCATCACTTTCTTAAATGATGCACAGTGCTATTACTACTGCACCCCGGAGTGTAATTTTGTCGTGTAGTATCACTTCATAACAGTGTGGGCTAAGCCTGTAATACTGATAACCTTGACATTCATCACTGAGACAATGGGATAGATGTATTCCTTTGGCACAGTAGGTAGAATTATCTAATATTGATAACTGGAACAAAGTGACAAGCGCAGAGGAAAGGTGATTGATTGAATGAACAACAGACAAGCCCGGAGCAGGAGCCGGTGTTTACTGCAAAGCGAGCAAACCCGCTACGCCAAGGTCATATAGGTGTTTTATATTAACACTGTGCACACCAAGCAGAATTTCTCGTGATTGTGCTTCTTTTAGGCTGGAAATCCATGTGCAATTTTAGATAAAAATGTTTATCTGGAGACCGAAGTAGATCCTGCAAGAGATAGAACAACCTTTTTTTTAACTTTTGGAAATCCTTTTGAATCTATTTCTTTCTTTGGCTCCAGGAACAAAAAAAAAACTTTATTATTACTTACGGTAAATCTCTCAGACTTAATGAGACTGGTGTACTTACGTAAAAAATATAGGAACGGCCTATGTTGTGTGTGTAAACACCCACATAATCCTGATAAAATAAGCATTTTATGAGTCCAACTAGAACCGGACTAATAAAATGACGCAGGCAGCCATTCTGACATGGGTTTGCAGAATAAGTACATCTGCCTCATCAGGTCCAAAAGATTTATCCCTTCATGTATGCGGTTTACATTGTGAAATCTGGCGATAAATCCACTTTAACAAAGGTTTCCCAATCTCCAGGTATCTGTGGAGGTCCCTGGACCCCAGCAGCTCCACTTCTGGCCTAGGTTGCGATGTGTGTAAAGGAGCTGACTATTTTCAGTAGCAAGGACAGCCCCCCTTTATGTCTTTGCATCAACCGTGACAGATAAGGAGGCAGGCTTAACTCTTGAAATGAGCATTCTTGTCGAAAGTAGAGTTGCCGGTATATGGGGCCGGTGCTGATTTTTGGACATCTGGAGATAATTCAGGTAGATTAGTAAGTTGTATAGATTTCTCTAACACATATCTAAGGATACCGTATTTTGTTACAGCTGTAAAACCCCTTGAAGCCGGTGGCTCGGGAATAATATGTGACTTTCCAAGTGTTGGCGTCTCCAGAAACTTTGGTGCACAAGTGGCAAAGGGAATTTCATGACATCACTAGAACTTTGTGCCAGGATCACAATGAGATTCCAGGCAGTTATCACTATTGTAAACGCTACATCCTACACTTATACTGTGGATCAGTATTGGGGCTCGTGCAGGTAGCCGTAATGATCCGACGAGTGCCATCTCTCATCTTGACTTGCCCCCCCTTCACGTTACGTTACTTAAAAGTAATCGCTCCATGCCTGAGTTTGACCCTATATTCGGATCCCACTCGGCCGTGCAAGTCAATGAGTCCGTAAAAAAAAAAATCATACTTCACTCTTATGACATCTGAGTGCAGTCTGATTTCTGCGGCTTCACAGAATGGAGAAGATGGAGACTTTTTTTTTCTCCATCTTCTCCTCATCCTGATCTCGGATCAGGGTGTGATTAGTAGCATTGACCCTATTTTCTCTGAAGAGGAAACACGCGGTGGTCTGCTCCTAGCCTTACCACTTGTGTTTGAGAGTATCTCGCAAGCTACATGACATTGGGGGCCTGGTAAGTAATGTGGTTGACGTTACAACAGCGATCGATGTACCCTTGGGGGTTGTCATGCTGCATTCCATGTTCAGCGGGCTACCACTACTGACATAACCTATGGAAGATGTAGGGCGGCGATTGTCATGTTGCCCCTTTCCATGTCTCCGCTGCATCTTGTGAATGTGTCAGTCTTCACTGTTATTCTACCATTCTATTCATTAATCAGGAATTGCGAGACTGCGGAGTAATTGAGTTAAGGCAAACATTCCCAGCTTGTTATTCTTCTCCCCCCTGTCGTTTCCACGGTCGGAGGAATGCCCTGACGGTAATAGCAGGTGACCAGCTCAGCGCGGTCTGTCTAGGTGCATTCATGGCTTGCAGTATGTGCATTATGGATTGATTCCACGTGTGATGAGGGCCGTCTGGGTAATGAATGCGATCAATCAGCCTTCACTATGCTAATAATATGCATTACTGATTTTCCAGACAGCTCAAATTGGGGAGTTGTAGCTTAATGTGGCGCGGGGGAAGCAGTAGACTTCTTTCAGCTCCGGCCATTTAATAATTAACCTCCAAACGTTGTGGAGAGCGGGGTTATTTGTGAGCGATGTAACCGGCCACTACTGCTTTACATACCGTGTATAATTGCTTCAGACAAACAAGTGAGACGGCATCTGGTTCATTTTACACCGGATGACATAAATTCCTCAATCCTTACAATATTACTCTACGGAGTCTCCGAGCTATCTGTTTGCATTTTCCCCCATAGTTAGATAGTGGAGCAAAAGGGCTGGGCATGGCGCATAGTCATCACCATACAACGCGTATTCTAACATCACAATGATCAGTTTTAATGTCCATATGCATTGACCTTTATGGTGGTTATCGCTTCCATATGGTAAATGGTTCTCGCCATTGTTCTACAACATCACAATGATGAAACAGATGGGACTTCATTTATCTAGCACCGGTTTCATGTAGTCGTAGGAAGTCCCGTCTCTGAGATCCTTCCATTCGTTCAGATTGATCATGAATATTCAAGTGCCCTATGTAGGATTGGCACGTGCCAAGTTATCATTCATTGCCTGGCATTTAATAACCTGTGACTAGTTAGGAGGCATGGACAGACATTACTGGCGCATCTGTTGGTGATGGGTTCCATGGTTGTATGCGGAGACTGAAGGTCAAGTAGAAGGAAATATGTGGAGTGGATATCCGACCTCTGTGCCCACAGTTATATTACAGGACCTATACACTGGCGGACAGAAAAGAGACCCTGCAAGAAGAATATATGGGTCCTTTCAGTCCAATGGCTCATCGTAATGCAGAATTCCACTTGCTTTGAAGGTTGAAATGGACCCCTCATCTGCTGCACCATTAATATGTCCGCCCCTAGACCTCTAGAAAGAATTGTCAACTCTATTGACATGTCCTGAAGGCTCAGAGAAAAAGGTGAGACCTCTTTGAAGTGCTGCAGAAGTTTCTTGAAAAGCTGTGCTCCGTCAACACTTTCCTAGTTTTCAGGAGAAGCCAGGGGCACATTAGAGGGTGGCAATAGGGAATTTCCTTCTGTAAAAGTGGAATGGTTTGAGAAATTTAGTGATATAATGTTTGTTACAATCTGTCAAAAGATAAAGACTTTTGAAAAGTTGGCAAGTATTCCTATAGCACCCACTCGTCTCTCCACCAAGCCAGCGCCTTCCCTAATGACCCATTAGAGGCTTCAAATCCACAATACTAGCATGTATATTAAGTTTACGGTAGATTAGTATTCCCTGACTAGTATCTTCTTGCCTATTCATCATTGCTGACCTGTTGTTAACCATTTGTCTGCTGTATGCATAACAAAAACTTTTCTCTGCTATTCTACTACTGTACACGCAGCAAGACTGCTTCAATAGTTTGAAATCTTCTCTTCAATCTAGTATCCTATTTGCTTTTTCATCACTTCTGCCAATGGTTAACAGTTTGTGTGTTCATTTTCTATGTATCTGCCATTGACCATCTGTTTGCTGATAGCATGCAACGCTGCCCTTAACAATTTGTTTGCTGCAAGTTTTGGACTGACTATACATCTTCAGTTCCTGTGCACATCCACACTTCTGGCTCCAATATTAGTTACTCACATTTGAGCCATCTATAAATATAAGAGGATCACTAGTATGAATGTACTACCTTTTGCCATTTTTTTTTATTTTAAATGACCGCAAATACTAAATGGACTGCTAATATCTCAACCAAAATCATTTACTAACAGAGTTGAGTAAACAGATGCATAGTACCTTGGTCCAGAAGCCACATTGTTTGACCACGGCTGTCGACAGGAACGCTGTGAACCTCCCACTACCTGCATCCCCAGTATCTCTTCTGATTAGTAGGTGTTTGCAACATCATAAAGTCACTAAAAATGCACCACAGATGCCACATATAGCAGAAAGTGTGAAGCGCTTCAGTCTGGTGGCCATGGATAACGACATGAACCACCGGACTGGGTCCTACAAATCATTGTGCTCAACTAATATATGACCATAGCATTTAATAAAAAATGGATAAAACCTGTATGGACGCAATTCACCAAAGATACCACGGTGTAAACAGTCCTTTTGATCCCAAAAAGAAAAAAAATAGATATACATTACTTTTATATGTAAACTTATTAATTAGACGAGTTGTCTAATCTTGATCAGGACGATCAGTGGGTGTGGCTTCAGAATCTTCCATTGCCTGTACATAAACGCTACAGTGGCCACTGCTGGAGAAATGTAGTATTACAAGCTGACAAGAAAAATGAATTCTTGGATATGCAAAACAAGAGCTACTCCACACTCCAGTATGAAGGCGTCTTAAATCGACAAGACCAATCAAAACTTAGATCATCAATATTGACTTGTTCTTGACTCAAGCGTCCCTATGAGATGTATCAGTAATATAATAGGCAGGGCACACTTGTGTCAAGGAGATCTTCTTTATTTTTTTTTTTCTATCCTTCCAGCTGCTTGGCAATACCGTATATGGAGAAAGCATCTGTCTGGAGAACGGCGATAATTCATACAGATAATAACTGGAGCATACTGAAGATGGAAAAAAGTGAATGAGCAGAATGGTCTGTTATATATAGGAGGCTGTTATTTAGAATAGGCCTTTAACTGCAGTGGGACTTGGGCAGGGTTCAGTGCTCTGTCTACCGGTCTTACATTAGACAGCGGACCAAGTATTTATTACTCTTCCTTCCCCGTTTTGTTTTTTTCAACAGAAGCTTCACTGCTGGAGGGAATTAAAACAACCTGACCCTGTAAAAGTTTTCTGTTATTTTGACGTTCTGTTTTGACTTTGCAGATTTTTTTTTTTTTGGCGAGCAGCGTATATGAAAAGTGCAGACCTTCTCTCCTAATGAGCCAAATTATTCATAACGTACGATCACAAGAAACAATGGCGCTTGCCGCGGTGTTTACTCTGTCTGATAATAGTTATATAATAGCGCGGAGCTGTTACAGCTTATGATCTCTACCAAGCCAACGCTATACATGGAAGTACTTAGAACATTGAACACATCGGCCCGGTCTTTAAAGCTTTCCTTTGTCTCGACTGTTACGTCAGATGTTTATCTCTAATTGTCTTGTACTGGTTGTAATGCAGTTGAATTAACTCTATTGTTTCCCTTAAGGAGACATATTGGATAGGAAAGGAAGAGTAGAGTATTTATTTTTTTTCGAAGGCTTGGCTGACATGAAGTATGAGGAGTGTGGCGAGATGACTTCCTTAAAATAGAAAAAAAAATGTGATACTCCGTCAGGCGATGTTTATACTGTATGTGTCCATATATGGCCACCCAGTGGTTGTGATGGGTGTTACAGCCTGTTAAGATTTTTTTCTAACTAATCACAATCATTTATTGACTATAAAGAGCGGAGTCCTTAACAAAATTCACTTATAGGTAAGAAAGGAGTTATCTGTATCTCAAGTCTGAGAATATCCAGAAACTGTTGTATACTGGAGAGATATTGACATCTTTGCACTTAAGAGTTAGTGAGTATGACCCATTAAAATTTTATGGTCCCTTGTTAGTGACGGTCAGTGTGGACCTGAAACAATGTTGTTATCCCTACGACATATTGAGACAACCTTCAACATCATTTGGGTTTGCACCCTGATGATAAAATTGCACGTACCGTATATACTCGAGTATAAGCAGACCCGAGTATAAGCTGAGGCACCTAATTTTGCCACTGAAAACTGGGTAAGCTCATTGACTCAAGCATTGTCCCCTCATTCCTATCCTGCTATGTGTGGCTCCACCATCCTGGCCTGCCATGCGTGGCTTCCCCCTTCTTGTCCTGGTATGTGTGTCTCCCACCATCTTGTCCTGGTATGTGGCTCCCCCTTTTTTCCTGGTATGTGTGGCAACCCCGTCCTGTCCTGGTATGTGTGTCTCCCACCATCTGGTCCTGGTATGTGGCTCCCCCTTTTTTCCTGGTATGTGTGGCAACCCCGTCCTGTCCTGGTATGTGTGGCTCCCCCTGTTGTATGCATGGCTCCACGATCCCGCATGGCTCCATGGTCCCATATGTCTCCCGTGGTCCCGCATGGCTCACACACTATCCCCGTCCTACTCACCCTCCTCGCGAATCCTTGCATCTCTGTCCCGGCATTTCTTCCTAGCTCCTGTGCTCAGCGGTCACGTGGCACCACTCATTAAGGTAATGAATATGCGCTCCACGCCTATGGGAGTGGAGACGCGTGCATATTCATTACCTTAATAAGCGGTACCACGTGACCGCTGAGCACAGGAACAGGAAGAGCTGCCGACGGAGATGCAGCAATGTAGGGTAAGTATTTATTTATTCTGGAAGCCAGCTGCTGCAGCTGTCAATGTGCTACAGCTGCCCGCTCCTCCGCCGGCTTTCTGGACAATGACTCACGTGTAAGCCGAGAGGGGGGGCGTCTTCAGCACAAAAAAATGTGCAGAAAATCTCATCTTACACACAAGTATATATGGTAATTAGATTTTTATAGGGACATTGTAACACTCATTATACAACCTAATTAAATCCTATGGGGACAAGAACTAGGTCCAGCCTTTCTCCGTGGAAGACTTGTCTTGTAGGGTCTATTCTTAGGCCAGGGATAAGTGGTAACAAATGTCAAGCAGGATCTCAACTCCTACAACACATACAGCTATAGGTGGGTCCAGGGGTGGACATATCATTGGTAACCTGTGCAGGCACACAGGTGCCCAAGAGGTAAGGGGGCCCATTTTAATCACCAAAGCAGGTGGAATTGTGCATTATGATGAGCTATTGGCCTGTAAAGGGCCCATATATTGTTCTTACACAGTGACCCTTTTCTGTCTGTCAGCGAGTGACTGGGTCCTCTTCTCATAACACTTTTTTCAGGTTGAAGAGAAGAATAACAAAGGGACAAATTTTATCTTTGAAAACTATTCAGGCTTTAAGCTCATTTTTAGATATCTCTTTAGTGGGTTTATTTATTCCATTTATACAGTGTGGCCAGCATAGTGTATTTGGTTCCTGCCCATTAAAGCGAATAACATGCAAATTTAGGGTTAGTATACCGGTAAATAATGTTACTAAACTGCCTGTCTGTCTTACTGAAAGCACGGCTACTGGGAGAAAATGAACTTTTTTCCTCCCTGGAGCTGCTAGCTTTCAGTCATGGGGGTGTGCACAGAGTTTCTACAATCACTTCTTACAGCACGACTTGCTATACTGTGAACTGCTGCTGTAAGCACTCCCCGAGACTTTGACTGTCGGCTCTGCAGCACATCAGTGCCGAGCAATCTGTCAACGTACCGAGGCTTGCTCACAGTATAGTTAGTGTTGCTGTGAGCGGTGACTGTATCCACTCTATGCACGCCCCCATGACTGAAAGCTGGCAGAAATAAGTTAATTTTCTCTCGGTAGGCACTCTTTCAGTGATGCGGCCAGGCAGCATTTATAGTCCTATTGACCTGAAAATTAACTCTAGCTATTATTATTATTTATTATTATAGTGCCATTTATTCCATTGCGCTTTACATGTGAGGAGGGATATACATAATAAAAACAAGTACAATAATCTTGAACAATACAAGTCCCAACTGGTACAGGAGGAGAGAGGACCCTGCCCGCGAGGGCTCACAATCTACAAGGGATGGATGAGGATACAGTAGGTGAGGATAGAGCTGGTCATGCAGCGGTTTGGTTGATCGGTGGTTACTGCAGGTTGTAGGCTTGTCAGAAGACGTGGGTCTGCAGGTTCTTTTTGAAGGTTTTGATGGTAGGCGAGAGTCTGATACGTTGTTGTAGAGAGTTCCAGAGTATGGGGGATATACGGGAGAAATCTTGTATGCGATTGTGGTAAGAGGGGAGTAGAGAAGAGGATTGGAGGTTGCGTTCAAATAAGTACCAGGAGACGAGGTCACAGATGTATGGAGGAGACAGATTGTGGATGGCTTTGTACGTCATGGTTAGGGTTTTGTACTGGAGTCTCTTGGCAATGGGGAGCCAGTGCAGGGATTGACAGAGGGGAGAGGCCGGGGAATAGCGGGGGGACAGGTAGATTAGTCGGACAGCAGAGTTTAGAATAGATTGGAGGGGTGCAAGAGTGTTCGAGGGGAGGCCACAGAGCAGGAGGTTGCAGTAGTCAAGGCGGGAGATGATGAGGGCATGGACTAGGGTTTTGGCAGATTCTGCAAAGTAAATAGTGTCTTGCAAGGTGACAGGTTCCCTTTAAAGAATTGTATCATCACCTAATGGACATTGGTGGGCTTTTATTTTAATTTTATTTTTATTTATTTTGTTTTTACTGGGTTTATCTCATGTAGTATTCTGCCACTATTAAACGTTTATTGCAAAAATAGGACACCTTTATTGTTTTTATGTCTCCACCATTCCGGTCTCTGTATTCAAGAATTAAAATGAGCCTCTAAGACGTGTAATAATTGAAGAATGTCTTTTTTTGTGGTGGGGGTTGGAAAGAGAAAGAAGACATTAAACATTCAGTCGACTTCACACATTTTTTGACCCGCATTGACCATGCCAAAACTGTGCCGCTTGGTCCAGAATTTTTTTTCTTGGCCCTTATCGAGTCTTGAAATGACTGTTGTCTGATGAAATTTCGCCTCAGTTGGATTAGTGATTATCATTAATGATTGTATGCGATGGTCAGATCATGTAAGCAATGGACGGTTTATAACCAATATGTTTCACTTGAGCAAATAATCTCCACTTATGTATATGCAAACTAAATGCAAAAATAAATACAATCGTTCTTCAAAACCTGGAAGAATGTATTTGGTATTCAGTGAACTGATTTGCCATTTATTTTTGCTCTTGAGAATAAGCAGGTGCCGTGGCGTGTGCAGGTGCATCGAGGTATTGTGTAGTGAATGGGAAATTATTTAGCTTTAAGCCATATTTAGTAATGTCACTCACTACAGTGGCTACTATTAATGATTTTCATATGGAAAAGTTTAAAAAATAAAAAGACATCTTAACATTTGCACTCTCAATGCAAAACACGCACTTAACATGTACATTTCTATCATTTCTTGATACGAACTAATAAAAAAGTGTGCTATATTACAGCCTCAAATAACTTTCCTTTTCTATAATCTCCCTCCCACACCAATTGTTGTCCCAAAATTATATGTAAAGTACTGTACTATCTTAAAATACTTATTCAACCACCTTACATTAGCCCATCTTTTATACTAAATCATTCTCACAGTTTAAAATTTAAAAAGAAAATAAAATGATTGGCCAACAGTGGGAAGCCCCGCCCCCTAGGAGCCCTCCTATATACATGTGAATCAATAAAGCTCAACTGCGACTCTTTCAGCAATCTGTACATCCTGAATCATCCTAATACAACACTTTAAGCACTGAAATCACAAATCATTCTCTGCTGGCTCAATATCTGCATAGTATTTGCATAGACAATGTAGAATATTCTCATGTTCCCTGGCATTCGGTCACTTTCCCTTCTACCATGGTCACGGTTTCAGGATGGATCACAAGTGTATGTGTATGTGTGTGTGTGTGTGTGTATATATATATATATATATATATATATATATATATATATATATATATATATATATATACAGTTTAGTTTATATATGGTAAGCTAGAAAAAAAACTTTATAAGATGAAAAATAAATTATACTCATCCTTTAAATTTCCCATCTTCCATTTTTCTTGAAATACTTGCTGCACGTCCAGTTGACCGCTGTGCGTCCAGTTGACCGTTGAGCGTCCAGTTGACACCTTCGCATCCATTTGCGTCCAGTTAACCGCTGAGTGTCCAGCTGACTGTTGCACGTCCAGTTGACCGCTGAGCATCTAGTTGACCGCTGAGCGTCCAGTTGACACCTTTGCATCCATTTGCGTCCAGTTAACCGCTGAGTGTCCAGCTGACCGTTGCATGTCCAGTTGACTGCTGAGCATCTAGTTGACCGCTGAGCGTCCAGTTGACCGCTTCACATCCAGTTGACCGCTGAGCGTCCAGTTGACATCTTCGCATCCATTTGCGTCCAGTTGACCGCTGCAGCTAATAATGGACCGTAGTGGTAATGACGTATTGTTATTGGTTGTGACAGTCACATGGATGTACAACACATGATCACCCCAGCAAAGTAAACAAAGACTGGGATGGACCCTTGGGGTAGATTTTAATAGTGGATTATTTGTTTGTTTGTTCTTTTTATTACATACCATTTATATAATTTCTTGATGTGTTTTTTTTTAACCCTTGGCAACCCTTCTGAAATTGGGAACAGGAAGGGTCACTTTAGCTGGTAATCCACTCCATAAATTACAGCTGCTGTATTATCCAGCAATCTCTAGCTACATCTAAAAGCTGTGACACCGAGTATCACCCAGAACTCCGGTTCATTTTCTCCAATATCAGCATCTGGCGTGTAGAGCGCTCACCCCCGTCACTCAAGCAACAGTTCAACAGTAACCCGGAGAAATGCTACCGATTTCAATTTGCAGGATATTGAAAGAGTTTATTTCACCATTTCCATGGGAAGGAAATGTCACCGAAAGTAAATGGAAAAGGAGAAAAGCCTTTGTTGATTTATTCCCAGATTCCCACAAATTTCCTAAATATTTACAGTTGCGGCTACAGTCGCGTCTCCGCTCTAATTTGTCCTGACATGGCAATGATCGCGGGGCGTAATGTGTTACTTCAGAGATAAATAACCGTTCGTTTCCTTAGCAGCAATCGATAAATAAAGTCAAAATACCATTTACTGTTTGTGCAAATTTGTCATATTGTCATGGCAGTGGCTGCCTCGCGTTGAGTTGTCAGGGCAACAGTTATTATAAGACCCATCTAAGTGGAAAATAGACCGAGTTTCAATCTTGAGCTCTTTAAGTTGAGAAGTGTGTTCTTTGCACAAGTTGATATTTTCTCGGGATAGCGTTCTGAGTGGGCTATCAGTTTACCGTCCTCTGTATGAAAGCGAAGCAGATTTAACGCTCACAATCGGATCAAATATGATGTCGCTCGGGTTATAGCCAGAAGAGGAAACGACCGTTAACACTTTGTAACATTTTTTTTTTAGATATTGTTGTGCCTGTGATGATGATGAGACTTCTGAAAAATCTTTTGTAAAGACCATAAAGTAAAGTCTAAATTACACCAGTGCCTATTGTAAAAATTGTACAGATTTCTATGTATAAATATATATTTAAAAAAAAAAAATACAGATTGTGATATGAAAATAAACACAAAGGAACAAACATTTTTCCCCAAAAATATTTAAGCTTGACTTAAACTGTAGGTCACCTTCTGATGATACATTCCCTTGAAAATACATATTTATTAGAGCAGACGTGTACCTTGAAGGATAAAGAAACTTCACTGGCATTTATGTTTTTAGTTTAAGGTGTAGTCTGGCCTTTGGGTACAAGTCTGCAGTCACTCTTTGTGACTGCAAACTTGTGAATGCTCACATCACGCGCACTGATTGCTGTGAGGATTCTCCAACCCTGGCAGGCGATTTTGCATACATGTGGTCGCGTGCCGACTAGACGTGCACAGTCTTGCTCAATATAAGTGCAAGGCTGGGCACGTCTAGTCGGAATGTGGCCAGGAGTGTGCAAATTTCATACTTGCAGTCACATGACTGCCTGTATCCCGGCAACAGTGAGTCCTCACAGCGCAGTGGTTATAATGTGGGGGGGTTCGCAAGTCTGCAGTCACATAGCGCTGATTAGTAGAATCAGTCACTCTAACAGTGGTCAGATGCGAATAGTGCATGGAGCAGAACACTGCTCCATCAGATTGTTAATGACCGCTCCTGTCTACTGCAAATTGTCTTCTTTTGACATGAATATGAGCTGATCCATTGTAATCTGCAGCGGCCATTAGAAAGTGTACGTAGCCATTGTCATCTGCTCCATGCACTCTTTACATCTGGATGCTGTTGCCGTGGAAAATCATTTTAGGGTACGTGTACACTGAAAGAATTTACATAAATGCGTCGAGGCTTCAAATTTTCAAGGAAAAAAAAAAGACAGAAATCTCATTCACTTTGATCGTCCTGAAAGTGCATCATTATTTACCCTTAAAGGGCCACTGTCACCCCCTCCAGCCGTTATAAACTAAAAGAGCCACCTTGTGCACCAGTGCGGCTACCCACCTTGTGAATCCCAGCCCCGCAGTGTGTTATGCATTATGCAGAGTGCGGGGCTGGGATTCACAAGCAGGGCGGCCTCACAGGCGCAGTCTGCAAGCCTGGCTGTGACGTCAGACGGCCAGAGCTCACTGCGCCTGCACCAGACAGTACTACACAGCGCAGGTGCCGGATTTCATGCGAAAACAGCGCGATGGGGGCGGCGCCCCTGAAGATTTGAGTGACGGCAGTGTGGCGTTTCAAGCAGGGGGGTGAGGACCTGCCTCCCTGGCGAAAGACAGGTATTTTGGAGAAGTTATAAAAAGCTTTATTTTGGGAATACATGCACCAAAAACTAAAAGAGCCACCTTGTTAGAATGCAGCATTACTGCTACACAAGGTGGCTCTGTTAGTTTATAACGGCTGGAGGGGGTGACAGTGGCCCTTTAAAAACGGCACAGCAAAACCACCGGGAAGGAAACCTGTCATGTGAAAAACTGCTATTATTCTACAGATATAGGGATAGTCTGCAGGTTAATAGTGTCCTGTAGACGTGCGGCCTCCACACTGAGAGCCCCGCTGCCAGAAGGAAATTAACTTTAGTCCTCCAGCCTTTAGTCAAAGAGGTGCGACTTCAGTAGCATAGACAGCAGTGGCTGTATCCATGCGCCGGCACTGACCCATAGCCGCCTCTGTACTGATGGCACTGCTGAGCCGCCTCTGTACTGATGGCACTGCTGAGACGCGTCTGTACTGATGGCACTGCTGAGCCGCCTCTGTACTGATGGCTTCTGAGATGCCTCTGTACTGATGGCACTGCTGAGATGCCTCTGTACTGATGGCACTGCTGAGCCGCCTCTGTGCTGATGACACAGCTGAGACGCCTCTGTGCTAATGGCAATGCTTAGCCTCCTCTGTGCTGATGGCAATGCTGAGCCTCCTCTGTGCTGATGGCACTGCTGAGCCTCCTCTGTGCTGATGGCACTGCTGAGCCTGCTCTGTACTGATGGCACTGCTGAGCCTCCTCTGTGCTGTTGGACTGCTGAGCCTCCTCTGTACTGATGGCACTGCCGATCCTCCTCTGTACTGATGGCACTGCCGATCCTCCTCTGTGCTGATGACACTGCTGAGCCGCCTCTGTGCTGATGGCACTGCTGAGCCTGCTCTGTACTGATGGCACTGCTGAGCCTCCTCTGTGCTGTTGCACTGCTGAGCCTCCTCTGTACTGATGGCACTGCCGATCCTCCTCTGTACTGATGGCACTGCCGATCCTCCTCTGTACTGATGGCACTGCCGATCCTCCTCTGTACTGATGGCACTGCCGATCCTCCTCTGTACTGATGGCACTGCTGAGCCTCCTCTGTACTGATGGCACTGCTGAGCCTCCTCTGTGCTGATGGCACTGCTGAGCCTCCTCTGTGCTGATGGCACTGCTGAGCCTCCTCTGTGCTGATGGCACTGCTGTGCCGCCTCTGTGCTGATGGCACTGCTGAGCCTCATCTGTACTGATGACAATGCTGAGCCTGCTCTGTACTGATGGCACTGCCGAGCCTCCTCTGTGCTGTTGCACTGCTGAGCCTCCTCTGTACTGATGGCACTGCCGATCCTCCTCTGTACTGATGGCACTGCCAATCCCCCTCTGTACTGATGGCACTGCTGAGCCTCCTCTGTACTGATGGCACTGCTGAGCCTCCTCTGAGCTGATGGCACTGCTGAGCCTCCTCTGTGCTGATGGCACTGCTGAGCCGCCTCTGTGCTGATGGCACTGCTGAGCCTCATCTGTACTGATGGCACTGCCTATCCTCCTCTGTACTGATGGCACTGCCGATCCTGCTCTTTACTGATGGTACTGCTGAGCCTCCTCTGTACTGATGACACTGCTGAGCCTGCTCTGTACTGATGGCACTGCTGAGCCTCCTCTGTACTGATGGCACTGCTGAGCCTCCTCTGTACTGATGGCACTGCTGACCCTCCTCTGTACTGATGGCACTGCTGAGCCTCCTCTGTGCTGATGGCACTGCTGAGCCTCATCTGTACTGATGACAATGCTGAGCCTGCTCTGTACTGATGGCACTGCCAATCCTCCTCTGTACTGATGACACTGCCGATCCTGCTCTTTACTGATGGTACTGCTGAGCCTCCTCTGTACTGATGGCACTGCTGAGCCTCCTCTGTACTGATGGCACTACTGACCCTCCTCTGTACTGATGGCACTGCTGAGCCTCCTCTGTGCTGATGGCACTGCTGAGCCTCCTCTGTGCTGATGGCACTGCTGAGCCTCCTCTGTGCTGATGGCACTGCTGAGCCTCCTCTGTGCTGATGGCACTGCTGAGCCTCCTCTGTGCTGATGGCACTGCCGAGCCTCCTCTGTGCTGATGGCACTGCTGAGCCTCCTCTGTGCTGATGGCACTGCCGAGCCTCCTCTGTACTGATGGCACTGCCGATCCTCCTCTGTACTGATGGCACTGCTGAGCCTCCTCTGTACTGATGGCACTGCCGATCCTCTATAGTGATGGCACTGCTGAGCCTGCTCTGAACTGATGGCATTGCAGAGCCTCCTCTGTACTGATGACACTGCTGAGCCTGCTCTGTACTGATAGCACTGCTGAGCCTCCTCTGTACTGATGGCACTGCTGAGCCTCCTCTGTACTGATGGCACTGCTGAGCCTCCTCTGTGCTGAAGGCACTGCCGATCCTCCTCTGTACTGATGGCACTGCTGAGCCTCATCTGTACTGATGGCGCTGCTGAACATACTCTGTATTGATGGTGCTGCTGAGCCACCTCTGTACTGATGGCGCTGCTGAGCTAGCTGTCTGCATGGATGGTGCTGCTGAGTCGCCTCTGTACTGACAGCGCTGCTGAGCTGGCTTTCTTTACTAATGGCGCTGCTGAGCTAGCTGTCTGCACGGATGGCGCTGCTGAGTCAGCTGTGTACTGATGGTGCTGCTGAGACTGCTGTCTGTACTAATGGCACTGCTTAGCTGCCTGTATGTACTGATGACACTGCTGAGCTGGCCGTCTGTACTAATGGCGCTGCTGAGCCACCTGTCTGTACTGATGGTATTGCTGAGCCACCTCTGTACTGATGGTGCTGCTGAGCCAGCTGTCTGTACTAATGGTGCTGCTGAGCCACCTGTCTGTACTGATGGTATTGCTGAGCCACCTCTGTACTGATGGTGCTGCTGAGCCAGCTGTCTGTACTAATGGTGCTGCTGAGCTGCCTGTCTGTACTAATGGTGCTGCTGAGCCGTCTGTCTGTACTGATAGCATTGCTGAGCCACCTCTGTACTGATGGTGCTCCTGAGCTTGGCTGGCTGTACTAATGGCGCTGCTGAGCTAGCTGTCTGCACAGGTGGTGCTGCTGAGCCGGCTGTCAGTCAGTGCTAGAGAGTGGTTACAGGTGCCACTCACTATGTACTGAGTGGTGACTGACACTATATCGGCGGTGCCTGTATGGCTGAAAGCCGATGGCTGCCGGGAGGAATATAGTTTGGGCTTTCAGTGCAGCACAATTATCACTATATCTGCAGATTAATAGCATTTTATTACATTGCCAGTTGCTATTAAATACCTTTTTGCCATATGCACTCACTTCCTGGGAAGTTTGCGCTGGACTTGTGCTCAAGCACAGCAGTCAATGTGAACACGACGAGCTGTAGCGTAAGTGCACAAGGCATGTATAGATCAGGAGCCCTAACTACTGATGAAGTCCTCTACAGCTAAGACTACCATGTAAATTAGTTGGTTCTGATGATAGTATTGTCTTAAGAAAAGTAGCCAGTTCTTAAAATAGAAGGGCATTCTGTGCATAATGGAATCTGTAAAAAGAAGACGGAGTCTTAACATGCGAAGAGCTGAACCAGCAGATGTTCAGGAAAGTGCCAACCATGAATGGGGAAAGGAGCTCCAGTCACCCTCTTACTCCAGGAACTCGATACATATTTTCTCTCCCCGTTCTGATGAAAAGCCCTATAAATCCTTGACTCCAGAACACTGTACAATGAGAGCCCATTAATGCCTCCGCTCACCACAGAGCTGTCTGAGCACATAATCACATTGCGTACATTGTTTCCACTGCAGCTATGGATTGGGGGAAATGACTTGCAGATAGCCATCTACGGAGGAAACCTTTTCATACAATCCCTTCTATTCCGAAAAGGTATTTGAGCAGTACTGCTGTCACTGCGTTTCGGAAGTCCATGCCGTGCCATGTAATTTCTTCAGTAGGCCATCTTTCAAGGCTTTCAGGGGAGATGGGTGAAGCTTCTGTGACTTGTACATATTATTACATACATGTAATTATGGCTGAACCGATAGAGGAATCTCCCAGTCAGCAGTCTTTACCGCCGTCGGCAAAGGTTACCTTGCGTGGAAATCTCTGTGAATTGATGTCCGCTCCAGTAAACATATCGACCTTGCGCGTGATCCTCAGGATATATCCACATCGCTCTTGATCTATGGAAAGAGGACAGTGGGCGTCAGAGTGGCGGGCAATATTAAAGATTATTCCAGTGTAATAGATATTATACATTCGTATCGAATGATCAATAGAACCGTGTGGCTTTGTGATAGTGGGGGGATGAATTCAGATTCTTCCTAGCCTCAATGGGACTTTCTACATAATGGGAAAACTGATTCAGAAAAATATGTTAAAAAAAAAAAAAAAAAACATTGGTTTTTCTTTCATATAATGAATTGTATAACAAAAAAATATATATTTGAATCTTTATTTCAGGCTACTCTAGACCTATAGGTTCTTCTGATACATCAAAGACAAAAAGCACAATATGGATTTTTGCGAAAATCTTAGGACTTTTGATGTTTTCACACCAGTTTGAAGCAGCACCGAAAAATAGGCAAAGCTGTGGAGGAGCTGAGGAGGAATGGGGCAGGGCTACTCCCACCTGTCAAATTCATGGAAATGGTGGTGGTTCTTTCTCCAGAAATGTCATTCCAGTCCCTGACTGGAGTAACACTTTGTTGAGGTGCATGGAGACATTTGCCACTGATGAGATGCGCCACATTCATGGGCATGTACCTCTTGATGAATTTGGTGCATCTTATTCCTGCACTCCTCTCTTTTAGAGTGCCATATGAAGCACCAGTCTTAATGAATTAGAAAGTGGTTGTACAGGAGGAGGAGGTGAGCTGTGACATCACCTATTGTGAATGGTGGATCCTGTGTTATCTACTGTATATAGAGGTGTTATCAGTCATTGTACAGGAGGAGGAGGTGAGCTGTGACATCACCTATTGTGAATGGTGGATCCTGTGTTATCTACTGTATATAGAGGTGTTATCAGTCATTGTACAGGAGGGGGAGGTGAGCTGTGACATCATATATTGTGAATGGTGGATCCTGTGTTATCTACTGTATATAGAGGTGTTATCAGCCATTGTACAGGAGGAGGAGGTGAGCTGTGACATCACCTATTGTGAATGGTGGATCCTGTGTTATCTACTGTATATAGAGGTGTTATCAGCCATTGTACAGGAGGAGGAGGTGAGCTGTGACATCACCTATTGTGAATGGTGGATCCTGTGTTATCTACTGTATATAGAGGTGTTATCAGTCATTGTACAGGAGGGGGAGGTGAGCTGTGACATCACCTATTGTGAATGGTGGATCCTGTGTTATCTACTGTATATAGAGGTGTTATCAGACAGTGTACAGGAGGAGGAGGTGGTGAGCTGTGACATCACCTATTGTGAATGGTGGATCTTGTGTTATCTGCTGTATATAGAGGTGTTATCAGTCATTGTACAGGAGGAGGAGGAGGTGAGCTGTGACATCCCCTATTGTGAATGGTGGATCCTGTGTTATCTACTGTATATAGAGGTGTTATCAGTCATTGTACAGGAGGAGGAGGAGGAGGAGGTGAGCTGTGACATCATCCATTGTGAATGGTGGATCCTGTGTTATCATTTGTGTCATTGTAATGCTGCCTGTGATGATACTTTAGAAAAATCTTTTATACACAACAGGGAGTATGAATCTAAATAGCTCCAGCGACTTTTGTATACAGTTTTTTTTTTTTCTTTTTTTTTTTTTGTAATTCTCATCTGGCTGACAGAGCAATCTCTGCACTCCCAGCACTCCGATGCTCGATCACACTCACCCATCACTAAATGTGATATGAAAAATATATACATTTAACAAAAAAGCTTGATTTCGACAAGTCATTTACTTTCTAATCACAGATTCCCTTTAAACAATAACATTTTAATGGTTGACTTCCCACAAGCGAGCATTGTAGAGGAATTGATTATTTACTGCCAGGTTCTTGTGGTGACTTCAACTGATCGATAGGGAACCGGCTGTATTAATGCTATTACTTGATACCAGGATAACTATTTGTTGTAGTTCACACCAAGCCGTTCAACAGAATAAACTCAATCTAAGGACAATTATTTTTATATAAAGATTTAGCAGATCTGAATTTGATGAAACTGTACAGAATATTAGTGCCCTTGCCTACAATTTTCCCAATGACCACCAATCAATCATGGATACCGTAATGATGGGCTGATCTCAGCTACAGCCTACAATCATCAGCTGGGAACCAGCAGTAAGAATTTGTTTCCCTACAGCACGACCGCAGGAGAATGGAAGTATTACACCATTCCTACTAAATTAAATGGAAAGTCTTTATAGTGGAATGACAAGTTGGGTCCTCCAGAGTCAAAGCTGCTTTTTATAGCTGCTCTCTGTTATCTTGAATCAAACCCCTAATAAAGTAATTGAAAATCAGTTTTCTCTTCCAGACAAACCCTTTATGATAGAGTTATCAAGTTGACTCTTGGTTGCCTGTTGTAACTCGGTTATGTGTGTAAAGAACCATTTCATCCATTTTTGACTCATTGACCTGTACAAAGTACTTACAGCCCCCGTAAATAAATACCTTACATGTGTGCAGAGGCTCGATAATATTTAGAATGTCCTTTTTTGTGTCAACAGAAATAATTTATGAACCTGATTTAGTATGGCAGCTGTTCTAAATTTGCCAGGACTAATTTGCATCCCAGGCTAAATTGTAGTGTGACATTGTTTCCACAGTTGTGAGCATTTTGGGGGGAAAGTAGCATATTTATTGCCGATTTGCTGTTGTGAACTTTGTCTTGGTGCCAGGATGTTGAAAGCCGTTGAGCATATCTTAAAATGATACAACACATGTTCTCAATGGATGTTACAGTGGTGACTTCTCTAACTCTACTGCAACTCCAATTTAAATTTTTAAGTGGCACTAATGCTTGAACATCGTTTTCGTAATTAATTGTAAATTGCTTTGGCTTCCACCCAGAGGCTGCCATTGAACTGATGTGCCAGCCTGGTTCAGTAAACTCCTCTACATTGCCTATAATAAGGTGAGGAATTCATTTACTTCAATTATTGTCAGATTTAGGAGAAATCTCTTGCGTCTTATACAGAATTGAAGTTGTATTTCTAACACGTTAGAAATGATCGAAACTACTCCAAATTTGAATGTACCAGCGTCGACAAATTTTTCCCAAAAATGCAACTCTCAACTAATAAATTTACTGAGAATTGCAGGTGCCTCAAATGCCCTGAAAAGACATACAGAACACCGTGAGTTCCACTAAGATTATATTCAAGCTATTTAATGCAAACACAACATTAGTAATGTCAAAGTGACTTGCAAATGTTCGGTTATGGATGGTAACCTGTCCTCACTTCTGTTTTGTCTGATACACTATCTGTACTTGATAAAGATCATGTTGGATCGAAATGTCGCCACAGAAGGCAGAATAAAGGAGATGTAAATTCACCAACTGGTGAGGCGCTGTCCTTATTTTCTATGTGATGTTTACACACTATCTGTACATCATGTTCAGATTTGTTTCCACTTTTTCTCCCTATTTCTGTTGCGAAAATGTGAGCTGTGACCTTCTCTTACTTTCCAGAATCACACCAAAATTGGTTGCTGCACTGCATTCCCTTCCTTGGCTTTTATACTGGCTATAATAGATAGTGTGATACTATGTGATGTAATGGCTGCAACTCATTATTGGGAAGCCTGCACGTTCACGCCCAAGGTCATATGAGCTTTCTAAGTTGTGTAATATGGTGGTAGGCATTAATTAAACCAGCAAATTTCTTAAAATTTGACAGGAATTCAGTTCATATCGAATCGATTCACTCTTCTCTAACCCTGAACAATGTGCTGAAATGTGCTGCGTGAGAAATATACTCCAGTCTGGGACCGTATCTGTTGTAATTATTTATACCATTTTTTAGTGTAAATTATCATGAATTGATCAGCTACATTTGGCTGCATAACCTACGGGCTAAGCTCTTCCAAGTTATCAAAACGTTAGCAGAGTTGGCCGTTGAAGCACGAAACCCAAACTTTTTTTCACAACTATAAGTTCTAAAAAAATGATTTTCGAAATTTGAAATATTTTCTTGCCAAAAGTCTGGTGAAAACAGTTTGCTGAATCAAGGATGAGGTGTTGTCGAATATGACCAAGTTATGGAGTAGGGCTACATAACTTAACAAAAATGGTTGGTTTATTTTCATTATTCATTCTGTAACCCCCTTTATCAGAACTTTCTGTCTACAATGTTGATTCTTTGATGACATACCGAGTCTTGAGCAACGTAATTACGGCCAAGGTTGGCCACAGACATTTATTGGGCAATTTTTGGGCAGCCTTACTTCTGGTGTCCTTCAAATCCTGGTAAGTATATGTTTTCCCAATATTGTGCCCATATTCCTTTCTTATAAAAGGAGATGAGTCACAAAATATATATTCAGGGAAATAAATCTGTGTGTTACTCACAACTCCCAACAGAGTAATTCAAAGGTTTTTTTTTTTTTTCCTCTGATCGTCATGTACCACTCATCTAAGTATATATCAAGCCAAGAGGAAAAGTATGGAAGTAAACATCTGTATCTATAAAGACATAAATCTTTTGTTTTTGCAAAAATACGCATGGCAGTAAAGCAAATCTTTCTTGTAACATTTTCTTAAAAAATTGTAATAAATGCTGGTAAATTTGTCTTATCATCCTAAAATCAGTTTATAGCTGATAACTGGAAGTTCAGGTGTTATCAAAAGTTAACAAATCAAGTTTATATAAAAGTTTCCAAAAGAATAATCACCACTATTTTAAACTATTTAGCACTATTTCGATTTTCAATACCATACTATTTTGTCCCACCATTAGTCCCTCCACTAATTTGTGATGTGAGTCGGCAGGTAGACATTGTCAAATGACCCAGTTCTGTTTTCTGCCTATAACTCTGCCAGTCATTGTATTGTCCATATATCTTTTATACTTCCTGCTTTTCTGCTAAATGTTAATACAAATCAGTCTCCTCCCCCCTCTGGCAGCTGTCAATATAGTCTTCTGTAAGGACACCTTCTGATTCAGTAGTTAAAAAGTAATAGTACCATAGAGTCTGGCGCAGTGACAAGAGATAGTACTACTTGCTTGCTTAATAGTTAATGCTTTAAATGTGGCATACTGCTACACTTTTCAGGCTCTAGTCTTTTATTGTCCAGTGTAAAAGTCATTTGTGTAGGTGAACAGAAGATTGCTATGAATGAGATTATGTATGAGGATTGAACAGCATGAGCAATAAGGAATAAGCATACGTTTTGAGTAATGAGCATACGTTTCCACCAGTACTTGGCTCGGTAACATAATGTGTCTATTGATATTCATTGTGAATACATGGCTGCATCAGTTT
The DNA here is from genome assembly GCF_051348905.1 of Ranitomeya variabilis. Lineage (NCBI taxonomy): Eukaryota > Metazoa > Chordata > Amphibia > Anura > Dendrobatidae > Ranitomeya > Ranitomeya variabilis. The sequence goes on along the minus strand of NC_135237.1, from coordinate 530,791,235 downwards.
AAATAAGTCAATATTATTAGCCTTCAAAGGGTCATTTTTAATACCTGTAACTAGCAATTATAGTGAATTGATCCAGTTTCCTTTTTGGAGATCAGGATGTGAAATGCTCACTCTCAAGCTGATAAGAAAAGGCCTCCTAGAAGAAGAGTTAGCGGTCCCGTTCAGTTGTGTCCACCTGGTCAAATCTGTCTTTATGTTCCACTCAGGTAGTCATGGCCTTCGTAAAGATCACAGCTTTCCCTCTTAGAGTGTTATATGACCTGATGGAAGAAAATAACTATAGCTCCTTCTCAACCTGAATAGTTGAACAGCAGTAGGTCCTACTCAGATAGGTATGGCCTCCTGGAAGAATAGACTATAGGTGAAACTCTGATCGGTATGGCATCTGGAAGCACAGAGTTATGAGTTTTATTCAAAGACTAATGGCCTTCCAAAAGAACCCTGCAAGGTCTGGAATGTAAGAGTTCGATAAATTATGTTCATATGACATTTGTAATTTACATATGACTTAACAGATCCATAGATCTCTATAGATCTCTATGGGTCTGCTATGTACTGTAAGGACAACGCATAGTCTTCACTGATTTAGTTATCAGCTCTTTTGAAAATGATTCTTTTGTTGTTACTGGCATTTCCTCTGCTTGTGAAATATTGAAAGTTGCTGACTCTGTGGGCGTCACATTAGTCAATAAATGACTCGATACGTAGGCCTAAACGTATTTCAAATTTGCCATTTATTACATATCTGGAGTAAAAGTTAAAGGGATAATTTTAGACTTTGATTATTTTTTTTCCATCAGATACTTGCAATGATCTGTTTCTGCTCAGGCATGGACAGAGGAACGTCAACAGAGCAGCTATTTCTCTTCTGGTCTACTCTGTCAACAGGGCGTCACAACCGATGTTATGCTGATGGATAGCCGGCTCCTCTCAGTTAGGCAGTGTGGAGCCAGTTGTCAATCAGCAAAATGTTAGCATTAATACTCTGTCGACAGAGCAGAATGAAAGAGAAGAAAGTGCTCTGTTGACGTGACGTCATCAGAAGCAGGAGAATCGCCGGTAGGAGCGATCGGTGACCACTCTGAACCAGCAAAGATCATTGCCTAGCAAAACGGGCAGGTAGTTGGCAAAGTTCCTCATAGATGCTTTAATAACAGTATTCTAAAGTTTGTCGCAAAAAAACTCAAAATGTTTAGATTTTCCATGACTTTGGATATCCCTCCACACCTTCATTGGGATGTTGCCAATCTTGTCTCCACCTTGTCCCCTATGAAAAATATTACCATGGTTAAGCTGGGCACATTTAAATGAAGTTGTGTGGACTAGTGTTGAATACTTGCCAAGAGTCCCCATTTTTCCGGGACAAAAGAGTCATGGTTTTGAGTAAGTAGCAGTTTTTGGGTCAGGGTTTAAATCCCAAATGTTGATACGTATCTTTCAGCTTTGATGTCAGAAGTAATTGTGGGAAACTTCTTTTGATGCGCCATTATCCAGTATTGTTTTGTAGGAATTCTATTTTTGTCCTTTTTTTTATCTTTGAATATTTATGTTGTTCATTTAGATAGGAGCTGAACTAAAAAACAGTGATGTTACCTCTCTTAGCGTCTGTCTTCCTCTTTGTCCTCTTTTTGCTACTTTCCGTCTAGCCTATCAACAGATGTCAATCCAAAGAATAACAATTGACGTTCATATCCTAGAACCGAAAACTAGGTCTCACTCATTAAAATACATACAGAGAAATCCGATTCTATCTTACCAATTAGTAACATCCCTCCCGTAGTTCACAGAACTGTTTCCTAAACCTTTTATCATTAACGATTGCGAAAGAGAACAAAGAACAGTTACATATCTCACAAAGGCTAAGAGGCGAGATTGTGGTTTGTGTGTTACAAAATAAAGAAGGATCTTGAGCAAAACAATAAACCCAGGACACTGAAGACTATTATGCATTTTATGAGCCTGGAGTTGAGCAACTAACGTCTCAGGCATGCTATTATTTAGGATTTTGGAACGCTTATAAGATTCTAATTATGGAGAAATGCTCAGGATCATGAATGAGCAGCAGCAAGAATTTGTTTCTGAAGATTTTAAAGTGAGAGTTGTTAACGCGATGTATGGGTGGTAATACTTTTACTTTTAAAGGGTTAAGAAGAAAGAAAGGAAGAATTAATAAATTCATAATTATCTTTAATTGACAAGTCATACTTGTTTTCCTGACCTTATCGTCTTCTAGAATGTCAGTGGGACAAGGGCCTGAGGACATGCACGGTACCAAGTGCCAGTGATAACCGTAGTGACCTGGAGATAGCTTGATAGTATAGGATGTAGGTTAGGCTCTGTTCACATGTCCATTCATTTGTAATGGATGAATGGATGCAGTATTAAAAAAATAAATAAGTAAATGGATCTGTTACAAATGGAGCACAAGCAGATGAACGCTTTAGTTTCCGTTTTATATTCTTTTTTGATTGCAGTAGATTAATTTTTCTAGAGTTCTGTGCAAGCCTAATACTTGAAAATTGGATCTGTTAACAGATGACCCTTTGTTATGATATATTGTCTATAGATTTCGATCTTAAAAAAAAAAAAAGGGATCCAGTTGCTGTCCAATTTTTGAGCTAGACATAAAAGTCTGTTTTTTCATCCAACTGAATTGTACTCAAACATTTTAGCACATTTCCGTCTCTATTCAAATGTCTTATTTTCCAGTATTAGATCAGCTAGACAAAGAAGACAGCAGCTTAAGCAGCCTCTTCTTACCTCAGCACCCCTGATATCTCCAGTATTAGATCAGATAGACAGGGTGGACCGCAGTGTGAGCAGCCTCTTCTTACCTCAGCACCCCTGATATCTCCAGTATTAGATTAGATAGACAGGATGGACAGCAGCTTAAGCAGCCTCTCCTTACCTCAGCACCCCTGATATCTCCAGTATTGGATCAGACAGACAGGGTGGACAGCAGTGTGAGCAGCCTTTTCTTACCTCAGCACCCCTGATATCTCCAGTATTAGATTAGATAGACAGGATGGACAGCAGCTTAAGCAGCCTCTCCTTACCTCAGCACCCCTGATATCTCCAGTATTGGATCAGACAGACAGGGTGGACAGCAGTGTGAGCAGCCTCTTCTTATCTCAGCACCCCTGATATCTCCAGTATTAGATCAGATAGACAGGATGGACAGCAGCTTAAGCAGCCTCTCCTTACCTCAGCACCCCTGATATCTCCAGTATTGGATCAGACAGACAGGGTGGACAGCAGTGTGAGCAGCCTTTTCTTACCTCAGCACCCCTGATATCTCCAGTATTAGATTAGATAGACAGGATGGACAGCAGCTTAAGCAGCCTCTCCTTACCTCAGCACCCCTGATATCTCCAGTATTGGATCAGACAGACAGGGTGGACAGCAGTGTGAGCAGCCTCTTCTTACCTCAGCACCCCTGATATCTCCAGTATTAGATTAGATAGGGTAGACAGAAGTGTGAACAGCCTTTTCTTACCTCAGTACCCTTGACATCTCCAGTATACAATCAGAAAGACCGGGTAGATAGCAATGTGAGTGGCCTATTTTCACAGAACCTTGGAGGAAGTGAGAGAGCAGAAGCAGTTCTGACTTCTAGCAGATATCAGTGTCATCCGAAGAAAATGGGAGTCAAGCGGTCCATGAGCTGCTGGTGTGGCTGCAGGGCTCACATGACATAAAAGTGTCCCATTTGCCCTAGGAGATCCGTCGTAGACATTGCTGGAAAGGCACCAGCACCGTAATTGAGCACAGGCTGTTTTTATTTTACATGGGGAAACGTAGTGAGTGAGAAGAGGTTGACTTAGTAGCTGACAACCCCTCTAAGGTTTGCTGCATCATGGTATCAGAATGCTTGAAGTGTTAAGTTAACACTTAGTACATCTTTACTTTCTTGGGCTGATTATTTTGATCACAGCAGGAATTAGTAGCCTTATTGCCATCAGCCTGGTTATATGGAGCCATCAAAGGGCACAAAGACCATCAGATTATCCCAGTAACAGTATCACCTGATGGGCCAGTGCTGAGAAATCAAGCTTTCAAGCCAAATGAAATGAGCCTCAAAGTGCATTGTCTTCCGAAGTTTGATTTCTCAGCGCTGGCACATGAGCTTTACTAGAGAACGGATAACCTTTTTATTGTTGTACTAGGAATAATATTGCCACTAGTTTCGGTAGTAAAAGCAATGCTGACAGTTTCCTTTTAGCTATGCAGATCTCGCACTACAGAGGCTCAGGCAGGACGGCACGTGGTTTTATATGGGGGTTTAATCTTTTGTACTAAATGAAAAATATTAAATTGATAAGTGTTCCGCACAGTGTATTTCTGATGCTGCTCGAAGATACAATCAATGTGATGCATTGAGGCTTTGGAGTGTTCATATAAATCATTAATTATACTTATAGTGAGAATTGGATCCACCCATATCAGACAGATAGGAATAATGACGGCCTACTGGATCTTCTAGCTTTACAGGATCCAATGGTTACTATTAGACATAAGCAGCTGGCACTTTCGTGTGTGCAAGCAAGGGTTAATTCCGAGAAGCTAAGCTGCATTCCTGCAGGGTGTAGGGAGCAGCTAGGATTTCCCTTGTCGTATGGACCACATATAAGAATCAGAGACAGTAACACCTGCGTGGGGCCGGGGATAGCCTTCATTGTTTTGGCCTCCCAGAAATGCGGCTCCACAACCTGTATAATCTGTGCAGCCACCGAAGGTGCGAAGCCTGTAAATGTTAAAGTGGCGCTCCTCCTGCGATTAAGATGGGCTACATGGTCACAACATGGAAAACCGGTCATCTTAGTAACATACAGTTTATTGATCTTGTTTTAATCTTATATTTCCGTTTTGTTTTATTCTTTGCTAAGTGAAGACCATCAGCAAGCTGCTCTGTCGTGATTACCAATCTTATTATACGGAGTATAATTGTAGCCTTTGGTCCTTACACATATACCATAGATATAATACACATGAAGTCACTATGGGATTCTCGACAACAATTATCCTGGCGCTTCTGAATATAATGATGATATGCTGGATTTTATATTCTACCTTTATAACAAAAGCTGCCACCTTTGGGCGCTGGAGATGTGCGGATCGCTGCGCTGAAGCCAAGGCCACATTCCAGGTCGGTGCTCTCTGGCCGCGGACGGGAGCTGCAGAAATGTCGTGAGCTTCTGGACATGGGCAGATTAGATCGGTAGAAAGGACAGATTATATAGACTGGGCAGATGGTAGACAGGGCAGTTTAGATTGTTAGATAGGAGAGATTATATAAACTGGGCAGGTTATAGATAGGGCAGATTAGATTATAGACAGGGCAGATTATATAGACCGGGCAGAGAGATAGATATAAATGGTAGATAGATCTGCAATGGCCCAATAATCCAGGAGACAGCTGACTGCTGGGCGGTGTACTCGCAGGCTGCTGACGGTGGCTGTGAGCTGTTATATTCTGGCTGTAGTGATAGCTGTACATTAGATATTATAGGTGTTATCCTGTGTACTGACCCCCTGGGTATGGGCCTATAAATCACTACTTGTTAGTTTCCATGAATTTGTCATTTTCTTGTAATCCGTACAAGTAGCAGCACGTTTCCAGCATTATTAATTGTGCGCAGGTAGCTTTCTGCCAGTATTAATGGCCGCCTGTTTCCTATTCTCTACCTTGCTTTCTTTGGAGAGAGGCCCGTCTAACAAAGCATTAGAAAAACCCCCGTCTGCCCTGGAATGTGTGTATTAGCCGCAGATTATTTCCTATTAGCAGATCCGCGGCCCGGCCATTGGCTCGCTCAGGGCTTTCAAACTTTTTTTTGTGTGTGTGTATAAGCGATTCAGGCCATGGGAGCGAATTACCACCATGATTGGGGAGAAAAGGGAATTAGTTACTGTTGCTATGGACACGGGAGTTCACTGTGGTATTGTGAGAGGCTCCGCTCAGTCAGACGGCTCAGCATGGCAGCCGCATTGTTAATGAAATCACTGAGCACATATGCCTTTATATACTCCACCTTTACCTTATATAAGGCTGGATCTGAGGGCGAATCCTGCAATTATCCATATTACCGACAAAATCTATCGGATAAGTCGTATTTTGCATGTGTGATCTGTTTTTGTGGTAATGTGGATATGTGATAAAATAACTGGATATAAGATACAAAGACTGATGATAGATAAGTGAGAGTGATGTGTGATGAATAGATATGTGATAGATGATGTATAGATAATAGAAAAATAATAAATACCGGTAGATAATAGATAAATGGATAATAGTTAGATAATAGATAGATAATAGATGATATATAGATAATAGGTAGATAGATAATAGATAGATGAGAGATAGATAATAGATAGATCTGTAGATAGATGAGAGATTATAGATAGAATCTAGATAGATATATAATAGATAGATAATAAATACGGTAGACAGATAATAGATAGATGATATATAGATAATAGAAAAATAGTGAATGTTTATATGCCAAAGCAAGCACGGGAACTTACAGAGAAAAACTATATTTGAAAGATTGACACCTGTTCTGTGTTTTGGAGACCCTCCTGGTTTTGTCTACAAATACTGATCAAAAATACCGATGTGTGAATGAGGCCTAAAACTGTTTTGCATTCATACTGTATCTTAACCTTTAAAATTGAAACTGGAAATCTATATCTGATAGAAATGGTTAGGGTCCCATCAGGTACGGCTTATCATGACTAGTGAGCACATACAAATTGGCCAATTTGTGCGTTAAAGGGAACCTGTCAGGTCCCCCGTGCCCTCCAATCCAGCAGCATTCAGCTGTGTGTGAGTAAGCTCCCTCCCTAGACAGCCCTGTATAACATAATTCAGTAAAATAAATGATTTAAAAAAAGCCTTTATAGCCTCCATTTTTCCTATGCTAATGAGGACTTTTACTAGTCGATGGGGCGTTAGTTCCCCAGACTAGTCAGCCCTTGTTCCATGTCATTACATGGACGTGATATCATAATTTGCATGAGCCGGCATCATCACCAGCTCTTACAGATCTGCTCTCGCTCTGCTCCCGTCTCTGCAGCCAGGTATACGCTTCCCGGCTTCAGAGGCGTGCTCTGTGCATGACCGGAAGCTGTCTTCTAAACTCCGGACATCTGGAAGCGTACACCCAGCTTCAGAGGCTTATAACAGGACGTTCATAAAATTGCCTCCGCTCATGCGAAGCGCACTCCTCAAAAGCCGGGAAGCGTACACCTGGCTGCAGAGATGCAGTGACGCTGCCGGAACGAGCGGCGTGCATGCGCAATATTTGCGTAAGCGGTGATCATGCTCTTTAGCAAATTATGTCATCACTCCCACAGTGGCGTGATGACATAGAAAGAGGGCTGACTAGTCTGGGGAATTAACGCCCCATCGACTAGTTTTCTGATAGTGGCCGTGGTAGGATACTGCACATCCACCTCCCGCAGTGGTGGCCGACGCATAGAACAGCTGAGCGTCAGGTGTTCCGGGTGTAGACAACCTCTTTAATCTGAGGATAGCATGAGATAAGACACTGATTTCAACAATGAGTCACTTATTAGGTTGTATGCTGTTGTTGCGATGCAATGGATGTTTTATTACCAGGAGATTATCACTGCCCAGACTACAGCTCACATACTTCCTTGTCTGACTCCACCCCCACCGCTGATTAGCAGCTCACTGTCAATATACACAAGGAGCTGTGGTGTGGGCAGGGTTATTTTTCTGAGCTATGCTACATCGAAAAACTCAGATTTTATTTCAACTGCTGCACCCAATAAACCAAGTGACACATTGCCGGTATCAGCGTCTCTTTACGTTATACTACTCTCAGATGAGGTATCAAAAACCTGGTGACAAATTCCCTTTAACTACCTCAGTTTTATAACTATAGTCTATATGCCAGCAATGCTTTTTACATTTCATGTATTCAATATCTAAACGTCTTGGCGCACACTTGTGATCCTCATCGGGCCTCCAACTAACAGCATGCCCAATACTAATAGTATTGGTCGAATTAGAAGAGCCAAAAGGGACCTTTTTGGCCATCTAGATCTCTAGGCTGCAAACTCGCCACTCACTATTGATTCCCCCCTGAAAGAGATAAGATTAACTGATAAATATTCAATATTCGATACATAGATAGTTAGATATAAATGTAACAGACATGACACAGATGAGATATTTCGTGTACAGTTGACCTCCCAGTTGAAAGTGGTTTCTCAGTTCTCCTTCCCAGCAGTGGATGGATCATTAAACTCTCTAAGGGAAAATTAAACAATTCACTTGGAGCTGAGCGAATTCCTACATTCAGCGTATAAGCCAAAGCACAATGAAGCTTTTTGTGTATATTAACTGTGCACGTGATTTCCCGCATGTACAGAGATGGGTACAGTCGGCAGAAAGCCATGCTGACGTTCCACTCATGATCCCAAGACAAGTTCTGTGATAGAGACTATTGATTAACATTCAGAACTAACATGGATCACCTGCACCTGAGCGTTTTCCCAAAATGCTTTCAGACTAATGCAGCGGCATCAATTTCCTGTACATATGTATGCATGGGAGCTGCGTACACAAAACTGTAGTGCTTCCAATCAATATCAAGCTAGATTGACACCTCCCTTTTGCATGATCCTAGCACAGACCATGATGGATGGAGCGGCGACGGGTCTACTGACCTGAACTCAGCAGCCTGATAGGCATACAGCATAGAGGCTGTTGAGTTCGGGTCAGGAGACCCACAACTACTCTATTCTTCACGTCCGTGTCCGGACTACTCCAAACGGATGTGTACATCTAACCTTAGACTTGATTTAAACAGCAGGTTGCTCTTGAAGTTTGATCTCCACAAGTTTAATGTCCCTTATTATTTTCTGGGAACATAAAAATGTAATATGTAAATGATAACAAAATCCTTATACTCCCCTTACCACTCACCTCTCCGGACCCTTGACTACTCACTTACACCAATGGGGTCCTCACTGCCTCTTCTTATTAAAAAATATTTGTGGTGAAATCCCTGGACCTCTCATGCTTGGCTTGGACTTCTGGCTATGATGAGGCACGAGAGGGTTCAGTGCAAGCTTGTCAAAGGCCATGATATCAAGATGAGCCTCATCAGAGCCAGAAGTCTTGGCCTTCCGTGAGGAGGCTCAGTCATCACAGTACCAGTGGCAATAATAAGAAGATGTGATGAAGACTGGACGGGTAAATGTGAGGATCGGAGTGGCTCAAGAAGTAAGCGTTGAGGGAAGTGTTAGGCTTATTTGTATTTTTTAAACTATTGGTGGACCTTCGTGGTTCCTAAAAATGATCATCAGAGGATGTCCTCTTGCTGAATGAGTGTGGAGGTGAATTAGAAAAAAATCAGCATTTCGGAAAATGCAAATTTTTGTACAATTTGTGTACAATTCAGTTCCATTGGAAAATATACATACATTTCTAGTAGAAAGCATTTGGAAATCCACTATAACACCTTGGCAGAAGTTGACTCCGAATAGCGACTCTTATAAAGAAGCTCACTTCTGCTTCTCAATAAATTTGGCTCATCTCGGGCTGTTTGTGCTCCACCAACTGAGATTTCTGCAAGCTAAGATTTCCATTATAATTTACTCCAATTTCTGGGATACATATCAGTAAATCTATCTGGTTCCCCATTCCACTAAACCATGTTCACAAAATTAGAAAAAGTTTTGTTTTTCAGACCTGTGCTAAAATTGTCATTTTTTCTACGAATACAAATAACTTCATGAATCTCCCCACTGCGTTGAGTGTATTAGTGCGACCATCTGCACCATAAACCGCTTCAGAGTGTGACATCATTGAATAACCACAGCCGTCCTCCTCTGTGACAAATGTTTAGCTCTCCAAACCCTAACACATAGTTACAACCACACGACACAGTGTTTATCTGACCAATTAGCCCTGCAGAGGGGCAAGCTAATAGTTCACTACTTCCCAAACACTCATCGCCATGTAGCAACCACACAAATGTAACATCGATTATGTGTAATTGTCTTAAGATGTCGTGCTGGAGCGTTAATGCAGTCCGCCACACTGCCTACAACCTGGGAGCAATGCTGCCTTTATTGCTTGTCGCTTGCCTTATTTATCTCAGCGGTGGACTGTGTACTTCACATCCAGTTCCCTGGATCACACATCTGCAGAGTTTCTTTTGTGTTACAGTATATATTTTCTTCTACCAGGTAAACTCTGTTAACACAGTATTTAAAAGGACAACGTTTTCTAACACAACATGTTCGTGAAAATAATAGAAATGATGAAAAATGTTGGGTCTGTTGAATTTGGTATGTTTTCAGACATAAAGAGTTTGATGTAACTATCCAGATTTTTGTAGTTCTTGTTGTATTCCTTTGGCCCAATGGAGGAAAAACATTTTGCACGTCCCTTTTTAAACTTCGGAATCATTGCACACATTGGACGTATCGTCAGAAGATCTATTATTATTATTATTATTATTATTATTATTTATTTTTAGACCACCATTGATTCCAGAGCCCTGGCCTTGCGGGCTTACAGTTTACAGGTTTATGTAAAAGCAAACAGTAGGTTGAGGTGTTCCAGCAGCTCCAGTGATGGTGAGGTGGCAGCTGAGTTAATTCACGCTGTAAGCTTTCGAGTTACGTCTGAAAGTTCCTAATGCGATATATAATCGAAAGTGTTGGGGCACAGAATTCCAGAGGATGGGGAGATACCTTGGAGAAGTCTTGAAGGTCATTGGGTGAGGAACGTTCGAGTGTTGAGAAGAGAAAAATGTCTTTGGAGAACCAGAGATTGTGTGGGAAGATATCGAGAGAATAATTTGGAGATATATGGAGGAGACATATTATAGATGGCTTTGTAGGTCAATGTTAATAGTTTGAACTGGATTTGTTGGGGAATTGGAAGTCAGTGAAGGGATTTGTGGAGGGGAAAAGCTGAGTAGCGAGGTTGGTGTATTGTGTGATTTGTCAATCAACTCATAAGAAGTAGACCCTAGTGGAAATTGATTCACTTCGGAGTCACCCTCACGTGGTTACCTTCTGGTGGACCTTTGAGGCAAATTTTGTAAGAATCTGAGCCAACTGGAATTTCCTCAAGTACTCTTGTAGGCCTGTCTAACTGAGACTTATACCTATATCCTTGTATTTCTATGTTGTTCAGCCTAATAATAAAAACATTGGATGAGATTAACTAAGTTGAAAAAGTTCTATCATTCAATTAAATGGGCAAAATTGTAAAAACAAGCAAATTTAAATTTGCCTTTTATTAAACATCTTTTCATTCTATAGTTTACTGCTCATTGCCTGGGGTGCCAGCCACCTCAGCAGTTAATCGCAGGTGGCTGTTTCCTAGACAATAAATGCTTTATACTTTAAATCCTGCAATTGTGGCTAAGAAGTGGACCTTCTACAATGCTACAGAGCCAAATCTGTCTCTACTTGCAACTTGGGATAGCTCACAGTTCAGACCAGTGGTAGGACTATGTCGCTGGTCTGAACTGTCTGTCTTTAGGGGCTGATCACACACTCCTGGCAAGAAGGAAGCTGAAAGGCAGTGGAGTGGTGCAATCCAAATCAAAGAAAATGATACAACCTGGGATGCTAGTCACTTATCATGGCCAAGCCGTGAGTCAGGATAGTCAAGGAGTCCAAGGTCAGAAGCAAGGAGAGTACATCATAAACAGAAGGAAGAGACTAAAGCACAGTCAGGCAATGCTCCGAGGTCAGAATATCTGAAGGATAGCAGACCAGAGCAGAAGGAGTTAAACGGATGGATGGTCAGAATGAGGTACAAGGTCAGGCAACTAAAGATCAACATACAGAACGCAAGGCACAGAGAGACCAAACCACACTTAGCTGAATGTATGTCTGGCAGAGGTCTGAGAGAAATAGCTCAGTTAAGTAGCCTGTCAGCGCCTCCCAGTCTCAGATTGGACAGCCGAGCTGTCAATCAACACTGACAGCTCAGCATGCACCTGTTCCAGATTGGATGACTGAGCTGTCAGTAACTGCATCCCAGACACACTGAGGGGTGGAACATGACACAACCCCTTTTAAAACATCCATCAAGATTATGGTCGAATTTGTGCCAAGAAACCCCTCTTGCCTTATTTCTATTATGTGTTTTTTAAATTTCTCAACAAGCAGGCGTGGTTTAGTTGGGAAGTGACATGTTTTCCCAGGAATATAGGCTTGGTTTAGTATGGAGAGCTATCCACCAAAATTCAGATGTAATGGTGGTAGATTTTTTGCTTTAAGTTTCCGGTACGTAGTTATAGGGTGTGCGCATTTTGCCTTAGCTGCCATTACCAGCATGCAGAGATTTTCTTTACATGAGCCATTTGGACCATAAGAATCTGGAGATGTTCATTAATTATGGGAAAGTGTTGTGGGCATGCTCTGTGACATGTGCAGGGTGTTGTGGGCATGCTGTGTGACATGTGCAGGGTGTTGTGGGCATGCTCTGTGACATGTGCAGGGTGTTGTGGGCATGCTGTGTGACATGTGCAGGGTGTTGTGGGCATGCTCTGTGACATGTGCAGGGTGTTGTGGTATGCTCTGTGACATGTGCAGGGTAAGGCAGGAGGAGACACTTATCATGAATAGTGGATCCAGTGTTATCTATGTACAAGTGTTATCCTTCATTGTGATCCAGCCCGTTATTATAATTAAAAAAATATATATTTTTTTTTTCTAGAAACATGAAACAAACCTGAATCAATATTGGGTCATTTTCTTGTGACACATCATCTTTGTCATTTTTTTAATATTTAACTTTTATTTCTTTTTGGATTACTGAGGAGGTTCCTAGAGAAAGAGGAACTACAGAACTGCTGGAAGTAAAGGAAGTTAAAACTTCCCTTAATTAGACATCTTACAAAGTTTTATATATTCACATGTTACTGGTCAATGCATAGAAATATATACAATGCAAATTTCACTGAAAACCTTTATTTATTTATTTATTTATTTTTTGCTAATTAAAACCTGGCATCATAATGTCATTAAAAATTGTGGCTATATAATTGTGATTTAAACGATAATTGAGGTGAGAGTAAGCTGGTCTGTGCATGAGGAATAACACTTTTTCTGGCAATTACGGTATATGCTTCTGTCCTGCATTTTTCAACAGTTTTTCCTCTCCTCAGGCTGTTTCTTAAATGTTCAGTTGTCCATGAGCTAGTGGTTAGAGACTAGCTGCTATGATGTCTCCTATACACGGTATACAGGGACATGAAGTATTCCTGCTCTTTGGACTTGATGCAGCACATGTTCAAAATGAGTTTCAGCATGGATGATATTATACACCCATGCTGAGCAGTGTAGCTGTCAATCCAGCTCTGGGAGGGGTAAATACGCTAGAAATCAGCAGGAGTATTATTTATTATCATAACACGATTCATCCCATGACGCTTTACATGTGGAAAGGGGTATACACATATATATTGTGTGGCAGTGACCCCTGTTACAGCTAGGGGGCGCTGTATGTGCTCTGCAGAATGTGCATGGAAGCGTAGTGAGGCCATGAGGGCGTACTACAGACACAGGTGTGACTGTAATTAGAATAGTGAAGCAGTGACTGATTAAAAAGCCCTGTAGTAGTGGGGGAGGTGTCAGTGTGTTCTTGGAAGCAGACAGGGCAGTTGTCTGCAGAGCTCCCTCTGTGTGGAGCAGCACAGAGGCTAAAGGAACCAGAGAGACTGACACCCTGCGTCTCGGGCTGTCTTGCGTGTACCCAGCTGCACTCCAGAGGATAAAGAGTGCAGTGCGCTGAGTGAGTACAGAGACTTGTTACCGGCGTGCGGTCACCCAGGGAAACTGAACAGAGGGAATTTCAGCCTGTGTATTGACTGCGTCATATAGCCATGCATTATTAATGGACTGTATGAAGAAGCCGTATACTATATTGACTGTGTGAAGTAACACACAATAAAAGAACATTTTGTTTGTACTTGTTTGGGTCACTGCCAATTTCACTGTATATGGTCATACCGCTGCATCACTATATATATGTGTGTGTGTATGTATATATGTGTATATGTATGTGTATATGTATGTATGTGTGTGTGTGTGTGTGTGTATATATATATATATATATATATATATATATTTCTTCCTGCCTCTCTTTCCCTCTGATTCTCACTCTGCATCTCCATTCTTCTCCTCCCCCCCCCCCCCCCCCTCCTTCGTGTCTTTTAGCTGTCTCCTTGCGGTAGTTTTGATCAGTTTTATCTGCAGGATAATATCACTAGAGGACTAGTGAATCTGCTGCCCTGTAGTCCTCCATATTCATCATGTGCTTTGTATAACCCACCCCCTCCAATGATTTCCAGCTTTCTGCCTATGCACAGTGTACATAAAAGCTGCCAATCAGTGATGTGGGCAGGGTTACACAGAGACTGGCAACAGATAAAACAGTGATTGTATCAAAATGTCAGCAAGCAGCCCACAAAGTGATACATTAATGTAATGAGAAACTCTGCCCCTGCATCATGCTGCTCTCAGATGTAGTAGAAATGCTTGGTGACACATTTCATTTATGACTTTTTTTTGGCTTGTACTAGAAAAACATGAATAGAATCATTGTATGTTAGAGTTGGAAGGGACCTCCTGGGTCCTCTGGTCCCACCCCCTGCTACATCCCTACAGGATTCACTAAATCATCTCGGCTAGATGTTTGTCCAGCCTGTGTTTTCAGACTTCCATGGAAGGAGAGCTCCCCACCTCTGGTGGCAGCCTGTTCCACTCATTGATCACCCTCACTGTCAAAACGTTTTTTCTATTATCTAATCTGTGTCTTCTCCCTTTCAGTTTCATCCCATTGCTTCTCCTGTTTCCTTGTGAGAACAATGATGATCCCTCTTCACTGTGACATCCCTTGAGATATTTGTAGACCTCTATTCAGTCTCCTCACAGTTTTCTATTTTGCAAGCTAAACATTCCCAAATCCTCTAACCGTTCCTCGTAGGACATAGTTTGCAGACCGGTCACCATTCTGGTCACTCTTCTCTGAACTTGCTCCAGTTTATTGATGTCTTTTTATAATGTGGTGCCCAAAACTGGACACAGATGAGGAGTAGAGGGGGATAATTACTTCACGTGATCTTGACTCTATGCTTTTCTTATTACATCCTAGAACTGTATTTACCTTTTATGCTGCAGCATTACACTGTTGACTCATGTGCAGTCTGTGATCTATTAGATCACCCAAGTCTTTTTCACACATGCTGTTGCTTAGTTCTGTTCCTCCCATTCTGTATATGCTGTTCTCATTTTTCTTGTTCAGATGTAGGACTTTGCAATTCTCCCTGTTAAAAACCATCTTGTCTGTTGCTGCCCACGATTCCTGTTTGTTTAGATCTTTTTGAGTCCTCTCTCCTCTAGTATTGGTGTCTCCTAAAAACAGCACCACACCTATCTTCAGATTGTATGTGGTATTGCAGACACTTGAATGAGATCTTTGGATTAGTGAGACTGTTTCTGGAAGAAAGCAGTCATGTTTTTCTATTATTGTTCGTCTTTATATTTCCATACTTCCATTTTGAAATCTTTGTGATCAAAGCTTTTTCTTTTATAATAACCGTACATTAGGCACATTTAACCCATAATATTGTTGCTAATTTGCCTTTTTCAAGGCTCTGATCTCGTTAACGATAGCTGCCAGTCCTCACATAATAATCTGGAATTTTATGGTTTGAGACCCAGCTTGTCGCGAATAATGAGGATTCAGATGTAAACTCTTCATAATTGCCTGCTAAGTTCAGCAAACTTGCAAGGCAGGGGGGAGTAATACTTAAAAAAAAAAAAAAAAAGAGAGAAATCTTTTCCTTCTGTCGCACTTGTGATTTTTTTTAAACAATGGTCTCTGATTACCACAAAGCCCAGTATTGAGGACTTGAGTTCTGGTAGGAGGCAACACCAATTCATTAAAGTTTGGGATGAGAGCTCTGCGTCAGATCTTGACAGCTATAACTTGACTAAGATTTTAATTTTATTCCTCTACTGATTTTTTTTTTTTTTGCCATGCGGAATGTTGGTTGACTTGTACTGTAAAATGGTTGTTGAAAAAACCATCCATCATGGCTTTTTATTACTTATATCACTGGTACATGAAGGTAGTGCACAGAGTCCAGAAAACCAATGAGGGGTGATTAATAGAAAAGCCAAAGGTGCAGTATTTAGTTTGTCAGGTGTGTATGAATTATAGATCATACTTTGCTAATTTTAAAAAAATATTTTTACTAGTTCTTAATCGCGTGAGTATGATTTTATTACAATACTTCAAAGTAGCCAACAAGAGTTTATTGTTTTTTTTTTAATGGTCAACACCAGGGGTGTCAAACTGCATTCCTCGAGGGCCTCAAAGCATGCATGTTTTCAAGATTTCCTTCTCATTGCACAAGGTGCTGGAATCATTCTGTGCAGGTAATTAAATTATCACCTGTGCAATACAAGGAAATCCTGAAAACATGACCTGTTTGCAGCCCTTGAGGAATGCAGTTTGACACCCCTGGTCAACACACCTTTTAAATCTAATTTTTCATGCAATACGTATTGGGGTAATTAAAATTAATTTTTAAAATTGTCTTGATTGAAAATATACAGCTTTATTGTAAACTTGTGTTTCTAGGGTAACAGACTACAAATAATCCCTGTGTAGTCGGGCCTCACAATCATCCTCATCCGGCTGTTTCCTACCTCTCTATATCCTACTAAATGTGTGACCGAAGCGGACGACACAGGTTTTTTTGTAGTTTGTATGAATTCAATAAGCACGCAGCCTTCACTACGATATACTCAGTCTGCGGTATAATCATACATTTCACCTAAGGGTTTCACGTGTGCCAGCAATGTACACGGAAAATATATATTTTTTCTGCTTTGCTTTGAAATTTGCAACAAAAATAAACCAGTCCGAAAAAAACCCCCGTGCTCATAAAATAGGAGAGAAAGGGGAGAGCATGAATAAGCCTCTGCCGGACTAAACCGCACTAGCTGAAATATTAATGAACATTTCATGAATCACACATCACATATACTACTCCTTTGTGCAGGAAAATGCCAGGCTTTTATGGACTTTTCCACATCGCCAGAATAATAGAACGCAGAGTCATAAACTAGTAATTAATACTCTTCAGATTTGAAGTATTTTATTGTGCGGCTGCCAATTATGCATTATAGATAGCGCTGCCGGAGAAGGCTGGACGGTGGCGGAAAGCTTAGTGCTTTTTCGACTTTACTCTATATATCATAAGAAAAGCTTAGCTGTTTTCTGCAGTGCAAAAAATCTGTGGTGTCATGAGGACGCAGAGCGCCAACCGTTCGCTGTGGTGCACTGTGTGTCCATTTATGCTTCATTGACGTCTATTTTGTAGGTACTTCAAGATAATAAGAGGCCGCCATTACTAGTAAAGGATATGTTTATTGTCATAGGGGCTGTCTCCAAAAGATCAGTCCCGTTTATACACCTCATTATAACGTATCATGATCATATGGTTTCCCCTTTTTTGCACCCTACTCTGTGACCCAGAATGGAGAGCCACCAAGTCTGCAGTTACGTTATGTGACTGCAGACTTATGAATGCTCACTAGTGATGAGCGAGTATACTCGTTGCTTGGGTTTTCAGGGATTTAGTTTTCATTGCCGCAGCTGGATGATTTGCCGCTACTAGACAGCTTGATTACATGTGGGGATTCCCTAGCAACCAGGCAACCTCCACATGTGCTCAGGCTGGCTAACAGCTGTAAATCATGCAGCTGCATCAACAAAAACTAAATCTCCGAGCAGTCACAAATACTCGGAGACCACCCGAGCGTGCTCTGGGAAAACCCGAGCAACGAGTATACTCGCTCATGACTAATGCTCACATCTTGCACACTGTGAGGATTCTCTGGTGCTGGCTCTGGGAGAGGGTGGTGATGTGACTGCTGGTAAGCAATTTGCACGCTTCCAGCCACATTCCGACTAGACGTGTCAGCAGGTGACCGCTTGTATGCGAATCACATACTTGTGGTCACGTGCCTGCCATTCACGGCACCGTAGATTCCATACAGCGGGCAGTGATCAGTGCGCTCGGTGTGAGGATTCACAAGTCTACCGCCATGTACAGTGATTGCAGACTTGTAGCCTACGGCTGGACAAGCCTAAAGGGGTGCTGTTTTATTTTTAAAGATGGCCAACATGGTAATAATTAAAAAAATAAATAAATAAATAGCTACCTACCAATTCCTTATCATTTCACTCTTTGCTCAGCCAAGGTCATGGGTTGATGGGACATGGGTCATGTCCTCTGTATGACCAGAAAAGGGTGTACAGAGACTGCTCCATATACAATGTTCTCACCATAAAGATATGTGACTGCTGCAGTCAATCACTTGCTGCAGCAGTCAGGTGTTGGACTTCACTTGGGAAAGTGATTGACTGCTACAACTACATGCCCATCCCTGTGGAATGAGGAAGGAAGGAGACTGTAAGGGGATCTGGGTGCTGTTAGTATAAGAACAGTGAAAAAAATTATTTTAGGTCTTGCATATTTTTTTATAGGGTTGACAGCTCCCATAATATATATATATATATATATATATATATACATACACACACACACACACACACACACACACACACACACACACACACACACACACACACACACACATTTTTTTTTTTTAAGAAAAAAATTTAGTGGATGCTGCAACCAAGATCCTGTCCCTTCTTATGATAAGGATTGCCTACACAAGACAGCCCCTTTAGTTACTAGTTTACTGGTATTAACAGCACTTTATTTTTTGAGAGAGAAAAATAATTACATGGATTGAAAATATGCAACTGAAATTTTGAGTTGTAGGAGTGATTTTGTACTGTCTATATCTACAGTTTTGCAGGAAGCTTATCAAGTGCATTAATAGGCAAGTTTGCTTCCTATCTGAACAGGGGTGATATGCTTGGTGGGAATGTGTTTTGGTTTTTTTTGTTTTTTTAAACTGACAAATGTATTGTTCTGTTGTAAAATGTATCCACTGCTATTAATTTCTTTCTAATCCTGCAGCAGTTAACAAGTCAGCTGAGAATTTCACATTTCTCTTTGCTTACAATCAGGTAAAAAGTTCTCCAATCTTCCAGAAGTATCTGTGGATGAGTCCTGCTGAAAGGATTTTTTTTCTTCTAGACTCGTCTTTCTCCAAATCAGGATGATTGCTGGTGTAATCATCAGACATCCTCACATTTATCCTACAGTGGCCACTGCAGGTGATGTGTGGTATTGCAGGGCACCCTTTCAACTTTCCAATACATTTTCATGTTGAGTCCTCCTGAGCTGCCCTGAGCATACGGCTTTCATTATGGTGTCCCCTATGTGTTTCAGTTCTGACATCCTATATAAATACTTGTATACGTCTGGTGCTCCTTTTAAATGGAAGTAATTGATTAGATCATAATTTTTTAATTTTTTTTTTATCTATGGTATTTCTTTGTGTTATTTCAACAGTATGTATAAAATTAATATATATTTTTAATGTTGCATTTTTTGTTACCTTGAAATGAAGTATGCTTATTAGATTACCACTTTCTAATAACCTAAAGCATTATTCCCAAAATAACAAGTTATCCACTTTCCAATAATTAGGGATTAATTTACTGATTGCTGGAAGTCTAATGACTGTGACTCCCAGTGACCCATAGATCAGTGCGTTGGAATCTGGACAGCCAAGCTGTGCAGCCACGTCTTGAATGAAGAGTAGGTTCACATCCTCAGCCATCTGGTCCAGTGTTCCCCAAGTCCTCAAGAGCCACCAACAGGTCATGTTTTATTGCACAGGTGATAATTGCATCAACTGCAGGCAATAATTCCATCACCTGTGCAATACTAAGGAAATCATGAAAACATGACCTGTTGGTGGCTCTTGAGGACCGGAGTTGGGGAACACTGCTCTAGTCCATCCATTGTCAATGGAACTGCTGGAAACAGCCTGCAGTCCCTTGTTCTCAGGGTTCTAGAGCCCCGATCTCATGATCACTGAAGGCTCCAGGGGTCAGACATTGAACATTAGGGTATAACTTATTCTGTGTACAGTAAGAACAGGATGAGCAGTTTCCTTTTTATTGATAGATAGGATTTTATTGCAAGGAACACCTCTATCGGAAGGCTGAAAGCCACACATGATCATACCATAGTAGGTGTTGTGAGACTGCTCATCTTCTCCGTCCCCCCCACTTTGCACAGATCGTGCTCACCACTTTCAGAAGCCACTGGTTCAGTTTCTGCCTTAGGGCACGTTCAGAAATCTGTACAAATCGGACTGACCGTGGGTCTTCCCACCCGAGCTTGACAGCTTCACAGAAATATATGAAGCGGTCATTCTTTGGGTGGGAGAGCCACGACCAGTCCGAGCTTTACCATCCAATCTTGGACTGATTTGTATGGACGTCTGAATGTGCCCTTACGCTGGTTATAGATGTCCATCCTTCACTGGTCTGAGTTTGGACCTTAAATTCTGGACTGATGGCAGGTCTTCTTGCCCAACTTCAACAGTCTCACTCATGCGTATGGCGCTCTCGAGCTTGTGTCAGAAGACCTGCTGCCGGTCTAGAATTCATGTTCCGTCTTTGACAGTGAAACATGGTCAAATGAGTTCATCCTTAAATATCATGCAACCTAGTGTCCATTACACAGTAAAACCCGTTTCAGCTCTATATCTTTGATTCAGCAGCTCAGGCAAAATGGCTGTTTCATAATCATATAAAACCTAGAATAAAATAAAGTGACTCATTCCCGTTAAGCTTTGGATCTTAAAAAAGGGTTTAGATGTTTTTGCGGATTCTTCTCACAGACTCATTTACATTTCACAAATGCAGTCTGCATACAGTTCAACCTATCCTCTGTTTAAATGACATTTATGCATTGCCAGCACCTTGCGTATTAATTTCTCCAGTGCATTTCTTCCAAATTATTTTTTTCTGCTTCACATAAAAGCTTTTAATTAACTAGTGCAATATTGTAACTTTCTGGAAAACATAAATTGCCCGTTTCTTGCTTGCTTCACTGTTTTTTGTTTTTTTTTGTCCTTCTCCCATTTCTCTCATTTACAGTATTTTCACTTCACAATTTATTTCATTTTAGTTGCTTTAAGTATTTTTTATTATTTTTTTGCTTCTGCTTCTCGACTCCGCAGGGATTCCCAGTTGGAGTGCAGTGTTTCATATACAGAGTTTATTTAATCTTATTATAGGCTGTATTGGTACTTTTATACAACTTCGTCTTTGTTTATCTCCTTTGGAATGTCTTTCAAACTAGTATCTGTGGGGATTAAATATAACCATAAGGAATCTAGACTAAAAGGATAGTAATATGTGTGTATGCGATATATATATATATATATATATATATATATATATATATATATATATATATATATATATATATATATATATATATATATTCATGTGTATATATACAGTATATCATATGAATTTTATAGAAAAGAACGAAAAATAAAAGGTTGATAGGAGGATTTACCTGGGTAAATCATAAACACATGCCGTCATTTTTTATACATCATGAAAACAGGTACCTACGGTAGAAAACACATCTAATTATTCTATGCCACTGTTTTGGTGCAACTGATGGTCATTAGTTTTGACTGATGAATAGCTAAAATTTGAAACATAACACATATATAAGCCCACCCTGTTCTGGCCAGTAACACCTTTACCAAACTTCAATGTTAAAAGCACCCATCTTGAAAAAATGTGCTTAAAATATACCACAGTTACAGTTCAATTCTTTGGATAATCTCCCAAATCACAGGATTGTAGGTAAGAATACATTTGCATATCTTTTTATATGCATAGATCTATATATACCTACAATATATTAGTATTTGTGTATTTATTGGCCTGCATGGTGACTTGGAGCAATGGGTTTGAATCCATCTGGGGACAACAATTGCTTGGTGATTGTGTGTTTTCTGTGTGTTTGCTGACCTTTCTCTTTGGTACAGAACTACCGATGGAGCAAAAAGATTTGATTTGGCATCCAGGTCGGTCCTACATGGCAGCCAGCCCATGGCTTCACTTCTACTGCCGGGCATCCTGGGTACTTCTCGTCACTAGGCCTCATGAGTATTGATGGATGACCCCCCCCGATGTTCGGGATCGGCGTGTTCACCTGAGTTTTTTGTGAAGTTCGAGTTCGGGGCACGAACTTGCATCCGAAGCCTGAACCCGGACTTTACATATATGGAATTATAATTGTACTTGCCTGTCCAGCGATGCGTCCTCCCGTCCCGATGTCTCCCGGCCGCATCTGCTTCCGGGACCGCTCATTAACTGCCGGCAGTATTCACTGCATTCGACGACAGTCAAAGCCTTTTTCCGGCAGTGTTCGTATGTGACTTGACCACACAAACCCTGCCGGAAAAAGCCGAGGTCTGCCGATTACAGTGAATACCGGCAGAAGGTAATGAGCGGCCCTGGAAGCAGATGCGGCCGGGAGACAGCGGGACGGGAGGACGCGTCGCTGGACAGGTAAGTTTAATTATAATGTTTATTATTAATTTTCTGCTTTTTTTTACATACCCTAACTGGACCCAAACTGTAACATGGGTTTCCCATGGAAACCCGTGTTTGGGACCGTGTGACCCGAACTTTACAGTTTGGTTTTGCCCATCCCTACTCATGAGATGTCAAAAAGAGTGTTGCTTCATGACATTGTGTGTCAAAGTTAATACCAGAGGTGACCAGGATATCAGATTGAAGACACTGGTCGCAGAGGTGAAAATTGCCAAGGTCCAGCTGACATGGAGGGCAGGAGCAGACCCTGGACCACGGCAGTTCAATCTTTTTGCTCAACATTATATATTGAATATGTTAGTTTTCTATAAACGTGATCCTACGGTGTACAGATACAGCCTTTCTTACTTTTCCTATGACATAAGATAACCAGCTTTGAAAATTTATATATGATTTTTTATACTGTTGGGAGTAGTTTGTTCTACATTTGTCCATCTCTGACCACATGGTGGGTGTGATGTCAATTGCAGCCTTTCTAGGTTTCTACTAGCATGTGATAATCTATTAAGTCTATGAATGAGAAAAAAGATTTGCACTGATCTGGCTTCCACTTCAGTAAGGTAGGCAGACCATAACAGTATAAATTTTCTCAGCTGGTATTCAGAGGCCGTCATCTTGGGTTCCTCTTGCAATTACTGGTCAACGAGGCATCATTAGGCCACACGTAGATAGAGTTAAGTAATTTCATGCCTAAGGGCAACAAATCCTATTTGAAGCTTTTCATATCCATTGCTTACACCATGGAAAGTACATTATTACGTAACGTTTCGGGTGAAAACCCTTAATCAGACATATAGGCTATGTTCATTGCATATAGGTCAAGGAGATCCTGGGTGAGAGGTAGGCCTGTTACACACCACAGGCCTTGATATAGCTTGATCCTGGTTGGTCCTTGTTTGGCAGAAGACCATACCGCACCCTGGATCCCCTTGACTTAAATGCAGAGAACATAGTCTATGCACCCGAAGAAGGGTTTTCACCCAAAACGTTACATAATTCTGTACTTAGGATTAAATGACAGTACTTCATATTAATTTTTATCTCAAGCATCTCTAAGTTCCTTTAGGTGTGCAGTTCCTTCTCTCTGTCTACTATTGGTCTACAGGTTGGTTGGCTCCAGAAGAACTTACACCAGTCTCAAGCCAACTCTATTTCGCTGAGTGTGCCACCTACCTGTTTGGTCATTAAGCCACACATGATGTACATTTTGCTGAAACATGATGATCGCATGAGTGCCTAGTAATTACAAGATACTCCCAAAATGCCAGTTTTCCAGTGCTGGCTGAGTATGTTTGCACTGCCCTGATCCTGCTGCCACAGAGCACCAATTTTGACTGTTCTTGAGTAGTGCAAATATTTTAGCTTTTTTTATAATTAGGCCATAATATTCGAAAGGGAAGTTAGATTCGGAACCTGAACAGATAAGGATTGATGTAGGTGATGGCCATCTCTAAAAAGCACCATGGATAAAGTTGGCACTATGTAGGGAACATGAATAAATCATTCTGTGTATGTCTTTGTGCACATGTGTGTCTGGGTTAGGTTAGGTCTTGAACCTTTTTGGCGTTAAGTTCTACATGTTTTAGATCATTTGTCTTGGAATTAGGCTCGTTTCTAGGATCTAACAAACGATCAGCTGACCACGATCCATCTATCATCCAGTATGATAAGTTTGTATTTCTTCTCCGTTGGCCGCCTCTGCGAACACCCTAATCTATTTAGGTCTCCTAGAACGTAATGCGGGAAGCCCTTGGCAAGAATTATGTTAACAAGATGAAACAAAGAGACTTCAGAAGTAACTCAGACTTATGTCTAAGTTCTATATTAATAAAACCATTGTTGGTATTTCGGCTCATATGGTATAAATCATACTTAGGAGCGAGACATTGCAGTAGTTAGAAAAGACTTACATGGATTTATATTCAAGGGTTCGCCTGTAATATTCTCTCAGCAGAAGTGGTGTTAAATGTTGAAAGAAGAAAATGGACTTTTATTGTTGCTCTGACATCATCACGGTGGATGAAAAGAGTTGTGGTGATACCAGGGGAAAGGGTTTAAGGATTTGGGTTTCTGTATGTACCATACCTCGTAACTGTATGCAATTTATTTACTGTGCATTAATGTCTGATAAACCGAAGACACTGGATTAGCGACTCTAAAAAGAAATTGCTGTCATCAAATCTAATGAGATTTTTATGTATACAGGGCTGTATTTACAGCTGATGTCGCCCTAGGCACTGTGTGTGTGTGTGTGTGTGTCAATTCTGGGTGTTTTCAGACGTGTTTTTAACATGCTTACGCCCCATCATTCATCACCACCTCCTTTGATGTTTTAATGGTGAAACTTGGGAGCTTAAAAGGCCGAGAAGAAAAATGAGAGATGTATAGATATAATTTTTGCAAAATAAGTTGGTCGCTTGTTCCAAAGATGATCTGCAAAACAAAATATACTATAAGTGTGTGTGCCAGGGGTTTATATATGGGTATATCTACTGCATTTTCTAGAATCCGGATTTGATCCTATTAATAACGTAATGCTGTAATTTATGTGAGCATACCACTTAATTTGTCACAACTTTTTAATGACTTCACTCTTATAAAGAGGGAAAATAATGATCAATTAAAGGGATGCTTGACTACTGTAATTTTGATGACCTATCCTTGGGATCAGCTGTTCTCTGCTTTGGTCAGATATAACTAGTGTACAGAGTGGAACAGCTCGGCTCCTTCAATTCTTTGGTGGAATTTAATTCTTTTTGAATTTTATAAAAAAATCTGTATTTGGCAAAGTTTAGCTTTTTTTTTGTAAATCGCTTCTGCTGTGATTCCGCTAAATGGTGGTCAATTGTCTCCATTTTTCTAAACCAATAAAATTCTTATACTCACCTCTCTGGCCCTTCCACTACTCACTGTCACTTGTCCGCTCCTTTCTGCATCTTCTGATCCCCTGCTGATCATGATGGAATCTTTGGACCTTTCACACTGTGCTGGACTTCCAAGTGTTATGTAGACATTGTGATGTCATGGCACCATTGACCTCCCGCACCCCCTAACAGAGCCCTCCTGAGTACCATTTCTCTTGAAAGTCCAGTACGTTGCAATAGGACCAAAGATTGCAATGTAACTGCAGGGAATCAGAAGATGTGGTGAGGACCAGATGGAGGGTGGTCAGTAGCAGAGGAGCTGAAGAAGACAGCAAGGGGTGAGTATAATGATTGGGGTTTTTTTTAATTTTCACATATTTAAGTTTATTAGGATTTTGGGTTTGGAAAGACCCTCAGGGCATTACAAGGGACTGAAAATTAGCAGAGAATATCTTTTACACAAATCAAATTTTCTGGACAAAACCATGTGAACAGGTGAATTTGAATTTTGTGTGGTCAGTCCATCTCGAAATTAGTACAATTTGATATAAATTGTCTAAAGAATCACTAATTAATGGTATTTATCATTTTTCATGTGTTTATTTCATACAGATCAGACAATATATTAGTATGTGTGTGTATTTACAGAAAAATGGCTGCGTAACACGCAGTGTTCGATCTATATATCTTCAGGCCTTGGGTGCAAAAATTTTACCTCTGATTCCTTCAACAGATGTGATATTTAATAAATTGAGATATTTATATTTGCGGCTTGAGATGCACTTGATTACGTTGTAGCGGTTACCAAACCCCACCTCTTACTGCACCCGCTCAGTCAGACCTCGATATGCTCCATAATGTATGACTTTGTCTTTATGATCTGACAAGCTTCATTATATAATAAACTTGTTTAAATAAATCTTCCAGACATAAAAGTCTTCATGACACAGAGTAGAGGAGAAAAAAAAAACTTTAATAGCACAAATGATATATCAGTTTGATGTTCCAGTTATTTTTTTTCTGCATTCAGATCTATGAACATGTGTTTTACATCAGGCTGTAAGGCATTTTCCAGTAACCAGTGTTGTATTACTAAAATGAGTAAAAGAAAACATGTTTTACCATTTCATTCAATAGTGTCACAATCCCAGATGACAATGTTAATTACGGTTGTTTTTCTCTCTTTTCATCGTACTTGCCTACTCTCCCAGAATGTCCAGGACACTGCTGACAAAAGGGGAGACCTCCTGGACTCCCAGAAGAGCAGGCAAGTCTGGGGTCTGTATTTGCTGAGGGGTATGGTCTTGGAGTCAGAATTTATGTAGGGGTCTATGATGTGTATTTGTTTAGAAGGTGTTGATCTTGGGTCTGTATTTGTTTAGGAGGCCTGGTCTTGGTGGTCGGTCTAGGTTCTGAATTTGTTTAGGAAGTTTGCTCTGAGGTCTTAAATTTATTTAAGGGTTGTATGATCTATATTTGTATAAGGAGACTGGACTGGGGTCTGTATTTAGAGGGTCTAAGGTCTGTTTTTGCTTAGGGTGGTCTGGTCTGAAGTCTAATTTTTTACGAATTTGGTTTGGTGCCTTTGGATGTCCAGTGACTTAGTTTAGTTATGAATTCTTTATTTGATCAGGAGGTTTAATCTGGGTCTGCATTTGTGTAGGTGCTCTTATCTGGGGTTTCCATTTAGGGTGTGTGCAAATTTTGAGGTCTGTATTTGTTTAGAGGTCTGTCATGGAATCTGTTTTTGTTTAGCGATCTGGTCTTGTGGCTGCATTTTACGTAAAAGACTTGCTTGGGGGGTCAAGGCTGAGGTTTGTACTGTATTTAGGGGGTCTGAATTCTGTGCAGTACTTGTGACTCAAGTGCTTTAGATTGGGGATGAGACCTACAGAAGTTGGCAGTTAACCGGAGACCACGCTTTCAAGAATGGATTGATGCAAGTGGATAGCCTCTTTAATAAGCTCCATCATTTGTAACAAAATTGGTACTGATTTACACCAAAACTATTTCAACTGTCCTATTCTCAATGCATCACCCCTTTATAAACATCAGCAGAGATGTTTACTTTGGAGTTGGACGTATTATTCAGTTGTTTTGGCTTACAAATCAACTTGACCAAATTAATATATACATTTTATTCCTTTTTGGCCGCAATTCCCCAAATAATTTTGACTTAGTGCTCCTGGTCAGTTCTTGCTGTCGTTACATTTTTAAATGATTTTGTTTTGTCAGTCAAAATTCCCTTATGGTACAGCAGTTGCCAACAATTAATTTACGTTTTTCACATTTTACAGTATCCCATTTTATGGATAGGAATATTCTGAAATCCATTCTGTTATAGAAAGGATAACATTTAAGATGAGATATTATTGAAACAATTTGTTGAAAGTCTTGAGCACTGATGTGCATGTGGTTCCTATTTTAGTGCTTTAGCGAAGCTTTATGTATATTTTTTCTCTTCATTAAGATATTTGCTGCTTTTGTTTGCTGCTTTTGATGACTTAACCGCCTGAGTCATCTCTTGGAAGATGTTGAGTTTCTTCACTTCCCAGGGTGGATAACGGAAATAGACCCTGTTATTTTAATCATTTATTAAAAAATATGTTTGGAAAAAAAAAAGGCAAGGACATTATTCTGCTACTGCTTTGTCAAAAATGTTTAAATGCTAAATCTTAAAAGGATATTTGGCTTGAGACTGCTTTGTTGTAAGAAGGACCCTCTTGTTTTTCTCTTTTTGTGTTCCTTGTATGGAATCTTGAATGAACTCAGAGATACTTAATTAAAACCCGGCAAATACAGCCCAAAAGTTTCCAAGACTACAATAACTTGTTTATAACATGAACCTACAGGTGGACACACATGTTGTTCCCATTATTGGACTATGACTAACTCCTGCCTGACAACTTTAACTGGTGACAAAGTTCTTCAGTTGTGCTTGATATTTCTAATTCATTTTGGACTCCAGGCATCAAGCTCTGTTACCAGTGGTGGAAACCACACCATTTCATTCTTTTTACGGTACTCTGTAGCGCTCTGTGCCTCAGCTTGGCTTCCATGGGCATCTTAAAGTTACCTTGGACTGCTTCATCCAGAGAATACTGTTGCTTCATGGTGTTGGGGTCCTAGCTTCAAATCCTACCAAGGACAACATCTGAAAGGAGTTTGTATGTTCTCCCCATGTTTGTGTGGATTTCCTCCTGTTTCTCCTGACCTACAAAGACATACTGATAAGGAATTCAGACTCTGAGTTGTCAGTTATTATAAGCCAAAGAGTCTTGGCACTTAGTAAGTGTCCAGACATCTTCATTTTTGTTTGACCGCCAACTTCCAACGTTTTCAGGTGCCAAACGCCATTTATTTTACTTGAAACTAATCTGAAAATCAACTATTTTTCATGCGTTTTACAACTTTACACACTTTTTAAAGTGGATTTTCATGAATTAATGTTTTAAGTTCATAGGCTCTCACTGGGATGAGTATGTAGATGGAATGAGCCACTGAGCCCAGTGATTGGCTGCTGCAGTTGATGTGATGTCACCACTGCAGCATGTCAATAAAGACTGGAGGCAATGGTGAAGAACCGCAACTGAAGCAGGAAAGAGTAAGGCTACTTTCACACATGCGTCATTTGGTCTCCGTCGCAATGCGTCGTTTAGGGAAAAAAATGCATCCTGCAAATGTGCTCTCAGGAAGCGTTTTTTTCCCATAGACTTGTGTTGCCAACGGATCGCGACGCATGGCCATACTTTGCGTCCGTCGTGCACTGGATGCGTCGTGTTTTGGCGGACCGTTGTCACGAAAAAACGTTCAAGGGAATGTTTTTTCGTACGTCGGGTCCTGCCTTTCCTACCGCGCATGCGCTGCCGGAACTCCGCCCCCTCCTCCCCAGTTGAAAAGCTGCATCCGCTGCCCACATTGTGCCGAATTTTCACAACATCTGTCGGTACGTCGCGCCAATGCTTAGCTACAGCCCCGTACCAACGGAAGTGTGAAAGAAGACTAAGGAAAACACTGTTATTTTGACCTAGTGGAAACTGACGTTAAAAATAAATTCCTGAAAGATGCATTTAGGTTGGGACTGATTAGAGCCTAAAGAGTCTAGTCATTTCCCTTTGTTGAGGACATTGTTGGAGTAGTCCAAGTACCACACAAGACTTCTGTATTCATCTGACCTGTCCGTGAGGTTATGGAAAATTTTCTCATTATATACACTTACTGTACATACTGGACGCATTTCAACCTTTAAAAGAAAACACAGTTTTAGAAAAATATTTATTTTTTAAGTAACATTGTAAATCATTTCCTTCACATGAATCATAGTTCACTTCTCTGAAATTTTGCTTGTTCCTCTTTGAAATCTGTATGTGATTTTTCTGCATCTTAGGCTACTTTCACACATCCGTTTTTTGCCATCAGGCAGGATCCGGCGAATTTTTGAAAAAACGGATCCGTTGCAAATTGTGAAAAACTGATGCGACGGATCCGTTTTTTCGACGGATCTGACTAGCATATCCAGATAATTGGATAAAAAAAAAAATGGAGC
Organism: Ranitomeya variabilis; assembly: GCF_051348905.1. NCBI lineage: Eukaryota > Metazoa > Chordata > Amphibia > Anura > Dendrobatidae > Ranitomeya > Ranitomeya variabilis. The sequence continues at coordinate 530,761,240 of NC_135237.1, read as the reverse complement.
ATGCTCAGTTTAAAGAAACGGAATCCGGCGCCGGAATCCGTCATTTTCTGGATCCGGCACCTTCCGGCTCCCATAGGCTTCCATTCTAGCAAAAAGCTTTTTCGCCAGAGACAAAAAAACGTTACTGTGTATGTTTTTTCCAGACGCCGGAAACTACATTTTTGCTGGATCTGGCGAAAACTGGACAAAAAAGGTAAGGTCATCCGGCACAGTCCGGTGCTAATACAAGTCTATGGGAAAAAACTGATCCGGCGGCATCTTTCGCCAGATACAGTTTTTTCAAAATTTGCCAGATTGAGCCTGACGGCGAAAGACGGATGTGTGAAAGTAGCCTTACCAGCTTCTAATCCTAACTTCTTAATCGTCATTTTTACTTCCATAATTGCCTGTCCGTGGTAACTGAAATTCAACAGTTTCGATATTAGCTTTCACTCAAAATGAAAAATGTCCGTATATAATAAACATAATATAACTTAAAATCAGCACATAGTAAATACCACAAGTTATTTCCACAGCACTTAAAAGGGTTCTCCCACAAACAAAGCTTATTTTAATCACTCAGCATTTTTATCAGTAGGTCTTTAAATAATGAGTTCCATAATTGGATATGGTTAAAAAATGTTCCTGTGCTGAGATAATCTTATAAATGTAATGGCCATGTCTGACCGTGCAGGAACATGCTCTGATCATACCACAGCGCCTGGGCAGAGGAGAACTCAAAAGAGTATACAGACAGGACAACTGATAAACATTTATGTAAAATACAATATATTTCTATTTGGGACTGTCATAACCGAACAGAAGTTTCTTTTAAAACAAATCTATAAAATGTTCCTAGAACTTTTACCATACAAATTTTGGTACAGGAATAGGGAAGCAAACTGAGTCTTTGCCCCAAGTGAAGAAAAGCCTATCAAGGACTACACACAGTTTTAGAACATCCTGTGTCCTTCAAGCCTATTTCAAATGATCAATTACTGGTGGAATTCTTCCAGAAACAACTAGACCTTTCCCAATAAATCTCAAGTTCCATTTTGGTGAAATAGGAGTGAACTTGGTTTAGGGATCAGGCTTATGGCAGAAACGTATCACGCCCTGATATATATGTGAATGGCCTCTTCGCTCTATAGGTGTCGAGTTTCCGCCTCTGCACAGGGGGAATCTCGAACCATCTCCCATTCTTCTCCAGCCACAGTGGAGTCTGCTCAGTGGAGACATCGGTCACAGCATCTAGCTCAGGCTGATACTGGACGACTGGTTACTTCCCTTCCAGGCTCTGTCCTTGTAGCCAGCAATGTTCAGCAGCGAGCAGGTCTTTCTGGGACTAAGTCCTGCTTTTCCCATACTGAGAAATGCCCATACATGCCCACGGGACGACCTCCCATTGGAGGTCAGGGGCCACATGTTCAGGTCCTCTTGCGGCTCCTATTGGTCCATCTGGAAGGTCTTGTACCACTTCCGCTATAAAAGGTTTGCATGGCCGCTCGGCCATCCGCTAGTGTACATTTGAAAATGTGTGTGTTGATGAGAGAAAGTCGCTCTTTAATCATCCCCTCCCTTGTGTATGACTACTCACGTAAGGTGGATGTCTGCTATCTAGCGCCCGGCTGAGCTATCAGCATTAAACACATGAAACGGTGTCAAATTGCTGTGACTGCCAGTGCGGCGCCGTGCGCTATTAGAGCGCTTTCCTATCCCAAGTCTGGGTGGTTAGTGGCATCCGCCAAAGCGGCACAGCATGCACTCTTGTGCATTTATGTTATATTTTCAGTTACTCTGACACCACAGTTGCAGTGTCGAGCGCAATTGGTCTGAACGTACTCTAATCCTGTGTCTTCGGATAGAGTCCTGAGACTCCTTGCTTGCGCTCTTGGTGCGGTACCGCGGCCCTGTGACGCAGCAGGGTTCGCTTCCTTCACACAGGGTGAAGTTAACCCGTGTGTGTATCCACATTGTACCGCCATATAGTCCGTCATTACTCAGCAGCAGGTTCCATCTCTGCACGGTGGACCCCGGGCTGCGAATGCACCTGTACTATCTCTCTTATAATTTGCTGCATTCCGCTAGCCCTAACAATTGTACGATCTTTATCATGTGCCATATATAGGGAGGTGCAAGGAATCCATGCATAATCTGATGGATTATTTCATATTTTTATTTTGGGCTTCGAAAAACCAGATAGTCGACCAATACACTGGTATGGACTGATATGATTCTGTACAACTTGGCTGTATGGAGCATTATTATAGAAATGTACATGCATGATCCCTAAGGCTATAAATGCAAAGAAAAATGTTCCCACTAGCCAGTGCAGTTATTTTCCTGAAGGACACAAGTCAATAATATCCTTTCTTTTATCTCTTCCCTTCTCATGAAAACCATAACCGGGGAACACCTGCCGTTGCCACCTTGTGTGAAGCCTATATTAATGCCGCTCTGATTACCTGTGGCATACTTGTAATTTTTTCCAGGAATTGTGTTCTAAAGCCAGTCTGTCCTCTTCTTATGCAGCTGATTACTGAAACGTAACTCTGTATATTTTACAAGAACTATATTATCCATTACCAATTCCCTCTATGAAAGCCTGCAGAGGTACTGTTTCTTTAAACGCCTTGGTGGGTGGTTCTCTTCTTGTGCTCGATTAAATTACACACTATTGGGTGAAATTTGCATAGTGATAAATGATCCTGTCAAAAAACTGAGCACGTTTCCACTTGATGATCTAATGAAGTTCCAGCTGTTGTGTGACCTGTTTTATTAAGTATTAGAAAGACGTCTTTTTATTTTTCTTTTACGGTCACGTAACAGATGTAATGATATCCAGGATTTATTAAAAAGCACTGCAAGAAAACAGGCTATAGAAAATTACTCTAGGAATTAATGTTATACTTTTAATTTAAAGGGAACATGTCAACAGGTTTTTCCCGTATGAAGTATGGCCACCACAATTAGGGCCTTTTTTTTTTTTTTTACAAAAAAACAGAAATGCTGCAGAAAAAAAAAAAAATCTCCAATCCAGTCTGCAGATCCCAAAAAGAGCTCTTATAATAGTCCTAGACCGGGCCGTCCAGTCCAGTGGGCATCTCTGCTCTTGATCTGGTGCCTTCTCTCTTCTTGTGATCGCCGTCCTCCTTTTCTGCTTCGTGTGGATGACGTGTCCTACGTCTTCCACACAGTGTCCCCATCTTGCTCTTGCTCAGGCGCCCTTCTCTCTGCCCTGTGAAGGGAAGGACATAGTACTGTAGTGCGCATGCGCCGGGAAAGGTCAAAGAGCGCCAATCACCCGGCAGTAAAGACAGTGCATGCACACTATTGTACTTTGCTCTGCCCTCGGCAGGGCAGAGAGAAGTCCGCAAAACAGGGCGGGAAGGATGGCGATCGCAAGAAAAGAGGAGACACAAAATGAAGGCCACAGACAACATCGGACCGAACGCCCCATCTGGGAGTGCAGTAAAAGCTCTTTTTCGAGAGGCCCTAAAGGTTGCGGCTGTACTTTATATGGGGAAAACCAGGTGACAGCTCCCCTTTAACTTTTTTTTTCTTTACAATTTTTTTAAGAGACAGGTAATCATTGCGTGAAATTATGTTGTAATTTTTTTTTATTTTGATCAATTTTGTTATATGCATATTTATTATAAAATATCTGTAGATTCTACTATACATTTTATATTTTTGTTCATGAATATTTTTTTTTTCGTTTTTTTTGGGGCTAAAATGACTTGCAATACCCAAAGCTTGCATTTCCAAAATTTCCACCAGTTAAAATATTCCAAATGTAAAATATGAGAAGGGGAAGAAAACGTCAAGGCTTAAATTACTTTGAAATCAATAGTGTTTCTTTGATAAATCTGGTACTTTATTTGTGCTTTGGGCAATGAACTTTGCGCACTGCATATATTTTACCTTTTTTTGTTATTCTGAAAAAAAAAACATAAGAAATTGCTCATGCACATTTTTCATTCACTCTCTGCTGAGAATACTCTGAAGAGAAATGATTTTGGTCATTATGCATAAGAGTTTTCCAAGCTTCATAATATATCTTTTTGCGGGTAGTGGTAGTGGGAAACTAATTCTGTTTAGTTGGCTAAAGTTTCAAACAAAGCTTTACTTTTGGAACCACTTTAAAAAATATTGTCTATTAGGGAATTCCTTAAATAATCTTTTTCCAATATAAGGTTATTTTCAGAAAACTTATTGTTCTTTGCAAGAAATTGATGAAACACTTTAGTTTCTAAATGATACATATGATTTGAATAATACAATTATATAACAATGGAAATATAAGCAGCTATATTTACAGTGATAGCTCTTGGAGAGGGTACATAACATCAAATCTCTGCCTATATTTCTAGAGTAAAACTTGTGCTGTGAGAGGGAGCAGGAGGAGCAAATATCCAGACATCAATTTGCACAGCTTTAACATCAAATTAGGAAGAGCCCGCCCATGCAGAGCCTGCCCATGCAGAGCATTGTACTTTTCCTAGGGAAGCCAGAGTCTCTTTAGACTTCGTAATCAAACATCACTGTACAGGAAAGAGTCTTGGTGTAAAGATGGACAGATTGATTGAAATAGCTGTTTGCATTTCTACACTGGACTAGCATCTTTCTCAAGTGTAAAAACCAACTGGTACAGTCCGGCATGGAAACACGTTATGGAATAAAAACTGCCCCTTTATATGTTTGGATCAAGGATCTTCATTTCACTTAGCACAGTCCAAAAACATGGATGGTCTTTTACTTCAAGCTTGCTGGTGGAGTTCATCCTCCAGCCATGGGGCAGCAACAACCATTATTGAACTGTCACAGTAGTTGCACTTACTCAACTTGCTAGGGTGAGCATACTGTGTGGGTCTATTATATCTTATTCCAAAGGTATCGCCCTATGGTGCGGTGCGCTCTGTTTTCCCACAGTGTTTTTCTATACACAACTGTAGGCCAAACAATGGTTCGGATGAACATTTTTCCCATTTCCTCCGTACAATGTAATGCTCTGCAAAGCTCTTGTCTATTCTCTATGATTGAGCATCTACCAAACTCCTCTGGCAGCTGCTTATCTCAGCTAGAATAAAATAATAGACAGAAAAGAATCGGACATTCCAGATTCTTAATCGAAAATATATCTAGAAAACTGAGAGGTCCCCATCAAATCAGATAGTTGGCCAAGCTGACCATTGTCGATTGGGGGCCTTATCAGTAGAGATGAGCGAATTTGATAAGGTTCTTGAATAAGCTGCACAGGGAACTTGGGTTCCTGCTTATTCAGCATGCTATAGCGCTTACCGAATAAGCTACAGAGGGAACCCGGCTTCTTGGATCGCTCCGGCTGATCAGCTGTTTGGCACCGCAGCTGCATGTGTCGCGGCTGTGTGACAGGCACAACACATGCATGGACAGCCTGTTTGTTGGACTCTCCATGCATGTGCTGTGACTGTGACACAGACGCAACTCGTGCAGCTGCGGAACCGAACAGCTGATCAGCCGGAGGGATCCAAGAAGCTGGGTTCCCTCTGTAGCTTATTCAGTAAGCGCTATAGCTTGCTGAATAAGCAGGAACCCGATCAAATTCACTCATCTCTACTTATCACCTCTGTTCTCCTATTGTTTCATCATCTCAACTTTGCTTTGTGGCAGCAAACGCCTTTTTGTGCAGCTCATTGTGTGGTTTATTCTCTTCCATAAGACGTAGCCGATTGGCTATCCCTCTTTGATGTGATTGAATTAAAGCTAAGAGATCTTGTCGTAATAAATGAAAGCCAGTTTACAATTAATTTATTGTACTTCTTACAAGTTGGAGACTCCCATTTCCTCTTTCGGAATGTAAAGATGGATTTTTTTTTTCTCTTTTCTATTTGGTCAAAAGATATCAGTTAATGTGATAACATCTGGTTGAAGCAAATCGCTGCCAGGGAAAGTATGGCTTCCTCTCTGTGGGCCTGACCAGAGTCTGATGTTGTGCAGATGTGCAGCCAGGCCTGACTGTAAAAGTCATAAACATTGTCATAACATTGTTCGAGTCCTCTAGTATTTCCTGTCTTCTGCTTAGCACTTTATTACTAAGACTGGCCCGCCGCCAAGTACAACGCAGGGAGTTAGGGCCTCTTCGTCTTGAACTGTAAAACAAGTCCAGAATTCATTGAGTTTAATTTGATATGCAAACCTTGATAATTTACACTTGTTAAAATATGCCAGATTACAATCATTGGGAGAATTAGGCTAGCTTTCAGTGCAGACTCAAAAATGACAAAAGGAACGAGACTTGGATGTTTACGTATCTAATATTTGGCAGATTTTTTTTTTTATTATTATTTTCTTTTTTATAAATGAAAAAAGAAGCTTTGAGTAAGGAACAGCTGATTCAGAAGCTGGACGGCGTACAGAAAACTTGTGTTCATTTCCTGAACGAGCTGCAGTTCCCTGGGCAGAGAATAGGCCTTTCTTTCAACACTTCAGAGCACGTTCATTCTCTTGGCTTGGGTTCAGGATTGGGAAAGGCCACATGAGGCTTTATTGCCTGTACACCATAACAAAACGGTAAGGTGCAAACAAATGAATTAGCCCCACTTTTCCTGAAAGAATATCTTCTGCCAGATTTGAATTGCACATTAATAAAGCAACATATGCAGACGTGTTAACCCAATTTTCCGTGATTGATTGGGAATTTTTGGACCACAGGCTGTGATTAACGTTGAATTAATCAGGAAGCAGAATGTCTCCCGAGACTTGCTTAAATGATGTAGTGCTTTTTCTTCTCGAAAGTGTTCTACTTGTATTCACGTTTTGCAAAGTACAAAGCTATGTGGTTTCTGAGCTTTTTTTTTAATAAAACGTCTTAAATGTAGTCATTCCATTTAATCTAGAAACATGTAGTCCTAACCGATTTAATTTCTCGAGAGGCTCTATCATTTTATTTTTTGCAAGCTTGTTGTCTTCCCACCAGTCTCCGGTTCTTCTCCATTCTCCAGTAGTTATAATGTTTTGGCACAATTCAGGCAACGCGCTCACCAATATTTTCTTAAGATGCCAGACATATCTAATAGATTTCCAAATACTGAATCAGAACCGTATGCAGGGAGGGAGGTGACTAAAAAAAAAAAATCACAGCAGTCTACGGCAGCCAAGGGAGCTATGTGAATAGCTATTTCTTACGGTGGGAGTTAGTTAAGCCTTGGAACGAAGTCAATAATGTAATAGGACTAGGGCCAAGTATCCTTATATCCACTGAGGATACTTTGCCATCTGTTTTATTTCAAGACACCAATTTAAACTTTCATAATAAAAACCTTTTAACCAGCCTAGTGGCACTGATAGCCGAAGTGGGATGCTTTCAATAACATTGCGCCTTGCGTTCTTTACTCTGGATCTGTTTGGGTGTGAAGTAAGATATTTGTGCCCAATATAACAAAATTTATCAAGAAACTAATCATTTTTGTCAAACTCAAATAGTGTTGATTTTTATTCTAACGTTTATGTTTTTGTAACGTGTTTTCTTCAATAGTATATCCAAGAAATAACTGATAGTGGCTTTGTCTCAAAAGAAAACTAATGCTAATAATACTAAACTGGACGGTGAAAATTCAAATAATGCATCTGGATCAAGAATGTGTTTGAAAACGAAAAAAGACATACTATCATTCGTTTTGTTTTTTTAACATCTAGGAAATCCAAAATTATAGTGAATCCAATTTGGACTTTATAGTCCAGGTGTTGTTAGTGTATATAGTCTTACATTGACATTGGCTTAAAGGGGTTATCCAGGACTTTTATTATTTTTGTGTATGGGGCCAATAGCTAACAAGTAGGTAGTTGCCAACTACCTGCCTGTTCTGCATGGAGACAATCTGTTCGGCTCATTCAGCAACTCCCCTGCTTCATTTCACCTCTCATGAACAGAGCAGCTCTTCCTCTTCTGGCTTGCATTGTCGAAAGGTCTTCACTCCTGACATCATGCTGGTTGGCAGATGGATCCCTGTAGTTAGGTGGGAGAGCAGAAAAAAGCTGCTTACTATCGAGGTGACATCAGCAGAAGCAATGGGTTGTCTAGGACTTAACTTTTTTTTTTTTAAGGTAGGGAATAGTGATGGGCGAGTATACTCGTTGCTCGGGTGGTCTCCGAGTATTTGTTAGTGTTCAGAGATTTAGTTTTCATCACGGCAGCTGAATGATTTACAGATATTAGCCAGCTTGATTACATGTGGGGATTCTCTAGCAAACAGGTAACCCCCACATGTACTCAGCCTGGCTAATAGCTGTAAATCATTCAGCTGCAGCGATGAAAACTAAATCTCCGAACACTAACAAATACTCGGAGACCAGCAACGAGTATACTCCCTCATCACTAGTAGGGAATGTTGAAAAATAGAAAAAAATCCTTCACTCTCTAATAGCTCCTTTGTTCCAGCTTTGTTGGTCCCTATGGGTTTTTTAAGTTATGCTACAGTCCTAAAATGTAATCTATGTGCATGTGACTGCTACAGCCGGTTCCTGTCTTCAGTAGTGTTGTCTACGTGTCTAGAAAAAGATCGGTGATGTAGGTCATTGACTGGAAAAGTGACATAAATGTCATCATTGTTCGACAAGTAATGGACTAGTGGAGAGCTTTGGAGTGGCAATGGTGGGGCTGCAACAGTGACAAAATTCACAGTTGACTTTTAGTTTATTTATTTTACAATTTTCCCATCTTTTTTAGCACTTTTGTTTTGTGGTTTTCAACCCCTTTTAGTTACTCAAGTTTTAGTAAATGCCTATTAACCTGTCCATTTTTTTACTATAAAGGATCTGTTTTTTTTCCTTGAATTAGCTCACTTATCTTTCTGCATTGTAATTAAAATGTTATATTTAATTTTTTACAATCGGACTCCTTGAGATTTTATGCATTGAGTATGCATGGCATCTTAACACAAAAAAAAAATTGAGAGGTTTTCTGGTGTCTATCTGATATTTTTAATTCTTTGCAAGGAATGCTCTTAGCCAAATTCCAAAAATAAAATGATTATAGGTTATCATCATTTCCATTATTGAACAGCCCATTTCTTCAGTAACAGACGTTGCGGAGTCATATGAAGCTAAAGGCGTTCACTTATCCTTGACACGTTTTGCACACAACAGTCTTGTAACAGATTACAGAGGAAAGTGTTACCATGTTCTGCAGCTCCTGCTATCACTTCATTATACGCCATTTATTGAGCTGTTTGCTTGCAATGTTTTTTTCATTCCAGATATTAAATATTCTGTTCACACCCGACGTGTACTGTGAAGTTGAAGCAGATGGCTGATAGGTGACATTGAGCCATGACATGAAAGTCCATAGGTCTTCAGTTGGTGGTAATAATTTAGTGAAACGATATGACAAAATAAACACATTTTGGGAAATAGGTTCAAGCATACATTTCGAAATTTCAATGTCTTATTACCCTGTCTGCTAAATAATGCCACCAAGTAACAAAGCCATATATTCTTTTATTAATAGGAAAACTAATGGGGTACAAAAGACCTGGGAGGGTTGTATTTCTAATTAAGAACAGAAACGGAGAACCCCATTGCGTAACCCTCTTTAACAGGTCATAACACTTAACTTTTATTTAGTTTCAAAATAAATGGTGGTATTGCAGGTGAAAGATAAGGAATTGGCACCTAGTCTGCGCCCTTAGTATATACTGAATAAGCAACAGCTTTTATTTAACACATGACGGCACCCTGGGATGCCATCTTTGTTTGGCAGGAAAGGGGACTAAGATAAGAACATAGTTTCCCCGACATGTTTGAAAAATTGCTATTTTTGTCCTTTCCCTGATGACGCTGTGTATACAGTGAAACATGTTGGGGGGACTCTGTTTTTCCCATTCTCCCAGGACAGCACCACCTGAGAAAGGGTATCCGCCCATCAAGGACAAGAAACCTACAGAATAAAAGGGTGGTACCTTTCCTCCACATCAGTTTTGGTTTCCTGTCCTTGAGGGAACCTAAGAAGGAGCGGTATGTTGGACTTACTCAGGTCTGAAGGGTGTCCAGGGCGGGATGCCTTCCGGAGATGTCAGATACCACTGGCCAAGAGGTTGGTGCAATGCGGTGCAGGCAGATACTTCTTGGTAAGTCTTGCAGACATAAGGTCTCGAGTCTGCGCACATCGGGGCTGCAGGAGCACCCTGGTTTGAGTGCGCCAGGACTTGCTTCCAGGCTGAGCACGTGCAGGATGCGGTGGTGAAAGACCTGGTGCACCCTTGTGGCGAGTGCACCTGAAAGTATGGCCGCCTGGATCTGCGCGGGACCCTATTCTGCCAAACAATGATGGCACCTCGGGGTGCCATCATGTGATAGAAGCAATCACTTATTCAGTACATACTATGTGCACAGATTACAAGCTAATTCCATTTTTATCTTTCACCTCCAATACCCTCATTTATATTGATACTAAATAAAAGTTAAGTTTTTAGACCTTTTAGAGAGGGTTAATTAATGCAATTTCACACCTAGAATTTCTTCTGTTTCTTTACAAAAATAGCTGCTCTTGACTGTTCATTAGAGGTCCTAACATCTCCTGTAAATGTTCACTTTTTATTGACCTGTGTTGTAACTTTGAATTTTAAAAGACCTGGCAGAAGTTGCTGACGGACTTCATCATTTTTAACCCCATAATTATCATAATGATTTCTATATCACCTTTCTACTCTGAATGTATAGACTCCGTAAAGGGAATCTATCAGCAAGATTTCACACCCCAAACAATTTCCATGGTCACGTAGCTCTTTCAAAGGCAATTCCCGCAATACCTTTATATGGCCAGTCCATTCTTTCCATTAAGAAAGCAGTGTTGATATGCAAATGAGGTTATAGATCTGAAGCCTATGTCCCCACCCAGGGCCCCTTCTCTTGCTTGACTCATGGCTCATTTGTCTGAAGTCACACAGCATAGAGTGTATTAGTCAAGCAAGAGGAGGAGGCACTGGGTAGGTAATAGAGCTCGAGTGACAGAGGCTTCAGATCTACCATAGCTCTTCAGCATCATTTGCGTATCAGTTGCTAATTTCTCAGTAACAGAAGAATGGACTGGCCATGTAAAGATATTGCTGAACTTGTCTTTGAAAGACCTACATCTACTATATAATTGTCTAAGGGGTACTTCCGTCTGTCTGTCGGCAACTTCCGTCACAGAAATCCCACGTTGCTGATTGGTCTCGCCTGCTGCCTGTCCTGGCTGCCGCGACCAATCAGTGACAGGCATAGTCCGTCCGAGAATTAGTCCCTCCCTACTCCCCTGCAGTCAGTGCCCGGCACCCGCATACTCCCCTCCAGTCAGCGCTCACACAAGGTTAATGCCACCGTTAACGGACCACGTTATGACGCGGGTAATGCACTCCGTTAACGCTGCTATTAACCCTGTGTCCCCAACTTTTTACTATTGATGCTGCCTATGCAGCATCAATAGTAAAAAGATGTCATGTTAAAAATAATAATAATGCCATGTAACTAACGGCATCAGTTCTCAATTACCGTAGGTAATTTCTCAAGTTATTTCCCCCATAATTGGGTCTTGTTTGGCAATCCAGGTCAATAAAATCATGTAATCAATAATATCGTCTATAAAGGTTTTTTGCTAACAGTTTTTACTAAAGTTTTTATGACCATGATAAAAAAAATGCCCAATAGCTTTCTTTTCCAATATCTGAAGCCTTAGTCTAGTCTGTTCATGTTTCCTGTGGAATTAAAAATAGGTAAAAATATAGATTCTGTTTCATGGTTTCTTAGCATTGTTAACAATTATTAGGATACTTAAAATTAAAAAGTCTTTTGTTTCTCACATGCCTAAGGCAAAAACAAAATACAGCAAAGCATAAAAGCAACTGTTACACAAAAAAAGTAGAGAATTGACTTTTTATAAGGCAATCGGCCTTTTTTACCTTTTCATATCAAATAAATCTATTGCTAAAGTTGAAGAACATATCTAGTAGTGGTAGAATGCAGACACCCTTGGCTGTCAGGAGGAACATTGCTCACAATTGCAGGTGTCTATGTGCTTGCTAGAAGAGGTTTTTTTGTGGATATAATAATAATAATGAGGCTCTATGTCTGCACTGCCCAAAGGCTGTATTTTTCTTCTCACAATCGCCTTTAAAAAGAAGAAAAAAAATGTATATCCAGTATTTTCCCCTTCTGCCCAGGTACTTGTACAGCGAAATATTGCAATATTGCATCAATAATTGGAGAAAGTATTAATGACCATGTGAAATGTTCAGGTGAGTTTAGAAAGACTTTCAAAACTCTTTAGCGGAAACAGTTATGCTGCTGTGTACATAGGCTATGTTCCCACAATGAGTTTTTGGTGAGTTTTTTACTCTGTGGATTTTTAAAAAAATGCAAGTAACCTATGTAACTTAATGGGTGCAGATAATCTGCAACATCAGAAACTCGCCAAAAGCTCAGCCTAAATCTGGTATTTTTACCCAGGAACCTGAATCTAAACATCCGCCGAAGAGAAGATATAGAGAAAATTACATTAGTCATTCATATTGCATATGGGCCCTACTCTATTGCTTTCTGCATGCTTTAAAGGGAATCTGTCACCAGGTTTTTGCCACCTAATCTGAGAGCAGCATAATGTAGAGACGGTGACCTTGGTTCCACGGATGTGTCACTTACTACAGTGTAGTTTTGATTTAAAAAAATAATAATTTTATCAGCAGGAGATTATCACGAGAGGACTAGTAAACCCGCTGCCAGGTAGTCCTCCGTATTGATAAGCTATAATCACGCCCCCATTACTGATTGGCCGCTTTCTGTCTTCATTATTCATAGACAGAAAGCGGCCAATCAGTGGTGTGAGCGGGGTTATACACAGCTCCGCGTTCAGAGAACTGGTAGATCTGCATCAGAGAAAACAGGGATTTTATAAAAAAATGTAACCCCTGCATGTGTTGTGGCTGTCGAACAGCCGTGAGTCATGTGCCACGGCGACTCGAACATAGTATTAGAGTATTCTGAAGATACTTTATTAACACTCGAGCATGCTTGGATAAATCCTTCGTTCATCACTTTTAACTGTAAAGAACCCTTTCCTATATGGTTGCCTTAATCGCCTTTCTTCTACCCGTAATGAGTGCCCCCTGGTCCTTTAGTATGGTCTTTGGAAGGAATAAGTCATGTACCGTCCTTTGTACTGACCACACATATATTTATACATCACTAGAATCGTGGTCTCTGCCCCTAAATCATGCAGCTCTTAGATACGGTGGCCTGGTGGTAGATACCCCTTAACAGAGTAAGTTAACAAGGATGCCATTATGATACAATCCCTTTAAAATTGGTTACTGATGGTATATCCTCGTGACAAAGAAACTATCGGCCGATGCATTATTGCATTTGTGCCACCTTTTTTTTTTTTTTCACCCGTTTTTCATGTCTGTCTCATTACTAGAGATGAGCGAACCTGAACTTAAAAGTTCGTAATAAATGCCGAACACGGATTTTTCCCTGAAATCTGATCCAAAATTCAAAGTTCCGGGGGAAGTCTGTTGCAGAAAGAGAGATTTTTTTTTTTCCCGCTACAAAGTTCGGGTCCTTATACATTTCAAAGGGCTTCATGTTTTGGTTGAAGTTCGGGCAAATTTCCGGTTCCTGTGCCGAACTTTAAACTAAAGTTCAGGTCCGGTACCAGAGCCCAAACTTTCACGGGTCCGCTCATACCTGCTTATTTTTCTTTTTTTTTACATTTTTGCCTGTTCTTTTTCATGTTTGCCGTTATGGTTGGGATTTGAGGTTTCCACATGGTTTCAGCGGATTCATTACTATTGACTTTTTTTTAAAAAAAAATTGTGTAAATATTACTTGATTTCCCTTTCGGATTGATTTCATGTACATCTGAAAATTGTGTGCAAATTTTCTCAACAATTTAGTGATGTGATTTTTTTTTTTTTTCACTAAAAAGGCACAAATGGGTCAATGTGTATAAAATGTCCCCCATTAATGGCCAGAAAAAAAACATTTTCTAAGGGCTTTTTCAAATGTAGTATATCTGGTATTCTTTTTCCTCGCATTTTTTGGCATGTAATGCATTTATTTATTTATTTTTTTTAGCACACCATGTCAATTATTTAAATAGTTTTACTGCTGATTTTCAATAGGGAGATCAAAATGGCTTGGCACCAAACACGCCGAGAAAAATTTACCAAAAAGGCGCATAATTTCGGCTATGGTTTTCTTGCATTTTTTCATGCAGAAGTAAACGCATCCAAAAAGTTATGTGAATATACTCAAATAGCCTATATTGTGCTTAGACCTGTTGTTACTACTATTTCTCTATAGGTTTATACCGATTATTCTTCAGTTCTAAGGGATCATTGAAAACTTTACAAGTGGCAAACAATAGTACAAGTAATAGAAATACACTCAAGTGTTCTTACACCAGGCCTCTCCTAACCGCGGGACAATTTCCCAGCATCTCAATTTCATGTCTGCTTTATGTTGAAAAATTTTTTGTGTACAGCTCCATGAAGTGATATCTTCTCGCAAGGCAGATCCTTATAACCATGAGACAATTCCCTTCAGTCATATCGTAAAATAACAAAGCAAAAGAACCGAAATCCTATTTTAATGCTTCCTAAATGTAGAAAACCATTGCCAACGTGTTACATTAACGAAAAACCTCCTGAAGCCCCTAGGGGGCGCTGCATGTAACGCAAGCAATTAATCCATTTATAGTCAACCACCAGAGCACTCAAGCATCAATTACAGTTTAATAGAACATAACTAATTTATGAAATGGAATGCTACATTTTATTGTTCCCTTATTAAACTTTGTAATAATAATGTAAAAAATTAAAATCAATACAGTATTATTCTTTCTATGACAGAGCCCCGCTAACTAACTGCAATTAAGCGTAGGCATCGGAGAGCAGATCAGCGCTGTCAGCTCCGGGACCAATAATTTAAAGTGCAGCTTCACCTTTTCCGCACCATTGAGTAATTATAAAGAACAATGAGGATGAAAAGCTTTTTTTTGTGATATACTTAATAAATTGCTATTAGTTTGCATTATGTGGCAGAAACCAGTAAAAGAAATAATTGACTTCATTTAGCTTCTTAAAGGGTTTTCCCAAAGAGCGAAAGTATATTTTAATCACTAGATCTTGGAATAATAATCATTTCCATAATTGGATGTGTTTAAATAAAATGTTCCTGTGCCGAGATAATCTTATACATGTGCCCCTGCTGTGTGCTGTGTAATGGCCGTGTCTGACCGTGCAGGAACTTGGTCTGATCATACCACATCTTCTGGGCAGGGGAGGACGCAAAAGAGAGTATACAGACAAGACCTCATACGATTGCAAATGATTCTTTTTGTGAGCTAAGACATTAACCTATCTGTTAAACAATATTTTACATCAAAGAAAGAATCATTTGCGATCCCATGCTATAATGTCTGTACAATTTTTTTTTTTTTATCCCCCCCCGTCCTGCCCACAAGATGTGGTATGACCAGACCATGTTCCTGCACGGTCAGACACAGCCATTACACAGTACACAGCAGGGAAACCATTTATAAGATTATCTCGGCACAGGAACATTTTATTTGAACACATCCAATTGTGGAAATTATTATTATGCAAAAGATCTATTGATTAAAATGAATTTTTGTTCATGGGAAACCCCTTTTAAAGGAGCACAAAACCTAGAAATGAGCGATTTTTAAACTAAAAAATTAAATCCAGTTTCCCCTCACTGTTGGCCCACTGCAGCATTTTCTGTATGATCCTGAAAAAAACAGTCTTGTAAAAATCATGAAAATCTCTTGAAATCATCCATTTGATGACTTCTGTATTTGGCTGGTGGCCATTTTGCCTGCAGATCACTTAAGGCTACGTTCACATTTGCGGTCGGCGCCGCAGCGTCGCCGCATGCGTCATGCGCCCCTATATTTAACATGGGGGCGCATGGACATGCGTCGCACTTGCGTTTTGCGCCGCATGCGTCTCTGCGGCGCCCGCGTCCGGGCGCAGAGGACGCAGCAAGTTGCATTTTTGCTGCGTCCAAAATCAATGAAAAAAAAGGACGCATGCGGCGCAAAACGCAGCGTTGTGCATGCGTTTTGCTGCGTTTTTGTTTGCGTTGTGCGTTGCGGTGCCAACGCTGCGGCGCACAATGCAAATGTGAACGTAGCCTAAGGAAGTTTTTTTTTGCTGTATCCAGTTGTCTTACAGCAGGGCACAGGGCAATGACGAGGAGAAAGAGTTAACAAGTGTAATTGTAATATAGGAGGAAAAAAAGGATAATAAAAAAGGAGGAGTTTAAAGAAGGATGTTCTAGGGGAGGAGAGATGTCTGTTTGTTTCTCTTCAGGTAGCCAGCTATTTTTAACTGGTGGCCAATTTGCTAATTAGTGAAGGAGGATAATGCTGCAGCCAGTTGTCTTACAGCAGGGCACATAATAGTTGCAGTTGTGTTATGGAGGAAAAAGGATGATCAAGAAGGAGGAGGTTAAAGCAAGAAATGCTGAGGTTATTTTTTTTTTTTGTGGGAGATGGGGACTGTTTTTAATGTTTCTTTTCAGGTGGCCAGAAATATGCTAAAGATAAAGTCAAAGATAAATTTGGCACTCCCAAAATTGTATGATGCAAAAAAAATCTAATTTTTATTGGTGAAATAATGTCCACTGACGACAAAAAAACATTGACGTTTCGGCCAACCTTAGCACTTCTGTGCCATCCACCCTAGCGTACGGACGCGTGATCTCCATTGTTCTCATTAAGTCCTAAGAATTGGCCGAAACGTCAACGTTTTCTGTCGACGGTGGACATTATTTCAGCAATAAAAATTAGATTTTTTTGCATCATACAATTTTGGGAGTGCCGAATTTATCTTTGACTTTTCTGGAGTGGTATCCTATTTGTGCACCCCTCCCTTCGGAGTGCAGCGCAGCCTTATTTTTTATGTTAAAGATAACTCAGCTGACTTACAGTGGATGCGGAAAGTATTCAGACCCTTTTACATTTTTCACTCTCTGTTTCATTGCAGCCATTTGGTGAATTAAAAATAGTTCATTTTTTTTTCTCATTAATGTACACTCTGCACCCCATCTTGACTGAAAAAAAAAAAAAGAAATATAGCAATTTTTGCAAATTTATTAAAAAAGAAAAACTGCAAGAACAGCTGATCGTCGGGGGAGTAAAGTGTTGCGCCCCCACTGATTAGTCATTTGATGACCTGTCTTCAGGATGGGCCATCATTGTTAAAGTAGTGGACAACCTCTTTCATTCCAATCCGTGATGGCGGCTGTAGTGATGTCCAGATGCTTCATTAGGGGATGGCCAGAGGTAATTTTTATGAAAAAAAAAAAAAAAACTGTTTTGTAGTGGAAAAATCTGTTCTAAAAGTTATTAATATTTATTAAAAGAATAAATAACTGATCAAAAATGAATGGAATGTAAAATCAATGGGAGTGTTAAGAAACAGTATAGTAAAAATGCCTCCCAATTGTTAGAAAATCCATTTGAAAAACAAGAAATTTTTAAAGTGGAGTTAACGTTCATGAGCATAAAAAAAAAAAATCTTAACATCACAATTAAATATCCTTCAATGACCCCAAAATATATAACAAACAAAAATGTTGTCAAATAGTTGTAAAAAAAAAAATCAATTTTTACAGCTTTAGAGTAAAAAATAAAAGGGCAAGCGGCCTTTACATTTTATCGAGTATCACCCAAAGCCATGAATATAGTAGCTTAGTTCTGAAAGAATACATTCTCCCTGGCTGTATCTTTGGGTTTTTTAGTTTGCTTTTTATACAGTCCCTTTGTTGACTTTTCTTCTTTTAACCACACATCCTTACATGTTTACATCGAAAAGATCCATATTTCTATTCCACCCACACAATGTCAGATTGTCTTGTTATGTTCTCGAGCAGGAAAGTGAAGACTTCTAGCCTCATCACTCGGATGCCAATGTATAAAAATGATTTTTTTTTTCTTCTCGTCTTCAGCTGTGTCCTTGGACATTTGAACACTATCAATGCAAACTATATTATTTTTTTATTATTGAGAATTACAATATACTTACGTTTCTTAAATTCTATTTCAATATCTAATCATTTGCAAAATACTGTGTTTGCTGTCCGTGAGAATAGGGAACAAACCCCTCCTGTATTTAGTGCTGTTCTCATTTTCATGTATCCAGTCTAGGCTATGCTAGATGAGCTAAACAGCCCACCATCCTATTTTCCTGCTACGATTATAACAATTCCCGATCCCAACAATCACTTTACTTCCTTTTAGCTGATCACGTGCTGACTAGTCATGTGGCAACTGCAGCCAATCATTCACTACCTGTAGCTTAGCTACAGCGATTGGCTGCTGTGGTCACATGAGTAGACAGCATGTGATCAGCTACGGTAAAGTAAACAAACCAGTGGAATTCTGAATGGTCAGAACCAGAATTGTAAAAAAATCCATTAATTTCCATCTATATATATATGAGGCAAAGAGATTACTCACTAATCCTGCCCCCTGCACAGTAGCTCCGCCCCCACACATCACTACACACAATCCCGCCCCCCCACCACATTACCACACACAATCCCGCCCCCCCACCACATCACCACACATAATCCCACCCCCCCACCACATTACCACACATAATCCTGCCCCCCACCACATTACCACACAATACTGCCCCCCCACCACATCACCACACATAATCCCACCCCCCCACCACATTACCACACATAATCCTGCCCCCACCACATTACCACACATAATCCCGCCCCCCACCACATTACCACACACAATCCCGCCCCCCACCACATCACCACACACAATCCCGCCCCCCCACATCACCACATACAATCCCGCCCCCATCACATTACCACAGATAATCCTGCCCCCTGCACAGTAGCTCTGCCCCTCACCCCATCACCACACATAATCCCGCCCCCACCACATTACCACACATAATCCCGCCCCCCACCACATTACCACACATAATCCCGCCCCCCACCACATTACCACACATAATCCCGCCCCCCACCACATTACCACACGAGGCTCCGTCCTCACACATTACCACACGAGGCTCCGTCCCCACACATTACCACACGAGGCTCCGTCCCCACACATTACCACACGAGGCCCCATCCCTCCACATTACCACACGAGGCTCTGTCCCCACACATTACCACACGAGGCTCTGTCCCCACACATTACCACACGAGGCTCTGTCCCCACACATTACCACACGAGGCTCCGTCCTCACACATTACCACACGAGGCTCCGTCCCCACACATTACCACACGAGGCTCAGTCCCCACACATTACCATACGAGGCTCCATCCCTCCACATTACCACACGAGGCTCAGTCCCCACACATTACCATACGAGGCCCCATCCCTCCACATTACCACACGAGGCTCTGTCCCCACACATTACCACACGAGGCTCCGTCCTCACACATTACCACACGAGGCTCCGTCCTCACACATTACCACACGAGGCTCCGTCCCCACACATTACCACACGAGGCTCCGTCCCCACACATTACCATACGAGGCTCCGTCCCCACACATTACCACACGAGGCTCCGTCCCCCCACATTACCACACGTTAATTTACCACCTGCGTAAGCGCTATTGAATGTTGTCATTATTTACTTTAGTTTAATCACTAGCAGCGTTAATTAGATAGCAATGAGCATGCCGAGCGTTAGCTGGCTGGAAACAGCTAGTTATATAATAAACCTTATCGAAACAAAATTGGAAATTAATTACTTTTACCGTAATTAAACAAATAGATAATTGCACCCTCTATTATTTTATGTATTCCTGAAAATTACACTTTTTTTTACTTTTTATGTATTTTGAATAGATTATATTTTCACATACCTGCATTTCTTCTGCTATTCTGTTTCCTATCCTCATAGTTCAGATGCTATTAACATTCTCCATATTTTCACATGCTACACTTGATGTAATATAGTACTACATGACCTTGGGTGCTAATTTCTTGGAGCTCGGTTATATGTTCTTGCGTATTAGAGGTCTTCTTTCACCATTACATATTTCTTTGTGTAGAAAATTAGATTTTCCTTATTCTTCTTTCTTATAGCGACATGTCTTTTATATACGTAATCGTTGTTGGTTTTCACCTCACAGATGTGATTGTCAATTTAAAAAATATTAACTTTATTAATTTTACTTAATACATAAGTTCATAGCTGATGAGTTACATGCCTAAGGCAGGTCATTTATTTATGTGGAAGTTTCTTCCTTTAGTGTTGGAGTAGGGAACCTATCACATTAAAAATGTTGTCTGGTCTGCAGGCAACAATAGAAAGCTTTGAAAAAGCTGAGCAGATTGAGATATAGTTTAGTGAGAAAATATTTAGTATAACTTATGCTATCTTCACTTGAAGGCGTGGTCCTACTGTAAGTACAATGTAATTTTCTTCCTAAATCCCAATCTAAACTATTTTCCAATATATTTGAATTAAAAATTCCCTATGCTTCCCTAAATATACTATCTAACTGCTTTTCTATTTTTTCTTACAACTTCTTTTTTCATGACACTTTGAGACTCTAAGTGATTGCTGAGATACTCAAACGAAGTGTCTTCAGAGGGGCAGAGGCTGCGGTCACTGCTGTAGACCCTGCCTCCTCCCTGAAAGGAATCATCATCAATTACGCTAATTTCCAAGGCTGGGATAGTTCTTACATACTGTGTACAATGACAGCGCGCTGTCTGTTGTGTGCTTAGATAAATAATAACCAGCCGGCAACAGAGATGGTTGTCAGAATGCCCAGAGTGCAGAGACCAGTGTTGTCAGTGGGTTTTGCCGACTCATTACTGCTGATCTGAGCTGGCAACAGATAGTGCGCTGTCATTGTGCACATTCCAAAGGCACTACTACAGCCATTAGAATGAACGTCACTGATAAAGCTTCGTTTCAGGGAGTGGGCAGTGGTTGGGGCAGTGACTGAACCCTCTACCCCCGATGACGCTTGATTTGTGTATCCCAGCATGCATTGGGATTCTTAAATAAAACGTCAGCATTTCATATATTTATGAACCCCCAAAATTATAGTGAATTGCAAATTCCCAACTTTGTAAACTCTGAAGCATGCTATGCTTTATATAGAAGTTAAATGAGCAAATTGTCTCTTCAGAGATCAAGAGGACTTGAACTCTAGTGCCACCTATTGGAAGTTGCAATCCACCCACACAGATCAGACCTTATACTTTACACTGACGGGGGGCAATACCCCGAAAAACCGTGTTTGCAAATTGAGATTCCGATTTGTCTTTTATCCTCAGTCATAAGGCTCTTTAAAAGGTCAATTTTGACTTGTAGGATTGATACTTTCAATAGGTGGCATCAAAGTTCATGTTTTCTTCCTTTCTGAAAGGAGCATGCAGGCATTTAAAGGGAACCTGTCGCCCCCCCCCAGGCGTTTGAAACTAAAAGAGCCACCTTGTGCAGCAGTAATGCTGCATTCTGACAAGGTGGCTCTTTTAGTTATTGGTGCTGTAACTGCAGAAATAATTTTGTAATTGGTCCCAAATATCTTTCTTCAGTCAAGGAGGCAGGCCTTCCCCCCCCCCCCCCCCCTTGCTGCAGACTCCACACAGCCGTCACTCAAATCCTCTTGGCGCCAGGCGCCGCCTCCTCACCGCTGTCTTCTGATTTATTCTCACTGCGGGGCTGGGATTCACAGGCAGGGCGGCCGCACAGGCGCAGTCAGCTAGACTGCATATGAGCAGAGAGGACGGGCAGCGCTCACTGCGCCTGCCCAAGGCCGGAGAAAAGAGCGCAGGCGCTGGATCATTTCAAAATAGCGATGAAGAGGCGGCGCCAAGAAGACTTGAGTGACGGCTGTGTGGCATCTGCAGCAGGGGGGGAAAGGCCTGCCTCCTTGACTGAAGAATGGTATTTGGGACCAATTACAAAATTATTTCTGCAGTTACAGCACCAATAACTAAAAGAGCCACCTTGTCAGAATGCAGCATTACTGCTGCACAAGGTGGCTCTTTTAGTTTCAAACACCTGGGGGGGTGACAGGTTCCCTTTAAGTCTCCTCATACTGGCATGCCAAACGTGGCATGTCACTCTATAAGAGGGTATGTGCCCATGGTCAGGAATCGGCAGCCCTTTGTATGCAGGACATGTCTGCTGCGTCCAAGGCGATGCCGGCTTTTGAACGCAGGTGATTCTACCTGTGTTCACTGAACCATGCATAATCATGCGTCCAATACATTGTACTGGTGAAATTTATCTTGTGGAGACTCGTGTCTGGTATGAAAAGACATGCCGCATGCCCGTCTCTGCAGGTAAGCCGTGGGCGCCAGTGCACGCATAGTGGGCATAGGATTTTTGAAATTCCATCCACTATGCTGTAGCATCTGGCCGCTGCGGGTTGGTCACAGCGGATGTACGCAGTGACCAACCCACAGCGTTTACTAACCGTGGGAACATACCCCAAGGAGTTTTGTTTAATTATTTTTTCAATTACATGTGTAATTCCTGCCTCTTTAGTTTTATATCTTGAGAAATTCTCACATAGACCATAAAATATGCGGTGTTGCTTGAAAGTTTATAAACCCTTCAGAATTTTCCAAATTTCTGAATAAATTTGACTTTAAAGTTCATCAAATAATTACACAGGTCCTAAAAGTAGATAAAGACCCACTTCAAAGAAAGGTGTCAAAAATATTAGACTTTGTTATTTTTGTAAATGATCCAATATTTTTTTTACTCGCTTGTATAGCGCCATTAGTTCTATAGCTCTTTACAGATTTACTGACAACATCATCGCTGTACCCATTGGGGTTTAAAATCTAAATTTCCCATCAGTATGTCTTTGGAGTGTAGGAGGTAACCAGAGAACCAGGAGAAAACCCATGATAGACGGGGAGAAGACGGGGATTTGAACCCAGAATCTGAGCACTGCAAACCCATAGTGCTAACGACTGAGCCACTGTGCTGCCTGTATATCACAGGTCTGTGAGTGCAAAATGTTTGTGAACCTCTGCTGTCAGTATCTGGTGACCCCCTTGTGCAGCAATAACTACATCTAATTATTTCTAGTTGATTAGTCCTGCACATCAGATTGGAGGAATTTTAGCCAATTCATCCCTACAAAATAGCTTTAACTCCATTCTTTTGACTCATGTGCTTTGGGCCGTTGCCTTGCTGCATCACCCACTTTCCCTTGAGATTCAGCTTGTGGACAAATGCCCTGCCATTTTCCTTTATAACTTGTTGCTATAATGTAGAATTCATTGTTCTGGGCTCGGCAAGTCGTCTTGGCCCATAGGTAGCAAAACAGGCCAAAACAATGATACTACCACCTACATTTTTCACAAAAGGTATGGATTGTTTTTCTTTATCCAAACACAATGCTTTTTTATTTAAACCAAAAACTCTATTTTGGTCTTATCCATCTTCAAAACATTGTTGCCACAGTTATCTGACTTGTCGGGGAGATCTTAAGCAAACTGCAGATAGGCAGTAATGTTCTTTTTTGGAGAGAATTTTATTTTCTCCTTGCCATCCTGCTATACACACCAATGTAGTTCTGTGTTCTCTTGATGGAGGACTCATGAACATCAGCATTTTCTAATGTAAGAAAGACCTTTAGTTGCTTGGAATTTACCTTGGGTTCTTTTCTGACCTCATGACTATTATACAATTTGCTCTTGGAGTCCTCTTTCTTGGTCGACCACTTCTGGGGAGGGTAATAATGGTCTTGAATTTATTCCCTATGTACTAGCTGCCTGATTATGTATTGGTAGTATCAAAACTCTTTATTGATGGTTTTGTAACATTTTCCAGCCTGATGGGCATCAACAACTTTTCTTCTGAGGTCGTCTGAAATCTCCTTTGTTCGTGCCATAATACAATTCCACAAATGTGTTGTGAAGATCTGACTTTGATAGATCCCTGTTCTTTAAATAAAACAGATGAACCACTCACACCTTACTGTCATCACATTGATTGAAAACACTAGACTCTAATTTCACCTTCAAAATATATTCTAATCCTAAAGATTTACATACTTTTGCCCTTTTGCCACTCATGAACATGATATTGAATATTTTTTGGCCTATTTTTTTGTTTGACTTTCTTTATCAACTTTTAGGCGTTGTGTGAAAATTATGCAAGAATATGAAAAATTCTGAAGGGTTTGCAAATTTTCAAGCACCACTGTATACGCGTATATTATATTCATATGTCATTGCTGTTATAGATTGTAATCTGGAAGAGCAGCCGACGATGTGTCTTTTACAGTGAGAAATAATGTTGAAACATATTACAAAAAAATTGCAAGCAGATGTTTTACAAAAGTAGAACTTTCGAAAAGATTACACTGTTCTGTAATGAAGTGAAATATTGTAATTCTGCCTGTCAGCGGGAGTGATAGTAATATGTCTGTGTAAGCTGTATTTCATTATATCATAGTTTATGTTCTGTAACATTGAGTGTGGCCGATTGTCTGCGGTAACCGGTGTTGGAGACACATTTTTAATGTTATTATGGGACTTTAAGAATTGATTTCAGTTGACTGAATGATTCCATGCGATCATATAAATTGTACTTTGTGACGCATTCGGATGCAGCTATGCCATTTGGCTTCGGTTTCCTCTGTTTAAAGCGGTATCCCTTCTGTACCTGTTATGGACCTGGTGGTTAGGTGCACCAGAAATGACCTGATAGTTAAACACGGAATCGGGACGAGCTCTGGGGAAATGGGAACTCTGCTGACCGCAAACCCTACTCCTATCAACACAACTAGAAACAGCCGTGGAGCGTGCCTGACTCTGCCTAGACGCCTCTTCACAGCCTAAGAGCTAACTTCCACTAAAGAAAGGAAACAAAGCCTCACTTGCCTCAGAGAAATTTCCCCCAAAGGTAAAAGCAGCCCCCCACAAGTATTGACTGTGAGATAAGAGGAAATCACAAACACAGGATGAAACAGGTTTTAGCAAAGAGAGGCCAGTCTAACTAAACAGATTGAGGATAGAAAAGGGATCTTTGCGGTCAACACAAAAAGCTACAAAAACCACGCAGAGTGTGCAAAAAATACCCCCGCACCGACTCACGATGCGGTGGTGCCACTCTGCACCCCCAGAGCTTCCAGCTAGCCAGATAGTTTCATGATAGCAAGCTGGACTAAAACTTAACAAGGAAAACCATATGTATCAAATGAACAAGCAGGAACTTAGCTTGTGCTGGAGTAGACAGGTCCACAGAAAGATCCAGGAGAGATCTGAACC
This sequence comes from Ranitomeya variabilis, assembly GCF_051348905.1. Classification (NCBI taxonomy): domain Eukaryota; kingdom Metazoa; phylum Chordata; class Amphibia; order Anura; family Dendrobatidae; genus Ranitomeya; species Ranitomeya variabilis. The sequence continues at coordinate 530,735,989 of NC_135237.1, read as the reverse complement.
AGTACTAAAACATTGACAGCTGGCATGGAGTAATGATCTGAGTGGAGTTAAATAGAGAATCCAGCCTAGCCCATAACGAGGGCAGCTGGAGAAGGAATCTCAGAACCAGCAGCTCCACTCACAGCCACCAGAGGGAGTCCACGGATGGAACTCACCGAAGTACCATTCATGACCACAGGAGGGAGTCCGAGAACGGAATTCACAACATGTACGCTTTTTTAAATTTTGTTTGAGGAATCCAGTTTTTCACATAAAAAATTGACACTACATTGTTAAATGCTAACATATAACCCTCAAAGTTTGTTATTTTACATCTAGAATTGAGAGTCCTCAGTGGTTGATACCTTTTAATGGCTAACTGAAAAGATGGTAACAAATTGCAAGCTTTCGAGACTACATTATTTTACATCATAACTAGTGATGAGTGCGTGTGCTCGTTACTCGGGTTTTCCAAGCATGCTCGGGTGTTCTCCGAGTATCTTGGGCGTGCTCATAGATTATGTTTGAATCCCCGCAGCTGCATGATTTGCGGCTGCTAGACAGACTAAATACATGTGGGGATTCCCTAACAAACAGGCAATCCCTGCATGTGTTCAGGCTGTCTAGCAGCCGCAAATCATGCAGCTGTGGGGACTCAAGCATAATCTACGAGCACGCCCAAGATACTCGGAGACCACCCGAGCATGCTCGGAAAACCCGAGTAATGAGCACACTCGCTCATCACTAATCATAACCATTGAGTCACTAGAGGTAAGAGAATCTTGTAAAATTTCAAATTTTCTAGATCTGCCAAATTTCCCCAGGAAATTCGATTTGCAGCAAATCAAAAGTACTCCAAAGCTTTCGAATATAATGTGCATCATGACAATATTCTCTTTTCCTCACATGATAATATTCTTCACTGTTGTGCTATGTCCACATTTTTATGAGATGTGGGCAGATACACAACATTTTTTTTGCCAAGATTTGAAAAAAAAATTGCTGAAAAAAAAACCACACAGCATCCACAATGTATGAATGCAGCCCTGCAGTTTCTTCACTGTTTTATGGCTTTCTCTTCATATTTCTATTGTTAAGCTATAATATTCTCTAACTATCCAGTTTTACGACAAAATGGCTGCTGGATCTCCTGCCTTTGCTTTTATACAGGCTATGATAATCCCTTCTTATTTGCTGTGCTATACCATGTGCTGTTATAGATTCAAGGCATTACAGGGAAGGCTGCCCGGCCACACACAAGATCATGTGAGCCTACTCTGGCTAATAAAATTTTCTGCATTATCTTAAATGGCGGATTGCAAATTTTTTTAATTAACCCAGTCCAGTCAATTCGCCAAAATTTGACGCAAATTTAATATTCCTCAACTTAATTCACTCATCTCTAGTGGCCACTAGTAGCACAAGCATTCTCGAGAGAGCAATTTAAATTTACTTCACAAATCTCAATATGTGTTGAGTCAAGACCAAAAAGCAATATGGTAAGGAAGGACACATTTGTATGTGGTTATTTCTTAAAGTCTTAAAGGGGGACTCTTATGTTTGGCTTAGTCTAGATAAAAATAAGCTTTTGATCCTGGAAGATCTGACTGCTGGGACTTGCAGTATTCACAAAATTTGAGGTTCCTAAGACCCCTATGTGATTAGAGCACAACTTTCACATGCTCATTGCTGCTCCATTCATTCTCTTTAGACTGATGGGGGCTCTACATTTTTCAGGTACGGTAATTACCATTATTATCCATCAATTAGCAATCCAATATTATTGGCTGCAAAGCTTTAACATGATGTTTTTCCTCTCAAAATTGTATGGCTGAATATCAAGACTGAATGTCACCCATTTGCTGCCACATGTGACAGTTGCGTGTTTGCTTAACCTCCAGAGATTGTCTTATTCAGAAAATTCATTTTATGTAATCCAAACCGAAAAGGGGTTTATTTATTCATAACCGTTTCAATTACCAAGAGAGAATCTCTTAAACCTCATGTTCTACAAAGAGAACCTATGATTTTAATGGAAACTGTAGTACCTCATTTCCCCTCTGGGGGTGCTGCAGAGAAATTGAACACTTCCTACCAGGTTCCAACCTTAATTTTTACTCCATTAATGATATTAGTAGTAAGAATCTTTGAGATTAACTTGCTTTTAGGGAGCTCCTCTAACAAAATAAGATTGTCTAAAGTGGAGATCCCTTTTAAATTTTTCAAACATACAATTATATTTCAAGATACTTTTGAAGCTGTTCATTTCAAAAGCCAAAACGATCACAAGATTAGATTGTCTTCAGTTTTTGATGAAATTATGTTTCTCTTCTCAATTTGTGCTTGATATGTTGGAATTTGGCCCGCTGCTGTCAGTAAGTGATTACTATCCCAGTAATAAGTGTATATCAGGTCAACATTGCTAGACAGTCCAAAAATGCGATGCTGCTGCTCTTGGCATAATTTTCTGCCTTCAGCACAAACTAACGTCTTGACATGTAAACTTCTCATACCAGTTAATGAGATGTTTGCATAGATATTAGTGGTATGAATAGATCTGAATATATGCAAATGCAAAACTTGTCAGGATTTGCTTAGAGAAAAAATAATCGAAAAGAATAAGAATTACTGAGACTTTGTTTTGTACATTTTACGACTTTCTACATTAAAAGCTTGTGGAACATATAATCTAGGAAATAATTACTTTGTACCTATGAAGGACAAGGTTGCGATAGTGAGAATTACAAATCCTTGTTTACAATGTCATATTATCGCTAAATTGGGATCAAATCACATCAATGTAGAGTATGTGAGCCTGTATGTGCCCGACACCGATCTCTGCTGGCACCGAGCGGTCACAGACTTCTCCTACCAGTGATTCATCAGCTTTCGATGACATCACATCAACAGAGCAGCGACTTTTCTTCTACTCCACTGTGTGACTGCTGACGTCATGCTTATTGGCATCCGACTGCTCACTGCCTAACTGCAAGAAGCCAGCTGTCAATTGGCATGATGTCAGCTGTCATGTCCTGTCAACAGTGCAGTCTGGAAGAAGAGCTGCTCTGTTGACGTGAAACAGCTGAACCACCAGCAGATGCGGCTCTAATCCAGCGTCGAGTAGAACCTCCTTTAGCAAAAATAATTCAGTGTTAGGCCCAAAATACTGAAGTTATTTTTTTATTGTTACCAATATAGTGCATCTACATTGGATCAGCGGATTCTGAGTCGTCGTACCGTCACCGATCAAATGGGGTTGTAGTTGGTTCTGGCTTTGGTACTGCAGCTAAGTACGATGCGTTTGAATGGAACTAAGCAGCAAGGAGCTGCTGTACCAGATACAGCCACTAGGAAATGTAAGAAGCTTTGCCTGGTAAACAATAAAGAGAACATGGTCTCTGTTAGAGATGAATGAATTGATTCACAACAAATCAAATTTGCTACCAATTCTTCTAAAAATATGTATTCGCCAAATTTTGGAGGCTTTCATTTGCACAGGATTCGATAACTCCATTTCTATCTCCCAGAGTGCATGTTGGCTCTTACGTTATTGTACTAACCTTCGTGTTGGAGTTTCATAAAAATATAGACACTGTTGGTATTGATACGCGTAGACATTGTGGTGCTGCGTAAGTTTCAAATCACACTCACATGTGGAGGTGCCATTTTCAAATAATAATGAAGTTTGCTGAAAGGGCACCTGCCATGTACCCACATGCTATTAACCTGCAGATACAGGGTTAATCTGCAGGTTAATTATGTGTCAATGTTGTCTGGCTGCCTTACTGATGACCGGGACAAAGGTAGCTTTGTTTTTCCCTGGCTTTCAGTCACAGAGGTGTGCTTGGAGCGGCTACATTCACAGGTCACAGCATTGTGAGCATCGGCTGAAATCACGCCGCGGCACTTAGATTGACAGTTTGTGCAATACAGATGTGCTGAAGAGCAAGCTGTCACTTAAAGTGATGGGGCATGCTTACAGCCACTGTTCACTGAGTGGTGACTGTAGCCACTCTGGAAACGTCTTTATGACTGAAAGCCAGTGGGCTCCAGGGAGGAATAAAGTTTATTTTTTCCCTGTAGCTGCACTATCGGTAAGGTGACCAGGAAGCATTGTAACACTATTAACCTGCAGATTAGCCCTATATCTACAGGCTCGCCTTAACTTCTCTGTTCGAGGTTCTGCAAAAAAAATCATCTCTGAAGCTCAAGCTGCTGCAGAAGAGACATTTCTATATACAGTAGCAACATGAATGTTCCAGATTTCCTAATTTTGCCAAATCTCTGCCTCTTCAGACATGTTATGTAGCTTGTAAGTTACGAAGTTGTTAATATCACAGAAGAAATGGAACTCGTGAGAGTAAAAAAATAAACTGTGGAACATTTGATGGTTATAAACGCCTACAAGGAAATGACTCAGAGCTTAAAACCTCTTCTTACTTTTTGTATTAATTTATACATCCGTATTCATATTCCCCAAGTGCGTTCACTTTTACGAGGGCATTTTATCTTGCGTATATGTATGTCCTAGACTTGCCATATAATCTAGAATGCCATAGAATATTTATATTCACCCTAAGGTTTTTTGTTTTTTTTTCTTTTAATTTATGGAATGGAAAATGGTCATTGAGAATTGGTAAGATTGTCTTGTTTTATTTTTTTTGGCACGTGTCTGGTCTATTTTAGAACTTTTTTGATTCCCCCCCCCATAGGAATGTATAAATACAATCACTTTAACCATACTCTGCCATATATCTTCATCACAGTATATTGTCATTTTACTAATCTACGATGGAGCTCTTCCATCCCTACATTTTTTTAAGTTTTAATTGAAAGCTGTCACTTAAACTAACACTGTTAAACTGCAGATGTAGGATTAATCTGTGCGTTATTTGAGTTCTGACACCATAAGGCCACTGCACTTAGTGTCCCTCACCATGGGGAAATGAACTATATTCCTCCCGGCAGCCTCAGGCTTTCAGTCCTAGCAGTGCCGCCGTCGTAGCTTCAGTCACCACACAGTGCATAGAGCGGCAGCTGTGACCGCACCCAGGCACTGACTGACAGCTAACTCGGCATAAGAGCTGGCTGTCTGTTAGTGTCAGGGTGTCACAAAATATTCACTGAGCGGCAACTAAATCCACACCAACACGCCTCTATGACTGAAAGCCGAGGCTGCTGGTTGGAATAAAGTCAATTTCCTCCCGGCAGGGTCAGAACTCTATTAACCTGCAGATTAACACCATATCTGTAGGTAAATAGCAGTTTTTACATGACAGACTCCCTTTAAGGTGACATTTATGGAATTTTGCTGGCTCGGCATAAACTTCTGCAGTCACTCTATGCAATTTGCACACTGTCATGATTCTGCTCTTTTGCATCTCTTGAGTGATCGCCACGTGATCACAATTGAGATTTCCATAATGCTGGTCACATGCCAACTAGCATATTTTCTTAACTTCTCTCAACATTCTATTGAGAGAGGTGGATAAGAATTGAATCAGCACGTGACCGCTTGTATGCAAATTGCTAGCTGGCAAAAAAGCGGCATCTTGACAGTGTAAAAACTGCAGTCACATGGAGTGACTGCAGAACTTTATGTGGAGCCCAGAAAACCCTTTTAAGAAAAAGTGATGTCTCTTTGGCTGCATGGGATTGCTGATACTTGTTCTACTTTCTAGGTTTCCTGATTGGTTGTCCAGTTTTCCAACTCTCTGCTGATGAATTTGAAAATGTGATAATTTCGATGACCTAAGAGTTCACTGTAAATCTTGACTCTGGCAAAATATTAGTAGTCAGGTTAAAATGACTTAACGAATAGTGAATAAGGAAACATTACTTTGCATAATAAACCATCCTTTTACCTCTTCTCATATACATTGATGCAATCTGCTTTCTACTATAATATAGGTTTCATAGATCGCTGAAATACTTGTATTAAATGCAGAAGGTTCATCACTCAGCCTTTCGCAGCGATCTAGAAAGGATCAGATTACAGCAGTACATGGTGCCCGGTGCGCTGATAAATGATCGTAGGAGAGGTTATTGAAATTGTATAATGTGGCTGACGGCTGCATGCGGCTGGTGGTATTGACTTCAACTGATTAATGAAATGCATAACAATTAAAAGGCCAATGTCAGTCCATGTTCTGGTCTAGGAATGAAAATGATGCTGTGAATACTCTGGTGTAGTGGGAAATGCCAGCATTGCCATCTTATTGTAGGGTTATAATTAAGGTTTCTATAATCTGTTTCTTTTTATGAAAGAAAAAACCTTCAGACGTCTTAAAAGTAGAACATAATTGTACTTCTAAAGGAGTTCCTGATTCTGCAGAGTCACATGGTGTACCCCATACTCCTTACCAGCCAATCGGGAGCTTTTATAATGATCATATGTCATATTGTGTATTCCACAACTTTGTGTCTAAATGGTTAATGTGGAATGTTACATTCTCTAGTGTATACTAAATACTTGCCAACTTTTACTAATGCCCCCAGGAGCTTTCCTAACTGTGTCTTCTCTTGTTAACCATACTCACCATCACAACTTGCGGCTGCCCTTCACGCCGAATTACTCTTCCCAGGAATGTGCGATTGGATACTGAGCTCTGATTGCTAAGGCATTGTGTAGCTACACATGAGAAATCTTCAGGAACCGCTACTTTCTGGGATGTTTTAGAAGATTTTCCAACTCTTCCAAGAATGTGGAAGGTCTCCCCTTTATTGGGAGCCTCCAGAACAATCTGGGAGAGTTGGCAAATATGATATACCGTATTTTGGTGGTTTGCTAGGGAGATCTGAACTCTGCGGAGATCACCATAGTAGCTCTCATAATAAAGCGTCTTTCTTCTTTGACACAATTACTTTAAAGCAAGCTTTTCACTGGTTTCACAGAAAGATAAGTAGTTCAAACATTCTGTGAAGATAGGCCATTGTACTCGGCAACACATTAGAAGGATGATTTTTAAAAATAATTTCACCCATCGAATAAGCATTTTGCTTGGTCGTCAAATAATTGGCAGTCTGTTTCATTTAGCCTATTTATTTATCAATCCACCTTGACTCGCATAACCACTTCCACCAGCCATGTCTGGCTTGAAAATATTAGTCAAATGTGGCACGATATGCCTTCAAAAATGAATTTTGAAAAAAAACTTGCTTTGTATGCAAATGGCAGCTTAATTGTTTGCTTGGTTTACCTTGTCGAGCAAAGGCTGTGATTCATCAATACCACCGTTGTTCACACCAGTCTTGCTGAGATGGTATAGTTGAGTTAGTGGTGCCTGTTTCCTTAAGAGATACGTGTCTCTTAATGAATAAGATGCATCTTAAAAGTGCGATAGACTGGAGTAAGTCTTGTCACATAAGGTGTGCCATATCTCATAAATTAGATGATCTAGTGTTGCCATGACCCCTCCCAACACCTTCCCAACTCAGCTCTGCCCATTTTACCAGAGTTGAGCAAGTCTGGCACGAAAATGCCAAAAGTTGTAATATTTTTATGCAACCTCCCATTGCTCAAACATTTTGCAACTTTTCAAAGTGTTTTACTCCAGATTTCTGCCGGAAACACGTTAATGTTTCACGGCAAGTGTGTCCCACTGCCCCCCCCGGTCCTTTAATTAACACAAATGATGCTTAAATATTGTCGATGTGTAAATCTAGGAGTGGGAATCAGCACACAATAGGATGATACCCTATGGAGGAAGAGTAGGAGAGTGCTGGTTACGCTCACCTCGTGGTGCTGTAAAAGGCACAACTCCTATGTCGGTATGAAGAAAAACCGCTGCCTCGTGGCTGGAGAATAAATCCCCCCAGGAGACATTAGATCCAGTTGGGTAAACACGTAGGTGGGCTGCACTGCTGAAGTGAATCCTCCAGAAAAGATGATGAGAAAAAGGCTTTTAATGCACAATGTGTTTCAACACCGTACTGGCACCTTTTTCAAGTGAAAAAATGTTTTTTTCACATGAAAAAGGCGCCGGCATGACATTGAAATGCATTGTGAATTGAAAGCCTTTTGCTCATCATCTTTTCTGGAGAATTGATTCACTTCTGCAGCACAGCCCACCGACATGTTTTTCCGACTGGATCTAAATATTGTCGATGGGATACATAAAACATTGCACTGTAGTACAAATGACGGCACATGCGCAATGTTTTTGCCTTTACCCTTGTGTTGTACTTATTTATGATCATACTCTTGTCCCACGCTTACTTCTGGGTCATCGTCTACTCCAATTTGCCTTCATTTACGGAAGTGATAACTATTTCTGCACAGGAGCCAACATTCTGCGCATGCCCCTGTTTTAGGCTTTTATCATATTATGGATAAAACCTTTTGGAGTCTTTGGATAACTTTAGTGTCATCCAGATCAATCAAAAGATCATTTGAAGAGCTGAGAATTTCTTGCATTTTATTGGTCTCTATATGCCCAATGGACACATCCGTGGTCATTTCAATACAAAGCAACAGTTTATCAAACGTCAGTTTAGAAGGAATGTAGCATTACACTTACCAGTCTCTTAAGTTTAAAAAAATCTATTTTTTAGGTCAGATGAGGTGGCGGAAGTAGTTTTAGCGATAAATCCTCGAAACAGCTTTCCTTAAAGTGTCAACATATTTATAGTCCCTATAAAATGAAAGAAATATTGCATCATATAAAAGAGAATTGCTATTCACTGCTATAACGTAATTTCTGTTATTTTTACAAATGAATTATTGAGTATATTGATCGCTTCTGCCCCCCAGTATTGATCAGTTGTATAGTTAATCATCAGGCAGACCAGAACTCCGTAAATGCATGTTTGCATTTAGTTTAGCAAAGGTGTTCCTTCCAATGCTTGCATCTGGCGGGAAAATATCCTACAGAAAGCTGATGCTGCGCCAGGGTGTACTTTTTATTTATTTAATTCTTATGCATTGTGAAACACTTGATGAATCAAATGCCCATTCAGTGCCAAGAAAGTGCTCCAGTCTTCAGGCCAAAATTATGTCTGTACAAAGGTTTGCATTTGAAATGTATCAGAGTACAATTACATCCATTGTATTCCGTTGGCAGTAGACTTCACTTCTGCAGCACAGACTTGTGTTAAATAAATTGGTGAAATTTGAATAAACCCTTTAAAATTGCTGGTTTCTAATAAAGGGAATTTTGCTGTTTATTAAAGCGAATTTGCTAGATTTTTCTCATCCCTTTTGGATAAAGTAGAGAAATACCATTCATACTCTTCCATCATTATTCGGGGGGTTCAATTTATCTTATTGTCCTAATAATCAAAGCATCTTTGAACCAAATGTGAACACCATAGAGATAGACCATATCACTGCTCATAGAGAGAGGACCCAGTACTGGGGGCAAGAACTGATCCAGATGAACTTCCATGTGAAATAGTCTTCAGTTTGAAAGAAGATACAGGTCCATCTATTTCAACCAATAAACTAACGTCTTGATGAAGACTAAGGCAAAAATCAACAGGATGTAAGAGGCTAAAACATACTCAATGACTAGCGTGAAAGTTGAAACAATTATTTTTTTTTTATATACAGATTGCTTTAAGAAAAAGAAAAAACATTACCAAATAAAAAAAATTAACATAAAAACCTGATTTAAACAGTAGGTCATTTTCTGATAAAACATTCCATCTAGTGAAGCCATAATGACCAACAGTTTACTATGAAGATGGTCTTGTGGTGTTTGTGGATGGTTCTGCTCCAAAGAACCTTGCCATCAGTTGTTGTCCTTGTTTATTAGGAGCATAAACTAAGGGGCTCCCACCAGGTGGAGGAGATGTGGCCATGACTTGACCAAAGAGCTCCTTGTCCTGCATTAAAATTTATACAAAAAAGTTATACAAGTTTAACCAGAAAACTACAAAGCAATTAACCGTAAAAAGCGTGTTTCTACCATAATATGCAGTACAGAGGATCCATTGAAATCAATAATTTCCCCCTTTAATATGTGGAAATATTTACACCTCTAGAACAAAAAATTCTATTTTTTTACGTTGGCTGAAAAAAAGACTATGGGGCACAGGGACATACAGTATCATATAGTCAGCCCATAGGTCTGTTATGGGGTAGGTTTCTAATATCGAAGAACCTATGCAAAATTACCACTCTGTCAAGAGGAACTGTATTAAGGATATGGAAGTGACACAATGGCTGCCATCAACACTTGGCCTTCTGACGTTTCCATAATGACCTTTTCTTCATTTATTGTCCTAATGGGACATCTTCCAGCATATATCCAAAGTGGATGTCCTCTGAATCATCCATCTGCCACTACTCAACATATAAAGTACAAGAGGGATATTGTGTTGTGTAACTTATGTAAAATAACAATCATCTGTCATGTGCATGTAATGTTTTTATTTGTTTCTATAGATATGTTCATTTTCTCCTGGTGGATATTTAGAGCGCCCTTAATCCTGAGAGTTCATTATCTCTCCAGTCATGCTTAATAAATCTATTTGCAGTCTTTTCCTATCTTTTGCTGGAAAGTAACAATCGACAGTGACATTTTCTTTAGATTTGTGAATAAATTGGTGAGAATTGCCAGCATCTGAAAAGTATTTATTTTTTCGATTGTGGCAATTCCTTCATTTCTACATTGTGGAAAGTGATTAAAAGGATTTTCTACTAAAATGTTATTGATCACCTTATCCTCCCACGATCAGCTGTTACCAGATCGGTCAATGGCCGGATGTAAATGTTGGGAAAAATTCCTTTTTATCCAAGAATAGGCCATCAACATCATTGTAGAGGAAAATCTTAGTTGTAATAGAATTATTAGAAAAAAAATTATTTACATTTTTTGTAAATACAATAAATATTATTTTGTGCATCATATTCTCCTTCGTCTGCCTTACGGTAGTGTAAGGTTACCATACAGATTAGATGAAGGTCAATCTTTCCTGACATGAAATTAAAGGGAAAAGAAAGCGGTCACTGGGGAGCGCTGTGAGGGTCACAGTTAAAATTGAAAGCAAAGGGTCCACAGCAGCTCCAGCCGTTAACCTTCTAGGAGGATACAAGATGCAGTAAAGAATAGTAATAACGGTCCTAGAAGCGCTGGAAATGAGACCAAAACAAGGATTTTAGTGTTGAACCACCGCGTTTCAACGGTTAAACCGTCTTCATCAGGTGGAAAACTTCCACCAGATGAAGACGGTTTAACCGTTGAAACGCAGTGGTTCAACACTAAAATCCTTGTTTTGGTCTCATTTCCAGCGCTCCTAGGACCGTTATTACTATACTTTACTGAATCTTTCCTGGCATAACTCACTATATCACAATGTATAATGTTGGCCACGATACTAAGTTATATGGCTTAGCCCATCAGGGGCAATTCAGGCATATCGGCAAAATATGCCATAAATGTCCTACAAGTGCATGTCTCACCACTACTCTGCTGTCCTTTGATCTCACATAGAACTGAATGGAAAGCGCTGTACATGCATGGCCTCCACTTAATTACAGAAACCTTATGAAGGTGCCCCATTCTTGTGGTAGATGTGGATCTCACTGCTGAATATTCATCAACTATCTTGTCAATTTTGCTTACATTTTCTAGAAGGAAATACCAGTTTGGTGTCTTTAGACAGTTTCTAATATCTTCAGGTAGTTTCCAGTTTTGAAATCCCTGTCCCCGGCTGCAATATGTTTTTTTTAATCCTTTTGTACTTGGCCTCCTCAGCATTGAGTCTTTGCTGCTGCTCCCAGGCATCTGTTACCGTCCGTAGCGTTGATGTCTTGTCAACAGCACTGCAGTCATTCATTGGGCTCAGAGACTGTAAGCAGCTTGTGCCGTCAACTAGGGCAGAACCGCTGAGCTCAGTTATTGGCTGCATTGCCGTTGGTATGACGTCACCACTGCAGATGACAACCGAAGCAGTTATGGAGACTATGCACTGGACATAGTGAGGATGAGTAAATCACAGTTTGTCTTTTAAGACAAAATACAGCAAAGGAACAATTTTTTTTTTCTGGAACTGGAAAACCTCTTTGAAAAACTAAACATGAAGGTGTTGCCGCTGTTCAAAATGGCTTACTTCTGCTACAGTATGTCTGGTGGTAACCTTTCCATGGGTACCATATAAACATTATGCAATGATGACTTAGACACCGGGTCAAGCTTCAATGTATAGGATGGGAATTGGAAACCAATTGTCAGGCGCATTTTCCATGATATCGGAAGCTATTTTTAGCTTACTATTTCTAAGAAGATTAGAGAGCCTTTATAACCCTAACCAGTGATTGTTATCTTTTTATTGTTACACTACCAATTCAGAGTCCTATTACTAATATAAGTGGAGTTTGATTTGATTAATAACCTTGTACTTGTCATAAGATTCATAAATCTACACATGTAAAGAAAAATATTTAATAGATTTCTCATATTTTCTCTGACTGCTCTTCTGCCAGATTTAGTAGTAGAGACATTTAATCCTTACTGCAGCCCCAATTTATATATATTTTTTTATTTCTAAAAACAAAGTAATTCATTAGAACAACTAGATCTAATTATGATGAAAACCATTTCATTTGTGTTTAATTTGGTCTGAAAACTTGGCCTGCTGATCTCCCCATAGAACAGACCTTTTCCGTTATGTTAAAGAAAGTCTTGCTAATTTCACCCTTTGAAAAAAAAATAATATTATTGCTCATGTTTGATGTATGTTTTGCTTTCTTGATTTTTCAGAGACGTAGAGGTTCTGGGGTTTTTTGTGCCAACTGCCTGACCACAAAGACTTCCCTCTGGCGAAAGAATGCCAATGGTGGCTACGTCTGCAACGCCTGTGGCCTCTACCAGAAACTGCACTCGGTAGGCAAAGCACAAGTTCCCATTTTTTATTGCCAAGTCTAAAGATATATGAATACATTTGTTCTCTAGTAATATGAAATATTCAAATCCCCCTCGCCCTCCTTTTCTGAACATTTTTGTATTTTATTGCTAACACTAGTCATTTTTTTGTTTTCAGTATATTTTCTAAAATAATAAATTCTAGAATTATTTATGGATAATGAACTGGAGGTCCAAACTGAAGAAAAAGTCTGCACATTGTCTTCCTGGATGAATTCTTGTTTCATTATTCAAAATCCATGTTCTTAGACAACATCTAAAATAGGTATCGAAACAGCTGACGCATTTCAGAATGAAATTCCTTAATCGTAGCTGTGATTAAGGAATTGTATTCCGAAACGTGTCAGATGTTTTGATACCTACTTTAAATGTTGTCTATGCACATAGAGTTTGAATAAAGAAGCAAAAATTATCCTGGAGAACGGCAACTTTTTCTTCAGTTTGGATATCTCATCATGCCTGTCGAGTTCCCAGGAATGTTAACTATGCAGGGGTGGGGTAAGTTGTCTCGTTTGCTTGTTGCTGAACTGTAAGTGGTATAGATGCAAACCTGGGTGGCATGGCCCCATAAAAAATTGTCCTGTCCCTTCTTGATGTGGGTACTTGATTGTATCTTCATGTAATTCACACTAAGAAGAACCACATATGCTGCAGCCGACAGAATGGGCCAAATATCAGTTGTGTTGACTATTCATGCTTATTGGCTTGACTATTCTTAAAATGTCAAGCTAAAGGGGAGTAGATTGATGTTTACGTTGATTAAATTTGTGGATTCCAAGGTACCTCTACACATAGGCCCATTGGAATTGCTGTGGCATGCCTTTATGAGCAGTAAAATCTTTTTTACTTCATTGGTAGAATTTTATTTAAATTTTTTAAATACAGTAATTGCTTAATCGGTCATGGAATTTTATATGGCTACTTATGAAGATGTCTTTTGTATTGAAAGAGGGGAGTAAACTGCTGACCTCTCTGGAGGCAACTTATATTCCATGTGAAATAAAAGGACAGCCAAGAAACCTAGGCATAACCATCGGTGTGGCAGGGGATGCACTGGCTGAGTATATGTCGGAGGAAAGACAAGAACCATGAAAAATCTGCCAGTAAAGCCACTTACTTCAGGAAATAGATCTCTAGCTTCTTCCTGAGGCAGTTTTGCCAAAGAAAACTTCAGCTGATCTACCGGAATCTTAAAGATATGAGCACATACCCCAGAACCCATCGAAATACTTCAGGAAACAAAAAGCGCTTCCAAAAACTACCCGAATAAGGAAAATTTTCTAAAGAGGTTTCCACTAAGAAAGCTCAATGTTTTGAACACCTCAAAAATAAAACTCTTTATGTACATACCCCTACACTCCATCCAGCCAACTACTATCAACTAATGTTCTTAAATGATTCAGGTTTCCAATTACCTCCTTTTCATAGTGTATGGCTGCCAAGCCTCCACCAGGCAACATGTTACAGCTTATCCTAGCCATACACCATAACATTTTAGATAGTAATAACCCTTTAATGTTAATGGTGCCAAACATTTTACCAAACTACTTAAACAGCAGATTTCAACTATAATGGACCTGCCATTCCCCAGCCAAGTAATATGAAAAATTAATATTTAAGTACAAATGAAAAGTTCCAAATTCTCAGTGCCCTTCAAAACCATCACAAGACTATGGGCTCATGCACACGACTGGAAGAATCAGACAAGTACTCTCCATCATTTTGATGGATAGCTCTTGTCCCCATTTTATTCTATGGGGCCTTGCACATGTCCAATTTTTTTCCTCGGATTTACTCAGTTCAAGGAAAAAAGTTACCTCATGCATAATTTGCATCTGATTATCAGATTACACTTGGCCTTTCATGTCTAGGGGTCAGTTGAAAAAAAATCAGACCTCACTTGGATGATATCACGGACATCGGCCAATTTTCATGGACAACTGAATGGAGAAGATGGAGAATTTGATCACACTCTGATCACTCTCTAAACACATTCTGATCACTCTAAACAAACTCTGATCACACGTTGATCACTCTCTAAACGCATTCTGATCCCACTGTGAATATCATAATCGGACCGATTAGAGAAAATCAGTTGTGTGACGTAGCCTAAAGTTGAGTTATTGTTTTTATCTATTGGGGTCAGTGAACATTAGCCTTCAGAATCTTTCTAAACCATTTCATGTTCATAGAGCTTTCACATCTTTTCCACAAATACAATATATAGCACTTCATTAGAGAGCGCTTAGGTTGTCTTCTAGTGCAGCAGCATTCGTTATTAAAGCCTTTCTCTCCATTCCTTCACATAATATTTATTGTAAAATTCTCTGCTCCTCTGGAAAATAGTCCGAGATCGACTGCTCCCCAGAGAACGGATATTATTGGCACTGAGATATTTTCCTGCAACAGAATTTATAGTGAACTTTACCTGCAATATTCCCTTTGACTTATGAAGTGTAACACCTTCTAGAAAGTCAACTTGAAATGGTCTATTGTTGTGTTTCCTTCTCTCTGTGTAATTACACTTTTCTAAAATATACTGAAACACAGCGTGGCATTTTCATTTCAGAACTGTATGGTTTGGGCTGTTTATTTCTCTCCTTTTTGCTTATTCACTGCCATCAGATTTTGTGTCACTCATCCCATTTACCAAAGAAGAGAGACAGGCAAAATGAAGCATTGCAAAAATTCTGAGCTTTCCTATATTTATATTTTTGGAACTCATCAATTCAGAAGCAGAAAATAGACTTCTATAAATATTTAGGATCATATCTAAGGTAAAATTGCGTTTTATTAAATGAGCTGCACAATACACGTATTACGTGCTTTATATTATTTTTTATTCCAAAATGAAACCTCAGAAGCTCTTGGGCTCCAAAGCAAAATCTAAACCAGCAACATTAACCCATCATGTGCCTTTTTTGTCACTTTTGGTGGCCTTTGTGGACCCCTTTGCTGCCTCTGCTCCCCCTAAAGCTATCATCTTACATTAAAGAGGTTGACCTGTTATTTAAACTTGCCTTACAGTAGTGGATTTTATAAAAAGGTGAAAAATATCTTTTGTTTCCCCCCCTAATTCCCCAAGAGCTCCATGTCTGTCACTCCAGTGGTCCTGCCACTGTTTGTTAGCATCTCTACAGTGAGGGTGTACTAGCTGAACAGGCTTGAACGCTGCAGTCAATCACTTAACTTACCAGTAATAGAAGCACATTTTGAAGGCCAGTTATTGGAGTGATTGTAGTCCGTAGGGCACATTATCATCGCAAGACTGCAAACAATGATCGGTGGGGCCGCCTGAGCAAGGGTGCTGAAGTGGAGTGGGATTTGCCGGGTGGATTTTAATTTTTTTATTTTATCACATCCCATTCTTTGTGCTGATTTTATTTTTTTATTTTACATTCCCTTAAATCTGCACAACACAAAATCCCCTTGTTTGGTAACGGCACATACAACTGACCACGATATAAACCACTCCAAAGAACAACCAGTATACTGTGCTATATTAAAAGGTAATCTTTATTAAACAAACACTACAAACACCTGTAGCTGCAATTTCAATTCATGTTAATCTCAATAACCAGCAAGTATAATATATGTCACTACTTGATGAATATAGGAAAATACATCAACGCTTACAAGGTCTACCCTTCATATGAAAAGTGCTAAGTGCTATTCCCAGTAACAACCCCAGGTGGCGTCCTGTAATCATGGACACCTATTTCACCATGGGATCAAGTGAACGCATATTAAGAATCAGACACTTACATGAGAGGTGAACTTATCAGCGTGGTTTTCCTAAGCGCCCCAACGCGCGTTTCGTCCCTTCGTCAGGAGGCGAACCCGCGCGTTTGGGCGCTTAGGAAAACCACGCTGATAAGTTCACCTCTCATGTAAGTGTCTGATTCTTAATATGCGTTCACTTGATCCCATGGTGAAATAGGTGTCCATGATTACAGGACGCCACCTGGGGTTGTTACTGGGAATAGCACTTAGCACTTTTCATATGAAGGGTAGACCTTGTAAGCGTTGATGTATTTTCCTATATTCATCAAGTAGTGACATATATTATACTTGCTGGTTATTGAGATTAACATGAATTGAAATTGCAGCTACAGGTGTTTGTAGTGTTTGTTTAATAAAGATTACCTTTTAATATAGCACAGTATACTGGTTGTTCTTTGGAGTGGTTTATTCCCTTAAATCTGTAGGAAAATCGGATGTCTATTATTTTATTATGGAATTTTATGAATTTTTCTATGCTTCTTAGTCTGTCAAAGCTATTTTTTAAGAAAATTCTATAACTAACTCTTTTAAACTAGCTCTGCCATGACTTACTGCCTGAATAGAAGCTATATCAAGGCCAATGTGAGCTCTTAAACTCTTGGCGTACAACGACACATTACTATGGGAAAGACATAGATGCTTGATGGTGACTTTACTGACTCTGTAGAGGTGACAGAAGGAGGCCCTAGGTCAGAAGTGTTATGTTATATCCAAAGAAAAGACCAGTGATGTTCAGAGCATGAATCATTGATCTGAAAGTAATGTCCTTTTGAGCTACCATAGGTGAAAATTTAGTGTTTCAGAAACAAAGTATATCCACATAAGAATGAATTTCCATGGAAGGAAATAAAAGCATAATGGATATGTGGGCTATATAGCAATCCTTGTCCCCTTGTCAAATATTTTATGAGGATGGGATCTTCCAATGCAAAACAGAATGCACCTACTTATGTCTTCTTAAATAGTAAAGGAGCATCCTCTGCCCAAATGGTCCAGATGATGCTGCTCCCTCTCCATCTTCTTTTACTACATCCTTTTCTAATTCTTAACAGGGAACACTCATTGCAATGATTTTTGGCAAAATTCTGAAATATGAAGTTTTAGTTACAAATCCACTACTGTGATCCACTATGCTCTGTAGACATGAGGCATCAAGCTTCCTGTTCCTGTATTGCCTTTTTGCATCAGCAGAAATAATTGCGCATCCTCACACTGTGCAAGAGTACAAATCTGCATCACAATGTGGCCATGAACAGATAGTTAATCACCGTTTAACCGCCAATGAATATAATTAAATTAGCCACCATTCCTAGTTAAATTGGCCACAGTGCACCACCCATTAAAATATAAATTAGTCACTGTGCACTTTTCATCGAGATAATAAATATTTTTTACTACTCTGCACCTCTAATGGAAAAATGAATTTATTAGACACCCCAACACCACATGTGCTCCCTCCTCTAAAATATACATTAATTAATTAATCCCTGTGTCCTCCCTTCCACGCCTCAAATGTTACATATAAATTTGTCAGAGTATGCTTCCCCATTGGAAGCTATCCTGATAGCAGAAAAATAAAAGCAATATGTATATCCGGATCGTCTTAAAAACCTGTTAACATTAGCCTAAAATATTTAGAATTGAGAGTCCTCAGTGGTTGATACCTTTTAATGGCTATCTGAAAAGATGGTAACAAATTGCAAGCTTTCGAGACTACACAGGTCTCTTCATCAGGCAAAGACTAAAAGAAATTCTGGAGAATCACATATTTATGCACAACAAAGCACAGAAAAAAAAAGAAAAACCATGGGTAAGATAGGTGACATGAAGCAGAATTACAATGAGTGATAAACAGTTATGTCCATAAATATTGGGCCAGTTCTTAAATAAGTAATGTTTTATTGTCCTCTGATTGGGGTTGGTTCTGTTGTGATGACCCCACTTGGTCTGAGGGGCAAGTTCCTTAGTTGATGTAAAAAGACATAAATCCATGCGACACATTCATTCCTGCAGTGAGACTGTCAAAGGTCGTCATCAGTTTATATTCCCAGAGTCTTCTGTCTCTCTTAGATTTGAAGCTACCTTTTAACACAAGTAATTTCATGTCCATAATGTTATGATTTGGGAGACAAAAATGTATTGCCACAGGTAGATCCATTCTTTTTTTTCTTATTAAAAGAATTATGAATTTATTATTATTATTATTATTATTATTATTATTATTATTAAAGAATTATTATTATTAACATAGATCACACTTTAATTCTGTACAATTGTCTAATGTACTTGAAATAAATTTGTTCATCAAAAGCAGATGACTTTTGGCTTATTTGATATGTGTTTTATTTCTTACACAGACTCCCAGACCTTTAAACATCATTAAGCAAAACAATGGAGAGCAGATCATTAGAAGACGGACAAGGAAACGCCTTAACCCAGACACACTGCAGACGGAACAGTTAAGTAAACATCAAAGAGGAAGCAACGAGGAGCAAACTAACGGAAGTCCGTTAGAGAGGAGGTCTGATGATCATTCAATGGAAGGTCACCAGAGAGAAGCTCAGCAACTTGTAATGAATAAATATGAGTCCCAAGCATCATTGACTAAAAGCCATTCTGCTCAGCAGACAATAATAGTAAGCCAAACTATGGATGTCCACAAAAGGATGCAACCTTTGCACATACAGATAAAAAGTCCTCAGGAAAGCAGTGGTGATCCAGGAAACAGTTCATCTATCTCGGATAGCAAAGGCAGCTCAGAAAGAGGTAGCCCAATTGAAAAATATATGAGACCTATTAAACATCCTAACTACTCCCCTCCAGGAAGTCCGATAGAAAAATATCAGTATCCGCTCTTTGGACTTCCGTTGGTTCACAATGACTTCCAAAGTGAGTCTGACTGGTTGAGATTTTGGAGTAAATATAAGCTGTCTGTTCCTGGGAATCCTCACTACTTGAGTCACGTGCCTGGCCTACCAAACCCTTGCCCAAATTATGTGCCTTATCCCACCTTTAATCTGCCTGCTCAATATTCCACTGTTGGATCAGATAATGACATTCCTCTAGACTTGGCAATGAAGCATTCCAGACCTGGGTCAGCATCCAATGGAGCCTCGAAAGATAAAATTAAGTCACCTTTAAGTATAAAGGATGAAGTTCCATTGAATGTAGTGAAAACTGAGAAAGTGGATAAAAGTACACAAGATGAACTTTCAACTAAATGTGTGCACTGTGGCATTGTCTTTCTGGATGAAGTCATGTACGCTCTACACATGAGCTGCCATGGGGAAAATGGACCTTTTCAATGTAGTATATGCCAACACCTTTGTACGGACAAGTATGATTTCACAACTCATATCCAGAGAGGCCTACATAGGAACGTTGCACAAGTTGACAAGAATGGAAAAACTAAAGAATAAAATTTTAGCACTTAGCACAATTAGATTTGGGACTTCTGAATAGAAATGCAGTAGCTTGTAATGTCTGAAAATGGTTTGCAATACATTTTCTGAGTGTGGAAGTCAACATTGGTTTGTTCATTGATCTAAAAACTGTAGAGCATAGCTGCGGTCTTTGAGCTGTCTAATGTGTGCTCTATCTAAAGTTGTTTGTAACAGAAATAAGGGAACTACGATCAGTTTAATTTCTATGTTTGGAAGTCCATATCTCATGTGCCATTATGGCTAAAGTATCGATTATTTCATGAAATGGACTTTACTGCTATGTTGTTTAGGCATTTAAATATATGAGGGGGAGGTGATGTTGAGCAGATTGATATATAGTTTTGTCAAAAAATAATTAGTATAATTTGAAATTGATTTAACAAGATGTTTACTGTAGTTTTATAGAGGGTTCCAAGAATTAAAAATAATTACCTACCCAAATGATACCTGTTAATTATAGAAGGGTGGATCAATTTGCGGGACTACGGTCTATAGGCCATGTCAGTAGTCTCTCGCCACTGAACATGAGGCTTGTGAATCTCTAACTTTCCAGGTTTCCTGGCGTGGCTTTTGATCAGCCAGGGGTGGCTCAATGTCATCTTTGCATAGTGCCATAATGATGAATTTGCACGAGATCGAATAATAAGCTGTATGAGGGGTTTCCAGAAAGTAAGAGAATTGTGATCCTCTCATCCATTGGCCAGAACACGATGAGAAATTACTGAAGTGGTTGATACACTCAACTCTAGTGTTAAGTGTCTGATGGGTAGGCGACCACCCACCATTGAGACTCCAACTGAATTTGAGAATGGATGGCACATGTCCTCTGTTTGAATGAATTGGCCCAAAAGTATGCTTGCGGCAGCTTTTCTTAGAATCTGTCACTTTCAAAGTTAGCTGAGCACAGCATTTAAGTATCTCACTCAGCCATATTGCCATTGAATGTTGTGGTAGTATGTAAGCTTGACTGCTTCTTCATTCACTCAATAGGAATGGGATTCATGTTCGTGCTGTTACGGATGGGGTCCCATCAAGTCCGCAACGATCAGACACTTAACTGTTCTGTGGATAGTTCTGAGCCTTCAAGAAGCAGTGTGAGGCCTTTGTCTCTGTACAGATGTTATAAAAAATAAGACTGTCAATCATTTTGTAAGGGCATCCACTGGGCTCTCAACTCACAGTAATAAGTAAGTAATCTATAAGTGAAAAATGTCCCTGAAAAATACCTCGAGTGACTCCATACACTCAACTTTTAAGACTTCTATGTGCAAGGATTTCAGTTATTTGCAAGTTATATTGGAACTTTTGCTTCAAAACTATATATGATCTGCTCAGCTTGCTTTGCTTCATAGTATGATGTCCATGGATTGGCAACCTTGTTCACCACGACCGGTTCTCTTTAACAATAAGTCCTACAAATTTATGGAACTGGTGACAGCACTTAACTCTTAATGCAATCTATTAGTAGACAATTGGAGGCTTCCATTCATTATTTTCGGACCAGCTCATGACATAGCTACCTTCATGTTATATAGGGAGTGATTTAAATATCTTCTGATGCTATAACAAAGTGTTACGTGAAGGTGGGTTGTAATTCACAATTCTGGCTGTAGAATGTTTGACTACATAAAGTAAGATAATAAGGTTAATACGCTTTCATGTTAAAATGCATTATTTGTATGTACAATAGACCCTTTTCCCTATGCTGAATGTGCATAATGAAAACAATGATATACAAAGATAGTCTTCAACTTGGAATGTCATGGCACACAATTTTGGGTAAAGCCTAAATTTACACATCAACATTTCTTTACTAGAATATTAGTGACTCCCAAGAAATGCAAATGGCTCTACCGATATATCATAATTTCATAGCTGTTAACGTTGAAAAAAGACCAACTTGAAATCTAATCTACAGCTACATGTCATGCTCAGCTTCCATTGCAATTAAGGGTATAATGTTCTTTATGTTTTGTTTTTAAATAGTTATTAAACCTAAATCTGAAGGTAACCAAATGGTTTTCATTTGTTAATTCGCAGTTCCAAATATCTTTAAAAAAATAGCCATTAAAGGGGGTTGTCTAGTTTTAGAAAACCTATGTAGCTAGAGCAGTTAAAGGGGTACTCCAAGAAGCTAAAATTTATTTTAATTCTCTTTCTGTTAAAAAGTAAAAAGGCGAATATTCCTCTTACTCTTCTAATATGCCACTTTATATGATTTCACAACTGCTCACTGAGAACTAAAGTGACAACATTGATGCTGCTCCTGAGTGCCCTCTCTCTAGTGAGACACTGTGCTACAGATCAGGTGGCATGGCTCTTTATGTATTTCTTCCCCATTCCTTAACAGCTCTTATGTGACATTTCATGGCTCTCACGGCTTCCCATGTTTCTTCATAGATTGTATGTGACATGTCAAGGAGCATGGAGGAAGCACAAGGGAAGCCGTGTGAGAGCCATAAGGTGTCACGTAAGACAATCCTCATTCTGTTAAAAAGTATAAAGGCTTATATTCCTATTACTCTTCTTATATGCCACATTACATGATTTCACAACTGCTTACTGAGAACTTAAGTAATTGCACTGATGCTGCTCCTGCGTGCCCTCTCTCCCTCCTGAGTCACTATGCTACAGGTAAGGCAAGATGGCTCGTTCTGTGCTTCCTTCTCATTTCATTGCAGCTATTATTTAAAAGAGAGGGAGACACAAAGCGCAAGGGTCTTATCCCACAAAGAAGCCAGAGAGCTTTCAATCAAAAACTGCTCACCTGATGTTAGAGTCAGAGCGTGTGTAGATTCAGGCTGCTGCAGATCCACGAGTCGATCAACGACCAAATAATACAGTATACCGCGTAGGAAATGTGGATTACGTCCGCGCTGCCAAAGTAATGTAATTCCAGAAGAGTGATGAAGTTTAAAGGTGGTTTATTCAACGCGTTTCAAGGTCATTAGGACCCCTTCTTCAGGAAATACCACGTACAGGTTGTACGTGGTATTTCCTGAAGAAGAGGTCTTAATGACCTTGAAACACGTTGAATAAACCACCTTTAAACTTCTTCACTCCTCTGGAATTGCATTACTTTGGCAGCGCAGATGTAATCCACATTTCCTATGCGGGATACTGTATTACAGCTATTATGTGATACCTCATGGCTCCCTCACTGCTTCTCCTATTTTTCTATCATGTTCTTTCAGAGATTGTTTGTGGCATGTCAAGGAGGGTGGAAAAAGCACAAGGGAAGCAGTGAGAGAGCCACGAGATGTCACATAAGAGCTGTAAAGGAGCAGAGAGAAAGCAAAGAACAAGCCATGACAGTACACATACTCTTTCCGTACTTCTTTTCTCTTATGTGACAAATAAACATTTATGTATTGAATGCGGCTAGGTGGGGTACATCAAACACACATGGCCAGATAAGAGGCATGGTTTTGGAAATCAAAAAATTTACCACATCAATTGCTCTGTGTCGTAGCATCCCAGAAAGTAGGGGGATGCACTTTTGAGCAGCATCAGTGCTGTGTCACGAGGTAACAGTGAGTATTTGGAAAATTACATGAAGTGGTATATAAGAACAGTAAAAGGGGTCTTGGCCTTTTATCGTTTTTGAAAAAATGTGTATTGAAATGCATTTCTATCTCCAAGAAATACTTCTTAAATGACTAAGAAGAGTCTCACTGGCCTTGGAGAATCCAGAGCGTTTGTGTATTACATTCACAGCCTATTCGTGTACTGTATAGTACTTAATTTTTTCGGTTGTGGCACTGCAGAGAAATTAAACACTTGCTGTTGGATTCTACCAAAGATTACATCTAATTGAACGGGTTCCTGGAAGCTAGACAACCTTGGATCCATGTATCATCAAATGAACCTTCTAACAAAATATAGTTTTCCAAAACATATAAACCCTGTAAGATATTCCTTATGGGACTTAGCATTGGCTGTAGGTGGTATGTTTTGTTCTGTACAGGTAACATGTGAAATTTAGTTGATTACTAAATCAGTAGTCTTCTACTGAGCATGAAGTGGAGGCAAACTTTGGTGCCACCGCTGCTGTGATAAATCGCTAATTATTTAAATGCAGTCAACATGTTCGTGAAACTGCAAATGATCATACAACATAGACAGTAAAAATAAAAACTTACCTTTATTTATCAGAATTATCCAATAGAAAACTAGACCCTTGGCCGGTATGAAATAATGAGTTCAGCTTTCATTTCTTAAACGTTTATGGTGAAGTGAAAAAGCAACAGTGATTGGTAACAAGGCCAATATTCCTGGAAGATAAGGTGCCAAATTGGGTTAAAAAGTTAATTTCTTAGTCAATTTTGTTAGTAACATGACAGTTTGAATTTTGGAGAAAAAAGTTAACAAGTTATGGGTCTTATCTATGAAAATAGTTGAGTGAATACAGTATTTTAATGCTACTTTAGTGGTATTTTTGCCTTGTGTTTTGACTTTCTTGCTTAAAAATTCCGAAGGGTTTCAGCGATTTTCTTTTTTCTTTTAATATTTTTTTCTACAACTCCAAAATTGCAAAAAAAGATAAATGCATATCCACAATGTAAATAAGCTAATAAAAATGCATATTAAAAAAAAGCCATTAACATACAGTTTTACATGCATTTTAAAATGCTGTAAAAAATAAAATAAGATGTGTGTCAAGGAGCTTGAAGAATTATCTATGAAGGGAACACTCCTTAGCATAAATGCTCAGGGAATACCTCTAAAAAATTATGAATGAAGATGTGCTGATTTGCCAGTCAGTTAGAATTTTTTTTTTTCTTTTAATTAGAATTTTTTTGGGGGGTACTTTACTTGTTAGTTACACAACACTTCAACTTAATTGAAAAAAAAATGAAAGAAATAACAAAAAAATAAAATATATGCATAGATTTTACAAGCTACTGGATGCACTGTCAGATCGTCCATGTTTTTCATTAACAAAGTTGGGAGAACAAAAAAAAAAGTCTTATTTTTCTATTAATTATTAATGTATTACATTTCAAATATTGGTGCCTGACATAAAAATAATTATTTTTTACTATGTACGTATGCAACAAAGATATTCCATCATGCATTAGAGTCGACTCGGCTCAGCCTCGCTGTTTACATTTGCAGATGTAGCAAATAAGTTAATGAAGCAACGATTTCTATTGCGGTAGCTTCGGTTTCTTTGTTCATTAGAATTATATTCTCGAAGAAAACCTGTTTGTTTTATCGGTTACAAGGAGATGAATAAATAGGAAAGATTTTAAGTATTTTTTTGTCAATTTAGGATGAAAGGTTTAGAACTGTTCATTCCAAGTACATTTGTATTCTTAGAACTGTTAACTAACATGGCTATGCTTCAAAATGATAGACATATATTCTCGCACTGCTTTGTCTATGTTTCATATGAGACATTTAATAAATCCTGTTACTAGCAAAGATTTCGTTTATGGCATCAGTAGTAGCATTGCACTTTGAAATGTGTTGTTTGGTTTGCTTTTTTTTTTTTTTTTTTTTTTGACAGCTGGGACGCATGAGGATATGTATTCATTTCTTTTGGGGGAGTTCCTTAAGTGTTAAGCACTTAAGCAAATAAAATTTCCAGTACATCAAGTCAAGTCAAAATGCCTCTTTCATATTTAATTTATTTTTTTTTCACTTTAAACGAAAAATCAGGGCTACCCTACTGTCCCCTCCTCGAGTTTATAAAGGAGGCTTTATGACATTCATATTGTACATGACATATTGAGATGTGTTTAAAAATAATAGCTTAACCTTGGAAATATGCATCACCCATTTCCAAAAGAGGTACTTTTTATTTTTATTTTTAGGATTTGTGCTTCTAAATTCAGGGATAGCTGTAAAAATTGAATTTCTTTGTAATGTAGCAAAGTTGTGAGCAGTGAATAATTTTTGGTCTTTTTTTTTTTTCCCCTAATAACTGAATGTTTAACATTTTTGAAAGGGCAATAATCAAATTATTCATTTTTTAATTTTGGAAATTGATTCAAAATTATTTTATTTATTTCGAATACATTTATTGAGTTTATTGAACAAATAATAAATTGTTTTCTTTCATTTTAAATTCTAAATAGTTAATAAATAACATTCTATGCCCCAATTACCTTATGGGAAAAGCAAATGATTTGGGGTACATTCACACGTCCGGGCAAATCGGGTCAAACATGGACCGCTAATGCACAGACTGTCCGCAAATCTCCCCAAACAAGCGTGACAACATTTGAAGCTGTGACGCTAGGGTGGGCAAAGCTGTAGTCCATGCATTAGCGGTCCATGCTCAGACTGATTTGCTCAAACGTCTACATGAACCCTTGGGAACATTTTCGGTATATGGTATCCTGGACTATTTTATGGGGGCTAAAAGGTACATGGAGAGTTATCAGTCTGAACTTTGATTACATACTATGGATATTCAATTACATAAGTAGGGATTTAAATTTACCTCCAGCATTAGTGAAAAATTTAAATTGGAATCCCTACAAAGGACACATTTTGTAAAACTGTAGAAATATTAGAGGCACAACTATTTAAAAGAAAAAAAAATACTTTAACAATTGTAAATATATTTAGTTTGAATTTTGGCTGCAGAACGAAGCTGTTACTACACTTTTTATATATCCACTCGATATATGTTTTTTGAACATACTTTGATAAGAATTTACCAATGTCTTCCACGTTTTAGTACAATGGGTCCATCACGACTACATTTTTTTTTTTTTTTGTTTATGTATACGTGTTGCCTGAATTGATAGATAATAACATTGCATTTATCACTTGAGTTCCCCAAATCCCCTCCAAAAAAATGTTTGTTCCACTATTTAACATATCTATACATTTACTATAAAAACAAAACTACAATTAATATTCATGTATATTTTTTTATGTTGTATGCTACCTGCAAGCAGGTATATTTGCTTTTTTTTTTTAAGTGATAGATATTATTTGCTTTTTTTTTTCGTATTTTACTGCAGACAAATTCAAGCTAAGAGCTCAGTACATTTTACCTTTCTGAAAAAAAAAGGCATTATTGAGGATATTTTAGTGTATATTACAAATGCCGTTTTTTAAGTCTGGAATTATATAATTGTTTAGATTTATAATGTTTTAATGTCTGTTTAGCAGTTTATTGGACTTAATGTAGCTGTTATTTAAAATACATGACCTCACAAGCTAGACGGCCTGTACAAATATAAGTAAAGCTGGACATATGTATATGAGCCATACTAAACAGATTATTTTAGTGGATCCAGTAGCAAAACTAAATATTCAGTGTATTTAACACTTTTCTCCCCTTACTCCTTTACTTACAGGTACAAATACTTTTGTTTTCTAGAGTTTAAAAAATGTAAAACATGTAAAAAAAAATAAAATAACCACTGGCTAAGAGGATTGGCATCTTCTTATAAGCCAGTTAGCAAGACCACCAATGGCAGAAGTTTAGATGGTCATTGAATTAACAGTATATGCTGCATGCGGTATGTATGTAGAACATACATACTAATTTATTTAAATTCCATTGGAACTGGTCTTTGCAGACAATTAATTTCTAGGCTTTTGTAATCAATGAGAAAAAATATATTCAGTTATGATAATGTGCTTCAAAAGCACTTTGGAAATGGCATAGGGAGTGTGGAACATCTCAATATGCCACTGTATTATAATTAAAAAAAAAATGTTAATTTCTTATTAATCAGTATGCACCAGCAAGCTTTTTTGTTCTTTAAAAAAAAAAAAAATACAAAAAAATTCTTCTTATTGCTGAGAAATGGGAATACATGTAGTCCTGCTAAAATTTACCTTACCTGTCCGCTGTCTGTCTTACGACATGAATATTTGTTAATTCTTTCCTCATTCTGCATGTTATTTTTTTCCCCACAAATGTTCTTTGTGTATTTCTATTGCATTAAAAAAAAATAAAATAAAAAAATATCAGGCAGCAAAAGATGTCTGTTACATCTAAACTTGAATAATAAAGTTTTACCACCAATTATTAAACATGGTCTTGTTGTTCTTCTTTTCTTCATTTTTCTGCCTATAAAATGTATAAGTAAAATAATCAAGGTATTTACATCATCCCTTGTGCTAATTTTTCCAGCTCAAACTACCATAGTTTGCCAACACTTGCTACTGCTCTTATTTTTGAAAAAAAACATGCCAATGTTTGACATTGTGTTATTTGTAATCTACACCAGATTTTTACACTCCAACAAGATGGACAACCTGTTGATGAAGATGATCTACCGTCACTGGCAGATAAGTTAGACTCTACATTTTGGACTGTTGCCCATTTTTTCCTCCCTTTAATTAGAGGGTTACTCAGATATGCAGGATTTTGCACTCTGAGGAATCTAACAAAATTCATATACCAAATAAATTGTATACATTTTTTTTTCTTGTGTATAAAATTTATTTGGTTTATGAAATGTATTAGATTTATCAGAGTGCAAAATCCTGCATATCTGAGTATCTGGGGTGTCTGAAAAACAGATCTTTCAGCCCCCACCCAAATTGACATGCAGGGATATCTGCTATAAAATGTGTTCAGATAGATCTGGTTATATGCATGATATTATACCTGAGGAAGACTCTAACGACGGGATCACACATGAGAGAAATACGGCCGAGTCTCGCATGGTAATACCCGGCATTGTCGCTGTCACTCAGGAGCGGAGCTTGCAGCTGCATGTATTGCTATGCGGCTGCACGCTCCGCTCCTGAGTGCCAGCGGCAATGCTGGGTATTAACATGCGAGACTCGGCCGTATGATCCCGGCCTAAGGAGTCGAAACCAGTTGTATTTTAGTTTGAAATAAAAATCATCCTTGAATCGGAACATCGAGTTCCATCATCATCCTTCAGGAGTGCATATTGCTGGGAAAAATATTTACAAAGTGTTATCGCCTATGAAAGCACTGCTCAGTGCGCTCATCAGTTCCCAGTTCTCTGCAGCAATTTGAATGGAAAGAGGAATGGAGTGATCCATGGATTGGATCTATACGCAGTATCTCAAGACACCAAAAAGGTGAGTGGATTCACGCTGAGTACACACCTTTGTAAACTGCTACACTCAGAAGTCTGTGCTTCCCATTTCTCTCCCTATAATCCCCTCTTGTTTTATATTCATAGCAATGGGATAGAGAAAAGCCAGACAAGTAGACTGAGACAAAAGGTTTAGAGGCCATTGAGTTGCAAGATCTTTACAGGACTAAAGCTAAATCGGGTAATAAAGGGATTTTCAAAGTTTCTTTTTTGTTTTGCTTTTTCTATCCAACTTTGAAAAATATGTTACTTGAGGACCTATCACTTGTTCAGAGATTTTTTTAAAAGGTGTTTTGCTACATTTTCTGAACACCCCTGTATCTGCTACTTTTATCTATTTTGCAGTGCCTCGCTAAATTTCAGAGATATTCACTTTTGTTTCTTTTAGAGTGCAGCATGTGAAATCTCTGCTAGTAGTCCAACTGGGTGTTTCTTCAGACTTTTTCCTGGGTCCATAAACTTTCACCCCTCTCTCCCAGATGCTGCCAATCACAGCTCAGCTGTGATTGACAGCATCTAGAAGGTGTGAGAGCGCATGCCCCCCAGGTGAAAGTCTGAAGAAATGCCCAGTTGGACTATTTGCAGAGATTTCACATGTTCTCCACAAATGAACAAATGTGAATATCTCTGCAATGGAGTGAAGCATTTCAAAATGGAAAAAAAAGGCAGAATCATTGCAGAGCAGGGATTTTTACAAGGTATTTAACACAGTTTTTTGAGCAAGTGACTGGTTCTTTTAAAGACAAAGCACACTTTCTTATTGCAGATTTTGCCGAATGGCCAGAGTTGGCAGCAGCAGAATAGGCTGAAAATACAACATATACCATAGGGAATGTCACAAATTTATTTTGGAACCTGCAACATCAGTAAAATAATTCAGCATCCAGTGATCCAAAAATTCTGCTAGCTCAACAATTGTCAACAATTCTGCTAGCTCCAAAAATGTGGCTGCGCTTTGTTCAGTTATTTTGTTTGTTTTTATATACCATTTCCATCAATGAAAAAAATTTTTTTTTTCAGTGTTTCAGTACTTACAACTTTGCGATGGGTTTTGAAACTAGGTGAATTCTTATACGCTGCCTATTTACAGTGCCATCTACTGGCTGAAGATATTATATACCTGCTCTCTATTAAAGTGACACATTTAAGGGGTATTCTCGTGGATTCAATAATCAGCTGTCACCTAGATGTGAATTATTTGTATTCACTGTACATGTTACAAGCGCTGATTGGCGATCAACCTGGAAATAATTTGCTCGACATATGAATGGATTTAGCTGGTTACAACTTGGACTCATGCCATAGGTTTCAGAAAGGTGCAAACAGAATTCTGTAATGAGAAGATGTCTGATGAATACTGACATGTAAGGGAAGGATAAATGCTCACTTTGTTAGAAGTAGGCACAAAGTGTTCGTAAAGCAACATTACAATGAAAATTGCTAAAATACCAAAGCAAGGTTCCAATTCTAATAAAATACATTCTTGTCTATGGCTCAGAGGTGATTAGTGTCTTACAGTAGATATGAAGGTAGAAATATTATTGCTCTGTGTAAGTAAAACTACGGAGCAGTTTCTTATATTTTTGTTTTTACTATTTTCTCAAATGTATTTTATCAATATTTTTCTAGCAGTGATAGATTTTATTTTATGGACTTTGCTATATATATATCACCAATTTAACGTCTTCTAAAATTCTTTATTAGGAAATAATTTGCTAGTAGAAGAAGACAGAGCTACATCCATCAAGGGTGTAAGGTCTCATTCAGAGGTCCATTTTATTATTTTTTAGGAGAAAAAATAGTCTATTTTTTATCAGTATGCTCCAATTCTATGTTTGGCATGGGTGTCCATTTTTATGATCATTGTGACATCTATTGCTCTAAAAGTAATAAAACTACAAGATTTTCCTACCAATTAAACTGCAAAAATAAAAAGGCCACATTTTAGATTAATTATATGCCTTTTGGACCCATTAACTTGAATGGGCAAGTTTGAAACGCAATCGGATCAACAACGGACAAGTCTTAGTTTTTTATTTTTCTTTACTGTCAATTTTTCCAAAATAAAACGGACACATGAACATGGCTATAGGCTGTGATGGGTATGTATTCTATCCATAAAAAACATTGATAGCACACGTACATGAAGCGTTAATGTGTGAATGTAAGGCAGTGGTCACCAATGGGTGTCATTTAATACTTTTTTTGTTAACATGATTTTGTGCTTTATGTTTTTGGGCTGTGAACAGATGGATCTTTAATGATTTTAGAAGGATCCATTGGTATTTATGAGGTCGTTATTTCACTGTCAGATGTTTTTACCTTCTTCTGGATCAACACAGTTTCTAGATGAGAATAGAAGAGTTTGTACAAATTTAACAACTCATTTAACTGCTTTCCTTGACGGCTATATGTATTCATGTCCTAATGGAACTTGCCACTTAGCATTACAACTACAGATGAGCAAATTGATTCACAGGATCCTGGTCAAGCAAACAGTTCAGTTTTCTATCATCGGCTTCTCTTTTGCTCACCAGATGACTAAGCAAAAGAGAAGTCACAATACCAAAAGGTAGGAAACGGTTCAAAGGTTCCTCTCCACCGGCAACGGAATACTGACCTGGCTGCTGGACCAGCCTACTTCAAGTTTGACTGATCTCTAAAGAGGACTGGAAAGGGCATTCTGGTTTTCTCCCTATATCATGCTGAGGGCTCCAACTTTCTCATACTGCTCATTTGCAGCTACAAGGACATACTCATCTGGAAGGACGAAGCAGGTTGGGTGGCCCAAATTGGTGCAACATTTTGGATGCCACAGACAATAGTAACAATGGCATTTAAGGAATTTATCAGTGCAATTTCCCTTTGTCTCTCCATCTCCCTCACAAACCGTGAGATCTGATAATGTTACCTGACACCAACAGAAGCTCTGACAAAATTACTGTTTTTGTGCACTCCACTTTCAAAATGGTACAGTGGGTACGGAAAGTATTCAGACCTCTTTAAATTTTTCACTCTGTTTCATTGCAGCCATTTGGTAAATGTAAAAAAGTTAATTTTTTTCACAATAATGTATACTCTGCACCCCATCTTGACTAAAAAAACACAGAAATGTAGACATTTTTGCAAATTTAATAAAAAAGAAAAACTGAAATATTCAGACCCTTTGCTCAGACACCCATATTTAAGTCACATGCTGTCCATTTCCTCATGAACCTCTTTGA
Source organism: Ranitomeya variabilis (assembly GCF_051348905.1). NCBI lineage: Eukaryota > Metazoa > Chordata > Amphibia > Anura > Dendrobatidae > Ranitomeya > Ranitomeya variabilis. The sequence goes on along the minus strand of NC_135237.1, from coordinate 530,703,647 downwards.
GATGGTTCTACTCCTTCATTGGATTCCAGCTGTGTTTAATTAAACTGATATGACTTGATGGGGAAAGACACACCTGTTTGTATAAGACCTCACAGTGCGCATGTCAGACCAAATGAGAATCATGAGGTCAAAGAAACTGGCCAAGGAGCTCAGAGACAGAATTGTGGCAAGGCACACTTCTGGCCTAGGTTACAACAGAACAACTCTGTGACCATTCTTGACTGGCCTAGCCGGAGCCCTGACTTAAACCCAATTGAGCATCTCTGGAGAGACCTGTCCACCAACATTCACCAATCAACCTGATTGAACTGGAGAGGATCTGCAAGGAAGAATGGCGGAGGATCCCCAAATCCAGGTGTGAAAAACTTGTTGCATCAATCCCAAGAACACTTATGGCTCTACTAGCTCAAAAGGTACTTCTACTCAATACTGAGCAAAGGGTCTGAATACTTATGACCATGTGATATTTCAGTTTTTCTTTAATAAATTTGCAAAAATTACTACATTTCTGTATTTTTCAGTCTGGGGTGCAGAGTGTACATTAATGAGAAAAAATGAACTTTTTTGAGTTTACCAAATGGCTGCAATGAAACAGAATGAAAAATGTAAAGGGGTCTGAATACTTTCAGCACCCACTGTATATAGATGTCAGTGACACACACATATATGTGTATGTATATATTACTAAGAAGAAAAGCTGGCAATTCAGCAGCCATTGTGTAAAATCACAGCAGGAGCCGACAGCATAGAACAGATGGATTACATACAGTAAGTACAAATAGAATAGGTAGATATGCAGATGTCTGTGACAAATACAATTAGTACAGTGTGTGTAGCTTATTGTGCATGTATTGAATAAAAGATTTTTCTGAATAAAATGGCGTGTGCTCCCGCTTAATTTTTGTAACAAGCAGATGGAAAGCCGACAGATGGGGCCAATGTTTATAGCCTGGGAAGGGGGTAATATGCATGAAGCTTTCCAGGCTATTAATATCAGCTCACAATTGTATACTTAGCCTTTACTGGCTATTAAAATGGGGGACACAACAAAAATGACAGAGTCCCCCTGTAATTAATAACCAGCAAAGGCTAGGCAGACAGCTGTGGGCTGATATTAATAGCCTAAAAAATGAGCACTCAGCCCCCCACTTAGCCTCGCTCTTCCCACTTGCCCTGTAGTGGTGGCAAGTGGGGATGATAGTTGGGTGGGTTGATGTCACCTTTTTAATGTCAAGTGACATCAAGCCCTGAGGTTAGTAATGGAGCTGCATCAATATTACGTCCTCATTACTAACCCCATAGTCACAATGAATGAAAACACAGACACCCAGAATAAAAGCCATTAATTGAAAGAATGGCACTGACTCCTTTAATAAATCTTAATTAAACCATATTTATGACCTCGCCCATTCCACCGACACCCTTGTCATCTGCAAAAGACTTAGAAATAAAAAACAATATCCCTCACCTTTCCGTAGAGATGTTGCTAATCCATTTGTCCCACGATGGGTCTAGTTCTGCTACATCTAGATGGCAGGCTGCATGATGCAACTGTACAGCCTGCCATCCAGCAGAGACACTGAACAGTGTCTGCTACCGCTGCCCAGTATCTCGCTGTAAACTTGAAGGACCTGTATGATGAGTTCTCATGCTCCTGGTGCCTTTAGAAAGGTCCTGGGAGTTCACAGCCAATGAACTCACTCCACTTATGTGACGTTAGCGCGAGCACCGTTAGAAATTTTCCCATGGTGCTTGCGCTAATGTCAAAACGGTACCGGAGATGTCAATGTCCATGTGTGTAATACTTACAGCACACGTGTGGCAACCATGTGCCACTTGTTTGCCACATCGTACCATACAACTGGCACCTGGGAAGCAGCGGTACAGTAAGCGTTTCCCGGCACCGGGTGCTGAAGACGACTCTCATCATTCTCCCCTGCTCTGCCGGTGATCAGCACCAGCATGTGAGAATGATGAGTTTTATTCAAGCGAGAACAATGACATCAGGCAGCGGCTGATGGAACTATTAGTCCCATCAGCCTACACCTGCTGCCACTAATAACCGTTAGAGCAGGAGCAGCTGATGGGAGAATTCCTCAGCTGGCTCCTATGCTGTAAATAAATAAATAACGGTGTCGGTTGTCCTATATTTTTGATAACCAGCCAGGAAAAACTCACAGCTGGGAGCTGCAACCCTCAGCTGTAAGCTTCAGGAGGATAGTTATCAAAAACAGAAGGGTCCCCACATTGCATTTTTAAATATTTAAATAAATAATTAACAAAATGGCGTGGGGTCCCCCCCCATTTTTGACAACCAGCCTTGCAAAAGCAGACAGCTGGGGGTTGATATTCTCAGGCTAGTAAGTGGCCATTGATATAGGCCCCTCCTTATCCTAAAAATAGCAGCTCGCAGCCACCCAGAAAAGGTGCATCTATTAGATGCGCCAATTCTGGCTCTTTGCCTGGCACTTCCCACTTGCCCTGTAGCGGTGGCAAGTGGGGTTCCTATTTGTGAGGTTGATGTCACCTTTGTATTGTCAGGTGACTTCACGCCCACAGGTTAGTAATGGAGAGGCATCTAATAGACACCTATGCATTACTAATCATATAGTTGTATGGTAAATAAAGACACAGCCAGAATAAAGTCCTTTATTAGAAATAAGACTAAACACACTTTTTCTTTTATATTTAAAAATAACACAGTTATAATAACCTAATGCCTAATTCCACTGAATCCCTCATCTTCTGTAAGAAAACAGAAATAAGAAAGCAACCATAACCCTCACTTGTCGGTGATTCTGTCACACGTCATAATCCATGTCTGGAGGATAGTTTTCAACCTGGACGGTGCCAAGATGCGACTGTCCAGGCTGAGAACCACTGATGAATGAGCTGCTGCGAGCACTGTCTATGTGACTAGGGGTGACGTCATCGAGGTTACCTCCGGTCACTGATGCTGTGTTCCCAGCCAGGCTGAACTGTGGTGACCTTAGCACCATGGGAAAAAGCCAGTGGTGAGGTCACCGTAGTTTAAGCTCAGTAACTTCACCGCAGAACACGGTGAGAAATTCGATGAACTCAGTGACTTTTTCCCACCATGCTGAGGTCACCACAGTTCAGATTTTTCACTGATGTGACTGCTCTCAAAGTCAGCCAGCGATACACTGACAGGAGGTAGTCGCTCCTGCAGTGTATAGCACAGAGCTTCCGTGAGAAAGGTCACATGAGTTCATCAGCTGATGAGCTCCAGTGATCTCACAGTACCACTGCTGCGTGGGAAAGTTCACCTGAGTTCATCATGAACTTGTGTGACCTCTCTCACGGCAGCTCAGTGATACACTGCGGGAGTGATAACCTCCTGTCAGTGTATCGCTGGCGGCCGGGTAGAGCAGTCTGGGAAATTTTATTCCTGTTAGAAAATGGTGTGGCATGTCAAATGCTCAACTCATTCTCTATGGGGCTGCCAAGCACTGCCCTCACCTTTTCAGGCAGCCTCATATGGAAAGAATGGAGTAGAGATTGAGCATGCGCACTAGTGCTCCTTTCTAATAAGGATAAAAGTTCCCCATTCTGCATATTGATGCAGATCCCGATTTTCAGAGACTCATCATTTAACTAATTTTCTATCCTTTAACTTTTGATTCAATGTAACTTGGATTCTCAAAAGCCAAGCCACAGTGGTCCCTTGATAGAGAAGATAAAGCATAATGGATTGGCCTTTTTAATCACTACTTTAGTGGTCCATGAAAGTTTATGAACCCTTGAGAATTCTGCACATATATTTAACCTAAAACTACATCACCTTTTCACACAAGTCCTAAAAGTTAATAAAGAAGACCACATTTCAAAAATGAGTATAAATTATTAGACTTTGTTATTTTCTTAATGAGATCAATGATCCAATATCACATATCTATGAGCTGCAAACATATGTGAACCTCCTTGTGCAGAATCTACTTCCGGTAATTGTTGATTAGTCCTGTACATGAGCTTGGAAGATTTTTAGCCCATTTCTTCCTGCAAAAAAAAACTTCAGCTCTATTACGTTACTGGGTTTTATCCTATGAACTGCTCACTTCTAGTTCAAGTCATACCCTTTTACCCTATTAAAAATAAAGATATTAAAAAAATATAAGAAATACACTTAAGTGAAATCACCGCGTTCAGAAAAGTTTGATCTATCAAAATATAAAAATAATTAACCTGATCAGTAAACATAAAAAAATCAAGAACGCCAAAATTGTTTTTTGGTCGCTACAATTCTACAAAAAATGTAACAAGCAATCAAAACATCACATCTAACCCAAAATGATATCAATATAAACTTGCCTTCGCATCACAAAAAATAATATACCGCTATATCAACCAAAAAATTAAAACGATTGCACATCTCAGAAAATGGTAACACAAACCAAAATAAATTATTTTTGCAAAATTAGTCAACCTAGGCATGTTTGGTATCACCATAAGCATACTGATCTGTGAAAAAAGTTAATGGTAAAAAGGGGGCATTAGGGGCATTGCTAGTGGGTTAAATGACACAATACTGTTCTTGCTCTGGGCTCTAGAAACCCATGATATACCACAACTTATCAATACGTTGGTAAGGCAGAAGAACTTTTTTCTACTTGTTTTCCAATTACCATTTGGTCAGTTCCTCAACTCCTACTTTGCAAAGAAAGCAGCTACCCTGGCACATTGCAAAACATTTGCTCCTTTCTTTTGAAATGTTGCTCTTTAAGAAACCAACCCTGTGCCTCACCAGTACGCCAGGGTAAATAGATGCCCAATTTGATGTATAATATTGAGCCCTTTCACTGTTTGTATTCAACAATAATTTGAATTCAGATTGGTTCAAGCATGCAATATTATCAGTTTCTCTTTAGCTTTTGTACTTTGTGCAGACAGGTGCGTACCCCCCCCCCCTCTTCTGAGCTAGTTATTTAATTTGTATAGCTTCCCATGGACAGGTGTCTGAACTAGTCGGGCCCCTGTCCTGGTCTGCCCTTATTCACATTGAGGTCAGTTGACACATGATAAGGTTTTAATACTAGAGACAGGACTGTCCCGATTGGCTATACCTTGTCCTGGTGGGATGGTTTTTACGCTGTTTAGATCCACAGAGTGGTAACTAATGCCCTATTTCTTTGATTTTGCTAATGCAACATTATTTGTACACAGAACACTTCTCAATTTCAAATCCTTGACTAGAACTGTATAATAACATTTTATTTAAAAAATTTAGTGAGAGGAAATTAGTATTTTCCACGTGTTGATTGTTGCTGCCCCATTGGCTAATATGTATCATCTATCAAACGAAGTAAAGACAATGTGATGACCAACCTGAACGCTTGCACTTCAGATTAATTAATAGAAGGCCTCTTCTACAGTATAACATCACTGCCCCCTATGGTTTAAAAGATGGATATATGAACAAAAAGAAATACTTTTAGTATAGACCAAAATTATTCTTTAAGCAGATCGTTGGTGGTTCAGCTGCTGAAAGCTTTAACGATCAACTATTAGGAAGTTGCAAAGTCTACAGAAAAATATTTGATTACATGGTGCCCATTCACCGCAGAAGCCATTTTTAGCAGTGAATGTCCACTCTAACTACAGATGTGAACGGTGTGAATTTGGAGTGTGGCATATAGAAATCTTATTTTATTGTTTCTTATTTTTCTTTTCTAACTACGTGTAGGGATACAGAATAAAAATATGGGAAGGGAAAAATAGAAGTTAAATGGTATATCCGGGACTTTATGAAAAACAAAAATGTGCCTACACACTAACAGGCAGATGGTTTTTACCTACCTTTCTGTTGTGCACAGTGCCAATTTATGCTAACACAGAGTGGTCACAGACCCCTTCTTTCGGCAATCCAGCTGCTTCTGCTGATGTCACATCTACAGAGAGGCAGATTCTTTTCCGCTCTGCTCTGTTGACAGGGCAGGACATTCGACGTCATTCTGATTGACAGCTGGATACCTGCTGCCTAACTGGGGGAGCCGGCTGTCAACCAGAATGACATCGGAAGTCATGCCCCTTCGAAAGAGCAGTATGGAAAAGAAGCCACCGCTCTGTTGACATGACGGCAGCAGAGGTAGCTGAATCCCCAGCAAGAGCGGTCTGTGATTGCTCTCTGCCGGGGAAGAACGGCGTCGTGCACAACAGGCAGGTAGTATCTACGTACCTGTTAGTGCGTAGGCACATTTTTTGTTTTTCATAAAGTCCCAGATATGTCCTTTAATAAAAATTAGGGTAAAACGGGGGCGGGGCAACAAGGTGTTAAGTATGGTAAATGGGAGAGGTGGGGTAGGGAAACAAAACCAGAAAATAAACTGTTAACATAAATGAGAAAGACAAGTGTACATTAAAGACGTGTAAATGACACATTGATAGAAGATATAATTCCAATAAATATGTTATGGCTTCATATGCACAGGAAAAAAGTATTAAAAAGAGCTAGAGTAGAAAAATAATAGTAATAATACAAAAAAAAAAAATTCTGCGGGTTCGTAAGTTCTTCTTGACTGAGGTCAATTGAACTTCAGTTCCGAGTACTCTGGAGGCTTTTACCTTGAACTGTTTTTTGTTGGATTATATAACAAAGTGAATGGTTTGACACTGCTGGAAATCATATATTCAATTTCATGATGAAAAAGCATGATTAATGTTTGTGCAGTTTTGTTTCTTACCATTCTCAGCACTTTTATCACACATTCTTCTCCTACACAGAAATGGAGTTTCCAAATAATGTGTGGTCCACAAAATGAACACTGTGAAAAGAAAAAAAAAATTCTCTGCAAAATCTGTTATCTCATTAGGATGCAACAACAACAAAAAACGTTTCTAAAATTGATGTAAACACAGTTGTGGGTAACTTTATTTAGTAAATGTATTTTTTTCATATCCTTATGCTCAACTCAACATTGAAACTGCAACAACAAAAAGGAAAAGTGTTGTAGTTATGAAATAAACAGGATGAATTTTTAAAGCATTTTGATTTTAGTATGGAATATGAGCACATCTGAGGAGTGTTCTGTCATGCTGAATCCACTTGGGCAAATCATCAAGAGCCTCTGCTGACAGCTCCCTTTAAATTTTCTAACCAATAATGTACCAGATGTGCTTGATGGTAGACAAACTCCGAGATGCTGCAGGCCATGGTAGAAAGTTTAGTCTATGCAGGTTGCTCATGGTAGCATAAGCAACCGGTGGCATGGGGTTGTCATGTTGAAAAATGGCTCCTGGGAAATTTTGAATACATGGCTTTTCCATGATTGATCCATTCCATACTGCAAATGAAACTGGACATCACATACCGAGCCTATGGCATGAAGTAATGTCTACACAAACTATCAAAAGGTGTTTATATGACATTGGGCTATGAGCTAGGCATTCAGCTATGGATGCTTCATTGACATTGACACTGTACCATCACTCTCAAATGCTACAATGGTGCAGAACAGGATGTCAGTGGAGGACAGGATAGAGGTTTAAGCCTCTACAGGGGTACCCAACCTGTAGCTCAGGAGCCACATGTTGCTCGCGGTCCCATGAATTGTGGCTTGCAACTGTCTGCCAGCTTGGTACATTAGCTCTCGGTTTAGCAAACAGATATGAAGAGTACATCTCAAAATGGTGAATTTTTGTGTAGCCCTGCACAGAAGACCAGATCTGGATGCACATATACTGGTCTCAGGGGGTTAGAGATGTTTTAGGTATGGAGGATGATTTTATTTGTTAGAGGAGGTTCTTGAAGCTGGATGCGACAGTGTGTTGGAAGTCCTTGATGGGAGAATACTGAATTGGGGAATTATGGTAACCCCTGGATCTCAGTGTACTGCTTTGGAGTGATTTCTGTGGAAAAGCTTTGGTTATCATTATACCCGTAATGGGGGCTTTTGTTGACACTACGTTGAGGGGCACAGGAACAGGATGTTGCCCTTGACCCCCTCTCAGAGCTGAATGTGGCTCGCGACCCTCTCTGTGATGAATGTGGCTCTCTAGGTCAAAAAGGTTGGGGACCACTGCTCTACAGCGATGAGTATTGCTTTTGTCTTAAATGCAATGACTGCTTGAGATTGGTCTGTAGAGCATGTGGGCAATTCCACAACGAGGCTCTCTGGGGGTACGTCACACTGGTCTTGCTCCTAGGACTAGGGATTTAAGGTGAAATAAAGTATAGTAGCTGGAAGCCTTCAATATTCATCCCGATAACACTAGCAGCTGGGCATTGCATTGATTTGGTCATGAAACCAGTGGTATGGCAATTTCACCACAAAGAGTCTCAGAGCCAATTTTCAACATGACACTTCCAGGCTGAATGCTGTTCGTTCTACTGTGAATAATCGGCATGGCCTAGTTTGCTACCATGGCCTATAGAGTCTCCAGACGTGCCTCCCATCGATCACATCTTGGATGACGTTGATTGGCCCAACACAAGGACCGCGTAGCTTTGCATCACATTATTATAGCAGCCATACATCTAAATAAACTGAATATTTTTCATAAAATATGACACTCAAGGTCGTTAAAACATTTATATGGGCTGTGTAAATGAAACCTAACACTAAGTCATCATGTACATGACTGTTTGAGAGATCCATAACACTCCGATCCTGATCACAGTGGAAAATTATGCAAGGGGGCTGTGCATACAATTGTTTGATGCTATGACCGTTTTAAATTATTTATTTTCAATGTTGAGTGGAGTTTGCAGCATGCTCCACTTAAGGCCATATATATTTTACCACATCTCTTCAGCATATCTCAAGGTCTCTAATTCAGTCTTTTCCAATAAAAACGCAATTTTCTCATGTGAGGTTTTTAATTGAAGGAGACTGATGGACAGGTCTCACATGCTCCTCCACCAGCAGCTATTTTATTGACTGGAGAGCTATGCAGTCTGTGAGGAAAGATGCAGTAACAAGAGAAGGAGGAGAACCTGTTATAACTACAGTGTATAATAGTAAGTGCTGCAAATCTTCTCCCCAACACGTCTGATAATGTAAAAATTTTGTGGACGACCTCGTTATTTCATTCTGCAGCCAGAAATAGACAATGTGATACAATAGCTATAAGAGGCAAATGGTGTCACATTTTTAACGAATTGCAATAAACTAATTTAATCAATTGCATAAATGAAACTGGCCCTAATTAGAGTTATTTATGTAAGATAGAAAATTGTTCCCAAAGTCGACAACCCGCTTTCATTTTTAGGAAGTGTGAGGGGTCGACAAGCTTAGCTGCTCCTCCAGGTAGACACAGGAACACTTTGATAGTGAAACACCTGCTGGTTTATTATACTCAGCATATACCAAGGCAGGGTTCAGGAAAACAAATCAGAGCCTTCCTGGCTTAAGGAAAAACAAAACAAAGTTCATCAGAGTCCTTTCTCTGCAGGCTCCACTTGCAGACACCTGGCATTGTCCTCCGCTCCTCCTTGGAGCTCTGTGGGATTGGTTCCTCTCCCAATACATGACACAGATGTCTCTCATGTCCAGGTATTTAATTAGGACCATGTGATGATCACATGTTCGTGACATCACTGCACGTCCTGCTAGTACACATTCCAGTGTCGACTCTGCAAGAGGAGATATGGTGAGCATCCTCCCTCCCACTTTGTGGGTGCTCACATAAAACCAGCCTATTGAAACTTTAACATTAACCCTCTCAGCACTTAGTGTGCTGGAGGCAAAAGCAATCTGGTTCTACATCACTGACTGTAGTATAAGCAGTGACACGTACCTTCCTTCATACAGTGTGCCAGTGACTGTCACAGAGTTTATCACTAGGGTTGAGCGACTTTTATTTTTATAGGATTGGGTCGGGTTTCACGAAACCCGACTTTCTCAAAAGTCGGGTCGAGTGAAATCGGCCGATCCTATAAAAAAGTCGGGGTCGGGGTCGGCCGAAACGCGAAACTTAATGCAGTGCAATGGGATACTATGGTTCCCAGGGTCTGAAGGAGAGGAAACTCTCCTTCAGGCCCTGGGATCCATATTTACGTGTAAAATAAAGAATTAAAATAAAAAAAATTGATATACTCACCCTCTGACGCACCCTGGTAGTAACCGGCATCTTCCGTTCCTAAAAATGGCGCTTGAAAGACCTTTTGAATGCTTCACGGCTTGTGATTGGTCGCGGCGGCCCACGTGACCGCTGAGCGACCAATCACAAGCTGGTGACGTAATTCTCAGGTCCTGTTCTGGTTCTCAGGTACATGAGAATTACGTCACGGCTTGTGATTGGTCGCTGAGCGGTCACGTGGGCCGCCGCGACCAATCACAAAACCGTGACGTCATCGGAAGGTCCTTCACACGTTCATTCTTAAGAAGGAAGGCTGCCGGAAAGAAGCAGGGCGCGTACGAGGGTGAGTATATACCTAATAGGAATATACTCACCCTCGGCTTCTTTCCGGCAGCCTTCCTTCTTAAGAATGAACGCGTGAAGGACCTTCCGATGACGTCACGGCTTTGTGATTGGTCGCGGCGGCCCACGTGACCGCTCAGCGACCAATCACAAGCCGTGATGTAATTCTCATGTACCTGAGAACCAGAACAGGACCTGAGAATTACGTCACCGGCTTGTGATTGGTCGCTGAGCGGTCATGTGGGCTGCTGCGACCAATCACAAGCCGTGAAGCATTCGAAAGGTCTTTCAAGCGCCATTTTTAGCAACGGAAGATGCCGGTTACCAGCGGCGATGTCCAGGCTGCGTCGGAGAGGTGAGCATATCAATATTTTTTATTTTAATTCTTTATTTTACACTTAAATGTGGATTCTGATACCGATTTCCGATATCGCAAACATATCGGAACTCGGTATCGGAATCCCGATACCAGATTCAGAAGATCGCCGACCTCATGGCCGACCCCACACAGGGGTCGCTCAACCCTATTTATCACATATTAATGAATTTACAGTCACACTGACTCTGCAGGTTCAGCACCACCCTATTACTTGAATCTTTGTATTATTATTCACAGACTGAGACTTCCACTCCCATTTTCAATGTTTTTCTGCAATTGTTATTAAAAATCAGATTTTGGCCTTTCTATCCCTATCTGTAATAATTTCCCGTGTCTCTCTGACTTCCTATCCCTAGGCTATAAAATCTTAAAGTGGCCTCAGCTCTCCCTATCCTCATATTTTATAGTCAATTTAATAGTCCCCTCATCTTAACTGCTCTGCCTTATTCTTCCAAAACTAGCTTCTCCGCCATGACAGAAGATCAGCTGTCCACCCTGCTGTCAAGATCACATCTCACCACTTGCACGCTTGACCCAAAACTCATAGGATTTATGCACATAATAATGATATGCAAATGATAAAAACATCTAACAAAACATCTCGATTTATTCTGTGATGATTATGAGCAAGGAGCATAAATCCTGGCAATTACAGCCTGAGCTGCTATCAATGAGGTTATTAATGGTTATCTGAGGAATGTTTTGCCACGCTGAATGCACTTGGGAAAATTATCAAGATCCGCTGCTGGCAGCACCCTTTCCAATTGCTGATAAATAAAGTCCAAAAGATGTCACAGACTTTGGAATTTCATCAAGTGTAATAGGTTAACAAGAACTGCATAATAGAAGGAAGGAGTGTCGTTAGAATTTGGCTTGAGTAATTTGAGGAAGAAATTTCCTGAGCCTCTAAGGTGCTAGAACTGCAGAAAAACCCCAGAAGTGATCACATTTTGGAAAATACACCTCTCATAGCATTGAAGCCACCTACGAGTTCACTGATTATTTTTGTCACATAAATAGCTTTCAGAAAAATGCATAAAGTGGATCTTGTAGAGGGAAATTTTCAAATTGTGCCCAATACATTGTAGTCATCTTGTGTTTCTGGAGACATGCACCCTGTAAATCTTATGGGTCATTCCTATTATATCATTTCCATAATTCCATACATATAGTAACTTTGAAGATGGCTGGATACATGGATTCAGACAGCTTCAGTGCCCTTCATTGCTGCAGAGGCATAATTTCAACTACTTGTAGCCATGGAAAATGCACAGTTCAGATAAGCATCTAAACCATGCTGCTGGTCTGAACTGCCAATCTTCAAGAACAGAGCTGAGCAAACTGTGGCCCATAGGCCAAATGAAGTCCATGGACTGAGACAGCCGAAGAGCTGCAACAGTGGCCCACGGGCCTCACCATGCCCACCCCCACTCGCAGTCCATCCACCGCTGCCCACTATCACCACTATCAGCACATTCAGGATGCAGACAGCGGTTAATTCATTGGTGGAGAATGGGGCCATTGGCTTTATTTTTCACTAATTAGCGTGTGAGATAGCAGACACAGTTGTAAGTCGTGTACCAGGATGTGTTCCTCAGGATACAGAGAAGTCACGGGTGAGAAAACCAACTCCAACACCAGTTCACTCACCATAAATATTTTGCTTAGTTATGTGAATGACTCAACCAGAAAGTAGAAAACATTCAAAACATACATTCAACTGGGAGGCTGAGACTCTTGTGCTGTACAGCATGGCTCCCTAAGACAATTTGTACCCGCTCTACTTTTTATACCTACTGGCATGCCTGTCTGAATCGGTCTCCTTTATCTATTAACCCCCTTGAAACTGGGTCAATTATATGAGTATGAAGTACGGGTCCGCCAGTGGTACAGTACAACAGTTTACAATCTTACAATAAATTACTTATACTCCCCAACCAAATATCCCTCTCCCGTCCGGATGTGATTTCACTGAACTCAGAGCAATAGTCCATCCTCAACTGTACCAAGAATACCCAAACAGATAAACAACTGTGATGGCTATTTGTCCGGAAACAAAGTCTAATGAATTTGACCAATTATCCCGTGCTATATTGTTCTTCAGAAACTCTCTCCTGAAGCAAAAAGAAGTTCAAGTTTGGTCTGAAGTCTGTTGCATGCTGTGTTGGCACCTAGGCGTGAATTAGAATTCTTAATTACTTAACAAATAGGAAGCGTAGCAGCAAATCTGAATGTTCTGGTCCCTGTGGGATGTTCTCATGAGCAGATGTTGCTGGATTCCTCTCCAGCACATCCTCTCTTTGTCCTTAAAATCTGCAGACTGCATCCAAGATTGTGGCACTTCCCTTTCCTCTGTTCCACATCCTCCCCAGCTTATAGCTCTACCTCTGTCCTGAGCAAGGCATTGCCACATCAAAACATCAGTGTATTGTTATCACCGAAAATCGCTTTTAATATGGTATGGATCAGTTACATATCAACATTGATTTATTTTCCAAACTCCTGCGTGTTTTACACAGCATGCATATCAATTGAAGTCTTTCAGTTGTAAAAATGGTAATTTTTTAACTTACTGGGCCCAATGTTACACAATTCTGTGAATCGCCAGAGGATTAAAAATGCTCCCTACTCCCCTAGAAGAATTCCTCAAGAGGTGTAGTTTCCAAAATGGGATCCTTTGTGGTTTCTGCTGTTTGGCATGTCAGGGGCTCTTCAAATGTGAAATGTCATCCGCAATCTATTCCAGTCCACATTGTGTTACAGAATTCAGCTGATGCTTTTTCCTTTCTGAGCCCTGCTGTGTGGCCAAACAGTAGCTTTCTACCACATATTGGGTGTTGGTGAAACCAGGAGAAATTGCACAACAAACTGAGGGGTGTAGTTCGTAAAATGGTGTCACTGGTTCAGAGTTTTCACTGTTTAGGCACATAATGAGCTCTGCAAATGCGACATTGTGGCCGTTACCAATTCTAGTGAATTTTGCACTCCAAACACTGCCTAAACACTAGTTTTCCACCAAACATGAGGTATCAGTATACTCAACAGTAGTTGCACAACAAATTGTATGCTCCCCTTTCTCCTGTTACCCTTGTGAAAATAAATAATTTGGGGCTAAAGCAACATTTTTGTTTGAAAAATGAAAATCTTTATTTATTGCTTTAATTCATGTGAACCACCTAAAGGTTTAATAAACTTATTGAATGTGGTTTTGAAAAAGTTGACCAGCAATTTCTCATTTTTCCAACAAAATTGACGAAACCATTTTTTTAGGGACCACTTCACATTTGAAGTCAGTTTTGGAGGGTCAATATGACAGAAAATACCTAAAAGTGACACCATTATAAGAGCTGCACCCCTCAAGGTGCTCAAAACCACATTCAGGAAGTTTATTAACCTTTCAGGTGCTTTACAAGACCTAAAGCAATGTCAAAGGAAAAAATGAACATTTAACTTTTTTCACAAAAAAATTACTTTAGACTGAAACTTTTTTTTATTTTCACAAGGGTATCAGAAGAAAATGGACCACAGAATTTGTTGTGCAATTTATCCTGAGTATGCCGATACCCTGTATGTGGGGGAAAGCCACTGGTTGCATGGCAGAGCTCTGAAAGGAGGGAACACCATTTCACTTTTTGAACGCAAAATTGGCTATAATTAATGGCTGGCACCATGTTACATTTGGAGACCCCCTGATGTGCCTAAACAGACGAAACCCCCAATTCTAATGCCAACCCTAACACAGCCCTAACCTCAACTCTAACCCCAACACACTCCTAACCCTAATCTGGACCCTAACAATAATACCAACCCTAACCACAACCATAACACTAACCACAACCCAAACCCCAACACCACCCAAACCCCAACACCACCCGAACCCCAACACAACCCTAACCCAACTCTATCCCCAACACATTCCTAACCCCAACACAACCCTAGCCCCAACCCTAACCATAGCCCCAACCCTAACCCTAGCCCCATCCATAACCCTAACCCTATCCCAACCCTAATCCTAGCCCCAACCCTTGCTCTAACCCCAACCCTAGCCCCAACCCCTAACCCTAACTGCAAAGAATGGGAAAAAAATATTTTATTATTTTTACCTAACTAAGGGGATGACAAAGGGGGTTTGATTTACTATTCTTTTTATATTGATCATTGTGATAGCATCTATCTCAGTGATCAAAACGAGCCAATAGGAAAAATCTATTGTTGCCAGGTACCGGCCAGCAGATCTCGACGGGCGCACTGTGCATGCACTCGCCTTTTTCTTCCAGAAAGAACTCGCGGAGGGCCAGGGGATGGAGCAGGAGAGTCCAAGGATGGCGGAGGTACTGTGGGGTTCGGGCGACCCCATTTCTCTCTCCTCTGTCGACGTTAAAAGGCATATCGGCGGTCATTAATGGGTTAAAATGATACCTGCTGCTATATAAACCTATAGACAAAGATATGGACAAGCAGGAGGAAAAATAGCAGTATGCACAAAGAGAAAATGCTGACGATTTTAGTGCAGAAGAATAAAATGTATTTAAATAAACACCAAGAATAATATGGTCTGAAATAGTGTTTTTCTTCATTCACAGATAATAGCTTAATCTGAAAAGTTATCAGAAACTGCAGCTGTATTAAGGATTCTTCATTTATGCAGAGGTTTTTTTGAAATGTTTATACTATACCTTGATAGAAAAAAGTTTCAAAGCCACAGAGACAAAACATTCTGGTTGTGTTCATTTCACCAATCTGTAGTTTTCATTAACATAATTTCCGCTCTTCACAGATAATTCCTGGCTGTATTCTATAATGGAAACTGTGAAAGAAGGTTACAGAGGTAGAGTCAATAATTCAGGTTAATTGGGGTGTAAAATATGCTGTTCTTTAAAATTGGCAGTACAGTTGCAGGTACAATGAAATGAACAGCTGTCACATCGAAGCAATTCAGCTTGTTTTTCATTGTAGCCATATTGGTCCCAGAGAGATATGTATTTAGAGGCATGGTCTCACTTAAAGCTTCAACTGCAAAATTTCTGAGTAAGCAGCACTCATGGAATGCTGACAATAAACCACAATAACCTAGATTTTATAACTTGACCATCAAATCCTATTTCTTGATTTTGTCTGTTTATTTAAATAATTGCTTTTGCTTGGTTTAGAACATAAGGAATACAACAATCAGCTATAATAAAACCACTGATAGGTGAAGGGACTAACAATGAAAATACTGTTATTATGGAAAACTTTAAGCAGGGCCGGACTGGCCATCTGGCAATTCTGGCAAATGCCAGTTGGGCAGGTCCAGCAGTGGGGCACATAGACCTATGTCACTTTTAACAGTATATGAGCCAACATGATGCCCATAATGTTAAACTGTGGTGGAGCAGAACATCGTCTGCTCTCTGCTTAGTTAATTTGCAAGTTGCTTCTAGACTGAGACCTGCAAGAGGTTGGCACCACAAAGGGGTTGTCAGAAGGCACAATGACATCACTTCATCGCACCACCTGAGCTAGGATGGAGACTACAGTGGAGTAGCACATATCTGGTCGACATACAATCGGTGTGAACTGAAGTCAGTATTATTTTTTTTATTGTTTGCTAGGCACAAGAGGCCATTATTAAAATAAAGAGTTCATGGAGTGAAGATGACAGATAAGTAATTTGATGAGAATAGCAGGACAAGCAGAAAGCAGCATAAGCTAGCTCTGACTATGTGTGTTAGTCAGGATTATATAGGAGATGGGAGAGTCTAACAGTGCACAGCTGAGAGCCTTAGCTCCAATAACTCTCAACAGAGCAGATTAACCCCTGCACTGCCAAAAAAAGTTACACCATTTAATAAGAAGGTGCAGTGCTTCTATTCAGCATAGGAGTAGGAGAACTCAGACTCTGCAGTTTTCTAGCTCCCCTCTGTCACGGTACACTCGTGACACAAGTCTTTTGCGGTCTCTAACTGGTTTCCTCTAGGATTGCCCTTTATTTAGTTATATCTATCTTCCCATCATCTCTGATCAGCTTTCCTGACCCTCTGAAGAAAAGCATCCCAATAGCACTTTGCTGCCACCACCACGTTTTACAGTGGGGATGTTGTTTTCAAAGTGATGTGCAGTGTTAGTTTTTTGCCACACATAGCATTTTACATTTAGCCTCAATTTTTTCTTTGGTCTCATTTGACCAGTGCACCTTCTTCCACATACTAACTGTGTTCCTTACATGGTATATTTAAAAACAGCAAACAGGATTTCTTATGGGTTGCTTCACAAATGGCTTTCTTTTGACATTCTTCCATAAAGGCTAAAATTGTGGAGTATAAAACTAACAATTGTCTTGTGGACAAATTCTCTCAACTGAGATGTAAATTTCTACTGCTCCTCAAGTGTGACCACAGGCATCTTTGCTGCTTCTCTAATTAGTGCCCTCCTTGCTTGGGATGTTCGGTGGATAGACATGTTTTGTTAGGTTTGCAGTTATCTCATATTCCTTCCATTTTTGGATGATGGATTGAACAGTACTTTGTAACGTAATAAAGATTTACTCTTCTCCACAACTTTATCTCTGACCTGTCTTTGGTTTTCATGATGCTTTTTGATCCCTGATAAATAAACCTCTGAGGCCTTCACAGAACTATTGTAGTTCACTTATTATGTGACTTCTGGAGGCAATTGGCCACTCAGGATTTTATGTAGGGGTAGCAAACTACAGGGGCTGAATGCAAATGCATGTCACCTTTTTCAGATTTATGTTTCTAAAATATTTCAAAAACTCTGTATCATTTCCTTTACACTTCACAAATACTTGCTACTTTGTGTTGTATAACACATGCAATCCCAATAAAATACATTCAAATTTTTGGGTGCAATGCGAAAAAATATAGTAAAATTCATGGAAATGAATACTTTTTCAAGGTATGGTTCTTCTTAGAAAACCCATAGTCTCGTCAAACTGTAATACATTTTGCTACATACTGTTGGTAGACTTGATATAAGTTTTGCCAAAACATAGTCATGTTTGAATGTTTTTCTTTGTAAGGAAAGGTATTAGTCTTGCCACCCTACCCCACAGGTCAGACATATGAAGATTACAGAATATTTTTGTCACATGCGCTACATAACCAGTATATTGCCACAAAATTCCTGCAGCTCCTTTAATGGTGCTGTAGGCTTCTTTGCAGTCTCCCACACCAATTTTCTTCTTGACTTTTCATACATTTTTGAGGGACACACAGCTCTCGGTAACATCATTGTTGTACCAAATTTAAACCACTTCTTGATCACCATCTTCACAGTGTATCATGGTATAGCTAATGTCTCGGAAATGTTTTTTTTGCCAGTTCCCTGGCTTATAACTTTCAACAGTGAGATGCCTTTGCTGTGTTGTAAACTGTTTACGTTCCATGTTAGAACAGCTAACCTTTAAATGGGGTTTTTCACTTTAAATGAAGGCAGCTGTGTACTGACTGCTTTTTAACATGAGTTTAAATGTGATTTGCTAATTCTAAACACAACCACATCCCCAATTATATGTGTTCACACGTATTTCACCATATTATTTTAGCTTTGTTATTTTTATTTGCCCCCTTAAAATTATTTCAGTTTTTTTCTCAATGGATTTGTGCATATTATGGATGACATTAAAGAATGACACATCTCTGAAATGATTCTTCTTGATATAATTTTTTTTACATGACAAAAACCTGGCATTCTAACATGGGTGTATAGAATTTTTATATCCACTGTGTATGATCTGCAGAGCACCAATCTAGAACTGATGTCTACCATTATGCGTTCATTGTATGGTGGGACTATAAATCAAAGTAAAGTAGTTTTGATTAATAAACAGTATTATCACTACTTTACACGCTAGTAACAGAGCTATTCAGATAAATATGGATATATTGGTGTTCTCTGTTCAGTGAGTGGATGGAAACACTTCTTTGCAAGCATTGACGGGGTCCAAGCAGTTGGACCCCACTGGTCAGTGAGTGACAACACATATTAAAAATGTCACCATTTATGGAGATAAAACCCATTTTAGTCTACAATAGAGCTTGTATTTGTATTATTCTAAAATGGTTCTCCTTTTTAGAAAATCTTGCTCTTTTTGTGGTTGGTTATAATAGAACAAAATAATCTTTCCTCTCCGTCCCCAGGTCCAGCGCTGAGTCTGTGGTGCTGCTCCTGGTGTACGGTATTAGCTGTAGCAATGACATTGTTTCGGCAGCCCATAATTAAGCTCAGTGGCCCTGCCTGTGCAGATGGAATGCCTTTCCCCATCAGGAGCAACTTAGCTCATTGATTGGCCACTATGCCGACAGTGTGACATAAGAATACCAATAGTGGAAGTCCCTTGAGGGGAAAAGTAGAGGTAATGGCGCTTTCAAAGTGTAGCCTGATTAAAATCGTGAAAACCAATGGTAGGGAATTTTCTCACCTGATAACGCTGTGCACAAATTACGCATGTTTACGCCTCCGCATCATCTTACACATGACGCAAAAAAACCTGCTGCCTGTGCATGCATTTTAATGCATTTTGGCATGCGTTTGCGTTGTTTATGCGCATGCTGGAGGTGGTGAAATAATTTTCTGGACATACGCAGTCTGAAATACGCATACGCATCGAATGCATGCATAAGCATCTCCTTGCGTGCCAATGCATTCCTGTCATGGTTCCCAATGGCAAGGGAACGTAAGAAACATATAAGTAACGAACGAGCTCTCGGGTGATGGAAATTCGAGTTGACCGTGAGCTAAATCTACCACACAACTAACAGTAGCCAGGGAGCATACCTACGGCTTCCTATATGCCACGCGCCAGCCGGAGGACTAACTACGCCTGGTAGAGGAAGAAACAGACCTGGCTTACCTAAATACATATACCACTGATACATATCAGAAAACTCTTGTCACAGGGATACACCCTTTAACTGGACATAAATCACAGGGTACAACTCCACATAAATATAGATCCTACAAAAAGCCTGGAGTAATGATACACCCAAAAGCATAATTCACTAAAACTCAAAATTTATTATAAATATCACATACACAGAAACACAATACATACATAAGGTGCTCAAAGCATACACATACAAGGGACCAAGACTACTGCAAGTAACACCATATGGACACTAACAGGCAAAGCACCGTTCAGTATAAAACTGAGTCCGGTTCAGATGACCACATCTGATGGTATGTGTATCTCCCATATAAAATCTTATGCCTACATAGGCCAAATTAAAGGACCAGTATAGCCATGTTAGTCTTACCCATCTATGTTGGTGCCAGTGTCAGTCCCGCTGCCCCGACGCGCGTTTCGCGTTGGGCTTCCTCGGGGGGCGTGGTTAAATGTGTGTGCCGGGCATTATTTAAAGGGCATAAACAGCTGGAGCCAATAAGCGGCATAATGATTGGCGCATGCGCGCTGCTGTACTGGGGGTGCTAGGAATCATACTCCCCGGCCGTCCTAGTGATCACAACAGGCGGGGATAAACTCCACCAGACGTCATATCCTGTTAGGTCACTTCCGGATACCGGGAGGAATGGTACCGCACAAATCACCAGCGCAGTGCGCATGCGCACATGCCGTAATCGCCATTTTGAAAAAGGGACCAAGTAAGGGCAGTAAGTATGTGAGAAAACAGCGAAATACTGTGCTAACTAATACGTGTACCTAATATCGCACTATATAAACTAGTGGCTATCGTAGACATAAAGGAAGAGTAGGTTAAAGTGACTGAGTGCATATGAACCACAAGTGTTCATACATAAAGTGCATATAGTGATATAAACTATGGCAATGCATAAATGAAAAACCAAATAAGCATTATACTGAAAAATATAAGTGAATACTAACAGTGCAACAGCAAAATACTCTTGCTGAATAAAATAAGAAACAACATAAATAATACAGATACTAAAAGAATGAAAAATAAACAAGGGGGTACATTTAAAATATTTGGTCCCATATCACAGTCCGGACAAACGGCATCTGGTGTTGTATAGACATGTTCTTTTTTCTTATTTCTTATTTTCTTAGTTCACTATGAGGCTCATGAATGTCACCAGGAAAAACCCACAGATGTTCCTTTTCGGGTGATCCCACCATTACGACTATCGCCAGCCAGATGTTCCAAATGTCCCTCATATGCCCGGAGAACAGATGATAATAGACATAGGTACGTACAAAAATAAAATCTAAAATAATACAAATGAAACACACAAATTAAAATCCGGAAGCAAGGACATGAACAGATCAGACACAAGTAATTCTATAAAAAAGACGCAAAGCTCACTTGCTCGTTGAGGCCATGGGGGGACATAGTTCCTAATACCGTTATCCAACGGCATTCTACTTGTGCAAGTTTTTTCTTAATGTCCCCACCTCTTATACCACTCCTAACATGATCGATGCCACACACCTTCAACTCTTTGGGGTTACATCCATGGTGCCGCCTGAAGTGTCGAGGTAATGTCTTAAGGGATGCAATGTCCTCCACCTCTTTGGCCGCCATAATGTCCCTTATGTGTTCACGGGTTCTGACCCTCAGTTCCCTTGAGGTCAGACCCACATAGGACAAACCACACGTGCAGCTGGCCATATACACTCACCGGCCACTTTATTAGGTACACCATGCTAGTAACGGGTTGGACCCCCTTTTGCCTTCAGAACTGCCTCAATTCTTCGTGGCATAGATTCAACAAGGTGCTGGAAGCATTCCTCAGAGATTTTGGTCCATATTGACATGATGGCATCACACAGTTGCCGCAGATTTGTCGGCTGCACATCCCATAGATGCTCCATACAAGGCAGGATGGATCCATGCTTTCATGTTGTTTACGCCAAATTCTGACCCTACCATCCGAATGTCGCAGCAGAAATCGAGACTCATCAGACCAAGCAACGTTTTTCCAATCTTCTACTGTCCAATTTCGATGAGCTTGTACAAATTGTAGCCTCAGTTTCCTGTTCTTAGCTGAAAGGAGTGGTACCCGGTGTGGTCTTCTGATGCTGTTGCCCATCTGCCTCAAAGTTCGACGCACTGTGCGTTCAGAGATGCTCTTAGGCCTACCTTGGTTGTAACGGGTGGCGATTTGAGTCACTGTTGCCTTTCTATCAGCTCGAACCAGTCTGCCCATTCTCCTCTGACCTCTGGCATCAACAAGGCATTTCCGCCCACAGAACTGCCGCTCACTGGATTTTTTTTCTTTTTCGGACCATTCTCTGTAAACCCTAGAGATGGTTGTGCATGAAAATCCCAGTAGATCAGCAGTTTCTGAAATACTCAGACCAGCCCTTCTGGCACCAACAACCATGCCACGTTCAAAGGCACTCAAATCACCTTTCTTCCCCATACTGATGCTCGGTTTGAACTGCAGGAGATTGTCTTGACCATGTCTACATGCCTAAATGCACTGAGTTGCCGCCATGTGATTGGCTGATTAGAAATTAAGTGTTAACAAGAAGTTGGACAGGTGTACCTAATAAAGTGGCCAGTGAGTGTAGATTACATATGTAGTACTGCACGATATGTAATCAGTGATTTTAAATTCTTTTAAACCATCGGCAGAGGTGAAGGACAGTGCCCTCACATGATTACGGCAGGCCAAACACTCACCACATGGATAGAAACCCCATCTCCTTTTCCCAGCACCAAACAAGGTTGGAGTCTTGGTTACATAATGGCTCCTCACTAATATATCTCTCAGGTTTCGCGATCTCCTAGCCGTCATCAGGGGTTCATCTGAGAGATATTGGGCCAACGTGGGGTCCGTTTTTAAAATCGACCAGTGTCTCCTCAAGATGTTCCTCATTGCACCCCACTGGTGATTAAACGTAGAGATGTACCTGATTGTTTCATTGTTTGTGGTGGGTGAAACAATCAGGTACATCTCTACGTTTAATCACCAGTGGGGTGCAATGAGGAACATCTTGAGGAGACACTGGTCGATTTTAAAAACGGACCCCACGTTGGCCCAATATCTCTCAGATGAACCCCTGATGACGGCTAGGAGATCGCGAAACCTGAGAGATATATTAGTGAGGAGCCATTATGTAACCAAGACTCCAACCTTGTTTGGTGCTGGGAAAAGGAGATGGGGTTTCTATCCATGTGGTGAGTGTTTGGCCTGCCGTAATCATGTGAGGGCACTGTCCTTCACCTCTGCCGATGGTTTAAAAGAATTTAAAATCACTGATTACATATCGTGCAGTACTACATATGTAATCTATATGGCCAGCTGCACGTGTGGTTTGTCCTATGTGGGTCTGACCTCAAGGGAACTGAGGGTCAGAACCCGTGAACACATAAGGGACATTATGGTGGCCAAAGAGGTGGAGGACATTGCATCCCTTAAGACATTACCTCGACACTTCAGGCGGCACCATGGATGTAACCCCAAAGAGTTGAAGGTGTGTGGCATCGATCATGTTAGGAGTGGTATAAGAGGTGGGGACATTAAGAAAAAACTTGCACAAGTAGAATGCCGTTGGATAACGGTATTAGGAACTATGTCCCCCCATGGCCTCAACGAGCAAGTGAGCTTTGCGTCTTTTTTATAGAATTACTTGTGTCTGATCTGTTCATGTCCTTGCTTCCGGATTTTAATTTGTGTGTTTCATTTGTATTATTTTAGATTTTATTTTTGTACGTACCTATGTCTATTATCATCTGTTCTCCGGGCATATGAGGGACATTTGGAACATCTGGCTGGCGATAGTCGTAATGGTGGGATCACCCGAAAAGGAACATCTGTGGGTTTTTCCTGGTGACATTCATGAGCCTCATAGTGAACTAAGAAAATAAGAAATAAGAAAAAAGAACATGTCTATACAACACCAGATGCCGTTTGTCCGGACTGTGATATGGGACCAAATATTTTAAATGTACCCCCTTGTTTATTTTTCATTCTTTTAGTATCTGTATTATTTATGTTGTTTCTTATTTTATTCAGCAAGAGTATTTTGCTGTTGCACTGTTAGTATTCACTTATATTTTTCAGTATAATGCTTATTTGGTTTTTCATTTATGCATTGCCATAGTTTATATCACTATATGCACTTTATGTATGAACACTTGTGGTTCATATGCACTCAGTCACTTTAACCTACTCTTCCTTTATGTCTACGATAGCCACTAGTTTATATAGTGCGATATTAGGTACACATATTAGTTAGCACAGTATTTCGCTGTTTTCTCACATACTTACTGCCCTTACTTGGTCCCTTTTTCAAAATGGCGATTACGGCATGTGCGCATGCGCACTGCGCTGGTGATTTGTGCGGTACCATTCCTCCCGGTATCCGGAAGTGACCTAACAGGATATGACGTCTGGTGGAGTTTATCCCCGCCTGTTGTGATCACTATGACGGCCGGGTAGTATGATTCCTAGCACCCCCAGTACAGCAGCGCGCATGCGCCAATCATTATGCCGCTTATTGGCTCCAGCTGTTTATGCCCTTTAAATAATGCCCGGCACACACATTTAACCACGCCCCCCGAGGAAGCCCAACGCGAAACGCGCGTCGGGGCAGCGGGACTGACACTGGCACCAACATAGATGGGTAAGACTAACATGGCTATACTGGTCCTTTAATTTGGCCTATGTAGGCATAAGATTTTATATGGGAGATACACATACCGTCAGATGTGGTCATCTGAACCGGGCTCAGTTTTATACTGAACGGTGCTTTGCCTGTTAGTGTCCATATGGTGTTACTTGCAGTAGTCTTGGTCCCTTGTATGTGTATGCTTTGAGCACCTTATGTATGTATTGTGTTTCTGTGTATGTGATATTTATAATAAATTTTGAGTTTTAGTGAATTATGCTTTTGGGTGTATCATTACTCCAGGCTTTTTGTAGGATCTATAGACCTGGCTTACCTCTAGGGAAATACCCCAAAAGATGATAGCAGCCCCCCACATGTAATAACGGTGAATTAAGAGGAAAAGACATACACAGTATGAAAGTAGATTTAGCAAAGAGATGTCCACTTACTAGATAGCAGAAGGATACAAAAGAGGACTTCACGGTCAACTGAAAACCCTTTCAAAAACCATCCTGAAATTACTTTAAGACTCCTTTGTCAACTCATGACACAGGAGTGGCAATTTCAGCCCGCAAGAGCTTCCAGCTACAGAGAATTACAAAAACTGCAAACTGGACAAAAGGTACAAAACAAAAGGACAAAGTCCACTTAGCTGATCAGCAGACTAGTAACAGGAACATGCAACCGAAGGCTCTGGTTACAATGATGACCGGCAAGGAAATGACTGGAGAGCAAGGCTAAATAGGAAACTCCCAAACACTGATGGAAGCAGGTGAACAGAAGCAGCAAAGTGCAAACAAGTCACCAGTACCACCAGCAACCACCAGGGGAGCCCAAAAAGCGGATAAACAACAGTACCCTCCCCTTAAGGAGGGGGCACCGAACCCTCACAAGAACCGCCAGGGCGATCTGGATGAGCCCTATGAAAGGCACGAACCAAATCCGAGGCATGAACATCAGAGGCAGTTACCCAAGAATTATCTTCCTGACCATAGCCTTTCCATTTAACCAGATATTGAAGTCTCCGTCTGGAAATACGGGAGTCCAAGATCTTCTCTACGACGTACTCCAATTCACCCTCCACCAGCACAGGAGCAGGAGGTTCAGTAGAAGGAACCACCGGTACCTCATATCTCCGCAACAACGACCGATGGAACACATTATGGATAGCAAAAGATGCCGGGAGGTCCAAACGAAAGGAAACAGGGTTAAGAATCTCCAAAATCCTATAAGGACCGATGAACCGAGGCTTAAATTTGGGAGAAGAAACCCTCATAGGGATAAAACGGGAAGACAACCACACCAAGTCCCCAACGCGAAGGTGGGGATCAACACGATGACGACGGTTAGCAAACTGCTGAGTCCTCTCCTGGGACAATTCCAAATTATCCACCACTTGTCCCCAAATCCGATGCAACCGATCCACCACCGCATCCACTCCAGGACAATCCGAAGATTCAACCTGACCAGATGAAAAACGCGGATGAAACCCTGAATTGCAAAAGAAAGGAGAAACCAAAGTGGCAGAACTAGCCCGATTATTAAGAGCAAACTCCGCCAACGGCAGAAAGGCAACCCAATCATCCTGATCCGCAGACACAAAACACCTCAAATAAGTCTCCAAAGTTTGATTAGTTCGCTCCGTCTGGCCATTGGTCTGAGGATGAATGCAGACGAAAAGGACAAATCAATGCCCAACCTGGCACAGACTGCCCGCCAAAATCTAGACACGAACTGGGTACCCCTGTCAGAAACGATGTTTTCCGGAATACCATGCAAGCGAACCACATTTTGAAAAAACAGAGGGACCAACTCAGATGAGGAAGGCAACTTAGGCAATGGCACCAAATGAACCATTTTAGAAAAACGGTCACACACCACCCAGATGACAGACATCTTCTGAGAAACAGGGAGATCCGAGATAAAGTCCATAGAGATGTGCGTCCAAGGCCTCTTCGGAATAGGCAAGGGCAACAACAACCCACTAGCCCTAGAACAACAAGGCTTGGCCCGAGCACACACATCGCAAGACTGCACAAAAACACGCACATCTCGAGACAGGAAAGGCCACCAGAAGGATCTAGCCACCAAATCTCTGGTGCCAAAAATTCCCGGATGACCTGCCAGAGTAGAAGAATGAACTTCCGAGATGACTCTAGTGGTCCACTCGTCAGGAACAAACAGTCTACCAGACGGACAACGATCAGGTCTATCCGCCTGAAATTCTTGCAAAGCATGTCGCAAATCTGGAGAGACAGCAGACAAAACCACTCCATCCTTAAGGACACCAGCAGGTTCAGAATTCCCAGGAGAGTCAGGCTCAAAACTCCTAGAAAGAGCATCTGCTTTCACATTCCTAGAACCCGGTAAGTACGAGACCACAAAATTAAACCGGGAAAAGAACAATGACCAACGTGCCTGTCTAGGATTCAGGCGCCTGGCAGACTCCAAATAAATTAAATTCTTGTGATCAGTCAAAACTACCACCTGATGTCTGGCACCCTCAAGCCAATGACGCCACTCCTCAAATGCCCACTTCATGGCCAAAAGCTCCCGATTACCAACATCATAGTTTCGCTCGGCGGCCGAAAATTTTCGCGAAAAGAACGCACAAGGTCTCATCACTGAGCAGTCGGAACTTTTCTGCGACAAAACCGCCCCCGCTCCGATCTCGGAAGCATCGACCTCAACCTGAAAGGGAAGAGAAACATCAGGCTGGCGCAACACAGGGGCAGACAAAAAGCGGCGCTTAAGCTCCCGAAAGGCCTCCACGGCAGCAGGGGACCAATTGGCAACATCAGCACCCTTTTTAGTCAAATCCGTCAGAGGTTTAGCAACGCCAGAAAAACCAGCTATAAATCGACGATAAAAATTAGCAAAGCCCAAGAATTTCTGGAGACTCTTCAGAGAAGTAGGCTGCGTCCAGTCGTAAATAGCCCGAACCTTGACAGGGTCCATCTCAATAGAAGAAGGGAAAAAAATATACCCCAAAAATGAAATTTTTTGAACCCCAAAAACACACTTTGAACCCTTTACACACAAAGAATTCTCCCGCAAAACCTGTAAAACCCTCCTGACCTGCTGAACATGAGACTCCCAGTCATCAGAAAAAATCAAAATATCATCCAAGTACACAATCATAAATTTATCCAAATATTCACGGAAAATATCATGCATTAAGGACTGAAAGACAGAAGGTGCATTAGAAAGGCCGAAAGGCATTACCAAATACTCAAAATGGCCCTCAGGCGTATTAAATGCGGTCTTCCACTCATCCCCCTGCTTAATTCGCACCAAATTATACGCCCCACGAAGATCAATCTTAGAGAACCACTTAGCCCCCCTTATGCGAGCAAACAAATCAGTCAGCAAAGGCAACGGATACTGATATTTGACTGTAATTTTATTCAGGAGACGATAATCAATACAAGGCCTCAGAGAGCCATCCTTTTTAGAGACAAAGAAAAAACCGGCTCCTAAAGGTGATGAAGAAGGACGAATATGTCCCTTTTCCAGGGACTCCTTAATATACTCGCGCATAGCAGCATGTTCAGGTACAGATAGGTTAAACAAACGACCCTTTGGAAATTTACTGCCAGGAATCAGATCTATGGCGCAATCACAATCCCTGTGAGGAGGGAGTGAACCAATCTTAGGCTCTTCAAAAATATCACGATAATCAGACAAAAATGCCGGAATCTCAGATGGAATAGATGACGAAATGGACACCATAGGAGTGTCCCCATGAGCCCCCCGACATCCCCAGCTTAACACAGACATAGCCTTCCAGTCAAGGACTGGGTTATGAGCCTGTAACCATGGTAATCCAAGCACCAAAACATCATGTAAATTGTACAACACAAGGAAGCGAATCACCTCCTGATGGTCTGGAGTCATACGCATAGTCACTTGCGTCCAGAACTGTGGTTTATTACAAGCCAAAGGTGTAGAATCAATACCCTTCAGAGGTATAGGGACTTCCAGAGGCTCTAAATCAAACCCACAGCGCCTGGCAAAGGACCAGTCCATAAGACTCAGAGCGGCGCCAGAGTCCACATACGCATCCACGGTAATAACTGATAATGAACAAATCAAGGTTACAGACAAAATAAATTTGGACTGTAAAGTGCCAATTGAAATGGACTTGTCAACCTTCCTAGTACACGTATAGAGCATGCCGATATAACATGAGCAGAATCACCACAATAGAAGCATAACCCATTTTTACGCCTATAATTCTGCCGCTCGCTTCTGGACATAACTCTGTCACATTGCATTTTCTCTGGCGTCTCTTCAGAAGATACCGCCAAATGATGCACGGGTTTGCGCTCCCACAAACGCCGATCAATCTGAATTGCCATTGTCATGGACTCATTCAGACCTGTAGGTGCAGGGAACCCGACCATAACATCTTTAACGGCATCAGAAAGGCCCTCTCTGAAATTTGCCGCTAAGGCGCACTCATTCCACTGAGTAAGCACAGACCACCTACGAAATTTTTGGCAGTATATCTCCGCTTCATCTTGCCCTTGAGATAGGGCTATCAAAGCTTTTTCAGCTTGAATCTCCAAATTAGGTTCCTCATAAAGCAACCCTAAAGCCAGGAAAAACGCATCCACATTGAGCAACGCAGGATCCCCTGGTGCCAATGAAAATGCCCAATTTTGAGGGTCACCTCGCAGCAAAGAGATTACAATCTTAAACTGCTGGACAGGATCTCCTGAGGAGTGAGGTCTGAGAGAAAGGAATAATTTACAATTATATTTGAAATTCAAAAACCGAGATCTATCTCCGGAAAACACCTCTGGTGTAGGGATTTTAGGTTCAGAAATAGGAGCATGTATAACAAAATCTTGTAAATTTTGAACCTTCGTAGCAAGATTATTTAAACTTGCAGCCAAACTCTGAGGATCCATCTTTAAACAGGTGAGCTCAGAGCCATTCAAGGATTATAAGGAGAGAAAGGCAAAGGCTGTAATTAAAGCTGAAATACAACAGATCCAACTATGGAGCAAGCATAGAGGAAAAAGGGAAAAAAAAAATTTACAGACTTCTTTTTTCTCTCCTTTCTTCTGCCAATAAGTTTAACACGTCCGGTCATACTGTCATGGTTCCCAATGGCAAGGGAACGTAAGAAACATATAAGTAACGAACGAGCTCTCGGGTGATGGAAACTCGAGTTGACCGTGAGCTAAATCTACCACACAACTAACAGTAGCCAGGGAGCATACCTACGGCTTCCTATATGCCACGCGCCAGCCGGAGGACTAACTACGCCTGGTAGAGGAAGAAACAGACCTGGCTTACCTCTAGGGAAATACCCCAAAAGATGATAGCAGCCTCCCACATGTAATAACGGTGAATTAAGAGGAAAAGACATACACAGTATGAAAGTAGATTTAGCAAAGAGAGGTCCACTTACTAGATAGCAGAAGGATACAAAAGAGGACTTCACGGTCAACTGAAAACCCTTTCAAAAACCATCCTGAAATTACTTTAAGACTCCTGTGTCAACTCATGACACAGGAGTGGCAATTTCAGCCCGCAAGAGCTTCCAGCTACAGAGAATTACAAAAACTGCAAACTGGACAAAAGGTACAAAACAAAAGGACAAAGTCCACTTAGCTGATCAGCAGACTAGTAACAGGAACATGCAACCGAAGGCTCTGGTTACAATGATGACCGGCAAGGAAATGACTGGAGAGCAAGGCTAAATAGGAAACTCCCAAACACTGATGGAAGCAGGTGAACAGAAGCAGCAAAGTGCAAACAAGTCACCAGTACCACCAGCAACCACCAGGGGAGCCCAAAAAGCGGATACACAACACATTCCCAAAGACAGTAATGCGATTTTTTGATGCACTCATCCACATGCGCATGATTGTGCAATTGTGCCTCCAAAAATGCAACATGTTGAGTTCGCCAGACACCGCCGCACACTGCAAAATGATGCATGCGTACGCATCCGAATTCGAACGCATGCAAACGCATGTCACTGCGTACACCAATTAAAGATATGAACCCGGCCTAACTAATTTGTTAAATAAATAAACATTTATGGTTCTAAAAAAAAAAAATTAACAACAAATCTATAAATTTTGACCAAGTCAAATTGTGTTGTGAGTTTAATAAATTTTGCTTTATGAAGCAAAAATAAGGAAACCAGAAAAGGATAATGTTTTTTCGAGTGACAGAATTGTGACAATGAAGTCAGTATTGTGGAACCAATGTCAGCGCACATCATAACAAAATTCTTGTACAATACGTTGTGTTCTATTTATGTGGCTGTGATCAGAGAAGAAAAAATAATTAGAAGTATGCTGAATCATATCAATCATATAAAATCTGTCAAAAGCAATACGTGGAAACAGGGACTGAGTGAAAACATTTATTTTTGCATTACACTTGATGAATCATGCACAAATATATTTTGCGAGATAACTAATTTGCTTTGTAGTTTGTACATTAAATATAATGTAAAAATATAACATTGATTAAGTGAATTTGAATATTCAGCTGCTGGGAAATTCGGAAAATGAGTTAAAGTGAAGCTTTGAGCAAAATTTTGCAACATGGAAAATGGAGTAATATCAGTGTTGCTAATTCTTTAATCTTGGTTCTATTATAGGGAACCTGTCAGCAGGTTTTTGCTGTGTAATCTGACAGCACCATGAGGTAGGAATAAAGATCAGCGATGTATCACTTAGTTTATTGGGTGCAACAGTTAGGATAGAATCACAATTTTCTCTGCTACAGATCTAGCAGAGCTCAGATGCTGAGCTATGTACAACCTCACCTACACCACAGCTTTCTGTGTACAAGGTATAGTGACAGAGCTGTTAGTCAGTGGTAAGGGCGTGGTTTGACTACTCTGCCTGTGCCTAAATGTCCTATAATGATAATCTCCTCAGCGGTTAAATGCTAATTGTATTGAAACAGCAAAACACAACTGTGACGCAACCTCGTTTATTCTTAGTTATGCCAGGAGTCTAATCCAGTAGGTCAAGGGGCATGAGCTATTGTCTATATGAGTCTGAGCATTGATGCTTATTCCTGCAGATTATTGTTCTGCTATCCTTGACAAAGGTACCAGGTAATTGAACAATCAATATTTGTTAATATGTTGATTACCCATGGTATCAGTTCATGCAGCTTGCATACATTACAGGACAAAATATGCAGGTTAATTGAACACTCGAACAATGAGAGATGACCTCCTCCCACCTTCCCCTAATCCTGTGGAATAATGCCTGAATAAGAGCTGTGACCAATAAAAGGGGTATCTGCCTCTGTTTCCAGTCATACTTTACAGTACAGCAGCCATAAAACCAATGGCACCAACTAGAGTATTGCAGATCTGCTGTATTGACCATTGCTGAACCCTCAAAGACATTTGGAGAACCCAGGTTGGGACAATCAAGTCACCTAGCCACATATATCAATGTACTCTGTCAGCTTCCTAAGCTTGCCACTACATCCTCTCTGTCCTCCAAAAGCGGGGTGCTACTAGTTGGGGTGATTGGCCATGGAAACCCCAAAGTCGCAGATGTTCTATTTCCTGGCAAGCCAGCGAAAAGAGTGAGACTGTGTAATTTGCCCCATCGTATGTATTTGTTGGGACATGTTATTGACTATTGGTAGTTCAATAAAGTAGTGCCACGCTGTGGTACCTTCACCCTATCTTGTCTGAGTAGTGTTATGCCCACGGAAAAGGAGAGCGAGCGTTCAGTGGGATGAACCCTGGTCCATGCAGTCTTTCTAAAGACAGGCCAGCGGACGAGAGCACACGCTCCACCCTCGTGTCTCCTCAACAACCCAGTAAGTGACACATCCCTGTAATCAGGATCTCTGCTCCTACATCATACTTCTCTCAGATTACATAGCACTAAACTGCTGACAGATTCACCTTAAAGGGGTTATACCATCTCATAGATTTCTGGCACATCCAAAGGATATGCTATTAATTTATAGTAGATGCAGATCCCTTCTGTAAAGTCTGTCAAAAGCCATCAGCTCAAAATAGCTATCTTGGAGAGAATTTGCTAACAAGTCCCATAAGAATCTCGGCTTTCAATTTTTAACTCTATACAGCAGTTTCGGCAGTGGGCCATATTGTCTGGTACACTGTTAACAGTATCAAAGTCCACATCCACTACAAGACAGGGTAGAAGATGAGACAGACCCTTTGGGGATGAAGGGCCTTAATATAATGAGTATAATGTTTTTGATTTTTTTTTCCAGGAGGGGCTTTGGTCATGGCAGACTGTAAGGGAGGTTATGGAGGGACTATCCTACTACATGGAGGTTGTGGGGTGCCATGATACTTTATGGGAGGCTTTGGCAAACCATCAATATAGTTTATGAGAGGCTGCAGGTGGACATTATTTTAGTGTATGGGAGGCTGTGGGGGGACTATCTTTATAGTGTATGTATAGATGCAGGGGAACATCTTTATACACTAGTATGTGGGGTAACTGTGGGAGACCATCATTATATTGTTTGGAATAGCTGTGGTGCAACCATCACACTATGTGGATTGGCTGAGGTGGACAATAACACTGTGTGGGATAGCTGTGGTTGGCCAGAATGCTGCATGGGGGGCCATGGTGAATATAATACTGTATATAGAGGAATATGGTGGACATGAAACAGTATAAGGGAGGCTGTGGTGGATATCATAATGAATTGGGCTTTGCAGTGACCATCTTACTGTGTTAGTGGCTGGGGAGACCATTTTACTGTGAAGGGTGTTGTACAGGTTTCAGTAGCAGTCTGCGTATTATATGTGTGTGCATGTCTGCGTTTGTGTGTGTGCGCATGTCTGCGTATTATATGTGTGTGCATGTCTGCGTATTGTGTGTGTGCATGTCTGCGTATTATATGTGTGTGCATTATTATTGTTATTATTATTATTTATTATTATGCGCCATTTATTCCATGACTAAAACTGTCTCTGATGTTCTCTGTCCGCTGAGATGAGTGTGGAGGGAGGATGTGTTGGGGACGGAGGAGAGAGCTGAAAGTGTTGAATAACTGTTTAGGGTTGTGAGACAGGGAGGATATGAGAGATGAGAAGTAGGTGTGTTTAGCTGTGGTGAGTGTGGTCTTGAAAGTAGTGAGGGACTCTTTGAATGCGATAAAGTGCTTGTTGGAGTGGGATCTTTTCCATCTCTGCTCTGCAGCCCTGGAAGCTTGCCTCAGTTCTTAGCCCTGGCACACCAGCCTGACCAATCTGTTGATATTGCGAGCTTTGGTATGTGTGAGAGGGGCAAGAGATTCCAAAGCTGCAACTATTGTGGTGTTATATAGAGCGGCAGCGTCATCCGCATTGTGTAGGGAACTTATGTCTGTGAGAGGGAGGAGGGATTCAGAGAGTGAATGTAGATCAAGGTGTTTAAGATTTCAGCAAGGGTGTGCAAGTTTGTGGGGTGGGGATTGTAGACAAGGAGTGGAGAGGGAAGAGAATGTGAGAAGATTGTGGTCAGAAAGAGGAAGAGGTGAGTTAGAGAGGTTAGATTAGTTAGCAGAGGCGGGTGAAGATGAGGTCCAATGTGTGACCATCTTTTTGAGTGGCTGCAGAAGACCATTGAGTGAGGCCGAAGGAGGAAGTGAGAAATAGTGTTTAGTGGCAGCTGAGAGGGAAGTGTCAATGGGGATGTTGAAGTCGCCCATGATAATAGTGGGGATGTCCGCAGAAATGAAATGAAGTAGCCAGGTGGTTGGTCAAAGAAGGTGGTGGCTGGCCCTGGGAGGTGGTAAATGACAGCCAGTTGGAGGTTGGTGGGGGCATAGATGCGTACAGAGTGCACCTCAAAGGAAGGGAGGGTAACAGGGTGGCAGTGGGATTGGGGTGAAGGAGCAGTTATCTGACAGGAGAAAACCAACTCCTCCGCCATGCTTGCTGCTGGGGCGGGGTGTGTGAGAAAGGTGGAAGCCACCATAGGAAAGTGCAGCAGGAGAGGCTGTGTCAGGAGGGGTGAGCCAGGTTTCGGTGATGGCGAGGAAGGAAAGTTTGGTAGTAGCAAAAAGATCGTGGATGTAGGAAAGCTTGTTGCAGACAGAGTGAGTGTTCCACAGAGCTCCTGTTAGTGGGACTGGGGAAGTGGGGGCTGGGCGAATGGGTAAAAGGTTAGAGAGGTTAGGGAAATTTATGATAGAATGTGGATGGGAGGTAGAACTGACTGTGGGGATGTGGTGAGGAGGACCAGGATTTGGAGATATATCACCAGCAGTGAGAAGGAGCAGAGAAAGTGTTAGCAGGTGGGAGCAGGAGAGGGCATGACGTGGCTGTCTGTGCTTGGAGACAGAGGATTGTATGTTAAGGAACAGTTCTGAAGAGGAGGTGAGATGGATGGGAAGGATTGAAGAGGAGATGAACAGTTCTTTACTAGGAGTAGGGATTAGGGGAGTTTGCAGAAAGTGAAGAATTATAGAGGTGGAAGTGAAAACAAACAGAAACATTGTTTACAGTGACTGGCCAGTTACCTTCAGTTCCCTTCTTTTTCAATTCTGGTTTTAATTCTAAATTAATCTTCACACTTCTAGGACACACTTATAGGAATCACACTGCAGACTAAAGTCTATGCAGACTTGTTTTATGCAATATATGTACAACTAAGTGCATTCAGGTGTGAAGCAGAGAGGAGTGGTCTCTGCTCATCTTGGTCAGAGAATTAAGGGTGGACCAGATGCATACAATCAAGCCAAAGTAAACAAGGTCATAAATAACACTGAGGTAAGCTGGGGTTAACTGAAAGGCATACCATGAGAATGCTAGTGTAGTGCCCCCACTGCCGCAGGGCCGAGGGGTACCCGGTACCGGGCCTCTGAGTCTCTGCTCTGGGGTTGTCAAGGTGGCTAGACCCGGTCCGTGACCCTGCTGAGGGGCGTACAGTAATAGATGTGGATGGTGGTGGTGGTGCGGTGCAGTAAATAACGAGGACACCAGGTTGCAGTCTCTTTACCGAAGGCTTCTGGGTCCTCAGTCCGGAATACGGTTAGCCGGGCTGCGCAAGTCCGGCCGGTCCGATGGCACCTCCAGAGTTCCCTTCGCAGGTGGAAATCTGTGCCTTCCTTCTAGCGCTTATGTGTTGTGGTCCTCCCCTGCTGTGCTTACGGGATAGTCCCCACAACTGTTGTGTCTGTTTCTCGTGTTCCCTCACAACTCGATTCTGATGTTCTTCTTCTTCTCGTCCCCCAGATCTTATGGTAGGACGCACCCGTATGACGGGAAGGCTCGGAGCTCTTCCGGGACCCTAGAGTCGCCCCTCTCCACAAGTTGCCCCCTATGTCTGCGTAGGTGATGTAGGTGAGACGGCCAGCCTATAGCTCTCTGCCCTGCCGTTGGTTTGAAGTAATGCTTAGAGCCCTGTACTTCCTCGGCGTTCCGGCCACCGGTTAGTTACACCTCAGTAGGATGTTGCCTCGGTCTAACAGCACGACTCCTACTGGTATTCTCCCTGTTGCGTTGATCTCGTTTCTCACTCAGCACAATAAATCTCGCTTCTTGTCCTTTCTTAGGGCACCGCCGCTATGAAGTGCAGGCGCGGTCCCGTAGCTTTCTCTCTGATTGCCAGGCCTCTGTCAGGATCCCACCCCTGACAGGGACCCTACCGAATCTTCCCCTACAACACCCTCTGCCACAAGGTGTTGCCTGGTTCC
The DNA here is from genome assembly GCF_051348905.1 of Ranitomeya variabilis. Classification (NCBI taxonomy): domain Eukaryota; kingdom Metazoa; phylum Chordata; class Amphibia; order Anura; family Dendrobatidae; genus Ranitomeya; species Ranitomeya variabilis. Next base: position 530,667,693 of record NC_135237.1, on the reverse strand, counting down.
AACCCAGTCAGCGTTCTTCTTAACTTCCTGCCTAACCCCCAGTTTTACCAGACTGTGAGGAGTGGCCTAATGAATAGTACCCTTAGCTCCCCCTGGAGGCCAGACTGTGAAATGTATTGGTGTATGTGATACCTGGTCAGATGAACTCCTTCATTGCCATCAGACGTACCATAGCCCCCCTTAGCGGCGGAGCCACAGTACTGCAACAACCAGGACTCTGGGGCGCTGCACTAGGAGCAGAGGAAAGTCTGTGTGGAAAGTTGGGTGATGTACTATGTGCACTTCATAGCCAAAACAAGGCAGGAAAGCAGGCTGGAGAGCTGGGTGCATGAACATACCATGTGAATGCTAGGAGCAGAGGAAAATCTGTGTGCATGTCTGCGTATTGTGTGTGTGCATGTCTGCGTATTGTGTGTGTGTGTGTGCTCGCTCATCTCAGCCCATTATGTAATCTCTAAATTAAATTTTCCTAAATTTATCAACACAATAAAAGTCAGATCTTTCCATTAAATGCAAATATAAGAAAAAACAATAAAAGATTATATTTAAATAATAAGAATAAATAATAAATAAAAATTTGAATGGCTAGAGTTTAAACAAATATGATGCTTTTTCATGAACATATAAAAACTTGTTTTATGGCCGGTAATTTGGCCGTTTATTGAAAAATGCTATTACTAGACCTTTGAAGACTGAATGAAATCTTCTGTAGCTGTCCAGATAGTATACTAACTAAGATTATTGTCTTTTTTACTGCAACCTCTATTACTGACACCAAAAAAGCTGTGCTATTTAGAGCATAATTGATTGCTGGTATTTTTTTTACTGCAACTCTCATTACTGGTGATCTAATTTTACTTTACAGAGCTAAAAAAAAATTATTAGAAAGACAAGATTTTAAGTTGTGCTAATAAAGGACAAATGTTAGAGAATTTCGAAAATGATATTAAAAAAAATGCATGAAAAAAATATTAAAGGGATTTTTTTTATTTTAAAAAAGTCTGCCACATTGAACACACACATTCCATCCTATAAATATATATATTACAGTGAAACTTTTCATTTTAGTGTAGCTGTGTTCAATGGGAGTTAAAGGGGTTGTCCAGTACTTTTATGCAGATGGCATATCCTTAGGCAGGTGCACATGACCGCATGTTTTTTCAGCTGCGCTGTAGCGGCTATCGGATCTCCGATAGCTGCTGCTGCGCAGGCTCAGCGACGCCATTGTGGAGGAGGAATTTTTTTTCTCTCTAGCAAGATGGCGCCATCGGTGCCTGCGCAATAGCAACTATTGGCAATCACTCATAGCTGCTACTGAGCAGTAGCCGGTTGCGCCATCTTGGAGGAGGACATTTTCTCTCTCTAGCAAGATGGCGCTGCTGGTGCACAGGCACGGTGGGCACATTTTCAAATGTAATTTTTTTTTTTTTGAATATCAGGATAACCACAAACATATTAATTATATACACATTACATATGGGATTATGCCTGAAGAAGTTTTTTGAATATGTATATATAATATTCACTATGTAAACAGGGGCAGGTCAGTAAGGGATCGGCGACTTGTCAGCAGTCTTCATTATGAATAGCTAAGCCGAGCACCACATGAAGACCCCCACAGGCCAACCCTAAGCACGGGCATATCATTAACTGAAAGCTGAAAATAAAGATTACACAACAACCACAAGACGGATTTCATCACCAGGTATCATTGTAGTCGGTATAATGGCGCTGACCTGTAGGTTACTGACCACAATCCTGCTGACAGGTTCCCTTTAATTTATGAGTATGTGTCTCCTGAAGTAGAAGCTTCAGGGCACTACAACGTACTAGCACTATAATGTACCGGCGGTACAAAAGCAGATTAGCAATTTTCCCTCAGCAACATCCATTGCTGCTTGTTTCTGGAAAACACCTATGGAATCAAAATGATCGCTCCACCTGTAGATATATTCCCAAAGGGATATAATTTCCAAAATTCGGTCACTTGCTCTTCTAGCACTTAGGGGCTTTGTATATGAAGTCTGTGAACTATTCTAGGAAATTCTGCACTCCAGGAGTCAAGTAGCGTTCCACAAGGCAAATAGCGCTCCAACCCTCCCGAGCCTCGCCATGTATCTAAGCAGCCCTGTATAGCCACATATGGGAAATTTTTACGTTCAGCAGAAATTGTGTGACAAATTTTGGTGCAATTTTTACCCATTTCCCAGTGTGAAAATGTAAATTCTGGAGCTTAAACTACATTTTTGTTATAAAATTCTGTGACAACCTGTGAAGTCAATATAATCACTTCAGCCTTGGATGAATTCATTGAGAGGTGTAGTTTGTAAAATGAGGTCACTTATGGGAGGTTCTGCTGTTCTTGCACCTAAGGAGCTCTCCCAGTGTGTCATGGCACCCGCAAACCATAACAGTAAAATCGGCAAAATATTATGGCACTCCCCTTCCCTTTTGAGTTTTGAACTGTGCCTCAAAAGTAATTCCTGATTACATGTAGGGTATTGAAATAGCTAAGTATTAATCATTATCCTACTGCCAACAGCAAGGGTACCTTTTCCGGAAACAAGTCATAACTCCTATAAAGGTAACGAACTTTTAATTTAGAAGTCCTGCCATTTTATTGTAGCCACAACAATAACCTACTAATCAGATGAGTAGTTGAAGAAGCCGGCAGGTATTAGGAGATGGTGGCAGCCATGGATTACCAACATGGTTGCTGGACCAGGGCCCTGGAAATCTTATTTCTCAACTCTAAAAGTAAACAATTCAATTTTTTTCCCTACTTTTTATCACCTGCAGATAGGCATGATATTCTATAAAAAAAAAAATTGTCTGTCTTTTTTAAAGTCCCTTTCGCAGAGTTTATAATTGCCAGGAGTAAATAAAAGTCTGTGCTCCTTTCATGTATTATAAGTACCAGCAGCATTATGCCATTTCCAATACAGAACCAAAATGTACTATCAATTGCCCACATTAAACAATTTTATGATATTATTAATATATGTTTTGTTAGGTTAGTCTCTTTCCCGCATGCAAAACTGCTATTGAAATATTTATTTCAGCTTTTATTAGAGGCAGACTATTGTTTCCCAGAACTTGAGGCGAACACAGCACACTGCTACAATACCAGTAGATAATATAGAATGGAGCGTTTTCTTTTATGGATGCATCAATTACATCGCAGGTTCTCCAGACACTGCATTAGCGTTATTGTGTGGCTTCTCTTTTTAGGGTTATACATCCTCATAATGTTTCAAAATGAGATGTATCTCAGCGCATACCACTTCATAATTGATAAATGTCTTTTAAATGTGTAAAAGCTGCACAATAGCAGTGTCATTACCATGATCAATAACGTAACCAGATTCTTCCTTCCTACATATGAATTTTTAAAATAATTGTATTCACAGTCATGTACTAAAATCTTTATGAAATACAAATAAAGGTTTTATCTATAAGAGAGGAGTTAATTTATCTATCTATGTATCTAGAATAGGGCAATATGTATATCTGTCTAGTAGCTAAAATGGAGGCAGCATGTCCTTCAGTAAAACTTGCCATGCCCCCTTCTATGCCCCTTGAATACAGCCCCATCATGCAGTACTGCACTCCATTCAGAGACTGAATACAACCTGTTTCTGCAATATACCGTATCAGTTCTCTCAGCCCCTATATACATCTCACTCCCGAACAGTATAACTCCTCTCAGCCCCTCCATTTGTATCCCCCTCCTGAAGTATATCACTCCTCTTAGCCCCTGTATATAGCCCCATCCTGTCATATATCTGTCCCCTCAGCCTCCTTAAAGGGAACCTATCAGCAGATTTTGCCACTATAAGATGTGGCAACTGCCTTTCCGGGCTTATCTACAAAATTCTATAATGCTGTAGATAAGCCCCGGTCTGACTTGCAAGTGAAGAAAAATAAGTTATATTATACTCACCCGGTGGGGCCGTCCGGTCCGATAGGTGTCGCCGGTCTGGGTCCGGCGCCTCCCATCTTCTTGCGACGCCGCCCTCCTGCTTCTTCATCGCTCCCTGGTATCGTGCTCCTGCGCAGGTGTACTTCTCTGCCCTGTTGAGGGCAGAGTAAAGTATTGCAGTGCACTGGCGCTGGGCCTCTCTGATCTTTCCCAGCAGCTGCACACTGCAGTACTTTACTCTGCTCTCAACAGGGCAGATAAGTATGCCTGCGCACCGATGCCGAAGAGCGATGAAGAAGCCGGAGGGTGGTGTCGCAAGAAGATGGGAGGCACCGGACCCAGACCTGCGACACCCATCAGACCGGACCGCAATGGACCGCCCCCCAGGTGAGTATAATATGACTTATTTTTCTTCACTTGCAGGTCAGACCGGGGGCTTATCTACAGCATTATAGAATGCTGTAGATAAGCCCTGAAAGGCAGTGGCCACATCTTATAGGGGCAAAATTTGCTGACAGGTTCCCTTTAAGTAGTACATCACTTCTCTCAGCCCCTCTAGATGCAGTTCCAGCCTGCAGTACATTACTTCTCCAAGTCCCTTTATATACAGTGGCATGTAAAAGTGGACAAAGTGACTGTTATTATGAACAGTTAAGCAAGTTGAAGATAAAATGATCTCTATAAGGCCTAAAGTTAAAGATGACACATTTTCTTTGCATATTAGGCAAAACAAATATATATATATTTTAATTTTTACATTTTAAAAATTACAAAAAGCAAAATGGGCTGATGCAAACGTTTGGGCACCCTGAATGATTAGCACCTTGTAGCACCCCCTTATGCAAGGATCACAGCTTGTAAATGCTTTTCTGTAGCCAGACATGTGTCTTTCAGTTCTTGTTTGAGTGATTTTCATCCATTCTTCATTGGAACATTCTTCCTGTTCTGTGAGATTCCTGGGTCATCTTGCATGCACTGCTATTTTGAGGTCTAGCTAGAGATTTTCAATGATGTTCAGGTCAGGGGACTGTGAGGGCCATTTTAAATCCTTCAGCTTGCGCCTTTTGAGGTAGTCAACTATGGATTTTGATGTGTGTTCATGATCATTATCGATTTCTAGATGCCATCCTCTTTTCAACTTCAGTTTTTTACAGTTATTGTTAAAGTATGTTTGCATCAAAAATTTGTTGAAATTTCATTGAATCCATTCTTCCTTCTACCTGTGAAATATTTCCCATGCCATTGGCTGCAACACAACCACAAATAATGATTGATCCACTCCTATGCTTAACGGTTGGCGAGATGATCTTTTCCTGAAATTCTGCACTTTTTTTTTACATATACCTCTGGTTATGTGGCCAAAGAGCTCTATCTTAACCTCATCGGTCCACAGAACTTGTTTTCAAAATGCATCAGGCTTATTTAGATGTTGTTTTGCATACTTTTGATGTTGAATTTTATTGTGAGGATGCAGGAGACGTTTTTCTTCTGACAACTATTCCATGAATGCATTATTGCGCAGATGTCACTGAACAGTAGAACAATATACCACAACTATAGAGTCTGCTAAATCTTTCTGAAGGCCTTTTGCAGACAAGTGGGGGTTCTGATTTGCCTCTCTAGCAATCCTACGAGCAGCTCTCTCTAAAATGTTGCTTGATCTTCCAGACCTTATTTTGATCTCCACTGTCCCTGTTAACTGCCATTTCTTAATTACATTTTGAACTAAGGAAAGTACAAACAGTTTTAAACTCTTTATTAAATCTTAATTAAAAAAACCTTAATATATTAGATAATTGACATAACACCAACACCACAAGAAGAAAACAACCGGGGGGGGGGTGCCTACCCCTAAACTGGCCTATCTCAACCTACCTACTTGCGGAGGTGGGTGTTGTGAATTCTGCTCTTGGGCTCCCTCCGGTGGTTGTTGGTGGTAGTGCAGTTGTCTTGGGGTTGTAATCTGGGCAGGTGTTTCTGCTGATTGCAGCTCTATTAGGTATTTAGGTGTGCAGGCTCCATGAGTCAGTGCCAGTTGTCCATTGTACTTGGAGGGATTGCATCTCTCTCTGGCTCCTCATGCCATGCTGCCAATTCAGATAAGATAAGTGTCTGTTTTTTGTCTCTGTGCACACATGCAGTGTGCTTTGCAGTTCAGTGCAATTTATTGTGTTTTTTGTCCAGCTTAGACTTTGTTTGGATTTTTCAGTCATGCTGGATTCTCAGGAGATGCAGATATACTTTCTATGTCTTTAGTTAGATGTGGAATATTTGTATTATCTGCTGTGGATATTTTTAGGATTTTAATACTGACCGCTTAGAATTCTGTCCTATCCTTTTCTATTTAGCTAGAAGTGCCTCTTTTGCTAAATCTTGTTTTCCTACCTGCGTGTGTCTTTCCTCTTATACTCACAGTCAATATTTGTGGGGGGCTGCCTATCCTTTGGGGTTCTGCTCTGAGGCAAGATAGAATTCCCATTTCTATCTATAGGGGTATTTAGTTCTCCGGCTGTGTCGAGGTGTCTAGGACGTGTTAGGTACATCCCACGGCTACTTCTAGTTGCGGTGTTAGTTTAGGGTTTGCGGTCAGTACAGGTACCACCTTCTCCTGAGAAAGTCTTTCATGCGGCTCCAAGGTTACCAGATCATAACAGGTGGGCACCCTAGACCTGCGCAGTGGCGCCCCCGCTCCTCTATGGCTCTCCCTGCTCGCCCTGCTGGGCCCTGTAGTGGCAGGGAGTGAGAAAGATGGTGAATAGGTAGGTGAGAAAGAAAAAGAGGTGTGTGTGCAGTATTATAGATCTTTACTTCTGTAAAGGCTGCTGGAACAGTTCTCCTTGGCTTGTTAACTAGCTAAATACTCTGGTAGTACTGACACAGGCTATAATTAAAGCTGCCCTCAGTTACATTGGATATTGCCAGTATCTCTCTAAAGATTACGTATATCTGTGACTGAGACCATTCACCTAGATATGATATAATCAATGATGTCTTGCAACAAAATTTATATATAGAAAAGATACTTTTCTGCGCCCCCACCAATCTAGGCCTGAATAGTGTGTACAGAGTCTATACCAAAGAAAATACACTGCACACCCTCTTATACCCTCTATGTGCAAATAAACAAAAATATGGCCCCTATTAGTATAGATGCGTGGTCATATACAGGATACAATGCTAGATAATTAATATCCTAAATTCTATCCACGTATGGCTGCAGTATGGACAGACAATAGATTACAGCCACAAGAGGACTATTGCACATATATTGGCTATTCGGCCCTATGTCAAGTTAAATTCAATTACTCGAGTCAGATACCGACTTCCAATCATATAGCCCATTGATTCATATACCAGGTTGAAATAAATTACTCATAGCCCATTGATTCATATACCAGGTTGAAATCAATTACTCGACGTGTTTCCCCTCTGCCGAGGTTCATCAGGATGCCTTGGCATCACATCGAAATGGGGGATTGTCCCTACCACTTCATTTCATCTAATCCAATCACCTTGGGTTCATATTTGCAGCAATGAGATAAGTACCCTGGTTATATCCTCCTCCTGATGAACCTCGGCAGAGGGGAAACGCGTCGAGTAATTGATTTCAACCTGGTACATGAATCAATGGGCTATGAGTAATTTATTTCAACCTGGTATATGAATGAATGGGCTATATGATTGGAAGTCGGTTTCTGACTTGAGTAATTGAATTTAACTTGATAGGAGAAGTAAAGATCTATAATACTGCACACACACCTCTTTTTCTTTCTCACCTACCTATTCACCATCTTTCTCACTCCCTGCCACTACAGGGCCCAGCAGGGCGAGCAGGGAGAGCCATCGAGGAGCGGGGGTGCCACTGCGCAGGTCTAGGGTGCCAACATCCGCAAGTAGGTAGGTTGAGATAGGCCAGTTTAGGGGTAGGCACCCCCCCCTGGTTGTTTTCTTCTTGTGGTGTTGGTGTTATGTCAATTATCTAATATATTAAGGTTTTTTTAATTAAGATTTAATAAAGAGTTTAAAAAAATTTTTTAAAAAAAGGGGGGGATATCTGTGAGTAAAGTACGAGTAATCCCTCTGATATATTTACGTAGAAGCTGTAATAAGGAAAGTACAACTTGAAAATGATTTGCTGTCTTCTTATAGCCTTATCCTGCTTTGTGGACCTCCACCATTTTCATTTTCAGAGTGCTAGGCAGCTGCTTAGAAGAATCTGTGGCTACTGTTTTTTGGCACAAGGCTAAAACAGGTTGAATTTTTATAAAGCTGAGAAATTTGCATAAACTGACTTTTCCTGACGATGATAGTGAAGAAGCCATAACCCTAACAGGCTTATTAAGGTTTGAAATTTTCATCAAAGTTATCTGAGCACACAAATCTCCAAGGATGCTGTCACGCACAGTGTGTGAAGACTAAGTGCAACACGAAGGGATGATGAGAAGGAAGCCCAGACACTAGGGAAAGGGTGAGTGGAGACCCCTAGGCAGGTCTGACAACACCCTAACTGCCTACCATTCCTAAATTGGTTCCTCACCAAGCACCCTAGAGCTAGGCCCTGGATAGGGAGGGGGGTTGATGAGCACTGGTCAATCCCCACTGTAAACTAAAGACAAAAAGGTAGACAGACAATGGGAACTTAGCTTGAGCAGACTCAGAGAGGTAACACCAAACGTCCTCAACCAGCTCCAGAGAGGAAGTTAGCTGACTGCTATAGCTCTAAACCTTCACAAGGGAGAAAAGTGAAAATCACCAGTGACTCTCTGCAGCAGACTAGGGATTTATAAACACCCAAGTCCAGGTGTGTCAACTTTAGCCAGAGGGAGGTTGCCACTGGGTCCAAGAGTCAGAAGGATTAAGGAGTAGTGTTGAGCGATACCGTCCGATACTTGAAAGTATCGGTATCGGAAAGTATCGGCCGATACCGGCAAAGTATCGGATCCAATCCGATACCGATACCCGATACCAATACAAGTCAATGGGACTCAGGTATCGGACGGTATTCCTGATGGTTCCCAGGGTCTGAAGGAGAGGAAACTCTCCTTCAGGCCCTGGGAACCATATAAATGTGTAAAAGAAAGAATTAAAATAAAAAATATCGCTATACTCACCTGTCCGACGCAGCCGGGACCTCAGCGAGGGAACCGGCAGCGTTGTTTGTTTAAAATTCGCGCTATTACTTGGTTACGTGAATTCCCGGCTTGTGATTGGTCAGGTCGGCCATGTTGCCGGGACGCGGACCAATCACAGCAAGCCGTGACGAAATTACGTCACGGCTTGCTGTGATTGGTCCGCGTCCCGGCAATATGGCCGCCCTGACCAATCACAAGCCGTGACGTCACGGGAGGCTGGACACGCGCTCATTTTAAAATGGGCGCGTGTCCAGCCTCCCGTGACGTCACGGCTTGTGATTGGTTGCGCCGCGGTCAACCAATCACAAGCCGGGAGGCTGGACGCGCTCATTTTAAAATGGGCGCGTGTCCAGCCTCCCGTGACGTCACGGCTTGTGATTGGTTGCGCCGCGGTCAACCAATCACAAGCCGGGAGGCTGGACGCGCTCATTTTAAAATGGGCGCGTGTCCAGCCTCCCGTGACGTCACGGCTTGTGATTGGTTGCGCCGCGGTCAACCAATCACAAGCCGGGAGGCTGGACGCGCTCATTTTAAAATGGGCGCGTGTCCAGCCTCCCGTGACGTCACGGCTTGTGATTGGTCAGGGCGGCCATATTGCCGGGACGCGGACCAATCACAGCAAGCCGTGACGTAATTTCGTCACGGCTTGCTGTGATTGGTCCGCGTCCCGGCAACGTGGCCGACCTGACCAATCACAAGCCGGGAATTCACGTAACCAAGTAATAGCGCAAATTTTAAACAAACAACGCTGCCGGTTCCCTCGCTGAAGTCCCGGCTGCGTCGGACAGGTGAGTATAGCGATATTTTTTATTTTAATTCTCTCTTTTACACATTTTAACATTAATGTTGTTGCGATACCCGATACCCGATACCACAAGAGTATCGGAATCCCGGTATCGGAATTCCGATACAGCAAGTATCGGCCGATACCCGATACTTGCAGCATCGGAATGCTCAACACTATTAAGGAGGTGACTGTAATGCCAAACGCAGAGACCTTCTGCAGCCAGATGCAGAGAGACTGTCTGTTGCATCTGACACAATCGTGACAGGTGCCCAAATGTTTGCATCCGACCATTTTCCTTTTTGTAATTTTTAAAATTTAAAGTATATATATAAAAATATATTTTTGCCTAACATACAAAGAAAATGTGTCATCTTTAACTTTAGGCCTTTTAGATATAATTTCAACTTCAAATTGCTTAACTGTTCACAATAACAGTAATTTTGACCAAGGGTGCTCAAACTTTTACATGCCACTGTAGCTTCATCTAGCAGAACATCTCTCCTGTAACCCCAGTATACAGCCCACCTGATGCAATATACTGTATACATTATGCAGTTTATATTTCCTCTCAACCTCTGTGCACAGTTCCATACTGCTGTCTATCACTCTTCTCTGACAATACATAGAGCCCCATCATGCAGTATATTTCTCTTCTTAGCTGCTTCCCAGTATGAGTTCTGCACTATAATGAATATTATTCCTCACAAGAGCAACTCCATTCTAGAAATGACTGACGAGGAGGGAAGGATCGATTGCTGCTGCACCTCAGTTGTTCTATGCTGCAGTGCCTTCATCAGTTGATTAATGTTGACAGTGGTGCTTTGTGTGTTTAGCAGCTGCAGCAATAATCTTTTGTTACAAACAAACTGTCTCCTTAGAGCTCCCCCCCTCTTCTTTTCCTGCTAACTATGTTAGGGTATGTTCCCCTCCATCCTACATAGATCGGCTCCTGTATACTGTATCTATCTGTAACTGAACTGGCAATAAAAGTGAGGATAGTAGAATTATCTACAGGGCCACCAACAGGGCATCACTGCCCTGACTTGCATATGGGGCCCGATGAGCAGAGGGGGCCCGCATCTTTTCTGCACATCGGGCCCCAGTAGCAGGATTCTGCTGGTGCAGAAACTGAGCCTGCATCCTAGACGCAGATTCAGTTAAACTCTATTGCCGTGCCGGCCAGCACGACAATAGTTAAAAGCCGCCAGCCAATTGTAGGCTGGAAGCCGACATCAGCACGCACGTTGCCAGAATATGACATTGTCATTCGCTGGTGAGTCCATGCTTGGAATGCCTAGAGGAAACATCGCCGCTGGAGCATGGCCAGGTAAGGAGAAAGTTTATATTTTAATTTTTATTGAAATCGGCAAGCCCGGGGCAGAATGGAGACAAGGGGTAGAATGGAGACACTAGGCAGAATGGAGGCACGGGCAGAATGGAGACATGGGGCAGAACTGAGACACGTGGCAGGATGGGAGACATGGGGCAGAATGGATACACGGGGCAGAATGGAGACATGGGGCAGAATGGAGACACAGAGGCAGAATGGGAGACACGGGTGCAGGATGTAAACACATGGTACAGAATGGAGACATGGGGCAGAATTGGAGACATGGGGCAGAACTGGAGACACGGGGCAGAATTGGAGACATGGGGCAGAATTGGAGACATGGGGAAGAATGGGAGACACAGGGCCAGGATGGGAGACATGGGGGCAGGATGGAAACACATGGTACAGAATGGAGACCTGGTGCAGAATGGAAACATGGTGCAGAATGGAGACAAGGGGCAGAATGGAGACATGGGGCAGAATGGAGACACGGGGCAGAATTGGAGACACGGGGCAGGATGGGAGTCATGGGGGCAGAATGTAAACACATGATGTAGAATGGAGACATGGTGCAGAATGGAGACAAGGAGCAGAGTGGGGATACGGGGCAGAATGGAGACACGGGGCAGGATGGGAAACACAGGGGCAGGATTGGAGACACGGGGGCATGATGGGAAACACATGGGGCAGAATGGAGACACGGGGCAGGATGGAGACACGGGGCAGGATGGAGACACGGGGCAGGATGGAGACAAATGGGGCAAGAATATGAGGCAGGATGGAGACAGATGGGGCAGGAATATTTGGCAGGATGAAGACAGAAGGGGCAGGGTCATGGGGCAGGATGGAGACAGATGGGGCAGGATTATGGTGCAGGATGGAGACACATGGTAAATGATCATGAGGCAGGATGGAGACAGATGGGGCAGGATTATGGGACAGATGTGACAGGATCATGGGACAAATGGGGCAGAATCATAAGACAGATGGGCAGGATGGAGACAGATGGGGCAGGATGGGGAGATCAGATGGGGGCAGAATGGATACTCATGAGGGAAGGATGGGAGAACATATGGCTGGAGCCAAGAATGAGATACACGGGGCCAGGATGGGGGATATTATTACCATAGGGGCTAATTAAGGGATATCATTTCTGCAGTGATGTATTTATTTTATTTTCTGAGGATACTGTTTCAAATGGGGGCAGTCCTGTTACTGTGCAGAGCGACACTATGTCGCCTTTTATTCTTCATCTGGTGTAGTGTAGAAGTTGGGAAAAAAATTAAGTAATGTGTTCTGCAAGCAGACCTCTAGATAACTGTGTTATTTCCTGCAGAGATGAGCCCTGTCTGGAAGAAGTGATGGTGGTCTGTGCTGGATGCAGGTGAAAAGCGAAGATGAAGGACTTCACATAGAGAAGTCATTGGTGAGTCAGTGTGTTGCCTATACAGTGACACTATACACTGTATACTATATACAGAGGTCCTGTGTACAATATCACCAGTGATTACAGTATAACCTTTAAGCTGACACTATATGCAGAGCTCTTGTGTATATTGTCACTGTTTATCACTGTATTACCTGTACTCTGACACTTTATACATAGCTCCTGTGTATAATGTCACTGGTGATCCCTGTATTACCTGTACACTGACACAATATACAGAGCTCATGTGTATAATGTCACTGGTGATTTCTGTATTACCTGTACACTATTCAATATATACAGCGCTGCTGTGTATAATGTCACTGGTGATCACTGTATAACCTGTACACTGGCACTATATACAGAGCTTCTGTGTATAATGTTATCAGTGATCACTATATTATCTCTACACTGAGACTGTATACAGAGGTCCTGTGTATAATGTCACTGGTGATCCCTGTATTACCTGTACACTGACACAATATACAGAGCTCCTATGTCTAATGTCACTGGTGATCACTGTATTATCTGTACACAGACACTGTATACAGAGCGCCTGCATATACTGTCACTGGTGATCACTGTATTACCTGTACACTGACACTATATACAGAGCTTCTGTGTATAATGTTATCAGTGATCACTATGTTATCTGTACACTGAGACTGTATACAGAGGTCCTGTGTATAATGTCACTGGTGATCCCTGCTAGGGTTGAGCGAAACGGGTCGATCATTTTCAAAAGTCGCCGACTTTTGGCTAAGTCGGCGTCTCATGAAACCCGATCCGACCCCTGTGCTTGTCGGCCATGCGGTACGCGACTTTCGCGCCAAAGTCGCGTTTCAATGACGCGAAAAGCGCCATTTCTCAGCCAATGAAGGTGAACGCAGAGTGTGGGCAGCGTGATGACATAGATCCTGGTCCCCACCATCTTAGAGAAGGGCATTGCAGTGATTGGCTTGCTGTCTGCGGCGTCACAGGGGCTATAAAGGGGCGTTCCCGCCGACCGCCATCTTACTGCTGCTGATCTGAGCTTAGGGACAGGTTGCTGCCGCTTCGTCAGAAGCAGGGAGAGCGTTAGGCAGGGTCCACTAACCACCAAACCGCTTGTGCTGCAGCGATTTCCACTGTCCAACACCACCTTCGGTGTGCAGGGACTGTGGAAGCTATTTTTTTTTTTTTTTCCCCTCAGCGCTGTAGCTCATTGGGCTGCCCTAGAAGGCTCCGTGATAGCTGTATTGCTGTGTGTACGCCACTGTGGAAACCAACTGCTTTTTTCAAAGCACATATCCTCTTGTTCCTTCCTTTCTGCACAGCTATCTTTTTTGTTTGTCCACACTTTTTATTTAATTTGTGCATCAGTCCACTCCTATTGCTGCCTGCCATACCTGGCTTACATTACTGCAGGGAGATAGTAATTGTAGGACAGTTTTTTTTTTTTTTTTGTTTTTTTTTGTGGGAGATTAAGATTGGCATTTCTGCTACAGTGCCATCCCTGTGTGTGCCATCTCTCACTGAGTGGGCCATAGAAAGCCTATTTATTTTTTCCGTGATTTGTGTTCTAAAATCTACCTCAACACAAAAACACTACATCAATCAGTGGGAGAAAAATATTGGCCTCAGTCAGGGCTTGTGTGCCACTGCTGTGTGTGCTATCTCTCATTCAGTGGGCTATAGCAAGCCTATTTTTTTATTTTTTTTTTTAATATTATTTGGTTTCTAAAGTCTCCCTGAAAAAAAAAAAAAAACCTAAAAAAACAGTGGGAGAGTAATATTGCCCTTTCAGCTTGTGTGCCAGTCTTGACTCCTGGGTGTGCCACCTCTCTCCCTCTCATTCAGTGGGCCATAGAAAGCCTATTTATTTTTTTTTTTAAATATTATTGGGTTTCTAAAGTCTCCCTTAAAAAACAAAAAATACATAAAAAAACAGTGGGAGAGTAATATTGCCCTTTCAGCTTGTGTGCCAGTCTTGACTCCTGGGTGTGCCACCTCTCTCCCTTTCATTCAGTGGGCCATAGAAAGCCTATTTATTTTTTCCGTGATTTGTGTTCTAAATTCTACCTCAACACAAAAACACTACATCAATCAGTGGGAGAAAACAGTGGGCTATAGCAAGCCTATTTTTTTTTTTTTTTTTTTTTTTTTTTTTTATATTATTTGGTTTCTAAAGTCTCCCTGAAAAAAAAAAAAAAACCTAAAAAAACAGTGGGAGAGTAATATTGCCCTTTCAGCTTGTGTGCCAGTCTTGACTCCTGGGTGTGCCACCTCTCTCCCTTTCATTCAGTGGGCCATAGAAAGCCTATTTATTTTTTCCGTGATTTGTGTTCTAAATTCTACCTCAACACAAAAACACTACATCAATCAGTGGGAGAAAAATATTGGCCTCAGTCAGGGCTTGTGTGCCACTGCTGTGTGTGCTATCTCTCATTCAGTGGGCTATAGCAAGCCTATTTTTTTTTTTTTTTTTTAATATTATTTGGTTTCTAAAGTCTCCCTGAAAAAAAAAAAAAAACCTAAAAAAACAGTGGGAGAGTAATATTGCCCTTTCAGCTTGTGTGCCAGTCTTGACTCCTGGGTGTGCCACCTCTCTCCCTCTCATTCAGTGGGCCATAGAAAGCCTATTTATTTTTTTTTTTAAATATTATTGGGTTTCTAAAGTCTCCCTTAAAAAACAAAAAATACATAAAAAAACAGTGGGAGAGTAATATTGCCCTTTCAGCTTGTGTGCCAGTCTTGACTCCTGGGTGTGCCACCTCTCTCCCTTTCATTCAGTGGGCCATAGAAAGCCTATTTATTTTTTCCGTGATTTGTGTTCTAAATTCTACCTCAACACAAAAACACTACATCAATCAGTGGGAGAAAAATATTGGCCTCAGTCAGGGCTTGTGTGCCACTGCTGTGTGTGCTATCTCTCATTCAGTGGGCTATAGCAAGCCTATTTTTTTTTTTTTTTTTTTTTTTTATATTATTTGGTTTCTAAAGTCTCCCTGAAAAAAAAAAAAAAAACTAAAAAAACAGTGGGAGAGTAATATTGCCCTTTCAGCTTGTGTGCCAGTCTTGACTCCTGGGTGTGCCACCTCTCTCCCTTTCATTCAGTGGGCCATAGAAAGCCTATTTATTTTTTCCGTGATTTGTGTTCTAAATTCTACCTCAACACAAAAACACTACATCAATCAGTGGGAGAAAAATATTGGCCTCAGTCAGGGCTTGTGTGCCACTGCTGTGTGTGCTATCTCTCATTCAGTGGGCTATAGCAAGCCTATTTTTTTTTTTTTAATATTATTTGGTTTCTAAAGTCTCCCTGAAAAAAAAAAAAAAACCTAAAAAAACAGTGGGAGAGTAATATTGCCCTTTCAGCTTGTGTGCCAGTCTTGACTCCTGGGTGTGCCACCTCTCTCCCTCTCATTCAGTGGGCCATAGAAAGCCTATTTATTTTTTTTTAAAAATATTATTGGGTTTCTAAAGTCTCCCTGAAAAAACAAAAAATACATAAAAAAACAGTGGGAGAGTAATATTGCCCTTTCAGCTTGTGTGCCAGTCTTGACTCCTGGGTGTGCCACCTCTCTCCCTTTCATTCAGTGGGCCATAGAAAGCCTATTTATTTTTTCCGTGATTTGTGTTCTAAATTCTACCTCAACACAAAAACACTACATCAATCAGTGGGAGAAAAATATTGGCCTCAGTCAGGGCTTGTGTGCCACTGCTGTGTGTGCTATCTCTCATTCAGTGGGCTATAGCAAGCCTATTTTTTTATTTTTTTTTTTAATATTATTTGGTTTCTAAAGTCTCCCTGAAAAAAAAAAAAAACCTAAAAAAACAGTGGGAGAGTAATATTGCCCTTTCAGCTTGTGTGCCAGTCTTGACTCCTGGGTGTGCCACCTCTCTCCCTCTCATTCAGTGGGCCATAGAAAGCCTATTTATTTTTTTTTTTAAATATTATTGGGTTTCTAAAGTCTCCCTGAAAAAACAAAAAATACATAAAAAAACAGTGGGAGAGTAATATTGCCCTTTCAGCTTGTGTGCCAGTCTTGACTCCTGGGTGTGCCACCTCTCTCCCTTTCATTCAGTGGGCCATAGAAAGCCTATTTATTTTTTCCGTGATTTGTGTTCTAAATTCTACCTCAACACAAAAACACTACATCAATCAGTGGGAGAAAAATATTGGCCTCAGTCAGGGCTTGTGTGCCACTGCTGTGTGTGCTATCTCTCATTCAGTGGGCTATAGCAAGCCTATTTTTTTTTTTTTTTTTTTTAATATTATTTGGTTTCTAAAGTCTCCCTGAAAAAAAAAAAAAACCTAAAAAAACAGTGGGAGAGTAATATTGCCCTTTCAGCTTGTGTGCCAGTCTTGACTCCTGGGTGTGCCACCTCTCTCCCTCTCATTCAGTGGGCCATAGAAAGCCTATTTATTTTTTTTTTTAAATATTATTGGGTTTCTAAAGTCTCCCTGAAAAAACAAAAAATACATAAAAAAACAGTGGGAGAGTAATATTGCCCTTTCAGCTTGTGTGCCAGTCTTGACTCCTGGGTGTGCCACCTCTCTCCCTTTCATTCAGTGGGCCATAGAAAGCCTATTTATTTTTTCCGTGATTTGTGTTCTAAATTCTACCTCAACACAAAAACACTACATCAATCAGTGGGAGAAAAATATTGGCCTCAGTCAGGGCTTGTGTGCCACTGCTGTGTGTGCTATCTCTCATTCAGTGGGCTATAGCAAGCCTATTTTTTTTTTTTTTTTTTTAATATTATTTGGTTTCTAAAGTCTCCCTGAAAAAAAAAAAAAAACCTAAAAAAACAGTGGGAGAGTAATATTGCCCTTTCAGCTTGTGTGCCAGTCTTGACTCCTGGGTGTGCCACCTCTCTCCCTCTCATTCAGTGGGCCATAGAAAGCCTATTTATTTTTTTTTTTAAATATTATTGGGTTTCTAAAGTCTCCCTGAAAAAACAAAAAATACATAAAAAAACAGTGGGAGAGTAATATTGCCCTTTCAGCTTGTGTGCCAGTCTTGACTCCTGGGTGTGCCACCTCTCTCCCTTTCATTCAGTGGGCCATAGAAAGCCTATTTATTTTTTCCGTGATTTGTGTTCTAAATTCTACCTCAACACAAAAACACTACATCAATCAGTGGGAGAAAAATATTGGCCTCAGTCAGGGCTTGTGTGCCACTGCTGTGTGTGCTATCTCTCATTCAGTGGGCTATAGCAAGCCTATTTTTTTTTTTTTTTTTTTAATATTATTTGGTTTCTAAAGTCTTCCTGAAAAAAAAAAAAAACCTAAAAAAACAGTGGGAGAGTAATATTGCCCTTTCAGCTTGTGTGCCAGTCTTGACTCCTGGGTGTGCCACCTCTCTCCCTCTCATTCAGTGGGCCATAGAAAGCCTATTTATTTTTTTTTTAAAATATTATTGGGTTTCTAAAGTCTCCCTGAAAAAACAAAAAATACATAAAAAAACAGTGGGAGAGTAATATTGCCCTTTCAGCTTGTGTGCCAGTCTTGACTCCTGGGTGTGCCACCTCTCTCCCTTTCATTCAGTGGGCCATAGAAAGCCTATCTATTTTTTCCGTGATTTGTGTTCTAAATTCTACCTCAACACAAAAACACTACATCAATCAGTGGGAGAAAAATATTGGCCTCAGTCAGGGCTTGTGTGCCACTGCTGTGTGTGCTATCTCTCATTCAGTGGGCTATAGCAAGCCTATTTTTTTTTTTTTTTTTTAATATTATTTGGTTTCTAAAGTCTCCCTGAAAAAAAAAAAAAACCTAAAAAAACAGTGGGAGAGTAATATTGCCCTTTCAGCTTGTGTGCCAGTCTTGACTCCTGGGTGTGCCACCTCTCTCCCTCTCATTCAGTGGGCCATAGAAAGCCTATTTATTTTTTTTTTTAAATATTATTGGGTTTCTAAAGTCTCCCTTAAAAAAAAAAAAAAACCTAAAAAAACAGTGGGAGAGTAATATTGCCCTTTCAGCTTGTGTGCCAGTCTTGACTCCTGGGTGTGCCACCTCTCTCCCTTTCATTCAGTGGGCCATAGAAAGCCTATTTATTTTTTCCGTGATTTGTGTTCTAAATTCTACCTCAACACAAAAACACTACATCAATCAGTGGGAGAAAAATATTGGCCTCAGTCAGGGCTTGTGTGCCACTGCTGTGTGTGCTATCTCTCATTCAGTGGGCTATAGCAAGCCTATTTTTTTTTTTTTTTTTTAATATTATTTGGTTTCTAAAGTCTCCCTGAAAAAAAAAAAAAAACCTAAAAAAACAGTGGGAGAGTAATATTGCCCTTTCAGCTTGTGTGCCAGTCTTGACTCCTGGGTGTGCCACCTCTCTCCCTCTCATTCAGTGGGCCATAGAAAGCCTATTTATTTTTTTTTTTAAATATTATTGGGTTTCTAAAGTCTCCCTTAAAAAAAAAAAAAACCTAAAAAAACAGTGGGAGAGTAATATTGCCCTTTCAGCTTGTGTGCCAGTCTTGACTCCTGGGTGTGCCACCTCTCTCCCTCTCATTCAGTGGGCCATAGAAAGCCTATTTATTTATTTTTTTAAATATTATTGGGTTTCTAAAGTCTCCCTTAAAAAACAAAAAATACATAAAAAAACAGTGGGAGAGTAATATTGCCCTTTCAGCTTGTGTGCCAGTCTTGACTCCTGGGTGTGCCACCTCTCTCTCTCTAATTGTGGGCCATAGAAAGCCTTTTTTTTTTTTTTTTTTTTTAATATTATTTGGTTTCTAAAGTCTCCCTGAAAAAAAAAAAAACATAAATTAGGTGGGAGATTAATATTGACATTAGTGCTTGAGTGACAGTCCTGCGTGTGTGTCATCTCTGTGATTTTGTGCCACAGAAAACAGAGTGTGTAACATTGTGCCTGATTTTCCTTGTGGTCTCACCAACCTGTTAAGGGATATTGAAATCATACTGAAGTTATAGCTCACCGTGTAAGTTGTTTGACAGCAACAAATAAAGTTACTTTGGTTAAGATTTTAAAACAATGAGGAAGTCTGGTGCAAGAGGTCGTCGTGGGCGTTCATTGTCAGCTGGTAATGATGGTAGTGGTAGTGGAGCATCAGGTGGTCGTGGGGATAAAAATATTCCACCTAAGTCTGGAGCTGTGGAGCCAGTTTCGTCGTCAGGCTACACAAGGCCTCGAACGCTCTCTTTTCTGGGAGTAGGAAAACCGCTTTTAAACAGCAAGTTTTGGCTTACATTGCAGACTCAGCCTCTAGCTCTTTTGCCTCCTCTTCCGAAACTGGTAAATGTAAAAGCAGCGCGTCGCTTGTGGATGTTCACGGTCAGGGACAAGTCGCTTCCTTGTCCTCCTCAGCAAAAACTACAACAAGAGAGAAGGATGCAGCAGGCGACACAACGGGTCACTCCATGGAGCTCTTTACACATACCGTCCCTGGCTTAGAAAGTGAAACATTTAACAGGCCATGCCCATTACAAGTATATTCTGACATGGAGTGCACTGATGCACAGCCACAGCCAGAGTACTATGCTGCTCCTTTGACTCAGACCACCACATTGCCCTCTCAGGGTACAGATCCACAATCAGACCCTGATGAGACTATGTTGCCCCGCCACGAACGCTATACCACCGACCGACACAGTGACACAGACGAAGTTGCACACGAGCTCGAAGAGGAGGTAATAGATGACCCAGTTATTGACCCCGATTGGCAGCCATTGGGGGAACAGGGTGCAGGCGGCAGTAGTTCAGAAGCGGAGGTGGAGGAGGGGCCGCAGCAGGCATCAACATCGCAACAGGTTCCATCTGCCGGGCCCGTATCTGGCCCAAAACGCGTGTCAAAGCCAAAACCTGTTGGAGCACAGCGTTGCCATCCGGTTAAAGCTCAGTCTGCAATCCCTGAAAAGGGATCCGAGTCTAGGAAGAGTGCAGTCTGGCATTTTTTTAAACAACATCCAACTGATCAGCGCAAAGTCATCTGTCAAAAATGTTCAACTAGCTTAAGCAGAGGTCAGAATCTGAAAAGTCTAAATACTAGTTGCATGCATAGACACTTAACCACCATGCATTTTCAAGCCTGGACTAACTACCAAACGTCCCTCAAGGTTGTAGCACCCTCGGCCAATGAAGCTAGTCAGCAACGCAACATCCCTTCCGTCACTGTAAGGCCACCATTTTCCGCACCACCGGCAGTATCTGTGCAGGTTTCTTTGCCAGCCAAAAGCAGTCAGGGTCAGGGAATCACCAGTTTTGTAGGAGGGAATATTGCATCTAGGGCACCGGCGGAAACAATACCGTCTCCAACCGTCTCTCAGTCTGCCATGTACACCGGCACACCCGAAAGTTCCACGATCTCCAGCTCTCCAGTCCAGCTCACCCTACATGAGACTCTGGTTAGAAAAAGGAAGTACTTATCCTCGCATCCGCGTACACAGGGTTTTAACGCCCACATAGCTAGACTAATCTCGTTAGAGATGATGCCCTACCGGTTAGTTGAAAGCGAAGCTTTCAAAGCCCTGATGGAGTACGCTGAACCACGATACGAGCTACCCAGTCGACACTTTTTTTCCAGAAAAGCCATCCCAGCCCTGCACCAGCATGTTAAACAGCGCATCGTCCATGCACTCAGGCAATCTGTGAGTACAAAGGTGCACCTGACTACAGATGCATGGACCAGTAGGCATGGCCAGGGACGTTATGTGTCCATCACGGCACACTGGGTGAATGTGGTGGATGCAGGGTCCACAGGCGACATCAATTTAGGGACAGTTGTGCCTAGCCCACGGTCTAGGAAACAGTTGGCTGTAGGCGTTCGCACCCCCTCCTCCTCCTCCTCCTCGTCCTCCTGCAGAAGCTACAGCTCTTCCACAGAACGCAGTCTGCCAACCACTCCATCGGCAGATGACACTGTTGCACACCAGTTGTCCCATTATGGGCCAGCTACTGCCAAGCGTCAGCAGGCTGTATTGGCTATGAAGTGCTTGGGCGACAACAGACACACCGCGGAAGTTCTGTCCGAGTTCTTGCAACAAGAAACGCAGTCGTGGCTGGGCACAGTAGATCTTGAGGCAGGCAAGGTAGTGAGTGATAACGGAAGGAATTTCATGGCTGCCATCTCCCTTTCCCAACTGAAACACATTCCTTGCCTGGCTCACACCTTAAACCTGGTGGTGCAGTGCTTATTGAAAACTTATCCTGGGTTCTCCGACCTGCTCCTCAAAGTGCGTGCACTTTGCTCACATATCCGACGTTCGCCTGTACACGCCAGCCGTATGCAGACCTATCAGCGGTCTTTGAACCTTCCCCAGCATCGCCTAATCATAGACGTTGCAACAAGGTGGAACTCAACACTGCACATGCTTCAGAGACTGTGCGAACAGAGGCGTGCTGTTATTTATTTGTGGGAGGATACACGGGCAGGCAGTAGGATGGCAGACATGGAGTTGTCAGGTGTGCAGTGGTCTAAGATACAAGACATGTGTCAAGTCCTTCAGTGTTTTGAGGAATGCACACGGCTGGTTAGTGCAGACAACGCCGTAATAAGCATGAGCATCCCCCTAATGCGTCTGCTGATGCAAAGTTTGACGCACATAAAGGAGCAGGCGTCTGCACCAGAGGAAGAGGAAAGCCTTGATGACAGTCAGCCATTGTCTGGTCAGGGCAGTGTACAGGACGA
Organism: Ranitomeya variabilis; assembly: GCF_051348905.1. NCBI lineage: Eukaryota > Metazoa > Chordata > Amphibia > Anura > Dendrobatidae > Ranitomeya > Ranitomeya variabilis. The sequence continues at coordinate 530,645,457 of NC_135237.1, read as the reverse complement.
GGTAGCGGGCGAAGAGGAGGTGGAGGACGAGGAGGATGATGGGGATGAGTATATTTTTAATGCCGAACCTTTCCCGGGGGCACAGGAATTTGGTTGCGTGTCACGGCCGGGTTCTGGTTTTTTGAGGGACACAAGTGACGTAGATTTGCCTGCAACTGCCCCTCAACCAATCACAACCGGAGATTTGACAACTGGAACTTTGGCCCACATGGCGGATTATGCCTTACGTATCCTAAAAAGGGACACACGCATTACGAAAATGATGAACGATGACGATTACTGGTTGGCCTGCCTCCTTGATCCACGCTATAAAGGCAAATTGCAAAATATTATGCCACATGAGAACTTGGAACTAATATTAGCAACCAAACAATCAACTCTTGTTGACCGTTTGCTTCAGGCATTCCCAGCACACAGCGCACGTGATCGTTCTCACACGAGCTCCAGGGGGCAGCAGACTAGGAGTGTTAGGGGTGCACATATCAGAAGTGGCGTTGGACAGAGGGGTTTTCTGACCAGGTTGTGGAGTGATTTTGCTATGACCGCAGACAGGACAGGTACTGCTGCATCAATTGAAAGTGACAGGAGACAACATTTGTCCAGTATGGTTACTAACTATTTTTCATCCCTTATCGATGTTCTCCCTCAACCGTCATTCCCATTTGATTACTGGGCCTCCAAATTAGACACCTGGCCAGAATTGGCAGAATATGCATTGCAGGAGCTTGCTTGCCCGGCAGCAAGTGTCCTATCAGAAAGAGTATTCAGTGCTGCAGGTTCAATATTAACCGAAAAAAGGACTCGTCTGGCTACCCAAAATGTTGACGATCTAACATTCATTAAAATGAACCACAACTGGATTTCGAAATCTTTTGCCCCACCTTGCCCGGCCGACACCTAGCTTTCCTATGAAAAGCTCTTGCCTGTGAATTACTTTTCTAATGTCTAATTTGCTGCAGCTGATTGTACAGCATACGACATGTTTACACCTCCCTAAATGGCAAAACTCCCCACACGGGGCCGTGGTATCGCGACTTGGCGCAAGCACCCGTGAGACTGCTGTTTGTCTGAAGAGGTGGGTGTGCTCGCTTTTGGTTGACGGCATTGCTACTGGGTCCCTCATAGTACAATGTAGTGTCTCTGGCGGTGGTGGTGCGCACCCAACGTCAGACACACCGTTGTAACATGAGGGGCCCTGGGGCGGTCCCGCCGGCCTCAAGAGAGTTCCCCCCTACCCCAGCTCAAAATGTGCTCTACCACGTGCAAAATTATGTCGCACAGCTCCACCAATCTTTAGTCTATTCGCTGACATCATTCAATGTCTGGCACTGACAATACAAATTTGTAGACATCTATGATGCAACTTAAAGTAGTCTGTGTCTGTGTCCTATATTGGCACCATTAAATAGTTACTGCCAAATTACTATGTCAGAAACTCAGTAGATGAGCCCACCCCTGTACCTAAGTATGCCACCTTTTTTTTTGTTTTGGTTGTTTTGCGAGACATTAACATCTATTTATATTTTGGGAGTACTGGGACAGACACTCCTTGCACTACTCCTCCACTCACCACCAAGCTGCCCGTGTATCCATGTAACCGCTGTAAAGCTGCCATGAGCCTATTGTTTGTTATTTTAGGCCTTTGATAGCCTGTCTGCGGTCCCTACTTTAAATACTCCTCCACTCACCACCAAGCTGCCTGTGTATCCATGTAACCGCTGTAAAGCTGCCATGAGCCTATTGTTTGTTATTTTAGGCCTTTGATAGCCTGTCTGCGGTCCCTACTTTAAATACTCCTCCACTCACCACCAAGCTGCCTGTGTATCCATGTAACCGCTGTAAAGCTGCCATGAGCCTATTGTTTGTTATTTTAGGCCTTTGATAGCCTGTCTGCGGTCCCTACTTTAAATACTCCTCCACTCACCACCAAGCTGCCTGTGTATCCATGTAACCGCTGTAAAGCTGCCATGAGCCTATTGTTTGTTATTTTAGGCCTTTGATAGCCTGTCTGCGGTCCCTACTTTAAATACTCCTCCACTGACCAGACCACTGCTGCCCGTGTACCCCTGGAACCAATTATAAAGTGCCTACAGCCAGCCCATTTTCTTATGTTAGGCCTTTGAAGCCTGTCTGCGGTCCCTACTTTAAATACTCCTCCACTCACCACCACCAAGCTGCCTGCCCGTGTATCCATGTAACCGCTGTAAAACTGCCATAAGCCTATTGTTTGTTATTTTAGGCCTTTGATAGCCTGTCTGCGGTCCCTACTTTAAATACTCCTCCACTCACCACCACCAAGCTGCCTGCCCGTGTATCCATGTAACCGCTGTAAAACTGCCATAAGCCTATTGTTTGTTATTTTAGGCCTTTGATAGCCTGTCTGCGGTCCCTACTTTAAATACTCCTCCACTGACCAGACCACTGCTGCCCGTGTACCCCTGGAACCAATTATAAAGTGCCTACAGCCAGCCCATTTTCTTATGTTAGGCCTTTGAAGCCTGTCTGCGGTCCCTACTTTAAATACTCCTCCACTGACCACCAAGCTGCCTGCCCGTGTATCCATGTAACCGCTGTAAAGCTGCCATGAGCCTATTGTTTGTTATTTTAGGCCTTTGATAGCCTGTCTGCGGTCCCTACTTTAAATACTCCTCCACTCACCACCAAGCTGCCTGTGTATCCATGTAACCGCTGTAAAGCTGCCATGAGCCTATTGTTTGTTATTTTAGGCCTTTGATAGCCTGTCTGCGGTCCCTACTTTAAATACTCCTCCACTGACCAGACCACTGCTGCCCGTGTACCCCTGGAACCAATTATAAAGTGCCTACAGCCAGCCCATTTTCTTATGTTAGGCCTTTGAAGCCTGTCTGCGGTCCCTACTTTAAATACTCCTCCACTCACCACCAAGCTGCCTGTGTATCCATGTAACCGCTGTAAAGCTGCCATGAGCCTATTGTTTGTTATTTTAGGCCTTTGATAGCCTGTCTGCGGTCCCTACTTTAAATACTCCTCCACTCACCACCAAGCTGCCTGTGTATCCATGTAACCGCTGTGAAGCTGCCATGAGCCTATTGTTTGTTATTTTAGGCCTTTGATAGCCTGTCTGCGGTCCCTACTTTAAATACTCCTCCACTCACCACCAAGCTGCCTGTGTATCCATGTAACCGCTGTAAAGCTGCCATGAGCCTATTGTTTGTTATTTTAGGCCTTTGATAGCCTGTCTGCGGTCCCTACTTTAAATACTCCTCCACTGACCAGACCACTGCTGCCCGTGTACCCCTGGAACCAATTATAAAGTGCCTACAGCCAGCCCATTTTCTTATGTTAGGCCTTTGAAGCCTGTCTGCGGTCCCTACTTTAAATACTCCTCCACTCACCACCACCAAGCTGCCTGCCCGTGTATCCATGTAACCGCTGTAAAACTGCCATAAGCCTATTGTTTGTTATTTTAGGCCTTTGATAGCCTGTCTGCGGTCCCTACTTTAAATACTCCTCCACTGACCAGACCACTGCTGCCCGTGTACCCCTGGAACCAATTATAAAGTGCCTACAGCCAGCCCATTTTCTTATGTTAGGCCTTTGAAGCCTGTCTGCGGTCCCTACTTTAAATACTCCTCCACTGACCACCAAGCTGCCTGCCCGTGTATCCATGTAACCGCTGTAAAGCTGCCATGAGCCTATTGTTTGTTATTTTAGGCCTTTGATAGCCTGTCTGCGGTCCCTACTTTAAATACTCCTCCACTCACCACCAAGCTGCCTGTGTATCCATGTAACCGCTGTAAAGCTGCCATGAGCCTATTGTTTGTTATTTTAGGCCTTTGATAGCCTGTCTGCGGTCCCTACTTTAAATACTCCTCCACTGACCAGACCACTGCTGCCCGTGTACCCCTGGAACCAATTATAAAGTGCCTACAGCCAGCCCATTTTCTTATGTTAGGCCTTTGAAGCCTGTCTGCGGTCCCTACTTTAAATACTCCTCCACTGACCACCAAGCTGCCTGCCCGTGTATCCATGTAACCGCTGTAAAGCTGCCATGAGCCTATTGTTTGTTATTTTAGGCCTTTGATAGCCTGTCTGCGGTCCCTACTTTAAATACTCCTCCACTCACCACCAAGCTGCCTGTGTATCCATGTAACCGCTGTAAAGCTGCCATGAGCCTATTGTTTGTTATTTTAGGCCTTTGATAGCCTGTCTGCGGTCCCTACTTTAAATACTCCTCCACTGACCAGACCACTGCTGCCCGTGTACCCCTGGAACCAATTATAAAGTGCCTACAGCCAGCCCATTTTCTTATGTTAGGCCTTTGAAGCCTGTCTGCGGTCCCTACTTTAAATACTCCTCCACTCACCACCACCAAGCTGCCTGCCCGTGTATCCATGTAACCGCTGTGAAACTGCCATGAGCCTATTGTTTGTTATGTTAGGCCTTTGATAGCCTGTCTGCGGCCCCTACTTGCAATACTCCTCCACTGACCACAATGCTGCCTGGAGTGCCTGCCTGTGTATCCATGTAACCGATGTAAAACTGCCATGACTGCCTACTGTTTGTTATTTTAGGCCTTTGATAGCCTGTCTGCAGCCCCTACTTGCAATACTCCTCCACTGACCACACCAATGCTGCCCGTGTACCCCTGGAACCTATTTAAAAGTTCATAGAGCCTAGTTATATATTTTATTTACTATTAATAAGGCCATGATGGACTACGCTGTACCACGCTACAAGCTAACCAGTCGACACTTCTTTTGCGAGAAAAGCCATCCCAACCCTCCACCAGCATGTAGAAGACCGCATTGTCCATGCACTCTGGCAATCTGTGAGTACAAAGGTGCACCTGACAACAGACGCATGGACCTGTAGGCATGGCCACGGAAGATTACGTGTCCATTACGGCGCAATGGGTTAATGTGGTGGATGCATGGTCCACAGGGGACAGCCTACTAAGTCTGTCTGCAGTCCCTAATTCAAATTGTCCTCCACTGTCTAAATCGGAACTTCCACCTTCTGGCTTTCGGCCTATAGTATCAGAAATTAAACTGCATTTGGCCTTCAACTTTGGTTAGGGCCTACTAACGGCTTCTGCCCCTCCCTGGTGTTGCCCTCAACTAAATAAAGCTGAGCTTCAACCTTCTGCTCCAAATTACCATTTTGAAAAATGCAATAGGCTTTTCCGGCCTACTAAAGGTGTCTGTCTGTGTGCCCCTGCCTGGTGTTGTCCTCAACTAAATAAAGCTGAGCTTCAACCTTCCGGCTCTCATTAAGTGGTTTTAAAAAAAAAAAATGGTGGTTAGGGCCTACTAACGGCTTCTGCCCCTCCCTGGTGTTGTCCTCAACTAAATAAAGCTGAGCTTCAACCTTCCGGCTCTCATTATGTGGTTTTAAAAAAAAAAATGGTGGTTAGGGCCTACTAACGGCTTCTGCCCCTCCCTGGTGTTGTCCTCAACTAAATAAAGCTGAGCTTCAACCTTCCGGCTCTCATTAAGTGGTTTAAAAAAAAAAAAATGGTGGTTAGGGCCTACTAACGGCTTCTGCCCCTCCCTGGTGTTGCCCTCAACTAAATAAAGCTGAGCTTCAACCTTCTGCTCCAAATTACCATTTTGAAAAATGCAATAGGCTTTTCCGGCCTACTAAAGGTGTCTGTCTGTGTGCCCCTCCCTGGTGTTGTCCTCAACTAAATAAAGCTGAGCTTCAACCTTCCGGCTCTCATTATGTGGTTTTAAAAAAAAAAATGGTGGTTAGGGCCTACTAACGGCTTCTGCCCCTCCCTGGTGTTGTCCTCAACTAAATAAAGCTGAGCTTCAACCTTCCGGCTCTCATTAAGTGGTTTTAAAAAAAAAAAATGGTGGTTAGGGCCTACTAACGGCTTCTGCCCCTCCCTGGTGTTGTCCTCAACTAAATAAAGCTGAGCTTCAACCTTCCGGCTCTCATTATGTGGTTTTAAAAAAAAAAATGGTGGTTAGGGCCTACTAACGGCTTCTGCCCCTCCCTGGTGTTGTCCTCAACTAAATAAAGCTGAGCTTCAACCTTCCGGCTCTCATTAAGTGGTTTTAAAAAAAAAAATGGTGGTTAGGGCCTACTAACGGCTTCTGCCCCTCCCTGGTGTTGCCCTCAACTAAATAAAGCTGAGCTTCAACCTTCTGCTCCAAATTACCATTTTGAAAAATGCAATAGGCTTTTCCGGCCTACTAAAGGTGTCTGTCTGTGTGCCCCTCCCTGGTGTTGTCCTCAACTAAATAAAGCTGAGCTTCAACCTTCCGGCTCTCATTATGTGGTTTTAAAAAAAAAAATGGTGGTTAGGGCCTACTAACGGCTTCTGCCCCTCCCTGGTGTTGTCCTCAACTAAATAAAGCTGAGCTTCAACCTTCCGGCTCTCATTAAGTGGTTTTAAAAAAAAAAAATGGTGGTTAGGGCCTACTAACGGCTTCTGCCCCTCCCTGGTGTTGTCCTCAACTAAATAAAGCTGAGCTTCAACCTTCCGGCTCTCATTATGTGGTTTTAAAAAAAAAAATGGTGGTTAGGGCCTACTAACGGCTTCTGCCCCTTCCTGGTGTTGCCCTCAACTAAATAAAGCTGAGCTTCAACCTTCTGCTCCAAATTACCATTTTGAAAAATGCAATAGGCTTTTCAGGCCTACTAAAGGTGTCTGTCTGTGTGCCCCTGCCTGGTGTTGTCCTCAACTAAATAAAGCTGAGCTTCAACCTTCCGGCTCTCATTAAGTGGTTTTAAAAAAAAAAAATGGTGGTTAGGGCCTACTAACGGCTTCTGCCCCTCCCTGGTGTTGCCCTCAACTAAATAAAGCTGAGCTTCAACCTTCTGCTCCAAATTACCATTTTGAAAAATGCAATAGGCTTTTCAGGCCTACTAAAGGTGTCTGTCTGTGTGCCCCTGCCTGGTGTTGTCCTCAACTAAATAAAGCTGAGCTTCAACCTTCCGGCTCTCATTAAGTGGTTTTAAAAAAAAAAAATGGTGGTTAGGGCCTACTAACGGCTTCTGCCCCTCCCTGGTGTTGCCCTCAACTAAATAAAGCTGAGCTTCAACCTTCTGCTCCAAATTACCATTTTGAAAAATGCAATAGGCTTTTCCGGCCTACTAAAGGTGTCTGTCTGTGTGCCCCTCCCTGGTGTTGTCCTCAACTAAATAAAGCTGAGCTTCAACCTTCCGGCTCTCATTATGTGGTTTTAAAAAAAAAAATGGTGGTTAGGGCCTACTAACGGCTTCTGCCCCTCCCTGGTGTTGTCCTCAACTAAATAAAGCTGAGCTTCAACCTTCCGGCTCTCATTAAGTGGTTTTAAAAAAAAAAAATGGTGGTTAGGGCCTACTAACGGCTTCTGCCCCTCCCTGGTGTTGTCCTCAACTAAATAAAGCTGAGCTTCAACCTTCCGGCTCTCATTATGTGGTTTTAAAAAAAAAAATGGTGGTTAGGGCCTACTAACGGCTTCTGCCCCTCCCTGGTGTTGCCCTCAACTAAATAAAGCTGAGCTTCAACCTTCTGCTCCAAATTACCATTTTGAAAAATGCAATAGGCTTTTCAGGCCTACTAAAGGTGTCTGTCTGTGTGCCCCTGCCTGGTGTTGTCCTCAACTAAATAAAGCTGAGCTTCAACCTTCCGGCTCTCATTAAGTGGTTTTAAAAAAAAAAAATGGTGGTTAGGGCCTACTAACGGCTTCTGCCCCTCCCTGGTGTTGCCCTCAACTAAATAAAGCTGAGCTTCAACCTTCTGCTCCAAATTACCATTTTGAAAAATGCAATAGGCTTTTCCGGCCTACTAAAGGTGTCTGTCTGTGTGCCCCTCCCTGGTGTTGTCCTCAACTAAATAAAGCTGAGCTTCAACCTTCCGGCTCTCATTAAGTGGTTTTAAAAAAAAAAATGGTGGTTAGGGCCTACTAACGGCTTCTGCCCCTCCCTGGTGTTGTCCTCAACTAAATAAAGCTGAGCTTCAACCTTCCGGCTCTCATTAAGTGGTTTTAAAAAAAAAAATGGTGGTTAGGGCCTACTAACGGCTTCTGCCCCTCCCTGGTGTTGTCCTCAACTAAATAAAGCTGAGCTTCAACCTTCCGGCTCTCATTAAGTGGTTTTAAAAAAAAAAAGGGTGGTTAGGGCCTACTAACGGCTTCTGCCCCTCCCTGGTGTTGCCCTCAACTAAATAAAGCTGAGCTTCAACCTTCTGCTCCAAATTACCATTTTGAAAAATGCAATAGGCTTTTCCGGCCTACTAAAGGTGTCTGTCTGTGTGCCCCTGCCTGGTGTTGCCCTCAACTAAATAAAGCTGAGCTTCAACCTTCTGCTCCAAATTACCATTTTAAAAAATGCAATAGGCTTTTCCGGCCTACTAAAGGTGTCTGCCCCTCCCTGGTGTTGTCCTCAACTGAACAAAGCTGAGCTTCCACATTCTGGCTTTCGCCCTATACTATCAGATATTAAACTGCATTTGGCCTACTAGTGTGGTTAGGCCCTTGAAACAGTGTCTGCTGCTCTTGGGTTTGCTACTCCACTGAACAAAGCAATGCCGCCTGTTTAGTCCTGTTACCAATTTTGAACTGCATGTAGCCTACTTTATTCTTTGGCCCTATATCTGTTTCCTCCTCATCCTGCCCATTGCCCAGCCACTGCTAAATGAGTCTGCTGGTACATTGACCTAGACCACTACATTCCCCTTGTACTCTACACAGCCAGAATCTGTCCCTGCTGAAAGTAAGGTTCCCCTTCCCGCATGTTATACCACCTTACACAGGGACAAAGAGGAAGGTGCAGATGAAAGTGCAGGTTCCTTCATCAGGTGGGGGGGCATACTCGTTGGCGACGTCACTGGCACAGGGCCCCTCAGAGTATGCAAAAGTGTCGCTGCTGGTGGGAGGCGCCCCCGCCATGCAAACACACCGCCGTACTTTGAGGGGCCCTGTGCCAGTGGCAATGCGAACGAGTGGGCCCCCCCCCTGCTTGCTCAGGATCACAGCACTTGCAACTTTTAAATACTTACCTTTCCCTGCAACACCGCCGTGACGTAGTCCGCATTTCCTGGGCCCACGAAAAACTTGAGCCAGCCCTACTCCCCCCACAACTTTCCCCCAATTCCCTATGCCCAACTATTATTATACAGTTAATTAAGATTGGCAAGCTTCAGAAACAAGAATGGATGTTTTTGGCATTAAAATGGGCACTGTAGGTGTTTTCCTGGCCTCCACTCACTGCCGACTATGCTTCCCCATTGACTTGCATTGGGTTTCGTGTTTCGGTCGATCCCCGACTTTTAGCGATAATCGGCCGACTGCACTCGACTCGACTCTGGACAAAATCGGGTTTCCCAAAACCCTACTCGATCTTAAAAAAATGAAAGTCGCTCAACCCTAATCCCTGCATTACCTGTACACTGACACTATATACAGAGCTTCTGTGTATGTTACTGGTGATCACTGTATTACCTGTACACGGACAATATATACAGAGCTCTTGTGTAAAATGTCACTGGTGATCACTGTATTACCTGTACACGGACACAATATACAGAGCTCCTATGTCTAATGTCACTGGTGATCACTGTATTATCTGTACACAGACACTGTATACAGAGTGCCTGCATATACTGTCACTGGTGATCACTGTATTACCTGTACACTGACACTATATACAGAGTTCCTATGTATAATGTCACTGCTGGTGATCACTGTATTACCTGTACACTAACACTATATACAGAACTCCTGTGTATAATGTCACTGATGATCACTGTATTACTTATACACTAACACTATATACAGAACTCCTGTGTATAATGTCAGTGGAGATCACTGTATTATCTGTACACTGCAAAACCAGAAGAACAATAAAGCAGGATCCTAGAAAGTCAGAAAAACCAGAGAACAAGGATCCTTAAAATATAACTTTTACTGAAAACAAGTTTTAAAAAATGTTCAAATTTGTATAGGACACAAATAAAAAGGAATACAGTGTGTACCTAGTGAGCCCTACAGGGTCACTGTCCTGAGCCCTGCCTGGCAGTGGAGGTTGACACCCTAAATTTATGCAGTAGGCTCCCCCACTCCTTGATGGCTTGCCCTAGTGTCCCTAGAACTCCCTACAATGGAGATATTCTAGATAATTACCATACTAGGCCTTGCCTGACAGTGGGGGTTGGCTCCCTCAGTTTCTGCGGTAGGTGCTCCCACTCCTTCATGGCTCACCCCGAAAATCCCTACAATGGAGGAAAAAAAAAGTCCCAATACACCCCAAATACCCACGTGAAAAACCCAAAAACAAAAAAACAAACAGAAAGGAATGTAAAAATAAAAAGATGCAAAAATGATGTTCACTAAATGTCAGTTCATCAATAATTATCGTCTCAATAGACTATTGGATGAATAATTATTAGTACATTGGACTCAATGACATAAAAAAATCACTTTAAGACTGATTACCCTAGATGAAGAAATATTAAATCCCAAATAAATATGGGTAAACAGTAGTGTTGAGCGATACCGTCCGATACTTGAAAGTATCGGTATCGGAAAGTATCGGCTGATACCGGCAAAGTATCGGATCTGATCCGATACCGATACCCGATACCAATACAAGTCAATGGGACTCAAGTATTGGAAGGTATCCCTGATGGTTCCCAGGGTCTGAAGGAGAGGAAACTCTCCTACAGGCCCTGGGATCCATATTAATGTGTAAAATAAAGAATGAAAATAAAAAATATTGATATACTCACCCGTCCGGAGGCCCCTGCACCTTACCGCTGTTAACCGGCAGCCTGCTTTGCTTAAAATGAGCGCGTTTAGGGCCCTCCATGACGTCACGGATTCTGATTGGTCGCGTGCCGCTCATGTGACCACCACGCGACCAATCAGAAGCCGTGACGTCATCCCTCAGGTCCTAAATTCCTAGAAGTTGAGTTTTTCCAAGAGTGAGCGGTGGAACTGTGGAAGGTTCAAAGGGTGGAGTTGGAGCTGGGGTAGAACCTCGGCGGAGTCTCAAGGGGGCCCAAAAATTTTGCCATTATGGGTCCCCGAAAATTTTAGTGGCAGCCCTGATTGTCTTTGTCTGTGGAAAAATAAGATGTTATGACTAGGGTTGAGCGACCTTTACATTTATAGGATCGGGTCGGGTTTCACGAAACGCGACTTTTTCAAAAGTCGGGTCGAGTGAAATCGGCCGATCCTATAAAAAAGTCGGGGTCGGGTCGGCCGAAACTCGAAACCCAATGCAGTGCATTGGGTTTCCAATGGTTCCCAGGGTCTGAAGGAGCGGAAACTCTCCTTCAGGCCCTGGGATCCATATTTAAGTGTAAAATAAAGAATTAAAATAAAAAATATCGCCATACTTACCCTCTGATGCGCCCTGGTACTAAGTGGGAACCTTCCTTCCTTAGAATCAGCCTTCCAGGACCTTGCGGTGACGTCGCGGTGACGTCGCGGTGACGTCGCGGCTTGTGATTGGTCGCGGGCCGCCCATGTGACCGCTCGCGCGACCAATCACAAGCCGCGACGTCACCGTGACGTCACCGAAGGTCCTGGAAGGGCTGATTCTTAGGAAGGAAGGCTGCCGGAAAGAAGCCAAGGGTGAGTATATTCCTATTAGGTATATACTCACCCTCGCATGTGCCCTGCTTCTTTCCGGCAGCCTTCCTTCCTAAGAATCAGCCCTTCCAAAACCTTCGGTGACGTCACGGTGACGTCGCGGCTTGTGATTGGTCGCCCGAGCGGTCACATGGGCGGCCGCGCGACCAATCACAAGCCGCGACGTCACCGCAAGGTCCTGGAAGGCTGATTCTAAGGAAGGAAGGTTCCCGCTTAGTACCAGGGCGCATCAGAGGGTAAGTATAGCGATATTTTTTATTTTAATTCTTTATTTTACACTTAAATCTGAATTCCGATACCAATTCCCGATATCTTAAACATATCGGTAATCGGTATCGGAATTCCGATTCCAGATTCAGAAGATCGCCGACTTCATGGCCGACCCCACACAGGGGTCGGGTCGGGTTTCATGAAACCCAACTTTGCCAAAAGTCGGCGACTTCTGAAAATTGCCGACCCGTTTCGCTCAACCCTAGTTATGACTTGGAACAAGCGGAAGAAAAAAAAAGACAAAAATGAAAACTTCCTGGGTCATTAAGAGGTTAAATGGTAGAGATTTTTTCAAGCCAATGTCTTGAGAAAGGCAAAGCCATTTATTGAAGCCAAAATGTCACACATAGTATAGGTGAATAAAATCACTTTATATTTTCCACCACAGCTTTGAAGTACAGCCTTTTATTTGTTTATTTGTGGCAAGTCATGGAGTGTGTACTAAAGGCTCCCATCATACATATATTAGTGGACACACCTTGATTTAACATGTCCCTTTTGTCACATTATTTTCAGGGGTACCATCATTTCTGAGCAGGCCTATTTCATGAGTTTTATTTTTCTTTAATTCTGTGGAAGCTTGGTTGTAAAGCAATGTCTGACTTTCATTTGTTAATTTTCATAGATTTTTTTTATTTATTATTACTTTTGTCAGATTCAATATATTTCTGTGACTACTGTGGGTTTTTCAGTCATAAAACGAGGGGTACCAACAATTTTGACCATGTGTGTATGGTTGGTGAATGATTAGTATTTCAATACACTTACACTGCACTACATAAATATTTAGGAAGAATTAGGGAAAATTAGCTTGGAAAGCTTCTTTAAGCAGTGGATTGGTTTGTGTTGCTGAAGGACTACTTAGGTTGTGAATATTATATAATTTAGTATGATTTGATGGAGTGGTGTCATTTTAATTGTAGATTTAATTTTGTCATGTGAGCTTTATACCATACCTAGAATCATAGTGTACTATTTTTTAGCTGGCCCCCGGTGCTGTATTTTTTGTTGCCACCTCCTATTGTACATGGCATACTGTTATTTTTGGTGCAAATTACTAACAATATAAAATGGATTGTGCCTGAATAACAGTACAATTAAAGTGTCTAAATGACAGTCCTGCCACCACCGTACGTCACACTGCAAAAAAAAATATTCTATACAGTAACACACATTACCGAGTCAATTCTCATCTTGCCAATTATGCAAGAACTATGGAGCTATGAACATGAAGATTTTGTGCTGCCAAAATAATGCTTTTAAATGTACAGGATGTGAATGAAAGCTGCAGAAAAATGACCAATACACTGGGCCTCTGTTATGACAGTATATCATATTAAAAAGGAGATGCTAACAATATCATCCAACATCATCATCCTTCATCATCAGTCATCATCATCCATCTTCATCATCTCCTTCAACATCATTATCATCTACTTCATCATTATCATCTTCTCTATCATCATCATCCTCATCTCCTCCTCCATCATCATCTCCTCCATTATCACTATCATTATCTCCTCCTCCATCCTCATCACCTCCCCATCATCATTATCATCATCATCATCCCCCATCTCCCTGTGTCAACAGCTGATCAGAGGGGGTTTTGTACGTCTTGCCCCAAACCTTCTGATAATGATAACCCATCATTATGTCCATCATCCTTATGTCCTCCTCATTCATCATCATCCCTATCCCTACTCCTTCATCATCATCCTCATCTCCTCCTCATTCATCATCATCCCCATCCCTACTCCTGCATCATCATCATCATCTCCTCCTCCATTATCATCTCCTCCATTATCATTATCATCATCTCCTTCTTCATCAACTTCTCCTCCTCCTTCATCACCTGCTCCTGCTGATCATCATCTGCTTCTCCTTCTCCATCATCTGCTCCTCCATCATCATCATCATCATCTCTGCCTCCATCATCATCTGCTTCTCCTACGTCATTATCATTATCTCCTCCTCCATCATCTGCTCCTGCTGATCATCATCTGCTGCTCCTCCTCCTCCATCATCTGCTCCTCCATCATCAACATGATCATCATCTCTGCCTCCATCATCATCTGCTTCTCCTATGTCATTATCATTATCTCCTCCTCCATCATCATCTGCTCCTCCGCCATCATCATCATCGTTATCTCCTCTTCCATCATCTCCTCCCCCATCTCCATGTGGGAACTGCTGAGCAGATGGGATTTTGTTTGTCTTACCCCAACCTTCTGATAATGAAGATCCATGGATAGGTCATCAATAACATAGTAATGGACAGTCCCTTCAACAGTTAGCAGCCCTGGGGGGCTTTCACAAACAGCCCTAATAAGCTACAGGGCTGGAGGAAACATGGAAACAGGAACCTCTATCTTTTATAGAACTGTAACCAGTGTTGATCAGGTGCATCAGGGATTAAATAATCTGGATTAGACTATACTCTTTTTCTAGCAGTAACTGCAGGAGTGTGACCAGGAGTAGCTAAACTCCCACTCTTGATCACATGGGCACAGCTGTTGCCAATAATGACATATGTTGTGTGAAAAAGGGTTAATGAAAATACATTAGAAAGTTAATTCATTTTTTGTAGCACAGGAAACATCTGAAATATGGTGTTATCTGTTCAGAATACAACTCTATATTTCCATTTATATTACTAGCTAGTTATCCTATCTTTGTTTTTTCTTCTCTTAAATGACCTCAAATAATAATAATCATTTTCACTGAGCAAGAACAAATATATTTATAAAGAATAACCATGTTGTAATATACTAAGCTCACATATCTAGTAATCTAAGGTTAGTCAATTTCCATCCATAAGGACATCTTTGTGTAAATATTTCCATTAATAAACGAGTCTTGTTCAGGCTAACGAAGTGTTACATGCTGGAAAATAATGTTGTCACAAAGGAATTAATAGCTGTACTTATTCTGCCTATGTCTGACCATACTAGGTGGCACCAAGACAAAGAGTGGCTTTCACACAGGCTTCGAAGACGGAGAAAAACACAGTGTCCTGACCCACCTGGATTGGGAAAGCAGTTAATGTTGGAAACTGGAGGTCATATCATAATTTAATTGCCAATATCCATTTGCCAAGTGCTACAATAAACTGCAACAAGTAGGCCAGCAAATGTGTTTAACACTTTCATGCCCAATGATTAAATATAGACGTTATGGATGGGATTGAGGTGTTTGGAGCGACCTCAGGAGCTGAGCATGCTTCACACTGGGAAGGTGCCAGCTGTGTTATCCAGTCAACATCTGCCTCTAACTGGAAGCTTCGATTATCGCTGCTAACCTATTGAATTCCAGTGCCAATTATTGATACCTGCATTTAAGGCATGATATCCTGCCAGGATCTTCATTCTATAGACAAGTTTTTCCACCACACCAAATATTATTTTTTATGCCGGGGTCACACTTGCAAGTGTGATGTGAGAAACTCACATGAGTCTCTCGCATCAATACCTGGCACTGCAGCCGGCACTCGGGACGGAGTGTGCGGCTGCATACAAATACATGCAGCCACACGCTGTGGTCCGAGTGCCGGCGACAGTGCCTGGAATTGATCCTAGTTTCTCGCATCATACTCGCGAATGTGACCCCGGCCTTAGAAAGAATACAGATTTGAAAAACCTTATTGCACCCAGTAGCATCAATCTCACAAAAGTAATAAGTAAAAAAACAGAGCAGTTTGACCCTTTTTCCAGAATTAATTGGAATCTACCGATGTCAGGGTTGAAAATGTCAATATTGTGTTATGGTTAAACATTGATGTAAACTACCAATCAGCAGCTACCGGGGAGATTTTTCCTATTTCTATCTTTTGTGGTTTATCTACTGGAATGCACTTGCAATCTTCAATATATTGGTCGGATCATTCAGCCCCTTAGCAGTAGAATGAACATACACGCACATAATATCAGGAATGGGATACTTAACCATAGATGGTCCAGTCATTTTCTATCCGGACACCCAAAAAATCCCCCAGAAATTTACGTTTAACAATTCTGGAACAATTTCTGACCATTTCCAGAGGTTAATAAATTGGGAATCCTTCTGGATTTTTAAGTAATCTACCCCTACACCTGAGGGACTCAATGAGAGTATAGAAAACACACATTAGCACATATATGTCCTTATGGAGATAAAGGGTGATATATCTTGTTTGATTGTACTTTACAAAGGAGACGGATCACCCCCTAATTGCGTAGTCCAAATAAAACTTTTCTCTATTACCCGACTCTGGTCATCCATATGCATGGACCCGCACCTTCTTTTTCTTCCCTGGGTGATTGTTTGGGCACTCATCACCTTAATACGTAACATGATTGCGCGGTACTGATGGGCTGTTATTACGGCAGGGTTTCTGAAGGCCCTCTTTTGCTATTAGCTTGGAAGTTTTGTGAAAACTGTAGTGTAATTGCATTTTTTTTTCAACATTACACCTCACTTGAAAAACGTGCCCCTTTTTCAGAACATTATTTGTAATATTTAATATAATATACTGTATATCATCAATTAATATATGATAATATATACCAATATATTATTTATAAATTACATCTTCATGTAATACATGTGATAACATAAATGGCGTAATTCAAAATAAAAGCACAGAAAAAACCCTCATGCGGCTATAATGACAGAAAAATAAAAAAGTGGCTATTCAAAGAAGAGGAGAAAACAAAATATAGTTATGAAAATTGGCTGCGTCGTTAAGGCTGTGTGTCTACGATGAGTTTTCACTTTTCTCTGCGTAAAAAAAACTGCGTCTTAGGCTATGTTCACACGCTGCCTTTTTGTGTGCAATTTAGGCTGCGTTTAAGCTTCTTACCAAAAGCAGGTTTTGCTTATTTTTTGCTGCTTTTTGTCAGGGATCATTTGTCTTTTTTGCATGCTGATAATCTTTAGTGCATAAAAAAAAATTAGATTCAACTTCAGATTTTGGCACGAAAAACGCAGCAAAATCTGATACCTGCATTTTTGCAGTGTTTTTTTGTACTGGCCAATGCTCTCAATATGTGAAAAACGCTGAAGAAGTGTCATGCTACATTTTGCAAAAACACAGCTTTTTGACAAAAAAACAAGGTGTGTGCGTGACATTTCTGAAATCTCATAGACTTTGCTGATGCTGTGAAACGCAGCTAAAATTTTGCATTAAAAAAGCGCTGGAAACCGCTACATGTGAATATAGCCTTACAGTTATAGGAAAGTGGATGGGATTTATAGAAAAATCATGCCCACTGTGTTTGTTTTCACTCAGCGAAAACTTACGTGTGTGTTTCAAATCCGCAACATTTCAATTTCTCTTTTGGGTACGCTGAGTTTTATGTGTAGATTTTTCTCCGCAATTTGCATTAGATGCGGAAAATCTGCAGGTGAAAAATGCACGTGTTTTAGTTTTTCTGCAGCTGAAAAGCATCAAAAACACAAGTAATCCACCACACATGACTGTATCAATAAAGTTTTGCAAAGCCAAATACCAAGAAGTATAAAAAAAGCAGCTTTATTTACAGCATGGCACACCAAAAAGAGACTAAAGATGCAGCATCAAAATCACGATAAAAACGAATGTAAAAAACGCACTCAAAAACAAAAAGTGCAAGTAGCCTAACTTAATAGGTACAGAAATGGTGAAGAAAATCTGCAACATTAAAAACTCACCAAAAGCTCATGGGAGTCAATGGGAAAGCCAAGCTTTTTTCTGGCAGACCATACAAAGTGGTCTGCGGGGCAATGAAAATGTTGAAATTCATGGAAAAAGGGCTGAAAAGAAAGAGAGCATTTTTTCTCCCTCTGACTCCCAGATCGCTGCTGAGAACAGTGGTGTCACACTTTAACTCCACTTAAAGGACTGACAAAAAAATTCAAAATCATCAAGAAATTGGAGTTTACAGATAAAAAGAAATGTTAAGAAACATTCTTTCCTGTATAGTTACTTTTCTATAAGGAAAAATTTAAACAGTATTAAAAAAAATATAATAATGTAAGTAAACCAAAATTAATTTTTTTCGTGAAAAATTGGAAATTTCAGTGTAAATTATGAAGGAAACAAGAAGTGCCAAAAATATGATGGAAGAGGGACTCTGAAACTACAATACACCCTGTATTAGACATAAAGGAGGGCCTCATGCATATTCTGTTCTATTTGTCATGCTAGATTCATAAATGCTATGCACTAAGTGCAAAGCCTGCCAAAATTACAAACAGAATCATCCATACAGCCTTGAAGGCACCAACTGTAGTGTTTCATTCAAATATTGTATATTTGGGGTATTCCTCCACTCATAAAAGTCCTGCACAGTGTGAAGTCTATACACAAGGGAATTGTTAAAGCTCAGGCGAAACGAGCGTCGGGCAGGTGCGGGCTGCTACGGGGCTCCTCCACTGGTTAGTATACCACTATGTCTCCTCTCTTGCACTTTACTGCACAAAGGCACTTTGCCTAGATATTATTGCTTCTTTAAGCACATTATTATTGTATGTCTATACTATGGCATAATTGCCTTTATATATATATGTGCTATATATATTTTATTCTATTATTCTGAGGATCATTTAATGTGGGCATCTAATACAGGGATTACTATACTATTAATATATTTCCATGTCCACATACCCTTTAAATATGATACCTATGTGGTTTAATTTATTAACAGAGGTGGTTGTGGACTTATTAGCTTTGGAATTATGATTATTGTAAACTATAATATGTACCCCGTAACATCCTGTATTTTTTCATCTAAAAATATGTCTTCCCCTGTATTTATGGTTATTATGTACTATGAAATTTTTATGATTTAATAAACTATGATCTACTATATATGTTGTAGTTGTGTATTACATCTATAGGTATATTACAGTGTGAAGCCTGTCAAAAATTACAAGCAGGGTCAAACATACACCCTTGAAGGCACCAACTGTAGTACCTAATTCAAATATTGTGAGCAAAGTATAGTTGTGATATTCCACACTCCTTAAAGTTACAAAGAGTGCAAAGCATTCCAAAAATTACAAGCAAGGTCATCTATACACCCTTGAGAGAAACAACTGGATGGCTGTTATGGTTCTCAATGGCAAGAGAACATAGCCCAGCATACATAGGAACTAGCTCTTGGAAGGATGGAAACTTAAACTGACCATGAACTAAACCTGCCGCACAACTAACAGTAGCCGGGTAGCGTAGCCTGCGTTTTATCCCTAGACGCCCAGCGCCGGCCGGAGGACTAACTAATCCTGGCAGAGGAAAATATAGTCCTGGCTCACCTCTAGAGAAATTTCCCCGAAAGGCAGACAGAGGCCCCCACATATATTGGCGGTGATTTAAGATGAAAATGACAAACGCAGTATGAGAATAGGTTTAGCAAAATCGAGGTCCGCTTACTAGATAGCAGGAAGACAGAAAGGGTACTTTCATGGTCAGCTGAAAATCCAATCAATACACCATCCTGAAATTACTTTAAGACTCTAGTATTAACTCATAACATCAGAGTGGCAATTTCAGATCACAAGAGCTTTCCAGACACAGAAACGAAACTGCAGCTGTGAACTGGAACAAAATGCAAAAAACAAACAAGGACAAAAGTCCGACTTAGCTGGAAGTTGTCTGGTAGCAGGAACATGCACAGAAAGGCTTCTGATTACAATGTTGACCGGCATGGAAGTGACAGAGGAGCAAGGTTAAATAGCGACTCCCACATCCTGATGGGAACAGGTGAACAGAGGGGATGATGCACACAAGTTCAATTCCACCAGTGGCCACCGGGGGAGCCCAAAATCCAATTTCACAACAGTACCCCCCCCTCAAGGAGGGGGCACCGAACCCTCACCAGAACCACCAGGGCGATCAGGATGAGCCCTATGAAAGGCACGGACCAGATCGGAGGCATGAACATCAGAGGCAGTCACCCAAGAATTATCCTCCTGACCGTATCCCTTCCATTTGACCAGATACTGGAGTTTCCGTCTGGAAACACGGGAGTCCAAGATTTTTTCCACAACGTACTCCAACTCGCCCTCAACCAACACCGGAGCAGGAGGCTCAACGGAAGGCACAACCGGTACCTCATACCTGCGCAACAATGACCGATGAAAAACATTATGAATAGAAAAAGATGCAGGGAGGTCCAAACGAAAGGACACAGGGTTAAGAATCTCCAATATCTTGTACGGGCCGATGAACCGAGGCTTAAACTTAGGAGAAGAAACCCTCATAGGGACAAAACGAGAAGACAACCACACCAAGTCCCCGACACAAAGCCGAGGACCAACCCGACGCCGGCGGTTGGCAAAAAGCTGAGTCTTCTCCTGGGACAACTTCAAATTGTCCACCACCTGCCCCCAAATCTGATGCAACCTCTCCACCACAGCATCCACTCCAGGACAATCCGAAGATTCCACCTGACCGGAGGAAAATCGAGGATGAAACCCCGAATTACAGAAAAAAGGAGACACCAAGGTGGCAGAGCTGGCCCGATTATTGAGGGCAAACTCCGCTAAAGGCAAAAAAGCAACCCAATCATCCTGATCTGCAGACACAAAACACCTCAAATATGTCTCCAAAGTCTGATTCGTCCGCTCGGTCTGGCCATTAGTCTGAGGATGGAAAGCAGACGAGAAAGACAAATCTATGCCCATCCTAGCACAGAATGCCCGCCAAAATCTAGACACGAATTGGGTTCCTCTGTCAGAAACGATATTCTCCGGAATACCATGCAAACGAACCACATTTTGAAAAAACAGAGGAACCAACTCGGAAGAAGAAGGCAACTTAGGCAGGGGAACCAAATGGACCATCTTAGAGAAACGGTCACACACCACCCAGATGACAGACATCTTCTGAGAAACAGGAAGATCCGAAATAAAATCCATCGAGATGTGCGTCCAAGGCCTCTTCGGGATAGGCAAGGGCAACAACAATCCACTAGCCCGAGAACAACAAGGCTTGGCCCGAGCACAAACGTCACAAGACTGCACAAAGCCTCGTACATCTCGTGACAGGGAAGGCCACCAGAAGGACCTTGCCACCAAATCCCTGGTACCAAAGATTCCAGGATGACCTGCCAACGCAGAAGAATGAACCTCAGAAATGACTTTCCTGGTCCAATCATCAGGAACAAACAGTCTACCAGGTGGGCAACGATCAGGTCTATCCGCCTGAAACTCCTGCAAGGCCCGCCGCAGGTCTGGAGAAACGGCAGACAATATCACTCCATCCTTAAGGATACCTGTAGGTTCAGAATTACCAGGGGAGTCAGGCTCAAAACTCCTAGAAAGGGCATCAGCCTTAACATTCTTAGAACCCGGAAGGTATGACACCACAAAATTAAACCGAGAGAAAAACAACGACCAGCGCGCCTGTCTAGGATTCAGGCGTCTGGCGGACTCAAGATAAATTAAATTTTTGTGGTCGGTCAATACCACCACCTGATGTCTAGCCCCCTCAAGCCAATGACGCCACTCCTCAAAAGCCCACTTCATGGCCAAAAGCTCCCAATTCCCAATATCATAATTCCGCTCGGCGGGCGAAAATTTACGAGAAAAAAAAGCACAAGGTTTCATCACGGAGCAGTCGGAACTTCTTTGCGACAAAACCGCCCCAGCTCCGATTTCAGAAGCGTCGACCTCAACCTGAAAAGGAAGAGCAACATCAGGCTGACGCAACACAGGGGCGGAAGAAAAGCGGCGCTTAAGCTCCCGAAAGGCCTCCACAGCAGCAGGGGACCAATCAGCAACATCAGCACCCTTCTTAGTCAAATCAGTCAATGGTTTAACAACATCAGAAAAACCAGCAATAAATCGACGATAAAAGTTAGCAAAGCCCAAAAATTTCTGAAGACTCTTAAGAGAAGAGGGTTGCGTCCAATCACAAATAGCCCGAACCTTGACAGGATCCATCTCGATGGAAGAGGGGGAAAAAATGTATCCCAAGAAGGAAATCTTTTGAACCCCAAAAACGCACTTAGAACCCTTCACACACAAGGAATTAGACCGCAAAACCTGAAAAACCCTCCTGACCTGCTGGACATGAGAGTCCCAGTCATCCGAAAAAATCAGAATATCATCCAGATACACGATCATAAATTTATCCAAATAATCACGGAAAATGTCATGCATAAAGGACTGAAAGACTGAAGGGGCATTTGAAAGGCCAAAAGGCATCACCAAATACTCAAAGTGGCCTCGGGCGTATTAAATGCGGTTTTCCACTCATCCCCCTGCTTAATTCGCACCAAATTATACGCCCCACGGAGATCTATCTTAGAGAACCACTTGGCCCCCTTTATGCGAGCAAACAAATCAGTCAGCAGTGGCAACGGATATTGATATTTAACCGTGATTTTATTCAAAAGCCGATAATCAATACACGGCCTCAAAGAGCCATCTTTCTTAGACACAAAGAAAAAACCGGCTCCTAAGGGAGATGACGAAGGACGAATATGTCCCTTTTCCAAGGACTCCTTTATATATTCTCGCATAGCAGCATGTTCAGGCACAGACAGATTAAATAAACGACCCTTAGGGTATTTACTACCCGGAATCAAATCTATGGCACAATCGCACTCCCGGTGTGGAGGTAATGAACCAAGCTTAGGTTCTTCAAAAACGTCACGATAGTCAGACAAGAATTCAGGAATCTCAGATGGAATAGATGACGAAATGGAAACCAAAGGTACGTCCCCATGCATCCCCTTACATCCCCAGCTTAACACAGACATAGCGTTCCAGTCGAGGACTGGGTTATGAGATTGCAGCCATGGCAATCCAAGCACCAACACATCATGTAGATTATACAGCACAAGAAAGCGAATAATCTCCTGATGATCCGGATTAATTCGCATAGTTACTTGTGTCCAGTATTGTGGTTTATTACTAGCCAATGGGGTGGAGTCAATCCCCTTCAGAGGTATAGGAGTTTCAAGAGGCTCTAAATCATACCCACAGCGTTTGGCAAAGGACCAATCCATAAGACTCAAAGCGGCGCCAGAGTCGACATAGGCATCCGCGGTAATAGATGATAAAGAACAAATCAGGGTCACAGATAGAATAAACTTAGACTGAAAAGTGCCAATTGAAACTGACTTATCAAGCTTCTTAGTACGCTTAGAGCATGCTGATATAACATGAGTTGAATCACCACAATAAAAGCACAACCCATTTTTTCGTCTAAAATTCTGCCGTTCGCTTCTGGACAGAATTCTATCACATTGCATATTCTCTGGCGTCTTCTCAGTAGACACCGCCAAATGGTGCACAGGTTTGCGCTCCCTCAGACGTCTATCGATCTGGATAGCCATTGTCATAGACTCATTCAGACCAGCAGGCACAGGGAACCCCACCATAACATCCTTAACGGCATCAGAGAGACCCTCTCTGAAATTCGCCGCCAGGGCGCACTCATTCCACTGAGTAAGCACAGACCATTTACGGAATTTTTGGCAGTATATTTCAACTTCATCTTGCCCCTGAGATAGGGACATCAAGGCTTTTTCCGCCTGAATCTCTAAATGAGGTTCCTCATAAAGCAACCCCAAGGCCAGAAAAAACGCATCCACATTGAGCAACGCAGGATCCCCTGGAGCCAATGCAAAAGCCCAATCTTGAGGGTCGCCCCGGAGCAAGGAAATCACAATCCTGACCTGCTGAGCAGGATCTCCAGCAGAGCGAGATTTCAGGGACAAAAACAACTTGCAATTATTTTTGAAATTTTGAAAGCAAGATCTATTCCCCGAGAAAAATTCAGGCAAAGGAATTCTAGGTTCAGATATAGGAACATGAACAACAAAATCTTGTAAATTTTGAACTTTCGTGGTGAGATTATTCAAACCTGCAGCTAAACTCTGAATATCCATTTTAAGGTGAACACAGAGCCATTCCAGGATTAGAAGGAGAGAGAGAGAGGAAGGCTGCAATATAGGCAGACTTGCAAGTGATTCAATTGAAAGCACACTCAGAACTGAAGGAAAAAAAAAAAAAATTTTTCAGCAGACTTCTTTTTTCTCTCCTTTCTCTGCCAATTAATTTAACCCTTTGTGGGCCGGTCAAACTGTTATGGTTCTCAATGGCAAGAGAACATAGCCCAGCATACATAGGAACTAGCTCTTGGAAGGATGGAAACTTAAACTGACCATGAACTAAACCTGCCGCACAACTAACAGTAGCCGGGTAGCGTAGCCTGCGTTTTATCCCTAGACGCCCAGCGCCGGCCGGAGGACTAACTAATCCTGGCAGAGGAAAATATAGTCCTGGCTCACCTCTAGAGAAATTTCCCCGAAAGGCAGACAGAGGCCCCCACATATATTGGCGGTGATTTAAGATGAAAATGACAAACGTAGTATGAGAATAGGTTTAGCAAAATCGAGGTCCGCTTACTAGATAGCAGGAAGACAGAAAGGGTACTTTCATGGTCAGCTGAAAACCCTATCAATACACCATCCTGAAATTACTTTAAGACTCTAGTATTAACTCATAACATCAGAGTGGCAATTTCAGATCACAAGAGCTTTCCAGACACAGAAACGAAACTGCAGCTGTGAACTGGAACAAAATGCAAAAAACAAACAAGGACAAAAGTCCGACTTAGCTGGAAGTTGTCTGGTAGCAGGAACATGCACAGAAAGGCTTCTGATTACAATGTTGACCGGCATGGAAGTGACAGAGGAGCAAGGTTAAATAGCGACTCCCACATCCTGATGGGAACAGGTGAACAGAGGGGATGATGCACACAAGTTCAATTCCACCAGTGGCCACCGGGGGAGCCCAAAATCCAATTTCACAACAGATGGCCTTGTAAGGAGGTGCCCGCTTCCCTCAGTGCTGCCCTCTCCTGCTCTCCTGTGACCTCCCATGCACATGATATAGCTATGTTCATTCATTGTATAACATTCATATATGTGTATTGCACTGTATGTGATGTACCCTGTATACCACCATATGAACTTGCAGCCACTAGGAGGGATGAACCTGTTGCTACCTCAGAACTGCCTGGGACTCTGGCCAGGGCAGACGTGTTTCACAGACGGGGCACAGCCAGTCCCCCTAACAGGAGAGGTCTGTTGCCCCGGGCTTCAAGGACTTTAAGGACCCCAGGACTCAGGAAGAGTCCCTTTTTACACCCTCATTAAAATTTTAAGAAAGTGTACACATGTAGCAGGCACATTTTTGTTTTGATTTCAAACCAATGAAATTTCACACAAAGCAGGTTATATATTATATATGACAATAATCAATTTTTTTAACAAAAATATTTTTTTCAATTTTAACCCACCGTAGTTTTACACAAAGCAAGTTAAACTGTATGCATGAATCATTGAATCCATAAAAATTTTTTGAAGCTTTTTTTTAGACCCCCAAAATGTAACAAGAACCACGTTACAATGCATGAATGACTCATTGAATCCATAAAGATTTTTTCAAGGTTTTATTTATTTTTACATAACACCAACATGTAACAGAAAGCACTTAATACTGTATGGATCAGTAATTGAATCATAAAAAAATATAATTTTTTTTGTTTTACATAACACGGAAATATAACAGAAAGCACTAAAACTGTATGTATGAATACCTGAATCCAGACAAATTTCTCAATGCTTTTTTTGTAGTGTTAAATAGGGTTGAGCGAAACGGATCGGTCATTTTCATAAGTCGCCGACTTTTGGCAAAGTCGGGTTTCATGAAATCACACAATCTTCGTGCCAAAGTCGCGTTTCATATGACGCTTAAAGAGTCATTTCTCAGCCAATGAAGATGCACGCAGAGTGTGGGCAACGTGATGACATAGGTCCTGGTCCCCACCATCTTAGAGAAGGGCATGGCAGTGATTGGCTTGCTTTCTGTGGCATCACAGGGGCTATAAAGGGGCGTTCCCGCCGACCGCCATGTTACTGCTGCTGATCTGAGCATAGGGAGAGGATGCTGCTGCTTCGTCAGAAGCAGGGATAGCGTTAGGCAGGGTAAATTAACCCCCAAACCGCTTGTGCTGTAGCAATTTCCACTGTCCAACACCACCTTTTCTTTGCAGGGACAGTGGAGGCAAGATTTCTGTGCAACAGCTCTGTAGGTTATAAGGCTCCCTGATAGCTGCGTTGCTGTGTGTACGCCACTGTACAAACCAACTGCTTTTTTCAAAGCACAAATCCTGTTGCTCCTTCCTTTCTGCACAGCTATCTTGTTTGTTTGTCCACACTTTTGACTTTTGTGTGCAGCAGTCCTTTTTATTGCTGCCTGCCATACTTTTCTGAGATTACTGTAGGGAGATAGTAATTGTAGTACAGTCCCTTTTTTTTTTTTTTTGTTATATCTCTTCAAGCCACTTTCTGCCACAGAAAATATACTCTAATACAGTGGCCCAGATTTATTCACTAGTCTCCCTGAAAAAAAAATAAAAGGGGCAGATTAAAATTGGCAAATCTGCATCAGTGCCAGTCCTGTGTGTGGCATCTGTCTTTCATTTTCTGCCACAGAAAACCTACTGTATAACAGTGGGCCTGATTAAATCACTTGTCTCCCATATAAAAAAAAAATTAAAATAAAGGGAGAATAATCTTTCCAAATCTGTGCATCTGTGCCAGTCGTGTCTGTGGTTTCTGTCAGTCATTTTGTGCCACAGAAACTATACTGTGATATAGTGCGCCTGATTAAATCACTTGTCTCCCATATCAAAAAAAGAGGGAGATTTCTATTGCCAGTGTGTGCATCTGCGTGCATCAGTCCTGTTAGTGGCATATCTGCCAGCCTCTTTCTGCCAATCAAACTGTGTAGTGTAATACAGTGGGCCTGATTTTTTCCTGCATTCTCCCACACATAAAGAGGGAGATTTCTATTGCCAGTGTGTGCATCTGCGTGCATCAGTCCTGTTAGTGGCATATCTGCCAGCCTCTTCCTGCCAATCAAACTGTGTAGTGTAATACAGTGGGCCTGATTTCTTCACAATTCTCCCACACATAAAGAGGGAGATTTCTATTGCCAGTGTGTGCATCTGCGTGCGTCAGTCCTGTTAGTGGCATATCTGCCAGCCTCTTTCTGCCAATCAAACTGTGTAGTGTAATACAGTGGGCCTGATTTTTTCCTGCATTCTCCCACACATAAAGAGGGAGATTTCTATTGCCAGTGTGTGCATCTGCGTGCGTCAGTCCTGTTAGTGGCGTATCTGCCAGCCTCTTTCTGCCAATCAAACTGTGTAGTGTAATACAGTGGGCCTGATTTTTTCCTACATTGTCCAACACATAAAAAAAGGGAGATTTAAATTCACAACAAGTTTATGTACACCTTCTACCTGGTTTTACAGGACCACATAACGGTTGTTTGTTTGGTTACATTTTTCCAAGAATGAAGAAGTCTGGTGGAAGAGGTCGTGGCCGTGGGCGGTCATTGCCAGCTGGTAATGATGGTAGTGGTGGTGGTCGTGGAGCATCAGGTGGTCGTGGGAAAAGCAATATAGCCCCTAAGTCTCGAGTTGTTGAGCCAGCATCATCGTCTGGCTACACAAGGCCTTGAACGCTCCCTTTTCTTGGAGTAGGAAAACCGCTTTTAAAGCCGGAGCAGCAGGAACAAGTTTTGGCTTTCCTTGTTGACTCTGCCTCTAGCTCTTTCGCCTCCTCTTCGGAAAGTGCAAAATGTAAAAGCAGCGCGTCGTCAGTGGATGGTCCCGGTCAGGGACAAGTCGCTTCCTTGTGTTCTTCAACCAGAACAACAGAGAAGGATGTGTCAAGCGACACAATGGGTTACTCCATGGAGCTCTTTACACATACCGTTCCTGGGTTAGAAAGGGAAATTGTTAAAAGGCCATGCCCATTACAAGATGAATCGGACATGGAGTGCACAGATGCACAGCCACAGCCAGATTATTATGCTGTTCCTTTGACTCAGATCAGAACATTGCCCTCGCAGTGTACTGATCCAGAAATTGACCCTGATGAGACTATGGAGCCCCGTCACGAACGCCATAGCACCGGCTTACACGGTGACCCAGAGGAAGGTGCACAGGACATAGAAGAGGAGGTCATAGATGACCCAGTTGTTGACCCCGATTGGCAGCCATTGGGGGAACAGGGTGCAGGCGGCAGTAGCTCTGAAGCTGAGGAGGAGGAGGAGCCGCAGCAGGCATCAACATCGCAACAGGTTCCATCTGGCAGGCCCGTATCTGGTCAAAAACGTGTGGCAAAAACAAAACCAGTTGTAGGACAGCGTGGCCATCTGGTTAAAGTAGCTCAGTGTGCAATGCCTGAAAAGGTATCCGATAGTAGGAAGAGTGCAGTTTGGAATTTTTTTAACCAAGATCCCAATGATCAGCGCAAAGTCATCTGTAAAAAATGCTCAAGGACCTTCAGCAGAGGTCAGAATGTTAAAAATCTAAACACAAGTTGCATGCATAGACATTTAACCACCATGCACTTGCAAGCCTGGACTAACTACCAAACGTCCCTTAACATTGTAGCACCCTCTCACAATGAAGCTAGTCAGCAACGCTACAACCTTCCCTCACTGTAAGCCCACCATTTACCACACCAGCTGCAGTAAATGTGGAGTTTTCGTCACAAGGCCAAAGCAGTCAGGGAATCACCAGGTTCGTGGTAGGAAACACTGTATGTAGGGCAACAGCAAGAATACCATCACCAACCCTCTCTCAGTCTGCCATGTCTACCGGCACCCCCGCTACTTCCACCCTATGCAGCTCTCCAGTCCAGCTCACCCTACATGAGACTCTCGTTAGGAAAAGGAAGTACTCATCCTCCCATCCGCGTACACAGGGTTTGAACGCCCACATTGCTAGACTAATCTCGTTAGAGATGATGCCCTACCGGTTAGTTGAAAGCTAAGCTTTCAAAGCCCTGATGGACTATGCTGTACCACGCTACGAGCTACCCAGTCGACACTTCTTTTCGAGAAAAGCCATCCCAGCCCTCCACCAGCATGTAAAAGACCGTATTGTCCATGCACTCAGGCAATCTGTCAGTAGAAAGGTGCACCTGACAACAGATGCATGGACCAGTAGGCATGGCCAGGGGCGTTACGTCTCCATCACGGCACACTGGGTTAATGTGGTGGATGCAGGGTCCACAGGGGACAGCAATATTAGGACAGTTCTGCCTAGCCCACGGTCTAGGAAACAGTTAGCTGTAGGCGATTGTCCCCCCTCCTCCTCCTCATCCTCCAGCAGAAGCGAGAGCTCATCCACAGACCGCAGTCGCACGACCACTCCATCCGCAGCTGCCACTGTTGCACACGAGGTGTCCCAGTATGGAACAGCTAGTGGCAAGCGTCAGCAGGCTGTATTGGCAATGAAGTGTTGGGGCGACAACAGACACACCGCGGAAGTTCTGTCCGAGTTCTTGCAGCAAGAAACTGAGTCATGGCTGGGCACTGTACATCTTGAGGCAGGCAAGGTAGTGAGTAATAACGGAAGGAATTTTATGACTGCCATAGCCCTTTCACAACTGAAACACATTCCTTGCCTGGCTCACACCTTAAACCTGGTGGTGCAGTGCTTCCTGAAAAGTTATCCGGGGTTACCCGACCTGCTCCTGAAAGTGCGCAGACTTTGCTCGCACATCCGCCGTTCGCCCATACACTCCAGCCGTATGCAGAACCATCAGCGGTCTTTGAAACTTCCCCAGCATCGCCTAATCATCGACGTTGCAACAAGGTGGAACTCCACACTGCACATGCTTCAGAGACTGTGCGAACAGAGGCGTGCTGTTATGTATTTGTGGGAGGATACACATACACGGGCAGGCAGTTGGATGGCAGACATGGAGTTGTCTGCTGTGCAGTGGTCGAAGCTCCAAGACCTGTGTCAAATCCTTCAGTGTTTTGAGGAATGCACACGGCTGGTTAGTGCAGACAATGCCATAATAAGCATGAGCATCCCCCTAATGCATCTGCTGATGCAAAGTTTGACGCACATAAAGGAGCAGGCGTCTGCAGCCGAGGACGAGGGAAGCCTTGATGACAGTCAGCCATTGTCTGCTCAGGGAAGTCTACAGGACGAGGTGGCGGGCGAAGAGGAGCAGGACGAGGAGGATGATGGGGATGAGTATTTTTTGGATGAGGAAGCTTCTCAGGGGGCAATAGAAACTGCTGGCGGTGCAAGGCCGGGTTCTGGGTTTTTGAGGGAGACAAGTGACATTGATTTGCCCGAAAGTGCTCCTGAACCCAGCATATGCTCTGATTTGACAACTGGAACATTGGCACACATGGCAGATTATGCCTTGCGTATCCTCAAAAGGGACCCACGCATTATAAAAATGATGACCGATGACGATTACTGGTTGGCCTGCCTCCTTGATCCTCGCTATAAAGGCAAATTGCAAAATATCATGCCACATGAGAACCTTGAACAAATATTGGCAACCAAACAAGCAACTCTTGTAGACCGTTTGATTCAGGCATTCCCAGCACACAGCACCGGTCATGGTTCTCACACGAGCTGCAGGGGGCAACAGGGCAGAGTTGTTAGAGTTGCACAAATCAGAAGTGGCTTTGGACAGAGGGGTTTTCTGACCAGGTTGTGGATTGATTTCGCAATGACCGCAGACACGACAGGTACAGCAGCATCAATTCAAAGTGACAGGAGACAACATTTGTCCAGTATGGTTACTAACTATTTTTCCTCCATTATCGATGTTCTCCCTCAACCGTCATTCCCCTGTGATTACTGGGCATCCAAAATAGACACCTGGCCTGAATTGTCCGAATATGCATTGCAGGAGCTTGCTTGCCCAGCAGCTAGTGTGCTATCAGAAAGAGTATTCAGTGCTGCTGGTTCAATACTGACCAAAAAAAGGACTCGTCTGGCTACCCAAAATGTTGATGATCTAACCTTCATTAAAATGAACCACTCATGGATTTCTAATTATTTTGCCCCACCTTTCCCGGCTGACACCTAGCTTTCCTGTAAAAAGGTCTTGCTTTGGGACTGGTCTTACTGACTGTTCCAATCTCTTAATTTGCAGCTGCTGTTTGTCCAGCATACGACATGTTTACACCTCCCTAAATGGCCTAACTCCCCCCGACGGGGCCGTGGTCTCGCCACTTGGGGCAAGCACCCGTCAGAGTGCCGTTTGTCTGAAGAGGTGGGGGTGCCCACTTTTGGTCGACGGCACTGGCACTGGGTCCCTCATAGTACAATGAAGTGTCTCTGGCGGTGGTGGCGTGCACCCAACGTCAGACACACCGTTGTAACATGAGGGGCCCTCAGCTTGTACCGCCGGCCATGAGAGAGTGTCCCCCCCAGCTCAAACAGTGCTCTACCACTTGCAAAATTATCTCTCACTGCTCCACCACTGTTTAGTCTATGCGCTGAAATCCTTCAATGCCTGGCACTGACAATAACAATTTGTTGACATGTATGATGCTATTTAAAATAGTCAGGGGCCCTGTCCTACATTTACACCAGTAAATACTTTGCTTCAAATTACAATGTCTGAAAGTCCGCATAGGAGCCCACCCCTGTACCTAAGTATGCCACCCTTTTTTTTTTTTTTTTTTCTTCTTTTTTTTGTGAGACATTAACATCTATTTAGTTTTTGGGAGTACTTACTGTGTCAGACACTCCTTCCAATTGTCCTCCGCTGATCACACCAATGCTGCCTGTGTACCCCTATAGCCTAATTTAAACTGCATAGAGCCTGCTTTTATTCTTTTACGCCTAGTAAGTTTGTCTGCGGTCCCTCCTTCCAATTGTCCTCCGCTGACCACACCAATGCTGCCTGTGTACCCCTATAGCCTAATTTAAACTGCATAGAGCCTGCTTTTATTCTTTTAGGCCTAGGAAGTCTGTCTGCGGTCCCTCCTTCCAATTGTCCTCCGCTGACCACTCCAATGCTGGCTGTGTACCCCTGCCACATAATGGAAGCTGCATAGAGCCACCTTTGTTTTTTTAGGCCTAGGAAGTCTGTCTGCGGTCCCTCCTTCCAATTGTCCTCCGCTGACCACACCAATGCTGCCTGTGTACCCGTGTAGCCTAATTTAAACTGCATACAGCCTGCTTTTATTCTTTTAGGCCTAGGAAGTCTGTCTGCGGTCACTCCTTCCAATTGTCCTCCGCTGACCACACCAATGCTGGCTGTGTACCCCTGCCACATAATGGAAGCTGCATAGAGCCACCTTTGTTATTTTAGGCCTTGGAAGTCTGTCTGCGGTCCCTCCTTCCAATTGTCCTCCGCTGACCACACCAATGCTGCCTGTGTACCCCTGTAGCCTAATTTAAACTGCATTGAGCCTGCTTTTATTCTTTTAGGCCTAGGAAGTCTGTCTGCAGTCCCTCCTTCCAATTGTCCTCCGCTGACCACACCAATGTTGCCAGTGTACCGCTGCCACATAATGGAAGCTGCATAGAGCCACCTTTGTTATTTTAGGCCTAGGAAGTCTGTCTGTGGTTCCTCCTTCCAATTGTCCTCCGCTGACCACACCAATGCTGGCTGTGTACCCCTGCCACATAATGGAAGCTGCATAGAGCCACCTTTATTATTTTAGGCCTAGGAAGTCTGTCTGCGGTCCCTCCTTCCAATTGTCCTCCGTCGACCACACCAATGCTGCCTGTGTACCTCTGTAACCAATTTAAAACTGCATAGAGCCAACTTTTTAATTTAACACATACTACCTTTGTCTGTCTGCGCCACTCAATCACACTGTCCTCCACTGAAAAAGCTGAGCTTCAACCTTCAGACTCTCATTAAGTAGTTGTTTATATAACACTGCTGTTGCCCTACTACTTTGGTTGGGGCCTAGTAACGGTGTCTGCCGCTCCTTGGTGTTCTCCTCCTCCTTGGTGTTCTCCTCCAGGTTTACTTGTCTGAGCTTCAACCTTCAGGCTCTCATTAAGTAGTTGTTTATATAGCATTGCAGTTGCCCTACTACTTTGGTTGGGGCCTAGTAACGGTGTCTGCCGCTCCTTGGTGTTCTCCTCCTCCTTGGTGTTCTCCTCCAGGTTTACTTGTCTGAGCTTCAACCTTCAGGCTCTCATTAAGTAGTTGTTTATATAACACTGCAGTTGCCCTACTACTTTGGTTGGGGCCTAGTAACGGTGTCTGCCGCTCCTTGGTGTTCTCCTCCTTGGTGTTCTCCTCCAGGTTTACTTGTCTGAGCTTCAACCTTCTGGCTCTCATTAAGTAGTTGTTTATATAACACTGCAGTTGCCCTACTACCTTGGTTGGGGCCTACTAATAGTGTCTGCCGCTCCTTGGTGTTCTCCTCCTCCTTGGTGTTCTCCTCCAGGTTTACTTGTCTGAGCTTCAACCTTCAGGCTCTCATTAAGTAGTTGTTTATATAACGCTGCTGTTGCCCTACTACTTTGGTTGGGGCCTACTAACGGTGTCTGTCGCTCCTTGGTGTTCTCCTCCTCCTTGGTGTTCTCATCCAGGTTTACTTGTCTGAGCTTCAACCTTCTGGCTCTCATTAAGTAGTTGTTTATATAACACTGCAGTTTCCCTACTACTTTGGTTGGGGACTACTAACGGTGTCTGCCACTCCTTGGTGTTCTCCTCCTCCTTGGTGTTCTCCTCCAGGTTTACTTGTCTGAGCTTCAACCTTCAGGCTCTCATTAAGTAGTTGTTTATATAACACTGTAGTTGCCCTACTACTTTGGTTGGGGCCTAGTAACGGTGTCTGCCGCTCCTTGGTGTTCTCCTCCTCCTTGGTGTTCTCCAGGTTTACTTGTCTGAGCTTCAACCTGCAGGCTCTCATTAAGTAATTAAGTAGTTGTTTATATAACACTGCAGTTGCCCTACTACTTTTGTTGGGGCCTTCTAACGGTGTCTGCCGCCCCTGGGTTTCCTCCTGTTTGGTTTTCTTGAGCTTCAACCTTCAGGCTCTCATTAGGT
Source organism: Ranitomeya variabilis (assembly GCF_051348905.1). NCBI lineage: Eukaryota > Metazoa > Chordata > Amphibia > Anura > Dendrobatidae > Ranitomeya > Ranitomeya variabilis. The sequence continues at coordinate 530,611,793 of NC_135237.1, read as the reverse complement.
AGTTGTTAATGTAACACTGCAGTTGGCCTACTAGTTTGGTTGGGGCCTAGTAACGGTGTCTGCCGCTGCTTGGTGTTCTCCTCCACTGAACAAAGCAGTGCCGCCTGTTTCCTACTGTTACCAATTTAGAACTGCATTTAGCCTAGTTACTTATTTGGGCCTACTCACTGTGTCAGCCTCTCATTACAGTTGTCCTCCATTGAACAAAGCAATGCCGCCTGTTTCCTACTGTTACCAATTTTGAACTGCATTTAGCCTAGTTACTTATTTGGGCCTACTCACTGTGTCAGCCTCTCATTACAGTTGTCCTCCACTGAACAAAGCAATGCCGCCTGGTTAGTCCTATTACCAATTTTGAACTGCATTTAGCCTAGTTACTTATTTGGGCCTACTCACTGCATCAGCCTCTCATTACAGTTGTCCTCCACTGAACAAAGCAATGCCGCCTGGTTAGTCCTGTTACCACATTTGAACTGCATTTAGCCCACTTTATTATTTGGGCCTACTAACTGTGTTTCCTCCTCATCCTGCCCATTGCCCAGCCAGTGCTATATGAGTCTTGTGGTACATTGACCCAGACCACTACATTCCCCTTGCACTACACAGCCAGAATCTGACCCTGCTGAAAGTCAGGTTCCCCTTCCCGCATACTATACCACCTTACACGGGGACAAAGAGGAAGGTGCAGATGAAAGTGCAGGTTCCTTCATCAGGTGGGGGGCATACTCGTTGGTGACGTCACTGGCACAGGGCCCCTCATAGTACGCAAAAGTGTCGCTGCCGGTGGGAGGCGCCCCCGCCGTGCAAACACACCGCCGTACTGTGAGGGGCCCTGTGCCAGTGCCAATGCGAACGAGTGGGCCCCCGCCTGCTTGCTCAGGATCACAGCACTTGCAAAGTTGAAATACTTACTTCTCCCTGCTCCACCGCCGTGACGTAGTCCACGTTTCCTGGGCCCACTAAAAACTTGAACGAGCCCTGCCCCCCACAACTTTCGCCAAATGACCCCCAATTTCCAATGCCTAACTATTATTATTAAGTAAATTAAGATTGACAAGCTTCAGTAACAAGAATGGATGTTTTTGGCATTAAAATGGGCACTGTAGGTGTTTTCCTGGCCTCCACTCACTGCCGACTATGCTTCCCCATTGACTTGCATTGGGTTTTGTGCTTCGGTCGATCCCCGACTTTTCGCGATAATCGGCCGATTTCACTCGACTCAACTTTTGACAAAGTCGGGTTTCGCAAAACCCGACTCGACCCCCAAAAAGTAAAAGTCGCTCAACCCTAGTGTTAAATATACCAACAAAAGGTAAGAACACGTACTTTATGGATGAGCAATATAATACCTATAAATTTTTGAACAGTTTTTTGGAGGGAAAGATACCCCCAAATGTACCTAAGAACAAAAAATACTCTATGGATGAGCAATATAATACTGATACAATTTAACAATTTATTGGAGGGTTAGATACCACCAAAATGTGCCCAAGAAGTTGTAATACTGTGTGACTGAGCAATATAATACCTATAAATTTATGAAGAATTTTTGGGAGGGTTAAATGCCACCAAAATGAAACCAAGAACACGTAATACTCAATGGGTGAGCAATATAATACAAATATATTTTTTATCAATTTTTTGGAAGGTAATATACTGATGAAATGTACCCTAGAACACGTTATACTCTATGGATTACTAATTTCATCCAGATAGATTTTTGAAAGATTCTATGAAGGGTTAGATATGACATACATTTACCCCAGACCATGGAATAGTGTATAGCTAAGAAATTTAACCTAGAAAAATTTGTTAACTCTTTTTTGGAGCATTATATATCACAGAAATGTATCCCAGACTATGGAGTAGTGTATGAGTGAGAAATTTAAGTTTTACATACCACTAAAATGTACCAAGAACCAAGGTAATCCTCTTCAAGTGTCCGCTTCTTCTTCCTCTTCCTCGGGAAGCTGGGGGGACTGCCTCCACCGGCATCTTGGTGTCAATCTGTGACGGTCTTCGGCAAGGAAGGAGTGCCTCAAACTGTTTCTTGAACTGGGACCCTAACTATCCATGTTTGAGGGGGTACTCTTGATGGTAGCTAGGCCTGAGTCTCCAATCTTACTATGCTTCTGTTAAACCCTGATCTGTCCCCACCCCCAACCAATGAGACATGGGACAGAAATGTAATGTTACCAACACACAAAGCAAAACAGGGATAACAGAAAACCACTATCATACAAAAGCACTAAATAACAATAGGGATAAGGATAGGGTCAGGGAGAAATACATTAAATGTGGCAGGGACCAGGAAATAAACACAAACGCACTGCAGCAAAAGCAAAACACAGATAACTTCTACAACAACTCTATTCAAAACCACTTTGCTTTAGCACATAGCACAGGAAGACAAATCTTTCACCAAATCTTTGTACACAGACAAGAAGGTCTGACCAGTTTATATAGGAAGCGGTAATGATCAGATTCCTAGCAGCTGAAATGGAGCTGCTTGTTTCTGACCAGCATAGAAAGGGTCGTTAACCAGCAATTCATTCCTCGATATGACCATCTACCTCCAGGTCTTCCAGGTGGACGTGATACCCTCGTGACACTTGGAGTTTGATTCCCTGGTGCCTGGGCTGTAAGTTCGGGAGCACCATCATATAGAAATAGGCAACAGCCCCCTGAGTTACCTGCATCATCGGCTCCTCTCACAAAGGAGGTGGAGTGCTCCAATGACAATATGTGCTTCCGAGGTTGGTAGTAGCCCTGTCTTGATTCACCTCAAGGAGCCTCTCCCTGGCCTGTTCATTTCTCTAGAAGGGTTCATCCTCATTCCTTCCTTCTAAGACCACATCCACTGCATACCAGTGATGTTGCACCTCCATTTTGAGGAACGTGACCCTAGTTAAAGCCATCAGATCTTGCAGCCTTTATGGTAAGTGTTCTGTCTCTTCTGATAGATGTATAAATTTACAGTGGCGCTTAGTGACCAGCTTTGGTGTAATGCTGCAGATTTAAACCACCACCACAATGTGGTTAGAAGACAAAGTCTTATATTAATACTAATAAGTAAGTAAACCCGCGCAGAAAACCAAGTGGGAATATTAATATTATTTGTTTTTACTAAAAGAAGATGAGAAATTCTTTATACACAACAATGAATTGCACTCCGCCCGTATGAAAAATCAGTAAAATTGTGAACCAAAATACATATAATATAAAAGATGGAACAATAACCATAATAGACTTATTCACTTAATCTAAATGTGATGTCCACATGAGTACTAATAGATAAGGGTAACCATATATCCACTCTGTATAAGCCAATGGACTCACACCTCATAAGTAGTGTTGAGCGATACCGTCCGATACTTGAAAGTATCGGTATCGGAAAGTATCGGCCGATACCGGCAAAGTATCGGATCCAATCCGATACCGATACCCGATACCAATACAAGTCAATGGGACTCAAGTATCGGACGGTATTCCTGATGGTTCCCAGGGTCTGAAGGAGAGGAAACTCTCCTTCAGGCCCTGGGATCCATATTAATGTGTAAAAGAAAGAATTAAAATAAAAAATATTGCTATACTCACCTCTCCGACGCAGCCTGGAGCTTACCGAGGGAACCGGCAGCGTTGTTTGCTTAAAATTCGCGCGTTTTCTTCCTTACGTGAAGTCCCGGCTTGTGATTGGTCACGTGCCGCCCATGTGGCCGCGACGCGACCAATCACAGCAAGCCGTGACGTAATTCAGGTCCTTCAGGATTTTAAAATTACGTTCCGGCTTTGTGATTGGTCGCGTCGCGGTCACATGGGCGACGCGACCAATCACAAGCCGTGACGTCACGGGAGGCTGGACACGCGCGCATTTTAAAATGCGCGCTTGTCCAGCCTCCCGTGACGTCACGGCTTGTGATTGGTCGCGTCGCCCATGTGACCGCGACGCGACCAATCACAAAGCCGGAACGTAATTTTAAAATCCTGAAGGACCTGAAATTACGTCACGGCTTGCTGTGATTGGTCGCGTCGCGGCCACATGGGCGGCACGCGACCAATCACAAGCCGGGACTTCACGTAAGGAAGGAAACGCGCGAATTTTAAGCAAACAACGCTGCCGGTTCCCTCGGTGAGGTCCAGGCTGCGTCGGAGAGGTGAGTATAGCAATATTTTTTATTTTAATTCTCTCTTTTACACATTTTTACATTAATGTTGTTTCGATACCGATACCCGATACCACAAAAGTATCGGATCTCGGTATCGGAATTCCGATACCCGCAAGTATCGGCCGATACCCGATACTTGCGGTATCGGAATGCTCAACACTACTCATAAGTCATAGTAAATAAATATCCTTGTAGGACATAGAGAGATCTCTCAAAAAACGGCAAATGACCGCAAAAATGCAGGACAAAAAAAAAGAAGAAAAAACAAAATGATAAAATGCTGTAAGCACAAAAAGGGTTTTAAAACCCAAAATGCTCTAGGAAGCTGCCCCGGCCGGTAGCAAAGCTTCAGTAAATCAGGTGTAGCAACGTGTGACAGCTGGATTAACCACGTCGGAAACCTGCTGTACGTGCCACCTGTTACCTTAGATGGAGCTCGTGTGTTGCCGCTGTCCTTTCCTCGCTGTGTCCTCGGTGGAGGATTTCCTGGATCCTGAGTAGGTGGTGTGGTCACGGCTTCTGTGGCATTCACTGCTTCCTGGCGGTAATACTCTCCGGAGCAGGACCTGCCGTGACGTCACCAATCACGTGAAGAGAAGAAGAATAGTTTGCAAACTGAACGTTCAGGAGATACGGGTCGCCGCATGGGCCAAAGTCCTAGAGCATTTTGGGTTTTATAACCCTTTTTGTGCTTACAGCATTTTATCATTTTGTTTTTTCTTCTTTTTTTTGTCCTGCATTTTTGCGGTCATTTGCCGTTTTTTGAGAGATCTCTCTATGTTCTACAAGGATATTCATTTACTATGACTTATGAGGTGTGAGTCCATTGGCTTATACAGAGTGGATATATGGTTACCCTTATCTATTAGTACTCATGTGGACATCACATTTAGATTAAGTGAATAAGTCTATTATGGTTATTGTTCCATCTTTTATATTATATGTATTTTGGTTCACAATTTTACTGACTTTTCATATGGCCGGAGTGCAATTCATTGTTGTGTATAAAGAATTTCTCATCTTCTTTTAGTAAAAACAAATAATATTAATATTCCCACTTAGTTTTCTGCGCGGGTTTACTTATTTATTAGTTCTGTCTCTTCTGCCTGATGGTTGAACGAGATGTGATGACTGGTACCAAATTCTTTAATGGATTCTCTTCTCCGCTGATGGTTATATGTAATGCCCTTCCCCACAGGATGCCAACTCTCAGTACCTTGCGGCTAGCAGGCCGATAACTTTTCTCCAGACCTGGTCCTGGCTCACCTCCTTGTCTCTTGCAACCAGCTTATGCATTGCAATCTTCTCACCAGTTTCTGGATCCTGCCTCTCCTGTCTGCAGTCCACAAGAATCCAAGCAGTAAAGGATGTGGCCTGCGTTTGGACCTTGGTGATTCTGGGCAATTGCTCGGATTTGTATCACAGGCTTCTGCTACCTTTACTGTTGCACCAGCCTCCTCTTGCTCCAATTCCTCCGGTCACTCCCTCAAGAGTGTTGCGTGGTTCTGCCATATTTGTCGCCCACTAAGCATGTTACACTACATGGGTGACTAATTGAATATGTGCACCCCTGGAGTCCGGTTGCCACAATGGCATTGCCTCCCTCACAGGGGGTGATGCCATGCCTGGAAGCAAGAAGGGATCCCCTTAGCAGGTAACACTGGCATACAACACCTTTCCTTACTCCAAACCAGAAGAAGGAGCTCTAAACCTGGTTTCAGGGGAGCTTCCCTATATGTTCTGGTCTGGAGGCAGGTTCAGCTAGAGTGAAGTGTGAGACAGTGAAGGTTGAGGAAGAATATGAGGAGAACCTGAGGGACTGGAGCTGTGACTGAGCTCAACCCAGGACTGAGCATAAAAGACCGGACACCGGAGTCCGTTGTTGTGTGGGAACTGCAGGCCCCGCAGCCAAATCTGGAGGACAGGAGATTGCAGGTCCCCTTGGCCCCTGACACCCAAAGGCACAGCAGCACACTAGAGCCCGGAGTCACCATGAGGGATGACACCTGGAAAAGGCTTGAGCTGCCTGCCATGCGGGTAGTATTCTACTTAAATGACAGACTGAGAGAGGGACTTGAAGAGAGCATAAAGCATCAGGAACCCAGAGGAGAGCGCAGTAGGGAGGTCTCCAACCCCACCTGGCTAGGGGAATTGTGAACTGCTTCCAGGCTGCCCATATGTCCAACACAACCTGTTACCTGTGCTTCAGACTGCACCTAAAATTAAAGGTAAAGAAACTAGAGTCCCTATGTCCTCCAATAATTCCTGTACCACAACGTCCAGAACCCCTCATAGACTGGTCTGATAGCCCTGGGGCCCCCGCTCCGCCTGTGGGGAGCAAAACCATCTAAGCTGCATCACCATCAGCCCCAGCATTTATAGCCGAATACCACAGGTGGCATCACAAACAATCCCCTTCAAACATTTCTCTCAAAACCCCTTTTATTTCACACCCAGGGCCACGGACCGGGTCAGTTGCTGCCGTGAAAACTCCTTTAAGAACCATCTGACCCAATTCCGAGTACCCCACGGCCCTGGTGGGTGTTGCAAGTACTGTATGGATGATTAACTGAATACAGCAAAAAATGTTAACACTATTTTGGAGTGTTATATATCATACAAATGTACTCTAGACCATGGAATGCTGTATGGCTGAGAAATTTAACTCAAAAAAATGTTTAAATGCTTTCTATGAGTGATAGATATCACAGTAATGTTCCCCAGACCATGAAATATTGTATGGTTGAGAAATGTACCTAGTAACATTTTATAACTCTTTGTAGGAGTGTTATATATCACAAAAATGTAACCCAGGCCTCAGAATACTCTATGGGTAAGTAATTTAATCCAGATTAAAAAAAAACTATTTTTGTAGCGTTATATAACACAAAAAATTGACCACAAATCACTTTCCAGTGACTTTGTTACGATATAGAGCTCTGTCAAAAAATTAAGAAACCACTGCAAAATGTTCAGTTTGTCTGATTTTTCTCTTCATACGTATATTTTTGAGTAAAATGTAATTGTTCTTTTATCGTATAAACTTCTGACAACATGTCTCTGAATTTCCAAGCAATACATTTTGTATTTTTTTTCTGGCAAAGAAAAATGGTCAAAATTGAAAAACCCCCAGTGCTTTCAGACCTCAAATAATGCAAAGAAGACAAGTTCATAATCATTTAGAAACAACAATACTAAAGTTTTAACTCAGGAAGAGTTCAGAAATCAATATTTTGTGGAATAACCATGATTTTTAATCACAGCTTTCATGCGTCTTGGCATGCTTTCCACCAATCTTTCACAATGCTTCTGGCGTCACACGTCACACGTTCACAAAAACAGTTCTTCTTTGCTTGATGGCTTGTGACTATCCATCATCCTCTTGATTACATTCCAGAGGTTTTCAATGGAGTTCAGGTCTGGAAATTGGACTGTCCATGACAGGGTTCTGATGTGGTGGTCTCTTAATTTTTGCCAGAGCTGTATAAAATGTCACTACTAGGGTTGAGCGAAACGGGTCAACCATTTTCAGAAGTCGCCGACTTTTGGCAAAGTCGGGTTTCATGAAACCCGACACGACCCCTGTGTGGGGTCGGCCATGAGGTCGGCGATCTTCTGAATCTGGTATCGGGATTCCGATACCGAGTTCCGATATGTTTGCGATATCGGAAATCAGTATCAGAATCCACATTTAAGTGTAAAATAAAGAATTAAAATAAAAAATATTGATATGCTCACCTCTCCGACGCAGCCTGGACATCGCCGCTGGTAACCGGCATCTTCCGTTCCTAAAAATGGCGCTTGAAAGACCTTTCGAATGCTTCACGGCTTGTGATTGGTCGCGGCGGCCCACGTGACCGCTGAGCGACCAATCACAAGCCGGTGACGTTATTCTCAGGTCCTGTTCTGGTTCTCAGGTACATGAGAATTAGGTCACGGCTTGTGATTGGTCGCTGAGCGGTCACGTGGGCCGCCGCGACCAATCACAAGCTGTGAAGCATTCGAAAGGTCTTTCAAGCGCCATTTTTAGGAACGGAAGATGCCGGTTACTACCAGGGCGCGCCAGAGGGTGAGTATATCAATTTTTTTAATTTTAATTCTTTATTTTACACGTAAATATGGATCCCAGGGCCTGAAGGAGAGTTTCCTCTCCTTCAAACCCTGGGAACCATAGTATCCCATTGCACTGCATTGGGTTTCGCGTTTCGGCCGACCCCGACCCCGACTTTTTTATAGGATCGGCCGATTTCACTCGACCCGACTTTTGAGAAAGTCGGGTTTCGTGAAACCCGACCCGATCCTATAAAAATAAAAGTCGCTCAACCCTAGTCACTACTTCTCTTCCGAGCTCTGACGTGTGCCCAAACAGTAGTTTACCCCCACATATGGGGTATTGGAGTACTCAGGACAAACTGGACAACAACTTTCTCTTTTTACCCTTGGTAAAATAAAAAAGAATTGTTGCTAAAAGATCATTTTTGTGACTAAAAATTTACATGTTCATTTTTTTATTCCATGTTGCTTCTGCTGCTGTGAAACACCTGAAGGTTTAATAAACTTCTTGAATGTGGTTTTGAGCACCTTAAGGGGTGCAGTTTTTAGAATGGTGTCACTTTTGGGTATTTTCAGCCATATAGAATCCTCAAATTGACTTCAAATGTGAGGTGGTCCCTAAAAAAATGGTTTTGTAAATGTTGTAAAAATTATAAAAATGAGAAATCGCTGGTCAACTTTTAACCCTTATAACTTCCAAACAAAAAAAAATTGTTTCCAAAATTGAGCTGATGTAAAGTTGTTATTTATTAACTATTTTGTGTCATATAACTCTCTGGTTTAACAGAATAAAAATTCTAAATAAATAATAATAATAAAAATAATAATAAATCAAAATAAATGTTATTATTTTTTTGTCCACCTACTTTTGGACCACCTGTATATATATATTATATATATATATATATATATATATATATATATATATATATATATATATATATATATCTTAATGATTCCTGATTGTCCTTTTTCATATTTTTACTGTATCCAGTTTAAACATTTTAAACATTTTGTTTTACAATCTTTTTAAATCTTTTTTTCATAAGATTGCACACTGCTCAAAAAAATAAAGGGAACACTTAAACAACAGAATATAACTCCAAGTAAATCAAACTTCTGTGAAATCAAACTGTCCACTTAGGAAGCAACACTGTTTGACAATCAATTTCACATGCTGTTGTGCAAATGGAATAGACAACGGATGGAAATTATTGGCAATTATCAAGACACACTCAATAATGGAGTGGTTCTGCAGGTGGAGACGACAGACCACATCTCAGTACCAATGCTTTCTGGCTGATGTTTTCATCACTTTTGAATGTTGGTTGTGCTTCCACACTTGTGATAGCATGAGACAGACTCTACAACCCACACAAATGGCTCAGGTAGTGTGCAGCTCATCCAGGATGGCACATCAGTGCGAGCTGTGGCCAGAAGGTTTGAGGTTTGTCAGCGTAGTGTCCAGAGGCTGGAGGCGCTACTAGGAGACAGGCCAGTACACCAGGAGATGTGGAAGGGATCGTAGGAGGGCAACAACCCAGCAGCAGGACCGCTACCTCAGCCTTTGTGCAAGGAGGAACAGGAGGAGGTCTGCCATAGCCCTGCAAAATGACCTCCAGCAGGCCACAAATGTGCATGTGTCTGCACAAACGGTTAGAAACGGATTCCATGAGGATGGTCTGAGTGCCCAACGTCCACAGATGGGGGTTGTGCTCACAGCCCAACACCGTGCAGGACGATTGACATTTGCCACAGAACACCAGGATTGGCAAATTCGCCACTGGCGCATTGTGCTCTTCACAGATGAAAGCAGGTTCACACTGAGCACATTTGACAGACATGATAGAGCCTTGAGACGCCGTGAAGAGCAATCTGCTGCCTGCAACATGCTTCAGCATGACCGGTTTGGCAGTGGGTCAGTAAATGTGTGGGGTGGCATTTCTTTGGAGGGCCGCAGAGCCCTCCATGTGCTCACCAGAGGTAGCCTGACTGCCATTAGGTATAGAGATGAGATCTTCAGACCTCTTGTGAGACCATATGCTGGTGCTGTTGTCCCTGGGTTCCTCCTAATGCAGGACAATGCCAGACATCATGTGGCTGGAGTGTGTCAGAAGTTCCTGCAAGATGAAGGCATTGATGCTATGGACAGGCCCGCCCGTTCCCCAAACCTGAATCCGATTGAACACATCTGGGACATCATGTCTCACTCCATCCACCAACGTCATGCTGCACCACAGACTGTATAGGAGTTGGCGGATGCTTCAGTCCAGGTCTGGGAGTAGATCCCTCAGGAGACCATCCGCCGCCTCATCAGGAGCATGTCCAGGCATTGTAGAGAGGTCATACAGGCACATGGAGGCAACACACATGCACAACTGAACATCATTTCCTTGTCTTGAGGCATTTCCACTGAAGTTGTGTAATTTGATTTTCCACTATGATTTTGAGTATCATTCCAAATCCAGACCTCCATGGGATATTCATTTTGATTTACATTGATAATTTTAATGTTTTATTGTTCTCAACACATTCCACTATGCAATGAATAAAGATTTACAGGCACATGGAGGCAACACACATGCACAACTGAACATCATTTCCTTGTCTTGAGGCATTTCCACTGAAGTTGTGTAATTTGATTTTCCACTATGATTTTGAGTATCATTCCAAATCCAGACCTCCATGGGATATTCATTTTGATTTACATTGATAATTTTAATGTTTTATTGTTCTCAACACATTCCACTATGCAATGAATAAAGATTTGCAACTGAAATAGTTCATTCAGTGATATCTAGGATGTAGTGTTGAGCATTACTGCAAATATCGGGTATCGGCCGATATTCGCTGTATCGGAATTCCGATACCGAGTTCCGATATTTTTGCGATATCGGATACTGGAATTGGAAGTTCTCATAGTGCAACAATGCACTATAATGGAGTGTGGGCGGTGTGTGGGTGGAGACTGGGTGTCTCTGTGCGGGCATGGTCTGTGCGGGACCGTGGGGGTCTCGGGGGTCTGTGCGGCCTGCCAGGGGGTCTGTACGGCCTGCCGGTGGTCTGTGCGGCCTCTCGGATGTCTGTGCGGCCTGCCGGGGGGTCTGTGCGGCCTGCCGGCGGTCTGTGTGGCCTCTCAGGGGTCTGTGCGGAATGCTGGGGGGGTCTGTGCAGCCTGCTGGGGGTCTGTGTGGCCTGTCAGGGGTCTGTGTGGCCTGCAGGGGGGTCTGTGTGGCCTGCCGTGGGGTCTGTGCGGCCTGCCGGGGGTCTTTGTGTCTGTGCAGGCATCGTCCAATGGGACTACAAGTCCCATCAGACGATGCCCGCTACAATGACAGTGATTGACACATTAGCCAATGATGGGACAGTAGTAGTCCCATCATCCGGCTAACGCATTGAATGTAAAAAAAAATACTACATACATGCTACATACATACAACATACATACTACATACAAGCTACATACATGCTACATACATTCTACATACTACATACATGCTACATACATACTACATACATACTACATACAAGCTACATACCTGCTACATACTACATACATACATACTACATACATACATACAAGCTACATACATGCTACATGCTACATACATACTACATGAATACAACAATCATGCTACATATATGCTAAATACATACTACATACATACTACATACATACTACATACATACTACATACAAGCTACATACAAGCTACATACATGCTACATACTAGATACTACATACATGCTACATACATACTACATACATGCTACATACATGTTACATACATGCAACATACATACTACATACATGCTACATGCATGCTACATACATACTACATACTACATACTACATACATACTACATACTTGCTACATACATACTACATACATACTACATGCTACTGTAAGACTATTCCTACTGAGTGTGTTGGGGGACACTCGCTTGGCCGCGATATTCAGCACACGGGCAGGGGTTTTTAAAATAAAACAGTCCATACGGTTTATTATGCCTCATAAACCATACCATGGGCAGTCCATTTACATACTTGAACCAGGATATCACTTCAAGTTTCAGACCCTTATTCTGTGGCAACTAAACACGTTGGTCCTCACTGACCAGTTGCCGTGGGTTACCACACAGTTCAGGTTACAAGCACCAACAGCTTATGGAGGTACCTTATGGGAGCTCCTGCTCCATCTGCTGACTCCTTGTCAGTCCACTCTCCAGGGGAAACTGCCTTACGGGGTTCACCAACTTGCCTGGCCGGCACACATCAGTCAGTCCAGAGCCACCGAAGGCCGGTAGCTTCCCCAACACCGATCATTCAGGTCCACAGTCTCTCAGGTGCTCCAAGAAGACTCCACTCACAGGAGCTTCTAACACAGACTGTCCAGGACCATGATCACACTGTGGTCTTCAGAACGTCCATCCCACCTGGGACCGTCCACCACGGGGGCATGTGGCCTGTCTGGGTGCTATTCAGGATTTAGCCCAACACCCAGGCCACCAGGTCCAAACCATGTGCTTTCCAGGAAGCCTCCTCCCAGGGATTCCAACATGGGAGCACACAGCCCATGCACAGGCCCTCAAGAACCCCCCTGTGACCCACACCCTGGTCACGTTATGTACCTGTAACCACACCCACAGTAATGGATCACATGGGCTGGTCACGTGATCCTGACATCACTGCAGGTCGATCCTCACGGCCTCAATACGACTCCGTGCACATACCGGGGAGACCATGCAGCGCCCCCTACCTGTTACAGGGGTCACTGCATCACACTACATACATGCTACATACATACTTCATACTACATATGCACTACATACATACTACATACATGCTACATACATGCTGTATACATGCTACATACATACTACATACATACTACATGCTACATACATGCTACATACATACTACATACTACATACATACTACATACCCACTACACACATACAACTTACATACTACATACATACATACTACATGCATACTACATACATACATACTACATACATACTACATACAACATGCATACTACATACTACATACATGCTACATACATACTACATACTACATACATACTACATACATTACATACATACTACATACAATACATTCATACATTACATACAATACATACATATAGACAAACAGTACATTAAACATAGATTACATACTCACCATTACTTGTCATTTTGAACCCCGAAGCCAGTGTCATCTGTAAAAAAGATTAAAATAACAAACAACCAATATACTCCCTGTCCACAGAAATCCACGAGTGTCCCACGACGATCTCCCATGGAGAACGGCAGCATCAGCTGATGCGACCGCTCTCCAGGGGCTCCAGGAACACAATCACGGGAGGAAGGTATTCTTCCGCACTGTATTCCTCTGCCGCTGTAAAGAAATAGTCCCTAGTCTCACTTTATGCCATTGCTGTGTGAGAAATTTTACCACGCAGCAATTGCCATAAAGTAAGACTTTGAACTATAGTAACCTCAGTGATGCACTTCAGGAGCCATTGTCTTCTGTCAGTGTGTCACTGAAGGTCCTATAGAGCAGTGACATCACCCGATGTCACTGTTCTATAGGGGAGATCATCGTGGGACACTCGTTATTAATTGGACTACAGCAGACAGGTAGTATACGGTTTATTATTTTACATTTCTTGCAGGAGCTGAAGTATGGTAAGTATGGTTAAATGAAGAATATTAAAATACATTTTCCTAATGTGTGTGTGTTTTATTAACCCTTTATTTATATTGGATTAATAATGGATAGGCGTCTTATTGACGCCTCTCCGTTATGAGACCGGCTTAATGTCACCTTACAATAGCAAGGTGACATTAACCCCTTATTACCCCATATCCCACTGCTACACGGGAGTGGGAAGAGAGGGGCTAAGTGCCGGAATTGGCGCATCTTACAGATGCGCCATTTCCAGGGCGGCTGCAGACTGGTATTTGTAGCTGGGGAGGCAATATCCATGGCCCCTCTCTAGGCTATGAATATCAGCCCGCAGCTGTCTGCATAGCATTTCTGGCTATAAAATATAGGGGGACCCCACGTAATTTTTTTTGGGGGGTCCCCCTATTTTAATAGTCAGTAAAGGCTACGCAGACAGCTGTGGGCTGATATTCATAGCAGGCTACAAATATTGGTCCCCGACCATCTGCTCTCCCCCTCTGGCGCAGAAAATTGCGCTGGAGCCCACGCCGTTTTTTTATTTTTAATTCAACGCTCATTAAGGCCTCTTTCACCCTTGCATTGGTACGGGTCCGTCGTTGTGAAATTTGTGCACGACGTGTGCAGCGGATGCAGTTTTCAACGCATCCGCTGCCCATTCTGAAGTCCGGTGAGGAGGGGGAGGAGTTTCGGCCTTGCATGCGTGGTAGAAAATGGCGGACGTGACGGACAAAAAAACGTTCACTTGAACGTTTTTTCGTGCCGACGGTCTGCCAAAACATGACGGATCCGTTGCACGAAGGACGCGCCGTGTGGCCATCTGTCGCTAATACAAGTCTAAGGGTAAAGAACGCATCCTGAGAGCACATTTACAGGATCTGCTTTTTTCCGCTGGATCCTTTTTTTTTTCCGCCGGATCCGTTTTTTTCCGCCGGATCAGTTTTTTTCTTATAGAGTTGTATTAGCACCAGATTGCGCCTGATGGCCACACGTTTCATCCGTTTTTTGCCGGATCCATAAAAAAAGCTGTTTCCGCCTGACGGAAAACACATACAGAGGAACGTTTTTTTCTGTCAGCGAAAAAACGCACAGCGACGGATCCGGCAAAAAACTTATGAAACTGAGATGTGAAATGATGAAAAACTGAATCCGTTGCCCACGTCGTGCACAAATTTCACAACGTGCGTCGGTACGTCGGTCCGATGCATAGCAAAGGACCCATACCGACGCAAGGGTGAAAGAGGCCTTAATGAGCATTGAATTAAAAAAAAAAAAAAAATGGAAAAAAAGGCATGGGCTCCCGTGCAATTTTCTGCGCCAGAGGGGGAAAGCTGACGGATGGTGGCCAATATTTGTAGCCTGATATGAATATCAGCCAGTAGCTGTCTGAATAGCCTTTACTGGCTATTAAAATAGGGGGACCCCCCAAAAAATGACGTGGGGTCTCCCTATATTTTATAGCCAGAAAGGCTGCGCATACAGCTACATGCTGATATTCATAGCCTAGAGAGGGGCCATGGATATTGTCCCCCCGGCACCAATTCCGGCACTTAGCCCCTCTATTCCCACTCCCGTGTAGCGGTGGGATATGGGGTAATAAGGGGTTAATGTCACCTTGCTATTGTAAAGTGACATTAAGCCGGGTTAATAACGGAGAGGCGTCAATAAGACGCCTATCCATTATTAATCCAATATTAATAAAGGGTTAATAAAACACACACACATTAGGAAAATGTATTTTAATATTCTTCATTTAACCATACTTACCTGTTATGACCCCAATGGCAGAGGGTCTCTGCAATAAATACCAAGTCTGCAAACACAAAAAACCAGCTCATAGGGCAGTGGTAACTGGGCTGACCGTATATCTAATCCTAGCACCACAAATAGCAGCAGCCGGGGAACGTGCCTACGTTGGTTCTAGACGTCTCGCGCCAGCTGGAGACCTAACTAACCCTAGAAGGGAAAAGATAGACCTTTCTTGCCTCCAGAGAAAAGACCCCAAAAGTTGGATACAAGCCCCCAACAAATAATAACGGTGAGGTAAGAAGAAAAGACAAACGTTAGAATGAACTAGGTATTTAGCAAAGAGAGGCCCACTGACTAATAGCAGAATATAGTAAGATGACTTATACGGTCAGCAAAAACCCTATCAAAAATATCCACGCTGGATATTCAAGAACCCCCGAACCGTCTAACGGCCCGGGGGGAGAATACCAGCCCCCTAGAGCTTCCAGCAAAATCAGAAATCACATTTAGTACAAGCTGCACAAAAAATAAGAGCAATGCAAATAACCAAAAAACAAGGAAGCAGGACTTAGCTTAATTTTGCATGAACCAGGACAAGCAGACAGGAGCAAACAGAAAGGACTGATTACAACGATGCCAGGCACCAAACTAAGAATTCAGGAAGTTCATATAGCAACACCCCTGGACTAACGACCCAGGTGGGTGCCAAACTAGGGAAAGAAATCTCAGAGTCATACCACTAGTGACCACAAGAGGGAGCCAAAAAAGTCTAATTCACAACAGTACCCCCCCTTTAAGGAGGGGTCACCGAACCCTCACCAAGACCACCAGGGCGATCAGGATGAGCAGCGTGAAAGGCACGAACTAAATCGGCCGCATGCACATCAGAGGCAACCACCCAGGAATTATCCTCCTGACCATAGCCCTTCCACTTGACCAGATACTGAAGCCTCCATCTGGAGAGACGAGAATCCAAGATTTTCTCCACCACGTACTCCAACTCGCCCTCAACCAACACCGGAGCAGGAAGCTCAACAGAAGGAACCACAGGTACAACATACCGCCGCAACAAAGACCTATGGAACACGTTGTGAATGGCAAACGACACCGGAAGATCCAAGCGAAAGGACACAGGATTAAGGATTTCCAATATCTTGTAAGGACCGATGAAGCGAGGCTTGAATTTAGGAGAGGAGACCTTCATAGGAACAAATCGAGAAGACAGCCATACCAAATCCCCAACACGAAGTCGGGGACTTACACCGCGGCGGCGGTTGGCAAAACGCTGAGCCTTCTCCTGTGACAACTTCAAGTTGTCCACCACATGATTCCAAATCTGCTGCAACCTATCCACCACAGAATCTACCCCAGGACAGTCAGAAGGCTCCACATGTCCCGAGGAAAAACGTGGATGGAAACCAGAGTTGCAGAAAAATGGCGAGACCAAAGTAGCGGAACTAGCCCGATTATTAAGGGCAAACTCAGCCAACGGCAAGAAGGTCACCCAATCATCCTGATCCACAGAAACAAAACACCTCAAATAAGCCTCCAAAGTTTGATTAGTTCGCTCCATTTGTCCATTAGTCTGAGGATGAAAGGCAGACGAAAACGACAAATCAATGCCCATCTTAGCACAAAAGGATCGCCAGAACCTGGAAACAAACTGGGATCCTCTGTCAGACACGATATTCTCAGGAATGCCATGTAAACGAACCACATTCTGAAAGAACAAAGGAACCAGATCGGAAGAGGAAGGCAGCTTAGGCAAAGATACCAAATGGACCATCTTGGAAAAGCGATCACATACCACCCAGATGACAGACATGCCCTGAGACACCGGAAGATCTGAAATGAAATCCATGGAAATGTGTGTCCAAGGCCTCTTCGGGACAGGCAAGGGCAAGAGCAACCCGCTGGCACGAGAACAGCAAGGCTTAGCTCGAGCACAAGTCCCACAGGACTGCACAAATGACCGCACATCCCGCGACAAGGAAGGCCACCAAAAGGACCTAGCCACCAAATCTCTGGTGCCAAAAATTCCCGGATGCCCTGCCAACACCGAGGAATGAACCTCGGAAATGACTCTGCTGGTCCATTTAACAGGAACAAACAGTCTGTCAGGTGGACAAGAGTCAGGTCTACCAGCCTGAAATCTCTGCAACACACGTCGCAAATCCGGAGAAATGGCTGACAAGATTACTCCCTCTTTAAGAATACCAACTGGTTCTGCGACTCCAGGAGAGTCAGGCACAAAGCTCCTTGAAAGAGCATCAGCCTTCACATTCTTTGAACCTGGTAAATACGAGACCACAAAGTCAAAACGGGAGAAAAACAATGACCAACGGGCCTGTCTAGGATTCAGGCGTTTAGCAGACTCGAGATACATCAGATTTTTGTGATCAGTCAAGACCACCACACGATGCTTAGCACCCTCGAGCCAATGACGCCACTCCTCAAATGCCCACTTCATGGCCAGCAACTCCCGATTGCCAACATCATAATTCCGCTCAGCAGGCGAAAACTTCCTAGAGAAAAAAGCACATGGTCTCATTACAGAGCAACCAGGGCCTCTCTGCGACAAAACGGCCCCTGCCCCAATCTCAGAAGCATCCACTTCGACCTGAAAGGGAAGTGAGACATCAGGCTGGCACAAAACAGGCGCTGAAGTAAACCGGCGCTTCAACTCTTGGAAAGCCTCCATGGCTGCAGGAGCCCAGTTAGCAACATCAGAACCTTTCTTGGTCATATCCGTCAAAGGTTTAACAACGCTAGAAAAATTAGCGATAAAACGATGGTAGAAGTTAGCAAAGCCCAAGAACTTCTGAAGACTCTTAACTGAAGTGGGTTGAGTCCAATCATGAATAGCTCGGACCTTGACTGGGTCCATCTCCACCGCAGAAGGGGAGAAAATAAAACCCAAAAAGGGAACCTTCTGTACTCCAAAGAGACACTTTGAGCCCTTAACAAACAAAGCATTCTCACGCAAAACCTGAAACACCATCCTGACCTGCTCTACATGCGAGTCCCAATCATCAGAAAAAAAGAGAATATCATCCAGATAAACAATCATAAATTTATCCAGATACTTCCGGAAAATATCATGCATAAAGGACTGAAACACTGAAGGAGCATTAGAGAGCCCAAAAGGCATCACCAAGTACTCAAAATGACCTTCGGGCGTATTAAATGCAGTTTTCCATTCATCTCCTTGCTTAATGCGCACAAGGTTGTACGCACCACGAAGATCTATCTTGGTGAACCACTTGGCACCTTTAATCCGGGCAAACAAGTCCGACAACAGAGGCAAAGGATACTGAAATTTAACAGTGATTTTATTCAGAAGCCGATAATCAATACAAGGTCTCAAAGATCCGTCCTTCTTGGCCACAAAAAAGAATCCCGCACCAAGAGGGGAAGAGGATGGACGGATATGCCCCTTCTCCAGAGATTCCTTGATATACGAACGCATTGCGGTATGCTCAGGTACAGACAGATTAAATAATCTTCCCTTAGAAAATTTACTACCCGGAATCAAATCTATAGCGCAGTCACAGTCCCTATGAGGAGGAAGAGCACTGGACCTGGACTCGCTGAATACATCCTGATAATCAGACAAATACTCAGGAACTTCCGAAGGAGTAGAGGAAGCAATAGACACCGGTGGGGAATCACCACGAATTCCCTGACAGCCCCAACTTGACACAGACATTGCCTTCCAATCCAAGACTGGATTATGGGTCTGTAACCATGGCAGACCCAAAACGACCAAATCATGCATTTTATGCAGAACAAGAAAACAAATCACCTCCCGATGTTCAGGAGTCATGCACATGGTTACCTGTGTCCAAAACTGCGGTTTATTTTCCGCCAATGGCGTAGCATCAATACCTCTAAGAGGGATAGGATTTACCAATGGCTCAAGAACAAAACCACAGCGCTTGGCAAACGACAGATCCATAAGACTCAGGGCAGCACCTGAATCCACAAACGCCATAACAAGGTAGGAAGACAATGAGCAAATTAAAGTCACAGACAAAATAAATTTAGGTTTGCAAATTACCAATGGCGACAGGGCTAACAACCCTTGTAAGTCGTTTAGAGCATACTGATATAACATGTGTAGAATCACCACAGTAAAAACACAACCCATTCTGCCGTCTATGATTTTTCCGTTCATTTCTAGTCTGAATTCTATCACATTGCATTAAATCAGGTGTTTGTTCAGACAACACCACCAGAGGATTAGCAGTTTTGCGCTCCCGCAAACGCCGGTCAATTTGAATAGCCAGCGCCATGGAATCATTCAGACTTGTAGGAATGGAGAAACCCACCATCACATTCTTAATGGCTTCAGAAAGGCCATTTCTGAAATTTGCGGCCAGAGCACACTCATTCCATCGAGTAAGCACGGACCATTTCCGAAATTTTTGGCAATACACTTCAGCTTCATCCTGGCCCTGAGAAATAGCCAGCAAGGCTTTTTCTGCCTGAATTTCAAGATTGGGTTCCTCGTAAAGCAATCCGAGCGCCAGAAAAAACGCATCAATATTCGCCAATGCCGGATCTCCTGGCGCTAGCGAGAAAGCCCAATCCTGAGGGTCGCCCCGCAAGAAAGAGATGACAATTTTAACTTGCTGAGCTGAGTCTCCAGACGAACGGGGTCTCAGAGAAAGAAACAATTTACAATTATTCCTGAAATTCCTAAACTTAAATCGATCTCCAGAGAACAGTTCAGGAATAGGTATTTTAGGTTCAGACATAGGACTACTGGTAACAAAATCTTGTATGCCCTGCACACGAGCAGCAAGCTGATCCACACTTGTAATCAGAGTCTGGACATTCATGTCTGCAGCAAGCTTAAGCCACTCAGAGGTAAAGGGGAGGAAGAAAGAGAGGAAAAAAAAAAAACTCAGAATTTCCTGTCTTATTATCCCACTTCTGCAATGCATTAAACATTCAACTTGGGCCTGGCATACTGTTATGACCCCAATGGCAGAGGGTCTCTGCAATAAATACCAAGTCTGCAAACACAAAAAACCAGCTCATAGGGCAGTGGTAACTGGGCTGACCGTATATCTAATCCTAGCACCACAAATAGCAGCAGCCGGGGAACGTGCCTACGTTGGTTCTAGACGTCTCGCGCCAGCCGGAGACCTAACTAACCCTAGAAGGGAAAAGATAGACCTTTCTTGCCTCCAGAGAAAAGACCCCAAAAGTTGGATACAAGCCCCCAACAAATAATAACGGTGAGGTAAGAAGAAAAGACAAACGTAAGAATGAACTAGGTATTTAGCAAAGAGAGGCCCACTGACTAATAGCAGAATATAGTAAGATGACTTATACGGTCAGCAAAAACCCTATCAAAAATATCCACGCTGGATATTCAAGAACCCCCGAACCGTCTAACGGCCCGGGGGGAGAATACCAGCCCCCTAGAGCTTCCAGCAAAATCAGGAATCACATTTAGT
Organism: Ranitomeya variabilis; assembly: GCF_051348905.1. Taxonomy (NCBI): domain Eukaryota; kingdom Metazoa; phylum Chordata; class Amphibia; order Anura; family Dendrobatidae; genus Ranitomeya; species Ranitomeya variabilis. The sequence goes on along the minus strand of NC_135237.1, from coordinate 530,590,666 downwards.
ACAAGCTGGACAAAAAATAAGAGCAATACAAATAACCAAAAAAACAAGGAAGCAGGACTTAGCTTAATTTTGCATGAACCAGGACCAGCAGACAGGAGCAAACAGAAAGGACTGATTACAACGATGCCAGGCACCAGACTAAGAATTCAGGAAGTTCATATAGCAACACCCCTGGACTAACGACCCAGGTGGGTGCCAAACTAGGGAAAGAAATCTCAGAGTCATACCACTAGTGACCACAAGAGGGAGCCAAAAAAGTCTAATTCACAACACTTACCATACTTCAGCTCCTGCAAGAAATGTAAAATAATAAACCGTATACTACCTGTCCGCCGTAGGCCAATTAATAACGAGTGTCCCACGACGATCTCCCCTATAGAACAGTGACATCAGGTGATATCACTGCTCTATAGGACCTTCAGTGACACACTGACAGGAGACAATGGCTCCTGCAGTGCATCACTGAGAGATTACTATAGTTCAAAGTCTTTCTTTATGGCAATTGCTGCGTGGGAAAATTTCTCACACAGCAATGGCATAAAGTGAGACTAGGGACTATTTTTTTTTACAGCGGCGGAGGAATACAGTGCAGAAGGATACCTTGCTCCCGTCATTGTGTTCCTGGAGCCCCTGGCAAGCGGTCACATCAGCTGATGCTGCCGTTCTCCACGGGAGATCGTCGTGGGACACTCGTGGATTTCTGTGGACAGGAAGTATATTGGTTGTTTGTTATTTTAATCTTTTTTACAGATGACACTGGCTTCGGTAATCAAAGTGACAAGTAATGGTGAGTATGTACTCTATGTTTAATGTACTGTATGTCTATATGTATGTATTGTATGTAATGTATGAATGTATTGTGTGTAGTGTGTATGTAGTATGTATGTAGTATGTATGTATGTAGTATGTATGTAGCATGGATGTAGCATGCAGTATGTATGTAGTATGTATGTAGCATGTATGTAGTATGTATGCAGTATGTATGTAGCATGTAGTATGTATGTAGTATGTAGCATGTATGTAGTATGTATGTAGTATGTAGCATGTATGTATGTAGCATGCATGTAGTATGTTGTATGCATGTATGTAGCATGTATGTAGCATGTAGTATGTATGTAGTATGTATGTAGCATGTATGTAGTATGCATGTAGTATGTAGTATGCATGTAGCATGTATGTAGTATGTTTGTAGTATGTAGCATGTATGTAGCATGTATGTAGCTTGTATGTAGTATGTATGTAGTATGTATGTAGCATGTATTTAGTAAGTATGTTGTATGTATGTAGCATGTATGTAGCATTTTTTTTTACATTCAACGCATTAGCCGGATGATGGGACTACTACTGTCCCATCATTGGCTAATGTGTCAATCACTGTCATTGTAACAGGCATCGTCCGATGGGACTTGTAATCCCATCGGACGATGCCTGCACAGACACAAAGACCCCAGGCAGGCCCACACAGACCCCTGAGAGGCCCGCACAGACCCCCTGGCAGGCCGCACAGACCCCAGAGAGGCCACACAGACCCCCGGCAGGCTGCACAGACCCCCCGGCAGGCCGCACAGACTCTCCAGCAGGCCGCACAGAGCCCTGGCAGCCCACACAGACCCCTGGCAGCCCGCACAGACCCCCCCGGCAGGCCACACAGAGCCCCGGCAGCCCATACAGAGCCCCGGCAGGCCCGTATAGAGCCCCGGCAGCCCACACAGAGCCTCGGCAGCCCGCACAGAGCCCCGGCAGGCACACACAGACCCCCGGCAGGCCGCACAGAGCCCCGAGAGGCCCGTACAGATCCCCGGCAGGCTCACACAGACCCCACCCGCACACACAGACACGCACAGTGTCCGCCCACACACCGCCCACACTCTTCCCCCCTCCGGAACAGGATGTAGAAGGACAGAAAGGGCTTATTTACATTCCGATATTTGTGTCCCATTGACTTGCATTGGTATGGGGTATCCATGTCGGCGATATCCGATATTTTTTGGATATCGGCCCATCCAATCCGATACCGATACTTATGGATATTGGAAGGTATCGCTCAACACTACTAGGATGTGGTATTTTATTGTTCCCTTTATTTTTTTTGAGCAGTGTATTTTTTGTGATACACGTATTTTAGTTTTCAAATGGGAATTTAATTAGATTGACATGTTTCTTACAAATAAGTTGTTATTTTTTCCATACACAATTTTTTACATACTTTTTAAAATATCTTTTATGTTTTTATATATGAGAACAATTGGGAATGCACAATTACGCAGCGTCCAACCTGCGGTCTTTTCTGATCATCTGCACATACCCTCAGAGTCTGTTTGTGTTTTTTCTTTTAGTGTCCACTTTTCTGTGGCTGTTGGAACAGATGGACACGTTCAGAAAAAAAAACATTGCATGTGGAATTCATTTGAACCCCATTCCTGTCATTGCAATCTATGGTTCTATAGGGGTTTCATGCAGAACCCTCTGCGCGCAGTAAAGAAAGACAGTGTGAACAGCCCTAATGCAAGACACAGGCATGAGGCTTAAACTGCTGATCCCTATTATGGCAACACCAAAATTACAGAGCTATATATGCAGCATATATACACAGATATACACTATACATGTACACACTTTATATACATTATACTTATAATATAGAAACATACACTATACAGTCATGGCCAAAAGTATTCACACCTCTGCAATTCTGTCAGATAATACTCAGTTTCTTCTTGAAAATGATTGCAAACACAAATTCTTTGGTATTATTATCTTCATTTAATTTGTCTTAAATGAAAAAACACAAAAGAGAATGAAGCAAAAAGCAAAACATTGATCATTTCACACAAAACTCCAAAAATGTTGGCACCCTCAGCCTAATACTTGGTTGCACAACCTTTAGCCAAAATAACTGCGACCAACCGCTTCCGGTAACCATAAATGAGTTTCTTACAATGCTCTGCTGGAATTTTAGACCATTCTTCTTTGGCAAACTGCTCAAGGTCTCTGATATTTGAAGGGTGCCTTCTCCAAACTGCCATTTTTAGATCTCTCCACAGGTGTTCTATGGGATTCAGGTCTGGACTCATTGCTGGCCACCTTAGAAGTCTCCAGTGCTTTCTCTCAAACCATGTTCTAGTGCTTTTTGAAGTGTGTTTTGGGTCATTGTCCTGCTGGAAGACCCATGACCTCTGAGGGAGACCCAGCTTTCTCACACTGGGCCCTACATTATGCTGCAAAATTTGTTGGTAGTCTTCAGACTTCATAATGCCATGCACACGGTCAAGCAGTCCAGTGTTAGAGGCAGCAAAGCAACCCCAAAATATCAGGGAACCTCCGCCATGTTTGACTGTAGGGACCGTGTTCTTTTCTTTGAATGCCTCTTTTTTTCTCTAGTAAACTCTATGTTGATGCCTTTGCCCAAAAAGCTCTACTTTTGTCTCATCTGACCAGAGAACATTCTTCCAAAACGTTTTAGGCTTTTTCAGGTAGGTTTTGGCTAACTCCAGCCTGGCTTTTTTATGTCTCGGGGTAAGGAGTGGGGTCTTCCTGGGTTTCCTAACATACAGTCCCTTTTCATTCAGACGCCGACGGATAGTAAGGGTTGACACTGTTGTACCCTCGGACTGCAGGGCAGCTTGAACTTGTTTGGATGTTAGTCGAGGTTCTTTATCCAACATCCGCACAATCTTGCGTTGAAATCTCTTGTTAATTTTTCTTTTCCATCCACATCTAGGGAGGTTAGCCACATGTTGTGAACTCTGTGTTCAGGCTCCCTCTTGTGGTCACTGGTGGTATGGTGTGACTTTTGCTTTGGGCTCCCCCTGGTGGCTTTGCCTGTTATCCTGCTGGTCTCTGGCTATCAGCTGGTTCGTTATCCTCTGGGAGGTTCCTATATAGCTCTGTTTTACTTCCACTTGTTGCCGGCTGTCGATGTAATCAGTGCTACTCAGATTCCTTCTGACTACCTTGCTCCCAGTCCATCCAGGATAAGCTAAGTTTTGTTTGCTCATTTTTTGATCAGCAGTGTTTATCATGTTTTCTGTTCCAGCTTGCTAAAATGTAATTCCCTCGCTTGCTGGTTGCTCTAGTGGGCTGAGTTTCTCCCCACACACCGTTAGTTGGCGTGTGGGTTCTTGAAATCTCAGGATGGATATTTTGTAAGGGTTTTTTATTGATCGCATAGACCCCTGCTCTATTTTCTGCTTTCTAGTACTAGTGGGCCTCTTTTGCTGAATCTGATTTCATCCCTATGTATGTGCCTTCTTCTTACTTCACCGTTAATATTTGTTGGGGGCTTCTATATCTTTGGGGATTATTTCTCTGGAGGCAAGCGAGGTCTTTCTTTCTCTTTAGGGGTAGCTAGTTCCTCAGGCTGGCTCGAGACGTCTAGGAATTTTTTAGGCACGTTCACCGGCTACCTCTAGTTGTTTTGTATAGGTTCAGATTTGTGATCAGTCCAGTTACCATCTCCCTAGAGCTCGTCCTTAGTTTAATCACTTGCTGATCTATTTGTGATCCTCAGCCACTAGGGATCATAACAGTACAGCCGGCCCGCAAAGTGTTAATTGCATGGCAGAAGCAGGAGAAAAGAAGCCTTGAGAAATTTTTTTTTTTCTTGTTGTTGCCGTGTGTCTACCTGCTGTGCTAGCTTCTCTCCTCCTCTTAATCTTGGTGTGGCTCTGAGTTCAGCTGCTGACATGGATGTCCAGAGCTTGGCTTCCAGTCTGGATCATCTTGCTGCTAGAGTTCAGAGTATTCAGGATTTTGTTGTTCACAGTCCTATGACTGAGCCTAGGATACCTATTCCGGAGTTGTTTTCTGGAGATAGATCTAGGTTCCTGAATTTTAAGAACAATTGCAAGTTGTTTCTTTCTTTGAAACCTCGTTCCTCTGGTGATGCCGTTCAGCAAGTTAGGATTATTATTTCCTTTTTGCGTGGTGACCCTCAAGATTGGGCCTTCGCATTGGCGCCAGGGGATCCTGCATTGCTCAGTGTGGATGCGTTTTTTCTGGCCCTTGGATTGCTCTATGAGGAACCTAATCTTGAGAACCAGGCTGAAAAAGCGTTATTGGCCCTCTTGCAGGGGCAAGATGAAGCAGAGGTGTGCTGCCAGAAATTTCGGAAATGGTCGGTGCTTACTCAGTGGAATGAGTGTGCCCTGGCTGCAAATTTCAGAGAAGGTCTTTCTGAAGCCATTAAGAATGTCATGGTGGGGTTCCCTATGCCTGCAGGTCTGAATGAGTCAATGACTCTGGCCATTCAGATTGATCGGCGGTTGCGGGAGCGCAAACCTGTGCACCATTTGGCGGTGTCTTCTGAACAGACACCTGAATCTATGCAATGTGACAGAATTCTCACCAGAAGTGAACGGCAAAATTATAGACGGCAAAATGGGTTGTGCTTTTACTGTGGTGACTCAGCTCATGTTATCTCAGCATGCTCTAAGCGCAAAAAAAAGGTTGATAAATCTGTCACCATTGGTACTTTACAGCCTAAGTTCATTTTGTCTGTTACCCTGATTTGTTCCCTGTCATCTTACCCGGTTAATGCCTTTGTAGATTCAGGTGCTGCCCTGAGTCTGATGGATTGGTCATTTGCCAGGCGCTGTGGTTTTGATTTGGAGCCTTTAAAATTCCCTATTCCACTAAGGGGAATTGACTCTACGCCATTGGCTACGAATAGACCTCAGTACTGGACACAAGTGACTATGTGCATGACTCCTGTTCATCAGGAGGTGATTCGCTTTCTTGTATTGCATAATTTGCATGATGTTGTCATGTTGGGTCTGCCATGGTTGCAGACTCATAATCCAGTCCTGGATTGGAAAGCTATGTCTGTGTCAAGTTGGGGTTGTCAGGGAATTCATGGTGACGCTCCTGTGGTGTCAATTGCTTTGTCCACTCCTTCTGAAGTCCCTACGTTTTTGTCAGACTACCAGGATGTATTTGAGGAGCCCAAACTCAATTCTCTACCTCCTCATAGGGACTGTGATTGTGCTATAAATTTGATTCCTGGTAGTAAGTTTCCTAAGGGACGACTTTTCAATTTATCTGTGCCGGAGCATGCTGCCATGCGGAGTTATATAAAGGAGTCTTTGGAGAAGGGACATATTCGCCTGTCCTCTTCCCCTCTTGTATTGATTATCGCCTTTTGAATAAAATCACGGTCAAATTTCAGTATCCTTTGCCATTGTTAACTGATTTGTTTGCTCGCATTAGGGGGTCTAGTTGGTTCACCAAGGCAGATCTTCGTGGTGCGTATAACCTTGTGTGTATAAAACAGGGTGATGAATGGAAAACTGCATTTAATACGCCTGAAGGCCATTTTGAGTACCTGGTGATGGCTTTTGGACTTTCTAATGCTCCTTCAGTCTTTCAGTCCTTTATGCACGACATCTTCCGTGAATATCTGGATAAGTTTATGATTGTGTATCTGGATGATATTCTGGTTTTTTTGGATGATTGGGAGTCTCATGTTAAGCAGGTCAGGATGGTCTTTCAGGTCCTGCGTGACAATGCTTTATTTGTGAAGGGCTCAAAATGTCTTTTTGGAGTCCAGAAGATTTCTTTTTTGGGTTTCATTTTTTCTCCTTCTACTATTGAGATGGACCCAGTCAAGGTTCAGGCTATTCATGACTGGACGCAGCCTACATCGGTTAAGAGTCTTCAGAAGTTCTTGGGTTTTGCTAATTTTTACCGTCGCTTCATAGCTAATTTTTCTGGTGTTGTTAAGCCTTTGACGGATTTGACCAAGAAAGGTTCTGATGTGACTAATTGGTCCTCTGTGGCTGTGGAGGCCTTTCGGGAGCTGAAGTGCCGGTTTTCTTCGGCTACGGTCTTATGTCAGCCAGATGTCTCACTTCCCTTCCAGGTGGAGGTTGATGCTTCCGAGATTGGAGCGGGGGCTGTTTTGTCGCAGAGAAGCTCCGATGACTCTGTGATGAAGCCATGTGCTTTCTTTTCAAGAAAGTTTTCGTCTGCCGAGCGGAATTATGATGTCGGTAATCGGGAGTTGTTGGCTATGAAGTAGGCATTTGAAGAGTGGCGACATTGGCTCGAGGGAGCTAAGCATCGTGTGGTGGTCTTGACTGATCACAAGAATTTGATTTATCTCGAGTCGGCCAAGCGGCTGAATCCCAGACAGGCTCGTTGGTCATTGTTTTTCTCTCGTTTTGATTTCGTGGTTTCGTACCTGCCTGGTTCGAAGAATGTGAAGGCTGATGCTCTTTCTAGGAGTTTTGTGCCTGACTCTCCTGGAGATTCAGAGCCGGCTGGTATTCTTAGAGAAGGGGTGATTTTGTCTGCGATCTCCCCAGATTTGCGACGTGTGCTGCAAGAGTTTCAGGCGGATAGACCTGATCGCTGTCCACCGGAGAGACTGTTTGTCCCGGATAGATGGACCAACAGAGTCATCTCCGAGGTTCATTCTTCGGTGTTGGCGGGCCATCCTGGAATATTTGGTACCAGAGACTTGGTGGCCAGGTCTTTTTGGTGGCCTTCCTTGTCGCGGGATGTGCGTTCCTTTGTGCAGTCTTGTGGAATTTGTGCTCGGGCTAAGCCTTGCTGTTCTTGAGCCAGTGGTTTGCTGTTACCTTTGCCTGTCCCGAAGAGGCCTTGGACGCACATTTCCATGGATTTTATTTCAGATCTCCCTGTCTCTCAGAGAATGTCTGTCATCTGGGTGGTGTGTGATCGTTTTTCTAAGATGGTCCATTTGGTGCCCTTGCCTAAGTTGCCTTCCTCCTCCGAGTTGGTTCCACTGTTTTTTCAAAATGTGGTTCGTTTGCACGGGATTCCTGAGAACATTGTTTCTGACAGAGGATCCCAGTTTGTGTCTAGATTTTGGCGGACCTTTTGTGCTAAATTGGGCATTGATTTGTCTTTTTTGTCGGCCTTCCATCCTCAGACGAATGGCCAAACCGAGCGAACTAATCAGACCTTGGAGACTTATTTAATATGTTTTGTTTCTGCTGATCAGGACGACTGGGTTACTTTTTTGCCGTTGGCCGAGTTTGCCCTTAATAATCGGGCTAGTTCTGCTACTTTGGTTTCTCCTTTCTTTTGTAATTCGGGGTTTCATCCTCGTTTTTCCTCGGGTCAGGTGGAGCCTTCTGACTGTCCTGGAGTGGATGTTGTGGTTGATAGGTTGTATCAGATTTGGAATCATGTGGTGGACAATTTGAAGCTGTCTCAAGAGAAGGCTCAGCTCTTTGCCAACCGCCATCGCTGTGTGGGTCCCCGACTTTGCGTTGGGGACTTGGTGTGGTTGTCTTCTCGCTTCGTTCCTATGAAGGTCTCCTCTCCTAAGTTCAAGCCTCGGTTTATCGGTCCTTATAAGATTCTGGAAGTCCTTGGCCCTGTGTCATTTCGTCTGGACCTCCCAGCATCATTTGCTATTCATAATGTGTTCCATCGCTCGTTGTTGCGGAGGTATGTGGTGCCTGTGGTTCCTCCGGTTGAGTCTCCTGCCCCGGTGCTGGTTGAGGGAGAATTGGAATACGTGGTGGAGAAGATCTTGGATTCTCGTATTTCTAGACGGAGGCTCCAGTATTTGGTTAAATGGAAGGGCTATGGTCAGGAGGATAATTCTTGGGTTGTCGCCTCTGATGTTCATGCAGCCGATTTGGTTCGTGCCTTCCATGTGGCTCATCCTGATCGCCCTGGTGGTTTTCATGAGGGTTCGGTGACCCCTCCTCAAGGGGGGGGTACTGTTGTGAACTCTGTGTTCAGGCTCCCTCTTGTGGTCACTGGTGGTATGGTGTGACTTTTGCTTTGGGCTCCCCCTGGTGGCTTTGCCTGTTATCCTGCTGGTCTCTGGCTATCAGCTGGTTCGTTATCCTCTGGGAGGTTCCTATATAGCTCTGTTTTACTTCCACTTGTTGCCGGCTGTCGATGTAATCAGTGCTACTCAGATTCCTTCTGACTACCTTGCTCCTAGTCCATCCAGGATAAGCTAAGTTTTGTTTGCTCATTTTTTGATCAGCAGTGTTTATCATGTTTTCTGTTCCAGCTTGCTAAAATGTAATTCCCTCGCTTGCTGGTTGCTCTAGTGGGCTGAGTTTCTCCCCACACACCGTTAGTTGGTGTGTGGGTTCTTGAAATCTCAGGATGGATATTTTGTAAGGGTTTTTTATTGATCGCATAGACCCCTGCTCTATTTTCTGCTTTCTAGTACTAGTGGGCCTCTTTTGCTGAATCTGATTTCATCCCTATGTACGTGCCTTCTTCTTACTTCACCGTTAATATTTGTTGGGGGCTTCTATATCTTTGGGCATTATTTCTCTGGAGGCAAGTGAGGTCTTTCTTTCTCTTTAGGGGTAGCTAGTTCCTCAGGCTGGCTCGAGACGTCTAGGAATTTTTTAGGCACGTTCACCGGCTACCTCTAGTTGTTTTGTATAGGTTCAAATTTGCGATCAGTCCAGTTACCATCTCCCTAGAGCTCGTCCTTAGTTTAATCACTTGCTGATCTATTTGTGATCCTCAGCCACTAGGGATCATAACAGCCACAGTGCCATGGGCTTTAAACTTCTTGATGACACTGTGCACGGTAGACACAGGAACATTCAAGTCTTTGGAGATGGACTTGTAGCCTTGAGATTGCTGATGCTTCCTCACAATTTGGTTTCTCAAGTCCTCCGACAGTTCTTTGGTCTTCTTTCTTTTCTCCATGCTCAATGTGGTACACACAAGGACACAGGACAGAGGTTGAGTCAACTTTAATCCATGTCAACTGGCTGAAAGTGTGATTTAGTTATTGCCAACACCTGTTAGGTGCAACAGGTAAGTTACAGGTGCTGTTAATTACACAAATTAGAGAAGCATCACATGATTTTTCGAACAGTGCCAATACTTTTGTCCACCCCCTTTTTTATGTTTGGTGTGGAATTATATCCAATTTGGCTTTAGAACAATTATTTTTGTGTTTTTTTTTCATTTAAGACAAATTAAATGAAGATAATAATACCAAAGAGTTTGTGTTTGCAATCATTTTCAGGAAGAAACTGAGTATTATCTGACAGAATTGCAGGGGTGTGAATACTTTTGGCCATGACTGTATACTTAATATACAGTATACAAACACATACATTGTGTACAAGCATATATATAAAGTATATACACACAGAAACACATATTCAGTTTATATACAGTATATACAGTATGCTCACATACATATTGGAGGATAGGTTCCTGTACCAACAGCAACCAGGTACACAGATGTTCAGCCAGGGGACAGTTTTGGAAGAGAAGCATGAGGATGAACCATGTTCACAGCAGTGTGGCACTCAAATCAGCTCATTGGCATCACCGGAGTGTGTCTGGGGGATACAGAGGATAAAGACAATACAGAGGACCCAGATGATACACCTCCCACCGAGGACAGCTTGTCGTTGCCTCTGGGCAGCCTGGCACGCATGAGGCTGATGTGCCTGTGCAATTACTAAAGTGTTGCCTGGATTGTTACTGTGTGGCCACCCTACTGGATCTCCGCTGCAAGCACACCCGGCCATCCTTACTTCTGTTACTAGATTGTGATCTGAAAATACGAGAATACAAGAGCACACTGGTAAACACCCTACTGACCTGCGATCTCACCTGACAGCAGGTGCTCAGTGAAAGCACAAGGCATAGGAGGATGAAGTCTCCAACACAGCTGAGGCATCAGCACCACCTCAGAAGGGAGGGGTAGCATGGCAGAAATGTGGAAACCTTACTCAGCACGTCACAACATCCTACACCACCATCTGATATGGTCCGCATTAGCAGGATACAGCATATAGGTTATGCCTGTGTAGCAACTCACCCGGGATTAATAGGTTAGTCACTAAAAAACTACAAGTGACCTGCCGAGTCCTCGACAGACTAGATATTCTGACACCACAGAGCCTTGTGGTGCCTGTTGATAGAGATTGCTCTAACCAAAGAATAATCAGATGGCAACTAGAGCATAAACTCACTAAATGGCAGTCGAGTTGCTTCATGTTCCTCCTAAAGAACTGGAGGGCAGAGCAGAGTTTGAATTAACTACAAGAGAAGAAGTGTCCTGAACAAAGGAAAGACTTCAGAGTGAGTAAAGTAAATAACGAAATACCAAAAAAAGAATAAAGCAGTTACTCTTAACACATAAACAGTTTACTTATTATAGTTAAACACAACAGACGTTCAAAGAATAGTAAAGAAGCGACAAGGTGAAAATCCATAGCGTAAAGCTCTAATGGGAAATGCCCAGTGGGTAGCAGAATATGATGCTGCATGCAGAATGTGAAAGGTGGACAATTGAAAACACCTGTGCCTGTGCTAGACAGATTGCAGGCAGAAAACAGAACCCAAACATCAGAGAAAAGATACGTCTCCTGTAGCTCAGCAGAAAGAGAAGCCGACCACAAAACTCAAGCTCAAGGGATCAAATCCATGAGCATGACAGGTTCAACAACATGGTGGAAGAGTGTGTTTCCACATGTCTCCACATACTGAGTGGTGGGTCTGGCCCATTTAACTTCTGGGTCTCCAAATTGGACACGTGGCCTGAGCTTGCCCTTTACACGTTAGAGGTGGTGGCCAGCCCTGCGGAAAGTGTACTGTTGGAACGTGTGTTTAGCATGCTAGGAGGTGTGATCATGGACAGGCGAATGCGCCTGTCCACAGTCAATGTGGGCAAGCTCACATTCATTAAAATGAACCTTGCATGGATCCCACAGAACTTGTCCGTACCTTTGGCAGAATATTGAAGTATACCAGCTGTACTCAGCCAATGTTAGACTTCACTGCAGTTTGTTCTAGTCTCCATTCACAATGTTTTATGACAGACACAGAGGCAGAGTATAATTATTTTTAGGCACTCTACTTATATAGACATGGCTACTGAGTACATAGAGGCTTCAAGGCACAGTGCTCACAAAGGAATGGTTGCAGAGTACACACAGAGGCTTTTTGGCAGAGTACTCCCAAAGGCATGGTTGCAGAGTACACACAGAGGCTTAAAGGCACAGTACTCTTAGAAGCAGGGTTGCATAGTACCGACAGAGGCTTTTTGGCAGAGTATTCCCACAGGCAGGTATGCAGAGTACACACAGAGGCTTTTTGGCACAGTACTCCCAGAGGCGCGGTTGCAGAGTACACACAGTCTTAAAGACACAGTTGTTTTTTAGGCCCGGCCAGAACAATAGAGTAAAATAATTTTTTTAGGCACACTCACCAAAAGTGATCTAAGGATGGACAACTGTTAAAGCAGCAAAAGGTTAACAGGTGCCCAAGGCTCATTGACATGAGTGAGGAACATTTCTAGACCATCTAGTCTGAGTCTACTGAATAGAAGGTGTTAGAGCACAGTGCACAGTACATCTATCCTTGCTGCATATGGAGCTGTGTAACCAAATAGTAACCAGATAGTCAGTAAACCATAAGGTGATGATTGTTCACCACTACAAGTGCCTTCATTGGCCATCAGAACTGGACCATGGAACAAAGATGAAGGTGGCCTTGAAGCAATATGATGCACTGTATGCAAAAGAACCTCTAAACAAGCCTGATGAATTTTGGAAACAATTTCTGTAGACTGATGAGGATAAAATAGAACTCTTTGGCAGCAATGATCAAAGGTATCTGGGGGGAAAAAAGGCCACAGAATTTCAGGAAAAGAACATCTCACCAACCATTAAGCATGGATGTTGATCAATTTTGCTTTGGGGTTGTGCTGAAGCCAATGGCACAGGGAACATTTAACTGGTAGAGGGCAGAATGGATTCAATGACATTTCATCAAATTCTTGATGCAAACATAACACCATCTGTAAAAAAGCTGAAGTTGAAAATAGAATGACTTCTACAAATGGATAACGATCCTAAACACTCAGCAAAATTCACAACGGACTACCTCAAAAGGCGGAAGCTGAAGATTTTACAATGTCCTTCACAGTCCTCTGATCTGAACATCATTGAAAACCTGTGGCTTGACCTCAAAATAGCTGTGCATGCAAGACGACTCAGGAATATCACAGAACTGGAAGAATTATCCAAGGAAGAATGGATGTAAATCCCTCAAACAAGAATTTTTGAAATTTTTAAAATATTTTTGTTGTCTAAAATACAAAGTAAATGTGTCATCTTTAATTTTAGACCTTTTAGAGATCATTTAATCCTCAACTTACTTAACTGTTAACATTAAAAGTAATTTTGACCAGGGGTGTCCAAACATTTACATGCCACTGCATGACCTAAGTTTATGATATTATTTTAAACCTTTTGGGTTCCCTGGATATTAACTCAATCAAACTTCTAAGGAATTTCACATGTAAAGCGCCATAAAATAAATGGAGCTATAATAATAAATAATAGTAATAATAACCCCTTAACGATTGAGGCAATTCTGACCTTACTGACCAAGCCAAATTTTACAATTTTGACCACTGTCAATTTATGAAGTTACAACTCTGGAATGCTACTACTAGTGTTGAGCATTCCGATACCGCAAGTATCGGGTATCGGCCGATACTTGCGGTATCGGAATTCCGATACCGAGTTCCGATATTTTTGTGGTATTGGAAATCGGAATCGGAAGTTCCCAGTGTATGGTTCCCAGGGTCTGGAGGAGAGGAGACTCTCCTTCAGGCCCTGGGATCCATATTCATGTAAAAAATAAAGAATTAAAATAAAAAATATGGATATACTCACCCGTCCGGCGGCTCCTGGACCTTACCGATTGTAACCGGCAGCCTCCGTTCCTAAGAATGAGGAGTTTAGGACCCTCGATGACATCGCGGCTTGTGATTGGTCGCGTGCCGCTCATGTGACTGCTCACACGACCAATCACAAGCCGCGACATCATCGAGGGTCCTAAACTCCTCATTCTTAGGAAGGAAGGCTGCCGGTTACAATCGGTAAGCTCCAGGGGCCGCCGGACGGGTGAGTATATCCATATTTTTTATTTTAATTCTTTATTTTTTACATGAATATGGATCCCAGGGCCTGAAGGAGAGTTTCCTCTCCTTCAGACCCTGGGAACCATCCAGGATACCTTCCGATACTTGAGTCCCATTGACTTGTATTGGTATCGGGTATCGGTATCGGCGATATCCGATATTTTTCGGGTATCGGCCGATACTATCCGATACCGATACTTTCAAGTATCGGAAGGTATCGCTCAACACTAGCTACTACGTATCCCACTAGTTCTAAGATTGTTTTTTCTTGACATATTGCACTTCATGAAAGTGGTAAAATTTCTTTGACATGACTTGCGTTTTTTTGAGAAAAAAAATGTAAATTTTGTGAAAATTTACCAAATTTCAAGCTTTTAATTCTTCTGCCCTAAATCAGAGAGATATGTCACACAAAATAGTTATTAAATAACATTTCCCACATGTCTACTTTACATCAGCACAATCTTTAAAGCATAATTTTTTTGTTAGGAAGTTATAAGGGTTAAAATTTGGCAAACGATTTCTCATTTTTACAACAAAATGTGCTAAACCATTTTTTTTAAGGACCACCTCACATTTGAAGTGACTTTGAGGGGCCTATATGACAGAAAATACGTGTTTGAAAACTAGTTTTGAGGCACAGTGCAAAGCTCAGAAGGGAAGTAGCGCCATATTGCAGTGCAGATTTTGCTGCACTTGTTTGAGGGTGCCATGTTACATTGTGAAAGCCCCTGAGGGGTCAGAACAGCAGAACCTCCCATAAGTGACTGCATTATACCAATTAAACCACTCAATGAATTTATCTAGGTATGCAGTGATTATATTGACATCACAAGTGTGTCACAGACTTTTATACCATTGGGCAGTGAAGAAAAAATAATGTACATTTTTACCACCAAGATTGTGTGTTAGCCCCAAGTTTTACATTTTCACACTGGGAAATGGGTAAAAATGGCACCAAAAGTTGTGCCACAATTTCTGCTGAATGTAGAAATACCCCATATGTGGATGCACAATACTACTGGGAGGGATGGAGCGCTATTTGCCTCCTGGAGCGTAGATTTTAGTAGACTAGTTTGCAGATTCCATATAAAGATACTCTAAGTGCTAGAAAAACAGAATCCCCCTCAAGTGACCACATTCTGGAAATTATAACCCTTTGGGAATTTATCTACAAATGTAGTGGCTATTTTGACTCCATGGGTGTTTTCCAGAAATAGGTGAATGTTGCTGAGTGAAAATTGCAAACTGCCATTGTAGTGACCAGTACGCTGTAGTGATCAGTGTGTTGCAGTCACTAGTACATTATGCCCAGCCCATGCTTCTGGAGACACGCACCTGTAAATTAGGTGGGCTCTCATCACTACAGAAATGCCAAACATGTGGATGCTAAATATGGTTTAGGAACACTAGTGCTCAGAGGGGAGGGGGGCATTTGGTTTTGGGAGTGGAGAATTTGCAGAATTTCTTTTGGGGAGCAAGGAGCCATTTAGCTTTTCCAGAGCCTTTATACTACCAGTAATGTGGATATCCCCTATATTTCCATTAACAAATGACAGATCTGAGTGGGGACTTGCTTTTTTGTGGATTGAGTTGAAGCTGGGAACATTTTACATAACGCTTGGAATCACATTTATCCGGTGCTCTACGCTGACCACTTACTTTGGGGTTTCCATCTAAATCTCTGAGTGATGTAGTTCAGATCATATCCCCGAGAGGACCGTTCACTATAATGAGTGTTACGCTGAAGTTCTGCAGGTAAATGCAGGGTAACTCTAACTTCACTAGAGCACAGCAAAGTGGAGAGCGCTGAATATCCTGTTAAGAGCAGACCAGCAGCTGGGTTGATGCCAGAGAGTAGCGCAGTACAAAGGGAAAAAGTCTAAACACAGAGTTAGAGGAGCGCAAATTGTCAGTACCGGTCTGTACCAGAGGTATCAGAAGGAAGAGACAGAATCAGGTCAGAGCCAAAGCAGAGTTGAGTACCGGAGAATCAAAACACACAGGGACACACGTGCTGGGGCGGGTAGGGGAAAGGTAAACAGACATGGGTTCGATCAGCTAAACCCAGCAGGACAAATCTGGAACTCACCAGAGTCACACACGCCGAAGGCAAAAAATATAAGTGACACTGCATGCAGGATGCAGTGCAGAGATATAGCAGACTGGACACAGAAATGAGGCAGAAAGGTTAACCCCTGACATGACCAGACTGGGAAAGGAGAGAGAAGACCAAAACCTGGTCAGGATCATGACAATGAGGCATAAGATTTACTCTGGACTCCATCTGGCCTCTGTTCCGCTGTGTCCTCTTCAGATGTGCAAAAAACTGTGGTCGAAGGCACTTTTATACAATCTTAAAAGGATGTACACCACTGGATCACAGGTCAAACAGCGTCCACAGTGCCTCCATCTGCCCCACTATAGGGATTAGTGTTGAGCATTCCGATACCGCAAGTATCGGGTATCGGCCGATATTTGCTGTATCGGAATTCCGATACCGAGATCCGATACTTTTGTGGTATCGGGTATCGGTATCGAAACAACATTAATGTAAAAATGTGTAAAAGAGAGAATTAAAATAAAAAATATTGCTATACTCACCTCTCCGACGCAGCCTGCACCTTACCGAGGGAAGCAGCAGCGTTCTTTGTTTAAAATTCGCGCTTTTCTTTCCTTACGTGCAGTCCCGGCTTTGTGATTGGTTGCGTCGCAGTCACATGGGCGACGCAACCAATCACAGCAAGCCGTGACGTAATTTCAGGTCCTTAAGGATTTTAAAATTACGTCCCGGCTTTGTGATTGGTTGCGTCGCAGTCACATGGGCGACGCAACCAATCACAAGCCGTGATGTCACGGGAGGCTGGACACGCGCGCATTTTAAAATGCGCGCTTGTCCAGCCTCCCGTGACGTCCCGGCTTGTGATTGGTTGCGTCGCGATCAACCAATCACAAGCCGGGAGGCTGGACACACGCGCATTTTAAAATGCGCGCTTGTCCAGCCTCCCGTGACGTCCCGGCTTGTGATTGGTTGCGTCGCGATCAACCCATCACAAGCCGGGAGGCTGGACAAGCGCGCATTTTAAAATGCGCGCGTGTCCAGCCTCCCGGCTTGTGATTGGTTGACCGCGAAGCAACCAATCACAAGCCGGGACGTCACGGGAGGTTGGACAAGCGCGCATTTTAAAATGCGCGCGTGTCCAGCCTCCCGGCTTGTGATTGGTTGACCGCGAAGCAACCAATCACAAGCCGGGACGTCACGGGAGGTTGGACAAGCGCACATTTTAAAATGCGCGCGTGTCCAGCCTCCCGGCTTGTGATTGGTTGACCGCGACGCAACCAATCACAAAGCCGGGACGTAATTTTAAAATCCTGAAGGACCTGAAATTACGTCACGGCTTGCTGTGATTGGTTGCGTCGCCCATGTGACTGCGACGCAACCAATCACAACGCCGGAACGTAATTTTAAAATCCTGAAGGACCTGAAATTACGTCACGGCTTGCTGTGATTGGTTGCGTCCCGGCCACATGGGCAGCACGCGACCAATCACAAGCCGGGACTTCACGTAATGGAAAGAAAAGCGCGAATTTTAAACAAAGAACGCTGCCGCTTCCCTCGGTAAGGTGCAGGCTGCGTCGGAGAGGTGAGTATAGCAATATTTTTTATTTTAATTCTTTCTTTTACACATTAATATGGTTCCCAGGGCCTGAAGGAGAGTTTCCTCTCCTTCAGACCCTGGGAACCATCAGGGATACCGTCCGATACATGAGTCCCATTGACTTGTATTGGTATCGGTATCGGATTGGATCCGATACTTTGCCGGTATCGGCCGATACTTTCCGATACCGATACTTTCAAGTATCGGACGGTATCGCTCAACACTAATAGGGATACTTCCGCCAGGGGGTTCTGTCTGAATCACGTATTTCAGAGATTTACAGGGTAACCCCGGTGTAAGCACTCAGTGCAGAAAACAGGATAAATGTGCGCTGAGCCTTACTGCGATCTTTGGGAGGCAGAATGAAAAAATCAACCAGCAGTGCATAAGTGATACCTCCATTTTTTTCCTTTGAGACAGGGAAGGAGGCATACTCACAAGCCACCTTCCCTGCAGGACTCGGAATGACCCAGCGGCCATCTTGGTGCTGGGGATCTCCATAGAGACCATTAGTACAATGTGTTCTGATGAAAGAACTGATTCCCTGCGTGATGCTCCTCTATGCCTCTGTCACTACTGACAGCGGCATCAGGGAGCTTAATGTCCACGATCGGTGTTAACAACAATTGTGTGTGTTGCTGCGGGATGTCAGCTCTCATACAGAGCTGACACCCGCACAGGATTGCCTTGGCGCTCAGCATGAGGCTGCGCTATCGCTGCGCCATACATATACTTCTCTTTGTGGGAGCGCACCTCCCGCAGTATATGAATGGCGCATATTGAGAAGGGGTTAACATTGAGACATGGAAATATAACATTTTAGTGGAAAAAATGTAGTATTTGTATTTACTGCAAATTTGTCAGGTACGCAAGGGTGAATAGGTGAAACTAAACCAGACAATTTATTGCGCAATTTCTCCTAAATGTGGTGCTGCCTCATATGTTGTCAGATATTACTGTTAGCCCACATGTATGGGCTAAGAAGGAAGGAGTGAAATTTGGCTTTTGGAGCACAGATTATTTTCGGAGTCCCTAAGGTGCCAGAAGTTGAACAGCAGAAAATCCCAAATTTGACCCCATTGTAGAAACTGCCTCTCTCAATGAATTCATCTACTGGTGTAGTGGCTATTTTGTAACATCCACATCATGTTTTTTTTCTTGAAAATTGCAAATCTGCCAGTCTAGTGCCCATACCCTAAGTCCCGATACAGTGTAGAGACCCCATACATTGTGCCCAACTTGTGCTTCTGGTGATATGCACCCGTAAATTAAGTGCCTTTTCTCCATTACAATAATGCCAGACATGGCTATTTACTGTGGTTTAGGCACAGTGGGGCTCAGAAGGAGGGAGCATTTGAATTTGGAAGCAAAGAATTCAATTGATTTTATTTGAGGAGACCGGAGCCATGTCGCTTTTCCAGAGTCTTTGTTCTAGCAGTAATCTGGGAACCCCCCAGTGACAGGTAACGGACCTGAGTGCGGGCTAATTTTGTTTGGGATAAATTAGGGATTTTATCAGTAAAATTTTGGGGTACATAATATTTTTCTATCGCTTCATGAATAAGGCTCGGATCATAGTCTTGTGTACTATGCTGATCACTTATGTTGGGGTTTCTGTGTAAATCCCACAAAAATGTGATTCAGACCAACCATAATGAGGCAGACGGAGACACTTCATACTCTGGTGTCTGTTTTAATGGTATCCATCTTTTTAGGCGTGTACAGATATGTGGTCACCCACACTTATGTGCTAACAAGATGCCTAAAATATTGGGACACCGCTGGAACACATACCAGTCCAAAGTGACTCGATCTGCCTCATAAGTGTGTGGTTCCATCTGGGTTTTTGACTGAATCACAATTTTGGGGAATTTACATGGAAACAACGAAGTAAGAGCTCAACGGAGAGCGTAGGATAAATATGAGTCAACCCTTATTCCAACTTTTGGGAGGTAAAATGAACAAATAGACAGCAGTACAAGAGTAGTTCATATTTTTACTTTTGCGTGGTTCACTGTGTGGTAGAAATGATGAGGCAGATGTATTCTTCAGGTCGGTGCAATTACAGCGATACTAGATTTTTACAGTGGGGAAGAAAACTATGCAACTTGATAAAATCAACTGTGGGAACAATAATAATACTTTTTTTCCACCATAATATGCAAAATAAATCTAGTCAAATCAGACAAGGTGATTTTCTGGATTTGTTTTCTCAATTTTGACTCTCATAGTTGTGGTCTACCTATGATGTCAATTTCAGGCCTCTCTCATCTTTTCAAGTGGGAGAACTTGCACAATTGGTGGCTGACTAAATACTTTTTTTCCCCACTGTAATTGATGATGGATCAAAGCTGTTTTGTTGGCACAAGTCAGACCTA
Organism: Ranitomeya variabilis; assembly: GCF_051348905.1. Classification (NCBI taxonomy): domain Eukaryota; kingdom Metazoa; phylum Chordata; class Amphibia; order Anura; family Dendrobatidae; genus Ranitomeya; species Ranitomeya variabilis. Next base: position 530,570,726 of record NC_135237.1, on the reverse strand, counting down.
TTTTAGGCAGCTGGTTTTAATGTTTTGGCAACTCAGTGTATAGGTGACCAAAATACTTACAATTATATTTATGTAAACTCTATAAGTTTACACCATAACTTTTAATTTTTGAAATTCTCAAATGGGTTAATGCTTAGTTGATGTCATGGTGATAAAATAAATGGTTGCACATGTGCAATATTAATTTCTGAAATTATAATATATTGTGACTTAAAATACAAAGAGAACCATTCTTACTTGTAGGCACTCTTTAACCAGTAACCGTAAAAAACCAGTTACTCATGGCCAATTGGCTTACATGTTATACGTACAGCTGGTGAGCTGAGCTTGAACAGGCACAATGAACATACTGTTCAAGCCAGAGGTACATGTAATGCCTTAATTTAGCATAGCAAAAATACATGTATTTTACACAAATTTAATCACGTTTTCATGGCATGTGTTGCTTTGTGTCCTTATTTCAAGGATAAATTGTAGATGGGCAAATGTACTGTGATGAAATACAATAGATATAAGTTGATTTGATTATTGTGTTCTAGGCATGTGGTATTTCTAACACCTTCAATACAAATATAATTCCTTGAACAGAAACTATTGTTATTTAGTATTTCCGCTTTTCAGTAGGCATGAGCTGACCCATGGATGTTCGGGTTCGGTGAGTTTGACAAAGCTACAGTTAAAAGTTCAGTTTGGGTCCGAACTTGACCACAATCTAGACCCTGAAACTGAACATAATAGAAGTCAATGGGGATCCAAACTTTGGTGCTGTAAAATGACTGTAAAATGGTTGCAGTAAGGGCTAGAGGGTTGCAAAATGAAGCAAATGGGTAAGAACAGGACAATTGCTCTGCAAACAAATGTGGAGAGAAAAATGACTTAAATCCGTTAAAATAGTCAGTAAACATTGAGTCAGGCTGGATAGAATCAATAAAATGGTGTGAGGCTAGACAACGCACAATGCAAAAGCAATGTAAATCAATGAAGACTATTCTTAGCAATGTCATGTGCAAATATCCATCCATTCATTGAAACTCACCCAAAGTTAAATCACATTTATAAGAAAAGCAGACAACTGAAAGCTAGAGTTATCATTCAGGAAAGGGGCCAATATCCATAAAGGTTCCCAGCCTATTAATAATAGCTCACTGCTATCTGCATTTCCTTTTCTGATTATTTGAAAGGGTGGATCCAAAAAACAATGATGCTGGATCCCTCCTAATTTTAATAACCAGCGAAAGTAGACAGCTGTGGGATGGTGTTATTATTCTGGAAAGGGGCCATTATCCATAAAGGTTCACAGCTTTTAAATATCAGCTCACAAATGTCTGTTTAGCATTTGCTGATAACTAAAAAGGGGGCACCCCAAAAAATATGTAGTCCCTCCATTTTTAATAACCAGCAAAGGCTACACAGAGAGCTGCGGGCTGATCTTAATAGGTTGGGAAGGGGCCATTGACATTGGTCCCCTCCAAGAATAATAATACCAGTCCTTAGCCTTGGCTAAGTAATTGAGAGGCGTCTTATCAGATACCCCCATTACAACCCAGTAAGTTAAAAGAAAAAAATACACACACCCGATTAAAAACATGTTATTTGAATAAAGACTCCCTGACACATTCCTTGGTTTACCCAGTTATTAATAAAAAAAATCTCTGAAGATCTGACAACATCCAACTTGGTGCCAGGAAACCTAGTGACTGTGAACTCTGGTAACATTTAAGGTTACCTGAGTTCACAGCCACCGTGTCTCATGGTAGCTCAAGTGCTGGACTGTTAAATGCCAAAGTGCCAAGTGCCAGACTCGCAGTTGTTCATCTAGCTAGCACTAGTACTGCACAGTGTGAGGACCAGCTGCTGAGAACTCAGGTGATCTTACAGTAAAGTTACCGCAGTTCACAGGTCAGCTTACCAAGAGCTTACTGTGAAAACTGCCACCTGTGACCTGCGGTAACCTTAATTATGTCACCTCTCGTCACTCCAGCCAGGTTCTCACAATACTCTCAGTGTGTTTCGGCTCTCCTGCTGAATGGTCACATTACTAATGTCACCATTCAGCATTGCAACCAGATGAAGCAGAGTTGAGAATTGTCATGGAACCTCATCATTATGGATTAACAGCGGACAGGTGAGGATTACTTTTATTTTTTATTTTTTATTTTTATGTTAATAAATGGGTAAAAAAGGGTAAAGGTCGGGGAGTGATTTGTACAATTAAAGGACATTTTGCTGTGTGTGTCTTTATTACTTTTGACTACGGGGTTAGTAATGGGGGTGTATGATAGACGCCTTTTCATTACTAAACTCTGGGCTTGATGTCAGTGGACATTACAAAGCTAACATCAACCCCGTAAACTATTACCCTGGTTGCCAACGCACCATGGCAAGTGGGAAGAGCAAAGGCTAGGTGACAGAATTTGCGCATCAAATGAATGCACCATTTTAGGGGCATCTGAGGGCTAGTGTTATTAGGCTGGAAGATGGCCAATATACATGGCCCCTTACCAGCCTATTAATATCAACCTTCAGCTGTCTCCTTTGCTTTAGCTTGTTATTGAATATAGGGAGACCCCAGATCAGTTTTTTAGTGCCCCCCTATTTTTAATAACCAGCTAAGGCAAATCGGACATCTGCAGGCTGATATTAATAGGCTGGGCACGTCCATGGATATTGGCCTTTTCCCATCCTTAAAATGCCAGCTAACAGCTGTCTGTTTTCCCTCAGCTGGTTTTAAAGAGGATGATTACCGCATGTCAATTTTTTTTGTTTTACTTATTTATTTATTTTAAGTGTCCAGCCAATCACAGCCATGCTTTACTTGACATGGCTATGATGAAGCCGGAAGTGCCAACAGCCTTATAAGTTGTTGATTGGCTGCACTGCAGCATTTTAACAAGCTTTATTAGACTTTGAGACCCTACAGGAAATCAGACATACAGTAAGAAGTCTGTGTATTGGGTTTAGTTCCAGACACTAGAAGTAAGTACTAGAAGTATAAACCCCTAACTTTCCAGTTTGGTTTCGCTCATCGCTGTCCTTCAACTTATTTGAGTTCGAAAATTTAATACTACTTTACATCTGTTTTCAATACTACATCTACATTTCTCTTGGTTTTGACAGAAGAAAATAATCCTGTATGTCTAGCTGTTCTTCCAGCCAAAAAGGTGGACATCTTGGCAGATATGATGAACACCATTCCAATTAAGTGGGTTCTGTCAAGAGATGCTTGTGTTCTTCCCGTGAAATTTGAACATATAATAAGCTGACAATATACTTTAGATATCTGTTTCTCCCTTAAACATGATCCAAAAACAATCGCACCTATAGGTACGGTAATGTGTCTATATATAAAAAAAGGCCCATGACATCTTGTAAAGAACTGTGACATTGTTGGTCTATTAGTTATGGAAAGTAAGGTGGTTAGACATTCATGATCATATGTTGATTCACTAATGGACATAGACAGTCAGCACTGCAGCCCCTGTGCCAGAAGAATACATGGGATCTTTGCTGTCCAACAGCTCATCGTAACAATAATTCCAACAGCTTTAAAGGTGAAAATGGACCCCCTTAACTCTTACGCTCCTGTGCAGCTGCACAGGTTGCAACATGATATCTGGGCCCCTGCTTTGATTGCCCTACATTGGTTGCCTATTCTAAAGGTAATCTAATCTGCATTACTTTTAAATGCTTTCTCTTTGGGCAAGGGTTGCTTCAATATTGAAATAAAAATAAATCATGCTCACTTACCTGCTGAGCATCACTACTCCTTTCTGATCTGCATACGTCATCTGACTGGTGCTTGACTTACCTCTTATGCGAGTGGCAGTACATAAGGAGTAGAGCAAACAGCAGCTACTGATCGGCTGCAGCTTTGACATTCCACAAGCCACAAGCACATCAGAAGACCCAGGCAGCAGAACGGAATTGGTAAGTTTATTTTTTATTTTTGAAAAACTTTGGGTTAATTGAGAAAAATTTTAAAATATTGATCAGCTTCTTTAATTCTCATGTCCATGTCATACAATGTTCAGACCACAATACACAGTTAACCAGCAGGTCTCCTAAACTGGGATAACAGACATATAGACAATTATATATGTTACAGTCCCTAATCTAGTCCTATCAACTAATTTAAATTATTTTTTACTCAATTTTTTTTTTCACAAAAAAACACAACAACCGGAGGTTTGTCAGTGATCGTCACAAACCAGGGCTCAATGGCTGTAGAATGCACACATGGATGTGGTGCAAAAGGGGATAAAAAAAAGACAGGAAAAAAGTCCTTGCTAAAAAATGGGTGCTAATCAATGGTGTGCGTCTGATCTGCGGCTCGGTGGCTGTAGGAGGCACACATCGAACCTGGTGGTGCAAAGTGGGGAAAAGTTTGTGAAAAAATAAGTTGTGGCAAACAGCGAGCATGAGTGCGGATCAGTGATTTGCAACCCTGATCAATGCTCGGAACCTGCAGAATGCATGCACAGAGGTGGAGAAAAGGGGGGGTACAATAGACAGGGATAAAAAAGTCCAGGAGATCAGCGAGCACTGACATTGATCAATGATTTGTGTCACTGATCAGCGCTCGCCAGCTGCAGATGGCACAAAAAAGAATAAAACGGCCAAAAATAGAGCCATCTAGTACTGATCAGCAATCGAATACTAGTCAGTGTTCGGCGGTGGAAAGAGGGGTTGGGGAGAGAGGAAAAATGGAGAAAAATGGGGAGGAAAAGAGGGAGAGGTGGATTGGGGTGGATTAGAACTATCAGTCAAAGATCAGGATGGGATAAGGAATTTTCATTATTTTGAATTTTCATTGGCTGAAAGCCATAATCATCAACATTAACAGAAATAAACACTTGAAATAGATCACTATGTTTGTAAAAACTCTATATAATATATGAGTTTAACTTTTTGTATTGAAGAACTGAAATAAATTAACTTTTTGATGATATTCTAATTTTGTGAGAAGCACCTGTATATAGAATATCATCATAAAGTAAATTTATTTCAGTTCTTCAATACAAAAAGTTAAACTCATATTATATAGAGTCATTACAAACAGTGTGATCTATTTCAAATGTTTATTTCTGTTAATGCTGATGATTATGGCTTACAGTCAATGAAAACACAAAAGTCATTTTCTCAGTAAATTAGAATACTTTATAACACAAGCTTGAAAAATGATTATACAATCCGAAATGTTGACCTACTGAAATGTATGCTCAGTAAATGCACTTAATACTTAATCGGGACTTCTTTTGCATCAATTACTGCATCAATGTGGCGTGGCAAGGAGACGATCAGCCTGTGGCACTGCTGAGGTGTTAGGGAAGCCCAGGTTACTTTGATAGCAGCCTTCAGCTCGTCTGCATTGTTGGGTTTGGTGGCTTTCATCTTCCTCTTGACAATACCCCATAGATTCTCTATGGGGTTAAGGTCAGGCGAGTTTGCTGGCCAATCAAGCACAGTGATTCTGTTAATTTTAAATCAGGTATTGGTACTTTTGGCAGTGTGGACAGGTGCCAAGTCTTGCTGGAGAATGAATTTTCCATCTCCAAAAAGCATGTTGGCAGAGGGAAGCATGAATTGCCGCTACTTATTAGAGGTGAGTAGGGTTGAGCGAAACGGATCGTTCATTTTCATAAGTCGCCGACTTTTGGCAAAGTCGGCATCTCATGAAACCGAGCCGATTCCTGTGTGGGGTCTGCCATGCGGTACGCGACTTTCGCGCCAAAGTCGCGTTTCAATGACGCTAAAAGCGCCATTTCTCAGCCAATGAAGGTGGACGCAGAGTGTGGGCAGCGTGATGACATAGATCTCAGTCCCCACCATCTTAGAGAAGGGCATTGCAGTGATTGGCTTGCTTTCTGCGGTGTCACAGGGGCTATAAAGGGGCGTTCCCGCCGACCGCCATCTTACTGCTGCTGATCTGAGCGTAGGGAGAGGTTGCTGCAGCTTTTTCGGAAGCAGGGATAGTGATAGGCAGGGTACATAAAGCCACAAACCGCTTGTGCTGTAGCGATTTCCACTGTCCAATACCACCTTTTGTTTGCAGGACAGTGGAAGCTACATTTTTTTTTTCTCAGCGCTGTAGCTCATTGGGCTGCCCTAGAAGGCTCCCTGATAGCTGCGTTGCTTTGTGTGTACGCCGCTGTGTAAACCAACTGCTTTTTTCAAAGCACAAATCCTGTTTTTCCTTCCTTTCTGCACAGCTATCTTGTGTGTTTGTCCACACTTTTGTGTGCAGCAGTCCTTTTACAGCTGCCTGCCATACTTTTCTGAGATAACTGCAGGGAGATAAATATTGGCAAGTCTGCCTCTGTGCCATTGCTGTGTGTGGCATCTCTCTCATTGTGTGGCACCGAAAACACTGTGTAATACTTGTCCTTTTTTTTTTTCTTTTCTAAATTCTCCCTTTTCCAAAAAAAAAATTAGTGGGAGATAAATATTGTCAAGTCTGCCTCCGTGCCATTGCTGTGTGTGGCATCTCTCTCTCATTGTGTGGCACTGAAAACACTGTGTAATACTTGTCCTTTTTTTTTTTTTCTAAATTCTCCCTTTTCCAAAAAAAAAATTAGTGGGAGATAAATATTGTCAAGTCTGCCTCCGTGCCATTGCTGTGTGTGGCATCTCTCTCTCATTGTGTGGCACTAAAAACACTGTGTAATACTTGTCCTTTTTTTTTTTTTTTTTCTAAATTCTCCCTTTTCCAAAAAAAAAATTAGTGGGAGATAAATATTGTCAAGTCTGCCTCCGTGCCATTGCTGTGTGTGGCATCTCTCTCTCATTGTGTGCCACTGAAAACACTGTGTAATACTTGGCCATTTTTTTTTTTTGGGGGGGGTACATTCTCCCTTTAAAAAAAAAAAAAATTATTGGGAGATAAATATTGGCAAGTCTGCCTCCGTGCCATTGCTGTGTGTGGCATCTCTCTCTCATTGTGTGCCACTGAAAACACTGTGTAATACTTGTCCTTTTTTTTTTTTTTCTAAATTCCCCCTTTTCCAAAAAAAAAACTTAGTGGGAGATAAATATTGTCAAGTCTGACTCCGTGCCATTGTTGTGTGTGGCATCTCTCTCTCATTGTGTGGCACCGAAAACACTGTGCAATACTTGTCCTTTTTTTTTTTTTTTTCTAAATTCTCCCTTTTCCAAAAAAAAAAATTAGTGGGAGATAAATATTGGCAAGTCTGCCTCCGTGCCATTGCTGTGTGTGGCATCTCTCTCTCATTGTGTGCCACTGAAAACACTGTGTAATACTTGTACTTTTTTTTTTTTTCTAAATTCTCCCTTTTCCAAAAAAAAATTAGTGGGAGATAAATATTGTCAAGTCTGACTCCGTGCCATTGCTGTGCGTGGCATCTCTCTCTCATTGTGTGCCACTGAAAACACTGTGTAATACTTGGCCATTTTTTTTGGGGGGGGTACATTCTCCCTTTTAAAAAAAAAAAAAAAAATATTGGGAGATAAATATTGGCAAGTCTGCCTCTGTGCCATTGCTGTGTGTGGCATCTCTCTCTCATTGTGTGCCACTGAAAACACTGTGTAATACTTGTCCTTTTTTTTTTTTTCTAAATTCCCCCTTTTCCAAAAAAAAAATTAGTGGGAGATAAATATTGTCAAGTCTGACTCCGTGCCATTGTTGTGTGTGGCATCTCTCTCTCATTGTGTGGCACCGAAAACACTGTGCAATACTTGTCCTTTTTTTTTTTTTCTAAATTCTCCCTTTTCCAAAAAAAAAATTAGTGGGAGATAAATATTGGCAAGTCTGCCTCCGTGCCATTGCTGTGTGTGGCATCTCTCTCTCTCATTGTGTGGCACCGAAAACACTGTGTAATACTTGTCCTTTTTTTTTTCTAAATTCTCCCTTTTCCAAAAAAAAAATTAGTGGGAGATAAATATTGTCAAGTCTGACTCCGTGCCATTGCTGTGTGTGGCATCTCTCTCTCATTCTGTGGCACTGAAAACACTGTGTAATACTTGTCCTTTTTTTTTTTTTTTTTCTAAATTCTCCCTTTTCCCCAAAAAAAATTAGTGGGAGATAAATATTGTCAAGTCTGACTCCGTGCCAATGCTGTGTGTGGCATCTCTCTCTCATTGTGTGGCACCGAAAACACTGTGTAATACTTGTCCTTTTTTTCTTTTTTTTCTAAATTCTCCCTTTTCCCAAAAAAAAATTAGTGGGAGATAAATATTGGCAAGTCTGCCTCCGTGCCATTGCTGTGTGGCATCTCTCTCTCATTGTGTGCCACTGAAAACACTGTGTAATACTTGTCCTTTTTTTTTTTTTTTTCTAAATTCTCCCTTTTCCAAAAAAAAAATTAGTGGGAGATAAATATTGGCAAGTCTGCCTCCGTGCCATTGCTGTGTGTGGCATCTCTCTCTCATTGTGTGGCACCGAAAACACTGTGTAATACTTGTCCTTTTTTTTTTTTTTTTCTAAATTCTCCCTTTTCAAAAAAAAAAATTAGTGGGAGATAAATATTGGCAAGTCTGCCTCTGTGCCATTGCTGTGTGGCATCTCTCTCTCACTGTGTGCCACTGAAAACACTGTGTAGTACTTGTCCTTTTTTTTTTTTTTTTTCTAAATTCTCCCTTTCCCAAAAAAAAATTAGTGGGAGATAAATATTGGCAAGTCTGCCTCCGTGCCATTGCTGTGTGTGGCATCTCTCTCTTATTGTGTGGCACCGAAAACACTGTGTAATACTTGTCCTTTTTTTTTTTTTTTTCTAAATTCTCCCTTTTCCAAAAAAAAAATTAGTGGGAGATAAATATTGTCAAGTCTGACTCCGTGCCATTGCTGTGTGTGGCATCTCTCTCTCATTGTGTGGCACTGAAAACACTGTGTAATACTTGTCCTTTTTTTTTTTTTTTCTAAATTCTCCCTTTTCCCCAAAAAAAATTAGTGGGAGATAAATATTGGCAAGTCTGCCTCCGTGCCATTGCTGTGTGGCATCTCTATCTCATTGTGTGCCACTGAAAACACTGTGTAATACTTGTCCTTTTTTTTTTTTTTCTAAATTCTCCTTTTTCCCAAAAAAAAATTAGTGGGAGATAAATATTGGCAAGTCTGCCTCCGTGCCATTGCTGTGTGTGGCATCTCTCTCTCATTGTGTGGCACCAAAAACACTGTGTAATACTTGTCTTTTTTTTTTTTTTTTTTTTCTAAATTCTCCCTTTTCAAAAAAAAAAATTAGTGGGAGATAAATATTGTCAAGTCTGACTCCGTGCCATTGCTGTGTGTGGCATCTCTCTCTCATTGTGTGGCACCGAAAACACTGTGTAATACTTGTCCTTTTTTTTTTTTTTTTCTAAATTCTCCCTTTTCCCCAAAAAAAATTAGTGGGAGATAAATATTGGCAAGTCTGCCTCCGTGCCATTGCTGTGTGTGGCATCTCTCTCTCATTGTGTGGCACCGAAAACACTGTGTAATACTTGTCCTTTTTTTGGGGGGGGGGTAAATTCTCCCAGAAAAAAAAAAATAGTGGGGGATTAAGATTGGCATTTCTGCTTGAGTGCTGGGCCTGTGTGTGCTATCTGTCTCAAATTATTGGGCCACAGAAAACCTAGTGTGTAACATTGGGCCTGATTTTCCTTTCAGTGTCAGGCACCTATAAAGGTATATATAAATCCTACAGAAGTTTGAGTTCACCTTATAAGTTGTTTTACAGTAACAAATAGTGTTACTTTGGTTACGGTTTGCAAGCAATGAGGAAGTCTAGTGGAAGAGGTCGTGGCCGTGGGCGGTCATTGTCAGCTGGTAATGATGGTAGTGGTGGTGGAGCATCAGGTGGTCATGGTAAAAGCAGTACAACACCTAAGTCTCGAGTTGTTGAGCCAGGTTCCTTGTCTGGCTACACAAGGCCTCGAACGCTCTCTTTTCTGGGAGTAGGAAAACCACTTTTGAAGCCGGAGCAGCAGGAACAAGTATTGGCTTTCATTGCTGACTCTGCCTCTAGCTCTTTCGCCTCCTCCTCGGAAAGTGCCAAATGTCAGAGCAGTGCATCGTCAGTGGATGCTCCCGGTCAGGGACAAGTCGCTTCCTTGTCTTCTTCACCCAGAACAAGAGAGAATGATGCGTCAGGAGAGACAACGGGTTACTCCATGGAGCTCTTTACACATACCGTTCCTGGGTTAGACAGTGAAACAGTTAACAGGCCATGTCCATTAGAAGTTGAATCGGACATGGAGTGCACAGATGCACAGCCACAGCCAGATTACTATGCTGTTCCTTTGACTCAGACCAGAACATTGCCCTCGCAGTGTACTGAGGCAGAATCAAACCCAGCGGAGACTATGGTGCCCCGTCACGGACGCTATACCCCTGGCTTACACGGTGACACAGACGAAATCGCACACGACATAGAAGAGGAGGTCATAGATGACCCAGTTGTGGACCCCGATTGGCAGCCATTGGGGGAACAGTGTGCAGGCGGCAGTAGTTCTGAAGCGGAGGAGGAGGAGCCGCAGCAGGCATCAACATCACAACAGGTTCCATCTACCGGGCCCGTATCTGGCCAAAAACGCGTGGCAAAACCAAAACCAGTTGGAGAACAGCGTGGCCATCCGGTTAAAGAAGCTCAGTCTGCAATGCCTGAAAAGGTATCCGATAATAGAAAGAGTGCAGTCTGGCATTTTTTTAAACAACATCCAAGTGATCAGCGCAAAGTCATCTGTCAAAAATGTTCAACTACCTTAAGCAGAGGTCAGAATCTTAAAAGTCTAAATACAAGTTGCATGCATAGACATTTATCCACCATGCATTTGCAAGCCTGGACTAACTACCAAACGTCCCTAAAGGTTGCAGCACCCTCGGCCAATGAAGCTAGTCAGCAACGCTACATCCCTTCCCTCCCTGTAAGCCGACCATTTCCCACACCACCTGCAGTATCTGTGAAGCTTTCGTCGCCAGGCCAAAGCAGTCAGAGAATCACCAGGTTAGTAGTAGGAAACACTGCATGTAGGGCACCGGCAAGAATACCATCTCCAACCCTCTCTCAGTCACCCATGTCCACCGGCACCACCGCTAGTTCCACGATCTCCAGCTCTCCAGTCCAGCTCACCCTACATGAGACTCTTGTAAGGAAAAGGAAGTACTCATCCTCGCATCTGCGTACACAGGGTTTGAACGCCCACATTGCTAGACTAATCTCATTAGAGATGATGCCCTACCGGTTAGTTGAAAGCGAAGCTTTCAAAGCGCTGATGGACTACGCTGTACCACGCTACGAGCTACCCAGTCGGCACTTATTTTCTAGAAAAGCCATCCCAGCCCTCCCAGCCCTCCAACAGCATGTTAAAGACCGCATCGTCCATGCACTCAGGCAGTCTGTGACTACAAAGGTGCACCTGACAACAGATGCATGGACCAGTAGGCATGGCCAGGGACGTTACGTGTCCATCACGGCACACTGGGTGAATGTGGTGGATGCAGGGTCCACAGGGGACAGCAATATTGGGACAGTTTTGCCTAGTCCACGGTCAAGGAAAGAGTTGGCTGTAGGCGTTCGCCCCCCCTCCTCCTCTTCCTCCTCCTCATGCAGAAGCGAGAGCTCGTCCACACACCCCAGTCACACATCCACTCCATCCGCAGCTGCCACTGTTGCACACCAGGTGTGCCATTATGGGACAGCTAGTGGCAAGCGTCAGCAGGCTGTATTGGCAATGAAGTGTTTGGGCGACAAAAGACACACCGCGGAAGTTCTGTCCGAGTTCTTGCAGAATGAAACTCAGTCATGGCTGGGCACTGTACATCTTGAGGCAGGCAAGGTTGTGAGTGATAACGGAAGGAATTTCATGGCTGCCATAGCCCTTTCCCAACTGAAACACATTCCTTGCCTGGCTCACACCTTAAACCTGGTGGTGCAGTGCTTCCTGAAAAGTTATCCGGGGTTACCCGACCTGCTCCTCAAAGTGCACAGACTTTGCTCGCATATCCGCCGTTCGCCCGTACACTCCAGCCGTATGCAGAACTATCAGCGGTCTTTGAACCTTCCCCAGCATCGCCTAATCATCGACATTTCAACAAGGTGGAACTCCACACTGCACATGCTTCAGAGACTGTGCGAACAGAGGCGTGCTGTTATGTTTTTGTGGGAGGATACACATACACGGGCAGGCAGTTGGATGGCAGACATGGAGTTGTCAGGTGTGCAGTGGTCGAAGCTACAAGACCTGTGTCAAGTCCTTCAGTGTTTTGAGGAATGCACACGGCTGGTTAGTGCAGACAGCGCCATAATAAGCATGAGCATCCCCCTAATGCGTCTGCTGATGCAAAGTTTGACGCACATAAAGGAGCAGGCGTCTGCAGCCGAGGAAGAGGAAAGCCTTGATGACAGTCAGCCATTGTCTGGTCAGGGCCGTGTAGAGGACGCGGTAGCGGACGAAGAGGAGGAGGAGGACGAGGAGGATGATGGGGATGAGTACTTTTTTAATGAGGAAGCTTCTCCTGGGCCAGCAGAAATTAGTGGCGTTGCAAGGCCGGGTTCTGTTTTTTTAAGAGAGACAAGTGACGTAGATTTGCCTGTAACTGCCCCTCAAACCAGCACAACCGCAGATTTGCCAACAGGAACTTCGGCCCACATGGCGGATTATGCCTTACGTATCCTCAAAAAGGACCCACGCATTACTAAAATGATGAGCGATGACGATTACTGGTTGGCCTGCATCCTTGACCCTCGCTATAAAGGCAAATTGCAAAATATTATGCCACATGAGAACCTCGAACAAATCTTAGCAACCAAACAAGCTACTCTTGTAGACCGTTTGATTCAGGCATTCCCAGCACACAGCGCTGGTGATGGTTCTCACACAAGCTGCAGGGGGCTACATGGCAGAGGTGTTAGGGGTGCACAGATCAGAAGTGGCGTTGGACAGAGGGGTTTTCTGACCAGGTAGTGGAGTGATTTCGCAATGACCGCAGACAGGACAGGTACTGCAGCATCTATTCAAAGTGACAGGAGACAACATTTGTCCAGTATGGTTACTAACTATTTTTCTTCCCTTATCGATGTTCTCCCTCAACCGTCATTCCCATTTGATTACTGGGCATCAAAATTAGACACCTGGCCTGAATTGGCAGAATATGCGTTGCAGGAGCTTGCTTGCCCAGCAGCTAGTGTGCTATCAGAAAGAGTATACAGTGCTGCTGGTTCAATATTAACCGAAAAAAGGACTCGTCTGGCTACCCAAAATGTGGATGATCTCACCTTCATTAAAATGAACCACTCCTGGATTTCAAATTATTTTGCCCCACTTTTCCCGGCTGACACCTAGCTTTCCTATAAAAAGGTCTTGCTTGTGGACTGGTCTTACTGAGTGTTCCAATCTGTTAATTTGCAGCAGCTGTTTGTCCAGCATACAACATGTTTACACCTCCCCCAATGGGAAATATCCCCCCACGGGGCCGTTGTCTCGCCACTTGGCGCAAGCACCCGTTACAGTGCTGATTGTCTGAAGAGGCGGGTGTGCCCGCTTTTGGTCGACGGCATTGCCACTGGGTCCCTCATAGTACAATGTAGTGTCTCTGGCGGTGGTGGTGCGCACCCAACGTCAGACACACCGTTGTAACATGAGGGGCCCTGGGGCGGTACCGCCGGCCACAAGAGAGTTCCCCCCCCCAGCTCAAACTGTGCTGTACCACGTGCAAAATTATCTCGCACAGCTCCACCAATGTTTAGTCTATGCACTGACATCATTCAATGCCTGGCAATGACAAACAATACCAATTTGTTTGCATCTATGATGCTAGTTAAAGTAGTCTGGGTCAGTGTCCTATATTGACACCAGTAAATACTAATTTACTGCCAAATTACTTTGTCATAAACTCTGCAGATGAGCCCACCCCTGTACCTAAGCATGCCACCCTTTTTTTACTTATAGTTGTTTTGCGAGACATTCACATCTATTTATTTTTTTGGAGTACTAACTGTGTCAGACACTCCTTGCAATACTCCTACACTGACCCCAATGCTGCCTGTGTATCCATGTAACCGATGTAAAACTGCCATGAGCCTATTGTTGGTTATTTTAGGCCTTTGATAGCCTGTCTGCGGTCCCTACTTGCATTACTCCTCCACTGACCACAATGCTGCCTGCCTGTGTATCCATGTAACCGATGTAAAACTGCCATGACTGCCTACTGTTTGTTATTTTAGGCCTTTGTGAGCCTGTCTGCCGCTCCTACTTGCATTACTCCTCCACTGACCACAATGCTGCCTGCCTGTGTATCCATGTAACCGATGTAAAACTGCCATGACTGCCTACTGTTTGTTATTTTAGGCCTTTGTGAGCCTGTCTGCGGCCCCTAGTTGCAATACTCCTCCACTGACCACAATGCTGCCTGGAGTGCCTGCCTGTGTATCCATGTAACCGATTTCAAACTGCCATGACTGCCTACTGTTTGTTATGTTAGGCCTTTGTGAGCCTGTCTGCGGCCCCTACTTGCAATACTCTTCCACTAACCACAATGCTGCCTGGAGTGCCTGCCTGTGTATCCATGTAACCGATTTCAAACTGCCATGACTGCCTACTGTTTGTTATTTTAGGCCTTTGTGAGCCTGTCTGCGGCCCCTACTTGCAATACTCCTCCACTGACCACAATGCTGCCTGGAGTGCCTGCCTGTGTATCCATGTAACCGATTTCAAACTGCCATGACTGCCTACTGCTTGTTATGTTAGGCCTTTGTGAGCCTGTCTGCGGCCCCTACCTGCAATACTCCTCCACTGACCACAATGCTGCCTGGAGTGCCTGCCTGTGTATCCATGTAACCGATTTCAAACTGCCATGACTGCCTACTGTTTGTTATTTTAGGCCTTTGTGAGCCTGTCTGTGGCCCCTACTTGCAATACTCCTCCACTGACCACAATGCTGCCTGGAGTGCCTGCCTGTGTATCCATGTAACCAATTTCAAACTGCCATGACTGCCTACTGTTTGTTATGTTAGGCCTTTGTGAGCCTGTCTGCGGCCCCTACTTGCAATACTCCTCCACTGACCACAATGCTGCCTGGAGTGCCTGCCTGTGTATCCATGTAACCAATTTCAAACTGCCATGACTGCCTACTGTTTGTTATGTTAGGCCTTTGTGAGCCTGTCTGCGGCCCCTACTTGCAATACTCCTCCACTGACCACAATGCTGCCTGGAGTGCCTGCCTGTGTATCCATGTAACCGATTTCAAACTGCCATGACTGCCTACTGTTTGTTATGTTAGGCCTTTGTGAGCCTGTCTGCGGCCCCTACTTGCATTACTCCTCCACTGACCACAATGCTGCCTGCCTTTGTATCCATGTAACCGATGTAAAACTGCCATGACTGCCTACTGTTTGTTATGTTAGGCCTTTGTGAGCCTGTCTGCGGCCCCTACTTGCAATACTCCTCCACTGACCACAATGCTGCCTGGAGTGCCTGCCTGTGTATCCATGTAACCGATGTAAAACTGCCATGAGCCTATTGTTGGTTATTTTAGGCCTTTGATAGCCTGTCTGCCGTCCCTACTTGCATTACTCCTCCACTGACCACAATGCTGCCTGCCTGTGTATCCATGTAACCGATGTAAAACTGCCATGACTGCCTACTGTTTGTTATTTTAGGCCTTTGTGAGCCTGTCTGCGGCCCCTAGTTGCAATACTCCTCCACTGACCACAATGCTGCCTGGAGTGCCTGCCTGTGTATCCATGTAACCGATTTCAAACTGCCATGACTGCCTACTGTTTGTTATGTTAGGCCTTTGTGAGCCTGTCTGCGGCCCCTACTTGCAATACTCCTCCACTGACCACAATGTTGCCTGGAGTGCCTGCCTGTGTATCCATGTAACCGATTTCAAACTGCCATGACTGCCTACTGTTTGTTATTTTAGGCCTTTGTGAGCCTGTCTGCGGCCCCTACTTGCAATACTCCTCCACTGACCACAATGCTGCCTGGAGTGCCTGCCTGTGTATCCATGTAACCGATTTCAAACTGCCATGACTGCCTACTGCTTGTTATGTTAGGCCCTTGTGAGCCTGTCTGCGGCCCCTACTTTCAATACTCCTCCACTGACCACAATGCTGCCTGGAGTGCCTGCCTGTGTATCCATGTAACCGATTTCAAACTGCCATGACTGCATACTGTTTGTTATTTTAGGCCTTTGTGAGCCTGTCTGCGGCCCCTACTTGCAATACTCCTCCACTGACCACAATGCTGCCTGGAGTGCCTGCCTGTGTATCCATGTAACCGATTTCAAACTGCCATGACTGCCTACTGTTTGTTATGTTAGGCCTTTGTGAGCCTGTCTGCGGCCCCTACTTTCAATACTCCTCCACTGACCACAATGCTGCCTGGAGTGCCTGCCTGTGTATCCATGTAACCGATTTCAAACTGCCATGACTGCCTACTGTTTGTTATGTTAGGCCTTTGTGAGCCTGTCTGTGGCCCCTACTTGCAATACTCCTCCACTGACCACAATGCTGCCTGGAGTGCCTGCCTGTGTATCCATGTAACCGATTTCAAACTGCCATGACTGCCTACTATTTGTTATGTTAGGCCTTTGTGAGCCTGTCTGCGGCCCCTACTTGCATTACTCCTCCACTGACCACAATGCTGCCTGCCTGTGTATCCATGTAACTGATGTAAAACTGCCATGACTGCCTACTGTTTGTTATTTTAGGCCTTTGTGAGCCTGTCTGCGGCCCCTACTTGCAATACTCCTCCACTGACCACAATGCTGCCTGGAGTGCCTGCCTGTGTATCCATGTAACCGATTTCAAACTGCCATGACTGCCTACTGTTTGTTATTTTAGGCCTTTGTGAGCCTGTCTGCGGCCCCTACTTGCAATACTCCTCCACTGACCACACCAATGCTGCCCGTGTACCCCTGGAACCTATTTAAAAGTTCATAGAGCCTAGTTATATATTTTATTTACTATTAATAAGGCCATGATGGACTACGCTGTACCACGCTACAAGCTAACCAGTCGACACTTCTTTTGCGAGAAAAGCCATCCCAACCCTCCACCAGCATGTAGAAGACCGCATTGTCCATGCACTCTGGCAATCTGTGAGTACAAAGGTGCACCTGACATCAGACGCATGGACCTGTAGGCATGGCCACGGAAGACGTGTCCATTACTGCGCAATGGGTTAATGTGTTGGATGCATGGTCCACAGGGGACAGCCTACTAAGTCTTTCTGCAGTCCCTAATTTAAATTGTCCTCCACTGTCTAAATCGGAGCTTCCACCTTCTGGCTTTCGGCCTATAGTATCAGAAATTAAACTGCATTTGGCCTTCAACTTTGGTTACGGCCTACTAACGGTGTCTGCCCCTGCCTGGTGTTTGTCCTCAACTGAATAAAGCTGAGCTTCAACCTTCTGGCTCTCATTAAGTGCTGTTATTTTAAAAATTGGTGGTTAGGGCATACTAACGGTGTCTGCCCCTCCCTGGTGTTTTTCCTCAACTAAATAAAGCTGAGCTTCAACCTTCTGGCTTTCGGCCTATAGTATCAGATATTAAACTGCATTTGGCCTTCAACTTTGGTTACGGCCTACTAACGGTGTCTGCCCCTGCCTGGTGTTTGTCCTCAACTGAATAAAGCTGAGCTTCATCCTTCTGGCTCTCATTAAGTGCTGTGTTTTTAAAAATTGGTGGTTAGGGCCTATTAACGGTGTCTGCCCCTCCCTGGTGTTTTTCCTCAACTGAATAAAGCTGAGCTTCAACCTTCTGGCTCTCATTAAGTGCTGTGTTTTAAAAAAATGGTGGTTAGGGCCTACTAACGGTGTCTGCCCCTGCCTGGTGTTTTTCCTCAACTAAATAAAGCTGAGCTTCAACCTTCTGGCTTTCGGCCTATAGTATCAGATATTAAACTGCATTTGGCCTTCAACTTTGGTTACGGCCTACTAACGGTGTCTGCCCCTGCCTCGTGTTTGTCCTCAACTTAATAAAGCTGAGCTACATCCTTCTGGCTCTCATTAAGTGCTGTGTTTTTAAAAATTGGTGGTTAGGGCCTACTAACGGTGTCTGCCCCTCCCTGGTGTTTTTCCTCAACTGAATAAATCTGAGTTTCAACCTTCTGGCTCTCATTAAGTGCTGTGTTTTAAAAAATTGGTGGTTAGGGCCTACTAACGGTGTCTGCCCCTCCCTGGTGTTTTTCCTCAACTGAATAAAGCTGAGCTTCAACCTTCTGGCTTTCGGCCTATAGTATCAGATATTAAACTGCATTTGGCCTTCAACTTTGG
The DNA here is from genome assembly GCF_051348905.1 of Ranitomeya variabilis. Classification (NCBI taxonomy): domain Eukaryota; kingdom Metazoa; phylum Chordata; class Amphibia; order Anura; family Dendrobatidae; genus Ranitomeya; species Ranitomeya variabilis. The sequence goes on along the minus strand of NC_135237.1, from coordinate 530,552,518 downwards.
TTACGGCCTACTAACGGTGTCTGCCCCTCCCTGGTGTTTGCCCTCAACTGAATAAAGCTGAGCTTCAACCTTCTGGCTTTGGGCCTATAGTATCAGATATTAAACTGCATTTGGCCTACTAGTGTGGTTGGGCCCTTAAAACAGTGTCTGCTGCTCCTGGGTTTGCTACTCCACTGAACAAAGCAATGCCGCCTGTTTAGTCCTGTCCTGTTACCAATTTTGAACTGCATTTAGCCTACTTTATTCTTTGGCCCTATATCTGTGTTTCCTCCTCATCCTGCCCATTGCCCAGCCACTGCTAGATGAGTCTGCTGGTACATTGGCCTAGACCACTACATTCCCCTTGCACTCTACACAGCCAGAATCTGACCCTGCTGAAAGTAAGGTTCCCCTTCCCGCATGTTATACCACCTTACACAGGGACAAAGAGGAAGGTGCAGATGAAAGTGCAGGTTCCTTCATCAGGTGGGGGGGCATACTCGTTGGCAACGTCACTGGCACAGGGCCCCTCAGAGTACGCAAAAGTGTCGCTGCTGGTGGGAGGCGCCCCCGCCGTGCAAACACACCGCTGTACTTTGAGGGGCCCTGTGCCAGTGCCAATGCGAACAAGTGTGCCCCCCTGCTTGCTCAGGATCACAGCACTTGCAACGTTGAAATACTTACCTCTCCCTGCTCCACCGCCGTGACGTAGTCCACGTTTCCTGGGCCCACTAAAGGCTTGAACCAGCCCTACCCCCCACAACTTTTGCCAAATGACTCCCAATTTCCTATGCCCATCTATTATTATAAAGTTAATTAAGATTGACAAGCTTCAGAAACAAGAATGGATGTTTTTGGCATTAAAATGGGCACTGTAGGTGTTTTCCTGGCCTCCACTCACTGCCGACTATGCTTCCCCATTGACTTGCATTGGGTTTCGTGTTTCGGTCGATCCCCGACTTTTAGCGATAATCGGCCGACTGCACTCGACTCGACTCTGGACAAAGTCGGGTTTCACAAAACCCGACTCGATCTTAAAAAAATGAAAGTCGCTCAACCCTAGAGGTGAGTATTCATTTCTCTCAAGTAACTGCCCGGCGGCTGACACTGTGCACGCTATTTAATACTCACTGCCCTCCGCACACATAGTTCTGATGTGGGGAGCAGTGAGTATTCCCAAAGTTGTGCTCTACTTGTGAGCTGCGCATGACGTCCCTGATATGCGCTGCTTACAAGCATAAAGTTGCTGCTGGCACCGGAACAAGAAACTGCGAGGGAGCGCAGGAAGATAAGTGTAATGGTTTATTTTTTTATATTTTTTAATGGGGGCCAATCATACCAGGATAAGAATGGGGTCATATATACACAGATATGGATGGAGCCATGCATACAAGGATAGGGATGGAGCCATGCATACAAAGTTAGGGATGGAGCCATGCATACAAGGATAGGGATGAAGCCGTGCATGCAAGTATAGGCATGGGGCCAATCATACCAGGATAGGGATGAGGAGAGGAGCCATGCATACCAGAATAGGGATGAGGAGCATTGCATACAAGGATAGGGATAAGGAACCTTGCATACAAGGATTGGGATGAGGAGTCATGCATACAAGGATAGGGATGAGGAGTCATGCATACAAGGATAGGGATGAGGAGCCTTGCATACAAGGATAGGATGAGGAGCCTTGCATACAAGGTTAGGGATGAGGAGCCATGCATACAAGGATAGGGATGAGGAGCCATGGATACAAGGATAGGGATGAGGAGCCATGCAGACAAGGATAGGGATGGAGCCATGCATGCAAGGATAGGGATGGGGGCCAATCATACCAGGAGAGGGATGAGGAGAGGAGCCATGCATATCAGAATAGGGATAAGGAGCCTTGCTTACAAGGACAGGGATGAGTAGTCATGCATACAAGGATAGGGATGAGGAGCCATGCATACAAGGATAGGGATGAGTAGTCATGCATACAAGGATAGGGATGAGGAGCCATGCATACAAGGATAGGGATGAGGAGCCATGTATACAAGGATAGGGATGACCAGGGGTTTAACACTGGTTCTGTGAAGAGTACAGAGGTAACTATGATCTTTGGGTTATGCCATAGCTGGGGTCATGTCTGGCAATTGTTGTAAACACGGTACATGTTAAAATTTAGGTGCTATGCAACATATGGTGTTGCGGCTACATTCATTAGTAACTAATATAATTGTATATCATGATTTAAGCCTTATAGGCGGTTTTTGATAGCCAGTAACATATGCACATTGGCACTTTAATATAGCAGGTCTGTTCCTCAGGCAATTCATTTAGACATAGATATACATGATTGTGCTCCAGTAATAGGTTATGTAATGAGGTATCTTATGTATTTTAAGCCTGCTGTTGCTCAATATCTGTACTGCACATAGAACCCGTTATTGGATTGGAGGCATTCTTGACATTATGTAAATGTATTTTGAAGTGAAAAAATATTTTATTCTATTTATTATTACTAAATTTCTATGTTTGAACTGGACATTCTGTGGCGTGGTTAATAATTTGTGAGGCCTTTTTGTTCAAAGGATAGGTATTTGCAGCCTGTGCATACCATCCTGGGTATGAGGGGACAATGCATATCAGGCTTATGCTCAAGTCAATAAGGTTTCCCAGTTTTTTAGGCGTAATTTGGTGCCTAGGCTTATACTAGGGTCGGCTTATACTCACGTATATAGGGGTATGTATGAGATGATTTTCTATAAAATGATGGTAGTCTCGCATTCTAAGTAGTCTTCACATAGTGGATGTGAGATATGGAGCCTGGAAGTCAAAAGTTCAAAACAATGACACCCTTTTGCTTATCACTGTATCTCAATGACATCATTATCTACTCTGCAACCTTTGAAGAATATCTTGTCTGAATGGGGAATGTATTGGAATGGCTACAGAAGCATGAACTGAAAATAAAACCGTGGAAGTGTCACTTATTTCAGAGTAGATTAAGTATTTGGGGCATACAGTCTCCAGTGCAGGGGTCTATCTTGACACAGAGAAAGTAGCAGAAGCAGTACAGAAGTGGCCTACGCCCACAACACTGAAGGAGCTCAGACCATTCTTGTGACTGTCCGGGTACTATAAGTTTGACCAAAGAAGCTCACTTTTGTACTGCGAGAACATTTTGGTGGCTACAGCAGCTGTTGTATTGGCATCAACTACACCAAACAGTGGAAGAAATTTGTTGCAGGTGTCGATAGTGTGAGCTTACCAAACCACTATGGCAAAGCAGGGAGGCAAGAGCAGCTTTGTCTGCTAGTTCCCTACATATCTGGGCCAATGAGAGAGACTTATTGTACTGGTGATTCCAGCTACCTTGAGAGTTCAGCGTTACATGGCAAGTGGTAGTCCCAAAAGGAAAGGTGCTAAGTTTGGCCAAAGAAGCCCACTTTGGTACTGGGAGAACCGTTTGGTGGCTACAGCGGCTGGTGTATTGACATCAACTACACCGAACAGAGGAAGAAATTTGTTGGAGGTGTCGATAGTATGAGCTTACCAAACCGCAATGGCAAAGGGCCCCTACCCAAGTGATCCAAACTTCTGCGCCACTAGAATTATTGATGGTTGACGACCTGATAATCGGTTCATCCCATAACGGCTACTAATACTGCCTGGTAATGACTGATCACTTCACCAACTTTGCAGTATTGACACCAAACAGGCATCAGACAGCTGACATGGCACCCTGGGCTATATATCGGAAATTTATTTGCATATACATGTGCCCCCAAATTGAATACACTTGAATCAGGGAGCCTGTTTCCAAGTGAAAGTAGTGAATGAATTACACCTACCCTACAGCACTGCTAAGTGCAGAACAGTGCTGTACCATCCACAGGGGAATAGGGCTTGTGAACGCTTCAATCGAATGCTGTACACAAATGTTGCAAACATTGGAGGAAGATCAGAAGATGAGGTGGCCCAAATTTGCACTATAGTTGCTGTGGGTGTATTAAAATGAGTCCGTTCCACCAAAGAGTCCCCGCCGTGGTTGTTGCTGTTTGGTCAGATTGGCCGAGAAGTCTCTGAATTAGAGCTGAATCCCAAGCATGACTGCACAAGGAACCTGGGTATAAGAGCATAGGCATAGACTCTAGACAATGATATGACTGCTGGAGCGAAAAGTTTGGGAACTGGACCATTCAGATGTAACCCCATTACAGGAAGAACCACAACAATGGGGTAACTGGTGCTTGTATGAGCCAAACAGCCCCAAAGCAAATTGGAAAACGTGCCTCATAGAGTAAGGAGCAGAGTCCACTCTAACAACATAACGTATGAGGTCCAGCCTAAGGGAGAAGAAAAGTCCGCTGGCCAGGTGTTGCACCGAGACGTGTTACACCCCTGTCTCTCATAAACTAAAGAAACTAAGAAGACTGAGTCCTCTTCACAAGATTGCAAAGGGAAAGATTGTCAGTGACAAGGATGAATGGTTTACTGTGCCCGCAGAACCACAGGAAATGGCACTGCCTCCAGCAGAACCAGAAAACGAACCTTCGGACGAACCTCCACATGAGTCGCCAAAAGTTACAAGGACTACTTAAACATCCTCACCATATATACACAAGATGAGTTCATCTGGCAGCACATCAGGCAAAAGAGTCAGGAATGCACTCAGGTTTTACCTTAAATAGGACCACCCTCCAAGAAGGTTCGGACATCTGAAGGTCTTTCTCAACTCAGCAAAAAGAAATGAATGTAAGGGGGTGGAAAGTTAAATGTATGGTTAATCATAATTCTATGGCACTTGTGACCAAATGTCGCCATCTGCTACACCATATGAGTAAGGTGGAACTGGAAGATGAAGGAAGCATTTCTGAGGTGATGAAGTTTTAGAGAGCACTGGGTTAGGTGATTGCTGCAGCGCAGTTATCGAAGTTATTAAATATAAAAAGGCTGAGTGGCAAGGCAGGAAGACATTTGGTGCCAACCTGAGGGAGAGTAATCATGTGCAAACAGTGGAATGCCGAGGCAGAGTAACTGAGGTGTGTCTGGTGTTCGAGACTGACAGGACACTGTGGGTCAAGCATTGAAGTCCAGATCATGCTGGTCAAGGTCCGTAGCCCAGACTGTGCCAGTCAAGACCCGATATCTGGACTCCACAGGTCAAGCACCGAAGGTCGAACGTTGATCATTATACAGGGCTGAACATCTGCCTTGGTGATCAGGAGAAGCAAGTGAACCAAGCCATTACTTTCAGCATAAACTCATGGTACAGGGTGTGGGCTGTGCAGCAGAAAGAAACATGGCTGGTTAGTGTGAGGAACACACATAGAGTTTTAATCAATTGGCCACTAAAGACTTACGGCCGAGTGGGAAATAGCAGTGACCCACATTAGCACCAGTTTAATAAACAAAAATGCTTGAAGAACATATTGTAGTGATATGCCCATCATTGAGAAAGTTAAAGATATATAAGAACACATGACTGTAGGATGAGACTACACACAGGGATTGTTTGAAGTCTATGACCATGGAAGTGCATAGCACTGCAAAGGAGTTGTATACTCAAAACTAATGCATATTTGTAGTCCAGTATATAGGCAGACTTGTTTCAATTTTCATTTCAGAGCAATTAATGTAATTGCCAAAATGTACATAGTAGAGTTGAGCTGATCTTTTTCAATTTTAATTCAACGACTTCTACAATTTTTTCCCCAAAATACAGTTTGCGAAGAATAAATCTGTATAAAACTCAATACTGTAAAGCTTGCAATAGCTCGTAAAATACACACAGAGCAGAAGAAAGAACTCCACTGACCATAAAAGCATATATTCTACAGGAGAGAGAGGACCCCACTGTCTATAAGAGCTTACACTCTACAGGAGAGAAAGAGGACCTTGCTGACCATAAGATCTTACACTCTACAGGAGAGAGAGAGGACCCCGCTGACCATAAGAGCTTATACTCTACAGGAGAGAGAGGACCCCACTGACCATAAAAGCTTACATTCTACAGGAGAGAGAGGACCCCACTTACGATCAGAGCTTACAGTCTATGGGAGAGAGAGACTTACCCAAATGATTCTGGGGTGGAAATGCCTCTGCCATCCAATGGAAGCCGCTGATTGGAGGTAGTCCAGGTACTGATCACCACTGTACAAGGTGTGATAGTCTGCTACATGTCAGAGCTGCAGAGCACTTTGGGTAGGCCAGTACAACAACACAAAATGATGCTTGTCAGCTCTCTGATGTTTCACCTGTGTGGGAAATGGTGTCGGGCAAGTTTTTTTTTGCAAATTGCAACTCGAATCCCAAAACGTTTGATTTCACGTGAAATCCGAATTTCAGGAAATTCGACCAAAACTCAATCCTCTGCAATTGATCCACACATCTCTAGTACATACCCTTAAGGAGCTAAACAGAACCAAAGTCAAATTTACCATAGATAATAAGCATTCAATTATATTATTCACATTCTATATAATCTCCAAAATCCCCTCACTCCACAACTGTCTATACAATCAACCCATACAAAGTACGAAAACTTTCCTCCACTGTCTGCTGCTGATTTTATTCATTCTTGGCTTTTTAACTCCAGAAACTTCACTTTTGAATAGAATTGTTTACTGCTTTTTGAAGTAAGGCCTCGAAGGCAGAAAAAGCCGCTATTGTAGCAGAGTGTCGAACAGGTAAATCTGAGGAGCGAATTATTCCCCATTTTTCAAAGTAGCTATTGCTGAAGTTGTAGCAGATGGTAAGAATAGAAGCCAAAAGCCTCATGTTTGTTTGAATTTCTCATCTATGTAATACATGGAGCAGCAAAGTTTTTCATTACTACAGATATAAATTACTTTTTCAATAATCAACCTTAAGTTAAGGTCAAGTTTCCTCCGGCATTCTGCAATGGGAGTTTTTGCTCTGTTGCACACATACTGTATCAAGTCTGTTCTGTGATGCTACAAGGCTTAAAGAAAGAGACATTTTATTCTATTTTCCAAACATGTTTCTCCTTTGGATGAGAAAAATATCTTATAGAATCTTAGCAGGGAATAGGAAGAAAATAAATAAAAAGTATCAGATAATTCAGATTATATGTTGTAACTAGCTGAAGAGCCCGGCGTTGCCTGGGCATAGTAAATATCTGTGGTTAGTTATAGCACCTCACTTCTCTTATTTTCCCATCACACCTCTCATTTTCCCCATCACATCTTTCATTTTCCCCCTCACATCTCTCATTTTCTCCCTCACACCTCTCATTTTCCCCCTCACTCTTATTTTCCCCCTCCCCTCACTCCTCTCATTCCCCCCTAACACTTGTCATTTCGACCTCACATCTGTCATTTTCCGATCACTCCACTATTTTCCCTCACTCCTCTCATGTTGCACTCACACCTTTTCATTTTCACCTCACACCTCTCATTTTCACCTCAGCATATACATGTTTGCATCTCCCTTATATATAGTATACACCTGTATGTCATCTCCTGTATATAGTAAATACCTGTATGTGATCTCCCCTGTATATAGTATATACCTGCTGTGTGTCATGTCCCCTGTATATAGTATATACCTGTATGTCATCTCCTCCTATATATAGTATATACCTGTATGTAATCTCCTCCTGTATATAGTATATACCTGTGTGTCATCTCACCTATATATAGTATATATCTGTGTGTCATCTCCTTTTGTATATAGTATATACCTGTATGTCATCTCCTCCTATACATAGCATATACCTGTATGTCATCTCCTCCTGTATATACTATATACCTGTAGGTAATCTGCTCCTGTATATAGTATATACCTGTGTGTCATCTCCTCCTGTATATAGTATATACCTGTATGTCATCTCCTGCTGTATGTAGTATGTACCTGTATGTCATCTCCTCCTCTATATAGTATATACCTGTGTGTCATCTCTCCTGTATATAGTATATATCTGTGTGTCATCTCCTCCTGTATATAGTATATACCTGTGTGTCATCTCCCCTGTAAATAGTATATACCTGTGTGTCATCTCCTCCTGTATATAGTATATATCTGTATGTCATCTCCTCCTGTATTAGACCTCGTTCACACGTTATTTGGTCAGTATTTTTACCTCAGTATTTGTAAGCTAAATTGGCAGCCTGATAAATCCCCAGCCAACAGGAAGCCCTCCCACTGGCAGTATATATTAGCTCACACATACACATAATAGACAGGTCATGTGACTGACAGCTGCCGGATTCCTATATGGTACATTTGTTGCTCTTGTAGTTTGTCTGCTTATTAATCAGATTTTTATTTTTGAAGGATAATACCAGACTTGTGTGTGTTTTAGGGCGAGTTTCGTGTGTCAAGTTGTGTGTGTTGAGTTGCATGTGGCGACATGCATGTAGCGACTTTTGTGAGATGAGTTTTGTGTGGCGACATACGTGTAGCAACTTTTTGTGTGTCGAGTTGCATGTGACAGGTTAGTGTAGGAAGTTGTGTGCAGCAAGTTTTGCGCATGGCGAGTTTTGCGCGTGGCGAGTTTTATGTGTGGTGCCTTTTGAGTATGTGCAAGTTTTGTGTGAGGCAACTTTTGCATGTGTTGCAACTTTTGTGCATGTGGCAATTTTTCAGTTTGTGCAAGTTTTGCGTGTGGTGAGTTTTCCATGAGGTGAGTTTTGCACGTGTGGCGAGTTTTGCATGTGGAGAGTTTTGCGCTTGGCGAGTTTTGAGCAGAGACTTTTGTGTTTCGACTTTTATGTGGTGAGGTTGGTGTATGTGTGGTGAAATGTGCGCTGAGGGTGGTATATGTGTTCGAGCACGTGGTAGTGTGTGGCACATTTTGTGTGTGTGTTCATATCCCCGTGGTGGTGTGGTGATTATCCCATGTCGGGGCCCCACCTTAGCAACTGTACAGTATATACTCTTTGGCGCCATCGCTCTCATTCTTTAAGTCCCCCTTGTTCACATCTGGCAGCTGTTAATTTGCCTCCAACACTTTTCCTTTCATTTTTTCCCCATTATGTAGATGGGGCAAAATTGTTTGGTGAATTGGAAAGCCCGGGGTTAAAATTTCACCTCACAACATAGCTTTGACGCTCTTGGGGTCCAGACGTGTGACTGTGCAAAATTTTGTGCCTGTAGCTGCGACGCCTCCAACACTTTTCCTTTCACTTTTTCCCCATTATGTAGATAGGGGCAAAATTGTTTGGTGAATTGGAAAGCACGGGGTTAAAATTTCACCTCACAACATAGCCTATGACGCTCTCGGGGTCCAGACGTGTGACTGTGCAAAATTTTGTGCCTGTAGCTGCGACGCCTCCAACACTTTTCCTTTCACTTTTTCCCCATTATGTAGATAGGGGCAAAATTGTTTGGTGAATTGGAAAGCGCGGGGTTAAAATTTCACCTCACAACATAGCCTATGACGCTCTCGGGGTCCAGACGTGTGACTGTGCAAAATTTTGTGGCTGTAGCTGCGATGGTTCAGATGCCAATCCCAGACATATACACACACACACACATATACACACACACACACACACACATACACACATTCAGCTTTATATATTAGATATCAAATGTGAAAAAAATTACTTTTTCAATGTTCGGGAGGTTTACAACTTTTTCCAAGAAGCGGGAATATTTTCAAGTTTTCCTTCTCCTTAGTCATGAATTAGACACCCATATGGCATGTATGTGTTTTATCTTGGATTTTCCTAGCTAGAACACCTACCTTTTCACAACCCCCCAAAAAAACAAAAAAAACTAAGAAGTATCCATTTTTTATGGGATTTGTAGAACAAAATCACCCATTGAAGTGTCTGGGTCTGTAAAAACAAGACGGAAGACACTCAGATGCCATGTGTGTGTTTAATGAGTAGGAAAAGGTTGTTGCTTGGAATTTTATTATTTTCTTTAAATATTAGACAAAATGAAAATCACACTGATGGTAACAATAGGCGCGCACCAAAAATGGTTGAAAATTGGATCCAGAAAACTATTGTAAAATAGTCCATTTTTTCTTGTGGGCAAAATGAAGAATAAAATGGACACCTGAATAAAGCTTTAGGCTGCAATATAACTTTAAGGGTAATGGTATTTTCAGAAAACTTTTGACTTTTTAAATATAGACATGTCAGACGTTATGTTAAGTGGAGGTCTGATTGCTTGATTGGGAATCGATTGCTTAGACGAAGGAGCAGAAACACTCAACTAATCCGAGACTCAAGATGGGTTCAATAGAAAGTCTATGCATATTTTTTGCAACAACTGACTGAGCTCTTCTCCAGAATTGGTGAGGGTACCAGACCATTACACTTTAAAGACTCGCTCTCACGAGTGTATATCAGTGCTACCCGATGTTTTATCAGATGTTATTCTATGGGGCAGTGTAGTCAACAGTTTTTTTTCTCATGAAGATTTGGCATGCGGAAAAATATCACTGCAAATCGGATACCACTCACCCAATCAAGTCTATGGGTGCGTGGAAAACATTGGACTTCACTCAGATGATATCTGGTTTCCACAGACTCACACAAGTTTGCGGCACCTTTGCTACGATTCTCTCATCCAAAAGAATCAGATCACACTAAGCTGACGCCCAGATCAAACTCTGATTAGAGTTTGATTGGGGTGTCATTACCATAATTATGTGACCACGACCTAAAGATGTGTTCTCGCACAGATGTTTATGGTATATTGACAGTATGTCTATATTGCCTTCAAGTAATGCCAACCAGACAGTGTTCCCTTTTAGCATCAACCGTCAAGTCACAACTATTAATGATTTCTCACAGTACTCAAAAAAAAGTGGAAGCTAATCATTTTCCACATAAAAGTGCCAGCTAAACAATCCCCCAAATGGTGCACTGTTGTGAATTCTGCTTTTGGGCTCTCTCCGGTGGTTGTAGGTGGTAATGCAGTTGTCCCTGAGTTGCAGTCCTGGTCAGGTGTATCTGCTGATTGCAGTTCTGACTGGGGTATTTAGGCATGCAGGATTCATTAGTCCTTGCCAGTTGTCCATGGTTGTTGGGAGGTTTTGGTCCTGGTTTGGTTCCTTCTGCCTTCTGCCAAATCAGCAAAGATAAGTGTCTGGTTTTGTCTCTGTGGCACACATGCTGTGTGCTTAATAATTCTGTGCTATTCAGTGTTTTTTTGTCCAGCTTAGATTGTGTCAGTATTTTCTCAGTCTTGTTGGATTCTCTGGAGTGGCAGATATACATTCCATGTCTTTAGTTAGATTGTGGAACTTTTTGTATTATCTGCTGTGGATATTTTTGGAAGGGTTTTAATACTGACCGCTTAGTATTCTGTCCTATATTTCCCTATTTAGCTAGAGTGGCCTCTTTTGCTGAATCCTGTTTTCTGCCTGCGTGTGTCTTTCCTCTCCTACTCACAGTCAATATTCGTGGGGGGCTGCCTATCCTTTGGGGTTCTGCTCTGAGGCAAAGTAGTATTCCTATTTCCATCTATAGGGGTATTTAGTCCTCCGGCTGTGTCGAGGTGTCTAGGGTTTGTTAGGCACACCCCACGGCTACTTCTAGTTGCGGTGTTAGTTCAGGTTTTGCGGTCAGTACAGTTTACACCTACTCCAGAGAAAGTTCATGCGGCTCCAAAGTCACCGGATCATAACAGTACAACTGGCGTACTATGAGTTAAATGCATCTCAGAAGAAGGGAAGAAAGGTGTTAAGTTATTTTATTTTCTGCAGTTTGCTTTGCCTTTTCTTCCCTCTTTTTCTCTGGGTGGCTAAGGAGTCTTGTGTTAGCATGGATGTTCAGGAATTAGCTTCTCGTGTAGACCAGCTTGCTGCTAGGGTACAGGGAATTTCTGATTATATTGTTCAGACTCCTGTTTTAGAGCCGAAGATTCCTACTCCTGATTTGTTTTTTGGTGACAGGTCCAAATTTTTAAGTTTTAAAAACAACTGTAAACTGTTTTTTGCTTTGAGACCTCGATCCTCTGGGGATTCTATTCAGCAGGTTAAAATCGTCATTTCCCTGCTGTGTGGTGATCCACAGGATTGGGCATTTTCCCTGAAATCTGGGAATCCGGCTTTGCTTAATGTAGATTCCTTTTTTCAGGCTTTAGGACTATTATATGATGAACCTAATTCTGTGGATCAAGCGGAGAAGACCTTGTTGGCCCTATCTCAGGGTCAAGAGGCGGCACAATTGTATTGTCAGAAATTTAGAAAATGGTCTGTGTTGACTAAATGGAATGATGATGCTTTGGCTGCAATTTTCAGAAAGGGTCTTTCTGAATCCATTAAAGATGTTATGGTGGGGTTTCCCACGCCCGTCGGTCTGAGTGATTCTATGTCTTTGGCCATTCAGATTGATCGGCGCTTGCGGGAGCGCAGAACTGTGCGCGCTGTGGCGTTGTCCTGAGAGCAGAGTCCAGAGCCAATGCAGTGTGATAGGATTCTGTCTAGGACAGAACGACAAGGACTCAGACGTCAGAATAGGTTGTGTTATTATTGTGGCGACGCTTCTCATGTAATTTCAGTCTGCCCTAAATGGACAAAGAGGATCGCTAGTTCATTTACCATCAGTACTGTACAACCTAAATTTCTGTTATTGGTGTCCCTGATCTGCTCATTGTCATCATTTTCTGTCTTGGCATTTGTGGATTCAGGTGCCGCTTTGAACTTAATGGACCTTGAGTTTGCCAGGCGTTGTGGTTTCCCCTTGCAGCCTTTGCAGAACCTTATTCCTTTAAGGGGCATTGATGCTACACCTTTGGCTAAAAATAAGCCCCAGTTTTGGACACAGGTGACCATGCGCATGGCGCCAGCCCATCAGGAAGATTGTCGATTTCTGGTATTGCATAATTTACATGATGCTATCGTGTTGGGTTTTCCGTGGTTGCAGGTACATAATCCTGTGTTGGATTGGAAGTCTATGTCTAATCCAATTCCAATAAAGGAGACAGCGCCACCACGGTCAGTGAAAAGTAACTTACATCTTTAATCTGCCCTCTGCGGCGACGTTTCGGTATAACAACCTTTATCAAGCACAGTCAAGCACATGTTTCAACCACCATTAAATACTATAAGCACCACCCCCCATTACATAAACCACCAATGAGAGACAGGCACCCTGATATTAATACACTTAAAAACATACAAACATACAAAATACTATACCAAATACTAGAATAGCATATCCTGCCACCTAGCAGAAATATACTAGGTCCGATCGCTAAAACGCTAGGAGACCAACCCTCTAAAATGCAACCAAAAATCCCCACAGAGTCACATAAACAAACTGTGATCATCCAATCACTATCGCGCATTTCCAGTAACTAAGAGACGGACACACCCTCCAAATGATGTCATAGACGACCGCAGTCCAATGCAAAGTCAGATGAACGAGGAAGTGGAGAGAATCACTGCGCAGGTCCCATTCAAAGATCCTCACTGCGCATGTCACAGAGCGTCCGAGCACGTTGCCAAGGTGATTGCCGTCCAGTTAGATTCTCAATCGTTCATCACATGACCGCAGCGGTGGATGGATTATAGTGCCGATCTAGTTCAGTATCCACAGACGTCCATACAGGTAATATTACATGCGGTTCCAACAGCAATGTTCATTGGACTTATCCGGACATCAGTATAAGTATCCCACAAAACTTTTCATGCGCTGACAATTGTGGATCCAATATCCTCCCTCCAAATCTTATGGTAATCTTGCATATGAATCTATCAAAACACCAAAACTCATAAGGGAATTAGAAATAGACATATACTATAACTCATGTCTAAAACATACCATTCTCAATAGAAGTGTGGAATAACCACAGAGAATCCACATCAAATTATACCCAACAATTTACATGTCAATAAACGCCTCCGGTGTAGACAAATCCACCGCATACGGCCTCACTGCAGGGCAACAGCGATTTAGCAAAGGCATAAATCCCACATATATACATTCTACATCTATATTATGATAGAAAAGGGGAAAGGGGAATAAGGAAGAGGGGAATGATTAATCTGTACAAAAATAAACAAAATATTTTGGTATAAATATATCATATAACATACAAAACACAATATATATAAATATATATACAGAGCAAATGTGTACAAAACATGGTTAAAAACAATATACCGAGAAGAACACTTGCAAGAATCAAAGCGAGCCACTAGAGACAGCAACCTTGATGATACTCCAAATTCATACCTCTAGGGTATAAAGTGTCCAATTCGAAGATCCATTTTAATTCTTTCTTTTTTAAAAGCGTTACACGATCACCGCCCCGTCTCATCACTGGTACATCGTCAATCACCCTATACCTTAGTTGATTGACCAAATGGCCATTATCATTAAAGTGTTTTGGTACAGGTAGATCCAAAAGTTTAGTCCTGATTGTACTCTTGTGCTTGCTGATTCTGGTTCTGACCTCCGTTGTGGTCTCCCCCACATAGAAGACACCACACGGACAGGTCAGAACATACACAACATAACTGCTCCTACACGTATACCGTTTCTTTATATCGTATCTCTTACCCGTGTAGGGATGGCAAAATGAATTCCCTTTGAGTATGTTGCCACAGCAGGCACAACCTAAACATGGGAAATTACCCAGACTAGGTTGGCTCAATGTAGTTTGCAAATCCCTCTTTGTGCTTCCAATGTCAGAGGAAACAAGTACATCCCTCAAATTTTTGTTCCTCCTGTATGAAAACAATGGAGGTGTTTGAAATTCAGCAATCCCAGAGTGACCTTTGTTCAGCAGGGACCAATGTTTCCGTATAACGCCCGAGATTCTCGAGCTCATGTTATCCAATCCTCCTTACCCTCAATAGCTGGCTCCAAGGCAGGGATTCAACCAACCTACGTGGATGTTCGCTAGAGAAGTAAAGAAGATTGTTTCTGTCTGTCTCCTTAACATACAGATCAGTGTGTAAGCACCCCCCAGTCTTGTATACACATGTATCAAGAAATTGGATCCTCTCTTGGGAACACTCCATCGTAAACCCAAGGCCAGGGTGAACCTCGTTCAGGTGGGCAAGGAAAGATGTCAATTCATCCCTATCACCATCCCATACCAGGAAAATGTCGTCGATGTAGCGCCGCCAACCCCTGACATGGCACCAAATGAACACGAGGATGAACACGTTTACGGTTCACGGTTTTGGTGCCATGTCAGGGGTTGGCGGCACTGATCTGTATGTTAAGGAGACAGACAGAAACAATCTTCTTTACTTCTCTAGCGAACATCCACGTAGGATGGTTGAATCCCTGCCTTGGAGCCAGCTATTGAGGGTAAGGAGGATTGTGTCCTGTGAAACCTCTGTGGATAAGAGATTGGAGGAGATGTGTTGTAAATTCTTAGCTAGGGGCTATCCCAGGGCTGACCTTGAGAAATACAAACAGCAGGCTTTGGTGACTAGACGTGAGGACCTATTGGTTCCGAAGGAAAGGATTAGGACCAACAAAAGGATTCCTTTTGTAAGTACGTATAATAACATGAGCTCGAGAATCTCGGGCGTTATACGGAAACATTGGTCCCTGCTGAACAAAGGTCACTCTGGGATTGCTGAATTTCAAACACCTCCATTGTTTTCATACAGGAGGAACAAAAATTTGAGGGATGTACTGGTTTCCTCTGACATTGGAAGCACAAAGAGGGATTTGCAAACTACATTGAGCCAACCTAGTCTGGGTAATTTCCCATGTTTAGGTTGTGCCTGCTGTGGCAACATACTCAAAGGGAATTCATTTTGCCATCCCTACACGGGTAAGAGATACGATATAAAGAAACGGTATACGTGTAGGAGCAGTTATGTTGTGTATGTTCTGACCTGTCCGTGTGGTGTCTTCTATGTGGGGGAGACCACAACGGAGGTCAGAACCAGAATCAGCAAGCACAAGAGTACAATCAGGACTAAACTTTTGGATCTACCTGTACCAAAACACTTTAATGATAATGGCCATTTGGTCAATCAACTAAGGTATAGGGTGATTGACGATGTACCAGTGATGAGACGGGGCGGTGATCGTGTAACGCTTTTAAAAAAGAAAGAATTAAAATGGATCTTCGAATTGGACACTTTATACCCTAGAGGTATGAATTTGGAGTATCATCAAGGTTGCTGTCTCTAGTGGCTCGCTTTGATTCTTGCAAGTGTTCTTCTCGGTATATTGTTTTTAACCATGTTTTGTACACATTTGCTCTGTATATATATTTATATATATTGTGTTTTGTATGTTATATGATATATTTATACCAAAATATTTTGTTTATTTTTGTACAGATTAATCATTCCCCTCTTCCTTATTCCCCTTTCCCCTTTTCTATCATAATATAGATGTAGAATGTATATATGTGGGATTTATGCCTTTGTTAAATCGCTGTTGCCCTGTAGTGAGGCCGTATGCGGTGGATTTGTCTACACCGGAGGCGTTTATTGACATGTAAATTGTTGGGTATAATTTGATGTGGATTCTCTGTGGTTATTCCACACTTCTATTGAGAATGGTATGTTTTAAGACATGAGTTATAGTATATGTCTATTTCTAATTCCCTTATGAGTTTTGGTGTTTTGATAGATTCATATGCAAGATTACCATAAGATTTGGAGGGAGGATATTGGATCCACAATTGTCAGCGCATGAAAAGTTTTGTGGGATACTTATACTGATGTCCGGATAAGTCCAATGAACATTGCTGTTGGAACCGCATGTAATATTACCTGTATGGACGTCTGTGGATACTGAACTAGATCGGCACTATAATCCATCCACCGCTGCGGTCATGTGATGAACGATTGAGAATCTAACTGGACGGCAATCACCTTGGCAACGTGCTCGGACGCTCTGTGACATGCGCAGTGAGGATCTTTGAATGGGACCTGCGCAGTGATTCTCTCCACTTCCTCGTTCATCTGACTTTGCATTGGACTGCGGTCGTCTATGACATCATTTGGAGGGTGTGTCCGTCTCTTAGTTACTGGAAATGCGCGATAGTGATTGGATGATCACAGTTTGTTTATGTGACTCTGTGGGGATTTTTGGTTGCATTTTAGAGGGTTGGTCTCCTAGCGTTTTAGCGATCGGACCTAGTATATTTCTGCTAGGTGGCAGGATATGCTATTCTAGTATTTGGTATAGTATTTTGTATGTTTGTATGTTTTTAAGTGTATTAATATCAGGGTGCCTGTCTCTCATTGGTGGTTTATGTAATGGGGGGTGGTGCTTATAGTATTTAATGGTGGTTGAAACATGTGCTTGACTGTGCTTGATAAAGGTTGTTATACCGAAACGTCGCCGCAGAGGGCAGATTAAAGATGTAAGTTACTTTTCACTGACCGTGGTGGCGCTGTCTCCTTTATTGGAATTGGATTGGACTATTTAGCTGGGTTGACCCCCTGGCACTGACGTGCGCTGCACATTAGCCTATGGAAGGCTTAGGGGTAGAGGGTGCGGTTTAACACTATTTTTTTGTTCTGGAAGTCTATGTCTGTGACTAGTTAGGGTTGTCAGGGGGTTCATAATGATGTTCCTTTAATGTCCATATCCTCTTCTTCCTCTTCCGAAATTCCAGAGTTTTTGTCTGATTTTCAGGATGTATTCGATGAGCCCAAGTCCAGTTCTCTTCCACCGCACAGGGACTGTGATTGTGCTATTGATTTGATTCCAGGCTGTAAGTTTCCTAAGGGCCGACTCTTCAACCTGTCTGTGCCTGAACATACCGCTATGCGGAGTTATGTTAAGGAGTCTTTGGAGAAAGGGCATATTCGGCCATCTTCTTCACCGATGGGAGCGGGATTTTTTTTTGTTGCTAAGAAGGATGGCTCCTTGAGACCCTGTATTGATTATTGCCTCTTGAATAAGATCACGGTCAAGTTTCAATACCCTTTACCTTTGCTTTCCGATTTGTTTGCTAGGATTAAGGGGGCTAGTTGGTTTACGAAGATTGACATTCGGGGGGCGTATATCTTGTTCGTATTAAGCAGGGTGATGAATGGAAAACTGCGTTCAATACGTCCGAAGGCCATTTTGAATACCTTGTGATGCCGTTCGGGCTCACTAATGCTCCATCTGTTTTTCAATCTTTCATGCATGATATCTTCCGGACTTATATTGATAAATTCTTGATTGTATATTTGGACGATATTTTGATTTTTTCTGATGATTGGGAGTCTCATGTGGAACAGGTCAGGATGGTATTTCAGATCCTTCGTGACTAGTGTTGAGCGATAACGTCCGATACTTGAAAGTATCGGTATCGGATAGTATCGGCCGATACCCGAAAAGTATCGGATATCGCCGATACCGATACCCGATACCAATACAAGTCAATGGGACACCAAGTATCGGAAGGTATCCTGTATGGTTCCCAGGGTCTCAAGGAGAAGAAACTCTCCTTCAGGCCCTGGGATCCATATTAATGTGTAAAATAAAGAATAAAAATAAAAAATATTTATATACTCACCTCTCCGACGCAGCCTGGACCTTACCGATGTAACCTGCAGCTTCCGTTCCTAAGAATGAGCGCTTGAAAGACCTTAGATGACGTCGCAGCTTGTGATTGGTCGCGTGGCAGTCACATGACCGCTCACACGACCAATCACAGGCCGCGACGTCATCTAAGGTCTTTCAAGCGCTCATTCTTAGGAACGGAAGCTGCCGGTTACATCGGTAAGGTCCAGGCTGCGTCGGAGAGGTGAGTATATCAATATTTTTTATTTTTATTCTTTATTTTACACATTAATATCGATCCCGATACCGATTCCCGATATCACAAAAGTATCGGATCTCGGTATCGGAATTCCGATACAGCAAATATCGGCCGATACCCGATACTTGCGGTATCGGAATGCTCAACACTATTCGTGACAATGCTTTGTTTGTGAAGGGGTCTAAGTGTCTCTTTGGGGTGCAGAAGGTTTCTTTTTTGGGTTTTATTTTTTCTCCTTTATCTATTGAGATGGATCCGTTTAAGGTTCAGGCCATTCATGATTGGATTCAACCCACGTCCGTAAAGAGCCTTCAGAAATTTTTGGGTTTTGCAAATTTTTATCGCCGTTTCATTGCTAATTTTTCCAGCGTGGTTAAACGCTTGACCAATTTGACGAAAAAAGGCGCTGATGTGGCGAATTGGTCCTCTGTGGCTGTTTCTGCCTTTCAGGAGCTTAAACGTCGATTTACTTCTGCTCCGGTGTTGCGCCAACCAGATGTTTCCCTTCCATTTCAGGTTGAGATTGACGCTTCTGAGATTGGCGCAGGGGCCGTTTTGTGCCAGAGGGATCATGTTGGTTCCTTGACGAAACCGTGTGCATTCTTTTCCCGTAAATTTTCACCTGCTGAATGCAATTATGATGTCGGCAATCGGGAGTTGTTGGCTATGAAGTGGGCATTTGAGGAGTGGCGACATTGGCTTGAGGGAGCTAAGCACCGTATTGTGGTCTTGACCGATCATAAGAATTTGATTTACCTCGAGTCTGCCAAGCGGCTGAATCCTAGACAGGCTCGATGGTCCTTGTTTTTTTCCCGTTTTGATTTTGTGGTCTCGTATCTTCCGGGTTCCAAGAATATTAAGGCTGATGCCCTTTCTAGGAATTTTTTGCCTGATTCTCCTGAGGTCCTTGAACCGGTCGGCATTCTGAAACAAGGGGTGGTTCTTTCTGCTATTTCCCCTGATTTACGACGGGTTCTTCAGGAATTTCAGGCTGACAGACCTGATCGTTGTCCAGTGGGGAAACTGTTTGTTCCTGACAGATGGACTAGTAGAGTGGTTTCTGAGGTTCACTGTTCTGTGTTGGCTGGTCATCCTGGTATTTTTGGTACCAGAGACTTGGTTGGTAGGTCCTTTTGGTGGCCTTCTTTGTCACGTGATGTGCGTTCTTTTGTGCAGTCCTGTGGGACTTGTGCGCTGGCCAAGCCTTGTTGTTCCCGTGCTAGTGGGTTGCTTTTGCCATTGCCGGTCCCTGAGAGGCCCTGGACGCATATTTCTATGGATTTTATTTCTGATCTTCCGGTTTCCCAGAGGATGTCGGTTATCTGGGTTGTTTGTGACCGGTTTTCTAAGATGGTTCATTTGGTGCCTTTGCCTAAATTGCCTTCCTCTTCAAATTTAGTTTAATTGTTTTTTCAGCATGTGGTTCGTTTGCATGGTATTCCAGAGAATATTGTGTCTGACAGAGGTTCCCAGTTTGTTTCTAGGTTTTGGCGGGCTTTTTGTGCTAGGCCGGGCATTGATTTATCTTTTTCCTCTGCATTTCATCCTCAGGCAAATGGCCAAACCGAGCGAACTAATCAGACCTTGGAGACTTATTTGAGATGCTTTGTGTCTGCTAATCAGGATGATTGGGTGGCCTTTTTGCCATTGGCCGGGTTTACGCTTAATAATCGGGCTAGTTTGGCTACTTTGGTTTCGCCTTTTTTTGTAATTTTGGTTTTCATCCTCGTTTTTCTTCTGGGCAGGTTGAGCCTTCTGACTGTCCTGGTGTGGATTTGGTGGTTGACAGGTTGCAGCAGATTTGGGCTCATGTGGTGGACAATTTGGTGTTGTCTCAGCAGGAGGCTCAACATTTTGCTAACCGTTGTCGGTGTGTTGGTTCCCGGCTTCAGGTTGGGGATCTGATCTGGTTGTCTTCCCGTCATGTTCCTATGAAGGTTTCTTCTCCTAAGTTTAAGCCTCGGTTTATTGGTCCTTACAGGATTTCTGGGATTATTAATCCGGTGTCTTTTCGATTGGCGCTTCCGGCCTCTTTTGCTATCCATAATGTCTTCCATAGATCTTTATTGTGGAAATATGTGGTACCCGTTGTTCCCTCTGTTGATCCTCCGGCCCCTGTGTTGGTTGATGGGTAGTGTTGAGCATTCCGATACCGTAAGTATCGGGTATCGGCCGATATTTGCTGTATTGGAATTCCGATACCGAGATCCGATACTTTTGTGGTATCGGGAATCGGTATCGGGATCAATATTAATGTGTAAAATAAAGAATAAAAATAAAAAATATTGATATACACACCCTCTGACGCGCACTGGTTGTAACCGCCAGCCTCCGTTCATAAGAATGAGCGCTTGAAAGTCCTTAGATGACGTCGCGGCCTGTGATTGGTCGCGGAGTGGTCACGTGACCGCAACGCGACCAATCACAAGCCATGACGTCATCTAAGGTCTTTCAAGCGCTTGAAAGACCTTAGATGATGTCACGGCTTGTGATTGGTCGCGTTTTGCTGAATCCTGTTTTCTGCCTGCGTGTGTCTTTCCTCTCCTACTCACAGTCAATATTCGTGGGGGCTGCCTATCCTTTGGGGTTCTGCTCTGAGGCAAGGTAGTATTCCTATTTCCATCTATAGGGGTATTTAGTCCTCCGGCTGTGTCGAGGTGTCTAGGGTTTGTTAGGCACACCCCACGGCTACTTCTAGTTGCGGTGTTAGTTCAGGTTTTGCGGTCAGTACAGTTTCCACCTACTCCAGAGAAAGTTCATGCGGCTCCAAAGTCACCGGATCATAACAGTGCACCCTCAAAACCATGGCAGTCAATGACAGTGCACTGTTTTGCACATTCACGTCATTCTGAAATTATTGTGACACAACTATGACTGTGACCTGATGATTGGAAGCCAAACAAACAGGCATTCTAAGCCACATGTTGTGCACCCTCAGACAATCTCCAAATATTCTATCATTAAATATGGGTATCATAAAGGTGCGTTCCCTGCCTGCAATCCTTCTATGAAAACCACTGCTGACAGCCAATGTAGAAAACATGAATTGATGCCATGCAATAATGTACTGAAGGTGTGGGCAATTAATTTTCTTTAGGGGCCACATGAGAGACCGTGACTGTTGTGGAGGGTGGAACCAATAGACTGAAATTATTCCTGCTCATAATTAATAATTAATATTATTAATTATGTACCAGGGCCCTGAGCAGGCAGGAGGTTCCACTCGTGGACCCCGGCACCAAGCCCTCATTGCGCACCGGTGTCCCCGACGGTGACGGTTCTGTGCCCCGGCATTTGCCCAGGTGCACCGGGTGCTGACGCCGGCCTTGGTCAGAGAGGAACCCACTGACACAAACTGTGTTCCACTGGGGACCACTGATCTGTCATGGCCCAGGTACTGACCACCACTTTACAAGGTATGATAGTCTGCTAGAAGTCATAGCTGCTGGGCATTATGGGGAGGCCTGCGCGGCAACTCAAAATGACGTTTACCTGATCTCTGATACTTCATCAGTGTGAAAACTGGTTCTGGGCAATTTTTTTGCGAGCTGTAAATCGAATCACAAAATATTTGAATTTGCATAAAACGGAATTTCATGCAATTTGACTCAAACTCGATCTTCCGCAAATCAAACAGCTCATCTCTTACACTGTTTCATTTCCTGCTTCAGCTTGTAAACAGGCTATGATAGTCACTATTTGATTGGCTATGTTATATCATGTGATTTGATAGCTTGCATAACTAAAAGGCATTATGGGGAAATTCTGCAACGTTGCGCCTGAGGTCTTTACAGCTGTCTGCGGCTCAAATTATTTTTTACAGTGTGTAAAATTACAGTGGTCATTTTTTAGGGAATTGCGAACTTCACCGGGACCGATAAATGTAGTAAGATTCAGCAAGAATTCGATTCACATAGAATAAATTTGCTTACCTTTACGACAACAAATGCAAGAATGAAGAATGGTGTACGTTTCTAGACTCCTCATCATGTTCTAGCCAACACCTAACCAATTGTAGCTAAGACCAAGTCTTCTCTGGTGAAAAAAAATGAATTTCTGGTTGGACAAATTAGAAATAATTTTAGTGGAATGCATAAAATGCTGTTGATTTTTCCTTTTAAAATTGATTAAGGACATTATAAGAGAATCTTAAATGTCTACTTTCATGATAGCATATAAAAATGCTTTAGAACACAGTTTAGCTTTGATTTGGCCATACCATAAAGCTATAATACTGTACTACAATCTGTTTGTTAATGCCAATAAAATCATCGCTTGCCTTTTTTTTGCATAGGTCACAAAGAAAGTTGACAACAGTACAAGAACTGTGCATCAGGGTGCATCTGGAGCTTCTTGGAATGGATTTCCATGGTTGAGTAGCTGCACATAAGCTTAAGATCATCACAATGATAAGAATGGTATAACACAAGCTTCAGGGCAGCAGGGGATGATGACAACTCGGCTTTAATGCAATCACAGTTGGGCATAATACAGCTATAATAATATTGTAAGACATGCATTTTAATAGTGCACCCAGAGGCACATCTCTACAGGAGAAGAGGGGACAGAAGTGGGTTATTATCACATTCTTCTTCAGTACTTCAGTGTACACGCTCTTCAATTTGCACTTTGTATTCAGTAGAAAGATCTACACTATTGGACCTGAAGATCAAGTCATCGATCACGATTGACAGGTGCTGCAGAGTTTAAGTAGCTGTTGAAAAGGAAGTAGTGGCTGTGTATTATTCTCAGAGGAGTGTAGAGGGCCCCAAACAATTGCAATGAAGTGTGGTGGACGTGTAGCCCAAAGGCCTGGCCAAAAGCCAGATTGAGACTCGAGTATGATCGTGCCCTCTGAGTGGTGAAAAGTGGATATTTTTTAAAGATGATGGCAAGAGAAAAAACGATACACAGAGTTTAATGTAATCCTCTGCCAGAGGAACACTGTATAAGAGCTTTTGCAGATTTTGGGTGCAAGCTGTAACTTGGATGCATGCTGGGAGTCCCTAGAGGCAGCACAGAAATATCAAAAGGAACAGCTAGACACATAATTGTGCCTTAATGCAAACACTTATAGGTGAAGCCCACTAGCAGGTAGTGGTCCTGGAAATGGCCATGCTTTGTGGTGAATAATCATGACACAAAGTCTTTTCTAGCCAGTCCTAAAGAAGCTATAGCTATAATTCGGTAAGTCAAAATAACCAACACAAAATGAGTAAGTTTTACTTTGTGTGAATTCAGAATGATTTATAACATTAGAAAATAAAGAAAAATGTTGTGTGTCATTATAAAAGATCAACAGTATAGAATGCAGCGATCAGGCAAATTCTCAAACCCATAGAGATAATATGTATCAAACCAAAAACAAGAGAATCTGCACACTAAATTTAGCTGAGACACTAGGATACGTAAAGTTGGTAAAAAAGGTAAAGCATCACATGATAAAAAGAAATACAATAATGGTGTAAAGATCAATACAGAGGAATTAGTAATGTCCATAGGGCCTTCCTGGAGAAAGAGATATAATGAGCTTGATCAATCAAATTAATACATAAAATAGAGTCCATAAATAGAACATATAGTTTATATTCCGGTTTACTGCGTTATATTTCACTTTGATGCTTTTTGGCTGTGATAGTAGTCAGAACATTCTGTACATTGGCCCTGATTCATCATTTATGCTTTTCTTAAAGTCTTCAATTTGGTGCACAAGATTCAAGACTTTGGTGCAAAGTGAAAAATGATCTTTTTTCCGGCCTTGAACACTTTTTGCAATTGCTGCCAAACGTTGCACGTTTCACAAAATGGCACAAAATTTCTACCAACATACTGGCATACTTAAAAATACACTAGGAAGGGACTGGAGGTGAGTTGTGCCAAATATTATTACTTTTGAAAATGTCAAAAATGATGAATTAGGCAAAAACATCTGGAATTACAAAACTCCACTTACAAAGAGGAAAACAAGCAGACAAAAGAAACAGGTGCACATATATAAAAAAAGAGTTAAGAAAGATGCAAATAGAATAATATATTGGGTGGAAACAAAAAAAAGGTGCAAAACACAGGAAACCAGACAAAAAAATGTGCAAAGACAATCATAATTTGGGAACTATATAAATCAGTAGAAATATTTGGATTAGGGCTCCAAAATTTCAATTTCAAAATTTATTTTTTCTGTTGTGCTGTTGTCCTTGGTTCACAGCGCATACAAGTTTGTAATTGGTGATTTTGGGACCTATAGAAGAACTGGAGATTCCTGAATTTTCAATTCTCCTATAATGGGTTTGTGGATTTGAAACAAGAAATTGCATGTCCCACCCCCATGTGCCCTAACTGGGTACACATTAGATTCAGCTCCTTATGTCGGGATTTTAGATGAGGACTTCCAATTAACACAACAAGTTATGCAGCACTTTCCACAATGTAGCACCATCAACTTGTTTTAGCTATTGCTTTTCATGTGCACGGAGAGTGGTCGAATGTGCCTTTGGAATATTGAGTGCTAAATGGAGGGTGCTTATGTCAGCCCTCCAATTTAGCGAGCAATAGGAAAACTCTGTAGTAGGGATGAACGAACATTAAAATCCTTGGATGCTCTTTATTCAAATTGAGCAATTCCTAATACTTGGGTGTTTGTTTTGAGTAACAAGTGCAATGGGAGCCAATGGGAAATCCAAGTATTTTTCCAGCAGACCCTACAAGGATGTCTGGGGGGCAGTGAAAATATTAAAAAGAAAGGAAAAAGTGCTAAATGGAAGAAGAACTGAATGGGGAAGACCCCTGGAAGCATCTCTGACTCCAAGATAGCTGCTGAGAACAGTGGTGTTAAACTTTGACTCCACTTTAAGGACTGACAATAAAACAATCAAAATCGATGAGAAATTGGAGTTTACAGGAAGAAAAATGTGAAGAAGCATTCTTTCCTGTATAATCACTTGTACAGTATATAAGGCAAAATTTAAAAAGGATTAAACAAAAAAATAATTTAACTCAGACAAAATTTAATTTTTTATTAATTTTATTACATTTTTATTAAAAAAATTGGTAGTTTCAGTGCAATTTATGAACGAATCAAGAACTGAAAAAAAAAATTAGATGGAAGAAGGACACCATGTATTAGACATAAAGGAGGGCCTCATGCATATTATGTTCAAATTGTCATGTAATAGTATTCCTAGAATAATAAAGGCTATGCACTGAGTGAAAAGCCTGCAAAAAATTACAGGCAGGGTCATCTATGCACCTTTGAAGGCACTATTTGTCGAACCTCTTTCAAATATTGTGAACAAAGTGTAGTTGTGGTACTCCTACACTCATGAAAGCTCTGCACACAGTATAAAGCCTGCCAAAAATTACAAGCAGGGTAATCCATACACCCTTGAAGGCACCAATTCTATTACCTCATTCAAATGTTGTGAATAAAGTGTAGTTGTGGGACTCCTACACTCAAAAAGGCTTTGCCCACAGCTTAAAGACAGAAACAAATTATAAGGAGGGTCATCAATACACCCTTTAAGGCATCAAATGTAGTTCATCATAAAAAAATAAGAAAGTGTAGTTGTGGCACTTCTACACTCATAAAGGCTTTGCAAACAGTGGAAATCCAGAAAAAAAATTATAAGGAGGGTCATCTAGTCATCCATAGACCCTTGAATGCATCAACTTGCGGGCCTCATTCAAACATTTTGAAAATGTAGCTGATTTGCTCTTACACTCTTAATGGCTATGCACAAAGTGCAAAACCAGTAGAAAATGATAAGGAATCTAATACAGTACTCCACTTCAGGTGTCTGCTTCTTCTTCTCGCTCTTTGGGAGAAAAGGGCGATACCCCTCTGGGTTATCATCACCATTGCTTGCTCCAGCATAGTAAATTGTGAATCCCAAGGACAGTCCGATCTTTCGTGTTCAATCTTCCCTAAGCAACGTGAGGAATATGACCCTAGTTCCAGCCATCAGCTCTTGCAGTGGTCCATCTGTACTGGCAGCTGTTTGAACAAGATGTGATGATGGGAACCAAACTCTTCTATGGTCCCCCATCTCCTCTGCCAGTCGTACATAACAAACTCCCCCTGGGATGTCAATTCTTAGCACCTTGTGGTTAGTGGGCCCACTAACATTTCTCTAGCACTGGCTCACCTCGTTCTATTTTAAGACCAGCCTATGCCCCACTATCCGCTCACCAGTTGATGAATCTTGGCTCTTCCATTCGCAGTCTGCAAAAACCCCAGCGATGAAGGCTATGGCTTGTGTTCCGGTCTTGGTGGTTCAGGGAAAGTGACCTGTTCACAGCCACATGCGCCGGCCACCTCTGCTGTTGCACCAGCTTGGCCTGGCTCAAATATTTCTCCAGTGGCTCTGGGATTCTGCCATCTTTGCTGCCTTGTTGCCCGCTAAGCACTTTACACTGTATGGATTACTAATTCAATTTTCCCTGAAGAGGCAATTTGCATAATTCAATCCAGAAATTTTTAAAACTTTTTTTGGAGGTTTATATACCACCGTAATGTAACACTAACCTTGTTAAACCATATGAATGACTAATTGAATCTACAAAAAACACTTAAACACTTCTTGGAGTGTTATATACCACCAAAATGTAACACAAAGTACATAATACTCTATGGATTACTAATTGAATACACAAAAAAAAGTTTTAACTCTTTTTTGGAGTGTTTTATACCACTGAAATGTAACACAAAGTACGTAATACTATATGGATGACGAATTAAATGCAGAAAAAATGTTGAACTTTTTTTGGAGTGTTTTAAAACCACCGTAATGCAACACAAAACTCATAATACTCTATGCATGACAATATAGAAAATGTTTTCACCCCTCCAAAAAATGAATGTAGCCACTTGCAGCAGCTATATACTGTATTTTACAAAGCAGAATACAAAGAGAAAAGCACAATATTAGCCCTCAGAAGGACTATTAGTTTGATGGTTCAGCATCAGCACCAATATCAAAACTAGAGCTTTTTTAATAGTTAAACTGTGCACAGACAGGCCTGCATTACTGCTCTCTCCAATCACAACTGTCCCTTTGCTGTGCATTGACCGCACCTGTCCTTTTATAACCTCTAATGAGGTAATGCGGCCAGTCAATCACAGTAATGCCACTGCCAAGATGGCCATGGCATTAGTGTGATTGGCAGGCAATCCCCCCATGTTTATTGGCTATGTCGCACACGCCAAACATGTTGGGAGGGGATTCGAGCTTCAAATCAGAGAACCTTCCATTGCTCTTCGAGTGCTGAGCACACCCAAGCACTCAGATACTCGAGTGATATCCGAGTATTACCAAGCATGTTCACTCATCCATACTTGGTAGTTAAGGCATGTATTATCCTCCACAAATATACCAGGATCTTTGAGAGTCTGGAGGATGAACGGCACAGACCCAATCCTCGAGCACTTCTACCTCTTCCAGCTAAGCCTTCTGCACTTAAAGTATGGGACACTTTCGCTACACATTTCTTAGCCCAAGAATGAAGTACTCCCTGGCAAGACTCCCGTGTTATTTTTAGGATTTTTTTGAGTGCATGCCTTGTAAACATCATGTTTTTATAGTAACAATTTTTGTTTTGTGTTCTGTTTTGGTTAAAAGAAAAACCTTTATGTAACACCACCTCCTGCGCCTCTGCATGGCTTCCCATCCCCCGCCATGCAGGGACACCAACATACTCACCACTCCAGGCCATGCAGTGAGCTCTTGGTCCTCTGCTTGCTGTGTGCTTTGAGATCTGTGTCCTCTGCTGGCTGTGCATGTTTCCCGGCTGCATGCTTAGGGTGCAAGTGCAGGAAATTCCTGATTCTTAAAGAGACAGTACGTGCATGCACTCCTAATGTGTCCCCAGCCTATTGCTGAGAGGCCCTTAGTACTTAAGACACCTCCACCTGGTTGAATGTGCCTGAGCAACATTCTCTTTCAGTGAGCTTGTGCAACTGCTGAGTTGACAGGTCCTTTCCTGTTTCAGCGACCCTGGGGGCGATATACCCAGGTCTGAACCCTGAATCTGCACCTGTATCTTATTTTTCCTATTTCTGCCAAACTGTGGCCTGAATACCCAGGCTTGAACCCTGAACCATGAACCTGTACCTGTGTCTGTCCTTGTTGAATTAGGACCAATCCCTGAACCTGTTTGTATCCAAGTCTGGATCTTTACCTGAACCTAATGTGTCTGTACATGTACATATCCCTAGACCTGCAGTGTCTGCACCAGTAACTATTCCTGCAGTGTGTGAACCTATACCTTTCTCTAAAACCTGCAGTGTCTGAAACAGTACCTATTGCTATACCTGTAGGGTCTAAACATGCACCATTCTCTAATATCTGCCGTGTCTGAACCAGTACCTATATCTATACCCCCAGTGTCTGAACCAATACCTATACCTACCTTAATAACATGCAATGTCTGAACCATTACCTATCCTAATTCTGTTGTCTCTGTGCAACATTGATCTGTATGTGCACTTGCTACTTCAATGTAGGTACCCTGTATGAATCTGGTCATGTTTGTCCTGTGTGTACTTGTCCTTGTAATTGTCCCATGCTTACCTGATTCTACCTCACCTGTCCACATCTGCAGTTCCCTGCCTGTCCCCATCTGAGGTTCCCTGCTTGTCCCCATCTGAGGTTCCCTGCCCATCTCCATCTGAGGTTCCCTGCCCATCTCCATCTGAGGTTCCTTGCCTGCCCTCTTCTCCAGTTCCCTGCCTGTCTGCATCTGCGGTTCCCTTCCTGTCCGCCTCTGTGATTTCCTGCCTGGCCGCATCTGTGGCTCCCTGCATGACTGCTTCTGCAGTTTCTAGCTTGACTGCATCTGCGGCTTACTGCTTTACCATGTCTGTGGTTTCCTGCTTTACTACATCTGCAGTTTCCTGCTTGACCGCATCTGCAGTTTCCTACTTGTTCATGCCTGCAGTTTCCTGTTTGTTCGCATCTGTGGTTTGTTTTCTGTCCAGTCTGTAGTAGGTCCTACCTGTTCTTGTATTCAATCATACCTGCTAGTGACTCAGTCCTTCTTGAAACTGTTCCAGTCTAAACTGTGTCCTACCCATTCCTGTATCCCAGTCATACCTGTCAGTGACCCAATTTTTCTTGAAACTGTTCCTGGCCCTCCAGTCTGAACTGGCTCTTACACATTAGAAATATCAGCAATGTTTGCCTGTCAGCAAGTGTATATGAGCCATGCCCATCTGCCTGCCAGTATATCAGCCATGCCCGCCTGCCAGTGTATCAGCTGTGTCTACCTTCCTGCCAGTGCATCAGCCATGCCCACGCCATGCCCACCTGCCTGCCAGTATACAAGCCTGCACATCACTCGTACCTGCCAGCGCCTGTCTGCATACCAAGGGTGGCTGCCAATAACTGCCTGTCTTTGAATCAGCTGAGCCAGACAGTATACCTACTGTACCTGCCTGCACCTGTCGTTATAGTGTCCTGTCTCCTCAGGGTTCAACTGCTACTGCCGGACACCATCCTAGAGTGGAACCTGGCAGCTACCTGCTGCACAAGCCTGACCTCACCAGAGGGTCCAGCGAACATGAAAATATGTAGGTCACCCTAAAATTAAGCACACACATTACAGGTTGCGATAAGTGGTTGGGAGGCTGGGAGGGTGAGGGCCAGGATTGGTTGTAGTATGATGTTGGGGTAGAGGTTGAGGAAGAGGGAGAAAGGATGAAGTAGAGGGAACATGCTTCAACTAAGGGTTACTAGGCTCTTTGGGGCACATAGACTCAGCCACTTGTGCCATAATATGTTTGTTCAACCTGGTTGTGGCTTGTCCAAGGTTGGTGTTTTTGGCCTACAGTGTACGCATGGGTTTTAGGGTCAGGTATAGACCAGTGGTTCTTCAGGCTCAGGCATATGTAGCCAATTGGCCCTAGACTGCTTCCACCTTTCATGGTAGTTAAAATAATTTGTGGGGATTATTTGGGTAGCTGAAGGCATCTAACACAATTTGGACAGCGGTTCTTGCTCACAGCCTGACAGGTAGGGGTATTGCCTGTAAATAGTGTGCCAGGCTTCAAACATAGGTCTTTTCCTGATCATCATTAAAGGGGTATTTGGGACTTTACAAAAAACTAAAAATGTACTGTACTTAAGCACTAACTGGCAGGTAATTGCAGCATACCTGCGTGTTGTGCATGGCGACGTCACACATCGCTCCTGCCGGGGATTCAAGTGCCTCTGTTGATGCGACAAGGCGGGACGTCCGGCATCATTCTGACTGACATCCAAATACACAGCAGGGACATGACTGTCAATCAGAATGACACCAGAAGTTACACCCCGCGACAAAGCAGAGCAGAAAAGAAACATCTGCTCTGTAGACGTGACATCAGTATTGGCTTCTGAGTTCACAGCAGGAGCGGTCTTTGACCGCTTTGTGCCGAGGAAGAATGGCACCGTGCAAAACAGGTAGGTAAGTTGCAATGACCTGCCTTTTAGTGCTTAGGTACATTTTTTGTTTTTTGTAAAGATCCGGATACCCACTTTAACAGTGGGAGCCAAATAGTTAAGTACCACACTACCTACCTCCCGCATAGTACTGAAGGTGGAGAGATTACCCCTGTGCTACGATCTTCTGGCGATGACAGTTCACAAATAGATGAACCAACACTTCAGATAAAATGGAAAAATATTATTCCTTCATTGAAAACATGTATCAAAAAGGCACACATCATCATAAATTTGGCAAAGTTATCAGAGGAAAAAATACCAAACAGATTTAAAGTTTGGGTTGTTGCGTTTTCAAGTAACAACTGGTTAAGAGTTATAAGTATTACTTCAAAACACGTAAACCAAGACTTGGGTGCTGTGAGGCATCATGTTGCACGTCCTGCTAGGGCAAAGTCGATCAAGAGGTGGTTGGCGCACAGCACCACATCTTTAAGGCTATAAAAAGTTAGGGATCCACTGAGAGGTTCACCGTAATGTGGCAGTGGGCTTCATACATTCTGATCAGAATGTTATACTAGAAACCTTATGTTCAGTTATGTACATTTTGCCTTGCGGCATTAGATCAATGCATGATGTTTGGATGTGTGATCTATGTCTTTTTTTCTATAGTTCAGGGCCAAGACTGTTTTTCTTTCTTAGACATGGATGTTCTTAACATATTAAATGGAAGCATACTCACCTACCACCCTGAGGATCCAGTGTATGCCACTCGGGAAGTGATGACTGCTCTGTTTGGAAATCACATGACCGCTAAAGCTAGTAATTATCAGGTGACCAGAAGAGCTCAGCATCGGATGTTTCTCATATGATGTGTTCTTCTAGTCACGTGACTGCTACAACCAGTCACAGGCTTCAGTGGTCCGGTGTCTTCTGAATTAAGGAGGCATCACTTAAAAAGCTGTGCTAGGTCCAAGGGCCTGCTGGTTGTTGAGTATACCTCTGTTTTAATTTTAAAAGCATCCATTCCTACATTTTTATTCTGTATTGAAAACCTCATTTAAATTAGTAAAATAGGCGAGTCCCTGTGGTCTTAAAGTATTCAAAATATTGAGTCTGTACTTGGTTGATTATTGCTATCTAGATCTGCACATCATGTTCATGTGAAATTCTCTTGAGTAATATCCCCCTAATTACACATACAATGTGAAAATGAATGGTAATAATAAAATTGAAGAAAAAAGGTGATATGAGAAGAATACAAAAAGTCAACAAGCGTGCTCATAAAGAGGAGATGTAAATAACATTAAAAGCTTATTAGGATTCATGGGCACAATCCATGTTGCCGCGCACAGGAAGGGAGTGACAGGGCAATTAGGCAACTGCAAAAGCGATCGTTCTGGATATACCAACTAAATGCTGCAGGTGATAAAGGTTTTAATTATACAATTGATTTTATCTCCTTTATGTAAGATAAATTTCTCCTACAAGCCTGTTTTGGTCAAAGGAGAGAGATTTATTACAATGGAAAACTGATAAATTGTGTTTGCCTGCCCCTAGGTTGAAACCTGATACAAATTTTCTTGTCCTTAGATTTAAAGATTGTGATAGATTACTGGATATGATTAACATCATAATTTATAATTAACAATTTTAATATTAATGGCAATACACACTTCAGTATTACAGCACAGGATGTTATTGAGAAGAAAGAGGCACTAACTGCAACTTTGCATACCTCTCATCTCATCATGTGTTCAGAACAGAGTTATTTCAACTGGAACAAAACAGTCAAATTTGGACAAGAGATTTAATGTGCTCCAAATAAATTTTGTCCAAATAGAAACTATGACTTAAGCGCCAAAGGGTTATATATACACTGCTCAAAAAATAAAGGGAACACTTAAACAACAGAATATAACTCCAAGTAAATCAAACTTCTGTGAAATCAAACTGTCCACTTAGGAAGCAACCCTGATTGACAATGAATTTCACATACTGTTGTGCAAATGGAATAGACAACAGATGGAAATTATTGGCAATTATCAAGACACATGCAATAAAGAAGTGGTTCTGCAGGTGGGGACCACAAACCACATCTCAGTACCAATACTTTCTGGCTGATGTTTTGGATGCTTTTGAATGTTGGTTGTGCTTTCACACTCGTGGTAGCATGAGATGTCCTCTACAACCCACACAAGTGACTCAGGTAGTACAGCTCATCCAGGATGGCACATCAATGAGAGCTGTGGCAAGAAGGTTTGTGTCTGTCAGCATAGTGTCTAGAGGCTGGAGGCGCTACCAGGAGTAAACCAGTACACCAGGAGACGTGGAGGGGGCCATATGAGGGCAACAACCCAACAGCAGGACTGTTACTTCCACCTTTGTGCAAGGAGGAACAGGAGGAGCACTGCCAGAGCCCTGCAAAATGACCTCCAGCAGGCCACAAATGTGAATGTGTCTGCACAAACAGTTAGAAACCGACTCCATGAGGATGGTCTGAGTGCCCGATGTCCACAGATGGGGGTTGTGCTCACAGCCCAACACCGTGCAGGATGCTTGGCATTTGCCACAGAACACCAGGATTGGCAAATTCGCCACTGGCTCCCTGTGGTCTTCACAGATGAAAGCAGGTTCACCCACTGAGCACATGTGACAGATGTGACAGAGTCTGGAGATGCCGTGGAGAGCGATCTGCTGCCTGCAACATAGTAAGCATGACCGGTTTGGCAGTGGGTCAGTAATGGTGTGGGGTGGAATTTCTTTGGAGGACCGCACAGCCCTCCATGTGCTCACCAGAGGTAGCCTGACTTCCATTAGGTACCGAGATGAGATCCTCAGACCCCTTGTGAGACCATATGCTGGTGCGGTTGGCCCTGGTTTCTGCTAATGCAGGACAATGCCAGACCTCATGTGGCTGTAGTGTGTCAGCAGTTCCTGCACGATGAAGGCATTGAAGATATGGACTGGCCCGCCCATTCCCCAGACCTGAATCTGATTGAACACATCTGGGACATCATGTCTTGGCGGATGCTGAGAGGAGATCCCTCAGGAGACCATCCGCCGCCTCATCAGGAACATGCCCAGGCATTGTAGGGAGGTCATACCGGCACGTGGAGGCTACACACACTACTGAGCATCATTTCCTTGTCTTAAGGCATTTCCACTGAAGTTGGATCAGCTTGTAACTTCATTTTCCACTTTGATTTTGAGCATCATTCCAACTCCAGACCTCCGTGGGATATTAGTTGTGATTTACGTTGATTGTTTTTTAGGTTTTATTGTTCTCAACACATTTCACTATGCAATGAATAAAGATTTACAACTGGAATATTTCATTCAGTGATATCTAGGATGTGGGATTTTAGTGTTTCCTTTATTCCTTTTGCACAGTGTATATATATATATATATATATATATATATATATATATACACACTCACTGGCCACTTTATTAGGTACACCATGCTAGTAACGGGTTGGACCCCCTTTTGCCTTCAGAACTGCCTCAATTCTTCGTGGCATAGATTCAACAAGGTGCTGGAAGCATTCCTCAGAGATTTTGGTCCATATTGACATGATGGCATCACACAGTTGCCGCAGATTTGTCGGCTGCACATCCCTGATGCGAATCTCCCGTTCCACCACATCCCAAAGATTTCATGTTGTTTACGCCAAATTCTGACCCTACCATCCGAATGTCGCAGCAGAAATCGAGACTCATCAGACCAAGCAACGTTTTTCCAATCTTCTACTGTCCAATTTCGATGAGCTTGTGCAAATTGTAGCCTCAGTTTCCTGTTCTTAGCTGAAAGGAGTGGTACCCGGTGTGGTCTTCTGCTGCTGTAGCCCATCTGCCTCAAAGTTCGACGCACTGTGCGTTCAGAGATGCTCTTAGGCCTACCTTGGTTGTAACGGGTGGCGATTTGAGTCACTGTTGCCTTTCTATCAGCTCGAACCAGTCTGCCCATTCTCCTCTGACCTCTGGCATCAACAAGGCATTTCCGCCCACAGAACTGCCGCTCACTGGATTTTTTTTCTTTTTCGGACCATTCTCTGTAAACCCTAGAGATGGTTGTGCGTGAAAATCCCAGTAGATCAGCAGTTTCTGAAATACTCAGACCAGTCCTTCTGGCACCAACAACCATGCCACGTTCAAAGGCACTCAAATCACCTTTCTTCCCCATACTGATGCTCGGTTTGAACTGCAGGAGATTGTCTTGACCATGTCTACATGCCTAAATGCACTGAGTTGCCGCCATGTGATTGGCTGATTAGAAATTAAGTGTTAACAAGAAGTTGGACAGGTGTACCTAATAAAGTGGCCAGTGAGTGTATATATATATATATATATATATATATATATATATATATATATATATATATATATATATTTATTTAGTATTTGCAAGAAACTCACTTAACGCACCATTGCTGGAAAAAAAGACATGTTGCAGAGGTTACAGATTACCAAAGAACACATTGACTGGCCTAAAGAAGAGAAGTCGCACAATATGATATGGGCAGATGATAGGAAGATTGTTCTGTTAGAGTCTGAATGCCGCAGACTGTTTGTGAGATGAGCCATAAACATTGAATTAAAGCCACAAGTACTTTGTGAAAACTGGAAAACATGGAGGTGAAAGCATAATGGTTTGGTGATGTTTTTCATACTAAAGAGTTGGGCTCATTTATCACAAACCAGGCATCATGGACCAGTTTGAATATATAAAAATACTGGATGAGGTCAAGTTGCCTTATGCTGAAGATGAAATGCCTTGCAATCTGTGCTTCTTCAGGAAAACAACTTGAAAGACACCAACAAGCAGGCCACATAATGGTTCCAGACCAACAAGATTGATTTTATGATGTTGCCAATCCGATCCACAGACCTCAATCCGATTAAAGGGAATCTGCCAGATGATTTTTTCATAGCAAACTAATTGTATCCTGAAATAAGTCTTGGGCAGCCCTTTCAGAATATGTCACGTGTATTGCTGTACCTTTGCCCTATTGTCTTGCTGTAAGCTTCGGACAATTCAGAGTACCTTGCCGGCTAGTCACGCATATGTAATCCCATCCCTCTGTGCCAACATCAGTGATAGCTAGCCTGCAGTCAGGCTGCCATATTATTCGCCTGAAGATCGCATCTCAGTCCTCGGATGGGCCGTTGGTCTCCTGACCTGAGCATGACAGCATGTACAGTATTTCTATATGTAAATGAATAGAAGTAAAGGTTATGCATCTAAATATTTCAGTTTATTCTGTAAATATTTGAGTTTTTTTGTGATTTTTTTAACAGCCTATTATTCATTTTTCTTCATTTTCAGTTTAACAATTGATATTTTGTTCATGTTTTCATTTGGAATTGAATGTGCAGTGCTCCCAGTGCCTTTGTGTATATGGAAATAAATTGAAATAAATGCAATTATGAGGATTGATCTTTTTTTCAGTTGTTTTAAACACACTGCTATTATTTTGCACATAACTGTGCATGCTCACCTATCCACACATGTGTCACTGGAGCTACCAAGTCCTCTGCACCTGTCTTCTGTTTTTCCATTCCAGGACTGATGTCAAACTGAAACCTCTAATTGACCCCATGATCCCCTATGTATAGATCTTAGATTGACTTCATATGGTCATGTCAGAGGGTGTAATGACATGCATCGCCCCTCACATGACAAAATGTGGCCAATCATAGGCCCCAAATTGGCATCAGTGCTATAATGGAGATCCTGAACAGCAGAAGTCCATGAAGCTCTGGTGGAGGTAGGTTATGTGCAGGTCTGGAAGGGTGAGCATATTTTTTTTACTTTTTTTATATTTTAACCCATTTTCACCCATCAATAGAATCCAACAAAATGATGGACTTATCTCTAATTGTACCTTCAAGCTGAGAACTAATATTAAAAATTATATAACCTTTTACTAGTCTACCACCCCTTTGATGCCTAAGACCACATAGCAATGGTCCCAGTCCATAGTTTTGCCAGGCATAAAGCTGCTTTTCTTTTGGTACAATGTCCAGTATTGCAGTTTCTTAGGAAGTGTGATAGTACATCATGCTCATTGTGTAGTAGTGTAGAACAATACATCAAATGGCAAAGCTTGGTATTGAATAGTGATGAGTGAGTATACTCATTGCTCAGGTTTTCCCGAGCATGCTCAGGTGGTCTCTGAGTATTTGTTAGTGTTTGGAGATTAATTTTTCATGTCTCAGCTGAATGATTTACAGCTATTAGCCAGGCTGAGTACATGTGGGGGTTGCCTGGTTGCTAGGGAATCCCCACATGTATTCAAGCTGGCTAATAGCTGTAAATCATTCAGCTGCCTCGATGAAAACTTAATCTCCAAACACTAACAAATACTCAGAGACCACCCAAGCGTGCTTGGGAAAACCCGAGCAACGAGTATACTCTCTCATCACTAGTATTGAACAATAACTAATATTCTGGGTGCTATCTAATTTTTATATCTATTGGTTGGCCTACAATAAGGTCTTGTAGGGAATATGGATTTTTTGGTGAATGAGTCTGTAAAGCTTTATACAGGCTACCTCTGTAATGGCAGTGTTTCCACTGGATCTAAGTAACAGAAACAAAAACGTTGATATCACAGCTGTCCAACCCCTGTGCATATTTTAGCTTTAATTTTTCACCATACAAATTCAATATTTTATAATACATTGAAACAACATTCTTTGTAAGATGCAATTCACAATGCAATCAGATATAGACACATATAGCATAAGCAACACCGACATGTTATCACCAAATTACTTTCCCTTTCAAAGCTGATCATCTTGTGCCACTTGGGACATTTTGAGACAAGAAGAGGTGTGTTTAGGGGCCGATCTGCGAGG
The DNA here is from genome assembly GCF_051348905.1 of Ranitomeya variabilis. NCBI lineage: Eukaryota > Metazoa > Chordata > Amphibia > Anura > Dendrobatidae > Ranitomeya > Ranitomeya variabilis. The sequence goes on along the minus strand of NC_135237.1, from coordinate 530,514,611 downwards.
TACATTTTAATGGATTAATATGACGCATGAAACTATACAAAAGTACCAAATCTGAAATAGTAAAAGTCAATTTGATACTTTTCACACTTGTGCATCTGTACTATTTAAGCATATTACTGAAAACCAGGCGAGCTCCAAGCCCTTCATACATCACTGCAGCTGCTTTCGGCTTTGGAAGTTAATTCTGTGAGTAAAATTATGCTCCAAGACACAAAAACATTTTTGGATTACATTACAAAAAACCTGCATGTCACAAAATGTTGACATCAGTGCATAAAACCAGACAAATCTTTGGTAAATATGCAAATAACATACCCCGGTGGAACATTTTCTTATCGAGATATGTTATTTATGATTCTTCCATTTTCTAAAGTGATTATGTTCAATAAAATCACATCTGACTTTATGAATATGAAGACAAAATTCTTCCTGACTCAGTAAAATGTCATCATGTCAGACAGTCTGTGTTTGTAGATGAAATACTGTACAGTGTAAAAAGTACTTAGGCCACAAACATCGATGAGACCCTGAACAATTGAATGATTTTTATGGCATAAACAAGTAATTCACATGATATATAAACTTGCATAATTCCATTAGAGGCGTAGCTACTATTTCCATTATAACCATTAGGAACATGAAGGGTTCCTTCTAGTAATTACTGAGATGTGTCTGAGATGAAGAACGTCTGCAAAATATACTAATGGGGAGTAATCGTAAGTGGGCAGCATAAAAGGAAAAGAAAATCTTGAATATTGTGGTTTTCAGACATTCATTAAACATTGATTTAAACTTTGCTGCGTAGATAAGGACAGGGTCAGCGGAGTCATCTCGTGATAATTATAGAGAAGGATTCAATATTATATGACAAATGTAACACTAAATATGCACTCAAATGTACAATTTAACACACACCATATTCCAACTGGCCACACCATCTTTTTGAGTTAACTTGTCAGCAAACATGATTAAAACAAATATGGTAAAAGACATTTAAGATTTTTTAGCACAGATTAAAGAATAAATGTCATTTTAATTTGTATTTCATAAATCAACAGTGCACATAAAAAGAGTAACTATCTACTATATAATTGTCTAAGGGTCACTTCCGTTTTTCTGTCTGTCTGTCTTTCTGTCTGTCTTTCTGTCTGTAACGGAAATCCCAAGTCCCCGATTGGTTGCGGCAAAACAGCCACGACCAATCAGCGACGGGCACAGTCCGGCGGCAAAATGGCCGCTCCTTACTCCCCGCAGTCAGTGCCTGCTCCATGATCCCCTCCAGTCAGCGCTCACAAAGGGTTAATGGCAGCGTTAATGGACCACGTTATGCTACGGTGTAACGCACTCCGTTAACGCTGCTATTAACCCTGTGTGACCAACTTTTTACTATTGATGCTGCCAATGCGGCATCAATAGTAAAAAGATCTAATGTTAAAAAAAATAAAAAAAATAAAAAATCATTATATACTCACGCGCTGTTGGCCCCCTGGATCCAGCCGAGGCCTTTCCCTCTCCTTGCGACACTCCGGTGACCGGTCCATGCATTGCGGTCTCGCGAGATGATGACGTGGCGATCTCGCGAGACCGCTACGTCATCATTTTGTGAGACTGCAATGCACTCTTGGGACCGGAGTGTCGCGAGGAGCATCGGTAAATGACTCGGCTGGATCCGGGGGGCCGACGGAGGGTGACTATATAACTATTTTTTTTTTAACAGGGATATGGTGCCCACATTGCTATATACTACATGGGCTGTGTTAGATACTGCGTGGGCTGTGTTATATACTACATCTCTGTGCTATATACTATGTGGGCTGTGCTATATACTACATGGCTGTGGTATATATTACATGGCTGGGCAATATACTACATCCCTGTGCTCTATACTACGTGGCCTGGGTTATATACTGCATGGGCAGTGTTATATACTACGTCTCTGTGCTATATACTATGTGGGCTGTGCTATATACTATATTATGTGGCTGGGCAATATACTACATCGCTGTGCTATACACTACGTGGCCTGTGTTATATACTGCATGGGCTATCTTACATACTACGTCTCTGTGCAACATATTATGTGACTGTGCTATATACTACATGGCTGGGCAATAAACTACATCGCTGTGCTCTATACTACGTGGCCTGTGTTATATACTGCATGGGCAGTGTTATATACTATGTCTCTGTGCTATATACTACGTGGCTGTGCAATATATTACGTGGCTGTGCAATATATTATGTGGCAGGGCAATATACTACGTGTCTGTGCTATATACTACGTGGCTGTCTGTGTTACGTGGGCTGTGCTATATACTATGTGGCTGCTATATACATACATACATATTCTAGAATACCCGATGTGTTAGAATCGGGCCACCATCTAGTGTAATATATTTTTTCAGAGAAATCTGTTTCTTTCTCCTCCAGGATTGTTCATTCATTTTCAAAGTTCTAAAGTCATAAGTAAAATCTGTATTCAGTGAAGACAGGTTATTACATTACTGAGATAGGAGATGGCAGTTGCTACTGATAACATTTTAGAATGATGTGAAGGAAAAGGGAGGAGCTAGAGGCAGAGATGCTGCTTCCACCTTCTTCCTATAATGTCTACATGGTATCTTATCCAAACCTCCTATCTCAGTAATGGGAAAGTCTGTCTTTGAATACAGATTTTACCCATTAATTGAGAATTTTGAAAATGAACGATCAGTGCTGGTGGAGAAAGAAACAGATTTCTCTTATAAGATACATTACCAATGGCAGCATGTTAACTACCATACATAATTTAGAAATTGTATATTCTCTCTCTGCAGTTATAAAAAGTTTGCATAACCAATCTCCATTGGATTTTCTTGTCAACTCCACAAGTCCACTGCATGCCATGATTTAATGAGCGCAGGCTGTTCACATTAGCATGAGCAACATGTGGCCTAACGTTGTCCTGTTGAAAAATGAACTAGTTGCACCAGTTGCTCCACGATCAAATCAGTCTCTCGCAAAGATGTTATTGTACCTGGAATGAAGACTAGAGGTGTCCGGCTACCATATATTGCCAAAATCCCTGGAGTAGGACACATTCACTCACAATTTTTCGTGGTGTTTCCCATGTGGTCTCCAGACCAGTCTTTGGCTATAATTGCACCAAGACAAAAGCAGGACTCAGTGTTGAAGAGTATAGACCTCCATTTCAACCTCCAAAAAATGTATTTAGTTTTTAAATGCAAATTCCCTCATCCAAGTGATCTTTGGTTGTTTTATGATTTAAGAAACTGGAGAAAAAATTGTTGTGAGTGAACATAATAATGTTTAATAAGCGATTAACATTTAAAACGGCTTATGCTAATACAACACAAAGACAGACAAAGACAAAATCAGCCGAAAGTGAATCCATCATCTTAGTTAAATTTGCACAGTGATTGCACAAAAGTGAGCATGGGTGAAAGGCACATCCACATGAATGTGATCCAAGAGTATAGGCCAAGTGGGACTTCTAGTATATGCACACTAGTAGGAAGATGGCTCTTACCCGACAGGTGTTATATCGTAGTAGTAGAGTATGTAGGTGGAGATGAGCAAATGTGACAAAATTCAATTCTCCAGATTTGCTAGTAAAATCCATTTACTTTGTTTTTATGTCTCTCTATACCGTTAAACATAGGGGCTAAAAATAAAAAAAAGCATTACCCTCGTCTCACCCCTCACTTGCCCTGCTTCCGCAGCTCCATGCCTGATCCCCCATTGTCCCGTCTTCTTCACGCTTCAGCTAACTCCTCATGTGACATAATGACATAATTCAAAGTTTAGTCAGGGGAGGAGGCACTGGAGAGTGAAGAAGACTAAGGACAATAGAGAAGACTGAGGGCCAAAGTGAGAAAATGGAGAACCAATAGAAGAGATTCGGCATAGTACAGGTTCAAACCCGCTATATTGCAAATAATTAAGACTCAGGCGAATCTGAATTGATTTAAATAAAGTCAATTCACTCATCCCTAATTACTAGTATTCAATTGCAACAGTAAAAGTTTGTAAAACCATGAAAGTATTTTTGGGTGAAATATATCTGCTATTTTCTGTTTATTTACATAGAATGGCTGTACCTGTTGTAGTACTGATCCGCACCCTTTGGGAAGGTTCCAATACAAATAGGACAGGTATGTATTTTTGTCTTCCTTTTGGCTCCTGTGAGTTGTTTTAGGGGTAAATATTGTAGATAGAGCTCCAACCCAAATGTTTATGTACTTAACACAGATAACATTTCCAAATGTAATATAAGAGTACATGGAAAATTAAAACAATGAACGCTCCAAAGGCCCTCATCTCCCATCTGTTGAGGAAGAATATCTTGAGAAATGATATAAAAAGTTCAGGGAAATTCTAGGAAAGCACAATCCTATTTATCAACATTTCCTTAAAGGCTTCAATTTTGAATAATAGAATTGGATTGTAAATATTAACATTTTTTTAGACTTCAGCAAACACAAAGAATATCCTATGGCAAAATAAACATCTGCTAGGAGACAGTCGGGTTTGGCAGGTTCTGAGCTATTGTTTAATCAAATATTACAGGATTACAGAACATCCTGCTGATTAAAAACACACAATTAAATTATATCTGTGAAAAATAAGATTTTTTTTTACAGACAAGATTAGTTTTGTAGAACATAACTAAGGTTGCAACAACAACATACAGCGCTTGCATACAGATTTGCTTCATAACCACAGTGTTATGAGCCACATGTGACTTCTGTATAGTTTACATTTAGCCCTCCAGTTGATGGTGTCTCTAGATACAGCTATGACAGTAGACAGCATGGGGTAGCATACTTGAAACTTACAGTAGAAACTGAATGAAATCCATATTACTGCCAGTCAAAGTTAGTGTTAGATTTAAACTCATCATAAATCCATCCATCATAAAGCACTAGTCAATATCCCTCACTTTAAGAAAGATACTGTAAGCAAGAAATGAGAAAATGTGTTCAATGCAAATCAAATCAAGTTGAATTATTAGGAATGTGGTTATTACACCAAATTTTTAACATGTGATTTATTTTGCTTAGAATCTCATAAAACTGAAAGATCACATGACTTTCAGAGCCTGTATAAAAGCAGAAGCAGGAAATGCAGCAGCCTTTTTGTGGTGATTCTGGTAGTCAAAAGACATCGCAACTTTCAGTTTAGACATAGACATACAGGTGCTTCTCAGAAAATTAGAATAGCATCAAAAAAGTTTATTTATTTCAGTTCTTTAATACAAAACAGTGAAACTCATATATTTTATAGAGTCATTACAAACATAGTGTTCTATTTCAAGTGTTTATTTTTGTTAATGTTAATGACTATAGTTTACAGTCAATGAAAACCCAAAAGTCATTATCTTAGTAAATTAGAATAATTGACAAAAAACACATGCAAAGGCTTATTGAGCATTTAGAAAGATCCCTTAGTCTGTTTTAGTTGGCTCCACAATCATGGGGAAGACTGCTGACTTGACAGATGTCCAGAAGGCAGTCATTGACACATTCTATGAGGAAGTTAAGCCACAAAAGGTCATTGCTAAAGAAGCTGGCTGTTCACAGAGTGCTGTATCCAAGCATATTAATGGAAAGTTGAGTGGAAGGAAAAAGTATGGTAGATAAAGGTGGACAAGCAACCAGGATAAATGCTGCCATGAAAGGACTGTTCAGAAAAGGCCATTAAAAAATTTGGGGGTGATTCACAAGGAATGGACTACTGCTGGAGTCGTTGTTTCAAGAGCCACCACACACAGACGTATCCAGGACATGGGCTAATAGTGTCGCATTCCTTGTGCCAAGCCACTCATAACCAATAGTGTCATGACTCTGGATGGGTTGGTTCTTGCTCCATCTTGGTCAGGTCTGGGTTAAATTAGTCCGCCTCTCTTTGGTTCTAGAGAGGCTATTTAACCCCTTAAGCCCTGAGGGTGGTTTGCACATTAATGACCGGGCCAATTTTTACAATTCTGACCACTGTCCCTATATGAGGTTATAACTGGAATGCTTCAAAGGATGCCAGTGATTCTGACATTGTTTTCTCGAGACATATTGTACTTCATGATAGTGGTAAAATTTATTTTATATTACCTGCGTTTATTTGTGAAAAAAACAGAAATTTTTTAAATCTCACAATTTTCCAACGTTGAATTTTTATGCCCTTAAATCACACAGATATGTCAAACAAAATACTTAATAAGTAACATTTTCCGCATGTGTACTTTACATCAGCACAATTTTGGAAACAAATTTTTTTTGTTAGGGAGTTATAAGGGTTAAAAGTTGACCAGCAATTTCTCATTTTTACAACTCCATTTTTTTTAGGGACCACATCACATTTGAAGTCATTTTAAGGGGTCTATATGATATGAAATAACCAAGTGTGACACCATACTAAAAACTGCACCCATCAAGGTGCTCAAAACCACATACAAGAAGTTTATTAACCCTTCAGGTGTTTCACAGGAATTTTTGGAATGTTTAAAAAAAAATGAACATTTAATTTTTTTCACACAAAATTTATTTCAGCTACAATTTGTTTTATTTTACCAAGGGTAACAGGAGAAATTTTACCCCAAAACGTTGTTGTACAATTTGTCCTGAGTACGATCATACCCCATATGTGGGGGTAAACCACTGTTTGGGTGCATGGCAGAGCTCAGAAGGGAAGGCACGCCATTTGACTTTTCAATGCAAAATTGGCTAGAATTGAGATGGGACGCCATGTTGCATTTGGAGAGCCCCTGATGTGCCTAAACATTGAAACCCCCACAAGTGAAATCATTTTGGAAAGTAGACCCCCTAAGCATTAGGGTTGAGTGAAACGGATCGTTCATTTTCATAAGTCGCCGACTTTTGGCAAAGTCGGCGTCTCATGAAACCGAGCCGATCCCTGAGTGGGGTCGGCCATGCGGTACGCGACTTTCGCGCCAAAGTTGCGTTTCAATGACGCTAAAAGCGCCATTTCTCAGCCAATGAAGGTGGATGCAGAGTGTGGGCAGCTTGATGACATAGATCTCAGTCCCCACCATCTTAGAGAAGGGCATTGCAGCGATTGGCTTGCTTTCTGCGGCGTCACAGGGGCTATAAAGGGGCGTTCCCGCCGACCGCCATCTTACTGCTGCTGATGTGAGTGTAGGGAGAGGTTGCTGCCGCTTCTTCAGAAGCAGGGATAGTGATAGGCAGGGTACATAAAGCTACAAACCGCTTGTGCTGTAGCGATTTCCACTGTCCAACACCACCTTTTGTTTGCAGGGACAGTGGAAGCTACATTTTTTTTCCTCAGTGCTGTCGCTCATTGGGCTGCCCTAGAAGGCTCCCTGACCCTGATAGCTGCGTTGCTGTGTGTGTACGACGCTGTGCAAACCAACTGCTTTTTTCAAAGCACAAATCCTGTTTTTCCTTCCTGTCTGCACAGCTATCTTGTGTGTTTGTCCACACTTTTGTGTGCAGCAGTCCTTTTTATAGCTGCCTGCCATACATTTCTGAGATAACTGCAGGGAGATAAATATTGGCAAGTCTGCCTCCGTGCCATTGCTGTGTGTGGCATCTGTCTTTCATTGTGTGCCACCAAAAAATACTGTGTAATACTTGGCCATTTTTTTTTTTTTATAAATTCTCCCTTTTCTAAAAAAAAAATTAGTGGGAGATAAATATTGGCAACTCTGCCTCTGTGCCAGTCCTGTGTGTGGCATCTGTCTCTCATTGTGTGCCACCGAAAACCACTGTGTAATACTTGGCCATTTTTTTTTTGTTGGGTACATTCTCCCTTTTCTAAAAAAAAAATTAGTGGGAGATAAATATTGGCAAGTCTGCCTCCGTGCCATTGCTGTGGGTGGCATCTGTCTCTCATTGTGTGGCACCGAAAACCACTGTGTGATACTTGGCCATTTTTTTTTTTTTTTATAAATTCTCCCTTTTCTAAAAAAAAATAGTGGGAGATAAATATTGGCAAGTCTGCCTCCGTGCCATTGCTGTGGGTGGCATCTGTCTCTCATTGTGTGGCACCGAAAACCACTGTGTGATACTTGGCCATTTTTTTTTTTTTTATAAATTCTCCCTTTTCTAAAAAAAAATTAGTGGGAGATAAATATTGGCAAGTCTGCCTCCATGCCATTGCTGTGTGTGGCATCTGTCTCTCATTGTGTGGCACCGAAAACCACTGTGTGATACTTGGCCATTTTATTTTTTTTTTATAAATTCTCCCTTTTCTAAAAAAAAAATTAGTGGGAGATAAATATTGGCAAGTCTGCCTCCGTGCCATTGCTGTGTGTGGCATCTGTCTCTCATTGTGTGCCACCGAAAACCACTGTGTGATACTTGGCCATTGTTTTTTTTTTTGCTAAATTCTCCCTTTTCAAAAAAAAAATTAGTGGGAGATAAATATTGGCAAGTCTGCCTCCGTGCCATTGCTGTGTGTGGCATCTGTCTTTCATTGTGTGCCACCAAAAACCACTGTGTAATACTTGGCCATTTTTTTTTTTTTATAAATTCTCCCTTTTCTAAAAAAAAAATTAGTGGGAGATAAATATTGGCAACTCTGCCTCTGTGCCAGTCCTGTGTGTGGCATCTGTCTCTCATTGTGTGCCACCGAAAACCACTGTGTAATACTTGGCCATTTTTTTTTTGTTGGGTACATTCTCCCTTTTCTAAAAAAAAAATTAGTGGGAGATAAATATTGGCAAGTCTGCCTCCGTGCCATTGCTGTGGGTGGCATCTGTCTCTCATTGTGTGGCACCGAAAACCACTGTGTGATACTTGGCCATTTTATTTTTTTTTTATAAATTCTCCCTTTTCTAAAAAAAAAATAGTGGGAGATAAATATTGGCAAGTCTGCCTCCGTGCCATTGCTGTGGGTGGCATCTGTCTCTCATTGTGTGGCACCGAAAACCACTGTGTGATACATGGCCATTTTTTAAGGGGGGTACATTCTCCCTTTTAAAAAAAAAAAAATTAGTGGGAGATAAATATTGGCAACTCTGCCTCTGTGCCAGTCCTGTGTGTGGCATCTGTCTCTCATTGCGTGGCACCAAAAACCACTGTGTGATACTTGGCCATTTTTTTTTTATAAATTCTCCCTTTTCAAAAAAAAAATTAGTGGGAGATAAATATTGGCAAGTCTGCCTCCGTGCCATTGCTGTGTGTGGCATCTGTCTCTCATTGTGTGCCACCGAAAACCACTGTGTGATACTTGGCCATTGTTTTTTTTTTTGCTAAATTCTCCCTTTTCAAAAAAAAAAAAATTAGTCGGAGATAAATATTGGCAAGTCTATCTCCGTGCCATTGCTGTGTGTGGCATCTGTCTCTCATTGTGTGGCACCGAAAACCACTGTGTAATACTTGGCCATTGTTTTTTTTTTTTGCTGAATTCTCCCTTTTCAAAAAAAAAAAATTAGTGGGAGATAAATATTGGCAAGTCTGCCTCCGTGCCTTTGCTGTGGGTGGCATCTGTCTCTCATTGTGTGGCACCGAAAACCACTGTGTGATACTTGGCCATTTTTATTTTTTTTTGCTAAATTCTCCCTTTTCAAAAAAAAAAAAAATAGTGGGAGATAAATATTGGCAAGTCTGCCTCCGTGCCATTGCTGTGTGTGGCATCTGTCTCTCATTGTGTGCCACCGAAAACCACTGTGTAATACTGGGCCTTTTTTTTTTGGGGGGGGGTAAATTCTCCCTTTTCAAAAAAAAATAATTAGTGGGAGATAAATATTGGCATTTCTGCTTGAGTGCTGGTCCTGTGTGTGCCATCTGTCTCAAATTATTGGGGCACAGAAAACCTAGTGTGTAACATTGGGCCTGATTTTCCTTTCAGTGTCAGGCACCTATAAAGGTATATATAAATCCTACAGAAGTTTGAGTTCACCTTATAAGTTGTTTTACAGTAACAAATACCGTTACTTTGGTTACGTTTTGCAAACAATGAGGAAGTCTAGTGGAAGAGGTCGTGGCCGTGGGCGGTCATTGTCAGCTGGTAATGATGGTAGTGGTGGTGGAGCATCAGGTGGTCGTGGTAAAAACAGTACAGCACCTAAGTCTCGAGTTGTTGAGCCAAAAACGTCGTCTGCCTACACAAGGCCTCGAACGCTCTCTTTTCTGGGAGTAGGAAAACCACTTTTGAAGCCGGAGCAGGAGGAACAAGTATTGGCTTTCATTGCTGCCTCTGCCTCTAGCTCTTTCGCCTCCTCCTCGGAAAGTGCCAAATGTCAGAGCAGTGCATCGTCAGTGGATGCTCCTGGTCAGGAACAAGTCGCTTCCTTGTGTCCTTCACACAGAACAACAGTGAAGGATGCGTCAGTCGACACAACAGGTTACTCCATGGAGCTCTTTACACATACCGTTCCTGGGTTAGACAGTGAAACAGTTAACAGGCCATGCCCATTAGAAGTAGAATCGGACATGGAGTGCACAGATGCACAGCCACAGCCAGATTACTATGCTGTTCCTTTAACTCAGACCAGAACATTGCCCTCGCAGTGTACTGAGGCAGAATCAAACCCAGCGGAGACTATGGTGCCCCGTCACGAACGCTATACCACCGGCTTACACGGTGACACAGACGAAGTTGCACGCGACATAGAAGAGGAGCTCATAGATGACCCAGTTGTTGACCCCGATTGGCAGCCATTGGGGAACAGGGTGCAGGCGACAGTAGTTCTGAAGCGGAGGAGGAGGAGCCACAGCAGGCATCAACATCACAACAGGTTTCATCTACCCGGCCCGTATCTGGCCAAAAACGCGTGGCAAAACCAAAACCTGTTGGAGGACAGCGTGGCCATCCGGTTACAGAAACTCAGTCTGCAATGCCTGAAAAGGTATCCGATAGTAGAAAGAGTGCAGTCTGGCATTTTTTTAAACAACATCCAAATGATCAGCGCAAAGTCATCTGTCAAAAATGTTCAACTACCTTAAGCAGAGGTCAGAATCTTAAAAGTCTAAATACAAGTTGCATGCATAGACATTTATCCACCATGCATTTGCAAGCCTGGACTAACTACCAAACGTCCCTAAAGGTTGCAGCACCCTTGGCCAATGAAGCTAGTCAGCAACGCTACATCCCTTTACTCCCTGTAAGCCCACCATTTCCCGCACCACCTGCAGTATCTGTGCAGCTTTCATCGCCGCCAGGCCAAAGCAGTCAGGGAATCACCAGGTTAGTAGTAGGAAACACTGCATGTAGGGCACCGGCAAGAATACCTTCTCCAACCCTCTCTCAGTCACCCATGTCCACCGGCACCACAGCTAGTTCCACGATCTCCAGCTCTCCAGTCCAGCTCACCCTACATGAAACTCTTGTTAGGAAAAGGAAGTACTCATCCTCGCATCCGCGTACACAGGGTTTGAACGCCCACATTGCTAGACTAATCTCATTAGAGATTATGCCCTACCGGTTAGTGGAAAGCGAAGCTTTCAAAGCGCTGATGGACTACGCTGTACCACGCTACGAGCTACCCAGTCGGCATTTCTTTTCTAGAAAAGCCATCCCAGCCCTCCAACAGCATGTTAAAGACCGCATCGTCCATGCACTCAGGCAGTCTGTGACTACAAAGGTGCACCTGACAACAGATGCATGGACCAGTAGGCATGGCCAGGGACATTACGTGTCCATCACGGCACACTGGGTGAATGTGGTGGATGCAGGGTCCACAGGGGACATCAATATTGGGACAGTTCTGCCTAGCCCACGGTCAAGGAAAGAGTTGGCTGTAGGCATTCGCCCCCCTCCTCCTCTTCTTCCTCCTCATGCAGAAGCGAGAGCTCATCCACAGACCGCAGTCGCACATCCACTCCATCCGCAGCTGCCACTGTTGCACACCAGGTGTGCCATTATGGGACAGCTAGTGGCAAGCGTCAGCAGGCTGTATCGGCAATGAAGTGTTTGGGCGACAACAGACACACCGCGGAAGTTCTGTCCGAGTCCTTGCAGAATGAATCTCAGTCATGGCTGGGCACTGTACATCTTGAGGCAGGCAAGGTAGTGAGTGAAACGGAAGGAATTTCATGGCTGCCATAGCCCTTTCCCAACTGAAACACATTCCTTGCCTGGCTCACACCTTAAACCTGGTGGTGCAGTGCTTCCTGAAAAGTTACCCGGGGTTACCCGACCTGCTCCTCAAAGTGCGCAGACTTTGCTCGCATATCCCCTGTTCGCCCGTACACTCCAGCCGTATGCAGAACTATCAGCGGTGTTTGAACCTTCTCCAGCATCGCCTAATCATCGACGTTGCAACAAGGTGGAACTCCACACTGCACGTGCTTCAGAGACTGTGCGAACAGAGGCGTGCTGTTATGTTTTTGTGGGAGGATACACATACACGGGCAGGCAGTTGGATGGCAGACATGGAGTTGTCAGGTGTGCAGTGGTCGAAGGTACAAGACCTGTGTCAAGTCCTTCAGTGTTTTGAGGAATGCACACGGCTGGTTAGTGCAGACAACGCCATAATAAGCATGAGCATCCCCCTAATGCATCTGCTGATGCAAAGTTTGACGCACATAAAGGAGCAGGCGTCTGCAGCCGAGGAAGAGGAAAGCCTTGATGAGAGTCAGCCATTGTCTGGTCAGGGCCGTGTAGAGGATGCTGTAGCGGGCGAAGAGGAGGAGGAGGACGAGGAGGATGATGGGGATGAGTACTTTTTGAATGAGGAAGCTTCTCCTGGGCCAACAGAAATTAGTGGCGTTGCAAGGCCGGGTTCTGTTTTTTTAAGGGAGACAAGTGACGTAGATTTGCCTGTAACAGCCCCTCCAACCAGCACAACCGCAGATTTGACAACTGGAACTTTGGCCCACATGGCGGATTATGCCTTACGTATCCTCAAAAGGGACACACGCATTATTAAAATGATGAGCGATGACGATTACTGGTTGGCCTGCATCCTTGACCCTCGCTATAAAGGCAAATTGCAAAATATTATGCCACATGAGAACCTCGAACAAATCTTAGCAACCAAACAAGCTACTCTTGTAGACCGTTTGATTCAGGCATTCCCAGCACACAGCGCCGGTGATGGTTCTCACACAAGCTGCAGGGGGCTACATGGCAGAGGTGTTAGAGGTGCACAGATCAGAAGTGGCGTTGGACAGAGGGGTTTTCTGACCAGGTTGTGGAGTGATTTCGCAATGACCGCAGACACGAGAGGTACTGCAGCATCTATTCAAAGTGACAGGAGACAACATTTGTCCAGTATGGTTACTAACTATTTTTCAGCCCTTATCGATGTTCTCCCTCAACCGTCATTCCCATTTGATTACTGGGTATCCAAATTAGACACCTGGCCTGAATTGGCAGAATATGCGTTGCAGGAGCTTGCTTGCCCAGCAGCTAGTGTGCTATCAGAAAGAGTATTCAGTGCTGCTGGTTCAATATTAACCAAAAAAAGGACTCGTCTGGCTACCCAAAATGTGGATGATCTCACCTTCATTAAAATGAACCACTCCTGGATTTCAAATTATTTTGCCCCACCTTTCCCGGCTGACACCTAGCTTTCCTATAAAAAGGTCTTGCTTGTGGACTGGTCTTAATGAGTGTTCCAATCTCTTAATTTGCAGCAGCTGTTTGACCAGCATACGACATGTTTACACCTCCCCCAATGGGAAAACTCCCCGCACGGGGCCGTGGTCTCGACACTTGGCGCAAGCACCCGTTAGTTACAGTGCTGTTTGTCAGAAGGGGTGGGTGTGCTCGCGTTTGGTCGACGGCACTGCCACTGGGTCCCTCATAGTACAATGTAGTGTCTCTGGCGGTGGTGGTGCGCACCCAACGTCAGACACACCGTCATAACATGAGGGGCCCTGGGGCGGTACCGCCGGCCACAAGAGAGTTCCCCCCCAGCTCAAACTGTGCTCTACCACATGCAAAATTATCTCGCACAGCTCCACCAATGTTTAGTCTATGCGCTGACATCATTCAATGCCTGGCACTGACAAACAATACCAATTTGTTGACATCTATGATGCTAGTTAAAGTAGTCTGGGTCAGTGTCCTATATTGACACCAGTAAATACTAATTTACTGCCAAATTACTTTGTCATAAACTCTGCAGATGAGCCCACCCCTGTACCTAAGCATGCCACCCTTTTTTTATTTATAGTTGTTTTGCGAGACATTCACATCTATTTATTTTTTTGGAGTACTAACTGTGTCAGACACTCCTTGCAATACTCCTCCACTGACCACAATGCTGCCTGCCTGTGTATCCATGTAACCGATTTAAAACTGCCATGAGCCTATTGTTTGTTATTTTAGGCCTTTGTTAGCCTGTCTGCGGTCCCTACTTGCATTACTCCTCCACTGACCACAATGCTGCCTGCCTGTGTATCCATGTAACCGATTTAAAACTGCCATGAGCCTATTGTTTGTTATTTTAGGCCTTTGTTAGCCTGTCTGCGGTCCCTACTTGCAATACTCCTCCACTGACCACAATGCTGCCTGCCTGTGTATCCATGTAACCAATTTAAAACTGCCATGAGCCTATTGTTTGTTATTTTAGGCCTTTGTTAGCCTGTCTGCGGTCCCTACTTGCATTACTCCTCCACTGACCACAATGCTGCCTGCCTGTGTATCCATGTAACCGATTTAAAACTGCCATGAGCCTATTGTTTGTTATTTTAGGCCTTTGTTAGCCTGTCTGCGGTCCCTACTTGCAATACTCCTCCACTGACCACAATGCTGCCTGCCTGTGTATCCATGTAACCGATTTAAAACTGCCATGAGCCTATTGTTTGTTATTTTAGGCCTTTGTTAGCCTGTCTGCGGTCCCTACTTGCAATACTTCTCCACTGACTACAATGCTGCCTGCCTGTGTATCCATGTAACCGATTTAAAACTGCCATGAGCCTATTGTTTGTTATTTTAGGCCTTTGTTAGCCTGTCTGCGGTCCCTACTTGCAATACTCCTCCACTGACCACAATGCTGCCTGCTTGTGTATCCATGTAACCGATTTAAAACTGCCATGAGCCTATTGTTTGTTATTTTAGGCCTTTGATAGCCTGTCTGCGGTCCCTACTTGCATTACTCCTCCACTGACCACACCAATGCTGCCCGTGTACCCCTGGAACCTATTTAAAAGTTCATAGAGCCTAGTTATATATTTTATTTACTATTAATAAGGCCATGATGGACTACGCTGTACCACGCTACAAGCTAACCAGTCGAGACTTCTTTTGCGAGAAAAGCCATCCCAACCCTCCACCAGCATGTAAAAGACCGCATTGTCCATGCACTCTGGCAATCTGTGAGTACAAAGGTGCACCTGACAACAGACGCATGGACCTGTAGGCATGGCCACGGAAGATTACGTGTCCATTACGGCGCAATGGGTTAATGTGGTGGATACATGGTCCACAGGGGACAGCCTACTAAGTCTGTCTGCAGTCCCTAATTCAAATTGTCCTCAACTGTATAAAGCTGAGCTTCCACCTTCTGGCTTTCGGCCTATAGTATCAGATATTAAACTGCATTTGGCCTTCAACTTTGGTTACGGCCTACTAACGGTGTCTGCCCCTGCCTGGTGTTTTTCCTCAACTGAATAAAGCTGAGCTTCAACCTTCTGGCTTTCGGCCTATAGTATCAGATATTAAACTGCATTTGGCCTTCAACTTTGGTTACGGCCTACTAACGGTGTCTGCCCCTCCCTGGTGTTTGTCCTCAACTGAATAAAGCTGAGCTTCAACCTTCTGGCTCTCATTAAGGCTGGTTTCACACTTGCGTTTTTGTCTGCAGCATTTTTTGCACAAAAAACGCATGCGTTTTTCCCCCTATATTTAACATTGAAACCGCATGCGTTTTTTTGTATGCGTTTTGCCGCGTTTTCAAACGCATGCGTTTTTTTTCTGCATGCGTTCATTTTCAAAAATGCAACCTGTAGTATTTTTTTGCGCGTTTTTTTTTTGCTGCAAAAAAACGCATGCGTTTTTTTGCGGCAAAAAAATGCATTGCTGTCTATGTAAACGCATGCGTTTTTAAGCACATGCATTTGTTTGCGTTAAAACGCATGCGTTTTTATAGAAAAAAAACAGAAAACACACTGAAAAGTCACCCACCACCATCAAGGTGATAAAGGGATCCAAACCCTAACCCTAACCCTACCCCTAACCTCACCCCTAACCGTTTAATGAACATTTTCTGACAGTCATAGTGCCACAAATTTCAGTGCCACGTACTTCAATGCCACGTATTTCAATGCCACGTATTTCAGTGCCACGTATTTCAGTGCCACGATATTTCAGTGCCACGTATTTCAGTGCCACGTATTTCAGTGCCACGTATTTCAGTGCCACGTATTTCAGTGCCACGATATTTCAGTGCCACGTATTATCTACGTATTTCAGTGCCACGTATATCAGTGCCACGATATTTCAGTGCCACGTATTTCAGTGCCACGTATTTAAGTGCCACGTACTATAAATACTATAACTACGTGGTTATACGTGGCACTTATATATGTGGCACTTATATACGTGGCACTTAAATACGTGGCACTTAAATACGTGGCACTTATATACGTGGCACTTAAATACGTGGCACTTATATACGTGGCACTTATATACGTGGCACTTAAATACATGGCACTTAAATACGTGGCACTTAAATACATGGCACTTATATAAGTGGCCACTGGTTAGGGTTAGGGGTAGGGTTAGGGGTAGGGTTAGGGTTAGGGGTAGGGTTAGGGGTAGGGTTAGGGTTAGGGTTTTTTGTTTTTTTCTTGTTTTCTTGTGTTTTTCTATAAAAACGCATGCGTCTAAAAAACGCATGCGTTTTACCGCGTTTACACGCGTTTTTTCACACATGCGTTTTTTTAAAAAACGCATGCAGATAAAAACGCAAGTGTGAAACCAACCTAAGTGCTGTTTTTTAAAAACTTGGTGGTTATGGCCTACTAACGGTCTCTGCCCCTCCCTGGTGTTGTCCTCCACTGTATAAAGCTGAGCTTCAGTCTTTAGGCTTTTGGCCTAAAGTATCAGATATTAAACTGCATTTGGCCTATTAGTGTGTTTGGGCCCTTAAAACAGTGCCTGCTGCTGCTGGGTTTGCTACTCCACTGAACAAAGCAATGCCGCCTGTTTAGTCCTGTTACCAATTTTGAACTGCATTTAGCCTACTTTATTCTTTGGCCCTATATCTGTTTCCTCCTCATCCTGCCCATTGCCCAGCCACTGCTAGATGAGTCTGCTGGTACATTGACCTAGACCACTACATTCCCCTTGCACTCTACACAGCCAGAATCTGACAAGCTTCAGAAACAAGAATGGATGTTTTTGGCATTAAAATGGGCACTGTAGGTGTTTTCCTTGCCTCCACTCACTGCCGACTATGCTTCCCCATTGACTTGCATTGGGTTTCGTGTTTCGGTCGATCCCGACTTTTAGCGATAATCGGCCGACTGCAATCGACTCGACTCTGGACAAAGTCGGGTTTCACAAAACCCGACTCGACCTTAGAAAAATGAAAGTCGCTCAACCCTACTAAGCATCGTATCTAGATTTGTTGTGAGAGCTCTGAACCCCCAAGTGTTTCACTACAGTTTATAATGCAGAGCCGTGAAAATAAAAATTATTTTTTTTTCCACAAAAATTATTTTTTAGCCCCCAGTTTTGTATTTTTCCAAGGGTAACAGGAGAAATTGGACCCCAAAAGTTGTTGTGCAATTTGTCCTGAGTACGCTCATGCCCCATATGTGGGGGGTGACCACCGTTTGGGCACATGGCAAAGCTCAGAAGGGAAGGAGCGCCATTTGGAATGCAGACTTAGAAGGAATGGTCTGCAGGCGTCACATTGCATTTGCAGAGCCCCTAATGTACCTAAACAGTAGAAACTCCCCACAAGTGACCTCATATTTGAAACTAGACCCCCAAGGAACTTATCTAGATGTGTTGTGAGTAGTGTTGAGCATTCCGATACCGCAAGTATCGGGTATCGGACGATATTTGCTGTATCGGAATTCCGATACCGAGATCCGATACTTTTGTGGTATCGGTATCGAAACAACATTAATGTGTAAAATAAAGAATTAAAATAAAAAATATTGCTATACTCACCTCTCCGACGCAGCCTGGACCTCACCGAGGGAACCGGCAGCGTTGTTTGCTTAAAATGCGCGCTTTTCCTTCCTTCCGTGACGTCACGGCTTCTGATTGGTCCGTGCCGCCCATGTGGCCGCGACGCGACCAATCACAGCAAGCCGTGACGTAATTTTCAGGTCCTTCTAGGCATTCAGTATTTTAAAATTACGTTCCGGCTTTGTGATTGGTCACATCGCGGTCACATGGGCGACGCGACCAATCACAAGCCGTGACGTCACGGGAGGCAGGAGACACGCGCATTTTAAAATGCGCGCGTGTCCAGCCTCCCGTGACGTCACGGCTTGTGATTGGTCGCGTCGCCCATGTTGGCCGCGACGCAACCAATCACAGCAAGCCGTGACGTAATTTCAGGTCCTTCAGTATTTTAAAATTACGTTCCGGCTTTGTGATTGGTCGCGTCACGGTCACATGGGCGACGCGACCAATCACAAGCCGTGACGTCACGGGAGGCAGGAGACACGCGCATTTTAAAATGCGCGTGTCTCCTGCCTCCCGTGACGTCACGGCTTGTGATTGGTCGCGTCGCCCATGTGACCGCGACGCGACCAATCACAAAGCCGGAACGTAATTTTAAAATACTGAATGCCTAGAAGGACCTGAAAATTACGTCACGGCTTGCTGTGATTGGTCGCGTCGCGGCCACATGGGTGGCACGCGACCAATCAGAAGCCGTGACGTCACGGAAGGAAGGAAAAGCGCGCATTTTAAGCAAACAACGCTGCCGGTTCCCTCGGTGAGGTCCAGGCTGCGTCGGAGAGGTGAGTATAGCAATATTTTTTATTTTAATTCTTTATTTTACACAGTAATATGGATCCCAGGGCCTGAAGGAGAGTTTCCTCTCCTTCAGACCCCGGGAACCATCAGGGATACCGTCCGATACTTGAGTCCCATTGACTTGTATTGGTATTGGGTATCGGTATCGGATTAGATCCGATACTTTGCCGGTATCGGCTGATACTTTCCGATACCGATACTTTCAAGTATCGGACGGTATCGCTCAACACTAGTTGTGAGAACTTTGAACCCCCAAGTGTTTCACTACAGTTAATACGCAGAGTCGTGAAAATAAAAAATCATTATTTTTCCACAAAAAATATCTTTAATGCCCAGCTTTGTATTTTTCCAAGGGTAACAGGAGAAATTGGTCCCCAAAAGTTGTTGTCCAATTTGACCTGAGTACGCTGATACCCCATATGTGGGGGGAACCACCGTTTGGGTGCATGGCAGAGCTCAGAAGGGAAGGAGCGCCATTTGGAATGCAGACTTAGATGGATTGGTCTGCAAGCGTCATGTTGCATTTGCAGAGCCCCTGATGTACCTTAACAGTAGAAACCCCCCATAAGTGACCCATATTGGAACCTAGACCCCCCATGGAACTTATTAAGATGTGTTGTGAGAACTTTGAACCCCCAAGTATTTCACTACAGTTTATAATGCAGAGCCATGAAAATAAAAAATCATTTTTTTCCCACAAAAATGTTTATTTAGCCCCCAAATTTTAATTTTCCCAAGGGTAACAAGAGAAATTGTACTCAAGAAGTTGTTGTCCAATTTGTCCTGAGGACGCTGATACCCCATATGTTGGAGTAAACCCCTGTTTGGGCACACGGGAGAGCTCGGAAGGGAAGGAGCACTGTTTTACTTTTTCAATGCAGAATTGGCTGGAATTGAGATCAGACGCCATGTCGCGTTTGGAGAGCCCTGATGTGCCTAAGCAGTGGAAACCCCCAATTCTAACTGAAACCCTAACTCAAACACACCCCTAATCCCAAACAAACCCCTACCCCTAACCCTAACCACACCCCTAACTCCAACACACCCCTAACCCTAATCCCAACCATAATCCTAACCACACCCCTAACCCTGGCACACCCCTAACCCTAATCCCAACTGTAAATGTAATCCAAACACTAACCCTAACCCTATGCCCAACCCTAACCCTATTCCCAACCCTAAACCTAGCCCTATCCCCAACCCTAGCCCCAACCCTAACCCTAACCCTAGCCCTAACCCTAGCCCTAACTCTAGCTCTAACCCTAGCCCTAACCCTAACCTTAATGGGAAAATGGAAATAAATACATTTTTTAATTTTTTTTTATTTTTCCCTATCTAAGGGGGTGATGAAGGGAGGTTTGATTTACTGTTATAGTGGGGTTTTAGTGGATTTTCATGATTGGCAGCTCTCACACACTAAAACTTGCTTTTTATTGCAAAAAATATTTTTTTGCGTTACCACATTTTGAGAGCTATAATTTTTCCATATTTTGGTCCACAGAGTTATGTGAAGTCTTGTTTTTTGCGGGACAAGTTGTTGTTTTTATTGTTAACATGTTCAGGCACGTGACATTTTTTGATCGCTTTTTATTCCAATTTTTGTGAGGCAGTATGACCAAAAAACAGCTATTCATGAATTTCTTTTTTTTTTTTTGGGGGGGGGGGGGCGTTTATACCGTTCCGCATTTGGTAAAATGGATAAAACAGTTTTATTCTTCGGGTCAGTATGATTACATCGATACCTCATTTATATAATTTTTTAATGTTTTGGCGCTTTTATACGATAAAAACTATTTTATAGAAAAAATACTGTAATTATTTTTGCATCGCTTTATTCTGAGGACTATAACTTTTTTATTTTTTCGCTTATGATGCTGTATGGCAGCTAGTTTTTTGCGGGACAAGATGACGTTTTCCGCAGTACCATGATTATTTATATCTGTCTTTTTTATCGTGTGCTATTCCACTTTTTGTTCGGTGGTATGATAATAAAGCGTTGTTTTTTGCCTCGTTTTTTTACAGTATTCACTGAAGAGGTTAACTAGTGGGACAATTTTATGGGTCAGGTTGCTACGGAAGCAGTGATACTAAATATGTGTAATTTTTTTTAATTTAGATAAAGGAATGTATTTATGGGAACAATATTTTTTTTCTTTATTTAGGAATTTTTTTTTTTTTTTACACATCTAAATATTTTTTTTTTACTTTATAACATTGCCCCGGGGGGCATCATGTTATAAGGTCACTGATCTGACACTTTGCAATGCACTATGTCAGATCAGAGATCTGACATGCAGGGCTGCAGGCTTACTAGCGCTTGCTCTGAGCAGGTGCTGGTAAGCCACCTCCCTGCAGGACCCGGATGTAGCCCCACGGCCATTTTGGATCAGGCGCCTGCAAGGAGGAGACGTTCAGTACAAGGTGAGCACATCGCCTTGTACCGAGGGTCTCAGGGAAGCACGCAGGGAGCCCCCTCCCGGCACGATGCTTCCCTATGCCGCCAGAACACTGCGATCATGTTTGATCGCAGCGTGCCAGGGGTTAATATGCCGGGGGCGGTCCATGACCGCTCCTGGCACATAGTGCTGGATGTCATCTGTGATAGTCAGCTGACACCCGGCTGCGATCGGACGCACTCCCCCCAATTGGACCAATCAAGTTGCTGTCTAATTGTCCACTGCTTAACACAAGAACGTAACCTTAGGACACGAGGTAGAAACAAGCCACAATGGTATGACATCTTGAGAGTGGATGCCACATCAGTCTGCCTAACCACACTCACCTCCAGAGTTTGAGCTTGATGAGTGTATGCTACCATTGGTGCTGTCTCAGTGTATAACAAACTGGCTGGGACCTCCTCTGCCCTTCTCTACTAGTGCTATCATCAAGGCGATTCCTTATGGAAGATTAGCATAAGTAACTTTTATTTTGTATTATTATTTTATGTGCAAATGATACGTGTAATAGAATAGGGGATCTATTTTAGGTTGACTTTGGGGATACTGGGGTAAAACTCTGTGCTTAGTGTGGTGGAGGGTGGAAGGCAGGGATGGGCTGTGCCGGAGTGTAAGGGGCAAATTCCCCCTGGGCCAGACATTTAGCAGCTGTTTCAGGCCACTCTGCTAGAAATCAGGTGCCAGCTCTGTACACTTAAATGTGTACAAGTGCCAGTAGACGCATTCCAGCTTTGCAAACACACCCACACTGTGTGCAGTACCTCTGCTCAACTCTCATCATCCTGGCTGCTTCTTCCGGCTGGATAGAAGTTTGTGAGCACAGCATCGGATCGACAGGGGAGAGGTATATCTTTGATGGTCTTTTGAGGAGGTGATAGGACAAGGTTCTCCTCCGGCTCTTGGTATGATCATGGCCTGATCAGGCGTCTGTCTGCAATCCTTCTATCTGAGTCTCTTTCTGATTTATTGCCGCTGACGAAACCCTCACACAGATCAGGTTGCGCTGTCAGTGGGGTCATTGGCTCCAGCATTACCCGATCTGTATGGAAGTTCAGTCTGCAGCAATATCTTATATTATAGAAAAAATCCAGCACTCACAGGTTCATGCAATTTATATATTTATTTAGTCAATCCATAACGTAACGTTTCGGTCTATTCGACCTTCATCAGACTACGATATAAACAGAAAAAAATAAGGAATGAATAATAAATCCCAAATTCATATTATATATACACATATATAATCAATCCTACATGATACATACATTGCCATTAGAAGTCATGTTTATAATTGTACAACTGTTATATCTATATAAGGCTCCATTGTTCATCAGGATTTCACGGATATTTATAGTTATCCAAGGCCTATTAAAATATCACATTTTAACAATAAATGTGCAAATCCGTGATTAATTTATATCAATAACCCAATCCCAGCAGTCTATGATAAACAGCATAAATATGATTGATGACTGTACATATTGCGCAACATAAATCGCATATCGCACATCCTGCCTAATTTCTATAGACCTGTGTTGTCCCATATAAGGACCAGAAAATAAGGCGCTTACCCATAGATGCAGTAACAGAGAGAGCCGACCTATAAGGAAATTGTGACTCCTTCCGGAGTTCTACAGAGGAAAATGAAAGAAACACTCAGTAAAGAACCAAAAAGAGAGAAAACAGGTAAAGTATGAAATCCACGTGCTAATGGACCAGGGAAGCTTACCGCATAAGTGTCAGGTGGTTCAAATGTAGCTGACCGCAAGAGGCGGCATGTAGTATGTCTGCATAACATACTGACACCGCGTCTGTGTTAAATAGCCCTTAACCCGGAAGTGACGTCAGCGTAAGCGACTGGAACGCTCAGTGGAACGCAACAAAAGAACAAAGGCGCTACCGGAAATGTTTCACCGTAGTGTCTGGAGGTCAGAACTCCTATATAGGATGCTATTAAGGAACGCAGAAGTAAGCGGTGAATCTCCCAGTGAAGAAGGGAAGTCCCAATCCACAGTGAATCAAATATTCAGCGCTGGAACATGCGGATCAGAATTGTATAGTGTAAAAGAATCAATTGGCTGCCTATAAGAAAACGAAAAAAAGGGAAAGTTTAACCAGAATGAATAAATAAATATTGTAATGAACATCCTTTATACTTAATTTACATAAAATATCAGCGGCTTATTAACATCCTAAATTATGTCACGTATCATTTATTTGATACAAATATATGGGCTACATCTGACGCTAGGATTGGTATAACATAGTAAAACTAGAAAATAAATAATAATAATAAATAACACATGGTGAAAACACACCCTACTTAATCTAAGTCTCTGGATCGGAAATTTAACACTGTCACTTTAATTTCAAATTTAAAGGGGAAATCAATCTCCACTAAGATATTAGAAGAGACCTGTAAGGTTGAAGTTCCTATTCAGACCCTTGGGTTCCAAACTCTGTAAAAAATGGATCCAATAAGCCTCTCTTTCTAGTAATCTTTCATTTAGGTTGCCCCCTCTTCTGTTCAGAGTAACCTGCTCTAGAACAAAAAATCGTAATTGCGCTATTGAGTGTCCTGCTTCATGAAAATGATATGGAATCGGAAGGTGATATTTCCCACAACGAATGTCCGATTTGTGGTGTGAAACACGATCCTTGATCGCCTGCATTGTTTCACCCACATAAATTTTGCCCCAAGGGCATTTTATCGCATAAACTACTTGTTTAGAATCGCAAGTGAAAAATCCTTGGATGGGGATATCGGTACCTGTCAATGGATGTGAAATCCTATCTCTTATGAACTTTTGTCGTTTACGTTTTTCCGTTTCTTTTTTAAAATTGTCCACGTTTTCTTTAGTACGAGTTTTTACTGAGTCAAATTCTTCTTTCGGTAATGAGTCTTTTAACTGTGTTTCAATACTAGAAACTTTTTCCTGGCTGTTCTTGATTTCTTTATTCAGATGATCTAAGGTTAAAGTCATCAGGTCCACTGAGCATTTATTCAATATCTGCTCAAATTTAGAGCAGAATTCTGCTCTAAATTTGTCCTGCTTCATGAAAATGATATGGAATCGGAAGGTGATATTTCCCACAACGAATGTAAATGAAATTTGAGCAGATATTGAAGTACTAGTACTAGTAAAAACTCGTACTAAAGAAAACGTGGACAATTTTAAAAAAGAAACGGAAAAACGTAAACGACAAAAGTTCATAAGAGATACTCAGGATTATCTAAAGAAAAGAGTTTACAGATGGCAAAGCTCCTCCTTCCGTCCGAATTACTGAAGTTACAGATACACAGAGGGCTCGTCGGCATCAAGTTCGGACAACGAACGTATGGACTACAATCGATCTTTTTTAGGTGCAGGTCGGAAGCACAACACCAGAAAAGGACGAGGAGGGGGGGGTCAATGCTTCAGAGACAAATCGTCATACCATGAACACCAGATCTCAGGTAAT
This sequence comes from Ranitomeya variabilis, assembly GCF_051348905.1. Taxonomy (NCBI): domain Eukaryota; kingdom Metazoa; phylum Chordata; class Amphibia; order Anura; family Dendrobatidae; genus Ranitomeya; species Ranitomeya variabilis. The sequence continues at coordinate 530,489,823 of NC_135237.1, read as the reverse complement.
GAGTTGAACTTGGTCATAAATATATCTAAGAAATGTCTAAATACATCTCAGTTACGTTTGTTAGAGAAAGGCTTGTCTTTTTGTCCGACGTATAAATTTAATTCTTTTCAGTTGAACATTGATTTAGAAAGATTCTATAGAAACCTACGATTGAAAGCATATTTTGGTAAAAAAATACCCACACAGGCCCTAGTGGCCCAGACCACACCTATCAATTTGTAGGATCTGGGATTAAGAATACGTAGCAATTTCTCCCCTCCAAAAAATAGTGCACCGGTAGAGACTTTTATTGCATTGGTTGATAGAGAGGTCTCAAATTTTTGTAGACAGATTATTAGAGGGGACTTCACCTTTAGATCAAATTTAGAACAAGCTGAACGTATAGCTCTTAAATCCCTTATGAGTGACAAAGATATAGTTATAAAGGCGGCAGATAAAGGGGGAGCGATTGTTATTATGGATTATTCCTTTTATCGCTCTGAAATTTTGTCCCAATTGGCAAATAGAGAGGTATATTTGCGACTCACTAGCAATCCTGTTATGATCCTTAGTGGTTGAGGATCACAAATTACTCCAGCAAGGTAACTAAACATAGGACAAGCTCTAGGGAGGTGGTAAACTGGACTGACCGCAAATCTGAACCTATCCAAACACACTAGAGGTAGCCGGTGAACGTGCCTAAAATCCTAGACGTCTCGAGCCAGCCTGAGGAACTAACTACCCCTAGAGAGAAAGAAAGACCTCCCTTGCCTCCAGAGAAATAATTCCCAAAGATATAGAAGCCCCCAACAAATAATAACGGTTAGGTAAGAAGAAGGCACATACACAGGGGTGAAAGCAGATTCAGCAAATGAGGCCCACTAATACTAGATAGCAGAAAATAGAAAAGGGATCTATGCGGTCAGTAAAAAACCCTTACAAAATATCCACACTGAGATTTCAAGAACCCCCGCACCAACTAACGGTGTGGGGGGAGAAACTCAGTCACATAGAGCAACCAGCAAGCAAAGAAATCACATTTTAGCAAGCTGGACAAAAAAACATGATGAACGCTGATAATCAGAAAATGAACAAGCAAGAACTTAGCTTGTCTTGGAGAGACTGGGAGCAAGGTAGTCACAAGGAATCTGAAGAGCACTGATTACATTGATAGCAGGCAAGGAACTGAGTATCCAGGTGAGTTAAATAGGAAACCAACCAAGGATAAAGAACCAGCTGAGGCAGCCAACCTGCAGAAAGACAACACTACACAGTACCACTTGTGACCACTAGAGGGAGCCCAAAAATAGAGTTCAAAACAGTACCCCCCCCCTTGAGGAGGGGTCACCGAACCCTCAAGACCCCCAGGGCGATCAGGATGAGCCGCGTGGAAGGCATGAACCAAATCGGCCGCATGAACATCAGAGGTGACAACCCTGGAATTATTCTCCTGACCATAGCCCTTCCACTTAACCAAATACTGAAGTCTCCGTCTAGAGATACGAGAATCCAAAATCTTCTCCACCACGTACTCCAATTCGCCCTCGACCAGCACCGGAGAAGGAGGCTCAACAGAAGGAACCACAGGTACCACATACCTCCGCAACAAAGACCTATGGAACACATTATGAATGGCAAACGATGCTGGGAGATCCAAACGAAAAGACATCGGGTTAAGGATTTCCAAGATCTTATAAGGACCGATGAAACGAGGCTTGAATTTAGGAGAGGAGACCTTCATAGGAACATACCGAGAAGACAGCCACACCAAATCCCCAACACGAAGTCGGGGACCCACACCGCGGCGGCGGTTGGCAAAGCACTGAGCCTTCTCCTGTGACAACTTCAGATTGTCCACCACATGGTTCCAAATCCGCTGCAACCTATCCACCACAGAATCCACCCCAGGACAGTCAGAAGACTCAACCTGACCCGAGGAAAAACGAGGATGGAAACCAGAATTGCAGAAAAAAGGCGAAACCAAGGTAGCAGAACTAGCCTGATTATTAAGGGCAAACTCGGCCAATGGCAAAAAAGTCACCCAATCATCCTGATCAGCAGAAACAAAACATCTCAAATAAGTTTCCAACGTCTGATTAGTTCGCTCGGTTTGGCCATTAGTCTGAGGATGGAAGGCCGACGAAAAAGACAAATCAATGCCCATCTTAGCACAAAAAGTTTGCCAAAACCTGGACACAAACTGGGATCCTCTATCAGACACAATATTTTCAGGGATGCCGTGCAAGCGAACCACATTCTGAAAAAATAGAGGAACTAAATCGGAGGAGGAAGGCAACTTAGGCAAGGGCACCAAATGGACCATCTTGGAAAAACGATCACACACCACCCAGATGACAGACATTTTCTGAGATACTGGAAGATCCGAAATAAAATCCATGGAAATGTGCGTCCAAGGCCTTTTCGGGACAGGCAAAGGCAAAAGCAAACCGCTGGCACGAGAACAGCAAGGCTTAGCCCGAGCACAAATCCCACAAGACTGCACAAAGGAACGCACATCCCGCGACAAGGAAGGCCCCCAGAAGGACCTAGCCACCAAATCTCTGGTACCAAAAATCCCAGGATGACCCGCCAACACCGAAGAATGAACCTCGGAAATAACTCTGCTGGTCCATCTATCCGGGACAAACAGTCTCTCTGGTGGACAACGGTCAGGTCTATCCGCCTGAAATTTCTGCAGCACTCGTCGCAAATCTGGGGAAATGGCAGACAAAATCACTCCCTCTCTGAGAATACCAGCCGGTTCAGAAACTCCCGGAGAGTCAGGCACAAAACTCCTAGAAAGTGCATCAGCTTTCACGTTCTTCGAACCAGGCAGGTATGAGACCACGAAGTTGAAACGGGAGAAAAACAACGACCAACGAGCCTGTCTAGGATTCAGGCGCTTGGCAGATTCGAGGTAAATCAGATTTTTGTGATCAGTCAGGACCACCACACGATGTTTAGCTCCTTCGAGCCAATGTTGCCACTCCTCAAATGCCCACTTCATAGCCAACAACTCCCGATTACCAACATCATAATTCTGCTCGGCAGGCGAAAATTTTCTTGAAAAGAAAGCACATGGCTTCATCACAGAGCCATCAGAGCTTCTCTGCGACAAAACAGCCCCTGCTCCAATCTCAGAAGCATCAACCTCGACCTGGAAGGGGAGAGAGACATCTGGCTGACATAAGACTGGAGCTGAAGAAAACCGGTTCTTCAGCTCCCGAAAGGCCTCCACGGCCGCAGGAGACCAATTAGTCACATCAGAGCCCTTCTTGGTCAAATCTGTCAAAGGTTTAACCACGCTAGAAAAATTAGCGATGAAACGACGGTAAAAATTAGCAAAACCCAAGAACTTCTGAAGACTCTTAACAGACGTGGGCTGAGTCCAGTCATGAATAGCCTGGATCTTGACTGGGTCCATCTCCACAGTAGAAGGAGGAAAAATAAAACCCAAAAAGGAGACCTTCTGTACTCCGAAGAGGCATTTTGAGCCCTTCACAAATAAGGTATTAGCACGCAGGACCTGAAACACCATCCTGACCTGCTTCACATGGGACTTCCAATCATCAGAAAAGACCAAAATGTCATCCAGATAAACAATCATAAATTTATCCAGATATTCTCGGAAGATGTCATGCATGAAGGACTGAAACACAGAAGGAGCATTAGAGAGTCCAAAAGGCATCACCAAGTACTCAAAATGGCCTTCGGGCGTATTAAATGCTGTTTTCCATTCATCTCCCTGCTTAATGCGCACAAGGTTATACGCACCACGGAGATCTATCTTGGTGAACCAACTGGCACCCTTAATCCGAGCAAACAAATCAGACAATAGTGGCAAAGGATACTGAAACTTGACTGTAATTTTATTCAGAAGACGATAATCTATACAAGGTCTCAAAGAACCGTCCTTCTTGGCCACAAAAAAAAAATCCTGCACCAAGAGGGGAAGAGGATGGGCGAATATGTCCCTTCTCCAAAGACTCCTGCTATACTGTTATGATCCTTAGTGGTTGAGGATCACAAATTACTCCAGCAAGGTAACTAAACATAGGACAAGCTCTAGGGAGGTGGTAAACTGGACTGACCACAAATCTGAACCTATCCAAACACATTAGAGGTAGCCGGTGAACGTGCCTAAAATCCTAGATGTCTCGAGCCAGCCTGAGGAACTAACTACCTCTAGAGAGAAAGAAAAACCTCTCTTGCCTCCAGAGAAATAATCCCCAAAGATATAGAAGCCCCCAACAAATAATAACGGTTAGGTAAGAGGAAGGCACATACACAGGGGTGAAAGCAGATTCAGCAAATGAGGCCCACTAATACTAGATAGCAGAAAATAGAAAAGGGATCTATGCGGTCAGTAAAAAACCCTTACAAAATATCCACACTGAGATTTCAAGAACCCCCGCACCAACTAACGGTGTGGGGGGAGAATCTCAGTCCCCTAGAGCAACCAGCAAGCAAAGAAATCACATTTTAGCAAGCTGGACAAAAAAACATGATGAACACTGATAATCAGAAAATGAACAAACAAGAACTTAGCTTGTCTTGGAGAGACTGGGAGCAAGGTAGTCACAAGGAATCTGAAGAGCACTGATTACATTGATAGCAGGCAAGGAACTGAGTATCCAGGTGAGTTAAATAGGAAACCAACCAAGGATAAAGAACCAGCTGAGGCAGCCAACCTGCAGAAAGACAACACTACACAGTACCGCTTGTGACCACTAGAGGGAGCCCAAAAATAGAGTTCACAACACAATCCGACCTCATCAATTAGGAATAAAATTGCTATAATACTGGAGGAAGCCTTTTCAGCACAAATTATAGACAAAAAGACTAAAGAATTTTTGACAAATGATTATCCAATTATTCCAGTTTTTTATGTATTGCTGAAAATTCATAAGAATCTAGAGAAACCTCCAGGTAGGTCGATTGTAGCATCGACAGATTCTATTTTATCACCACTGTCAATTCTACTGGAGAAAGTGCTGACACCTCTTATTAAAAAAACACCTGCATTTCTGTTGGACACAGGGGCTTTCCTACAAATTATCCGTGAACTAGGTAGACTACCAGAAAATACACTTTTAGTTACATTGGATGTAAATAATTTGTACACTTCAATCCAAGATACTAAGGGGATTAGAGCGACGGAACAACTTCTCAATAATTCTTATATGGATAAGAAAGTGATTTCCTTTTTACTGGATTTACTAAAAATAGTCTTGATGGAAAATTTCTTTATTTTTGAGGATACATTTTATGTACAAATACAGGGCTCGGCAATGGGGTCCAATGTGGCCCCACCTTACGCAAATGGTTTTATGTCTACCTTTGAGTCCGAATTTATATATAACTAGCTGAAGAGCCCGGCGTTGCCTGGGCATAGTAAATATCTGTGGTTAGTTATAGCACCTCACTTCTCTTATTTTCCCATCACGCCTCTCATTTTCCCATCACATCTTTCTTTTTCCCCCTCACATCTCTCATTTTCTCCCTCACACATCTCATTTTCCCCCTCACTCCTCTTATTTTCCCCCTCACTCCTCTCATTCCCCCCTAACACTTGTCATTTCGACCTCACATCTGTCATTTTCTGATCACTCCACTATTTTCCCTCACTCCTCTCATTTTGCACTCACACCTTTTCATTTTCACCTCACACCTCTCATTTTCACCTCAGTATATACATGTTTGTCATCTCCCTTATATATAGTATACACCTGTATTGCATCTCCTGTATATAGTATATACCTGTATGTCATCTCCCCTGCATATAGTATATACCTGCTGTGTGTCATCTCCCCTGTATATAGTATATACCTGTATGTCATCTCCTCCTATATATAGTATATACCTGTATGTAATCTCCTCCTGTATATAGTATATACCTGTGTGTCATCTCACCTATATAAAGTATATATCTGTGTGTCATCTCCTCCTGTATATAGTATATACCTGTATGTCATCTCCTCCTATACATAGCATATACCTGTATGTCATCTCCTCCTGTATATACTATATACCTGTAGGTAATCTGCTCCTGTATATAGTATATACCTGTGTGTCATCTCCTCCTGTATATAGTATATACCTGTATGTCATCTCCTCCTGTATGTAGTATGTACCTATATGTCATCTCCTCCTCTATATAGTATATACCTGTGTGTCATCTCTCCTGTATATAGTATATATCTGTGTGTCATCTTCTCATGTATATAGTATATACCTGTGTGTCATCTCCCCTGTAAATAGTATATACCTGTGTATCATCTCTTCCTGTATATAGTATATATCTGTATGTCATCTCCTCCTGTATTAGACCTTGTTCACACGTAATTTGGTCAGTATTTTTACCTCAGTATTTGTAAGCTAAATTGGCAGCCTGATAAATCACCAGCCAACAGTAAGCCCACCCCCTGGCAGTATATATTAGCTCACACATACACATAATAGACTGGTCATGTGACTGACAGCTGCCGGATTCCTATATGGTACATTTGTTGCTCTTGTAGTTTGTCTGCTTATTATTCAGATTTTTATTTTTGAAGGATAATACCAGACTTGTGTGTGTTTTAGGGCGAGTTTCGTGTGTCAAGTTGTGTGTGTTGAGTTGCGTGTGGCGACATGCATGTAGCGACTTTTGTGAGATGAGTTTTGTGTGGCGACATGCATGTAGCAACTTTTTGTGTGTTGAGTTGCATGTGACAGGTTAGTGTAGCAAGTTGTGTGCAGCAAGATTTGCGCATGGCGAGTTTTGCGCGTGGCGAGTTTTATGTGTGGTGCCTTTTGAGTATGTGCAAGTTTTGTGTGAGGCAACTTTTGCATGTGTTGCAACTTTTGTGCATGTGGCAATTTTTCCGCGTGTGCAAGTTTTGCGTGTGGTGAGTTTTCCATGAGGTGAGTTTTGCACGTGTGGCGAGTTTTGCATGTGGAGAGTTTTGCGCGTGGCGAGTTTTGAGCGGCAACTTTTGTGTTTCGACTTTTATGTGGCGAGGTTGGTGTATGTGTGGTGAAATGTGCGCTGAGGGTGGTATATGTGTTCGAGCACGTGGTAGTGTGTGGCGCATTTTGTGTGTGTGTTCATATCCCCGTGGTGGTTTGGTGATTATCCCATGTCGGGGCCCCACCTTAGCAACTGTACAGTATATACTCTTTGGCACCATTGCTCTCATTCTTTAAGTCCCCCTTGTTCACATGTGGCAGCTGTTAATTTGCCTCCAACACTTTTCCTTTCATTTTTTCCACATTATGTAGATAGGGGCAAAATTGTTTGGTGAATTGGAAAGCGCGGGGTTTAAATTTCACCTCACAACATAGCCTATGACGCTCTCGGGGTCCAGACGAGTGACTGTGCAAAATTTTGTGCCTGTAGCTGCGACACCTCCAACACTTTTCCTTTCACTTTTTCCCCATTATGTAGATAGGGGCAAAATTGTTTGGTGAATTGGAAAGCGCGGGGTTAAAATTTCACCTCACAACATAGCTTTGACGCTCTCGGGGTCCAGACGTGTGACTGTGCAAAATTTTGTGCCTGTAGCTGCGACGCCTCCAACACTTTTCCTTTCACTTTTTCCCCATTATGTAGATAGGGGCAAAATTGTTTGGTGAATTGGAAAGCGCGGGGTTAAAATTTCACCTCACAATATAGCCTATGACGCTCTCGGGGTCCAGACGTGTGACTGTGCAAAATTTTGTGGCTGTAGCTGCGACGGTTCAGATGCCAATCCCGGACATACATGCATACATACACACACACATACACACATTCAGCTTTATATATTAGATAATGAATTATATCAGTCCCATTGTATATTGTGGCGTCGCTACATTGACGACGTGTTCTGTCTGTGGAGGGGCTCATGTGAAACTTTACATAGGTTTCTTGATCAGATGAATTCTGTTTGGCCTGAACTCTCTTTTACATTAAATTATGATTGTACAGAGATTAATTTCTTGGACACTAAGGTTATTCAGAAGTCTGACGGTACACTAGTGGTGGATCTTTATGTGAAGGATACGGATCGTAATAATCTTTTACTTTACCAGAGTTGTCATCCCACAGGAGTAAAAAAATCGATCCCTCGTTCCCAGTTCGAAAGGGTACGTAGGATTGTAAGTGATTCAACTCTATGTTCACAACGTCTGGATGAGATGGAGAATAACTTCATGCAAAGGGGCTACCCACGCCATATATTGCGCCAATGTCATAATAATATAAGCCGAGACAGGAATTTAGGATCATCTGAGAGGATTCCCCTTGTTCATACATTTCATCCTTACATGTATAAACTCCACAATAAGATTCGTAAACATTGGCATATATTGCAGGATAGCTTCCCAGGAATATCGGAATTTCAAGTTCCTTTTTTACCTTGTTTTAGACGGCCGAGTAATTTAAAGAATAAAATCATAAGAGCAGACATCGGTTCACCTTCCAGTGTTGCACGACAAATATTCTTACAAACACCACGGAAAGGGATGTTTCCGTGTCTACAGTGCGCACAGTGCGCTAATGTGTTGAAAGGTTCTAGGATTTCACATCCATTGACAGGTGCCGATATCCCCATCCAAGGATTTTTTACTTGTGATTCTAAACAAGTAGTTTATGCGATAAAATGCCCTTGTGGCAAAATTTATGTGGGTGAAACAATGCAGGCGATCAAGGATCGTGTTTCAAACCACAAATCGGACATTCGTTGTGGGAAATATCACCTTCCGATTCCATATCATTTTCATGAAGCAGGACACTCAATAGCGCAATTACGATTTTTTGTTCTAGAGCAGGTTACTCTGAACAGAAGAGGGGGCAACCTAAATGAAAGATTACTAGAAAGAGAGGCTTATTGGATCCATTTTTTACAGAGTTTGGAACCCAAGGGTCTGAATAGGAACTTCAACCTTACAGGTCTCTTCTAATATCTTAGTGGAGATTGATTTCCCCTTTAAATTTGAAATTAAAGTGACAGTGTTAAATTTCCGATCCAGAGACTTAGATTAAGTAGGGTGTGTTTTCACCATGTGTTATTTATTATTATTATTTATTTTCTAGTTTTACTATGTTATACCAATCCTAGCGTCAGATGTAGCCCATATATTTGTATCAAATAAATGATACGTGACATAATTTAGGATGTTAATAAGCCGCTGATATTTTATGTAAATTAAGTATAAAGGATGTTCATTACAATATTTATTTATTCATTCTGGTTAAACTTTCCCTTTTTTTCGTTTTCTTATAGGCAGCCAATTGATTCTTTTACACTATACAATTCTGATCCGCATGTTCCAGCGCTGAATATTTGATTCACTGTGGATTGGGACTTCCCTTCTTCACTGGGAGATTCACCGCGTACTTCTGCGTTCCTTAATAGCATCCTATATAGGAGTTCTGACCTCCAGACACTACGGTGACACATTTCCGGTAGCGCCTTTGTTCTTTTGTTGCGTTCCACTGAGCGTTCCAGTCGCTTACGCTGACGTCACTTCCGGGTTAAGGGCTATTTAACACAGACGCGGTGTCAGTATGTTATGCAGACATACTACACGCCGCCTCTTGCGGTCAGCTACATTTGAACCACCTGACACTTATGCGGTAAGCTTCCCCGGTCCATTAGCACGTGGATTTCATACTTTACCTGTTTTCTCTCTTTTTGGTTCTTTACTGAGTGTTTCTTTCATTTTCCTCTGTAGAACTCCGGAAGGAGTCACAATTTCCTTATAGGTCGGCTCTCTCTGTTACTGCATCTATGGGTAAGCGCCTTATTTTCTGGTCCTTATATGGGACAACACAGGTCTATAGAAATTAGGCAGGATGTGCGATATGCGATTTATGTTGCGCAATATGTACAGTCATCAATCATATTCATGCTGTTTATCATAGACTGCTGGGATTGGGTTATTGATATAAGTTAATCACGGATTTGCACATTTATTGTTAAAATGTGATATTTTACTGGGCCTTGGATAACTATAAATATCCGTGAAATCCTGATGAACAATGGAGCCTTACATAGATATAACAGTTGTACAATTATAAACATGACTTCTAATGGCAACGTATGTATCATGTAGGATTGATTATATATGTGTATATATAATATGAATTTGGGATTTATTATTCATTCCTTATTTTTTTCTGTTTATATCGTAGTCTGATGAAGGTCGAATAGACCGAAACGTTACGTTATGGATTGACTAAATAAATATATAAATTGCATGAACCTGTGAGTGCCGGATTTTTTCTATAATATTGAATATAGGGGTTGGCATCCCTTCTCTGAGCACCTGATAATAAGGAGTGACATGTCAGTTTATTTAAAATTGCAGCAATATCTTAGTGATGGTCAGATAGAACAACTGCAGACAGGAGTATACAGCACCTTGCACTGATCTGATCCTGAGCTTACAGGACATTATATAGTATATACTGTATATTACCATATATTGTGGCATGTGAGGCCCTGTAGCCAGGAGCAGATTCAGTCAGATAAATAACATTATCTGTCTGTGGACAGTATAATATATCCAGTGTACACATTGTTATATACCATCTGATATCTGTGGCCACAGTATATTACATACTAATATGTATACTGGAAGTGCTGTACTGTGTGCACAGGTATCAGATGGTCCGTGGTATAACTAGAGTTCTATGGGCCCCGGGGCAAAATTTAGAGGCTGGCCCCCACCAGCATATTTGTCAGATCTATTGTCCTGTGTAAGAATGTCTAACATCGTGTAATAATATCCCTCTTCCTGTCATGTCCCTTGTGCTGTCATAATGTCCCTAGTCTTGTATTAATGACCCCCATCCTGTTATAAAGTTTCCCCCCTGGTGCTCACCTAAAACACATTTAAACCCCCCCAAAAATAAATTATACTTTTCACCAGTCTGTGCTCCCATGGTGAGGAGTGTTCTCTGCCTTCTCCATAGCCGGCGCAGGGGGGCAATCGGCACACATCATGCACCACCCGTGGCCAGCACACCGACATCATCTGCCGGTCTCTTATAGGCCGGAGGCCACTCAAGCTATTGCTGTGCAGGGAGCTGGTTTCTCTTTGTGCTACTATATGTTTCATCTGTGCTATCAGGGACACATATTCTGCTGCAGATGAGGCACGTGTCGGCAGGCCCCGCTGGCTTCACGGGCCTGGTTACGGTCACACTCTCTATAACTGCAATGTTTATGCCCCTGCAGATGGTATACACAGGATAATATGTGATATTCTGTAGTCATAGTATAATATATATCATCGCATACTATCCTGTACATGTCTTCTGATGTCTGTAATTACAACATATCTGTACACCAATATAGATGAGCAAATCAGGACCCTGATTCAGCAGCCACATCGGTAGTCCATGGCCACCAGACAAGATGCCTGCGAACATCCTACCTGCCAGTATCTTCTCCTCCTCTTGATTTGCAGCCCTGGAGCAATGTCACTTTTACAGGGTGACACATTCTGTATATGACATCACGCCAGGCTGCAAATTAAAGGAAGAACCATGTATTTCAGCAGCAGCCACAGAATATTGACCTGGCCCCCTTAACAGGGTCTGTATGTTGTCACAGGAGGAGAATTGAGGACAAATCAAAGAGACGGATAATACGAATGGTAAAAAAAGAGCCCAGAAAAACTTCTAAACAGACGAAAGGTGAACTTCAAGCTCAAGGAACATCAATGTCAGATCGCACTAGCCGTTGTTGTATGAGCCAAAGTGGACTTCATGGGAGACGACCAAGGAGGACATCATTGCTGAAAAAAAATCATAAAAAAGCCAGACTGGAATTTGCCAAACTACATGTTGAAGAGTCACAAAACTTCTGAGACAATGTCCTATGGACAGATGAGGCAAAAATTGAACTTTTTGGCAAGGCACATCAGCTCTTTGTTCACAGACAGAAAAATGAAGCATATCAAGAAAAGAACATTGTCCCTACTGTGAAACATGGAGGAGGCTCTGTTATGTTCTGGGGCAGCTTTTCTGCATCGGGCACGGTGTGTCTAGAATCTGTGCAGGGTACCATGAAATCTCAAGCCTATCAAGAGATTCTAGAGAGAAATGTGCTGCCCATTGTCAGAAAGCTTGGTCTGAGTTGCAGGTCACGGGTCTTGCAACAGGATAATGACCCAAAACACACAGCTAAAAACACTCAAGAATAGCTAACATTGAACTATTCTGAAGTGGCCTTCTATGAGCCCTGACCTAAATCCTATTGAGCATCTTTGGAAAGAGCTGAAACATGCCGTCTGCAAAAGGCAACCTTCAAACATGAGACAACTGGAGCAGTTTACTCTTGAGGAGTGGCCAAAATACCTGTGGAGAGGTGCAGAAGTCTCATTGACAGTTACAGGAATCGTTTGATTGCAGTGATTGCCTCAACAAAATATTAAGTTAAAGGTACATCATTTCTGTCCAGGCCGATTTCATGAGTTATATATTTTTTTTTATTCTGTGGAAGCATGGTTGAAAAGTAATGTCTGACTTTCATTTGTTCATTATCACAGCTTTTTTATTTATTATTACTTTTGTCAGATTCAAGTTATTTCTGTGACCATTGTTGGTTTTTCTGTCATTAAACGAGGGGTATTGACCACGTGTGTATCATTATATATTTTCCTGTTTCTGTTTGTACTGTCTGATGCCTGTAGTCACGGTATGTCATATAACGGTCATGTATTCTCCTATCTCATGTATGTGTTATACTATGTGCACAGATATCAGATGTTATATACCGGATAATATGCAGCCGGTATAATATCTGCTGTTTGCAGTCATAGTATAATATATACCTTTATATATCCTGTATATGATATCTGATAACTACAGTCAAGCTAATATATAAGAATATACCATCACATACTCTGTATCTGGGGTCTGTAGTCACATATTCTCCTGTATACTTGATGTGCTATACTGTGTACACAGATATCAGATGTAGTATATACAGGATAATACAGTGGGGAAAATAAGTACAGTGTTTAGCGGTTTATAATATGCAGCGGATTATAAGACAAATAGGAGACTTTTTTTTTTAAATGGTAGTGCTTCTTATAATTCATGCATCCTATTGCTTACCAGTGATAGCTGCTGTGGTGGAGCGGGCTCCCAGGGTCACTGCTGGTGGAGTGGGGCGATGCTGTGGACCCCAGGCTGGCAGAAAGGGGTGTTCAGAGGTGTGACAATGTGGGTGTTTGGTGGTGCGGAGGCTCCACGGACATTTTGCGAAAGCCTGGAGATCCCCCACTTACATGGCTTACATTACGGTGGACTCCAGCAAAATAGCCACCAGGGGTGGGGCATGTCCAGATGGAGGCCTCTGCTCTCTTCTCCTGAAAGCATCGCCACACTCCTGCCTCTTCCAGCAGTGACCTTGGGACCCCACTCCTCCACAGCCAGTAAGGTATATTCGAATTATAAGATGCACCCCAATTTTCCAAAAAAATTTGTTGAAAAAAAGTGCTTCATATAACCCGAAAAATACGATACTTGATGCACTGCCAATTTTCCAAGTTTTCCCACCTACAAAGAATAGAGAGGTTTGTAATTTTTATCGTACGTACACTTCAGTTGTGAGAGACAGAATCTTTATTGCATGAAATAAGTATTTGATGCAATAGAAAAACAAAACTTAATATTTGGTACAGAAACCTTTGTTTGCAATTACAGAGGTCAGATGTTTCCTGTAGTCCTTGACCAAGTTTGACCAAATGCTTCTTATGGAGCCACGCCTTAGTTGCCTTGGCTGTGTGTTTCAGGTCATTGTCATACTGGAAGAGCCAGCCACGACCCATCTTCAATGCTCTTACTGAGGGAAGGAGGTTGTTGGACAAAACCTTATGATACATGACCCTATCCATCCTCACTTTAATACATAGCAGTCGTCTTGTCCCCTTTGCAGAAAAGCACCACCATAGTATGATGTTTTTCCCATGATGCTTCACAGTTGGGATGGTGTTGTTGGAGTTGTATTCATCCTTATTCTTTTTCCAAACACGGCGAGTGGACCTCATCTGACCACTTGACCTTCTCCCATGCCTCCTTTTGGATCATCCAGATGGTCATTGTTGAACTTCAAATGGACCTGCACATGTGCTGGGGTGAGCAGAGGAACTTGCGCGCCCTGTAGGATTTTAATCCATGACGGCATAGTTTGTTACTAACAGACTGTGGTCCCAGCTCTCTTCAGGTCATTGATTAGGTCCTCCCATGTAGTTCTGGGCTGATTCCTGACCTTTCTGAGAATCATTCTTACCCAGAGATCTTGCATGGAACCTGAGACTGAGGAAGATTGACAGTCATCTTGTGTTTCTTTCATTTTCTAATAATTGTGCCAACAGTTGTTGCCTTCTCACCAAGCTGCTTGCCTATTGTCCTATAGCCCATCTCAGCCTTGTGCAGGTCTACAATTTTTTCCTGGTGTCCTTAGACAGCTCTTTGGTCATGGCCATGGGGAGAGGTTGGAGTGTGAATGATTGAGTGTGTGGACAGGTGTCTTTTCTACAGGTAATGAGTGCAGAGTTGGAGGGTTTCTTAAAGAAAAACTAACAGGTCCATGAAAAGCAGAATTCAAATACTTATTCCATGCAATTAAATGCAATTTAATTATTTCCATCAATTTACTTATGTAAAAATCATACAATGTGATAATCTAATTTTTATTTTTAGATTTTGTCTCTCACAGTTGAAGTGAACCTAAATATTACAGACCTTTTCATTCTTTGTAGGTAGGAAAACTTGCAAAATCGGCAGTGTTTCAAATACTTATTTTCCCCACTGTACATAACTGATATATCCTTTATTCAAAGCATCTGAGTACAATAAATACAAGAGTGAATACGCCACTCTCGGTGCATATGAGAACTTATCACACCTCGAACCATTTGAATCTTCACTTTTGGGGTATATGACATTTGAGCTTGGATCCAAGGAGAGGAGACTTGATTAAGCTTCTTCTGCAAGAAGATTCAAGATGGATCTTCAGTAGTGATGAGCGAGTATACTCGTTGCTCGAGATTTCCCGAGCATGCTCGGGGGTCTCCGAGTATTTGTAAGTGCTCGGAGATTTCGTTTTTGTTGACGCACCTGCATGATTTACAGCTGCTAGCCAGGATAAGTACATGTGGGGGTTGCCTGGTTGCTAGGGAATCCCCACATATAATCAAGCTGGCTAACAGATGTAAATCATTCAGCTGCGGCGATGAAAACTAAATCTCCGAGCACTAAAAAATACTCGGAGGACACCCGAGCGTGCTCGGGAAATCTCGAGTAACGAGTATACTCGCTCATCACTAATCTTCAGGCTTAACTCCCATAGCCCTATTGGTTTTAATGAGGGCTTCATGTACACAGCAGTTATTTCTAATTGGGTGCTCATAGGTACTGAGCCTTAGTTCTTAGAGTATTTATATCTATACTCATATTGTGTTTCCTCATTTGGGCCTAGGTGGGCATTTATGTGCACTATAATGTAAGTATATGTGGCCCTATTTGAGGATAGTTATCCTCTCTAGGTGTAATTTAATCCATTTTGGCTCACAGTATCTGAACATTAAATTTGGCTCAAATTTGGGCCATCTTGCTTATGTTTTGTTAATATAAACTTATTTGGGCATACTACATTACACACCTCCCTTGCGATACTCGCTCTTTAGGATACTCCCTTATAGCCTTGCCTTGCTGGGCATCATCATGTATTTTGCTGTGGTCCATTCAAACATTACCTGGATAGCGGTTGGTTTTATTGTTCTTCATGCCATACTGCTATTCCATTATTATATCGGTGTTCTTGCATTTGTCTCCATGGTTGCCCAATATAGGTGCTCTTGCATTTGTCTTATTATGATTTCCTCTCTTGCTTTACCACCTGTCCTTATGAATATCTTTATTGACATAGGGGATTGGTATAATGTCACTTTACTTTTCTTCATATCATACTTACAAATAGGTATAGATGCCATATTGATTGTTTGCATATATTAATGTGCATTTAGACCCCTTTTGCTGTCCATATTTGGATACTGGTTGCTTTCTACCATGTAGCTGCCTCTGCGCATGCGCCAATGTCTCCCCCTAGTGTTGCCGTCCCGCATGTGCACTTGCACCATGACGACGGCATACACTTCCGGCTATAGCCACTTCCGGAACGCTCCATGCGGCAGCTTCCATCGTGTGTCCCATCCGAACTGCACACCGGTCGGTATTTGATTTATTTACATTTTACCTATATTAACCTCAGAACAGGCGCACTTTCTCACTTCCCCTGCAGCGATACGTGTGGGGCTTCTGCCTCACCCCTTAGCCCATCTCCTGTCTCCCTCAGGCATCTGGGTTCATGGTATATCATTGTACAGCGTTGGTATTGTCCTTGCTGGACCTCCTTTTTTCCTTTTTGTCTCATTTTACTTATTATTATGCATCCACCAGGCTGCATTTGCATTACTTTGCACTCCAGATAATACGGGGTTGCCAGTGCATACCCGATTGAGGTTTTTTGGTATACAACTGAAGCCCAGGTTAATATGCCAATACTGACATTTCCATTGTCTTGGGTAAACAGCATGCTTATTTAACACGTTATATTTTCATACTTGATACACGGAACTGCAGCAATTTCATCACTGTATTATCTGCCAGTGCACGACCATAAGTCCATGTATATCTCTGTTCAGTTCTTTATATTCTCTTATGCATGCTATATTGAGCTATCATCTGTATAGATAGGAGACATTGTGTATTTTCCAAGCACTTTATTTTTGTATCTATGTTATTTCATGGTATATGTGCTTAGGGGTGGTGGTTTATGGCTCTGCATTTCATGCCTTTTTAAGTAGTTTTATTGTCGTTGTCTTTTTTGAGGTGTAATTAAACATTTTTTGATATTTTCGTACATTTTATGGGCATGCATACCGTTTCTGGTCTAGTCTCTTTCTCTGGTATTCCTTCTATAGAAAAGCCGTCAATTCAGCGCGGTGTACAGTAAAATCACACTGACTGGTTAGAATAGAATAGATAGAATAAATGTCTACACATAGCATAGATATATATATATATATATATATATATATATATATATATATATATATATATATATGTATGTCATTGAGACACATATATATTTATATTTAATACAGCGCTAGATAGCAGAAAAGCTGGTAATTCAATTGCCGGCTTTTGCTATCTCCTTCCCAAACCCGACAGGATATGAGACATGGTTTACATACAGTAAACCATTTCATATGCCTTGTTTTTACATATTCCTCACTACTAATGTTAGAAGTGTATGTGTGCAAAATTTTGTGGCTCTAGCTGTTAAAATAAAGGGTTAAATCACGGAAAAAATTGGCATGGGCTCCAGCGCAATTTTCTCCTCCAGAGTGGGAAAGCCAGTGACTGAGAGCAGATATTAATAGCCTAGGGAGGTACCATGGTTATTGGCCCCCCCTGGCTAAAAACATCTGCCCCCAGCCACCCCAGAAAAAGCACATCTGGAAGATGCACCTATTCTGGCACTTAGCTTCTCTCCTCCCACTCCCCTGTAGCGGTGGGATATGGGATAATAAAGGGTTAATGTCACCTTGCTATTGTAAGGTGACATTAAGCCTGGTTGATAATGGAGAGGTGTCAGTAAGACACCTATCCATTATTAATCCAATATTAATAAAGGGTTAAAAAAACACACACACACATTTGGAAAAAAGTATTTTAATGAAATAAATACACATGTTGTTGTAATATCTTTATTATACGCTCAGTTCAATTGAAGACCCTTGTCACCTGAAACAAAGTTAAAATAAAAAAACAACAATATCCCTTACCTTTCCGGCGACCAGTCATGTCCCACGCTGTAAATCAATCAGAAGGGGTTAAATAATTTTACAAGCAGGAGCCTGCTAAGGCAGCTGTTGCCCCTGCCTGTAAAAACTGGGGAATGAATGGAATGCAGGGGAACGTAGCATAGTAGAATTGCGGTGCTGCGCCCCCTGCTGGCATAACCTCATATGAACTCTAGCGTGGGAATTTTTCTGAATATTTTCTCACGCTAGAGTTCATGTGAGGTTATGCTAGCAGGGGGCACAGCACCGCAAGTCTAGGTAGCTATGTTCCCCTGCATTCCATTCATTTCCCAGTTTTTACAGTCAGGAGCACAGCTGCATTAGCAGAGCTTCTGCTTGTAAAATTATTTAACACCTTCTGATGGATTTACAGCATGGGACATGACTGTAACGCCGGTGAGGTATGGGATATTGTTGTTTTTTTATTTTAACTTTGTTTCAGCTGACAAGGGTCTTCAATTGGATTGAGCGTATAATAAAGATATTACAACACATGTGTATTTATTTCATTAAAATACTTTTTTCCAAATGTGTGTGTTTTTTAACCCTTTATTAATATTGAATTAATAATGGATAGGTGTCTTATTGACACCTCTCCAATATTAACCAGTCTTAATGTCACCTTACAATAGAAAGGTGACATTAACCCTTTATTACCCCATATCCCACCGCTACAGGGGAGTGGGAAGAGAGTGGCTAAGTGCCAGAATAGGCGCATCTTACAAATGTGCCTTTTCTGGGGTGGCTGGGGGCAGATGTTTTTAGCCGGGGGGGCAATATCCATGGTCTCTCTCTAGGCTATTATGTCTCACTGACATATATATATATATATATATATATATATATATATATATATATATATATATATATATATATACTGCATATATGTTTTCATGAATATTTGTGCCCATGGATCCATTCTATGTCCATTTTGCAAGCCAGCAAGAAAATCTCACCGTACGGATGCCATACGGATGACACGCGGATAAATTTTGGAGAAAAAAATCACATCCTCGCATTGAATACGGATCAATGTTCAGGAGCTTAAAAAAACAGACCGTATTTCCCTACACTAAGTGTGACCCCGGCCTAATTCTATACAGCACTATTTAGCTTCCAAAATTATAAAAAGGCCACATATGTGCCAGTGTGGTATTTCCGTGACAGCCCTTATATATCTGCGTGCTCCAAGTTTGGTCATTGTAGGCTGGTGGACCCCTGTTTTTGCTGTCTGCTACTCTACTTATATACAGCACTATTTTGCATAAATTCACTTCACAAAAAAGCCCCCTAAAATTGAATACAGTCTGTTATATCAGGCTGAGGCCTGCCTGGTGTTTGGGTTTGTAAAATCGTAGATTTGCAGGCATGCTGATCAGATATTATTTTGCTACTAATAAATATATTTGTGTTGAGCATTTGAAAAAGTGCAGTAGCCCATTTAAAATGGGAAAGGCAAGGGGCAAGGGACGGGGAAGTGGATGTGATGATGATGGTGCATGCAGAGGACGAGGCCATGGCCAAGGTGAAAGTGGGCAACAACAAAGACCCACATCTTCTCGCTCGTCCTTCCTGTCCCAGTTTCTAGGTGACTGCAGCACACCACTATTGAAACCAGAGCAGTGTGAAACGGTTGTTGGTTGGATAGTGGATAATGCTTCCAGTCACTTAGCCACCACCACCACCACCATGTCTTCCACATGGTCAAGTCTGAGTAGCCGTGAGTGTGGCCCAGAAATTCCTCACCCTGATCCTCCTTCCTCCCACTATGCCGAGTGCCCTGAGACAACTGATTCCACACTTGGACACTCTGAAGAGCTGTTCAGTTTTCCATTTCAAGATTCAGAACTCTTGGCCGGTCAACTTGAAGTGGGGACAGATGGGATCGCATGTAGAGATGCCCAAAGCTTTGACCAGCCCCGGTCATACGAAGGCGATGGTGGGAAAGTGTCAGAAGAGGTTGACGATGATGAGACAATTGCCAGAAGGTCAGGAGGAGGAGCAGGGTGCGGATGTGGAAGACAAGGTGGTGGATGACTATGTGACTGACCCAACCTGGCAGGAGGACATGCAGAGCGAGGGCAGCAGCACACATGGGGAAGGAGGCATATCACCCCAACAGGCAGGAAGAAGCAGTGTGGTGGCCACAGACAGAAGGCATGCATCCGTTCCCCATAACACCAACATGAGGGAAGTTACCATTCCATCTGTGAGATCTTCCCGAGTATGGTTATTTTTTAAAGACTCTGCCGATAACCTCAAACAGGCCATTTGCAGCACCTGCCATGCTCGCATCAGCAGGGGTAGCAAAACAATCAGCCTGACCACCACTAGCATGATCAGGCACATGGCACCAAAGCACCTGACTTTCTGGGCCAAACCCCAGGCACCAGGACCACTGCCTGCAGGTCAAACCACTGCTTCTTCCATTGTTTTGCATAGAAGACAATCTCCAGTACACCATGCATGTGAAGATGCCTCTATCCCTGCACCTGTTGTGGCCCACAGTCAAGCAGCACTATCATCAATCCCGTCCACATCATTGTCCCAGCACAGCCTTCAGTTGTCTATAACCCAGTCTTTGGAACACAAGCTGAAATACCCAACCAATGCCCCACAAGCCACCGTCCTAAATTGTAATATTTCTCTTCTGCTTGTGCTAGAAATTCTGACTTTTAGGCTCATTGAGACGGAAGCTTTCCGCAACCTGATGGCAGCGGCCGTCACAAGGTACTCGGTCCCCAGTCGCCACTATTTCTCCCGGTGTGCCATGGCGGCATTACATCAGCATGTGTCCCACAATATTACCCGTGCTCTCAACAATGCTGTTACAGGGAAAGTCCACCTAACCACAGACACATGGACAAGTGCTTGTGGGCAGGGACAGTACATCTCACTGACGGCACACTGGGTTAAGATAGTGGAAGCCGGGACCCAGTTGGAACTTGGGATGGAATATATCCTCCCCACACCGAGGATTGCTGGCCCTATGTCAATCAGGGTTGCCCCCACAGTTTATAGCTCCTGCACCTCCTCCTCCTCCTCCTCCTATTCATCCTCCAGCTCTGAAATCAACACATCAGTCAGAAGCTGGAAGCACTGCAGCACTGCCTCAGCCAAGTAGCAACAGGCTGTGCTGAAGCTAATCTGCATAGGTGACAAACCGCACAATGCAGAAGAGTTGTGGACAGTAGGGTTGAGCGAAACGGGTCGGCCATTTTCAGAAGTCGCCGACTTTTGGCAAAGTTGGGTTTCATGAAACCCGACCCGACCCCTGTGTGGGGTCGGCCATGAGGTCGGTGATCTTCTGAATCTGGTATCGGAATTCCGATACCGAGTTCCGATATGTTTGTGATATCGGAAATCGGTATCAGAATCCACATTTAAGTGTAAAATAAAGAATTAAAATAAAAAATATTGATATACTCACCTCTCCGAAGCAGCCTGGACATCGCCGCTGGTAACCGGCATCTTCCGTTCCTAAGAATGGCGCTTGAAAGATCTTTCGATGACGTCATGGCTTGTGATTGGTCGCGGCAGCCCACGTGACCGCTCAGCGACCAATCACAACAAGCCGTGACGTAATTCTCAGGTCCTAAATTCCTCATTCTAGGAATTTAGGCCATGAGAATTACGTCACGGCTTGTGATTGGTCGCTGAGCGGTCACGTGGGCCGCCGCGACCAATCACAAAGCCGTGACGTCATCTAAGGTCCTTCACGCTCTCATCCTTAAGAAGGAAGGTTGGCGGAAAGAAGCAGGGCGCGTCCAAGAGTGAGTATATACCAAATAGGAATATACTCACCCTCGGCTTCTTTCCGGCAGCCTTCCTTCTTAAGAATGAGAGCGTGAAGGACCTTAGATGAAGTCACGGCTTTGTGATTGACTTCATCTAAGGTCCTTCACGCTCTCATTCTTAAGAAGGAAGGCTGCCGGAAAGAAGCCGAGGGTGAGTATATTCCTATTTGGTATATACTCACTCTTGGACGCGCCCTGCTTCTTTCCGCCAACCTTCCTTCTTAAGGATGAGAGCGTGAAGGACCTTAGATGACGTCACGGCTTTGTGATTGGTCGCGGTGGCCCACGTGACCGCTCAGCGACCAATCACAAGCCGTGACGTAATTCTCATGGCCTAAATTCCTAGAATGAGGAATTTAGGACCTGAGAATTACGTCACGGCTTGTTGTGATTGGTCGCTGAGCGGTCACGTGGTCCTCCGCACCAATCACAAGCCGTGACGTCATCAAAATGTCTTTCAAGCGCCATTCTTAGGAAAGGAAGATGCCGGTTACCAGCGGCGATGTCCAGGCTGCTTCGGAGAGGTGAGTATATCAATATTTTTTATTTTAATTCTTTATTTTACACTTAAATATGGATCCCAGGGCCTGAAGGAGAGTTTCCTCTCCTTCAGACCCTGGGAACCATAGTATCCCATTGCACTGCATTGGGTTTCGTGTTTCGGCCGACCCCGACTTTTTAATAGGATCGGACGATTTCACTCGACCCGACTTTTGAGAAAGTCGGGTTTCATGAAACCCGACCCGATCCTATAAAAATAAAAGTCGCTCAACCCTAGTGGACAGCGCTGAAAGAGCAGTCAGATGTTTGGATGACACCACTGAACCTACAGCCAGGCATGGTCGTGTGTGACAATGGCCGTAACCTGGTGGTGGCTCTGAGGCAAGGTGAGCTCACACACGTACCTTGTTTGGCCCATGTGCTTAACCTCATGGTTCAACGTTTTCTGAAAAGCAACCCGGAGCTGCCGGATCTGCTAGTGAAAGTACGCCATTTGTCTGCCCATTTTAGAAAGTCAGCTACAGCTTCAGCTGCCTTTGCAGTGCTTCAGCAGCATTTGCAGCTTCCAGCTCACCAGCTGGAGTGTGATGTCCCCACGTGCTGGAACTCTACGCTGCATATATTGGATAGGATTTGTGAGCAGAAGAGGGTAGTTTTGGACTACCAACATCAACAAGGCAGTTGATATTCAGTTCAGACTCCACACATAAGATCTCAGGAGTGGACATGGATGTCCGACATATGTACCATCCTCCAAAACTTTGAGGACTGCATCACGATGGTGAGCGGCGATGATGCCATAATTAGCGTCACCATCCCGCTTCTCAGCATTCTGGAAACATCTCTGCTCACAATTAAAGTGGATGCATTGTATGCATAGCATGAGGACATGGAGCAAGGAACCTTACAGGGGGATAACACTCAGCCCTGCCTCATGTCTTCTCATCGTGGATTGGTAGTCAATGAGGAGAAAGAACAGGAGCTACTTTCATGCGCTATAGATGGTACTACAAACACAGCTGTCATACCGTCTGTTCAGCAAGGATGGCCTGAGGACAGGGAGGAGAAGGATGAGGATGATGAGGAGGAGGACAGCATGGTCAGTCGTCCTGTTGGTGAGGACACGGAAGTCTTGCCTGTTAGCAGTATGGCACGCATGGCTGACTTTATGTTGCGCTGTGTTTCACGTGACACTCGCATTATAAAATTTTGGGTGACACTTCTAGACCCATGCTACAAGGAGAACTTTCAATCTCTTCTACCAGAGGCAGAGAGGTGTACTAAAATGTTGCAGTACCAGAGGGCCCTTGTAGCGGAACTACTTCGAAAATTCCCATGTGAGAACGCTGGCAGCAGACGTCAAAGTTTGTTGTACAACCAAGGAGTCCAAGCAAGAGAGACAGAAGTGCAATCCAGCTCAGGCAGGGGAACAATGGCATAGTTTAATTTAAAGGGGTCTGAATACTTTCCGTACCCACTGTAGGTGTATAATAACATAACAGTTTGTCATTAATGTGTTTTGACAAAGTGTCTATTGTGTGATATGCCACCTATATATCTAAAGAGGTTGTCCACTATTTTTACATTCACGACCTATTGTTATGATAGGTCATCAATGTCTGATCGGCCGGGGTCTGACACCCTCCACCCCCGCCAATTAGCATTTATCGATGTTAGCTGCAGATGAGACTACTCACTTGCGAAGCTGGCAATGTTCTGATAGTGGCCGCCAAAAGGTACTGCACATTATTCAAATAAATAGGAGGCGGATGTGCAGTACCATGCCTTGGCCACTACCAGAAGATGGAGCAGCTCGGCAAGTCAGTACTTCCGGCTGGCAGCCGCTTCCGCCAACACCGATAATAACTGATTATCAGGGGTGTTGAGTAGGGTTGAGCGACTTTTCATTTTTTGAGATCGAGTCGGGTTTCACGAAACCCGACTTTCTCAAAAGTCGGGTCGAGTGAAATCGGCCGATCTTATTGAAAAGTCGGGGTTGGGGATCGGCCAAAACACGAAACCCAATGCAATTCAATGGGGAAGCATACTTTTTTAATATTTGCTTCAGCGCGATAATGTTGAAAAGCCGGTAATTCAATTGCCGGCTTTTCATTTCTCCTGCCTAAACCCGACATGATATGAGACATGGTTTACATACAGTAAACCATGTCATATCCCCCTTTTTTTTTGCATATTCCACACTACTAATGTTAGTAGTGTGTATGTGCAAAATTTCGGCGCTGTAGCTATTAAATTTAAGGGTTAAATGGCGGAAAAAATTGGCGTGGGCTCCCGCGCAATTTTCTCCGCCAGAGTGGTAAAGCCAGTGACTGAGGGCAGATATTAATAGCCTAGAGAGGGTCCATGGTTATTGGCCCCCCTGGCTACAAACATCTGCCCCCAGCCACCCCAGAAAAGGCACATCTGGAAGATGCGCAAATTCTGGCACTTGGCCACTCTCTTCCCACTCCCGTGTAGCGGTGGGATATGGGGTAATGAAGGGTTAGTGCCACCCTGCTATTGTAAGGTGACATTAAGCCAGATTAATAATGGAGAGGCATCAATTATGACACCTATCCATTATTAATCCAATTGCATGAAAGGGTTAAAAAACACACACACACACATGATTAAAAAGTATTTTGATGAAATAAACACACAGGTTGTTTTAATATTTTATTGCTCTCTCAATCCACCTGAAGACCCTCGCTTGGAAAAATAATAAACCAACAATATACATACCCTCTGATGAACTGTCACGTCCCACGAGGTAAATCCATCTGAAGGGGTTAAAATATTTTACAGGCAGGAGCTCTGCTATAATGCAGCTGTGCTCGTGCCTGTAAACCCCGGGGAATGAAGGAAATGTTGGTCAATGACCTATAGTTACCTTCAGTCGCAGTGATGCACCCCCTGGTGGATGTCCTCATATGACCTGGAGTGTGGGAAAAAGTTCCCAGGCTACAGTTCATGAGGACATCCAGCAGGGAGCGCATCACCGCGACTGAAGGTAACTATAGGTCATTGACCTACATTTCCTTCATTCACGGTGATGCGCCCCCTGCTGGATGTCCTCATGAACTGCAGCCTGGGAACTTTTTCCCACGCTCCAGGTCATATGAGGACATCCACCAGGGGGCGCATCACCACGACTGAAGGTAACTATAGGTCATTGACCTACATTTCCTTCATTCCCCGGGGTTTACAGGCACGAGCACAGCTGCATTATAGCAGGGCTCCTGCCTGTAAAATATTTTAACCCCTTGGATGGATTTATCTCGTGGGACGTGACAGTTCATCAGAGGGTATGTATATTGTTGGTTTATTATTTTTCCAAGCGAGGGTCTTCAGGTGGATTGAGAGAGCAATAAAATATTAAAACAACCTGTGTGTTTATTTCATTAAAATATTTTTTAATAATGTGTGTGTGTTTTTTTAACCCTTTCATACAATTGGATTAATAATGGATAGGTGTCATAATTGACGCCTCTCCATTATTAATCTGGCTTAATGTCACCTTACAATAGCAGGGTGGCATTAACCCTTCATTACCCCATATCTCACCGCTACACGGGAGTGGGAAGAGAGTGGCCAACTGCCAGAATAGGCGCATCTTCCAGATGTGCCTATTCTGGGGTGGCTGGGGGCAGATGTTTTTAGCCACGGGGGGCCAATAACCATGGACCCTCTCCTGGCTATTAATATCTGCCCTCAGTCACTGGCTTTACCACTCTGGCGGAGAAAATTGCGCGGGAGCCCACGCCAATTTTTTCCGCCATTTAACCCTTAAATTTAATAGCTACAGCGCCGAAATTTTGCACATACACACTACTAACATTAGTAGTGTGGAATATGCAAAAAAAAAAGGGAGATATGATATGGTTTACTGTATGTAAACCATGTCTCATATCATGTCGGGTTTAGGCAGGAGAAATGAAAAGCCGGCAATTGAATTACCGGCTTTTCAACATTATCGCGCTGAAGTAAATATAAATATATATATATATATATATATATGTGTCTCTCTATGACATATATATATATATATATATATATATATATATATATATATATATAAAAAAAACGAAACCCAACTTTGGATTACAGATCGTGTACCGTTGACCCGATCCCAGAGTAGGATCGGGTCGGGTTTCACGAAACCCGACTTTGCTAAAAGTCGGCGACTTTTGAAAAGTGCCGATCTGTTTCGCTCAACCCTAGTGTTGAGCATTGGACCCTGGCTGATCAGACAATCCTAGGGATAGGTCATCAATGTAAAATTAGTGGACAACATCTTTAAGTCTATTCTCTCACATACACACCTATGAAAATTCCCATGACTGCCTGTTGGGGTTGCTCTACTATGCTTTTTCATACATTTATATCCAAAAGTACACAAAATGTTCTTGGTGTTGCAGGAAATCGCCCAAGAGGCCTGACCCCTTTACTATATGGGGCCCCGATATTTCAGAGGTTACCTTGGTCATACCCATTCCAGCTTAACATGGAAAAGATATATGAAAGGAGGAAGACCATGCTGCAGATGTCTGCATCATGCTGTGTCCTGAACTGCTGTGGCTGGGTCCCATGTTGCCTGGGCGAAAGAATAGGGGACAGGACAGGCCCCATGAACCAAGAAGAGGGGGTGTGGCTAAGCCAGGCAGTGAGGGGAAAGCGCGCAAAGAAAGAGTTAGTTTCCCACCACAGCGGAGGCAGAGGCAGCCTTGCGGTGCACTCCGCAGCAAGAGAGGCAGTGCGGAGCCGTGCTCCAGCAGAACTTCAGTGGGCGCTCTGGTGAGACAGTGTGTGTGCAGAGCGCTGTGTGCCTGGCTGTGCAGAGTGCAGTGCTCACACGGAGGAGCAGGGGCTGGGTGTAGGATCCTGAAGTGTGTTCCCCAAGACTAATAGATGCTCAGCAGCACCAGTCTCCGAGCGAGAGTTGGTTGGGAAAAGCTCCCAGCCGAAGTGCACAGATCTGGGACAGCTGTTTGAGAGACTTACTGCGTGAGAGATTTACTGGTATCGGTGGAAGCACAGAGCAGGGCAAACCGAGCAGAGCTGTGCAGAGCAGCCATTCAGGTGATGGCAGCTGCTCAGAGAGAGACACTTGCGCTCCGTGACCGTGAGTACAGCACACGTGCCTCATAGAGAAAGCTGAGTACTGGACAGACATTTGCGGCCTACCTTGCCAGTTGACACTTGCCAGTCCACGTTTGACTCTGTTAGTGCTGCTACCATGTTTGCTTTGGTTCCACCAACTTATGGACTAGGGACTCAGTGGAAGGTGCCGGAGACCGACCACTGCTGCCAGAAGACGGACCGTTGTTTGCAGGACCCCACTGGAACAGCACCACGTCAGCTGTTGTTGGTCCCACTGCTTTCAAAGCTTCATTTGTGAACTGGGAAGCCTCTGACACGATAAGTGATTTAAAGAACTGCCTTTATCTTTTTTATTGCTCATTAACTTTGCCTATTGTTTGCCATAGAACTGTTTAACCCTAATTTATCCATTTATCTCCCTGCAAGGAGTTAACCCCCTTTAAATTAAAACTGTTAAATTTGTTAACTCTTGCTCTGCCTTCTGTCTGTCACTTCATCCCGCAACCTGCTTACATATACAATATGTGGGACCAATAACTGTAAATGCAGTTCCTTTATATACAAGCAGTCATTCGACTAAAGGTGAATTAATGGCATCAGGAAACCTAAAACCCATAACATTCTAATGTGTAGCTATAAATATATTACTCTTGTTTGCACAACACAGTGTGATGTACCATTCTGCAAGAGCGCGAGTATTGTATGAAGCATCATTATGAAAGCTTGAGGCTATGTGACAAACAAGTGGTTGTTGTAGCCATGTAACACTAAACACTACATGATTTCTGTAAAAAAAAGGCACAAATTGTTTCAGAGTGACTCCAGGCCTTTTATTTCTGTTCCAATAATGTGCATTGATGCACAAGAAATAAAAAAAAACAAGATATGTGCAGGGAATCTGGAAAATTAATATATTTTCAGGTATCATTGAATCTAAACAAGGGCTTTAGACCTTTTCCTTTTAGTGATAACATAATGCCAGTTTCCAGAATAAAGACAACATTTTGGAAATGTTGCAGAAAGAAATGTTTTCTTGAATCATCTGTAATATATTAGATCATAGTGGGGCTTAAAAAGGACCTATCACTTGCTCTAAATATGGATTTTTCTTGCTCTACTGTTTTTTTTTTTTTTGCTGGTTTCCTATTCCTTACATATGGCACCCTTGTCTTCTTTGCGCCTTGTATGTACATCTACTCTTGATAGCCAAGAAGGCATGGTCTTCAAAAAGTGAAGAGGTGAAGTTTACATCCACTTGACAAACAAAGCTAGATTTATGCACATGGTGTTAAAAGAATAAAAAGGGGCCGTATCTCAAGACTGGGAAGGGTTCAGGAGGGCAACGACAAATAATCCAGATGTAGCACTTGTATGCTTCATATAAGGCACAAATGTCAAATGCGGGGAATATTTTTTGGAACATTTTAAGATTTTTTTTCACACTTTTGCTCTAACTTTTTGGGATATTTTGGTATCCATCACATTAATTATGAATTTTTGATTTCAACTTCTCATGAACCCCCCAAACAACTTTACATTGATGGAAGTAGCAAGGAGTTGTATGGAGTTAGGCAAGGTCCATACGTGGCAGATCAGGGAAGTTTATCCCTAAGATGACCCTATCAATATGGAATCATAGAATTATGGAATCTACCGTAAGTGGTTAGCAAGAAGTGACCCACTCTGTATCACATCCAACACTCCCCAACTGTCCTGCTGCCGTCACAGAAGTATTTAACTACATCATGTTTAACTCCCCAAGGAGGACTAAAGAAAAATGTTTAAAACCATTTTATCGTGATGAAAAAACATAAAAGCTTATTCCCCTTTATCACCTTTTCCAACGTGTGAAATATAAAACAAATATAAAAGATAAACATAATTGATATCAACACATCTGTGAACGTCCAGACTGCTAAAATATCTCATTATTGATCCGAAAGGTGAACACCATTAAATGAACAAATAATAATTCCTAATTTTTTTTCGTTAACTTCATTTAAAAAGAAAAGAAGGAAAAGCAATGTAAAAGTTTTATGTACAGCATGCTAACAAGCTAATGGTAAAAACTACAGATTCTCTTGCTGATTTTGTAAGTTTGCCCACTGGCAAAGACTTGAACAGTCTATAGTTTTAAGGGTAGGTTCATTTTTACATTGAGAGATAGAATATCAAAAATAAAATCCAGAAAATCACATTGTATAAATTATATAAATTTAGTTGCATTTTGCAGTGAGAAATAAGTATTTGGTCCCTCTAGCAAACAAGACTTAATACTTGGTGGCAAAACACTTGTTCGCAAGCACAGCAGTCAGTCTTTTTTGTAGTTGATTATGAGTAGTGTTGAGCGATACCGTCCGATACTTGAAAGTATCGGTATCGGAAAGTATCGGCCGATACCGGCAAAGTATCGGATCTAATCCGATACCGATACCCGATACCAATACAAGTCAATGGGACTCAAGTATCGGACGGTATCCCTGATGGTTCCCAGGGTCTGAAGGAGAGGAAACTCTCCTTCAGGCCCTGGGAACCATATTAATGTGTAAAATAAAGAATTAAAATAAAAAATATTGATATACTCACCTCTCCGACGCAGCCTGCACCTTACCGAGGGAACCGGCAGCCTTCTTTGCTTAAAATGCGCGCGTTTACTGCCTTCCGTGACGTCACAGCTTCTGATTGGTCGCGTGCCGCCCATGTGACCGCGACGCGACCAATCACAACAAGCCGTGACGTAATTTCAGGTCCTGAATGCCTAATTCTAGGCATTCAGGATTTGAAAATTACATCACGGCTTGTGATTGGTCGCGTGCCGCCCATGTGACCGCGACGCGACCAATCACAACAAGCCGTGACGTAATTTTCAGGTCCTGAATGCCTAATTCTAGGCATTCAGGATTTGAAAATTATGTCACGGCTTGTGATTGGTCGTGTCGCGGTCACATGGGCGGCACACGACCAATCACAAGCCGTGATGTAATTTTCAAATCCTGAATGCCTAGAATTAGGCATTCAGGACCTGAAATTACGTCACGGCTTGTTGTGATTGGTCGCGTCGCGGTCACATGGGTGGCACGCGACCAATCAGAAGCCGTGACGTCACGGAAGGCAGTATATGCGCGGATTTTAAGCAAAGAAGGCTGCCGGTTCCCTCGGTAAGGTGCAGGCTGCGTCGGAGAGGTGAGTATATCCCTATTTTTTATTTTAATTCTTTCTTTTACACATTGATATTAATCCCGATACCGATTCCCGATATCACAAAAGTATCGGATCTCGGTATCGGAATTCCGATACCCGCAAGTATCGGCCGATATCCGATATTTGCGGTATCGGAATGTTCAACACTAATTATGAGGTCTACGCACATGTCAGGAGGAATTTTGGTCCACTCCTCTTTGCAGCTCATCTCTAAATCATTAAGATTTATTGGATGTCACTAGGCAACTCGGAGCTACAACTCCCTCCATAAATTTTCTATGGAATTAAGGTCTGGAGACTGGCTAGGCCACTCCATGACCTTGATGTGCTTTTTTTGCCACTCCTTTGCTGACTTGGCTGAATGTTTTGGGTCATTGTCTTGCTGGAAGACCCAGCCACGACCGACGTTTAATGTCCTAGCGGAAGGAAGGAGGTTGTCACTCAGGATTTTACGGTACATGGCTCTATCCATTCTCCCATTGATGCGGTGAAGTAGCTCTGTGCCCTTAGCAGAGAAACACCACCAAAACATATTGTTTCCACCTCCATGTTTGCCAGTGGAGATTGTGTTCCTTGGGTCATAGGCAGCATTTCCCTTCTTCCAAACACAGCGAGTTGAGTTAATGCCTAAGACCTCAATTTTTGTCTCATGTGACCACAGCACCTTCTCCCAATCACTCACAGAATCATCCAGGTGTTCATTGGCAAACTTCAAATGGGCCTGCACATGTGCTTTCTTCAGCAGGGGGACCTCGCTGGCACAGCAGGATTTATGGCGTAATGTGTTACCAATAGTGTTGAGTGATACCGTCCGATATTTGAAAGTATCGGTATCAGATTGGATCGGCCGATATCCAAAAAAGTTGGATATCGCCGATACCGATACCCGATACCAATACAAGTCAATGGGACACAAATATCGGAAGGTATCCTGGATGGTTCCCAGGGTCTGAAGGAGAGGAAACTCTCCTTCAGGCCCTGGGATTCATATTCATGTAAAAAATAAAGAATAAAAATAAAAATATATGGATATACTCACCCCTCCGGCGGACCCTGGACCTTAGCGGTGTAACCGGCAGCCTCCGTTCCTAAGAATGCAGTGAGTGAAGGACCTTCGATGACATCACGGTCATGTGAGCGGTCACATGAGCGGTCACGCGACCAATCACAAGACCGCGACGTCATCGCAGGTCCTGTACACTCACTGCATTCTTAGGAACGGAGGCTGCCGGTTACACCGCTAAGGTCCAGGGTCCACCGGAGGGGTGAGTATATCCATATTTTTTATTTTTATTCTTTATTTTTTACATGAATATGGAGCTTAATTGGATTGGAAGTGAATTACAAAAAAGAAGGCTTTTGGGAAATGGGGATTTTTATAAAATTTGAGTTGAATTAATTTCCTTTCAAATTTATTTGCTCATCTCTAACCAGGACCAACAGCAATCTTCACAATTTGTGGATGGGATTACCAATGTGCAGAGAGTAAGCCACAGAGACCATGGTCCCTTCAATCTATAGATCACAGTCTTCTGCTAGTTGTGAGGCAGTGACCAGTGTCATATGTGAGGGTCGCTATGTGTCCCCCAGGATGCGCTCAAAAATGTATTAGATCCCCTGGAGTGCCTTGTGGTCACAGCAGGATGCCTGTGAGTCACAAGGCTCAATAAAAGTGAGCTGGAACCTGGTCAAGTTATTGACTAAGGAATTGTTAAAATAAAACCCGGTATGGGCTTTCATTTTTTAAACAGACTGTAGGAAGGTAGTGGGGCCAGTCCGTTTCTTCCAGCCCATATCTTACAAGTGGCCTATGGCTACAGAGTCTGGCAGACAGTAAAAAAAACCCTGTAGGAGGGTCTGGGTGTGTCAGTTTTGAGCTTGCTGGCAGACAGAGCAGTCAGTCTGCAGAGCATTCCCTGTATGAGGCAACACAGGGCCAAGCATAGCCAAAAGGTCTGGCAACCTCCATGGATAGGGGTGTGTAATCGCTCATGGCAATCGGTCTCGGACTGTCTTTTTATTTTCCCGGCTGCGATACAGAGGATACAGCATGTTGTGCACTGTGTGAGTTTTTGGACATTAAACATGTTTTGTTTGAACGTGGTTGAGTCCCTGCCTCATCACTGCAGAGGGTGGACACTGCTGCACTACATTTGGTTGGAGAATGCAGAGCAGTGTGAACTGAGGCATACTCCAAAGCATGCTGGATGTTGATTATTAGGCCTGCAAAGCTGCAACTCAAGCAGGCTGACAAGATCGAGGAACTTTTAAAGCAGTTGTTCCTTGCTCAGCAATGGCAACATGAGAAGCACCAGCAGCAGTTGCAGTGCCAGAAACAGCAGTTTCAGAAACAGCAGTAGACAAGCAACCTGTTAATGCAGCAGATCGTGGCTATGTGAGAGGCAGCCCCACCAGCGACCGCATTCTGGTTGGAGGCCCGATACAAAGTTCGGTCCGTGTTGAGGAAGATGAGTCCTGAGGACGACATGGAGGCCTTCCTCACAGTCTTCATCTGCACTGCAGAGTGGGAGAGCTTGCTGGTATCCCAGTGGGCAGAAGTGGTGGCCCCCTTTCCAATGGGAGATGCCCAGAAGGCATACCTGGACCTCAGTCGGGATGATGCTCTGGACTACAAGAAGCTGAGAGGTGAGATCCTTGCCAGACTGGGGGTTAATACCTATGTTCAGGCTCAGTGGGTGTACCAGTGGTCCTTTGCGGAGTCTCATCCCGCCAGGTCACAAGCATATGACTTACTGTTGCTGGGAAAAAAGTGGCACCAACCTGAGTCTTAAAACCCACCTCAGTTAGTAGAGAGGGTGGTGGTCGACCGGCTGGTGAGGGCTCTGGCAGCAGCCATACAATGTTGAGTGGAACAAGCCCTGGAGTCTGGGAAAAGTCATGATTAGGGTTGAGCGACTTTCATTTTTTTAAGATCGAGTCGGGTTTTGTGAAACCCGACTTTGTCCAGAGTCGAGTCGAGTGCAGTCGGCCGATTATCGCTAAAAGTCGGGGATCGACCGAAACACGAAACCCAATGCAAGTCAATGGGGAAGCATAGTCGGCAGTGAGTGGAGGCCAGGAAAACACCTACAGTGCCCATTTTAATGCCAAAAACATCCATTCTTGTTTCTGAAGCTTGTCAATCTTAATTAACTTTATAATAATAGTTGGGCATAGGAAATTGGGGGTCATTTGGCAAAAGTTGTGGGGGGTAGGGCTGGTTCAAGGCTTTAGTGGGCCCAGGAAACGTGGACTACGTCACGGCGGTGGAGCAGGGAGAGGTAAGTATTTCAACGTTGCAAGTGCTGTGATCCTGAGCAAGCAGGGGGGCCCACTCGTTCGCATTGGCACTGGCACAGGGCCCCTCAAAGTACAGCGGTGTGTTTGCACGGCGGGGGCGCCTCCCACCAGCAGCGACACTTTTGCATACTCTGAGGGGCCCTGTGCCAGTGACGTCGCCAATGAGTATGCCCCCCCCCACCTGATGAAGGAACCTGCACTTTCATCTGCACCTTCCTCTTTGTCCCTGTGTAAGGTGGTATAACATGCGGGAAGGGGAACCTTACTTTCAGCAGGGTCAGATTCTGGCTGTGTAGAGTGCAAGGGGAATGTAGTGGTCTGGGTCAATGTACCAGCAGACTCATCTAGCAGTGGCTGGGCAATGGGCAGGATGAGGAGGAAACAGATATAGGGCCAAAGAATAAAGTAGGCTAAATGCAGTTCAAAATTGGTAACAGGACTAAACAGGCGGCATTGCTTTTTTCAGTGGAGTAGCAAACCCAGTAGCAGCAGACACTGTTTTAAGGGCCCAAACACACTAATAGGCCAAATGCAGTTTAATATCTGCTACTGTAGGCCAAAAGCCAGAAGGTTGAAGCTCAGCTTTATTCAGTTGAGGACAAACACCAGGCAGGGGCAGACACCGTTAGTAGGCCCTAACTACCAATTTTTAAAAACACAGCACTTAATGAGAACCAGAAGATTGAAGCTCAGCTGTATTCAGTTGAGGACAACTTGAATTAGGGACTGCAGACAGACTTAGCAGGCTGTCCCCTGTGTGGACCATGCATCCAAGACATTAACCCATTGCGCCATAAAGGACACGTAACCTTCCGTGGCCATGCCTACAGGTCCATGTGTCTGTTGTCAGGTGTACCTTTGGACTCACAGATTGACAGAGTGCATGGACAATGCGGTCTTTTACATGCTGTTGGAGGGGTGGGATGGCTTTTCTCGCAAAAGAATTGTCAACTGGGTAGCTCATAGCGTGGAACAGCGTAGTCCATCATGGCTTTATTAATATTAAATAAAATAAAAAAATAGGCTCTATGCACTGTAAAATAGGTTCAAGGGGTAAACGGGCAGCATTGTTGTGGTCAGTGGAGGAGGATTGCAAGGAGGCACCACAGACAGGCTTACTAGGCCTAAAATACCTAAAAATAGACTCAAGGCAGTTTAACATCGGTTACATGGATACACAGGCAGCTTTGTGGTCAGCGGAGGAGGAGTATTGCAAGTAGGGACCGCAGACAGGCTAACAAAGGCCTAAAATAACAAACAATAGGCTCATGGCAGTTTTACATCGGTTACATGGATACACAGGCAGGCAGCATTGTGGTCAGTGGAGGAGTATTGCAAGGAGTGTCTGACACAGTTAATACTCCCAAAATATAAATAGATGTTAATGTCTCGCAAAACAACCCGAAAAAAAAAAAGGGTGGCATACTTAGGTACAGGGGTGGGCTCATCTGCTGAGTTTGTGACATAGTAATTTGGCAGTAAATATTTAATGGTGCCAATATAGGACACTGACCCAGACTACTTTAAGTAGCATCATAGATGTCTACAAATTGCTATTGTCAGTGCCAGACATTGAATGATGTCAGCGAATAGACTAAACATTGGTGGAGCTTTCTGAGCTAATTTTGCACGTGGTAGAGCACAGTTTGAGCTGGGGGGGGCAACTCTCTTGTGGCCGGCGGTACCGCCCCAGGGCCCCTCATGTTACAACGGTGTGTCTGACGTTGGGTGCACACCACCACCGCCAGAGACACTACATTGTACTATGAGGGACCCAGTGGCAGTGCCGTTGACCAAAAGCGGGCACACCCACCTCTTCAGACAAACATCACTGTAACGGGTGCTTGAGCCAAGTGGCGAGACCACGGCCCCGTGGGGGGAGTTTTCACATTGCGGGAGGTGTAAACATGTTGTATGCTGGACAAACAGCTGCTGCAAATTAACAGATTGGAAGACTCAGTAAGACCAGTCCACAAGCAAGCACTTTTTATAGGAAAGCTAGGTGTCAGCCGGGAAAGGTGGGGCAAAATAATTTGAAATCCAGGAGTGGTTCATTTTAATGAAGGTGAGATCATCCACATTTTGGGTAGCCAGACGAGTCCTTTTTTCGGTTAATATTGAACCAGCAGCACTGAATACTCTTTCTGATAGCACACTAGCTGCTGGGCAAGCAAGCTCCTGCAATGCATATTCTGCCAATTCAGGCCAGGTTACATGGATACACAGGCAGCATTGTGGTCAGTGGAGGAGTAATGCAAGTAGGGGCCGCAGACAGGCTATCAAAGGCCTAAAATAACACACAATAGGCTCATGGCAGTTTTACATCGGTTACATGGATACACAGGCAGGCAGCATTGTGGTCAGTGGAGGAGTAATGCAAGTAGGGGCCGCAGACAGGCTATCAAAGGCCTAATATATCAAACAATAGGCTCATGGCAGTTTTACATCGGTTACATGGATACACAGGCAGGCAGCATTGTGGTCAGTGGAGGAGTATTGCAAGGAGTGTCTGACACAGTTAGTACTCCCAAAATATAAATAGATGTTAATGTCTCGCAAAACAACCCCCCCCCAAAAAAAAGGGTGGCATACTTAGGTACAGGGGTGGGCTCATCTGCTGAGTTTGTGACATAGTAATTTGGCAGTAAATATTTAATGGTGCCAATATAGGACACTGACCCAGACTACTTTAAGTAGCATCATAGATGTCTACAAATTGCTATTGTCAGTGCCAGACATTGAATGATGTCAGCGAATAGACTAAACATTGGTGGAGCTTTCTGAGCTAATTTTGCACGTGGTAGAGCACAGTTTGAGCTGGGGGGGGCAACTCTCTTGTGGCCGGCGGTACCGCCCCAGGGCCCCTCATGTTACAACGGTGTGTCTGACGTTGGGTGCGCACCACCACCGCCAGAGACACTACATTGTACTATGAGGGACCCAGTGGCAGTGCCATCGACCAAAAGCGGGCACACCCACCTCTTCAGACAAACATCACTGTAACGGGTGCTTGAGCCAAGTGGCGAGACCACGGCCCCGTGGGGGGAGTTTTCACATTGCGGGAGGTGTAAACATGTTGTATGCTGGACAAACAGCTGCTGCAAATTAACAGATTGGAAGACTCAGTAAGACCAGTCCACAAGCAAGCACTTTTTATAGGAAAGCTAGGTGTCAGCCGGGAAAGGTGGGGCAAAATAATTTGAAATCCAGGAGTGGTTCATTTTAATGAAGGTGAGATCATCCACATTTTGGGTAGCCAGACGAGTCCTTTTTTCGGTTAATATTGAACCAGCAGCACTGAATACTCTTTCTGATAGCACACTAGCTGCTGGGCAAGCAAGCTCCTGCAATGCATATTCTGCCAATTCAGGCCAGGTGTCTAATTTGGATGCCCAGTAATCAAATGGGAATGACGGTTGAGGGAGAACATCGATAAGGGATGAAAAATAGTTAGTAACCATACTGGACAAATGTTGTCTCCTGTCACTTTGAATAGATGCTGCAGTACCTGTCCTGTCTGCGGTCATTGCAAAATCACTCCACAACCTGGTCAGAAAACCCCTCTGTCCAACGCCACTTCTGATCTGTGCACCTCGAACACCTCTGCCATGTAGCCCCCTGCAGCTTGTGTGAGAACCATCACCGGCGCTGTGTGCTGGGAATGCCTGAATCAAACGGTCTACAAGAGTAGCTTGTTTGGTTGCTAATATTTGTTCGAGGTTCTCATGTGGCATAATATTTTGCAATTTGCCTTTATAGCGAGGGTCAAGGATGCAGGCCAACCAGTAATCATCATCGCTCATCATTTTAATAATGCGTGTGTCCCTTTTGAGGATACGTAAGGCATAATCCGCCATGTGGGCCAAAGTTCCAGTTGTCAAATCTGCGGTTGTGCTGGTTGGAGGGGCAGTTACAGGCAAATCTACGTCACTTGTCTCCCTTAAAAAAACAGAACCTGGCCTTGCAACGCCACTAATTTCTGTTGGCCCAGGAGAAGCTTCCTCATTCAAAAAGTACTCATCCCCATCATCCTCCTCGTCCTCCTCCTCCTCTTCGCCCGCTACCGCGTCCTCAACACGTCCCTGACCAGACAATGGCTGACTGTCATCAAGGCTTTCCTCTTCCTCGGCTGCAGACGCCTGCTCCTTTATGTGCGTCAAACTTTGCATCAGCAGACGCATTAGGGGGATGCTCATGCTTATTATGGCGTTGTCTGCACTAACCAGCCGTGTGCATTCCTCAAAACACTGAAGGACTTAACACAGGTCTTGTAGCTTCGACCACTGCACACCTGACAACTCCATGTCTGCCATCCAACTGCCTGCCCGTGTATGTGTATCCTCCCACAAAAACATAACAGCACGCCTCTGTTCGCACAGTCTCTGAAGCATGTGCAGTGTGGAGTTCCACCTTGTTGCAATGTCGATGATTAGGCGATGCTGGGGAAGGTTCAAAGACCGCTGATAGTTCTGCATACGGCTGGAGTGTACGGGCGAACGGCGGATATGCGAGCAAAGTCTGCGCACTTTGAGAAGCAGGTCGGGTAACCCCGGGTAACTTTTCAGGAAGTACTGCACCACCAGGTTTAAGGTGTGAGCCAGGCAAGGAATGTGTTTCAGTTGGGAAAGGGCTATGGCAGCCATGAAATTCCTTCCGTTATCACTCACAACCTTGCCTGCCTCAAGATGTACAGTGCCCAGCCATGACTGAGTTTCATTCTGCAAGAACTCAGACAGAACTTCTGCGGTGTGTCTGTTGGCGCCCAAACACTTCATTGCCAATACAGCCTGCTGACGCTTGCCACTAGCGGTCCCATAATGGCACACCTGGTGTGCAACAGTGGCAGCTGCAGATGGAGTGGATGTGCGACTGCGGTCTGTGGACGAGCTCTCGCTTCTGCAGGAGGACGAGGAGGAGGAGGAGGGGGGGCGAATGCCTACAGCCAACTCTTTCCTTGACCGTGGGCTAGGCAAAACTGTCCCAATATTGCTGTCCCCTGTGGACCCTGCATCCACCACATTCACCCAGTGTGCCGTGATGGACACGTAACGTCCCTGGCCATGCCTACTGGTCCATGCATCTGTTGTCAGGTGCACCTTTGCAGTCACAGACTGCCTGAGTGCATGGACGATGTGGTCTTTAACATGCTGTTGGAGGGCTGGGATGGCTTTTCTAGAAAAGAAGTGCCGACTGGGTAGCTCGTAGCGTGGTACAGCGTAGTCCATCAGCGCTTTGAAAGCTTCGCTTTCAACTAACCGGTAGGGCATCATCTCTAATGAGATTAGTCTAGCAATGTGTGCGTTCAAACCCTATGTACGCGGATGCGAGGATGAGTACTTCCTTTTCCTAACAAGAGTCTCATGTAGGGTGAGTTGAACTGGAGAGCTGGAGATCGTGGAACTAGCAGTGGTGCCGGTGGACATGGGTGAGTGAGAGAGGATTGGAGATGGTATTCTTGCCGGTGCCCTACATGCAGTGTTTCCTACTGCAAACCTGGCGATTCCCTGACTTCTTTGGCCTGGTGACGAAAGCTGCACAGATACTGCAGGTGGTGCGGGAAATGGTGGGTTTACAGTGAGGGAAGGTATGTAGCGTTGCTGACTAGCTTCATTGGCCGAGGGTGCTGCAACCTTTAGGGACGTTTGGTAGTTAGTCCAGGCTTGCAAATGCATGGTGGATAAATGTCTATGCATGCAACTTGTATTTAGACTTTTAAGATTCTGACCTCTGCTTAAGGTTGTTGAACATTTTTGACAGATGACTTTGCGCTGATCATTTGGATGTTGTTTAAAAAAATGCCAGACTGCACTCTTTCTACTATCGGATAACTTTTCAGGCATTGCAGACTGAGCTTCTTTAACCGGATGGCCACGCTGTCCTCCAACTGGTTTTGGTTTTGCCACGCGTTTTTGGCCAGATACGGGCCCGGCAGATGGAACCTGTTGTGATGTTGATGCCTGCTGCGGCTCCTCCTCCTCCGCTTCTGAACTACTGCCGCCTGCACCCTGTTCCCCCAATGGCTGCCAATCGGGGTCAACAACTGGGGCATCTATGACCTCCTCTTCTATGTCGTGTGCAACTTCGTCTGTGTCACCGTGTAAGCTGGTGGTATAGCGTTCGTGATGGAGCACCATAGTCTCCGCTGGGTTTGATTCTACCTCAGTACACTGCGAGGGCAATGTTCTGGTCTGAGTTAAAGGAACAGCATAGTAATCTGGCTGTGGCTGTGCATCTGTGCACTCCATGTCCGATTCAACTTCTAATGGGCATGGCCTGTTAACTGTTTCACTGTCTAACCCAGGAACGGTATGTGTAAAGAGCTCCATGGAGTAACCTGTTGTGTCGACTGACGCATCCTTCACTGATGTTCTGGGAGAAGGACACAAGGAAGCGACTTTTTCCTGACCGGGAGCATCCACTGATGATGCACTGCTCTGACATTTTGCACTTTCCGAGGAGGAGGCGAAAGAGCTAGAGGCAGAGTGAGCAATGAAAGCCAATACTTGTTCCTCCTGCTCCGGCTTCAAAAGTGGTTTTCCTACTCCCAGAAAAGAGAGCGTTCGAGGCCTTGTGTAGCCAGACAATGAACCTGGCTCAACAACTCGAGACTTAGGTGCTGTACTGCTTTTACCACGACCACCTGATGCTCCACCACCACTACCATCATTACCAGCTGACAATGACCGCCCACGGCCACGACCTCTTCCACTAGACTTCCTCATTGTTTGCAAAACGTAACCAAAGTAACGCTATTTGTTACTGTAAAACAACTTATAAGTTGAACTCAAACTTCTGTAGGATTTATATATACCTTTATAGGTGCCTGACACTGAAAGGAAAATCAGGCCCAATGTTACACACTAGGTTTTCTGTGCCCCAATAATTTGAGACAGATGGCACACACAGGAGCAGCACTCAAGCAGACTTGCCAATATTTATCTCCCACTAATTATTTTTTTTGGAATAGGGAGAATGTACCCAAAAACAAAAAAAATGGCCAAGTATCACACACTGGTTTTCGGTGGCACACAATGAGAGACAGATGGCACACACAGGACTGGCACGGAGGCAAACTTGCCAATATTTATCTCCCACTAACTATTTTTTTTTTAAAAGGGAGAATTTACCAAAAAAAACCAAAATGGCCAAGTATCACACAGTGCTTTTCGGTGGCACACAATGAGAGACAGATGGCACACACAGGACTGGCACGGAGGCAAACTTGCCAAAATTTATCTCCCACTAACTATTTTTTTTTGAAAAGGGAGAATTTACCCCCAAAAAACAAAAAGGCCCAGTATTACACAGTGCTTTTCGGTGGCACACAATGAGAGACAGATGGCACACACAGGACTGGCACGGAGGCAAACTTGCCAAAATTTATCTCCCACTAACTATTTTTTTTTGAAAAGGGAGAATTTACCCCCAAAAAACAAAAAGGCCCAGTATTACACAGTGCTTTTCGGTGGCACACAATGAGAGACAGATGCCACACACAGGACTGGCACGGAGGCAAACTTGCCAATATTTATCTCCCACTAACTATTTTTTTTTGGAAAGGGAGAATTTACCCAAAAAACAAAAAGGCCCAGTATTACACAGTGCTTTTCGGTGGCACACAATGAGAGACAGATGCCACACACAGGACTGGCACGGAGGCAAACTTGCCAATATTTATCTCCCACTAACTATTTTTTTTTGAAAAGGGAGAATTTACCCAAAAAAAACAAAAAGGCCCAGTATTACACAGTGCTTTTCGGTGGCACACAATGAGAGACAGATGCCACACACAGGACTGGCACTGAGGCAAACTTGCCAATATTTATCTCCCACTAACTATTTTTTTTTGAAAAGGGAAAATTTACCCAAAAAAAACAAAAAGGCCCAGTATTACACAGTGCTTTTTGGTGGCACACAATGAGAGACAGATGCCACACACAGGACTGGCACGGAGGCAA
Organism: Ranitomeya variabilis; assembly: GCF_051348905.1. Classification (NCBI taxonomy): domain Eukaryota; kingdom Metazoa; phylum Chordata; class Amphibia; order Anura; family Dendrobatidae; genus Ranitomeya; species Ranitomeya variabilis. The sequence continues at coordinate 530,448,137 of NC_135237.1, read as the reverse complement.
ACTTGCCAATATTTATCTCCCACTAACTATTTTTTTTTGAAAAGGGAGAATTTACCCCAAAAAAACAAAAAGGCCCAGTATTACACAGTGCTTTTCGGTGGCACACAATGAGAGACAGATGCCACACACAGGACTGGCACTGAGGCAAACTTGCCAATATTTATCTCCCACTATTTTTTTTTAAAAGGGAGAATTTACCCCAAAAAAACAAAAAGGCCCAGTATTACACAGTGCTTTTTGATGGCACACAATGAGAGACAGATGCCACACACAGGACTGGCACGGAGGCAAACTTGCCAATATTTATCTCCCACTAACTATTTTTTTTTTAATAGGGAGAATTTACCCCCCAAAAACAAAAAGGCCCAGTATTACACAGTGCTTTTTGGTGGCACACAATGAGAGACAGATGCCACACACAGGACTGGCACGGAGGCAAACTTGCCAATATTTATCTCCCACTAACTATTTTTTTTTGAAAAGGGAGAATTTACCAAAAAAACCCAAAAAGGCCCAGTATTACACAGTGCTTTTCGGTGGCACACAATGAGAGACAGATGCCACACACAGGACTGGCACGGAGGCAAACTTGCCAATATTTATCTCCCACTAACTATTTTTTTTTGAAAAGGGAGAATTTACCCAAAAAAAACAAAAAGGCCCAGTATTACACAGTGCTTTTCGGTGGCACACAATGAGAGACAGATGCCACACACAGGACTGGCACGGAGGCAAACTTGCCAATATTTATCTCCCACTAACTATTTTTTTTTGAAAAGGGAGAATTTACCCCAAAAAAACAAAAAGGCCCAGTATTACACAGTGCTTTTTGATGGCACACAATGAGAGACAGATGCCACACACAGGACTGGCACGGAGGCAAACTTGCCAATATTTATCTCCCACTAACTATTTTTTTTTTAATAGGGAGAATTTACCCCCCAAAAACAAAAAGGCCCAGTATTACACAGTGCTTTTTGGTGGCACACAATGAGAGACAGATGCCACACACAGGACTGGCACGGAGGCAAACTTGCCAATATTTATCTCCCACTAACTATTTTTTTTTGAAAAGGGAGAATTTACCAAAAAACCCCAAAAAGGCCCAGTATTACACAGTGCTTTTCGGTGGCACACAATGAGAGACAGATGCCACACACAGGACTGGCACGGAGGCAAACTTGCCAATATTTATCTCCCACTAACTATTTTTTTTTGAAAAGGGAGAATTTACCCAAAAAAACAAAAAGGCCCAGTATTACACAGTGCTTTTCGGTGGCACACAATGAGAGACAGATGGCACACACAGGACTGGCACGGAGGCAAACTTGCCAATATTTATCTCCCACTAACTATTTTTTTTTGAAAAGGGAAAATTTACCCAAAAAAAACAAAAAGGCCCAGTATTACACAGTGCTTTTTGGTGGCACACAATGAGAGACAGATGCCACACACAGGACTGGCACGGAGGCAAACTTGCCAATATTTATCTCCCACTAACTATTTTTTTTTGAAAAGGGAGAATTTACCCCAAAAAAACAAAAAGGCCCAGTATTACACAGTGCTTTTCGGTGGCACACAATGAGAGACAGTTGCCACACACAGGACTGGCACTGAGGCAAACTTGCCAATATTTATCTCCCACTATTTTTTTTTAAAAGGGAGAATTTACCCCAAAAAAACAAAAAGGCCCAGTATTACACAGTGCTTTTTGATGGCACACAATGAGAGACAGATGCCACACACAGGACTGGCACGGAGGCAAACTTGCCAATATTTATCTCCCACTAACTATTTTTTTTTTAATAGGGAGAATTTACCCCCCAAAAACAAAAAGGCCCAGTATTACACAGTGCTTTTTGGTGGCACACAATGAGAGACAGATGCCACACACAGGACTGGCACGGAGGCAAACTTGCCAATATTTATCTCCCACTAACTATTTTTTTTTGAAAAGGGAGAATTTACCAAAAAAACCCAAAAAGGCCCAGTATTACACAGTGCTTTTCGGTGGCACACAATGAGAGACAGATGCCACACACAGGACTGGCACGGAGGCAAACTTGCCAATATTTATCTCCCACTAACTATTTTTTTTTGAAAAGGGAGAATTTACCCAAAAAAAACAAAAAGGCCCAGTATTACACAGTGCTTTTCGGTGGCACACAATGAGAGACAGATGCCACACACAGGACTGGCACGGAGGCAAACTTGCCAATATTTATCTCCCACTAACTATTTTTTTTTGAAAAGGGAGAATTTACCCCAAAAAAACAAAAAGGCCCAGTATTACACAGTGCTTTTCGGTGGCACACAATGAGAGACAGATGCCACACACAGGACTGGCACTGAGGCAAACTTGCCAATATTTATCTCCCACTATTTTTTTTTAAAAGGGAGAATTTACCCCAAAAAAACAAAAAGGCCCAGTATTACACAGTGCTTTTTGATGGCACACAATGAGAGACAGATGCCACACACAGGACTGGCACGGAGGCAAACTTGCCAATATTTATCTCCCACTAACTATTTTTTTTTTAATAGGGAGAATTTACCCCCCAAAAACAAAAAGGCCCAGTATTACACAGTGCTTTTTGGTGGCACACAATGAGAGACAGATGCCACACACAGGACTGGCACGGAGGCAAACTTGCCAATATTTATCTCCCACTAACTATTTTTTTTTGAAAAGGGAGAATTTACCAAAAAAACCCAAAAAGGCCCAGTATTACACAGTGCTTTTCGGTGGCACACAATGAGAGACAGATGCCACACACAGGACTGGCACGGAGGCAAACTTGCCAATATTTATCTCCCACTAACTATTTTTTTTTGAAAAGGGAGAATTTACCCAAAAAAAACAAAAAGGCCCAGTATTACACAGTGCTTTTCGGTGGCACACAATGAGAGACAGATGCCACACACAGGACTGGCACGGAGGCAAACTTGCCAATATTTATCTCCCACTAACTATTTTTTTTTGAAAAGGGAGAATTTACCCCAAAAAAACAAAAAGGCCCAGTATTACACAGTGCTTTTTGATGGCACACAATGAGAGACAGATGCCACACACAGGACTGGCACGGAGGCAAACTTGCCAATATTTATCTCCCACTAACTATTTTTTTTTTAATAGGGAGAATTTACCCCCCAAAAACAAAAAGGCCCAGTATTACACAGTGCTTTTTGGTGGCACACAATGAGAGACAGATGCCACACACAGGACTGGCACGGAGGCAAACTTGCCAATATTTATCTCCCACTAACTATTTTTTTTTGAAAAGGGAGAATTTACCAAATAACCCCAAAAAGGCCCAGTATTACACAGTGCTTTTCGGTGGCACACAATGAGAGACAGATGCCACACACAGGACTGGCACGGAGGCAAACTTGCCAATATTTATCTCCCACTAACTATTTTTTTTTGAAAAGGGAGAATTTACCCAAAAAAACAAAAAGGCCCAGTATTACACAGTGCTTTTCGGTGGCACACAATGAGAGACAGATGCCACACACAGGACTGGCACGGAGGCAAACTTGCCAATATTTATCTCCCACTAACTATTTTTTTTTGAAAAGGGAAAATTTACCCAAAAAAAACAAAAAGGCCCAGTATTACACAGTGCTTTTTGGTGGCACACAATGAGAGACAGATGCCACACACAGGACTGGCACGGAGGCAAACTTGCCAATATTTATCTCCCACTAACTATTTTTTTTTGAAAAGGGAGAATTTACCCCAAAAAAACAAAAAGGCCCAGTATTACACAGTGCTTTTCGGTGGCACACAATGAGAGACAGTTGCCACACACAGGACTGGCACTGAGGCAAACTTGCCAATATTTATCTCCCACTATTTTTTTTTAAAAGGGAGAATTTACCCCAAAAAAACAAAAAGGCCCAGTATTACACAGTGCTTTTTGATGGCACACAATGAGAGACAGATGCCACACACAGGACTGGCACGGAGGCAAACTTGCCAATATTTATCTCCCACTAACTATTTTTTTTTTAATAGGGAGAATTTACCCCCCAAAAACAAAAAGGCCCAGTATTACACAGTGCTTTTTGGTGGCACACAATGAGAGACAGATGCCACACACAGGACTGGCACGGAGGCAAACTTGCCAATATTTATCTCCCACTAACTATTTTTTTTTGAAAAGGGAGAATTTACCAAAAAAACCCAAAAAGGCCCAGTATTACACAGTGCTTTTCGGTGGCACACAATGAGAGACAGATGCCACACACAGGACTGGCACGGAGGCAAACTTGCCAATATTTATCTCCCACTAACTATTTTTTTTTGAAAAGGGAGAATTTACCCAAAAAAAACAAAAAGGCCCAGTATTACACAGTGCTTTTCGGTGGCACACAATGAGAGACAGATGCCACACACAGGACTGGCACGGAGGCAAACTTGCCAATATTTATCTCCCACTAACTATTTTTTTTTGAAAAGGGAGAATTTACCCCAAAAAAACAAAAAGGCCCAGTATTACACAGTGCTTTTCGGTGGCACACAATGAGAGACAGATGCCACACACAGGACTGGCACTGAGGCAAACTTGCCAATATTTATCTCCCACTATTTTTTTTTAAAAGGGAGAATTTACCCCAAAAAAACAAAAAGGCCCAGTATTACACAGTGCTTTTTGATGGCACACAATGAGAGACAGATGCCACACACAGGACTGGCACGGAGGCAAACTTGCCAATATTTATCTCCCACTAACTATTTTTTTTTAATAGGGAGAATTTACCCCCCAAAAACAAAAAGGCCCAGTATTACACAGTGCTTTTTGGTGGCACACAATGAGAGACAGATGCCACACACAGGACTGGCACGGAGGCAAACTTGCCAATATTTATCTCCCACTAACTATTTTTTTTTGAAAAGGGAGAATTTACCAAAAAAACCCAAAAAGGCCCAGTATTACACAGTGCTTTTCGGTGGCACACAATGAGAGACAGATGCCACACACAGGACTGGCACGGAGGCAAACTTGCCAATATTTATCTCCCACTAACTATTTTTTTTTGAAAAGGGAGAATTTACCCAAAAAAACAAAAAGGCCCAGTATTACACAGTGCTTTTCGGTGGCACACAATGAGAGACAGATGCCACACACAGGACTGGCACGGAGGCAAACTTGCCAATATTTATCTCCCACTAACTATTTTTTTTTGAAAAGGGAGAATTTATATAAAAAAAATGGCCAAGTATCACACAGTGGTTTTTTCGGTGCCACGCAATGAGAGATGCCACCCACAGCAACGGCACAGAGGCAGACTTGCCAATATTTATCTCCCACTAATTTTTTTTTGGGAAAAGGGAGAATTTAGCCAAAAAAAAAAATGGCCAAGTATCACACAGTGGTTTTTTCGGTGCCACACAATGAGAGAGAGATGCCACCCACAGCAATGGCACGGAGGCAGACTTGCCAATATTTATCTCCCACTAATTTTTTTTTGGGAAAAGGGAGAATTTAGCCAAAAAAAAATGGCCAAGTATCACACAGTGGTTTTTTCGGTGCCACACAATGAGAGAGAGATGCCACCCACAGCAATGGCACGGAGGCAGACTTGCCAATATTTATCTCCCACTAATTTTTTTGGGGGGAAAAGGGAGAATTTAGCCAAAAAAAAAAATGGCCAAGTATCACACAGTGGTTTTTTCGGTGCCACACAATGAGAGAGAGATGCCACCCACAGCAATGGCACAGAGGCAGACTTGCCAATATTTATCTCCCACTAATTTTTTTTGGGAAAAGGGAGAATTTAGCCAAAAAGAAAAAATGGCCAAGTATCACACAGTGGTTTTTTCGGTGCCACACAATGAGAGAGAGATGCCACCCACAGCAATGGCACAGAGGCAGACTTGCCAATATTTATCTCCCTGCAGTTATCTCAGAAAAGTATGGCAGGCACCTATAAAAAGGACTGCTGCACACAAAAGTGTGGACAAACACACAAGATAGCTGTGCAGAAAGGAAGGAAATACAGGATTTGTGCTTTGAAAAAAGCAGTTGGTTTGCACAGCGGCGTACACACACAGGCACAGCAACACAGCTATCAGGGTCAGGGAGCCTTCTAGGGCAGCCCAATGAGCGACTGCGCTGAGGAAAAAAAAATGTAGCTTCCACTGTCCCTGCAAACAAAAGGTGGTATTGGACAGTGGAAATCGCTACAGCACAAGCGGTTTGTAGCTTTATGTACCCTGCCTATCACTATCCCTGCTTCTGAAGAAGCGGCAGCAACCTCTCCCTATGCTCACATCAGCAGCAGTAAGATGGCGGTCGGTGGGAACGCCCCTTTATAGCCCCTGTGACGCCGCAGAAAGCAAGCCAATCACTGCAATGCCCTTCTCTAAGATGGTGGGGACTGAGATCTGTCATCACGCTGCCCACACTCTTCGTCCACCTTCATTGGCTGAGAAATGGCGCTTTTAGCATCATCGAAACGCGACTTTGGCGCGAAAGTCGCGTACTGCATGGCCGATGCAACGCTGGGATCGGCTCGGTTTCATGAGACGCCGACTTTGCCAAAAGTCGGCGACTTATGAAAATGAACGATCCGTTTCGCTCAACCCTAGTCATGATCATCCACCAGGGCCAATCCGGACTGAGTCCGTTCTGAGGGGGTAATCAAAAGAGAGAGTGACAACCGACCCGTGTCCCCTAAATTGGCCCCAAGGTTCCCTCGTGCCACAGTTGTTAAGTGATGCCAAGAGCCTGGTTGCCAAGTGAACAATAACAACAGATCCCATGGACTGCGGGTATGCTCACCATGTATCTATGTATGCCCAGCCCATCTGCACTGCCACTACAGACCTTGCTGGTACCGATCCACAGCTGTGCAAGATACTTTTTAATGGGTACCAGATGGATGCGCTCTTGGACTCGAGGAGCTTGGTGACCTTGGTACACAGGTTTCTGGTTGCTGGGTACAGTTCTAATGGACAGAAGGTGGGGTGCATACATGGGGACCTTAGATAGTACCCAACTGTGGAGGTTACGGTTTTCACCCCATGTGGAGAGATAAAACATGTGGTGGGAGTGGTAAAAACTTTTCCATATGGGACTGTATTGGGAAAAGACTTTCCCCTGTTCTGGTCCCTTTGGGAGACCAGGGTTAACCCTCTCAGGGTAAATGGTATTTCGGGCACAGAACCCGAAGATCCCGAGTTAGTGATACCTGACATAGGGGTCACCAACCTAGGGACAAAGTGTAATCCTGACAGGTTCCCCTTAGAGGTATTGGCAGGAGAGGTTGAGGAGGTCACACCGATCCCTGAGCTGGAGGTGTCCCCTGGTAAGTTTGGGACCACCCAGCTCTAGGATCCCACTCTGACCCGGGCACGCAAAAGAGTAATTGAGGTGAATGGGGTGGCTCAACAACCAGGGGCAGAGACAGAGTTTCCCCGGCTGACGATCAACCAGGAGTTACTGTAGTTAAGGCTTGATAAAATCTGGGATGAGATGGTAGAACAACTGGTGGTGCCCCAATCCTACCATCGGGCGGTGCTCAGCATGGCCCACACTCACATTCTGGGAGTGCATTTGGGGGATAAAAAGGCTCTGGAGCACATACTGCAGCATTTTCTTGGCCTGGTATCTATGCTGAGGTCCTAAGGTACTGTGATACGTGCCCGGAGCGCCAACTAACCTCAGCCACCGCAAACTACCATTTGATGCTTCTGCCCATTATAGAGGTACCTTTTGAGCGGATTGCGATGGATCTGGTGGGGCCAATAGTAAAGTCCGCCTGGGGCCACCAACACATATTAGTAGTCGTAGACTACACCACCCAGTAACCAGAGGCGATACCCTTCCGCCACACCTCAGCCAAACTAATAGCCTGTGAGCTATTTGCAATGTTCTGTCACCTTGGGTTACCAAAGGAGATCCTTACAGATCAGGGGACTCCTTTTATGTCCAAGGTGACCAAGGAGCTATATAAGCTGCTCCAGATTAAACAGCTACGTACGTTGGTGTACCACCCTCAAACCGATGGGCTGGTGGAGAGGTTTAATAAGACCCTCAAAGCCATGCTTAAAAAGGTGGTCGCCAAGGGTGGGAGGGATTGGGACATGCTATTGCCCCATTAAACACATTTTGTTTGAACTTGGTTGGGTCCTTGCCTCATCACTGCACAGCGTGGACACTGCTGCACTACATCGTGAATGCGATGATATTAGAAATATGAGAATAATCCTTTAATAGTGAAAATCCACAGAGTTCCCGAGACACAGCATTCTGTTTTAATCAGTGCACAGGAGGTTTCACTTCTCCAGAGACTTTACCTATACAGATTTTGCCTTGTATTACAACTAGTACAACTCCCTAGTTATTAGAAGCAGTCATGTACTGTATAGTATGTGGCATGTTTTTGGATAACCCAAATAAAGCTACATTTTAACAGAAATATCTTTGGAGTAATGTCATAAAGAATTTTATTTGAAGCATGGAAGTTCCTAAATCATTTAAAACATCCATGCTGTTTGTCGGGACACTCAAGGTGACAACTACAAAATTTACTTTTCCTGGCTGCCATTCTGAATTTCCTCATTTTCCAGCTGTCAGGATTTCTTGGCCCATTTGTGCCAGTGGTGCGCTCTGCATGGAAGTAAGAAAATAGAAACTGAACTGATGAAAGTAGAATTAAATTTAGTAAGAAAGTACATTATTAATAAGTAATTGGCATCCTGCATCTATTTTCCTAATAAATAATTGGCACCCTGCATTTCAGTTGTTTTACCTTGTTTGTAAGTTGTGAATAAGGAATAATTAAAAACAAAGAATTGTTTTATGCAGAGAGCATACCAGTAATAGATAAGAACTGTCAAGAGCAAAGCAATTTATTATAAAATAAACTTATAAACAACAGTCTACCATAACAAGAAAAAAACACTTATAACTTGAAATAAATAAAAAATAAAATTATCATATTTTGACAGAAGCACCCATAAAGTGGTATAATGTATTAAGCATGCGGTCAACAACTTCACCTACCTGGTTGTAGTGAAGATAGATGCTGAGGTCAACAACAGAATTGTCAAAGCCAGCACCGCCTTCAGGAGATTCTGTAAGAGCATCTGGGAGTGAAGGAGACTCAGCCTTACCACCCACCAAGCTTAAGGTCTACTGCATGGTGTCCCTTGCCACACTTCTCTATACCAAAGAGACAAGGACAGTCTACAGCCGGCATGCCAAATAGCTCAATTATTTTAATCTGAGCTGTTGCAGCAGACGTCTCCACATCAAGTGGGAAGACAATATCTTCAACATGGCAATTATGACAGATAGAAGCTGCACTGTTGATTTAGAATCATCTAGCAACTATAGAGGTTAAAATGGTTATAGCAGACAGGGAGTGGTTAGCTCAGCCCCAGGGGATACTGGGAAATTTATTATTATGTCCTGATACAGAAAAGTTAAATATCTTTGTACCGTGTTAGCCAGTAGATAGAAAAATATTTAGAATTGAGAGTCCTCAGTGGTTGATCTGTAAAGAGACTTTCATATATGCTGATGAAGCATTGCATGAAGAAAGCTGATTCTGTGTGATGAAAAGAAGCTTGAATTAAACCCGTGATCAACTTCAGCTCAGAATTGTGTCATAGCTGTGTGCCTGTAAACCATTACCTCCCCTCTTCTGTGAAGAATTACTCAAGTATAAGCTGAGAATTTCAGCCCATTTTTTTAGGCTGAAACTGCCCCTCTCGGCTTATACTCGAGTCATACCCAGGGGTCAGCAGGGGAGGGGGAGTGGCAGGAGTGTAATAATACTCACCTGCTCCTGGCGCAGTCCCTGTATGTCTGTTCCCCGGCGCTGACAGCTTCCTGTAGTGAGCGGTCACATGGTACCGCTCATTACAGTAATGAATATGGACCCGACTCCAGTCCCATAGGGGTGGAGCTGCATATTCATTACTGTAATGAGTGGTACCATGTGACCGCTCACTACAGGAAGAAGCTGGCGGTGTCAGGGAACAGACGTGCAGGGACCGCGCCAGGAGCAGGCGATTATCACGCTGTGCGTGATATTCACCTGCTCCCCGTTCCACCGCCGGCACCTCTGCATCTTCCCCGTCTTCTGCACTGACACTCAGGTCAGAGGGCGTGATGACGCGATTAGTGCTTGAGGCCCTCTGCCTGAACAGTCAGTGCACAGGACAGGGAAGACACAGCGGCGCCGACGGTGGAACGGGAAAGGTGAGTATAGCAAGTGCCGGGGGCCTGAGAGGTGAGTATGTGATTTTTTTATTTTTTTAATCGCAGCAAAGCATATGGGGGCAAATGTCTGTATGGAGCATCTTATGGGGCCATGTGCAGCATTATATGGGGGCAAATATTTCTATGGAGCATCTTATAGGGCCATGTGCAGCATTATGTGGGGCAAATATCTGTATGGAGCATCTTATGAGGCCATGTGCAGCATTATATGGGGCAAATATCTGTATGGAGCATCTTATGGGGCCATAATCAGCATTTGTGGAGCATTATATGGGGCAAATGTCTGTATGGAGCATCTTATGGGGCCATAATCAACATTTGTGCAGCATGATATGCATATTTTAATATGGAGCATCTTATGGAGCCCATCATACACTGTATGGAGCATTATATGGGGCGTATTTTGTATGGAGCATCTTATGAGGCCCATCATGAACTGTATGGAGCATTATATGGGGTTCCTGATTCAATATGGATATTCAAAAACACTTAAACTACTGATGTCTCAATTAATTTTACTTTTATTGGTATCTATTTTTATTTTTGAAATTTACCAGTAGCTGCTGCATTTTCCACCCTACGCTTATACTCGAGTCATTAAGTTTTCCCAGTTTTTTGTGGCAAAATTAGGGGGGTCGGCTTATACTCGGGTCGGCTTATACTCGAGTATATACGGTATTATTATTGGTTGCCCTGAGTAAGATTTCCCCAGGATTCCTAAAAAAACTCTTGTTTCCTTTGTATTGCCCTAATATATATGAGTAGAGATGAGCAAACGTGTTCATAAAATGTTCACCAATCTCAAATTCGGCACAAACGTAGCACACTCAGATTTCTGTTTGCTTTCACAAGCATTTTTACTCAAAGTTAGCAAAAATCGGTCACAGTTTTTGAAGACCAAAATGCAAAAGGGTTCAACCCCCCACAAAGGTATTGGTATTGAGCTTGAGGTACTCCTGCACCATCGTCTTCTGTCGTTCACTAGGTGCCAGACTCTGTTCTGCTGGCACACAGGCTGGTCAAAAAATGTGTGAAACAACTCACAGCAATTGCTTTTTTAAAATTTATTTATATTACTCACTTTTATAGCACCATTAAATACACATTGCTTCATACACATTTTTGATGCTGTCCCCATTGGGGCTCACAATCTATATTTCCCATCGGTATGTCTTTAGAGTGTGGTAGGAAGCTGGGGTACCTGGAGGAAACCCATGCAAACATGGGAAGAACATACAAACTCCTTGCAGATATTGTCCTTGGTGGGGTTAGAACCCAGGACCCCAGAGCTGCAATGCTACAGTTCTAATCACTAAGCAACCATGCTGCCTCTGCCACTTACACTGCTGGCAATGTTTTTGGCTGACGGCTCGACGTTTCCTGGGTTGGAAGTCTATAACTGCAATGTACACTGCATGCCTCACTGCTGTCTTGGGAAAAAAAACACTGTTAAGATTGTCTACAAGCATGTTTCGATACTCCAGCATGCCCATATCCCTTTCTAGAGGGGAGAAGCATCTGACACAATTTACTCTTGTACCATGGATCTATCAGAGTGGCGACTCAGTAATAGACCGCACTATTTTTAATCCTAACAATAAGGTCAAGAATAATGTTGCAGATGCAACCAGAAGGCACCCATGTGTCAGGCGCTTCCATGAGGTCCAAGTACATGGTGTGTTGGTGGTGGGGTAACACTCAATCTTGCTTCCTACGTCATCTCCCGCCAATCACAAACAATAGAGAGGGGATCATTATCCTCTTCATCTCCTGACTGTTGAGCTCCCATCAATTCTTCCTCCTCGTTGCCCTTCATTTGATCCTTGGCTCCTGCATCTTTACTAACAGTTTGTCTGGTACAAATGCTAGGTAAAATGCCGAGAGACAAAGAAAACCCTATATTAAGTGTCTCCAATCTAACCCAAGAAGAGGTGCGAAACCGGCTAAATAAGATTAAAATATATAAATCTCTGGATTCGGATGGCATACACCCACGAGTACTAAGAGAACTAAGTAAGGTAATAGACAAGCCATTATTTCTTATATTTAGTGCAAAAAGAAAAAAAGAGCATGAACCGCACATCCCAAAATCATACGTTGATCTAAAGCCGCTAGGCAAAAATTTAAATACTGAACATGAGGTTTTCAGTTTAACATTCTGATCAGACTGTATGAAGCCCACTGCCCCTTCACGGCAAACCTCATAGTGGGTCCTAACGCCCTAACGGAGCGGAGCCGTGCGGCGACCACCGCCGCAGCGGCCATGCACCAGCAGGGCGGACGGCCTGTTGCCCCACAGCACCCATGCTGCGAGACTGAGCCCCCATGACTCCAGACCGCGCCGCCCCACCAGCACAAAGCCACAGCAACAATGGCCGCCACACAGCACCAGCACCAAAATGAAAAGGAGCATTTAATCTCACCTTCCTCCAGCTCTTCAGTGAGAGCCAAAATGGGCTAGACCCCTTACTTTGCAGTCTCCTGCTAATTAAAATCACCTGAGCCAAATGGGAGGAGTGCTGGTCCAAAAAAAGAGACAAGTACATGCTTTGTGCAAAAAGAAAAAAAGAGCATGAACCGCACATCCCTTATATTTAGGGACTCTATAGCAATGGGGTCTGTTCCACAGGACTGGCGCACAGCAAATGTGGTACCAATATTCAAACGGGGCTCTAAAATTGTACCTGGAAATTATAGGCCAGTAAGTCTAACCTCTAATGTTGGTAAAATATTTGAAGGGTTTCTGAGAGATGTTTTTCTGGATTATCTCAATGAGAATAACTGTTTAACTCCATAACATCATGGGTTTATGAGGAATCGCTCCTGCCAAACAAATCTAATCAGTTTTTATGAAGAGGAAAGCTATAGGCTGGACCAAGGTGAATCATTGGACGTGGTATATCTTGATTTTTGCAAAGCGTTTGATACCATACCATAGAAGAGGTTGGTGCACAAAATGAGAATGCTGGATCTGGGGGAAAATGTGTGTAAAATGATAAGTAACTGGCTTAGTGATAGAAAGCAGAGGGTGGTTATAAATGGTATAGTCTCTAACTGGGTCGCTGTGTCCAGTGGGGTACTGCAGGGGTCAGTGTTGGAACCTATTCTCTTCAGCATATTTATTAACAATCTGATAGAACATTTACACAGTAAAATACCAATATTTGCAAATGATACAAAACTATGTAAAGCAGTCAATACAAGAGAAGATAGTATTCTACTACAGATGGATCTGGATAAGTTGGAAACTTGGGCTGAAAGGTGGCAGATGAGGTTTAACAATGATAAATGTAAGGTTATACACATGGGAAGAAGGAATCAATATCACCATTACACACTGAATGGGAAACACTGGGTAAATCAGACATGGAGAAGGACTTGGGGAACCTAGCTAATGATAAACTTACCTGGAGCAGCTGTGCCACCCCAGGAGTCCGGTTGCCACAGTGGCATTGCCTCCCTCACAGGGGGGTGATGACATGACTGGAAGCAAGGAGGGTTTCCCTGACCAGATAACACTTATATCCTACACTTTTCCTCACTCCAGACCAGAAGGCGGAGCTCTAAGCATGGTTTCAGGGGAGCTTCTCCATGAGTTATGGCCTGGAGGAGGGGTCAGTCAGTGTCTTGACCAGAGGAGAGACAAAGTCAGAGTGAAGAGAGGAGAAGAGGAGAAATGAAATAAAACCTGGAGAGTGGAGCTGTGACCAAGCTCACCCCAGAGTACAGTGCTAGAAGCCGGACGCCGGAGTCCGTGGTTGAGGGGTAAAATACTCCCAGCAGCTAAATCCGGAGGGCAGGGGATTGGAGGTCTCCTGGCCCAGCAGACGCCAGAAGGCACAGCAGCAGACCAGAGCCCAGAGCCGCCATAAAGGAGCGACACCTGCAATTGGCTCAAGCTGCCTGCCATACGGGCAAGTACTTCAGAACAATAAGAAGCAAAGTACTGAGCATAGCTTTAGGCAGCAAGGACCTCAGAGAACAGCGCAGTAAGGAGGCCTCAAAACCCATCTGGCATAGCGGATCCTAAGCTGCTTCCAGGCTCTCCGGACCTTCATTGTCATCTGTAACTGGTGCCCCGGCTTGCACTTCAAACTGTGAACAAACTGTGGAAGCTGCACCACGCCACGGGTGGCGTTGCAAACAATCTCCCCATAAACTTTATTCCCTTTAATTTCAATTGACTTTTATTGGAAGCCCAGGGCCATGGATCGGGTCACCGCTGCCATGACACATCCCTTTAAGAACCGGGCCAGTACCGAGTATCCCCACAGCCCTGGTGGGTGCTCAACAGCCAGTGCCAGGCAGCGACTGCCAAGGCAAACAGGATCATGGGATGCATTAAAAGAGGTCTGGATACACATGATGAGAGCATTGTACTGCCTCTGTACAAATCCCTGGTTAGACCGCACATGGAGTACTGTGTACAGTTTTGGGTATCGGTGCTCAGGAAGGATATAATGGAACTAAAGCGAGTACAAAGGAGGACAAAAAAATTAATAAAGGGGAAGGGGGAACTACAATACTCAGAGAGATTAGCAAAATTAGGATTATTTAGTCTAGAAAAAAGACTTAACTGAAGAAAGGTATTTTCTGACAAATTATAAAACGGATTATTTCTGCAGTTATGGCACCCAGAACTAAAAGAGCCACCTTGTCAGAATGCAGCATTACTGCTGCACAAGGTGGTTCTTTTAGTTTCAAACGCCTGGGGGGGGGGGGGGGGGTGACAGGTTCCCTTTAAGGGGAATATGTCACCTATTTTATCATGTCCTAACTAAGGATAATAAACTTGTGACAAATCCCAATAGCAAGATGCTGGGTCATTCAGTTGTGCCAAAATCTTGCATTGCACATAATGATGAGTCCTGAATAATCATGAGTTCCTGTTTTTCGCCGATCTCCGCTGCTACTTCAGTTTAAAAACCTTTTTACTGCTTTTATTATTTTAACACATTTTCTACTTTCATAGTGGTTCGCCTGTGTCTAAGGAAGAGTTCATTTATAAGACAGACTAATAGTAGTTTTATGGTAGTGCATAGAGACCATAGGGAAGATTTATCAAAACTCTTATGAAGGTAAACTGGCTTAGTTGGCCATAACCGCCAATCAGATTTCACTTTTCATTTTACAAAAGATCTCTAAGAATGAAAACTTGGATCTCATTGCTTGTTATGGGAAACTAAGTCAGTTTTCCTTCACATGTTCTTGACAAATCTCCCTCATACGCCTCCCTAGTGCAGAGCTTTCATGTTCAGCCATACAATTAGGGCTCATTTCCACATGCGAGGCACACGTCCGTATCTCGCATGTGGAAACCAAGCTGTGGAGCCGGCACTCAGGAGCGGAGCGTGCGGCCGCATAGGAACACATGGAGCCGCACGCTCCGCTCCTGAGTGCCGGCGCCAGAGCTTGATTTCCACATGCGAGATACGGACGTGTGACTCGCATGTGGAAATGAGCCCTTAGGCTGTAAAATGAATGAAATCGAAATGCAGCCTAATATATATCAGCATGATCTTGCCCATGTCAATTATTTCAGTTACCTCTGTTGCTGCTGGCACTATGGTTCTCAAAGTCCCTTGCTCGAGTACCAAGCACTAAATCATTTTAGTGCTCGATCATCACTATATATTACTCATTCCATTAATTGTCTAGAATCAGCATGTGGGAGAGAAAAATTTCTTATAATCAGAAAATCTAAGTGAGTGCCTGCGCTGCTGCTAAAAAGGCAAGAACCCACATTGAGTGAACTTGTTCCTGGAACTTTTATTGCCATATTGGGCCTGGGATTGTTTTCTCGTTGTGGGAAAGAATTTATGTGATTGACTCGTTGATAGATTTCAGCTGTAGATAGATTTGGGTCTCTGAAAGCTATTTGTGTAATGGTCACTACTACTTCTGAGTATCCACCTCCAGCAGGTGTACATGCCCCAAAATAATGCACAACAGATGTTTGCTCTGTTGGCACCATTATAGTTTATGGTGCTGTCGGTGCATATGCTTGAATCTCGTTTTGAAAGAGGTTCAGATGTAAACCCAGAAGGGGGCTACCAAACTGGGGCCAGTATGCAGTGTGAAAGAACCATAAGAAACATGGAGATGCAAGGAGCTCTTTATGGTGTAATGGTAGCTGTAGTGCAGCGGTGTCCTTGCTGTACAGTGAGAAGGCAGTGACCCGGCAAAAGTTTAAAATAAAGTCTTGTTTAATGTACAGCATACCCAGAAACCGAAAAGATAAAACGGATCCTCCAGAATGCAACTGGGAAAATAAAGACAGTCAGTGACCGGTTGCCATGGGCTATGGCACCGCCGTATACACTGAGGGCACCAGGCTTCTTGGCTATGCTTGGCCCTGTGTTCCCTCACACAGGTAATGCTCTGCAGGGCTGCCTGCTCTGCCTGCTTGCAAGACCAAACTGACATACCCAAATCCTTCTTGCAGGGTTTTTCTCTCAAACTTGCAAAACCCAGCCTGGAGGAAATGGACTGGCCCCACTTCCTTCCTGCAGTTCGTTTAACCCCTTAACGACCTTTGACGCATACGCTGCGTCATGAAAGTCGGTGCCAAAACGACCTATGACGCAGCGTATGCGTCATGGAATGATCGCTCTCCTGCAGATCGGGTGAAAGGGTTAACTCCATTTTCACCCGATCTGCAGAGACAGGGGGAGTGGTGCTTCAGCCCAGGGGGGGTGGCTTCACCCCCCCGTGGCTACGATCGCTCTGATTGGCTGTTGAAAGTGAAACTGCCAATCAGAGCGATTTGTAATATTTCACCTAAAAAACAGGTGAAATATTACAATCCAGCCATGGCCGATGCTGCAATATCATCGGCCATGGCTGGAAAACCTGAAGTGACCACCCCCCACCCCACCGATCGCCCCCCCAGTGCTCCGGTGCGTGGTCCGGTCCCCTCTGTCCTGTGCTCCGCTGCCCCGTGCTCCTGCCCGCTCCCCCGTCCTGCTGTCCGCTCCCCCCGTCCTCCGATCACCCCCCCTGTGCTCAGATCCACCCCCCCACCACCCCTTCATACTTACCGATCCTCCCGGTGTCCGGCCGTCTCCTCGCTGGGCGCCGCCATCTTCCAAAATGGCGGGCGCATGCTCAGTACGCCCGCCGGCCGGCAGATTCCTTACAGGTACATTTTGATCGCTGTGGTAGGTTCTACCACAGTGATCAAAATAAAAAAAATAATAAATAAACCCCCCCCTTTATCACCCCCATAGATAGGGACAATAATAAAATAAAGAAAATATATATATTTTTTTTTCCACTAGGGTTAGGGTTAGAACTAGGGTTAGGGTTAGAACTAGGGTTAGGGTTCCGGGTAGGGTTAGGGTTATGGCATGTGCGGATTTGGCAGCGGATCCGCAGCGGATCGGCCGCGGATCCGCAGCGGATCAGCCGCGGATCCGCAGCGGATTGGCCGCGGATCCGCAGCGGATTGGCCGCTGCTCCGCAGCGGATTGGCCGCTGCGAATTCGTAGCAGTTTTCCATCAGGTTTACAGTACCGTGTACACCTATGGAAAACCAAATCCGCTGTGCCCATAATGCGGAAAATTCCATGCAGAAACGCTGCGTTGTATTTTCCACAGCATGTCAATTCTTTGTGCGGATTCCGCAGCGTTTTACACCTGTTCCTCAATAGGAATCCGCAGGTGAAATCCGCACAAAAAAACACTGGAAATCTGCTGTAAATCCGCAGGTAAAACGCAGTGCCTTTTACTTGCAGATTTTTCAAAAGTCCTGCGGAAAAATCTCACACGAATCCGCTACGTGGGCACATACCCTTAGGGTTAGGGTTGGAATTAGGGCTAGGGTTGGAATTAGGGTTACGGGTGTGTTGGGGTTAGGGTTGTGGTTAGGGGTGTGTTGGGGTTAGGGTTGGGATTAGGGTTATGGCTACAGTTGGGATTAGGGTTAGGGGTGTGTTGGGGTTAGTGTTGAAGTTAGAAATGAGGGGTTTCCACTGTTTAGGCACATCAGGGGTCTCCAAACGCAACATGGCGCCACCATTGATTCCAGCCAATCTTGCATTCAAAAAGTCAAATGGTGCTCCCTCCCTTCCAAGCCCCGACGTGTGCCCAAACAGTGGTTTACCCCCACATTTCAGGTACCAGCGTACTCAGGACAAACTGGGCAACAACTGTTGGGGTCCAATTTCTCCTGTTACCCTTGCAAAAATAAAAAAATTACTTGCTAAGACATAATTTTTGAGGAAAGAAGAATGATTTTTTTATTTTCACGGCTCTGCGTTGTAAACTTCTGTGAAGCACTTGGGGGTTGAACGTGCTCATCACACATCTAGATAAGTTCCTTGGGGGGTCTAGTTTCCAAAATGGGGTCACTTGTGGGGTGTTTCTACTGTTTAGGCACATCAGGGGCTCTGCAAATGCAACGTGACGCCCGCAGACCATTCCATCAAAGTCTGCATTTCAAATGTCACTACTTCCCTTCCGAGCCCTGACGTGCGCCCAAACAGTGGTTTACCCCCACATATGGGGTATCACTGTACTCACAACAAACTGGGCAACAAACATTGGGGCCCAATTTCTTCTGTTACCCTTGTGAAAATAAAAAATTGCTTGCTAAAAATCTTTTTTGAGGAAAGAAAAATGATTTTTTATTTTCACGGCTCTGCGTTGTAAACTTCTGTGAAGCACTTGGGGGTTGAATGTGCTCATCACACATCTAGATAAGTTCCTTGGGGGGGTCTAGTTTCCAAAATGGGGTCACTTGTGGGGTGTTTCTACTGTTTAGGCACATCAGGGGCTCTGCAAATGCAACGTGACGCCAGCAGACCATTCCATCAAAGTCTGCATTCCAAAACGTCACTACTTCCCTTCCGAACCCCGACGTGTGCCAAAACAGTGGTTTACCCCCACATATGGGGTATCAGCGTACTCAGGAGAAACTGGACAACAACTTTTGGGGTCCAATTTCTCCTGTTACCCTTGCAAAAATAAAAAATTCTGGGCTAAAAAAATATTTTTGAGGAAAGGAAACACATTTATTATTTTCACGGCTCTGCGTTATAAACTTCTGTGAAGCACTTGGGGGTTCAAAGTGCTCACCACACATCTAGATAAGTTCCTTGGGGGGTCTAGTTTCCAAAATGGAGTCACTTGTGGGGAGTTCCTACTGTTTAGGCACATCAGGGGCTCTGCAAATGCAACGTGACGCCCGCAGAGCATTCCATCAAAGTCTGCATTCCAAAACGTCACTACTTCCCTTCCGAGCCCCGGCATGTGCCCAAACAGTGGTTTACCCCCACATATGGGGTATCAGCGTACTCAGGAGAAACTGGACAACAACTTTTGGGGTCCAATTTCTCCTGTTACCCTTGCAAAAATAAAAAATTCTGGGCTAAAAAAATATTTTTGAGGAAAGGAAACACATTTATTATTTTCACGGCTCTGCGTTATAAACTTCTGCGAAGCACTTGGGGGTTCAAAGTGCTCACCACACATCTAGATTAGTTCCTTGGGAGGTCTAGTTTCCAAAATGGGGTCACTTGTTAGGGAGCTCCAATGTTTAGGCACACAGGGGCTCTCCAAACGTGACATGGTGTCCGCTAATGATTGGAGCTAATTTTCCATTCAAAAAGCCAAATGGCGTGCCTTCCCTTCCGAGCCCTGCCGTGTGCCCAAACAGTGGTTTACCCCCACATATGGGGTATCATCGTACTCAGGACAAACTGGACAACAACATTTGGGGTCCAATTTCTCCTATTACCCTTGGAAAATTAAAAAATCCTGGGCTAAAAATCATTTTTGAGGAAAGAAAAATTATTTTTTATTTTCACGGCTCTGCGTTATAAACTTCTGTGAAGCATCTGGGGGTTATAAGTGCTCACTATGCATCTAGATAAGTTCCTTGGGGGGTCTAGTTTCCAAAATGGGGTCACGTGTAGGGGAGCTCCAATGTTTAGGCACACAGGGGCTCTCCAAACGCGACATGGTGTTCGCTAACGATTGGAGCTAATTTTCCATTCAAAAAGTCAAATGGCACGCCTCCCCTTCCGAGCCTTGCCGTGCACTCAGTGGTTTACCCCCACATATGAGGTATCAACATACTCAGCAGAAATTGCCCAACAAATTTTAGGATCCATTTTATCCTGTTGCCCATGTGAAAATGAAAAAATTGAGGCTAAAAGAAATTTTGTGTGAAAAAAAAGTACTTTTTCATTTTTACGGATCAATTTGTGAAGCACCTGAGAGTTTAAAGTGCTCACTATGCTTCTAGATAAGTTCCTTGGGGGGTCTACTTTCCAAAATGGGGTCACTTGTGGGAGCGCTCCAATGTTTAGGCACACGGGGGCTCTCCAAACGTGACATGGTCTCTGCTAGCGATGGAGATCATTTTTCATTCAAAAAGTCAAATGGCGCTCCTTCCCTTCCGAGCCTTACCATGTGCCCAAACAGTGGTTTACCCCCACATGTGAGGTATCAGTGTACTCAGGAGAAATTGTACAACAAATTTTAGGATCCATTTTGTCCTGTTGCCCATGTGAAAATGAAAAAATTGAGGCTAAAATAATTTTTTTGTGAAAAAAAAGTACTGTTTCATTTTTACGGATCAATTTGTGAAGCACCTGGGGGTTTAAAGTGCTCACTATGCTTCTATATAAGTTCCTTGGGGGGTCTAGTTTCCAAAATGGGGTCACTTGTGGGGGAGCTCCAATGTTTAGGCACACGGGGGCTCTCCAAACGCGACATGGTGTCCGCTAAAGATTGGAGCCAATTTTTCATTCAAAAAGTCAAATGGCGCTCCTTTCCTTCCAAGCCCTGCCGTATGCCCAAACAGTGGTTTACCCCCACATATGAGGTATCAGCGTACTCAGGACAAATTGGACAACATCGTTCGTGGTCCAGTTTTTCCTTTTACCCTTGGGAAAATAAAAAAATTGTTGCTAAAATATCATTTTTGTGACTAAAAAGTTAAATGTTCATTTTTTCCTTCCATGTTGCTTCTGCTGCTGTGAAACACCTGAAGGGTTAATAAACTTCTTGAATGTGGTTTTGAGCACCTTGAGGGGTGCAGTTTTTAGAATGGTGTCACTTTGGGGTATTTTCAGCCATATAGAACCCTCAAACTGACTTCAAATGTGAGGTGGTCCCTAAAAAAAATGGTTTTGTAAATTTTGTTGTAAAAATGAGAAATCACTGGTCAAATTTTAACCCTTATAACTTCCTAGCAAAAAAAAAATTTGTTTCCAAAATTGTGCTGATGTAAAGTAGACATGTGAGAAATGTTATTTATTAACTGTTTTGTGTCACATACCTCTCTGGTTTAACAGAATAAAAATTAAAAATGTGAAAATTGCGAAATTTTCAAAATTTTCGCCAAATTTCCGTTTTTTTCACAAATAAACTCAGAAATTATCGACCTAAATTTACCACTATCATGAAGCCCAATATGTCACGAAAAAACAATCTCAGAATCGCTAGGATCTGTTGAAGCGTTCCTGAGTTATTACCTCATAAAGGGACACTGGTCAGAATTGCAAAAAACGGCCAGGTCATTAAGGCCAAAATAGGCTGGGTCATGAAGGGGTTAAATAAATAAAAGTCCATACCGGCTTTTCCTGAACAATGCCCAAGCCAAATAGCTTGACCAGGTTCACGCTTACTTTTATTTTGCCCTGTGACTCACAAGCATCCTGATGTGACCACAAGTCATTCCAGCGGGTTCCATGCTCACAAGGCATTCCATCTTGGGGGACAGATATCAACCCTCACATATGATCCCCTTCACTGTCTCACACAGCGTATGCTGTCACAAACAGTAGAAATTCAGATATACAGAGATCAGGCTGCTTGAGCTACATAACTCACCGTAACCTGAAATGCTGTGGTGGCTTCTTATTTTAACCACTTTATGGAGTGAAGTTTCATAAATAAGTAAGTGCAATGAAGCAGTGCTGTTTTGCCCAGATTTAGTGCCCCATACCTTAATTATCCTGAATACAGTAAGGTGTGGATATGTCCATTTATACCTGTTACTGTGATGTGAGTCAACGGTGAAGACTGCATTTTATTAGACAAGTATAGTTCACAGGATCATTACTTCTAAATGCACCAGTATTCTGGCCATTAGGGTCACACTAGATGCAAAGCAATGTAAATGTGCCACAGGTCACCAATTGATTGCATCTAAAATTTACAGCATCCCAGGGAATTCAACACCATTAGAATCCAGATGAGGAGCTGAGAAATTACACAATGAATTCTTATTTCCCTAGTACTTGTGGCCATGTAAAATACTAATGTGTATATATGCTAAGATTTTTCTTTTCATCCTTAGTAGAAAATATTATAGCTAGCCAGTTGGTTTGATGCATTTCCAAGCAGAGTGCAGAAACATTATCCAGAGATCAGAATCTACATAAAATGAATTCCAGATTGCAGTGGCTTGAATACACAGCCATATTCTTGGTAGTCAAATAAATCATTTTTTTGTATAGGAATTGTCTACAACATGCCCCTGTTATGATGTTTTGCGTCCCTCGGAAATTTTGGTTGTACGGTGGCACTGACCTAAGTCTTTAGAAATTCTATTATATAACCCCCTTTCAATAGTTTCATCCTCAGTATCTCTCCTGAGACCACCTAAATTCTCTCTTGGACGGATCTTATTGATCCTGAATTTCATTGTGAAAAGATATAACTAAATTGGGTGTTTTAAAAGAACGCTACAGGTCAGGCCCCACCTGAATTGTCGGGCGCAAAAACGGTAACACAGCAAGTGATAATCACTATTATACTCAGCTCAAAGCTAGCAAAAAGAAACTTTTATAGAAAGCTTTGGTGCAAACAATTTACTAAGGTCGAAAGCAAGTGAGTAGAATATGTTTTTTCTAGACTTAAAGGGATTTACTAGTTTTATATAAATCAATTTTAATTGCTGTGTAAAATAAAAGTTCTTAAACTTTCTTATATACTTTGTGTGTTAATTCCTCACCATTTTAAGATGTTTTGCTGTCAGTAAATAAGGGCATTTAGAAGTAGAAAGTAGAAGACAGATACAAATGTGGTCATTAACTAGGATTGGAAATGGGTCCAATATTATCCAGTCAATGTAATTCTATTGGATAAACAGCATTTCAGGCTCATACATTGTAGCAAACTAAGAAAATCTTGCTAAATTAGCAAAATTGTGAGAAAGTGAGCTTTATTACCACAAAACTGGAGACACCCTTTTATTATATTCACTGTAAGAGACATCAGTACATGAAAAATGAGAAATTTGAGCAGAGGTGTAGCTGCTACACTCCTGCTCTGTGTATCAAATACTTCACTCCCTTCTCCTGAGTCTGCTGCCCTCTGCAAGATGTTGAATTTTGTAGGAAGCCTGACATGGATCCACAATATTATTTCCCTAGACCTAATTAAGGCCCATAGACGCAGACACCAGTTTCTTGGGATTGGGTTTCTAGACTTTTGTGTTCGGTGTGCTCCACCTAATGTCCATGCTGTGTTTACTTGCTTCCATCCCTGCTGGGTGCAACTTCATTCACCCTGCATCTCCTGAGATTCCAGAAAGAGCAAAATTCTCACTGCCCACGTGCCTTCGAGCTTGATATATCAATGCCTGGAGTCCATGTGCCCACCCAGACTTGCGGCTTAGAGCATCAACTTACAAGAGTAAAATATGTCATTGATGTCATAGCTCACATAGACTAGGAACTATGGCTCTGTATCAGCACATAAAGTGAAATCACCAGCTCATTTGGAAAAATCAAGGAAATCCACAAATAGAACAGGTCTCAAAATGTCCTTCATTACTTTCTCATCACACTCATCTTTCAGTCAACCAGGTCAAACACTTGTGCAGTACCTGTTCGGTGTCATCATCACCATCATCGTTGTCCTCCATCTCTATTACTTGTTCCACTCAGAGTACACTTCCTCTTCTTTCATCACAAATATCCATCCCTGATTGTGTATTGAGGGAACAGGCGTAAGTCATCAGTCATCCACTGATTTGTCAAATAAACTCTCACATAGACAAACTGCTGGTGGTGCATTTGTTGCCTTACCACTTTGTGGAGTCAGTTACCTTTCATAATATAATGGCATGCACTAACCCTTGCTGGAAAATACTCAGCCTCCATTATTTATTTCAGAAAGGGGTGACCACTCTATGCCATCACCTTCAGGAGAACATAGGACACACTCTCAACAAGTCTTTCATCTCTAAGGTGCACGTAAATCTACACACTTGAAGCATCAACTATGGGCAAGAAAAATACATGAATTTCAGGGCCCACTGGTTGAATGCTTACATTGGCACCACCACAACTGGAAAAGGTGGTGAACCCTTTGCGACTGGGAGCTATATCTGTTTCCATAGTCAGACAGTAGTTATCTATTTCTTCTACACCACCTCCAGATTATGCACAACAGATTTAACCCCATCCCCAACAGCCATAGGGTACAGCATTTATTCCACATACCAATCTCACTGATTTCACTATTGCAATACAATGCTAAGCAGTTTTTCAGCTTTAAAGCCGGTGGGGACAAAATCCCTACAGCAGATAATTTCCTTCTGTGCGCCAAGTAGCTAGATATTCAAACTTTGTTTGGCTACTATTGAACCGCAGGTGGAAACTCTTGAGTGACAATGCCTGAAACATTTTGGCTGCCTTAAGTTTAATTAAAGTAATTAATGCTGCTTGAATGGCCCACGTTTAATAGTGCAACATTTTTTTTCTCAAATATACTTGAGGAAAGTTGTAGCTATGGCCAGTAAAGTTTAATCTGATTTTAAACCATTCTGTCATGGTAAAGTATACCCTCCTGGCTTTGCAAAAACAATATGGCTTGCCAGAGCACAGTTGCATTTGTGACGTCGCAATCCACTTGAATTCAACACTGAATATGTATATTGGAGCATCTGTATGAGCAATGCAGAGTGGTGATAGAATATATTATAGAGCAGGCAAACTGGAGAGTGGGTTAGTTTGAGATCTGCCATTTTCAACTGATGAGGGATGCAAGTTGCCTACTGAAGCCCTACAAAGAGGTGACCAAGTTTGTAAGGTTGAACAAGTGTGGAATCAATAGACATTTTAATTACTTATGACATCTTCCATGCAGGCTTATAGAAAAATTGAGTCTTTATTATTTCATCATCATTATTGCCTTGTTTGTAGCTAGTCTATTATATTATCTAATTATTCTACTGAGCCTTCAGTATTCTGTCATTTTAGGGTGACCAATCAAAAATAGCCAATTCAGCTCCGATGACATAATCCTTATTAAAATTGCATCACCTACTTTCATAAAGGTTCTCTGTGTAAGGTATACAATTTTAGGATTTCTTAGCTTAATGTATTAGTACAGTCATATGAAAAAGTTTGGGCACCCCTATTAATCTTAAGCATAATGTTTTATAAAAATGGTTTATTTTGCAACAGCTATTTCAGTTTCATATATCTAATAACTGTTGGACACAGTAATGTTTCTGCCTTGAAATGAGGTTTATTGTAATAACAGAAAATGTGCAATCTGCATTCAAACAAAATTTGACAGGTGCATAAGTATGGGCACCCTTATCATTTTCTTGTTTTAAATACTCCTACCTACTTTTTACTGACTTACTAAAGCACTTTTTTTGTTTTGTAACCTCATTGAGCTTTGAACTTCATAGCTAGGTGTATGCAATCATGAGAAAAGCTACTTAAAGTGGCCACTTGCAAGTTGTTCTCCTGTTTGAATCTCCTCTGAGGAGTGGCATCATGGGCTCCTCAAAACAACTGTCAAATGATCTGAAAACAAAGATTATTCAACATAGTTGTTCAGGGGAAGGATACAAAAGCTGTCTCAGAGATTTAACCTGTCAATTTCCACTGTGAGGAACATAGTAAGGAAATGGAAGAACACAGGTACAGTTCTTGTTAAGGCCAGAAGTGGCAGGCCAAGAAAAACATCAGAAAGGCAGAGAACAAGAATGGTGAGATCAGTCAAGGACAATCCTCAGACCATCTCCAGAGAGCTGCAGCATCAACTTGCTGCAGATGGTGTCACTGTGCATCGGACAACTATACAACGCACTGTGTTTTTTTGCCGCCATGCATAACGCCTTTTTGTATTACCAAACAACTCAATATTGGTTTCATGAGTCCACAGGACTTTCTTCCAAAAATAAATTGGCTTCTCCAAATGTGCTTTTGCATACCTCAGCCGACTCTGTTTGTGGCGTGCTTGCAGAAATGGCTTCTTTCGTATCACTCTCCCATACAGCTTCTCCTTGTGCAAAGTATGTTGTATAGTTGACCGATGCACAGTGACACCATTTGCAGCAAGTTGATGCTGCAGCTCTCTGGAGGTGGTCTGAGGATTGTCCTTGACTGATCTCACCATTCTTCTTCTCTGCCTTTCTGATGTTTTTCTTGGCCTGCCACTTCTGGCCTTAACAAGAACTGTACCTGTGCTCTTCCATTTCCTTACTATGTTCCTCACAGTGGAAATTGACAGGTTAAACCTCTGGGACAGCTTTTTGTATCCTTCCCCTGAACAACTATGTTGAATAATCTTTGTTTTCAGATCATTTGACAGTTGTTTTGAGTAGCCCAGTATGCCACTCTTCAGAGGAGATTCAAACAAGGGAACAACTTGCAAGTGGCCACTTTAAGTAGCTTTTCTCATGATTGCATACACCTAGCTATGAAGTTCAAAGCTCAATGAGGTTACAAAACCAAAAAAAGTGCTTTAGTAAGTCAGTAAAAAGTAGGTAGGAGTATTTAAAACAAGAAAATGATAAGGGTGCCCATACTTATGCACCTGTCAAATTTTGTTTGAATGCAGATTGCACATTTTCTGTTAGTACAATAAACCTCATTTCAAGGCAGAAACATTACTGTGTCCAACAGTTATTAGATATATGAAACTGAAATAGCTGTTGCAAAAAAAACAATTTTTATAAAACATTAAGCTTAAGATTAATAGGGGTGCCCAAACTTTTTCATATGACTGTATATTGACATGTTTCTATATGTTTTTCAGATGCGCCTCGTTTTTGCATTTACAAAGCGGATACATATGCAAGTCAATATTGCGTCACAAAGTTGACACTTGACTAACATGATAAGGAAAGCCCATAACTTGTATTTTGGCTCCACACATATGCTACAATAGATGTGCATCACATCTTACCTAGTGGTTGCATGGGAAAAGGCAATCTATGCCTTTTGGAGTCCCAATGATCAGGAGAGAGCCACCCGATCACATTTTTGCATTCTGCATGGTGGCATAAAGGTGGTTGCCCTCTAACTTGGTCTCCAGGATGGAAGTACTGCTGCTTTCTGTGTGAGTGGAATAGTCATGCAAGAGAATATTGCTACAATAAAAAAGAGACTGGCCACTTTGATATTCACTTCAGCCAGAGAGTAAAAAAGTCTTGCATCCAGCAGTTGTTGACCCAGATAAGATTTTGTTACCACCATTGCATATCAGGATTGACATTATGAAGAATTTTGAAAGATTTGGATAAAAATGCAAAAGCATTCAAGTACAGTGGCTTGCGATAGCATTTACCACTCTCTGGGTATTTTACTTGTTTTACTACCTAACATCCTGAAATTTCACAGTTTTTTTTTTAGACCTTGCATTAGTTCATTTAAAGAGCATGCCTACAACTGTGAACATTCAGTCTTCTTTTTATTGTGAAGCAAACAACAAATAGGATGAAATAGCTGAAAACTTATGTGTACATAACTATCCACCCCCCTAAAGTCAGTGCTCTGTAGAGCCTCCTTTGGTGGCAATTACAGCTGCAATTCACTTTGCATAAGTCCCTATGAGCTATTCACATCTTGCCACTGGGATGTTTGCCCACTCCTCAATACAAAACTGCTCCAGTTCCTTCCAGTTAGTTGGTTTCCTCTGTTGAACAGAAGTCTTCTAGATTGACCACAGATTCTCAATTGGATTAAGGTCTGGGCTATAATTTTGCCATTCCAAAACATTTACATGTTTCCCCTGTAACCACTCAAGTAATGCTTTGGGTCATTGTCTTGTTGGAAGGTGATCCTCCGTCCCAGTCTCAAATCACTGACAGACTGAAACAGGTTTTGATCAGGAATATCAATGTATTTCGCACCATCCATTTTCCACTCAACTTGGATCATTTTCATTGTCTCTGCTGCTGAAAGACATCCCCACAGTATGATGCTGCAACCATCAAGTTTCACTGTGATGATGGTGTTCTTAGAGTCATGAACTGAGTTTGGTTTGTTGCCAGAGATAGCGTGCACCTTGGTGGCCAAAAAGTTAAATTTTGGTCTCATCTGACCACAGCAGCTTCCTCCATACATTTTGGGAGACTTCCACATGTCTTTTGGTAAACTCCAAATGAGCCTTACAGTTTTAGTGTGTAAATAAAGTGTCATGCCCTCAGCCGCAGGTCCGGTCTCCGCTGTGCAGGGAGACCGGTGCCTATCACACAGCCTTACTCTGTCCGTGGCTCCAGACGATCAGTGGCTTCTTTCTCTGCTAAGAACCTGCATCCTCTTGGCAGGTCTCCTGGAAATGCTCTTAGGAGCCGCGCCCCGCTTCCTGCACATACTTGAAACAGCAGGACACCTGTTCGCTATTAGGGCAGTCTGTGTTATGATGCTCTGTGCATAAAAAGCACCCTCCCCTTAAGGGAGGTGCCTGGGCAATGTGTTCATTCTTTGGATTGTTGCCTCGGCTTCAGGCCACGCTCTGCTGTGCTCTGCACTTTACTTATATTTCTATTTTCACAGAGTCCTCTTCTGGCGAATCCCATTCTGGACTCCTCTGGTCTTTCCGGTTCCCACTCCAAGTTGTCTTGCCTCTCCTCATGGAATCCTCCAGACCCTGCTACCAGTGGGATCAACCTTGCTGGATTTCATGGAGCTTCTGGGATTCTCTCCACCAGCAGGACTAGTATTCTACTGTGTTGCTAGTTGGTCAGTATGTGTCGTCCTCTGGTCCTGGATTCGTAGCATTCAGGCCACCTGGTGTTGTGACGGGGGAATCCCTGTATAGGGGTACACCTTGCCCGGTGCTCCACTACGTGGTACAGTGTTGTGATCCAGAGGTTCTTTCCCTCTTACACCTTTTTCCTTTTTGTTTTTACCTTGTTAATAAATATCTTTTGTTTTATTAGATCCACTCTCCTGTCTTTTGAGTATCCGGTATACAGCCGCCACTGCACCATCAGTGGTCTAGTGAGTCCACTTTACCGTGTCACACCCTGTGGGCGTTACATAAAGTATTTTTTATGTTCACTCTTCCATAAAGGCTACCTCTATAGTGTGTATGGCTAATTGATAACCTCAGTCTCTGCTTGAGAATTCTGCAGCTCTTCAGGGTTACCTTTGGTCTCCGTGCTGCCTCTCTGATTAATTACCTCCTTGTCGGGACTGACAGGGGGTGGGGGTCTGCTCTTGGCAAGTTTATTGCAATATGTTCTTTCCATTTGATGAAAATGGCTTTTATGGTGCTCCACAAGATCTTCAGAGATTGGAATATATTTTTATAACCTAACCCTTACATGAACTTCTCAACACCTTTATCCCTGACTTCTTTGGAGATCTCCTTGGTCTTCATGATGTTGTTTGATTACCGGTGCCTTGTTTAATGGTGTTGCAGCCTCTGTGGCTTTTCAGAAGAGTTGTGTATTTACTAACAGACCGTGTGACACTTAGACTGCACACACGTGGACTTCCTTTCACTAAGCATGTGACTTATGAAGGGAATTGCTTGCACCAGAAATTTTTAGGTGCTTCATGGCAAAGGGGTGAATACATATGCACATGACAATTATTAGCCATTTGATCCCATAAATTTAAACTTAGACTATTTATTGCTGATTAGTGTTGAGCATTCCGATACCGCAAGTATCGGGTATCGGCCGATATTTGCTGTATTGGAATTCCGATACCGAGTTCCGATATTTTTGTGATATCGGAAATCGGAATCGGAAGTTCCCAGTGTATGGTTCCCAGGGTCTGGAGGAGAGGAGACTCTCCTTCAGGCCCTGAGATCCATATTCATGTAAAAAATAAAGAATTAAAATAAAAAATATGGATATACTCACCCCTTCGGCGGCCCTGGACCTTACCGATGTAACCGGGAGCCTCCGTTCCTAAGAATGAGGAGTTTTTAGGATCTGCGATGACGTCGCGGCTTGTGATTGGTCGCGTGAGCGGTCACATGAGCGGTCACGCGACCAATCACAAGCTGCGACGTCATCGAAGGTCCTAAACTCCTCATTCTTAGGAACGGAGGCTCCCGGTTACATCGGTAAGGTCCAGGGGCCGCCGGACGGGTGAGTATATACATATTTTTTATTTTAATTCTTTATTTTTTACATGAATATGGATCCCAGGGCCTGAAGGAGAGTTTCCTCTCCTTCAGACCCTGGGAACCATCCAGGATAGCTTCCGATACTTGTGTCCCATTGACTTGTATTGGTATCGGGTATCGGTATCGGCGATATCCGATATTTTTCGGATATCGGCCGATACTATCCGATACCGATACTTTTCAAGTATCGGAAGGTATCGCTCAACACTATTGCTGATACATCACACAAAACCAGATTGCAAAAATATTTAAACACAGGTTGTAATGTAACAAAATAGGCAAAAATCAAAGGTGGTGAATGCTTTCGCAATCCACTGTATTTCATTGATACATTTCCAAGGTTGAGTGAAGCAAATATAAAGGAAAGAGTCTTTATGAAGCCTCAGATTCATAAGCTTCTTTAAGATAAGGAGTCTCTCTGTTGCAGGGGAGGGAAAAGGTTACATGGGTGGCATTTGCAATAGTAATAACTATTTTTTTTTTAAACTCAAGAGCAGATAACTATGTAGAGTTGATGGAAAATCTCCTCCAAACATATGAGAATCTTGTCTGTAGTGTAACGGGGCCCAGGGTGGTAGCCGTACCGAGGGATTGCTGCTGCTTCCTCATCACATCCTGATGCTCCGCTACAGAAATATCATGTCCATTTTGTGGCGTGCTGTGTGTGTCAAGTAGTTCACCCACCTGTGAGTCAGAATCCTTCACAGCATACAGGGCTCCAATCCATCGCAGACACACACAAATGTTATCAAAGTCCCGATTCATTTTCAATAAAACTTTACACAACTCGTGCAGCTTCATAACAGTTACAGTCCATCCATTTTCCCAATACATGAGTAATCCATCTCCTGCGTTTTCCCTCATCTGCTCCCTCAGCCTTTCTTCCTGCACCATGGCTCCCGGGCCCGCAGCTTCTTGAACCATCCAGCTAGCTGATACTGAGTGCTCTCCGTCCACTTTCCCCACCTTGGGTGAAAATTCAGGTTGCCTCCGCAATTCCTGTTCGGACCGTAAGTCCCGGACATCACGGGAGGTAACCCACAGACTAGCCACTGATTCTTCCAGGCTGCCTCGCTCTCTTAACTCTACACTGTTGCTCGGTTCAGCTTTCTGTCCCAACTCCTTCTAGAACAATTCTCCTCACACAGCTTTAGCTCCTCCCACTATCTGAAAATTACCTCAGAAAGGCACACTCCCTGCCACTACACTGGCTCCGCCCCCTTTCTCAACTGTCACTACTCTGACTGAAACCAGTTCTCAACACAATCTAATCTCCTACTCTACAGTGCCCCCTTAACACTAACCCGTAACTACACTGCCATAACCCTTACCAGTGCTGACCTACCACTGCCACTGACTGTCCCTATTCCTGTCCCTAACACACAGATATCGGAACAGTGTCAGCCATTATCATATTAAACAGTCTCAAATATCATAAATTACACAGGGCACACAGCAAACACAAAAGTACCCAGTTTCATTAGGTAGGCATGCACAGGAATGCAGGGCTCAAACCAGCTGCCTGCATGCCCCCTTACATACCTCCCTCCTAAAACCATGGTCGTCCCCGACCATACGGTACCGGCAGAATATACACATCACAATAAGCACAATGTAATGGCATCTTATTAAAACATCAATAACTTTAACAACTATTATACATTACAATAAAAGAACTTTGCTCCAGTCCACCACGTTTGACCCATTTCAGGTCAGGACTGGCACCGATCCCACTTACTTGGGACCCCGGAGCAAACAGTTCAGTTCTTTTAACAGTATGGCCCAACTTTGGCCAACAGTTCTCACCAGCTCACCATCACGTGAGCACAATCCTGGCATAACCCAGCTCGACCCTCGGGTTGTCCAGACACCAATATAGATCCATTTGACCCCGGTCTCCTCTTCCTGAGACCCGGATAGACAGACAGTTCTCCATAGGACTCTCCAGGTCCACTGACCAGTCCTAAACTGACTTGAATGTCCACATTCTTCTTCATGGCCCACATGGCCAAATTACTACAGCTCCAACCATTCAGGAGCATGCAGTCCATTCTCTTCTGACACGGCTCACTCATCAGGTCATCCTGCATATGTTTCCTCCCCCTCCCTCCTATTTCCAGAGCACTGTCCCTTTAAAACATGTGTGCTGCTCAGTTTATCTACTGCAAACAAAATTCAGGTTAAACAAGGACATTACACAGATCTCATTACAGTCCCCAGAGCAGCCACACACAGAACACCAGCAGTCCATAGGGCACCGTCTCTTCATAAGTTCTGTGTCCAGCAATCCAGCAGAAGGGGCGCAACAGGCGCAACAAAACTTGGATTGGGGAAAACAGTTCAAAACAATTCTTTAACAGCAGCCATTCTCACTGCACTGTCTTCTGGGCTCCTGCCCATGGGACGCAGAACAGTCCCTCACAGCATTACAGGGCTCTTGCCCTGAGGGACACAGAACAGTCCCACTTTTTCACATCTGGTGCAACTAGCACAACTTTCTGATCCGGGGTGCAGTTACAGTTACTGTCCCCACTTATCATCAAAGGGGATACCGGAGGAGCATCCACTAGCCTCTGCTCCACTTCCCCTCCAGTCCCGTACATCATCTAAAGGGCTCCATGATCGTGCTCCAGTGGTCACCGGTGACTCGAGAGCTGCTGCTGATGGATCATCCTTCCATTATCCAGGAATCTGCTGCTGGGGATGAGGTTTCTTTTTCTTTCGCTGCTCCCACCGCGGGCAGGCACCGCTCACAGGGGGATCTACCGTGGCCTCAGGCCACAGTCTCTGCCCAACAGATTTTCATGCCATTTTCAGTCTAGAACGCCCATGATGGACAGAGCTATCTCCTGCTTCTGCACCATCATCCGCCATTTTAAAGTCTTTAACGGCCACCATCTTTGCCGTTTCAGTGGTTTCTCCATTTTCCAAATGCAAGGCATCTGGATCCTGCCGAATACGCCACTTTGAAACGGGGGCCAGGGTGGTAGCTGTACCGAGGGATTGCTGCTGCTTCCTCATCACACCCTGATGCTCTGCTACAGAAATATCATGTCCATTTTGTGGCGTGCTGTGTGTGTCAAGTAGTTCACCCACCTGTGAGTCAGAATCCTTCACAGCATACAGGGCTCCAATCCATCACAGACACACACAAATGTTATGAAAGTCCCGATTCATTTTCAATAAAACTTTACACAACTCGTGCAGCTTCATAACAGTTACAGTCCATCCATTTTCCCAATACATGAGTAATCCATCTCCTGCGTTTTCCCTCATCTGCTCCCTCAGCTTTTCTTCCTGCACCATGGCTCCCGGGCCCGCAGCTTC
Source organism: Ranitomeya variabilis (assembly GCF_051348905.1). Taxonomy (NCBI): domain Eukaryota; kingdom Metazoa; phylum Chordata; class Amphibia; order Anura; family Dendrobatidae; genus Ranitomeya; species Ranitomeya variabilis. The sequence continues at coordinate 530,414,226 of NC_135237.1, read as the reverse complement.
TTGAACCATCCAGCTAGCTGATACTGAGTGCTCTCCGTCCACTTTCCCCATCTTGGGTGAAAATTCAGGTTGCCTCCACAATTCCTGTTCGGACCGTAAGTCCCAGACGTCACGGGAGGTAACCCACAGACTAGCCACTGATTCTTCCAGGCTGCCTCGCTCTCTTAACTCTACACTGTTGCTCGGTTCAGCTTTCTGTCCCAACTCCTTCTAGAACAATTCTCCTCACACTCACTCTGTTCTAGCTCCTCCCACTATCTGAAAATTACCTCAGGAAGGCAGTCTCCCTGCCACTACACTGGCTCCGCCCCCTTTCTCAACTGTCACTACTCTGACTGAAACCAGTTCTCCACACAATCTAGTCTCCTACTCTACAGTGCCCCCCTTAACACTAACCCATAACTACACTGCCATAACCCTTACCAGTGCTGACCCACCACTGCCACTGACTGTCCCTATTCCTGTCCCTAACACACAGATATCGGAACAGTGTCAGCCATTATCATATTAAACAGTGTCAAATATCATACATTACACAGGGCACACAGCAAACACAAAAAGTACCCAGTTTCATTAGGTAGGCATGCACAGGAATGCAGGGCTCAAACCAGCCACCTGCATACCCCCTTACAGTAGCATGACCTTAAAGATTGCAACTATGGAGAAAAGATATCAAGGAAAACAGAATCCATCAATTCTTGTAGGTTACTATTGGACAATTGTAAGAGATGATCCAATGCAGTAGTACAAGAGACGAGCAATACAGAGTTGTCATTGACAGAGGACAAAATTTTGCAGTGTAGGTTTCTGTAACCATTTATAATTTGCAATAGTGTTTTACTTATTTGAATTGTTTCTAAGTTTCCTCAAAATAAATATCAGAAAACTGGCATAACAAAATATTCTGCATTTTTATGCAGTGGCATGTAAAAGGATAGGCACCCCTGGTCAAAATTACTGTTCAACAGTTAAGCAAGTAGAAGATGAAGTGATCTCCAAAAGGCCTAAAGTTAAAAATCACACATTTTTGTTTTAGGCATTTATTTCTTGTATTTTATATTTTAAGAATTCAAAAAAGGAAAATGGGCAAATGCAAAAGTTTGGGCAACCTGCATGGTTAGTACCTAGTAGCACCCCCTTTTTACAGTATCACAGGTTGTAGACACTTTTTGTGTCTTTCACTTCTTGTTTGAGGGATTTTCATCCATTCTTCCTTGGATAGTTCTTCCGGATCTCTGAGATCCCATGGTCATCTTGCATGCACTATTTTGAGGTCTAGCCAAAGATTTTCAATGATTTTCAGACGGTTTGTTCACTAACATAATTTTGAAAGGCCAGGAGAAGCAAATTTCCCAGCTTTATAAAAACCCAGCCTCCTCTAACCTTGCACCAAAAAATATGTTGAACAATGTATACAGTTATGGATTTTGGTATATAGATAGAAGGGTTATATAAGATTTGGATTGAAAGTCTGCTTTTCTATAGAAATGGCGTCACTGCTGTATAAAGGCTGAGTCTGTAAAAGCATCACAAATCTATTTGCATAAATAGAGTTGAGCTGTAATACCAGAAGGATTCCATGGACATCAGTGACAAATCTGCAGATGTAAATGAGACAATTTTTCCTAACTATAGATGATCCCATTAAGGAAATATACCCCTGAGCTCTATGAAATGGCCTTTCTGATATAAACTTTTTTTTTTTTATATCACAGTGATCATCTTGTCAAATACAACTGCAGAGCACAGGTGCGTAGTATAACGAAAAATACTTGTTTCATTATCCTCCTAGAGAAAGCACTATGACAGATACGGTTATGCTGATCTGGAATTTGATAAAAGAAGTTCTGCTTATATTTCTGGTTTCTAATGCAAGAAGTTAAGCTCTATTACTCTGACTTCCAGAGCAAGAAAGCAGTCTCTGCGTCCCTGGCTTATGATAATACAAACCAGACTTTGTTTTGACTTGCTCTTAGCACACAAAGTCAAGCTCTATTTCTCTGTCCTATGGTACGACAAGCCAGACTCTTTCCCATTGGCTTATAATATGCATTGTCAGGCTCCATTTCCTTGGCTTGCAACTGAGAAAACCAGGCATCTTCTCTGCTTCCAAGAAAACTTTTCAAGGTTGGTTTCTCGAGATTTTGACATGCAGAATGAATTGTTCAATACATTATATCCAAATAACACCTATTAAAATGTATCAAACCTGAAACGTTGAGCATACCCAACAAATTTCTTATTTCCCAAAAATGTTTTATAAAACAAAAGCCAAATTGCCATTTTAGTTATCGAATCTATATAAAAAAATGCATTGAAAACATTGTTTGTTCCTCAAAATGGTAACAATAAAAATGTAATCTTTCCACAGAAAAGACAAGCCCACATGAAGATATTACGAGTCCCCAAAAATATTTTTTTTTCTATTTTTACATAGTTCAGGTTTTTTTTCCACCAGTATCAAAATAATATATTGCATAATTTAGCTGTCGTGAGTGTGTCATGTCCTGATGTGACTCCGCTCAATGTGTTTTCAACAAAATTTAAAAAGTTTATTAACCTTTTAGGTGCTTCACAGGAATTAAAGCAATGTAGAAGAAAAAAATGAAAACTTTCATTTCTACCATAAGCATGTTGCTTTAGTTCCAAATCTGGCATTTTAAAAGAGGTAACAGGAGAAAATGGACTTTAGAATATGTTGTTCAATTTCTCCTGAGTATGCCGGTATCCCATTTATAGTGGAAAACTGTTGTTTAGGCACACGGCAGGGCTTAGAAGCATAACATTAGCTGGAATAGATAGCGGATGCCATGTCATGTTTGCAGAGTCTCTGATGTACCTAAACAGTAGAAAACCCCCATTAGTGACCCCTTTTTCAAAACAATACCTCTTGAGGGATTTACCTAGAGGTATAGTGAGCATATTAAACCCTGAGGTGATTCACATCCCAAAGCGATTCACTATAACATTTTTCTTCATTTATTGAAAAACAAAACTAGAAATCTTGCACTTTAACCCCTTAGTGACAGAGCCAATTTGGTACTTAATGACCGAGCCAATTTTTACAATTCTGACCAGTGTCACTTTAAGAGGTTATAACTCTGGAACGCTTTATCGGATCCCACTGATTCTGAGATTGTTTTTTCGTGACATATTGTACTTCAAGTTAGTGGTAATATTTCATCGATATTACTTGCGATTATTTATGAAAAAAATGGAAATATGGCAAAAATTTTTAAAATTTTGCAATTTTCAAACTTTGTATTTTTATGCCCTTAAATCAGAGAGATATATCACAAAAAATAGTTAATAAATAACATTTCCCACATGTCTACTTTACATTAGCACAATTTTGGAAACAATTTTTTTTTTTGTTAGAGAGTTATAAGGGTTAAAAGTTGACCAGCAATTTCTCATTTTTACAACACCATTTTTTTTTAGGGACCACATCTCATTTGAAGTCATTTTGAGGGGTCTATATGATAGAAAATAACCAAGTGTGACACCATTCTAAAAACTGCACCCCTCAAGCTGCTCAAAACCACATTCAAGAAATTTATTAACCCTTTACGTACTTCACAGGAACTGAAACAATGTGGAAGAAAAAAATGAACATTTAACTTTTTTTTGCAAACATTTTACTACTTCAGAACCATTTTTTTTAATTTTCACAAGTGTAAAAACAGAAATTTAACCACAAATTTTGTTGTGCAATTTTTCCTGAGTACGTCGATACCCCATATGTGGAGGTAAACCACTGTTTGGGCGCACCGCAGAGCTTGGAAGTGAAGGAGCGCCGTTTGACTGTTTCAATGCAGAATTGGCTGGAATTGAGATCAGACGCCATGTCGCGTTTCGGGAGCCCCTAATGTGCCTAAACAGTGGAAACCCCCAACAAGTGATACCATTTTGGAAACTAGACCCCTTAAGGAACTTATCTAGATATTCGGTGAGCACTTTGAACCCCCAAGTGCTTCACAGAAGTTTATAACGTAAAGCCGTGAAAATAAAAAATCGCATTTTTTCTACAAAAATGATCTTTTTGCCCCAAAATTTTTATTTTCACAAGGGTAACAGGAGAAATTAGACAACAAAAGTTGTTGTGCAATTTCTCCTGAGTACGTCAATACCCCATATGTGGGGGTAAACCACTGTTTGGGCGCACCGCAGAGCTTGGAAGAGAAGGAGTGTCGTTTTACTTTTTCAATGCAGAATTGGCTGGAATTGAGATCGGGTGCCATGTCGCGTTTGGAGAGCCGCTGATGTGCCTAAACAGTGGAAACCCCCCACAAGTGATACCATTTTGGAAACTAGACCCCTTAAGGAACTTATCTAGATATTCGGTGAGCACTTTGAACCCCCAAGTGCTTCACAGAAGTTTATAACGTAAAGCCGTGAAAATAAAAAATCGCATTTTTTCTACAAAAATGATCTTTTTGCCCCCAAATTTTTATTTTCACAAGGGTAACAGGAGAAATTAGACAACAAAAGTTGTTGTGCAATTTCTCCTGAGTACGTCAATACCCCATATGTGGGGGTAAACCACTGTTTGGGCGCACCGCAGAGCTTGGAAGAGAAGGAGTGTCGTTTTACTTTTTCAATGTAGAATTGGCTGGAATTGAGATCGGACGCCATGTCACGTTTGGAGAGCCGCTGATGTGCCTAAACAGTGGAGACCCCCCACAAATGACACCATTTTGGAAACTAGACCCCTTAAGGAACTTATCTAGATGTGTGGTGAGCACTTTAAACCCCCAGGTGCTTCACAGAAGTTTATAACGTAGAGCCGTGAAAATAAAAAAATCACGCTGATGCCCCATATGTGGGGGTAAACCATTGTTTGGGCGCACGGCAGAGCTCAGAAGGGAGGGAGCACCATTAGACTTTTTTAGTGCAAAATTGGCTGTCATGTTTGGAGACCCCCCTGATGTACCTAAACAGTGGAAACCCCCAAATTATAACTCCAACCCTAACTCCAACACACCCCTAACCCTAATCTTAACCCGATCCATAATCCTAATCACAACCCTGACGATAATCACAACCCTAACCCCAAAACAGCCCTAATCTCAACCCTAACCATAACCCTAATCAAAACCCTAAATCCAACACACCCCTAACCCTAATCCCAAACGTAACCCTAATCCCAACCCTAATCCAAACCCTAATCCCAACTCTAACCCTAACTTTAGCCCCAACCCTAACCCTAACTTTAGCCCCAACCCTAACCATAACTTTAGCCCCGTCGTCACAAAAAAGTTCAATGTAACCTTTTTTTTGTACGTCGCGTCCGCCATTTCCACGCATGCGTGGCCGTAACTCTGCCCCCTCCTCCCCAGGACATAGACTGGGCAGCGGATGCGTTGAAAAACTGCATCCGCTGCCCACGTTGTGCACAATTTTCACAACGTGCGTCGGTACGTCGGGCCGACGCATTGCGACCGCCCCGTACCGATGCAAGTGTGATAGAAGCCTAAGGCTACTTTCACACTAGCGTCGTACTCGGCCCATCGCAGTGTGCCGGGCCGACGTACCGACGCTAGCGTTGTAAGCGCCGCACAACGGGTGCAGCGAATGCTGTTTTTTCAATGCATCCGCTGCCCCATTGTGAGGGGAGGCGGGGGCGGAGTTCCGGCCGCGCATGCGCGGTCGGAAATGGCGGACACGTCGCACAAAAAAGTTACATGTAGCTTTTTTGTGCTGACGGTCCACCAAAGCATGACGCATCCGTCGCACGACGGATGCGACATGTGGCAATCCGTCGCAATGCGTCGCTAATGCAAGCCAATGGAGAAAAAACGCATCCTGCAAGCACTTTTGCAGGATGCGTTTTTTTCTCCGACGCATTGCGACGGAAGCCAAAAAACGCTAGTGTGAAAGTAGCCTAACCCTAACCCTAGCCCTAACCCTAACCCTAAATTTAGCCCCAACCCTAACCCTAGCCCTAACCCTAACCCTAACTCTAGCCCTAACCCTAGCCCTAACCCTAACTCTAACCCTAACCCTAACTCTAACCCTAACCCTAACCCTAACCCTAACTCTAACCCTAACCCTAACCCTAACTCTAACCCTAACCCTAACCCTAACCCTAATTTTAGCCCCAACTCGTCTTCTCCTGCCGGCCGGCAGATGGCAGCAGATGGCGGGCGCACTGCGCATGCGCCCGCCATAAGGAAAAAGCCGGCTGGCAGGAGAAGACAGAAGAGGACCCAGGGACACCGGGTGAGTATGTTAGGGTCCCCGAATCCCCCTATTTCTCTGTCCTCTGATGTGTGATCACATCAGAGGACAGAGAAATACAGATCGCTTTTTTTTTTTTTGCGGTCGCCGGTAAACTGTTAATTACCGGCGATCGCAAAACAGGGGGTGGTGCAAACCGACCCCGATCATGTTCTTTGGGGTCTCGGCTACCCCCGGCAGCTGAGACCCCAAAGATCTTCCGGGTGCCGGGCGGCGGGCGTACTGCGCGTGCGCCCGCCATTTTTTCCTGGAAAAAAGATGGCGGCGCCCATGGGGACCCACGAGGAGCACCGAGGGAGATAGGTGAGTATTGGGGGGGCTACCGGAGGCCATCGGGGACCCTATTTCTCTGTCCTCCGATGTGCGATCACATCGGAGGACAGAGAAATTAAACGGCACATCGCGGTTTTTTTTTTGTTGCGACCGCCAGTAAACGGTTAATTACCGGCGATTGCAACTCGGGGGTCGGTAAAAAACCCCCGAATCATGTTCTCTGGGGTCTCGGCTACCCTCGGCAACCGAGACCCCAGAGAAAATCCGACTCTGGGGGGCGCTATTCACTTTTTCCACAGCGCCGTTAATTAACGGCGCTGTGGTTTAAGTACCCTTAGCGGCCGCCGTTAAAAGGCGTATCGGCGGTCGTTAAGGGGTTAATATTTTTACTTTCTTGCAGAAAGAGTTCTTCAGTTGGCTCATTATTATCTCAGATGGTTACAGTGACAGGTAATACCTCTAGCAATAAGCTATATCACATCTCTCTCTGCATCCCCTTCATTCGCAATGACCTTTGACCATGATCATTAGGTACTTCAATACAAAAGATTGGATCAGTGTATTGCTAGTAATGTACACGTGGATTTCCAGAAACAGCAGGCAATTAGAGTCTAAAATAGACTTTTCCCCTTTGAATGAAAATATTTTCCCTGCCTGGGTTAATAGATCTAGCTTTCTTAATAATCTCATTCCACCACATTCCATGATTATATTTTCTACTTTTTAAATCTATTTTTATTTAATTTTTCTTTTCAAAAAGAGCACAAATAAATCACAGCACTAGAACTATAAATTATAAAATCGAAGTTAAATGTATTAAAGGTAATCACTGCTTTGTGGCTAAAGTGAACATGTAGTAATTTCCTCTTGAAATTGACAAAAATACATTGGTACGCAAGCAAAAGATTCTGAGTAAATATAACTGTATAAGTGAAATACACTCATTAATTCAATTGTGAACTTTTTTGGGGCATTGGTAGTCTTTTAGGTAATCGGAGTTTATATAGCTTGGAGGAGAGCAGATGACAGGATTGTCCAAGTCTTGACTTTAAATCTTTAAGAAAAAAATTCAAAATAGCAGAATCACCTTCTGTATTTAACCCCTTAATCCCATATGACGTACTATCCCGTCAAGGTGATCTGGGACTTAATTCCCAGTGACGGGATAGTACGTCATAGCGATCGGCCGCGCTCACGGGGGGAGCGCGGCCGATCGCGGCCGGGTGTCAGCTGCCTATCGCAGCTGACATCCGGCACTATGTGCCAGGAGCGGTCACGGACCGCCCCCGGCACATTAACCCCCGGCACACCGCGATCAAACACGATCGCGGTGTACCGGCGGTACAGGGAAGCATCGCACAGGGAGGGGGCTCCCTGCGTGCTTCCCTGAGACTATCGGTACAAGGTGATGTACTCACCTTGTACCGAGCGTCTCGTCCCTGCAGGCCCCGGATCCAAAATGGCCACGGGGCTGCATCCGGGTCCTGCAGGGACTACTTCCGGGTGCCGTGCAGGGGCTGGTAAGCCTGCAGCGATGTGAGTGAGATCGCCAATCTGATAGAGTGCTATGCAAACTATCAGATCAGCGATCTGTGATGTCCCCCCGGGACAAAGTAAAAAAGTAAAAAAAAAAATTTCCACATGTGTAAAAAAAAATAAAAATAAATAAAATCCTAAATAAAGAAGAAAAAAAAATATTATTCCCATAAATACATTTCTTTATCTAAAAAAAAACAATAAAAGTACACATATTTAGTATCGCCGCGTCCGGATTACATTTACGGTTGGGATTAGGGTTGGGATTAGAATTAGGGGTGTGTCAGGGTTAGGGGTGTGGTTAGGGTTGCAGGTGGGATTAGGGTTAGGGGTGTGTTTGGATTAGTTTCAGGTAGAATTGGGGAGTTTCCACTGTTCAGGCACATCAGGGGCTCTCCAAACGCGACATGGCGTCCGATCTCTATTCCAGACAATTCTGCGTTGAAAAAGTAAAACAGTGCTCCTTCCCTTCCGAGCTCTCACGTGCACCCAAACAGGGGTTTACCCCAACATATGGGGCATCAGCGGACAAATTGGACAACTTTTGGGGTCCAAGTTCTCTTGTTATCTTTGGGAAAATAAAAATTTGGGGGGCTAAATATCATTTTTGTGGGAAAAAAATGATTTTTTATTTTCACGGCACTGCGTTATAAACTGAAGTGAAACACTTGGGGGTTCAAAGTTCTCACAACACATCTAGATAAGTTCCTTGGGAGGTCTAGTTTCCAATATGGGATCACTTGTGGGGGGGTTGTACTGTTTGGGTACATCAGGGGCTCCGCAAATGCAACGTGACGCCTGCAGACCAACCCATCTAAGTCTGCATTCCAAATGGCACTCCTTCCCTTCCGAGCTCTGCCATGCGCCCAAACAGTGGTTACCCCCCACATATGGGGTATCAGCGTACTCAGGACAAATTGGACAACAACTTTTGCAGTCCAATTTATCCTGTTACCCTTGTGAAAATACAAAACTGGGAGTTAAAAAATCATTTTTCTGAAAAAAAAAGAATTTAAATAAACTGTAGTGAAACACTTGGGGGTTTAAAGCTTTCAAAACACATCAAGATAAGTTCCTTAAGTGGTCTACTTTCCAAAATGGTGTCACTTGTGGGGGGTTTCAATGTTCTAATTTCTTCTCTTACCCTTGGAAAAATAAAAAATTGGGGGCGAAAAGATCATTTTTGTGAAAAAATATGATTTTGTATTTTTACGGCTCTGCATTATAAACTTCTGTGAAGCACTTGTTGTGTCAAAGTGCTCACCACACATCTACATAAGTTCCTTAAGGGGTCTACTTTCCAAAATAGTGTCACTTGTGGGGGGTTTCAATGTTTAGGCACATCAGGGGCTCTCCAAACGCAACATGGCGTCCCATCTCAATTACAGTCAATTTTGCATTGAAAAGTCAAATGGCACTCCTTTCCTTCCGAGCTCTGCCATGCACCCAAACAATGGTTTACACCCACATATGGGGTATCAGCGTACTCAGAACAAATTGCACAACAATTTTTGGTGTCCAATTTCTTCTCTTACCCTTGGGAAAATAAAAAATTGGAGGCGAAAAGATAATTTTTGTGAAAAAATATGATTTTGTATTTTTACGGCTCTGCATTATAAACTTCTGTGAAGCACTTGGTGGGTCAAAGTGCTCACCACACATCTAGATAAGTTCCTTAAGGGGTCTACTTTCCAAAATGGTGTCAATTATGGGGGGTTTCAATGTTTAGGCACATCAGTGGCTCTCCAAACGCAACATGGCGTCCCATCTCAATTCCAGTCAATTTTGCATTGAAAAGTCAAATGGCGCTCCTTCGCTTCCGAGCTCTGTCATGTGCCCAAACAGTGGTTTACCCCCACATATGGGGTATCGGCGTATTCAGGACAAATTGTACAACATCTTTTGTGGTCCATTTTCTCCTGTTACCCTTGGTAAAATAAAACAAATTGGAGCTGAATTAAATTTTGTGTGAAAAAAAGTTAAATGTTCATTTTTATTTAAACATTCCAAAAATTTCTGTGAAACACCTGAAGGGTTAATAAACTTCTTAAATGTGGTTTTGAGCACCTTGAGGGGTGCAGTTTTTAGAATGGTGTCACACTTGGGTATTTTCTATCATATAGACCCCTCAAAATGACTTCAAATGAGATGTGGTCCCTAAAAAAAATGGTGTTGTAAAAATGAGAGATTGCTGGTCAACTTTTAACCCTTATAACTCCCTAACAGAAAAAAATGTTGGTTCCAAAATTGTGCTGATGTAAAGTAGACATGTGGGAAATGTTACTTATTAAGTATTTTGCGTGACGTATCTCTGTGATTTAAGGGCATAAAAATTAAAAGTTGGAAAATTGTGAAATTTTCAAAATTTTTGCCAAATTTCCATTTTTTTCACAAATAAACACAAGTTATATCGAATAAATTTTACCACTATCATGAAGTTCAATATCTCCCGAGAAAACACTGTCAGAATTGCCAAGATCCGTTGAAGCGTTCCAGAGTTATAACCTCATAAAGGGACAGTGGTCAGAATTGTAAAAATTAGCCCGATAATTAACGTGCAAACCACCCTCGGGGCTTAAGGGGTTAAATGCAACATTGATAAATTTGTATGCACAATCAGTAACAATCTCGAAAAGAAGGAAGAATTGGAAGCATTTAAAGAGATCAAGATGGATGGACACAGAACTTAAACACTTGTTAAAAAGGAAAAAGAAATGTTTAATTGGAAAGAAGGGGACATATCTAAGGAAGAATATAACGCTGTCTACAAGGAATGCAGGGCAAGCGTTAGAAGAGCTAAAGCCTGTAATGAAATGAGGCTCGAAAGGGAGATCAAAAGCAATAAAAAAGTATTTTGGAGGTATTTCTAAAACAAAAGAAAAGTCATAGATGCTGCAGGATTTTAACAGGATGAAAAGGGTGAAGTGGTCAGAAATGATGTTCACAAGGCTGAACTTTTAAATTCCTATTTTGCATCTGTGTTCTCTAACAAAGCAATTGCAATATCAATTGATCTTCACTGTGATATCAAAGGAATACAAAAAATCCACTCTATAAACTGAGAGATGATGAGGGAAGACTTGGTTAATTTAAATAAATTTAAATCTCTTGGTGTAGATGAATTGCATCCTAGGGTACTCAAAGAGTTAGCACAGGAAATTGGAGAACCACTAACTGCCAGATTCTTTGACAAATCCTGGAGAACATGAAAAGTCCCAGAAAACTGCAGAAGGGCAAATGTTGTCCCTATTTCCAAAAAAAAGAAATAAGATGGAGTCAGGAAATTACAGGCCAGTGAGCCTTATTTCTATACCAGGAATGATCTTTGATCAAATTATTAAATAGCACGTATGTAAGTACCAGAGCCAGCATGGTTTGTAGCTATCAAGTCATGCCAGACTAATCTAATTTCCTTGTATGATGAAATCACTGACTGGATTGACCCGGGAAATGTGGTAGCCATAATATATCTCGACTTCAGCAAAGCATTTGGTAAAGTATCTCATGCTATCCTTATGGAAAAAGTGACCAAGTATGGGATTGACAAGTCTACGGTTAGGTGGATTCATAACTGGCTCAGGAATCATACTCAAAAGTGGTGATAAATGGTTGCACATCCAATTGGAAGTGTTTCAAGTTGAGTAAGACAGGGCTCTGTCCTGACCCTAGAGATGTTCAACATTTTTATAAATGATCCAGATAGAGGAACTGAAGGTAAACTAATCAAATTTGTAGACGATGGAAAGCTCGGAGGGGTAGCTAACAATAGAGAAGAGAAGGAAAGTATTCAGAAAGAGTTAGATAAGCTTCAACAATGAGCAGCGACTAATACAGTGGGGAAAAAGTATTTTTGTTATATATCGTTTGTTGGCAATGACAGAGGTCAAACGTTTTCTCTAAGTCTTCACAAGGTTGGCACACACTGTTGGTGCCATGTTGGCCCATTGCTCCATGCAGATCTCCTCTAGAGCAGTGATGTTTTGGGCCTGTCGCTGGGCAACACGGACTTTTAACTCCCTCCAAGTTTTCTATGGGGTTGATATCTGGAGACTGACTAGGCTTCTCCTTCTTTTCCCTTGCGGTGTGGTTGGCATCTTTATCATGCTGAAAGACCCATCCACATTTCATCTTCAATGCCCTTGCTGATGGAAGGAGGTTTGCATTCAAAGTCTTACGATACATGGCCCCATTCATTCTTTCATGTACATGGATCAGTCTTCCTGGTCCCTTTGCAGAGAAACAGCCCAAAAGCTAGATGTTGCCACCCCCTGCTTCACAGTAGGTATGATGTTCTTTGGATGCAACTCAGAATTCCGTATCCTCCAAACATGACGAGTTTTGTTTCTACCAAACAGTTCTACTTTGGTTTTAAGCAGGGGACACGTCTGGAACTGCAGGATCTGAGTCCCTGGCGGCGTAGTATGTTACTGATGGGTAGCCTTTGTTACGGTGGTCCCAGCTCTATGCAGGTCATTCACTAAGTCTCCCTTGTTATGATCCTAGTGGCAAGGATCGCAGGTCGGACTAGCTAAGTAACTGAACAGACTACTAGCTCTGGGGAAGTGGTAACTAGATTGACCGCAACCTGATCCTATCTGCAAACAACTATAGGCAGCCGTGGAACGTTACCTAAAAATCCTAGACGTCTCTTCACGGCCTGAGAAACTGACTATTCCTGGAGGGAAAGAAAGTCCTCTCTTGCCTCAGTGGAATGACCCCAAAGATATAGAATAGCCCCCCACAAATATTAACGGTGAGTTAAGGGGAAAGCACAAATGCAGAGATGAAATCAGATTTAGCAAATGAGGCCCGCTAATACTAGATAGCAGAAAATAGGAAGGGAACTGTGCGGTCAATAAAAAACCCTATTCAAAATATCCACGCAGAGATTGCTCGAGCCCCCGCACCAACTAACGGTGCGGGGGAAGCAACTCCGTACCCCAGAGCTTACCAGCAAAAAGAAATCACATATTAGCAAGCTGGACTAGACTCATCATACACAGAAATCATATTGCAGGCAGATGAGCAAAAAATATTCAAACAGAACTTAGCTTATCCTGAAGAGGCAGAAAACGAGATAATCAGGAGTAATCAGAATAGCACTGAATACATTGACAGCCGGCAACAAGTGGAAGTGAAACAGAGCTAATTAGGAGCCTCCCTGGTGAATAATGAGGCAGCTGATCCAGCCAGACCCGCAGGATAATAAACCAAACCACCAGGGGGAGCCAAAAAACCAAAGTCACACAATACCATCTGTGACCACAAGAGGGAGCCTGAAAACGGAGTTCACAACACTCCCTGTGTAGTTCTGGGATTTTTGCTCACCGTTCTTGTGATCACTTTGACCCCACAGGGTGAGACTTCCGTGGACACCAGATCGAGGTGGATTATCAGTGGTCTTGAATGTCTACCATTTAATTATTATTGCTTCCACAGTTGATTTCATCACACCAAGCTGCTTGACTATTGCAGATTCAGTCTTCCCAGCCTGGTGCAGGGCTACAATTTTGTTTCTGGTGTCCTTCGACAGCTCTTTGGTCTTCACCATAGTGGAGTTTGGAGTGTGACTGTTTGAGGTTGTGGACAGGTGTATTTTATACTGATAACCAGCTCAAACAGGTGCCATTATTACAGATAATGAGTGGAGGAGAGAGGAGCCTCTTAAATAAGAAGTTACAAGTCTGTGAGAGCCAGAAATCTTGCATGTTTTTAGGTGACTAAATACTTATTTTCCACCAGAATTTGCTAAATGAATCTTGCCAAATCAGACAAGGTGATTTTCTGGATTGGTTTTCTCATTTTGACTCTCATAGTGGTGGTCTAGCTATGATGTCAATTACAGGCCTCTCTCATCTTTTTAAGTGGGAGAACAATTGGTGGCTGACTAAAAACTTTTTTCACCACTGTAGAATGGCATTTAACAAGGAAAAATGCAAGATTCTACTTCTGGGCTAGAAAAACAAAAATTACATCTACAGAGTGGGAGAAACAGAGCAAAGCAACAGCACATGTGAAAAAAGACTTGGGAATACTAACAGATTACAGACTGCATGTCACGACCCACAAGGGTCGGTCCAGTTGACAGCACAACAAACACCAGCAACAAGGATGAAAAAGGGAGAGGAAGGCCCTAACAAAAGGGAATAAAGGTTGGGTCACCTCCTAACACAGCCTGTGCCTATCCCTAAGCTCCCCTAACACCCTATGTGGGTCCTTCCTCCCACTGCCATCACGTGTCTAGTCCCTAGCTGTCAGCGTTTATCTCACTATGCCCTTGCTAGTGCACTGACTGGCAAGGACGCTAACCTAACCACTGCTGATGGTGTAAACACAAGGGGTAGTGACAAGCACGAGAAAAAGGCAGGGAATAAGAAAACTTAGCTTTAAAACTGCTACTTCAAGCTCCACACAGTGGAAGATACAGAACCAGGACCTCAAGTAGCTGATGCACACTGAGACCATAGAGCTTTCAACCCCTCGGCTGGTCTTCAGAGAAAAACTCTATCACCAGCAGTCAGCTGAAGTGTCAGATGACTAAAAGGATGATGAAGTGGTCACCACCCACATCAGCTGACTAGCAGCACAGCAGCCAGCAAGGAAACTGACATTAACCCTTGCTGGCCTGAAAGGAAAAAAGCTACATTTAATAATAATAATCTGTATTTTTATATAGCGCATTTTATAGCGCATTGTATTTTATATAGCACATTAGGCAGTGCTTTACAGTTTGCACACATTATCATTGCTGTCCCCATTGGGGCTCACAATCTAAATTCCCTATCAGTATGTCTTTGGAATGTGGGAGGAAACCGGAGAACCCGGAGGAAACCCACGCAAACATGGAGAGAACATACAAACTCTTTGCAGATGTTGTCCTTGGTGGGGTTTGAACCCAGGACTCCAGCACTGCGGAACCAAAGCTGCCATGAATCCAAACATGAATCGTGACACTGCACATGAGATGAGTCAACAGTGTGATGCAGCAGCATAAAAGGCAAACACAGTTCTAAGATGTATTAAGACAAGAATAGAGTCCAGATCAGGTGAACTAATTATTTCCCTCTACTACTCCCTAATCGGGCTTCATCTGGAATACTGTGTCCGATTCTGGTTCCAGATTTGAAAAAAGACATTGAAAAACTGGAGCAAGTTAAGGGAAAAGCTACCAGGACTGCAAACATTGTCCTATGAGGAACGTTTAAAGGATCTGAGAATGTTTAGCTTGTAAAAAAGAAGGTTAAGAGGAGACTTAACAGCTATCTACAAATATCTAAAAGGGATGTCACAGTGTAGAGGGAGCATCATTATTCTCACATGGAAACAAAAAATGCAATGGAATTAAAATGAAAGGAAGAAGATACTGATTAGGTATTGGAAAAAAAAATTGACAGTGAGGGTGATCAATGAGTGAAACAGGCTGCCATGAGAGGTGGTGAGTTCTCCTTCAATGGAAATCACAAATTGCCAAAAGGCAAATAATCCGTAACTCAAGATCATAAAATTAAACTTTTAATCAAGACTGCTAAAGGAATATTAAGACTTGCACTGGTCAGTTTAGCATAGAGGACATGAGTGTGCAATTGATTAGACTATCATCCTATAACATGCTCATAGTCCTAATACTGTATTCAATTCAGGCATATGGGTCAAGGTGCAGCCGCTACCTATATGCCATATCTATTGACATAACATAGCTTCCCTGACTAGTGCTGTTCAAAAATTGCCCTAAGCCTCCCCAACATGTTTTGCCAGCATGACTGGTGTCATCAGAGGATTGAGGCTATAATGAGCCAAAATAGATGATGCTGGACATTTTAAAACATAGGGTCTGATGTCACAGGAGGTCAAACAATCACATAATGCAAACCGAGTGCCAATCATAGCTCATGTTGCAATATAATTGAATGGCAAATATATTAAATTAAACCCAAATTTATAATATATATATATATATATATATACAGTATATATATATATATATATATATATATATATATATATATATATATATATATATATACCTAGGATAATGTCTTATGATGCCATAAATACACATCATAATAGTCATTAAAATATATTCATTATCCCTAAGATACCTTATACATCAAAGTGTTTCCATTTCCGTTGCGGTACTCACCGCCAATCACAGAGTCACAAAGGGGGCCGCGCCGGTCAGCCTCTATTACTTCTGGATGTACGTTGTCTCAATCTAGTACACAAATCCTTCCAGGTGTGTTATGTTGACGTATCCGCGGCTATGTGAAAGCAATCATCGCTGTAGGACATACTGCGCATATCAAATGAAAGCCACATCTGCGCTAATCTGCAACGCAATTGGGTACCAGAATTGTCCCATCAACATTAGCATATAACTTTTATTCCCTTGGCGCATGCAAAGTATACTCATTCTTATAGTGATGAATTGACCATTACATCACCAGAACCCTAGTATTTAATAATAATATGTTACTCTGGGATATGCCAAGTGCATACATGACTGTTCTTTTCAAAAGATGATATTATATTTGACTCTTCTTAGGGTTATAATTATGCCATACATCATTGTCCTCTTCATAAGATAATATGTATGCCCTCCATCATTTATACCAACGGAATCAATATATACCATATTTTTTGGACCATAAGACGCACTTTTTTCCTCAAAATTTGGAAAAGTGTGGGTGTGTCTTATGGTCCAAATGTAACATGTGGGGAGGGGGGGGCGGAGTGGGATCACACTCACAGGAGGAAGGAAAATGTCCCCACTGCAGGAATCCAGCTCTAGGGAAACTGTTGTGAACTCTGTTTTCGGGCTCCCTCTTGTGGTCACAGGTGGTATTGTGTGAGTTTTGTTTTTGGGCTCCCCCTGGTGGCTTTGTTTCTTATCCTGCGGATCTGTGGCTGGATCAGCTGCCTCGTTATGCACTAGGGAGTTTCCTATTTAGCTCTGCTTCACCTCCACTTGTTGCCGGCTGTCGATGTATTCGGTGCTATTCTCCTGATTATCTTCGTTTTCAGTCTCTTCTGGAGAAGCTAAGTTTCTGTTTGATTATTTTTTGCTCATCAGTCTGCAATATGATTTCAGTGTATGATGAGTTTAGTCCAGCTTGCTAATATGTGAGTTCTTGCTGCTGGTAAGCTCTGGGGTACGGAGTTGCTTCCCCCGCACCGTTAGTTGGTGTGGGGGCTCGAGCAATCTCTGCGTGGATATTTTGCTTAGGCCACATCAGAGCAGTCATTCGTAAGAATTGGCAGATTTTGAGGCAGGATAATGATTTAAAATAAATTGTCGATAGGGGACCCCTTTTTGCTAGCCGTAGAAGCAGAAATATTAGGGATAGCATAGTACATAACCGTTTTGTGACAGACAAAAGTAATTGGCTTACAGATAGCATTCCTAAAGGAAATTTCAAATGCGGGGACTGTGACTGTAACTTTTGTGTGTACCACCATACAGATAATGTAGTCAGAGTGGGACATATACAACATTTGGTACATGATTTTATATCTTGCAGGACCAACTCACATTGTATATGTTCTATTCTGTCCCTGCAGGCAAAACGATTCGCCCTCTATTTGTCCGCATCAGGGAGCATTTTACTTCTGTAAAGACTGGAAAAGGAGCTCCGAGACTAATAGACCATATTCGTACTTACCACGCAGGCAATCCCCAAGTATTAAAATTCGCTGGTCTAGAACGGGTCTCCCTGCCAGAGGGAGGCGGCGATCTGTGCCGCCTCCTACTTCGCAGGGAGGCTAAATGGATTCTGCGCGCAGACGCAGCAGGACCGTCAGGCCTGATCGAAAAGGTGGATATGTCCGTTTTCTTGTAGCATATATATTGTCTTTTCAAATGTCTAATTCCAGTATAATTTATGTCAAAAGAATCTGGTTTTAATGCACTATTGTTGTTTTTAAACGTTACACTGTTTATGTTTTGAGCACAGGTGGGGAGGAGTTTTTTGACTCATTAGGTCTATAAAACACTCCCTTAATCTGTTCAGCGTCAGGACCCGTTGAAGTGCAACCAGGCACGAAACGGCCGTTGTCCGTAGCTGACCACATTCCTCCCTGCTGTCTGCTTTTCAGAATGTCCAAATAAAGTGATTTGTATCCCACCAGGGTAAGTGCGCTTCCATTTTTTCTACTGTTTTTTTCATTGGATTTTGTGCATATTTCTTGGCAGTCGCACCCCACAGTACAGGTGTGGAGGAGTTGCATAGCCGTTGCCAACCTCTATAAAGTTGCTGGGCTGCGAGCTAAAAGGCTCTGCCGGGGGGCTTTCATATATCATCAGTGCGGACGTGTGTGTCTTCTTTTCATGGACTTTCCTACATCTGTTAAGAGTCTTCAGAAGTTCTTGGGTTTTGCTAATTTTTACCGTCGCTTCATCATCGCTAATTTTTCTGGTGTTGTTAAGCCTCTGACGGATTTGACCAAGAAGGGTTCTGATGTTACTAATTGGTCTCCTGCGGCTGTGGAGGCCTTTCGGGAGCTGAAGCGCCGGTTTTCCTCGGCTCCGGTCTTATGTCAGCCAGATGTCTCTCTTCCTTTCCAGGTCGAGGTTGATGCTTCTGAGATTGGAGCGGGGGCTGTTTTGTCGCAGAGAAGCTCTGATGGCTCTGTGACGAAGCCATGTGCTTTCTTTTCAAGAAAGTTTTCGCCTGCCGAGCGGAATTATGATGTCGGTAATCGGGAGTTGTTGGCTATGAAGTGGGCATTTGAGGAGTGGCGACATTGGCTCGAGGGAGCTAAGCATCGTGTGGTGGTCTTGACTGATCACAAAAATCTGATTTATCTCGAGTCGGCCAAGTGGCTGAATCCTAGACAGGCTCGTTGGTCTTTGTTTTTCTCTCGTTTTGATTTCGTGGTCTCGTACCTGCCTGGTTCGAAGAATGTGAAGGCTGATGCTCTTTCTAGGAGTTTTGTGCCTGACTCTCCTGGAGATTCTGAGCCGGCTGGTATCCTCAGAGAAGGGGTGATTTTGTCTGCCATCTCCCCAGATTAGCGACGAGTGCTGCAGGAGTTTCAGGCGGATAGACCTGACCGTTGTCCACCGGAGAGACTGTTTGTCCCAGATAGATGGACCAACAGAGTTATTTCCGAGGTTCATTCTTCGGTGTTGGCAGGCCATCCTGGAATATTTAGTCCCAGAGATTTGGTGGCCAGGTCCTTTTGGTGGCCTTCCTTGTCGCAGGATGTGCGTTCCTTTGTGCAGTCTTGTGGAATTTGTGCTCGGGCTAAGCCTTGCTGTTCTCGTGCCAGTGGTTTGCTGTTACCTTTGCCTGTCCCGAAGAGGCCTTGGACGCACATTTCCATGGATTTTATTTCAGATCTCCCTGTCTCTCAGAGAATGTCTGTCATCTGGGTGGTGTGAGATCGTTTTTCTAAGATGGTCCATTTGGTGCCCTTGCCTAAGTTGCCTTCCTCTTCCGAGTTGGTTCCGCTGTTTTTTCAAAATGTGGTTCGTTTGCACGGGATCCCTGAGAATATTGTTTCCGACAGAGGATCCGAGTTTGTGTCTAGATTTTGGCGGACCTTTTGTGCTAAGATGGGCATTGATTTGTCTTTTTCGTTGGCCTTCCATCCTCAGACAAATGGCCAGACCGAGCGAACTAATCAGACCTTGGAAACCTATTTAAGATGTTTTGTTTCTGAGGATCAGGACGACTGGGTGGCTTTTTTGCCATTGGCCGAATTTGCCCTTAATAATCGGGCTAGTTCTGCTACTTTGGTTTCGCCTTTTTTTTGTAATTCGGGGTTTCATCCTCGTTTTTTCCTCGGGTCAGGTGGAGCTTTCTGACTGTCCTGGAGTGGATCTTGTGGTGGATAGGTTGCATCAGATTTGGGATCATGTGGTGGACAATTTGAAGCTGTCACAAGAGAAGGCTCAGCGCTTTGCCAACCGCCATCGCTGTGTGGGTCCCCGACTTCGCGTTGGGGACTTGGTGTGGTTGTCTTCTCGCTTTGTTCCTATGAAGGTCTCCTCTCCCAAGTTCAAGCCTCGGTTTATTGGTCCTTATAAGATTTTGGAAGTCCTTAACCCTGTGTCATTTCGTTTGGACCTCCCAGCATCGTTTGCTATTCATAATGTGTTCCATTGGTCGTTGTCGCGGAGGTATGTGGTGCCTGTGGTTCCTTCGGTTGAGCCTGTGCCCCTGTGCTGGTTGAGTGAGAATTGGAATACGTGGTGGAGAAGATCTTGGATTCTCGTATTTCTAGACGGAGGCTTCAGTATTTGGTTAAGTGGAAGGGCTATGGTCAGGAGGATAATTCCTGGGTTGTCGCCTCTGATGTTCATGCGGCTGATTTTGTTCGTGCCTTCCATGTGGCTGATCCCTGACCCTGATCGCCCTGGGGTTTTTTGATGAGGGTTCGGTGACCCCTCCTCAAGGGGGGGGGTACTGTTGTGAACTCTGTTTTCGGGCTCCCTCTTGTGGTCACAGGTGGTATTGTGTGAGTTTTGTTTTTGGGCTCCCCCTGGTGGCTTTGTTTGTTATCCTGCGGATCTGTGGCTGGATCAGCTGCCTCGTTATGCACTAGGGAGTTTCCTATTTAGCTCTGCTTCACCTCCACTTGTTGCCGGCTGTCGATGTATTCAGTGCTATTCTGATCTCCCCTGATTATCTTCGTTTTCAGTCTCTTCTGGAGAAGCTAAGTTTCTGTTTGATTATTTTTTGCTCATCAGTCTACAATATGATTTCAGTGTATGATGAGTTTAGTCCAGCTTGCTAATATGTGAGTTCTTGCTGCTGGTAAGCTCTGGGATACGGAGTTGCTTCCCCCGCACCGTTAGTTGGTGCGGGGGCTCGCGCAATCTCTGCGTGGATATTTTGCTTAGGGTTTTCTATTGACCGCACAGCTCCCTTCCTATTTTCTGCTATCTAGTGTTAGCGGGCCTCATTTGCTAAATCTATTTCATCTCTGCGTTTGTGCTTTCCCCTTAACTCACCATTAATATTTGTGGGGGGCTTTTCTATATCTTTGGGGTCATTTCTCTGAGGCAAGTAAGGACTTAACTTTCCCTCTAGGAATAGGTAGTTTCTCAGGCCGTGACAAGACGTCTAGGATTTCCAGGTAACGTTCCACGGCTGCCTATAGTTGTTTGCGGATAGGATCAGGTTGCGGTCAATCCAGATACCACTTCCCCAGAGCTGGTCGTCGGTTTAGTTACTTAGCTAGTCAAACTTGCGATCCTTGCCACTAGGATCACAACAGGAAACCACATGGTCAAAATGATTAAAGTAAATATTCATTAGCCGCTTCCCTGCCCACCTTTCAGAGCCGAGCAGTGAGCGAGGAGCAGCAAATAAATATTTCTTCACTTAAACAGAGGACCCATGTGGTTTCCCCAGCGCCGGATTCCTGCAGCGACTGGGGAGATCTGTGTCCGGTGGAGGAGGGGCAGGAGCACAGTGCCACAGGAGGGAGGGATGCTGCATACCTGACAGCACAGCCTCAGCCGGGCTGTGCTGGATGCTGAGTGCTCCCTGCTTCAACCTGCGTGAGGTCATGAAGAGGGCAGGCTGGAGCATCACATGACCACACAGAGACCTCGATCTTCACTATGTCATCAGGACCTGAAGACATGTACTAGAATCTGCAGGCTTATTACATGTCTGAGCTTCTGAGCTGTTGAGAGGCAATAAGAGGGAGGGCTCTGTGTGGTCATGTGATGCTGCAGCTCTTCATTATTTCACCACAGCAGGGCTGGCTGCACAAGTAAGAATTAATTAAAATTACAACACATAAAAATACACTCTGCCACTGCTGTGGTGAACTATAATTCCCAGTATTCCATAGGATCTGCAGGACATGCTGGGAGTTATAGTTCTATCATGGGATCTTAAAGCAACACTCCAGTGTTATTTTTCAGTGCTGGAGAGGTGCTTTAAATATAAGCCCTGTGCCCCCATTCTTATACTCACCTTCCAGCGTCTTCCTATAGTACTTTACAGACATCACACTGGTCCCACAGGACCATCTTCTACTGTAGCTTCCAACATAATAACATACTATTATATAATAACACCACATATAATAGTATGTTATTTATTTTATTAAATATTTTACCACATTTTTTACTTCAAATGTTTTTTTCCCTATGTTCCACCTCTAAAACCTGGGTGCGTCTTATAGTCTGAAAAATACGGTAGTTCATACCTCAGTAACATTTAAAGTCCAGCAAAATCTCATATCAAAACAAGAAATTCCCAATAGATACTTATTATAGCAGGAAACACATAAACTATCTCATTAATATTAATTATTAATCACTATTTATTTGTGATTAGGGTAAACTCTGACTAACCAATTCGGCTCTTGGTGAAACAACTGTGCAGGACCTCTTTATAACCCCATCATTCTATAATATATAGTGACTAATAATTAATATTAATCATGTGATGGTCTCTTTCAGCGTGTATGATGCAGACCAGTGGCGTAACTACAAAGTTATGGGCCCCGGTGTGAACTTTCAAATGGGGCCCCCCACCATGCCAAAATATATAGGTGAATTAGAAATGGCGACACGCACGAACGAACACGATCTGCGTTAGTATACATGCACCATTACAGAATTAGTTGTAGGCTGTGTTCACAAGACTGAAGTTCACTGTCTGTATACAGACCACAACCTCCAGCCTCGTGGAGGGTATCCCGATCCAAACTCACACTCTCATCCTGGACTTCCTCTTCACGTTCAGTTTGTCCGAAGATGGAGACAGCGACACCAGTGCTGATTGGTGCCTGGCATCTCAACAGCACATCACAGCCCCGAGGGGGTCATCACAGTCACTGTGGGAATAGCACAGGAGGTGAGTATAGGCTTTATTATTTTATTGGGGTGAACATTTAGTTTAACACGAGGTTGTCCTAGTGGGAGACAATCCCTTTAAACATCCAGGCAGAGAAAAAACAGAAGTGCACTTACCGGTCTCTTGTGCGAAAGTCCTTTATTTCGAACATATGCGGGCACACTTGGGGAGAACGTGGACAAAAGACTTTGTCTTTTGTCCATGTTCTCCCCAAGTGTGCC
Source organism: Ranitomeya variabilis (assembly GCF_051348905.1). Lineage (NCBI taxonomy): Eukaryota > Metazoa > Chordata > Amphibia > Anura > Dendrobatidae > Ranitomeya > Ranitomeya variabilis. Next base: position 530,391,137 of record NC_135237.1, on the reverse strand, counting down.
CGCATATGTTCGAAATAAAGGACTTTCGCACAAGAGACCGGTGAGTGCACTTCTGTTTTTTCTTTGCCTGGATTTTTCCACTTTTTATGTGCACCCAGTGTCTAAGGTCAGGCATACATGGCATAACAGCGGCAATCAGTTGTACTATTTATTTGTGGAGGCGGTGACACGTAGGCACATCGGTGCTGTGTATTTTTTTCTATATCTCTACAATCCCTTTAAACAGTGGACTCTTTATTAGCCCATGTGGCAACATTTCAGTTTCATATCAGAGAAATGTTCTGTTATTGATCCGAAACGTTGCCACGTTGGGCCAATAAAGAGTCCGACACTTTTATCACAATCAATCAGAGTGCTGTGTGTGTGTGTGTGTGTATATATATATATATATATATATATATATATATGTATATATATATACATATATATATATAGAAATATAACAGACACACACACATACATTATATAAGTGAAACTGCGACTGAGGTATGTACGTTATATAGGTTATACCACTGTGTGTGTAATATACTGCGACCGCTGTGTATAGCCCATATAGGCCAGCCGCAGTGTGTATGTGTGTGTGTGTGTGTGTGTATAACACACACACTGCGGCTGGCCTATATGGGCTATACACAGCGGTCGCAGTGTATTACACACAGTGGTATAACCTATATAACGTACATACCGCAGTTGCAGTTTCACCTATACAATGTATATAGACTGCTGCACATACATTATATAGGTGATACTGTGATTGCAGTGTATAGTCGCACTATATATACACAGCAGTATCACCTATATATTGTACATACAGCAGTCTATACACAGTATACAGGTCAAACTGCAAATGCTGCGTATACGTAAAAAGATTTCATCCTGGTACTCACCTGAGATGGAGGATGAGGAGGGTCCACTGTCCAGCCAGCGTCGGAGGTGCTGAGGACTTGGAGCCGATGCCTGCCGGGGATCGGTGAGGAGAGCACTGTTCAGAGTGAGGCTCAGGCGTCTGTGCGGCCTTTTCACACTTCTGCACAGTCCCTGGTGTGCACACGCTCTCCTGTTTGCCCGCACTGACCAGGGCTGCAGACGCACGAACAAGGGCCGTGCTCACAAAGGGCACAGAAATCACAGGGGGCACATAGCTGGGGGGCACAGAGATCATATTGGTGCATACAGCTTGGGGGCACAGATCATATTGGGGTACACAGCGTGGGGCAGAGATCATATTGGGGCACACAGCGGGGGGCACAGATCATATTGGGGCAAACAGTGGGGAGTAACACAGAGCTGAGGGGCACAGATCACCTGCAGAGAGGCACAGAGCTGGCAGCACAGAGATCGCTCTGGAGTCTGGACTCTGTTGGGCAGCAGCTCCTATTTCCGGAGTTGGGACAGGACAGGACAGAAGAGCATTGGGTGGTAACTCCGCCCACACGGTAACCCCGCCCACCCCAATGACATCATTCCTGTGCTGCTGTGCAGGAGAGGCAGCATTATGTAATGAACGCTGCTTACCCTGAACTCGGGGGTTAAAGGGTCAGCAGCCGGCACGATACGGCAGGCTGCCCCAGGAGAATTGCGGACCTGACGGCCGCATTTAAAGCCACTCACTGATTTAAAGGGCCAGCGGACAATTTTGTAGCTCAGTGTTTAGGGGCCCTCCCAGTCTTTGCTGGACTGGGCGGGCCCTAAGCACTCTGGGCCCAGTCGCAGCTGCGTCCCCTGCGACCGCGGTAGTTCCGCCCCTGATGCAGACCCCTTGGGTAGCTTTTGGAAAACTTTGCACATTGTACTATATTGAAACTTTTACTCTCTCTCTACCTATTGTAATTACTGCTAAATGTAATGTGAGGTCTCCATCATGGTCTATTTCAGCATGTATCATATTGACCCCTTGGGTAATTTTTGGAAAACTTTGCTCATAATAATAATAATGTTTATTTTTTATATAGCACTAACATAAAACTTATACTCCCTATCTCTAACTATTCTAATAAATAAATACACCTACAAAAAGAATAACACAAGAGCAAATACGAATAAAAGATATATTTATTTATAACATAGATTAAAACAAGACCAAACATAGTCATAAAAATTCCACATAAATAACAGGTGAGGCTCACAAATGCACAGAAACAAGTGGACAAACCTGGAAAAACAAGGACATGAAATCTAAATACAAGTGTATGTATATATATATACAGTTAGGTCCATATATATTGGGACAGAGACAACATTTTTCTAATTTTGGTTATAGACATTACCACAATGAATTTTAAACAAAGCAATTCAGATGCAGTTAAAGTTCAGACTTTCAGCTTTCATTTGAGGGTATCTACATTAAAATTGGATGAAGGGTTTAAGAGTTTTAACTCCTTAACATGTGCCACCCTGTTTTTAAAGGGACCAAAAGTAATTGGACAGATTCAATAATTTTAAATAAAATGTTCATTTTTAGTACTTGGTTAAAAACCCTTTGTTGGCAATGACTGCCTGAAGTCTTGAACTGATGGACATCACCAGACGCTGTGTTTCCTCCTTTTTGATGCTCTGCCAGGCCTTCACTGCGGTGGTTTTCAGTTGCTGTTTGTTTGAGGGCCTTTCTGTCTGAAGTTTAGTCTTTAACTAGTGAAATGCATGCTCAATTGGGTTGAAATCAGGTAACTGACTTGGCCATTCAAGAATATTCCACTTCTTTGCTTTAATAAACTCCTGGGTTGCTTTGGCTTTATGTTCTGGGTCATTGTCCATCTGTAGTATGAAACGACGACCAATCAGTTTGGTTGCATTTGGCTGGATCTGAGCACACAGTATGGCTCTGAATACCTCAGAATTCATTCAGCTGTTTCTGTCCTGTGTCACATCATCAATAAACACTAGTGACCCAGTGCCACTGGCAGCCATGCATGCCCAAGCCATCATACTGCTGTGGATCATGATCTGTACCACGCCTTCGCCAGACTTTTCTCTTTCCATCATTCTGGTAGAGGTTGATCTTGGTTTCATCTGTCCAAATAATGTTCTTCCAGAACTGTGCTGGCTTTTTTAGATGTTTTTTAGCAAAGTCCAGTCTAGCCTTTTTATTCTTGATGCTTATGAGTGGCTTGCACCGTGCAGTGAACCCTCTGTATCTACTTTCATGCAGTCTTCTCTTTATGGTAGATTTGGATATTGATATGCCTACCTCCTGGAGAGTGTTGTTCACTTGGTTGGCTGTTGTGAAGGGGTTTCTCTTCACCATGGAGATTATTCTGCGATCATCCACCACTGTTGTTTTCCATGGGTGCCCAGGTCTTTTTGCATTGATGAGTTCACCAGTGCTTTCTTTCTTTCTCAGGATGTACCAAACAGTAGATTTTGCCACTCCTAATATTGTAGCAATTTCTCGGATGGGTTTTTTCTGTTTTCGCAGCTTAAGGATGGCTTGTTTCACCTGCATGGAGAGCTCCTTTGACCACATGTAAACTTCACAGCAAAACTTTCCAAATGCAAGCACCACACTTCAAATCAACTCCAGGCCTTTTATCTGCTTAATTGAGAATGACATAACGAAGGGATTGCCCACACCTGTCCATGAAATAGCCTTGGAGTCAATTGTCCAATTACTTCTGATCCCTTTAAAAACAGGGTGGCACATGTTAAGGAGCTGAAACTCCTAAACCCTTCATCCAATTTTAATGTGGATACCCTCAAATGAAAGCTGAAAGTCTGAACTTCAACTGCATCTGAATTGCTTTGTTTAAAATTCATTGTGGTAATGTCTATAACCAAAATTAGAAAAATGTTGTCTCTGTCCAAATATATATGGACCTAACTGTATATATATATATATATATATCTATAATCTATAATATAACAGTGGGAGTGTCACTCTGTCCGAAGCCTTTATAGACTGCGCAAGCGCCGGCGCAGTCTGGACCCCACAGAGTGATGCTCCCAGGAGATCGCGGTATGTGTAAGCACTGAATGCACATCGCGATCTCCAACGGAGAAGCAGGGACGTGCCAGGAGGGTGAGTATGCTATATTCACCTGTCCCCCATTCCACCGATGCGCGCTGCTCCATCCTCCACATCCTCTGCCTGTGACGTTCAGTTCAGAGGGCGCGATGACGTGCTTAATGCGTGCCGCCCTCTGACTGAACAATCACTGCCAGAGGACTCGGAAGATGGAGCAGCACGCAGCACTGGATCAGGGTCAGGTGACTATAGCAAGTGCCGGGGGCCTGAGCCAGCGGCGACTCCGGCACCTGACCCCCACAGCTCGCCGGTGTCCCCGCCTGCTCAGGCCCCCCAGCACTCGGTGCCCAGCGACGATAGGTGAGTATGTTATTTTTTTTATTGCATCAGCATACAGGGCATATAATACTATGGAGCATCTTATGGGGGCCATCAACCATAATGGAGCAGCATACAAGTCAAACAACACTATGGAGCATTTTATGGGGGCCATCAACCACAATGGAGCATCATACAGAGCATATAATACTATGGAGCATCTTATGGGGGCCATCAACCATAATGGAGCAGCATACAAGGCATATAATACTATGGAGCATCTTATGGGGGCCATCAACCATAATGGAGTAGCATACAGGGCATATAATACTATGGAGCATCTTATGGGGGCCATCAACCATAATGGATCAGCAAACAGGGCATATAATACTATGGAGCATCTTATGGGGGCCATCAACCACAATGGAGCAGCATACAGAGCATATAATACTATGGAGCATCTTATGGGGGCCATCAACCACAATGGAGCATCATACAGGGCATATAATGCTATGGAGCATCTTATGGGGGCCATCAACCATAATGGAGCAGCATACAAGGCATATAATACTATGGAGCATCTTATGGGGGCCATCAACCATAATGGATCAGCATACAGGGCATATAATACTATGGAGCATCTTATGGGGGGCCATCAACCACAATGGAGCAGCATACAGGGCATATAATACTATGGAGCATCTTATGGAGGCCATCAACCATAATGGAGCAGCATACAAGGCATATAATACTATGGAGCATCTTATGGGGGGCCATCAACCATAATGGAGCATCATACAGGGCATATAATACTATGGAGCATCTTATGGGGGCCATCAACCATAATGGAGCAGCAAAGAAGGCATATAATACTATGGAGCATCTTATGGGGGCCATCAACCATAATGGAGCAGCATACAGGGCATGTAATACTATGGAGCATCTTATGGGGGCCATCAACCATAATGGATCAGCATACAGGGCATATAATACTATGGAGCATCTTATAGGGCCATCAACCATAATGGAGCAGCATATGAGGCATATACTATGGAGCATCTTATGGGAGCCATCAACCATAATGGAGCAGCCTATGAGGCATATAATACTATGGAGCATATTATGGGGGCCATCAACCATAATGGATCAGCATGCAGGGGATATAAAACTATGGAGCATCTTACGGGGGCCATCAACCATAATGGAGCAGCATATGAGGCATATACTATGGAGCATCTTATGGGTGCATCAACCATAATGGAGCAGCATATGAGGCATAAACTATGGAGCATCTTATGGGGGCCATCAACCATAATGGAGCTGCATATGAGGCATATACCATGGAGCATCTTATGGGGGCCATCAACCATAATGGAGCAGCATACAGGGAACATAATACTACTAGATTGTGGCCCGATTCTAACGCATCGGGTATTCTAGAATATGCATGTCCCCGTAGTATATGGACAATGATGATTCCAGAATTCGCGGCAGACTGTGCCCGTCGCTGATTGGTCAGGGCAACCTTTATGACATCATCGGCGCCATGGCAACCATTATGACATCTACGTCGATACTGTGCCTGTCGCTGATTGGTCGAGGCCTGGCGGCCTCGACCAATCAGAGACGCGGGATTTCCAGGACAGACAGAAAAACCCTTAGACAATTATATATATAGATGGAGCATCTTATGGGGGCCATCAACCATAATGGAGCAGCATACAGGGCATATAATACTATGGAGCATCTTATGGGGGCTGTTATGGACCTGGTGGTTAGGAGCACCTGGAATGACCTGATGGTTAAACGGCAAAACAGGACAAGCTCTGGGAAGTGGGAACTCTGCTGACCGCAAACCCTAATCCTATCACACACACTAGAAATAGCCGTGGAGCGTACCTAACTCTGCCTAGACGCCTCTTCACAGCCTAAGAGCTAACTACCCCTAAAGATAGGAAATAAAGCCTTACCTTGCCTCAGAGAAATTCCCCAAAGGAAAAGGCAGCCCCCACAAATATTGACTGTGAGTTAAGAGGAAAGTCACAAACACAGGAATGAAACAGGTTTCAGCAAAGGAGGCCAGTCTTACTAAACAGACCGAGGATAGAAAAGGGATCTTTGCGGTCAGCACAAAAAACTACAAAAAACCACGCAGAGTGTGCAAAAAGACCCCCGCACCGACTCACGGTGCGGAGGGGCCACTCTGCACCCCAGAGCTTCCAGCTAGCAAGACAATATCATGATAGCAAGCTGGACAAGAACTTAGCAAGTACTAAGAAATACATTCAGTACAAAATGAACAACAAATAAACTAGCAGGGACTTAGCTTCTGCTGGAGTAGACAGGTCATCAGAAAGATCCAAGAGAGATCTGAATGAGTACTGATACATTGACAGCTGGCATGAAGTAACGATCTGAGTGGAGTTAAATAGAGAAGCCAGCCAAGCCCTAAACGAGGGCAGCTGAGGAAGCAACCTCAGCACCAGCAGCTCCACTCACAACCACCAGAGGGAGTTCATGGACAGAACTCGCCGAAGTACCATTCATGACCACAGGAGGGAGTTCGAGAACGGAATTCACAACAGTACCCCCCCCTTGAGGAGGGGTCACCGAACCCTCACCAGAGCCCCCAGGCTGATCAGGACGAGCCAAATGAAAGGCTCGCACTAAATCGGCAGCATGGACATCGGAGGCGACAACCCAGGAATTATCCTCCTGACCATAGCCCTTCCATTTGACCAGGTACTGAAGTTTCCGTCTCGAAATACGAGAATCTAAAATCTTCTCCACCACATACTCCAACTCCCCCCCGACCAACACCGGAGCAGGAGGGTCAACAGAGGGAACCATAGGCACCACATATCTCCGCAACAACGACCTATGGAACACATTATGGATGGCAAAAGAAGCTGGAAGGGCCAAACGAAATGACACAGGATTAAGAATTTCAGAAATCTTATAAGGACCAATGAAACGAGGCTTAAACTTAGGAGAAGAAACCTTCATAGGAACATAACGAGATGACAACCAAACCAAATCCCCAACACGAAGTCGGGGACCAACATAGCGACGGCGGTTAGCGAAACGTTGAGCCTTCTCCTGGGACAATGTCAAATTGTCCACTACGTGAGTCCAAATTTGCTGCAACCTGTCCACCACAGAATCTACACCAGGACAGTCCGAAGGCTCAACCTGCCCTGAGGAAAAACGAGGATGAAAACCAGAATTACAAAAAAAAGGCGAAACCAAAGTAGCCGAACTGGCCTGATTATTAAGGGCGAACTCAGCCAATGGCAAGAAGGTCACCCAATCATCCTGATCAGCAGAAACAAAGCATCTCAGATATGTTTCCAAAGTCTGATTGGCTCGTTCGGTTTGGCCATTTGTCCGAGGATGGAAAGCCGAAGAAAAAGACAAATCAATGCCCATCTTAGCACAAAAGGACCGCCAAAACCTTGAAACAAACTGGGAACCACTGTCCGACACGATGTTCTTCGGAATGCCATGCAAACGAACCACATGCTGGAAAAATAATGGAACCAAATCAGAGGAGGAAGGTAATTTAGGCAAGGGTACCAAATGGACCATCTTAGAGAAGCGATCACAAACCACCCAGATGACCGACATCCTTTGAGAGACAGGGAGATCTGAAATAAAATCCATGGAAACATGCGTCCAGGGCCTTTTCGGGACCGGCAAGGGCAAAAGTAACCCACTTGCACGAGAACAGCAGGGCTTGGCCCAAGCACAAGTCCCGCAGGACTGCACAAAAGAACGCACATCCCTGTCATGATCTCCATGGCCAGAGAACTAGCATAAGCCTCAATAGGAACAAGCTCTTGGAAGATGTAACTATACTGACCATGAACTAAACCTACCGCATCATCTAGAAGTAGCCAGGTAGCATGTCCTACTTTTTATCCCTATATGCCCAGCGCCGGCCGGAGAACTAAATAATGCTAGCAGAGGGAAATATAAGACCTGACTCACCTCTAGAGAAATGCCCAAAAAGGAGACAGAGGCCCCCCACATATATTGGCGGTGATATGAGATGAAACAACAAACGCAGCAGGAAAATAGTTTTAGCAAATTTGAGGTCCGCTTTCTAGATAGCAGAAGACAGAAAGCACACTTTCATGGTCAGTAGAAAACCCTAACAAAACACATCCAGAAATTACTTTAGGACTCTGGCATTAACTCATAATACCAGAGTGGCAATTCCTGATCAACAAGAGCTTTCCAGACACAGTAACGAAACTGCAGCTGTGAACTGGAACCAAAATACAAAAACAAAACATGGACGAATGTCCAACTTATCTAGTAGATGTCTGGGAGCAGGAACAAGCACAGAGAGGCTTCTGATAACATTGTTGACCGGCAAGCATCTAACAGAGAAGCCAGGTTATATAGCGACACCCAGATCTAATCAGAACAGGTGAACAGGGAAGATGATGTCACAAGTTCAATTCCACCAGTAGCCACCGGGGGAGCCCAGAATCCAAATTCACAACAGTACCCCCCCCTCAAGGAGGGGGCACCGAACCCTCACCAGAACCACCAGGGCGATCAGGATGGGCCCTATGAAAGGCACGAACCAGATCAGAGGCATGAACATCAGATGCAGTGACCCAAGAATTATCCTCCTGGCCGTATCCCTTCCACTTGACCAGATACTGGAGTCTCCGTCTGGAAACACGGGAGTCTAGGATTTTTTCCACAACGTACTCCAACTCACCCTCAACCAACACCGGAGCAGGAGGCTCAACGGAAGGCACAACCGGTGCCTCATACCTGCGCAATAACGACCGATGAAAAACGTTATGAATAGAAAAGGATGCAGGGAGGTCCAAACGGAAGGAAACAGGGTTAAGAATCTCCAATATTTTATACGGACCGATGAACCGAGGCTTAAACTTAGGAGATGAGACCCTCATAGGGACAAAACGAGAAGACAACCACACCAAATCTCCAACACAAAGCCGAGGACCAACACGACGGTGACGGTTGGCAAAAAGCTGAGTCTTCTCCTGGGACAACTTTAAATTGTCCATCACCTGCCCCCAGATATGATGCAATCTCTCCACCACCGCATCCACTCCAGGACAATCCGAGGATTCCATCTGACCGGAGGAAAATCGAGGGTGGAACCCCGAATTACAGAAAAACGGGGACACCAAAGTGGCAGAGCTGGCCCGATTATTGAGGGCGAACTCCGCCAATGGCAAAAAAGCAACCCAATCATCCTGGTCAGCAGACACAAAACACCTCAGATATGTCTCCAGGGTCTGATTAGTCCGCTCGGTCTGGCCATTAGTCTGAGGGTGAAAAGCAGACGAAAAAGACAAATCTATGCCCATCCTAGCACAGAATGCCCGCCAAAATCTAGACACAAATTGGGTTCCTCTGTCAGAAACGATATTCTCAGGAATACCATGCAAACGAACAACATTTTGAAAAAACAGGGGCACCAACTCGGAAGAAGAAGGCAATTTGGGCAGGGGAACCAAATGGACCATCTTAGAAAAACGGTCACACACCACCCAGATGACAGACATCTTCTGAGAAACAGGCAGATCTGAAATAAAATCCATCGAGATGTGTGTCCAAGGCCTCTTAGGAATAGGCAAGGGCAACAATAATCCACTAGCCCGAGAACAACAAGGCTTGGCCCGAGCACAAACGTCACAAGACTGCACAAAGCCTCGCACATCTCGTGACAGGGAAGGCCACCAGAAGGATCTTGCCACCAAATCCCTGGTACCAAAAATTCCAGGATGACCTGCCAATGCAGAAGAATGTACCTCAGAGATGACTCTACTGGTCCAATCATCAGGAACAAACAACCTATCAGGCGGACAACGATCCGGTCTATCCGCCTGAAACTCCTGCAAGGCCCGCCGCAGGTCTGGAGAAACGGCTGACAAGATAACTCCCTCCTTAAGAATACCTGTGGGGTCAGAGTTGCCGGGTGAATCAGGCTCAAAACTCCTAGAAAGGGCATCCGCCTTAACATTCTTAGAACCCGGTAGGTACGATACCACAAAATTAAACCGAGAGAAAAATAATGACCAGCGCGCCTGTCTAGGATTCAGGCGCCTGGCGGTCTCAAGATAGATCAAATTTTTGTGGTCAGTCAATACCACCACCTGATGTCTGGCCCCCTCGAGCCAATGGCGCCACTCCTCAAACGCCCACTTCATGGCCAAAAGCTCCCGATTCCCAACATCATAATTCCGCTCAGCGGGCGAAAATTTACGGGAAAAGAAGGCACAAGGCCTCATCACGGCGCAGTCAGAACTTTTCTGCGACAACACTGCCCCAGCCCCGATCTCAGAAGCGTCGACCTCAACCTGAAAAGGAAGAGTCACATCAGGCTGACGCAACACAGGGGCAGAAGAAAAACGGCGCTTAAGCTCCTGAAAGGCCTCCACAGCATCAGGGGACCAATTAGCAACATCAGCACCCTGTCTAGTCAAATCGGTCAATGGCTTAACGACATCCGAAAAACCAGAAATAAATCGACGATAAAAGTTGGCAAAGCCCAAAAATTTCTGAAGACTTTTAAGAGAAGAGGGCTGCGTCCAATCACAAATAGCTTGAACCTTGACAGGATCCATCTCAATGGAAGAGGGAGAAAAAATATATCCCAAAAAGGAAATTCTCTGAACCCCAAAAACGCACTTAGAACCCTTGACACACAGAGAATTAGACCGCAAAACCTGAAAAACCCTCTTAACTTGCCGGACATGAGAGTCCCAATCATCCGAAAAAATCAGAATATCATCCAGATACACTATCATAAATTTATCCAAAAAATCGCGGAAAATATCATGCATAAAGGACTGGAAGACTGAAGGGGCATTAGAAAGACCAAAAGGCATCACCAAATACTCAAAGTGGCCCTCGGGCGTATTAAATGCGGTTTTCCACTCATCCCCCTGCCTGATCCGCACCAAATTATACGCCCCACGGAGATCAATCTTAGAGAACCACTTGGCCCCCTTTATGCGAGCAAACAAATCAGTCAGCAACGGCAATGGGTATTGATATTTAACCGTGATTTTATTCAAAAGCCGATAATCAATACATGGTCTCAAAGAGCCGTCTTTTTTTGACACAAAGAAAAAACCGGCTCCTAAGGGAGATGACGATGGACGAATATGTCCCTTTTCCAAGGACTCCTTTATATATTCTCGCATAGCAGTATGTTCAGGCACAGACAGATTAAATAAACGACCCTTTGGGTATTTACTACCCGGAATTAAATCTATAGCACAATCGCACTCACGGTGCGGAGGTAGTGAACCCAGCTTGGGTTCTTCAAAGACGTCACGATAATCAGACAGGAACTCAGGGATTTCAGAGGGAATAGATGATGAAATGGACACCAAAGGTACGTCCCCATGAGTCCCCTTACATCCCCAGCTCAACACAGACATAGCTCTCCAGTCAAGGACTGGGTTGTGAGACTGCAGCCATGGCAATCCCAGCACCAAATCATCATGTAGATTATACAGCACCAGAAAACGAATAGTCTCCTGGTGATCCGGATTAATACACATAGTCACTTGTGTCCAGTATTGTGGTTTATTATTAGCCAATGGGGTGGAGTCAATCCCCTTCAGAGGAATAAGAGTCTCCAAAGGCTCTAAATCATACCCACAGCGTTTGGCAAAGGACCAATCCATAAGACTCAAAGCGGCGCCAGAGTCGATATAGGCGTCCGTAGTAATAGATGACAAAGAGCAAATCAGGGTCACAGACAAAATAAATTTAGACTGTAAAGTGCCAATGGGAACGGATTTATCAAGCTTTTTAGTACGCTTAAAGCATGCTGATATAACATGAGTAGAATCCCCACAATAGAAACACAACCCATTTTTCCGTCTAAAATTCTGCCGCTCGCTTCTGGACAGAATTCTATCACACTGCATGTTTTCTGGCGTCTTCTCAGTGGACACCGCCAGATGGTGCACTGGTTTGCGCTCCCGCAGACGCCTATCGATCTGAATGGCCATTGTCATGGACTCATTCAGACTTGCAGGCACAGGGAACCCCACCATAACATCTTTAATGGCATCAGAAAGACCCTCTCTGAAAGTAGCCGCCAAGGCACACTCATTCCACTGAGTAAGCACAGACCATTTACGGAATTTTTGGCAGTAAATTTCAGCTTCATCTTGCCCCTGCGATAGGGACATCAAAGTTTTTTCTGCCTGAAGTTCCAAATGAGGTTCCTCATACAGCAAGCCCAAGGCCAGAAAAAACGCATCCACATTGCGCAACGCAGGATCCCCTGGTGCCAATGCAAAAGCCCAATCTTGAGGGTCGCCGCGGAGCAAGGAAATCACAATCCCAACCTGCTGTGCAGGGTCTCCAGCAGAACGAGATTTCAGGGACAAAAATAACTTACAATTATTTCTAAAATTCTGAAAGCTAGATCTATTCCCTGAGAAGAATTCCGGCAAAGGAATTCTCGGCTCTGATACCGGAGCATGAACAACAAAATCTTGCAAACTTTGTACTTTCGTGGCGAGATTATTCAAACCTGCAGTTACACTCTGTAGATCCATTATAGACAGGTGAACATAGAGCCATTCAAAGATTAGAAGGAGAGAGAAAAAAAAGAAAGACTGCAGCATAGACAGACTGGCAAGTGATCCAATTAAGAGCACACTAACTACTAGAGAAAAAAAAAAAAAAAAAAAATTTTCAGCAGACTTCTTATTTCTCTCCTTTCTCAGCCAAGGATTTTAACCCTTTAACTGGCCGGTCAAACTGTCATGATCTCCATGGCCAGAGAACTAGCATAAGCCTCAATAGGAACAAGCTCTTGGAAGATGTAACTATACTGACCATGAACTAAACCTACCGCATCATCTAGAAGTAGCCAGGTAGCATGTCCTACTTTTTATCCCTATATGCCCAGCGCCGGCCGGAGAACTAAATAATGCTAGCAGAGGGAAATATAAGACCTGACTCACCTCTAGAGAAATGCCCAAAAAGGAGACAGAGGCCCCCCACATATATTGGCGGTGATATGAGATGAAACAACAAACGCAGCAGGAAAATAGTTTTAGCAAATTTGAGGTCCGCTTTCTAGATAGCAGAAGACAGAAAGCACACTTTCATGGTCAGTAGAAAACCCTAACAAAACACATCCAGAAATTACTTTAGGACTCTGGCATTAACTCATAATACCAGAGTGGCAATTCCTGATCAACAAGAGCTTTCCAGACACAGTAACGAAACTGCAGCTGTGAACTGGAACCAAAATACAAAAACAAAACATGGACGAATGTCCAACTTATCTAGTAGATGTCTGGGAGCAGGAACAAGCACAGAGAGGCTTCTGATAACATTGTTGACCGGCAAGCATCTAACAGAGAAGCCAGGTTATATAGCGACACCCAGATCTAATCAGAACAGGTGAACAGGGAAGATGATGTCACAAGTTCAATTCCACCAGTAGCCACCGGGGGAGCCCAGAATCCAAATTCACAACACATCCCGTGACAAGGAAGGCCACCAAAAGGACCTAGCCACCAAATCTCTGGTACCAAAAATCCCAGGATGACCAGCCAACACCGAACAATGAACCTCAGAGATAACTCTACTAGTCCATCTATCAGGGACAAATAGTTTCTCCGCTGGACAACGGTCAGGTCTATCAGCCTGAAACTCCTGCAGCACCTGCCGCAAATCAGGGGAGATGGCAGACAGAATTACCCCGTCTGAGAATACCAGCCGGCTCAGGAACTCCCGGAGAATCAGGCACAAAACTCCTTGAAAGGGCATCAGCCTTCACATTCTTAGAACCCGGAAGGTATGAAACCACAAAATTGAAACGGGAGAAAAACAGCGACCATCGAGCCTGTCTAGGATTCAACCGCTTGGCAGACTCGAGATAGGTCAGATTCTTGTGATCCGTTAAGACCACCACGCGATGCTTGGCTCCCTCAAGCCAATGTCGCCACTCCTCGAATGCCCACTTCATAGCCAACAACTCCCGATTGCCAACATCATAATTACGCTCAGCAGGCGAAAACTTTCTAGAAAAGAAAGCACATGGCTTCATCACAGAGCCATCAGAACTTCTTTGAGACAAAACAGCCCCTGCTCCAATCTCAGAAGCATCAACCTCAACCTGAAAAGGGAGCAAAACATCTGGCTGACACAACAGAGGGGCCGAAGAGAAACAACGTTTCAACTTCTGAAAAGCCTCAACGGCCGCAGAGGACCAATTCACCACATCCGCACCTTTCTTGGTCAAATCAGTCAACGGTTTAACAACACTAGAAAAATTAGCGATGAAGCGACGGTAAAAATTAGCAAAGCCCAGGAATTTCTGAAGGCTCTTCACAGACGTAGGCTGAGTCCAATCATAAATGGCCTGAACTTTAACAGGATCCATCTCGATAGTAGAAGGGGAAAAAATGAAGCCCAAAAAGGAAACCTTCTGAACTCCGAAGAGACATTTAGACCCCTTCACAAACAAGGAATTAGCACGAAGGACCAGGAACACCATCCTGACCTTCTTCACATGAGACTCCCAATCATCCGAAAATACCAAAATATCATCCAAATATACAATCATGAATCTATCCAGATACTTTAGGAAAATGTCATGCATAAAGGACTGAAACACAGATGGAGCATTAGAAAGCCCGAATGGCATCACCAGGTACTCAAAATGGCCCTCGGGCGTATTAAATGCTGTTTTCCATTCCCTGTTTAATGCGCACAAGATTATACGCCCCTCGAAGATCTATCTTGGTGAACCAACTAGCCCCCTTACTCCGAGCAAACAAATCAGACAGTAGAGGCAAAGGGTACTGAAATTTGACCGTGATTTTATTGAGATGGCGGTATCAGAGAACCATCCTTCTTGGCCACAAAAAAGAACCCTGCTCCCAACGGTGACGACAACGGGCGAATATGCCCTTTCTCCAAGGACTCCTTTATATAACTCCGCATAGCGGCCTGTTCTGGCACAGATAAATTGAAAAGTCGGCCCTTAGGAATCTTACTACCAGGAATCAAATTAATAGCACAATCACAATCCCTATGAGGAGGTAGGGCACTGGACTTGGGCTCATCAAACACATCCCGGTAATCTGAAAAAAACTCATGGACTTCAGAAGGAGTGGAAGAAGAAATTGACAACAATGGAACATCTCCATCTACCCCCTGACAACCCCAACTGGACACAGACATTGATTTCCAATCCAATACTGGATTATGGACCTGTAGCCATGGCAAACCCAACACGACCACATCATGCAAATTATACAACACCAAAAAGCGAATATCTTCCTGATGTGCAGGAGCCATGCACATGGTCAACTGAGTCCAGTACTGAGGCTTATTCTTGGCCAAAGGCGTAGCATCAATTCCCCTTAATGGAATAGGATACTGCAAGGGCTCCAAGAAAAAACCACAGCACCTGGCAAACTCCAAGTCCATCAAATTCAGAGCAGCGCCTGAATCCACAAATGCCATTACAGAGTAGGATGACAAAGAGCAAATCAGAGTAACGGACAAAAGAAATTTAGGCTGTACAGTACCAATGGTGACAGACCTAGCGAACCGCTTAGTGCGCTTAGGACAATCAGAAATAGCATGAGTGGAGTCACCACAGTAAAAACACAGCCCATTCTGACGTCTGTGTTCTTGCCGTTCAGCTCTGGTCAAAGTCCTATCACATTGCATCGGCTCAGGCTTCTGCTCAGAGGATACTGCCAAATGGTGCACAACTTTGCGCTCACGCAAGCGCCGATCGATCTGAATGGCCAAGGACATTGATTCATTCAGACCAGCAGGCGTGGGGAACCCCACCATAACATCCTTAAGGGCTTCAGAAAGACCCTTTCTGAAAATTGCTGCCAGGGCACACTCATTCCATTGAGTAAGCACAGACCACTTTCTAAACTTCTGGCAATATACCTCCGCTTCATCCTGACCCTGACACAAAGCCAGCAAGATTTTCTCTGCCTGATCCACAGAATTAGGTTCGTCATAAAGCAATCCAAGCGCCAGAAAAAACGCATCTACATTAAGCAATGCAGGATCTCCTGGCGCAAGGGAAAATGCCCAGTCTTGAAGGTCGCCACGTAACAAAGAAATAATGATTTTTACTTGCTGAATGGGGTTACCAGAGGTGCGGGGTTTCAAAGCAAGAAACAGTCTACAATTATTTTTGAAATTCAGAAACTTAGATCTATCCCCAGAAATCAAATCAGGAATTGGAATTCTAGGCTCTAACATCGGATTCTGAACTACATAATCTTGAATGCTTTGTACCCTTGCAGTGAGTTGATCCACACAAGAGGACAGAACTTGAATGTCCATATCTACACCTGAGTCCTGAACCACCCAGAGATTAAGGGGAAAAGAAAGACAAAACACACTGCAGAGAAAAATAATGGTCTCAGAACTTCTCTTATCCCTCTATTGAGATGCATTAACACTTTGTGGCCAGCTGTATTGTTATGGACCTGGTGGTTAGGAGCACCTGGAATGACCCGATGGTTAAACGGCAAAACAGGACAAGCTCTGGGAAGTGGGAACTCTGCTGACCGCAAACCCTAATCCTATCACACACACTAGAAATAGCCATGGAGCGTACCTAACTCTGCCTAGACGCCTCTTCACAGCCTAAGAGCTAACTACCCCTAAAGATAGGAAAATAAGCCTTACCTTGCCTCAGAGAAATTCCCCAAAGGAAAAGACAGCCCCCCACAAATATTGACTGTGAGTTAAGAGGAAAGTCACAAACACAGGAATGAAACAGGTTTCAGCAAAGGATGCCAGTCTTGCTAAACAGACCGAGGATAGAAAAGGGATCTTTGCGGTCAGCACAAAAAACTACAAAAAACCACACAGAGTGTGCAAAAAGACCCCCGCACCGACTCACGGTGCGGAAGTGCCACTCTGCACCCCAGAGCTTCCAGCTAGCAAGGCAATATTATGATAGCAAGCTGGACAAGAACTTAGCAAGTACTAAGAAATACATTCAGTACAAAATGAACAACAAAAAACTAGCAGGGACTTAGCTTCTGCTGGAGTAGACAGGTCATCAGAAAGATCCAAGAGAGATCTGAACCAGTACTGATACATTGACAGCTGGCATGAAGTAACGATCTGAGTGGAGTTAAATAGAGAAGCCAGCCAAGCCCTAAACGAGGGCAGCTGAGGAAGCAACCTCAGCACCAGCAGCTCCACTCACAACCACCAGAGGGAGTTCACGGACAGAACTCGCCGAAGTACCATTCATGACCACAGGAGGGAGTTCGAGAACGGAATTCACAACAGGGGGCCATCAACCATAATGGAGCAGCATGTGAGGCATATAATACTATGGAGCATATTATGGGGGCCATCAACCTTAATGGATTAGCATACAGGGCATATAATACTATGGAGCATCTTATGGGGGCCATCAACCATAATGGAGCAGCATATGAGGCATATACTATGGAGCATCTTATGGGTGCATCAACCATAATGGAGCAGCATATGAGGCATAAACTTTGGAGCATCTTATGGGGGCCATCAACCATAATGGAGCAGCATATGAGGCATATAATATGGAGCATCTTATGGGGGCCATCAACCATAATGGATCAGCATACAGGGCATATAATACTATGGAGCATCTTATGGGGGCCATCAACCATAATGGAGCAGCATATGAGGCATATACTATGGAGCATCTTATGGGGGCCATCAATCATAATGGAGCAGCATACAGGGCGTATAATACTATGGAGCATCTTATGAGGGCAATCAACCATAATGGAGCAGCATATGAGGCATATACTATGGATCATCTTACGGGGGCCATCAACCATAATGGAGCAGCATATGAGGCATATACTATGGAGCATCTTATGGGGGCCATCAACCATAATGGAGCAGCATATGAGGCATATACTATGGAGCATCTTATGGGGGCCAACAACCTTTATGGAGCAGAGTATGGGGCTTATGGATGGGAGCAGCAAATTACTGAACGGTAGCGCAGGATGGGAGCACCACATTACAGAACTGTGGCGCAGGATGGGAGCAGCACATGATAGAATAGAGCAGCACATGACAGAATAGGGCAGCACATGACAGAATGGGGGTGCAGGATGGCAGCAGCACATGACAGAACTGGGGTGCAGGATGGAAGCAGCACTTGACAGAATGGGGGTGCAGGATGGAAGCAGCACATGACAGAACAGGGGCGCAGGATGGGCGCAGCACATGACAGGATGGGGGCTCAAGATGGGAGCAGCGCATGACAGCATGGGGGCACAGGATGGGAACAGCACATGACAGAATGGGGGGGTAGGATGGGAGCAGCACATGACAGAATGGGGCGCAGGATGGCAGCAGCACATAACAGAATCGTGGCTCAGGATGGGAGCAGCACATGACAGAACGGGGGCGCAGGATGGGAGCAGCACATGACAGAACGGGGGAGCAGGATGGCAGCAGCACATGACATTATAGGAGCACCACATGACAGGATGGGGGCACAAGATAGGAGCAGCACATGGCAGGATAAAGGGGCAGGATGGAAGCAGCACGTGACAGGATGGGGGCGCAGGATGAGAGCAGCACATGAAAGGATGGGGCGCAGGAAGGGAGCAGCACATAACCAAAATGGAGGCGCAGGATGGGAGCAGCACATGATAGCATGTGGGTGCAGGATGCAAGCACTACATGACAGGATAAGGGCGCAGGATGGGAGCAGCACATGACAGCATGGGGGTGCAGGATGGGAGCACCACATGACAGCATGGGGGCGCAGGATGGGAGCACATGACAGGATGAGGGCTCAGGAAGATAGTAGCACATAACAGGATGGGGGTGCATGATGGTAGCAGCACATGACAGGATTGGGGTGGAGTATGGGAGCACCACATGACAGGATTGGGGTACAGGATGGGACCACCACATGACAGGATTGGGGTACAGGATGGGAGCATGTGACAGGATGAGTGCTCAGGAAGACAGTAGCACATCACAAGATGGAAGCACACAAAACAGGATGGGGGCTGCACATAACAGGATGGGGGCGCAAGATGGTAGCAGCACATGACAAGATTAGGGCGCAGGATGGAAGCAACACATACCAGGATGGAGACCATATACCAATATAAATGCTCGCCACCCGGGCGTAGAACGGGTTCAATAGCTAGTATATATATATATATATATATATATATATATACTGTATGTGTGTATCTCTCTCAGGCAAGGAATGTTAAATGTCATATAAAAAGACGGGAATGGCACACTTTATTCATTATGAGCTAGTGCTCGGGTGTGGTGAACATCTGAATTTCCTCTACCCTTTCTGGTAATTAATGTTGTAATTTCATCAGACATGTACATAGGATGGCTGTGTTAAAGGTGTTGTATCCATTTGATTAAATACATGTGGGTTTCCATAATGTTAGTACATACATCTAGGCCTACCATATGGGTAGATCCAAGTATATAGGATTTTCTCTGTCTGCTATTGGGTACAATGGAGCACTAGCTCATGATTAGGGTTGAGCGACTTTTCATTTTTTGAGATCGAGTCGGGTTTCACGAAACCCGACTTTCTCAAAAGTCGGGTCGAGTGAAATCGGCCGATCTTATTGAAAAGTCGGGGTCGGGGATCGGCCAAAACACGAAACCCAATGCATTTCAATGGGGAAGCATACTTTTTTAATATTTGCTTCAGCGCGATAATGTTGAAAAGCCGGTAATTCAAATGCCGGCTTTTCATTTCTCCTGCCTAAACTGGGAAATAAGTCGGATGAACTGTTGGCATTAATACGGACCCAGAGGGATAACAAGGAATGCAGTTTGATGTGTTTTACTGAAACATGGTTACGCGGCGAGATCCCTGACTCGAGTGTTTCAGTACCAGGATTTCACATGGTCCGGGCTGATAGAGACACTATGAAGAGTGGCAAAAAAAAGGGCGAAGGAGTTATACTCTACATAAACAATGGATGGTGCAATCAGGGGCATGTGACAGTAAGGGAGCGCCATTGTTGTCCGAACATTGAACTGCTAGCTGTTGGCCTCAGACCTTACTATATTCCTAGAGAATTCTCGCTTGTTATTGCAATAGTGTTGTACATACCACCAACTGCAAACCATGAGGCTGCAGGTGAAGTGCTGTCAGGAGTCATTGCTCGGCTCCAGATGAAACATCCCAACTCGCTTACTGTAATCTCTGGGGATTTTAATTGGGCTAAAATTTCTACTGCCTTACCTAAATTCTATCAATTTGTTAAATGTACAACACGTGACAACATTATTTTGGACTTACTCTATGCGAATGTCAAGAATGCTTATTCATTGTCTACCCTGCCGCCCTTGGGGAAATCTGATCACAATCTCATACTATTGTCACCAGTCTACCAACCTGTTGTTAGTTAACAGCCTGCTACAATTAAATCTGTTAAGGTACCGTCACACTAAGCGACGCTGCAGCGATAGCGACAGCAATGCCGATCGCTGCAGCGTCGCTGTGTGGTCGCTGGAGAGCTGTCACACAGACCGCTCTCCAGCGACCAGCGATGCCGAGGTCCCCGGGTAACCAGGGTAAACATCGGGTTGCTAAGCGCAGGGCCGCGCTTAGTAACCCGATGTTTACCCTGGTTACCAGCGTAAAAGTTAAAAAAACAAACAGTACATACTCACCTGCGCGTCCCCCAGCCTCTGCATCCTGACGCTGACTGAGCTCCGGCCCTAACAGCAGAGCGGTGACGTCACCGCTGTTGCTTTCACTTTCAGTTTAGGGCCGGCGCTTTAGTGTCAGGAAGCAGAGGCTGGGGGACGCGCAGGTGAGTATGTACTGTTTGTTTTTTTAACTTTTACGCTGGTAACCAGGGTAAACATCGGGTTACTAAGCGCGGCCCTGCGCTTAGTAACCCGATGTTTACCCTGGTTACCAGTGTAAAATATCGCTGGTATCGTCGCTTTTGCTGTCAAACACGGCGATACACGGCGACCTAGCGACCAAATAATGTGCAGACCTTCTAGCAGCGACCAGCAATTTCACAGCGGGATCCAGATCGCTGCTGCGTGTCAAATACAGCGATATCGCCATCCAGGTCGCTGCAACGTCACGGATTGCTGGCGATATCGCCTAGTGTGACGGTACCTTTAGAATGTGGAGTCCAACAAATGAACAGGCTTTGCAGGATTGCTTTCATCTTACAGACTGGGATGTGTTGCTTGGGACAATGGACGAGTATACAAACGTTAATGATGTGGTTAGTAGAGTGACTGACTACATTAAGGGTATGTGCACACGTCAGGATTTTGTGCAGAATTTGTGCAGAATTTTCCTGAGATTTTCCTGAGGAAAATCTGGCACCACTCCCAGGAAATCCTTATGCATTTTTTGTGCGTTTTTTGTGCGTTTTTGGTGCATTTTTTGTGCGTTTTTTAATGCGTTTTTTGGTGCGTTTTTTGTGCGTTTTTTAGAACACATAAAGTTGGTTGTAAAAAAAAAACCTCCCATGAGGTCATTTCCTGGTCCAACCCCTCTTCTCCATTTTGCTTCCTTTTTGGATTCAACATGCCACACCATCGTCTTACTCCACAACAGAACCGGCTACTGTTGCATACAGCACTGCTTTTGCTGCACCACCACAGAGAGCAGGTAAGATAATGTCATTAGATGTGAACACTTTGCGTATTAGGCTGGTTTCACACTGTGTACAGCAGCCCGTTCAACACATACGTTTACGGGCTGCTGTATCGCAAGTGCTGACTTTGGCACATCGCTAGCGCCGATAGAGCATCTGCTAGCTCTATCTGCGCTAGCAGTGACAGACCTGGCAACGCTGCAGTCCGAGTCTCGGGGTCCGACCGTCACTGAAATGACGGCACATGGCTTGCGATGCGTCCGACATAGGAGTCAATGACGGCGCTAGCAGACTACGTTTCACCGCATTACGCAGCGGTGTAACGAAATCCGGCTAACGGACTGGGGGAACGCAATGTTAACCCAGCCTTAGGCTGCGGAGATGCCGAGTTTATGACGCTGCGGATTGGCAGCAGTTTTCCATGCGTTGTACAGTTCCATGTAATAATACATTCTATATTCTCCCATAGGAGCAATCTCGGAGAAGAAGGAATAGCAGACGTCAAAAAAGGATGTGGGTTCATCCCATTATTCAGGAACGGGAGGAAAAGGGACACTTCCATGTCCTTTACCGGGATTTAAGGAGGTAAGATATAGGGAGAAATGGTATATTGACAGCTGATTTTATTTGTTACCTTTTATTGCTATATACAACGTACTTTATGTTTGAAATGTGTGTTTAAAATTATTTGATTTTAATCTTTTTTTTTATTTTTATTTTCAGGTTTCCAGATAAATTTACTCAGTTTTGCCAGCTTTCCATTGAGGCATTTGATCGTCTTCTAATTCTTCTTGGTCCACACCTCAGTTATGAAGATACGGTCATGCGAAGAGCAATCTCTGCAGAGGAAAGGCTGCTCATCACCTTGCGGTAAGGCCTTGCTGCGAGTGCCCCCCTAAATGCTGCCACAATGCTGCCAGTTTCCCTCTTAATGCTGCCGCAATAGTGCGAGTGCCCCCATAATGCTGCCAGTTCACCCATAATGCTGCCGCAATGCTGCGAGTGCCCACATAATGCTGCCACAATGCTGCCAGTTCCCCCATAATGCTGGCTCAATGCTGCGAGTGCCCCCATTATGCTGCCACAATGCTGCCAGTTCCCCCATAATGCTGGCTCAATGCTGCGAGTGCCCCCATTATGCTGCCACAATGCTGCCAGTTCCCCCATAATGCTGGCTCAATGCTGCGAGTGCCCCCATTATGCTGCCACAATGCTGCCAGTTCCCCCATAATGCTGCCGCAGTGCTGCGAGTGCCCCCATTATGCTGCCACAATGCTGCCAGTTCCCCCATAATGCTGGCTCAATGCTGCGAGTGCCCCCATTATGCTGCCACAATGCTGCCAGTTCCCCCATAATGCTGCCGCAATGCTGCGAGTGCCCCCATTATGCTGCCACAATGCTGCCGGTTCCCCCATAGTGCTGCCGCAATGCTGCCAGTTCCCCCATAGTGCTGCCGCAATGCTGCGAGTGCCCCCATTATGCTGCCACAATGCTGCCAGTTCCCCCATAATGCTGCCGCAATGCTACGAGTGCCCCCATTATGCTGCCATAATGCTGCCAGTTCACCCATAATGCTGCCGCAATGCTGCGAGTGCCCACATAATGCTGCCACAATGCTGCCAGTTCCCCCATAATGCTGGCTCAATGCTGCGAGTGCCACCATTATGCTGCCACAATGCTGCCAGTTCCCCCATAATGCTGCCGCAATGCTGCGAGTGCCCCCATTATGCTGCCACAATGCTGCCAGTTCCCCCATAATGCTGCCGCAATGCTGCGAGTGCCCCCATTATGCTGCCATAATGCTGCCAGTTCACCCATAATGCTGCTGCAATGCTGCGAGTGCCCACATAATGCTGCCACAATGCTGCCAGTTCCCCCATAATGCTGCCGCAATGCTGCGAGTGCCCCCATTATGCTGCCGCAATGCTGCCAGTTCCCCCATAATGCTGCCGCAATGCTGCGAGTGCCCCCATTATGCTGCCACAATGCTGCCAGTTCCCCATAATGCTGCCGCAATGCTGCGAGTGCCCCCATTATGCTGCCATAATGCTGCCAGTTCACCCATAATGCTGCCGCAATGCTGCGAGTGCCCACATAATGCTGCCACAATGCTGCCAGTTCCCCCATAATGCTGGCTCAATGCTGCGAGTGCCCCCATTATGCTGCCACAATGCTGCCAGTTCCCCCATAGTGCTGCCGCAATGCTGCCAGTTCCCCCATAGTGCTGCCGCAATGCTGCGAGTGCCCCCATTATTAGTTATTCTAAAGAATTTTTTTTTTCTCTCATCAGGTTTTTAGCTACAGGAGAGAGCTACACATCCCTGCACCTCCAATTTAGGTTAGGCAAATCCACCATCTCGCAAATTGTACGGTGCACATGTACCGTCATCTGGCAGACGTTGCAGCCCATCGTGATGCCTTGCCCAACCGAGGAGACTTGGCTGCAGGTTGCAGCAGGTTTTCAAACTGTGGCCAATTTCCCCAACTGCGTAGGTGCTGTTGATGGCAAACATGTAAGGGTTCAGCAGCCACCACGATCAGGATCAAGCTTCTTTAATTATAAGAAGTATTTTTCTGTGGTCCTGATGGCGGTGGCTGACGCACATTACAAGTTTGTTGCCATCGACGTCGGTGCTTATGGCAGTTCTGGGGACTCTCGGGTGCTGCAGTCATCACAGATTGGACTTCAAATTCTTCAAGATGGCGGCACGCTCCCAGCCTCAAGACCTTTGCCGGGTTCCACACATCCAGTGCCCTTTGTGATGGTATCGGATGAGGCATTTCCCTTAAATCCCAACCTGCTGCGCCCATACCCACGAAGAGCACTGGATGATCGGCGTAGGATTTTCAATTACAGGCTGTGCCATGCACGAAGATATGTGGAATGTACCTTCGGGATCATGTGTAGTCGGTGGAGGATTTTTCACACTTCCATCCAGTTAGATCCGGAGACCGTGGACACTGTGATAAAGGCATGCTGTGTGCTCCACAACTATGCTCGTGAATACAGCACAGAGGTAGTTGAGGAGCCACAGGTGTCAGAATTAGTTGCAGTGGACAACTTTGGTCAAGGAAGGCAATGTAACTCGGGTGTGCGTGTGAGAGAAACCTTCACAGACTACTTCATGAGTCCTGAAGGTGCCGTGCACTGGCAATACTCTTGTGCCGGTGTTGAGCAGCCTGAACTGCAGAGAAGATCGGATGCCTAAACCGAATCAAGGCCCAAGCCTGGACGTCAGCGATAACAGCAGAGAACATATGATGGCCAAACCCATACAAAAAAAGGAACCTGTGTGTATGGCAGAGATGATAACAACAGAGAAAATGCGAGGCCTAATCCCTATCTAGCGAAGCCTATTTCCTATCTACCAAGGACCCTTTTTAATCATCAATATGAAAGCAAATAATCGTTAAAAAATACAAAATATGATTTTAATAATTATCGTTTCCATGTTTGGTTTTTTTGTTAATGTTGCTTCATCAGATCACATTATCCGGTCTTCACATTTGGTAATCATTCCAACTCAGAGTAGTATAACCAAACTTCTTTTATTACATTAAAAAATAATTTTATTACATAACAGAAAATGTTGTGAAGATTATTAAAGGAAGATACATTAGCTGATGTAATATCCAAAATTCAATAACGAAATATTTTTTTTCAATAAACTTAGATTTTTTTGAAAAAAACGTAAAAAACTTATTCACATTTGGGCGGGAACTCTCATCACAGTAAAACATTGTCTACACTCCCATCTCTACTGAAAAAGGAGGAGACATCAAATCTCAAAAATTGTGATATTCCGGGTGGTATCCATAACCCGTAAATGAGTCATGTTGGGAGGAGAGACTGGAATTGGGTGTACTGGTACGATGGCCAGTTGGTGTAGGTCCATGTGTATGGCCATAACTGTAGGCCTCTACGTGGTCGGGCCTGTATGTTGCCGCCTGCCCATAACGCTGCGGTGCGGCTGCTGGTGGTGGTGGTGGAGGCACAATGGGGTTATTAAAAATATTAAAAATACCCATCATAATTTGTTGGGCAGGGGGTAGGGTGGATGTCCCATCAATTGCCGTTAACAGACAATTGGCTGCTGTCATGTACATTTGCTGCTTGTCCCGTGGCAGTGTTCTAAGGCGATCTGCCAAAAGTGACCCAAATTTGTCTTGCTCATCTTGCTTTGCCGAATTGTCTAGCAGATTGAGCGTACGGCTTGTTAAGTTTTCTATAACTTGAGCTTGTTTAGACTTCTTTGGTGCCGCCCTTCTCAAAGCCACGGGATGGGCAGAAGCAGCCCCCATCCCCATGTGCCTCTACACACCACCACCAGAGTTGGCTGCAGCGTCCGAGGAAGTAGAAGCAGTGTTAGAGTCCAAAACTTCTCACCCACGAGGTGCTATGTCACGTTCTCCAAAGGTATCGGTAACCTCTTGTGACCTTCCGGACAAAGACATGTCCCCCGGAGAAGCTTGGCTGCCCATCCTGCATTCTTCTGCTTCCTCTCCAATATTGTCCTCCGTGGAGTCACCTAGGTCCGGAGGTGTTTGGGCACAGACGTTGCTTTCAGTTCTGCAGACCAAAGAAAAAAAACAATGTTAAAAAAATACTATTTTCTATCATTACGTCAAGCTAAACAATTTTTATATATAAACTACCTCCTCAAACTCCGGCTTCCCAATATAAACTGCAGCTGGTCTGCATATGGCACCCTCTTCCTTGGCGGCGAGCTGCCACTCGGAGTCTTGAGGGACTTCATGAATCGATCTGTCACTGACCGCCACCTCTTCCTCACATCGCCCACTAAAATGAAAGAATTTAAAAATAAAATATTACAAATCCCATTTCCTTACTTTTCCCAAAAAATTTAAAAAATCAATACTTACAAATTGTTGTTTGCCACTGTTTAGGTAGATTCGGCCACTCAGGAAATAGAGTTGTTACAATCTTGGGCCAGGCATCACGCTTTGACCCCTTGTAATTCTCATGTGACCGGTCCCAGACCTCCCGGTGTTTTTTCAATCTGAAAAATAACAGATTACAAGGGAAAATTTGTATTAAAATTTAAAGTGAAAGAACAGAAATATACGGTTATCTACAGTTGCACAAAGACCGTGTGCAAGAAAATACATGTAAGTGAAGGTTTTTTGGGTCGTTATGCACAAAAAAATTTTCCCTGCTACTACGTGGCTGGGCTATATACTACGTGGCCTGTGCTATATACTACATGGGCTGTGCTATATAAGTGGCTGGGCAATATACTACATGGCCTGTGCTATATACGTGGTTAGGCTATATACTACGTGGCCTGTGCTATATACGTGGCTCGGCAATATACTACATGGGCTGTGCTATATAAGTGGCTGAGCAATATACTACATGGGCTGTGCTATATACGTGGCTGGGCAATATACTATGTGACCTGTGCTATATACTACATGGGATGTGCTAAATAAGTGGCTGTGCTATATACGTGGCTGGGCAATATACTACATGGGCTGTGCTATATACGTGGCTGAGCAATATACTACATGGGCTGTGCTATATACGTGGCTGGGCAATATACTACGTTGGCTGTGCTATATACTACATGGGATGTGCAAAATAAGTGGCTGGGCAATATACTACATGGGCTGTGCTATATACGTGGCTGGGCAATATACTACGTGGCCTGTGCTATATACGTGGCTGGGCAATATACTACGTGGCCTGTGCTATATACTACATGGGATGTGCAAAATAAGTGGCTGGGCAATATACTACATGGGCTGTGCTATATACGTGGCTGGGCAATATACTACGTGGCCTGTGCTATATACTACATGGGATGTGCTAAATAAGTGGCTGGGCAATATACTACATGGCCTGTGCTATATACGTGGTTAGGCTATATACTACGTGGCCTGTGCTATATACGTGGCTCGGCAATATACTACATGGGCTGTGCTATATAAGTGGCTGAGCAATATACTACGTGGCCTGTGCTATATACGTGGCTGGGCAATATACTATGTGGCCTGTGCTATATACTACATGGGATGTGCTAAATAAGTGGCTGTGCTATATACGTGGCTGGGCAATATACTACATGGGCTGTGCTATATACGTGGCTGGGCAATATACTACATGGGCTGTGCTATATACGTGGCTGGGCAATATACTACGTGGCCTGTGCTATATACTACATGGGATGTGCAAAATAAGTGGCTGGGCAATATACTACATGAGCTGTGCTATATACGTGGCTGGGCAATATACTACGTGGCCTGTGCTATATACTATGTGCGATATACTATGTGGGATGTGCGACATACCACGTATATCGGGCCACCATCTAGTGTGTGTGTGTGTGTGTGTGTGTATATATATATATATATATATATATATATATATATATATATATATTTCACTATTACATACAGTGCTAGATTGCAGAAAGGCCTGTAATTGCATTCCCGTGTTTTTAGATCTCCTCTCTTCTCTTATATGGAATAACATACAGTAAACCATGTCATTTATTTGGAGGGGGACATATTTGGGCGCTAAAGCTATTAAAGGGTTAAATCACGGGAAAAAATGGCGTGGGCTCCCGCGCAATTTTCTCCGCCAGAGTGGTAAAGCCAGTGACTGAGGGCAGATATTAATAGCCAGGAGAGGGTCCATGGTTATTGCCCCCCCCCGTGGCTAAAAACATCTGCCCCCAGCCACCCCAGAAAAGGCACATCTGGAAGATGCGCCTATTCTGGCACTTGGCCACTCTCTTCCCACTCCCGTGTAGCGGTGGGATATGGGGTAATGAAGGGTTAATGCCACGTTGCTATTGTAAGGTGACATTAAGCCAGATTAATAATGGAGAGGCGTCAATTATGACACCTATCCATTGTTAACCCTTGCACATGAAAAGGGTTAATAAAGACAGACAAATGATTTCAAAATTTTAATGAAATAAAGACACCCAGTTTTTGACCACATTTTATTAAACTGGTAATCCAAGGGTAAAAAAAAAAAAAAAAATGATTTACAAAGGAACCGGTGCTAATGCACCTGTCCCCTTGTAAACATTACTGCACATGACATATTTCATCTCTGCGCAGCCTCAGCGGCTGAACGGAGATGAACAGATAGCATGAGAAAAAATTTCCCACGCTCCAGAGTTCACCTCCGGTCAGCCGGGGAGTCCGCGCAGCCGCAGTGACTACCGATCGAGTTCACCCGAACAGCGCGAGCTGCCTTCGGGAAAACTCGGTATACAGTGAACGGGATCGCTTTACGATCCCGTTCATTGTATCGGCGGCCGCGGTTTAGAGCAGCCGCATGTTATGTGGCTGCTCTAAACTCAAGATCCTCGTGGGACACTCGTTTAATTGGATGCTGCGGAGGGTAGGTATACTTTGTGGTTTGTTTTTTTACTTTTTTTCTGACGAGGGATTCGTGGAATTGGGCGTTTATGTGAGTATGGGTTTGTTTTTTTTAATTTATTTTAGGTGGCGATCGGCGGGGACAGGTATGTATAATTTATTTCCACAGGTAACCACTGGCCACCAATGAAAATGAATTTAATGGACTATTAAAAAATAGGGACACGACAGGGGGATAATTTAATTTATTGATTTTTACCACTGGCCACCAATGTAAACACTGGCCACCAATGTAAACACTGGCCACCAATGTAAATTACTACACTATGGCCACCAATGTAAACACTGGCCACCATTGTTGGGGACATTTTGTGGGGGAAATTTTGTTACATTTTACTAGGAAATTTAGGATGAGGGGGCTGCTACAACATTTCGGGGACGTACATAACAGCAGGGACAGTTCGATGGGAAATACTGCTCCCATCGAGCTGAGCCTGCTGCAACGACTTGGAGGGAACAGACAAAGGCCGATGGGTGTAGTCTCATCGGCCGATGTCCGAACACACGCACACACACATATATACACAGACACACACACATATATACAAAGACACACACACACATATATACACAAACACACACACTCTTACCACACTTATCATCTGCACCACATCCAGGCTCATACGGTCGTAGCACTCCATGCCGGCAGCTATAAGCAGGAAGACGGGAATGTGGGAGTTTCTGCTTCCTGGATCTTATGGGATATGCATGCATGGCATGATGGGATGGCCATTATGGGATGGACATTGTGTTGTCACTTCCTGTTTTACCGCAAAAATAACGCTAGAAATCCGCATTTTTTTATATGTTTGCGGATTTCTAGCGTTTCAATGCAAGGCTATGTGTGCGGGAAATCAGCGATTCCACAAAATTAATGAACATGTTGCTTTTTTTTCCGCAAATCGTTTTTTTTCGCGGAAAAAAACGCAACGTTTGCACTATTTTTGCGGAATACATAATAACGATTAGGAACTATATGTAAGCGGTTTTTTTACGTTTTTATCGCGATTTTATAGCGAAAAAAACTCAAAAAAACCTGAACGTGTGCACATGGCCTAACTTCTGCACTTATATGCTGGTGCCTGCTAAAAAGATTAGGTGTTTTGCAAACAACAAGCCATGGATAACAAAGGAATTGAAGCATTTGCTCAACAGGAAAAAAAAAGGCATTTAAATTAGGCGACAAAGAGGAAATTAAAATGATACAGCATGAATTGAAGCATAAAATAAAGGAGGCCCAGGAAGCCTTCAGAATTAAACTTGAAAAGAAACTGTCCCACAATAATACCAGGGAG
This sequence comes from Ranitomeya variabilis, assembly GCF_051348905.1. Classification (NCBI taxonomy): domain Eukaryota; kingdom Metazoa; phylum Chordata; class Amphibia; order Anura; family Dendrobatidae; genus Ranitomeya; species Ranitomeya variabilis. The sequence continues at coordinate 530,360,499 of NC_135237.1, read as the reverse complement.
GTTTGGTCAGGAATGAAATTACTGACTGGGCTTAAGGCAAGGTCTGATCACGGGGGAGGAAAACTGGACAAGGCTAATGAGATGAACGAGTATTTCAATAGATTTAGCAGTACATGTGTACTGCCAACTGGAAGTGGAGGGGAATTGGGTGCAAATTCTGCAACATCGATATTGGAGGATGAGCAGACTAATTTTAGAGTTTCCGAAAATGATGTGAGGAGGCAGTTTAAGTCACTGAACATTGGTAAAGCTGCAGGACCTGATGGACTCAGTTCACGTGTCCTTAAAGTGTGTGCAGACCAGCTGTGTACTGTCTTTACACGCCTATTTAATGGAAGTCTACAAACACAGAGGGTACCAGTGTTATGGAAAACTTCCTGTCTGGTGCCGGTACCCAAGACTTCTTCTCCTGCAACCCTAAATGACTATCGTCCTGTAGCCTTAACATCTCATGCTATGAAGGCCTTGGAAAGATTAGTTCTTTCTCACTTAAAACCGAGGGTTAACACTTTTATTGATCCCCTTCAGTTTGCTTACTGACATAGATTGGGGGTGGATGATGCTATTCTTTCCCTGTTACATAGTGTACATTAATTTCTGGAGACTGACGGAACCATGGTGCGAGCGATGTTCTTTGATTTCTCGAGTGCATTTAATTCCCTGCAGCCACCTTTACTACACAAAAAGATGACTGACATGAAGGTGGAGGTGGGGATGAGAAATTGGATAACTGACTACCTATCAGATCGGCCACAGTTAGGAACAGATGGGAGCAGTTGTGTCAAGCAGATTATTGAGCAGTGTAGGTGCCCCCCAGGGAACGGTGTTGTGAACTCTGTGTTCGGGCTCCCTCTTGTGGTCACTGGTGGTATGGTGTGACTTTTGCTTTGGGCTCCCCCTGGTGGCTTTGTCTGTTATCCTGCTGGTCTCTGGCTATCAGCTGGTTCGTTATCCTCTGGGAGGTTCCTATATAGCTCTGTTTTACTTCCACTTGTTGCCGGCTGACGATGTATTCAGTGCTACTCAGATTCCTTCTGACTACCTTGCTCCCAGTCCATCCAGCTCAAGCTAAGTTTTGTTTGCTCATTTTTTTATCAGCAGTGTTTTTCATGTTTTCTGTTCCAGCTTACTAAAATGTAATTCCCTCGCTTGCTCGTTGCTCTAGTGGGCTGAGTTTCTCCCCACACACCGTTAGTTGGTGTGTGGGTTCTTGAAATCTCAGGATGGATATTTTGTAAGGGTTTTTTATTGATCGCATAGACCCCTGCTCTATTTTCTGCTTTCTAGTACTAGTGGGCCTCTTTTGCTGAATCTGATTTCATCCCTATGTATGTGCCTTCTTCTTACTTCACCGTTAATATTTGTTGGGGGCTTCTATATCTTTGGGGATTATTTCTCTGGAGGCAAGCGAGGTCTTTCTTTCTCTTTAGGGGTAGCTAGTTCCTCAGGCTGGCTCGAGACGTCTAGGAATTTTTTAGGCACGTTCACCGGCTACCTCTAGTTGTTTTGGATAGGTTCAGATTTGCGATCAGTCCAGTTACCATCTCCATAGAGCTCGTCCTTAGTTTATTCACTTGCTGGTCTATTTGTGATCCTCAGCCATTAAGGATCATAACAGAACGGTGCTTGCGCCCTTTCTTTTCACACTGTATACTTCAGACTTTCAGTATAAATCTGATCTTTGCCACCTTCAAAAATTTTCGGATGACTCCGTGGTTGTGGGATGCATTAGGGGAGATCGGGGGGATGAGGAATGCAGAAGGGTGGTGTCGAATTTCGTGGATTGGTGCAATGGTAACTATCTACAACTAAATGTTAAGAAAACCAAGGAGTTGGTGGCCAACTATAGCAGGATTAAGTTGGAATGCTTACCGATCACTATTGCTGGTCAGGAGGTAGAGCAGGTGGAGAGTTATAAATATTTGGGGGTCCATTTGGATAGCAAACTGGACTGGAGATGCCACTCAGAGACTGTCTACAAGAAGGGGATGAGCAGATTGTATTTCCTAAGGAAACTGAGGTCTTTTAATGTGTGCAGCAAAATGTTAGAAATGTTCTACCAGTCAGTGGTGGCAAGTGCCATCTTTTTTGCAATCATATGCTGGGGTAATAGTGTGCGGGCCTCTGATGCTAATAAGCTGAATAAGCTTATCAAAAAGGCAAGCTCTGCTGTCGGCTGCAATCTGGACTCTCTTGAGGAGGTAGTGGAGAGAAGAACTCTGAAAAAGTGTATGGCAATCATGAACAATAATGCACATCCACTATATGAGCTATTCATGAGACAGAAGAGCACCTTCAGTAACCGGCTAATACTTCTGAGGTGTAAGAAGGAAACATTTAGGAAATCATTTGTGCCAACTGCTATGGGGATGTACAACAATAACATTAGGGTTAAATCATAAAGGTGATTGTCTACTTTATTCCTTCTACTTCAGTTTACCCGCTGTGTATGTCCTATTCTAATGTATAATATCCTTCTGTCAACTACACTGTCATGTCAATTAAGTAATTCATTTTATGATTCTTATGATGTAAGTTGTGCTGCTGTGATACCATAATTTCCCACCGGATCAATAAAGTGTATCGTATCGTATCGTATCATATCGTAAACCCGACATGATATGAGACATGGTTTACATACAGTAAACCATCTCATATCCCCCTTTTTTTTGCATATTCCACACTACTAATGCTAGTAGTGTGTATGTGCAAAATTTTGGCGCTGTAGCTATTAAATTTTCCCACGCTCCAGGTCATATGAGGACATCCACCAGGGGGCGCATCACCGCGACTGAAGGTAACTATAGGTCATTGACCTACATTTCCTTCATTCGCCGGGGCTTACAGGCACGAGCACAGCTGCAATAGCAGGGCTCCTGCCTGTAAAATATTTTAACCCCTTCAGATGGATTACCTCGTGGGACGTGACAGTTCATCAGAGGGTATGTATATTGTGGGTTTATTATTTTGCCAAGCAAGGGTCTTCAAATGGATTGAGAGAGCAATAAAATATTAAAACAACCGGTGTGTTTATTTCATTTAAATACTTTTTAATCATGTGTGTGTGTGTGTTTTAACCCTTTCAAACAATTGGATTAATAATGGATAGGTGTCATAATTGACGCCTCTCCATTATTAATCTGGCTTAATGTCACCTTACAATAGCAAGGTGGCATTAACCCTTCATTACCACATATCCCACCGCTACACGGGAGTGGGAAGAGAGTGGCCAAGTGCCAGAATAGGCGCATCTTCCAGATGTGCCTTTTCTGGGGTGGCTGGGGGCAGATGTTTTTAGCCACGGGGGGGCCAATAACCATGGACCCTCTTCTGGCTATTAATATCTGCCGTCAGTCACTGGCTTTACCGCTCTGGCGGAGAAAATTGCGTGGGAGCCCACGCCAATTTTTTCCGCGATTTAACCCTTAAATTTAATAGCTACAGTGCTGAAATTTTGCACATACACACTACTAACATTAGTAGTGTGGAATATGCAAAAAAAACAGGGATATGAGATGGTTTACTGTATGTAAACTATGTCTCATATCATGTCGGGTTTAGGCAGGAGAAATGAAAAGCCGGCAATTGAATTACCGGCTTTTCAACATTATCGCGCTGAAGTAAATATAAATATATATATATATATATGTGTCTCTCTGACATATATATATATATATATATATATATATATATATATATATATATATATATATATATATATAACGAAACCCGACTTTGGATTACAGATCGTGTACCACCGACCCGATCCCAGAGTGGGATCGGGTCGGGTTTCACGAAACAGTTTTTCTTTTTTAATAAATTTGCAAAAAATTTATACATTTCTGCTTTTTTTCAGTGAAGATGGGGAGCAGAGTGTACATTAGTGAGAAAAAAATGAACTTTTTTGAAATTACCAAATGGCTGCAATGAAACAAAGAGTGAGAAATGTACAGGGGTCTGAATACTACTTTCCTTACCCACTGTACATGTAATTATGAAGGAAAAAATGTTTATTAACATTTTTCCTTTAAAAAAAAAATTAGGTTTGGTTTGTTAGGTCTTTTTATAAATCTGTAAAACCTGCGCAATAGTCTGACAACATTATTCCTAGATATCATATGTGAGTCAGAAAGGCATGCAGACATCTTCTCCATTTAGTTTTAGCTCTTTTTCATCCATTTCATTTTTTTTCTCAGGCCCCCAGACCTGTTTGTTGGGTCTAGCAGAAAAACATTCGTCTTTCCCATTGACTTGCATTGGATTTGTTATTTGGTACAAATACACGGATATTAGAAATTACTGTATTTGTGGTGGTTTTCCGGAATCCGAATATTTCACTTTTCACTCACTAGTTTTTAACTGAGCCCGGGGTCACACCTGCAAGTGCAATGCGAGAAACTCGCATGACTCTATCTCTTCAATACCCAGCACTGCCGCCAGCATTCGGGACCGGAGCGTGCGGCTGCATGTATTTCTATGCAGCTGAACGCTCCGGTGCTGATTGTCGGCGTCAGTGCTGGGTATTGAGGCGAGAGACTCATGTGAGTGTCTCGCATTGCACTCGCAAGTGTGACCCAGGCCTAATATACAACCATTGACATATAGGTACTTTTAAGGTCCTCTACTCCCCTTTGATGCAGTGTCTGTCGCTGAATCCGCAACTTTCCCAGCACATTATAGCTGATTTGATCACCTGTCATGTGCCTCTAGCAGCCTCGGGTGGAAGCGCTATCCACCTGCTGCTGTTAGCAAGTTAAATACTGCTGTTAATCACTGAAAGTGGCACTTAACCTGAGCATGCCGGAAGCGCATCATAAGACCCACCTATCGGTGCCCCTGTCAAATGATTGTGAGGCGCCAATGGGTTGGTATGAGAACAGAAGAACCCGTGCTTGCCATTGCAGATCTCCTATGAATGCCAGCCTGTGGCCAGCATTCATAGGAGATGCTGATTTCTGCTACACATAGCAAGGCTGAAGCCCTGCTTTGTGTAGCACAAGCGATCGGATGATAGCTGCTTCAAGTCTCCTAAGGAGACTATTAAAACAAGTAAAAAGTTTTAAAAAGTGTTTAAAAAATCCATAAAAAATTTTGAAAATGTAAAAGTCACCAACCATTTTCCATAGAAAATAAAACTATAAAAAAGTACATGTTTGGTATGGCTGCGTTAAGAAATGACCGATCTATTAAAATGTAAAGTAAATTAATCCATTCGGTAAACAGCGTAATAAGAAAAAAAAAATCAAAACTCCAGAATTACATTTTTTTGTCTTTGTCTTTGCAACATTCAAATAAAATGCAATAACAGACGATCAAGTGTTGTATCTACCCTAAAAGGGTGTCAATAAAAACATCAACTCATTGCTAAAGGAATAAGCACTTGCTCTGCCCAGATTCTGAAAAATGGAGATGCTATGGGTCTTGGAAAATGGTGCCATTTTTTTTTTTTTTACAAACTTTGGTTTTCTTTTTCACCATTTAAATAAAAAAGAACCTATACATGCTTGATATCTGCGTACTCGTACTGACCTGGAGAATCATAATGTCTGGTTAGGTTTGGCATTTAGTGAACATGTTAAAAAAATAGACAAAGGTGGAATTGCACTTTTTTTGCACTTTTTTTTTGCAATTTCACTGCACTCAGATTTTTTGTTCCCATTTTCCAGTACAATATATGGTAAAATTAATGGTGTCATTCGAAAGCCCAATTTGTCCTGCAAAATTGTGGCCCTCACATGGCCATATTGACAGAAAAATAGAAAAGTTATGGCTCTAGGAAGAAGGTGAGAAAAAAATGAAAACTCAAAAGTGGAAAATTGCAAGGTCATGAAGGGATTAATTTTGATTTGTGTCTGGTTTCCCTTCACTTGCAGTGGGGGAAATAAGTATATATATATCCCTTGCTGATTTTGTAAGTTTACCCACTGACAAAGACATGAACAGTCTATGTTTTTAAGGATAGGTTAATTTTAACATTGAGAGATAGAATATCGAAAATAAAATCCAGAAAATTATATTTTATAAATTTTATACATTTGTTTGCATTTTGCAGTGAGAAATAAGTATTTGATCCCTCTGGCAAGCAAGATTTAATACTTGGTGACAAAACTCTTGTTGGCAAGCACAGCAGTCAGATGTTTTTTGTAGTTGATGATGAGGTTTGCCCACATGTCCGGAGGAATTTTGGTCTACTCCTCTTTGCAGATCATCTCTATATCATTAAGATTTTAATGTTGTTGATTGGCAACTGAGAGCTTCAACTCACTCCATAAGTTTTCCATGGGATTACGGTCTGGAGACTGGCTAGGCCACTCCATGACCTTAATGTGCTTTCTTTTGAGCCACTCCTTTGTTGCCTTGGCTGTATGTTTTGGGTCATTGTCTTGCTGGAAGACCCAGCCACGACCCATTTTTTTTGTCCTGGCGGAAGAAAGGAGGTTGTCACTCAGGATTTTACGGTACATGGATACATACATCCTCCCATTGATGAGGTGAAGTAGTCCTGTGCCCTTAGCAGAGAAACACCCCCAAAACATAATGTTTTCACGTCAATGCTTGACAGTGGGGATGGTGTTCTTTGGGTCATAGGCAGCATTTCTCTTCCTCCAAACAGGCCGAGTTGAGTTAATGCCAAAGACCTCAATTTTTGTCTCATCTGACCACAGCACCTTCTCCCAATCACTCACAGAATCATCCAGGTGTTCATTGGCAAACTTCAGATGGGCCTACACATGTGCCTTTTTGAGCAGGGGGACCTTGCGGGCACTGCAGGATTTTAAACCTTTACGGTGTAATGTGTTTACAATGGCTTTCTTGGTGACTGTGGTCCCAGCTGCCTTGAGATCATTAACAAGTGTAGCTTTAGGCTAATCTCTCACATTCCTCATGATCAAGGATACCCTACGAGGTGAGATTTTGAGTGGTGTCCCATATTGATGTCGATTGACAGTCATTTTGCATTTCTTCTATTTTCTTACTATTGCACCAATAGTTGTCTCCTTCTCACCCAGCATCTTGCGTATGGTTTTTGTAGCCCATTCCAGCTTTGTGCAGGTCTATGATCTTGTTCCTGACATCCTTATAAAGCTCTTTGGTCTTGCCCATGTTGCAGGGGTTAGAGCCTGACTGATTAACTGAGTTTGTGGACAGGAGTCTTTTATTAAGGTGACTATGTAAGACAGTTGTCTTTAACCCCTTAATCCCATATGACGTATTGTCCCTTCGAGGTGACCTGGGACTTAATTCCCAGTGACGGCCGGCACTCAGCTGACATCCGGCACTATGTGCCAGGAGTGGTCACGGACCGCACCTGACACATTAACCCAAGAACAATGTGATCAAACATGATCACAGCGTTCCAGGGGGCATAGGGAAGCATCACGCAGGGAGGGGGCTCCCTGCGGGCTTCCCTGAGACCCTGTACAAGGCGATGCGCTCACCTTGTACCGAGTGTCTCCTCCCTGCAGGCCCTGGATCCAAAATGGCCATGGGGCTACTTCTGGGTCCCGCAGGGAGGTGGCTTACAAGCACCTGCTCAGAGCAGGCGCCTGTAAGCCTGGAGCGGTGCACGTCAGATCGCTGATCTGACACTGCACTCTGCAAAGTGTCAGATCAGCGATCTGTCACTATATAGTGATGTCCCACCCTGGGACAATGTGATAATTTAAAAAAAAAATATTCACCTGTGTAAAAAAAAATAAATAAATAAATAAAGTCCTCAGTTTAAAAGCACCAAAACATAAAAAATGATATAAATGAGGTATCGCTGTAAACATACTGACCCGAATGATAAAACTGCATTATCAATTTTACCAAACATGGAATGGTATAAACGCCCCCCACAAAAGAAATTCATGAATAGCTGGTTTTTGTTAATTCTGCCTGGCAAAAATTGGAATAAAATGCGAACAAAAAATGTCACGTGCCCAAAAATGTTACCAATAAAAATATCAACTCGTCCCACAAAAAACAACACCTCACATGACTCTGTGGACTAAAATATGGAAAAATTATAGCTCTCAAAATGTGGAGATGCAAAAACTATTTTTTGAAATAAAAAGCATCTTTTAGTGTGTGACAGCTGCCAATCATAAAAATCCATTAAAAAAACAGCTATAAAAGTAAATCAATCCCCCCTTCATGACCCCCTTAGTTAGGGAAAAATAATAAAATTAAAAAAATGTATTTATTTCCATTTTCCCATTAGGGTTAGGGCTAGGGTTAGGGTTTGGGCTAGGGTTAGGGTTAGGGCTAGGTCTAGGGCTAGGGTTGGGGTTAGGGTTAGGGTTGGGGCTAGGGTTAGGGTTGGGTTGGGGCTAGGGCTACCATTTGGGTTGCGGCTAAAGTTAAGGTTAGTGTTGGGGCTAAAGTTAGGGTTAGCATTGAGGCTAAAGTTAGGGTTAGGGTTGGGGCTAAAGTTTGGGTTGGGGCTAAAGTTTGGGTGAGGGCTACAGTTAGGGTTGGGGCTAAAGTTAGGGTTTGGATTACATTAACGGTTGGGATTAGGGATAGGGCTGTGTCAGGGTTAGGGGTGTGGTTAGGGTTATGGTTGGGATTAGGGTTAGGGGTGTGTTGGAGTTAGGGGTGTGGTTAGGGTTGGGATTAGGGTTAGGGGTGTGGTTGGGGTTAGGGGTGTGGTTGGGGTTAGGGGTGTGGTTGGGATTAGTTGTAGGGGTGTGCTTGGGTTAGTGTTTTAGTCACAATTGGGGGTTTCCACTGTTTAGGCACATCAGGGCTCTCCAAACATGACATGGCATCCGATCTCAATTCCAGCCAATTCTGCGTTGAAAAAGTAAAAGAGTGCTCCTTCCCTTCCGAGCTCTCCCATGCGCCCAAACAGGGGTTTACCCCAACATATGGGGTGTCAGTATACTCAGAACAAATTGGACAACAACTTTGGCATCCAATTTCTCATGTTACCATTGGGAAAATACAAAACTGGGGGCTAAAAAAAATAATTTTTGTGAAAAAAAAAGAATTTTTATTTTCACGGCTCTGCGTTATAAACCGTAGTGAAACACTTGGGGGTTAAAAGCTCTCACAACACATCTAGATAAGTTCCTTAGGGGTCTAGTTTCCAAAATCATGTCATTTTTGGGGGTTTTCAGTGTTTAGGCACATCAGGGGCTCTCCAAACGCAACATGGTGTCCCGTCTCAAGTCCAGTCAATTTTTGCTCTACCATGTGCCCAAACAGTGGTTTATCCCCACATATGGGGTATCAGCATACTCAGGACAAATTGAACAATAACCATTGGGGTCCAATTTCTTCTCTTACCCATGTGAAAATAAAAAATTGGGGGTGAAAATATCATTTTTGTGAAAAAATATGAATTTTTATTTTTACGGCTCTGCATTATAAACTTCTGTGAAGCACTTCGTTGGTCAAAGTGCTTACCACACATCTAGATAAGTTCTTTAGCGGGCCTGCTTTCCAACTTGTTGTCACTTTTGGGGGTTTCAATGTTTAGGCACATCAGGGGCTTTCCAAATGCAACATGGCGTCCCATCTCAATTCCAGTCAATTTTGCATTGAAAAGTCAAAAGGCGCTCCTTCCCTTCCTAGCTCTGCCATGCGCCCAAACAGTGGTTTACCCCAACATATGGGGTATCGTCGTACTCAGGACAAATTGTACAACAAATTTTGTGGTCCATGTTCTCCTGTTACCCTTGGTAAAATAAAACAATTTGGAGCTGAAGTAAATTTTTTTTTGAAAAAAAGTTAAATGTTCATTTTTTTTGAACATTCCAAAAAATCCTGTGAAACACCTGAAGGGTTAATAAACTTCTTGAATATGGTTTTGAGCACCTTTAGGGGTGCAGTTTTTAGAATGGTGTCACACTTGGTTATTTTCTATCATATAGACCCCTCAAAATGACTTCAAATGTGATGTGGTCCCTAAAAAAAAAATGGTGTTGAAACAATGAGAAATTGCTGGTCAACTTTTAACTCCCTAGCAAAAAAAAATGTGGTTCCAAAATTGTGCTGATGTAAAGTAGACATGTGGGAAATGTTACTTATTAAGTATTTTGTGTGACATCTCTGTGATTTAAGGGCATAAAAATTCAAATTTGGAAAATTGCTAAATTTTCAAACTTTTCGCCAAATTTCCATTTTTTTCATAAATAAACGCAGGTAATATCAAAGAAATGTTACCATTATCATGAAGCCCCAATATGTCTCGAGAAAACAGTGTCAGAATCACCAGGATCCGTTGAAGCGTTCCAGAGTTATAACCTCATAAAAGGACAATGGTCAGAATTGTAAAAATTGGCTCGGTCATTAACGTGCAAACCACCCTTGGGGCTTAAGGGGTTAATGCAGGCAATGAGTTGATTAGGAACGTCTAACTGGTCTGTAGGAGCCAGAACTCTTAATGGTTGTTAGGGGATCGAATACTTTCTCACTGCAAAATGCAAATAAATTTATATAATTTTTACAACGTGATTTTTGGGATTTTATGTTTAATACTAGACTGTGGCCCGATTCTAGCGCATCGTGTATTCTAGAATATGCATGTCCCCGTAGTATATGGACAATGATGATTCCAGAATTCGCGGCAGACTGTGCCCGTCGCTGATTGGTCGAGGCAACCTTTATGACATCATCGTCGCCATGGCAACCATTATGACATCTACGTCGATACTGTGCCCATCGCTGATTGGTCGAGGCCCAGGCGGCCTCGACCAATCAGAGACGCGGGATTTCCATTATGACATCATCGTCGCCATGCTGTGCCCGTCGCTGATTGGTCGAGGCCTGGCGGCCTCGACCAATCAGAGACGCGGGATTTCCAGGACAGACAGACAGACAGAAAGACAGACAGACAGACAGATAGACAGACGGAAAAACCCTTAGACAATTATATATATAGATTCTATCACTCAATGTTAAAATTAACCTACCCTTAAAATTATAGGCTATTCATGTCTTTGTCAGTGGGCAAACATATAAAATCAGCAAGGGATCATATACTTATTTTCCCTCTGTAATCATTGAGATAAGCATTGGATTGGCAGATGGAGAGATAGGACATTGGTGATAGGGACCATCCTTATTTGGTTTCGATGTGGTCGGATGGCTATTCTTTTCTCTGCTATAAAAAAGTTAAGTATCTTACATTTTTAACATTTACAGCAATAATGGAGTTGATGTGTTTATTATTTTTTTGTACTGGCACATAATATATATATATATATATATATATATATATATATATATATATATATATATATATATACTTAATGTAAAGCTCCCATACACATGAATTTAAAGCCAACCATCTATTGAATAAGGGAACCTCCCAAGTCCCCTCTGACATGATCTCGGGGACAAGGAAGTCAATGAGGATTAGGTAGAGTAATTTTTGTTTTTCAGGCAGATAAGCTCCTGTCAGATTTACAAAAGCTTAAAGCGGTATTCCCATATCCAAGATTATATCTCAATATGTAGTAGGTGTAGTAATAATAACATTAGCAAATGCCTCCAATTAGAAATGTGATATAATTCTTCTGATTACACTGTGTTACCAAGGTTTTGTCACTCGGACAATTTTGAGTGTTCCTGATAGATTTTTTCATGCTGATTTCAGAAATGACTTGAGATTTTTCCTATGACGTAAGGTGTTTGAGAAGTGATACAAAACATTATAATATTCTGTTATAATTCTAAAAACTCATATATGAAATTTTTCTGAAACAGTATATTCAGAATTTTCCACTGAAAAGCATAAATCGCTGATCTACACATATGTAAGCACTTATTATGAAAATTCCGTGCAGGCGCAGTGAATCATTCAGCTGACTGTGTATGGAGCATACCACATCTCCTGGGCAGGGGAGGAATCAAAAGACAATACTGACATTACAGCAGGACATCGCAGAGGATACATTTTCCTCTCATTGATCCAGCAAAGATATTTCTCCCTCCTTTGCATATTAAACTTGGGCTTATGAAGAATTTTGTCAAAGCAATGAACAAATAATCGGAAGCCTTTTCTAACTTGCAACAGAAATTTCCAAGAATAAGTGATGCAAAGATTAAAGAAGGTTTTTTTTTATTGGCCAATAGATCAGAGATATAATGAATGGCAGTAGCTTTTGATTGTATTTTGCAAGGTGCTGAACAAGTGGCGTGGAGAGCCTTTACAAATGTGACCTTCAAGTTCTTTGGCAACAGCAGAGCACCTAACTTTGAACAACTTGTGGACAACATGCTCACAGGATATCATTTGATGAAATGCAATATGTCACTAAAAATGCATTTTCTACATTCTCACTTGGACTTTTTTCCAGCCAATCTTGGTGCCGTTAGCGATGAACACAGGTTGACAAATTTCACCAAGATATTGCGCTGATGGAGTATAGCTACCGGGGAAAGTGGAGTACGTCAATGCTGGCTGACTATTGCTGGGATCTTCCAAGTTGAGGTAGTAGGACACGGCACTCATATACTAAAGGAGGGGAGGTGCTCAAGTAGGGTATCCAGCCCCAAATATCAAGAATTAGAAAAAAACTTGGCACTCAATTGGTAGTGTAGCTTGAAAATAAATGAAGAGAAAAGGTACCAAGGAAAGTGGAGAACATCAATGCTGGCTGACTATTGCTGGAATCTTATTCGAGAAGCATCTGACACGGATTGTAAACAAAAGTCGTCTGCAAAACACTTTTCAACAATTGCTACTGACATCGATGCTCATGTATGTAGTGTATCAGACCTCATAATGTAAACTATAAACTGTTGTTTCTTAAAAACGTTACGTGATACAGACTTTTGGAGCACATATTCGTGTTCAGCATATCAAAATCTATAAGATACAATAACATTTTCTCAGGGGACAAGAACGTCCTTGAAATTTGTTGTGCAGTGTTATTGTTAGTTTTCCCTCTGCAGAACAATGCAGTAGCTTAGATTTCCATAGTTACAACCACTGATATACTGACAGTTAATTAGCTATTAGTGGTCATAACCATGGATACCTAAGGTACTGCAATGCAAGTGACATGGGGTAAACGACATAGCAAATCATAAGAAGTGGACTACCTTTGTAATTGAAAGTATTTGCAAATATTATTATCATTACACCTATTACATATTGGGATGGAATCTTGGAGATGGGAATACCCCTCTAACTCTGCTCTCCTTTTATTTATATGAAGGAGTTTGTGAGAGACAAATGACTATTTGATGGGCCAGGGACAAACAGAACCTTCAACAACTTCAATACTAAATCTATGTAATAAATGTCTACATTCTGACGGGAGTTGTCACAAAGATCCTACTTATACAACAATGTACATTTTGAATGTAAAACAGAATTTACTATTTGAAACTTCTTTCCTTTTGTCTTTTTTTGGGCATAAAAGTATCTACATTGAATAAACTATCAAAAATAAAAAACAAATGCAACAACAAAATTGACAAATTGAAATATAACACAGAAAATGGTCGTGTTGAGAAAAGGAATTTTTTGAGAAAAGAAATGATGTTTCCTCTATAAAAGCTGAAATATACTGGTACCTAGCAGAGCGTGCTCACCATAAAACTAAATCAATAAATAAATTACTGAATCTAGGGATTTTCAAGTATTGATTTCTTTGAGCTGTTGCTAAAGGTGCATCACAGACATGTCTGAGGGAAAACTGGACTCTGACTAGACTTAAGAGCCTCTTGTTTCTTTGACTGACCTATGCAATGAGCAGCACCAAGGGAAAATTCAGCATTCTCCTTTATCACCATAGCAGCTGTCCTGGAATATCATACTTTGATTTTTTTTTATGTTTCTCCAGCTATTCTTCTTATATGTTTGTATATTTACAGTTCCTCTTGGCAGCATAGTGAGGTTTTGTTTCCTCTTTTTTATGGATATTTACATTTAGTAACCTATGGTATTTGGGAACACAAATAAAAAATCTATGTGTCTATCTATCTATCTATCTATCTATCTGTCTATCTATCTATCTCTGTATTGTCTATCTATCATCTATCTATCTATCTATCTATCTATCTATCTATCTATCTGTCTGTCTGTCTGTCTGTCTGCCTGCCTGTCTATCTATCTATCTATCTATCTATCTATCTATCTATCTATCTATCTATCTATCTATCTATCTAAATATCTATTCTATTCCTCCATTGTAGCCTTTCCAGCCATCAGTAATAAAAGTTTCAACTATTTTAGAAAGGAGACTTGGTGAAAAATGAAAGACTTTGACTTAGACTTTGACTTGGAAACAGAAGTTTAGAATCAGTGTTATCTCAAAGCTATGTACTCTGGAAAAAAATAGTTAAAAAATGACCTATTCCTTAACACAAAACTTGTAAATTCTTAGTCTTGTTGTTTTCATCCAACACAATATAAAATTGCTTTTGGTGCACACCTCTCTGATATGTCTGGGAACTTTCCAAATTTTCATACTGTTTAACTGGTTCTCAACACTTGTTTTTATGTTGACTGTTCATCTTCATCCATACACTACCAGCACTCTAAGTTTTAGAATTTCCTTTCCTTCAGTTCTTTCCATGCACTGCTTTTGCCATTATCCAATGACTGTCCACCTCTCATGTTTCTCCTCTTTGACAAACAGGAGACAAGGAGCTGAAAAAAAAAACTCTCCCCAAACTTCCTATAGTCCTTTTATTGGTCCCTGTTGCTAGTGTCTATCCGTGTGGGATAACAGATGATAACAGACAGTGCATAGCAAATTAAAAGAAAGGAGACACCTAGTATCTGTAGGAAGTTTTTCAAAATAGATTGTTACAACCTTACTTTGTTGAAGAAATCTACAGAGAGAAAAAAAACACACAATAGGGCGGTAGCATTTTAAAAGAACAAAACTGGGTGCGTATATCCTGTAATTCTGCCCCATGGCTGGAGGAGATATCTTCCAGATGTTTATTTACCAGAATTAAGAAAAGTTTGTTAGGCAGACTGCAATGTGGGAAATAAGGAGCCATGAAGCTTCACAAAAGGTTTCATTAGTTTTATTAGTACCAATGTGATTCGGCATCGTACCGGCACCTTCCTCACAGCCAAAAATCCAGTCAGGTGCTGAAACGCATTGGTACTAATAAAGACCTTATGTGAAGCTCCAAGGTCTTAGGTACCTGCAAATCTTTTATCATGCAATAACCATTTTCATTGGGGTCAACTCCATATTCCCTTATGGGTCTTGTGAGGCAGTGAGGTAAATCATATACAAGGGTCATTATGTGTCCCCCAGGATGTGCATAGAAACATACAGAACCCGCAGGAGAACTTTTTAATTATAGCCACAGCTGTATTTACAATGCAAAATAATAGAGAGTGTGGACTTGGTCAAGCTATATGGACAGATCTGTAGGAAGGTAATGAGATGAATCTCTCTCTCCAGACTGGGTCTTGGAAGGGGCCCATGGTCTTGATTCCCATTTAAACTTTCAGGAAAGGGTTGGCGTGTCAGTGTTGGTTTGCAAGCAGCAGGAGCCTCTGTGTATGCCTATCTATGTGAGATTAAACACAGACCAGAGACTTGAGCAAAGCCATTATGGCACCCAAGTGTAATACGGTGGTCAAAGTCATTCCCGGCAATGGACTGATACAGACTGATACGCACATTCCAGCTGCAAATGGGATTACAAAGTTTTGGAATAATTTTATAAGTTGGCAAATAAAGATGTTTAAGTTGAACTTTCTTAGGTTACTGCCTAATTACCGCAGGGAGAAGAATGCGGGCAGTGTGGACTAAGGTATTCACCAAAGAAAACTGCATGTTCATGATAAAGCCTGCAATGTTACATCCCTGGCTCACTGACAAGATGGAGGAACTACTGAAGCAGCTGCTCCTCTCCGAGGCACAGCAGCAGTAGCAGCAGACTAACAGCCTGTGAGTCCAACAGTTTGTGGCCCTGCGAGAGATACCAGCGGTCTCGGTCTGCCCTGAGGCACAGGACAAAGTGAGGACAGCACTGAGGAAGAGGAGTCCAGAGGACAACATGGAAGCCTTCTTCACCCCCCAAAAATGTTCAATAGGTTTGGAGGAAGCCCGTTACTTGGGGTATGCAATTGGTCATGGGGTTATCAAGCCCCAAATAAACAAAGGTGAGGCCATTCAAAACTGGCCCTGGCCTCTTACTACGAAACAGGTGAGAGCATTCCTCAGCATCATGGGTTATTACCAACGATTTATACATAATTTTGCTCGGAGATCGGCAGCTGTGCCCGATCTCTTAAATTGAAGAAAATTGGTCATGGTTCAGTGAAACCCTCAGGTGGAGGAAACATTTCAATCCATGAAGTTGGCATTGTGTGGAAATCCCGTCCTCATCAGTCCCAGTTTTTGGAACATTTTTATTTTTCAAATGAATGCCTTTGAAGTAGGCTTAGGAGCAGTTCTGACACAGGAGGTGCATGGAGAGGAACATTCAGTCACCTACTTGAGTGGAAAACTTACACAGCAGAGAAAAATTGTAGCATATCAGAGAAGGAGTGCTTGGCCATTAAGTGGACCTTGGAGTCCATTCAATATTACTTAATCAGGCGACAGCTCCGCTTGGCAATGGACCACTCACCATTGGTCTGAATGAGAAATGTCAAGGAGAGGAATGCTCGGATGTTTTTTGTCGTTACCAAACTTTAGTTTCTTTGTGGAACATTGAGCTTGGAAGTCACAAGGAATTGCAGATGCCCGGCCATGGGCACCCTGAATGGTAACAGCAGTTCAACCCCCAAGTTTGAATAGAGTAGGGGCTATGTGAGGCACTGAGGGGGAACATATACGAGGGTTACATGTCCACCATAATGTGCATAGAAACATACAGAAACCGCTGGAGAATGTTGCAATTACAGCCACAGGTGTGGTTACAATGCAAAATAAAAAAGAGTGTGGACTTTGTCAAGCTATTTAACCAAGTCAGATTAATGAAAAGCTGACATCGGATGTTATTTCTGGATTATATTTAGCAGTGGGACGTATCTCTCCCTTTTGTCTGGGTCTTGGAAGTGGCCCATGTCCACAATTCCCACATAAACTTCCAGGTAAGGGTTGGGTGTAGTGTTGAGCGATACCTTCCGATATGCAAAGGTATCGGTATCGGATTGGATCAGCCGATATCCAAAAAGTATCGGATATCGCCGATACCGATACCCGATACCAATGCAAACCAATGGGACACAAAATATCGGAATGGTTCCCAGGGTCTGAAGGAGAGGAAACTCTCCTTCAGGCCCTGGGATCCATATTCATGTATGAAATAAAGAATAAAAATAAAAAATATTGATATACTCACCCCTCCGGGGGCCCCTGCTCTTAGCGGTGCCTCCGTTCCTAAGAATGCCGAGTTAAGGATCTTCGATGACGTCACGGCTTGTGATTGGTCGCGTGACCGCTCATGTGACCACTCACACGACCAATCACAAGCCGCGACGTCATCGCAGGTCCTTCACTCACTCATTCTTAGGAACGGAGGCTGCCGGTTGCAGCGGTTACAACCAGGGCACGTCAGAGGGTGAGTATATCCCTAATTTTTATTTTTATTCTTTATTTTACACATGAATATGGATCCCAGGGCCTGAAGGAGAGTTTCCTCTCCTCCAGACCCTGGGAACCATACACTGGGAAATTCCGATTCCGATTTCCGATATCACAAAAATATCGGAACTCGGTATCGGAATTCCGATGCCGCAAATATCGGCTGATACCCGATACTTGCGGTATCGGAATGCTCAACTGTTATGACCCCAATGGCAGAGGGTCTCAGAATTTATAACCAAGTCTGCAAACACAAAAAAACAGCTCATAGGGCAGTGGTAACTAGGCTGACCATATACCTGAACCTAGCACCACAAATAGCAGCAGCCGGGGAACGTACCTACGTTGGTTCTAGACGTCTCGCGCCAGCCGGAGAACTAACTAACCCTAGAAGGGAAAAGATAGACCTTTCTTGCCTCCAGAGAAAAGACCCCAAAAGTTGGATACAAGCCCCCAACAAATAATAACGGTGAGGTAAGAAGAAAAGACAAACGCAAGGATGAACTAGGTTTTTTAGCAAAGAGAGGCCCACTGACTAATAGCAGAATATAGGAAGATGACTTATACGGTCAGCAAAAACCCTATCAAAATTTCCACGCTGAATATTCAAGAACCCCCGAACCGTCTAACGGCACGGGGGGAGAATATCAGCCCCCTAGAGCTTCCAGCTATATCAGGAATCACATTTGGTACAAGCTAAACAGAAATAAGAGCAAATGCAAATAACCAAAAAATAAGGAAGCAGGACTTAGCTTATTTTGCAAGAACCAGGACCAGCAAACAGGAGCAAACAGAAAGGAACTGATAACAACAAGGCCAGGCACCAGACTGAAAATCCAGGAAGCTTAAAAAGCAACACCCCTGGACTAACGAGCCAGGTGGGTACCAAGCTAGAGAAAGAAGCTCAAAGTGTCATGTCGCTAGTGACCACAAGCGGGAGCCAAAAAGTCCAATTCACAACAGTACCCCCCCCTTAAGGAGGGGTCCCCGAACCCTCACCAAGACCACCAGGACGATCAGGATGAGCAGCATGAAAGGCACGAACTAAATCGGCCGCATGAACATCAGAGGCGACCACCCAGGAATTATCCTCCTGACCATAGCCCTTCCACTTGACCAGATACTGAAGCCTCCGTCTGGAGAGACGAGAATCCAAGATCTTCTCCACCACGTACTCCAACTCGCCCTCAACCAACACCGGAGCAGGAGGCTCAACAGAAGGAACCACAGGCACAACGTAGCGCCACAACAAAGACCTATGGAACACGTTGTGAATGGCAAACGACACCGGAAGATCCAAGCGAAAGGACACTGGATTAAGGATTTCCAAAATCTTATAAGGACCGATGAAGCAAGGCTTAAATTTAAGAGAGGAGACCTTCATAGGAACAAACCGAGAAGACAGCCACACCAAATCCCCAACACGAAGTCGGGGACCCACACCGTGGCGGCGGTTGGCAAAACGCTGAGCCTTCTCCTGTGACAACTTTAGGTTGTCCACCACATGATTCCAGATCCGCTGCAACCTATCCACCACAGAATCTACCCCAGGACAGTCAGAGGGCTCAACATGTCCCGAGGAAAAACGAGGATGAAAACCAGAGTTGCAGAAAAATGGCGAAACCAAAGTAGCGGAACTAGCCCGATTATTAAGGGCAAACTCAGCCAATGGCAAGAAGGTCACCCAATCATCCTGATCTGCAGAAACAAAACACCTCAAATAAGCCTCTAGAGTCTGATTTGTTCGCTCCGTTTGGCCATTAGTCTGAGGATGAAAGGCAGACAAAAATGACAAATCAATGCCCATCTTAGCACAAAAGGATCGCCAGAACCTGGAAACAAACTGGGATCCTCTGTCAGACACGATATTTTCAGGAATGCCGTGCAAGCGAACCACATTCTGAAAGAATAAAGGAACCAGATCGGAAGAGGAAGGCAGCTTAGGCAAGGACACCAAATGGACCATCTTGGAAAAGCGATCACATACCACCCAGATGACAGACATGCCCTGAGACACCGGAAGATCTGAAATGAAATCCATGGAAATGTGTGTCCAAGGCCTCTTCGGGACAGGTAAAGGCAAGAGCAACCCGCTGGCACGAGAACAGCAAGGCTTAGCTCGAGCACAAGTCCCACAGGACTGCACAAATGACCGCACATCCCGTGACAAGGAAGGCCACCAAAAGGACCTAGCCACCAAATCTCTGGTGCCAAAAATTCCCGGATGCCCTGCCAACACCGAGGAATGAACCTCGGAATTGACTCTGCTGGTCCATTTATCAGGAACAAACAGTCTGTCAGGTGGACAAGAGTCAGGTCTACCAGCCTGAAATCTCTGCAACACACGTCGCAAATCCGGAGAAATGGCTGACAAGATTACTCCCTCTTTAAGAATACCAGCTGGCTCTGAAACTCCAGGAGACTCAGGCACAAAGCTCCTTGAAAGAGCATCAGCCTTCACATTCTTTGAACCTGGTAGGTACGAGACCACAAAGTCAAAACGGGAGAAAAACAATGACCAACGGGCCTGTCTAGGATTCAGGCGCTTAGCAGACTCGAGATACATCAGATTCTTGTGATCAGTCAAGACCACCACACGATGCTTAGCACCCTCGAGCCAATGACGCCACTCCTCAAATGCCCACTTCATGGCCAACAACTCCCGATTGCCAACATCATAGTTCCGCTCAGCAGGCGAAAACTTCCTAGAAAAAAAAGCACATGGTCTCATTACAGAGCAACCAGGGCCTCTCTGCGACAAAACGGCCCCTGCCCCGATCTCAGAAGCATCCACTTCAACCTGAAAGGGAAGTGAGACATCAGGCTGGCACAAAACAGGCGCCGAAGTAAACCGGCGCTTCAGCTCTTGGAAAGCTTCCATGGCTGCAGGAGCCCAGTTAGCAACATCAGAACCTTTCTTGGTCATATCCGTCAAAGGTTTAACAACGCTAGAAAAGTTAGCGATAAAACGACGGTAGAAGTTAGCAAAACCCAAGAACTTCTGAAGACTCTTAACTGACGTGGGTTGAGTCCAATCATGAATAGCTCGGACCTTGACTGGGTCCATCTCCACCGCAGAAGGGGAAAAAATAAAACCCAAAAAGGGAACCTTCTGTACTCCAAAGAGACACTTTGAGCCCTTAACGAACAAAGCATTCTCACGCAAAACCTGAAACACCGTCCTGACCTGCTTAACATGGGAGTCCCAATCATCAGAAATAAACAGAATATCATCCAGATAAACAATCATAAATTTATCCAGATACTTCCGGAAGATATCATGCATAAAGGACTGAAAAACTGAAGGAGCATTAGAAAGCCCAAAAGGCGTCACCAAGTACTCAAAATGACCTTCGGGCGTATTAAATGCAGTTTTCCATTCATCTCCTTGCTTAATGCGCACAAGGTTGTACGCACCACGAAGATCTATCTTGGTGAACCACTTGGCACCCTTAATCCGGGCAAACAAGTCTGACAACAGAGGCAAAGGATACTGAAATTTAACAGTGATTTTATTCAGAAGCCGATAGTCTATACAAGGTCTCAAAGATCCGTCCTTTTTGGCCACAAAAAAGAATCCCGCACCAAGAGGGGAAGAGGATGGACGGATATGCCCCTTCTCCAGAGACTCCTTGATATATGAACGCATTGCGGTATGCTCAGGTACTGACAGATTAAATAATCTTCCCTTAGGAAATTTACTACCTGGAATCAAATCTATAGCACAGTCACAATCCCTATGAGGAGGAAGAGCACTGGACCTGGACTCGCTGAAAACATCCTGATAATCAGACAAATACTCAGGAACTTCCGAAGGAGTAGAGGAAGCAATAGACACCGGCGGGGAATCACCATGAGTTCCCTGACAGCCCCAACTTGACACTGACATTGCCTTCCAATCCAAAACTGGATTATGGGTCTGTAACCATGGCAGACCCAAAACGACCAAATCATGCATTTTATGCAGAACAAGAAAACGAATCACCTCCCGATGTTCAGGAGTCATGCACATGGTTACCTGTGTCCAAAACTGCGGCTTATTTTCCGCCAATGGCGTAGCATCAATACCTCTAAGAGGGATAGGATTTACCAACGGCTCAAGTACAAAACCACAGCGCTTGGCAAATTACAGATCCATAAGACTCAGGGCAGCACCTGAATCCACAAACGCCATAACAGGGTAGGAAGACAATGAGCAAATTAAAGTCACAGACAAAATAAATTTAGGTTGCAGATTACCAATGGCGACAGGACTAACAACCCTTGTTAGGCGTTTAGAGCATGCTGATATAACATGTGTAGAATCACCACAGTAAAAACACAACCCATTCAGACGTCTATGATTTTTCCGTTCATTTCTAGTCTGAATTCTACCACATAGCATTAAATCAGGTGTTTGTTCAGACAACACCACCAGAGGATTAGCGGCTTTGCGCTCCCGCAAACGCCGGTCAATCTGAATAGCCAGCGCCATGGAATCATTTAGACTTGTAGGAATGGAGAAACCCACCATCACATTCTTAATGGCTTCAGAAAGGCCATTTCTGAAATTTGCGGCCAGAGCACACTCATTCCACTGAGCAAGCACGGACCATTTCCAAAATTTTTGGCAATACACTTCAGCTTCATCCTGGCCCTGAGAGATAGCCAGCAAGGCTTTTTCTGCCTGAATTTCAAGATTGGGTTCCTCATAAAGCAACCCGAGCGCCAGAAAAAACGCATCAATATTTGCCAATGCCGGATCTCCTGGCGCTAACGAGAAAGCCCAATCCTGAGGGTTGCCCCGCAAGAAAGAGATAACAATTTTAACTTGCTGAGCTGAGTCTCCAGACGAACGGGGTCTCAGAGATAGAAACAATTTACAATTATTCCTGAAATTCCTAAACTTAAATTGGTCTCCAGAAAACAGTTCAGGAATAGGTATTTTAGGTTCTGACATAGGACTACTGGTAACAAAATCTTGAATACCCTGCACACGAGCAGCAAGCTGATCCACACTAGTAATCAAGGTCTGGACATTCATGTCTGCAGCAAGCTCAAGCCACTCTGAGGTAAAGGGGAGGAAGAAAGAAAAAAAACCAAAAACTCAGAATTTCCTTTCTTATTATCCCACTTCTGCAATGCATTAAACATTCACCTTTGGCCTGGCATACTGTTATGACCCCAATGGCAGAGGGTCTCAGAATTTATAACCAAGTCTGCAAACACAAAAAAACAGCTCATAGGGCAGTGGTAACTAGGCTGACCATATACCTGAACCTAGCACCACAAATAGCAGCAGCCGGGGAACGTACCTACGTTGGTTCTAGACGTCTCGCGCCAGCCGGAGAACTAACTAACCCTAGAAGGGAAAAGATAGACCTTTCTTGCCTCCAGAGAAAAAACCCCAAAAGTTGGATACAAGCCCCCATCAAATAATAACGGTGAGGTAAGAAGAAAAGACAAACGCAAGGATGAACTAGGTTTTTTAGCAAAGAGAGGCCCACTGACTAATAGCAGAATATAGGAAGATGACTTATACGGTCAGCAAAAACCCTATCAAAATTTCCACGCTGAATATTCAAGAACCCCCGAACCGTCTAACGGCACGGGGGGAGAATATCAGCCCCCTAGAGCTTCCAGCTATATCAGGAATCACATTTGGTACAAGCTGGACAGAAATAAGAGCAAATGCAAATAACCAAAAAATAAGGAAGCAGGACTTAGCTTATTTTGCAAGAACCAGGACCAGCAGACAGGAGCAAACAGAAAGGAACTGATAACAACGAGGCCAGGCACCAGACTGAAAATCCAGGAAGCTTAAAAAGCAACACCCCTGGACTAACGAGCCAGGTGGGTACCAAGCTAGAGAAAGAAGCTCAAAGTGTCATGTCGCTAGTGACCACAAGAGGGAGCCAAAAAGTCCAATTCACAACACTCAACACTAGTTGGGTGTGTCAGTATTGGATTGCAAGCAGCATAGAAGGAGGCTCTGTGTATGCATATCTGTGTGATATTACACACAGACCAGAGACTTGAGCAAAGTCATTACCACACCCACGTGTAATACGGAGGCCCAGTCATTCATAGAAATGGCCTGATACAGACTGATATGTACTTTCAGGCTGTGAACCAGAGGATAGAATTTTGGATTTATTTTGTAAGTTGGCAAATTGATGTGAATATTTTTCTGCCCAATGATGTCAAAAGTATTTTCATAGTAATAACTTTATTGACTAACCAGCAAATAATATATGCTTGCAAGATTTCAGATCACAGAGGCTCCTTTTTCAGGCAGGATTACAAATTAATTAATAAGAAAAAAGGCACAACATTTATTAAGAGATATTACAGCAGGACATCTGTTCATTAGGTGAGAGAGGAGATGCCTCCTAAAGGTAAGCCAAGGAAATCAAATTAGGTATTTTATTTCAAATAGAGAGGCAATGGGAATGTTCTTTATAGTTATCTGGAATCTGTCTGGTAGATGTGTGAATTGTATCCATATAGTGACTCATAAATCCAGGTGTTAAATTGGATCCTAGTGTCAAATAATTGAAAATATTTATCAGCTTGAATTCCCAAATTTTTCCCTCTCTGTCATCCTTAAAATGACCTCTTAGTATTAAGACTTTTAAGTCTGTCATACAGTGTCCAGGTCCAGAGAAATGTTTTCCCACAGGTGTGTCCATTTCATTCCTGATTGTGTGTCGGGGTAGATTCATCCTTGTTTGTAGTTTTTGCATGGTTTCCCCAATATGGATACCTCCACGGCACCTTGTACATTGTATCATGTACACAACATTGGAGGATGTACATGAAAAGGAATCAATGACTTTATAGTCCTGATTTGTATTTGGTATGCGGACTGTATTTGTTAGTAATATGTGGGTACAAGTTTTGCATTTTTCATTGTTACATGGCAATGTGCCAGTCACTGATGGTGTTGAGATGACACTTCTAACAAGGAGATTCCTTAAGTTAGGGAACTGTTTGTAGGAGAGAAGTGGTAATTCTAGCAGGGGTGGTCACTGACAGCTTGGGGCCCCTGTGCAAGAAATGTGTCTGGGTCATCCTCCTTTTATGGCGACAAAGTGCCCCTTATTGTCCCTTATTGCATAGTGCCCTCTCTTGTTATGTACAGATCCGACCCTTACACATCGGATTATATAGAACCCTTTCTTTATTACATACCATTGTTTCTTGTTAGATATATAATGCATTAATGGCTGATGGAACATGGGAAAGTCTCTCTTCTAATGGAGGAGCTGATGGACTGGTCGTCTGGTCACTGGATGCTCCATCAGCAGTCATTTTATATGCTAAAAAGAGAGGGGACTATGTAATAAAAGATGGTGCTGTGAATAAAAAAATAACAAGAATGCACTATGTTAGAGAAGATATATAATAAGGGACAGTACCATATATAACTAGAAATTATGGTACGTGATAAGGGATTGCATTATACATAATAAAAGAGGAAACTATGTAACTAAGGACGATGCTATACATAATAAATGAGTACACTATATACTAAGAGACAGTGCTATACATAATAAAGCTATATTCCTGTACCCGTGTGCAGTGTCAGTGTGCTGCAAGCTTTTACAGATGCATTGAGCATGTCCTATTCTCAATCTCAAAATCGGATCAGAACAAAACATTCTCTGACCCTCACGGATCTCATTCTCAGATCCATGATTTTCGCGGATGAATGAGTGGACCTATAGAACTCTACGAGTCTGTGTGCTGTTTGATAAAAATGTCTGGAAGCACATAAGACATTTCACACAAATGAGAGAATGTAGAGTAAGGGATTTTACAGATACCATTATTATACAGAACAGAAACAGAATAATACTTACATCCAGGCACGTGTTACTGACGTCTCGTCTAATTAGAGCCGTTTTCTGCTGTTTCTTGTCCATCTGGTCAGACCTTCATGTTGACATCTCCCAGCCATGACTCGTCTTGTCATGATGATCATCGCAGCCATGAAAATAACAAGGTCACATATATTGAATACATACTTGTGTCTCCTCTCTCGATGCAGATATGTACCCCACCATTAAAAATATAAAGAGAAAAGCAGCACTGTGCCCCCCATTAACTATATTCTCTGCCGCCCAATATTATAAAATATTCAGTCTCTGTGACTCTCCCCAATTAACTTTAAGTCTATGTACACATGGAAAATGTGCAAGGTTTTACAGTACAAAAGTACAAAGTAAATGAGATTCCTGAAGTCTCATGCACACGTTACATATCTTTTCCCTGCAGATTTGCAGTAGTTTTCAATCTGCATAATGTCTATTCTTGCACCATATTTCACCCATATTAATGATTTGGGTTAAATAAGCAACAAAAGCATGTCACAAACAATGCAAAATAATTAATGTGTTTTACGCTGCGTTATTCCTGCCAACTAGTGATGAGCGAGTGTGCTCATTACTTGTGTTTTCCGAGTTCAAGTATCTTGGGCGTGTTTTTGTCTCCATGATTTGCGGCTTTTAGACAACCTGAACACATGCAGGGATTGGCTGTTTTCTAGGGAATTCCCACATGTATTCTGGCTGTCTAGGAGCCGCAAATCTTGCAGCTGAAGGGACTCAAACATAATCTACAAGCATGCAAAGATACTTGGAGAACACCCAAGCATGCTTGGAAAACTCGAATAATGAGCACATTCGCTTATCACCACTGCTAACACATTAGGATATACAGAATGTTCTCCTGCAATCCAGAACATGCACACATAGCCTTATTCCCTGTCCTGTGTCCCTCCATTCATTAAAGGTCCTTGATAGCATCATAACGAATTTTGGGAGTGGGAGAAGACAGTACCAGGTACTGAGCATCCTCCGCCAACTCCCAGTTCATTACAAGTCCCTGACGGATTCTTCTCCCACCTTTCAGTTCATAATAAAGAGTCTTATGCACCTTATCTCCTACTCTCCCACTCCCCAATACATTTTAAGTCCCTGATAGCATCACAATTAATTGAGAGATGGAGGAGGATGCTATAAGGGGCTTAGCACCCTCCTCCACCACCCAGTTAATTTTACATTCATATCTAATGTACTCCCCCCCATTCATAAGTCCATTATAAGTTCCCCTTACTCCCATCTGAATTGCCTACATCCCACATTGTCCTCCTTCCCTCCCCGCATCTCATCATTGTCCTCTCCAAAATCCCCATTATTGCCCCCTCCACCACCTCCATCATTGCCTTCTCCACCATTTCCATCATTGCCCTCTCCACTATCTCCATCATTACCCTCTCCACCACCAACTCCATCATTGCCCTCTTCACCACCCTTATCATTGCCCTTTCTCCCACCACCTCATCATTGCCCTCTCCACCACCCCATCAATGCCCTCTCCCCACCACCATCATTGTCCTTTCCACCTTCTCCATTATTGCTCTCTCGCCACCATCTCTATCATTTCCCTTTCCCTCACCACCTCCATCATTGTCCTTTGCTCCATCACCTCCATCATTGCCTTCTTCCCTATCTAAATCAATGCCCTTTCAACCATCTCCATCATTGCCCTCTCCACCACCTCCTCCATCATTGCACTCTCCACCATCACCATCATTGCCCTCTCCTCCACCACTTCCATCATTGCCCTCTCTCACAACCCAATTGTTACCCTTTCACCACCTCCATCATTGCCATCTCCGCCACCAATTCCATCATTGCCCTCTCCCCACATCCATCATTGTCCTCTCCACCATCTACATCGTAGCCTTCTAGACCACCACCTCCATCATTGTCTCATCCCTCAACACCTCCCTCATTTCCCTCTCCACCATGTCCATCATTGCACTCTACACCACCTCCATCATTGCCCTCTCCACTACCACTTCCATCATTGCCCTCTCCCCCACCTCCATCATTGCACTCTCCCTAACTACCATCATTGCCCTCTCCACTATCTTCATTATTGCCCACTCCCCCACCATCTCCATCATTGCCCTCTCCACCACCGAAATCATTGCCCTCTCCACTACCTCAATCAATGCCCTCTCCACCACCACTTCCATCATTTACCTCTCCCCATCTCCATCATTGCCCTCTCCCCCACTTCCATCATTGCCCTCTCCTCACCTCCATACAGTTGTGGCCAAAAGTATTGACACCCCTGCAATTCTGTCAGATAATACTCAGTTTCTTCCTGAAAATGATTGCAAACACAAATTCTTTGTTGTTATTATTATCTTCATTTAATTTGTCTAAAATGAAAAAACACAAAAATAATTGTCCTAAAGCCAAATTGGATATAATTCCACACCAAACATAAAAAAGGGGGTGGACAAAAGTATTGGCACTGTTCGAAAAATCATGTGATGGTTCTCTAATTTGTGTAATTAACAGCACCTCTAACTTACCTGTGGCACCTAACAGGTGTTGGCAATAACTAAATCACACTTGCAGCCAGTTGACATGGATTAAAGTTGACTCAACCTCTGTCCTGTGTCCTTGTGTGTACCACATTGAGCATGGAGAAAAGAAAGAAGACCAAAGAACTGTCTGAGGACTTGAGAAACCAAATTGTGAGGAAGCATGAGCAATCTCAAGGCTACAAGTCCATCTCCAAAGACCTGAATGTTCCTGTGTCTACCATGCGCAGTGTCATCAAGAAGTTTAAAGCCCATGGCACTGTGGCTAACCTCCCTAGATGTGGACGAAAAAGAGAAATTGACAAGAGATTTCAACGCAAGATTGTGCAGATGTTGGATAAAGAACCTCGACTATCATCCAAACAAGTTCAAGCTGCCCTGCAGTCCGAGGGTACAACAGTGTCAACCCATAGTATCTGGCGGCGTCTGAATGAAAAGGGACTGTATGGTAGGAGACCCAGGAAGACCCTACTTCTTACCCCAAGACATAAAAAAGCCAGGCGGCTTGAGTTTGCTAAAACTTACCTGAAAAAGCCTAAAATGTTTTTTGAAGAATGTTCTCTGGTCAGATGAGACAAAAGTAGAGCTTTTTGGGCAAATGCATCAACATAGAGTTTACAGGAGAAAAAAAGAGGCATTCAAAAAAAAGAACACGGTCCCTACAGTCAAACATGGAAGAGGTTCCCTGATGTTTTGGGGTTGCTTTGCTGCCTCTGGCACTGGACTGCTTGACCTTAGGGCATGGCATTATGAAGTCTGAAGACTACCAACACATTTTGCAGCATAATGTAGGGCCCAGTGTGAGAAAGCTGGGTCTCCCTCAGAGGTCATGGGTCTTTCAGCAGGACAATGACCCAAAACACACTTCAAAAAGCACTAGAAAATGGTTTGAGAGAAAGCACTGGAGACTTCTAAGGTGGCCAGCAATGAGTCCAGACCTGAATCCCATAGATCACCTGTAGAGAGATATAAAAATGGGAGTTTGGAGAAGGCACACTTCAAATATCACGTTCCGGGAGCAGTTTGCCAAAGAAGAATGGTCTTAAATTCCAGCAGAGCATTGTAAGAAACTCATTGATGGTTACCGGAAGCGGTTGGTCGCAGTTATTTTGGCTAAAGGTTGTGCAACCAAGAATTAGGCTGAGGCTGCCAATACTTTTGTCTGGCCCATTTTTGGAGTTTTGTGTGAAATGATCAATGTTTTTCTTTTTGCTTCATTCTCTTTTGTGTTTTTTCATTTAAGACAAATTAAATGAAGATAATACCAAAGAATTTGTGATTGCAATCATTTTCAGGAAGAAACTGAGTATTATCTGACAGAATTGAAGTGGTGTCAATACTTTTAGCCACAACTGTAATTGCCCTCTCCACCACCTCTCTGCACGCTCCCCAGCAGCTGCAGCATCTACGTCACCAGCAGCTCTTTCTCTCTCTGACACAAGCGCGTGCTCAATGCTGACATCATCCAGCCAGTCAGACAGAAAGCGTGGGCAGGAAGCAGAAGACGGATCCCTGCAGCTCTGCTCCATTAACATTTTCTCCTGTAGGCAGCGAAGCTGCAGGTATCACTCCCTGCCCAATGCACATGAGGGCAATCTGGCTGTGGTCCCCCCAGAGCCTTAGGGCCAGAGAAACAAGCCAGATTGCCCTCATTATTGGCCATCCTGCAGGGGCCCCATTCCACCTCCGGGCCCCGGTGCAGCTGCACCAGCTGAACAAGCGTTATGTCAGCCCCTGAGTACTGTGAATATTTATTTCAATCTATGGTCTCTGTGGAATATGAGTTGGTGATCATTACCAATTTTCCTTAGGATGCTCCTGTGAGGGTTGTATGTGACCACAAGAAGCACCCTGGTGTTTTCCTCTATCAGTCTATAATCCAGGAGACTGCTTCTTGGGATTCTTGTAGCTCTGTGGATCTGTTCATTTATTACCAGTGGTTGGTATCCTTGTTGTAGGAATGTATTCCACAGTGATAGCAGTTGTAGTTTTCTGTCTTTACTGTCTGAACAGATTCAAATGTACCTTTGAGCTTTACTGAAAATAATGGATTTTTTTGTCCGTCTTGGATGAAAGCTGTTTGACCCAAGATATGCTGGATGTCCTGTAGGCTTATGGTAAAGTGATATTTGTATGGCGTTGTCCTTGCTGTATATGGTCATGTCCAGAAAATGTATTTGGGACTTTTAGAAGTTGAGGGTGACTTGTTGAAGTTATTGCTGAAGGTAAGCAGATTATCTTTTGAGCCTGTCCAGATTATTAGCAGATCCTCAATGTAGCAGAAGTATGCAAGGGGTTTAAAACAGCAAGATGACAAAAACTCCTCCCCTAGTTTAGCCATGAATAGGTTGGCTTATTGTGACATTTTGCTTCCCATGGCGCTGCCCATACACTGTTGGTATAAATTGTTCCCAAAAGAAAAAATAGTTGTGATGGAGCACAAACCTGATTAATTGCTGTGTTGGTTTTGTGGCTAGATTGTTTTTTTTTAAGGAAATATTTGCATGCTGCAATCCCATCCTCATTGTGGCTAGTATTGTGTCTTCTGGAAGTGGGCCCAGGGCTGACGATTTGCAGGGAATATCCGTGATGTCCTGGATATAACTGAGTGTGTGCCTCACCAAGGGTTCCAGAATGTTCTCCACCCAGCCTGAGATATTCTCAGTTAAAATCCCAACTTTAATAAAACTTTGGCAAATAAAAACGTTTAAGTTGAACTTTTTTGGGTCACTGCCTAATTACTGCAGAGATATGAAAGCTGCTGCCTTAGGGTACTGTCACACTCTGCAACTTTCCAACGATCACGACCAGCGATACGACCTGGCCATGATCGTTGGAAAGTCGTTGTGTGGTCGCTGGAGAGCTGTCACACAGAGAGCTCTCCAGCGACCAACGATGCCGAAGGCCCCTGGTAACCAGGGTAAACATCGGGTTAGTAAGCGCAGGGCCACGCTTAGTAACCCGATGTTTACCCTGGTTACCATCGTAAAAGTAAAAAATAACAAACAGTACATACTCACATTCTGATGTCCTTCAGGTCCCTCGCCGTCTGCTTCCCGCTCTGACTGAGTGCCGCCGCCGAGCACAGCGGTGACGTCACTGCTGTTCTCTGCTTTCATTTTACGGCGGCACTCAGTCAGAGCAGGAAGCGGACGGCAAGGGACCTGAAGGACATCAGAATGTGAGTATGTACTGTTTGTTATTTTTTACTTTTACGATGGCAACCAGGGTGTTAAACATCGGGTTACTAAGCGCGGCCCTGCGCTTAGTAACCCGATGTTTACCCTGGTTACAAGCGATCGCATCGCTGGATCGGTGTCACACACACCAATCCAGCGATGACAGCAGGAGATCCAGCGATGAAAGAAAGTTCCAAACGATCTGCTACGACGTACGATTCTCAGCAGGGTCCCTGATCGCTGCTGCGTGTCAGACACAGCGATATCGTATGGATATCGTTGGAACGTCACGGATCGTACCGTCGTAGCGACCAAAGTGCCACTGTGTGACAGTACCCTTACAGTTCCTAGAGTTGACCAATTTAATTCTTCTATATTGCTAACATTACAGAAATCATGATACTATTATACAGTACATTATTTGTCTATATTTCCCATAGCACTATACAGTAAGCTGAATTTGATGTGTAGACTCTGCCATAATGGAAGTGTAGACAGTGATTATCCTGAACTTGGTTTACATAGTGCCTGTGAACCCTACACCCTCGTTTTGTAATATACATATGTTGAAACAGTATTAAACATGAAGATCTATTGTTCACAGAATCCTCTTGATATACAGGTGTTCTGCGAAGGTCAATAACATAATTGGAGAACAATGGGAGGCACTGCTGGTCTCATTTATAGTGACAATCTGACATTTTCTCTGCCAACCACTAAACAAATAAAAAGTAAATGTTAATGAGTAGGTTGTTCGGATCTGGTCAATGCCCTGTATCGCTTTGTCCTTCATTTCTAAGCACTACAACATAACAGCAGAAGGGGAACATTTACGGAAATAATGCAATGTTGTGAACATCAACAAAACAAGAGCAGCAGCAAAAACACAATAACCAAGAGCCTTCTATAGATCCTTTTATAAATGATTAATGACCAAGCAAAAGGCAAATCCCATGAAATTCAGAACAAAAACACAATATTGAGCAAGAAGATGAGCAGCAAGATTTGCAAATCATTAAAGAGAATCTGTCATTAAACTGCATACATGGGCATGCAGGTTTTGTGAAAGCTAAATCCATTTATACCTTTATATTTTCTTTCTGTTACTTTACTCTTGAACAAACAGCATTTGAATTGATATGTAAATGAGGTGTAAAGTGCTCTGTGCATGACAGTGAAATAAACTTGTTGGTCCGCAACACATCCTATCCATATGAATTAAAATGATCATTTTATTAATAATAATAATAATAATAATAATAATAATTTCTTTTATTTACATAGCGCCAACATATTCCACAGCACTTTACAATTAAGTAGGGAAATGTACAGACAATAAAAACAATACAATGCAATCAAGGTAGAGAAGTTGCTTTTAGGCAGTGAAATAAACTTGTTGGTCCGCAACACATCCTATCCATATGAATTAAAATGATCATTTTAATAATAATAATAATAATAATAATTTCTTTTATTTACATAGCGCCAACATATTCCACAGCACTTTACAATTAAGTAGGGAAATGTACAGACAATAAAAACAATACAATGCAATCAAGGTAGAGAAGTTGCTTTTAGGCAGTGAAATAAACTTGTTAGTCTCCAACAACTCATTTCCATATGAATTAAAATGATAATTTTAATAATAATAATAATAATAATAATATATTTTGTTTATATGACACCAACATATTCCACAGCACTTTACAATTAAGTAGGGACATGTACAGACAATAAAAATAACACAATGCAACACATTTCAGGAGGAGTAAGGGCCCTGCACGCAAGCTTACAATCTATATGGAAATAGGGGGACATGATTTTATGGGAATGCAGCAGCAACAACAAGCAGAAGTTAAGAAAGTGTCAATGATTTTAGCTTTCAAAGATCTGTATGTTGATAAATGCTGTTTGGGGGGAATGATATTACTGACAGATCCCTTAATTTGTTAGGTATTTCAGACCCTTTTCTGCATAACTATAAAAATACCCGTAATTTACCTGTATTAGGCTTCCATAGACAATTTTTCTTACGTCATTTTCTTTACTTTTTATCTTTGTAAAAGAAGTTAAGTGAATCTCCCATAATTCAACTAGCGGAGATTCGCTCATGTACAGGAGGAAATATTACATTTGCATTGAATAAATCTGGTGTGAATAAAATCTAGCAGAAGGGGTTAAATAACCTCTTGCACTCACCTCTCTTTGGTCTTCTCCATAGCTCTCCCGCCTCTGCTTCTCCCTGGTTGGTCTTCCATTCAGCTCCTCTTTGGGCTTCCTCGTCCTCTTTCATCCTATATCAGACCACACTGGGTCACTTGAGGTGTGATACACATCAATGATATTAATGATTTGCCTCACACCACATGCAGGACCATAAGTGAATATAAGTGATAACTGAATTGTGATTTGGTCCTGATGAAGAGGTTTGAAAACCGCGAATTGCGTTGGCTTAACAAACCGCATTAATGCTTCACCTTTGTGTGTGATCGTACAGTTGAATCTTGGAAAGCACAGACTCTGAACCACCATGTTCCTCATTTATTGCATTATACAAAGATAGATGAGAGGCAGATGAAATTTCCAGAATACATATCCAGGGTGCCTAATCCGCAATCTACACATGTGAAAGAATTGTCGGACAGGAAGAAAAAATATGGTTCTTCCTATGTGTTGACTTCAGTTATACGCTTATACATGCCTTAGGATCCTTTATAATATCATCATTTAAAATTGTTTTTTTTTGTTACATTCGATTGGAAGAAATACAACTTCTGAATTCTGCTCCAGCAACTCTTTAGGCTACTTTCACACTAGCGTCATACGACGCACGTCGCAATGCGTCGTTATGTAGAAAAAAAGCATCCTGCAAAGTTGCCCGCAGGATGCGTTTTTTCTCCATAGACTTATACATAGCGACGCATTGCGACGGAGTGCCACACGTCGCAACCGTCGTGTGACGGTTGCGTCGTGTTTTGGTGGACCGTCGGCACAAAAAAAGTTACATGGAACTTTTTTTGTGCATCGTGTCCGCCATTTCCGACCGTGCATGCGCAGACGGAACTCCACCCCCTCCTCCCCGGACATTACAATGGGGCAGCGGATGCATTAAAAACTGCATCTGCTGCCCCCGTTGTGCATAATTAACACACTGTCCATCGGTACATCGGCCGACGGTTTGCGACGGCCCATACTGACGGACTAGGGTGAAAGTAGCCTTACTCTGACCCGTCACAAAGTCATTGACATCATTATTTTGTACACTGATGCTTTATACAACCTATTATACTACTACATACTGTAATACTATTCTAATACTATATATACTATATAATGAAACATTTGCTGCTTTACCATTTACTTATTTACTAAGGTTTAACCTTCAGCTGCAGTACCGCATTTGTGATTCGGCCACCAGCAAGTGTAAATATGCATTTCACAAAGCAACATGTAATTAAGTGTGACTTTGCACATCTTATACAATCTCTCTCTTGGGAAGAGATAAAGCAAAACATTACTTTCTGTGCTATTTCATCGTTCATCTAATTTTTTTACATTTGCACATGGCTTAGAGGAGCTTGTCATGAAATAATGTTTCCATAACTCCGCCATCACTGTGCAAATAGATGTTGCATTAGGCCGTAATTGATGAACGGCAAGAGGTTATGCGCCATCACAGTAATGAATATCTAATGCATCCACACAGTCACACAATTTGTAGTATATCTGGAAACAAATAATGTCTCAGTATTCTAATGCTAAGCATAATATTTTTCTTTCTTGTTGAAAAACACCTGTTCCATGAAAGGTTTAACTTTCTAGATGGTTATATGTCTTTTTACCTATCAGTGAATGATTGACTTTCTAATTACTTGCCAATGTCAATGCCCATATCTCAACGGCTTATCTGACTATTTGCCTATCTAAAGTGAGTTTACCTGTTATTTTACCTGCCATGAAAGCTTTGCCAGTCTACATGTCTATAAGTGGTTTACCTGTTTATGACTCAATCTATAAATTGTTTACTGGTCTATTTTCCAATCTAGTTGTGGTTTACCTATTTATGACTATTTGTGAATGATGTACCCATTGAACAGGGTCACTGGCAAAGTATGTGAGGAGAGATAGGTATCACAAAAATTGCTATCTTCCGTGAAAAGCTGAAGTTTCTCTCCATCATGTTATGTGCTGAGGGATTAATCGGCCATGACAGGGTTGGGCTTTTTTTGTGAGTAGTTGTAAGAGATAGGCAGGGCGACTACCCACCATATCTCCACCTCAAGGGTGTGGTTTGGCAGGTTAAATGTCCGGCCACTGAGTTTTTTTTTGTCTGTGTGTCTGGAGGCAGGAAGCTCCAGAGAAGTGTTTATGTGACACTGTGCTGAACTGTCTTGTTGTACACTGAGCGGGCGGATCCTCGCAGGCATATGGACTCTGCTATATATTATAGTTTGTTTTCCCATTTTTGTCAGAAAGGACCACACTTATTTTGTTGAACCCCACAAAGTTTAAATGAATTGGCTGAAAAAACGTTCCTCTGTCCACCTATGTGAGTAGCTGAGTGAGTAGCATTACTACACCGTCTACTTGTCTATAAATAGTTGACCTGCCCATTTACCTGTCTTTGAATAGTTTACCCGCCTATTTACATATCTATATGTGATTTATCTGGTTATGAACCGTTCAATTAATGGTTTACCTGTCTACTTTCCAGTCTAGGTGTGGTTCACCTGATTATGACTTTACCTTTGAGTTGTACACCCATTTACTTGTTTATAAATAGCTGAACTTCCCACTTATCAGTCAATGTATGGTTTACCAGTAGATATCAGAGCATTCAAACAGTAATGAGTGATTACTGGACAGAAGCACTGCAGACTGTCTCCTACCTGCCAGAATTTCCAGCGCCTCTTCTCACTTGTAGGCCCTGCACAATGTCATATTTGCAGCATGAAGCATGAACGACACGGTGCCTGGCCTACTGATCATAAGAGAATCCAGAGATTCCGGACTGTAGGAGACGGCTCACAGCTCTGCTTTCCATCACTCATGGACCTGAGTCCTGTGAATTGATTTGCTCCTCTCTATTTACCTGTCTTTGTCGTTGTCTATAAAGAGTCTACCTATCTATTTATCTGCCAAGTCTATAATATAATAGATACACTGTTAGATTACTGTGTTCACCAGTGTATAAGCATTTTTCTGTATATATATCAGTATCTGGCTGGATTACCTCCTTGATTTAATACCAATGAATGGATTATCTATTTATGCTATAATCTATGTATTGGTTACTTGTCTGATTACACATAGAAATGAGCGCACTGGATCAAAGGTAATTGAATTTGCTTCAATTTTCAGAAAATTAGCTGTTTGCTATTTCGTTGCATTCATTTTAGGGCTGGGAATGGGTTAAAAAACGTTATAGTTACCCCGACCATGACCTGTCCCTCTGAGTAGCTCTGAGCCTGATTTCAAATCACAATTAACCCTCAAAAGTCTAGTCTTCCATTTTAACAGTACTTTTTAATACCTATAGTGCTCCTTAAGCCTCACTTGGCATGATGTTGCTGGGTGAAGAGCGTCATGATATTCCGTGATATCACTGTAGCAGCCCTTTAAGGCTCCTTTTACACATCAGTTTTTTTGCCATTAATTGCAATCTGTCAAATTTTGAAAAAAACAGATCCGGCGTCTGATGCCGCCGGATCTGTTTTTTTTCTCATAGACTTGTATTAGAGATGGATTGGGATGGATAGCCTCATGTTTCATCTGTCGTTCGCCGGATCCAGATCCATAGTAATGTTTTTTGTCTACTTCGAAAAAACGGACAGCAACGGATCTGTCGCCGTTCGTCGTTTGCTAGAATGGAAGTCTATGGCGCCGAATCTGTCAAATGACAGAATCAGGTGATGGATTCCATTTTTTTAACTGAGCGTGCTCTCATCTAATTAGCCAGATAAGCTAGTCGGATCCATCAAAAAACAGAATCCGCCACATCAGTTTTTCACAATCTGCGATGGATTCGTCGATCATTTGAGCCAACGGATTGTGACTGATGGCAAAAAACTGATGTGTGAAAGGGGCCTAAGCCGCCTCAAGGTCATGTTGTCCGGTAGTTCTCCCCTCAATATGGCATAGTGTTTCCACCCAAATCTTGACTCAGGAAACCCCTATCCACTCTCCGTACTTACTCACAAGTGATGAGGTTGGAACACGCGGGAGAGAAAGATAGAGAAAGAGAAGGAGACAATAAGATGGAGAATGGAGACCTGAGCACTTGAGCACCATGCAATACTCGGTACTCAATCGAGCACCCTTCATTGACTTACATTATGCTCAGTACTAGACGAGAGCATCCAAGCAACCCGACATGCTTCATTCAAATACCGAGCACCAAGCAGTTGAATACTCACTCATCACTATGGAACACTTAACATGCTTATTTATAGAGTGGTATAAATGGTGAACATTGGGGAATAGCAAGTAAAAGCAAAATAGTAGCACTACCGCTACGCAATCTACAAGTACAGATACAATATGGGGCTTTGCA
The DNA here is from genome assembly GCF_051348905.1 of Ranitomeya variabilis. NCBI lineage: Eukaryota > Metazoa > Chordata > Amphibia > Anura > Dendrobatidae > Ranitomeya > Ranitomeya variabilis. The sequence goes on along the minus strand of NC_135237.1, from coordinate 530,322,876 downwards.
GTAAACCTGAATGTTAGGCATGACTTTTTCCCTTTAAATTGCAACAGGCACACTTCTAACTAAGACTTAATAAAACTAAAATGACTGCAGTAATAGAAATAACACCGTCCAGTCAGTCCCCAGATGCAGCAGATGCTGGTGCGCTTGCAGAATCCACTGGTGCAGGGTAATATAGTAAGAATAAAATCGCCTCCACAGCTGATCCTATTATAATTCCTCAGGCATTGAACCACAAGTGCCAGCAATGCTCCCTTATGAATATCTCTAAAATATTTTCCCTCAGTGGAACAACAAGTCCAAACAGTAGCTTGACACTCTGATGTAGGAGATCAGCAGTCCAACAGAGTTCCAGCCTGGAGCTTCATGACCCAATTGCTTGCGAATGGAAGGCAGGATTCTTCTCCTTGATGGGAAGCCAGGTGGTGGTGGGCAACCTGGCTGATCTGTCATTGTGGTGCAGCTCCAGGGCTCTGAGTCCTATCACATGGAGCTTCAGAACCATCAGCCCGCACACTGTGCTCTCCTTCTGGATCCTCAATGTATGTTTCCAGTAAAGGCTGACAACCCCATGTAGTGCTGTTTACTCCACTTTTCTTCTTCAGCTTGCGCAGCCATTCAGTCCTGTAATCTGCTGCTGCTCCACCTCTTCCAGGTTGCCAAGGCAATGCAACTGAGGAGAAATTAATGTCTCTTACTAAGAAACACTGTCTACTTCTGTAGGCCTCAATTTCTGTGAACCATGCTCCTCCTACAGGGATGCACCTCTAGTGCTCATTAGGCCTCATGCAACATGCTGTTGCTGGGTGAACCACGTCATGATATCTCATGACATCGCCTCAAGCATAACATCACGCTTTTGATTTGCAATAAATATTTTTTATGCAAATTGAATTGCAGTGCTTGAGTTCCACTCATCTATATTTACGTGTATGAATACAGCAGTTTGCCTATTTACAAACCTGTGAATGGTGTTTTCCTGTCTGACAGATTTTGAGTGTTTTACCTGCCCAAGTTTACCTCTCTGCACCATCTAAAAATAGTTTACTATTTACTATTACTTTTTTTGCTATTTTTAAAAGCTTATGAAGGTTTTCTCTAGAGTGAAGCAAACAGATTTCAAAAACCCTAGTCGAGCAGCCACATGGTTAGTACTTCACATCTCTGCTGCCTCTTCTCATTAGTTGGCTCCACAACATCTTAATATTGCATTGCAATGCATGAGGTCATGAAGGCCTCCTATTTGGAAGAGGCATCGGGGATGAGGCAGACAGTAGGAGGCCCGCAGGGTTTTGGTCTGGCTACCCAGACCACTGAAATGGCCTCTGGGTACTGCAAATATTTTTGTTCAGCTCCAATATTTTTCTGTCTATAAATGATTTACAGTATATAGCTGTTCATGAATGGGGTAATGAGGGCACTGTTTGTAGTCCCCTGACAGCTCTAAAAATGGCTACCATCAACAGACTTAGCTGTGGTAAGTAGATGATTGCTCCAGGTGACAGCATAAACACAATGTATTAATTATAAGGGATAACTCAGGAGACTCTTTGCGTGGAACAAGACAACTACAGGACACAGTTTTATAAGTGGTAAAGTCTATATTATCACACAGGTGCAGAGAGAAACTCAAGTCCACAACACTTGGTGCAAATATCAAATGCAGCTAAGCAGTCTATGGGAAACTTCAGAGGAAAATGCAATCGCGCAGAAAGTCTATGAAGCACAATTATTCTTGAGGATACTTGACACGAATAAGTCCTTGCTTAGTCCAAAACACAGATAGATATGCTTATAAGGCAGTTCAAATAATATCTTAGCTCAACCAGGGAGGTCTGGGTAATAGTCTCAGGTTCTTGCAGAGCAGAAACAGCTTACATGTCCAGCAAATGCAGATGGAAGTAAACATGAGCAGCAGATGAATGAGGATTACTGGAACTGGTGTATGCAGCAGAAACTCAGAGCAGAGTAGCAGGATAACCCCACAGGTTCACAGGAGCAGGTATATAGCCAGGGAGTCACCAGAGGTCAGGAGCTGGATGCAAGGTAGAATACTCTAGCACAGACTGAAGGCTGAGGTGGAGTTTTATAGCAGGAAGACACAGTGCACATGAGACCAAAGACGCCATCTTGGAAAATGGCAGTAATGCACAAAAAGGTAATAAAAAATGTTCAGAGTCCTGACACACAAATACTGCAAGACTGGATGGCAATAGAGGTCCAAGCCACCCTAGTCAGTGACAGAATCAAGCTTGCTCCCAGTGGCTGGTACCGACATCTTTCAGAGCACCAACGCCACTGCCAGAATTGAAGTGGTAGCACCTGGTGATAGGTGCAGACATCACAGGAGCAGAACATGGAGGAAATGTGACAGTATCTTATACTTCAAAGACCAGCCGCAGACCCTGCAGACCAGGTTTATCCAAGAACAGAAGTTAAAAGCTCTTGATAAGGTTATTGGCATTCATATTACTCGCCAGAACCCAGGATCTCTCCCCTGATCCATAACCACTCTGATGCACCAGATATTTTAAAAACATGAGAATCCAGTATTTATTGCACCTCATACTTCAAGTTTCTATTGAAAAGCATGGGGTCAGGATAACTAACTTGGTGACTTGAGGAGATATTTATGAAACACAGCAAAAAGCTGGGAGCTTTAGTGTGGTGTGGTGCTGTCCATTTCACCAAGGCAGGGAACTGATTACTCCAGCTGACACCACACACCTATACCACTAACCTGTAACTCTGATTCCAAATCTCAGCCACACAAATCAGTGGCTGGATAAAGCCTGCACCATCCAGAGCAGGTCCTGAAGTCTCCTCTACCACCAATGCCGCTACCAGAATGAATATGGCATTGTTTAGTTACAGGTGCAGACGTTGCATGAGCAGGTCCAGGAGGAGATGTGAAAATGGGTTATGTTATCCTTTTATTTACAAATCTTTGAACAATTTACTTTTCTACAAACTCAACTATGAACAGCTTAGTAGTCTATACTATTATGAATACTTAAGCTTTTTTTTAATATATACCGTGAAACAGAAATCTCTCTTGCATTGTCTTATTCAATTTCTATAGCTTTTGTGCTGCAATCATTGTGTTTGGTTGACAACATACCTCAAGAGAATTTAATGTAACTTACATTTGTTCAAATAATATATTTTTCCATTAGTTATATCTCATTCAGACTGAAATGTACGATTGAATTATGATTTTTTCTTTAAGTGTATTAACGCTAGTGCTAGAATTAAAAGGGATTTGCACAAGTTTACAAAGTCACAAAATTAAGGCTAATTTTTATGGACAATTTTAAACTTCCACAATTTTATGTTTGAAGGAACTGGTAAGCCCAAATTCCAAAAATCTAAGACTGCTGTATAAGATGTACAGAAATGACAAATGCAATGATTGAAAATCTCTAGCATCCATATTTTATTCACAACTGAACACAGAACACAAATCAGAAGGTGCAAATTCATGGCAGCAACACATCTCATAGAGTTGAGTAAGGGTAACAAAAGAATGAAAAAAGTCACATAACTATGAATAAAAAGAGCATTTTAGAGTGGTAGAGTCTTTCTATCAGAAACCAAGATGGTCAGAGGTTCACCAATCTGTGAACAATCTAAAAATTGTAGATCAATTTCCGCAAAAAGTTCCTCAATGTAAAATTGCGAAGACTTTGCATATCACATCATTTAGAATACATGACATAATCTCATCAAAAGATTCAGAGATTTGGGGGAATCTATGGGTCATCAGGTGGCTCAGCATTAAAAATATGGTTGATTCAGTCATGAAAATCAATGCATAATCTCAGGAATAATTTACAAAGTCATTGTTTGTGAGCACAATGGATTGCTATGCAATCCACAAAAAAAAGCTAATGCTCTATCACGCAAGGAAGCCATATGTAAACACAATCCAGAAACAATGCAATCTTCTCTGGGCCAGAGCTCATTTAAAATGGACTCAGGCAAAATGGAAAACTTTTCTTTGGTCAAATGAATCAATATTTGATAATCTTTACGGAAACCATAGATGCTGTGTTCTGCAGACTCAAAAGCAGAGAGACCATCCAGCTTATCATTGCACAGTTCAAAAGCCTGCATCTCTGATGGTATTGGGTTGCATTAAAACTTATGAATGATGCTGTCCATTGTTACCGGCCATTGTCACAATTAAATTCTCTGTTGGTCCGATCAGCATGCAGACAGTGCATACTGCATGGTGCTGCTTGTGCTTACTTTCTCAGTGCCCATTCAACCAGCTAACCAGAGTTGTCAGCTTGTTGGCCGATCAGGAGTACTGTCTGGCTTACTAGTCAGTGTTTAAGTGAGTTGTCTCAAGTATTTAAATGACTAAAATTCGAAGTGCCTATAAAAGCAAGCAACTTACCAATTTGCTTTCTGTTAGAAATCCTCTTTGATCTAAAAAATGTAGGGAATTTTAATTCTATAGTGTATAGCTCATTGCCTACATAATGGACCACCTTGCTGTCTCATTGTGACCAGTTTCCTAGCTAAGAGTACACTCCACTTGCAGGGTCTAAGCTTTAGAGTCTGCAAGCACAAATCTGAAACTGGCTTGATCGAGAGTTCCAGCCAGGTGAAGAATCCCTGTGCTTCTCTGGTCCAAGAAGTCAAACTTCAGTAGGGTATCACCGATTGAAAAATAGGAGGCAAAGCAGTCCTAAAGACCGAAGATTAAAATACTGATTTAAGGTTTTCTGTTTACGTTAGCCCTGCAGTATCTGAAGTTCCTGCTATTAGTTCAAGCTAGCCTTACATTTTGTATACCGAAACAATATAGTTTCGACCCAGCTTGTTACCCGACCCTGCTGTTGGACATCCATCAGATTAGTTTATTACAGCTGACCTCGTCTTCACCATTTTTTACTATTTTTCTGTCTGCCATCTCGAAACTTTCTGGGCCTCTCCTGATTTGTGACTCCTGGTTTTCCAATGACCATAATGTTACTCCTCCCTTGCTGCTTGACCCAGAAAATGAGCTAGCTCTGTTCCTGACTATGATTTAACAACCAGTTGCCAACTTTCAGTCAAAAACTTCTCTTTGACCTGGGGTCTTGAATGACTAAACCTGTGAAGTCATATGAGGTTATTTAGCAAATGGTCACGCACAAGTTTGCAAAGGCTTGATGAGATCGCTTATCTATTCACTCTCAGCAGAAAAAAATATGATATCTTAAATGTTGTAGATAGATATGAGTAAGCAGGTGCTCCTACATTAATGACAGTTTAGGCTAGCAACATCTTTTCATCACTAGTCTGAACTGTGTGCACTCTGATGCTGCTATATCAGTAAGCATTGCAGCATCAGACTCACAGTGTGGTTGCAGAAGTGGCCAGGAGTTAACAGTGTGCTCCAGAGATCCCAGCCTGTCTAAAAGCAATGATTAAAAGCTCAGTAGGAAAAAGTTTGTAAGCATTGCTCATGTTAAGCCAATGCTCATAAGCCAGGGGAAAGCAATTCATTTTTCCTAAGGGGCCATGTGAAAGGCAGTGACTGTGGTGAGGGGGCAAACCAATAGGAACAAATTATTTCTGCTAAATATTAATATTATCATATTAACTATAATTATGTTATATTAATATTGATTGTATCACTTAGTATTGGTATTAATATTTATTTTTAGCAGAATTAAGTTTGCTGACACCCCCTATATACCCTATAAATCCATACACAGGCCTTATATACAGTATGATCTCACACACTACCCCCTTATATAAAGTATGAGCCCCATATAGCCCCCCATATACAGTATGTTCCTGCTTACAGCACCCCTTATATACAGTATGGTCCAAATTATTATTATTATTATTATTTATTGTTATAGCGCCATTTATTCCATGGCGCTTTACAAGTGAGGAGGGGTATACATAATAACAAGTACAATAATCTTGAACAATACAAGTCATAACTGGTACAGTAGGAGAGAGGACCCTGCCCGCGAAGGCTCACAATCTACAAGGCATGGGTGAGAATACAGTAGGTGAGGGTAGAGCTGGTCATGCAGCGGTTTGGTCGATCGGTGGTTACTGCAGGTTGTAGGCTTGTCATACTTTTATATACAGTATGATACCACACACAGTGTCCCCTATATACAGTATGAGCCCCCACCTAGCCCCCAACATACAATATAAACCCCCCAAATAGCCTCCCTATATACAGTATGAGTCTTCACATAGCCCTCCTGCATACAGACACACATCCCACACACATTAACACATTAAAAAACACATACTCGGCTTGCTCACATTTTCCCAGGTTTTTGTTGTGTGCACTTACGTTCCACAAATCAGACATGATATAGTGACATTATCGCATCTCCTGTCTCAGTCGCACATGGTGAAAGAAAGAGCTGACAGCTTCCTCCTCCTCTGCTATATTCACTGCTATTTCAACCATGAGGATGCAGATTGTAATGACATCAGTACATAAGGTGGAGGAGGGCGGCCACATGGTGTTGCCCATGGGCCAGTGTTTTCAGCCCATCAGCTATCTCAAGTCGCACTTTGCCAATGTTTATACTAGACAGAAGCAGCTTCCTTCACCATAAGCTATAAACAGTATAGCACAGTTTAATGGAAAATATTAATTTAAAATATTGCCAAGTTGCTTGTTTTAACAATATAAATATATTAAACTTACCAGTTGGATATTACCCTTTCAACTCAATTTATTATAACTTGAAACGCAAGATTTCTTCTCCTTCTAGTGGCGGCTGCTGATAGACAATAAGATATTTTTAAGCGCAATGGAGGGTTTGACACTTTTTTTTATTAAATTAATAAATATTAAATATATTAAGACAATATATTATGAAATTAAAATAATTATAATTTTGTACCTATTTAGATAATAAAATGGTGTTTAAGGAAGGACTGTGTTCAGATACAGAAATCCAGTCAAGTAATATCACTCATATTGCAGTACATCTTGACCATGTTAATCCTTAATGTTGCTTTTCATGCTGCACATAGTGCGGTCTTATTACCGTACTCGTGCTCCCATGTCTCAGACATGTTTTATTCAAATGCTTCTTCCTAGAGAAATCATGGAAGCGTTCTGACAGCACGGTAGATGCATAATTTAACCTCCTGAGACCCAGATCCTTTACAGTCTCCTATATATTTTACTTATAAAAATAATTTTAAAAATTCTTGGTAAAATTGAATTCCTGGGGGTAATTATAGTGAGATGGCCCAAGAGCAGCCATATCATTGTGGCTTGATGGTAGTTGTAAAATATCTTTCAAACATGACTGACATGGCAAATCCCAGAAATATAGAAGGTAGATTATTGTCTCTTGCATTCAGTAAGCATTATATGAACTAGTTAAGTTTGGGTATTACATTTTTCACCCATATACGCTAAAGAAATACAATGCAACTAATATTTTAGTTATGGTTTTGAGGTTTGGGCCAAGAGATTACCAAGTAACAGTCTGAAAACTTATGAAAATACTCTTGTTTTTTGAACTGTCCATTTATTTAGTTTAAATGTTCCATTAAAATTGTGCTTTGGGTATTCTAATTCTCAAATTTACAATGATTTAAAGGTGGGCTTAACTTTTATTTATTTTATTTTATTTAAGCCTTTTAATGAGTCTATGATGCTACTTTCAAAATACGGTAACTACAAAAAACAATGGACACGGCAAAGCCTAAAATAGCTTTTGACTAGCTCATACAGCTATATGAGTAGTACTCATTTTTGTTCTTTTTTTAATAAAACGGACATAACCAAAACACAGAATAAGAACATTTAGAAATGTATAATTTCTTACCTTTACATTTGATTCAACACATGCCGTTGTGAGATGATGAGCCTTGAAAAAAATAAACAGTATTTTGTGATTCTTTTGTCAGGAGATGCTTATGGGAAATGTGTCTATGTATGGTCACTCAGTTTGTCTGATGTGAATTGCAGCCTGTCAAGAGTTTTAATCAGAACTGTTATATTGTATTGAATTTGTTTTGTTATAAATTTAAACCCCATCATGAACTAAATTCAAGGAAAGGTAAGGGTGGCCTCGTGAGTACTGTGATACCGTCTCTATATTCTCAAAGATTGTAAACTCTTCTTGGCAAAACTCTTATACTTTTTAAAATTCTTAAAGGGACTGTCTGGAACTTACAATAGGTCATCAATGTCTGACCGGTGAGGTTGTGACACTCGGCATCTCCATCGATCATCTGTTCCCAGTTCAGGCACTGGAACTGCCCAGTTGTGGAGCTGCAGAGCCCTGTCGATGGAATAGTGGCCACTGCCGGGTACCACTCGTTCACCCCCTATGGATTTGAATAGGGGGCAGATATGCAGTATCTGACCACGTCCACTATACAGTCGATGGAGCTGTGCTGTACAGCTCGATAACTGATCAGTTCTGGCCGTGGCTGACACCAGAAACAGCTGATCGATGGAGATTCTGCGTGTTGGACCTCCACTGGTCAGACATTGATGACCTATCCTAAGGATAGGCCATCAATGTTAAAGTCCCAAACAATCCATTTAGCATCAGAGTAAATTACAGCATGACATTTCAATGTAATGATACCACTTCACAAAGGATTTAGTGCGATCTCATCTGGAATATGCACTTCAGTTCTGGGCACCAATTCATAGAAAGAGCGCCCTGGAGTTATAAATAAGTATAAAGAATAGCCACAAAACTGGTAAGGGGAATGGAATATCTTATTAATGTGTATGATACACAATAATGCAGCAAAAAGATCAGGACTTGGGCACTGTTGATAATGATCATCCAGAGAGTAGAAGATGTAGTCAACGTTCCTTTATTAGTAAGATATATTGGCTTTATGTTTCTGTGACAATTTGCTGTCTTCTTCAGGCCAGGCACAGCAAAAATTGCACATGCATGTCATCAGTCATACATCAAAACTGATATGATAATCCAATGGTACGTAAATATTAAGAAAACTAAATAAAAAAGTAATTCAAATCAAATCGGCGTGGGACAGGTAAGCATAGAGAAGAACATAGACATTGGACCAATGGGATAGAGCCATAGCCAGTACTAGAGCATGATGTGATAGTGAAATTTTGGGACTGCCAAAAGAGACTGAGCAAAGCGAAGGGAAGAGGCTTGATGTGAGAGAAGGGCAGGAATTGAGATGTCTAGGGGTCAAATAGTATAGTTTCCAACTGGCTGGCATTTAGCTGAATTTGTGTGGAGTGAATTACAAGAAATCCACATTCTCTAGAATACAGATTTTTGTAAATTTCTAGCAGAACTCAACTCTACTTGAATAAAATCATCAAACTCTAGTTACATTTATTCATTCATAATCAGTTGTATTGAGGTCACTGCAATATTACTAAGGTGAATTTGAGATAAGACCTACTGATAGGGAATCTAGATTGTGAGCCCCAATGGGACAGTGATGATAATGTCTGTAAAGCGCTATGAAATTAATGGCGCTATATATTTGAGTAAAATAAAAAATAAATTATAGAGCTTAAAATAAGTTTGACACAGTCCTAGGAGACATCAGGTTATTAGATAAGTCTTTCCCTGGCAATTGGAGGCTTTGCAGTATTTTGAAATCGCAGTGAATCATTATTTTATCAATCCACCTTTTTTTAAAAAACATTTGGCATTTTATGGATGGTGGCAATGCGGATGTAACCACTGTCTCCACACATTTTAAACATACACCAACACCCCATACCTACTGTCTCCTTCCCCACTTCCTTGTAGTTTGTGAGTCAGAGAGTGCAAGGTCCACACACCTTTGGAGCAATCTGTCAGTTTGTTTATTTTACTTATCTGTAATATATAGCTAACCATTTTCTCATGTACAATACGATGGAATTTATGGTGCTTTAAAAATATATAAAAAATAATAATTTTGTAAATGTGAGAATCAAATATTGTTTTCTATCACTGTACATTTAGGCCATTAGGAGTTAATTAGTTGATAAGAACTGACAAATCATTATAATCGTCTATATCTACAGATGGTCGAATCTTTAATAATTCCATTTCACGTTGATTTTTCAAATTCCTGGTCACATTGGGGAATCATTTCTACCATCTTTTTTTAGCTCAATGGCTTGGTTCCTCATATTTCTCCTTTATCTTGCAGCAAAACAAGAAGAAATTTAGGCATTTTTACAAATTATATTGTAAAGTTGCAGGGGAGAAGAAGTTTTGTTTTGGAAATACAAGACTACATTTTAATTGAACCTCTGTCTTTGGTTAAAATTCAAAGAGAAGTAAAACATTTTTCTTTGGTTTACTGTAGTGAATTCTCTAAAATATCAGTATGTTTTTGCATGACCGGCAACTCAGCACCATATGCTGGCAATAATAAAAATGATAGACCCAGTGTTAGGCGTCGGGATTCTCCCGCTGCGCGGGATAGATCCCAAGCATAATCTGGTGCTGTGGTTTCCCATTCCGGTCCGGCCGCTGGGATTGATGCTCAGCACAGCAGTCATTCCCATTGTCTTGCTCAGGCTCATAGTATACGTTTCGTTACTGCTGGCTCTCCAGCCAAGTCTATGGTGATCAGTGATATGCAGGTGCAACCTTGCGCTCTGGAGTCTCAGTCCAGAGATCACCTTACTGAGCTTGTCCGTGATGTGGCGTCTTCTCATTGGTGGTCGGACATTAGCTGCTCTTTTTTGGGGTGCTGTTTAGGGTGAAGCCTAGGTTTTAAAAGGCTCTCAGTGGCGCACGTGGGGGCGCTAGTGTCATTTGTGTTTGGTGTGTGTGGGTGGGTAATCTACCACTCAGTCTGCACATTTGTGTTTGTCTGTCTATGCGCAGAGACTGTACACGTTGGCAGGCAGGTTCCACACCTATGCAGTTTCATACCTTTGGCTCAATGCCTGAGTCTCTAGTGTGCTACATGCTTTGTGTGCCATTCAGTTACAGGCTCAGTAGCATTCAGGACTGGAGTAACTAGCCGCTTGACTTCGCATCAGTTTCATTTATTTGTGCGGTTAGCACAGTTCAGTTAGAGAGCAAGCTCAACCCTTACGCTATACTTCTCTGTGATGGCAGCTGGATATTGTACCTAGCGTCATGTGAGCTCTTTTTCTTGGCTTAGCATCTGCTTCATTCATGTGTGTGGTTAGCAGAGTTTAGTTGCAGAGCACGCTCTCTTCACGTGCTATCATCCCTGTGACGTTTAGCATGGTGTAATACTCTACCTCTCTGTGAAGTTAACAGAGCTAGGTATTCTGCATTCTGTTCATACTGTGTGGAGTTAACACAGTGTGTTTAAGGTAACGCTTGCTGTTTTGTTCCATCATTGTTCACACTAGCAGCAGTTATACATCTCTGTATACATTTTAGTCCATGAAAATAGAATCAAATCACATTCAACAGTATTAACCCCTTAAGCCCCGAGGGTGGTTTGCACGTTAATGACTGGGCCAATTTTTACAATTCTGACCACTGTCTCTTTATGAGGTTATAACTCTGGAACACTTCAACGGATCTTGGCGATTCTGACATTGTTTTCTCGTGACATATTGTACTTCATGATATTGGTAAAATTTATTCGATATAACTTGCGTTTATTTGTGAAAAAAATGGAAATTTTGCAAAAATTTAGAAAATTTCGCAATTTTCCAACTTTAAATTTTTCTGCCCTTAAATCACAGAGATATGTCACGCAAAATACTTAATAAGTAACATTTCCCACATGTCTACTTTACATCAGCACAATTTTGGAACCAACATTTTTTTCTGTTAGGGAGTTATAAGGGTTAAAAATTGACCAGCAATTTCTCATTTTTACAACACCATTTTTTTTTAGGGACCACATCTCATTTGAAGCCACTTTGAGGGGGTCTATATGATAGAAAATACCCAAGTGTGACACCATTCTAAAAACTGCACCCCCAAAAGGTGGTCAAAACCACATTCAAGAAGTTTATTAACCCTTCAGGTGTTTCACAGGAATTTTTGGAATGTTTAAATAAAAATGAACATTTAACTTTTTTTAACACAAAATTTATTTCAGCTCCAATTAGTTTTATTTTACCAGGGGTAACAGGAGAAAATGGACCCCAAAAGTTGTTGCACAATTTATTCCGAGTACGCTGATACCCCATATGTTGGGGTAAACCACTGTTTGGGCGCATGGCAGAGCTCGGAAGGAAAGGAGCACCATTTTACTTTTCAATGCAAAATTGACTGGAATTGAGATGGGACGCCATGTTGCGTTTGGAGAGCCCCTGATGTGCGTAAACATTGAAACCCCCCACAAGTGACACCATTTTGAAAAGTAGACCCCCTAAGGAACTTATCTAGATGTGTGATGAGCACTTCGATCCACCAAGTGCTTCACAGAAGTTTATAATGCAGAGCCGTAAACATAAAAAATCATATTTTTTCACAAAAATGATATTTTTGCCCCCAATTTTTTATTTTCCCAAGGGTAAGAGAAGAAATTGGACCCCAAAAATTGTTGTGAAATTTGTCCTGATACCCCATATGTGGGTGTGAACAACTGTTTGGGCGCATGGCAGAGCTCGGAAGGGAAGGAGCGCTGTTTTACTTTTCAATGCAAAATTGACTGGAATTGAGATGGGACACCATGTCGCGTTTGGAGAGCCCCTGATGTGCCTAAACATTAAAACCCCCCACAAGTGACACCATTTTGGAAAGTAGACCCCCTAAGGAACTTATCTAGATGTGTTTTAAGAGCTTTGAACCCCCAAGTGTTTCACTACAGTTTATAACGCAGAGCCGTGAAAATATATATTTTTTTTTTCACAAAAATGATTTATTAGCCCCCAGTTTTGTATTTTCCCAAGGGTAACAGGAGAAATTGGACCCCAAAAGGTGTTGTACAATTTGTCCTGAGTACGCTGATACCCTGTATGTGGGGGGAACCACTATTTGGGTGCATGGCAGAGCTCAGAAGGGAAGGAGCGCCATTTGGAATGCAGACTTAGATGGATTGGTCTGCAGGCATCACGTTGCATTTGCAGAGCCCCTGATGTACCCAAACAGTAGAAACCCCCAAGAAGTGACCCCATATTGGAAACTAGACCTCCCATGGAACTTATCTAGATGTGTTGTGAGAACTTTGAGCCCCCAAGTGTTTCACTACAGTTTATAACGCAGAGCCGTGAAAATAAAAAATATTTTTTTCCACAAGAATTATATATTAGCCCCCAGTTTTTTATTTTCCCAAGGGTAACAGGAGAAATTGGACCCCAAAAGTTGTTGTCCAATTTGTCCTGAGTATGCTGATACCCCGTATGTGGGGGGTAACCACTGTTTGGGTGCATGGCAGAGCTCGGAATGGAAGGAGCGCCATTTGGAATGCAGACTTAGATGGATTGGTCTGCAGGCGTCATGTTGCATTTGCAGAGCCCCTGATGTACCCAAACAGTACAAACCCCCCACAAGTGACCCCATATTGGAAACTAGACCTCCCATGGAACTTATCTAGATGTGTTGTGAGAACTTTGAACCCCCAAGTGTTTCACTACAGTTTATAATGCAGAGCTGTGAAAATAAATTTTTTTTTTTTTTTTTACAAAAATGATTTTTTAGCCCCCAGTTTTGTATTTTCACAAGGGTAACAGGATAAATTGGAGCCCAAAAGTTGTTGTCCAATTTGTCCTGAGTATGCGGATACCCCATATGTGGGGGGCAACAACTGTTTGGGCACATGGCAGAGCTCGGAAGGGAAGGAGCGCCATTTGGAATGCAGACTTAGATGGATTGGTCTGCAGGCGTCATGTTGCATTTGTAGAGCCCCTGATGTACCCAAACAGTAGAAACCCCCACAAAGTGACCCCATATTGGAAACTAGACCTCCCAAGGAACTTATCTAGATAAGTTGTGAGAACTTTGAACCCCCAAGTGTTTCACTACAGTTTACAACGCAGAGCCGTGAAAATAAAAAATCTTTTTTTTCCCACAAAAATGATTTTTAGCCCCCCAAATTTTTATTTACCCAAGGATAACAAGAGAACTTGGACCTCAAAAGTTGTTGTCCAATTTGTCCCGAGTACGCTGATACCCCATATGTTGGGGTAAACCCCTGTTTGTGTGCACGGGAGAGCTCGGAAGGGAAGGAGCACTGTTTTACTTTTTCAACGCAGAATTGGCTGGAATTGAGATCAGACGCCATGTCACGATTGGAGAGCCCCTGATGTGCCTGAACAGTGGAAACTCCCTAATTCTACCTGAAACCCTAATCCAAACACACCCCTAACCCTAAGCCCTATGGTAACGCTAACCACACCCCTAACCCTGATACACCCGTAACCCTAATCCCAACCGTAAATGTAATCCAAACCCTAACCCTAACTTTAGCCCCAACCCTAACCCTAACTTTAGCTCCAACCCTAACCCTAACTTTAGCTCCAACCCTAGCCCCAACCCTAACCCTAGCCCTAACCCTAGCCCTAACCTTAGCCCTAACCCTAGCCCTAACCCTAAACCTAGCCCTAACCCTAACCGTAACCCTAGCCCTAACCCTAACCCTAGCCCTAGCCCTAACCCTAGCCCTAACCCTAGCATTAACCCTAGCCCTAACCCTAGCCCTAACCCTAACCCTAGCCCTAATGCTAACCCTAGCCCTAATCCTAATGGGAAAATGGAAATAAATACTTTTTTTAATGTTATTATTTTTCCCTAACTAAGGGGGTGATGAAGGGGGTTTGATTTACTTTTATAGCATTTTTTTATATCAGATTTTTACGATTGGCAGCTGTCACACACTAAAAGACGCTTTTTATAGCAAAAAAGTTTTTGCGTCTCCATATTTTGAGACCTATAATTTTTCCATATTTTGGTCCACAGAGTCATGTGAGGTCTTGTTTTTTGAGGGACGAGTTGGCGTTTTTATTGGTAACATTTTCGGGCACATGACATTTTTTAATCGCATTTTATTTAGATTTTTGTGAGACAGAATGACCAAAAACCAGCTATTCATGAATTTATTTTGGGGGAGGCGTTTATACCGTTCCACTTTTGGTAAAATTGATACAGCAGTTTTATTTGTCGGGTCAGTACGATTACATCGATATCTCATTTATATCTTTTTTTATGTTTTGGCGCTTTTATACGATAAAAGCTATTTTAAAGAAAAAATAATTATTTTGGCATCGCTTTATTCTGAGGACTATAACTTTTTATTTTTTTGCTTATAATGCTGTGTGGTGGCTTGTTTTTTGCAGGACAAGATGCCGTTTTCAGCGGTACCATGGTTATTTATATCCATCTTTTTGATCGTGTGTTATTCCACTTTTTGTTGAGTGGTATGATAATAAAGCGTTGTTTTTTGGCTCGTTTTTTTTTTTCCTTACGGTGTTCACTGAAGGGGTTAACTAGTGGGACAGTTTTATAGGTTGGGTCGTTACGGACGCGGCGATGCTAAATATGTGTACTTTTATTGTTTTTTTTTTATTTTATTTAGATAAAGAAATGTATTTATGGGAATAATATATATATTTTTTTCTTTATTTAGGAATTTTTTTTTTTTTTTTACACATGTGGAATTTTTTTTTTTAACTTTTTTACTTTGTCCCAGGGGGAACATCACAGATCGCTGATCTGACAGTTTGCACAGCACTCTGTCAGATCAGCGATCTGACTGACAGCGCTGCAGGCTTTCCAGCACCTGCACTGGACCCGGAAGTAATCCATGCAGGACCCGGATGCAGCCCCACGGCCATTTTGGATCCGGGGCCTGCAGGGATAGGAGGTAAGAGATGCTTGGAGCAACGCAATCACATCGCGTTGCTCCGGGGGTCTCAGGGAAGCACGCAGGGAGCCCCCTCCCTGCGCGATGCTTCCTTATACAGCCAGAACACTGCGATCATGGTTGATCGCAGTGTGCTGGGGGTTAATGTGCCAGGGGCGGTCCGTGACCGCTCCTGGCACATAGTGCTGGATGTCAGCTGCAATAGTCATAGTAAACATAGTAAACATTACCAACCATATAGGTATAATAGGGACGCCCCCGGAAGAAGAACTAATCAACACACGCGTTGGAGTAGAAGGCAGGTCTCGTGTGGTTTTCCCATTGAGGTAAATATGTCTGAATAAGCAGCCTATTATACCTATATGGTTGGTAATCTTTACATGCACTTAAAGCACTTTATCTTGATCTGTTTAGAGGATATTTTGTTCTGGATATTTCCCAGTATTCTAACAGTAGTGGAATGAGGGACATTACCTTAGGTACAATTGCTATCTGTTATATTATGTATGTCACTCGCTTTTGGGGACCACTCTTGACCTGTTTTAGATAGAAGGCATCATTACAATAATTTTTTTTGCAATGCAAATAATATTGAATTTGTGATATAAATAAAATATATATTCTAAACAATACACTCTGTTGCCTGTCTGTTATGGTGGGAGGTTTTGGTGTTTAGTTATACATCTCTGCACGGTGGACTGCGGGTTGCAATTGCATTTTAACTTCTATCTTATTTACTGCAATCTGCCAATCCTAACACTCAGTTCATTAAGATTGGCGACTTCCTCTACAGTGTTGTTGAGGGGGCATGTTGGAGCTAGACGCTCATGATTCATAAAGAGGTGCTTCTTCATGCCTCTTCATGAATCTGGATAATTTGAAGGTTTGTGCAAGTTGACAATAAAGATTTATTACTCATCTGATGTAAATTCAGTACATCATACAATATTAGATACTACAGTATCTATATATCTATTTATCTTATCTGTATGTCTGTCTGTTCTTTTATGTTTCTGTTTGTGTTCATGGAAGTTTGATAATATATACATAATTGGAAAACCATCATCAGCACCTTGGACAGAGAATTCCAGTTGTCAGACTCCAAAAACACAAAAGAAAATATTCTTAAAACATTAGAACTATTTTCAATTCTACTCAGCCCATAATACTGATAGGATATAAATAATATTCAACTTTTTGCTAAAGATTTTAAGAATACCAAAATTAAATATATTATAAATTTGTAGAAAGTCCAAAATCTCTTTACATATGTGGACTATTCTGCATGGAAGGAAAGTAGGAGCAGCCGGGGATTTAATATTTTTGGTTGGCTGGAGCACACAGCATATAATTTTAATTACTTACGAATCATGAAGAGTAAAAATAAACAATACAAACTGTATAAGGAAATCTGAATGAAGGAGTGAAACCTTCCAAATTATAGAGGTTATATAGAAATGTTTTGTATTTAGTTCTACACCTTATGTATACAAAACTAATTGTTTTACTTTTGATTTCTGTTGTTTAATCTATTTTAGCTGTATAGTATGCAGTACTGAACGAAAGCTTTAGGCACATTACAGCCAGAAAAAGCATCGGGAGAGCATAGTTTCAGCGTAGGGAAAGTGAAAGTATTGTAGGGAGAGTGATAGGAGGTTATAGTGAGCATTATTTATTCCAAAAAGCTCTTTTAAGATCTGAAGATTGTCAAAAGATTACTTGTTTGTTAGGTGAGGATTTATGTAGGGAGACTTTTAATAGGAGGGAGGGTGAAAAGCAGACTGCTGGGTGTTCTTATCATTGCAAGTACATGCTGCAACTCTCTGCCATTTTCCTCTTAAAATACCTAATATTTATCTAACAGTTGTGTGACTGGCACAATCTGGGTAGAGATAATCATACCTGACATTTTAGCAGGGGCAATAATCTTCATTACTCTGCATTTGGAGTGTGTCAAAAAGTTGATTGAAAAAAAATCATAACTTTCCATTGTTTTAAAAAATAGCGTCATCAGCGCTCACCATCTTGGAGCAGTACTCAAAGTTGTTGAAAACCTTATAAATGTCATCGATCCTCACCCACTCAGAAGTTGCTATGTGTAGGGGCTGAGTGTTACTCTGGTGGTCATTGAGAAGCTGGAATTCAGACACTGCTCTCTGCTGCTCACTAAGCCTTGTCAACATATGAATCACCTACCGCCTCAACACATTTATCTAAGTGTCCCTGTTGCTCATTCAATATTTTCTTCATAACCAGGATCCTTGTATCTTACTGATTGGCAATCGATTCAAGCAGCATTACATGAACACCCGATTTCTTACATTATAGCTGGTCAGAACAATGAAAGCAATTGTTACCATCCACCATTTGTGTTTTCTCTATTTCCTCATAGATTGTAAGCTTGCGAGCAGGGCTCTCATTCCTCTTGGTATCTGTTGTTTATGTAATTATTGTTATTCTGTAATGTCTTTTATTGTCTGTACAAGTCCCCTCTAAAATGTAAAGTGCTGCAAAATGTGTTGTCACTATAGAAATAAAATTATTTATTATTATTATACATCAAATTGTAGCATATGGACAGGTCATAAATCAGTCAGTGATGAGGCAAATTAAAGTACTGCTCCAGCAAAGCTAGTCACTGAAAGCCTGAGATGACTTTCAGAAATGTGCGCTGACATGCCATACCTTGTCAAGTAGATCCGGCAAGTCAGGGTATGTTTTTAAAAAATGCTGTACAACCAAGTTCAATACGGGGGCCATGCATGGAACATGCATACCAGCTTGCCGAGCTTTAAAGCTGCCACCAAGTAACACCTGTTATCGCATACAACCAGACTTGGTTGGAGGTTCAGCGTAGAGAGCCAATGATTGGTCTGTTCTTTTATCACCTTCAACAGCTCAGCTGGATTGTGAGCTTTATCACCGAAACAGATGAGTTTCAGCAAAGCATGCTGCTGCATTGCCAAGGCAGTGCTGCAGACATCCCAGCTGGGAAGAGATTAGGAGGCTACTTTTGGTGAGCAGGAGGAGAAACAGGAACTATAATATGAGGATACTAAAACCCTGATGGAAAATGGGACTGCTATTCTTGGTGTGGGTAAGATGTGTGATGTCCCAGCCTCTGACTCTGTCCCAGACTCCACCAGTGTGCCATAAGGAAAATGTAGGGTCCCTGTCCACAAGAACTTGTCCACATGTCTGTAGTAAAGTAGACCTTCCCTGTGACTGCATTGGCCAGAGCACGGCTGATATTGTGTAACACGTGCTTATGTAACAGGTTGACGGCACATTGGGAAAAATAGTGTCGGATGGTAATTGAGTAACATGGGGCTGCCACCATCAAGAGGTAGCGGAAAGACTAAGTTCCCACAAGTCAAAACAGTAACATTTCCAGGGCTACCAATCTGGCTATGTGGGTGTTTAGCATTTTGGCCTGTGGGTGGGCAGGTCTATATTTCTGCTTTCTGTTAAATATCTGGAACAATGAACTGGATGTGGTTGCTGACTTGTGTTTGTGCAACTGCAGGTTGTGGGCAGGAGGCATCAGCACCTGCTTCATGGACAGCAGATTGTGAAAGCTGTAACACAGGGGAAGGGGCACCCTCAGACACAGATTTTGTACACCAGATCTTCCGCCCATCTGCTGGGGTGCTTGGCTGCCATGTGCTTCTGCTTACTGGTGGTGCTCAGGTTGGAACCATTCTTGCCTCTTCTTAGCTTGGTATGGCAGATGCTGCAAATTAGTTGTTTTGTCTGAAGGACTGCCATACAGGGGAACAAAGCATCCTTGTCCTGTTATCAAGTTGAGTGAGGATAGTCAGTGGAACAGTTGACCGCGTTCTCCCTCTGGTCAAACCACTACATCTTCTTGCCTGTTTTCATGCTATGGATCCAACCCTCTGCTCTGCTGTGCTCATTAGGCATGCAGCCAGGCCAGGTTGGAACTATGCCATCATCATTGACCACATCGTCTTTCAATTCAGCAATCTGATCCCCCTTCTGAGTTGTGATTTTAGGCTGATCTAATGACAACTGTGCGTCATAATTATCCTCCACCTCTTCAGACATGAATTGACCTTCCCCAATGTGGCTATCTCCTTGCCGCAGGTGCTCAACTGTTTGGGCATCACTGCACTCCACCTCCTCATGACCATCTTTAATGGTGCACATTGAGAGGCCTGACAAATTACATGGGAACTTAAACAGTTCCTCAGAGTAGCCAGTGTTGGGGTCATATGTTTCCAGGGAATCTTGATGGTGGGGGGAAGGAGGACCAGTTGAGGATTCAGAGGCCCAGCCTCTTAGCTAATGAAACTGGACTGTGTGGAAGACTTTGTACTTCTGCTTGTCAACACACTGGATCCTTTGTCTGCCATCCTACCCAAAACATTCTGGCAATTGTCTGGGTCCATAAGTAATGTACCACATTTTGACTGGAAGCTAGAATGAGATCCTGTCACCTTCTGATCTGTACACAGCCTTGGAGAGCACTACCACATCCACATCCCTTAATGTCACCCTTTCTCATATTAAATGATTTATGCTGATGAAAAAAAATGTCCTGCCTTCATTTTTGACAAGTACCCTCACAGAGGTGTTATGTACAAATTCAATATATCTTGGAATGTGTAGCAATTTTTTTTAAAGATATCAGCTTTATTACACATGGCAACAGCAGACTCACCAAAATTAGAGATAAATAGTTACGTTTGCATATCTCTGCAGGCTTTGCGCCAGTTGCACAACTTATAGATAAAGATACGCTATTTATTAAACCAATAGAAAATGCATAGGCTTGTGCACATTGGTCAATGACACTCCTGTCTCTTTCCCTTGAAGAGGCTGCTTCCAAGTAAAATGAGGCTTGTACATGTTCCTGACATGGGTTTCAGGCCTGACAGACTGACAACAATACAGGCCCACGATTGCATTCACTGTATTCAGAATTTTTGAACAGCTGACATGTGCGCGCAATAGTGGCGAGCGGAATCGCGATCCACCCGCAGCTATTAACTAGTTAAATGCCGCTGTCAAACGCTGACAGCGGCATTTAACTACCGCTTCCGGCCGACCCTGTCACATGATTGGGGGTCAGCAAAGTGTCAGCATAGTAACCAGAGGTCTCCTTGAGACCTCTATGGTTGCTGATGCCGGCTTGCTGTGAGCACCACCTTGTGGTCGACATTCATAGCAAGCCTGTAATTCAGCTACATAGGAGTGATCTGATGATCGCTGCTATGTAGCAGAGCTGATCAGGCTATGCCAGCTTCTAAGATCCCATGGAGGCTATTGAAGCATGGCAAAAGTAAAAAAAATGTTTAAAAAAATATGAAATAAATAAAAAATAAATAAAAGTTTAAATCGACCCATTCAAAATAAAACAATAAAAATAAAATCAAATATACACATACTTGGTATCGCCGCATTCTGAATCACCCGATCTATCAATAAAAGTAAAGGATTAACCTGATCGCTAAATAGCATAGCGAGAAAAAATTAAAATCTCCAAAATTACGTTTTTTTTTGGTCGCCACGACATTGCATTAAAATGCAATAACGGGCGATCAAAAGAACATATATGCACCTAGATGGTATCACTAAAATCATCAGCTCGGCACGCAAAAAAAAAGACCTCACCCGACCCCAGATCATGAGAAATGGAGACGATACGGGTATCGGAAAATGGTGCAATTTTTTATTTTTTTTTAGCAAAGTTTGTGCTGTGTGCATACGTTGCGTTTTACTGCAGTTTTGATTAAGCTTTTACTTGCGTTTTTGTACAGCAATGAATACTGTTTAAAGCTAGTTGAAAAAATAGGAAAAAAGGCTTAGTTAAAGAGATAGATAGATAGAGGGATGTATAGATAGATAGATAATAGATAGAGAGAGAGAGAGAAATAGCCATCAGATATTTGGCAACTTTGTAGAAATAAATAAATTAAAAATGTAGTGGGGTCCCCCTATTTTTTAATAACCAGCTAAGGCAAAGCAGACAGCTTCAGGCTGAAATTATCAGGCTGGGAAGGGCCATGGATATTGTTCCCTTCCCAGCCTAAAAATAGCAGCACTCAGCTTCCCCCAAACTGGCACATCACACTAGAAGCACCAATTCTGGCACACTCTTTCAGCTCTTGCCCTGGTACAGTGGAAATTGGGGTAATAGGCTTAGGGGTTGATGTCAGCAGCTGGTGCTAATAGCAAGCCCTGGGGTTAGCAATGGAGAGGTGTCAGTCAGACACCCCCTTTACTAACGTTTGTAAGCAAAAAATCAATAAACACACACACAAGACCTTTATTCTAACAAAAAAATCTTTCACCAATTTATTTCCCCAAAAAATTCTCACGCTGGTCTGTTGCTGTTCAATGGATCCACCGTAATCCACATCAATGTTCCACGACAAGTCCCTTTTCAAAACTCCAGCATATTGACCCCATTAAAGAATGGGGCTTCATAGGCTTTCACACCAGCACCCACTGTTGGTTCTAACAGTTCTCCGTGATAACCGGCAGTATCTGTGACCGAGGGTGACGTCAGTAATGTTACCGCCTGTGACAGATGCTGTTTGCCACTCTGTTAATACAGCGCCTGTGACCTGTGGTAATCTTCCTGATGTCATTGCTCGTCACAGTGGCCAGCTTTCCTGCTACCCTCAGCATGAGAACCAGCAGCAGCTGCTAGAGCATATTAAGCTTCATTCTGTGAATAAGGCTTCATATACTGCGGACACAAAGCAGTGATCGTGGTGCGTTTCACTACGTCTGACCTTGGAGGGACCTTTATTTTCTAATAAATGGGTTAATGAGGGGAATTGTTAGGGAGTGTTTTTTAGATAAAGAACTTTTGTGTGTGTTTATTTGCTTTTAAATAACTTGTCTGCCAG
Source organism: Ranitomeya variabilis (assembly GCF_051348905.1). Taxonomy (NCBI): domain Eukaryota; kingdom Metazoa; phylum Chordata; class Amphibia; order Anura; family Dendrobatidae; genus Ranitomeya; species Ranitomeya variabilis. Next base: position 530,300,266 of record NC_135237.1, on the reverse strand, counting down.
TTCAGCATATGTAAATGCTTAATGAATGTTCACTGCTTCTCCGGCCCATCTCTCGGCACCAAATGGTGGGCGGAAAAAGCATTTTAACATCTGATTTCTTATCTCAGTGGGCCGAGCATCGGTTGCCCGGTACTTAGACCCAATGACTAGGGTTGAGCGACTTCTACTTTTTTGGGGTCGAGTCGGGTTTTGCGAAACCCGACTATCTCAAAAGTCGAGTCGAGTGCAATCGGTCGATTATCGCGAAAAGTCGGGGATCGACCGAAACACAAAACCCAATGCAAGTCAATGGGGAAGCATAGTCGGCAGTGAGTGGGGGCCAGGAAAACAACTACAGTGCCCATTTTAATGGCAAAAACATCCATTCTTGTTTCTGTAGCTTGTCAATCTTAATTAACTTTATAATAATAGTTGAGCATTGGAAATTGGGGGTCATTTGGCTAAAGTTGTGGGGGCTAGGGCTGGTTCAAGTTTTTAGTGGGCCCAGGAAACGTGGACTACGTCACGGCGGTGGAGCAGTGAGAGGTAAGTATTTCAACTTTGCAAGTGCTGTGATTCTGAGCAAGCAGGGGGGGCCCATTCATTCGCATTGGCACTGGCACAGGACCCCTCAAAGTACGGCGGTGTGTTTGCACGGCGGGGCGCCTCCCACCGGCAGCGACACTTCTGCATACTCTGAGGGGCCCTGTGCCTGTGTCGTTGCCAACAAGTATGCCCCCCACCTGATGAAGGAACCTGCACTTTCATCTGCACCTTCCTCTTTGTCCCTGTGTAAGGTGTTATAGTATGCGGGAAGGGGAACCTGACTTTCAGCAGGGTCAGATTGTGGCTGTGTAGCGTGCAAGGGGAATGTAGTGGTCTGGGTCAATGTACCACAAGACTCATCTAGCACTGGCTGCGCAATGGGCAGGATGAGGAGGAAACACAGATATAGGCCCAAATAATAAAGTGGGCTAAATGCAGTTCAAAATTGGTAACAGGACTAACCAGGCGGCATTGGTTTGTTCAGTGGAGTAGAAAACCCAGGAGCGGCAGACACCGTTTTAAGGGCCCAACCACATTAGTAGGCCCAATGCAGTTTAATATTACAAATAAAGGCCGAAAGCCTGAAGATGGAAGCTCGGGAAAACAAAACAGGAGAAAACCCAGGAGCAGCAGACACCGTTTTAAGGGCCCAATCACACTAGTAGGCCCAATGCAGTTTAATATTACAAATCTAGCCCAAAAGCCTGAAGATTGAAGCTCTGGAAAATAACACAGGACAACACCAAGGTGCGGCAGACACCGTTACTAGGCCCAACCAAAATAGTAGGCCAATTGCCGTGTTATATAAACAACAACTTAATGAGAGCCTGAAGATTGAACCTCAGCTCTGTTCAGTGGAGAACAGAGAGCAGCGGCATACACCGTTAACAGGCCCCAACCACACTAGTAGGCCAACTGCAGTGTTATATTAACAACAACTACTTAATGAGAGCCTGAAGATTGAAGCTCAGCTTTGTACAGTGGAGAACAACACCAGGCAGCGGCAGACACCGCTAGTAGGCCCCAAACAAAATAGTAGGCCAACTGCACTGTTATCTTAACAACAACTACTTAATGAGAGCCTGAAGATTGAAGCTCAGCTTTGTACAGTGGAGAACAACACCAGGGAGCGGCAGACACCATTAGTAGGCCCCAACCACACATATTAACAACAACTACTTAATGAGAGCCTGAAGATTGAAGCTCAGCTTTGTACAGTGAAGGACAACACAAGGGAGTGGCAGACACCGTTAGTAGGCCCCAACCACACATATTAACAACAACTACTTAATGAGAGCCTGAAGATTGAAGCTCAGTTTTGTACAGTGAAGGACAACACAAGGGAGTGGCAGACACCGTTAGTAGGCACTAACCACACATATTAACAACAACTACTTTATGAGAGCCTGAAGATTGAAGGTCAGCTTTGCACAGTGAAGGACAACACAAGGGAGTGGCAGACACTGTTAGTAGGCCCCAACCACACATATTAACAACAACTACTTAATGAGAGCCTGAAGATTGAAGCTCAGCTTTGTACAGTGAAGGACAACACAAGGGAGCGGCAGACACCGTTAGTAGGCCCCAACCACACATATTAACAACAACTACTTAATGAGAGCCTGAAGATTGAAGCTCAGCTTTGCACAGTGGAGGACAACACCAGGGAGCGGCAGACAACGTTAGTAGGCCCCAACCACACATATTAACAACAACTACTTAATGAGAGCCTGAAGATTGAAGCTCAGCTCTGTACAGTGGAGGACAACAACAGGGAGCGGCAGACACCATTAGTAGGCCCCAACCGAAATAGTAGGCCAACTGCACTGTTATCTTAACAACAACTACTTAATGAGAGCCTGAAGATTGAAGCTCAGCTTTGTACAGTGGAGGACAACACCAGGGAGCGGTAGACAACGTTAGTAGGCCCCAACCACACATATTAACAACAACTACTTAATGAGAGCCTGAAGATTGAAGCTCAGCTTTGTACAGTGAAGGACAACACAAGGGAGTGGCAGACAATGTTAGTAGGCCCCAACCACACATATTAACAACAACTACTTAATGAGAGCCTGAAGATTGAAGCTCAGCTTTGTACAGTGGAGGACAACAACAGGGAGCGGCAGACACCGTTAGTAGGCCCCAACCGAAATAGTAGGCCAACTACACTGTTATCTTAACAACAACTACTTAATGAGAGCATGAAGATTGAAGCTCAGCTTTGTACAGTGGAGAACAACACCAGGGAGCGGCAGACACCGTTAGTAGGCCCCAACCACACATATTAACAACAACTACGTAATGAGAGCCTGAAGATTGAAGCTCAGCTTTGTACAGTGGAGGACAACTGTAATGGGAGACAGACACAATAAGTAGGCCTAAATAAGTAATTAGGCAAAATGCAGTTCAAAATTGGTAAGTGGAGTTCACTTGCAGCATAGCGTGGTTCAGCGGAGGAGGGCATGTGTAATTAGTGGCTCTGACACAGGAAGTAGGCCTAAAATAAAAATGAAGGCTATATTAAGTTCAAAATTGGTAAAAGGAGTACACAAGTGGCATAGCTGGGTTCTGTGGTGGAGGACAACTGTTATGACAGGCTTACACAGTTACTAGGCACAAATAAGTAAGTATGATACATGCAGTTCACAATTGGTCACAGGAGTACACAGGCGGCATAGCTTTGTTCAGTGGAGGACAACTGCAAGGAGTGGACAGGCCGAGACAGACACAGGTAGTAGGCCTACAATAGAAAGTAGGCTCTATGCAGTTTAAAGTAGGCTACAGGGGTACACAGGCAGCATTGTTGTGGTCAGCGGAGGACGATTTCAAGGAGGGACCACAGACAGACTTCCTAGGCATAAAATAATAAAGCAGGCTCAATGCAGTTTAAATTAGGCTACAGGGGTACACAGGCAGCATTGGTGTGCTCAGCGGAGGACAATTGGAAGGAGGGACCGCAGACAGACTTAGTAGGCCTAAAATAACAAAATAGGCTCTATGCAGCTTCCATTATGTGGCAAGGGTACACAGGCAGCATTGGTGTGCTCAGTGGAGGACAATTGGAAGGAGGGACCGCAGACAGACTTAGTAGGCCTAAAATATCAAAATAGGCTCTATGCAGCTTCCATTATGTGGCAGGGGTACACAGGCAGCATTGGTGTGCTCAGTGGAGGACAATTGGAAGGAGGGACCGCAGACAGAATTAGTAGGCCTAAAATAACAAAATAGGCTCTATGCAGCTTCCATTATGTGGCAGGGGTACACAGGCAGCATTGGTGTGCTCAGTGGAGGACAATTGGAAGGAGGGACCGCAGACAGACTTAGTAGGCCTAAAATAACAAAATAGGCTCTATGCAGCTTCCATTATGTGGCAGGGGTACACAGACAGCATTGGTGTGCTCAGTGGAGGACAATTGGAAGGAAGGACCGCAGACAGACTTAGTAGGCCTAAAATAACAAAATAGGCACTATGCAGCTTCCATTATGTGGCAGGGGTACACAGGCAGCATTGGTGTTCTGAGTGGAGGACAATTGGAAGGAGGGACCGCAGACAGACTTAGTAGGCCTAAAATAACAAAAAAGGCTCTATGCAGCTTCCATTATGTGGCAGGGGTACACAGGCAGCATTGGTGTGCTCAGCGGAGGACAATTGGAAGGAGGGACCGCAGACAGACTTAGTAGGCCTAAAATAACAAAATAGGCTCTATGCAGCTTCCATTATGTGGCAGGGGTACACAGGCAGCATTGGTGTGCTCAGTGGAGGACAATTGGAAGGAGGGACCGCACACAGACTTAGTAGGCCTAAAATAACAGAATAGGCTCTATGCTTCTTCCATTATGTGGCAGGGATACACAGGCAGCATTGGTGTGCTGAGTGGAGGAAAACTGGAAGGAGGGACCTCAGACAGTAAGTACTCCAAAAAACTAAATAGATGTTAATGTCTCGCAAAAAAAAAAAAAAAAAAAAAGTGCCATCCTTAGGTACAGGGGTGGGCTCCTATGCTGACTTTCAGACATTGTAATTTGGCACAAAGTATTTACAGGTCCCCTGCCTATTTTAAATAGCATCATACATGTCAACAAATTGTTATTGTCTAGGCCAGGCATTGAAGGATTTCAGCGCATAGACTAAACAGTGGTGGAGCAGCGAGAGATAATTTTGCAAGTGGTAGAGCACTGTTTGACCTGGGGGGGACACTCTCTCGTGGCCGGCGGTACAGGCCCAGGGCCCCTCATGTTACAATGGTGTGTCTGACGTTGGGTGCGCGCCACCACCGCCAGAGACACTTCATTGTACTATGAGGGACCCAGTGGCAGTGCCGTCGACCAAAAGTTGGCACACCCACCTCTTCAGACAAACGGCACTCTGACGGGCGCTTGCGCCAAGTGGCGAGAACATGGCCCCGTGGGAGGAGTTAGGCCATTTAGGGAGGTGTAAACATGTCATATGCTGGACAAACAGCTGCTGCAAATTAAGAGATTGGAACAGTCAGTAACACCAGTCCCAAAGCAAGACCTTTTTTCAGGAAAGCTAGGTGTCAGCCGGGAAAGGTGGGGCAAAATAATTAGAAATCCATGAGTGGTTCATTTTAATGAAGGTTAGATCATCAACATTTTGGGTCGCCAGACGAGTCCTTTTTTCGGTCAGTATTTAACCAACAGCACTGAATACTCTTTCTGATAGCACACTAGCTGCTGGGCAAGCAAGCTCCTGCAATGCATATTTGGCCAATTCAGGCCAGGTGTCTATTTTGGATGCCCAGTAATCAAAGGGGAATGACGGTTGAGGGAGAACATCGATAATGGAGGAAAAATAGTTAGTAACCATAATGGACAAATGTTGTCTCCTGTCACTTTGAATTGATGCTGCAGTACCTTTCGTGTCTGCGGTCATTGCAAAATCACTCCACAACCTGGTCAGAAAACGCCTCTGTCCAACGCCACTTCTGATTTGTGCACCTCTAACACCTCTGCCCTGTTGCCCCCTGCAGCTCGTGTGAGAACCATCACTGGTGCTGTGTGCTGGGAATGCCTGAATCAAACGGTCTATAAGAGTAGATTGTTTGGTTGCCAATATTTGTTCGAGGTTGTCATGTGGCATGATATTTTGCAATTTGCCTTTATAGCGAGGATCAAGGAGGCAGGCCAACCAGTAATCGTCATCGGTCATCATTTTCATAATGTGTGGGTCCCATTTGAGGATACGCAAGGCATAATCCGCCATGTGGGCCAATGTTCCAGTTGTCAAATCAGTGCATGTGCTGGGTTGAGGAGCCCTTTCGGGCAATTCAACGTCACTTGTCTGCCTCAAAAAACCTGAACCTGGCCTTGCAACGCCATCAGTTTCTATTGCCCCCTGAGAAGCTTCCTCATCCAAAAAATACTCATCCCCATCATCCTCCTTGTCTTCCTCCTCTTCGCTCCCCACCTCGTCCTGTAGACTTCCCTGAGCAGACAATGGCTGACTGTCATCTAGGTTTCCTCATCCTCGGCTGCAGACGCCTGCTCCTTTATGTGCATCAAAATTTGCATCAGCAGGCGCATTAGGGGGATGCTCATGCTTATTATGGCGTTGTCTGCACTAACCAGCCGTGTGCATTCCTCAAAACACTGAAGGACTTGACACAGGTCTTGTAGCTTCGACCACTGCACACCTGACAACTCCATGTCTGCCATCCAACTGCCTACCCGTGTATGTGTATCCTCCCACAGACACAAAACAGCACGCCTCTGTTCGCACAGTCTCTGAAGCATGTGCAGTGTGGAGTTCCACCTTGTTGCAATGTCAATGATTAGGCGATGCTGGGGAAGTTTCAAAGACGGCTGATGGTTCTGCATACGGCTGGAGTGTACGGGCGAGCAAAGTCTGCGCAATTTCAGGAGCAGGTCGTGTAACCCCGGATAACTTTTTAGAAAGCACTGCACCACCAGGTTTAAGGTGTGAGCCAGGCAAGGAATGTGTTTCAGTTGTGAAAGGGCTATGGCAGCCATAAAATTCCTTCCGTTATCACTCACTACCTTGCCTGCCTCAAAATGTACAGTGCCCAGCCATGACTGAGTTTCTTGCTGCAAGAACTCGGACAGAACTTCCGTGGTGTGTCTGTTGTCGCCCAAACACTTCATTGCCAATACAGCCTGCTGACGCTTGCCACTAGCTGTTCCATAATGGGACACCTCGTGTGCAACAGTGCCAGCTGCGGATGGAGTGGTCATGTGACTGCGGTCTTTGGACGAGCTCTCGCTTCAGCTGGAGGTTGAGGAGGAGGAGGGGGGACGAACGCCTACAGCCAACTGTTTCCTAGACCATGGGCTAGGAAGAACTGTCCCAATATTGCTGTCCCCTGTGGACTCTGCATCCACCACATTAACCCCATGTGCCGTGATGGAGACGTAATGCCCCTGGCCATGCCTACTGGTCCATGCATCTGTTGTCAGGTGCACCTTTCTACTCACAGATTGCTTGAGTGCATGGACAATGCGGTCTTTTACATGCTGGTGGAGGGCTGGGATGGCTTTTCTCGAAAAGAAGTGTCGACTGGGTAGCTCCTAGCGTGGTACAGCGTAGTCCATCAAGGCTTTGAAAGCTTCAGTTTCAACTAACCGGTAGGGCATCATCTCTAACGAGATTAGTCTAGCAATGTGGGCGTTCAAACTCTGTGTACGCAGATGCGAGGATGAGTACTTCCTTTTCCTGACGAGAGTCTCATGTAGGGTGAGCTGGACTGGAGAGCTGGAGATCGTGGAACTAGCGGGGGTGCCGGTGGACATGGCAGACTGAGAGAGGGTTGGTGATGGTATTCTTGCTGTTGCCCTACATACAGTGTTTCCTACCACGAACCTGGTGATTCCCTGACTGTTTTGGCCTTGCGAAGAAACCGCCACATTTACTGCAGGTGGTGTGGTAATAGGTGGGCTTACAGTGAGGGAAGGGATGTAGCATTGCTGACTAGCTTCATTGTGAGACGGTGCTACAACGTTAAGGGACGTTTGGTAGTTAGTCCAGGCTTGCAAGTGCATGGTGGTTAAATGTCTACGCATGCAACTTGTATTTAGATTTTTAACATTCTGTCCTCTGCTGAAGGTCCTTGAGCATTTCTTACAGATGACTTTGCACTGATCATTTGGATCTTGGTTAAAAAAATGCCAGACTGCACTCTTCCTACTATCGGATACCTTTTCAGGCATTGCACACTGAGCTACTTTAACCGGATGGCCACGCTGTCCTACAACTAGTTTTGTTTTTGCCACACGTTTTTGACCAGATACGGGCCTGCCAGATGGAACCTGTTGCGATGTTGATGCCTGCTGCGGCTCCTCCTCCTCCGCTCCAGAGCTACTGCCGCCTGCACCCTGTTCCCCCAATGGCTGCCAATTGGGGTCAACAACTGTGTCATCTATGACCTTCTCTTCTATGTCCTGGGCACCTTCCTCTGGGTCACTGTGTAAGCCGGTGCTATAGCGTTCGTGACGGGGCTTAATAGTCTCATCAGGGTCAGATTCTGGATCAGTACACTGTGAGGGCAATGTTCTGATCTGAGTCAAAGGAACAGCATAATAATCTGGCTGTGGCTGTGCATCTGTGCACTCCATGTCCGATTCATTTTGTAATGGGCATGGCCTGTTAACAATTTCCTTTTCTAACCCAGGAACGGTATGTGTAAAGAGCTCCATGGAGTAACCTGTTGTGTCGCCTGATGCATCCTTCTCTGTTGTTCTGGGTGAAGAATACAAGGAAGCGACTTGTCCCTGACCAGGAACATCCACTGACGACGCGCTGCTTTTACATTTTGCACTTTCCGAGGAGGAGGCGAAAGAGCTAGAGGCAGAGTCAGCAAGGAAAGACAAACTTGTTCCTGCTACTCCGGCTTTAAAAGCGGTTTTCCTACTCCAAGAAAAGGGAGCGTTCGAGGACTTGTGTAGCCAGACGATGACGCTAGCTCAACAACTCGAGACTTAGGGTCTATATTGCTTTTCCCACGACCACCTGATGCTCCACGATCACCACCACTACCATCATTACCTGCTGGCAATGACCGCCCACGGCCACGACCTCTTCCACCAGACTTCCTCATTCTTGGAAAAATGAAACCAAACTAACAACCATTATGTGGTCCTGTACAACCAGGTAGAAGGTGTACGTAAACTTGTGAATTAAAATCTCCCTTTTTTATGTGTGGGAGAATGCAGGGAAAAATCAGGCCCACTATATTACACTACACAGTTTGATTGGCAGAAAGAGGCTGGCAGATATGCCACGAACAGGACTGACGCACGCAGATGCACACACTGGCAATAGAAATCTCCCTCTTTATGTGTGGGAGAATGCAGGTAAAAATCAGGCCCACTGTATTACACTACACAGTTTAATTGGCAGAAAGAGGCTGGCAGATATGCCACGAACAGGACTGACGCACGCAGATGCACACACTGGCAATAGAACTCTCCCTCTTTATTTGTGGGAGAATGCAGGAAAAAATCAGGCCCACTATATCACAGTATAGTTTCTGTGGCACAAAATGACTGACAGATACCACAGACAGCACTGGCACAGATGCACAGATTTGGAAATATTATTCTCCCTTTATTTTATTTTTTTTGTGATATGGGAGACAAGTGATTTAATCAGGCCCACTATATCACAGTATAGTTTCTGTGGCACAAAATGAATGACAGATACCACAGACAGTACTGGCACAGATGCACAGATTTGGCAAGATTATTCTCCCTTTATTTTAATTTTTTTTATTTATATGGGAGACAAGTGGTTTAATCAGGCCCACTATATCACAGTATATTTTCTGTGGCACAAAATGAATGACAGATACCACAGACAGCACTGGCACAGATGCACAGATTTGGCAAGATTATTCTCCCTTTATTTTAATTTTTTTTTGTGATATGGGAGACAAGTGATTTAATCAGGCCCACTATATCACAGTATAGTTTCTGTGGCACAAAATGAATGACAGATACCACAGACAGTACTGGCACAGATGCACAGATTTGGCAAGATTATTCTCCCTTTATTTTATTTTTTTTATTTATATGGGAGACAAGTGATTTAATCAGGCCCACTATATCACAGTATATTTTCTGCGGCACAAAATGAATGACAGATACCACAGACAGCACTGGCACAGATGCACAGATTTGGCAATATTATTCTCCCTTCATTTTTTTTTTTTTATTTATATGGTAGACAAGTGATTTAATCAGGCCCACTATATCACAGTATATTTTCTGTGGCACAAAATGAATGACAGATACCATAGACAGCACTGGCACAGATGCACAGATTTGGCAAGATTATTCTCCCTTTATTTTATTTTTTTATTTATATGGGAGACAAGTGATTTAATCAGACCCACTATATCACAGTATATTTTCTGTGGCACAAAATGAATGACAGATACCACAGACAGCACTGGCACAGATGCACAGATTTGGCAATATTATTCTCCCTTTATTTGAATTTTTTTGTGATATGGGAGACAAGTGATTTAATCAGGCCCACTATATCACAGTATAGTTTCTGTGGCACAAAATGAATGACAGATACCACAGACAGCACTGGCACAGATGCACAGATTTGGCAAGATTATTCTCCCTTTATTTTTTTTTATTTTTTTTTATGGGAGACAAGTGATTTAATCAGGCCCACTATATCACAGTATAGTTTCTGTGGCACAAAATGACTGACAGAGATACCACAGACAGCACTGGCACAGATGCACTGATTGGCAATATAAATCTCCCTTCTTAGGTGTGGGACAGTGTAGAAAAATACAGGCCCACTGTTTTACACTACACAGTTTCAGGGGCTGAAAGTGGCTGCAAGATATAAAAAAAAAATAAAGGGACTGTACTACAAGTACTATCTCCCTACAATAATCTCTGAAAAGTATGGCAGGCAGCAATAAAAAGGACTACTGCACACAAAAAATGAGGACAAACAAACAAGATAGCTGTGCAGAAAGGAAGGAGCAACAGGATTTTTGGTTTTAAAAAAGCAGTTGGTTTGCACAGCGGCGTACACACAGCAACGCAGCGATCAGGGAGCCTTATAAGCTACAGAGCTGTTGCACAGAAATCTTGCCTCCACTGTCCCTGCAAAGAAAAGGTGGTGTTGGACAGTGGAAATCGCTACAGCACAAGCGGTTTGGGGGTTAATTTACCCTGCCTAACGCTATCCCTGCTTCTGACAAAGCGGCAGCAACCTCTCCCTATGCTCAGATCAGCAGCAGTAATATGGCGGTCGGCGGGAACGCACCTTTATAGCCCCTGTGATGCTGCAGAAAGCAAGCCAATCACTGCCATGCCCTTCTCTAAGATGGTGGGGACCAGGACCTATGTCATCACCCTGCCCACACTCTGCATGCACCTTCATTGGCTGAGAAATGGTGCTTTAAGCGTCATATGAAACGCGACTTTGGCGCAAAGATCGTGTACCGCATGGCCGATTCCACGCTGGGATCGGGTCGGGTTTCATGAAACCCGACTTTGCCAAAACTCGGCGACTTATGAAAATGACCGATCTGTTTCGCTCAACCCTACCAATGACATGATGCGGCCGGCCAATCACAGTAATGCCAGTAGTAGGCTGGTTTCACATTTGCATTTTTTGCCGCTGCGTTTTAGTGCAAAAAAAGCATGCTTTTTTTCCCCTATATTTAACATTAAAAACGCATGCATTTTTTTGTATGCGTTTTGCCGCGTTTGACGATGCATGCGTCGTTTCTATGCTTGCGTTTGGTTGCAGAAATGCAACATGTAGTAATTTCTAGAGGCTTTTTTTGCCGCTAAAAAACATATTGCTGTCTATGTAAACGCATGCGTTTTTAAGCACATGCGTTTGGTTTAGTTTTAAACGCATGCGTTTTTATAGAAAAAAACAAGAATACACACTGATAAGCCACCCCCCACCATCCAGGTGATAAAGGGATCCAAACCCTAACCCTAACCCTACCCCTAACCCTAAACCATAAGTCACCCCCCACCATCAAGGTGATAAAGGGATCCAAACCCTAACCCTAACCCATAAGCCACCCCCCACAATCAAGGTGATAAAGAGATCCAAACCCTAACCCTAACCCTAACCCATAAGCCACCCCCCACCATCAAGGTGATAAAGGGATCCAAACCCTAACCCTAACCCTAGGGATCCTAACCCTACCCCTAACCCTACCCCTAACCCTAGGGATACTAACCCTAACCCTACCCCTACCCCTAACCCTACCCCTAACCCTAGGGATTCTAACCCTACCCCTAACCCTACCCCTAACCCTAACCCTAACCCTACCCCTAACCCTAACCCTACTCCTAACCCTAACCCTAAACCTAACCCTAACCCTACCCCTAACCCTAGGGATCCTAACCCTACCCCTAACCCTAACCCTAACCCCAACCCTAGCTATTTATATTTATAGTGGGTTTTCTTGTTGATTTTGATGATTGGCAGCTGTCACACACTTCTCAGCATGCGTTTCAAAAACGCAAACGCAGGAAAAAACGCATGTAAACGCGGCAAAACACCGCGTTTTTTTTTACCGCATGCAAAATTATAATTAATTGAGGGCAAATTATAATTAATAGAGGGTGGAGAGTGTCAAACAGGGCATTATATTATAATGAATTGAGGGTGTGGGCTGGGAGAAAGGATATGGCATAATGAATTGGACCAGGAGAGGCTGTGGCCACTGGACTGATGAAGCCTCTGCCCCCTCTCTGAAATGGAGCATCATCAATGACCTCCATTCCAGAGGCTGGTCAAGTCACTACTCTGCTAAGCATGCATCAGTTGTCAATTCTTATGTATACTCATTAGTCTCCTGTCACTGTGCACTATTCTGCTCAGTGCATAGTGACAATGCACTCTCTCACTGGCTCACTGATGAGAAGAGACGCTGGTCTCTGCTTGCTTGTTGTCACCTGACAGTGTGCAATGACAGTGCGTTCTGTTGCCGGATCATCACTCATAGTCAGAGCCATTGAGAAAGAGCATTGTCACTGTACTGAGAAGAAAAGTGCACAGTGACAAGACTTTAATGAGCATTCATCGGAATTGACAACTCGCACATGCTCAGTAGAGAGTGGTCGCTGATGTAGCTTCATTTCAGAGAGGGGGAAGAGGCTGTGGCAATGACTGCACCCTTTGCCCCCTGATGATGTTTTGTTTGAGTCCCCCAGCATGCACTGGTATTCTCAAATGAAGTCTAATCAAAAAGTAAGCAGTGTAAAAAAAAAAGAAAAGGACCCTAGGGATAGTGTAGGGAAAGGTAAAGAATTTTTAATTAAAGTATATTACAAAAAAAGATTAGATTATGACATGAAATAGAGTTTAGGATGAAAATAAAATTTAGTTTTGGATCAACCCCAATATAATAATTATTATCTTTATTTAGCGCTAACATATCCCGCAGCGCTTTACAGTTTGCATACATTAACGTCACTGTCCCCTTTGGGGCTCACAATCTAAATTCCCTATCAGTATATCTTTGGAATGTGGGAGGAAACCGGAGAACACCCACACAACACAGGGAGAACATGCAAACTCTTTGCAGATGTTGTCCTTAGTGGGGCTTGAACCCAGGATGCCAGCGCTGCAAGGCCGCTGTGCTATCTACTGCGCCACCATGCTGCCCAATGTGTAATGAACGATCATATAGTATTCCTTTTTGTTATGTATAGCACCATCCCTTATTATATTGCATCCTTTTGTTTTATATAGAGGTACTTCTGATTACATAGTATTCTCTATTATGCATAATGCTGTTATTTATATTGCTATACATAAGAGGAAAAAACGCGCGTCACTGTATCTGTCTTTTTGCATTTGCAGATGTGCAGCAGAGCACCTGTGACCTACCACATGATCTTTCAAAGGGAATCATGTGATACATTGGGTGCTGGGAGGCCCATGCCCTCTAAACTACCCGGGTTTGTGGTTATTCTTAATCTGCCCCTGGTCATCAGTGTTTTTCTTGATGGCTTAATAAATAAATAAATAACAAAGCTTCACCTATATTTTTCAATGTTAAATATGGATAAAACATGGATGGCACACAGATGCCGTCCTTGTGCTGTATATGTTTTGCATGGACCTATACACTCCCTGACAGAAATTACGTCGCTTATCCATGTTATGTAAATAAAAGCTTACAACCTGATGTTAAATTCATCCATTGGTTGTATAAATTATTCTTTTGAAACCTGAAACCCTCCGAAATGTGGTTAAGGTTAAGAAAAAAAGTTTTTAGAGTAAAACAGAAAATAACCATAAAACATAAAAAATAACCTTAAATATATGGTTAACCCCTTTCTGTCATTAGACGTACTATGTCCATGTGGGGTGGGCCCTACTTCCCAAGGACGGAATAGTACGTCATACGCGATCGGCCGCGCTCACGGGGGGAGCGCGGCCGATCGCGGCCGGGTGTCAGCTGCATATCGCAGCTGACATCCGGCACTATGTGCCAGGAGCGGTCACGGACTGCCCCCGGCACATTAACCCCCGGCACACCGCGATCAAACATGATCGCGATGTGCCGGCGGTGCAGGGAAGCTGTCACGGTACCCGGGTATAACTGCTGCTGGGGAAACTGCTTCCAGCAGAAACAGAGCTGGACCAGAAAACCGGGAAACTAACATGAACACCAACAGGACCTTTCACATGAGACAGAATGACTAAGTAGAGCAAAAGGACCTACGATCATGTGACAGAGTGGGAGGCGGCCAGGGGGCGGAGCCAAACGCTGGGGAAACAGGGAAGGGATAAGCATAAAAGAATAGTGAAACAAGCCGAAGTCGTACCAGGAGATTACAAGATACCAACAGGGAGAATCAGAGAATAGTCAGAAGCCAGGCCAGGGGTCAGTAATCCAGGAAAGCGAATAAAGCAGGTAACAGTAAGACACGAAGCAAGCCAGCACACACTACAAAGGTCAAGCATACAGACTGCAGAAAACCTATAGCTGACAGGGACACCACGTTAGGAGCGAGTATAAATAGCCCTCCCATGCTGAAAGAGAGGCTGAGAACATTTAACCCTGAGAGTACAAGACATAATCTTGTCCTAACCATGACAGAAGCATCGCGCAGGGAGGGGGCTCCCTGCGGGCTTCCCTGAGCCCCCCGCAGCAACGCGATGTGATCGCGTTGCTGCGAGGGTCTTACCTCCCTCCCTGCCTGCTCCAGACCCGGATCCAAGATGGCCGCGGATCCGGGTCCTGCAGGGAGGGAGGTGGCTTCACAGAAGCCTGCTCAGAGCAGGCACTGTGAAGCAGCCTGCACTTCTCTCAGATCGGTGATCTGTCAGAGTGCTATGCAAACTGACAGATCACCGATCTGTATTGTCCCCCCCTGGGGCAAAGTAAAAAAGTAAAAAAAAAATTTTCCAAATGTGTAAAAAAAAAAAAATAAAATATATTCCAAAATAATGAAAAAAATATATATATTATTCCCATAAATACATTTCTTTATCTAAATAAAATAAAAAAACCAATAAAAGTACACATATTTAGTATCGCCGCGTCCGTAACGACCCGACCTATAAAACTGGCCCACTAGTTAACCCCTTCAGTAAACACCGTAAGAAAAAAAAAAAAAACGAGGCAAAAAACAACGCTTTATTATCATACCGCCGAACAAAAAGTGGAATAACACGCGATCAAAAAGACTGATATAAATAACCATGGTACCGCTGAAAACGTCATCTTGTCCCGCAAAAAACGAGCCGCGATACAGCATCATCAGCAAAAAAATAAAAAAGTTATAGTCCTGAGAATAAAGCGATACCAAAATAATTATTTTTTCTATAAAATAGTTTTTATCGTATAAAAGCGCCAAAACATTAAAAAAATGATATAAATGAGATATCGCTGTAATCGTACTGACCCGACGAATAAAACTGCTTTATCAATTTTACCAAACGCGGAACGGTATAAACGCCTCCCCAAAAAGAAATTCATGAATAGCTGGTTTTTGATCACTCTGCCTCACAAAAATCGGAATAAAAAGCGATCAAAAAATGTCACGTGTCCGAAAATGTTACCAATAAATACGTCAATGCATCCCGCAAAAAACAAGATCTCACATGACTCTGTGGACTTAAATATGGAAAAATTACAGCTCTCAAAATGTGGTAACGCAAAAAATATTTTTTGCAATGAAAAGCGTCTTTCAGTGTGTGACGGCTGCCAATCATAAACATCCGCTAAAAAACCCGCTATAAAAGTAAATCAAACCCCCCTTCATCACCCCCTTAGTTAGGGAAAAATAAAAAAATTAAAAAATGTATTTATTTCCATTTTCCCATTAGGGTTAGGGTTAGGGCTAGAGTTAGGACTAGAGTTAGGGCTAGGGTTATTGCTAGGGTTAGGGCTAGGGTTGGGGCTAGGGTTGGGGCTACAGTTAGGGTTGGGGCTAAAGATAGGGTTAGGGTTTGGATTACATTTACGGTTGGGAATAGGGTTGGGTGTGTCTGGGTTAGAGGAGTGGTTAGGGTTAATGTTGGGATTAGGGTAAGGGGTGTGTTTGGATTAGGGTTTCAGTTATAATTGGGGGGTTTCCACTGTTCGGGCACATCAGGGGCTTTCCAAACGGGATATGGCATCCGATCTGAATTCCAGCCAATTCTGCGTTGAAAAAGGAAAACAGTGCTCCTTCCCTTCCGAGCTCTCCCGTGTGCCCAAACAGGGGTTTACCCCAACATGTGGGGTATCAGCGTACTCAGGACAAATTGGACATCATCTTTTGGGGTCCAATTTCTCCTGCTACCCTTGGGAAAATACAAAACTGGGGGCCAAAAAATAAGTTTTGTGGGAAAAAAAGGATTTTTTATTTTCACGGCTCTGCGTTGTAAACTGTAGTGAAACACTTGGGGGTTTAAAGTTCTCACAACACATCTAGATAAGTTCCTTGGGGGGTCTAGTTTCCAATATGGGGTCACATGTGGGGGGTTTGTACTGTTTGCGTACATCAGGGGCTCTGCAAATGCAACGTGACGCCTGCAGACCAATCCATTTAAGTCTGCATTCCAAATGGCGCTCCTTCCCTTCCGAGCTCTGTCATGCGCCCAAACAGTGGTTCCTCCCCACATATGGGGTATCAGCATACTCAGGACAAATTAGACAACAACTTTTTGGGTCCAATTTATCCTGATACCCTTGTGAAAATACAAAACTGGGGGCTAAAAAATCATTTTTGTGAAAAAAAAAAGAATTTATTTTCACGGCTCTGCGTTATAAACTGTAGTGAAACACTTGGGGGTTCAAAGTTCTCACAACACATCTAGATAAGTTCCTTGGGGGGTCTAGTTTCCAATATGGGGTCACGTGTGGGGGGTTTGTACTGTTTGGGTACATCAGGGGCTCTGCAAATGCAACGTGACGCCTGCAGACCAATCCATTTAAGTCTGCATTCCAAATGGCGCTCCTTCCCTTCCGAGCTCTGTCATGCGCCCAAACAGTGGTTCCCCCCCACATATCGGGTATCAGCATACTCAGGACAAATTGGACAACAAATTTTGGGGTCCAA
The DNA here is from genome assembly GCF_051348905.1 of Ranitomeya variabilis. NCBI lineage: Eukaryota > Metazoa > Chordata > Amphibia > Anura > Dendrobatidae > Ranitomeya > Ranitomeya variabilis. Next base: position 530,283,205 of record NC_135237.1, on the reverse strand, counting down.
TTTATCCTGTTACCCTTGTGAAAATACAAAACTGGGGGCTAAAAAATCATTTTTGTGAAAAAAAAAAGAATTTATTTTCACGGCTCTGCGTTATAAACTGTAGTGAAACACTTGGGGGTTCAAAGTTCTCACAACACATCTAGATAAGTTCCTTGGGGGGTCTAGTTTCCAATATGGGGTCACGTGTGGGGGGTTTGTACTGTTTGGGTACATCAGGGGCTCTGCAAATGCAACGTGACGCCTGCAGACCAATCCATTTAAGTCTGCATTCCAAATGGCGCTCCTTCCCTTCCGAGCTCTGTCATGCACCCAAACAGTGGTTCCCCCCCACATATCGGGTATCAGCATACTCAGGACAAATTGGACAACAAATTTTGGGGTCCAATTCATCCTGTTACCCTTGTGAAAATACAAAACTGGGGGCTAAAAAATCATTTTTGTGAAAAAAAAAAAAGAATTTATTTTCACGGCTCTGCGTTATAAACTGTAGTGAAACACTTGGGGGTTCAAAGTTCTCACAACACATCTAGATAAGTTCCTTGGGGGGTCTAATTTCCAATATGGGGTCACTTGTGGGGGGTTTGTACTGTTTGGGTACATCAGGGGCTCTGCAAATGCAACGTGACGCCTGCAGACCAATCCATTTAAGTCTGCATTCCAAATGGCGCTCCTTCCCTTCCGAGCTCTGTCATGCGCCCAAACAGTGGTTCCCCCCCACATATCAGGTATCAGCATACTCAGGACAAATTGGACAACAAATTTTGGGGTCCAATTCATCCTGTTACCCTTGTGAAAATACAAAACTGGGGGCTAAAAAATCATTTTTGTGAAAAAAAAAAAGAATTTATTTTCACGGCTCTGCGTTATAAACTGTAGTGAAACACTTGGGGGTTCAAAGTTCTCACAACACATCTAGATAAGTTCCTTGGGGGGTCTAGTTTCCAATATGGGGTCACTTGTGGGGGGTTTGTACTGTTTGGGTACATCAGGGGCTCTGCAAATGCAACGTGACGCCTGCAGACCAATCCATTTAAGTCTGCATTCCAAATGGCGCTCCTTCCCTTCCGAGCTCTGTCATGCGCCCAAACAGTGGTTCCCCCCCACATATCGGGTATCAGCATACTCAGGACAAATTGGACAACAAATTTTGGGGTCCAATTTATCCTGTTACCCTTGTGAAAATACAAAACTGGGGGCTAAAAAATCATTTTTGTGAAAAAAAAAAAGAATTTATTTTCACGGCTCTGCGTTATAAACTGTAGTGAAACACTTGGGGGTTCAAAGCTCTCAAAACACATCTAGATAAGTTCCTTAGGGGGTCTACTTTCCAAAATGGTGTCACTTGTGGGGGTTTTTAATGTTTAGGCACATCAGGGGCTCTGCAAACGCAACATGGCATCCCATCTTAATTCCAGTCAATTTTGCATTGAAAAGTAAAATAGCGCTCCTTCCCTTCCGAGCTCTGCTATGCGCCCAAACAGTGGTTTACCCCCACATATGGGGTATCGTCGTACTCAGGAAAAATTGCACAACAACTTTTGTGCTCTAATTTCTTCTCTTACCCTTGGGGAAATAAAAAAATGGGGGCGAAAAGATCATTTTTGTGAAAAAATATGATTTTTTATTTTTACGGCTCTGCATTATAAACTTCTGTGAAGCACTTGTTGGGTCAAAGTGCTCACCACACATCTCGATAAGTTCCTTAGGGGGTCTAATTTCCAAAATGGTGTCACTTGTGGGGGGTTTCAATGTTTAGGCACATCAGGAGCTCTCCAAACGCAACATGACATCCCATCTCAATTCCAGTCAATTTTGCATTGAAAAGTCAAATGGCGCTCCTTCCCTTCCGAGCTCTGCTCTGCGCCCAAACAATGGTTTACACCCACATATGGGGTATCAGCGTACTCAGGACAAATTGCACAACAATTTTTGGGGTCCAATTTCTTCTTACCCTTGGGAAAATAAAAAATTGGGGGCGAAAAGATCATTTTTGTGAAAAAATATGATTTTTTATTTTTACGGCTCTGCATTATAAACTTATGTGAAGCACTTGTTGGGTCAAAGTGCTCACCACACATCTAGATAAGTTCCTTAGGGGGTCTACTTTCCAAAATGGTGTCACTTGTGGGGGGTTTCAATGTTTAGGCACATCAGGGGCTCTCCAAATGCAACATGGCGTCCCATCTCAATTCCTGTCAATTTTGCATTGAAAAGTCAAATGGCGCTCCTTCCCTTCCGAGCTCTGCCCTGCGCCCAAACAATGGTTTACACCCACATATGGGGTATCAGCGTAATCAGGACAAATTGCACAACAATTTTTGGGGTCCAATTTCTTCTCTTACCCTTGGGAAAATAAAAAATTGGGGGCGAAAAGATCATTTTTGTGAAAAAATATGATTTTTTATTTTTACGGCTCTGCATTATAAACTTCTGTGAAGCACTTGTTGGGTCAAAGTGCTCACCACACATCTAGATAAGTTCCTTAGGGGGTCTACTTTCCAAAATGGTGTCACTTGTGGGGGGTTTCAATGTTTAGGCACATCAGGGGCTCTCCAAATGCAACATGGCGTCCCATCTCAATTCCTGTCAATTTTGCATTGAAAAGTCAAATGGCGCTCCTTCCCTTCCGAGCTCTGCCCTGCGCCCAAACAATGGTTTACACCCACATATGGGGTATCAGCGTACTCAGGACAAATTGCACAACAATTTTTGGGGTCCAATTTCTTCTCTTACCCTTGGAAAAATAAAAAATTGGGGGCGAAAATATCATTTTTGTGAAAAAATATGATTTTTTATTTTTACCGCTCTGCATTATAAACTTCTGTGAAGCACTTGTTGGGTCAAAGTGCTCACCACACATCTAGATAAGTTCCTTAGGGGGTCTACTTTCCAAAATGGTGTCACTTGTGGGGGGTTTCAATGTTTAGGCACATCAGGGGCTCTCCAAATGCAACATGGCGTCCCATCTCAATTCCAGTCAATTTTGCATTGAAAAGTCAAATGGCGCTCCTTTCCTTCCGAGCTCTGCCATGCGCCCAAACAGTGGATTACCCCCACATATGGGGTATCAGCATACTCAGGACAAATTTTACAACAAATTTTGGGGTCTATTTTCTCCTGTTACCCTTGGTAAAATAAAACAAATTGGATCTGAAATACATTTTGTGTGAAAAAAAGTTAAATGTTCATTTTTATTTAAACATTCCAAAAATTCCTGTGAAACACCTGAAGGGTTAATAAACTTCTTGAAAGTGGTTTTGAGTACCTTGAGGGGTGCAGTTTTTAGAATGGTGTCACACTTGGGTATTTTCTATCATATAGACCCCTCAAAATGACTTCAAATGAGATGTGGTCCCTAAAAAAAAATGGTGTTGTAAAAATGAGAAATTGCTGGTCAATTTTTAACCCTTATAACTCCGTCACAAAAAAAAATTTTGGTTCCAAAATTGTGCTGATGTAAAGTAGACATGTGGTAAATGTTACTTATTAAGTATTTTGCGTGACATATGTCTGTGATTTAAGGGCATAAAAATTAAAAGTTGGAAAATTGCAAAATTTTCAAAATTTTCGCCAAATATTCGTTTTTTTCACAAATAAACGCAACTTATATCGAAGAAATTTTACCACTATCATGAAGTACGATATGTCACGAGAAAACATTGTCAGAATCGCCAAGATCCGTTGAAGCGTTCCAGAGTTATAACCTCATAAAGGGACAGTGGTCAGAATTGTAAAAATTGGCCCGGTCATTAACGTGCAAACCACCCTTGGGGGTGAAGGGGTTAAAATTATTATTTTGTAAATACAAAATATTTATGGTAAGAAAAGAAGAGAGGAAAATTAAAAAGATTACTTTCTAATTAATTAATGACATCATTAAGTATTTTTGTAAATTTTAGTTCATTATAAACATTTTATTTATAATGTACCGTATATACTCAAGTATAAGCCGACGCGAGTATAAGCTGACCCCCCTAATTATGCCATAAAAAACTGGGAAAACTTAATGACTCGAGTATAAGCCTAGGGTGGAAAATGCAGCAGCTACCGGTAAATTTCAAAAGTAAAAATAGATACCACTAAAAGTAAAATTAATTGAGACATCAGTAGGTTAAGTGTTTTTGAATATCCATATTGAATCAGTAGCCCCATATAATGCTCCATAAAGTTTGATGGGCCCCATTAGATGCTCCATATTAAAATATGCCCTATATAATCCTGCATAAAGGGTAATAAGGGCCCCATAAGATGCTCCATAGAGATATTTGCCCTATATAGTGTTGCACAAACGTTATGGCCCCATTAGATGCTCCATACAGACACTTGCCCCATATAATGCTGCACAAACGTTATGGCCGCATAAGGTCATCCATACAGTCACTTGCCCCATATAGTGCTGCACAAGCGTTATGGCCCCATAAGATCATCCGTACAGTCACTTGCCCCATTATAATGCTGCACAAGCATTATTGCCCCATAAGATGCTCCGTACAGTCACTGCCCCTTATAGTGCTGCACAATCGTTATGGCCCCATAAGATGCTCCGTACAGTCACTGCCCCTTGTAGTGCTGCACAATTGTTATGGCCCCATAAGATTCTCCGTACAGTCACTGCCCCTCATAATGCTGCACAAGCATTATGGCCCCATAAGATGCTCCGTACAGTCACTGCCCCTTATAGTGCTGCACAATCGTTATGGCCCCATAAGATGCTCTGTACAGTCACTGCCCCATATAGTGCTGCACAATCGTTATGGCCCCATACAGATGCTCTGTACAGTCACTGCCCCTTATAGTGCTGCACAATCGTTATGGCCCCATAAGATGCTCCGTACAGTCACTGCCCCTTATAATGCTGCACAAGCGTTATGGCCCCATAAGATGCTCCGTACAGCCACTGCCCCTTATAATGCTGCACAAGCGTTATGGCCCCATAAGATGCTCCGTACAGTCACTGCCCCTTATAGTGCTGCACAATCGTTATGGCCCCATAAGATGCTCCATACAGACACTTGCCCCATATAATGCTGCACAAGCGTTATGGCCCCATAAGATGCTCCATACAGACACTGCCCCATATAGTGCTGCACAATCGTTATGGCCCCATACAGATGCTCCGTACAGTCACTGCCCCATTATAGTGCTGCACAATCGTTATGGCCCCATACAGATGCTCTGTACAGTCACTGCCCCTTATAGTGCTGCACAATCGTTATGGCCCCATAAGATGCTCCGTACAGTCACTGCCCCATATAGTGCTGCACAATCGTTATGGCCCCATAAGATGCTCCATACAGTCACTGCCCCTTATAGTGCTGCACAATCGTTATGGCCCCATAAGATGCTCTGTACAGTCACTGCCCCTTATAGTGCTGCACAGTCGTTATGGCCCCATACAGATGCTCCGTACAGTCACTGCCCCATATGCTTTTGCTGCAATAAAAATAAAAATCACATACTCACCTCTCTTCGCTCACGACCCCCGGCACTTTCAGTATTTACCTGCTCCTCGTGCGGCTCCGTCTTCAGCACTGATGTTCAGCAGAGGGCACGCACTGACTACGTCACCGTGCCCTCTGACCTGAGCGTCACAGCCAGAGGACACTGATGACGGAGCCACACCGGAACGAGGAGCGGTAAATATCGCGCAGCGCTGTATACTCACCTACTGCTGGCGCGGTGCAGTCCCTGCTTCTGTCAGTGCTGCATCTTCTTCCTCTATTGAGCGGTCACAGTTACCGCTCATTACCGAAATGAATATGCGGCTCCACCTCTATGGGAGGTGGAGCTGCATATTCATTACTGTAATGAGCGGGACCATGTGACCGCTCAGTACAGGAAGAATATGCAGCGCTGTAAGAAGCAGGGACGTGCAGGGACCGCGCCAGCAGTAGGTGAGTATAATTAGATAGCCCCCACCCCCCCTCCTCTGCCGACCCCCGGATATGACTCGAGTATAAGCCGAGAGTGGGACTTTCAGCCCAAAAAAATTGGCTGAAAATCTCGGCTTATACTCGAGTACATATGGGAAATGTTCTGTCAAGCTTATAACACATATTAATTCATTTGTATAACGTGCTTTTAAAATAAGAAGTATTATCGTAAATATATATATATTTTTTTTTAAATAAATATTTGTGAGTTCATAACCATTCCAATTAATGCTTGTGATTGCTATATGTAACATTGTCAAGATTTTATTTCTGTGTTCTCTAAAAGTACAAAATAATGTTTCATATTCACTTAAACTGAGTGGGAGTATGTGTTAGCAATTTACGCTAATATTTCATCATTTATAGCTTGGCAGGTATCAAATACACCCACACTTAACATGAAACAGTTCCAAGAGGAAAAATGAATGATTCTCTTGGCTACTTTATGACCACCTAGAACGATCAAACATCAAGATCACATTCCAGCAATAACATCTTACCCCTTTACTGTCTTGCATGTACCAAAATCTATGAGTCATTATTTGGAACCGATAAACCTTGGTAAACATGACATAGGTAAAACCACATTGGCTACTTATTCATTTCTCCAGGAAAATAATGAAAATACTATGCTTACCATGCCAAATCATATTATAGGATCAATGTGGACAAATTATATTTGGAAAGGAGCCCGTCTAACAGCAAAAAAAATGCATATATATGTAGCTATGCAGATAACTTTCTGCAAATTTCATCAAGTACTTAAAAGCACTCCAATATCTCATTATACAAATTTAATACAATATTGGGACATGATAATAAAACATTTTTTTAACTTCAGATCATGACAAGTGACAGGTCATATAGGGATACATATAACATAGAAATATCCTGGCTAAGGCAACATTATTTTTTATTTCAAAACTTGTCATTTTGCAACATGGATTTGCCTGTTTGACTTTCTATAGGGGTTACCCGGGACTTTGCTTATTTTTCCCTATGGGGCTAAGCACTTACAGGTAGGTAAGTGTTATCTACCTGACTGTCCCCCACCAATCTCTGCTAGCTCATATCAATTACGGTCCGCTCATGCCGGAAATTCTGCGTGATAACACATCTATAAAGCAGCTTCTTCTCTTCTGCTCTGCTCTGTCGACGGGACATCATCGCCAATGTTATTCTGCTGACAGTCGGCTCCCCGCAGCAAAACTGCAGGGAGCAAGCTATTACATAGCATGACGTAGGCAGTGTTGTCCCATTGATAGATCAGACTGGAAGAGAATGAGTTGCGCTGTAAATTTGTTGTCAAATAAAGTAGCAGAATCGCTGGCACAAGCAGACCATGAACACCCAGAGAAGGCAGAGATCAGCGCTGGGCAGAACTGGCAGGAAGTTAACAACTAACTGTCTGTAAGTTCTTAGCTCTATAGAGAAAAATAAGCAAGGTTCAGGATAACTCCTTTCAGTTCACAGATCATTTGAGCCTTGAGGACACAGTGATTCTTTACATGTTCCGTATATGTTTAATATTTTAGTTCATATAGCCATTTAAGGACTTTTTGTGCGATAAATTGAATTTTTAAAAGTACAATTTTGGCCAAACAATATATTTGTTTATCCTTGTATTGTTCCCCACTGTGTTCACTATATAGATCTAGATCAGAGCTTGTCCAGAGCTAACCTGTACAATATAATTAGTCAGAGCCTTATCGCAGCCTATGTCCATATGGCTTGCAAAACAGAACAAGAAATGAAATATATTTGGCTTAACAGAAAGTGTGAAAAATGCAAGATATGTAAAAAAACCATTTTCTGGTGGCAAAATCCCTTTATTTATTTATCTCTTAGTTCAAATAGGAGATGAACTAGAGATGGTCGAATCTTCAAAATTAGAATTTGCCAAACGATGTGGATTTTAATGGGAAATTTGATTTTCAAGAAATATATTGAATGTTGTTTATTATGCTTTGGGGTCTCTCTAGACCACGGAGTGTAATTATCGTAAGAAACAAAAATAATACCACTGACTTGTCCCAACATCCCCACAGCCGGCCTCCAGTGTTCCATGACACCTCTTTTTCCCGTCTCTCTTCACATGCATCTTGTTTGGCCTCTACACCAAGTCCATGGCTTCCCGATCGTCTAGCCCTCATATCTCAATGTGCACCGTACAATCACATGGGAGATGAACATCGTGTTGTTGTAATATGATGAACATATGGTGCACATTGACGTCAAAGGTCTGTTTGCGCTTGAATCCACAGTCTGGAGAGAAGTTGCTGAAGAAGATGATGGAAAGAGAAAAATAAAATGCGAGAAAGATAGGGGATTGGTGAAGTATTTTTTTTCCATTTGCCTGGCATTTTTTATGGTTCAACTTTCAAATTATATGAAAATCCATATTCTGGAGAATATAAATTTTTGCAAAATTCGAGGAGAATTAAATTCCACTCAAGTAGATTAGCTCATCTCTAATGGTTACAAAAGGGGATTACAAAAGATCCTATATCTTGTCCCTTTCCTGTCTTGAATTCCTAGCTTCTCTGTTTAATACAATCGTATTCTATAAAGCTCCAAGTAATGATGGCTGAGGAGCACATATGTTATTATATGCTATAATTAATGGGAGCGGGAGGATAGAATTAAATGGGTTGTAATTTGTGTTTAATGTAATATGATACCCCTTATTTTTATCTTTCCATACATTATGTTTTGCATGCTCTTCCTCTTTTGACATTTCGGTGATTATAGAGCATACTGTGACATTAAGAGCCATTATTTAATTACTCATCCACTGCATTCAAGGGTTACTTATTTTTGCATTTTCAAACCCGACATTAAGTGCTGGAATGCTCTCGATTTAGATTAACATGATAATTAGTTGCCTCTCAAAATTATTCATATAATTTTGTTTATATTTGTTCCTTTGAAAGTATACTGTGTTGTGAGGACTGTAATGATGTGACAAAAGTGTAATTAGATTTTTAATTGAAATGTAATACTGCTGATAAGCCATTAATATCAAGGTTTCACTGAAGACATTGTTATTAGGTTGTTATCAGGATAAATAGAAACTCTGTAAGCAAATTTTAGTTATGCAACATTACACAGACTGCGGGGCTGTTTGTTATCCGGGTATCGGTATACTTGCTTCTGTTTTTTCAGGAATTTACAGAGATAGCTGCAACAATAAAATACAGGATGTATGACATAACTGTGTCCTGTGGGAGAATTTTATGATTCACTCAAAGTCCATTTTTACTATCAAAAAGATACCCCTTCGCGACCTTGCGATTTTCTGTTTTTGTGTTTTAATTTTTTGCTCCCCATCTTCCAAGAGCCATAACTTTTTATTTTCCCATCAATATGACCATGTGAGGGTTTTTTTTTCTGTGAGATGAGTTGTACTTTTGAATCGCACCATTGATTTTACCATATATTGTCCTGAAAAACAAGTGTGGTGAAATTGCCAAAAAATGTTTTTTTTGTTTTGCTTTTTTTTACCATTGTTCACTAAATCCTAAAAGTGACCTGCCATTGTGATTCTCCAGGTCATTACAATTTTGTAGATACCAGACATGTATAGATCCTTTTTTATCTAAGCAATGAAGCAAAAATCAAAAGTTAGTAAAAAATAAATAAATTGCAACATTTTCTGAGACCTCCTACAAAAGGCTACGGAGTATGAATAACCCAAACAATCATAATACTATAAAAAGGTAACAAATTTTATTGAATATAGTCATAGACAGAACATAACAGACAAGGTACACGTTTTAGTACATGTACGGCGGACCAGCCACACTGCAAATAGCACCTAGGGCTCAGAAAAGGCAAGAACTAATCTCTATTGGGCACATGTTACTCTAACAATAACTCATACCTGTGAATATAAAGTGCATTGTGCTCCACATGAGTATCAAGTGCCCAATACCATCATGCCTGTTAGCTCATAAATACATTATAAGGGTATAAAACGGTTCTGCCAATCTTACCCAAATCAGATTAGTGCCAGTGTGTGTCCGGCGGCCCCGACGCGCGTTTCGCGTCAGCTTCCTCGGGAGGACATGCTTGTGTGTCTAACTGGGGTTGTATTTAAGGATACACTGTCAGCTGTAGCGGCCATCGCGCACCGTAATGGGCGCATGCGCGCCGCCATATCCGGAACGCCGCACACATCATCCCCGGCATTTACGGCGTTGTGAACAGGCAGAGGGAAAACCCTCCAGACGTCATTTCCTGCTCCACCGCAACTGAATGCCAGAGATGATGATATGCGAGCACCAGCGTGGCGCGCATGCGCGCGTGCAACCGCGGCCATCTTACCTATGGGATGAACTAAGGGCAGCAGCAAAAAAACTGATCGCATCAGGTATGAAGTGATGAGACTATCATAAAAATGGCCGTGAAAGTGAACGCACACTCCCATATATATAAGAGAATGTGAAGCAGGTCCCAATATACATTAATGAAAAAATACAGTGCAAAAATTACGTATATACGTATCTAATGATGTCAAATGTCCAAATTTAGACCAAGCGCTAAAATCACTGATGATGTAAGAATAAAAAGTAGTGAGACTGTCACAAAAAGTGGCAGTCATATAGAGGTATCCCCCACACATATACGTGAGATGAGGGAGAAATCCCAATACACGTGATCTGTGAATAAAAGTGCAAAGAGTGCATATGTGAGCATATCTATACTATTGTCAGATGTCCTGATATACACCAGACAGGGTACGATCTATTAATAAGTGCCTAAACTACATTCAAGACACCAACTATACCCACATTGTAAGATGGGGAGTATGGGTATAACAACTATCCACCCATACTGTCCCACTCATACCATATCCCAGTACATAAACATATAACACAAAATGAAACATAAGCACAAAATAAATAAAAAATGAACGACAACACAAATATATAGATTAAAGTGCTGCAAAATACAGGGTTTACAATACATAACAGGACCATGTTATTGCTGCCTTTAAACGCTCTCTTCTTATGTTGATTAGAAGATGGATAACATATTCAAATAACAAATTATATTTTCTTCCAGTCTCTTCATCTGTCCAAATATACGGCCGACAGGATATCCAGATATCATACATACGCCCAGAAGAACAAACAATGATGACGATGAATACGTGCAAAGGTACTACAAATAAACATAAAGACACACATAATTAAAATCCAGAAACAAGATAAGACCGATCCTGAACCTAACGATCTTATAAAAAGGACCCAAAACTTAGCTGTTCATTCAGACCGTGTGGGGCCATAGTGCCCAAAACACTAATCCATCGACATTCAAGTTGTGTGAATTTTTTCTTATAATCCCCGCCTCTTATTCCCCCCCTGACATGATCAATCCCACAGATCCTTAAATCCTTCGGATTACATCTATGATACTGCCTAAAGTGTCTTGGTATAGACTTGAGAGGTACATCATCATTTGCCTCCTTAGCCGCCATGATGTCCCTGACATGCTCACGGGTTCTGACTCGCAGTTCCCGTGAGGTCAGTCCAACATAGGATAAATTACATGTACATGTTGCCATGTAGACCACAAAAGTGGTACTACAGGAGATGTAATCTGTAATTTTGAACTGTTTACTGTCTTGTTTACACCCTGGATACAAGGACCCTTGACGTGGGTTGGCAGCTTCAATATTGTGGCCATAATATCAACCAATACCTTGCATACATTGTTATGTTTTTGGTGCACTGTACATTTTTCCAGGGTGCGCCTGGGCCCTAGATGGCTCTGTACACTGTGGCCTCTGTTCACACAGGATGCATCATGGTTAGCCCGCTATATTTATGGCGTCATTAATAGGCTTTTCACCATATACTTTGCAGTCCTGTGTGAACATGCCACATACAGACTATTTTTTTGCATGGGTGCTCCAAGCAGCCAATTCCTGATTGTAGGTTGGCTGCATCGGTATTATTTGCACCTGTGTTGTTTGCTATCTTTACTTGGGCCTGGTGCACCCTGGGTAGTGCAATTGTTGGAGGCCTTGAACAGGTAAGCATGCCTGTGTTCTGGTGTTTTTTTTTTTTTTGAGTTTAGTGGAGGTTTTCCTCCAATGGTGTTTTTTTAGATTAGGACTGCCAAGATACATGGACCCTTGACGTGGGTTGGCAGCTTCAATATTGTGGCCATAATATCAACCAATACCTTGCATACATTGTTATGTTTTTGGTGCACTGTACATTTTTCCAGGGTGCGCCTGGGCCCTAGATGGCTCTGTACACTGTGGCCTCTGTTCACACAGGATGCATCATGGTTAGCCCGCTATATTTATGGCGTCATTAATAGGCTTTTCACCATATACTTTGCAGTCCTGTGTGAACATGCCACATACAGACTATTTTTTTGCATGGGTGCTCCAAGCAGCCAATTCCTGATTGTAGGTTGGCTGCATCGGTATTATTTGCACCTGTGTTGTTTGCTATCTTTACTTGGGCCTGGTGCACAAAGGGCCTGTGGAACATCTTCACCAGTTTATGCAGGATTTGAACCGCAACAGCCTCAACATTAGGCTCACTTACAATTTTAGCAGGGTGAGTATCTCTTTTCTTGACATCATGCTGTATATCCAACCTGATGGCTCCATTGGTACGGATGTTTTTAGGAAAGAAACCTCAGTGAATGCACTCCTTCATGCCTCCTCATCCCATACTGGCTCAACTATTGGAGCAATTCCCATAGGGCAGTTTTTAAGGATGAGGAGGATATGTTCTACCGAGGAGGCATTTGCGAAACAGTCTGTGGACCTTGGGGAGAGATTTAGGTCACGTGGGTATAGTAATAGGAGCATAAAAAGAGGCTATGTCCGGGCCAAAAATCAAAAAAGATGTGACCTCTTATCACATGTACCTAAAATAAAAAAGAAGGATGAGAAAATTAGGTATATATCCACATTTAATCATCAGTGGGGAAAAATGAGGAACATCTTGAGGAGGCACTGGCCCATACTGAGAACAGAACCAGTCTTGGCGGAATATCTCTCGGAAGAACCCCTGATGACAGCAAGGAGGGCGAAAAATCTAAGAGATATTCTGGTCAAGAGCCACTACGTAACTAAGACTCCTCCTATTTTCGGTGGTGGAAAAAGAAAATGGGGTTTTTACCCATGTGGGGACTGCCTGGCATGTCGCAATCATGTTAGGACACTATCATTTGCCTCTGTGGACGGTAAACAGTTCAAAATTACAGATTACATCTCCTGTAGTACCACTTTTGTGGTCTACATGGCAACATGCACATGTAATTTATCCTATGTTGGACTGACCTCACGGGAACTGCGAGTCAGAACCCGTGAGCATGTCAGGGACATCATGGCGGCTAAGGAGGCAAATGATGATGTACCTCTCAAGTCTATACCAAGACACTTTAGGCAGTATCATAGATGTAATCCGAAGGATTTAAGGATCTGTGGGATTGATCATGTCAGGGGGATAATAAGAGGTGGGGATTATAAGAAAAAACTCACACAACTTGAATGTCGATGGATTAGTGTTTTGGGCACTATGGCCCCACACGGTCTGAATGAACAGCTAAGTTTTGCGTCCTTTTTATAAGATCGTTAGGTTCAGGATCGGTCTTATCTTGTTTCTGGATTTTAATTATGTGTGTCTTTATGTTTATTTGTAGTACCTTTGCACGTATTCATCGTCATCATTGTTTGTTCTTCTGGGCGTATGTATGATATCTGGATATACTGTTGGCCGTATATTTGGACAGATGAAGAGACTGGAAGAAAATATAATTTGTTATTTGAATATGTTATCCACCTTCTAATCAACATAAGAAGAGAGCGTTTAAAGGCAGCAATAACATGGTCTTGTTATGTATTGTAAACCCTGTATTTTGCAGCACTTTAATCTATATATTTGTGTTGTCGTTCATTTTTTATTTATTTTGTGCTTATGTTTCATTTTGCGTTATATGTTTATGTACTGGGATATGGTATGAGTGGGACAGTATGGGTGGATAGTTGTTATACCCATACTCCCCATCTTACAATGTGGGTATAGTTGGTGTCTTGAATGTAGTTTAGGCACTTATTAATAGATCGTACCCTGTCTGGTGTATATCAGGACATCTGACAATAGTATAGATATGCTCACATATGCACTCTTTGCACTTTTATTCACAGATCACGTGCATTGGGATTTCTCCCTCATCTCACGAATATGTGTGGGGGATACCTCTATATGATTTTAGCTCTTGGTCTAAATTTGGACATTTGACACCATTAGATACGTATATACGTAATTTTTGCACTGTATTTTTTCATTAATGTATATTGGGACCTACTTCACATTCTCTTATATATATGGGAGTGTGCGTTCACTTTCACGGCCATTTTTATGATAGTCTCATCACTTCATACCTGATGCGATCAGTTTTTTTGCTGCTGCCCTTAGTTCATCCCATAGGTAAGATGGCCGCGGTTGCACGCGCGCATGCGCGCCACGCTGGTGCTCGCATATCATCATCTCTGGCATTCAGTTGCGGTGGAGCAGGAAATGACGTCTGGAGGGTTTTCCCTCTGCCTGTTCACAACGCCGTAAATGCCGGGGATGATGTGTGCGGCGTTCCGGATATGGCGGTGCGCATGCGCCAATTACGGTGCGCGATGGCCGCTACAGCTGACAGTGTATCCTTAAATACAACCCCAGTTAGACACACAAGCATGTCCCCCCGAGGAAGCTGACGCGAAACGCGCGTCGGGGCCGCCGGACACACACTGGCACTAATCTGATTTGGGTAAGATTGGCAGACCGTTTTATACCCTTATAATGTATTTATGAGCTAACAGGCATGATGGTATTGGGCACTTGATACTCATGTGGAGCACTATGCACTTTATATTCACAGGTTTGAGTTATTGTTAGAGTAACATGTGCCCAATAGAGATTAGTTCTTGCCTTTTCTGAGCCCTAGGTGCTATTTGCAGTGTGGCTGGTCCGCCGTACATGTACTAAAACGTGTACCTTGTCTGTTATGTTTTGTCTATGACTATATTCAATAAAATTTGTTACCTTTTTATAGTATTATGATTGTTTGGGTTATTCATACTCCGTAGCCTTTTGTAGGATGTGTTCAGTAGTGGAGTTGTCCCTGTTATTCCCATGTCCATTATAGGGTGTTCCCCTTTTAGGTATTTTAGATCTGACATGCATCAGTGGTATGTGTATTTAGTATTTTCTGAGACCTGTAGAGTCTCCATTTTTCAGGATTTAGGGCTTGTTGAGGGTTTATTATTTGAATGCTGAGAGATGTTTTTATCGATATCATTTGGGTGTAGATATGATGTTTTGTTCACCTCTTATTGCATTTTATTGAAATGTTGTGATGACCAAAAAAACGTAACTCTGGCATTTTGATTTCTTTATCTTTATGCCGTTTACCATTAATTATTTTTATTTTTTGATAGACCTGGCATTTCTGAACTCATCAATACCAAATATGAGTATTTTTTTTCTTATTTGTTTTATTTTGAATGGGACAAAAGGAGGTGATTTGAACTTTTACATTTTTTCATATTTTTAAAACTTTTTTTGTACTTTTTACTTGCTTCAATAGATCCCTTAGGAGAATTGAAGATGTGTGTCATGTCGGACGCTGTTCACACTAGGGCGTCTGACAGACAGCGGTAATTCCTCATACGTCCACTACACGCTCGGTAACGTCAGCTAGACTTTATCCAGCTTGCTCGGGGTTAATCTAGCTGGTAATCAGGTTGGAGGTTGGGTCACGCCCACGGCCTTTAAATAGTCGTGCTGGACTTTGGGCGTCGCCGATTATAGCTTGTGCTTTGTGCCTAGTGATTCCGGCCTGGAGTGGTGGTCTTGTTGTAGGAATATCGTATCTGGTGGTGTATTATCCTTTGTCATATTTCTCCTTCCTATATTTGTATTTGTTTTGCCCTGTGCACATTGTAGTGTATTCCTGTGTGTCTGCGGTGTGGTGCGTTTTTCAGTTTTCCCTGTCTGTGCTTTCTGTGGGGATTGGTGTGTGGTCTCTTCTCTGGGTGGCAGGTGGTAGTTTCAGCTTAGGGCTGAAACAGGAGTCAGGGTCTGGCCTGGCGGCCCAGACATGCACACATTTAGTGTAACTTCTGGGAAAGGGACAGACAGGGTTTCCCTAGCCTGAGGGATATCGTAGGGGCCCTGGTAACCAGCCTTAGGGTACCGTCACACAGTACCATTTTGATCGCTACGACGGTACGATTCGTGACGTTCTAGCGATATCGTTACGATATCGCAGTGTCTGACACGCAGCAGCGATCAGGGATCCTGCTGAGAATCGTACGTCGTAGCAGATCGTATGGAACTTTCTTTCGTCGCTTGATCACCCGCTGACATCGCTGGATCGTTGTGTGTGACAGCGATCCAGCGATGTGTTCGCTTGTAACCAGGGTAAACATCGGGTAACTAAGCGCAGGGCCGCGCTTAGTAACCCGATGTTTACCGTGGTTACCAGCGTAAACGTAAAAAAACCAAACAGTACATACTTACATTCCGGTGTCTGTCCTCCGGCGTCTCAGCTTCTCTGCACTGTGTGAGCGTCTGCCAGCCGGAAAGCGAGCACAGCGGTGACGTCTGACGTCACCGCTCTGCTTTCCGGCTATGGCGCTTACACAGTGGAGAGAAGCAGAACGCCGGGGACAGACACCGGAATGTAAGTATGTACTGTTTGTTTTTTTTACGTTTACGCTGGTAACCAGGGTAAACATCGGGTTACTAAGCGCGGCCCTGCGCTTAGTTACCCGATGTTTACCCTGGTTACCGGGGACTTCGGCATCGCTCCAGCGCCGTGATTGCAACGTGTGACCGCAGTCTACGACGCTGGAGCGATAATCATACGATCGCTGTGACGTCACGGATCGTGCCGTTGTAGCGATTAAAATGGTACTGTGTGACGGTACCCTTAGTCTACCCAGTTCCCCCGTGACACTGTGATCTTCTGATCTTTTGTGCTATACAGGGTTTTAGTCCTGCTATTTGTAGTAAGAATCATCATCTTCAGAAACTCATGAAAAGGTAAAGGTGGGCTCATCTGTGTAACAGGGAATAATAAAAGCTTTCCGAACTGATTTGGCTAGGTGAGGCTCTGGACTGAGCTCTAAGGGGTAAGGTTTCTCCTTGTGGAGAGTGACATACCAGCTCTGGTTTGTCAAGGTAGGGAGGCTTATTCACCAGACAATGCTCCTCTGAGAAATTTAATATGCAAATTGCTTCTTCAGAGAAAAAGAGGACTTGAACTCTATAGCGCCTTCTGTTGGAAGTAGCGATCCTACAAGTCACAATCAACCCTTTAACGAGTCTTGCAATATGACTTAGGATAAATAGCCAAATCAGTATCTCAATTTGCAGACATGGTGTTTCGGGCTGTTGGCCCTCGTCAGTGTGAAGCATGAGAACTAATTTGGCTAGGTGAGAGCCTCTGGACTGATGTCTAGGGGGTAAGGTTTCTTCTTGTGGAGAGTGACATACCAGCTATAGCTTGTCAAGGTAATGAGGCTTATTCACCGTGCAATGCTCCTCTGGCAAATTTAATATGCAAATTGCCTCTTCAGAGAAAAAGAGGACTTGAACTTTATAGCGCCACCTGTTGGAAGTAGTAAAATAAATGTCTAAAGTAAATAATGTATGCAGTTTACATTGTTATATTTGGTGACAGATATGCTTTAACAAGGAAGCCATTTTATAATTATGTATTCTCCTACAAATTATTTCTGTATTGGACAAATAGTTAAAAGTACATTTTAATTTTACTTATATAGCTTCTAAAGTTTGTTCTAAAATACTAAAGATTGCATTCATTGTCATGAAGTAGAAAAGTTTGGTAAAACCAATGAAGAAATGAGTTTATTGAACTGATGCAGATAAGCTTCTGGTGGATCAATGGAAATACAATCAGTTTCAAGGACTAAGCACGTAAATCTAAAAAGTCATAAAATAAATACATTCTTTTTTCATCTAAAAGTTGTGTCCATTATGTAGAGTTTTTCAAATGATTCAGAAATGTGTGGGAACAATGTCAGAAAATAGATTAATTATTTTGAGCTACTTGAATAAGAAGCAGAGATACTCCTAAACCCCTAGCTGGAAAATATGATAAATATGCACCACTGTATTTTTTAAAATTTTATTTTGCAGACCTACATATTCATACCATACACATATATTAATATATAGCTTTTATATATCCAGTAAATCAGTGCACTTCCTTCAATCTGCCATTAATGGAAAAAAGAAATCTCCTGAAATGTGTATTTCAATAAAAACATTTTCCTTTTACCATGCAGAGCTAGTGTAGTATACACCAAGGAGTTGTAACAGTAACATCCCCTATCTATATTGAGTAGGTCTCTGGTGGTGTAACTAGAGTCCGACAGTCCCAGGTGCAAAATTTGGACCTGGGCCCCCACCTGCATGTTGCTCTGATGTATGGGCCCTACTAGCATTCTAGAGCCTATAAAGATATGCATGATCACTCTCCATTTAATAATGTCCACATTCTAAGACTCTATGGAGCAAACATCAATTCACCAGGTTGAGAAATTTCTGGAATAAGGGTGCGGCGCACAGAGATTATAGTCTGCTTTCCTGAGTGAGCATACTGTGAAAAATAATTGGAAAATCCAGCAACCACAAAAGTAATAAAACACCACTTTTTAAAATGTTTCTTTTTAATGTTTTAATCCACTAATAAATGTGATGTCTTATTACTTTTGCGGTTGCTGAATTTTCCATTTTTTTCACAATTCTAAGACACTTCCAGTTGTAATGTCTTCAATCACAGGGCCCTTTACATTAATAATTGCCTTTGATACAGTTATAATGTCCCCCCATCCTGAGCATCTTCCAGAAATTAATGCCCCCATGCTGGCCCCTTCATGTTATAATGTCCCCCACCCTGGGTCCTTTCCTGGTTTAATGGTCCCTTCCCATAATAAGGTTCCCCATTCTGCAGCTTTTCTAATGCATTAAAAAGACACACATCCCAAAAAAATAAACAATTCTTTTTACCTCCCCCATTTTCAGGATATTCACCATCCAATTCTATAGCTGGTGTGAAGTCTGGAGGCTGACATTGGCATAGTTGCCACTCGCAGTGCCTGATGTCATAGCCATGCAGCGCCCTTAATGGGCATGGGCATGTCGATGTCAGCTGTTGATGCCTCTGATTGGCCGATGCCGTGTATTCCAGTGCATGGAGCCAGTTGGTCTCTGAGACGCAATACATTTCAACTGAATGTGGATTTTTTGAAGCAAATCCACCTGAAACAGGTGCAGAAGTTGGCAAGTCCCCTTCCTGAATAGACCTAGTGGCAGATGTTACACCCCAGTAGGTCTCCCTCCAAAACAGTTCTGATACCTGGAAGAATGAACACTATTTAACATCTCTAAAAGCGTCATATGCAATCTGACACCAACATGTTACAAGTAAATCCTTTAAAGGTAACCTGTCAGTAAGATCAACCCTCCTAAACCGTCTATTTGGGCATGCAGGTCAGCCGAATAAAATGATACCTTGATCTTTGCAATCTGATGTCTTATTCCAGGGATATCCTCATTTTTCTTATATGCAAATAATTACTTCCAGGCTATGGGAAGGCTGTGGCCTAGACAATAACTTTGCCTCCAGACACTATTCTTAATGAAAGGTGAAGTTACCAGTGTGAGACAAGTAACTAACACAGAACAGGAGAAATGAACTTTGTCTTTTTGCAGCTCTTGAGTTCTGTTGTATTGCAACAATATTGCAACCCTGTCTGCCTGTGAGATGGAGGCTGAAGCTGAGAGAAACCTGCAGATGTGTCAGGTATAATCACATAGATCTGCAGTGAGATCAGGAGAGCAGAGAGAGGCCATTACACATCACACTGGTAACTCTCCCTTCATGTAAAATAATCTCTGGAGGCAGAATTATCGTCCAAGCCACATCCTTCCCATATCCTGGAAGAGGTCATTTACATAAAGTGACAAAAGATGATTTATCAGCAACAAGACATCTTATATGAACATACAGGTATCACTTTAATCACCAGTCTATAACCTGTATGTCTATATTAATAGTTTAGATATTTTAGATAGCTCAAATGGGTAAAATATTCCATTTAAGTACTGGTTAGTTACAAAGTGCAGCTGCTATGGATTGAGCTTTCCCAACATATATAAAGATGATTGATTAGATATAGGAATTCAGGGCTAACACATATGTAGTCATTATTAGGGTTTGCTCACACTAGGTTATGAAAAATCAGTCCCATTCTCATCCAGGAGAGAGGGGTGATTTTTTTCTCACTTGCCTTTCATGTACTGTCCGTGTGTATTCTGTTTCTTTACTCAGCAGCTATTGATCATTTACAGAATAATTTACAGTTTCCTTTCTTACAGAATTGTAATGGATCTGTAAAAATCAGATGCCATTGATGGTCCGCATGGCGTACAATTTTTTTCTCTTTTTTTTCCTTGCACGGTACTGCTTTCAGAGTGAATTCACAGCATGCTGTGATTTTTTTTCTCATGACGAATACCTCTGAGAAAAAATATGCAGCTCAAAGTTCTGTTCTGCACATGCGCGGGAAAAGGCTAAAGAGCACCGGCGCATGTGCGTTACAGTACTTCACTCTACCCTCAGCAGGGCAGAGAAAAGTGCACCTGCTCATGAACGTGATGGGGAACACTGTGTGAATGATGTAGGAGAAGTTATCCATATGAAGCAGAGAAGGAGGACCGTCCATGCATGAAAAGAGGAAGCTCCGAACCAAAACCAGCGATGCCTTTCGGACCGGACCACCCCACCTCGTAAGTGAGTATAATAAAAAGTATGTTTTTGGTTTTGCCGATCAGCTTGGAAACACATACAGCACATTCATATTTGAGAGAGAGAGAGTTCTTGTCTAGGTCAGTGTGCACAGTATAACGAATCAGAGGCTGGTAGTGTTGATACTGGTGCTGAAGCTGAGTCACCATACTAACAGCCCTTCTAAGGGAAAAGCGTTTGCTTTGCTGTTTGTTTCAGATACAATCTGCATTTAGCCAAGGGAAGGAGAGACAGTGATAGAAGCAGGGAGAGTGACAGAATCCAGTCTGTAGACAAAGGAAGGATTAGGCATGTGCATTCCATTTCGTTGGTATAAACGCCTCAAAAAACTTGTTAAAAATTGTATCTGTCTTACATTGGTCCTCCATAGGGTATTACATCTTCTTGGGTACATTTTGTTGGTATATAACCCTCAAGAAACTTAGGCTGCGTGCACATGTTTCAGATTTGGTGCGTTTTTGTTCTGCGTGGATTTGTAACAAAATCTGAAGCAAAACCTAATGCCAGCAAAGTGAGTGAGAAACCTGTCATGCACAAGTTGAATATTTTTGACTTGCAGATTTAGTGTAGAAAATAATCTGCAGCATGTCAATTTTTGTATCATTGACTTTACTCAAATTAATCAAAAACGCAGGCAAAAACACACCAAAAACATGCGTTTTTGCAGCTGCTTGGCTTTTCCTGCCAAGAAGTGCATAAATGGTGAGGAAATTTTTCTCAACGTGTGCACATACCAGTATCTGATTATATTGCTCAGACATAGATTATTCTGTGGTCTGGAGCACATTTCTTTGGTATATAACCCTCAAAAGTGCATAGTCTTTATGAGTCTAGGTATAACAATACATGAGAATTTGAATAGAATGTGTGTGAGTCCCTCCTTTATATCTAATATAGGGTGTATCTCAGTCACTTTGTTTTGGGAGTTATTGCTTCCTTCAGAAAATTTCATGGAATTTTCCTAATTTCAATAAAATAAATATTGTTTACTTAAATTATATATTTTTTTAAATCTTTTTGAAGGTCATTAGACAGGAAAAAATGTTTCTTAACATTTTTTTCCTATAAAATGCAATTTCTTTTTGGTTTGGAATGTTTTTTTGTCAGTCCTTAAAGTGGAGTAGGGGTATGTGTCCACGTTCAGGATTGCATCAGGATTTGGTCAGGATTTTCCATCAGTATTTGTAATCCAAAACCAGGAGTGGAACAATTAGAGGAAAAGTATAATAGAAACATATGCACCACTTCTGCATTTATCACCCACTCCTGGTTTTGGCTTACAAATACTGATGGAAAATCCTGACCAAATCCTGATGCAATCCTGAACGTGGACACATACCCTAATAGTGTGACACCATTGTTCTCAGCTAATGAAAAATGTTCTGATGTTCTGCACATCACATTAAAATAATTAAGGATTTCTATCCAAAACATGTTTCTCCTTATTTTCCCTATTGCGGTTATGACACTGGGTTATCCATTTATGCTTTATAATCAATAAAGTTTATATTTTTATTGAAGACCAGTATAAGGGATTTTCTACTATTTTTCCAGAATTAAGAGATGGGTGAGTAACTGGTGTATGCCTGCTGTGCGGGGAATCCAGACACCTTATGCAACAGCTCAAATTGGTTTTCTGCTCAGCCACACTCAGGTGGCACAAATATCAGCTTCGTAGACTACTATTGCTAGAAAAATTTGGAATAGTAACACAGGCAGTTGACTGAAAGTAAGTACAAGGCTGAAGGTCTGGGAGCCCTATTACTACAGGCAACACACATGAAGGAGATCTATCTTGGGGTCCAAACTTTTTAAAAAATAGGGGCAAATAACATGAAAAGTGGCATTAATTTACCCACAGTAAAAACATTAGAAATTTTAAAATGGCACAGCAGCAGTCAGACATGGGTCAGGCATGACACAGGGTCAGAACTAGCATTTACTTTGAAAGTAAGTTAAAATTAAGAGGTGGGTGAGGGATTGGTGTAGGCCTGCTGTGCTTGGAGCCCTGATACCTCATGCAACAGCTCAAACTGATTTTTTGCTCAGCCACAATCATGTGGCACAAATATCAGCTTTGTAATACAATATTGTTAGAAAAAATTAAGGATAGTAGCACAGGTAGTTGACTGAAAGTAAGTGCAGGCCTTCTGGTCTGCGAGCCATATTGCTACAGGTGACACACATGAAGGAGACCCGACTTGGAGCCCAAACATAGCCAGAAATTAGGGGCAGATACCCAGAAAAGTGACATCAATATACCAAGAGTAGAAATAGTTTGTTGCTACTCTGACACCCCTTCCACTATAGGAAAACCCACCAGATTGAGAGCCAACTTGGAGTCTCCACATTTTAAAAACTATTGTCACACACCACTAAAATGGCATCAATTTCCGCAATGTGGGAATAGTAACTCACCAGAGGTAAAACCAACTTGAAGTCTCCACATTTCAAAAAATTGTTAGCAACATCAGCAGAAGTAGCAGAAGCAGTGACAGAAGTCACGACAAAGGTGTCAGACTAAAATAACACAAGACCAATGCAGCACACTAAAAACAACACCATTGCCTAGTCTGCCCAGTCTGCAGAGATCCATGACTTGTTCATCTTGTAGAAAGTTAGGAGGTCTATACTTTCAGGGGACAGCCGGATGCACTTATCTGTCACAACACCAACAGCAGCTTTGAAGACAAGATCTGAGAGAACGCTGGCTGTAGGGCATGACAAAACCTCCAAGGAATGACAAGAAAGCTCAGGCCACTATTCCATTTTCAAAGACCAAAATGCAAAAGGGTCCAAACTCCCCCTAATGGCATTGAAATTGAGCTCTAAATACTCCTGCACCATCCTCTTCAGTCGTTCACTATGTGTCAGACTTGTACTTTGTTCTGCTGGTGCACGGGCTGGTCTAAAAAATGTATGAAATGACTCACAGAAATGGCTTCTGCCACTTGCACTGCTGCTGCTAATGTTTTTGCATTGACAATTTGAAAGTCTAGTACTATGCTGCACACTGAGTGCCTCACTGCAGTCTTGGGGAAAACTACTCTTAAGATTCTCTACAAATGTGTTTCAATACATCTCCATGTACGCATCCCTTTCCAAGTGGGAAGAATCTGGCAAAGCTTACTCTTGTGCCGTGGTTATGGCAATTCAGAAGTCAACACTATTTCTAATTGTAACAAAGTGGGCATCAAATTGCAGATAATGCAGCAAGAAGGCGCTCATGTGTCAGGTGCTTCCATGAGGTCCAAGTCCATGGTGTGTTGGTGAAGGGATAACACTCAAAGTTGCTTTATCTGTTCCCTCCCACCAATCACGGACAACAGAGAGGGGATCATTATCCTCTTCATCCCCTGACTATTGCATGCCCGTAACCTCTTCCTCCTCATCCTCCTCCATTTGTTCCACCTTCACTAACAGTTTGTCTGGTACAATGAGCCCCCTCGATCCCTGTAATCCACTTTCCCGTGTTCCTCACCTATGAGATGACAGTCCAGAGCTTAGAGATATTGTTATCCCTTTTGTATCCACTTCCTCTTCTTCTTCTGGAATGATCACCTTCTCCCACAGACTATTCAAAGTGTGCTCCAGCATGTACATGACCGGAATAGTGATGCTGATGATGGCAACGTCAGAGCTTACCATCTTAATAGTCATTTCAAAACTGTGCAAAAGGGTGCAGAGGTCCTTCATCTCTGCCTACTCTGCAAGTATTATTTGAACCACGTCTGTACTGTGTTGGCCCAGGCTATGCAAAATAACATACTGCACCAGGGCTTGTTGTGGCTGCCACAATCACTGCAACATGTGCAGAGTGGAATTCCACTCTGTCAGCACATTACATACTAACTGGATAACAGGTAGGCTGAAAGGCCTCTGTAAACATGCAAGTCAATGAGCAGTGAGAACGGCAGAGTAAGCACACAGCGACTGTACTTTATACAGCTGTGGATCCAGGCTGGGAAAATGGCAGAGAAATTGCTGTACCATCAGGTTGAGGACGTGAGCCATGCAAGGCAAATGTGATAGGTAGCCTCGGCATAGGGTCACCACCATGTTTGCACCATTATCGCGCATGGCCTTCCCTAGTCCCAGGCTCAGTGGAAACAGCCATTGCTCAAACTCAGAATTTGGCCCTGATAGCTGTTTGCAACTCTTGAGCTGTGTGACTGTGATCTCCAAGGCATGTTAATTTAAAAACTACCTGATTGCGGTGAGCTCTGGCTGTGCAGTATGCAGGTGCGGGGATTCTCTCTGCACTGTTGGAATGCATCTCTTATTATAGGAGAGGTTCAGGATGCAGGTGGAGCCCCTAGAGGAGATGGAAGAAGCAGAAACAGTGGAGAAAGTGTTAGATACAAAGGTTTATCCCATAAGCCTTGGGGATTCAGAAGCAGGCCCTTCCCCACCTGCCTACATTGCCACTAGAGTCACCCAAATGACCTGTCAGTGAGATATAACTCACCTGGCCATGCTTGCCCATCCAGTTGTCAGTGTTGTATCCATCAGGCGGAAAGACAGCATTTATATGGCCAACAGATTGGAGATGGTGGAGTTCAAGCTCTTAGCTTTGGCATGTGGTGAAGGAAACATTCTTTTATGTGACCACAACTGCAGGTCCAAGGGCTGGCTGCTGTGCTGAGAGAGGGTAGAGTAGGGTGAACATAACAAACTGCTGGACTGTGAGTGAGGTGCAGGCGGATATGTTATCATGGATTGAGAAAGATGTGATGTGCTCGGTGGCTGAGATCAGTCAAAACCAGCAGACATGTCCAGTTCTGTAACAACTGACGGGCTCTTTCTCACCCTGACTGTAGCGGATAAACAAGTGGAGGCTCTGCGGCGGGAGACCTGTGTGAGAACACTTGCTATGTTGATTGGTGGGAGGAATAGGGCAAAGCAACAGCACATGTGAAAAAGACTTGAGTATACTAATAGATCATAAACTGAACATGAGTCAACAGTGTGATGCAGCAGCAAAAATGGCAAATGCAATTCTGGGATATATTAACAGAAGCATATAGTCTAGATCAAGTGAAGTAATTATTGCCCTCTTCTCCTCTTTGGTCAGAACTCATCTGGAATACTGTGTCCAGTTTTGGGCACCACATTTTAAAAAAGACATCAACAAACTGGGCAAGTTCAGAGAAGAGCGACCAGAATGGTGACCGGTCTGCAAACCATGTCCTATGAGGAACGTTTACAGGATTTGGGAATGTTTAGCTTGTGAAAAAGATGACTGAGAGGAGACTTAATAGCTGTCTACAAATATATCAAGGGCTATCACATTGTAGAAGGATCATCTTTATTCTCATTTGCACAAGGAAAGACTAGAAGCAATGGGATGAAACTAAATGAGAGGAGACACAGATTAGATATTAGAAAAAACTTTTGGACAGTTAGGGTAATCAATGAGTGGAACAGGCTGGCACGAGAGGTTGTGAGTTCTCCTTCCATGGAAGTCTTCAAACAGAGGCTGGATAGACATCTGTCTGGGATGATTTAGTGAATCCTGCTTTTAGCAGTGGGTTGGACCAGACAACCCAGGAGGTCCCTTCCAACTCTACCATTCTATGATTCTAAGAAGCAGCAGATGTGGTTGGTGGAGCAGCCAGTGGTTGGCAAAGCCTGCTAGGCCACATTTTAGAGCAGTGAGAATCCCAGATTGACGCACCTTGATCGTGTATGTAACGGTTCATGCATGTAGTAGTCAAAGTATTTTAATTTTTGCCTCCACTGAGTCATTTGTTACAAAGTTGTCAGATAATGTAAGCTGGATCATCCTTTTTAATCTCAAAAAGGCCCAGGCAAGGCTGCAAACTGCACACTCATGACCGGTGCTAGCCACAGCCAGAGTTGTAACTGAGGACACAGTCTTTGTCATGGTTGCATCACTCCGTAGCTGTAAGGTAAGCCACAACATAACCTCCTCGTCTTCCTCCTCCTCCACCTCTGCTGCTGAGCTACTCAGCTGCTTCTGAGTTCACAATACCTCTGGTATTTGAGTCTCATCAGGATCACCTCCACTCCCGCAGGTTTACGTGTTGTGATGAGGACCTGGATTCTGTTTGGACCCTACTTCGTCCGACCCTAGATCCACCTGAAAATAATTATCAGTGCAGATTCTTTTCTCCTCTTGAATCTTTGAATTTTTGGAGCAGACCCCTGTTGCCCATGGAATAGAATGTGTGAACAGCTTTGCAGATTTGCCCATCTGCGGTTCCGCATAGTTAGTTGGGCAGTTAGAGAGCGGTGACATAGAGGGAAACACAGGGTGCCACTTCTGAGGCCTGTACTGTCTGTGACGTTAAGATGGAGGAAGAGGAGGAGAGGCTACTTGATGCACCACTTGCCATCCATTTGAGCACATGCCCTTTCTGACTCATCTGCAAGGCATACCGCTGTGTTGTTGCCTAAGAAAGGAAGTCGAGTAGCCCATCCAGTAACAGACATTGTCAGTTGTCTTTGGGTAGGATGAGCCGGTGTTTGTTCAGTAGGACTTTCACAGCAACATTTCCACCTACCTCATGTACACCTTGAAAAAAACCTATTTTCCTTCCACCACGACCTCGCTTATTCCCACTAGTAATGGATGTACCTTTCCCCTCTTCGTCTGTCACTAAATTAACAATCAGTTTTTATTTTCTGAGAGAGTGGCTTGACCGCAGAATTGGCACAAAAGATTTATATGCCAAAATGTGGACTGCTGTCTGAACCACACAATTAGCACAAAGTATTTAAATGATGAAATGTGAACTGGTGGCTGGACCACGCAATTAGCACCAATGATTTAGATGCTGAAATGTGGACTGGTGTCTGGACCACACAATTTGCACAAAGGATTTAGATTCTGGAATGTGGACTGGTGTCTGCACCCCACAATTAGCACAAGGGATTTAGATGCTGAAATGTGGACTGGTGTCTGGTCTACACAATTAGCACAAAAGATTCAGATGCCGAAATGGGGACTGGTGGAAGGACCAAACAATTAATGCAAATGATTAATTTGCCAGGAGGTTGATTTGACACAGGATGCTATCTATCTAAACTAATTGACAAACTGCCTAGCAAACTATCTGACTACTTTCAGCAGCAGCAGCTTCACCATGCTGTTACACTGAAAAAAATGGCGCCAAAGCCACATGTCCATTTTTTATATGGAGAGGGACATGTGACTTTGGCTGCCAATGACCCAAGCCCTTGTGCCTGGACATTGTGGATGGTTTCTGTGCCCTAATTGGCTGCTAGCATCTCCACACACTATGTTGATAAAAAAAACAATGACTTCTCCCAAACCCCCTAATCAAACACATCCTCCCCCACTCATCATACAGAACCACTATTGTTGTGAATTCCGTTCTTGGGCTCCATCCTGTGGTTGCGAATGGTATTTTTGGGAGTTCTGCTCTTGGGCTCCCTCTGGTGGTTTCAAGTGGAACTTAGCACTAATCGGTTCTCTGGCCTTGTTATTTAACTGGGCTTTTGGCTGTAGTGGATGCCAGCTGTCAATGTTTCTCCTGTGGATTCAGTCCTTTCCTGGAAGTTCTCTGTTGGCCAGTCCATTTCCAGCTTAAGATAAGTTCTGCTAGTTTTTGGGTGTTTCCCTGCTTATGACCTTCTGTTCAGTTTAAGTTATGTCTCTTTTGTCCAGCTTGTCATTATGAAATCTTCCGGCTAGTTGGAAGCTCTGGGGTCACAGATTTGCCCCTCCACACCGTGAGTCGGTGTGGAGGTTATTTTTTGTAAACTCTACGTGGACTTTTAGTTTTTATACTGACCGCACAGTAGCCTTTTCTATCTCTGTCTATTTAGATAGTATTGGCCTCCTTTGCTAAAACCTAGTTTCATTTCTGAGTTTGTCATTTCCCTCTCCACTCAACGTCAATATTTGTGGGGGGCTATCTTCCTTTGGGTGTTTCTCTGAAGCGAGATAGTTTTCCGTTTCCATCTTCAGGGGTAGCTAGTTCTTAGGCTGTGCAGAGGCGTCTAGGCAGAGTTAGTTACGCTCCACGGCTATTTCTAGTGTTGGTGTTAGGAGTAGGGATTGCGGTCAGTAAAGTTACCACCTCCTCAGAGCTAGTATATTATTTGTTTTACCCACCAGGTCATTTCTGTGCTGCTCCGTATTCACTAGGTCATATCAGTGATTACTGTCTGTGGAGCTGCTGCCTCCTCTAAGCTTGTCCATGATTGGTTTTACCCACCAGGTCATCTCAGTACCGCTCTGTAACCACCAGGTCATAACACACGCTCCTAGTCAAAGTCCTAACAAATGCATTAGTGGAAACTTTATCATTTACTAAACTTTGGCTGAATTTTGCCAATTTTGAGGAAAATGCTCAGGATTTCAAATCTAAATGTGCAATGTTCGTGACGACTTTAAAATTGCCAAATATTTTCCGAACAAGTTCGCTTATCTCTAAGTGGAACCCAATTCCAATGTTGTGTAAATAGATGCAAGATTTCTTTATATGTATAGACTGTTTTTTATCTTTTATATATATCTGATTGATAAAGGCTGATTGCTGCCGAAGTTTGGCTGTGTAATTTAAAATAGTGAAATAAAACGTCATATTTTTCCAGGAGGAAATAAGCATCTAGTGCTTCAGATTTTTTAAAATATAAAAGTTTTGGGAGGATATCACACTGTCACGGCACTGTTACAGATATCCCAAAGCTAGGAACTCCTTCCCTATCCCTAAAGCTAGTATGCCCTAGCGATCCTTGCTCCCCAGATTACTTCTGATGTTGAAAACATATGCCTTGCTAAGTTCCTAAATCAGCCCTTACCTGTCCCCCCCCAGGGAAGTGGGGAGATGTAGTGAGGAGGACTAACACATACCAGACTAACAAGGGAAGATGTAGAGGGAAAAATTAAAATACCAACCATAAACATATGCACTCACAAAAAACAGAGTGGAACACCTGGAAGCAAAGGAAGGAAAAAACAAATAGGAGAAGATGAGGAAATGTACACAGACAAATCACCAAGCAACAGTCTTCTTAACAACACTCCAACACCTCCTTAAACAATCAACACCTCCATGTCCAGAATCAGGCAGTAAGAAACTAACTCTGGCAATTCATGATTGCCAGAGGTGAGTATATATAGCAAAGAGGGGTGGCCAACACTGAACAGCTGAGATCATCAAAGCAGAAATGCTCCAGGAGGTCTCAACTGAACAGATTAACCCCTGCTTTACTAGCAGAAACTTGCACCTTTTAACATGATGGTGAAGTGCTTCTAATCAATGCAAGAGTACCTGAAGTCAGACACGGCAGTCTTCTAGCCCTTCTCTATCAAGGTAAATCCATGACAGTCACACTTTCATCAGTTCCAATTCATGCTACATGCCAAGAACACCTAAACAGACATTCTCAGTCATCCCATCATTGTCCAGGTGTTCATGCTTCTCCAGTTTCTCTACTTTTTCCACTTCCAACACACCATCTTCAAAAACAGACTGATCATTTCTGGCCTAATATGTCTCATTCTTTGAAATTTGCATTATGAATAATATAATGATATATTTTTAAAAAAAGTGGTTTTAACGTATGAATGACATATGCAGAGAGAGAAAGCATGAGAGAGAGGTAATGTGTAAGATGCCCAAGCGAGGTAGTCATGGGGGAGCTTCAGTCCCCACTCGCTCTGGCATCCTACAGACAAGGTGTGCCCCAGTCCTGGTGCTGTGTATGTGTTACTTCCCACTTACTTTTGGCCTGCAGGCCTCTTCTGACTCCAGGAATCCTTCTTTTGGAGCAAGGGAAGTAGTCAATCCAGGGGAAAAAAGGTTTATAAGAAACAAGCTTTTACTGTGTGAATGGCAGTCTGTGCAGTATTTACCAGCAGGTAAAAAGGATACGGGCCAACAAGTTGTCATCTTTCCCACAGGTACCAGATACAACTTCAGCCCTGGTTCTCAGTATAGGTGGCATATGCCCCTCTCTGGCTTTCCTAGCCCTTGGGGATCTTCCTCACCTCTAGCAGTATATCTAGATTACAATACCTTCCAACACATATGGTCTGAGTCCATCTTTTCCTGTAGCTTCACAAGCTGAGTGTGCCATTGGCCCCCGACTTCCATCTTGAGATTGCCCTTGGCCATTAGGCGGAATCACACTGAAGGGTATTTGTGGCAATCCACTGTCCTGAATATTATGCTTATGCTGTCCTTTGCAGCCCACATCCTGCAGCTTACTTACTGTTGCCACATTCACTGACTGTCACTTTGTGCCTCTGTCACTAGCGCTCAGTTCCCCCTTCCCAACTGGGCTGGCCACTTCAGTTAACCCTGTCCTAGCTGTCTGCAGCCCCAGGGGGTAGTATACCTGTACTACATACAAGTGTATACAAATACATTTAACTCTTGCATGTCAGGGAGCAATCATCAGCTCCCACCACTGTTGCAAATGCAATAGAACATAATTTAATTTATTATAACTTAGTGAGTTTGTGTGTATGTGTGAGCTACAAAAATTTCATTATATAGCCCATGAACAATTTTAGAAAATTGCCATTTTATTGGAGCGATTCTAAAGTAAATGTGGCTGTAAATATTACTGAATTTTTAATTAAATATAAAATATTATGTTAAGTTTAATTACTTTTTAATGAAATTATGCCTAAACAAAATAAATATAGAAGAACAAAATGAGCTAAAAATTAATGAAATCACTTTTTTAAACGCATGAATATAAAGCAATTCATAATGCTTTAATATGTAAATTTCCTATAAACTTTAGTTATAATACCCTAAGTTTCTTCTACCCATTCTGGAAACAATAAAATATTTGACATTTACAGTAGTTCTGGGGGAGCTTTGTTTCCCAAGATGATTGCTGTTGTAGCCTATTGTACAACCAAATTGAACTGATACATCAATGTCTGAGCTCATGCACGCAGAAATATTACATGTCTATGTAGTATAGCACCTATAGACTATTGTAAATCTACACTATACTTCTGTATTTCTTACATTTTACATGAATGTATAAGAAAAACGCATCATACTCAAGTAAATAACATATTGTGGATTTCGTAGAGAAATTTTGCTTCTAAGACATACAGTGGCATAAAGAAGTTTGGGCAACCCTGATCAAAATTACTATTATTGTGAACAGTTGAGCAAGTTGGAGATGAAATGATCTCTAAAAGACCTATTCTCATTTTTAACATTTCAGAAATTATGAAGAGGAAAATAGCCCATTTGCAAAAGTTTGGGCAATCTTTATGTGGTCAGATAACTTTGACCAAGGTTTCTGACTTTAATTAGCATGTTAGTGCTATGGCTTGTTCACTAATATCGCTAGGAAAGATCAGGTGATGCAAATTTCCCAGCTCAATGTAAACTCAGCCTCCTTTAACCTTGTGCCAAAAAATAGTAACCATGGGTCCTGCTAAGCAGCTGCCTAGCACTCTGAAACTAAAAATGATGGAGGCCCACAAAGCAGGAGAAGTGTATAAGAAAATAGCCAAGAATTTCATCAGTTTAAAATGTAATGAAGAAATGGCAGTTAACAGGAACAGTGGAGGTCAAGATAAGGTCTGGAAAACCAAACAAAATTTCAGTAAGAGCTGCTCTTAGGATTGCTACAGAGGTAAATCAGAACCCCCACTTGACTGCAAAAGAACTTCAGACTTAGCAGACACTGGAGTTGTGGTACATTGTTCTACTGTTCAGAGACACCAGCCCATATATGATCTTCATAGAAGAGACATAAGAAGAACACCTCTCCTGTGTCCTCACCACAAAATTCAGAAGTATGCAAAAGAACATCTAAGCAAGCCTGATGAATTTTGGAAACAAGTCCTGTGGACCAATGAGGTTAAAAAAGAACTCTTCAGCCATAATGATCAAAGATTTGTGTGGAGAAAAAAGGGCACAAAATTTCAGGAAAACAACGTCTCGGCAATCATTAACCATTAAGCATCATTCATACCTTGGGGTTGTGTTGCAGCCAATGGCACGGGGAACATTTCACAGGTAGAGGGAATAATGGATTCAATTCAATTTCAACAAATTCTTGCTACAAACATTACACCATCTGTAGAAAAGCTGTGGTTGAAAAGAGATTGACTTTTACAAATAGATAACATAGACAAATAGACTACCTCAAAAGGTGGAAGCTGAAGGTTTTAAAGTGGCCCTTATAGTCCCCTGATCTGAACATGGCATAAAATCTGTGGCTAGACCTAAAAATAGTAGTGCATGCATGACAACGCAGGAAACTCACAGAACTGGAAGAATTTTCCATTGAAGAATAGATGAAAATCCCTCAAACAAGAGTTGAAACTTTCCATATGCCCATTTCCATTTGTGTAATTTTTAAAATGTAAAAGATGAAAAGATATATATTTTTGGCAAAAATACAAAGGAAATGTGTCATCTTTATCTTTAGGCCTTTTAGAGATCATTTCATCTTCAACTTGCTTAACTGTTCGCAATAACAGTAATTTTGATCAAAGGTGCCCAAACGTTTAAATGCCGATCTAATAAGCTCTCTCAAAGACAAACCATACAGTGACACCTAAATTAGTTCTCAACACAATCTTGTAGGCCATGAAGTAACTAGAGTCTGACGGTCCCCAGTGCAAATTTTGGACATGGGCACCCACCTGCATGTGAGTCAGATGTATGGGCACTTGTACCATTCTAGATCCTATAAATGCTTGTGTTTACCCCCATATTATGATGTCTCCATCCTGGCACCTTCCTGTAATAATGGCCTCCATCACAGGAACCTTATTGGTGTAACGTCCCTCATCCTTGGTACCTTCCCAGTGAAAGGTCTCCTGTCATAGTCTCTTTCTATAATAATGTTCCCATCCTTGCTCCTTCATATAATAATATTTCCCATCCTGAGTCCCTTACTAGTATAATAGTAGTATTAGAGCACAGTAAGTCAGGAGAAAGGAAGTTGTCGATTAGCCCCATGAGAGCTGGATCCAGCAGTAAAGATGTGCTGCTACAGCATGATAAAAGGTAATATTGCTAAAATAAACACAGTAGATGTTTTCAGTGGCACATAATAGCAAGATTTAAAAAAAAAAAAAAGTTATAGTAGTGGACAACTTCTTTAATATTTTGCTGCACATACTCCATCCATATGAGAAAACAGGAACAAACCACTGTGTTTATAACAGCATACATCACACTAAGTACTGTTAGATGTGAACATGGAATGAATTAACCTTGGGCTACTTAGTTAATATGGTTCAAAAAAGACATAAGCATCAAGCTCAATTTACGGATGATAAAGGACAAATATGCCCGCATATTATTACTGTGCATGTGGATATCTTTACATTTCTCTACATTGAACCTCATTTGCCACATTGATAACCAAGCACTAGTATTGAGCGAGTGTGATCATCAATGCTCATTACTCGCTCGAACATCAGTGTTCTCGTGATACTCATTATATTTTTTTATTTTACGAGCGGGATCTAGAGTCCCCGCCCCACATGTTTGGTGCTTTTTAGACAGCCAATAAACATTTGGGAAGTGCCTGCTAGCCACTGTAATTTCATAGTCTTCTTAGTTGTGGCATTTCTGTTATTGGCTGGCCTCATAGCATCATCGGGTCTATAGAAGTCCTGTCACGCTGTGCTCAGCACACTATAACCTGGAAGCAGACAGAGCATGGAGAGGTGCTGCTGAAAGAGCGACAAAATTGTAGCTGCATATTATGCAGGGATTCAATCACATTTATATTTCTTTCAACTACAACAACAGCCTTTTATGGATAATTATACTCAATATAAATACTGCTGTTGCAGCATTTAGGGAGAGATTGTGGTGAAGAGATAGTGTAGGACAGGATAGTGCTAATTGCATCCCCTGCCTTTCTGCTACAACTCATAACAGACGCCCTTCTCAAACCTAATAATTATAATTTTCCTTTTAACTCGGCAAATTGTTCTGAGTAAGGAAATAGTATTCACCATTTTTACTGCGGCAGTTGTTCATCAAAAGCATACTGACTGACTTGTTGAATCAGTATATTGCTCCTTCTGGGTAACCAGTCCATTTGAGGTGTGCAAATGTAATAGTTATAGTAATACTGCAATTTTTTCTCAGCAGTAGTGTTGAGCGATACCTTCCGATATCGGAAAGTATCGGTATCGGAAAGTATCGGCCGATACCGTCAAAGTATCGGATCTAATCCGATACCGATACCCGATCCCAATGCAAGTCAATGGGACGAAAATATCGGAATTAAAATAAACCCTTTCTTTCCTTGTAGGTTAATTCTACATGAAGGAAAACAACTAAGAATAATGTAGGATGTATTGGGGGAGGTGGCGGAGACATTAAAGGCACAGAGGTTTAGCCCAATCAAATAGAATAGCAGGATTTTTTTTTTTTTTATGACGTTCGGCGTTAGAAAGATTTTGAATATGTTAATTTTTTACTTATTTTGTCAGATATTGATGTTTCACTACTTCCACGCCCTTCACCTTCTTTTTTACTTCTCCCACACTTTCTTCTTCATTATCCTCATCATCAGCTTCTTTGACATCAACTTCTTCACCTTATTCATCTTCTTCTTCATCTTCTACCTATTTTTTTTTTTGTTACATTGTTCATATTCTTTTTATTTAACTATTATCTTCTTCATATTCAACTTCTTCATCATATTCTTATTTGTGACAGGCATTCCCGTAGTTGTTATCTATAAAAGTTTGAAGATTACACCTTCCGTTCTGCCTGTCACAAAAGAGTTACATTTGTCCGCGTTCAGTTTGGCCTGCAGCATCAGGCTTTATCC
Source organism: Ranitomeya variabilis (assembly GCF_051348905.1). Classification (NCBI taxonomy): domain Eukaryota; kingdom Metazoa; phylum Chordata; class Amphibia; order Anura; family Dendrobatidae; genus Ranitomeya; species Ranitomeya variabilis. The sequence goes on along the minus strand of NC_135237.1, from coordinate 530,247,632 downwards.
AGGGGCACCACGAGGAGGAACGGACTCACCCCCATACACTGCTTAGTCTTCTTCTGCTTATAATTTAGATAATATCTTTTGCTCTGATATTTAGTCTTATGCTAAATGTTCTTCTGCTCTTTGTTCTGCAGCCTCTTGTTCTTCTGCTTCTCGGTCTTCCAGGTTGTCGTCGTTGTCTCCAGGGTCGTCGTCTCCGGGGTCGTCGTCATCGAGGTCATCTTCAGAGTCATCGTCTCCAGGGTCGTCGTCATCTCGGTGGTTGTCGTCTCTGGTGTCGTCATCATCTTAGGGGTGGTCTTCCGGGTCATCGTCTTTAGGGTCTTGAACTTGGAAATGTAGCAGAAGGTACAAGAAGGCTGAGAAAATGCCGAGAAACAGCTGATGGAACTGGAACTCGGATGGCTACCCGAAGGTCCAAGAGCCAATGGAACTACCGTGGACCAGCTGACGTTACTGGAACCCAGTTACTAAGCAGGAGGTACCCGTGCCTGAAAGCACTACCAAGGACCACCTGACATTGGTGGAACTCGGATACCCAGAGGGAGGCACCTAAGCCAAAGGCTCTGCCCGGAACCAGCTGACGGTACTGGAACCAGGATGGGGAGCAGAAGGTACAAGAGCAAAAGACACTGCCGAGAACCAGCTGACGGTACTGGAACCCGGATGAGTAGCCGAAGGTCCAAGAGCCAATGGAACTACCGAGGACCAGCTGACGTTACTGGAACCCGGTTACTAAGCAGGAGGTACCCCTGCCTGAAAGCACTACCAAGGACCACCTGACGTTGGTGGAACTCGGATACCCAGAGGGAGGCACCTAAGCCAAAGGCTCTGCCCGGAACCAGCTGACGGTACTGAAACCAGGATGGGGACCTATTCAAGCTTGTCTTCCTAGAGCCCCAACTGGCGGTGTTAGAGCCCAGGGTCAGCAGAAGGAGGAGAGGGTGGGGAGTGTAGGCCGAAGCCTGCACTGGTGGCAGCTTTGGGTCTGTTGTGTCTGCGTGGCTGTCGCAGGACACGTTGCTGGCTACACAGCAGGGGAACAGCTGGCGGTGCTGAACCCCACTGACACATTAGCTGGTGTTTTTCTCTGTGCAGCTAGCACATCTGGGCCCCAACTGGCGGTGTTAGAGCCCAGGGTCAGCAGGAGGAGGAGGGGGAGGGGAGTGTAGGCCGAAGCCTGCACTGGCGGCAGCTTTGGGTCTGTTGTGTCTGCGTGGCTGTCGCAGGACATGTTGCCGGCTACACAGCAGGGGAACAGCTGGCGGTGCTGAACCCCACTGACACATTGGCGAGGTGTTTTTCTCTGTGCAGCTAGCACATCTGGGCCCCAACTGGCGGTGTTAGAGCCCAGGGTCAGCAGGAGGAGGAGAGGGAGCGGAGTGTAGGCCGAAGCCTAATTGAACCAATTTCAAAGGTAACCTTTAACCCCCCCTCAGGTGTTACAAACTAGAAGAGCCACAGCTTATGCAGCAGTAGTGCTGCACAAGTCAATGGTTGCTCTTTTAATTTTGCTCCTTGCACACGCTGAATGAAACACGTATAACATTTAGACCTTTATACAGTCAAACTGTGTTGGAGGCGAGAGTTCCCTTCGTAATGAGACGCAGCACAGCTGACAAAAATGCCACCTTGGTGCTTTGCGCGGCCTCCTGAGCATTGTTATTTGTTGCACAGGAGTCTGCGCTGTCGTGTTATCCCTTGGCCTTGCGCTGTTAGCGCTGCCCGTCCTCTGACAACATTTGATGTTAGCCGGTGCGGTTCGCGATGCCCATCAATCTTAGCCCCGCAGTGTCTTAACATTGTTAAAACACTGCGGGGCTGGGATTCATGGCCTGGCGCAGTACATATGTTCGCCTCTCGCTTGGGTTCTTACACCTGCTTCAGACTATGCGGCGTCAGCTGATCCCTTATCGCATGCCACGGCCATGAAGCCGCACAGTCCGAAGAAGGCGGAAGGAGATGAGGGATAGGCGAAGAAATGCACCGTTCATGCCCGTCAATCACACCTTCGCAGTCAAAATAAATAAGACACCGAGGGGCGTTGTGTGGGGCAAGGCGGCCGCAGAGGCGCAGCCAGCCAAACAATGATGCCAGAAGACGGGCAGCGCTACCAAGGAGCTTGTTGCGTGTCAATACAAAGGAAAATCACACCTGAGGGACGTTTTAATGGTCGCAGAGGACTCATTTTAGACGTGTTCAGTTCCATATGGGCAAAGAGAATAAGTTTCTGAGCCACCTTGCACACATGCAGCATTACTGCTGTACAAGGTGGCTGTAAAACATAGAAACACCTGGGGGAGGGGGGACAGGTTCCCTTCAATTTCAGTTCTTGTGTCTGCGTGGCTGTCGCAGGACACGTTGCCGGCTACACAGCAGGGGAACAGCTGGTGGTGCTGGACCCCACTGACACATTGGCTGGTATTTTTCTCTGTGCAGCTAGCACATCTGGGCCCCAACTGGCGGTGTTAGAGCCCAGGGTCAGCAGGAGGAGGAGGGGGAGGGGAGTGTAGGCCGAAGCCTGCACTGGCGGCAGCTTTGGGTCTGTTGTGTCTGCGTGGCTGTCGCAGGACACGTTGCCGGCTACACAGCAGGGGAACAGCTGGCGGTGCTGAACCCCACTGACACATTGGCGAGGTGTTTTTCTCTGTGCAGCTAGCACATCTGGGCCCCAACTGGCGGTGTTAGAGCCCAGGGTCAGCAGGAGGAGGAGAGGGAGCGGAGTGTAGGCCGAAGCCTAATTGAACCAATTTCAAAGGTAACCTTTAACCCCCCCTCAGGTGTTACAAACTAGAAGAGCCACAGCTTATGCAGCAGTAGTGCTGCACAAGTCAAAGGTTGCTCTTTTAATTTTTCTCCTTGCACACGCTGAATGAAACACGTATAACATTTAGCCCTTTATACAGTCAAACTGTGTTGGAGGCGAGAGTTCCCTTCGTAATGGGACGCAGCACAGATGTCAAGAATCCCACCTTGGCGCTGAGCGCAGCCTCCTGAGCGTTGTTATTTGCTGTACAGGAGTCTGCGCTGTCGTTTTATCCCTTGGCCTTGCGCTGTTAGCGCTGCCCATCTTCTGACATCATTTAATGTCGGCCGTTGCACTTTGTGATGACCATGAATCCCAGCCCCGCAGTGTCTTTACATAATTAAAACACTGCGGGGCTGGGATTCATGGCCTGGCGCAGTACATATGTTCGCCTCTCACACTCGGGTCCTTACACCCGCTTCAGACTGTGCGGCGTCAGCTGATCCCTTATCGCATGCCACGGCCATGAAGCCGCACAGTCTGAAGAAGGCGGAAGGAGATGAGGGACAGGCAAACATAGGCACTGCTCATGCCCATCAATCACACCCTCGCAGTCCAAATGAATAAGACACCGAGGGGCATTGTGTGGGTCAGGGCTGCCGCAGAGGCGCAGCCAGCCAAACAATGATGCCAGAAGACGGGCAGCATTACCAAGGGGGTTGCAGCGTGTCATTACAAAGGAAAGTCACACCTCCGGGACGGTTAAATGGTCACAGAGGACACATTTTAGACGTGTTCAGTTCCCCATGGGCAAGGAGAATAACTTTCTGAGCCACCTTGCACACATGCAGCATTACTGCTGTACAAGGTGGCTGTAAAACATAGAAACACCTGGGGGAGGGGGGACAGGTTCCCTTCAATTTCAGTTCTTGTGTCTGCGTGGCTGTCGCAGGACACGTTGCCGGCTACACAGCAGGGGAACAGCTGGCGGTGCTGGACCCCACTGACACATTGGCTGGTGTTTTTCTCTGTGCAGCTAGCACATCTGGGCCCCAACTGGTGGTGTTAGAGCCCAGGGTCAGCAGGAGGAGGAGCAGGAGGAGGAGCAGGGGGAGCGGAGTGTAGGCCGAAGCCTGCACTGGCGGCAGCTTTGGGTCTGCTGTGTCTGCGTGGCGGTCGCAGGACACGTTGCCGGCTACACAGCAGGGGAACAGCTGGCGGTGCTGAACCCCACTGACACATTGGCGAGGTGTTTGGCTCTGTGCAGCCAGCACTTCCAGACAGCAACTAGCGGTGTTGGAGCCCGGGCTCTGCAGGTGGAGCAGAGTGTAGGCCGAAGCCTAATTGAACCGATTTTAAAAGAAACCTTTAACCCCCCCCTCAGGGGTTACAAACTAGAAGAGCCACAGCTTATGCAGCAGTAATGCTGCACAAGTCAAAGGTTGCTCTTTTAATTTTGCTCCTTGCACACGCTGAAAGGAACACGTATAACATTTAGGCCCTTACACAGTCAAACTGTTTTGGAGGCGTGAGTTCCCTTCGTAATGAGACGCAGCACAGCTGACAAAAATGCCACCTTGGTGCTTTGCACGGCCTCCTGAGCATCGTTATTTGTTGCACAGGAGTCTGTGCTGTCGTGTTATCCCTTGGCCTTGCGCTGTTAGCGCTGCCCGTCCTCTGACATCATGTAATGTCGGCCGTTGCGGTTTGCGATGACCATGAATCCCAGCCCCGCAGTGTCTTAACATTGTTAAAACACTGCGGGGCTGGGATTCATGGCCTGGCGCAGTACATATGTTCGCCTCTCGCTTGGGTTCTTACACCCGCTTCAGACTATGCGGCGTCAGCTGATCCCTTATCGCATGCCACGGCCATTAAGCCGCACAGTCCGAAGAAGGCGGAAGGAGATGAGGGACAGGCGAAGAAATGCACCGTTCATGCCCATCAATCACACCCTCGCAGTCCAAGTAAATAAGACACCGAGGGGCGTTGTGTGGGGCAAGGCGGCCGCAGAGGCGCAGGCAGCCAAACAATGATGCCAAAAGACGGGCAGCGCTACCAAGGAGCTTGTTGCGTGTCAATACAGAGGAAAATCACACCTGAGGGACGTTTTAATGGTCGAAGAGGACTCATTTTAGACGTGTTCAGTTCAACATGGGCAAGGAGAATAAGTTTCTGAGCCACCTTGCACACATGCAGCATTACTGTCGTACAAGGTGGCTGTAAAACGTAGAAACACCTGGGGGAGGGGGGACAGGTTCCCTTCAATTTCAGTTCTTGTGTCTGCGTGGCGGTCGCAGGACACATTGCCGGCTACACAGCAGGGGAACAGCTGGCGGTGCTGAACCCCACTGACACATTGGCTGGTGTTTTTCTCTGAGCAGCTAGCACATCTGGGCCCCAACTGGTGGTGTTAGAGCCCAGGGTCAGCAGGAGGAGGAGCAGGGGGAGCAGAGTGTAGGCCGAAGCCTGCACTGGAGCAAGTTGAAAGGGAACCTTTAACCCCCCCCAGGCGTTTGTAGCTGAAAGAGCCATCGTGTACAGCACTAATGCTGGAAAAGGTAAACTTAGCTCTTTTAATTATGGTCCTTGCACATGCTGAACCTAACACTTATGAAAAGTGTCCCCTCCTACCGTGATACCGTCCGGTTGGTGGAACTTTCCTTTGTGATGTGACGCAGCACAGCCGTCATTCTTACCCCCTTGGCGCCGTGCGCCGCCTCCTCAGCGTTGTTTGAATCAGTCCCGGAGCCTGCGCTGTTAGGTTAGCCCTTGGCCATGCACACATTTTGCGCTGCCCGTCTTCTGACATCATTTGGTGTCAGACTGGCTGCGCCTGTGCGGCTGCGCTGGCCGAGATCCCGCCTCGCAGTGTCGTCTAATGTAATCCCACCGCGGGCCTGGGATCCGTGGCCATGCGCAGTGCATATCCTCACCTCTCACTCCCCTCCCTACATCTTCTTCAGACTGTGCGGTGTCACGGCCGTGGCATGCTATTAGGGATCAGCTGACACCGCACAGTCTGAAGAAGCCGTAGGGAGATGAGTGAGAGGTGGAGGTTCAGATATGCACTGTGCATGTCCATGGATCCCAGGCCCCCAGTGGGATTAAATCAGAAGACACTACGAGGCGGGATCTCGTCCAGCGCGGCCGCACAGGCTCAGCCAGCCTGACACCAAATGATGTCAGAAGACGGGCAGCGCAAAATGTGTGCATGGCCAAGGGCTAACCTAACAGCGCAGGCTCTGGGACTGATTCAAACAACGCTGAGGAGGCGGCGCACGGCGCCAAGGGGGTAAGAATGACGGCTGTGCTGCGTCACATCACAAAGGAAAGTTCCACCAACCGGACGGTATCACGGTAGGAGGGGACACATTTCATAAGTGTTAGGTTCAGCATGTGCAAGGAGCACCACAAAAAGAGGCACTTTTTCCCTTTGCATCATTACTGCTGCACAAGGTGGCTCCTTCAGTAACAAACGCCTGGGGGGGGACAGGTTCCCTTAAATTTAACTTGTTGTGCCTGCGTGGTGGTCGCAGTACACGTTGCCGTATACACAGCAGGGGAACAGCTGGCGGTGCTGAACCCCACTAACACATTGGCGAGGTGTTTGGCTCTGTGCGGACAGCACTTCTGGACAGCAACTAGCGGTGTTGGAGCCCAGGGACAGGAGGAGGAGGAGGAGGTGGAGGAGATAGGAGGGATTGCCACACACACAGCAGGGGAACAGCTGACGTTACTGAACCCCAATAACAGAGGAGGGACTGTTGGGACTGTGCGTACAGCACTACCAGGCAACAACTAGCGGTGTTGTAGCCCAGGGACAGGAGGAGGAGGAGGAGGTGGAGGAGATAGGAGGGATTGCCACACACACAGCAGGGGAGCAGCTGACGTTACTGAACCCCAATAACAGAGGAGGGACTGTTGGGACTGTGCGTACAGCATTACCAGGCAACAACTAGCGATGTTGGAGCCCAGGGACAGGAGGAGGAGGTGGAGGAGATAGGAGGGATTGCCACACACACAGCAGGGGAACAGCTGACATTACTGAACCCCAATAACAGAGGAGGGACTGTTGGGACTGTGCGTACAGCACTACCAGGCAACAACTAGCGGTGTTGGAGCCCAGGGACAGGAGGAGGAGGAGGAGGTGGAGGAGATAGGAGGGATTGCCACACACACAGCAGGGGAGCAGCTGACGTTACTGAACCCCAATAACAGAGGAGGGACTGTTGGGACTGTGCGTACAGCATTAGCAGGCAACAACTAGCGGTGTTGGAGCCCAGGGACAGGAGGAGGAGGTGGAGGAGATAGGAGGGATTGCCACACACACAGCAGGGGAACAGCTGACATTACTGAACCCCAATAACAGAGGAGGGACTGTTGGGACTGTGCGTACAGCACTACCAGGCAACAACTAGCGGTGTTGGAGCCCAGGGACAGGAGGAGGAGGAGGAGGTGGAGGAGATAGGAGGGATTGCCACACACACAGCTGGGGAGCAGCTGACGTTACTGAACCCCAATAACAGAGGAGGGACTGTTGGGACTGTGCGTACAGCACTACCAGGCAACAACTAGCGGTGTTGGAGCCCAGGGACAGGAGGAGGAGGAGGAGGTGGAGGAGATAGGAGGGATTGCCACACACACAGCAGGGGAACAGCTGACATTACTGAACCCCAATAACAGAGGAGGGACTGTTGGGACTGTGCGTACAGCACTTCTGGACAGCAACTAGCGGTGTTGGAGCCCAGGGACAGGAGGAGGAGGAGGAGGTGGAGGAGATAGGAGAGATTGCCACACACACAGCAGGGGAACAGCTGACGTTACTGAACCCCAATAACAGAGGAGGGACTGTTGGGACTGTGCGTACAGCACTACCAGGCAACAACTAGCGGTGTTGGAGCCCAGGGACAGGAGGAGGAGGTGGAGGAGATAGGAGGGATTGCCACACACACAGCAGGGGAACAGCTGACATTACTGAACCCCAATAACAGAGGAGGGACTGTTGGGACTGTGCGTACAGCACTACCAGGCAACAACTAGCGGTGTTGGAGCCCAGGGACAGGAGGAGGAGGAGGAGGTGGAGGAGATAGGAGGGATTGCCACACACACAGCAGGGGAACAGCTGACGTTACTGAACCCCAATAACAGAGGAGGGACTGTTGGGACTGTGCGTACAGCACTACCAGGCAACAACTAGCGGTGTTGGAGCCCAGGGACAGGAGGAGGAGGAGGAGGTGGAGGAGATAGGAGGGATTGCCACACACACAGCAGGGGAACAGCTGACGTTACTGAACCCCAATAACAGAGGAGGGACTGTTGGGACTGTGCGTACAGCACTACCAGGCAACAACTAGCGGTGTTGGAGCCCAGGGACAGGAGGAGGAGGAGGAGGTGGAGGAGATAGGAGGGATTGCCACACACACAGCAGGGGAACAGCTGACGTTACTGAACCCCAATAACAGAGGAGGGACTGTTGGGACTGTGCGTACAGCACTACCAGGCAACAACTAGCGGTGTTGGAGCCCAGGGACAGGAGGAGGAGGAGGAGGTGGAGGAGATAGGAGGGATTGCCACACACACAGCTGGGGAGCAGCTGACGTTACTGAACCCCAATAACAGAGGAGGGACTGTTGGGACTGTGCGTACAGCACTACCAGGCAACAACTAGCGGTGTTGGAGCCCAGGGACAGGAGGAGGAGGAGGTGGAGGAGATAGGAGGGATTGCCACACACACAGCAGGGGAACAGCTGACATTACTGAACCCCAATAACAGAGGAGGGACTGTTGGGACTGTGCGTACAGCACTTCTGGACAGCAACTAGCGGTGTTGGAGCCCAGGGACAGGAGGAGGAGGAGGAGGTGGAGGAGATAGGAGGGATTGCCACACACACAGCAGGGGAACAGCTGACGTTACTGAACCCCAATAACAGAGGAGGGACTGTTGGGACTGTGCGTACAGCACTACCAGGCAACAACTAGCGGTGTTGGAGCCCAGGGACAGGAGGAGGAGGTGGAGGAGATAGGAGGGATTGCCACACACACAGCAGGGGAACAGCTGACATTACTGAACCCCAATAACAGAGGAGGGACTGTTGGGACTGTGCGTACAGCACTACCAGGCAACAACTAGCGGTGTTGGAGCCCAGGGACAGGAGGAGGAGGAGGAGGTGGAGGAGATAGGAGGGATTGCCACACACACAGCAGGGGAACAGCTGACGTTACTGAACCCCAATAACAGAGGAGGGACTGTTGGGACTGTGCGTACAGCACTACCAGGCAACAACTAGCGGTGTTGGAGCCCAGGGACAGGAGGAGGAGGAGGAGGTGGAGGAGATAGGAGGGATTGCCACACACACAGCAGGGGAACAGCTGACGTTACTGAACCCCAATAACAGAGGAGGGACTGTTGGGACTGTGCGTACAGCACTACCAGGCAACAACTAGCGGTGTTGGAGCCCAGGGACAGGAGGAGGAGGAGGAGGTGGAGGAGATAGGAGGGATTGCCACACACACAGCAGGGGAACAGCTGACGTTACTGAACCCCAATAACAGAGGAGGGACTGTTGGGACTGTGCGTACAGCACTACCAGGCAACAACTAGCGGTGTTGGAGCCCAGGGACAGGAGGAGGAGGAGGAGGTGGAGGAGATAGGAGGGATTGCCACACACACAGCTGGGGAGCAGCTGACGTTACTGAACCCCAATAACAGAGGAGGGACTGTTGGGACTGTGCGTACAGCACTACCAGGCAACAACTAGCGGTGTTGGAGCCCAGGGACAGGAGGAGGAGGAGGTGGAGGAGATAGGAGGGATTGCCACACACACAGCAGGGGAACAGCTGACATTACTGAACCCCAATAACAGAGGAGGGACTGTTGGGACTGTGCGTACAGCACTACCAGGCAACAACTAGCGGTGTTGGAGCCCAGGGACAGGAGGAGGAGGAGGAGGTGGAGGAGATAGGAGGGATTGCCACACACACAGCAGGGGAACAGCTGACGTTACTGAACCCCAATAACAGAGGAGTGACTGTTGACTGTGCATACAGCACTTCTGGACAGCAACTATCGGTGTTGGAGCCCAGGGAAAGGAGGAGGAGGAGGAGGTGGAGGAGATAGGAGGGATTGCCACACACACAGCAGGGGAACAGCTGATGTTACTGAACCCCAATAACAGAGGAGCGACTGTTGACTGTGCGTACAGCACTACCAGGCAACAACTAGCGGTGTTGGAGCCCAGGGACAGCAGGAGAAGCAGAGGAACACAATGTAGGCCAAAGCCTGATTGGAGAAAGTCGAAAGGGAACATTTAACCCCCCCCAAGGCGTTTGTAGCTGAAAGAGCCAGCTTGTGCAGCACAAAAGATGCAAAAGGAAAAGGTGGCTCTTTTCATTATGCTCCTTGCAAACACAGAACTAAACACTTATAAAATGTGTCTCCTGAAACCGTGAGACCGTCCCGGAGGTGGGACTTTCCTTCGTAATATGACGCAGCACAGCTGTCATTCCTACCCCCTTGGCGCCGTGCCCCGGCTCCTCAGCGTTGTTTGATTCCATCCCGGAGCCTGCGCTGTTATGTTATCCCTTGGCCAGGCACACTTAGCGCTGCCCATCTTCTGACATCATTTGGTGTCAGGCTGGCTGCGCCTGTGCGGCCGCGCTGGCCGAGAGCCCGCCTCGCAGTGTCGTCTAATGTAATCCCACCGCGGGCCTGGGATCCGTGGCCATGCGCAGTGCATATCCTCACCTCTCACTCCTCTCCCTACGGCTTCTTCAGACTGTGCGGCGTCACGGCCGTGGCATGCTATTAGGGATCAGCTGACGGCGCACAGTCTGAAGAAGGCGTAGAGAGATGAGTGAGAGGCGGAGGTTCAGATATGCACTGTGCATGTCCATGGATCCCAGGCCCCCAGTGGGATTAAATCAGAAGACACTACGAGGCGGGATCTCGTCCAGCGCGGCCGCACAGGCTCAGCCAGCCTGACACCAAATGATGTCAGAAGACGGGCAGCGCAAAATGTGTGCATGGCCAAGGGCTAACCTAACAGCGCAGGCTCTGGGACTGATTCAAACAACGCTGAGGAGGCGGCGCACGGCGCCAAGGGGGTAAGAATGACGGCTGTGCTGCGTCACATCACAAAGGAAAGTTCCACCAACCGGACGGTATCACGGTAGGAGGGGACACATTTCATAAGTGTTAGGTTCAGCATGTGCAAGGAGCACCACAAAAAGAGGCACTTTTTCCCTTTGCATCATTACTGCTGCACAAGGTGGCTCCTTCAGTAACAAACGCCTGGGGGGGGACAGGTTCCCTTAAATTTAACTTGTTGTGCCTGCGTGGTGGTCGCAGTACACGTTGCCGTATACACAGCAGGGGAACAGCTGGCGGTGCTGAACCCCACTAACACATTGGCGAGGTGTTTGGCTCTGTGCGGACAGCACTTCTGGACAGCAACTAGCGGTGTTGGAGCCCAGGGACAGGAGGAGGAGGAGGAGGTGGAGGAGATAGGAGGGATTGCCACACACACAGCAGGGGAACAGCTGACGTTACTGAACCCCAATAACAGAGGAGGGACTGTTGGGACTGTGCGTACAGCACTACCAGGCAACAACTAGCGGTGTTGTAGCCCAGGGACAGGAGGAGGAGGAGGAGGTGGAGGAGATAGGAGGGATTGCCACACACACAGCAGGGGAGCAGCTGACGTTACTGAACCCCAATAACAGAGGAGGGACTGTTGGGACTGTGCGTACAGCATTACCAGGCAACAACTAGCGATGTTGGAGCCCAGGGACAGGAGGAGGAGGTGGAGGAGATAGGAGGGATTGCCACACACACAGCAGGGGAGCAGCTGACGTTACTGAACCCCAATAACAGAGGAGGGACTGTTGGGACTGTGCGTACAGCATTAGCAGGCAACAACTAGCGGTGTTGGAGCCCAGGGACAGGAGGAGGAGGTGGAGGAGATAGGAGGGATTGCCACACACACAGCAGGGGAACAGCTGACATTACTGAACCCCAATAACAGAGGAGGGACTGTTGGGACTGTGCGTACAGCACTACCAGGCAACAACTAGCGGTGTTGGAGCCCAGGGACAGGAGGAGGAGGAGGAGGTGGAGGAGATAGGAGGGATTGCCACACACACAGCTGGGGAGCAGCTGACGTTACTGAACCCCAATAACAGAGGAGGGACTGTTGGGACTGTGCGTACAGCACTACCAGGCAACAACTAGCGGTGTTGGAGCCCAGGGACAGGAGGAGGAGGTGGAGGAGATAGGAGGGATTGCCACACACACAGCAGGGGAACAGCTGACATTACTGAACCCCAATAACAGAGGAGGGACTGTTGGGACTGTGCGTACAGCACTTCTGGACAGCAACTAGCGGTGTTGGAGCCCAGGGACAGGAGGAGGAGGAGGAGGTGGAGGAGATAGGAGAGATTGCCACACACACAGCAGGGGAACAGCTGACGTTACTGAACCCCAATAACAGAGGAGGGACTGTTGGGACTGTGCGTACAGCACTACCAGGCAACAACTAGCGGTGTTGGAGCCCAGGGACAGGAGGAGGAGGTGGAGGAGATAGGAGGGATTGCCACACACACAGCAGGGGAACAGCTGACATTACTGAACCCCAATAACAGAGGAGGGACTGTTGGGACTGTGCGTACAGCACTACCAGGCAACAACTAGCGGTGTTGGAGCCCAGGGACAGGAGGAGGAGGAGGAGGTGGAGGAGATAGGAGGGATTGCCACACACACAGCAGGGGAACAGCTGACGTTACTGAACCCCAATAACAGAGGATGGACTGTTGGGACTGTGCGTACAGCACTACCAGGCAACAACTAGCGGTGTTGGAGCCCAGGGACAGGAGGAGGAGGAGGAGGTGGAGGAGATAGGAGGGATTGCCACACACACAGCAGGGGAACAGCTGACGTTACTGAACCCCAATAACAGAGGAGGGACTGTTGGGACTGTGCGTACAGCACTACCAGGCAACAACTAGCGGTGTTGGAGCCCAGGGACAGGAGGAGGAGGAGGAGGTGGAGGAGATAGGAGGGATTGCCACACACACAGCAGGGGAACAGCTGACGTTACTGAACCCCAATAACAGAGGAGGGACTGTTGGGACTGTGCGTACAGCACTACCAGGCAACAACTAGCGGTGTTGGAGCCCAGGGACAGGAGGAGGAGGAGGAGGTGGAGGAGATAGGAGGGATTGCCACACACACAGCTGGGGAGCAGCTGACGTTACTGAACCCCAATAACAGAGGAGGGACTGTTGGGACTGTGCGTACAGCACTACCAGGCAACAACTAGCGGTGTTGGAGCCCAGGGACAGGAGGAGGAGGAGGTGGAGGAGATAGGAGGGATTGCCACACACACAGCAGGGGAACAGCTGACATTACTGAACCCCAATAACAGAGGAGGGACTGTTGGGACTGTGCGTACAGCACTTCTGGACAGCAACTAGCGGTGTTGGAGCCCAGGGACAGGAGGAGGAGGAGGAGGTGGAGGAGATAGGAGGGATTGCCACACACACAGCAGGGGAACAGCTGACGTTACTGAACCCCAATAACAGAGGAGGGACTGTTGGGACTGTGCGTACAGCACTACCAGGCAACAACTAGCGGTGTTGGAGCCCAGGGACAGGAGGAGGAGGTGGAGGAGATAGGAGGGATTGCCACACACACAGCAGGGGAACAGCTGACATTACTGAACCCCAATAACAGAGGAGGGACTGTTGGGACTGTGCGTACAGCACTACCAGGCAACAACTAGCGGTGTTGGAGCCCAGGGACAGGAGGAGGAGGAGGAGGTGGAGGAGATAGGAGGGATTGCCACACACACAGCAGGGGAACAGCTGACGTTACTGAACCCCAATAACAGAGGAGGGACTGTTGGGACTGTGCGTACAGCACTACCAGGCAACAACTAGCGGTGTTGGAGCCCAGGGACAGGAGGAGGAGGAGGAGGTGGAGGAGATAGGAGGGATTGCCACACACACAGCAGGGGAACAGCTGACGTTACTGAACCCCAATAACAGAGGAGGGACTGTTGGGACTGTGCGTACAGCACTACCAGGCAACAACTAGCGGTGTTGGAGCCCAGGGACAGGAGGAGGAGGAGGAGGTGGAGGAGATAGGAGGGATTGCCACACACACAGCAGGGGAACAGCTGACGTTACTGAACCCCAATAACAGAGGAGGGACTGTTGGGACTGTGCGTACAGCACTACCAGGCAACAACTAGCGGTGTTGGAGCCCAGGGACAGGAGGAGGAGGAGGAGGTGGAGGAGATAGGAGGGATTGCCACACACACAGCTGGGGAGCAGCTGACGTTACTGAACCCCAATAACAGAGGAGGGACTGTTGGGACTGTGCGTACAGCACTACCAGGCAACAACTAGCGGTGTTGGAGCCCAGGGACAGGAGGAGGAGGAGGTGGAGGAGATAGGAGGGATTGCCACACACACAGCAGGGGAACAGCTGACATTACTGAACCCCAATAACAGAGGAGGGACTGTTGGGACTGTGCGTACAGCACTACCAGGCAACAACTAGCGGTGTTGGAGCCCAGGGACAGGAGGAGGAGGAGGAGGTGGAGGAGATAGGAGGGATTGCCACACACACAGCAGGGGAACAGCTGACGTTACTGAACCCCAATAACAGAGGAGTGACTGTTGACTGTGCATACAGCACTTCTGGACAGCAACTATCGGTGTTGGAGCCCAGGGAAAGGAGGAGGAGGAGGAGGTGGAGGAGATAGGAGGGATTGCCACACACACAGCAGGGGAACAGCTGATGTTACTGAACCCCAATAACAGAGGAGCGACTGTTGACTGTGCGTACAGCACTACCAGGCAACAACTAGCGGTGTTGGAGCCCAGGGACAGCAGGAGAAGCAGAGGAACACAATGTAGGCCAAAGCCTGATTGGAGAAAGTCGAAAGGGAACATTTAACCCCCCCCAAGGCGTTTGTAGCTGAAAGAGCCAGCTTGTGCAGCACAAAAGATGCAAAAGGAAAAGGTGGCTCTTTTCATTATGCTCCTTGCAAACACAGAACTAAACACTTATAAAATGTGTCTCCTGAAACCGTGAGACCGTCCCGGAGGTGGGACTTTCCTTCGTAATATGACGCAGCACAGCTGTCATTCCTACCCCCTTGGCGCCGTGCCCCGGCTCCTCAGCGTTGTTTGATTCCATCCCGGAGCCTGCGCTGTTATGTTATCCCTTGGCCAGGCACACTTAGCGCTGCCCATCTTCTGACATCATTTGGTGTCAGGCTGGCTGCGCCTGTGCGGCCGCGCTGGCCGAGAGCCCGCCTCGCAGTGTCGTCTAATGTAATCCCACCGCGGGCCTGGGATCCGTGGCCATGCGCAGTGCATATCCTCACCTCTCACTCCTCTCCCTACGGCTTCTTCAGACTGTGCGGCGTCACGGCCGTGGCATGCTATTAGGGATCAGCTGACGGCGCACAGTCTGAAGAAGGCGTAGAGAGATGAGTGAGAGGCGGAGGTTCAGATATGCACTGTGCATGTCCATGGATCCCAGGCCCCCAGTGGGATTAAATCAGAAGACACTACGAGGCGGGATCTCGTCCAGCGCGGCCGCACAGGCTCAGCCAGCCTGACACCAAATGATGTCAGAAGACGGGCAGCGCAAAATGTGTGCATGGCCAAGGGCTAACCTAACAGCGCAGGCTCTGGGACTGATTCAAACAACGCTGAGGAGGCGGCGCACGGCGCCAAGGGGGTAAGAATGACGGCTGTGCTGCGTCACATCACAAAGGAAAGTTCCACCAACCGGACGGTATCACGGTAGGAGGGGACACATTTCATAAGTGTTAGGTTCAGCATGTGCAAGGAGCACCACAAAAAGAGGCACTTTTTCCCTTTGCATCATTACTGCTGCACAAGGTGGCTCCTTCAGTAACAAACGCCTGGGGGGGGACAGGTTCCCTTAAATTTAACTTGTTGTGCCTGCGTGGTGGTCGCAGTACACGTTGCCGTATACACAGCAGGGGAACAGCTGGCGGTGCTGAACCCCACTAACACATTGGCGAGGTGTTTGGCTCTGTGCGGACAGCACTTCTGGACAGCAACTAGCGGTGTTGGAGCCCAGGGACAGGAGGAGGAGGAGGAGGTGGAGGAGATAGGAGGGATTGCCACACACACAGCAGGGGAACAGCTGACGTTACTGAACCCCAATAACAGAGGAGGGACTGTTGGGACTGTGCGTACAGCACTACCAGGCAACAACTAGCGGTGTTGTAGCCCAGGGACAGGAGGAGGAGGAGGAGGTGGAGGAGATAGGAGGGATTGCCACACACACAGCAGGGGAGCAGCTGACGTTACTGAACCCCAATAACAGAGGAGGGACTGTTGGGACTGTGCGTACAGCATTACCAGGCAACAACTAGCGATGTTGGAGCCCAGGGACAGGAGGAGGAGGTGGAGGAGATAGGAGGGATTGCCACACACACAGCAGGGGAACAGCTGACATTACTGAACCCCAATAACAGAGGAGGGACTGTTGGGACTGTGCGTACAGCACTACCAGGCAACAACTAGCGGTGTTGGAGCCCAGGGACAGGAGGAGGAGGAGGAGGTGGAGGAGATAGGAGGGATTGCCACACACACAGCAGGGGAGCAGCTGACGTTACTGAACCCCAATAACAGAGGAGGGACTGTTGGGACTGTGCGTACAGCATTAGCAGGCAACAACTAGCGGTGTTGGAGCCCAGGGACAGGAGGAGGAGGTGGAGGAGATAGGAGGGATTGCCACACACACAGCAGGGGAACAGCTGACATTACTGAACCCCAATAACAGAGGAGGGACTGTTGGGACTGTGCGTACAGCACTACCAGGCAACAACTAGCGGTGTTGGAGCCCAGGGACAGGAGGAGGAGGAGGAGGTGGAGGAGATAGGAGGGATTGCCACACACACAGCTGGGGAGCAGCTGACGTTACTGAACCCCAATAACAGAGGAGGGACTGTTGGGACTGTGCGTACAGCACTACCAGGCAACAACTAGCGGTGTTGGAGCCCAGGGACAGGAGGAGGAGGAGGAGGTGGAGGAGATAGGAGGGATTGCCACACACACAGCAGGGGAACAGCTGACATTACTGAACCCCAATAACAGAGGAGGGACTGTTGGGACTGTGCGTACAGCACTTCTGGACAGCAACTAGCGGTGTTGGAGCCCAGGGACAGGAGGAGGAGGAGGAGGTGGAGGAGATAGGAGAGATTGCCACACACACAGCAGGGGAACAGCTGACGTTACTGAACCCCAATAACAGAGGAGGGACTGTTGGGACTGTGCGTACAGCACT
Source organism: Ranitomeya variabilis (assembly GCF_051348905.1). NCBI lineage: Eukaryota > Metazoa > Chordata > Amphibia > Anura > Dendrobatidae > Ranitomeya > Ranitomeya variabilis. Next base: position 530,230,554 of record NC_135237.1, on the reverse strand, counting down.
ACCAGGCAACAACTAGCGGTGTTGGAGCCCAGGGACAGGAGGAGGAGGTGGAGGAGATAGGAGGGATTGCCACACACACAGCAGGGGAACAGCTGACATTACTGAACCCCAATAACAGAGGAGGGACTGTTGGGACTGTGCGTACAGCACTACCAGGCAACAACTAGCGGTGTTGGAGCCCAGGGACAGGAGGAGGAGGAGGAGGTGGAGGAGATAGGAGGGATTGCCACACACACAGCAGGGGAACAGCTGACGTTACTGAACCCCAATAACAGAGGAGGGACTGTTGGGACTGTGCGTACAGCACTACCAGGCAACAACTAGCGGTGTTGGAGCCCAGGGACAGGAGGAGGAGGAGGAGGTGGAGGAGATAGGAGGGATTGCCACACACACAGCAGGGGAACAGCTGACGTTACTGAACCCCAATAACAGAGGAGGGACTGTTGGGACTGTGCGTACAGCACTACCAGGCAACAACTAGCGGTGTTGGAGCCCAGGGACAGGAGGAGGAGGAGGAGGTGGAGGAGATAGGAGGGATTGCCACACACACAGCAGGGGAACAGCTGACGTTACTGAACCCCAATAACAGAGGAGGGACTGTTGGGACTGTGCGTACAGCACTACCAGGCAACAACTAGCGGTGTTGGAGCCCAGGGACAGGAGGAGGAGGAGGAGGTGGAGGAGATAGGAGGGATTGCCACACACACAGCTGGGGAGCAGCTGACGTTACTGAACCCCAATAACAGAGGAGGGACTGTTGGGACTGTGCGTACAGCACTACCAGGCAACAACTAGCGGTGTTGGAGCCCAGGGACAGGAGGAGGAGGAGGTGGAGGAGATAGGAGGGATTGCCACACACACAGCAGGGGAACAGCTGACATTACTGAACCCCAATAACAGAGGAGGGACTGTTGGGACTGTGCGTACAGCACTTCTGGACAGCAACTAGCGGTGTTGGAGCCCAGGGACAGGAGGAGGAGGAGGAGGTGGAGGAGATAGGAGGGATTGCCACACACACAGCAGGGGAACAGCTGACGTTACTGAACCCCAATAACAGAGGAGGGACTGTTGGGACTGTGCGTACAGCACTACCAGGCAACAACTAGCGGTGTTGGAGCCCAGGGACAGGAGGAGGAGGTGGAGGAGATAGGAGGGATTGCCACACACACAGCAGGGGAACAGCTGACATTACTGAACCCCAATAACAGAGGAGGGACTGTTGGGACTGTGCGTACAGCACTACCAGGCAACAACTAGCGGTGTTGGAGCCCAGGGACAGGAGGAGGAGGAGGAGGTGGAGGAGATAGGAGGGATTGCCACACACACAGCAGGGGAACAGCTGACGTTACTGAACCCCAATAACAGAGGAGGGACTGTTGGGACTGTGCGTACAGCACTACCAGGCAACAACTAGCGGTGTTGGAGCCCAGGGACAGGAGGAGGAGGAGGAGGTGGAGGAGATAGGAGGGATTGCCACACACACAGCAGGGGAACAGCTGACGTTACTGAACCCCAATAACAGAGGAGGGACTGTTGGGACTGTGCGTACAGCACTACCAGGCAACAACTAGCGGTGTTGGAGCCCAGGGACAGGAGGAGGAGGAGGAGGTGGAGGAGATAGGAGGGATTGCCACACACACAGCAGGGGAACAGCTGACGTTACTGAACCCCAATAACAGAGGAGGGACTGTTGGGACTGTGCGTACAGCACTACCAGGCAACAACTAGCGGTGTTGGAGCCCAGGGACAGGAGGAGGAGGAGGAGGTGGAGGAGATAGGAGGGATTGCCACACACACAGCTGGGGAGCAGCTGACGTTACTGAACCCCAATAACAGAGGAGGGACTGTTGGGACTGTGCGTACAGCACTACCAGGCAACAACTAGCGGTGTTGGAGCCCAGGGACAGGAGGAGGAGGAGGTGGAGGAGATAGGAGGGATTGCCACACACACAGCAGGGGAACAGCTGACATTACTGAACCCCAATAACAGAGGAGGGACTGTTGGGACTGTGCGTACAGCACTACCAGGCAACAACTAGCGGTGTTGGAGCCCAGGGACAGGAGGAGGAGGAGGAGGTGGAGGAGATAGGAGGGATTGCCACACACACAGCAGGGGAACAGCTGACGTTACTGAACCCCAATAACAGAGGAGTGACTGTTGACTGTGCATACAGCACTTCTGGACAGCAACTATCGGTGTTGGAGCCCAGGGAAAGGAGGAGGAGGAGGAGGTGGAGGAGATAGGAGGGATTGCCACACACACAGCAGGGGAACAGCTGATGTTACTGAACCCCAATAACAGAGGAGCGACTGTTGACTGTGCGTACAGCACTACCAGGCAACAACTAGCGGTGTTGGAGCCCAGGGACAGCAGGAGAAGCAGAGGAACACAATGTAGGCCAAAGCCTGATTGGAGAAAGTCGAAAGGGAACATTTAACCCCCCCCAAGGCGTTTGTAGCTGAAAGAGCCAGCTTGTGCAGCACAAAAGATGCAAAAGGAAAAGGTGGCTCTTTTCATTATGCTCCTTGCAAACACAGAACTAAACACTTATAAAATGTGTCTCCTGAAACCGTGAGACCGTCCCGGAGGTGGGACTTTCCTTCGTAATATGACGCAGCACAGCTGTCATTCCTACCCCCTTGGCGCCGTGCCCCGGCTCCTCAGCGTTGTTTGATTCCATCCCGGAGCCTGCGCTGTTATGTTATCCCTTGGCCAGGCACACTTAGCGCTGCCCATCTTCTGACATCATTTGGTGTCAGGCTGGCTGCGCCTGTGCGGCCGCGCTGGCCGAGAGCCCGCCTCGCAGTGTCGTCTAATGTAATCCCACCGCGGGCCTGGGATCCGTGGCCATGCGCAGTGCATATCCTCACCTCTCACTCCTCTCCCTACGGCTTCTTCAGACTGTGCGGCGTCACGGCCGTGGCATGCTATTAGGGATCAGCTGACGGCGCACAGTCTGAAGAAGGCGTAGAGAGATGAGTGAGAGGCGGAGGTTCAGATATGCACTGCGCATGTCCATGGATCTCAGGCCCCCAGTGGGATTAAATCAGAAGACAATGCGAGGCGGGCTCTCGGCCAGCGCGGCCGCACAGGCGCAGCCAGCCTGACACCAAATGATGTCAGAAGATGGGCAGCGCTAAGTGTGCCTGGCCAAGGGATAACATAACAGCGCAGGCTCCGGGACGGAATCAAACAACGCTGAGGAGCCGGGGCATGGCGCCGAGGGGGTAGGAATGACAGCTGTGCTGCGTCATATTACGAAGGAAAGTCCCACCTCCGGGACGGTTTTACGGTATCAGTGGACACATTTTATAAGTGTTAAGTTCTGCGTGTGCAAGGAGCATAATGAAAATAGCTACCTTTTCCTTGTGCAGCATTACTGCTGCACAAGGTGGCTCTTTCAGTAACAAACGCCTTGGGGGGGGGACAGGTTCCCTTACATTTCAGTTGTTGTGTCAGCGTGGCGGTCACAGGACACATTGCCGGCTACACAGCTGGGGATCAGCTGACGTTACTGAAACCCAATAACACTGGGTCGTATGTTTTGACTGTGCAGACGGCACTTCTGAGCCTCAACTGGCGGTGTTGGAGCCCAGGAATTTAAGTTCAGGTGGTAGAAAGATGAACACAACAGGAGACCTGGATAACGTAGACAGTCACCTAATTATTTAATCAGGAAGAGGAGTGGCAAATTCCTTCGAGATCCAGGCCTTGTTCATTTTCAGGAAAGTAAGCCGGTCAACGTTATCGGAGGATAGTCGCATGCAACGGTCAGTTAGTACACCACCTGCAGCACTAAAGACGCGTTCCGATAATACACTAGCCACAGGGCAAGCCAGCACCTCCAATGCATACTGGCTTAGCTCTGGCCATGTATCCAGCTTTGAGACCCAAAACTTGAAAGGTGAAGAGCCGTCTGGGAGTACAGCAAGAGGGCAAGACATGTAGTCTGTCACCATCTGACGGAACCGTTGCCTCCTGCTGACTGGAGCCGTCTGTGATGGTGTAGACTTTTGTGGCGGGCACAGAAAACTGTGCCACAGTTGGGCCATACTGGTCTTGCCTTGGGCAGAGGCACTGCTTCTGCTCCCTCTTTGTGCAGAGCCTCCACCACTGCCTGGACGCACTGAGCTGCTTTGTAATGCACTAGCAGCACTTCTCTAAGTTGGAATGGAGAAGATGATGGAATTCACCAGTGTGTCTTGGTACTCCCGCATTTTTTGCTCCCGGTTCAACGGTGTGATGAGGCTTTCTACGTTGTCCCGGTAGCGAGGATCGAGGAGGGTGAACACCCAGTAATCAGACATGTTGAGAATGTGGGCGATGCGGCGGTCGTTTCTCAGGCACTGCAGCATGTAATCCACCATGTGCTGCAGACTGCCAACTGCCCAAGAAACGCTGTCCCCTGCTGGAGGCGTGATCTCTGCCTGCTCGTCATCACCCCACCCTCGCTGTACACACTGAGTACTGGACAATTGTGTAACTCCCTCCTCTGGACGGATGTCTTCCTCCTCCATTGACTCCTCCTCATCCTCCTCACAAACTGTCCCCTGCCTATGCGTTTGTGAGGAACCACGTGGCGCTGACTGTCCAGAAGATGATGGAAATGATGAATCCTCATCCTCCACCTCTTCCACAACATCATCCCTTAGCGCTTGCAGTGATTTTTCAAGCAGGCAGATAAGGGGGACAGTCATGCTGACTAGTGCATCATCTGCACTCGCCATCCGCGTGGAATAATCAAAGGGACGCAAAACCTGGCAGACGTCATTCATAGTGGCCCACTCTGTGGTTGTGAAGTCTGTACGGCGCGGAGTGCGACTTCTTTGCGCCTGATGCAGCTGGTACTCCATTACAGCTTGCTGATGCTCACACAACCGCTCCAACATATGTAACGAGGAATTCCACCTGGTAGGTAGGTCACATATGATGCGATGTTCCGGCAGGTGGTGTCGGCGCTGCAGAGCCGCAATGCGCGCTTTTGCTGTGCTGGAACGCCGCAAGTGAGCACACTCTAGGCGGACCTTGTGCAGCAGCACATCAAGATCCGGATAGTCCCTCAAAAAACTCTGCACGACCAAATTGAGCACATGTGCCAGACATGGGATGTGAGTGAGGTTGCCGAGGCCCAGAGCTGCCACCAGATTTCGGCCATTATCACACACTACCATGCCTGGTTGGAGATTCGCTGGCACAAACCACACATCGCTCTCCTGCTTGATGGCATTCCAGAGCTCCTGCGCTGTGTGGCTTCGATTCCCCAAAAAAATTAATTTCAAGACGGCCTGTTGACGTTTGGCCACGGCTGTGCTCATGTCGGTTGTAACAGGTAAACGGTCATCACGGGTCCATGTGGAGGTGGACTGTGACGGCTCCTGCAGCGATGATTCTGAGGAACTGGTGTAAGAGGAGGAGTTAATGCGTACAGAATGGATTCCTGCAATCCTTGGAGTGGGCAGGACACGTCCTGCGCCACTCGCACGATCTGTACCCGACTCAACGACATTAACCCAATGGGCAGTGAGGGAAATGTATCGCCCCTGTCCATGTTGACTGGTCCACGCATCGGTGGTGAGGTGGACCTTGCTACTGACGGCATTCAGTAGCGCGTGTTTTATGTGTCCCTCCACATGCTTGTGCAGGGCAGGGACGGCTTGCCTGCTGAAGTAAAAGCGGCTGGGCACATTGTACTGGGGGACTGCCAATGACATCAAGTCACGGAAGCTGTCAGTCTCCACCAACCTGAATGACAGCATTTCCAGTGACAGAAGTTTGGCAATGCCTGCAGTCAGAGCCTGTGCTCGTGGGTGGTTGGACGAGAAAGGCCGCCTTTTCTCCCATGCCTGTACTACCGATGGCTGTAGACTGGGCTGGGAGTGTGTGGATGACTGGGAAAGTGGTGCTGCGGGTGGAATTACAGCGGGTCTCTGGACAACAGGGCCAGAGCTTCTTCCACGGCGATCCTGGGAGGAAGCCGAACCAGCTGCGTGTGAGCTGGAGGAAGAGGCAACACGAGCTGAAGAGGTGGTAGCTGCCGCTGTTGGTTGGCCTAGCTCTTCAGTGTGTTTTTCTAACTCCGCCGCGTGCCTGGTGCACACATGTTTCCACATGTTGGAGGTATTGAGGTTGCTGACATTTCGACCTCTTTTCACTTTGTGATGACACACCTTGCATTTGACATAGCAAATGTCATCTGCAACTGTGTCAAAAAAGGACCAGGCACTGCAAGTCTTGGGAGCACCCTTTTTGGCTTTTGGAAGAGACATGCTCCTAACGGGTGCCAAAGCGGAGGCTGCAGGATCCGCAGTCTTCCCCCTCCCTCTCCCTCTTTGGGCCATATGGGGAATCTCTTCCTCAGAGCTGCTCCCACCACCTTCCTGTCCCTCACGCCAAGATGGGTCAAGGACCTCATCATCTACACTACCCTCTGCCCCCAACTGCTCCTCCTGGGTAGTCTCAGCAGCAGAGCACGCACCAGAAAGTGGCACCTGAGTGTCATCAGCGGATGCGGCCTGCGATGTGGTGACCAGAGGCACTGGCCCACCCGCCTCTTCAGAGGAAGAGAGAAAAAGCGGTTGGGCATCACTGCACCCTGCCTCTTCTTCCATTTCTCCAATGCTGCTTGGCTGGCCCCCTGTTTCCAAGCCAAGAGATGATTCAGAGAACAGAAGTAGAGACGGCTCCTGTCCTGGGATCTCTGTCTGCCTGGGCAATTTGGCAGGTGGTTAAGAGACAGATGGCTGCTCTCCAGTGCACTGTGTCTGAGAGGATGTGGCACTAATTGAAGTTGATGCATTAGCTGCCATCCATCCGACAACGGATTCAATTTGGTCTTCACGCAGCAGCGGTGTACGGTGCTCTGTGACAAAGCTGTGCATGAACGACTGTTCCCTGGTGAAAGTGGGTGCTGATGAGTAACCGGTGCCCGCAGCAGGCACAGAATCCCCACGTCCTCTCCCTGCTCCGCGCCCACGCCCACGTGCCTTACTCACTGCCTTCTTCATCTTGGTTGACTGATAAAGATAAGCAGAAAAGTACTAACAGCTTTGTGTGCTTATTCCTGAAGAGCTCCTAACAGGTATAAGAAACACTAATTTTCTAAAGTGTGGACTAGACTTTAATATGAGCTAATGTGGCCTACACAAATGTAAAGTGGTGTCACTGGTGTGTTTGGTGAACTTTATTATTTATTTATTTTTTTGGGGCTGAACTGACAACAGAGAGAGCTGCAGTCACACGGAGACCGTGCAGACAGCCGTAAATGGCGCTGCAAGGCCCAAAAACCCTCCTCTACATTATCCTATGTAGTGTTTTTCCACAAGTTAGCTGGAGACGAGTGGAAAGACACTAATAGGAATTATTTGAAAAAATGTGCAGCAGCCTGCACTACTTAAAACAAAAGGAAAATTGATTTTACGGTATGACGCAGTGAAGAACCCTGAGCTGGAGACAACCAGGCTATGGCTGCTCACAGACTACAGGGCGAGCTGCAGTCACACGGAGACCGTGCAGACAGCAGTAAACGGCGCTGCAAGGCCCAAAAACCCTCCTCTACGTTATCCTATGTAGTGTTTTTCCACAAGTTAGCTGGAGACGGGTGGAAAGACACTAATAGGAATTTTTTGAAAAAATGTGCAGCAGCCTGCACTACTTAAAACAAAAGGAAAATTGATTTTACGGTATGACGCAGTGAAGAACCCTGAGCTGGAGACAACCAGGCTATGGCTGCTCACAGACTACAGGGCGAGCTGCAGTCACACGGAGACCGTGCAGACAGCCGTAAACGGCGCTGCAAAGCCCAAAAACCCTCCTCTACGTTATCCTATGTAGTGTTTTTCCACAAGTTAGCTGGAGACGGGTGGAACGTCACTAATAGGAATTATTTGAAAAAATGTGCAGCAGCCTGCACTACTTCAAAAAAAACAGACAAAAAAAAACAAAGAACAGTATGAGGCAATGAACCACCCTCCCTGAACTGAATACAACCAGCTATGGATGGCCTATGGCTGCACTCAGACTAGAGAGTGGGCTGCACTCACACACACACACACAGAGACCTTGCAGATCGCTGTGAAAACAGCGCTACAAGGCAAAAGCAAGGTGATTAGCAGGTGAACACAGCGGTTGCTAAATTAGCCTTGGAAAAGAACAATTAAGCAAATCGCTATCTCAAAACTGGCCCTCAGTCAGCAAACAGCGTCCTGTCACTAACTGAATTCACAGCAGAGTGAGCGCAAAATGGCGCCAGCGACTTTTAAACTGCATCATGACATCATGTCAGCAGCCAATCACAGCCTTGCCAGTAGTTTCATGCCCTCCATGCTAAACAGGATGTGCCCACACTTGGAATCATTCTCATTGGCTGATTTCATACAAATTTGTGCAGTTTGAATCCTGGGAACTTCCGATTCCGGTATCCGATACGCGGCAAGTATCGGATCTCGGTATCGGAATTCCGATACCGATAAGTATCGGCCGATACCCGATACTTGTGGTATCGGAATGCTCAACACTACTCAGCAGTCAAATATCATCCAGCATTTACTGTATACTGCTTCAGTTGTGCATTGAAACAATAAAGTCAGACTTGTTTGGTTAGAAATAGCATCACTATATTGATACTGCAGTGCTGCAGTGCAAAAAGTCCATCTCAGATGGACCAATTTTCTTGTGATATTAATTCCGCAATTTTTTTTTCAGCAGTCAAATATTATATGACATTTATACTGCTCTAGTTGTGCATCAAAACAAAAAACACAGACTTGGTTGATTAGAAATAGCATTGCTATATTGATACTGCAGTGTAAGAAGTCCATTTGAGGTGGACCGATTTTCCTGAGATAGTAATAATGCAACATTTTCTCTACAGGGACATATCATGTGTAATTTAACATTGGGAAGATGTGTGGTAAGGGAGGGGGAAGTGGACAAGATTCTGATGGTAAGTGCAGAGCCTGAAGCCGTGGGCAAGGTGAAACTGTGCCTGCCGCAGGAGCACACCAAACACACATATCATGTTGATCTAGCTTCCTGTTACTTTGTAAGGGGCGTGGAACACCACTCATGAAGACCAGTGTTACAAGGTTGTTGGATGGATAGTAGATAATGCTTCCAGTCACTTTGCAAGAGACACCTTGTCTTCCACACGGTCTTGTCTCAGTAGCCATGATTCTGGACCACATAATCCTCATCCTGATCCTCCTTCCTCCTACCATGCCTAGTATCCAGAGACAAGTGATCCTACACTTGGACTCTCCTAAGAACTGTTCACATTACTATTTATAGATCAGGCCACTCGAATTGCCCGATTTAAGTGGGACATGAGGATATCACATGTAGTGATGCCCAAATATTTGAGCAGTCATGCTCACAAGAAGATGACGGTGGAAAATGCAATTACTGTTGCAAGAGGTGGATGATAATGAGACACAATTGCAAACAAGTTATGTTGTTACATAGGCAAGTCAGGAGGAGAACCACGGTGCGGAAGTGGAAGATGAGGTGATGGACAATGAAGTCACTGGCCAAACCTGGGAAGGTGAGATGCAGAGTAAGGACAACAGTGCACAGGAGGAGGATCTGCAGCACCACAACAGGCAGGAAGAGGCAGTGGGGTGGCCAGAGAATAGAGATGAGGGAATATTTCAATTTTCGGTTCAGATTACGATCACCAATTTTGAAATATTCACCAATTTATTCGTCAAATATTCGCTGGACATAGCCGAACGCCATTGGAGTCAGTGAGAGGCAAAAAAAAATCTGCATACACAACACCTTTAATCGGACCCAAAAGCTACCAAAACACATAAAATTAGGGGCAGACACCAGGAAAGTGGTCTCAATTGATCCACAGTGCAAATTTTAGAATGGCATGGCAGTAATCAGCCATGCATGAGGTATCTGTTGTGATTTTGCTTTTTGCTCCCTCTAGTGGTCATTAGTGATTTGACTCTGGAGCTTCTGTCTTTTCCTATATCCTCACCTGGGCCGTTAGTTCAGGGGCGTTGCTATATAAGCTCCCTGGACCTTCAGTTCAATGCCTGGCATCGTTGAAATCAGAGCTAATCTGTTGTGCTCTTGTCCTATGATCCTGGTTCCTGTATTTCAAGCTAAGTCTTCTTCTTTGCTTTTTGCTTTTGTTTTGTTTGGTATTTTTGTCCAGCTTGTTCCAATCTGTATCCTGACCTTTGCTGGAAGCTCTAGGGGGCTGGTGTTCTCCCCCCGGACCGTTAGACGGTTCGGGGGTTCTTGAATCTCCAGCGTGGATTTTTATAGGGTTTTTGTTGACCAGATAAGTTATCTTGCTATATTCTGCTATTAGTAAGCTGGCCTCTCTTTGCTGAACCTGGTTCATTTCTGTGTTTGTCATTTCCTCTTACCTCACCGTTATTATTTGTGGGGGGCTTGTATCTTGCTTTGGGGTCCCTTTCTCTGGAGGCAAGAGAGGTCTTTGTTTTCTTCTCCTAGGGGTAGTTAGATTCTCCGGCTGGCGCGAGTCATCTAGCGATCCGTAGGCATGATCCCCGGCTACTTCTAGTGTTGGCGTTAGGAGTAGCTATTTGGTCAATCCAGTTACCACAGCCCTATGAGCTGGATTTTTTGAATCTCGCAGACTTACACGTTCCTCTGAGACCCTGTCCACTGGGGTCATAACAGTATGCCAGGCCAGTATTAAATGTTTAATGCATTGCAGAAGTGGGATTATAAGAAAGAAAATTTTGAGTTTTTTTTTTCCCTCTCTCATTTTTTTTTTTTTTTCTTTTCCCCTTTACCTCAAAGTGGCTTAAAGCTTGCTGCAGACATGAATGTCCAGACCTTGATTACAAGTGTGGACCAGCTTGCCGCTCGTGTGCAGGGTATACAAGATTATGTTACCAGAAATCCTAGGTCTGAACCCAAGATTCCGATTCCTGAACTGTTTTCAGGAGACCGATTTAAGTTTAGGAATTTCAGGAATAATTGTAAATTGTTTTTGTCCCTGAAACCTTGTTCGTCTGGAGACTCTGCTCAACAAGTAAAAATTGTTATTTCATTCTTACGGGGTGACCCTCAAGATTGGGCTTTTTCGTTGGCGCCAGGAGATCCGGCATTGGCTGATATTGATGCGTTTTTTCTGGCGCTCGGTTTACTTTATGAGGAACCCAATCTTGAGATTCAGGCAGAGAAAGCCTTGCTGGCTATGTCTCAGGGCCAGGACGAGGCTGAGGTGTATTGCCAAAAATTTCGGAAATGGTCCGTGCTGACACATTGGAACGAGTGTGCACTGGCCGCTAATTTTAGAAATGGCCTTTCTGAGGCCATTAAGAATGTTATGGTGGGTTTTCCCATTCCCACAGGTCTGAATGATACCATGTCCCTGGCTATTCAAATTGACCGGCGGTTGCGGGAGCGCAAAACCGCAAATTCCCTCATGTTGTTGTCTGAACAGACACCTGATGTGATGCAATGTGATAGAAAAACCGCAAATTCCCTCATGGTGTTGTCTGAACGGACACCTGATTTGATGCAATGTGATAGAATCCTGACTAGAAATGAGAGGAAAATTCATAGACGCCGGAATGGCTTGTGCTACTACTGTGGTGATTCTACACATGTTATCTCAGCATGCTCTAAACGTATATCTAAGGTTGTTAGTCCTGTCACCGTTGGTAATTTGCATCCTAAGTTTATTCTGTCTGTAACTTTGATTTGCTCACTGTCATCTTATCCTGTCATGGCGTTTGTAGATTCAGGTGCTGCCCTGAGTCTTATGGATCTCTCATTTGCTAAGCGCTGTGGTTTTATTCTTGAACCATTAGAAAATCCTATCCCTCTTAGGGGTATTGATGCTACGCCATTAGCAGAAAATAAACCGCAGTATTGGACACAGGTTACCATGTGCATGACTCCTGAACACCGCGAGGTGATACGTTTTCTCGTTCTACATAAAATGCATGATTTGGTTGTTTTGGGGCTGCCATGGTTACAGACCCATAATCCAGTCCTTGACTGGAAGGCTATGTCAGTGTCTAGTTGGGGCTGTCGTGGTATTCATGAGGATTCCCTGCCTGTGTCTATTGCTTCTTCTACGCCTTCGGAAGTTCCGGAGTATTTGTCTGATTATCAGGATGTCTTTAGCGAGTCCAGGTCCAGTGCATTGCCTCCTCATAGGGAATGTGACTGTGCAATAGATTTGATTCCAGGCAGTAAATTTCCTAAGGGAAGACTGTTTAATCTGTCGATACCTGAACATACCGCTATGCGTTCATATATCAAGGAGTCTCTGGAGAAAGGACACATCCGTCCGTCTTCTTCCCCTCTTGGTGCGGGATTCTTTTTTGTGGCTAAAAAGGACGGATCTTTGAGGCCTTGTATTGACTATCGGCTTTTAAATAAGATCACTGTCAAATTTCAGTATCCTTTGCCGCTGTTGTCTGACTTGTTTGCTCGGATTAAAGGTGCCAAGTGGTTTACCAAGATAGACCTTCGTGGTGCGTACAACCTTGTGCGCATTAAGCAAGGGGATGAATGCATTCAATACGCCCGAAGGTCATTTTGAGTACTTGGTGATGCCTTTTGGGCTCTCTAATGCCCCTTCAGTTTTTCAGTCCTTTATGCATGACATTTTCCGGAACTATCTGGATAAATTTTTGATCGTTTATCTGGATGATATTCTGTTTTTTTCTGATAATTGGGACTCGCATGTGGAGCAGGTCAAGATGGTCTTTAAAATTTTGCGTGAAAATTCTTTGTTTGTCAAGGGCTCAAAGTGTCTTTTTGGTGTACAGAAGGTTCCCTTTTTGGGGTTCATTTTTTCCCCTTCTGCTGTGGAGATGGACCCAGTCAAGGTCCGAGCTATTCTTGATTGGACTCAGCCCTCGTCAGTTAAGAGTCTTCAGAAGTTCTTGGGTTTCGCTAACTTCTACCGTCGTTTTATCGCTAACTTTTCTAGCATTGTGAAACCTTTGACGGATATGACCAAGAAGGGCTCCGATGTGGTTAATTGGGCTCCTGCTGCCGTGGAGGCTTTCCAGGAGTTGAAACGTCGGTTTACTTCGGCGCCTGTTTTGTGCCAGCCTGATGTCTCGCTTCCCTTTCAGGTTGAGGTGGATGCTTCAGAGATTGGAGCAGGGGCCGTTTTGTCGCAGAGAGGCCCTGGTTGCTCTGTTATGAGACCTTGCGCCTTTTTCTCTAGGAAGTTTTCGCCTGCGGAGCGAAATTATGATGTGGGCAATCGGGAGTTGTTGGCCATGAAATGGGCATTTGAGGAGTGGCGTCATTGGCTCGAGGGTGCTAAGCATCGTGTGGTGGTCTTGACTGATCACAAAAATCTGATGTATCTTGAGTCTGCTAAACGCCTGAATCCTAGACAGGCCCGCTGGTCATTGTTTTTCTCCCGTTTTGACTTTGTTGTCTCGTATTTACCAGGTTCAAAAAATGTGAAGGCCGATGCTCTTTCCAGGAGCTTTGTGCCTGATGCTCCTGGAGTCGCTGAACCTGTTGGTATTCTTAAGGATGGTATTATCTTGTCAGCTATTTCTCCAGATCTGCGACGTGTGTTGCAGAGATTTCAGGCTGATAGGCCTGATTCTTGTCCACCTGACAGACTGTTTGTGCCTGATAAGTGGACCAGCAGAGTCATTTCCGAGGTTCATTCCTTGGTGTTGGCAGGTCACCCAGGAATTTTTGGCACCAGAGATCTGGTGGCCAGATCCTTTTGGTGGCCTTCCTTGTCTAGGGATGTGCGGTCATTTGTACAGTCCTGTGGGACTTGTGCTCGAGCTAAGCCTTGCTGTTCTCGTGCCAGCGGGTTGCTCTTGCCCTTGCCTGTCCCTAAGAGACCTTGGACACATATCTCCATGGATTTCATTTCTGATCTTCCGGTGTCTCAAGGCATGTCTGTTATCTGGGTGATATGTGATCGCTTCTCCAAGATGGTCCATTTGGTTCCTTTGCCTAAGCTGCCTTCCTCTTCCGATCTGGTTCCTGTGTTTTTCCAGAACGTGGTTCGTTTGCACGGCATCCCTGAGAATATTGTGTCAGACAGAGGATCCCAGTTCGTTTCCAGATTCTGGCGATCCTTTTGTAGTAGGATGGGCATTGACTTGTCGTTTTCGTCTGCTTTCCATCCTCAGACTAATGGACAGACGGAGCGAACTAATCAGACTTTGGAGGCTTATTTGAGGTGTTTTGTCTCTGCTGATCAGGACGATTGGGTGACCTTCTTGCCGTTGGCTGAGTTTGCCCTTAACAATCGGGCTAGTTCCGCCACCTTGGTTTCGCCGTTTTTCTGCAACTCTGGTTTCCACCCTCGTTTTTCTTCGGGTCATGTGGAACCTTCTGACTGCCCTGGGGTGGATTCTGTGGTGGATAGGTTGCAGCGGATCTGGAATCTTGTGGTGGACAACTTGAAGGTGTCACAGGAGAGGGCTCAGCGCTTTGCCAACCGCCGCCGCGGTGTGGGTCCCCGACTACGTGTTGGGGATTTGGTGTGGCTTTCTTCCCGCTTTGTTCCTATGAAGGTTTCCTCTCTCAAATTTAAACCTCGTTTTATTGGTCCTTACAAGATATTGGAAATCCTTAATCCTGTATCCTTTCGCCTGGATCTTCCTGTGTCGTTTGCTATCCACAACGTGTTTCATAGGTCCTTGTTGCGGCGGTACGTTGTGCCTGTGGTTCCTTCTGCTGAGCCTCCTGCTCCGGTGTTGGTTGAGGGCGAGTTGGAGTACGTGGTGGAGAAGATCTTGGATTCTCGTCTCTCCAGGCGGAGGCTTCAGTACCTGGTCAAGTGGAAGGGCTATGGTCAGGAAGATAATTCCTGGGTGGTCGCCTCTGATGTTCATGCGGCCGATTTAGTTTGTGCCTTTCACGCCGCTCGTCCTGATCGCCCTGGTGGTCGTGGTGAGGGTTCGGTGACCCCTCACTAAGGGGGGGGGGTACTGTTGTGATTTTGCTTTTTGCTCCCTCTAGTGGTCATTAGTGATTTGACTCTGGAGCTTCTGTCTTTTCCTATATCCTCACCTGGGCCGTTAGTTCAGGGGCGTTGCTATATAAGCTCCCTGGACCTTCAGTTCAATGCCTGGCATCGTTGAAATCAGAGCTAATCTGTTGTGCTCTTGTCCTATGATCCTGGTTCCTGTATTTCAAGCTAAGTCTTCTTCTTTGCTTTTTGCTTTTGTTTTGTTTGGTATTTTTGTCCAGCTTGTTCCAATCTGTATCCTGACCTTTGCTGGAAGCTCTAGGGGGCTGGTGTTCTCCCCCCGGACCGTTAGACGGTTCGGGGGTTCTTGAATCTCCAGCGTGGATTTTTATAGGGTTTTTGTTGACCAGATAAGTTATCTTGCTATATTCTGCTATTAGTAAGCTGGCCTCTCTTTGCTGAACCTGGTTCATTTCTGTGTTTGTCATTTCCTCTTACCTCACCGTTATTATTTGTGGGGGGCTTGTATCTTGCTTTGGGGTCCCTTTCTCTGGAGGCAAGAGAGGTCTTTGTTTTCTTCTCCTAGGGGTAGTTAGATTCTCCGGCTGGCGCGAGTCATCTAGCGATCCGTAGGCATGATCCCCGGCTACTTCTAGTGTTGGCGTTAGGAGTAGCTATTTGGTCAATCCAGTTACCACAGCCCTATGAGCTGGATTTTTTGAATCTCGCAGACTTACACGTTCCTCTGAGACCCTGTCCACTGGGGTCATAACAGGTATCAGGGTCTGGGCCAGCATTTACAGCTTTGAATTGAACTTCAAATTAAATGAGGTGGGTGAGGCATCGGTGTAGGTCTGCTGTGCTGAGAGCCTTCATACCACATGCAACAGCTCAACCTACTTTTATGCTCAGTCACACTCAGGTAGCACAAATATAAGTTTCGCAGACTACTATTGTCAGAAAAATGCAAGGATAGTAACAGATGTAGTTGATTCAAAGGGTGCATAGGTCTGCCGGTTTTGGAGGCCTACTACTACATGCAACACACATGAAGGAGACCCAACCAGGAGTCTACACCTTTCCAAACATTAGTGGCAGACACTACTAAAAATGGCATCAATTTCACCAGAGTAGAACTAGTATAATGGGGAATGACACCTCTTCCACTACAGCCAGCCCAGCAAATGGAGACTGTAAAGGCCAAGGTTGTGGAACCACTATACTGTAGTCCTCTGAAAACCTAGAGGGGCGTAACGAGGTGGCCTACCAAGTCCATCATTGGATAAGCATCAGTAGGTGAAAACTGCGACCCCAGGAGGGACAAGGAGGTGGCACCAGGTGCTACTCAAGTGCTTACCTACAGAGTGTGGCAGCTGACTCCTAGATTTGGTAAGCTGGATGAAGAATACAGGCAGGCACTGTAGGGACACTGGAACCACAGGTACAGATGGGACCGGGTGAGGAACAGAAAAGTACTGGCAGGTGTGGACTGGATTGGGTGTTACACAGATGGGCACTGGCAGGTTTGGACTGGACCAGGTGTTACACAGATGGGCACTGACAGGTGCGGGTTGGATTGGGTGTTACACAGGTGTGCACTGGCAGGTACAGACTGGACCAGGTGTTACACAGATGTGCACTGGCAGGTGTGGGCTTGACTGGGTGTTACACAGATGGAAAGCTAAAGTACTAGACAACGGGGCTTGTAGAAATAAAATACTAAACACTTAAAGTTGGATAACTAAAACAATATACACCAGAAGATGGAGAACTAAACTACTAGACAACAGGGTTGGAGAAGTAAACTACTAAACACCTAGTTATGGAGAACTATACCACTGCACACCAAGGGATGGTAAACTAAAACACTAGACACCAAGGTGTCACTAGACAGCAAATCTTGGAATCCCCAAGGCTTGTGGGACACACCTCTGTATGTAACCCTTTTCCCACTGCTTCTGCCTGCTCCACCTCCTCTAGGTACTCCACCTATGCCCTCAACATCTCCCTTTATGACACACACTTTTCAACAGTGCAGACTTATATTCCCCCACTACCGTACTGTGCAGCCAGAGAAGACCGCAACCAGGCAGTGTTTAAATTCATATGACTTAGAGAATGCAGTCACACAGCTCAAGCATTGTGGACAGCTATCCAGGCCAAGGTAGAGCACTGGCTGTCTCCATTGAACCTGGAGTCAGTGAAGACTGTGTGCAATAACGGTATGAACCTGGTGGCAGACCTTCGCCGGCAACCTCACACACATGTGTTGAATGGCTCAAATCCTCAACCTGGTGGTATAGCAATTTCTATGCCACTATCCCAGTCTGGATGCGCTGCTGTAGAAAGGCTAGCTGCTATGTGCTCATTTCTAGCGTCTACATCACTCGTGGTCATAGACTTACATTGCTACAGAAGTCTTTCGGGTTACCGGTTAACCAGTTGATATGTGCTGCACTGATACTGTTGCAGAGACTGTGACAGCAGCAGTGACCCTTGGTAAAGTATGACATTTTGCATAGTCTGACCCAAAACCGTATGAACATGTAACAAATCATGCTTGCTAAGTGGGCACAGATGATGGATCTCTGCACCCTTTTGCACTGTTTTGAAATGGACACTAAGATGGTTAGCGCTGATGTGGCCATCATCAGCATCACTATTCCAGTCATGTACATGCAGGAGCATACTTTGAATAGTCTGCAGGAGGAGGTGGTGATCGCAGAGGAAGAGAAGGAAGCAGAGGAGGATGCGGAAGTGATAACAATATTTCTAACTTTTGGACTGTCATTGCACAGGCGGGTGCCATGGGAGGGTGGATTATAGCAATTGAGGGGGACTCAAGGTACCAGACAAACTGTAAAGGTGCAGGAGCCGAGGAACAATCGGAAGATGAGGAGGAATAGTTGATGGGCACGCAACAGTCAGGATATGAAGAGCGGTTGGTGGGAGAGGACAGAGGATGCCAGTTTATGTCTTTCCCCAGCACCAACCCACCATGTACTTGGACTTCATGGAAGCGGCCGACACATGCACGCCTTCTTCATCCTTCTTCAGCGTGATTTTTGGCCATATTGTTATGATTTAAAATAGTGCTGATTACTGAGATGCCACTCTGTTAGATCCACGGCACAAGAGTAAATTTTGCCAGATGCTTCCCCACTTAGAAAGGGATGCGTGCATGGTGGTATATCGAAACATGCTTGTAGAGAATCTTGAGAGTGGCTTTCCCCAAGACAGCAGTGAGGCACTCAGTGTGCATTGCAGTTCTAGAATTTCAACCCCAGGAACGTCAAATTGTCATTGCAAAAACATTAGCAGCAGCAGTGTAAGTGGCAGAAGCAAATTCTGTGAGCTGTTTGTCACAAACTTTAGGCCAGCCCGTACACCAGCAGAACAAAGTATAAGTCTGACATATAGTGAACGACTGGAGAGGATGATGCAGGAGTAATTTGAGCTCAATATAAATGCCATCAGGGAGGGTTTGGACCCTTTTGCATTTTGGTCTTCAAAAATGAAACAGTGGTCTGAGCTCGCTTGTCATGCCTTGGAGGTTTTTTCATACTCGGCAGCCAGCGTTCTCTCAGATCGAGTCTTCAAAACTGCTGTTGGTGTTCTGACAGATAAGTGCATCCGGCTGTCACCTGAAAGTATAGACCTCCTAACTTTCAATGATCCGTGATACAAGAGTAAATTTAGCCAGATGATTCACCTCCTCAAAAGGGACGCAACCCTGCTGGAGTATCAAAATATGCTTGTAGAGATTATTAAGAGTGATTTTTCACAAGACAGCAGTGAGGCACACAATGTGCATTGCAGTTATATACTTCCAACCATGATAACGTCGAGTCATCAACTCAAAAACATTAGCAGCAGCAGTGTAAGTGGCAGAGGCAGCATGGTGGCCTAGTGATTAGCACTTGAGCCTTGCAGCATTGGAATCCTGGGTTAAAACCCCACCAAGAACCACATCTGCAAGTTTGTATGTTCTCACCATGTTTGCATGGGTTTCCTCTGGATACTCTAAATTTCTCCCACACTAAAAAGATATATTGATAGGAAATTTGAAAATCATGAGCCTCATTGGGGACAGGTCCGAAAATGTCTGTGAAGCGCCGTGTAATTATTGAAGCTATTTAAGTTAGTAAAACTAACTAAACATTAAAATAAGCAATTTCTATGAGTCGTTTCACAAATTTTTTTAGACCAGCCAGTAGACCAGCAGAACAGAGTGCAAGTCCAACACATAATGAATGACTGGAGAAGATGGCGTAGGAGTATTTTGAGCTCAATATCTATGCCATCGGGGAGAAGGGCGGTTGGACCCTTTACATTTTGGTTTATAAAAATGGAATAATGCCCTGAGTTTACCAGTCAAGCCTTGGAGGTGACCTTCTGGACCACAGTATTACTACAAAGAATTTATATTTTGATATGTGGACTGCTTCCTAGGCCAACATATTACCAGCACAACATTTCTGACAAAATGTGGCATTATTTCAGGACAATGGTATTAGCACAATAAATTTTTATTTTCAAGCGTGGACTGATTTGCCACTGAAACACAGTTTTAGCACAAATGATTTGGAGTAGCTAATTGCATCTAATGGCTGCAACACTGTATTAGGCCCGAAAGTTTTTAAGTGGAAATCTGGACTTCTGATTTGAACTAAAAAATAGTTTCAGCACAAACGATTTGGAGTAGTTAATTGCGCCTAGTGTTGCACCACTAAATTAGGCGTAATGATTTTTACGGCTTCTGATTTGCCACTAAAACACTTTTAGCATGAACAATTTGGAGTAGCTAATTGGGCCTCGTGGCTGCACCACTATATTAGGCTTAATGATTTTTAAGTGGAAATCTCGCCTTCTGATTTGCTACTGAAACACAGTTTTAGCACAAATGATTTGGAGTAGCTAATTGCACTAGTGGCTGCACCCCTGTATTAGACCTAATGATTTTTACATGGAAATCTGGCCTTCTGATTTGCCACTGAAACACAATATTGGCATAAACGATTTGGAGTAGCTAACTGGGCCTTGTGGCTGCAACACTATATAAGCCAAACGGTTTTACGTGGAAATCTGGTTTTCTGATTCACCACTAAAGCACAGTTTCAGCACAAACGATTTGGAGTAGCTAATTCTGCCTAGTGGCTGCACCACCATATTAGGCCTAATAATTTTTAAGTGGAAGTCTGGCCTTCTGATTTGACACTGAAACACAGTTTTAGCACAAACTATTTGGAGTAGCTAATTGCATCTGTAGCGCCCCCACTGTCGCAGGGCCGAGGGGTACCCGGTACCGGGCCTCTGAGTCTCTGTTCTGGGGTTGTCACGGTGGCTAGACCCGGTCCGTGACCCTGCTGAGGGGCGTACAATGATAGGTGTGCAAGATGGTGATGATGTTGTGGTGGTGCGGTGCAGTGCTGGTCACAGTAAATAACAAGGACACCAGGTTGCAGTCTCTTTACCTTTTTACTGAAGGTTTGGAGGTGCCCAATCCAGAGCACTGTTAACAGGGCTGGCTGAGACCGGACGGTCCGACGGCACATCCAGAGTTCCCTTTGCAGGTGGGAATCAGTGTCTACCCTCTAGCGCCTGTGTGTTGTAGTCCTTCCTTGCTGAGCTCCCCAGGATAGTCCTCACAACTGATTCTGTCTGTCTCTGATGTTCGTTCTCTCTCCGTCCCCCAGATGATATGGTTGGACGCACCCATATGACGGGGTAGGCCTGGAGTTCTTCCGGGACTCTAGAGTCGCCCCTCTCCCACAGCTGCCTCCGTTGTCTGCTTAGGTGTTTTAGTGAGACAGCCAACCTATAATTGACTGTCCGGCCGTGGTTTGAAGTAATGCTTAAAGTCTCTTACTTTCTCGGCGTTCCGGCCACCGACTGTTTGCGCCTCAGAAGGATGTTGCCTCGATCTTGCAGCACGACTCCTTCTGGTCCTATCACCTCTTTGCTGTATTCCCGTTTTTCTCTCTCTTTTTGTCCTTTCTTAGGAATCTGTCAGGATCCCATCCCTGACAGGTCCTCTCTCTAGCTCTTCCTAGTTACTTCTCACTGTCTTCCTGTCCAACCCCCAGTTTTACCAGAGTGTGAGGAGTGGCCTACTAGATAGAACCACTCCCCCTGGTGGCCGGAGTGTGAAGTGTAGTGTGAGTGTTACCTGGTCAGGTGAACTCCTTTAGTGCAATCAGACGCAACATCGCCCCCCTTAGCGGAAATACCATAAACAATTAAACATAACAGTGCTTCCCTTTATGGGAGGTGAGGACTCTTGAACGTTGCGAAAGTTAGGTCATGCACAGTTTATGACTCTCAGTTCAGTGGTTGAAACAGCGGGGACCCCGGGTAAACAAAGGGGTCCCCTTTTAGAAGTTTTTGGGAGTAATTCACTGTCCATTACTCCGTTGTTCATTTTAAAACCTGTAACAAAAGATATGCACACAAACAATTGTTGACTAAATAGCAGCCCTCACTAATACCTCCAAGTTTTGTAGCGGAGGGGAGTTTGATTCTGAGTGCTGCGTGTGGACCTTCGCAGCGCAGTGGTCGCTATTGACCTAACAGGGCCCGCTATGCTTGCTACCGCTGGTGTAGTGCACTGTCTTCTGGCTACACTTCTAGTGAGTCTGGGTAGCACTGGCAGGCTAGAGCTCTCAGGGCTGCTGCTTCCAACAGTGGGTATGGCAGGCTCGCCGATAGCAGAGGGAGGATTTGCCATTTCAACGGTCGGCACAGCATCTTCAGGTAGGGCTTGTTGAGGCTGTGGGGCCGGATGATCTGGTGCCACCATTGTTTCTGGTGGGTCCGGCTGGGGGAACGTTAGAACAGGTACCACGATGGCCTGATTTATCTGAGTCCAGGACTGGGGAAAGTCACCAAGGACAGTGTGGATCATCTTCTCCTTTTCTACAGGTGGGGAGTTTCCTGGATCCATTTCCTTCGCTCTCAGCTTATCAGGGCAGGCTTTAAGGTGGTCCCTGGATATCACCGTCGAGGTCTCCCCTCTGTCCTTGCTGATGAGACAGACCTTCGTGTTGTCGAAATCGGATGGCAGGATGGTATATGGTTCCGCTTCCCATTGGTCATCGAGCTTGTGTAGTCTCCTCTTTCGTTTGAGTACTTGCTCACCAGGTGACAGGGGAATCGCAGGAGCGTGCTGGTTGTAGTCCCTTTCTTGTTTCTGCCTAGCCTGGGCGAGACTTCTTTCCACGCACTCCTGTACTTTGCGGTACCTTCGCTGCCTTTCTGCATCCCAATCTGCATCCGGCGAGGTATCTTCGGGGACTAGGACCCCCATGTCCAGATCAACGGGTAACTGGCTAGACCTTCCTCGCATCAGGTACGCTGGAGTGCAGTTGGTAGAATTTACTGGGATGTGATTGTATATATCCACCAAGTCAGGCAACTTTGTCGGCCACAGGTTCCGTTCCTCTACAGGCAATGTCTTCAATAAGTCGATCACCACTTGGTTCATCTTTTCGCACATCCCATTGGTTTGAGGATGGTACGGTGTGGTTCTGATCTTCTTACACCCGTACAGTTGGCAGAACTCTTGGAACACTTCTGCTTCGAATGCTGGTCCCTGATCGGTCAGTACCTTCTCCGGGTAGCCATGGGAACTACAAAAGTACTGCTGGAAGGCCTTGGCGGCAGTCCTGGCCGTTAGATCCTTGACAGGCACAACCACCAAAAATCTGGAGTAGTGATCTACGATGGTAAGAGCGTAAATATAGCCTGACCGGCTAGGTGTCAGCTTCACATGATCCAGCGCGACCAGTTCGAGCGGCCGCCTGGTGATGATAGGCTGCAAGGGAGCCCGCTGGCTGCCACGGTCCCTCCTGCGTAGGCTACATGGACCGCACTCTCGACACCACTTCTCAATGGCTCTCTTCATGCCAATCCAATAGAACCTCCCTCGGAGTAGCCTCTCCAGCTTCCTCCACCCGAAGTGTCCGGCTCCATCGTGGTAGGCTCCTAGAACCATGGGCGCATCTCGCCTTGGCACCACTATCTGCCATACCAATTCGTGAGTACGTGGGTCGATGCTTCTCCGGCACAGCTTGCCATCATGGATAAACAGTTTGCTTCTCCCCTTCCACAGCTGTTGGGTCTCCTGTAGATCATCTGGGACGGGATGCAGCCCTGCCTGCGTCAAGAGCTCTTTCACCCGACGGACCGCGGAATCACCATCCTGAGTTTCCGCCCATCCGTGATGGGGCAGGGGATTCAGCGTGGCATCCGGTTGGTTCTTGTTCCTGTTCCTCACATGATGGGAGTTCTGAGTGGCTTTGGGGCGATGGAATGCAGGCAGCTCCACCTCTTCAAGTGCCTCCGGGTCTTCCCCCATTTCTGGCAAATTTGGCATTCGAGACAAGGCATCGGCATTTGCATTCTTGCGTCCTGCCCGGTACTTGATGGTGAAGTCGTAGTTGGACAGCCGGGCCATCCACCGCTGTTCCAAGGCCCCGAGTTTGGCTGTATCCAGATGCGTTAGCAGATTGTTATCCATGAAGACGGTGAATTTCGCTGAGGCCAGGTAGTGTTTGAACCTCTCTGTCACTGCCCAGATGATGGCAAGGAATTCCAGCTTAAAGGAGCTGTAGTTGTCAGGGTTCCTTTCTGTGGGGCGAAGTTTCCTGCTGGCGTAAGCGATTACCCTTTCCTTGCCTTTCTGGACCTGGGACAGCACGGCTCCCAATCCTACATTGCTGGCATCCGTGTACAGCACAAACGGTTGGTCGTATTCAGGGTAGGCCAGTACCTCTTCTCCCATCAGTGCCGACTTCAAGCAAGTGAAGGATCCTTCCAGCCCCTCGTTCCAATCAAATGGGGTGTTCTTCCCCTTGGTCTTCTTTGATTGGCCCACCAACAGGTCTTGCAAGGGCTCTGCCTTCTTGGTGAAGTCCTTAATGAACCTCCGGTAATAGCCTACCAGCCCGAGGAACTGCCGGACTTCATGGAGGTTGCTGGGCTTCGGCCAGTCCTGGATCACCGTGACCTTGTCGGGGTCTGGGGCCACTCCTTCAGCACTCACCACATGGCCCAGGTACTGTACTTTGGGTTTCAGCAGATGACATTTGGACGGTTTCACCTTTAAGCCAAAGTTGGACAGGGCTTCAAACACCTCAGCCAGGTGTTTCAGATGGTCTTCGTAGGTCTTAGAGAAGACAATGACATCATCCAAATACAGCAGTACGGTCTCAAAGTTCTTGTGCCCCAGACAGCACTCCATCATTCTCTGGAATGTCCCCGGGGCATTGCACAATCCGAAGGGCATGTAGTTGAACTCGCAGAGACCCATCGGTGTCGTGAAGGCCGTCTTCTCTTTGTCCGCCTCCGCCACGGGAACCTGCCAATACCCACTGGTGAGATCTAAGGTAGAGAAATAGTTAGCAGACTTTAGGGCAGCCAGAGACTCCTCTATCCTGGGCAGTGGGTATGCGTCCTTATGTGTAATGCGATTCAACTGCCTGTAATCAACGCACATCCTCATTGTGCCATCTTTCTTTTTAACAAGGACTAACGGAGCTGCCCAGGGGCTACAACTGTCTCTCACCACCCCAGCCTCCTTCATTTCTCACAACATGTCCTTAGCGCACTGGTAATGAGCTGGGGGTACAGGGCGGTATCTCTCTTTTATGGGCCGGTGATCTCCCGTGGGGATATGGTGTTGGATCCCTTTCACCTGTCCAAAATCTAAGGGGTGTTTGCTAAATACCCGCTCGTACTCGTGAACCACCCTGTAGGCCCCCTGTTTCTGATGGGATGGGGTGGAGTCAGTGCCCACATGCAATTCCCGACACCAATCTTTCGAGGGCCCTGCAGAACCGTTGTCCCCCGCCAGATTAGATGGGGCCAAGGGTCCAGGTGTTTGTATCACACTATTATTGACGGTGAACAGTTTGGCGCGCGTGGCATACTTGGTGAGATGGACCTCTTCCTCCCCGCAATTAAGGACACGTACTGGCACCCTCCCCTGGTGGACGTTGACCACCCCCCTGGCTGTTAGGAGCGTAGGTCTATTGTCTGAATAGACAGGTTCTACCAGGGCCTGGTAGTCCTTTCCCCTGATTCCTATGGCTGCCCGACACCATATTAACATCTCACTCCTGGGGGGTATCGCGATGGGGTTTGAATCACTCACAGTGACACGACCAATCTCACCACCAGTCAGCTCTACCTGCTGTCTTTGCATCAGAGCTCTGATTTCTTTTTGCAGGGCGCATTGTTCACTGTGGCCAGCGGTTTCTGCTACCTGTTGCAACAGAACAATAACTTCTGCAAGACAATTTTCTATAACATTAGTACCGATAGTCATCATGGGATTACATTCTCGGCGGTCAATATCAACAATTACAATCCCCTGGGCTTTCAATTCCACCCGCCCCACCTTGATGGTGGCCTCTTTATACCCCACTTGTGGCAATGGCTGACCATTACTGGCTATTATGGTGAAATCGTCATCGGGGCCATGAGTAATATCGGTGTCCTCCCAATAACGTTTATAAAGCACGTAAGGCATAGTCGTCACCTGAGAACCAGTGTCCAGCAAAGCATTCATGGGGATACCGTCAACCACTACAGGAAGAACTGGTCGCCCTCCAACGTATTTGGCTCTCCAATGTTGCGGGCCTGATCGTCCTACTCCTGGGGGTTGGCCCTTTGCCCCAGGGTTTGCTCATTTAAAGGACAGTACCTTGCAAGGTGGCCCACCTGATGACAGCGGCGGCAGATGGGTCGTCCGTCCTGATGGAAGCGATCGTTGTCCCGGCCTCTGGTCGGCGGAGTCCTCCTCCGTCGTATCCAAGGGACATCCTCTGGTCTGGGGGCCAGCTGGATCTTCTCCTTGGGGGCCTCCTGTAGGGACTGCACCGTCCGGGCCAGGGCAGCAACGCTTTTGATCAGCTCCTGCATCTGGAGGCGGAGTCCTGCAGGGGAGTCGTCCTCTAGGCTCTGGGCATCGGCCTCGGCGGCGACTGGGGTATCTGACGCCACCTCCTGGTGGTATGTGAGAGCGGGACGCCTGGGTGGTATTGTGCGGCTGGGTTGTCGCTCATGCAGCGCCTGGATAGCTTTATCCTTGAATTGCGCAAAAGTCAAGTCTGGATTCTGCATGGCCAGGAAGTATAATTGGCCCCTTTGGTGACTGCACAGGAGCCCCTCAATGAACCGCTCTTTCAGGAGTTTATCCTCATCTTGCATGCTGCCGGGGTCACTCTGCTTAATGGCCTCCTGGAGATTTAGGGCATAGTCCCGTAAGCTATCCTGCGGCCTCTGTTTGCATCCATGGAAAGTCAATTTCATTTCTGTAGCAGTACGGGTATCGAAGGTGGCTTTAAGCTTTGCAAAAACCTGCTGTGCAGTTCCCTTATCCGCGGAGGGCCAGGACTTCACTTCTCTCAAAGCCGCCCCAAAGAGTTGACTGATTATCATATGAACCTTCTGAGGCTCTGTCAAGGGATAGAACTCAAGCAGGCTGCAGATCCCTTCTTTAAAGTCGGTGAACGTATGCGACTCCCCGGAGTATCGTGGGAGCCAGGCCGCTCCGGGCAGGTACGGCATAGAGAAGGGCATTATGGCCTTTGTGGTAGCGGCAGTGTCTGACTGGCTGATGGGGGCAGCAGGTTCTGAGGCACTTGGTGGTGGAATTAGGGCCGCGGCTACGTCCGCTGCGGGGACCGGAGCTGCCCCCGTGTCCACGGCTGTGACCGCCGCCTCTGCTCCTCCCGACTCGGACATGGCTGTCCCTTCCTCCCACTAACCTGCTGGAGGTCGGGGTTCCTCTTCCGGGGTTGGCGCTTTGCCGCGGTTTCTCGTTCCGTGCTTCTTCTGACCAGTTCCGCCCACGAAACTAAGGCTCCTCCCTCCGTGCGCGGCGATGGCGAATTGTGGCGGGAACTCTGGGCGGCAGTAGTAATGCACAGTCTTTGCAATAAGTCACAGTCCAAGCACAATTAATCACAGTTCCAAGGCACACATGACCTGATTCTTCAGGCTTGTTCATGACGCCAAGTTGTAGCGCCCCCACTGTCGCAGGGCCGAGGGGTACCCGGTACCGGGCCTCTGAGTCTCTGTTCTGGGGTTGTCACGGTGGCTAGACCCGGTCTGTGACCCTGCTGAGGGGCGTACAATGATAGGTGTGCAAGATGGTGATGATGGTGCGGTGCAGTGCTGGTCACAGTAAATAACAAGGACACCAGGTTGCAGTCTCTTTACCTTTTTACTGAAGGTTTGGAGGTGCCCAATCCAGAGCACTGTTAACAGGGCTGGCTGAGACCGGACGGTCCGATGGCACATCCAGAGTTCCCTTTGCAGGTGGGAATCAGTGTCTACCCTCTAGCGCCTGTGTGTTGTAGTCCTTCCTTGCTGAGCTCCCCAGGATAGTCCTCACAACTGATTCTGTCTGTCTCTGATGTTCGTTCTCTCTCCATCCCCCAGATGATATGGTTGGATGCACCCATATGACGGGGTAGGCCTGGAGTTCTTCCGGGACTCTAGAGTTGCCCCTCTCCCACAGCTGCCTCCGTTGTCTGCTTAGGTGTTTTAGTGAGACAGCCAACCTATAATTGACTGTCCGGCCGTGGTTTGAAGTAATGCTTAAAGTCTCTTACTTTCTCAGCGTTCCGGCCACCGACTGTTTGCGCCTCAGAAGGATGTTGCCTCGATCTTACAGCACGACTCCTTCTGGTCCTATCACCTCTTTGCTGTATTCCCGTTTTTCTCTCTCTTTTTGTCCTTTCTTAGGAATCTGTCAGGATCCCATCCCTGACAGGTCCTCTCTCTAGCTCTTCCTAGTTAC
Source organism: Ranitomeya variabilis (assembly GCF_051348905.1). Taxonomy (NCBI): domain Eukaryota; kingdom Metazoa; phylum Chordata; class Amphibia; order Anura; family Dendrobatidae; genus Ranitomeya; species Ranitomeya variabilis. The sequence continues at coordinate 530,202,846 of NC_135237.1, read as the reverse complement.
TTCTCACTGTCTTCCTGTCCAACCCCCAGTTTTACCAGAGTGTGAGGAGTGGCCTACTAGATAGAACCACTCCCCCTGGTGGCCGGAGTGTGAAGTGTAGTGTGAGTGTTACCTGGTCAGGTGAACTCCTTTAGTGCAATCAGACGCAACATCGCCCCCCTTAGCGGCAGAGCGACGTTACTGCAACAACCAGGACTCTGGGGCACTGCACATCTAGTGGCTGCACCACTATATTAGGCCTAACAGAGTGCTACCACAAACAATTTGAAGTAGCTAATTGGCACAGACGCAAGAGGAAGATGATTGACGTCTCGGAGGCGGTTGACACTGGGGGAGAAGGCATACCTCCGGGACACAATAAAGGTATGGTGGGCAATTTATAAAAGTGATTATTTCAGCATTCCTAGGGATATTAAGCATAAGAGCCACCTTCACAGAATGGAGCCTTAGTGCTGCTGAAGGTGGCTCTTTTACTTAAAAATGCCCTTGTGAGTGACAGGTTCCCTTTAACATTTTTCCAGCAAAATTCCATTTTATCTTTGGTTTTGCATGTTTTATAGTCAGAAGCCACACAAAAGAGCACAGTAAAACCAAAAAAATACTCTGTTGCAAAAAAATAACAGAAAACAGCAAGTGCTAATAAAAGGATGGAAAAACACAGGGTATTTGGTTAATACATTTTTTGCGAAAAATGTATATTAAGCCGCTCTACCAAACGTCAAGGTATACCCATATTAGAGCAGTCCTAACTAATGTATGTAATCCCTATCTGATGTATTTAAAAACCTGGTCATATGTATAATACCTGTATGAACAGGATTCAGAAAGGTAATGTCCAATGTGGATACGCAGCATAGAGCGGCTTTTATGAGCCGTGCACATAAAACTAATCACTAATAAAACTTGTTTTGGTAGGCAATCACATGCCTTGAGAACAATAATATGAACTTTAGGATAGTCAAAAATGCACAAAAACAATTAGGAGATGGGCACATTCCAACAATTTGCTAGTTTACTCCAACAATCACTGTGGTCTCAGAAGTTTGAGTAGTAAAATATTAAGCAGAGGGTGTCTAGAACACTGTATTGCAACAATTCTACAATGCATTGGGGTGACATCCCCCAAATCTTTTCAGATCTATGTATTTTGCTGTTGTCCATGAGTCTTCTCCAGGATTCTTCCTGTTTTCTAAAGATGATATTCAAATATTAAAGCACCACTCCAGCATTGCTTTTTATTTCATTGCTTGAGATGTCCCACTAATTTATGTACCCTGGCCTAACTGCCATTGTCTTCATCTGTTTTGGGCACCGCTCGGGTTCTGATCCGCCAGCTTGTAACCACAGTCAAAGGTAACGGTTACAAGCTCTGAAGGTTAGTCTATGAGAGCTTTATTCTGGCTTTCATAGTTTTACATTGAGCTGTGACTTCAGGCTCACCCAGTAAACTCTTGAGCAATCTGGCTGGTCACAAACTGCAGAAGACAACAAGTGTAGAGCTGATAACAGACGAAGATGGCGGCTGGTAACTATAATGATAGGGTACTCCACACCACTCCAACAGTAAAATTAAAAAATAGATGCTGGAATGGTGCTTTAAAATTCAGTTGTCTCTACTACATCTATTAGTGATGTGATGATGTGAAAAAGACTAGCACAAATAAATAATTTACATTTACTTAGAGTAAATATGACGTAATATAAATACGTGCTCTTCAAAAGTGTCATCAGCATATGGCTTTCTACATGAATATTTAAGTTGAACAAATGTATCTGAGAAAATGTTCTTATTCCTGGGACATCACAGTATTTTAGAACAGTGGTATTAAGAGACATGGCCCAAGGAAGACAATTTCTTTTAGGTCACTCAAAGAAGAAAGGGCATGTTAATTTAAGAATGCTTGAAGATAACATTTGATGATCACAAAAAGTCAAGAATTATGATTATTTCAATGGATTATTTAAGAGATTCAACTTGCAAATATCTTTTCAATGTATAATATATGAAAAGACCCTCAATATACCCTCAATAAACCAACAGATACAAATGTCTTTTATATTAAACCTTCAATATTGGAGAAGCTAAATAAATGAAATAGCTCTAAAGAATGTTTAAATAGAGAAAAAAATATAATAAAATATCAGTTATTAATGTTGAAATATAATGCATAAAGGCATAAAAACAATTGTTTAAACTTATATAACTGAGAATATTTAATAAAGCAATAATATTTGTTCTATCTATCTCTGCTCCACACCAACATCCATGCAGCTCTCATTGCATCTTCTTATCACCACCGCAAGTGCTGAATCTCCGGGCCCCTTCACCCTAGGCAGGGACTTACGTTTCTGATGGGGCCCTGAATAGTTCTGCAAAAACACATCCAAGGTCATGACACCATGACATCACAATGTGTGCCTTGACCTTGTGTGCACATGCGTAGAATCATCTTAGGCCTCATCAGAGCCAAAAATCTTGACCTAGTCTGATGAGGATGGTGGAAAGAGAACTGAAAAGGTCAAAAATGTGAGCAGTAAGGTAAGCATAAGTATTTTTGGTGACTCAATAACTGCAGAGTTCAAAATTTCTTTGAAATTAATATCAATAAAAAAATTGGGCTATGTCAACTTCATGGCTTGGGTTACCATAGCCATTCAGCCTCAACCTTACATCACTAAGTACAATGGCAAGCGTCAGATGGAGTGGTGTAAAGCTGTTACCACTGGATTCTAGCAAGGAAAACATCTTTATCTGGCATCTGATGGACAAGTCTGGATATGTCCAGTTCCAGGAGAACATGACCCACCTGACTGCATAATTATTATTATTATTTATTTATATACACCATTGATTCCATGGTGCTGTACATGAGAAGGGGTTACATCAAAATACAAATATCACTTACAGTAAACAAAACTAACTATAACAGACTGATAGAGGAGAGATGACCCTGCCTTTGCAGGCTTACATTCTACAGGATTATGGGTAAGGAGACAGTAGGTCGGGGTTGCAGTAGCTCCAATGGTGTTGAGGTGGTCGTGTGGTCATTACTAGTGTTGAGCGATACCGTCCGATACTTGAAAGTATCGGTATCGGAAAGTATCGGCCGATACCGGCAAAGTATCGGATCTAATCCGATACCGATACCCGATACCAATACAAGTCAATGGCACACCAAGTATCGGACGGTATCCTGTATGGTTCCCAGGGTCTGAAGGAGAGGAAACTCTCCTTCAGGCTCTGGGATCCATATCAATGTGTAAAAGAAAGAATTAAAATAAAAAATAGGGATATACTCACCCTCTGACGCACCCTGGACTTTACCGCCGTAACCGGGAGTCGTTGTACCTAAGAATGCGCGCTTGAAGGGCCTTAGATGACGTCACGGCGCTCTGATTGGTCCGTAGCGGTCGCGTGACCGCTACGCGACCAATCACAAAGCCATGACGTCACCTAAGGTCTTTCAAGCACTTGAATACCTTAGAAGACGTCCGCAGCTTCTGATTGGTCGCGTAGCGGTCGCGTGACCGCTACGCGACCAATCACAAAGCCGTGACGTCACCTAAGGTCTTTCAAGCGCTTGAAAGACTTTAGGTGATGTCACGGCTTTGTGATTGGTCGCGTAGCGGTCACGCGACCGCTATGGACCAATCAGAGCGCCGTGACGTCATCTAAGGCCCTTCAAGCGCGCATTCTTAGGTACAACGGCTCCCGGTTACGGCGGTAAAGTCCAGGGGCTGCCGGAGAGGTGAGTATATCCCTATTTTTTATTTTAATTCTTTCTTTTACACATTGATATTAATCCCGATACCGATTCCCGATACCACAAAAGTATCGGATCTCGGTATCGGAATTCCGATACCGCAAGTATCGGCCGATACCCGATACTTGCGGTATCGGAATGCTCAACACTAGTCATTACAGGTTGTAAGCTTCTTTGACGAGATGGGTTTTCAGCTTCCGTTTGAAGAATCCAAATGTGGTGGATAACCAGACGTGTTGGGGCACAGAATTCCGAAGGATGGAGGATATGTCTGTTGCCATGGTGAGGAGTGTGGGTGAAGTGGAAGTCGCCATAACATAGTTCAGCAGGGGAGGCTGTGTCAGAGGATGTCAGCCATGTTTCGGTGATGCCCAGGAAGGAAAGATTATGAGAGGTAAAGAGGTCGTGAATCACATGGAGTGCATAGTGTCAACTGTAAAGTTTGGTGGAGGATGGATTCTATGGGCTTGTTTTTCAGGGATTTGCCTATGTCTCTTAGCTTTGATGAAAATAAATCATAATGTATCAGCATATCCAGATGTGTTGAAGAATTATATGCTTTCAACTTTGTGGGGAAAGTTTAGGAAAGACCCTTTTCTTTTCCGGTATGACTATGCCTTAGTACCAGGGCTGTAACTAGGAATTTCAGGGCCCCATACTGGCATAATTTTTGGGGCCCCTTTGAGACTCCGCCCAGGCTCTACCCCAGTCCACCCCTCAAACTGTCCACAGTCCCACCGCTCTCTCTTGGAAAAACTCCACTTCTCACCAATCACACATTAACAATTCCCATCACCAGATCACACATACAGCTAGCAGCTCTTGTTTTGGCTAAAAGATTTTTTAAGCCGCCACCACAACAAGGTAAACTCTTTTGGTCGAGCTCCACTCTACTCTAACCTATTAAAAAACTGTTAAAATATCCAATACAATTTAGGTATATTTTAATTTATTTTTTCAATTTTTAAAATGACCAATAATATCACATCCAAAGGGACAAATACTACTGCACCATGACCAGACACAATATTACCACCACATAGAGACCTATAATACCACATACAAGGAACAAATACAGCCACGCCATGTCCAGACCACATATTACCACCACAGTAACCGAATAATAGCACATACAAGTGACAAATACCACCACACCAAGACCAGACAACATATCACCACCACATGGTGACTGAATACTACAATACTGATCATTAATAAAAAAAACACAATACTATCACTATAAGTGCCATTATACACACAAGATCTGTACTTAGTATGCAGTGTCAGTGTACAGGTGATACAGTGATCAGCAGTGACAATATACACAGGAGCTCAGTATATAGTGTCAGTGTAAAGGTAATCACTGGTGACATTGTACAAAAGAACTCTGTATATAGTGTATAGTGTCAGTGTACAGGTAACACACTGACTCACCAGTGATGTCTCTAGGTGAAGTCCTTCATCTTTGCTTTTCATCTTCATCCAGCACAGACCGCCATCACGTCTTCCAGCCAGGGCTTGTGTCTGCATGAAATAACACAGTTATCTAGAGTTCCGCTTACAGAACACATTACTTAATTTTTTCACAACTTCTACACTACACCAGATGTAGAAAAAAAGGCGACATAGTATCGCTATACACAGTAACACGACCACCCCCTGTTTAAAACAGTATCTTCAAAAAAATAAAATAAATACATCACTGCAGTAATAATATCCCTTAATATGCCCCTATGGTAATAATATCCCCCATCCTGGCCCTATGTATCTCATTCCTGGCTCCAGTCATATGTTCTCCCATCCTTGCCTCATGAGTATCCGTTCTGCCCCATATGATCTCCCCATCCTGCCCATCTGTCCCATGATCCTGCTCCATCTGTCCCATGATCCTGCCCCATCTGTCTCAAGATCCTGACCCATGATACTGCCCCATCTGTCTCCATTGTATCCATCCTGTCCCATGATCCTGCACCATGTGTCTCCATCCTGCACCATTACCCTGCCTCATCTGTCTCCATCCTGCCCCATTTGTCTCCCTTCCTGACCCCCGTGTCTCCCATCTTGCCCCCGTGTCTCCCATCCTGCCACCATGTCTCCTATCCTGCCCCTGTGTCTCCCAACCTGCCCCATGTCTTCCATTCTACCCCCATGTCTCCATTCTGCCCTGTTGTGAATTTGGATTCTGGGCTCCCCCGGTGGCCGCTTGTGGAATTGGACTTGTCATCCTCTTTCCTGTTTCACCTGGTTCCATCAGTAGTGGGTGTCGCTATTTAAGCTCATTTCTCTGGTGGTTTCTTGCCGGTCAACAATGTTATCTGATGCCTCTCAGTGCTTGTTCCTGCTTCTAGACTACTACTAGATAAGTTGGACTTTTGTCCATGTTTTGTTTTGCCTATTTGTTCCAGTTCACAGCTGAAGTTTTGTTACTGTGTCTGGAAAGCTCTCGTTGATCAGGGATTGCTACTCTGGCGTTATGAGTTAATGCCAGAGTTTAAGGTAATCTCTGGATGGTGTTTTGTTAGTGTTTTTCTGCTGACCATGAAAGTATACTATCTGTCTTCTGCTATCTAGTAAGCGGACCTCAAATTTGCTAAGACTATTTTCCTGCTGCGTTTGTTGTTTCATCTGAACTCACCGTCATTATATGTGGGGGGCTACTGTCTTCTTTGGAATATTTCTCTAGAGGTGAGCCAGGTCTTATATTTCCCTCTGCTAGCTATTTAGGTCTTAGGCCAGAGCTGGGCATCTAGCGATAAATAGGAAATGCTACCTGGCTATTTCTAGTTGCGCGGCAGGCTTAGTTCATGGTCAGTATAGTTCCATCTTCCGAGAGCTTGTCCCTCTATAGGCTTGCTATGATCTCTGCCTGCAGAGATCATGACAGTTTGACCGGCCCATAAAGTGTTAAAGACCCAGGTTGAGAAAGGAGAGTTATAAGAAGTCTGCTGGAATTTTTTTTTTTTTTTTTTTTTTTTTTTCCTCCAGTCTGCCTTGCTGCAGTCTTTTTTCTCTCTCTCCTCCTAATCTCTGTATGGCTCTGTGTGCACCTGACAATAATGGATCTCCAGAGTGTAACTGCGGGTTTGAATAATCTCATCACGAAAGTACAAAATTTACAAGATTTTGTGGTACATGCTCCGGTATCTGAGCCGAGAATTCCTTTGCCGGAGTTCTTCACAGGGAATAGAGCTAGCTTCCAGAATTTCCGAAATAATTGTAAGCTTTATTTGTCCCTGAAGTCTCGTTCAGCTGGAGACCCTGCTCAGCAGGTTAGGATTGTGATTTCCTTGCTCAGGGGTGACCCTCAAGATTGGGCCTTCTCATTGCCAGCAGGGGATCCTGCGTTACGCGATGTGGATGCGTTTTTTCTGGCCTTGGGCTTGCTTTATGAGGAACCTCATTTGGAACTTCAGGCAGAAAAAACTTTGATGGCACTATCTCAGGGGCAAGACGAAGCTGAAGTTTTCTGCCAAAAATTCCGTAAATGGTCTGTGCTTACTCAGTGGAATGAGTGCGCCTTGGCGGCAACTTTCAGAGAAGGTCTCTCTGATGCCGTTAAGGATGTTATGGTGGGGTTCCCTGTGCCTGCAGGTCTGAATGAGTCCATGACAATGGCTATTCAGATTGATAGGCGTCTGCGGGAGCGCAAACCGGTGCACCATCTGGCGGTGTCTATGGAAAAGACGCCAGAAAGTATGCAGTGTGATAGAATTCTGTCCAGGAGCGAGCGACAGAATTTTAGACGGAAGAATGGATTGTGTTTCTATTGTGGGGATTCTACTCATGTTATATCAGCATGCTCTAGGCGTACAAAGAAGCTTGATAAGTCTGTTTCCATTGGCACCATTCAGTCTAAGTTTATTTTGTCTGTAACCCTGATTTGCTCTTTGTCATCCATTGCCACGGACGCCTATGTTGACTCTGGCGCCGCTCTGAGTCTTATGGATTGGTCCTTTGCCAATCGTTGTGGTTTTGATTTAGAGCCTTTGGAGACTCTTATTCCTCTGAAGGGGATTGACTCCACCCCATTGGCTAATAATAAACCACAATACTGGACACAAGTAACCATGCGTATCAATCCGGATCACCAGGAGATTATTCGTTTCCTGGTGCTGTATAATTTACATGACGATTTGGTACTGGGATTGCCATGGTTGCAGTCTCACAACCCAGTCTTGGACTGGAGAGCAATGTCTGTGTTGAGCTGGGGATGTAAGGGTATTCATGGGGACTTACCTTTGGTTTCTATTTCGTCGTCCATTCCCTCTGAAGTCCCTGAGTTCCTCTCTGATTATCAAGACGTCTTTGACGAACCCAAGCTTGGGTCGTTACCTCCGCACCGTGAGTGCGATTGTGCCATAGATTTGATACCGGGTTGTAAATATCCAAAGGGTCGTTTGTTTAATTTGTCTGTGCCGGAACATGCTGCTATGCGGGAATATATAAAGGAGTCTTTGGAAAAGGGACATATTCGTCCATCTTCTTCTCCCTTGGGAGCTGGGTTTTTCTTTGTCTCAAAAAAAGACGGCTCTTTGAGACCATGTATTGATTATCGGCTTCTGAATAAGATCACTGTTAAGTATCAATACCCATTGCCATTGCTTACTGATTTGTTTGCTCGTATAGAGGGTGCTAAGTGGTTCTCTAAAATTGATCTTCGTGGGGCGTATAATTTGGTGCGGATCAGGCAGGGGGATGAGTGGAAGACCGCATTTAATACGCCCGAGGGCCACTTTGAGTATTTGGTCATGCCTTTTGGTCTTTCTAATGCCCCTTCAGTTTTCCAGTCTTTTATGCATGATATTTTCCGCGATTTTCTGGATAAATTTATGATAATATATCTGGATGATATTCTGATTTTTTCTGATGACTGGGACTCTCATGTCCAGCAGGTCAGGAGAGTTTTTCAGGTTCTGCGGTCTAATTCTTTATGTGTGAAGGGGTCTAAGTGCGTTTTTGGGGTCCAGAAAATTTCCTTTTTGGGGTATATTTTTTCTCCCTCTTCCATTGAGATGGATCCCGTCAAGGTGCAAGCTATTTGTGACTGGACTCAGCCCTCCTCTCTTAAGGGTCTTCAGAGATTTTTGGGCTTTGCCAACTTTTACCGCCGATTTATTGCTGGTTTTTCGGATGTCGTTAAACCACTGACTGATTTGACCAGACAAGGCGCTGATGTTGCTAATTGGTCCCCTCATGCTGTAGAGGCCTTTCAGGAGCTTAAGCGCCGTTTTGCCTCTGCCCCTGTGTTGCGTCAGCCTGATGTGAATCTGCCTTTTCAGGTTGAGGTTGACGCTTCGGAGATCGGAGCTGGGGCAGTGTTGTCGCAGAAAGGTTCCTACTGCTCCGTCATTAGGCCTTGTGCCTTCTTTTCTCGCAAATTTTCGCCCGCAGAGCGGAATTATGATGTTGGGAATCGGGAGCTTTTGGCCATGAAGTGGGCGTTTGAGGAGTGGCGCCATTGGCTCGAGGGGGCTAGGCATCAGGTGGTGGTATTGACTGACCACAAAAATTTGATTTATCTTGAGACTGCCAGACGCCTGAATCCTAGACAGGCGCGCTGGTCTTTATTTTTTTCTCGCTTTAATTTTGTGGTGTCATACCTACCGGGTTCTAAGAATGTTAAGGCAGATGCCCTTTCTAGGAGTTTTGACCCGGACTCTCCTGGTAATTCTGAACCCACAGGTATCCTTAGGGAGGGAGTGATTTTGTCGGCCGTTTCTCCTGATCTGCGGCGGTCCTTGCAAGAGTTTCAGGCGGATAGACCGGATCGTTGTCCGCCTGATAGACTGTTTGTTCCGGATGATTGGACCAGCAGAGTCATCTCTGAGGTACATTCTTCTGCATTGGCAGGTCATCCCGGAATTTTTGGTACCAGGGATTTGGTGGCAAGATCCTTCTGGTGGCCTTCCCTGTCACGAGATGTGCGAGTCTTTGTGCAGTCATGTGACGTTTGTGCTCGGGCCAAGTCTTGTAGTTCTCGGGCTAGCGGACTGCTGTTGCCCTTGCCTATTCCTAAGAGGCCTTGGACACACATCTCGATGGATTTTATTTCAGATCTGCCTGTTTCCCAGAAGATGTCTGTCATCTGGGTGGTCTGTGACCGTTTCTCTAAAATGGTCCATTTGGTTCCTCTGCCCAAGTTGCCTTCTTCTTCTGAGTTGGTTCCTCTGTTTTTTCAGAATGTTGTCCGATTGCACGGTATTCCTGAGAATATTGTTTCTGACAGAGGTACCCAATTTGTGTCTAGATTTTGGCGGGCATTCTGTGCTAGGATGGGCATAGATTTGTCTTTTTCATCTGCTTTTCACCCTCAGACTAATGGCCAGACCGAGCGGACTAATCAGACCCTTGAGACATATCTGAGGTGTTTTGTCTCTGCTGACCAGGATGATTGGGTTGCTTTTTTGCCATTGGCAGAGTTCGCCCTCAATAATCGGGCCAGCTCTTCCACCTTGGTGTCCCCGTTTTTCTGTAATTCGGGGTTTCACCCTCGATTTTCCTCCGGTCAGGTGGAATCCTCGGATTGTCCTGGAGTGGATGCGGTGGTGGAGAGATTGCATCACATCTGGGGGCAGGTTATGGACAATTTGAAGTTGTCCCAGGAGAAGACTCAGCGTTTTGCCAACCGTCATCGTCGTGTTGGTTCTCGGCTTTGTGTTGGAGATTTAGTGTGGTTGTCTTCTCGTTTTGTCCCTATGAGGGTCTCTTCTCCTAAGTTTAAACCTCGGTTCATCGGCCCTTATAGAATATTGGAGATTCTTAATCCTGTTTCTTTCCGTTTGGACCTCCCTGCGTCCTTTTCCATTCATAACGTTTTTCATCGGTCGTTATTGCGCAGGTATGAGGTGCCTGTTGTACCTTCGGTTGAGCCTCCTGCTCCGGTGTTGGTTGAGGGTGAGTTGGAGTACGTTGTGGAGAAAATTTTGGACTCTCGTGTTTCCAGACGGAAACTCCAGTATCTGGTCAACTGGAAGGGTTACGGCCAGGAGGATAATTCTTGGGTCAATGCATCTGATGTTCATGCTTCTGATCTTGTTCGTGCCTTCCATAGGGCTCATCCTGGTCGCCCTGGTGGATCTGGTGAGGGTTCGGTGCCCCCTCCTTGAGGGGGGGGTACTGTTGTGAATTTGGATTCTGGGCTCCCCCGGTGGCCGCTTGTGGAATTGGACTTGTCATCCTCTTTCCTGTTTCACCTGGTTCCATCAGTAGTGGGTGTCGCTATTTAAGCTCATTTCTCTGGTGGTTTCTTGCCGGTCAACAATGTTATCTGATGCCTCTCAGTGCTTGTTCCTGCTTCTAGACTACTACTAGATAAGTTGGACTTTTGTCCATGTTTTGTTTTGCCTATTTGTTCCAGTTCACAGCTGAAGTTTTGTTACTGTGTCTGGAAAGCTCTCGTTGATCAGGGATTGCTACTCTGGCGTTATGAGTTAATGCCAGAGTTTAAGGTAATCTCTGGATGGTGTTTTGTTAGTGTTTTTCTGCTGACCATGAAAGTATACTATCTGTCTTCTGCTATCTAGTAAGCGGACCTCAAATTTGCTAAGACTATTTTCCTGCTGCGTTTGTTGTTTCATCTGAACTCACCGTCATTATATGTGGGGGGCTACTGTCTTCTTTGGAATATTTCTCTAGAGGTGAGCCAGGTCTTATATTTCCCTCTGCTAGCTATTTAGGTCTTAGGCCAGAGCTGGGCATCTAGCGATAAATAGGAAATGCTACCTGGCTATTTCTAGTTGCGCGGCAGGCTTAGTTCATGGTCAGTATAGTTCCATCTTCCGAGAGCTTGTCCCTCTATAGGCTTGCTATGATCTCTGCCTGCAGAGATCATGACACTGCCCCTTGTCTCCATTCTGCCCCATGTGTTTACATACTGCTTCCCTGTCTCCCATCCTGCCCCTGTGTCTCCCATCCTGCCCCCGTGTCCTGTTGGACGTGGGCCCTCAGTCCAGGGGGAGGCTAGTGGGGACTGGGGGCCTGCATTTAACAGGACGCAGGAGCCCTGGGCCCTGTTGGATGCAGGCCCCTAGTCACCACTCACCTTCCCTCATCAGCCACACACACGCTACCAGATGCAGCCACAATGAGCCAGCTGAAGCCTCTTCTCACCAAAGAGGCTCACCCTGCTTGCCCGCTGGCTGCCTCACCCTGCTTGTCTGGTCCGCCCACCTGCCACCTCCGCCTGCTCATCTGGTCCTCCCACCACCTCCGCCTGCTCATCCGGTCCACCCGCTCCCTCCACCTGCTCATCCGCTGTCTGCCCGCCGTCCACACATTGCAAACCGCATGCTGCTCACTGGAAAGAGAAATGCGAGCAGCGTGTGACGTAAGGACCATGATGTACCCAGGCGGCACCTTAAAGGTACAGTACCCATTTCCATTTACTAGATGCTTTCTTTAAATCACCACAGTGTTGTTATGCATTGGGCGTTCGGCAGCTTGCCTTGAACAAAATGTCCAGGGGGGTCCTTTTTGCATCTGATCACCGGGTCCCATACAGTAGTAAGGGCAGTAAAGCCCTGATCGCGGCCCTGCTTAGAGCACCAAGTAAAGTCTACAAAGATATGGTTGGAGAAGTTTTATGTGACAGCTGACTGGCCCCATCAAGCAATTTTAGGATGAACTTCAATGAAATTTGCAAACTAAGCTCTCTTGTCAATCATCTGTATATGCTCTTTTAGATTAATAGGTTAAAATTCACACAGACAAACCCCCAAATCTTGTGAAAAGCATTTTCAGAGAAGTAAAATTGTTTCTGCTTAAAAGGAAGGACCAAATCCATATTAATGCGTATACTATAGATTGAAACTCCCTTGGCACACAAAATATACTATAACCCAAGCAAAAACCATACAAGCCTAATTTTATGTTGATAGCATCAATGAACAATTAGTTTGCATATATATCCGTCATGCTGTATGACGACAGTGTGAACACTGCTCACATTGTGACTTTTTGCTTTCGTAACAACCCTAAAGTGTGCTTATTTTCCTCAGTCATACACTCTACCAACCAAGTCTATCTTAGTAACTATCTTCTTAAAAGAGGCCTGTTATCATTACAGTCAGATAATAGAGTATATTCCAATGTAGCAAGCACCATTTTTATAACTGTTATTCACACATGTGGCGCCTATGCTATTTGCATATTGTGGAATATGCTCATACAAAGTGAATGAGCGACTGCCTATACAAATAACATAGTAATTCTGAAGTATCATCATATTGCTCCTTGATCAGTAGGTGAAGCATTGCTACATACAGTAAGTACAGGATAATGAATTTTCACAATCATACTTTTGTTCGGAGACTGAGAAGTTTTGAACGACATTGAGAACTGAAACAATAGCCCCCGCATGCACCAGATACAATAGAAATTTATAATGCTTTTAAAAACACGTTAATCCTGGGGAAGACAAAAACATTTTTCATACTGTGGGATTTTTCCACTACATAAATCAAAGACAATATACAATTCTCTCTAGACTAAAGAAAAAAGTATGATTAAAATTTGACCAAAAGATAGACTGAGCTGATAAAATATTGAACTTATCCAACTCAAGCAGACTTAATAGAACCAGTGCAATGTCTGACCATTATAAGTCTCTTAGAGGTGTTTTGTGACTTTAAGATTGATATCCCATCATTAGGGTAAGCCATTAATATTTGATGCGGGGTTTGACTCTTGGGATTCCTGTTTATCAAAAATACGAAGATGACACAAAACTCAGGAATCTTGTGTATATGCTTTAGTTGTGCCTGTGCTGGACAATGTAGACCAGAGTTCATTCACTCAAGAACCTATGAATAAGCCATCAATAATGAACTCCTGGAAAACCCCTCTAAATGAGTGCACTCCTTAATGAAGTCTCTATCACTATTAATGTACTTGAGGTGTATTGTAGTCCTAAATATGTGCAACCCGCGTATTTTGGTTTCGTTCTCCACGTTATTGAGCACTCTACATGGAGCGAGTGAGTACTCCATCTCCCAATCCTCCTCTTACATTCACTGTTTTAAATCAGGTTATTTTTAGTAGATAATTTATATGTATTAATTTTTCATGCAGAAAAGAAAGGTGATAACAAAAAGGCACAGTTTAAAGGTGTTGTCCCCTAATTAAAATGTTAAACTTAAAGGGGTTGTCCAGGTTTGCCTGTGATTTCAGACTTCTGTATCATTACAGTGTGTCCTTGCTGTCATGATTCTTAGGAGCAAGGGGTAAGAACAAGTGGTTATATGATTTCAAGTTTACAATTTGCATATTTCCTGCTATTTTACTACTAGAAGAGAGTGACCTCACTCAATACAAGTGAATTGAGCAAGGCTAAGCATGTCTAGTTGGCCTGTGACTGTAAGTATGCAAATTGAAAACTTGCAGTCATTTGACAGGCCACTCCCTGCACTCACTGCACTTCCATTGATTGTGATCTTGGCAACGAGAGCTTGTCCCGAGATATTGGGAGATGAGGTCTTGTGTTGTGAATTAGACTTTTTTGGCTCCCTCTAGTGGTTACTAGTGATATGACTCTGGGATTTCCTTCCCTCTGTCTGCACCCAGCTGGGTCGTTACTTCAGGGGTGTTGCTATATAAACTTCCTGGAACCTTAGTCTAGTGCCTGGCATCGGTGTTATCAGACACATTCTGTTTGCTCCTGTTTGCTGGTCCTGGTTCGTGTTTAATTAAGCTAAGTCTTGCTTCTTTGTTTTTTGGGTTAGTTGTTTGCTATCATTTTTGTCCAGCTTGTACTAAATTTGATTCCTGACCTTGCTGGAAGCTCTAGGGGGCTGGTGTTCTCCCCCGGGCCGTTAGACGGTTCGGGGGTTCTTGAATTTCCAGTGTGGATATTTTTGATAGGATTTTTTGCTGACCATATAAGTTATCTTTCTATATTCTGCTATTAGCTAGTGGGCCTCTCTTTGCTAAATTCCTAGCTCATTGTTGTGTTTGTCTTTTCCTCTTACCTCACCGTTATTATTTGTGGGGGCTTCTATCCAACTTTTTGGGGTATTTCCTCTGGAGGCAAGAAAGGTCTTTCTTTTCCCTTCTAGGGGTAGTTAGCTCTCCGGCTGGCGCGAGACGTCTAGGATCAACGTAGGAACGTTCCCCGGCTGCTGGTATTTGTGGTGCTAGGATTAGTTATATGGTCAGCCCAGTTACCACTGCCCTATGAGCTGGTTTTCTGTATTTACTGACTTAGCATTATTCCTGAGACCCTCTGCCATTGGGGTCATAACAGTATGCCAGGCCAATATTGAATGTTTAAAGCATTGCAGAAGTGGGATAATAAGAAAGGAAATTCTGAGTTTTTTTTTCCTTCCTTCTCTTCCTCCCCTTTACCTTTGAGTGGCGTGTGCTTGCTGCAGACATGAATGTGCAGACCTTGATTACAAGTGTTGACCAGCTGGCAGCTCGTGTGCAGGGTATACAAGATTTTGTTACCAGTAGTCCTATGTCTGAACCTAAAATACCTATTCCGGAATTGTTTTCTGGAGATCGATTTAGGTTTAGGAATTTCAAGAATAATTGTAAATTGTTTCTTTCTCTGAGACCCCGTTCATCTGGAGATTCTGCTCAGCAAGTTAAAATTGTTATTTCTTTTTTACGGGGCGACCCTCAGGATTGGGCTTTCTCGCTAGCGCCAGGAGATCCGGCATTGGCGAATATTGATGCGTTTTTTCTGGCGCTCGGATTGCTTTACGAGGAACCCAATCTTGAGATTCAGGCAGAAAAAGCCTTGCTGGCTATTTCTCAGGGTCAGGATGAAGCTGAAGTGTATTGCCAAAAATTTTCGAAATGGTCCGTGCTTACTCAGTGGAATGAGTGTGCTCTGGCCGCAAATTTCAGAAATGGCCTTTCTGAAGCCATTAAGAATGTGATGGTGGGTTTCCCCATTCCTACAAGTCTGAATGATTCTATGGCGCTTGCTATTCAAATTGACCGGCGTTTGCGGGAGCGCAAAACCGCTAATCCTCTGGTGGTGTTGTCTGAACAAACACCTGATTTAATGCAATGTGATAGAATTCAGACTAGAAATGAACGGAAAAATCATAGACGTCAGAATGGGTTGTGTTTTTACTGTGGTGATTCTACACATGTTATATCAGCATGCTCTAAACGCCTAACAAGGGTTGTTAGTCCTGTCACCATTGGTAATTTGCAACCTAAATTTATTTTGTCTGTGACTTTAATTTGCTCTTTGTCATCTTACCCTGTTATGGCGTTTGTGGATTCAGGTGCCGCCCTGAGTCTTATGGATCTGTCATTTGCCAAGCGCTGTGGTTTTGTTCTTGAACCGTTAGTAAATCCTATTCCTCTTAGAGGTATTGATGCTACGCCATTGGCGGAAAAAAAACCGCAGTTTTGGACGCAGGTGACCATGTGCATGACTCCTGAACATCGGGAGGTGATTCGTTTTCTTGTTCTGCATAAAATGCATGATTTGGTCGTTTTGGGTCTGCCATGGTTACAGACCCACAATCCAGTCCTGGATTGGAAGGCAATGTCTGTGTCAAGTTGGGGCTGTCAGGGAATTCATGCTGATTCCCCGCCGGTGTCTATTGCTTCCTCTACTCCTTCGGAAGTTCCTGAGTATTTGTCTGATTATCAGGATGTATTCAGTGAGTCCAGATACAGTGCTCTGCCTCCTCATAGGGACTGTGACTGCGCCATAGATTTGATTCCAGGTAGTAAATTTCCTAAGGGAAGATTATTTAATCTGTCAGTACCTGAGCATGCCGCAATGCGTTCATATATCAAGGAGTCTCTGGAGAAGGGGCATATCCGTCCATCCTCTTCCCCTCTTGGTGCGGGATTCTTTTTTGTGGCTAAGAAGGACGGATCTTTGAGACCTTGTATTGACTATCGGCTACTGAATAAAATCACTGTAAAATTTCAGTATCCTTTGCCTCTCTTGTCGGACTTGTTTGCCCGGATTAAGGGTGCCAAGTGGTTCACCAAGATAGATCTTCGTGGTGCATACAACCTTGTGCGCATTAAGCAAGGTGATGAATGGAAGACTGCATTTAATACGCCCGAAGGTCATTTTGAGTACTTGGTGATGCCTTTTGGGCTTTCTAATGCTCCCTCAGTATTTCAGTCCTTTATGCATGATATTTTCCGGAAGTATCTGGAGAAATTTATGATTGTTTATCTGGACGATATTCTGGTTTTCTCTGAAGATTGGGACTCACATGTGGAGCAGGTCAGGATGGTGTTTCAGGTTTTGCGTGAGAATGCCTTGTTTGTTAAAGGCTCAAAGTGTCTCTTTGGAGTACAGAAAGTTCCCTTTTTGGGGTTTATTTTTTCCCCTTCTGCTGTGGAGATGGACCCAGTCAAGGTCCGAGCTATTCATGAGTGGACTCAACCCACTTCAGTTAAGAGTCTTCAGAAGTTCTTGGGTTTTGCTAACTTCTACCGTCGTTTTATCGCTAATTTTTCTAGCGTTGTTAAACCTTTGACGGATATGACCAAGAAAGGTTCTGATGTTGCTAACTGGGCTCCTGCAGCCGTGGAGGCGTTCCAGGAGTTGAAGCGCCGGTTTACTTCGGCGCCTGTTTTGTGCCAGCCTGATGTCTCACTTCCCTTTCAGGTCGAGGTGGATGCTTCGGAGATTGGGGCAGGGGCCGTTTTGTCACAGAGAGGCCCTGGTTGCTCGGTAATGAGACCATGTGCTTTCTTCTCTAGGAAGTTCTCACCTGCTGAGCGGAATTATGATGTGGGCAATCGGGAATTACTGGCCATGAAGTGGGCATTTGAGGAGTGGCGTCATTGGCTCGAGGGTGCTAAGCATCGTGTGGTGGTCTTGACTGATCACAAAAATTTGATGTATCTCGAGTCTGCTAAACGCTTGAATCCTAGACAGGCCCGCTGGTCATTGTTTTTCTCCCATTTTGACTTTGTGGTCTCGTATTTACCAGGTTCAAAGAATGTGAAGGCTGATGCTCTTTCAAGGAGCTTTGTGCCTGACTCTCCTGGAGTCACAGAACCTGTTGGTATTCTTAAAGAAGGAGTTATTTTGTCAGCTATTTCTCCTGATTTGCAACGTGTGCTGCAGAGATTTCAAGCTGGCAGACCTGACTCTTGTCCACCTGACAGACTGTTTGTTCCTGATAAGTGGACCAGCAGAGTCATTTCCGAGGTTCATTCCTCGGTGTTGGCAGGTCATCCGGGAATTTTTGGCACCAGAGATCTGGTGGCTAGGTCATTTTGGTGGCCTTCCTTGTCACGGGATGTATGGTCATTTGTGCAGTCCTGTGGGACTTGTGCTCGAGCTAAGCCTTGCTGTTCCCGTGCCAGCGGGTTGCTCTTGCCCTTGCCTGTCCCAAAGAGGCCTTGGACACATATTTCCATGGATTTCATTTCTGATCTCCCGGTGTCTCGGGGACGGGGTATGTCTGTCATCTGGGTGGTATGTTATCGCTTTTCAAAAATGGTCCATTTGGTGCCTTTGCCTAAGCTGCCTTCCTCTTCCGATCTGGTTCCTGTGTTCCTTCATAATGTGGTTCGTTTACACGGCATTCCTGAGAATATTGTGTCTGACAGAGGATCCCAGTTTGTTTCCAGGTTCTGGCGATCTTTTGTGCTAGGATGGGCATTGATTTATCGTTCTCGTCTGCCTTTCATCCTCAGACTAATGGACAAACTGAGCGAACTAATCTGACTCTGGAAGCTTACTTGAGGTGTTTTGTTTCAGCAGATCAGGATGATTGGGTGACCTTCTTGCCGTTGGCTGAGTTTGCCCTAAATAATCGGGCTAGTTCCGCTACTTTGGTTTCGCCATTTTTCTGCAACTCTGGTTTCCATCCTCGTTTTTCCTCGGGACATGTGGAGCCTTCTGACTGTCCTGGAGTAGATTCTGTGGTGGATAGGTTGCAGCAGATCTGGAATCATGTGGTGGACAACTTGAAGTTGTCACAGGAGAAGGCTCAGCGTTTTGCCAACCGCCGCCGCGGTGTGGGTCCCCGACTTCGTGTTGGGGATTTGGTGTGGCTGTCTTCTCGATTTGTTCCTATGAAGGTCTCCTCTCCTAAATTTAAGCCTCGCTTCATTGGTCCTTACAAGATATTGGAAATCCTTAATCCTGTGTCCTTTCGCTTGGATCTTCCGGTTTCGTTTGCCATTCACAACGTGTTCCATAGGTCTTTGTTACGACGCTACGTTGTGCCTGTGGTTCCTTCTGCTGAGCCTCCTGCTCCGGTGTTGGTTGAGGGCGAGTTGGAGTACGTGGTGGAGAAGATCTTGGATTCTCGTCTCTCCAGGTGGAGGCTTCAGTATTTGGTCAAGTGGAGGAATTATGGTCAGGAGGATAATTCCTGGGTGGTTGCCTCTGATGTGCATGCGGCCGATTTGGTCCGTGCCTTTCACGCTGCTCATCCTGATTGCCCTGGTGGTCTTGGTGAGGGTTCGGTGACCCCTCCTTAAGGGGGGGGTACTGTTGTGAATTAGACTTTTTTTGCTCCCTCTAGTGGTTACTAGTGATATGACTCTGGGATTTCCTTCCCTCTGTCTGCACCCAGCTGGGTCATTACTTCAGGGGTGTTGCTATATAAACCTCCTGGAACCTTAGTCTAGTGCCTGGCATCGGTGTTATCAGACACATTCTGTTTGCTCCTGTTTGCTGGTCCTGGTTCGTGTTTAATTAAGCTAAGTCTTGCTTCTTTGTTTTTTGGGTTATTTGTTTGCTATCATTTTTGTCCAGCTTGTACTAAATTTGATTCCTGACCTTGCTGGAAGCTCTAGGGGGCTGGTGTTCTCCCCCCGGGCCGTTAGACGGTTCGGGGGTTCTTGAATTTCCAGTGTGGATATTTTTGATAGGATTTTTTGCTGACCATATAAGTTATCTTTCTATATTCTGCTATTAGCTAGTGGGCCTCTCTTTGCTAAATTCCTAGCTCATTCTTGTGTTTGTTTTCCTCTTACCTCACCGTTATTATTTGTGGGGGGCTTCTATCCAACTTTTTGGGGTATTTCCTCTGGAGGCAAGAAAGGTCTTTCTTTTCCCTTCTAGGAGTAGTTAGCTCTCCGGCTGGCGCGAGACGTCTAGGATCAACGTAGGAACGTTCCCCGGCTGCTGGTATTTGTGGTGCTAGGATTAGTTATATGGTCAGCCCAGTTACCACTGCCCTATGAGCTGGTTTTCTGTATTTACTGACTTAGCATTATTCCTGAGACCCTCTGCCATTGGGGTCATAACAGTCTTGGTGCCAAGATCTCAATCTGTGCATGCGTTGCCAATGGCCACGGGGGCTCCAGGCTTTCAGAAAATGTTGGTGGAAAACTGCCGAACCAGCCTTGGAGTCACATCATCGCCCTGCAGCCACGGACAACCGAAAACCCTCTCTTCCCAGTCCAGGGCTGACAGAATTGCCCAATTCCTGCTGCAACCACACTCCTGGTAAGTACATTCGGACTATAAGGTGCATCCCTGTTTTCTCCTAAATATTTTTGAGAAAAAGGTGCATCATATAGTCCAAAAAATATGGTAGTCAATAGGGATGAGCAAATATTAGCTGGTGCTCGATTTAAAACTTAAATGCCCACCTCGCTTGTTTGGCGCCTATTACACATGCAATAAGCATGCGGGGATTGTCTGTGCATCACTTTAATGACATATCCATTTTGGTAGTGGCAATACTGTGATTGACTGGCCATGTTACATCATCAAGGGTATAAAAGGACAGGAATCACCACGCTCGGCACACTGATGCCATTGCACAGCTCAGGGACAGTTCATATTGGAGGGAGAGAGCAACTATTCAGGCCGTACTAATTCTGAGCCATAATACTAGCAGTCTTTCTGAGTGCTAATATTGTGCTTTGCTGATTGTTTCAGATATATTCTGCATTTAGCCTAGGGATAGTTGCCGGGTAGGGAGACTGGTAGAATAATGACTCAAGGCAGGGCTGAGTGCCTCACAGTCCATTGCTAAATATATAGGTGCTGCATGTGACCAGATTTTTTTAGGGAGTGCAAAAATTGACTATATTGTCATCAAAATAGTATTACAAGCTTTGTGCTATATTTCTGTGATAGAAAACACTCCCAAAAAGCATATAATTTTTTTTCTGGAAAAATAATATAGTATTTAGTGCTCTATGGTATATTTCAGTGCTATAAAACACTTCCAAAAAGCTTTTCAAAATGTTTTGGGATTCAATTCTTCATCCATAGAGTATTACGTGGGCTGTGTACATTTCATTGGTATATAACAGTCACAAAAAGTGTTGTAAAATTATTCTTGTTTGAATTACTCTTCTTTACAAAATGTCTTGCTCTGTGGTACATAATGGAGGTATTAAACTAAAAAAACACTCTTTGATGCAGGTGACCTCATTTTATATTTATATTAAAAAAAACTTGGCTTCAAGAGATATAGCAATTTGAAAATGCGCAAGGCGTACGGTATGGGATGGAGAAGTGAAAGTGCTGATGATGGTGCATGCAGACACTGAGGACAGATGCTTGGCACATATGGATGACTTTATGTACTGCTACCTTTCATGTGATTCTCATGTTATATTTATCTTGGCCAAAAATGACTACTGGTTGTTCACCCTGCTAGACCCACGCTACAAGGAGAACTTTGCATATCTCCTTGCTGAGGTCTTTTACAATATTGAAATACCAGAAGGTCATTGTTGAAAGTATGTTGAAAACAATCCCATCTAACAACGCTAGCAGCAGGGGGCAAGCTTCCTCCTTGCCCAACCAAGGAGGAGAGGAGAAGACACACAGCAGAGGCAGGAGTACACTGTCAAGGGCCTGGGACAATTTCATGACAACCTCTCAGTTTCTGTCCAAGGCCTGATGACCGGCTATTTTTGACAAGGAAGGAAAAGTATTTAAAGGTGGTCAAACAATACCTAGCCGACCAAAGCAGCATACTCCCTAATTCCTCTATGACCTTCAACTACTGAGTCTCAAAGCTTGATACCTGGCATGAGCTGTCGCTCTGTGCCCTGGATGTGTTGTGCTGCTGTGCTGTTAATATTGTGCTTGAGTGAGTTTTTAGTGGCGCCGGGGGTGTCATAACAGACAGTTGCTTTCACTTGTCAACAAAGAGTGCTGACAGGCTCTCTCTAATAAAAATTAACAAAGCCTGAATTAACCCCCCACTTTTCCACACCACCAGATAATAGCAGCACATAAAGTGTTTTTAATGTTTAATATTTGCATGAGGCCCTCCAGTTGTTGCTTTCAGTATGGATGAACCTCCTTATAATGTTTTCCTGATTTCATACTTTGTACAAAGCCTTTATGAGCAAAAGAGTACATCAACTTCACTTTGTTAATGTTTTTTTATCAGGCACTACACTTGGTGCCTTCAAGGTTGTATGGATGACCCTCCTTATAACATTTCATGCCTTAGCAATTTGTACAAAGCCTTTATGAGTGTGAGAGTACAGCAACCACACTTGAAAAATATTTGAATTAATTTGAATGAATCCTGCTAGTAGTTGCCTTTCATGGGTTTATTGATGACTAGATGACCCTCCTTATCATTTTCACCAGCCTTTTCACTTTCTGCAAAGCCATTATGACTGTAGAAGTACATCAACTACACTTTCAAAATATTTACATTAAAAAAATGATATTATTTTATATTATTAACGATTATATTATTCACCCATACAGTTTTGGTTATTGCTACATTATGATGGTATATAACACTCCAAAAAAGCTTTTTAATAATTGCCTGGATTCAATTACTGATCCATGCTGTATTCCATACTGTGGGGTACATTTCAATGGTATGTAACACTACAAAAATGGTTGAAAAATTTGTCTGGATTCAATTACTGATCCGTACAGTATTACGTGCTCTGTGGTACATTATGGTGGGATGTAACGTAACAAAAAAGCAGAGAAAAATTTGTCTGGATTCAATTACTGTTCCATACTGTATTCTGTGATCCGTGTTTCATTTCGTTGGAATATAACCCCATAAGAAAGCATTGAGCTACTTTTCTGGATTCAATTACTCATTCGTACAGTTTTACGTGCTCTTTGTTACATTTTGGTGTTATATAATACTCCAAAAAAAATTGAGAATGTTTTTATTGATTCAACATTTGTGCAATTCCCCAGGACTTTAAGATCTCAACAAAGATGCTTAGCATCGATAATGCTATCATCAGCACAATAATTCCACTTCTGTGCCTATTTAAGCAGTTGCTGCTGATAAGCATTAAGCTTTGCTTATGGACCAAGTAGATATTACGGAAGACATGAGACAGGGAGATGATGCCCAGACCAGCATCATCTCAGCTCCTCAGTGCAGATTTGGTAACAATGAAGACATGGAGGCTGAGGGGAAACAAGATCTGGTGTTAAAGAAGCTAGTATCCACACTGTTGTGAATTCCGTTCTTGAACTCCCTCCTGTGGTCATGAATGATACTTCGGCGAGTTCTGTCCATGGACTCCCTCTGGTGGCTGTGAGTGGAACTGCTGGTTCTAAGGTTGCTTCCTCAGCTGCCCTCGTTTGCGGCTGGGTTGGCTTCTCTATTTAACTCCACTCAGATCGTTACTCCATGCCAGCTGTCAATGTATTAGCACTGGTTCAGATCTCTCTTGGATCTTTCTGATGACCTGTCTACTCCAGCAGAAGCTAAGTCCCTGCTAGTTCATTTGTTGTTCATTGTGTACTGAATATATTTCTTAGTACTTGCTAAGTTCTAGTCCAGCTTGCTAACATGTTATTGCCTTGCTAGCTGGAAGCTCTGGGTTGCAGAGTGGCACCTCCGCACCGTGAGTCGGTGCGGGGGTCTTTCTGCACACTCTGCGTGGCTTTTTGTAGTTTTTTGTGCTGACCGCATAGATCCCTTTCCTATCCTCAGTCTATCTAGTAAGTCTGGCCTCCTTTGCTGAAACCTGTTTCATCCCTGTGTTTGTGACTTTCCTCTTAACTCACAGTTAATATATGTGGGGGGCTGCCTTTACCTTTGGGGAATTTTCTCTGAGGCAAGGTAAGGCTTATTTTCCTATCTTTAGGGGTAGTTAGCTCTTAGGCTGTGAAGAGGCGTCTAGGGAGAGTTAGGTACGCTCCACAGCTATTTCTAGTGTGTGTGTTATAGGATTAGGATTTGTGGTCAGCAGAGTTCCCACTTCCCAGAGCTCGTCCTGCCTTCTAGTTTAACCATCAGGTCATTCCATGTGCACCTAACCACCAGGTCCATAACAGTACAGCTGGCCCACAAAGTGTTAATGCATCTCAATAGAGGGATAAGAGAAGTTCTGAGACCATTTTTTTTTCTCTGCAGCGTGTTTTGTCTTTCTTTTCCCCTTAACCTCTGGGTGGTTCAGGACTCAGGTTTAGATATGGACATTCAAGGTCTGTCCTCTTGTGTTGATCACCTCACTGCGAGGGTACAAAGCATTCAAGATTATGTAGTTCAGAATCCTATGTTAGAGCCTAGAATTCCAATTCCTGATTTGTTTTTTGGAGATAGATCTACATTTCTGAATTTCAAAAATAATTGTAAACTGTTTCTTGCTTTGAAACCCCGCTCCTCTGGTGACCCCATTCAGCAAGTAAAAATCATTATTTCTTTGTTACGTGGCGACCCACAAGACTGGGCATTCTCCCTTGCGCCAGGAGATCCTGCATTGCTTAATGTAGATGCGTTTTTTCTGGCGCTTGGATTGCTTTATGACGAACCTAACTCTGTGGATCAGGCGAGAAAATCTTGCTAGCTTTGTGTCAAGGTCAGGATGAAGCGGAGATATATTGTCAGAAGTTTAGAAAGTGGTCTGTGCTTACTCAATGGAATGAGTGTGCCCTTGCAGCAATTTTCAGAAAAGGTCTTTCTGAAGCCCTTAAGGATGTTATGGTGGGGTTTCCCACGCCTGCTGGTCTGAATGAATCAATGTCATTGGCCATTCAGATCGATCGGCACTTGCGTGAACGCAAGGTTGTGCGCCATTTGGCGGTGTGTTATGGTTCTCAATGGCAAGAGAACATAGCCCAGCAAACATAAGAACTAGCTCTTGGAAGGATGGAAACTAAACTGACCATGAACTAAACCTGCCGCACAACTAACAGTAGCCGGGTAGCATAGCCTGCGTTTTATCCCTAGACGCCCAGCGCCGGCCGGAGGACTAACTAATCCTGGCAGAGGAAAATATAGTCCTGGCTCACCTCTAGAGAAATTTCCCCGAAAGGCAGACAGAGGCCCCCACAAATATTGGCGGTGATTTTAGATGAAATGACAAACGTAGTATGAAAATAGGTTTAGCAAAATTGAGGTCCGCTTACTAGATAGCAGGAAGACAGAAAGGACACTTTCATGGTCAGCTGAAAACCCTATCAAAACACATCCTGAAATTACTTTAAGACTCTAGTATTAACTCATAACATCAGAGTGGCAATTTCAGATCACAAGAGCTTTCCAGACACAGAAACGAAACTACAGCTGTGAACTGGAACAAAATGCAAAAACAAACAAGGACTAAAGTCCAACTTAGCTGGGAGTTGTCTAGCAGCAGGAACATGCACAGAAAGGCTTCTGATTACAATGTTGACCGGCATGGAAGTGACAGAGGAGCAAGGCTAAATAGCGACTCCCACATCCTGATGGAAACAGGTGAACAGAGAGGATGATGCACACCAGTTCAATTCCACCAGTGGCCACCGGGGGAGCCCAAAATCCAATTTCACAACAGTACCCCCCCCTCAAGGAGGGGGCACCGAACCCTCACCAGAACCACCAGGGCGATCAGGATGAGCCCTATGAAAGGCACGGACAAAATCGGAGGCATGAACATCAGAGGCAGTCACCCAAGAATTATCCTCCTGACCGTATCCCTTCCATTTGACCAGATACTGGAGTTTCCGTCTGGAAACACGGGAGTCCAAGATTTTTTCCACAACGTACTCCAACTCGCCCTCAACCAACACCGGAGCAGGAGGCTCAACGGAAGGCACAACCGGTACCTCATACCTGCGCAATAATGACCGATGAAAAACATTATGAATAGAAAAAGATGCAGGGAGGTCCAAACGGAAGGACACAGGGTTAAGAATCTCCAATATCTTGTACGGGCCGATGAACCGAGGCTTAAACTTGGGAGAAGAAACCCTCATAGGGACGAAACGAGAAGACAACCACACCAAGTCCCCAACACAAAGCCGAGGACCAACCCGACGCCGGCGGTTGGCAAAAAGCTGAGTCTTCTCCTGGGACAACTTCAAATCGTCCACTACCTGCCCCCAAATCTGATGCAACCTCTCCACCACAGCATCCACTCCAGGACAATCCGAAGATTCCACCTGACCAGAAGAAAATCGAGGATGAAACCCCGAATTACAGAAAAAGGGAGACACCAAGGTGGCAGAGCTGGCCCGATTATTGAGGGCAAACTCCGCTAAAGGCAAAAAAGCAACCCAATCATCCTGATCTGCAGACACAAAACACCTCAAATATGTCTCCAAGGTCTGATTCGTCCGCTCGGTCTGGCCATTAGTCTGAGGATGGAAAGCAGACGAGAAAGACAAATCTATGCCCATCCTAGCACAGAATGCTCACCAAAATCTAGACACGAATTGGGTACCTCTGTCAGAAACGATATTCTCCGGAATACCATGCAAACGGACCACTGTCATGATCTCTGCAAGCAGAGATCATAGCAAGCCTATAGAGGGACAAGCTCTCGGAAGATGGAACTATACTGACCATGAACTAAGCCTGCCGCGCAACTAGAAATAGCCAGGTAGCATTTCCTATTTATTGCTAGATGCCCAGCTCTGGCCTAAGACCTAAATAGCTAGCAGAGGGAAATATAAGACCTGGCTCACCTCTAGAGAAATATTTCAAAAGCAGACAGTAGCCCCCCACATATAATGACGGTGAGTTCAGATGAAACAACAAACGCAGCAGGAAAATAGTCTTAGCAAATTTGAGGTCCGCTTACTAGATAGCAGAAGACAGATAGTATACTTTCATGGTCAGCAGAAAAACACTAACAAAACACCATCCAGAGATTACCTTAAACTCTGGCATTAACTCATAACACCAGAGTAGCAATCCCTGATCAACGAGAGCTTTCCAGACACAGTAACAAAACTTCAGCTGTGAACTGGAACAAATAGGCAAACGAAACATGGACAACAGTCCAACTTATCTAGTAGTTGTCAGAAGCAGGAACAAGCACTGAGAGGCATCAGATAACATTGTTGACCGGCAAGAAACCACCAGAGAAATGAGCTTAAATAGCGACACCCACTACTGATGGAACCAGGTGAAACAGGAAAGAGGATGACAAGTCCAATTCCACAAGCGGCCACCGGGGGAGCCCAGAATCCAAATTCACAACAGTACCCCCCCCTCAAGGAGGGGGCACCGAACCCTCACCAGATCCACCAGGGCGACCAGGATGAGCCCTATGGAAGGCACGAACAAGATCAGAAGCATGAACATCAGATGCATTGACCCAAGAATTATCCTCCTGGCCGTAACCCTTCCAGTTGACCAGATACTGGAGTCTCCGTCTGGAAACACGAGAGTCCAAAATTTTCTCCACAACGTACTCCAACTCACCCTCAACCAACACCGGAGCAGGAGGCTCAACTGAAGGTACAACAGGCACCTCATACCTGCGCAATAACGACCGATGAAAAACGTTATGAATGGAAAAGGACGCAGGGAGGTCCAAACGGAAAGAAACAGGATTAAGAATCTCCAATATTCTATAAGGGCCGATGAACCGAGGTTTAAACTTAGGAGAAGAGACCCTCATAGGGACAAAACGAGAAGACAACCAGACCAAATCTCCAACACAAAGCCGAGAACCAACACGACGATGACGGTTGGCAAAACGCTGAGTCTTCTCCTGAGACAACTTCAAATTGTCCATAACCTGCCCCCAGATGTGATGCAATCTCTCCACCACCGCATCCACTCCAGGACAATCCGAGGATTCCACCTGACCGGAGGAAAATCGAGGGTGAAACCCCGAATTACAGAAAAACGGGGACACCAAGGTGGAAGAGCTGGCCCGATTATTGAGGGCGAACTCTGCCAATGGCAAAAAAGCAACCCAATCATCCTGGTCAGCAGAGACAAAACACCTCAGATATGTCTCCAGGGTCTGATTAGTCCGCTCGGTCTGGCCATTAGTCTGAGGGTGAAAAGCAGATGAAAAAGACAAATCTATGCCCATCCTAGCACAGAATGCCCGCCAAAATCTAGACACAAATTGGGTACCTCTGTCAGAAACAATATTCTCAGGAATACCGTGCAATCGGACAACATTCTGAAAAAACAGAGGAACCAACTCAGAAGAAGAAGGCAACTTGGGCAGAGGAACCAAATGGACCATTTTAGAGAAACGGTCACAGACCACCCAGATGACAGACATCTTCTGGGAAACAGGCAGATCTGAAATAAAATCCATCGAGATGTGTGTCCAAGGCCTCTTAGGAATAGGCAAGGGCAACAGCAGTCCGCTAGCCCGAGAACTACAAGACTTGGCCCGAGCACAAATGTCACATGACTGCACAAAGACTCGCACATCTCGTGACAGGGAAGGCCACCAGAAGGATCTTGCCACCAAATCCCTGGTACCAAAAATTCCGGGATGACCAGCCAATGCAGAAGAATGTACCTCAGAGATGACTCTACTGGTCCAATCATCCGGAACAAACAGTCTATCAGGCGGACAACGATCCGGTCTATCCGCCTGAAACTCTTGCAAGGACCGCCGCAGATCAGGAGAAACGGCCGACAAAATTACTCCCTCCCTAAGGATACCTGTGGGTTCAGTATTACCAGGAGAGTCCGGGTCAAAACTCCTAGAAAGGGCATCTGCCTTAACATTCTTAGAACCCGGTAGGTATGACACCACAAAATTAAAGCGAGAAAAAAATAAAGACCAGCGCGCCTGTCTAGGATTCAGGCGCCTGGCAGTCTCAAGATAAATCAAATTTTTGTGGTCAGTCAATACCACCACCTGATGCTTAGCCCCCTCTAGCCAATGGCGCCACTCCTCAAACGCCCACTTCATGGCCAAAAGCTCCCTATTCCCAACATCATAATTCCGCTCTGCGGGCGAAAATTTGCGAGAAAAGAAGGCACAAGGTCTAATGACGGAGCAGTCGGAACCTTTCTGCGACAACACTGCCCCAGCTCCGATCTCCGAAGCGTCAACCTCAACCTGAAAAGGCAGATTCACATCAGGCTGACGTAACACAGGGGCAGAGGCAAAACGGTGCTTAAGCTCCTGAAAGGCCTCTACAGCATGAGGGGACCAATTAGCAACATCAGCGCCCTGTCTGGTCAAATCAGTCAGTGGTTTAACGACATCCGAAAAACCAGCAATAAATCGGCGGTAAAAGTTGGCAAAGCCCAAAAATCTCTGAAGACCCTTAAGAGAGGAGGGCTGAGTCCAGTCACAAATAGCTTGCACCTTGACGGGATCCATCTCAATGGAAGAGGGAGAAAAAATATACCCCAAAAAGGAAATTTTCTGGACCCCAAAAACGCACTTAGACCCCTTCACACATAAAGAATTAGACCGCAGAACCTGAAAAACTCTCCTGACCTGCTGGACATGAGAGTCCCAGTCATCAGAAAAAATCAGAATATCATCCAGATATATTATCATAAATTTATCCAGAAAATCGCGGAAAATATCATGCATAAAAGACTGGAAAACTGAAGGGGCATTAGAAAGACCAAAAGGCATGACCAAATACTCAAAGTGGCCCTCGGGCGTATTAAATGCGGTCTTCCACTCATCCCCCTGCCTGATCCGCACCAAATTATACGCCCCACGAAGATCAATTTTAGAGAACCACTTAGCACCCTCTATACGAGCAAACAAATCAGTAAGCAATGGCAATGGGTATTGGTACTTAACAGTGATCTTATTCAGAAGCCGATAATCAATACATGGTCTCAAAGAGCCGTCCTTTTTTGAGACAAAGAAAAACCCAGCTCCCAAGGGAGAAGAAGATGGACGAATATGTCCCTTTTCCAAAGACTCCTTTATATATTCCCGCATAGCAGCATGTTCCGGCACGGACAAATTAAACAAACGACCCTTTGGATATTTGCAACCCGGTATCAAATCTATGGCACAATCGCACTCACGGTGCGGAGGTAACGACCCAAGCTTGGGTTCGTCAAAGACGTCTTGATAATCTGAGAGGAACTCAGGGACTTCAGAGGGAATGGACGACGAAATAGAAACCAAAGGTAAGTCCCCATGAATACCCTTACATCCCCAGCTCAACACAGACATTGCTCTCCAGTCCAAGACTGGATTGTGAGACTGCAACCATGGCAATCCCAGTACCAAATCGTCATGTAAATTATACAGCACCAGGAAACGAATAATCTCCTGGTGATCCGGATTGATACGCATGGTTACTTGTGTCCAGTATTGTGGTTTATTATTAGCCAATGGGGTGGAGTCAATCCCCTTCAGAGGAATAAGAGTCTCCAAAGGCTCTAAATCAAAACCACAACGATTGGCAAAGGACCAATCCATAAGACTCAGAGCGGCGCCAGAGTCAACATAGGCGTCCGTGGCAATGGATGACAAAGAGCAAATCAGGGTTACAGACAAAATAAATTTAGACTGAATGGTGCCAATGGAAACAGACTTATCAAGCTTCTTTGTACGCCTAGAGCATGCTGATATAACATGAGTAGAATCCCCACAATAGAAGCACAATCCATTCTTCCGTCTAAAATTCTGTCGCTCGCTCCTGGACAGAATTCTATCACACTGCATACTTTCTGGCGTCTTTTCCATAGACACCGCCAGATGGTGCACCGGTTTGCGCTCCCGCAGACGCCTATCAATCTGAATAGCCATTGTCATGGACTCATTCAGACCTGCAGGCACAGGGAACCCCACCATAACATCCTTAACGGCATCAGAGAGACCTTCTCTGAAAGTTGCCGCCAAGGCGCACTCATTCCACTGAGTAAGCACAGACCATTTACGGAATTTTTGGCAGTAAACCTCAGCTTCGTCTTGCCCCTGAGATAGTGCCATCAAAGTTTTTTCTGCCTGAAGTTCCAAATGAGGTTCCTCATAAAGCAAGCCCAAGGCCAGAAAAAACGCATCCACATCGCGCAACGCAGGATCCCCTGCTGGCAATGAGAAGGCCCAATCTTGAGGGTCACCCCTGAGCAAGGAAATCACAATCCTAATCTGCTGAGCAGGGTCTCCAGCTGAACGAGACTTCAGGGACAAATAAAGCTTACAATTATTTCGGAAATTCTGGAAGCTAGCTCTATTCCCTGTGAAGAACTCCGGCAAAGGAATTCTCGGCTCAGATACTGGAGCATGTACCACAAAATCTTGTAAATTTTGTACTTTCGTGATGAGATTATTCAAACCCGCAGTTACACTCTGAAGATCCATTATTGTCAGGTGCACACAGAGCCATACAGAGATGAGGAGGAGAGAGAGAAAAAAGACTGCAGCAAGGCAAACTGGAGGGAAAAAAAAAAAAAAAATACCAGCAGACTTCTTATAACTCTCCTTTCTCAACCTGGGTCTTTAACACTTTATTGGCCGGTCAAACTGTCATGATCTCTGCAAGCAGAGATCATAGCAAGCCTATAGAGGGACAAGCTCTCGGAAGATGGAACTATACTGACCATGAACTAAGCCTGCCGCGCAACTAGAAATAGCCAGGTAGCATTTCCTATTTATTGCTAGATGCCCAGCTCTGGCCTAAGACCTAAATAGCTAGCAGAGGGAAATATAAGACCTGGCTCACCTCTAGAGAAATATTTCAAAAGCAGACAGTAGCCCCCCACATATAATGACGGTGAGTTCAGATGAAACAACAAACGCAGCAGGAAAATAGTCTTAGCAAATTTGAGGTCCGCTTACTAGATAGCAGAAGACAGATAGTATACTTTCATGGTCAGCAGAAAAACACTAACAAAACACCATCCAGAGATTACCTTAAACTCTGGCATTAACTCATAACACCAGAGTAGCAATCCCTGATCAACGAGAGCTTTCCAGACACAGTAACAAAACTTCAGCTGTGTACTGGAACAAATAGGCAAACGAAACATGGACAACAGTCCAACTTATCTAGTAGTTGTCAGAAGCAGGAACAAGCACTGAGAGGCATCAGATAACATTGTTGACCGGCAAGAAACCACCAGAGAAATGAGCTTAAATAGCGACACCCACTACTGATGGAACCAGGTGAAACAGGAAAGAGGATGACAAGTCCAATTCCACAAGCGGCCACCGGGGGAGCCCAGAATCCAAATTCACAACAGACCACATTTTGAAAAAACAGAGGAACCAACTCGGAAGAAGAAGGCAACTTAGGCAGGGGAACCAAATGGACCATCTTAGAGAAACGATCACACACCACCCAGATGACAGACATCTTCTGAGAAACAGGAAGATCCGAAATAAAATCCATCGAGATGTGCGTCCAGGGCCTCTTCGGGATAGGCAAGGGCAACAACAATCCACTAGCCCGAGAACAACAAGGCTTGGCCCGAGCACAAACGTCACAAGACTGCACGAAGCCTCGCACATCTCGAGACAGGGAAGGCCACCAGAAGGACCTTGCCACCAAATCCCTGGTACCAAAGATTCCAGGATGACCTGCCAATGCAGAAGAATGAACCTCAGAAATGACTTTACTGGTCCAATCATCAGGAACAAACAGTCTACCAGGTGGGCAACGATCAGGTCTATCCGCCTGAAACTCCTGCAAGGCCCGCCGCAGGTCTGGAGAAACGGCAGACAATATCACTCCATCCTTAAGGATACCTGTAGGTTCAGAATTACCAGGGGAGTCAGGCTCAAAACTCCTAGAAAGGGCATCCGCCTTAACATTCTTAGAACCCGGCAGGTAGGACACCACAAAATTAAACCGAGAGAAAAACAACGACCAGCGCGCCTGTCTAGGATTCAGGCGTCTGGCGGACTCAAGATAAATTAGATTTTTGTGGTCAGTCAATACCACCACCTGATGTCTAGCCCCCTCAAGCCAATGACGCCACTCCTCAAAAGCCCACTTCATGGCCAAAAGCTCCCGATTCCCAACATCATAATTCCGCTCGGCGGGCGAAAATTTACGCGAGAAAAAAGCACAAGGTCTCATCACGGAGCAATCGGAACTTCTCTGCGACAAAACCGCCCCAGCTCCGATTTCAGAAGCGTCGACCTCAACCTGAAAAGGAAGAGCAACATCAGGCTGACGCAACACAGGGGCGGAAGAAAAGCGGCGCTTAAGCTCCCGAAAGGCCTCCACAGCAGCAGGGGACCAATCAGCAACATCAGCACCCTTCTTAGTCAAATCAGTCAATGGTTTAACAACATCAGAAAAACCAGCAATAAATCGACGATAAAAGTTAGCAAAGCCCCAAAATTTCTGAAGACTCTTAAGAGAAGAGGGTTGCGTCCAATCACAAATAGCCTGAACCTTGACAGGATCCATCTCGATGGAAGAGGGGGAAAAAATATATCCCAAAAAGGAAATCTTTTGAACCCCAAAAACGCACTTAGAACCCTTCACACACAAGGAATTAGACCGCAAAACCTGAAAAACCCTCCTGACCTGCTGGACATGAGAGTCCCAGTCATCCGAAAAAATCAAAATATCATCCAGATACACAATCATAAATTTATCCAAATAATCACGGAAAATGTCATGCATAAAGGACTGAAAGACTGAAGGGGCATTTGAAAGACCAAAAGGCATCACCAAATACTCAAAGTGGCCCTCGGGCGTATTAAATGCGGTTTTCCACTCATCCCCCTGCTTAATTCGCACCAAATTATACGCCCCACGGAGATCTATCTTAGAGAACCACTTGGCCCCCTTTATGCGAGCAAACAAATCAGTCAGCAGTGGCAACGGATATTGATATTTAACCGTGATTTTATTCAAAAGCCGATAATCAATGCACGGCCTCAAAGAGCCATCTTTCTTAGCCACAAAGAAAAAAACGGCTCCTAAGGGAGATGACAAAGGACGAATATGTCCCTTTTCCAAGGACTCCTTTATATATTCTCGCATAGCCGCATGTTCAGGCACAGACAGATTAAATAAACGACCCTTAGGGTATTTACTACCCGGAATCAAATCTATGGCACAATCACACTCCCGGTGCGGAGGTAATGAACCAAGCTTAGGTTCTTCAATAACGTCACGATATTCAGTCAAGAATTCAGGAATCTCAGAGGGAATAGATGATGAAATGGAAACCACAGGTACGTCCCCATGCGTCCCCTTACATCCCCAGCTTAACACAGACATAGCTTTCCAGTCAAGGACTGGGTTATGAGATTGCAGCCATGGCAATCCAAGCACCAACACATCATGTAGGTTATACAGCACAAGAAAGCGAATAATCTCCTGGTGATCCGGATTAATCCGCATAGTTACTTGTGTCCAGTATTGTGGTTTATTGCTAGCCAATGGGGTGGAGTCAATCCCCTTCATGGGTATAGGAGTTTCAAGAGGCTCCAAATCATACCCACAGCGTTTGGCAAAGGACCAATCCATAAGACTCAAAGCGGCGCCAGAGTCGACATAGGCATCCGCGGTAATAGATGATAAAGAACAAATCAGGGTCACAGATAGAATAAACTTAGACTGTAAAGTGCCAATTGAAACAGACTTATCAAGCTTCTTAGTACGCTTAGAGCATGCTGATATAACATGAGTTGAATCACCGCAATAGAAGCACAACCCATTTTTTCGTCTAAAATTCTGCCGTTCACTTCTGGACAGAATTCTATCACATTGCATATTCTCTGGCGTCTTCTCAGTAGACACCGCCAAATGGTGCACAGGTTTGCGCTCCCGCAGACGCCTATCGATCTGGATAGCCAT
This sequence comes from Ranitomeya variabilis, assembly GCF_051348905.1. Classification (NCBI taxonomy): domain Eukaryota; kingdom Metazoa; phylum Chordata; class Amphibia; order Anura; family Dendrobatidae; genus Ranitomeya; species Ranitomeya variabilis. The sequence goes on along the minus strand of NC_135237.1, from coordinate 530,168,247 downwards.
TGTCATGGACTCATTCAGTCCCGCAGGCACAGGGAACCCCACCATAACATCCTTAATGGCATCAGAGAGACCCTCTCTGAAATTCGCCGCCAGGGCGCACTCATTCCACTGAGTAAGCACAGCCCATTTACGGAATTTCTGGCAGTATATTTCAGCTTCGTCTTGCCCCTGAGATAGGGACATCAAGGCCTTTTCCGCCTGAAGTTCTAACTGAGGTTCCTCATAAAGCAACCCCAAGGCCAGAAAAAACGCATCCACATTGAGCAACGCAGGATCCCCTGGAGCCAATGCAAAAGCCCAATCCTGAGGGTCGCCCCGGAGCAAGGAAATCACAATCCTGACCTGCTGAGCAGGATCTCCAGCAGAGCGAGATTTCAGGGACAAAAACAACTTGCAATTATTTTTGAAATTTTGAAAGCAAGATCTATTCCCCGAGAAAAATTCAGGCAAAGGAATTCTAGGTTCAGATATAGGAACATGAACAACAAAATCTTGTAAATTTTGAACTTTCGTGGTGAGATTATTCAAACCTGCAGCTAAACTCTGAATATCCATTTTAAACAGGTGAACACAGAGCCATTCCAGGATTAGAAGGAGAGAGAGAGAGAAAGGCTGCAATATAGGCAGACTTGCAAGAGATTCAATTACAAGCACACTCAGAACTGAAGGAAAAAAGAGAAAAAAAAAAAAAAAAACTTCAGCAGACTTCTCTTTTCTCTCCTTTCTCTGTCAATTAATTTAACCCTTTGGGGCCAGTCAAACTGTTATGGTTCTCAATGGCAAGAGAACATAGCCCAGCAAACATAAGAACTAGCTCTTGGAAGGATGGAAACTAAACTGACCATGAACTAAACCTGCCGCACAACTAACAGTAGCCGGGTAGCGTAGCCTGCGTTTTATCCCTAGACGCCCAGCGCCGGCCGGAGGACTAACTAATCCTGGCAGAGGAAAATATAGTCCTGGCTCACCTCTAGAGAAATTTCCCCGAAAGGCAGACAGAGGCCCCCACAAATATTGGCGGTGATTTTAGATGAAATGACAAACGTAGTATGAAAATAGGTTTAGCAAAATTGAGGTCCGCTTACTAGATAGCAGGAAGACAGAAAGGACACTTTCATGGTCAGCTGAAAACCCTATCAAAACACATCCTGAAATTACTTTAAGACTCTAGTATTAACTCATAACATCAGAGTGGCAATTTCAGATCACAAGAGCTTTCCAGACACAGAAACGAAACTACAGCTGTGAACTGGAACAAAATGCAAAAACAAACAAGGACTAAAGTCCAACTTAGCTGGGAGTTGTCTAGCAGCAGGAACATGCACAGAAAGGCTTCTGATTACAATGTTGACCGGCATGGAAGTGACAGAGGAGCAAGGCTAAATAGCGACTCCCACATCCTGATGGAAACAGGTGAACAGAGAGGATGATGCACACCAGTTCAATTCCACCAGTGGCCACCGGGGGAGCCCAAAATCCAATTTCACAACAGCAGTGTCCTCTGAGCAGAGGCCTGAGCCTATGCAATGTAATAGGACTTTGACCAGAGCTGAACGGCAAGAACACAGACGTCAGAATGGGCTGTGTTTTTACTGTGGTGACCCCACTCATGCTATCTCTGATTGTCCTAAGCGCACTAAGCGGTTCGCTAGGTCCGTCACCATTGGTACTGTACAGCCTAAATTTCTTTTGTCCGTTACTCTGATTTGCTCTTTGTCATCCTACTCTGTTATGGCATTTGTGGACTCAGGTGCTGCCCTGAATTTGATGGACTTAAAGTTTGCCAGGCGCTGTGGTTTTTTCTTGGAGCCCTTGCAGTATCCTATTCCATTAAGGGGAATTGATGCTATGCCTTTGTCCAAGAATAAGCCTCAGTACTGGACTCAGTTGACCATGTGCATGGCTCCTGCACATCAGGAAGATATTCGCTTTTTGGTGTTGCATAATTTGCATGATGTGGTCGTGTTGGGTTTGCCATGGCTACAGGTCCATAATCCAGTATTGGATTGGAAATCAATGTCTCTGTCCAGTTGGGGTTGTCAAGGGGTACATGGTGACGTTCCGTTGTTGTCAATTTCTCCTTCTACTCCTTCTGAAGTCCCTGAGTTTTTGTCGGATTACCGAGAGGTATTCGATGAGCCCAAATCCAGTGCCCTACCTCCTCATAGGGATTGTGATTGTGCTATTAATTTGATTCCTGGTAGTAAATTTCCTAAGGGACGACTTTTCAATTTATCTGTGCCGGAACACGCCGCTATGCGGAGTTATATAAAGGAGTCCTTGGAGAAAGGGCATATTCGCCCGCCGTCATCACCGTTGGGAGCAGGGTTCTTTTTTGTGGCCAAGAAGGATGGTTCTCTGAGACCTTGTATAGATTACCGCCTTCTCAATAAAATCACGGTCAAATTTCAGTACCCTTTGCCTCTACTGTCTGATTTGTTTGCTCGGATTAAGGGGGCTAGTTGGTTCACCAAGATAGATCTTCGAGGGGCGTATAATCTGGTGCGTATTAAACAGGGCGATGAATGGAAAACAGCATTTAATACGCCCGAGGGCCATTTTGAGTACCTGGTGATGCCTTTCGGGCTTTCTAATGCTCCATCTGTGTTTCAGTCCCTGGTGCTAAAGAAGCTAGTATCCACACTGTTGTGAATTCCTTTCTTGAACTCCCTCCTGTGGTCATGAATGATACTTCGGCAAGTTCTGTCCATGGACTCCCTCTGGTGGCTGTGAGTGGAACTGCTGGTTCTGAGGTTGCTTCCTCAGCTGCCCTCGTTTGCGGCTGGGTTGGCTTCTCTATGTAACTCCACTCAGATCGTTACTCCATGCCAGCTGTCAATGTATTAGCACTGGTTCAGATCTCTCTCGGATCTTTCTGATGACCTGTCTACTCCAGCAGAAGCTAAGTCCCTGCTAGTTCATTTGTTGTTCATTGTGTACTGAATATATTTCTTAGTACTTGCTAAGTTCTAGTCCAGCTTGCTAACATGTTATTGCCTGGCTAGCTGGAAGCTCTGGGTTGCAGAGTGGCACCTCCGCACCGTGAGTCGGTGCGGGGGTCATTTTGCACACTCTGCGTGGCTTTTTGTAGTTTTTTGTGCTGACCGCATAGATCCCTTTCCTATCCTCAGTCTATCTAGTAAGTCTGGCCTCCTTTGCTGAAACCTGTTTCATCCCTGTGTTTGTGACTTTCCTCTTAACTCACAGTTAATATATGTGGGGGGCTGCCTTTGCCTTTGGGGAATTTTCTCTGAGGCAAGAGGTAAGGCTTATTTTCCTATCTTTAGGGGTAGTTAGCTCTTAGGCTGTGAAGAGGCGTCTAGGGAGAGTTAGGTACGCTCCACAGCTATTTCTAGTGTGTGTGTTATAGGATTAGGATTTGCGGTCAGCAGAGTTCCCACTTCCCAGAGCTCATCCTGCCTTCTAGTTTAACCATCAGGTCATTCCAGGTGCACCTAACCACCAGGTCCATAACAGTACAGCTGGCCCACAAAGTGTTAATGCATCTCAATAGAGGGATAAGAGAAGTTCTGAGACCATTTTTTTTCTCTGCAGTGTGTTTTGTCTTTCTTTTCCCCTTAACCTCTGGGTGGTTCAGGACTCACGTGTAGATATGGACATTCAAGGTCTGTCCTCTTGTGTTGATCACCTCACTGCGAAGGTACAAAGCATTTAAGATTATGTAGTTCAGAATCCTATGTTAGAGCCTAGAATTCCAATTCCTGATTTGTTTTTTGGAGATAGATCTACATTTCTGAATTTCAAAAATAATTGTAAACTGTTTCTTGCTTTGAAACCCCACTTCTCTGGTGACCCCATTCAGCAAGTAAAAATCATTATTTCTTTGTTACGTGGCGACCCACAAGACTGGGCATTCTCCCTTGCGCCAGGAGATCCTGCATTGCTTAATGTAGATGCGTTTTTTCTGGCGCTTGGATTGCTTTATGACGAACCTAACTCTGTGGATCAGGCAGAGAAAATCTTGCTAGCTTTGTGTCAAGGTCAGGATGAAGCGGAGATATATTGTCAGAAGTTTAGAAAGTGGTCTGTGCTTACTCAATGGAATGAGTGTGCCCTTGCAGCAATTTTCAGAAAAGGTCTTTCTGAAGCCCTTAAGGATGTTATGGTGGGGTTTCCCACGCCTGCTGGTCTGAATGAATCAATGTCCTTGGCCATTCAGATCGATCGGCGCTTGTGTGAACGCAAGGTTGTGCGCCATTTGACGGTGTCCTCTGAGCAGAGGCCTGAGCCTATGCAATGTGATAGGACTTTGACCAGAGCTGAACGGCAAGAACACAGACGTCAGAATGGGCTGTGTTTTTACTGTGGTGACCCCACTCATGCTATCTCTGATTGTCCTAAGTGCACTAAGCGGTTCGCTAGTTCCGTCACCATTGGTACTGTACAGCCTAAATTTCTTTTGTCCGTTACTCTGATTTGCTCTTTGTCATCCTACTCTGTTATGGCATTTGTGGTCCATAATCCAGTATTGGATTGGAAATCAATGTCTGTGTCCAGTTGGGGTTGTCAAGGGGTACATGGTGACATTCCGTTGTTGTCAATTTCTCCTTCTACTCCTTCTGAAGTCCATGAGTTTTTGTCGGATTACCGAGATGTATTCGATGAGCCCAAATCCAGTGCCCTACCTCCTCATAGGGATTGTGATTGTGCTATTAATTTGATTCCTGGTAGTAAATTTCCTAAGGGACGACTTTTCAATGTATCTGTGCCGGAACACGCCGCTATGCGGAGTTATATAAAGGAGTCCTTGGAGAAAGGGCATATTCGCCCGTCGTCGTCACCGTTGGGAGCAGGGTTCTTTTTTGTGGCCAAGAAGGATGGTTCTCTGAGACCTTGTATAGATTACCGCCTTCTCAATAAAATCACGGTCAAATTTCAGTACCCTTTGCCTCTACTGTCTGATTTGTTTGCTCGGATTAAGGGGGCTAGTTGGTTCACCAAGTTAGATCTTCGAGGGGCGTATAATCTGGTGCGTATTAAACAGGGCGATGAATGGAAAACAGCATTTAATACGCCCGAGGGCCATTTTGAGTACCTGGTGATGCCATTCGGGCTTTCTAATGCTCCATCTGTGTTTCAGTCCTTTATGCATGACATCTTCCGAAAGTATTTGGATAGATTCATTATTGTATATTTGGATGATATTTTGGTCTTTTCGGATGATTGGGAGTCTCATGTGAAGCAGGTCAGAATGGTGTTCCAGGTTCTTCGTGCTAATTCTTTGTTTGTGAAGGGGTCTAAATGTCTCTTCGGAGTTCAGAAGGTTTCCTTTTTGGGTTTCATTTTTTCCCCTTCTACTATCGAGATGGATCCTGTTAAAGTTCAGGCCATTTATGATTGGACTCAGCCTACATCTGTGAAGAGCCTTCAGAAATTCTTGGGGTTTGCTAATTTTTACCGTCGCTTCATCGCTAATTTTTCTAGTGTTGTTAAACCGTTGACTGATTTGACCAAGAAAGGTGCTGATGTGGTGAATTGGTCCTCTGTGGCCGTTGAGGCTTTTCGGGAGTTGAAACGTCGTTTCTCTTCTTCCCCTGTGTTGTGTCAGCCAGATGTTTCGCTCCCTTTTCAGGTCGAGGTTGATGCTTCTGAGATTGGAGCAGGGGCTGTTTTGTCTCAAAGATCTTCTGATGGCTCTGTGATGAAGCCATGTGCTTTCTTTTCTAGAAAGTTTTCGCCTGCTGAGCGTAATTATGATGTTGGCAATCGGGAGTTGTTGGCTATGAAGTGGGCGTTCGAGGAGTGGCGACATTGGCTTGAGGGAGCCAAGCATCGCGTAGTGGTCTTAACGGATCACAAAAATCTGACTTATCTCGAGTCTGCTAAGCGATTGAATCCTAGACAGGCTCGATGGTCGCTGTTTTTCTCCCATTTCAATTTTGTGGTTTCATACCTTCCGGGTTCTAAGTTTGTGAAGGCCGATGCCCTTTCAAGGAGTTTTGTGCCTGATTCCCCGGGAGTTCCTGAACCGGCTGGTATTCTCCAAGAGGGGGTAATTCTGTCTGCCATCTCACCTGATTTGCGGCGGGCGCTGCAGGAGTTTCAGGCTGATAGACCTGACCGTTGTCCTGCAGAAAAACTGTTTGTCCCTGATAGATGGACTAGTAGAGTTATCTCTGAGGTTCATTGTTCGGTGTTGGCTGGTCATCCTGGGATTTTTGGTACCAGAGATTTGGTGGCTAGGTCCTTTTGGTGGCCTTCCTTGTCACGGGATGTGCGTTCTTTTGTGCAGTCTTGTGGGACTTGTGCTCGGGCCAAGCCCTGCTGTTCTCGTGCCAGTGGGTTACTTTTGCCCTTGCCAGTCCCGAAAAGGCCTTGGACGCATGTTTCCATGGATTTTATTTCAGATCTCCCTGTCTCTCAAAGGATGTCGGTCATCTGGGTGGTTTGTGATCGCTTCTCTAAGATGGTCCATTTGGTACCCTTGCCTAAATTACCTTCCTCCTCTGATTTGGTTCCACTATTTTTCCAGTATGTGGTTTGTTTGCATGGCATTCCGGAGAACATCATGTCGGACAGAGGTTCCCAGTTTGTTTCAAGGTTTTGGCGGTCCTTTTGTGCTAAGATGGGCATTGATTTGTCTTTCTCTTCGGCTTTCCATAGTCAGACAAATGGCCAAACCGAACGAACTAATCAGACTTTGGAGACCTATCTGAGATGCTTTGTTTCTGCTGATCAGGATGATTGGGTGACCTTCTTGCCATTGGCTGAGTTCGCCCTTAATAATCGGGCCATTTCAGCTACCTTGGTTTCGCCCTTTTTTTGTAATTCTGGTTTTCATCCTCGTTTATCTTAAGGGCAGGTTGAGCCTTCGGACTGTCCTGGTGTGGATTCTGTGGTGGACAGGTTGCAGCAAATTTGGACTCATGTAGTGGACAATTTGACATTGTCCCAGGAGAAGGCTCAATGTTTCGCCAACCGCCGTAGCTGTGTTGGTCCCCGACTTCGTGTTGGGGATTTGGTTTGGTTGTCGTCTCGTCATGTCCCTATGAAGGTTTCTTCTCCTAAGTTTAAGCCTCGTTTCATTGGTCCTTATAAGATTTCTGAAATTCTCAATCCTGTGTTGTTTCGTTTGGCCCTTCCAGCTTCTTTTGCCATCCATAATGTGTTCCATAGGTCATTGTTGCGGAGATATGTGGCGCCTATGGTTCCCTCCGTTGACCCTCCTGCTCCGGTGTTGGTCGAGGGGGAGTTGGAGTATGTGGTGGAGAAGATTTTGGATTCTCATATTTTGAGACGGAAACTTCAGTACCTGGTCAAATGGAAGGGCTCCACCTATAGGCTCCACCATAGGGTCAGGAAGATAATTCTTGGGTTTTTGCCTCCGATGTCCATGCGGCTGAGTTGGTTCGTGCCTTTCATTTGGCTCGTCCTGATTGGCCTGGGGGCTCTGGGGAGGGTTCAGTGACCCCTCCTCAAGGGGGGGGTACTGTTGTGAATTCCGTTCTTGAACTCCCTCCTGTGGTCATGAATGATACTTCGGCAAGTTCTGTCCATGGACTCCCTCTGGTGGCTGTGAGTGGAACTGCTGGTTCTGAGGTTGCTTCCTCAGCTGCCCTCGTTTGTGGCTGGGTTGGCTTCTCTATTTAACTCCACTCAGATCGTTACTCCATGCCAGCTGTCAATGTATTAGCACTGGTTCAGATCTCTCTCGGATCTTTCTGATGACCTGTCTACTCCAGCAGAAGCTAAGTCCCTGCTAGTTCATTTGTTGTTCATTGTGTACTGAATATATTTCTTAGTACTTGCTAAGTTCTAGTCCAGCTTGCTAACATGTTATTGCCTTGCTAGCTGGAAGCTCTGGGTTGCAGAGTGGCACCTCCACACCGTGAGTCGGTGCGGGGGTCTTTTTGCACACTCTGCGTGGCTTTTTGTAGTTTTTTGTGCTGACCGCATAGATCCCTTTCCTATCCTCAGTCCATCTAGTAAGTCTGGCCTCCTTTGCTGAAACCTGTTTCATCCCTGTGTTTGTGACTTTCCTCTTAACTCACAGTTAATATATGTGGGGGGCTGCCTTTACCTTTGGGAAATTTTCTCTGAGGCAAGGTAAGGCTTATTTTCCTATCTTTAGGGGTAGTTAGCTCTTAGGCTGTGAAGAGGCGTCTAGGGAGAGTTAGGTACGCTCCACAGCTATTTCTAGTGTGTGTGTTATAGGAATAGGATTTGCGGTCAGCAGAGTTCCCACTTCCCAGAGCTTGTCCTGCCTTCTAGTTTAACCATCAGGTCATTCCAGGTGCACCTAACCACCAGGTCCATAACACCACATAATATTTATCCCTTCTCTCCTTCACAGATGGGCTGAGGAGGAAGAGATTGAGGAGGAGATGGAGAGTAGTCATCATGTTCAAACAACACTAGCGGCAGGGGGCAGCAAAGGTGGAGAGGTGATTGAAACAAGCACCAGGTATAGCAGTGTCAGGGGTACAATATCAAAGTTCTGGGCCAATTTATTGACAACCTCACAGCATCCAGGCCCTGATGGCCGGTTATTTTTGTCAAGGAGGGAACATTTTTTAAAGATGGTCAAGCAATATGTTGTGGACAAAAACAGCATAATCCCTAATTCTTCTGTGACCTTCAGCTATTGGGTCTCAAAGATTGTGCCTGGCATGTGCTGTCTCTCTATGCCTCTTAGGTGTTGTGCTGCCACTAGCGTCTTGTCTGAGAGGGATTTTAGTGCCACTAAGGGGGGTCAAAATAAACAGGCGCTTTCGCCTGCAAAAAGAAAGTGCAGACAGGTTCACTGTGATAAAAATTAAAAAAGCTTAGATTAGCCCCAACTTTTCAACAACACCAGATGATAGCTGCACAAAAAGTTTTTTTAATGTTTAATATTTGAAAGATGCCTGCCAGTTATTGCCTTCAAGATTTTATGGATGGATGGATGACCCTACTTATAATTTTTTCCTGGTTTTGCACTTTGTGCAAAGCCTTTATGAGTATAGGAGTACATCAACTACACTTTCAAAATAATTTAATGAGTCCCGCTAGTTTTTGGATTCAAAAGTCTATTGATAACTGTATCACTCACCTTATCATTTTTTCATGGCTTTGCACTTTTTCAGAGCCTTTGTGAGTGTAGGAGCACATTAACTACACTTTCTTAATATTTGAATGCGGTCGTTCAGTTTTTACCTTCAAGGGTGTATAGAGGACCCTGCTTGTCATTTTTGGCAGGCTTTGCACCATGCAGAACTTTTATAATTGTAGGAATATCACAACTATACTTTGCTAACAATATTTGAATGAGGCACTCCATTTGGTGCCTTCAAGGGTGTATGGATGACCCTGCTTGTAATTATTTTAAGGCTTTGCACTTAGTGCATAGCCTTTATGAGTCTAGTAGTACCACTACAGGACAATTTGAACAAAATTGGTATGATGTCCTCCTTTATGTCTAAAAAATGGTAAAAGTGTGACACCATTGTTCGCAGCAGCTATCTGGGAGTCAGAGATGTTTCCAGGGGTTTTCTCCATGCTGCTCTCCTTCCATTCAGCAATTTTTTCATCCATTTTAATATTTTCACAGCCCCCAGACCTCTTTGTAGTGTTGTAAAAATGCTCAGATTTCACATTGACTTTGTTGATATTTGTTATTTGAAATGAGCATCCAAGCATTAGGAATTGCTCGGTTTGAATGACAAGCATCTGAGCATTTTAGTGCTCAAGCATCTGTAATAGTCAGCAACTATTCAAAACATCAACAAACATCAATTCAACCTACAACAAGAGTCAACGTTCAGACTCATATGAACAATAGAGACACAAAAAAGGAATGGAGAACAGAGCAGTACTTAAAAAATATGTGCTTAGTTTTATTAGAAATTTTAATCATACAAAGTTAATATAATACAAATGTAGACAATTATAATATACAAAGGGTAGTGACACCTAAGTGCCACGTCAGAACAAGTTGGTATAGAAGTGTATATGTATGCCTAATGAGAGTCAGAAAAAATACACGCAGGTAATGACTCTATATATAGTCTTACGGTAAAACAATGAACTGCCCTAAAGGAAAATCTTAATAAGCAAAGTTATATAAAGTGCATAGTGCCGAGATTATAAAATGGTTCAAACAGGCCTACTAAAAATAACCAGTCCTATAGTACATTAATAAGGGATAGTGTATCATAATGTAAGGTAGTAATCCAAATACAGGTAGCAATCCATATGAGAACCAAGCTAAGTATGGGCACTAACATTAAAATATCAACAGACTCATAGTGCTAAGGCATAAGGCGACAAGCAGTACCAACCTACAACAGACATGGGTGAGGCAGACCCCAACACGCATTTTGCAATGTGCTTCTTTGTGGCACTACGGTGTCATTACCCTTTGTATTTTGTAAATGTCTACATTTCTATTACAGTATATACTCGAGTATAAGCCGACCCAAGTATAAGCCAAGACCCCTAATTTTGCCACAAAAAACTGGGAGAACTTAATGACTCAAGTATAAGCCTAGAGTGGAAAATGCAGCAGCTACTGGCAAATTTCAAAAATAAAAATAGATACCAATAAAAGTAAAATTAATTGAGACATCAGTAGTATAAGTGTTTTTGAATATCCATATTGAATCAGGAGCCCCATATAATACTCCATACGGTTTATGATGGGCCCCATAAGATGCTCCATATTAAAATATGCCCCGTATAATGCTGCACAAATGTTGATTATGGCCCCATAAGATGCTCCATACAGACATTTTGCCCCATATAATGCTCCACAAATGTTGATTATGGCCCCATAAGATGCTCCATACAGACATTTTGCCCCATATAATGCTCCACAAATGTTGATTATGGCCCCATAAGATGCTCCATAGAGATATTTGCCCCATATAATGCTGCACATGGCCCCATAAGATGCTCCATAGAGATATTTGCCCCATATAATGCTGCACATGGCCCCATAAGATGCTCCGTACAGATATTTGCCTCATATAATGCTGTACATGGTCCCATACAGATATTTGCCCCATATAATGCTGCACATGGCCCCATACAGATATTTGCCCCATATAATGCTGCACATGGCCCCATACAGATATTTGCCGCATATAATGCTGCACATGGCCCCATACAGATATTTGCCCCATATAACGCTGCACATGGCCACATAAGATGCTCCATACAGATATTTGCCCCATATAACGCTGCACATGGCCCCATAAGATGCTCCATGCAGACATTTGCCCCATAAGCTGTTGCTGTGATTAAAAAAAAATGACATACTCACCTCTCAGGCCCCCGGCACTTACTATATTCACCGGTCCGCGTTCCACTGACGGCCGCCGCTGTGTCTTCCCCGTCCTCTGCACTGACTGTTCAGGAAGAGGGCGGAGCGCACTAATCACGTCACCGTGCTCTCTGACCTGAGCGTCACTGCAGAGGACGGGGAAGACGCAGCGGCGGCCGTTGGTGGAACAGGGAACAGGTGAATATCGCACATTGCATTATACTCACTTGCTCCTGGCATGGTTCAGCTGAAACTCGAGTCATACCCAGGGGTCGGCAGGGGAGGAGGAGCAGCAGCTGTGTAATCATACTCACCTGCTCCTGGCGCAGTCCCTGGTTCTCTGGGTGCCGGCAGCTTCTTCTTGTATTGAGCGGACACATGATACCGCTCATTACAGTAATGAATATGCGGCTCCACCCCTATGGGAGTGGAGTGGGGTACATATTCATTACTGTAATGAGCGGTACCATGAGACCACTCACTGCAGGAAGAAGCTGCCATTGCCTGGGAACCAGGGACTGCGCCAGGAGCAGGTGAGTATGTTTACACAGCTGCTGCTCCACCTCCCCTGCCGACCCCTGGGTATGACTCGAGTTTCAGCTGAGAGGGGCAATTTCAGCCTAAAAAAATGGGCTCGAGTATATACTGTATATTAACTTTGTATGATTAAAATTTTTAATGAAAATGAAACATTTTTAAGTACTTTTAGGTTCTCCGTTCCTTTTTTGGGTATCTATTTCAAAATCTATGGATGAACACCCCCTTGTTTTTTTAGTAGGCCTCTTTTTGGGTTAATAATCATATTAACAATAGCTCATGTCCCTGGACCCACTGAATAATATGTCTGGCATAATTAAGAATAATCAGACAATCAAAATTTTATGTTTTAACTCCTTATCGATGACGAAGATTTGCATTTTTTCATCAGACATAATGAGCTCGGAGCACTTTAACCCCTTCATACCCTAGCAATTTTCTGTTTTCTTGTTTTTTTGGTTTCCTTCCTTTATCCCTAGAGCAATAACATTTTTATTTTTGCAGCCATTTACAGTGGCTGGTAAATATATTCACCTCCCTTGCCTTTTTACCTCTCATTACATCTGTGTTTAAATATTTTTGTAATCCAATTTGTGTGTGGTGCATCAGCATTAAATTAGTGAAGTGAAGTGTGAAAAATATAGGCATAAATTAACTCAATGGCATCAAATATCAAAAATTGGCATGTGCATATATATTTTCTCCTTTTGCAATGAAGCCCCTAAAAATGTCTGGTGTAAGCTTTTACCTTCAAAAGTCACATGTTTACTGAAAGAAAGTGCAACTGTGTGCAATCTAAGTGTCAAAGGATCATCAGTATATACACATCTTTTCTGAAAAGCCACAGAGGCTTAAACAATGTTGTTGTAAAGTACAAGTCATGGATGGGTTGTAAAAAAAAATCCCAAACTCTGATGATCCCCCGGATCAAATTCATTATCATCAAATGGAGAGATCATGGTATCACAACAAACCTGCCCAGAGAGAGTCGACCACCAAAACTCTCAGCCCGGGCAAGGAGGGCATTAATCAGAGAGGCAACACAGAGGCCAAAGGTAGCCCTGAAAGAGTTGCAGAGTTCCCAAGGAGAGACTGGAATATCTGTCCATATGACCAGAATAAGCTGTACACTCCATAGATGTGGCCGTTATAGAAGAATGGAAAGAATTAAGCAGTTACTTACACACAAAAATTGTAAGGCTCGTTTTGAGTTTGCCAAAAGAAATGTGGAAGACTCCAAAAATGTATGGAGGAAGGTGCTGTAGTCAGAGGTAAACGTTATGTCTGGCGTCAAAGCAGCACAGCTCATCACCACAAAAACACCATCCCCACAGTGAAACATGGTGGTGGTGGCAGCATCATGCTGTAGGGCTGTTTTTCAGCAGCAGGGACAGGGAAAGTGGTCCAAGTCAAGGAGAAGGTAGATGGTGCAAAATGCTGGGATTTTCTGGATCAAAACCTGTTTCAGTCTGTCAGTGATTTAAGTGTATGAGCGCGCATCTATGGCTGGGACATGGTGGATGATGGAAATATACATAATCGGTCATGAAGGGGTTAATATACATTTTGTTAAGATTTTAATTAGCACAAAATGTGCGACCTAAAGCATGACATTTTATTTAAAAATGGACACTTACTTTAATATGTTAAATATTCCTGTGTATTTCATAAATGTGAATAATAAAAAAAAAAAAAACACCGCTGTGAATTGGAGGTTTCAGAGAAAGTTTCTAAGGAATATTATGGCAGTTTATCAAGTGCTGCATATCAATAACATGATGATGCTCCCTGCAGACACTGTGCTGCATGATAAATGTGTCGGCAAGCAAAGTCCATTTTACTTTAATGTAACACTGTCAGTGTTTCTAGATAAAATAAATCTTTCCATAATGAAAATTGCTGCAACCTTAACCAAGCTCCCGTGCTCCAGAACAATATTTTCACATAGCAGTTGGCTCAAGTCAGCGCAATTAATTACTGATTTATTCCTCATTGCCGAGGTAAATTATATAGTAGTCATGTTTATATTGTGAGAATAACAGGCTGCTGGTTGAGAATACACCACAAATCATCAGCATATCATGCACGTCTTTGTTGTACCACTTTACCCATTTAAAACGGGCATAGACAGAACAATTATTTTATTTGATACTCCCACATGTCAACATTTGTAATGCTAATCATAGTGGAAAGTTATTGGAATCATTTTAAGGGGATTACTGGTTTAGATACTGGCTTAGAAAACTCATTTTCAAATATTACTAATACCATGCACAACTTCTAGTCAGTGTGGTACTGCTTCAAAAGGCAGGTGCAGACGGCCGTATTATTGGTCTGAATACGATCCAACAAAACATCGGTTTGTACCTGCACCATTGTTAATCTATGGAGCCTTGTACATGACCAATTTTTTTCCTTGTACAAAGTGTGTCCAAGGAAAGAGAATTGTATCACACTATGCTCAAACACTGTGATCCCAATCTGATCAGAGTTTGTTCAGAGTGTCATTTGCATATTAGCCAGATTCTCTTGGATGAGAGACTCTTCACCCATCTGTACCTTCTTTAACCCCTTAATATCCACTGACCGGCACAGTCCATCCTGGCCGGGTGTCAGTTCCCGCACCAGGACGGACTGTGTCCATCATGCATTTAAACTGTTAAAAACACAGTAACAGTACAGTGCCAACAGCTGTATGTGACAACTGAGAAGCACGGGAAGAGGTGTGGAGACCCATGCTATCGGTCCCCGCAGGCAGATCGCTGTGATCGGTCAATCTTACTTATCGATCTCAGCATGGTCGCACAGGAGATGTTGAAATATCAGCACTTCCTGCCCGGTCAGTGCAGCAGCTCAGCGCTGCCAGTGGCCGAGCGTCTGCACTAACAGCTAGGAGCAGTGTCAGCACCACTGGCTGTTAACCCTCTAAATGCTGTGATCGAGAGAGATTGCAGCATTCAGTAGGGAGGCAGAGAGATCTGCCTTCAGATTGGTGACCCCGTGATGTCATAGTGGGGGCCCAATAGTTGCCATGGTGACCCAGGGTCATCATGATGACCCCTGGATCACCAAGCTACAGAAAGCTTCCAAGACCATGCTCACAGCAGAGTGTCAAAAACTTTCAATATAGGTGTAATGCAATGCAATGCTAGTGAATTGCAATGCATTATACCTTCAATCAAAGTAACAAAAAAGTGAAAGTCCCATAAAGTGACTATGTAAAAAAGGAAAAAAAAAATTTAAAAATCAAAATACAAAATAATAATAACAAAATAATCCACTAATAAATACACATTTTTCTATAAAAAAAAAATTAAATAAACAGTAAACATTTTTGGTATTGCCATGTCTGGAACAATCCGATCAGTAAAAGTGTCATGCTAGTTAAGCCATTCAATGAACACCGTAAAAAAAACTAAAAAAAGGAGCAAACTATGGTTTTTCATCATACTGCATGGAAAAAGTGGAATAAAACGTGATCAAAAAGTAGGAATGTAAATACAAATGTTATCACTGAAAATGCCATCTTGTAGAAAAAAAAAGCAAGCCACCAAATAGCTCCATCAGTGGAAAAATTGAAAAGTTATAGCTCTCAAAATGAAGCAATGCAAAAATAATTATTTTTTATATAATAGTTTTTATTGTGTAAAAGCGCCAAAACATAAGAAAACGATATAAATGAGATATCGCTGTAATTGTCATGACCCAAAGAATAAAACTTCATTATCAATTTTACCACACACAGATCGGAGGAAAAAAAAAAGCTATTCCTGAATTTCTGGTTTTTGTTCATTCTGCCTCCACAAAAATCGGAATAGAAAGCGATCAAAAAATGTCATGTGCCCGAAAACGGTACCTATAAAAAAGGCAGCTTGTCCCGCAAAAACAAGCCCTCACATGTCTGTGCAGGCTGAGAAATGTAAAAATTACAGCTCAGCATATGGAGATGCAAAAACTTCTTGCAAAAAAGCGTCTTTTAGTGTGTGATAGCAGCCAAACATATAAAAGGATACAAATCTGGTATCACTGTAATTTCACCGACCCGAAGAATAAAGTAATCTAATCACTAGTGTTGAGCGATAC
The DNA here is from genome assembly GCF_051348905.1 of Ranitomeya variabilis. Classification (NCBI taxonomy): domain Eukaryota; kingdom Metazoa; phylum Chordata; class Amphibia; order Anura; family Dendrobatidae; genus Ranitomeya; species Ranitomeya variabilis. Next base: position 530,152,364 of record NC_135237.1, on the reverse strand, counting down.
CTTACAATATATCGGGAAATATCGGATCGGATTGGATCGCACCGATACCCAAAAAATACCGATACCGGAAACCAATGCAAGTCAATGGGACACAAATATCGGAATGGAAATAAACCCTTTCTTTCCTTGTAGGTTAATTCTGCATGAAGGAAAACAACTAAGAATAATGTAGAATGTATTGGGAGAGGTGGAGGAGACATTAAAGGCATATAGGTTTAGCCCAATCAATTTGAATAGCAGGAATTTTTTTTTTTAAGACGTTCGGAGTTACAAAGATAATGACTATGTTAAGCTTTTTTATATTTTGTCAGATATTTATGTTTCACTACTTCCTTATTCTTCACCTTCTTTTTTACTTCTCCCACACTTTCTCCTTCATCATCCTCAGCAGCAGCATCTTTTTCATCAACTTCTTCAGGGTCGTCGTCTTCAGCGTCGTCTTCGGGGTCGTCGTCTTCTTCGGGGTGGTCTTCAGGGTCGTCGTCTTCAGGGTCGTCGTCAGGGAGATCCAGAGTGATTACCAAAAACCATTTCAAAAAGCTTGATCTTGGAAATGTAGTAGAAGGTACAAGAAGGCTGAGGAACTGCCAAGAACCAGCTGACGGTACTGGAACCCGGATAGGTAGCAGAAGGTACAAGAGCCAATGGAACTACCGAGGACCAGATGACGGTACTGGAACCTGGTTACTAAGAAGGAGGTACCTGTGCCAGAAAGCACTACCAAGGACCAGCAGATGTTGGTGGAACTCGGATACCGAGAAGGAGGCACCTAAGCCAAAGGCACTGCCTGGAACCAGCTGATGTTACTGGAACCCAGGGGGAGATATTCAAGATTGACTTCCAAAGAACCAGCTAATGGTACTGGAACTCAGATAGGAAGCAGAAGGTGCACATGAAAAAAAAAGTTGCAAGGTCGTGAGTCGGCCAGAGTTACCGAAACCCACAGTCCTACAGGGGGTGCTTGTCCTATTGGCACTACGGAACCAGCCTTCATTGCCAGATTCCGCAGCCCACATAGAAAGCTCCTAAACTGCAGGCACCATGGAGTCGGCTAACCCGACCGCAACATGACAGGACAATGTATTGGAGGCAAAGTGACATTGACACTACCTGGAAACAGCTGGCATGCTGGAATCAGGCTGGGCAGGAGGGAGTACCCATGCCAAAGACACTGCTGGGAAACAGCTGGTGGCGCTGGAACCCAGGGTAAATACTAAAAACAGAGAGGAGCCAGAGGCCTAGTTGGAGCAAGTTTAAAATCAGTAGTAGTGTGAATGTGGACAGAGCAGGAGAAATTGCCGGACACACAGCAGGGGATCAGCTGACGTTACTGAACCCCAATAACACTGGAGCATGTGTTGACTGTGCAGACGGCACTTCTGAGCAGCAACTGGCGGTGTTGGAGCCCAGGGATTACAGTTCAGGTGGTAGAAACATGAACACAACAGGAGACCTGGATACTGTTGCCAACCAATTATTTATTCTGGAAGAGGACTGGCAAATTCCTGCGAGATCCAGGCCTTGTTCATTTATTGGAGGATAGTTGCATGCGACGGTCTGTTAGTACACCACTTGTGGCACCAAAGATGCGTTCCGATAATACACTAGCAGCAGGGCAAGCCAGCACCTCCAATGCATACTGGCTAAGCTCTGGCCATGTATCCAGCTTAGAGACCCAAAACTTGAAGGGGGAAGAGCCGTCTGGGAGTACAGTGAGAGGGCAAGACATGTAATCTGTCACCATCTGACGGAAACGTTGCCTCCTGCTGACTGGAGCTGTCTGTGATGGTGTGGATATTTGTAGCGGGGACACAAAACTTTGCCACATTTGGGCCATACTGGTCTTGCCTTGTGCTGAGTTGCTGCTTCTGCTCCCTCTTTGTGCATTTGAGCTTTCTCCACTGCCTCGATGCACTGAGCTGCTTTGTAAAGCACTAACAGCACTGATCTCGGGTGGAAAGGAGAACATGATGGAATGCACCAGTGTGTCTTGGTACTCCTGCATTTTACGCTCCCGGTTCAACGGTGTTATGAGGCTTTGTAAGTTGTCCTGGTAGCGAGGATCTAGGAGGGTGGACACCCAATAATTAGCCATGTTGAGAATGTGGGCGATGTGGTGGGCATTTCTCAGGCACTGCAGCATGAAATCAACCATGTGCTGCAGACTGCCAACTGGCCAAGAAATCCTGTTCCCTGCTTGAGGCGTCATCTCTGCCTGCTCTGCATCACTCCACCCTCGCTTCACATACTGACTACTAGAGCATTGTGTACCTCCCTTCTCTGGACAGAAGTCTTTATCCTCCATTGACTCCTCCTCATCCTCCTCACAAAGTGTCCCCTGCCTAGGCCTTTGTGAGGAACCATGTTGCACAGACTGTCCAGAAGCAGATCGCATTTGTGGCTCCTCATCCTCCACCTCTTCCAAAACCTCCTCCCTTAGTGCTTGCAGTGTTTTTCAAGCAGGCAGATAAGGGGGATAGTCATGCTGACTAGTGCATCATCTGCACTCGCCATCCGCATGGAATCATCGAAGGCACACAAAACGTGGCAGATGTCCTTCATAGAGGCCCACTCAGTGGTGGTGAAGTGTGAACAGTGCGCAGTGCGACTTGTTTGCCCCTGATGCAGCTGGTACTCCATTACTGCTGCCTGCTGCTCACACAACCTCTCCAACATATGTAACGTTGAATTCCACCTGGTGGGTAGGTCACATATGATGTGATGTTCCGGAAGGCGGAATCGGTGCTGCAGAGCTGCAATGCGTGATCTTGCCATGCTGGAACACAGCAAGTGAGCGCACTCTAAGCGGACCTTGTGCAGCAGTGCATCAAGATCCGGATAGTACCTCAAAAAACTCTGCATGACCAAGTTGAGCACATGTGCCAGACATGGGATGTGAGTGAGGTTGCCTAGGCCCAGAGCTGCCACCAGATTTCGGCCATTGCCACACACTACCATGCCTGGCTGGAGATTCGCTGGTACAAACCACACATCGCTGTGCTGCTTGATGGCATTCCTGAGCTCCTGCGCTGTGTGGCTTCGATTCCCCAAATAAATTAATTTCAATATGGCCTGTTGTCGTTTGGCCACGGCTGTGCTCATATCGGTCATAACAGGTAAGCGTTCACGGGTACATGTGGAGGTAGACCGCGACGGCTCCTGCAGCACTGATTCAGAGGAACTGGAGTATGAGGAGGAGTCAATGTGTACAGACTGGATTCCTGCAGTCGTTGGAGTTGGCAGAACATGTACAGCGCCACTCTCAAGATCTGTACCCGGCTCCACAACATTTACCCAATGGGCAGTGAGGGAAAGGTATCATCCCTGTCCATGCTTACTGGTCCACGCATTGGTGGTCAGGTGGACCTAACTACTGACGGCGTTTAGTAGCGCATGTTTAATTTCTCCCTCCACATGCTTTTGCAGGACAGGGACGGCTTGCCTGCTGAAATAAAAGTGGCTGGGCACATTGAATTGTGGGACTGCCAATGCCATGAAGTTATGGAAGGTGTCAGTCTCCACCAGCCTGAATGATAGCATTTCAAGGGACAGTAGTTTTGCAATGCCAGCATTCAGAGCCTGTGCTCGGGGTGGTTTGCCAAGTATGGGCGCCTTTTCTCCCATGCCTATGCTACTGATGGCTGTAGACTGGCCTGGGAGTGTGAGGATGACAGGGAATGTTGTGTTGTGGGTGTAATGACACTGTGTCTCTGTCCAACAGTGCCAGAGGTTCTTCCATGGTGATCCTGTGAGGAAGCCGAACCAGCTGTGTGTGAGCTGAAGGAAGAGGCTACAACATGGGCTGAAGAGGTGGTAGGTGGCGCTGAAAGTTGGCCTAGGTCTTCAGTGTGTCTCTGTAACTCCACCACGTGCTTGGACCGCACATGTTTCCACAGATATGTGGTATTGAGGTTGCTGACACTTTTCCCTCTTTTCACTTTCTGATTACACAGCTTGCATTTGACAAAGCAAATGTCATCTGCAACTGTGTCAAAAAAGGACCAGGCACTGCAAGTCTTGGGAGCTCCTGTTTGGCTTTTGGAAGATGCATGCTCCTAATGGGTGCTGAAGTGGAGGCTACAGGCAACCAAGTCTGCCCCATCCCTCTCCCTCCTTTTTGGGCCATTCGGGGAATCTCTTCCTCAGAGCTGCTCCCACCACCTTCCTGTACCTCACACCATGATGGGTCAAGGACCTCATCATCTACACTACCCTCTTCAAACAACTGCTTCTCCTAGGTATTCTCGACAGCACAGTATGCACCAGAAAGTGGCACCTGAGTCTCATCATCAGATGCTTACTGAGGTGTGCTGACCATAGGCAGTGGCCCACCCGCCTCTTCAGATTCAGAGAGAAAGCTTTTTTGCATCACTGCATACTACCTCTTCTTCAAATTCTAGAATGCTGCTTGGCTGGCCCCCTCTTTCTAAGCCAAGGGATTCAGAGAACAGAAGTAGAGATGGCTCCTGTCCAGGGCTCTCTGACTGCCTGGGCAATTTGGCAGGTGGGGAAGAGCCAGATGGGTGCTCTTCAGTGCTCAGGACCTGAGAGGATCTGGAACTAATTGAAGTCGATGCTTTAGTTGCCATCCATCCGACAACGGCTTCAATTTGGTCCTCCCGCAGCAGTGGCATACGGCGAGCTCCTACAAAGCTGCGCATAAAGGACTGTTCCCTGGTAAAACTGGGGGATGCTGAGTCACTGGTGCCCGCAGCAGGCACAGAATCCCCACGTCCTCTCCCTGCAGAAACTCCACGACTACGTGCCTTACTCCCTGCCTTCTTCATCTTGGTAGACTGATAAAGATAGGCAGAAAAGTACTAAGGGCTTAGTGTGCTTATTCCTGAACAGCTGCTAACAGGTAAAAGAAACACTAATTTTATAAAGTGTGGACTAGACTTTAACCCATTCCTGACATCCGACGTACTATCCCGTCGAGGTGGGGTGGGCCCGTATGACCGCCGACGGGATAGTACGTCCAGCGCGATCGGCGGCGCTCACGGGGGGAGCGCGGCCGATCGCGGCTGGGTGTCAGCTGCCTATCGCAGCTGACATCCGGCACTATGTGCCAGGAGCGGTCACGGACCACTCCCGGCACATTAACCCCCGGCACACCGCGATCAAACATGATCGCGATGTGCCGGCGGTGCAGGGAAGCATCGCGCAGGGAGGGGGCTCCCTGCGGGCTTCCCTGAGCCCCCCGCAGCAACGCGATGTGATCGCGTTGCTGCGAGGGTCTTACCTCCCTCCCTGCCTGCTCCAGACCCGGATCCAAGATGGCCGCGGATCCGGGTCCTGCAGGGAGGGAGGTGGCTTCACAGAAGCCTGCTCAGAGCAGGCACTGTGAAGCAGCCTGCACTTCTCTCAGATCGGTGATCTGTCAGAGTGCTATGCAAACTGGCAGATCACCGATCTGTATTGTACCCCCCTGGGGCAAAGTAAAAAAGTTAAAAAAAAAATTTCCAAATGTGTAAAAAAAAAATAAAAAAAAATATTCCAAAATAATGAAAAAAAAAAAAAATATTCCCATAAATACATTTCTTTATCTAAATAAAAAAAACAAAACAATAAAAGTACACATATTTAGTATCGCCGCGTCCGTAACGACCCGACCTATAAAACTGGCCCACTAGTTAACCCCTTCAGTAAACACCGTAAGAAAAAAAAAAAAAAAACGAGGCAAAAAACAACGCTTTATTATCATACCGCCAAACAAAAAGTGGAATAACACGCGATCAAAAAGACAGATATAAATAACCATGGTACCACTGAAAGCGTCATCTCGTCCTGCAAATAACGAGCTGCCATACAGCATGATCAGCAAAAAAATTAAAAAGTTATAGCCCTGAGAATAAAGCAATGCAAAAATAATTATTTTTTCCATAAAATAGTTTTTATCGTATAAAAGCGCCAAAACATAAAAAAATAATATAAATGAGGTATCGCTGTAATCGTACTGACCCGAAGAATAAAACTGCTTTATCAATTTTACCAAATGCGGAACAGTATAAACGCCTCTCCCAAAAGAAATTCATGAATAGCTGGTTTTTGGTCATTCTGCCACACAAAAATCGGAATAAAAAGCGATCAAAAAATGTGACGTGCCCAAAAAGTTACCAATAAAAACGTCAACTCGTCCCACAAAAAACAAGACCTCACATGACTCTGTGGACCAAAATATGGAAAATTTATAGCTCTCAAAATGTGGTAACGCAAAAAATATTTTTTGCAATAAAAAGCGTCTTTCAGTGTGTGACGGCTGCCAATCATAAAAATCCGCTAAAAAACTCGCTATAAAAGTAAATCAAACCCCCCTTCATCACCCCCTTAGTTAGGGAAAAATAAAAAAAATGTATTTATTTCCATTTTCCCATTAGGGTTAGGGTTAGGGCTAGGGTTGGGGCTAGGGTTAAGGCTACAGTTAGGGTTGGGGCTAAAGTTAGGGTTAGGGTTGGGGCTAAAGTTACGGTTAGGGTTTAGATTACATTTACGGTTGGGAATAGGGTTGGGATTAGGGTTAGGGGTGTGTCAGGGTTAGAGGTGTGGTTAGGGTTACTGTTGGGATTAGGGTTAGGGGTGTGCTTGGATTAGGGTTTCAGTTATAATTGGGGGGTTTCCACTGTTTCGGCACATCAGGGGCTCTCCAAACGCGACATGGCGTCCGATCTCAATTCCAGCCAATTCTGTGTTGAAAAAGTAAAACAGTGCTCCTTCCCTTCCGAGCTCTCCCGTGTGCCCAAACAGGGGTTTACCCCAACATATGGGGTATCAGCGTACTCAGGACAAATAGGACAACAACATTTGGTGTCCAATTTCTCCTGTTACCCCTGGGAAAATACAAAACTGGGGGCTAAATATTATTTTTGTGGGAAAAAAAAAGATTTTTTATTTTCACGGCTCTGCGTTATAAACTGTAGTGAAACACTTGGGGGTTCAAAGTTCTTACAACACATCTAGATAAGTTCCTTGGGGGGTCTAGTTTCCAAAATGGGGTCACTTGTGCGGGGCTTCTACTGTTTAGGTACATTAGGGGCTCTGCAAACGCAATGTGACGCCTGCAGACCATTCCATCTAAGTCTGCATTCCAAATGGCGCTCCTTCACTTCCGAGCCCTTCCATGCATCCAAACGGTGGTTCCCCCCCACATATGGGGTATCAGCGCACTCAGGACAAATTGGACAACAAAGTTTGGGGTCCAATTTCTCCTGTTACCCTCGGGAAAATACAAAACTGGGGGCTGAAAAATAATTTTTGTGGGAAAAAATTTTTGTTTTATTTTTACGGCTCTGCATTATTAACTTCTGTGAAGCCCTTGGTGGGTCAAAGCACTCACCACACATCTAGATAAGTTCCTTAGGGGGTCTACTTTCCAACATGGTGTCACTTGTGGGGGGTTTCTACTGTTTAGCTACATTAGGGGCTCTGCAAACGCAATGTGACGCCTGCAGACCATTCCATCTAAGTCTGCATTCCAAATGGCACTCCTTCCCTTCCGAGCCCTCCCATGCATCCAAACGGTGGTTCCCCCCCACATATGGGGTATCAGCGCACTCAGGACAAATTGGACAACAACTTTTGGGGTCCAATTTCTCCTGTTACCCTCGGGAAAATACAAAACTGGGGGTTGAAAAATAATTTTTGTGGGAAAAAAGTTTTGTTTTATTTTTACGGCTCTGCATTATAAACTTCTGTGAAGCCCTTGGTGGGTCAAAGCACTCACCACACATCTAGATAAGTTCCTTAGGGGGTCTACTTTCCAACATGGTGTCACTTGTGGGGGGTTTCTACTGTTTAGGTACATTAGGGGCTCTGCAAACGCAATGTGACGCCTGCAGACCATTCCATCTAAGTCTGCATTCCAAATGGCGCTCCTTCACTTCCGAGCCCTTCCATGCGTCCAAACGGTGGTTCCCCCCCACATATGGGGTATCAGCGCACTCAGGACAAATTGGACAACAAAGTTTGGGGTCCAATTTCTCCTGTTACCCTCGGGAAAATACAAAACTGGGGGCTGAAAAATAATTTTTGTGGGAAAAAATTTTTGTTTTATTTTTACGGCTCTGCATTATTAACTTCTGTGAAGCCCTTGGTGGGTCAAAGCGCTCAAAACACATCTAGATAAGTTCCTTAGGGGGTCTACTTTCCAAAATGGTGTCACTTGTGGGGGGTTTCAATGTTTAGGCGCATCAGTGGCTCTCCATACGCAACATGGCGTCCCATCTCAATTCCTGTCAATTTTGCATTGAAAAGTCAAACGGTGCTACTTCCCTTCCGAGCTCTCCCATGCGCCCAAACAGTGGTTTACCCCCACATATGGGGTATCAGCGTACTCAGGACAAATTGTACAACAACTTTTGGGGTCCAATTTCTTCTCTTACCCTTGGGAAAATATAAAATTGGGGGTGAAAAGATAATTTTTGTGAAAAAATATGATTTTTTATTTTTACGGTTCTGCATTATAAACTTCTGTGAAGCACTTGGTGGGTCAAAGTGCTCACCACACCTCTAGATAAGTTCCTTAGGGGGTCTACTTTCCAAAATGGTGTCACTTGTGGGGGGTTTCAATGTTTACGCACATCAGGGGCTCTACAAACGCAACATGACGTCCCATCTCAATTCCTGTCAATTTTGCATTGAAAAGTCAAACGGCGCTCCTTCCCTTCCGAGGTCTCCCATGCGCCCAAACAGTGGTTTATCACCACATATGGGGTATCAGCGTACTCAGGACAAATTGTAAAACAACTTTTGGGGTCCAATTTATTCTCTTACCCTTGGAAAAATAAAAAATTGGGGGCGAAAAATAATTTTTGTGAAAAAATATGATTTTTTATTTTTACGGTTCTGCATTATAAACTACTGTGAAGCACTTGGTGGGTCAAAGTGCTCACCACACCTCTAGATAAGTTCCTTAGGGGGTCTACTTTCCAAAATGGTGTCACTTGTGAGGGGTTTCAATGTTTACGCACATCAGGGGCTCTACAAACGCAACATGACGTCCCATCTCAATTCCTGTCAATTTTGCATTGAAAAGTCAAACGGCGCTCCTTCCCTTCCGAGGTCTCCCATGCGCCCAAACAGTGGTTTACCCCCACATATGGGGTATCGGCGTACTCAGGACAAATTGTACAACAACTTTTGGGGTCCATTTTCTCCTGTTACCCTTGGTAAAATAAAACAAATTGGAGCTGAAGTAAATTTTTTGTGAAAAAAAGTTAAATGTTCATTTTTATTTAAACATTCCAAAAATTCCTGTGAAGCACCAGAAGGGTTAATAAACTTCTTGAATGTGGTTTTGAGCACCTTGAGGGGTGCAGTTTTTAGAATGGTGTCACACTTGGGTATTTTCTGTCATATAGACCCCTCAAAATGACTTCAAATGAGATGTGGTCCCTAAAAAAAAATGGTGTTGTAAAAATGAGAAATTGCTGGTCAACTTTTAACCCTTATAACTCCCTAACAAAAAAAAATTTTGGTTCCAAAATTGTGCTGATGTAAAGTAGACATGTGGGAAATGTTACTTATTAAGTATTTTGTGTGACATATCTCTGTGATTTAAGGGCATAAAAATTCAAAGTTGGAAAATTGCAAAATTTTCAAAATTTTCGCCAAATTTCCATTTTTTTTGCAAATAAACGCAGGTAATATCAAAGAAATTTTACCACTATCATGAAGTACAATATGTCACGAGAAAACAATGTCAGAATCGCCAAGATCCGTTGAAGCGTTCCAGAGTTATAACCTCATAAAGGGACAGTGGTCAGAATTGTAAAAATTGGCCCGGTCATTAACGTGCAAACCACCCTTGGGGGTGAAGGGGTTAATATGAGCTAATGTGACCTACACAACTATAAAGTGGAGTGTTTGGTGAACTTTATTTATTTATTTTTTCACAAAAAGACACTGGATGTGCCCAAAGATGTAAAACCGATAGTATCACAGACTTTTTGTAGCTATTACAATGCAGGAAGGTAAACTACAATGCAATAGATGAGGATCCAAAAATAGGCTAATACTACTGTAATCTGGCTGGGGTTGCAGGGCACAAGGCTGCAGAAAGGCTCCTCTATCTACTCCTATATAGTGTTTGCAACCAATCTACCTGGATATGGATGGAACCACACTAATATGAGAAATCAGGAAAAATGAGCAGCACTAATGCAAAAAAGGACAATGTATGAGGCAGTGACGCATGCTGAGCAGACTACAACCGGAGGTGGCTGCAGAACACACTACAGCGTGAGTTGCACTCACACACAGAAACCTCGCAAAGCCAATTCTTTACCTGCTGTGGATTTGCTCATTCTGCCTCACAAAGATCACATTAAGGCTTGACGCACGTTTATCCTGCGCTCTATACTAAACTCTTACAACAGGGTTTCAGTGTAAATCTCTGAAATGCGTGATTCAGACAGAACCGCTGGCAGAAGATTCCCTATAATGAGGCAGATGGAGGCACTGTGAATGCCATAGGACTTGTGATCCGGCTGTGTGTCTTTTTAGGCGTGCATAAAACGCGGTCCTCCTTAGTTTTGTGCACCTCTGAAAGGGAGGAAAATGCTGAATAGATGCCATACAGAGTCCAGAGTAACTCTGTTGCCTCATTATAGTGATTGGAACCCCCGGGGGTTTCATTTGTCACGTCAATCGGAGATTTAGGGTTCATACTCATTTTGAAGAAAAACGGACGAGTGCAATCAGAGAAAAAATTGGATTGCACTCTGACCAATGTTATTTAATGGGTTGCATATCATCTGCAATTTTTTTCTCAGCAGAAATCAGACTGAGAAAAAAAACGCAGCATGATGCGATTTGCTGTTTATCTCAGTGGAGACTCGCCAATGCAAGTCAATGGATGCGAGAATAAAAAAATAGCACAGCACACAGACCATGCAAGTGCTGTCTAATTTTTGCGCACCGGTGTCCTTTGAAAAGCCGGCAATTCATGTGCCACATACAGTAAAATCACACTGACAGGTTAGAATAAAATAGATAGAATAGATATATACAGCTGTGATCAAAAGTTTACATACCCCGGAAGACTTTTTGCTTTCTGGGCCTTTTTTCAGAGAATATGAGTGACAATACCAAAATTTATTCTCCACTCATGGTTAGTGGTTGGGTGAAGTCATTTATTGTCAAACTACTGTGTTTTCTCTTTTTAAATCATAATGACAACCCAAAACATTCAAATTGTCATGATCCAGGACAGGGTTTTGTCTTTATCCCATCCTGGTCAAGACAGGGGTTAATTGTATTTGCCTCTCTCTGGTGTTAAGGTACCTTCACACGAAACGACTTTGTAACGATACCGCAACGATGCCGAGGTCCCCGGGTAACCAGGGTAAACATCGGGTTACCAAGCGCAGGGCCACGCTTAGTAACCCGATGTTTACCCTGGTTACCAGTGTAAAAGTAAAAAAAGCAAACAGTACATACTCACCTGCGCGTCCCCCAGCGTCTGCTTCCTGACACTTACTGAGCGCCGGCCCTAAAGTGAAAGTGAAAGCACCGCGGTGACGTCACCGCTGTGCTGTTAGGGCCGGAACTCAGTCAGTGTCAGGAAGCAGACGCTGGGGGATGCGCAGGTGAGCATGTACTGTTTGTTTTTTTTACTTTTACGCTGGTAACCAGGGTAAACATCAGGTTACTAAGCGCGGCCCTGCACTTAGCAACCCGATGTTTACCCTGGTTACCCGGGGACCTCGGCATCGTTGGTCGCTGGAGAGCGGTCTGTGTGACAGCTCCCCAGCGATCAAACAGCGACGCTGCAGCAATCGGCATCGATGTCGCTATCGCTGCAGCGTCGCTTCGTGTGAAGGTACCTTTAGGGTGACTATTTAGCTGCCATATGACCTAGGTCCGGCGTCGGTAGGTTCCGGTCCCTCGGCTAGAGCAGCTGACCTAGGTTACTCTGCTAGTAATCATGCTTCTCTGTATGCATCCCCGCTGTTGTGTGTATGACCTGGCTTGCTCCCTGACCTCAGTTTCTGTTCACCGTTTTGGTACTGTTTTGCTTGCCCCAGTTTCTGATCTCCTGGCTTGTCTCTGATTACCCTTCTGTTTTTCCCCCTGGTACCACTTGCCTTTCTGGTTTTGACAAATGGGCTTGTTTCTGACCACGTCCTTGCTTAGACCTCTGGTACTTCGTATGACTGCTTGTTGCTGACCCAGCTTTGGATGTTTTTGCTGCCACCTGGTGGTGGCTTTGGCTGCTGCATTCTAGCATGCCCTGGGAGTGTACAATCCCTCCTCCCCTCTGCTGCCAACAGGTGGAGCACACACAAACTTGCATTTCAGCTGCATGACATTATCACCGACCACACATTAAATCTAGTAAAGGTCTATTTTTTTTCTCTGCTATGGATCCGCTCTTCACTTTTGCAGATTAGGTGACCAATCTGACCCAAATGATGCAGAATCTGTCTGTGGAGCAGAGAGCTTTGGCTACCTCTCAGCAGCAGGTACAAAGTGAGTTTTCTGAGACGGTTAAAACTGTTTGGAGTGCTTCCCCTCTGGCTGGCAGTAAGGATGGTAGTGTGTCTGATGTGTCTTTGCCTTCCGCAGAGCCTGCTGTCAAGTTCCCTGACACTTCTGCTGGGGAAAAAGAGGAGGGTATTTAGGGAGAGTTGCAAATTGTTGTTTTCCCTCAGATCTATTGGCTTGTTTCTGACCACGTGCTTGCTTAGACCTCTGGTACTTCATATGACTGCTTGTTACTCACCCAGCTTTGGATGTTTTTGCTGCCACCTGGTGGTGGCTTTGGCTGCTGCAGTGCAGGCCTGTTCTCGGAGTGTGCAATCCCTCCTCCCCTCTGCTGCCAACAGGTGGAGCACACACAAACCTGCATTGCAGCTGCATGACACAAATGACCCCAATCAGAAGTTCACATTCCCTGGTGATTTTGGCCTGAAAAATGCACAGAAGTTTACACAAATGGGTTTGAATGGCTACTAAAGGTAACATCCTCACCTGTGGCCTGTTTACTTGCAATCAAACTGAGTGAGTTTCAGGGATCCAGACAGACTCTTGCATCTTTCATCCAGCCACTGCCATTTCTGGATTGTGAGTCATGGAGAAAGCAAAAGAATTGTTAACGGATCTACAGGTAAAGGTAGTTGAACTGTATAAAATAGGAAAGGTATACAAAAAGATATTCAAGGAATTGATAATGCCAGTTGGCAGAATTCAAACTGTGATTAACAAATGGAAAATCAGGGGCTCTGTAAAAACAAAACTAAGGACAGGTAAACCAACAAAAATGTAATCCACAACTGCCAGAAAAATTGTTTGGGATGCAAAAAAACTCCCACAAATAACATCAGCCAAAATACTGCACTATTTGAAAACTAGTGGTGTGGCTGTTTCAAGATACAGAATATGGAGGCACTTGAAGAAAAATAGGCTGCATGGTTGAGTCGCCATTAGAAAGTCATTACTGTGCAAATGACAAAAAGTATCTTCCCTACAATCCGCAAAACATCACAGCGACAAGCCTCAAAACTTCTGGAACAATGTAATTTGGAGTGAGGAGACCAAAATTGAACATCTTGACTACAACCATAAACTTTACATTTGGATAGAGGTCAACAAGGCCTATGATGAAAGGAACACAATTCCTACTGTAAAGCACAGTGAATGGATGATGTTTTGGGGATGTGTGAGCTAGAAAGGAACAGGAAGCTTGGTCAAAGTTGAAGGAAAGATGAATGCAGCATGTTATCAGCAAATACTGGAGGCAAATTTTCAATCATCAGCCTGAAAGGTGCACATAGGACGTACTTGGACATTCCAACATGACAATGATCCAAAACACAAGGCCAAGTCGACCTTTCATTGGCTACAGCAGAAATAAGTGAAGGTTCTGGAGTAGTCAACTCAGTCTCCTGACCTCAATATTATTGAGCCGCTCTGGAGAGATCTCAAGCGCACAGTTCATGCTTGACAAACTAAGAATTTACAGGAACTGGAGGTTTTTTTGCCAAGAAGAGTGGGCAGCATTACCATCTGAGAAAATAAAGAATCTCATCCACAACTACCACCAAAGACTTCAAGCTTCTAATTGATGTTAGAGGGGGCAATACACGGTATTAAGAAATGGGGTATTGTTGTGAACTCTGTTTTTGGGCTCCCTCTTGTGGTCATGAGTGGTACTGTGTGAGTGCTATCTTTGGGCTCCCTCAGGTGGCTCTTTTTGTCATTCTGCAGGTCTGTGGCTGGGATCAGCTGTCTCGTTATCTGCTGGTTGGTTTCCTATTTAGCTCACCTGGACTTTCAGTTGTTGCCTGCTGTCAATGTATTCAGTGCTATTTTGATCTCTCCTGACTACCTGCGTTATCAGTCTCTCCAAGAGAAGCTAAGTTTCTGTTTGTTCATTTTTTGATCATCAGTGTTCAATATGTTTCTTGGTTTATTATCTGTTCATGTCTAGCTTGCTAATATGTGATTTCCTCGCTTGCTGGTAGCTCTATGGGGCTGAGTTTCTCCCCTCACACCGTTAGTTGGTGTGGGGGTTCTTGAATTCTCAGCGTGGATATTTTGTATAGGGTTTTCTACTGACCGCACAGTTTCCTATCTGTCTTCTGCTATCTAGTATTAGCAGGCCTCATTTGCTGAATCTGTTTCATTTCTACGTTTGTATTTTCCCCTTACCTCACCGTTATTATTTGTTGGGGGCTTTCTATATCTTTGGGGGTATTTCTCTGAGGCAAGTGAGGTCTTACTTTCTTTCTCTCTAAGGGTAGCTAGTTTCTCAGGCTGCGTCGAGACATCTAGGAATTCAGGCACGTTCACCGGCTACCTTTAGTGTGTTCGGTTAGGATCAGGATTGCGGTCAGTCCAGTTACCACCTCCCTAGAGCTCGTTCTATGTTCAGTAACTTAGCTATTCAGTTTTGTGATCCTCAGCCACTAAGGATCATAACAGGGTATGTGAACTTTTTATCAGGGGCATTTGGATGTTTTGTGTTGTCATTATGATTTAAAAAGAGAAAACACAGTAGTTTAACAATAAATGGCTTCAATCAATCACTAACCATGAGTGGGGAAAAAGTTTAGGTGTTATCATTCATATTTTCTGAAAAAGGCCAAGAAAGCAAATATTCTGCCGGGGTATGTAAGCTTTTGAGCACAACTGTACACATAGAATACATATATAAATAGATGTCAGTGACATACACACATATACAGTACAGACCAAAAGTTTGGACACACCTTCTCATTTAAAGATTTTTCTGTATTTTCAGGACTATGAAAATTGTACATTCACACTGAAGGCAACAAAACTATGAATTAACACATGTGGAATTATATACTTAACAAAAAAGTGTGAAACAACTGAAATTATGTCTTATATTCTAGGTTCTTCAAAGTAGAAACCTTTTGCTTTGATGACTGCATTGCACACTCTTGGCATTATCTTGTGTTAATTCATAGTTTTGGTGCTATATATACTGGATAGATAGATAGATAGATAGATAGATAGATAGATAGATAGATAGATAGATAGCAGAAAAGCCAGCAATTCATCTGCCGTGTTCTGTAAAATCACTGCAGGAGCCGACAGGATAGAATTATGGATTACATACAGTAAACACGAATAGAATAGGTATATAAATATAGATGTCTGTGACAAATACAATTAGTACAATGTGTGTGCAGCTTACTGTACAGTAAATCTCCCTTCAAACACAGTAAATACCCCCAAACACAGTAAATCTCCCCCACACAAACAGAAGATACCCACACACAGTAAATCTGTGTCTGGCAGTATGACATGTTATATAGCCATTTACCTAATCTTTTACATAAATTGCCCAATTTTAGCAGAAAACTGTGCTCTGCCTATTTTACAAATATATCTTTCAATTTCAGTACAATTTCAACAAAATGACAGAGCACATTTTATATGTCGCAAGCTGTTAATGACTGTTGCGGATATGGGATACATGTGTTTATTTTGTATTTGCTGTTGTTGCAGTTTGTTTATGATAGAACCGGGTGGCAGACACATTAACCAAGCATTAAACATGCATAATTTTACAGAAACTATTATGCCAATTACAGTACAAGCACAAGAGCCGCAAAACACTGTGCATATTTGTTTAATCTGATGTTTACTTGGTTAGAAGATAAAATGTAGATATAATTGTAAACAAAGTACATGCAAAAATGAAAAATAGAAGTGTGTGTATTTATCCCTGTTGCTATCCATTTAACTTGTTGTAATTACCATATGGTAATGCAAACATAAGGTTCTGTACACCGTACCTTATAATTGTCAAATTGCCACGTGTTTGGTTTATTATTATTTGTGCTTTCAATTAGGAATCTGAATAATTGAAAAACAAAATGTTCAAAACAAGAATATAATGTTTGCCCTGAAATAACCTTAGTTGCTGAAAAAGAGAATCAGAACAACTCATCTTTTTTTGTCAGGGTTCAAATAAATTATTAGCTTCACATGTTTTCGACGAATAGTTATATACGGATATTAGCGTCTGAAAGGGGTTTCCTGGGTTTTAGAAAATGTTTAAAGAGTATAGAGTAGTAGAACAAGTTACTTAATGTTAGCTACCCATTGAATTCTCATATTACCAGTGGTCCCAGCAGTGTAATAATTTGAAGCTTGAGGGCCCTAATGCAAAAGCTTCAATGACTCCTCCAGTCACAGTCAGACTGGCCCCCTGGAGAACTGGAGGATTCTCCAGTGGGCCCAGGCACTGACACCTGCTGGTATACTGGCCAGCAGCTAACTAGGGCCCCCACTGCTCCAGGGGCCCCCACCCAGTGGTGTGTCACTAATAGCAGCACACCCAGCAGCTATGGGGCACTGAGTCAAGGGGGCCCGCTCGGTGCCAACGGAGCAGCAGCTGGAGACTGGAGACTGTTCCCGCTGCTAAAGAGAAATTAATATTCATGCTTCCCCATGCCCCATGGGCATGGAGAGGAGTTAACATTCATTTCACTTTAATAGTGGGCAGTGTTAGCCGTAGGCTGAGGCTAACACTGGCTGTATGTACAGCCGGTGTGGCTGCATTGGGGACTCGGTGGTGAGCCCCTTAAGGGAAGTTAACCCTGAGGGCAATCAGCAGGCAGGGAGCAATCCCTGCAGCTTGGCAGTGGAGTGGAGCTGCAGGAATCCGATGCCATCCTGATTCTTGCCTGCTGCCCGGCACTTCCTGTCTGACATAGTGCAGCTGGATGACGTCATCATTCAGTGCACTGCTGTTTCAGACAGAAAGCTGCTGGCGACGAAAATGCTGCCAGGATGTGCTGAAGGGAATGTTCGGAGAGGTGAGTGGTGCTGTGTGTCTGTCTACGTGCGTGTGTATGCGGTGTGGTGCTGTACTTTGTGTGCATGACAAAGCGGTGCCGTGCTGTGTGTGGTGCTGTGTGTGTAATGTGGGTGATGGAGAGAGCAATGATGGGGCGGTGGGGGAGAAGGCAATGTTGATGGTGGTGGAAAGGACGATGGGGGTGGTGGGGGAGGCAATGATAGACGTGTTGAAATGGGCAATGATGGAGGCATTGAAATAGGCAATGATGGGCAAGTGGGGGAGAAAGCAATGATGGTTGTGGTGGAAAGGACAATGATGGGGGTGGTGGGGGGTGGCAATGATGGAGGTGTTGAAATGATCAATGATGGGGTGGTGGAGGAGAAAGCAATGATGGTTGTGGTATAAAGGACAATGATGGTAGTGGTGGAAAGGACAGTGGTGGTAGGGGAGGAGGCAATGATTGATGTGGTGGAATGGCCAATGATGGGGTTGTGGGGGAGAAAGCAATGATGGAGGTGGTGGAAAGGACAATGATAGGAATGGTGGGTGAAAATGCAATGATGGTGGTGGTGATGAGGACAATGATGGTGATGGAGGGGGAGAATAATGATGGAGGTGGAGGGGGTGAATTATACCCCATGAGGTGGGCTGTATTATACTTTATGAGGGGGCTACATTATATTCCGTGGGTGGGCTGCATTATATTCTGTGTGGGGACTGTATTTTTCTCTCAGGGGACTACATTATATTCTGGGGGACTACATCATTCTATATGAGGGGTGGCAGCATTATGCCCTATGGGGGACTGCCTTATGCCTTTTGAGGGGGGTTGCATTACACTCTGAGGGGACTCCATTATATTCTGTGATGGGGCTGCATTATGCTACATGAGGGAGGCGGCATTATACCCTTTGAGGCTGCTACATTATATTCTATGGGGGGTGTATTATACCTTATGAGGGGTTGCATTATATTTTGTGGGGTGCTGCATTATACCCTATGAGGGGGGCTGCATTATATTCTATGAGGGGGGCTGCATTATATTCTATGAGGGAGGCTACATTATATTCTATGAAGGAGGCTACATTATATTCTATGAAGGGGGCTACTGTATAATCTATGAGGGGGCTACATTATATTCTATTAGGGGCAACTTAATTTTCTATGAGGGGGCTACCTCAACCCCTGCTACATAAGTAAAAAGTGTACTACCTTATATTATACCCTGATATTAGAGCGTTTTACCACAAAATTGATGGTCTTGTATTTATTCTATTTAGCGTAGTACATAGTGGGCCCCAAGAATGATTTTCTCCAGTGGGCCCAAGGTGCTCGAGTCCAATGCTGCCTCCAATCATTGCAAATCTTCAATAGTAATGGTCTTTTGGGCCCCCTATGCTTCATGACCCTGGTGCGATTGCAACCTTTGCATCCATTATAGTTATACCTCTGGGCTCTAGCATTCTTCTGACTGCTGCAGGCAATTTTAATGGATTTAGTGGTGATGTTGGCATTTACAAATCTTGACCACTGAGTCTAGTGATTTGGTTTAAAATTGCTTAAAAAAAGTTCTATTGTGACAGCAGTTATGGCAGGTTTTTGGTAGGTGTGAAAAAAACAACGCAAGGCAAAATGACAGTTGATAAGCGAATTAAATTATGCAAATTTCATTTGAGTCAAACTGTGTAAAATTTGCAGTTCCTGGAGAGTTTCAACCCTTTGCAATTCAATTCATGCAAATATATATATATATAAAAAATCCCTGCTGATATTTACACATTGCAGAATATTGCATCAATCACAGAAGCCTGATGTTAGATGGGACTTTGTGGCATCGCCATAAGATCTTGCAGTTATCACATCACATTGTGTAGCACAGCCAATAAGAAGGTACTATCATAGCTTAGATAATAGCCTGGACAGGGAAAGTAGCAGCCATTTTAGAGGGATTTGGAAAAGTTACAGGACGTCAGAGTGCTCACAGTTCAGCAATAAAGATAAGAAGAGAAGCCCAAAGTCATTGGATAAATATTTCCGTCAGTGATCTGTTGTTCAACTGCAGCACTGAAGAAGATGAGAGTAGTAGTGTGTAAATAATAAAAAGCTTCAATTGATAGGGTGAGAGAGATAAGAGAGGTGCCAGTATAGCGATGAGCGGACTTGTGGAAGTTCATTATCTGGTATCTGACTAAACTTTAGTCCAAAGTTCGTTCTGGTACCAGAACTGTACCCGAACGTCAACCAGAACCCAAACCCCATTGAAAACAATGAGGACCTGAACTTTGAAGCCGGAAAAAATATATCTGTCTCTTTCTCTCTCCCCTCCTGGATTTCCCTCAGAACTACAAACATTAAAAACGGACTTCCAGGAGAAGTTTAGCACCGAACAGGAATTTTTAATTTCGGGTTTCGCTCATCTCTAGCCGGTAACAGTGTGATTGATCAGTGATATAATAGAGCTGTTGCATTTGAATTACAATTACATTCTTAATGCACTAATAAGCACCAGCAAAGCAGCATAATATTTATTACAGATAAAAACACTAAAATAAGTGTCAGTCAGAGATGATGTGCTTGCTAATCAACAGCAACTGACGAGATTTTACATTTCTTTTGCAATTCTTTTTTGTGAAGGGGAAATATTAAAAAAAAATACAAAAGAAGAAGAATTTTTATTGTGTATATATATTTTACTGGACAAATTTTATATCTCTACACACCTCACCAATACAGCACCCTGTTCGAGGCTCTGGCTTCTTGGATGTCTGCCTACCTATTCTTTCTAATTAATTTTTTGGAAAAAGGTTGAATTTTGTTAAAAAATATAAAAATATATTTAAAAAATGGAAATATTAAACTTTACTTTGTTTATGCAGAGCTGTTTTACGAGTTTTTCCTTTCTGTACCTTTGCACCTGTGCTTACCTTTCTATTTATTGTTATATCCTTTTTGGCAAGGTTTGAATAATTGTATTTGAAAAGATTGTCAAAAATTAATTATAGTGTTGTACATAATGTATGGTAACAGAAAAAGTGGCACTCATAATGGAGTGAGCACTGTAAAAGAAAAAAATACATATTGTGGTTAACTTAGTAGCAGCAGAAGCACCAGCATCACTGTTGCCAGCTGTCCAGGCAGTAGTACTACCAAATACAGGTCACAATTGACTTCTTTTCCCTCTGACAAGCGTATTGGTGGTGAGGAAACAGAGAGTGTTTTGGAATATATGGCACATATAGTGACACTATCAATTTGAGGCAATGCACTGCACAAAAGGTCTGTCTGATCACGAAGAAGTAAGAGGGATAATTTTTGGACTTTTTTACAAAAAGAAAAAAACAAACTATGAGTGTTAGGGCTAGCGGAATGCACCAAATAATAAGATAGAAAGAACTAGGTGCTTTCGCAGCCCGGGGTCCACCGTGCAGAGATGGAACCTGCTGCTGAGTAATGACGGACTATATGGCAGTACAAAATAGATTCACACACAGATTACCTCCACCCTGTATGAAGAAAGTGAACCCTGTTGCATCACAGGGCCATGGTACCGCACAAAAGAGCGCAAGCAAGGAGTCACAGAACTCAATCCCAAGACTCTGGATTAGAGTTCATCTAGACCTCTTGCCCTCGACACCGCAACTGGGTGTGCTTGAAAAAGACCTCTGTGGTCGAAACGTTGCATCTGGCAAATAAAGGAAACGTTTTTTAAGACTTCACCTGGATTGGATGCTGTCCTTCATTGTGGATTTTGGTATGTACACTTTCCATGTGGTCCAGTGGAACTAGGACTTGCATCTACAGGTCTGTTGTGCTGTCAGCCACCCCCTATTGATATTTAACCGCAACTGGGGTGTTAGAGTGAATGAAATAATAATTATTTAGATGCGCGAGAGTGCGTGCGGTGCCGCTCTGGTGGGCGCCACTAACCACCCAGGCTTAGGTAAGGAAAGCGCTGTGAAAGCACACAGCGCCGCACGGGCAGTCACAGCAATTTGATGATGTTTTGTGTGTCACGTGCTGAAAGATAAGTCGGTGCGCCAGATAGCAATCATCCACCTTATGCGAGCAGTCATACACAAGGGAGGGGATAATTAATGAACGACTTTCACATGTCAACACACACACGTTTACAAGTGTACACTAGCGCATGGCTGAGCGGCCATGTGAACTTTTTATAGTGGCAGTGCTACAAGACCTTCCAGATTGTCCAATAGGAGCTGCAACAGGACCTGAGCATGTGACCCTCGACCTCCAATGGGAGGTTGTCCCATGGGCATGCTCAGTATGGGAAAAGCAGGACTTAGTCCCAGAAAAATCTGCTCTCTGCTGACCAGTGCTGGCTACAAAGGCAGAGCCTGGAAGGACAGTAGTAACCAGTTGCCCAGTATCAGCCTGAGCTAGACGCTGGGACCGACATCTCCCCTGAGCAGGCTCCACTGCGGCTGGAGAAGAATGGGAGACCGCAGCGGAGATGGTTTGAGATTCCCCTTGTGCAGAGGTGGTAACTCGACATCTAACATTACCCCTGCTCCTTGGACCTCGCTACGCTCGAAGGCAGCAATGAGCTGTGGAGCTTGAATGTGCTCAGCAGCCTCCCAGGACCTTTCCTCTGGGCCATAACCCTTCCAATCCACCAAATAAAACTTTTTACCACGTGCCACCTTACACCTCAAGATAGTGTTCACCTCGTAATCATCCGGAGACAAACCCGATGTCCCGGCAGATGACTCAGAAAACCGGGACATACGTACGGCTTTAAGAGGGACACATGAAAGGTATGGGTGATACCAAGGCGTGGAGGAAGGACCAGACGGTAGACCACAGGGTTAACCTGTTCGAGGACCTTAAAGGGACCCAAGTAGCGAGGTTCAAACTTAGTGAACTCAACTTGCAGCCTGATGTTACAGGCGGAGAGCCACACTAAGTCGCCAGGAGCAAAGATCAGAGCGAGGCGCCGATGTACATCAGCGGAAGACTTCATTCTCTCCTTGGAGGCCCGGATGGCATCCTGAGTGTGGTCCCAAATGTCCCATGCCTCCACAGCGCAGTCTGCCACCCTCGAGTCGGCGGAAGACATGGGCATAGGCACAGGAACCCGCGGATGCTGGCCGTGATTAAGGAGGAATGGGGTTTGACCAGTGGAGTTGACTAAGGCGTTGTTTAGTGCAAATTCCACTGATGGTAGCAAAGATGCCCAGTCATCCTGCCTGGCTGAAACAAAATGTCACAGATATGTGACCAGGGTCTGGTTGGCCCTCTCTACCAAGCCATTCGTCTGGGGATGATATGCTGAAGAGAGATTCAACTCAATGCTGAGTAGACGACAAAGCTCTCTCCAGAAGCGAGACACAAACTGGGGACCCCGGTCACTGACAATTTTGTCCGGCATATCGTGCAGGCAATAGATGTGTTTAATAAACAACGCTGCCAGAGCCCATGCAGAAGGTAGCCGTGAAAGAGGCACTAAGTGCACTATTTTGGAAAAATGGTTGGTGATCACCAAAATAATGGTGCAGCTACGAGACTTGGGTAAGCCCACCACAAAATCCATCCAGACCATCTCCCAAGGCCTGTCTGCCACCGGCAGGGTGTAAAGCATCCCAGCTGGCCATTGTCGAGAGGACTTGTTCTTGGCGCAGGAGACTCATGCCCGAACATAGTCTCTGACATCATGGGCCATATGCGGCCACCAGTATGTCCTTGCCAGCAGCTCAGATGTCCTTTTGGTCCCAAAATGTCCTCCCAACCTGGACAAGTGAGCTCAAGAGAGAACCTCCGGATGCAAACTTGATGGATGGTACAAAAGTCTTGCCCGGAGGCACAGACTCTAGTGAAACCGGAGCCATGGTTCTCAGGCTCACAGAAGGGACAATAAGCTGAGGCTCCTCTTCCCCCTCCTCAGATGATACAACGGAGCGAGAGAGAGCATCAGCACGAATGTTCACCTCCCCGGAGAAAAAATGGAGGGTGAAATGGAACCGGGAGAAGAACAGGGACAATCTGGCATGGCGAGAATTTTGCCACTGGGCTGTCTGTAAGTAGACCAAATTTTTGTGGTCTGTGAATACTTGGAAGGGAAAGCGATCCCCCTCCAAAAGATGTCTCCATTCTGAGAAAGCCAACTTCACTGCTAGCAACTCCCTGTCCCCGATGGAATAATTCCTCTTCGCTGGTTTGAAGGTCTTGGAAAGGAAGAAGCAAGGATGCGTCCGACCTTGAGCATCCTTTTGGAAGAGGACTGCTTTAGCACCAATGGATGAGGCATCCACCTCCATTATAAACAGCTTATCTACATCGGGGCGATGTAGGATGGGAGCGCTAGCAAAATGAGACTTAATGGAAGTGAAGACCTTGGATGCCTCCTCAGACCACAATTTGGGATTTGCTCCCTTCTTGGTGAGGGCTACCAAGGGAGATACCAAAGTTGAGAAATGAGGGATGAACTGGCGATAATAGTTAATGAAGCCCATAAAGCGCTGCACCACTTTAAGAGAATGGGGTTCTTGCCAGTCCATCACAGCCTGTAGTTTGGCAGGATCCATGGACAATCCCTGGGCAGAGATGATACAGCCCAGGAAAGGTAAGGACTCCTGCTCAAACACACATTTCTCTAACTTGGCATAGAGGGAATTTGCCCAAAACAGGTCGAAAACTGCTAACATCTCTCCGGTGGGAGTCAACATCTAGAGAGTAGATGAGAATATCATCCAGATAGGCTATGACCGAGATGGAGAGCATATCCCGGAAGATATCATTTACTAAATCTTGGAAAATGGCTGGGGCATTACAGAGCCCGAAGGACATCACCAGATATTCATAGTGCCCATCCCTGGTGTTAAAAGCCATCTTCTTTTCGCCCCTCTCACGGATGCGAATCAGGTTGTAGGCACCCCGCAGATCTAGTTTAGTAAATACCCTTGCTCCCCGAAGCCTATCAAAGAGCTCAGATGTCAGGGGCAGAGGATACTTATTCTTAACAGTGATGGCATTAAGACCCCTGTAGTCTATGCATGGACGTAGTTCCCTGTTCTTCTTCTGCTCGAAGAAGAACCCAGCCCCCGCAGGTGACACTGACTTCCTAATGAATCCTGTTGCCAGATTCTCCTGGATGTAGTGTGACATTGCCTCCATCTCCGGGAGAGATAGCAGATAGACTTGACCCCAGGGGAGGCTCAGCACCAGGCAAGAGGTCAATAGGACAGTCATAGGGGCGGTGAGGTGTAAGGGTCTCCGCAGCCGTTTTGGAGAACATGTCCACATAGGGCCAATATTGCTTGGGGAGAGAGGAAAGATCTGCGGGTACCTCAGTAGTAGCAACCTGAATGCATTCCCTCTGACATCTACCCCCACAAAATTCACTCTATCCCAAAATTCTGCCTGTGGACCACTCAATATGTAGAGAGTGGTACCGTAGCCAAGGTATCCCCAACAGGACCCCATAAATTCACTCAGGAATGACAAGCAGAGATATAATCTCCTGATGAGATGGTGACATGGATAGAGTAAAAGGGATAGTCTGGTGTGCTATCTGTGAGGGCAGTGTCTACCCATTTACCACTCGTACGGTTACAGGTTGAGCAAGCATCACAAGGGGTATTGCATGTCGTTGGGCGAAGGCAGAAGACATAAAATTTCCCTCCTTCCCGGAATCCACACAAAGCATTACCGAATGATAAATAGTAATAGTAATTGTCCCCTTAAAGGACAATTTGGAGGCAAACGTTGCTGTGTCTAATGTACCTCCACCTACTACCACTAAACGCTGATGTTTCCCCAACTGCTGGGAACATCTGGTGGCAAGATGTCCTGACTGCTGGCAGACATGACTGAACTTGAGTGCACGAGCGGACTTAGATCCTTCTCGTGACACTTCCATGGCCTCATGTGACTCAGGAGCCTGGACCAGAGATTCCAAAGGTTTGTCGAAGGTGGGAGCCAGCTGAAACCTCTGTCTACACCGGGCTCGCTCTAACCTCCACTCATTAAAATGGAGGTCAATACGAGTGGATATAGCTATTAGCTTCCCCACTCCAGCTCAGATGCTAAGGTGCGGAAGTGGACGGCAAAATGGCTGACCAAGGACGAGTCCTGAGTCAATGCCAACATTTGAAGCGCCGTATCATGGGTGACTCGAGGTCCTAAAAAGACCTGTTTCAGAGTGCTCAGGAACAGTGGAGCACTCTGCATCACATGATCGCCACGCTCCCACAGCGACGTAGCCCATTCCAATGCCCAGTCCGACAGGAGAGACAAAATGAATCCCACCTTTGCCCGCTCTTTGGGGAAATGTGCAGCCAGGAGCTTGAGGTGTATAGAGCACTGGCTCACGAAACCCCTACAAGATTTACTATCACAAAAAAATTTATCTGGCAGTGGGAGGCGAGATAGGGTCGGAACAGGGGTGGCAGTGGACAAGGTTGCTGCAGCCATGCTAGCAGCCTGAACAGCTACTGCGGTAACATCCACAGCTGAGGTTGTGCGCTCGAAATCCGCCAACCTGCCCTCCAGCTGCTGGATGTACCCTAAGGATTGCTGTTTGTCCATCATTACTAGCCAGACCCTGGCGCTAGTGTAACAGAACACACCAAATAATAAGACAGATAGAATAAGGTGCGTTCGCAGCCCAAGGTCCACCGTGCAGAGATGGAACCTGCTGCTGAGTAATGACGGACTATATGGTGGTACAAAATGGATTCACACACGGGTTAACTTCACCCTGTATGAAGAAAGCGAACCTTGTTGCGTCACAGGGCCGCGATACCGCACAAAAGAGCGCAAGCAAGGAGTCACAGAACTCAATCCCAAGACTCTGGATTAGAGTTCATCTAGACCTCTTGCCCTTGAAACCGCAACTGGGGTGTCAGAGTGAATGAAATAATAATTATTTAGATTCACGAGAGAGCGTGCGGTGCCGCTCTGGCGGACGCCACTTACCACCCAGGCTTGGGTAAGGAAAGCGCTGTGAAAGCGCGGTCACCTCAATTTGACGCTGTTTTATGTGTCCCGTGCTGATAGCTAAGTCAGGCGCTAGATAGCAATCATCCACCTTGTACGAGCAGTCATACACAAGGGAGGGGATAATTAATGAATGACTTTCACATGTCAACACACACGTTTACAAGTGTACACTAGCGCATAGCCGAGCGGCCATGCAAACCTTTTATAGCAGCAGTGCTACAAGAACTTCCAGATGGTCCAATAGAAGCCGCAACAGGACCTGAGCATGTGACCCTTGACCTCCAATGGGAGGTCGTCCCATAGGAATGCTCAGTATGGGAAAAGCAGGACTTAGTCCCAGAAAGATCTGCTCACTGCTGATCAGTGCTGGCTACAAAGGCAGAGCCTGGAAGGACAGTAGTAACCAGTCGCCCAGTATCAGCCTGAGCTAGACGCTGGGACCGACAAGCAGGCTCCACTGAGGTTGGAGAAGAATGGGAGACTGCAGCGGAGATGGTTCGAGATTCCCCCTGTGCAGAGGCAGGAACTCGACACCTAACAATGAGTTTGTCAGTCTGCTGTGTTATTAAATGGGCTGCTGGTTACTACTGATTACCATCCGTTTCTATGATGAGGTCACTGAAAGGCATTTGGATACAATTCAGGGAAACCTCAGAGTATTACACACTAATTTTCAGGGCAGTTGTAGTGCTAAATGCAGCTAATCAAATTTGTTAGATTTTTTTTTAATTTAAAAGATTCAATCTTCTCTATGTGAAACCACTCTAGCATGTGTGCCCTTAAATAGAGAAGATTTGAGATGAGTAAATATCTCCAAATTAATTTATGGTAGATTCACTTGAATTGGTAAGCAGATGTTATCAGTCTGTGTACAATTTGGCCTCTTCAAAAGTTTCCTGATTGATATTGGTTTCTTTTGACCAAAAAAACATAAAAAATGATGAGTGAGAATGGTTTAAAAAAAATACTCATCGTTCCAAGTTTTCCACTTGACTCCATATGGCATCTCACATTTGGACCTCTTGCAGGTCTTTGTTTTTTTAACTAATGAGGTCTAAAAGGTCACATATGGTCAACTCATGTCATTGTCGTCAAAGGTAGTAATGGTGGCACAAGGAGTAAAGGGAGGGCCTATGACTGATGAGCGCATATTTTGTTTGAACTCTTTCATGTCCCTCAAATAAATTTAACAAAATAGCAGATGATTGATCATCATCATGCTGAAATTGTGTGGATTGAACCCCAAAAATATTAGATTTGCAAGAATCCAAAATTTTTGGCAAAAACTCTAAGAATTGTAATTGAATCGATTTACACAACTATCACCATTTAATTCTTTTAGCAGTGAAGATTCATTCTCAATCAACATGTGGTCGCACTGCCACAACAAACCTTTTTTA
Organism: Ranitomeya variabilis; assembly: GCF_051348905.1. Taxonomy (NCBI): domain Eukaryota; kingdom Metazoa; phylum Chordata; class Amphibia; order Anura; family Dendrobatidae; genus Ranitomeya; species Ranitomeya variabilis. The sequence goes on along the minus strand of NC_135237.1, from coordinate 530,124,731 downwards.
CCTGATATGTCCCAGAGGTCCTTATCAAAGATTTATGGCATCTCCTGGGAAGACCAGGTGCTCAAAAATGTCTATATAGAAATATTCCTATAACCAAAATCTTTTTTTTCTTTCTGCTTTTTGCCTTGTGTAACACACGGGGCCCAAAAATGGTTGTTTTGCTAGATCTTAAAACTGTTGTGCTGTAATCATTGTCTAATACAGTAATTTTTATGTATAAATACATTTTACTGATGATCTAATATACCTGTCTAAGAAAACCTAAAAGTTTGTAAGGTCAAACCTAATTAATAATGATCTTGACCTTGTAGATTTTCTATTTTATCAAATTGGAAGAGAAAATCCCAGGTTGCAACAATGTTCTGTATACATTACAGACAGGCCATATGACTATAAACGGCAATAAATTAAAAAAAAAAAGCAAACAGCTTCTCAAATCTCAGCTCCCTTGTACTCCTTTGATAGAAGTGGTTAACTGGAGTTAATAGGGTTAACTGCAGTCACCTTTAGAGTGTCAGGTTTTCAGTTTAGTTTAGTATAAAGGTACTTTATGTTGGAAATAATTTTCCTCTGGAATCTTACTGTCTATAGCCAAGTTAAACTTAAACATAAATATTATCATACGAATATTCCTTTACGTTAATAAATCAGAACTTAGAACAGCAATTGAAGTTAATGTGACAGATATAGCCTTTTATTTTTTCTTGGTTTGGTGGCTATTTTTCTAAAAAAAAGGACAATAGGAAGTTCAGTCTTTTTGGATGGAACCAGTAAAATGCCTTTGATAAACTAATAGTAAATTATCATTGTTTTGATTTAGCTATTTTGGTCCTTATTGTGGCAAAATTTTGGTCATTCCTGGTCAAAATTACTGTTATTGTGAAAAGTTATGCAATTTGGAAGATTAAAAGACCTCTAAAGGCCTAAAGTTCAAGATGACACATTTCCTTTATATTTTAGGCATTTTTGAAAATTATAAAAAGGAAATTGGACTGATGCAAAGATTTGGGCACTCTTGGAGATTTGTGTGATCAGATAACTTTGACCAAGGTTTCAGACCTTAATTAGCCTGCTAGGGTTATGTCATATTCACTATCATTGCTATATCATTAGGAAAAGCCTGATTATGCAAATTGCACAGCTTTATAAAAACTCAGCCTCCTGTAACCTTGTGCCAAAAAAACCCCTGCAACCATGGGTTCTTCTAAGCAGCTGACTAGCACTCTGAAAATGAAAATGGTGGAGTCCCACAAAGCAGATATAGGCTATAAGAAGATAGCAAAACATTTTCAAGTTGCCTTTTCCTAAGTTCAATGCAATTAAGAAATGGCTTTTAACACGAACAGAGGAAGGTCTAGATGAGGTGTGCAAGTCCAAGCATAATTTCAGTGAGAGCTGCTCGCAGGATTGCAAGAGAGTCAAATCAGAACCCTTGTTTGACTGCAAAACACCTTCAGAAAGATTTAGAAGACTATGGAGTTGTGGATCATTGTTTTAAACTTCAAAGACTCCTGCATAAATATGGCTTTCATGGAAGAGTCATCAGAAGAAAACCTTTCCTGTGTCCTCACCATAAAATTCAGCATCAGAAGTATGCAAAAGAACATCTAAACAAACCTGATGCATTTTGGAAACAAGTCCTGTGGACCAATGAGGTTAAAGTAAAGCTCTTTGGTCACAATGATCAAAGGTATGTGTGGAGAAAAAATGGCACAGAATTTCAGGAAAACAACATATTGCCACCCATTAGGCATGTCAGTAGATTAGGTGACATCAATAACTACCTAACCTGAAAATATGTTTTTAAATCCAAAATATTTAGGGACCGGCTCTTCAAGATCAGAGTTGTTTGCTCCATTCTTCAGGAGGAAATGTGCTGGAGTCAGATGCTCCTAATTCCTTGAGAGGTGTATGCCTATTCATGAATCTGGTACATAGAACGAATGGCAGATATCTCTGTATGTGCCTCGCCAAAAATCCTACACCAGTTCATACTGGAGTAAGATTTGTGGCTTAACATACCCCACCGCTTGTCATGAATTTGACAATTGGCTCTAGGCCACACTCCAATCTCACCCCAACTCTGCCCACATTGTTGAAGCTGTGCAGAATTGGCATGAGAATGCCAAAATTAACCAAGTTGTGCCAATGTTATGTGAGTTTTCAAAGGTTTTTACACCAGTTAGCTTTTGGCGAATCATGCCCCTTTTCTTTTTATAAATATCAAATTAAACCTTACAGATATGATTTTGTACAAAGAGGATTCTGCTCAGAAAAAACTGTAATATATTATTCTTGAGTTAGTACCTTCACAGACCACAAACTGAGTACTTTATTAAATGAAATCTATTAAGAATCCGGCTTAAGATCAGTTAAGTTCATGATATTATTGGCAGTCAAATACTCAGAAGGCTTTTGTTTCTTCCTGCCAATTGTAGAGAATAGATATCCAAAACTTTATGATATAAGTTGCTGAAAATAAGAAAGATAAATTACATAATGTACTTTAAACCTCCTGTGAATGTGTGAATTTCCAAGGGAAGCATCAACATCTTGGATTTTCTTAAGATAACATGTTGCCTGTTAATGTTCATGGGTTGCTAGATCAGATTTATCATTTAAAAATGCATTTATTCTTTCTAGCCCAAAATTTAACCTTCTAGGACAGTGAGATAAATATCGCAATATGCCCATGACATCAACAATAAGTATTAGAAAATGTGTTAATCAACATAGCGGAAAATAGTGGAAAGTAATAATAGATCTTGAAACTTTTGCTCATAAAAATACGAATGAAGTTAAAAATATTGAATAACATGAATAAAGATTCTATCCTGTTTCATGAATAATAAATGGGCTGTGTCCTTCCACAATGAGGGAGTGCTTTAACACAATGTAGTTGTCCCAGTTGTAAAGGAAGCTGTTGTGAGCATGTGCAACCATTGATCGGTTCGCTGTTTACAGAAGTAGTGATTGTACATGCTTACTACCCTCAAGAAATCTTGTGACTCAGGATAGATAGGGATCTCAGCAACCAGACTACTAATAATGTCATCACTAATGAGTAAAATTTGAATTCAGCAAGTTCACTCCATTTGGGCCAGGAGATTTAATTTACATTAATATCATTAATATTATTATGCTCTGGAGATTTTTCAGAACCTAGAGTATAACAAATATAGGTATAATGATAAAAGTACACTTACAGTGGGGCAAAAAAGTATTTAGTCAGTCAGCAATAGTGCAAGTTCCACCACTTAAAAAGATGAGAGGCGTCTGTAATTTACATCATAGGTAGACCTCAACTATGGGAGACAAACTGAGAAAAAAAAATACAGAAAATCACATTGTCTGTTTTTTTATCATTTTATTTGCATTTTATGGTGGAAAATAAGTATTTAGTCAGAAACAAACAATCAAGATTTCTGGCTCTCACAGACCTGTAACTTCTTTAAGAGTTTCCTCTTTCCTCCACTCCTTACCTGTAGTAATGGCACCTGTTTAAACTTGTTATCAGTTTAAAAAGACACCTGTGCACACCCTCAAACAGTCTGACTCCAAACTTCACTATGGTGAAGACCAAAGAGCTGTCAAAGGACACCAGAAACAAAATTGTAGCCCTGCACCAGGCTGTGAAGACTGAATCTGCAAAAACCAACCAGCTTGGAGTGAAGAAATCAACAGTGGGAGCAATAATTAGAAAATGGAAGACATACAAGGCCACTGATAATCTCCCTCGATCTGGGGCTCCACGCAAAATCCCACCCCGTGGGGTCAGAATGATCACAAGAACGGTGAGCAAAAATCCCAGAACCACGCGGGGGGACCTAGTGTCATGGTTCCCAATGGCAGGGACTTAGGCAAAAACGGACTAGCTCTAGGAAGATGGTAACTCAGATGACCGCGATGCTGAACCTAACACACAAATAACAGTAGCCGGGGGGCGTGCCTACGTTTATATCCCTAGACGTCTCGCACCAGCCGGAGATCTAGCTACTCCTAGTAGAGGAATACACAGACCTGACTTGCCTCCAGGGAAACCCCAAAAGTGATAGTAGCCCCCCACATATAATAACGGTTAGGTAAGAGGAAAACACGTACGCAGTATGAATATAGGTTCAGCAAAGAGAGGCCCTCTGACTAGATAGCAGAAAATACAAAAGAGGACTTCGCGGTCACCTCAAAACCCTAATCAGCCATCCTGAAATTACTTTAACTCCGATATCAACTCATGACACCGGAGTAGTAATTTCAGATCACTAGAGCTTCCAGCAGCAAGAGTGTATAAATGCGTGCTGGACAAAACAAACACAAAAATACAAAAGATCCAACTTAGCTGAATTGCAGACTTGGAGCAGGTAGCAAGCAACAGAGGTGCTCTGATAACATTGATTGCCGGCACTAGAATGACTGAGAAGCCAAACTAAATAGGAAACTCCCAAACCCTGATGGGAACAGGTGCACTGGAAACAAAAGACAAAAGTAAGCCAGTACCACCAGTAGCCACCAGAGGGAGCCAAAAACAGAATTCACAACAGTACCCCCCCCTTAAGGAGGGGGCACCGAACCCTCATGAGAACCACCAGGGCGATCTGGATGCGCCCTATGAAAGGCGCGAACCAAATCAGAGGCATGAACATCAGAGGCAGTCACCCAAGAATTATCTTCCTGCCCGTATCCCTTCCATTTAACCAAATATTGGAGTCTCCGTCTGGAAACGCGAGAGTCCAAAATCTTTTCCACATCATACTCCAATTCACCCTCCACCAGCACAGGAGCAGGAGGTTCAACAGAAGGCACAACCGGTACCTCGTACCTCCGCAACAACGACCGATGGAAGACATTATGAATGGCGAAAGATGCTGGTAGGTCCAAACGAAAAGATACAGGATTAAGAATCTCCAAAATCTTATAAGGACCTATGAACCGGGGTTTAAACTTAGGAGAAGAGACCTTCATAGGGACAAAACGAGAAGACAACCACACCAAGTCCCCAACACGAAGACGATGACCCACACGACGATGACGATTAGCAAACTGCTGAGTCTTCTCCTGAGACAACTTCAAATTGTCCACCACATGACTCCAAATCCGGTGCAGTCTATCCACCACAGTGTCCACTCCAGGGCAATCCGAAGATTCCACCTGACCAGATGAAAAACGAGGGTGAAACCCTGAATTGCAAAAGAAAGGAGAAACCAGAGTGGCAGAACTGGCCCGATTATTAAGGGCAAACTCTGCCAACGGCAAAAAGTCGACCCAATCATCCTGATCAGCAGACACAAAACACCTCAAATAAGTCTCCAAGGTCTGATTAGTTCGCTCCGTCTGGCCATTAGTCTGAGGATGAAAAGCAGACGAGAAAGATAAATCAATGCCCATCCTGGCACAGAACGCTCGCCAGAACCTAGACACAAATTGAGGTCCCCTGTCAGAAACGATGTTTTCCGGGATACCATGTAAACGAACCACATTTTGAAAAAACAAAGGAACCAACTCCGATGAAGAAGGCAATTTGGGCAAGGGTACCAAATGAACCATCTTAGAAAAACGGTCACACACCACCCAAATGACGGACATGTTCTGAGAAACCGGGAGGTCCGAGATAAAGTCCATAGAGATGTGCGTCCACTGCCTCTTCGGAATAGGCAAGGACAACAACAATCCACTAGCCCGAGAACAGCAAGGCTTGGCCCGAGCACAAACATCACAAGACTGTACAAAAGTACGCACATCCCGAGACAGGGAAGGCCACCAGAAGGACCTGGCCACCAAATCTCTGGTAACAAAGATTCCAGGGTGGCCTGCCAACACAGAAGAATGAACCTCCGAGATGACTCTACTGGTCCACTCATCTGGAACAAACAGTCTCCCAGGCGGACAACGATCAGGCCTATCAGTCTGAAACTCCTGCAAAGCACGTCGCAAGTCTGGGGAGACAGCAGACAAAATCACCCCATCCTTAAGGATACCCGTAGGCTCAGAATCACCAGAGGAGTCAGGCTCAAAACTCCTAGAAAGGGCATCTGCCTTCACATTTTTCGAACCCGGGCAAGTATGAAACCACAAAATTAAACCGGGAGAAAAACAGCGACCAGCGCGCCTGTCTAGGATTCAGACACCTGGCAGACTCAAGGTAAATCAGATTCTTGTGATCAGTCAAGACCACCACCTGATGTCTAGCACCCTCAAGCCAATGACGCCACTCCTCAAATGCCCACTTCATAGCCAAGAGCTCCCGATTACCGACATCATAATTTCGCTCGGCGGGCGAAAACTTTCGAGAGAAGAATGCACATGGTCTCATCACTGAGCAATCTGGACTTCTCTGCGACAAAACCGCCCCCGCTCCAATCTCGGAAGCATCAACCTCGACCTGAAAAGGGAGCGAAACATCAGGCTGGCGCAACACAGGGGCAGAAGAAAAGCGGCGCTTAAGCTCCCGAAAGGCCTCCACAGCCGCAGAGGACCAATTGGCAACATCAGCACCCTTCTTAGTCAAATCAGTCAGAGGTTTAGCAACACTTGAAAACCCAGTTATAAATCGACGATAGAAATTAGCAAAGCCCAAGAATTTCTGAAGACTCTTCAGGGAAGTAGGCTGCGTCCAATCACAAATGGCCCGAACCTTGACAGGATCCATCTCAATAGAAGAAGGGGAAAAATGTACCCCAAAAAAGAGATCTTCTGAACCCCAAAAATACACTTTGAACCCTTTACAAACAAAGAATTGGCCCGCAAAACCTAAAAAACCTTCCTAACCTGTTGAACATGCGACTCCCAGTCATCCGAAAAATTCAAAATATCATCCAAATACACAATCATAAATTTATCCAGATATTCACGGAAAATATCGTGCATAAAGGACTGAAAGACTGAAGGGGCATTAGAAAGACCAAAAGGCATTACCAAATACTCAAAATGGCCCTCGGGCGTATTAAATGCAGTTTTCCACTCATCTCCCTGCTTAATCCGCACCAAATTATACGCACCCCGAAGATCAATCTTAGAGAACCACTTTGCCCCTTTAATACGAGCAAATAAATCAGTCAATAGTGGCAAAGGATACTGGTATTTGACTGTAATCTTATTCAACAGGCAATAATCAATACAGGGCCTCAGGGAGCCATCTTTTTTACCCACGAAAAAAAAACCTGCTCCTAAAGGAGATGAGGATGGACGGATATGTCCCTTTTCCAAGGACTCCTTAATATACTCTCGCATAGCAGAATGCTCAGGCACAGACAGATTGAACAAACGACCCTTAGGAAACTTGCTGCCAGGAATTAAGTCTATAGCACAATCGCATTCCCTGTGAGGGGGGAGAGAACTAAGTTTAGGCTCCTCAAAAACATCACAATAGTCAGACAAAAATGCCGGAACTTCAGAGGGAGTAGATGAAGCAATGGAAACCAAAGGTACTTCCCCATGAGCCCCCTGACATCCCCAGCTGAACACAGACATTGTTTTCCAGTCAAGGGCTGGATTATGAGTTTGCAACCATGGCAATCCAAGCACTAAGACATCATGCAAGTTATGCAACACAAGGAAGCGAATCACCTCCCGATGGTCAGGAGTCATACACATAGTCACTTGTGTCCAGTATTGTGGTTTATTCCTAGCCAATGGTGTGGAGTCGATACCCTTCAGAGGGATAGGAACTTCCAAAGGCTCTAGGCTAAACCCACAGCGTCTGGCAAAGGACCAATCCATAAGACTCAAGGAAGCGCCAGAATCCACATAGGCATCCACGGTAATAGATGATAATGAACTAATCAAAGTTACAGACAAAATAACTTAGACTGTAAAGTGCCAATTGCAAAAGACTTATCACCCTTTTTTGTGCGTTTAGAGCATGCTGATATAACATGAGCAGAATCACCACAGTAGAAGCACAACCCATTTTTACGTCTTTAATTCTGCCGTTCATTTCTGGACAGAATTCTATCACATTGCATATTCTCCAGTGCCTGCTCAGAAGACACCGCCAAATGGTGCACAGGTTTGCGCTCCCGTAAACGCCGATCAATCTGAATAGCCATAGTCATGGATTCATTCAGACCTGTGGGCGTAGGAAACCCCACCATGACATCTTTAACGGCGTCAGAGAGACCTTCTCTGAAATTCGCCGCCAGGGCGCACTCATTCCATTGAGTAAGCACAGACCATTTTCGAAATTTTTGACAATATATTTCAGCTTCATCATACCCCTGAGAGAGGGCCATCAAGGCTTTTTCAGCCTGAATCTCCAAATTAGGTTCCTCATAGAGCAACCCCAGTACCAAAAAAAACGCATCCACATTGAGCAGCGCAGGATCCCCTGGTGCCAATGCAAATGCCCAATTCTGGGGGTCACCCCGTAACAAGGAAATAACAATTTTAACCTGCTGAGCGGGGTCTCCAGCGGAGCGAGATCTCAGAGAAAGATACAATTTACAATTGTGCTTAAAATTCAAAAAACGAGATCTATCTCCAGAAAAAAACTCAGGTATAGGAATCTTGGGTTCAGACATAGGAGCATGTATAACAAAGTCTTGGATATTTTGAACTTTAGAGGCAAGAGTATTCAGGTTTGAAGCTAAACTCTGGATATCCATTTCTCAACAGCTGAGATCTGAGCCATTCAGGGATTAAGAGGAGAGAAAAAAAACAAAAAAAAACAAAAAAAACAGCAGATTGAAATTATGGCTAGACAGAACTTCTGAGTAAAAAAAAATGTCAGAAACTTCTTTTTTTTTCTCTCTTTCTTCAGCCAAAACCTTTAATACATTTTGGCCGGCAATACTGTCATGGTTCCCAATGGCAGGGACTTAGGCAAAAACGGACTAGCTCTAGGAAGATGGTAACTCAGATGACCGCGATGCTGAACCTAACACACAAATAACAGTAGCCGGGGGGTGTGCCTACGTTTATATCCCTAGACGTCTCGCACCAGCCGGAGATCTAGCTACTCCTAGTAGAGGAATACACAGACCTGACTTGCCTCCAGGGAAACCCCAAAAGTGATAGTAGCCCCCCACATATAATAACGGTTAGGTAAGAGGAAAACACGTACGCAGTATGAATATAGGTTCAGCAAAGAGAGGCCCTCTGACTAGATAGCAGAAAATACAAAAGAGGACTTCGCGGTCACCTCAAAACCCTAATCAGCCATCCTGAAATTACTTTAACTCCGATATCAACTCATGACACCGGAGTAGTAATTTCAGATCACTAGAGCTTCCAGCAGCAAGAGTGTATAAATGCGTGCTGGACAAAACAAACACAAAAATACAAAAGATCCAACTTAGCTGAATTGCAGACTTGGAGCAGGTAGCAAGCAACAGAGGTGCTCTGATAACATTGATTGCCGGCACTAGAATGACTGAGAAGCCAAACTAAATAGGAAACTCCCAAACCCTGATGGGAACAGGTGCACTGGAAACAAAAGACAAAAGTAAGCCAGTACCACCAGTAGCCACCAGAGGGAGCCAAAACCAGAATTCACAACACCTAGTGAATGAACTGCAGAGAGCTGGGACCAATGTAACAAGGCCTACCATAAGTAACACACTACGCCACCATGGACTCAGATCCTGCAGTGCCAGACATGTCCCACTGCTTAAGCCAGTACATGTCCGGGCCCATCTGAAGTTTGCTAGAGAGCATTTGGATGATCCAGAGGAGTTTTGGGAGAATGTCCTATGGTCTGATGAAACCAAACTGGAACTGTTTGGTAGAAACACAACTTGTCGTGTTTGGAGGAAAAAGAATACTGAGTTGCATCCATCAAACACCATACCTACTGTAAAGCATGGTGGTGGAAACATCATGCTTTGGGGCTGTTTCTCTGCAAAGGGGCCAGGACGACTGATCCGGGTACATGAAAGAATGAATGGGGCCATGTATCGTGAGATTTTGAGTGCAAACCTCCTTCCATCAGCAAGGGCATTGAAGTTGAAACGTGGCTGGGTCTTTCAACATGACAATGATCCAAAGCACACGGCCAGAGCAACGAAGGAGTGGCTTCGTAAGAAGCATTTCAAGGTCCTGGAGTGGCCTAGCCAGTCTCCAGATCTCAACCCTATAGAAAACCTTTGGAGGGAGTTGAAAGTCCGTGTTGCCAAGCGAAAAGCCAAAAACATCACTGCTCTAGAGGAGATCTGCATGGAGGAATGGGCCAAAATACCAACAACAGTGTGTGGCAACCTTGTGAAGACTTACAGAAAACGTTTGACCTCTGTCATTGCCAACAAAGGATATATTACAAAGGATTGAGATGAAATTTTGTTTCTGACCAAATACTTATTTTCCACCATAAAATGCAAATAAAATGATAAAAAAACAGACAATGTGATTTTCTGGATTTTTTTTTCTCAGTTTGTCTCCCATAGTTGAGGTCTACCTATGATGTAAATTACAGACGCCTCTCATCTTTTTAAGTGGTGGAACTTGCACTATTGCTGACTGACTAAATACTTTTTTGCCCCACTGTACCTGACCCTCATCTGTTCTTCCACAAAGCAACTATCTGGTCTAGTATCCTTCCCTCTCATCTCGAGGAAACAGGGACTAGGCACTATGACCAAGTCAGAGGTACAGAATATGACAGGTGCTATAGATACCTTTGAAGAAACCACACTGGTGCACGGAGAGAGGAAAATGACTGGGCAAGAGTTGGGCTGTGTGGGGAGACAGGTGAGTGCTGGGTAAGTTTTTTGCAGCTAACCACTAAGACCAAATGAAATTTGAATGTGGTTTATTTCACCAACGTGTTTCGAAGTGTTCGCACCTCTTCACCAGGATTGTGGTTTTTGTCCTGATGAAGAGGTTTGAACACTTCAAAATGTGTTGACGAAGTAAACCACATTCATACTTCATTTGGCCTCTGCTCGTATATTGGATATTTGTCAGCTCGGATTTACAACCAGCACATCCCTCAAAGTTTGCATCCTATCTATTTGGTGCTTTTCTGTGCTTTCAAAAAGAGTTGTGACTGTCACATCCCCACCAGGTGAGCGCCCACTGCTTGGATCTCACTCTTTGTTTTACCGGATAAGACCCTAATGAGCTTCTTTGCCTCTCCAGTTATGACAATATAGCATTAGATTGGTTCATGTGCTTATAAATAAGTACATACATATTTTCACTGTACAATAAGAAAAGGCTTATTTTTTTCCAAATTTGAGAACTCTTTCGCAGTTTCCAATTAGGTTTGGTTGCAGGAGTCATTAAGTGGGGAGCCTTATCACTGCAAAACTTGATGCAACCTGTACATGTTCGATTCTATAACAAAGTCTTTTGGATGGCAACTCAGCTATTTTGGAGGATCATACGAGACCGGCCATCTCTACGCATGATATTTTGCAATATTCCAGCTGATATTTGTACAGATGACATTAGCCATGTTCTATTTCCAGCTAATTTTGTGCAATTTTGATTATTCCCAAAAACCCAAAGATGTGTATTTCCATTTCTTCATTGCATTCGTTAACATAAGATCTATACACTTGAGAACTGAGGAATAAATATGACTTAAAGCTGTTGTTCATATTGAGATTAAATCAAATGGGCTCATTTAGAATCAAACACAAGAAAATTTAATCAAAAAGACTAACTCCTGTGCAATATATACTACTACATTTCCACCGCATAATGAATTCTAAACTTTCCAAAGCATTTAAGACACCACACACAATTAGCATATAGTAAAAGTTACAATGTTGCCTAATTTTCTTTATTTATATCAGAATATGCAATGATTAAAATACAATGTAGCACCATGTGGCCATCTATGCAATTATAATACCGTACAATAATGTAGTATGAGAAGAAGATCTAAATTTGATTTCATGAAGAAACTCAATTAACACTACACCAGGGAGGGATACAGCAATAACAAAAGCCTCAGCGTCGCGTGGATATAAAATTCTGATTATTCTTGAAGAACAGAAGAACAGATTTGAAAAATCTGTAAAAGCTGGTAAAATATTAGAGTTGAAATGTAGTATAGTATATTTGGCACAGAAATATGTCTCAAATTCATTAGGAAAGACGTAAAACATTCCTAATTTCTGATTTGTAAATCCATTTACCCAAAACCAACTAATACAAAACAGAACTTCATGTAGAAGATGCTCAGAAAAGTTACATATAATGACAAATGCGCAGTTCATCAAATATCTAGGTATTTATTATTTTTTCCGTAAAACTTTCTCTATATCTAAAACTGAGTTTTCAATTAAATTAAAATAATTTCCAAAATCTCAGTTTCCATTTCAACAGGATTTTGAGAAGCTGCGATATAAGGTGCTCTTTGGAAGGTTGATCAAACTGCATTTATTTTATACTGTTTTATGGTAAGTCAAACATCACTAAAAAAGATTAAAATATTAATCACAAAGATTTAAATATTGTAATATGATAGAAAAGACAGGCCAGGCTACAGTTCACATCACAACCACTATGTGGACACACATAAACACATGTAGCATAGACATTTCATGTCAGATTATTGTGAAAATCATGATTTTCAAAAGCTGGTAATTTAATTCCATATACTTTGGGATATGTTGAAACAGAAGGCCCCCCAAAAATCAAACTTGAATATTATTTTTCATTGTTATAGAGGCAAATGGAATTATTCCCAGCTTGTCTATGTAGTGGATTCAGCTGTCTTCATACAAGGTGAGTTTAACAATAGCTGACATACTGGAGACATATTAATGATTTATGGTCCTAAAATCGGGACCAAAACATGAGAGCGCAACCGCGACTCCAAACTAATACATAATACCTACAGAGAATCAGGAGTATACTCTCATGAATATAGGTGTAAAAAGAGAGCCTAAGTCATTAATTAGTAATATCAAAAACGAGTATTTATTAACAAGGCTCATTAACAATACAAATCGGCTAAAAGCCAGAATACAAAAGACATGGAGAGAGGATAGGGGAAAGAACACACATAAAAAACCAAAACAGCCAGAAGGGACTCCTCCATATGTGTTGGTGCCAAGAGTGGGTTTAAGTTTGCAAAGAGGGCATCCCTCTATCTATCATTAATTGTATAGGGAGCCCATGTGCACGGAAACCGTTCCCACTATTACTGAAAACCACACTCATAAGCCCACACACAGCAAGTGCTTACCCATATGGGACGGAGAGTGTTGTGAATTAGACTTTTTGGCTCCCTCTTGTGGTCACTAGTGATATGACTCTGGGATTGTCTTTCCTCAGTTTGGCACTCACCTGGGTCGTTAGTCCAGGGGTGTTGCTATATAAACTTCCTGGATCCTTAGTCCAGTGCCTGGCATCGTTGTAATCAGATCCTTTCTGTTTGCTCCTGTCTGCTGGTCCCGGTTCGTGCATAATTAAGCTAAGTCCTGCTTCTTTGTTTTTTGGTTATTTGCTTTGCTCTTATTTTTGTCCAGCTTGTACTAGATGTGATTCCTGACTTTGCTGGAAGCTCTAGGGGGCTGGTGTTCTCCCCCGGGCCGTTAGACGGTTCGGGGGTTCTTGAATATCCAGCGTGGATATTTTGATAGGGTTTTTGCTGACCATATAAGTCATCTTACTATATTCTGCTATTAGCTAGTGGGCATCTCTTTGCTAAATACCTAGCTCATTCTTACGTTTGTCTTTTCCTCTTACCTCACCGTTATTATTTGTTGGGGGCTTGTATCCAACTTTTGGGGTCTTTTCTCTGGAGGCAAGAAAAGTCTTTCTTTTCCCTTCTAGGGTTAGTTAGTTCTCCGGCTGGCGCGAGACGTCTAGAACCAACGTAGGCACGTTCCCCGGCTGCTGCTATTTGTGGTGCTAGGATTAGATATATGGTCAGCTCAGTTACCACTGCCCTATGAGCTGGTTTATTGTGTTTGCAGACTTAGTAATTATTTCTGAGACCCTCTGCCATTGGGGTCATAACAGGAGAGGCCTCGACAGGCTGCATATAAGGCCCCGACGCGCGTTTCGCGTAGTTGGCTACCAAGACTATTGATTTTTTGGATGTTAAAATTCTGATTGATGATTTGGGGATGCTACAAACTGACGTCTTCCGTAAGGAGACCTCAATCAATGCATTATTACATGCATCCAGTGCGCATATATCCTCAACAATACGGGTTGTCCCGATAGGACAATTCCTATGTATGAAGAGGATCTGTTCATTGGATGGAATGTTTGAGGCCCAGGCTCTTGACCTCTCCAGCAGGTTCCGGGAGAGGGGGTACAGCAACAGGAGTATAAAACAGGGCTACTTACGTGCTAAGAAAGCACCGAGAGAACAACTTCTTTGTACTACAAAAACTAGGGCCAAAAAGGAACAGCCTGTACGTTTTATTACAACATTTAATGACCAATGGGGGTCTATTAGGAACATCTTATCGAAACATTGGCCGGTTCTCAGGACGGAGCCCATTTTGAGACGGTTGATTCCTGAATACCCTCTCCTGACAGCTAGGAGAGGTAGAAATCTAAAAGATATTCTGACAAGAAGTCACTACGTGGCAACACCGGCCACCCCCTTTGGGACGGGCAAACAAAAATGGGTTTTTTTCCCATGTGGTTCATGTATGGCATGTCGCAATTTTGTAAGAGCAATGTCCTTTACATCGGCAAATGGTGATAAGGAGTATCGTATTACGAATTACATTACGTGTAATACTACCTATGTGGTGTACTATGCTGTCTGTGCCTGTAATTTAATTTATGTGGGGCTTGCGTCTCACGAGCTTAGGATAAGGACACGTGAGCACGTGCGGGACATTGTTGCTGCCAAAAGTGCGGTTGATGTCGCTGAATTGAAAACGATCCCTCGGCACTTCAGATGGTGCCATGACTGTGACCCCACTTCCTTTAAGGTTCAGGGAATAGACAGAGTGCACTGTGGTATTAGAGGGGGGATCGTAAACGCATTTTGGCGCAGCTGAAGTGCCGATGGTTCGTAACCTTAGGCACGATGTCCCCGCACGGGCTTAACAAACAATTGTCCTTTGCCCCTTCTCTTTAAAGGAATTTTATGTTCTTATATAATTTTTGCTGCATCTCCTTCATGGCTATAACAATGCTTGGATTGTTTGGTTGTACAGTCTTTATATTATATTTGATATGTGCCCGCTGTGGCGCTTGTCATTTGTTGACACCTTGTTCTCATACCACCATTTTTCTCCCCCCTATTTGGGCTATGTATTTTATTAATAATTTTTTCTTTTTTTGTTTTTAAATTTGTTTAGTGACAAGAGGGTCTATGTATCTTTAGACATGGATTGATCTCCTCATCTTGAAATAAATATGATATGTGGAGCTTATGGGAGCAAATCTTGTGGACTTACACAATCCGGATTGGAACATTAGAGGACCATTCATGTTTTATGATCAGTTCCTTATTGCATTATACTGTTGCACTCTTTTTGTTTCGGCTGTTTTCCTCTTAATGCTCCTTTATCTCCCTTTTTCCCTCTTTTCGCAGTGTTTTAATGTTTGTAATGTTATGTATGACATCTACCGTAGGGTCTGCACTTACCACAATATCTCCGGTTACAGCCCACACTTGGTCCAGGATCCAAGATGGCCGCCGTGCTGTGCGCCTGCGCAGTGCACCCCTGTTTTTGTCTGCGTCGCCGAAGGCATCCTTAGGACCCGGCACGTGTCTATGATGTCACAGGAAATGTTTTCCTTGACCCGCGCCGTGGCCCGGATGGCCAGATGTGACGTTCGACGCTGTGGGTGACACTGCGCATGCGCCGCAATTGGCGCGGCGTGTGTGATTAATTAGGGCATTATGTTTGCAGTATATATATACCAGACACTTGTGGGTGCAATATACGGTCCCCCGAGGAAGCCAACTACGCGAAACGCGTGTCGGGGCCTTATATGCAGCCTGTCGAGGCCTCTCCATCCCATATGGGTAAGCACTTGCTGTGTGTGGGCTTATGAGTGTGGTTTTCAGTAATAGTGGGAACGGTTTCCGTGCACATGGGCTCCCTATACAATTAATGATAGATAGAGGGATGCCCTCTTTACAAACTTAAACCCACTCTTGGCACCAACACATATGGAGGAGTCCCTTCTGGCTGTTTTGGTTTTTTATGTGTGTTCTTTCCCCTATCCTCTCGCCATGTCTTTTGTATTCTGGCTTTTAGCCGATTTGTATTGTTAATGAGCCTTGTTAATAAATACTCGTTTTTGATATTACTAATTAATGACTTAGGCTCTCTTTTTACACCTATATTCATGAGAGTATACTCCTGATTCTCTGTAGGTATTAAGGTGTTAGTATCAGTCAAATTTTCAAATTGTTGTGGATTCAGGCATATCTGACTTTTGAATGATTTGTTTCATGTGAATACTGCTGCCATTATGCTGGATTCTAAAGCTGTCATCTCCCATCCCATCATGTCTCTGCATCTTTAGTCCCTACATTCTTTGGTCGTAATGTGCTTTGATCAAAGATCGAATAATCACATGGCCTAGTCAGAAACAGTGCCTCAATGATTAGTACTCATGTCAAGTGATCTTGAGATTTAATTAGAACAAGACAGAGGCCGATGTCGGGATGTGGCCAGTGATGATACCTGAAGACCAGGGTATAGCAGAAAAGGGCTGTTATCCCCTGTGGATTCTCAAGTCATCCCCTTAGACTTGCATCCTATTAGAAAATCAACAATCTGATCGTATAAATCACAAAGATCCAATATAAATATGGGACAACACCAAATATAGGCAAATAAATAGAAAGTAAGATAGCAATCTTGCCAATACCACTGTAATTAATTCTATTATTGAAAGATATAACATTTGGGAAGTATAGAGGTATTGTATAAAATAATTAATAAATTAAATACTTTTATGTTAAACTGAGCAGAACTAGTTGTTGATTATTGTTAGGAGTTTTGTAATAACAGAAATTCACAATATCACAGGCCGGGAATGTCACGAGTACCACCCGCTGTGATCTTTGGAGTGAGCATGTCTCTGCTGCTGCCTATCAACTGGACAATAACACGATTGGCCAACGACCAACGGAGAAGGCTGCAGGCTGTTCACACTACTAGCAAAATAAGCCAACAGCAGAAGAGTGTTTGGCACCACTGCGTCGCCTTTACCTCAAAGTGATAAAATGAGGTTAACCACACTAAATCATGATCACCATATAGCCTCCAAAAACACCGCTGCAGGTGCTCAATCCATATGGAAAAAAGCATGCAGGGAATCAACAATAACCGAAGAAAATAATGGATGGCACTCACCAATGTGGTTTTCACTTGCTTTATTAGATGCGGTGTGGCTCAGGCACGGGAGACATGTGCAAGGTACGGACTACAGCTGTTTTACGCTACTAGGCCTAGTTATCGGAAAACTAACAGTGAACATGTGGCATATACACCTTCGGAATCCAGCACATGGAATATGTGTACATACCCCCGAACGGTCATCACTAACGCCACGATAACCCCAGACTACTCGCTGCCACCACTCATCTGTTTCCAGTCAATTAGACACCGATTTAAAGTAGAGTATGGCTTTGAGGTATAGTTTACAGAACAAAAGGAACAGAACTATTACATTTTATATTTAATCAAAAGGGAGGCAGTGTTTATGAAAATATACAAAAGATTTTACAAGGGGGACAAAACAATACAGCACATACAGTTATAGAAAATAAAAGGGATTAACAAAAGAACTTTGATTGATTGCAGAGACAATTCAATTTAGCCGAAGGAGAGCTCTTTGCTTGAGGGTGTTCAATAAACGGGTTCCCTGCATATATGTATGTATCTCTCTTCATGAACTCAGATCATAATTGAGCTTGACCTCTAATCAGACCCTGAGTCCCACCCACACCCCCCCATTTAATGACCTCAAATAGGCCAGGTTGTGGGTTGATCTCAGCCCATCATGATTTTATGAAATACCAATTTATGCAATAACTCCTCTTGGGACGCCCGCAGAGGTTTGAGACTGATTTTTAATAGGGATTTTATCTTTACTTATAGACTAAATATGGCCTAGCTGTTGGCAGTTATCTGGCCCATATCACTTTGAGGCCTTTTGGCGAGGGTTATAGTTATCAGAAAATATGTATCTTTTTCCCTAGTTAGCCCTGGTCTAACTAGGGAAAAAGATGTACCTGGTGATTCTGCTACATAACAGTGTCAGAAGGTGCATGTTCACACTGGCCACTAAACACACAAAACTGAAGAAAAAAAACAAAGTGAGAAAATACCCTGACATACTGCCATAAATAAATAAATAAATAAATAAATAAATAGCAAAATTCATGAAAATAACATTGGGTACTTAGTTAACACTATTTTGATCAAGAAACATAAAAGCTATCACACAACATCAAGGTGAACCTATCCAGGATGGTCCTAACCTGCAGTATTAAAACTTTACCATATTTTAAATGACGTAAATGTGAACAAGGGCTTAGCAGGACCGAGACCCTCATTATGGACACCCAATCATGTCCGGCTCAAAGAAAAGGGAAATCATTCCCTTATTTGCACAAGGTGCAAAGATCTGAAACAAACAAATCTTTGTTTCTATCTTAAGTTTTGTCTGGTACACAAAAAACAGAGCGCTTACTGTACACATAGTGCCAGAAAATGCTGACATTCCGTATTTATACTGATTGGAATGAGTGAAAATTCACTCTGGGACTTGGGTTATCAATACAAAACAAGTTTACAGTGTTACTTGGTACGTATTTGCCTGAAAATGCACAGATTATCTTGTACATGGGATGTCCTTATTTACAGTATTGTGTAAAAGTTTAAGGCGAATATGGAAAAATGCTGGAAAGTATGCTCTCAAGAAAAGAAATGCTGATAGTTTGTTGTTAGCATTTAACAAAATGCAAAATCAATGAGCAAAAAAGAAATCAAAATCATATCAGTATTTGATATGACTATTCAAATTGCCTTCAAAACAGCATTAAAGCGTCAATTCGTCTAGGTTGCTCCAAACTTCTTGGAAAACTAACCACAGCTCTTCTGTGGATGTTACTTCCGTAAATCCTTCTGCCTTTTCATGTAATCCCAGTTAGGCTTGATAATTTTGAGATTAGGGCTCAGTGGGGCCATATCATCACTTCTAGGTCTCCTTGTTCTTCTTTACACTGAATATAGTCCTTATTAAAATTCACTGTATGCTTGGGTTTGTTGTCCTGTTGCAGAATACATTTGGATCTAATCATATTTACAGTATATGGGGCCTTTGTTATACATAGATTTAGATGATATTGTGACTTTCTAAAAGGGCAAAAGATCACAGGGGCTGACATGTTAGTACAAATTGTACTGGTATAAAATCAGCGCAATGCATTACACCAAGTAAATAAGAAGAGCGACAGAATGTTTGTTTTTATGTTGATTTGAGGGTCTTTCTGAATAAAATGTTAAATATTTTTGTAGATCTTTTTTATGCTATGATATGTAGTGATGAGTGAATATATTCAAGTGAAATTTAATTCTCCTCGAACATTACAAATATTTGCATGCAGATTCTTTTATGTAATTGGCTTCTGCTCGGATTCAGCATAACGGCGGCCTTTTTTCTAAACTGTAATAGACCACCAAAGGGTTGAAAAAGGAAAAAATACTTATAGGGAACATGTGACCAGATTTGTATATAAGTTACGGGCACCCCCTTTCAGGGCTGATAAACAGCATTCTAAAATGCTGTATATCGGCCCCAACCCAACCTGTAAGAGAAGAAAAATAACTTTCATTATACTCACCTGGGGTGTTGCTGTTCTTGATCAGCTCCCATCTTCTTATGATCGCCACCCTCCTGCTTGCTTCGTGTGGATGACGCATCCCTGCATCATCCACACATTGTCCTCGGCATTGCGCTCCTGCACAGGCATACTTCTCTGCCCAGTTGAGGGCAGAGCAAAATACTGCATTGCGCAGGCGCTGTGGCTCTCTGAGCTTTCCCAGCACTTGTGCACTGCAGCACTTTGCTCTGCCCTCAACAGGGCTGGCACGCACTGTGTCCTAAAGTGGAGACTATGGGTAAGGGCAGCTGGTAGCGTTTTCAGGTTATTTCTATTCCCTTAAAGTGACATACACCCTTTTTATACTTCATTTTATATGATGTGTCAGTGATCGACTTGCCACTGGCTGTCTCATTAGTTCTTACTTTATTAGTTCATTTAGTTCCTTCTTTATTACTATATATCATACAATTTGATACAGTGACTGTTCAAGTCTCCATTGAGACTCATATTTTTCTGGAAACATCCAAATTTTTGCACTTGCACTTTATTACTTTTGTTGTGCTTTATATGTTTTTTGAATAATTGTCTATACAATTTTATTTGGGACTTTTTGTTCTCATTTTCTTCTTGTGAGGGCAGAGAAGTATGCATGCACAGGAATTTGACACAAAGCATGCAGGAGGATGGCATTGCATGAAGACTGGAGGCACCAGACCAAGAAGAGTGACACCCCTCAGACCAGACTGTCCGCAGGTGAGTATAATAAAAGTTATTTTTCTACTTGTACAGGTTGGGTTGGGGGCTGATATACAGTACAACATTATAGAATGCTGTATATCAGCCCTGAAAGGTGATGGCTGTATCTTATATCGGTCAAAACTGCTTACAATTTCACTTTATACTTACCTCATCACTTAACTCTCTGACTCCTGTGCTCCTCACCATCACTGGTCCTCACGCATCTCTTATCACCACATAGAGCGCTATAATCCCCCAGTCTCATTAGAGCTGGAAGTCCTTGTCTAGATTGAAGGAGTCTGGGAATTTCAGCCCTCACTTGGTGGTAAGAAAATGCATTGAGGACCAGACCAGAGACAATGAGGAGTGGAGTGGTAAGTGATGAGGTGAGTATAAGAATTTTTTTTAATATGGTGGTCCTGCTCATCTGCGTGCAAGGTGATGATGCACATTGTGATGTCATTATGTTGTGACTTTAAATGCATTTGCTCAGAACCCTCTTTGGTCTCATTATAGTTGAAAATCCCATCCTAGCTTGAGTAATTCTCAAGACTCAGTGCTAACAGTGGAGGTAAGAAGATATGACTATGACCGGATGAGTGACGATGAAGAGCAAAGGGTCAGGGTTAAGGTGAGTATATATTTTTACAATTTTTTTATACACTCCAGAAGAAGTGAGGCAAAACACATATCGGGGTGGAGGGACACAGATCAAATATATTATTATAGATGGGTTCTTATTGGCTTAGGGATGTGATCCTTATACTAAGACTTATGCAAGCTTTTATTTTTGTGGTTGAGGTTTTCTATTTATATGCAATGTCATTGTGTAATTCCCCCATCGTTCATCGCTATATAATTTAGTCTATTACACTCACTGTTGCTAGCCGAGATAATGTCAATGTCCCTTATTTTGAGGTACTCCCTGTTTAGTTCAGCTTGTTATTTCCATGGTTTTATATTTACTTATAATAAACTTTCAAATTTTTCCATTACTTCATAGTGCTCTTTTTATATCTGTTTGTGACTACTCCAGAATCTGAAAGATTATTTTTTTGCACAAATTTTAATTTTGCCTGATCCACTCATCTTTTATGGTACCATTTTAACTGAACAATAATGAATTGTCTTATTTTAATCAAAGTTACACATCGGTCCTTTATCAACTCTTCCAATCTCATTTACCTTCTAACATTACAATTACAACAATGTAATAATAATAATAAAAAAATGAATAATTTACAGCCAAAGTTATTTTATTTCTATTTTTCTATTAGATTTAGCAAATGACCATACAGGTTAATAGGCAATCATACCAAATATTAGTGGTTCTTTCAAACAAGAAAGCAAACCTATTAGTCATGAAAACATCATTATAATGCCATAATTAAAAAAAAAAAAATCTTCGAAAATTTGCAGACCTGTTCATTTGTTCCAAATTAAGAAGTGACGGCTATTTATTTATGTGGCTGTCACTGGCTTCAAAATATCATAAGTAAATGTTCTTTCGCTGAGTAAAATATGTGGAGCTTTTAGTATTTTCAATTACATTTTAAATTAAACTTATATGATTAAATATTTCGACTCCCATTCAATGAGTCAGAGAACTAAGGATTCTTTCATCAATCTCATAAGGTAAATCAATGCAAAATGTACATTTGAAGAATTGCAGTACACAAAGCAAAGAAAAAAAATCTAAGTTATTTAGCTGAAGGCGTACATACAAAGTAGTTTTATGCCGAAGATTTCATAATTAAAAGATGTCCTAACAATACGGTACAACTTTGCTCTGCCTCGTGCTGTTGTTACGGTGTCAGTGTGTTCTTGAAACATGTTTTGAATGCTCTTTAAATACTGTAATCCACGTTAGTTATCAAGATTTAATGAGATGTTAGGATGAAAAGAGAAGTTTATAAAATATAAAGAAATGGCAAATCCTTTATATTCGAGGGTGATACTTTTTTTTAAATAAAATAAAATTTTTAAAGATTAGATTTCTGGGAAAAAACACACAAAAAGAAATACTTATGATAATATATTTTCACTTCATCGGAATATCATAGATGTGCAGATGATAGATGATTTAGATAGCTACATTTTCAATATGCAACAACTCAAAAGTATTATAGTCACAGCCTCTGCAATCAAAAATCGTAGGTCAACTAAAAAAGTAAAAATGCATTCAAAATATATTTAAAAATTGTAAGTAAAAAACATAAAATGATAACAATCTAAATCTGCTAGTCTGAAAAAAAGAAAAACTTAAAATATATAACATTAGTAATGTTACACCCCATAAGTCCAAACTTCTATTCCCTTTCTATGTATGAGACAACTCTTTACAGGGCAGAACACTAATAGTTGAAGAAAAACCAGTTTCGGAATGGAGTGCCAAAGGCCAAACAGTAACCAACTCCAGGGCCCCACTTTTCAGCTAAATACAAATGTGACATTATTCTCAATTACAAATTTATATAACAATTAATTGCGTGAATTGTAAATTGAATAAGATGCTGCCTTTGTCTGTACATAGTGATTCAAGTATACTGTGCCAAATACTGCTTATATAAGAGGATAGTGACCAGACTCTTGCACAAGGGTCCACTGGAGGATTCTCCTGGTCTCCTGTGGGCCAGTCCAAGCCTGAGCATAACTATATACCACTGTCAATCCCTGTGAAAGGCATTTAAACAGTCTGGTTCCTGGTGTGTATGCACATTGGTAACTAGTGCCTCCATCATTGACAACGTGGTCCTCCCCTAGGAGAAATTCTCCATATTCTTCAATGCAATTACAGGTTCAAGTCCCCTAGAGGGAATAAAAAGTATAATAAAAAATAATTAAAAAAAGTTTTTAAAAATTTTTTCCTTTTCTTCCTTAAAAAGGAAATAAAATAAAATATATATATATAATTGGTAGTGGCAAATCCTTAACCCCTTTGAGACGAAGCCTGTTTTCACCTTAATGACCAGGCCAATTTTTACAATTCTGACCACTGTCAATTTATGAGTTAATAACTCTGGAACGCTTCAACGGATCCTGGTGATTCTCAGACTGTATTCTCATGACATATTGTACTTTATGATAGAAGTAAAATGTATTTGATATGACTTGCATTTATTTGTGAAAATAAAGAAATTTGGCAAAAAATGTTACAATTTTGCAATTTTAAAACTTAATTTTTATGCCCTGAAATCAGAGAGTCAAGTTGCACAAAATAGTTAATAAATAACATTTCCCACATGTCTACCTTATATCAGCACAATTTAGGAAACTTTTTTTTGTTAGGAAGCTATAAGGGTTAAAAGTTGACCAGTGATTTCTCATTTTTACAACAAAAATTTGCAAAAACATTTTTTTAGGAACCACCTCACACTTGAAGTAACTTTGAGGGGCCTATATGACAGAAAATACTGACTAATGACACAATTCTAAAAACTGCACCCCTCATGGTACTCAAAATAACATTCAAGAAGTTTGTTAACCTTCAGGTGCTTCACAGGAATTTTTGGAATGTGGAAGGAAAAAATAAACATTAACTTTTCTTTCATAAAAAATTTTCCTTAAGACCTAATTTATTTTACTCTTGCAAGGGTAACAGGAGAAAATGGACTATACCTTTTTGTTGTGTAATTTCTCCAGAGCATGCCGATACCCCATATGTGGGGAAAATCTACTGTTTGGGCACAAGGCAGGGCTCAGAAGGGAAGGAGTGCCATTTGACTTTTTGAATTTAAAATATGCAGGAATAATTAGTGGT
Source organism: Ranitomeya variabilis (assembly GCF_051348905.1). Lineage (NCBI taxonomy): Eukaryota > Metazoa > Chordata > Amphibia > Anura > Dendrobatidae > Ranitomeya > Ranitomeya variabilis. Next base: position 530,100,528 of record NC_135237.1, on the reverse strand, counting down.
TGCCATGCCACCTTTAGAGAGCCCCTGACGTGCCTAAACAGTGGAAACCCCCAAGAAGTGACACCATTTTGGAAATTAGACTCCTTATGGAACCTATCTAGATGTGTATTGAACACCTTGAACCCACAGGTGTTTCACAGGAGTTTATAGTGTAGAATCGTGGAAATAAAAAAATCACTTTGTTCCCAAATAAATATTTATTAGCTCCATATTTTACATTTTCATAAGGGTAACAGGAGAAATTATACCACACAATGCCTTTTCTTTGAGCTGGACATTATATTCATATAGTTCTCCAAGCCTGTGTGTCCATTAGCCAGGTTTCATCACTTTCCAGCCCTTATCTCAGGGCTGACTCCTGGTTTTCATGGACCCCGGGCAAAACAGTTTCAGCGGGCTCCTTTAACACATACCATGATTCCTAATGAAAAGATAAGAAATACAGGTATAATACAGTGCCAAAGATTTCACTTACTTCTTGCGTTGCATGATTGATATCTATCGTATATTCTACAATAGATGAAAAATCGCCAAATCCTTACAGTGCACAGAGCATGGGATTCAAAAGTCTGCAGTCACACAGAGTGGCTGTAGACTTTTTATTTTAGACAGGACAGCATTTAATTCCATAAAGTATTATGGGCATCACATAGTCCTCCATACAGTGTTATATGCACCACATAGTCCTCCATACAGTATTATGGGTATCACCTAGGTTAATACGATTAATCCCCAATCCCCACAGTTTTAAGCGTGCCCTAAAAACTCATTTGTTCAGACTGGCCTACCGCCTCAACGCATTAACCTAACTATCCCTGTGTGGCCTATAAAAAAAAAAAACAAAAAAAAAACATAACCAGGTTCCTCGCATCATGTTCTCATACACTTTATGCAGTTAATAGCACTCTGTGTCTTAACTGCTACATACTTAGGCAGTTAACTGGTTCATGCAGCATTGCATGAACACCCTAGCCTTAAACTATGGCTGGTCCAAATAACTAAAGCAATTGTTACCATCCACCTCTCGTGTCTCCCCTTTTCCTCATAGTTTGTAAGCTTGCGAGCAGGGCCCTCATTCCTCCTGGTATCTGTTTTGAACTGTGATTTCTGTTATGCTGTAATGTCTATTGTCTGTACAAGTCCCCTCTATAATTTGTAAAGCGCTGCGGAATATGTTGGAACTATATAAATAAAAATTATTATTATTATATCACGCTGTCATCCAAAACGTATTATGGGCACCATATAGCCCTCCATCCAGTATTATTGGCACTATTACTCCATACACTATTATGGGCACTATATATTGCTCCACACAGTATAATGTGCCCCACATACTGCACCATACAGTATAATTGGACTCATATAATGCTCCATACAGTATAATGACCCTCATATAATGCTCTATACATTATAACAGGCACCATGTAATGCTCCATACAGTTTAATGGGCTTCACATAATGCTCCATACAGAATAATGGGCCCCATATAATGCTGCATACAGTATAATGAGCCTCATTTAATGCTCCATACAGTATAATAGGTCACATGCAATGCTCTGTACAGTATAATGAGATGAGCTCCATATGTTCCATACAGTATTATGGGCCACATATAATGTTCCATACAGAATAATTGACCCCATACAATGCTCTATACACTATAATGGGCCACATATAATGCTCCATACAATATAATGGGGTCACATGCTATGCTCCATACAGCATAGTGGTCCCCATATAATGTTCCATACAGTATAATGGGCCCAATACATTGCTCCATATAGTATACAATTGCCCTACATAGTGCTTCATACAGTATAACGGGCCCCATATAATGCTCCATATAGTATAATGAGCCCCATATATTACTTCATATAGCATATAATGGTCCATATAATGCTCCATATAGTATAATGGGCCCAATGTAATGCACCACACAGTATAATGTGCCCTGTATAATGCTATATACAGTATATAATGGCACCATACCATGCTCCATACATTGTATTGTGGCTCCATGTAATGCTTCATACAGTATAATGGGTGTTCTTCTCCATTTATAGTTTGAGACAAGATGACTTGATACCCTGTGTCCAAGGTGTCTGTCTGAATCAAGTGCTCACACAGCACTGACTTAAGCCACTGAAAGGCTTTTTGCACTTTGGGAGACTATGACACCATTATGGATTTCAATTCTCTTGTCAGGTCTGTCAATGATTCTGCCTTTGAGGCAAAATTTGGTACAAACTTCGGATAGTAGCAGTTGATCCCTAAAAAAACTTGCACTTAATTCCTAGTTACCGGACTAGGCCAACTCTGTGTGGCCTCAACTTTATTAATTTCAGGTTTGATTAAGCCCCTGCCAATCGCAAACCCCAGGTGCTTGGCCTCTTCTAGTCCTAAGGCACATTTTTCCTAATTTATTGTAAGACCTGCCCCACTGTTCGCATCAAGTTCAGCTTGCACTTTACACAGATGGCTTCCCTAGTCTGCACTGAAGATAACCACACAATCTAGGTAAGCTGCTGTGTTACTATTATGTGGCCTCAAAATTAAATCTATCAATCTCTAAAAAGTTGTGGACGCTCCATATAGACCAAATGGCATGTTCTTGTATTGGTACAAACCCTCCAGGCAGTAAAAAGCTGATTTTCCTTACCTCTTTTTGTTAAAGGAATTTGATGATAACCCTTGGTAAGATCCAGAGTTGCTATGTATCTGGCATTTCCAAGTTTATCAATTAATTCATTCACCCTGGGTATGGGATATGGATCAAATTTAGAGATTTCATTTAATTCCTCAAAATCATTGCAAAACCTATAGATCCTTTTTGGTTTGAAAATCAACATAACCAGGCTAGACCAATCACTCCGGGACTCTTTGATTATTCCCAGCTCCAACATGCTATTGACTTCAGTTAATATTGCTTCTTGAGGTGCCTCTGGTATTACATAGGGTTAAAGGTTTATTTTCTTACCCGGTTTAGTAACTATTTCATGTTTTATCAGATGGGTATTCCCAGGAAGGTCAGAGAACTTCATAATGGTCCTATAGACAAATTGTTATGCTTCCTGTCATTGGGCCTTTGAAAGGTTATCCTCCAATTTCACTGCTGGAACCAGTTGTGGTGACAAACTATGCTTATAAACTTTAGCATCCAATGATGATGATGATGATGAAAACTTTTTCAATTTGGTCCTGTTTCTGCGCTGTGTTCAATAACACTTTTATACTGGATGGCCTCAGCGTACAAGGTTTATTTTGCTATGTCTAGCAGATCTCTTGGCTGCCTCCCATACACTAAATCGAAAGGCGAGAAACCAGTAAAAGCCTGCGCTACTTCTCTCATGGAGAACATTAAATGTAGCAAAAGATAATCTCAATTGCCTCCATCTTTTTCCACTACCTTTTTGAACATGTGCTTCAGGGTTTAATTTAACCTCTTGACTAGTCCATTTGTTTGTGGATGATATACCAAGTTTCATATGTGCGCCATCTTTAGCATTTGGAACAGCTCCTTTGTTTCCTTTGACACACAGGAGGGAGCTGCAAATAGGGACTGGTGCACTGATGCCACATTCCATAAGCTCTGGACCTAATGGGCACTGAGCCATGATATGGCTTGGGTTTTCTAAACATAGAGCCCCTACCAGGTCAGGTATTTTTCCTGGCAACTCCTTCCACCACCACATGGAATGTGGGACGTTTCTGACTGAGAGTGGGTCGACTGCTCCCTGCGGTGTTGAGATGGTGGACATATGCGGCGCGCCCCCACACCGCCGCAGGGCCGAGGGGTACCCGGAGCCGGGCCTCTAGGTCTCAGTCCTGGGGTTGTCACGGTGGCTAGACCCGGTCCGTGGCCCTGTCCGTCAGCGGGGGACGTCCGGTGAAATAAGTGGTGCTAATGGTGGTGTAGCGGTGCAGTTGTGGGGTGCAGGTCGCGGTAAATAACGAGGACACCAGGTTGCAGTCTCTTTACCTCTTTACTGGAGATCTCTGAGTCCTCAGTCCAGAATACGGTTCACCAGGCTGCGCAAGTCCGGCCGGTCCAATGGCACTTCCAGAGTTCTCCTCTCAGGTGGAGATCTGTGCCTTCCTTCTAGCGCTATGTGTTGTAGTCCTTCCCTGCTGTGCTCACGGAAAGTGACCCCACAACGGTTGTGTCTGTTTCTTAAGTTCCCTCACAACTCGATTTGATGTTCCTCTGTAATCCACCCCTTCCCTGTATTCAGGTTGGAATGGCACCCGTTTGTCAGGTAGGCCTGGAGTTCTTCCGGGACCCTAGAGACGCCCCTCTCCCGCAATTGCCCCCCAAGACTTCATAGGTGATATGTGGTAGACAGCCCGCCTGAGACCGACTGTCCTGCCGCTGTTTGGAGTATGGCTTGAAGCTGTATTCTAATCCACTCCCTCGGCGTTCCGGCCACCGGTATTGCGCCTCAGCAGGGTGCTGCCTCTTTCAACAAAACCCCTGCTGGTATTCTCCTTCTGCTTGATCTCGTTTCTCACTCAGCACAATCTGCCTCGCTTCTAGTCCTTTCTTGGGCACCGCCGCTAAGCTGAGCAGGCACGGTCCCGTTACGTTCTCTCAATGCCAAGCCTCTGCCAGGATCCCACCCCTGGCAGAGACCCTACAGTCTCTCCCTTCACAACACCCTCTGCCACAGGGTGTTGCTCTGTTCAATCCCGTCAGCGTTCTCCTCTAACTTCCTGCCTGACCCCCAGTTTACCCACTATGGTGGGGAGTGGCCTAATGAATAGCACCCTTAGCTCCCCCCGGAGGCCCTGCTGTGAAACATATTGGTGTCTGTGATACCTGATTGGAGGAACTCCTTCAGTGCCATCGAACGTACCATGGCTCCCCTTAGTGGCAGAGCCACAGTACTGCAACGACCAGAACTCTGGGGCGCTGCACTCCCCCCTGGTTAAACACAGTACTCCGGGACTGGGAAGAAAAACAACAATACAGATTAGTAAACAGACATACAATTTTGTTGAGTGCAAAACAATAAGTATACTTGAACAGGCTTCCCTTTATGGGAGGTGAGGACACTTTTAACGTTACAAACATAGTCAACATTATAAATTACAGGCTATACATAACTCCTGTTACCCAACCGGGTATTCTACTTAGTGCAAATTCTGGAACAATAAATTAACATTGCCTTTAAGAAACATACACTCTTAGTTTACCAAAGGCCTTCCTATAATCACATTACAGGGTAGGGTAACTTCACATTCTCCTACTTTGAACCTGCAGGACCGCCTGTCCCTATGGCACCAGACCTACTGCCTCTCCTTTCTTTTACAGGACCGCCCCGTTCAGCCAGGGCCTACTGCCTTTCGCTACTATACATAGTATAGACATAACATTCCTTTCGTTTAAAGAACTCTGAGCCAGCTCTACTCGGCTCCTTTAAGGACTCACTCCCTAACCCCTACGGGTTCGCTTTCTGTCCTTAGTAACAAAGTAACTTTCTATGGGGACGCAGGGTTTACCTTCTATCCTCACCTTCATCATTACTTCTTTACTTTCAACTACGCAGATCTCTACTTCTACCCCTGCGGGCTCTCTGCATCTTTTCCTTTCACAAAACATTATTTTCAGATTTCACAATTCAAACAATTTAAACACGTATAACTTTTCATGTAAAACAGTTACATTCTTTTTCTCAAAGCATCATCATGTTACCGTTCTAAAACAGTATCGCTTTCAAGTTCAATTCCACGCATCCCCTTTAAGAGGGGACCAAGCCTTTCTGAGGTAGCTCGTCTTCTCAGCCTACCAGTCCACGCAAAGGCTCCGGAATGGCATCTTCGCAAAGTGTCTTTTAACTAAAACCAGTAGGAGGCACCCTTAAGAAGGTGCAAACTATTTACAAGGAAGTTCGAATCATGCACAGTCCATGATTTCACAGTTTTTATAACATTGTGGAACAAAAAAGCAAAAATGAAAATGAAAGCAAAAATAAAAAGCAATAGGGATCCCGGGTAAACAAAGGGATCCCTTTAAGAGTTAACCCAGGACGGGTTTTAGCAGCAAAACAGCAAGGAAATAAACAGTTAACTATTTACAGTTTCAGGTTTCCGAGGCTTAGTTGGACAACTTCCAGGGCTGCACCTGGCACTTAACCCTTCTCGGCCTGGGAAAAGTGAGGTCCAGGGTTACACCCAGTGCTGGACAAACGCCGTTAATCCGTCTTTCATGTATGGTTAAATCATGCGCAGCGATGGAGATCTGCGCAGCTTGAGTAGGGGCATTTGTTGCAGCGGAGGTAGAGGCTGCTGCAAGATCAGTCACTGGAACGGGGTCAGCAGCTGTGGCACCAGCAGTCACGGGAGTGGTGTCAGTTGTCAGGGCAGGGTCGTCCTTCATACCTGCTTCAGATGCGGTCCCTCCGGTGCCGGTCTGCTCCGTCTCCACTGGGGTCTGGAACGCTGGTTGCGGGACCTTGTGCTGCGGCGTTGTCATCTCTGCTCGCAGCATACCCCTTCCCTGCAGTGCCTTGCTTTCCAGCTTCGGAGCGCTGGGACTTCTTTCCTGCTCCGGACCAGATGAGGCTGCCGACAGATGTCCGGTGAGGCTCCTGATGATGGCCTTCTTCCACCCGGCCTCGGTGCTCAGCTGCGTCCGCCGGGGTCGGTCGCCGAGCTCGTCCACTCCGGCCTGCAGGAATTCAGCGTCAGCGGTGGAGGCCTGGTTGCGGTGCCCCTCCGGGTAGCTGGGGGAGTCCTCGGCTCCGACCCCACGCTCCGGCTCCGGGTGGCTCGCCATGGCGTCCTCCATGTCTCTGACTTCTTCTTCCTGGTCCTTTTCCCGCTCTCTCCTTCGTGGGCGGTTTCGTTTTCTCTGTCTCTGCCCACCATTGAGGATCAGGAGGCGGATCTCGGCTGCTGACGGACACGTCCTCAAGGGGCCGAGATATTTAGACTGGGCGGCCATTGTCTTTCGCGCTCTTCAGCTTGTTCACGCCCACTTCCACGCCCTTCTTCTTCTCCTGCGCTCTCCTTAGCGCTGTAATGGCGGCGGTTTTGGCGGGAACTTCTGGCGGCAAGTGGCAACACACAGTCCTTGTAATAAAGCACAGTCCAAGCACGATAAATCACAGTTCCAAGGCACACAGGACCTGATTCTTCAGGCTTAAGTAGATCCTGTTCGTGACGCCAAGTTGCGGCGCGCCCCCACACCGCCGCAGGGCCGAGGGGTACCCGGAGCCGGGCCTCTAGGTCTCAGTCCTGGGGTTGTCACGGTGGCTAGACCCGGTCCGTGGCCCTGTCCGTCAGCGGGGGACGTCCGGTGAAATAAGTGGTGCTAATGGTGGTGTAGCGGTGCAGTTGTGGGGTGCAGGTCGCGGTAAATAACGAGGACACCAGGTTGCAGTCTCTTTACCTCTTTACTGGAGATCTCTGAGTCCTCAGTCCAGAATACGGTTCACCAGGCTGCGCAAGTCCGGCCGGTCCAATGGCACTTCCAGAGTTCTCCTCTCAGGTGGAGATCTGTGCCTTCCTTCTAGCGCTATGTGTTGTAGTCCTTCCCTGCTGTGCTCACGGAAAGTGACCCCACAACGGTTGTGTCTGTTTCTTAAGTTCCCTCACAACTCGATTTGATGTTCCTCTGTAATCCACCCCTTCCCTGTATTCAGGTTGGAATGGCACCCGTTTGTCAGGTAGGCCTGGAGTTCTTCCGGGACCCTAGAGACGCCCCTCTCCCGCAATTGCCCCCCAAGACTTCATAGGTGATATGTGGTAGACAGCCCGCCTGAGACCGACTGTCCTGCCGCTGTTTGGAGTATGGCTTGAAGCTGTATTCTAATCCACTCCCTCGGCGTTCCGGCCACCGGTATTGCGCCTCAGCAGGGTGCTGCCTCTTTCAACAAAACCCCTGCTGGTATTCTCCTTCTGCTTGATCTCGTTTCTCACTCAGCACAATCTGCCTCGCTTCTAGTCCTTTCTTGGGCACCGCCGCTAAGCTGAGCAGGCACGGTCCCGTTACGTTCTCTCAATGCCAAGCCTCTGCCAGGATCCCACCCCTGGCAGAGACCCTACAGTCTCTCCCTTCACAACACCCTCTGCCACAGGGTGTTGCTCTGTTCAATCCCGTCAGCGTTCTCCTCTAACTTCCTGCCTGACCCCCAGTTTACCCACTATGGTGGGGAGTGGCCTAATGAATAGCACCCTTAGCTCCCCCCGGAGGCCCTGCTGTGAAACATATTGGTGTCTGTGATACCTGATTGGAGGAACTCCTTCAGTGCCATCGAACGTACCATGGCTCCCCTTAGTGGCAGAGCCACAGTACTGCAACGACCAGAACTCTGGGGCGCTGCACATATCTTGTAGATGTTTCTCCTAAGTGGACCTGAACATCTACGAGCTTGCCCATCACTATTGACAATAATAATAATAATAATTTTATTTATATAGTGCCAACATATTCCACAGTGCTTTACAACTTATAGAGGGGATTTGTACAGACAATAGACATTAACCCCTTCACCCCCAAGGGTGGTTTGCACGTTAATGACCGGGCCAATTTTTACAATTCTGACCACTGTCCCTTTATGAGGCTATAACTCTGGAACGCTTTGATGGATCTTGGCGATTCTGACATTGTTTTCTCATGACATATTGTACTTCATGTTAGTGGTAAAATTTATTCGATATAACTTGCGTTTATTTGTGAAAAAAATGGAAATTTGGCGAAAATTTTGAAAATTTTGCAATTTTCCAACTTTGAATTTTTATGCCCTTAAATCACAGACATATGTCACACAAAATACTTAATAAGTAACATTTCCCACATGTCTACTTTACATCAGTACAATTTTGGAACCAAAATTTTTTTTTGTGACGGAGTTATAAGGGTTAAAGTTGACCAGCAATTTCTCATTTTTACAACACCATTTTTTTTTAGGGACCACATCTCATTTGAAGTCATTTTGAGGGGTCTATATGATAGAAAATACTCAAGTGTGACACCATTCTAAAAACTGCACCCCTCAAGGTGCTCAAAACCACATTCAAGAAGTTTATTAACCCTTCAGGTGTTTCACAGGAATTTTTGGAATGTTTAAATAAAAATGAACATTTAACTTTTTTTCACACACAATTTATTTCAGCTCCAATTTGTTTTATTTTACCAAGGGTAACAGGAGAAAATGGACCCCCAAAGTTGTTGTACAATTTGTCCTAAGTACGCTGATACCCCATATGTGAGGGTAAACCACTGTTTGGGCGTATGGCAGAGCTCGGAAGGAAAGGAGCGCCATTTGACTTTTCAATGCAAAATTGACTGGAATTGAGATGGGACGCCATGTTGCGTTTGGAGAGCCCCTGATGTGCCTAAACACTGAAACCCCCTACAAGTGACACCATTTTGGAAAGTAGACCCCCTAAGGAACTTATCTTGATGTGTGGTGAGCACTTTGACCCACCAAGTGCTTCACAGAAGTTTATAATGCAGAGCCGTAAAAATAAAAAATCATATTTTTTCACAAAAATGATCTTTTCGCCCCCAATTTTTTATTTTCCCAAGGGTAAGAAAAGAAATTGGACCCCAAAAAATGTTGTGCAATTTGTCCTGAGTACGCTGATACCCCATATGTGGGTGTAAACCATTGTTTGGGCGCATGGCAGAGCTTGGAAGGGAAGGAGCGCCATTTGACTTTTCAATGCAAAATTGACTGGAATTGAGATGGGACGCCATGTTGCATTTGGAGAGCCCCTGATGTGCCTAAACATTGAAACTCCCTACAAGTGACACCATTTTGGAAAGTAGACCCCCTAAGGAACTTATCTAGATGTGTGGTGAGCACTTTGACCCACCAAGTGCTTCACAGAAGTTTATAATGCAGAGCCATAAAAATAAAAAATCATATTTTTTCACAAAAATGATCTTTTTGCCCCCAATTTTTTATTTTCCCAAGGGTAAGAGAAGAAATTGGACCCCAAAAAATGTTGTGCAATTTGTCATGAGTACGCTGATACCCCATATGTGGGTGTAAACCATTGTTTGGGCGCATGGCAGAGCTCGGAAGGGAAGGAGCGCCATTTGACTTTTCAATGCAAAATTGACTGGAATTGAGATGGGACGCCATGTTGCGTTTGGAGAGCCCCTCATGTGCCTAAACATTGAAACTCCCTACAAGTGACACCATTTTGGAAAGTAGACCCCCTAAGGAACTTATCTAGATGTGTGGTGAGCACTTTGACCCACCAAGTGCTTCACAGAAGTTTATAATGCAGAGCCGTAAAAATAAAAAATCATATTTTTTCACAAAAATGATCTTTTTGCCCCCAATTTTTTATTTTCCCAAGGGTAAGAGAAGAAATTGGACCCCAAAAAATGTTGTGCAATTTGTCCTGAGTACGCTGATACCCCATATGTGGGTGTAAACCATTGTTTGGGCGCATGGCAGAGCTTGGAAGGGAAGGAGCGCCATTTGACTTTTCAATGCAAAATTGACTGGAATTGAGATGGGACGCCATGTTGCGTTTGGAGAGCCCCTGATGTGCCTAAACATTGAAACTCCCTACAAGTGACACCATTTTGGAAAGTAGACCCCCTAAGGAACTTATCTAGATGTGTGGTGAGCACTTTGACCCACCAAGTGCTTCACAGAAGTTTATAATGCAGAGCCGTAAAAATAAAAAATCATATTTTTTCACAAAAATGATCTTTTTGCCCCCAATTTTTTATTTTCCCAAGGGTAAGAGAAGAAATTGGACCCCAAAAAATGTTGTGCAATTTGTCCGGAGTACGATGATACCCCATATGTGGGTGTAAACCATTGTTTGGGCGCATGGTAGAGCTTGGAAGGGAAGGAGCGCCATTTGACTTTTCAATGCAAAATTGACTGGAATTGAGATGGGACGCCATGTTGCATTTGGAGAGCCCCTGATGTGCCTAAACATTGAAACTCCCTACAAGTGACACCATTTTGGAAAGTAGACCCCCTAAGGAACTTATCTAGATGTGTGGTGAGCACTTTGACCCACCAAGTGCTTCACAGAAGTTTATAATGCAGAGCCGTAAAAATAAAAAATCATATTTTTTCACAAAAATGATCTTTTTGCCCCCAATTTTTTATTTTCCCAAGGGTAAGAGAAGAAATTGGACCCCAAAAAATGTTGTGCAATTTGTCATGAGTACGCTGATACCCCATATGTGGGTGTAAAGCATTGTTTGGGCGCATGGCAGAGCTTGGAAGGGAAGGAGCGCCATTTGACTTTTCAATGCAAAATTGACTGGAATTGAGATGGGACGCCATGTTGCGTTTGGAGAGCCCCTGATGTGCCTAAACATTGAAACTCCCTACAAGTGACACCATTTTGGAAAGTAGACCCCCTAAGGAACTTATCTAGATGTGTGGTGAGCACTTTGACCCACCAAGTGCTTCACAGAAGTTTATAATGCAGAGCCGTAAAAATAAAAAATCATATTTTTTCACAAAAATGATCTTTTTGCCCCCAATTTTTTATTTTCCCAAGGGTAAGAGAAGAAATTGGACCCCAAAAAATGTTGTGCAATTTGTCCTGAGTACGATGATACCCCATATGTGGGTGTAAACTATTGTTTAGGCGCATGACAGAGCTTGGAAGGGAAGGAGCGCCATTTGACTTTTCAATGCAAAATTGACTGGAATTGAGATGGGACGCCATGTTGCGTTTGGAGAGCCCCTGATGTGCCTAAACATTGAAACTCCCTACAAGTGACACCATTTTGGAAAGTAGACCCCCTAAGGAACTTATCTAGATGTGTTTTGAGAGCTTTGAACCCCCAAGTGTTTCACTACAGATTATAACGTAGAGCCGTGAAAATAATTTTTATTTTTTTTCTCAAAAATGATTTTTTAGCACCCAGCTTTGTATTTTTACAAGGGTAACAGAATAAATTGGACCCCAAAATTTGTTTTCCAATTTTTCCTGAGTACGCTGATACCCCATATGTGGGGGGGAACCACTGTTTGGGCGCATGACAGAGCTCGGAAGGGAAGGAGCGCCATTTGGAATGCAGACTTAAATGGATTGGTCAGCAGCCGTCACGTTGCATTTGCAGAGCCCCTGATGTACCCAAACAGTACAAACCCCCCACAAGTGACCCCATATTGGAAACTAGACCTCCCAAGGAACTTATCTAGATGTGTTTTGAGAACTTTGAACCCCCAAGTGTTTCACTAAAGTTTATAGCGCAAAGCCGTGAAAATAAAAATTCTTTTTTTTTTCACAAAAATGATTTTTTAGCCCCCAGTTTTGTATTTTCACAAGGGTAACAGGATAAATTAGACCCCAAAAGTTGTTGTCCAATTTGTCCTGAGTACGCTGATACCCCATATGTGGGGGGAACCACTGTTTGGGTGCATGACAGAGCTCGGAAGGGAAGGAGCGCCATTTGGAATGCAGCCTTAAATGGATTGGTCTGCAGGCGTCACGTTGCATTTGCAGAGCCCCTGATGTACCCAAACAGTACAAACCCCCCACAAGTGACCCCATATTGGAAACTAGACCTCCCAAGGAACTTATCTAGATGTGTTGTGAGAACTTTGAACCCCCAAGTGCTTCACTACAGTTTATAACGCAGAGCCGTGAAAATAAAACATCTTTTTTTTCCCACAAAAATGATTTTTAGCCCCCCAAATTTTTATTTTCCTAAGGATAACAAGAGAACTTGGACCCCAGAAGTTGTTGTTCAATTTGTCCCGAGTACGCTGATAACACATATGTTGGGGTAAACCCCTTTTTGGGCGCACGGGAGAGCTCGGAAGGGAAGGAGCACTGTTTTACTTTTTCAACGCAGAATTGGCTGGAATTGAGATTGGACGCCATGTCGCGCTTGGAGAGCCCCTGATGTGCCTGGACAGTGGAAACTCCCCAATTCTACCTGAAACCCTAACCCAAACACACCCCTAACCCTAATCCCAACGGTAACCCTAACCACACCCCTAGCCCTGACACACCCATAATTCTAATCCCAACACTAATCCAAACGTAAATGTAATCCAAACCCTAACCCTAACTTTAGCCCCAACCCTAACTTTAGCCCCAACCCTAACTTTAGCCCCAACCCTAGCCCTAACCCTAACCCTACCCCTAACCCTAAACGTGACTGAAATACGTGGCACTGAAATACGTGGCACTGAAATACGTGGCACTGAAATACGTGGCACTGAAATACGTGGCACTGAAATACGTGGCACTGAAATACGTGATACGTGGCACTTAAATACGTGGCACTGAAATATGTGATACGTGGCACTGAAATACGTGGCACTGAAATACGTGGCACTGAAATACCTGGCACTGAAATACGTGGCACTGAAATACGTGGCACTGAAATACGTGGCACTGAAATATGTGATACGTGGCACTTAAATACATGGCACTGAAACACGTGGCACTGAAATACGTGATACGTGGCACTGAAATACGTGGCACTGAAATACGTGGCACTGAAATACGTGGCACTGAAATACGTGGCACTGAAATACGTGCAACTGCAATACGTGCAACTGAAATATGTGGAACTGAAATACGTGATACGTGGCACTGAAATACGTGATACATGGCACTGAAATACGTGATACGTGGCACTGAAATACGTGGCACTGAAACACGTGGCACTGAAATACGTGGCACTGAAATACGTGGCACTGAAATATGTGGCACTGAAATACGTGGCACTATGACTGTCAGAAAATGTTCATTAAACGGTTAGGGGTGAGGTTAGGGGTAGAGTTAGGGTTAGGGTTTGGATCCCTTTATCACCTTGATGGTGGTGGGTGGCTTTTCAGTGTGTTTTCTGTTTTTTTTCGATAAAAATGCATGCGTTTTTAACGCAAACAAACGCATGTGCTTAAAAACGCAAGAAAATACTGCAGGTTGTATTTCTGAAAATGAACGCATGCAGAAAAAAACCGCATGCGTTTGAAAACGCGACCAAACGCGTACAAAAAAAACGCATGCATTTTCAATGTTAAATATAGGGAAAAAACGCATGCGTTTTTTTGTGCAAAAAATGCTGCAGACAAAAACGCAAGTGTGAAACCAGCGACGCTTTTTATAGCAAAAAAGTTTTTGCGTCTCCACATTTTGAGACCTATAATTTTTCCACATTTTGCTCCACAGAGTCATGTGAGGTCTTGTTTTTTGCGGGACGAGTTGACGTTTTTATTGGTAACATTTTCGGACACGTGACCATTTTTGATCGCTTTTTATTCCGATTTTTGTGAGGCAGAATGACCAAAAACCAGCTATTCATGAATTTCTTTTGGGAGAGGCGTTTATACCGTTCCGCGTTTGGTAAAATTGATAAAGCAGTTTTATTCGTCGGGTCAGTATGATTACAGCGATATCTCATTTATATCATTTTTTTATGTTTTGGCGCTTTTATACGATAAAAACTAAAATATAGAAAAAATAATTATTTTCGTATCGCTTTATTCTCAGGACTATAACTTTTTTATTTTTTTGCTGATGATGCTGTATGGCGGCTTGTTTTTTGCGGGATAAGATGACGTTTTCAGCGGTACCATGGATATTTATATCAGTCTTTTTGATCGCGTGTTATTCCACTTTTTGTTCGGCGGTATGGTAATAAAGCGTTGTTTTTTGCCTCGTTTTTTTTTTTTCTTACGGTGTTTACTGAAGGGGTTAACTAGTGGGGCAGTTTTATAGGTTGGGTCGTTACGGACGCGGCGATACTAAATATGTGTACTTTTATTGTTTTGTTTTTTTTATTTAGATAAAGAAATGTATTTATGGGAATAATATATATTTTTTTATTATTACTTATTTAGGAATTTTTTTTTTTTTATTTTTTTTACACATGTGGAAAAATTTTTTTTTAACTTTTTTACTTTGTCCCAGGGGGGGACATCACAGATCATTGATCTGGCAGTGTGCACAGCACTCTGCCAGATCGACGATCTGCTGTGCAGGGCTGCAGGCTTACCAAGTGTCTGCTCTGAGCAGACACTCGGTAAGCCACCTCCTTCCCTGCAGGACCCGGATGCCGCGGCCATCTTGGATCCAGGACCTGCAGCCAGGAAGGAGGTAGGAGACCCTCACAGCAACGCGATCACATCGCGTTGCTCCGGGGGTCTCAGGGAAGCCCGCAGGGAGCCCTGTTGTGAATTTGGATTCTGGGCTCCCCCGGTGGCTACTGGTGGAATTGAACTTGTGACATCATCTTCCCTGTTCACCTGTTCTGATTAGATCTGGGTGTCGCTATATAACCTGGCTTCTCTGTTAGATGCTTGCCGGTCAACAATGTTATCAGAAGCCTCTCTGTGCTTGTTCCTGCTCCCAGACATCTACTAGATAAGTTGGACATTCGTCCATGTTTTGTTTTTGTATTTTGGTTCCAGTTCACAGCTGCAGTTTCGTTACTGTGTCTGGAAAGCTCTTGTTGATCAGGAATTGCCACTCTGGTATTATGAGTTAATGCCAGAGTTCTAAAGTAATTTCTGGATGTGTTTTGTTAGGGTTTTCTACTGACCATGAAAGTATGCTTTCTGTCTTCTGCTATCTAGAAAGCGGACCTCAAATTTGCTAAAACTATTTTCCTGCTGCGTTTGTTGTTTCATCTCATATCACCGCCAATATATGTGGGGGGCTTCTGTCTCCTTTTTGGGCATTTCTCTAGAGGTGAGTCAGGTCTTATATTTCCCTCTGCTAGCATTATTTAGTTCTCCGGCCGGCGCTGGGCATATAGGGATAAAAAGTAGGACATGCTACCTGGCTACTTCTAGATGATGCGGTAGGTTTAGTTCATGGTCAGTATAGTTACATCTTCCAAGAGCTTGTTCCTATTGAGGCTTATGCTAGTTCTCTGGCCATGGAGATCATGACAGTTTGACCGGCCCACTAAAGGGTTAAAATCCTTGGCTGAGAAAGGAGAGAAATAAGAAGTCTGCTGAAAATTTTTTTTTTTTTTTCTCTAGTAGTTAGTGTGCTCTTAATTGGATCACTTGCCAGTCTGTCTATGCTGCAGTCTTTCTTTTTTTTCTCTCTCCTTCTAATCTTTGAATGGCTCTATGTTCACCTGTCTATAATGGATCTACAGAGTGTAACTGCAGGTTTGAATAATCTCGCCACGAAAGTACAAAGTTTGCAAGATTTTGTTGTTCATGCTCCGGTATCAGAGCCGAGAATTCCTTTGCCGGAATTCTTCTCAGGGAATAGATCTAGCTTTCAGAATTTTAGAAATAATTGTAAGTTATTTTTGTCCCTGAAATCTCGTTCTGCTGGAGACCCTGCACAGCAGATTGGGCTTTTGCATTGGCACCAGGGGATCCTGCGTTGCTCAATGTGGATGCGTTTTTTCTGGCCTTGGGCTTGCTGTATGAGGAACCTCATTTGGAACTTCAGGCAGAAAAAACTTTGATGTCCCTATCGCAGGGGCAAGATGAAGCTGAAATTTACTGCCAAAAATTCCGTAAATGGTCTGTGCTTACTCAGTGGAATGAGTGTGCCTTGGCGGCTACTTTCAGAGAGGGTCTCTCTGATGCCATTAAGGATGTTATGGTGGGGTTCCCTGTGCCTGCGGGTCTGAATGAGTCCATGACAATGGCCATTCAGATCGATAGGCGTCTGCGGGAGCGCAAACCAGTGCACCATCTGGCGGTGTCCACTGAGAAGACGCCAGAAAACATGCAGTGTGATAGAATTCTGTCCAGAAGCGAGCGGCAGAATTTTAGACGGAAAAATGGGTTGTGTTTCTATTGTGGGGATTCTACTCATGTTATATCAGCATGCTTTAAGCGTACTAAAAAGCTTGATAAATCCGTTCCCATTGGCACTTTACAGTCTAAGTTTATTTTGTCTGTGACCCTGATTTGCTCTTTGTCATCTATTACTACGGACGCCTATATCGACTCTGGCGCCGCTTTGAGTCTTATGGATTGGTCCTTTGCCAATCGTTGTGGGTATGATTTAGAGCCTTTGGAGACTCTTATTCCTCTGAAGGGGATTGACTCCACCCCATTGGCTAATAATAAACCACAATACTGGACACAAGTGACTATGTGTATTAATCCGGATCACCAGGAGACTATTCGTTTTCTGGTGCTGTATAATCTACATGATGATTTGGTGCTGGGATTGCCATGGCTGCAGTCTCACAACCCAGTCCTTGACTGGAGAGCTATGTCTGTGTTGAGCTGGGGATGTAAGGGGACTCATGGGGACGTACCTTTGAGTGTCCATTTCATCATCTATTCCCTCTGAAATCCCTGAGTTCC
The DNA here is from genome assembly GCF_051348905.1 of Ranitomeya variabilis. Lineage (NCBI taxonomy): Eukaryota > Metazoa > Chordata > Amphibia > Anura > Dendrobatidae > Ranitomeya > Ranitomeya variabilis. The sequence continues at coordinate 530,083,288 of NC_135237.1, read as the reverse complement.
TGTCTGATTATCGTGACGTCTTTGAAGAACCCAAGCTGGGTTCACTACCTCCGCACCGTGAGTGCGATTGTGCTATAGATTTAATTCCGGGTAGTAAATACCCAAAGGGTCGTTTATTTAATCTGTCTGTGCCTGAACATACTGCTATGCGAGAATATATAAAGGAGTCCTTGGAAAAGGGACATATTCGTCCATCGTCATCTCCCTTAGGAGCCGGTTTTTTCTTTGTGTCAAAAAAAGACGGCTCTTTGAGACCATGTATTGATTATCGGCTTTTGAATAAAATCACGGTTAAATATCAATACCCATTGCCGTTGCTGACTGATTTGTTTGCTCGCATAAAGGGGGCCAAGTGGTTCTCTAAGATTGATCTCCGTGGGGCGTATAATTTGGTGCGGATCAGGCAGGGGGATGAGTGGAAAACCGCATTTAATACGCCCGAGGGCCACTTTGAGTATTTGGTGATGCCTTTTGGTCTTTCTAATGCCCCTTCAGTCTTCCAGTCCTTTATGCATGATATTTTCCGCGATTTTTTGGATAAATTTATGATAGTGTATCTGGATGATATTCTGATTTTTTCGGATGATTGGGACTCTCATGTCCGGCAAGTTAAGAGGGTTTTTCAGGTTTTGCGGTCTAATTCTCTGTGTGTCAAGGGTTCTAAGTGCGTTTTTGGGGTTCAGAGAATTTCCTTTTTGGGATATATTTTTTCTCCCTCTTCCATTGAGATGGATCCTGTCAAGGTTCAAGCTATTTGTGATTGGACGCAGCCCTCTTCTCTTAAAAGTCTTCAGAAATTTTTGGGCTTTGCCAACTTTTATCGTCGATTTATTTCTGGTTTTTCGGATGTCGTTAAGCCATTGACCGATTTGACTAGACAGGGTGCTGATGTTGCTAATTGGTCCCCTGATGCTGTGGAGGCCTTTCAGGAGCTTAAGCGCCGTTTTTCTTCTGCCCCTGTGTTGCGTCAGCCTGATGTGACTCTTCCTTTTCAGGTTGAGGTCGACGCTTCTGAGATCGGGGCTGGGGCAGTGTTGTCGCAGAAAAGTTCTGACTGCGCCGTGATGAGGCCTTGTGCCTTCTTTTCCCGTAAATTTTCGCCCGCTGAGCGGAATTATGATGTTGGGAATCGGGAGCTTTTGGCCATGAAGTGGGCGTTTGAGGAGTGGCGCCATTGGCTCGAGGGGGCCAGACATCAGGTGGTGGTATTGACTGACCACAAAAATTTGATCTATCTTGAGACCGCCAGGCGCCTGAATCCTAGACAGGCGCGCTGGTCATTATTTTTCTCTCGGTTTAATTTTGTGGTATCGTACCTACCGGGTTCTAAGAATGTTAAGGCGGATGCCCTTTCTAGGAGTTTTGAGCCTGATTCACCCGGCAACTCTGACCCCACAGGTATTCTTAAGGAGGGAGTTATCTTGTCAGCCGTTTCTCCAGACCTGCGGCGGGCCTTGCAGGAGTTTCAGGCGGATAGACCGGATCGTTGTCCGCCTGATAGGTTGTTTGTTCCTGATGATTGGACCAGTAGAGTCATCTCTGAGGTACATTCTTCTGCATTGGCAGGTCATCCTGGAATTTTTGGTACCAGGGATTTGGTGGCAAGATCCTTCTGGTGGCCTTCCCTGTCACGAGATGTGCGAGGCTTTGTGCAGTCTTGTGACGTTTGTGCTCGGGCCAAGCCTTGTTGTTCTCGGGCTAGTGGATTATTGTTGCCCTTGCCTATTCCTAAGAGGCCTTGGACACACATCTCGATGGATTTTATTTCAGATCTGCCTGTTTCTCAGAAGATGTCTGTCATCTGGGTGGTGTGTGACCGTTTTTCTAAGATGGTCCATTTGGTTCCCCTGCCCAAATTGCCTTCTTCTTCCGAGTTGGTGCCCCTGTTTTTTCAAAATGTTGTTCGTTTGCATGGTATTCCTGAGAATATCGTTTCTGACAGAGGAACCCAATTTGTGTCTAGATTTTGGCGGGCATTCTGTGCTAGGATGGGCATAGATTTGTCTTTTTCGTCTGCTTTTCACCCTCAGACTAATGGCCAGACCGAGCGGACTAATCAGACCCTGGAGACATATCTGAGGTGTTTTGTGTCTGCTGACCAGGATGATTGGGTTGCTTTTTTGCCATTGGCGGAGTTCGCCCTCAATAATCGGGCCAGCTCTGCCACTTTGGTGTCCCCGTTTTTCTGTAATTCGGGGTTCCACCCTCGATTTTCCTCCGGTCAGATGGAATCCTCGGATTGTCCTGGAGTGGATGCGGTGGTGGAGAGATTGCATCATATCTGGGGGCAGGTGATGGACAATTTAAAGTTGTCCCAGGAGAAGACTCAGCTTTTTGCCAACCGTCACCGTCGTGTTGGTCCTCGGCTTTGTGTTGGAGATTTGGTGTGGTTGTCTTCTCGTTTTGTCCCTATGAGGGTCTCATCTCCTAAGTTTAAGCCTCGGTTCATCGGTCCGTATAAAATATTGGAGATTCTTAACCCTGTTTCCTTCCGTTTGGACCTCCCTGCATCCTTTTCTATTCATAACGTTTTTCATCGGTCGTTATTGCGCAGGTATGAGGCACCGGTTGTGCCTTCCGTTGAGCCTCCTGCTCCGGTGTTGGTTGAGGGTGAGTTGGAGTACGTTGTGGAAAAAATCCTAGACTCCCGTGTTTCCAGACGGAGACTCCAGTATCTGGTCAAGTGGAAGGGATACGGCCAGGAGGATAATTCTTGGGTCACTGCATCTGATGTTCATGCCTCTGATCTGGTTCGTGCCTTTCATAGGGCCCATCCTGATCGCCCTGGTGGTTCTGGTGAGGGTTCGGTGCCCCCTCCTTGAGGGGGGGGTACTGTTGTGAATTTGGATTCTGGGCTCCCCCGGTGGCTACTGGTGGAATTGAACTTGTGACATCATCTTCCCTGTTCACCTGTTCTGATTAGATCTGGGTGTCGCTATATAACCTGGCTTCTCTGTTAGATGCTTGCCGGTCAACAATGTTATCAGAAGCCTCTCTGTGCTTGTTCCTGCTCCCAGACATCTACTAGATAAGTTGGACATTCGTCCATGTTTTGTTTTTGTATTTTGGTTCCAGTTCACAGCTGCAGTTTCGTTACTGTGTCTGGAAAGCTCTTGTTGATCAGGAATTGCCACTCTGGTATTATGAGTTAATGCCAGAGTTCTAAAGTAATTTCTGGATGTGTTTTGTTAGGGTTTTCTACTGACCATGAAAGTATGCTTTCTGTCTTCTGCTATCTAGAAAGCGGACCTCAAATTTGCTAAAACTATTTTCCTGCTGCGTTTGTTGTTTCATCTCATATCACCGCCAATATATGTGGGGGGCTTCTGTCTCCTTTTTGGGCATTTCTCTAGAGGTGAGTCAGGTCTTATATTTCCCTCTGCTAGCATTATTTAGTTCTCCGGCCGGCGCTGGGCATATAGGGATAAAAAGTAGGACATGCTACCTGGCTACTTCTAGATGATGCGGTAGGTTTAGTTCATGGTCAGTATAGTTACATCTTCCAAGAGCTTGTTCCTATTGAGGCTTATGCTAGTTCTCTGGCCATGGAGATCATGACAGAGCTGTTGTGAATTTGGATTCTGGGCTCCCCCGGTGGCTACTGGTGGAATTGAACTTGTGACATCATCTTCCCTGTTCACCTGTTCTGATTAGATCTGGGTGTCGCTATATAACCTGGCTTCTCTGTTAGATGCTTGCCGGTCAACAATGTTATCAGAAGCCTCTCTGTGCTTGTTCCTGCTCCCAGACATCTACTAGATAAGTTGGACATTCGTCCATGTTTTGTTTTTGTATTTTGGTTCCAGTTCACAGCTGCAGTTTCGTTACTGTGTCTGGAAAGCTCTTGTTGATCAGGAATTGCCACTCTGGTATTATGAGTTAATGCCAGAGTCCTAAAGTAATTTCTGGATGTGTTTTGTTAGGGTTTTCTACTGACCATGAAAGTATGCTTTCTGTCTTCTGCTATCTAGAAAGCGGACCTCAAATTTGCTAAAACTATTTTCCTGCTGCGTTTGTTGTTTCATCTCATATCACCGCCAATATATGTGGGGGGCTTCTGTCTCCTTTTTGGGCATTTCTCTAGAGGTGAGTCAGGTCTTATATTTCCCTCTGCTAGCATTATTTAGTTCTCCGGCCGGCGCTGGGCATATAGGGATAAAAAGTAGGACATGCTACCTGGCTACTTCTAGATGATGCGGTAGGTTTAGTTCATGGTCAGTACAGTTACATCTTCCAAGAGCTTGTTCCTATAGAGGCTTATGCTAGTTCTCTGGCCATGGAGATCATGACAGTTTGACCGGCCCACTAAAGGGTTAAAATCCTTGGCTGAGAAAGGAGAGAAATAAGAAGTCTGCTGAAAATTTTTTTTTTTTTTTTTTTCTCTAGTAGTTAGTGTGCTCTTAATTGGATCACTTGCCAGTCTGTCTATGCTGCAGTCTTTCTTTTTTTTCTCTCTCCTTCTAATCTTTGAATGACTCTATGTTCACCTGTCTATAATGGATCTACAGAGTGTAACTGCAGGTTTGAATAATCTCGCCACGAAAGTACAAAGTTTGCAAGATTTTGTTGTTCATGCTCCGGTATCAGAGCCGAGAATTCCTTTGCCGGAATTCTTCTCAGGGAATAGATCTAGCTTTCAGAATTTTAGAAATAATTGTAAGTTATTTTTGTCCCTGAAATCTCGTTCTGCTGGAGACCCTGCACAGCAGGTTGGGATTGTGATTTCCTTGCTCCGCGGCGACCCTCAAGATTGGGCTTTTGCATTGGCACCAGGGGATCCTGCGTTGCGCAATGTGGATGCGTTTTTTCTGGCCTTGGGCTTGCTTTATGAGGAACCTCATTTGGAACTTCAGGCAGAAAAAACTTTGATGTCCCTATCGCAGGGGCAAGATGAAGCTGAAATTTACTGCCAAAAATTCCGTAAATGGTCTGTGCTTACTCAGTGGAATGAGTGTGCCTTGGCGGCTACTTTCAGAGAGGGTCTTTCTGATGCCATTAAGGATGTTATGGTGGGGTTCCCTGTGCCTGCAGGTCTGAATGAGTCCATGACAATGGCCATTCAGATCGATAGGCGTCTGCGGGAGCGCAAACCAGTGCACCATCTGGCGGTGTCCACTGAGAAGTCGCCAGAGAGTATGCAGTGTGATAGAATTCTGTCCAGAAGCGAGCGGCAGAATTTTAGACGGAAAAATGGGTTGTGTTTCTATTGTGGGGATTCTACTCATGTTATATCAGCATGCTCTAAGCGTACTAAAAAGCTTGATAAATCCGTTTCCATTGGCACTTTACAGTCTAAATTTATTTTGTCTGTGACCCTGATTTGCTCTTTGTCATCTATTACTACGGACGCCTATATCGACTCTGGCGCCGCTTTGAGTCTTATGGATTGGTCCTTTGCCAATCGTTGTGGGTATGATTTAGAGCCTTTGGAGACTCTTATTCCTCTGAAGGGGATTGACTCCACCCCATTGGCTAATAATAAACCACAATACTGGACACAAGTGACTATGTGTATTAATCCGGATCACCAGGAGACTATTCGTTTTCTGGTGCTGTATAATCTACATGATGATTTGGTGCTGGGATTGCCATGGCTGCAGTCTCACAACCCAGTCCTTGACTGGAGAGCTATGTCTGTGTTGAGCTGGGGATGTAAGGGGACTCATGGGGACGTACCTTTGGTGTCCATTTCATCATCTATCCCCTCTGAAATCCCTGAGTTCCTGTCTGATTATCGTGACGTCTTTGAAGAACCCAAGCTGGGTTCACTACCTCCGCACCGTGATTGCGATTGTGCTATAGATTTAATTCCGGGTAGTAAATACCCAAAGGGTCGTTTATTTAATCTGTCTGTGCCTGAACATACTGCTATGCGAGAATATATAAAGGAGTCCTTGGAAAAGGGACATATTCGTCCATCGTCATCTCCCTTAGGAGCCGGTTTTTTCTTTGTGTCAAAAAAAGACGGCTCTTTGAGACCATGTATTGATTATCGGCTTTTGAATAAAATCACGGTTAAATATCAATACCCATTGCCGTTGCTGACTGATTTGTTTGCTCGCATAAAGGGGGCCAAGTGGTTCTCTAAGATTGATCTCCGTGGGGCGTATAATTTGGTGCGGATCAGGCAGGGGGATGAGTGGAAAACCGCATTTAATACGCCCGAGGGCCACTTTGAGTATTTGGTGATGCCTTTTGGTCTTTCTAATGCCCCTTCAGTCTTCCAGTCCTTTATGCATGATATTTTCCGCGATTTTTTGGATAAATTTATGATAGTGTATCTGGATGATATTCTGATTTTTTCGGATGATTGGGACTCTCATGTCCGGCAAGTTAAGAGGGTTTTTCAGGTTTTGCGGTCTAATTCTCTGTGTGTCAAGGGTTCTAAGTGCGTTTTTGGGGTTCAGAGAATTTCCTTTTTGGGATATATTTTTTCTCCCTCTTCCATTGAGATGGATCCTGTCAAGGTTCAAGCTATTTGTGATTGGACGCAGCCCTCTTCTCTTAAAAGTCTTCAGAAATTTTTGGGCTTTGCCAACTTTTATCGTCGATTTATTTCTGGTTTTTCGGATGTCGTTAAGCCATTGACCGATTTGACTAGACAGGGTGCTGATGTTGCTAATTGGTCCCCTGATGCTGTGGAGGCCTTTCAGGAGCTTAAGCGCCGTTTTTCTTCTGCCCCTGTGTTGCGTCAGCCTGATGTGACTCTTCCTTTTCAGGTTGAGGTCGACGCTTCTGAGATCGGGGCTGGGGCAGTGTTGTCGCAGAAAAGTTCTGACTGCGCCGTGATGAGGCCTTGTGCCTTCTTTTCCCGTAAATTTTCGCCCGCTGAGCGGAATTATGATGTTGGGAATCGGGAGCTTTTGGCCATGAAGTGGGTGTTTGAGGAGTGGCGCCATTGGCTCGAGGGGGCCAGACATCAGGTGGTGGTATTGACTGACCACAAAAATTTGATCTATCTTGAGACCGCCAGGCGCCTGAATCCTAGACAGGCGCGCTGGTCATTATTTTTCTCTCGGTTTAATTTTGTGGTATCGTACCTACCGGGTTCTAAGAATGTTAAGGCGGATGCCCTTTCTAGGAGTTTTGAGCCTGATTCACCCGGCAACTCTGACCCCACAGGTATTCTTAAGGAGGGAGTTATCTTGTCAGCCGTTTCTCCAGACCTGCGGCGGGCCTTGCAGGAGTTTCAGGCGGATAGACCGGATCGTTGTCCGCCTGATAGGTTGTTTGTTCCTGATGATTGGACCAGTAGAGTCATCTCTGAGGTACATTCTTCTGCATTGGCAGGTCATCCTGGAATTTTTGGTACCAGGGATTTGGTGGCAAGATCCTTCTGGTGGCCTTCCCTGTCACGAGATGTGCGAGGCTTTGTGCAGTCTTGTGACGTTTGTGCTCGGGCCAAGCCTTGTTGTTCTCGGGCTAGTGGATTATTGTTGCCCTTGCCTATTCCTAAGAGGCCTTGGACACACATCTCGATGGATTGTATTTCAGATCTGCCTGTTTCTCAGAAGATGTCTGTCATCTGGGTGGTGTGTGACCGTTTTTCTAAGATGGTCCATTTGGTTCCCCTGCCCAAATTGCCTTCTTCTTCCGAGTTGGTTCCCCTGTTTTTTCAAAATGTTGTTCGTTTGCATGGTATTCCTGAGAATATCGTTTCTGACAGAGGAACCCAATTCGTGTCTAGATTTTGGCGGGCATTCTGTGCTAGGATGGGCATAGATTTGTCTTTTTCGTCTGCTTTTCACCCTCAGACTAATGGCCAGACCGAGCGGACTAATCAGACCCTGGAGACATATCTGAGGTGTTTTGTGTCTGCTGACCAGGATGATTGGGTTGCTTTTTTGCCATTGGCGGAGTTCGCCCTCAATAATCGGGCCAGCTCTGCCACTTTGGTGTCCCCGTTTTTCTGTAATTCGGGGTTCCACCCTCGATTTTCCTCCGGTCAGATGGAATCCTCGGATTGTCCTGGAGTGGATGCGGTGGTGGAGAGATTGCATCATATCTGGGGGCAGGTGATGGACAATTTAAAGTTGTCCCAGGAGAAGACTCAGCTTTTTGCCAACCGTCACCGTCGTGTTGGTCCTCGGCTTTGTGTTGGAGATTTGGTGTGGTTGTCCTCTCGTTTTGTCCCTATGAAGGTCTCATCTCCTAAGTTTAAGCCTCGGTTCATCGGTCCGTATAAAATATTGGAGATTCTTAACCCTGTTTCCTTCCGTTTGGACCTCCCTGCATCCTTTTCTATTCATAACGTTTTTCATCGGTCGTTATTGCGCAGGTATGAGGCACCGGTTGTGCCTTCCGTTGAGCCTCCTGCTCCGGTGTTGGTTGAGGGTGAGTTGGAGTACGTTGTGGAAAAGATCCTAGACTCCCGTGTTTCCAGACGGAGACTCCAGTATCTGGTCAAGTGGAAGGGATACGGCCAGGAGGATAATTCTTGGGTCACTGCATCTGATGTTCATGCCTCTGATCTGGTTCGTGCCTTTCATAGGGCCCATCCTGATCGCCCTGGTGGTTCTGGTGAGGGTTCGGTGCCCCCTCCTTGAGGGGGGGGTACTGTTGTGAATTTGGATTCTGGGCTCCCCCGGTGGCTACTGGTGGAATTGAACTTGTGACATCATCTTCCCTGTTCACCTGTTCTGATTAGATCTGGGTGTCGCTATATAACCTGGCTTCTCTGTTAGATGCTTGCCGGTCAACAATGTTATCAGAAGCCTCTCTGTGCTTGTTCCTGCTCCCAGACATCTACTAGATAAGTTGGACATTCGTCCATGTTTTGTTTTTGTATTTTGGTTCCAGTTCACAGCTGCAGTTTCGTTACTGTGTCTGGAAAGCTCTTGTTGATCAGGAATTGCCACTCTGGTATTATGAGTTAATGCCAGAGTCCTAAAGTAATTTCTGGATGTGTTTTGTTAGGGTTTTCTACTGACCATGAAAGTATGCTTTCTGTCTTCTGCTATCTAGAAAGCGGACCTCAAATTTGCTAAAACTATTTTCCTGCTGCGTTTGTTGTTTCATCTCATATCACCGCCAATATATGTGGGGGGCTTCTGTCTCCTTTTTGGGCATTTCTCTAGAGGTGAGTCAGGTCTTATATTTCCCTCTGCTAGCATTATTTAGTTCTCCGGCCGGCGCTGGGCATATAGGGATAAAAAGTAGGACATGCTACCTGGCTACTTCTAGATGATGCGGTAGGTTTAGTTCATGGTCAGTACAGTTACATCTTCCAAGAGCTTGTTCCTATAGAGGCTTATGCTAGTTCTCTGGCCATGGAGATCATGACACAGAGCCCCCTCCCTGCGCGATGCTTCCCTATACCGCTGGTACACTGCGATCATGTTTGATCGCGGTGTGCCGGGGGTTAATGTGCCGGGGGCGGTCCATGACCCCACATAGTGCCGGATGTCAGCTGCGATATGCAGCTGACACCCGGCCGCGATCGGCTGCGCTCCCCCCGTGAGCGCCTCTGATCGGTGATGACGTACTATCCCATCGGCGGTCATACGGGCCCACCCCACCTCGACGGGATAGTACGTCTGATGTCAGGAAGGGGTTAAAGCATAACAGAAATCACAGTTCAAAATAGATACCAGGAGGAGTGAGGGCCCTGCTCGCATGCTTACAATCTATAGGAAAAAGGGAGACACGAGAGGTGGATGGTAACAGTTACTTTTGACAATAGTTTATTATTGTGTCAATTTGCTGTCCATTGTATATGGACAAAAAAAGATACAGCAGTGTGAGTGTGGCCATATTCAGTATGTCGGCGAAACAGGTGTTTGAGTAAAACTTCCGTACACTATGGAGCTGTTTGCTCCACTGGCATGTATGTCCCCCAACTCTTACACACACAAAAGTGCTTGCCCTTCCCAGCACTCCTATGTTCTACAGTGGGTATGGAAATTTTTTAACTTTTTGTTTCATTGCAGCCATTTAGTAAATTCAAAAAAGTTCATTTTTTTCTCATTAATGTACACTCTGCACCCCATCTTGACTGAAAAAAAACTGAAATGTAGAAATTTTTGCAAATTTAATAAAAAAGAAAAACTGAAATATCACATGGTCATAAGTATTCAGACCCTTTGCTCAGTATTGAGGATAAGCATCTTTTGAGCTAGTGCAGCCATGATTCTACTTGGGAATGATGCAACAAGTTTTTCACACCTGGATTTGGGGATCCTCTGCCATTCTTCCTTGCAGATCCTCTCCAGGTCCATCAGGTTGGATGGTGAACGTTGGTGGACAGCCATTTTCAGGTCTCTCCAGAGATACTCAATTGGCTTTAGGTCAGGGCTCTGGCTGGCCAGTCAAGTATGGTCACAGAGTTGTTCTGAAGCCGCTCCTTTCTTATTTTAGTTGTGTGCTTAGGGTCATTGTCTTGTTGGAAGGTGAACCTTCGGCCAAGTCTGAGGTCCAGAACACTCTGGAAGAGGTTTTCATCCATGAAATATAATATACTTGGCCGCATTCATGTTTCCTTCAATGACAACCAGTTGTCCTGTCCCTGCAGCTGAAAAACACCCCCATAGTATGATGATGCCACCACCAGGTTTCACTGTTGAGATTGTATTTGGTGTGTATCTGATTTATAGAAATCTTATGGACACTGAGCTTTTTTTTTTTCGAACTTGCAAAAACTGACGTGCGGTGCAATTTTGAAATCTGAAACATGTCAATTTCTCTCACACTAAATATGCATTTTTATTTGCAGATTTTGCCAATAGATTTAAATGAAATGAGAAAAAACGCAAATAGTTATATAACTTGCATATGACTTAAACACATGATTAAGTTTTATGAAAGCTAACTAACAGGATGTGGGCAAAATAAAGTTATTTTATTTAACACATGACAAACAAAAAAGAGACAAAAAAATGCAGCTGAGAAACTTCCATAAAAAAACAAGTAACCTAATTTATCAAAGTGAAACAGAAATGCAGCAGAAAATGTGCAACATCAAAAACTCACCAAATATTTATCTGGAGAACTATGCCTTGGGCTACATTCATATATCTATGTGACACGTCTGAGTGCTGTCTGCTTTATTATTTCACAGAACACTCTGAGTAGAATAAAGTAGAATGGATGTTAACCCTTTCATGACATATGATGTAAATTTGAGGTAGGCTTGCATGCTGAGCCCACATCTTTCCCAGCCCGCATTTAATCAGCCATCATGTTCCTTTAACAGCCATTACTGAAGCAAAGTTATTAACCTGCTAAAAGCCTCTGTCAATTTCTGGCAAGGCTGTGATGGGTTGCCATGACAGCCAAGGGTTAGCTGAACACCCCCTTGCCTGTCATTTCAATACTCTAATGAAAGCCATATTTTAGCATAAGCGATCGTAGCTTTACGTCCCCAAATGAAATTATTAAATACAGTAAAAATAAAAAAGTTTTGAAAAATATTTAAAAAAACTAAAAAAAACCCCACAAAAGTTCAAATCACGGTCTTTGCCCCATTGAAAATAAAGCAAAAAAATAAATTAAAATTTATACATACAGGTGCTTCTCAAAAAATTAGAATATCATCAAAAAGTTAATTTATTTCAGTTCTTCAATACAAAATTGAAACTCATATATTATATAGAGTCATTACAAACAGAGTGATGTATTTCAAGTGTTTATTTCTGTTAATGTTGACGATTATGGCTTACAGCCAATGAAAACCCAAAAGTCATTATCTCAGTATATTAGAATACTTTATAACACCAGCTTGAAAAATGATTTTAAAATCCGACACGTTGGCCCGCTACAATGTATGGTCAGTAAATGCACTCAATACTTGGTCAGGGCTCTTTTTGCATCAATTACTGCATCAATTCTAATTTTGTGAGACGCACCTGCATTTGGTATCACTCAGTTTGTTAACGTTTGGTCTGTAAAATTCTAAAGTAAATTAATCCAATCAGTAAACAGCGTAAAACGAAAAAAAAAATCGAAATTCCAGAGTTATATATTTTTTGGCTCCTGCAACATTGCATTACAATGCAATAACAGTTCATCAAAACATTATATCTACCCAAAAAAGGTGTTAGAAAAAACATCAGCTTAGGGCAAAAAAAATAAGCCATTCCACAGTCGCTTATCCCGAAAATTGAAAGCATTATGAAATGGTGACGCAAAAGCAAAAAAAATTTTTTTTTACAAATTTCCAGTTTATATCTGCATAAAGTTTCCAATGTCTCACATGATAAAATGAATGTCATTCAAAAGTACAACTTTTCCTGCAAAAACAAGTCCTCATACGGCTGTGGGTAAGGGAAAAAAATATGTCTCTTGGAAGAAGTAGAGGAATAAATGAAAAAAAAACAAAAACAGAAAAACACCCAATGTGAAGGGGTTAAAAACAGGGATTTAAAAGTATAATTTCACCGCCATGTCACAAACAACTTAAAACTTGGTGTATAGTTTATTAAGTGCATCAATGTGTGGCAACCTCCACCGTGGTGATACTGCACCGGCGGAAGGATCAACCCATAGACACAGCATAACAGCGACATTTACCTTTTGCCTTATGTGGAGACATTTTTATATTTGGAAGAAAGTCATGAGTTTAATACTACAAAAAGCAAATAACTAGTGTATGGAGTAAGAAGGGAGTATAATAATTAGTATAACCGCTAGACAGATATATTAATCTGAATGCTGTGTTCAGGATGGTCTGACACAGCATGCAGGATAGCACAGTGACCGATTTATTCACTCCTTTTTGAAGTATATCCAAAATGACTGCCCAATATAATAAATAGAGCAAATTGTTTTTAACATATTAAAACATATTAAAAATTTGATTTCTACTTTTTTAAGGGTAAACAAGAGAACAATTACAATAAGAAAAAGAAAATATCCCAGACTTAATTAATTAAAATTCCTAAACTCTGCGATTGCTGACAACTCTATTTTTCTTAAACAATGATTCAATTACTAAACATACCAATAAGTTTTAATCTTAAGTCTCTCAATTGTTGACAGACTTGTTCCAGACACAAGATTGCCATTATTAGCAAATCATAGATGTGAAACACATTGCTTATTGTTCTGAAAATAAGGCGACTTTGACAATGATAGGTTCCATGAAATGGGCTAACGGGAAGGCAGAATATTTATAAATGTAACACTTCATTTCATAATAGCCATAAATCCTTCATTCTACTGTGTTATGAAAGAAAAATAAAATGACCCATAAAGTCATCCGATGGCTTTGGAAGTAGTAGAACGATGAACGTTATGTTGGTGATCTGTAGCAGAATTTGGAAGTTTATTGAGCCCATGTCAGATGTTTTTCACCTCATTATGAAAATGTTTTTCAAATAACGATGTTCCAGGGTCGCATTGAATACTGATCATAAAATTCATAAATGTGCTAAAGTTCGCAGTTGAAGGGTAATGCATCTTACAAATAGCATTTGGTCTAGCTGTCAGCCCGAACTTTCACAGATGCAGCAGTCCATTGGATTGTCCTTTCAATTTTACCTTCGAGATGATAGAGTGTTATGTATAAGCTGGTTTCCTAACAGGCCATTTCCATGCTCCAGAAAATACCCTGGATTTATCATAAAATAAGTGACCATGACGTTTAGGCCATCTATGATCCCTAGGACATTATGATTCTTTAGCAGAATACATGTAATATCTATTAGTCTTATTTTATTAGAAGGAATACATTTGAATTCCTAAACCATAATTGATGTAATAATGATAAACAAAAATGTATTAAAATATATCCAGACCCCTTTGTTGTGGATAATAAAACAAGACCATTAACTTTTTTTTAGAGATGTTATGCTAATTTATGTGCCTTCCGTTTAACAAATTGCAAAAGGGATGAAATTACAATTTAAGACACGTCATTGACAATCTGTGTGGCATTTATTTTTGTCTAGTTTCAAAACGATATTTCTGAAAGAATGTTCTAATTGTTTATAAAAGAAGAGATAGTAAAGAGATTATTGGACCAGAATAATATAGAATATGAAACCTGGGTAACTCTGGTATTCAACAGAAAATACTGAAAAGAACAGAAGTGTAGAATTTTTTGCAAACTTAGTGAAAAAGAAAAACTGAAATATCACATGGTCATAAGTCATAAGTATTATATTTAAGTCACATGCTGTCCGTTTCCTTGTGATCCTCCTTGAGATGTTTCTGCTCCTTCATTGGAGTCCAGCTGTGTTTAATTAAACTGATAGGACTTGATTTGGAAAGGCACACACATGTCTATATAAAGGCCCCGTCACACATAGCGAGATCGCTAGCGAGATCGCTGCTGAGTCACAAGTTTTTTTGACGCAACAGCGACCTCAGTAGCGATCTCGCTATGTGTGCCACGTACCAGCGATCAGGCCCCTGCTGCGAGATCGTTGGTTGTGTCGGAATGGCCTGGACCTTTTTTTGGTCGTTGAGGTCCCGCTGACATCACTGAATCGGTGTGTGTGACACTGATCCAGCGATGTCTTCACTGGTAACCAGGGTAAACATCGGGTTACTAAGCGCAGGGCTGCGCTTAGTAACCCGATGTTTACCCTGGTTACCAGCGTAAATGTAAAAAAAACCAAACAGTACATACTCACCATCTGATGTCCGTCAGGTCCCTTGCCATCCGCTTCCCGCTCTGACTGAGTGCCGCCGTACAGTGAGAGCACAGCACAGCGGTGACGTCACTGCTGTGCTGTGCTCTCACTGTACGGCGGCACTCAGTCAGAGCAGGAAGCAGACAGCGATGGACCTGACGGACACCAGATGGTGAGTATGTTCTGTTTGTATTTTTTGGTAACCAGGGTAAACATTGGGTTACTAAGCGCGGCCCTGCGCTTAGTAACCCGATGTTTACCCTGGTTACTCGGGTGCTGCAGGGGGACTTCGGCATCGTTGAAGACAGTTTCAATGATGCCGAAGTCGTTCCCCTGATCGTTGGTCGCTGGAGAGAGCTGTCTGTGTGACAGCTCCCCAGCGACCACACAGTGACTTACCAACGATCACGGCCAGGTCGTATCGCTGGTCATGATCGTTGGTAAATCGCTATGTGTGATGGGGCCTTAAGACCTCAAAGCTCGCAGTGCATCTCAGACCAAATGAGAATCATGAGATCAAAGGAACTGGCCAAGGAGCTCAGAGACAGAATTGTGGCGAGGCACAGATCTGGCCAAGGTTCTAACAGAATTTCTGCAGTACTCAATGTTCCTAAGAGCACAGTGGCCTCCATAATCCTTAAAGAAGACTGCAATCTGTTATAAAAGCCACAGGTGGTACAACAAAATACTAGTGATGCTTTGGAGTGTTTTTTTGTTTGTTTGTTTTTCATGATTAAATATTTTTTTCCTCAGAATTGAGTGATTCCATAATTTTTATCCTATGCTTGGTTAAAAAAGTAACCATTACTGACTACCACATTTTTTGTTTTTGATTAGTGTTGAGCATTCTGATACTGCAAATATCGGGTATCGGCCGATATTCGCTGTATCGGAATTCTGATACCGAGTTCTGATATTTTTGCGATATCGGATATCGGAAACGGAAGTTCCTATAGTGCAATTATGCACTATAATGGAGTGTGGGCGGTGTGTGGGCGGAGACTGTGTGTGTGTGTGCGGGCGGTGTCTGTGCGTGACCGTAGGGCTCTGTGCTTGTGTGCCCGGGCTCTGTGCGGGCTGCGGGGCTCTGTGCGGGCTGCCAAGGCTCTGTGCGGGCTGCCGTGGCTCTGTGTGGGCTGCGGGGCACTGTGCGGGCTGCCGAGCCTCTGTGCAGGCTGCCGTGCCTCTGTGTGGGCTGCTGTGCCTTTGTGCGTGTGTGCTGGGGCTCTCTGCGTGTGTGCAGGCATCGTCCGATGGGACTACAAGTCCCATCGGGCTATGCCTGCTACACTGACAGTGATTGACACATTAGCCAATGAAGGGACAGTAGTAGTCCCATCATCCGGCTAATGTGTTGAATGAAAAAAAGAAAAAAAAATACTCCATACATACTCCATACATACTACATACATACATACTACATACATACATACTGCATATATACATGCATACTACATACATACTACATACATACATACACACTACATACATACATACTGCATACATACTGCATACATACATACATACTACATACATACTACATACAGTAAATTCATACATTACATACATGACATACATATAGACATACAGTACATTAAACATAGATTACATACTCACCAGTACTTGTCATTTTGATCCCCAAAGCCAGTGTCAACCTGCAAAAATATGAAAAAAAAAACAACCAATATACTCCCTGTCCACAGAAATCCACGAGTGTCCCACGACGATCTCCCGTGGAGAGCAGCAGCATCAGATAATGCCACCGCTCTCTAGGGGCTCCAGAAACACAATGACGGGAAGAAGGTATTCCTCCGCCACTGTAAAAAAAAGTCCCTAGTCTGACTTATGGCATTGCTGGGTGAGATATTTTCCCAGGCAGCAATTGCCATAAAGTAAGACTTTGAACTTTAGTAACCTCAGTGATGCTCTGTAGGAGCCATTGTCTCCTGTCAGTGTGTCACTGAGGGTCCTATAGAGCAGTGACATCACCCGATGTCACTGTTCTATAGGGGAGATCGTCGTGGGACACTCGTTATTAATTGGACTACGGCAGACAGGTATTACACGGTTTATTATTTTACGTTTTTTGCAGGCGCTAAAGTATGGTAAGTATGGTTAAATGAAGAATATTAAAATACTTTTTCCTAATGTGTGCGTGTTTTATTAACCCTTTCTTACTATTGGATTAATAATGGATAGGCGTCTTATTGATGCCTCTCCGTTATTAACCTGGCTTAATGTCACCTTACAATAGCAAGGTGACATTAACCCCTTATTGCCCATATCCCACCGCAACACGGGAGTGGGAAGAGAGGGGCTAAGTGCCGCCATTTCTGGGGCGGCTGCGGACTGGTATTTGTAGCCGGGGGGGCAATATCCATGGCCCCTCTCTAGGCTATGAATATCAGCCCGCAGCTGTCTACGTAGCCTTTCTGGCTATAAAATATAGGGGGACCCACATCATTTTTTGGGGGGTCCCCCTATTTTAATAGCCAGTAAAGGCTACGCAGACAGCTGCGGGCTGATATTCATAGCAGGCTACAAATATTGGCCCCCGGCCGTCGGCTTTCCCCCTCTGGTGCAGAAAATTGCGCGGGAGCCCACGCCGTTTTTTCCGTTTTTTTTTAATTCAACGCTCATAAAGGCCTCATATATATATATATACTGTATATATATACTGTATATACATGTATGCAGTATATATATACCTTATATACTCAAGTATAAGCTTACCCGAGTATAAGCCGAGGCACCTAATTTTACCACAAAAATCTGGGAAAACTTGACTCGAGTATAAGTCTGGTATGCATGGCTTCCTCATTCCTATCCTGGTATGCATGGCTTCCTCATTCCTATCCTGGTATGCATGGCTCCTCATTTTCATCCTGGTATGCACAGCCTCCTCTTCCCCATTCTTGTATGCATGGCCCCCTCATCCCTATCCTTGCATGGATCTCCTCATCCTTTTCCTTGTATACATGTCCCCCTCATCCCTATCCTGTTATACATGGCTCCTCATCCCTATTCTGGCATGCATGGCTCCCTGTTCTGGTATGCATGGCCCCCTCATCCCTATAATGGTTTGCATGGCTCCCTTATCCCTATACTGGTATGCCTGGCCCTTTCATCTCTATTTGCATTGCCTCCATCAGAAAAACATAAAAAATAAGCCATCCTACCTAACATCCCTGCGCTCCCTCACAACGTCTTGTTCGAATGCCAGCAGCTGCAGCAGACGTGCAATCATGTGTGTCCACTACTAAAGGGAATAAATATTCACTGCACTCCACGTCCATAGGCATGCAGGGCAGTGAATATTCATTTGCTTAAGTAGCGGGCACATGATTTCCCAGCGATACTGGAAGGTGGCAGCTGTGAATCCTGTGCCCGCTATTAAGGAGAAATTAATATTCACTGTGAGCACAGTGAATATTCATTTCTTTTTAGCAGTGAGCACAGGCTTTAGCCACAGCAGCTGGCTTCTGCCTCTTGTGACCCACTACTCTGCCTCTGACATGCCCCCTCAGTCTTCTGGGACCCTCACTCCAGTTAAAGCTGAGGGGGCTTTTTCAGCACAAAAAATGTGCTGAAAACCTTGGCTTATTCGTGAGTATATATGATGTATATATATACAGTGGGGAAAATAAGTATTTGATACACTGCAGACTTTGCAACTTTTCCCACTTACAAAGAATGGAGAGTTCTATAATTTGTATCATATGTACACATCAACTGTGATAGACAGAATCTAACAATAAAAAACAGAAAATCACATTGTATGATCTTTAAATAAATAAATTGCATTTTATTGCATGAAATAAGTACTTTATCACCTACCAACCAGCAAGAATTCTGTCTCTCAACGACCTGTTAGTTTTTCTTTAAGAAGCCCCCTGCACTCATTGCATGTATTAATTTCACCTGTTTGAACTCATTACCTGTATAAATTACATATGTCCACACACCTAATCAATCACATTCCATCCTCTCCACCATGGCCAAGAGCAAAGCGCTATGTAAGGATACCAGGGACAAAATTATAGACCTCCACAAGGCTGGGATGGGCTACCGGACAATTGGCAAACAGCTTGACGAGAAGGCAACAATTCTAACAATTGTGCTGTCAATCTTCTGTCTGGGGCTTCATGCAAGATCTCACCTCGTGGTGTAAGGATGATTCTGAGAAAGGTCAGGAATCAGCCCAGAACTACATGGGAGGAATTGGTCTATGACCTGAAGAGAACTGGGACCACAGTTTCAAACATTACAGTTAGTAACACACTTCGCCATCATGGATTAAAATCCTACAGGACATGCAAGCTCTCCCTGCTAACGCCAGCACATGTCCAGGCCTGTTTGAAGATAGCCAGCAGGTCATGTGGTCAGAGGAGACCAAAATAGAACTTTTTTGTATCAACTCCACCCTTCGTATTTGGAGGAAGAAGAAGGATAAGTACAGCTACAAAAATTGCATCACAACTGTGAAGCATGGTGGGTGAAACATCATAATTTGAGTGTACTTTTCTGCAAAATGGAAAGGAGAAGTGCACCATATTGAACAGAGGATAAATAGAATTATGTATCGTCAGATTTTGGCCAACAACCCCCTTCCCTCAGTAAGAGTATTGAAGATGGGTTATGGCTGGGTCTTTCAGAATGGCAATTATCCGAAACACAAAGTCAGAGCCACTAAGACGTGGCTCCATAAAAAGAATTTCAAGGTCCTCATGTGGCCCAGCCAGTCTTCAGACCTGAACACAATAGAAAATCTTTGGAGAGTGCTGAAACTCAATGTTGCCCAATGAAAGCCATGAAACCTAAAAGATTTGATTTGAAAATTCTTGCTGCAGTGTGTGCAATTTTGGTCAAAAACTAGAAGAAATGACTTATCTCTGTAATTGAAACAAATATTTCTGTAGTAAATATTACATTCTGTTTTTCTATTGTATCAAATACTAATTTCATGCAAAAAAATTCAAACTAATTATGTGATTTTCTGGATTTTTTTTAAGATTTAAGATTCTGTCTCTTACAGTTGAAGTGTACCTATGATAAAAATTACATACCTCTCCACACTTGTAATATCAGCAATGTATAAAATACTTATTTTCCCCACTGTATATATATGCAGTGTAAAATAGCCAAGCCTCTATCAAAACCCACTGGATGGAGTCATGCTCGTAGCTATATGTCTCAAAGTGACCAGATCATTGTAAGAGGAAACTCTCCTTCAGGCCCTGGGATCCATATTCATGTAAAAAATAAAGAATAAAAATAAAAATAAAAAATATGGATATACTCACCGTCGGACGAGCCCTGGCTGTCACCGCTGCAAGCGTCTGCCTCCGTTCCTAAGAATGCAGAGTGAAGGACCTTCGATGACGTCACGGCTTGTGATTGGTCGCGTGACCACTCATGTGACCGCTCACGCGACAAATCACAAGCCGCGATGTCATCGCAGGTCCTACACTCACTGCATTCTTAGGAACGGAGGCTGCCGGTTGCACCGCTGAGGTCCAGGGTCTGTCGGAGGGGTGAGTATATCCATATTTTTTATTTTTATTCTTTATTTTTTACATGAATATGGATCCCAGGGCCTGAAGGAGAGTCTCCTCTCCTCCAGACCCTGGGAACCATACGCACCGCACACGCCTGGGAACTTATAGGAACTTCCGATTCCGATTTCCGATATCACAAAAATATCGGAACTCGGTATCGGAATTCTGATACAGCGAATATCGGCCGATACCCGATATTTGCAGTATCGGAGTGCTCAACACTAGTAACCACATAACATAGAAAAGAAAAAGCGCTATGAGTAGATTGAGAACAAATACTTACCAGCATGATTCCATCCGGATGGGCGGATGCAGCGCTTTGGCTCTCTGTGTTGCATATTTACCAGTAAGTTTCCAACCAAGTGGGTGTTTACTTGATGAGTCATGTGGTGTTATTCCTCCCCTCAAACCCCATTTGCTAGTTGACTGTATAAGTCCTATGATGCTCACCGTATAGACACACCCCCTGGAAGAAGCACACGCGAAACCCACGTCGGGGCTAGGAGATTCAGTGTGCCACTTGGCAGAGCACTTTTAGGAGTGACACAGACCCAGGTAATATGTATATGATGTGTGGTGGTTGGAATCTACATGTTTTTGATTGCAATAATAGTGTGAAACATTGAGTGCACTTGAATTATGATAGATCTATGGTCCAGTTTTTGTGTTAGCCCTGCCACTGCATTTGGAGGATTGCATTGAATCACATGCATCCATTTTGACATAGCTGGCTAAATACACATGCTTTGCCCCCTCACTGCATAACAGGAATATTGAATCTAGAATATATATATATATACATTTTGATTGAGAATGTTGAGAGATGGCAGTGTCGACTAGTCCTATTATTCCTATAAATTTGTTCTTATGGCTAATTAGCAATGGCAATATACCATTTCAATGTGCTTGCATGGCCAAAGGATAGCAGCAATATGCCATTTAAGCTTTAACAGCTCATGATTATTTTTCAGTAATCTAACACCCCTGCATGTGTATCATGTGTCCATATAGATAATTCCCTGTGTATTTATCATGTGTCCTGCTACAGCTGACCTCATTTGAATTTTTTGGTTTGATTGAGGCAACCTGTCATTTGTTTAGTTATGTATTCATATGCATTTTAACCATTTATAATAAAGATATTTAGCTTTTGAAATATATCTATGTGACACTTCTTTGACCACAGTCTATTCAACTGTGGGATTAGTATGTTGTAGCATTATGTGAAGTGTTGCCCATTCCTTGTAGGGAATATGGGCTTGGGTATTATGCTTACAATATATACTGCATATTGTAGCAAAGCCAGGTAGGACTGGGCTAAATCCTAGCACTGTAGGCCTTAATTAAATGCACCTAACTAGATATGGCTACAGACCAGGAAATGGGTTCACCTTATGTCAGTCTGCTGGATATTTAGCAGTGTTGAGTGTCTTGAGACTGGTGAATGACCAGCCAAAATGTGAGCTGTAGCCAAGAGACAGACAAGCCATAGTCTCTTTCTGGAGACTGCATGGGTCAGCTAGGTAAGCTGAGCAGTCTGTGTGTTGAAGCTGCAGAGTAATATGTGTAAGTTGCAATCTGTTTAGCGTGAACTGTGCATGGCATTGAACATTTCTGCTTGGTCTTGAAAGCTGCTGCAGCTCAGGCTAATGGGGATTCCAAGACTGGTAGGACCATACCTCTTCTGTGTTTAAAGTTTGTTCCAGGAGAAAGGACTGTAATCTGTTTGGGTGAGCCCACACAGGCATATGTGTTCCTGCTTTTGGTTATGAATGCCTTGAAGTTTTTAGACAGAAATAAAACTGCACGTTTGTACTCATCTCACTGCTCACCTGTCTTGACCCTATACTGCTTGCCATCCAGTCTTCAGAAGTGCCTATTTTTTTCTTCAAATGTGGTCAATAAGGAATCAGTTGATCTTTTTTGTCATTTTTCAGATGAGTACCATGTTCGCAATAAGTTATTGTCTAAACATGTGGAGAGCTAGAAGTTTGTCAATTCACACCTATTTATCTATTCATTTATTGACTTTATTGCACATTTTTGTCACTTTTGAATTTCCAGGATGCCCCATCAGGTTTTCCTCTTGTGGATGTCTAGTGATTTTTGTGTGGCCATCAGATTCTTAACACCTCTACAACCTAATATGCCATCTAGTGGAATGAAACATAGACTTCTGAGCTCTGGTGGCTATGTGGGCATCAACCTTTGCAAATTCGGCAGTATAAATGTTTTTACCCTAATCTTTGAGGAAGACTTGTAGAGTTTCGAAGCACTGTGACATAGTCCAATTATAAAGTGCTCTAAGGGTACTGTCACACTATACGATTTACCAACGATCACAACCAGCGATACGACCTGGCCGTGATCGTTGGTAAGTGATTGTGTGGTCGCTGGGGAGCTGTCACACAGTCAGCTCTCCAGCGACCAACAATGCCGAAGGCCCCGGGTAACCAGGGTAAACATCGGGTTACTAAGCGCAGGGCCGCGCTTAGTAACCCGATATTTACCGTGGTTACCAGCGTAAAAGTAAAAAAAACCAAAGAGTACATACTTACATTCCGGTGTCTGTCCCCCGGCGTTCTGCTTCTCTCCACTGTGTCTGCGCCAGCCGGAAAGCACAGCGGTGACGTCACCGCTGTGCTCGCTTTCCGGCTGGCCGGCGCTCACAGTGCAGAGAAGCAGAACGCCGGGGGACAGACACCGGAATGTAAGTATGTACTCTTTGTTTTTTTTTACTTTTACGCTGGTAACCACGGTAAACATCGGGTTACTAAGCGCGGCCCTGCGCTTAGTAACCCGATGTTTACCCTGGTTACAAGCGAACGCATCGCTGGATCGCTGTCACACACAACGATCCAGCGATGACAGCGGGAGATCCAGCGACGAAAGAAAGTTCCAAACGATCTGCTACGACGTACGATTCTCAGCAGGGTCCCTGATCGCTGCTGCGTGTCAGACACAGCGATATCGTATGGATATTGCTGGAACGTCACGGATTGTACCGTCGTAGCGACAAAAGTGCCACTGTGTGACAGTACCCTTACTTAAGTGAAACAAGACAATCTGGCTACAAGCTTTCTTCTTGTGTACCAAATGACAACACCATAAGGTGGTATTAGTGGCAAATTATATATAGTTTACTATGTATCTTTTTACTAATCTTTTTATAATTTAAAAAGATAAACTTTAGGAAAGCACGACATTTTGGAGAATAGTATGGCTGTTTTTTTGTTGCTAATATGGGATTTTTGTCACCTGATTTGGTGAACTGGGTTCATATGACAGGTAACAGTGGAAACATTTTTATGTTGTTCTTATATTAATAGTGCAGTATATTTATATGCTTCTGCAATTTTATTATATTTGTGCTTCTCATTACTTTAAATTAATATTGATAGGATTCCAAGAGTAAACAATGCAGGATGAGAAGTTTTGCAAACAGTTTTTATTAATTGAAAGTTAATACATTTCACATTGTAATTTCAATGTTTATCTTTGATCTGGTGAATAAATTAAAAATGTTTTGTGTACATATTTGGTTGATCAATTTCTTATTTGGAAAAATTGAATATACATGAAAACCAACGGTTGACTTCTAAACATGCATCCATATGAAATTAATGTATGAGAGAAAAATGACTTGAAAAAATTATTTGGATAATTGCTCTGCCTGATTGGAATGATAATTATCAAATAAAATTCTTTAAATTGTGAATTGTTTTGCATCCCATTTTACCACATTAACTTGATACAGCCAAGTCTAAAAACTTGCTATAGATAGAATGGGATTTATACAGATAAAATGGCATAAAAAATTCCTTTGTAAATCTTGAAATATATAGTTTGTCTAAAAAGTTTATAGACTTAGGATAGGACTACTTGGCCAATGAGCAAGTCTCATGATAAAATAAACAGATTATGGCAAGTTCTTGTCTCTTCCTCTTGGATAGTAGAGATATACCGTAGCTAACTCTTGAAAAAGACCAAGAATTTTAAACCTGTCATTAAAAGTAGATTTTTTTTATATTTTCAAGATACTGTTCTTTTTTAAACTGTCTGACATGATATGCTATGCAAAACACATAATACAATACCTTACCATTTTTTCTGTCTCAATTTCTGTAGGATCAGACCATCTCTAAGCAGAAAAAGATATTATAGAGCCAGATCAAACTCTAGCACCATCTACTCCACCAATACTCTACTGATTCAAGATGGTTAAGAGACTACTACAATGCCTCCTGCCTGAATAATAAGGCACTTCTTGTTCCTGTATGTGCTAAAGTGTACTCTTCTATTGCCTGCCGCGAATCCTAATCAATTGTTTGTCTATCTTATTCATTGAAGTGACTATAATTATCATATCTTGTCTTGAAACTTAGTTTCCATCATTTATCAGCTGTTGCTACTTTGAGGATGTGTCCTGAGGAATCACATAGTGAAATCCAAATCAATGTACAGGGATTGAATGTTGAAAACTAAGGGTTGCCTATTTATCTGTTTAGCCCTAGTCATGTCTGGTGTTATTCAAGGGCTTCTCAACTTCAATGAAGAACTTCATATGGAAAAAAAATAATTCAAAGATGACAGTACCACTTTAGATGACATTTTCATGTTGCATTCTGTTTTCAAGGTACTGGCTTCCGTATCTATGAGAAGACTGGCAAGTAAGGACAGCACATACACAGTCATCACTGCATCCTCCTAAACTGCTATCCTTTTTGTCTTTGTATCTAAGGCTAGTTTCACACTAGTGTTTACCTGATCTGCAGCAGGCTGCGGACTTCCTCCGTGAAGCCCCGCCCTCGGCCGCACCTCCGCTGCTAGCTCCGCCTACTTCTGCATGCGGCCCGCATGCGACCTCCATACCTACGGTATCTTTAACATTAGGTATGCAGGTCATGCCGCTGTATGCGGATGCTGCCGCATGCGTCATTTTGACGATGCGGCGACCAGCATAGGACGCAGCCTGTAGCATTTTTTTTTTCCGCATCGTCAAAACGACGCATGCGGCAGCATCCGCATACAGCCGCACGACCTGCGTACCTAATGTTAAAGATAGGTACGGAGGTCGCATGCGGGCCGCATGCAGTAGAAGGCAGAGCTAGGGCCGGAGGTGCGGCCGAGGGCGGGGCTTCATGGAGGAAGTTCGCAGCCTGCCGCAGATCAGGTAAACGCTAGTGTGAAACTAGCCTTATACTAAAGGAAAAACCGCAAACAGGTTCAATATTAGGCAAGATAGGAAAATACATTTTAGAGACTTCAGGAACCAAACAGATAATTTGCTTATGCAATGGGCAGGATCCTTAAGATGTTTGGCATAACTGGATTTGAGATTCAGTCAGAGGTAGAGAATTGGAATCAGACAAAATGTAAACTCGCACATTTTTGCATTTTTTTCTGGGAAATTTGATTTGCAGAGATGTTTTTTCTCAGCTAATTAATTGTCCCTTTTAGATAGAGCATAATAAATGCAATATGTAAATAATAATAAAAATCCTTATACTCACCTCACCACTCATTTTTACGCTCCTCACCGTCACTCATCCCATCTTCATTATTTGTTCTAAAATCGCTTTGCTTATCACATTGAACTGGGATTTGAGGTTCTGGTAAGGCCTGGGAGCTTTCTGAGCAAGTGCATGAAGGGTCATGATGTCATGACTTTTCGAAATGCACCGTGACCTTGTGCACAAAGGTGGGGCATATAACTTAGTACGTATAAGACCTGGGGATGAGTGGAAGACAGCTTTCCGTACCCGATACGGACACTTTGAGAGTCTAGTGATGCCCTTTGGACTTTGCAATGCTCCAGCTACTTTCCAGCACTTGGTGAATTATATTTTCTGAGACCTGTTGGACCAGTTCATGGTAGTTTATCTAGACGACATCCTGATTTTTTCTAACTCTGTGGAAGAACATCAGATGCACTTAAGACGAGTGCTAGAATGTTTAAGAGAGAATTCATTGTATATTAAATTAGAAAAATGTGAATTCCATCGAGAAGAGATCCAGTTCTTGGGATACATCATTTCACCTCAAGGATTACGGATGGATGCTAAGAAAACGCAAGCTATCACTGAGTGGCCTATCCCTAAAAATGTGAAAGAGGTCCAGCGTTTTGTGGGGTTCGCCAACTTTTACAGACATTTTATTAAAAAATTTTCAGAAATTGTGGCACCCATCACGCAACTGACAATAAAAGGAGCAAATTTCATCTGGACTCCCCAGGCGCAAGAAGAATTCTCTAGTTTAAAAATGAAATTCACAACGGCTCCTATATTACGCCATCCTGACCCAGAATTGGCATTCATCATCGAGGTGGATGCCTCAGACTGTGCGGTCGGTGCTATCCTCTCTCAGAGGACAGGCGAAAAGAAGTTGCTGCATCCATGTGCATTTTTCTCACAACATATGTCCTTAGCCGAAAATAACTATGACGTGGGTAATAAAGATTTGATCGCCATTATATCAGCATTCAAAGAGTGGAGACATCATCTTCAAGGAGCTGCACAGCAAATTTTGGTGTTGACCGATCATCGCAATCTAGAGTTTATCAGGTCTGCAAAATGCCTCTGTCCTCGGCAGACCCGTTGGAGTCTATTTCTGAATCAGTTTAATTTTGTAATTTCATATCGACCAGGCTCCTGTAACAAGAAGGCAGACGAATTATCCCGTATGTTTTCAAGTGATGTTAACCTCGTAACAACACCCAAACCTATTGTGGCCGATACTAAAGTCTTGGTAGTAATACATGATGGAGATTTGCTGGAAGATCTGAAAGCAGCATACGAAACAGACTCTTTTCTATCACGTCCATCAGGGGATGTACATCTATTTTTCAAAAATCAAGTATGGACTGATGGTCGACGACTATATGTGCCAGAAGCAGCTCGGTTAAAAGTTCTACAACTAGTGCACGACTCTAAAGTTGCAGGGCATAAAGGGGTACAGAAAATGCAGGAGTTTTTGTCACGTTTCTTTTGGTGGCCGAACTTTCAAGAAGACATGAAGAAGTACGTTAAGTCTTGTGACATCTGTGCCAGACATAAGACCCCACGTGTATCTCCTATGGGACTATTGCAGCCTCTTGCCATTCCAACACGGCCATGGGGATTGATTTCAATGGACTTTATAGTGGATCTACCTGATTCCAAGGGAAAGACATCCATTCTGGTAGTAATGGATCAACTTACGAAAGCAGCGCATTTTATCCCGTGTACAGGTCTGCCTTCAGCAAAAGATACAGCTGATCTGATAATTTGCAATGTTTTTCATCTCCACGGAGTGCAGGAAGAAGTCGTCTCAGATCGAGGTGTGCAATTTACATCTAAATTTTGGCGCAGGCTGTGCTCAGCACTAGACATCAAGGTACGATTGGCAACCGCTTATCATCCGCAATCTAACGGTCAAACAGAACGTACCAATCAGACGCTGGAGCAGTATCTTCGTTGTTATATTTGCCATCTGCAAGATGACTGGGTAGATTTGTTGCCATTTGCGGAGTTTTCATACACCAATTCACAGAATGCCTCTACGAAACAGACGTCATTTTTTTGCAAATCTTAGATATCATCCAAACATCCTTCCCAAGAATCCTGTGGCGCCATTAATACCAGCAGTTGCAGAAAGAATCTCTCTCCTACAGAAAAATCTGAATGTCCTGAAAGACACATTAAGGGAAGCTCAGGAGAAATATAAAAAAGCTGCTGACAGGTATCGTAGACCCACTCCCACGTTTAGGATTGGAGATCGAGTGTGGTTATCCACTAAGAATTTGAAATTGAAGATTCCTTCTCCTAAATTAGGACAGAATTTTGTGGGACCATACAAAATCAATAAGATTGTGAGTCCATTGGCTGTACATTTACAGCTACCAAAATCAATGAAGATTCATCCTGTATTCCACGTGTCTTTGTTGAAAGCCACCACAGCCAATCCATTCCCAGAGCGATCCCCTCCACCTCCCGATTAAGGCTACTTTCACACTAGCGTTAACTGCAATACGTCGCAAATGCGTCGTTTTGCCGAAAATACGCATCCAGCAAAAGTTCTTGCTGGATACGTTTTTTCGTCATAGACTAACATTAGCGACGCATTTGCGACGCATTGCCAAACGTTGCGTCCGTTTTGCGACGCTTGGACGTGTGGTAGCGGACCGTCGTGAGAAAAAAACGTTACATGTAACGTTTTTTGCTCACGACGGTCCGCTTTTCCCGACCGCGCATGCGCGGCCGGAACTCCGCCCCCACCTCCCCGCACTTCCCCGCACCTCACAATGGGGCAGCGGATGCGTTGGAAAAATACATCCGCTGCCCCCGTTGTGCGGCGGAGACCACGCTAGCGTCGGGAACGTCGGCCCGACGCACAGCGACGGGTCTTTCCCGACGCTAGTGTGAAAGTAGCCTAAATTGAAGTGGATGGACAGGAGCAGTTTGTGGTGGAGAAGATCTTGGATTCTCGAATTCATAGAAATGGTTTACAATATTTGATCAAATGGCA
The DNA here is from genome assembly GCF_051348905.1 of Ranitomeya variabilis. NCBI lineage: Eukaryota > Metazoa > Chordata > Amphibia > Anura > Dendrobatidae > Ranitomeya > Ranitomeya variabilis. The sequence continues at coordinate 530,054,652 of NC_135237.1, read as the reverse complement.
GGGCTACGACACGGAAGAAAATTCATGGGAACCAGTAGGTCATGTCAATGCTCCCTGTTTGATTAGACAATTTCATCAGCGGTATCCTGCAAAGCCTGGGCAAATTGCGTCCAGAGGCCGCCGTTAAGAGAGTATTGTTAGGATTTGAACCTGCGACTCTTGGTTTTGTAGTCTGTTCCTTTGCTTGATGAGCTATTTGGAACTTGCTTGACTTCTGCCTGAAACCATATGAACTTTGTCTGGGATAGAGATCATCACCTGCCCTGCTGATTTGTCCCCACCCTGACTCAGCTTGATTGGACCTGCTATATATACCTGGCCCTGTACAGCTTCCTGTTGCTGAGTATTTTGTGTGCTCAGTCTAACTGAGTGAAGCAATCTCTGAGCTCATGGTTGGAAGGTGTCTTGCTGGCATCTCCCTGCTTCTTATTGATATTCTGCTGCTACTACTTTGAACTCCTGCTGCTCATACGGACTTTGGGCACGTGTGTGATCCAGTCCGGCCCTTGCTCGGGCTGGTCCCTGCATCTGCGGATATATTGAACTGCCACTGCCATATATTGCATCTCCAGAGGTCTTTCCATGGTCCGGTCACTTGTATACATCTGCTTCGGCCACTGACCTTCAGTCTTGTATTGCCAGAAATGTGACACAGGGGTTGGCTGCCTAGTAGAAAAAATGCACATTGATATAACTTGCATAGGATGCCAGTCACAAAAGTAAGTGTGATGCACAGTGTCTGGTGTGCAGCCTATTAATGACGCCCCTGTATTAACAGGCGGGCTGCCCAGCACCATAGTATGCAGCACACTGTGACAGACGCCCCAAAAAACCAAACTAACAAAAAGAGGCCTGGCCACTAGGGTTGAGCGAAACGGGTCAGCCATTTTCAGAAGTCGCCGACTTTTGGCAAAGTCGGGTTTCATGAAACCCGACCCGACCCCTGTGTGGGGTCGGCCATGAGGTCGGCGATCTTCTGAATCTGGTATCGGAATTCCGATACCGAGTTCCGATATGTTTGCAATATCGGAAATCGGTATCGGAATCCACATTTAAGTGTAAAATAAAGAATTAAAATAAAAAATATTGATATACTCACCTCTCCGACGCAGCCTGGACATCGCCGCTGGTAACCGGCATCTTCCGTTCCTAAGAATGGCGCTTGAAAGACCTTTCGATGACGTCACGGCTTGTGATTGGTCACGGCCGCCCACGTGACCGCTCAGCGACCAATCACAAGCCGTGACGTAATTTTCAGGTCCTAAATTCCTCATTCTAGGAATTTAGGACATGAGAATTACGTCACGGCTTGTGATTGGTCGCTGAGCGGTCACGTGGGCCGCCCTGACCAATCACAAGCCGTGACGTCATCGAAAGGTCCTTCACGCGCTCATTTTTAAGAAGGAAGGCTGCCGGAAAGAAGCAGGGCGCGTCCGAGGGTGAGTATATACCTAATAGGAATATACTCACCCTCGGCTTCTTTCCGGCAGCCTTCCTTCTTAAGAATGAGCGCGTGAAGGACCTTTCGATGACGTCACGGCTTGTGATTGGTCGCAGCCGCCCACGTGACCGCTCAGCGACCAATCACAAGCCGAGACGTAATTCTCATGTCCTAAATTCCTAGAATGAGGAATTTAGGACCTGAAAATTACGTCACGGCTTGTGATTGGTCGCTGAGCGGTCACGTGGGCCGCCGCGACCAATCACAAGCCGTGACGTCATCAAAAGTTATTTCAAGCGCCATTCTTAGGAACGGAAGATGCCGGTTACCAGCGGCAATGTCCAGGCTGCGTCGGAGAGGTGAGTATATCAATATTTTTTATTTTAATTCTTTATTTTACACTTAAATATGGATCCCAGGGCCTGAAGGAGAGTTTCCTCTCCTTCAGACCCTGGGAACCATAGTATCCCATTGCACTGCATTGGGTTTCGTGTTTTGGCCGACCCCGACCCCGACTTTTTTATTGGATCGGCCGATTTCACTCGACCCGACTTTTGAGAAAGTTGGGTTTTGTGAAACCCGACCCGATCCTATAAAAATAAAAGTCGCTCAACCCTACTGGCCACATCCTGCAAAAAAGATATGATATAGTGCAAAAAAATTATGCATATGATAAACACATACATTATATGAGGTATTGGTTTAATATTTTGGCCAAAATAAGTAAGCTCGCAACCCAACGTCAAGGGTCCTCATAACTTGCGAGTCCTACCACTAATATAAAAAACAGCTAACATAGAAAAAACTCAGAAAAAATGCATACCATGAGATACAGCCTTCCCAAAACCCTGTCTGATGACAAATGCACATTTAGCAGGATGCAGCAGGCCTCCACTGGTAAAGGCAAGGGGCAGCACAGGTGCAAACTACTGATAAAAACAGCCACCCCACACCTGCCAGACATTGCAGGGGTTGGCTGCCTATTACAAAAAATGCACATACAGTAGATACAACTCGCATAGGATGCCAGTCACACTGGTAAGTGTAATGCACAGTGTCTGGTGTGCAGCCTATTAATGAAGCCCCTGTATAAACTACTCTACTCTGACCTATTAAACATTTGTTTAAATGTCCAATACTCTTTTTAAATATATTTTTATAAATTTTCCAATTTTTAAAATGACCAATAATATCACATACAAGGAACAAATACCACCTTACCATGACCAGACCATATATTACCGTCACATAGTGACCGAGTGCTACTGTTGGGTTGGCAGATTGCACTAAATAAAATAAAGTGCAATCGCAACCCAGGGAGATGAACCCTGCTGCTAGTGATAACAATGATGGAACAAAACAACAAGCATTACCTTGGACACACTGAGCTAAGTGTGAATGGAACACAGAGTGCTAAAGGTACCTTCACACTGAACAACTTAACAACGATAACGATAGCGATCCATGATGTTGCAGCGTCCTGGATAGTGATATCATTGTGTTTGACACGCAGCAGCGATCAGGATCCTGCTGTGACATCGTTGGTCGGAGCTAGAAGGCCAGCACCTTATTTCGTCGCTGGTTCAATCGCTGAGATCGCTGAGTCGGCGTGTGTGACGCTAATTCAGCGATGTCTTCACTGGTAACCAGGGTAAACATCAGGTTACTAAGCGAAGGGCCGCGCTTAGTAACCCGATATTTACCCTGGTTACCATTGTAAATGTAAAAAAAAAAAAACACTACATACTTACATTCCGGTGTCTGTCACGTCCCCCGGCATCCGCTTCCCTGCACTGTGTCAGCGCCGGCCGACCGTAAAGCAGAGCACAGGAGTGACGTGAAGACATCGCTGAATCAGCGTCACACACGCCGACTCAGTGATGTCAGCGATTGAACCAGCGACGAAATAAGGTGCTGGCCTTCTAGCTCCGACCAACGATGTCACAGCAGGATCCTGATCGCGGCCCTGCGCTTAGTAACCCGATGTTTACCCTGGTTACCCGGGGACTTCGGCATCGTTGGTCGCTGGAGAGCTGTCTGTGTGACAGCACTCCAGCGACCACACAACGACGAAACAGCGACACTGCAGTGATCGGCATCGTTGTCTATATCGCTGCAGCGTTGCTTAATGTGATGGTACCTTAAGAATAGTTACTTCACCAAGGGGTACGGAACGAGTATGCGAAGTGCTATACCCTGTTATCATCATAGGGATAATAGTGTTAGGGCTAGGGATAATAGTGTTAGCGACTAGCTATAGATAGGTAGCTACAAGTTGTGTTCGCAGCCTGGGGTCCACCGTGCAGAGATATCTGCTGCAAAGTAATAGAGGATAAACTCTGAGCTCACACGTGGGTTAAGCTTCACCCCGTGTGAACTGGAAGCAATCTCTGTTGCCTCACAGAGTCTGTACACAAAACTATTACCCTAACTAGGGTTGTGCTTGCTCTGGAACTCTTCTGTGCTAACCGCACACATGAAGAAACCAGATGCTAAGCCAAGACTAATTGCCCCCACTGACGCTAGCTGCCTGCTTGAGTGTACAGTACCAAAGCAACAGCCTCACACCACATATGTATAGAGTGGTATAGTATCCACTGGCATAAGCCAAACACATTTGATACTAGCGCATGGCCGTGCGGCCATGCAAACCTTTTATAGTTGCAGCTCTTCAGGACCTTCCTGGTGGACCAATAGGAGCTGCTACAGGGCCTGAGCGTTTGACCCCCGACCTCCAATGAGAGGTACTCCCATGGGCATGCATAGTGCGTGAAAAGCAGGACTTAGCCCCAGAAAAGCCTGCTCGCCGCTGACCAGTGCTGCCTGGAAAGGCAGCAGTAACCATTCACACAATATCAGGCTGAGCCAGACGCTGGGACCGATCCTGCCCCATCTGTCCCATGATCCTGCCTCATCTGTCCCATGACCATGCCTAATCTGCCCCATGTTGCAGCTTGCCACTTTCAGTAAAAAAAACAACAACGCTTTTGTCTTACCTGGCCACTGTCTAGCGGCATAGTCTCCTCCATGCATGTGAAGTGTGGACTTGCCAACACACGACAGTGACGTCATACGTATGCCGCTGACATCAGCTACTGGCCGGTGATTGGCTGGCGTCTTTTATTGCCATGCAAGCCCAAGCTACAGTAGACATTAAACTGTACATGTGTCTGAAGACATGCGTTCAGTGTTCAGTTACTGACCCGACAAGATCCTTTTCCTGGGGCACAGTGAGCGGAGGGGGGCCCCATATGCCAGTAAGGGCAGTAATGCCCTGATGGCGACCCTGATAACAGGGTATTATGAATCCAGGTTTAGTGTAAATCATAAAATTTTACTATTTGTACTTGTTATTTGGCTCTTGACTAATTCTTCCAGCCAGGTTTTTCCTCAAATCCAAAAAGTGTTATACTTTCAACATAATGTGTATTTGTTAAAAGTTGGTGATCAATGGAATCTCTGCTTCAAAGAAAGACATACATTATTTGCTTGTATCAACTGAGTGATAGCCGCCAAGATTTTAATCTATGCAATAAAAAATTATTTAGGATGATACCAGACATATGAAATGTAGACATACCATTGGTGCAAAATGTGCAGCTGAACAAGTGCCCAAGAAGTCAGGGGGACGCTACCACCTCCAAACAGATGGAATTGCACATTATGATGAGCTATTGAACTGCAAAGGGCTTATAAACTTTTATGTTTTTATGTAGAAAAAGGTTTTGTTTAGAATAAAAGTTTGATCAAAACTAACATCCATATTTTTTCCATAAATTAATTATAAAACGTATGGGATAGGAAAAGTGGAAATATATCCTTTGTTACAGATTCAGTGACTAGATAAAAGAAAAATCAAATAAAGGATTAAATAATATAAAGTTAGAACAAGGATTGTTTGGAGATTTGTGGATTTGGACGAATGAGGAGCTGGATACAAATCTGAGATTATCATGTGGAAGGCAGAACACAGGTGAATAGTGCATAACTCCACCGGTAAACCTTGATTTTCTGTTGGAGATTGACATAAAGTAACTTGTCCTTACTAAACAGAATTCTAAACACTAACAGATTTGGGAGGAAATGAAATGTTGACTACTTATTTGGCCACTGTCTGAAACAGATAGAAAAGAGCCCCTGTGCAAGAACAGTATATAAGCCCTTTGCAGTTCAATAGCTCATCATAATGTGCAATTCCATCTGTTTGGAGGTGGTAGCGTCCCCCTGACTTCTTGGGCACTTGTTCAGCTGCACATTTTGCACCAATGGTATGTCTACATTTCATATGTCTGGTATCATCCTAAATCATTTTTTGCATGTCAATACGGCTGTACACTGTGTGCAGAATTATTAGGCAAGTTGTATTTTGATCACATGATCCTTTTTATACATGTTGTCCTACTCCAAGCTGTTTAGGCTTGAGAGCCAACTACCAATTAAGTAAATCAGGTAATGTGCATCTCTGTAATGAGGAGGAGTGTTGTCTAATGACATCAAAACTCTATATAATGTGTGCTTGGTTATCAGGCAACGTCCTTTCCTTTGGCAAAATGGGTCAGAAGAGAGATTTGATGGGTTCTGAAAAGTCCAAAATTGTGAGATGTCTTGCAGAGGGATGCGGCAATCTTGCCAAACTGTTGAAGCGTGATCACTAGTGTTGAGCGATACCGTCCGATACTTGAAAGTATCGGTATCGAAAAGTATCGGCCGATACCGGCAAAGTATCGGATCTGATCCGATACTGATACCCGATACCAATACAAGTCAATGGGACTCAAGTATCGGAAGGTATCCCTGATATTTCCCAGGGTCGGAAGGAGAGGAAACTCTCCTTCAGGCCCTGGGATCCATATTAATGTGTAAAATAAAGAATTGAAATAAAAAATATTGATATACTCACCTCTCCGACGCAGCCTGGACCTTACCGCTGTGAACCGGCAGCCTTCTTTGCTTAAAATGAGCGTGTTCAGCACCTTCCATGATGTCACGGCTTCTGATTGGTCGCGTGCCGCTCATGTGACCGCCACGCGACCAATCAGAAGCCGTGACGTCATCCCTCAGGTCCTAAATTCCTAGAAGGGAATTTAGGACCTGAGGGATGACGTCGCGGCTTGTGATTGGTCGCGTGGCGGTCACATGAGCGGCACGCGACCAATCAGAAGCCGTGACGTCATGGAAGGTGCTGAACGTGCTCATTTTAAACAAAGAAGGCTGCCGGTTACCAGCGGTGATGTCCAGGGGCCTCCGGACAGGTGAGTATATAAATTTTTTTTTATTTTAATTCTTTATTTTACACATTCATATGGATCCCAGGGCCTGAAGGAGAGTTTCCTCTCCTTCAGACCCTGGGAACCATACACTGGAAACTTCCGATTCCGATTCCCGATACCACAAAAGTATCGGATCTCGGTATCGGAATTCTGATACCGCAAGTATCGGCCGATACCCGATACTTGCGGTATCGGAATGCTCAACACTAGTGATCACCGAACAATCAAGCGTTTCATGGCAAATAGCCAACAGGGTCGCAAGAAGCGTGTTGGGCAAAAAAGGCACAAAATAACTGCCCATGAATTGAGGAAAATCAAGCGCGAAGCTGCCAAGATGCCATTTGCCACAAGTTTTGCCATATTTCAGAGCTGCAATGTTACTGGAGTAACAAAAAGCACAAGGTGTGCGATACTCAGGGACATGGCCAAGGTAAGGAAGGCTGAAAAACGACCACCTTTGAACAAGAAACAGAAGATAAAATGTCAAGACTGGGCCAAGAAATATCTTAAGACTGACTTTTCAAAGGTTTTATGGACTGATGAAATGAGAGTGACTCTTGATGGGCCAGATGGATGGGCCAGAGGCTGGATCAGTAAAGGGCAGAGAGCTCCACTCTGACTCAGACGCCAGCAAGGTGGAGGTAGGGTACTGGTATGGGCTGGTATCATCAAAGATGAACTTGTGGGACCTTTTCAGGTTGAGGATGGAGTGAAGCTCAACTCCCAGACCTACTGCCAGTTTCTGGAAGACAACTTCTTCAAGCAGTGGTGCAGGAAGAAGTCGGTATCGTTCAAGAAAAACATGATTTTCATGCAGGACAATGCTCCATCACATGCCTCCAACTACTCCACAGTGTGGCTGGCCAGTAAAGATCTCAAAGAAGAAGAAATATTGACATGGCCCCCTTGTTCACCTGATCTGAACCCCATAGAGAACCTGTGGTCCCTAATAAAATGTGAGATCTACAGGGAGGGAAAACAGTCCACCTCTTGGAACAGTGTCTGGGAGGCTGTGGTGGCTGCTGCATGCAATGTTGGTCGTATACAGATCAAGCAATATAATAAATAATCTTTATTTTTATATAGCGCTAACATATTCCACAGCGCTTTACAGGTTGCACACATTATCATCGCTGTCCCCGTTGGGGCTCACAATCTAAACTCCCTATCAGTATGTCTTTGGAATGTGGGAGGAAGGAAACCGGAGTACCCGGAGGAAACACACACAAACACGGAGAGAACATACAAACTCTTTGCACATGTTGTCCTTGGTGGGATTTGAACCCAGGACTCCAGCGCTGCAAGGCTGCTGTGCTAACCACTGCGCCACCATGCTGCCCACTGACAGAATCTATGGATGGAAGGCTGCTGAGTGTCATCATAAAGAAAGGTGGCTATATTGGTCACTAATTTTTTGGGGTTTTGTTTTTGCATATCAGAAATGTTTATTTCTAATTTTTGTGCAGTTATATTGGTTTACTTGGTGAAAATAAACATGTGAGATGGGAATATATTTGTTTTTTTTTAAGCTGCCTAATAATTCTGCACAGTAGTAGTTACCTGCACAAATAGATATCCTCCTAAGATAGCCAAATTAAAAAAAAAAAACCACTCCAACTTCCAAAAATATTAAGCTTTGATATTTATTAGTCTTTTGGGTTGATTGAGAACATAGTTGTTGATCAATAATAAAAATAATCCTCAAAAATACAACTTGCCTAATAATTCTGCACACAGTGTATAATCCTTATATTACAATGAGTCCAACTTTCATAAAATAATTTCAACAGCAAGAGCAGACAGAAGGGGAAAGATTGAAAAAATAATTATACACCAATTCGTCTGAGTATTATGGAAGGGTGGATTAGAAAAAGGAATTACACAGCCATTCTAAGAAAAGTACACCAGACTCATTTGGCCTAAGATATCAATGAAATAGGCCAAAATCTAGTAACAGATCTGATTGAAATATATTCATGAGCAGTAGGCTGAATTTTAATACCATAAAAAGAGTGGCGCTGTTTCTGGATAAAAAGACCCTTTTTCTCAGGTGGTCTTAATATCTATATCTATGTATCTGCTGTATACTGGGAAGCATTGATCAACAAAAGCCAGAATGCAATTTTTCAGAAATGAAAAATGCTTAAAAAAATGTGTATAATTGAATGAATTGAAAATCATATATCTATTTTTTATCCCTCCTGATCCTTTATATCAGTCTGTTTTTTTATTTTTTTTAATTACTGTATCACTTTGGGTCTGGTTTGACTCTGATCTTTGGATGATGTTCTTAAACAATATACATGTTGTAACATTTCTACTACTTGTACAAGACTTGAAAGGAAACCATTGAGATAAAGCTACAACACATGATTGCTTGAACGTTTTCTCTCTAGCGGTCATTGAAGTGTGAACACTGGAGATAAATGCATTAGGATGCTAAGAACTTTAGAACCTCCGGCAGTTTCTGATCACAGCTGAGATGGTTCTCCTCCATGCCGGGGAAGAATATTACATGCGAATGTGTCCTTCTAGTGTCAGGTTTACATATTTTATAAGGCAGCTAGGTCACGCTACAGGCTATAGTATATATTCTAAAAGTGTGAGGTGCTTTACTTAAAAGCAGGCAATTCAATTCCATTAGATTAGGAAAAAAGCTTTCAAGTATTTTCAGTGAGGGATGAGGGGATAAGGGTCCATGTACAGTAAATAGAGTAACTCTTACAAGTCAGTTTACAAGTGAGAGAACATTTGTGGAAGTTTAGATTTCATAGGAGATTAACTGAAGAGAATACTAAACTGGCAGCTGAATTTTAATCTTGATAAATGTAAGGTTCCTGTGTATTAACTAGAGATAAAGAAATATATACAATGGAACTGAATTGTTCTTAAATATTAGGAAAATCCAAACTAGCCAAATGCTGTTTTTTTAGTTTTATCTGGGAAATGGCCACAGTGTGAACATGCTTTTACACTTTCCATGTATATCAGCTGATAGTCCGGCTCAATTATTTGGTTTTCCATAAAAATATAAATTGACACCACAGAATTGCTGTTTTTGGATGCTGCATTTCCCCCCAAAAGGCAAATAAAAGTGTTGAAAATATGCTATGTACCTCAAAATCCCAATAAGAACATAAGCCTGCCATGCAAAAATCAAGTCCTCACCATCTCCAGAGATGAAAATACCAAAAAAGTTATGGGTGGCATAAAAAGGCTGGACAAATTAAATATTTTTTCTTAATTTTTGTAACCATTAATCCCTTTCTGGCATTGGACGTACTATTCCATCCATGTGACCTGTAATTCCCATGAACGGAATAGTGCGTCATGTGCGATCAGCCGCCCTCATGGGGGGAGCACCGCCAATCGTGGCCCGGTGTCAGCTGATTCACGCAGCTGACACCCTGCACTATGTGCCAGGAGAAGTCATGGACCACCCCTGGCACTTTAACCTCCGGAACACTGTGATCAAGCAAGATTGCAGCATTCTGATGGCATAGAGAAGCATCGTGCAGGGAAGGGACTCGCTGCGTGCTTCCTTGAGACCCTCAGAACAATGTGATGTGATCGCATTGTTCTGAGGGCCTCCTCCCTGCAGGTCCCCGGATCCAAGATGGCCACAGGGTCCTTCCGGGTCCTGCAGGGAGGCGGCTTGTCAGTGCCTGCTGAGAGCAGGCGCTGAGAAGCCTCCTACACTGCCTGTCAGATCGCTGATCTGACACAGTGCTGTGCAAAAGCACTATATAGTGATGTCCCACCCTGAGACAAAGTAAAAAAGTAAGAAAAAAAAGTTAACAATTGTAAAAATATATTTTTTTAAATTCCTAAATAATGAAAAAAATAAAATAAATATTGTTCCAATAAATACATTTCTTTGTGTATTAAAAACAAACAATAAAAGTACACATATTTAGTATCGTCGTGTCCATAACGACCCGACCTATAAAAGTGTCCCACGAGTTAACCCCTTTAGTGTACATCATAAAAAATTTAAAAACGAGGCAAAAAAACAATGTTTTATCATCATACTGCCGAACTAAAAGTGGAATAACACGCGATCATAAAGACTGATATAAATAAACATGGTACCGCTGAAAACGTCATCTTGTCCCACAAAAAATGAGCCACCACACAGCATCATCAGCGAAAAATAAAAAAGTTATAGCTCTAAGAATAAAGCGATGCAAAGACAATTATTTTTTATATAAAATAGTTTTTATTGTACAAAAGCGCCAAAACATAAAAAAAATAAATGAGGCATCGCTGTAATCGTACTGACCCAAAGTATAAAACTGCCTTATCAATTTTACCACATGCGGAACGGTATAAACGCCCTTCCCAAAAGAAATTCACGAATTGCTGGCAAAAATTGTAATAAAAAGCACATAAAAAATGTCATGTGCCCAAAAATGGTACCAATAAAAATGTCAACTTGTCCCACAAAAAACAAGACCTCACATGACTCTGTGGGCCAAAATATAGAAAAATTATAGCAATTATTGCAATTATAAGTGTCTTTTAGTGTGTGACAGCTGCCAAACATAAAAACCTGATATAAAAACCCACTATAAATAGTAAATCAAACTCCCATTTATCAACCCCTTAGTTAGGGAAAAATAATAAAATGTTTTTTATTTCATTTATTTCCATTTTCCCATTAGGGTTAGGGTTGGGGGTAAAGTTAGGGTTGGGGCTAAAATTAGGGTTAGGGTTAAGGGAAAAGTTAGGGTTAGGGTTGGTGCCAAACTTAGTTTTAGGGTTGGGGCTAAAGTTAGAGTTGGGGCTAGAGTTGGGGCTAGGGTTTGGATTATGTTTATGGTTGTGATAAGGGTTAGGGTTGTGATTAGGGTTGGGATTGGGGTTAGGGGTGTGTCAGGGTTAGGCATGTGACTAGGTTTATAGTTAGGATTGGGATAAGGGTTAGGGGTGTGTTGGGGTTAGGGTCAGGTTAGGGTTGGGATTCGGGTAAGGGGTGTGGTTAGGGTTGGGATTAGGGTTAGGTGTATATTCGGGTTAGGGGTGTGGTTATGGTTAGGGTTGGGATTAGGGTTAGGGGTGTGTTGGGGTTAGGGTTAGAGTTGGAATTGGGGGTTTCCACTGTTTAGGCACATCAGGGGCTCTCCAACCCTTCCAAGTTCTACAGTGCGCCCAAACAGTGGTTTAACCCCACATATGGGGTATCAGCATACTGATTGGACAACAATTTTTGCAGTCCAATTTCTCCTGTTACCCTTGGGAAAATGAAAAATAGGGGGCAAAAAAAAAATTTTGTGAAAAAAAATATGACGTTTTACTTTCACTGCTCTGTGTTATAAACTTTAATGAAACATTTGGGGATTTAAAGTTCTCACAACACATCTACATAAGTTCCTTGGGGGTCTAGTTTCCAAAATGATGTCACTTGTGGGGGGCTTCTACTGTTTAGGCACATCAGGGGCTCTCCAAATGTGACATGGAGTCCAATCTCAATTTCAGCCAATTCTGTGTTGAAAAAGTAAAAAGGTGCTCCTTCCCTTTCGAGCTATGCTATGAGCCCAAACAGTGGTTTACCCCCACATATGGGGTATCAGTGTACTCAGAACAAATTGGACAACAACTTTTGGGATCCAATGTCTCCTGTTACCCTTGGAAAAATACAAAATTGGGGGCTAAAATTTCATTTTGTGGGAAAAAATTATTTTTTAGTTTCACGCCTCTGCGTTATAAACTTTAGTGAAACACTTGGAGATTCAAAGTTCTTACAACACATCTAGATAATACCTTTGGGGGTTTAGTCTCCAATATGTGGTCATTTGTGATTGGTTTCTACTGTTTAGGTACATCAGGGGCTCTGCAAACCCAACGTCATGCCCGCAAACATTCCATCAAAGTCTGCTTTCCAAAACAGTGCTCCTTCCCTTCCGAGCTCTGCCATGCACCCAAAAGGTAGTTTCTCCCCACATATGGGGTATCAGCATACTCAGGACAAATTGTACAACAATTTTTGGGGTCCAATTTCTCTGGTTACCCTTGGGAAAATTAAAAATTGGGGGCAAATAATCATTTTTGTGAAAAAAATATGATTTTTCATCTTTACGGCTCTACAAAGACACACTCATAGGGAATTTAGATTGTATGCCCCAATAGAGAAAGTTATGATAATATCTGTAAAGTGCTATGGAATATGATAATGCTATATAAAAAGGCATAATAAATGAATACCCCATTTTTCAGTACAATATATTGGTATAGTGCGTGGTGTCTTTTAAAACTACAACTCATGCTGCATAAACAAAACTCTTTATGGCTTTGTTGATGAGGAAAAAACTATGGGACAGATTCATTAAAGTTTTTATGTCAAAATTGTAATGTAAAAAGCATTGTAAAATCGCAAAATTTAGTGCAATGCGAGGCTGCTCAAAACTGTTGTGACCTTTGTTATTCTAATGACATTTTAGCCCAATTTCAACAAAGTGGGTGGATCTGGGGGGTACAAGAACATGGCAATATCCACTCATCATGCTTATGATGAGCTACGTCATTCCTTTTGCCACAAATCTTACTTGACTTCATGACTGGAGTAAGCTTTATGAAGAGATGCACAAAGAGGCGCCTGCCACATTTCAGATGTGCTAGATTTATTAAGAGGCACTCAAATTTTGTCAGGTCTGTTCATTGTTATTATTATTATCATTATTATTATTATTATTATTATTATTATTATTATTACTACCTCTATTTATTTATATAGCACCATTAATTCCATGGTGCTATACATGAGAAGGGGTTACATACAAGTTACAGATATCATTTACAGTAAACAAACTAACAATGACAGACTGGTACAGAGGGAAAAGGACCCTGCCCTTGAGGGCTTACATTCTAAAGGATTATAGGGAAGGAGACAGTAGGTCGGGGGTTGCAGTAGCTCCGATGGTGTTGAGGTGACCGTGTGGTCATTACAGGTTGTAAGTAGGGTTGAGCAACTTTTATTTTTATAGGATCGGGTCGGGTTTCACGAAACCCGACTTTCTCAAAAGTCGGGTCGAGTGAAATCGGCCGATCCTATAAAAAAGTCGGGGCCGGGGTCGGACAAAACACGAAACCCAATGCAGTGCAATGGGATACTATGGTTCCCAGGGTCTGAAGGAGAGGAAACTCTCCTTCAGGCCCTGGGATCCATATTAATGTGTAAAATAAAGAATTAAAATAAAAAATATTGATATACTCACCTCTCCGACGCAGCCTGGACCTTACCGCTGGTAACCGGCAGCCTTCTTTGCTTAAAATGAGCGCGTTCAGGGCCTTCCATGACGTCACGGCTTCTGATTGGTCGCGGCTGCCCATGTGACCGCCACGCGACCAATCACAAGCCGTGACGTAATTCTCAGGTCCTAAATTCCTAATTCTAGGAATTTAGGACCTGAGAATTACGTCACTGCTTGTGATTGGTCGCGTGGCGGTCACATGGGCGGCCTCGACCAATTACAAGCCATGACGTCATCTAAGGCCCTGAACGCGCTCATTCTTAGGAAGGAAGGCTGCTGGAAAGAAGCCGAGGGTGAATATATTCCTATTAGGTATATACTCACCCTCAGACGTGCCCTGCTTCTTTCCGGCAGCCTTCCTTCTTAAGAATGAGCACGTTTAGGGCCTTAGATGATGTCACGGCTTGTGATTGGTCGCGGCCGCCCATGTGACCGCCACGCGACCAATCACAAGCTGTGACGTTATTCTCAGGTCCTAAATTCCTAGAATTAGGAATTTAGGACCTGAGAATTACGTCACGGCTTGTGATTGGTCGCGTGGCGGTCACATGGGCAGCCGCGACCAATCAGAAGCCGTGACGTCATGGAAGGCCCTGAACGCGCTCATTTTAAGCAAAGAAGGCTGCCGGTTACCAGCGGCGATGTCCAGGGGCCTCCGGAGAGGTGAGTATATCAATATTTTTTATTTTAATTCTTTATTTTACACTTAAATGTGGATTCCGATACCGATTTCCGATATCGCAAACATATTGGAACTCGGTATCGGAATTCGAATTCGAATTCGAAATTCTGATACCAGATTCAGAAGATCGCCGACCTCATGGCCGACCCCACACAGGGGTCGGGTCGGGTTTCATGAAGCTGTAAGCTCTAGTATTAACCTTTTTTGCTAATTATTATTTTTTAACTAGAGTTTTTGCCACAGCTTTTTTGAACCATGGAGAAGGACATTATTTTTATGAGCCGCCATTTCCTCTTATTCCATCATTCAGTTAGTGCATCAAGTGGTACATGTATTTTTGAGTATTGCTGATCTACAAGTGATTGTAGGCCTGCGAATGTATATTGATTTAACTTGGCTATTGAGCTCAGTCTTTGTGTGTGATATTTATTCACACTTTTACCTTTGTGGCATCATTGTCACTTTTTTTTTTTCTTGGGCTGCTTCGTCAGCTGCTTTACATAATATTTCAGATGGGATCTTTCTCAAGCATTTATGCCCTTATGTTGGGCTTCCTTTTATCGCTTCAAAACATTATCATATGTGTATTGTATTCTATGATCTTGGTATCAATTTTAATACAGAGTTTTTCTGATACTAGTATTTATTTATTTATTGTTATCATTCTTATCTCATATGTTTATTTTGGTGCTGATTAGTGATGAGCGTATATACTCGTTACTCGAAATTTCTTGAGCATGCTCGGGGGTCCTCCGAGTATTTTTTAGTGCTCTGAGATTTAGTTTTTCTTGCCACAGCTGAATGATTTACATCTGTTAGCCAGCATAAGTACATGTGAGGGTTGCCTGGTTGCTAGGGAATCTCCACATGTATTTATGCTGGCTAACAGATGTAAATCATTCAGCTGCATCAAGAAAAACTAATTCTCCGAGCACTAAAAAATACTCGGAGGACCCCCGAGCATGCTCGAGAAGTCTCGAGTAACGAGTATATTTGCTCATCACTAGTGCTGATCATATAGTTGTGTGAAAAATTGCTTGACCCATTCCTGATTTCCTGTTCTTTTGCATGTTTGTAACAATAAAATGTTTCAGATCACCAAAGTTAAATATTAGACACAAATAACACAAGTAAACAGAAAATGCAGTTTTAAATGAAGGTATTTATTATTACAGTAAAAACAAAATCCAAACCTACAGAGCTGTTTGTGAAAAAGTGATTGCCACTCTAAAACATAAATTAAGTGTGGCTTATCACATACTTGGGAAGCAGAGTTCAAATTCTCTAGCCACACCCATGCATGATTACTGTCACATCTATTCTCAATTAAGAAATCACTTAAATAGGACCTGCCTGGCAAAGTGAAGTAGACCAAAAGTCCTCAAAAGCAAGACATCATGTTGCGATACAAAGAAATTCTGGAACAAATGAGAAACAAAGTAATTAAAATCTTTCAGTCTGAAAAAGGTTATAATTCTAAAGTCATTTCTAAAGCTTTGGGACTGAAGTGATCCACAGTGAGAGCAATTATCCACAAATGACGAAAACACTGAACAGTGGTGAACCTTCTCAGGAGTGGCAGTCCGACCAAAATTACCCCAAGAGCACTGCGGCCGACTCATCTAAGAGGTCACAACAGACCCCACAACAACATCCAAAGCACTGTAGGCCTCACTTGCCTCAGTTAAGGGCAGTGTTCATAACTCCATCATCGGACAGAAACTGAGCAGGAATGGCCTGCATGGCAGAGCTCCAAGATGAAAACCACTAGTGAGCATTAAGAACATAAAGTCTCATCTCAGTTTTGCCAGAAATGATCTTGATGATCACCAAGACTTTAGGGAAAATACTCTGTGGACTGACGAGACAAAAGTTGAACTTTTTGGAAAGTGTATGTCCTATTACATCTGGTATAGAAGTAACACAGCATTTCAGAAAAGGAACATCATACCAAGAGTAAAATGTGGTGGTAGTGTGATAGTCTTAGGCTGTTTTTCTGCTTCAAGACCTGAAAAACTTTCCATGGTAAACGGAACCATGGATTCTTCTGTTTACCAAAAAATCCTGAAGGAGACTGTGCTGCCATCTATTTGTGACCTCAAGCTGAAGAAACTTAGGTTATAAAGCAGGAAAATGATCCAAAACACACCAGCAAGTCCATCTCAGAATGGCTTTAGAAAAACTAAATCAAGACTTTAGCGTGGCCTAGTTAATGTCCTGGCCTATATCCATTGGATATGCTGTGGCAGGACTTTAAAACGGCGGTTCATGCTCGAAAACCCTCCAATGTGGCTGAATTACAAAAATTCTGCAAAGATGAGTGGCCAAAATTTCTCCAGAGCGTTGTAAAAAACTTATTGCCAGTTATCGTAAACACTTGAGTGTAGTTGTTGCTGCTTAGGGTGGCCCTGTAAGTTTAGATTTCTTTTCCACTTAATAATAAAGACCTTCATTGAAAAAAAACAATTTGTGCTTTCTTGTGTAATCTTTGCCTAATATTTACATTTGTTTGGTGATCTGAAACATTTAAGTGTGACAAACATGCAAAAGAATAGGAATTTAGGGAGGGAGCAAACATTTTTTCACACAACTATATGCCCTGCGTTATCTGGTTCTTGGCATTACTGTTACAACTATATTCACATAATAGCTGTGGTTTATGCAACTCTTTAGTGGGTTGATTCATGTATTATTTCATTTTATGACTTTTCAAATGCCTTTAACCCATTACTTGCCAAATTAGTAATTTTCATTTTACGGATTTTTCAGAAAAGGGCGTCCCAATATTAAATTAAAAATGACAATGACATGATTTCCTGTTTTGAAAACATTACAAAAATTATAAAATCTTAGTTGCTGGAAGCAAAAGATTTGGCGTCCCAAAAAAGGACATTGGTAGATAATGGGTTAAGTGACTTGAATCTGCAATCATGCAACTAGTGAAGCATGCAGTGAAATTAAAACAATGACAAATGGAGCTTCTGTCAGCATCATTAGATCACGTAGTGGGGTCTGTGAAAAAGTTGATAGGTCCCAAAGTGAATCTCCACCAAGATGGCACTACTTAATTTCCATAGTCATAGATAGCCGGCAGCATCTAAAAAGTTAAACAGCAGCAATCAGAGCTAACTCCAGTCACTGCAGTTAAAGCCAAGAGCTGAGTATATAATACTCAGTTATAACACTCATATACCCACCTTGGTTGGTGTGGGTAACATATAACACTCACTGAAAATAATGCCTCCACAATACATTTGTGGAGCATCTCAATAACTACAGTACCTGAAATAAACGAGACTACCTAAGGGTTAAATAAAAACTTGTACACTCTACTACTGTAGAAAGGGTCTGCTGCTGCCAAGGCAAGTAAGCTCTTGAGATTAAAAAGTTTAGAAATAAATATACAGAGGCATGAAATAATATGTAGTTTTGCTTCTTTAGAAATGACACATGGGATATTGAGGCATATATTAAGACTGCTTTTGATTAAGCCAGTCTAAATAAATCTAAATCTAGCTATTTTTATTGTTTTTTATTTAATCTTCCCTAATGTAAGAAACTAAGATCTGCACCACCCATAAATTGGCATTGGTTTGCTCCAAAATTGATGACATATTCTAACTTTCAACTTAATAAACCTAAAGTTAATTGATCATGCAAACACCTCATAAACAAAGCCCACTTTCCAGGTTTAGGGGTGAATAATGAAAAATTTACTTTAAAAACAAAAAACAAAACTTGTTTGTATCTTTTAACATTTTTTTTTACCAATAATTGACTGAGCATAATTGCAATCCTATTATGCAAGTTTCTATTAAATTGTCAGTAATCAATATTCCTTTATCATCAGAAAATATCATTTTTTTTAAATTATTCTACTTCTCACACTAGTCCACAGGATAGCTTCACTGTGTAGGTTGGTACAAGGTCAGCAAAGTTATCTTATTATCTTTAGAGAGTGGGGAATTTAGCAGCTTTATTGTACTGTAGAGGTCTACATAAAGCAGAAAAATCAGCATAACACCACACACACAGATTAATTTATTTCTGCAGCTCCCACATCACATTCTGGTCTATGGGAGATGACTGTACTTCATTACTTTTTGGAAATTGAATATGTAAATTAATTGCAGCTGCCATTAAATTTATACACCCAGTTGTGGTGTCTATACAAACAAGGCAAGAAGAAGTATCTGGCATGGCCACATAAGAAAATCCTATAAAATATATGAAAAAAAAAACTATTAAAACTAGCTAGAAAATAATCTTTAGAAATTCAAATTTGCCAGGTCAGCAAATTAAAAAAAACCTTGATTTGCAGCTAACTGATTTGAGCCTCCAATTGCCATGATAAGCAGTGTTTGCACTGATGAGGGGCAACACCCCAAAACCGTGTTTGCAAATTCAGATTCTGGTTTGACTTTTATCCTCAGTCATGTGGCAAGGCTTGTTAAAGGGTCAATTTTGAATTTTAGGATCATTACCTGCAATACAGGTGCTTCCCACAAAATTAGAATATCATCAAAAAGTTACAGGACAGGTAAGTATAATTATAATGTTTATTATTACATTTTTGTTTTCTTTTACAGCCACCCTGGATCCAAACTAGACCCGAACTGCAACACGGGTTTCGCGCCATATGATTCATTGCTTCTTCTGTTAGTTGGTATGTGTTTTAACCTGTTGTAAACATATTTTAATTATTTGTATATATCTCCACACAGATTCAGCTTGAGAAAGACATGTTCATGCCAAAATGTTGCGAAAGTTAGTCTGTCTTTCAATCGGGTCATCCTGCATTTTTTCTTTTGTTGTATGGTGGTGGCATTTGCCTCATTGGTTTACATTGGACAATAAATTTTCATTTGAGTGCCCAAGCTTTTTTGTTATTGTATTGCAACACGGGTTTCCCACGGAAAGCAGTGTTTGGGACCGTGTGACCGAACATTATGTGTTCGTACGGTCCCGAACTTTACAGTTCCGGTTCATCCATCCCTACTTAGAAAATGTTCCAAAAATTATAACTCTAAGTTATTTTCCAGGCAAATTGATCTGTGAAGTACACTGACTCAAACGGACTGTGTTGCCAGCAAAGGTAACATCATCTTGCTGTGACTGAGACAAGTTATGTGCCATATATTCCATAGAGTCTCCAGTTTCTTTCCTACTGATATGTTTGTGGGAGGGAAAGAAAGCCAATTGCTTTTGGTAGTATCACTGCAACAATTGCAGGTGTCTGTGGTGGCGTTAGTGCTTCTGCTTCTACTAGTGGCTTACACATTCTTAACTACGGTATCATATTTTTTATTTTACACTACCCTGTCCATTGCCATTGTCCTTTTTTCTTTTACCATACATTTTATACAACATTATAATTAACCTTTGATATCCTTTTCAAACCGAGTTATTCAACCCTTGCCAAGATTAAAGTCTTCCTTCAACCTTAACTATATATGCACATAACAAATAATACTAGATAACTTGTATGTACAGAAAGCAAAATGTGTCAGGAGGCCATATTATAGGTGTGATGTGTACAGCTGTCAAAATAAACTAGTAAAGCAGGTGTGAAAAACATAAAGGCCATTAAATTGTAACATTACAAAAATTATAATGCTTTTACAAAATCTGACTGCTTTCCCAAAAATCAAATAATAAGGACTGCAAGATCGGTACACATCCAAAAACCAGCACCTCCAACAGGGCATTGTACTGCTGTGGTATGTACATTACATTTCATTTGTAAAAAATAAAAATTGTTTGCAACGTGCAAACTCTGAAGTTTTTGTAGTTAATTGTGTGCATTTTATGGAATTTTGTTTTGCATAATTTTTTTTAAAATACCATCTTCACAAAAAGAATTGCAGAACAAGTGCAAAACTAAATACGGTAAGCACTGCATCTCAGTAACAAGCAAGAACATCGTCTCTGACCAAAATTGATCTCTATTTTTTTTTGTAAATAATATTGTGCTGACTTGCAGCTTTCTAGCCCATTAAGAAGAAACAAGTATATAAATATAATTCAGGTGCAACAGGACAAATGATGGCTGCACCATATCACTGATCAATAACACTGAATTTGGTACTGCTGTTTGCCCTCTCCAATCTCTCTTGATCCCTATCATTGGAACCAATTATATTATTCACAGGCTACTACACTAGGATTTTTAGTGCGTAACATTAAAATCACTACTACATTTCCTGCCTTGGCAGTTATGTAGTCTATGAGAGCTTTAAAGCATTATGGGGAAGCCCTATCAGTCATGTAAACCTTCAGTGGCCAATACAATCTTATGCAATCTGTAAAATAGTGGCAGGCATTTTTTAGTTAATGCACAAGTACCAAACCACAAATTGTTCAAATTAGCCAGGACCTGTGATAAAATTCATAAAATGTTTGATTACCATCAAATTGATTCACTCATCTCTAGTTAACAAGATCTAAAATTTGCAATAAAATAAAATAGCAATAAAATGTTATTTTGAACATTTACCTAAAGCTAAGTGATTAGCTAATCAATTCACTCAAAATGTTTTTGAAAACTTGAATTTATGGATTTACCACTGCCTGATTTTTTTGCTGATTTGATTTGGCTGACAGTTTGCTGGACTTTTTGTTAGAGCCAAGAGAGGTTTAAAAAATAATTAATCCCTTTGAGACGAAGCTTGTTTTCACCTTAATGACCACGACAATTTTTTCAATTCTTACCACTGTCACTGTATGAGGTAATAACTTTTGAACGCTTCAATGGATCCCGATGGTTCTGTGACTGTTATCTAGTGACATATTGTACTTTATGATAGCAGTAAAAAATTTTGTTCTTACTTGTGTTTATTTGTGAAAAAAATGGAAATTTGGCCGAAATTTTTAAAATGTAGCAATTTTCAAACTTTTAATTTTTATTCCTTTAAATAAGAGAGTCACAGCGCACACAATAGTTAATAAATAACATTTCCCACATGTCTACTTTACAACAGCACATTTCTGAAAACATATATTTTTTCTGTTAGGAAATTATAAGGGTTAAAAGTTGACCAGCGAATTCTCATTTTTACAACAAAATTAGCTAAATCAATTTTTTTAGAGATCACCTCACACTTGAAGTGACTTTGATGGGGCCTATATGGCAGAATATACCCCAAAATGACACCATTCTAAAAACTGCACTCATCAAGGTACTCAAAACCACATTCAAGAAGTTTATTAACCCTTCAGGTGCTTCACAGAAATTTTTGGAATGTCGAAGAAAAAATAAACATTTACTTTTCTTTCACAAACAATTTCCTATAGACCTATTTTTTTACTTTTTTTACTTTCGCAAGGGTAACAGGAGAAAATGGACCATAGTCTGTGTTGTGCAATTTCTCCTGAGCATATCAATAGCATATCAATACCTCATATGTGGGGGAATCTACTGTTTAGGCGCACGGCAGAGCTTGGAAGGAAGAAGCACCATGTGAATGTAAAATATGATGGAATAGTTAGTGGTTGCCATGTCGCGTTTGGAGAGCCCCTGATGTGCCTAAACAAAGGAAACCCCCAACATATGACACCATTTTGGAAACTGGACCCCTTATGGAACTAATCTAGATGTGTGTTGAGCACCTTGAACCCACAGGTGCTTCACAGACGTTTATAGCATAGAGCCGTGGAAAATCACATTTTTACCAAATAAATCTTTTTTGCCTCCATATTTTGCATTTTCATAAGGGTAACAGGAGAAATTTCTACATACAATTTGTTTTGCAATTTCTCTTTCCTGACTACACTGATACCCCATATGTGGGGGAATACTACTGTTTGGGCACATGGCAGAGCTTGAAAGGGAAGGAGCACCATTTGACTTTGTGAATTCAAAATTTGATGGAATAATTAGCGGATGCCATGCCCCTAATGTACATAAACAGTAGAAACCCCCCACAAGTGACACCATTTTGGAAACTATACCCCTTTGGGATCTTATCTAGATGTGTATTGAGCACCTTGAACCCCCAGGTGCTTCACAGAAGTTTATAACGTTAAGCCGTGAAAATAAAAAAATCATATTTTTTACCTACACATTTTGTATTTCCACAAGGGCAAAAAGAGAAAATGGACCCCAAAGTTTGTTGTGCAATTTCTCCTGAGTTCACCGATACCCCATATGTGGTTGAAAACAACTTTTGAGGCACAGTGCAACGCTCAGAAGTGAAGTAGCGACATATTACAGTGCAGATTTTGCTGCACTTCCTTGAGGGTGCCATGTTACAGTGACATAGCCCCTGAGGTGCCAGAACAGCATAACCCCCCCCATAAGTGACCCTATTTTACCAACTAAACCTCTCAATAAATTTATTTAGGGGTGCAGTGATTATATTGACACCACAGGTGTGTCACAAACTTTTATACCATTGGGAAGTGAAGAAAAAGTTATTTAGATTTTTACTAGTGATGAGCGAATATACTCATTACTCGAGATTTCTCGAGCATGCTCGGGGGTTCTCTGAGAATTTTTTAGTGCTCGGAGTTTTAGTTTTTCTTGCCGCAGCTGAATGATTTACATCTGACAGTTTGGAATGTGCCAGGGGCCTAGGAGTCAAAACACTGTTGGAAATGAGAAGCTCCAGAAAAGGCAACAGGACAGGTGAAGGACAAGGTGATCATAAAATTTACAGTAACCCCTTCGCAACATGCGCCATACTGGTGCTGCTCTGCTGGAGGTATGTTTGTGCCCAGCGCAGTTCTAGTGCCGCGGTGATCGCTGACACACTGCAGCAATGCCCATTATCTGTGCTAGCACCGATCGTGGGCATTTAACCCCTCTGATGCCGCTGTCAGTAGTGACAGTGGCATAGAGAAGCGTGCCCATCTCTGGCCCTCCGATTATTTTTATTTTGTGTCTGTAAAGAACTTAGGGCATAAAAAAGTTTGTTAAAGAGAATCTGTTACCACATTTAACCTATCTAAACTATTTATATTGGTACACAGGTTACAGAATGCTGAGAACAGTCCTACCTGTGTGCCTCATAGCAGATGCCTTGCTGTTGAGAAATCATCTTTTATCACTTCATATAAATGACCATTTCCAGGCTCTGGGGCACATCTTGCCTGGAAGATAACTCTGCCTCCAGAGCTTATTTTACATGAAGAGCGAGTTACCAGAGAGACAAGTAACTAACACAGAACAGGAGAAATGAAATTTGTCATCTTACTGGAAGGCCAAAGCTGAGAGGAACCTGCAGATGTGTCAGTTTTAATCACATATAGCTCTACAGTGAGAACAGGAGAGCAGAGAGCGGCCATTACACTGGTAAGTATTACACATCACACTGTTAACCCTTACACAACACACTGGTAACTATAACACACCACACTGGTAACCATTGCACATCACACTGGTAATGCTTCCTTTTATTTAAAATAAGCTCTGGAGGCAGAGTTATCTTCCGGGAAACATCCCCCATAGCTTGAAAGAGCTCATTTATATAAAGTGAAAAAGATGATTTCTCAGTAACAAGACATTTGATATGAGGAATACAGGGAGGACTGTCTTCAGCATTCTATAACCAGTATGTCCTTATTAATAGTTTAGATAGGTCTAATGTGGTGACATATTCCCTTTAATTGTAACCAGGTCACTTTTGGTTCACGTCAGAAAAATTTGATACAAATCTGGCAGAGCAAATCCCCTGTAAATTTTTGTGAAACTTGATCAATTCTAAATTCTACAGCTATAAAATCTAATTATGGATAAACAAAATACTTCAGACATTCTTTTCAGACTAAAGCTTAGCATTACTAAACTACTCGGCGTCAAATGCTGCAGTGAGAAAATTAACTTTATCCACCCCTTCCACCAAACTGCTTTCAGTCAATGGGCGGCGATGATGGATCAGTCACCGCTGACTGAAACTGGAATCCTGCCGGGGAGAAAAAGTTAATTTTCTCCTTGCAGTGTTTATCAACGTGTAAGACATCGGGCACGTTAATAACACTATCAACCTTTAGATTAACTCCATATCTGCAGGTTAATAGTGTTTTTACTGGTGACAGGTTCCCTTTAAGAAGCTGCAAGTCAGGGTGGACACAAACTCAGGGTAATGGCACAGCAGGTTGGAGGATACATGGAATAGCAAGAACTTGGACAAAAAGAAAGCTACCGGACCAGGAGGGCAGACAGAGCTGGAAATGACAAGTTTGAAGCAGCTCGCAATGGAAGGAAGGGGAACCACAAGAGTTTTGCAAGGATGAGTGCACAATATGAATAAAGTCCAAAACGGTTTGTGAGTTTTTCTGAAACTGGATATAGCAAGTAGAGGTTTAACCAACAGTTCTGAGGGTGTATAATAGTCACAGGAGTATTGAATGCACAATGTGAACAGATGTGGAGTTCTCTAAACAACAACTGATCCCTAGAATCTCAATACGAAGACACAGAAGTGTGTTCTACTGGGCCTCAAGAGGCCTAAGGAAATTATGTCACTATTCACTGAGACCCTAACCGTCACAACTATTCAATATAACCAAAAATATAAAGGTGTAATCTGATATGTTATAATATGCAAAGATTGATACTTATCTGAGACACACTGGGTTACTTGTAAAACCAGACGTGGAGCACGGCAAAGGGCGACGGCTATAAGGGAAAGGAGCGGAGCCCTGCACAGCTGGAACAGGTGCATGACACTTATCATCTGTAAGCCTATTTATTTGGAGTTGTCACCGTTCTACATAAATTAAAAGCTGAAGTAAAGTGAATGAAGCCAAAAGATCGGAGTGTAAGAGATCGTTTTCTCCTATATTTATCTATTTTCTAAATAAAGCCCATTTTAATTATTGATTAATCAGATGCTCTCCATTTTGAGTGAGTCATATTAAGTGCTATTCCCAATAGCCTAGTCAAATAGCACCACCAATCAGTTCAAAAGTGCATGTAGCAAGGTAAGACTGTAGTTAAATCATAAAAAATAACTTTTAATTATATCTATTAAAAGAGCCCTCAGTCCCAAAGGAGAAACGTAGATTCCAAAAGCATAACACACAACATACAAATACTGTCAGAGTCTACTGTAGGAGTGTTTGATGTAACTACAGTCTTACCTTGCTACATGCTATTCCCAATAGGCATGATTGTAAGAAAGGTTCTTATGCAAAGTCAACGACAGTCCCTAAATGAATAAGTGATACAATAATATTGAGGGCAGGAAGATGTCAAATGCACTCGTCCTGATGCCCCTAAATTCGTTATTACTAAGGCTGAGCACTTACTATGTAATCAAGATGATTAGACTGATCTTATTTAGAATATGTTAATGGATTTCTTTCCTAATAATATAAAATACAAATCTACCAGCAAATCAGAAAAAAACAGAGATTAGATAAACTCCCGCTGGTCACATTCACTTAACAAACAGCAGGGAGAGATCCCTGTAATGAACATTTTGGTCTGCAGCGTGCTGGATGGCGGCGTTATCACAGCTGGCAAGCTGCTATGGAAACAGACTACAAAGTCTCAGTTGGAAAAACAATACTGTTATCTTTATCCTGTTAAACTTTGATGAGTTGGTAGAGTATATGAACATTTACGATTTTTTTTTACGTGTTTGTTCTTAATTACACTAAGTGCTGAATATTACACCAGCTACATTGTCAAATAGTTATAGGATATGGAAGTCTGCATATGGTTCTCGAGAATGCTATATACTTTACATGTCTTTTTCATCCAAATTAAACTGCCATATAGAAACTTTTATCTAGATACAGTACAGACCAAAAGTTTGGACACACCTTCTCATTTAAAGATTTTTCTGTATTTTCATGACTATGAAAATTATACATTCACACTGAAGGCATCAAAACTATGAATTAACACATGTGGAATTATATACTTAACAAAAAAGTGTGAAACAACTGATATTCTGTCTTATATTCTAGGTTCTTCAAAGTAGCCACCTTTTGCTTTGATTACTGCTTTGCACACTCTTGGCATTCTCTTGATGTGCTTCAAGAGGTAGTCACTGGGAATGGTTTTCCAACAATCTTGAAGGAGTTCCCAGAGATGCTTAGCACTTGTTGGCCCTTTTGCCTTCAGATGCTGTCAGATCTCCTTGCAGACTCAGCTGTACCATACATCTGTTTTTACACAACAGGATGTATATACATGTAACAGACACTGCTGGATACTTTTGTAACGTATATACACCCTGCTGTACTTCCAACATAATGTGAATATATTGATCTCTCCCCATCTATCCATTGATCCATCCCTTGGTCCATGTCAGTGAGAGGGAGCAGGTTATAATCTTTATAGACATGGCTGGTGAAATGGTGCTGTGCGCTTTACATTTATTTGATGCAGTGTCCTGTACAGGATATTATGCTGGGGCTGTGCATGACATGAGGAAGCAGAGGGGTTTGGATGGAATTACAGGGCTGTGCTCACTGCATCAATGTAGTGGACACCCTCTTTAAGGCTATGTGCACACATTGCAGATGTTTCGCATTTTTTAGCGTTTTTTCGCTATAAAAACGCTTTATAAACACGAAAAAAATGCATACATTATGCATCCCATCATTTAGAATGCATTCCGCAATTTTTGTGCACATAAGCGCATCGCGGTAAAAAACGCAGCATGTTCATTAATTTTGCGGATTTTTTGCGGATTTCCCACTATATTATTGCATTGGGAACCTCCGGAAAAATCCACAAAAAAAAACGCACAAAAAACGCATCAAAAACGCGGTAAAAACACGGTAAAAACACGAGAAAAATGCATGCAGATTTCTTGCAGAAAATGTCCTGTTATGCTCAGGAAATTTCTACAAGAAATCCTGAAAGTGTGCACATAGCCTAAAGTGAATTTCTCACCATATTTTTGCTAGTTAATTTGTGAGCTGCATGATGTAGGGGCAGATACTCTGATTCTAGCGATGTATCACTTACTGCACTGCTTGCTGCAATTTTGATAAAATCACAGTTTTATCTGCTGCAGGTAAACCAGCTCTTTGAAAATTTAGCACGTAAAACCCCACCCCAACCACTGATTTCTGTGTACATTCTACAGAGGCAGAAAGCTGCCAATGAGTGGTGGGGGTGGAGTTGTAGTACATGGCAGCAGTTTTACTAGTCCTTTAGTGTTAATCTTCTGATGACAAAAAAGAATGTGATTTTATTAAAACTACATCAAGTAGTCCTGTAAATGAAAGAGCACTGAAATCAGCATCTCTGCCTCTAAGTTTCGCTGCTCTAAGATTATGTGGCAAAAGCCAGGTGACAGATTCCTTTTAACCCTTAACCCCAAAACCTGTTTTCACCTTCATGACCAGGCAAAATTTTACAAATCTGACTAGTGTCACTTTATAAGGTAATAACTCTGGAAAACTTCACCAGATCCAAGTGATTCTGAGATTTTTTTTGGTGCCATATTGTACTGTACTTTATGATAGTGATAAAATTTGTTCAATTTGACTTTGTTTTAATTAGTTTATTTGTGAAAATATCAGAAATTTAGCAAAAATGTTGAAGATATCGCAATTTTCAAACTTTTAATTCTTATGCCCTCAAACCAGAGAGTTATGTTACACAAAATAGCTAATAAATAACATTTCCCACATGTCTCCATTACATCTGCATTATTTTTGAAACATAATTATTTTTGTTAGGGAGTTAAAAGGGTTAAAAGAATATCAGCAATTTCTCATTTTTCCAACAAAATTTACAAAACTATTTTTTAGGGACCATATCACATTTGAAGTGACTTTGGGGACCTATATGACAGAAAATGCCCCAAAGTTACACCATTCTGCAAACTTAACCCCTCAACTTCCTCAAAATCTCATGCAAGAAGTTGATGAAACCTTCAGGTGCTTCACAGAAATTAACGGAATGTGGATGGAAAAAATTAACATGTTAATTTTTTACACAAAAATGTTACTTTAGCTCCAAACTTTTCATTTTCACAAGGGTAACAGGAGAAATTGCACAGTATAATTTGTTGTGCAATTTCTCCCGAGTACAACGATATCCAATATGTAGAGGAAAACTACTGTTTGGGTACATGGCAGGGCTTGGAAGGGAAAGAACGCCATTTGACTTTTTGAATGCAAAATTTGCTGGAGTCATTTGCGAATGCCATGTTGTGTATGGAGAGCCCCTGAAGTGCCTAAACAGTGTAAACCTATCACAAGTGACTGCATTTTGAAACTAGACCTCTCAAGGAATGTACCTAGTGCTTCTCTTTTTTGTGCTTTTCTTCTCACAAAAATGATTTAGCCCCAAATTTTTTATTTTCACAAGGGTAACACTAGAAAACCCCAAAGAACCCAAAATCAGTTGCAATTGCAAATGCAATTTCTCCTGAGTATGTAAATACCCTATATGTGGAAGAAAACTACTGTTTGGGTGCACAGCAGAGCTCATAAAGGAAGGAGTGACATGTTGAAAGGCAGACTTTGATGGAATTTTCTGTGGGTGTCAAGTTCCTTTTGGAGAGCTCCTGAAGTGTCTAAAAAGAGAAAAAAAACACACAAATCACCCCATTTTGGAAACTAAACCCCTCAAGGAATTTATTTAGATCTGTGGTGAGCACCTTAGACCCACAAGTGCTTCACAGAATTTTATACATTGATTTGTGAAAATGAGAAAAAAATATTTTTCCCACATTTTTTCATTTTTACATGGATAACTGGGAAAAATGGACCCCAAATTTGTTATGCAATTGATCCTGATTACATCGATACCCACATGTGGTCAAAATCTACTTTTTAGGCACAGTATAAAGCTCAGAAGGGAAGGAGCACCATATTGGAGTTCAGATTTTGCTGGACTTGCTTGAGGGTGCCATGTCACACTGGAAGAAACAGAATAGCAGAACCCCCCATAAGTGACTCCATCTTACAAAATACACCTCTTAATAAACTCCTCTAGGGGTACTGTGATTATATTGACACCTCAGGTGTGTCACAGAATTTTATATCATTGGGTAGTGCAGAAAAAATAATTGCATTTTTACCACCAAAAATTTGTTTTAGCTCCAAATGTTAGATTTTTACACTGGGAAAAGTGTGAAAATGGCACCAAAATTTGTCCCACTATTTCTGCTGAATGTAGAAATTCCCCATATGTTGCTGTGTAGTACTGCTGAGCTATATGGCAAGACTCAGGAGGGATGAAGCGCTATTTGCCTCCAGGAGTGCAGATTTTCCTAGAATAGTTTGTGAACTCTATACAGAGCAGCAGACTAGAATAGCAGACTCCACCAGCAAGTGACCTTATTTTGGAAATTATATCCCTTTGGGAATTTATCTACAGGTGAAGTGATGCTTTTGACTCCATGGGTGTTCTCCAGAAACAAGCAGCAGTGAATGTTGCTGAGTGAAAATTGAAAACTGCCATTGTAGTGCCCAATATGTTGTAGTCACCAGTACATTTTAGTGTCCAGTACGTGCTAGTGCACAGCTCGTACTTCTGGAGCCATATACCCACAAATTAGGTGGGCTCTCATCCCTACAGAAATAATTAGAAGTAGTGTGGAAGCTCCATCTATTCCCGTTGACCGTAAATGGACCAGAGTGGGGACTCTCAGGCAGCACGGTGGTGCAGTGGTTAGCACTGCAGCCTTGCAGCGCTGGGGTCGTGGGTTCTAATCCCACCCAGGACAACATCTGCAAAGAGTTTGTATGTTCTCTCCATGTTTGCGTGGGTTTCCTCCCGGTACTCTGGTTTCCTCCCACATTCCAAAGACATACTGCTACAGATGTAAAATTCCACCCAGATTGTTTTATGCATTGTGGCTGAGACACAATAAAATCTCATCGGTTTTGATATACTATGGAGGTTCTACCTAGAAATGTCAGCAAAGAGTCAGTATCACATCCATCCTATTTAAGCATAGCCTTAGCATATGGCTATGGTCTTAATGATTACAGTATTTTGCCACAGCAGATTTTTTTCCAATAAACTTGAATCCTCTAGATTATCTGTTTTCCTTTCACATTCCAAATACATACTAATAGGTATTTGGCTTTCAATGAAAGTAGCCATAATATGTATCTCAGATAGAGAAATTAGATTGCTACCGGGGACAAGGATTGATGCTAGTCATGGCAATATCTGTAGGACACTGCAAAATTTGTTAGCTAGATTATGATGTTGGTGGTAAGGGGAATGAATGATGTGCCTGCTGGAGTTTAATTTAATAGAAATATTTTCTTTTGTGGCAATATAACTACAAACAACATCAAGCAGCTCATTCCTGTGTTTCTTGCATTTGATATTTCAATATGTTACTTAAAACTTTAAATAATGCTAAATTCTTAATGCATAATTAATTTCATTTTCCAATGCTGGGGGCTACAAATTTCACTTGAAGAAACTGAAAGAGTAGAATTTTTTCACTGTCATGTTTTAAATTATAAGCTGATAGTTTCATTCATTTTACAAAACACATGAAGAAGTTTAGCCAGTGGTATAATCCAACCAAGTAGCTTATATCACCGTTTTGGATTAAAAAGTAACTTTTATTGTAGATATTCTAAAATATATCCGAAAAATAATCCTAACCACTCGAAAGTGCAAGGTGCATAAGACATAGAACACTAACAAATGTGGAGTTCAGATAACTGATGGGGTGCTTATTGTATAAACCCCTTATATGCGTAAAGATTGATCCTAAATACCATCTTGTATAACATGCAATATGTTCCAAAAGCCTTCTTTTATATGATCAGGTTTTTATGGGCAATAACAAACAACCTAATGTCGCCCTTTTTGTAGCTCCTCCACATAATGCAACTAGTCACAATATCCATTGGCTGTCTACACAGAATAGACCCTTAATCAATCTGGTCTATCAATTTGCTACACGTAAGACCCTCTCCTGTAGCTAGATGTCCATCAGGACAAAATATATAGCACAAAAAATAGGGTCACCAATGTAAGCAATATTTAATCCCCGATTGGTGCATTTCATGCAAAACCCACTAGTGCATCTTTATTGCTACCATCGTTCTCCTTGCAAACCTGGAGGGGATTATAATGACATCAATAGTCAGCATACATGGCAAAATTGGAAAGATCTCACCCGCAAGGATGTCGTTCTAAAAAACGCCCTCTGCTCCAGACATAGTGATGGATACTTTCCCCCCTTGTTCCCGACGCGTTTCGTTGTCCTCATCAGGGGATAGATTCGGGGCCATTGTAATCATGCCATAAAAGAAGACGCTGTCCTTGCACGTGTGCTACTCAGCGTTATCCGCCTTATAAATGCGCCCTGCGTTCAAGTGCTTATCTGCTTCTGGTTCTGTTGTTAAATGAGATCCGGACTCCGGACCGCACATACAGACCTGATATCGGCCCAATGGAACACGGGTTGTGTGCCTAACCAGGGTGGATTTATTGGGTTATGGTAATGGCTGTGGACTAGCCTGTCTTTAAGGGATTTGCCTCTCCAAAATGTGATTTGAGGAGAGGGGTTTATTGAATCCCTGATGTCTGTATCCATGCGAAGTATCTGCCAGTGA
The DNA here is from genome assembly GCF_051348905.1 of Ranitomeya variabilis. NCBI lineage: Eukaryota > Metazoa > Chordata > Amphibia > Anura > Dendrobatidae > Ranitomeya > Ranitomeya variabilis. The sequence continues at coordinate 530,022,507 of NC_135237.1, read as the reverse complement.
CGTTGCAGGATACTTCTAATCTCTCCAGCCCCATTTGAATACTTGGTCACAAAACGGGTGATGTTATCTTCCACTTTTGGAGGTTTAGGTATGAGCAGATCTTTTCGATCTCTTAAGGGTACCGTCACACAGTGGCATTTTTATCGCTACGACGGCACGATTCGTGACGTTCTAGCGATATCGTTACGATCTCGCAGTGTCTGACACGCTACTGCGTAGCGAAGGGCCGCGCTTAGTAACCCAATGTTTACCCTGGTTACCAGCGTAAAAGTAAAAAAAAACAAACCGTACATACTCACCATCTGATGTCCGTCAGGTCCCTTGCCGTCTGCTTCCCGCTCTGTCTGTCTGCCGGCCGGAAAGTGAGAGCAGATCACAGCGGTGACGTCACTGCTGCGCTCTGCTCTCACTGTACGGCTGCACTCAGTCAGAGCAGGAAGCAGACGGCAAGGGACCTGACGGACATCAGATGGTCAGTATGTACTGTTTTTTTTTTTTACTTTTACGCTGGTAACCACGGTAAACATCGGGTTACTAAGCGTGGCCCTGCGCTTAGTAACCCGATGTTTACCCTGGTGTTGTGAATTTGGATTCTGGGCTCCCCCGGTGGCTACTGGTGGAATTGAACTGGTGTCTTCATCTTCTCTGTTCACCTGTTCCCATCAAGATGTGGGAGTCGCTATATAACCTTGCTGCTCTGTTAGTTGCTTGCCGGTCACCAATGTTATCAGAAGCCTCTCTGTGCTTGTTCCTGCTCCTAGACAACTACTAGATAAGTTGGACTCTTGTCCATGTTTGTTTTTGCATTTTTGTTCCAGTTCACAGCTGAAGTTTCGTTACTGTGTCTGGAAAGCTCTTGTGAACAGGAATTGCCACTCTGGTGTTATGAGTTAATGCCAGAGTTTTAAAGTAATTTCTGGATGGTGTTTTGATAGGGTTTTTGGCTGACCATGAAAGTGTCCTTTCTGTCTTCTGCTATGTAGTAAGTGGACCTCAAATTTGCTAAACCTATTTTCATACTACGTTTGTTATTTCATCTTAATTCACCGCCAATACATGTGGGGGGCCTCTGTCTCCTTTCGGGGTATTTCTCTAGAGGTGAGCTAGGACTAATATTTTCCTCTGCTAGCATTGTTTAGTCCTCCGGCTGGTGCTGGGCATCTGGAATCAACGTAGGCATGCTACCCGGCCACTGCTAGTTGTGTGATAGGATTAGTTCATGGTCAGCTCAGTTCCCATCTTCCAAGAGCTAGTTCCTATATATGCTGATGCTATGTTCTCTTGCCATTGAGAACATGACAGTTTGACCGGCCAGCTAAAGGGTTAAAATCCTTGGCTGAGAAAGGAGAGAAATAAGAAGTCTGCTGAGATTTTTTTTTTTTTTTCTCCTTCTAATCTTTGAATGGCTCTGTGTCCACCTGTTTGTAATGGATCTTCAGAGTGTAACTGCAGGTTTGAATAATCTTGCCACGAAGGTACAAAATTTGCAAGACTTTGTTTGTCATGCACCTGTATCTGAGCCGAGAATTCCTTTGCCGGAATTTTTCTCGGGGAATAGATCTGGGTTTCAGAATTTTCGAAATAATTGCAAATTATTTTTGTCCCTGAAATTTCGCTCTGCCGGAGATCCTGCACAGCAGGTCAGGATTGTGATTTCCTTGCTCCGGGGCGACCCTCAAGACTGGGCTTTCTCATTGACACCAGGGGATCCTGCGTTGCTCAATGTGGATGCGTTTTTTCTGGCCTTGGGGTTGCTTTATGACGAACCTCATTTGGAGCTTCAGGCAGAAAAAACTTTGATGTCCCTATCTCAGGGGCAAGATGAAGCGGAAATTTACTGCCAAAGATTCCGTAAATGGTCTGTGCTTACTCAGTGGAATGAGTGCGCCCTGGCGGCGACTTTCAGAGAGGGTCTCTCTGATGCCATTAAGAATGTTAAGGCGGATGCCCTTTCTAGGAGTTTTGAGCCTGACTCGCCTGGTAACTCTGAGCCCACAGGTATCCTTAAGGATGGAGTGGTATTGTCAGCCGTGTCTCCAGACCTGCGGCGGGCCTTGCAGGAGTTTCAGGCGGATAGACCGGATCGTTGCCCACCTGATAAACTGTTTGTTCCTGATGATTGGACCAGCAGAGTCATCTCTGAGGTTCATTCTTCTGCGTTGGCAGGTCATCCTGGCATTTTTGGTACCAGGGATTTGGTGGCAAGGTCCTTCTGGTGGCCTTCCCTGTCACGAGATGTGCGAGGCTTTGTGCAGTCTTGTGACGTTTGTGCTCGGGCCAAGCCTTGTTGTTCTCGGGCTAGTGGATTGTTGTTGCCCTTGCCTATTCCTAAGAGGCCTTGGACGCACATCTCGATGGATTTTATTTCAGATCTGCCTGTTTCTCAGAAGATGTCTGTCATCTGGGTGGTGTGTGACCGTTTCTCTAAGATGGTCCATTTGGTTCCTCTGCCCAAGTTGCCTTCTTCTTCCGAGTTGGTTCCTCTGTTTTTTCAAAATGTTGTTCGTTTGCATGGTATTCCTGAGAATATCATTTCTGACAGAGGGACCCAATTCGTGTCTAGATTTTGGCGGGCATTCTGTGCTAGGATGGGCATAGATTTATCTTTTTCGTCCGCTTTCCATCCTCAGACGAATGGCCAGACCGAGCGGACTAATCAGACCCTGGAGACATATCTGAGGTGTTTTGTGTCTGCTGACCAGGATGATTGGGTTGCTTTTTTGCCATTGGCAGAGTTCGCTCTCAATAATCGGGCCAGCTCTGCCACTTTGGTGTCCCCGTTTTTCTGTAATTCGGGGTTTCATCCTCGATTTTCCTCTGGTCAGGTGGAATCTTCGGATTGTCCTGGAGTGGATGCTGTGGTGGAGAGATTACATCAGATCTGGGGGCAGGTGGTGGACAATTTGAGGTTGTCCCAGGAGAAGACTCAGCTTTTTGCCAACCGCCACCGTCGTGTTGGTCCTCGGCTTTGTGTTGGGGATTTGGTGTGGTTGTCTTCTCGTTTTGTCCCTATGAGGGTCTCTTCTCCTAAGTTTAAGCCTCGGTTCATCGGCCCGTATAAGATATTGGAGATTCTTAACCCTGTTTCCTTCCGTTTGGACCTCCCTGCATCCTTTTCTATTCATAACGTTTTTCATCGGTCATTATTGCGCAGGTATGAGGTACCGGTTGTGCCTTCCGTTGAGCCTCCTGCTCCGGTGTTGGTTGAGGGTGAGTTGGAGTACGTTGTGGAGAAAATCTTAGACTCTCGTGTTTCCAGACGGAGACTCCAGTATCTGGTCAAGTGGAAGGGATACGGCCAGGAGGATAATTCTTGGGTGAATGCATCTGATGTTCATGCCTCTGATTTGGTTCGTGCCTTTCATAGGGCCCATCTTGATCGCCCTGGTGGTTCTGGTGAGGGTTCGGTGCCCCCTCCTTGAGGGGGGGGTACTGTTGTGAATTTGGATTCTGGGCTCCCCCGGTGGCTACTGGTGGAATTGAACTGGTGTCTTCATCTTCTCTGTTCACCTGTTCCCATCAAGATGTGGGAGTCGCTATATAACCTTGCTGCTCTGTTAGTTGCTTGCCGGTCACCAATGTTATCAGAAGCCTCTCTGTGCTTGTTCCTGCTCCTAGACAACTACTAGATAAGTTGGACTCTTGTCCATGTTTGTTTTTGCATTTTTGTTCCAGTTCACAGCTGAAGTTTCGTTACTGTGTCTGGAAAGCTCTTGTGAACAGGAATTGCCACTCTGGTGTTATGAGTTAATGCCAGAGTTTTAAAGTAATTTCTGGATGGTGTTTTGATAGGGTTTTTGGCTGACCATGAAAGTGTCCTTTCTGTCTTCTGCTATGTAGTAAGTGGACCTCAAATTTGCTAAACCTATTTTCATACTACGTTTGTTATTTCATCTTAATTCACCGCCAATACATGTGGGGGGCCTCTGTCTCCTTTCGGGGTATTTCTCTAGAGGTGAGCTAGGACTAATATTTTCCTCTGCTAGCATTGTTTAGTCCTCCGGCTGGTGCTGGGCATCTGGAATCAACGTAGGCATGCTACCCGGCCACTGCTAGTTGTGTGATAGGATTAGTTCATGGTCAGCTCAGTTCCCATCTTCCAAGAGCTAGTTCCTATATATGCTGATGCTATGTTCTCTTGCCATTGAGAACATGACACCCTGGTTACCAGCGAACCTCGGCATCGTTGGTCGCTGGAGAGCGGTCTGTGTGACAGCTCCCCAGCGACCACACAATGACTTACCAACGATCACGGCCAGGTCGTATCGCAGGTCGTGATCGTTGGTAAATCGTATAGTGAGACGGTACCTTTAGAGAGATGACTTATAGGCTTCTTTCAATACATCATCTGGATACCCCCTCTCATGAAACCTATTCCTTAAGTCGTCTGCCTGCTCTTTAAAATTTGACAAATCTGTGCAGTTCCAGCGAATTCTAAGATACTGCCCTTTCAGGAAACCCCTCTTCATGGGCTTCTGGTGACTACTGTCCCACCTCAGAAGAGAGTTTGTTGCAGTGGGTTTTCGGTAGTTCTTTGTGATGATTTCCCCGTTCTCACCTCTCTGAACCAGGACATCTCAGAACCCTAGTTTAGATTTGTTGACCTCATAGGTAAAATGTAGGCCCAGTTTGTTCACATTCAAGCCTTCTATGAATCTGCCAAAGTCTGTCTCAGTACCCCTCCAGATGACAAAAATGTAATCTATATAGCGCAGCCACAGCACTACCCTCTCCTCCACGATATTAGATGCACCATTGAATACCACCTTTTCCTCCCACCAGCCCAGGAGCAGATTAGCGTAAGTGGGCGCACCAGGGCTGCCCATTGCTGTGCCCCTGAGCTGGTGGAAGTACATGCCATCAAAAAGAAAAACATTATTCGTAAGGCAAAATTTCAAGGCCTTTGAGACAAACTCATTATGTCTCTTATACTAGCACCCTCTTGTAGGCAGGTATTCGTCCACAGCCATTAACCCCACCTCATGGGGGATAGATGAATATAGGGCTTCTACATTTATGCTGCCCCAAATCATATCGGTTTCTATACAGATGCCATCCAGCCTCCTGAGAAAATCGGCTGTATCACGCACGTATGAATTCAAGGCCATTACAAAAGGTCTGAGGCACTGGTCAATGTACAGAGCAAGGTTTTGTGTCATGCTGTTAATCCCTGCCATGATCAGTCTACCTTTTAGCGTGTTGACTCCTTTACTTGGATTGTGTGGTAAAATTTCATACCCCTCAGGATCTCCCAGCAATGAGGTACACAGGGATCTATATTGTTATGTATCCTTAACAACCACATTCCCCCCCTTATTGGAGGGCTTGATTGTTATATTTTGATCCTTTTCAAGATTGTTCAGACTCATCATCTCTTCCTTAGACAGATTGTGACAATTTGCATCAATGGACCTAGGTAATTTCAAGAGCTCCTCGGTTACTAGATTAACAAATACATCAACTGAGCTTAGATCACTTGTATTGGGGGGTGTCATGATTCCCAATGGCAGGGACATGGGCAAAAACGGACTAGCTCTAGGAAGATGGTATCTCACTTAACCGCGATGCTGAACCTAACACGCAAATAAAAGTAGCCAGGGGGTGTGCCTACGTTGTATCCCTAGACACCTCGCGCCAGCCGGAGAGCTAACTACCCCTATAAGAGGAATACACAGACCTGGCTTGCCTCCAGGGAAACCCCAAAAGTTATAGTAGCCCCCCACATGTAATAACGGTTAGGTAAGAGGAAAACACAAACGCAGTATGAATATAGATTCAGCAAAGTGAGGCCCTCTGACTAGATAGATGAAAATACAAAAGAGGACTTTGCGGTTACCTCAAAACCCTAAGCAGCCATCCTGAAACCACCTTAACTCCGTTATCAACTCATGACACCGGAGTAGTAATTTCAGATCACTAGAGCTTCCAGCAGCACGAAAAATATAAATGCATGCTGGACAAAACAAACACAAAAAGCCAAAGATTTCAACTTAGCTGAATTGCAGACTTGGAGCAGGTAGCAAGCAACAGAGATGCTCTGGTAACATTGATTGCCGGCACTAGAGTGACTGAGAAGCCAGACTTAATAGGAAACTCCCAATTTCCTGATGAAAACAGGTGCACTGGAAACACAAGACCAAAGTCAACCAGTACCACCAGTAGCCACGAGAGGGAGCCAAAAACAGAATTCACAACAGTACCCCCCCCTTAAGGAGGGGGCACCGAACCCTCATGAGAACCACCAGGGCGATCTGGATGCGCCCTATGAAAGGCGCGAACCAAATCAGAGGCATGAACATCAGAGGCAGTCACCCAAGAATTATCCTCCTGACCGTATCCCTTCCATTTAACCAGATATTGAAGTCTCCGTCTGGAAATACGAGAGTCCAAAATCTTCTCCACAACATACTCCAATTCACCCTCCACCAGCACAGGAGCAGGAGGCTCAACAGAAGGAACAACCGGTACCTCGTACCTCCGCAACAACGACCTATGGAAAACATTATGAATGGTGAAAGATGCTGGAAGGTCCAAACGAAAAGATACAGGATTAAGAATCTCCAAAATCATATAAGGACCTATGAACCGAGGCTTGAACTTAGGAGAAGAGACCTTCATAGGGACAAAACGAGAAGACAACCACACCAAGTCTCCAACACGGAGATGATGACCCACACGACGATGACGATTAGCAAACTGCTGAGTCTTCTCCTGAGACAACTTCAAATTGTCCACCACATGACTCCAAATCTGGTGCAGTCTATCCACCACAGAATCCACTCCAGGACAATCCGAAGACTCCACCTGACCAGACGAAAAATGAGGGTGAAACCCTGAATTGCAAAAGAAAGGAGAAACCAGAGTAGCAGAACTGGCCCGATTATTGAGGGCAAACTCTGCCAACGGCAAAAAGGCGACCCAATCATCCTGATCAGCAGACACAAAACACCTCAAATACGTCTCCAAGGTCTGATTAGTTCGCTCCGTCTGGCCATTAGTCTGAGGATGGAACGCAGATGAAAAAGACAAATCAATGCCCATCCTGGCACAGAACGCTCGCCAGAACCTAGACACAAATTGAGATCCTCTGTCAGACACAATGTTTTCCGGGATACCATGTAAGCGAACCACATTCTGAAAAAATAAAGGAACCAACTCCGATGAAGAAGGCAATTTGGGCAAGGGTACCAAATGAACCATCTTAGAAAAACGGTCACACACCACCCAAATGACGGACATTTTCTGAGAAACCGGGAGATCCGAGATAAAGTCCATAGAGATGTGCGTCCACGGCCTCTTCGGAATAGGCAAGGACAACAACAATCCACTAGCCCGAGAACAGCAAGGCTTGGCCCGAGCACAAACATCACAATACTGTACAAAGGTACGCACATCCCGAGACAGGGAAGGCCACCAGAAGGACCTGGCCACCAAATCTCTGGTACCAAAAATTCCAGGGTGGCCCGCCAACACAGAAGAATGAACCTCTGAGATGACTCTACTGGTCCACTCATCTGGAACAAACAATCTCCCAGACGGACAACGATCAGGCCTATCAGTCTGAAACTCCTGCAAAGCACGTCGCAAGTCTGGGGAGACAGCAGACAAAATCACTCCATCCTTAAGGATACCCGTAGGCTCAGAATCACCAGAGGAGTCAGGCTCAAAACTCCTAGAAAGAGCATCTGCCTTCACATTTTTCGAGCCCGGCAAGTATGAAACCACAAAATTAAACCGAGAGAAAAACAATGACCAGCGCGCCTGTCTAGGATTCAGACGCCTGGCGGACTCAAGGTAAATCAGATTCTTGTGATCAGTCAAGACCACCACCTGATGTCTAGCACCCTCAAGCCAATGACGCCACTTCTCAAATGCCCACTTCATAGCCAAGAGCTCCCGATTACCGACATCATAATTTCGCTCGGCGGGCGAAAACTTTCGAGAGAAAAATGCACATGGTCTCATCACTGAGCAATCGGGACTTTTCTGCGACAAAACCGCCCCCGCTCCAATCTCGGAAGCATCAACCTCAACCTGAAAAGGGAGCGAAACATCAGGCTGGCGCAACACAGGGGCAGAAGAAAAGCGGCGCTTAAGCTCCCGAAAGGCCTCCACAGCCGCAGAGGACCAATTGGCAACATCAGCACCCTTCTTAGTCAAATCAGTCAGAGGTTTAGCAACACTTCAAAACCCAGTTATAAATCGACGATAGAAATTAGCAAAGCCCAAGAACTTCTGAAGACTCTTCAGGGAAGTAGGCTGCGTCCAATCACAAATAGCCCGAACCTTGACAGGATCCATCTCAACAGAAGAAGGGGAAAAAATATACCCCAAAAAGGAGATCTTCTGAACCCCAAAGATACACTTTGAACCCTTTACAAACAGAGAATTGGACCGCAAAACCTGAAAAACCTTCCTAACCTGTTGAACATGCGACTCCCAGTCATCCGAAAAAATCAAAATATCATCCAAATACACAATCATAAATTTATCCAGGTATTTACGGAAAATATCGTGCATAAAGGACTGAAAGACTGAAGGAGCATTAGAAAGACCAAAAGGCATTACCAAATACTCAAAATGGCCCTCGGGCATATTAAATGCAGTTTTCCACTCATCTCCCTGCTTGATCCGCACCAAATTATACGCACCCCGAAGATCAACCTTAGAGAACCACTTTGCCCCTTTAATACGAGCAAATAAATCAGTCAGTAGTGGCAAAGGATACTGGTATTTGACTGTAATCTTATTCAACAGGCGATAATCAATACAGGGCCTCAGGGAGCCATCTTTTTTACCCACGAAAAAAAAACCTGCTCCTAAAGGGGATGAGGATGGACGGATATGTCCCTTTTCCAAGGACTCCTTAATATACTCTCGCATAGCAGCATGCTCAGGCACAGATAGATTGAACAAACGACCCTTGGTAAACTTGCTGCCCGGAATCAAGTCTATAGCACAATCACAATCCCTGTGAGGGGGGAGAGAACTAAGTTTGGGCTCCTCAAAAACATCACAATAGTCAGACAAAAATGCCGGAATTTCAGAGGGAGTAGATGAAGCAATAGAAACCAAAGGTACTTCCCCATGAGCCCCCTGACATCCCCAGCTTAACACAGACATTGTTTTCCAGTCAAGGACTGGATTATGAGTTTGCAACCATGGCAATCCAAGCACTAAGACATCATGCAAGTTATGCAACACAAGGAAGCGAATCACCTCCCGATGGTCAGGAGTCATACACATAGTCACTTGTGTCCAGAACTGTGGTTTATTCCTAGCCAAAGGTGTGGAGTCGATACCCTTCAGAGGGATAGGAACTTCCAAAGGCTCTAGGCTAAACCCACAACGTCTGGCAAAGGACCAATCCATAAGACTCAAGGAAGCGCCAGAATCCACATAGGCATCCACAGTAATAGTTGATAATGAACAGATCAAAGTTACAGACAAAATAAACTTAGACTGTAAGGTGCCAATTAGGGTTGAGCGAAACGGGTCGATCATTTTCAAAAGTCGCCGACTTTTGGCTAAGTCGGCGTCTCATGAAACCCGATCCGACCCCTGTGCTTGTCGGCCATGCGGTACGCGACTTTCGCGCCAAAGTCGCGTTTCAATGACGCGAAAAGCGCCATTTCTCAGCCAATGAAGGTGAACGCAGAGTGTGGGCAGCGTGATGACATAGATCCTGGTCCCCACCATCTTAGAGAAGGGCATTGCAGTGATTGGCTTGCTGTCTGCGGCGTCACAGGGGCTATAAAGGGGCGTTCCCGCCGACCGCCATCTTACTGCTGCTGATCTGAGCTTAGGGAGAGGTTGCTGCCGCTTCGTCAGAAGCAGGGAGAGCGTTAGGCAGGGTCCACTAACCACCAAACCGCTTGTGCTGTAGCGATTTCCACTGTCCAACACCACCTTCGGTGTGCAGGAACCGTGGAAGCTATTTTTTTTTTTTTCCTCAGCGCTGTAGCTCATTGGGCTGCCTTAGAAGGCTCCGTGATAGCTGTATTGCTGTGTGTACGCCATTGTGGAAACCAACTGCTTTTTTCAAAGCACATATCCTCTTGTTCCTTTCTGCACAGCTATCTTTTTTGTTTGTCCACACTTTTTATTTAATTTGTGCATCAGTCCACTCCTATTGCTGCCTGCCATACCTGGCTTAGATTACTGCAGGGAGATAGTAATTGTAGGACAGTCCCTGTTTTTTTTTTTTTTTTTTGTGGGAGATTAAGATTGGCATTTCTGCTACAGTGCCATCCCTGTGTGTGCCATCGCTCACTGAGTGGGCCATAGAAAGCCTATTTATTTTTTCCGTGATTTGTGTTCTAAATTCTACCTCAACACAAAAACACTACATCAATCAGTGGTAGAAAAATATTGGCCTCAGTCAGGGCTTGTGTGCCACTGCTGTGTGTGCTATCTCTTATTCAGTGGGCTATAGAAAGCCTATTTATTTATTTATTTTTTTTCTTATTATTTGGTTTCTAAAGTCTCCCTGAAAAAAAAAAAATAAATAAAAAAACAGTGGGAGAGTAATATTGCCCTTTCAGCTTGTGTGCCAGTCTTGACTCCTGGGTGTGCCACCTCTCTCTCTAATTGTGGGCCATAGAAAGCCTTTTTTTTTTTTTTTTTTTTTTAAATATTATTGGGTTTCTAAAGTCTCCCTTAAAAAACAAAAAATACATAAAAAAACAGTGGGAGAGTAATATTGCCCTTTCAGCTTGTGTGCCAGTCTTGACTCCTGGGTGTGCCACCTCTCTCTCTAATTGTGGGCCATAGAAAGCCTTTTTTTTTTTTTTTTAAATATTATTGGGTTTCTAAAGTCTCCCTTAAAAAACAAAAAATACATAAAAAAACAGTGGGAGAGTAATATTGCCCTTTCAGCTTGTGTGCCAGTCTTGACTCCTGGGTGTGCCACCTCTCTCTCTCATTCAGTGGGCCATAGAAAGGCTATTTATTTTTTTGGTTTTTTTAATATTATTTGGTTTCTAAAGTCTCCCTTAAAAAACAAAAAATACATAAAAAAACAGTGGGAGAGTAATATTGCCCTTTCAGCTTGTGTGCCAGTCTTGACTCCTGGGTGTGCCACCTCTCTCTCATTCAGTGGGCCATAGAAAGCATTTATTTTTTTTTTCCTTGATTTGTGTTCTAAAATCTACCTCAACACAAAAACACTACATCAATCAGTGGGAGAAAAATATTGGCCTCAGTCAGGGCTTGTGTGCCACTGCTGTGTGTGCTATCTCTCATTCAGTGGGCTATAGAAAGCCTATTTATTTATTTATTTTTTTTCTTATTATTTGGTTTCTAAAGTCTCCCTGAAAAAAAAAAATACCTAAAAAAACAGTGGGAGAGTAATATTGCCCTTTCAGCTTGTGTGCCAGTCTTGACTCCTGGGTGTGCCACCTCTCTCTCTCATTCAGTGGGCCATAGAAAGGCTATTTATTTTTTTGGTTTTTTTAATATTATTTGGTTTCTAAAGTCTCCCTGAAAAAAAAAAAAAACATAAAAAAACAGTGGGAGAGTAATATTGCCCTTTCAGCTTGTGTGCCAGTCTTGACTCCTGGGTGTGCCACCTCTCTCTCTCATTCAGTGGGCCATAGAAAGGCTATTTATTTTTTTGGTTTTTTTAATATTATTTGGTTTCTAAAGTCTCCCTGAAAATAAAAAAAAAAAAACTTAAAAAAACAGTGGGAGAGTAATATTGCCCTTTCAGCTTGTGCGCCAGTCTTGACTCCTGGGTGTGCCACCTCTCTCTCTCTAATTGTGGGCCATAGAAAGCCTTTTTTTTTTTGTTTTTTTTTAAATATTATTTGGTTTCTAAAGTCTCCCTTAAAAAACAAAAAATACATAAAAAAACAGTGGGAGAGTAATATTGCCCTTTCAGCTTGTGTGCCAGTCTTGACTCCTGGGTGTGCCACCTCTCTCTCTCATTCAGTGGGCCATAGAAAGGCTATTTATTTTTTTGTTTTTTTTAATATTATTTGGTTTCTAAAGTCTCCCTGAAAAAAAAAAAAAACATAAAAAAACAGTGGGAGAGTAATATTGCCCTTTCAGCTTGTGTGCCAGTCTTGACTCCTGGGTGTGCCACCTCTCTCCCTCTCATTCAGTGGGCCATAGAAAGCCTATTTATTTTTTTTTTTAAATATTATTGGGTTTCTAAAGTCTCCCTTAAAAAACAAAAAATACATAAAAAAACAGTGGGAGAGTAATATTGCCCTTTCAGCTTGTGTGCCAGTCTTGACTCCTGGGTGTGCCACCTCTCTCTCATTCAGTGGGCCATAGAAAGCATTTATTTATTTTTTTTCCTTGATTTGTGTTCTAAAATCTACCTCAACACAAAAACACTACATCAATCAGTGGGAGAAAAATATTGGCCTCAGTCAGGGCTTGTGTGCCACTGCTGTGTGTGCTATCTCTCATTCAGTGGGCTATAGAAAGCCTATTTCTTTATTTATTTTTTTTCTTATTATTTGGTTTCTAAAGTCTCCCTGAAAAAAAAAAAAAACATAAAAAAACAGTGGGAGAGTAATATTGCCCTTTCAGCTTGTGTGCCAGTCTTGACTCCTGGGTGTGCCACCTCTCTCTCTCATTCAGTGGGCCATAGAAAGGCTATTTATTTTTTTGGTTTTTTTAATATTATTTGGTTTCTAAAGTCTCCCTGAAAATAAAAAAAAAAAAAACTTAAAAAAACAGTGGGAGAGTAATATTGCCCTTTCAGCTTGTGCGCCAGTCTTGACTCCTGGGTGTGCCACCTCTCTCTCTCTAATTGTGGGCCATAGAAAGCCTTTTTTTTTGTTTTTTTTTTTAATATTATTTGGTTTCTAAAGTCTCCCTTAAAAAACAAAAAATACATAAAAAAACAGTGGGAGAGTAATATTGCCCTTTCAGCTTGTGTGCCAGTCTTGACTCCTGGGTGTGCCACCTCTCTCCCTCTCATTCAGTGGGCCATAGAAAGCCTATTTTTTTTTTTTTAAATATTATTTGGTTTCTAAAGTCTCCCTTAAAAAACAAAAAATACATAAAAAAACAGTGGGAGAGTAATATTGCCCTTTCAGCTTGTGTGCCAGTCTTGACTCCTGGGTGTGCCACCTCTCTCCCTCTCATTCAGTGGGCCATAGAAAGCCTATTTATTTATTTTTTTTAATATTATTGGGTTTCTAAAGTCTCCCTTAAAAAACAAAAAATACATAAAAAAACAGTGGGAGAGTAATATTGCCCTTTCAGCTTGTGTGCCAGTCTTGACTCCTGGGTGTGCCACCTCTCTCTCATTCAGTGGGCCATAGAAAGCATTTATTTATTTTTTTCCTTGATTTGTGTTCTAAAAGCTACCTCAACACAAAAACACTACATCAATCAGTGGGAGAAAAATATTGGCCTCAGTCAGGGCTTGTGTGCCACTGCTGTGTGTGCTATCTCTCATTCAGTGGGCTATAGAAAGCCTATTTATTTATTTATTTTTTTTCTTATTATTTGGTTTCTAAAGTCTCCCTGAAAAAAAAAATACCTAAAAAAACTGTGGGAGAGTAATATTGCCCTTTCAGCTTGTGTGCCAGTCTTGACTCCTGGGTGTGCCACCTCTCTCTCTCATTCAGTGGGCCATAGAAAGGCTATTTATTTTTTTGGGTTTTTTAATATTATTTGGTTTCTAAAGTCTCCCTGAAAAAAAAAAAAAACATAAAAAAACAGTGGGAGAGTAATATTGCCCTTTCAGCTTGTGTGCCAGTCTTGACTCCTGGGTGTGCCACCTCTCTCTCTCTCTCTAATTGTGGGCCATAGAAAGCCTTTTTTTGTTTGTTTTTTTTTTTTTATATTATTTGGTTTCTAAAGTCTCCCTTAAAAAACAAAAAATACATAAAAAAACAGTGGGAGAGTAATATTGCCCTTTCAGCTTGTGTGCCAGTCTTGACTCCTGGGTGTGCCACCTCTCTCTCTCATTCAGTGGGCCATAGAAAGGCTATTTATTTTTTTGGTTTTTTTAATATTATTTGGTTTCTAAAGTCTCCCTGAAAAAAAAAAAAAACATAAAAAAACAGTGGGAGAGTAATATTGCCCTTTCAGCTTGTGTGCCAGTCTTGACTCCTGGGTGTGCCACCTATCTCCCTCTCATTCAGTGGGCCATAGAAAGCCTATTTATTTATTTTTTTAAATATTATTGGGTTTCTAAAGTCTCCCTTAAAAAACAAAAAATACATAAAAAAACAGTGGGAGAGTAATATTGCCCTTTCAGCTTGTGTGCCAGTCTTGACTCCTGGGTGTGCCACCTCTCTCTCATTCAGTGGGCCATAGAAAGCATTTATTTTTTTTTTCCTTGATTTGTGTTCTAAAATCTACCTCAACACAAAAACACTACATCAATCAGTGGGAGAAAAATATTGGCCTCAGTCAGGGCTTGTGTGCCACTGCTGTGTGTGCTATCTCTCATTCAGTGGGCTATAGAAAGCCTATTTATTTATTTTTTTTCTTATTATTTGGTTTCTAAAGTCTCCCTGAAAAAAAAAATACCTAAAAAAACAGTGGGAGAGTAATATTGCCCTTTCAGCTTGTGTGCCAGTCTTGACTCCTGGGTGTGCCACCTCTCTCTCATTCAGTGGGCCATAGAAAGGCTATTTATTTTTTTGTTTTTTTTAATATTATTTGGTTTCTAAAGTCTCCCTGAGAAAAAAAAAAAAATAAATTAGGTGGGAGATTAATATTGACATTAGTGCTTGAGTGACAGTCCTGCGTGTGTGTCATCTCTGTGATTTTGTGCCACAGAAAACAGAGTGTGTAACATTGTGCCTGATTTTCCTTGTGGTCTCACCAACCTGTTAAGGGATATTGAAATCATACTGAAGTTATAGCTCACCGTGTAAGTTGTTTGACAGCAACAAATAAAGTTACTTTGGTTAAGATTTTAAAACAATGAGGAAGTCTGGTGCAAGAGGTCGTCGTGGGCGTTCATTGTCAGCTGGTAATGATGGTAGTGGTAGTGGAGCATCAGGTGGTCGTGGGGATAAAAATATTCCACCTAAGTCTGGAGCTGTGGAGCCAGTTTCGTCGTCAGGCTACACAAGGCCTCGAACGCTCTCTTTTCTGGGAGTAGGAAAACCGCTTTTAAAGGCGGAGCAGCAACAGCAAGTTTTGGCTTACATTGCAGACTCAGCCTCTAGCTCTTTTGCCTCCTCTTCCGAAACTGGTAAATGTAAAAGCAGCGCGTCGCTTGTGGATGTTCACGGTCAGGGACAAGTCGCTTCCTTGTCCTCCTCAGCAAAAACTACAACAAGAGAGAAGGATGCAGCAGGCGACACAACGGGTCACTCCATGGAGCTCTTTACACATACCGTCCCTGGCTTAGAAAGTGAAACATTTAACAGGCCATGCCCATTACAAGTAGATTCTGACATGGAGTGCACTGATGCACAGCCACAGCCAGAGTACTATGCTGCTCCTTTGACTCAGACCACCACATTGCCCTCTCAGGGTACAGATCCACAATCAGACCCTGATGAGACTATGTTGCCCCGCCACGAACGCTATACCACCGACCGACACAGTGACACAGACGAAGTTGCACACGAGCTCGAAGAGGAGGTAATAGATGACCCAGTTATTGACCCCGATTGGCAGCCATTGGGGGAACAGGGTGCAGGCGGCAGTAGTTCAGAAGCGGAGGTGGAGGAGGGGCCGCAGCAGGCATCAACATCGCAACAGGTTCCATCTGCCGGGCCCGTATCTGGCCCAAAACGCGTGTCAAAGCCAAAACCTGTTGGAGGACAGCGTGGCCATCCGGTTAAAGCTCAGTCTGCAATCCCTGAAAAGGGATCCGAGTCTAGGAAGAGTGCAGTCTGGCATTTTTTTAAACAACATCCAACTGATCAGCGCAAAGTCATCTGTCAAAAATGTTCAACTAGCTTAAGCAGAGGTCAGAATCTGAAAAGTCTAAATACTAGTTGCATGCATAGACACTTAACCACCATGCATTTTCAAGCCTGGACTAACTACCAAACGTCCCTTAAGGTTGTAGCACCCTCGGCCAATGAAGCTAGTCAGCAACGCAACATCCCTTCCGTCACTGTAAGGCCACCATTTTCCGCACCACCGGCAGTATCTGTGCAGGTTTCTTTGCCAGCCAAAAGCAGTCAGGGTCAGGGAACCACCAGTTTTGTAGGAGGAAATATTGCATCTAGGGCACCGGCGGAAACAATACCGTCTCCAACCGTCTCTCAGTCTGCCATGTACACCGGCACACCCGAAAGTTCCACGATCTCCAGCTCTCCAGTCCAGCTCACCCTACATGACACTCTGGTTAGAAAAAGGAAGTACTTATCCTCGCATCCGCGTACACAGTGTTTTAACGCCCACATAGCTAGACTAATCTCGTTAGAGATGATGCCCTACCGGTTAGTTGAAAGCGAAGCTTTCAAAGCCCTGATGGAGTACGCTGAACCACGATACGAGCTACCCAGTCGACACTTTTTTTCCAGAAAAGCCATCCCAGCCCTGCACCAGCATGTTAAACAGCGCATCGTCCATGCACTCAGGCAATCTGTGAGTACAAAGGTGCACCTGACTACAGATGCATGGACCAGTAGGCATGGCCAGGGACGTTATGTGTCCATCACAGCACACTGGGTGAATGTGGTGGATGCAGGGTCCACAGGCGACATCAATTTAGGGACAGTTGTGCCTAGCCCACGGTCTAGGAAACAGTTGGCTGTAGGCGTTCGCACCCCCTCCTCCTCCTCCTCCTCCTCCTCGTCCTCCTGCAGAAGCTACAGCTCTTCCACAGAACGCAGTCTGCCAACCACTCCATCGGCAGATGACACTGTTGCACACCAGTTGTCCCATTATGGGCCAGCTACTGCCAAGCGTCAGCAGGCTGTATTGGCTATGAAGTGTTTGGGCGACAACAGACACACCGCGGAAGTTCTGTCTGAGTTCTTGCAACAAGAAACGCAGTCGTGGCTGGGCACAGTAGATCTTGAGGCAGGCAAGGTAGTGAGTGATAACGGAAGGAATTTCATGGCTGCCATCTCCCTTTCCCAACTGAAACACATTCCTTGCCTGGCTCACACCTTAAACCTGGTGGTGCAGTGCTTATTGAAAACTTATCCTGGGTTCTCCGACCTGCTCCTCAAAGTGCGTGCACTTTGCTCACATATCCGACGTTCGCCTGTACACGCCAGCCGTATGCAGACCTATCAGCGGTCTTTGAACCTTCCCCAGCATCGCCTAATCATAGACGTTGCAACAAGGTGGAACTCAACACTGCACATGCTTCAGAGACTGTGCGAACAGAGGCGTGCTGTTATTTATTTGTGGGAGGATACACGGGCAGGCAGTAGGATGGCAGACATGGAGTTGTCAGGTGTGCAGTGGTCTAAGATACAAGACATGTGTCAAGTCCTTCAGTGTTTTGAGGAATGCACACGGCTGGTTAGTGCAGACAACGCCGTAATAAGCATGAGCATCCCCCTAATGCGTCTGCTGATGCAAAGTTTGACGCACATAAAGGAGCAGGCGTCTGCACCAGAGGAAGAGGAAAGCCTTGATGACAGTCAGCCATTGTCTGGTCAGGGCAGTGTACAGGACGAGGTAGCGGGCGAAGAGGAGGTGGAGGACGAGGAGGATGATGGGGATGAGTATATTTTTAATGCCGAACCTTTCCCGGGGGCACAGGAAATTGGTTGCGTGTCACGGCCGGGTTCTGGTTTTTTGAGGGACACAAGTGACGTAGATTTGCCTGCAACTGCCCCTCAACCAATCACAACCGGAGATTTGACAACTGGAACTTTGGCCCACATGGCGGATTATGCCTTACGTATCCTAAAAAGGGACACACGCATTACGAAAATGATGAACGATGACGATTACTGGTTGGCCTGCCTCCTTGATCCACGCTATAAAGGCAAATTGCAAAATATTATGCCACATGAGAACTTGGAACTAATATTAGCAACCAAACAATCAACTCTTGTTGACCGTTTGCTTCAGGCATTCCCAGCACACAGCGCACGTGATCGTTCTCACACGAGCTCCAGGGGGCAGCAGACTAGGAGTGTTAGGGGTGCACACATCAGAAGTGGCGTTGGACAGAGGGGTTTTCTGACCAGGTTGTGGAGTGATTTTGCCATGACCGCAGACAGGACAGGTACTGCTGCATCAATTGAAAGTGACAGGAGACAACATTTGTCCAGTATGGTTACTAACTATTTTTCATCCCTTATCGATGTTCTCCCTCAACCGTCATTCCCATTTGATTACTGGGCCTCCAAATTAGACACCTGGCCAGAATTGGCAGAATATGCATTGCAGGAGCTTGCTTGCCCGGCAGCAAGTGTCCTATCAGAAAGAGTATTCAGTGCTGCAGGTTCAATATTAACCGAAAAAAGGACTCGTCTGGCTACCCAAAATGTTGACGATCTAACATTCATTAAAATGAACCACAACTGGATTTCGAAATCTTTTGCCCCACCTTGCCCGGCCGACACCTAGCTTTCCTATGAAAAGCTCTTGCCTGTGAATTACTTTTCTAATGTCTAATTTGCTGCAGCTGATTGTACAGCATACGACATGTTTACACCTCCCTAAATGGCAAAACTCCCCACACGGGGCCGTGGTATCGCGACTTGGCGCAAGCACCCGTGAGACTGCTGTTTGTCTGAAGAGGTGGGTGTGCTCGCTTTTGGTTGACGGCATTGCTACTGGGTCCCTCATAGTACAATGTAGTGTCTCTGGCGGTGGTGGTGCGCACCCAACGTCAGACACACCGTTGTAACATGAGGGGCCCTGGGGCGGTCCCGCCGGCCTCAAGAGAGTTCCCCCCTACCCCAGCTCAAAATGTGCTCTACCACGTGCAAAATTATGTCGCACAGCTCCACCAATCTTTAGTCTATTCGCTGACATCATTCAATGTCTGGCACTGACAATACAAATTTGTAGACATCTATGATGCAACTTAAAGTAGTCTGTGTCTGTGTCCTATATTGGCACCATTAAATAGTTACTGCCAAATTACTATGTCAGAAACTCAGTAGATGAGCCCACCCCTGTACCTAAGTATGCCACCTTTTTTTTTGTTTTGGTTGTTTTGCGAGACATTAACATCTATTTATATTTTGGGAGTACTGGGACAGACACTCCTTGCACTACTCCTCCACTCACCACCAAGCTGCCTGTGTATCCATGTAACCGCTGTAAAGCTGCCATGAGCCTATTGTTTGTTATTTTAGGCCTTTGATAGCCTGTCTGCGGTCCCTACTTTAAATACTCCTCCACTCATCACCAGCTGCCTGCCCGTGTATCCATGTAACCGCTGTAAAACTGCCATGAGCCTATTGTTTGTTATTTTAGGCCTTTGATAGCCTGTCTGCGGTCCCTACTTTAAATACTCCTCCACTCACCACCAAGCTGCCTGTGTATCCATGTAACCGCTGTAAAGCTGCCATGAGCCTATTGTTTGTTATTTTAGGCCTTTGATAGCCTGTCTGCGGTCCCTACTTTAAATACTCCTCCACTCACCACCAAGCTGCCTGTGTATCCATGTAACCGCTGTAAAACTGCCATGAGCCTATTGTTTGTTATTTTAGGCCTTTGATAGCCTGTCTGCGGTCCCTACTTTAAATACTCCTCCACTCACCACCAAGCTGCCTGCCCGTGTATCCATGTAACCGCTGTAAAACTGCCATGAGCCTATTGTTTGTTATTTTAGGCCTTTGATAGCCTGTCTGCGGTCCCTACTTTAAATACTCCTCCACTCACCACCAAGCTGCCTGTGTATCCATGTAACCGCTGTAAAACTGCCATGAGCCTATTGTTTGTTATTTTAGGCCTTTGATAGCCTGTCTGCGGTCCCTACTTTAAATACTCCTCCACTCACCACCAAGCTGCCTGTGTATCCATGTAACCGCTGTAAAACTGCCATGAGCCTATTGTTTGTTATTTTAGGCCTTTGATAGCCTGTCTGCGGTCCCTACTTTAAATACTCCTCCACTCATCACCAGCTGCCTGCCCGTGTATCCATGTAACCGCTGTAAAACTGCCATGAGCCTATTGTTTGTTATTTTAGGCCTTTGATAGCCTGTCTGCGGTCCCTACTTTAAATACTCCTCCACTCATCACCAGCTGCCTGCCCGTGTATCCATGTAACCGCTGTAAAACTGCCATGAGCCTATTGTTTGTTATTTTAGGCCTTTGATAGCCTGTCTGCGGTCCCTACTTTAAATACTCCTCCACTCACCACCAAGCTGCCTGTGTATCCATGTAACCGCTGTAAAACTGCCATGAGCCTATTGTTTGTTATTTTAGGCCTTTGATAGCCTGTCTGCGGTCCCTACTTTAAATACTCCTCCACTCACCACCAAGCTGCCTGCCCGTGTATCCATGTAACCGCTGTAAAACTGCCATGAGCCTATTGTTTGTTATTTTAGGCCTTTGATAGCCTGTCTGCGGTCCCTACTTTAAATACTCCTCCACTCACCACCAAGCTGCCTGCCTGTGTATCCATGTAACCGCTGTAAAACTGCCATGAGCCTATTGTTTGTTATTTTAGGCCTTTGATAGCCTGTCTGCGGTCCCTACTTTAAATACTCCTCCACTCATCACCAGCTGCCTGCCCGTGTATCCATGTAACCGCTGTAAAACTGCCATGAGCCTATTGTTTGTTATTTTAGGCCTTTGATAGCCTGTCTGCGGTCCCTACTTTAAATACTCCTCCACTCATCACCAGCTGCCTGCCCGTGTATCCATGTAACCGCTGTAAAACTGCCATGAGCCTATTGTTTGTTATTTTAGGCCTTTGATAGCCTGTCTGCGGTCCCTACTTTAAATACTCCTCCACTCACCACCAAGCTGCCTGCCCGTGTATCCATGTAACCGCTGTAAAACTGCCATGAGCCTATTGTTTGTTATTTTAGGCCTTTGATAGCCTGTCTGCGGTCCCTACTTTAAATACTCCTCCACTCACCACCAAGCTGCCTGTGTATCCATGTAACCGCTGTAAAACTGCCATGAGCCTATTGTTTGTTATTTTAGGCCTTTGATAGCCTGTCTGCGGTCCCTACTTTAAATACTCCTCCACTCATCACCAGCTGCCTGCCCGTGTATCCATGTAACCGCTGTAAAACTGCCATGAGCCTATTGTTTGTTATTTTAGGCCTTTGATAGCCTGTCTGCGGTCCCTACTTTAAATACTCCTCCACTCATCACCAGCTGCCTGCCCGTGTATCCATGTAACCGCTGTAAAACTGCCATGAGCCTATTGTTTGTTATTTTAGGCCTTTGATAGCCTGTCTGCGGTCCCTACTTTAAATACTCCTCCACTCACCACCAAGTTGCCTGCCCGTGTATCCATGTAACCGCTGTAAAACTGCCATGAGCCTATTGTTTGTTATTTTAGGCCTTTGATAGCCTGTCTGCGGTCCCTACTTTAAATACTCCTCCACTCATCACCAGCTGCCTGCCCGTGTATCCATGTAACCGCTGTAAAACTGCCATGAGCCTATTGTTTGTTATTTTAGGCCTTTGATAGCCTGTCTGCGGTCCCTACTTTAAATACTCCTCCACTCACCACCAAGCTGCCTGCCCGTGTATCCATGTAACCGCTGTAAAACTGCCATGAGCCTATTGTTTGTTATTTTAGGCCTTTGATAGCCTGTCTGCGGTCCCTACTTTAAATACTCCTCCACTCATCACCAGCTGCCTGCCCGTGTATCCATGTAACCGCTGTAAAACTGCCATGAGCCTATTGTTTGTTATTTTAGGCCTTTGATAGCCTGTCTGCGGTCCCTACTTTAAATACTCCTCCACTCATCACCAGCTGCCTGCCCGTGTATCCATGTAACCGCTGTAAAACTGCCATGAGCCTATTGTTTGTTATTTTAGGCCTTTGATAGCCTGTCTGCGGTCCCTACTTTAAATACTCCTCCACTCACCACCAAGCTGCCTGCCCGTGTATCCATGTAACCGCTGTAAAACTGCCATGAGCCTATTGTTTGTTATTTTAGGCCTTTGATAGCCTGTCTGCGGTCCCTCCTTTAAATACTCCTCCACTCACCAACAAGCTGCCTGTGTATCCATGTAACCGCTGTAAAACTGCCATGAGCCTATTGTTTGTTATTTTAGGCCTTTGATAGCCTGTCTGCGGTCCCTACTTTAAATACTCCTCCACTCATCACCAGCTGCCTGCCCGTGTATCCATGTAACCGCTGTAAAACTGCCATGAGCCTATTGTTTGTTATTTTAGGCCTTTGATAGCCTGTCTGCGGTCCCTACTTTAAATACTCCTCCACTCACCACCAAGCTGCCTGCCCGTGTATCCATGTAACCGCTGTAAAACTGCCATGAGCCTATTGTTTGTTATTTTAGGCCTTCGAAGCCTGTCTGCGGTCCCTCCTTCCACTAGGCCTCCACTGACCAGACCACTGCTGCCCGTGTACCCCTGGAACCAATTTTAAAGTGCCTACAGCCAGCCCATTTTATTGTGTTAGGCCTTCGAAGCCTGTCTGCGGTCCCTCCTTCCAATAGGCCTACACTGACAAAGGTACACCTGACAACAGACACATGGACCTGTAGGCATGGCCACGGAAGGTTACGTGTCCTTTGTGGCTCAATGGGTTAATGTATTGGATGCATGGTCCACACAGGGGACAGCCTGCTAAGTCTGTATGCAGTCCCTAATTCAAGTTGTCCTCAACTGAATAAAGCTGAGCTTCTACCTTCTGGCTCTCATTAAGTGTTTTTTAAAAAACAAAATGGTGGTTAGGGCCTACTAACGGCTTCTGCCCCTCCCTGGTGTTGCCCTCAACTGAATAAAGCTGAGCTTCTACCTTCCGGCTCTGATTAACTGCTGTTTTTAAACACATTGCTGGTTCCGGCCTACTAACGGTGTCTGCCCCTGCCTGGTGTTGCCCTCAACTGAATAAAGCTGAGCTTCAACTTTCTGGCTCTCATTAAGTGTTTTTTAAAAAACAAAATGGTGGTTAGGGCCTACTAACGGCTTCTGCCCCTCCCTGGTGTTGCCCTCAACTGAATAAAGCTGAGCTTCTACCTTCCGGCTCTGATTAACTGCTGTTTTTAAACACATTGCTGGTTCCGGCCTACTAACGGTGTCTGCCCCTGCCTGGCGTTGCCCTCAACTGAATAAAGCTGAGCTTCAACCTTCTGGCTCTCATTAAGTGTTTTTTAAAAAACAAAATGGTGGTTCCGGCCTACTAACGGTGTCTGCCCCTGCCTGGTGTTGCCCTCAACTGAATAAAGCTGAGCTTCAACCTTCTGGCTCTGATTAACTGCTGTTTTTAAACACATTGCTGGTTCCGGCCTACTAACGGTGTCTGCCCCTGCCTGGTGTTGCCCTCAACTGAATAAAGCTGAGCTTCAACCTTCTGGCTCTCATTAAGTGTTTTTTAAAAAACAAAATGGTGGTTAGGGCCTACTAACGGCTTCTGCCCCTCCCTGGTGTTGCCCTCAACTGAATAAAGCTGAGCTTCTACCTTCCGGCTCTGATTAACTGCTGTTTTTAAACACATTGCTGGTTCCGGCCTACTAACGGTGTCTGCCCCTCCCTGGTGTTGCCCTCAACTGAATAAAGCTGAGCTTCTACCTTCCGGCTCTGATTAACTGCTGTTTTTAAACACATTGCTGGTTCCGGCCTACTAACGGTGTCTGCCCCTGCCTGGTGTTGCCCTCAACTGAATAAAGCTGAGCTTCAACCTTCTGGCTCTCATTAAGTGTTTTTTAAAAAACAAAATGGTGGTTAGGGCCTACTAACGGCTTCTGCCCCTCCCTGGTGTTGCCCTCAACTGAATAAAGCTGAGCTTCTACCTTCCGGCTCTGATTAACTGCTGTTTTTAAACACATTGCTGGTTCCGGCCTACTAACGGTGTCTGCCCCTGCCTGGTGTTGCCCTCAACTGAATAAAGCTGAGCTTCAACCTTCTGGCTCTCATTAAGTGTTTTTTAAAAAACAAAATGGTGGTTCCGGCCTACTAACGGTGTCTGCCCCTGCCTGGTGTTGCCCTCAACTGAATAAAGCTGAGCTTCAACCTTCTGGCTCTCATTAAGTGTTTTTTAAAAAACAAAATGGTGGTTAGGGCCTACTAACGGCTTCTGCCCCTCCCTGGTGTTGCCCTCAACTGAATAAAGCTGAGCTTCTACCTTCCGGCTCTGATTAACTGCTGTTTTTAAACACATTGCTGGTTCCGGCCTACTAACGGTGTCTGCCCCTGCCTGGTGTTGCCCTCAACTGAATAAAGCTGAGCTTCAACCTTCTGGCTCTCATTAAGTGTTTTTTAAAAAACAAAATGGTGGTTAGGGCCTACTAACGGCTTCTGCCCCTCCCTGGTGTTGCCCTCAACTGAATAAAGCTGAGCTTCTACCTTCCGGCTCTGATTAACTGCTGTTTTTAAACACATTGCTGGTTCCGGCCTACTAACGGTGTCTGCCCCTGCCTGGTGTTGCCCTCAACTGAATAAAGCTGAGCTTCAACCTTCTGGCTCTCATTAAGTGTTTTTTAAAAAACAAAATGGTGGTTAGGGCCTACTAACGGCTTCTGCCCCTCCCTGGTGTTGCCCTCAACTGAATAAAGCTGAGCTTCTACCTTCCGGCTCTGATTAACTGCTGTTTTTAAACACATTGCTGGTTCCGGCCTACTAACGGTGTCTGCCCCTGCCTGGTGTTGCCCTCAACTGAATAAAGCTGAGCTTCAACCTTCTGGCTCTCATTAAGTGTTTTTTAAAAAACAAAATGGTGGTTCCGGCCTACTAACGGTGTCTGCCCCTGCCTGGTGTTGCCCTCAACTGAATAAAGCTGAGCTTCAACCTTCTGGCTCTCATTAAGTGTTTTTTAAAAAACAAAATGGTGTTTAGGGCCTACTAACGGTGTCTGCCCCTCCCTGGTGTTGCCCTCAACTGAATAAAGCTGAGCTTCAACCTTCTGGCTCTCATTAAGTGTTTTTTAAAAAACAAAATGGTGGTTAGGGCCTACTAACGGTGTCTGCCCCTCCCTGGTGTTGTCCTCAACTGAACAAAGCTGAGCTTCCACATTCTGGCTTTCGGCCTATACTATCAGATATTAAACTGCATTTGGCCTACTAGTGTGGTTAGGCCCTTGACACAGTGTCTGCTGCTCTTGGGTTTGCTACTCCACTGAACAAAGCAATGCCGCCTGTTTAGTCCTGTTACCAATTTTGATCTGCATTTAGCCTACTTTATTCTTTGGCCCTATATCTGTTTCCTC
Source organism: Ranitomeya variabilis (assembly GCF_051348905.1). Taxonomy (NCBI): domain Eukaryota; kingdom Metazoa; phylum Chordata; class Amphibia; order Anura; family Dendrobatidae; genus Ranitomeya; species Ranitomeya variabilis. The sequence goes on along the minus strand of NC_135237.1, from coordinate 529,997,299 downwards.
ATCATCCTGCCCATTGCCCAGCCACTGCTAGATGAGTCTGCTGGTACATTGACCTAGACCACTACATTCCCCTTGTACTCTACACAGCCAGAATCTGACCCTGCTGAAAGTAAGGTTCCCCTTCCCGCATATTATACCACCTTACACAGGGACAAAAAGGAAGGTGCAGATGAAAGTGCAGGTTCCTTCATCAGGTGGGGGGGCATACTCGTTGGCGACGTCACTGGCACAGGGCCACTCAGATTACGCAAAAGTGTCGCTGCTGGTGGGAGGCGCCCCCGCCATGCAAACACACCGCCGTACTTTGAGGGGCCCTGTGCCAGTGCCAATGCGAACGAGTGGGCCCCCCCTGCTTGCTCAGGATCACAGCACTTGCAACGTTGAAATACTTACCTCTCCCTGCTCCACCGCCATGACGTAGTCCATGTTTCCTGGGCCCACTAAAACCTTGAACCAGCCCTACCCCCACAACTTTTGCCAAATGACCCCCAATTTCCAGTGCCCAACTATTATTATAAAGTTAATTAAGATTGACAAGCTTCAGAAAACAAGAATGGATGTTTTTGGCAGTAAAATGTGCACTGTAGGTGTTTTCCTGGCCTCCACTCACTGCCGGCTATGCTTCCCCATTGACTTGCATTGGGTTTCGTGTTTCGGTCGATCCCCGACTTTTAGCGATAATCGGCCGACTTCACTCGACTCGACTCTGGACTAAATCGGGTTTCACAAAACCAGACTCGATCTTAAAAAAATGAAAGTCGCTCAACCCTAGTGCCAATTGCAAAAGACTTATCAACCTTTTTTGTGCGTTTAGAGCATGCTGATATAACATGAGCAGAATCACCACAGTAGAAGCACAACCCATTTTTACGCCTATAATTCTGCCGTTCACTTCTGGACAGAATTCTATCACATTGCATAATCTCCGGTGCCTGCTCAGAAGACACCGCCAAATGGTGCACAGGTTTGCACTCCCGCAAACGCTGATCAATCTGAATAGCCATAGTCATGGATTCATTCAGACCTGTGGGCGTAGGAAACCCCACCATGACATCTTTAACGGCGTCAGAGAGACCTTCTCTGAAATTCGCCGCCAGGGCGCACTCATTCCACTGAGTAAGCACAGACCATTTTCGAAATTTTTGACAATATACTTCAGCTTATCATCATGCCCTTGAGAGAGGGCTAGCAAGGCCCTTTCAGCCTGAATCTCCAAATTAGGTTCCTCATAGAGCAACCCCAGTGCCAGAAAAAACGCATCCACATTGAGCAGCGCAGGATCCCCTGGTGCCAATGCAAATGCCCAATTCTGGGGGTCACCCCACAACAAGGAAATCACAATTTTAACCTGCTGAGCGGGGTCTCCAGCGGAACGAGATCTCAGAGAAAGATACAATTTACAATTGTGCTTAAAATTCAAAAAGCGAGATCTATCTCCAGAAAAGAACTCAGGTATAGGGATCTTGGGTTCAGACATAGGAGCATGTATCACATAGTCTTGGATATTTTGAACCTTAGAGGCAAGAGTATTAAGATTAGAAGCTAAACTCTGGATATCCATTTCTCAACAGCAGAGATCTGAGCCATTCAGGGGTTAAGAGGAGAGAAAAAAAAACAAAAAAAAAACCAAAAAAAAAAACAGCAGATTGCAATTATGGCTAGACAGAACCTCTGAGTAAAAAAAAAAAAAAAAGGGTCAGAAACTTCTTTTTTTCTCTCCTTCTTTAGCCAATACCTTTAATACATTATGGCCGGCAATACTGTCATGATTCCCAATGGCAGGGACATGGGCAAAAACGGACTAGCTCTAGGAAGATGGTATCTCAGGTAACTGCGATGCTGAACCTAACACGCAAATAAAAGTAGCCAGGGGGTGTGCCTACGTTGTATCCCTAGACACCTCGCGCCAGCCGGAAAGCTAACTACCCCTATAAGAGGAATACACAGACCTGGCTTGCCTCCAGGGAAACCCCAAAAGTTATAGTAGCCCCCCACATGTAATAACGGTTAGGTAAGAGGAAAACACAAACGCAGTATGAATATAGATTCAGCAAAGTGAGGCCCTCTGACTAGATAGATGAAAATACAAAAGAGGACTTCGCGGTTACCTCAAAACCCTAAGCAGCCATCCTGAAACCACCTTAACTCCGTTATCAACTCATGACACCGGAGTAGTAATTTCAGATCACTAGAGCTTCCAGCAGCACGAAAAATATAAATGCATGCTGGACAAAACAAACACAAAAAGCCAAAGATTTCAACTTAGCTGAATTGCAGACTTGGAGCAGGTAGCAAGCAACAGAGATGCTCTGGTAACATTGATTGCCGGCACTAGAGTGACTGAGAAGCCAGACTTAATAGGAAACTCCCAATTTCCTGATGAAAACAGGTGCACTGGAAACACAAGACCAAAGTCAACCAGTACCACCAGTAGCCACCAGAGGGAGCCAAAAACAGAATTCACAACAGGGGGGCATTTTCTTACTTTGTTTTTCAAGTTGGGGAATGGGCCATCCCCTCTGACGTTGGGGTTCATATCACCAAGATGAAATAACAGACGTACATCTGATAACATATCGTCAGGGATCCCCAACCACAGCCATTACCGTAACCCAATAAATCCATCCTGGTTAGGCACACAACCCGCAGGATGCTACAAGTTTGGAAAATGTAGAGCATGCGGCTCCTTACAAACCAGTAAAACATTTGTGAGCAATAACACAGGCAAAACCTATCACATCAGACACTTCATCAACTGCCAGACTAAGGGGGTTGTATACAAAGCAACATGTGAGTGTGTTTTGGAATATATAGGGAAACCAAAAAGACAGTTTTGCAGAAGGATAAGGGAACATATTTGAGATATTGTCAACAAAAGAGATACTTCCATAGCCAATCATGTCAATAGATACCACCAGGGCAACACTAAAAAAATTCTGTTTATGGGAATTGATAGGATTAATCCCCCAGAAAGAGGGAGTAACTGGGACCAGATGATCCTTCAGAGGGAATGTAAATGGATATTCTGGTTACGAACTGCATCCCCTAATGGTTTTAATGACCAACTTTCTTTTTCTTCTTTCCTATAACGTTGGAGGTAGTAGGGATAATAGAGAGGGACAGCCGTCGATGAGTGGGGGCACTACTGCGCAGGTTATAGGGTGCCAACCTCCTCGTTAGGTAGGGTTGAGGTAGCGTAGGGAACCCTAGGGTGATCATAGGCTTTAGTCTTCCCCTTACTTTTCACCTATTTTTTCTGTACGTCCATCCTCCTGGTTTTTTCTGGTCTGTTCATGCATGTGAGTTAATAGATATTGGTCCCCTTTTGATTAATCAATGGCCTTGTTCTGGATTGTTTAGGCTCATCGTTCCTATATGATAATGTATAATATAACACAGTGCTTATGTGGGCTGCGTGCTTTTTCAGTGTAGGTTACTTTCTCATATGGCCAGAAATATCTTCTAAGGATGTACCCCGGTGTGAATCCTGCACATAATGAAATGGAATTTTGATGTTCTTCCATCTACAGCAGAAAGGCTGAGAATGGAAGTGTAATCCGAATCGCCCCAAGGATGGGGCGTGGAGCATGACACATCTCCTTCGTCACCTGATGACAGGCTGGAGGCGTGCATTGCTGTATGCGCATGCGCGGAATGAGCGCATGCGCGGAATGAGCGCTTGCGCTCTATGTTAAGCTCGGGGACGCAGGCACTGTACTTCATGTTGGCGCTTGCGTTCCATTGGGTGGATATCCGGTCTGTATGTGCGGTCTGGAGTCTGGATCTCACGTAACAACAGAACCAGAAGCAGATTAGCACTTGAACGCAGGGCGCATTTATAAGGCGGATAACGCTGAGTGGCGCATGCGCAAGGACAGCATCTTCTTTTATGGCATGATTACATTGGCCCCGAATCTATCCCCTGATGAGGACAACAAAACGCGTCGGGAACAAGGGGGGAAGGTATCCATCACTATGTCTGGAGCAGAGGGCGTTTTTTCGAACGACATCCATGCGGGTGAGATCTTTCCAATTTTGCCATGTATGCTGACTATTGATGTCATTATAATCCCCTCCAGGTTTGCAAGGAGAACGATGGTAGCAATAAAGATGCACTAGTGGGTTTTGCATGAAATACACCAATCGGGGATTAAATATTGCTTACATTGGTGACCCTATTTTTTGTGCTATATATTTTGTCGTGATGGACATCTAGCTACAGGAGAGGGTTTTACATGTGGCAAATAGATGGACCTGATGTTATTGATTAAGTGTCTATTCTGTGTAGACAGTCAATGGATATTGAGTCCAAGCAAAAGGTAATATACTCGCACTGCTGCCCCTTGCGATCACCTATTAGCGTGCTACAATACGCTGTACCAGCTCCTATTCCCCCTACTCAGTGCATGGGCATATGGGGTGCTCAATCAAAAGAGGTAATAATGTAAAAGCAAGAGAAAAAAAAAAAAAAAAAAAAAAAAAAAAGAAGTGATCAGCACTCACCATTCCCGATGCTATAAAAAGTCTTTATTAGGACATGGACACGGACAGGGAGATCATGGTGTGCAGGGATGACAGCTGTTTCGCGCTACATGCGCTTCCACAGATCCCGAAGTGATGCACACCATGATCTCCCTGTCCGTGTCCATGTCCTAATAAAGACTTTTTATAGCATCGGGAATGGTGAGTGCTGATCACTTTCTTTTTTTTTCTCTTGCTTTTAAATGGATATTGAGACTAGTTGCATTATGTGGAGGAGCTACAAAAAGGGCAACATTAGGTTGTGTGTGATTGCCCATAAAACCCTGATCATATAAAAGAAGGCTTTTGGAACATATTGCATGTTATACAAGAGTGTATTTAGGATCAGTCTTTTCGCATATAAGGGGTTTACACAATAAGCACCCCATCAGTTATCTGAACTCCACATTTTTTAGTGTTGTATGTCTAATGCACCTTGCACTTTCGTGTGGTTAGGATTATTTTTCGGATATATATTAGAATATCTACATTAAAAGTCACTTTTTAATCCAAAACGCTGATATAAAACACATTAAGAGTATTAAAAGATTAACTAAACAAAATGTACCAAAATTTAAGTTCAAATTGCACCAATAAAGTGGAGCTCATGTTGTGCGACGAGACTACTAATTATTTTGGTGGGATTTTGGGGGTAAAGGACAACTCTGGGAAGTCAAAAGTTATGCTCTCAGAGTGACCGCTGTTCTCCTCTGCTTCTTTAGGCTATGTTCACACACCATGTTTTTGCTTTGTTTTTTTTTCTTCAGCCAAAATCTGTTCTCTTTTGCAGTAAAAGCGCTGAGTTCAGAATTTTTGGTGCGGTATTTTGTGGCATTTTTTAAGAAGTTTTTTCTCTTTTTCTTGTATGTGCTTCTTGTTTACATGTGTGCTTTGTCCACAATATATGTTTAATGTGATTAGTTTTATTCACCATTTTTTCACTTTCACATTGCTTTTCATGGGAACAAAATGCTGCAAAAACCCTACAAAAATGCTGCAGATTTCCAAAATGCTGTAGTTCTCAAACTTGGGCAAGAATAAAAACTAAGCATGAAAATTAGATTTCTGAAATCTCATAGCAGTTGCCGGTTCAGTAAAAATCAGCTGTTAATTTGCATAAAATACTGCAAAAGTGCTGCATTATATGCTGCAAAAACACTGCACATCACCTTACATTTACAAGCAGACCAAACTTAATTACAATTTTATTGAATATAGTTGGTAAAGGAAGGTCAGGATGTAAGATTATGAAACTTATATTTGTTTGAGGTAAACCCGAAATTCAGAATGTGGATCTTCATATAAATCACTATTGAAGGTGAAGCACTTGTCCTGAATGTGTAAGGAGGAGAACCAGGCCATGAGTACCTGTCCTTTGCCGGGTCCGGAACTGTCGGGCCTGTCTTCTCTGCTCTCCGGGGAAGGAGTAAGAGAATGGACAGACCTTTGCACTCAGACACAGGGGGTGTGGCTAAGTGGCTACAGCCACTGCACACGCGGAAGTAGTGAGTCATGGCGGGAACGGGCAGCGTGCAGCATGGAGAGAGAAGTGCTCTGTCCCTTGAACACCAGGGCTGCGCTGGTCCACGTCCATTTACTCCCACCATGACCAGCAGGAATTGAAGGGAGAAGCATGCAGTGCACCCAGTAACTGGCAGGGAGCGAGGTGCCGTGCACTTCATGACTGTGAGTACAGCGCATGTGCCGCAAATAGAGAACCGGGTACTGGACAGATTTTTGCAGCCCACCTTACTAGCATATACCATCCCGCTCACAGGGGGCCCTGATTATGCTGCAGCCTTATTTGCTCTGACTGCATATGTTCATGGACTAGGGGCTCAGTGGAAGGTACTGGAGACCGACCGCTGCCGCCAGAAGATGGACCACCATTACCAGCTGAATCTCCTTGGACAAACACCACACCAGCCGTTGGAGGCGCTACCAACCCCCAAGTGGTACCTGCATTCTGAAGAACACCTGACAAGATAAGTGCACAACAAAACTACTGTCACTTTGTTTATTTACCTGCATATCCTTCATAATTGGACTGCTATTCCCTCATTTAACCCTTCATCTCCCTGCGTGGAGTTAATCCCCTGTTAAATTAAAACTGTTAAATTTGTTAACCCTTGTTCTGCATCCCACAGCCTGCTTTCACATGCTTTCATTTTCATTGTTTTAAGAGCATTAAAACATGTGCAGGGGTAATCGTGCAAAAGTGGGAAATGCAGTTTGTTTCTGATAACCCCATATTTTAAAGATCTCTATGACTGATTTTGAAGAGTAAGTCCATGTCTGACTTCTTCTCAGCCAAGCCTCACTTGGGTCTTCACTGGGACAAAAGGGAAAGCACATTCCCTTACAACTGGTTGTATTTAGAAGTTGTCCAGTTTGGGAGCAAGTATGAACTCGGGCAGGTACGGACTGGGGCTGAAATTCAGTCCTGGCATTTGAAATCACATAGGCCCATGTTGTCCACGTGCTCATGAACCAGATGGGAGTTATTACTAATATTACCCTGGATGGAGGAAAGGAAGTTTCTCTACAAGACCAATATTTCTAATTATACCCGTGGCCTGCTGGGGTAAGTGGCGGAGTCAGCAACTTTGTGCTCCATCACAACTCTTAACAGTATGGGTTTCTTAAGACCACTGATTCTGTTAACAACATAGCAGAAAAGGCTGCCCATGACCAGACAGGCCCTTCTGGCATTTGCCTGAATTGCCAGATGGCCACTCCGGCCCTGAACCCGGGGGACACAAGCCAGACTTGAGAAAACCCAAACTGATCAAAAAGGTCACAAGAATTGATTGAAGCTTCTTTATGGCTGCATGCTGCCAATTACTACACTGTAAAGAATAATGTAGTTTGTGACAGACTATGCATTGAGTATATGTACAGTTTTTTATAGCTATTATATGTAGGAAGCCATTGTTTAACTCAATATTGCCCAAGATACTCTTTGTAAGGTAATCAGTTTTACACATCTTTGGTAGTGCCACTTTGTACCAGATTTATTGGATGCTATTAAACATAAACTAAAAAATGTTAGGATTTTTTTTATTATGTGCTGCTTCATGGCTTACACTTGTTACATTACAATGGATTCATGTTTATAATCAAATTTATAAAGGAATTATGATATAATATTATAATAATACCATATATTTGCTGTGCATGCACCAATTGCCCCTAGAGGTTGTTTTGTAATAGCCTATTTACTTTTTTGAATGTCAATCACCCCAGAAGGATGGGATGACCTTCTTGATAATTTGATAGGTCATCTATACTCTCTATACTCTTCACCATAATTTGAATAAATGTGTTCCATTTGACATGAAGAAGAAAAAGTCATGAATAACAGGTTGGTGACAGTTTTGAGTCTGACAAATTCCTTTAAATTACAATTGAGACATTCAACTTTAAAGCACCACTTTAGTTTTTTTTTTTTAGCAGCGCTGGAGTGTTGTTTTAAACCTAAGATCCCTGCTTCCAGTCTTAAACTCCCCTTTGGCATCTTCATCACATTTTGGTGTCGATCCGGTCCCGAAACTTCTGACTGGCCAGAAGTCACAAGCTCTGGTGCAAGTCTATGAGAGCCAGAATGAGGCTCTCGTAGACTTGTATTAAGCTGTGACCTCTGGCTCTCTCCATGAAACACTGGAGCATCCGGCAGGTCACAAACTGCTGAGCCTGATAGGAGTGTCAGTGACATCTGATGGTGAGCATAAGACAGAAGGCAGTGGACTTAGATTTGAAACACCACTACCACAGAAAAATAAAAAATAAACCCTGAAGTGGTGCTTTAGAGAAAATGCCTCATCAAGATAACCCATGAAAAGCTGCCTTGGCACTGTACATCCATCTACTCAAACCACAAAATATTAGTAGACTTTGCCAGACAACATTTTTCATGGCAATAGTAAGAATATATAGTAATATTGTATCTGACTTATTTAAAGTCCACAGATTCTCTATGATGCCATTACTTCAGAGTCGGCTAAATGGATAAATATTGTAAAACTCATAAAAAAAATCTAATGACAGCAAATATACAGTGGAGAGAAGCAGAACGCCGGGGACAGACACCGGAATGTAACTATGTACTGTTTGGTTTTTTTACGTTTACGCTGGTAACCAGGGTAAACATCGGGTTACTAAGCGCGGCCCTGCGCTTAGTAACCCGATGTTTACCCTGGTTACCCGGGGACCTCGGCATCGCTCCAGCGCCATGATTGCAAAGTGTGACCGCAGTCTACGACGCTGGAGTGATAATCATACGACGCTGCGACGTCACGAATCGTGCCGTCGTAGCGATGAAAATGGCACTGTGTGACAGTACCCTTAGGATAGACCAATAGCATCAAATTGATGGCGTTCATCATACTGATTGGGTTAATCAACCATTATCCTGGCCAATCATTTTTTTGCGGCTCCTGGAGTGCCTGGATGTACACATTCTATATAGAAGGATTATGCAAATAGTTTCTTCAGAGAGGAAGAGGACATGAACTTTAGTGACACCTATTGAAAGTAGTAATCCTAAAAGTTAATATTGACCTTTTAACGAGCCTTGCCATATGACTTAGGATAAAGCCAAAACAGAATCTCAATTTACAGACACGTATTTTGGGGTGTTTACCTCTCTTCAGGGGAAAGCATGAGCTCTGATTTGGCTGTATGAGAGGCTTCTGACTTGTGCAGGTGGAGAGTGACAGTCGTGATATGGCAAGGTGTTTAGTTTCCTCGAGGGGCATTGCATGGCCTGTCAGTCTCTTTCCTTGGCATGTCAGGCATGACACTCTTACTAAGGAAAAATGTTACCCCTTAGACCAAGGAAGCAACAACACACCTCCGTACCCAATGTACTACTTGAGTGGAGCTGCACCAGAACATGTGCACTATAGTCATTCTAATGAATAGGGCAGGTGCACATGTACATTGTACTGATTGTACATGTGCTCTGGTAGGTGTGAGCAGTTGCAACATCATTAGCATCATCCACTTCCAGAAGTAGAAGTTAGCTATGGCAGACAACCGTTTTACGCTCAATTTAATTTGAGAAGAGAACAAGGCCATTACTTTGAATCAAATCCATAGTAAATATAATTTACTAGCGATGAAAACCATAAAGTTATGCTTTAATGAGATACTGGCTGGGGGGCAGGAATGTTTAGACAGGCGACATTTACCATTACAAATGTGTTATATGCTGGATCACTACATACCTGTAGATAAAGGAAATTAAAGAGGATATTGTGAATTAATGACAAGTATTGTAATCAATACAAGAAACTGTATATTTTATATGAGGACTGGAAAGAAGTGAAAGGACTTCATTAATAATACAAGAAAAGAAACTCAATTCTAGCAAAACTGTTTTTCGTCTTAACATATTTAGACAGTGGGTTAATTAAGGATAAACTATGCCAATGCTAAAGGGGATAGGCTGACCTTTTTTAACTTTTTTTGATGAACAATTGGCAAGAAATAGAACATAGACGTATGCAAAGTAATAAATTATACAATGTATTAAATAATAATGAAGACAACCCTTACCCATATGCATTATTAGGACATATGGACATCATAGAATGGCTTCCCCCATCTATGATCTATAGTGGAGTGCAAATCTCAAAGAACAGTTCTGGCTCTTGTGGACCAAATGGCAGAATTGGTGATAACTTGGTGGAATACTCCTTTAATTTTCTGTAGGCGATGCTGGAGTATGGTGTAGAGGGGTTCTTAGGGACCCCTCAGCCATCAGGACCAGGTTGTAATTTTTCTTGGCACCCCATAGAGTTATACTCCTTGATAGGGGAATGAATAAGTGTAGTGCGGGAGAGACTTAAGGTTTTGTGGTTAGCTTGCTGGAAAAATTAGTTTAGGCTGTATCAGAAAGTCTTTACATTTATGATGATTTATTTTATGAATGTGTGTTATTTGACATAGGTTTATGGATACTTTACTGGATCTGAAGTTCTTGCAATCTAAAGAAGTTTTGATGTGCAACAAAAGAAAACGTATTAAACAAGATCCAAGAAGAAAGAAACATGAAACGCTTTAGGACTTAAGAGTGGCGATGAAAGTTTCCATCCTGGATTTAATTCCTTAATATGAAACAGGAATAGGAAAAAATAAACTTCAAGATGTTACAAGAAAGGAGCTACAGCTCAGATGCATTCATAAACGCATAAATATTTGGTTATGGAAACGATGGAAAAACAGAAATTACAAAAGTAATCATGAAGCAGTCATGCCTGCTACTACAGTACACCTTTGATCTTACCAGACTGCATACGTTTATGAACTTTTCCCACTTTGTCTTCATAATAAACCAGATATAGTATAAAGGGAATGTGTCATCAGAACATGACATATTCTTTAAATTAGAATTTTATGTTCATTGCAGTTTTATTTTCTTAGATATGATATATTTATTTCAATGTTACAACTACACATTAAAAACCCCAAAATTCTGACATTTTTCAATTGTCACACTGGCCATTAAGCCAAATTCTAAAGTGTCTTGTTCTGAACTCATTCCTCTTCAGCAGTCTCTTTATCATCGCAGACAGGATTATAACAAAGGATAATACTCTATATAAAGAAGATAATACTTGATCTAGTATTGACCATAGGGAATATCACAGCTGCCCTGCTGTCTTTACCTTCACAATGACCTTTTTCAAAATCAAAGCATCCCCCAAAAGCTTTCCTTTAGAAGAAAGTGAGATATTTCCATGTAGCTGTCTATAAAGAGCATAAAGAACGAGTCTAGTATTTTGCTTAGTGGTGTGTGTGTCTTGAAATAGTATTCATGCCCTGAGAGCTTTTCCACATTTTTTTATGTTACACCCACAAGCTTAAATGTGTATTATTGGGATTTTATGTGATATACCAACACAGGGTAGCAAGTATTTGTGAAGTGTAAAGGAAAATATACATGGTTATCTAAATATTTTAAAAATATAAATCTAAAATTTGTGATGTGCATTTGTATTCTCCTCCCCCCAAGTCAATTCTTTGTAGGACCACCTTACTCTGTAATTACTGCTGCAAGTTTTTAGGGTTTTTCTCTACCAGCTTTGCACATCTAGAGGCTGGAATTTTTGCCCATTCTTTGAAAGCTAGCTCTATCTCAGTGAGATTGGACGGAGGTTTCTGAGAACAGAAATTTTCAAGTCTTGTCACAGATTCTCAATCGTGTTTAAGTCTGGACTGTGATTAGGCCATTCAAACACATGTCTATGATTTGATCTAAACCATTCATTTTCAGCTCTGGCAGGATGTTTAAATTGTTGTCCTGCTGGAAGGTAAACCTATGCCCCAACCTCAAGTATTTTGCAGCCTCTAACAGGATTGCCCTGTAATTAGCTCCATTCATCTCCCCATCAACTCTGACCAGTCCCTACTGAGGGAAAGCATCTCCACAGAATGATGCTGCCACCACCATATTTGACTATGAGGATGGTGTTTTCAGTGATGTGTGCAGTGTTAGTTTTCTGTCACATAGCATTTTGCATTTTTCCCAAAAAGTTCTACTTTGGTCTCATCTGACCAGAGCATCTTTTTCTTTGTGCTAGGTGTGCCCCCTATATCGCTTTTTGCAAACTGCAAACAGGACTTCTTATAGCTTGCTTTAAAAAATTGCTTTCTTCTTGCCAGTCTTCTCCAGAGGTTAGATTTGTGGAGTATACGACTAATAGTTGCTCTGTGGACAGATTCTCCCACCTGAGCTACAGATTTTTGCAGCTCCTCCAGAGTTACCATGGGCCTCTTCACTGTTTCTCTAATTAGTGTTCTCCTTGCTTGGAATGTCAATTTAGGTGGACAGCCAAGTCTTGGTTGGTTTGAAGTTTTGTCATACTCCTACTATTTCTGAATAAATGCAGTGACTAATGCTCTCTGAGGTTTTCAGAGCTTGGGCTATTTTTTTTATAATCTAACCCTTCTTTACTCTTTCCTCAACTTTATCCCTGACCTGTCTGGCGTGTTTCTTGATTTTCCTGATGCTGTTTGTTCTTAAACAAACCTTTGAGAACTTCACAGAACAGATATAGTTAAACTGAGAATAAAATACACACAGGTGGACTCAACTTACTAATTATGCAACTTCCGGTGGTGATTAATCACTCAGGATTTTATTTAGGGGTATCAGACTACAGGAGGCTGAATAGAAATGCACAAGACAATTTTCGTACTTATTTAAAAAAAAATTAGAAAACATCTATCATTTCCTTTTCACTTCACAAACACTTGCTACTTTATATTGGTATATCACAATAAAATAAATTTAAATTTGTGGGTGTAACGTTAAAAAATGTGAAAACATTTATGGATATGAATACTTTCGCAAGGCACTGCATTTAATCAGACATTTACAGCGAAGGTGCCACAATTTTTCTTTTAGTATTAATAACACATGGTAAAATTGTCTGAAAAGTAAAAGGTAATTTTTATATACATCCAATTGCTGAACTCAATAAAAATATGGAAAAAATTCCATCATGTAGTTTTTTCACAAACACTCCATAGGCTTTTACTTGCACAATATAGAAGTTAATGGACGTTATGCTGTGATTGGCTGCGGTGGGCAGAGAAGATTTTCTTTACCAGCTTCCAAAGAGTGTGGTGGTGTCAAAGCATCCAATTAAACATTTCTTTCATATAACCTCAGCAAAATAAGAAATGAAAGCTGCGCTGTGATTGGTTTTTATGGGCAGTAAAGACAAATTTTTTGTAGTCACAGTTCATAACAGTGTGGCGGTGTCCATAGGAGCCAGTCAGAGCACAGCCTTCATTTTACCTCAGCAGGATAAGAGCTGAAAGCTGCACTCTGATTGATTGCTATGTGGAGCAAATGCAGATTTTCTTTTCGACAAAGTTTATAAGAGTGGTCTGCTTACCATGATTCCTTTCAGTATGTAGTGGTTGTTGTGGACTAAGCTTCTGTTTTTAACAACGTGATCAAAATGGCTGCAAAGGGGTGTCGTAAATCACCTGACAACTTTTACAACATTTGCAGTTGATTTTTAGCGAAGAAAGAATGAAGGAACATTGCAAACTTTGTTTGAAAAGTCTTTGTTTTATTTTTATATAACACCGAAATGTAACAGAAAGAAGGTAATACTGTATGGATCAGTAATTAAATAACTAAAAAGATTTCCAATTTTTTTGGACTTTTATATATCACCGAAATGTGACAGAAAGCATGTACATCTGTATGGGTGAGTAATTGAGTCCAGATAAATTTCTCAGGGCTTTTTTTATAGTGTTATAGATACAACCAAAATGTACCCAAGAACAAGAAATACTCTATGCATGAGCAATATAATACCAAAAAATTATGAACAATTTTTTTAAGGATTAAATACCACTGAAATGCACTCAAGAAGACGTAATACTCTGTGGATGAGTAACATAATACCAATAAATTTGCAGAAAGTGCAAAGACGGAAAAAAATACAAGGAGGGTCATCCATAGACTCTTGAAATGCAACAAATGGCTGGCCTCATTCAAACATTTTTAATGTGTATTTGCTGTACTCCTAAACTCATAAAGGCTTTGTGTAAAGTGCAAACGCAGTAAAATATTAAAAGAAGGGTGTGAAGAATGGGGGGATGTAAAAGCAGCTTACAATCATCCTGTAAGCATGTGTAGTTGTAATAAGACACCTGACTTGTAGGTGGACCCGCCTTTCATCTGCAAAGTCAGAATTCACACCCCACCAGATAGCTAGAATCCAGCTCCTACAGGAAGACTCCTTGTGGATTCAAACCATGTGGTCTGCTTTGTTCCGAGAGCTAGGATTTCATAAGGAGAATATAGGCTGATGGCATTCACTAGCCACACACTGATTACATTTTCATCATCTCTGGACCGGACCGAATGCCAAGGTCTCTATCTGTTCTAGTATTTGAGGGTATGGAGATACATAGTATAGCCACTAAAAGCCAGTAAATAAAGCTGTATTTATTCTTAACTCATAGCTGGGGCCTGGCCAGATCTGATGGCGACAGAACCACCACCCTAGGACTGTCCAGAAAGAAGTTATGATCTTTCACAGGTTTTGGGAGATTTAGATGCAAACCTCCAGGGCAGGGGATTAAGGTTCAGCCCAAAGGGCATATATCAGCATTTTGGATTAAAATATAACCTTTAATATAAGTCCTTAACCCCTTCATGACCCAGCCTATTTTGACCTTAATGACCTGACCATTTTTTGCAATTCTGACCAGTGTCCCTTTATGAGGTAATAACTCAAGAACGCTTCAACGGATCCAGCGATTCTGAGATTGTTTTTTCGTGACATATTGGGCTTCATGTTAGTGGTAAATTTAGGTTGATAATTTCTGCGTTTATTTGTGAAAAAAACGGAAATTTGGCGAAAATGTTGAAAATTTTGCAATTTTCACATTTTGAATTTTTATTCTGTTAAACCAGAGAGTTATGTGACACAAAATAGTTAATAAATAACATTTCCCACATGTCTACTTTACATCAGCATAATTTTGGAAACAATTTTTTTTTTTGCTAGGAAGTTATAAGGGTTAAAATTTGACATGTGATTTCTCATTTTTACAACAAAATTTACAAAACCATTTTTTTAGGGACCACCTCACATTTGAAGTCAGTTTGAGGGTTCTATATGGCTGAAAATACCCAAAATTGACACCATTCTAAAAATTGCACCCTTCAAGGTGCTCAAAACCACATTCATGAAGTTTGTTAACCCTTCAGGTGTTTCACAGCAGCAGAAGCAACATGGAAGGAAAAAATGAACATTTAACTTTTTAGTCACAAAAGTGAACTTTTAGCAACAATTTTTTATTTTCCCAAGGGTAAAAGGAGAAACTGGATGATGGAAGTTGTTGTCCAATTTGTCCTGAGTACGCTGATACCTCATATGTGGAGGTAAACCACTATTTGGGCGCACGGCAGGGATCGGAAGGGAAGGAGCAATATTTGACTTTTTGAATGAAAAATTGGCTCCAATCTTTAGCGGACAACATGTCACGTTTGGAGAGCCCCTGTGTGCCTAAACATTGGAGATCCCCCACAAGTGACCCCTTATCTAGATGCAAAGTGAGCACTTTAAACCCGCAGATGCTTCACAAATTGATCCGTAAAAATGAAAAAGTACTTTTTGTTTCACAAAAAAATTCTTTTAGCCTCAATTTTTTCATTTTCACATGGGCAACAGGATAAAATGGATCCTAAAATTTGTTGGGAAATTTCTCCTGAGTACACCGATACCTCATATGTGGGGGTAAACCACTGTTTGGGCACATGGTAAGGTAATGCAACCCTAACCCTACCCCAACCCTACCCCTAACCCTACCCCTACCCCTAACCCTAACAGAAAAACAAAAATAAATATATTTCCTGTATTTTATTATTGTCCCTACCTATGGGGGTGATAAAGGGGGGGTTATTTACTATTTTTTGTATTTTGATCGCTGTGATAGAACCTATCACAGCGATCAAAATGTACAGGGAACGAATCTGCCGGCCGGCAGATTCGGTGGGCTCACTGCGCATGCGCCCACCATTTTCTAAGATGGCGGCGCCCATGCGAGAAGACTGAGGACATGGGAGGGACACCGGGACTGGGTAAGTATGGAGGGGTGCAATCGGACAGCGGGGAGGGCGGAGGGGAGAATGGGGGAGGGGCGGAGGGGAGAGGAAGGCGCTTAGGACAGGATGGAGGGGTAGGGAACACTAATGGGGGGGCCAGATTGGGGTCTCCAGCCATGGCAGATGCTATTGTAGCATCGGCCATGGCTGGATTGTAATATTTCACCAATTTTCATAGGTGAAATATTACAGATTGCTCTGATTGGCTGTTTCCGTTTCAACAGCCAATCAGAGCGATCGAAGCCACGGGGGGCGAAGCCACCCCCCCTGGGCTGAAGTACCACTCCCCCTGTCCCTGCATGTCGGGTGAAATTGGAGTTAACCCTTTCACCCGATCTGCAGGGACGCGATCATTCTGTGACACAGCACATGCGTCACAGGTCGGATTGGCACCGACTTTCATGACGCATACGCTGTGTCACAGGTTGGGAAGGGGTTAATAAAGGTAAAGTCTCAGGGCAAATTTATAACATTAAAAAGTACAAGGTGCATAAGACAAACAACACTAAATTGTTGTGGAGTGCAAATCAAAGAGTAGGGTTGTCTTCTTTCCAAGAAGCCCATATTTTAGTCTAACAATCCCTTCTTTATATTAGAGTCAGAAAACATACACACTATTTTTAGACTCTATCCTTGAGGGACCTGACTTAGGCTGACTCTGTTACACATGTAGTCTCCCCACATATTGCGATCTCCACATCATATAATTAATCTAAAAAAGAAAACAGTTGGCAAGCTATACAGTCCATGAATAAACATATCATTCACCTGGAGCTCCTGTACCAATATCAGTGAGTATGATTAATATATCAGATGGGTCCCTGTGAAAGTTCATCGGTGTTGTCTACTTGCCACAAAGAAGACCCTCTCCTATAGCCATGTATCCAAACAGGCTAACAAATCACAGGATATCAGGGTCAACTATACCAGCAGAAACCAGTCCCTGGGTGGTGTCATCTATCGATGCAGCATCGTACTCTCTTAGTGCAAATTCTTAGGGGTGAATCTGCCAAATCTCTTCTTATCAGGAGATACTTTGTAACTCAGAAAGATCTCACATGTGTGGATGGAGTCAATCACACGACCCTTTACCCAGGTTCAGCGGTGGATACTTTCCCCCTTTCACCTGACGCCATCATGCGTAACGGCAGCGTCTTTTCAATGACATGGTCATACTGGCCCATGGTATTCCCTGATGACCACAACAAAACGTGTCGGAAGAAAGGGGGAAAGTATCCACCGCTGAACCTGGATAAAGGGTCGCGTGATTGATTCCTTCCACGCGGGTGAGATCTTTCTGAGTTACAAAGTATGCCAATTATTCATGTCGCAGTAATCCCTTAATGATAGGAAGAAAGGTGGAGGTTCACCCCTAAGAATATGCACTGATAGAGTACGATGCTGCATCGATAGGTGACACCACCCCGGGACTGGTTTCTGCTTTTATAGTTGACCCCAATATCCTGTGATATGTCGGCCTGTTTGGATACATGGCTATAGGAGAGGGTCTTCTTCGTGGCAAGTAGATGACCCCGATGATCTTTCACAGGGACCCGTCTAATATATTAGTCATACTCACTGATATTGGTACAGGAGCTCCAGGTGAATAATATGTTTATTCTTGGACTGTATAACCTGCCAACTGAGTTTTCCTTTTAAGGCTAATTTTATGATGTGGAGGTCGCAATATGTGGGCGAGACTACATGTGTAAGATGGTCTGCCTAAGTCCGGTCCCTCAAGGATAGAGTCTAAAAATCTGTGTATGTTTTCTGACTCTAATATAAAGGACGGATCGTTAGACAAAAATGGGGGCTTTTTGGATAAAAGACTACGCTACTCTTTGATTTGCACTCCACAACGATTTAGTGTTGTTTGTCTTATGCACCTTTCACTTTTTAATGTTATAAATTTGCCATAAGACTTTCCCTTTTTTAAGGACTTATATTAAAGGTTATATTTTAATCCAAAATGCTGATATATACTATACTATAACTTAGATTCCACCACTGGCTAAATTCAGCCCAAAAGGCAGTAGGGGAGTAACACAAAGGGTATAAAAACTAGTGAAAAGCCATGTGGTTTGTCTCTTTTTCAGATGCAAGTGATTCACTTTGAAATGGAAGGGTCACGTTGAGTAACGTGCTGTGAAGGATGTAGGACCTAGCTGGAAGCCATTGCTCCTGAGGCTCAGCATATACATGATTGAACATCACCTGGTTTTTGACGTGAACCTGTTGCTTATATCCTTTGTCCTTCCACTGTTGTATTTGCATATGTGACAATTGTAAATGTACAGTGCCTTGCGAAAGTATTGATCTCCCTGCTTCAAACATAAAGATACCAAATGTAAATTTTTGGTGAAGAATCAACAAGTGCAACACAATTGTGAAGTTGAACGAAATTTATTGGTTACTTTAAATTTTTGTGGAAATTCAAAAACTGAAAAGTGGGGAGTGCAATATTATTCGGCCCCTTTAACTTAATACTTTGTTGCACCACCTTTTGCTGCGATAACAGCTGCAAGTCGCTTGGGGTATGTTTCAGTTTTGTACATAGAGAGACTGAAATTCTTCCCCATTCTTCTTTGGCAAACAGCTCGAGCTCAGTGAGGTTTGATGGAGATCGTTTGTGAACAGCAGTTTTCAGCTCTTTCCACAGACTCTCGATTGGATTGAGGTCTGGACTGTGACTTGGCCATTCTAACACCTGAATACGTTTATTTGTTAACCATTCCATTGTAGATTTTGTTTTATGTTTGGGATCATTGTCTTGTTGGAAGACAAATCTCTGTCCCAGTTTCAGGTCTTTTGCAGACTCCAACAGGTTTTCTTTAAGAATGGTCCTGTATTTGCCTCCTTCCATCTTCCCATCAATTTTAACCATCTTTCCTGTCCCTGCTGAAGAAAAGCAGGCCCAAACCATCATGCTGCCACCACCATGTTTGACAGTGGGGATGGTGTGTTCAGGGTGAAGAGCTGTGTTGCCTTTATGGAAGACTACAGGGTGCATTATACTATACTAGATTGTGGCCCGATTCTAACGCATCGGGTATTCTAGAATATGCATATCCCCGTAGTATATGGACAATGATGATTCCAGAATTCGCGGCAGACTGTGCCCGTCGCTGATTGGTCGAGGCAACCTTTATGACATCATTGTCGCCATGGCAACCATTATGACATCTACGTCGCTACTGTGCCCGTCGCTGATTGGTCGAGGCCTCGACCAATCAGAGACGCGGGATTTCCAGGACAGACAGAAAAACCCTTAGACAATTATATATATAGATGTAGGCACCACAGAGTTCCAGGTACCCTCTAGGTTATAATGACTTTTTTTATTGTTGTCTCCCTTATGCTCTGCACTTTCCTTCCTAGATGTGATATACAGCCCTCTCAGACACTAGTTGCACTTAATGATCTGGTTAATTATTTCCCAGGTTATTATTAAATATGCTACATTGCATCTATGCACTTGCATTTTTTTGGGCAAAAGTGTTAACTCCTTATATACCTTTTGGCTACCTCACTCTGACTGTGGTCCCACCCTTTTTGGTTTACCTCTGTCATATCCCTATTTATTGTTAGTTGAATGTTTTTATATATTTGATTTCAATAAAGTTTCTATTTTTTATCACTTTGTTCCTTTTGGTGCTTTTCTCTATTTGATTTTCATGAATTTTGGCACTGAACCTGCTGTATTTATACTTGCACTTTCACATTGACTTGTGGGTGTCGGCCTTTATATAGGTTTTATATGGAGGACTATGTGGTGCATCATACTCATATGCATCATATATGGATGACTGTTATGGGGGCATTATACTATATGGATGACTATGGGGAGTGCATTAAACTATAGGGAGGACTATGGGCTGTGCATTGTACTGTATCAACGACTATGGGGTGTGCATTATACTAAAATGAGGACAATGGGGTGTGCATTATGCTATTGTTATTATTTTTACTATGGGGTACTTTATACTTTATGGAGAACTATGAAGTGCATTATGCTGTATGAAAGACTATGGGGTGTGCATTATAATATATGGAGGATTATGAGATGTAGTATACTATATGGAGGACAATGAGGCCCATTATTTTTATATGGATGGCTATGTGGGGGCTATTATAATACATGGAGGTCTATGTGCGTGCCATTATAATATTTGGAGGGCTATGTGGGGCCATTATAAGATGGCTTTGACTAGTTCATTATACAAATCATGCAAGCAATTATACATTGTGAGCGCTTGTGTGGGGTCCATCATATTATGTAGGGAACACATACTCTTTAGAGGGCTAGTGTAAGCCAATATACAGTGTAGATGGCTGTATGGATGACAGAATACTGTTTGGAGGTCTAGTGGGAGACATTATTCAGTGTGGAGAGGTGTGGTGCTCATTATATTGTTAGTAGACTCATTACACTGTATGGAGGGCTGTGTGGGGGTCATTTTTGGGGGATTATACTGTTTTGGGGACACCATACTTTGCTTGGGAAGTTGAGGAGCTGTACAATAGGGTCTTCACACTGTGCTTCTGGAGGGTACGGTGAAGGAATTCACTGTGAGGGTATAATACTGTGTTTGTGGGGCACTTTTGTTGTCATAACACTTTATGGGGGCAATGAAATGGGAATCTAGGGGCTTTAAAAGGAGGAAAATTACTTTGTAAAGGCTGCAAAGTTGTGAGACATACTCTTCTATGATCATTTTTAAATATACCTTTCCCTTTAAAAAATTGCAATTGACATAAAAACATGATTTAAACAATAGGTCATTTTTAGATGATACATTCACTTTACAGGGGTACTATCAGCTGTCAATAGAAAAAGGCAATGGTTCATGATGCCCAGCCTATAAGTTTACTGTATTGATGCAGAGGAAAGTTAAAATCCCTATAATTCAGATGTCAATTGCACCATATTATGTACAGTAATGCCCTATTCATAAGACTAAATCCCTGGAGCAACGTCCAACTTCCAGAAAATCTATTATTTATAACTTTTGATATTATTTCTTTCATAAATGGAATCCAGAACCTCCATAAACTTGTTCAATGTATCAACAATTACATCATGTGTCAGAGATTTCCATACACTTCCAAGTGTCTTGTAGCAATATAAGAGTGGTAATAACTTCAAATGCAATTTTCTATTAGGCATGTGATAAGCTGAAGTCTATTAGGTAATAGCCTAACTAGAAATCAGAGCCTTGTTTTTCTGCCAAACTCTCACAACAGAAGGTCATATGGATGTCATGACACCATGCATGGCTGATAAACAAGAAGGATTGAAGAACAGTTATAAGGAAATAGGAGAGATTCAATAATACACCACTCCAAAAAATAAATGGAACAGTAAAATACCACATCCTAGATATCACTGAATGAAATATTCCAGTTGCAAATCTTTATTCATTGCATAGTGGAATGCGTTGAGAACAATAAAACATAAAAATGATCAATGTAAATTAAATTTAATGTCCCATGGAGGTCTGGATTTGGAATGATACTCAAAATTAAAGTGGAAAATCAAATTACAGGCTGCTCTAACTTCAGTGGAAATGCCTCAAGACAAGGAAATGATGCTTAGTAGTGTGTGTGGCCTCCACTTGCCTGTATGACCTCCCTACAATGCCTGGGCATGGTCCAGAAGAGGTGACAGATGTTCTCCTGCGAGATTTCCTTCCAGACCAGGATTAAAGTATCAGCCAACTCCTGGACAGTCTGTTTTACAACGTGGCATTTTGCAATTGGAACGAGACATGATGTTCCAGATGTGCTCGATTGGATTCAGGCCTGGGGAACAGGCACGCCAGCCCATGAAATCAATGCCTTCATAATGCAGGATCTGCTGACACACTTCAGGCACATGAGGCCTAGCATTGTCATGCGTCAGAAGGAACCCATGGCCCAGTGCACCTGCGCATGGTCTCACAAAGGGATTGAGGATCTCATCCCAGTACCTAATGGCAGAAAGGGAAATTCTGGCTAGCACATAAAGGGCCTTCAAAGAAATTACTCCCCACTCTATTACTTACCCACTGCCAAATCGGTCATGGTGGAGGATGTTGCAGGCAGCAGAGCATTCTCCATAGTGTCTCTAGACTCTGTCACATCTGTCACATGTGCTCAGTGTGAACCTGCCCTCATCCATGAAGATCACAGTCCGCTAATGTCTAGTCTGCCTACCTTGGTGTTCTCTGGAAAATGCGAATTGGCCAGCACAGTGCTGTTCTGTAAGCACAACACCCACTTGTCAGGACCTTAAACCAGCCCCATGGAGTCTGTTTCTGACAGTTTGAGCAGACATATGGATGTTAGTAACCTGCTGGAGGTCATTTCGCAGGGCTCTGGCATTGCTCCTCCTCCTTGCACTAAGGATGAAGTAGCGGTCTTGCTGCTTGGTTGTTGCCCTCCCATGACCCCCTTTATGTCTCCTGGAGTACTGGCTGGCTCCTGATATCTGCTTCATGCTCTGGACACTGTGCTGATAGATACAGCTATCCTTCTTGCCACAGTTCGCATTGATGTTCCATCCTGGATGAGATGCAGTACCTGAGCAACTTCTGTAAGCTGTAGACACCGTCTCATGCTACTGTACTTCTAGGGATGAGAGCAATGACAAAACACAAAAGTGACCCAAACAACAGCCAAAAAGGATGAGAACAGAAAAATGGTCTGTGGTCATCCCCTTCAGAACCACTTCTTTGTAGAGACTGTCTTATTAATTGCCTATAATTTCTACCCGATGTCTGTTCCATTTGCACAACATCAGAAGAAACTGAGTCACAATCAGTGTTGCTTCATAACTGGCCAGGTTGATTTTACAGTCTTGGAGTTATATTGTGTTGTTTAAGTGTTCCCTTTATTTATTTGAGCAATGTATAAATAGATCGCAATTTGCTTTGCTCGCTAATGTTAGGCAAATTACTCCTTACTGACCTGTGTATGGAATAGGCTAAGCATGAGTGCATAGAGCAGGATCAGGAGACCTATCCACACAAAGTGGACGTTGAATCTGACAGCAGCATTTACAAATTGCAATCCAGCTGGTACACATTTTTGGGTGCCAACCGTCCATAAATGAGTAAATCACAGAGTGGCAAAGATGTTAGTGAAGTACTGAAGTTAGTGACGTATTATGTGAAGTTCAGTCATCGCCTGACCTTCATAGCAGACTATCATTCACATTATACAGTGGGTAGGAAAAGTATTCAGACCCCTTTAAATTTTTCACTCTTTGTTTCATTGCAGCCATTTGGTAAATTCAAAAAAGTTCATTTTTTCACATTAATGTACACTCTTTACCCCATATTGGCTGAAAACCCCCCAGAAATTTTTGCAAATTTATTAAAAAAGAAAAACTGAAATATCACATGGTCATAAGTATTCAGACCCTTTGCTCAGACACTCATATTTAAGTCACATGCTGTCCATTTCCTTGTGATCTTCCTTGAGATGGATCTGCTCCTTCATTGGAGTTCAGCTGTGTTTAATTAAACTGATAGGACTTGATTTGGAAAGGCGCACACCTGTCTATACAAGACCTCACAGCTTACAGTTGTCAGACCAAATGAGAATCTTGAGGTCAAAGGAACTGGCCAAGGAGCTCAGAGACAGAATTGTGGCAAGGCACAGATCTGGCCAAGGTTACAAAAGAATTTCTGCAGTACGCAAGGTTCCTAAGAGCAGAGTGGACTCCATAATCCTTAAATGGAAGAAGTTTGGGACCACCAGAAGTCTTCCTAGACCTTGCCATCCAGCTAAACTGAGCAATCGTGGGAGAAGAGCCTTGGTGCGAGAGGTAAAAAACAACACCAAGATCACTGTGGCTGAGCTCTAGAGATGCAGTTGGGAGATGGGAGAAAGTTCCACAAAGTCAACTATCACGGCAGATCTCCACCAGTCGGGCCTATATGATAGAGTGGCCAGATGGAAGTGCAAGAGATATGAAAGCCCACATCGCGTTTGCTAAAATACACATGAAGGACTCCCAGACTAAGAGAAATTAGATTCTCAGGTCTGATGAGATGAAGATAGACCTTTTTGGTGATAATTCTATGTGGTATGTGTGGAGAAAACCAGGCACTGCTCATCACTCGCCCAATACAATCTCAACAGTGAAACATGGTGGTGGCAGCATCATGCTATGGGGGTGTTTTTCAGCTGCAGGGACAGGACTACTGGTTGTCATTGAAGGAAACATGAATGCGGCCAAATAAAGAGATATCCTGGATGGAAACCTCTTACAGAGTGTTCTGGACCTCAGACTTGGCCGAAAGTTCACCTTCCAACAAGACAATGACCCTAAGCACACAGCTAAAATAACAAAGGAGTGGCTTCAGAACAACTCTGTGACCATTCTTGACTGGCCCTGCCAGAGCCCTGATCTAAACCCAATTTGGCATCTCTGGAGAGACCTCAAAATGGCTGTCCACCAACGTTCACCATCCAAGCTGATGGAACTGGAGAAGATCTGCAAGAGAGAATGGCAGAGGATTCCCAAATCCAGGTGTGAAAAACTTGTTTCATCATTTCCAAGAAGACACATGGCTGTACTAGCTCAAAAGGGTGCTTCTACTCAATACTGAGCAAATGGTCTGAATACTTATGACAATGTGATATTTAAGATTTTCTTTTTTTATTAAATTTGCTAAAATTACTACATTTCTGTTTTATTCAGTCAAGATGGGGAGTGTACATTAATGAGAAAAAAATGAACCTTTTTTTAATTTACCAAATGGCTGCAAAGAAACAAAGAGTGAAAAATGTAAAGGGGTATGAATACTTTCCATACCCACTGTATACTGCAATACGATGGTACTGAGCTATATACAGTAGAACAAGCAATCAAACAATCGCAGTTTCAGAAGACTAAAAAAAAGCATGAAAAGTATTTTTTAAAATATAACACCACAAAAAATATGACACTTTGAAACACTCACCTTTTCACAATTTAAAGGGAACCTATCACCCCCAAAATCATTAAGATAAGCCCCCGATGTATCGTAAAAGATGAGATAAAGAGGTTAGATTATACTCTCCCAGGGGCGGTCCTGGTACGATGGGCGTCGCGGTCCGGGGCCTCCCATCTTCTTACGATGACGTCCTCTTCTTGTCTTCAGGCTGCGGCTCCGGCGCAGGTGTACTTTGTCTGCCTGCAGTGTGCAGGCGCCGGTAAAGGTCAGAGAGGCCCGGTGCCTGCACACTGCAGTACTTTGCTCTGCTCTCAACAGGTCAGACAAAGTACGCTGGCGCCGGAGCCGCAGCGTGAAGACAAGAAGAGGACATCATTAGATGAAGATAGGAGGTGCCGGACCAGACCGTGACACCCATCGGACCGGACCGGGACCGGGACTGCCCCTGGGTGAGTATAATCTAACCTCTATTTCTCATCTTTTCGGATACATCGGGGGCTTATCTACAGCATTCCAGAATGCTGTAGAAAATCCCCTGATGCTGGTGGGCTTAGCTCACCTTCGATTTTGGGGGTGACATGTTCCCTTTAAAGAGAAAAAAAAAACAACATATTTGGTATTGTTGAGTCCATAAAATTCATCACTCTTAAAACATATAGTCATGAACAAAAGTGTTGGCACCCTTAAAATTGTTCCAGAAAATAAAGTATTTCTCCCATAAAATTACTGCAATTAAACATGTTTTGTTATACACATGTGTATTTAATTTGTATGTATTAGAACAACATAAAAATGGCAAGTTGGACATACTATAACACAAAACTCTAAAAATGTTGTGGGAAAACAACTTTGTTTCAAGCATGCAATGTTCTTTAGAAGTCACCTGTGGCAAGTAACAGCTGTGGCAATAGGAAAATCACACCTGAAACCAGATAAAAAGGGTAGAAGTTAACTTAATCTTTGCATTCTGTGCCTGTGCGTGCCACATTAACCCCTTTCTGACATTAGACGTACTATCCCGTCGAGGTGGGGTGGGCCCGTATGACCACCGATGGGATAGTACGTCATATGCGATCGGCCGCGCTCACGGGGGGAGCGCGGCCGATCGCGGCCGGGTGTCAGCTGACTATTCCAGCTGACATCTGGCACTATGTGGCAGGAGCGGTTATGGACTGCCCCCGGCACACTAACCCCCGGCACACTGCGATCAAACATGATTGCAGTGTTCCGGCGGTATAGGGAAGCATCGCTCAGGGAGGGGGCTCCCTGCTTGCTTCCCTGAGACCCTCGGAGCAACGCGATGTGATCGCGTTGCTCCGAGGGTCTCTTACCTCCTCCTTCCTGCAGCAGGCCTGGATCCAAAATGGCCGCTGCATCCGGGTCCTGCAGGGAGGTGGCTTCACAGCGCCTGCTCAGAGCAGGCGCCTGTAAGCCTGGAGCTGTGCACATCAGATCGCTGATCTGACACAGTGCACAGCAAAGTGTCAGATCAGCGATCTTACACTGTAACATGATGTCCCCCCCTGGGGCAATGTTATAGTGTAAAAAAAAATATTCACATGTGTAAAAAAAAAAATATATATATGTATATATATATATATATATATATATATATATATATTTATATATTGTTCCTATAAATACAATTCTTTATCTAAATAAAAAAACAATAAAAGTACACATATTTAGTATCGCCGCGTCCGTAACGACCCGACCTATAAAACTGTCCCACTAGTTAACCCCTTCAGTGAACACCGTAAAAAAAAATAAACGAGGCAAAAAATGCTTTATGTCATACCGCCAAACAAAAAGTGGAATAACACGCGATCAAAAAGACGGATATAAATAACCGTGGTACCGCTGAAAACGTGATCTTGTCCCGCAAAAAAAGAGCTGCCACACAGCGTCATCTAAGAAAAAATAAAAAAGTTATAGTCCTCAGAATAAAGCGATGCAAAAATAATTATTTTTTCTATACAATAGTTTTTATCGTATAAAAGCGCCAAAACATGAAAAAAAGATATAAATGAGGTATCACTGTAATCGTACTGACCCAAAGAATAAAACTGCTTTATCCATTTTACCAAACACGGAAAGGCATAAATGCCTCCCCCAAAACAAATTCATGAATAGCTGGTTTTTGGTCATTCTGCCTCACAAAAATCGGAATAAAAAGTGATCAAAAAATGTCACGTGCCCGAAAATGTTAACAATAAAACATCAACTCATCCCGCAAAAAACAAGACCTCATATGACTCTGTGGACTAAAATATGGAAAAATTATAGCTCTCAAAATGTGGTAACACAAAAAATATTTTTTGCAATAAAAAGCGTCTTTCAGTGTGTTCAGTGGCTGCAAATCATAAAAATCCGCTAAAAAAAACACTATAAAAGTAAATCAAACCCCTCTTCATCACCCCCTTAGTTGGGGACAAATTAAAAAATTTAAAAAAATGTATTTATTTCCATTTTCCCATTAGGGTTAGGGTTAGGGTTAGGGCTAGGGTTAGGGTTAGGATTAGGGCTAGGGTTAGGGCTAGGGTTAGGGCTAGGGTTAGGATTAGAGTTAAGGTTAGGACTAGGGTTAGGGTTAGGGCTAGGGTTAGGGTTAGGGTTAGGGATAAAGTTAGGGCTAGAGTTAGGGTTTGGGTTGGGCTAGGGTTAAGGCTACAGTGAGGGTTGGGGCTAAAGTTAGGGTTTGGGTTGGGGCTAAAGTTATTGTTAGGGTTTGGGGTACATTTACGGTTGGGAATAGGGTTGGGATTAGGGTTAGGGGTGTGTCAGGGTTAGGGGTGTGGTTAGGGTTACCGTTGGGATTAGGGTTGGGGATGTGTTTGGATTAGGGTTTCAGTTATAATTGGGGGGTTTCCCCTGTTTAGACACATAAGGGGCTCTCCAAACACAACATGGCGTCTGATCTCAATTCCAGCCAATTCTGCGTTGAAAAAGTAAAAGAGTGCTCCTTCCCTTCCGAACTCTCCCGTGCACACAAACAGGGGTTTTCCCTAACATATGGGGAATCAGCGTACTCAGGACACATTGTAAAACAACTTTTGGGATCCAATTTCTCTTGTTACCCTTGGGAAAATACAAAACTGGGGGCTAAAATATCATTTTTGTGGAAAAAATTTTTTTTTATTTTCACGGCTCTGCGTTATTAACTATAGTGAAACACTTGGGGGTTCAAAGTTCTCACAACACCTCTAGATAAGTTCCTTGGGGGTCTAGTTTTCAATATGGTGTCACTTGTGGGGGTTTCTACTGTTTAGGTACATTAGGGGCTCTGCAAATGCAATGTGACGCCTGCAGACCAATCTACCTAAGTCTGCATTCCAAATGATGCTCCTTCCCTTCTGAGCTCTGCCATGCGCTCAAATGGTGGTTTCCCCCACATATGGGGTATCAGCGTACTCAGGACAAATTGGACAACAACTTTTGGGGTCCAATTTCAACTGTTACCCTTGGAAAAATACAAAACTGGGGCCTAAAAAATAATTTTTGTGGAAAAAAAAGAATTTTTATTTTCATGGCTCTGCGTTATAAACTGTAGTGAAACACTTGGGGGTTCAAAGCTCTCACAACACATCTAGATGAGTTCCATAGAGGGTCTACTTTCCAAAATGGTGTCACTTGTGGGGGGTTTCAATGTTTAGGCACATCAGAGGCTCTCCAATCGCAACATGGCGTCCCATCTCAATTCCTGTAAATTTTGCATTGAAAAGTCAAACGGCGCTCCTTCCCTTCCGAGCTCTCCCATGCGCCCAAACAGTGGTTTACCCCAACATATGGGGTAACAGCGTACTCAGGACAAATTGTACAACAACTTTTGGGGTCCAATTTCTTCTCTTACCCTTGGGAAAATAAAAAATTGGGGGCGAAAAGATCATTTTTGTGAAAAAATATGATTTTTTATTTTTACAGCTCTGCATTATAAACTTCTGTGAATCATTTAAAGGGTCAAAGTGCTCACCACACATCTAGATAAGTTCCTTAGGGGGTCTGCTTTCCAAAATGATGTCACTTGTGGGGGGTTTCAATGTTTAGGCACATCAGTGGCTCTCCAAACGCAACATGGCATCCCATCTCAATTCCTGTCAATTTTGCATTGAAAAGTCAAACGGCGCTCCTTCCTTTCCGAGCTCTCCCAAGCACCCAAACAGTGGTTTACCCCAACATATGGGGTATCAGCGTACTCAGGACAAATGGTACAACAACTATTGGGGTCCAATTTCTTCTCTTACCCTTGGGAAAATAAAAAATTGGGGGCGAAAATATCATTTTTGTGAAAAAATATGATTTTTTATTTTTACGGCTCTGCATTATAAACTTCTGTGAATCACTTAATGGGTCAAAGTGGTGCTCACCACACATCTAGATAAGTTCCTTAGGGGGTCTACCAAAATGGTGTCACTTGTGGGGGGTTTCAATGTTTAGGCACATCAGTGGCTCTCCAAACGCAACATGGCGTTCCATCTCAATTCCAGTCAATTTTGCATTGAAAAGTCAAATGGCGCTCCTTCGCTTCCGAGCTCTGCCATGCGCCCAAACAGTGGTTTACCCCAACATATGGGGTATCGACATACTCAGGACAAATTGTACAACAACTTTTTGGGTCCATTTTCTCCTGTTACCCATAGTAAAATAAAACAAAATGGAGCTGAATTAAATTTTTTTGTGAAAAAAAGTTACATGTTCATTTTTAAAATTCCTGTGAAACACCTGAAGGGTTAATAAACTTCTTGAATGTGGTTTTGAGCACCTTGAGGGGTGCAGTTTTTAGAATGGTGTCACACTTGGTTATTTTCTATCATATAGACACCTCAAAATGACTTCAAATGAGATGTGGTCCCTAAAAGAAAATGGTGTTGTAAAATTGAGAAATTGCTGGTGAACTTTTAACCCTTATAACTTCCTAAAAAAAAAAAATTGGTTCTAAAATGGTGCTGATGTAAAGTAGACATGTGGGAAATGTTACTTATTAAGTATTTTGTGTGACATATCTCTGTGATTTATTTGCATAAAAATTCAAAGATAAACGCAGGTAATATCAAATAAATTTTACCACTATCATGCAGTACAATATGTCATAAGAAAACAGTGTCAGAATCACCGAGATCTGTTGAAGCGTTCCAGAGTTATAACCTCGTAAAGGGACAGTGGTCAGAATTGTAAAAATTGGCCTGGTCATTAACATACAAACCACCCTTGGGGGTAAAGGGGTAAAGGATGGGGAACAGAAAGAGAAGAGAACTGTCAGAGGACTTGAGAAAGAAAATTGTGGAAAGATATCAACAATCCCAAGGTTACAAGTCCATCTCTCAAGATCTTGATGTTCCTTTGTCCACAATGCATGACATAATCGACAAGTTTACAACCCATGGAACTGTAGATAATCTCCATGAATGTGAACAGCAGAGAAAAATTGATGAAAGGTTGCAATGCAGGATGGTCCAGATAATGGAGAAGCAGCCTCAATCAAATTCCAAAGAAATTCAAGCTGTCCTGCAGGCTCAGGGTGCATCAGTGTCAGTGAGAATTATCTGTCAACAGTTGAATGAAATGAAACGCTGTAGAGGACCTCACTGCTGAAAAAGAAACATAAGAAAGCTAGACTGCTGTTTGCCAAAATGTATGTCAGTTTGCCAAAATCCTTCTGGGAATGCATCTTGTGGATAGATGAGACTAACAGAGAACTTTTTGGTAAAGCACATCATTCTACTGTTTACCGAAAATGGAATGGGGCTTGCAAAGAAAAGAGCACAGTACCTACAGTCAAATATGGTGGAAATTCAAAGATATTTTGGGGTTGTTTTGCTGCCTCTGTTGGTGGGTGCCTTGACTGTGCAAGGCTGTTGTGAATTTACCTTTTGGCTCCCTCTAGTGGCTACTAGTGATTTGACTCTGGGTATGTCATTCATCCCTTGTATGCTCACCTGGGTCGTTAGGTCAGGGGTGTTGCTATATAAGCTCCCTGGACCTTCAGTTCAATGCCTGGCAACGTTGATATCAGAGCTAATCTGTAGTGCTCTTGTCTACTGATCCTGGTTCCTGCTTGATTAAGCTAAGTCTGCTTTCTTGCTTTTTGCTATTTGTTTTTGTTTGCATTTTTGTCCAGCTTGTATATTATCTGTTTCCTGACCTTGCTGGAAGCTCTAGGGTGGCTGGTGTTCTCCCCCCGGGCCGTTAGACGGTTCGGGGGTTCTTGAATCTCCAGCGTGGATTTTGATAGGGTTTTTGTTGACCATATAAGTTATCTTACTACATTCTGCTATTAGTAAAGTGGGCCTCTCTTTGCTAAAATCTAATTCATCTCTGTGTTTGTCATTTCCTCTTACCTCACCGTTATTATTTGTGGGGGGCTACTATCCTACTTTTGGGGTCTATTCTCTGGAGGCAAGAGAGGTCTTTGTTTTCCTCTTCTAGGGGTAGTTAGTCCTCCGGCTGGCGCGAGACATCTAGCGACCAACGTAGGCATGTTCCGCGGCTACTGCTAGTGTTGGCTGTTATGGTTCTCAATGGCAAGAGAACATAGCCCAGCAAACATACGAACTAGCTCTTGGAAGGATGGAAACTAAACTGACCATGAACTAAACCTGCCGCACAACTAACAGTAGCCGGGTAGCGTAGCCTGCGTTTTATCCCTAGACGCCCAGCGCCGGCCGGAGGACTAACTAATCCTGGCAGAGGAAAATATAGTCCTGGCTCACCTCTAGAGACAGAGGCCCCCACAAATATTGGCGGTGATTTTAGATGAAACGACAAACGTAGTATGAAAATAGGTTTAGCAAAATTGAGGTCCGCTTACTAGATAGCAGGAAGACAGAAAGGGCACTTTCATGGTCAGCTGAAAACCCTATCAAAATACCATCCTGAAATTACTTTAAGACTCTAGTATTAACTCATAACATCAGAGTGGCAATTTCAGATCACAAGAGCTTTCCAGACACAGAAACGAAACTACAGCTGTGAACTGGAACAAAATGCAAAAACAAACAAGGACTAAGTCCAACTTAGCTGGGAGTTGTCTAGCAGCAGGAACATGCACAGAAAGGCTTCTGATTACAATGTTGACCGGCATGGAAGTGACAGAGGAGCAAGGCTAAATAGCGACTCCCACATCCTGATGGAAACAGGTGAACAGAGAGGATGATGCACACCAGTTCAATTCCACCAGTGGCCACCGGGGGAGCCCAAAATCCAATTTCACAACAGTACCCCCCCCCTCAAGGAGGGGGCACCGAACCCTCACCAGAACCACCAGGGCGATCAGGATGAGCCCTATGAAAGGCACGGACCAAATCGGAGGCATGAACATCAGAGGCAGTCACCCAAGAATTATCCTCCTGACCGTATCCCTTCCATTTGACCAGATACTGGAGTTTCCGTCTGGAAACACGGGAGTCCAAGATTTTTTCCACAACGTACTCCAACTCGCCCTCAACCAACACCGGAGCAGGAGGCTCAACGGAAGGCACAACCGGTACCTCATACCTGCGCAATAATGACCGATGAAAAACATTATGAATAGAAAAAGATGCAGGGAGGTCCAAACGGAAGGACACAGGGTTAAGAATCTCCAATATCTTGTACGGGCCGATGAACCGAGGCTTAAACTTGGGAGAAGAAACCCTCATAGGGACAAAACGAGAAGACAACCACACCAAGTCCCCAACACAAAGCCGAGGACCAACCCGACGCCGGCGGTTGGCAAAAAGCTGAGTCTTCTCCTGGGACAACTTCAAATTGTCCACTACCTGCCCCCAAATCTGATGCAACCTCTCCACCACAGCATCCACTCCAGGACAATCCGAAGATTCCACCTGACCAGAAGAAAATCGAGGATGAAACCCCGAATTACAGAAAAAGGGAGACACCAAGGTGGCAGAACTGGCCCGATTATTGAGGGCAAACTCCGCTAAAGGCAAAAAAGCAACCCAATCATCCTGATCTGCAGACACAAAACACCTCAAATATGTCTCCAAGGTCTGATTCGTCCGCTCGGTCTGGCCATTAGTCTGAGGATGGAAAGCAGACGAGAAAGACAAATCTATGCCCATCCTAGCACAGAATGCTCGCCAAAATCTAGACACGAATTGGGTACCTCTGTCAGAAACGATATTCTCCGGAATACCATGCAAACGGACCACATTTTGAAAAAACAGAGGAACCAACTCGGAAGAAGAAGGCAACTTAGGCAGGGGAACCAAATGGACCATCTTAGAGAAACGATCACACACCACCCAGATGACAGACATCTTCTGAGAAACAGGAAGATCCAAAATAAAATCCATCGAGATGTGCGTCCAGGGCCTCTTCGGGATAGGCAAGGGCAACAACAATCCACTAGCCCGAGAACAACAAGGCTTGGCCCGAGCACAAACGTCACAAGACTGCACGAAGCCTCGCACATCTCGAGACAGGGAAGGCCACCAGAAGGACCTTGCCACCAAATCCCTGGTACCAAAGATTCCAGGATGACCTGCCAACGCAGAAGAATGAACCTCAGAAATGACTTTACTGGTCCAATCATCAGGAACAAACAGTCTACCAGGTGGGCAACGATCAGGTCTATCCGCCTGAAACTCCTGCAAGGCCCGCCGCAGGTCTGGAGAAACGGCAGACAATATCACTCCATCCTTAAGGATACCTGTAGGTTCAGAATTACCAGGGGAGTCAGGCTCAAAACTCCTAGAAAGGGCATCCGCCTTAACATTCTTAGAACCCGGCAGGTAGGACACCACAAAATTAAACCGAGAGAAAAACAACGACCAGCGCGCCTGTCTAGGATTCAGGCGTCTGGCGGACTCAAGATAAATTAGATTTTTGTGGTCAGTCAATACCACCACCTGATGTCTAGCCCCCTCAAGCCAATGACGCCACTCCTCAAAAGCCCACTTCATGGCCAAAAGCTCCCGATTCCCAACATCATAATTCCGCTCGGCGGGCGAAAATTTACGCGAGAAAAAAGCACAAGGTCTCCTCACGGAGCAATCGGAACTTCTCTGCGACAAAACCGCCCCAGCTCCGATTTCAGAAGCGTCGACCTCAACCTGAAAAGGAAGAGCAACATCAGGCTGACGCAACACAGGGGCGGAAGAAAAGCGGCGCTTAAGCTCCCGAAAGGCCTCCACAGCAGCAGGGGACCAATCAGCAACATCAGCACCCTTCTTAGTCAAATCAGTCAATGGTTTAACAACATCAGAAAAACCAGCAATAAATCGACGATAAAAGTTAGCAAAGCCCAAAAATTTCTGAAGACTCTTAAGAGAAGAGGGTTGCGTCCAATCACAAATAGCCTGAACCTTGACAGGATCCATCTCGATGGAAGAGGGGGAAAAAATATATCCCAAAAAGGAAATCTTTTGAACCCCAAAAACGCACTTAGAACCCTTCACACACAAGGAATTAGACCGCAAAACCTGAAAAACCCTCCTGACCTGCTGGACATGAGAGTCCCAGTCATCCGAAAAAATCAAAATATCATCCAGATACACAATCATAAATTTATCCAAATAATCACGGAAAATGTCATGCATAAAGGACTGAAAGACTGAAGGGGCATTTGAAAGACCAAAAGGCATCACCAAATACTCAAAGTGGCCCTCGGGCGTATTAAATGCGGTTTTCCACTCATCCCCCTGCTTAATTCGCACCAAATTATACGCCCCACGAAGATCTATCTTAGAGAACCACTTGGCCCCCTTTATGCGAGCAAACAAATCAGTCAGCAGTGGCAACGGATATTGATATTTAACCGTGATTTTATTCAAAAGCCGATAATCAATGCACGGCCTCAAAGAGCCATCTTTCTTAGCCACAAAGAAAAAACCGGCTCCTAAGGGAGATGACGAAGGATGAATATGTCCCTTTTCCAAGGACTCCTTTATATATTCTCGCATAGCAGCATGTTCAGGCACAGACAGATTAAATAAACGACCCTTAGGGTATTTACTACCCGGAATCAAATCTATGGCACAATCGCACTCCCGGTGCGGAGGTAATGAACCAAGCTTAGGTTCTTCAAAAACGTCACGATATTCAGTCAAGAATTCAGGAATCTCAGAGGGAATAGATGATGAAATGGAAACCACAGGTACGTCCCCATGCGTCCCCTTACATCCCCAGCTTAACACAGACATAGCTTTCCAGTCAAGGACTGGGTTATGAGATTGCAGCCATGGCAATCCAAGCACCAACACATCATGTAGGTTATACAGCACAAGAAAGCGAATAATCTCCTGGTGATCCGGATTAATCCGCATAGTTACTTGTGTCCAGTATTGTGGTTTATTGCTAGCCAATGGGGTGGAGTCAATCCCCTTCAGGGGTATAGGAGTTTCAAGAGGCTCCAAATCATACCCACAGCGTTTGGCAAAGGACCAATCCATAAGACTCAAAGCGGCGCCAGAGTCGACATAGGCATCCGCGGTAATAGATGATAAAGAACAAATCAGGGTCACAGATAGAATAAACTTAGACTGTAAAGTGCCAATTGAAACAGACTTATCAAGCTTCTTAGTACGCTTAGAGCATGCTGATATAACATGAGTTGAATCACCGCAATAGAAGCACAACCCATTTTTTCGTCTAAAATTCTGCCGTTCACTTCTGGACAGAATTCTATCACATTGCATATTCTCTGGCGTCTTCTCAGTAGACACCGCCAAATGGTGCACAGGTTTGCGCTCCCGCAGACGCCTATCGATCTGGATAGCCATTGTCATGGACTCATTCAGACCCGCAGGCACAGGGAACCCCACCATAACATCCTTAATGGCATCAGAGAGACCCTCTCTGAAATTCGCCGCCAGGGCGCACTCATTCCACTGAGTAAGCACAGCCCATTTACGGAATTTCTGGCAGTATATTTCAGCTTCGTCTTGCCCCTGAGATAGGGACATCAAGGCCTTTTCCGCCTGAAGTTCTAACTGAGGTTCCTCATAAAGCAACCCCAAGGCCAGAAAAAACGCATCCACATTGAGCAACGCAGGATCCCCTGGAGCCAATGCAAAAGCCCAATCCTGAGGGTCGCCCCGGAGCAAAGAAATCACAATCCTGACCTGCTGAGCAGGATCTCCAGCAGAGCGAGATTTCAGGGACAAAAACAACTTGCAATTATTTTTGAAATTTTGAAAGCAAGATCTATTCCCCGAGAAAAATTCAGGCAAAGGAATTCTAGGTTCAGATATAGGAACATGAACAACAAAATCTTGTAAGTTTTGAACTTTCGTGGTGAGATTATTCAAACCTGCAGCTAAACTCTGAATATCCATTTTAAACAGGTGAACACAGAGCCATTCCAGGATTAGAAGGAGAGAGAGAGAGAAAGGCTGCAATATAGGCAGACTTGCAAGAGATTCAATTACAAGCACACTCAGAACTGAGAAAAAAAAAAAAAATCTTCAGCAGACTTCTCTTTTCTCTCCTTTCTCTGTCAATTAATTTAACCCTTTTAGGCCGGTCAAACTGTTATGGTTCTCAATGGCAAGAGAACATAGCCCAGCAAACATACGAACTAGCTCTTGGAAGGATGGAAACTAAACTGACCATGAACTAAACCTGCCGCACAACTAACAGTAGCCGGGTAGCGCAGCCTGCGTTTTATCCCTAGACGCCCAGCGCCGGCCGGAGGACTAACTAATCCTGGCAGAGGAAAATATAGTCCTGGCTCACCTCTAGAGAAATTTCCCCGAAAGGCAGACAGAGGCCCCCACAAATATTGGCGGTGATTTTAGATGAAATGACAAACGTAGTATGAAAATAGGTTTAGCAAAATTGAGGTCCGCTTACTAGATAGCAGGAAGACAGAAAGGGCACTTTCATGGTCAGCTGAAAACCCTATCAAAATACCATCCTGAAATTACTTTAAGACTCTAGTATTAACTCATAACATCAGAGTGGCAATTTCAGATCACAAGAGCTTTCCAGACACAGAAACGAAACTACAGCTGTGAACTGGAACAAAATGCAAAAACAAACAAGGACTAAGTCCAACTTAGCTGGGAGTTGTCTAGCAGCAGGAACATGCACAGAAAGGCTTCTGATTACAATGTTGACCGGCATGGAAGTGACAGAGGAGCAAGGCTAAATAGCGACTCCCACATCCTGATGGAAACAGGTGAACAGAGAGGATGATGCACACCAGTTCAATTCCACCAGTGGCCACCGGGGGAGCCCAAAATCCAATTTCACAACAGTTGGCGTTAGGAGTAGATATATGGTCAACCCAGTTACCACTGCCCTATGAGCTGGATTTTTGTACGTCGCAGACTTACTTGTTTCTCTGAGACCCTCGCCATTGGGGTCATAACAGTTTGCCAGGCCAGTATTAAATGTTAAATGCATTGCAGAAGCGGGATTATAAGAAAGAAAGTTCTGAGTTTTTTTTTCTCTCTCTCATTTTTTTTTTTCTTTTCCCCTTTACCTCTGAGTGGCTTGTGTTTGCTGCAGACATGAATGTCCAGACCTTGATTACAAGTGTGGACCAGCTTGCTGCTCGTGTGCAGGGCATACAAGATTATGTTATCAGAAGTCCTATGTCAGAACCTAAGATACCGATTCCTGAACCGTTTTCCGGAGACCGATTTAAATTTAGAAATTTCAGGAATAATTGTAAATTGTTTTTGTCCCTGAAACCCTGTTCATCTGGAGACTTCGCTCAGCAAGTAAAAATTGTTATTTCTTTTTTACGGGGCGACCCTCAGGATTGGGCCTTCTCGCTGGCGCCAGGAGATCCGGCATTGGCTGACATTGATGCGTTTTTTCTGGCGCTCGGTTTGCTTTATGAGGAACCTAATCTTGAGATTCAGGCAGAAAAGGCCTTGCTGGCTATGTCTCAGGGCCAGGACGAGGCTGAAGTGTATTGCCAAAAATTTCGGAAATGGTCCGTGCTGACCCAGTGGAACGAGTGTGCATTGGCTGCTAATTTTAGAAATGGCCTTTCTGAAGCCATTAAGAATGTGATGGTGGGTTTTCCCATTCCCACAGGTCTGAATGATTC
Organism: Ranitomeya variabilis; assembly: GCF_051348905.1. NCBI lineage: Eukaryota > Metazoa > Chordata > Amphibia > Anura > Dendrobatidae > Ranitomeya > Ranitomeya variabilis. The sequence continues at coordinate 529,959,213 of NC_135237.1, read as the reverse complement.
TATGGCCCTGGCTATTCAAATCGACCGGCGGTTGCGGGAGCGCAAAACCGCTAATTCCCTCATGGTGTTGTCTGAACAGACACCTGATTTAATGCAATGTGATAGAATCCTGACTAGAAATGAGCGGAAAATTCATAGACGCCAGAATGGCTTGTGTTACTACTGTGGTGATTCTACACATGTTATCTCAGCAAGCTCTAAACGTCTTACTAAGGTTGTTAGTCCGGTCGCCATTGGTAATTTGCAACCTAAATTTATTCTATCTGTAACTTTGATTTGCTCACTGTCATCGTATCCTGTCATGGCGTTTGTGGACTCGGGTGCTGCCCTGAGCCTTATGGATCTGTCATTTGCCAAGCGCTGCGGATTTGTTCTTGAGCCATTGGAAAATCCTATCCCTCTTAGGGGTATTGATTCTACGCCATTGGCAAAAAATAAACCGCAGTTTTGGACACAGGTTACCATGTGCATGACTCCCGAACATCGGGAGGTAATACGTTTTCTTGTTCTGCATAAAATGCATGATTTGGTTGTTTTGGGGTTGCCATGGTTACAGACCCATAATCCAGTCTTGGACTGGAAGGCTATGTCAGTGTCAAGTTGGGGCTGCCATGGAATTCATGGAGATTCCCTGCCCTTGTCTATTGCTTCTTCTACGCCTTCGGAAGTTCCGACGTATTTGTCTGATTATCAGGATGTCTTCAGCGAGTCTAAGTCCAGTGCACTGCCTCCTCATAGGGAATGTGACTGTGCAATAGATTTGATTCCTGGCAGTAAGTTTCCTAAGGGGAGACTGTTTAATCTGTCGGTACCTGAACATACCGCGATGCGTTCATATATCAAGGAGTCTCTTGAGAAGGGGCATATCCGTCCTTCTTCTTCCCCTCTTGGTGCGGGATTCTTTTTTGTGGCCAAAAAGGACGGATCTTTGAGGCCTTGTATTGACTATCGGCTTTTAAATAAGATCACTGTCAAATTTCAGTATCCTTTGCCGCTGTTGTCAGATTTGTTTGCCCGGATTAAAGGTGCCAAGTGGTTCACCAAGATAGACCTTCGTGGTGCGTACAACCTTGTGCGCATTAGGCAGGGCGATGAATGGAAAACCGCATTCAATACGCCCGAAGGTCATTTTGAGTACTTGGTGATGCCATTCGGTCTCTCTAATGCACCATCAGTTTTTCAGTCCTTCATGCATGACATTTTCCGGAAGTATCTGGATAAATTTTTGATTGTTTATCTGGATGATATTCTGTTTTTTTCTGATGATTGGGACTCGCATGTGGAGCAGGTCAGGATGGTTTTTGAGATTCTGCGTGAAAATTCTTTGTAAAAGGCTCAAAGTGTCTCTTTGGTGTACAGAAGGTTCCCTTTTTGGGGTTCATTTTTTCCCCTTCTGCTGTGGAGATGGATCCAGTCAAGGTCCGAGCTATTCATGATTGGACTCAACCCTCGTCAGTTAAGAGTCTTCAGAAGTTCTTGGGTTTTGCTAACTTCTACCGTCGTTTTATCGCAAATTTCTCTAGTGTTGTTAAACCGCTGACGGATATGACCAAGAAAGGCTCTGATGTAGCTAACTGGGCTCCTGCTGCCGTGGAGGCTTTCCAGGAGTTAAAACGCCGGTTTACTTCGGCGCCTGTTTTGCCAGCCTGACATCTCACTTCCTTTTCAGGTTGAGGTGGATGCTTCGGAGATTGGGGCAGGGGCCGTTTTGTCACAGAGAGGCCCTGGTTGTTCTACTATGAGACCTTGTGCCTTTTTCTCTAGGAAGTTTTCACCGGCAGAGTGAAATTATGATGTGGGCAATCGGGAGTTGTTGGCCATGAAGTGGGCATTTGAGGAGTGGCGTCATTGGCTCGAGGGTGCTAAGCATCGTGTGGTGGTCTTGACTGATCACAAAAATCTGATGTATCTCGAGTCTGCTAAACGCCTGAATCCTAGACAGGCCCGCTGGTCATTGTTTTTCTCCCGTTTTGACTTTGTGGTCTCGTATTTGCCAGGGTCTAAGAATGTGAAGGCCGACGCTCTGTCTAGGAGCTTTGTGCCTGATGCTCCTGGAGTCGCTGAACCTGTGGGTATTCTTAAGGAAGGAGTTATCGTGTCTGCTATTTCTCCAGATCTGCGACGTGTGTTGCAGAGATTTCAGGCTGGTAGGCCTGACTCTTGTCCACCTGACAGATTGTTTGTGCCTGCTAGATGGACCAGCAGAGTCATTTCCGAGGTTCATTCCTCGGTGTTGGCAGGGCACCCGGGAATTTTTGGCACCAGAGATCTGGTGGCCAGGTCCTTTTGGTGGCCTTCCTTGTCAAGGGATGTGCGGTCATTTGTACAGTCCTGTGGTACTTGTGCTCGAGCTAAGCCTTGCTGCTCTCGTGCCAGCGGGTTGCTCTTGCCCTTGCCTGTCCCGAAGAGACCTTGGACACACATCTCTATGGATTTCATTTCGGATCTTCCGGTGTCTCAGGGCATGTCTGTCATCTGGGTGATATGTGATCGTTTCTCCAAGATGGTCCATTTGGTTCCTTTGCCTAAGCTGCCCTCTTCTTCTGATCTGGTTCCTGTGTTCATCCAGAACGTGGTTCGTTTGCACGGCATTCCTGAGAATATTGTGTCGGACAGAGGATCCCAGTTTGTTTCCAGGTTCTGGCGATCCTTTTGTGGTAGGATGGGCATTGAGTTGTCGTTTTCATCCGCTTTCCATCCCCAGACTAACGGACAAACGGAGCGAACTAATCAGACTCTGGAGGCTTATTTGAGGTGTTTTGTCTCTTCTGATCAGGATGATTGGGTGACCTTCTTGACGTTGGCTGAATTTGCCCTTAATAATCGGGCTAGTTCCGCCACCTTGGTTTCGCCATTTTTCTGCAACTCTGGTTTCCATCCTCGTTTTTCCTCGGGACATGTGGAGCCTTCTGACTGTCCTGGGGTGGATTCCGTGGTGGATAGGTTGCAGCAGATCTGGGGGCATGTGGTGGACAACTTGAAGTTGTCACAGGAGAAGGCTCAGCGTTTTGCCAACCGCCGCCGCGGTGTTGGTCCCCGACTTCGCATTGGGGATTTGGTATGGCTGTCTTCTCGATTTGTTCCTATGAAGGTCTCCTCTCCCAAATTTAAGCCTCGCTTCATTGGTCCTTACAAGATATTGGAAATCATTAATCCTGTATCCTTTCGCTTGGATCTTCCGGTGTCGTTTGCCATCCACAACGTATTTCATAGGTCCTTGTTGCGGCGGTACGTTGTGCCTGTGGTTCCTTCTGCTGAACCTCCTGCTCCGGTGTTGGTTGAGGGCGAGTTGGAGTACGTGGTGGAGAAGATCTTAGATTCTCGTCTCTCCAGGCGGAGGCTTCAGTACCTGGTCAAGTGGAAGGGATATGGTCAGGAGGATAATTCCTGGGTGGTCGCCTCTGATGTGCATGCGGCCGATTTAGTTCGTGCCTTTCACGCCGCTCATCCTGATCGCCCTGGTGGTCTTGGTGAGGGTTCGGTGACCCCTCACTAAGGGGGGGGGGGTACTGTTGTGAATTTACCTTTTGGCTCCCTCTAGTGGCTACTAGTGATTTGACTCTGGGTATGTCATTCATCCCTTGTATGCTCACCTGGGTCGTTAGGTCAGGGGTGTTGCTATATAAGCTCCCTGGACCTTCAGTTCAATGCCTGGCAACGTTGATATCAGAGCTAATCTGTAGTGCTCTTGTCTACTGATCCTGGTTCCTGCTTGATTAAGCTAAGTCTGCTTTCTTGCTTTTTGCTATTTGTTTTTGTTTGCATTTTTGTCCAGCTTGTATATTTTCTGTTTCCTGACCTTGCTGGAAGCTCTAGGGTGGCTGGTGTTCTCCCCCCGGGCCGTTAGACGGTTCGGGGGTTCTTGAATCTCCAGCGTGGATTTTGATAGGGTTTTTGTTGACCATATAAGTTATCTTACTACATTCTGCTATTAGTAAAGTGGGCCTCTCTTTGCTAAAATCTAGTTCATCTCTGTGTTTGTCATTTCCTCTTACCTCACCGTTATTATTTGTGGGGGGCTACTATCCTACTTTTGGGGTCTATTCTCTGGAGGCAAGAGAGGTCTTTGTTTTCCTCTTCTAGGGGTAGTTAGTCCTCCGGCTGGCGCGAGACATCTAGCGACCAACGTAGGCATGTTCCCCGGCTACTGCTAGTGTTGGCGTTAGGAGTAGATATATGGTCAACCCAGTTACCACTGCCCTATGAGCTGGATTTTTGTACGTCACAGACTTACTTGTTTCTCTGAGACCCTCGCCATTGGGGTCATAAGACAAGGCATCATGAAATCTGAAGATTACTAAAAAAATTTCTGTCGCAATGTAGTGCCCAATGTCAGAAAGATTGGTTTGCATCTTAGGTCATGGGTCTTCCAGCAGGACAATGACGAAAACATACCTCAAGAAGCACCGAGAAATAAATGGAAACAAAACGTAGGAGAGTTCTTAAGTGGCCAGCAATGAGTAAGAATCTAAATTCCATTAAACGTCTGTGGAGAAATCTTAAAATTGCTGTTGTGAGATGGCATTCTTCAAACATGAGAGACCTGGAGCAGTTTGCAAAAGAAGGAGTGGTCCAAAATTCCAGTTGAGATGGGTAAGAAGCTTGTTGATGGTTATTGGAAGTGAATGCAGTTATTTATTCCTTAGCATGTGCAACCAAATATTAAGTTAAGGGTGCCACCAATTTTCTCTGGCCCATTTTGGGGTTTTAGTATGGAATTATGTCTCTGTTTTTTGTGTTGTTTCAATACATACAAAAGAAATGAATGTGTATAACAAAACATGTGTAATTGCAAACATTTTCTGTGAGAAATACTGAATTTTCTGTAACAATTTAAAAGTTGCCATCAATTTTGGCCATGACTGTAAGATCATTTAACCTACCGTAAATACTATAAAGGTAAAAGAAATCAGAAACATCAGAATTGTTCTTTTTTTTCAGTGCATCTCTCTAAGTGATTCAATTTAATATCAATCAAAACATCATAGATATGCTAAAATATACCGTATATACTTGAGTATAAGCCAACCTGAGTATAAGCCGAGGCACCTTATTTTGCCACGGAAACTGGGTACGCTTATTGACTCGAGTATAAGCCAGGTATGCATTGCACCCTCATCCCTGTCCTGGTATGCATGACTCACCCATCGCTGTTCTGATATGCATGCCTCCCTGGTCCCTGTCATTGTATGCATTGTTCCCCAGTCCTTGTCCTGCTATGCATGGCTCCCTGCTCCCTGTCCTGCTATACATGGCTCTCCCATCCCATCCTGGTATGCATGGCTCCTTATCCCTTAACATCTCCCTCCAGCGTGCCCTCACAGAATCTCGGTAGTCCCGGTGTCTTCACAGCATCTCGATGGTTGCAGTGCAGCTTCCTGCAGCTCTTCCTTTGCTGAGTGATTGTGAGGAATGGCCAGGGCTGTAGTCATGGCCATCAGCATTTGTAATAGTGTGCCCTCACCTCCCATCACATAAACACCCTGACCTTCATACAGCATACCTGCAGCGTTTTCTTTAGCTCCTTCAGGGACCTCAGCACGTTTCAGGTCATCTGGATCCAGTTTGGAATAAACAGAGTCACAGTCCATTCCAACTTAAAAAGAAATTCTTTACTAAGGCTTATGCACAGCATGAGTATATTCTTCACAGTATTATCATCATCAGGGTATACAGCATTAAAATCCTCTTCTGTCCTTTCCTTCTACCGCTAAGCTTGCTTCCGGAATGGACCGTACCTTTCAATCCCTCAGCATCCTCTCTGTCCAGTTTGCTTGCCTTATGTGGGGGGTTCCCTCAACAGCTGCTTCGCCTCAACTTCGAGGACATCAGCCCACGCAATCATTTGCCACATGGTGAGCAACCTGCCAGTACTTTTAGCCTTCTTCTACCAGCAACTGCAGACCCACTTAACTGCACTGTCATCACTGCTGCTATATCTCCCTCCTGAGACAATCCAGGTTCCGAATATGTGCTGGGTTCTGTGCCTTGTTATCATTGCATGGCATGGCACGATGTTGCCCAGGGCTAGCCAGCCCTGCTGAGCTAATGGGCGCCGTTGCCCCGACTGAGAACTATCAGGAAGCCCCTCCTGTCGTATCCACCGTGCCCCTCCTATCTTTAACCACTTCTATACTATGCACATTCCTATGTTCTCTGTGCCCCCATCTTATGGCTGAACTGTGCAGTGCACGTTCCCTATAGTAAACAATATATACTGTGCAGCAAAGATAACATACTTTAAATAAATTCACTTATTAACAATTATATATACTTAAAGGGATAGAGACATACATCAATCTTTGTAACCCTTACATTCCCCCTTCCATTTAAGATGGTTGTCCCCAACCATAAAATCTTTAATATTTACAAGCAATACTCCATGCAGGGAGGATTACGGTAAAGCAGAGGTAAAAGTGGTGGACTCAATATGTGTCGAGTCCATTTTTTTTTTTCTTCAAAGGGAGATGTTCCTCCCCTTCCATTGAATATGGTACTTCTGTACCCTGCAACACAGTTCTTGGCAAAGTCCTGCTTTTCAGCAGAATGGGCACAATGGTGCAACAAAGCAAAAAGAGTCCATAGGCTCCAAATATAAAACACCCAGCTCGCAGTACCCCAGGCCAAAAACAAACATAAAAGAAAACAAAGGAAATGTCCTTATGACCAGTTTGGCCAGGTAACTCTCCCCTTCTTTGAGGAGAAAACATCAGGGCTTTTCATCTACCCTGAAGGAAGCAGAACAGTCCTTCCTTAAGCTCTTTAGGTGCAATGGCACAACAAGACACACAGACAGCAAACTTTATCTTCATTGGCACGCATCCCATACCGCTCCACTCCACATCGGGCTCTGTGCTCCAGTAGATGACCCTGCAGCCGCAGGTGTCGTGTCCTCCTGTTGCCCCAATGACAGGAGAGGGGCAAAACCCGGCCATTCATTAACCAGGAAACGGGGCCAATTGCGCCTGCTCCAGGCTCACATATAACTCCAGGTGATCCTCCGCATTCTATGCGGCCTGCCCTGGGGAAGAGAAGGGGCCCTTTGCTGGGTGATGGAAGCATGAGGCCCCCAGGGACATGGCCTTGCTGATGGTAGGCCCAGCCTCTGGGGCATGGGGTCGAGACACCGACCAGTCATCAGGGGCAAGTGATTGGGCAACAGCTCCTGCACCGGCAGGTTGAGGCAGGGACCATCCATCCAGGCTCAAGGGTCATGATGCACTCACCTGCTTGCTGTCGCTAACCATGCTCGCCCTGGGTCTGCTGTATTCTTCCGCAGTTGCGGCTGTGCCCTCTGGTGTTGAATGAAATTCCGGCTCAGCCTTCACTTCCAGCATGGGCTCCTCTGAGGCGGTGGCTGTTTCCAATCCGCCGACCTCCCGCTCCCGATGACTTGGTTCTGGTTCCCGGTGATGAGATTCCTGCTCCGGAGGACGTTGAAGATGTTCTGGCTCCCGATGCTGATGTTCCAGTTCCCGATGATGGTATGCTGGTTCCAGCAGCCAACGGCACTTCTCCACTGCACGACCAGGGAAATGGTGAGTCCAGGACTCATTGGCGATTCCCCTGTCGTCCGGGTCAGGACTTCTCTTCTTCTTGACTCCATGTGATGCGACCCAGGCCACCTCAGCTGCCCATGGAATATTCTTCTGGGCCCCACCTGTTCCAGGCTGGAGTCACTTCTAGCAGCTTTAACCATTTCACAGCATTTGGTGGTAGAGGGTGGAGTCCTTCCCTTTTCATCCACACCCACCATGGGTGAATTGGGGAATGCTGACAGCCAGATTTTGGCACCATTTCTGCATCATCACGCCCACGAAGGAGGGAGTCACATTGGTAGTCTTCTTCTTTGGTGCCAAACTCCGACATCTTCATGGCCACCATTTTGGTCACAGTCAGGCTACTTATCATTTCCAGGGCATCCATTCTTCCTGTTTCACAATATTCAGACATATCCATAGCATATGTCACTGTTAGAACTTCACTATTATTTTCTTCTGCAACTTCATCCACATCAGTATGGGTCACTTACGACATGTCACACTTTTCTTTCTTCACGGTTTCCCTGCATAGCATGGCGTTGGCATCCTGCTGACTATGCCAAGTGTGAGGAACTGCCAGTGCTGTAGTTGTGGCCACCAGCATTTGTAACAGTGTGCTCTGACCTCCCATCACATAACCATGCTGCCCATCACCTGCAGCATCTTCTCCAGCTCCTTCAGGGACCTCAGCACGTTTCAGGAGGTCCTCTGGATCCACTTTGGAATAAACAGAGTTACAGTCCATTCCAACTTTAACAAAAACTTCTTTACTAGGGCTTGTGCACAGCATGGGCATATTCTTGACAGTATCATCATCAGAGTATACAGCAGAAAATTCCTCTTCTGTCCCTTTCCATCTCTTTCTACCGCTAAGCTCGCTTCCGGGACAGACCGTACCTTTCGATCACTCAGTATCCTCTCTGTCCAGTTTCCTTGCCTTATGTGGAGGTTCCCTCAACAGCTGCTTCGCCTCAGCTCTGAGGGCATCAGCCCACGCAATCATCTGCCACATGATGAGCGACCTGCCCTTACTGCTTAGCTTTCTTCTACCAGCAACTGCAGACCCACTTAACTGCACTGCCAGCACTGCTACTATATCTCCCTCCTGGGACAGGTTCCGAATATCTGCTGGGTTCTGTGCCTTGTTAATATTGCGTGTGAAGGAACAGATGATTGGCCTCGGTGGTTGTTCCTTCCCGGGGAAAGGTCTGGCTATTCACTGCTTGCGTTGAGAAACACGTGATGGTGTCTCCGCAGCTATCCTACGTGCATTTGCATATTTCCCATAAGGGATGGGGGCAGTGTTCTGGATCACTGCGTTGAGAAACACGTTATGGTGTCTCCGCGGTGTTGGATGTTTTGGTCTCCCCGAGGCCAATCATCTGTTCCTTCACAGCCTTTTACTAGGCACTGCTCCTAATAGCCAGATTCCTACTCCACACTGATGAGGGGCAAACACCCCGAAACAGCTGTCTGTGGATGGATGCCATGCTTGGCATAGGTGGTTTTCCTGTATTGGATGCTGCCCTTCCCGTGGTTGTTCCTTCCCGGGGAAAGGTCTGGCTATTCACTGCTTGCGTTGAGAAACACGTGATGGTGTCTCCGCAGCTATCCTACGTGCATTTGTTAATATTGCGTGGCATGGTGTTGCCCAGGGCTAGCAAACCCTGCTGAGCTAATGGGCACCCTCGCCCCGACTGAGAACTATTAGGAAGTCCCTCCTGTCTTATCCAACATGCCACTTCTATGTTTAACCACTTCTATACTATGTTCTCTGTGTCCTCATCTTGTGGTTGAACTGTGCACTGCACTTTACCTATAGTAAACAGTATACACTGTGCAGCAGAGATAACATATTTTAAATAAATACACTTATTAACAATTATATATAATTAAAGGGATAAAGGCGTACATCAATCTTTGCAATCCCTTACACAATCACGTGGTGCCGCTTATTATGATAATGAATATGTGCTCCACGCCTATGGGAGTGGAGACGCATGCATATTCATTACCTTAATGAGCGGCTCCACGTGATCGTGCTGGAAGAGCTGCTGGGAGCCGGAACAATTGAGATGCTGCAAAGGCGCCGGGACCACAGAGATGCTGCGAGAGCACGCTGGTGGGTGAGTAGGATGTCTTCTGGAAGCTGGCAGCTGTCACTGTGCGGTGCTATAAGAGAAATGAATATTCTTTTCTCTCTAGCAGCAGTCACAGTTACAGCCACAGTCGCCGGCTTCAGCCTCCTATGACCCACTGCTCCACCGCTCCCCTGCTGGCTTTCTGGATAATTGACTCGTGTATAAGCCGAGAGGGGCGTTTTCAGCACAAAAAATGTGCTGAAAAACTCGGTTTATACATGAGAATATACGATAACCAAATATAATGTCAGCTCACAATGCAAAATTTGGCCCTCACACATCTCCAGCGACTGAAAAGTGACAAAGTTAGGTATCTCAGAATTGGTGACACAAGCCAAAATTATTTTTACAAAGTCTTGAATTTTTAAGACACTAACATAAATAATAAACAAAGTTTAAAAACAATACTTAGGCAAGTTCCCTAAAAGAAACTGGTTACTCCAAAATAAAGCTTACCTATCCTAGCTCAAGGGCCAAGCCTACCTCCATACTATTACTATTCGGCCGGTGTCACACTAGAGCGTTTTATGGACATATGAGAGGCGCAAAAACTACGCATTGCACAAGTACCAATGATTCTCTATGGGGCAGCTTCTATATGGCATATATTTTGCAGCCGTATTTTATGGCCGTAGAAAATTGCAGCATGCTGCGTTTGTCAGCATACTGCGCAAAAAATCTGCCAATGAAAGTCTATGGGTGCGCAAAAAATACGGATTACACACGGACCAGCAGTGTGACTTGTGAAAAATACGCCAGACATCTCCAGGTGACAGAAAATGTGCCAAGTCTTCAATCAGGAAGCTTAGACATGCTAATTAGCTGGAAAAAGCCAGACAGATATCCCGGAAGTCTGGTGCACGCCTCCACGGAGTTGCAAGCAGCATGGCAAACATCATCAATGTTGATATGCTCCTGGTCTTTGTCCAAGAAAGGCCCGAAATTTGGGACCAACGTGATTCCAACTATGCTAACCAGGCAAGGAAAGAGGCTGCTTGGAGGAGCATCTGTAGGATCCTTTTCCCAGATTATGAGCAGAGGCCACGTGAGGGCCTGAGGCAAATAAGTAAGTACACTCATGTTTCTCAATTAATTAATATTGTAAACTGCAGTAAGAACAAAATTTTTACACTATTATTATATATGTTATTCCAATTTTATATGTATATTGCACCATTTTATTTTAATTTATGAAAGAGTTTATGTACAGCGTTTATAGATGTCGCTCGCAGAAAGCACATTTACAATGACAGACTGGTATAGAGGGGAGAGGACCCTGTCCTTGTTTACTTACATTCTATGGTATTACCCTTTTATGGTATTGTGTTATTTGTGTGTTAAATTTGATTACTGTAGATATTTATTAAGAAATGCAGCTTACTAGGGCATATTACAATCTTGTAAATCACTGACACCTTGTTGTACCACTGTGCACAATGGCCTTATACATTATTTTCTTCTCTGTCATTGCAGTGGAAGATGTTATGAGACGTTGGCGCAGCATTCGGGACCAGTACCAGAGAGAAAGGCAGCAGCGGGCCAGAAGTGGGTCATCTGCTCCGGCAAAAAGGAAGTATATTTGTTTTGACTGGCTGTCCTTTCTGGATACCAGTATGGATCTCAGACCTTAAGTACAAACCTCACACCACATTACACATATGTTTGGAATGCTCATAGATGATTTCTAAAATTGAATTTTTCAATTTTCATAACAGAACACAATCCAACCTCACTGAGAGGGAGACAACAGGGTCCGAATCAGAGCCATTGATCGATCCTGTTGGGGTAGGAGAAGAGATGGCTGGCCCATATACGGCTCCTACCATGTTTATCCCTCCGGATCCATCTTTGGCTGCCCCTCATGTTCCACATCCACCTGGGCCAGATGATGCAGCCACAGACACAGATGCACAGCTTCAGTGATGCCTGAAGATCCTGGCCACAGCAGCAGTCCCACTGTTCCGCTGGAGGCCTCCCCACAGCCTGCTGTGACCTCACGCCGTTGCCGCAGAAGGAGAGAGCTAATAGAAAGCCGAAGGAATGTGGACACTGGTGTGTTAAATTATTTGGCCAGGGCTGCTCAGGATGATGGTGAGGAGGCATTTTCACGAAGCCTGGCCCGGTGTCTCCGTACCATATCTCGTGAGGTGAGGCTACGTGTGAGAGGGTGCTTTCAAATCCTTCTTGATGCATGCAACCCCCAAATAGCCCTTATGATTTGTTTGAGTACATTGAGAGGTGACAGCTGTAAACATGTAATGTCATGCGTATGCAAACAAATCAACCAGTGCATGCTCAAGTGGGATCTGAAGCACCTCCTCCACGTATGCCAACACCTCAACCCTTTCCCCAACATAACCAACCAATGCCTACACCGTACCAAATGGCACCCTTCCAGTACCCTTACCAATATGGCCACTTGTCTAGACCCAGTGTTGGAGGCTGGTCCCAACCTGGGTTTGGACAACATTGCCATACTGGTGAGGGTTATGATTTACGTGAGGTGTACTATCGTCCTGATGCCCATAGTATCCACCCTTATGGCCAGTACTCAACAGGGCAATCTGAGCATGGGAAGATTTTGGAGCAGGCCCAACAGAGAAGCCACCAACAGGGTGAAGGACAATTCGCCCAACAAAGGCCACAAGAGCAGCAACCCGAAGTGCCGCCATCACCTCCACCAACGTATCAGAATCTGTAAAAAATGATTTGTCATTGATAATTTTGTGTGATATACCAAAATTATTTAATCTGCTGTGATAGCAATGTTATTTTTTAATTTTGTACACTTTGGCCAAGTTTAAATGGCTACAAAAGCCATATGATGTAAATATGATGTTGAAAAAAAAATTTTGGCTTATGATATCATTTATAAACAAAAAATAACAAGCCAATTTCTTTGTGTTTGATCAATCATTATTATACCATACACAATTCAAACATTTCGAAACATATAAAATTTAAATAACAAAAAACACAATAAAGTAACATAATTTTATATTTAGGGATGTATATATAGGTAAAACAAAAAAAAATTACAACATAGAGACAGCATTATCTTGCCAGGGAGTAGCACCCTGAGGAGAAACAAAATAAGTTGTATAAATATCCCTAACTTTTAGGCCAGAAAGGGGATGCCGCTGAGGAAGGACTTGTGTTGTAGGCCTACCCACATTGGCCAACATGCCTTCACCACTATCAGCAGAGGAACACTCATGAATTCTTGTGAAGTTGTGTAAAACAACACAAGCTTTTATGACTTCATTAACATTTGCCTCACTCAGCTGAATGGCAGACTGGAGGACACACCATTTGGCACACATAATGCCTAAGGCGCACTCCACCAGTCGTCGCGCCCGTGAAAGTCTCAAATTAAACACCCGCCGCCAGTGGTCCAGGTTGCACCGGGGATAAGGCCTCATGACATGCCTGATCAATTGGAAGGCCTCATCTGCCACAAGTACCGTATTTTTCTGACCATAAGACGCACTTTTTTCCTCCAAATTTGGGAGGAAAGTGTGGGTGCGTCTTATGGTAGGGATGTAGCATGTGGGGAGGGGGGCAGCAGCGAGTGGGATCGCACTGTTATCCCACTACAGGAGGCAGAAAAATGTCCCCACTTCCGGGAATCAGCTGCTGGGGAAACCATGTGGTCCCAATGATTAAGTGCAGTGAATATTCATTAGCTACTCCCCGCCCACCTATCAGCTGAGAGGTGAGCCGGGAGCAGCAAATGAATACTGCACTTAAGCAGCGACACACATGGTTTCCTCAGCGCTGATTCCTGCAGCAGCTGGGGAGATCCGTGTGTCCGGGGGAGGAGGAGGCAGCAGCAGGGTCCGGGGGAGAGGAGATCGCTGCCTACCTTCCTGGGCTGGAGCTGAGTGCTGTGCAGTGTGCACAAGGAGGACCTGTGATGATGTCAGAAGTGGGTGGGCTGGAGCATCACATGGCAGCACAGAGCCCTCCCTCTTCTTGACATCATCACAGGTCCTTCAGACTCCAACACTAGAATCTGCTGGCTTCCATTACCTGTGCTGTGGAAAGGCAACAAGAGGGAGGGCTCTGTGTGTGCAGTCATGGGATGCTTTTACCTCACCACAGGCTGGCTGGCTGCCACAATTAAGAGGTTAGTCTTTCCAAAACACAATAAAGCACCCTGCCACTCCTTTAGTGAACTATAACTCCCAGCATGTCATAGGATCTGCAGGACATGCTGGGAGTTATAGTTCTCCCATGGGATTTTAAAGCAGCACTCCAGTGTTATTTTGCAGTGCTGGAGTGGTGCTTTCAATATAAGCCCTGTGCCCCCATTCTTATACTCACCCTCCAGCATCTTCATATAGTACTTCACAGACACCACACTGGTCCCGCAGCTTCCAACATAATAACATACTATTATATATAATAACACCACATATAATAGTATGTTATTAAATATTTTACCACATTTTTTTGCTTCAAATATTTTTTTCCCTATTTTCCACCTCTAAAACCTGGGTGCACCTTATAGTCCAGTGCGTCTTATAGTCTGAAAAATACGGTACATATGGGACTGCTTCAGCATTGGAGCCTGGGAGTTGTTGTGGTGGTGGGAGGTCCAACAAGTTTTCACGTAGCCGCCGACCCATAATGGAGTCTAGAGTCTCCAGTTCCCCCATAGGCCCCAATATCTACAATTATAAACCTGTAGTTACTGTCAACTACAGCTAACAGAACTACAGGGAAAAACTGCTTATAATTGTAGAATTGGGAGCCCGAGTTCAGCGGCTTACGCACCCTGATATGTTTCCCATCCACGGCTCCAATAAGGAAAATCACAAGAGTCATAAAATCCACGGGCTATTTTCAGCCAATCCTCCCTTTTGGGCTCCGGCATCACAAGTTCATGTAGTTTGTCCCATATTTGAACACATGTATCAAGCACAATGCCAGAAATAGTGGACCGCCCTATTAGAAATTCCAGATGTATTCTGGCATAAGACAATCCAGTTGACAGGAATCTGAAAGCACCCAAGCAAAACAAATATTAGGAATGTAACAATGCTTGAATAAAAACATAGTAAAGCCAGGTAATATGAGGATTTAAAAAGGCAGGATACCAGTGTACCTTCCAAAATGTACACTGGCTACTTACATTTAACATTATCTACATATTTGTATATTATTTTGTTAAAATTGATTAATATAATTTAAATCAGATGCTAGGAAAATCAAAATAGGACAAAAAACATCATCAACATACAGCATTTGAGGATGGTGAATACATACCATAAGGTAAGGAGAAGACGCTCCTCTGCGGATATGCATTTCCACATCCTGGTATCCTGATACGTTATTTCTGGATGTACTGTCTCCAACAAGATGTCAAAGGTGGGTATTGTCATGCAACAGTACTGGAAGAATTTGTCCGGATGTGTCCGAAGAGCTGAATAGATCCTGTGAAAATGCCCTTTAGTGAGGCGTTGCCGCAAAAGTGGATGCACCCACATTCTTCTTCTCCTCTTTCGCAGATCAACTATCACGGGGTATGGCTGCCCGAAGCGGCATGACAAGACCCAATTAAATAACACCTACTGAGTTGGTGTGAAATGCAGGAGGTCTCACATGTTGCCCAAGTACCACGAACACACCTACACAAGCACAGCAACAAAATGGCCATATGGGAGGGTTTCACCTGTTGTAGAGGCCTTAAATAGGGTTTATGCTGATGACTTCAATTAATTTCAGGCCTCAAAACCGTTAAATGTCCATTTTGCAAGGTTGCGTGAAAAAAATGCATTACGGATTCCATACGGATTACGTACGGAGGATGACATGCATAAAATACACAGCCACACCCTGCCTACGGATGACAGATGGATCACTGTTATGGGATCATTTCTGCGTATTACGCCTGTAAAAAACACACCCTATTTCCCTACACTGAGTGTGACTCCAGCCTTAGTCTGCGACAGGTTACTCTGGTCACCCAGCAAGAATCCCTGAGGTAATCTCCTGAAGCCTTTTAATGTATTTGGGGAATAGTTTACACCAACCATGTGCTTTAGATGAGTTTGCCTAATCATCCACTTCACTCAGATCCAGCCAGATGTCTAATCGTTCATGCAAAGTCATGACTGTTATCCAGCAATCTGTGACTTCTATTGCAACTGCCCATTCAACATTGCTGAAACAAGTTTCCTGACAGCAAACCCATATCTGCTAATGGATGTGCTGTTCACAATTTTTGATCTGCAAGCAAGGTGCCTGATGATTAGCCCCTGCTATTCTTATGCTGCCAATATTCGCAACCACCTCTCCTTTTTCTGTAAGCAATCATTATCTCAGACTCGAGTTATCAGATTGTCTATACATATATTATTCCCGTATATAACCACATCTCTTCAAAAATATTACCTGATTGTGTATTCATCTATTAGTCTGAGTGTATCTACACATCTGGCTTTGCTTTATTTGGTGCCACCTGCTCTGCTTGTCTTTCTGCTTTCCTGCATACTCTGCTGTCCTGATCTTACTGATCCACATGATGTCCATTATTGCCTCCTCTGCTATACCATCAGCTCTGTTCTTTGATACTCACGATGGCCTATGTCTTAGAGTATCCACCTCACCAGGTGAGCCCATATTACTGCATTAAAGTGCATAGAGACATGCATGCTTTAAAAAGAAGTAGGTCAGCCACTTTAATGTTTATTACAAAAATGTGTTGAGGATATGATATTGTGGCAATTATTAATATACATGTCCTCAAAGAGTGCACAGGGTTCCTGTCCACAAAATGGTTGCTTATATAGCAGTGTGTGACAAACCGGACTTGTTCATCACCTCACCTCTACCAATTGAAAAACACTGCTCATGGGAAAATAATTTTTCAATCGGATGAAGATTGATGGACAGGTCTGGTCACATGTTTCTCTATGAGCAACCACTTTGTCAACAGGAGAGCTTGTGCAGCCTGTGTTGAAATTTGTAGTAAAAAGTGCTGGAGGGGAATCTGTAATACCTATGTAATAAGCAATGCCCCAAAAATCATATCCCCAGCATATTTGTAAAAATAGATATAAAATTGGCTTGGCAAACCTCTTTACCCCCGTTCTGCCAGCTGACGGAATAGTACGTCAGCCAGCAGTATCCCCCGCTTTGAGGTGGGCTCCGGCGGTGAGCCCACCTCAAATCCGTGACATGTCAGCTGTTTTCAACAGCTGATGTGCTCGCAATGGGCGCGAGCGGAATCGCGATCCGCCTGTACCCATTAACTAGTTAAATGCCGCTGTCAAACGCTGACAGCGACATTTAACAAGTGCTGCCGGCCGTGCGGATGGAAGTACACGCAACGCTGACCCCATCACGTGATTGGGGGTCCTTGGTGCGTTGCCATCACAACCAGAGGTCTCCTCGAAACCTCTATAGTTGTTGATGGCAGATTGCTGTTAGCGCCACCCTGTGGTCGGCATTCATAGCAAGCCTGTAATTCTGCTGCATAGAGGTGATCTGTGCATCACCTCTATGTAGCAGAGGCGATCGAGTAGTGGAGGCTATTGAAGCATGCCAAATTTTTTTAAAAAAAGTGTTTAAAAATATAAAAAAATAAAAATATATAAAAGTTCAAATCACCCCCCTTTCGCCCCAATCAAAATAAAACAATAAAAAAATTCAAACCTACACATATTTGGTATTGCCGTGTTTTCAGAATCGCCCGATCTATCAATTAAAAAAAAAGATTAACCTGATCGCTAAACGGCACAGCGAGAAAAAAATCAAAATGCCCAAATTACGTTTTTTTTGGTCCCGCGACATTGCATAGGAATGCAATAATGAGCGCTCAAAAGAATGTATCTGCACAAAAGTGGTATAATTCAAAACCTCAGTTCGGCACACAAAAAATAAGTCCTCACCTGACCCCAGATCATGAAAAATGGAGATGCTATGGGTAACGAAAAATTTGTGCAATTTTTTTAAATTTTTTTAGCAAACTTTGGAATTTTTTTTAACCACTTAAATAAAAGAGAACCTAGACATGTTTGGAGTCTATGAACTTGGAATGACCTGGAGAATTATATTGGCAGGTCAGTTTTAGCATTTAGTGAACCTAGCAAAAAAAAAACAACAAAAAACTAGTGTGGGACTGCACTTTTTTTTTGCAATTTCATTGCACTTGGAATTTTTTTCCCATTTTCTGTTACACAACATCGTAAAAAAAATGGTATCTTTTATAAGCACAACTCTTCCTGCAAAAAATAAGCCTTCACATGGCCATATTGATGGAAAAATAACAAAGTTATGGCTCTGGAAAGAAGGGAAGCAAAAAATGAAAAAAGCTCCGGGGGTGAAGGGGTTAAAGGGGCGGTCCAAAGGCAAAGTAATTTTAATTCTGAATCACTATTTATTTAGTTTTATAATCTAAACAAATTCCCTATCCTTTGCTAACTACACTAACTGCTATTCTATTTTTTCCCCTACTCTCTTTCTGATGACACTTTGTTTGAGAATCTCAGGTCATGTTGGGATACTCAAACAAAAAATGTCATCAGGCCGCAGAGAGTACTGTCACTTCTGCATAACCTGCCCCCTCCCTGAAATGAAGCAATATCAGTGATGCTCACTTCATGGGCTGGGCTATTACCTGCTCTGTACCTGCATGCTGGACACTGTGCAGTGTGTACAATGACAGCACTTGGTGATAGGGCACATTCACATGTCCATACAAATCAGTCCAAGATTGAATCAGATTGCCTGTGTGTAGCAGAAATGCTAGCTTGCTATGATTGCCGACCACGGGGCAGCACTCAGAGCAATCTGGTAGTGACAATCAAAGAGGACTGCTGCAGACCTACTGTATGGTTGTCATGCCGACCCATCTGTGACCCGTGATCATGAGACAAGGTCAAGATGGGAGGGATTAGCTACGCGCTTCCGGTAAGCGCAAGTTAAATGCCGCTGTCAGATATTGAGTTAACAGCTGCGGGTGGATTGCGATTCCAACTGCAGCTGTTGTGGGCAAATGTCAGCTGTATAGATCAGCTGTCATGTGCCAGGAAAGGTGTGAGCTCAGCACCAAAACCCATTCCAAACAGGGGGAGTCCGACGTGGGGCACTTTTACGTCCATTGTCGGAAAGGGGTCAAATTTTCTGATGACACAAAGTTACTAGGGATAGCTAAAACTAGAGAAGAGAAACAGAAAGGATTCAAAAAGATCTAAACAAACTGCAACTGTGGGCAGCAACTTACCAAATGGTTTTAACAGGGAGAAATGCAAAGTCCTACTAGAGTAAGAAAAATGATAAAAACATATCCAGAATTGGAGGAATTTAACTAAGCCACAACACTTGTGAAAAAGTCTTGGGTATATTAATAGATCACAGACTGCACATGAGTCAACAGTGTGATGCAGCAAAAAAGGTAAACACAGTTCTAAGAGGTATTAAGAGAGGCACAGAGTCTATATCACGTGAAGTAATTATCCCCCTCTATTCCTCTTTGGTCAGACCTAATCTGGAATACCATGTCCAGTTCTGGCCAGCAGATTTAAAAAAAGACATGAACAAACTGGAGCAGGTTCAGAGAATCAGAGAAGAGTGACCAGAATGGTGACCAATATGCAAACAGTCCTATGAGGAACGGTTAGAGGATTTTAAAATATTTAACTTTCAAAAGAGAAGACTGAGAGGAGACTTAATAGCTTTCTACAAATATCTCAAGGGCTGTCATACTGTAGAGGGATCAGCTTTATGCTCATTGGCAGAAATAAAGGATGAAACTGAATGGGAGGAGACACAGAATAGATAGTAGAAAAAAAAAATTTGAGAGTGAAGGTGATCAATGAGTGGAAAAGGTGGCTACAAGAGTTTGTGAGTTCTCCGTCATTGGAAGTCTTCAAATAGAGGCTGGACAGACATCTGTCTGGGATGAAATAGTGAATCCTGCTTTGGGCAGGGTTTTAGACCAGATGACCCAGGAGGTCCCTTCCAACTATACAATTCTATGATTCTATCCTTGGGGCATGTCCTATGTAACTGTGTGAATTGTCCCTTGGGTATACCTTTAAATACCTTAGGAGCATGATGACTGTGTCTACTTAACAGGCATTTTTTATCAGTTTCCTTAGTATAAATACTTGTTTCCAAAGAACCATCCTTAAGCATAATTGTAACATCTAGAAAATTTAGTTCGCTCTCATCAAAATTATCTTATTGCTGTGTTTTTATGTCAAAGTTAAATATTGTATTTATATTATTTTTTTAGGGTGACTCAGATTAAACTTTTGCTTTTGTGCCAATAGGATCACTCATAGTAATATGTATACATACTTTCTCTGCTCCAAACTTGTTGCCAAGCTATGGACACTGCTGCCGTTGTGGCATTCAGCTTTCATTATAGTGAGTGATGGGCAAACACGTGGATGTTCGGGTCTGGCGGGTTTGGCTGATCATTTTAAAAAGTTTGGTTCTGGTACCAGAACAGTACCCAAACTCAAAACCAGACCCCATTCAGATGAATGGAGGGCCCGAACAAACATCCTCTGTTTGCAACTCTGTCATCTGAGTGACATCACGGCATACACTGGCTCTGATCAGTGGTAATATCTATTAGTGGTCTATTAGATGCATCAATTCTGGTACTTTTCCCGTCACTTCCCAAATGCCCTGTTGAGGTGGAAGTGGGGTAATACATTTGGGGTTGATGTCAACTGGTCTATGGCCACCTATGTGAAACCCAAGGGTTATTAATGGAACTTCACTGCTAATCAAATTTCCCTGGAAAATCCATGTGATTTGGTGACTTTGAGTTTTGTCACATCCACTCATCTCTAATAGTAATGTACAGTTGATTATCATTAGATAAATATGATGCAAATCAAATTTTCTGGCCAAATTCAAGTAACCTACTAAATTGAAATTTTGGCAGATGTACATCATCACTGATTAATATGTTTGTTTCTAAAATTAATTGAGAGGTCTATCTTGGCATCTGTTAAAATGGGTTTTCTTGGATTTAAAGATTGGTAGCTTATACTAAGACTTGGTTCACACAACTGTATTTTCTCTCATCCGAGAGAATCAGACGGTTATTCTTTTCACACTCTCTGATTAGAGTTTAATCAGAGTATGATAACACTGTGGTCCAATTTTATTAGATGTGGAGGAGATAAAAAAAAAAACTTCTCCATCTTCTCCATTCTTTTAGTGTAAAGGTTATCAGATTGAGGTCCAATTTTTTCTAAGGACTCATTGACTTGCATGGCCGAGTGTGCTCTGAATATGAAATGGAAATTGTGCATACTGAAAATATTTCATTGCACAGACTCTGTTCAAGAATAAAAACGGACATCTGCACAGCCCCTTAGAATAACATTGGTCCAACTAATTCGATGTTTTGTCGGATCCCACTCGGACCGAAAATGCGGTGGTCTGCACAAGCCCTTGGGATAATTCATCAATATCAGATTGGTGGGAGTCTAATCCTACTGATCATTAATGGTACAGCAGCTTTCTCCTGTACAGAAGAAAGGGAGAGCTTGAAGTACCTTTCAAATCTGAAAAAAAATCTTTAATATAATAATCTATGGAATAATATAAATTTAGCTTCATTTTGTTGGAAAAAGCAAACCAATTGCAAATGCAACTGCAATATTTGGCTGCAACCCACTACTCTAATATGACCTAGTGACCTAGGTTATCTCTGATAATGATATATAGGTACATCTCACAAAATTAGAATATCATCAAAAACTTAATTTATTTCAGTTCTTCAATACAAAATGTGATACCCATATATTATATAGAGTCATTACAAACAGAGTGATCTATTTCACGTGTTTATTTCTGTTAATGTTGATGATTGTGGCTTACAGTCAATGGAAACCCAAAAGTCATTATCTCAGTAATTTAGAATACTTTATAACACAAGCTTGAAAAATGATTTTAAAATCCGAAATGTTGGCCTACTGAAAAATATGAGTAAATGCATTCAATACTTGGTCGGGGCTCTTTTTACATCAAATACTGCATCAATGCCGTGTGGCATGGAGGCGATCAGCCTGTGGCACTGCTGAGGTGTTATGGAAGCCCAGGTTGCTTTGATAGCAGCCTTCAGCACATCTGCATTGTTGGACCTAGTGTCTCATCTTCCTCTTGACAATATCCCATAGATACTCTATGGGGTTAAGGTCAGGCGAGTTTGCTGGCCAATCAAGCACAGTGATACTGTTGTTTTTAAACAAGATATTGGTACTTTTGGCAGTGTGGGCAGGTGCCAAGCCCTGCTGGAGAATGAAATTTCCATCTCCAAAAAGCTTGTCGGCAGAGAGAAGCATGAAGTGCACTAAAATTTTCTGGTAGACAGCTGCGCTGACTTTGGTCTTCATAACACACAGTGGACCTACACCAGCAGATGACATGGCTCCCCAAACCATCACTGACTGTGGAAACTTCAAAATAGACCTCCAGCAGCTTGGATTGTGGCCTCTCCACTCTTCCCCCAGACTCTGGGACCTTGATTTCCAAATGAAATGCAAAATTTGCTTTAATTGGAAAACAACACCTTGGACCACTGTGCAACATTCCAGTACTTTTTCTGCTTGACTCAGGTAAGACGCTTCTGGTGATGTCTATTGGTCATGAGTGGCATGACACAAGGAATGCGACACTTATAGCCCATGTCCGGGATACATCTGTGTTTTGTGGCTCTTGAAGCAATAACCAGCAGCAGTCCACTCCTTGGGAATCTCCCTCAAATTTTTGAATGGCCTTTTCTTAATCCTTTCAAGGCTGTGGTTATCCCGGTTGCTTGTCCTCCTTTTTCTACCACACTTTTCCTTCCACTCAACTTTCCATTAATATGCCTGGATTCAGCACTCTGTCAACAGCCAGGTTTTTTAGCTATGGCTTTTTTTTTGGCTTACCCTCTTTGTGGAGTGTGTCAATGACTGCCATCTGGACATCTGTCAAGTCAGCCGTCTCCCCCATGATTGTGGAGCCTACTGAAACAGACTAAGGGACATTTTAACAGCTTAGGAATCCTTTGCAGGTGTTTTTTGTTAATTATTCTAATTTACTGAGATACTGACTTTTTGGTTTTCATTGGCTGTAAGCCATAATCATCAACATAAAAAGAAAAAAAACTATTGAAATAGATCACTCTGTTTGTGATGAGTGACTCTATATAATATGATTTTCACTTTTTGTATTGAAGAACTGAAATAAATTAACTTTTTGCTGACATTCTAATTAGTGAGAAGCACTTGTGTTCTCTATGAGAAACTGTGATTTATTGTAGAAATCACTGATACAATATTTTTGATTATATTCATACATCTGCATATTTTATTCTATTTTTTTAAATTTAGAAAATAAAATACTAATTTAAAAAAAAGCTTTTTTTTTTTAAAGTTTTTGTAACATTGAGTAGCATGGCCCCTTCCTTCAATACAAAAAAAACTTTAATATGATTAAATCCTGGCTTACAAAATTATTGTGTTTCATCATAACTACAATATAGCCATCAAAAACATCAGCGGTTCAAGTGAGCACAGATAGAGACAGCATTGCGTGTCATTTCCAGCACTTGATTAATAGAGGCTGATTGTATCTCCTTCTCTACATTTTCCATTCTGTCAATGATATTCTGCCTTATTTTTTATGCTAATATCCATTCATTTCCCTCTGTTCTCTTTTGTGTTGTAGGACTCCTTGTGGGCTTTTTGGAGAATGCCGTCAGATCTCTCAAATACCATAGTGAACATTTTGGTGATTATAATGTATTTTACATACAAAGGCAGAGAATAATCTAAAACTTTTACATATTCTATAAAACATATTTTTTTAAACATCGGATTTAATTATTTAACACAATATGGATAGATTTGGCATAGTGAAATGTATGTTAATAAATACTATTGCTTTCAACATTTTACAAATTAGTATTAATAGTAAGAGTTTTATTCATTTTTTCTTACGATTATAAAAATATATATTTATGGTTTTATATTAAAATATATAGTTATTTACAGTTATTTTTTAAATAATATTATTATTCATTTTGCAGTCCGATACAATCAACATGGAGAAGTTACATTTTATTTTGCATGTCTGACATTGCCTCCTATATGTTAGGGGTCGAGTTCCCGCCTTTGCACAGGGGGAATCTCGGGCCATCTCCGCTGCGGTCTCCCATTCTTCTCCTGCCACAGTGGATCCTGCTCAGCAGAGGTGTCGGTCCCAGTGTCTCACTCAGTCTGACTCTGTACAAAGAGTTACTGCTGCCTTTCCTGCTTCTGCCATGGAAGTCAGTGCTGGGCAGCGGCGAGCAGACGCTTTTGGGACTAAAGGTACCTTCACACTAAGCGACGCTGCAGCGATACAGACAACGATGCCGACCGCTGCAGCGTCGCTGTTTGGTCGCTGGAGAGCTGTCACACAGACAGCTCTCCAGCGACCAACGATGCCGAGGTCCCCGGGTAACCAGGGTAAACATCGGGTTGCTAAGTGCAGGGCTGCACTTAGTAACCCGATGTTTACCCTGGTTACCAGTATAAAATGTAAAAAAACAAACAGTACATACTCACCTTCACGTCCCCCGGCATCCGCTTCCTGCACTGACTGTGAGTGCCGGCCCTAACAGCAGAGCGGTGACGTCACCGCTGTGCTGTGCTTTCACTTTACGGCCGGCGCTCAGTCAGTGCAGGAAGCGGACGCCGGGGGACGCGAAGGTGAGTATGTACTGTTTGTTTTTTTACATTTTACACTGGTAACCAGGGTAAACATCGGGTTACTAAGCGCGGCCCTGCGCTTAGTAACCCAATATTTACCCTGGTTACCATTGTAAAACATCGCTGGTATCGTTGCTTTTGCTGTCAAACACAACGATACACGGCGATCTGACGACCAAATAAAGTTCTGAACTTTAACCAACAACCAGCGATATCACAGCAGGATCCTGATCGCTGCTGCCTGTCAAACTCAACCATATCGCTAGCCAGGACGCTGCAATGTCACGGATCGCTAGCGATATCGTTTAGTGTGAAGGTACCTTAAGTCCTGCTTTTCTCGTTCTCAGTGGAGATCGAGGGTCACATGATCAGATACTGCAGCTAAGGCCATTGGTTCTTCAGGAAGGTCCTGTAGGTGCTCACGCTCTGTGGCAGCCTCTCATTGGTCCTTTTAGGAAGGTCCTGTACATGCTGCAACTATTTAAGGCATGCATAGCCGCACGGCCATGCGCTAGTATTGTTCTTTGTTATGTGCTTTGCGCCAGTGTGGTCACGTGAGAGTGTGTTCAGGGACCCGGCTGAAATAAGCCCCTAGAATGCTGGCACCTCCGGCGAGGAGTTTGTGTTTGTATGTATTCAGGGACCTGGCTGAAATAAGCTCCTAGAATGCTGGCACCTCCGGCGAGGAGTTTTGTGTGCATGCATGACCACTGACTGCTCTCTGTTTGGGCAGTTAGCCTGAGCCTCTGTGAAGTCTAACAGGGCACAGTGCTTTTCTTTCACAGCTACTCGGTGAATTAACTGAGTTAGTCCATACCGCCAAATAGTGCCGCCGTTTGCTAGCAGCAGGTACTCCTGCATGGTGGACCCCAGGCTGCGAACGCACCAATATCAATAAAAACATCTCTATTTACTCGGTGCGTTCCGCTAGCCCTAACAGAATACTAGCGCCAGGGTCTGGCTAGTAAATGGTGGACATTCAGCAATCCTTGCCGTACATCCAGCAGCTGGAGGGTAGGTTGGCGGCTCTAGAGAGCTCAACCTCAGCTGTGGATGTTACCACAGTTGCTGTACAGGCTGCTAGCGTGGCTGCAGCAACCTTGTCCATTGCCACCCCTGTTCTGACATTATCTCGCCTCCCGCTGCCAGAAAAATTTTCTGGAGATAGCAAATCTTGTAGGGGATTCGTGAGTCAGTGCTCTATTCACCTCGAGCTCCTGGCAGCACGTTTTCCCACTGAGCAGGCTAAGGTGGGATTTATTCCGTCTCTCTTGTCGGCCAGGGCGTTGGAATGGGCTACGCCGCTGTGGGAGCGTGGCGATCATGTGGTGCAGAGTGCTCCTGAGCACTCTGAAACAGGTCTTTTAGGACCTCAAGTCACCCATGACACGGCGCTCCAACTGCTGGCATTAACTCAGGGTGAGTCCTTGGTCAGCCATTTTGCCATCCGCTTTCGTACTTTAGCTTCTGAGCTGGAGTGGTCGGATAAAGCCCTAATCCCCATATTTTGGAGGGGCCTGGCTGATCACGTTAAGGACGCTCTGGACACTAGGGAGATTCCAGCCACACTGGAGGAGTTAATAACGGTCTCTACTCGAATTGACCTCCATTTTAACGAGCGGAGGTTAGAGTGAGCCCAGTGTAGGCAGAGGTTTTGGTTGGCTCCCTCCTTCACCAAACCTCTGAAATCTCCGGTCCTGGTTCCTGAGTCACATGAGGCCATGGAAGTGTCACGAGTGGGATTTAAGTCCCGGACCGCTTGTGCACTCAAGGTCTGTCATGTTTGCCAGCAGTCAGGACATCTTGCCACCAGATGTCCCCAGCGGTCGAGGAAACGTCAGCGTCTAGTGGTAGTAGGTGGAGGTACACTAGACACGGTGACGTTTGCCTCCAAATTGTCCTTTAAGGGGACAATTATTATAGGCTCATCCTCCCACTCGGTAGAGCTCTGCATGGATTCTGGGGCGGAGGGCAATTTTATGTCTTCTGCCTTCGCCCAACGTCATGCAATACCCCTGGTTATGCTAGCTCAACCAGTAACGGTACGAGTGGTGAATGGGTCAACACTGCCCTCACAGATAACACACCAGACCATCCCTTTTACTCTGTCCATGTTGCCATCCCATCAGGAGATTATATCTCTGCTTGTCATTCCTGAGGGAATTGATGAGGTCCTGTTGGGGATACCTTGGCTACAGTACCACTCTCCTCATATCGAGTGGTCCTCAGGCAGAATTCTAGGATGGGGTGAATCTTGTGGGGGTAGGTGTCAGAGGGAGTGCATTCAGGTTGCGACTACAGAGGTATGCGCAGATCTATCCTCTCTCCCCATCAATATTGGTCTTATGCAGACGTGTTCTCCAAAAAGGCGGCGGAGACCCTTCTGCCCCATCGCCCCTATGTCTGTCCTATTGATCTCTTGCCTGGTGCTGAGTCTCCCCGGGGTCAAGTTTATCCATTATCTCTCCAAGAGACAGAGGCAATGTCTCAGTACATTCAAGAGAATCTGGCAAGAGGATTCATCAGGAAGTCAGTGTCACCTGCTTGGGCAGGGTTCTTCTTCGTGCAGAAGAAGAATGGGGAACTGCGTCCATGTATAGACTACATGGGTCTTAACGCCATCACCGTTAAGAATAAGTATCCTTTGCCCTTGATATCTGAGCTCTTCGATAGGCTACGGGGAGCAAGGGTGTTTACTAAACTAGATCTGCGAGGTGCTTGCAACCTGATTCGCATCCGTGAGGGGGACGAATGGAAGACGGCTTTTAATACCAGGGATGGGCACTATGAATATCTGGTGATGCCCTTCGGGCTCTGTAATGCCCCAGCTGTTTTTCAAGACTTTGTGAATTATGTCTTCCAGGATATGCTCACCACCTCGGTCGTAGTCTTTCTGGATGATATTCTCATCTACTCTCCTGATATTGACTCCCACCGGAGAGATGTTTGCAAAGTCTTCGACCTCTATGCCAAGTTGGAGAAGTGTATGTTCGAGCAGGAGTCCTTACCTTTCCTAGGCTATATCATCTCCCCCCAGGGATTGGCTATGGATCCTGCCAAACTGCAGGCTGTGATGGACTGGCAGGAACCCCAATCTCTTAAAGCGGTGCAGCACTTTATGGGGTTCATTAAATATTATCGCCAGTTCATTCCGCACTTCCCAACTTTGGTAGCTCCCTTGGTTGCCCTCACCAAGAAGGGGGCAAATCCCAAATTGTGGTCTGAGGAGGTCTCCAAGGCCTTTAACTCCATAAAGTCACACTTCGCTAGCGCTCCCATCCTACATCGCCCCGATGTAGATAAGCCATTTATCTTGGAGGTGGATGCCTCATCTGTTGGTGCTGGAGCAGTCCTCTTCCAAAAGGATGCTCAAGGTCGGAAGCATCCTTGCTTCTTTTCTAAGACCTTCTCACCAGCAGAGAGGAATTATTCCATCGGGGACAGGGAGTTGCTAGCCATGAAGTTGGCGTTCTTGGAGTGGAGACATCTCTTGGAAGGAGCTCGTTTTCCCTTCCAAGTCTTCACAGATCATAAAAATTTGGTGTACATGCAGACAGCCCAGCAGTTAAAATCTCGCCAGGCCAGATGGTCCTTGTTATTCTCCCAGTTTCATTTCACCCTCCATTTTCTTTCTGGGGAGAAGAACATTCGTGCCGACGCTCTCTCTCGCTCCATTGTGTCATCTGTGGAGGAGGAAGAGGAGCCTCGGCTTATTGTCCCCACCAAGAGCCTGAGAACTGTGGCCCCGGTTTTGCTAGAGTCTGTGCCTCCAGGCAAGACTTTTGTACCATCCAGTTTGCAACCGGAGGTTCTCTCTTGGGCACACTCGTCCAGGGTGGGTGGACATTTTGGTTCCAAAAGGACATCTGAGTTACTGGCGAGGACATACTGGTGGCTGCATATGGCTCATGCTGTTGCAGACTATGTTCGGGCGTGTGTCTCTTGCGCCAAGAACAAGTCCCCTCGGCAATGGCCAGCTGGGTTGCTTTACCCTCTGCCGGTGGCGGACAGGCCCTGGGAGATGGTCGAGATGGACTTTGTGGTGGGCTTACCCAAGTCTCGTAGTTACACCATTATCTGGGTGATCACCTACCATTTTTCCAAAATGGTTCATTTGGTGCCTCTTCCATGGCTACCTTATGCATGGGCTCTGGCAGCCTTGTTCATCAATCAAATCTTTCGCTTACACGGTATACCGGACAAGATTGTCAGTGACTGGGGTCCCCAGTTTGCGTCTCGATTCTGGAGGGAGCTTTGTCGTCTACTCAGTATTGAGTTAAATCTCTCCTCGGCTTATCATCCCGAGACGAATGGGTTGGTTGCGAGAGCCAATCAGACTCTGGTCACTTATTTACGACATTTTGTTTCTGCCAGGCAGGATGACT
The DNA here is from genome assembly GCF_051348905.1 of Ranitomeya variabilis. NCBI lineage: Eukaryota > Metazoa > Chordata > Amphibia > Anura > Dendrobatidae > Ranitomeya > Ranitomeya variabilis. The sequence goes on along the minus strand of NC_135237.1, from coordinate 529,930,435 downwards.
GGGCATCCTTGTTACCGTGGACAGTGTTTGCCCTTAACAACGCTGTAGCCGACTCCACCGGTCAGACTCCTTTCCTCCTTAATTACGGCCAGCATCGGCAGGTTCCTGTGCCTATGCCCGTGTCCTCTGCTGACTCCAGGGTGGCAGACTGGGCAGTGGAGGCACAAGACATTTGGGACCGCACTCAGGATGCCCTCAGGGCCTCCAAGGAGAGAATGAGGTCCTCCGCCGATGCACATCGGCGCCCTGCCCAGACCTTTGGTCCTGGCGACTTAGTGTGGCTCTCCACTCGTAACATCAGGCTGCGTGTTGAGTCCACTAAGTTTGCTCCTCGCTACTTGGGTCCCTTCAAGGTCCTCAAACAGGTTAATCCTGTGGTCTACCGTCTAGCCCTTCTTCCACGCCTAGGTATCACTGACACCTTTCATGTGTCCCTCCTTAAGCCCTTATACATGTCCCGGTTTTCTGAGTCATCTGCCGGTACATCGGGTTCGTCTACGGACGATTACGAGGTGAACGCTATTTGGGGTGCAAGGTAGTTCATGGCAAAAGATTTTATTTGGTGGACTGGAAAGGTTACGGTCCTGAGGATAGGTCCTGGGAGCCTGCTGAGCACATTCGGGCTCTGCAGCTCATTGCTGCCTTCAAACGTAGCGAGGCCAAAGGAGGGGGCCCTAGGAGGGGGGTAATGTTAGGGGTTGAGTTCCCGCCTCTGCACAGGGGGAATCTCTGGCCATCTCCGCTGCAGTCTCCCATTCTTCTCCTGCCGCAGTGGAGCCTGCTCAGTGGAGACGTCGGTCCCAGCGTCTCGCTCAGTCTGACTCTGTACACAGAGTTACTGCTGCCTTTCCTTCTTCTGCCATTGAAGTCAGTGCTGTGCAGCGGCTAGCAGATGCTTCTGGGACTAAGTCCTGCTTTTCTCGTTCTGAGCATGCCCAGAGTAAGATCTCTCAGTGGAGATCGAGGGTCACATGATCAGATACTGCAGCTAAGGCCATTGGTCCTTCAGGAAGGTCCTGTAGGTGCTCACGCTCTGTGGCAGCCTCTCATTGGTCCTTCTAGGAAGGTCCTGTACATGCTGCAACTATTTAAGGCTCGCATGGCCGCACGGCCATGCGCTAGTATTGTTCTTTGTTATGTGCTTTGCGCCAGTGTGGTCACGTGAGAGTGTGTTCAGGGACCCAGCTGAAATAAGCCTCTAGAATGCTGGCACCTCCAGCGAGGAGTTTGTGTTTGTATGTATTCAGGGACATGGCTGAAATAAGCTCCTAGAATGCTGGCACCACTGGCGAGGAGTTTTGTGTGCATGCGTGACCACTGACTGCTCTCTGTTTGGGCAGTTAGCTTGAGCCTCTGTGAAGTCTAACAGGGCACAGTGCTTTGCTTTCACGGCTACTCGGTGAATTAACTGAGTTAGTCCATACCACCATATAGTGCCGCCGTTTGCTAGCAGCAGGTACTCCTGCACGGTGGACCCCGGGCTGCGAACACACCAATATCAATAAAAACATCTCTATTTACTTGGTGCATTCCGCTAGCCCTAACACTATAAAAAAAGAAAACAAATGAAGGTTAAAAGGTCTATGTAGCAAAAAAAAGTACAAAAAGTACTCCAACATACTCCGTACAAACATTTTACAAATGGATATATATATATATATATATATATATATATATATATATATATTTTTATTTTTTTGCATGGATTTGGATAATGATAGTTAATGGTTATGTTGATATATTTGTCAGACTATATGGTAAATGCACATCACAAACATTTTGTGAACAGAACTAAGGCTAGGTTCAGATTGCGTTAGTGCAATCCGTTTAGCGCGAGCGCTAGCGGATTGCGCTAACGCAATGTCTTTTTCGGGGCCGCGTTCAGGGGTCGCGTTAACGTCCCCGCTCTCGCAGATCCCGATCTGCGAGAGCGGGGAACGGACCTCTGGCGCGCCGCGGACGCTGCAAGCAGCGTCCGAGGCGCGCTACAAGAGACCGGCACATCGCTAGTGCATGCCGAAAATGACACGCGCTAGCAATGCGCTCTAACATTGCCGGCAATGGGAGCGCTAACGGACGCGGTGCACGGCGTTAATTTCGCCGTGCAACGCTGTCCGTTAGCGCTATCCCATTAACGCAATGGGAACCTAGCCTTAGAATAATTAATAAATTATTATTATTATTTATTATTATTATAGCGACATTTATTCCATGGTGCTTTACATATGATAAGTGATATACATAAAAAAAAACAAGTACAATAATCTTAAACAATACAGGTCACTGACTGGTAAAGGAGGAGAGAGGACCCTGCCTGCGAGGGTTCACAATCTACAATTGATGGGTGAGGATACAGTAGGTGAGGGTAGAGCTGGTCATTCAGAGGTTTGTCAGAAAAGGTAGCTCTTTAGGTCTTAATTTAAGGTTTCCATGGTAGGTGAGAGTCTGGTATGTTGGGGTAGAGAGTTCCAGAGAAGGGAAGATGTGCGGGCAATATCTTGTATGCGTTTGTGGGAAGAGGAGAAAAGAGAGGAGTAGAGAAGGAGATCTTGTGAGGATCGGAGGTTGCGTGCAGGTAAGTACTGGGAGATTAGGTCACACATACACGGAGGAGACAGGTTGTGGATGGCTTTGTATGTATTAATTAATAGATCTGTGGAAAATTGTAAATTATTTTTACAAGACAGCTAAAATTAGAAATAGAGTTTTAACATCATATTTGTTTTAAGGAGCACTATTTTTTGTTGTCTATGTCCTTTATGTGTTTTATTCTTAAATGAAGCAATTAGTACTTTCTTCACCATCTCATGATGCCTCTTGTCACCATCACTTGACTAGGGTTTCAATCCTTGCCACAATAATCACAAAGGACTTGTCGTTTCAATGTACAGTGCTGTCAAGTCGCTTTATTCATCAGCAAATGAAAGCAATATCGAAGTTTCGGTTCTGAATAGCGGACCTTCACCAGATACATGGATTGGAAAAGGAAGAGAGGTGTAGAAAAGAAAATGGCTGGAAAAACTGAAAATACACTGCAATGGCATGGTTCTGGAAGAGTAATTCTCTTTGATTACTTTTTCAAAGAGGGCAGTCAGGTATGTACATGCGGAATAACATTTTTTGGTCATTATATCATGTGTATTTTACATTTTTCACCAGTTTTACAATCTGCAAACTCTATTTCCAATTTGCAGTTGTCTCTGAGCTAGTGAGTGGTGACTAGCTGCTATATTCTCTCCAACACATAGCAGACACAGACATGAGATATTCCTGTCTTTCCATTTGTGAGTTATAATTGTTTAGAAGCAATAGCAGCATGGAGGATGTAATAAAGCCGTACTGACTAGGGTTGAGCGACTTTCATTTTTTTAAGATCGAGTAGGGTTTTGGGAAACCCGATTTTGTCCAGAGTCGAGTCGAGTGCAGTCGGCCGATTATCGCTAAAAGTCGGGGATCGACCGAAACACGAAACCCAATGCAAGTCAATGGGGAAGCATAGTCGGCAGTGAGTGGAGGCCAGGAAAACACCTACAGTGCCCATTTTAATGCCAAAAACATCCATTCTTGTTTCTGAAGCTTGCCAATCTTAATTAACTGTATAATAATAGTTGGGCATAGGGAATTGGGGGAAAGTTGTGGGGGGAGTAGGGCTGGCTCAAGTTTTTCGTGGGCCCAGGAAATGCGGACTACGTCACGGCGGTGTTGCAGGGAAAGGTAAGTATTTAAAAGTTGCAAGTGCTGTGATCCTGAGCAAGCAGGGGGGGGCCCACTCGTTCGCATTGCCACTGGCACAGGGCCCCTCAAATTACGGCGGTGTGTTTGCATGGCGGGGGCGCCTCCCACCAGCAGCGACACTTTTGCGTACTCTGAGGGGCCCTGTGCCAGTGACGTCGCCAACGAGTATGCCCCCCCACCTGATGAAGGAACCTGCACTTTCATCTGCACCTTCCTCTTTGTCCCTGTGTAAGGTGGTATAACATGCGGGAAGGGGAACCTTACTTTCAGCAGGGTCAGATTCTGGCTGTGTAGAGTACAAGGGGAATGTAGTGGTCTAGGTCAATGTACCAGCAGACTCATTTAGCAGTGGCTGGGCAATGGGCAGGATGAGGAGGAAACAGATATAGGGCCAAAGAATAAAGTAGGCTACATGCAGTTCAAAATTGGTAACAGGACTAAACAGGCGGCATTGCTTTGTTCAGTGGAGTAGCAAACCCAAGAGCAGCAGACACTGTTTCAAGGGCCTAACCACACTAGTAGGCCAAATGCAGTTTAATATCTGATAGTATAGGGCGAAAGCCAGAATGTGGAAGCTCAGCTTTGTTCAGTTGAGGACAACACCAGGGAGGGGCAGACACCTTTAGTAGGCCGGAAAAGCCTATTGCATTTTTTAAAATGGTAATTTGGAGCAGAAGGTTGAAGCTCAGCTTTATTTAGTTGAGGGCAACACCAGGGAGGGGCAGAAGCCGTTAGTAGGCCCTAACCACCATTTTTTTTTTTTAAAACCACTTAATGAGAGCCGGAAGGTTGAAGCTCAGCTTTATTTAGTTGAGGACAACACCAGGCAGGGGCACACAGACAGACACCTTTAGTAGGCCGGAAAAGCCTATTGCATTTTTTAAAATGGTAATTTGGAGCAGAAGGTTGAAGCTCAGCTTTATTTAGTTGAGGGCAACACCAGGGAGGGGCAGAAGCCGTTAGTAGGCCCTAACCACCATTTTTTTTTTTTTAAACCACTTAATGAGAGCCTGAAGGTTGAAGCTCAGCTTTATTTAGTTGAGGACAACACCAGGCAGGGGCACACAGACAGACACCTTTAGTAGGCCGGAAAAGCCTATTGCATTTTTTAAAATGGTAATTTGGAGCAGAAGGTTGAAGCTCAGCTTTATTTAGTTGAGGACAACACCAGGCAGGGGCACACAGACAGACACCTTTAGTAGGCCGGAAAAGCCTATTGCATTTTTTAAAATGGTAATTTGGAGCAGAAGGTTGAAGCTCAGCTTTATTTAGTTTAGGGCAACACCAGGGAGGGGCAGAAGCCGTTAGTAGGCCCTAACCACCCTTTTTTTTTTTTAAAACCACTTAATGAGAGCCGGAAGGTTGAAGCTCAGCTTTATTTAGTTGAGGACAACACCAGGCAGGGGCACACAGACAGACACCTTTAGTAGGCCGGAAAAGCCTATTGCATTTTTTAAAATGGTATTTTGGAGCAGAAGGTTGAAGCTCAGCTTTATTTAGTTGAGGGCAACACCAGGGAGGGGCAGAAGCCGTTAGTAGGCCCTAACCACCATTTTTTTTTTTTAAAACCACTTAATGAGAGCCGGAAGGTTGAAGCTCAGCTATATTTAGTTGAGGACAACACCAGGCAGGGGCACACAGACAGACACCTTTAGTAGGCCGGAAAAGCCTATTGCATTTTTTAAAATGGTAATTTGGAGCAGAAGGTTGAAGCTCAGCTTTATTTAGTTGAGGGCAACACCAGGCAGGGGCACACAGACAGACACCTTTAGTAGGCCGGAAAAGCCTATTGCATTTTTTAAAATGGTAATTTGGAGCAGAAGGTTGAAGCTCAGCTTTATTTAGTTGAGGGCAACACCAGGGAGGGGCAGAAGCCGTTAGTAGGCCCTAACCACCATTTTTTTTTTTTAAAACCACTTAATGAGAGCCGGAAGGTTGAAGCTCAGCTTTATTTAGTTGAGGGCAACACCAGGGAGGGGCAGAAGCCGTTAGTAGGCCCTAACCAAAGTTGAAGGCCAAATGCAGTTTAATTTCTGATACTATAGGCCGAAAGCCAGAAGGTGGAAGCTCCGATTTAGACAGTGGAGGACAATTTGAATTAGGGACTGCAGACAGACTTAGTAGGCTGTCCCCTGTGGACCATGCATCCACCACATTAACCCATTGCGCCGTAATGGACACGTAATCTTCCGTGGCCATGCCTACAGGTCCATGCGTCTGTTGTCAGGTGCACCTTTGTACTCACAGATTGCCAGAGTGCATGGACAATGCGGTCTTCTACATGCTGGTGGAGGGTTGGGATGGCTTTTCTCGCAAAAGAAGTGTCGACTGGTTAGCTTGTAGCGTGGTACAGCGTAGTCCATCATGGCCTTATTAATAGTAAATAAAATATATAACTAGGCTCTATGAACTTTTAAATAGGTTCCAGGGGTACACGGGCAGCATTGGTGTGGTCAGTGGAGGAGTATTGCAAGTAGGGGCTGCAGACAGGCTATCAAAGGCCTAAAATAACAAACAGTAGGCAGTCATGGCAGTTTTACATCGGTTACATGGATACACAGGCAGGCACTCCAGGCAGCATTGTGGTCAGTGGAGGAGTATTGCAAGTAGGGGCCGCAGACAGGCTATCAAAGGCCTAAAATAACAAACAATAGGCTCATTGCAGTTTTACAGCGGTTACATGGATAGACGGGCAGGCAGCTTGGTGGTGAGTGGAGGAGTATTTAAAGTAGGGACCGCAGACAGGCTATCAAAGGCCTAACATAACAAACAATAGGCTCATGGCAGTTTTACAGCGGTTACATGGATACACGGGCAGGCAGCTTGGTGGTCAGTGGAGGAGTATTTAAAGTAGGGACCGCAGACAGGCTTCAAAGGCCTAACATAAGAAAATGGGCTGGCTGTAGGCACTTTATAATTGGTTCCAGGGGTACACGGGCAGCAGTGGTCTGGTCAGTGGAGGACTAGTGGAAGGAGGGACCGCAGACAGGCTTCAAAGGCCTAACATAAAAAAATGGGCTGGCTGTAGGCACTTTATAATTGGTTCCAGGGGTACACGGGCAGCAGTGGTCTGGTCAGTGGAGGACTAGTGGAAGGAGGGACCGCAGACAGGCTTCAAAGGCCTAAAATAACAAACAATAGGCTCATGGCAGTTTTACAGCGGTTACATGGATACACGGGCAGGCAGCTTGGTGGTCAGTGGAGGAGTATTTAAAGTAGGGACCGCAGACAGGCTTCAAAGGCCTAACATAAGAAAATGGGCTGGCTGTAGGCACTTTATAATTGGTTCCAGGGGTACACGGGCAGCAGTGGTCTGGTCAGTGGAGGACTAGTGGAAGGAGGGACCGCAGACAGGCTTCAAAGGCCTAACATAAAAAAATGGGCTGGCTGTAGGCACTTTATAATTGGTTCCAGGGGTACACGGGCAGCAGTGGTCTGGTCAGTGGAGGACTAGTGGAAGGAGGGACCGCAGACAAGCTTCAAAGGCCTAAAATAACAAACAATAGGCTCATGGCAGTTTTACAGCGGTTACATGGATACACGGGCAGGCAGCTTGGTGGTCAGTGGAGGAGTATTTAAAGTAGGGACCGCAGACAGGCTTCAAAGGCCTAACATAAGAAAATGGGCTGGCTGTAGGCACTTTATAATTGGTTCCAGGGGTACACGGGCAGCAGTGGTCTGGTCAGTGGAGGACTAGTGGAAGGAGGGACCGCAGACAGGCTTCAAAGGCCTAACATAAAAAAATGGGCTGGCTGTAGGCACTTTATAATTGGTTCCAGGGGTACACGGGCAGCAGTGGTCTGGTCAGTGGAGGACTAGTGGAAGGAGGGACCGCAGACAGGCTTCAAAGGCCTAAAATAACAAACAATAGGCTCATGGCAGTTTTACAGCGGTTACATGGATACACGGGCAGGCAGCTTGGTGGTCAGTGGAGGAGTATTTAAAGTAGGGACCGCAGACAGGCTTCAAAGGCCTAACATAACAAACAATAGGCTCATGGCAGTTTTACAGCGGTTACATGGATACACGGGCAGGCAGCTTGGTGGTCAGTGGAGGAGTATTTAAAGTAGGGACCGCAGACAGGCTTCAAAGGCCTAACATAAGAAAATGGGCTGGCTGTAGGCACTTTATAATTGGTTCCAGGGGTACACGGGCAGCAGTCGTCTGGCCAGTGGAGGACTAGTGGAAGGAGGGACCGCAGACAGGCTTCAAAGGCCTAACATAAAAAAATGGGCTGGCTGTAGGCACTTTATAATTGGTTCCAGGGGTACACGGGCAGCAGTGGTCTGGTCAGTGGAGGACTAGTGGAAGGAGGGACCGCAGACAGGCTTCAAAGGCCTAAAATAACAAACAATAGGCTCATGGCAGTTTTACAGCGGTTACATGGATACACGGGCAGGCAGCTTGGTGGTCAGTGGAGGAGTATTTAAAGTAGGGACCGCAGACAGGCTTCAAAGGCCTAACATAAGAAAATGGGCTGGCTGTAGGCACTTTATAATTGGTTCCAGGGGTACACGGGCAGCAGTGGTCTGGTCAGTGGAGGACTAGTGGAAGGAGGGACCGCAGACAGGCTTCAAAGGCCTAACATAAAAAAATGGGCTGGCTGTAGGCACTTTATAATTGGTTCCAGGGGTACACGGGCAGCAGTGGTCTGGTCAGTGGAGGACTAGTGGAAGGAGGGACCGCAGACAGGCTTCAAAGGCCTAAAATAACAAACAATAGGCTCATGGCAGTTTTACAGCGGTTACATGGATACACGGGCAGGCAGCTTGGTGGTCAGTGGAGGAGTATTTAAAGTAGGGACCGCAGACAGGCTTCAAAGGCCTAACATAACAAACAATAGGCTCATGGCAGTTTTACAGCGGTTACATGGATACACGGGCAGGCAGCTTGGTGGTCAGTGGAGGAGTATTTAAAGTAGGGACCGCAGACAGGCTTCAAAGGCCTAACATAAGAAAATGGGCTGGCTGTAGGCACTTTATAATTGGTTCCAGGGGTACACGGGCAGCAGTGGTCTGGCCAGTGGAGGACTAGTGGAAGGAGGGACCGCAGACAGGCTTCAAAGGCCTAACATAAAAAAATGGGCTGGCTGTAGGCACTTTATAATTGGTTCCAGGGGTACACGGGCAGCAGTGGTCTGGTCAGTGGAGGACTAGTGGAAGGAGGGACCGCAGACAGGCTTCAAAGGCCTAAAATAACAAACAATAGGCTCATGGCAGTTTTACAGCGGTTACATGGATACACGGGCAGGCAGCTTGGTGGTCAGTGGAAAAGTATTTAAAGTAGGGACCGCAGACAGGCTTCAAAGGCCTAACATAAGAAAATGGGCTGGCTGTAGGCACTTTATAATTGGTTCCAGGGGTACACGGGCAGCAGTGGTCTGGTCAGTGGAGGACTAGTGGAAGGAGGGACCGCAGACAGGCTTCAAAGGCCTAACATAAAAAAATGGGCTGGCTGTAGGCACTTTATAATTGGTTCCAGGGGTACACGGGCAGCAGTGGTCTGGTCAGTGGAGGACTAGTGGAAGGAGGGACCGCAGACAGGCTTCAAAGGCCTAAAATAACAAACAATAGGCTCATGGCAGTTTTACAGCGGTTACATGGATACACGGGCAGGCAGCTTGGTGGTCAGTGGAGGAGTATTTAAAGTAGGGACCGCAGACAGGCTTCAAAGGCCTAACATAAGAAAATGGGCTGGCTGTAGGCACTTTATAATTGGTTCCAGGGGTACACGGGCAGCAGTGGTCTGGTCAGTGGAGGACTAGTGGAAGGAGGGACCGCAGACAGGCTTCAAAGGCCTAACATAAAAAAATGGGCTGGCTGTAGGCACTTTATAATTGGTTCCAGGGGTACATGGGCAGCAGTGGTCTGGCCAGTGGAGGACTAGTGGAAGGAGGGACCGCAGACAGGCTTCAAAGGCCTAACATAAAAAAATGGGCTGGCTGTAGGCACTTTATAATTGGTTCCAGGGGTACACGGGCAGCAGTGGTCTGGTCAGTGGAGGACTAGTGGAAGGAGGGACCGCAGACAGGCTTCAAAGGCCTAAAATAACAAACAATAGGCTCATGGCAGTTTTACAGCGGTTACATGGATACACGGGCAGCTTGGTGGTGAGTGGAGGAGTAGTGCAAGGAGTGTCTGTCCCAGTACTCCCAAAATATAAATAGATGTTAATGTCTCGCAAAACAACCAAAACAAAAAAAAAGGTGGCATACTTAGGTACAGGGGTGGGCTCATCTGCTGAGTTTCTGACATAGTAATTTGGCAGTAACTATTTAATGGTGCCAATATAGGACACAGACACAGACTACTTTAAGTTGCATCGTAGATGTCTACAAATTTGTATTGTCAGTGCCAGACATTGAATGATGTCAGCGAATAGACTAAAGATTGGTGGAGCTGTGCGACATAATTTTGCATGTGGTAGAGCACATTTTGAGCTGGGTTAGGGGGGAACTCTCTAGAGGCCGGCGGGACCGCCCCAGGGCCCCTCATGTTACAACGGTGTGTCTGACGTTGGGTGTGCACCACCACCGCCAGAGACACTACATTGTACTATGAGGGACCCAGTAGCAATGCCGTCAACCAAAAGCGAGCACACCCACCTCTTCAGACAAACAGCAGTCTCACGGGTGCTTGCGCCAAGTCGCGATACCACGGCCCCGTGTGGGGAGTTTGGCCATTTAGGGAGGTGTAAACATGTCGTATGCTGTACAATCAGCTGCAGCAAATTAGACATTAGAAAAGTAATTCACAGGCAAGAGCCTTTCATAGGAAAGCTAGGTGTCGGCCGGGCAAGGTGGGGCAAAAGATTTCGAAATCCAGTTGTGGTTCATTTTAATGAATGTTAGATCGTCAACATTTTGGGTAGCCAGACGAGTCCTTTTTTCGGTTAATATTGAACCTGCAGCACTGAATACTCTTTCTGATAGGACACTTGCTGCCGGGCAAGCAAGCTCCTGCAATGCATATTCTGCCAATTCTGGCCAGGTGTCTAATTTGGAGGCCCAGTAATCAAATGGGAATGACGGTTGAGGGAGAACATCGATAAGGGATGAAAAATAGTTAGTAACCATACTGGACAAATGTTGTCTCCTGTCACTTTCAATTGATGCAGCAGTACCTGTCCTGTCTGCGGTCATAGCAAAATCACTCCACAACCTGGTCAGAAAACCCCTCTGTCCAACGCCACTTCTGATGTGTGCACCCCTAACACTCCTAGTCTGCTGCCCCCTGGAGCTCGTGTGAGAACGATCACGTGCGCTGTGTGCTGGGAATGCCTGAAGCAAACGGTCAACAAGAGTTGATTGTTTGGTTGCTAATATTAGTTCCAAGTTCTCATGTGGCATAATATTTTGCAATTTGCCTTTATAGCGTGGATCAAGGAGGCAGGCCAACCAGTAATCGTCATCGTTCATCATTTTCGTAATGCGTGTGTCCCTTTTTAGGATACGTAAGGCATAATCCGCCATGTGGGCCAAAGTTCCAGTTGTCAAATCTCCGGTTGTGATTGGTTGAGGGGCAGTTGCAGGCAAATCTACGTCACTTGTGTCCCTCAAAAAACCAGAACCCGGCCGTGACACGCAACCAATTTCCTGTGCCCCCGGGAAAGGTTCGGCATTAAAAATATACTCATCCCCATCATCCTCCTCGTCCTCCACCTCCTCTTCGCCCGCTACCTCGTCCTGTACACTGCCCTGACCAGACAATGGCTGACTGTCATCAAGGCTTTCCTCTTCCTCTGGTGCAGACGCCTGCTCCTTTATGTGCGTCAAACTTTGCATCAGCAGACGCATTAGGGGGATGCTCATGCTTATTACGGCATTGTCTGCACTAACCAGCCGTGTGCATTCCTCAAAACACTGAAGGACTTGACACATGTCTTGTATCTTAGACCACTGCACACCTGACAACTCCATGTCTGCCATCCTACTGCCTGCCCGTGTATCCTCCCACAAATAAATAACAGCACGCCTCTGTTCGCACAGTCTCTGAAGCATGTGCAGTGTTGAGTTCCACCTTGTTGCAACGTCTATGATTAGGCGATGCTGGGGAAGGTTCAAAGACCGCTGATAGGTCTGCATACGGCTGGCGTGTACAGGCGAACGTCGGATATGTGAGCAAAGTGCACGCACTTTGAGGAGCAGGTCGGAGAACCCAGGATAAGTTTTCAATAAGCACTGCACCACCAGGTTTAAGGTGTGAGCCAGGCAAGGAATGTGTTTCAGTTGGGAAAGGGAGATGGCAGCCATGAAATTCCTTCCGTTATCACTCACTACCTTGCCTGCCTCAAGATCTACTGTGCCCAGCCACGACTGTGTTTCTTGTTGCAAGAACTCGGACAGAACTTCCGCGGTGTGTCTGTTGTCGCCCAAGCACTTCATAGCCAATACAGCCTGCTGACGCTTGGCAGTAGCTGGCCCATAATGGGACAACTGGTGTGCAACAGTGTCATCTGCCGATGGAGTGGTTGGCAGACTGCGTTCTGTGGAAGAGCTGTAGCTTCTGCAGCAGGACGAGGAGGAGGAGGAGGAGGGGGTGCGAACGCCTACAGCCAACTGTTTCCTAGACCGTGGGCTAGGCACAACTGTCCCTAAATTGATGTCGCCTGTGGACCCTGCATCCACCACATTCACCCAGTGTGCCGTGATGGACACATAACGTCCCTGGCCATGCCTACTGGTCCATGCATCTGTAGTCAGGTGCACCTTTGTACTCACAGATTGCCTGAGTGCATGGACGATGCGCTGTTTAACATGCTGGTGCAGGGCTGGGATGGCTTTTCTGGAAAAAAAGTGTCGACTGGGTAGCTCGTATCGTGGTTCAGCGTACTCCATCAGGGCTTTGAAAGCTTCGCTTTCAACTAACCGGTAGGGCATCATCTCTAACGAGATTAGTCTAGCTATGTGGGCGTTAAAACACTGTGTACGCGGATGCGAGGATAAGTACTTCCTTTTTCTAACCAGAGTCTCATGTAGGTTGAGCTGGACTGGAGAGCTGGAGATCGTGGAACTTTCGGGTGTGCCGGTGTACATGGCAGACTGAGAGACGGTTGGAGACGGTATTGTTTCCGCCGGTGCCCTAGATGCAATATTTCCTCCTACAAAACTGGTGATTCCCTGACCCTGACTGCTTTTGGCTGGCAAAGAAACCTGCACAGATACTGCCGGTGGTGCGGAAAATGGTGGCCTTACAGTGACGGAAGGGATGTTGCGTTGCTGACTAGCTTCATTGGCCGAGGGTGCTACAACCTTGAGGGACGTTTGGTAGTTAGTCCAGGCTTGAAAATGCATGGTGGTTAAGTGTCTATGCATGCAACTAGTATTTAGACTTTTCAGATTCTGACCTCTGCTTAAGCTAGTTGAACATTTTTGACAGATGACTTTGCGCTGATCAGTTGGATGTTGTTTAAAAAAATGCCAGACTGCACTCTTCCTAGACTCGGATCCCTTTTCAGGGATTGCAGACTGAGCTTTAACCGGATGGCAACGCTGTGCTCCAACAGGTTTTGGCTTTGACACGCGTTTTGGGCCAGATACGGGCCCGGCAGATGGAACCTGTTGCGATGTTGATGCCTGCTGCGGCCCCTCCTCCACCTCCGCTTCTGAACTACTGCCGCCTGCACCCTGTTCCCCCAATGGCTGCCAATCGGGGTCAATAACTGGGTCATCTATTACCTCCTCTTCGAGCTCGTGTGCAACTTCGTCTGTGTCACTGTGTCGGTCGGTGGTATAGCGTTCGTGGCGGGGCAACATAGTCTCATCAGGGTCTGATTGTGGATCTGTACCCTGAGAGGGCAATGTGGTGGTCTGAGTCAAAGGAGCAGCATAGTACTCTGGCTGTGGCTGTGCATCAGTGCACTCCATGTCAGAATATACTTGTAATGGGCATGGCCTGTTAAATGTTTCACTTTCTAAGCCAGGGACGGTATGTGTAAAGAGCTCCATGGAGTGACCCGTTGTGTCGCCTGCTGCATCCTTCTCTCTTGTTGTAGTTTTTGCTGAGGAGGACAAGGAAGCGACTTGTCCCTGACCGTGAACATCCACAAGCGACGCGCTGCTTTTACATTTACCAGTTTCGGAAGAGGAGGCAAAAGAGCTAGAGGCTGAATCTGCAATGTAAGCCAAAACTTGCTGTTGCTGCTCCGCCTTTAAAAGCGGTTTTCCTACTCCCAGAAAAGAGAGCGTTCGAGGCCTTGTGTAGCCTGACGACGAAACTGGCTCCACAGCTCCAGACTTAGGTGGAATATTTTTATCCCCACGACCACCTGATGCTCCACTACCACTACCATCATTACCAGCTGACAATGAACGCCCACGACGACCTCTTGCACCAGACTTCCTCATTGTTTTAAAATCTTAACCAAAGTAACTTTATTTGTTGCTGTCAAACAACTTACACGGTGAGCTATAACTTCAGTATGATTTCAATATCCCTTAACAGGTTGGTGAGACCACAAGGAAAATCAGGCACAATGTTACACACTCTGTTTTCTGTGGCACAAAATCACAGAGATGACACACACGCAGGACTGTCACTCAAGCACTAATGTCAATATTAATCTCCCACCTAATTTATTTTTTTTTTTTTCTCAGGGAGACTTTAGAAACCAAATAATATTAAAAAAAAAAAAAAAAAAAAGGCTTTCTATGGCCCACAATTAGAGAGAGAGAGGTGGCACACCCAGGAGTCAAGACTGGCGCACAAGCTGAAAGGGCAATATTACTCTCCCACTGTTTTTTTAAGTTTTTTTTTTATTTCAGGGAGACTTTAGAAACCAAATAATATAAAAAAAAAAAAAAAAAAAAAAAAAAAATAGGCTTTCTATAGCCCACTGAATGATAGAGAGAGGTGGCACACCCAGGAGTCAAGACTGGCACACAAGCTGAAAGGGCAATATTACTCTCCCACTGTTTTTTTATGTTTTTTTTTTTTTTTCAGGGAGACTTTAGAAACCAAATAATATTTAAAAAAAAATTAAAAAAAATAGGCTTTCTATAGCCCACTGAATGAGAGATAGCACACACAGCAGTGGCACACAAGCCCTGACTGAGGCCAATATTTTTCTCCCACTGATTGATGTAGTGTTTTTGTGTTGAGGTAGATTTTAGAACACAAATCAAGGAAAAAAAAAAATGCTTTCTATGGCCCACTGAATGAGAGAGAGGTGGCACACCCAGGAGTCAAGACTGGCACACAAGCTGAAAGGGCAATATTACTCTCCCACTGTTTTTTTATGTTTTTTTTTTTTTTAAGGGAGACTTTAGAAACCCAATAATATTTAAAAAAAAAAATAAATAGGCTTTCTATGGCCCACTGAATGAGAGGGAGAGAGGTGGCACACCCAGGAGTCAAGACTGGCACACAAGCTGAAAGGGCAATATTACTCTCCCACTGTTTTTTTATGTATTTTTTGTTTTTTAAGGGAGACTTTAGAAACCCAATAATATTTAAAAAAATAAATAAATAGGCTTTCTATGGCCCACTGAATGAGAGGGAGAGAGGTGGCACACCCAGGAGTCAAGACTGGCACACAAGCTGAAAGGGCAATATTACTCTCCCACTGTTTTTTTATGTATTTTTTGTTTTTTAAGGGAGACTTTAGAAACCCAATAATATTTAAAAAAAAAAATAAATAGGCTTTCTATGGCCCACTGAATGAGAGGGAGAGAGGTGGCACACCCAGGAGTCAAGACTGGCACACAAGCTGAAAGGGCAATATTACTCTCCCACTGTTTTATTATGTATTTTTTGTTTTTTAAGGGAGACTTTAGAAACCCAATAATATTTAAAAAAAAAATAAATAGGCTTTCTATGGCCCACTGAATGAGAGGGAGAGAGGTGGCACACCCAGGAGTCAAGCCTGGCACACAAGCTGAAAGGGCAATATTACTCTCCCACTGTTTTTTTATGTATTTTTTGTTTTTTAAGGGAGACTTTAGAAACCCAATAATATTTAAAAAAAAAAATAAATAGGCTTTCTATGGCCCACTGAATGAGAGGGAGAGAGGTGGCACACCCAGGAGTCAAGACTGGCACACAAGCTGAAAGGGCAATATTACTCTCCCACTGTTTTTTTAGGTATTTTTTTTTTCAGGGAGACTTTAGAAA
Organism: Ranitomeya variabilis; assembly: GCF_051348905.1. Lineage (NCBI taxonomy): Eukaryota > Metazoa > Chordata > Amphibia > Anura > Dendrobatidae > Ranitomeya > Ranitomeya variabilis. Next base: position 529,914,590 of record NC_135237.1, on the reverse strand, counting down.
CCAAATAATATTAAAAAAAAAAAAAAAAAAAAATAGGCTTGCTATAGCCCACTGAATGAGAGATAGCACACACAGCAGTGGCACACAAGCCCTGACTGAGGCCAATATTTTTCTCCCACTGATTGATGTAGTGTTTTTGTGTTGAGGTAGAATTTAGAACACAAATCACGGAAAAAATAAATAGGCTTTCTATGGCCCACTCAGTGAGAGATGGCACACACAGGGATGGCACTGTAGCAGAAATGCCAATCTTAATCTCCCACAAAAAAAACAAAAAAAAAACAGGGACTGTCCTACAATTACTATCTCCCTGCAGTAATGTAAGCCAGGTATGGCAGGCAGCAATAGGAGTGGACTGATGCACAAATTAAATAAAAAGTGTGGACAAACAAAAAAGATAGCTGTGCAGAAAGGAAGGAACAAGAGGATATGTGCTTTGAAAAAAGCAGTTGGTTTCCACAGTGGCATACACACAGCAATACAGCTATCACGGAGCCTTCTAGGGCAGCCCAATGAGCTACAGCGCTGAGGGGAAAAAAAAAAAAAATAGCTTCCACAGTCCCTGCACACCGAAGGTGGTGTTGGACAGTGGAAATCGCTGCAGCACAAGCGGTTTGGTGGTTAGTGGACCCTGCCTAACGCTCTCCCTGCTTCTGACGAAGCGGCAGCAACCTGTCCCTAAGCTCAGATCAGCAGCAGTAAGATGGCGGTCGGCGGGAACGCCCCTTTATAGCCCCTGTGACGCCGCAGACAGCAAGCCAATCACTGCAATGCCCTTCTCTAAGATGGTGGGGACCAGGATCTATGTCATCACGCTGCCCACACTCTGCGTTCACCTTCATTGGCTGAGAAATGGCGCTTTTCGCGTCACTGAAACGCGACTTTGGCGCGAAAGTCGCGTACCGCATGGCCGACAAGCACAGGGGTCGGATCGGGTTTCATGAGACGCCGACTTAGCCAAAAGTCGGCGACTTTTGAAAATGATCGACCCGTTTCGCTCAACCCTAGTACTGACTAATTTAGCTACGAATATGACACCGAAATGATATAAAATAATTATTAATAAGCAGTAGCACTATCTGCAAGGTAAATTTTAGCTGATTTTTAGAATTATGTGTTTGATGAGACAGTGAATGCAGAAGTTTATAAGTGGAGATAGAAGATGTAGCTCAAAAGTGGAGAAAAAAGATTTTGTTTGAATGAGACATATTACAAAGTTTATATTATTTGCTTGCACTAACAATTGATACTAAGTTTGTTAAACCTATAGTGACCATTTTTTATGATTATACATTGCTTATATAACATCATCATATTCTGCAGCACTTTACACACATTATATTTGCTGTTTCCAATGGGGATCACAATCTAAATTCCCTATCAGTATGTTGTTGCAATATGTGAGAAAACCTGAGAACCCGGAGGAAACCCACACAAACAAACAGAGAATATAGAAACTTCATTCAGATGTTGTCCTTTGTGTGATTGGAACCCAGGACCCCAGACCATTTAAAGGGAAAGTGCAATACCTAAAATGTCCTTAATAAATATATTTCTTTCACCCTAAACACTTTTATAATTAGAATTATAATAAATGACGCTACACTTTTTTCTACACAGATAATTCTTGAAAGAGTGACACCACTGCCATCTCTCAGCATTCATCACAGCCTTCAAATACATTTTCATAATGGGGTAGTAATGGTGTCACTCACCCTGCTTCTATCACCACTCCCTGATGACAACTTGTTTCATACCATGAAGCTGAGGCAGCAAGGACAGTGGCAGAGTACTGGAGCTAAATTCACTTCTCCCACAGCTTCTAAAATCACAGTGGATTCATGATATCTTCAGTGTAACCCCTTGATGACGTCTTGATCCAGGCAGGGTGGTAGATGCTGCGAGAAAGTGAGCGCAGGCAAAGCCTCCTTATGATGACTTGTTTGTTGGAGTCTGAAAGGAAGTCAAATAAAAACCACATTCAGGATTAACATGATAAGGAGAAGTATAGGGTATTTTATAATAAAGCAAATTGAAAAAAGTGTTTAGGGAGCAAAAATAGATATTTATAAGGGACATTTTAGGTATTGGACTATCTGTTTACCGTATATACTCGAGTATAAGCCGACCCAAGTATAAGCCGACCCCCTTAATTTTGCCACAAAAAACTGGGAAAACTTATTGACTCGAGTATAAGCCTAGGGTGGAAAATACAGCAGCTACCGGTGAATTTCAAAAATAAAAATAGATGCTCCATACCGTTCATTATTGCCCCAAAGGAGGTTCCATATAAAGCTGTGCCATATATAATGCTCCATACCGTTGATTATTGCCCCATAGATGCTCCATATATAGCTGTGCCATATAGAATGCTCTGCACCGTTCATTATGGCCCCATAGATGCTCCTTATAAAGCTGTGCCATATATAATGCTCTGCACCATTCATTATGGCCCCATAGATGCCCTATATACAATGCTCTGCACCGTTCATTATGGCCCCATAGATGCTCCATATAAAGCAGTGCCATATATGCTCTGCACTGTTCATTATGGCCCCATAGATGCTCCTTATTAAGCTGTGCCATATATGCTCTGCACTGTTCATTGTTGCCCCATAGATGTGCCATATAAATCTGTGCCATATATAATGCTCTGCACCATTGCCCCATAGATGTGCCATATAAATCTGTGCCATATATAGTGCTCTGCACCGTTGCCCCATAGATGTGCCATATAAATCTGTGCCATATATAGTGCTCTGCACCGTTGCCCCATAGATACTCCACATAAATCTGTGCCATATATAATGCTCTGCACCGTTGCCCCATAGATGTGCCATATAAATCTGTGCCATATATAATGCTCTGCACCGTTGCCCCATACATACTCCACATAAATCTGTGCCATATATAACGCTGCTGCTGCAATAAAAAAAAAGCACATACTCACCTTTCTTGCTTGCAGCTCCTCAGCGTCCCTTCCCGGCGTCTCTCCGCACTGACTGATCAGGCAGAGGGCGGCGCGCACACTATATGCGTCATCGCACCCTCTGACCTGAACAGTCAGAACAAGAGGACGCGAAGACAGAGCGGTGCCCGGCGTGTGGAACGTGGACAGGTGAATATAAAATACTCACCTAGTCCCGGCGATCCTGACGCTCCCCCTGCCTGTCACACTGTCTCCGGGTGCCGCAGCCTCTTCCTCTGTCAGCGGTCACCGGCACCGCTGATTAGAGAAATGAATTTGCAGCTCCACCCCTATGGGAGTGGAGTCCATAATCATTTCTCTAATGAGCGGTCCCACGTGACCGCTGTACAGGGGAAGAGCTGTGGCACCCGAAGACAGTGTGACAGGTGGGGTGAGCGTCAGGATCGCCGGGACTAGGTGAGTATGCCTCAGCGCCCTCTCCCCCTCACCCGCCGACCCCACCGCCGACCGTGACTTGAGTATAAGCTGAGAGGGGCACTTTCAGCCCAAAAATTTGGGCTGAAAATCTCGGCTTATACTCGAGTATATACGGTAATTACAGGAATAGTACCATAAGACAATGGTATCAAGTCCTAAATTTGGTGCAAATTTTTGTCATTCACCACCAGCTGAATGCAACAATTGCCTGTATTACACATGTCTGAAATTAGACTTAATTTCTCTTTCTACCATCATACGTGGGAACTTTAGTGTCTTAACCAAGCTATTTGCATAACTGTGATCATAATGTTAATTTGCATATGCAATGCGAGGTTAGACAATTAAAAATATAAGGGTTAAAATCTCCCTGTATAGAAAAATCAGACATCAATAAATATGTAAAATATAATAGTAGTACACCACTGGCAAAGACAAATATCCAGCCGAGTAGCTTCAGATGCCCAAGAGTTGGGAGTTAGTGGTAAGGGATAATGAAAGGAATATGTCCTTGGACAGATTAAAGGAAACAAATAGGGCGATAAGTGGAGACAAGAGAAGAGAGATGGGTAGGTGCAGACTTGATGAGGGCTTTGAAGGTTAAAATTAGAAATTCAAATTGAATCTTGGAAGAAACAGGCTCAGGCTGCAAGAGTCACATTTGAAAAACAATTAAAGAAAAAACACTGTACACTGACAATGGTATGAAATTTTGCCTGAAGACTGGAAGTCACATGGTTAATGTATACATATACTGTATCTATAAAAAAAGACACATACATTTTTTTTCAACATCTGACATGAAATTAGAATAGATCTTTTCTGTTTTAGGTCAATTAGGATTATCATAATTATTAATATTTGCCAAATGCCGGAATAATGAGAGCGAGAGAGAATGTTTTAAGACATTTTTATAACTTACTGCAAAGTCAAAAGTTTACATACATTTCATTAATATTTGAAACTTCTGGTTTCAATTGTATATTGTATATAAGGGTTTGTGGTGATACAATAGCTGTTGTTGACAGTGGATGACAAAGGCAAAATATAATGTATTCTGGTTCAAAAAAAGTTATTGTTTTTTTGCCCAATTTTTACCTATCCACACGATATTTAAGTCTGGTCAACACAAAAAAATCATCAGCAAAGGTAATATGTCTGTTTTATGGAGTTTGATGTGTGGATTCCAAAAATATGCTTAGTTTTGCTCTATCACATAAAGTTTCTGAGAAGTATTTTATTACTAGGTTATTTCTGCATTTTCAATGTATGTATTTTTTCCTATGTTACTCCCATTTCTTTGCTTGTCGTATTTAGTTGTGAATTTTCTTACAGGGACAACATCAGTAAAGGTTTTAATGAGTTTTATGGGAAGGAGTATTGACAGTGCAGTCAACCAATGACTGCTTCTCGGAAAGTCACATGTTATGGGGAGGAGCTAACTGTTATGAGGCGGTAAGATTTGAGTCAGTCAGAAAAGAGAAAAGAATGGCAATGGCAGCAAGGACTGGTATGTGAGACTCTGACAGGAGACAGGCCTCTACAGGGATCTGAGCCCTGCCACTGGGAGATAGAAGGGAAGGCAGCAGATAGCCGTCATTGTGAGAGGATTTTCACTGCATTTCTGGGAGGGCAAGTCGCCTCAGAGGGAAGAAAACAGCTGAGCCACTAAGATGTAACTCAGTGAGGAAGGGTCTCCACAAAGAGAGAACCTGAGAGCAGCAAATATCACACTGAGAAACTGCCTGTCTGCAAATGTTCATCTGTAAGGAATAGGCTGACCTGTTTACCTCACAACTGTAACATAGTTATCTACCAGATTACCTCCAGTAAAACCAGTTCTAAATTTAAGCTGCCTCTGTCATCTCTGGGGAAATATCTACATATAATCAGTCTGCTCATCGCATTTTTTTTTAGTTTGTCACCACCATTGAACTGAACTTACTCTACTGTTTGATCTCATTTAAAGGAGAAAAATGCCCCGACAGTGTATCAATCATCCGAACAGATTCTGCTATGTGTGTGGTTTTTAAACACCAAAAGGCCAAGTACATTCAATCACTCATGATTAGTGTTGAGCATTCCGATACCGCAAGTATCGGGTATCAGCCGATATTTGCTGTATCGGAATTCCGATACCGAGATCCGATACTTTTGTGGTATCGGGAATCGGAATCGGAAGTTCCCAGTGTATGGTTCCCAGGGTCTGAAGGAGAGGAAACTCTCCTTCAGGCCCTGGAATCCATATCCATGTAAAAAATAAAGAATTAAAATAAAAAATAGGGATATACTCACCCTCTGACGCGCCCTGGTAGTAACCGGCAGCCTTCTTTGCTTAAAATGCGCGCGTTTACTGCCTTCCGTGACGTCACGGCTTCTGATTGGTCGCGTGCCGCCCATGTGACTGCGACGCGACCAATCACAACAAGCCGTGACGTAATTTTCAGGTCCTGAATGCCTAATTCTAGGCATTCAGGACCTGAAAATTACGTCACGGCTTCTGATTGGTCGCGTGCCACCCATGTGACCGCGACGCGACCAATCACAACAAGCCGTGACGTAATTTTCAGGTCCTGAATGCCTAATTCTAGAATTAGGCATTCAGGACCTGAAAATTACATCACAGCTTGTTGTGATTGGTCGCGTTACGGTCACATGGGCGGCACGCGACCAATCAGAAGCCGTGACGTCACGGAAGGCAGTAAACGCACGCATTTTAAGCAAAGAAGGCTGCCGGTTCCCTCGATAAGGTGCAGGCTGCGTCGGAGAGGTGAGTATATCAATATTTTTTATTTTAATTCTTTATTTTACACATTAATATGGATCCCAGGGCCTGAAGGAGAGTTTCCTCTCCTTCAGACACTGGGATCCATCAGGGATACCGTCCGATACTTGAGTCCCATTGACTTGTATTGGTATCGGGTATCGGTATCGGATTAGATCCGATACTTTGCCGGTATCGGCCGATACTTTCCGATACCGATACTTTCAAGTATCGGATGGTATCGCTCAACACTACTCATGATATTAAAAAGATGTACCAGATGTACTTTAAATGTCCACTTGGTGATCAAGACAAAAGCTGGGCCCCTCGTGATATGCTCAAGTTGTTCAAGTGGTCTTAGTGACTGGTTGAATATGAGGAAAGTGGCTATGCCAACTGCTGTTCCCATGATTTGGAGAGAACCCAACTGCTACTTTTGTTTTGTCAAACTGAAGGGCTTTTCTACAAAGATTAAACATAAGATTAATTACCCTGAACTTGAATCTGCAATTAGGCCAGTTCCACATGATGGTACTTGTTGTCTGGATTGGATGAAAATGAAGTAGAATATGAAGATTATGGAGCTGAAGCTGATGGCGAAGACATGGAGACCTCAAGTCAAGATGCATATGTACCTGATGGAGCAGCCGAGCAGCCAGAATACTTTACTCAACATGAATTAAATGATCTCATCAGTAGTGTTGAGCGATACCGTCCGATACTTGAAAGTATCGGTATCGGAAAGTATCGGCCGATACCGGCAAAGTATCGGATCCAATCCGATACCGATACCCGATACCAATACAAGTCAATGGGACTCAAGTATCGGACGGTATTCCTGATGGTTCCCAGGGTCTGAAGGAGAGGAAACTCTCCTTCAGGCCCTGGGAACCATATTAATGTGTAAAAGAAAGAATTAAAATAAAAAATATTGCTATACTCACCTGTCCGACGCAGCCGGGACCTCAGCGAGGGAACCGGCAGCGTTGTTTGTTTAAAATTCGCGCTTTTACTTGGTTACGTGAGGTCCCGGCTTGTGATTGGTCAGGGCGGCCATGTTGCCGGGACGCGGACCAATCACAGCAAGCCGTGACGAAATTACGTCACGGCTTGCTGTGATTGGTCCGCGTCCCGGCAACATGGCCGCCATTAACCAATCACAAGCCGTGACGTCACGGAAGGCTGGACATGCGCGTATTTTGAAAAGCGCGCGTGTCCAGCCTCCAGTGATGTCCCGGCTTGTGATTGGTTAATGGCGGCCATGTTGCCGGGACGTCACTGGAGGCTGGACACGCGCGCTTTTCAAAATACGCGCATGTCCAGCCTCCCGTGACGTCCCGGCTTGTGATTGGTTAATGGCGGCCATGTTGCCGGGACGTCACTGGAGGCTGGACACGCGCGCTTTTCAAAATACGCGCATGTCCAGCCTCCCGTGACGTCCCGGCTTGTGATTGGTTAATGGCGGCCATGTTGCCGGGACGTCACTGGAGGCTGGACACGCGCGCTTTTCAAAATACGCGCATGTCCAGCCTCCCGTGACGTCACGGCTTGTGATTGGTTAATGGCGGCCATGTTGCCGGGACGCGGACCAATCACAGCAAGCCGTGACGTAATTTCGTCACGGCTTGCTGTGATTGGTCCGCGTCCCGGCAACATGGCCGCCCTGACCAATCACAAGCCGGGACTTCACGTAACCAAGTAAAAGCGCGAAATTTAAACAAACAACGCTGCCGGTTCCCTCGCTGAGGTCCCGGCTGCGTCGGAGAGGTGAGTATAGCGATATTTTTTATTTTAATTCTCTTTTTTACACATTATTACATTAATGTTGTTGCGATACCCGATACCCGATACCACAAAAGTATCGGATCTCGGTATCGGAAATTCCGATACAGCAAGTATCGGCCGATACCCGATACTTGCAGTATCGGAATGCTCAACACTACTCATCAGAGATCTTTTATCAAAAGATAAAGCTGAACTTCTTTAATCTAGGTTGAAACAGAAGAATCTTCCTCATGATGATGTCAAAGTGTGTTATTACTGAAACTGAAGTAACACCTTAACACAAATTTTCACAGTTAATGGACCAATGGTGTATTGTAACAATGTGAATGACCTCTTTGAAGAACTGAATCAAAAGTTTGTAAGCAGTGTTGCTTCACAATGGAAATATGAAACCATCCATCCCTATTGCTCACTCATGTCATCTAAAGGAAAGTTATGAAAATCTGTCAGTTGGTTTGGATGCTATACAATATAAGCATCATCAATGGAATATCTGTGGAGATTTGAAATTGATTGGTGTGGTAATGGGAATGCAAGGAGATTTCACAAGATATTGTTGCTTCTTGTGTTTATGGGACAGTAGAAAAACAGTAGAGCATTATGTTCATCGTGATTGGGGACAGATAAACATCTATGCTCCAGTTAGAGACAATGTTCAGCATAATCCTTTAGTTACTTCAACAAAAATCTTTCTTCCTCCACTACATATAAAGTTGGGATTGATTAGAAACTTTGTGAAAACCATGGCAAAGACAAATTTGCAAGAGTTCCAGTGCATTTCACAGAAATTCTCCAGCATTTCACCAACAAAACTGAAGGAAGGGGTATTTTTTTGGTTCTCAGATCAGAGAGCTTGTGAGAGATTGTGTTTGAAGGAACTCTAAATGATAAGGAATTGAGATCATGGAAAAGCTTCAAGTGGATATATGAAAACTTCTTAGGAAAACAAAAATCTCCAGAATATGTTGAAGGTATTGAGGAACTGCTAAGTGCATACCAGTGTCTTGGAATATGCAAATTGTCTCTTCAGGGAGGAAGATAACTAGAACTCTAGTGCCACCTATTGGAAGGTAGCAATCCTACAAGTTAATGTTGACCCTTTAACGAGCCTTGTCTCATGACTTAGGATAATAGCCAAACCAGAATCTCACTTTGCAGATACTGTGTTTCGGGGTACTGCCCTTCGTCACTGCAAAGCGGAGATCTGGTTTGGCTGTTTGAGAGGCGTCCTACCGTTATCCAAGAAGTATTGTTTCTCCTTGCGGAGATCGACATGCTAAGCATGCCGAGATGAGGAGATTTAAAGCCGCAATGCTCCTCTGGGAAATATGCTAATTATGCAAATTGTCTCTTCAGAGAGGAAGAGAACTAGAACTCTAGTGCCACCTATTGGAAGGTAACAATCCTACAAGTCAATGTTGACCCTTTATCGAGCCTTGTCACATGACTTAGGATAATAGCCAAACCAAATAGCCAAACATTGTCTGCAAATTGAGATTCTGGTTCGGCTATTAAGTTGTTGAAGGGAAGTGAGAAAGGGATAAAAAAAATAAAATTTGACATGTGCATATGTATTCACCCCTTTTGCTGTGAAGCCCCTAAAAATTTCTGGTGCAAGCAATTACCTTCACAAGTCACATGCTAGTGAAAAGAAGTCCAACCATGTGCAATCTAAGTGTCACACATCTGTCACTATATACACTTTACCTTTTCTGAAAGGTCACAGAGGCTGCAACACCATTACGCAAGAGGCACCACTAACCAAACCTCCGAACAAGGCAGGGACAAAGTTGTTGAGAAGTACAAGTCAGAGCTGGTTTATAAAGAAATATCCCAGTCTCTGATGAGGACATTAATCAAGGAGACTGGAGTATCTACCCCTGTAACCACAATAAGCCATATACTCCATATAGGTGTCCTTTATGGAGGAGTGAAAAGGAAAAAGCATTTACTTACACACAAAAATTGTAAGGCTCACTTTGAGTTTGCCAAAAGACACGTGGGAAACTCCCCAAATGTGTGGAGGAGGGTGCTGTATTCAGACGGGACAAAAATTGAACTTTCTGTCAATCAAGGTAAACGATATGTCTGGCAATAAACCAATGCAGCCCATCACCCCAGTTATAATATCTCGACAGTAAAATATTGTGGTGGCAGCATCATGCTATGGTGATGTTTTTTGGGAGTAGAGAAAGAGAAAATGGTCCGAGTCGAGCAAATGGTGGTTGGTGGGAAATACATGGATGTTTTTGAGCAAAACCTGTTTTAGTCTATCAGTGATTTGAGACTTGGATGTAGGTTCACCTTCCAAAAAGACAATGACCCAAAGCATACTACTAAAGCAACACTCTGGTGGTTCAAAGGGAAATGTGTAAAAGTTTTGGTGTGGCCTATTCAAATCCCAGACCTTAATCCAATTGAGAATCTCTAATCAGACTTGAATATTGATGTTCACCAGAGTAAATCATCTAAGTTGAAGGAGCTGGAGCAGTTCTACCTTGAGAAATGGGCAAAAATTCTAGTGGAAAGATGTGGAAAGCTCATAAAAACTTATGCAAAGTTACTTGCCGCTATAATTGCCACAAAAAGAGGCTCAGCAAAGTACTAACTTTAGTGGGGGTGATTAGCTATGCACACTGAAGTTTTCAGTTATTTTATCCTATTTGGTGTCTACTTCACAATACAAAGAAAAACAAACATTCATAGTTGTGGGCATGTTCTTTACATAAACTGATGTAAAAATTTCCAGGTTGTGAGGTAGCAAAACACAGAAACTGCCAAGGGGAATGAATACTTTTGCAGGTCACTGTAAATTATCTGGGGTAACACATGCCATAAATCTGGAGCCGCATGAGAAAAGTTTTGAATATGAATATGGTAAATTCACTTAATTTGAATAATCTTTCATAAAACATTCAATTACATTGTAATAAAAAGCAAATTTGGTCGATTTTCAGCCTTGACTATGTCATAAATGCTTGCATCTCCCTTACACTACCCAGAAAAAAATAAAAAACAGTTCTGGGATATATTTTCTTGGACATCTTTGTCATCTTTTTCTGTGTTATTCCTTCTGGAATTGTATAAATAAATAGATAACTGGGCTCCACTATTCTTTTTCTTTGGAAGATGTAACTTCATATTTACAGTGTGTGTAAGGAAACACTCTTGACAAGAGAGGTTGTGACACTAGTCAATTAACTTCCTGCAGGAATGAAAGAGCAAACACAATGGAGAGTACAAATAAAACATGCTCTCATTTTTTTGGCGCAAAAGTCTTAGGGTACTGTCACACAGTGCAATTTTGATCGCTCCAGCGTCGTATACTGCGGTCACACGTTGCAATACACTGCGCTGGAGCGATAATTTCATGACGTATTTGCGATGTAGAAGCCGTTGGTTACTGTGCGCACATCGTATACAACCTGTGTCACACGATGCAATCATGCCACCACGGCGGGACACTGGATGACGAAAGAAAGTTTCAAACGATCTGCTACGACGTACGATTCTCAGCGGGGTTCCGGATCGCAGTAGCGTGTCAGACACAACGACATCGTAACGATATTGCTAGAACGTCACGAATTGTGCCGTCGTAGCGATCAAAATTGCACTGTGTGACAGTACCCTTACACTTCTCAACTTTCATTTTTGACACCCTGAATTCTTCAGGGGACACTGTATGTGGTTTTAGAAGTCACTAAGGCTGTGTTCATGTGTGCTATCTTTCCACATAATTTTCAATGCTTTCAAAGGGAGTCTGTCAATTCCTCAAATGCTACTAACCTGCAGGTATGGGGTGTAATGACTGTTCCAGCGCAGTAGCACACAACCTCCACCAGGATGTGTGGGTGAAGGAAAACAGGTACACACACAGTGAAATCTGTTGTGAATTTGCTTTTTGCTCCCTCTAGTGGTTACTAGTTTTTTGACTCTGGTTTTTCTGTCATTCCTTTTATCCGCACCTGGGTCGTTAGTTAGGGGTGTTGCTATATAAGCTCCCTGGACCTTCAGTTCAATGCCTGGCAACGTAGTTATCAGAGCTAGTCTGCTGTGCTCTTGTCTACTGATCCTGGTTCCAGTTATATCAGCTAAGTCTGCCTTTTGCTTTTTGCTATTTGTTTTGGTTTTGTATTTTTGTCCAGCTTGTTCCAAATCAATATCCTGACCTTTGCTGGAAGCTCTAGGGGGGCTGGTGTTCTCCCCCCGGACCGTTAGACGGTTCGGGGGTTCTTGAATTTCCAGTGTGGATTTTGATAGGGTTTTTGTTGACCATATAAGTTACCTTTCTTTATTCTGCTATCAGTAAGCGGGCCTCTCTGTGCTAAACCTGATTCATTTCTGTGTTTGTCATTTCCTCTTACCTCACCGTCATTATTTGTGGGGGGCTTCTATCCAGCTTTGGGGTCCCCTTCTCTGGAGGCAAGAAAGGTCTTTGTTTTCCTCTACTAGGGGTAGCTAGATTCTCCGGCTGGCGCGTGTCATCTAGAATCAACGTAGGAATGATCCCCGGCTACTTCTAGTGTTGGCGTTAGGAGTAGATATATGGTCAACCCAGTTACCACTGCCCTATGAGCTGGATTTTTGTATTCTGCAGACTTCCACGTTCCTCTGAGACCCTCGCCATTGGGGTCATAACAGTTTGCCAGGCCAGTATTAAATGTTTAATGCATTGCAGAAGAGGGATTATAAGAAAGAAGATTCTGAGTTTTTTTTTTTTTTTTTTTTTTCTTCTTCCCCTTTACCTCAGAGTGGCTATGCTTGCTGCAGACATGAATGTCCAGACCTTGATTACAAGTGTGGACCAGCTGGCTACTCGTGTGCAGGGCATACAAGACTATGTTATCAGAAATCCTAGGTCAGAACCTAAAATACCGATTCCGGAACTGTTTTCCGGAGACAGGTTTAAGTTTAGGAATTTCGTAAATAATTGTAAATTGTTTTTGTCCCTGAGACCCTGTTCATCTGGAGATTCTGCTCAGCAAGTAAAAATTGTTATTTCGTTCTTACGGGGCGACCCTCAGGATTGGGCTTTTTCGCTGGCGCCAGGAGATCCGGCATTGGCTGATCTTGATGCGTTTTTTCTGGCGCTCGGTTTACTTTATGAGGAACCCAATCTTGAGATTCAGGCAGAAAAGGCCTTGCTGGCTATGTCTCAGGGGCAGGACGAGGCTGAAGTGTATTGCCAAAAATTTCGGAAATGGTCCGTGCTGACACATTGGAACGAGTGTGCACTGGCCGCTAATTTTAGAAATGGCCTTTCTGAAGCCATTAAGAATGTTATGGTGGGTTTTCCCATTCCCACAGGTCTGAATGATACTATGGCACTGGCTATTCAAATTGACCGGCGGTTGCGGGAGCGCAAAACCGCAAATTCCCTCATGGTGTTGTCTGAACAGACACCTAATTCGGTGCAATGTGATAGAAAAACCGCAAATTCCCTCATGGTGTTGTCTGAACAGACACCTGATTTAATGCAATGTGATAGAATCCTGACTAGAAATGAGCGGAAAATTCATAGACGCCGGAATGGCTTGTGCTACTACTGTGGTGATTCTACACATGTTATCTCAGCATGCTCTAAACGTATAGCTAAGGTTGTTAGTCCTGTCACCGTTGGTAATTTGCAACCTAAATTTATTCTGTCTGTAACTTTGATTTGCTCACTGTCATCTTATCCTGTCATGGCGTTTGTAGATTCAGGTGCTGCCCTGAGTCTCATGGATCTCTCATTTGCTAAGCGCTGTGGGTTTACTCTTGAACCATTAGAAAATCCTATTCCTCTTAGGGGTATTGATGCTACACCATTGGCAGCAAATAAACCGCAGTATTGGACACAGGTTACCATGTGCATGACTCCTGAACACCGCGAGGTGATACGTTTCCTGGTTTTACATAAAATGCATGATTTGGTTGTTTTAGGGCTGCCATGGTTACAGACCCATAATCCAGTCCTTGACTGGAAGGCTATGTCAGTGTCTAGTTGGGGCTGTCGTGGTATTCATGAGGATTCCCTGCCTGTGTCTATTGCTTCTTCTACGCCTTCGGAAGTTCCGGAGTATTTGTCTGATTATCAGGATGTCTTCAGTGAGTCTGAGTCCAGTGCACTGCCTCCTCATAGGGACTGTGACTGTGCTATAGATTTGATCCCAGGCAGTAAATTTCCTAAGGGAAGACTGTTTAATCTGTCGGTACCTGAACATACCGCTATGCGTTCATATATCAAGGAGTCTCTGGAGAAAGGACATATTCGTCCGTCTTCTTCCCCTCTTGGTGCGGGATTCTTTTTTGTGGCAAAAAAGGACGGATCTTTGAGACCTTGTATTGATTATCGGCTTTTAAATAAGATCACTGTCAAATTTCAGTATCCTTTACCGCTGTTGTCTGACTTGTTTGCCCGGATTAAGGGTGCCAAGTGGTTCACCAAGATAGACCTTCGTGGTGCGTACAACCTTGTGCGCATTAAGCAAGGTGATGAATGGAAAACCGCATTCAATACGCCCGAAGGTCATTTTGAGTACTTGGTGATGCCTTTTGGGCTCTCCAATGCGCCTTCAGTTTTTCAGTCCTTTATGCATGACATTTTCCGGAAGTATCTGGATAAATTTTTGATTGTTTATCTGGATGATATTTTGTTTTTTTCTGATAATTGGGATTCGCATGTGGAGCAGGTCAGGTTGGTCTTTAAAATTTTGCGTGAAAATTCTTTGTTTGTCAAGGGCTCAAAGTGTCTCTTTGGTGTACAGAAGGTTCCCTTTTTGGGGTTCATTTTTTCCCCTTCTGCTGTGGAGATGGACCCAGTCAAGGTCCGAGCTATTCTTGATTGGACTCAGCCCTCGTCAGTTAAGAGTCTTCAGAAGTTCTTGGGCTTCGCTAACTTCTACCGTCGTTTTATTGCTAATTTTTCTAGCATTGTGAAACCTTTGACGGATATGACCAAGAAGGGCTCCGATGTAGCTAACTGGGCTCCTGCTGCAGTGGAGGCTTTCCAGGAGTTGAAACGCCGGTTTACTTCGGCGCCTGTTTTGTGCCAGCCTGACGTCTCACTTCCCTTTCAGGTTGAGGTGGATGCTTCGGAGATTGGGGCAGGGGCCGTTTTGTCGCAGAGAGGCCCTGGTTGCTCTGTTATGAAACCTTGTGCCTTTTTCTCTAGGAAGTTTTCGCCTGCCGAGCGAAATTATGATGTGGGCAATCGGGAGTTGTTGGCCATGAAATGGGCATTTGAGGAGTGGCGTCATTGGCTCGAGGGTGCTAAGCATCGTGTGGTGGTCTTGACTGATCACAAAAATCTGATGTATCTCGAGTCTGCTAAACGCCTTAATCCGAGACAGGCCCGCTGGTCATTGTTTTTCTCCCGCTTTGATTTTGTTGTCTCGTATTTACCAGGTTCAAAGAATGTGAAGGCCGATGCTCTTTCTAGGAGCTTTGTGCCTGATGCTCCTGGAGTCGCTGATCCTGTTGGTATTCTTAAAGATGGAGTTATCTTGTCAGCTATTTCTCCGGATCTGCGACGTGTGTTGCAGAGATTTCAGGCTGATAGGCCTGAGTCTTGTCCACCTGACAGACTGTTTGTCCCGGATAAGTGGACCAGCAGAGTCATTTCCGAGGTTCATTCCTCGGTGTTGGCAGGTCACCCGGGAATTTTTGGCACCAGAGATCTGGTGGCCAGGTCCTTTTGGTGGCCTTCCTTGTCAAGGGATGTGCGGTCATTTGTGCAGTCCTGTGGGACTTGTGCTCGAGCTAAGCCTTGCTGTTCTCGTGCCAGCGGTTTGCTCTTGCCCTTGCCTGTCCCGAAGAGACCTTGGACACATATCTCCATGGATTTCATTTCTGATCTTCCGCTATCTCAGGGCATGTCCGTTATCTGGGTGATATGTGATCGCTTCTCCAAGATGGTCCATTTGGTTCCTTTGCCTAAGCTGCCTTCCTCTTCCGATCTGGTTCCTGTGTTTTTCCAGAACGTGGTTCGTTTGCACGGCATCCCTGAGAATATTGTGTCAGACAGAGGATCCCAGTTCGTTTCCAGGTTCTGGCGATCCTTTTGTAGTAGGATGGGCATTGATTTGTCGTTTTCGTCTGCTTTCCATCCTCAGACTAATGGACAGACGGAGCGAACCAATCAGACTTTGGAGGCTTATTTGAGGTGTTTTGTCTCTGCTGATCAGGACGATTGGGTGACATTCTTGCCGTTGGCTGAGTTTGCCCTTAATAATCGGGCTAGTTCCGCCACCTTGGTTTCGCCTTTTTTCTGCAACTCTGGTTTCCATCCTCGCTTTTCTTCGGGTCATGTGGAGCCTTCTGACTGTCCTGGGGTGGATTCTGTGGTGGATAGGTTGCAGCAGATCTGGAATCATGTGGTGGACAACTTGAAGTTGTCACAAGAGAAGGCTCAGCGCTTTGCCAACCGCCGCCGCGGTGTGGGTCCCCGACTACGCGTTGGGGATTTGGTATGGCTTTCTTCCCGCTTTGTTCCTATGAAGGTCTCCTCTCCCAAATTTAAACCTCGTTTTATTGGGCCTTACAAGATATTGGAAATCCTTAATCCTGTATCTTTTCGTCTGGATCTTCCTGTGTCGTTTGCTATTCACAATGTATTTCATAGGTCCTTGTTGCGCCGGTACATTGTGCCTGTAGTTCCTTCTGCTGAGCCTCCTGCTCCGGTATTGGTTGAGGGCGAGTTGGAGTACGTGGTGGAGAAGATCTTGGATTCTCGCCTCTCCAGGCGGAGGCTTCAGTACCTGGTCAAGTGGAAGGGCTATGGTCAGGAGGATAATTCCTGGGTGGTCGCCTCTGATGTTCATGCGGCCGATTTAGTTCGGGCCTTTCATGCCGCTCGTCCTGATCGCCCTGGTGGTCGTGGTGAGGGTTCGGTGACCCCTCACTAAGGGGGGGGTACTGTTGTGAATTTGCTTTTTGCTCCCTCTAGTGGTTACTAGTTTTTTGACTCTGGTTTTTCTGTCATTCCTTTTATCCGCACCTGGGTCGTTAGTTAGGGGTGTTGCTATATAAGCTCCCTGGACCTTCAGTTCAATGCCTGGCAACGTAGTTATCAGAGCTTGTCTGCTGTGCTCTTGTCTACTGATCCTGGTTCCAGTTATATCAGCTAAGTCTGCCTTTTGCTTTTTGCTATTTGTTTTGGTTTTGTATTTTTGTCCAGCTTGTTCCAAATCAATATCCTGACCTTTGCTGGAAGCTCTAGGGGGGCTGGTGTTCTCCCCCCGGACCGTTAGACGGTTCGGGGGTTCTTGAATTTCCAGTGTGGATTTTGATAGGGTTTTTGTTGACCATATAAGTTACCTTTCTTTATTCTGCTATCAGTAAGCGGGCCTCTCTGTGCTAAACCTGATTCATTTCTGTGTTTGTCATTTCCTCTTACCTCACCGTCATTATTTGTGGGGGGCTTCTATCCAGCTTTGGGGTCCCCTTCTCTGGAGGCAAGAAAGGTCTTTGTTTTCCTCTACTAGGGGTAGCTAGATTCTCCGGCTGGCGCGTGTCATCTAGAATCAACGTAGGAATGATCCCCGGCTACTTCTAGTGTTGGCGTTAGGAGTAGATATATGGTCAACCCAGTTACCACTGCCCTATGAGCTGGATTTTTGTATTCTGCAGACTTCCACGTTCCTCTGAGACCCTCGCCATTGGGGTCATAACAGAAATCACAAGCAGCAGGCAGGAACCACAAGGTGGCGAAAGAGTAGTCAGACAAAGCCGGGTCAGCAACAGAGAGGGAATGAAGTACCAGAGGTCACAGCAATACACATAGTCAGAAACAAGCCAAAGAAGTCAGAGTCAATCTGGAGCAGGAAAGCCAGAGATGCAAGACAGTCAAACAGGGGATAAGCCAAGTCAAATACCAAGGGGTCAAAACATGGAGAGCAAGTACTACAAACAGCGACGTCACAGGGGAACACAGGAACGGGACCTAGGTAAATGGGCAGAGGATAAATCAGGGTATAATGGGGTCAGCTGCTCAATACAGAGACAGGAACAGTAAGTGACACTGCTTGCAAGTAACAGCAATGGAAATAGCCAGACAGATCCCAAAATTAAGCCAGGACGATTAACCCCAACATGACCAACCTGGGGAGAGAATAATCAGAAACAAACCCCGGACTGGATCCTGATATGGGGTTAATCTGCAGGTTAATAGTGTTCCAATGCAATCTGTGTGCCTTTGTGTCTGAAAAATGGCAGCTGATGCAAGGAAATAAGTTAATTTCCTCCCAGTAGCCACATTTTTAGTAAAGCAGCCAGACAGGATTTGAACTCTATTAACCTGCAGATTATCCTCATTTCTGCAGCTTAACATTTGGTGCCATAACATGTTCTCTTCAGCCAAAATTACAGTTTAGAAATATCAGTAAAAAGAGCCAAAATAGCCTTTACAATGGAATTTGGACTACCTGTGCTTGGTCATTGCTTTTTCCATGATTATCATATTTACAGAAATGTATAATGGTGGGTGTCTGTATGTTTAACAGCGCCCAAACTGAGGGTTCCTGTAGGGAATAAAAAGAACCAGAATAAATGTAAGAGCGCCACAAAGATAAGGGACACAGAGACATAGATGACACAGATTAAACAAACAAATAAGTGAGGCTGTAAAAGACCTGTTGATAAGAAAATAAGGGTCACCCGCTCATGTCATGGTGTGTGGAGGAAATGGGTTGCACTTAGTGGGGGAGTCTCGAGGGTCCTAACGTGGCACTCCAGTTGACATTCTTTCCTTAGCCCTTTTTGGCTTTTTAATTGTTTTTAAGTGTGTTTTTTGTCTTGTTTGTCATATTGAATTGTAATACATTTTAATCCGTTTGATAATTAATGATGATCCTTGCCTGTTTACACACTTCTTTTTCTCTGCTTTATTTGTAATTTTTTGTGCATGGCCAGTGATCCCCTTTAGTCATTTCTTAGTAGTGCCCTTAGTTTGTTTCCAAATATCTTTGACTACGGCAATCCAGAGAGCTAGATGACCTCCTCATTGTAATAACAGAAAAAAAATCTTTTATGACATCCGGAGGAAAGAAGGTTTATTCATAATCAGATGCGGATTCTTTACTGTAAGAGCAGTGAGACTACGGAACTCTCTGCTGTATGATGTTGTAATGAGTGATTCATTACTAAAATATAAGAGGGGACTGGATGCCTTTCTTGTAAAGTATAATGTTACAGGGTATATTCACTAGATTCCTTGATAGGGCGTTGATCCAGGGAACTAGTCTGATTGCCGTGTGTGGAGTCGGGAAGGAATTTTTTTCCCCAATGTGGAGCTTAGTGTTTGTCGCATGTGGTTTTTGCCTTCCTCTGGATCAACATGTTAGGGCATGTTAGGTTAGGCTATGGGTTGAACTAGATGGACTTAAATTCTTCCTTCAACCTTAATAACTATGTTACTATATGTTACTATGGTTACAATTTATCAAAACTTAAGAGTTTTCCATATTTTTCAGGGTACAAGCTTATTTAAAAAACAAACAAAAAACAAAATCAGCTATACTAACTCCAAATGCTCGAGTGCTGCCTCTCCAGCTTTTCCCTTGTTTTTGTTAGAGAAGGTTCACATGAAAAAAAACTTTTATCCATTAACCCCTTTCTGACATCGGACGTACTATCCCGTCGAGGTGGGGTGGGCCCGTATGACCACCGACGGGATAGCACGTCCAGCGCGATCGGCGGCGCTCACGGGGGGAGCGCGGCCGATCGCGGCCGGGTGACAGCTGCCTATCGCAGCTGACATCCGGCACTATGTGCCAGGAGTGGTCACGGACCGCTCCCGGCACATTAACCCCCGGCACACCGCGATCAAACATGATCGCGATGTGCCGGCGGTGCAGGGAAGCATCGCGCAGGGAGGGGGCTCCCTGCGGGCTTCCCTGAGCCCCCCGCAGCAACGCGATGTGATCGCGTTGCTGCGAGGGTCTTACCTCCCTCCCTGCCTGCTCCAGACCCGGATCCAAGATGGCCGCGGATCCGGGTCCTGCAGGGAGGGAGGTGGCTTCACAGAAGCCTGCTCAGAGCAGGCACTGTGAAGCAGCCTGCACTTCTCTCAGATCGGTGATCTGTCAGAGTGCTGTGCAAACTGGCAGATCACTGATCTGTATTGTCCCCCCCGGGGCAAAGTAAAAAAGTAAAAAAAAATTTTTCCAAATGTGTAAAAAAAAATAAAAAAAAATATTCCAAAATAATGAAAAAAAAATATATATTATTCCCATAAATACATTTCTTTATCTAAATAAAAAAAACAAAACAATAAAAGTACACATATTTAGTATCGCCGCGTCCGTAACGACCCGACCTATAAAACTGGCCCACCAGTTAATCCCTTCAGTAAACACCGTAAGAAAAAAAAAAAAAACGAGGCATAAAACAACGCCTTATTATCATACCGCCGAACAAAAGGTGGAATAACACGCGATCAAAAAGACAGATATAAATAACCATGGTACCGCTGAAAGCGTCATCTTGTTTCGCAAATAACGAGCTGCCATACAGCATGATCAGCAAAAAAATAAAAAAGTTATAGTCCTGAGAATAAAGCGATGCAAAAATAATTATTTTTTCCATAAAATAGTTTTTATCGTATAAAAGCGCCAAAACATAAAAAAAATAATATAAATGAGGTATCGCTGTAATCGTACTGACCCGAAGAATAAAACTGCTTTATCAATTTTACCAAACGCGGAACAGTATAAACGCCTCTCCCAAAAGAAATTCATGAATAGCTGGTTTTTGGTAATTCTGCCTCACAAAAATCGGAATAAAAAGCGATCAAAAAATGTGACGTGACCAAAAAGTTACCAATAAAAACGTCAAAAAAACAAGACCTCACATGACTCTGTGGACCAAAATATGGAAAATTTATAGCTCTCAAAATGTGGTAACGCAAAAAATATTTTTTGCCATAAAAAGCGTCTTTCAGTGTGTGACGGCTGCCAATCATAAAAATCCGCTAAAAAACTCGCTATAAAAGTAAATCAAACCCCCCTTCATCACCCCCTTAGTTAGGGAAAAATAAAAAAATGTATTTATTTCCATTTTCCCATTAGGGTTAGGGTTAGGGCTAGGGTTGGGGCTAGGGTTAAGGCTACAGTTAGGGTTGGGGCTAAAGTTAGGGTTAGGGTTGGGGCTAAAGTTACGGTTAGGGTTTAGATTACATTTACGGTTGGGAATAGGGTTGGGATTAGGGTTAGGGGTGTGTCAGGGTTAGAGGTGTGGTTAGGGTTACTGTTGGTATTAGGGTTAGGGGTTTGTTTGGATTAGGGTTTTAGTTATAATTTGGGGGTTTCCACTGTTTCGGCACATCAGGGGCTCTCCAAACGCGACATGGCGTCCGATCTCAATTCCAGCCAATTCTGCGTTGAAAAAGTAAAACAGTGCTCCTTCCCTTCCGAGCTCTCCCGTGTGCCCAAACAGGGGTTTACCCCAACATATGGGGTATCAGCGTACTCAGGACAAATAGGACAACAACCTTTGGGGTCCAATTTCTCCTGTTACCCCTGGGAAAATACAAAACTGGGGGCTAAAAAATAATTTTTGTGGGAAAAAAAAAGATTTTTTATTTTCACGGCTCTGCGTTATAAACTGTAGTGAAACACTTGGGGGTTCAAAGTTCTTACAACACATCTAGATAAGTTCCTTGGGGGGTCTAGTTTTCAAAATGGGGTCACTTGTGCGGGGCTTCTACTGTTTAGGTACATTAGGGCTCTGCAAACGCAATGTGATGCCTGCAGACCATTCCATCTAAGTCTGCATTCCAAATTGCGCTCCTTCCCTTCCGAGCCCTCCCATGCATCCAAACGGTGGTTCCCCCCACATATGGGGTATCAGCGCACTCAGGACAAATTGGACAACAACTTTTGGGGTCCAATTTCTCCTGTTACCCTCGGGAAAATACAAAACTGGGGGCTGAAAAATAATTTTTGTGGGAAAAAATTTTTGTTTTGTTTTTACGGCTCTGCATTATAAACTTCTGTGAAGCCCTTGGTGGGTCAAAGCACTCACCACACATCTAGATAAGTTCCTTAGGGGGTCTACTTTCCAACATGGTGTCACTTGTGGGGGGTTTCTACTGTTTAGGTACATTAGGGGCTCTGCAAACGCAATGTGACGCCTGCAGACCATTCCATCTAAGTCTGCATTCCAAATGGCGCTCCTTCATTTCCGAGCCCTTCCATGCGTCCAAACGGTGGTTCCCCCCACATATGGGGTATCAGCGCACTCAGGACAAATTGGACAACAACTTTTGGGGTCCAATTTCTCCTGTTACCCTCGGGAAAATACAAAACTGGGGGCTGAAAAATAATTTTAGTGGGAAAAAATTTTTGTTTTATTTTTACGGCTCTGCATTATTAACTTCTGTGAAGCACTTGGTGGGTCAAAGCGCTCAAAACACATCTAGATAAGTTCCTTAGGGGGTCTACTTTCCAAAATGGTGTCACTTGTGGGGGGTTTCAATGTTTAGGCACATCAGTGGCTCTCCAAACGCAACATGGCGTCCCATCTCAATTCCTGTCAATTTTGCATTGAAAAGTCAAACGGTGCTACTTCCCTTCCGAGCTCTCCCATGCGCCCAAACAGTGGTTTACCCCCACATATGGGGTATCAGCGTACTCAGGACAAATTGTACAACAACTTTTGGGGTCCAATTTCTTCTCTTACCCTTGGGAAAATAAAAAATTGGGGGCGAAAAATAATTTTTGTGAAAAAATATGATTTTTTATTTTTACGGTTCTGCATTATAAACTTCTGTGAAGCACTTGGTGGGTCAAAGTGCTCACCACACCTCTAGATAAGTTCCTTAGGGGGTCTACTTTCCAAAATGGTGTCACTTGTGGGGGGTTTCAATGTTTAGGCACATCAGGGGCTCCCCTAACGCAACATGGCGTCCCATCTCAATTCCAGTCAATTTTGCATTGAAAAGTCAAATGGCGCTCCTTCGCTTCCGAGCTCTGTCATGCGCCCAAACAGTGGTTTACCCCCACATATGGGGTATCGGCGTACTCAGGACAAATTGTACAACAACTTTTGGAGTCCATTTCCTCCTGTTACCCTTGGTAAAATAAAACAAATTGGAGCTGAAGTAAATTTTTTGTGAAAAAAAGTTAAATGTTCATTTTTATTTAAACATTCCAAAAATTCCTGTGAAGCACCAGAAGGGTTAATAAACTTCTTGAATATGGTTTTGAGCACCTTGAGGGGTGCAGTTTTTAGAATGGTGTCACACTTGGGTATTTTCTATCATATAGACCCCTCAAAATGACTTCAAATGAGATGTGGTCCCTAAAAAAAAATGGTGTTGTAAAAATGAGAAATTGCTGGTCAACTTTTAACCCTTATAACTCCCTAACAAAAAAAATTTTGGTTCCAAAATTGTGCTGATGTAAAGTAGACATGTGGGAAATGTTACTTATTAAGTACTTTGCGTGACATATGTCTGTGATTTAAGGGCATAAAAATTCAAAGTTGGAAAATTGCGAAATTTTCAATATTTTCGCCAAATATTCATTTTTTTCACAAATAAACTAAATAAAGTTATATCGAAGAAATTTTACCACTATCATGAAGTACAATATGTCACGAGAAAACAATGTCAGAATCGCCAAGATCTGTTGAAGCGTTCCAGAGTTATAACCTCATAAAGGGACAGTGGTCAGAATTGTAAAAATTGGCCCGGTCATTAACGTGCAAACCACCCTTGGGGGTGAAGGGGTTAAAATGGGACAATTTTTTTTCTCACCTGTCATTTGTACAAAATCATTTTTTTTACTGTCATTTACAAACCCATTCACAGTTTCCAATATAACAGAATTGCAATAAATCTGAAAAAAATAAGACTGTGGTTTCTTAAGAGGTTCGATTTTCTTTGCACACCCATAGACTTAAATGGCCAAGTCTCATCCTATTTATTGAAGGAGCCAGTGCACGCTGCAATTTTTTTCACACACATATTAGGTCAGTGAAAAAAATAATTTATCTGCACTGACCCATTGAATAACATTGACGAGCCCTTAAGGTGACATAATGACTACCGCATGTTAACACTGCAGCCAATGACTGAGCTCACAGGTTTCGTGCCATCTACTTTGACATCCCTGGCTGGAGCGGTCATTTGCTACAGTCATGATGTCACCTCTGAAGCAATAACTAGGACATCGGCACAAATTTGTTATTTTAAGATGAAGCAAGAAATATCTAGAAACATTTTTAAGAATTTTTTTTAATGCAGTAAAATTATTATTTTTGCACAATGACTAAAAGTACTTAACAGGGTTTTCCACTACTATGACCTAAAAGAGGTATTCCCATCTCCAAGATCCTATCCCAATATGTAGTAGGTGTGTAGGTGTAATAATAATAATAATAATAATAGCAAAGCCCTTTAATTAGAAATGTAGTATAGTTCTTCTGATTCGCTATGTCACTTAGCGTATGACGAGGGTTTTGCAAGAGCAATCTATCAAATCAAAAGAATTATACCACTTTGATAATTGGATACATTTGATAATATTATTATTACACTGGCTACATATTGGGATAGGACTTAATGACCTATGAAGTTGTTTCAGAGCCTAAAAATTAAGAAGGGTGAGGGGGCTCTACAAAATTAAAGAGAACCTCCCATGTTGAAAATGCAGCCCAATATGCAGCTAGCTTGTTATAGAGCAGGAAGAACTGGTAGGAATGATCTAAAGATTGAAGGAGGTTTGATGGAGAAGATTCGATATATCTGTAATTCATTAATTTTATTCAAACTCATAACTCAAAGAAGAGTCCAGTGGGTGGTCCTACTCAGAAATTAAAGGGAATCTGTCACCTCAAATTGGCGGGCTATGTAAATGCCCTGTGTCCGTTCCGATGGCTGGTGTTTTGTCTTCTTTTCTCTACCCCATCCTTCCCCACTGTCCGCAATATTTTTGTGAATTTGAGTAGGTGTCTGTTGTGATTTTGCTTTTTGCTCCCTCTAGTGGTCATTAGTGATTTGACTCTGGAGCTTCTGTCTTTTCCTATATCCTCACCTGGGCCGTTAGTTCAGGGGCGTTGCTATATAAGCTCCCTGGACCTTCAGTTCAATGCCTGGCATCGTTGAAATCAGAGCTAATCTGTTGTGCTCTTGTCCTATGATCCGGGTTCCTGTATTTCAAGCTAAGTCTGCTTCCTTGCTTTTTGCTTTTGTTTTGTTTGGTATTTTTGTCCAGCTTGTTCCAATCTGTATCCTGACCTTTGCTGGAAGCTCTAGGGGGCTGGTGTTCTCCCCCCGGACCGTTAGACGGTTCGGGGGTTCTTGAATCTCCAGCGTGGATTTTTATAGGGTTTTTGTTGACCAGATAAGTTATCTTGCTATATTCTGCTATTAGTAAGCTGGCCTCTCTTTGCTGAACCTGGTTCATTTCTGTGTTTGTCATTTCCTCTTACCTCACCGTTATTATTTGTGGGGGGCTTGTATCTTGCTTTGGGGTCCCTTTCTCTGGAGGCAAGAGAGGTCTTTGTTTTCTTCTCCTAGGGGTAGTTAGATTCTCCGGCTGGCGCGAGTCATCTAGCGATCACCGTAGGCATGATCCCCGGCTACTTCTAGTGTTGGCGTTAGGAGTAGCTATTTGGTCAACCCAGTTACCACAGCCCTATGAGCTGGATTTTGAATCTCGCAGACTTACACGTTCCTCTGAGACCCTGTCCACTGGGGTCATAACAGTATGCCAGGCCAGTATTAAATGTTTAATGCATTGCAGAAGTGGGATTATAAGAAAGAAAATTTTGAGGGTTTTTTTTTCCCTCTCTCATTTTTTTTTTTTTTTTTTTTTTTCCCCTTTACCTCAGAGTGGCTTAAGCTTGCTGCAGACATGAATGTCCAGACCTTGATTACAAGTGTGGACCAGCTTGCCGCTCGTGTGCAGGGTATACAAGATTATGTTACCAGAAATCCTAGGTCTGAACCCAAGATTCCGATTCCTGAACTGTTTTCAGGAGACCGATTTAAGTTTAGGAATTTCAGGAATAATTGTAAATTGTTTTTGTCCCTGAAACCTTGTTCGTCTGGAGACTCTGCTCAACAAGTAAAAATTGTTATTTCATTCTTACGGGGTGACCCTCAAGATTGGGCTTTTTCGTTGGCGCCAGGAGATCCGGCATTGGCTGATATTGATGCGTTTTTTCTGGCGCTCGGTTTACTTTATGAGGAACCCAATCTTGAGATTCAGGCAGAGAAAGCCTTGCTGGCTATGTCTCAGGGCCAGGACGAGGCTGAGGTGTATTGCCAAAAATTTCGGAAATGGTCCGTGCTGACACATTGGAACGAGTGTGCACTGGCCGCTAATTTTAGAAATGGCCTTTCTGAGGCCATTAAGAATGTTATGGTGGGTTTTCCCATTCCCACAGGTCTGAATGATACCATGTCCCTGGCTATTCAAATTGACCGGCGGTTGCGGGAGCGCAAAACCGCAAATTCCCTCATGTTGTTGTCTGAACAGACACCTGATGTGATGCAATGTGATAGAAAAACCGCAAATTCCCTCATGGTGTTGTCTGAACGGACACCTGATTTGATGCAATGTGATAGAATCCTGACTAGAAATGAGAGGAAAATTCATAGACGCCGGAATGGCTTGTGCTACTACTGTGGTGATTCTACACATGTTATCTCAGCATGCTCTAAACGTATATCTAAGGTTGTTAGTCCTGTCACCGTTGGTAATTTGCATCCTAAGTTTATTCTGTCTGTAACTTTGATTTGCTCTCTGTCATCTTATCCTGTCATGGCGTTTGTAGATTCAGGTGCTGCCCTGAGTCTTATGGATCTCTCATTTGCTAAGCGCTGTGGTTTTATTCTTGAACCATTAGAAAATCCTATCCCTCTTAGGGGTATTGATGCTACGCCATTAGCAGAAAATAAACCGCAGTATTGGACACAGGTTACCATGTGCATGACTCCTGAACACCGCGAGGTGATACGTTTTCTCGTTCTACATAAAATGCATGATTTGGTTGTTTTGGGGCTGCCATGGTTACAGACCCATAATCCAGTCCTTGACTGGAAGGCTATGTCAGTGTCTAGTTGGGGCTGTCGTGGTATTCATGAGGATTCCCTGCCTGTGTCTATTGCTTCTTCTACGCCTTCGGAAGTTCCTGAGTATTTGTCTGATTATCAGGATGTCTTTAGCGAGTCCAGGTCCAGTGCATTGCCTCCTCATAGGGAATGTGACTGTGCAATAGATTTGATTCCAGGCAGTAAATTTCCTAAGGGAAGACTGTTTAATCTGTCGATACCTGAACATACCGCTATGCGTTCATATATCAAGGAGTCTCTGGAGAAAGGACACATCCGTCCGTCTTCTTCCCCTCTTGGTGCGGGATTCTTTTTTGTGGCTAAAAAGGACGGATCTTTGAGGCCTTGTATTGACTATCGGCTTTTAAATAAGATCACTGTCAAATTTCAGTATCCTTTGCCGCTGTTGTCTGACTTGTTTGCCCGGATTAAAGGTGCCAAGTGGTTTACCAAGATAGACCTTCGTGGTGCGTACAACCTTGTGCGCATTAAGCAAGGGGATGAATGGAAAACCGCATTCAATACGCCCGAAGGTCATTTTGAGTACTTGGTGATGCCTTTTGGGCTCTCTAATGCCCCTTCAGTTTTTCAGTCCTTTATGCATGACATTTTCCGGAACTATCTGGATAAATTTTTGATCGTTTATCTGGATGATATTCTGTTTTTTTCTGATAATTGGGACTCGCATGTGGAGCAGGTCAGGATGGTCTTTAAAATTTTGCGTGAAAATTCTTTGTTTGTCAAGGGCTCAAAGTGTCTTTTTGGTGTACAGAAGGTTCCCTTTTTGGGGTTCATTTTTTCCCCTTCTGCTGTGGAGATGGACCCAGTCAAGGTCCGAGCTATTCTTGATTGGACTCAGCCCTCGTCAGTTAAGAGTCTTCAGAAGTTCTTGGGTTTCGCTAACTTCTACCGTCGTTTTATCGCTAACTTTTCTAGCATTGTGAAACCTTTGACGGATATGACCAAGAAGGGCTCCGATGTGGTTAATTGGGCTCCTGCTGCCGTGGAGGCTTTCCAGGAGTTGAAACGTCGGTTTACTTCGGCGCCTGTTTTGTGCCAGCCTGATGTCTCGCTTCCCTTTCAGGTTGAGGTGGATGCTTCAGAGATTGGAGCAGGGGCCGTTTTGTCGCAGAGAGGCCCTGGTTGCTCTGTTATGAGACCTTGCGCCTTTTTCTCTAGGAAGTTTTCGCCTGCGGAGCGAAATTATGATGTGGGCAATCGGGAGTTGTTGGCCATGAAATGGGCATTTGAGGAGTGGCGTCATTGGCTCGAGGGTGCTAAGCATTGTGTGGTGGTCTTGACTGATCACAAAAATCTGATGTATCTCGAGTCTGCTAAACGCCTGAATCCTAGATAGGCCCGCTGGTCATTGTTTTTCTCCCGTTTTGACTTTGTTGTCTCGTATTTACCAGGTTCAAAAAATGTGAAGGCCGATGCTCTTTCCAGGAGCTTTGTGCCTGATGCTCCTGGAGTCGCTGAACCGGTTGGTATTCTTAAGGATGGTATTATCTTGTCAGCTATTTCTCCAGATCTGCGACGTGTGTTGCAGAGATTTCAGGCTGATAGGCCTGATTCTTGTCCACCTGACAGACTGTTTGTGCCTGATAAGTGGACCAGCAGAGTCATTTCCGAGGTTCATTCCTCGGTGTTGGCAGGTCACCCAGGAATTTTTGGCACCAGAGATCTGGTGGCCAGATCCTTTTGGTGGCCTTCCTTGTCTAGGGATGTGCGGTCATTTGTACAGTCCTGTGGGACTTGTGCTCGAGCTAAGCCTTGCTGTTCTCGTGCCAGCGGGTTGCTCTTGCCCTTGCCTGTCCCTAAGAGACCTTGGACACATATCTCCATGGATTTCATTTCTGATCTTCCGGTGTCTCAAGGCATGTCTGTTATCTGGGTGATATGTGATCGCTTCTCCAAGATGGTCCATTTGGTTCCTTTGCCTAAGCTGCCTTCCTCTTCCGATCTGGTTCCTGTGTTTTTCCAGAACGTGGTTCGTTTGCACGGCATCCCTGAGAATATTGTGTCAGACAGAGGATCCCAGTTCGTTTCCAGATTCTGGCGATCCTTTTGTAGTAGGATGGGCATTGACTTGTCGTTTTCGTCTGCTTTCCATCCTCAGACTAATGGACAGACGGAGCGAACTAATCAGACTTTGGAGGCTTATTTGAGGTGTTTTGTCTCTGCTGATCAGGACGATTGGGTGACCTTCTTGCCGTTGGCTGAGTTTGCCCTTAATAATCGGGCTAGTTCCGCCACTTTGGTTTCGCCGTTTTTCTGCAACTCTGGTTTCCACCCTCGTTTTTCTTTGGGTCATGTGGAAGCTTCTGACTGCCCTGGGGTGGATTCTGTGGTGGATAGGTTGCAGCGGATCTGGAATCTTGTGGTGGACAACTTGAAGTTGTCACAGGAGAGGGCTCAGCGCTTTGCCAACCACCGCCGCGGTGTGGGTCCCCGACTACGTGTTGGGGATTTGGTGTGGCTTTCTTCCCGCTTTGTTCCTATGAAGGTTTCCTCTCCCAAATTTAAACCTCGTTTTATTGGTCCTTACAAGATATTGGAAATCCTTAATCCTGTATCCTTTCGCCTGGATCTTCCTGTGTCGTTTGCTATCCACAACGTGTTTCATAGGTCCTTGTTGCGGCGGTACGTTGTGCCTGTGGTTCCTTCTGCTGAGCCTCCTGCTCCGGTGTTGGTTGAGGGCGAGTTGGAGTACGTGGTGGAGAAGATCTTGGATTCTCGTCTCTCCAGGCGGAGGCTTCAGTACCTGGTCAAGTGGAAGGGCTATGGTCAGGAAGATAATTCCTGGGTGGTCGCCTCTGATGTTCATGCGGCTGATTTAGTTCGTGCCTTTCACGCCGCTCGTCCTGATCGCCCTGGTGGTCGTGGTGAGGGTTCGGTGACCCCTCACTAAGGGGGGGGTACTGTTGTGATTTTGCTTTTTGCTCCCTCTAGTGGTCATTAGTGATTTGACTCTGGAGCTTCTGTCTTTTCCTATATCCTCACCTGGGCCGTTAGTTCAGGGGCGTTGCTATATAAGCTCCCTGGACCTTCAGTTCAATGCCTGGCATCGTTGAAATCAGAGCTAATCTGTTGTGCTCTTGTCCTATGATCCGGGTTCCTGTATTTCAAGCTAAGTCTGCTTCCTTGCTTTTTGCTTTTGTTTTGTTTGGTATTTTTGTCCAGCTTGTTCCAATCTGTATCCTGACCTTTGCTGGAAGCTCTAGGGGGCTGGTGTTCTCCCCCCGGACCGTTAGACGGTTCGGGGGTTCTTGAATCTCCAGCGTGGATTTTTATAGGGTTTTTGTTGACCAGATAAGTTATCTTGCTATATTCTGCTATTAGTAAGCTGGCCTCTCTTTGCTGAACCTGGTTCATTTCTGTGTTTGTCATTTCCTCTTACCTCACCGTTATTATTTGTGGGGGGCTTGTATCTTGCTTTGGGGTCCCTTTCTCTGGAGGCAAGAGAGGTCTTTGTTTTCTTCTCCTAGGGGTAGTTAGATTCTCCGGCTGGCGCGAGTCATCTAGCGATCACCGTAGGCATGATCCCCGGCTACTTCTAGTGTTGGCGTTAGGAGTAGCTATTTGGTCAACCCAGTTACCACAGCCCTATGAGCTGGATTTTGAATCTCGCAGACTTACACGTTCCTCTGAGACCCTGTCCACTGGGGTCATAACAGGTGTCCTCCATAGTTCACCCTTGTGCAATGCCATCTTGCCTCGCGCACGCGCAGTATGCTTTGCCCAACTGCGGGCAAAGCCGAAAAGCATTACTGCACATGCGTCGGAGCACTGTGTCCCGGAACACAGCAAAATACATAGTGTACATAGTGCGCCGGCGCATGCGCAGTAATGCTTTTCGGCTTTGACTGCAGTTGGGCAAATCATACTGCGCGTGTGCGAGGCAAGATTGCATTGCGCAAGCGTGAACTTTGGAGGACATCTACTCAAATTCACGAAAATATTGCGGACAGCGGGGAAGGATGGGGTGCAGGAAAAAAGAAGACAAAACACCACCCACCGGACCGGACGCATGGCATTTACATAGCCCGCCAATTTGAGGTGACAGATTCCCTTTAATAGCTCTTTTGCATAGACACTCACACAGGATGGGCTGTCAATTTCTGAATAGGACCACCCATTGGACTCCTTAGTCTAGAAAGAGGAAGATTTTAATTGATCAGTACAAGTTAAAACTTAATCTTTTCCCACATATTTAAATACATCACTCTGACGAGTTTTTCTTTACTTTTAGCATCCTGCCTGCTGCTTGAATGGCATTTTCAATGTGACATTTTCTCTTTTCCCATAATGAGTTTTTGGTGTGTTTTTTTGATGTGGCACATTATTTGCACCATTTTTGCACCCATTAAGGTTAATTTGATTTTTTTCCAAAATATGCAGTCTAAAAAGCTCACCAAAGGTCATTGTGGGAACGTAGACTAAGAGCTCCTTGCTGCTGAGTATTTTACTGCATGTAAAGGACTGAAAAATATCATTGACTGGTGCACTGTTAGTCAAAAAGGGGTTCTCTATGATGAGAGAGGGTCCTATACACTGTTCATATAGGGGGGACCGCTTCCGTCCTTGTCCATTCCAGGTGAACATTATTGTATTATATTATGACGGCAGTGATATTTTATATTCCTGTACATTTCCTTTTCACCATTTTTACATTTTCACATTGACAGCGCTCATTTAATATGATCTATAAACTTGCTTTTTCATTTTCTGTTCACGTATTCCTTCCAAAATGTAAAAACGTCTGTCACTAGTTCCTCCTTGTTTTGTTGCTTAGCAACATGCCATATTTAGTTATTCATTGGGAACTAAGTCATTTTTACTTGGATAATATATTGAGCTCTGTAGAGAGAGAGCAGGCTCACTAGATTGATTGTGACCAAAGGAGAACACAATGAAACCCTTTTCATGCCTTTGCTCGGTTATGACTGCCACTGGTATTCAATGATGGAATCAGCACCGTGGAACTAATCAGAGATCCCTAAGGAAATAATACGTATCCATCATGTGGTAATGACTAGAAATTGGTACATATGTGTTTCATCAAGGCTAATGGAAATTAGCATAGAGTTTATACCTGCCCATAATAGTCATTGCAAGCCATCAGGACAACACTGAGGCATAAAACACGGCAAACGTGTGCCGTAAACAACCCTAATTCCCAGT
Source organism: Ranitomeya variabilis (assembly GCF_051348905.1). Lineage (NCBI taxonomy): Eukaryota > Metazoa > Chordata > Amphibia > Anura > Dendrobatidae > Ranitomeya > Ranitomeya variabilis. Next base: position 529,882,412 of record NC_135237.1, on the reverse strand, counting down.
AATGGAGAAGACATAAACATTTTCTTTAAAAGACCCATCACTAGATGTAAAGTGGCACTTTGTGTTCTTATTTTATTTGTGCTCTTTTCCTGAGTACTCTTTTTTTTACTTTTACGGGTCTAGAGATATGGTCCTTATTATTTAGTGTTTATAAAAATGGGGAGGTGCTCACAGCGTAATTATAAAGAGCAGCCGGCAAACGTCCCCAGATCATTTTTTGAGTCACACCCCTTTGGCAAAAAACTATAAAAATTAGCAGTCAATAAAAAGTCCCATATCTCTGGATCTGTATAGGGAAAAAAAATATTCAGGGAAGCAGCGGAAGAAAATAAGAGCAAAATCTGGCAACTTTTCATGTAGTGACCGGTGTGGGGAGGTCCACTACATCTAAACCCAGACCTCTCCGTTTTTAGCAAGACTTATTTTCGCTCATACGAGGCAAATGGTCCGATTATGCTGATCACACTCTAATCAGAGTTTGGTCAGAGTATGATCAGAATGTGATTTGATTTTCTCAGTTGTGTAGAAAAGAAAAGTTTCTCCTCCTTCTCCATTGTATCAGTCCATGAAAATCGGTCAGCACTGCAAACCATCAAAATGATTATTAAGGTCACGTGAACAAGCCCTTATAGAAAGATATTCGAAAAATATAGACAAAAAAAAAGTAAAGAAACCACCACTCCGTCCACAGGTTGGAGCTAAGTTCCACTCACTTCAGTCAGAACCTGTGGACAGATGTAGAACTTGAAAGCAGCTATGTTACTATAATAGTGTACAATTCCTGTAAACTACATTATGAAGTGAAAATTCAAGTATTTGGTGCATATTCTCCTCAGATCTCCTTAAGGTGTCACTAAAAGGCTGTATTTTAAGCTCCTCCTGCAAATGGATGTAACTGTGCATCCAGATTTCAGGTGATCTCCTAAAATCAAGATGGCACACGCTCAAGAGTTGTGCACATTCCAACCACAGCAGGAGCCAGCTGTTATACATTGCTGAGCTCCTTCTGCATTGGCTAGCATAGGATCTAGCTCCAATCTCTACATTTAACCCCTCGGATACCGCTGTCAGTATGTGAGCAGTTTGAGAAAGGTGCAATTGTGGTTGCTATGACAACCAGAAGCATAACAATAATCCAACATCTCCCTCTACCTATTGGAAGTAAAACTAGGTTCACTCACACCCATACATGTCTACGTGCATGTGGGAAACATCAGATTGCACTCTGATGTCATCCCAGTGCAGTCTGATGTATGCCGAGACAGGCATTGAGGAGATGGAGAAATTACTTTCTCCATCTCCTCCATACCTGTGCTGCAATTCTCTCATGCGATAAGATTGGAGCACAGAGCACTGATACTTAACTCGCGATCGCAGTAGAGCTTCAGCCAAGGGTCATTAGCATGTCACACCCGATACTCCTGCTTTAAATGTTATTTGCTCGTGTCTCTAGATTAACTTAGATTAGACATTGAATTATAAATTGTGATCAAATGATTACACATTTAAGTTACTTTGTGGGACTAGTAACCAGTGCGGAAAAAAAACTTTGTGTTAAAAAAACCAGGAGTTTAAGGGTTTGCTTAGAAGATCATATTATATAGACGTATGCTAACCTTGTGCACCGTGAACCGCACGCAGTGAGCACATGCATCCATTATAGCCAATGTGTGGTATAGAAAGTCAATTTTCCACACAGAACAACGGTCTACATGGAAAAAAAATTGCGGCATACCCTACTTTGGTCCGATTTATTTATAGTTACATAGGTTGAAAACAGATCTAGGTACATCAAGTTCAACCTTTCTCCACTAATTATACATTTTGTCACTAAATTATCTATATCCCACAATGTTATGTGTACTGAAGAAATCGTCCAGCCCTTTTTTAAAAGCTGTTATAGTGTCGGCCATTACTACATCTTGTGGTCGGCATTCCACAGTCTCACCTACTGTATCTAACTGTAAAGAACCCTTTCCTATTTGGCTGCCGGAATCGCCTTTCTTCCACCAGTAATGAGTGCCCCCTGATCATTTGTAAGATCTTTGGAAGGAATAATTGCTGTTTTTGTAAATCTTGACTAAAAATAAACATTAAAATGCTGTATGTGTTTCAAAATGGTGTCAATAAAAACTAGTTTAATACACAAAAAAGCAAGCCCTTATAAAGAACTATAGGTAGAACAATTAAAAAGCTGGGGGTCCTACAATATGCAGACCCCAAAAAAGTACTTTTCTTTAAAGTGATTTACATTATTAAAATGTAGTAAAAGTGTAAATTGGAAATTATTGTAACCACATCGATCCATAAAATAAAATTACATGTATCATACTGCATGATGAGCTTTATAAAAAGTAAAAACAATTCCAGATGTATTTTTTGTTCATGCCTACTACATGTACAGCTTGTCCTGCAAAACCAAACCATTTCGTCCACAAAAGTAGCCAAACAAAATACACTGCTCAAAAAAATAAAGGGAACACAAAAAAAATCACATCCTAGATACCTCTGAATGAAATATTCCAGTTGCAAACATAACAATTATAATTATCAATGTAAATCAAAATTAATATCCCATGGAGGTCTGGATTTGGAATGATCCTTAAAATCAAAGTGGAAAATCAAATTACAGGCTGATCCAACTTCAGTGGAAATGCCTCATGACAAGGAAAAGATGCTCAGTGTTGTATGAGGCCTCCATGTTCTTGTATGATCTCCCTACTGTACAACGCCTGGGCATGCTCCTGATGAGGTAGCAGATGGTGTCCTGATGGATCTACTCCCAGACCGGGACTAAAGCATCTGCTAACTCCTGGACAGTCTGTGGTGTAACGTGATGTCGGTGAATGGAGCGAGACATGATGTCCTAGATGTGCTCAATCGGATTCAGGTCTGGGGAACAGGTGGGCCAGTCCATAGCTTCAATGCCTTCATCTTGCAGGAACTGCTGACACACTCCAGCCATATGAGGTCTGACATTGTCCTGCATTAGGAAGAAACCAGGGGCAAACGCACCAGCATATGGTCTCACAAGGGGTCTGAGGATCTCATCTCGGTACATAATGGCAGTCAGGCTACCTCTGGCGAGCACATGGAGGGCTGTGCGTCCCTCCAAAGAAATGCCACCCCACACCATTACTGACCCACTGCCAAACTGGTCATGTTGAAGGATGTTGCAGGCAGCAGATCGCTCTCTGTGGCATCTCCAGACTCTGTCACATCTGTCACATGTGCTCAGTGTGAACTTGCTTTCATCTGTGAAGAGCATAGAGTGCTAGTGGCGAATTTGCCAATTCTGGTGTTCTGTGGCAAATGTCAAGCATCCTGCACTTTGTTGGGCTGTGAGCACAACCCCCATGTGTGGAAGTCGGGCACTCAGACCATCCTCATGGAGTCAGTTTCTAACCATTTGTGCAGACACATGCACATTTGTGGCCTGCTGGAGGTCATTTTGCATGGCTCTGGCAGTGCTCCTCCTGTTCCTCCTTGCCCTCCTACGGCCCCTTCCACTTCTCCTGGTGTACTGGCCTGTCACATGGTAGTGCCTTCAGCCTCGGGAACTACGCTGACAGACACAGCAAACCTTCTTGCCACAGCTCGCATTGATGTGCCATACTGGATGAGCTGCACTACCTGAGCCACTTGTGTAGGTTGTAGAGTCCATCTCATGCTACCACGAGTGTGAAAGCACAACCAACATTCAAAGGTGACCAAAACATCAGCCAGAAAGCATTGGTACTGAGATGTGGTCTGTGGTCCCCACCTGCAGAACCACTCCTTTATTGAGTGTGTCTTGATAATTGCCAATAATTTCCATCTGTTTTCTATTCCATTTTCACAACAGCATGTGAAATTGATTGTCAATCAGTGTTGCTTCCTATGTGGACAGTTTGATTTCACAGAAGTTTGATTTACTTGGAGTTATATTTGATTTAAGTGTTCCCTTTATTTTTTGGAGCAGTGTATACAGTATATCACTAAATTAGTTTTAGTGCTGGAAAGTGAAAAAAAATACTCAGTACTGATTAAGCCTTTCAATATCATTAAGTGACCTTTGGATGTCATGAGGTCTTGGGGTCTAGTCAGCACAAGAGAAACATGAAAAGTGACCAGAATAGTGGTCAGAGCTGGTCACTGATTAGGTCTCATGCAAGTCATGCATTCTCTCGACTTTATGATATCACAAAGTTTAGTCAGTGCAGAGGTGCCCAAAAGCTCTGGGGAGTGACCGGAGCCTAAAGGACAAGTAAGGGGGCGAGGAAAGACGAGGGTATGATATTTTAGTATTTTATTCTGCATTTTACCTTGCAGTTGTTATACTCTGAGGTCTGGGAAGATCTAAGAGCATAATAAACATTTTTAAATGGCAAATAATAATAACAAACATACTTAGATCTGGGCTCCATTAATAGGACTGGTAATTGTGATATTTTCTGACCTTGCTATCTTAGCTTATGGCAAGCTACCCAAGCTTCAGTACAAGAACTAAAGCCTAACTAATTCAGCAAAAAAAAGTAAATGCCTCGGAGTCTATAGAGAATAAGGATTCTATGCAGGAAACATTTAAGAGCAATTTAGCCATGATACATATCAACAGCAATATACCAACCAACAAACAGGTCATTCTGCCAAAACATGACTCTTGAGTGAATTCAGCACAATTCATTGCTTTTAGCAGCTGAATTCCATAGCGATGGTTACAGCATTAATGATCAGAAAGCTTCCACATTCAGGGCAAATGTTGGAGGCTAGAAATAGAAATTCATAGAATCTTACAATATAGATTTAGACTTCAGTTTTAAAGGAAACTCTTACACTAAAAAGACTATAATTATTCAAAATGTTCTGTATTGACTCAATTTTATTTTTTGTGCTTTCTTTTTTTCCTCCCTTTTTACAAGAGTCATATTATTTTGAACACTGCCAGGTGCTATTATGTTAGCTGAGCCCCGGCTTTCACAGCCATGAGTGGTGCCCACACCATCCCTGGTTGTTACTTGGTCGGGGCTCCTTTTGCATCAATTACTGTATCAATGTAGTCTGGCATGGAGGCGATCAGTTTGTGGCATTGCTGAGGTGTTACGGAAGCCCAGGTTACTTTGATGGCAGCCTTCAGCTCGTCTACATTATTGGGTCTGGTGTCTCTCATCTTCCTTTTAAGAATACCCCATGGATACTCCATGGAGTTAAGGTCAGGCGAGTTTGCTGGCCAATCAAGCACAGTAATACTGTTGTTTTATAGATATTTGTGCTTTTGGCATCATGGACAGGTACCAAGTCCTGCTGGAGAATGATATTTCCATCTAGAAAAAGCTTGTCAGCAGAGGGAAGCATGAAGTGCTCTAAAATTTCCTTGTAGACAGCTGCGCTGACTTTGGCCTTGCTAAAAAAAACAGTGGACCTACAAGAGCAGATAATATGGCTCCCCAAACCATCACTGATTGTGGAAACTTCACACTAGACCTCCAGCAGCTTGGATAGTGTTCCTCTCCACTCTTCCTCCAGACTCTGGGCCCTTGATTTCCAACTGAAATGTAAAATTGAGGAAGAGTCTAGTTCTTTTTCTCCTTGGCCCAGGTAACACACTTCTGGCGTTGTATGTTGGTCATGAGTGGTTTGACACAAAGAATGAGACACTTTTAGCCCATGTCCTGGATGCGTGTGTCTATGTGTGGTGACCCTTGAAGCAATGACTCCAGCAGCAGTCCACTCCTTGTGAATCTCCCCGAAATTTTTTTTAGCAATGACCTTTTGTGACTTACCCTTCTTGTGGAGTGTCACTGACTGCCTTCTGGACATCTGTCAAGTTAGCAATGTTCCCCATGATTGTAGAGCCTATGGAAACAGACTAAGGGACCTTTTTAAATGATTATTAAGCCTTTGCAGGTGTTTTTTGTTAGTTATTCAAATTTACTGAGATAATGACTTTTGGGTTTTCATTGGCTGTAATCCATAATCATCAACATTAACAGCAATAAACAGTTGAAATAGATAACTCTGTTTGTAATGACTCTATATAATATATGAGATTCACTTTTTGCATAGAAGAGCTGAAATAAATTAACTTTTTGATGATATTCTAATTTTGTGAGAAGCACCTGTATTTGTTATCGCCGCGTTTGGAATGACCCAACAAATAAAACTGCTTGATAAAGACCGTTGTGGTCGAAACGTCGCATTTGGCACAATAAAGTGACACGTTTTTCACCCGGATTGGATGCTGTCCTTCACTTCTTTTTGTGCCAACAAATAAAACTGTCACACTAGTTAACCCCTTCAGTGAACACTATAAAAGAACAAAAAAGTGGAAAAAAATAAGCTTTTTCATCATATTGCCAAGAAAAAAAGTGGAATAAAACATGATAAAAAAAAATCAAATGTAAATAAAAATAGTTTCCCTGAAAACGTCTTCTTGTCCTGCAAAAAATAAGCCATCAAACAGCTCCATCAAAATATAGTGATGCAAAGACAATTCTTTTAGTATATAAAAGAGTTTTTCTCATGTAAAAGAGACAAAACATAAAAAAAATTACATATATGTGGTATTACTGTAATCGTACTGACCTGAAGAATAAAGCTGGCTTATCAATTTTACCATACAGTAAACGGCAAAGACCCTGCAAAAAAACAATTCCTCAATTGCTTGTTTTTGTTTAGTCTGCCTCTAAAAAATCACAATAGAAAGCGATGAAAAATTGTTATGTGCCCAAAAATGGTGCAAATAAAAATATCAACTAAACCTGCAAAAAAAACAAACAGATGAAATCCCAATGTGTTCAGCATTGAGTGCAGGATAAATGTGATCCAAAATGTTATGTAAAATGTTCCCATCAAAAGCTTCAACTCAATCCACAAAAAAATCTCCTACTCAGGCCAATTAAATGTCAATGGAAATATAGGGGTCTTCCATGATACTGGTAGCACAAAGGCTCTGGAAAAGCGATATGTCTCGTCTTCCATCCAAAAAATCCAGCAAATTATGCATTCCCAAACTTAAATGCTCCCCTACCTTCTGAGCCTCAGTGTGGCTAAACCAACACGCCACTTCTTTCACAGACAAGCAGTGGACACTGCGTCTGTATGTGATCTCTCATCCTACGAATAAGCACATATTTTTTTGTGAATCTGAGCATAAGGCTACATATCTTTCGTCATTCAGATTACGCTATAAACGGACCTACCACAAACTATCACTCACCACTTTATCAAACATTAGTACGTAACTGATGACCACCACCCGTGCTGCCGCACCCCCGACCTTCTGTCTCTTTCCCATTATCCCATAGAATGTAAGTCCATAAGGACAGGGTCCTCTCCTGTTGTGAATTCTGCTCTTGGGCTCCCTCCGGTGGGTGTAAGTGGTAGCGCTGCTGTCTCTGAGTCGCAGCATTTGTCAGGTGTGTTCACTTTTTGCAAATCTGACTGGGCTATTTAGTCTTGCTTCACCCTTTAGTCAGTGCCAGTTGTCCATTGTTCCTGGAGGATTCACATCTCTGCCTGGTCTCTCCTGCTTTGCAGTTCTTTTCAACAAAGATAAGTTCTGGCCTTGATTTTTTGCTGTCCACATGCTGTGGCCTTATTGTTCAGTTCTTTTCCATGTTTTTTTTTGTCTTGTCCAGCTTGGTCTGTATAAGGATTTGTTTAGCCAAGCTGGTATCTCTGGAGATGCAGATATACCCTCCATATCTTTAGTTAGCTGTGGAGTTTTTGTATTTTCTGTGGTGGATATTTTCTAGTGTTTTAATACTGACCACATAGTACTCTGTCCTATCCTTTCTATTTAGCTAGAAGTGGCCTCCTTTGCTAAATTCTGATTTCAGTCTGTGTATGTTTTTTCCCTCTCCTCTCACAGTCAATATTTGTGGGGGGCTGCCTATCCTTTGGGAATTTTCTCTGAGGCAAGATAGTTTTCCCTTTTCTATCTTTAGGGGTAATTAGTCCTCCGGCTGTGTTGAGATGTCCAGGGAGCGCTAAGTACATTCCACGGCTACTTCTAGTTGTGGTGTTAGGTTCAGGGTTTGCGGTCAGTACAAATACCACCTTCTCCAGAGTACGTCTCATGCTGCTCTTAGGCCACCAGATCATAACACTCTCCCCTCTGTACCAGTCTGTCTTTGTAAAAAAATTTTACGATATCTATAACTCCGAAACGTTTGTTAGTACTACAAATAAATTTGAGTTCATCACACAGACTTAAGTTGAGTGCCGGGTTCTTTACATCTAATCCAAATTTTTTTGCATCCATGTTTGGTATTTCTTAAGCATTGAGAGCCTGCATAATTTATGGGATGCGTGTTAGGGGTCGAGTTCCCGCCTCTGCACAGGGGGAATCTCGGTCCATCTCCACTGCGGTCTCCCATTCTTCTCCTGCCGCAGTGGAGTCTGCTCAGCGGAGACGTCGGTCCCAGCGTCTCGCTCAGTCTGACTCTGTGCAAAGGGTTACTGCTGCTTTTCCAGCTTCTGCCATTGAAGCCAGTGCTGGGCAGCGGCGAGCAGGCGCTTTTGGGACTAAGTCCCGCTTTTCTCCTTCTGAGCATGCCCAGGGTAAGATCTCTCATTGGAGATCGAGGGTTACATGCTTAGATACTGCAGCAAAGGCCATTGGTTCTCCTGGAAGGTCCTGAAGGTGCTCAGGCTTTGTGGCAGCTTCTCATTGGTCTTTCTAGGAAGGTCTTGTTCTTGCTTCAGCTATAAAAGGCTCGCATGGCCGCATGGCCATGCGCTAGTATCAATTCAAATATGTGCTTTGCGCCAGTATGGTTATGCATGAATGTGTTCAGGGACCCGGCTGAAATAAGCCCCTAGAATACCGGCTTCTCCGGTGAGGAGATTGTGTGTTTGTATTCAGGGACCCGGCTGAAATAAGCCCCTAGAACACCGGCTTCTCCAGTGAGGAGATTGTGTGTGTGCATAACCACTGACTGCTATCAGTTCGGCAGCAAGCTTGTGCTCCTGTGAGGCTAACAGGGCGCAGTGCTTTCCTCTCACAGCTGCTCTGTGAGGTAACAGAGCTAGTCTATACTGCCAAACAGTACAACCATTCACTAGCAGCAGGTTCTCCTGCACGCTGGACCCCGGGCTGCGAACGCACCATTTATAATAAACATCTATTTTCTTACTCGGTGCGTTCCGCTAGCCATAACATAATACTAGCGCCAGGGTCTGGCTAGTAAATGGTGGATGATCAGCGTTTACAGCAGTACATCCAGCAGCTGGATGGTAGGTTGGCGGCTCTTGAGCTCACAACCTCAGCTGTGGATGTTACCGCAGTTGCTGTTCAGGCTGCAGGTGTAGCTGCAGCCAGTTTGTCCTCGGCCACCCCTGCTCCTACTTTATCCCGTCTCCCGCTTCTAGACAAGTTTGCTTGTGACAGTAAACTATGTCGGGGATTCGTGAGTCAGTGCTCCATACATCTTGAGCTTCTGGCTGCACGTTTTCCTACGGAACGGGCGAAAGTGGGATTTATTTTATCCCTTTTGTCGGGCAGGGCGTTGGAGTGGGCAACGCCGCTATGGGAGCGTAATGATCGTGTGGTGCAGAGTGCTCCTCTCTTCCTGGACGCTCTGAAACAGGTCTTTTTGGGACCTCGTGTCACCCACGATACCGCGCTCCAATTGTTGGTAATAACACAGGGTGCGTTCATGGTCAGTCAGTTCGCCGTCCAATTCCGGACTCTGGCCTCAGAGCTGGAGTGGCCGGATAAAGTCCTTATTCCGGTATTTTGGAAAGGACTTGCAGACCATGTGAAGGATGCCTTGGCTACCAGGAAGATTCCCGCCACACTGGAGGAGCTCATTACTATATCTACCCGCATCGACCTCCGTTTTAACAAGCGGAAGTTAGAGCGGACCCAGTGTAGGCAGAGGTTTCGGCTGGCTCCCACCTTCGCCAGACCTCTAGAAACTTCCGTTCAGGTGTCCGACTCCCTTGAGGCCATGGAGGTTTCTCGAGCGGGACCTAAGTCCCGGGCCGCTCGGGTACCCGTGGTTTGTAAAAATTGCCAACAAATAGTACATTATGCCAATAAATGTCCATGGCGGTCAGGAGAACGATCGCGTCTAGTAACCATTGGAGGAGGTTCACTAGATACAGCGGCATTTTCCTCCAAGTTGTCCTTTAAAGGGACAGTCACGTTAGGCTCATCTTCTCTAACAGTCGAGCTTTGTGTGGACTCAGGAGCGGAGGGGAATTTCATGTCCTCTGCTTTTGCTCTGTGCCATGCAATGCCTCAGGTGATGCTCGCCAAACCGGTGACTGTTAGAGTAGTGAATGGGTCAACACTTCCCACACAAATCACACACGAGACTGTCCCTTTCACGTTATCCATGTCCCCTTCCCACCAGGAGGTTATTTCCCTTCTTGTCCTTCCCGAGGGAATGGATGAAATTCTGCTGGGAATACCCTGGCTCCGTTTCCACTCCCCACATATTGAGTGGACCTTTGGGAGGATATTGGGTTGGAGTGAATCATGTAAGGGCAGATGTGTGAAAGAGTGCGTTCAGGTTTCCACCACTGAGATACCCGCAGATCTTTCTTCTCTTCCCAAGTGCTATTGGTGCTATGCTGACGTTTTCTCCAAAAGGGCTGCAGAAACTCTTCCACCTCATCACCCCTATGACTGTCCTATTGATCTCTTGCCTGGAGCTGAACCTCCTCGGGGAAGGGTATATCCCCTCTCTCTCCCTGAGACGGAGGCTATGTCTCAATACATCCAGGAGAATTTGGCAAGAGGGTTCATTAGGAAGTCAGTGTCTCCTGCAGGGGCGGGATTCTTCTTCGTACAGAAGAAGAATGGGGAATTATGTCCTTGCATCGATTACAGGGGTCTTAATGCCAGCACCATTAAAAATAAGTACCCATTGCCCCTGATCTCTGAGCTCTTTGACAGGTTAAGGGGAGCAAGGGTATTCACCAAACTAGATCTGCGGGGTGCCTACAACCTGATTCGCATCCATGAGGGGGACGAATGGAAAATGGCTTTTAATACCAGGGATGGGCACTATGAATATCTGGTGATGCCCTTCGGGCTCTGTAATGTCCCGGCTGTTTTTCAGGACTTTGTTAACGATATCTTCCAGGATATGCTTTCCACCTCGGTCGTAGTCTATCTGGATGATATTCTCATCTTCTCTCCAGATATTGACTCCCATCGGAGAGATGTTGGCAGAGTCTTCAAACTCTTATGGGCGAATTCCCTCTATGCAAAGTTGGAGAAGTGTGTGTTTGAGCAGGAGTCTTTACCTTTCCTGGGCTATATCATCTCCGCCCAGGGATTGGCTATGGATCCTGCCAAACTACAGGCTGTGATGGACTGGCAAGAACCCCATTCTCTTAAAGCGGTGTAGCGCTTTATGGGGTTCATAAATTACTATTGCCAGTTCATTCCCCACTTCTCAACTTTGGTAGCTCCCTTGGTATCCCTCACCAAGAAGGGAGCAAATCCCAAATTGTGGTCGGAAGAGGTCTCCAAGGCCTTCACTTCTATAAAGTCTAATTTTGCTAGCACTCCCATCTTACATCGTCCCGATGTGGATGAGCCATTCTTAATGGAGGTGGATGCCTGAACCGTTGGTGCCGGAGCAGTCCTCTATCAAAAGGATGCTCAAGGTAGGAAGCATCCATGCTTCTTCTTCTCAAAGACCTTCACACCAGCGGAGAGAAATTACTCCATCAGGGATAGGGAGTTGCTAGCAATGAAGTTGGCCTTTTCGGAGTGGAGACTGTTGTGAATTTGGATTCTGGGCTCCCCCGGTGGCTACTGGTGGAATTGAACTGGTGTCTTCATCTTCTCTGTTCACCTGTTCCCATCAAGATGTGGGAGTCGCTATATAACCTTGCTGCTCTGTTAGTTGCTTGCCGGTCAACAATGTTATCAGAAGCCTCTCTGTGCTTGTTCCTGCTCCTAGACAACTACTAGATAAGTTGGACTCTTGTCCATGTTTGTTTTTGCATTTTTGTTCCAGTTCACAGCTGTAGTTTCGTTACTGTGTCTGGAAAGCTCTTGTGAACAGGAATTGCCACTCTGGTGTTATGAGTTAATGCCAGAGTTTTAAAGTAATTTCTGGATGGTGTTTTGATAGGGTTTTCAGCTGACCATGAAAGTGTCCTTTCTGTCTTCTGCTATGTAGTAAGTGGACCTCAAATTTGCTAAACCTATTTTCATACTACGTTTGTTATTTCATCTTAATTCACCGCCAATACATGTGGGGGGCCTCTGTCTCCTTTCGGGGTATTTCTCTAGAGGTGAGCTAGGACTAATATTTTCCTCTGCTAGCATTATTTAGTCCTCCGGCTGGTGCTGGGCATCTAGAATCAACGTAGGCATGCTACCCGGCCACTGCTAGTTGTGCGTTAGGTTTAGTTCATGGTCAGCTCAGTTCCCATCTTCCAAGAGCTAGTTCCTATATATGCTGATGCTATGTTCTCTTGCCATTGAGAACATGACAGTTTGACCGGCCCACTAAAGGGTTAAAATCCTTGGCTGAGAAAGGAGAGAAATAAGAAGTCTGCTGAGATTTTTTTTTTTTTTTTTTTTTTTTTTCTCCTTCTAATCTTTGAATGGCTCTGTGTCCACCTGTTTGTAATGGATCTTCAGAGTGTAACTGCAGGTTTGAATAATCTCGCCACGAAGGTACAAAATTTGCAAGACTTTGTTTTTCATGCACCTGTATCTGAGCCGAGAATTCCTTTGCCGGAATTTTTCTCGGGGAATAGATCTGGGTTTCAGAATTTTCGAAATAATTGCAAATTATTTTTGTCCCTGAAATCTCGCTCTGCTGGAGATCCTGCTCAGCAGGTCAGGATTGTAATTTCCTTGCTCCGGGGCGACCCTCAAGACTGGGCTTTTTCATTGACACCAGGGGATCCTGCGTTGCTCAATGTGGATGCGTTTTTTCTGGCCTTGGGGTTGCTTTATGACGAACCTCATTTGGAGCTTCAGGCAGAAAAAACTTTGATGTCCCTATCTCAGGGGCAAGATGAAGCGGAAATTTACTGCCAAAGATTCCGTAAATGGTCTGTGCTTACTCAGTGGAATGAGTGCGCCCTGGCGGCGACTTTCAGAGAGGGTCTCTCTGATGCCATTAAGGATGTTATGGTGGGGTTCCCTGTGCCTGCGGGTCTGAATGAGTCCATGACAATGGCTATTCAGATCGATAGGCGTTTGCGGGAGCGCAAACCAGTGCACCATCTGGCGGTGTCCACTGAGAAGTCGCCAGAGAGTATGCAGTGTGATAGAATTCTGTCCCGAAGCGAGCGGCAGAATTTTAGACGGAAAAATGGGTTGTGTTTCTATTGTGGTGATTCTACTCATGTTATATCAGCATGCTCTAAGCGCACTAAAAAGCTTGATAAATCTGTTTCCATTTGCACCTTACCGTCTAAGTTTATTCTATCTGTGACCCTGATTTGCTCTTTGTCATCTATTACCACGGACGCCTATGTCGACTCTGGCGCCGCCTTGAGTCTTATGGATTGGTCCTTTGCCAAACGCTGTGGGTATGATTTAGAGCCTTTGGAGACTCCTATTCCTCTGAAGGGGATTGACTCCACCCCATTGGCTAATAATAAACCACAATACTGGACACAAGTAACTATGCGTATTAATCCGGATCACCAGGAGATTATTCGCTTTCTGGTGCTGTATAATCTACATGATGATTTGGTGCTAGGATTGCCTTGGCTGCAATCTCACAACCCAGTCCTCGACTGGAGAGCTATGTCTGTGTTGAGCTGGGGATGTAAGGGGGCTCATGGGGATGTACCTGTGGTTTCCATTTCATCATCTATTCCCTCTGAAATTCCTGAGTTCCTGTCTGATTATCGTGACGTCTTTGAAGAATCCAAGCTTGGTTCGTTACCTCCGCACCGAGAGTGCGATTGTGCCATAGATTTAATTCCGGGTAGTAAATACCCAAAGGGTCGTTTGTTTAATCTGTCTGTGCCTGAACATGCTGCTATGCGAGAATATATAAAGGAGTCCTTGGAAAAGGGACATATTCGTCCATCGTCATCTCCCTTAGGAGCCGGTTTTTTCTTTGTGTCAAAAAAAGACGGCTCTTTGAGACCATGTATCGATTATCGGCTTTTGAACAAAATCACTGTTAAATATCAATACCCATTGCCGTTGCTGACTGATTTGTTTGCACGCATAAAGGGGGCCAAGTGGTTCTCTAAGATTGACCTTCGTGGGGCGTATAATTTGGTGCGAATCAGGCAGGGGGATGAGTGGAAAACCGCATTTAATACGCCCGAGGGCCACTTTGAGTATTTAGTGATGCCTTTTGGTCTTTCAAATGCTCCGTCAGTTTTTCAGTCCTTTATGCATGATATTTTTCGCGATTATTTGGATAAATTTATGATTGTGTATCTGGATGATATTCTGATTTTTTCGGATGACTGGGACTCTCATGTCCAGCAAGTCAGGAGGGTTTTCCAGGTTTTGCGGTCTAATTCTTTGTGTGTGAAGGGTTCTAAGTGTGTTTTTGGGGTACAGAGGATTTCCTTTTTGGGATATATTTTTTCTCCCTCTTCCATTGAAATGGATCCTGTCAAGGTTCAAGCTATTTGTGATTGGACGCAGCCCTCTTCTCTTAAGAGTCTTCAGAAATTTTTGGGCTTTGCTAACTTTTATCGTCGATTTATTGCTGTTTTTTCGGATATTGCTAAGCCATTGACCGATTTGACTAAAAAGGGTGCTGATGTTGCTGATTGGTCCCCTGACGCTGTGGAGGCCTTTCGGGAGCTTAAGCGCCGTTTTTCCTCTGCCCCTGTGTTGCGTCAGCCTGATGTTGCTCTACCTTTTCAGGTTGAGGTCGACGCTTCTGAGATCGGAGCTGGGGCAGTGTTGTCGCAGAAAAGTTCTGACTGCTCCGTGATGAGGCCTTGTGCCTTCTTTTCCCGTAAATTTTCGCCCGCTGAGCGGAATTATGATGTTGGGAATCGGGAGCTTTTGGCCATGAAGTGGGCTTTTGAGGAGTGGCGCCATTGGCTTGAGGGGGCCAGACATCAGGTGGTGGTATTGACTGACCACAAAAATTTGATTTATCTTGAGACCGCCAGGCGCCTGAATCCTAGACAGGCGCGCTGGTCATTATTTTTCTCTCGGTTTAATTTTGTGGTGTCATACCTACCGGGTTCTAAGAATGTTAAGGCGGATGCCCTTTCTAGGAGTTTTGAGCCTGACTCGCCTGGTAACTCTGAGCCCACAGGTATCCTTAAGGATGGAGTGGTATTGTCAGCCGTTTCTCCAGACCTGCGGCGGGCCTTGCAGGAGTTTCAGGCGGATAGACCGGATCGTTGCCCACCTGATAAACTGTTTGTTCCTGATGATTGGACCAGTAGAGTCATCTCTGAGGTTCATTCTTCTGCATTGGCAGGTCATCCTGGCATTTTTGGTACCAGGGATTTGGTGGCAAGGTCCTTCTGGTGGCCTTCCCTGTCACGAGATGTGCGAGGCTTTGTGCAGTCTTGTGACGTTTGTGCTCGGGCCAAGCCTTGTTGTTCTCGGGCTAGTGGATTATTGTTGCCCTTGCCTATTCCTAAGAGGCCTTGGACGCACATCTCGATGGATTTTATTTCAGATCTGCCTGTTTCTCAGAAGATGTCTGTCATCTGGGTGGTGTGTGACCGTTTCTCTAAGATGGTCCATTTGGTTCCTCTGCCCAAGTTGCCTTCTTCTTCCGAGTTGGTTCCTCTGTTTTTTCAAAATGTTGTTCGTTTGCATGGTATTCCTGAGAATATCATTTCTGACAGAGGGACCCAATTCGTGTCTAGATTTTGGCGGGCATTCTGTGCCAGGATGGGCATAGATTTATCTTTTTCGTCCGCTTTCCATCCTCAGACGAATGGCCAGACCGAGCGGACTAATCAGACCCTGGAGACATATCTGAGGTGTTTTGTGTCTGCTGACCAGGATGATTGGGTTGCTTTTTTGCCATTGGCAGAGTTCGCTCTCAATAATCGGGCCAGCTCTGCCACTTTGGTGTCCCCGTTTTTCTGTAATTCGGGGTTTCATCCTCGATTTTCCTCTGGTCAGGTGGAATCTTCGGATTGTCCTGGAGTGGATGCTGTGGTGGAGAGATTGCATCAGATCTGGGGGCAGGTGGTGGACAATTTGAGGTTGTCCCAGGAGAAGACTCAGCTTTTTGCCAACCGCCACCGTCGTGTTGGTCCTCGGCTTTGTGTTGGGGATTTGGTGTGGTTGTCTTCTCGTTTTGTCCCTATGAGGGTCTCTTCTCCTAAGTTTAAGCCTCGGTTCATCGGCCCGTATAAGATATTGGAGATTCTTAACCCTGTTTCCTTCCGTTTGGACCTCCCTGCATCCTTTTCTATTCATAACGTTTTTCATCGGTCATTATTGCGCAGGTATGAGGTACCGGTTGTGCCTTCCGTTGAGCCTCCTGCTCCGGTGTTGGTTGAGGGTGAGTTGGAGTACGTTGTGGAGAAAATCTTAGACTCTCGTGTTTCCAGACGGAGACTCCAGTATCTGGTCAAGTGGAAGGGATACGGCCAGGAGGATAATTCTTGGGTGAATGCATCTGATGTTCATGCCTCTGATTTGGTTCGTGCCTTTCATAGGGCCCATCCTGATCGCCCTGGTGGTTCTGGTGAGGGTTCGGTGCCCCCTCCTTGAGGGGGGGGTACTGTTGTGAATTTGGATTCTGGGCTCCCCCGGTGGCTACTGGTGGAATTGAACTGGTGTCTTCATCTTCTCTGTTCACCTGTTCCCATCAAGATGTGGGAGTCGCTATATAACCTTGCTGCTCTGTTAGTTGCTTGCCGGTCAACAATGTTATCAGAAGCCTCTCTGTGCTTGTTCCTGCTCCTAGACAACTACTAGATAAGTTGGACTCTTGTCCATGTTTGTTTTTGCATTTTTGTTCCAGTTCACAGCTGTAGTTTCGTTACTGTGTCTGGAAAGCTCTTGTGAACAGGAATTGCCACTCTGGTGTTATGAGTTAATGCCAGAGTTTTAAAGTAATTTCTGGATGGTGTTTTGATAGGGTTTTCAGCTGACCATGAAAGTGTCCTTTCTGTCTTCTGCTATGTAGTAAGTGGACCTCAAATTTGCTAAACCTATTTTCATACTACGTTTGTTATTTCATCTTAATTCACCGCCAATACATGTGGGGGGCCTCTGTCTCCTTTCGGGGTATTTCTCTAGAGGTGAGCTAGGACTAATATTTTCCTCTGCTAGCATTATTTAGTCCTCCGGCTGGTGCTGGGCATCTAGAATCAACGTAGGCATGCTACCCGGCCACTGCTAGTTGTGCGTTAGGTTTAGTTCATGGTCAGCTCAGTTCCCATCTTCCAAGAGCTAGTTCCTATATATGCTGATGCTATGTTCTCTTGCCATTGAGAACATGACAGGAGACATCTCTCGGAGGGAGCTCGGTTTCCCTTCCAAGTCTTCACGGACCACAAAAATTTTGTTTATTTGCATACAGCTCAGCGGCTGAATTCTCGCCAGGCCAGATGGTCCTTGTTCTTCTCCCGGTTCCACTTCACTCTCCATTATCTCACCGGGGAGAAGAACATTCGTGCTGATGCTCTCTCTCGCTCCATTGTGTTAACTGAGGAGGAGGAAGAGGAGCCTCGGCTTATTGTCCCTTCAGAGAGTCTGAGAACCGTAGCTCCGGTTTCGCTAGAGTCTGTGCCTCCGGGCAAGACTTTTGTTCCCATCAATTTGCGACTGGATGTTCTCTCTTGGGCTCTCTTGGGCTCATTCGTCCAGAGTGGGTGGACACTTTGGGACAAAGAGGACATCTGAACTGCTGGCTAGGATGTACTGGTGGCCACATATGGTCTGTGACGTCGGAGATTATGTTCGGGCGTGTGTCTCCTGCGCCAAAAATAAGTCTCCTCGACAACAGTCAGCTGGGTTACTCTATCCCTTTCCGGTGGCAGACAAGCCCTGGGAGATGGTTGGGATGTACTTTGTGGTGGGTTTGCCCAAGTCTCGTGGCTGTACCATCATTTGGGTTATCACTGATCATTTTTCTAAGATGGTGCATTTGGTGCCACTTCCACGGCTACCTTCTGCACGGGCCTTGGCAGCGTTGTTTATTAAACACATTTTCCGCCTACACGGTATGCCGGACAAAATTGTCAGTGACCGGCATCCCCAGTTTGTGTCTCGGTTCTGGAGAGAGCTCTGTCATCTTCTCAGCATTGAGTTGAATCTCTCTTCAGCATATCATCCCGAGACGAATGGGTTGGTAGAGAGGGCCAACCAGACCTTGATCACATATCTGCGACATTTTGTCTCAGCCAGGCAGGATGACTGGGCATCCTTGCTACCGTGGGTGGAGTTTGCGCTGAACAACGCCGTAGCCGATTCCACTGGACAAACCCCATTCCTCCTTAACTATGGTCAGCATCCGCGGGTACCTGTGCCTATGCCCGTGTCTTCTGCTGACTCCAGGGTGGCAGACTGGGCTGTGGAGGCACGGGATATTTGGGACCGCACTCAGGATGCCATACGGGCCTCCAAGGAGAGAATGAGGTCCTCCGCCGATGCACATCGGTGCCCCACTCCGACCTTTGCTCCTGGAGACTTGGTGTGGCTCTCCGCCCGCAACATCAGGCTGCGAGTTGAGTCCACTAAGTTTGCACCTCGCTACTTGGGCCCCTTCAAGGTCCTCAAACAGGTTAACCCTGTGGTCTACCGTTTAGCACTTCCACCATGCTTGGGTATCACCGACACCTTTCATGTGTCCCTCTTGAAACCCGTATACATGTCTCGGTTTTCCGAGTCATCTGCCGGGACATCGGGTTAGTCTACAGACGATTACGAGGTGAACGCTATTTTGGGCTACAAGGTGGTACGTGGCAAAACATTTTATTTGGTGGACTGGAAGGGTTATGGTCCTGAGGACAGGTCCTGGGAGCCTGCTGAGCACATTCAGGCTCCACAGCTCATTGCTGCCTTCGAGCGTGGCGAGGTCCAGGGGGGGCCCTGGGAGGGGCTAATGTTAGGGGTCGAGTTCCCGCCTCTGCACAGGGGGAATCTCGGTCCATCTCCACTGCGGTCTCCCATTCTTCTGCCGCAGTGGAGTCTGCTCAGCGGAGACGTCGATCCCAGCGTCTCGCTCAGTCTGACTCTGTGCAAAGGGTTACTGCTGCCTTTCCAGCTTCTGCCATTAAAACCAGTGCTGGGCAGCGGCGAGCAGATGCTTTTGGGACTAAGTCCCGCTTTTCTCCTTCTGAGCATGCCCAGGGTAAGATCTCTCATTGGAGATCGAGGGTTACATGCTTAGATACTGCAGCAAAGGCTATTGGTTCTCCTGGAAGGTCCTGAAGGTGCTCAGGCTTTGTGGCAGCTTCTCATTGGTCCTTCTAGGAAGCTCTTGTTCGTGCTTCAGCTATAAAAGGCTCGCATAGCCGCACGGCCATGCGCTAGTATCAATTCAAATATGTGCTTTGCGCCAGTATGGTTATGCATGAATGTGTTCAGGGACCCGGCTGAAATAAGCCCCTAGAATACCGGCTTCTCCGGTGAGGAGATTGTGTGTTTGTATTCAGGGACCCGGCTGAAATAAGCCCCTAGAACACCGGTTTCTCCGGTGAGGAGATTGTGTGTGTGCATAACCACTGACTGCTATCAGTTCGGCAGCAAGCTTGTGCTCCTGTGAGGCTAACAGGGCGCAGTGCTTTCCTCTCACGGCTGCTTTGTGAGGTAACAGAGCTGGTCTATACCGCCAAACAGTGCCACCATTCACTAGCAGCAGGTTCTCCTGCACGGTGGACCCCGGGCTGCGAACGCACCATTTATAATAATCATCTATTTTTACTTGGTGAGTTCCGCTAGCCCTAACAATGCGCATCTTCAGAACCATGAGCTGGGCACAATATACGGGCACTACAATGTATGGGCACTGCAATGTGCAGGCCCTACTAATTTCCAAAATGGGGTCATTTCTAGTGCGATTCTGCTCTTCTGGTACTAAGGGGCTTCATATATCATGTCCAGAAACTATTCTTTGATAATATGTAATCCGAGAGTCAAATAGAATACCTTCCCTCCCGAGTGTCGCCGTGAGACTAAACTGAGAGACTTGCAAAGTTCAACAGAAATTGTTTGACAAATTATGGT
Organism: Ranitomeya variabilis; assembly: GCF_051348905.1. NCBI lineage: Eukaryota > Metazoa > Chordata > Amphibia > Anura > Dendrobatidae > Ranitomeya > Ranitomeya variabilis. The sequence continues at coordinate 529,862,317 of NC_135237.1, read as the reverse complement.
GCTACATTTACCAATTTCCCTGCCCTGTATGAAATTGTAAAATGTTTGGCTAAAACTAAATTTGTGGTAAAAATGTAATTATTTTTTCTTCACTGCCCAATGGTATAAAATAATGTGACAAGCCTATATCTTGTCAATATGATCACTGCACACTTAGATAAATTCATTGAGAGATGTAGTTTTGAAAATAGGTTTACTTATGGTTCTGCTGTTTTGGCACCTCAGGGGCTCTACCAATGTGACATGACACCCTCAAACCATTCCAGCAAAATTGGAAATCCAACTTTGGAACAGAACTTCCTTTTTGAGATTTGCACTGTGCTTAATATGTCGTTTTTGACCACATATGGGATATTGGCGTACTCAGGAGAAATTGTATAACAAACTATATGGTCCATTTTCTTCTATAATTCCTTCAGAACAATGAAAACTAGGGGCCAAAGCAACATTTTAGTGGAAAGAAAGGTAATTTTTAATTGACCAAGCCCAATGTTATAAAATTCTGTGAATCACCAAATGCTCCCTACACTCCTAGCTGAATTACTCAAGACAAGTAGTTTCCAAATGAGGTGACTTGTTGCTGTTTCTGCTGTTTTGGCAAGTCAGGGGCTCTTCAAATGTGACATGGCATCTGCAATCTATTCCAGCCAAAACTGGGCTTCAGAATTCAATTGGCGCTCGTTCCCTTCCGAGTCCTGCCATGTACCCAAATCTGGAATTCCACCACATCATGGGGAATCGGCGCACTCAGGAGAAATTGCACAACAGATTTTGGGGTCCATTTTCTCATATTGCACATGTGAAAAGTAAACATTTGTGGCTAAAGCAACATTTTTGAAGATTTTCTTTTTTGTGGCTTAACATTATAAAATTCTATTTAGCACCTTGGGGTTCAAGTTGCTCTCCAAACCTCTAGATAAATTTCTTGAGGGGTATACTATCCAAAATTAGGTCACTTGTGGGGTACTGTTTAGGAACATCACGGATTCTGCAAACCCTACATGGCTTCCTCTATTTATGCTAGCCATTTTTGCACTCCAAAAGTTGAGTGTTGCTCCTCCTCTTATGAGCCCTGCTGTGCACTTAAGCAGTAATTTTCCACCACATATGAGGTATCGGCACACTCAGAAGCAACTGCACAACAAATTGTATGGTCCATTTTCTCCTGATACCTTTTTGAAGATACAAAATTTGGTGCTAAAAAGTAAAATGTTAATTTTTTCCTTCTACATTGCTTTAATGCTGCTGAAGCTCCTAAAAGGTTAATAAACTTCTTGAATGTGGTTTTGTGCACTTTGAAGGGTGTAGTTTTTAAAATGGTGTCTCTTTTGGGTGTCTTCTTTCACATAGGCCCCTCAAAGTCACTTCAAATGGGATGTGGTTCTTAAAAAAAATTGGTTTAGTAAATTTTGTTGGTAAAATACAAAATTGCTGATCAACTTTTATCCCTTCTAACTTCCTAACAAAAAAATATATATTAAAAAAAATGATGCTAATGTGAAGGAGACACGTGGGAAATGTTATTTAATAACTCTTTTGTGTGTTATAAGTATCTGGAGGCTGAAGGGGCTAATCATTTACAAAACAATTTAAAGTTTCCTATCACAGAATTGCAAAGTTTCCGTAAAACACGGATGCTATACTGTGTCCCTGTAGGGCATCTGATTTAAGGAGGGAACTCTTCCATGTTGTAATTTTTTTTTCACAAGGATATTCAGTCAATGAAAAAAATTGAACATTTGTCCATTTTTTTCGCAGAAAGCACTAGGGGTGAAAATACAGTTACGTGAACAAGCCTTCAGAATAGAGTGGCTGTGCAAATGCCCAATTGCTGCTCCATTCATTCTCTTCTGTGCTACAGACCACTATGCTTGTGTTTTTCTGGAAGCCTCATAGAAAATGAATAGAGCGATGATTAACCATGCACACCGCCTTTTAATTCTAAAGGGGATTAAAGTGTCCTTTCTTTTGATCAGTGGGGATCACAATGGTTAGATCTCCGCTGATATATAAGTTATCAACTATAATTCTTTTCACTCGACTACCCCTTCAAAGTAAGTTATACAATATTTTTCAAAGACATTAAAATCTGTCTGCAGGATCTAACTCCCAAAAGTGTTTGTATTGTCATACTGCTCTCTGAAAGAAAAAGTCTTCCATATGGATGACTTTGCCTTTTAGAGAGAAACGTGACCATACACACAGTTTGAGGGGTGGGAGCATATATCGTACTGACAGATTCATTTTTAGGTCATTTTTGTGATCTCTTCAAACCACATATGTATTACTTCCTGTATTTTTGTTGGAAGCAGATTTACATCTTACTGGTAGCTAGAGAAATAATAATAATAATTTCAGCATATTAGTTGACACATTTGTGGGACTTTGTATAATAAAAAAAAAATTATCTTGTCTATATGGTAATATAGCACTCCCAAAAACAATAAAAATAACAGTAGTAAAATCAATGCCCACTGTACCTGTCATTCCAGATGCCTTTTCAGGAAAAGCTGTTGTATATGTACAGTACATAAGGAATACTATTTCTCTCCACATCATGTGTATCTTCAATTTTCAGTCGTTTTTCTCTAAACAGACTCTATCTCTAAGTTTCACTAGTCTTTGAGTTAGAGAATAGAGACTAGCTACCATGATGTCTCCCATAGAATGTGCACATAGACAAAAGGTATTTCTACTTTCCTGTCTCTATTCATCTTTCCAGAAGCATTAACAGCATGGAGAACATTATACAGCATTTCTGAACAGTGTAGCTGTGACTCCAGCTTTTAAGCTAAAACACTTTATTTAAAAGGAGAAGCACCATTTTTTCCTGCCTTTGGCTTATTGCCCACACTGGTAGTCTTTCTTGTTTTGATACCAATGGATAACAGCTGTTTTTAAAGTCAATAGTGAGTTCAAGAGGCAGGAGTGAGACAAAGAAATGGTTCATAATTCAATCACTAGTTTCTCACATGAACAACGAAAGCAGAAATTTTCTCATCGATCAGTATTGACAGAATTTTGGACAACCTATGTGACATGTGCAGAGGTCACTGTGCAGGAAAAGGATGAAGAAGCAAATGTTTTTTCATGGACACAGAACAAGATGTAGGCATCGCATAGAGCACCATGGAATTGCAAATTATTCAATTTATGAATAGGGATGAGCGAATGTGCTCGGTGATTCTTGGATATCGCTTGATTATCTTGGTGCTCGCATGTGCTCATCTCTCGGTGAATATTAGCTGGTGCCCAAATTTGAAACTCGAATTATTCTAACTATTAATGACCAATCCATACGTTGTTAGGGCTAGTGGAACGCACCGAGTAAATATAGAGGTTTTATTATAATTGATGCATTCGCAGCCCGGGGTCCACCGTGCAGGAGAACCTGCTGCTAGCAAACGGCGGAACTATAAGGCGGTATGAGCTAACCCTGTTACTTCACAGAGTAGCCAAAACTCAAAGCACTATGCCCTGTTAGACTTCACAGAGGCACAGGCTAACTACACAACTGAGAGCAGTCATTGGTCATGCATGCACACAAAACTCCTCGCCGGAGGTGCCAGCATTCTAGGGGATTATTTCAGCCGGGTCCCTGAACACAAACTCACATGACCACACTGGCGCAAAGCACATAACATAGAACAATACTTTCGCATGGCCGTGCGGCCATGCGAGCCTTAAATAGTTGCAGCATGTACAGGACCTTCCTAGAAGGACCAATGTGAGGCTGCCACAGAGCGTGAGCACCTACAGGACCTTCCTGAAGGACCAATGGTCTTAGCTTCAGTATCTGATCATGTGACCCTCGATCTCCACTGAGAGATCTTACTCTGGGCATGCTCAGAACGAGAAAAGCAGGACTTAGTCCCAAAAGCATCTGCTCGCCGCTGCCCAGCACTGACTTCAATGGCAGAAGCAGGAAAAGCAGCAGTAACTCTTTGTACAGAGTCAGACCGATGTCTCCGCTGAGCAGGCTCCACTGCGGCAGGAGGAGAATGGGAGACTGCAGCGGAGATGGCCCGAGATTCCCCCTGTGCAGAGGCGGGAACTCGACCCCTAACATACGTCAGCTTGGATATTAGCTATAAATACAATTATCAACTCTAAAATGAGACCAAAATCTTTTATTATAGTTTTGACCCAACATGATATTTTAGAGGTTAAGGTGACTCTGTCAGTAGTATTAACCCTACTAAGCTGTCTATATGGTCATGTAGCTCACAGGAGATTGAATAAAATTATACTTTAACATTTATGATAAGATGTCTTATTCCAGAGAAATCCACATTTTTTATTAAAATGAGCAGTTAAGATCTATGAGCCAGGCAGAGATCTCTCTGTGAATCTTCCTCCAGCACTTATTTTAACCCCTTTCTGACATCTGACGTACTATCCCATCAAGGTGGGGTGTGCCTGTATGACCACCGACGGGATAGTACGTCGTATGCAATCGCGGCCGGGTGTCAGCTGCCTATCGCAGCTGACATCCGGCACTATGTGCCAGGAGCGGTCACGGTCCGGCCCGGCACATTAACCCCCGGCACACTGCGATCAAACATGATCGCAGTGTTCTGGCGGTATAGGGAAGCATCGCGCAGGGAGGGGGCTCTCTGCGGGCTTCCCTGAGACCCCTGGAGCAATGCGATGTGATCGCGTTGCTCTGAGGGTCTCTTACCTCCTCCCCCCTGCAGGCCCCGGATCCAAAATCACCACGGGGCCGCATCCGGGTCCTGCAGGGAGGCACTGTAAGTCAGATCGCTGATCTGACAAAGTGCACAGCAAAGTGTCAGATCAGCGATCTTACACTATAACATGATGCCCCCCCCCCCCCCCGTGACAATGTTATGGTGTAAAAAAAAATATTCAGATGTGTAAAAAAAATAAAAAAAATTCCTAAAAAATAATTAAAAAAATATATATATTGTCCCCATAAAAACATTTCTTTATCTAAATAAAAAAAATAAATGAAAGTACACATATTTAGTATCGCCGCGTCCGTAACGACCCAACCTATAAAACTGTCCCACTAGTTAACCCTTTCAGTGAACACCGTAAAAAAATGAGGCAAAAAAACAACACTTTATTATCATACCGCCAAACAAAAAGTGGAATAGCACGCGATCAAAAAGACGGATATAAATAACCATAGTACCGCTGAAAACGTCATCTTGTCCCACAAAAAACGAGCCACCATACAGCATCATCAATGAAAAAATAAAAAAGTTATAGTCCTCAGAATAAAGCGATGCAAAATAATTATTTTTTCTATAAAATAGTTTTTATCGTATAAAAGCGCCAAAACATAAAAAAAGATATCAATGAGGTATCGCTGTAATCGTACTGACCCGAAGAATAAAACTGCTTTATCCATTTTACCAAACACGGAATGGTATAAACGCCCCCCCCCAAAAGAAATTCATGAATAGCTGGTTTTTGGTAATTCTGCCTCACAAAAATCGGAATAAAAAGCGATCAAAAAAGTCACGTGTTCGAAAATGTTACCAATAAAAATGTCAACTCGTCCTGCAAAAAACAAGACCTTACATGACTCTGTGGACCAAAATAAGGAAAAATTATAGCTCTCAAAATGTGGTAACGCAAAAAATATTTTTTGCAATAAAAAGCGTCTTTTAGTGTGTGACGGCTGCCAATCATAAAAATCCGCTAGAAAACCCGCTATAAATAGTAAATCAAACCCCGATCACCTCCTTAGTTAGGGAAAAATTAAATAATTTAAAAAATGTATTTATTTCCATTTTCCCATTAAGGGTTAGGGCTAGGGTTAGTGCTGGGGTTAGGGCTAGGGTTAGGGTTAGGGCTAGGGTTAGGTTTAGGGCTAAGGTTAGGGCTAGGGTTAGGGCTAGGGTTAGGGTTAAGGCTACAGTTAGGGTTGGGGCTAAAGTTAGGGTTAGGGTTGGGGCTAAAGTTAGGGTTAGGGTTTGGATTACATTTACGGTTTGTATTAGGGTTATGGGTATGTCAGGGTTAGGGGTGTGGTTTGGGTCACCGTTGGGATTAGGGTTAGGGGTGTGTTTGGATTAGGGTTTCAGTTATAATTGGGGGGGTTTCACTGTTTAGACACATCAGGGGCTCTCCAAATGCAACATGGCATCCCATCTCAATTTCTGTCAATTTTGCATTGAAAAGTCAAACAGCGCTGTTTCCCTTCTGAGCTCTCCTGTGCGCCCAAACAGTGGTTTACCCCCACATATGGGGTATCAGCGTACTCAGGACAAATTGTACAACAACTTTTGTTGTCCAATTTCTTCTCTTATCCTTGGGAAAATAAAAAATTGGGGGCGAAAATATCATTTTTGTGAAAAAATATGATTTTTTATTTTTACGGTTCTGCATTAAAAAACTTCTGTGAATCACATAATGGGTCAAAGTGCTCACCTCGCATCTAGCTAAGTTCCTTAGGGGGTCTACTTTCCAAAATGGTGTCACTTGTAGGGGGTTTCAATGTTTAGGCACATCAGGGGCTCTCTCCAGTCAATTTTGCATTGAAAAGACAAATGGCGCTCCTTCGCTTCCGAGCTCTGCCATGCGCCCAAACAGTGGTTTACCCCCACATATTGGGTATCGGCGTACTCAGGACAAATTGTACATCAACTTTTGGTGTCCATTTCCTCCTGTTACCCTTGGTAAAATAAAACAAATTGGAGCTGAATTAAATTTCTTGTGAAAAATTCCTGTGAAACACCTGAAGGGTTAATAAACTTCTTGAATGTGGTTTTGAGCACCTTGAGGGGTGAAGTTTTTAGAATGGTGTCACGCTTGGTTATTTTCTATCATATAGACCCCTCAAAATGACTTCAAATGAGATGTGGTCCCTAAATAAAATGGTGTTGTAAAAATGAGAATTTGCTGGTCAACTTTTAACCCTTATAACTCTAACAAAAACAAATTTTGGTTCCAAAATTGTGCTGTTGTAAAGTAGACATGTGGAAAATGTTACTTATTAAGTATTTTGTGTGACATATCTCTGTGATTTAATTGTATAAAAATTAAAAGTTGGAAAATTGCGACATTTTCTATATTTTCGCCAAATTTCCATTTTTCTCACAAATAAACGCAGGTAATATAAAAAAAAAAAAATTCCACTATCATGAAGTACAATATGTCATGAGAAAGCAATGTCAGAATCACCGGGATCTATTGAAGCGTTCCAGAGTTATAACCTCATAAAGGGACAGTGGTCAGAATTGTAAAAATTGGCCCGGTCATTAACGTGCAAACAACCCTTGGGGGTAAAGGGGTTAAATGAACAGAGGTTTTATAAGTGTGAGACATGTAATAACTCATACTTTGCTCTCATTACCACTCAAGGGTCTGCAGTGAAATCACCACTAACAGAGTACAGCAGCAGTGAACTTTGTCTCATTTCGAACACATTTGCAGACGCAGTTGTCCTCTCATAGTGCTGTCAGCTCTGCTGCAGAGCTGTGCCTGGTTATAACTAACACAGTATAAGAGAGTTGAACCTTGTCTTATTACAAATACATTTGCCATGATGTCAGCCCTGCGGTACTGCCCCTGCCCCCCACACTGCTTGCCTTTTAAATGGAAACTGAAGCACTATGAGATGACTGCAGCTGCAAATGTATTTGCAATGAGACAATGTTCAATTCTGCTGTATTGTGTTAGTTCTGATCTCACGGTTGAGCTTTATGTGATTATGAAATAAAGTGTCAGAATTTATTATTTAGAAAGTTAGGTTTCATTTATATGCATCAAAAGTGTGAAAAATGTCCTTTCTTCCAGAAGTGCAAAATGTTGAGAAACTCCTGGCAGACAAATATTGGCAACATATGCTGATTTTCTGTGAATGAATCCTTGCCAACTGCGCCCTAACAGAGGCAGTTTGACACATAGCACCCTATTCTTTTTTTACTCAACTAAATAAGGCATTGCTTCAAGTGTCATACTCTACTCACACCCTTAGAAAGGGCAGCACGGTGGCTCAGTGGTTAGCACTGTAGGCTTGTAGCGCTGGGGTCCTGGATTCGAATTCCACCATGGACAACATCTACAAGGAGTTTGTTTGTTCTCACCATGTTTGCGTGAATTTCCTCCCCCACTCTAAAGACATACTGATTGGGAATTCAGATTGTAAGCCCCAATGGGGACAGGGATGATATCGGGTGCAAAGTGCAGCAGAATAATAGTTAAATACAATCAAGTGAAATAAAAACACATGGAAGCAGGGGAGATAGCTGAAAGATGTCTACAGTAGTCTAGTACTTTTAGCTTATTGTAAATTTTTAGTGGATCCATTTTTCTATATGAATTACATTGGAAAACTGTTTATTTTGAATATGTTCAATAAAAACAAGCCTGGTAAGTAACTTTCCAATAATAAATTCATTTTAAATCCTTTAAAAATACTTCATAACTCGGGTATATTGCATTACAGCCACAGCCATTAAAATTATTTTGTTTCTATATTGATTTTCCGCAGTTAGTATTTTGTTACTCATATCTTTAACTATTCTCCCGCGCATCCCTATTGATTGTTGCCAGTCTAAAGTAATTTTATTTGAAGCATTCAAGTATTCTCAGTATCTCTCATATTGATTGCTATAAGCCCTCTTTCTCCAACACTATAATTGAAGAACGGAGAATTTGAAACATTGTAATAATATTCATAAGCAATAAAGCTTCTTCATAATGAATTTTCAATAGAAGAAAACTGAGGAAAATCTGATATGTTCTGCATCGTGCAACAAGCTTTAAAGCAATTTAATCTGAAAAGAAAATGGAGTATGTGCTTATTTTTAAAGAGTTACATTTCATATATGGAATATATTATCTATCTCTTAATAGGACCAAGAAACATTTATTCCCAATGGATTTGGCATTGTAGTCCAGACTGTTAAATTGGCATTTAGTAAACTATTCTGTAACTGAATAATATATCATTGCAGATAAATATTGGAATAGACACTGTAGAAGTCATTTGCCGGATTTAAGACTCTCCGAAAATCAGAATAATTTGAATTTTGGAGAGTTAATGGAGAAAATATATGTATTTTTAAAATAGTTACTGTAATTTCAGACAACTTCATTTTCTTCGATAGGTAATGTGATAAGTAGGCAATCTGCAAATCACTTTATTTAAAAATTGTGTCGTTTTATCCCTGAAAATTCACTCCAAGTTATCTACGTGTTTCACTTGATGTCCACGAACTGTTATCTGGCATCAGAGACGATGAGATGGATTATAGAAAGTGAGGGCTGGTTTGTATCTCTACAGGAAGTGAAAATTATTTTTTGTCTATCTACAGGAAGTCTTGTTGGGTATTTTTCTCTCTACAGGAAACGGGACAGATTTTTGTTTCTTTGTTCTTTTAGTCCTGTTTTTCAAACAGAGGCATACGTTAATCTTAGTGCACACAAACCATTGGTGCAACTTACTCTTGTATGTGCTAAAATAAAGTTCCATCACCTAGAGTGCTGAGAGATTGCTACTCATGCGGAACTACAAAGTAAAAAAAAGTAGATGGTAAGTTAGAGAGCATGAGAATCAGGATTATTTTAGACACATTACACTGATATGTGCCCAAATGGTACTATCATGAGGGATGAGTGGAGCAGAGTCACACTAATTTATAATTTATACGTGGAATGTACACATTAAAAGGTTTGGCCATTTCCATGAATGTGGGCCCTAAATTGTTTAAAATGCCTAAAATATCAACCTTAGCAGGTACTCATACTACCTAGGTCCAGTGCCAGATCCCCGCTGCTGCTTTGGACTCGCTGTTTTGGCTATAGCGGTGATCTTATGTTACCAGTATACATCACTGCTCCAGCCAGTCACTGAGCTCAGTTGCATTAGCCGTTTACCTATTGACTATTTTCACGGCTGCAGCCAAAACTCTGGGAACGGAGTAAGGACAGGGATAGGGCACTGGACCCAAAGAAGGTGAGCGCCGGAAGATTGTTATTTTAGATATTTTACAGTTTGGTGCCCATGCTTCAAAAAGTGGACAACCCCCTTATGTTCAGATTATCTCTTACTGATGATATTTAATGCTTTGTTTAGGTTAAATAAGTATTATGATTAGAAAGCATCATTACCAATTGATAGAATAAGTGACTATTAAATTAATTGCGGTGTGACTGCTGAGACCCCCAACTGGCTGCCAGCAAGGGACTTTTGCCTCACATTTAGGCTGCCTTCACACTAGCAGTATTTGGTCAGTATTTTACATCAGTATTTATAAGCCAAAAACAGGAGTGGGTGATAAATGCAGAAGTGGTGCATATGTTTCTATTATACTTTTTCTCTAATTGTTCCACTCCTGGCTTTGGCTTAGGCCAGCGTCACACTCAGCGTATGTAAATATGGTCCGTTTATTACGGCTGTAATATGCAGAAATGTTCCCAAAATAGCGTATGTCATCCGTAGGCAGGGTGTCACAGCGTATTTTGCGTATGGCATCCTCTGTATGTAATCCGTATGGCATCCGTACTGCGATATTTTCTCGCAGGCTTGCAAAACCGACATCTAATGGATTTATGTGCTCAAATGTTCATTAAAACATATATACAGTCCATTCATTCCCGGGGGTTTTACAGCCACGAGCAGTGCTTTAGCACAGCTCCTGGCTGTAAAATGATTTAACCCCTTCAGATGGATTTACTTCGTGGGACTTGACCTGAGCGACGGAAGGTATGAGATATTGTTGTTTTTTTATTTTTCCTTTGTTCCAGAACACGCGGTCATCAGGTGGATTACCAGTATAACAAAATATTACAACAACCTGTGTCTTTATTTCATTAAAATACTTGTAAATAATGTGTGTGTGTTTTATTAACCATTTCATACTATTGGATTAATAATGGATAGGTGTCATAATTGACACCTCTCCATTATTAATCTGGCTTAATGTCACCTTACAATAGCAAGATGACATTAACCCTTCATTACCCCATATCCCACCGCTACACAGGAATGGGAAGAGAGAGGCCAAGTGCCAGAATAGGCGCATCTTCCAGATGTGCCTTTTCTGGGGTGGCTGGGGGCAGATGTTTTTAGCCAGGGGGGCCAATAACCATGGACCCTCTCTAGGCTATTAATATCTGCCCTCAGTCACTGGCTTTACCACTCTGGCAGAGAAAATTGCGCGGGAGCCCACGCCAATTTTTTCCGCCCTTTAACCCTTCATTTTACAAGCTACAGTGCCCAAATTTTGCACATACACACTACTAACATTAGTAGTGTGGAATATGCAAAAAAAAGTATATGAGATGGTTTACTGTATGTAAACCATGTCTCATATCATGTCGGGTTTGGGAAGGAGAAATGAAAAGCCGGCAATTGAATTACCGGCTTTTCTATAGAACACTGCTGCGTATTTCTCGCAAGTTACAATGCTGGTCCGTGTGTAATCCGTATTTTTCTCGCCCCCATAGACTTTCATTGGCAATTTTTTTGCGCAATACTGTGACAAACGCAGCATGCTACGATTTTGTACGGCCGTACAAGACCGTATAATACAGATCAGTAAAATACGGCAGATAGGAGCTGGGACATAGGGAATCATTGGGCCGTGTGTTATGCGTATTTTCCGGGTGTATTTTCTGCGCTCATACATCCGTAAATCTCGCCAGTGTGAGGCCGGCCTTACAAATACTAATGTAAAATACTGACCAAATACTGCTAATGTGACGGCAGCCTTAGGCCGGCGTCACACTAGGCGTAAGACAATACGGTCCGTTTTTTACGGCCGTAATACGCAGAAAAGTCCCCAAAATAGTGATACGTATGTCATCCATAGGCAGGGTGTGTCAGCGTATTTTGCGCATGGCATCCTCCGTATGTAATCCGTATGGCATCCGTACTGCGATATCTTCTCGCAGGCTTGCAAAACCGACATCTAATGGATTTATGTGCTCAAATGTTCGTTAAAACATATATACAGTATATATATATATATATATATATATATGTAATTGAGACACACACACACATATATATATATATATATATATATATATATATATATATATATATATATATATATATACTGTATTTATATTTAATTCAGCGCGAGATATGTGAAAAGCCGGTAATTCAATTGTCGGCTTTTCATTTCTCCTTCACAAACCCGACATGATATGAGACATGGTTTACATACAGTAAACCATCTCATTTCCCTTTTTTTGCATATTCCACACTACTAATGTTAGTAGTGTGTATGTGCAAAATGTGGGCACTCTAGCTTGTAAAATAAATGGTTAAATGGTGGAAAAAATTGGCGTGGGCTCCCGCGCAATTTTCTCCACCAGAGTGGTAAAGATAGTGACTGAGGGCAGATATTAATAGCCTAGAGAGGGTCCATGGTTATTGGCCCCCCTGGCTACAAACATCTGCCCCCAGCCACCCCAGAAAAGGCACATCTGGAAGATGCGCCTATTCTGGCACTTGGCCACTCTCTTCCCATTCCCGTGTAGCGGTGGGATATGGGGTAATGAAGGGTTAATGTCACCTTGCTATTGTAAGGTGACATTAAGCCAGATTAATAATGGAGAGGCGTCAATTATGACACCTATCAATTATTAATCCAATAGTACGATATGTTAATAAAACACACACATTATTTACAAGTATTTTAAATTATATGAATTTGAGCGTGGGAACTTTTCCAAGGCTCCAGTTCATGAGGACATCTGGGCTTTATGTTGGGCTGGTGGTTAGGAGCACTAGAAATGACCAGATGAGCAAACTAGCAATACAGGACGAGCTCTGGGAAGTGGGAGCTCTGCTGACCGCAACCCCTAATCCTATAACAACAACTAGAAATAGCCGTGGAGCGTTCCTGACTCTGCCTAGACGCCTCTTCACAGCCTAAGAGCTAACTACCCCTAAAGATAGAAAATACAGCCTACCTTGCCTCAGAGAAATTCCCCAAAGAAATAGGCAGCCCCCACATATATTGACTGTGAGTTAAGATGGAAGTCACAAACACAGGAATGAAATAGGTTTCAGCATAGGAGGCCAGACTTAACTAAACAGACTGAAGATAGAAAAGGTATCTTTGCGGTCAGCATAAAAAACTAACAAAAAAACCACGCAGAGTGTGCAAAAGAAACCACCGCACTGACTCACGGCGCGGTGGTGCCACTCTGCATCCCAGAGCTTCCAGCTAACAAGATTAAATCATATTAGCAAGCTGGACAAAAACACAGTGGTAACAAATAAGCTAGCAGGGACTTAGCTTTTGCTGAAGTAGACAGGTCATCTGAAAGATCCAAGAGAACTGAACCAGTACTAGGACATTGACAGCTGGCATCAAGTAACGATCTGAGTGGAGTTAAATAGAGCAGCCAGCCAAGGCCTGAACGAGATCAGCTGGAGAAGGAATCTCAGAACCAGCAGCTCCACTCACAGCCACCAGAGGGAGTTCATGAACAGAACTCGCCGAAGTACCATTCATAACCACAGGAGGGAGCTCGAGAACAGAATTCACAACAGTACCCCCCCCTTGAGGAGGGGTCACCAAACCCTCACCAGAGCCTCCAGGCCGCTCCGGATGAGCCAAATGAAAGGCACGAACAAGATCGGCAGCATGAACATCAGAGGCAACTACCCAGGAATTATCCTCCTGACCATAACATTTCCACTTGACTAGGTACTGAAGTTTCCGTCTAGAGATACGAGAATGCAAAATCTTCTCCACCACATACTCCAACTCCCCCTCAACCAACACCGGGGCAGGAGGATCAACGGAGGGAACCATAGGAGCCACATATCTCCGCAACAACGACTTATGGAACACATTATGGATGGCGAAAGAAGCTGAAAGGTCCAAACGAAATGACACAGGATTAATAATTTTAGAAATCTTATAAGGACCAATGAAACGAGGCTTAAACTTAAGAGACGAAACCTTCATAGGAACAAAACGAGACGACAACCAAACCAAATCCCCAACACGAAGTCGGGGACCAACACAGCGACGGCGGTTAGCGAAACGTTGAGCCTTATCCTGTGACAATGTCAAATTGTCCACTACGTGAGTCCAAATTTGCTGCAACCTGTCCACCACAGAATCCACCCCAGGACAGTCCGAAGGCTCAACCTGCCCTGAAGAAAAACGAGGGTGGAAACCAGAATTACAGAAAAAAGGCGAAACCAAAGTGGCCGAGCTGGCCCGATTATTAAGGGCGAACTCAGCCAAAGGCAAGAAGGACACCCAATCATCCTGATCAGCAGAAACAAAGCATCTCAGATATGTTTCCAATGTCTGATTGGTTCGTTCGGTTTGGCCATTTGTCTGAGGATGGAAAGCTGAAGAAAAAGACAAATCAATGCCCATCTTAGCACAAAAGGACCGCCAAAATCTTGAAACAAACTGGGAACCTCTGTCTGACACAATGTTCTCCGGAATGCCATGTAAACGAACCACATGCTGGAAAAACAATGGAACCAAATCAGAGGAGGAAGGCAATTTAGGCAAAGGTACCAAATGGACCATCTTAGAGAAGCGATCACAAACCACCCAGATAACTGACATCCTCTGAGAGACAGGGAGATCTGAAATAAAATCCATGGAAATATGCGTCCAGGGCCTTTTCGGGACCGGCAAGGGCAAAAGCAACCCACTGGCACGAGAACAGCAAGGCTTAGCTCGAGCACAAGTCCCACAGGACTGCACAAATGACCGCACATCCCATGACAAGGAAGGCCACCAAAAGGACCTAGCCACCAGATCTCTGGTGCCAAAAATTCCCGGATGCCCTGCCAACACCGAGGAATGAACCTCGGAAATGACTCTGCTGGTCCACTTATCAGGAACAAACAGTCTGTCAGGTGGACAAGAGTCAGGTCTACCAGCCTGAAATCTCTGCAACACACGTCGCAAATCAGGAGAAATGGCCGACAAGATAACTTCCTCTTTAAGAATACCACCTGGTTCTGCGACTCCAGGAGAGTCAGGCACAAAGCTCCTTGAAAGAGCATCAGCCTTCACATTCTTTGAACCTGGTAAATACGAGACCACAAAGTCAAAACGGGAGAAAAACAATGACCAGCGGGCCTGTCTAGGATTCAGGCGTTTAGCAGACTCGAGATACATCAAATTTTTGTGATCAGTCAAGACCACCACACGATGCTTAGCACCCTTGAGCCAATGACGCCACTCCTCAAATGCCCACTTCATGGCCAGCAACTCCCGATTGCCAACATCATAATTCCGGTCAGCAGGTGAAAACTTCCTAGAGAAGAAAGCACATGGTCTCATTACCGAGCAACCAGGGCCTCTCTGCGACAAAACGGCCCCTGCCCCAATCTCAGAAGCATCCACTTCGACCTGAAAGGGAAGTGAGACATCAGGCTGGCACAAAACAGGCGCCGAAGTAAACCGGCGCTTCAACTCTTGGAAAGCATCCACGGCTGCAGGAGCCCAGTTAGCAACATCAGAACCTTTCTTGGTCATATCCGTCAAAGGTTTAACAACGCTAGAAAAATTAGCGATAAAACGACGGTAGAAGTTAGCAAAACCCAAGAACTTCTGAAGACTCTTAACTGACGTGGGTTGAGTCCAATCATGAATAGCTCGGACCTTGACTGGGTCCATCTCCACAGCAGTAGGGGAAAAAACAAACCCCAAAAAGGGAACCTTCTGTACTCCAAAGAGACACTTTGAGCCCTTAACAAACAAAGCATTCTCACGCAAAACCTGAAACACCATCCTGACCTGCTCCACATGTGAGTCCCAATCTTCAGAGAAAACCAGAATATCATCCAGATAAACAATCATAAATTTATCCAGATACTTCCGGAAAATATCATGCATAAAGGACTGAAACACTGAGGGAGCATTAGAGAGCCCAAAAGGCATCGCCAAGTACTCAAAATGACCTTCGGGCGTATTAAATGCTGTCTTCCATTCATCTCCTTGCTTAATGCGCACAAGGTTGTATGCACCACGAAGATCTATCTTGGTGAACCACTTGGCACCTTTAATCCGGGCAAACAAGTCCAACAACAGAGGCAAAGGATACTGAAATTTAACAGTGATTTTATTCAGAAGCCGATAGTCAATACAAGGTCTCAAAGATCCATCCTTCTTGGCCACAAAAAAGAATCCCGCACCAAGAGGGGAAGAGGATGGACGGATATGCCCCTTCTCCAGAGACTCCTTGATATACGAACGCATTGCGGCATGCTCAGGTACAGACAGATTAAATTGTCTTCCCTTAGGAAATTTACTACCTGGAATCAAATTTATGGCGCAGTCACAGTCCCTATGAGGAGGCAGAGCACTGGACCTGGACTCGCTGAATACATCCTGATAATCAGACAAATACTCAGGAACTTCCGAAGGAGTAGAGGAAGCAATAGACACCGGCGGGGAATCAGCATGCATGAATTCCCTGACAGCCCCAACTTGACACAGACATTGCCTTCCAATCCAAGACTGGATTGTGGGTCTGTAACCATGGCAGACCCAAAACGACCAAATCATGCATTTTGTGCAGAACAAGAAAACGAATCACCTCCCGATGTTCAGGAGTCATGCACATGGTTACCTGCGTCCAAAACTGTGGTTTATTTTCCGCCAATGGCGTAGCATCAATACCTCTAAGAGGAATAGGATTTACCAACGGTTCAAGAACAAAACCACAGCGCTTGGTAAATGACAGATCCATAAGACTCAGGGCAGCACCTGAATCCACAAACGCCATAACAGGGTAAGAAGACAATGAGCAAATTAAAGTCACAGACAAAATAAATTTAGGTTGCAAATTACCATTGGCGACAGGACTAACAACCCTTGTTAGGCGTTTAGAGCATGCTGATATAACATGTGTAGAATCACCACAGTAAAAACACAACCCATTCTGACGTCTATGATTTTTCCGCTCATTTCTAGTCTGAATTCTATCACATTGCATTAAATCAGGTGTTTGTTCAGACAACACCACCAGAGGATTAGCGGTTTTGCGCTCCCGCAAACGCCGGTCAATTTGAATAGCCAGCGCCATGGAATCATTCAGACTTGTAGGAATGGGGAAACCCACCGTCACATTCTTAATGGCTTCAGAAAGGCCATTTCTGAAATTTGCGGCCAGAGCACACTCATTCCACTGAGTAAGCACGGACCATTTCCGAAATTTTTGGCAATACACTTCAGCTTCATCCTGGCCCTGAGAAATAGCCAGCAAGGCTTTTTCTGCCTGAACTTCAAGATTGGGTTCCTCGTAAAGCAATCCGAGCGCCAGAAAAAACGCATCAATATTTGCCAATGCCGGATCTCCTGGCGCTAGCGAGAAAGCCCAATCCTGAGGGTCGCCCCGTAAAAAAGAGATAACAATTTTAACTTGCTGAGCTGAATCTCCAGATGAACGGGGTCTCAGAGATAGAAACAATTTACAATTATTCCTGAAATTCCTAAACTTAAATCGGTCTCCAGAAAACAGTTCAGGAATAGGTATTTTAGGTTCAGACATTGGACTACTGGTAACAAAATCTTGTATGCCCTGCACACGAGCAGCAAGCTGGTCTACACTTGTAATCAAGGTCTGGACATTCATGTCTGCAGCAAGCACAAGCCACTCAGAGGTAAAGGGGAGGAAGAGAGGAAAAAAAAAAAAAAAACTCAGAATTTCCTTTCTTATAATCCCACTTCAGCAATGCATTAAACATTCAATGTTGGCCTGGCATACTGTTATGACCCCAATGGCAGAGGGTCTCAGAAATAATTACTAAGTCTGCAAACACAAAAAACCAGCTCATAGGGCAGTGGTAACTGAGCTGACCATATATCTAATCCTAGCACCACAAATAGCAGCAGCCGGGGAACGTGCCTACGTTGGTTCTAGACGTCTCGCGCCAGCCGGAGAACTAATTAACCCTAGAAGGGAAAAGAAAGACCTTTCTTGCCTCCAGAGAAAAGACCCCAAAAGTTGGATACAAGCCCCCAAAAAATAATAACGGTGAGGTAAGAGGAAAAGACAAACGTAAGAATGAGCTAGGTATTTAGCAAAGAGAGGCCCACTAGCTAATAGCAGAATATAGTAAGATGACTTATATGGTCAGCAAAAACCCTATCAAAATATCCACGCTGGATATTCAAGAACCCCCGAACCGTCTAACGGCCCGGGGGGAGAACACCAGCCCCCTAGAGCTTCCAGCAAGGTCAGGAATCACATTTAGTACAAGCTGGACAAAAATGAGAGCAAGCAAATAACCAAAAAACAAAGAAGCAGGACTTAGCTTAATTTTGCACGAACCCGGACCAGCAGACAGGAGCAAACAGAAAGGATCTGATTACAACGATGCCAGGCACTGGACTAAGGATCCAGGAAGCTTATATAGCAACTCCCCTGGACTAACGACCCAGGTGGGTGCCAAACTGAGGAAAGACAATCCCAGAGTCAAATCACTAGTAACCACAAGAGGGAGCCAAAAAGTCTAATTCACAACAGAGTTCATGAACAGAACTCGCTGAAGTACCATTCATAACCACAGGAGGGAGCTCGAGAACAGAATTCACAACAGACATCCAGCAGAGGGCGCCTCACCGCGACTCAAGGTAACTACAGGTCATTCCCCTGCAATCCATTCATTCCCGGGGGTTTTACAGCCATGAGCACTGCTTTAGCACAGCTCCTGGCTGTAAAATGATTTAACTCCTTCAGATGGATTTACTTCGTGGGACTTGAACTGAGCGTCGGAAGGTATGAGATATTGTTGTTTTTTTATTTTTCCTTTGTTACAGAACGAGGGTCATCAGGTGAATTACCAGTATAATAAAATATTACAACAACCTGTGTCTTTATTTCATTAAAATACTTGTAAATAATGTGTGTGTGTTTTATTAACCATTTCGTACTATTGGATTAATAATGTATAGGTGTCATAATTGACACCTCTCCATTATTAATCTGGCTTAATGTCACCTTACAATAGCAAGGTGACATTAACCCTTTATTACCCCATATCCCACCGCTACAAGGGAATGGCAAGAGAGAGGCCAAGTGCCAGAATAGGCGCATCTTCCAGATGTGCCTTTTCTGGGGTGGCTGGGGGCAGATGTTTGTAGCCAGGGGGGCCAATAACCATGGACCCTCTCTAACCTATTAATATCTGCCCTCAGTCACTGGCTTTACCACTCTGGCGGAGAAAATTGCGTGGGAGCCCACGCCAATTTTTTCCGCGATTTAACCCTTTATTTTACAAGCTACAGTGCCCAAATTTTGCACATACACACTACTAACATTAGTAGTGTGGAATATGTAAAAAAAAGGGATATGAGATGGTTTACTGTATGTAAACCATGTCTCATATCCTGTCTGGTTTGTGAAGGAGAAATGAAAAGCCGGCAATTGAATTACCGGCTTTTCTATAGAACACTGCTGCGTATTTCTCGCAAGTCACACTGCTGGTCCTTGTGTAATCCGTATTTTTCTCACCCCCATAGACTTTCATTGGCGATTTTTTTGTGCAATACAGTGACAAACGCAGCATGCTGTGATTTTGTACGGCCGTAGAAGACCGTATAATACGGATCCATAAAATATGGCTGATAGGAGCTGGGCCATAGAGAATCATTGGGCCGTGTGTTATGCGTATTTTACGGGTGTATTTTCTGCGCTCATACGTCCGTAAAACACGCCAGTGTGACGTCGGCCTTAAACTGAGCAGATATGTGCTGCTCTATTCATAGTCTCTAATATGGTGATATCAGTCATACAAACATTTAGTTAAGTTGCAGCTCACGTGCACATTCACACCTCTCATAGGGCGAAACAAACCCCATGTGTAGCCAGTCAGTGAAGATCTCAGTGGTTGGACCCTCATCGTTCGAGTTATCACATATCCTATGAAATTGCAGGTTTTTCACAAAGCAATGAGCAAAAAAAATCTCAACTAAATTTAAAGAAAAAAATCCAATAAAGACAAGGAAGCTTGGGCCAATTAGAAAAAATATATTTTATTAGGTCAAAGAAGATTAAACCTTAAATAAAATCATAGGAAATACAGATGCAGAATAAGCTGTCTGCACAGGAAATATACTAAAGCCTATAAGAGTATATTAGAAGGCATACATACAAAACCTACTTATAAACCTAAACTAATAGGTTCAAAAGCTTATTTCAAATGGTGTCCAACAACACCAGATATATAGATGCAAAAAAAAATATAATTACATAGACCGAAGTCTTAGAGTGCATAATACACAGATCATTATATGCCTGAGGGCTCGTGTGAGACAGTGAGGGCATAAGACACACAGTAGCAACAGTGCAATAGGATAGATAAATATATATACACACAGGTGCTATTGGCGATAGCCACATGGAGGTAAATACATATAGGTAGGGTTGAGCGAAACGGGTCGGCCATTTTCAGAAGTCGCCGACTTTTGGCAAAGTCGGGTTTCATGAAACCCAACCCGACCCCTGTGTGGGGTCGGCCATGAGGTCGGCGATCTTCTGAATCTGGTATCGGAATTCCAATACCGAGTTCCGATATGTTTGCGATATCGGGAATCGGTATCGGAATCCATATTTAAGTGTAAAATAAAGAATAAAAAAAAAATATATTGATATACTCACCTCTCCGACGCAGCCCAATGTAACCGGCAGCTTCGGTACCTCAGAATGAGCGCTTGAAACACCTTAGATGACATCGTGGCCTGTGATTGGTCGCGTGGCGGTCACGTGACCGCCACGCGACCAATCACAGGCCGCGACGTCATCTAAGGTCTTTCAAGCGCTCATTCTGAGGTACCGAAGCTGCCGGTTACATTGGGCTGCGTCGGAGAGGTGAGTATATCAATATTTTTTATTTTTATTCTTTATTTTACACTTAAATATGGATCCCAGGGCCTGAAGGAGAGTTTCCTCTCCTTCAGACCCTGGGAACCATAGTATCCCATTGCACTGCATTGGGTTTCGTGTTTCGGCCGACCCCGACTTTTTTATAGGATCGGCCGATTTCACTCGACCTGACTTTTGAGAAAGTCGGGTTTCGTGAAACCCGACCCGATCCTATAAAAATAAAAGTCGCTCAACCCTACATATAGGGCATAAAATGCATTAGTGTAGGTCACAGTGACCCCATTTAACCAATTAGTCCAGTGATCAATAAAGGCTCCTATATAGGACTCCTATATGAGGTTGCAAAGGCGGTAGGTGTATATAATTGCAAAGGGTAAAGAATAAAGAGTCTCTAACGCAGTAGGTATGAGGATGTATATTACCTAGCAGTGCAGCGCAGAGTCCCGACGCGCATTTTGCATGATGATTCTGCAAGGAGTTTGTATGTTCTCCATGTTTGCGTGGGTTTCCTATGGGTACTCGGGTTTCCTCCCACATTCCAAAGACATACTGATAGGGAATTTAGATTGTGAGCCGCATTGGGGACAGCAATGATAATGTTTGCAAAACTGTAAAGTGCTGTGGAATATGTTAGCGCTATATAAAAATAAATATTATTATTATTATTATGCTTCTTCTTGGGGGGTAATTACCCCCTAGGAATAAGCATCACGTGAAACACGCATCGGGGCTCTGCGCTGCACTGCCAGTTAATATACATCCTCTAACCCAGTGTTTCTCAACTCCAGTCCTCAAGACCCCACAACAGGTCATGTTTTCAGGATTTCCTTAGTATTGCACTGGTGATAATTTCATTACCTGCTCAAGCATTAATTCCATCGCCTATGCAATACTAAGGAAATCCTGAAAAAATGACCTGTTGTGGGGTCTTGAGGACTGGAGTTGAGAAACACTGCTCTAACCTACTGCATTAGAGACTCTTTATTCTTTACCCTTTGCAATTATATACACTTACCGCCATTGCAACCTCATATAGGAGCCCTATATAGGAGCCTTTATTGTTCACGGGACTAATTGGTTAAATGGGGTCACTGTGACCTACACTAATGCACTTTATGCCCTATATGTATTCACCTCCATGTGGCTATCGCCAATAGCACCTGGTGTATATATATTTATCTATCCTATTGCACTGTTGCTACTGTGTCTCTTATGCCCTCACTGCCAACTTGTGGTAGGAACCTTCAATATTAGCAGACTCACACGAGCCCTCAGGCATATAATGTTCTGTGTATTATGCACTCCTACTAAGACTTCGGTCTATGTAATTATATATTTTTTGCATATAATATATCTGGTGTTGTTGGACACCATTTGAAATAAGCTTTTGTACCTATTAGTTTAGGTTTATAAATAGGTTTTGTATGTATGCCTTCTAATATACTTTCATAGGCTTTAGTATATTTCCTGTGCAGACAGCTTATTCTGCATCCGTATTTCCTTTGATTTTATTTAAGGTTTAATCTTCTTTGACCTAATAAAATATATTTCTTTTAATTGGCCCAAGCTTCCTTGTCTTTATAGGATTTGTATGTTTAAATGGAAATGCCTTCTATTTAGGCTTGTAATAGGTGGATTAAATTTAAAGGTACCTGTCGGCAGGATTGTGCTCAGTAAACTACATACAGTGTCAGGTCGGCGCGCTTATACTGATTACAATGTTACCTTGGTTCATGAAATCAGTTTTGTGGCTGTTGTTTAATCGTTATTTGCAGTTTTCGGTTAATGAGGTTCTCGTGCCTTGGGGCTGCCTGTGGGGGGAGGGTTATGTGATGCTCTACTTAAATATTCATGCTTTTGGCTTTTGAGAAATCACTGATCCCTCAGTGACCTTCTTCCTATTTTACATACTGCACAGAATATGGTTTGAAAAATAAAAATCACATTCATCAGGCAGGAGCCGGTGGCAGTGCCTGCGCTGTAGCATGATGCGGTGGATAATATGCCTGTTTTAATTTCATTTAGACATTTTTTTCCCCAACAAAACTATCTTAATCAAAATGAGGCTGGTGGCCGTGCCTACGTAGTAGTATCTACTAGATGCTATTACGCAGGGGCTGCCACCGGCACCATTTTGCTAGAGAAAAAAAATTATCTCAATCACATTGGTGCCTGGGGCGCCTGCGCAGTAGCATCTGTCAGAACGAGATAGATGCTACTGCGCAGGTGCTGCCGCCATTTTGGTAGAGAGAAAAAAATTAGGCTCCATCAAGATAGAACACGATAGATGCTACTGCGCAGGTGCTGCTGCCATTTTCGTAGAGAGAAAAAAATGAGACTCCATCAAGATAGAACACGATAGATGCTACTGCGCATCTGTCATGTTCTATCTTGATAGAGCCTAACATAGAGGGCAGGTTGCTGACTGATTAGTGACCTGTCATAAGCCCATAAGGATGAATATCTAAGCAGAGCACCTCGTTAAGTCACCCAAAGGCCCGCCCACAGTCCTGCCCACAGCCCCACCCACAGTCCTGCCCACAGCCCCGCCCACAGGCCCACCCCAAAGCACGAGAATCTCTTTAACTGAAAACTACAAATACAGATTAAACAACCACAAGATGATTTCATCAACCCAGGTATCATTTTAATCAGTACAACAGTGCAAACCTGACACTGTGTCAGTGTCATGTGTGAAAAGTTTAAGTTGCAATATGTTGAGTGCACTACGAGAACATTACGCAAACGCATCTCAGAACATGTGTATGATGCACAAAATAAAGACACACGCAACCCATCAGGCGCTTCAACATTTTTTTCACCAACATAATGGTGACATTAGTTATCTTAGGGTAAATGCTGTTGAAAAAGTTCTTCCCCTAAGAGACGCGGTGACATATCTCGTAATTTAAAATATAAAGAGGCTTCATAGATTCTCAAACTAAATAGTCGCGTGCCAAATGGCATGTATATTAGAACTGATTTAATGTATCTTTACTAAGTGTTAGAAAAATAAAAGACTATATATTTTTAAAGTTGAAAATCAGATAATCTGTGTACTTCACATCCTATCTGTTTATTATTTAAACAACGATCGGGAGAACTATGCCATACAATGAATAAGAACACAGTTCAAAACACATCAGTAAACATGCCTCTGATAAGCACTTTTTTAATACTTTAATTTTTTAACAATTTATTCAATAAAACATTGTTTTTAAGATAATTTTTCCTCAGTCCTGTGCTGGATTTCCCTTTCCAGTGTCAACTATCCAAAACAACTGACAACTTCTGTTGCTGGATTGGCTACTCGACTTCCTTTCTTTTGCAGCTGCACAGCGGTATACCTTGTACATAATTTTTTGAAATGTGGAGGAGACTCCAAGTAGGGTCTCCATTTGGTGGGTTGCCTGTAGTGGAAGGGGTCTTAGAGCACCTGGCCTACACCTGTCACTTATCCATCTCTTACTGATAAATTTGTAAGATAGAAATGCTGGTCCAGGCCCTGTCCCATCCAACCATGATGCACCATTATAAAATTTCTACTGTGGGTCAATTGATGCCACTTCTCCTGCTGTCTGACCCTAACTATTTAAAAATGTTCGGACTTCAAGTTGGGTCTCCTTCATGTGTGTTGCTTGTAGCAGTAGGGCTCCCAGACCGGCAGGCTTGTGCTTACTTTCAGTCAACTACCTGTATTACCATCCTTAAATGTTTTTAATAATAGTAGTCTAGCACACTGATAGTTGTGCCACCTGAGTGTGGCTGAGCAAAACTGTAGTCTTAAGTTGTTGCATGAGGTATCAGGGCTCCCAACACAGCAGGCCTACACCCATCCCTCACCCACCTCTTAATTTCAAATTTATTTAAAATCTGTAAATTCTGGCCCAGTCTCATACATGGCCCATGCCTGACTGCTGCACCATTATAAAATTTGTACTGTTTGTGAATTGATGCCACTTTTCCTGGTGTCTAATCCTAATTTTTGAAAATGTTTGGTCTCTGAGTTGGGTCTCCTTCATGTGTGTTGCCTGTAGCAGTAGGCCTCCCAGACCAGCAGGCCTGCATATACTTTCAATAAACTACCTGCATTACTAGTCTTAAATGTTTCTAACAATAGCAGTCTACAAAGCTGATATCTGTGCCACGTGAGTGTGGCTGAGCAGAAAAGCATTTTGAACTGTTTCATGAGGTATCAGGGCTCCCAGCACAGCAGGCCTACACTGGTCCCTCACCCACCTCTCAATTTTAACTTACCATATATACTCGTGTATAAGCCGAGATTTTCAGCACTTTTTTTCTGCTGAAAATGCCCCTCTCGGCTTATACACGAGTCATTGCCGGCGGGGGAGTGGGCTGGGGGAGCAGAAGACATCATACTCATCCTCCTGGTGTTATCGCTGCATATCAGTCCCTGCATCTCCGTCTTCCTGTCTTCATTCCTATGCTGAGCGGTCATGCTCATTAAAGTAATGAATATGCACGTGTCTCCACTCCCATAGGCGTGGAGCGCATATTCATTACTTTACTGAGCGGTATCATTGACCACTCAGCACAGGAAGGAAGACAGGAAGTGAGATGCCAGCGCCCGAGATGCAGGGACTAATATGCAGAGCCAGGAGGGTGAGTAGGACTGGGGAAGGGTGAGCCATGCATTATTCACCTGTCCCCGTTCCACCGCCGCACTGTGTCTTCCGGATCCTCTGGCTGTCACGTTCAGGTCAGAGGGCACGATGACGTGGTTAGTGCGCGCCCTCTGCCTGAACAGTCACTGCAGAGAGTCGGCGATGCTGAGGAGCATGGGGCAGCGACTAGAGGTTTGTCATTTTGTTTTTATTTATTTTTTTAATCGCAGCAGCATTATATGGGGCATATTTTAATATTGCACATCTTATGGGGCCATCATTAACCTTTATGCAGCAGTATATGGGGCATATTTTAATATGGAGCATCTTATGGGGCCCATCATTAACCTTTGTGCAGCATTATATGGGGCATATTTTTCTATGGAGCATCTTATAGGGCCATCACTAAGCTTTGTGCAGCATTATATGTGGCATATTTTTGTATGGAACATCTTATGGGGCCCATCATGAACTTTATGGAGCATTATATTAAGTGTATTTTCTATGGAGCATCTTATGGGGCTCCTGATTCAATATAGATATTCAAAAACATTTAACATGTCTCAATTAATTTTGAAATTTACCAGTAGCTGCAGCATTTCCCACCCTAGGCTTATACTTGAGTCAATAAATTTTCCCAGTATTTTGTGTCAAAATTAGGTGTCTTGGGTTATACTCGAGTCAGCTTATGCTCGAGTATATACAGTAAATTCATATCTGTCAATGACGGTCCTGACCATGCCTCATGCATGGCCCATGCCTGACTGCTGCACCATTATAACATTTCTACTGTGAGTCAATTGATGCCACTTTTTCTGGTTTCAGCTCTTAAGTTTTGGAAATGTTTGGACTCCAAGTTGAGACTCCTTCATGTGTGCTGTGTGAATTTGGCAGGGCTCTCAGAGCACCAAACCTGCACCTGTCACTCATCCACCTGTTACTAATCAAAGTTTCAGCTAGAAATGCTGTTCCAAGCCCTCTCCCATGCATCCATGCTGCACAATAATGCTATTTGCACTTTGGGTCAATTGATGCCACTTTTCCTGGTGTTTGCCCCTAATTTGAGCTGTTTGACAGCTTTTGGGACCCCCCGAAGGTGTTGACTTTGTTTGATTTTGCTGCCCAGTGAATGGGGTTCAGATACATTCAGCAATCCTAAACGAATAAGTTTTGCTCATCTCTAGTGAAAATATCATTGGATTTCAATCATTGGATGCCAATCTTTTGGTCCACTGGTGGAGGTGTATGGCAGCTGCTTATCCTTTTTTCCAATTGGAACCACATGAATGTTTGACCCAACATAGACTGCATATTAAGGGGGTCAAGAGGGAGAGCTGCCATCAATCTAGTGCTGCCATCTAATGTGTATGGGTAAAAATTTTGAAGTCTGACCAGGGTCACTTTATATTGTAATAATGCTGGAATGCTTCAAAATATCTCATTAATTTTGAGTTTGTTTTTTAATGACACATTGTACTTTAAGATAATCGTAAATTGATGTAAATATTTTCTGCGTTTATTATAAAAATATCAGAAATTTTACAAAAATGTACACAAATTAGCAACTTTCAAACTTTGAATGATTATCCCTTTAATCCAGATAGTCATACCACACAAAAACATTAATAAATAACATTTCCCTCATGTATACTTTACATCAGCACCATTTGTAAAATTTTGTTTTTTTATTCGCATTTTAGAAGGTTTAAAAATGTAGCAGTCATTTTTCATTTTTTTTAAGAAAATGTACAAAATGTATTTTTTTAGGGACCTATTAAGTTTTGAAGTGGCTTTGGGGGTACTATATATTGGAAACTCCCAAAAATTACACCATTTTGAAAACAGCACCCTTCAACATATTCAAAATAGCTTTCAGGTAGTTTGTTAACCTTTCAAGTGATTTTCTGGAATTAATGCAAAGTGGCATAACAGGAATGAAGAAAAATTTTTTTAAATTAAAATGTTGACAACTTCTGAACAGGCCATTGTAGCTGGCAGACAGACTTTAAAGCCATTATTTGGTCATGAATTGCCATGGCAAACATCAGAACCACACGATCAAGATCTCAGGGTGTCGATGGGGTTGAAGAGGGAGCCCGCACACTCTGTTAACCATCTAGATGCTGTAGACATCAGCATTTAAGGGGTTAAATGAAAATAGTCAGTACTATGGGAAAGTATTTTCGACAATGGAGGCTAAAGCCCAATCCATCAAAAACAGAAGTATGTTGCTTTCACTTACACAACGCAAGTGCTAAGACTGAACTCAAAGTACGTTTTGAAGGTCAACTTGTCAAACACAACTTCAATCCCAAGTATTTAGGCATAATCCTTGATAGAAGCCTAACCTTCAAATCTCACTTGGAAAAGACAGCACAGAAACTGAAAGCACGGAATAATATTATTCAGAAACTCTGCAGATCCTCCTGGGGTTCCTCCACACCTGTCTTGCGAACGTCTACCCTTGCCTTGGTGTACTCTGCCGCAGAATATTGTGCTCCAGTATGGCTGAATAGTTGTCATGTGAATGCAATCGACAATCAGTTGAACAACTCTATGCGCATAATTTCTGTTGCTATCAGACCTACGCCCATCCAGTGGTTACCTGTCTTCACCCATATCGCATCTGCAAATCTGAGAAGACAAAAGCTCCTACTTAAAGAATACACCAAAGTAGTGCATAATGAAAATCTCCCAACACATCAAAATATCCAAGATGTTCAAATACAGCGACTGAAATCAAGACATCCACCCATCCGAACCGCAATTACCCTGTATGAACATGATTTCAATTTAGAAGAGAAATGGCGTGAACTTTGGGTCAGTGCAGTAGACGGTGAGCCTCAAGCGTTTCCCCAAATTCAAAATCCACCACCAGGCTTCAATCTGCAAAGGAAAACCTGGGTCACTTTGAATCGTATCAGAACAAACTTTGGCATCTGTGCAGATCTTATGCATAAGTGGGGAAAATCTGACTCTCCAGGCTGTGATTGTGGAGCTGACCATCAAACAATTCAGCACATTGTCGAGGAATGTCCCCTCAGATCTTATACTGGTGACAAGAATGATTTCTATACTGGAAATGACAATGTTACTGCATACATAGAAAATCTCAATATCCGACTCTGATTTCTGTTCCTTTGTACTTTTCAATCACTGTTTATCATTTATGTATTATTATATGATGTTTAAATATATGTTCATACGATTAAATAAAAGTCAGTACCAACACTAATCGTGGCTGATGCAGCAAGTTGTCAGCTATATGGTACAGCTGATTGCTACAGGATTGTCACTCGTCGGGGGATGCTAGTCTCTTACACTGCAGGTCAGTAAAAAGACGTATTGGTGGTCACTAAGGGGTAAAATAAAGAAATATTTTCTTTATTAGTGAATAATAGTAATTCAGTGAAAAAAATGGTTAAAAATCCAAATTCATAGCATGACAGGATTCATGGAGAAGGCATAGTAAATATCAAGTGTTTCAGGTGTACAATACCCTTAGTCATGATTATAACTGACCATTGAGGTTAGATTTGGTCTGAGAGACAATCTGGGTCCTCATCTTTCCTGGCACATGACAGCTGATTTGACCAACTGTCATGTGCCTCCAACATGACAACAAGTTAACATGTTGAGTGCCACTGTCAATCACTATCTGTGGTATTTAACGCCGTAGGCGCGTCATAAAATCCACCCATAGGTACTCCTGTCACGTGATCACCGGGCACCAATGGGTTGGCAGAGGAGATGATGATTTCTGCTACATACAGTATATCAGAGATGAAGCACTGGTATAAGTAGCACCGGAGATCAAGTGATCGCAGCTTCAAGTCTCCTAAGGGGACTATTGATGCAAGTAAAAAGTAAAAAAAAGTTTTAGAAAATATTAAAAATATATATACTGTATATAAGTTAAAATCACCCCTCTTTTGCCCCATTCAAAATAAAACAATAGGAAAAAAATACACTTTTAGTATCCCTGCATTCAGAAATGTCAACTCTACCAAAATATAAAGTTAATTGATCTGACTGGTAATGGAGTAACAAGTAAAAAAAAATAAAAATTCCATAATTATAATTTTTTGGTCACAGCAACATTGCAATAAAATGCAATAGAAGGCGATCAAAACATTGTATCTACACCAACATGGTATCAATAAAAAGGATGGATCGGTGCACAAAAATAGGCTTACACTCAGCCCCATATTTTAAAAAATGGAGACTCTACGGTTCTCGGAATATGATGCCATTATTTTTCGAACAAACTTTGGATTTTTTTCACCACTTAAATAAAAAGAACCTATACATTTTTTTTTTTACAATTTCACTGCACTTGGAATTTTTTTTACAGTACACTGTATGCTAAAATCAATGGTGTCGTTCAAAACGACAACTCGTCCTCGTACAACAAGCTATATTAATGTAAAAATATAAAAAAGCTTTGTCACTGAGAAGAAGGGGAGCGAAAAAATGAAAACTCAAAAAGGGAAAATTGCAAGGTCATGAAGGGGTTAATAAATAGCAATAATTATACACATTTGACCCCCAGTGAAATTTTGGAAACCTATAAAATAAGGGATAGAGAAGGAGTTAAATAGAAAAATGAATGGAGGAATGGTGGAGACACTGGCGAGTTTTTGCATTTTCTGTATTTAATGTTCCATTAAGTACACTTTGCCTAGTAGCTGACAAACAGTGGCTGTAAATCCTAGTTCAATAATAATTACTCTGAATCTAATGTAATGGGACGGCTACCCAGAATGAATTGACTGCAGTACATATTCCAATAAATATTTGCCAATTAAGTAA
Organism: Ranitomeya variabilis; assembly: GCF_051348905.1. Taxonomy (NCBI): domain Eukaryota; kingdom Metazoa; phylum Chordata; class Amphibia; order Anura; family Dendrobatidae; genus Ranitomeya; species Ranitomeya variabilis. The sequence goes on along the minus strand of NC_135237.1, from coordinate 529,832,075 downwards.
TGTAATTTTCTTTAGTGATGCCATTTGTAAAGTTATTTTAACCACAAAAGATTATTTAAATTACATTTGCGGTTATAATATGGGATGTAAACCCCTTATTGATTCAAAGTCACATAGTATATGACCAGGAGGACGGTATATCACAAATGTGTCCTGGCAAATATGGGCAAATAAAGGAAAAGGATGGATAATGATTGTAACAATTAAATCCCTATAGAAATTAGTCATTAATTGTACAGTTCTCTATCTCATTCTTTGTAAGGACAACAAAAAAATACTGTATACAGTAAAGGATTTTCATCTCAGGAGCCTGTTGCCACAAATGTATGCCTTTTACTCCATCTATCGACTAGGACAGTCGATGGATGGAATTAACGTTTTCTGGTTTTGGAAAACTCCTGTCCTTTTTCTATCATTAAAAAAAAATCTATTCTTTACTTACCTTCCCCAGGTCCAGCACCGAATCTCAGCCTCCACTCAAGGAGTCTGCTACTGTCCACAGCACCGATGTCACATCTACAGGGCTGCAGCCAATCGATGAGCTGGATCAGGGAGGGTGGGAATGCACAGTTTATTTTTTATTAAAACCAACTACAACCAGGGGGTGGATTTTCCAAAATAGGAAAACCTCTTAAAATTCATGGGGCGGGAAGCTTTAGTTCTCAGTACTGTACAATTAACAGCAGTTGTTGCGCCAGTAGTTGTGCCAGTTCAATCACCTTTCAGAGAAGTTATGTTCTTGATCATAAGCCCTGACAGTAGAGGACGCTGGGTAGGTTGGTTCTATGGGACAACCTCAGAAGATACAAAGACACATAAGGATGTTTTATATAATCTCATGTAAAAATATTTTTATTATCTATGTTTAAGAAGCCGGAGCCCCAATTCATCATACCATCAATTTCCTTGCCAGTCTTGATGACAGGGTGTGGGGGAGTCAGACATTCCTGCTCCATGAATTAGTGTGAGGTATATGTCTCCTCGTCAATCTGCAGGATCTGACAACTGGTGTGAGCCTTTGCGTGCTACGCCTGAAATCTTACTACAGTACAGTCAGAAACATACTGTGAGTTGTGCCAAAATGTTGCTACTTTTGAAAGCTTTTATGCAACTTTTTTGGTGTAAAATCTTTCATGAACTGGGACATTTATGCGTACTACCATGGCAATTTACTGACATAATATGAAACAATTTTAATAAAGTTTTGTAACGTTTGTGATATATCAGCCAAGTGGATTGTACTAAGATATAATGCCAATTTACAACTCTTATCTGTAAAAAATAAATTATTATATCCTTAAAAGAACACATAACCAGAATATGAAATATTGCTTAAACAAGATTTTTTTTCATATATAAACACACTTTTTTTTAAAATTCCAAACTAAGTTATTGTTTTTGCTATCAAGAGCTTTGTTCAAAAAACAAATTAGTAATTTAGCAATTTTCACAGTAGCTTTTGGGGTTGTTTTAGACTCATAGTTCCTGTTCTTTTACTAAGCGTTTTCACTGCTTTCTTTATCATAAAAGTGGTTAAAAGAAGGCTTTCCTTTGAATGCTATTGACTCCCAAGGATCGTAATTGCAGGTGCCGAGTGTTGCCATTGCACCCCTTCTGATAACTCAGGATGCCATAAGCAATGTCTAACAGGCTGAGTGAGTGCAGAACTGACAGGTCTCATACACTGCAGTACACGAGTACTGCAGTGCACAAGACCAGTGGACAAAGAAAAAAATATTCATGTCTCACAGTAAGACTAATTGAAAAAGTCAAATAGCGCTCTTTCTATTCCAGCACCTGTCATGAACCTAAACTGCAGGTTTTAACCTGATATTAAATATTTCAACATTTGGGAAAAATTGCTTAACAAATTATGGGGTCAATTTTCTTCTATAAGCCCTTATGAAAATTACAAACATTTTTAGAAAAAAATTGCAAATATTTTCCAGAAATTTTTAAACATTTTACTGGAAAAAGCTTAACTTTTCACTATCACACCCAAATGTTTTAAATTTCTATGAATCACCTGTGGGATCAAAATGCTCAACACACCCCATAAATTCCTTGTGGGGTTTAGTTTACTAAATGGGATCACTTGTGAGGGTTTCTGTTGGTTTGGTACCTTAGGTGGTCTACGTTTGGGACAGCTTATTATAGCCAAATTTATGCTCCAAAAACTAAATAGTGTTTCTTCTCTTCCGAGCCCAGCCATGTGCCCAAACAGTAGTTTTTCACCACATATGGGAAATTACCACATTGTGAAGAAATTACATAACACAATTTAGGGTTCATTTTCTCCTAATACCCCTTGTGAACATGAAATGTTTGCAGGTAAACAATATTTTAGTGGGAAAAAATGAATTTTTTTTCATTACACTTTGCTATAATTTCTGTGTAGCACTTAAAAGTTAACAAATTTACTTACAGCAATTTGTAATAATTTAAGGGGTGCAGTTTATAAAATGGTATCACTTCTGTGGTTTTTCTGATATACAGTGAGGGAAATAATTATTTGATCCCTTGCTGATTTTGTAAGTTTGCCCACTGACAAAGACATGAACACTCTATAATTTAAAAGGGTAGGCTAATTTTAATATTGAGAGATAGAATATAAAAAATAAAATCCAGAAAATCACATAGCATAAATTATATAAATGCATTTGTATTTTGCTGTGAAAAATGAGTATTTGATTCCTCTAGCAAACAAGACTTAATACTTGGTGGCAAAACCCTTGTCGGCAAGCACAGCAGTCAGACAGTTTTTATAGTTTTTATAGTTGTTGAAGAGGTTTGCGCACATGTCGGGGGGAATTTTGGTCCACTCCTCTTTGTAGATCACCTCTAAATCATTGAGATTTTGAGACTGCTGCTTGGCAACTCAGAACTTCAACTCCGTCCATAAGTTTTCCATGGGATTAAGGTCTGGAGACTGGCTAGGCCTCTCCATGACCTTACTGTGCTTTTTTTTTAGCCACTCCTTTGTTGCCTTGGCTGTATGTTTTGGATCATTGTCTTGCTTTAAGACCCAGCCATGACCCATTTTTAATGTCCTGGCGGAGGGAAGGAGATTGTCTCTCAGGATTTTACGGTACATGGCTCCATCTATTCTCCCATTCATGCGATGAAGTAGTCCTGTGCCCTTAGCAGAGAAACACTCCCAAAACAATGTGTGGAAACATGCTTAACAGTGGGAACAGTGTTCTTTGGGTCATAGGCAGCTTTTCTCTTCCTCCAAACACAGCAAGCTAAGTTAATGCCAAAGTCCTCAATTTTTGTCTCATCTGAGCACCTTCTTCCAATCACTCACAGAATCATCTAGGTGTTCATTGGCAAACTTCAGATGGGCCTGCACATGTGCTTTTTTGAGCAGGGGGATCTTGTGGGCACTGCAGGATGTTAAATCTTTACGGCATAATGTGTAAGCAATGGTTTTCTTGGTGACTGTGGCTCCAGCTGCCTTGAGATCATGAACAAGTTGCCCCTGTGTAGTTTTAGGCTAATCTCTCACCTTTCTCATGATCAAGGTTACCCCACGAGGTGAGATTTTGCATGATGCCCCAGATTTATGTCAATTGACAGTCATTTTGTGTTTTGTCCTTTTACTTACTATTGAACCAACAGTTGTCTCCTTCTCACCCAGCATCTTACTTATGGTTTTGTAGCCCATTCCAGCTTTGCGCAGCTTTCTGATCTTGTCCCTGTTATCCTTAGAAAGCTCTTTGGTGTTGCCCATGTTGTAGAGGTTAGAGTCCAACTGATTAATTGAGTTTGTGGACAGAAGTCTTTTATAAAGGTTACTATGCAAGACAGCTGTCTTTAATGCAGTTAACGAGTTGATTAGGAGCCTCTAACTGGTCTGTAGGAGCCAGAACTTTTAAATGGTTTGGTAGGGGATCAAAATCTTATTTCTCACTGCAAAATGCAAATAAATTTATATACATTTATACAATGTGATTTTCTGGATTTTATTTTTGATATTCTATCTCTCAATGTTAAAATTAACCTACCCTTAAAATTATAGACTGTTCATGTCTTTGTCAGTTGGCAAGCTTACAAAATCAGAAAGGGATCAAATACATATTTCCTTCACTGTATAGGCTCTAAAAAGTTCCTTTAAAACTGAATAGATTTGTAAAAAGTTGGATTTGGAAATTTCCTTGAAAAAAATGAAAAATTGCTGCTAAACTATTTTATCTCTTCTAAGGTCTAGTAGCTGGCCAACCTCCCTTACCACTTCCCACTCAAAAAATTCATGCATCTTGCTTCCTCAGGTGCTTTTACTGTTGTTTGGTACTCTCTACTATTTACCACATTAATGGATTTTCACAAAATCATAAGTTATTCTTTATCCATGTATGCTAATCACTGGGCCTTTTGCTGATAGAACACCTAGTGATCCTGAGAACGGTGTTCTGTAACACCGATAATGAAAGTCTCTAGAGCTTCATCTTGAATGGAGTGAAGGTGCTTATGATTGATCTCCACTCCTTTCTTTGCAAATAGGACAACTGGAAATAGCAGATCAGTGTACTTGGCTTCCGACAGCAGTAGCATAGACAATGTATGGAGTGGAGTACCTCCACTACACTAAAGATATGGTTCTGCACAGAACTGTTCTGGAGATCATTGGTGGTCAATGCAGCTAGACCCCCAGAGATCTATCTACTGATGTCTTCCTCAAACAATACTAGCTGCCACTGGCACATTGAGAGTGGCAATAGTTAGAGCAGAAACCTCAAAAAATAATGAATTTCTTTGAAGTATCTGAGTACAACCCTTGTTTTATAACCTTTTGAAATGCAATAAGGTCATTTCTAGCTTCAGTATGTATATTTGGTCAATATATTTTGTCATCCAAGGCTTCTTCCAAATCAAGACATTAACTCAGTAAAATACACTAGAAATCTAATCTGGATCCAGGATATAATTGCTTCAAAAGATACATATCTTTCACTTAAGTACAATTGGCAGCACATTTTGGTGAACTTCAATAGAAGCATTTAACTATAGTGTGTACTTCCATTATTGAAATGTAATTAAAAGCATCAATCTCTGAGATTATCTTTGGGCATTTGAGTAGTTTACAACGATGTCTTAAAAAAATAGCACCACCGGGTGTAAAGACATAAAATGGTGAAGGGTTAGTCAATACACAAATACATTGACAGACCTGAAATAATATGGTCTTTAAAGAGGTAGTATATTTGGAAACACATTTCCAATGCTACACTACATAGGTTTAATAACTATTGTTCAATCCTTGTATATCAGTGAGAACGACACCGTTGTCAGTAAGAGTTGTATACATATCACACATACAATAAAAAAAAAATAGGGAATATCTCTAAGGCTGAACAGTCTTTACAAGAGAAGACAAAACTAAATGTGATTATCAGAAGTAGTAAAAATAATGAGTCCACCATTAAAATAATAAAAAATGAGATGAGACTTGTGAGCATTTTTGGGGAACAATTCAAGCACACAGACAAGTGCAGTAAAGAAAACCTGAAAATTTGGACTTATCACACATTCTACAGGTACTTTGAGCTCTTTTTTGGGACTGAAGTTTTGTAAAGCAACTGTTAGCTGAAAAGTCATATGTGGCTCTCTATCTTTTGTCTTTATCTTTTTTTCTTGTGCTTGTAACTTTCGTATCTTATCTCCCTACGACAGCGCCACAAGCTGCCATAGCTTCCCAGACACAAGCCATCAGCCTCCTTCAGTTGCCTGGATGAAAAAAACAGCTTGGCTCACTGCCTCGAGCTCCTGCTGTGTTTTCATCACTGCAGCCACATCACTTACTGTATCTATGAAGATCAGCTCCCACTGATTATGTGTGACCTGGCGGTCTTGTTTATGATTGTTCTTCTTGATATTGACCCTGACCTTGACTTTAGCCTTGTGACAAGATTTCTCTTATTCCATGTTTCTTTTTGGATTTATCCTTCATTCTTTTCTCTCTTATGATTATATTTTTATCTTTTCCTCTGGATTATTACATTGTAAGAAGGGTTGAGCGAAACGGATCGGTCATTTTCATAAATCGCCGACTTTTGGCAAAGTCAGGTTTCGTGAAACCCGACCCGATCCTAGTGTGGGGTCGGCCACGCGGTCGGCGATCTTCGCGCCAAAGTCGCGTTTCGTATGACGTTTTCAGCACCTTTTCTCAGCCAATGAAGGTGGACGCAGAGTGTGGGCAGCGTGATGACATAGGTCTCGGTCCCCACCATCTTAGAGAAGGGCATGGCAGTGATTGGCTTGCTCTCTGCGGCATCACAGGGGCTATAAAGGGGCATGCACGCCGACACTTTTGTGTGCAGCAGTCCTTTTTATTGCTGTCTGCCATACTTTTCTGAGATTATTGTAGAATGATAGTAATTGTAGTACAGTCCCTTTTTTCTTTTTATATATCTTCCAGCCACTTTCTGCCCCTGAAACTGTGTACTGTAAAACAGTGGGCCTGTATTTTTCTGCACTGTCCCACACCTAAAAAGGGAGATTTATATTGCCAATCAGTGCATCTGCGCCAGTCCTGTCTGTGGTATCTCTGTCAGTCATTTTCTGCCACAGAAACTATACTGTAATACAGTGGGCCAGATTTATTCACTAGTCTCCCAAAAACAAAAAAAAAGGGAGATTAATATTGCCAAATCTGTGCATCTGTGCCAGCCCTGTCTGTGGTATCTCAGTCAGTCATTTTCTGGAAACAAAAAAAAAGGGAGTTTAATATTGCCAAATCTGTGCATCTGCGCCAGTCCTGTCTGTGGTATCTCTGTCAGTCATTTTCTGCCACAGAAACTATACTGTAATACAGTGGGCCTGATTTATTCACTAGTCTCCCACACATAAAAAAGGGAGATTAATATTGCCAAACAGTGCATCTGCGCCAGTCCTGTCTGTGGTATCTCCGTCAGTCATTTTCTGCCACAGAAACTATACTGTAATCCAGTGGGCCAGATTTATTCACTAGTCTCCCAGAAACAAAAAAAAATGAGTTTAATATTGCCAAATCTGTGCATCTTCGCCAGTCCTGTCTGTGGTATCTCTGTCAGTCATTTTCTGCCACAGAAACTATACTGTAATACAGTGGGCCTGATTTATTCACTAGTCTCCCACACATAAAAAAGGGAGATTAATATTGCCAATCAGTGCATCTGCGCCAGTCCTGTCTGTGGTATCTCTGTCAGTCATTTTCTGCCACGGAAACTATACTGTAATACAGTGGGCCTAATTTATTCACTAGTCTCCCAAAAACAACAAAAAAGGGAGATTATTATTGCCTAATCTGTGCATCTGTGCCAGTCCTGTCTGTGGTATCTCAGTCTGTCATTTTCTGCCACAGAAACTATACTGTGATACAGTGGGCCTGATTTATTCACTAGTCTCCCAGAAACAAAAAAAAGGGAGTTTAATATTGCCAAATCTGTGCATCTGCGCCAGTCCTGTCTGTGGTATCTCTGTCAGTCATTTTCTGACATAGAAACTGTGGTGTAATACAGTTGGCCTGATTTATTCATTAGTCTCCCCCCCCCCCAAAAAAAGGGAGATTAGTATTGCCAAATCTGTGCATCTGTGCCAGTCCTGTCTGTGGTATCTCAGTCAGTCATTTTCTGCCACAGAATTATACTGTAATACAGTGGGCCAGATTTATTCACTAGTCTCCCAAAAACAAAAAAAAGGGAGTTTAATATTGCCAAATCTGTGTATCTGTGCCAGTCCTGTCTGCTGTCTGTGGTATCTCAGTCAGTCATTTTTTGCTACAGAAACTATACTGTAATACAGTGGGCCAGATTTATTCAGCACTCACCCATACATAAAAAGGGAGATTTATATTCACAACATGTTAACATACACCTTCTACCTTGTTTTTCAGTACCATATAATGGTTGTTAGTTTGGTTACATTTTTCCAAGAATGAGGAAGGCTGGTGGAAGAGGTCGTGGCCATGGGCGGTCATTGCCATCTGGTAATGCTGATGGTTGTGGTGGTGGTGCTGGTGGAGCATCGGGTGGTAGAGGGAAAATCAAAATAACACCTAAGTCTCGAGTTGTTGAGCCAGCGTCATCGTCCGGCTACACAAGGCCTCGAATGCTACCTTTTCTGTGAGTAGGAAAACCGCTGTTAAAGCCGGAGCAGCAGGAAAAAGTTTTGGCTTTCTTTGCTGACTCTGCCTCTAGCTCTTTCTCCTCCTCTTCGGATAGTTCAAAATTGAAAAGTAGCCAGTGGTCGGTGGATGCTCCCGGTCAGGAACAAGTTGTTTCCTTGTGTCCTTCCCCCAAAACAACAGTGAAGGATGCGTCAGGTGACACAACAGGTTACTCCATGGAGCTCTTTACACATACCATGCCTGGGTTAGAAAGGGAAATAGTTAACAGCCCACTAGAAGATGATTCGGACATGGAGTGCACTGATGCACAGCCACAGCTAGATTGTCATGCTGATCCATCAACTCACATCACTACATTGCCCTCGCAGTGTACTGAGCCAGAAACTGACCCTGATGAGATGATGGTGCCCATTCCCGAACGTTATAGCACCCTACATGGTGACACAGAGATAGCTGAACATGAGATTGAAGAGGAGGTGATAGATGACCCAGTTGTTGACCCAGATTGGCAGCCATTGGGGGAAGAGGGTGCTGCTGGCAGTAGCTCAGAAGCGGAGGAGGAGGATCAGAAGCAGCCATCTACATCTCAATTGCTTTCATCTAGCAGGCCCGTCTCTGGCCAAAAAAGTTTGGGAAAACCAAAACCAGTTTTAGGACAGCGTGGCCATCTGGTGAAAGTAACACAGCGTGCAATGCCTGAAAAGGTATTCCATAGTAGGAAATGTGTAGTGTGGCAATTTTTTACCCAAGATCCGAATGATGAGTGCAAAGTTATCTGTAAGAAATGCTCAAAAACATTTAGCAGAGGGAAGAATCCCCACAATTTAAATACAACGTGCATGCTCAGACATGTAACCAGCAAGCACTTGCAAGCCTGGAATAGCTCCCAAACATCCCCTACCGTTGGTGCACCTGCTCAGAATCCAGGTAGTCAGCAACGCTACATCGCTTCCCCCACTGTAAGCCCACCGGTTAGAACAAAAACAGCAGCAAATGTGGAGGTGTCGTCGCTAGGGCAAAGCAGTCAGGGAATCACAAGTTTATTAGTAGGAAACACAGCATGTAGGCCTACATCGAGAATCCCATCACCAACCCTCTCTCAATCTGCCATGTCCACCACCACCACCACCACAAGTCCCACCATATGCACCTCGTCAGTCCAGCTCACCCTCCAAGAGACTCTCATTAGGAAAAGAAAGTACTCACCCTCTCATCCGCGTACACAGGATTTGAACGCCCACATTGCTAGACTTATACCATTAAAGATGATACCATACCAGTTGGTTAAAAGCGAAGCTTTCAAAGCCTTAATGGCCTATGCAGTACCACGCTATGAGCTACCCATTCGACACTTCTTTTTGAGAAAAGCTATCCCAGCCCTCCACCAGCATGTCAAAGACCGCATTCTCCATGCACTGAGGCAATCAGTCAGTAGAAAGGTGCACCTCACAACTGATGCATGGACCAGTAGGCATGGTCAGGGACGTTACGTGACCATCACGGCACACTGGGTTAATGTGGTGGATGCAGGGTCCACAGGGGACAGCCACAGTGGGACAGTTCTGCCTAACCCACCGTCTAGGAAACAGTTGGCTGTAGGCATTCGCCACTCCTCCTCCTCCTCTTCCAGCCGAAGCGAAGCTCATCCACAGAGCGCAGTCGCACGACCACTCCATCCACAGCTGCCAGTGTTGCACATGAGGTGTCCCATTATGGAACAGCTAGTGGTAAGCTGTTGTGAATTTGCTTTTTGGCTCCCTCTAGTGGTTACTAGTTTTTTGACTCTGGTTTTTCTGTCATTCCTTTTATCCGCACCTGGGTCGTTAGTTAGGGGTGTTGCTATATAAGCTCCCTGGACCTTCAGTTCTATGCCTGGCAACGTAGTTATCAGAGCTAATCTGCTGTGCTCTTGTCTACTGATCCTGGTTCCGGTTATATCAGCTAAGTCTGCTATTTTGCGTTTTGCTATTTGTTTTGTTTTGTATTTTTGTCCAGCTTGTTCCAAATCTGTATCCTGATCTTTGCTGGAAGCTCTAGGGGGCTGGTGTTCTCCCCCCGGACCGTTAGACGGTTCGGGGGTTCTTGAATTTCCAGTGTGGATTTTGATAGGGTTTTTGTTGACCATATAAGTTACCTTTCTTTATTCTGCTATTAGTAAGCGGGCCTCTCTGTGCTAAACCTGGTTCATTTCTGTGTTTGTCATTTCCTCTTACCTCACCGTTATTATTTGTGGGGGGCTTCTATCCTGCTTGGGGGTCCCTTTCTCTGGAGGCGAGAGAGGTCTTTGTTTTCTTCTACTAGGGGTAGTTAGATTCTCCGGCTGGCGCGTGTCATCTAGAATCAACGTAGGAATGATCCCCGGCTACTTCAGTGTTGGCGTTAGGAGTAGATATATGGTCAACCCAGTTACCACTGCCCTATGAGCTGGTTTTTTGTATCTTGCAGACTTCCACGTTCCTCTGAGACCCTCGCCATTGGGGTCATAACAGTTTGCCAGGCCAGTATTATATGTTTAATGCATTGCAAAAGAGGGATTACAAGAAAGAAGATTCTGAGTTTTTTTTTCTCCTCTCTCATTTTTTTTTTTTCTCTTCTTCTTCCCCTTTACCTCAGAGTGGCTTAAGCTTGCTGCAGACATGAATGTCCAGACCTTGATTACAAGTGTGGACCAGCTGGCTACTCGTGTGCAGGGCATACAAGATTATGTTATCAGAAATCCTAGGTCAGAACCTAAGATACCGATTCCTGAACTGTTTTCCGGAGACAGGTTTAAGTTTAGGAATTTCATGAATAATTGCAAATTGTTTTTGTCCCTGAGACCCTGTTCATCTGGAGACTCCGCTCAGCAAGTAAAAATTGTTATTTCGTTCTTACGGGGCGACCCTCAAGATTGGGCTTTTTCGCTGGCGCCTGGAGATCCGGCATTGGCTGATATTGATGCGTTTTTTCTGGCGCTCGGTTTACTTTATGAGGAACCCAATCTTGAGATTCAGGCAGAAAAGGCCTTGCTGGCTATGTCTCAGGGGCAGGACGAGGCTGAAGTGTATTGCCAAAAATTTCGGAAATGGTCCGTGCTGACACATTGGAACGAGTGTGCACTGGCCGCTAATTTTAGAAATGGCCTTTCTGATGCCATTAAGAATGTTATGGTGGGGTTTCCCATTCCCACAGGTCTGAATGATACTATGGCACTGGCGATTCAAATTGACCGGCGGTTGCGGGAGCGCAAAACCGCAAATTCCCTCATGGTGTTGTCTGAACAGACACCTAATTCGGTGCAATGTGATAGAAAAACCACAAATTCCCTCATGGTGTTGTCTGAACAGACACCTGATTTAATGCAATGTGATAGAATCCTGACTAGAAATGAGCGGAAAATTCATAGACGCCGGAATGGCTTGTGTTACTACTGTGGTGATTCTACACATGTTATCTCAGCATGCTCTAAACGTATAGCTAAGGTTGTTAGTCCGGTCACCGTTGGTAATTTGCAACCTAAATTTATTCTGTCTGTAACTTTGATTTGCTCACTGTCATCTTATCCTGTCATGGCGTTTGTAGATTCAGGTGCTGCCCTGAGTCTTATGGATCTGTCATTTGCTAAGCACTGTGGTTTTATTCTTGAACCATTAGAAAATCCTATTCCTCTTAGGGGTATTGATGCTACGCCATTGGCAGCAAATAAACCGCAGTATTGGACACAGGTTACCATGTGCATGACTCCTGAACACCGCGAGGTGATACGTTTTCTTGTTTTACATAAAATGCATGATTTGGTTGTTTTAGGGCTGCCATGGTTACAGACCCATAATCCCGTCCTGGACTGGAAGGCTATGTCAGTGTCAAGTTGGGGCTGTCGTGGTATTCATGGGGATTCCCTGCCTGTGTCTATTGCTTCTTCTACGCCTTCGGAAGTTCCGGAGTATTTGTCTGATTATCAGGATGTCTTTAGCGAGTCCAGGTCCAGTGCATTGCCTCCTCATAGGGACTGTGACTGTGCTATAGATTTGATCCCAGGCAGTAAATTTCCTAAGGGAAGACTGTTTAATCTGTCGGTACCTGAACATACCGCTATGCGTTCGTATATCAAGGAGTCTCTGGAGAAAGGACATATTCGTCCTTCTTCTTCCCCTCTTGGGGCGGGATTCTTTTTTGTGGCTAAAAAGGACGGATCTTTGAGGCCTTGTATTGATTATCGGCTTTTAAATAAGATCACTGTCAAATTTCAGTATCCTTTGCCGCTGTTGTCTGACTTGTTTGCCCGGATTAAAGGTGCCAAGTGGTTCACCAAGATAGACCTTCGTGGTGCGTACAACCTTGTGCGCATTAAGCAAGGTGATGAATGGAAAACCGCATTCAATACGCCCGAAGGTCATTTTGAGTACTTGGTGATGCCTTTTGGGCTCTCCAATGCGCCTTCAGTTTTTCAGTCCTTTATGCATGACATTTTCCGGAAGTATCTGGATAAATTTTTGATAGTTTATCTGGATGATATTTTGTTTTTTTCTGATAATTGGGACTCGCATGTGGAGCAGGTCAGGTTGGTCTTTAAAATTTTGCGTGAAAATTCTTTGTTTGTCAAGGGCTCAAAGTGTCTCTTTGGTGTACAGAAGGTTCCCTTTTTGGGGTTCATTTTTTCCCCTTCTGCTGTGGAGATGGACCCAGTCAAGGTCCGAGCTATTCTTGATTGGACTCAGCCCTCGTCAGTTAAGAGTCTTCAGAAGTTCTTGGGTTTCGCTAACTTCTACCGTCGTTTTATCGCAAATTTTTCTAGCATTGTGAAACCTTTGACGGATATGACCAAGAAGGGCTCCGATGTAGCTAACTGGGCTCCTGCTGCCGTGGAGGCTTTCCAGGAGTTAAAACGCCGGTTTACTTCGGCGCCTGTTTTGTGCCAGCCCGATGTCTCACTTCCCTTTCAGGTTGAGGTGGATGCTTCAGAGATTGGAGCAGGGGCCGTTTTGTCGCAGAGAGGCCCTGGTTGCTCTGTTATGAAACCTTGTGCCTTTTTCTCTAGGAAATTTTCGCCTGCCGAGCGAAATTATGATGTGGGCAATCGGGAGTTGTTGGCCATGAAATGGGCATTTGAGGAGTGGCGTCATTGGCTCGAGGGTGCTAAGCATCGTGTGGTGGTCTTGACTGATCACAAAAATCTGATGTATCTCGAGTCCGCTAAACGCCTTAATCCGAGACAGGCCCGCTGGTCATTGTTTTTCTCCCGCTTTGATTTTGTTGTCTCGTATTTACCAGGTTCAAAGAATGTGAAGGCCGATGCTCTTTCTAGGAGCTTTGTGCCTGATGCTCCTGGAGTCGCTGATCCTGTTGGTATTCTTAAGGATGGAGTTATCTTGTCAGCTATTTCTCCGGATCTGCGACGTGTGTTGCAGAGATTTCAGGCTGATAGGCCTGAGTCTTGTCCACCTGACAGACTGTTTGTCCCGGATAAGTGGACCAGCAGAGTCATTTCCGAGGTTCATTCCTCGGTGTTGGCAGGTCACCCGGGAATTTTTGGCACCAGGGATCTGGTGGCCAGGTCCTTTTGGTGGCCTTCCTTGTCAAGGGATGTGCGGTCATTTGTGCAGTCCTGTGGTACTTGTGCTCGAGCTAAGCCTTGCTGTTCTCGTGCCAGCGGGTTGCTCTTGCCCTTGCCTGTCCCGAAGAGACCTTGGACACATATCTCCATGGATTTCATTTCTGATCTTCCGGTGTCTCAGGGCATGTCTGTCATCTGGGTGATATGTGATCGCTTCTCCAAGATGGTCCATTTGGTTCCTTTGCCTAAGCTGCCTTCCTCTTCCGATCTGGTTCCTGTGTTTTTCCAGAACGTGGTTCGTTTGCACGGCATCCCTGAGAATATTGTGTCAGACAGAGGATCCCAGTTCGTTTCTAGGTTCTGGCGATCCTTTTGTAGTAGGATGGGCATTGATTTGTCGTTTTCATCTGCTTTCCATCCTCAGACTAATGGACAGACGGAGCGAACCAATCAGACTTTGGAGGCTTATTTGAGGTGCTTTGTCTCTGCTGATCAGGACGATTGGGTGACATTCTTGCCGTTGGCTGAGTTTGCCCTTAATAATCGGGCTAGTTCCGCCACCTTGGTTTCGCCTTTTTTCTGCAACTCTGGTTTCCATCCTCGCTTTTCTTCGGGTCATGTGGAGCCTTCTGACTGTCCTGGGGTGGATTCTGTGGTGGATAGGTTGCAGCGGATCTGGAATCATGTGGTGGACAACTTGAAGTTGTCACAGGAGAGGGCTCAGCGCTTTGCCAACCGCCGCCGCGGTGTGGGTCCCCGACTACGCGTTGGGGATTTGGTGTGGCTTTCTTCTCGCTTTATTCCTATGAAGGTCTCCTCTCCAAAATTTAAACCTCGCTTCATTGGTCCTTACAAGATATTGGAAATCCTTAATCCTGTATCTTTTCGTCTGGATCTTCCTGTGTCGTTTGCTATTCACAATGTATTTCATAGGTCCTTGTTGCGGCGGTACGTTGAGCCTGTAGTTCCTTCTGCTGAGCCGCCTGCTCCGGTGTTGGTTGAGGGCGAGTTGGAGTACGTGGTGGAGAAGATCTTGGATTCGCGCCTCTCCAGGCGGAGGCTTCAGTACCTGGTCAAGTGGAAGGGCTATGGTCAGGAGGATAATTCCTGGGTGGTCGCCTCTGATGTTCATGCGGCCGATTTAGTTCGTGCCTTTCATGCCGCTCATCCTGATCGCCCTGGTGGTCGTGGTGAGGGTTCGGTGACCCCTCACTAAGGGGGGGGTACTGTTGTGAATTTGCTTTTTGGCTCCCTCTAGTGGTTACTAGTTTTTTGACTCTGGTTTTTCTGTCATTCCTTTTATCCGCACCTGGGTCGTTAGTTAGGGGTGTTGCTATATAAGCTCCCTGGACCTTCAGTTCTATGCCTGGCAACGTAGTTATCAGAGCTAATCTGCTGTGCTCTTGTCTACTGATCCTGGTTCCGGTTATATCAGCTAAGTCTGCTATTTTGCGTTTTGCTATTTGTTTTGTTTTGTATTTTTGTCCAGCTTGTTCCAAATCTGTATCCTGATCTTTGCTGGAAGCTCTAGGGGGCTGGTGTTCTCCCCCCGGACCGTTAGACGGTTCGGGGGTTCTTGAATTTCCAGTGTGGATTTTGATAGGGTTTTTGTTGACCATATAAGTTACCTTTCTTTATTCTGCTATTAGTAAGCGGGCCTCTCTGTGCTAAACCTGGTTCATTTCTGTGTTTGTCATTTCCTCTTACCTCACCGTTATTATTTGTGGGGGGCTTCTATCCTGCTTGGGGGTCCCTTTCTCTGGAGGCGAGAGAGGTCTTTGTTTTCTTCTACTAGGGGTAGTTAGATTCTCCGGCTGGCGCGTGTCATCTAGAATCAACGTAGGAATGATCCCCGGCTACTTCAGTGTTGGCGTTAGGAGTAGATATATGGTCAACCCAGTTACCACTGCCCTATGAGCTGGTTTTTTGTATCTTGCAGACTTCCACGTTCCTCTGAGACCCTCGCCATTGGGGTCATAACAGTAAGCGTCAGCAGGCTGTGTTGGAAATGAAGTGCTTGGGCGACAACAGACACACCGCAGAAGTTCTGGCCGAGTTCTTGCAGCAAGAAAGTCAGTCATGGCTGGGCAGTGTACATCTTGAGGCAGGCAAGGTAGTCAGTGATAACGGGAGGAATTTTATGGCTGCCATTACCCTTTCAGAACTGAAACACATACCTTGCCTGGCTCACACCGTGAACCTGGTGGTGCAGTGCTTCCTGAAAAGTTATCCGAGGTTACCAGCCCTGCTCCTCAAGGTGCGACGACTTTGCTCTCACATCCGCCATTCGCTCGTACACTCCAGCCGTATGCAGAACCATCAGCGATCGTTGAAGCTTCCAAAGCACTGCCTAACAATTGACGTTGCAACAAGGTGGAACTCTACACTGCACATGCTTCAGAGGCTGTGCGAACAGAGGTGTGCTGTCATGTATTTGTGGGAGGATAAACATACACGGGCAGGCAGTTGGATGGCAGACATGGAGTTGTCTGGTGTGCAGTGGTCGAAGCTCCAAGACCTCTGTCAAGTCCTTCAGTGTTTTGAGGAATGCACACGGCTGGTCAGTGCGGACGACGCATTCATAAGCATGAGCATCCCACTAATGCGTCTGCTGATGCAAAGTTTGATGCACATTAAGGAGCAGGCGTCTGCAGCCGAGGAGGAGGGAAGCCTTGATGACAGTCAGCCATTGTCTGCTCAGGGAAGTCTCGGGGACGAGGTTACGGACGAAGAGGAGGAGGAGGAGGAAGATGGGGATGATTATTTATGGGAGGAGGAAGCTTCTCAGGGGGGAATAGAAACTGTTGGTGGTGCAAGGTCAGGTACAGGTATTTTGCGGGAGACAAGTGATGTGGATTTGGCAGAAAGTGCTCCTCAACCCAGCACAAGCATTGATTTGACACCTGGAACATTGGCCCACATGGCTGATTATGCCTTGCCTATCCTAAAAAGGGACCCCAGCATTACCAAAATGATGACCAATGACGATTACTGGTTGGCCTGCCTCCTAGATCCACGCTACAAAGGGAAATTGCAAAATATCATGCCACATGAGAACCTTGAGCAAATATTGGATACCAAACAAGCAACTCTTGTAGACCATTTGGTTCAGGCATTCCCAGCACACAGCGGCAGTGATGGTTCTCACACGAGCTGCAGAGGACAACATGCAAGAGGTGTTAGAGGGGCATAAATCAGAATTTGCGTTGGACAGAGGGGTTTTATGACCAGGATGTGGAGTGATTTCGCAATGACCGCAGACACGACAGGTACTGCTGCATCGATTCAAAGTGACAGGAGACAACATTTGTCCAGTATGGTTACTAACTATTTTTCCTCCCTTATCGATGTTCTCCCTCACATGTCATTTCCCTTTGATTACTGGGCATCTAAAATAGACACTTGGCCTGAATTTGCAGAATATGCATTACAGGAGCTCGCTTGCCCAGCTGCTAGTGTGCTATCAGAAAGAGTATTCAGTGCTGCTGGTTCAATACTGACAGAAAAAAGGACTCGTCTGGCTACCCAAAATGTTGAGGATCTAACCTTCATTAAAATGAACCAAACATGGATTTCTAATTATTTTGCCCCACCTTCCCCTGCTGACACGTAGCTTTCCTGTAAAAAGGTTTTGCTTTTGGACTCCTCTTAGTGACTGATCCAATTCCTCCATTAGCAGCTGCAGTATGTCCATCATAGGCCATTTTAACACCTCCCTAAATGGCCTGACTCCCCCCACGGGGCCGTGGTCACCACTTTGCGCAAGCACCCGTGCGAGTGCCATTTGTCTGGACAGGTGGGTGTGCCCACTTTTGGGCAATGGCACTGGCACAGGGTCCCTCACAGTACAATGATGTGTCTCTGGAGGTGGTGGTGCACACCCAACATCAGACACACCGTCGTAACATGAGGGGCCCTGGGCCAGTACCGCCGCCCACGAGAGAGTGTTCCCCCCCAGCTCAAACAGTGCTCTACCACTTGCAAAATTACCTCTCACTGCTCCACCACTGTTTAGTCTGTGCTGTTAAATCCTTCAATGGCACTGCCAATACCAATTTGTTGACATGATTGTTGCTAGTTAAAATATTCAGGGGCCCTGTCCTACATTTACACCAGTTAATACTTTGCGCCAACTACCACTGTCTGCAAGTCAGCAGAGGAGCCCACCCCTGTACCTAGGTATGCCACCTGTTTATTTGTGAAAATATTTTTTTGCAAGACAGTAACCTCACTTTATTATTTTGGCCTACTAACTGTGTCAGACACTCCTTACAGTTCTCCTCCACTGAACAAAGCTAGGCCGCCTGCGTACTCCTGTAACCTGTTTTTAACTGCATTTTGCCTATTACTTTTTTTGCCCTACTAACTGTGTCTGCCCCTCGGCGCAATCGTCCTCCGCCGACCACACCAATGCTGCCTGTGTACCCCTGTAACCTATTTAAACCTGCATAGAGCCTGCTTTTTTATTTTAGGCCTAGTAAGTCTGTCTGCGGTCCCTCCTTGCAATCGTCCTCCGCTGACCACACCAATGCTGCCTGTGTACCCCTGTAACCTATTTAAAACTGCATAGAGCCTACTTTTTTTATTTTAGGCCTAGTAAGTCTGCACCACTCCTTCCAATCGTCCTCCGCTGACCACACCAATGCTGCCTGTGTACCCCTGTAACCTATTTAAACCTGCATAGAGCCTGCTTTTTTATTTTAGGCCTAGTAAGTCTGCGCCACTCCTTCCAATCGTCCTCCGCTGACCACACCAGTGCTGCCTGTGTACCCCTGTAACCTATTTAAGCCTGCATAGAGCCTTCTTTTTTATTTTAGGCCTAGTAAGTCTGCACGACTCCTTCCAATGATCCTCCGCTGACCACACCAATGCTGCCTGTGTACCCCTGTAACCTATTTAAACCTGCATAGAGCCTGCTTTTTTATTTTAGGCCTAGTAAGTCTGCGCCACTCCTTCCAATCGTCCTCCGCTGACCACACCGATGCTGCCTGTGTACCCCTTTAAGCTATTTAAACCTGCAAAGAGCCTACTTTTTATTTTAGGCCTAGGAAGTCTGTCTGCGGTCCCTCCTTGCAATCATCCTCCGCTGAACACACCAATGCTGCCTGTGTACCCCTGTAACCTATTTAAAACTGCATAGAGCCTGCTTTTTTATTTTAGGCCTAGTAAGTCTGCACCACTCCTTCCAATCGTCCTCCGCTGACCACACCAATGCTGCCTGTGCACCCCTGTAACCTATTTAAACCTGCAAAGAGCCTACTTTTTATTTTAGGCCTAGGAAGTCTGTCTGCGGTCCTTCCTTGCAATCGTCCTCCGCTGAACACACCAATGCTGCCTGTGTACCCCTGTAACCTATTTAAACCTGCATAGAGCCTGCTTTTTTATTTTAGGCCTAGTAAGTCTGCGCCACTCCTTCCAATCGTCCTCCGCTGACCACACCAATGCTGCCTGTGTACCCCTGTAACCTATTTAAACCTGCATAGAGCCTGCTTTTTTATTTTAGGCCTGGTAAGTCTGCGCCACTCCTTCCAATCGTCCTCCGCTGACCACACCAATGCTGCCTGTGTACCCCTGTAACCTATTTAAACCTGCATAGAGCCTGCTTTTTATTTTAGGCCTAGTAAGTCTGCGCCACTCCTTCCAATCGTCCTCCGCTGACCACACCAATGCTGCTTGTGTACCCCTGTAACCTATTTAAACCTGCATAGAGCCTGCTTTTTTATTTTAGGCCTAGTAAGTCTGTCTGCGGTCCCTCCTTGCAATCGTCCTCCGCTGACCACACCAATGCTGCCTGTGTACCCCTGTAACCTATTTAAAACTACACAGAGCCTTCTTTTTTATTTTAGGCCTAGTAAGTCTGCGCCACTCCTTCCAATCGTCCTCCGCTGACCACACCAATTCAATTGTCAGGTTTTCAGCCTATAGGATTTTGAAAACTGCATTGGGGCTACTACTTGGGTTGGGCCTACTATCGGTGTCTGCCGCTCCTTGGTGTTCTCCAGGTTTTTTTTCTTGAGCTTCAATCTTCGGGCTTTCGGCCTACATTTTTAATATTAAACTGCATTGGGCCTAGTAGTGTGGTTGGGCCCTTAAAACTGTGTCTGCCGCTCCTGGGTTTTCTCCTGTTTTGTTTTCCTGAGCTTCAATCTTCAGGCTTTCGGCCTATATTTTTAATATTAAACTGCATTGGGCCTACTAGTGTGGTTGGGCCCTTAAAACGGTGTCTGCCGCTCCTGGGTTTTCTCCTGTTTTGTTTTCCTGAGCTTCAATCTTCAGGCTTTCGGACTACATTTTAAATATTAAACTGCATTTGGCCTACTACTTTGGTTGGGCCTAGTAACGGTGTCTGCCACACCTTGGTGTAGTCCTGTGTTATTTTCCTGAGCTTCAGTCTTCTGGCTTTCGGCCTATATTGTTAATATTAAACTGCATTTGGGCCAACTAGTGTGGTTGGGCCCTTAAAACGGTGTCTGCCGCTCCTGGGTTTTCTCCTGTTTTGTTTTCCTGAGCTTCAATCTTCAGGCTTTCGGCCTATATTTTTAATATTAAACTGCATTGGGCCTACTAGTGTGGTTGGGCCCTTAAAACGGTGTCTGCCGCTCCTGGGTTTTCTCCTTTTTTGTTTTCCTGAGCTTCAATCATCAGGCTTTCGGCCTACATTTTAAATATTAAACTGCATTTGGCCTACTACTTTGGTTGGGCCTAGTAACGGTGTCTGCCGCACCTTGGTGTTCTCCTGTGTTATTTTCCTGAGCTTCAATCTTCAGGCTTTCGGCCTATATTTTTAATATTAAACTGCATTTGGCCTACTAGTGTGGTTGGGCCCTACTAACGGTGTCTGCCGCTCCTGGGTTTTCTACTCCACTGAGCAAAGCAATGCCGCCTGGTTAGTCCTGTTACCAATTTTGAACTGCATTTAGCCCACTTTATTATTTGTGCCTATATCTGTGTTTCCTCCTCATCCTGCCCATTGCCCAGCCAGTGCTAGATGAGTCTTGTTTTACATTGACCCAGACCACTACATTCCCCTTGCATGCTACACAGCCACAATCTGACCCTGCTGAAAGTCAGGTTCCCCATCCCGCATACTATACCACCTTACACGGTGACAAAGAGGAAGGTGCAGATGAAAGTGCAGGTTCCTTCATCAGGTGGGGGGGCATACTCATTGGCAACATCACTGGCACAGGGCCCCTCAGAGTACGCAAAAGTGTCGCTGCCGGTGGGAGGCGCCCCCGCCGTGCAAACACACCGCCGTACTTTGAGGGGCCCTGTGCCAGTGCCAATGCGAACGAGTGGGCCCCCCCTGCTAGATCAGGATCACAGCACTTGCAAAGTTGATATACTTAACTCTCCCTGCTCCACCGCCGTGACGTAGTTCGCGTTTCCTGGGCCCACGAAAAACTTAGCCAAATGACCCCCAATTTCCAATCCCTAACTATTGTTATAAGGTAAATTAAGATTGACAAGCTTCAGTAACAAGAATTGATGTTTTTAGCATGAAAATGGGCACTGTAGGTGTTTTCCTGTCCTCCACTCACTGCCGACTTTGATTCCCCATTGACTTGCATTGGGTTTCGTGTTTCGGTCGGATCCCCGACTTTTCGCAATAATCGGACGATTTCATCCGACCTGACTTTTGCCAAAGTCGGGATTCGCGAAACCCGACTCGATCCTAAATAAGCAAAAGTCGCTCAACTCTAATCGTAAGCATGATCATGGTGCACCATGGTCTCCTTTGAAGACTCATTACTTCATCTTATCTAGTCACCGGACAACCACCTCCCCCATCCCAGCTAACTCCAGGGCAGAACATTGCAAAATTACTTGTTTTTACAAGCACTTTACAATTTTAACTAACAAAGGAAATTAAAACAACCCTTTAACTATATCACCTGCGAAGTAGTAGGGGGCAAAGCCAGCACAGATAATTGGCCAGTCAGTTAAAAAGTAGGGAACCCTTTCACAAATTGTAGAGCAATGCATTGATAGGAGAGGGGAACAAACACATTTCTAAATTGGCTGCTTTAGTTGTGCTGGATCTTTAAACAAGAACTTCATTGACTGGCAGGAGATTCCTCCATTTAATGTATTCCAGCATTCAATTGGGATAACTCTGGCCCAATTGTACATTACTTGCAAAAATTTGACAATGTGGGTTCTCAATGCTATAGGATGAAAACAGTTGCTTTTCTGAGTACCCCATTTTTTCTTGTGCATAGCAAATGGATCGCCCCCCAAGTGCCATGGGTACTCGGTACAGGGTCTGATGTTCACTGGAGGATGTCACAGTGGCTGACCCGGTCCGTGGCCCTGGGACTTTCGTACAAAAGGGAAAGGTCTTTAAAGGGATAAAGTTTATGTTCGTTATGCCACCTGTGGAATTCGGTCAGGGTGACCGATGCTGCTTTAAGGGGTCCGCTGGGGTGATGTCATGGCAGCATCCACAGTCCAGGGCACCAGATCACAGGGCATACAGAGTCCGGCCAGTTTGGAGGCAAGTACAGAATTCCCTTGTCCTGGTGGAAATCAGTAGCCTCCCCTTGCGCTGCGGTGGTGTAGTCCCTTACTGCCTATGGCTTCACATAAGGGTCTCACAGATGTGCTCTCTCTGTCCCCCATTTAGGATAGGACAAAACCCGTATGACTGGTGACTTGAGCCTGTTATAGGGTCTCTTAGATAACCCAGCTCTGTAGGTGTGATCGTGCCTCCTGGGTGTAGGTGCGGACAGGTAACCTGCAATTAGCTGTCTTGCCGGTCTCTGAAATAAAGTGTAGAGGTCCTTACTCCCTCGGCTATGAGGATTCTGCGCCTCTGAAGGAGGCAGCCTGAGCGGGGCTGTTCCCCTTCTGATATCCTCCCCTTTGCTTCAACTTCCTTCACGCTCGCTGCAATGCAGTTCTGCCTTTCAATGTCTCTTTCTGGGAGCTGCAGCTCTGAGGGCATGCACAGCTTCTTTAACCTTCTGTCCTCCTCAGACTCCAGTCTGGAACTAACTGAGCTGAGCTCAGCCAGCAATTAACTAACTTTCCCTACAAACTACCAGTTATATATATATATATATATATATATATATATATATATATATATATATATATATATATAGGCAGTGACCCAATAAATATGAGCAAAAGCTCCTCCTAGTGGCCTGGAGTGTGAAATGTTTTGCATGTTTGTGATACATGGATGCAGTTATCCTTTCTTGCCTCCAAACATAGCATCACGCTCCCCGAGAGGAAAGCAATACCACTGTGACAACCAGGACTCTGGGGCGCAACACAACTGTATAGGTTGTCAGAAATGAATGCCTTAATAAGTAAGAAATGAAGGCATTAATAATAAGAAATGAAGGCATTAATAAGGTTTGTTTTGGGCTAGTGCCCCAATAATATAGGAAACGTATGTCTTCAATTTACTTTTTGGCATTTTACATTTATATAAATTATTATGTATTTTTGAAGCATTAATTTTACTTCTGCATTTAATAGAAAGTAAATAAACACATATTTTTCATGCATTATATAATATAGAGAACTGCAAGTAATTATTAATATAAATTATTCGCCATATTCCCCTGAGGCACAACTAATACTATGTGCTTCCTGAAAAGGCAATGAAAGAAAAAACAAAAGAAGCACTGCTCCATTCTGTGATAAAACATCTTGAAGGGTCTTGCTGTGAGAAAAGAATAATCAACACCTAGCATACAATAAAATCATTATTTTTGTCTTTATCATTAGAAATTAAACTGTGAAAGCTAATTAATATCTCACGAGCATAGAACAAACATGTTTGTATTGACTTTAAAATTAATTCCAACATCTGATTTCCTGGAACTCTTAACTCTTACTGTTCCGATCACATCCACTCATGGTTGAGATAAGAATGTTCGAATTGAGACATTTATATTTCAAGTTAGAGTATGGACTATCTACAAACATCTCAAGGAATGTCACAGAGTGGAGGTATCGGCTTTCTTTTCATTTGAAGAAAGATAGACTAGAAGCAATGTAAAGAAACTGAATGGGAGAATATACAGATTAGATATTAGAAAAAACTTTTTCACAGTAAGGGTGATCAATGAGTAAAACAGGCTGCCCCTAGAGGTGGCAAGTTCTCCGTTAATGGAAGTCTTCAAACAGAGCCTGGACAGAGATCTGTCTGAGATGGTTTAGTGAATCCTGCATTGAGCAGGGGGTTGGACATGATGACCCTGGAGGTCCCTTCCAACTTTAACATTCTATGATTCTATGATTTCCAAACTGAATGAGGGTCTCCTAACCCAAAGTCTACAGCTTCACAAGGATATATTAAACTGACGAGTTTAAGTCAGGAAACTTGTGTCAGTCCTGAGGTCATGTTCCAAAATTTGAATGTGATAAATTAAACCCACCACCGTCTAAGTGGTGACCATGGGATGCGACTGCAGAAATGGAAGAATACGTGTAAGTTATGCTGGTTCCAATATAGGTAATGCAAGGCTTAAAAATAGCATAGTTCACTGAACTCCTGTTAAATCTTCATCAATTCTTTTCTATAAAACCACAAACCCTCATCATGGGTGATATCAACATCCCCATGGCTTGTCCACTCTCCCCATCTGCTTCTCACCTTTTATCTCTAACCTCCTCTTTCGGCCTCTTGCAGCATACTAACTCTCCAATGCATGAAGATGGAAACTCACTTGACTTGGTCTTCTCCCAGCTTTGCTCAGTGGATGATTTCACAAACTCCCCTCTCCCTCTCTCTGACCACAACCTTCTTTCATTCTCTATCAAGAACTGCCATCCCGCTCAGGTCACCCCCACTTTCCACACTTATAGAAACATACAGGCCATTAACACCCAGAAACTTATGAAGAACTTGCAGTCCTCATTGGCCCCAATCTCCTCCATCTCATGTCCTGATTCTGCTCTGAAGCATTACAATGAAACCCTGCAAAGTTCCCTGGATGAAGCTGAACCTCTTATACATAGAACAACTTGGCACAGATGGCGACAACCATGGCACATGCTGCAAACACGTTTCCTGCAGCGGTGCTCCAGGTGCGCCAAACATCTGTGGAGAAAATCTAATCTACCCAAAGATTTCATCCATTATAAGTTCATGCTAAAAACATACAACTCTGCCCTTCACCTCTCCAAACAAACCTATTTCAACACCTTCATCACCTCACTGTCAAATAACCCTAAATGTCTCTTTGACACTTTCCAGTCCCTACTCAACCCAAGAGAGCAGGCCCCAACCACAGATCTCAGCGCTGACGATCTGGCCAATTACTTAAAAGAAAAAATTGACCACATTCGACAGGAAATCATCTCCCAATCTCTTCATACCATGCACTGTTCTCCCTCCCCCACTGCATCTAGTTCACTCTCTGACTTTGAACCAGTTACAGAAGAAGAAGAAAGCAGGCTCCTTGCATCTTCTTGCCCGACCACTTGCACCAGTGTCCCATTCCGTAACATCTCCTCCAGTCCCTTTCCCCGGCTGTCACCTCTCACCTAACAAAAATATTCAACCTTTCCCTCACTTCCGGTATTTTTCCATCCTCATTTAAGCATGCCATCATACATCCATTTCTTACAAAACCCTCCCTCGACCAAAATTGTGCCGCTAATTATAGACCTGTCTCTAATCTTCCCTTCATCTCTAAACTCCTCGAACGCCTGGTCCACTCCCGTCTTACCCGCAATCTCTCAGATAACTCTCTTCTTGACCCTCTTCAATCTGGCTTCCGCTCTTTACACTCTACTGAAACTGCCCTCACTAAAGTGTCTAATGACCTACTAACAGCTAAATCTAATGGTCACTACTCCATGCTAATTCTCTTGGATCTCTCCGCAGCATTCGACACTGTGAATCATCAGCTCCTCCTCACTATGCTCCGCTCCATCAGCCTCAAGGACAACGTTCTCTCTTGGTTCTCCTCCTATCTCTCTGACCGATCCTTCACTGTATGTTTTGCTGGTTCCTCCTCCTCTCACCTTCCCCTTACTGTTGGGGTTCCTCAAGGATCAGTCCTAGGCCCCCTCCTCTTCTCTTTGTATACTGCCCCTATTGGACAAACAATCAGTAGATTTGGTTTCCAGTACCATCTCTATGCTGACGACACCCAATTATACACCTCTTCTCCTGTTATCACGCCGACCTTTTTAGAAAACACCAGTGATTGTCTTACCGCTGTCTCTAACATCATGTCCTCCCTCTATCTGAAACTGAACCTGTCAAAAACTGAACTCCTCGTGTTCTCTCCCTCTACTAACCTACCTTTGCCTGACATTGCCATCTCCGTGTGCGGTTCCACCGTTACTCCAAAGCAACATGCCCGCTGCCTTGGGGTCATC
The DNA here is from genome assembly GCF_051348905.1 of Ranitomeya variabilis. NCBI lineage: Eukaryota > Metazoa > Chordata > Amphibia > Anura > Dendrobatidae > Ranitomeya > Ranitomeya variabilis. The sequence goes on along the minus strand of NC_135237.1, from coordinate 529,806,087 downwards.
CTTGATTCCGAGCTTTCATTCACCCCCCACATCCGATCACTGGCTCGCTCTTCTTATCTGCATCTCAAAAACATTTCTAGAATTCGCCCTTTTCTTACTTTCGACTCTGCAAAAACTCTTACTGTCTCACTTATTCATTCCTGTCTGGACTATTGTAACTCTCTACTAATCGGCCTCACTCTTACCAAACTCTCCCCGCTCGAATCTGTCCTGAATGCTGCTGCCAGGGTCATATTCCTCACCAACCATTGCACCGATGCCTCTACCTTGTGCCAGCCATTACACTGGCTACCCATCCACTCCAGAATCCAGTACAAAACTACTACCCTCATCCACAAAGCACTCCATGGCTCAGCACCACCCTACATCTCCTCTCTGGTCTCAGTCTACCACCCTGCCCGTGCCCTCCGCTCCGCTAATGACCTCAGGTTAGCATCCTCAATAATCAGAACCTCCCACTCCCGTCTCCAAGACTTTACATGTGCTGCGCCGATTCTTTGGAATGCACTACCTAGGTTAATACGATTAATCCCCAATCCCCACAGTTTTAAACGTGCCCTAAAAACTCATTTGTTCAGACTGGCCTACCACCTCAATGCATTAACCTAACTATCCCTGTGTGGCCTATTAATAAAAAAAAAAAAAACATAATCAGGTTCCTCGCATCATGTTCTCACACACTTTATGCAGTTAATAGCCCTCTGTGTCTGTACTGTTACATACTTAGGCAGTTAACTGGTTCATGCAGCTTTACATGAACACCCGAGCCTTACACTATGGCTGGTCCAAATAACTAAAGCAATTGTTACCATCCACCTATCATGTCTCCCCTTTTCCTCATAGTTTGTAAGCTTGCGAGCAGGGCCCTCATTCCTCCTGGTATCTGTTTTGAACTGTGATTTCTGTTATGCTGTAAAGTCTATTGTCTGTACAAGTCCCCTCCATAAGTTGTAAAGCGCTGCGGAATATGTTGGCGCTATATAAATAAAAATTATTATTATTATTATTATTATAAACCCATTTCTGTCTTTGACCTCATACATACCGCAATGCTTTGTGCATGATACTTATATGTTGTCTGTCATACGATGTCCTTACAATTCCATACTATAGAGCTGAATGGAGTCTGTGTGCCACCTCCATGGCACCACATTGAGTCAAGAATGAAAAGGCATAAAGCTGGCAAACACATCAGATAGCTTTCCACAGAATGCTTGTTTGGTTGACAGCCATCTCACTCAGCAAAGTAAACATGTGTTCTCAATGAAGAGAGGTGAGGAAGTGTCTCCCAAACTCTTCTGGCTGTGACTAATTTCACTTAAGAATAACAGGAACTGGTGTTGAAATTCAATTGTACAGTTCTTCTCCTCATCTCACATCATAATCTGCTGAAAAATATGAATACCCATATAAACATTAGAAGCAGAGGCAGTTTTGCAAATTCATCATTCATTACATCTATTAAAAAAAAATGTTCAGAATGCTTAAACATAATAATTTAAGGTATTATCTGGCCAATTATCTGTTGCCCTCCTCCAACACTTTCCAGGTCCCCTGCCGGTTTTCAGAAGGGCATGTAACAGCTGCAGCCAATCCTGGAGATGTCCAGCTCTGCATGGCCTTCCTCAGAGAGGGATTCTGCCTCCACTCCATGTATTCCCAGATATCTGAACTCTGCAGCTCCAAGCAAGATCCCAGTGTGTCCAGAGACTTGCTGCATCAAACAGTGAGCACATATTGCTAGGACTTGCAGTATTAATGTTAAGAAGCTCATGGGAGAACTGCTACTGAAGGCTTTTTGCTCGTGCTGTGATATTAGAGTGAATAAAGGTAAGTGCTTCCGAATTCTCGAGAGCTGGGCCTTATCATTGAACTTTGTTTATTGCATTACTGCAGCCTTCTCAGATTATCAGCCCCCTTAAATAAAGGTGTGTATTTCCTGGCAATGGTATGTGAGCGACATCATCAACAACTTTAAGTCTCCTCATCTCGGCATGCTTAGCATGTCATCTCCGCAAGGAGAAACGATACTTCTTGGATATCATCAACAACTGTAAGCCAGAAGTATAAGATTGGGAAAAAGTACTGTCTAATAATCCATTGTCTGTATAGGCAGACCATATATCACCCCAGGTCAGAGCAGAAACAGCAGTCACCTTACAGCTCCTAGTGCTTGGTCATCCATGCTGTATTTTTTTTCCTCTATCCATGCGTTACACCAGGCTTGGGTGAGGGATAGCATGGAATAATCCCTGGGGTGATATATATATATATATATATATATATATATATATATATATATATATATATACAGTATATAATCTGACTAAATGGACAATGGATTGTTACACAGTACTTTTTCCCAATCTTATACGCTTGTCTCATGGATGATGATAGATGTTGATGATGATAATGATGAACGATGAAGATGGATGATAATAATAGATGATGGTTAATGGATGATGATTATGACATTCCCAGTGTTTTTTTATTCTTATATTCATGTATTCACCTTCACAGCGACCACATGGAACTTAGTTCACAGCTAAGCAGAGCAGCATGGAGCTAATCCTACTAATTTGCCACATTTAAAGTTGTGGCTATAAAAGGTGAGCATATGATATGGAAGTGGTATACTTCCTAGAGAAGCACCGCTGTCTACTTCTATCTATGCAGTCTATTTTAAAGTAAAGCTTATCCTTTTTTCTGCATGGTTCATCCCCCTCTTCAACTTCTGACCCAGCTGTTCCGGTCCACTGTCATGATTCTCAATGGCGAGAGAACATAGCCCAGCATATATGAGAACTAGCTCTTGGAAGATGGAAACTATACTGACCATGAACTAAACCTGCCGCACAACTAGAAGTGGCCGGGTAGCATGCCTACGTTTTTTAACCCTAGATGCCCAGCGCCAGCCGGAGAACTACCTAATCCTAGCAGAGGAAAAGACAGTCCTGGCTCACCTCTAGAGAAATTTTCCCAAAAGGCAGACAGAGGCCCCCACATATATTGGCGGTGATTTTAGATGAAAAGACAAACGTAGTATGAAAATAGGTTTAGCAAAATCGAGGTCCGCTTTCTAGATAGCAGGAAGACAGAAAGGACACTTTCATGGTCAGCAGAAAACCCTATCAAAACACCATCCAGAAATTCCTTTAAGACTCTAGCATTAACTCATAACACCAGAGTGGCAATTTCCGATCACAAGAGCTTTCCAGACACAGTAACGAAACAGCAGCTGTGAACAGGAACAAAATGCAAAAACACACAAGGACAAAAGTCCAACTTAGCTGGGAGTAGTCTAGTAGCAGGAACAAGCACAGAAGGCTTCTGATTACATTGTTGACCGGCAAGAAACTGACAGAGGAGCAAGGTTATATAGCGACTCCCACATCCTGATAGGAGCAGGTGAACAGAGGGGAAGATGCACACAAGTTCAATTCCACAAGTGGCCACCGGGGGAGCCCAGAATCCAACTTCACAACAGTACCCCCCCCTCAAGGAGGGGGCACCGAACCCTCACCAGAACCACCAGGGCGATCAGGATGAGCCCTATGAAAGGCACGGACAAGATCGAAGGCATGAACATCAGAGGCAGTGACCCAAGAATTATCCTCCTGACCGTATCCCTTCCATTTGACCAGATACTGGAGTCTCCGTCTGGAAACACGAGAGTCTAAGATCTTTTCCACAACGTACTCCAACTCACCCTCAACCAACACCGGAGCAGGAGGCTCAACGGAAGGCACAACCGGTACCTCATACCTGCGCAACAATGACCGATGAAAAACATTATGAATCGAAAAGGATGCAGGGAGGTCCAAACGGAAGGACACAGGGTTAAGAATCTCCAATATCTTGTACGGGCCGATGAACCGAGGCTTAAACTTAGGAGAAGAAACCCTCATAGGGACAAAACGAGAAGACAACCACACCAAGTCCCCAACACAAAGCCGAGGACCAACACGACGACGGCGGTTGGCAAAAAGCTGAGTCTTCTCCTGGGACAACTTCAAATTGTCCACCACCTGCCCCCAAATCTGATGCAACCTCTCCACCACAGCATCCACTCCAGGACAATCCGAAGATTCCACTTGACCGGAGGAAAATCGAGGATGAAACCCCAAATTACAGAAAAACGGGGACACCAAGGTGGCAGAGCTGGCCCGATTATTGAGGGCGAACTCCGCCAAAGGCAAAAAAGCAACCCAATCATCCTGATCCGCAGACACAAAACACCTCAAATATGTCTCCAAGGTCTGATTAGTCCGCTCGGTCTGGCCATTAGTCTGAGGATGGAAAGCAGATGAAAAAGACAAATCTATGCCCATCCTAGCACAGAATGCCCGCCAAAATCTAGACACGAATTGGGTCCCTCTGTCAGAAACGATATTCTCAGGAATACCATGCAAACGAACGACATTTTGAAAAAACAGAGGAACCAACTCGGAAGAAGAAGGCAACTTAGGCAAGGGAACCAGATGGACCATCTTAGAGAAACGGTCACACACCACCCAGATGACAGACATCTTCTGAGAAACAGGCAGATCCGAAATAAAATCCATCGAGATGTGCGTCCAAGGCCTCTTCGGGATAGGCAAGGGCAACAACAATCCACTAGCCCGAGAACAACAAGGCTTGGCCCGAGCACAAACATCACAAGACTGCACAAAGCCTCGCACATCTCGTGACAGGGAAGGCCACCAGAAGGACCTTGCCACCAAATCCCTGGTACCAAAGATTCCAGGATGACCTGCCAACGCAGAAGAATGAACCTCAGAGATGACTCTACTGGTCCAATCATCAGGAACAAACAGTCTACCAGGTGGGCAACGATCAGGTCTATCCGCCTGAAACTCCTGCAAGGCCCGCCGCAGGTCTGGAGAAACGGCAGACAATATCACTCCATCTTTAAGGATACCTGTGGGCTCAGAATTACCAGGGGAGTCAGGCTCAAAACTCCTAGAAAGGGCATCCGCCTTAACATTCTTAGAACCCGGTAGGTACGACACCACAAAATTAAACCGAGAGAAAAACAACGACCAGCGCGCCTGTCTAGGATTCAGGCGCCTGGCAGACTCAAGGTAAATTAAATTTTTGTGGTCAGTCAATACCACCACCTGATGTCTGGCCCCCTCAAGCCAGTGACGCCACTCCTCAAAAGCCCACTTCATGGCCAAAAGCTCCCGATTCCCAATATCATAATTCCGCTCGGCGGGCGAAAATTTACGGGAAAAAAAAGCACAAGGTCTCATCACGGAGCAGTCGGAACTTCTCTGCGACAACACCGCCCCAGCTCCGATTTCAGAAGCGTCGACCTCAACCTGAAAAGGAAGAGCAACATCAGGCTGACGCAACACTGGGGCGGAAGAAAAGCGGCGCTTGAGCTCCCGAAAGGCCTCCACAGCATCAGGGGACCAATCAGCAACATCAGCACCCTTCTTAGTCAAATCAGTCAATGGTTTTACAACATCAGAAAAACCAGCAATAAATCGACGATAAAAGTTAGCAAAGCCCAAAAATTTCTGAAGACTCTTAAGAGAAGAGGGTTGCGTCCAATCACCAATAGCCTGAACCTTGACAGGATCCATCTCGATGGAAGAGGGGGAAAAAATGTATCCCAAGAAAGAAATCTTTTGAACCCCAAAAACACACTTAGAACCCTTCACACACAAGGAATTAGACCGCAAAACCTGAAAAACCCTCCTGACCTGCTGGACATGAGAGTCCCAGTCATCCGAAAAAATCAGAATATCATCCAGATACACAATCATAAATTTATCCAAATAATCGCGGAAAATGTCATGCATAAAGGACTGGAAGACTGAAGGGGCATTTGAAAGACCAAAAGGCATCACCAAATACTCAAAATGGCCCTCGGGCGTATTAAATGCGGTTTTCCACTCATCCCCCTGCTTGATTCGCACCAAATTATACGCCCCACGGAGATCAATCTTAGAGAACCACTTGGCCCCCTTTATACGAGCAAACAAATCAGTAAGCAGTGGTAATGGATATTGATATTTAACCGTGATTTTATTCAAAAGTCGATAATCAATACACGGCCTCAAAGAGCCGTCTTTCTTAGACACAAAGAAAAAAACGGCTCCTAAGGGAGATGACGAAGGACGAATATGTCCCTTTTCCAAGGACTCCTTTATATATTCTCGCATAGCAGCGTGTTCAGGCACAGACAGATTAAATAAACGACCCTTAGGGTATTTACTACCCGGAATCAAGTCTATGGCACAATCGCACTCCCGGTGCGGAGGTAGTGAACCAACCTTGGGTTCTTCAAAAACGTCACGAAAGTCAGACAAGAATTCAGGAATCTCAGAGGGAATAGATGATGAAATGGAAACCAAAGGTACGTCCCCATGAGTTCCTTTACATCCCCAGCTTAACACAGACATAGCTCTCCAGTCGAGGACTGGGTTATGAGATTGCAGCCATGGCAATCCCAGCACCAAAACATCATGTAGATTATACAACACCAGAAAGCGAATAACCTCCTGGTGATCCGGATTAACACGCATAGTCACTTGTGTCCAGTATTGTGGTTTATTACTAGCCAATGGGGTGGAGTCAATCCCTTTCAGAGGTATCGGAGCCTCCAGTGGCTCCAAATCATACCCACAGCGTTTGGCAAAGGACCAATCCATAAGACTCAAAGCAGCGCCAGAGTCGACATAGGCGTCCGCGGTAATAGATGACAAAGAACAAATCAGGGTCACAGATAGAATAAACTTAGACTGTAAAGTGCTAATTGAAACAGACTTGTCAGGCTTCTTAGTACGCTTAAAGCATGCTGATATAACATGAGTTGAATCACCACAATAGAAGCACAACCCATTTTTTCGTCTAAAATTCTGCCGCTCGCTTCTGGACAGAATTCTATCACATTGCATATTTTCTGGCGTTTTCTCAGTAGACACCGCCAAATGGTGCACAGGTTTGCGCTCCTGCAGACGCCTATCGATCTGAATAGCCATCGTCATGGACTCATTCAGACTCGCAGGCACAGGGAACCCCACCATAACATCCTTAATGGCATCAGAGAGACCTTCTCTGAAAATCGCCGCCAGGGCGCACTCATTCCACTGAGTAAGCACAGACCATTTGCGGAATTTTTGGCAGTATATTTCAGCTTCATCTTGCCCCTGAGACAAGGACATCAAGGCCTTTTCCGCCTGAAGCTCTAAATGAGGTTCCTCATAAAGCAACCCCAAGGCCAGAAAAAACGCATCCACATTGAGCAACGCAGGATCCCCTGGTGCCAATGCAAAAGCCCAGTCTTGAGGGTCGCCCCGGAGCAAGGAAATTACAATCCTGACCTGCTGTGCAGGGTCTCCGGCAGAGCGAGACTTCAGGGACAAAAACAATTTGCAATTATTTTTAAAATTTTGAAAGTGAGATCTATTCCCCGAGAAGAATTCAGGCAAAGGAATTCTAGGCTCAGACATAGGTGCATAAACAACAAAATCTTGCAAATTTTGTACCTTTGTGGCGAGATTATTCAAACCTGTAGCTACACTCTGAAGATCCATTTGAAACAGGTGAACACAGAGCCATTCAAGGATTAGAAGGAGAGAAAGAGAGGAAGGCTGCAGTATAGGCAGACTAGCAAGTGATTCAATTAAGAGCACACTCAGAACTAGAGGGAAAAAAAAAAAAAAAATTGTAGCAGACTTCTTTTTTCTCTCCTTTCTCAGCCAGTAATTTAACCCTTTTTTTTTTTTGGCCGGTCAAACTGTCATGATTCTCAATGGCGAGAGAACATAGCCCAGCATATATGAGAACTAGCTCTTGGAAGATGGAAACTATACTGACCATGAACTAAACCTGCCGCACAACTAGAAGTGGCCGGGTAGCATGCCTACGTTTTTTAACCCTAGATGCCCAGCGCCAGCCGGAGAACTACCTAATCCTAGCAGAGGAAAAGACAGTCCTGGCTCACCTCTAGAGAAATTTTCCCAAAAGGCAGACAGAGGCCCCCACATATATTGGCGGTGATTTTAGATGAAAAGACAAACGTAGTATGAAAATAGGTTTAGCAAAATCGAGGTCCGCTTTCTAGATAGCAGGAAGACAGAAAGGACACTTTCATGGTCAGCAGAAAACCCTATCAAAACACCATCCAGAAATTCCTTTAAGACTCTAGCATTAACTCATAACACCAGAGTGGCAATTTCCGATCACAAGAGCTTTCCAGACACAGTAACGAAACAGCAGCTGTGAACAGGAACAAAATGCAAAAACACACAAGGACAAAAGTCCAACTTAGCTGGGAGTAGTCTAGTAGCAGGAACAAGCACAGAAGGCTTCTGATTACATTGTTGACCGGCAAGAAACTGACAGAGGAGCAAGGTTATATAGCGACTCCCACATCCTGATAGGAGCAGGTGAACAGAGGGGAAGATGCACACAAGTTCAATTCCACAAGTGGCCACCGGGGGAGCCCAGAATCCAACTTCACAACAGTCCACCCTCCCGCCATTGACTTTTGCAGTGACTCATGGCTCATGCAGAGAAATAGAAGGATTCCTTTAGTCAGTTTATCATCATGTGATGTCATAAACCTAATGGAAAAGAGAAGAATTAGCTGGGTAGAAAGGCAAAATGAGCAATTGTAAGTTCACAGTGCTGTATAATATGATGATTGCAATGTAGAGTAATATCTTGACTTACGTGTTTAATTCATTCTGTAACCGAGCTCTTACCTCAGTTTTCTCTATTATCAAATTAAATTTTCCCATTAAAATTAATTAAAATGCTATTTATCTATATCCAGACCCCCCAAAACATGCCCATTTTCTTGTTAGGTGTTTTTAAATAAGAAAAATTAACTTAATTAATAACAAATAATGTACAGTATGAAAAACTATTAAACGTGTGATAAACTACTGTACTATACTTCTTTATTTATTTATTTTTTTAATATAGTAACTTCACTTAATTATCTTCTTCTTCACTGACTTGCCTTTTTCGACACACTTTCCTCACTTTTATAAACCTAAATATTTACATATGGAGTCAGCACTATAAATAAGAAAATGATGTGATCATAAATAAAGTAAGCAAAGAGCCATATAAAATTATAGCAAATATTGTACCCTAAGGCCAACACTCCAAAGAGTCAGAGAGTGCACATAATAGTGCAGTATACTGTATCTCGCGGCACTTGTGAAACAACGTCCTGACACAGAAAAATGGCAGTAGCGTAAACCAAAAAATAACCTTTATCTTATGTACGGCCCCATGTCATAAGCATGCAGAATCCAGTGCTAAAATGCAGTTCACCCCAGAAAAATGATTCACAAGAAAAGGTCAAAAGTGCAATTGGCCGGGCAACTTACTTTCTTAGGACCCATGGTGACTCTTGGCTCCCAACATAAAACAAAAAATCAACCAAACAACAGCTTGGAAAATTCATAAGTAGATGCACTCGTTAGTCAAGGTATTATTGTATTAAGAGGAGAAAAAATTTGATGGAAGTTCTTCTTTAATATAACCACTTGTAAGACTGTTTAGATGATTGATGCTCATAAAAGGTCAAAACAAAAGTCCATATTTAAGCTCAAAGTGTAAAGTCCGAATTCCAAATATCATACATTAAAACCTGAAATTCAGACAAATTGAAAAGCTAAATATTTCATAGGGCAGTTCATATTTTCTGGATTTGTTTGAAATGGTTGAGCACACTGCACTGATAATCTTTTTCTCATAAGCATGCTTTCCGTGTAATGTACAGTATATAGCAGAGTAACATGATTTATGCAATGCATCAAAGTACCATACCGAGGAATATCAGGAAATGGTATACTGAAGTTCAAAGTGCTTGAAAAATGTATGATTAATAATTCAGCAGCAGAGGGGGGAAAAATGGAAAAAAAAATAGCCATCGAATTTTATTAGATGCATCTTATAGCAATGTTTTCCAGGATGGATTTTTTTTCTAATGCTTTCAATTTTTAAATTTGAATTTTTGTGTCCAGAATTCTTAAATAAGAGAGACCCCTAACCTGCAAAGCTGCACCAAGATTGTCTTACATTGTCATGGGACTGCCAGGGGCACAGCGTAAATATCCATATGTGTTGTTTTTTTTTCATTTTAAGTAAATCACTTTAAGTAGAGGTTGTCCAGTAGTAGACATCTAGTGATGATCGAATAATGAAATATTCGGTCTCAGGAAAATTGGCACGAATAAGTTCTAATATCCGCGTATTGGTGTCGAATAACGAATCCAATGCAAGTCAATGGGAAAGGTGAATATTTTTCTGCTGGACTCAACAAACAGGTCTGAAGGCATGGGAAAAAAGCTGAAATTGATGGGAAAGAGCTAAAACTAAATGGGACCAGCATGGAGAAGATGCCTGCATGCCTTTCTGGCTCACATCTGACATCACATTATCTGGGAAAAATGTAGTCAGACTACTGTGCCAGTTTCATGGAGTTTTAAATAGATCTACCAAACCAAACGTTTTTTTTTTAAAGGGAAAAATGCTAAGAAACATTATTTACTTCATGATTACATGTATATAACGCAAAATAAAAATGAAAAAATAATAATTATACCTTCCCTTTAGCATATGTTCACACGGAACGTTTTGGCTTTATTTTTTACTTTAACATTTGTGAGGGCTCTCACTCTTACATTTGTGAGGACCCTTTCTCATGCCAAATAGTTGGCAAGATAATGGAATACATATTCCCATCCCTTTACAATGCCATTTCAAACATGCCCATTTGAATTTTGAGTATTGCCCACCACCTCCACCATGTCCTCCGCCATGTTATTATGCGGCCATCATGGACAAATAGCACAGAGTCAGCAGGTGCCGTAAAACCTGAGTTTGGTAGTAGACCTCAGGTGGCCCTGTATCATACATTTTGGAGAGCTCTCAATCCTACTTTTGGGAGATCCCTCCCTCATTGCAAATAGATAGCCAGATAGTGGAATACATATTCCCCATCCCTTAACAATGCCATTTCAAAAATGGCCATTTAAATTTTGGGCATAGCCCGTCACCACAACCATGTCCACTGTCATGTCATTATGTGGCCCTCGCTTTCGGTTTTCAGAGGGCCACCTGGTGCTGTTAAACCTGTGTTTTGTAACATCCAAAGTTCATTTTTGCCACCGGATCCCAATGGAACCACTGTCATAGCGGGTGAAGCCGTTGTAAGGTGAATATAGCACAGGAGTTGGGTGAGCTGCATGATCAGTGTCAGCAAATTGAATTTAAATATGCAAATTGCCTCTGCTGGAAAAAAGAGGACTTAACTGTATAGCGCCACCTATTGGAAGTAGCGATCCTACAAGTCACAATCAACCCTTTAACGAGTCGTACAATATGACTTAGGATAAAAGCCAAATCAGTATCTCAATTCGCAGACACGGTGTTTCGGGCTGTTGGCCCTCGTCAGTGCGAAGCATGAGAACTGATTTGGCTAGGTGAGAGGCTCTGGACTGGGGTCTAAGGGGTAACGTTTCTTCTTATGGAGAGTGACATACCAGCTGGCTTGTCAAGGTAAGGAGGCTTATTCGCCGTGCAATGCTCCTGTGGGAATTTAAATATGCAAATTGCCTCTGCTGAAAAAAAGAGGACTTAACTCTATAGCGCCACCTATTGGAAGTAGCGATCCTACAAGTCACAATCAACCCTTTAACGAGTCGTACAATATGACTTAGGATAAAAGCCAAATCAGTATCTCAATTCGCAGACACGGTGTTTCGGGCTGTTGGCCCTCGTCAGTGCGAAGCATGAGAACTGATTTGGCTAGGTGAGAGGCTCTGGACTGGGGTCTAAGGGGTAACGTTTCTCCTTATGGAGGGTGACATACCAGCTGGCTTGTCAAGGTAAGGAGGCTTATTCGCCATGCAATGCTCCTGTGGGAATTTAAATATGCAAATTGCCTCTGCTGAAAAAAAGAGGACTTAACTCTATAGCGCCACCTATTGGAAGTAGCGATCCTACATTGAATTATGACAAACACCAAAAGCAAAAATAATTACATTAAAAAAACAGTGTATGCAAGCGAGGACCTGTATTGTGGTCAGTCTGACAGGCCTGAAACTCATGTCAGGAACATGTACAAGCTTCATTTTACTTGGAAGCAGCCTCCTCAAGGGAAATAGATGGGAGCGCCATTGACCAATCTGTACAAGACCTAGCACTTCTGGAAACTACCCAACTGGGCAGAATGTATATTTTGCATGGTTTTGAGCAACAATGGAGTAATTACAGGATATGTCCCAGAGAGTGTCGAGGTGTGTGGAGAATATGGAGTATGCTAACAGAGGTATAATGTCGAATTTCTCTTTCTAAAGTAAAGTGTGGGTAAGATTTTTGAACTAGCAGCATATATATACAGAGCATGCTTCATTACTCATATTATTGTGTGCAAGGCTGAAACTTGAGGAATTGTGTGGAGCACATTAATTCATTTATGTTCCAAAATGTCCAAGTGCAGATAAAAAAACACAACATCTGGATTCTAGATACATTTAAAAAGACCGTAAGAAGGGCAACACAATAAAAACATTATAATAATACAATATATAGAGATTGAGAGTAGAAATGTGACCATTGCACAACGTACAAATGTTTTCCAAAAATTACCCAAGGGGTCTGTATCAGACCAGCTGAAAGACGCCATGATGGGGACATCCCAATACATTTAGCAGTTATTACAAGAGGTAGAGATAGGGAGCACAAGTTTCACCATTGCACAATGTGCAAAGTTCTCAAAAAGTACATCATATACCCACGTAAGGTATACATAGATAAACATTAAGTACTTGTCACAGAAGCAGGAGGAGGAGGTGATTTTCTGAACAAATTGATTTTGGATGGTAAGGGATGGATGTTACGAGGACTTCCCAAAAAAATTTGGGCTGCATTTACATTACATTGCTGTCATCCGTAGGGCTTACAAAGTCGGAGTTAATCCAGCCCTTATTCAATTTTAGAAGACTCAGCCTGTCTGCATTTTCCATTGACAGCCACGTGCACCTATCCATTATGATTGCATGGGCCGAACTGAAAACTCACTCAGACAACACAGTTGAGGCAGGGCATGACAGCACCTCCAAGGTATACAAGGAGAGGTAGGGCCAAGTGTGCAGCTTAGACAACCAATAGTTAAAGGGCACTGAAGAATCATGAAGTATGCTGGTATGGTCACTTAAGTAATCCTTCACCATCTTGGTCAACTTCTCCCTCCTTGTCATAGTTATACCCTCAGATAGCCCTTGTAGATGTGATGGTCTCATGAAAATAACCAAGTTGGTGGCCATTTCCCCACCCCCTGAGTTGCACCTGGTGTTTGTGGCCCTCCCCTGTAATACTTGTGGGTGAAATGAGCCAGTACCTCTGCAAGCAGCATTGTCTGAGGGTAATCTTTTTAGCAAGTCTTCCACAACAGCCCTCTGGCATGCATGCACTGAAAACGTCCATCTGCCTCCCACATGAGAGAAGCAAATGTCTCCTTGTATTGTGCCTCAATAAAGATGCACAGCCAGTATTTCATGTTGGACAAAATGTGTTTCACATGAGAATCTTGGGAACGGCATCTGGACATGAACTCTGTCATGTGTGGCAGACTACAAAGAGTCAAATGTTCATTGTCCTCACCAGGAAGAACACTAACTATGCTCTCCTCCTCACGAAACATAGCCTCCTCCTCTTCAGGCCATCCATGCTGGACAGGCATGAATCTGGGATAAGGAGTCCCCTCTGTAGCGCAGACCAAAAATCCCTGTTTCTCCTCATCCTCCTCCTGTTCCTTGTCATCAACCAATGTGTCCTGAGAATATTGTGTAAGGCTGGGCTTTGTGGTATCAGCCACTGTAAAATCTTGCTCCATAGCCATCTGCTCAGCATTCAAAGCTTCCTCTTTGAGATTCCGCATGAAAAGTTTTAATAGACAGAGCAGTGGAATGGTTATGCTGGTAATAGTGACATCATTGCTCACCATCTTGGTGCAGTACTCATAGTTTTGAAGAACATCACATATGTCAGCAATTCACACCCACGCGATAGTTCTTATGTGCTAAGTGATACTTTAACAGGCATTAAGAAGATGGAATTCAGACACTGCAGTCTGCTGCTCATTAAGCCTTGCCAACATATGAAAGGTTGAATTCCTGCATATGGGCAGGTCACAAACCAGTTAGTGATGAGGCAAATTAAAGAGCTGCTGCAATGAAGCTAAACCGGCTAAAGCCTGAGATGACTTTCATAAATGTGCGCTGACACGGTGTACCTTGGCAAGAAGGTCCAGCAAGTCAGTGTATGTTTTTAGAAACCACTGTACAAACAAGATTATCATATGGGCCATGCATGGAATGTGTACCAGCTTGCCGAGCTTTAAAGCTGCCACCAAGTTACGCCCATTATCACACACAACAAGGCCTGATTGGAAATTCAATGGAGAGAGTCACTGATCAGTCTGTTCTGTTATCCATTTCAACAGCTCTGCTGTGTTGTGAGCTTTATTGCCTAAACAGATGAGCTTCAGCAAAGCATTCTGCCGCTTCATCAAAGCAGTGCTGCAGACTTCTCAGATGGGGAGGCTAGTTCTGCTAATGATGGTGAGGAGGAGGAAGAGAGACAGGAACTGGAATACGAGGTGACTTAAGCCCTGATGGAAGTTGGGCCCGCTATTCTTGGTGTGGGTTAGATGTGTGATGTCCCCGCCTCTGTCCCAGACTACACCAGGTTAACCCAGGGTGCCATCAGGGAAATGTATCCTCCTTGTCCAAAAGAACTTGTCCATGTGTCTGTGGTCAGGTGGACCTTCCCTGTGAGTGCGTTGGCCAGAGTATGGCTGATATTATGTAACACGTGCTTATGTAACGCGGGGATGGCACACCAGGAAAAATAGTAGTGGCTGGGAATCGAGTACCGTGGGGCTGCTACCACCAAGAGGTTGCGGAAAGACTCACTTCCCACAGTTTAAACGGCAACATTTCCAGGGCTAGCAATCTGGCAATGTGAATGTTTAGCGTTTGGGCCCGTGGGTGGGTGGCTGGATATTTCTGCTTTCTGGTAAACGTCTGGGGCAGGGACAATTGAACGCTGCTTTGGGACAACTAACTGGGCATGGTTGCTGACAGTTTAAAATAAAAGACTTGCTGAGCTTGCAATGCAGAAAGCATAATTAATATGACAAAGCCTTGGATTCAGAATTTTGTTTTAGTTGTAAAAACAATGAAAGGTTTAATGCTGCCCTCCTTGTTTGGGGTTTATGAAATATGGAATAAAAATGGTTTCATTAAGGCACTGTTTCTGCAGTGCATCTCAGATCAATTAATTCAGTCACACTGAGTGACTATACAGGTACTGCACTTCCCTACCTATCACTTGAATCTTTGGATTAGTGTTCACAGACTGAGATTACTCACTCCAATTTGCAATCTAATTCAGCACTGTAGTAGTGCACCATAATAAGTTTAGGCCTTGTTTTGTCCCTAGGTGGAATGAGCTAAGCATTGTGACCTCCTATCACTCCTTGTACTCTCGCCAGTGAGAAAAATATTGCCAGGTATTTTTTTGGTTTAATCCTCACAAATCAAGTTGCAGAGTCTTCAAACTGGCAGAAACTTGTGAATTTCAGAAAAGTTGATTTCCCTTAGATCAATCCTCTCATCTCTATTCTCTCATGTCTCATTGAGGTCCCACTCTACCATCTTTGCTCCATGTTTTTTTACAGGAGGAGGAGATGGCCGCAACCATGCAGTAGAATAGGTGAATGCAAGGTTCTGACTTCAAAAAAAGTTTAGGTTTAATGAAACTCCATTTTGTTTATATGCTGATGTTGAACTTTGTTTTTTCAAAGCAAATTACAATTACACTTTACCACCAAGTGCATATAATGGTGTATATGGGGTATCAGAAATTGTCCACAGTCAGACTTGTAACTAGCCACTTAAAATGTTCCAGGATGATATTTACTCTTTAATTTCTTTAAAGGGATCATGTCATTACTGCAGGAAACCCTAGGCTGTGTCTATGGAGTAACTGCTGTCCAAAGGAGCAAGCCGAGTGAAATACTGGGTAAGTACTTGAAAGGGTTGGGAACCGCAAACCTGTCAGCGACTGGCCCGGTAACAGGACAATTACTGTCACTGCCAACTATTGCAATGCTTTATGGCCAGTGAACATCCTGCCATGAATGAGAAGAATTTGCAACCTCATTGATGTCAGTGGTGCCACTAGGAGCAGGGCAGTAACAGTGTCTTATTATGGTGATCATTGCAGGAGCAGGTACATGCAGTTGCTACTTAGGTACAATATATGCTTTAAACCTTGAGCCACCATGCCATTTCCATCCAACCAAGATCTAAATGTATTAGTTTCATCCTTACAAATATCCTTTATAGAATTACTTCTCTATACTTCTCAACATTGAAATTGAAACACCAAGAATAAAAAGTTATGGAATCATGGAAATCACAGGATCGACAAACCTTCTTGATATGCTAATGATGAAAAAAATGGAAGCTAAATTTTTAAAGCAACTCAGTTTATTCAGTATTGAGTATGAGTGTAGAGCTACACTTACAACCTTGGCTGCTATCAATGAGGTTTTTAATGTTTGTCTGAGAAATGGTATGCAATACTGAATGCACTTGGGCAATACAAATGGTCAAGATCTGCTGCTCACAATTGGTGGTCAATGATGTCCCAGATGTCCATGATGGGAGACAGGTCCGGAGATGCTGCAGGCCATGGTTGCAAATTTAGACTGCTCACAATAGCATGTGCAATATGTAGGATAGCACTATTGTGTTAAAAAATAGCTCCTTGAAAACTTTAGAGACTGTCCATACAACTTGCTCCAAAACCAAATCAATGTAACATCCTAAGCTGTTGACTAGAGGGTCCAAGATGAAGACTAGATGGGCCTAGCTACCATGCATGCAGCCCCACACCATAAACATGGAAAAGAGGCATGGTGTGGTGGTCCCTCTTGAAGGGCCCTTTGAGTTATTGCACTGGTGGTCTCCAGATGTGTCGGGTGGCTTAATGTTAAGCAGCTGGACCCCTTTAGTCTTCATTCCAGGTACACTGCATCTCAACATAACATTGATTTGGTAATGGAAACATCGCGTTGCTACTATGAGCAGCCTGTGTTGCCAAAATGTGCTACCATGGCCTGCAGCGCCTGTGGATTTTTCTCCCAATTAGAAGATTTGGGATGTCATTGGTCATCAATTGCAAAAGGAACTGCCAGCTGTGGATCTTGCTGATTTGCACATGTGCATTCACAGTGGCAAAAACTTCCTCAGAGGTCCATTAACTTCACTGATAGCAGTCGAGGCTGCAAGTGCGGAGATTTCTTCACATGGTGCTCATGCTCCATACTGAATATATCGAAATGTTTTAAAAATGTTGTTTCCATTTTTCATCCTTTGCATATCAGTAACATGTTTATCCATCCCGTCATTTCTATAATGCCACAACTTTTTCTTCTTGGTGTTACAATTTCAGCATTGAGGAGCGTTTAAGAACAGACTGTGCATTACATTTATATGTTCATAGTTATATAAGTCATGGAAGGATAGAATGCCATTAAAACTAAAAGCTAACTTCCAGTGTAGGAGGAAAGTATAATAAAAAATGAGTTCAAGGCACATAGAGATTCACTGTAGAAGTGCTCAACAACAGAACATTATATTTTTCCCACTTTTCCCTACATTTTTGAATGTATTGTCTGCGTCGCTGTCTTTTGATATTTCTCGGAGATTCTAATCTTTTTGTATAATAGAGCGACATGTCAGAGCTTTATTTGCTCACATCTAAGTCATTCTCTGATTCCTCCTTCTGTATACCTGTCATGGTAGCTTTATATAAATGTGACCTTGATGTTTACTGACTACATTAAACTGTGGAGTATCTCTGAGTAGATGTCCTAAAAAAAAATCTGGGAAAACAGATGGGAAGTCTCCAGTGCAATTTTAATGTCATATCTTAATTCACATTTACAGTGTGGAATATATTGTACTTCACATTTTGACAGCTGCACGCAGTAATATTTTCATATGTTGCTATGTATTTTTCTATATGAATGCATACATACATCACTATCTTATTAGACCTGAATACGGCATCAACCTTCATGGAACCAAGGAAACTAACTGCATTCTGTGTTGTCTGAAGGGATTTCTCAGTACACTAAACTTTATTGGCAATTATGTTGTACAATATTTATTCCTGCATTACATTTACAGTAGAAATGGGTACCATTAGCATAAAATGTGTAGAATTTGCAATCATGCAACCCATACAGAAGAGTCTGTCCTTATACTTCTTATTCGCTCAACTTATTTGGAAATAAAAGGTGAAAGATGGCCAGCTTTGTAATGCAACATGATACTGTGATATTGTGTTTGGGGAGGTTTATGATATACAGAGGCATGTAAAAGTTTAGGCAACCCTGGTCAAAGTACTGCGATTGTGAACAGTTAAGCAGATTGAAGATGAAATTATCTCTAAAAGGCCTAAAGTTAAAGATGACACATTTCCTTATTATTTTAGGCAAAAAAACCACAGTTGAAACCAGAAGTTTCCATACACTATATAAAAATTAAACATGTTTTCTCAATATCTGGCATGAAATCAGAATAAACCTTTCCCGTTTTAGGTCAGTTAGGATTACCATAATTATTAATATTTGCCAAATGCCAGAATAATGAGAGACAGAGAATGTTTTAAGGCATTTTTATTACTTACTGCAAAGTGAAAAGTTTACATAGATTTCATTAGTAGTTGGTTCCATTGCCCTTAAACTGAATGAATGACTTGGGTAAAAAGTTTTGGATATCCTTCCATAAGCTTCTCACAATAGTTGGTCGGAATTTGGACCCATTCCTCCTGACAACACTGGTGTAACATATCCACGTTTGTAGGTCGCCTTGCTAGCATCGGCCTTTTCAGCTTTGCCCATAAATTTTCAATAGGATTGAGTTTGGGGCTTTGTGATGGCCACTCCAAAACATTTACTTTGTTACCCTAAAGCCACTTTGTTACCATTTTGGCAGTATCCTTCGGGACATTGCCCATTTTGAAGACCCATTTCTGCCCAAGCTTTAACTTCCTGTCTGATGTCTTAACATGTTGCTTAAGTATTGCCACATAATCTTCTTTTCTTATGATGCTATATATTTTGAAGTGGAAGTGCACAAGTCCCTCCTGCAGCAACAAAACCCCACAACATTATGCTGTCACTCCCATGTTTCACAGTTGGGATGGTGTTCTTAGGCTTCCAAGCTTCTAACTTTTTCCTCCAAACATAACAATGGGCATTATGCCCAAAAAGTTATTTTTTTTGTTTCATCAGACCACCGGACATGACTCCAAAAATTAAGGTCTGTGTTCCTGTGTGAATATGCAACCATTAATCTGGCTTTTTTAGGTTTCTTTTGGAGTAATGACTTCTACCTGGCAGAGTGGCCTTTCAGCCCAAGCTGATACAGCACTCATTTCACTGTGGATATTGACACAATTGTACCGGCTTTCACCATTATCTTCACAAGGTCTTTTGCTATTGTCCTTGGGTTGATATGCACATGTCGGACCAAAGCACGTTCGTCTCTGGGACACAAAACCAGTCTCCTTTCTGAGTGGTATGATGGCTGGACATCCCAATATTGTTTGTAGTTGTGTATAATTGCTTGTACGGATGAAAGAGGAACCTTTAAGTATCTTGAAATTGTACCCAAGGATGAGCCAGACATGTGCAAGTCCACAATTCTCTTCCTGATATCTTGGCTGCTTTCTTTAGACATACCCATGATGCTACACAAAGAAACAGTGTGTTTCATGTGTGCATTAAAATACATCCACAGGTGTGTCTCTAGTTAACTAAAATGTTGTCAGAAGCTTCCAAACACATGACATCATCATATGGGCAGTCCAGAATTGTTTAAAGGCATAATAAGCTTAGTGTATGTAAATTTTTGACTTTGCAGTAAGTAATAAAAATCCATTAAAACATTCCCTCTCTCTAATTATTCTGTCATTTGGCAAAAAATTAATAATTACGGTAATACTAATTGGCCTAAAACAGGAAAGGTTTATTCTGATTTCATGTCAGATATTGAGAAGAACATGCAGATATGTGTTTTTATTTAGTGTATGTAAACTTCTAGTTTCAACTGTATATATATTTTTTCATCTTTTACATTTTAAAAATTACAAAAAGCAAAATGGGTTAATGCAAAAGTTTGGGTACCCTGCATCATTAGTATCTAGTATCACCCCCTTTTACAAGTATCACAGCCTGTAAATGCTTTTTGTAGCCAGCCAAGAGCCTTTCAATTCTTGTTTGAGGGATTTTAATCTATTCTTCCTTGGAAAATTATTCCCGTTCTGTAAAATTCCTAGGTTGTGTTGAATGCACTGCTGTTTAGAGGTCTAGCCTCAGATTTTCAAAGATGTTCAGATCAGGGGTGGGGACACCCCAATCTATTTATAATAATAAAAATAATAATCTTTATGTTTATATAGCGCTAACATATTCCGCAGCGCTTTACAGTTTTGCACACATTATAATCGCTGTCCCCAATGGGGCTCACAATCTAAATTCCCTATCAGTATGTCTTTGGAATGTGGGAGGAAACCGGAGAACCCAGAGAAAACCCACGCAAACACAGAGAGAACATACAAACTCTTTTTGCAGATGTTGTCCAGGATGGGTCTCGAACCCAGGACTCCAGCGCTGCAAGGCTGCAGTGCTATCCACTGAGGCCCCGTGCTGCCCCTGTGTGCATGAAGCTCTATCAAAGACAAGTAACTTTACATGGTCTGTCCGTTCTACAATTACTGAGAAATATGAGTTTGGATTGAAATGCAAATAAGTCTGAAGAACTATGGTAGATCTGAAGCCTCTGTCACTCCAGCTGTGTTCCTCACTCAGTGCCACCTCCCACTGCTTGTCTGATAGCCTGTATGCTGTGTGACTCCAGGGAAAGGAACAGTCAACCAGGAGTAAGCAGCACTGGAAGGAAAATAGAGCAGGAGTGACAGAGGCTTCAGATTTACCATATAAATTTGCTTTTCAATTCAAACACTGATTTTTCAGTAACGAAGGAACGGACTTGCCATGTAAAAGGTATTGCTGGAGTTTACTCTAAAGAACACTACAACTAGACTTTCCAGTCTTAATGGCTGATAACTATGAATATTTGCTTCCCTTGGCATGGACAACAAATGAAGACATGATTGACTTTGTGTTTTAGCCCTTTAAGTGCAACAAGTGTTTGAAGAACCCAATAAAAAAGCAATGCCTTTATACAACTTAATTACAGTAGCTCGCTGGCTTATATTTCCCCCCGTCTGACAGACATCTCTACTAAAACTTATTGGCATTTTATAGAGTTACATGGAAACTAAAATCCAAGAATTATCTTTAGGTTTCCTTAAGGAGAAAAAAAAATAACATTTTTCAAACAATGATAAGACAAGTAGCAGAACATTCATTATTACTGGTTCAGCTGTTCGACCTTGACTGATAATCCTCGTAAGCCCTTAGTTCACAAGCCTCCTGCAAAGTCTGTAAATTGTGTGGTATATTTGGACACAGAAAATTAAATCACCAACGGTGAGTGCCCTTATAAACCAGATAAATAATATGCAGAACGCAATTTATAAAGATTTAGCAGCTGTTTGTCGGCTGTTCCCATTAATTAATTAATTCTAACTTTGAGAAAAATGTATTTACGGCACAGTTTTGCAAACAATAAGGACACAAGGACACGCTGGCGTGAATGCGAAAATGCAATCATAATTCATGGGAAACGAAGCAAGAGAAATTCAATTCAGCCATCCTGTTTAAATGACTTGCTGTGTTCGAGGTTTCAAAGATTTAGAAAGATACAACCAATTTATTTGTGAAAGTATTAGCAAAAAGTAGAAGATACATAAGAAACAATGAGAACAATGTGACACATGCATAAATATAGGACACAATATACTTCTAGAAAGTGCTAATGACTGTCCACGCTGCAAGACATAAAAAAGGTCAATTTTTTTCTTTTCAATTATTTTTGCTCACTGGCTTGTCATATGTCATGACATGACCCTATTACTATTTGATTTACAAGAAAAAATATGAAAAAAAAAATCACATTTCTTTATATTAGTGTTAATGAATGAAAAGATCTCGTCCAAAAAATACAAAATGTCTTCAGTGTCAAACCCTGTTATTCAGCTCATAGAAAAATGGGGCAGATCCAAGGCCACGTTGGCTTCAGATTGAAAATTACACAGGACATAAGGAAAAACACTCTTGGTTCTCAGGAGATGTCTCTGTAAATGTAGATTTTTTTATCTTCAAGTTCCCCCTGATAAGTTTCAAATGCAGGGCCTGAAAAATTATTGGGCGAACCACAGGCTGGACTGCTGTGCATGAAAAGAATTCTTACTCCTACGCGCCTTATAGATATTCCTCTTCATAGCCAAAATATGGTAGTAGTGTGTAGAGATTTCAATAACTTACTAAATGTCAGGTGGAAAAAAATTGAAAAGCAAACAATTTAAAAACTTGGACATACAGTATTTGGTGTCCTATTTATAATGATCAGTACTTGTTAAGTCACTGCCGCACTACCACAAAACATCAGCTACTGTCTGTCCGCTGCCTCTAACATCATGTCCTCTCTCTATATGAAACTGAATTTTCAAAAATTGAACATTATGGCCTTGATTCAGCAAGATCGATTTTGTTCATGCCTGTCTTGATGAGGAAGCATGTTGGAATCAATGGCCCCTGATTCATTAAGAGGCACATTTAAAAGTAGCATGGCAAAAAGGGATACCCTGCTGGATTACATCTCCGGTAAGGAGAGGGATTCCACGGTGAGATTTATTGGAACTTATGACAAACGAGCTTCAAGTATGTCTCACATCCTGAGGAAGTACTGGTCCATACTAAGAACGGATCCTGATCTTAAGGAGGTTGTGGGGGAAAATCCCTCAATAACTGTCACAATCCATGTTTGGATCTGTGGCAGATCTGATTTAAACCTTTTATCCTTTCTGGTCATCGTGGGTTAATGCAGTTCTCCCCCCGGTGGCCACTGGTGTTATTGCATTGCATTACTGCTGGGTCAGCTGATGTTTGTGACCACTACCCTCATCCTTTATAAGGTCACCTGGTGCATCAGCTGACTGTTGGTTATACAGGTCCTTCTGGAGATGAACCTGGCAGTAGCAGCTCCCTGGTGTCAGCCAAGTCTGGTGTTTGGAGCTCAGTTGCTGTACTTTCTGTGTTGTGGAGTCTGCAGCGGCGTGCACAAGCTAAGTTCTGAGTTTTGTTACTTTGTAGTTTGTGCATTCACCTTTTTGTACTGTGTTCCCCTCACCCTCATATTGTTTATTCCTGTTTATTGCTTTGTGGTGCTGTTTACACTGTTTACCTCCTGGGGTGGGGGTTTAGTTCAGGGTTTATTAGGAGACAGGGACAGGTCGGCGACTTGGGCCTCCCTGCCTTCAAGGGTACCCCCAAGTTAAGGAAAGACAGGGCTTCCCTTAGCCTGAGGGGCAGTTCAGGGGCCCAGATTCCTCATCTTCTGTTGTCCTGTTTCTGCCCCGTGAAAATAACATACTGCAGAGGATGGAATTTACATAATTATCTGACGCATCCTAGAGGACAATAGATCCAATTTGAGAGAAACCAAGGGGAGGGGCCAAAAGGGATCCAACCCTTGCAGTTCATGTTCTTTTTGTAAATATCTCCTGAGGACCAAAGAATTTATTAACCCTGTAGATACGAGGAACTTCCACATCTGGGACAGTATAACCTGTAAAACCAAAGGAGTAGTATACGCTGTAATGTTTATAGAAACTTGATTCCAGCTCACCCAGTTGCTCTATGCTCATCCACCTGGGGCTCAGACACCGGCCTCGCCATGGCCTCACATCAAGGAAAATACAAAAATTGGAGTCTGGCTCAACAGGACTGAATTTCTCATCTTCTTATTTTTCAAAAGAAAATATAGCGCATACAAAAGAAAAATTTACATGGTCGATATGACCCAGTCGACGCGTTTCGACTGCACTAGGCAGTCATAACTCAGTCATAAGTAAGTGAATGTAGGGAAGAAGTGCAAGAATTGAGAAAAAGAATCTCTAAACATATCAGCTGTATAAATACAAAAGCTGATACACCATTGTCCACTCATGAGGAATATTCATGATGATAACCCTTTGGCCCTTCAAATATGTGGTATGACACCTAGTCCTTGGTTCTAGGAAGGGTAATTTGGATTGTATGCTTCTTAAGGAAGAATGTAAATGGATTTTTAAGATTGAGGTCCCATAGACCCGAAGGGTTAAATGAGGGCTTCACATTTTATGCTTCTTTGTTGGATTAGTGGAGTATACCTGTGTGGTCTCTGTGATACGAGTCTCTAATTTATTTATTGATATTTGTAAAATGGATGAACAAATTCTGAAAAATCCTAATAATTATGATAGTAGTTTACCTGTCACAACATATAAATATTCTCATACAATAGTTTTAATGGAACAAGTACGTGATGGCATAAGTATAAACATGACTTAGGAGTCTAAAACAACTAGTAAGTGAGTACATTTTATTGGTAATAATAACATCATGGAAAAGGAACGATATACAGAATAGTCTGGATCACTTCCCGTTTCTCTTCTAGTGAATATATGTGTAAGAAGGTGGCAGGGACCCTCACGTGCCTTCTCTCTTCTGGACGCTGATCACGTGTGTCACGTGCGGCACCCTGTTTTACTAATGTACTGAATGGTTTACTAAGGTTATTATACTGTAATGTGATGCACTTGTTATGTATTGTGTGCAAGCTTAGGGACAGCATAGAACTGTAGGGGGATTATAATAGAGTGGGGCATCATGGAGATAGGATGGCATAGAATAGATAAACGTATTAGTAAGGTGCAGGCAGCATGGGAGTTGGTTAGTGAGGAAGAGTTAGAGCAGAGCAGGGCAGAGTCACAGGGATATAATCAGGATACTTCCTGATTAGAAGGCAGAAGCCCGGGCAGTCTTGCCCTGGGCAAGATGTGAGTAAGGGTACTGTCACACTCTGCAACTTTCCAACGATCACGACCAGCGATACGACCTGGCCGTGATCGTTGGAAAGTCGTTGTGTGGTCGCTGGAGAGCTGTCACACAGACCGCTCTCCAGCGACCAACGATGCCGAAGGCCCCGGGTAACCAGGGTAAACATCAGGTTACTAAGCGCAGGGCCGCGCTTAGTAACCTGATGTTTACCATGGTTACCATCGTAAAAGTAAAAAAAAAAAAACAGTACATACTCACATTCCGGTGTCCGTCAGGTCCCTTGCTGTCTGCTTCCCGCTCTGACTGAGTGCCACCGTAAAGTGAAAGCAGATCACAGCGGTGACGTCACCGCTGTGCTCTGCTCTTACTTTCCGGCCGGCAGTCAGTCAGAGCGGGAAGCAGACGGCTAGGGACCTGACAGACACCGGAATGTGAGTATGTACTGTTTGTTTTTTTTACTTTTACGATGGTAACCAGGGTAAACATCGGGTTACTAAGCGCGGCCCTGCGCTTAGTAACCCGATGTTTACCCTGGTTACAAGTGAACGCATCATTGGATCGGTGTCACACACACCGATCCAACGATGACAGCGGGAGATCCAGCGACGAAAGAAAGTTCCAAACGATCTGCTACGACGTACGATTCTCAGCAGGGTCCCTGATCGCTGCTGCGTGTCAGACACAGCGATATCATATGGATATCGCTGGAACGTCACGGATCGTACCGTCGTAGCGACAAAAGTGCCACTGTGAGACAGTACCCTAATAGTGACACAGACAATAGACAGCCATGGGGGATAAAGGTGCTATGGCAGTAAGGGGCTGCAAGGTGGAGAATAGTGCAGTCAGGCACCAGCTCAAGAGGACCATCCCCGATAAGGATTTGGGGTCTAAGACCGGGGTGGGAGCAGCTAAGATGGCGTTCCCAGCACCTTTCCCTATTTGAACTGGATGAGGGGCTGACAGTGAGCTAGTGATGCTGAAGTTACTGATGAGACATGGATTACTGTCCAGAGATACGGCAGGGATTGCCAGGAAAAGGGAGACAGAGCTGATGGAGAGGATAGGAGATGCCTGGACATCAGGGAAAGGAAAGATAAGAAGATGTCTCTGTGTTTAAACTGTGCTGCCTATGTGATGAATGCACTGATGACCAGTAAAGTTAATCTGTTGGAAAAAAACCTCGACTCTGAAATGATTTATGGGGCTCATGGATGTGTAGCCGGCATGACAACAGATGAGGGAAGCATAACGCACCAGCCCATTTCCTCTATCCACTGGATGGGCAATACTTCAATATAAATGACAACATACTGACCCCGGAGTTCTTAGACTCCTTTTAGTCAAGAAGCATTATTTGAATTTAATAACAAGATTTCTTTATTAACATGTAAAACAAACACATTTAAAACCAATACCTCACAATCAAGAATAAACCAAAAACAGAGATCAGCGAAATATAAATACAGTGTACCCAGGTGAACCTTCCTCCTATTTAGTTAAATATACACCTATCATTACATTCCATGGGAAATCAGTGCGGTGAAAAAGGGACTCAAGTTTGGTGTTTAAAAATACACTATTAAGCCCTATTATCCTCCAATAAACGCATCAAGGAGTAAATTACTCCATAGAGCAATGGGACAAATCCCCACTAGAAGGTTTAGCACATACAATACTTTATGGATCCTGGTAGCCTGCTGACATCAAGATCATATAGCAAATACGCCCATAATGAGCTGGACTGGACAAATTGCCAGCCATATACACACAGCAAGCAAGCTATACCGCACGGTTCCTAGCTAATCCATACCTGCACCGCCCATATTGAAAACTGAGAATGTGTAGTGAAAGTGGAGAGCATGGGTGTAATCCCGGTTCAAAAACATATTACCTGAGCGCAGTCACTGCAAACACAGACTCTCAACCTAGTGGCACGCTGTAACTCCGTCACCCCGACGCGCGTTTCGCACCCGCTTCTTCCTGGGGGCGTGATGAATGCACTGATGACCAGTAAAGTTAATCTGTTGGAAAAAAACCTCGACTCTGAAATGATTTATGGGGCTCATGGATGTGTAGCCGGCATGACAACAGATGAGGGAAACCTGACAGTGACCGAGTGTTCTGTTGCACATGCTGTATATGCAGCAAAAGGGGCACTGTATTTTATCTGTGATGTGCCAGGGTGTGGGAACAGAATAGCCGATTGCCACGACTACCACCCTGGCCGCCTTACATATGAACCTAGATGGATATCTGTATAGTCATTCCAGGAGAAAGAATAAATGTTCTAAATTTTATGAAGTGTTGACCTTTAGAAGTAAACCTAAAACAGGATTATATTATCATCAAATATTAAATATAATTTCCCCTTGGCTGTATCATTTATGTGAGAGTGAGCTCCTTATTTGGGCACCCATAAATACTTTAACTATTGTGAAGTGTTGATCTCCCTTGCTACCAAGCCTGAGAAATAGAATGTACATATAATCAAATATCAAATGTCATCTTTCAGGTATATATCATGTTTGGAAGTGTGGGCTCCTGATATAAGAGCACCTATTAGGAGTAGTACGGTAATATGGACATATATTAGGAGTAGTACAGTAATATGGGCATCTATTAGTACTAGTACGGTAATATGGGCAACGATTAGGAGTAGTATGGTGATATGGGCATCTATGAGGAGTAGTATGGTAGTTTTCACTAGTACTAGCATAGAGATGTAGTGTGTCTTCCTGACATGTGCAATTGCAGTCATGGCTAGAGATGAGCAAATTTGATCAGGTTCCCTCATTTGGCAAGCTATAGCGCTTACCGAATAAGCTGCAGAGGGAACTTGGCTTCCTGGATCGCGCCGACTGATCAGCTGATCGGTGCCGCAGCTGCATGTGTCGCGGCTGCATGTGTCGCGGCTGTGTCACTCTCATGACACATGCATGGAAAACCTGTTTGTTGGGCTCTCCATGTATGTATCGTGACTGTCACACAGCCGCGACACATGCAGCTGCGGCGCCGATCAGCTGATCAGTCGGCGCGATCCAGGAAGCCGGGTTCCCTCTGCAGCTTATTCGGTAAGCATCATAGCTTGGCGAATAAGAGGGAATCCGAGCAAATTCGCTCATCTCTAATCCTGGCATTCAGCAGGAGACTGGGAACCAATGTGCAGGAGGGGACATAGTTTGTGGTCGGCTCCCCTGTCTCTCCCTCAGCTTCCTGTCAGCATGCCTGAGTACCCGGAAGTAGTTCCTCCCCATACAGGAGATTTTTGATGCTGGTTGGTGGGGGATGCTCTTTTGGTGAGGGACAGATTGGTATTGTATTACTTCCTGGCAGGAAATGAACAACAAGGCACAATTTTTAACACCTCCCCTCCTGCTGTACACAAGCTGTGATAGGTATGTTTACTAACAGATGTTTGCATTGGTGATTCATTTGACATTTGCAGGGGTTTTATTATTGGCTCCTTATGTAGGTAACTGATTGGTGTGCCATTCTGTGACATCAGAACCAAGCCTTTAAAGGCTCAGATTCTCTATATACTTGTTCATTAAGCCTCGGTCCCCTGATGACGCCAGATTCCTGGTGAAACATGTTGGGGAGGCTTTAGATTTTACTAGCTTCAGTCAGGCTGTTTTATTGGCAGCAATATTAGAGAGCAGATGGTAGAGGCCGCACCAAGCTAATACTTATCAATACTCACTGGTGTGGGATATAGGGAGTTACTATATTGTGAGCATAGCTGAAAAAAAGGGTTATATCATGATGTCCCCTCATACACACTGACTGTCGTATCTTTTAATCTTATTCTCCAAATAGTTCATTAGAAGTTAATTTTTAACAGACTTTAGTGAGGGATCAGTTGCCTTCATTGGCAAATGTTAATTAATGTTAATACCCTCCGCTGACTGGGTGGACGGCAATTTTGTCTGTTTATATTATTCTATTCATACTCTGATCACAATCTGATGAAACTCTCATCAGATTGTGATCAGAGTATGAATAGCATAATATAAACAGACAACATTGCTGTCCACCCAGTCAGTGTAGGGCATTAACATTAATTCACAATGTGCTCCAATTCAGATGAGGAAAAAATGTAGAAAAAAACATCCATATTCTTCATTCTGCCAGTCCATGGAAATCAGGCTGCACTCAGAGGTCTTGCGAGTGCAGCCCGATATTTTCCACACACTCACTGACTTGCATGGCTGAGTGGATCAAACTCATGAATGAAGTGTTTTTTGTTTCGTTAGACCAGCTCTGTCCCAGGAAAAAATCAGACATGTACATGGCCCTATAGCATAACATTGGTCCGGATGCAATCCGATCTTTGTCAAATAGCACTTGGACCAATAGTATAGTAATTTTTTTTCAGCATTTTTCCATGCAAATGAAATCCTGTTTCTTACAGTAGTAGCAAAAGTTTTTTATATGAACGAGGCATCTTCAGGTATCTTGAAATTGTACCCAAGGATGAGTCAGACTTGTGCAAGTCCACAATTCTCTTCCTAAGGGCTCATACTCACTTGCGAGCAAAACAGACGAGTGCAATCCAATAAAAAATCAGATTGCACTCGGGCCAGTGTTATTCAATAGGTGACACCTTATTTGCGATTTTTTTCTCAGCTGAAATTGGACTGAGAAAAAAATCTCAGCATGCTGCGATTTGCTGCGAGTCTCGGACGAGACTCATCAATGCAAGTCAATGGGTGCGAGAAAAAAAACGCACGGAATACGGGCCATCCATTTTCCATCCGTTTTTTACAGATACCTTACCACTCTGTGGCATAGAACACTGTAAATGGTCCTGTAAATGACTAAAAAAATAGTTGCAGAGAAAAAAACGCATTGCATACGCATGTCATACTTATGTAAAACGCATGGTGCGATTAAAAATCGCATTGAACTCGCATAACAATCGCATAGTTTGCATCCAATTTTTTAGGTCCAGATTACGGACTGTTTTTTTTCTAGCAAGTGGGTATGAGCCCTAATATCTTGGCTGATTTTTTGAAACTTTCCCATAATGTTACACAAATAAGCAGTGTGCTTCAGGTGTATATTAAAATACATCTTCAGGTGTATCTAATAAACTCAGAGTTTGCCAAAAAAGCTTCCAAATACATGACATCTTCCTATGGGGCAGTCCAGAATTGTTCAAAGGTAAAGTAATCTTAGAATATGTAAACTTTTGACTTTGCAGTAAGTAATAAAAATGCCTTAAAGCATTCTCTCTCTCTCATTATTCTGGCATTTGGGAAATATTAATAATTATGATAATCCTAATTGACCTAAAACGGGAAATGTTTATTTTTATTTAATTTCAGATATTGAGAAAACACGCAGATGTGTCTTTTTATATAGTTTATGGAAACTTCTGGTTTCAACTGTGCGTAACACAGCTCTTATTAAGGACCGGACTGCATGAGTACTTTGTCTAGAATTCTACACAAAGTGCACATGTAATTCAATCACTAATAAGCGCTGCAATAAAAAGCAAAAATGAGGCAAAAAATGCAGTGAAAACAGACGCATCATTTTTACTGCCCAGAGGGAAGGTTTTTGCTGCAGAAAAAAAGAGCAACAAAAATGCTGCGCCTGAACGGTGGCTGGTCGTTTACCAATGCAGCGGTATATATATTCATACATCTTATGAAAGATGTCTGGACCATGCATTACATGCTCTTTTTGCCTCTTGTATCAGATAGATGAGTTGCGTCTTTTGTGGCTTTGAATGTGGAATGAGAATAGCAGAATCATTGTGCATATTTGAACAAGTACAAAGCTCTGTATATTTCCAGTTCTATATATTTTTCCATTGCTTCCCCCTCTTCAAAAAGGAATATAAATGTAAGATGTTTACATCAGAATCACACTTGTACATTACTAATAAAGTATAATATCCATAACTGTATATTCCATAGTTATTATACTTTCCATGTACATTAGAACTACAAGGCAGTGCACAAGAGCCAAGGACAACTTCCTGTACTCTTCTGTTTGCAGGACATATCTAAAGATTTCACTTTTTTTGTATTTTTGCTCAAAATATAAACAAGTAAGGATCTTAGATTGTGCATATATTATTATAAAAAATATATTATTTGTGTAATATTGCAATGAAGCACTTACAGCTATTCAGAATTCTGGGTACGAACCCTTTACATGAAAATGGATGAGGAGTGCAATCAGTGATTGATCATTTACCAATAAAAGGCTGCTGCCATGTAGAAGATTGAGGAGATTTGCTTACAATGTGTGCGTATGTTGCATTGTTTATGTGCATTTTATATTTTGCTAAATTAACCATTAACGTCTACATTTGTTACTATACATTAGGGAAAAGTTGATGTCGCCTTTATAACATACTGATGAGCTGAATTTCTAATTTGATCAAATGTTTTAGGTTAGGTAATTTGTGATTTTCTCTGGCATTGCAGAAAAACCTTCCTTTTTTAAACCAATCACTTTTTATTGAACTTTTCCAAAAATAGCAACAAGTAAAAAGATACTTAGGTTTGATACATTTGCATATGACACAATTACAATAATATTATATATAGGGGGGAGTAAGAAGGGAACACAAACCTTCCGTGATAAATATGAGATCATAAAAGGAGTATTAAAGGGTTTGTCTGGTCATAAGCTATAAGTTTCCAGTTACTATGTGACTGCAGACTTGTGGATACTCACATTGCGTGCACTGCACGTTGTGAGTATTCTCCGTTACTGGCGCAGTGGTCATGTGAAGGCAAGCATGCGATCTGCATAAATGCAGTCACATGATGACTAGATGGGCACAGCCTCAATGCAACTGTATTGATTGAGGTAGGATAAAGTCTAGTCAAAATATGGCTGAAAGTACGCAAATTGCATACTTGCAGCACTGGAGAAGTGTGCACAATGTGAGGATTCGCAAGTCAGCAGTCACATAGAATGACAGGAAAATTGTAGCTTAAGACCGGACGACCCTTTTATGGAAGCACTCCCATCAAACTTGTTATCCTCTTATAAATTGCAATAATCATATTATTTAGCACTGTACTTACAATTGCTCATTTTCCCTTTCTAGCCAGTGTGGTAGTTCAACTCACATGGCGATTTTTTGATGTAGAAAATTGGAACACTGTCTCTAAATCCTTGGTTGGTTTATTATGCAGCATAATCCAAGAGGGGAAAATAAACCACCTTTCTAGCCGATACAGTAAGTCGCCATTAACAGCAAAGTGTGGGAATCTGGTGTTAGCCCAGGGCTTTTGAGCAACCCCATCTATCAGACTCATTTTCAAATCAACCTTTTAGGATAAGATCCCGCATTCATTTGAGCAGAGCCAAAATTTTCCCCAAACACCCCTAGATCAGGATCCTTGGCCTCACTGACCACCATCTCATTCTTGTCACCTACCAAGGCGCTATTGGTGTTCCCAGAAAGCTGCCTACATTCAAAACACCAGTTGTGGTAGTTCAACTCACGTGGGTGTATCTTGAGATAGAAAATAGGAACACTGTTTCATTAAATCCTTGGTTGGTTTACTATTATGTGGCATAAACCAACAAAAGGGAAAAATCAACAGCCGTTCTGACTAAAACAGGAAAAAAATAAGGAAAAACAAAAACGCTGCAACACAGTCCATACTTATGTGGGTAACATTTCGTTCTGGAGCAACACATATGAAGTCTTCTTCCACAAGACATAAAACCACTGGAGAATCCTCTCTCCAGTCTTGCTGACCCAAACACTGTCTCTAGAGCCCAGTTATTTAAACCCAAGACTACGACTCTTTCTGTCATGTGACTGACCATGGTGGCTCTGCATGGGGAGATATGGTGGACCTCCAACTTTAACTTAAACCTCAACATGTAGTGTGCTGGAGGAAAAAACTGTGGTTTCATATCCATTAAGCGCAGTGACACATATCTCCCCTCTATTACTTTACCAGCAACTTTGTCACACCAGGTAATTCTTCTCTTTTGCATTAGGTCTATGACATCACGTGATTAAAAACTGTGCACTGAAATTTATTTTGGTGAACTGCGGTGAACTCCCTGATCTCAGTACTGCACCATGACACTTTTTCTCATGGTGTTAGCGGTGATCTCACTGAGGTCATTGCAGTTCATTGACCCTGCTCACAGCAGATTTAACTGGCAACGCAGCCTCAGTGACCTGTGGTAACCTCGATGACATAACCGCTAGTCACTGATGATGCTCTCGCAGCAGCTCGTTACCCCGTGGTTTTCTGTTGGTATGGTCGCGTTTTGGCACAGTCCAGGTTGAAAAATACTTTTTGCAGACATGGATTACAACATGGGGCAGTATGTCGGACAGGTGAGGGATATGGTTGTTTTTTATTTTTGCTTTTTTACAGGAGACCAGGGTTTCAATGGAATGAGTGTTAGGTGAGTATTATTGTTGTTTATTATTTTCTGTTTTTTAAAAGTGATGAGGGCTTCAATGGAATGGGAGTAAGGCGTGTATAACTTTGTTTTTTAGTTTTAAATAAAAGCTAAAATGGTGTGAATTTTTATTTCAAATAAATGACTTTATTCTGGCTGTGTGTTTATTTACAACATGACAATATAGATGCCTCTCCAATACTAATCCATGTCCTTGATGTTGCCTGACAAAACAAAGGTGACAACAATTAAAAACAAAACCTCTAAAATATTGCTTTTATTAATAAATTCTAAAAAAGCACCATTTTTTTGGGCACATCCTAAAGGGATCAGAGCAAGCAAACTTATTGTCCGGTGACATTTGTGA
The DNA here is from genome assembly GCF_051348905.1 of Ranitomeya variabilis. Lineage (NCBI taxonomy): Eukaryota > Metazoa > Chordata > Amphibia > Anura > Dendrobatidae > Ranitomeya > Ranitomeya variabilis. Next base: position 529,772,257 of record NC_135237.1, on the reverse strand, counting down.
TTAAGACATTTGAATTATCCATCGTATGTTTAATTGCCACAGTGTAAGCCTATCAAAGAGAGATTTATTTGGTAGTTTACTAAGTGAGCAAATATGTATGATGCTATATGAGCTCACACAGCTACATATAGCATCAGGTTTCATGATCCCTATCAGGGTCAGTTAAGGAAAGTCGACGAGGAGTGGGGAAGTCACAGCGATTTTCCTTAGGGTGCCAACCTCCGCTAGCAGGTAGAGGAATGAAGAATCAGGCTCTTTCCCCTAGATCTTTCTATTGTGAATATTGACCAATTTAAAATAAGAGCAGACATGTGTATCTGCTATCTTACCCTGTGTTGATCCCTTTAGGATGTGTCTATAGAGATGGATGTTTTTTTAGAATGTAATAATAAAAGCTATATTTTAGAGTTTTTGTTTTTTCTTGGTTCGATACCTATATCAAACCCTATCTATTGTCTTTCTTTTTTCTCAAAGGTAACATCAACCTCACAACTATTAACTCCACTTGCCACTTCCACAGGGCAAGTGGTTAGAGCTTGGAAAAGAGTCATAATAACAGCCTGAGAATACCAGCCCCCAGCTGTATGCTTTAGCTTGGCTGGTTGTCAAAAATGGGAGAACTCCAACCCTACGCCCCATTTTTTTATTTAAATCATTTTAAAAAATAGTGTAAAGCTGACAGCTGAGGATTGCAGCCCATAGCTGTCAGTTTTGCCATACTAGTTATCAAAAATAGAGGGAAACCCACTACATTTTAGTTTTTAATTTATTTATAGCTCAGGCGCCTGCCGATCAATACTTTCATCAGCTGTTGCCTGCTTTCACCATTATTAGTGACAGTAGGTGTAGGCTGATGGGAGTAGTACTGTTTGCCACGCTGTTAAGCAGAGCAATTGATTTTTGGGCCCCTCATTCATCTGAATGGGGTCCAAGTTTTGTTCAGGTACTGTTCTGGGGTTTGCCAATCACTAGTTTATGTAATTATATACTGATGAGCAAAAGGGTAACAATGTTTTGAACTTTTGACTTTCAGGCTCCATATCTCACCATTCACTAATGCTTTGAACTTGAAACTACCATCATTTTATAGACGATCATTTTGGCTATCTTATGCATAAATTTAATTTGCATCTACTTAGCAATTTAGCATAAGATTAGTTATGCAGATTCTTGTCATGATGCTGCATTGTTACTGTTTTGCTCCAAAAGATATAAATTTAAATTTTTATTATTTTGTTAGTATTTTGTAAATCCACCATTTGGCTTTCATCACTGCCTGAATCCTTTTCGGAAAGCTCTCAATCAGATTCAAGCATTTCTCGACAATTTTTAGTTCCATCAGTGTCCGTTTCACTTGTTTCTTACAGACCCATTTGCACCCATCAAAGCCTAGTCTATTGACTTTTGTCTCATTGCTCCAAATCCCCTATTTCCAATCTCCTACTGTCCACTTTTTGCACTTTTTTGCAAACTTGAGCTGACGCTTCTTATGAAAATATTGAAGTTGAGGCTTCTTCATCTTTTGTCAGGCAACCATTTCAGACTTCAGGGTTCACACATGGACGTCTGTGATATCACTATTATTAAGCATATGAGCCACTTCTACTGCCATGTTTTTTGGGCTAGAACTGATATGATGAGCCGACTTGTTAACTCCAATTTTTTTCTTGGACATCCACCTCTTGTCTGTTGAATGGATAGATGTATTTAATTTAGTATTTTTCCAACTGTAATGGCACTCACATGATGCAGTTTAGCAATTTTCTTGGCCAAGAGACCACTATCGATGAGTTGGAACATGCAGATTCTCTTTTCTTGGGAAATCATCTTCATGGCTGCTCCTCAATTCTAACCAGTGACCTTTCACTTGAGAATCAACGTAAAAACACACTGACCTATTAGGGAATCATGATGCTAAATAGTTGCAAGTCAAATTTACGTATGAGATAGTTATGATGATTGTCTATAAAACAATGGCAGTCTCACATTTGAAGAATAGTGGATGGTGAGATATGGAGCCTGAAAGTCAAAAGTTCAGAACATTGTTACCCTTTTGCTCGTCAGTGTATATGCATTTTGTTTTGTGAGATTTCATCACAAATAAACCAATCTTGCATCTAAATATGTATTATACAATCCAGAAAAGGCTGTCTTATGAGTGTTGACAATGTGTCAATGAAATCCTGAAGCTTCAGAGGTGGTTTAATGCTGGAAAATAGCAGGACAATCTGGCATAGCTGGATCATTACAACACCTCTTTCATCTGATCTTGAGAGTAACTACTGTGACTACTTTTTTATTACAGTGAAGGAAATAATTATTTGATCCCTTGCTGATTTTGTAACTTTACCCACTGACAATGACATGAACAGTCTATAATTTTAAGGTGTTTAGAATTGAGAGTCCTCAGTGGTTGATACCTTTTAATGGCTAACTGAAAAGATGGTAACAAATTGCAAGCTTTCGAGACTACACAGGTCTCTTCATCAGGCGTAGACTAATACAAATTCTGAAGAATCACATATTTATGCACAACATAGCACAGAAAAATAAACCCATGGATAAGACAGGTGGCATGAAGCAATATTACCATGAGTGATAAACAGTTATGTCCATAAATATTGGGCCAGTTCTTAGATAAGGAATGTTTTTTTGTCCTCTGATTGGGGTCTCTGTTGTGATGACCCCTCGTCTGAGGGGCAAGTTCCTTAGTTTATGTAAAAAGACATAAATACTGTGGCAATACATTTTTGTCTCCCAAATCATAGCATTATGGACATGAAATTACTTGTGTTAAAGGGTAACTTTAAAACTCAGAGAGACAGAAGAGTCTGGGAATATAAACTGATGACGACCTTTGACTGTCTTAGTGGTGGAATGAATGTGTCGCATGGATTTATGTCTTTTTACATCAACTAAGGAACTTGCCCCTCAGACGAGGGGTCATCACAACAGAGACCCCAATCAGAGGACAATAAAACATTCCTTATCTAAGAACTGGCCCAATATTTATGGACATAACTGTTTATCACTCGGTAATTCTGCTTCACGTCACCTGTCTTATCCATGGGTTGTTTTTTTTTCTGTGCTATGTTGTGCATAAATATGTGATTCTTCAGAATTTGTATTAGTCTATGCCTGATGAAGAGACCTGTGTAGTCTTGAAAGCTTGCAATTTGTTACCATCTTTTCAGTTAGCCATTAAAAGGTGTCAACCACTGAGGACTCACAATTCTAAACATCTTTCTATCTACTGGCTAACACGGTACCAAGATATATATCTTTCCTGTATTATAATTTTAAGGGTAAGTGAATTTTAACTTTGAAAGATAGAATATCAAAAATAAAATCCAGAAAATCACTGTGTAAATTATATAAATTGCCTTTTGCAGTGCGAAATAACTATTTGATCCCTCTGGCAAACAAGACTTAATACTTGGCAAAACCCTTGTTGGCAAGCACAGCAGTCAGACATTTTTTGTATTTGTTTGTGTTTGTGCACTTGTCAGGAAAAACTTTGGTCCACTCCTCTTTGCAGATCATCTCTAAATCATTAAGATTTTGAGGCTGTCGCTTGGCTACTAGGAGCTTCAACTCTCTCCATAAGTTTTCAATAGGATTAAGGTCTGGAGAGTGGCTAGGCCACTTCATGACCTTAATGTGCTTCATTTTGAGCCACTCTTTTATTGCCTTAGCTTTATGTTTTGGGTCATTGTCTTTCTGGAAGACCCAGCCATGAACCATTTTTAATGTCCTTGTGAAGGGAAGGAGATTGTCACTCAGGATTTTATGGTACATGGTTTCATCCATTCTCCCATTGCTGCGGTGAAGTAGTTCTGTGCCCTTAGCAGAGAAACACCCCCAAAACATAATGTTTCCACTAGGGTTGAGCGAAACGGGTCGGCCATTTTCAGAAGTCGCCGACTTTTGGCAAAGTCGGGTTTCATGAAACCCGACCCGACCCCTGTGTGGGGTCGGCCATGAGGTCGGCGATCTTCTGAATCTGGTATTGGAATTCCGATACCGAGTTCCGATATGTTTGCAATATTGGAAATCGGTATCGGAATCCACATTTAAGTGTAAAATAAAGAATTAAAATAAAAAATATTGATATACTCACCTCTCCGACGCAGCCTGGACATCGCCGCTGTTAACCGGCATCTTGAGTTCCTAAGAATGGCGCTTGAAAGACCTTTCGATGACCTCATGGCTTGTGATTGGTCACGGCCGCCCACGTGACCGCTCAGCGACCAATCACAAAGCCGTGACGTAATTTTCAGGTCCTAAATTCCTCATTCTAGGAATTTAGGACATGAGAATTACGTCACGGCTTTGTGATTGGTCGCTGAGCGGTCACGTGGGCGGCCGCGACTAATCACAAGCCGTGACGTCATCGAAAGGTCTTTCAAGCGCCATTCTTAGGAACGGAAGATGCCGGTTACCAGTGGCGATGTCCAGGCTGCGTCGGAGAGGTGAGTATATCAATATTTTTTATTTCAATTCTTTATTTTACACTTAAATATGGATCCCAGGGCCTGAAGGAGAGTTTCCTCTCCTTCAGACCCTGGGAACCATAGTATCCCATTGCACTGCATTGGGTTTCGTGTTTCGGCCGACCCCGACCCCGACTTTTTTATAGGATCAGCCGATTTCACTCGACCCGACTTTTGAGAAAGTCGGGTTTCGTGAAACCCGACCCGATCCTATAAAAATAAAGGTCGCTCAACCCTAGTTTCCACCTCCATGCTTGACAGTGGGGATGGTGTTCTTTGTGTCATAGGCAGCAGAGCTGCCACTAGGAATTTCAGGGCCCAGTATTGGCAACATTTTTGGGGCCCTCTTGAGACTCCACCCAGGCTCCACCCCTCAAACTATCCACAGTCCCACCGATCTGTCTTGGAAAAACTCCACTTCTCAGCAATTACACATTAATAGTTCCCATCACCAGATTACACATATAGCCAGCAGCTTTTGCCAAAAAAATTTAAGCCACCAAAACAACAAGGTAGACTCTTTTGGCCAAGCTCTACTCTATTTAGATATACTTTTATTATTTTTTTCAATTTTTTAAATGAACAATATCACATACAAGGGACAAATGCCAAAGCACCATGACCAGATGCCATATTACCACCACTTAGTGACCTATAATGCTACATCCAAGGAGCAAATAATGCCACACCATGTCCAGACCACATATATTGCCTTGCGCAGGCGTGTACTCCGGAGGACAGAGAATGAGCTTCAATCCAATATTGCGGCCAGCATGCAGCCAGCGGGTAAGGAAAGGGTGAATCAAACACCCAAAAACCCCGCCCATATGACCCAAAACTGGTCCCGCCAAATTCAGGTGACAGGTTCCCTTTAATGGTTGGTAGGGGATCAAATACTTATTTCTCACTGCAAAATGCACAGAAATTTATATAATTTTTACAATGCGATTTTCTGGATTTTATTTTTGATATTCTATCCCTCAATGTTAAAATTAACCTACCCTTAAAATTATAGACTGTTCATGTCTTTGTCAGTGGGCAAACTTACAAAATCAACAAGAGATCAAATAATTATTTCCTTCACTGTACATTGGAAGAGCCACTAAGATTTGCGAGCATTGCCCATGGGATTTACTAGTAAATCTTCAATAGGCAAAATATTTCTTAAATGTGCTTTTTGTAAGAAGTACATTTAGTAACACTTAGATGTTTTCCTTATTCCACATTTTAAAAAGATCGTGTAGAAACAAATGATTTACAAGAAGAATAAACTCTACGTCTGGGATTAACATTTTGACTGTTGCTTTGTATCGGAAAAGTAAATTATACTTTAATCTGTATATCACCCTCCAGATGTTTTGTTTGTTTTAATTTTGGTTTCTATGATTCTTTTTTTTTTCTAGAGAATTTACAGATTTATTGTTTACTGTTCTTGAATACTATGCATTTTAATTAGTTTCTAAGTCGCTTGTTAACACAATTCTGTTTTGGATGTAACACATTCATTCAGATGTTTTGTGACCTAGCATTCACAGAAGTATCATTTATCGCTTTGTGTTAGTAACAGTTGCAATGTTTTCTTTTCCATACTGATATAGGTGGTAAATCATTAGCGTTTACCACTTTCCTTATAAGCCCTAAAGACACCATTTCATATTGAGTGGCATCTCCTACCTTCTGCTTGACTTATCCACACATTACTTTTTACAGCTTATGCCACGCTTTAGAAAATGTAATTTTTTCATAATGCCCATTCAGCCCACTCGAAGTTCGAATTGTATAAACATTTCTCAAGTCATCAGGATAACGGTTTCATACACACTGCAGCTCTACCTACATGCTTCTCTCCACAATGTCATAACTGCAGTTTATTTTTTAACTGTACATATATTCTTATTTTTCTTTCCGTTCCTTTTGTCAGTCTTGAATAAAAGTCTGCTGAAGTAACATACATTAAATAAATTAAAAGTGGACTTCTAATTCCCAATAAAAATGTTCTAATTGTGAGCTGAATTAGATTTCTGCAAAAAAAAAAAAATCACTCCAGTTACTGTCATAACAAAGTAAAACTGTAAGGACTAACCAAGTGTAAGCATTTTTTTTTTAAAAATGTGAAATACTGAAATTTGAAGTTTCACATGCATTTTAATATTTTGATACCCAATTTGCACTTTCCAAAAAAACCCTTACCTAACATTATTTCCCATACTGCTGAAACAAAAGGCTAACATTATTTTTCTCTAGTGCGTGAGATTCCACATAAAGCCCTGCAACTATGACATATAGCAGATTACCATATCTTCAAAACTTAGCATGAAAACAATTTGAGCATATACCCTACAGTAACTAAGTAAATACATAAATAGAAATAGTAAGTAAAAATCATGGGGAACTTGGATAACACTATAATCAAAAAAGTGAAAAAAACATGCAAATGTGACAAGGTGTATAAAATCAGGATGGTTCTATCTCTAGTATTAAAACCTCACCATGTGTAAGCTGACCTCAACATAGATGGAGGCAGAGCAAGACCCAGGAATGGGCAAATTCAGAGAAGAGCTACAAGAATGGTGAGCGGGCTGCAATGTATGTCCTACGAGGAATGATTAAAGGATATGGGAATGTTTAGCTCGTAAAAAAGAAGGCTAAGAGGAGACTTAATAGCTGTCTACAAATATCTGAAGGGCTGTCACAGTGTAGAGGGATCATCCTTATTTTTATTTGCACACGGAAACATGAGAAGCAATGGAACAAAACTGAAAGGGAGAAGATACAGATTAGATATTAGAAAAAACTTTTTGACAGTGAGGTTGATCAATGAGTGGAGTAGGTGCCACGAGAAGTGGTGAGTTCTCCTTCAATGGAAGTCTTCAAACAGAGACCGACACACATTTGTCTGAAATGGTTCAGTGAATCCTGCACTGAGCAGGAGGTTGGACATGATGACCCTGGAGGTCCCTTCCAACTCTAGCATTCTATGATTCTACGAATGACTGATCACTGATCAGACATGTGCCCAGGGGAAGCTGTATAGATGAAATGCTAAGCTCAAAAAAGGGGAGCCACATCACTGTTTGTAGAAAAAAAAATAAAAACTACAGCAAACCAAAAATGTTTGGTTAGTGTCTCCTGCTGATTTAGAAAGCCAGAGATTCAATCTGTTTCCTGCTACAGTGAAGGAGTGTTAAAGCAGCAATTTCTGAAGATCATGTTATAGACTTGGAACGTGCACCTAATGCAGTCAGAAAGCTGTAGGTGCTTGGGAAAGGATTTTCATTTTTCTTGATAATAAAGATATAAGTAGAAAAAAGATAAACATAGAAAAGTTGCAAAAAATGACAGGAGTCCCTATAAATCTATGTGAATGGAAAGTCATAATATCCAGTAAACCACCAGGTGCTTGAGAATTGAGCCTAGAGAAAACTTTGGTGCTTTAAGAAAACAAGATCACCTCTCAACATCTTTAGTTGTCATGTTTAGACTTTGAACCTCTTGTTTATGATGTTTAAAGCTTTATAATGCCTTTTAAAAAGTACTCTGAACTGTTAAACTATTGCTCTGGAATAATGTGACGGAGCTGGAGACATTTATTAGATTCTTTATTAAAAGTATTAAAAAAGTATTAAAAGCCAAAAATAAAGGCATTTCAACAAAAAATAAAGGCATTTAAAAAAATTTAAAATTTGATTATTTAATGAGAAGACTTAAAATATGATCTTAGTGTTATCTTCTTCGTATTCCAAAGGATCACTGTTGATGAAAGAAAATATACCAAGGGTCGGCTTTTTTATTTATTTTTTTTCATCAAAGAAAATGAAAGATAAAAATGTGGGCAGATGTCTTATGTTAACCGAGATCTAGAAAGCTTTGAATTACTAATATCAAACTTACAGCAAATAAGCCAGGCTGCTGTGATTTTTGGAAAGCAGTAATATAAAGCTAAATGATGTCTGCTGTCTAGGGACAGGGAGGCGAATATTCTTTCCTTTTGTTTAAATCATAATAATGAAGCGAATATCAAGGAGGCAGACATTGTATTTCCATAAAATAGAAATCTACAATAATGTAATGTCTCATCTATAGATTTTTTTTCTTGCAGATTGTAAAGTTTAGTTAGAAAAAATGTCAAAATAACATTAACATGACTGATACTGGGTTCAGGATTAAGATGAACAATTGAAAGAAAAAATGTTGACATGGATTGACAAAAATGACTCTCCATGTAATGGCTGTTGGAATACCTGGTAGAAAAAAATAATTGAGAAGCCATCATCTTGATCATTGCTTTCCATCCTTACTTTTTTGTTGCAAATTTTGTTTAGGAATTCAATTTTCTCATAGGCACTAGCCTATACATTAAAAAGGACTACAAGATCTGAGCTTTATCGAAATGGTTGGTTGTGAAACTCAATTGTTCATGGGCCACAAAGGTTCTCTGTGGGGAAAAATTCATGGTATGAAAGTGGTAATCCAGTGTTAATAATCCAGATTAAGACTTGCTCTCACTCATATAGATGAGCATTTCCCTCAGACTGGATAAAATGTGACATATTCTAGGTTGATAAAGAATTTTGAAGATCTGATTAGTCACCTGAAGTGATATAAAAATAGGGTAACATAAGGCTGAAGAATCTGGTAAAGGATGAACTTATAACATCTGTTTGAAAATCATAAAGTTGGACTGGCTACTCAAAGAAGTGATAAAAGTTCATGGAGAATATGTCTCCTATAAATGGCATTGTAGTTTAGAAAAGATTAATAGTGGAAGTTCTCTCTAAAGTTTATGGCACAAAGAAGGAGTAATTAATTTAATATGGTTGTCTGGACATATGCTGTAACATGTGATTTCTGGACATATGCTGTAATATGTGATCTCTCGATATATGCTGTAATATGTGATCTATCCTTAAGATATAGGAGAATTAGAGCTGAACTGCAGTTCTCTATCACCGGAAGTAACAACAACCTAATGGTGGGGTGGTGGATGCAAGACCTGACATTGATGACCTATTTCAAAGGAGCCTGTCATCATGAAAATGCAGTAAACTCTGCAGACATCTGGTTATAAAGCAAGGAGAACATTGCAGATTGATATATGGTTTTGTGGAAAAAGATTCAGTGTAACTTGAGTTTTAAGCATTTAATCTGCTTGTCGTGGGCTTTCTTCCAGTGGGTGGTCCTATCGGTGACTGACTACTATGTCATCTACTGTAGTCATAGACGACAGGGAAATATAGTGAGAAATGGCTGGCTATAAAGAGGTGGAAGAGGTGTTTTTTTCTCCTCTTTATAATTTTGCGTTATATAGTATACAAGCCTTTATACAGGAAAGTCCTGGAAAATCCATTTATCTTCAGTTTTGCATGTTTAATTGTCACTCTGTAAAAAGTGGATTAATACTCTGACAACATTGTTCCCAAGCAGCGACCTGGGAGTCAGATGCATCTTTATGCTATTCCCATTCCATTTCAGTTCCGTTTCCTTGCATTTCAGAGATTTTGCTGCCTCCCCAGCCCTCCTGGTAGGGTCTGCCAGAAAAATGCTTGAGCATTCTTCTGATTTCTAGTATACTCCATATTCCAGTTGGGCCCGTCCGAGCATCCAACCTCCTCTATTTGAGTAGTGAGCACTCAAGCATTTTAGTGCTCGATTATCACCAATATCAACCCAATACTGAGCCGGCTGTTATTCAGTGTCAGGGTGTGGTCACAGCCGCTACTTACTATGTATTGAACAGTGACTGTTGCCGCACTGGCTTCTCCTATATAACTGAAAAGCTGAGGCTACCGGAAGGAATAAAGTTAATTTCCACCTGGCAGAGGGGCTATCAGTGCAGGCACCAGGCAGCTTGAGAACGCTATTAACCACATATCTGCAGGCTAATAGCATTTTTCTTACATGACTGATAGTTAATTTACATTTTAAAGAAGCATGGATTTCTCTAGAATAAGAAATTGGTTGCAGATATCAAGGTAATATTTTATTCAGCTTCCTATAGCCTACAAGCTCATGAAGACGGATGTAGAGGGTTAATCCTACTGATGACAGGTTCCCTTTAATTGTTAGTATTCACAGTTTTAAGCATACAATAAAACACATCTCTTTAAACAGACCTATCATCTCCTCCTATTAATCCAGCTTCTCCCTGTTCTCTCTTTCTAAATCTTTCTCAGGATATAGTCCATTCTATTACCTGTAAATTCACCAGCAATGCACTCTGTAGTACTTTGTATACTGTGTGTACTTATACGGATACTGGCTGGTGACCGGTTCATGCTGCGTTATTTCGATACCCTTATCCCCTTCCCGACATCGGACGTACTATACCGTCCGATGTCGGGTCCCCTGCTTTGATGTGCGCTCCGGCGGTGAGCGCACATCAAAGTCGCGACATGTCAGCTGTTTTTTACAGCTGACATGTGCGCGCAATAGCGGCGGGTGAAATCACGGTCACCCGCCGCTATTAACTAGTTAAATGCCGCTGTCAAACGCAGACAGCGGCATTTAACTACCGCATCCGGCCGGGCGGCCGGAAATGAGCGCATCGCCGACCCCCGTCACATGATCGGGGGTCGGCGATGCTTGTATATTGTAACGATAGAGGTCCTTGAGACCTCTATGGTTACTGATCGCCGATGGCTGTGAGCGCCACCCTGTGGTCGGCGCTCACAGCACACCTGCATTTTAGCTACATAACAGCGATCTGATGATCGCTGTTATGTAGCAGAGCCGATCGGGCTGTGCCTGCTTCTAGCCTCCCATGGAGGCTATAGAAGCATGGTAAAAGTTAAAAAAAAAAGTAAAAAAAATGTGAAAAAAATAAAAAAAAATATAAAAGTTTAAATCACCCCCCTTTCGCCCCAATCAAAATAAATCAATAAAAAAATAATCAAACCTACACATATTTAGTATCACCGCGTTCAAAATCGCCCGATCTATCAATAAAAAAAAGCATTAACCTGATCACAAAATGGCGTAACGAGAAAAAAAATCGAAACGCCAGAATTACGTTTTTTTGGTCGCCGCGATTTGCATTAAAATGCAATAACGGGCGATCAAAAGAACGCATCTGCACCGAATTGGTATCATTAAAAACGCCACCTCGGCACGCAAAAAATAAGCCCTCAACCGACCCCAGATCATGAAAAATGGAGACGCTACGAGTATCGGAAAATGGCGCAATTTTATTTATTTTTTTTTTTTCAAAGTTTGGAATTTTTTTTCACCACTTAGGTGAAAAATAACCTAGTCATGTTAGGTGTCTATGAACTCGTACTGACCTGGAGAATCATAATGGTAGGTCAGTTTTAGCATTTAGTGAACCTAGCAAAAAAAACAAACAAAAAACAAGTGTGGGATTGCACTTTTTTTGCAATTTCACCGCATTTAGAATTTTTTTCCCGTTTTCTAGTACATGCCATGGTAAAACCAATGGTGTCATTCAAGAGTACAACTCGTCCTGCAAAAAATAAGCCCTCACATGGCCAAATTGACGGAAAAATAAAAAAGTTATGGCTCTGGGAAGGAGGGGAGTGAAAAACGAAAACGGAAGATCGAAAAATCCCACGGTCATGAAGGGGTTATTTATTACATTGATGGCCGAAGCATACAATACAACTCCATTTTACCTGTTGTATCTCCCGTATTCCCCTGGTACTTGTTGAATTATAGGTTGCTCTGTAATGTCTTATATTGTCTTTACATATACCCTGTGAACTGCAAAGTGCAGAATATATTGGCATTTTAGAAATAAATGTATTACGATTATTATTAACAATAATAATATTACTATTCCTTGCCACAGTGTTGTTGCTAGATCTTCTAAAGATGTATTCATTTGATACAGAAAAAAATAAAAATAAAGATAAAACATATAAATCTGGCATAAAATGCAGCTATAAGATTATTTCCCAATTAATACTTCTAAGTACAGCAGTCGTACAGTTACCAATTACCATACTTTTACTGAAACCTCCCTCCCCTATACAGCTCTGGCAAAAATTAGCAGACCAATGCAAAATGATCAGTTTGTCTGATTTTTCTCTTTATTGGTACATTTTTGAGTAAAATGTAAATAGTTATTTTATTCTATAAACTTCAGACAACATGTCTCCGAATTTCCAAACAATAAATTTTGAATTTTTCTAACAAAGAAAAATGGTCAAAATTAAAAAAAACAAAAAACAGGGCTTTCAGACCTCACATAATGTAAAGAAAACAAGTTCATAATCATTTACAAACAACAATACTAATGGTTTAACTCAGGAAGAGTTCAGAAATAAATATTTTGTGGAATAACCATGATTCTTAGTCACAGTTTTCATGCGTCTTGGCATGCTTTCCACCAGTCTATCACACTGCTTCTGGCGCAAAAATGTAAGCAGTTCTTCTTTGATGGCTTGTGACTATCCATCATCCTCTTCATTACATTCCCGAGGTTTTCAATGGGGTTCAGGTCTGGAGAATGTGCTGCCCATGACAGGGTTCTGATGTGGTGGTCTCCTAATTTTTTGCCAGAGCTGTATATATCAATCATCATGTTATATGCCATAGCACTGTGTACTTACAGTTGCTTATTTTGCCTTTCTACCCAGTTAATTCTTGTGTTTTCCACTAGGTCTATGACATCACGTGATTAAAAACTGACTATCTGAATCCTTCTTAGCTCCATGGGGGTTAATTTTACCTGTATGAGTCATAGGTCACTGTAAAATTTCCTGGCAGGGGGAGGAGCAGAGAAGCTGAATCAGGGTTTGAAGAGGGGAATGATTAATGCAGGGACAAGAGACTTCCTGTTTCTTCATAGAACAGAGAAAAGAGAAGAACTAGCTGGGTAGAAGAGTAAAATGAGCAATTGTAAGTACACAGTGCTATATAATAAGAGGACTGCAACATTGTTAGGGTTGGCAGATTGCACTAAATATAAATAAAGATGAAGTGCAATCGCAATCCAGGGTCCACCGTGAGGAGATGTAAAATCGCAGCTAGTGAACAATGGCGGAAGCGTGTGGCAAGCGATCAAGTAAGCACACGGGGTTAAATATTACCTGGTGTGAACAGAAAGTTATTACCCAGCTCTGTTAGCTTCACAGAGGGGTAGAGACAGAATGCAGCTGTCTCTGGACTGTATGGCACCGCTAGATGCCATGCTAGTGGAAATGGCGCTATGAGAAAACCCCTATTACTTCACAGGAGAGTGCTACCCTCTCAGGGGGCAAGGGAACAGGTAGTGGACACAGTCACAATGTATGCACTCACAAAACTCCTCTCCGTAGGTGCCGGAATTCTAAAAGGCTATACGCCCACCCTGAGCACATGCACAAACTCCTCTCCGGAGAAGCCGGAATTCTAAAGGCTATACACCTGCCCTGAGCTCACTCAAACAAGTCCACACTACCGTAGTGTTCCACACACACATGTAACACAAATGATCTTAACGTACCGACGGGCGCTCCAAAGATCCTTTTATAGGTTGTGTCAATCAGACAGGACCTTGTTTACGGGCCAATTCCGGAGCCGGCACAGGACCTGAGCAGCTGACTACCGACCACCAATGAGAGGTCACCTCACGAGCATGCTCAGTGGAGTGATTTCTGGACTTAGACCCATGAATGTCTGCTCGCTGCCTCCTATTGCTAGTTACTATTGCTGTAAATGGAGAGCCAGTAGGAACTAGATGAACAGCACGAGTCTGAGCTAGATGCTGAGACCGATGTCTCTGCTGAGCAGGCTCCACTGAGGTCGAAGAAGAAAGGGAGACCGCAGAAGGAGACAAGGCTTGGGATCCACCTTGAGCAGTAGGAGAATCCTGGTGCATAACAAATATATTAAGAAAAATATTTGATGGGAGTGCTTCTTTGAATACATAATGATGGAAGACGAGAGTGCAAAAAATTCGGCAACCTTAAAGCCTACTCATACATATCAGACTAATGTCTGCTGACAGTCTAATGTATATAGGGGCATCGTTCGACTGATAGGAGATATGTATTGGACTGCTGATTGCACTGTCCTCCCTGAGATAAGCCAATGGTCAAAATTTCATTCAGCAACTTTTTAATAGAGAACATAGAAATATGGATGACAGGACCCGTGAATGTTCAGGTTTGTCCGAACTTTAGTCCAAAGTTTGGTTGCATCAGAATGTGACCAGGACTTAAACCTGAACCCCATATAAGTTAATAGGGACCCAATCTTTGATGCTGTAAAGGGCTGTAAAATGGTCATAATAAGGGCCATGAGGGCTATTAAGGAAAGTAGAGTCTCTCTCCCTCCTCCAAACTTCGAACACTAAAACAGACTTCCAGGGGACATCTATGTTCGGAGTTCAGCACCAGACACTAGGTGTTCACAAATCCCTACACAGAAAATCTTGGCTGAGTTAGGACTCCTGTGTGAATGTTGCCTGAGATGGCTTCCAGACGAAAGATCAGCCAAAGCATTGATCAGCCTGGTCAATGCGTATGGCCAGTCTAAGGGTGCTTTCCCACTGATTATGTCCAAATCCTCCCCCTTGCTATACGGGATTCAGATGAATGCGCAAATGGGGCCATAGACCATAATGGTGCCAACAGAGTGAATGTGTGCTCTGTCATGCATCATTTTCAACCATGTACACCTACCGTAGATGGTCACTCAGACACATTCTGGGTGAGAAAAATGAATTAAGCGCATCCATCCATCATTTTAAAAAAGACATCAACAAACTGGAGCAAGTTCAGAGAAGAGCGACCAGAATGGTGACCGGTCTGCAAACCATGTCCTATGAGTAGTGTTGAGCCTTCCGATACCGCAAGTATCGGGTATCGGCCGATATTTGCTGTATCGGAATTCCGATACCGAGATCCGATACTTTTGTGGTATCGGGAATCGGTATCGGGATCCATATTAATGTGTAAAATAAAAAATAAAAATAAAAAATATTGATATACTCACCTCTCCGACGCAGCCTGGACCTTACCGATGTAACCGCCAGCCTCCGTTCATAAGAATGAGCGCTTGAAAGTCCTTAGATGACGTCGCGACCTGTGATTGGTCGCGGAGCGGTCACGTGACCGTAACGCGACCAATCACAAGCCGTGACGTCATCTAAGGTCTTTCAAGTGCTTGAAAGTCCTTAGATGATGTCGCGGCCTGTGATTGGTCGCGTTGCGGTCACGTGACCGCTCCGCAACCAATCACAGGCCGCGACGTCATCTAAGGACTTTCAAGCACTCATTCTTATGAACGGAGGCTGGCAGTTACAACCAGGGCGCGTCAGAGGGTGAGTATATCAATATTTTTTATTTTTATTCTTTATTTTACACATTAATATGGATCCCAGGGCCTGAAGGGGAGTTTCCTCTCCTTCAGACCCTGGGAATTATCAGGATACCTTCCGATACTTGGTGTCCCATTGACTTGTATTGGTATCGGGTATCGGTATCGGCGATATCCGATACTTTTCGGGTATCGGCCGATAGTATCAGATACCGATACTTTCAAGTATCGGACGGTATCGCTCAACACTACCTATGAGGAACATTTACAGGATTTGGGAATGTTTAGCTTGCAAAAAAGAAGACTGAGAAGAGACATAATAGCTGTCTACAAATATCTCAAGGGCTGTCACATTGTAGAAGGATCATCTTCATTCTCATATGCACAAGGAAAGACTAGAAACAATGGGATGAAACTGAATGGGAGGAGACACAGATATTAGAAAAAACTGTTTGACAGTTAGGGTGATCAATGAGTGGAACAGGCTGCCATGAGAAGTGGTGAGTTCTCCTTCAATGGAAGTATTCAAACAGAGGCTGGACAGACATCTGTCTGGGATGATTTAATAAATCCTGCTTTGAGCAGGGGGTTGACCAGATAACCCAGGATGTCCCTTCCAACTCTACCATTCTTATGATTCTATGATCCTCTAAATATTAAAAAAAAAATATATTACGAATCTATTAAAACACAAAAAGACCCCATGAAAAACAATTAAAAACCTGATGCGTTTCTGGCAAAACTATCCTTAATCATTATGAATAGTGGATGGTCATGCTGAATTTCTTTTTCTTCTCCGGATATCACTGAGCTTCACCAAAAGAATACAGCACCCACCACTAATGACCCCTTTCAGTCAACTCCAATATCATTAAAAGCGGCGAGCTCTTTTCTGCTTTCATGAGGACACAATGTATGGGCACTAAACTGGCATGTTTGCAATTCTCCAGAATAAAGTCTGACTTAGGCTACTTTCACATTTGCGTTAGAATCTGCAGCGTATCATCCGCAACCGCAAACGCAAACGCAAACGCGTGCAAAAACGCATGCAAACGTCTGATAACGCAGCGTTTTTTATCCGCATCAGCTTACCCATGATGGTGAAAAAAACGCAGCGTTTGCATGCGTTTTTACATGTTTGCGCTTTTTTATGCGCATGCATTTGATATTTCCAGGAGGGTGTGTCTTTAATGGGCATGCGCAGTCTGAAGTACGCAAGCGCATCAAACGCATGCGTACACAATGACATGTGTACACATGCGTTCCCATCGATAGTAATGCGTTTTTTTGCTGCATTCCTTGCGCTAACAACCGCATACGTTTCTAGGCGGCAAATTGACACCTCTAAAATTACTACATGTTGCGTTTACCGCGCCAAACCACAGGCGATGAAACAATGCATGCGTCGTCAAACGCGACAAAACGCAATCGATCGCAGACTCATGCGTCCCTAATGTTAAGTATAGGAAAACACAACGCATGCAGATAATTGCGGAAGAAATGTTGCAGACACAACCGCAAATGTGAAACCGACCTTAGATGTTACAAAATAGTCACTACAGCCGTAGATGAATTCAGTGAGATGTGCAGTTTCTGCAATGGGATAACTTTTCCTTTTTTCTGCTGTTCTGGCACCTTCAGGGCTCTGCGAAAGTCACCCTTCAAACTATTCTAGCAAAACCTGTGCTCCAAAAGCCAATAGCGCTCCTTCCATCCCTGATGTGTGGCCTAACAGAAATTTCTGAAAACATATTTTGCAGTACCATGTTCGGGGGAAATTGTGCAAAAAATTGTGAGTTCTATCTTCACCTATTAACCCTTGCGTACCTGGCAAATTTCCAGCAAACACAAAAATTACATTTTTACCACTAAAATGTCATAATTCCACGTCTAAATGCGATAAAAATCTGTGAGGCACCTATGGCCTCAAAATACTCACTACACCCCTAGATGAATTCCTTGAGGAGTCTAGTCACCAAAATGGGGTCACTTGTGTGGAGATTCTGATGTTTTCACATGTCAGGAGCTCTTCAATGGCAACATGGCATTCACAATCTATCTCAGGCAAATACTGCTCTTTCCTTTCCTAGCCTTCCCATATTTCCAAGCAGAAGTTTTTAAAGACATATGGGGTATGTTTGCATTAGGGATAAATTGCTCAACAAATTATTGGGTCTGTTTCCTTCTATTATCAATTGTAAAAATTACAAATTTGGGGCTGAAACAAAATTTTAGTGAAAAAAAGGAAAGTTTTCAATATAATGACCTAATGTTGTCAAATTCTGTATGGTACCTGTGGGTTCAAAATGCTCACTAAACCACCAAACATTGATGGGTGTAGTTTCCAAAATGTGGTAGATTATCGGGGATTTTCACTGTTTAGGCACATCAGGGGCTCTCCAAATGTGACATGAAGCCCGCAGACCATTACATCAAAGTCTGCATTCTAAAATGTCACGCTTTCCATTCAAAGCCCTGCCATGCACCCAAACAGTAGTTTTCCTCCACATATGGGGTATCAGCATAATCAGATGAAATTGCACAAAAAATTTTAAGGTCCATTTTCTCCCATGTGAAAATAAACAAATGTGGCTAAAACTAAATTTTGTAAGTAAAATGTGATTTTTTATTTTCACAGCTCTACAATATATACTTCTGTGAAGCACCTGGAGTTTCAAGGTGCTCATCACAAATGTAGATAAGTTCCTAAAGGGGTCTAGTTTTTAAATTGGTGTCATTTGTGGAGGGTTTCTACTATTTAGGCACATCAGGGGCTCTCCAAATGCGACATGGTGTCTGCTCTCGATTCCAGACATTTTTGCATTCAAAAAGTCAAATGGTGCTCTTTCCCTTCTGAGACCTGTCAGTGGATTTCCCCCACATATGGGATATCACCAGGCTCAGGAGAAATTGCAAAACAAATTTTAAGTTCAATTTTTTCATGCTACCTTTGTGAAAATAATAAATGGAACTAAAGTCAAATTTTTGTGAAAAAAAGTTTAATGTTCATTTGTTTCCTTCCACATTGCTTTAGTTCCTCTGAAGCACCTAAATGGTTAATAAACTTCTTGAGTGTGGTATTGAGCACCTTGAGGGGTGCAGTTTTTAGTGTGTAACTTTGGTTGCATTTTCTACCATATAGGCCCCCCAAAGTCACTTCAAATCTGATGTGGTCCCCAGAAAATGGTTTTGTAAATTTTGCTGGAAAAAATGAGAAATTGCTGATCAATTTTTAACCCTTCCAACTTCCTAAATAAAAAAAAAATGCTTAAAAAATGATGGAGATGTAAAGTAGACACGTGGGAAATGTTATTTATTAACTATTTTGTATAACACAACTTTCTGATTTAAGGGCATAAGAATTGAAAGTTTGAAAATTGCAAAATTTATGTCATTTTTGCCAAATTTCCGATATTTTCTCAAATAATCACAAATAATATCTAACACATTTTATTATTATTATTTATTATGAAGCACAATATCTCATAAAAAAGTAATCTCATAATCTGTGGGATTCATTGAAGCATTTCAAAGTTATTACCACATAAAGTGACACTAGTCAGATTTGAAAAATTTGGCCTGGTCATTAAGGTCAAAATTATCTTGGTCACTAAGATGCTATGGAGCTGGGGACTCTCCTTTCATCCTGGCGTTTCTCCACTGATCCTCCTTCTCACTTTGCTTGTGTCTACCCTTCATTCTTAATTTTATAAGAATGGTTTATTGGTATTTTTCCCATCGACACCATTACAATTCAAATTTAAATTTTCATATTTGAAATAGAAAATCTTTATGGCATCAGTTATATAAAAACATTGCAAAATATTTAAGGTTTCACAATCACTGCATCATACCTAGTTGACTGATATCTCACTTTTAATCTTTGCAGAACAGTCTGAGGATAACTCAGCAGAGTCATATCATTATTATTGTTCTTAGAATTTGAAGAAATGAATGGCAATGATATTTATTGCCTGACTAAACAGCAATTCTCTTTGAAAAAGATTGTTTATTGGCACTTTTTTCTAGTTGTTATTTGCTTACATTCCTTCTTCTGAATCTAAATTGTAATAGAGCCTAGATAAAGTAGTATGGCAACATTTTATACTTATAAAAGGTTTTGTATGCAGATCCACTGCCATATCCTTGTCCTTGATGTTCAACTTTAGATTTCAGGAAACAGGATTCATAAAAGCCTGAAAAAAGACCTTAAGCATTTGGTCAGGACTATAACGACAAGCTCCGAAAGCTCACAGTGGAGATATCAAAGAAAAAGAGGTGCTCATTATGAATTACTAATGTCTCATACTCATCTCTCTTTGGCTTCTCTACTTTGCAATTAAAGTACCGAAAATGACTGAGGATGACTTTCTCTATTCTCATGTTTTCAGACAATAGGAGACAAGTTATTTGCCAACTGATAAAATGTATTTGTGTAACACTACAAATCACATTTGAAGATCTTTGCAAGACTTGTCATCCTTGTTTTCTCTACCAAGCGCCAGTCTGTGTTATATTTCTTGACTCCGCTGTGTACAAAGTATTTGCTATCAACTTTAAAGTTATTCTTTTTTTAAATAATTTTGCTTTTTTGTCTTGTGGTACTTGTTTTTTTGTGCCAAATTCTTCAAAAGGACACATGGTTCATGAATTTTGCACAGTAAAAACTGTCTTTATATTACCGTAGTCTTTAGACATTTTTCAATTTTTAGAGTAAAAAATCGCAAATCTTGCAAAATGTCAGAAAAGATTGTGCAAAAAATGTTCTAGAGCACACTGTTAGAGTGTTATGATCTGGTGACCTTGGAGCTGCATGAGATACTTTCTCAGGAGTAGGTGGTACCTGTACTGACCGCAAACCCTAAACTAACACCGCAACTAGAAGTAGCCGTGGGATGTACCTAACACGTCCTAGACATCTTGACACAGCCGGAGGACTAAATACCCCTATAGATGGAAATGGGAATTCTATCTTGCCTCAGAGCAGAACCCCAAAGGATAGGCAGCCACCTACAAATATTGACTGTGAGTATAAGAGGAAAGACACACGCAGGCAGAAAAACAGGATTTAGCAAAAGAGGCACTTCTAGCTAAATAGAAAAGGATAGGACAGAATTCTAAGCAATCAGTATTAAAATCCTAAAAATATCCACAGCAGATAATGCAAATATTCCACATCTAACTAAAGACATAGAAAGTATATCTGCATCTCCTGAGAATCCAGCATGACTGAAAAATCCAAACAAAGTCTAAGCTGGACAAAAACACAATAAATTGCACTGAATTGCAAAGCACACTGCATGTGTGCACAGAGACAAAAAACCAGACACTTATCTTAGCTAAATTGACAGCAGGGCATGAGGAGCCAGAGAGAGATGCAATCCCTCCAAGTACAATGGACAACTGGCACAGACTCATGGATCCTGCACAACTAAATACCCAATAGAGCTGCAATCAGCAGAAACACCTGCCCAGATTACAACCCCAAGACAACTGCACTGCCACCAACAACAACCGGAGGGAGCCCAAGAGCAGAATTCACAACATAGAGTTGGCAGATCACACTAAATATAAATTATGATGAAGTACAATTTCAACCCGACGTCCACCGAGTGGAAATGAAAAACCGCAGTTAGTGAACAATGGCAGAAGCGTGCAAGCAATCTTGAAAACACACGGGGTTAAATGTAACCCTGTGTGATTAGAAACTAATTAAGCAATTCTGTTAGCTTCACAGAGGGGTAGAGACAGAAATACAGCTGTCCCTAGACTATGGCGCAACTAGATGCCACTCTAGTGAAAATGGTGCTACGTGAGATCACCCGTTACTTCACAGAAGAATGCAACCCTCTCAGGGCCAAGGAAACAGGTAGTGGACACAGTCACAGTGTATGCACTCACACAAACTCCTCTCCGGAGGTGCCGGAATTCTAAAGGCTATACGCCTGCCCAGAGCACACACAGACAAGTCCACACTACCATAGTGTTCCACACACATATAACATAAATGATCTTAGCTCACCGTCAGGTCCGCCACAGATCCTTTTATAGACTGTGCCAATCATACAGGACCTTGCTCGTGGGCCAATCCGAAGCTGACAACAGACCACCAATGAGAGGTCGCCACCTCACGAGCATGCTCAGTACAGCGAACCCTGGAATTATTAGAAGGACACTGAAGCACCGCTGTAATAGGTATTAGAGGGAAATAAGTAACACAAATTCCCTCTTCGTGCCCTTTAGGCCATGCAGGATAGCTCCAAACAAAGATATGTGCAAAAAAACGGAGCAGAAATATCCACAACAACATAGTTATATATAAAACCAGAAAAGTTTATTTAAATATAACTCATAAACATATATATATCAAAAAGTACATACTACTATGGACGCTGTATGCAGCCCGCAGATATAAGGAGGTAACACAAGAAGGGGAAAGAAATGGTAGCCAATCACAAGGGGGAGCGG
Source organism: Ranitomeya variabilis (assembly GCF_051348905.1). Taxonomy (NCBI): domain Eukaryota; kingdom Metazoa; phylum Chordata; class Amphibia; order Anura; family Dendrobatidae; genus Ranitomeya; species Ranitomeya variabilis. Next base: position 529,750,037 of record NC_135237.1, on the reverse strand, counting down.
CACAAAACAATGTGCCCATAAGGACCCAACCCTGGCTCAATAAGGTGCCCAGCTCAAGGCCATCTCAGTATCATGCAAAATCCTATAGTAATCCTTATTCACAGTCAGTGAACAGCCGATGCATAAACAGGCAGTGTGCTATATTCCATAGGGCTTACCCATATTGAGGTCCTGGAAAGGGTCTCTCCTCCTGGTGTGGCCCCCTGGACGCGCGTTTCGCGTTGTCGCTTTTTCAACAGGGCTAATAAATAACCGTTCCCATGCTCTTTAAATGCTAAAAATGACCGGAAGTAGCGCCGGTATATCGGCGCATGCGCAGTGGCACCCGGATCGCGTCATCAGCCGGGTCGTCATAGCAGGGCGGGCGTAAGGGGGAAAAACCTCCCATAGACGTCATGTGACGCCCCCCTGCTATTGGAGATGAACACAGCAGAGGACGCATAGTCCGGGCGGCAGTGGGCATGCGCACACCTGGCGTCCATATTAAAGTAGACCGCACAAGCGGTCATGTTTAGGAAAACTAGGGGGCTGTATACTCCCACCTACCATATTAAGTGGAACAGAGTGAGATAAATACGTGCATAATATCAATTATAATACAGCGATATGGTGCATGAAAGGATATAAACATCCAATATATCCAACAAATTGTGTACATGTATCAAAAAAATCCAGCTATATAAAAAGCTGCATAGATACATAAAAGGAGAAGTACATAAAGTGACATGTGCATATAGTGAATACATAAAACATACAAGCTTATAAAGAGAATTATCATAAGGTCTGCATTCACATTCTTCATTAATGCCGACTATTTCTCCTTATTCTCTCAGTGACATAACAGGATGGTAAGTAGTGTTGCTGCATGGGAGGGAGGAATATTACACAACCCCAAGGTCATCCACGGCCATATGCGTGCAAATATGAACTAAAAATGAGACAAACACAAGAACAATTAATATTAAAATAAATAAAATACAAATGGTGATTTCACTCAAGAGTGGAGAATATATGAACAGATGAAGTCTTATTTATTTAGTTTCAAAAATCAAGGTGTCCACTGTCACACAGGCGCAAAGAGACCGAAGGAAGGCACTACACTCAAAATACCAGGTGCCTCAGAGGAAGGGGGCGAAACTTAATTTTTCATTTAGACCCTTGGGAGCCATGGTGTCAAGGGTGACAATCCACCTACACTCATGTTGTGCAAGGGTCTTGGTGGTGTTGCCACCCCTAACACCCCCATGTATCTTCTCTATGCCCCTTATCTTGAGGCCTCTGGGGTCACATCCATGAAACTTCCGGAAGTGCCTGGGCAAGGTTTTTAAACCGGCCACATCCACTGCCTTTTTTGCGGCAATAATGTCACGTACATGTTCACGCGTCCGAATTCTTAATTCCCTAGATGTGAGACCCACATAAAAAAGGGAGCAGGGACATGTTGCGTAATATATAACGCAGTCTGTACTACAGGAAATAAATTCCCTTATTTTGAACTCCCTGCTCCCATCTGAGGTCTTAAAGGTCCCACATCTAAGGATATTCGGACACGCGACACATGAGCCGCATGGGTAGCACCCTTGTCTAGGGCTCACCGCACCCAAGAAATTTTTATTATTGCTGTTTTTGGCCACATAGTGGCTTCTCACCAGGCTATCTCTCAGATTCCTGCCCCTCCGCTGAGTCATGAGGGGGGAATCCATCAGATGCGTGGCTAGCACTGTATCGGTTTGTAATACGGGCCAATGTCTATTTAATATTTCTCGGATGCGGTGCCACTGACAGTTCGAAGTTGATATGAACCTGACCCCAGAGCCGCCATCAGATTTTGATTTCCCTCCTTGCACCAGCAAATCTTCCCTACGTGTGGACTTAGCTCTTCCATACCCTGCCCTGATGCTCCGGCGACTGTATCCCCTTGCCTGAAAACGTTCCGATAGGATGGCGGACTGCCTCTCGAAGCGGGCTTCCATAGAGCACACCCGTCTGTTCCTCAAAAATTGCCCAACTGGGATGGCCTTAATAACAGAATAATTGTGTGCCGAGGATGCATGTAGCAATGAATTAACAGATGTCTCTTTTCTATAAAGATCTGTTTCAATAGATCCATCCCCGGCCACACACAAAGTGATGTCTAAAAAATCAATAGTGGTTTTGTGCCAAGAATAAGTAAACTTCAAATTAAAATTGTTGTGATTTAATTCCTGCATAAAGTTGGATAGGCTGGCCTCGCTACCGTTCCAAATCATAAGAACGTCATCAATGTAGCGAAACCAGCCCACCCTGGAATTAGTCTCAGGAATGATTGCCCACTGCTGTCCATTGTTAGCTACCATAGCTAAACCTGGAGAGGCAGCGGTAATAATGTGCACAGCCTGAGTCTGAGCGAGATGCTGAGACTGACGTCTTTGCTGAGCATCACCTACTGCGGTCGAGACTAAATGGGAGACCGCAGGAAAAGATAAGGCTTGGGATCCTTCCTGTGCAGAGGGAGAATCCTGGTGCCTAACACACATAAAATGAATCAAGGGTTATGCTGAAGTGTATTTTAAACAAATTTTGTTATTTTTCAAAAGATGAGTCAGGATAAAATATTGAAAACATTAAACTTTGCTACAATGTCAAACAAACAAAAAAAAAAAAACCCAGTCAAACACCTATCAAACAGATATAAAAAAGGAGCAAATCTCATCTAATCCTCTATCTCTCAAAGAACTCTCTTCTGGACCCTTTACATTTTGGTTTCCTTTATTTACACTCTACTGAAACTGCCCTTACAAAAGTCTCTGATGATCTACTAAGAGCTACAGTGGGTACGGAAAGTATTCAGACCCCTTTAAATTTCTCTAAGTTTCATTGCCGCCATTTGGTAAATTCAAAAAGGTTCATTTTTTTCCACAATTCTGTCTCTGAGCTCCTTGGCCAGTTCCTTTGACCTCATGATTCTCATTTGGTCTGACATGCACTGTGAGCTGTGAGGTCTTATATAGACAGGTGTGTGCCTTTCCAAATCAAGTCCTATCAGTTTAATTAAACACAGCTGGACTCCAATGAAGGATTAGAGCCATCTCAAGGAGTATCACAGGTAAATGGATAGCATGTGACGTGAATATGAGTGTCTAAGCAAAGGGTCTGAATACTTAAGACCATGTGATATTTCAGTTTTTCTTTTGTAATAAATTTTCAAAAATGTCTACATTTGTTTTTTTCAGTCAAGATGGGGTGCAGAGTGTAAATTAATGAGAAAAAAAATAATTTGGAATTTACCAAATGGCTGCAATGAAACAAAGAGTGAAAAATTTAAAGGGGTCTGAATACTTTCCGTACCCACTGTAATTCTAATGGTCACTGCTCCCTGCCGATTCTCCTGAATCTCTCTGCTGCATTTGACACTGTAGATCACCAGCTTGTTTTCTTTATGCTCTGCTCTATCTGCTGCAAATACACAGTTCTCTCTATGTACTCCTCCTACCTCTATGACAGCTCCTTCACTGTATCCTTTGCTGGCTATTCCTCATCTCCTGTTATTATTGTTGTAGTTCCTCAGGTTTCAGAGCCAGGCCCCCCTCCTCTTCTCTCTATATAGTGCCAATATTGAACAAACTAAAAGTAGATTCAGTTTTCAGTATCGTCTACATTCTGATGGCACCAAATTTTGCATCTCTTCTCCTGAATTGACCTCCACATAAATACAAAATACCAGGGATTGTCTGTCCGCAATTTCTAACATCATGTCCTCACTCTATCTGAAGCTGAAACTCTCCAAAACTGAACTTAACTTCCTTGGGTGGTTCAACAATAACTCCAACTAACTGCATTGGCTGTTTTGGAGTCACATTTGACACAGAATTTTCTTCTATTCCTTATATCCAATCACTCACTTGCTCATACCAACTGCACCTTTTTAATACCTCAAAAGTGCAACAGCATTTCTCAGAAAAAAAAACAGTGTACTTTTAATAGCTCATGGGGACCGAGCTACACAGGTGATTTTTGTACAGGAGAATCCCTGGTGGCTTCTTCCCACCTGATAATAGTGACTGACAAGTTCCTGCCTGTAAGTGCAGGGTTTTAGAGTTAAACATTCAGTGGGGAAATTAAGTATTTGATACACTGATGATTTTGCAAGTTTTCCCACCTACAAAGAATGGAGAGGTATGCAATTTTTATCGAAGGTACACTTCAACGGTGAAAGACAGAAACTGTCAGTCTTCCTCGGTCTGGCGCTCCATGCAAGATCTCACCTCCTGAAGTAAGGATGATTCTGAGAAAGGTCAGGAATCAGCGCAAATTTACACAGAAGGACCTGATCAATGACCTGAAGATAGCTGGGACCACACTCTTAATCATTACCATTAGTAACACACTATGCCATTGGAGCGGCCCCCAGACGCAGGATGGCGGGGCACTCGGTACCGGGTCTATCGGTCCTGAGGATGTCACGGTGACCTGACCCGGTCCATGGTCCTGCTAAGGGGCGCCCAATAAAAGGTGAAGGTGGTGGTGTAGGTCGCAGTAAATAAGGAGGACACAGGGTTGCAGTCTCTTTACCTCTTTAATGAAGGCTTCAGCATCCGCAATCCAGAGCACTGTTAACTGGGCTGTCTGAGACCGGCCGGTCCGAAGGCACATCCAGAGTTCCCTTTGCAGGTGGAAATCAGTGCCTACCTACTAGCGCCTGGGTGTTGTAGTACTTCCCTGCTGAGCACCACGGGATAGTCCTTACAACTGTCGTGTATGTTTCTGTTCTTTCTCTCCGTCCCCCAGATGATATGGATAGGACGCACCCGTATGATGGGGTAGACCTGGAGTTATTTTAGAGGGACCCTAGAGACGCCCCTCTCCCACAATTGCCTCCGTTGTCTTCATTAGGTGATTTAGGTGAGGCAGCCAACCTATAATTAACTGCCCTGCCATTGGTTTGAAGTAATGCGTGGAGCCCAATACTTCCTTAACGTTCCGGCCACTGGCTACGCGCCTCAGTAGAATGTTGCCGATCTCGGGTCACGACTCCTATTGGTTCTTTCGCCTTTGTGCTGTGATCTCGTTTCTCACTTCTCCACAATAAACCTCGCTTCTTATCGATTCTTAAGATGCCGCCGCAATGAAGTGCAGGCGCAGCTCCGTAACGATCTGTCCTTTTCGCTAGGCCTCTGTCAGGATCCCACCCCTGACAGGGACCCCCCTGAATCTTCCCAAGCAACCTCTTCTCTCACTAGGTGTTGCCTGGGAAAAACCCAGTCAGCTTTCTGTCTAACTTCTTATCCAGCCCCCAGTTTTACCAGATTGTGAGGAGTGGCCTAATACATAGAACCCTTTGCTCCCCCTGGTGGCCAGAGTGTGAAGTGTAATGTGTGACTGTGATACCTGGTCAGGTGAACTCCTTAAGTGCCATCAGACATACCATCACTCCCCTTAGTGGCGGAGCGACAGTACTGCAACGACCAGGACTCTGGGGTGCTGCATTCCCCCGGTCAAACCAGTACTCCCGGACTGGGAAAGAAGAACAACAATACATGTTAGCAAAAGACATACAAAATTTTGAAATGCAATAAACAAGTAAATTTAACAATGCTTCCCTTTATGGGAGGTGAGGACACTTGAACGTTACAAACAAAAACATATTTACAGTGCTTAGGATTTTAAATAACACTTATTAAATTACTGACTACAAATAACTATTATTACCCAGCCGGGCATTCTATCTACTAAGTGCAAATTCTGAACAATAATTTAACTTCTCCTTTAAGGGCATAAGGCAGAAACCCACTAAAGGCATACTACAAAACTACAAGTGCAAATCAACATTTTCCCGAGCTCTCTTTCTCCTATGCAGGACTCTCTCGTCTACCCTCACGGGTTTACTGCATCTTTCCTTTGGCTCTCTATCATTAGTTCCGATAATCATTTTAACTTCAATTTTTATTCACATGTCATTATCAACATTTCGATTCTTTATCACTATCTCTCTATTCTCTCTATCTACATACTACTACTATGTAAAACATTATTACTGTTTAACCAACTACATACTATTCCTATGTAACGTTATATTTTGGCTAAGTGCAACAGTAAACATCCCCTTTAAGAGGGACACTTCAAGTCTCTTCGAGGTAGTGCAACTCTTAAGTTGCGTCTGCAATAAACAAGAGCTTCTGCAGTGTATCCAGGAACAGTCTCTTCAAAAGGCTCTTTCTTTTGTAAAACCAGTAGAGGGCACCTTTAAGAAGGTGCGAACTATTTACAGCAACAGTTTTTGAATCATTCACCGTCCATGATTCGGCAGTCCTTTAAAACACTGATGCAAAACAAACATGAAGCATTAGGGATCCCGGGTAAACAAAGGGATCCCTTTAAGAACTAACCCTGGTCAGGTTTTAGCAGTAAGGAAGACAAACAGTTTAATGAACTATTTACATTTTCATGGCTCCGAGGTTTATCCTCATAGTAGGTTGCAAGACACCAGCCAGTAGCGAACACTTCCTGATCGGGGAAGCTCCGGTCCTCTGTCCTCGGCTGATGCGGTATCAGTATCAGTGGTGCATCTCTCAGGTGCCGCCAGGTCTTCCGGTGTCTGGATTCGAATGTCGGCTTCGGTTGCAAGCTCAGTAGCAGCAACAATGCACACTGTGGTGATGGTAGCAGAATTTGTCAGGTCCGAGTTAGTCGTAGTCAGGACAGCAGGTGGCACCACTGCAGGCTCGCATCGTTGGACGTTCCGAGCGCACCATCCCTGTGCACTCCGATGGCGAGTGTAGGTCACGGGGTCCCCTTTACATATTAGTGGATCATCACACCTGTTGCGGAACGGGGTTTTCACATTGTAGCTGGTAAAGAAGATTTCAGTCGGCAGCTTTGGTTCTTGTATAGAGCCCCAACCCCATTTCGGGTGAAAGGCTAGTACAGTCCCCCGTTTTACCAAGTCCTTCTTACCGCGTGCAGTCTTTGGGTTTTGTACTTTCGGTGGGTCACTTTGTTCTGTCTCTTTTCGGTTTTTCCAGTGTAGAATTAGGCATTGTTTATATTATTCCCAAGTGAGCACAGTGATGCTGAGGCCCTCTTGTCTGGCCCCGTCTGGTCCAATCCTCGGGGTATCCCATTGGAAGATCACCCCCTCTGAGCTCACATCTAGCGGTTCTCCCATAGTCGTCGGTAACAGAGGCACCAGCTTCTCCATAGTATCAGGGGTTACCACTACCAGCTCAGCGGAGAGGAATCGGTCACTGTCGGGATGGGGAGCGGTCACGGGAGCAGGATCGGTCGGGAGAGCAGGGGCGCTTTCCATACCTGCGTCTGATGTGGTTCCATCGATGCCGATCTGTTCCACTGACGAGGACACTGGAGTCGGCAGCGGCTCGGACCGTGGTTCCTCCAAGGCATCTTTCCGGCACGGCTCCGCATTCCATTGCTTCACATCTACTGGCTCCGTGTTCAGGATAGGTTGACTCGGCTCCCCCTCCGGCGGCTCCAAGAGGTCCGGATCCTCCAGCTGCGGTGGGTTCGGATCTGCCTCCGGTCGGTGGGGATAGTCGGGGATCACTTCGTCGTCATTCCGGTACTCGCTGGTCACCCTCGCTGTTCCGCAGTCGGCAGCTGCACACACACCTGGTTCCACCATCTTTCCAGGGTGGGGCTCCTTCTTGTCTTGGTTCCTGCTGTTGCAAATCAGGGGCGGTTCTCTTCAGCTTTGGGGCAGGTCATCATCTTGCAGCAATAATCGGAGGGGGCGGTCGCCACTTTTGGCACCGCTTTGATAGTCTCCTCCCATGGCACGCCCTTCTTCTTCTTCAGCGCTCCTCGTGGCGCTGTAATGGTGGCAATTTTGGTGGGAATTTTTGGCGGCAAATAGCAATACACAGTCTTTGCAATAAATCATGGTTCAAGCACAATTCAGTCACAGTTCCAGGGCACACATGACCTGATTCTTCAGGCTTAAGTAGATCCTGTTTGTGACGCCAAGTTGGAGCGGCCCCCAGACGCAGGACGGCGGGGCACTCGATACCGGGTCTATCGGTTCTGAGGATGTCACGGTGGCCTGACCCGGTCCATGGTCCTGCTAAGGGGCGCCCAATAAAAGGTGAAGGTGGTGGTGTAGGTCGCAGTAAATAACGAGGACACAGAGTTGCAGTCTCTTTACCTCTTTACAGAAGGCTTCAGCTGTTATGATTGAACTGGTGGTTAGGAGCACTAGAAATGACCAGATGAGCAAATTAGTAATACAGGATGAGCTCTGTGAAGTGGGAGCTCTGCTGACCGCAACCCCTTATCCCATCACAACAACTAGAAATAGCAGTGGAGCGTTCCTGACTCTGCCTAGACGCCTCTTCACAGCCTAAGAGCTAACTACCCCTAAAGATAGAAAATACAGCCTACTTGCCTCAGAGAAATTCCCCAAAGAAATAGGCAGCCCCCCACACATATTGACTGTGAGTTAAGATGGAAGTCACAAACACAGGAATGAAATAGGTTTCAGCAAAGGGAGGCCAGACCTTACTAAACAGACTGAGGATAGAAAAGGTATCTTTGCGGTCAGCATAAAAAACTAACAAAAAACCACACAGAGTGTGCAAAAGAGAGCACCGCACCGACTCACGGCGCAGTGGTGCCACTCTGCATCCCAGAGCTTCCAGCTAACAAGACAAAATCATAATAGCAAGCTGGACAAAAACACCGTGGTAACAAATAAGCTAGCAGGGACTTAGCTTTTGCTGAAGTAGACAGGTCATCAGAAAGATCCAAGAGAACTGAACCAGTACTAGGACATTGACAGCTGGCATCAAGTAACAATCTGAGTGGAGTTAAATAGAGCAGCCAGCCAAGACCTAAACGAGGTCAACTATGGAAGGAACCTCAGAACCAGCAGCTCCACTCACAGCCACCAGAGGGAGTCCGTGGACAGAACTCGCCGAAGTACCATTCATAACCACAGGAGGGAGTTCGAGAACAGAATTCACAACAGTACCCCCCCTTGAGGAGGGGTCACCGAACCCTCACCAGAGCCTCCAGGCACGAGCCAAATGAAAGGCACGAACAAGATCGGCAGCATGAACATCAGAGGCAACCACCCAGGAATTATCCTCCTGACCATAACCTTTCCACTTGACTAGGTACTGAAGTTTCCGTCTCGAAACACGAGAATCCAAAATCTTCTCCACCACATACTCCAACTCCCCCTCAACCAACACCGGGGCAGGAGGATCAATGGAGGGAACCATAGGAGCCACATATCTCCACAATAACGACCTATGGAACACATTATGGATGGCGAAAGAAGCTGGAAGGTCCAAACGAAATGACACAGGATTAAGAATTTCAGAAATCTTATAAGGACCAATGAAACGAGGCTTAAACTTAGGAGACGAAACCTTCATAGGAACATAACGAGATGACAACCAAACCAAATCCTCAACACGGAGTCGGGGACCAACACAGCGACGGCGGTTAGCGAAACGTTAAGCCTTCTCCTGGGACAATGTCAAATTGTCCACTACGTGAGTCCAAATTTGCTGCAACCTGTCCACCACAGAATCCACACCAGGACAGTCCGAAGGCTCAACCTGCCCTGAAGAAAAACGAGGGTGGAAACCAGAATTACAGAAAAAAGGCGAAACCAAAGTGGCCGAGCTGGCCCGATTATTAAGGGCGAACTCAGCCAAAGGCAAGAAGGACACCCAATCATCCTGATCAGCAGAAACAAAGCATCTCAGATATGTTTCCAAAGTCTGATTAGTTCGTTCGGTTTGGCCATTTGTCTGAGGATGGAAAGCTGAAGAAAAAGACAAATCAATGCCCATCTTAGCACAAAAGGACCGCCAAAATCTTGAAACAAACTGGGAACCTCTGTCCGACACGATGTTCTCCGGAATGCCATGTAAACGAACCACATGCTGGAAAAACAATGGAACCAAATCAGAGGAGGAAGGCAATTTAGGCAAAGGTACCAAATGGACCATCTTAGAGAAGCGGTCACAAACCACCCAGATAACTGACATCCTCTGAGAGACAGGGAGATCTGAAATAAAATCCATGGAAATATGCGTCCAGGGCCTTTTCGGGACCGGCAAGGGCAAAAGCAATCCACTGGCACGAGAACAGCAGGGCTTAGCCCGAGCACAAGTCCCACAGGACTGCACAAAAGAACGCACATCTCGTGACAAGGAAGGCCACCAAAAGGATCTAGCCACCAAATCTCTGGTACCAAAGATTCAAGGATGACCAGCCAACACCGAACAATGAACCTCAGAGATAACTCTACTAGTCCATCTATCAGGGACAAACAGCTTCTCCGCTGGGCAACGGTCAGGTCTATCAGCCTGAAACTCCTGCAGCACCCACCGCAAATCAGGGGAGATGGCAGACAAAATTACCCCCTCTTTGAGAATACCAGCCGGCTCAGGAACTCCCGGAGAATCAGGCACAAAACTCCTTGAAAGGGCATCAGCCTTCACATTCTTAGAACCCGGAAGGTACAAAACCACAAAATTGAAGCGGGAGAAAAACAGCGACCATCGAGCCTGTCTAGGATTCAACCGCTTGGCAGACTCGAGATAAGTCAGATTCTTGTGATCCGTCAAGACCACCATGTGATGCTTGGCTCCTTCAAGCCAATGTCACCACTCCTCAAACACCCACTTCATAGCCAACAACTCTCGATTGCCCACATCATAATTGCGCTCAGCAGGCGAAAACTTTCTAGAAAAGAAAGCACATGGTTTCATCACAGAGCCATCAGAACCTCTTTGAGACAAAACAGCCCCTGCTCCAATCTCAGAAGCATCCACCTTGACCTGAAACGGGAGCGAAACATCTGGCTGACACAACACAGGGGCAGAAGAAAAACGACGCTTCAGCTCCTGAAAAGCCTCAAAGGCCGCAGAGGACCAATTGACCACATCTGCACCTTTCTTGGTTAAATCAGTCAATAGTTTAACAACACTAGAAAAATTAGCGATGAAGCGACGGTAAAAATTAGCAAAGCCCATGAATTTCTGAAGGCTCTTCACAGAAGTAGGCTGAGTCCAATCATAAATGGCCTGAACTTTAACAGGGTCCATCTCGATAGTAGAAGGGGAAAAAATGAAGCCCAAAAATGAAACCTTCTGAACTCCAAAGAGACATTTAGACCCCTTCACAAACAAGGAATTAGCACGAAGGACCTGGAACACCATTCTGACCTGCTTCACATGAGACTCCCAATCGTCCGAAAAGACCAAAATATCATCCAAATATACAATCATGAATCTATCCAGGTACTTTCGGAAGATGTCATGCATAAAGGACTGAAACACAGATGGAGCATTAGAAAGCCCGAATGGCATCACCAAGTACTCAAAATGGCCCTCGGGCGTATTAAATGCTGTTTTCCATTCGTCGCCCCATTTAATACGCACAAGATTATACGCCCCTCGAAGATCTATCTTGGTGAACCAGCAAGCCCCCTTAATCCGAGCAAACAAATCAGACAGTAGCGGCAAAGGGTACTGAAATTTGACGGTGATTTTATTGAGAAGGCGATAATCTATACAAGGTCTCAGAGAACCATCCTTCTTGGCCACAAAAAAGAACCCTGCCCCCAATGGTGATGACGACGGGCGAATATGCCCTTTCTCCAAGGACTCCTTTATATAACTCCGCATTGCAGCGTGTTCTGGCACAGATAAATTGAACAGTCGGCCCTTCGGAAACTTACTACCAGGAATCAAATTAATAGCACAATCGCAATCCCTATGAGGAGGTAGGGCACTGGACTTGGGCTCATCAAATACATCCCGGTAATCTGACAAGAACTCAGGGACTTCAGAAGGATGGGAAGACGAAATAGACAACAATGGGACATCCCCATGTACCCCTTGACAACCCCAACTGGATACAGACATTAATTTCCAATCCAATACTGGATTATGGACCTGTAGCCATGGCAAACCCAAAACGACCACATCATGCAGATTATGCAACACCAAAAAGCGAATATCCTCCTGATGTGCAGGAGCCATGCACATGGTCAATTGAGTCCAGTACTGAGGCTTATTCTTGGCCAAAGGTGTAGCATTAATTCCTCTCAATGGAATAGGATGCTGTAAGGGCTCCAAGAAAAAAACACAGCGCCTGGCAAACTCCAAGTCCATCAAATTCAGGGCAGCGCCTGAATCCACAAATGCCATAACAGAATAGGATGACAAACAGCAAATCAGAGTAACGGACAAAAGAAATTTTGGCTGTACCGTACCAATGGTGGCAGACCTAGCGAACCGTTTAGTGCGCTTAGGACAATCAGAGATAGCATGAGTGGAGTCACCACAGTAAAAACACAGCCCATTCTGACGTCTGTACTCTTGCCGTTCATCTCTGGTCAAGGTCCTGTCACATTGCATAGGCTCAGGCCTCTGCTCAGAAAACACCGCCAAATGGTGCACATTTTTGCGCTCACGTAAGCGTCGATCGATCTGAATGGCCAAGGACATAGACTCATTCAGACCAGCAGGCATGGGAAATCCCACCATAACATCCTTAAGGGCTTCAGAAAGACCCTTTCTGAAAATTGCCGCCAGGGCACATTCATTCCACTGAGTAAGCACAGACCACTTTCTAAACTTCTGACAATATACCTCTGCTTCATCCTGACCCTGACACAAAGCTAGCAAAATTTTCTCTGCCTGATCCACTGAATCTGGTTCATCATACAGCAATCCAAGCGCCAGAAAAAACGCATCTACATTACGCAATGCAGGATCTCCTGGCGCAAGGGAAAATGCCCAGTCTTGAGGGTCGCCACGCAGCAAAGAAATAATGATTTTTACTTACTGAATGGGGTCACCAGAGGAGCGGGGTTTCAAAGCAAAAAACAGTCTACAATTATTTCTGAAATTCAGGAACTTAGATCTATCCCCAGAAAACAAATCAGGAATTGGAATTCTGGGTTCTAACATCGGGTTCTGAACTACATAATCTTGAATGCTTTGTACCCTTGCAGTGAGTTGATCCACACAAGAGGACAGACCTTGAATGTCCATATCTACACCTGTGTCCTGAACCACCCAGAGATTTAGGGGAAAAGAGAAACAAAACAATCTGCAGAGAAAAAAAAAATGGTCTCAGAACTTCTCTTATCCCTCTATTGAGATGCATTAACACTTTATGGGCCAGCTGTACTGTTATGATTGAACTGGTGGTTAGGAGCACTAGAAATGACCAGATGAGCAAACTAGTAATACAGGACGAGCTCTGGGAAGTGGGAGCTCTGCTGACCGCAACCACTTATCCCATCACAACAACTAGAAATAGCCGTGGAGCGTTCCTGACTCTGCCTAGACGCCTCTTCACAGCCTAAGAGCTAACTACCCCTAAAGATAGAAAATACAGCCTACCTTGCCTCAGAGAAATTCCCCAAAGAAATAGGCAGCCCCCCACACATATTGACTGTGAAGTAAGATGGAAGTCACAAACACAGGAATGAAATAGGTTTCAGCAAAGGGAGGCCAGACCTTACTAAACAGACTGAGGATAGAAAAGGTATCTTTGCGATCAGCATAAAAAACTAACAAAAAACCACGCAGACTGTGCAAAAGAGAGCACCGCACCGACTCACGGCGCGGTGGTGCCACTCTGCATCCCAGAGCTTCCAGCTAACAAGACAAAATCATAATAGCAAGCTGGACAAAAACACAGTGGTAACAAATAAGCTAGCAGGGACTTAGCCTTTGCTGAAGTAGACAGGTCATCTGAAAGATCCAAGAGAACTGAACCAGTACTAGGACATTGACAGCTGGCATCAAGTAACGATCTGAGTGGAGTTAAATAGAGCAGCCAGCCAAGACCTAAACGAGGTCAACTGGGGAAGGAACCTCAGAACCAGCAGCTCCACTCACAGCCACCAGAGGGAGTCCATGGACAGAACTCGCCGAAGTACCATTCATAACCACAGGAGGGAGTTTGAGAACAGAATTCACAACATTCAGCATCCGCAATCCAGAGCACTGTTAACTGGGCTGTCTGAGACCGGCCGGTCCAAAGGCACGTCCAGAGTTCCCTTTGCAGGTGGAAATCAGTGCCTACCTACTAGCGCCTGGGTGTTGTAGCACTTCCCTGCTGAGCACCACGGGATAGTCCTCACAACTGTCATGTATGTTTCTGTTCTTTCTCTCCGTCCCCTAGATGATATGGATAGGATGCACCCGTATGACGGGGTAGGCCTGGAGTTATTTTAGAGGGACCCTAGAGACGCCCCTCTCCCACAATTGCCTCCGTTGTCTTCATTAGGTGATTTAGGTGAGGCAGCCAACCTATAATTAACTGCCCTGCCGTTGGTTTGAAGTAATGCGTGGAGCCCAATACTTCCTCGGCGTTCCGGCCACCAGCTACGCGCCTCAGTAGAATGTTGCCGATCTCGGGTCACGACTCCTACTGGTTCTTTCGCCTTTGTGCTGTGATCTCGTTTCTCACTTCTCCACAATAAACCTCGCTTCTTATCCTTTCTTAAGATGCCGCCGCAATGAAGTGCAGGCGCGGCTCCGTAATGATCTGTCCTTATCGCTAGGCCTCTGTCAGGATCCCACCCCTGACAGGGACCCCCCTGAATCTTCCCAAGCAACCTCTTCTTTCACTAGGTGTTGCCTGGGCAAAACCCTGTCAGCTTCTGCCTAACTTCCTATCCAGCCCCCAGTTTTACCAGATTGTGAGGAGTGGCCTAATACATAGTACCCTTTGTTCCTTTAATAGTATTTATAAGTGTAAGTGCCATCAGACGTACCATCACTCCCCTTAGTGGCGGAGCGACAGTACTGCAACGACCAGGACTCTGGGGCGCTGCACCATCATGGATTAAAATCCTGCAGGGCACACAAGGTTCCCCTGCTCATGCAAACATATGTCTAGGCCCATTTGAAGTTGAACAATGAACATCTGGATAATCCAGAGGAGGCATGGAGAAGGTCAAGTGGTTTGATGAGACCAAAGAATAACTTTTTGGTATCAACTCCTTTTGCTGTGTTTGGAAGAAGAAGAAGGATGAGCACAACCCCAAGAACACGTCCCAAACATGAAGCAAGGTGGGGAAAAATACACTTCGGGGGCAGTTTTCTGCAAAGGGGACAGGATGACTGCACCACATTAAAGGGAAAATGCATGGTGTTAGGGGTCGAGTTCCCGCCTCTGCACAGGGGGAATCTCGGGCCATCTTCGCTGCGGTCTCCCATTCTTCTCCTGCCACAGTGGAGCCTGCTCAGCGGAGACATCGGTCCCAGCGTCTCGCTCAGTCTGACTCTGTACAAAGAGTTACTGCTGCCTTTCCTGCTTCTGCCATTGAAGTCAGTGCTGGGCAGCGGCGAGCAGACGTTTCTGGGACTAAGTCCTGCTTTTCTAATTCTGAGCATGCCCAGAGTAAGATCTCTCAGTGGAGACCGAGAGTCACATGATCAGATACTGCAGCTAAGGCCATTGGTCCTTCAGGAAGGTCCTGTACGTGCTGCAACTATTTAAGATGGAGTTTGTGTTTGTATAAATTCAGGGACCTGGCTGAAATAAGCCCCTAGAATGCTGGCACATCCGGCGAGGAGTTTTGTGTGCATGCGTGACCACTGACTGCTCTCTGTTTGGGCAGTTAGCCTGTGCCTCTGTGAAGTCTAACAGGGCACAGTGCTTTGCTTTCACAGCTACTCAGTGAATTAACTGAGTTAGTCCATATCGCCATATAGTGCCGCCATTTGCTAGCAGCAGGTACTCCTGCACGGTGGACCCCGGACTGCGAATGCACCAATATCAATAAAAACATCTCTATTTACTCGGTGCGTTCCGCTAGCCCTAACACATGGGGTCATGTATTGCAAGATTTTGGCCAACAACCTCTTTTCTTCAGTCTTTAAAGATGGCCAAAAAATATGGCATAAGTCTATCTATATTTTCCTGTCAAGTATATTTGGTGGCCCGGATGAGACACTGTTATTAGGGCTCATCGCAGGAGATATAGGGCCATCCGACGGTGAGTGGGGGCGCCAGTCTCGTTATAATTTAGGGTGCCAACCTCCGCTGCTAGGTAGAAAGTAATATAGGATTATTATTGCAGGGGCCATCTAGAGTACACGGTTGTGTGATTTTATGTGAATATTTGGCTGTGGCTGTTTTATGGTTTTTAGATTAAGATTAATAAAATTAGCATTTTATCGGTGTTATCAAAATTATAAGGTTATTCTTGTTAATTCTATATTGTATTTTTGACCTTCTGGCTGTGGTGCAGCCTATACTTTTGTTATATTAATGCCAAATACCTCAATTTTTTGTCTCATCTGACCACAGCACTTTTCCCCAATCTCTCACAGAATCATCCAGGTGTTCATTGGCAAACTTCAGATAGACCTGCACATGTGCCTTCATGAACAGGAGGACTCTGCGGGCACTGCATGATTTTAAACCTTTATGGCATAATGTGTTACCAATAGTTTTCTTTGTGACTGTGCTCCTAGCTGTCTTGAGATAATTAACAAGTAGAGGGGGATAATTACATCACGTGATCTAGACTCTATACTTCTCTTAATACATCCTAGAACTGTGTTTGCCTTTTTTGCTGCTGCATCACTCAAACAATTTGTGATTTGTCTTATGAGAGTCGCAGAAGATTCGATAAGTAATGTAATGCTTACATGAACTTGGCTGGAAAGACTTCCAAGTAAAGTCTTTCAGCTATCACATCACATTGGCTATTTTATTTATTTATTTAGACAATCAGGGGGACTATCATAGCCTCTATAAAGGCAGTATCGGGGAATGCAGCAGCCATTTGCTGGTGGATCTGGATAGTGAGAGTGCATCTCACATTTCACAGCATAGCCATAGGAAAAAGGGGCTAGAAAACACTGAAAGCATCATACATACTGTGTAGGGCCAATTCATTATTGCATTTGTGTTTGTTTTCTGTTGTGTTTTGTTATTTTTAGCCTTTTTTTATGACACCTAGCTGAATAAAAGAGAGGTGGCAAAAGGTTAAAGAGGAAAAAACATACTCTTCTCATCGGTTCTTCTCTGACCACCCTTGTTGCTCTCTTCCCACTGTCTGGTCTTCCATACTCTGGGGTCTACTCACAGTCGGAAGTCCAGGTTTAGATTGAACACTGGGCCAGGTCTATTAGTGGCTGGTGGAAGTTGCTACAAGTCTGAGAGACGGTAGATCAGACAATGAACAGGGAGCAGTCGGGATGTCTTGAAAGGTGAAAAGTGAGATGAGTATATATTATTTTAACTTTCTGCCAGCTGCTTACTTTTCTAGCATCCCCCATTGTTCCCTGTCCTCTGCCCCGTCTTCTACCCTTCTGTTGTGTTGCACGTTTCGTCCAGTGTTCACTGTAGGCTGGAGCAATGGGAGTGGTATTGGAAGTGATTGGTGAGTATAATTTTTTTTAGTTTTTACACCTTAAGTTCATTATGCTGTTGGGTCTGGAGAGACCCCAGAGCATGAAACGAAGCATTAATGCTGTGTGCCAACAAAACTTTTTGGTGCGTTTTTAACATTTCAAATTGTCAGTGCATCAAAAATGCAGCATCTTACAGTTCCAGCAAAATGGATGAGATTTATAAAAACCTCATGCCCATTGTGCTTCTATTTTACTTAGTGTAAATTGACCTGAGGTGAAAGTTTCCAATCCACTACATATCAATTTCTCTTGCAGATACTTTGGGTTTCATGTGTGGATTTTCTTCATAGACTTGTATTAGATGTGAAAAATCTGCAGGTAAAAAACACACCAAAAACATGTTTTTAGTGCATTTTCACAACAAAAATGCAGAAAAAATGCATGACTATTTCAATCAAGTTTTGTCAAAGCCATATACTAGAAGGTATCAGAACACAGCAGATTTATTTAAAACATGACATCTCAACAAGAGACAAAAAAAGAGAGTCAAAAATGCGGTAAAAACGCATGTAAATACACACTCAAAAACTGAATGAAAAATGTACAACGTCAAAAATTCACCAAAGCTCATCATAGGAATGTCATCTTAATTAGCTGAGAATAACTTCTCTGCAAAACAAATTTCCCTGTAAAATCCAAGCAAATAGTATTACAAATGATAGGTAAAGCCCCGTGTTACAGATTTTACTTTGGTTCCAAGCTTAAAGTTGTACCCTTGGCTCCAGTGGATAACATAGCTGGAACATGCACTCGCTTTTATAGTTTATAAAACAGAAAATTATTTTTAAAGCAAATAAGCAATAAAATGTCAATTAAAACTTGTTGGCCGGCCAATAATTATTGCCATCAGCTGCCTGCTGCCAGATTTCATGTATTAAAGCAGAGATTTCAGGACATACAGTACAATATTCATATCAGTGGTGGCTAAATGAGAACTAGATTAGACATTTCCAAGCTGTAAACTGTACACCTATTACCACAATTACTGATTCTTCACTCACGAGAATGACAACTCAGCTGTGTTTATCCACGCACTAATTAAAGATGTCATTCTGCCGTATTTACTAAGACAAAGCGAAACATTTCCCTTGCAAAGGAGCAAGTAAGTCCCCATATTTATAACACATCACATTCAAGCTCATCCATATTTACTCTTCCATATGTTTTTGTTTAGATATTTTATATATTACATGAGGATTTATAGGAGATAACTTGCAAACTTGAGAATGTCTGTTTAAACCATTAAAGATTTGCCCATTTTGGGCGTATCGCTCCACAAATTTTGTTTTTAGTTTTTATACTGTCATATTTCAGGAGCGATAGTAATTATTTTTTGGCCATGTAGCAGTATGATGGCTAGTTTTGTCAGGAAAAGTTTAATTACAAATTGGCAATTTTTTTGCTACATATAATTTATTACTAAACTTTCAGTAACTTTTTGTTGAGACAAACAAAAAAAAAACAGCATTTCTTTATTTTTAAAATTTCCGCTATTCATGCGCTGCACAAATATGGTGTTATCTATATTCTGTGGGTGAGCACAACTGTGGAAATACCAAATATTTATAGTTTTATTTAAAGGGGTATTGCAATCTCCAAGATCCTATTCCAAAATGTAGTCGGTGTGATAATAATAATATTAGTGCACTATGAATAAAACTGGGAATAATAAAAGCACAATAGGGTCTTATCCAATGACAATAGGGTGTCAGCAAAAAAGTAAGATACACTCACCTTGCGGAGTTGCTTAATGGCAACACATGAACGGCATGTAACAGCTGATGCACAGCTACCGGTCGAGCGACGACCACTGGTATGAGGAAAAAGATGGGAGGCATCACTTATGTGCTGCTGAGATGAAATCCCTAAAATCAAATCATCTATTGGAACAGGTTTATAAGTCAATGAGTTTCGAGGTCACGTAGAACCTCTTCATCAGGACAAACCTTAAATGTTAGCAAATACCTACAATTAATGCCCA
The DNA here is from genome assembly GCF_051348905.1 of Ranitomeya variabilis. NCBI lineage: Eukaryota > Metazoa > Chordata > Amphibia > Anura > Dendrobatidae > Ranitomeya > Ranitomeya variabilis. The sequence goes on along the minus strand of NC_135237.1, from coordinate 529,730,657 downwards.
GTTCTTGTGGTAAGCGACACAGCGAATTATAAGAACCGTACTACATTTCTAATTGGAAGGATTTGCTATTATTATTATTATTATTATTATTATTATTATTACTACACCTACTACCTATTAGGATAGGATCTTAAAAATGGGAAATGATTAAATGTTTTATAACTTTTATACAATAAGTACTTTGCTTGAGCAGAAACAATATGATTTGTGTCACCAGATTCTGAGAGCCGTAAACTTGACAATTTTCTGTCAATAGAGATGTGATAAGATAATTTTCAGTTGTACCATTCTCTAATATATATGATTTTTTTATAACTTTTTATTGCAATATTTTGTACTTGGAATGCACAGTACAAATAAACAGCAATTCTGGAATTTAAAAAAGAAAAAAAACTAGCAGGGGTGAAATGAAGATTGCAGCTTCTAGTCTCCCATGAAGACTATTGAAGAAAGTGAAAAGTTAAAAAAAAAGTTCAAATCACCCCCCCATTTGCCCCATTCAAAATAAAACTATCAAGATATGAAAATAATTATTCCGATCGGTAAAAGTCAAAATGACACAATTATGTATTTTTGATCGCCGTAACATTGCATTAAAATGCAATATCGGGCAATCAAAAGATTGTATCTACACCAAAATAGAACAATTAAAAACGTCAGCTCATCACGCAAAAAGTAAACCCTCACCCAGCCCGAGATCACAAAAGATGGAGACGCTATGGGTATCGGAAAATGCCGCAATTTTTTTTTTCACCACTTAAATAAAAAATAACCTATACATGTTTGGCATCTATGAACCCGTAATGAGCTGGGAAATCATAATGGCAGGTCAGTTTTAGCATATGGTGAAATTGAAAAAAAGTGCAATTCCACAACTATTTTTTTTACCATTTCACCGCACTTAGAATTTTCTTTCCCATTTGCCATTACACAATATAAGAAACAAGCCCTCACATGGCCATATTGACAGAAAAATTAAAATGTTATTCCTCTGGGAAGCAGGGGTGCAAATAACAGAAATGTGAAGGGGTTAAGGGAACCTGACAGCTGATATATGCTGCCCGACTGCCACATGGCATGTGTCAGACACTTTATGATTTCAGCCATATATGTTTGACTCTACAACTCTGTGGCTTTTCAGAGAAAATATACTTTAACCCCTTCATGCCAAGCCTGTTTTCACTTTCATGACAAGGCCAAATTTTATCATTCTGACCAGTGTCCTTTATGAGGTAATAACTGGAACGCTTCAATGGATCCCACAGATTCGTAGTCAGGTTTTTTGTGACATAATGCACTTCATGATAGTGGTAAAAATTGTTGATATTACTTGCATTTATTTGTGAAACAAATTGAAAATTTTTTAAATTTTCAAGCTTTTAATTTTTATGCCCTTAACCCCTTTCTGACATCTGACGTACTATCCCGTCGAGGTGGGGTGGGCCCGTATGACCACCGACGGGATAGTACGTCATATGCGATCGGCCGCGCTCACGGGGGGAGCGCGGCCGATCGTGGCCGGGTGTCAGCTGCCTGTTGCAGCTGACATCCGGCACTATGTGCCAGGAGTGGTCACGGACCGCCCCCGGCACATTAACCCCTGGCACACCGCGATCAAACATGATCGCGGTGTACCGGCGGTACAGGGAAGCATCGCGCAGGGAGGGGGCTCCCTGCGTGCTTCCCTGAGACGATCGGTACAAGGTGATGTACTCACCTTGTACCGAGCATCTTCTCCCTGCAGGCCCCGGATCCAAAATGGCCGCGGGGCTGCATCCGGGTCCTGCAGGGAGTACTTCCGGGTCAGGGTCCAGAGCCGGCTGCAGAGCAGCCTGCTCCGATGAAAGTAAGATCGCCCATCTGACAGAGTGCTGTACAAACTGTCAGATGGGCGATCTGTGATGTCCCCCCCTGGGACAAAGTAGAAAAGTAAAAAAAAAATTTTCCACAAGTGCAAAAAAAAAAAAAAAAATCCTAAATAAAGAAAAAAAAATAACAATATTCCCATAAATACATTTCTTTATCAAAAAAAACAAAAAAAAACAATAAAAGTACACATATTTAGTATCGCCTCGTCTGTAATGACCCAACCTATAAAACTGTCCCACTAGTTAACCACTTCAGTGAACACCGTAAGAAAAAAAAAAAAAAAAAAAAACGAGCCAAAAAACAACGCTTTTTTATCATACCGCCGAACAAAAAGTGGAATAACACGCGATCAAAAAGACGGATATAAATAACCATGGTACCGCTGAAAACGTCATCTTGTCCCACAAAAAACGAGCTGCCATACAGCATCATAACCAAAAAAATAAAAAAGTTATAGTCCTCAGAATAAAGCGATGCCAAAATAATTATTTTTTCTATAAAATAGCTTTTATCGTATAAAAGCGCCAAAACATTAAAAAATGATATAAATGAGATATCGCTGTAATCGTACTGACCCGAAGAATAAAACTGCTTTATCAATTTTACCAAACGTGGAACGGTATAAACGCCTCCCCCAAAAGAAATTCAAGAATAGATGGTTTTTGGTCATTCTGCCTCACAAAAATCGAAATAAAAAGTGAACAAAAACTGTCATGTGTCCGAAAATGTTACCAATAAAAACGATAACTCGTCCCGCAAAAAACAAGACCTCACATGACTCTGTGGACCAAAATATGGAAAAATTATAGGTCTCAAAATGTGGTAACGCAAAAAATATTTTTTGCAATAAAAAGCGTCTTTCAGTGTGTGACGGCTGCCAATCATAAAAATCCACTAAAAAACCGGCTATAAAAGTAAATCAAACCCCCCTTCATCACCCCCTTAGTTAGCAAAAAATAAAAAAAAATAAAAAATGTATTTATTTCCATTTTCCCATTAGGGCTAGGGTTAGGGTTAGGGCTAGGATTAGGGTTAGGGTTAGGGCTAGGGCTAGGGTTAGGGTTAGGGCTAGGGTTAGGGTTAGGGCTAGGGCTATGGTTAGGGCTAGGGTTAGGATTAGAGCTAGGGTTAGGGTTAGAGCTAGGGTTAGGGTTAGGGCTAGGGTTAGTGCTAGGGTTAGGGCTAGGGTTGGGGCTAAAGTTAGGGTTAGGGTTGTGGCTAAAGTTAGAGTTAGGGTTGGGGCTAAAGTTAGGGTTAGGGTTTGGATTACATTTACGGTTGGGATTAGGGTTGGGTTTAGATTTAGGGGTGTGTCAGGATTAGGGGTGTGGTTAGGGTTACCATTGGGATTAGGGTTAGGGGTGTGTTTGGATTAGGGTTTCAGGTAGAATTGGGGGGTTTCCACTGTTTAGGCACATCAGGGGCTCTCCAAACGCGACATGGCGTCCAATCTCAATTCCAGCCAATTCTGCGTTGAAAAAGTAAAACAGTGCTCCTTCCCTTCCGAGCTCTCCCGTGCGCCCAAACAGGGGTTTACCCCAACATATGGGGTATCAGAGTACTCGGGACAAATTGCACAACAACTTTTGGGGTCGAAGTTCTCTTGTTATCCTTGGGAAAATAAAAATTTGGGGGGCTAAAAAGATTTTTTTATTTTCACGGCTCTGCGTTGTAAACTGTAGTGAAACACTTGGGGGTTCAAAGTTCTCACAACACATCTAGATAAGTTCCTTATGAGGTCTTGTTTCCAATATGGTGTCACTTGTGGGGGGGTTTCTACTGTTTGGGTACATCAGGGGCTCTGCAAATGCAACGTGACGCCTGCAGACCAATCCATCTAAGTCTGCATTCCAAATGGCGCTCCTTCCCTTCCAAGCTCTGCCAGGCGCCCAAACAGTGGTTCCCCCTCACATATGGGGTATCAGCATACTCAGGACAATTTGCACAACAACTTTTAGGGTCCAATTTATCTTGTTACCCTTGTGAAAATACAAAACTGGGGGCTAAAAATAATTTTAGTGAAAAAAAAAGAATTTTTATTTTCACCGCTCTGCGTTATAAACTGTAGTGAAACACTTGGGGGTTCAAAGCTCTCAAAACACATCTAGATAAGTTCCTTAGGGGGTCTACTTTCCAAAATGGTGTCACTTGTGGGGGGTTTCAATGTATAGGCACATCAGGGGCTCTCCAAACGCAACATGGCGTCCCATCTTAATTCCAGTCAATTTTGCATTGAAAAGTAAAATGGCGCTCCTTCCCTTCCGAGCTCTGCCATGCGCCCAAACAATGGTTTACACCAACATATGGGGTATTAGCGTACTCAGGACAAATTGGACAACAACCCTTAGGGTCCAATTTATCCTGTTACCCTTGTGAAAATAAAAAAAATTGGGGGCGAAAAGATCATTTTTGTGAAAAAATATGATTTTTTATTTTTACGGCTCTGCATTATAAACTTCTGTGAAGCACTTGGTGGGTCAAAGTGCTCACCACACATCTAGATAAGTTCCTTAGGGGGTCTACTTTCCAAAATGGTGTCACTTGTGAGGGGTTTCAATGTTTAGGCACATGTGGGGCTCTTCAAACCCAACATGGCGTCCCATCTCAATTCCAGTCAATTTTGCATTGAAAAGTAAAATGGCGCTCCTTCCCTTCCGAGCTCTGCCATGCGCCCAAACAGTGGTTTACCCCCACATATTGGGTATCAGCGTACTCAGGACAAATTGTACAACAACTTTTAGGGTCCATTTTCTCATGTTACCCTTGGTAAAATAAAACAAATTGGAGCTGAAGTAAATTTTGTGTGAAAAAAAATGTTCATTTTTATTTAAACATTCCAAAAATTCCTGTGAAACACCTGAAGGGTTAATAAACTTTTTGAATGTTGTTTTGAGCACCTTGAGGGGTGCAGTTTTTAGAATGGTGTCACACTTGGGTATTTTCTATCATATAGACCCCTCAAAATGACTTCAAATGAGATGTGGTCCCTAAAAAAGATGGTGTTGTAAAAATGAGAAATTTCTGGTCAAATTTTAACCCTTATAACTCCCTAACAAAAAAAAATGTTGGTTCCAAAATTGTGCTGATGTAAAGTAGACATGTGGGGAATGTTACTTATTATATACTTTGCGTGACATATCTCTGTGATTTAAAAGGCATAAAAATTGAAAGTTGGAAAATTGCGAAATTTTCGCCAAATTTCCATTTTTTTCACAAATAAACGCAAGTTATATCGAATAAATTTTACCACTAACATGAAGTACAATATGTCATGAGAAAACAGTGTCAGAATCGCCAAGATCCGTTGAAGAGTTCCAGAGTTATAACCTCATAAAGGGACAGTGGTCAGAATTGTAAAAATTGGCCTGGTCATTAACGTGCAAACCACCCTTGGGGGTGAAGGGGTTAAACCAGAGAGTTATATCACACAATAGTTAATAAACATTATTTCCCACATGTCTACTTAACATAACCACAAATTTTAAAACATATTTTTTCCTTAGGAAGCTATAAGATTTAAGATTTGACCAACAATTTCTCATTTTTCCAACTAAATTCACAAAACCATTATTTTTAGGGACCACATCACATTTGAAGTGACTTTGAGGGGTCTATATGACAGAAAATACCGAAAAGTGACACCGTTCTAAAAGCTGCACCTATCAAAATGCTCAAAACCACATTCAAGAAGTTTGTTAACCCTTTAGGTGCTTCACAGGAATTAAATAAATAAACATTTAACTTTTTTCACAAAAGTTTTACTTTAGATCCTATAAATGAAAAACATGTACCCAGAAATTTGTTGTGCAATTTTTCTTGAGCAAGTTGATACCCTATAAGGGGAAGACCTATTGTTTAGGTGCATGACAGGGCTCAGAAAGGTAGGAGCACCATTTGAGTGTTTGAATGTAAAATTTGCTGGAATAACAGTGGAAACTCCCCACAAGTGACACCATTGTAGAAACTAGACATTGGGTCACCATGACATTGATTGGGCCCCTGCGATTACATCGTGGAGGTGATGTTCAGAGGGCAGAGGAGGCTCCTTCATTCTGACTGTCTAAATGCTGCAATTGTTATGGATTGCAGCATTTAGGGGGTTAAAGTACTGAGAGCGGTGCAGTCACCTCTTCTGGCACTGAGTGCCGGGTGTCATCTGTCAGAATCGCTGATCACCCGGCAGCGATTGTGAGTGCACAGCCTCTGTGCGTGCAAAATTATCTGGACGTATGGATACATCCAAGTTTGCAATTGGGTTAAATGCCAGACCAATGTGCATAAGTCACTTGTTAGGGCTGCTGGAAGCACCGACTAAATATAGAGATAATAAAAGGTGCGTTCGCAGCCCGGGGTCCACCGTGCAGAGATAGAACCTGCTGCTAGGTAATGGCAGCACTATATGGCGGTACTACGCCAGAATAAACACGGGTTCTGTCACCCAGTATGAAATGATGCAAACTCTGTTGCTTCACAGAGTCGCAGGGAAACAAAGGAAATGCTGTGCCCTGTTAGCAGTCACAGGGTGCAGCAGATGGACGCTGTGGGATCCCTGAAACTCACCCCCACTGTGCTGGTGATTGATCTCGGTCTGACCCTTGGTGGCTTTTGAGTCCGCACCTGAGGATGCCCTGAGTCAGATGCTGAGATTAAGTGGGAGTTCCCACCCTACACTGACCGGTTGTTAGGACTGATTAAAGATAACCACACAGAGTGCATACAGCGCCGCTCTGGTGGACACCACTAACCACCCTAACTAGGGCTAGGACAGTGTACTGATTGCACACGGCGGCACACTGGCGGTCGCTGCTGGTTTGACGCAGTAGGATCGTGCTCTTGTGTCTAGGATAGCACTGTCAGGTGCTAGGTAGCTCCAACATTCGTGAGTATTCAACAACACTAGGAATGGGAATGATTAAGGAGCAAATCACCAGAACAGGCATACATCCACACACACACGATAACAGGTTTATACTAGCGCATGGCCGTGCGGCCATGTGAACCTTTTATGGCGGAAGCTCTCTGGAACCTTCCTAGTGGCCCAATAGGAGCTGCTACAGGACCTGAGCATGTGAACCACAACCTCCAATGGGAGGTCGTCCCTTAGGCATGCTCAGAAGGGGAAAAGCAGGACTTAGTCCCAGGAGAGCCCGCTCACCGCTGATCAGTACTGGTTACGATGGCGGAGCCTGGAAGGACAGCAGTAACCAGCTGCACAGTATCAGCTTGAGCCAGACACTGGGACCAACGTCTCTGCTGAGCAGGCTCCACTGCGGCTGGAGGAGAATGAGAGACCGCCGCTGAGATGGTTCAAGATTCCCCCTGTGCAGTGGCGGGAACTTGACACCTAACATTACCCCCTCCTATGGCCCCCCTCCTTGGGCCTCGCTACTCTTGAAGGCAGGAATGAGCTGCGGAGCCTGAGATGTGCTCAATAGGCTCCCAGGACCTGTCCTCAGGGCCATGACCCTTCCAATCCACCAAATAGAATTGTTTGCCACGTACCACCTTACACCCCATGATGGCATTCACCTCGTAATCGTCTGTGAACGAACACGAGGTCCTGGCAGATGACTCGGAAAACCGGGACAAGTGAACGGGCTTTAGGAGGGACACATGAAAGGTGTCGGTGATGCCTAGGCGTGGAGGAAGGGCCAGACTGTAGACCACAGGGTTAACCTGTTCCAGGACTTTGAAGGGACCCAAGTAGCAGAGAGCCACACCAAGTTGCCAGGAGCAAAAGTTGGAGTGGGGCACTGATGTGCATCGGCGGAGGATCTCATTCTCTCCTTGGAGGCCTGGATGGCATTCTGTGTGCGGTCCCAAATGTCACGTGCCTCCACAACCCAGTCTGCCACCTTGGAGTCGGCAGAAGACACAGGCATGGGCACAGGAACCCGCGGATGCTAGCCATAATTAATGAGGAATGGGGTCTGCCCAGTAGAGTCGGCTACTGCGTTGTTCAGCACAAACTCTGCCCACGGAAGCAAGGATGCCCAGTCATCCTGCCTGGCTGAAACAAAATGTTGCAGGTATGTGACCAGGGTCTGGTTGGCCCTCACTACCAACCCATTCTTCTCAGGATGGTATGCTGAAGAGAGATTCAGCTCGATGCTGAGTAAATGACAAAGCTCTCTCCAAAACCGAGAAGCAAACTGGGGACCCCGGTCACTGATAATTTTGTCAGGCATACCATGTAGGCGGAAAATGTGCTTAATAAACAACGCCGCCAAGGCCCGTGCAGAAGGTAGCCGAGGAAGCGGCACCAAGTGCATCATTTTGGAAAAATGGTTGATGACTACCCAAATAATGGTGCAGCTATGGAACTTGGGTAAGCCCACCACGAAGTCCATCCCGACCATCTCCCAGGGCCTGTCCACCACCGGAAGAGGATAAAGTAACCAAGCAGGCCGTTGTTGAGGAGACTTATTCTTGGTACAGGAGACACATGCCCGAATATAGTCTCAGACGTCATGAGCCATATGCGGCCACCAGTACCTCCTCGCCAAAAGCTCAGATGTCCTCTTCGTCCTAAAATGTCCACCCACCCTGGATGAGTGCACCCAAGAGAGAACCTCCAGTCACAAACTAGATGGCACAAAAGTCTTGCCTGGGCCACAGACTCTAGCGAAACCGGAGCCACAGTTCTCAGGCACTGGTTGCGCACAGCACGGCACTGGCGGTCGCTGCTGGTTTGACCCAGTAGGATCATGCTCTTGTGTCTAGGATAGCACTGTCAGGCGCTAGATAGCTCCAACATTCGGGGAGCATTCAACAACACTAGGAATGGGAATGATTAAGGATCGATCACCAGAACAGGCATACATCCATTCACACACAATAACAGGTTTATACTAGCGCATGGCTGTGCGGCCATGCAAACCTTTTATAGCGGAAGCTCTCTGGAACCTTCCTAGTGGTCCAATAGGAGTTGCTAGAGGACCTCCCCATGTGACCCCCGACCTTCAATGAGAGGTCGTCCCTTGGACATGCTCAGAAGAAGAAAAGAAGGACTTAGTCCCAGGAGTGCCCACTCGCCGGTGATCAGTACTGGTTATGATGGCTGAGCCTGGAAGGACAGCAGTAACCAGCCACACAGTATCAGCTTGAGCCAGATGCTGGGACCGACGTCTCTGCTGAGCAGGGTCCACTGTGGCTAAAGGAGAATGGGAGACCGCAGCGGAGATGGTTTGAGATTCCCCCTGTACAGCAGTGGGAACTTGACATCTAACATGACTGGTCAAAAAGGCTGTGTCTTGGTGGCTTCTCTCACTTGAGTGATTGGTCTTATCCTATTTGAATGTAAGGGTAGTGAATTTGGCAGTGGGTGAGAAACCTCCTGTTTAACCAATCACCCATGCGGCTAGGTATCTCATGGCTTTTAATGTATATTGTTGCCTTTCAAATTCAAACATACAGTATATGGCTGAATTCATACACTGAGTATCTGATGCATTCTGCTATTTTGTCAGTCAGCATTTATCAGCTGTCAGATTTATTTTAAATGATGTATTAACTTCATGCTGCAGGTTTTGGATAAATAATGGTTTAGCTTTATAGAATGGGTCAAGTCAATTACATTGGTATCACATTTGCATAACTTAATCACTTTTTTCACAAAAAAATATACAGTATATACATATATAGATATTATACATACACAGTATTTTCGATATACAGTTGCATGTAAAAGTTTGAGCTCCCCTGCTTAAAATGACTGCTATTGTGAACAGTTAAGCAAGTTGAAGATGAAAAGATCTCTAAAATGGCTAAAGTTAAAGATGACACATTTTCTTTGTATTTTAGGCACACACAAAAATAAATAAGTAAATAAATATATATATATATATATATATATATATATATATATATATATATATATATATATGTATATATACATCTTTTACATTTAAAAAATTACAAAAAGGACAATAGACCAATGAAAATGTTGGGCTCTCTGCATGGTTATTACTTTTTGCAGCCATACAAGAGTCTTTCAATTCTTGTTTGAGGGATTTTCATCCATTTTTTCTTGGAAAATTCTTCCACTTCTGTGAGATTCCTAAATCTTCTTGCAAGCTCTGCTATTTTGAGGTCTGGCCACAGATTTTCAATGATGTCCATATCATAGGACTGTGAGGGTCATTGTAAAACCTTCAGCTTGCACCTTTTGAGGCAGACTATTGTGGATTTTGATGTGTGTCTAGGATCATTGTCCATTTGCAGAAGTCATCCCCTTTTCAATTTTAGCTTTTTTACAGATGATGTTATGTTTGCATGAAGAATTTTTTTTAAAATTTCAATAAATCCATTCCTTCCTCTACCTGTGAAATGTTCCTCATGCCACTGGCTTCAACACAACCCCAAAGTATCCAACTCCATGCTTAATGGTTGGTGAGATGTTCTTTTCCTGAAATTGTCTGCCCTTTTTTCTCTACACATACCTTTGATCATTGTGGCCAAAGTGTTTCATTTAAACCTCATCAGTCCACAGAACTTGTTTCCAAAATGCATCAGGCTTGTTTAGATGTTCTTTTGCATACTTCTGACCCTGAATTTTATGTTGAGTACGCAGAAGAGATTTTCTTCTGATGACTCTTCCATGAAGTCCATATTTGTGCATTAGAACAATGTACCACAACTCCAGAGTAAATCTTTCTCAATGTCTTTTGCAGTCAAGCAGGGGTTCTGTTTTGCCTCTCTAGCAATCCTACAAGCAGCTTTCACTGAAATTGTGCTTGGTCTTCCTTATCTTGACTTCCACTGTTCCTGTTAATTGCCATTTCTCACTTACATTTTGAACTGAGGCATAGACAACTTGAAAACGCTGTGCTATCTTCTTATAGCCTTCTCCTGCTTTGTGGGCCTCTATCATTTTCATTTTCAGAGTGCTAAGAAGCTGCTTAGAAGAACCCATGGCTGCTTGTTTTTGGCACAAGCATAGTGTTCAAGATTGGCCTGGGTTGGAGTAGTAGTATTGAAATCATTAATGGCAGCCCCAGCAGGTAGCATAGTCAGGAATAGCCAGAGGTCAGTACACAGGAGCTGTGTATTAGGCTGTCAGGCACACTCTGTCTGAATAGTGTATCGAGCTTTGCTTCCGGTCAGATTGGACTGGCTATAGTGTATGGCAAAGCCAAAGGCCTTTGTCAGGCTTCATTTGCATAGTAATTCATCATCACTCTATGATCACAATGCAGGGATGTTGATGGGGTGACATGTTTCACTGTCACAATTTACAGTGGTATATCAGTGGTTAAACAGCCAGAATCGATGAGGACAACAATTGTAGCTGTACATCAAGAGTCCAGCTGTATGTACAGTATTTGTCAAGTTCCTGCAGCTGACATTACAGTTCAGAAGCTGTGCCTTAATATCAGCATCACATATAAATCCATCAAACTGACATGTCCTCATGATGGATATACATTATAAGTCAAAGAGCACTAAGGGCTTAATTCTTGCCTTACATATATTTACTTAACATTGAACTCAGGGAAGCTGAGATATTTTTTTATGACATTAAAACAAAGTCAGCCGTTGTGATGATATCATTGTATGGATTGAACTAGATAGATTCTGCCTTCTATGAGCCCATTCAATTTCCGTCCAATTTTATAATGAGAGAAAACAGAGATTAATACAATTCATGGTTTTTTTTTTAAACTCAATGCTATAAAAATTTACAGTGGGATAGATTAAACCAATGCCGTCTAATTCTTCAACAATGCCGTCTAATTCTTCAACAATGGAGACTTAGACAGTATTAAACTGCGCCAGATTTTTCAGAATGATTCATGATGTTTGTCTAGTCTAAATTAAATTAAAATGCAGAATGGTTGGCATAATTTGTGGCAGAAAATGTGCACCAAAATTTGGTGTCAAACAAGAGACCATACTCCTTTTCAAGGATGACAAACTCATTTTCACTTATGCCATAGTTCAAATTTGGACAAGGTGCAAAAAGTAATAAATATGGCATAAGTCATGACTTCTTTGACACAAATTGTCACAGAATTTTGGCACATTTAGTATGATAAATATCTCCCATGACCCTTATATAGGAATGACAGGACAACAATATTATAATAATTTTTAATATAAACATATATTGCTTAATTTTTGTGCACTTTGTATTACTATGCCTATAACAAATCCTGAAATACCATATTGTTACACTAGTCACTAGTGATGAGCGAGTATACTCGTTGCTCGGGTGACCGTCAGGTATTTGTTAGTGTTCGGAGATTTAGATTTCATCACCTCAGCTGAATGATTTACAGCTACTAGCCAGCCTGAGTACATGTGGGGTTGCCTGGTTGCTAGGGAATCCCCACATGTAATCAAGCTGTCTAGTAGCTGTAAATCATTCAGGTGAGGGAATGAAAATTAAATCTCCAAGCAGTCATAAATACTCGGAGACCACCCGAGCTTGCTCGGGAAAAACCGAGCAACGAGTATACTCGCTCATCACTACTGGTCACTAAAGTAAATACAATATGTTTATATATCCTGTTTTAGAAGTACACTTTTCAATTTGCTATATAGACTGAGACAGTTTATCAGAGGCGTTCCAGTATGATAACCCTAAACCACCTTGCAATTTTCTGTTTTTTGAATTTCCGTTTATTTCTACCCTTCTACCCAGAGCCATAACTTTTTTTATAGTCAATTTGGCTATGTGACGGCTCGCTTTTTGTTGGACAAGTAGTAATTTTGAATAACACCATTGATTCAATTTCAATTTTTTTTCTTTTTGTTTGCCATGTTCACTAAATGATAAAATTGACCTGGCAATATGATTCCCTAGGTCAGTAAAAGTATGCAGATACCAAACATGAATAGGTTATTTTAAGTGGTGAAAAAAAAATCCAAAGTTTGTAAGAAAAAAAAAAAGTTGCTGCTTTCTGAGACCCGTAGCATCTCCATTTTTCTGGATCTCAGGCTGTGTGAGGGCTTATTTTTTGTGTACCAAACTTGTTTTTATTGATATCATTTTGAGGTAGATACCATATTTTGAACACCTGTTATTGCAATATTGTGGCGACCCAAAAAAAAAATTCTGGGATTTTGATTATTTTCTTGTTACAAAATCTATTGATCGGACTAATTTACTATATATTTTGATAGATCTGACATTTCTGAATGCAGCCATACCAAATATGTGTTTTGTTTTTTAATTGTTTTATTTTGAGTGGAGCAAAAGGGTAGTGATTTGAACTTTTATGCTTTTTAATTTTTTAAAAATATTTTTTAAATGCTTTTTATTAATTTTCACTTGCTTCAATAGTCTTCTTAGGATAAATCATGATCTCTTATGAATGCCGGCCTTGTGCCAGCATTCATAGCAGTTTCATAATTACAGGCAAGGGGGTCTTCTGCAGACCCCAATGTTTATGACAATCCATCAATACCTCACGATCACGTGACAGGGGAAATGATGTGCATGTCTTATGATGTGCTTCCGGATCGTGCAAGTTTAATGTAGCTGTCACAGATTGACAGCGGCATTTAGCATGTTAACAACAGCGAGTGGATTGCGGAATGACCTGCAGCTGCTAGAGGCATATGACAGCTGATCAGATCAGCTGTTATGTGCAGGGAAATATGTGGGCTCAGCGCTGCAGCCTGCATCAAACGCGATAGATGACCTTGGATATACTTATATGTCCATGGTCGTAAAGTGGTTAAAATAAACTATGATATAATATAGACAGCGATATAATGACAACTTAATCGCAGTACTGCAGACATACATAAGGCTGAGGATCAAACCTGGAAATTATATTCACAGACAAGACTCCGTCTGCTGCTCTCCTGCCTTTTCCTGGTCTCTGGGGAAGGAGGCTACAGCTCATCATTTAAGAACATAATAATCCTTTATATTTTTCCGTCACTGAACTCTAATTAATTGCAATTGAGCGATGTGTATCCTGCTGCACTCTATATACAGATAATATATCACAGGACTGTTTCTTTGTTATGTCTGCCCATTTTAAAAATTTTTGTAAAAAATAGCAACACCACATCATTTTTTTCTTACAAGCTTACATCTAATAATTCAACAAAACACATGCGATATTCCCTCTAATGTGTCTCTGCCAAGTCTTCATTCTATTTAAATGCTGCCAGAACACCCACACAAACGGATTGACAGCTTGTCTTATATGAGAGAGTGGGATTCGTGGGTTATCTCTGTGCATTTTTATTTTTACTTTAAATAGGATAGAATAACTAACACACAGAACAAATAATGAACCTTTTATGTTCTTCCTTCATTCCATGTGGTACCCTGATTTATTTGATTTCTCGACTCTCTCCAAAAACAAACTGTTTATTACTATCTTGCCATGGTATATATGATCTATCATAAGAATGATGGGCAAAGAGTCCTGGAATTTAAGATGTTATCTCCACAGAACCTTGATCTCAACCTCCAGTTTGTCTGGAATTGCATGAAAAGACAGAAGGATTTATGCCAACCTACATACTCAGAAGATCAGTGGTTAGTTCTCCAAGATATTTGGAAAAATTTTCCTGACAAGTGCCTTCAAAAACTGACTGCAACTGTACTGTATGTAGAAGGATTGATGCTGTGTGGAAGCCAGGTAAAAGGAGGCCACATCAAATATCAATTCGATCTAATTTCTGTGTTGTTCATTCACTTTTTCATTTTGTTAATTGAAGCACAAACTGATAACACTTTTTTTTTTACACCTGCCTAAAATGTTGGCCTATTACCGTACATGTATATATCTATGTATCTATATATGTCTATATATATCTATATATATATCTATATCTATCTATCTATCTATCTATCTATCTATCTATCTATCTATCTATCTATATTACTAGATGGTGGCCCGATTCTAACGCATGGGGTATTCTAGAATATGCATGTCCACATAGTGTATTGCCCAGCCATGTAGTATATTGCCCAGCCACGTAGTATATTGCCCAGCCACATAGTATATTGCCCAGTCATGTAGTATATTGCCCAGTCACGTAGTATATTGCCCAGCCACGTAGTATATTGCCCAGCCATGTAGTATATTGGCCAGTCATGTAGTATATTGCCCAGCCACGTAGTATATTGCCCAGCCATGTAGTATATTGGCCAGCCACGTAGTATATTGCCCAGCCACGTAGTATATTGCCCAGCCACGTAGTATATTGCCCAGTCACGTAGTATATTGCCCAGTTACGTAGTATATTGCCCAGCCACGTAGTATATTGCCCAGCCACGTAGTATATTGCCCAGCCACGTAGTATATTGCCCAGTCACGTAGTATATTGCCCAGCCACGTAGTATATTGCCCAGCCACGTAATATATTGCCCTGCCACGTAGTATATTGCACAGCGACGGAGTATACAGCACAGAGCCACGTAGTATACAGACTTAAAATAAAAAATAAACATATACTCACCTTCCGAAGGCCCGTTGAAGTCCTGGCCCTGTGTGAAGTGCACGCGGCAGCTTCCGGTCCCAGGGTTGGTATGAGCGCAGGATCTGTGATGACATCACGGTCACATGACCATGACGTCTTGGCAGGTCCTTCTCGCATACCATCCTTGGCACCGGAACATGCCGCTTGCATGGAGCGGTCACCAGAGCATCGCGAGGAGCGGGAAAGGCGGCGGAAGGTGAGTATATAGTGATTTTTTATTATTTTTATTATTTTTAACATTAGATCTTTTTACTATTGATGCTGCATAGGCAGCATCAATAGTAAAAATTTGGTCACACAGGGTTAATAGCAGCATTAATGGAGTGCGTTGCACCGCGGCATAACGCGGTCCTTTTAGTGCTGCCATTAACCCTGTGTGAGCGCTGACTGGAGGGGAGTATGGAGCAGGCGCCGGGTATTGACTACGGGGAGGAAGGAGCGGCCATTTTGGCGCCGGACTGTGCCCGTGGCTGATTGGTCGTGGCTGTTTTGCAGCGACCAATCAGCGAGTTGGATTTCCGTGACAGACAGAGGCCGTGACCAATGAATATCCGAGACAGACAGACAGATGGAAGTACCCTTTAGACAATTATATAGTAGATGAACTCTCTCAGGTAGGCATTAGGCAGTGTTTAGCAAATAAACAGTTCATTTAGCAGGCACATATTGTATGTATTGTATGTCAGAACAGATTAGTCCTTTCTCCGGAAGCAAACTTCATACACAAAAGAGGCATGATCCTGCCATGCCTTTGTATCCCCTTTAACTTCCACGCGGTTCTCTGCAGCTCCAACACACAGACTGCTCAGCTTTCTTAGCTGACCCATGCAGTCTCCATTCAGTGAGAAACCTTGGCATGTTTCTCTCCCAGCTACATCTCACATTATGACTGGACACTCACCATATTCAGCACACTTCACTCTGCTTTATCCAGCAGACTGACACTCCTACTGAACACAGGCCCTGCTTCTACTAAAAGCTAGGCAGGCAAATCTAATCAAATCCTGCAGAACTAGTAGTTAACCCTGTCCTACCTGGTTTTGCCACAATATGTATTGTATTTATTAATATATAGATATATGCATATCTCACAAAACATTATTTTTAAATAAAGTGCCACAAAAAAGTATTCATACCCTGTGAAGGTTTCCACATTGTTTATATTACACCCACAAACATACACTAGCAATGTTCAAGTCTTGCCACAGATTCTCAATGGGAATTAGGTCTGCATTGGGACCAGGCCATTCACACACATGCATATGGTTTGAGCTCAACACTTCCGTTGTAGCTCTGGCAGTTTGTTTATGGTCATTGTCCAGCTGGAAGTTGAACCTACACCCCAGGTACAAGTCTCTTGCAGTCTATAACACATTTTCCTCCATTATAGCCCATACATCTCTCCATCAACTCTGACCAGCTTCCTTGTCCCTGCTGAAGAAAAGAATACCCATAGCATGATGCTGCCACCACCATGTTTAATAGTGGGGATGGTATTTTCAAGCGGATATGCAGTGTAAATTTTCTGCCACACATAGCATTTTGCATTTAGTCAAAAAACTTTTACTTTGGTCTCACCCTGACCATCATACTTTCTTACATGTGCTAGCTGTATCCCCTACATAGCTTTTTGTAAATTGCAAATGGGACTTCTTATGGCTTTCTTTCAAAAATGTCTCTCTTCCTGTGACTCTTCCATAAAGGACAGATTTGTGGAGTATATGATTAATAGTTGTCATGTGTACAACTTTCCCACCTGGCCTGTGAATCTATGCTTCTCCTTCAGAGTGACAAAGGGCCTTTTGGCTGATTCTCTAATTACTGTTCTCCTTGCTTAGGATGTCAGTTTAGGAGGACAGCCATGTCTTGGTAGATTTGCAGTTGTGCCATACTCTTTCCATTTCTGTATGATGGATTAAACAGTGAGTTGTTCAGAGCTTGGTCTATTTTTTATGACCTAACCCTGCTTTGCTCTTCTCCACAACTTTGTCCCTGGCATATCAAAACCCTAACTATGACATACAAAACCATCCACAACCAGTCTCCTCCATACATCTGTGACATGGTCTCCTGATACTTACCTACATGCATCTTTCAATCCTCTGAAGATCTCCTTTACTCCCCTCTAATTTCTTCTTCCCACAACCACATACATGACTTCTCCCGTGCTTCCCCCATACTCTGGAACTCTCTACCCCAACACATCAGACTCTCACCTACCATGGAAACCTTCAAAAAGAACCTGAAGACCCACCTCTTCCGACAAGCCTACAGCCTGCAGTGATCCTCAGTCTGCTGAACCGCCGCACAACTATCTCTACCCTTTCCTAGTGTATCCTCACCCATCCCCTCGTGGGCAGGGTCCTCCCTCCTTCTGTACCTATAAGTGCCTTTTTTTTCTTCATGTTTATTGTACTTGTCTACATTTTCCCCTTTTCACATGTAAAGCACCCTGGAATAAATGGTGCTATAAAAATGTCTAATAATAATAATAATAATAATAATATCTGGTGTGTTCACTTGTTTAAAACCCCTAATGTTCTCAAACAAAACTAAGGCCTTCACAGAATAGCTGCAGCTATACTTAGAAAAAATTATACACAAGAGGCCTCAAATTATTAATTATGTGACTTTTGGAGACAATTGGTCACTCAGGAATTTATTTAGGAGTATCAAAATACAGGGGTGAATACAAATACATGTCACAATTTACTTTACAACTACTTGTTACTTTGTGTTGGTATATTACACAAATTTACAATAAAATACATTTAAGGCTACTTTCACACTAGCCGAGGTTCCCGACGCTAGCGTTGTCTCCGCCGCACAACGGGGCAGCGGATGCATTTTTCCAGCGCATCCGCTGCCCCATTGTGAGGTGCGGGGAGGTGGGGGCGGAGTTGCGGCCGCGCATGCGCGGTCGGAAAAAGCGGACCGTCGTTAGCAAAAAACGTTACATGTAGCGTATTTTGGTCCCGACGGTCCGCTACAACACGGCGCAACCGTCGCACGACGGTTGCGACGTGTGTCAATCCGTCGCAATACGTCGCTTAATGTAAGTCTATGGGGAAAAAACGCATCCTGCAAGCACTTTTGCAGGATGCGTTTTTTCAGCAATACGACGCATTGTGGCGGATTGCAGTTAACGCTATTGTGAAAGTAGCCTTAGCTTATGGTTGTAACGTGATAAAAGTGTGGAAAAGTTCAAGGGGTAAGAAGCGGTTTTCAAGTCACTGTATGCAATGTATATACAGTGTACAATGTATATATAAATATATATCATTTTCTTGTGAGATGTGAGTTAATGGGCACCAAAGAAGTAACCCCATCATTCAGGAAAAGTTGGGTGTGAAGAAATTATGAAACCAGAAAAACTAGATATCTTTAAGTAATTAAAGGCAGATTTGGGCTACAGACCTGTCTCTTCTGTATGTTCCACTGTAGTCTTGCAGAACTGGGGTCATCATGAGTTTAAATCTCACCAAGGACAACATCTGCAAGAAGCTTGTATGTTCCCCCTGTATTGCGTGAGTTTCCTTTGGGTTCTCTGATTGTGACTGCCAACTGAAATAGTAATGATAATGTCTGTGGAAATTAATGGCGCTATATAAGTGAGTAAAATAAATATTCATTGAGTCAGAGTATTGGACTTTCCCACTCTGAGCCTCCCCATACACAAACAGGGGAGTTCTCTTACACATTATATTACATAGACACATCTTGCTAAGCAGCATTTTAAAAGGAACATAAACTAAATTAATATATCCTGCAAAATCACTGCAGCATGGTGTATGGGAGAGAAGAAAATAAAATAGGATAATGAAGTATATTGCAAAAATTCATAACTGAATGCCTGAAGAATAGTTAAATATAAAAAATAATAAGTATATACTTGTATTCTACATGTAATAAGAATTCTTGACTATTTTTTTCTACATGTTTGAACAATTCTGTTTCATGCTGAACCACTCCTATTCCTTGTAGAAGGGAATAAATAAATTGATAACTGAGTGTTAGAGCTTGATCACACCACCATATTTTCCATCCAAGTGCGATCCAACAAAACATCAGACCACAGAATATATTCTATGGGGCCACATAAATCTGATTTTGTCTTTGGTCCGAGCCATGGTGGGGAAAAACATTGCAGCATGTCTGAGATTGATCCGATACTCAAATCACACTCAGTCATGCAAGTTGATGAGTGCTTGGAAACTATTGGACTGCACTTGAATGTCATCTGAGTGCACTCCACTTTCTGCATTCTTACAGAATGAAGAAGATGGAGAACTTTTTTCCTCATCTTCTCCTCATCCAAGAGAATAGATTTAGTTTATTACATAATCAGCCTGATTCTACGGTCATCTACACCTGCCCGTAATGAGCCATTTGAAAAAGAGGTGTGTCCATGCACAGTGATTAAGAGAAAAAGAAAAAGAAAAAGAGGTTCGCATAATCAGCTCAAACTTTTTGCCCCACCTCCTCACAGCTGAAGTTGCATTAATATGCCACAACGGAATTCGGGTGCTCATTCAGAAAAAATGGAAGTTCAATCATTTGTGGAATCTGTCAGAAAGAAGAGCACTCACCATCCGTGCAAATTGTCCATTCTTTATTGTGACATCACGTCAAATACAGGGCATAACAGGGAGAAACAGTGATTCCAAGAGACGACTGCCGTTTCGCGCTGCCGCGCTTCTACGGGTCTTGATTAACGGGTCTTGGTTTTACAAAACCATTTTTTTAGGGACCATTGCACATTTGAAGTAACTTTGAAGGGTCTATAGTAAAGAAAATACCCCAAAATGACACCATACTAAAAACTGCACACCTTAAGGTGCTCAAAACTACACTCAAGAAGTTTATTAACCCTTCAGGTGCTTCACAATATTTACTTTTCTTTCGCAAAAATTTTCCTTTTGACCTATTTTTTTAACTTTTGCAAGGATTACAGGAGAAAATGGACCATAAATTTTGTTTTGCATTTACTTCTGAGCATGTATATACCCCTTATGTGGGGGAAATCTACTGTTGGGACGCATGGCAGAGCTCGGAAGGGAAGGAGCGCATTTGACTTTTCGAATGTAAACTATGCTGAAATAATTAGCTTCCTCCATGTCACATTTGGAGAGCCCCTGATGTGCCTAAACAGTGGAAACCCCCAACAAGTGACACCATTTTGGAAACTAGACCCCTTAGGGAACTTATCTAGATGTGTATTGTGCACCTTGATCCCACAGGTGCTTCACGGAACTTTATAACGTAGAGCCATGGAAATAAAAGCATATTTTGCATTTTATAAAGGCAGCAGGAGAAATTGCACCACACCGTTTGTTGTGCAATTTTTCCTGAGCACGCCGATACCCCATATGTGCGGTAATACTACTGCTTGGATGCACAGCAAGGCTCAGAAGGGAAGGAGCACCATTTGACTTTTTTAATGTAAAATATGCTGGAATAATTAGTGGCCTCCATGTTGCGTTTGGAGAGCCCCTCATGTGTCTAGACAGTGGAAACCCCCAGCAAGTTACACCATTTTGAAAACTAGACCCCTTAGGGAACTTATCTAGATGCATATTGAACACCTTGAACCCACAGGTGCTTCACAGAAGTTTATAGCGTAGAACTGCGGAAATAAACAAAATAACATTTTTCCGATAAAAATATTTTTAGCTCCATATTTTGCATTTTCATAAAGGTAACAGGAGAAATTGCACCTTACAATTTGTTGTGAAATTTCTCCTGAGCATGCTGATACCCCATATATGGGGGAATACTACTGTTTGGGTGCACGGCAGGAATCAGAAGAAAAGGAGCGCCATTTGACTTTGAATGTAAAATAAGCTGGAATCGATAGCAGACGCCATGTTGCGTTTAGAGAGCCCCTGATGTGACCAAACAATGGAAACCCCCAATAAGTGACCCATTTTGGAAACTAGACCCCTAAAGAAATATACTCAGATGTCTGGTGAGCACCTTGAACCTCCAGGGGCATCACAGAATTTTATAATATTGAGGGACAGAGTGCTATTTGACTCTTGGAGAACAAATTATTACAGAATAGTTTCCAGACTCTATGTAAAGGGGTCCTAAATACCCAAAAAGCAGAATCCAAACTCAAGTGACCCCAGTTTGGAAATTATACCCCTTTAGGAATTTATCTACATGCGTAGTGATGATTTTGACTCCACAAGTGTTTTCCAGAAACCGGCAGCAGTGGATGTTGCTGAGTGAAAAATGCAAACTGCCATTATAGTGACCAGTATGCTGTAGTGACCAGTAAGTTGCAGTCATCCGTACGTTATGCCCAGCCCATGCTTCCAGATAGGGGGCTCTCGTCACTACAGAAATGCCAAACATGTGGTTTAGGTACACTGTGGGGCTCAGAGGGGAGGGGGCAGCGCAGAATTAATTTCAGGGGGTGAGTAGCCATAACGCTTTTCCAGAGCCTTTGTACTACTAGTAATGTGGAATCCCCCTATATTTCTGTTAACAGATCATGGACCTGAGTGAGGACTTGCTTTTATTGTGCATTAAGTGGAAGTTTTTATTGGGAACATTTTACATAACGTTTGGGATCACATTTAACTGGCGCTCTATGCTGAGTACTTACTTTGGGGTTTCTATCTGTTAGGTGTCAAGTTCTCGCCACTGCACAGGGGGAATCTTGAACCATGTCCACTGCGGTCTCCCATTCTCCTCCAGCCACAGTGGAACCTGCTCAGCAGAGACATTGATCCCAGCATCTGGCTGGGAGCCTTTCCAGGCTCAGCCCTTGTTGCCAGCACTGATCAGTGGTGAACTGATGTTCCAGGGACTATGTCCTGTTTCTCCCCTACTGAGCATTCCCACGGGTTGACCCAGTTCGCTAAATCTATTTTAAGTTTAGTTTACTCCTGACACTACTGTAGCAGTGTCAAGCGCAAGAGGTCTCGAGGGACTCTGACCCTGAGTCTTGGGGCAGATTTCTGTGACTCCTTGGTTGCGCTCTCTGTGCGGTACCGTGGCCCTGTGACGCAACAGGGGTCGCTTCCTTCATACCGGGTGAAGCTAACCCATGTGTGTCTTCTCTTAATATCGCATATAGTCCGCCATTACCGAGCAGCAGGTGTCTTCTCTGCACGGTGGACCCCGGACTGCGAACACATTTTATATCACCTCTTATTTATATTTGGTGCATTCCGCCAGTCCTAACACTATCACACATAACACTAAATCTCTAGGGACTGAGATCTTAATTAAGCCACGCCCTCTGAGGAAGCGGTAACGTTCAAACGCGAAACGCGCGTTAGGGTATGTGACTGGGATCCGGACGGGACCTCTACTTCACTCCACATGGATAATTAATATCTTTATTTGTATCATGTGCACTTTGGCTCGTAGCTACCACAGTAGCATTCATGTTTGCATTTATATTACTAAGCCAGGCCTCCTGACATTGGCAGATAGCTTTAAGTGCACTTGTTGACAGCATATTTACTGCATGTTTTAGGGATTTAGTGTGCTATTGTCCCGTACTGGTGCTCTCAGCTCACCATTGTAACCACGGATTTAGTCACTTTACTGTTACTTTGTTGTAAATGGTAATATTTTACTCATGGCATTGATGTGCCCTCAATAAATTTTGTATTATTTGTTAAACTGTTTTTGGCAATTTTTTGACTCATGGCTCTCCGATTTGTGCAATATATATATATATATATATATATATATATATATATATATATATATACAGTACAGACCAAAAGTTTGGACACACCTTCTCATTGAAAGATTTTTCTGTATTTTCATGACTATGAAAATTGTACATTCACACTGAAGGCATCAAAACTATGAATTAACACATGTGGAACTATATACTTAACAAAAAAGTGTGAAACAACTGAAATTATGTCTTATATTCTAGGTTCTTCAAATTAGCCACCTTTTGCTTTGATGACTGCTTTGCACACTCTTGGCATTCTCTTGATGAGCTTCAAGAGGTAGTCACCGGGAATGGTTTTCACTTCACAGGTGTGCCCTGTCAGGTTTAATAAGTGGGATTTCTTGCCTTATAAATGGGGTTGGGACCATCAGTTGTGTTGAGCAGAAGTCTGGTGGATACACAGCTGATAGTCCTACTGAATAGACTGTTAGAATTTGTATTATGGCAAGAAAAAAGCAGCTAAGTAAAGAAAAACGAGTGGCCATCATTACTTTAAGAAATGAAGGTCAGTCAGTCCGAAAAATTGGGCAAACTTTGAAAGTGTCCCCAAGTGCAGTTGCAAAAACCATCAAGCGCTACAAAGAAACTGGCTCACATGAGGACCGCCCCGGAAAGGAAGACCAAGAGTCACCTCTGCTTCTGAGGATAAGTTTATCCGAGTCAACAGCCTCAGAAATCGCAGGTTAACAGCAGCTCAGATTAGAGACCAGGTCAATACACAGAGTTCTAGTAGCAGACACATCTCTACAACAACTGTTAAGAGGAGACTTTGTGCAGCAGGCCTTCATGGTAAAATAGCTGCTAGGAAACCACTGCTAAGGACAGGCAACAAGCAGAAGAGACTTGTTTGGGCTAAAGAACACAAGGAATGGACATTAGACCAGTGGAAATCTGTGCTTTGGTCTGATGAGTCCAAATTTGAGATCTTTCGTTCCAACCACCGTGTCTTTGTGCGACGCAGAAAAGGTGAACGGATGGACTCCACATGCCTGGTTCCCACCGTGAAGCATGGATGATTCAGTGTGATGGTGTGGGGGTGCTTTGCTGGTGACACTGTTAGGGATTTATTCAAAATTGAAGGCATACTGAACCAGCATGGCTACCACAGCATCTTGCAGCAGCATGCTATTCCATCTGGTTTGTGTTTAGTTTGACCATCATTTATTTTTCAACAGGACAATGACCCCAAACACACCTCCAGGCTGTGTAAGGGCTATTTGACAAAGAAGGAGAGTGATGGGGTGCTACGCCAGATGACCTGGCCTCCACAGTCACCAGACCTGAACCCAATCGAGATGGTTTGGGGTGAGCGGGACCGCAGAGTGAAGGCAAAAAGCTGGATTACTTACCGGTAATGCTCTTTTAATGAGTCCACGACAGCACCCCACATGAGAGAGAGGGATCCGCCCATAGGAACAGGAAACCTACAGAATTATAGGAGGTGGTCCCCTCTCCTCTTCAGTTTAGTTTTCAGAGTATAAAGGGAACCGCAAAGTTTTAGTATTAACTCATAATCAGCAATTACAATTATCTTAAACTCTATACAACCATTATTTGTGAGCTTAAAAGAAGGAAATTGTGCAAAATTTGGGAGGGTAGTAAATGGGTGCTGTCGTGGACTCATTAAAAGAGCATTACCGGTAAGTAATCCGGCTTTTTACCCTTTGCCATGACAGCACCCCACATGAGAGATTTTCAGAGAGTCATTATCTGGGTGGGATTACTGTACTAAGAACAGCTCTACCAAAGGTCAGGTCAGAAGATGTAGATAGATCAAGTCTATAATGGTTGTAAAAAGTAGAAGGTGTAGACCAGGTGGCGGCCTTACATATTAAATGGATTGGGACATCTGCTTGTTCAGCCCAGGAGGAAGCCATGGTTCATTTTGAATGTGCTTTTATACCCACTGGAGGAATCTCACCTTTTGATGCATAGGCCAAGCAGATAGCTTCTCTGATCCACCGAGATATGATAGCTTTTGTGACCCCATGTCCTTTCTTGTGGCCCTGAAAGGAGACAAACAGAGCCCTACTCTGCCTCCATGTCTGAGACCTTTCTATAAAGGTCAGGATGGCTCTTCTGACATCTAAGGTGTGGAACTTATGTTGTTCTGGAGTTACAGGGGAATCAAAAAAGGAAGGGAGAAAAATTTCCTGTGATCTGTGGTAGGTGGATGCCACCTTAGGGAGGTATGAGGGGTCTGCTTTTAGGACTATTCTATCTTGAAATATTAGTAAGAAAGGTGGGTCTACTGATAGGGCCTGGATGTCGCTAACCCTTCTAGCTGAGGTTAGGGCTACCAATAGGGCTACTTTATATGTTAAGACATTTAGAGGTATGGAATCTAGTGGCTCAAATGGGGAGCCGGTTAGAGCCTCCAGTACTAGATTTAAATCCCACGGAGGTAGACGGGGAATATGGATCGGGTTACTACGTTCACAAGACTTTATAAATCTGGAGATCCACCTATTAGCTGCTATATTGCATCCATATAGGGCTCCTAATGCTGAGACCTGAACTCTTAAGGTGTTTACCGATAATATAGGTATCACCGGAACTTGCTTAGTGAACGGTACTGTATAAAAGTTTAAGAATTTATTCCATACCCTACTATACATTAGGGTGGTAGATCTTTTCCTACTTAATAAAAGGGTGTTTACTAGTTCCACTGAAAACCCCCTTGAACGTAATAGTTGCCTCTCAAATTCCACGCCATCAAGTGAAGACCTTTCACTTGCGGGTGGAAAAAGGGGCCCTGGAACAGCAGCTCCTTGTCTGATGGAAGAATCCATGGGTCGCATAGACACATGGCCTGGAGACAAGAGAACCATGGTCTTTTTGGCCAAAAGGGTGCGATGAGGATTACTCTTACTTGTTCCCTCCTGATTTTTCTGATCACTAGTGGAATCAGAGACATCGGAGGAAAGGTGTATGCCAGTTTGAACTTCCAAGGGTGGTGAAGAGAGTCCAACATGTCTGGATGATCCATGAAGTTCAGGGAAGCGAACCTTTTTACTTGTCTGTTGTCTCTTGTGGCAAACAGATCTATTTGTGGTATACCCCATGTTCTTGTTATCATTCTGAATATGGTTCTGTTTAAGGTCCATTCCCCTTGGCGTAACATGTTTCGACTGAGGTAGTCTGCTTTGATGTTTTCTACACCTTTGATGTGTAGGGCTGTTAGGGATGAAAGATGAGTCTCTGCTAGCTGGAAGATGTCTGCTGCTATGGTCATCAGACTTTCTGACCATGTACCACCTTGACGGTTCACATATGCCCCTGTGGTGGAATTGTCCGAGAAAACCCTTACATGTGTTCCTTGAATCTGTGGAAGAAAATGATTTAAGGCATATTCTACCGCTCTTAATTCTTTCCAATTGGAAGAACATGTTAATTCTGCCTGATCCCAAGTATCTTGGGCCAGACTATCCTCCATATGTGCACCCCACCCCATAGGGCTGGCATCGGTGGTAATTATCTTAGAAGGGTCTATTATCCATGGTACACCCTTTGAAAGGTGCTCTATATCTAGCCACCAGGATAGGGATTCTATGACATCTCTGGAAAGAGTTAGTTTACTTTCCAGATGTCCTTCTTTTCCTTGAGCTGACAACACTTCATACTGTAATTGACGGGTATGAAATTGAGCCCATGGCACAGCTGGGATACACGAGGATAATGATCCCAGTAAGGACATAGCTTTCCTTAGTGTCATGTGTGGGTTTTCCATTGCCTCTGACACTTTTGATTGCATAGTCACTCTTTTTGACTGTGGGAGGAAGCATTTCTGACTTACGGAGTCTAGCTGGATTCCTAGAAATGTTTGAACGGTTTCTGGATTCAGCCTGGACTTATCGAAGTTGACGATCCAACCTAACTCCTGTAGGGACGAGATCATATTAGATAATCGAATCTTACATTGAGGTATAGAATTTCCTACTACTAGAAAATCATCTAGGTAGGGTATTATCAAAGTGTCCCATTGGCGTAGATGAGCCATCACTTCTAATATCACTTTTGTGAAGATGCGGGGAGCCATAGAAAGCCCAAACGGCATTGCTACGTATTGAAAGTGACGAACCTGTCCTGCCAGGATGACTGCTACCCTTAGGTACTGCTGGTGTTCGGCATGTATGGGAAGATGATAGTAGGCATCTTTTAGGTCTATCCCAGCCATGACACATCTAAAGAACAAAAGTTTGATGGCAGAACTAATGGATTCCATTTTAAAAGTATGATTACGCAAAAAAGAATTTAATTTTTTGAGATTTATGATGGATCTGAATGAACCATCTGGTTTATTGATCAAGAATAAAGGGGAATAGAACCCTCTCCCTTCTTTATCCTGAGGAACCTCTATTAGGACTCTTTTAGATGAGATAGGATCTCTGATTCCAGAGCCCTTTGTTGCTCCCATCCTTTTGGTGATGTTACTACAAAAGAATCCCAAGGGATTCGATCAAACTCCAATTTTAAACCGTATTGTATAATGTCCAGAATCCATTGGCTAGATGTTATTTATTCCCATTTGGGAAAGAAAAATTTTAATCTGCCACCTACTTCATGGTTAGCGGTATTTGTTACGCTTTGGATTATAGGATCCGCTAAACAAAGCACCTTTTTGTTTTGGATCTTTCGTCTCCCATCGCTCCCTTTGCTCAAACGGTTTGTTTCTGGTAAAGGGGCGTCTTCTGAAGGCTCTCCTGTAAGATGGAAGAGATTGATTAGGGAAGCCTTTCTTTCTCTCTCCCACTTTATTCAGGAGTTCATCCAACGTTTTCCCAAAAAGGAACTCACCCTGGCAGGGGATAGCACAAAGTTTTGCTTTTGCCTGTACGTCCCCTTTCCAGTTTTTTAACCAGAGTGCTCGCCGTGCTGTGTTCACTTGGCAGGCTGATCTGGCTGCTAGGCATAGCGAATCCACAGAGGCATCTGCCAGGAATCGCTTCTTTAATTAGAGGGATTTTCGGCAAGATTGATTCTCTCAAAGTTCTACCTCTAATTTGTTCCTCCAGCTGTTCCATCCACACTAGTAGTGACCTTGCAGTGCAGGTACTAGAGATAACTGGCCTGAATTCCCCTGTGTTAGCTTCCCACGATCTTTTTAGTAAGGCTTCTGCTTTACGGTCTAACGGGTCTGTCAAGACCCCTGAATCCTCAACCGGTAAGACCGATTGTTTAGACGTGGAAGCGACTGCGGCTTCAACCTTTGGCACCTTTGACCAGGAATTTAGTTCCTCTTCACTGAAGGGATAGCGTCTCTTAGAGGATGATGGTAGGAAACCTCTTGTATTTTGCTTATCCCATTCTTTTTTAATTAGGTCCTTAATAGTGGGTATGACGGGGAAGGATCTACGTTTTTTCTGTCCTAACCCCGCAAACATGATGTCTTGAGCCGATTTTTTCCCTTTCTCGTCTGGGCAACCCATTGTGCTCCTGACAGATTTTACTAAGTTGTCTATACTGCTGTTAGGTAGACAAAGTCCCCCTTCATTCTCGGATGAACTCGGCTGGGATCCAGATTCATCCGAGGATCTATGTACATCCTCTGATTCTGATCTTGCTGGAGATCGGGACCTGCCTGGTTGGCGGGTACTGGTGCTACTTGTATGCGCCAAACCCTGCATTTCTTCCCGGATTATAGCTCTAATATCAGACGGAGTAATTATATTCTCCTGCTGTAAGGTTAGCATGATACATTCTGAGCATAACCATTTGGTATAAGAATCTGGAAGGGGCTGCGTACACAAGGCACATTCCTTGTGCTTGGACTTGTGTGTCCTTTTCTTAGTCTAGAGGAAGGGGATACAGGAGGAACATATATCAGCATATAGGAAGAGGCTTTTTAAAAACTCACCCAGTGAAGCTGACAGGTACCGGTTCTGGAGGCGGATTTTTTGGCAAGTGATCCTTCTGTTTGGTGGTAGATAATTTCTCCGGAGGCTGACCACCACTCTTAGTGCTGCTCCTAGCACTTCTCTCCTTACTGGGAGAACGCTGCTCTGCTGCAGGCAGGTGCGCTTCGTCGGCCGGTGAAGCCATACTCACACACACCGGTCCGACGCCAGCGTCGCTTTTTAAATCTGACACCAAATCTCCTGCCTCCCCGGACCTAACCCGGAAGTGCTCCAGCGACTTCCGGGTTAGACGCGCCGCTCTCTCTCACCATGCGGCGGCTGGAGTTATTAAGCCGGCCGCTACAGCGTGCGCGTCCTCATGGAGCCGAGCGGACCAGCGGTGACCGGCCCCAGACCATGGATGGCTGACAGACGAGGGGGGAGGCTGCAAGCAGGGGCTCCCCTGCCGCTGCTTCTGGAACCGCAGCCCCTGCCGTTCCCACAGAAACCGACGCAGGCGGGTGCATGGCCCAGGGATCCTCTTCATCCGTAGGTAAGCAGGGATTCCTATAGGAACAGGAAACCTAAACTGAGGAGGAGAGGGGACTGCCTCCTTTTATTCTGTAGGTTTCCTGTTCCTATGGGCGGATCCCTCGCTCTCATGTGGGGTGCTGTTGTGGCGAAGGGTGAAAGGGCCAACAAGTGCTAAGCATCTCTGGGAACTTTTTCAAGATTGTTGGAAGACCATTCCCGGTGACAACCTCTTGAAGCTCATCAAGAGAATGCCAAGAGTGGGCAAAGCAGTCATCAAAGCAAAAGGTGGCTACTTTGAAGAACCTAGAATATAAGACATATTTTCAATTGTTTCACACTTTTTTGTTAAGTAAAGAATTTCACATGTGTTAATTCATAGTTTTGATGCCTTCAGTGTGAATGTACAATTTTCATAGTCATGAAAATACAGAAAAATCTTTAAATGAGAAGGTGTGTCCAAACTTTTGGTCTGTACTGTATATATACACACAATTATTAGGCAAGTTGTATTTTAGAGGATTACTTTTATTACTGATCAACAACTATTTTTTCAATCAACCCAAAAGACTCATAAATATCAAAAGCTTAATATTTTTGGAAGTTGGATTGGGTTTTTTTAGATTTGACTATCTTAGGAGGATATCTGTTTGTGCAGGTAACTATTACTGTGCAGAATTATTAGGCAACTTAATAAAAACCAAATATATTCCCATCTCACTTGGTTATTTTCACCAGGTAAACCAATATCACTGCACAAAATTTATAAATAAACATTTCTGACATGCAAAAACAAAACCCCAATGACATGCAAAAATTAGTGACCAATATAGCCACCTTTCTTCATGATGACACTCAACAGCCTTCCATCCATAGATTCTGTCAGTTGCTTGATCTGTATACGATCAACAATGCGTGCAGCAGCCACCACAGCCTCCCAGACGCTGTTCCGATAGGTGGACTGTTTTCCCTCCCTGTAGATCTCACATTTTATGAGGGATCACAGGTTCTCTATGGGGTTCAGATCAGGTGAACAAGGGGGCCATGTCATTATTTTTTCTTCTTTGAGACCTTTACTGGCCAGCCACGCTGTGGAGTAGTTGAAGGCATGTGATGGGGCATTGTCCTGCATAAAAATCATGTTTTTCATGAACTATACCGACTTCTTCCTGTACCACTGCTTGAAGAAGTTGTCTTCCAGAAACTGGAAGTAGGTCTGGGAGTTGAGCATCACTCCATCCTCAACCCAATAAGGTCCCACAAGTTCATCTTCAATGATACCAGCCCATACCAGTACCCCACCTCCACCTTGCTGGCATCTGAGTCGGAGTGCAGCTCTCTGCCCTTTACTGATCCAGCCTCTGACCCATCCATCTGGCCAATCAAGAGTCACTCTCATTTCATCAGTCCATAAAACCTTTGAAAAGTCAGTCTTAAGATATTTCTTAACCCAGTCTTGACGTTTTATGTTATGTTTCTTGTTCAAAGGTGGTCATTTTTCAGCCTTCCTTACCTTGGCCATGTCCCTGAGTATTGCACACCTTGCACTTTTTGTTACTCCAGTAACGTTGCAGCTCTGAAATATGGCAAAACTGGTGGCAAATGGCATCTTGGCAGCTTCACGCTTGATTTTCCGCAATTCATGGGCAGTTATTTTGCGCCTTTTTAGCCCAACACGCTTCTTGCGACCCTGTTGGCTATTTGCCATGAAACACTTGATTGTTCGGCGATGAACGCTTCAAAAGATTGCAATTTCAAGACTGCTGTATCCCTCTGCAAGACATCTCACAATTTTGGACTTTTCAGAGCCCATCAAATCTCTCTTCTGACTCATTTTGCCAAAGGAAAGGAAGTTGCCTAATAATTAAGCACACCTTATATAGGGTTTTGATGTCATTAGACAACACCCCTCCTCATTACAGAGATGCACATCACCTGATTTACTTAATTGGTAGTTGGCTCTCAAGCCTGAACAGCTTGGAGTAGGACAACATGTATAAAAAGTATCATGTGATCAAAATACAAATTGCCTAATAATTCTGCACACCCTGTATATACTGTATATGTATTTATTGGTTTAATATTTTTTCTTTTTTATTTATTTTGTGATTTTTTAAATAGTTTTAAAACATTTTTTCACTTTTTTTCTCTTTTTTACTTTGTCCCTGTATGAGACTTCAATTTTTATTTGTCTGAAGACAGGTCTCTTACAATGCAAAACCCATGTATTGCATTGCAAGAGACTTGTCAGTGATACATTGTGAAAACGCTTGTTAGACTCAGTTGCAGGTTGAGCCTAACAAGCCACCATAGCTGGAAGTCATCGTATGACTTCCAGCTGTCATGGCAAATGGGGATCCCCTGTGATGTGATCAGATCTCATCACGGGGGGGGGGGCATCAGAGAGGTGAGTATAGCAGGAGTCTCCCTCTGCTTAAGCGTTAACATCATTGGGACCTGATCTAATGTCACCTGGCAGAGCAACAACTCTGCACAGGAATCACAGCGCTTGCAGGACCCTGGGGGTCCTGAGCACTGCAGGACCACCAATCGTAGAGAAACGTTGTTGCTGCACAAAGCCCTGCTAGCGCTGATGTTTATCTACCATTGGGGGTCATGAAGCAGTTAAATTATAGCAGAACCAGAGCTGCCACGAATCCATTAATGACGTGATCATGACAACAAATTTGGAAAAAAAAGCTCCAAAATTTAATATTATGGGAAAAATAACTATTTCCTAAAAACGGGCATTTTTTTGGGTGGGCCGTCTTTTATTTGGTGTAATTACACTATTAGACATAGTTTGATGTGTTTACCTGCCCAGGCCTCCAAATAAATCCACTATCAGGGTGCAGTGGACCCAGTTAAAGATGGCGGTAACACAGGTGCAGCAATCCCGATGAAACAACCACTTTCAATCTAGTGTATGGCTGTTTGGTATATCAGTGCACAAAAAATGATAATAATCCGTATCCGGCGTTGTTCACATCTCTGCCTTTTTACTGGTGTTTTTTGATAAAAAAAATAGTTTTGGAGGGTTTCTAAATCCTCTTAGTGTGTCGGTGAGCTCTGTTTTTTTGTTGTGTAGTCCCATGTGTTTAGTTATCGCTGTGTGGGACATTAGGGCAAATTTGAGTTTACACCGCTGGTATTTTATCTTACTGATTATCAGGGTTGTCTAGGTTGCCCACCCCCTTCATCAATTACACACTCATGCCCTATTTTAAAAGCTATATTATAAATTACATAATGCACCATAAACAAGTAAAACATGACAAAAAGCATTTTCATATTTAATCTAATGCTCACTCCATTCATATGTAGACTGCTCCTTTTCTAATAATCTATGTAGATTTCTTTCCTGGCGCTCCCTTTACTACTTAGAGAATGAAGTGGATAGTTCAAACATTAGGCAGTGGAAAAATCACTAAAGCACATCCATTAACATTTCTCTGAGAGCTGTGTTCAGACACTTACATGTAAAATGATCTTTTAAGAATGGCAGCATCAATAGAAAACACACATAAGGAAGGGAATTTTCTTTCCTCGGGTAGTTGCTCATGAAAAGCTCCCTACAGATATAACAGGCACTTGAGTGTTGCATGGGATGAATGTGGTTTGATTGTAAGAGGTGCGATGATAACTCTGTATTCACTATGTAGCTGTCCTTGTCAGAATTGGATGTGGAGGGTTCGGTTGGATCACACTGAGCACATTCAATAGTTCACGATTTCACAGTGTATGTAAATGGGGTAGAAGCTATGATTTGTCTTTAAAATCTTTTTAAGAAAGTTACAACTTTTAACAGATGAAAAGCAATATACTGTACATTGCAGGATATAATTAAGAAAATGATATGCAGTGGATATAAAAAAAAAGTCTGCACACCACTGTTCAAATGCCAAGTTTTTATCATATATAAAAATCATCCCAAAGAAGAATAATTTCAGAACTTTTTCCACCTTTAATGTCACCAAATTAAACTTTTCAGGCATAAAAAGAAAGAATTTAAATAATGTGGTTGCATAAACATGCACACCCTTAAAGTAATATTTTGTTGAAGTGCTCTTTGAATTTATGGCATCATTCTGTCTTTTTGGATAGGAATGTATCAGAAAGGCATATCTAGGATCTTTGTACACTCATCCTTACAGTAGCTTAATATATCTCAGATTGCAAGGGAATCTGTATACAATGCCCTCTTTAGTTCAACATATAATTTTTTTGTTGGATTCAAGAAAGGTCTCTGGGGTGGACCATTCCAAAACATTTGATCTTCTTCTGATAAATGAATTATTTTGTTCATTTGGAGATATTCTTAGCATTGTCATACTAAAACGTGAAATTGCTCTTCACCTTCAGCTTTGATTCAAAATTGACTGATATCTGTAAATATTCATAATTACAGTGCCTTGTGTCATGATCCGTTCCAGGGTTTATTAGTGTCTGCCCTTTTTTCTGGATGGATCATGTCAAGGGTTAACTTTGCTCTGCCTCATTCTGGGTTCAGGTTTGCTATTTAGCTCCCATGAAACTTGCTGGCAGTGTCAGTTATAGTTCTGCCTTTGGCGTGTTAACCTGACCCTGCTGGTAGCTCTTGATTTGCCCTGCTGTGAACCCTGACTTGTCCTGTGTCTGTTAACTCCCTCTGTCTGCCCTTTTCCCAGTATTTCTCTGTCTGTTTGTCTGCTTGATTCTCTGGTTCTGATCTTCTGGCTTGGTTATTTACTTAGTTGCTGTTTGTCCCTTTTGTACCGTATTTGCCCGTTCTGGTTTATTGATCTCTGGCTATGTTCTGACTATCCATCTGTCTAATCCTATTATACTGTCGTGCTATCTAGAGTTTTTTTTGACTTGGCTTGTCTGACCACTCTCTCGCCACTTGGTGGCGTCTGTTCTGCTGTCCTGTGAGTGCAGTCTTATTTTCCTCTCTAGCTCCCTCTGGTGGAGGTTGCGCTGTACTGCACTGCAGTAGCCTGACATTATAACTGACCCATACATTTAAAGGGATTTCTGCATTTTTTTTTCCTCTGCTCTGTTTTCTATGGATCTGCTCCATAACTTGGCGGATCAAATGGACAGTTTGACAACTATGTTACAAGACCTGTTTGTGGAACAGAGGGCCTTGTCCTCGTCTCATAACCACCTGCAAAGGGAGCTTTCTGACACAGTTAAATTGTTGCACTTAGACACTGTGGATGTCTCTTTGCACTCTCCCGAACCTACTGTCAAGCTCCCAGATACCTTTTCTGGGGAGAGGGAGAAATTTCATACTTTTAAGCAGAGTTGCAAGCTTTTTTTTCTCTTAGACCCAGATCTTCTGGAGATGAGAGTCAGCGGGTGGGGATAATTATTTCCTTACTGCAGGAGGGACCTCAATCATGGGCTTTCTCTTTACCTGCTTCTGCCCCTGAACGTGTGTCTGTGGATAGATTCTTTGAGGCTCTGGGACTTATTTATGATGAACTGGACCGGGTCAGGGTTGCAGAGGACATGATTATGAGTCTCTCCCAGAATGAACTCACTGCTGAACAGTATTGTTCTGAGTTTAGACGGTGGTCCGTTGAGGTGTCTTGGGGCGACTCTGCTCTGAGGCGCTTGTTTGAGAGAGGACTTTCTGATCATCTTAAAGACGCGCTGGCCCTTCACACGCCTCCCAGTTCCCTGGTGGAGGCCATGACCCAGGCCATTCGTATGGACCGGAGATTACGAGAGAGAATTATCCAGCGTGAGATTCCTGTTTTGCCTGCCAAGTCTGAGGTGATGTCATTCAAGGAGACTATGGAAGTTGGTACCATCAATTTCAAGGAGAAGGAGAGGAAACGGCGATGTGATGGGAAATTATGTTTTTACTGTGGAGATCTGGGACATTGGAAGAAGGACTGCCCAAGTTACCGAGTCTGGGTGATGGTCTAGGAGGTCATCCAGAATCACAGGTACCATTTTCATCATTTCAAAAAGTTTTGTTAGAGGTGGAACTGTATTATGGAGGTGTTTTTGCATCCACTTCAGCGTTTGTGGACTGTGGATCTTCCATGAACTTCATTGACTATAGTCTGGTGTCCAAGTTAAAGCTAGGGACAGTTAGGCTAGAGACTCCCATCCATATCGTTGCCATTGATAAGACACCGTTGGCTTAAAATGTCCTTTAATTTGTCTCTGAGGAGTTCCTCCTCAAGGTGGGTGCTTTGCACCAGGAACAAATTTCATGTTATGTTATGAATAATCTTCCTGCGGGACTGGTGTTGGGATTCCCCTGGTTGCAGAGGCATAATCCTGTTATAGACTGGGGATCTCATGATATTGTTAAATGGGGTCCTAATTGTTCCAATGGTTGTCTTTCTGCTGTGTTTGTGTCCATCATTAGTCCGGAGGGTATTCCGGAGTACCTAAAGGACTTTGGTGATGTGTTCTCCAAAAAAGAGGCTGAGGTCTTACCACCCCATCGTCCTTATGATTGTACCATCAACCTTATTCCGGGTTCTAAATTGCCCAAAGCCCGTTTGTATAATCTTTCTGGCCCGGAATGTACTTCTATGAAAATCTATATCTCTGATAGTCTACGCAAAGGTCACATCCGTCCCTCTGTTTCACCTGTGGCCGCAGGTTTTTTTTTGTCAAGAAAAAAGAAGGTGGTTTACGCCCATGCCTTGATTTCTGGGAACTAAATAAAATTACGGTGAGAAATACCTACCCTCTCCCACTCATTCCTGATCTCTGTAACCAATTGTCTGGGGCTAAGTGGTTTTCCAAACTCGATCTTAGGGGAGCATATAACCTTATCCGCATTCAGGAAGGGGATGAGTGGAAAATGGCATTTCTCACCTCCGAGGGCCTGTTTGAAAATTTGGTCATGCCCTTTGATCTCACAAACGCGCCTGCAGTTTTTCAGAACTTCATGAATGATGTATTTTCTGATTTTATCGGGCGCTTTATGGTTGTTTACCTGGAAGATATCCTTGTTTTCTTGCCTGACAAGGAATCTCACATTGGTCATTTACGTGCTGTTCTTCACCGGTTACGGGGACATTCTTTGTTTGCTAAACCAGAGAAATGTTTGTTTTGTGTCCAGGAGCTTTCTTTTCTTGGGATTATCCTTTCTGCGAATGGGTTTCGGATGGATCCCGGAAAGGTACAGGCCATTGTTGATTGGGTGCAACCCAGAGACCTCAAGGGGTTGCAGCGTTTTCTGGGTTTTGCCAATTATTACCGGAAATTCATCAAAGGGTCTTCTCAGATAGTCAAGCCACTCACCGATCTCACTTGCAACGGGGCTGATCTCAAAGTTTGGTCATCCTTGGCAGTTGAAGCATTTATTACATTAAAAAAATGTTTTATGTCTGCTCCTGTATTAGTTCAGCCCGATCCATCTAAACCATTCATTGTAGAGGTGGACGCATCAGAGGTGGGAGTAGGGGTGGTGTTGTCTCAGGGACCCGTTACTTTGACCAACTTGAGATCATGTGCCTTTTTCTCCCGTAAGTTTTCTTCTGCTGAGAGGAACTATGATGTTGGGAACTGGGAGTTATTGGCCATAAAATTGGCTTTTGAAGAATGGAGGCATTTTTTGGAGGGGGCGGTACATCGGATCACGGTGATTACAGACCACAAGAATTTGTCTTATATTGAAACCGCCAAACGGTTAACTCCACGACAGGCAAGGTGGTCGCTTTTTTTCTCTCATTTTCATTTTTCAATCACTTTTTGGCCTGGTTCCAAGAATATCAAGGCTAATGCCGATATCACCCCCCCGAACCTCCTTCCTCCATTCTTCAGCACGGGGTGGTTGTTGCGGGGGTATCCTCTGAATTGGAGCAGGAGATTCGAAAGGCTCAGTCTCTTGCTCCTCCCTCTCTGCCTGACAATAAGCTTTTTGTCCCAGTTCACTACCAATTGAGGATTCTCCGGGAGTTCCACGATTCTGCTCTTAGTGGTCACCCGGGGATCTCTGCCACCCGGAAAGCTATTGCTAGGCTGTTTTGGTGGCCCTCCATGAACTCTGATATAATTGAGTTTGTGTCTGCTTGTGATACCTGTGCCCGTGCTAAGAGCTCCCATAACGCCCAGCCGGGGAATTGATGCCATTGCCAATTCCAGATAGACCTTGGACTCATTTGTCCATGGATTTTATCACTGATCTCCCTCCTTCCAATGGCAAAACTGTAATCTGGGTGGTGGTTGACAGATTCAGTAAGCAAGCGCATTTTATACCTCTGGCAGGATTGCCTAATGCTGAGACACTATCTAGATTGTTTGTTGAGCACGTTGTATGTCTGCATGGTGTGCCTTTGAGTGTGGTTTCTGATAGAGGGGTACAATTTGTGTCCAAATTTTGGAGGGCATTCTGTAAAAGATTGGGTATTTGTTTGACCTTCTCCTCTGCTTACCATCCTGAGACCAACAGGCAGATGGAGAGGACCAATCAGTCACTTGAACAGATTTTGAGGTGTCTTGCTACGTCTCAGCAGGATGATTGGTGTTCTTCATTGCCCATGGCTGAATTTGCGTTTAATAATCGGATTAACCAGTCCACGGGCACCTCTCCATTCTTCTGTAACTACGGGTTTCACCCCCATTTTGGTGAATTTTCTAGGCTGGATTCAGGATGTCCAGGGGCTGATACGGCAGTGCAGCGATTGATGGAGGTCCAGAAAAACATTGGGAAGGCTCAGGCAAACAAACAAGTGACGGTCTGTAGGACCTATATTTCTAGTAGGAGATAAAGTGTGGTTGTCTACCAAGAACATTCGTCTAAAGATTGCTTCTGCTAAGCTTGGTCCCAGGTTTATCGGTCCTTACGAGATCATTGAGGTGGTCAATCCAGTTGCCTTTCGGTTACGCCTTCCTCAGTGGCTTCGGATCCCCAATGTGTTCCGTAAATCCCTTCTTAAGTCCTTTGTACCATCTTCCGCTGGGCCTCCATCCCCTCCACCTCCTGTCTCTGTGGATGGTCAGACCGAGTTTGAAGTAGAGCTGATTGTGGATTCTCGCATGGTCCGTAGTTCTCTTCAGTATTTGGTCCATTGGAGGGGTTATGGTCCTGAGGATCGATCTTGGATCCCGGCGTGATCTGTCCATGCTGATCGATTGGTCCGGGCATTTCATGCACGTTATCCTGGGAAACCTGGGGGTCCGGTGGCCCCCCTTGAGAGGAGGGTACTGTCATGATCCGTTCCAGGGTTTATTAGTGTCTGCCCTTTTTTCTGGATGGATCATGTCAAGGGTTAACTTTGCTCTGCCTCATTCTGGGTTCAGGTCTGTTATTTAGCTCCCATGAATCTTGCTGGCAGTGTCAGTTATAGTTCTGCCTTCGGCATGTTAACCTGACCCTGCTGGTAGCTCTTGATTTGCCCTGCTGTGAACCCTGACTTGTCCTGTGTCTGTTAACTCCCTCTGCCTGCCCTTTTCCCAGTATTTCTCTGTCTGTTTGTCTGCTTGATTCTCCGGTTCTGATCCGGTTCTGATCTTCTGGCTTGGTTATTTACTTAGTTGCTGTTTGTCCCTTTTGTACCGTATTTGCCCGTTCTGGTTTATTGATCTCTGGCTATGTTCTGACTATCCATCTGTCTAATCCTATTATACTCTCGTGCTATCTAGTGTTTTTTTGACTCGGCTTGTCTGACCACTCTCTCACCACTTGGTGGCGTCTGTTCTGCTGTCCTGTGAGTGCAGTCTTATTTTCCTCTCTAGCTCCCTCTGGTAGAGGTTGCGCTGTACTGCACTGCAGTAGCCTGACACCTTGCTATAGTATTCGGCTCCCTGGAACTTTTCAACCATTTCCCACATATAATGCTTCAAACATAAAAAACCAAAGGTAAATTTTTGGTGAAGAATCAACAACAAGTGAAACACAATTGTGAAGTTGAACGAAATGTATTGGTTATTTTAAATTTTTGTGGAAATTCAAAAACTGAAAAGTGGGGCGTGCAATATTATTTGGCCCCTTTACTTTCAGTGCAACAAACTCACTCCAGAAGTTCATTGTGGATCTCTGAATGATCCAATGTTGTCCTAAGTGCCTAATGATGATAAATATAATCCACCTGTGTGTAATCAAGTCTCCATATAAATGCACCTGCTCTGTGATAAACTCAGGGTTCTGTTTGAAGCAGAGAGAGCATCATGAAGACCAAGGAACACAACAGGCAGGTCCGTGATACTGTTGCGAAGAGTTTTAAAGCCGGATTTGGATACAAACTGATTTCTAAAACTTTAAACATCCCAAGGAGCAATGTGCAAGTGATCTTATTGAAATGGAAGGAGTATCATACCACTGCAAATCTACCAAGACCCTGCCGTCCATCTAAACTTTCATCTCAAACAAGGAGAAGACTAATCAGAGATGTAGCCAAGAGGTCCATGATCACTCTGGATGAACTGCAGAGATCTACAGCTGAGGTGGGACAGTCTGTCCATAGGACAACAATCAGTTGTACACTGCACAAATTTGGCCTTTATGGAAGAGTGGCAAGAAGAAAGCCATTTGTCT
Source organism: Ranitomeya variabilis (assembly GCF_051348905.1). Lineage (NCBI taxonomy): Eukaryota > Metazoa > Chordata > Amphibia > Anura > Dendrobatidae > Ranitomeya > Ranitomeya variabilis. The sequence continues at coordinate 529,690,777 of NC_135237.1, read as the reverse complement.
AAGATATCCATAAAAACTGTTGTTTAATGTTTGCAACAAGCCACCTGGGAGACACACCATATATGTGGAAGAAGGTGCTCTGGTCAGATGAAACCAATATCGAACTTATTGTCAACAATGCCAAACGATATGTTTGGCGTAAAGGCAACATAGCTAATCACCCTGAACATACCATCCCCACTGTCAAACATGGTGGTGGTGACAGCATCATGGTTTGGGCCTGCTTTTCTTCAGCAGGGACATGGAAGATGGTTAAAATTGATGGGAAGATGGATGGAGCCAAATACAGGACCATTCTTGAAGAAAACCTTTTGGAGTCTACAAAATATCTGAGACTGGGACGGAGATTTGTCTTCCAACAAGACAATGATCCCAAACATAAAGCAAAATCTACAATGGAATCATTCACAAATAAACGTATCCAGGTGTTAGAATGGCCAAGTCAAAGTCCAGACCTCAATCCAATCGAGAATCTGTGGATAGAGCTAAAAACTGCTGTTCACAAACAGTTCGAGCTGTTTGCCAAGGAAGAATGGGCAAGAATTTCAGTCTCTTGATGTACAAAACTGATAGAGACAACACGGACTTTCAACTCCCGTAAAAAGTTTTCTATGGGGTTGAGATCTGGAGACTGGCTAGGCCACTCCAGGTTCTTCATATGCTTCTTATGAAGCCACTCCTGTGTTGCCATGATGGTGTGCTTGGGATCATTATCATGCTGAAAGACCCATCCACATTTCATCTTCAATGCCCTTGCTGACGGAAGGAGGCTTGCACTCAAAATGTCACCATACATGGCTCATTCATTCTTTCATATACATTGGTCGGTCATCCTGTTCCCTTTAAAGAGAAACAGCCCCAAAGCATGATGTTGCCACCCCCATGCTTCACAGTAGGTATGGTGTTCTTTTGATGCAACTCATCATTCTGTCACCTCCAAACACGAGTTTTGTTTCTACAAACAGTTCTAATTTGGTTTCATCTTTGACATTTTCCCAATACTCATCTGGATAATCAAAATGCTATCAAAATTTAGACGGACCCAGACATGTACTGGCTTAAGCAGGTAGACACCTCTGGCACTGCAGGATCTGAGTCCTTGGCTGCGTAGTGTCTTACTGATGGTAGCCTTTGTTATGTTGGTCCCAGCTCTATGCAGGTCAATCACTAGGTCCACACGTGTGGTTCTGGGATTTTTGCTCATCATTCTTGTGATCATTTTGACCCCACGGGGTTGAGCTCTTGTGTGGAGCCCCAGATTGAGGTAGATTATCAGTGGTCTTATATGTCATTCATTTTCTTATTATTGCTCCCACAGTTGATTTCATCACACCAAACTGCTTGCCTACTGCAGATTCAGTCTTCCCAGCCTGGTGCAGGGCTACAATTTTGTTTCTGGTGTCCTTTGACAGCTCTTTGGTCTTTGCCATACTGGAGTTTGGAGTGTAACTGTTTGTGGTTGTGGACAGGTGTCTTTTATACTGATAGCAAGTTCAAACAGGTGGGCGCGAAATGCGCTCCCTCGTATGCAAATTTGTTTATGGGGTGGTGGGAGGAGGAGCATGTGTACAAACTTCGTCCTTTCCAAGAACATGTACCCAAATGGTACAGATTTATAGATGACATCTTGTGTTTTTGGACTGGAACCCTTGACGAGTGTAATCTCTTCATTGATCAGCTCAATGACAATCCTTGGGGGATCAAATTGACCTCGATCATTTCTACTACGATGGTTGATTTTTTTGGACCTGAAGATCACCATTAGGGGGAATGGTCTAGTGACTGGTTTACATCACAAAAAAAGGCTATAAACAGTTTGCTTCATTACACAAGTGCTCACCCGGCCCACTTACGGAATAGTATACCTAGGGGTCAATTCCTCAGACTAAGGAGGAATTGCACCACCCTGACTGATTTCCAGGAGGAATCGCATAAACTGATGGAGAGATTTTGGGCTAGAGGTTATCCCCGAAAGGTTATATCTCAGGCATACCAAAATTCCCAACAAGCTATACAGGAAGAAATATTAAGACCATAGAGTAAGACTCTGGCTCGGGCTATTAATCTTGTTACCACATATCACAATCAGTGGAGTGACGTTTATGCTATTCTCAAAAAGAACTGGAATATCCTTCTGATGGAATCCAAGCTTTTACCGTGGCTCTCGAGTACCCCCAGGATGGTGGCCAATTTTGAAGATACTTGAGGATGTCTCTTATTTTTGAAATTAAGGAGAGAGAGCGCACATAGGGCGATAAAAGTGATAATTTGGATGACAATACACGGTAGGTGCACTCACCTTTAGAGGTTGTGAAAAGTCACATCCCCTTGCAGAATGTGGGAAGAAACAGTGGTCGCTGCAGACTCCCATGGATAACAATGTGACAAACAAGGAAGGCGATGGCCGGGTGACGTAGCAATATACTACGTCACTGGGCAATATACTATGTGGCTGGGCTATATACTACATGGCTGGGCTATATACTACGTGGCTGGGCTATATACTATGTGGCTGGGCTATATACTATGTGGCTGGGCAATATACTAAGTCACTGAGCAATATACTACATGGCTGGGCTATATACTACGTGGACATGCATATTCTAGAATACCCGATGCGATAGAATCGGGCCACCATCTAGTCTTTTAATAAAGTACAATTTTTCCTTATTCGTTGATACTGATTTTTTGGTACATTTGTGAGCCATTTGTTGTAATGGTTACTTTTGTAGTGTACATAGCTATTGGCATCAACTTTTTTGAAAAACTTATTTGTTATTATTTTACCTTTACCATCATGTTTTATCGTTAGATCCAAAAAGTTGATCTCCATCTTGCTAATCTCAGGTGTCAGTTCAATTCCCCAATTGTTGCACATAATGATCTCCAGGAACTCAAATATTGTGTTCCTATGGTTATCAGAGAGTATATGACATTAATTTTAAATTAACTTGCCAATCCAGTTTTGTTATTTATCTAGTTGATTGTTGCTGTGGGAAACAATATGTGGGACGCACCACAAAGCCTCTACATTTAAGGATGAACTCACATAGACACAACATCTCCAAGGGATATCTTAAACACTGCTTGTCTCTACACTGTTTTGAAAAACACGGGAACAAAGCCCCAATACGAGTTACACCTATAGATCATGTACCAGCGGATACCCCAAATAGATTACAGTGTCTAAATAAGAGAGAAGTGTATTGGATATACAAATTAGATACTATTCATCCAAAAGGTCTTAATGAGCTGGTAGATATTTTTTGATAAGCCATCCTTTATAGTTTCTTGCCCCTAGTGGTCTGACGGCTCTCCTAATCACATATCCATTCCCCAGAAATGGAGATTTAGTATAATGTTAATGGGAAGTATTTGGTGTTCTGCCTTGCCCAAAACCAATGGGTTCAAGTCTAGCCATTTTATTTTTATAAAATCTTAACACATTGTGATTATAGGTTTTATATATGGTTTTAAATCAAAAATTGATTGTTTAGAGGTTTAATGTGTTTTATCAGAGGTTATATATTGATGTAAAGATATTGTGACTCTCGTGTGACATCAAGATATTGCAGGGGGCGTTTTCACAGGAAGTGATGTTTGGTTGTTTGGGATGTCATGAAGGTTTTGTCTAAAGCCTCAACCATTCCCAACAAGTGGAGAGATATTATGATGGTAATGGGGAACCCTAAGTGTTCTGGCTTGCCCAAAACTTGTAAGTTTGATTCCATCCAACTCCATTTTTTATTTAAAAAAAAATAATGCAGCGATCATTGTTTTTTTATATATATTTTTTTAATTAAAGACTGAAGTTTTAGGTGGATAGTGTGTTTCATCAGAGTGTAGATTTTGAAATAAAGTAATTGTAACTGGTGCATGACATTCTGACACTGGAGGGGGCATTCTCACAGGAAGTGATGTCGGTTTGTTTGGTAATTGTGATGCCATGAAGATTCTATATAAAACCACTGCTGTAAACAGACACTGTAAAATCTTTGGCTCTGAGGAAGTGGCAGATTGCCACGAAACGCGGCGGCACAATAAAGTTTTCAAGAACATTTCCATCGTGTGTGGTCAGCACGAATACATTGAGAAACCCGGTCTTCGCCTTCCTTGTTTGTCACATTTAAATATTTTTGGAATATAGATAACTACTTTTATCTGGAAAACAGCTGGATGACTCTTTATATTAATAAAGATATGTTCCATTAGGTCAGCAATATTTTTATGTGCTAACCTTTGGTTGTGAGATAGTAGATCAGAATTCAAATATGGAAGCAGAGAAGTTGGAATAAGGAAGAGCGATAAGGGTAATTTTTGTTTACGGACTTAAATTCGGAACAAACTGAAGGGGCACTTTTGAATAGACAAATTTTATATACATCATTTTGAAGTGGTTATCCCATTGCACAGATGTAAATCAGCCCTTCAATCCAGTTTACCTAGAGATGCTAAGTTTAGCTTACAAATAAATTGCACTTTTGCAGTATCTTTCTATAGAGTGGATGTAAAAGTTTGGGCACCCCTCTTCAAAATTACTGTTATTGTGAATAGTTAAGCAAGTTGAAGATGAAATGATCTCTAAAAAGCCTAAAGTTAAAGACTACACATTTCCTCTGTATTTTAGGCAAAAAAAAATACAAATTTTCAAATTTTTCATTTTTAGAATTACAAAAAGGAAAATAGGCCCATGCCAAATGTTGGGCATTGTGCATAGCTAGTACCTCATAGCACCATTATTTGACAGTGTCAAAGCTTGTAAAAGTTTTTTGTAGCCATCCAATCCTTGTTTGAGGGACTTTCTGTTAGGTGTTGAGTTCCTGCCACTGCACAGGGGGAATCTCACACCATGTCCTCTGCGGTCTCCCATTTTTCCCCAGCTGCAAAGGAACCTGCTCAGAAGAGACATTGGTCCCAGGATCTTGCTCAAGCTGATGCTGTACGTCTGATTACTGCTGCAGTTCCAGGTCCAGCTATTGTAACCAGCATTAATCAGTGGCGAGCAGACACTCCAGGGACTAAGTCCAGCTTTTTATCTACTGAGCATGCCCATGGGAAATCCTCTCATTGGAGGATGGAGGTCACCTTCTCCGGTCCCGTAGCGACTCTGATTGGACCATCAGGAGGGTCTTGGAAGGCTGCGACTTGGCCATGCACTAGTAAAGACCTTGCAATGTATTTGCGTGCTGTGAGAATTACTCTGGTGAATTATCCTTAACCCCTTTCTGACATCTGACGTACTATCCCGTCGAGGTGGGGTGGGCCCGTATGACCACCGACGGGATAGTACGTCATCACCGATCAGCGGCACTCACCGGGGGAGCGCGGCTGATCGCGGCCGGGTGTCAGCTGCATATCGCAGCTGACATCCGGCACTATGTGCCAGGAGCGGTCACGGACCGCCCCCGGCACATTAACCCCCGACACACCGCGATCAAACATGATCGCAGTGTACCGGCGGTATAGGGAAGCATCGCGCAGGGAGGGGGCTCCCTGCGGGCTTCCCTGAGACCCCCGGAGCAACGCGATGTGATCGCGTTGCTCCGAGGGTCTCCGACCTCCCTCCTCGCCGCAGGTCCCAGATCCGGGTCCTGCAGGGAGGGAGGTGGCTTACCGAGTGTCTGCTCAGAGCAGACACTTGGTAAGCCTGCAGCCCTGCACAGCAGATTGCAGATCTGGCAGAGTGCTGTGCACACTGCCAGATCAATGATCTGTGATGTCCCCCCCGGGACAAAGTAAAAAAGTAAAAAAAAATTCCCCACATGTGTGTAAAAAAAAAAATAAAAAAAATATCCTAAATAAAGAAAAAAAAATATTATTCCCATAAATACATTTCTTTAGCTAAATAAAATAAAAAAACAATAAAAGTACACATATTTAGTATCACCGCGTCCGTAACCACCCAACCTATAAAACTGCCCCACTAGTTAACCCCTTCAGTAAACACCGTAAGAAAAAAAAAAAAACGAGGCAAAAAACAACGCTTTATTATCATACCGCCATACAAAAAGTGGAATAACACGCGATCAAAAAGACTGATATAAATAACCATGGTACCGCTGAAAACGTCATCTTGTCCCGCAAAAAACGAGCTGCCATACAGCATCATCAGCAAAAAAATAAAAAAGTTATAGTCCTGAGAATAAAGCGATTCCAAAATAATTATTTTTTCTATAAAATAGTTTTTATCGTATAAAAGCGCCAAAACATAAAAAAAATGATATAAATGAGATATCGCTGTAATCGTACTGACCCGAAGAATAAAACTGCTTTATCAATTTTACCAAACGCGGAACGGTATAAACGCCTCCCCCAAAAGAAATTCATGAATAGCTGGTTTTTGATCACTCTGCCTCACAAAAATCGGAATAAAAAGCGATCAAAAACTCGTCCCGCAAAAAACAAGATCTCACATGACTCTGTGGACTCAAATATGGAAAAATTACAGCTCTCAAAATGTGGTAACGCAAAAAATATTTTTTGCAATGAAAAGCGTCTTTCAGTGTGTGACAGCTGCCAATCATAAAAATCCGCTAATTAACCCACTATAAAAGTAAATCAAACCCCCCTTCATCACCCCCTTAGTTAGGGAAAAATAAAAAAATTAAAAAATGTATTTATTTCCATTTTCCCATTAGGGTTAGGGTTAGGGTTAGGGCTAGAGTTAGGACTAGAGTTAGGGCTAGGGTTAGGGTTAGGGCAAGGGTTAGGGCTAGGGTTAGGGCTAGGGTTGGGGCTAGGGTTAGGGCTAGGGTTAGGGCTAGGGTTGGGGCTAGGGTTAGGGTTAGGGCTAGGGTTAGGGCTAGGGTTGGGGCTAGGGTTAGGGCTAGGGTTAGGTTTGGGGCTAGGGTTAGGGCTATAGTTAGGGCTAGGGTTAGGGCTAGTGTTACGGCTAGTGTTACGGCTAGTGTTAGGGCTAGTGATAGGGCTAGGGTTATTGCTAGGGTTATTGCTAGGGTTAGGGCTAGGGTTAGGGCTAGGGTTGGGGCTAGGGTTGGGGCTACAGTTAGGGTTGGGGCTAAAGATAGGGTTAGGGTTTGGATTACATTTACGGTTGGGAATAGGGTTGGGTGTGTCTGGGTTAGAGGAGTGGTTAGGGTTACTGTTGGGATTAGGGTTAGGGGTGTGTTTGGATTAGGGTTTCAGTTATAATTGGGGGGTTTCCACTGTTTAGGCACATCAGGGGCTCTCCAAACGGGACATGGCATCCGATCTGAATTCCAGCCAATTCTGCGTTGAAAAAGGAAAACAGTGCTCCTTCCCTTCAGAGCTCTCCCGTGTGCCCAAACAGGGGTTTACCCCAACATATGGGGTATCAGCGTACTCAGGACAAATTGGACATCATCTTTTGGGGTCCAATTTATCCTGCTACCCTTGGGAAAATACAAAACTGGGGGCCAAAAAATAAGTTTTGTGGGAAAAAAAAGATTTTTTATTTTCACGGCTCTGCGTTGTAAACTGTAGTGAAACACTTGGGGGTTCAAAGTTCTCACAACACATCTAGAAAAGTTCCTTGGGGGGTCTAGTTTCCGATATGGGTCACTTGTGGGGGGTTTGTACTGTTTGGGTACATCAGGGGCTCTGCAAATGCAACGTGACGCCTGCAGACCAATCCATTTAAGTCTGCATTCCAAATGGCGCTCCTTCCCTTCCGAGCTCTGTCATGCGCCCAAACAGTGGTTCCCCCCACATATGGGGTATCAGTGTACTCAGGACAAATTGGACAACAATGTTTGGGGTCCAATTTATCCTGATACCTTTGTGAAAATACAAAACTGGGGGCTAAAAATCATTTTTGTGAAGAAAAAAAATAATTTTTATTTTCACGGCTCTGCGTTATAAACTGTAGTGAAACACTTGGGGGTTCAAAGCTATCAAAACACATCTAGATAAGTTCCTTATGGGGTCTACTTTCCAAAATGGTGTCACTTGTGGGGGTTTTTAATGTTTAGGCACATCAGGGGCTCTCCAAACGCAACATGGCATCCCATCTTAATTCCAGTCAATTTTGCATTGAAAAGTAAAATAGCGCTCCTTCCCTTCCGAGCTCTGCTATGCGCCCAAACAGTGGTTTACCCCCACATATGGGGTATCGTCGTACTCAGGACAAATTGCACAACAACTTTTGAGGTCTAATTTCTTCTCTTACCCTTGGGGAAATAAAAAAATGGGGGCGAAAAGATCATTTTTGTGAAAAAATATGATTTTTTTATTTTTACGGCTCTGCATTATAAACTTCTGTGAAGCACTTGTTGGGTCAAAGTGTTCAACACACATCTAGATAAGTTCCTTAAGGGGTCTGCTTTCCAAAATGGTGTCACTTGTGGGGGGTTTCAATGTTTAGGCACATCAGGGGCTCTCCAAACGCAACATGGCGTCCCATCTCAATTCCAGTCAATTTTGCATTGAAAAGTCAAATGGCGCTCCTTCCCTTCCGAGCTCTGCCCTGCACCCAAACAATGGTTTACACCCACATATGGGGTATCAGCGTACTCAGGACAAATTGCACAACAATTTTTGGGGTCCAATTTCTTCTCTTACCCTTGGGAAAATAAAAAATTGGGGGCGAAAAGATCATTTTTGTGAAAAAATATGATTTTTTATTTTTACGGCTCTGCATTATAAACTTCTGTGAAGCACTTGTTGGGTCAAAGTGCTCATCACACATCTAGATAAGATCCTTAGGGGGTCTACTTTCCAAAATGGTGTCACTTGTGGGGGGTTTCAATGTTTAGGCACATCAGGGGCTCTCCAAATGCAACATGGCGTCCCATCTCAATTCCAGTCAATTTTGCATTGAAAAGTCAAATGGCGCTCCTTCCCTTCCGAGCTCTGCCCTGCGCCCAAACAATGGTTTACACCCACATATGGGGTATCAGCGTACTCAGGACAAATTGCACAACAATTTTTGGGGTCCAATTTCTTCTCTTACCCTTGGGAAAATAAAAAATTGGGGGCGAAAAATCATTTTTGTGAAAAAATATGATTTTTTATTTTTACGGCTCTGCATTATAAACTTCTGTGAAGCACTTGTTGGGTCAAAGTGCTCACCACACATCTAGATAAGATCCTTAGGGGGTCTACTTTCCAAAATGGTGTCACTTGTTGGGGGGTTTCAATGTTTAGGCACATCAGGGGCTCTCCAAATGCAACATGGCGTCCCATCTCAATTCCAGTCAATTTTGCATTGAAAAGTCAAATGGCGCTCCTTTCCTTCCGAGCTCTGCCATGCGCCCAAACAGTGGTTTACCCCCACATATGGGGTATCAGCGTACTCAGGACAAATTGTACAAAAAATTTTGGGGTCTATTTTCTCCTATTACCCTTGTTAAAATAAAACAAATTGGAGCTGAAATAAATTTTGTGTGAAAAAAAGTTAAATGTTCATTTTTATTTAAACATTCCAAAAATTCCTGTGAAACACCTGAAGGGTTAATAAACTTCTTGAAAGTGGTTTTGAGTACCTTGAGGGGTGCAGTTTTTAGAATGGTGTCACACTTGGGTATTTTCTATCATATAGACCCCTCAAAATGACTTCAAATGATATGTGGTCCCTAAAAAAAATGGTGTTGTAAAAATGAGAAATTGCTGGTCAACTTTGAACCCTTATAACTCCGTTACAAAAAAAAATTTTGGTTCCAAAATTGTGCTGATGTAAAGTAGACATGTGGGAAATGTTACTTATTAAGTATTTTGCATGACATATGTCTGTGATTTAAGGGCATAAAAATTCAAAGTTGGAAAATTGCAAAATTTTCAAAATTTTCGCCAAATATTTGTTTTTTTCACAAATAAATGCAAGTTATATCGAAGAAATTTTACCACTATCATGAAGTACAATATGTCATGAGAAAAGAATGTCAGAATCGCCAAGATCCGTTGAAGCGTTCCAGAGTTATAACCTCAAAAGGGACAGTGGTCAGAATTGTAAAAATTGGCCCGGTCATTAACGTGCAAACCACCCTTGGGGGTGAAGGGGTTAATGATCCCCTTCCCTCTGGTTGTTGTCTGGGTATTAGGGTGAGTGGAGCAAATATTCAGTGCTTGATAGGGATCCCACTAGCGTCCAGCGGCTGTGCCCTGTGACTGCTAACAGGGTTCAGCGTTTCTATTGCGACTCTGTGAAGAAACAGAGTTTGCTTTACTTCACACCGGGTTACATTTAACTCGCATGTGTTCGACGTTCACCCACTTGGTCCGCCATTACCTAGCAGCAGGTTCCATCTCTGCACGGTGGACCCCGGGCTGCTTACGCACCTTATTGCTATCTATATATTTATTTGGTGCGTTCCGCCAGCCCTAAAACTTTCATCCTTTCTTCTTTGGAAAATTCTACCAGTTATGTGAGATTCCTGGGTTGTCTTGCATGCACTGATATTTTGAGGTCTAGCCACTAGTGTTGAGCGATACCGTCCGATACTTGAAAGTATCGGTATCGGAAAGTATCGGCCGATACCGGCAAAGTATCGGATCCAATCCGATACCGATACCCGATACCAATACAAGTCAATGGGACTCAGGTATCGGACGGTATTCCTGATGGTTCCCAGGGTCTGAAGGAGAGGAAACTCTCCTTCAGGCCCTGGGATCCATATTAATGTGTAAAAGAAAGAATTAAAATAAAAAATATCGCTATACTCACCTGTCCGACGCAGCCGGGACCTCAGCGAGGGAACCGGCAGCGTTGTTTGTTTAAAATTCGCGCTTTTACTTGGTTACGTGAGGTCCCGGCTTGTGATTGGTCAGGGCGGCCATGTTGCCGGGACGCGGACCAATCACAGCAAGCCGTGACGAAATTACGTTACGGCTTGCTGTGATTGGTCCGAGTCCCGGCAACATGGCCGCCATTAACCAATCACAAGCCGTGATGTCACGGGAGGCTGGACATGCGCGTATTTTGAAAAGCGCGCGTGTCCAGCCTCCAGTGACGTCCCGGCTTATGATTGGTCACGGCGCCATGTTGCCGGGACGCGGACCAATCACAGCAAGCCGTGACGAAATTACGTCACGGCTTGCTGTGATTGGTCCGCGTCCCGGCAACATGGCCGCCATTAACCAATCACAAGCCGTGACGTCACGGGAGGCTGGACACGCGCGCTTTTCAAAATACGCGCATGTCCAGCCTCCCGTGACGTCCCGGCTTGTGATTGGCTAATGGCGGCCATGTTGCCGGGACGTCACTGGAGGCTGGACACGCGCGCTTTTCAAAATACGCGCATGTCCAGCCTCCCGTGACGTCCCGGCTTGTGATTGGTTAATGGCGGCCATGTTGCCGGGACGTCACTGGAGGCTGGACACGCGCGCTTTTCAAAATACGCGCATGTCCAGCCTCCCGTGACGTCACGGCTTGTGATTGGTTAATGGCGGCCATGTTGCCGGGACGTCACTGGAGGCTGGACACGCGCGCTTTTCAAAATACGCGCATGTCCAGCCTCCCGTGACGTCACGGCTTGTGATTGGTTAATGGCGGCCATGTTGCCGGGACGCGGACCAATCACAGCAAGCCGTGACGTAATTTCGTCACGGCTTGCTGTGATTGGTCCGCGTCCCGGCAACATGGCCGCCCTGACCAATCACAAGCCGGGACTTCACGTAACCAAGTAAAAGCGCGAAATTTAAACAAACAACGCTGCCGGTTCCCTCGCTGAGGTCCCGGCTGCGTCGGACAGGTGAGTATAGCGATATTTTTTATTTTAATTCTCTTTTTTACACATTATTACATTAATGTTGTTGCGATACCCGATACCCGATATCACAAAAATATCGGATCTCGGTATCGGAAATTCCGATACAGCAAGTATCGGCCGATACCCGATACTTGCAGTATCGGAATGCTCAACACTACTAGCCACAGATTTTTAATGATATTCAGATCTGGCACTGTGGGGGCCATTGTAAAACCTTTAGCTTGCACCTTTTGTGGTAGTCCGTTGTGGATTTTGACGTCCGTCTATGATCATTATCTATTTGTAGAAACCATGCTATTTTCAACTTCAGCTTTTTTACAGAAGGTGTTATGTTTGTATCAATAATTTGTTGAAATGTCATTGAATCCATTCTTCCCTCTACCCGTGAAATGTTCCCCATGCCATTGGCTGCAACACAACCCCAAAGCATGTTTGATGAAACTCCTATGCTTAATGGTTGACAAAAGCAGGAGAAGATTTCTTCTGATGACTCTTCAATTAAGGACATATTTGTGCAGGTGTCTCTGAACAGTACAACAATGTACCACAATTACAGAGTCTACTAAATCTTTCTGAAGGTCTTTTGCAGTCAAGCAGGAGCTCTGATTTGCATCCCTAGCAATCCTATGAGAAGCTCAAAATGAAATGTTGCTTGGTCTTCAAGACCTTATCTAGACACTCACTGTGGCTGTTAACTGCCATTTCTTAATTACAATTTGAACTGAGGAAAGGGCAACTTGAAAACACTCTACTCTCATCTTATAGCCTTCTTCTGTTTTGTGAGTCTCCACCATTTTCATTTTCAGAATGCTGGGCAGTTGCATAGAAGAACCCATGGTTGCTATTTTTTGGCAAAAGATTAGAGGAGGCTGGGTTTTTATAAAACTTGGAAATTTACATTACCTGGACCTTTCAAATGATGATGATGAACAACCCATAAACCTAACAGCCTAATTAAAGTCTGAAACCTTGGTCAAAGCTGTCTGAGCACAACAATCTCCACGGTTGCCCAAACTTTTGCATTGACCCATTTTCCTTTTCGTAATTTTTAAAATGTTAAAAATGGCAATAAATATATATATATATATATATATATATATATATATATATATATATATATATATATATATATATATATAATTTTTTTTTTTTTTTTGTTTGTTTGTTTGTTTGTTTGTTTGTTTTTTGCCTAGACTACAAAGAAAATGTGTCATCTTTAAATTAAGGCCTCTAAGAGATCATTTAATCTTTAACTTACTTAACTGTTCACAATAACAGTAATTTTGACCAGGGGTGACCATACTTTTATATGCCACTGTACACGAGAGACCTATGCCTCCTTGAATTTTCTTTTAAGAACCTGAAGGACAATCACATTCTCTTCTGATTCCAAAGGAAGTTTGGTAAAAGTTGTCTCATAAGTACAAAAATTGCTTTTAGGAAGGTGAGCTGTGAGCATAAGCATGGGTTTTTAAGGAGTTATATCTCTAGATAAGATATTGAAGATTGAGGACACATGAAAGATTAGCTCTTCCATGAGGCCATAGCTAGTATATCCAGCAGAGATGAAATTAAATACAGATTCTGAATGTGAGTTCTAGTGTATGCAAAATTCTGAAAAATATATTGAGCCTGTGAAACACTTTAATTGAGATAAGCAATTATTAAATGTTAATTGTCCGCCAATGCAACAGCCATGAGAGCCTTCAGTAGTATAGTCTTGTCTCAGTTGCGGCAAGAGTCTCCATTGTGAGCATGAAAAAGGATGGGGACAGTGAAAAGCCATGTCTGGTCCCATTATCTATTGGAAAGTAAGGGTGTAGAGTTTAATTTTGGTTAAAAGCTTGCTATAGAGTTGGAAAATAGCATTAGTGAATGGGGTGGGATAATGAAATGTAACAATAATTTGCTACATAAAGTCCCAGTAACGCTATGAAAATCATTCTCAATGTCATGGAAAATAGTGTCTTAGAATCCTGGATATGTTGGGTCATGTTCATCATCAGCCCTATGATGTAGTATTGGGTATTCCCAACCTCCTGCAAACCCAATTTGAAAGCCATGTCTCTTACTGTACATATCAGGCTGTGATTGACCTGAGAAGTTCTTCTGAGTCTGCTTCATATTGGAGAGGGCATATTAAAAGAGTGATGGGAAGCTGTGATCCATTTATTGCCTTTGTACATTGAAGAGTGCAAACTCTCCATTGACAATTAAATAGAGAATACTCAAATATTGGATGCAGTCTGTGTGGAAGAGTAAAATGTGAAGTTTCTAGTTGTAGGAGCCATTATTTTCTAAGCATCCACCAGACCAAGTTCACATAACTCATGTTTGACACTTGTTAGTGCTGCAAGTGAAATTGCCGAACACTTCTTGGATGCATTAATAAGTTGAACTTACGTGATGCTCAGATCTCCACCTTCAGCAAAGGCCCTTAGGTTAGACAAGACATTTATTAACCAATTGACTTGAGAATAGTTTGGAGCATACAGATTAGGTAATATGTAGGTTATGTTACCTATTTTACCTTTAATGAAGAGAACCCTGTCATATGATGTCAAAGGTGCACAGGGCACATCCATGTATATTGCTACTGAGACTTCTTTGGATGCAGAGCTGAGGCAATAACTATGAAACCTAGAAGAAAATTAATTCGCTGGAAGCCTAGCAACGTTTTGTTCTTTGCAATATGTCTATTGTAGAAATACCATCATTGTTCTTTCTTTAGTAGCGGCAGTATCTGATTATGCTTATTGAGTGAGTGTATACCTTAAACATTATAAGACATCATTTTAAACACAGCTATGAATCAAAGTAAGTGATTATGGCTGTGCAGGCATGTGCAAATTCCTCACATAGTGTTGGGAGAGAAGGAGTGGCGGAAAAACAGGGATTAGGGCAAAGGGGAATAACATCTTTGGAGAAAAATACTTACTAAACATTGAAATGAAACACCAAGATGAAGAGATATGAAATGATGAAAATTATAGGATTGATAAACATTTGTTGGGAGTCACACTCTCAGGTAGGCATTAGGTAGTGTTCACACAGGCAAGGCAGTTTTATTGTAGTCATAAAGCTCAATGGGATTCATAACCAAAACAGCCTCTTCTGGGCACAAATATATAATAGGAAATAAACAGTTCAATCATTAGGCAGATATGTGTCAGTGTGGGCTCACCTGAGCAAATTACAGTCCTGTCTCCCACTGACTGAAAATATAGGTCTTACCTGTCCCGATATTCCCTTTAGTCAGAGCTCTAGAAGCTTCCAGCATCAAAGAGAAGTGTAAGGCTACTTTCACACTTCCATCTTTATAAAGACATTGCAATGCGTCGTTCTGTGCAAAAAACGCATCCTGCAAAGTTGCCTGCAGGATGCGTTTTTGCACACAGACTTGTATTACCGACTCATCGTGATGTATGGACACACGTTCCATATGTCGTGCACTGGATATGTCGGTAATTGGCGGACCGTCATCACAAAAAAACGTTCAATGTAATGTTTTTTTGTGCGATGGGTCTGCCATTTCTGACTGCGCATGCGCGGCCGGAACCCTGCCCCATCCTCCCCGGAACTCATAATGGGCAGCGGATGCATCTGAAAACTGCATCTGCTGCCCACATTGTGCAATATTTGCACAATGTCCATCTGTAAGTCGGGCCGACGGTTTGTGTGAAAGTAGCCTTAATCTCAATACACAGTTCACACTCAAGAGACTGCATATATCACATGCTACTCTGTGGCTCCAACCCACAGACTGCTCAGCTTTCCTAGCTGATCCATTCAATCTCCATTCATAGAGAGACCCTGGCTTCTCTCTCCCAATTAAAGCTCATATTTTGATTGGTCATTCACCAGCTTCAACATACTCCACTCTGCTCTACCACCAGCATACTGACTCAAAGTGGGTCCATTTCCTGGTTCTTAGTCAAAGCTAGCCAGGTGCAGTGCTAGCATTAACCGAGTCCTACCAGGCTTTGCTACACATGTTAAGATATGTAAATTATTGAAAAATGGAAACAATATTTTCAAAACATCTCTACTCACTTAGTATTAAGCATTTATTCAGTATCGAGAATGAGCACCCCACTCAGAAATTCATGCACTTACATGCCTTGGTATGCTGTAAATTTGGTTGTCTGAGGTATGCTCTGCTATGTTGAATGCACGTGGGCACACAAATCATCAAGATTGGTGGCTTAAAGTTCCCTTGGAAAGCTGGTTCCTATCAAGGACTAGGTCACATAAAAATGCTGAACAGAGTTTAATGAGCAGTATAAAGCTAGATTTGGCATGAATTTTTTGAATTTGAAAGACGATGACCAAAGATTGGGTCCTTAACTAGCTG
The DNA here is from genome assembly GCF_051348905.1 of Ranitomeya variabilis. NCBI lineage: Eukaryota > Metazoa > Chordata > Amphibia > Anura > Dendrobatidae > Ranitomeya > Ranitomeya variabilis. The sequence continues at coordinate 529,674,736 of NC_135237.1, read as the reverse complement.
AGCTATCAAGTAAGCCTCCTCATTGTACCGCATGAAAATTTTTTAATTTTAATTTACATTTTTTAATTTTAATTCTACTGTTTACCGATAGCTGGCGTTATGAACATTAAATGGTATTGCTATATTTATAATAGTGTTATAATAGTGTTTCAGGATGTATTATCATTACAGGATACATTATTATATATTTCACTGTATATTAGATATCCACACAGCATGCCTAAATTTACATAATCCTACTCAAACCCATGGTTGTCAACCAGCCTCATTTTGGTATTGGTATGGTACTTAAAGTTACGAGCACTGGCAAATACATTCAAAGCCATTTCTCCAACTTGTTGCACTGTTGCAGTCATAAATAAGGCACAACATTTAGTGCTTGTACATACAATTTGGGATTGAACTTTTAGCCTATTGTTATAAATCTGTTAGACAAATACTATATCTTTTAATATGTTTTGTTACTACAGATACCATTTCAAAATCAAGTAGAGTGAAAAGTGGATTAGATCCAAGAATTAAGAACAACTTGTTGGATGTAATCCAATTGGCTGTTAATTAAATAAATGAGAAATGGCAACGTGTCCCTGAAAAAAAGTATAGCATGAAAAATATTGCAAACTGATAATTCAATTTGGATTAAAAAAATCAGACAAAGATGTGATTATCATCATGGATTGCAAAACCTATTTGTCTAAAGTCTTTTATATAACACAATTACTATTTGATCCTATATATGACCTCAATAAATAAATTTGTGATTTTCTATTGGCGTATCAAAGCTGTAGCTTTATTGATAAAAAAAACAAAAAACAACAACTTTGATTTATGAGTAAATCCTCGAGAGTGCCAACCTGGAACTTGAACTATACACTCCAAAAATGTCTTCAAAAACCTCCCGATCACCTCAGTGCTTTGAGCTGTGATTGACTTTTACAACCATTACTGATTTATATTGTTTCTCTTTTTATCAAATTTAATTTCTTATAAATTGTAATTGGTCTTGGATGTTCGGTATGTGCCACTGAGGTGACTGGCCTCAGTGATGTAAGTCCCAGGAAGTCTGTACCAGTAATGCTAGATTATTGAGAAGGTTTTTATTTTACAGGATTTTTGATCCAGGATTTAATGGTGACCAACCACATACTATGGGTGGGAAAGGTCGCTCCCATACCCCAGTCTGGGTCTTACAGGCCTAATAATAGGCAGCTGGGTTAGCTCAGCAGATCATGTAGTATGTGGAAGCTGGAGAAAGACAGAGCTGGTGAATACTCTGTGATATAGCCTGAAAGTTTCCTGTGACACAAAGTTGGTGACACCCTTTTGATTCATTGTGCCTTACCCTGAAAAAAGAGAAAATAACTGTTTTTGTGGGCAGTATGGTGGCTCAGTGGTTAGAACTGCAGCCTTGCAGTGCTGGAGTCCTGGGTTCAAATCCCACCAAGGACAACATCTGCAAAGAGTTTGTATGTTCTCCCCGTGTTTGCCTCGGTTTCCTCTAGGTACTCCAGTTTCCTCCCACACTCCAAAGACATACTGACAGGGAATTTAGATTGTGAGCCCCATCGGGGACAGTGATAATGTGAGCAAACTGTATAGCGCTGCGGAATATGTTAACGCTATAGAAACATAAGTATTATTATTATATGCTGAAGAAAGGACATATTTTGTTTATTCATGTTTGCTGAAGAAGGCTGTTTCCTTTTTTGAGCTGTAAAGTTTATGATGTGCAATAAATAGTGATGAGCGAACATACTCGTTACTCGAGATTTCCCGAGCACGCTCGGATGTCCTCCAAGTATTTTTTAAAAAACTAAATCTCTGAGCACTAAAAAATACTCGGAGGAAACCCGAGCGTGCTCGAGAAATCTCGAGTAATGAGTATATTCGCTCATCACTAGCAATAAACTATTCTGTTTTGAATAAAATTAGGGGATAAACTAAGTTACAGAAGCTAATATAAACCGTAAGCTAGTTAAACAGCAGAAGATAAAATCACATTTCAAAAATAGATGTAGAGGTGGGAACTGGAATCAATAAAGTCAATCAGATTTAAGGGATATCCTAACGAGGAAACAGGAGACATACCAAAAAAAGACATATATGGAGGAGTAAGCTGGGATCAATAGGGTCAATCTAATTTAAAGGATATTCTAATCAGAAAATAGGAGTCAATAGTGTAAATTATATTTGAGTGTTACTCTAGTCAGGATGCAGGAGACATAAATGTGGATGAGAGAGATGGATAGTTAGATCAAAGGTGGTGTAGCATTGAAGGGTATGTACCATGAGAATACTTTTGTGGTATATTTCTATTGTGCACTTAATAAGCTGCACTTAAATAAAGCTGCACACACAGACCTTTCTTTCCTTCATATAATTATACAAATAAAATGACAAATTTCAGTGAGTGATGTATAGGACCAATACAATTAAAAATGTTCAAAAACTCATAAAAAATAAATACAACACACATTAGAGTCCTCAAATAGGAGGAGCACCTTCCTATTCGACAAATGGTAAAATACCAGAGGGACAATAAAAAAGATCCCTAATGTAAAGCTATGACTTGAAAGCAATCATTTAGAGCTAACAGTAAAGTCATATATAAACTAATGCAAATACAAGACACATCACGGACAACTGAAACAAGATATAATATATTAAGGTTAGTGTTGCGCATTCCGATACCGCAAGTATTGGGTATCGGCCGATACTTGCGGTATCGGAATTCCGATACCGAGATCCGATACTTTTGTTGTATCGGGAATCGGAATCGGAAGTTTCCAGTGTATGGTTCCCAGGGTCTGAAGGAGAGGAAACTCTCCTTCAGGCCCTGGGATCCATATGAATGTGTAAAATAAAGAATTAAAATAAAAAATATTGATATACTCACCTGTCCGGAGGCCCCTGGACATCACCGCTGGTAACCGGCAGCCTTCTTTGTTTAAAATGAGCACGTTCAGCACTTTCCATGACGTCACGGCTTCTGATTGGTCACGTGCCACTCATGTGACCGCCACGCGACCAATCACAAGTCGCGACGTCATCCCTCAGGTCCTAAATTCCCTTCTAGGAATTTAGGACCTGAGGGATGACGTCACGGCTTCTGATTGGTCACGTGGCGGTCACATGAGCGGCACGCGACCAATCAGAAGCCGTGACGTCATGGAAGGTGCTGAACGCGCTCATTTTAAGCAAAGAAGGCTGCCGGTTCACAGCGGTAAGGTCCAGGCTGCGTCGGAGAGGTGAGTATATCAATATTTTTTATTTTAATTCTTTATTTTACACATTCATATGGATCCCAGGGCCTGAAGGAGAGTTTCCTCTCCTTCAGACCCTGGGAACCATCAGGGATACCTTCCGATACTTGAGTCCCATTGACTTGTATTGGTATCGGGTATCGGTATCGGATCAGATCCGATACTTTGCCGGTATCGGCCGATACTTTCCGATGCCGATACTTTCAAGTATCGGACGGTATCGCTCAACACTAATTAAGGTACAATAAGAAAAAAAGGTAAATAATGCCAATAAGCATTGTGTACACAGTATTAGGAAGCTCTGATGGTGCTCCCCTTCTCTATACACTGTAGGATCAATGTGTACTGTATACGGAAGTGCAGCGCCCCAGAGTCCTGGTCATTGCAGCACTGTCGCTCCGCCGCTAAGGGGAGTGATGGTATGTCTGATGGCACTAAAGGAGTTCACCTGACCAGGTATCACAGACACACATTACACTTCACACTCCGGCCACCAGGGGGGGTGGTTCTATCTAGTAGGCCACTCCTCACACTTTGGTAAAACTGGGGGTTGGACAGGAAGCTGGGGAGAATGTAGCTGGGAAGAGCTCGAGAGAGGACCTGTCAGGGGTGGGATCCTGGCAGACTCCTAAGAAAGGACAAGAAGCGAGGTTTATTGTGAAGAGTGAGAAATGGGAATACAGCAAAAAGGAGATAATATCAGAAGGAGTCGTGCCTCAAGAATAGCAACATCCTTCTGAGGCGCTATACATCAAATAATATAACTGCCTAGAGAAATGACATGCTTCCCAAAGGCCAAGAATACATCAAAAAGAATAGAAGCAATTAGTCATTAAAAATTTAACAAATTTTATTAGAATATTCTAAAAACAGTTACATTTAAATACGTTTACTAAAAAATAGAAAGTGGGGGAAAAATATACAAAAACCGCCAAACTTTGCATAGGTAAGAAGATTACATTTAGTAAAAAATATTCACCATAACATGCGCTGAGCCCCAAGGACTTATATCCCTAGAGGGATATATGTTGCAACATTGGAAGAAATGGGGACCTCTTAATTAGATATGTGCCTCTGTAGATGCTTATTGCGCCTGCGGTATATATATATATATATAGGGATATGAAGGTATTCATTCCCCATTGATCCACTTTTCTTCTCACATTCGTTCTTGCAAACACTACATGCATTCAGTCATTCACCTCCTTCTTGTGCAGTGTGCGCTTACGCAGGCTGCCCGCTACAGGGTTGCTGTGGAGACGCGTCAACACCGGCTCCTGGCTCACTCCCCTCTCTGACGCGTCGAGAGGGGAAGTGACCAGGTGTCACATGGCGCCGATCAGCGGCGGCACAGAGCGGGATAGCCGGCGGAAGCGCCGTTATACAGCTGCCGCCCCCACATGATTACCAACACTATTTAAGCAACTTACCATATCTGTCATTACACACCCTCCCGCAGACGAAGCCACACGCGAAACGCGCGTCCGGGTCACCGCCAGCAACCGCAGGTAATCACATTCATTACTCCCTCTCATGCTGCATTTACCAACTTAGGCTGACTATCATCTAGATCCCCTAATGCATTAATAGAAACCACTTGGTTTACACTTTTAACATAGGAGAACTTGAGCCTCATCTACTTTAAGCCACCTAAACAAGCATTCTATCTTGCATACAGCATATTACCCTCTAGGGATATAAGTCCTTGGGGCTCAGCGCATGTTATGGTGAATATTTTTTACTAAATGTAATCTTCTTACCTATGCAAAGTTTGGCGGTTTTTGTATATTTTTCCCCCACTTTCTATTTTTTAGTAAACGTATTTAAATGTAACTGTTTTTAGAATATTCTAATAAAATTTGTTAAATTTTTAATGACTAATTGCTTCTATTCTTTTTGATGTATCCTTCTGAGGCGCGTAGCCGGTGGCCGGAACGCCGAGAAAGTAAGAGACTCCACGCATTACTTTAAACTACGGCCGGGCAGTTAACTATAGGTTGGCTGTCTCACCATTCCACCTAACGAAGACAACGGAGGCAAACTGTGGTAGAGGGGCATCCCTAGGGTCCCTATAAAATAGCTCCAGGCCTACCCCGTCATACGGGTGCGTCCTAGCCATATCATCTGGGGGACAAAGAGAGAGAGAGAGAAAGAATAGAAATATACACGACAGTTGTGAGGACTATCCTGTGGTGCTCAGCAGGGAAGTACTACAACACACAGGCGCTAGAAGGTAGACACTGATTTCCACCTGCAAAGGGAACTCTGGATGTGCCTTCGGACTGGCCGGTCTCAGCCAGCCCTGTTAACAGTAATCTGGATAGCGGATCCCAAAGCCTTCAGTAAAGAGGTAAAGAGACTGCAAACCTGTGTCCTCGTTATTCATCGCGACTTGCACCACGCATCACCTACACCTTTCACTGGACGCCCCTTAGCAGGGTCACGGACCGGGTCAAGCCACCATGACAACCCCAGAACTGAGACAGAGAAGCCCGGTACCGAGTGCCCCGCGGCCCTGCATCTGGGGGCGCTCCAACTTGGCGTCACGAACAGGATCTACTCAAGCCTGAAGGATCAGGTCATGTGTGCCTTGGAACTGTGATTTATTGTGCTTGAGCCGAGATTTATTGCAAAGACTGTGTGTTGCTATTTGCCGCCAAAATCCGCCATCGCCGCACACGAAGGGAGGAGCCATAGCTTCGTGGGCGGAGCTGGTCCAAAAAGAGCACGGAACCAGAAGACGTGGTAAAGCGACGATCCCGGAAGAGGAACACCAACTTCCAGCAGGTTAGCAGGGGGAAGGAGCGGCCATTAGGGTTGAGCGACTTTCATTTTTTTAAGATCGAGTCTGGTTTTGTGAAACCCGATTTAGTCCAGAGTCAAGTCGAGTGAAGTCGGCCGATTATCGCTAAAAGTCGGGGATCGACCGAAACACGAAACCCAATGCAAGTCAATGGGGAAGCATAGCCGGCAGTGAGTGGAGGCCAGGAAAACACCTACAGTGCACATTTTACTGCCAAAAACATCCATTCTTGTTTTCTGAAGCGTGTCAATCTTAATTAACTTTATAATAATAGTTGGGCACTGGAAATTGGGGGTCATTTGGCAAAAGCTGTGGGGGTAGGGCTGGTTCAAGGTTTTAGTGGGCCCAGGAAACATGGACTACGTGTCATGGCGGTGGAGCAGGGAGAGGTAAGTATTTCAACGTTGCAAGTGCTGTGATCCTGAGCAAGCAGGGGGGGGGCACTCGTTCGCATTGGCACTGGCACAGGGCCCCTCAAAGTACAGCGATGTGTGTTTGCATGGCGGGGGCGCCTCCCACCAGCAGCGACACTTTTGCGTACTCTGAGGGGCCCTGTGCCAGTGACGTCGCCAACGAGTATGCCCCCCCCACCTGATGAAGGAACCTGCACTTTCATCTGCACCTTCCTCTTTGTCCCTGTGTAAGGTGGTATAACATGCGGGAAGGGGAACCTGACTTTCAGCAGGGTCAGATTCTGGCTGTGTAGAGTGCAAGGGGAATGTAGTGGTCTAGGTCAATGTACCAGCAGACTCATGTAGCAGTGGCTGGGCAGTGGACAGGATGAGGAGGAAACAGATATAGGGCCAAAGAATAAAGTAGGCTAAATGCAGTTCAAAATTGGTAACAGGACTAAACAGGTGGCATTGCTTTGTTGAGTGGAGTAGCAAACCCAGGAGCAGCAGACACTGTTTTAAGGGCCCAAACACACTAATAGGCCAAATGCAGTTTAATATCTGCTACTGTAGGCCAAAAGCCAGAAGGTTGAAGCTCAGCTTTATTCAGTTGAGGACAAACACCACGCAGGGGCAGACACCGTTAGTAGGCCGGAACCACCAATGTGTTTAAAAACTGCAGTTAATCAGAGCCGGAAGGTAGAAGCTCAGCTTTATTCAGTTGAGGACAACAGAAGGCAGGGGCAGACACCGTTAGTAGGCCGGAATCACCAATGTGTTTAAAAACTGCAGTTAATCAGAGCCGGAAGGTAGAAGCTCAGCTTTATTCAGTTGAGGACAACAGAAGGCAGGGGCAGACACCGTTAGTAGGCCGGAACCACCAATGTGTTTAAAAACTGCAGTTAATCAGAGCCGGAAGGTAGAAGCTCAGCTTTATTCAGTTGAGGACAACACCAGGGAGGGGCAGACACCGTTAGTAGGCCGGAACCACCATTTTTTTTTTAAAAACAGCAGTTAATCAAAGCCAGAAGGTAGAAGCTCAGCTTTATTCAGTTGAGGACAACAGAAGGCAGGGGCAGACACCGTTAGTAGGCCGGAACCACCAATTTTTTTTAAAAACAGCAGTTAATCAGAGCCGGAAGGTAGAAGCTCAGCTTTATTCAGTTGAGGACAACAGAAGGCAGGGGCAGACACCGTTAGTAGGCCGGAACCACCAATGTGTTTAAAAACTGCAGTTAATCAGAGCCGGAAGGTAGAAGCTCAGCTTTATTCAGTTGAGGACAACAGAAGGCAGGGGCAGACACCGTTAGTAGGCCGGAACCACCAATGTGTTTAAAAACTGCAGTTAATCAGAGCCGGAAGGTAGAAGCTCAGCTTTATTCAGTTGAGGACAACAGAAGGCAGGGGCAGACACCGTTAGTAGGCCGGAACCACCAATGTGTTTAAAAACTGCAGTTAATCAGAGCCGGAAGGTAGAAGCTCAGCTTTATTCAGTTGAGGACAACACCAGGGAGGGGCAGACACCGTTAGTAGGCCGGAACCACCAATTTTTTTTAAAAACAGCAGTTAATCAGAGCCGGAAGGTAGAAGCTCAGCTTTATTCAGTTGAGGACAACAGAAGGCAGGGGCAGACACCGTTAGTAGGCCGGAACCACCAATGTGTTTAAAAACTGCAGTTAATCAGAGCCGGAAGGTAGAAGCTCAGCTTTATTCAGTTGAGGACAACACCAGGCAGGGGCAGACAGACACCGTTAGTAGGCCGGAACCACCAATTTTTTTTAAAAACAGCAGTTAATCAGAGCCGGAAGGTAGAAGCTCAGCTTTATTCAGTTGAGGACAACACCAGGCAGGGGCAGACAGACACCTTTTAGTAGGCCGGAACAGCCAATTTTATAAAAAAAAAGCAGTTAATAAGAGGCAGAAGGTAGAAGCTCAGCTTTATTCAGTTGCAGCTTCTTGGCAATAATATAAAGAAGACGCGACAGGACAACACTCGGTGGATGCCATATCTGTGTTTTCAATGGAAAAAAACCTTTCAGTTAACTACTTGCAGGAGAAAGTTTTTGTAGCTGGTGGCCAATTTTTGTACTGTACCAGTTTTTTGTTGTATGTGTTTTTGTTTTTAATGTTAAAATGTCTGCATTTGATATCTCTCCAGTATTTTCTTTTTTATAAGCAAAATACTGCAGTTTTACATCGGTTACATGGATACACAGGCAGCTTGGTGGTGAGTGGAGGAGTATTTAAAGTAGGGACCGCAGACAGGCTATCAAAGGCCTAAAATAACAAACAATAGGCTCATGGCAGTTTTACAGCGGTTACATGGATACACGGGCAGGCAGCTGGTGATGAGTGGAGGAGTATTTAAAGTAGGGACCGCAGACAGGCTATCAAAGGCCTAAAATAACAAACAATAGGCTCATGGCAGTTTTACAGCGGTTACATGGATACACGGGCAGGCAGCTGGTGGTGAGTGGAGGAGTATTTCAAGTAGGGACCGCAGACAGGCTATCAAAGGCCTAAAATAACAAACAATAGGCTCATGGCAGTTTTACAGCGGTTACATGGATACACAGGCAGGCAGCTGGTGATGAGTGGAGGAGTATTTAAAGTAGGGACCGCAGACAGGCTATCAAAGGCCTAAAATAACAAACAATAGGCTCATGGCAGTTTTACAGCAGTTACATGGATACACGGGCAGGCAGCTGGTGATGAGTGGAGGAGTATTTAAAGTAGGGACCGCAGACAGGCTATCAAAGGCCTAAAATAACAAACAATAGGCTCATGGCAGTTTTACAGCGGTTACATGGATACACGGGCAGGCAGCTGGTGGTGAGTGGAGGAGTATTTCAAGTAGGGACCGCAGACAGGCTATCAAAGGCCTAAAATAACAAACAATAGGCTCATGGCAGTTTTACAGCGGTTACATGGATACACGGGCAGGCAGCTGGTGGTGAGTGGAGGAGTATTTCAAGTAGGGACCGCAGACAGGCTATCAAAGGCCTAAAATAACAAACAATAGGCTCATGGCAGTTTTACAGCGGTTACATGGATACACGGGCAGGCAGCTGGTGGTGAGTGGAGGAGTATTTCAAGTAGGGACCGCAGACAGGCTATCAAAGGCCTAAAATAACAAACAATAGGCTCATGGCAGTTTTACAGCGGTTACATGGATACACGGGCAGGCAGCTGGTGATGAGTGGAGGAGTATTTAAAGTAGGGACCGCAGACAGGCTATCAAAGGCCTAAAATAACAAACAATAGGCTCATGGCAGTTTTACAGCGGTTACATGGATACACGGGCAGGCAGCTGGTGATGAGTGGAGGAGTATTTCAAGTAGGGACCGCAGACAGGCTATCAAAGGCCTAAAATAACAAACAATAGACTCATTGCAGTTTTACAGCGGTTACATGGATACACTGGCAGGCCGCTGGTGATGAGTGGAGGAGTATTTAAAGTAGGGACCGCAGACAGGCTATCAAAGGCCTAAAATAACAAACAATAGGCTCATGGCAGTTTTACAGCGGTTACATGGATACACGGGCAGGCAGCTGGTGGTGAGTGGAGGAGTATTTCAAGTAGGGACCGCAGACAGGCTATCAAAGGCCTAAAATAACAAACAATAGGCTCATGGCAGTTTTACAGCGGTTACATGGATACACGGGCAGGCAGCTGGTGATGAGTGGAGGAGTATTTCAAGTAGGGACCGCAGACAGGCTATCAAAGGCCTAAAATAACAAACAATAGGCTCATGGCAGTTTTACAGCGGTTACATGGATACACGGGCAGGCAGCTGGTGGTGACTGGAGGAGTATTTCAAGTAGGGACCGCAGACAGGCTATCAAAGGCCTAAAATAACAAACAATAGGCTCATGGCAGTTTTACAGCGGTTACATGGATACACGGGCAGGCAGCTGGTGATGAGTGGAGGAGTATTTAAAGTAGGGACCGCAGACAGGCTATCAAAGGCCTAAAATAACAAACAATAGGCTCATGGCAGTTTTACAGCGGTTACATGGATACACGGGCAGGCAGCTGGTGATGAGTGGAGGAGTATTTAAAGTAGGGACCGCAGACAGGCTATCAAAGGCCTAAAATAACAAACAATAGGCTCATGGCAGTTTTACAGCGGTTACATGGATACACGGGCAGGCAGCTGGTGGTGAGTGGAGGAGTATTTCAAGTAGGGACCGCAGACAGGCTATCAAAGGCCTAAAATAACAAACAATAGGCTCATGGCAGTTTTACAGCGGTTACATGGATACACGGGCAGGCAGCTGGTGGTGAGTGGAGGAGTATTTCAAGTAGGGACCGCAGACAGGCTATCAAAGGCCTAAAATAACAAACAATAGGCTCATGGCAGTTTTACAGCGGTTACATGGATACACGGGCAGGCAGCTGGTGGTGAGTGGAGGAGTATTTCAAGTAGGGACCGCAGACAGGCTATCAAAGGCCTAAAATAACAAACAATAGGCTCATGGCAGTTTTACAGCGGTTACATGGATACACGGGCAGGCAGCTGGTGATGAGTGGAGGAGTATTTAAAGTAGGGACCGCAGACAGGCTATCAAAGGCCTAAAATAACAAACAATAGGCTCATGGCAGTTTTACAGCGGTTACATGGATACACAGGCAGGCAGCTGGTGGTGAGTGGAGGAGTATTTCAAGTAGGGACCGCAGACAGGCTATCAAAGGCCTAAAATAACAAACAATAGGCTCATGGCAGTTTTACAGCGGTTACATGGATACACGGGCAGGCAGCTGGTGGTGAGTGGAGGAGTATTTCAAGTAGGGACCGCAGACAGGCTATCAAAGGCCTAAAATAACAAACAATAGGCTCATGGCAGTTTTACAGCGGTTACATGGATACACGGGCAGGCAGCTGGTGATGAGTGGAGGAGTATTTAAAGTAGGGACCGCAGACAGGCTATCAAAGGCCTAAAATAACAAACAATAGGCTCATGGCAGCTTTACAGCGGTTACATGGATACACAGGCAGCTTGGTGGTGAGTGGAGGAGTAGTGCAAGGAGTGTCTGTCCCAGTACTCCCAAAATATAAATAGATGTTAATGTCTCGCAAAACAACCAAAACAAAAAAAAAGGTGGCATACTTAGGTACAGGGGTGGGCTCATCTACTGAGTTTCTGACATAGTAATTTGGCAGTAACTATTTAATGGTGCCAATATAGGACACAGACACAGGCTACTTTAAGTTGCATCATAGATGTCTACAAATTTGTATTGTCAGTGCCAGACATTGAATGATGTCAGCGAATAGACTAAAGATTGGTGGAGCTGTGCGACATAATTTTGCACGTGGTAGAGCACATTTTGAGCTGGGGTAGGGGGGAACTCTCTTGAGGCCGGCGGGACCGCCCCAGGGCCCCTCATGTTACAACGGTGTGTCTGACGTTGGGTGCGCACCACCACCGCCAGAGACACTACATTGTACTATGAGGGACCCAGTAGCAATGCCGTCAACCAAAAGCGAGCACACCCACCTCTTCAGACAAACAGCAGTCTCACGGGTGCTTGCGCCAAGTCGCGATACCACGGCCCCGTGTGGGAAGTTTTGCCATTTAGGGAGGTGTAAACATGTCGTATGCTGTACAATCAGCTGCAGCAAATTAGACATTAGAAAAGTAATTCACAGGCAAGAGCTTTTCATAGGAAAGCTAGGTGTCGGCCTGGCAAGGTGGGGCAAAAGATTTCGAAATCCAGTTGTGGTTCATTTTAATGAATGTTAGATCGTCAAAATTTTGGGTAGCCAGACGAGTCCTTTTTTCGGTTAATATTGAACCTGCAGCACTGAATACTCTTTCTGATAGGACACTTGCTGCCGGGCAAGCAAGCTCCTGCAATGCATATTCTGCCAATTCAGGCCAGGTGTCTAATTTTGATGCCCAGTAATCAAATGGGAATGACGGTTGAGGGAGAACATCGATAAGGGATGAAAAATAGTTAGTAACCATACTGGACAAATGTTGTCTCCTGTCACTTTCAATTGATGCAGCAGTACCTGTCCTGTCTGCGGTCATAGCAAAATCACTCCACAACCTGGTCAGAAAACCCCTCTGTCCAACGCCACTTCTGATGTGTGCACCCCTAACACTCCTAGTCTGCTGCCCCCTGGAGCTCGTGTGAGAACGATCACGTGCGCTGTGTGCTGGGAATGCCTGAAGCAAACGGTCAACAAGAGTTGATTGTTTGGTTGCTAATATTAGTTCCAAGTTCTCATGTGGCATAATATTTTGCAATTTGCCTTTATAGCGTGGATCAAGGAGGCAGGCCAACCAGTAATCGTCATCGTTCATCATTTTCGTAATGCGTGTGTCCCTTTTTAGGATACGTAAGGCATAATCCGCCATGTGGGCCAAAGTTCCAGTTGTCAAATCTCCGGTTGTGATTGGTTGAGGGGCAGTTGCAGGCAAATCTACGTCACTTGTGTCCCTCAAAAAACCAGAACCCGGCCGTGACACGCAACCAATTTCCTGTGCCCCCGGGAAAGGTTCGGCATTAAAAATATACTCATCCCCATCATCCTCCTCGTCCTCCACCTCCTCTTCGCCCGCTACCTCGTCCTGTACACTGCCCTGACCAGACAATGGCTGACTGTCATCAAGGCTTTCCTCTTCCTCTGGTGCAGACGCCTGCTCCTTTATGTGCGTCAAACTTTGCATCAGCAGACGCATTAGGGGGATGCTCATGCTTATTACGGCGTTGTCTGCACTAACCAGCCGTGTGCATTCCTCAAAACACTGAAGGACTTGACACATGTCTTGTATCTTAGACCACTGCACACCTGACAACTCCATGTCTGCCATCCTACTGCCTGCCCGTGTATCCTCCCACAAATAAATAACAGCACGCCTCTGTTCGCACAGTCTCTGAAGCATGTGCAGTGTTGAGTTCCACCTTGTTGCAACGTCTATGATTAGGCGATGCTGGGGAAGGTTCAAAGACCGCTGATAGGTCTGCATACGGCTGGCGTGTACAGGCGAACGTCGGATATGTGAGCAAAGTGCACGCACTTTGAGGAGCAGGTCGGAGAACCCAGGATAAGTTTTCAATAAGCACTGCACCACCAGGTTTAAGGTGTGAGCCAGGCAAGGAATGTGTTTCAGTTGGGAAAGGGAGATGGCAGCCATGAAATTCCTTCCGTTATCACTCACTACCTTGCCTGCCTCAAGATCTACTGTGCCCAGCCACGACTGCGTTTCTTGTTGCAAGAACTCGGACAGAACTTCCGCGGTGTGTCTGTTGTCGCCCAAGCACTTCATAGCCAATACAGCCTGCTGACGCTTGGCAGTAGCTGGCCCATAATGGGACAACTGGTGTGCAACAGTGTCATCTGCCGATGGAGTGGTTGGCAGACTGCGTTCTGTGGAAGAGCTGTAGCTTCTGCAGGAGGACGAGGAGGAGGAGGAGGGGGTGCGAACGCCTACAGCCAACTGTTTCCTAGACCGTGGGCTAGGCACAACTGTCCCTAAATTGATGTCGCCTGTGGACCCTGCATCCACCACATTAACCCAGTGTGCCGTGATGGACACATAACGTCCCTGGCCATGCCTACTGGTCCATGCATCTGTAGTCAGGTGCACCTTTGTACTCACAGATTGCCTGAGTGCATGGACGATGCGCTGTTTAACATGCTGGTGCAGGGCTGGGATGGCTTTTCTGGAAAAAAAGTGTCGACTGGGTAGCTCGTATCGTGGTTCAGCGTACTCCATCAGGGCTTTGAAAGCTTCGCTTTCAACTAACCGGTAGGGCATCATCTCTAACGAGATTAGTCTAGCTATGTGGGCGTTAAAACCCTGTGTACGCGGATGCGAGGATAAGTACTTCCTTTTTCTAACCAGAGTCTCATGTAGGGTGAGCTGGACTGGAGAGCTGGAGATCGTGGAACTTTCGGGTGTGCCGGTGTACATGGCAGACTGAGAGACGGTTGGAGACGGTATTGTTTCCGCCGGTGCCCTAGATGCAATATTTCCTCCTACAAAACTGGTGGTTCCCTGACCCTGACTGCTTTTGGCTGGCAAAGAAACCTGCACAGATACTGCCGGTGGTGCGGAAAATGGTGGCCTTACAGTGACGGAAGGGATGTTGCGTTGCTGACTAGCTTCATTGGCCGAGGGTGCTACAACCTTAAGGGACGTTTGGTAGTTAGTCCAGGCTTGAAAATGCATGGTGGTTAAGTGTCTATGCATGCAACTAGTATTTAGACTTTTCAGATTCTGACCTCTGCTTAAGCTAGTTGAACATTTTTGACAGATGACTTTGCGCTGATCAGTTGGATGTTGTTTAAAAAACTGCCAGACTGCACTCTTCCTAGACTCGGATCCCTTTTCAGGGATTGCAGACTGAGCTTTAACCGGATGGCCACGCTGTCCTCCAACAGGTTTTGGCTTTGACACGCGTTTTGGGCCAGATACGGGCCCGGCAGATGGAACCTGTTGCGATGTTGATGCCTGCTGCGGCCCCTCCTCCACCTCCGCTTCTGAACTACTGCCGCCTGCACCCTGTTCCCCCAATGGCTGCCAATCGGGGTCAATAACTGGGTCATCTATTACCTCCTCTTCGAGCTCGTGTGCAACTTCGTCTGTGTCACTGTGTCGGTCGGTGGTATAGCGTTCGTGGCGGGGCAACATAGTCTCATCAGGGTCTGATTGTGGATCTGTACCCTGAGAGGGCAATGTGGTGGTCTGAGTCAAAGGAGCAGCATAGTACTCTGGCTGTGGCTGTGCATCAGTGCACTCCATGTCAGAATCTACTTGTAATGGGCATGGCCTGTTAAATGTTTCACTTTCTAAGCCAGGGACGGTATGTGTAAAGAGCTCCATGGAGTGACCCGTTGTGTCGTCTGCTGCATCCTTCTCTCTTGTTGTAGTTTTTGCTGAGGAGGACAAGGAAGCGACTTGTCCCTGACCGTGAACATCCACAAGCGACGCGCTGCTTTTACATTTAACAGTTTCGGAAGAGGAGGCAAAAGAGCTAGAGGCTGAGTCTGCAATGTAAGCCAAAACTTGCTGTTGCTGCTCCGCCTTTAAAAGCGGTTTTCCTACTCCCAGAAAAGAGAGCGTTCGAGGCCTTGTGTAGCCTGACGACGAAACTGGCTCCACAGCTCCAGACTTAGGTGGAATATTTTTATCCCCACGACCACCTGATGATCCACTACCACTACCATCATTACCAGCTGACAATGAACGCCCACGACGACCTCTTGCACCAGACTTCCTCATTGTTTTAAAATCTTAACCAAAGTAACTTTATTTGTTGCTGTCAAACAACTTACACGGTGAGCTATAACTTCAGTATGATTTCAATATCCCTTAACAGGTTGGTGAGACCACAAGGAAAATCAGGCACAATGTTACACACTCTGTTTTCTGTGGCACAAAATCACAGAGATGACACACACGCAGGACTGTCACTCAAGCACTAATGTCAATATTAATCTCCCACCTAATTTATGTTTTTTTTTTCTCAGGGAGACTTTAGAAACCAAATAATATTAAAAAAAAAAAAAAAAAAAAAGGCTTTCTATGGCCCACAATTAGAGAGAGAGAGGTGGCACACCCAGGAGTCAAGACTGGCACACAAGCTGAAAGGGCAATATTACTCTCCCACTGTTTTTTTATGTTTTTTTTTTTCAGGGAGACTTTAGAAACCAAATAATATTAAAAAAAAACCCCCAAAAAATAGGCTTTCTATGGCCCACTGAATGAGAGAGAGAGGTGGCACACCCAGGAGTCAAGACTGGCACACAAGCTGAAAGGGCAATATTACTCTCCCACTGTTTTTTTATGTATTTTTTGTTTTTTAAGGGAGACTTTAGAAACCCAATAATATTTTAAAAAAAAAATAAATAGGCTTTCTATGGCCCACTGAATGAGAGAGGTGGCACACCCAGGAGTCAAGACTGGCGCACAAGCTGAAAGGGCAATATTACTCTCCCACTGTTTTTTTATGTTTTTTTTTTTTTCAGGGAGACTTTAGAAACCAAATAATATTAAAAAAAACCCCCCAAAAAAAGGCTTTCTATGGCCCACAATTAGAGAGAGAGAGGTGGCACACCCAGGAGTCAAGACTGGCGCACAAGCTGAAAGGGCAATATTACTCTCCCACTGTTTTTTTATGGTTTTTTTTTTCAGGGAGACTTTAGAAACCAAATAATATTAAAAAAAAAAACAAAAAAAAAGGCTTTCTATGGCCCACAATTAGAGAGAGAGAGAGGTGGCACACCCAGGAGTCAAGACTGGCACACAAGCTGAAAGGGCAATATTACTCTCCCACTGTTTTTTTATGTATTTTTTGTTTTTTAAGGGAGACTTTAGAAACCCAATAATATTTAAAAAAATAAATAAATAGGCTTTCTATGGCCCACTGAATGAGAGAGGTGGCACACCCAGGAGTCAAGACTGGCACACAAGCTGAAAGGGCAATATTACTCTCCCACTGTTTTTTTTTATGTTTTTTTTTTTTTTCAGGGAGACTTTAGAAACCAAATAATATTAAAAAAAACCCCAAAAAAATAGGCTTTCTATGGCCCACTGAATGAGAGAGAGAGGTGGCACACCCAGGAGTCAAGACTGGCACACAAGCTGAAAGGGCAATATTACTCTCCCACTGTTTTTTTATGTTTTTTTTTTTTTCAGGGAGACTTTAGAAACCAAATAATATTAAAAAACCCAAAAAAATAAATAGCCTTTCTATGGCCCACTGAATGAGAGAGAGGTGGCACACCCAGGAGTCAAGACTGGCACACAAGCTGAAAGGGCAATATTACTCTCCCACTGTTTTTTTATGTTTTTTTTTTTTTCAGGGAGACTTTAGAAACCAAATAATATTTAAAAAAATAAATAAATAGGCTTTCTATGGCCCACTGAATGAGAGAGGTGGCACACCCAGGAGTCAAGACTGGCACACAAGCTGAAAGGGCAATATTACTCTCCCACTGTTTTTTTATGTTTTTTTTTTTTCAGGGAGACTTTAGAAACCAAATAATATTAAAAAACCCCAAAAAATAAATAGCCTTTCTATGGCCCACTGAATGAGAGAGAGGTGGCACACCCAGGAGTCAAGACTGGCATACAAGCTGAAAGGGCAATATTACTCTCCCACTGTTTTTTTATGTTTTTTTTTTTTTCAGGGAGACTTTAGAAACCAAATAATATTTAAAAAAATAAATAAATAGGCTTTCTATGGCCCAGTGAATGAGAGAGGTGGCACACCCAGGAGTCAAGACTGGCACACAAGCTGAAAGGGCAATATTACTCTCCCACTGTTTTTTTATGTTTTTTTTTTTTTTCAGGGAGACTTTAGAAACCAAATAATATTAAAAAAAACAACAAAAAAAAGGCTTTCTATGGCCCACAATTAGAGAGAGAGAGGTGGCACACCCAGGAGTCAAGACTGGCGCACAAGCTGAAAGGGCAATATTACTCTCCCACTGTTTTTTTAAGTTTTTTTTCTTTTATTTTCAGGGAGACTTTAGAAACCAAATAATATTAAAAAAACCAAAAAAATAAATAGCCTTTCTATGGCCCACTGAATGAGAGAGAGGTGGCACACCCAGGAGTCAAGACTGGCACACAAGCTGAAAGGGCAATATTACTCTCCCACTGTTTTTTTATTTTTATTTTTTTTTTCAGGGAGACTTTAGAAACCAAATAATAAGAAAAAAAAATAAATAAATAAATAGGCTTTCTATAGCCCACTGAATGAGAGATAGCACACACAGCAGTGGCACACAAGCCCTGACTGAGGCCAATATTTTTCTACCACTGATTGATGTAGTGTTTTTGTGTTGAGGTAGAATTTAGAACACAAATCACGGAAAAAATAAATAGGCTTTCTATGGCCCACTCAGTGAGAGATGGCACACACAGGGATGGCACTGTAGCAGAAATGCCAATCTTAATCTCCCACAAAAAAAAAAAAAACAGGGACTGTCCTACAATTACTATCTCCCTGCAGTAATCTCAGCCAGGTATGGCAGGCAGCAATAGGAGTGGACTGATGCACAAATTAAATAAAAAGTGTGGACAAACAAAAAAGATAGCTGTGCAGAAAGGAACAAGAGGATATGTGCTTTGAAAAAAGCAGTTGGTTTGCACAGTGGCGTACACACAGCAATACTGCTATCAGGGAGCCTTCTAGGGCAGCCCAATGAGCTACAGCGCTGAGGAAAAAAAAAAAAATAGCTTCCACTGTTCCTGCACACCGAAGGTGGTGTTGGACAGTGGAAATCGCTACAGCACAAGCGGTTTGGTGGTTAGTGGACCCTGCCTAACGCTATCCCTGCTTCTGACGAAGCGGCAGCAACCTCTCCCTAAGCTCAGATCAGCAGCAGTAAGATGGCGGTCGGCGGGAACGCCCCTTTATAGCCCCTGTGACGCCGCAGACAGCAAGCCAATCACTGCAATGCCCTTCTCTAAGATGGTGGGGACCAGGATCTATGTCATCACGCTGCCCACACTCTGCGTTCACCTTCATTGGCTGAGAAATGGCGCTTTTCGCGTCATTGAAACGCGACTTTGGCGCGAAAGTCGCGTACCGCATGGCCGACAAGCACAGGGGTCGGATCGGGTTTCATGAGACGCCGACTTAGCCAAAAGTCGGCGACTTTTGAAAATGATCGACCCGTTTCGCTCAACCCTAGCGGCCATGTCTGAGTCAGGGGGAGCAGAGGCAGCGGTCGCAGCCGTAGACCCGGAGGCATCTTCGGCCCCCACAGTAGACGCAGCCGCGGGCCTTGTACCACAGCCGGTTGCCGCAGAGCTCGCCGCCCCTATCCACCAGCCGGAGGCTGCTGCGGCTACAACAGCCATCATGCCCTTCTCCATGCCGTACCTACCTGGAGCAGCCTGGCTCCTGTGATACTCTGCAGAGTCACATACATTAACTGCCTTTAAAGAGGGGATCTGCAGCCTGCTTGAGTTCTATCCCTTGACAGAGCCTCAGAAAGTTCAAATGATAACAGGCCAACTCTTTGGGGCGGCTCTGAGGGAAGTGAAGTACTGGCCCGCCGCGGATAAGGGAACTGCACAGCAGGTCTTTGCAAAGCTTAAAGCCACCTTTGACACCCGCACCGCTACAGAAATTAAGTTTACTTTCTATGGGTGCAAGCAGAGGCCGCAGGATAGCTTACGGGACTATGCCCTTAACCTCCAGGAGGCGCTGCGGGCCATCAAGCAGAGTGACCCCAGCAGCATGCAAGATGAAGATAAACTCCTGAAGGAGCTGTTCATTGAGGGGCTCCTGTACAGCCACCAAAGGGGTCAGCTGCACTTCCTGGCCATGCAGAATCAAGACCTGACTTTTGCGCAATTCAAGGATAAAGCCATCCAGGCACTTCAAGAGCGACAGCCCAGCCGTGCAGTGCCTCCCAGGTGTCCCGCTCTCACATACCACCAGGAGGTGGTGTCGGATGCCCCAGTTGCCGCCAAGGCCGATGCCCAGAGCCTAGAGGACGACTCCCCCGCAGGACTCCACCTCCAGATGCAGGAGCTGACCAAGAACATTGTTGCCCTAGCCCGGACCGTGCAGTTCCTATGGGAGGCCCCCAAGGAGAAGATCCAGTTGGCCTCCAGACCAGAGGATGTCCCCTGGATGCGACAAAGGAGGACTCCGCCGACCAGAGGCAGGGACGACAATCGCTTCCATTGGGATGGACGACATATCTGCCGCCGCTGCCACCAGGTGGGCCACCTTGCAAGGTACTGTCCTTTAAACGAGCAACCCCTGGGGCAAAGGGCCAACCCCCAGGAAGTAGGACGATCAGGCCTGCAGCATTGGAGAGCCAAATACGTTGGAGGGCGACCAGTTCTTCCTGTTGTGATCGACGGTGTCCCCATGAACGCTCTGCTGGACACCGGTTCTCAGGTGACGACTATGCCTTACGTGCTTTATAGATGGTATTGGGAGGACACTGATATTACTCGTGGCCCCGATGACGATTTCACCATAATAGCCAGTAATGGTCAGCCGTTGCCACAAGTGGGGTATAAAGAGGTCACCATCAAAGTGGGGCAGGTAGAATTGAGGGCCCAAGGGGTTGTAATTGTTGATATTGACCGCCGCGAGTGTAATCCCATGATGACCATTGGTACTAATGTTATAGAAAATTGTCTTGCAGAAGTTATTGTCCTATTACAACAGGTCGCAGAAACAGCTGGCTACAGTGAACAACGTGTCCTGCAAAAAGAAATCAGGGCCCTAATGCAAAGACAGCAGGTAGAGCTGACTGGTGGTGAAATTGGTCGTGTCACAGTGAGTGATTCAAACCCCATTGCGATACCCCCCAGGAGTGAAATGTTAATATGGTGTCGGGCAGCCATAGGCCTCAGGGGTAAAGACTATCAGGCCCTGGTAGAACCTGTATATTCAGATAATAGGCCTACCCTCCTGACAGCCAGAGGGGTGGTTGACGTCTGCAATGGGAGGGTGCCAGTACATGTTCTCAATTGTGGGGAGGAAGAAGTCCAGCTAACCATATATGCCACACTTGCCAAACTGTTTACTGTTAATAGTAGTGTAATACAGGCACCTGGGCCTTTGGCCCCATCCAATCCGGCGAAGAACAATGGTTCTACAGGGCAACCGAAAGATTGGTGTCGGGAATTACACGTGGGCACTGACTCTACCCCACCTCACCAGAAACAGGGGGCCTACAGGGTGGTTCATGAGTACGAATGGGTCTTTAGCAAACACCCCCTAGATTTTGGGCAGGTGAAAGGGATCCAACATCATATCCCCACAGGGGATCATTGACCCATAAAAGAGAGATACCGTCCTGTACCCCCAGCTCATTATCAGTGTGCCAAGGACATGTTGCGAGAGATGAAGGAGGCTGGGGTAGTGAGGGACAGTTGTAGCCCCTGGTCAGCTCCATTAGTCCTTGTTAAGAAGAAAGATGGCACAATGAGAATGTGTGTGGATTATAGGCAGTTAAATTGCATTACACATAAAGATGCATACCCACTGCCCAGGATAGAGGAGTCACTGGCTGCGTTAAAATCTGCTAACTACTTCTCTACCTTGGATCTCACCAGTGGGTACTGGCAGGTTCCCGTAGCGGAGGCGGACAAGGATTAGACGGCCTTCACGACGCCGATGGGTCTCTGTGAAGTCAACTACATGCCCTGCGGATTGTGCAATGCCCTGGGGACGTTCCAGAGGATGATGGAGTGCTGTCTGGGGCACAAGAACTTTGAAACCGTACTGCTGTATCTGGACGATGTCATTGTCTTCTCCAAGACTTATGAAGACCATCTGAAGCACCTGGCCGAGGTGTTCGAAGCCCTGTCCAACTTTGGCTTGAAGGTGAAACCATCCAAATGCCATCTGCTGAAACCCAAAGTGCAGTATCTCGGCCATGTGGTGAGTGCTGAAGGAGTGGCCCCAGATCCCGACAAGGTTACAGTGATTAAGGACTGGCCGAAACCCAGCAACCTCCATGAAGTACGGCAGTTCCTCGGGTAGGCTATTACAGGAGGTTCATCAAGGACTTCACCAAGAAGGCCGCGCCATTGCAAGATCTGTTGGTGGGCCAATCCAAGAAGACCAAGGGGAAGAGCACCCCATTTGATTGGAACGAAGGACTGGAAGGGTCATTCACTTGCTTGAAGATGGCGCTGACGGGAGACAAGGTACTGGCCTACCCTGAGTATGATCAACCATTTGTACTGTATACGGATGCCAGCAACGTAGGACTGGGAGCTGTGTTGTCCCAGGTCCAGAAAGGCAAGGAGAGGGTAATCGCTTACGCCAGAAGGAAACTTCGTCCCACGGAAAGGAACCCTGACAACTACAGTTCCTTCAAGCTGGAATTCCTCGCCATCGTTTGTGCAGTGACGAAGAGGTTCAAGCACTACCTGGCCTCAGCGAAATTCACCGTCTTCAAGGATAACAATCCACTAACGCATTTGGACACAGCAAAACTCGGGGCCTTGGAACAGCGGTGGATGGCCCGACTGTCCAATTACGATTTCACCATCAAGTACTGGGCAGGACGCAAGAATGAGAATGCCGATGCCTTGTCCCGGATTCCCAATTTGCCAGAAACGGGGAAGGACCCGGAGGCAATTGAAGAAGTAGAACTGCCCACTTTCCATCGCCCCAAAGCCACTCAATGCTCCCATCATGTGAAGAACAGGCACAAAAACAACCAAGGTGCCACGCTGAATCCCCTGCCCCACCACGGGTGGGCAGAGACCCAGGATGGTGACCCTGCGGTCCGTCGGGTAAAAGAGCTCCTGACGCAGGCAGGTTTGCATCCCGGCCTGGATGACCACAAGAAACCCAACAGCTGTGGAAGGGGAGAAGCAAACTGTTTATTCATGATGGTAAGCTGTACCAAAGGAGTATCGACCCCAGCACCCATGAATTGGTATGGCAGATAGTGGTTCCAAGGCAAGATGCACCCATGGTCCTGGGAGCGTACCACGATGGGGCTGGACACTTCGGGTGGAGGAAATTGGAGAGACTACTCCGAGGGAGATTCTGTTGGATTGGCATGAAAAGAGCCATTGAGCAGTGGTGTCGGGAGTGTGGCCCATGCAGCCTACGCCGGAAAGACCGTGACAGCCAAGGGGCTCCCTTGCAGCCCATCATCACCAAACGGCCGCTAGAACTGGTCGCGCTAGACCACGGGAAGCTGACGCCTAGCCGGTCGGGCTATATTTATGCTCTCACCATAGTGGATCACTACTCCAGGTTCCTGGTGGTTGTACCTGTCAAGGATCTAACGGCCAGGACAGCCGCCAAAACCTTCCAGCAGTACTTCTGTAGGCCCTATGGGTATCCGGAGAAGGTACTGACCGATCAGGGACCAGCATTTGAGGCGGAGGTGTTCCAGGAGTTCTGCAATCTGGACGGGTGTAAGAAGATCAGAACCACACCGTACCATCCACAAACCAACGGGATGTGTGAAAAGATGAACCAAGTGGTGATCGACTTACTGAAGACCTTGCCTGTAGAAGAACGGAACTTGTGGCCTACAAAATTGCCCGACCTGGTAGACATGTACAACCACATCCCAGTGAACTCTGCCAACTGCACTCTGGCGTACCTGATGCGAGGAAGGCCTAGCAAGTTGCCCGTTGATCTGGACATGGGGGTTCTAACCCCCAAAGATACCTCGCCGGATGCCGATTGGGATACAGAGAGGCAGCAAAGGTACCGCAAAGTACAGGAGTGCGTGGAAAGAAGCCTCGCTCAGGCCAGGCAAAAACAGGTAATGGACTACAACCAGCATGCTCCTGCGATTCCCTTGCCACCTGGTGAGCAAGTACTCAAGCGCAAGAGAAGGCTACACAAGCTTGACGACCAATGGGAAGCGGAACCGTATACCATCCTGCCATCCGATTTTGA
This sequence comes from Ranitomeya variabilis, assembly GCF_051348905.1. Classification (NCBI taxonomy): domain Eukaryota; kingdom Metazoa; phylum Chordata; class Amphibia; order Anura; family Dendrobatidae; genus Ranitomeya; species Ranitomeya variabilis. The sequence goes on along the minus strand of NC_135237.1, from coordinate 529,650,904 downwards.
CAATACTAAAGTCTGCCTCATCAGCAAAGATGGGGGGAAAACCTCAACGGCAATATCCAGAGACCACCTTAAGGTATGCCCTGACAAGTTGAGAGAGAAGGAAACAGATCCAAGAACCTCTCCACCTGTTGAAGAAGAGAAGATGATACACACTGTTCTTGGTGATTTCCCCCAGTCGTGGACTCAAATAAATCAGGACATCGTGGTACCTGTGTTAACGTTTCATCAACCAAACCTGCCTGAAATGAACGTGGTGCCAAAGCCTCCGGACCCGCCATCACCACAGACCCCGCCGGACGATGCCATGCCCACCGTCGGACCGGCGGAGCCTCCCTCTGCTATCGGCGAATCTGCCATACCCACTGTTGCTAGCAGCAGCTCTGAGAGATCCAGCATGCCAGTGCTACCCAGACTCACTAGAAGCGTAGCTAGAAGGCAGTGCACTACACCAGTGGTAGCAAGCATAGCAAGCCCTGCTAGGCCAATAGCAACCCCTGCACTACGGAGGTCTACACGTAGCACCAAAAATCAAACTCCCCTTCGCTACAAAACTTGGAGGTATTAACAAAAGTTGCTAATTGTGTTTGTGTAAATATCTTTGTTACAAGTTAAAAAAAATGGACAACGGGGCAATGGACAGTGAATTGCTTCAAAACTTTCAAAAGGGACCCTTTGTTTACCCGGGGTCCCTGCTGTTTTAAAGTTACAACCACTGGACTGAGAGTCATAAACTGTGCATGACCAAACTTTCGCAACGTTCAAGAGTCCTCACCTCCCATAAAGGGAAGCACTGTTATTATTACTTGTTTATTGCATTTCAAAATGTGGTATGTTTGTTGTTAACATGTATTGTTGTTTTTCTTTTCCCAGTCCGGGAGTACTGGATTTAACTGGGGGGAGTGCATCGCCCCAGAGTCCTGGTGGTTGCAGTACTGTCGCTCCGCCGCTAAGGGGAGTGATGGTATGTCTGATGGCACTAAAGGTGTTCACCTGACCAGGTATCACAGACACACATTACACTTCACACTCCGGCCACCAGGGGGGGTGGTTCTATCTAGTAGGCCACTCCTCACACTTTGGTAAAACTGGGGGTTGGACAGGAAGCTAAGGAGAAAGTAGCTGGGAAGAGCTCGAGAGAGGACCTGTCAGGGGTGGGATCCTGGCAGACTTCTAAGAAAGGACAAGAAGCAAGTTTTTTTGTGAAGAGTGAAAAACGGGAATACAGCAAAAAGGAGATAATATCAGAAGGAGTTGTGCCTCAAGAATAGCAACATCCTTCTGAGGCGCGTAGCCGGTAAACGGAACACCGAGAAAGTAAGAGACTCCACGCATTACTTTAAGAATTTGAGTAAAGAGGGGGCGCACCAATATCATGTATAGATAACCATAGGTGGGTGCAATACCAGGTCTATATGTAGCAACATGTCAAATGGAAGAAGAAAAAAGATAGACCCATATGGTATGCACTACCACACAAGATGCATACCAAAATATTATCATAATGCCAACAATATCAAATAGATGCAATACATATGGCCCTATATATTATAAATGAATCCTCCTTCATGGGGTGCCTAATAAGGCTGAACAGCATAACCCCTATGTAGCCCTATTGGCCTGACTCAGACCCCAAAGGTAAGTATCTACACTGCGTACATATGTGTGCATACATGCAAACACCAGGTCTATTGTCCCAAAATACATGCAATCATAGTGGATACAACCTGTCTGTCAGTCGGTCAGGTCAGGGCAGCAAAATGCAGCAAGATTGAATGTTATAGGGCTTCCGGACGGGGAAAACAAAACCCCATGAAGCAAAGGAGGAGCAATGGTCCCAAGGAATGAAAGAGGTATGGTGAGGAAAGACCCCACGCGTATCGCTGCTGCAGCAGCTTCGTCAGGGGAAGTAGCTACAGGTGCCAGTAACGGATTTAAATAGTGTCCATAATAAAAATCATTACCTACCGCTGTGTGTAAAGTGCTATGCCAGAGCGGGGGCGGAGAAGACGGCAAGGAGCGGACAGGAGGGGCCACTAACACCATGCCAAGATAGCCGGCACATACCGGAAATAAGCGCACAGTCATAGAGCGGAATGCGCGTGCGCACACCGCAATTCCTGATAGGATCGTGTTGCGCATGCGCAGTGCCGGACGGCAAAAGGCGTGAGATGGAGAGCAATGCGCTGCCCCAGAAGTAAAGGATGAATAGCGTAAGGACTGGTACCAGCGAACAGAGAAGGAAGTAGGGGAGGCATACAAGCATAAGGGGGTGAAAAGAGTACACATGACCCGGAGATTGTGCAAAATGTGCACGAACAAGAATGGCATGCATTACTTTAAACTACGGCCGGGCAGTTAACTATAGGTTGGTTGTCTCACCATTACACCTAACGAAGACAACGGAGGCAAACTGTGGGAGAGGGGCGTCCCTAGGGTCCCTGTAAAGAAAGCTCCAGGCCTACCCCGTCATACGGGTTCGTCCTAGCCATATCATCTGGGGGACGAAGAGAGAGAGAGAAAGAATAGAAATATACACGAAAGTTGTGAGGACTATCCCGTGGTGCTCAGCAGGGAAGTACTACAACACACAGGCGCTAGAAGGTAGACACTGATTTCCACCTGCAAAGGGAACTCTGGATGTGCCTTCGGACCAGCCGGTCTCAGCCAGCCCTGTTAACAGTACTCTGGATAGCGGATCCCAGTAAAGAGGTAAAGAGACTGCAAACCTGTGTCCTCGTTATTCATCGCGACTTGCACCACGCATCACCTACACCTTTCACTGGACGCCCCTTAGCAGGGTCACGGACCGGGTCTAGCCACCATGACAACCCCAGAACTGAGACAGAGAAGCCCGGTACCAAGTGCCCCATGGCCCTGCGTCTGGGGGCGCTCCAGAAGGAGAATGAGTTGCTGGGTCATAGGAGACCCAGATACTGCAGTATAGCGAAGCAGGCACAAGGCTTTATTACCCTTGTAACTGGAGCCAATATACCAGCCCCAGTTACAAGGGAAATAAGATGAAAAGGTTACAATATTTAAGTGCTACCCAAAGGTTCTTTATAATGTTATACGGGGAACAATGTGCAAAATAAATTAAAAATATATAAATAAAAGTAACAGGTAAATTAAATAAATTAGTATAAATGGAAATGCATTTTTAATCAAAATTTCTGTAACAAGCTCTGCCCCCATAAAAAACACATTCAATATATAAAAATAATTATTATAGAATGGGAAGAAAAAAATTAAATGTGCTGTATTTTAGCTACACAGTGTAGTCATAAAGAATTATAAAAGGGAAAACAAATGCTAAATTTCCCTATTTTCTTACTGATATTACCAATAATAGCATAAAAAAGAACAAAATAGAGGTACTATGATAGTGACATAAAAATGCAAAAAAAAAAATGTAAACATTATTTGAATATCTGAACAAGAAAAAATGTACAGCTCTTAACCCATTACTTGCCAAATTAGCAATTTTCATTTTTTTTTTTTTAATGACAGCTTTTTAATGATTTGGGCCCTAATGAATAAGGCTACTTTCACACTAGCGTCGGGAAAGACCCGTCGCTGTGCGTCGGGCCGACGTTCCCGACGCTAGCGTGGTCTCCGCCGCACAACGGGGGCAGCGGATGTATTTTTCCAACGCATCCGCTGCCCCATTGTGAGGTGCGGGGAAGTGCGGGGAGGTGGGGCGGAGTTCCGACCGCGCATGCGCGGTCGGAAAAAGCGGACCGTCGTGAGCAAAAAACGTTACATGTAACGTTTTTTTCTCCCGACGGTCCGCTACCACACGCCCAAGTGTCGCAAAACGGACGCGACGTTTGGCAATGCGTCGCAAATGCGTCGCTAATGTTAGTCTATGATGAAAAAACGTATCCAGCAAGAACTTTTGCTGGATGCGTATTTTCGGCAAAACGACGCATTTGCGACGTATTGCAGTTAACGCTAGTGTGAAAGTAGCCTAAGAAACATAATTTGCAAAATTTTTTCAAGTACGGATTTTTCAGAAAAGGGCGTCCCAATATTCAATTAAAAATGACAATGACATGATTTCCTATTTTGAACCAATTCATTTTACAAACACAACACAAAAAAATTGGACCGAATTATAAAAATTATAAAATCTTAGTTGCTAGAAGCTAAAGATTAGGCGTCCCAAAAAAAGGACATTGGTAGATAATGGGTTAAAACTGAATTTTGGAAAAACAAAAATACACCAAAAATGTGCCTACTCTGGAAAGGGGGTCAGGTCTTGCACTTGTTAAGGATAGAGTTATGTGAGCTTGACACATTAGGTAACAAAGTGATATTGTTTTACTAATGGAAATATTGGTGACTTAGAAGTATTGCAGGCTTCATAATGGGCATTACATGCAGCTACTTTGGAGTTTGACTTCTCTGTAGATGAGGCCATCCATGATTTTTGAAGCTTACCTAATCATCAAACTTAGTCAACTTAAGTGAACATGAATACTTTCCAGTACTAAAAAAACAAATTAAAAAGACTAAGGAAGACCGATAGCAAATGATAAAAAATTAAGAATTTATATCAAGGAAAAGAACACCTCAGTCATTAGGAACGCCATTTCCAAAATCTGAGATATCTTGAGACCTGTCCCTATGTTTGAATCATAGATTCAGGTGGCCATAATTTGTGTTTGATTGCCTTCGATTATATATGAAGGAACATTGAGGTGCTTCTGATGGATTTATACTGAATCCAACGGAAAAAAAGGTCTTGGCAAATTCCAGAGGATGCTTGTTATCTATACATATGAAATAGGGAAAATGGTGTGCACTCAGGTCATAGGATAGTGAGGTACTGGTAAACTGACCATGTGGTCAAGTCTATCATAGAAAAAATTACCGCACACTCAATTTCGATATGATGCAGAAAAAGGTTTATGCCAATTTTATTCATTTATTTATTATTTTTATTATAAAATGTAATTTTGCCAAATGTATGTCAAACAATTGTTTATAAAGTGTTTTGTGTTTTTTCAGTAACCCCATGAATAAGACCCGGGAGAGTCGAAACGTCGGGTTTTGCTCTATCACTGTGGCGAACTATCACTTTGTTTTTTCTTGAATAAAATTGGCATAAACCTTCTATCTTATACATATGAGGCTGTAAATGTTTTATTTTGTGTCCCATATCAGTGAAGTTAAGATATCCTCAGTTAATGGATCACCACTGACAACAAAGTATGCTAAATCTGTAAAAAAAATATGTAAAATATAAATGCTACCCTCCACTAAACAATATTAGAAAATGGCCTTTGATGAATGTTATTGACCCATGTATTGGAGCTTCATAGAAAATGACTTGTTTATGCTCTCGGGTTTATTTTTATGTGCATCTGTTGGCTTGCCATCAATATTGAGAATAGATTTTCATCTTTTATTGATTTGATTTGCTATCTGTGTATAAATGCGAGGATTGGGGATTTATGACTGGTAGAATATTTGCAAGATTTCTTGTATTTGGTTAGACATGACAGCTGTAATAGATTATCCCTTGTAGGGAGGCTCACATGGATATCTTGGGGCTCTTCTGATGTTATATTGATCATCTTGTCCATGTTCACAGCCTAAGAATAAAGATTAATGCCGAGCTGAGAATATAGAGTATTCCAATATTTTGTAGGAAATTCTAATGTGTTTGTGTAGTTGACGGAGATGAGTCCATGTCACATATATACATACAGGGGTTCTTTTGTTAAGTATTCTTTTCCAAGTATGAAAAAATAAATTGTGCCATGCTCCATGCTTGCTGTTTTATGGAGTTATCATATGAAGATAAACTGGTTGTACAGTTTTACCACATATATGTGAATCATTAGTGAACACAAACATTTACTTTCCAGGACAAGCCACTGTAGTAAAGGGATTTACTGGTTTGTCCATCCTTGCCTTTCCACTTGGCTCAACATACTGTATTCCAAAATATGTAAGATGAACAGCTTAAAGAAAAATAAATATTTTGTTATGCTCCACATGAAGATGTTTATACTCTTTGTGTCTTAAAGGGTTTGTCTAGGAATGTCCTATTCTTTAGCCCAACAATGGGAACTGAGATGCAGTACCAGAGAACAGCCACTACTCTGTGTATGGAGGTCTGTTCCTGTTCGGAGCGCTGTTCCAAGGATAGATCATCCATACCTAAATTCTGAATAAGTCGCCAGATTTAATTATACAAACTACATCATTTATAGCAAAAATAATCTCCTAGACCTGATGTGTTTGAGAAACTGTGTATCGTCATGGTGAATGTTTTTTAGCTTGATATTAAAGTGAACTCCCTGGATTCATAACATGTTCATTTTAGTATCAGGTTGGGAGATTTCAAATGCAAATTATACAAACCATTCAGCATCAAATTTTAAAAAAAACATCATAGAAAAAAGAAGCCATACTAGTCAATTAAATTAAAGGAGGTTCTTACAAACATTATTTTAAAAAGTGATTTCTATTGATAAAATCTTAGAGGCAAGCCGTTGTCTACTTAAAAATACACTCAACTCAATTCCAGAGGGCGAAATGATCAGACCTTATTAATAATCAGTGCATTTTAATTATAAACATAATAACATAAGAAAGAATGCAGTAATCATGTATTACAGAAGTTATGCGCATCATCACTACATAAAAAGATGATAAATGCAAAAATCATTCTCATAAAAATTGTCAACAAAATACTACTTTTTTATATAAAATATAATTCACAATTCAATGCCATTAAAAGTAGAATTCTAAAATATTTGCTTGTTCTTAACGAGGACAACACGTTTGAAAATGTCCTTCAACAAGGTATCAAATGTGTGTCTAAAAATGGCAAGTCTTTGGGTGATCTATTATATTTCCGTTATTTTTGTCACAAACCAAATATAAAAATGTGGCTTGCCTAAAAGCATTTTTTTCAAGTGCACCATTATAAAATTTGTAAATATTCTAAAAAAAATATATTTATCAATTCGCCAATAAATGCAATATTACTTTTTTAATTAATTAATTAATTAATTGTGCTACTAAATATACAGTTACTTCTAAGGCATGTATTTATTACAATTTAGTGTACTTTGAATGCATTCAGTTACAAAGTTGCTGATATAGTTAAAAAGTGTCAGGTTAACACTTCTTGTGTAGATAAACATCTTTTGGAATTACATAATGGCAGTTTGGAGTTCTTCCACTTTTACAAATTCTTAAGGTTAAAAAAAATGAAGGGTGTAGATTGTAATACGTTTTATGAAACAGGGAAATGTTTTGTATAGTTAAAAATAGCACCAGATTCTCTAATAGAAAGCATTACTGCAATGAACACTGCTCAAAAAAATAAAGGGAACACTTCAGCAACAGAATATAATTCCAAGTAAATCAAACTTCTGTGAATTTAAACTGTCTACTTAGGAAGCAACACTTTTTGACAATCAATGTCACATGCTATTGTGCAAATGGAATAAATAATATTGGTTTCACACTTGTGGTAGCATGAGACGGACTCTACACACCCACACAAGTGGCTCACGTAGTGCAGCTCATCCAGGATGGCACATCAATGTGAGCTGTGGCAAGAAGGTTTGCTTTGTCTGTCAGTGTAGTATACAGAGACTGATGGCGCTACCAGGAGACAGGCCAGTACACCAGGAGAACTGGAGGGAGTCATGAAGGGCAACAACCCAGCAGCAGGACTGCTACCTCAGCATTTGTACAAAGAGGAACAGGAGGTGCACTGCCAGAGACCTGCGAAATGACCTCCAGCAGACCACAAATGTGCATGTGTCTGCCCAAATGGTTAGAAACCAACTCCATGGGGATGGTCTGAGTGCCCGACATCCACAGATGGGGGTTGTGCTCACAGCCTAACACCGTGCAGGAATTGTTGTCCAATTTGTCCTGAGTACGCTGATACCCCATATGTGGGGTGAACCACCATTTGGGCGCATGGCAGAGCTCGGAAGGAGCGCCATTTGGAATGCATACTTAGATGGATTGGTCTGCAGGCGTCACATTGCATTTGCAAAGCCCCTGATGTACCCAAACAGTAGAAACCCCCATAAGTGACCACATATTGGAAACTAGACCTCCAAAAGAACTTATCTAGATGTGTTGTGAGAACTTTGAACCCCCAAGTGTTTCACTACAGTTTATAACACAGAGCCGTGAAAAAAAAATTTTTTTTTCCACAAAAAATATTTTTTAGCCTCCAGTTTTGTATTTTCCCAAGGGTAACAGTTGAAATTGGACCGCAAAAGTTGTTGTCCAATTTGTCCTGAGTACGATTACACCCCATATGTGGGGGGAACCACTGTTTGGGGGCATGACAGAGCTTGGAAGGGAAGAAGCGCCATTTGGAATGCAGACTTAGATGGATTGGTCTGCAGGCATCATGTTGCATTTGCAGAGCCCCTGATGTACCCAAACAGTAGAAACCCCCACAAGTAACCCCATATTGGAAACTAGACCTCCCATGGAACTTATCTAGATGTGTTGTGAGAACTCTGAACCCCCAAGTGTTTCACTACAGTTTATAACGCAGAGCCGTGAAAATAAAAAATATTTTTTTTCCACAAAAATGATTTTTTAGCCCCCAGTTTTGTATTTTCCCAAGGGTAACAGGAGAAATTGGACCCCAAAAGTTGTTTTCCAATTTGTCCTGAGTACTCTGATACCCCATATGTTGGGGGTTAACCACTGTTTGGGCGCATGGCAGAGCTTGGAAGGGAAGGAGTGCCATTTGGAATGCAGACTTAGATGGATTGGTCTGCAGGCATCACATTGCATTTGCAGAGCCCCTGATGTACCCAAACAGTAGAAACCCCCATAAGTGACCCCATATTGGAAACTAGACCTCCCAAGGAACTTTTCTAGATGTGTTGTGAGAACTTTGAACCTCCAGGTGTTTCACTACAGTTTACAACACAGTGCCGTGAAAATAAAAAATCTTTTTTTTCCCACAAAAATATTTTTTAGCACCCCAAATTTTTATTTTCCCAAGGGTAACAACAGAACTTGGACCCCAAAAGTCGTTGTCCAATTTGTCCCGAGTATGCTGATACCCCATATGTTGGGGTAAACCCCTGTTTGGGTGCACGGGAGAGCTCGGAAGGGAAGGAGCACTGTTTTACTTTTTTCAACGCAGAATTGGCTGGAATTGAGATCGGACGCCATGTCGCGTTTGGAGAGCCCCTGATGTGCCTAAACAGTGGAAACTCCCCAATTCTAACTGAAACCCTAATCCAAACATGCCCCAACCCTAATCCCAATGGTAACCCTAACCACACCCCTAACCCTGACACACCCCTAACTCTAATCCCAACCCTAATCTCAACCGTAAATGTAATCCTAACCCTATCTTTAGCCCCAACCCTAACCCTAACTTTAGCCCCAACCCTAACCCTAACTTTAGCTTCAACCCTAACCCTAACTTTAGCCCCAACCCTAGCACTAACCCTAACTCTAGCCCTCACCCTAACCCTAGCCCTAACCCTAGCTCTAACCCTAACCCTAGCCCTAACGGGAAAATGGAAATAAATACATTTTTTTAATTTTATTATTTTTCCCTAACTAAGGGGGTGATGAAGGGGGGTTTGATTTACATTTATAGCATTTTTTATAGCGGATTTTTATGATTGGTAGCTGTCACACACTAAAAGACGCTTTTTATAGCAAAAAAGTTTTTGCGTCTCCACATTTTGAAACCTATAATATTTCCATATTTTGGTCTACAGACTCATGTGTGGTCTTGTTTTTTGCGGGACGAGTTGACATTTTTATTGGTAATATTTTCGGGCACGTTAAATTTTTTGATCGCTTTTTACTCCAATTTTTGTGAGGCAGAATGACCAAAAACCAGCTATTCATGAATTTCTTTTTTGGGGGGCGTTTATACCCTTCCATGTTTGGTAAAACTGATAAAGCAGTTTTATTCTTTGGGTCAGTACAATTACAGCGATACCTCATTTATATCTTTTTTTATGTTTTGGCGCTTTTATACGATAAAAACTATTTTATAGAAAAAATACTTATTTTGGCATCACTTTATTCTGAGGACTATAACCTTTTTATTTTTTTACTGATGATGCTGTTTGGCAGCTCATTTTTTTGCGGGACAAGATGACGTTTTCAGCGGTACTATGGTTATTTATATCTGTCTTTTTGATTGCGTGTTATTCCACTTTTTGTTCGGAAGTATGGTAATAAAGCGTTGTTTTTTGCCTCGTTTTTTTTTTTTTTTTTACGGTGTTCACTGAAGGGGTTAACCAGTGGGACAGTTTTATAGGTCGGGTCATTACGGATGTGGCGATACTAAATATGTGTACTTTTATTGTTGTTGTTTTTATTTAGATAAAGAAATGTATTTATGGGAATAATATATATATTTTTTTCTTTATTTAGGAATTTTTTTTTTTTACACATGTGGAAATTTTTTTAAAAACTTTTTGACTTTGTCCCACGGGGGGACATCACAGATCGCTGATCGGACAGTTTGCACAGCACTCTGTCAGATCAGCAATCTGACTTACAGCGCTGCAGGCTTACCAGCTCCTGCTCTGAGCAGGAGGAAGGTAGGAGACACTCGGAGCAATGCGATCACATCGCGTTGCTCCGAGGGTCTCAGGGAAGCCCGCAGGGAGCCCCATCTCTGCGCAATGCTTCCCTATACCGCCGGAACACTGCGATCATGTCTGATCGCAGTGTGCCGGGGGTTAATGTGCCGGGGGCAGTCCGTGACCACTCCTGGCACATAGTGAAAGATGTCAGCTGCCATAGTCAGCTGACACCCGGCCGCGATCGGCTGTGCTCCCCCCGTGAGCGCGGCCGATCGCATATGACGTACTATCCCATCACTGGGAATTAAGTCCCAGGTCACCTTGATGGGATAGTATGCATATGGGATTAAGGGGTTAAAGGCCTCTAGTGCAGCCATTCATCACGTTCAGCATGACATATATAAGTGACTTGTGTCGTATCACAAATGAACATGTAACATAGTAACATAGTAACATAGTTATTAAGGTTGAAGGAAGACTTTAAGTCCATCTAGTTCAACCCATAGCCTAACCTAACATGCCCTAACATGTTGATCCAGAAAAAAACCCATGTGGCAAAGAGTAAGCTCCACATTGGGGAAAAAAATTCCTTCCCGACTCCACCTACGGCAATCAGACTAGTTCCCTGGATCAACGCCCTATCAAGGAATCTAGTGTATATACCCTGTAACATTATACTTTTCAAGAAAGGCATCCAGTCCCCTCTTAAATTTAAGTAATGAATCACTCATTACAACATCATACGGCAGAGAGTTCCATACTCTCACTGCTCTTACAGTAAAGAATCCGCATCTGTTATTATGCTTAAACCTTCTTTCCTCCAGACGTAGAGGATGCCCCTTGTCCCTGTCTCAGGTCTATGATTAAAAAGATCATCAGAAAGGTCTTTGTACTGTCCCCTCATATATTTATACATTAAAATAAGATCACCCCTTAGCCTTCGTTTTTCCAAACTAAATAGCCCCAAGTGTAATAACCTATCTTGGTATTGCAGACCCCCCAGTCCTCTAATAACCTTGGTCACTCTTTTCTGCACCTGCTCTAGTTCAGCTATGTCTTTCTTATACACCGGAGACTAGAACTGTGCACAGTATTCTAAGTGTTGTCGAACTAGTGACTTGTATAGAGGCAAAATTATGTTCTCCTCATGAGCATCTATGCCTCTTTTAATACATCCCATTATTTTATTTGCCTTTGTAGCAGCTGCTTGACACTGGCCACTAAATGTGAGTTTGTCATCCACCCATACACCCAGGTCTTTTTCATTGACGGTTTTGCCCAGAGTTTGAGAATTAAGCACATAGTTATACATCTTATTACTTCTACCCAAGTGCATGACCTTACATTTAACCCCATTAAAGCTCATTTGCCATTTATCAGCCCAAGTTTCTAGTTTACATAAATCACCATGTAATATAAAATTGTCCTCCTCTGTATTGATTACCCTGCAGAGTTTAGTGTCATCTGCAAATATTGAAATTCTGCTCTGTATGCCCCCTACAAGGTCATTAATAAATATGCTAAAAAGAAGAGGGCCCAATACTGACCCCTGTGGTACCCCACTGCTAACTGCTACCCAGTCCGAGTGTGCTCCATTAGTAACCACCCTTTGTTTCCTATATCTGAACCAGCTCTTAACCTACTTACACATATTTTCCCCTTTCCCCATTATTCTCATTTTATGTATCAACCTTTTGTGTGGCACCATATCAAAAGCTTTATAAAAGCCTATATACACTACATCCACTGAGTTCCCTTGGTCCAATCCGGAACTTACCTCTTCATAGAAATTGATCAGATTAGTCTGACAGGAACGGTCTGTAGTAAACCCATGTTGGTATTGGGTCATGAGGTTATTCCTCTTCAGATACTCCAGCATAGCATCCCTTAGAATACCCTCCAGGATTTTACCCACAAAAGAGGTTAAGCTTACTGGCCTATAATTTCCAAGTTCAGTTTTTGTCCCCTTTTTGAATATTGGCACCACATTTGCTATATGCCAGTCCTGTGGTACAGACCCTATTATTATGGAGTCTTTAAAGATTAAAAATAATGGTCTATCAATGACTGTACTTAGTTCCTGCAATACTCGTTGGTGTATCCCATCTGGGCCCGGAAATTTGACAATTTTAGTGATTTTTAGACGCCGCCGTACTTCCTGCTGGGTTAAGCCGTTGACATTTAATGGGGAATTCTTGTTATCACTGATCATATTGTCTGCCATGGAATTTTCTTGCGTAAATACTGATGAAAAAAGTCATTTAGCATATTGGCTTTTTCCTCATCCTCATCCATCATTTCTCCCAGACTATTTTTAAGGGGGCCAACACTATCATTTTTTAGTTTCTTACTATTTATGTAGTTAAAGAATATTTTGGGATTATTTTTACTCTCTCTGGCAATGAGTCTCTCTGTCTCAATGTTTGCTGCCTTGATTTGTTTTTTACAGAATTTATTTAATTTTCTATATTTATTTAATGCCTCATCACTACCTACTTCCTTTAATTCTCTAAATGCTTTCTTTTTGTCACTTATTGTGTCCCTTACAGCTCTATTTAGCCATATTGGTTTCCTTCTATTTCTAGTATGTTTATTCCCATATGGTATATACTGTGCACAGGTCCTATCCATGATGCTAATAAATGTCTTCCATTTTCTTTGTGTATTTTTATGTCTCAGGATATCGTCCCAGTTAATAGCACCAAGATCATCTCTCATTTGAAATTTGCCCTCCTGAAGTTTAATGTCCTTGTACCCCCCCACTACACATTTTATTAAAGGATACATGAAAACTTATTATTTTGTGATCACTATTCCCCAAGTGACCCCCAACCCTTATATTTGCTATGCGGTCTGGCCTGTTGGTTAATATTAGGTCTAGCAGTGCCCCCCTTCTTGTTGGGTCCTGAACCAGTTGTGAAAGGTAATTGTCTCTCATAGTTGTCAAAAACCGATTACCTTTGCTGGTACTGCAGGTTTCTGTTCCCCAATCTATTTCAGGGTAGTTGAAGTCCCCCATAATAATGACTTCTCCTTGAGTCGCAGCTTTATCTATTTGCTTTACGAGGATATTCTCCATTGCTTCCATTAGTTTTGGAGATTTATAACAAACCCCTATCAGTAATTTATTATTTTTTCCCCCTCCCCTTATCTCCACCCACAGGGTCTCTACATTTTCATTAGATTCACCTATATAATCACACAGGATGGGTTTTAAGGATGATTTTACATATAGACACACACCTCCCCCTCGCTTATCCGTTTGGTCATTTTTGAACAGACTATAGCCCTGCAAGTTAACAGCCCAGTCATGGCTCTCATCCAGCCATGTCTCAGATATCCCCCCATGTCATAATTATGCTCCAACAACATTAGTTCTAATTCATTCATTTTGTTGGCGAGGCTTCTGGCATTAGTATACATACATTTTATGTATCTCTCTGTACCTCTATTCTTTCTTAAATTATTAACTGTTCTAACCTCACCCCCATGCCACCGCCACCCCCAACTTCCTTATTTGTGCTCTATCTGCACTATCTTCCCCTCCTATAAAATGAATACCCTTCCCCCATTCCCTAGTTTATACACTCCTCCAACCTTCTAGCCATTTTCTCCCCCAGCACAGCTGCACCTTCCCCATTGAGGTGCAGCCCGTCCCTAGCATAGAACCTGTAGCCAACTGAGAAGTCGGCCCAGTTCTTCAGGAACCCAAACCCCTCCTTCCTACACCAATTCTCGAGCCACTTATTAATCTCCCGTTGCCTCTCTGGCGTGGCATGTGGTACAGGCAATATTTCGGAAAATACCACCTTGGAGGTCCTTGCTTTTAGCTTGCAGACTAATTCCCTGAAATCATCTTAAGGGACCTTCCACCTATCTCTAACTTTGTCATTTGTGCCAATGTGCACCAGGACTGCTGGGTCCTCACCAGCCCCTCCCAGTAATCTGTCAACCCAATCAGCGATGTGTCGGACTCGAGCGCCAGGTAGGCAGCACACCATTTGATGATCCCTGTCTTTGTGACAGATTGCCCTATCTGTTCCCCTAATAATTAAGTCCCCCACTACCAGCACCTGTCTGGCCTGCCCTGCTCTCCTATTTCCCTCCTTACTGTAACAGTCACTCCTCTGGCTTTCAGAGGACATGCCTGGCTGAAGCAGTGCTACCCCTGTACTGGCACTCCCCTCATCTGCCAACTTAGCAAACTTATTGTGGTGTTTCAGGTTAGGACTAGCCTCCCTGACACTCTTCCGTTTACCCCGCTTTCTAACTGTCACCCAGCTTGCTGCTTCGCTGTCTTGCAGCTCCATCCTACCATCCCCCTCATCTATCCCATTGAGCATCTGCTCGGTGAGCAGAAGGCTCCTTTCCATATTGTCTATGGATCTCAGTGTTGCCAGCTGCACATTTAGATCCAGTATCTGGGCTTCCAAATGCACAACGTGCTCACATCTCGCACAGCAGTATGCACCCTCTACCAGCTGCTCAAGGATTGCATACATGTGGCAAGATGTACACTGGATGGCATTAACAATAGTGGAGCACATTTCCTAATGGGGATTGCACCAGACAGAAAAGTTAAATAAAAATAAATACAAAGGATTAATAAAATACAGACAGCAATTCCTCCCTTGGAAACTCCCTGAATCCAAAGTCACTGAATCACAAGTCACACTTACCGCCGTTCGCTCTTACACCCAGGTCACACTCAGCTCGTTCACACTCTCTAAGCTGAAGATTTATAGAGATTTTTTTTGCCCTCAGCAGCAATCCACCTTGCTGTTCAATGCACTTCCAAAAGGACTTGAGCCCCAACCAGCTGCCCCTTATAAACCCTTAATTATGAGCCCCCACCCTAAATTAACCCTTTGTGAATATAGCTATTCCCAATTCGGCAACTTACACCAATTCACACAAGTATTTATTAAAGGTTTATCCAAATATCCAAATAAGTCACACACTTACCGCCATTCACACTTACGCTCAGGTCACACTCGCTAAGCTGAAGATTTAAAGACTTTTTTTAATTTTTTCCCAGTGGATCATGCCACTCGACATTGTTATCAATGATGTGCGTGGCACAGCATGTAATAGTGTGGGTGCTGGTGAAGAATGGCAGCATCAGAGACAGAAGATGATAGGAGGCAAAAGAGAAAAGACAGCACATTCGATTGTTCTGAATTTATTCAAATTTTGGTAGATTCGGTCAGCTTTAATTCCCAATATTATAATTTCTATATCATTTTGAGGTGACGTATTAGGTTATTCTGTGTTTTTTTTTTTACCTGTCTATCTACATTTCATAATTTGAGATTTTTTATTGAAAAAATGGGTCACAAAAAAATTATTTAAAGCCTATTGACATGTTGTTTGTTTTGGGGAAGACTTTCTTGTTTGCTGTATGAATAGTTACAATGGCCTAAGCCTTGAATGTTTGAAGCAAGAATAGCTAAATATGATTGACATTAACAGACAGTGATTATGATAGATGGAAGGTTTTGGTAAAAGGTTAAACAATGTTTACTATACCAACTCTATTAGGCAAAGATTTATCATGAAAATATTAAAACATGGAGCAGTAAGAGTATTTGATAAAGAGAAAACCTAATTCTAAAAATATTTTGCAAGCATAAGTACATGGAAAGCTATCAAATGAATTATAAGCAAAAAACAGTTGGCTACAATTTCTCATTTTACTTTGCTGGATAACAGTAGCTATTTTTGTAATGATGAAATTTAACAGTAGATTTTTACTACTGATAAAACATTTCCTTCAATTACAAATGTACCTGCACTTTCAAGTGACTTTTCAGAATTAGCTGCCAAGTGTGTACATGATAAATAACACTATTATCCTCCCAAGAGTGGATTGAGAAACAGCCCAACTCTGTGGCTATGTGCACATGTCCGGAATTGCCACGGAAATTACCACCGCAGTTCCGGAACTCCCTGCCGCGGGAAAAAAGCATGCGGAATTGGCATGTGTTTTCCCGCTAAACACTAGCGTTTTACAAGCATAATTAGCTTGCAGAATGCTAGCATTTTCCAAGTGATCTGTAGCATCGCTTGGAAAACTTATTGACAGGTTGGTCACACTTGTCAAACATAGAGTTTGACAAGTGTGACCATCTTTTTACTATTGATGCTGCCTATGCAATAGTAAAAAGATCTAATGTTAAAAAAATAATAAAAAAAATAAAAAATCGTGATATTCTCACTTTCCGGCGTCCCTGGCAGTCATCCCGCTCCTCGCGATGCTCGCGTTCCCAGTAGTGCCAAGAGGCAATGACCCCAGATGATGTAGCGGTCTCACGAGACCACACATCGTCACAGGTCATTGCCGCAAAGCATCGTTGGAACGCGAGTATCGCGAGGAGCGGGAAGACTGCCGGGGACGCCGGAAGGTGACATTATCATGATTTTGTATCTTAATTCTTTTTTTAACAATTATATGGTTCTCAGGGCCTGGAGGAGAGTCTCCTCTCCTCCACCCTGAGTCCCAACCGCACATGATCCGCTTACTTCCCGCATGGTGGGTGTATCCACATGAGGAAAGTAAGCGGTTCAATGCATTCCTATGTGGGCGGAATCCCCGCGATTCCGCACAAAGAATGAACATGCTGCGTTTTTTTCCGGAATTCGATTCTGCTGCGGAAAAAACGCAGCATGTGCACAAAAAATGCAGAATGCATTCTAATAATAGGATGCTTAATGTATGCATTGTTTTGCGGTTTTATTGCATTTTTATAGCAAAAAACGCGAAAAAAATGTGAAAATTCCTGAACCTGTGGACATAGCCTGAACCCGATGTGGAGGAAAGCTCTCCCCTTACCTCAATATCTTATAAAAACAAACAATTCTATATCCACATGTAGACTTCTTGGAATCAATATTTAAAATTCATAGATCTTTTCTGATTCAGCCCTTGCCATCTGGGCAATAAAATATTTCTCTCTCTGTAGCTCTTTTAAACTTGCTGTGATGTCACAAATATGAGATCTCTAGGATCTCATGTTTGATGTACTGTATAGTAAGTTTTTTTTTATAAACCCATTTTTATATTATACTTATGTTCTTTTATTCTCTTTTTAAGTTGTTATTTGGCTCACATTGTGAAATGGACTCATAAAACCAGATATCAGGATGGAAACACAGGCCCGGGATGTTAGTGCAGGTGGCACATGGAGGAACAAGGACTTTGGTGCTTTAGAACCACAGAAAACACAATATGAACAGAGTCCAATAACAGCTTGTAAGCTTACTGAAACCAATGAGTTAATCCAGTAGATGTCTGTCAGAGCTAAGGGCAAGACTAAGGGTATGCATCATCACACAGGTTTTTCAAACTGAACACACAATATGAGCAGATAGTAGAGTACTTAAAACTAATACTGAACATTATACTCTTGATTCCAAGACACATGTGTGCATGTAACTGGGTCTTATGAGGTCTACAGAAATTAGGTCATAGAGACACGCAGGGCAACTATCAAAACATGATGTGGAGCACAACAAATGGTGGCGGCCAATGAGGAAGGAAGAAGAGCTCATCCCAGCTCCTATAGAAGTGTACCAGTTGTCTAGATGTTCTATCAATATATTATAGCTTTACTTGTAGGTGTAGGTACCTTGTTTATTTCTAATTTAAATTCAACTTCCATCTCACCGACTGGTGTGCAATGTCACCATGCTTTGGAATTCAATATCACATATGCTGGCACGGCTTTGTGAACAGTAAATGACAGGATTGAGTGATTATGAAGAGGAAGAAGAGGAGGAACAGGAGCTGGTTGCCAGCACTACAGATGGAAGTACCCATGCCATCTTCATCCCATCTTTTCAGCGTGGATGGCCTAAAGATGAGGAGAAAAGGGAGAATGAGGTGGAAAACAAGGACAGTCATTTTCTTGGTTGGGACAGGGAAATCTTTGCTGTTGGTAGCCTGACACACATGGCTGAGCTTATGTTTTTGCTGCCATTCCCATGACCCTCCGTATTACACATTTACTGATTGGTCACTCTTCTAGACCCACACTACAAGGAAAAACTTACATCTCTCCTTACATCTGGTGGAGAGGTCTAATAAAACGTTGCAGTACCAGAAGGCTCTAGTTGAAAAATTATCTAAAACATTTTCATCTGACAATGGTGATGGCAGAGATCCCAGTTCTTTGGACAACCAAGGAGTAGAGATGAGGTAGGCACACACCAGATGCAGGAGAGGCAGGGGAACACGATCCAAGGTCTGGGACAGTTTCCTCAGACATCACCCAGGCCCTAATGCACGGGGTACTCTGGCAAAGAGGGAAGAGGGAAATGTTTTGGAAGATGCTGAAGTAGTACCTTGCCGACCGTACCAGAGTCCTCGGTGATTACTCTGTACCTTTCAACTATTTGGTATACAATAGTGATGATTGAGCACTAAAATGCTTGGGTACTTGTTACTCAAGTCAAGCAAACCGTAAGGCCCTTACGCCCTGCCCCCGGAGGTCTGGAGGGGGTCTAAAATGAATCACAGGTCACTGCAAGGAACAATATTGCCAGAGTATTATTCTACAGGAAATGAAATTTTAGCATTTTAATACTTTATCTGTCCTTGTAGTGTGTGAGATATGATCAGACACTTCATGTTTAATTTATGAAGGAGGGACTCTGAACAGAGGGACTCTGAAGTGCCTAGGGACTGAAAACTGGGTTTGTATCCTAGGTCATGGGACAATGACGTCAAACAAACTTAAAGAAGCAGCCAGAAATAGATCGAAACAAAGCAATTGAGACTACAGAACTGGTAATTCCAGCTCCAATAGCTTAAAGTGTTCCACCGCTACCTCTAAAATACAGATGCTACAGAGAAACTGTGTATGGACACATTAAATCAGTTTATTTTGCCTGTTTTGATGAATTTCTGAGTACACAAATCCATAAAAAACATGAATCGGTCAATGATTCCATGGAAAAAAGCAGCATCAGGAAAGTTCAAATTTGTAAGGAAATAATCCCTGACTTGATGCCTGTCATAGACTATACCTACTGCCACACATTACCCTACATGAATTGTAAATAACAGCAGTATTATTGTAGAACATAGAAGGAATTTTAACAGACCCTGAAAATATTGTTTCATGTGTGTGGCAGTCACAAAGTCTGTAGGTACATGAGTAACACTGGCAGCTTTGATGAATTTCTGAGTACAGATTACCATAAAAAACATGAATTGGTCAATGAGTCCATGGAAAAAAGCAACACCAAGAATTAGAATTAATATGGCAATAATCCTTGACTTATGCTATATCTACTGCAACACCTCACCATAAATGAATTGCAGATAAGAGCGGTATTATTATAGTATGGTCTGGAGGCCAGAGAAACAAGGCAGGCAACTTTTCCTCAGAGCACCAACACGGGTGAACTTGCCAAGCCAAGGGTTAGGTGTTCCCGAGTCCACATAGTCCAGTTAACTAAAAAAAGAGAATTATTAACATCTGCCATGCTAGCATCAGCAGGAGCAGCACAACTACTAGCCTGACCACCACCAGCATGCTCAGGCACATGCAAGCAAAGCACACTTGGGTTGAATGCCAGGGTCCAGGAACAGTTTCTGCGGGTGACACCATTGCCTTTTCCTCTGCTCTACATGCACCCCAGTCCATTGTCCATGATCTAGGTGAAGATGCCTCCAACCCTGCACCTGTCATTGCACACGTGAAACCACCGTCAGCAACAATGTCCACATTCTTGTCCCAGTGCAGCGTTCAGTTGTCCCTACCCTAGTCCTTGGAATGCAAGTGCAGCCACCCACCCACAGGCTACAATACTAAACAGCCACATTTTCAGACTTCTTGCCTGGAAATGTTGCTGTTTAGGCTTGTGGAGACAAAACCTTTCTGCAACTTCTTGGTGGCAACCATACCTCGGTACTCAGTCCCCAACCGCCACTATTTTTCATGGTGTGCTTTCCTCGCTCTGCACAAGCATGTATCCCATAACCTTAGCCATGCTCTAACCAAACACTTCAAAAATGCACATGGATTACGTTGGAAAGAACTGAAAGGATGGGCAATTTATCAGCATAAATTGAATATTAAGGTGGAGACCTAAATGAAGTGCTCCTTAGAAAAGAGAGCGAGTGGATCTTTAGTATGAACTCTGTCAACTCACATGGGTCTCAATGGGAATTTTAACTTTGGTTGTTTATCATTCATTTAAATTGGACAGAATTGTTATTTTAATTAAGGACTTATAATAAAGTTTAATTTAATTCATACTTCCACTTTTCCCCCTCCTCCATTTTCCTATTAGCATAAATTGTTGGTGTCCACCTTGTAAATTCTGTCCTATGGGTTCGGACTCCTTACTTTCCTATTATACAGAAGCAGTATTGCTATTCATATTTCATATATTTAATATTCAGAACTCCGAAACGCATTGAATAAAGCCACATCCTATATGACATACGTCTGGACTTAGAGTTATTCAGCAGCGCAGATTGAATCCATGTCTACCCATATATTTCATATTGACATGTTTAAGCACTACTTTTTTTATTTATTGTATATGGAGATGGCTGCTCCTATTATGTAGATGTTCAACCTAGCTTGGAAGAGCAAGTCAGTCTTTTGTCATTTGCTTATTAGCTCTATGATTGAGCACTTTGCCCTCCAGCATTTGGTGGTTTTAAATTGCAACAGGATCCTACCTGACCATAAATTCTGATTTTAAAGAGAGGTATTTACATCTACCCTGAAATTCAGACTTCAGTCTTTGAGAGGTATTCACACTAGGCACGTAGGTTCCAGACAGTTCTGTGACCGCCTTCTCATCGGCTGTTGGACTTGTATGAATTGGCCAAATTATGTGCTAAGCATCTCAGTTTTTTCCTATTATCCAGACGCAGTATTGCTATTCATATTTCATTTTATTTCATATTGACATGCTTATGTACTACAGAGTGCAACTTTTTTGTTTATTGTATATGAAGATGGCTGCTCCTAGTATGCACCTGTTCACACTAATTTTGAAGTGCAAGTCAGTTAGTCTTCTGTCATTTGTATATTAGCTCTCTGACAGAGCACTCCGCTCTCCAGAATGCGGTGGTTTTTCATTGCAACAGGATCCTACCTACGCATAAACTCAGGCTTTAAAGAGATGTATTCACATTTAACCTGAAATTCAGACTTCAGTCTCAGTTTTTCCTATTATCAAGAAGCAGTATTGCTAACCATATTTCATTTATTTCATATTAAGAAGCTTAAGCACTACATAGTGCAACGTTTTTTTGTTTACGACATGGCATTTTCCATTGACAGCCATGTGTGCCTATCCATTATGATTGCTCCGGCTGAACTAAAAAACTCTCAGACAACACACTTTTGGCAGGGCATGGCAGCAACTCCAAGGTGTATAAGGAGAGCTTGGGCTAAGTGTGAAGCATGGACAGCCAAAAGTTATAGGGCACTGAAGAATCAAGAAGGATGCTGGTATGGTCAATTAAGTATGACAGAAAAATGACTGGCACATCCAAACTAGTGTGAATAGGTGCATACCAGGAGCAGCTACCTCCATATATAATATACAAAAAAAGGTTGCACTCTATCGTGCCAAAACACGTCAAATATGAAATACATGAAACATGAATAGCAAAATGGCTTTTTGAACAGTAGGAAAAAAAATTTGAGACGCTTAGCACAGAATTTGGCCAAATAGTGTGAGCCCATCAACCATCGTCAAGGTGGTCTCATTAAACTGATGGGTACCTGACCTCCCTGTCCAAATGTGAACACTTACCGAAGGCTAATGTCTGTTCGCTTGGGTGAATATGGACACCTCTCTCAGCAAAGCCTAGATATGGGTTGGCCGGAACCAAGTGTGATTAGATGTAATTAAAAACCAGTTGGTGAAGGGAGGAGTGCTCAGTCAGTAAGCTAACATAGAAATGGGCTCACACTACTTGGCCAAATTCTGTGCTAAGCGTCTCAAAAAAAAATTCTAATTTTTAATTTAATTTCTAATTAATTTTTTTACTAAGTAAGTAGTCATGTTTGTGTTTTTCTGCAGGCTTTGCGCCAGTCGCAATAGAAAATAATAATTTTTTTATTTTGCCTTGCTGAACCAAAGCAACAGCAGAGTAATGAAAATTATTTCCACTGCTAAATTATCACGTTTGATTATCTCTGCCCGGATTGCACCAGTCCCATAACTGTTACATAAAGATGCGCAATTTATTAAACCAATAGAATTTTTTTTATATCGCCTTGCTGACACACTGCAACAGTGAACTAATGAAAATTTGTTCCACTGCTAATTTGTGACTTTTGATTATCTCTGCACGGATTGCAGCAGTCGCACAACTGCTAGGTAAAAATGAGCTATTTTTATAACCAATATAATTTTTTTAGGATTTTTTTACATCACCTTTATGAAACACGCTAACAGCAGACTCAGGTAAATTATTGATAAATAGTGAAGTTTCCTTAGCTCAACAGGTTTTGTGTCAGTCACACAACTGCTAGAGAAATGTTAGGGATTTAAACAATAGACAAGGAATATTATTTAGCAATTAGCTTTTAAAATGGATGTTACTATATGCTGGCATTGAGGAATGCTATTTTGTGGTAAAAAAATGTTATAGGCTGCAAAAAAGGAATATTACGAAGCTCCAAAAAAATGGTTTTGTATATGTTGTTACTACCAAATAGTATTTGTAGATTTTGGTAGTGGATGAAGCCCTCATTATTTCACCCTAATCCCACAGTCGGTTCCTATTACTAAACTATACAACACAATGGAAAATAGCAGAGATCTGAAGCATGTACTTGCAATGATGAGAACACGCCGTTGCCTGCCTTTCACTCTTCCTCCTATTATATCTCTCCCTACGCTATCCCCACCAAACAAAGATCTAATCTTCACCATCTTCAGCTCTTAACAGAGCTTTTTGGAATGAATAATGCTCCCTATATGCTCATACCACTCTCCCTATGCTCACACTACGCTATTCCGACGCTGTTTCTGGCTGCAAGATGGCGCAGACAGCCTTTAAAATATATACTATGACGATGTAAGGCCAGCCAATCACAGCATTGCCACACCAAAGATGGCACCAGCATTACTGTGATTGGCAAGCCAGCCCAGCATGTTCATTGGCTGCAAATAAAGCGCCAAATATGCTGAATGGGTCACTCAAATATATTGAGGCGAATACCTAATTACTCGCAGAGTAACAAATAGCCCGAATAGCGTACTATTCGTGTGAGTAACGAATAGTGCCAAATGTATTCGCTCATCACTAGTTATTACAAATAATAGATATGGTGTAGCATTATTGCTAAAATGTTTTAGTGCGCATAATGGCCCATATTTAAATACCGGCATACTCCTTTAACAGAATGCCTAATCAGTGTATAATTATACTATGAATTTTAATATTTACTGAATGTTTATTAAAGAAAAAAAAAATCAGATCTATAAATCATTTTCATTATGCACAGACGTCCTGGCAAGCTTTAGAACAATAAAATAATTTGAAATACAGCTTTCATAAAAGAATCTTTTGCCCAAGAGAAGGTGAGATTGATTTCAAATGCACATACTTAATTTTACTTGCATTAATATCTGTGGAGATAAAATAATTTAAAGAATATTATTTTCTTCATCCATAAAAGCAAATTGAACTTAAACCTAATATATTTAATAGAATGATAGAATGTTAACAGAAAGTAACACAGCAGTGCCATGAGGCTTTGTAATACATTGCAAAGCAATTACTTGCCTACCTTCTATGGGAGATGCAGAGATGGGACTTAATACATTCATGCCTACAAATATGGGTAGGAAATTAATATCTATGTTTGGTGATAAAAGTAAATATCTTGTAATAATATTTAGCTGAATAGGACACTAAATTAAATTTATGTTCTATAATGATTGTATTCAATAGAAATGAATAATGGCTACAATTTACTGAAAAAAACAACAAAATGTACAATATTATTTTGACTTTTTTAAGTATATAAAAGAGAAAAAAATGCAGATCTAAAATTGAATGTCTCTTTTGAAATATGATATTGTAGATAGATAGATAGATACATACATACATACATAAATACAGTGGGGGAAATAAGTATTTGATCCATTGCTGATTTTCTAAGTTTGCCCACTGACAAAGACATGAACAGTCTATAATTTTAAGGGTAGGTTTATTTTAACATTAAAAGATAGAATATCAAAAATAATATCCAGAAAATCACATTGTATAAATTATATGTAATGCTGCTGCAGTGCAGTATAGCACAACCTCCACCTGGGGGATGCTGGTGAAGGAGGAGAGGTTACACACACAGCGTAACACCAATGAGCAGCAGCACAAGCGCCACCAAGTGGCAAAAGAGTGGTCAGATGAGCCGAGTCAGAAACTGTGAGGACAAGAAGTACCAGAGGTCACAGCAATAGATGTGGTCAAATACAAGCCAGAAGTCAGAGCCAGATGGGAGCAGATATAACCGAGACGAGGGACAGTAAAAAAGGTCAGAAGAAAAGCCAGGTCACATACCAAAAGGTCCAAGCACAGGGAGCGAGCGAACACTAAGACAAAGCGAGGTGGAAGGAAAGGAAGTCATGAGAACAGAGTACACGGGCAGAGGACAAGACACGGTATCAAGGGGTCAGCTTCCCTAGCCTGGGAGCATGAACTATCACTGACATTGGTACGCAGGACACAGCAGACTGAAATAGCCACACAGATCCCAAAACCAGGCAAAGAAGGTTAATCCCGCATGACAAGACCGGGCAGAAAATAACAAGAAACAAATCCTGGCCTGGAACATGACAATATATAAATGGATTTGCATTTTGCAGTGAGAAATAAGTATCTGGTCCCCTACTAAGCATTAAGAGTTCTGGCTCCTACAGACCATTTAGAGGCTCCTAATCAACTCATTACCTGCATTAAAGACAGCTGTCTTACATAGTCACCTTTATAAAAGACTCCAGTCCATAGACTCAATTAATCAGTCAGATTCTAGCCTGTACAACATGGGCAAGATACAAGAGCTTTATAAGGATGTCAGGGACAATATCATAGCCCTGTACAAACCTGGAATGGGCTACAAAACCATAAATAAGACACTGGGTGAGAACAAGACAACTGTTGGTGCAATAGTAAGAAAATGGAAGAAATACCAAATGACCAACAAAGGAGTAGCTCAAAAAGAAGCACATTAAGGTGACAGAGTGGCCTAGCTAGTCTCCAGACCTTAATCCCATAGAAAACCTATAGAGGGAGTTAAAGCTCCAAGTTGCTAAGCAACAGCCTCATAATCTTAATGATTTAAAGATGATCTGCAAAGGGGAGTGGACCAAAATTCCTCCTGACATGTGCAAACCTCATCATCAACCACAAAAAACATCTGACTGCTGTGCTTGCCAGAAAGGGTTTTGCCACCAAGTATTAAGTCTTGTTTGCCAGAGGAATCAAATACTTATTTCTCACTGCAAAATGCAAATAAATTACATAATTTGTACAGTGTGATTTTCTGGATTTTATTTTTGATATTCTATCTCTCAATTAGTGTTGAGCGATACCGTCCGATACTTGAAAGTATCGGTATCGGAAAGTATCGGCCGATACCGGCAAAGTATCGGATCTAATCCGATACCGATACCCGATACCAATATAAGTCAATGGGACTCAGGTATCGGACGGTATCCCTGATGGTTCCCAGGGTCTGAAGGAGAGGAAACTCTCCTTCAGGCCCTGGGATCCATATTAATGTGTAATATAAAGAATTAAAATAAAAAATATTGATATACTCACCTCTCCGACGCAGCCTGCACCTTACCGAGGGAACCGGCAGCCTTCTTTGCTTAAAATGCGCGCGTTTACTGCTTTCTGTGACGTCACGGCTTCTGATTGGTCGCGTGCCGCCCATGTGACCGCGACGCGACCAATCACTATTCAATATTTATTATTTTAATTCTTTATTTTACACATTGATATTAATCCCGATACCGATTCCCGATATCACAAAAGTATCGGATCTCGGTATCAGAATTCCGATACCCGCAAGTATCGGCCGATACCCGATACTTGCGGTATCGGAATGCTCAACACTACTCTCAATGTTAAAATTAACCTACCATTAAAATTATAAACTGTTCATGTCTTTGTATCTAGGCAAACTTACAAAATCAGCAAGGGATCAAATACTTATTCCCCACACTGTACATAGATAGATAAATATTGGACAAGATAGCAATATGAGTGTAAAAATATGGCAAAACCAAGCTTACAGTTGCAAAAGTTCTACAATTTTATTCCAACAATAGTGATTTGGCATTACACAGCAGTGTTCAAAAATATTTTTTTCTAGAAATTCATCATATGGTTTAATGGAATATAGTGGTGATCTGCTTTATAGGGTTTAAATAATAATGGTTGGATAGAAAAATAAAAAAGTGGCACTTACCAATCTGAAAAATAAATCCTTTATTCTTGTTCAAAAAAATTAATTTGGCTTGTAGGTGATAGATCTAGGATCTGTAGAAATGTTGGAAGAACGCAAAATGGATGCCTTCCTTCATGCCCCTCGCAAACTCCTGCATGCCACATTGATGATTTTTGTACAAAAATAATTGCTTTTACATGAAGGGTGACGGCAGTTTCACGGCAGTTTCACACCGCTTCTACTGGTCCTAGATCTACCCCCTGCAAGCAATATTCATGTTTTTTAAACAGAAATAAAGGATGTTTTTAAGTGAAGGTCAATGGCCATTCCAGGTTTTTCCAACGTTTCCACGGGTCCTAGATCTAGGATCCATAGAAGCATTGGAAGAATGTAAAACAATGGTTATTATTCACGTATAAAAAAATCCTTTATTCTTGCTCAAAAATATTACTTTTGCATGTAATGGGTTGCAAGAGTCATAAAACACAGAATGCAGAATGCAAAGCAGCAGTCATCCTTCTTGTCCCTCGCAAACCCCTGCATGCCACATTGATGTGTTTTTTTTAACAAGACTAAAGGATTTTTTTATGGTTTTGTGAGTGCTGCTTTTGATGTCTCGATAGATAACAGAAGGATAGAAATACAGACAGATTAACAAACAGATAGATAGATAGATACAGTAGATAGATAAAAAGAAAGATAGAGTGGGGAAAATAGGTATTTTATATGCTTCTGATTTTGCAAGCTTTCCCACTAAGAATGAAGAGGTCTGTAATTTTTATCGCAGGTACACGACCACTGTGAGATAGAATCTTTAAAAAAAAAAACAGAAAATAACATTGCATGATTTTTACAGTGATAATTTTCACTGATGAGCAATAGTGCTCGGATAAGGTGTTTTTCGAGTGAGCTCGTGTGCTAATAGAGTATTGCCGGCATGCTCGAATGCTGTGTTCCAGTTGCCATGACTGCATGTTCAACAGCTGTTCAACAGCTGCAATACATGCAGGGATTACCTAACAAACAGGCAATCCCTGGATGTGTTGTAGCTGTCGAGCATCCACGAGCCATGCAACCACGGCGACTCAAACATAGAGTATCTTCATGTATTCTCGAATACTATTAGCACACAAATGTACTCAGATAACACCTTAACCGATCACGCTCACTCACCACTATTAGTTTGCTTGAAAGAAGTATTTGTTACAGAGGTCAGACATTTCCTGTAGTTCTTGACCAAGTTTGCAGACCATGGATGGCCAGATATATTACGACCCTTAAAATCACAAAAGGGTATTGGCAGATTCCCAAGATGCCTAGGAGGAAATGGCCTGCTCAACACCAGACACTTAATACCAGTATATAAGGATGCCGTTTGGGCTGCAAGGAACTCCGGCCACCTTTCAGATCCTAGCTCCCCACAAGAAGTATGCAGAGTTTGCCACAACGTCTCTAAAACAAGTAGGTCATGGCATTCTTGGGTATTGTTGGTTACTACTGCTAGTTCATCCCTAACTTTGCCATGTTACTTGCCCCACTGATGAACCTCCTTTAAAAGGGACAATTTTGACTATGGCTAAGTGGTCTCCAGAAGCCTAGACAGCCTTCCAGGAACTGAAGCTAGCCCTGTGTAAACACCCAGTTTGGTGGCACTGGATGCCTCTAAGGAGTTTGTGATCAAGACGAATGAGTCAGATGTCGGGCTGGGAGCTGTCTTATCACAAGATATGAAGAGGGAAAAGCACTCCATGATGTATTTAAGTTGGAATCTGTCATCCTGCGACAAGAATTACTCCAGAGTAGAGAACAAAAGTTTGGCCATCAAGTGGGCATTGGATACTTTAAGGTACTACCTCTTAGGCAAGAAATTCAGACTAGTGTCAGACCATGCCCCACTGAGGTGGATGTGGGAGAAGAAGGGGGACAATGCCTGAATGACCAGGTGGTTTCTAGAACTTTAGGATTTTAGCTTCCATGTAGAGCATAGGCCTGGGAAACTGCATGGCAGTATTGTCGCACTATTAAGGGTCCACTATTTGATGCTGGAAGGTGCCAAGCCCCCAGCTTCAGGCAGAGACAGGTTCTTGAGGGAAAAAATGTATCATCACGGTTGGTAGCTCCGGTGATGTAAGCCTGGGAAAGCAAGTTCCAGCACATATAGTGCTGAGAGAGTTAATAAGGCATATCAAGGCTGGGTTTACAAGCGGTCAAAGTGATGGGTGGGACTGGCTGCTCACATACTCCTATCCCAGGGACATGATATGACAAATAAAATGGAGACCAGTTGTCTCGTTCAGTGTGTGTCTGGAGGTGTGTAGATTTCAAATGTTCTTGCTTAAGGACACTAACCTGAGAGGATGAATCCACACTACAGAACGGACTATTTATTTTCTGTTTTTCACTCTGTGCCGGAAAAGGCTGTCATTTTTTTGCTTGCTTGTGCCGAGTGGCTTATGAAGATTTTTTAATAAACCAACCTGGACAATTTGATAAAACCGCTTCCTGTGCCTACCTCAACCACAGATGAGTGAGTAAAACTCTACAGTTGTCATATAGAACATACTTATAAAATGAAAGTAGTTAGTACACAAATTGCCCAATTGATATGTGCCCATGAACAGTTCAAGGCATTATTTGATGAAAAATGAATGTTCCTTATTATGCTATTGGGTGTCTCCAGGACACAAAAAAATACTCCTCTTTCATGATTACCAGTAGCGTGCATCCTCTTTGCCCTGCTTCATTCTGATTTGGCCTATTGGTGCCTGGCGCAGCATCACAACATTATGAAATGCATCTTTCTAGTTAGTCAGCACCTTGAGGGACACATCTCAAAATATCATGACATGCACGCAATGACACGGTGTGCGGTACCATCAGAGCACTGTGTATGGAAGCCCTGTTGCAGAGTCAGGATGCTGAAAATGTGCGCATTGGGGAAGGCAAATATAAGAGGTACAGAGGGTCAGAAAGCTATCTGTGGGGTGGTGGAACAAGTGAGTTGTGGAGTAAATTTCTGTTATTTTTTATCATTTTGCAGGGTCTCTTTAGATTGGTTCAGTGGACCATCTGGGTGCAATTTTACTCAATTATCACAAAGCAAATTACAGTTTGAAAATTTTTTGAAAAAATTGAGAATTTCATTCTACTCAACAAGTTTGCTTAAATCTAGTCTGATAGGATCCAATATTAATGAAAATCATCCTTACATTGGTGCTCAGCCAATTAAGGAGGCAGGCAGTACCTCCAAATGTATACTACGAACAAATAAAGAAATAAAAAAAATGGCCAGCACCACTATTCTTTTACCACGGCAAAATGCCCTAACAAAACATTCTACTTTAGCAGGTACTTGTCCTGAAAGCAAAATGTGGCAACTACCCACAGTATTGTTGGGGCATGTATGTTTGGCAAACTAGGCTAGCAAAAAAGGCATGAGGAAACCTAAATGTACATATTTTCTAATTGTATTGCAAAATTTAATCCACTTTTCTCAAAAAGAATGTTAAAAGAAATGCATGTAGTTACACGCTCTAAATGTCAGCATGAGCAGCAAGGCAAAGTTGCATTTGTGTGGCATGTTCAAATGTTACATTTAACTAATAAAACAGTGCGCAAAAGAAACATCAATTTTTGTAATGTGCAGACTCTGTGCTGTAAACTGTCTGATTTAAATGCCAGGTTTGTTGGGAATTTTTTAATTTTTTTAATATAAATATTGAATCCCTTCTAGCTTTCTATTGCTTGAAAAAGGAAAAAAAAACTGCAAGTCACAGGCAGCAAGACAAAGTGACAGCCACAGTTGAGTATTTCACTGATCTATCATAGTAAGACTGCAGCTGCTGGCACCTTTCTTATCTCTCTTCACCTATCAGCGGAATCTATGTATTATTCATAAACTGCTCCTGCCATGTTCTATATTCGGCTTTGCACTCGTACACCACACTCTATCTACAGCAGTTGTCCGATGTTTTAGCTTTTTCACTCCCTTTCTATAATGCTCTAATATTCTATCTATAGCATGTAGCATAAAAGATGGCTGCTGAATTCCCTGCTTCAGCTTTTATATTGTCTGTGATAGCCTTCCATGATTGGCTTTGCTATACCATATGATGAGATAGATTCATGGAATTATGGAGAAGCCAGTACGGTTAGTCCGTGCAGTCTGATATCATGTGAGTACTCTCTGATTGATGGAATCAAATGGCATGTTCATAAAAATGTGCAAGATAAAAATGAAATCCGATTAAATTCTTTCGGACTGGCAAATTTTTTGATACACAGACTGTTAGATACATAGCTAGGTATTAAAAAGTAAGTCAGCACACTGTGTGCTCCAACATATATGCAGTAATTTAATGTATACGTTTTAAAACACATCACTGCCATACACACTGCTATTATAAAATTGAAATACTTAGCATACTAATTGTACAATTTTTGTGCACCCATGATCCACAAGAAGATCTACCTTTTCTTTTCTTTTATAGACCTGCTTACCTCTCCAGATAATTACAAGTTAAAAAGGTAGGAAGGATCCAACACTAAATAAAAACAGCTTTCGACTAATGATAGAAGTTTTAAGCCAACTAATGAAGCAGTCACTGGATACTACCTGTCCTTTACATTTGTGGGTACTTTTTGATAGGTATATACTGCAGTCACAACAGCTTGCACCTGTTTACATTTGCTTCATTAGATTGTTTTTGGTTAGATATTTTAGTTTACATTTGAAGGTAGTGACTGTCCCCCATCAGGCTAAGACTGTTTTAAATTAATGGGATTGTCCACTAGTCGGACCTTCCTTTCTTATTCACTATTCTCCATTCTTATAAAGTAATTGTCACTGGTTTACCGTGACAGAGAGGAGCCAGAATACCGCAGCGAATGATTTCTCCTACTCCTGCACTGATTAGAAGCACTTCACCTTCATATTAAATGGCACAAATGTATTTTAGCAGTGCATGGGTTAATTTGCTCAGTTGAGAGCTCCTGGAAGCTTTCCTGCATTATGCTCTCCGCTGTGCACTGTTAGCCACTCTCATCACCTATATAAACTGGGCCATAGCTAACACTCACTGTCAATGCTAGCTATCAGAGCATGGCTGGAGGTAGTTGATGGTTATTATTGGAGAAGGTGGATTTATCTGCAACTGTTGCTAGGTTTTGAGTGTGTGATAATTCCCTTTCTTCTTCTACTTTGGTTTAACCCCATCCTCCGCTCCACAGTGCATATCTCTGTTGTATGTGTGAATATACAGTATTTATAAGTTTGGCAGTTTTCATTATCCCTTTTTGTATTACCTTGTTAGTCTGGTTGGTATATTATGGTACACTACTACTCCTATACTTCCTGGTTTGGGAAGGGTACAGACAGAGGGTAGATTCAGGAGCTAATGCAAGATATGTGGACTCGGTGCCTTCACCATCAGAAGTAATCCAGGGAACAGAGAGAGCTGGGACGCCCCTAGTGTTAGGGACAGGGAAGGAGCCCCAGGTCCCGGGACGCCTGACAACAGAATCATTACAGTAATAATAACACATATACTCACCTCCAGTACCGATCTTGTTCCAGCTGTGTCAGCACTGGCTCTATCAGGGCCTTCGTGACATCACAATCAGAGCGGTTGCTGCTCTCTCACTTTCTTTGGATGTTTAATTTGTCTGAAGGAGAGGCTGCAGGAGTCACGTGACATAACAATATCACATGAGCCCAGGAAGAGTCAGTGCCGAGAGCACTGAAACAACTTGGGAAGAGTCAGTGCCAACAGCGATGGAACAGTGCAGGTACTGGAGGTGAGCATAGCTGTTATTGTTTTATAAAGGGGAATATAGTGATTGAGAAAGATTTGCCTTAAGTAGTGGACAACACTTTAAATGCTGGATGCAACCTGCTCTTTAAGTTGGTAGGCTTTTGGGCTGGGAGAAGCAGGTCTGTTAGAAAATGTTA
The DNA here is from genome assembly GCF_051348905.1 of Ranitomeya variabilis. NCBI lineage: Eukaryota > Metazoa > Chordata > Amphibia > Anura > Dendrobatidae > Ranitomeya > Ranitomeya variabilis. The sequence continues at coordinate 529,617,953 of NC_135237.1, read as the reverse complement.
GGGTCATGTGATGGCTGATGGACTCACACAAGTTGACTAATCTGTTCATTTATGGACCTCAATTTTATTAGCATCACTGCTGCATTTTTTATATGTAAATTCCGCAGTCACAGCAGCTTGCACACGTTGACACTTGTTTCATTTTGATAAGAAATGCTGGTCAGAATTATCAGATTCTTATTTTTGTTATGTTTATAGCTATGAGATAAATAGGATGTAAGATAGATAGATAGATGATAGATAGATAGATAGATAGACATATTATCTATATATTAGAAGCAAACTAAGCCAGTTGGCTAAGCCTAAAGGTTTGTCCAAAGATATTTGATGGGTAACGCATAGTGCATCTGCTGGAAGTTCTTTAGTATGTTTACCCTTCAGTTGAAATAGCAATATGCATATTTCTCCCTGTGCAATGCAAGTAACAGACATCCATCTGACCAGTGACATGTTTCAGCAGAAGGCTACGTGCCAAAACAAGTCATACATTTAAATAAATACATGCCATTGATGGCTTTTGACAGTCAGTGAATTTCTAGAGCCTCTCTTGATTAATATGTTTAATGGAAAGAAAATAAAATACTAAGAAATTTTTTTTTAGATTATTGGTTTTCTTAGAAACAAGTTTCTATGCATTAAAATAATACAACAAACTCATTTTAGAAGATCTTTTTTATTAAATCATTGTTGACTGCATTGTACATTTCTGCAACTTTTTTATTTCTTTATTTTGTAAAGTTGCTTAATTTTGGTTATATTATAAAAGTATACATATTATTTAAGATATTATACCTTAAGCCGTAACATAGCAGCCTGTTCAAGAAAGAAGAAGCAATCACTAGAGTATTTCTCCATGTCTAGAGTCAGAATAGGAGGGGAGAGGTCATGTTAGAATCTCTTTTCTTCAGCCTGTGCATGAGATTGCATGCTGTGAGAGGGGAGAAAGAGCAGCAGAGGGGAAACGTCTGATGGATGAGAACACACAGAACACACAGTGCAGCTCTGACATCAGATCAGGAACAGACTCACCACTCAGAAAACAGAAGAAGAAGGATTGCATAATATTTGAAATTGAAATAACCACGGTATATAACAGTATAACAGTATCCCAGCTACTTACACCTACCTGAAAACCTAACAACGCACAGTTTTCTCGACATTTCAGCATAGTGAAGGTACCATAGTTATTGGGATCCCAGCAAGCAATGTAGAACATCTTTCACCCCATATTTTAACATTGTCTGGAAATTATGCATAATTATTGAGCACACAGCGAAAAGAAAATTAAACTGTAACAATTTCATTTTTATAAAATGTAACACAACAAATCCAAATCTTTTTAGGAAGATGCATCTGCTTTCAATGGTTGATCTGAAATTTCTTGCAGAAATGCTTTAAATTTTCAAATTAATTCTGCTTCTTTGAAAACATTTCCTGTACATATGCAGAACATTCTGCTTAAACCTTATGAATCTCAGTACATCTTACGCAACAGTATGTCGAATGTAAAATTAAAGCTGCCGTTCTTTTTTTCATTTTTTTCTACTTATTTGCTAAATTTATTTAACCCCTTAAAGACCGCCGATACGTCTTTTAACTGACCTGAGATGTAAGAGACTAGCCTCCCTATACAGGAGACAATCCAGCAGCTGTGGGCTGGACACTATAGCTGACAACTTGCTGTATCAGCCACGATCAGTGTTGGCACTGTCCAAATCTGTTTAACCCTTTAGATGCTGCTGTCAATAATGACTATCTAATATATAATTGCCTAGAATACTACTTCCTGCAATTTGTGCCAACTTCCGTGGCTTTGTCCGGAGCTATTGTCCGGAGCTATTGTCCGGAGCTAATGTCCGGAGCTAATGTCCGGAGATAAGTGACGTCACCAGTGTCCTACACCCAGGCAGAGCACAGGGGCCCCAGGAAGCATATGGGGCCCCAGGCAGAGCACAGTGGCCCCAGGCAGAGCACAGGGGCCCCAGGCAGCATATGGGGCCCCAGGAAGAGCACAGTGGTCCCAGGCAGAGCACAGGGGCCCCAGGCAGCCTATGGGGCCCCAGGCAGAGCACAGTGGCCCCAGGCAGAGCACTGGGGCCCCAGGCAGAGCACAGGGGCCCCAGGCAGCATATGGGGCCCCAGGCAGAGCACAGTGGCCCCAGGCAGAGCACAGGGGCCCCAGGCAGAACATGGGGCCCCAGGCAGAGCACAGGGGCCCCAGGCAGAGCACAGGGGCCCCAGGCAGCATATGGGGCCCCAGGCAGTGCACAGTGGCCCCAGGCAGCATATGGGGCCTCAGGCAGAGCACAGTGGCCCCAGGCAGAGCACAGGGGCCCCAGGCAGCATATGGGGCCCCAGGCAGAGCACAGTGGTCCCAGGCAGAGCACAGGGGCCCCAGGCAGCTTATGGGGCCCCAGGCAGAGCACAGTGGCCCCAGGCAGAACATGGGGCCCAAGGCAGAGCACAGTGGCCCCAGGCAGAGCACAGGGGCCCCAGGCAGAACATGGGGCCCCAGGCAGAGCACAGGGGCCCCAGGCAGAGCACAGGGGCCCCAGGCAGCATATGGGGCCCCAGGCAGAGCACAGTGGCCCCAGGCAGAGCACACACCAAATCGGAGGCCGAGGGGCCCCGCCAACCAAATCGGAGGCTGAGGGGCCCCGCCAACCAAATCGGAGGCTGAGGAGCCCCGCCCACCAAATCGAAGGCCGAGCGGCCCCGCCCACCAAAGCGGAGGCCGAGGGGCCCAGCCCCGCCCACCAAAGCGGAGGCCGAGGGGCCCCGACCACCACATCGGAGGCCGAGGGTCCCCGCCCACCAAATCGGAGGCCGAGGGTCCCCGCCCACCAAATCGGAGGCCGAGGGTCCCTGCCCACCAAATCGGAGGCCGAGGGTCCCCGCCCACCAAATCGGAGGCCGGGGGTCCCCGCCCACCACATCGGAGGCCGAGGGGCCCCGCCCACCAAATCGGAGGCCGAGGGTCCCCGTCCACCAAATCGGAGGCCGAGGGTCCCCGCCCACCAAATCGGAGGCCGAGGGTCCACACCATCCAAATCGGAGGCCGAGGGGCCCCGCCCACCAAATTGGAGGCCGACGGGCCCCACCCACCAAAGCGGAGGCCGAGGGTCCCCGCCCACCAAATCGGAGGCCGAGGGGCCCCACCCACCAAAGCGGAGGCCGAGGGTCCCCGCCCACCAAATCGGAGGCCGAGGGGCCCCACCAACCAAATCGGAGGCCGAGGAGCCCCGACCACCAAATCGAAGGTCGAGGGGCCCCGCCCACGAAAACGGAGGCCGAGGGTCCCCGCACACCAAATCGGAGGCAGAGGGTCCCCGCCCACCAAATCGGAGGCCGAGGGCCCCGCCCACCAAAGCGGAGGCCGAGGGTCCCCGACCACCAAATCGGAGGCCGAGGGTCCCCGCCCACCAAATCGGAGGCCGAGGGTCCCCGCCCACCAAATCAGAGGCCAAGGGTCCCCGCCCACCAAATCGGAGGCCGAGAGTCCCCGCCCACCAAATCGGAGGCCGAGGGGCCCCGCCAACCAAATCGGAGGCCGAGGGGCTTCGCCAACCAAATCGGAGGCCGAGGAGCCCCGCCCACCAAATCGAAGGCCGAGCGGCCCCACCCACCAAAGCGGAGGCCGAGGGGCCTGGCCCCGCCCACCAAATCGGAGGCCGAGGGGCCCCGCCCACCACATCGGAGGCCGAGGGGCCCCGCCCACCAAATCAGAGGCCGAGGGTCCCCGCCCACCACATCGGAGGCCGAGGGTCCCCGCCCACCACATCGGAGGCCGAGGGTCCCCGCCCACCAAATCGGAGGCCGAGGGTCCCCGCCCACCAAATCGGAGGCCGAGGGTCCCCGCCCACCAAATCGGAGGCCGAGGGTCCCCGCCCACCAAATCGGAGGCCGAGGGTCCACACCAACCAAATCGGAGGCCGAGGGGCCCCGCCCACCAAATCGGAGGCCGAGGAGCCCCGCCCAACAAATCGAAGGCCGAGCGGCCCCGCCCACCAAAGCGGAGGCCGAGGGGCCCGCCCCCGCCCACCAAAGCGGAGGCCGAGGGTCCCCGCCCACCAAATCGGAGGCCGAGGGTCCCCGCCCACCAAATCGGAGGCCGAGGGTCCCCGCCCACCAAATCGGAGGCCGAGGGTTTCCGCCCACCAAATCGGAGGCCGAGGGTCCCCGCCCACCAAATCGGAGGCCGAGGGTCCCCGCCCACCAAATCGGAGGCCGAGGGGCCCTGCCAACCAAATCGGAGGCCGAGGGGCCCCGCCAACCAAATCGGAGGCCGAGGGGCCCCGCCAACCAAATCGGAGGCCGAGGGGCCCCGCCAACCAAATCGGAGGCCGAGGAGCCCCGCCCACCAAATCGAAGGCCGAGCGGCCCCGCCCATCAAAGCAGAGGCCAAGGGGCCCGGCCCCGCCCACCAAAGCGGAGGCCGAGGGGCCCCGCCCACCACATCGGAGGCCGAGGGGCCTCGCCCAGCAAATCGGAGGCTGAGGGTCCCCGCCCACCAAATCGGAGGCCGAGGGTCCCCGCCCACCAAATCGGAGGCCGAGGGTCCTCGCCAACCAAATCGGAGGCCGAGGGTCCCCGCCCACCAAATCGGAGGCCGATGGTCCCCGCCCACCAAATCGGAGGCCGAGGGTCCACACCAACCAAATCGGAGGCCGAGGGGCCCCGCCCACCAAATCGGAGGCCGAGGAGCCCCGCCCAACAAATCGAAGGCCGAGCGGCCCCGCCCACCAAAGCGGAGGCCGAGTGGCCCGGCCCCGCCCACCAAAGCGGAGGCTGAGGGGCCCCGACCACCACATCGGAGGCCGAGGGTCCCCGCCCACCAAATCGGAGGCCGAGGGTCCCCGCCCACCAAATCGGAGGCCAAGGGTTTCCGCCCACCAAATCGGAGGCCGAGGGTCCCCGCCCACCAAATCGGAGGCCGAGGGTCCCCGCCCACCAAATCGGAGGCCGAGGGGCCCTGCCAACCAAATCGGAGGCCGAGGGGCCCCGCCAACCAAATCGGAGGCCGAGGGGCCCCGCCAACCAAATCGGAGGCCGAGGGGCCCCGCCAACCAAATCGGAGGCTGAGGAGCCCCGCCCACCAAATCGAAGGCCGAGCGGCCCCGCCCATCAAAGCAGAGGCCGAGGGGCCCGGCCCCGCCCACCAAAGCGGAGGCCGAGGGGCCCCGCCCACCACATCGGAGGCCGAGGGGCCTCGCCCAGCAAATCGGAGGCCGAGGGTCCCCGCCCACCAAATCGGAGGCCGAGGGTCCCCGCCCACCAAATCGGAGGCCGAGGGTCCCCGCCCACCAAATCGGAGGCCGAGGGGCCCCGCCCACCAAATCGGAGGCCGAGGGGCCCCATCAACCAAATCGGAGGCCGAGGGGCCCCGCCCACCAAATCGGAGGCCGAGGGTCCCCGCCCACCAAATCGGAGGCCGAGGGGCCCCGCCAACCAAATCGGAGGCCGAGGGGCCCCCCCACCAAATCGGAGGCCGAGGGGCCCCGCCCACCAAATCGGAGGCCGAGGGGCCCCGCCCACCAAATCGGAGGATAAGGGGCCCCGCCCACCAAATCGGAGGCCGAGGGGCCCCACCAACCAAATCGGAGGCCGATGAGCCCCGCCCACCAAATCGAAGGCTGAGCGGCCCCGCCCACCAAAGCGGAGGCAGAGGGACCCCGCCCATCAAATGGGAGGCCGTGGGGCCCCGCCAACCAAATCGGAGGCCGAGGGACCCCGCCCACCAAATTATTCTTACATTTGAATAAATAAAGTATATATGGATTCTAGACTCCCGATTCTTTAGAATCGGGCTGCCATCTAGTATCATATAAATGTTTAAAAGAGTGTGGCTTCTGCCTCTTTATCCCCATCGGTACCCTGAGATCATGATTGTGTGGTCCAAATGTTTGCCATGGCAAATCACGAGCAAATAGTGGCCTTAAGTCTGCCTGCTATAGTAACTTGCTAAAAAGTCAGCAACATTTAGGGTATGTGCACACGTAGAATGGTCCACTGTGGATTTTTCTGCAGCAGATTTGATAAATCCACAGGGCAAAAACACTGCGTTTTTCCTGCGGATTTATCGCGGATTTCATGCGGATTTACCGCGTTTTTTGTGCGGATTCCACTGCGGTTTTACACCTGCGGTTCTCTATTATGGAGCAGGTGTAAAACCGCTGCGGATTCCACACAAAGAATTGGCATGCTGCGGAATGTAAGCCGCTGCGTTTCCGCGTGTTTTTTTCCGCAGCATGGGCACAGCGTTTTCAGCTTCCCATAAGTTTACATTGTACTGTAAACTCATGGGAAACTGCTGTGGATCCGCAGCAAAATCCGCATCGTGTGCACAGAGCCTTAGGTGGTAAAAATCAACTTTTTCATTCCTATCATACTACTTTGTATTAATTCCTGAAAAGAACCTGAAGGGTTAATAAACTACCTGACAGCAGTTTTCAGTATGTCAGGAAGTGTTGTTTTTAAAATGGTATCTATGCAGTTTTCCAATATATGGGACCCCTAAAGTCGCTTCAAACCTGGATAGGCCCTAAAAATATAATGTTGTAAATTTCCTTGAAAAAATGAAAAATTGCTGCTACATTTGTAAACCTCCTAAAATGCTAACAAAATAAAATAAGATTTTACAAATGGTGAGGATGTAAAGCAGACATGAGGGAAATATTGTTTTATTAATGTTATGCTGTGGTATGACTATCTGGATTAAAGGGATAATCATTCAGAGTTTGAAAATTGCAAATTTTATACATTTTTGTAAAATTTCTGAGATTTTTTATAAATAAGCACAAACATATCAACCTAAATTTACCATTATCATAAATTATAATGTGTCACGAAAAAAACAGTCTCAAAATCACTGCAATCTGTTGAAGTGTTTCAGAGTTATTATCACATAAAGTGACACTGGTCAGATTTTTTAAATTTGGCTCTGTTACTAAGGGGTTAAAACTGTTATTTTTATTGTTAAAAGTTATTAGTGACAAAAAAGCTAAGTGCTAACTTGAGCATCAGTGGGGTCTAACTGCTGGGAACTCCCACAAGACTAAAAATGAGCATTACCCCTTAGTGACTGAGCAAATTTTGACCTTAATGACCAAGTCAATCTTTACAATTCTGACCACTGTCAGTTTTTGTAGAAATAACACTGGAACGCTTCAACAGATCCCACTGTTTCTCAAAATGTTTTTCCATGACATATTGTATTTCATAATGGTGGTAAAATTTGTTCACTATGACTTGCGTTTGTGAAAAAAAAGAAGTAAAAAAAAATTTAGTAATTTTCAAGCGTGTAATATTTATACCATTAAATCAGAGATTTATGTCATACAAAATAGTTAATACATATCATTTTCTGCATGTCTACTTTATATCAGTACAATTTTTGAAACACAATTTTTTTTTTTAGGAAGTTACAAAGGTTAAAAGTTGACCAGCAACTTTTCATTTTGCCAACAAAAATTTACAAAACCATTTTTTTAGGGAAAAAAATATCAAAAAGTGACTCCATTCTGAAAACGGAACCCCTCATGGTGCTCAAAACCACACTCAAGAAGTTTATTAACCTTTCAGTTGCTTCACAGGAACTGAAGCAATGTGACAGGAAAAAATGAACATTTAATTTTTTTTAACAAAAAATGTATTTTAGACCAAAACGTTTCTGTTTTCACAAAGGTAAAAAGAGAAAATGGACCCCAAAATTTGTAGTGCAATTTCTCCCAAGTACACTGATGCATTGTATGTGGGGGAAATCTACTGTTGGCTGGGATCAGAAGGGAAAGAGCACAGTTTGACTTTTTGAAGGCAAAATTAGCTGGAATGGAGTGTGGATGCCATGTCACATTTGGAAAGCCTCTGATGTGTCTAAACAGTGGAAATCCCCCACAAGTTAGCCCATTATGGACACTACACCCTTCAAGAATTTTAACCAGGAGTAACATGAGCATTTTGAACCCACTAGTACAAAACAGAATTTGAGAATATGAAGTTGTCATGTTGAATATATTGTTATTAGTGTTGAGCGCAAGTGCTCGCTTCTCCAGCTAGCATCAGGTGCTCGGGTATGCAGGCATAAGGCAGGCACACATTGCATGGTTCTGTCTGCTAGCCTTGTACTACTCATTTTTTTATTGCTTTCAAAAATTTCCAACAAACATTAAAAAAATTAATACAGTCTGTTATGTCCGGCTGAGGCCTGGTTTATCTGTGGTTGAAAAATCTATTATTGGCAGGCATACATTGCATAGTTCTGTCTGCTAGCCTTGTTCTACACATTTTTTATTGTTTTCAAAAAATCACAAAAAACATACAAAAAAAATATACTGTCTGCTATCTGAGGCTGAGGTCTGGTGTATCTGTGGTGGAAAAATCTTTTATTGGAAGGCATACGTTGCATAGTTCTGTCTGCTAGCCTTGTTCTACTCATTTTTTATTGTTTTCAAAAATTATCAACAAACATAAAAAAAAATAATACAGTCTGTTATGTCAGCCTGAGGCCTGGTGTATCTGTGGTGAAAAAATCGTTAATTGGCAGGCATTATTTGCATAGTTTGGTCTGCTAGCCTTGTTCTACTCATATTTTATTGTTTTGAAAAATTACCAACAAACATACAAAAAAATGTACAGTCTGATATCTGAAGCTGAGTACTGGTGTATGTGTGGTGGAAAAATCTTTTATTGGCAGGCATATGTTGCATAGTTCTGTCTGCTAGCCTTGTTCTACTCATTTTTTATTGTTTTCAAAAATTACCAACAAACATAAAAAAAAAAATACAGTCTGTTATCTCAGGCTGAGGACGGTTGTATCTGTGGTGGAAAAAATCTCTTATTGGTAGGTAAAAACATATTATGTCTTTTGAAAGTAAAAAAAATGAAAAAGCAAAATTGAAAATCACCATGTCAAAAGGGGTTTAATTTAGCTCTTTAACTTAACTTTTTTTTATATTTCCATGTTTAATGCCAAATATCATCATTGTATAATAGAAAAAGTAATGACATTTTGAAAATATTTATAAATCCTTACTGTATATGTCACAGTTATGGGAAAACAGTCCCAAAGATTGATGCATGTCATACTTGCACTAAAATCTGTGGCTTTTCCCTTTTCTCTTCACTAGCAGAAGTGGGCAGGGTATACAGGGAGGAGGCATAGCTAACAAATGTCAGACAACTTTATGAAGTTTAAAGCCAATGGCACAAAAAAGGGTCACAAATCTATACCTGCTGATAACGAACATACCGTATATACTCGAGTATAAGCTGACCCGAGTATAAGCTGACCCCCCTAATTTTGCCACAAAAAACTGGGAAAACTTAATGACTCGAGTATAAGCCTAGGGTGGAAAATGCAGCAGCTACCGGTAAATGTCAAAAATAAAAATAGATACCAATAAAAGTAAAATTAATTGAGACATCAGTAGGTTAAGTGTTTTTGAACATCCATATTGAATCAGGAGCCCCATATAATGCTCCATACAGTTCATGATGGCCCCATAAGATGCTCCATACAAAATAAGCCCCATATAATGCTGCACAAATGCTGATTATGGCCCCATAAGCTTGATCAGAATGTGATCACAGAGTGATCTGACTCTTTCAGAATAGAAGAAGATAAAGAAATAAACTTCTCCATCTTCTCCATTCTGTCAGTCCATGAAAAGCGTACTGCACTTAAATGTCAACCCAGTGCAGTCCAATATTTTCCACTGACTCATGGACTTGCATGGCCAAGTGCAAACTGAATATATCACCAAACTAGGGCATGCAGTTATATTTTCATCAGACCAACCCATTCCAAGAAATAAATCTGACATGTGCACGGGTACATAAAATAACATTGGTCTGAGTGTGATACGATGGTTTATTGGATCGCGTTCAAACCAAAAATATGCTCGTCTGCACCTGTCCTAAATCAGAAACCTGAAATTAATATCTCATTTTATTGATCCTGTAAAGTATAATGCATTTCTAAAAATTGCTGACTGCATTTCCCAAAAAGAATACACATATATAAATGAAAAGATGGAGCGTACAGTATATTTAAACTTGTAATAATTTTTAGGCTAGCATTGCATACATGCTGTATATACAATATTAATAATTTAGAATGTAACAAGTCAATTTCAATTAAGACGTGTTAACACATTTTAATATTTTGCGTGCAATGAGAAGCACAACAGACTTTGAACAGTTGGGGGTAAGGATGGTGTTGACAAAAGTTGGCTGGAGTCTTAGGAAGCGTATTAGCATATCAGATACACTACTACATTGCCATCTGTATATAAAAGAGTAGTGGATGTGTAACGATGATGTACAGTATGTATCTATATTTGTAATTTTTATATAATCATTTGTTTTCTACTAAAGAAACATATGAACTTACGAGAATGTAGACCAAGAACAAACAGTCCATGGGAATATGTTATTCACGGGCAACTAGATAGCTTTATACTGCAGGCACATTGAATAATGACAAAGTGGCTATTATAAGGAACAATGGTTGTATAACGGATTGAATTAAAATAAAACCAGCAACCTGTATATACATCTCTGGCAAAAATTAAGAGACCACTGCACAGATTTTTAAAAATCAGCTTCTCTATATGTCTGACAGGCATTTCATTCCAGTGTCAGTTGAATTCCAACCAGAGTACACCTCATTCTACTTAATGTGCTTCCGATTAGGTGATTACCTGAACCAAATCTTATTTAATGAAGGAAAGTATAAAACATCCTGCTGTGGTGTTCACAATCCTCTTGCAATAAAACAAGCTGGATGGCAAAACAAGTGCTGGAAATATCCCAAAAGTAATAGGAATGAAAAAATACCTTTTAACCATGCCAAAGGAGTTGAAAAAAAAAGTCTTGAGTGAGGAAAAGAAGGGCTCAGTTCTGGTTTTACTAGCAGAGGGCCACAGTGAGCATCATGTTTCATTTATCCTTAAAATTTCTAAAACGTCAGTCGATTACAACAATGTCAAGCAGCAGACATTGGGGACAACAAAGCTACAGACTGGCAGAGGGCGAAAACGACTCTCCACTGACCGGGATGACAGTCATCTTATTTGAATGTGACTCAGCAATCTCAGGATGACATCAAATAAAAATTAATGGCAAATAGCAGCTGGGGTGAAATGCACAGCAAGAACAGTTCATAACAAGCTCCTAGAGGAAGGACTCAAGTCATGTAAAGCTAGAAAAAAAGCCTTTCATCAATGAAAAGCAAAGGAGAGCCAGGCTGAAGTTTGCAAAGACCATAAGGATTGGAACATAAAGGACTGGGGTAAGGTAATCTTCTCTGATCAGTCTAATTTTCAGCTTTGCCCAACACCTGGTCATCTAATGGTTAGACAGAGACCTGCAGAGGCGTACAAGCCACAGTGTCTTGCACCCACTGTGAAATTTGTTGGAAGATCGGTGATGATCTGGTGATGCTTCAGCAAGGCTGGAATTGGGCAGGTTAATCTTTGCGAAGGACATATGAAACAAGGTTAGCCTGGAAAAACAGTTGATTCCTTCTGCTCACACAATGTTCCCCAACTCTGAGGACTGGTTTTCCAGCAGGACAATGCACCATGCCACACAACTAGGTCAATCAATGTGTGGATGAAGGACCACTACATTAAATCCCTGTCAGGGCCAGCCCAATCTCCAGGCCTGAACCCCATTGAAAACCACTGGAATGTAATCAAGAGGAAGATGGATAGTCACAAGCCATCAAACAAAGAAGAACTGCTTACATTTTTGCACCAGAATCATTGTGAAAGACTGGGGGAAAGCATGCCAAGACGCATGAAAGCTGTGATTAAAAATCGTGGTTATTCCACAAAATATTGATTTCTGAACTCTTCCTGAGTTAAAACAGTAGTATTGTTGTTTCTAAATAATTATGAACGTGTTTTCTTAGCATTATTTGAGGTCTGCAAGCACTGCATTTTTTTGTTATTTTGACCATTTCTCATGTTTTGAAAATAAATACAAAATTTAGTGCTTGGAAATTCAGAGTTATGTTGTCAGTAGTGTTCAGCGATACCTTCCAATATGCAAAGGTATTGGTATCGGATTGGAACGGCCGATACCGGCAAAATATCGGATCTCGCCGATACCGATACCCGATACCAATGCATATCAATGGGACACAAAATATCGGAATGGTTCCCAGGGTCTGAAGGAGAGGAAACTCTCCTTTAGGCCCTGGGACCCATATTCATGTATAAAATAAAGAATAAAAATAAAAAATATTGATATACGCACCCCTCCGACGGCCCCGTCTCTCACCGGTCCAAGCATCTGCCTTCGTTCCTAAGAATGCAGAGTGAAGGACCTTTGATGACACCGCAGCTTGTGATTGGGTGCGTGACCGCTCATGTGACCGCTCACGCGACCAATCACAAGCCGTGACGTCATCGAAGGTCCTTCACTCCCTGCATTCTTAGGAACGGAGGCACCGCTAAGAGCCAGGGTCCGCCGGAGGGGTGAGTATATCAATATTTTTTATTTTTATTATTTATTTTTTACATGAATATGGATCCCAGGGCCTGAAGGAGAGTCTCCTCTCCTCCAGACCCTGGGAACCATACGCACCGCACACTTCCGATTCCGATTTCCGATATAGCAAAAATATCGGAACTCGGTATCGGAATTCCGATACAGCAAATATCAGCCGATACCCGTTATTTGCAGTATCGGAATGCTCAACACTAGTTGTCAGTAGTTTATAGAATAAAAGAGCAATTTACATTTTACTCAAAAATATGTCTATATGGAGAAAGATCAGACAGACTGAAAATTTAGCAGTGGTCTCTTAATTTTTGCCAGAGCTATATATATATAAAAGAAAAAATGAGAACTAGAGCAGCACAAAGAAAGAGTCTGGGTGCAGAGGCCCCCAGGCAAAAACCAAACCTCAACTATAAAAAAGAAAAATTGGAGGCAGCACACTGTTTGTAGTGAAAAAGAACTATTTAATCAGCCCAGAAAGCGACGTTTCGGTCCCAACAGGAACCTTTCTCACATGTTCACTGCTTGAGACAGGTTCCTATTGGGACCGAAAGGCTGCTTTCTGGGCTGAGTAAAAAGCTCTTCTTTACTACAAACGGTGTGCTGCCTCTAAAGTTGAGCGATACCGTCCGATACTTGAAAGTATCGGTATCGGAAAGTATCGGCCGATAACGGCAAAGTATCGGATCCAATCCGATACCGATACCCGATACCAATACAAGTCAATGGGACTCATGTATCGGACGGTATTCCTGATGGTTCCCAGGGTCTGAAGGAGAGGAAACTCTCCTTCAGGCCCTGGGAACCATATTAATGTGTAAAATAAAGAATTAAAATAAAAAATATTGCTATACTCACCTCTCCGACGCAGCCTGGACCTCCACGAGGGAACCGGCAGCGTTGTTTGCTTAAAATTCGCGTGTTTATTTCCTTACTTGAAGTCCCGGCTTGTGATTGGTCGTGTGCCGCCCATGTGGCCGCGACGCGACCAATCACAGCAAGCCGTGACGTAATTTTAGGTCCTTCAGTATTTTAAAATTACATTCCGGCTTTGTGATTGGTCGCGTCGCGGTCACATGGGCGACGCGACCAATCACAAGCCGTGACGTCACGGGAGGCTGGACACGCGCGCATTTTAAAATGCGCGCTTGTCCTGCCTCCCGTGACGTCACGGCTTGTGATTGGTCGCATCGCGTCGCGAACAATCACAAGCCAGAACGTAATTTTAAAATCCTGAAGGACCTAAAATTACGTCACGGCTTGCTGTGATTGGTCGCGTCGCGGCCACATGGGCGACGCGACCAATCACAAGCCGGGACGCTTTTGCATACCTCAGCCGACTCTGTTTCTGGCGTGCTTGCAGAAACGGCTTCTTTCGCATCACTCTCCCATACAGCTTCTCCTTGTGCAAAGTGCGTTGTATAGTTGACCGATGCACAGTGACACCATCTGCAGCAAGTTGATGCTGCAGCTCTCTGGAGGTGGTCTGAGGATTGTGCTTGACTGATCTCACCATTCTTCTTCTCTGCCTTTCTGATGTTTTTCTTGGCCTCCCACTTCTGGCCTTAAGAAGAACTGTACCTGTGTTCTTCCATTTCCTTACTATGTTCCTCACAGTGGAAATTGACAGGTTAAATTTCTGAGACAGCTTTTTGTATCCTTCCCCTGAACAACTATGTTGAATAATCTTTGTTTTCAGATCATTTGACAGTTGTTTTGAGGTGCCCATGATGCCACTCTTCAGAGGAGATTCAAACAGGAGAACAACTTGCAAGTGGCCACTTTAAGTAGCTTTTCTCATGATTGCATACACCTGGCTATGAAGTTCAAAGCTCAATGAGGTTACAAAGCCAAAAAAGTGCTTTAGCAAGTCAGTAAAAAGTAGGTAGGAGTATTTAAAACAAGAAAATGATAAGGGTGCCCATACTTATGCACCTGTCAAATTTTGTTTGAATGCAAATTGCACATTTTCTGTTAGTACAATAAACCGCATTTCAAGGCAGAAACATTACTGTGTCCAACAGTTATTATATATATATGTCACTGAAATAGCTGTTGCAAAAAAAACCAATTTTTAAAAACATTAAGCTTAAGATTAGTGTTGAGCATTCCGATACCGCAAGTATCGGGTATCGGCCGATACTTGCGGTATCGGAACTCCGATACCGAGATCTGATACTTTTGTGGTATCGGGAATCGGAATCGGAAGTTCCCAGTGTATGGTTCCCAGGGTCTGAAGGAGAGGAAACTCTCCTTCAGGCCCTGGGATCCATATCCATGTAAAAAATAAAGAATTAAAATAAAAAATAGGGATATACTCACCCTCTGACGCGCCCTGGTAGTAACCGGCAGCCAGCTTTGCTTAAAATGAGCGCGTTCAGCACCTTCCATGACGTCACGGCTTCTGATTGGTCGCGTGCCGCTCATGTGACCGCCACGCGACCAATCACAAGCCGCAACGTCATTCCTCAGGTCCTAAATTCCCTTCTAGGAATTTAGGACCTGAGGGATGACGTCACGGCTTCTGATTGGTCGCGTGGCGGTCACACGAGCGGCACGCAACCAATCAGAAGCCGTGACGTCATGGAAGGTACTGAACGCGCTCATTTTAAGCAAAGAAGGCTGCCGGTTCACAGCGGTAAGGTCCAGGCTGCGTTGGAGAGGTGAGTATATCAATATTTTTTATTTTAATTCTTTATTTTACACATTCATATGGATCCCAGGGCCTGAAGGAGAGTTTCCTCTCCTTCAGACCCTGGGAACCATCAGGGATACCTTCCGATTCTTGAGTCCCATTGACTTGTATTGGTATCGGGTATCGGTATCGGCGAGATCCGATACTTTGCCGGTATCGGCCGATACTTTCCGATACCGATACTTTCAAGTATCGGACGGTATCGCTCAACACTACTTAAGATTAATAGGGGTGCCCAAACTTTTTCATATAACTGTGTATATATATATATATATATATTTATTTAGTAGAAAAAAAGGGGAAACAGCACAGCAGACCTCCAGAAAAAAAAGTGATGTTTATTGCCCAAATGGCGTGGCGATGTTTCAGATACAATCCTTTCTCGAGCGATGAGTATAATACCAGTGCAGACATATATAGGTGCTCAATTCATCAATTCAATATATCAATTATTCACAAAATATTAAAAAGTATACAGTATATATAAAATGTATAAACAGTGCTTCATGCATATACAAGTGATCATTTACAAAATGTTGTTATTACAATAATTCATATTAAAAATTGTGCACAGTACAAGTGAAAATACATAAATAGTTAAATGGTTCCAGGTGTCGCATCCTGATAGAAACCACACTCACATGTTCCAAATATCGCTGCACGCTGTGTCCTCGACGTCCATATGATTCCATTGCGCATGTCTGTGATGTCACAGAAGTTTTCCCATCATTCCATGTGCCTGCGCATGCACACGGGCACCCATGATGCTCACATCGCCAGTTTTGAAATGGTCAAATATGTGATCCCTTCCTACTGTATATCTTTAAAATCAACAGATTCAATCGCAAAGGTTTATAAATCCGAAGTACAGTGCCTTGCAAAAGTATTCGGCCCCCTGGAACTTTTCAACCTTTTCCCACATATCATGCTTCAAACATTAAGATACCAAATGCAAATTTTTGGTGAAGATTCAGAATCAACAAGTGGAACACAATTGTGAACTTGAACGAAATTTATTGGTTATTTTAAATTTTGGGGGAAATTCAAAAACTAAAAAGTGGGGCGTGCAATATTATTCGGCCCCTTTAACTTAGTACTTTGTTGCGCCACCTTTTGCTGCGCTTACAGCTGCAAGTCGCTTGGGGTATATCTCTATCAGTTTTGCACATCGAGAGACTGAAATTCTTGCCCATTCTTCCTTGGCAAACAGCTCGAGCTCAGTGAAGTTTGATGGAGATCGTTTGGGAACAGCAGTTTTCAGCTCTTTCCACAGATTTTCAATTGGATTGAGGTCTGGACTTTGACTTGACCATTCTAACACCTGGATACATTTATTTATGAATCATTCCATTGTAGATTTTTCTTTATATTTGGGATCATTGTCTTGTTAGAAGACAAATCTCCTTCCCAGTCTCAGGTCTTTTGCAGACTCCAACAGGTTTTCTTCAAGAATGGTCCTGTATTTGGCTCCATCCATCTTCCCATCAATTTTAACCCCTTCACCCCCAAGGGTGGTTTGCACGTTAATGACCGGGCCATTTTTTACAATTCTGACCACTGTCCCTTTATGAAGTTATAACTCCAAAACGCTTCAACGGATCTTAGCGATTCTGAGATTGTTTTCTTGTAACATATTGTACTTCATGATAGTGGTAAAATTTCTTCGATATCACTTGCGTTTATTTGTGAAAAAAAAGGAAAATTGGCGAAAATTTTGAAAATTTGGCAATTTTCCAACTTTGAATTTTTATTCTGTTAAACCAGAGAGTTATGTGACACAAAATAGTTAATAAATAACATTTCCCACATGTTTACTTTACATCAGCGCAATTTTGGAAACAAAATTTTTTTTTTTTAGGAAGTTATAAGGGTTAAAATTTGAACAGCAATTTCTCATTTTTACAACATAATTTACAAAACCATTTTTTTTAGGGACCACCTCACATTTGAAGTCATTTTGAGGGGTCTATATGGCAGAAAATACCAAAAAGTGACACCATTCTGAAAACTGCACCCCTCAAGCTGCTCAAAACCACATTCAAGAAGTTTATTAACCCTTCAGGTGTTTCACAGCAGCAGAAGCAACATGGAAGGAAAAAATTAACATTTTACTTTTTAGTCACAAAAATGATCTTTCAGCAATAATTTTTTTAATTTCCCAAAGGTAAAAAGAGAAAATGGACCTTAAAAGTTGTTGCCCAATTTGTCCTGAGTACGCTGATACCCCACATGTGAGGGAGAACCACTTTTTGGGTGCACGGCAGAGCTCAGAAGGAAAGGAGCGTCGTTTGACATTTTCAAGCTAAAATTGGCTGCAATTGAAATCGGACGCCATGTCGTGTTTGGCCAGCCCCTGATGTGCCTAAACAGTGGAAACCCCCTATAAGTGACCCCATTTTGGAAACTAGACCCCCTAAGGAACTTATCTAGATGTGTGGTGAGCACATTTATCCCCCAAGTGCTTCACGAAAGTTTATAACGCCCGGGTGAGAAAATAAAAAATCCTATTTTTTCTACAAACATGATCGTTTAGTCCCCAATTTTTTATTTTCTCAAGGGTAGCAGGAGAAATTGGACCCCAAAAGTTGTTGTCCAATTTGTCCTGAGTAGGCTGATACCCCATATGTGGGGGGGAACCACTGTTTGGGCGCATGGCAGGGCTCAGAAGGATAGGAGCGCCCTTTGACATTTTCAAGCTAAAATTGGCTGGAATTGAGATCGGAGGCCATGTCGTGTTTGGCGAGCCCCTGATGTGCCTAAACAGTGGAATCCCCCCATAAGTGACCCCATTTTGGAAACTAGACCCCCTAAGGAACTTATCTAGATGTGTCGTGAGCACTTTTATCCCCCAAGTGCTTCACGAAAGTTTATAACGCCCGGGTGTGAAAATAAAAAATCTCATTTTTTCTACAAACATGATCGTTTAGTCCCCAATTTTTTATTTTCTCAAGGGTAGCAGGAGAAATTGGACCCCAAAAGTTGTTGTCCAATTTGTCCTGAGTACGCTGATACCCCATATGTGGGGGGGAACCACTGTTTGGGCGCATGACAGGGCTCAGAAGGAAAGGAGCGCCCTTTGACATTTTCAAGCTAAAATTGGCTGGAATTGAGATCGGAGGCCATGTCGTGTTTGGCGAGCCCCGGATGTGCCTAAACAGTGGAAACCCCCCATAATTGACCCCATTTTGGAAACTAGACCCCCTAAGGAACTTATCTAGATGTGTGGTGAGCACTTTTATCCCCCAAGTGCTTCACGAAAGTTTATAACGCCCGGGTGAGAAAATAAAAAATCCTATTTTTTCTACAAACATGATCGTTTAGTCCCCAATTTTTTATTTTCTCAAGGGTAGCAGGAAAAATTGGACCCCAAAAGTTGTTGTCCAATTTGTCCTGAGTAGGCTGATACCCCATATGTGGGGGGGAACCACTGTTTGGGCGCATGGCAGGGCTCAGAATGGTAGGAGCGCCCTTTGACATTTTCAAGCTAAAATTGGCTGGAATTGAGATCGGAGGCCATGTCGTGTTTGGCGAGCCTCTGATGTGCCTAAACAGTGGAAACCCCCCATAAGTGACCCCATTTTGGAAACTAGACCCCCTAAGGAACTTATCTAGATGTGTCGTGAGCACTTTTATCCCCCAAGTGCTTCACGAAAGTTTATAACGCCCGGGTGTGAAAATAAAAAATCTCATTTTTTCTACAAACATGATCGTTTAGTCCCCAATTTTTTATTTTCTCAAGGGTAGCAGGAGAAATTGGACCCCAAAAGTTGTTGTCCAATTTGTCCTGAGTACGCTGATACCCCATATGTGGGGGGGAACCACTGTTTGGGCGCATGACAGGGCTCAGAAGGAAAGGAGCGCCCTTTGACATTTTCAAGCTAAAATTGGCTGGAATTGAGATCGGATGTCATGTCGTGTTTGGCGAGCCCCTGATGTGCCTAAACAGTGCAAACCCCCCATAAGTGACCCCATTTTGGAAACTAGACCCCCTAAGGAACTTATCTAGATGTGTGGTGAGCACTTTTATCCCCCAAGTGCTTCACGAAAGTTTATAACGCCCGGGTGAGAAAATAAAAAATCCTATTTTTTCTACAAACATGATCGTTTAGTCCCCAATTTTTTATTTTCTCAAGGGTAGCAGGAAAAATTGGACCCTAAAAGTTGTTGTCCAATTTGTCCTGAGTAGGCTGATACCCCATATGTGGGGGGGAACCACTGTTTGGGCGCATGGCAGGGCTCAGAAGGGTAGGAGCGCCCTTTGACATTTTCAAGCTAAAATTGGCTGGAATTGAGATCGGAGGCCATGTCGTGTTTGGCGAGCCCCTGATGTGCCTAAACAGTGGAAACCCCCCATAAGTGACCCCATTTTGGAAACTAGACCCCCTAAGGAACTTATCTAGATGTGTCGTGAGCACTTTTATCCCCCAAGTGCTTCACGAAAGTTTATAACGCCCGGGTGTGAAAATAAAAAATCCCATTTTTTCGACAAACATGATCGTTTAGTCCCCAATTTTTTATTTTCTCAAGGGTAGCAGGAGAAATTGGACCCCAAAAGTTGTTGTCCATTTTGTCCTGAGTACGCTGATACCCCATATGTGGGGGGGAACCACTGTTTGGGCGCATGGCAGGGCTCAGAAGGAAAGGAGCGCCCTTTGACATTTTCAAGCTAAAATTGGCTGGAATTGAGATCGGAGGCCATGTCGTGTTTGGCGAGCCCCTGATGTGCCTAAACAGTGGAAACCCCCCATAAGTGACCCCATTTTGGAAACTAGACCCCCTAAGGAACTTATCTAGATGTGTCGTGAGCACTTTTATCCCCCAAGTGCTTCACGAAAGTTTATAACGCCCGGGTGTGAAAATAAAAAATCCCATTTTTTCGACAAACATGATCGTTTAGTCCCCAATTTTTTATTTTCTCAAGGGTAGCAGGAGAAATTGGACCCCAAAAGTTGTTGTCCATTTTGTCCTGAGTACGCTGATACCCCATATGTGGGGGGGAACCACTGTTTGGGCGCATGGCAGGGCTCAGAAGGAAAGGAGCGCCCTTTGACATTTTCAAGCTAAAATTGGCTGGAATTGAGATCGGATGTCATGTCGTGTTTGGCGAGCCCCTGATGTGCCTAAACAGTGGAAACCCCCCATAAGTAACCCCATTTTGGAAACTAGACCCCCTAGGGAACTTATCTAGATGTGTCGTGAGCACTTTTATCCCCCAAGTGCTTCACGAAAGTTTATAACGCCCGGGCGTGAAAATAAAAAATCCTATTTTTTCCCCACAAAAATGATCTTTCAGTCCCCAATTTTCTATTTTCCCAAGGGTAACAGGAGAAATTGGACCCCAAAAGTTGTTGTCCAATTTGTCCTGGGTACGCTGGTACCACATATGTGGGAGAAAACTACTGTTTGGGCACACTTCGGGGCTCGGAAGGGAAGAAGTGACGTTTTTGGAATGCAGACTTTGATGGAATTGTCTGCGGGCATCATGTTCTATTTGGTGAGCCCCTGATGTGCCTAAACAGTAGAAACCCCCCATAAGTGACCCCATTTTGGAAACTAGACCCCCTAGGGAACTTATCTAGATGTGTCGTGAGCACTTTTATCCCCCAAGTGCTTCACGAAAGTTTATAACGCCCGGGCGTGAAAATAAAAAATCCTATTTTTTCCCCACAAAAATGATCTTTCAGTCCCCAATTTTCTATTTTCCCAAGGGTAACAGGAGAAATTGGACCCCAAAAGTTGTTGTCCAATTTGTCCTGGGTACGCTGGTACCACATATGTGGGAGAAAACTACTGTTTGGGCACACTTCGGGGCTCGGAAGGGAAGAAGTGACGTTTTTGGAATGCAGACTTTGATGGAATTGTCTGCGGGCATCATGTTCTATTTGGTGAGCCCCTGATGTGCCTAAACAGTAGAAACCCCCCATAAGTGACCCCATTTTGGAAACTAGACCCCCTAGGGAACTTATCTAGATGTGTCGTGAGCACTTTTATCCCCCAAGTGCTTCACGAAAGTTTATAACGCCCGGGCGTGAAAATAAAAAATCCTATTTTTTCCCCACAAAAATGATCTTTCAGTCCCCAATTTTCTATTTTCCCAAGGGTAACAGGAGAAATTGGACCCCAAAAGTTGTTGTCCAATTTGTCCTGGGTACGCTGGTACCACATATGTGGGAGAAAACTACTGTTTGGGCACACTTCGGGGCTCGGAAGGGAAGAAGTGACGTTTTTGGAATGCAGACTTTGATGGAATTGTCTGCGGGCATCATGTTCTATTTGGTGAGCCCCTGATGTGCCTAAACAGTAGAAACCCCCCATAAGTGACCCCATTTTGGAAACTAGACCCCCTAGGGAACTTATCTAGATGTGTCGTGAGCACTTTTATCCCCCAAGTGCTTCACGAAAGTTTATAACGCCCGGGCGTGAAAATAAAAAATCCTATTTTTTCCCCACAAAAATGATCTTTCAGTCCCCAATTTTCTATTTTCCCAAGGGTAACAAGAGAAATTGGACCCCAAAAGTTGCTGTCCATTTTGTTCTGAGTACGCTGGTACCCCATATGTGGGAAAAAACTGTTTGGGCACTTCGGGACTCAGAAGGGAAGCAGTGACGATTTGGAATGCAGACTTTGATGGACTGGTTCTGAGGGCGTCATGTTCCGTTTGCAGAGCCCCTGATGTGCCTAAACAGTAAAAAAAACCCACAAGTGACATCATTTTGGAACCTAGACCCCCATGGAACTTACCTCTTTGGAACGAATCTACTGGTTCCTAATTAGTAGTGCATGGAGGTGTGGTACAATTTGAAGCAGTCCTTCATACACAGGCCAGGTTTGTCGGGGCAGGTGTCGCATTGATAGATGGTGTCCTTGCGTACTCCTCGTTTGTAGCACACTCGGCACCTTTTTTGCGGCTTACCTTTTCTACCAGTTGGCTGGACCACCCCCGGAAAATGCTGACCTGGTACAATACGAGCACCCTCAGTTCCGGAAGTACTGGGGCCCGCTCCTTCCCTCGTGCCAAACATCAGGGCCTTAACCACTACCTCCTGGAACTGAAGGTACGTCGTATCGGTGTGGCGTGCACATCGTGACAGCAGGAAAGCGTTAAGCATTGCCATTTGTACGATGTACACCGACAGCTTTTTGTACCACACCTTGGCCTTCCTCAAAGCACTGTACGGTTGGAGGAGTTGATCGGAGAGATCAACGCCCCCCATGTTTTTGTTGTACCCCAGTACACAGTCCGGTTTGCAGACCTGTGTAGAGGTACCCCGTACAGTGCTGAGGGCGCTGCCATCACCGTGTATGGTGGTCAACAGAAGGACATCCCTCTTGTCCTTGTACTTGACCACCAGCAGGTGGTCGCTACATTGGGCTTTGCTCTCACCTTTTCTGAGCATCTGCCCAAGTAGCGTCTTCGGGAGGCCTCTCTGATTTTTGCGGACAGTACCGCAGGCTGCGGTACCTCGCGCAGAGAGGGATTTGTAGAGTGGGATGCTGGAATAAAAGTTATCGGTGTAGAGGTGATAACCTTTATCCAGCAGTGGGTGCACCAAATCCCACACTATTTTCCCACTCACTCCCAAGACAGGGGGACACTCAGGCGGTTCAATCCTGCTGTCCTTCCCTTCGTAAACTCTAAAGCTGTGGGTGTACCCTGAGGTACTCTCACACAGCTTGTAGAGTTTGATTCCGTACCTGGCCCTTTTGCTGGGCAGGTATTGACGGAATCTGAGCCGCCCCTTAAAATGAACCAAGGACTCATCCACACAGATGTCCCTTTTGGGCACGTACACTTCAGCAAACTTTTTGCTGAAGTGTTCGATGACCGGCCGAACTTTGAAGAGACGGTCAAAATTGGGGTCATCTCGTGCGGGACACTGTGCATTATCGGAATAATGCAGGAATTTGTGGATGGCCTCAAAACGCGTCCGAGCCATGACCATTCGGCACACTGGAGTGTTATATAAAATATCCACACTCCAATATTGCCGAAGTTCTGGCTTCTTCACGATCCCCATGTGGAGGACCAGGCCCCAAAACTGCATCATTTCTACTGCGTCTACAGGAGACCAGTTAGAAAATGATGAACCGCGGTTTTGCTCCAAAAATTGCCGAGCGTACAAATTAGTTTGCTCCACCATGAGGTTAATAAAATCCTCAGAGAAAAAGACTTTGAAAAAGTCTATTTCTGTGAGGCCGGTGGTGTCAAACCTGATTCCTGATTCTGCCACAAAATCAGGAATCAGTGGCTCGTAATTTTCGGGGGGCGAGGTCCACATGGGGTCCGAAGAAGGGCGCGCTGGTTCATCTTCAGGAGTGGGTGCTGCGTCATCTTCTCTCCTGGGGCGTCTGCGAGGCGGTTCCGCAGGACCCGAGGAGGAAGATGAGGAGGAGGGGGAGGAGGAGGAGGAAGAGGATGAAGAATCTGACGAGTAAAGGAATGTGGGATCCTCTCCCTCGCTATCAGTGTCGGAGGCAAGAAAAGAATATGCCTCCTCTGCTGAATAGCGCTGCTGGGACGAACGGGGCGAACGGGACGAACGGGACGAACGGGACATTTTTTGTGTGAGTATGGTGCTTGGGTGCAATTTATTGGAACTGTGTGTACGTGTGGGGGGGATAGTGTTTGGTGCAAACTTCTGAAAAGTAAAAGCTAAAAGAAAAAAAGCAAATAGGGAAAAAAACTACCTGTGAAAGGAAAAGTCTAAAACAGCAGGCCCTAGCTCTGATAAGTGAACTGCGTCACTTATCAAAGTTCGGCGCCTGCTGGGTGTGTGAATGGGGATGTGGAAAAAACGCCAGGCACGAGAGCTCTGATAAGTGAACCGAGTCACTTATCAAAGTTCGGCGGCGGCGGCGGCTGGGTGCGCGGACGGGGATGTGGGAAAAAAAAAGAAACGAAAAACACGAAACGAAAGGCACGGGTTCAGACGCAGCGGCGGGGTGCGCGCAAGGGGATGTGGAAAAAAAAAACACGAAACGAAAGGCACGGGTTCAGACGCAGCGGCGGGGTGCGCGCAAGGGGATGTGGAAAAAAAAAAAAAGAAACGAAAGGCACGGGTTCAGACGCAGCGGCGGGGTGCGCGCAAGGGGATGTGGAAAAAAAAAAAAAGAAACGAAAGGCACGGGTTCAGACGCAGCGGCGGGGTGCGCGCAAGGGGATGTGGAAAAAAAAAAAAAGAAACGAAAGGCACGGGTTCAGACGCAGCGGCGGGGTGCGCGCAAGGGGATGTGGAAAAAAAAAAAAAGAAACGAAAGGCACGGGTTCAGACGCAGCGGCGGGGTGCGCGCAAGGGGATGTGGAAAAAAAAAAAAAGAAACGAAAGGCACGGGTTCAGACGCAGCGGCGGGGTGCGCGCAAGGGGATGTGGAAAAAAAAAAAAAGAAACGAAAGGCACGGGTTCAGACGCAGCGGCGGGGTGCGCGCAAGGGGATGTGGAAAAAAAAAACACGAAACGAAAGGCACGGGTTCAGACGCAGCGGCGGGGTGCGCGCAAGGGGATGTGGAAAAAAAAAAAAAGAAACGAAAGGCACGGGTTCAGACGCAGCGGCGGGGTGCGCGCAAGGGGATGTGGAAAAAAAAAAAAAGAAACGAAAGGCACGGGTTCAGACGCAGCGGCGGGGTGCGCGCAAGGGGATGTGGAAAAAAAAAAAAAGAAACGAAAGGCACGGGTTCAGACGCAGCGGCGGGGTGCGCGCAAGGGGATGTGGAAAAAAAAAAAAAGAAACGAAAGGCACGGGTTCAGACGCAGCGGCGGGGTGCGCGCAAGGGGATGTGGAAAAAAAAAACACGAAACGAAAGGCACGGGTTCAGACGCAGCGGCGGGGTGCGTGGACGGGGATGTGGAGGAGAAAAGTGAGCACGAGTGTTGATCGGTGAACTGCGTCACCAATCAACGCTCGGCGGCACTAAGGGGGGTGAAAAAGAAAAGAGCACGAGTGTTGATCGGTGAACTGCGTCACCAATCAACGCTCGGCGGCTGCTAAATTTGGGCACGGACGGACGTGGCGCAGTGAGGGTGGAGGGGGAAGTGGGGATGGGGGTAAGGGGGGATGGGGGGGGTAAGGGGGGATGGGGGGGGGTAAGAAAGATCGGGCCGGGATCGGGGTATCAACACTTACGGTTGTAGTCTGTCTTCTTTCTTCTGTTTTCTTTCTTCTGTCTTCTTTCTTTTGTTTTTTAGCGAGAATTATGGTGTCACAGGCTACTGTGGCACCACAAGTCTCAGCACAGGAGGGGGATCTGACAGCGTGACCGCTCTGCAGGAACCCTCACCAAGTGTGAGGATTCCTGAAGAGCGGTCAGACAGGTCAGGGACAGGTGAGACAGGTCACAGAGCGGTCACACACCGCTGCTGTGACCTGTGATTGGTGGGATCGATGATCACATCGATCCCACCAATCAGGGGAGGCCCTGGTGACGCCGGTGTTGCTAGGCACCAGCCTATGATCGGAGCTCACAGCTCCGATCATAGGCAGGTCACCGGCAGGTCACCAGTAGGTGACCGGCAGGTGACCGGTAGGTCACCCCCAGGTCACCATCAGGGCACAGCGCGGGCACACCGCTGCTGTGCCCTCTATCCGGAGGTGGCAGGGAGATGAGGCAGGGCCCAGGCAGTTATATTCAAGCAGGGCACAGCGCGGTAACACCGCCGCTGTGCCCCGCCATTGGCGCGATCGATGTGATCGTCGATCGCGCCAATGCGGCGGGTCTGTGCCCTGATTGACGCGATCGACGATCACATCGATCGCGCCAATCAGCTGCAGGATCCGGACCGATGAGGAGGCAGGGCAGGGCAGAGGGGGCGCCGGTCCAGGCAGGGCACAGCGCGGTAATACCGCCGCTGTGCCCTGCGATTGGCGCGATCGATGTGATCGTCGATCGCGCCAATCCGGGGGGTTTTGGTCGGTGCCTGGCGTTGCCAGGCACCGGCCCCAGGATCGAGTACATCGGTACTCGATCCTAGCCTGGGACCTCACTGTTTCAGCCAATCTGATTGGCTGAAACAGTGAGAAAGGCTGTGATTCGCTGTTCAGAATTGAACAGCCAATCACAGCGATCGGGAGGCCGGGGGGGCGGCGCCATACCCCGAAATGCCGAGGCCATCTTCCCCCAGGTGAGATGGCGTCGGAATTTTAATGCGATCACCGCGACTTAAGTCGCGGTGTCGCATTAAAGGGCATGACGTACTATCCCGTCGGCGGTCATGGGGGCCCACCCCACCTCGACGGGATAGTACGTCGGATGTCAGGAAGGGGTTAACCATCTTCCCTGTCCCTGCCGAAGAAAAGCAGGCCCAAACCATGATGCTACCACCACCATGTTTGACAGTGGGGATGGTGAGTTCAGGGTGATTAGCTATGTTGCCTTTACGCCAAACATATCGTTTGGCATTGTTGCCAATAAGTTCGATATTGGTTTCATCTGACCAGAGCACCTTCTTCCACATGTTTGGTGTGTCTCCCAGGTGGCTTGTTGCAAACATTAAACAACACTTTTTATGGATCTCTTAGAGAAATGGCTTTCTTCTTGCCACTCTTCCATAAATGCCAGATTTCGGCAGTGTACGACTGATTATTGTCCTATGGACAGACTGTCCCACCTCAGCTGTAGATCTCTGCAGTTCATCCATAGTGATCACGGGCCTCTTGGCTGCATCTCTGATCAGTCTTCTCCTTGTTTGAGATGAAAGTTTAGAGGGATGGCCGGGTCTTGGTAGATTTGAAGTGGTATGATACTCCTTCCATTCAATATGGTCGCTTGCAATAATGCGAAAACGCATTTGCTTTTCTGTGGGAAGTTTTTCTGTGAAATGTTTCGAGACTGGTAAATCCATCCTCTTCTTCCTTATGTTACAGTGGAATTTCTTGCCTTGGGGTTCAGACCATCAGTTGTGTTGAGCAGAAGTCTGGTGAATATACAGCTGATAGTCCTACTGAATAGCCTGTTATTATACTGAATGTTAATATACTGAATTTGTATTATAGCAAGAAAAAAGCAGCTAAGTAAAAAAAAAAAATTGGCCATCATTACTTTAAGAAATGAAGGTCAGTCAGTCCGAAAAATTGGGAAAACTTTGAAAGTGTCCCCAAGTGCAGTTTCAAAAACCATCAAGCGCTACAAAGAAACTGGCTCACATGGACTGCCCCAGGAAAGGAAGACCAAGAGTCACCTTTGCTTCTGAGGATAAGCTTATCCAAGTCACCAGCCTCAGAAATCACAGGTAAACAGCAGCTCAGATTAGAGCTAGGAAAAAACTGCTAAGAACAGACAACAAACAGAAGAGACTTGTTTAGGCTAAAGAACACAAGGAATGGACATTAGACCAGTGGAAATCTGTGCTTTGGTGTAATGAATCCAAATTTGAGATCTTTGGTTTCAACCACCGTGTCTTTGTGCAATGCCTGGTTCCCACCGTGAAGCATGGAAGAGGAGGTGTGATGGTGTGGGTGTGCTTTGCTGGTGAAAATTGTAAATTCACACTGAAGGCATCAAAACTATGAATTAACACGTGGAATTACATACTTAAAAAAGTGTGAAACAACTGAAAATATGTCTTATATTCTAGGTTCTTCAAAGTAGGCACCTTTTGCTTTGATGACTGCTTTGCACACTCTTGGCATTCTCTTGATGAGCTTCAAGAGATGAACCTAGAATATAAGACATATTTTCAGTTGTTTAACACTTATTTGTTAAGTATATAATTCCACATGTGTTAATTCATAGTTTTGATGCCTTCAGTGTGAATTTACAATTTTCATAGTCAAGAAAATACTGAAAAATCTTTAAATAAAAAGATGTGTCCAGACTTTAGGTCTGTACTGTATATTGGTGTTTGAGTAGACCAAGGTGAATTTAATCGTTTCATCAATAGTATTCATATATCTATGAAACTCCACTGTCCTCTTCTCCTTTTTCTTCTTCTTCTTGGCTTTGCCGCTAGCAGATGCTTGCATAGATGATTTGTCCTTTTCCTTGTCATTATCAGAAACTTTAGGGACTTCTTGCCCGGGCTCCTCAGTCTGGGGGCTTAGTACAAGTAAATATTCTCCATAGCTCCCCTCTCTTTGACAGGAGCATTCTCGTCGAATCTAGAATCAGATCAATTAAGACCATGCAGGCCGGACTCTTCGTCATCTGCGCCGGGCTCTGCGGGCATCACTTCCCAGGGCTTCTCAGCCACACGCCCTGTCTCACACAGCTGTTCCATTTCCTCTGTCCGATCAGGAACTTGTGAGCTGACAGCCAGCACACTCTTCACCTCAGGGGACGACATCAGTGGTTCCTCCTTCTCATCGACTAGGACCTTGAAAACGTGCGTCGCAGGAACACTTGGCACTTTCTCCTCTTCTCCTGGGCATCCGACATTGTTGTACTGTCTTGCTCTAGGTGGGGCTCTTCTCTTCTTGCCGTACCACTCCCTCCAGGGGCAACATTCCCTCCAGTTAGCAGGAACCTCAGAGGGGTGAGCGGATCTCTGTCACCGCTCTTCTCGGGTAGGGCAATTTCTGGACATGTGTCCCACCCTTCTGCATGACCAGCACTCACGTCTGTGTCTGTCTGGAGGGCGCTTTAGTCTGGATCGTCGACCTCAATGAGAGACATCTCTCATCTGCAGTTGCTCTTCACCCCAGGATATGGAGTTACACTCTGGGGCCACCACTGAAGCCTTCTTCATGCTACGCACCTCTCCGCTATCTCTTTCTGGCTGCTTCCACATGTTACCTCGGGGTATGCCGCTGGTCTCCAAAACCGCAGTCAGGGCTTTCCCCAGACTCTCAATCTCTTCCCAGATTCTTCTTATCTTCAACCGGGAATCCTGGTTCCATGTCATCTCCTCTTCATTCTGACTGGGTGCTCCGCAATTGTAGCATGTCGGCAGTCTTCTTCGCTGAGCAGCACTAGTCTCACTTTGGGTGGCAGTCTCTCTTTCTCGCACCGGAGGGCTGTACTCTGCAGCAGGGGTCTTCTTTTATTCTGCCACTTCCTCACGGACCCGCTTAACCTCCTTCTGCAAGTCTTCCACCCATTGAGGGGCTGTAACGTAACCTCCCGGCTCCACACCTTCCCCACTGGCACTGCTACCCCTTGCTCTTGCTCGCCCGTGCATGCCTCACTCCCGACCTCAGAGAAGGTCATATCTGGCTTTACACGCATGCACTCTCGCAGGGCCTGTTTTATCAACACATCTCGGAAGCCTGTCACCAGTTGGTCTCGCAGCACAACATCAACTGACCCCACACCTACGCCGTCCTTCCGTATAATGGCAGTATGAAACTCCTGCAGTGCATTCATATATTATGTCACGGTCTCCCCCTCTCTTTGTACCCGGTGAAACAGTCGCATGCGCAGCTCCCCTACGATAGGGGGGTCCCCATGCGTCTCCTCAAGTATACGTAATACTTTGTCCAGGGTATCTCTCACCTGGGGGGGTCTGAGCATAACAGAGTCCCGTGCATCCCCCTCTAGGGCCATTACAGCTATTTCTGCCTGCCAAGCTGGCATCTTAGGATGCATCCGCATCATCCCTTGGATGCGCTCCATCCAACTCCACAACATGACATCGCTCCCCGATAATTTTGGAAGGTTAACTAACATGGCTCCCAGGGAGATGCTAGACCTGAGGCCTCCCCCAACTGCTTGGTCTGCCCTTTCCATGCTAAAGTGTGACATCCTGCCAACTACGCCAAGTGTAATAGAGGGCAGGGTAGACTATGTCACCACGGAACAGACAGACCAACTGTTGAGGGGAATTTATTAACAGTAGTAAGATTATCCTCGCAGGGAGTAAACAGGGGGTTAGTAGAGATAAATCAAACAGTAAACAGTTACGCGGAATCTAAATGGTTAACGAGTGTTCTTGTAACTTATCAGTCCAGGGAGGTCCTGACTGGAGGGTCCTTATTCCAACGTGGATACAGTCATCAGCAGTGCTTGAGATCCTGAAGTCTCTCCTCTGTCTCCTGGGAACTGGAGACTCCGGGGTTAAGTCTTTGCAGTGTTTCCTCCCAGTGAAGCTGTAAGCAGGAAGTAACACAGCCACTCTGCTGCACAGTCTCTGTATATTAGCCTGACAGTCTTTCTGCAGTAGCAATGCTACACACACTGAGCAGTTTACTTGTCACACTCACGGGTCCTGGATTGTCACTGCGTTCACCGGGGCTGTTTGCTCACATCACTGTCAGGGAACACATCTTCTCTGATTACGGAGGCATCAGAGTCCACACTCTCACATCCAGCCTTCACTACGGCTGGTATCTCAGCCTCAGTGCCCTCACAGGGAGCACTCTCTCTCAGGGAGCATGGCGCTGCAGCCTGCTTTCTCTCTGGCGCGCTGTCCCCTCTGTCTCACTCGCTCTGCTCTCCTGCTATTTTCTGACAACACCCCTCTCTCATCCTCTCTGCCCCCAGCACTCACATGGTCCCCTCTGTCCAGGGCAGAAAGTCCTCCCCCCAACAACCGAGCTGTCTGACTAAGTGGTTCCAGGTAAGGAGCAGGGAAAGCAACCTCCTTACACAACATCACAACATCACAACCTGTGTTGCCGAGGCACAGTCAACAACAGAAGTGCTGACAAAGACTAATGATCCAGAAAGGGACATCATCCCCAAATCTGAAGAATAAAAAATATGGGAGCTGCATGTTGAGATTGGATAGATGAGGCGGTGAGCTGCTTCTGCAATTTTTCTAGTCAAAATTCAACTGAACTGCTAAATTTTAGCTTTGCCAGATTGACTCATCACTGTTTCTTTTATTTATTTATTTTTTCAATAATCTTATGTAAATCACTATTTATATGAGTTAAAATTTCCACACAATGTTATATATGCAAGGTGGATAATTTTTGTGCAGTTTGCATAATGGACATACATTTAAAGGTATTTCACCTAAACCAAGTATAATAAAAACTGTAGCAATTTACAGTTGACAAAGAAATATCTGGAGTGACACTGTGATAGGTTAACGGGGCATATATTTTTTTGGTGCTAGCTAGTGCTGAGCGAGTGTGCTCGTTACTCGAGATTTCCCAAGCATGCTCAGGTGTTCTCCGAGTACTTTGGGCGTGCTTGGAGATTATGTTTGTGTCACCGCAGCTGAATGATTTGTGGCTGCTAGACAGCCTGAATACATGTGGGGATTCCCTAACAAACAGGCAATCCCCACATGTGTTCAGGTTGTCTAGCAGCTGCGGCAACACAAACTAAATCTCTGAGCACGCCGAAATACTCGGAGACCACCGAGTATGCTCGGAAAACTCGAGTAACGAGTATACTCACTCAATACTAGTGCTAGCACAATTCAGGAAGAGGCCAATGCTGGATCCGTCGAAGTGGCAGGAGAGTATGGCATGTTTTATTATTTTCACAAGTTGGTGGACAAGATTGAACCTGGCCCGGACCACTCCTTTAAATCAGTCTTTTAAACCTGGTAAGATTGTTTTATTTACTGTGAAAATTCAAGTAAGAATATTTGTGTAATTCCTATCAAGGGTTTTCCCAATTTATTTTAAAATGAGAATTTAATGTGTGCACTTTGCAAAGCCATTATATGAATTTTCAGAGTCACTACCCTGGCCTTTATCAGGTCAAAGAAAATATAGATAGTAATGTATACAGTTTGTGTGGTGAAGGCTCAGGATAGATCTTCTTTAATCCCTTCATGACATATTACATATATATGTCATATGTCATATGTCCCTGTCTTTGATGCAGGCTTGCATGCCAAGCCTGCATCTATCTAGTTAGCCATCATGTGCCTTTAACAGCCGTGCGCGGTGCTCTGACAGTGGCATTTAACAAGCATTGGCAGGGGATGCTTAATTCCAAATGCCCATTGACGTGCCTGCAATGTGATCGTAGTGCACTGATGGGCTGTCACGACAGGCGGGAGTCTACTGATTATCCCTATGCTTGTCATTATGATCCTCCTGTAAAAGCCAGCCTGTAGCAGATACACAGCTATGCATAGCACAAGTGACTGAATGATCGCTGCTTCAAGTCCCCTAATGGGGACTATTACAAACAATATAAAGTTTTAAAAAACGTTTTTAAAAATATGAAAAACGTTAAAAAAACTCCTCAAGTTCAAATCACCCCCCTTTTGCCCCATTAAAGAAAAACAATAAAAAATATATATATTTGGTATTGCTGTATTTGTAAACGTCAGATCTATCAAAATATAAAGTAAATTAATCTGATTAATAAATGGCATTACAAGAAAAATAAATAAAAACGCTTGAGTTTTGTTTTTTTAGGTTACAGCAACATTACCATAAAAGGCAATAAAAGACGATCAAAACATATCTACTCCAAAATGGTATTAGTTAAACATCAGCTCAGGGCACCAAAAATAAACTTACACATCTCCAGATCCCAAAAATGAAACTGTTATGGGTCTCAGAAAATGGCAAGGAAAGCTAATTAGATTTTTTACAAATTTCCAATCTCCACTTTGCTATATATATATATATATATATATATATATATATATATATATATATATATATATATATATATATATATATATATATATATACAGAACAGACCAAAAGTTTGGAAACACCATCTCATTTAAAGATTTTTCTATATTTTCATGACTATAAAAATTGTACATTCATACTGAAGGCATCAAGACTATGAATTAACACATGTGGAATTATATACTTAACAAAATAGTGTGAAACAATTGAAATTATGTCTTATACTCCAGGTTCTTCAAAGTAGCCACCTTTTGCTTTGATGACTGCTTTGCACACTCTTGGCATTCTCTTGATGAGCTTCAAGAGGTAGTCACCGGGAATGGTTTTCAATTCACAGGTGTACCCTGTCAGGTTTAATAAGTGGGATTTCTTGCCTTATAAATGGGGTTGGGACCATCAGTTGTGTTGTGCAAAAGTCTATTGGATACACAGCTGATAGTCCTACTGAATAGACTGTTAGAATTTGTATTATGGCAAGAAAAAGCAGCTAAGTAAAGAAAAACATGTGGCCATCATTACTTTAAGAAATGAAGGTCAGTCAGTCCGAAAAATTGGGAAAACTTTGAAAGTGTCCCCAAGTGCAGTGGCAAAAATCATCAAGCGCTACAAAGAAACTGGCTCACATGAGGACCACCCCAGAGTCACCTCTGCTTCTGAGGATAAGTTTATCCGAGTCACCAGCCTCAGAAATCACAGGTTAACAACAGCTCAGATTAGAGACCAGGTCAATGCCACACAGAGTTCTAGCAGCAGACACATCTCTACAACAACTGTTAAGAGGAGAGTTTGTGCAGCAGACCTTCATGGTAAAATAACTGCTAGGAAATCACTGCTAAGGACAGGCAACAAGCAGAAGAGACTTGTTTAGGTTAAAGAACACAAGGAATGGACATTAGACCAGTGGGAATCTGTGCTTTGGTCTAATGAGTCCAAATTTGAGATCTTTGGTTCCAAGCACCGTGTCCTTGTGCGACGCAGAATAGGTGAACGGATTGACTTTACATGCCTGGTTCCCATCATGAAGCATGGAGGAGGAGGTGTGATGGTGTGGGGGTGCTTTGCTGGTGACACTGTTGGGGATTTATTCAAAACTGAAGGCATGCTTAACCAGCATGGCTACCACAGCATCTTGCAGCGGCATGCTATTCCATCTGGTTTGCATTTAGCTGGACCATCATCTATTTTTTAACAGGACAATGACCTCAAACACACCTCCAGGCTGTGTAAGGGCTATTTGACCAAGAAGGAGAGTGATGGGGTGCTACGCCAGATGACCTGGCCTCCACAGTCACCAGACCTGAACCCAATCGAGATGGTTTGGGGTGAGCTGGACTGCAGAGTAAAGGCAAAAAGGCCAACAAGTGCTAAGCATCTCTGGAAACTCCTTCAAGATTGTTGGAAGACCATTCCTGGTGACTACCTCTTAAAGCTCATCAAGAGAATGCCAAGAGTGTGCAAAGCAGTCATCAAAGCAAAAGGTGGCTACTTTAAAGAACCTAGAATACAAGACATAATTTCAGTTGTTTCACACTATTTTGTTAAGTATATAATTCCACATGTGTTAATTCATAGTTTTGATGCCTTCAGTACGAATGTACAATTTTTAAAGTCATGAAAATACAGAAAAATCTTTAAATGAGAAGGTGTGTCCAAACTTTTGGTCTGTACTGTATATACATATGGTGGTGGTAGGTATTGATGCAAGTGCTCTATTGGCATCTTCTAGCATTCACAATGCACGGAGGTCTCCACCTTAAGTCTAACATCCAAAGATTGTATACCAACAGAAAGGAGGGTGGTCGAGGCTTGATAAGCATCCAAGCCACCATCGCGGATGAAACAAGGAGTATCCAGGAATACATCAGAAAAATGGCACCAAAGGATGAGATGCTGAGAGAAAGCCTAAGGCAGCAACAACATGTCTGGAGGGAAGAAAAGGAGCATGAAGTGCCATGGCAAGACAAGCCACTGCATGGGATGTACCATTGACAGATAATGGAGTTTGCTGACATAGAAAAATCCTACCATGACTGGAGAAAGCTGGACTCCAATATAGCACAGAGGCACTAAGCATAGCGGCACAAGAGGAAGCACTAAGTACTAGATCCATAGAAGCAGGAAAGTACCACACAAGACAAGATCCAAGGTGCAGACTATGCAAAGAAACCTCAGAAGTAGTGTTGAGCATTCCGATACTGCAAGTATCGGGTATCGGACGATATTTGCGGTATCGGAATTCCGATACCGAGATCCGATCCTTTTGTGGTATCGGGAATCGGTATCGGAACCATATTAATGTGTAAAATAAAGAATTAAAATAATAAATATGGATATATTCACCTCTCCGGAGGCCCCTGCACCTTACCGCTGTTAACCAGCAGCCTGCTTTGCTTAAAATGAGCGCGTTTAGGGCCTTCCATGACGTCACGGCTTCTGATTGGTCGCATGCCGCTCATGTGACCGCCACGCGACCAATCACAAGCCGCGACGTCATTCTCAGGCCCTAAACTCCTCATTCTAGGAATTTAGGACCTGAGAATGACGTCGCGGCTTGTGATTGGTCGCGTGGCGGTCACATGAGCGGCACGCGACCAATCAGAAGCCGTGACGTCATGGAAGGCCCTAAACGCGCTCATTTTAAGCAAAGGAGGCTGCCGGTTAACAGCGGTAAGGTGCAGGGGTCTCCGGAGAGGTGAGTATATCAATATTTTTTATTTTAATTCTTTATTTTACACATTAATATGGATCCCAGGGCCTGAAGGAGAGTTTCCTCTCCTTCAGACCCTGGGAACCATCAGGATAACTTCCGATACTTGGTGTCCCATTGACTTGTATTGGTATCGGGTATCGGTATCGGCGATATCCGATACTTTTCGGATATCGACCGATACTATCCGATACCAATACTTTCAAGTATCGGACGGTATCGCTCAACACTACTCAGAAGCCATACAACACATAGTGGCAGAATGCAAAATACAAGCAGGAATACTATATACCGAACACCCAACCAAGTAGCAGGAATTGTATACAGGAACATCCGCACAGCATATGAACTAAGTCCTCTTAAGTCCAGGTGGGAGACCCCAGAAAAAGTGGTGCAGAATGAAAGCGCTAAAATCCTGTGGGACTTCAAGATCCAGATGGATAAGCAGGTGTTGGCAAATCAATCAGACATTGTAATAGTAGACAAGGATCAGAAGACAGAAATGATAATAGATGTGGCAGTGCCAAGTGACAGCAACATCAGAAAGAAGGAATATGAGTAGCTGGAGAAATCACAGAAGAAAATTCAGCTCACCACCAGCAATTCCACTCGTCTGAAGAACGGATAGCACCTGGGCAGAGTGCAACATCCAATGGAGAAAGCAGAAAATTCCAGCTCACAGATGAAATACAAAAAAGTGCATTTTATTATCCAAGGTACATGAAGCAAAGATTGAAATTGTGTGATCACAAAAAAAGAGAACACAGGCATCTTTTGACACGTTTCGAGCGACATGCGCTCTTTGTAAAGATACAATCAAAGTGAACTGACAGGATTTAAAAACAATCTGAACATGTGCACACACCAATTTCCTGATTGTAAACAAATCAATTAAGTCATAGGTGAGAAAACTCTACAAATAGACATATATTAGAATTTCCCATGCATGGCCACAAAAGATTTAAATCTGTTAATTTTTAATGTTTGCTTGTGGCATTTGTTTTGTATTGCGCATCTGTTATTCATATCAATTACATGATGTCCTATTTTTCCACTGACTTTCATTCCATTTGATGACCTTGTGTTGACTGATCTTATCCATTGTTCTATTTGTTACATTGTGTTAGAAAACAATCTATGTACTATACCATAAACCATATTGTAATGTGGAATAAAATGTTTAGCATTTTTTCTTTTCACATTCTAAGCAGTGTAGAATTTAAAGGTTTTGTATTATTAATATATTGTATGTAAAGTAAAAGATATTTAGGTAATACCATTGTCAATTTTAGCAATCTTTATGATAAGGAAATACACTTTTACTTTTCATATTCACATCAAATGAGAAAAAAAAATCTCTGCTCATTATTGAAGGGTATTATAAATAACATACCATACCTTGGAAGGGACTTTTTTTAAAAAGCTTCCATTATGCCTTTGCAACAATATTTGCTATTAAAACTTCCCCATCACTGTAATTTGAATTATTGTTTGCGTCCTTTTTATCTACTGAGTTACTTTCATTTTTCTGCCTCCCACTTGTTCTGTTCTTTACTTGACAGATACTATATAGCAGGAACAAAAGTCTTCTTCGTTATAAAGCACTGCTACGTTCCGTCACATCAGACATTTATCTTTAGAATCCGCAGTGTCTCTTCTCTTTTCCTACACATTTTAAACATTCTGAAGTTCAATAATTTTGTAGATTCTGCTCCTATAATGAAGAGAATGGCACAAAAAAGACACATTTCTTTTTGCTCGAGAATGTGGACTTATAATAAAATGTAGCAAAAAAGGTTTTTTGGTATTTTTTGTAATATTATAAAAATTTTCAATGGAGCAAATTGTATTATGTATTTATCTATTTATTAGATATTTTTCCCATTATAATAGAAAGGAAGAATAACCTATATGTCCTTCTGTAACATGCTCAAAAGACAATTTAATACAGAAAGGTAATTCAGGCGTATACCACCCCTATCAATGGTGTTAGGGAGGATGTTTTACTGTCTCATTAATCTTAGATTGTCAGACATTTCATGGTAGTACAGGAAATAATGTTGCAAAGGACCAGACTAATATGTCCCATACTAAGAATCCACACTTCCATCCACCTTCACATCAAAAGCCTCTTATGCACTCTATCATTTTGGTATAAAAATAATTTATTGCTGTTTCATGACTCTTAGCTCAGTATAGATTTCATAATAGTACAGGTGGTAGGTAAGAGTGTAGTCAGATGCCAAGCCCAATATATCCAAAAAGGGAACCTCTACACTTTCATCCATGCGGCGCGGGATAGATCCCAAGCATTATCTGCTTCTGTGGTCTCCCATTCAGGTCAGTCCGCTGCGATTGGTGCTCAGCACAGACGTGAGTCTCAGCGTCTTGCTCAGGCTCGTGGTATACGTTGGGTTACTGCTGGTTCTCCAGTCAAGTCTTTGGTAACCAATGATATGCAGGTGGAGTCTTGCACTCTGGAGTCTAAGTCGAGAGATCACCTTAATGAGCATGTCCGTGATGTGGCGGCATCTCATTGGTGGTTGGACATTAGCTGCTCTGATGATGTGACAGCCTTGAATTGGCCTACAGGCGATGTCTCAGCTGACTGGACATGAGTGTCTGGGGTGGAGCTTGGCATATAAAAGGCTCTCAGAGGCGCACGTGGGTGCTCTAGTGTCATTTATGTTAGGTGTTGGTGGCTACCCTACCATTCTGTCTGCACGTGTGTGTGTCTTTGCTCAAAGACTCTACTTGTTGGCAGGCAGGTAGCACACTTATGCGGTTTTGTACCCTTGGCTCAATGCCTGAGTCTCCAGTCTGCTACATGCTTAGGGTGCCGGTCAGGCACACGTTCAGTAGTGTCAGGAATGGGGTAACTAGCTACTTGGCTTAGCATCTGTTTCATTCTTGTGTGCAGTTAACACAGTCCAGTTACAGAGCAAGCTCAACCCATATGCTATACTTTTCGGTGAAATCGACTGGGTATTGTACCTAGCGTCAATGAGCTCTTTCAATTGGCTCAGCATCTGCTTCATTTGTGTGTGCAGTTAGCACCATTAAGTTGCAGAGCTAGCCCAATCCACATGCTAATATCCCTGTGATGTTAACAGGGTATAGCACTTTGCATTCTTGTGCCATACCTCTCTGTGAAGTAACTGAGCTTGGAAATCAGTGTTAAGTTCACTCTGAGTGGCGTTAACTCAGTGTGTTCAAGGCAACGCTCACTGTTCTGTTTCATCATTGTTTATACTAGCAGCAGGGTTCATCCCTGAACGGTGGACCCCGGGTTGCGATTGCACTTTATTTTATATTTCATTTAGTGCAATCTGCCATCCCTAACACACTGTCTATATATTCTACTGTTGTATTCTGGAAAAACAATTTTGAAGAGAGGAAGGAAAATAACAGTAATAATTCTTCATGTTCACAGCCCAAAAAGAAAATACAGAACCCCAAATGTGCAATGAAAAAAGTATAACTTTACTCGAACCACAATCCAAATGAACATAATATTTCGGTCTAACAATAGGACTTTCCTCAGATACATTACCAAATAAGTGCAAAAAAAAAGTGGGAAACAGATCAAAACTGATATACAGTAGAAAGGTTAATGTTTTCTCTCTCTTCTATATTGCTTTTGTATTTGCCAGCCTTATAGCCTCATATTCAAGGATTTTATACTTCCACTTCTCATATGCAATGGTTTTAAGAGTCGGCAAAAACATATTTTGGGTACATGGTAACTAAAGTCATTACGACCTGGGTAACGGGGGGTGGGGAGGGTACATGACTTACATTGAGTTACATTGCTGTAAATGGTATAAGAGACAGCATTCTTGTGTGAATGAACAGAAAATTTACTTTCTCACAACAAGTGTGCATTCTTTTCTCAGAGGGCTCGTTATTTGAGGGCCTTATCTTTTGGTTCGGTCTCACTGGTGATCCAGCATTTCTGACTTTGTGTCAGAACAAAAACAGATAGAGCAAAACGTTAAATTTATTTGGATTGTGATTCTAATAAAGCAATACTATTTGCATTGCAAATTTGAAGTGTCAGAATTCCTTTTCACGGTCTATGCATGGAGTAGTGATCTATCCAAGCACCCAGTATTAAAACAGAGTGTCACGGTGTGGCTACGGAACAGCAAGTTTGCTCCTTTACTGACCCTCAGACTAGGAAGTCTTTAGCTATCCCTGTCCCCAGGATTACCCCTGAAGGAAGGGATGCATTGGCCTCATTACGTACTATGCTCCCAAACAGCACTAGTCAGTAAAGTGTATGGGGGAATTACAAACAAGACAGGCAGGGCAAAACAGAAGCGCAGACACACCGCATGCTCTCCGGGAAATACACTAAGGAATTAACGTGTAAGCCCGTGAGGCAATAAAGCAACATATAGTTACCTAGGGAAAAAGGAAAGGGGTAAGTAGACACAGATCACAACAATTTTGGAAATAACCTCTAGTAACCAGGATGTGTACACCTCTCCAAGTGAGGATACAGAAACTATTGCTGGCATCAACTGCATAGCAGACCCAGCATAAACAAGTAAAGAGCAGACATGACTGTTTTTTCTGCAGCATGTGACCAATGGCAATCAACAACCTCAGTTTAGCAAATATTTAACTCTTGCTACCCTGCCTAGGATGCCCAAGTCCCTCTGCACTGATTATAACTAGCAATGGAGTTACAAGGAGGAGTGCAAGAATTTGTGGATTCCACAGATGGATGTCTCCATGACAGTTAGTGATAATTGAGAAAACCTTGCTGGGACACAGTAGCACAGAATTACATATCTGTATTCTCCTTGTTGTGATGAAGAAGATAATGGTTGTTGTATGTCCCAAGTAAAAACGGTTCATTTTCCCATGTCTCAATGCTGTTGATTCTACTGAAAGCGGAAATTTGCAACATTTACTACATCTGTCATTGAAGAAGAAAATTTATATTTTGCCATTTCCTGACACTTAGTTAAGATGAAACTAATAGTTTCTGATGGTACCAGGGGAACTATAGTCAATGGTTCAGACTAATAGATCCATTTTTCTTCACACTTTCATCTTTCTCCACACTTTCCCCCCATTCAACACTTCCTTCCACCTCCAAAATTCGACTCCCCTCCCAAGAGTCAACATGTTGACTTTTACATTATTTTGCATTCATCTTTTAATATTTATTACATTAGTTAATAATATGCAAACATGGGGCACATATTTTTTTTTATCTGAGCAGTATCAAAACTATGTAATGTCCATGAAATGATACATAAATGTTATATCTTTTCTATCTATCTTAGAGTGGTGCACATATTACAGGATTTATGTGCCACTATGCATTGAAATGGGGATAACACCATTATCATGCTAAATTAAGATCAATTAATTATCTCCCCAAAATCCTCTCCTAACCCCTTTATGACCATGAACGTGTAGGTATGTCCAAGATTGTCTTCCTGCCTTTATGGCGGGTTCCAGGTTGAAGCCCTGTTATGTGCAGCACAGGCAGTTAGAAGATCGCATCTTCAAGTCTCCTAAGGGGACTACTGAAGCAAGTAAAAAGAAAAAAGTTTTAAAAAATATTTACAAAATTTAAAAAGCATCAAAGTTCATATCACCCCCTTTTGCCTCATTTAAAATAAAACAATAAAAATATATGGTATCGCTGCATTCAGAAATGTCCAATCTGCCAAATTATAAAGTAAATTAATTAGATTGGTAAAATAGGAAAAAAATTAAAACATCAGCATTACGTTTTTTTGATCACCTCAACATTGAAATAAAATGCAATAAGAAACGATCAAAAGATCATATCTACCTCAATATGTTATCAATAAAAAAGTCAGCTAGGCGTAGACAAAAATAAGCCCTCACCCAGCCCTAGATCACGAAAAATTGATACTCTATGGAT
Source organism: Ranitomeya variabilis (assembly GCF_051348905.1). Classification (NCBI taxonomy): domain Eukaryota; kingdom Metazoa; phylum Chordata; class Amphibia; order Anura; family Dendrobatidae; genus Ranitomeya; species Ranitomeya variabilis. The sequence continues at coordinate 529,576,651 of NC_135237.1, read as the reverse complement.
CTCGGAATATGGCGCCATATTTTTTTTTTACAAACTTGGATTTTTTTCACCACTCAAATACAAAAGAACCTATACATGTTTAGTGTCTGCATACCCATAATGACGTGTAGAATTATAATGGAAGGTGAGTTTTACCATATAGTGAACATGGTAAATAAAAAACTGAATAAACAATTGAGGAATTGCACTTTTTTTGCAATTTCATCACACTTGGAATTTTTTTCCCGTTTTCCAGTAGATGACATGGTAAAATCAATGAAGTCTTCCAACAGTACCACTTGTCCTGCAAAAAGCAAGCCCCCATACCGACATATTGATGGAAAAGTTAAAAATAGGGTTGAGCGAAATGGATCAGACAAATTCAAAAATCGCCGACTTTTGGCAAAGTCGGGTTTCATGAAACCCGATCCCAGTGTGATGTTGGCCATGCGGTCGGCGATCAGCGCGCCAAAGTCGCGTTTTGTATGACGTGTTCAGCGCCATTTCTCAGCCAATGGAGGAGGATGCAGAGTGTGGGCAGCGTGATGACATAGGTCTCGATCCCCACCATCTTAGAGAAGGGCATGACAGTGATTGGCTTGCTTTCTGCAGCGTCACAGGGGGTATAAAGGGGCATGAACGCCGCCCGCCATCTTAGTTCTGCCGATCGTAGCATAGGGAGAGATTGCTGCAGCTTAGTCAGAAGAAGGGACATAGTTAGGGAGGGAAGATTAACCCCCAAACCGCTTGTGCTGCAGCGATTTCAACTGTCCAACACCACCTTTGTTTAGCAGGGACAGTGGAGGCTATATCTTTGTGCATCAGCTCTGTAGCTTATTAGACTGCCTTACAAGTCTCCATGATAGTTGCATTGCTGTTTGCACCGCTGCTGTGCAAACCAACTGCTTTTTTAAAAGCAAAAATCCTGTTGCTCCTTTCTGCAGTTATATTTTTTATTTGTCCACACTTTTGTGTGCAGCAGTCCTTTTTGTTGCAGCCATACTTATCCTGAGATCATTGTAGGGAGATTGAAATTGTATTACAGTCCTTGGATTTTTTCTGATATCTTCCAGCCACTTTCTGCCACTTACATTGTGTTGTGTTATACACTGGACCTGAGTTGTGGTGCTGTCTCCCCCCCAAAAAAGGGAGATTCAAGATGTCACAAAGTGGATATACGTCAGTTCTGTTAGTTTGTCGTATCTCAGCCAGCCACTTGCTGCAACTCACATTGCGTTGTAAAATACACTGGGCCTGAGTTGTGGTTCAGTCTCCCTCCCAAAAAAATGAGATTAAAATTCTCACAAAGTGGATATACCTCAGTCCTCTTAGTTTCTCGTGTATCAGCCAGCCACTTGCTGCCTCTCACATTGCGTTGTAAAATACACTGGGCCTGAGTTGTGGTTCAGTGTTCCTCCCAAAAAAAGTGAGATTCAAATTCTCACAAAGTGGATATATCTCAGTCCTCTTAGTTTCTCGTGTATCAGCCAGCCTCTTGCTGCCACACACATTGCGTTGTAAAATACACTGGGCCTGAGTTGTGGTTCAGTCTCCCCCCCAAATAAAAGTGAGATTCAAATTCTCACAAAGTGGATATATCTCAGTCCTCTTAGTTTCTCGTGTAACAGCCAGCCACTTGCTGCCACTCACATTGCGTTGTAAAATATACTGTGCCTGAGTTGTGGTTCAGTCTCCTCCCAAACAAAGTGATATTCAAATTCTCACAAAGTGGATATACCTCAGTCCTCTTTACTTCTCGTGTATTAGCCATCCACTTGCTGCCACTCACATTGCATTGTAAAATACACTGGGCCTGAGTTTGGGTGCAGTCTCCCCCCAAAAAAAGGGAGATTTAAATTGCCACTAAGTGGATCTAGGTCAGTTCTGTTAGTTTGTCATATATTTTCCAGCCACGTTCTGCCACTTACATTGTGTATTGTAATACACTGGGCCTGAGTTTTGGTGCAGTCTCCCTCCCTAAAAAGGGAGATTTAAATTCTCAACAAGTTTATATACAACTTCTACCTTGTTTTACAGTACCATATAACGGTTGTTATTTTGGTTACATTTTCCCAAAAATGAGGAAGTCTGGTGGAAGAAGGCCGCGGGCGGTCGTTGCCAGCTGGCAATGATGGTGGTGGTGGAGCAACTGGTGGTATTGGGAAAAGCAAAATAGCACCTAAGTCTCGAGGTGTTGAGCCAGCGTCATCATCTGGCTACCCAAGGCCTCGAAGGCTCCCTTATCTGGGAGTAGGAAAACCACTTTTAAAGCAGGAGCAGCAGGAAAAAGTTTTCGCTTTCCTTGCTGACTCAGCCTCTAGCTCTTTCGCCTCCTCTTCTGAAAGTTCGAAATATAAAAGCAGCAAGTCGTCAGTGGATGCTCCCGGTCAGGAACAAGTCACTTCCTTGTGTCCTTCCGGTGAAAGTAGCACAGCGTGCAATGCCTGAAAATGTTATCCAAAGTAGGAAGAGTGCAGTGTGGCAATTTTTTAACCAAGATCTGAATGATCAGTCAAAAGTTATCTGTAAGAAATGCTCAAAGACCTTTAGCAGAGGGATGAATCTCCAAAATTTAAATACAATGTGCATGCATAGACATTTAACCAGCATGCACTTGCAAGCCTGGACTAACTACCAAACGTCCCGTACCGTTGGTGCACCCGCTCAGAATGAAGGTAGTCAGCAACGCTACATTGCTTCCCTCACTGTAAGCCCAACGGTTAGGACACCACCAGCAGCAAATGTGGAGGTATCGTTGCAAGGCCAAAGCAGTCAGGGAATCACAAGGTTCTTGGTAGGAAACACTGTATGTAGGCCAACATCAAGAATACATCACCAACCCTCTCTCAATCTGCCATGTCCACCACCAACCCCGCTAGTTCCACCATATGCAGCTCTCCAGTCCTGCTCATTCTACAAGAGACTCTCGTTAGAAAAAGGAAGTACTCATCCTCTCATCCGCATACACAGGGTTTGAACGCCCACATTGCTAGACTAATCTCATTAGAGATGATGCCCTACTGGTTGGTTGAAAGTGAAGCTTTCAAAGCCCTGATGGCCTACGCAGTACCACGCTATGACCTACCCAGTTGACACTTCTTTGCAAGAAAAGCCATCCCAGTCCTCCACCAGCATGTCAAAGACCGCATTGTCCATGCACTGAGGCAATCAGTCAGTAGAAAGATACACCTCACAACAGATGCATGGACCAGTAGGCATGGCCAGGGACGTTACGTGTCCATCACGGTGCACTGGGTTAATGTGGTGGATGCAGGGTCCACAGGGGACAGCCATAGTGGGACAGTTCTTCCTAGCCCATGGTCTAGGAAACAGTTGGCTGTTGGCTGCCATAGCCCTTTCAGAACTGAAACACATTTTGGAAGTGCATCTGAACAGCAAGGTGGATTGCTGTTGAGGGGAGATAGAGAGAAAAAAAAAAATCTATAAATCTTCAGCACAGCGAGTGTGAGCGAGCTGAGTGTGACCTGAGCGTAAGTGTGAACGGCGGTAAGTGTGTGACTTGTGATTCAGTGACTTTGGAATCAGGGAGTTTCCAAGGGAGGAATTGCTTCTGTTTTTTTTTTTTTTTTTTTTTTAATTAATACTTTGTATTTATTTTTAATTAAAGTTTCTGTGTGGTGCAATCCCCATTAGGAAATGTGCTCCACAATTGTTAATGCCATCCAGTGCACATCTTGCCACATGTATGCAGTCCTTGACCAGCTGGTCGAGGGTGCATACTGCTGTGCGAGATGTGAGCACATTGTGCATTTGTAAGCCCAGATTTTGGATCTAAATGTGCAGCTGGCAACACTGAGATCCATAGACAATATGGAGAGGAGTCTTCTGCTCACAGAGCAGACGCTCAATGGGATAGATGAGGAGGGGGATGGTAGGATGGAGCAGCAGGACAGTGTGGCAGTTAGCTGGGTGACAGATAGAAGGCGGGGTAGAGGGAAGAGTGCCAGGGAGGCTAGTCCTGATCTGGCACACCCCAATAAGTTTGCTAAGTTGGCAGATGAGGGGGGTGCCAGTACAGGGGTACCACTGCTGCAGCCAGGCATGTCCTCTGAAAGCCGGAGGAGTGACTGCTCCAGTAAGGAGGGAAATAGGAGAGCAGGGCAGGCCAGACAGGTGCTGGTAGTGGGGGACTCAATTATTAGGGGAACAGATAGGGCAATCTGTCACAAAGACAGGGATCGTCGGACGGTGTGCTGCCTACCTGGCGCTCGAGTCCGACACATCGCTGATCGGGTGGACAGATTACTGGGAGGGGCTGGTGAGGACCCAGCAGTCATGGTGCACATTGGCACAAATGACAAAGTTAGAGGTAGGTGGAAGGTCCTTAAAGATGATTTCAGGGAATTAGGCTGCAAGCTGAAAGCAAGGACCTCCAACGTGGTATTTTCCGAAATACTGCCTGTACCACGTGCCACGCCAGAGAGGCAACGGGAGATTAGGGAGGTTAATAAGTGGCTCAAGAATTGGTGTAGGAAGGAGGGGTTTGGGTTCCTGCAGAACTGGGCCGACTTCTCAGTGGGCTACAGGCTCTACGCTAGGGACGGGCTGCACCTCAATGGGGAAGGGGCAGCTGTGCTGGGGGAGAAAATGGTTAGAAGGTTGGAGGAGTGTTTAAACTAGGGATTGGGGGGGAGGGTATTCATTTTATAGGAGGGGAAGATAGTGCAGATAGAGAGCTGGGCACAAATAAGGAAGTTGGGGGTGGCGGTGGCATGGGGGGTGGGGTTAGAACAGTTATTAATTTAAGAAAGAATAGAGGTACAGAGAGTAACATCAAGTGCATGTATACTAATGCCAGAAGCCTCGTCAACAAAATGGACGAATTAGAACTAATGTTGTTGGAGCATAATTATGACATGGTGGGGATATCTGAGACGTGGCTGGATGAGAGCCATGACTGGGCTGTTAACTTGCAGGGCTATAGCCTGTTCAGAAATGACCGTACAGATAAGCGAGGGGGAGGGGTGTGTCTGTATGTAAAATCTTCCTTAAAACCCATCCTGCGTGATAATATAGGTGAATTTAATGAAAATGTGGAGTCCCTGTGGGTGGAGATAAGGGGAGGGGGAAAAAATAATAAATTACTGATAGGGGTTTGTTATAAATCTCCAAAAATAATGGAAGCAATGGAGAATATCCTCGTAAAGCAAATAGATGAAGCTGCGACTCAAGGAGAAGTCATTATTATGGGGGACTTCAACTACCCTGAAATAGATTGGGGAACAGAAACCTGCAGTTCCAGCAAAGGTAATCGGTTTTTGACAACTATGAGAGACAATTACCTTTCACAGCTGGTTCAGGACCCAACAAGGAGGGGGGCACTGCTAGATCTAATATTAACCAACAGGCCAGACCGCATATCAAATATAAGGGTTGGGGGTCACTTGGGGAATAGTGATCATAAAATAATAAGTTTTCATGTAACCTTTAATAAGATGGGTAGTAGGGGGGTGACAAGGACACTAAACTTCAGGAGGGCAAATTTCCAACGGATGAGAGAGGATCTTGGTGCAATTAACTGGGACGATATCCTGAGACACAAAAATACACAAAGAAAATGGGAGACGTTTATTAGCATCCTGGATAGGACCTGTGCACAGTATATACCGTATGGGAATAAACATACTAGAAATAGGAGGAAACCAATATGGCTAAATAGAGCTGTTAGGGGCGCAATAAGGAACAAAAAGAAAGCATTTAGAGAATTAAAGGAAGTAGGTAGTGATGAGGCATTAAATAAATACAGAAAATTAAATAAATTCTGTAAAAAGCAAATCAAGGCAGCAAAGATTGAGACAGAGAGACTCATTGCTAGAGAGAGCAAAAATAACCCCAAAATATTCTTTAACTACATAAATAGTAAGAAACTAAAAAATGACAGTGTTGGCCCCCTTAAAAATAGTCTGGGTGAAATGGTGGATGAGGATGAGGAAAAAGCCAATCTGCTAAATGACTTTTTTTCATCAGTATTTACAAAAGAAAATCCCATGGCAGCCAATATGACTAGTGATAAAAATTCCCCATTAAATGTCACCTGCTTAACCCAGCAGGAAGTACAGCGGCGTCTAAAAATCACTAAAATTGACAAATCTCCGGGCCCGGATGGGATACACCCCCGAGTACTGCAGGAACTAAGTACAGTCATTGATAGACCATTATTTTTAATCTTTAAAGAGTCCATAATAACAGGGTCTGTACCACAGGACTGGCGTATAGCAAATGTGGTGCCAATATTCAAAAAAGGGGCAAAAACTGAACTCGGTAATTATAGGCCAGTAAGTTTAACCTCTACTGTGGGTAAAATCCTGGAGGGCATTCTAAGGGATGCTATACTGGAGTATCTGAAGAGGAATAACCTCATGACCCAGTATCAGCACGGGTTTACTAGGGACCGCTCATGTCAGACTAATTTGATCAGCTTCTATGAAGAGGTAAGTTCCGGACTGGACCAAGGGAACCCAGTGGACGTAGTGTATATGGACTTTTCCAAAGCTTTTGATACGGTGCCACACAAAAGGTTGATACATAAAATGAGAGTAATGGGGATAGGGGAAAATATGTGTAAGTGGGTTGAGAGCTGGCTCAGGGATAGGAAACAAAGGGTGGTTATTAATGGAGCACACTCGGACTGGGTCGTGGTTAGCAGTGGGGTACCACAGGGGTCAGTATTGGGCCCTCTTCTTTTTAACATATTTATTAATGACCTTGTAGGGGGCATTCAGAGTAGAATTTCAATATTTGCAGATGACACTAAACTCTGTAGGGTAATCAATACAGGGGAGGACAATTTTATATTACAGGATGATTTATGTAAACTAGAAGCTTGGGCTGATAAATGGCAAATGAGCTTTAATGGGGATAAATGTAAGGTCATGCACTTGGGTAGAAGTAATAAGATGTATAACTATGTGCTTAATTCTAAAACTCTGGGCAAAACCATCAATGAAAAAGACCTGGGTGTATGGGTGGATGACAGACTCCTATTCAGTGGCCAGTGTCAGGCAGCTGCTACAAAGGCAAATAAAATAATGGGATGTATTAAAAGAGGCATTGATGCTCATGAGGAGAACATAATTTTACCTCTATACAAGTCACTAGTTCGACCACACTTAGAATACTGTGCACAGTTCTGGTCTCCGGTGTATAAGAAAGACATAGCTGAACTAGAGCGGGTGCAGAGAAGAGCGACCAAGGTTATTAGAGGACTTGGGGGTCTGCAATACCAAGATAGGTTATTACACTTGGGGCTATTTAGTTTGGAAAAACGAAGACTAAGGGGTGATCTTATTTTAATGTATAAATATATGAGGGGACAGTACAAAGACCTTTCTGATGATCTTTTTAATCATAGACCTGAGACAGGGACAAGGGGGCATCCTCTACGTCTGGAGGAAAGAAGGTTTAAGCATAATAACAGACGCGGATTCTTTACTGTAAGAGCAGTGAGACTATGGAACTCTCTGCCGTATGATGTTGTAATGAGTGATTCATTAATTAAATTTAAGAGGGGACTGGATACCTTTCTGGAAAAGTATAATATTACAGGGTATATACACTAGATTCCTTGATAAGGCGTTGATCCAGGGAACTAGTCTGATTGCCGTATGTGGAGTCGGGAAGGAATTTTTTTCCCCATGGTGGAGTTACTCTTTGCCACATGGGTTTTTTTTGCCTTCCTCTGGATCAACATGTTAGGGCATGTTAGGTTAGGCTATGGGTTGAACTAGATGGACTTAAAGTCTTCCTTCAACCTCAATAACTATGTAACTATGTAACTATGTAACACATACCTTGCCTGGCTTACACCTTGAACCTGGAGGTGCATTGCTTCCTGAAAAATTATCCAGGGTTTCCAGCCCTGCTCCTGAAGGTGCGAAGACTTTGCTCGCACATCCGCCGGTCGCCCGTACACTCCAGCCGTATGCTGAACCATCAGCAATCGCTGAATCTTCCCCAGCACCGCCTAATAATCGACGTTGCAACAAGGTGGAACTTCACACTGCACATGGTTCAGAGGCTGTGCGAACAGAGGCGTGCTGTAATTTATTTGTGGGAGGATACACATACACGGGCAGGCACTTGGATGGCAGACATGGAGTTGTCTGGTGTGCAGTGGTCGAAGCTACAAGACCTCTGTCAAGTCCTTCAGTGTTTTGAGGAATGGACATGGCTGGTAAGTGCAGATGACACCATCATAAGCATGAGCATCCCACTAATGCGTCTGCTGATGCAAAGTTTGATGCACATTAAGGAGCAGGAGTCTGCAGCCGAGGAGGAGGGAAACCTTGATGACAGTCAGCCATTCTCTGCTCAGAGAACTCTCCTGGATGAGGTGGTGGATGAAGAGGAGGAGGATGATGGGGATGAATATTTATGGGAGGATGCTTCTCAGGGGGCAATAGAAACTAGTGTCGTTGCAAGTCAGGTACAGGGTTTTTGCGGGACACAAGTGATGTTGATTTGCAAGAAAGTGCTCCTCAACTCAGCACTAGCAGTGAATTGACACCTGGAACATTGGCCCACATGGCTGAGTATGCCTTGCGTATCCTAAAAAGGAACCCCGCATTATCAAAATGATGACCGATGATGATTATTGGTTGGCCTGCCTCCTGGATCCACGATATAAAGTGAAATTACAAAATATCATGCCACATGAGAACCTTGAGCAAATATTGGCAACCAAACAAGCAACTCTTGTTGACCGTTTGGTTCAAGCATTCCCAGCACACAGCAGCTGTGATGGTTCTCACACAAGCTGTAGGGGGCAACATGGGAGAGGTGTTAGAGGTGCACAAATACAAAGTGGCATTGGACAGAGGGGTTTTATGACCAGGTTGTGGAGTGATTTCGCAATGACCGCAGACATGACAGGTACTGCTGCATCGATTCAAAGTGACAGGGGACAGCATTTGTCCAGTATGGTTATGAACTATTTTTCCTCGCTTATCGATGTTCTCCCTCACTGGTCATTCCCCTTTGATTATTGGCATCTAAAATAGACAACTGGCCTGAATTGGCAAAATATGCATTACAGCAGCTCGCTTGCCCAGCTGCTAGTGTGCTATCAGAAAGAGTCTTCAGTGCTGCTGGTTCAATACTGACTGAAAAAGGGACGCATCTGGCTACCTGAAATGTTGATGATCTAACCTTCATTAAAATGAACCAATCATGGATTTCAAATTATTTTGCCCCACCTTCCCCTGCTGACACGTAGCTTGCCTGAAAAATGTTTTGCTTTTGGCCTCCTCTTACTGACTGCTCCAATTCCTCCATTTGCAGCTGCTGAATGTCCACCATAGGCCATTTTTATACCTCCGTAAATGGGCTGACTCCCCCCACAGGGCCGTGGGCACCACTTGGCGCAAGCACCCGTGCGAGTGCCGTTTGCCTGCACAGGTGGGTGTGCCCACTCTTGGGCGACAGCACTGGCACAGGGTCCCTCATAGTACAATGAAGTGTCTCTGATGGTGGTGGTGCACAACCAATGTCAGACACACCATAGTAAAATGAGCGGCCCTGTGCCAGTACCGCCGCCCACGAGAGAGTGTTCCCCCCAGCTCGAACAGTTCTCTTCCACTTGCTAAACTTACCTCTCCCTGCTCCACCACTGTATAGTCTGTGCAGTTAAATCCTTCAATGGCACTGCCAATATAAATTTGCTGAAATGATAGATGATAGTAAAAATATACAGGGGCCCTGGCCTCCATTTAGACCAGTTAATACTTTGTGCCAACTACCACTGTCTGCTACTCAGCAGAGGAGCCCACCCCTGTACCTAGCTATGCCACCTGTTTTGTTATGATCCTGGTGGTTAGAACACATGAACTGACCTGATAAGTAAACCCAAAAATAAGGACAAGCTCTGGGAATGTGGGAACTTTACTGACCGCAATCCTGATCCTATGAACACACACTATAGGCAGCCGTGGAGCGTTCCTAACTTGGCCTAGACGCCTCGTTCACAGCCTGAGAAACTAGCTACCCCTAGAGAGAAACAAAGCCTCACTTGCCTCAGAGAAATTTTCCCCAAAGTGTAGGCAGCCCCCCACAAATAATAACGGTGAGTTAAGGGGAAAACACAAACATAGAAATGAAAATAGGTTTTAGCAAATGAGGCCCGCTAATAACTAAATAGTCAGAAGATAGCAAGGAATCTGTGTGGTCAGTATAAAATACTACAAAAGTTATCCACGCAGAGAATACAAAAAGACCCCCACACCGACTCACGATGTGAGGGGCGCAACTCCGCACCCCAGAGCTTCCAGCTAGCAATCAAATAGCATATAAGCAAGCTGGACTGAACTCATAACATACTGAGAAACATTTTCAAATAGCAATGAGCAAAAATGGACTAGCATGAACTTAGCTTCTCCACGAGGAGACAGGTCACAAGGGAAGTCCCAGAGAGATCAGAACCAGTACTGAATACAACGACAGCAGGCAACAAGTAAAGGTCCAGATGGAGTTAAATAGGCAGCAAGCCTAGCAGGAAACGAGGCAGCTGGAGTCCAGCTACAGACCAGCCGTAACACTAAAAGCCACCAGAGGGAGCCCATGAACAGAACTCACAAAGTACCACTCATGACCACAGGAGAGAGCCCGAGAACGGAATTCACAACACTGTTTATTTATGAACATTTTTTTGGCAGACATTTAGCCTACTTACTTATTTGGGCCTAGTAACTGTGTCAGCCAGTCCTTACAGTTGTCCTCCACTGAACAAAGCTATGCCGCCTGTGTACTCCTGTTACCAATTTTGAACTGCATTTATTCAAGCAATTCCGCCTGGTTATTCCTGTTCCCAATTTTGAACTGCATTTAGCCTACTTACTTATGGGGGCCTAGTAACTGTGTCAGCCAGTCCTTACAGTTGTCCTCCACTGAACAAAGCTATGCCGCCTATGTACTCCTGTTACCAATTTTGAACTACATTTAGCCTACTTACTTATTTGGGCCTAGTAACTGTGTCAGCCAGTCCTTACAGTTGTCCTCCACTGAACAAAGCTATGCCACCTGTGTACTCCTGTTACCAATTTTGAACTGCATTTAGCCTACTTACTTATTTGGGCCTAGTAACTCTGTCAGCCAGTCCTTACAGTTGTCCTCCACTGAACAAAGCTATGCCGCCTGTGTACTCCTGTTACCAATTTTGAACTGCATTTAGCCTACTTACTTATTTGGGCCTAGTAACTGTGTCAGCCAGTCCTTACAGTTGTCCTCCACTGAACAAAGCTATGCCGCCTGTGTACTCCTGTTACCAATTTTGAACTGCATTTAGCAGTAATAGCAAGAAAACGAGCACTCACCATCTGTACAAAAGTCTTCCTTTATTGCGGCTTCATATTAAAAAAGCAGGATATTACAGGGAGAACTGTGGTTCCTAATGACGACGATCGTTTCGCTCCTCTGAGCTTCTATTTGGGCCTAGTAACTCTGTCAGCCAGTCCTTACAGTTGTCCTCCACTGAACAAAGCTATGCCGCCTGTGTACTCCTGTTACCAATTTTGAACTGCATTTAGCCTACTTACTTATTTGGGCCTAGTAACTGTGTCAGCCAGTCCTTACAGTTGTCCTCCACTGAACAAAGCTATGCCGCCTGTGTACTCCTGTTACCAATTTTGAACTGCATTTAGCAGTAATAGCAAGAAAACGAGCACTCACCATCTGTACAAAAGTCTTCCTTTATTGCGGCTTCATATTAAAAAAGCAGGATATTACAGGGAGAACTGTGGTTCCTAATGACGACGATCGTTTCACTCCTCTGAGCTTCTATTTGGGCCTAGTAACTCTGTCAGCCAGTCCTTACAGTTGTCCTCCACTGAACAAAGCTATGCCGCCTGTGTACTCCTGTTACCAATTTTGAACTGCATTTAGCCTACTTACTTATTTGGGCCTAGTAACTGTGTCAGCCAGTCCTTACAGTTGTCCTCCACTGAACAAAGCTATGCCGCCTGTGTACTCCTGTTACCAATTTTGAACTGCATTTAGCAGTAATAGCAAGAAAACGAGCACTCACCATCTGTACAAAAGTCTTCCTTTATTGCGGCTTCATATTAAAAAAGCAGGATATTACAGGGAGAACTGTGGTTCCTAATGACGACGATCGTTTCGCTCCTCTGAGCTTCTACAGAGGAGCGAAACGATCATCGTCATTAGGAACCACAGTTCTCCCTGTAATATCCTGCTTTTTTAATATGAAGCCGCAATAAAGGAAGACTTTTGTACAGATGGTGAGTGCTCGTTTTCTTGCTATTACTGCTATATAGACATTGTTTCCTGTTTTCACGAGCACCCGATTCTGTTGTGGCAGTAACAACGCCTGGTTATTTGCTAGTGAAGCACAGGTGGGTCGATGCTGATAGTGCGTCAAACTTTTTTTCTTTTTTGAACTGCATTTAGCCTACTTTTTTATTTTAGGCCTACTACCTGTGTCTGTCTGTGCCAGTCCTTACAGTTGTCCTGCACTGAATAAAGCTATGCCGCCTGTGTACTCCTGTTACCAATTTTGAACTGCTTTTAGCCTACTTTTTTTGGTCCTATATCTGTGTTTCCTCCTCATCCTGCCCATTGCTCAGCCACTACTAGATGAGTCTGCTGGTACATTAACCCAGACCACTACATTTCCCTTGCACTCTACACAGCCAGAATCTGACCCTGCTGAAAGTCAGGTTCCCCTTCAGGCATACTATACCACCTTACATGGGGGCAAAGAGGAAGGTGCAGATGAAAGTGCAGGTTCCTTCATCAGGTGGGGGGGCACACTCGTTGACACTGGTACAGGGCCCCTCATAGTACACAAAAGTGTCTCTGGCAGTGGGAGGTGCCGCCCGCCATCAAACACACCGCCGTACTATGAGGGGCCCTGTGCCAGTGCCAACTAGTGGGCCCCCCTGCTTGCTCAGGACCACAGCACTTGCAAAGTTGAAATACTTACCTCTCCCTGCTCCACCGCCGTGAAGCATTCCGCATTTGCTGGGCCCAAGAAAATCTTGAGCCAGCCCCACCCCACAACTCTAGCCAAATTACCCCTTGTTTTCAATGCATAACTACTATTATAAAGTAAATTAAGATTGACAAGCTTCCGTAATAAGAACTGATGTTTTTGGCATTAAAATGGGCACTGTAGGTGTTTTCCTGTCCTCCACTCACTGCCGACTTTCATTCCCCATTGACTTGCATTGGGTTTCGTGTTTCAGTCGGCCCCTGACTTTTCGCAATAATCGGCCGATTTCACCCGACCCGACTTTTGAGAAAGTCGGGTTTCGCGAAACCCGACTCGATCCTAAAAAAGTAAAAGTCACTCAACTCTAGTTAAAAAGTTATGACTCTGTGAAGGAGAGCAAAAAAGTGAAAACCTAAAAACAGAAAATCGCAAGGGGGTGAAGGGGTTGAAGAAGCACTCCCATCAAAAATATTATCCTCCTAATATATTTCAGTGTTTATATTACATAGCACTGTGTACATACAATTGCTCATTCTGCCTTTCTACCCAGGTAATTCTTCATTAGATTTAAGACATTATGTGATTCAAAAGTGACTAGATGAATAATTCTAAGCTCTATAAAGAAACACAAGGTCAATTTTCACTGTATGAGTAATAAGTCACTGCAAAAGTCCCAGGAAAGTGGAGGAGCAGATGGGTCAGGAGTTGAAGAGGGGAATGATAAATGCAAGGAAGAGGGACTTCCTGTTTCTACACAGACCAGAGAAAACAGAAGAATAAGGTGGGTAGAAAGGCAGAATGAGCAAATAAGTACACAATGCTGTATAATATGATGACTGCAATATATTAAGAGGAGAAAAACTTTAATGGGAGTGCTTGTTCAATGCTTACTGCACATTGCAGAGATTAAGATGTGCACTATAGTAATAATGCATTATATGTAGAGTTCTAGTCCTCTTCCTCTCTGAAGAGACAATGTGCATCTTTATATAGGAAAGACATTTTAGGGAACACTATACTATTAGCTCTTCCAGTTGTCACCCACAAAACACCAACAGATCTATTCCTTGTGGAGAACTAGTGCAGGCCAAATGCATCTGTTCTGATAAAGTTGCTTATTTTAGGGAGGATAAAATAGTCCATATTAAATCTAGAGAAGATTACATATAACACCAACTCCAATATAATGTTAAAACATTGTTTCCTACTACATTGTCAGCATCTTTTAGTTTACAGTATAATGATGTTAAAAATATAATTTAAAAATATTTACAGTGTGGGAAATAAGTATTTGATCCCTTGCTGATTTTCTGTTTGCCCACTGACAAAGACATGAACAGTTTATAATTTTAAGGGTAGGTTAATTTAAACATTGAGAGATAGAATATCAAAAATAAAATCCAGAAAATCACATTGTATAAATTATATCATTTTATTTGCATTTTGTAGTGAGAAATAAGTATTTGATCCCTCTGGCAAACAAGACTTAATATTTGGTGGCAAAACCCTTGTTGGCAAGCACCGCAGTCAGACGTTTTTTGTAGTTGATGATGAGGTTTGCGCACATGTCAGGAGGAATTTTGGTCCACTCCACATTGCAGATCATCTATAAATGATTAAGATTTTGTGGCTGTTGCTTGGCAACTCGAAGCTTCAAGTCCCTTCATAAGTTTTCTATGGAATTAAGGTCTGGAGACTGGCTAGGCCACTCTATAACCTTAATGTGCTTCTTTTTGAGCTACTTCTTTGTTGTCTTGGCTGTATATTTTGGGTCATTGTCTTGCTGAAAGACCCAGCCACAACCCATTTTTAATGTTCTGGCGGAGGGAAGGAGGTTGTCACTCAGGATTTTATGGTACATGGCTTCATCCATTCTCCCATTGATGCAGTGAAGTAATCCTGTGCATTTAGCAGAGAAACACCCCAAAACATAATGTTTTCACCTCCATGCTTGACAGTGGGGATGGTGTTCTTTGGATCATAGGCAGCATTTCTCTTCCTCCAAACACAGTGAGTTGAGTTAATGCCAAAGACCTAAATTTTTGTCTTATCAGACCACAGCACCTCCTCCCAATCAATCAGAACATGGTTTAATTGGCAAACTTTAGATGGGCCTGCACATGTGCCTTCTTGAGCAGGGGGACCTTGTGGACACTGCAGGATTTTAAACCTTGACGGCGTAATGTGTTACCAATGGTTTTCTTGGTGACTGTGGTCCCAGATGCATTGAGATCATTACCAAGTTCCCCCATTTAGTTTTAGACTGATATCTCACCTTCTTCATGATCAAGTATACCCCACAAGGTGAGATTTTGCATGGTGCCCCATATCGATGTCGATTGACAGTCATTTTGTATTTCTTCCATTTTCTTACTATTGCACCAACAGTTGTATCTGTTATGATCTGGTGACCTTGGAGCCGCATGAAACTTTCTCTGGAGTCGGTGGAACCTGTACTGACCGCAAATCCTGAACTAACACCGCAACTAGAAGTAGCCGTGGGGTGTGCCTAACAAACCCTAGACACTTCGACACAGCCGGAGGACTAAATACACCTATAGATGGAAATAGGAATGCTACCTTGCCTCAGAGCAGACCCCCAAAGGATAGGCAGCCCCCCACGAATAATGACTGTGAGTAGGATAAGAATAGACACACGCAGGTAGAAAACAGGGTTTAGCAAAAGAGGCCACTCTAGCTAAATAGGAAAGGATAGGACAGATTACTAGGCGGTCAGTATTAATACCCTTCCAAAAATATCCAGAGCAGATAATACAAAAAGTTCCACAATCTAACTAAATACATGGAATGTATATCTGCCACTCCAGAGAATCCAGCAAGACTGAGAAAATACTGACACAATCTAAGCTGGACAAGAAAACACAAAGAATAGCACTGAATTGTGAAGCACACAACATGTGTGTCACAGGAAAAAAAAATACAGACACTTATCTTTGCTGATTTGGCAGAAAAGCAGGAGGAACCAGGCAGAGGTCCTACACCTCCCAACAACAATTGACAACTGGCAAGGACTAATGAATCCTGCACGCCTAAATACCCAAGTCAGAACTGCAATCAGCAGATACACCTGACCAGGACTGCAACTCAGGGGCAACTGCATTACGACCTACAACCACCGGAGGGAGCCCAAAAGCAGAATTCACAACATGTATCCTTCTCACCCAGAGTCTTACTTATGGTTCTGTAGACCATTTCTGCTTTATGCGGGTCTATTTTCTCATCCCTGACATCCTTATAAAGCTCTTTGGTCTTGTCCATGTTGTAGAGGTTAGAATTAGACTGATTAATTGAGTCTGTGGACAGGAGTCTTTTATAAAGGTGACTATAATTGTGTTCAAAAGTTTACTTACACTGGCAGAATTTTTGCTTTCTTGGCCTTTTTCAGAGAATATGAATGATAACACCAAAACTTTTTCTCCACTGATGGTTAGTGGTTGGGTGAAGCCATTTATTGCCAAACTACTGTGTTTTCTCTATTTAAATTATAATTTCAACCCAAAACATCCTAATGACCCTCATAAAAAGTTCACATACCCTGGTGTTTTTGGCCTGATAAAATGCACAGAAGTTGACACAAATGGGTATGAATGGCTACTAAAGGTAACATCCTCATCTTTGACCTGTTTGCTTGTAATCAGTGTGTGAACATAAAAGCTGAGTGATGCGAGTGAATGCATTATGTTCATCCCTTCACTAAGACGCTGAAAATATATCTCCCATATATATCAGATCAATGCAAACCCCAATATTCATCACTTACCACTGACTCTGGAGTGTCTGAGATAATTTATTTGAGAAGCTCCTGTACATCTCTGCCTCTGAGTATATGAATCATAGACTTGGTGGCTGGTTCACTACAAATTCCTATTGTAATTACTTGTTCATGGTAAGATGATCTACTTCAAATGAGGTTGAATTGTCAGGTCTTTCTCACTTCACCAGTAAAAATGAATCCCATATATTCAATGGGAGAGTATTATGTTCCCTCTCCAGAGATGTCTGAATGGATTTTACAATTTTTCTCTATGTCAATGGTTGCCAGTATGTTGATAGAAGATGCTCCTGACAGCATGCTTTCTCCCAGCCTTTTCAAAAAGCCTAACGCCAAATCCACCTGGCTCTCTTAGGGTATGTGTCCACGTTCAGGATTGCTCCAGGATTTGTTCAGGATTTTATGGAGGTAAAATCCTGACCAAATCTGCACCTGAGGTCACTGGCAGGTCACCTGCGTTGTCCTTGAGTTTTTCTGCAATGTAAGGACATGCTGCGTTTTTAAAAGAAGCGCCGCATGTGAGTTTTCTCGGGTGTGCCACATGCGTCTTTTACTGCATAGTGGAAACAGGATTTCATGAAATCCCCTCCACTATGCTGTAACATCTGGATACTGCGTTTTTTATGCATGCTGCTCAACGCTGTGTCAAAAACGCAGCGTTTCCTGAACGTGGACACATACCCTAAGGTGCCCTAAGGTGGACACACCCGAGAAAACTCACATGTGGCGCGTCGTTTAAGAACATTACATTGCAGAAAAAACTCAAGGACAACGCAGGTGACCTGCCAGTGACCTCAGGTGCAGATTTGGTCAGGATTTTACCTGCATAACAGTGAAGTATATCGTGGCACAGCTGTGTTGGTGCACAAGACAGGTTTCCCACACCAGTAAATATATAATAATAAATAGCTTGGCACTCAACTTGTAGACAGTGATGATTTTTGAGATGATTTATTGCTATAACTCGGGTATCAGTCCAAATTAAACGTTTCAGTCAAACAGTAGACCTTCTTCAGTAAACCGACTGCATAAGATAGGGTCCTAGGGTATGATTACAAATGGACCTCTGGGAGAGTAGTTTCCCGGTTTGCAACGTAAGGGGGATGAAGGTCACATCCGGGCCTACGGTTTCCAGGTTTAGGAGTGAAACGTAGCTAGTACAAGTAGTACAACAAGTGCAAAGGCTGTATATCAACTCCTTAATTTCAAGAGATGGATAAATAATGTAGTAGCATGTAAAGTGATCCTGTATCACATATACAGCGGTATTATGCACTGGAGTACTCAGTAATGGTAATATAGGAGTCTATTAGACAGAGTGCTTTAAAATGACCCATATAGTGGGCGCACTCAGAAGGTCCGCTGCCGGTGTGCAGTGAGCGGGTGGTATACCTCAACGCGGTGTCTGCCGCTAGTTGAATGACTTAAAATCCTGACCAAATCCTGAAGTAATCCTGAAAGTGGACACATACCCTTAAGAAGGTTTTTTCAAATGTGCAGGCAATTTCTGCAACGTCTGTGGTTTTGTAGATAATAATAAAAACAATATTTTGCATTACTGCATGATTGATGAGTTCATGAATTACGACTTGCACCATGTCATTTACTGCATTGAATGCAGCATATGCAATGTGAGATACATTGGCTGTACAATCAGGAAATTGAAAAGACGAGCATCTCACTATCTCACTAATATAAGAAATAAAAATAGCTTCTATTCAAGGACAGCCAAACATTTTGTAAATGAGAATAATAGAGATATCAAGTTTCACAGAGAAGAAAAGGTTAAATGTGGCATACTAAATTCTGACACGAAGCACTAAATATTCTTATATTATGAATTCCAAAAATATTTATTATTTGCTTTTGTGTCTATCATTGTTTTTTTTTATTTTTTAATAATTTCTTGCATGTTTTTGATGTACACTGATGAGCAAAAGGGTAACAATGTTTTGAACTTTTGACTTTCAGGTTCTATATCTCACCATCCACTACAGCTTCAAACATGTAGAACCAGAACACATGAGCTTCAAACAGGAGACTTCAAATATTTTATATACATTCATCTTGGCTAACTCATACATAAATTTGACTTGGAAAATTTTGCATATGATTAGTTATGCAAATTCTTGTCATGTCACTGCATTGTTACTGTTTTGCTCCTGGTGGTGGAAATATCTTTTTCTTCCTGTATACTACAAATCACAACCTGTTATCATATCCCCTAAAAGTTCGGTGTGTTATTAAGTTGATTCCAAGTGAAAGTTCACTGGTTCAAATTGAGGAAAGCCATGATGCATCCAGCTCATCGATAGCAGTCACTCGGCCCAGAAAATTGCCAAACTGCATCATTTGAGTGCTATGACAGTTGGAAAAATATGAAATGAAGCTCATCCATCCATTCAAAAGCAAAGAGGTGGACATCCAGGCAAAATATGAGAGTCAACAAGTTAACGCGTCGGCTCGTGTTTTCAAAAAAGTACAAAACTGGACAGCATATGATTGGAAACAAGTTATGTAGATGAAAGTCAATAGACTAAGCTCTGATGTGTGAAAATGGGTCTGGAAGAAACAAGGGAAAAAGGGGCTTATGGATTGAGATATTGAAGGAACTGTCAAGTTTGGTTGTAGAGGCCTGATGATATGGGGTTGTTTCACAGTGAAAAGCATTGGCTACTTGACCAGGAGCCATGGTGGTCTCAATGCTGATCCATATGTGAGCATCCTATCCTTCATACACTCAACTATTCTAAGTATGAAAAGGATGACATAGCGTTTCAGCAAGTCAACAACCTGAAGCATATGTTGAGGTTGGTGAAGAAATGGTACAATGGCAATGAAGTAGACATGCTGGATTGGCCCCCGCAGTCCTGAGACCTTAACTCAATCAAACATTTGTGCTTACAATTGAAGAAAAAGCCATATACATACCCAAGTAAGTCAAACAGTCAACAAAATGAACATACAGTACATGGGATCAGATTTCATTCGATATGTGCTTGAATCTGATCAAGAGCTTGCCCAGAAAGATTCAGGCAGTGTTGAAAGCTAAAGGTGGATTTGCAAAATACTGACAAAATAATAGAAATTTTAAATTTGGATTTTCAGGAGGAAAACAATAATAATATAGTGACATAACAATAATCAACATAACTAAACATATGTTAAATAGTTGCAAGTCAAATTTATGTATGAGATAGCTAAAATTATAAATTATAAAATTATGGAAGTCTCATGTTCGAAGCTGGTAAAACAGGTAAATAATGCAGGAATCAAAGTCATATAATGGCTAGAAATAGTGTTATTCCTCATGCACAAACACCATAGCTAATTCTGAAATGACAGATTTGCTTTCAATAAACTTAACTACTAGCAAAGGAGAATTCGATGAGTCAGTGAACAACATTTTATTTCTTTGTCTATTTTATCCTGCATTTAGTTTAATTTAATAGATGTCCTGATTCTTTTCACTCCTAATATAATTTTTCTGCATTAATCTAGCATGGAGCTGACAAAGCAAAAGTGTGTAAAATATCCAATCAACTCTTATAGACTTTGCTAAGACTGCTTTCATGTACGGTACCCTGACATGTTGAAAATTACTCCAGCTTTACTGGAGAATTTGAGTGCAGATAAACAGTAATCTTGAATTATGTTGGCATTTATAGAAATGTCAATTTTCTTTATGATAATGCCATTCCAAATGTGAGGTTGCTACTTTTTAACAGAACCACTTAGTGCTGATTCATATTATTCACAACTACTGTTTGATCCTAAAATGAAAGAGTATAAAGAACAGTTGAAACAAAAATTATTCCTTCTGGAAAATGACCTACAGTAATTTATTACATGACCTGTTTTCAGTATAACAATTGTGCGTAGATTTGTAACCTGGATTGCTTTTTCCATGTTTCTCAGCACTTGGTCTAAGAACATTTGTACAGGGTGGAGCGCGGTAATTTGCTTTTTTGCACTGCATGCTGTGGCGGCACTGTCGGTCGAAGAGAGGGGAGAGTGGGTGTGGCTTACAGTGGCTGATGGGAGATTTGTATTCCTCCGCCTTTCAGTTGCCATCATGCAGTGGACACGTGAGGAGAGGTCATTTTGTGTTGAAGCGTATTTTTCAAATGCCCACTCGATCATTGCAGTGCAGCGTGCTTTTCGTTTACAATTCGCTGTTCCTCCACGCGGACGTGTTCCTGGACGGCAATCAATTGTAAATTGGGTGAATGCATTCAGAACAACAGGGAATGTGTCATGTGTACGAAAGGGACCTGAGAGAAGGATTACAACACCACAAAACATCGAGAGAGTTAGAGCAGCAGTACTGCAATCTCCGAAACGCTCTGCTCGGAAGCAATCATTTGCTCTTGGCATTTCAAGACGTTCTCTCCACCGGATTCTTCATGATGAACTGAATTTTCACCCATATAAAATGTGCGTGGTCCAACAATTGTCAGCATGGGACTATTTGACACGGCGGACCTCTTGTGAAGACATGTTAGCAACGATACCCCGTGACGCAATTGTGTTTTTTTCTGATGAGGCACATTTTCACCTCAGTGGGTGTGTAAACAAACAAAATATGCGTTACTGGAGTGAAACAAACCCCAGAGAAGTTCACGAGAGACCTCTGCATTCGGACCGCGTCACTGTGTGGTGCGCCATATCACGAGTAGGCATCATTGGTCTTTACTTTTTTCAGGATAACGGTCGTGCCATAACTGTGAACTCCGAACGGTACTTGTCTGTGATACAGGATTATTTTCAGCCGGCTCTTGAGGCAATGGAACTAGAGGATACATGGTTCCAACAGGATGGTGCCACTGCACACACAGCGAGGGTTACCATGAATTGTTTGAGGCAAATGTTTCCTGGACGGCTTATCTCTTTGAGGGGAGATGTGAACTGGCCAGCACGCTCACCAGATTTAGCCCCATGCGATTTTTTCCTTTGGGGTTACCTGAAGTCTAAGGTGTATATCAACCGTCCCAACACCTTGGAAGACCTAAGGAACAATATTGAAGCTGAAATTGGCAGAATACCAGTGGACATGCTTGTTAGAGTTCATGAAAACTTCAGAAAACGTATGCAGCAGTGTGTGGATAGCGAAGGTCGACATTTGCCAGATACACTATTTAAAACCATGTAATTTAAAAATTCCATTACTGTTCAGTATAATTAAAATATAAAATAAATTTTTCTAATGATCATAATTTTTTTATTTCATTCCCAAATCAGCAAATTACCGTGCTCCACCCTGTACTATAGATGCTGCTTTGGAGCTTTTAAAGACTGGAGCCCCAGTTCTGTTCAATCAGATTTTTAGTTACGTAATTGATAAGGTTGAAAAAATGCACATGTTCCTATAATCTTTGCTTGTTAATCCAACGAAAGGGAAAAAGCTTATTTGAGGTGGTTTTCAATTGTTCCATCTTTCTAGTCACTAGAGTTGAGCTTACCATTAGAGATGAGCGACCCTTAAAGGGAACCTGTCACCTGAATTTGGCGGGACCAGTTTTGGGTCATAGGGGCGGGGTTTTTGGGTGTTTGATTCACCCTTTCCTTACCCGCTGGCTGCATGCTGGCCGCAATATTGGATTGAAGTTCATTCTTTGTCCTCCGGAGTACATGCCTGCGCAAGGCAATATTGAGTGACAAAATTATTTTTGTGAACTTTGTGGGCTTTTCTGTCATTAAACGAGGAGCACCAACGTATATTTTCATGATTCTACAGCTACTAGGACTATGACTATTGTACTTTATATTATGGATCAATTTTTGCAGTCCATGAGTTAAACATTATTAAGTGTTTTTAATTGCTTGTTGTTCTCTAATAAAATCTGTTATTTTGGCTGATCCCTGACTCTTTCCATATACGTACTTGTTTTCTATTCGTGCATTTAATAAAGGCTGGTGTAGTGTGCCAGTAATAAAACAGGCTGATGCAGCATGCCAATAACATAAGCCTGATGCAGTATGCCCGTAATACAGAAACCAAGACAAAGACAAGCTATATAAAGTGGAATCACCAGACATAATAAGATAAAATAGTCCTTTATTGATGAGAGCTACACAAAAAAATATATATAAACAATTTAAAGGTCAATAACATGACTCTAGCCATGATCAGCGAAAATAGGGTGACCAACCCTGTCAAGCAATGAATGAAGAGTTGAATCTCTGTATATGAGTATGGCCCAGGTAAATTACATGATGTGAATAATAAATCAACCTCTCATAATTGACATGCTATAAGAGCCTCTGCAGCAAGATGATGTGTCCAGCATGGCTATTAGCAAGGCTGTGCTGCAACAAAAAAAAAAAAAACAGTTCAAAATAAAAGCATAAGGAACATATGATAGGCAGCAGAAAAGTCTCTAAGGCTGGTTTCACACTTGCGTTTTTGAACGCATGCGTTTTTTTAAAAAAACGCATGGTGCAAAAACGCATGTAAACGCATGTAAACGCTGCGTTTTTTTGACGCATGCGTTAAACGCGTGTGTCCAAAAAACGCAGCGTTTACACGCGTTTACATGCGTTTTTGCATGCGTTTGCGTTTTTTTAACATTTTTCCAAAAAAAAAAAAAATAAATAAAAAAAAACCCAGACACAACCAATGGGAATAGAGAGGGCGTATATGATTGTCTCTCAATATATTGACCCTAGGGGAACAGAAATTTTCAGAGCTTGCTACTGTTTCCGGTGTCACGATGGATCTTTCTATGGATAACTTTTATTTCAAACTGGAGTTCAGCTTCAAGATTTTCATTGCCTGTGTTTTTGCTTGGGAGCAAGACCGAAACCGCCAAAGATGGAGAAGGAGACAGCGTCGGCGTTTTTGGAGGCACCCCATCATTGAAGTGCGTGAGAGCCGTGGAGCATATCACACGCTCTATGCGGAGCTGAATGCCAACCCGGAGAAATTCCAGGATTATACCAGAATGTCTCAAGATTCTTTCCGGGATTTACTGGCTCGTGTTGAAGGATCCATAAGGCGACAGGACACACGGCTCCGTAGAGCGATTCCACCTGAGGAACGTCTGTTAGTGACATTACGGTACGTTCCTAAACTAAACCAATGACCGTCAACTTTGTTGTTATGACATGTTTTCTATGTTTTTTTTTTTTTATTATTTTTTTTTTTTTAAAACACACCATTAGAACCGATTTTTAATTTTTTTTGTTTTTGTTTCTTTTTCTTCTAGATTTCTTGCCACAGGAGAGAGTTTATCTTCCCTGCACTTCCAATATCGCCTTGGAATCTCAACCCTCTCCGGAATTGTTGTGGACACCTGTCGTGCGTTATGGAATGCACTCCGTGAGGAGTTTATACCCGTACCCACCGTGGACATGTGGCGGGAAATTTCAACTACATTTTTGAACGTGTGTGATTTCCCAAACTGTTTAGGGGCGGTGGATGGAAAGCACATCCGCATTGTCAAACCGGCCAGAACCGGATCTGAGTTTTATAATTATAAAAAATATTTTTCGGTAGTGCTTATGGCAATAGCGGATGCGGAGTGTCGCTTCATCGCCGTGGATATTGGAGCTTTTGGCCGTGGCAATGATTCCCAAACCTTCAAGAGCTCGGATATGGGCCGTCGGTTGTATGGCAACAATTTTAATTTTCCCCCTCCACAGCCTCTCCCCAACACTCAAGGCCCACCGCTGCCATTTGTTATGGTTGGGGATGAGGCCTTCCAAATGTGTGAAAATCTCCTGAAGCCCTATTCTAGTAGGGACTTGGACCACACTAGAAGAATATTCAACTACAGACTGACCAGGGCCAGAAGAACCGTAGAGTGCAGCTTTGGCATTCTTGTTGCTAAATGGCGCATTCTTGCAACAGCCATCAATCTAAAAGTGGAAACAGTGGACGAGGTGGTCAAAGCCTGTGTGGTGCTACACAATTATATAATGGCTAAGGAGCGACCCCACATTGAACTTGATGAACCTGTTGCACACCCATTGCCTGATTTTCAGCATCACCCGATGCGGTCAACTGCAGCCGTTGGTCTTATGCGGGACCAATTTGCGGCCTATTTTGTGTCCGATATTGGACGTGTGTCATGGCAGGACAATGTTGTTTAAATGTCCTGTTGTATGTTTATGTTTACCAATTATTAAACACTGATAAACATTTTTCTAATTAATAAACTTTTTTGTGTTCACCATGTCTAATATCTTTTTCCTGTCTAAACAAAGGTTGACCAAAGATGGGCAGTAGATATGTATATCATATTTTGTAATCCAAAACCAGGAGTGGGTGATAGTTGTTGAGGTAATAAATTTTAAATTTTTCATCGTAATTTACCTATGTTGCACTCCCTATTTTGGTTTTCAAAGAATGATATAAACCACGGGCCCCATACTTATAATAATGGTACAAAATTTTTAATTATTTTTATTTATTAATTCTAATATTGTTGACGTCATTGCGTCAAGACTGTCACGGTCTCTATATCCATCAAGTCAAGTGTAAGCAATAATAAATTCATGATAAACATATACATGATCATGAATTCACAATTTCTTACACCTGGCCTGGTGAGCATAGATATGTAGAGTGTGAGAACACTTGTCCCATCTGTTTGACAACCATTGTCACATAATGAGCTATATAGAATATGGTGAATATACAAGGCAGTAATCAACTTAATCGGTCAGGTATATATTTTGACATATGACCGTTTCAGTTAATTTCTGAACTTGATTTCCACCATTTTCTCTTTGTACAGTGACACTACACTAGGTACAAAAATAAAAGAGTATGGAAATAAATACTATTTTTTTGGCCAACTCATATCTGTATACTAAAGAAACACATATAGATGTTGTCTTGTATTTTATACTACTGGAGATATGTGTAGGCCAAAAGAATAAGTGTGTGATGAAGTTTATTGGTGTGTATTGAGAGAGGTGATAGACACAATAAACCAAACATAATTTTTTCAAATAAACTTTTTTTTTATTGAGGAAAAAGAAAACAAATTTATTTTTTGGTACCGCGCCGGGTTGAACCACGCCGGCTTGGGGTTGAGTAACGTAACTGGGGGGTATTCAGAACTGAAGCCTGGCTCACCATGGAGGAGGCAGAGGTGGCAGGAGAATGGGCAACAAAACTTGAAGGGTCTGGAAGTTCGGGGATGGGGCTTAAAACATGAGGGGCTTGAGACACACTGGAATGTTGAGACACATCGGTAGGTGATGGGGGAGGAATAATCAAAGTTTTTTGTTTTTTATGCGTTTTGCCAGTTTTACGTTGGGTTTTCCGGGTTGGGGGAAGTCTTCTTGGGCTATGTTGTACAGTGTGGGCGGGAGACACGTCAGGACCCGGCTCCACACAGTCAGTCTCCATTGTGGAGCGCTCGGCAATGTCTGAGTCCAATGGGGGGAAAGATAAACTCACGCCTGGGTCCTGGTGCCTCGTTGGGGGTGGGGAAACAAAAACCCTTCCAGGATCCTGGTGCCTCGTTGGGGGGGGGGGGGAAACAAATCCCATAACAGTGTCCTGCTGCATTGCTGGTGGGGGGGAACATAAAGCCATGGATGTGTCCTGCTGCATCAGGGTGGGTCCTGCCTGGAAAGGTATGGCTTGGTCGTGCTGCATCATGGGGGGCCCGGTGCGATACGCCATGGATGGGTCCTGCTGCATCGGGGGGTTTCCTGCCAGGAAAGCAACGCCTCGGTCCTGCTGCATCGGGGTGGGTCCGGTCCGGTATGCAACGCCTCGGTCCTGCTGCATCGGGGTGGGTCCGGTCCGGTATGCAACGCCTCGGTCCTGCTGCATCGGGGTGGGTCCGGTCCGGTATGCCAGGCCTCGGTCCTGCTGCATCTGGGGTGGGCCGGTCCGATATTGCATGGATGGGTCCTGCTGCATCGGGAGGGTGCCGGCCCGATAAGCCATGCCAGGGTCCTGCGTCCTCGTGGTGTCAGCGGAGGAGGTCCAAGCCGGAGCAGCGGTCGTCACGGTGGTGGCGGTGGGATGTCCAACAGCACTCGTCATCGTGTTGGCGCTGTAGTGGAGTACACCTGTAGAGGGAATAGAGGTGGCCGTGCAGTGGTATGCAGCAGAGGTAGGAATAGTGTTTACTTGTGACAGTGACGGCACAGTTGGATAGGCCGCCACATTACGACTCTGACTCTGCTGCATAGCCTGCACAAAAGCAACATTGCAGGCCTGCATCACACTCAGCTGGAGATCAGGGCTAAGGTGTTCCGACATGCCCTCTAGGATTTGATTGAAAAAATGCTGAGCTGGCTTATTGAGGTCGGCTTTCAATTGATCAACGCTTTTGGCGACATCCTGGATGCGGCAATTTAAGAGATTATGGTTCGCATCCATTCTGTCACCTAAAGCCTTGATAGCATCATGTAAAACCGAGCTCAAGTGTAAAAACTCGGGCATGAGGGACCTATCCGAAGCCCTCTGTCGCTGCCGGGATGAGCCCGCCAAAATGGGTGCAGCGAAAGAGGACTGCGAAAGGGGAAGACCTGATGGGCCAGCCCCCTGGTCTCCAGTGAGTGTGGAAGACCCACCTGGTGCTGCGCTGCTGGATGGCTGGGACGGGTCCGTGGCTTCCGGCTGAAGGACCGCTCCAGCACCTGTGGCGACAGTCGTGCAGTGTGTGCTGTGAAAAAACAAAACAGAAAATTAATACCAAACTACAACAAGACGGTACATCCTGTGGAATTAAAAGTGACAGATTATGTCAATGCAATACAACCGGAGGCATGTGAGAAATACTTACGTTCTCATGAGAAGGACCGGTCTCAGGAAGGCCAACACACGGTGGTATTTGTAGAGCCGGTGCCTTGCTCCGGAACCACTAGCTGCACTCTTCTCTGCACGTAGGTCACAGTTGAAGCGGTCCTTCATGGAACGCCAACGTGTCCTTACTTTTTCCACTGTGAAATAACAATAAAATATAATGGTCAGAATAAGAACTTTTGGCCGTGCTCTTGTGACTGTGTGTGATGACAGAAACTACGAAAAGTTTCTTTCATCACACACAGTCAAGAGAGCATGGCCAAGGTCTGTTGCTTCACACTACCGTGCAATACTTACCAAATGCATTACGGACCCGTGGCGTGGAATTCTCCCAGCCATCCCACAACGCTTGGGCCACCTCACTCCACAAACGACGGAGAACACTATTGACGGCGTGCTGTTTATCCCGGCTGTCCCACAACGGGACTCGCTCCTGGACCAGACTGATCAGCAGGTCATTATCAATCCGGTCGTCGTCCCGTTGTGAAACCTAAAATTAAAACAAAATCATTTAAGTTTGCTCAACCACATTTGTAAAAAATAAGACACGAAGATGAGAAAGGGCAGGAATATGAAAGACAACTTTCAGAAAAGGATGATATAAGAAATATGTATAGAAAAACAAGGGTACAGAAAGGAAGTTAAAAGAATATTACAATAAGGACAGTCTGCCTGGTATACATACCCGCTGCCGTCTTCCACCTGGACCTTGACTCCGCTGCTCAGTACCTCTCTGTCCCTCTGTTGAAGTGCTCTATAAAATTAAAAAAAAAAAATTGCCTCATGTGTCGATGTGACAGTCAATACTTACCAAGCTGACGTACAAAAAACATACCTCGCTCACGTGATCCACTTCTGATTGACGTGGCTGGAACTCCTCATCAGACGAGGAAACCGGAGAAGACATTCTGATGCGTGTTGAAAGAAAAAAAATAGAAGAAATTAGGAGATGTAGATCCAAAAAATTGAAAATGAATGCATTGGCTAGGATATACTCACATTGCTCTGTGTCTTGTCCAAGAATGCGTCCGGGCAGGGTGCTGTCTTCTTTGGAGTCTGATGAGAAGTGACCAGAAACTTCCCCCCACCTTCCCTTTATAACCTTGCTGCTATGGGAGAGTCTTATCAGTGTCTAGACATCTTTATCTACAGTTAATTCAGTGGTGCCAAAAAAAACGCATGCGTCAAAAAAACGCATGCAAA
Organism: Ranitomeya variabilis; assembly: GCF_051348905.1. Classification (NCBI taxonomy): domain Eukaryota; kingdom Metazoa; phylum Chordata; class Amphibia; order Anura; family Dendrobatidae; genus Ranitomeya; species Ranitomeya variabilis. The sequence goes on along the minus strand of NC_135237.1, from coordinate 529,547,938 downwards.
CGCATGCAAACGCATGTAAAAAAAAACGCATGCGTCTCCATTGACTCCAATGCATTTTTTTGTCCAAAAAAAACGCATGTAAACGCATGCGTTTTTTTAGGAAAAAAAAACGCCCCTCAAAATACTACAAGTTGCATTTTATAAAATGAACGCATGCAGTTAAAAAACGCATGCGTTCACAAACGCGTGCAAACGCGTACACCAAAAAACGCATGCGTTTTCAATGTTAAATATAGGGGAAAAAAACGCATGCGTTTTTTTGGTAAAAAACGCAGCGTTCAAAAACGCAAGTGTGAAAGCAGCCTAATACAGGATAAATACCAAAATAGCAGCCATTTGGAAAATGCAAGACGAACGGATAAGCAGACAGATACAGCAAATACAAGCACATGCTATGTGAAATTGAAAATGCTGCTGGAGACAAGCAAAGGTGAAAGATATACAATACCTACATAAAGCACGTTGTGATGCCAATGGTGTCAGTATGAAAGCATAAAGACCTGATCCATGCATATGACAGAGTAAAAATGCCCATGCCTGATGTGTGTCACCACTGGTTGTGGCTTCCTCAGGGGCTTGTGTAAAGAGGTGTGCAGCAAACATCTTACATATTATTATTATTATTTATTATTCCATGGTGCTTAACATGTGAGGAGGGGTATACATAATAAAAACAAGTACAATAATCTTAAACAATACAAGTCACGACTGGTACAGGAGGAGAGAGGACCCGGCCCGCGAGGGCTCACAATCTACAAGGGTTGGGTGAGGATACAATAGGTCAGGGTAGAGCTGGTTGCGCAGTGGCTTGGTCAAGCGGTGGTTACTGCAGGTTGTAGGCTTGTCAGAAGAGGTAGGTCTTCAGGTACTTTTTGAAGGTTTCGATGGTAGGCAAGAATCTGATATGTTGTGGCAGAGAGTTACAGAGTAGGGGTGATGCACAAGAGAAATCTTGTATTGTATTCAATTGAGGGAAGAGGAGATAAGAGGGGAATAAAGAAGGAGATCTTGTGAGGATCGGAGGTTGCGTGCTGGTAAGTACGGGGAGACGAGATGTATGGAGGAGACAGGTTGTGGATGGCTTTGTATGTCATGGTTAGGGTTTTGAACTGGAGTCGTTGGGTAATGTGGAGCCAGTGGCCAGTGAAGGGATTGACAGAGGGGAGAGGCCGGGGAATAGCGGGGGACAGGTGGATTAGTCGGGCAACAGAGTTTAGAATAGAATGGAGGGGTGCGAGAGTGTTCGAGGGAAGGCCACAGAGCAGGAGGTTGCAGTAGTCAAGGCAGGAGATGTTGAGGGCATGGACTAGGATTTTTGCAGATTCTTGGTTGAGGAATGTATGGATCCGTGAAATATTTTTGAGTATATATATATATATATATATATATGTGTGTGATTAAATAACTGTAAACTAGAATCAGCTGTTGGAGGACTTACCGGAAATGAAATGTAAGTTGTGGTCGATAAGGATACCGGTGCAAGAGCAGAAAAGTAGAACCGGAAGTAGGTTGTGCTCTATAGTCCTCCCACCAACAGTAATGTGAGGAGCGAGTCATCACGCAGGCGCATGCTTGTCAACTCGCGCATGCGTACCAGAGATGTAAGGATTGGGCCAGCAGCATTCAGATGGACCTACAAAGCAAATCCCTTTGGGAAATGCAAACAGACCCACACATAAACGTTAACAATGAAAGATAATCCTGTAATTGGAACATTCTGCTCTAGATGGAACAAATTGCAAGAGGGTTCATATTGAAATGTAAACATTAAAGAAAAACCTTATAATATATGAAAACACATGGGCTAAATAGAAACCACAGCTAATAATATACAACTACAGATAAAATATAGAACAAAGTGAAAGTACAATGTGTTAGGAATACACATAATGATCAAAAAGATTGTATTGTATAAACACTGGCCAGTGTATAATAAAGCCTTTAGAAAAACAAAACAAAACATATGGGAAAAATCAAGGTGCAAATTACGATGAAATAAATATTCAAAAAAGACATGATGATAAAATGGAAAAATAATAATAATAATAATAATAATAATAATTAAAACCTGAGAAGGCTGAAAAATTGTTGACCTAATGTGTGCAGTGAAGAATAACAATATCGAAACTATGCCTGTAATACAGACTGGTGTAGCGTGCCCATAATGCAGCCTGGTGCAGCATGCCCATAATAAATTCTGATGTAGCCTGCCCGTAATACAGCCTGGTGCAGCGTGCCCATACAGCATAGTGCAGAGTGCCCTAATCCAGCCTCTTCTCTATTGGGAACTTTTTTTAGGGGAAAAAGCATGAGGAGAGCATCAAATAGGGGATGGTCATGTGCTTGTGGTGCTGCTGGTGGTGATGGTGCATCTGCTGCAGGGAGAGGATGTGGTTGACCTATGCCTGTTACGTGTTGAAGTGCAACTGAGTCGCCCACCTGGGCAATGGGGAACTCGGTACTGGGTCCGGTCTTAAAGGGTATGTCATGGTGGCTGTGACCCGGTCCATGGCCCTGGGTGCCCAATTAAAGGTTAAGTCTTTTAGGGGTTTTAGGAATAAAGTTCGTGTTCGTGAGGCCACCTGTGGTATTCGGTCAGTAGGGACCGATGCTGCTTAAAGGAGTCCTCTGGGGTGATGGTATGGCAGCTAGATGGTATAACTTCCCACAGGTGAAGTAGGTCCCCAAGGCTCCCGGTGTGTAGATGGTAGATGGTGAATGGTGTAGTAAAGAATGAGGACACAGGTTTGCAGTCTCTTTACCTGGTTTACTGAAGGCTTCAGGCAACCGCAGTCCAGGGCACCCGATCACTGGGGAGGCAGAGTCCGGCCGGCTTGGAAGCGAATCCAGAGTCCCCTTTACCAGGTGGAGATCAAAGCCTTCCTCCAAGTGCAGTAGTCCTTTACTGCCTAAGGCTTCTAATAAGGTCCTCACAGTTCCTCTCTGTCCCCCATAAAGGTTAGGACACAACCCGTATGACAGGTGAACTGGGCCTTTTTACAGGGTCTCTATCATGACTCGGGCCTTATAGATATCACTGTGTCTCCTGGGTATCAATGCGGACAGGTGATGTGCAATCCAGCTGTCCAGCCGGTTTCAACTATGCCACTATAAAGTTCAGCACGGCCTCGGTCTTCCAGCTACCGGAATCTGTACTAGTCAGGGAGGTAGCCACTTTACAGCTCTGCTCCACTGGTGTTTATTCTCCTGCGCTTTCTCTCTCCTGCACTCCTTCTACAAGCTGTTCATTCTTTCTTAGTTCTCTCAATCCTGGAGCTGTAGTACCTCTGACTACAGGCCTCTTCAGACTTTCTGACACTCTATGTCCATCTGCCTTCATCTCTGTCCTCTGACATACTCCTCTCCCTGCTGTCTGGAATGAACTGTCTGCTTTCCCTCCAGATCAGAATGTATTTATAGGGGAGTTCACCCTTAATCTGTGCATAGAGCTCCCTCTTCTGGTCTGGAGTGTGAACGTGTTGTATGTAGTGATTACCTTGTCAAAGATATCCTTCATCGCTTCAAAGCGTGACATCACTCTTCCCATGGAGAAAGCAATGCCACTGTGATGACCAGGACCCTGGAGCATCACACAACACCTTACTCAAGCGCACGCATATGACAGAAAGTTCTGCGTCATTTCGTAAGTAGGAGTACGGCTGTCCAAATGGTGAGGCCAGAACATGTTGATGCAGTAAAAAATTGGATGACTAAGGGTGTCTATATTTCCTTTGCTTTTTTTTTTATCTGGTCCCCTGCAGAAAGCGCAGAGTTGGCACCTGGAGACAATAGTCATCTTTCTTCCATCTTACCACTTTGCAAATCAGCCAAGCAGTTTGAGTCCAAATAAATGCAGCAGTCTCTTTTGCTTTTTGACTTTTTGACAAGTCCGCTGACTGGGGTTTTGTGGCCAATCCACCTGACCTTGCCCCAGTGGTGGAAGAGACTGAGTACACTGATGCCGAACTACTTGTCATGTTGGAGGATTAGTATGTGGAAGGGCTAATGCATGGTCAGTGGACCACTACAGCAGATCTCCGAAGATGATGAATCACAGGTGCCAATTGCTGCATCTATCTACAGTATGCAGACCAGCAAGAAGGGTAAAGGTGAAAAGTGGGTGGGAGATGATGCGGGGGATGATGAGGTCCATGACCACACATAGAGTGAAGGTCTTCCTAGTGACGTGAACAGTTCGGAGGAAAAGGAGGTGGTCACTCTGCCCCAACAGCACACCAAAGGGGAAGCATGGTGCAAAAGCACAGTTGCCGGCCCCTAGCTGCTACTACCCATCTTTCTGAGGGAATGAGAAAACTAAGCCAGCTCAAAGGAGCTCCCTGATGTGGTATTTCTTCAGGCAATGGCTAATAACAAGACAAGGGTAATTTGCACAATGTGCCATCAGAGCCAGAAGCGAGGATTTCATTTTCTGAACCTCAGCACAATCTTCTTGGTGAGGAATCTGATTTCCAAGAATGAGGTGCAGTGAAGTACACGCCTTAAAAATCATGACAAATATGAGCCTCCGCCAGTTCCCTCTTCTGCTGCGGTCTTGGATTTTTCCTCTCTCTAACGATCAACAGGACCACCTGTCTCCCCGTAAAGAGAAGATGTGACAGCACCGCCATTACCGTCAGTGTGACCGAGGATCTCCATACTGTCCCATGGAAGTGTTCAGCTCTCCATCCCACAAAGCCTCAAGTGAAGATGAAATACCCCCCTAACCACCCATGAGCCATGGTCCTGAATGACAACATTTCCAAATACCTGACATTTGAAATTCTGGCTGGCGGAGGTGGACAATTTGAAAAAAAACTTTTTCAGGTATGCCATCTCTTCCCTGCACACACATGTTGTGGACAAAATCAGGTGTGCACTGTGAAACGCCATCAGCGGCAAAATCTACATAAACACCGATACATGCTCTAGTAAGCATGGACTGGCACATTATATCTTCCTAATTACCCCAGCGGATACATTTCGTGGTGGCTGGTGCAAAGGCAGAAGGCATTCTGTATGTCTTACTACCACTGAAGATTTCTGGACATTTCTTTGTCCAGGTTGCCTCCTCCATCTACTCCGCTTCCACCGCTGCCATCTCATCCACTCACAGTAAGATCTGCACTGCCAATTTCAGCACAGACAAGAGGAAATGACAGCAGGTTTTTCTGAAACTCATCTGTTTGGGAGACAAATTCCACACCGTGCAGGAGCTGTGGATGGGGATCAAATAGCAGAGAAATTAGTGCTTGGTGCCACTGAATCTCAAGCCTGGCCTGCTGGTGTACGTTAACATGAGAAATCTCATAGCAGCTTTGGGCTTAGCTAGTTTGATGCACATCCCTTGCCTGGTGCATGTGCTCAAGTTGGTAGTGCAGAGCTTCTTTAAAAATTACCCACATATGCCAAATCTGCTGCTGAAAGTGAAAGCAGTGTGTGCAAGCTTTCAGAGTTCTCACCCTGCTGCTGATCGCCTGTCTGCACTGCAGCATCACTTCTGCCTTCCCACTTATCGTCTCATATGCAACGTAGCAACAAGGGGGAACTCTATCTTGCATATGCTGAAGAGACTGTGTGAGCAGCAGCAGGAAATAGTGGAGGTTCAGCAACAACATGTATGGGTAAGTTGCTCTGCAGAACAACACCACTTCACCACCAATGAGTGGGCCTTCATGAGGGACATTTGTTCCATGTTGTGCTGCATTGAATACTCCACCAACATGGCTAGCACTGATGGTGTCATCATGGGTGTCACTATACCACTTATATGCCTGCTGAAAAAAAACACTTTTTGACATGATGCATCACTGCATTCTTAGGAACAGAGGCTGCCGGATGCACCGCTGCGAGCCAGGGGCCGTCGGTGGGTGAGTATATCCATATTTTTTATTTTTATTCTTTATTTTTTACATTAATATGGATCCCGATCCCGATTCCGATTCCCGATATCGCAAAAATATCGGAACTCGGTATCGGAATTCCGATACAGCGGATATCGGCCGATACCCGATATTTGCAGTATCGGAATGCTCAACACTAATTATACTTCATGATAGTGGTAACATTTGTTTGATAGAATTTCCCATGCTATGCAAACTGTCAGCTCTGCACTGATAGAGAAAGTTGCTGATCAAGCACTGGGCATGATCAAGTAACTTTCCTAGCTTTGGTGACCTTGATGTCATCATAATGACATTGGGTCTCCATGGCAATGATTGGGACCCTGCGTCACGCGGCTGGGTCTCTGATCCAAGGGCAGAGGGGCTGTCATCCCTCTGCCTGCTCCTGTAATGTTGTGATTACATTCAATCACAGCACTTTTGGAGTTAACATGCCGGAAGCAGTTGAGGACTGTTCTTGGCACTTAGTGTTGGGTGTCAGCGGTCAGAATCAGATGAAACCTGCTGGCAAACGCACGCACAACAATCGTGTACACGTAAGTGCAGCGCCCCAGAGTCCTGGTCGTTGCAGTACTGACGCTCCGCCACTAAGGGACTAAGGGGAGTGATGGTACGTCTGATGGCACTTAAGGAGTTCACCTGACCAGGTATCACAGTCACACATTACACTTCACACTCTGGCCACCAGGGGGAGCAAAGGGTTCTATGATTAGGCCACTCCTCACAATCTGGTAAAACTGGGGGATGGATAGGAAGTTAGAGATAAGCTGACTGGGTTTTGACCAGGCAACACTGTCATGATCTCAATGGCAAGAGATCATAGCATCAGCATATATAGGAACTAGCTCTTGGAAGATGGAAACTGAGCTGACCATGAACTAAACCTAACGCACAACTAGCAGTGGCCGGGTAGCATGCCTACGTTGATTCTAGATGCCCAGCACCAGCCGGAGGACTAAATAAAGCTAGCAGAGGAAAATATTAGTCCTAGCTCACCTCTAGAGAAATACCCCGAAAGGAGACAGAGGCCCCCCACATGTATTGGCGGTGAATCAAGATGAAATAACAAACGTAGTATGAAAATAGGTTTAGCAAATTTGAGGTCCACTTACTACATAGCAGAAGACAGAAAGGACACTTTCATGGTCAGCTAAAAACCCTATCAAAACACCATCCAGAAATTACTTTAAAACTCTGGCATTAACTCATAACACCAGAGTGGCAATTCCTGTTCACAAGAGCTTTCCAGACACAGTAACGAAACTACAGCTGTGAACTGGAACAAAAATGCAAAAACAAACATGGACAAGAGTCCAACTTATCTAGTAGTTGTCTAGGAGCAGGAACAAGCACAGAGAGGCTTCTGATAACATTGTTGACCGGCAAGCAACTAACAGAGCAGCAAGGTTATATAGCGACTCCCACATCTTGATGGGAACAGGTGAACAGAGAAGATGAAGACACCAGTTCAATTCCACCAGTAGCCACCGGGGGAGCCCAGAATCCAAATTCACAACAGTACCCCCCCCTCAAGGAGGGGGCACCGAACCCTCACCAGAACCACCAGGGCGATCAGGATGGGCCCTATGAAAGGCACGAACCAGATCAGAGGCATGAACATCAGATGCATTCACCCAAGAATTATCCTCCTGGCCGTATCCCTTCCACTTGACCAGATACTGGAGTCTCCGTCTGGAAACACGAGAGTCCAAGATTTTCTCCACAACGTACTCCAACTCACCCTCAACCAACACCGGAGCAGGAGGCTCAACGGAAGGCACAACCGGTACCTCATACCTGCGCAATAATGACCGATGAAAAACGTTATGAATAGAAAAGGATGCAGGGAGGTCCAAACGGAAGGAAACAGGGTTAAGAATCTCCAATATCTTATACGGACCGATGAACCGAGGCTTAAACTTAGGAGAAGAGACCCTCATAGGGACAAAACGAGAAGACAACCACACCAAGTCCCCAACACGAAGACGAGGACCAACACGACGACGGCGGTTAGCAAAAAGCTGAGTCTTCTCCTGGGACAACCTCAAATTGTCCACCACCTGCCCCCAGATCTGATGCAATCTCTCCACCACAGCATCCACTCCAGGACAATCCGAAGATTCCACCTGACCAGAGGAAAATCGAGGATGAAACCCCGAATTACAGAAAAACGGGGACACCAAAGTGGCAGAGCTGGCCCGATTATTGAGAGCGAACTCCGCCAATGGCAAAAAAGCAACCCAATCATCCTGGTCAGCAGACACAAAACACCTCAGATATGTCTCCAGGGTCTGATTAATCCGCTCAGTCTGGCCATTCGTCTGAGGATGGAAAGCGGACGAAAAAGATAAATCTATGCCCATCCTAGCACAGAATGCCCGCCAAAATCTAGACACGAATTGGGTCCCTCTGTCAGAAACGATATTCTCAGGAATACCATGCAAACGAACAACATTTTGAAAAAACAGAGGAACCAACTCGGAAGAAGAAGGCAACTTGGGCAGAGGAACCAAATGGACCATCTTAGAGAAACGGTCACACACCACCCAGATGACAGACATCTTCTGAGAAACAGGCAGATCTGAAATAAAATCCATCGAGATGTGCGTCCAAGGCCTCTTAGGAATAGGCAAGGGCAACAACAATCCACTAGCCCGAGAACAACAAGGCTTGGCCCGAGCACAAACGTCACAAGACTGCACAAAGCCTCGCACATCTCGTGACAGGGAAGGCCACCAGAAGGACCTTGCCACCAAATCCCTGGTACCAAAAATGCCAGGATGACCTGCCAACGCAGAAGAATGAACCTCAGAGATGACTCTACTGGTCCAATCATCAGGAACAAACAGTTTATCAGGTGGGCAACGATCAGGTCTATCCGCCTGAAACTCCTGCAAGGCCCGCCGCAGGTCTGGAGAAATGGCTGACAATACCACTCCATCCTTAAGGATACCTGTGGGCTCAGAGTTACCAGGCGAGTCAGGCTCAAAACTCCTAGAAAGGGCATCCGCCTTAACATTCCTAGAACCCGGTAGGTATGACACCACAAAATTAAACCGAGAGAAAAACAACGACCAGCGCGCCTGTCTAGGATTCAGGCGCCTGGCGGTCTCAAGATAAACCAAATTTTTGTGGTCAGTCAATACCACCACCTGATGTCTGGCCCCCTCAAGCCAATGGCGCCACTCCTCAAAAGCCCACTTCATGGCCAAAAGCTCCCGATTCCCAACATCATAATTCCGCTCAGCGGGCGAAAATTTACGGGAAAAGAAGGCACAAGGCCTCATCACGGAGCAGTCAGAACTTTTCTGCGACAACACTGCCCCAGCTCCGATCTCAGAAGCGTCGACCTCAACCTGAAAAGGTAGAGCAACATCAGGCTGACGCAACACAGGGGCAGAGGAAAAATGGCGCTTAAGCTCCCGAAAGGCCTCCACAGCATCAGGGGACCAATCAGCAACATCAGCACCCTTCTTAGTCAAATCGGTCAATGGCTTAGCAATATCCGAAAAACCAGCAATAAATCGACGATAAAAGTTAGCAAAGCCCAAAAATTTCTGAAGACTCTTAAGAGAAGAGGGCTGCGTCCAATCACAAATAGCTTGAACCTTGACAGGATCCATTTCAATGGAAGAGGGGGAAAAAATATATCCCAAAAAGGAAATCCTCTGTACCCCAAAAACACACTTAGAACCCTTAACACACAAAGAATTAGACCGCAAAACCTGAAAAACCCTCCTGACTTGCTGGACATGAGAGTCCCAGTCATCCGAAAAAATCAGAATATCATCCAGATACACAATCATAAATTTATCCAAATAATCACGAAAAATATCATGCATAAAGGACTGGAAAACTGACGGAGCATTTGAAAGACCAAAAGGCATCACTAAATACTCAAAGTGGCCCTCGGGCGTATTAAATGCGGTTTTCCACTCATCCCCCTGCCTGATTCGCACCAAATTATACGCCCCACGAAGGTCAATCTTAGAGAACCACTTGGCCCCCTTTATGCGAGCAAACAAATCAGTCAGCAACGGCAATGGGTATTGATATTTAACAGTGATTTTATTCAAAAGCCGATAATCAATACATGGTCTCAAAGAGCCGTCTTTTTTTGACACAAAGAAAAAACCGGCTCCTAAGGGAGATGACGATGGACGAATATGTCCCTTTTCCAAGGACTCCTTTATATATTCACGCATAGCAGCATGTTCAGGCACAGACAGATTAAATAAACGACCCTTTGGGTATTTACTACCCGGGATTAAATCTATGGCACAATCGCACTCTCGGTGCGGAGGTAACGAACCAAGCTTGGATTCTTCAAAGACGTCACGATAGTCAGACAGGAACTCAGGAATTTCAGAGGGAATAGATGATGAAATGGAAACCACAGGTACATCCCCATGAGCCCCCTTACATCCCCAGCTCAACACAGACATAGCTTTCCAGTCGAGGACTGGGTTGTGAGATTGCAGCCAAGGCAATCCTAGCACCAAATCATCATGTAGATTATACAGCACCAGAAAGCGAATAATCTCCTGGTGATCCGGATTAATACGCATAGTTACTTGTGTCCAGTATTGTGGTTTATTATTAGCCAATGGGGTGGAGTCAATCCCCTTCAGAGGAATAGGAGTCTCCAAAGGCTCTAAATCATACCCACAGCGTTTGGCAAAGGACCAATCCATAAGACTCAAAGCGGCGCCAGAGTCGACATAGGCGTCCGTGGTAATAGATGACAAAGAGCAAATCAGGGTCACAGATAGAATAAACTTAGACGGTAAGGTGCAAATGGAAACAGATTTACCAAGCTTTTTAGTGCGCTTAGAGCATGCTGATATAACATGAGTAGAATCACCACAATAGAAACACAACCCATTTTTCCGTCTAAAATTCTGCCGCTCGCTTCGGGACAGAATTCTATCACACTGCATACTCTCTGGCGATTTCTCAGTGGACACCGCCAGATGGTGCACTGGTTTGCGCTCCCGCAAACGCCTATCGATCTGAATAGCCATTGTCATGGACTCATTCAGACCCGCAGGCACAGGGAACCCCACCATAACATCCTTAATGGCATCAGAGAGACCCTCTCTGAAAGTCGCCGCCAGGGCGCACTCATTCACTGTCATGATCTCAATGGCAAGAGATCATAGCATCAGCATATATAGGAACTAGCTCTTGGAAGATGGAAACTGAGCTGACCATGAACTAAACCTAACGCACAACTAGCAGTGGCCGGGTAGCATGCCTACGTTGATTCTAGATGCCCAGCACCAGCCGGAGGACTAAATAAAGCTAGCAGAGGAAAATATTAGTCCTAGCTCACCTCTAGAGAAATACCCCGAAAGGAGACAGAGGCCCCCCACATGTATTGGCGGTGAATCAAGATGAAATAACAAACGTAGTATGAAAATAGGTTTAGCAAATTTGAGGTCCACTTACTACATAGCAGAAGACAGAAAGGACACTTTCATGGTCAGCTAAAAACCCTATCAAAACACCATCCAGAAATTACTTTAAAACTCTGGCATTAACTCATAACACCAGAGTGGCAATTCCTGTTCACAAGAGCTTTCCAGACACAGTAACGAAACTACAGCTGTGAACTGGAACAAAAATGCAAAAACAAACATGGACAAGAGTCCAACTTATCTAGTAGTTGTCTAGGAGCAGGAACAAGCACAGAGAGGCTTCTGATAACATTGTTGACCGGCAAGCAACTAACAGAGCAGCAAGGTTATATAGCGACTCCCACATCTTGATGGGAACAGGTGAACAGAGAAGATGAAGACACCAGTTCAATTCCACCAGTAGCCACCGGGGGAGCCCAGAATCCAAATTCACAACACAACACCTAGTGAGAGAAGAGGTTGCTTGGGAGGATTCAGGGGGTCCCTGTCAGGGGTGGGATCCTGACAGAGGCCTAGCAAAAAGGACAGAACATTACAGAACAAGTACTACAACACCCAGGCGCTAGTAGGTAGGCACTGATTTCCACCTGCAAAGGGAACTCTGGATGTGCCTTCGGACCGGCCGGTCTCAGCCAGCCCAGTTAACAGTGCTCTGGATTTCGGATGCCGAAGCCTTCAGTAAAGAGGTAAAGAGACTGCACCCCTGTGTCCTCCTTATTTACTGCGACCTACACCACCACATAAACCTTTTATTGGGCGCCCCTTAGCAGGACCACGGACCGGGTCAGGCCACCGTGACATCCTCAGAACTTATAGACCCTGTACCGAGTACCCCGCCGTCCTGCGTCTGGGGGCCGCTCCAACTTGGCATCACGAACAGGATCTACTTAAGCCTGAAGAATCAGGTCATGTGTGCCTTGGAACTGTGATTGAATTGTGCTTGAACCGTGATTTATTGCAAAGACTGTGTATTGCTATTTGCCACCAAAAGTTCCCGCCAAAACCGCCGCCATTACAGCGCAATGCGGAGCGCAGGAGAAGAAGAAGGGCGTGGATTTGTGGGTGTGGACAAACTGAAGAGCGCGAAGAACAATGGCCGCCCAGTCTAAGTATTTCTGTACCTTGAGGACGGGTCCGTCAGCTGCCGAGATCCACCTCCTGATTCTCAATGGAGGGCAGAGACAAAGAAAATGAAACCGCCCACGAAGGAGAGAGCAAGAAAAGGACAAAGAAGAAGTCAGCCACGTGGAGGACGCCATGGCCAGCCACCTGGAGCCGGAGCGTGGGGTCGGAGCAGAGGACTCACCCAGCTACCCAGAGGGGCACCATAACCAGGCATCCACCGCTGATGCTGATTTCCTGCAGGCTGGCGTGGAAGATCTCAGCGACCAATTCCTGCAGATGCAGCTGAGCAGGCCGGGTGGAAGAAGTTCTTCATCGGGAGCCTCACCAGACGCCTGTCGGCAGCCTCGTCTGGTCCGGAGCAGGAAAGAAGTTCCAGCGCTCCAAAGCCAGAAAGCAAGGCCCTGCCGGAAAGCGACATGATGCAAGCAGAGATGACAACATCGCAGCACAAGGCCCTGCAACCAGCGTTCCAGACCCCAGTGGAGACAGAGCAGACCAGCACCGGAGGGACCGCATCTGAAGCAGGTATGAAGGATGACCCTGCCCTGATGACCGACACCACTCCAGTGACTGCTAGTGTCACAGCTGCTGACTCCGTTCCAGTGACTGATCTTGCAGCAGCTGCTACCTCTGCCGCAGCAAATGCCCATACTCAAGCTGCGCAGACCTCCATCGCTGCGCATGACTTAACCATACATGAAAGATAGATTAACGGCGTTTATCCTGCACTGGGTGTAACCCTGGACCTCACTTTTCCCAGGCCAAGAAGGGTTAAGTGCCAGGTGCCGCCCTGGAAGCCGTCCAACTAAACCTCGGAAACCTGAAACTGTAAATAGTTAACTGTTTGTTTTCCTGCTGTTCCTGCTGCTGCAACCCAACCAGGGTTAGTCCTTAAAGGGATCCCTTTGCTTACCCGGGATCCCTATTGCTTTATGTTTGTTTTGCATCACTGTTTTAAAAGACTGCTGAATCATGGATGGTGAATGATTCAAAAACTGTTGCTGTAAATAGTTGCACATTCTTAAAGGTGCCCCCTACTGGTTTTACAAAGGAAACAAGCTTTTTGAAGAGACTGTTCCTGAATACAGCGCATAAGTTCTTACTTTAAACGGACTTGCAACTTGAGAGTTGCACTACCTCAAAGAGACTTGGTTCCCTCTTAAAGAGAATGTTCATGTGTTGCACTTAAGTATAATGTTACTTTGAGAATGTTGAATAGTAATTAATAGTGTGTAGTTATTTAAGAAATAATAGGAAATGTTCGATAATGTTACTAGAAGTTGAGGACAGGAAAGAGTTGAAAGCCGAGTTTTGGTGAAGTGAACCCGTAGGGGTTGGTGAGTCCTCCTGGAGACCATAGAGAGATTGTTAATTGATCTTATGCTGTGAATAAAAATTGAGCTTATAGAAGAAAAGAGGCAGTAGGCCCGGATGAGTAGCCAGGCGGTCCTGCATGTTCAAAATCAGAGAGTAAAGAAAAATGTTGCATTTAGAAAAGAGAAATAAAGACAAAGTTAATTTATATTGTAGAGTTTTATAGTAAGCCTTTAGTGGGTTCAGCTTATACGCCTTTAAAGGAAAAGTTAAATTATTGTTCAGAATTTGCACTTAGTAGATAGAATGCCCGGCTGGGTAATAATGGTTATTTATAGTCAGTTATTTAATAAATGTTATTTAAAATTTGAAGCACTATGTAAATATGTTTTTGTTTGTAACGGTCAAGCGTCCTCACCTCCCATAAAGGGAAGCACTGTTAAATTTAATTGTTTATTGCATTTCAAAATTTTGTATGTCTTTTGCTAACATGTATTGTTGTTCTTCTTTCCCAGTCTGGGAGTACTGGATTTAACCGGGGGGGGAGTGCAGCGCCCCAGAGTCCTGGTCATTGCAGTACTGACACTCCGCCACTAAGGGACTAAGGGGAGTGATGGTATGTCTGATGGCACTTAAGGAGTTCACCTGACCAGGTATCACAGTCACACATTACACTTCACACTCTGGCCACCAGGGGGAGCAAAGGGTTCTATGATTAGGCCACTCCTCACAATCTGGTAAAACTGGGGGCTGGATAGGAAGTTAGAGAGAAGCTGACTGGGTTTTGCCCAGGCAACACCTAGTGAGAGAAGAGGTTGCTTGGGAGGATTCAGGGGGTCCCTGTCAGTGGTGGGATCCTGACAGAGGCCTAGCGAAAAGGACAGAACGTTACGGAACCGCGCCTGCACTTCATTGCGGTGGTATCTTAAGAAAGGACAAGAAGCGAGGTTTATTGTGGAGAAGTGAGAAACGAGATCACAGAACAAAGGCGATAAAACCAGTAGGAGCCTTGCCCCGAGATCGGCAACATCCTACTGAGGATCGTAGCCGGTGGCCAGAGCGCCGAGGAAGTATTGGGCTCCACGCATTACTTCAAACCAATGGCAGGGCAGTTAATTATAGGTTGGCTGCTTCACCTAAATCATCTAATGAAGACAACGGAGGCAATTGTGGGAGAGGGGCCTCTCTAGGGTCCCTATAAAATAACTCCAGGCCTACCCCGTCATACGGGTGCGTCCTATCCATATCATCTGGGGGACGGAGAGAAAGAACAGAAACATACACGACAGTTGTGAGGACTATCCCATGGTGCTCAGCAGGGAAGTACTACAACACCCAGGCGCTAGTAGGTAGGCACTGATTTCCACCTGCAAAGGGAACTCTGGATGTGCCTTCGGACCGGCCGGTCTCAGCCAGCCCAGTTAACAGTGCTCTGGATTGCGGATGCCGAAGCCTTCAGTAAAGAGGTAAAGAGACTGCAACCCTGTGTCCTCGTTATTTACTGCGACCTACACCACCACCTACACCTTTTATTGGGTGCCCCTTAGCAGGACCACAGACAGGGTCAGGCCACCGTGACAGCCTCAGAACTGATAGACCCGGTACCGAGTACCCCGCCATCCTTTGTCTGGGGGCCGCTCCATAATAATCAATGGTCAATAAGGCCCAGGGCGCAGGGACGTATTATTAACTGCTATGTCAGAAAGGGGTTAATCTAACATGGATATTTCTACTCTCAAGTACCCTTTAAAGATTGTTATTTTAAGTCCTTTCCCTATCCACATTTGTTTGTAGAGAAATTGTCCTACTCTTACCCATATAATTCTTCCTTTTTCATCCCCATATCACTTGCTACCCTCATTTTACAGCACAAAAGTTTGGCTCCCCATTGGTTTCCATTTGCTGTGAGCAGGTCTTTTATGCTGGGAAGGGGCCAATATCATTGGAGCTTCCCAGCCTATTAATATCAGCCTCCAGCTGTCTGCTTTGCCTTTGCTGGTTATTAAAAATGGAGGGGCCCAAAAAAATGACATTGGGTTCTCCCTATTTTTAATAACCAGTTAAGACAAAGCAGACAGCTGTGGGCTGATATTAATAGGTCTGGGAATAGCCATAGATAAAGGCCCCCTCCCAGCCTAATATGAGCAGCCCTCAGCCGCACCAGAAATGGCACATCTGTTAAATTCTCCAATTCTGGAGCTTAGCCTATGCACTTCCCGATTGTCCTGGTTTGGCGGTGATCAGGATAATAGTTTTTGGGGTAATGTCTGCTATGTAATGTCCACTGGCATCAAGCCCAGGGGTTTAGCAATGGAGAGGAGTCTATTAGACACCTTTATTACTAACCCAGCAATCAAAAATAAAAACACACACCAAAAAAAGTTTCTTTTTAAAAACACTCTGCCACAACTTGTTCACCAATTTAATAAAAAAAAAAGAAAAGATCAGACATAGTAACCCTAATGTAAAGTAGTCCAGAAAGGGGAACCTGAGAAGCATAAAAAGAGAGAGGTAAATAAATAAAAACAAGAAAAAGTCCATCGTTCTATCAGGTTATTAAAAAAAATATATATAACTGCAACTACGGTGTAATTCATTAAGATCCACAGCATGCAATGATTCTCCAGATTCTCTCATGGGTGAAGACAACTGGGAGTCATGACCGCAAGTGGCCTACACAGCCTCAAGAACGAGGTTTCATAGGTCACTCTGTCATGGTTCCCAATGGCAGGGACATAGGCAAAAACAGGACTAGCTCTAGGAAGATGGAATCTAAGCTGACCGCGATGCTGAACCTCACGCACAACTACCAGTAGCCGGGGAACGTGCCTGCGTTTTATCCCTAGACGTCTCGCACCAGCCGGAGATCTAGCTACCCCTAGTAGAGGAAACACAGACCTGGCTTGCCTCCAGAGAAAACCCCAAAGTGATAGTAGCCCCCAACATATAATGACGGTTAGTTAAGAAGAAAACACATACGTAGTATGAATACAGGTTCAGCAAAGAGAGGCCCACTAACTAGATAGCAGAAAATACAAAAGTGGACTTCGCGGTCAACTCAAAACCCTACAAAATACCTTCCTGAAATGACTTTAAACTCCGGTATCAACTCATGACACCGGAGTGGTCATTTCAGTTCGCTAGAGCTTCCAGCAGCAAGATTCATATAAATGCACGCTGGACAAAAGGTACAAATGATCCAAATGAACGCTGGACAAAACTTTCACAAAAAGTACAGATGATCCAACTTATCTGAATCAGCAGACTTGGAGCAGGTAGCAAGTAACAGAGGAGCTCTGGTAACATTGATAGCCGGCAAGTAAATGACTGAGAAGCCAGACTATATAGGAAACTCCCATTTCCTGATGGGAACAGGTGCACTGGGAATAAAAGACAGAAGTCAGTCAGTACCACCAGTAGCCACCAGAGGGAGCCCACAAACAGAATTCACAACAGTACCCCCCCTTGAGGAGGGGGCACCGAACCCTCATGAGAACCACCAGGGCGATCTGGATGAGCCCTATGAAAGGCGTGAACCAAATCAGAGGCATGAACATCAGAGGCAGTCACCCAAGAATTATCTTCCTGACCGTATCCCTTCCATTTAACCAAATATTGAAGTCTCCGTCTGGAAACACGAGAGTCCAAAATCTTCTCCACAACATACTCCAATTCACCCTGCACCAGCACAGGAGCAGGAGGCTCAACAGAAGGAACAATCGGCACCTCGTACCTCCGCAACAACGACCGATGGAAGACATTATGAATAGTGAAAGATGCTGGTAGGTCCAAACGAAACGATACAGGATTAAGAATCTCCAAAATCTTATAAGGACCTATGAACTGAGGTTTAAACTTAGGAGAAGAGACCTTCATAGGAACAAAACGAGAAGATAACCACACCAAGTCCCCAACACGAAGACGATGACCAACACGACGACGATTAGCAAACTGCTGAGTCTTCTCCTGGGACAACTTCAAGTTGTCCACCACATGACTCCAAATCCGGTGCAGTCTATCCACCATCGTGTCCACTCCAGGGCAATCCGAAGATTCCTCCTGGCCAGATGAAAAACGAGGGTGAAACCCCGAATTGCAAAAGAAAGGAGAAACCAGAGTGGCAGAACTAGCCCGATTATTGAGGGCAAACTCTGCCAACGGCAAAAAAGGCGACCCAGTCATCCTGATCAGCAGACACAAAACACCTCAAATAAGTCTCCAAGGTCTGATTAGTTCGCTCTGTCTGGCCATTCGTCTGAGGGTGGAATGCAGACGAAAAAGACAAATCAATGCCCATCCTGGCACAGAACGCCCGCCAAAATCTAGACACAAATTGGGATCCCCTGTCAGAAACGATGTTTTCCGGAATACCATGTAAACGAACCACGTTCTGAAAAAACAGAGGGACCAACTCAGATGAAGAAGGCAACTTGGGCAAGGGTACCAAATGAACCATTTTAGAAAAACGGTCACACACCACCCAGATGACGGACATTTTCTGAGAAACCGGGAGATCCGAAATAAAGTCCATAGAGATGTGCATCCAAGGCCTCTTCGGAATAGGCAAGGGCGACAACAATCCACTAGCCCGAGAACAGCAAGGCTTGGCCCGAGCACAAACATCACAAGACTGTACAAAAGTACGCACATCCCGAGACAGGGAAGGCCACCAGAAGGACCTGGCCACCAAATCTCTGGTACCAAAGATTCCAGGGTGGCCTGCCAACGCAGAAGAATGAACTTCCAAGATGACTCTACTGGTCCACTCATCTGGAACAAACAGTCTCCCAGGCGGACAACGATCAGACCTATCCGCCTGAAACTCCTGCAAAGCACGTTGCAAGTCTGGAGAGACAGCAGACAATATCACCCCATCCTTAAGGATACCCGTAGGCTCAGAATCACCAGGGGAGTCAGGCTCAAAACTCCTAGAAAGGGCATCTGCCTTTACATTTTTTGAACCTGGCAGATATGAGACCACAAAAACAACGACCAGCGCGCCTGTCTAGGATTCAGACGCCTGGCAGACTCAAGGTAAATCAGATTCTTGTGATCAGTCAAGACCACCACCTGATGCCTAGCACCCTCAAGCCAATGACGCCACTCCTCAAAGGCCCACTTCATAGCCAAGAGCTCCCGATTACCAAGATCATAATTTCGCTCGGCGGGAGAAAATTTTCGAGAAAAGAACGCACATGGTCTCATCACCGAGCAATCGGAACTTCTCTGCGACAAAACCGCCCCCGCTCCGATCTCGGAAGCATCAACTTCGACCTGAAAAGGAAGTGAAACATCAGGCTGGCGCAACACAGGGGCAGAAGAAAAGCGGCGCTTAAGCTCCCGAAAGGCCTCCACAGCAGCCGAGGACCAATTGGCAACATCAGCACCCTTCTTAGTCAAATCCGTTAGAGGCTTAACAACACTTGAAAAAACAGTTATAAATCGACGATAGAAATTAGCAAAGCCCAAGAACTTCTGAAGACTCTTAAGAGAAGTAGGTTGCGTCCAATCACAAATAGCCCGAACCTTGACAGGATCCATCTCAATAGAAGAAGGGGAAAAATGTACCCCAAAAAAGAGATCTTCTGAACCCCAAAAATACACTTTGAACCCTTTACAAACAAAGAATTGGCCCGCAAAACCTGAAAAACCTTCCTGACCTGTTGAACATGCGACTCCCAGTCATCAGAAAAAATCAAAATATCATCCAAATACACAATCATAAATTTATCCAGATATTCACGGAAAATATTGTGCATAAAGGACTGAAAGACTGAAGGGGCATTAGAAAGACCAAAAGGCATTACCAAATACTCAAAATGGCCCTCGGGCGTATTAAATGCAGTTTTCCACTCATCTCCCTGCTTTATCCGCACCAAATTATACGCACCCCGAAGATCAATCTTGGAGAACCACCTTGCCCCCTTAATACGAGCAAACAAATCAGTCAACAGTAGCAAAGGATATTGATATTTGACTGTAATCTTATTCAACAGCCGATAATCAATACAAGGCCTCAGGGAACCATCTTTTTTACCCACGAAAAAAAAACCTGCTCCTAAAGGGGATGAGGATGGACGGATATGTCCCTTTTCCAAAGACTCCTTAATATACTCTCGCATAGCAGCATGCTCTGGCACAGACAGATTGAACAAACGACCCTTAGGAAATTTGCTGCCCGGAATCAAATCTATAGCGCAATCGCAATCCCTGTGAGGAGGGAGCGAGCTAAGTTTAGGCTCCTCAAAAACATCACAGTAGTCAGACAAAAATGCCGGAACCTCAGAGGGAGTAGATGAAGCAATGGAAACCAAAGGTACTTCCCCATGAGCCCCCTGACATCCCCAGCTTAATACGGACATTGTTTTCCAGTCAAGAACTGGGTTATGAGTTTGTAACCATGGCAATCCAAGTACTAACACATCATGCAAGTTATGCAACACAAGGAATCGAATCACCTCCTGATGGTCTGGAGTCATACACATAGTCACTTGTGTCCAGTATTGAGGTTTATTCCTAGCCAATGGTGTGGAGTCAATACCCTTCAAAGGGATGGGGACTTCCAGAGACTCAAGACTAAACCCACAGTGCCTGGCAAAGGACCAATCCATAAAACTCAGGGCGGCGCCAGAGTCCACATAGGCATTCACGGTAATAGATGATAACGAACAAATCAAAGTCACAGACAAAATAAACTTAGACTGCAAAGTGCTAACTGCAAAAGACTTATCAACCTTTTTTGTGCGTTTAGAGCATGCTGATATAACATGAGCAGAATCACCACAATAGAAGCACAACCCATTTTTACACCTATAACTCTGCCGTTCACTTCTGGACAGAATTCTATCACATTGCATATTCTCCGGTGCCTGCTCAGAAGACACCGCCAAATGGTGCACAGGTTTGCGCTCCCGTAAACGCCGGTCAATCTGAATAGCCATTGTCATGGACTCATTCAGACCTGTGGGCGCAGGAAACCCCACCATGACATCTTTAACGGCGTCAGAGAGGCCCTCCTGAAATTCGCCGCCAGGGCGCACTCATTCCACTGAGTAAGCACAGACCACTTTCGAAATTTTTGACAATATATTTCAGCTTCATCATGCCCTTGAGAGAGGGCTATCAAGGCTTTTTCAGCCTGAATCTCCAAATTAGGTTCCTCATAGAGCAACCCCAGTGCCAGAAAAAACGCATCCACATTGAGCAGCGCAGGATCCCCTGGCGCCAATGCAAATGCCCAATTCTGGGGGTCACCCCACAGCAAGGAAATAACAATCTTAACCTGCTGAGCGGGGTTTCCAGTGGAGTGAGATCTCAGAGAAAGATACAATTTACAATTGTGCTTAAAATTCAAAAAACGAGATCTATCTCCAGAAAAAAACTCTGGTATAGGAATTTTAGGTTCAGACATAGGAGCATGTATGACAAAATCTTGTATATTTTGAACCTTAGAAGCAAGATTATTCAGATTTGAAGCTAAACTCTGGATATCCATTTCTCAGCAGCTGAGATCTGAGCCATTCAGGGATTAAGAGGAGGGAAAAGCAGCAGACTGCAATTATGGCTAGACAGACTTCAGAGTAAAAAAAAAAAAAAGGTGTCAGAACTTCTTTTCCCTCTTTCTTCAGCCAATACTTTTAACACATTTTCGGGCCGGCTATACTGTCATGGTTCCCAATGGCAGGGACATAGGCAAAAACAGGACTAGCTCTAGGAAGATGGAATCTAAGCTGACCGCGATGCTGAACCTCATGCACAACTACCAGTAGCCGGGGAACGTGCCTGCATTTTATCCCTAGACGTCTCGCACCAGCCGGAGATCTAGCTACCCCTAGTAGAGGAAACACAGACCTGGCTTGCCTCCAGAGAAAACCCCAAAGTGATAGTAGCCCCCAACATATAATGACGGTTAGTTAAGAAGAAAACACATACGTAGTATGAATACAGGTTCAGCAAAGAGAGGCCCACTAACTAGATAGCAGAAAATACAAAAGTGGACTTCGCGGTCAACTCAAAACCCTACAAAATACCATCCTGAAATGACTTTAAACTCCGGTATCAACTCATGACACCGGAGTGGTCATTTCAGTTCGCTAGAGCTTCCAGCAGCAAGATTCATATAAATGCACGCTGGACAAAAGGTACAAATGATCCAAATGAACACTGGACAAAACTTTCACAAAAAGTACAGACGATCCAACTTATCTGAATCAGCAGACTTGGAGCAGGTAGCAAGTAACAGAGGAGCTCTGGTAACATTGATAGCCGGCAAGTAAATGACTGAGAAGCCAGACTATATAGGAAACTCCCATTTCCTGATGGGAACAGGTGCACTGGGAATAAAAGACAGAAGTCAGCCAGTACCACCAGTAGCCACCAGAGGGAGCCCACAAACAGAATTCACAACATCACTCGCTGTCATGTCTCACAGGTCATCTTCTGTGAGGGAATCTGGAGAAGCGCTGGACTTTGCAGGAACACTGAGGATTACGTTGTAACTGATGCAATTATTTTTTAGTAATAAATGGGTAAACCAGAGAATGTGTGGGGAGTCTTTACTCAAGTCTATATTTTTTTCCTGTGTATGTATTTTTTTGTTTTAACTTTAAGGGTTAGTAATGGGAATGTCTGATAGACACCTCTTATTAACCCATGGGCTTGATGTCAGCTGACATTACTAGCTGACATCAACCCAATAAATCATTACCCCAATTGCCACTGCACCAGAGCAATCTGGGAGAGCTGAGGCTAAATTCCAGAATTGGCTCATCTAACGAATGTGTAATTTATGGGGCGGCCGAGGGCTTATTAGACTGGGAAAAAGCCACTATCCATGGAACTTCCCAAGCTATTGTTATCAGCCCCCAGCTGTTTGCTTTGTCTTAGCTGGTTATTAAAAACAGGGGGACCTCACATTTTTTTTAGGGTTCCCCATTTTTAATAACTGGCAAAGGTAAAGCAGACCGCCAGGAGCTGATAATAATAGTCTGGGAAGGTCTATAGATAATGGCCAATTCCCAGCATAATAAAAGCAGCTCACATCAGTCTGCTGTCCCTTGGCTGGTTATTCAAAATAGGGGGACCCCAAATCTTTTTTTTAATTTATTTATTTTATATATTAGCAAATACACTCCTCCACCTTCTGGATTAGGATTTCTATTTTTTTTATTCTATGTTATTTTAAGTAATTTCCCAATCCACATTTGTTTGTAGGGTAATTGTTCTGTTTTAACCCCTGATTGCTTACTTTTTCATCCCCCTATTCCTTACTATGACCACTTTACAACACCAAAGTTAGAGTCCCCATTGATTGACTTATATGGGGTTTGGGTACGCGAACCAAACTTACGTTTGTCCAAACCGAGACTTCCACGGATCTGCTCATCCCTATTTACCATCCATAAAATTCTCATAACTTTGTTGGATTTGCTAGCTGTAGGACTCTAAGAAAACTGCATGATAATATATACTCAACATGTAATGGACTAACTATTTATCAGTCAGGGTGTGTGCTAGAGCAGACAGTCTTTTTCCCAGAAAATTACCGCAATTGCACATGTTTTACAATACATATTTGTATTTCCTTTAGGTATATCATGTCTATTGGCACCTTTCCAATTGTGGATAAACAACTTTGTTTTAAGCTCATTCAAACTCACCTGTGGCAAGTAACATATGTGGGCAATATAAAAATCACACCTGAAACCAGATAAAAAAGGGAAAAATTGACTCAATCTTTGCATTATGTCTCTGTGTGTGCCACACTAATCATGGAGAAAAGATAGAGTGGAAGAGAACAGTCTCAGGATAAGACATCAATTGTTGAAAAATATAATCAATCTCAAGGTTACAAGTCCATTGCCAGAGGTTTTGATTTTCTTTGTCCATGATGCACAACATAATCAAGAAGTTTTTAACCATGGCACCGTAGATAATCTCCCTGGACATGGACAGCAGAGAAACATTGAAGAAAGGTTGCAACACAGGATAAGCAGTTCTAATCAAGTTCCAAAGAAATTCAAGCTGTCCTGTATGCTCAGGGTGTATCAGTTTCAGTGAAAACCAGTGTTGAGCGATACCTTCCTATATGCAAAGGTATCGGTATCGGATTGGATCAGCCAATATCCAAAAAATATCGGATATCGCCGATAACGATACCCGATACCAATGCATATCAATGGGACACAAAATATCGGAATGGTTCCCAGGGTCTGAAGGAGAGGAAACTCTCCTTCAGGCCCTGGGATCCATATTCATGTATAAAATAAAGAACAAAAATAAAAAATATTGATATACTCACCCCTCCGACGGCCCCGGCTCTCACCGGTCCAAGCGTCTACCTCCGTTCCTAAGAATGCAGAGTGAAGGACCTTCGATGACGTCGCGGCTTGTGATTGGTCACGTGACCGCTCATGTGACCGCTCACACGACCAATCACATGCCGCGACGTCATCGAAGGTCCTTCACTCCCTGCATTCTTAGGAACGGAGGCACCGCTAAGAGCCAGGGTCCGCCGGAGGGGTGAGTATATCAATATTTTTTATTTTTATTATTTATTTTTTACATGAATATGGATCCCAGGACCTGAAGGAGAGTCTCCTCTCCTCCAGACCCTGGGAACCATACGCACCGCACACTTCAGATTCCGATTTCTGATATCGCAAAAATATCGGAACTCGGTATCGGAATTCCGATACAGCAAATATCGGCCGATACCCGATATTTGCAGTATCGGAATGCTCAACACTAGTGAAAATGTTTCATCGACATTTGAAAGAAATTAAATGCTATGGTAGAAGACCTAGGAGAACTCCACTGCTGATAGAGACATAAAATAGCTAGACTACAGATTGCCAAATAATACATAATTAAGCTAAAATCCTCCTTGGATAGCATTTTGTGGACAAATTAGACAAAGGTACAGCTTTTTGGTAAAGAAAATAATTTTACTGTTTATCGAAAACAGAATGAGGTCTTCAAAGAAGAGAACACAGACAAATATGGTGGAGGTTCAAAAATGTTTTGCGGTTGTTTTATTGCCTCTGGCACTCTGTACCTTGACTGTGTACAAGGCATCATGAAATCTGAAGATTACCAAAAGGATTTTGAGTCGCAATGTAGTGTCCTGTGTCAGAAAGCTGGGTTTGCATACAAGTTTATGGGGTTTCTTGGAGGACAATGACCCCAAACATACTTCAAGAAGCACCCAGAAATGGATGTAAACAGTGCGCTGGAGAGTTCTGAAGTGGACAGAAATGCGTGTGGATCTAAATCCCATTGAAAACCCGTGGAGAGATCTTACAATTGTTGTTGGGAGAAGACACCCTTGAAATATGAAAGACCTCTAGCAGTTTGCAAAAGAATAGTTGTTTACCAGTTGAGAGCTGTGTGAAGCTTATTTTTATAGAAAGTGATAAATTGCAGCTATTTATATGAAAGGATATGAAAGCAAATATTGGGTTGAGGGTGCCAACAATTTAGTCCAGCCCATTTTGGGGGTTTTGTGAGAAATGATGCCCAATTTGACTTTTTTTTCTTCTGTTTTTTTATTGCTGTTCCAATACACAAAAAAGGAAATAAACATGTAGTTAGGGTTGGCGGAACGCACCGAGTATACATATTGAGTAGTAGGTGCGTTCGCAACCCGGGGTCCACCGTGCAGGAGAGAACCTGCTGCTAGTAAAAGACAGTACTATATGGCAGTATAAGCAAACTCTGTTACTTCACAGATTCGCTTGAGAAAGAGAACGCTGTGCCCTGTTAACCTCACAGGGGACAGCTACCTAATAGAGCTGACAGTGGTCATGCAGTAAGCATAGCACACACAACATTCCTCACCAGAGGTGCCAGTATTCTAGGGGCTTATTTCAGCCAAACTCTGAATCCACATACACAAACTCCTCACCAGAGGTGCCGGTATTCTAGGGGCTTATTTCAGCCGAACCCTGACCACATGCAAGCATGACCATACTGACGCTGAGCTCATAACTTAGGTTAATACTGACGCATGGCCATGCGGCCATGCAAACCTTTCATAGCTGCAGCAACTTCAGGACCTTCCTAGAGGACCAATGGGAGCTGCTATAGTACCTGAGCAACTTCAGGACCTTCCTAGAGGACCAATGGGATCTGCTGCAGTACCTGAGCATGTGACCCTTGACCTCCAATGAAAGGTCTTACCCTGGGCATGCTCCAAAGGGGAAAAGCAGGACTTAGTCCCAGAGACGTCTGCTCGCCACTGACCAGTACTGGCTACAGTGGCCGAGCCTGGAAAGGAAGCAGTAATCATCCGCACCGTATCAGGCTGAGCCAGACCCTGGGACCGACGTCTCCACTGAGCAGGCTCCACTGCGGCTGGAGAAGAATGGGAGACCGCAGCGGAGATGGTTCGAGATTCCCCCTGTCTATGGAGAGTAGCCGAGACCCAAGAGAACAGGATTTGGGATGGTTTTTACCGACACCAGTGTTGTGATCGACGATATTAATGGTATAACGGCAACCACAAAAAGAAGTCTGATTTTCCATTTCATTTCTCTCTCCTCTGATGTGATCACAAAAATTGGTTCAAAAGTGAATTTTTTGTGAAAAAAGTAAAATGTTATTTTTTTCCTTCCATATTGCTTTAGTTCTCGTGAAGCAACTGAAGGGTTAATACATTTCTTGAATGTGGTTTTGCTCACCTTGAGGTGTGCAGTTTTTGGAATGCTGTCACTTTTGTGTATTTTTTGTTATATTGACCCCTCAAAGTCTCTTCAAATGTGAGGTGGTCCCTAAAAAATGGTTTTGTAAATTTTGTTGGGAAAATGAGAAATCACTGGTCAACTTTTAACCCTTATAGCTTCCAAAACTTCCAAAATTTTCCAAACTTTCGCCATATTTCCATGTTTTCATAAATAAACACAAGTCATAGTGAAGAAACTTTAACATTAACATGAAGTACAATATGTCACAAAAAAAAACATTCTCAGAATCAGCGGGATCCATTACAGTTTTCCAGAGTTATAACCACATAAAGTGACAATGGTCAGAATCGTAAAAATTGGCTTTGTCACTAAGTACCAAATTGCCTCTGTTACTAAGGGGTTAAAAATGGATCCATGTCTATTCCGGCCCAGAGTCTCTACTTTTCTCATCCGTTTTGCAGATCAGACTCGACCTTTAAAGCCGAAAGTTTGTATGCACTTTTCTTGTCTGTTTGGGCCTCTTTGCACACTCCAAAAACATACTGATAGGTTATCTAGATTGTAATCTCCAATGAGGACACGAACTATGTCTGTTATGCATTGTGGAATTAAGGGCAATATATCAGCAAGTAAAAATATTGTGTTTAAATTTTGTACATTAGTGTTTCATTCATGTTTCATAAGATTTTCACTGACCCATAGTTAAGGGTCAATGAATAAATACAGAGTCAGATGGTCTGCCTTTTCCAGTTCTTAAAATCGGATTAAAAAAAAAGAGATGAAATAGGGATGCAAAATGAAGGCAAAACTTATGACACATGAAAGAAAACTGGTCCATTTTACAAGGATTTGAAAATAGATCCGGATGTGGAAATGAAGCCTAAATGTTCCAAGAGTGCGGTGACTGCTCTGTCCAGCGGGCTTTTTACACTTCTTCATAATGGTGACATGTTCTCATTTACTCTACAAGAATCCTTTAACTTCGCTGGATGCTATTCTTTGTAGTGACACTATACATTGTAGTTTACTATTGAGCATATTTCTTTTCATCTTTAGTTATATCTGTTTCTGCCAACACTGGGACATATGAGTCTTGCCATATAATTTCAGTGAAACATATACCTGTAATGAACCTCAGCCTAAAATTGGAGCAATAATAAGACATTATTACAGTACCATTATTACAAAATTGTCTACAATCTGATAATACAGCTCTTTGCTAATAAGCAATGCATCATTGGGGATTAAATGCTTTCTAGACAAACTCATTGTTATTCATCAACACAATAGTCATCTAAGCCTAGATTTACACACCTTTTTGTTAGAAGGCTATGTTACAGATTCCGTCATTTTGACCAGAATAGACAAAGCAGTATTTTTCTGGTATAATGTCAGCTCTTTTTCGAGCCAAAACCAAGGTAAATAGGGACAGTCAGGTGCTGCTGTGTCTTTCATGAGATTTATCGGTTTTCTGCATCAATTTCAATTTTTACTACCATAACAAAAAATGGCATTCTTACCACTAATGTGTGCCAATACCTAGCCTTAGGCCTCAATGTTTGTTTTTTGGTAGGGTGTGTTGAGTTTTTCTTATATATACTGTGGAACTTACACTTTCCAAAATAGCAGTATTTTACCGCCTAAGGATGCAAAGTGATTCCAGAAACAATATAAAATTCTTGATTTATTAATATATAACTAAAAATTTAAAAAAAATAAAAAAAAAATGCATAGTGAGAAACAAGGTAGGAATAAACTTTTGAAGAAGGGATGTGCACAAGCAAAAAAGAAGCTGGGCCAACCATACAATTCAAGATCTCATGATATAGGGATGCAATATAGTATACAATTAATTACCAGGTATGCCAATACATTCCGTTCGGTCTCATTAATGATAATAGGAGTATGCAGAAGGTTCTGAAAAAGTGCTTAGTGCAAAAAAGAAGCCTAATTAATAATTGCTAATGGATAGGCTTTTATGCCAGCATACATGAGGATACATATTCACAGACATAATTCAGCAATGATTAATGCAAGTTAAATCACAGAATGCCATGTAAAGACTAAGTATATAGGACAAAACAGAATTACATCACCTGAAAGGACTGAAGGTATCAAGATATAGATGAAGGCCAGGACAGCTGTACTTCCCATACCCCTATGCCGTTTTGAAAAAGCTTCTTCTGGGGGAAGTCATAAAGTGGGGAAGTGGCATGTTATATACAATTAGTTGTCCAATGGGAGCGATTGCAAGAAAGAAAAGTTTAATGCGGATTCAATCATTGGTGTGTTCAGTGGAAGGGCGGAAGTCCTACTTCATATGGACAAGAAAAGGAAAGACACTGCATAAATGTGTGCACACCTATATATCAAATAAATCACAACTTTATTATGAAACAGAAGACATACAAATGGTAAAAATATTTAAAAACATCCCAAAAGGATCACACAGAAAACACACCATTCTACTGAATGTATAACAAGTAGACCATAGCCTGAATAAATGTAGATATAATAATATAAATATATAGAGGCTACATATATATAACTTGAATAAATATAGCACCACAGATATCAAAAGCCGATGGGCGTCCCCAAGAGCTTAACATACCATAAGCCAAAAAGCCCCCCCAAAAAAAGGGATATAAGCTGGTCACTGTATGAATAGACTCCTCTGACTGAAGTGAACCACGTGTCACTAGGAGAACAAATGGGGAACAGAAGGTGCGTAGGCTGTATAAGCAGCGGGGCATGTAAAGGCAAGCCACTGTGGATGTATACAACAACCCCAATAGTGAGGACAGGTATATGGCAGATGTGGCTGAAAAATCTTACAGCAAAAGACACAATACAAGAACCACAACCGGCTCACAACGAAGGAGGAGCCGAAAAGGTACCATGTGTGGCGGCTGCCATGGAAAAGAAACCCCAATGCTGATGGCTCTGTGGGCAGTCAGGTAGAAGGTGTGGGAGAATCCCATACGTATCGCCGCACTGGGCGGCTTCGTCAGGAAAAGTGACTCTCCTAATGTATGTAACCGCTAAATATAGCGGTAATGATGATCCAATACAGTACCGGTGTGTGGTGATCCAGGCGGATGACCGGAAGTGAAGGGAGAAAAGAGCGCAAGCGCAGTAACCAGATGGGGACCAAGTGCAGTGCGCATGGTCAGATGTAACCTGGCGGTGGAATAGAACAAAACATAGCCGCCTGGACCAGAAGAACCTGCGAATATGCCTGCATGAGAAGGTGACTGCGCAAACGCAAGGTGAAGAAGACAAAAAGTATATTGTGCGGCCGCACACCTTCTCACCTTCTCATGCAGGCATATTCGCAGGTTCTTCTGGTCCAGGCGGCTATGTTTTGTTCTATTCCACCGCCAGGTTACATCTGACCATGCGCACTGCACTTGGTCCCCATCTGGTTACTGCGCTTGCGCTCTTTTCTCCCTTCACTTCCGGTCATCCGCCTGGATCGCCACACACCGGTACTGTATTGGATCATCATTACCGCTATATTTAGCGGTTACATTCATTAGGAGAGTCACTTTCCCTGACGAAGCCGCCCAGTGCGGCGATACGCGTGGGATTCTCCCACACCTTCTACCTGACTGCCCACAGGGCCATCAGCATTGGGGTTTCTTTTCCATGGCAGCCGCCACACATGGTACCTTTTCGGCTCCTCCTTCGTTGTGAGCCGGTTGTGGTTCTTGTATTGTGTCTTTTGCTGTAAGATTTTTCAGCCACATCTGCCATATACCTGTCCTCACTATTGGGGTTGTTGTATACATCCACAGTGGCTTGCCTTTACATGCCCCGCTGCTTATACAGCCTATGCACCTTCTGTTCCCCATTTGTTCTCCTAGTGACACGTGGTTCACTTCAGTCACAGGAGTCTATTCATAGAGTGACCAGCTTATATCCCTTTTTTTGGGGGGGGCTTTTTGGCTTATGGTATGTTAAGCTCTTGGGGACGCCCATCGGCTTTTGATATCTGTGGTGCTATATTTATTCAAGTTATATATATGTAGCCTCTATATATTTATATTATTATATCTACATTTATTCAGGCTATGGTCTACTTGTTATACATTCAGTAGAATGGTGTGTTTTCTGTGTGATCCTTTTGGGATGTTTTTAAATATTTTTACCATTTGTATGTCTTCTGTTTCATAATAAAGTTGTGATTTATTTGATATATAGGTGTGCACACATTTATGCAGTGTCTTTCCTTTTCTTGTCTAGTATTGCTATTCTCATGCATTGTGTAGCACCCTAGTAGATATATCTATATAAGTGTTGTGCTCCCGACGCATCTTTTTATATTGTTGCTACTTCATATGGAGGCAGGATGCGAGCGTGCGATGCGCCAATGAAATCTGCAATTGGTCACTTACTTCTCCACAATAGCATCGCCCTTCCACTGAACACACCAATGATTGAATCATGGTTAGTCATAATTTACTTATTTTCAACTTTTCATATTCACATGTACTGTATGTATACATTTATATAAATGTATTATTTCCCTTTAACCCCTTAATGACCACCGATACGCCTATTAACGGCGGCAGCTAAGGGTACTTAACAGCGCTGCTTTTTATAGGTATAAATATATTAAGTGTATAGTGCCCCCCAGAGTGGGAATTTCCCTGGGGTCTCAGCTATCTGGGGTAGCCAAGACTCCAGAGAAGATGGTTCAGGTTGAATTTTACCGACCCCGGTGTTGTGATCACCGTTATTAATGGTATAACCGCGACCACAAAAAAAGTCAGATTTTTCATATAATTTATCTCTCCTCTGATGTCTTCTTTTGGGAGAAAATTGTGGTCACATGCACAGTGCACCTGCTTAGATCTGCTGGCCAGCACCCAGCAGCAATAGGAAATTTTGGATCATTTGGATCAATGTGATAGAGCCTATCACAGTGATCAAAATGAAAAAAAAACCAGTAAATAAACCCCTCTTTATCACCCCTTAGTTAGGGATAAATAATAAAATAAAAAATATATATTTGTTTTCATTTTTCTATTAGGGCTAAAGTTGGGCTAAGGAAAGGGTTAGGGCTAAGGTTACGGTTAGCGTTAGGGTTACCACTAGGGTTAGGGTTAGTATTAGGGTTAACACTAGAGTTAGCATTAGGGTTAGTGTTAGGGTTTGCGTTAAGGTTAGTGTTAGCATTAGGGTTAGGGTTAAGGTTATGGTTGGGATTACAGTTAGGGTTGAGATTAAGATTAGGGGTGTATTAGGGATAGGTTTGTGGTTAGGGTTATAGTTAGGGTTGTGATTAGGGTTAGGGATGTGTTGGGGTTAGAGTTGTGGTTAGGGTTGGGATTCAGGTTAGGGGTGTGTTGGGGTTAGTTTTGTGGTAAGGGTTAGGGTTGGGAATAGGGTTAGGGGTGTGATGGGGTTAGGATTGGAGTTAGAATTGGGGTGTTTCCACTGTTTAGGTACATCGGGGGTCTCCAAACGTGACATGGCACCACCTTTGATTCCAGCCAATTTTACGTTCAAATTGTCAAATGGTGCTCCCTCCCTTCTAAGCCCTGCCATGCACCCAAACAGTGGTTTACCCACCCATGTGGGGTGTCAACATTCTCATGACAAATTGCACCACAACTTTGGTGGTGTAATTTCTTCTGTTACCCTTAAGAAAATAAAAACTTGGTGGAAAAAAAATCATTTTTGTGGAAAAAATATGATTTTTTATTTTCACGGCTCTACATTATAAACTTCTGTGAAGCACTTGGGGGTTCAAAGAGATCACCACGCATCTAGGTAAGTTTCTTGGGGGGTCTAGTTTCCAAAATGGTGTCTCTTGTGTTTTTTTTCACTGTTTAGGCATATCAGGGGCTCACCAAATGCGACGTGGCATCTCAATTCCAGCCAATTCTGCATTGAAAAAGTCAAACAACTCTCTTTCCCTTCCGAGCCTTGCCATGCACCCAGTGGTTTACCCCCACATACAGGGTATCAACATATTCAAGAGAAATTGCACCACAAAGTTTGTGGTTCATTTTCTCTTTTTACACATGTGAAAATAGAAAAATAAGTTCTGAATTAAAATGTTTGTGAAAAAAGTTAAATGTTCATTTTTTCCTTCCACATTGCTTCAGTTCCTGTGAAGCACGTAAAGGGTTAATAAACTTCTTGAATGTGGTTTTTAGCACATTGAGGGGTGCAGTTTTTAGAATGGTGTCACGTTTTGGTAATTTCTGTTATTTTGACCCCTCAAAGTGACTTCAAATTTGATGTGGTCCCTAAAAAAATGGTTTTGTAAATTTTGTTGTAAAAATGAGAAATCGCTGGTCAACTTTTAACCGTTATAACTTCTTAACAAAAAAAAACTATTTCCAAAATTGTGCTGATGTAAAGTAAACATGTGGTAAATGTTATTTATTATTTTGTGTGACATAGCTCTCTGATTTAAGGGCATAAACATTCTAAGTTTGAAAATTGCAAAGTTTTCAAAATTTTCACCATATTTAGTTTTTTTTCATATATATAAACACAAGTCATATTGAATATGTTTTACAGCTAACATGAAGTACAATATGTCATGAAAAAATCTGTCTCAGAATCAGTGGGATCCGTTGAAGCGTTCCAGAGTTATAACCACATAAAGTACCTGTGATCAGAATTGCAAAAATTGGCTTGGTCATTAAGCAGCAAATTGGCTCTGTCACTAAAGGGTTAACTGTATAACTTTTTGCTCTATTCCCTGCAGGAATACTAGCAATTATCACACTTTACAGTACACCTTTTCATGGCTATGCCATCTAGATAATTGTTTTTCATGCACTATAAATCAAATGCTGTTTATGCATATCTTTTGACTCTTTAGTCCCTGATTGCACTTTCACTATGGCACTTTACCCTTCCTGTATTTTCATTTTCCTAGTAAGTTTCCACTACTTAATTTTATCCCACCAACACTTTTTCTATCCACTTTCCGATACCTTAACAGGGTTTCTACGATCACGCTTTATGCGCACCCCCAATTTCCTTCCCATGTTTGATGTCTGACGGTGCCCTTTATCAGCTGAAGTAATGTGCACGTGTCCTCTGTATCAATACTTGGTCACTATAGTAAATATTGTGACGAATGTAGCAGTGCGCATGCACGTTCTCCCTTCCTCCGGACTTCCTGTGACGCCACATCAGGTGACCCGCATGCGCTACACATGCAGGTCACTGAGCGCCATTACGGAAGTCCTTCTTCATATGGAGGCAGGATGTGAGCGTGCGAAGCGCCGATGAAATCTGCAATTGGTCAATTACTCCTCCATGATAGCACCGCCCTTCCACTGATCACACCAATGATTGGGATCAAAACGAAAGTAGGAATGAGGATGAGAATTTAGGAGGAGCTTTTTAAATATAATGTAGCATAGATGGGAAGTAAGAAAAAAAGTTGGAACAGCACACATACAGGAATTATTCGGGTGCAAGGCCTCCGAGCATAAAATCCCTTCCTTGTAATAGTATATGAAAAATGAAAAACAAGGCAGCACTCGAATATTTACCAAAATACCAAAATACAAAAGCCTGGCTTGAGAAAGGCTCATTGTAGCCGAAACGTCTCCACACCACCAGGACTATTACAGTCCCTTTTGTATTTTGGTAAATATTGCAGTGCTGCCTCTTTTTTTCATTTTTTTAGAGGCAAGTAGTTATAGGAGACAGAAAAAGTACAAATATTATTTATTTATGTAAGTATTTATTTTATTAACCGGAATCAATGATGAATTGAAATGTGTCCTCTCTTCTCTGCTTAGCTAGTAATTATATAATCCAACACACACTTTCAGGTAGCTGTAAGCAAAATGACCTACAACATATAAAATGAAATATTTTTTTTCTCTTTTGTAACATGTATATAAATGATGTCCTAGGGAAATCTGGTCACAACACTTTTCCTTCTCCATTATAATGAGATATAACAGCAGGAGGACTGCAAACTGAACCACTGAATAAACAATGACATTGTAGACCCTGTTGACTTCTTCTATGGTCTTGGAGAATGTCTTTGTCATGACACTGGCGTATGTTCCTGTTTTTTCTTAAATAAAAATGACCAGTAAAAAGGAAAGTCATATACTGGATATTGTGTATTTAATTCTAACCTTTCTCTTCCTACAGAGTCATATCTTTTTCACTGTTCATGTCTGGTTATAAATATCCTGTTACAAATAAATACTTAATAGCATAATAGCAAGAATGCATATAGCAAAACAGTAATATGAGCCCTTTGAAAGCCGTTGCCTCTTATACAGAAAAAATCATTATGCCCCAGCGTTAATTTTTGGGTGCAAAATATTATACATGGGTGGTGGAAATAAAACATGTGCAGGTTCCCTAGAATGAAAATAGGTGTACCTGGGCTTCTGAGTAATTTGATCTTCATTTGCTGTTAAAGGGACTCTGTCACCTGAATTTGGAGGCAACAATTTTCAGCCATAGGGGCGGGGTTTTCAGGTGTTTGATTCACTCTTTCCTTACCCGCTGGCTGCATGCTGGCTGCAATATTGGATTGAAGTTCATTCTCTGTCCTCCGTAGTACATGCCTGCACAAGGCAATCGCAGCGCTGAGCTGCCATGAGAAAATTCACATGAGTTCAAAGCTGATGAATCCAAACCAGCCTGAAAATACCAATTCATGCATGCCCAGCAGCCAGCGGCTAAATCCAGCAAAGTCAGTCCTTAAATCATTAGTTAAAACTTAACATTTAATATGCATACCTAAAAAACATGAATAATAAATAAAGTGCTCGTGATTCACAGTATATTAGATAAAAAATGGCACAATCTCACCCAAATTGCTGTTTACTGGCACTCAGGATTTTACTCCAACATCATGGTATCCGAGACCAGGAGATGGGGAGAAAGGACATCAAGACCAAAAAACGACAGTGGGGGGAGGGGGGGAACACGGGGGCCTGTTTACTCTGTCATGCCCTCTGCAACTAACTCCCGCCCTTACAAGGGCAGTACCCAAGTGTGAGCCTGTTTTGTGATGCCCATGGTCAGATATAGCCTCCCTGAAAAAAATGTCTTCCCTACGCGTTTCCCCTCCCGTTTGGGGGGTTCATCAGGGGAAGTTATCCAGGCTAGAAAAAACCAAAGTCTCCTGCAGTGGCAGGGTATGACCTCTCTGTATGTCAGAATCCTTTAAGTCTCTATGGTCTCAGAGACCATTTTTTTCCTCACATAGAGGATTCTGACATACAGAGAGGTCATACCCTGCCACTGCAGGAGACTTCGGTTTTTTCTAGCCTGGATAACTTCCCCTGATGAACCCCCCAAACGGGAAGGGAAACGCATAGGGAAGACATTTTTTTCAGGGAGGCTATATCTGACCATGGGCATCACAAAACAGGCTCACACTTGGGTACTGCCCTTGTAAGGGCGGGAGTTGGTTGCAGAGGGCACAACAGGGTAAACAGGCCCCCGTGTCCCCCCCCCCTCCCCCACTGTCGTTTTTTGGTCTTGATGTCCTTTCTCCCCATCTCCTGGTCTCGGATACCATGATGTTGGAGTAAAATCCTGAGTGCCAGTAAACAGCAATTTGGGTGAGATTGTGACATTTTTTATCTAATATACTGTGAATCACGAGCACTTTATTTATTATTCATGTTTTTTAGGTATGCATATTAAATGTTAAGTTTTAACTAATGATTTAAGGACTGACTTTGCTGGATTTAGTTTATATTTAGAGTCAGATAGATTCAGAATAGAACCTCTGGATTGTTGTACTGCTAAATTTCAGCAGCCAGCGGCAAAGCGATTTCCGGTTTCCTGGGAACCTACACTTTTAGTATGAATACCTCTCTCAGGCTTAATTTATGGGTAGCATATCACACTAGAGCAACTACCAATAAGTAGTTGACACAATGAAGCTCACCAATAAAGAAATCATTTAAAATGTAACATTTATTAGAAACACATAAAAGATCCATATAACCACTTAAAATATTTAGACACGAACAGTAACCCTAGATCAGAGGGGAACATCCACCCACAGACTAGCACATATAAATTTAATACGTATCAGAGAAATCAATAATAGCTGGCAAGGAAAGGCTGCACTGTGTAATATGCTAGAGCTGTAACACCTACAACACATGCGTGCCTCACTCTGATACCCATCAGATTAGTGTATAACAAGAGAAAGAAAACCACATCTCTATAATGTATAAACTAATGGGGACCGCGGTGAGTGCCCAAGGTAAATACCAAGTGAAAAAGCCCTGTTCAATAAATCAACAGCCAACACCTTACCAGATAAGTGCCCGTATAGTGGATGTCCTCCTCCGGTGCCCCGACGCGCGTTTCGCCCGCTCAGCTTCTTCCGGGGGCGTAACTACAGAGGTGAGGAGGGTTTATTTAAATAGGATCGTGACCAATGAAAATGCCGATTGTGAGAAAAAGGACCCGTGACGTGAGAGTCCAATGAAGATTCAACGGCGCATGCATTTGTCAAAATACTCCGTGAGAAAGGACACTTCCTGACCTGCGCCAAGAGGACTGCTGAAAGCAAGTCCCTGGTAGGCGCTGTCGGAAGTGTACGGAGCATCGAACAAAGACGCATGCGCACCACCTCCATGGAGTATCCAAAATAAAATAAAAGTGCCATCTAAAATTTGCAAAGGTTGGGACAGACCACGCATGCATCTACCTATACGGGGTTATAACAGGGACATTACACCTGATTTAACCAATAACGGGAAAGGGCTAAGTGCGGAAAGAAAAGGGGGAGGGAGGAAAAAACCTCCTACCCTGTGCAAAACAGTATAACATACAAATGCCGGCAAAGTTTACATGTGAGTGTGAACGAGCCTGTAAATGTAAGCTATAATAAAAGTGCTCGTGAAAGAAAACGCATAAAGTGCCGAAAACCAGAGATATTTAATAACAATCTCATTAAATTAGTAACCTTGTAAAGTGAGAGATGTAAAAACATCTTATACCAAAATGCTAAATACAAAACATTATATATATCCATTAAAACTACGAGTAATCCTAGATATAAGATATGTGTATAGAGTGGATAACCAATAAATAATTACCCCAAGAATATATAAAACACCCCCCAAGGTAATACATGTCCCCTGGAGATAAAACATAAGTGAACATTAAAACCTATACATAAAAATACACATGCCCCAACAATAAGCTCCATATTTCCCCCATTATAGGAAAAGGCAATCATGCATCAAATCCTGGGATAACAAAATATATCATATGAAGTCCATATAATTTTTATGTATTCTTCTCAGGAAAAGAGAGAATTATCATCCCCATATATATCTCTTGTTTCTTCTCCTTGATGAAGGAAGAAAAAAGAAGTCCTCCACACGTAGTCGGTCATGATTGAACCACCACCATCAGCATACATAAACAGACCACGATCCCCTCAGAAAAGTAGAGACTAGTAGAAAAAACATGAAAGTTAATATAGAATAAAAACACAATTAAACTTAAAAACCCCCACCCCTAAAAGGATAACCCCATCAGAGATGAAATGCATAGTGAATAAATACTGGCAACCCACAACACCTACAAAAAGGCCGAAAAACCCAGGGTTTCATTCAGACCATTGGGACTCAAGGTACCCAACCGGTAGATCCACCTACTCTCAACTTGGGCTAATACCTTGGTTAGATCACCGCCCCTAGACCCCAAATGGACTTGGTCAATGGCTTTAATGGCCAGACCTTTGGCATCACAATTGTGATGTTTTTTAAAATGTCTGGGAATGGGTTTCAGATTGTCCGATGGATTTAAGAGCCAGGGAAAATGCTTGGCGATCCAAGGCCACAGATATTTTTTCACGTAACATCCCTGTGGTTTCGCAGGATACCTCCCTTGAGATCAGGGATCTTATGCAAAAATACAGAAATGCACTCCAACGCAAAACTAGGCTGTGG
This sequence comes from Ranitomeya variabilis, assembly GCF_051348905.1. Taxonomy (NCBI): domain Eukaryota; kingdom Metazoa; phylum Chordata; class Amphibia; order Anura; family Dendrobatidae; genus Ranitomeya; species Ranitomeya variabilis. The sequence continues at coordinate 529,509,566 of NC_135237.1, read as the reverse complement.
TGGAACCGGTCCTCTTTGGAAAATTATTTTGATAAGAAAATAGTCCCTAGGGGACTACGTATTCAACTCTACCCTACTTATGAACTCGGGGAGCAGGAGTTGATAAAAAAAATGGATGTCAATTGCCTCCAAATGCTCTCTGGAGTTTATACAAATATTGATTGAAAATAACACTAAATCTTTGATGGAGATTGATAAGGAGTTGGAAAACTTATCTAGAACCCTCTCCAAAGATATGCCTGGAGATCAATTTACTAAATGGACTAAGGACTTGGAGGTGGATATCTCTAAGTTAGAAGAGAAAGGCAGTCAGGAAAAACTCAAGAAATACCAGAGGGAGGTGGGTGACTACGACTCCAACAAAATTTATAGATGGCAATCGAGGGACCTAGAGGCCTCTCGGAATACTAGGACTAGGATGGAATCGGATGTCTCTCGTACATCAGAGAGTAATGTCTCTACCAGTGATTCAGAAGCAACACGTGATTTTCAACTAAGGAGTAATGATAGGAGAAGGAAGTTTCCGGAGATGTTTCATAAGTCTCAAAAGGGTCCCAAATCCAAAGATCGTTACCAGGTAGTGAACCTATCTAATCATGTTTTAACCCCTATTCAGTTACAGGTGTTGCAACGGGGCTTAACCTTCTCCCCTACCTGTAATTTAGACACGTTCACATCAGTGAAGGACGTACATCTATTCGCAAGAAAGCTGGTGTTGAAAAAACTACACGCTTCAAATTCTGAGTCGGAATCTTTATCATCACAGACTGACAGGGAGACGTTGGAAGTTTTAATATCTCTGGAGGAGGAAAGTACAACTCCATCTGAGGTGAGCATGGTCCCTGATCAATGCTTTTTGAAAAGTAAGAAATTTCCTTCCCTGGGTGTGTGTCCGGCGGTAGACATTTTTCCCAGGTTGGTTACCCAGGATATTGAACTTTTGTCTAAAAAGCAGGGAGGTAGAAGCAATCTCACACAAAATGAAAGTATGGCCATAGCTGAACTTAAAACGTGGAAAGATATAGTATTTAAAGCGGCAGACAAGGGGGGGAATTTGGTAATTTGGCCTATCCATCAATATGAACATCAGGCCTATAAATTACTAAATGATCCTAAATGTTATCGTAAATTAACATTTAACACCCTGTCCTCTTTCCAGAGCCTTTTGATTGATATAATGGAGGAGGCCTTTATGCAGGGAATTGTTTCCAAGAAATTGGTGTACCACATTAAGAAAAGTCATCCAAGATTGCCTACTTTTTATTTGATCCCGAAAATACACAAGGATCCTCTGGACCTCCGGGTCGTCCCATTGTGGCAGGTAACAACGGACTCTGTGAATTAATTTCGGAGATGGTGGATTATTTTCTGAAACCACTAGTTGCATCCCTGCCCTCGTATATCAGAGACACCACGTCAGCTTTACAGAGACTGGATCAGCTTTATCTGGAGGAGGATATGATTATTGTGACTGCTGACGTGGAGTCTCTGTATACTTCTATACGGCATTGTGATGGTTTGAGGGCGGTTCAGTTTTTCTTACGTTCCAGTTCTCTAGATAGCCCTTTGGTGGAATTGATTTTGAAACTTTTGGAGTTCCTCCTAACCCACAACATTTTTATTTTTAATGATCATATTTTCCTCCAATTACAGGGTACAGCGATGGGGGCCTCCTGTGCCCCCTCGTATGCGAACTTGTTTTTGCGGGCTTGGGAGAGGGATGTCTTCCATAATGATAATATCCAGGCAGTGAACCATGTTCACAACTGGATGAGATATATCGACGACATCCTGTTTTTCTGGGATGGTCCGGCGGATGGTTTGAAGGATTTGATTTCCTATCTTAATAGTAACGATCAAAATATTTGATTAACTTTTAAATATGGTAGGGAGATTGATTTTCTGGACATTAAAATGACGGTGGATCTGGATGGCCGACTAAATACGGATGTATTTAGAAAATCTACGGCCACCAATTCATTCCTGGTTGCTAGCTCCTCACACCCCCCTTCCACTATCCGTGGAATCCCAGTGGGCCAGTTTCTGAGAGCGAAGAGAATCTGCTCGAATGAAAATAATTTTGAAGAGCAGGCCATTGATCTTACACGGAGATTCACGGAAAGGGGCTACAGCAAAAGAATGATCAGGAAGGGGTATCAAAGGGCCTGCGGAATAAGTCGGGATTGTTTATTATATGGTCCACCCAATGTCAAAAAAATGGATAATCAACATCCAATAAGGTTTATTTCAACGTTCAGTAATCGGTGGAATGACCTGAAGGACATTGTTCGAAAACATTGGGAAGTTTTGAGAGTGGATCCGACTTTACGACGGATTTTACCTGAATTACCATCTTTTGTACCCAAAAGGTCGGCCAATCTGAAGGATATTCTGGTACGGAGTCATTATGACCCTAAAAACACTGGCTTGAAATCGTCCTCTGGATCACCTGGCTTTTTTCCATGCGGCCTTTGCAAGGGATGTCTTAACCACATTAAGTCGAAGACCTTCTGTAATCACGATGGATCCCGCTCTTTCGTTATCTGGAAACACCTTAGTTGCAGCTCGCAAGGAGTCATCTATCATGCACAGTGTCCGTGTGGGAAGGTGTATATTGGTTTAACCACACGTGAACTAAAGGTAAGGACACGGGAACACGTTAAAGATATTGAGAGGGCTAGGACTAGTGAAGACGATTCAACACTGAAACCCATTCCCAGACATTTTAAAAAACATCACAATTGTGATGCCAAAGGTCTGGCCATTAAAGCCATTGACCAAGTCCATTTGGGGTCTAGGGGCGGTGATCTAGCCAAGGTATTAGCCCAAGTTGAGAGTAGGTGGATCTACCGGTTGGGTACTTTGAGTCCCAATGGTCTGAATGAAACCCTGGGTTTTTCGGCCTTTTTGTAGGTGTTGTGGGTTGCCAGTATTTATTCACTATGCATTTCATCTCTGATGGGGTTATCCTTTTAGGGGTGGGGGTTTTTAAGTTTAATTGTGTTTTTATTCTATATTAACTTTCATGTTTTTTCTACTAGTCTCTACTTTTTTGAGGGGATCGTGGTCTGTTTATGTATGCTGATGGTGGTGGTTCAATCATGACCGACTACGTGTGGAGGACTTCTTTTTTCTTCCTTCATCAAGGAGAAGAAACAAGAGATATATATGGGGATGATAATTCTCTCTTTTCCTGAGAAGAATACATAAAAATTATATGGACTTCATATGATATATTTTGTTATCCCAGAATTTGATGCATGATTGCCTTTTCCTATAATGGGGGAAATATGGAGCTTATTGTTGGGGCATGTGTATTTTTATGTATAGGTTTTAATGTTCACTTATGTTTTATCTCCAGGGGACATGTATTACCTTGGGGGGTGTTTTATATATTCTTGGGGTAATTATTTATTGGTTATCCACTCTATACACATATCTTATATCTAGGATTACCCGTAGTTTTAATGGATATATATAATGTTTTGTATTTAGCATTTTGGTATAAGATGTTTTTACATCTCTCACTTTACAAGGTTACTAATTTAATGAGATTGTTATTAAATATCTCTGGTTTTCGGCACTTTATGCGTTTTCTTTCACGAGCACTTTTATTATAGCTTACATTTACAGGCTCGTTCACACTCACATGTAAACTTTGCCGGCATTAGTATGTTATACTGTTTTGCACAGGGTAGGAGGTTTTTTCCTCCCTCCCCCTTTTCTTTCCGCACTTAGCCCTTTCCCGTTATTGGTTAAATCGGGTGTAATGTCCCTGTTATAACCCCGTATAGGTAGATGCATGCGTGGTCTGTCCCAACCTTTGCAAATTTTAGATGGCACTTTTATTTTATTTTGGATACTCCATGGAGGTGGTGCGCATGCGTCTTTGGTCGATGCTCCATACACTTCCGACAGCGCCTACCAGGGACTTGCTTTCAGCAGTCCTCTTGGCGCAGGTCAGGAAGTGTCCTTTCTCACGGAGTATTTTGACAAACGCATGTGCCGTTGAATCTTCATTGGACTCTCACGTCACGGGTCCTTTTTCTCACAATCGGCATTTTCATTGGTCACGATCCTATTTAAATAAACCCTCCTCACCTCTGTAGTTACGCCCCCGGAAGAAGCTGAGCGGGCGAAACGCGCGTCGGGGCACCGGAGGAGGACATCCACTATACGGGCACTTATCTGGTAAGGTGTTGGCTGTTGATTTATTGAACAGGGCTTTTTCACTTGGTATTTACCTTGGGCACTCACAGCAGTCCCCATTAGTTTATACATTATAGAGATGTGGTTTTCTTTCTCTTGTTATACACTAATCTGATGGGTATCAGAGTGAGGCACGCATGTGTTGTAGGTGTTACAGCTCTAGCATATTACACAGTGCAGCCTTTCCTTGCCAGCTATTATTGATTTCTCTGATACATATTAAATTTATATGTGCTAGTCTGTGGGTGGATGTTCCCCTCTGATCTAGGGTTACTGTTCGTGTCTAAATATTTTAAGTGGTTATATGGATCTTTTATGTGTTTCTAATAAATGTTAAATTTTAAATGATTTCTTTATTGGTGAGCTTCATTGTGTCAACTACTTATTGGTAGTTGCTCTAGTGTGATATGCTTTGAGAAGTACCTCTAGTTTAGTGTGGGACATTTTAGTGATTAATTTATGGGTAGGTAGAATCCTCCTGCAAATTTAAACCTCCACAGGCTGCAGGGCAGAGTGCTCAGTCAGAAAGCTAATATACAAATAACAAAAAACTTACACTATAGAGGTGGCAACTCCTAGTTCGCACCTGTACCAATCAGTTTTCTGATTCAGAATTGTTAGTCAATTATTTTGTTATTTGCATGATAGCTCTCTGACTGAGCACTGCATGCTGGGCATGCATGAATTGGCCAAATTTTGCGCTAAGTATCTATTTTTCATTATCTATAGCAATAATGCTATTCATATTTCATATTTTTCATATGTACATACTTTAGAACTACAGAGTGCAACTTTATTTGTTTGTTACAGCCTGAGAATAACAGCCCCCAACTGCTTGCTTTAGCTTGGCTGGTTGTTAAAAATGGGGGGAACCCTATGCCATTTATTTTTAATTATTAATTTAAATAATTATAAAGTGCGTGGGACCCCTCTATTTGTGATAGCCAGCCATGATAAAGCTGACAGGTGAGGGTTGCAGCCCGCAGCTGTCAGTTTTGTCTGCGCTGTTTATCAAAAGTAAAGTAGTGTTTTTTAAATTATTTATTTATAGCAGAGGTGTTGGCTGATGACTTCTACCTTCAGCGTTAAATGCTTTAGCTTTTATCAGTGTCAGCAGGTGTTGACTGATGAGAGCAGTACTCGCCCATCAGCTGATGACTTTGATCAGTGGAAAAATTTTTACTGCCGGTAACAGCTGCTGGCTCAAGATATCCTCTGACAACATGGGAACCACAGTTCTCTGACTGGTGGTAATGATCTGATCAGCAGTAGTGAGCCTGTATTTACTGCGCTGTCATGCAGATGGCAGCATGGCAAGCAACGGATATTTGTGCCCCCCATTCATTTGATTGGGGTCCAGGTTCGAGTGTCATTATGTTACCTGAACCAAACTTTTTTTAGATGTTCAGCCGATCCACCCTTACCTGAACATCCACGGATTCACCCGTCACTAATCAAGATCTCTAGAGATGGACTTGAGATTGTTGATTTTTTTAAACAATTTTGGTTCTGAAGCCCTCACATGGTGCTTTTCTCCTCTTTCTGTTCTTCATGCTTAGTGTCATGACACAGCTGTTGGGTGACCTGGGACCAGGGGCTCCTTCCCTGTCCCAGACACGAGGGGGCACCCTAGCTCGCCCTATTCTCCAGGATACTTCTGTCTGAAGGTGACAATGCTGGGGCCACCTCCCTTACCTTATTATCTTGAGTTAGCCCTCCATCTTTTCTCTTCCCACACCCAGTGAAGAGGGGTGCTACTCTGTACCGCAGTACACCATCCCAACAAACAAGGTAACAAAAAACACCAGGCATACAAAATATTCACTCACATATAACAGAGGGATGCACCTTGGAGTGGAGGAAGGGGAATACACTGTGTTCCAAATTATTATGCAAATAATATTTCCTCATATTTTCTCTAAATTACCTATCTGAATTGCAGTCATTGTTATTTTCCAGTCATCTACTATTCTAGTATAATTGCAATGTTTTGGAAAAAACTGCCTATGAAAACAGTATCTTTAAAAAAAAAAAATAAACACTCAAAATGTATGTTCCAAATTATTATGCACAGCAGAGTTTTCAACCTTTTTTTTTTATTTTGAACAAAAAAATGGTCAATTGTGAAGTTATAAGCATTATCAGCTTATTACAAAATGAAATTAAACAGTTTTCAAGTGAAAACTTTATTCTAGGTGATGTTACATTTGCACGTAGGACCCCTTGTTCGAAAGAAGCTTCTGAACTCTCTCGTCCATTGAATTTGTCAGTTTTTGGATGGTTTCTGCTTCAATTGTTTTGCATGTGGACAGAATACCCTCCCAGAGCTGTTGCTTAGATGTGAACTGCCTCCCGCCATCATAGACACTCCTTTTGATGATGCTCCAGAGGTTCTCAATGGGGTTGAGGTCAGGGGAAGATGGTGGCCACACCATAAGTTTGTCCTCTTTTATGCCCATAGCAGCCAGAGATGCAGATGTGTTTTTTGCAGCATGAGACGGTGCATTATCATGCATGAAAATGATCTTGCTGCGGAAAGCACGGTTCTTCCTCTTTAACCATGGCAGGAAGTGTTGTTTTAGAAACTCCACATAGATTATGGAGTTCATCTTTACCCCTTCAGGGATCATAAAGGGGCCCACAATCTCTCTCCCCATGATTCCAGCCCAAAACATTACTCCACCTCCTCCTTGTTGGTGCCTTAGCCGTGTTTTCATGGGGTGTCCATCCTCCACTCCATCCATCTGGACCTTCGAGCGTTGCATGGCACTCATCGGTGAACAAAACAGTTTGGAAGTCAGTCTTCATGTATCGTTTGGCCCACTGGAGCCGTTTCTGCTTGTTGCAGTGGATAGAGGTCGTCGACAGGATGGCTTACACACAGCTGCAAACCTCTGAAGGACCCTGCATCTTGTTGTTCTGGGGATGTTGGAGGCACAAACAAATACAGCAAAGTCAGCTCTTTAAATCCTAGTTAAAACTTAGCATTTATTAATACACCTAAAATAAAAATATAAATAGAAATTGTGTACATAAAGTGCTCGTGATTAACAGTGCACTAGATAAAAAATGGCACAATCTCACCCAAATTGTTAGCTGGCCCTCGGAATTCTGCTCCATATAACATGAGACCAGATGATGGGGAGAAAGGACATCAAGACCAAACAAACGACATAGGGGGGAGTGGGGAACACGGGGGCCTCTTTACCCTGTCGTGCCCTCTGCAATTAGCTCCCGCCCTTACAAGGGCAGTACCCAAGTGTGAGTCTATTTTTCGGTGCCCCTGGTAAATATAGCCTCCCCGAAAAAAAGTGTGTGTCTTCCCTACGCGTTTCCCCACCCGTTTGGGGGGTTCATCAGGGGAAGTTTATCCGGGCTAAAGAAAAATGAACGAAGTCACCTGCAGTGGCAGGGTATGACCTCTCTGTATGCCGAGATCCTGTGTATAAGAAAAAATGGTCTCACCATTTTTTCTTATACACAGGATCTCGGCATACAGAGAGGTCATACCCTGCCACTGTAGGTGACTTCGTTCGTTTTTCTTTAGCCCGGATAAACTTCCCCTGATGAACCCCCCAAACGGGTGGGGAAACGCGTGCACCCTCTGGCGGTATTTTCTGAGCAGAAACCTGAGCCTATGCAATGTGACAGGATTCTGACCAGAGTTGAACGGCAAAACCACAGACGTCAGAATGGGTTGTGCTTTTACTGTGGTGATTCTGCTCATGTTATCTCAGCATGCTCTAAGCGCACAAAAAGGGTTGCCAAGTTTGTCACCATTGGTACTGTACAACCTAAATTCATTTTGTCTGTTACTTTGATTTGCTCTCTGTCATCCTACCCAGTTATGGCTTTTGTGGATTCAGGTGCTGCCCTGAATTTGATGGATTTGTCATTTGCCAGGCGCTGTGGTTTTATCTTGGAGCCTTTACAATTCCCTATTCCGCTAAAGGGAATTGATGCTACACCATTGGCCAAGAATAAACCTCAGTACTGGACTCAATTGACCATGTGCATGGCTCCTGTACATCAGGAGGTAATTCGCTTTCTGGTGCTACATAATTTGCATGCTGTTGTCGTGTTGGGTCTGCCATGGCTGCAGGCTCATAATCCAGTCCTGGATTGGAAAGCAATGTCTGTGTCAAGTTGGGGTTGCCAGGGGATTCATGGCGATGCTCCTTTGGTGTCAATTGCTTCTTCTACTCCTTCTGAAGTCCCTGAATTTTTGTCGGACTACCAGGATGTATTTGATGAGCCCAAATCCAGTGCCCTACCTCCTCATAGGGATTGTGATTGTGCCATAAATCTGATTCCTGGTAGTAAGTTCCCTAAGGGACGACTTTTTAATTTGTCTGTACCAGAACATACCGCTATGCAGAGTTATATAAAGGAGTCCTTGGAGAAGGGACATATTCGCCCGTCCTCGTCCCCTTTAGGTGCGAGGTTCTTTTTTGTGGCCAAGAAGGATGGTTCTCTGAGACCCTGTATAGATTATCGCCTTCTAAATAACATCACGGTCAAATTTCAGTATCCCTTGCCACTGTTGTCCGATCTGTTTGTCCGGATTAGGGGGGCCAGTTGGTTCACCAAGATAGATCTTCGAGGAGCGTATAATCTTGTGCGCATAAAGCAGGGCGATGAATGGAAAACAGCATTTAATACGCCTGAAGGCCATTTTGAGTACTTGGTGATGCCTTTTGGGCTTTCTAATGCCCCCTCTGTGTTTTAGTCCTTCATGCACGATATCTTCCGAGAGTACCTGGATAGATTTATGATTGTGTACCTGGATGATATTTTGGTCTTTTCTGATGATTGGGAGTCTCATGTGAAGCAGGTCAGGATGGTATTTCAGGTCCTGCATGCCAATGCCTTGTTTGTGAAGGGCTCTAAATGTCTCTTCGGAGTCCAGAAGGTTTCCTTTTTGGGCTTTATTTTTTCTCCTTCTACTATCGAGATGGATCCAGTCAAGGTCCAGGCTATTCATGACTGGACTCAACCTACATCTGTGAAGAGTCTTCAGAAGTTCTTGGGTTTTGCTAATTTTTACCGTCGCTTCATCACTAATTTTTCTAGTGTGGTGAAGCCTTTGACGGATTTGACCAAGAAGGGTTCTGATGTGACGAATTGGTCTCCTGCGGCCATGGAGGCCTTTCAGGAGTTGAAACGTCGGTTTTCTTCGGCTCCTGTCTTGCGCCATCCCGATGTCTCTCTTCCCTTTCAGGTCGAGGTTGATGCTTCTGAGATTGGAGCAGGGGCTGTTTTGTCGCAGAGAAGCTCTGATGGCTCTGTGATGAGACCATGTGCTTTCTTTTCAAGAAAGTTTTCGCCTGCCGAGCGGAATTATGATGTTGGTAATCGAGAGTTGTTGGCAATGAAGTGGGCATTTGAGGAATGGCGACATTGGCTTGAGGGAGCCAAGCATCGTGTGGTGGTCTTGACGGATCACAAGAATTTGACTTATCTCGAGTCTGCCAAACGGTTGAATCCGAGACAGGCTCGATGGTCGCTGTTTTTCTCTCGTTTCAATTTTGTGGTTTCATATCTTCCGGGTTCGAAAAACGTGAAGGCTGATGCCCTTTCTAGGAGCTTTGTACCTGACTCCCCGGAAGTTTCTGAACCGACTGGTGTTCTCAAAGAGGGGGTGATTTTGTCTGCTATCTCTCCTGATCTGCGACGGGTGTTGCAGGAGTTTCAGGCCAATAGACCTGACCGTTGTCCACCGGAGAGACTGTTTGTCCCAGACAAATGGACCTGTAGAGTTATTTCCGAGGTTCATTCTTCGGTGTTGGCGGGTCATCCTGGGATTTTTGGTACCAGGGATTTGGTGGCGAGATCCTTTTGGTGGCCTTCCTTGTCGCGGGATGTGCGTTCCTTTGTGCAGTCCTGTGGGATTTGTGCTCGGGCCAAGCCTTCGTGTTCTCGTGCCAGTGGATTGCTTTTGCCTTTGCCTGTCCCGAAGAGGCCTTGGACGCATATTTCCATGGATTTTATTTTGGATCTTCTTGTCTCTCAGAAGATGTCTGTCATCTGGGTGGTTTGTGATCATTTTTCCAAAATGGTCCATTTGGTACCCTTGCCTAAGTTGCCTTCCTCCTCCGATTTGGTGCCACTGTTTTTTCAGAATGTGGTTCGTTTACATGGTATTCTGGAGAACATTGTGTCCGACAGAGGATCCCAGTTTGTGTCCAGATTTTGGCGATCCTTTTGTGCTAAGATGGGCATTGAATTGTCTTTTTCGTCAGCCTTCCATCCTCAGACGAATGGTCAAACCGAACGAACTAATCAGACCTTGGAAACTTATTTGAGATGTTTTGTTTCTGCTGACCAGGGTGATTGGGTGACTTTTTGCCATTGGCTGAGTTCGCCCTCAATAATCGGGCTAGTTCTGCTACTTTGGTTTCACCTTTCTTTTGCAATTCTGGTTTTCATCCTCGTTTCTCCTCAGGTCAGGTTGAGTCTTCTGACTGTCCTGGGGTGGATTCTGTGGTGGATAGGTTGCAGCAGATTTGGAACCATGTGGTGGACAATTTGACTTTGTCCCAAGAGAAGGCTCAGCGCTTTGCTAACCGCCGTCGCTGTGTGAGTCCCCGACTTCGTGTGGGGGATTTGGTATGGTTGTCTTCTCGTTATGTCCCAATGAAGGTTTCCTCTCCTAAGTTGAAGCCTCGTTTCATCGGTCCTTATAAGATTTTGGAAATCCTCAACCCTGTGTCTTTTCGTTTGGACCTCCCAACATCGTTTGCCATTCATAATGTGTTCCATAGGTCATTGTTGCGGAGATATGTGATGCCTGTGGTCCCTTCTGTTGATCCTCCTGCTCCGGTCTTGGTCGAGGGGGAGTTGGAATATGTGGTGGAGAAGATCTTGGATTCTCGTATTTCGAGATGGAGGCTTCAGTACTTAGTGAAATGGAAGGGTTATGGTCAGGAGGATAATTCCTGGGTTGTCGCCTCCGATGTCCATACGGCCGATTTGGTTCGTGCCTTTCATTTGGCTCATCCTGATTGGCCTGGGAGCTCTGTTGAGGGTTCGGTGACCCCTCCTCAAGGGGGGGGTACTGTTGTGAATTCCGTTCTCGGGCTCCCTCCTGTGGTCATGAGTGGTACTGTGTGAGTTTGTTCTTGGGCTCCCTCTGGTGGCCTTTAGCGATATGGCTGGTCTTGGCTGGGCTCAGCTGTTTCATCTCCTGCTAGGCTGGGCCTATTTAACTCACCTGGACCTTTACTTGTCGCCTGCTGTCGGTGTATTCAGTCCTGATCCTGTGCTCTCCTGAATATTCCTTGTGACCAGTCTCCTGCTCTGAGAAGCTAAGTTTGCTTGTTCAGTTTTTCATTATTTCCTTGAAAACGTTTCTCATTATATTATGAGTTCAGCCCAGCTTGCTTTTATGTGATTTTTTGCTTGTTGGTTAGTTCTGGGGTGCGGAGTGCACCCCTCACATCGTGAGTCGGTGTGGGGGTTCTTGTATTCTCTGCGTGGTTTATTTTTGATAGGTGTCTGTGCGGTCAGTACAAAAACTATCTATTTTCTGCCTATCTAGTATTAGCGGGCCTCATTTGCTAAATCTGTACATTTGTGTTTTCCCCTTAACTCACCGTTATTATTTGTGGGGGGCTATATAAAACTTTGGGGATATTTCTCTGAGGCAAGTGAGGTCTTTGCTTTCTCTCTAGGGGTAGTCAGTTTCTCAGGCTGTGACGAGACGTCTAGGTTTTCAGGTAACGTTCCACAGCTGCCTTTAGTGTGTTTGGATAGGATCAGGATTGCGGTCAGTATAGCTTCCACATCCCCAGAACTTGTCCTATATACTCAGGGTATATTTGTCAGGTCAGTTTGAGATCCTACCACCAGGATCATAACACTTGCCCCTCTTCACACTTAGGAGGTGCTGGTCAGTTTTCTTACTATATATATATATATATATATATATATATATATATATATATATATATATATATATATATATGTATATACAATATATATTTTTCTATCTATTATTTTTTTTTTAATTGCCCTTGGCTTGATCTTGAGCCATGATGTCTTGATAGATGAACGGTCTGTATGAAAATTGATCTTGTGCAAGCCTAGATAGGTTCACTAGGTTCTTCGCCGATACCTTGATAACGTCAAGCAGTCAGGTTTCTGGTCTTCCTCTTCACCTTATTCCTTCTATTCTTCCAATCATGATGTCCTTCTCCAGTGATTGATGTGTGCCCTTAATAAGTCAGTTGCAGCTTGGCAATCTTTGCTTTGAGTGACATGTATGGCTTGATTTGCTCTAAAATTGATTTATTTGCTCTACTTGCCATCCATGGTATTGATAACTTTCTTCTTCAGCACCACATTTCAAACGCATCAATTTTTATTTACTTATTTATTTACTATCCAGGTAAATATATATACACACAGGAAATACAAAGATGTTAGTGTGAGTGAATTGATTTCTGAAGCCTTACACTGTACATAAGCATTTATCTCACCAGGACAGCACTTTTCCATATGCTCTGTAATGATATAATTGATATAATAAAAGGTGGCCAGGACCCCCCAATATTCATAAAAGTGGAGAGTTGTTTATAAAGAGAAGCTTTTTCTTTAACCAATCTGTGCTGGGGAAATGTATGGTCAGTCACCATTTTTTTTAGCTGGACTTATGACAATCAAGAGAACATGTTTATGAGACCTTCGTGCGGCTTCCTCCTCCTAACATGTTGAAACTCATAGTTTAACTGTTGATAGTTAATTACATTTCTTATGTTTATTTATTTGTTTACGCTGTATTTTTTTCCCTTTTTTAATCCACCTGATACCCACAATTGCATATTATACTTTTCTTACGTCTGAATTTTTGCTGTGAAGTCTATAATAAGTACATACGGTACTCTAGAGCCCTGTGATAAACTGCAGATTATATCTTTATTGATCTACTGGATTTGCAACAAAAAAAATTATATGTATGGAGTCTGCAATCCTTTGTTGTATTTAAGCAAGTTTGGGCGAAACCTCTGTCTAAACAGTCAGGCGTTCCTTCGGACTTATCAACAAGACATAACGACGGAAGACTTTACTGTGTGACATTTCAGAGATCATAAAAATTAAAATCTTTCTCATTTCACTATGGAGGAGACTTATAAAAGTGCTCATTACTTCTTGGATTCTTTTTGTGAAATGGCAAATGTCTTAGACTGTGTCTCAGGATCTTCATCTACATTACATTAAGTCTTGTCATTGTCTGTAGTGTTATTAGTTAAGCTATATCATTTAGCTATTTGAGGTCATTAACGTTTTGAAAACTTATTCATATTCCTTCTATTATATATGTCTTCTTTTTATGTTTATCTATTTATTTTTACATTTTGCAGCTAGAGATATTTTTCAGAGCAGTCAAGCAGGCGTGTGTATTTCCTATACTAGAAGTCATTCAGTGTAATTACTATACATTCCGTTCCTTACACAGTTCCTTAGTCCGGCTGATGTGTTCTTGATAGGAAAAGCACCAATTGCTGACAGAAACAAACCAGCAGTAATACACATTTATGCTCCATTGCAGCACCATATGGCTATATCTTTATACTAATCTGACACTCACCAAGGCTAACAGATATTTTCAGGCCAAATCTAATCAACCTTTAATTATATTAAAATACTATTTCAAAATATTAGTTATAATTGCCCCACATTGCTCCATTATAGTCAGCAATGACATTAAACATTAACAAGAATAGTCTATCACGAGTGTACAAAAATATTGTTTCTGCCCTCTGCATGGGCTCTCTCTAAATGTATTCTTTCTCTTAGCTATCTGTTGTGATGTCTCCCATACACAGAACACACATACTCGATGGATTCTTGCTCTCCTTTATACGTATATCACAATTTCAGAGGTATCAGCGGCATGGAAGATATTAGACAATAGTATTGACCAGTGTAGCTGTGAATCAGTACTTGGGGTAAAAAAAACCCTGACTATTGACTATAAAAGGCAGCAGTAATCTGACACCTAAGTGAGCTGACATTCTGCATTGTTTTGATCAAAATATATTTTAGCTGCATCATACTATCATAAATATAGGAAGCAATAAGGGAGGTGGTAGGTAAAGTAAAATAAGTATATTTCACTGATAAAATATATTACAATTTTCATATGTTTGTATATACTGTGGATTTAAGCAGAGTTAATTCAGACAATAACAACCGCTTGGAGAAAAAAAGTAAAGTAAGCTATTTTATTTATTTTAATTTATAAACTAGTATTTTTTACTATCTCTTTTTTATCTTATAAGCAACTAAAAAACAAGCAGTTAATTTCTGGAAATTAATGAAGTTGGTCACAAATACCTGTTTAAAATGTTGAGTTAAAATGTAAAAATAAGGTTATCATTATGGAGAAAGTGTCTTTTACACATGATCACGTGCATAAATGGCTAATACATAAAAGTCACACCACTTGGATTCCTATCTCTGACTCCTTGTAGACATGGCCAAGTTTGTGAATCCCTCTCCTCTGGAAAGCTCCTTAGTTCTTTCTGTAACTCCTGGGGAATGACAAGGACAAACTCGTCATTAAAGACAATTTAACAGGCACTAGAGAACTTGCACCGGCGAAATAGTGTCATTATCTTTTTGGCATCCATAGTTAAAGGGGTATTTCCATCTCCAAGATCATATCCCAATATGTTGTAGGTGTAATAATAATAATAATAATAATAATAATAATAGCAAATGCCTCCAATTAGAAATGTAGTAAAGTTCTTCTAATTCACTAATTCACTATGTCACTTGCCCTATGTGCAGGGCATTGCCGTAGCTTAGGTATCCATCGTCATGACCACTAACAGCTAACTTACCAACTGTCATTATATGAGTGGTCTTAATCATGGATACCTATCACATGATCTTTATGTGTATGCCGTTTTATACAATCAAATGTACATCTTGTAGGTTCCATCCATATATGTTTATTTTACTTTGTTTTTCTTATTGGTTTTAATATTGTGTGTGCCTGTCTCTTACATAGCCATCACATACCTACTTGTGTGTTTAATACCGTTTTGCAATTTTTCACTGGATTTTTGTTTTAGTGACCTTTTTTTTTTCAGTTTTTTTATTTTATTTTGTTTAATCCCAAATAGCTCTAATTATATATCCAGGAGTTATATGTGTATCAACCATTATTTAGCATTAGTATTAGACATAAGCATATAATTCTTCAACATTTTGATACACATACAGTATGTAAGAATTAGTGATGAGCGAGTGTTCTTGCTGCTCAGGTTTTCCCGAGCACGCTCGGGTGATCTCCAGGTATTTGAAACGGCTTGGAGATTTTGTTTTCGCTGCCTCAGCTGCATGATTTACAGCTGATAGACAGCTTGAATACATGTGAGGATTCCCCAGCAACCAGGCAACCCCCACATGTACTCAGGCTGGATAGCAGCCGTAAATCATGCAGATGCATCAACAAAAACTAAATCTCCGAGCATTTACAAATACTCGGAGACCACGCGAGCAACGAGTACACTCACTCATCACTAGTAAGAATGGTGGACTGTACTAATGCGTTAATGCCCCTGTAATCTTCAATTGCATTATGCGTCTTTTGTATATCTTGTGTAATATATTGTGAAATGATAATGTATAAAGCATGAGTATTGTAGAGGTAATGCATAAGTGTAACGTATATATTGTGAATAGACTGTGATATGGTAGTGTACAGCATAGGGTAAGACAATAGGTTTAGTGCATACTGGTATATGAGAGTAAGTGTAGTTAGCTGGGGACATAGGATAAGATACAGGTAATGTTTGGGACTGGCCCACAATGGGTAGGTGGTAATGATAGTATAAAGCAGACTACTTCCACAGTAACAAAGGTCAAGTTAGATAGTCAAGATAGACCCATCAGACCATAGGTGAGGTATGCACAGCAAGTTTTAGATGACACATTTCCAGCCCTACTAGCTCAGACTTTGGAAGAGGACTGAAGGAGATATACATCTCCAAGAAGAAACAGCGACCTGTGGAGCTGGCCCAGCTTGGACAGATCACATATAGGGCCACCGATACTTGATCGCATTTGATCCAGGAATTGATTAGTTGGGATGCCTAGAACATCATGGAGGATGATGAAAACTCCTTTGATGTGGACCCAGAGTAATTAAACTGCTTGACAAATCAATAATCTACTGGTAGTCTGGAATCAAATGCCAAGTCCCAAGCAGCTCTAATCCAGGAATTGCTGATTGCATTGAGATCCTGAGCCTCAAGCAGGAAGAGGGGTTGAGTTATGGAATCAGTTTTAGGAGTTCCAATACCCCTACCACCAGCCTTGAACCCTACCTCCATGATGGCTCATCACGAAATAAATCATATCAGGCTACAGAAACTTGTCAATGTTTCATAAGTCCAATACAGAGGCTTATAAACATATGCAAAGCTTTTGAGATCCTGATAATGATGCACAAGGTACCCACAGATGATTGGGCCAAATACTTATGGATTAGTTTGACTGCCTGGGCACAGGATGCTGTTAGATCACTTGAACCTCAGGATTGCCTGAACTATTGGACTATTAAGGATACTTTGTTTGCCCTTTTTACTATCACCCCAAGAGATATCACACCAAGTTCCTGATTTTGTCAACATCGACGACACTGTAAGTGCTAGCTCAATGGTTGGCCTACCCACTCCACTGATGTCCTCTGGGATGTGATTGTGCTCAAGCAACTTATGAAGAAAATAGCCCCAGAAATACAAGAGTGGGTAGCTGACCTGAAGATCGACACCCCAGAATAAGTAGCCCAATTGACCGAAAAGTTTACAGCCAATTGACCCCACTGGAGACCCGATATGCCCACCAATCCCCGAAAACCCCTTAATCAATGATTCAAATGGCCACCAACAATTAGAGCAGGACTATATCACTACCCAGCAGAAGCCCAACCAGGAAAATGATTTACAAACAGGACCCATGATCTGCCCAAACCACAGCGCTCTTATAAGTGCCTTGAACACATGGCCAAAGATTGTCTACAGGGTCGAGACCCCATGGCTGAAGACCATCTCCTGGCCCAGCTTGGCAATGTCTGCCAAAATAAGCCATCAGGTTCTGAGGGATGCTACCCCAGGGATACACAAGCAGCGGATGAAGTGATATACCTTATCCACACTATATGGCAGATTGACAACCCAACACCAGCCAACCTCCATCATCACATCCAGCTAGTCAAGGTTAGTGATATCCAGGCCAAGGGACCTCGGGAATAGTGGGTATTCCATCATCCTGGTCAACCCAGATATTGGCCCCAGAACACCATTTACCACGGTTCGGGTTCATTACTTGGGGAATAGGCACATTTTCATGGGCAATTTACAAGCCAATGTGTGGGGAAGGGAGATGGAGGAGTTGTTAACTGTATATAGGCAGATCTGTGCCATCGAGATGAAGAATCGTGGTGGAGGCGGAACCACACAGTTCGCCTTCATCAGCCTCCAGGATCCACAGGATGTGGAGGACACCATGTTTGGACACAATGAATATGAGTTCGGTTCTTGATGGTTACATGTGGAGCTTCCTAGGTCAACCTGGGGTTCAAGTAGAGGATATGGAGGACCCCGCAGGAGGAACACACCCCCATCCTGGTGAACCGAATGCAGAAGTCTAATCTCAGTGCTTCCCCCTGAGGCAGTTGGCAGGATCTGAAAGAATATATGAGAGAAGTTGGAAATATCTGCTATGCTGATATATGTGAATATGCAATGGGGGTGGTGAAGTTTATTCACAAGGAAGACATTGAACATACTTTGAGGAAAAAACGATGATACAAAGTATCGTTCTCATGAAGATGAAACTGCTTACATTCGTATCTGTGCTAATTAAGAAGGCGGAGGAATGCAACTACACCATGTTTATTCTTAATTATGCCAGACATATTTTTCAGTAAGTAAAGAGACATGAGAATAGATGATCATTCAGTGACCTGCCGCTTATTTTACATAAGGCATATACTATTGTGTGGTAAGAAAAAAAATGTGCATTAACCCCTTAAGCCCCGAGGGTGGTTTGCACGTTAATGACCGGGCCAATTTTTACAATTCTGACCACTGTCCCTTTATGAGGTTATAACTCTGGAACGCTTCAACGGATCTTGGTGATTCTGACACTGTTTTCTCATGAGATATTGTACTTCATGTTAGTGGTAAAATTTATTCGATATAACTTGTGTTTATTTGTGAAAAAAATGGAAATTTGGCAAAAATTGTGAAAATTTCAAAATTTTCTAACTTTGAATTTTTATGCCCTTAAATCACAGAGATATGTCACACAAAATACTTAATAAGTAACATTTCCTACATGTCTACTTTACATCAGAACAATTTTGGAACCAAAATTTTTTTTGTTAGGGAGTTATAAGGGTTAAAAGTTGACCAGCAATTTCTCATTTTTACAACACCATTTTTTTTTAGGGACCACATCTCATTTGAAGTCATTTTGAGGGGTCTATATGATAGAAAATAACCAAGTGTGACACCATTCTAAAAACTGCACCCCTCAAGGTGCTCAAAACCACATTCAAGAAGTTTATTAACCCTTCAGGTGTTTCACAGGAATTTTTGGAATGTTTAAATAAAAATGAACATTTATCTTTTTTTCACACAAAATTTACTTCAGCGCCAATTTGTTTTATTTTACCAAGGGTAACAGGAGAAAATGGACCGCAAAAGATGTTGTACAATTTGTCCTGAGTACGCCGATACCCCATATGTGGGGTAAACCACTTTTTGGGCACATGACAGAGCTCGGAAGCGAAGGAGCGCCATTTGACTTTTCAATGCAAAATTGACTGGAATTGAGATGGGACGCCATGTTGCGTTTGGAGAGCCCCTGATATGCCTAAACATTGAAACCCCCCACAAGTGACACCATTTTGGAAAGTAGACCCCTTAAGGAACTTATCTAGATGTGTGGTGAGCACTTTGACCAACCAAGTGCTTCACAGAAGTTTATAATGCAGAGCCGTAAAAATAAAAAATCATATTTTTTCACAAAAATGATCTTTTCGCCCCCAATTTTTTATTTTCCCAAGGGTAAGAGAAGAAATTAGACCACAAAAGTTGTTGCTCAATTTGTCCTGAGTACAATGATACCCCATATGTGGGGGTAAACCACTGTTTGGGTGCATAGCAGAGCTTGGAAGGGAAGGAGCGCCATTTGACTTTTCAATGCAAAATTGACTGGAATTGAGATGGGACACCATGTCGCGTTTGGAGAGCCCCTGATGTGCCTAGACATTAAAACCCCCCACAAGTGACACCATTTTGGAAAGTAGACCCCCTAAGGATCTTATCTTGATGTGTTTTGAGAGCTTTAAACCCCCAAGTGTTTCACTACAGTTTATAACGCAGAGCCGTGAAAATAAAAAAAAAATTTTTTTCAGAAAAATGATTTTTTTAGCCCCCAGTTTTGTATTTTCACAAGGGTAACAGGATAAATTGGACTCCAAAAGTTGTTGTCCAATTTGTCCTGAGTACGCTGATGCTCCATATGTTGGGGTAAACCCCTGTTTGGGCGCACGGGAGAGCTCGGAAGGGAAGGAGCACTGTTTTACTTTTTCAACGCAGAATTGTCTGGAATTGAGATCGGATGCCATGTCGCATTTGGAGAGCCCCTGATGTGCCTAAACAGTGGAAACTCCCCAATTCTACTTGAAACTAATCCAAACACACCCCTAGCCCTAATCCCAACTGTAACCATAACCACACCCCTAACCCTGACACACCCCTAATTCTAATCTCAACCCTAATCCCAACCGTAAATGTAATCCAAACCCTAACCCTAACTTTAGCCCCAACCCTAACTTTATCCCCAACCCTAACTTTAACCCCAACCCTATCCCTAACTTTAGCCCCACCCTAACTTTAGCTCCAACCCTAGCCCCAACCCTAACCCTAGCCCTAACCCTAGACCTAACCCTAGCCCTAGCCCTAACCCTAGCCCTAGCCCTAACCCTAGCCCTAACCCTAGCCCTAACCCTAACCCTAACCCTAGCCCTAACCCTAACCCTAACCCTAGCCCTAACCCTAGCCCTAACCCTAGCCCTAACCCTAGCCCTAACCCTAACACTAGCCCTAGCCCTAATGGGAAAATGGAAATAAATACATTTTTTAAATTTTATTATTTTTCCCTAACTAAGGGGGTGATGAAGAGGGGTTTGATTTACTTTTATAGCGTTTTTTATATCAAATTTTTATGATTGGCAGCTGTCACACACTAAAAGACGCTTTTTATAGCAAAAAAGTTTTTGCGTCTCCATATTTTGAGACCTATAATTTTTCCGTATTTTGGTCCACAGAGTCATGTAAGGTCTTGTTTTTTGCGGGACGAGTTAATGTTTTTATTGGTAACATTTTCGGACATGTGACCATTTTTGATCACTTTTTATTCCGATTTTTGTGAGGCAGAATGACCAAAAACCAGCTGTTCATGAAGTTCTTTTGGGGGAGGCGTTTATACCGTTCCACGTTTGGCAAAATTGATAAAGCAGTTTTATTCGTCGGGTCAGTACGATTACAGAGATATCTCATTTATATCATTTTTTTATGTTTTGGCGCTTTTATACGATAAAAACTATTTTATAGAAAAAATAATTATTTTGGCATCGCTTTATTCTGAGGACTATAACTTTTTTATTTTTTTGGTTATAATGCTATATGGTGGCTCATTTTTTGCGGGACAAGATGACATTTTCACTGGTACCATGGTTATTTATATCCATCTTTTTGATCGCGTGTTATTTCACTTTTTGTTCGGCGGTATGATAATAAAGCGTTGTTTTTTGGTTAGTTTTTTTTTTTTTCTTACGGTGTTCACTGAAGGGGTTAACTAGTGGGACAGTTTTATAGGTTGGGTCGTTACGGACGCGGCAATACTAAATATGTGTACTTTTATTGTTTTTTTGGGGTTTTTTTAGATAAAGAAATGTATTTATGGGAATAATATTTTTTTTTTCTTCTTTATTTAGGAATTTTTTTTTTTTTTTTTGTACACATGTGGAAATTTTTTTTTTAACTATTTTACTTTGTCCCAGGGGGGGAACATCACAGATCGCCGATCTGATAGTGTGCACAGCACTCTATCAGATCGGCGCTCTTACTCACATCGCTGCAGGCTGCAGCTTTCATCTGCAGCCTGCTCCGGACCCGGAAGTACTCCCTGCAGGACCCGGATGCAGCCTCGCGGCCATTTTGGATCTGGGACCTGCAGGGAGGAGATGCTCGGTACAAGGTGAGTACATTCCCTTGTACCGATCGTCTCAGGGAAGCACGCAGGGAGCCCCCTCCCTGCGCGATGCTTCCCTGTACCGCCGGTACACCGCGATCATGTTTGATCGCGGTGTGCCGGGGGTTAATGTGCCGGGGGCGGTCCGTGACCGCTCCTGGCACATAGTGCCGGATGTCAGCTGCGATAGGCAGCTGACACCCGGCCGCGATCGGCCGCGCTCCCCACGTGAGCGCGGCCGATCGGCTATGACGTACTATCCCGTCACTGGGAATTAAGTCCCAGGTCACCTTGACGGGATAGTACGTCATATGGGATTAAGGGGTTAAGCAAAATGGTGCCAGCGGTGGCGGTCCATTTTAGGGACATTACAAATAAAATGGGATGTGCCCTGAAATGAAGCATATTTTGGGCTACCAACGTTAGTAAGTATTATGACTTAATTCATAATAAATGCTGATCATTCATTTAAGTAATTTTTCAACATTTTTCACAAAGGAGTTTAAAGTAAAGCAGCACTTTTGCAGAGCAACTACATATACAGGTGCTTCACACAAAATTAGAATATCATCAAAAATTAATTTATTTCAGTTCTTCAAATGCAAAAAGTGAAACTCATACATTATATAGAGTTAATACAGAGTAATCTATTTCAAGTGCTTATTTCTGTTAATGTTGATGATTATGGTTTACAGCCAATGAAAACCCAAAAGTCATTATCTCAGCAAATCTGAATATTTTGTAACCAGGTTAAAAAATGATTTTAAAATCTGAAATGTTTGCCTACTGAAATGTATGTTCAGTAAATTCACTCAATACTTGGTCGGTTCTCCTTTTGCATCAATGCGGTGTGGCATGGAGCGATCAGCCTGTGGCACTGCTGAAGTGTTATGGAAGCTCAGGTTGCTTTGATAACTGCCTTCATCTTGTCTGCATTGTTGGGTCTGGTGTACAAAGAGAACAAACTGAACATGATGGTCATAAAAAATTAGCAAGACAAAAATTGAGGTATATAAAAGACAATGTTTATTGAGAAAAGGTAAAAAAGAGATAGGCAATGTATTGTACATGAAGCACAAACAGTACCTGCAACCACCAACACAAGGTCAATTGTGAGAACTGGTAATCACATGGAAAACTTGATAACTGAATAGTACAAAAAACAAATTATGTTATTAAATATACTGTACATGTGAAAAATAACTGATCAAGGTGCTCACAATAGCCAATGAAAAATCTGCTGCAAAATGAATCAAAGTTTCACATTATGGTGTGTATAGATTAATCAAGAGACAGGTGCATAAAGAGCTATGGGTCAGTTCTGATGTGAATTAGGGCATGAATATTAAGGGTATGTTCACACATATTTTTGAGCTCTGCGGATTTTTCCGCACCGGATTTCATAAATCCGCAGGTAAAAGGCACTGCGTTTTACCTGCACATTTTATGCGGATTTTGTGCTGATTCCACCTGCAGTTTTACACCTGTAGATTCCTATTATGGAGCAGGTGTAAACCGCTGTGGAATCCGCATAAAGATTCGACATGCTGCAGAATGTAAACCGCAGCGTTTCCATGCATTTTTTTTCCGCACATGGGCACTGCGGATTGCGTTTTCCACAGATTTACATTGTACTGTAAATGCATGGAAAGCTGCTGCGGACCCACAGTGGTGGATCCACTGTGGATCTGCAGCAAAATCCGCCACATGTGCACAGAGCCTAAAGGAAACCAGGAAAACAGTGGATCTAATGCGTGAATGACAATGCTAATTAAAGGTGATACCACTGTGGGTGTAAATAAATACTGGTGCAAAACACATTAAATATAAGAAACATGCAATGTAATAGTAATGGCTGTATCCTGGTGTGCTGAATCACTAAATCAACATGAAGTATTAAGGACTCGCTTTTCAGAATGAATCCTTCGTCAGGGGGGAGAAGTCTTGTTGGGTCTGGTGTTTCTCATCTTCCTCTTAATAATACCCAAAAGATTCACTATGGGGTTAAGGTCAGGCGAGTTTGCTGCCAATCAAGCACAGTGATACTGTTGTTTTTAAACCAGGTATTGGTACTTTTGGCAGTGTGGACAGGTGCAAAGTCCTGCTGAAGAATGAAATTTCCATCTCGAAAAACCTTGTAGGCAGAGGGAAGCATGAAGTGCTCTAAAATTTCCTGGTTGACAGCTGCGCTGACTTTGGTCTTGATAAAACACAGTGGACCTACACCAGCAGATGACATGGCTTCCCCAAACCATCACTGACTGTGGAAACTTCTCACTAGACCTCCAGCAGCTTGGATTGTGGCCTCTCCACTCTTCCTCCAGTCTCTAGGACCTTGATTTCCAAATGAAATGCAAAATTTACTTTCATATGAAAGAAATCCTTGGACCACTGAGCAACAGTCCAGTTCCTTTTCTCCTTGGCCCAGGTAAGACAATTCTGGCATTGTCTATTAGTCATGAGTGGCTTGACACAAGGAATGTGACACTTGTAGCCCATGTCCTGGATACGTCTGTGTGTGGTGGCTCCTGCAGCAATGGCTCCAGCAGCAGTCCACTCCTTGTGAATCTCCCCAAAAAATTTTAATGGCCTTTTCTTAACAACCCTTTCAAGTCTGCGGTTATCCTGGTTGCTTGTGCACATGTTTCTACCACACCTTTTCCTTCCACTCAATTTTCCATTAAAATGCTTGGATACAGCACTCTGTGAACAGCCAGCTTCTTTAGCAATGACCTTTTGTGGCTTACCCTTCTTGTGGAGTGAGTCAATGACTGCCTTCTGGACATCTATCAAGCCAGCAGTCATCCCCATGATTGTGGAGCCTAATGAAGCAGATGAAAGTACCTTTTTAAATGCTTAGGAAGCCTATGCAGAAGTTTTTTGTCAATTATTCTAATTTACTGAGATAATGACTTTTGGGGTTTTCATTTGCTGAAAGCCATAGTCATCAACATTAACAGAAATAAATGCTTGACATACATACTGTTAGGGCAGGCGGAATGCACCGAGTAAATAGAGAGATGTTATTTGGTGCGTTCACAGCCCAGGGTCCACCACGCAGGAGAGAACCTGCTGCTGGCAAATGGCGGCCCTATATGGCAATAGAAGCGAACTCTGTTAATTCACAGAGTCGCCTAAAGAAAGCACTGTGTCCTGTTACGCTCACAGCTCACACAGCAACTGCTGAGCAGATAGCAGGTTGTGGTTACGCAATCATACAATCTCCTCACCGGAGGAGCCGGTATTCTAGGGGCTTATTTCAGCCGGGTCCCTGATCACATACACACGTAACCACACTGGCACAAAGCATATAACTTAGATTTGATACTAGCGCATGACTGTGCGGCCATGCAAACCTTTTATAGCTGCAGCAAGTACAAGACCTTCCTAGAAGGAACAATGAGAGGCTGCCACAGAGCCTGAGCACCTTCAGGAACTTCCTGGAGAACCAATGGGCTTTGCTGCAGTATCCAAGCATGTGACCCTTGATCTCCAATGAGAGATCTTACCCTGGGCATGCTTAGAAGGACTTAGTCCCAAAAGCGTCTGCTCACTGCTGCCCAGCACTGACTTCAATGGCAGAAGCTGGAAAAGCAGCAGTAACCCTTTGCACAGAGTCAGACTGAACGAGACGCTGAGACCGACGTCTCCGCTAAGCAGGCTCCACTGCAGCATGAGAAGAATGGGAGACCGCAGCAAAGATGGCCCGAGATTCCCCGTGCAGAGGCGGGAACTCGACCCCTAACATGGCCCCCCTCCTTGGACCTCGCTGTGCTCGAAGGCAGCAATGAGCTGCGGAGCCCGAATGTGTTCAGCAGGCTCCCAGGACCTGTCCTTATGACCATAATCCTTCCAGTCCACCAAATAAAATTTTTTGCCACTTACCACCTTGCACCCCAAAATAGCGTTCTCCTCGTAATCGTCCGTAGACGAACCAGATGCCTCAGAAAACCGGGACATGTATAGGGATTTCAAGAGGGACACATGAAAGGTGTCAGTGATACCCAGGTGTGGCGGAAGGGCTAAACGGTAGACCACAGGGTTAACCTGTTCGAGGACCTTGAAAGGGCCCAAGTAGCAAGGTGCAAACTTAGTGTACTCAACTCGCAGCCTGAAGTTACGGGCAGAGAGCCACACCAAGTCTCCAGGAGCAAAGGTCGGAGCGGGGCGCCGATGTGCATGGGCAGAGGACCTCATTCTCTCTTTGGAGGCCCGAATGGCATCCTGAGTGCGGTCCCAAATATCCTGTGCCTCCACAGCCCAGTCTGCTACCCTGGAGTCGGTGGAAGACACGGGTATAGGCACAGGTACCTGCGGATGCTGACCATAGTTAAGGAGGAATGGGGTTTGTCCAGTGGAGTCGGCTACGGCGTTGTTCAGCGCAAACTCCTCCCATGATAGCAAGGATGCCCAGTCATCGTGCTTGGCTGAGACAAAATGTTGCAGATATGTGACCAAGGTCTGGTTGGCCCTCTCTACCAACCCATTCGTCTCGGGATGATATGACGAAGAGAGATTCAACTCAATGCTGAGAAGATGACAAAGCTCTCTCCAGAACCGAGACGCAAACTGGGGACTCCGGTCACTGACAATTTTGTCCGGCATACCATGTCGGCAGAAAATGTGTTTTATGAATAACGCTGCCAAGGCCCGTGCAGAAGGTAGCCGTGGAAGCGGCACCAAATGCACCATTTTAGAAAAATGATCGGTGATAACCCAAATGATGGTACAGCCACGAGACTTGGGCAAACCCACCACAAAGTCTATCCCAGCCATTTCCCAGGGCCTGTTTGCCACCGGCAAGGGATAGAGTAACCCAGCTGGCCGTTGTCGAGGAGACTTATTTTTGGCGCAGGAGACACATGCCCAAATATAATCTCCAATGTCACGGACCATATGTGGCTACCAGTACGTCCTCGCCAGCAGCTCAGATGTCCTGTTTGTCCCAAAGTGTCCACCCACCCGGGACGAATGAGCTCAAGAGAGAATCTCCGGTCACAAATTGATGGGTACAAAAGTCTTGCCCGGAGGCACAGACTCTAGCGAAACCTGAGCTACGGTTCTCAGGCTCTCAGAAGGGACAGTAAGCCGAAGCTCCCCTTCCTCCTCAGATGACACAACTGAGCGAGATAGGGCGTCAGCATGAATGTTCTTCTCCCCAGCGAGATAATGGAGGGTGAATTGTAACCGGGAGAAGAACAAGGACCTTCTGGCCTGAGGAGAATTTGGCCGCTGGGCTGTTAGCAAATAAACCAAATTTTTGTGGTACATGAAGATTTGGAAGGGAAAGCGAGCCCCCTCCAAAAGATGTCTCCACTCCGAGAAGGCTAACTTAATTGCTAGCAACTCCCTGTCCCTGATGGAATAATTCCTCTCCGCTGGTGTGAAGGTCTTGGAGAAGAAGAAGCAAGGATGCTTCCGACCTTGAGCATCCTTTTGGAAGAGGACTGCTCTTGCACCAACGGATGAGGCATCCAACTCTATTATAAATGGCTTATCAACATCGGGACGATGTAGGATGGGAGCGCTAGCAAAATGAGACTTAATAGAAGAAAAAGCTTTAGAGACCTCTAGCAAAATGAGACTTAATAGAAGAAAAAGCCTTTGAGACCTCTTCAGACCACAATTTGGGATTTGCTCCCTTCTTGGTGAGGGCTACCAAGGAAGCTACCAAAGTTGAGAATTGGGGAATGAACTGACGATAGTAATTTATGAACTCCATAAAGCGCTGCACCACTTTAAGAGAATGGGGTTCTTGCCAGTCCATCACAGCCTGTAGTTTGGCAGGATCCATAGCCAATCCCTGGGCGGAGATGATATAGCCCAGGAAAGGTAAAGACTCCTGCTCAAACATACACTTCTCCAACTTTGCATAGAGGAAATTTGCTCTCAAGAGGTCAAAGACTCTGCCAACATCTCTCCAGTGGGAGTCAATATCTGGAGAGAAGATGAGAATATCATCCAGATAGACTACGACAGAGGTGGAGAGCATATCCCGGAAGATATCGTTAACAAAGTCTTGGAAAATGGCTGGGGCATTACCGAGCCCGAAGGGCATCACCAGATACTCATATTGCTCATCCCTGTTATTAAATGCCATCTTCCATTCGTCCCCCTCACGGATGCGAATCAGATTATAAGCACCCCGCAGATCTAATTTGGTAAATACCCTTGCTCCCCGTAGCCTATCAAAGAGCTCAGAAATCAGAGGCAACGGGTACTTATTCTTAACGGTGATGGCGTTAAAATCCCTGTTATCTATGCATGGGCGTAATTCTCCATTCTTCTTCTGCATGAAGAAAAACCCCACCCCAGCAGGTGACACTGACTTCCTAATGAACCCTTTTGCCAAATTCTCCTGGATGTATTGGGACATAACCTCCATTTCCGGGAGAGAGAGGGGATAGACCCGTCCCTGAGAAGGTTCTGCTCCAGGCAAGAGATCAATAGGACAGTCATAGGGGCGATGAGGCGGAAGGGTCTCCGCTGCCTTTTTGGAGAAGATATCTGCATAGGACCAATAGCACTTGGGAAGCGAAGAGAGATCTGTGGGTATGTCAGTAGTGGAAACCTGAACGCACTCCCTCACACATCTGCCCTTACATGAATCACTTCAACCCAATATCCTCCCTGAGGTCCTCCATGTGGGGAGTGGAAACGGAGCCAGGGTATTCCCAGTAGAATCTTGTCCATTTTCTCGGGAAGAACATGAAGGGAAATAATCTCCTGGTGGGAAGGGGACATGGATAACGTGAAAGGGACAGTCTGATGTGTGATTTGTGAGGGGGGTGTTGACCCATTCACTACTCTAACAGTCACCGGTTTGGTGAGCATCACCAAAGGTATTGCATGGCGCAGAGCAAAAGCAGAGGACATGAAATTCCCCTCTGCTCCAGAGTTCACACAAAGCTCAACTGTCAGAGAGGATGAGCCAAACGTGATTGTCCCTTTAAACGACAACTTGTAGGAAAATGCTGCTGTGTCTAGTGAACCTCCTCCAATGGTCACTAGACGCGATTGTTTTCCTGACCGCCGTGGACATTTATTGGCATAATGTCCTTGTTGTTGGCAATCTTTACAAACCATGGGTACTCTAGCGGTCCAATACTTAGGTCCCGCTCGAGAAACCTCCATGGCCTCATGGGTGTCAGATGCCTGAACAGGTGATTCTAGAGGACTGGTGAAGGTAGGAGCCTACACTTGGTCCGCTCTAACCTCCACTCGTTAAAATGGAGGTCAATGTGGGTAGGTATAGAAATGAGCTCCTCCAGTGTGGCAGGAATCTCCCTGGTGGCCAAGGCGTCCTTCACATGGTCTGCCAGTCCTTTCCAGAACACCGGAATTAGGACTTTATCTGGCCACTCCAGCTCTGAAACCAGAGTCCGGAATTGGACGGCGAACTGGCTGACCATGGATGAACCCTGTGTTATTGCCAACAATTGGATCGTGGTATCATGGGTGACACGACTGTCCAGGAAGAGAGGAGCACTCTGCACCACATGATTATTATGCTCCCATAGCGGCGTTGCACACTCCAACGCCCTGCCCGACTAAAGGGATAAAATAAATCCCACTTTCGCCCATTCCGTAGGAAAACATGCAGCCAGGAGCTCTAGATGTATGGAGCACTGACTCATGAATGCCCGACATAGCTTACTGTCACCAGCAAACATGTCTGGAAGCGGGAGATGGGATAAAGTCGCAGCAGGGGTGGCAGAAGACAAACTGGCTGCAGCTACACTTGTAGCCTGCACAGCGACTGCGGTAACATCCACAGCGGAGGTTGTGCGCTTAAGAGCCACCAACCTACCCTCCAGCTGCCGGGTGTACCGCTGTAAACGCTGATCGTCCGCCATTTACTAGCCAGACCCTGGCGCTAGTATACTGTTAGGGCTGGCAGAACGCACTGAGTAAATAGAGAGATGTTATTTGGTGCGTTCGCAGCCCGGGGTCCACTGTACAGGAGAGAACCCGCTGCTGGCAAATGGCGGCCCTATATGGTGGTAGAAAAAAACTCTGTTACTTCACAGAGTCACCTAAAGAAAGCACTGTGTCCTGTTATACTCACAGGAGAACACAGCAACTGCCAAGCAGATAGCAGTTTGTGGTTACGTAATCATGCAATCTCCTCACCGGAGGAGCCGGTATTCTAGGGGCTTATTTCAGCCGGGTCCCTGAACACATACACACGTAACCACACTGGCGCAGAGCATATAACTTAGATTTGATATTAGCGCATGGCCGCGTGGCCATGCAAACCTTTTTTAGCTGCAGCAAGTACAAGACCTTCCTAGAAGGACCAATGAGAGGCTGCCACAGAGCATGAGCACCTTCAGGAACTTCCTGGAAAACCAATGGGCTTTGCTGCAGTATCCAAGCATGTGACCCTCGATCTCCAATGAGAGATCTTACCCTGGGCATGCTCAGAAGGGGAAAAGCAGGATTTAGTCCCAAAAGTGTCTGCTCACCGCTGCCCAGCACTGACTTCAATGGCAGAAGCTGGAAAAGCAACAGTAACCCTTTGCACAGAGTCAGACTGAGCGAGATGCTTGGACTGACTTCTCCGCTGAGCAGGCTCCACTGTTGCAGGAGAAGAATGGGAGACCGCAGCAGAGATTGCTCGAGATTCCCCCTGTGCAGAGGCGGGAACTTGACCCCTAACACATACACTCCGTGTGTAATGACTCTATATAATAAATTAGTTTCACTATTTGTATTGAAGAACTGAAATAAATTAACTTTTTGATTATATTCTAATTTTGTGAGAATTACCTGTATATATGTAGAATATGTATCTGTGGTTAAAATCTTACTCAAGTCCATCTGATAACCTTGGTGCTGTAGTAAACCACAAAAATACAGGCAAAGATGCTTACCTGTTCAAGGCCTCCAACAATTGCACTAATCAAGGTGCAGCGGACCCAAGTTAAGATGGCAGATACACAGGTGCAATAATACCGATAAGGCAGCCACCCTACAATCAGGAATTGGCCGCTTGGTGCACCTGTGCAAACAAATAGTCTGTATGTGGCGTGTTCACACAGAAATGCAAAGTATATGGCTCAAAGCCTATTAATGACGCCATATAGCGGGCTAACCATAATGCATCCTGTGTGAACAGAGGCCACAGTATACAGAGCCATCTAGGGCCCAGCCGCACCCTGGAAAAATATACAGTGCACCAGAAACATAACAATGTATGCAAGGTATTGGTCGATATTATGGCCACAATATTTAAGCTGCCAACCCGCATCAAGGGTTCTTACATATTGGCAATCCTAATCTAAAGAAACACAATAAGAGGAAAGACCTCCACTATTCTAGACAAAAAAACACCAGTACACAGGCAGAGATGCTTACCTGTCCAAGGCCTCCAACAATTGCACTTACCAAGGTGCAGCGGACCCAAGTTAGGCTACTTTCACACTTCCGTCGGTACGTGGCCGTAGCAAACCGTTTTTTTGTCTAGAATAGCGGAGGTCTTTACTCTGTACTCTGTAGAGTGAAATGGCCATTATACTCTTTACAGTGTATAATGGCCATTTCACAGTGTGGATAGTTGTGTGGGGGTAGCTATACTGCATGAAGTATACTATACTGTATTAAGGGACATGATGTTGTATGGAGGGCTGCGTGAGGCCCATCATATTGTGTAGATGACTTTGTATGGACCATTATACTGTGTGTGGGGTACTATGGGGCCATAATCCTGTGTTGTAGTCACTGTGGGGGTATCAAAGTTTGTGGTAATGTAGGATAATCATACTGTGAGGGTATCTTACCATGTCTGCGGACAAAATAGTTTGCATAATACTTTATGGATGCCATAAAAGGAATTTATTGTTGTTACCTTCTAAGGGCTACAAAGTTATGGGATAAGTTCTTCTGTGAACCCCACCAAAAGTTTTTTTTTTTATGGGGAGCCCAATTAAGACTTTTGCTATGGGTCCCCATGATTTCTATGTTCGCCCCTTTGCTGAGTAAAATTTTCACCCTTTTTGCTTTTTTATAATAAAACAAAACTGAAATTCACATTCTCCTATCTTCAGTACGCCATCAGTGTCCATGAAATTCTATTGGCATCTTGAAATAGTGTTGCAGTGCACTAATAAATTGATAGAAATCACCATTAGCTTACATGATGAATCAACAAGGAACCATGGCATCCAAAGAAATTAATTTGCTGGGATCAGAGCTGTCTCCAATCTTTGCAGTTGCAGGGGGATGTCAACTATATTATAACGCAGGCACCCCATTCATCTGCATGAACCTAAAAATATAAAAGTTCTACCAACGGAAAACAGAGAAGCAAAATCAAAAATATCCATGTCAGCAAGAGGTTTCTATGTGCAACAATTTTAGTTAATGATAAACTTACCCGGAGCAGCCAGTGCCAGGCAGCGGCTGCCAATGCAAACAGGATCATGGGGTGCATTAACCCCTTTACCCCCAAGAGTTGTTTGCACGTTAATGACCGGGCCAATTTTTACAATTCTGACCACTGTCCCTTTATGAGGTTATAACTCTGGAACACTTCAACAGATCCTGGTGATTCTGACATTGTTTTCTTGTGACATATTGTACTTCATGATAGTGGTAAAATTTCTTTGATATTACCTGCGTTTATTTGTGAAAAAAACTGAAATTTGGTGAAAATTTTGAAAATTTCACAATTTTTCAAATTTGAATTTTTGTGCAATTAAATCACAGCGATATGTCACACAAAATACTTAATAATTAACATTTCCCACATGTCTACTTTACATCAGCACAATTTTGGAACCAATTTTTTTTTTGTTCGGGAGTTTTAAGGGTTAAAATTGACCAGCAATTTCTCATTTTTACAACACTATTTTTTTAGGGACCACAGCTCATTTGAAGTCATTTTGAGTAGGGTTGAGCGACTTTTATTTTTATAGGATCGGGTCGGGTTTCACGAAACCCGACTTTCTCAAAAGTCGGGTCGAGTGAAATCGGCCGATCCTATAAAAAAGTCGGGGTCGGGGTCGGCCGAAACACGAAACCCAATGCAGTGCAATGGGATACTATGGTTCCCAGGGTCTGAAGGAGAGGAAACTCTCCTTCAGGCCCTGGGATCCATATTTAAGTGTAAAATAAAGAATTAAAATAAAAAATATTGATATACTCACCTCTCCGACGCAGCCTGGACATCGCCGCTGGTAACCGGCATCTTCCGTTCCTAAGAATGGCGCTTGAAAGACCTTTCGATGATGTCACGGCTTGTGATTGGTCGCGGCCGCCCACGTGACCGCTCAGCGACCAATCACAAAGCCATGACATAATTTTCAGGTCCTAAATTCCTCATTCTAGGAATTTAGGACATGAGAATTACGTCACGGCTTTTGATTGGTCGCTAAGCGGTCACGTGGGCCGCCGCAACCAATCACAAGCCGTGACGTCATCGAAAGGTCCTTCACGCGCTCATTCTTAAGAAGGAAGGCTGCCGGAAAGAAGCCGAGGGTGAGTATATTCCTATTAGGTATATACTCACCCTCGGACGCGCCCTGCTTCTTTCCGGCAGCCTTCCTTCTTAAGAATGAGTGCGTGAGGTCAGTACGATTGCAGCGATACCTCATTTATATCATTTTTTATGTTTTGCCGCTTTTATACGATAAAAACTATTTTATAGAAAAAATAATTATTTTTGCATCACTTTATTCAGGGGACTATAACTTTTATATAATTTAGCTGATGATGCTGTAAGGCAGCTCATTTTTTGCAGGACAAGATGACATTTTCAGCGGTACCATGGTTATTTATATCCATCTTTTTGATCGCGTGCTATTCCACTTTTTGTTCGGCAGTATGATAATAAAGCGTTGTTTTTTGCCTCGTTTTTCTTTTTTTTTACGGTGTTCACTAAAGGGGTTAACTAGTGGCACAGTTTTATAGGTCGGGTCGTTACGGACGCGACGATACTAAACATGTGTACTTTTATTATTTTTTTATTTAGATAAAGAAATGTATTTTTGGGAACAATATATATATTTTTTTTTTAGGAATTTTTTAAAATTTTCTTTACACATCTGAATATTTTTTTTTTACACTTTAACATTTCCCCAGGGGGGGAATCATGTTATAGTGTAATATCGCTGATCTGACACTTTGCAGACACTTTGCGATCTGACTTACAGTGCTGCAGGCTTACCAGCGTCTGCACTGAGCAGGCGCTTGGTAAGCCACCTCCGTGCAGGACCCGGATGCAGCCCTGTGGCCATTTTGGATCCGGGGCCTGCAGGGAGAAGAAGGTAGGAGACCCTCAGAGCAACGCGATCACATTGCGTTGCTCCGGGGGTTTCAGGGAAGCCTGCAGGGAGCCCCCTCCCTGCGCGATGCTTCCCTATACTGCCAGAACTCTGCGATCATGTTTGATCGCAGTGTGCCGGGGGTTAATGTGCCGGGGGCGGTCTGTGACCACTCCTGGCACATATTGCCGGATGTCAGCTGCGATAGGCAGCTGACACCCGGTCGCAATCGGCCACGGTCCCCCCCGTGAGCGCGGCCGATCGCTATGACATACTATCCCATCGGTGGTCATACGGGCCCACCCAACCTCAACAGGATAGTACATCCAAGGTCAGAAAGGGGTTAAAAGAGGTGTGGATACACATGATGAGAGCATTATACTGCCTCTGTACAAATCCCTGGTTAGACCACACATGGAGTACTGTGTACAGTTTTGGACACCAGTGCTCAGGAAGGATATAATGGAACTAGAGTGAGTACAAAGGAGGGCAGCAAAATTAATAAAAGGGATGAGGGAACTACAATACCCAGAGAGAATAGCAAAATTAGGATTATTTTGTCTAGGAAAAAGAAACTGAGAAGACTGAGAGGCGATCTAATAAACATGTATAAGAATATAAGGGGACAATACAAATATCTCCCCGAGGATCTGTTTATACCAAGGAAGGTGATGGTCACAAGTGGGCATTCTCTGTATTTGGAGGAGAGAATTTTTTTCCACCAACATAGAAGATGATTTTTTACTGTTAGGGCAGTGAGAATCTGGAATTCCTTGCCTGAGTAGGTGATGATGGCGAACTCTGTCGAGGGGTTCATGAGAGACCTGGATGTCTTCCTGGAGCAGAACAATATTGTACCTTACAGTTATTAGGTTCTTTATAAGGACGTAGATCTGGGGATTTATTCTGACGGAATATAGGCTGAACTGGATGGACAAATGTCTTTTTTCGGCCTTGCTAACTATGTTTCTATGTTACTAACTATGTTAATAATAACCAGAGATCCGAATGCATTCTAAATAATCCAGGGAAAAGTACCAGTGTACATGTAATGGTGACCCGGATTTGTTAAACCATTGCTCCAACTACTAAATATTAGAAACAGGAGAACCAGGAGCTGGAAGTAAATAACCATATAAAAGTCTTTATTAGTACAACAATATTAAAAACAGAACATACGTAATCGTAACAGGTGTTCCACAACACCACACGGATGGGGGAAAAAAAGAAAGCCCCTGGACCCCAGAACCCCCAGTAATAGAAGCGGTGCAAATATGGCTAATTAGAGTTAGTACATGCCCTTTGGCAAATATAACAGAAGAGAATATCCTTGATATATAGGCACCACAGCACCCATAATATAGGGGCTAGTGACAGCATGGGAAGCCAAAAAAATCAATCATTACTCTGTGCATATATAACAGGCGGTCTGGAGTGAGTACATGCCGTTAACTATCATAAGTAAACCCATATACGACAATGCAACAATTGACAAAAAAAGCTTACCCATGCATGGGGGGAGAGGGGAGAAGGGGGTCCCGCCGGTATGAGCCCCTTCTCCCCTCTCCCCCCATGCATGGGTAAGCTTTTTTTGGCTTCCCATGCTGTCACTAGCCCCTATATTATGGGAGCTGTGGTGCCTATATATCAAGGATATTCTCTTCTGTTATATTTGCTAAAGGGCATGTACTAACTCTAATTAGCCATATTTGCACCACTTCTATTACTGGGGGTTCTGGGGTCCAGGGGCTTTCTTCTTTCTTCTTTCTTTTTTCCCCCCATCCGTGTGATGTTGTGGAACACCTGTTACGATTACGTATGTTCTGTTTTTAATATTGTTGTACTAATAAAGACTTTTATATGGTTATTTACTTCCGGCTCCTGGTTCTCCTGTTTCTAATACTAACTATGTTAGTTGCAAAGTATAAAATCAATAGATTAACATAAACTCTATAGCTGCAGATGAAAGCTTTTTCATATGGGTCAAGTGTCCATGTGAAAGAATTGCAGCATGCCGTATGCTCCTAAGTATGTTGGATGCAGGTCACCCACTCAAGTCTACGGATGTGCATAAAAAATAGGATCTAATATGATCCATCAGTATCATATCCAATTTTTATTTCTTCATAGCATTTATTAACCCATTTATGACATATGACATACATTTACTATATACAATCATGGCCAAAAGTGTTGGCACATTTGAAATTTTTCCAGAAAATGAATTATTTCTTCCTGAAAATTATTGCAATTGCACGTTTTGTTATACACATGTTTATTTCTGTTGTGTGCATTTGATCAATACAAAAAACAAAAAAATTGTGGGTAAACAACGCTGTTTCAAACATGTGATTCTCATTCAAACTCACCTGTAATAAGTAGCAGGTGTGGGCAATATGTAAATCACACATAAAGCCAGAGAAAAAGGAGAGAAAAAAAAGTTGACTAAATCTTTGCATTGTGTGTACTGTATGTGAGTGCCACACTAAGCATGAAAAGTTAGAGGACAAGAGGACTCGAGAACCAAAATTGTTGAAGAATATCAACAATCTCAAGGTTACAAAGGTTGAGCGACTTTTATTTTTATAGGATCGGGTCGGGTTTCACGAAACCCGACTTTCTCAAAAGTCGGGTCGAGTGAAATCGGCCGATCCTATAAAAAAGTCAGGGTCGGGGTCGGCCGAAACACGAAACCCAATGCAGTGCAATGGGATACTATGGTTCCCAGGGTCTGAAGGAGAGGAAACTCTCCTTCAGGCCCTGGGATCCATATTAATGTGTAAAATAAAGAATCAAAATAAAAAATATTGATATACTCACCTTCGGACGCGCCCTGGTACTAACCGGCAGGCTTCCTTCCTAAGAATGAGCGCGTGAATGACCTGCGGTGACGTCGCGGCTTGTGATTGGTCGCGAGCGGTCACATGGACAAGCCGCAACGCCATCTAAGGTCCTTCACGCGCTCATTCTTAGGAAGGAAGGCTGCCGGAAAGAAGCAGGGCACGTCCAAGGGTGAGTATATTCCTATTAGGTATATACTCACCCTCGGACGTGCCCTGCTTCTTTCCGGCAGCCTTCCTTCTTAAGAATGAGCGCGTGAAGGACCTTAGATGGTGTCGCGGCTTGTCCATGTGACCGCTCGCGACCAATCACAAGCCGCGACGTCACCGCAGGTCATTCACGCGCTCATTCTTAGGAAGGAAGCCTGCCGGTTAGTACCAGGGGGCATCCGAGGGTGAGTATATCAATATTTTTTATTTTGATTCTTTATTTAACACTTAAATATGGATTCCAATACCGATTCCCAATATCGCAAACATATCGGAACTCAGTATCGGAATTCCGACACCAGATTCAGAAGATCGCCGACCTCATGGCCGACCCCACACAGGGGTCGGGTCGGGTTTCATGGCACTGTAACTAATCTTCATGGACATAAGTGGCCAAGAAAATTTGATGAAAGATTACAATTCAGGATAGTCTGGATGGTGCATAAGTAGCCCCAATCAAGTTCCAATTAAATTCAAGCTGTCTTGCAGGCTCAGGCTAATTTAATCAGCCGTCATAGGCCTCTACAGCTGTGGGTGAAGCCATGCTTCATGTTACATGCTGTTGTTAATTTCTGACAGTGGCATTTAACACACAGTGGAAGTGGGGCATATCATTCCACCTGCTCATCAGTGCACTTGTGATCTCAGGGAACCGATAAGTTGCCATGACAGTTAGAGGTCTGCTGAAGACTTCCATGCTTATCATGACAAATCCAGCATTGCTGCTGATACTGATGCAGAATAACATTGATCCAAGTACGATCTGTTTTTTTTTGCCGAATCTTACTTGGACCAAAAATCCGATTGACTGCATCAGCCCTTAGACTGATTTATTAAGCTTTAGAGCAGAAAATGCTGCAATTATTGGCAAAAAGTCTGCAAGTGTTCATAGCTTTATACCAGAAAACGTTGTAAATTGTGGTACAAATCTGCACTTGCTAAGAGTTTGGGAGGCGTCAATTTCTTCTTTTCCTTCAAAACTTTGAAAATATGCTAAATATATTGTCACGTATATCTCGTAATACATTTTGTGCAATTTTTAACACTGATGTACAACAGTCCAATTTTAAATCTTTCAATTACATTATTCCCCTTGCTGCAGTTGACTATTAAAAAATAAACTGCTCTATATTCACCGTTGAGTGTCCACCACCATTCCTGGGGTCTGGCATTCACTGTAGTGCTAATGTATTGTCGACAGAGCAGCAGCAAATCAATGAACTCTGAGACTCTGAAAAGGGTGTTCCATCTACATGAGAACACCAATGATCCAATAAGCTCACTGATTGGCTGTTGCTGTATCAATGTGATGTCAGCGCCACATCCAATGCCTAACACTAAGAACAGCTGCGGAGATTACGGCTACATCCTTATGGTCAGTATTAGTCAGCGCTTTGGACGTGGCATGTGTCCGCTCCGTCCAAACCGCTTTTGAATGCAGGTGATTCCACGCATGTGTTCATTGAACCATGCAGAATCACTGCGCCCAATATATTTGACTGGTGATATTTATCTTGGGGAGGCAGAGTGTCTCTGCAAGATAAAT
This sequence comes from Ranitomeya variabilis, assembly GCF_051348905.1. Classification (NCBI taxonomy): domain Eukaryota; kingdom Metazoa; phylum Chordata; class Amphibia; order Anura; family Dendrobatidae; genus Ranitomeya; species Ranitomeya variabilis. The sequence continues at coordinate 529,471,218 of NC_135237.1, read as the reverse complement.
AAACATGCTGCAGTCTGGAAAGACGCGCCGCATGTCCGTCTCCACAGGGAAGTCGGAGGCGTCCATGCACGCATATTGGACATGGGATTTCATGAAATCTCATCCACTATGCTGTAACATCTGGCTGCTGCGGGTTGGACACTACGGGTGTAAGTAGCGTCCAACCCACAGTGTTTAGTGAACATGGGAATGTACCCTCACCAGTAGACCAGGGGAAAGTGTGTATAGCAGAGGGTTTTTTTTATATAACAAACTGTAGCCAGGGGAGAAATGTAATAGAAGGAGAAAAACCCTTTAAAAAAATGTCCGCAATCTCTGTACAGCGCTGCACAACATGTTGGAAATATAAAGTGCAATCACATGTATGTTAGTATAAATTTCTCATATTTTGGCAGTGTATGTATACTACCTCTGTGGTTTGTAAGCATTAGCATACTTGACATCATTTTAGCTTGACCTAATAAGGACTATGGTGGAGCTGTCTAAATGTCTCTTGCTCATTTTTACAAAGCAGACTAGCAAACTGATGACACAGCAAGATAGGAGACATATCCCTTACATTATGCATCAAGAAAAACACATTTAATGGTCTGGGGGTGGATGTCCCTGAGTGCTGACTTCATACATTTCAATGAATCTCACTAAAGGTGAGTGTGTCTTGGATAACAAATAGTGGATTTTGATTGAAAATTACATTATTCTCCTCGAGTCTATCCCCTGGTGACTTGTTACCTCCCGTGCACTTCACATAATCCTTCACCACTAGACATGACTGGTAAACAATTCAAGGCTCTTCTTCGCATAGCTACTTTTTATTAAACAAGACACAGAGAGAGGATACATTTTTTTCACAAAAATAAGTGAAACTTCTTATTAACTAATTATTTGTTAATGTTCCATTTTTTCCCTTTGAGTTGAGTCATGAATTATGGAGTGAAAAAAGTACCAAATATATGCAGATCTTGGACAGCAATGTTTTTCTCTCTTTCCGCCTTCTGTTCTTTCCCCAATTAAACAAAAAGTAAAAAGTTTGCTTATAAAATATATCAATATGAATAGTTCTTATGAGAGCTCCTCATATTTTATCAGGGACGAGGGGAGCAGGGTGGGCTTGCAATTGTTCCTGTTTTGCGATAAGTTTATTTGACACTACTGCATAGCCTGCTCTCTCCCATCAAAATTGTTATTCTTCTAAATATATTGCAGTCATCATATCATATAGAACTATGTACTTACAATTGATCACCTTGCCTTTCTACTCGGATAATTGTTTTATGACACCATAATATTAAAACAGACTAGCTGAATCCTTCTAAGCTCTATGAGGAAACAGGAAGTCTTTTCTTACCTGTGTGAATCATGAGTCACTGCAAAAGTCCCTGGGAGAGGGGAATATTGGAAGAGGGGAATGATAAATGCAAGGACAAATGACTTCATGTTTCTACATAGAACAAAGAAAAGAAAGGAATTAGCTGGGTAGAAAGGCAAAATGAGCAATGGTAAGTAGAGATGTGCAAACCCGAACAGTTAAGTTCGAGGTCTGTAACGAACATTTGCTGTTCATGCACAGACCTCGAACATGGACTTCTCTGTGCTTTTTTATTTTTATTTAAAAAAGAAGTCTGTTTCTTTATTTAAATTAAAGGATTTTATTCTTGCTGTTCCTTTTTTACAATCCAACTATTGGGTTAGTAATCAGGGCTTCCTATAGATGAATCTCCGTTACTAACCTGTGGGCTTGATGTCAGTTACTATAAAACAGCTGACATCAACCCTACAACCAGGGCAAGTGGGAAGAGCCAGATTGCAGCTCATAGCTGTTAGTTTTGCCTGCGCTGGTTATCAAAAATAGAAGAAACCCCACATCATTTTTTTATTTATTTATAGCGCATCGGTGCCAGCTTATGAATACTTTCATCAGTGGTGCCTGTTCTTGCTGTTATCTGTTGCAACAGGCATAGACTCATGAGAGTAGTACTCTCTAATCAGCCGACACCTGTGACAGGCTATAAACGTTTTAACGCCAGTCACAGTTGCTGGCTCATGCTGTCATCTGACAGTGAGGGAACTGCAGCTGTCTGACTGGCGGTATTGATCTTATCACCAATCAGAACCCATGTTTGCCACACTTAATGGGGTACGGGTTGGGGTACCGTTCTGGTATCTGAATCAAACTTTTTTTAGATGTTCGGCTGAACTCGTCGGACCCGAAAATTCGTGAGTTTGCCCATCACTAATGGTAACTACACAGTGCCACAGATTATGATGACTGCAATATATTAAGAGGATAAAAACTTAGATGGTAGTGCTTTTTTAATCTCCATTATTTTTCCTTGACTCTCCAATGATGTTTACATCTCACCCTAGTAGAACACATCCATGTATACTTCTCTCTTGCTGATGATTTCTGGACCATCTGATAATAGTAATCTTTATTTTTATATAGTGCTAACATATTCCGCAGCTCTTTACAGTTTTGCACACATTATCATCGCTGTCCCTGATGGGGCTCACAATCTAAATCCCCCTTAGTATTTTTTTGTTTTTCATAGCAGCCATACTTCCAACAATTTGATATGACCTGGTCATAGACCCCTAACCTAAACGCTGTTAAGGATAAAATGGTGCTTTTAGGCTGGCTCTTGCTCTAGGTGCAGAAGGCATTAGACCATTACCAGTCAGTCAATGCAGCTTGTGTCAGTTGTTTCTAGGGTTGAGCGAAATGGATCGGTCAATTTCATAAATCGCCGACTTTCAGCAAAGTCGGTCTTTGTGAAACCCGACCCGATCCCAGTGTGGGATCGGCCATGCGGTCAGCAATCTTCGCGCCAAAGTCGCGTTTCATATGACACGTTCATCACCATTTCTCAGCCAATGAAGGTTGACGCAGAGTGTGGGCAGTGTGATGACATAGGTCTCGGTCCCCACCATCTTAGAGAAGGGCATGACAGTGATTGGCTTGCTTTCTGCGGCATCACAGGGGCTATAAACAGGCGTGCACGCCGACCGCCATTTTACTGCTGCCGATCTGAGCATAGGGAGAGGTTGCTGTAGCTTCGTCTGAAGCAGGGATATTGTTAGAGAGGAAATATTAACCCCCAAACCGCTTGTGCTGTAGCGATTTCCACTGTCACCACATTTTCTTTGCAGGCCCTTGTATTTTTTGATATATCTGCCAGCCACTTTCTGCCACTCAAACTGTGTAGTGTAGTACAGTGGGCCTGATTTTTCTGCTGTCTCCCACACATAAAAAGGTAGATTTATATTGCCACTGAGTGCATCTGCATCAGTCCTGTTTGTGGCATATCTGCCAGTCACTTTCTGCCACTCAAACTGTGTAGTGTAATACAGTGGGCCTTATTTTTTCCTGCATTCTCCCACACATAAAAAAGGGAGATTTATATTGCCACTGAGTACATCTGTGTCAGTCCTGTTTGTGGCGTATATCTGCCAGCCACTTTTTGCCACTCAAACTGTGTAGTGTAGTACAGTGGGCCAGATTTTTCTGCTGTCTCCCACACATAAAAACGTAGATTTATATTGCCACTGAGTGCATCTGCATCAGTCCTGTTTCTGGCATATCTGCCTGCCACTTTCTGCCACTCAAACTGTGTAGCATAATACAGTGGGCCTTATTTTTTCCTGCATTCTCCCACACATAAAAAAGGGAGATTTATATTGCCACTGAGTGCATCTGCGTCAGTCCTGTTTGTGGCGTATATCTGCCAGCCACTTTCTGCCACTCAAACTGTGTAGTGTAGTACAGTGGGCCTGATTTTTCTGCTGTCTCCCACACATAAAAAGGTAGATTTTTATTGCCACTGAGTGCATCTGCATCAGTCCTGTTTGTGGCATATCTGCCAGCCACTTTCTGCCACTCAAACTGTGTAGTGTAATACTGTGGGCCTGATTTTTTCCTGCATTCTCCCACACATAAAAAAGGGAGATTTATATTGCCACTGAGTACATCTGCGTCAGTCCTGTTTGTGGCGTATATCTGCCAGCCACTTTCTGACACTCAAACTGTGTAGTGTAATACAGTGGGCCTGATTTTTTCCTGTATTCTCCCACACATAAAAAGGTAGATTTATATTGCCACTGAGTGCATCTGCGTCAGTCCTGTTTGTGGCGTATATCTGCCAGCCACTTTCTGCCACTCAATCTGTGTAGTGTAATACAGTGGGCCTTATTTTTTCCTGCATTCTCCCACACATAAGAAAGGGAGATTTATATTGCCACTGAGTGCATCTGCGTCAGTCCTGTTTGTGGCGTATATCTGCCAGCCACTTTCTGCCACTCAAACTGTGTAGTGTAATACAGTGAGCCTGAATTTTGCAGCCGTCTCCCACACATATAGAAATGGAGATTTAAATTCACAACAAGTTTACATACACTTTCTACCTTGTTTTACAGTACCATATACTGGTTGCTGGTTTGGTTACATTTTCCCAAGAATGAGGAAGTCTGGTGGAAGAGGTCGTGGCCGTGGGCAGTCATTGGCAGCTGGTAATGATGGTAGTGGTGGTGGTCGTGGAGCATCAGGTGGTCGTGGGAAAAGCAATATAGCACCTAAGTCTCGAGTTGTTGAGCCAGCGTCATCGTCTGGCTTCACAAGGCCTTGAATGCTCCCTTTTCTGGGAGTAGGAAAACCGCTTTTAAAGCCGGAGCAGCAGGAAAAAGTTTTGGCTTTCCTTGCTGACTCTGCCTGTAGCTCTTTCGCCTCCTCTTCGGAAAGTGCAAAATTTAAAAGCAGCGCGTCGTCAGTGGATGCTCCCGGTCAGGAACAAATCGCTTCCTTGTGTCCTTCACCCAGAACAACAGTGAAGGATGCGTCAGGCGACACAACAGGTTACTCCATGGAGCTCTTTACACATACCGTGCCTGGGTTAGAAAGGGAAATTGTTAACAGGCCATGCCCATTACAAGATGAATCGGACATGGAGTGCACAGATGCACAGCCACAGCTAGATTATTATGCTGTGCCATTGACTCAGATCATAACATTGCCCTCACAGTGTACTGAGCCACAATCTGACCATGATGAGACTATGGTGCCCTGTCCCAAATGCTATAGCACTGGCTTACACGGTTACATAGAGGAAGGTGCACAGGACATAGAAGAGGAGGTGATAGATGACCCAGTTGTTGACCCCGATTGGCAGCCATTGGGGGAACAGGGTGCCGCTGGCAGTAGCTCTGAAGCGGAGGAGGAGGAGCCGCAGCAGGCATCAACATCACAACAGCTTTCATCTGGCAGGCCCGTATCTGGCCAAAAACGTGTGTCAAAACCAAAAACAGTTGTAGGACAGCGTGGCCATCCGGTTAAAGTAGCACAGTGTGCAATGCCTGAAAAGGTATTCGATAGTAGGAAGAGTGCAGTCTGGCAATTTTTTAACCAAGATCTGAAAGATCAGTGCAAAGTGATCTGTAAGAAATGCTCAAGGACCTTTTAAATATAACTTGCATGCATAGACATTTAACCACCATGCACTTGCAAGCCTGGACTAACTACCTAATGTCCTGTAACGTTGTTGCACCTGCTCACAATGAAGCTAGTCAGCAACGCTACATTCCTTCCCACACTGTAAGCCCACCGTTTACGACAACACCTGCAGCAAATGTGGAGGTATCGTCGCAAGGCCAAAGCAGTCAGGGAATCACCAGGTTCTTGGTAGGAAACACTGTATGTAGGCCAACAGCAAGAATACCATCACCAACCCTCTCTCAGTCTGCCATGTCCACCACCACCCCCGCTAGTTCCACCATATGCAGCTCTCCAGTCCAGCTCACCCTACAAGAGACTCTCGTTAGGAAAAGGAAGTACTCATCCTCTCATCCGCGTACACAGGGTTTGAACGCCCACATTGCTAGACTAATCTCGTTAGAGATGATGCCCTAATGGTTGGTTGAAAGCGAAGCTTTCAAAGCTCTGATGGCCTACGCAGTACCACACTATGACCTACCCAGTCGACACTTCTTTGTGAGAAAAGCCATCCTAGCCCTCCACCAGCATGTCAAAGACTGCACTGTCCATGCACTCAGGCAATCTGTCAGTAGAAAGGTGCACCTCACAACAGATGCATGGACCAGTAGGCATGGCCAGGGACATTACGTGTCCATCATGGCACACTGGGTTAATGTGGTGGATGCAGGGTCCACAGGGGACAGCCATATTGGGACAGTTCTGCCTAGCCCATGGTCTAGGAAACAGTTGGCTGTATGTATTCGCCACCCCTTCTTCTCCTCCTCATCCTCCAGCAGAAGCGAGAGCTCGTCCACAGACCGCAGTCGCATGACCACTCCATCCACAGCTGCCAGTGTTGCACACGAGGTGTCCCATTATGGAACAGCTAGTGGTAAGCGTCAGCAGGCTGTGTTGGAAATTAAGTGTGGCTGGGCAGTGTACATCTTGAGGCAGGCAAGGTAGTCAGTGATAACGGAAGGAATTTTATGGCTGCCATAGCTCTTTCACAACTGAAACATTCCTCGCCTGGCTCACACCTTGAACCTGGTGGTGCAGTGCTTCCTGAAAAGTTATCCAGGGTTACCCGCCCTGCTCCTGAAGGTGCGAAGACTTTGCTCGCACATCCGCCGTTCGCCCATACACTCCAGAAGTATGCAGAACCATCAGCGATCTTTGAAGCTTCCCCAGCACCGCCTAATAATCAACGTTGCAACAATGTGGAACTCCACACTGCACATGCTTCAGAGGCTGTGCGAACAGAGGCTTGCTGTTATGTATTTGTGGGAGGATACACATACACGGGCAGGCAGTTGGATGGCAGACATGGAGTTGTCAGATGTGCAGTGGTCGAAGCTACAAGACCTCTGTCAAGTCCTTCAGTGTTTGAGGACTGCACACGCCTGGTAAGTGCAGTCGAAGCCATCATAAGCATGAGCATCCCCCTAATGCGTCTGCTGATGCAAAGTTTGATGCACATAAAGGAGCAGGCGTCTGCAGCCGAGGACAAGGGAAGCCTTGATGACAGTTAGCCATTGTCTGCTCAGGGAAGTCTCCTGGATGAGGTGGCGGACAAAGAGGAGGAGGACGAGGAGGATGATGGGGATGAATATTTATGGGAGGAGGAAGCTTCTCAGGGGGCAATAGAAACTGGTGGCATTGCAAGGTCAGGTACAGGGTTTTTGAGGGAGACAAGTGATGTTGATTTGCCAGAAAGTGCTCCTCAACCCAGCACAAGCAGTGAATTGACACCTGGAACATTGGCCCACATGGCGGATTATGCCTTGCGTATCCTAAAAAGGGACCCCCGCATTATCAAAATGATGACCGATGACGATTACTGGTTGGCCTGCCTCCGGGATCCACGCTATAAAGGGAAATTGCAAAATATCATGCCACATGAGAACCTTGAGCAAATATTGGCTACCAAACAAGCAACTCCTGTAGACCTCTTGGTTCAGGCATTCCCAGCACATAGCGGCAGTGATGGTTCTCACATGAGCTGCAGGGGGCAACATGACAGAGGTGTTAGAGGTGCACAAATCAGAAGTGGTGTTGGACAGAGGGGTTTTATGACCAGGTTGTGGAGTGATTTCGCAATGACCGCAGACACGACAGATACTGCAGCATCAATTCAAAGTGACAGGAAACAACATTTGTCCAGTATGGTTACTAACTATTTTTCCTCCCTTATCAATGTTCTCCCTCACACGTCATTCCCATTTGAATACTGGGTATCCAAAATAGACACCTGGCCTGAATTGGCAGAATATGCTTTACAGGAGCTTGCTTGCCCAGTTGCTAGTGTGCTATCAGAAAGAGTATTCAGTGCTGCTGGTTCAATACTGACCAAAAAAAGGACTCGTCTGGCTACCCAAAATGTTGATGATCTAACCTTCATTAAAATGAACCAATCATGGATTTCTAATTATTTTGCCCCACCTTTCCCTGCTGACACCTAGCTTTCCTGTAAAAAGGTCTTGCTTTTGGACTCGTCTTACTGACTGCTCCAATTTCTCCATTTGCAGCTGCTGTATGTCCACCATAGGCCATTTTTACACCTCCCTAAATGGGCTGACTCCCCCCACGGGGCCGTGGTCACCACTTGGTGCAAGCATCCGTGCGAGTGCTGTTTGGCTGAACAGGTGGGTGTGCCCAATTTTGGGCGACAGCACTGGAACAGGGTCCCTCATAGTACAATGAAGTGTCTCTTGCAGTGGTGGTGCACACCCAATGTCAGACACACCGTCGTAACATGAGGGGCCCTGAGCCAGTACTGCCACCCATGAGAGAGTGTTCCCCCCAGCTCAAACAGTGCTCTACCACTTGCAAAATTACCTCTCACTGCTCCAACACTGTTTAGTCTGTGCTGTTAAATCCTTCAATGGCACTGCCAATACCAATTTGTTGACATGATTAATGCTAGTAAAAATATTCAGGGGCCCTGTCCTACATTTACACCAGTTAATACTTTGCGCCAACTACCACTGTCTGCAAGTCAGCAGAGGAGCCCACCCCTGTACCTAGGTATGCCACCTGTTTATTTGTGAATTTTTTATTTTGCCAGACATTAACCTCACTTTATTGTTTTGGCCTACTAACTGTGTCAGACACTCCTTACAGTTGTCCTCCACTGAACAAAGCTAGGCCGCCTGCGTACTCCTGTAACTTATTTTTAACTGCATTTTGCCTATTACTTTTTTGGCCCTACTAACTGTGTCTGCCCCTCGGTGCAATCATCCTCCGCTGACCACACCAATGCTGCCTGTGTACCACTGTAACCTATTTAAACCTGCATAGAGCCTACTTTTTTATTTTAGGCCTAGTAAGTCTGTCTGCGGTCCCTCCTTGAAATCGTCCTCCACTGACCACACCAATGCTACCTGTGTACCCCTGTAACCTATTTAAACCTGCATAGAGCCTACTTTTTTATTTTAGGCCTAGTAAGTCTGTCTGCGGTCCCTCCTTGCAATCATCCTCCGCTGACCACACCAATGCTGCCTGTGTACCCATGTAACCTATTTAAACCTGCATAGAGGAAACAAAAAAGACCTTTAGAACAGTATTGGTATATAGTTATAAATATATATATATATCGGTAACCGCAGGCCTATATATCCCGGCCACCACAGGCATTAGCCATGGAAACACTCCACCCAGAAATGTTTAACAAAAAGAAGAAAATTTGGAGTGACAAAATCCACCAAAGATTTAAAAATCAGAAAGTTTATTTTTATAAACAATCACATGTATGGCACTTATAAAATATATAACAGCATAAAAAACATAAAAAAGGACCTAAGCTATATTGAAGCAAGGACTCAGATGCAGCACCACATGCGGACCGACCAAACACCAAGGTAAGAACCAAATATTAAGAATAAGTGAATAAAGTGCTCGTGCAATAAATATAATTAATGCTTTAGCGTGCTAATACCAGGGATATCTATAGAGAAAGTCGTAGTGACCATTAGTACCAAGCTGTGCTATCAATGCCCTCCCATGGCATGTATCCATACAAATTCAATTAAGTGATTAATTCTTACCCATCTCGTGTCAGGTCGGCCGCACGTGTACCCCTACGCGCGTTTCGCGTGGGCTTCTTCAAGGGGGGGCTGTGATCACATTTTTTAAATCTTTGGTGGATTTTGTCACTCCAAATTTTCTTCTTTTTGTTAAACATTAAACCTGCATAGAGCCTACTTTTATATTTTAGGCCTAGTAAGTCTGTCTGCGGTCCCTCCTTGCAATCGTCCTCCGCTGACCACACCAATGCTGCCTGTGTACCCCTGTAACCTTTTTTAAACTGCATTGAGCCAACTTTTTTGTTTAAGGCCTACTACATGTGTCTGTCTGCGCCACTCAATACAGCTGTCCTCCTCTGAAAAAAGCTGAGCTTCAATTGTCTGGTTTTCAGCCTATAGGAATTTGAAAACTGCATTGGGGCTACTAGTTTGGTTGGGCCTACTAACGGTGTCTGCTGCTCCTTGGTGTTCTCCGGGTTTTTTTCCTGAGCTTCAATCTTAAGCCTTTCGGCCTATATTTTTAATATGAAACTGCATTTGGGATACTAGTTTGGTTGGGCCTACTAACGGTCTCTGCGGCTCCTTGGTGTTCTCCTCCACTGAACAAAGCTGAGCTTCAATCTTCAGGCTTTCGGCCTATATCACATATTAAACTGCATTTGGCCTACTAGTTTGGTTGGGCCCTACTAACGGTGTCTGCCGCTCTTAAGTGGTCTCCTCCACTGAACAAAGCTGAGCTTCAATCTTCAGGCTTTCGGCCTATATTTACAAATTTTAAACTGCATTTGGCCTACTAGTTTGGTTGGGGACTACTAACGGTGTCTGCCGCTCCTTGGTGTTCTCCTCTATTGAACAAAGCTGAGCTTCAATCTTCAGGCTTTCGGCCTATATTTACAAATTTTAAACTGCATTTGGCCTACTAGTTTGGTTGGGGCCTACTAACGGTGTCTGCCGCTCCTTGGTGTTCTCCTCCACTGAACAAAGCTGAGCTTCAATCTTCAGGCTTTCGGCCTATATTTACAAATTTTAAACTGCATTTGGCCTACTAGTTTGGTTGGGCCCTACTAACGGTGTCTGCCGCTCAATGGTGTTCTCCTCCACTGAACAAAGCTGGGCTTTAATCTTCAGGTTTTCGTCCTATATCAGATATTAAACTGCATTTGGCCTACTAGTTTGTTTGCGGCCTACTAACGGTATCTGCCGCTCCTTGGTGTTCTCCTCCACTAAACAAAGCTGAGCTTCAATCTTCAGGCTTTCGGCCTATATTTACACATTTTGAACTGCATTTGGCCTACTAGTTTGGTTGGGGCCTACTAACAGTGTCTGCCGCTCCTTGGTGTTCTCCTCCACTGAACAAAGCTGAGCTTCAATCTTCAGGCTTTCGGCCTATATTTACAAATTTTAAACTGCATTTGGCCTACTAGTTTGGTTGGGCCCTACTAACGGTGTCTGCCGCTCAATGGTGTTCTCCTCCACTGAACAAAGCTGAGCTTTAATCTTCAGGTTTTCATCCTATATCAGATATTAAACTGCATTTGGCCTAGTAGTTTGTTTGGGGCCTACTAACGGTATCTGCCGCTCCTTGGTGTTCTCCTCCACTGAACAAAGCTGAGCTCCAATCTTCAGGCTTTCGGCCTATATTTACAAATTTTAAACTGCATTTGGCCTACCAGTTTGGTTGGGGACTACTAATGGTGTCTGCCGCTCCTTGGTGTTTTCCTCCACTGAACAAAGGTGAGCTTCAATCTTCAGGCTTTCGGCCTATATTTACACATTTTGAACTGCATTTGGCCTACTAGTTTGGTTGGGGCCTGCTAACGGTGTCTGCCACTCCTTGGTGTTCTCCTCCACTGAACAAAGCTGAGCTTCAATCTTCAGGCTTTCGGCCTATATCAGATATTAAACTGCATTTGGCCTACTAGTTTGGTTGAGGCCTATTAACGGTGTCTGCCGCTCCTTTGTGTTCTCCTCCACTGAAAACAGCTGAGCTTCAATCTTCAGGCTTTCAGCCTATATTTACACATTTTGAACTGCATTTGGCCTACTAGTTTGGTTGGGGCCTACTAACGGTGTCTGCCGCTCCTTGGTGTTCTCCTCCACTGAACAAAGCTGAGCTTCAATCTACAGGCTTTCGGCCTATATTTACAAATTTTAAACTGCATTTGGCCTACTAGTTTGGTTGGGGACTACTAATGGTGTCTGCCGCTCCTTGGTGTATTCCTCCACTGAACAAAGGTGAGCTTCAATCTTCAGGCTTTCGGCCTACATTTACAAATTTTAAACTGCATTTGGCCTACTAGTTTGGTTGGGGCCTACTAACGGTGTCTGCCGCTCCTTGGTGTTCTCCTCCACTGAACAAAGCTGAGCTTCAATCTTCAGACTTTCGGCCTATATCAGATATTAAACTGCATTTGGCCTACTCTTTTGGTTGGGGGCCTACTAACGGTATCTGCCGCTCCTTGGTGTTCTCCTCCACTGAACAAAGCTGAGCTTCAATCTTCAGGCTTTCGGCCTATATCAGATATTAAACTGCATTTGGCCTAATAGTTTGGTTGGGCCCTACTAACGGTGTCTGCCGCTCCTTGGTGTTCTCCTCCACTGAACAAAGCTGAGCTTCAATCTTCAGGCTTTCGGCCTATATCAGATATTAAACTGCATTTGGCCTACTAGTTTGGTTGGGCCCTACTAACGGTGTTATCCTCCACTGAACAAAGCTGAGCTTCAATCTTCAGGCTTTCGGCCTATATTTACAAATTTTAAACTGCATTTGGCCTACTGGTTTGGTTAGGCCCTACTAACGGTGTCTGCCGCTCTTTGGTGTTCTCCTCCACTAAACAAAGCAGTGCCGCCTGTTTACTCCTGTTACCAATTTTGAACTTTATTTGGCCCACTTTATTATTTGGGCCTACTAACTGTGTCTGCCTCTCATTACAGTTGTCCTCCTCTGAACAAAGCAATGCCGCCTGGCTAGTCCTGTTACCAATTTTGAACTGCATTTAGCCTACTTTATTGTTAGGAACTATATCTGTGTCTCCTCCTCATCCTGCCTATTGCCCAGCCACTGCTAGATGAGTCTGCTGGTACATTGACCCAGACCACTACATTCCCCTTGCACTCTACATAGCCAGAATCTAACCCTGCTGAAAGTCAGGTTCCCCTTCCCTCATGCTATACCACCTTACACGGGGACAAAGAGGAAGGCGCAGATGAAAGTGCAGGTTCCTTCATCAGGTGGGGAGGGCATACTCGTTGGCGACATCACTTTCACAGGGCCCCTCATAGTATGCAAAAGTGTCTCTGCCAGTGGGAGGTGCCCCGCCGTCAAACACAACGCCGTACTTTGAGGGGCCCTGTGCCAGTGACAATGTGAATGAGTGCCACCCCCTGCTTGCTCAGGATCACAGCACTTGCAAAGTTGAAATACTGACCTCTCCGTGCTCCACCACCGTGACGTAGTCCGCGTTTCCTGGGCCCACGAAAAACTTGAGCCAGCCTTACCCCCCACAACTTTAGCCAAATGACCCCCAATTTTCAATGCCTAACTATTATTATAAGGTAAATTAAGATTCACAAGCTTAACACTAGAAGTCCCGGGAATTTCAAGATCCCCCCTGAAGTCCTGAGAGAGGGTCAAATGACCCTCAGTCCATATTGACACCTTAATTAGCATCCTTTAATTTGTAAATGTGCTCTTGCCTGAGGAATCTGCAGGGGGGATTATCTAAGATAAGAGCGTGTAAACAGAAGAATGCAAGCTATTCCTGAGTGTGGGGGTTGCTTGTGAGAATGTGAGCTGCTCCTGAGTGTCTGCCCACCCCCCCAGCTGCATTGCATTAGCAAATTTGCATGCAGCTTTATGTGCTGTGGAGGAGAAACCTATTTTGTTCACAGGAAAGAAAATGGAGAGAAGGCACACCATTGAAGAGGCATTGGAACTAATTCTGAGCAACACAAACCCTTCTGACTCAGATGGAGAAGACATAGTCCTTCAACCGTGTTCGGTCTCTGAGCTGTCTTCAGGTTAGGCTGGCTTCACACTCCCTTTTTTGCCTGTTCATTTGGATCCTATGTTTTGCAGGGGTTGGTGCAGATAAGAGTCGGTGACTTCCGTGTGCACGGACCACAGAGGAAAGTGAAAAGCCTAAAAATAAAGAATTTCATATTCACCTCAGTCCAGCGCTGACAGTTCCTCTCACTTCCGGTGCCCAATTATGTGTCAGAAGATGTGTAGCATCGTTCAGTGTAACGCTGAGATGAACGATGTCGGTCTAAATGCTCCTATTCCTGCCATTGTGAAAAATCGTTCTGCAAACGTTTGCAATGAGGCTAGCGCGGAGCCAAAATTTACATCGTTAACAAGATAGTTGCATGTGATGCCTCTTGGACGATGTGAAACTGATTGCACGAACGATGTGATCACGTGACATTTCTAACTATATCGTCGACGAGATCGTAACATGTAACTGTACCTTTGACCGCTGCGGATCCGCAGCAGTTTCCCCTGAGTTTACAGTACAATGTAAACTTATGGGAAACAAAAAACGCTGTGCACATGCTGTGGAAAAATCCGCGCGGAAACGCTGCGGATTACATTCCGCAGCATGTCACTTCTTTTCTGCGGATTTTCACCTGCTCCAATAGGAAACTGCAGATGAAAATCCGCAGAAGAAACCGCAGTAAAAAACGCGATAAATCCGCAGTAAAAACCGCAATGGGTTTTCACTGCGGATTTTGGAATTCCGCTGTGGAAAAATCCGCAGTGGAATCCGCAAAGTGTGCACATAGCCTTAGACACAAATGCTTCTGGTCATTACTCACAGCTGTACCTTGCTCTAAAATTTCTAATTCTCTATTTAAAATATATAAAAAATGATTCATTGTTTCAGCGCTTTTTTGCTCAAATAAAACTAAACTAAATACAATATGTATAGTCTTTATATTATCAAATACAATAAACTGAACAGAACTAACTTGAAACTTGAAACTACTTGGGTAAACTTGATGGAAAACAGCAAACAACCTCCTGTGGTGCAACAGTAATGGCCTTAATTACAGAACAAAAGACAGTGAATAGAGATAAGATAAGCTATAGATAAAATCCTTTAGGTCATTTGACCCTTCTCTGGGTTTCAAAGGTAGAAATGTCAAATGACCCGTCTCTGGGACTTCTAGTGTTAAGTGACACAAATTGATGTTTTTGACATTAAAATGGGCACTGTAGGTGTTTTCCTGTCCTCCACTCACTGCCAACTTTGCTTCCCCATTGACTTACATTGGGTTCCGTGTTTCGATCGATCCCTGACTTTGCGCGATAATCGGCCGATTTCACTCGAATCGACTTTTGACAAAGTCGGGTTTCACGAAACCCGACTCGATCCTAAAAAAGTAAAAGTCGCTCAACCCTAGTTGTTTTATAATTTATTTTATACCAACATGAAAAATTGATTTTATAAGAAAAAAAAGTTATATTTGTTTGGGAAAACTTGAAATCTGTATATTGATAATAAGAATGTACTGAGCAAGATGATTTCTTTGTGTTCTGTGTTTGGAAACTTTGGTTTTTTTAATATACGGTACATATGTTGTGTCCAAAGAAAAAAAACATATCATAACAAATTACAATTTTTTAACAAAAATAAGATATCAGTTACCTCAAACTTTTGATTCCAACAGTTCTATTTAGTATATGGTTGGTAGAAATAATGTCTAGTGGGTCATCATTTCTGTGGTCTAAAAAGTGGCTATGCTGGTTTCCACAGAAACACAGTTGAGTATGAAGAATGGTCACTGTTGACAATGAATCTGTTGCAATAGTAGTTAACATGTAACACTCATTAAGGGACAAGTTCTCTAGGTGCCCAAGCAAGGGATTTTAAAGTAACAGACTCTGAAGTTAGCTATGACAGACAATTAATGGGAAATGCTAATTGCCCATTGCCACTTGTTCACAATGTCTAGTATTTAATTTTACAAAATATCGCCCTTATCTTGATGGTTCCCTAGACTTCTGTTTAGTGTGCCCATAAAAATTAGATATTTGTCGTACAATCACTTGGATGACAGGAATGCTTGCATCTGAAAAGTGCTTCGGTGTTTTCTATGTGTGAGCCATTACCAGACTCCTCCAGCAGTGGCTTATTTCAGTGCCAAACAAATGGATCACCAGACTGGATCATCTGAGTGAGGAGGCCCTCATACACATTAAGCAGTTGACCAATCACTCCATACCAGTGGGTTTGGCTTTTTCCCAGCTCTGCTTCCAAATAAATAGCTACAATGAGATCAACTTAATCTAGTCATCTCTAGAAACTGGAAGCTACATTGCAACTTAGGCTATGGGTACCGTCTCACAGTGGCACTTTGATCGCTATGACAGCACGATCCATGACGTTCCAGCGATATCCATATGATATCGCTGTGTCTGACACGCAGCAGTGATCAGGGACCCGCGCTGAGAATCGTACGTCATGGCAGATAGTTTGGAACTTTATTTCGTCGCTGGATCTCCCGCTGTCATCGCTGGATCGGTGTGTGTGACACCGATCCAGCGATGTGTTCGCATGTAACCAGGGTAAACATCGGGTTACTAAGCGCAGGGCCACGCTTAGTAACCCGATATTTACCCTGGTTACCATCGTAAATGTAAAAAAATCCAAACAGTACATACATTCCGGTGTCACGTCCCTCGCCGTCTGCTTCCCTCACTGACTGTGAGCGCCGGTCGTAAAGTGAAAGCAGAGCACAGCAGTGATGTCACCGCTGTGCTGTGCCTTATGGCCGACACTCATAGTCAGTGCGGGTAGCAGACGCCGGGGGACGTGACACCGGAATGTGAGTATGTACTGGTTGGTTTTTTTTACATTTACGATGGTAACCAGGGTAAACATCGGGTTACTAAGCGCAGCCCTGCGCTTAGTAACCCGATGTTTACCCTGGTTACCTGGGGACTTCGGCATTGTTGGTCGCTGGAGAGCTGTCGGATCGCACTAGAACTGAAAATACACTTTAATTGTGAAACAAACTTTTGAAATAGTACTGTTCCATAGCATCTGAAACCCACAGTGATCATCTATTACTATAAATGTAATTGCTACCTCTACTCCCTTCAGCTGAGCTTTAGTATTTTGTTACTTTTTTCCATTGCATTAGTGATATATGGTTAAAATTCTACCAAAGCTAAACAATCCACTAAGGTTTCCAAATCATTTTAAAGCATCTATGTGTCACAACAATGACAGCATACTGTATGTCTTTTACAAAGTCAAAACATTTTATATCTGTAATGTGAGAAAGGAAATCTGCATATCTCGCCATCTTCTGCCTCACTTTATGTTGTCAATATGGTTCATTATTTAAAAAATACCGCCATCTGCAGACTCCATGTAAGAAAAAGGCATCCAGATATACTGTCAGCTATTTCCTTCTGGTGTTATGTATGCCGGAAACAAATAGATAATATTAGGTTTGCGCTACCTTAATGTGACGCCACCTGCTTCGCCACATTGAGGGAAGATCACAACGTGATATGGCAAAGAAGTCAGTATGTGGCAAATGTTAACAGCCAAATCTGTGATATGTAGATAAAGAAATCCCAACTAGAAATGCAATAAGTATAAAAATCATTTTGATAAATATTACATAAAAATTATTTTTTGATATCTGTTTTTAGTTTTCCCTCTGTACCTTTCCTTCCATCCTTATAAACGTGTCCAAGGTTAGAATAAGGCTCTTGGAGACCTCAGATCCTAAAAACAGCTACCATAAGTCATAGACAGATTACAAAAGATCTAGATTACAATGGAAATAAAAAATGATGTACAATTTTAGTTCTGATCACCATCTGTGATCACTGCTTCTGATTGTGTTTTTCCCTCTCATTTCTTTAAAATTACTTTTTTATGATTGGTCTTTTAGTGGTCCAATAAGGGTGGTCACACATGCAAGGTAACTGAGCCCGGTTGACTTGATCCATTTGTGTACTCTAGCAGAGTAATTGTACAATAGAAGCAGGTTATTCTCATTAGTTCTGAACAAATAAGGTGCTGATTCTGAGAGAGATCAATAGTTATTCTGACCCCATAACTGTTCATCAATGTCTATATTGAGCCAGTACTCACACCAAGAACTTTCTCAGACAGTGCTAACTTACCTGCTTAGACTTGTATGAAGATTCCAGGAGCAGTTTATTCTCAGGCTAATATTCTTGTACTATGCACAACAGCAACAAGTGAAAAGAAGATTTTTAGCCAAGGATGTAGAGAGGATGGGCATGAGACAGTTACCTTCTCATGTACAGCACCATGGAATTAATGGTGCTATATAAATAAATAATAATAATAATAATAATAAATGGCTGATCATTCATAACTAGATACAAGAAGAGGAGATGGTTTACCTGTTTACCTACATCAAAACTAGACTAGGGAGACAGACAGGAAAACTTCAAAAGGCAAACTGCAATAATACAATGATATTTAACAGCAATAATACAATAATAAAACATTAATGCATAAACCCCAAGATGTGGGACATGACATGACAGTAGTGCCATAACAAGCAATAAAAAGCCATTACTTTAATAGAAATATGGCTCATTAAAGGGTTGACATTGACTGTTAGGATTGCTACTTCCAATAGGTGGCACTAGAGTTCTAGTCCTCTTCCTCTCTGAAGAGACAATTCACATATTTCCCAGAGGAGCATTGCGGCTTTAAGTCTCCTCATCTCAACATGCTTATCATGTCACTCTCAGCAAGGAGAAACGATACTTCTTGGATCCTAGGCACAAGAGCATAATTTTTCAAAAAATTTAAAATTGTTTCCTCTTGTCTGATTTAACAGAAAACAATGTAATATTTCTTCATGGGACAGCCTCTTTAAGAAGTATTCCAATCTAGAAAAAATGTTTGCCTCTCCATTAGTGTTGAGTGATACCTTCCGATATTTGAAAGTATCGGTATCGGATGGTATCGGCCGATATCCGAAAAATATCGGATATCGCCGATACCGATACCCGATACCAATACAAGTCAATGGGACACAAGTATCGGAAGGTATCCTGGATGGTTCCCAGGGTCTGAAGGAGAGGAAACTCTCCTTCAGGCCCTGGGATCCATATTCATGTGTAAAATAAAGAATAAAAATAAAAAATAGGGATATACTCACCCTCTGACGCGCCCTGGTAGTAACCTCTGTAACCGGCAGCCTCCGTTCCTAAGAATGAGCGAGTGAAGGACCTGCGATGACGTCGCGGCTTGTGATTGGTCACGTGATCGCTCATGTGACCGCTCACGCGACTAATCACAAGCCGCGACGTCATCGCAGGTCCTTCACTCGCTTATTCTTAGGAACGGAGGCCGCCGGTTGCACGTCTGAGGTCCAGGTTCCGTCGGAGGGGTGAGTATATCCATATTTTTTATTTTTATTCTTTATTTTTTACATGATTATGGTTCCCAGGGCCTGAAGGAGAGTCTCCTTTCCTCCAGACCCTGGGAACCATACACTGGGAACTTCCGATTCCGATTTCCGATATCACAAAAATATCAGAACTCGGTATCGGAATTCCGATACCGCAAATATCGGCCGATACCCGATACTAGCGGTATCGGAATGCTAAACACTACTCTCCATTGGGCAAGAAATAATTGGTGCATAAGTGTACGTCCAACCACTGGGACTCCTATTTATTGCCATATGGGAGATTGGCTTCACTTATTTTTTTACCGGATTTTCCTTGGACACATGACCCTGGGCAGAAGAAGCTGGTTGAAGTTGAAAGTTCCCCACACACTATTTGGATCCTTTCATATGACATAGTTATTGGCTCTCCTGTAGACATCAAATGGAGTGGTGGGGAATATACCGTATTTTTCCGACTATAATACGCACTTTTTCTCCAAAAAAATTTTGAGGAAAATGGGGGATGCATCTTATAGTTGGAATGCAGGTTTACCGGTGTGGTGCGGTGGGCGGTATGGCGTGAGCAGGGTCCCGTCCACATTTGAGGTGAATCCGCGGCCCGGTATTGAAGGAGAGCAGCAGAGCTGGGTGAGTTATGGTTTTCCCGGTGGCTGCGGCCATCTTCCTGAGGCCGCGCGTGCGCAGATTGAGTTTTCTGCTTCCTGGGGCTTCAGGAAAATGGCCGCGGGAGGCCGCGTGTGCACAGATGGAGATCATGGCGGCCATTTTCCTGAAGCCGAGTTCGCAGATTGAGATCTCGGCTTCAGAAAAATGGCCGCCGCGTTCTCCATCTGTGCACGCGTGGCCTCCCGTGGAAATTTTCCTGAAGCCCTGGGAAGCAGAGTACTGAATCAGCGCACGAGCGGCCTCAGAAAGATGGCCACCGCCACCGGGAAAACCGTAACTCACCCAGCTCTGCTGCTCTCCTTCAATACGGGGCCACGGATTCACCTCAAATGTGGACGGGACCCTGCTCACGCCATACCGCTCACCACGCCACATCATCCCCGCACCTCTGTTGCTGCCACAATGCCAGTAAGCCCACCGCCACCGGGAAAACCGTGACTCATCCAGCTCTGCTGCTCTCCTTCAATACTGCCGTGGCATCACCTCAAATGTGGAAGGGACCCTGGCCCCGCCACCTGAGGAAGTGACCACACATCTGCCGGCACCACAGCACTGCCGCAACCTCCCCATGGACACCAGGCCATGGCGTCGCCCACCTAGCAGGATGGGACCCTGCTCAGGTGCACGCCGTTCTGCCCACCACACCTCAGCATCACCTCACCTCTGCCACCACCATGCCTCCTGTGACTCTGCTCTGCCACTGCCTGCCCTCAGGTAAGAGATCTTAAATTCGGACAACAAGACGGACCCCCATCTTATAAAAACATCTTTTTTTCTGCAATTTTCACCCCAAATTTGTGGTGCGTCTTATGGTAAGGTGCATCTTATAGTCCGAAAAATATGGTAATTCACCAGTCACTGCATTCAACTCCTCCTTTCCATGGTCTTGAAGTAAGGATACAAAAGGGGGCAAGGATCCCCCATTCTGGTGATCAGTGGGGAACCTAGAGGTGAAACCCACCTTCAATTTTAAGATTATCACCAATTCAGAGCACTGTAATATGTTTTTAGGGGCCAATTCACAAGTTGAATTTTGTTTTTAAGAATCCTTAACCCCTTCATGACCGTGGGATTTTTCATTTTTCCGTGTTCGTTTTTCACTCCCCTCCTTCCCAGAGCCATAACTTTTTTATTTTTCTGTCAATTTGGCCATGTGAGGGCTTATTTTTTGCGGGACGAGTTGTACTTTTGAACGACATCATTGGTTTTACCATGTCATGTACTAGAAAATGGGAAAAAAAATTCCAAGTGCGGTGAAATTGCAAAAAAAGTACAATCCCACACTTGTTTTTTGCTTGGCTTTTTTGCTAGGTTCACTAAATGCTAAAACTGACCTGCATTTATGATTCTCCAGGTTATTGCGAGTTCATAGACACCTAACATGACTAGGTTATTTTTTACCTAAGTGGTGAAAAAAAATTCCAAACTTTGGTAAAAAAAATAAAAAACAATTGCGCCATGTTCCGATACTCGTAGCGTCTCCATTTTTCATGATCTGGGGTCAGTTGAGGGCTTATTTTTGCGTGCCGAGCTGGTGTTTTTAATGATTCTAATTTGGTGCAGATACGTTCTTTTGATCGCCCGTTATTGCATCTTAATGCAATGTCGCGGCGACCAAAAAAATGTAATTCTGGCGTTTCGATTTTTTTTCTCGTTACAACATTTAGCGATCAGGTTAATGCTTTTTTTATTGATAGATCAGGCGATTCTGAATGTGGCGATACCAAATATGTGTAGATTTGATTTTTTTTTTATTGATTTATTTTGATTGGGGCAAAAGGGGGGTGATTTAAACTTTTATATTTTTTTATTTTTTTTCACATCTTTTTTAACTTTTTTTTTTACTAGAAGCAGGCACAGCACGATCGGCTCTGCTACATAGCAGCAATCTGCTGTTCGCTGCTATGTAGTAGAAAATCAGGTGTGCTGTGTGCTCACAGCTACCAGCGATCAGTAACCATAGAGGTCTCAAGGACCTCTATGGTTACAATGGAGAAGCATCGCAGACCTCCGATCATGTGACGGGGGTCGGCGATGCCATCATTTCCGGCCGCCCGGCCGGACGCGGTAGTTAAATGCCGCTGTCTGCGTTTGACAGCGGCATTTAACTAGTTAACAGCGGCGGGTGAATCGCGATTTCACCCGCCGCTATTGCGGGCACATGTCAGCTGTTCAAAACAGCTGACATGTCCCGGCTTTGATGCGGGCTCACCGCGGAGCCCTGCATCAAAGCAGGGGAGCTGACATTGGACGTACTATCCCGTCCGATGTCAGTAAGGGGTTAAATACCCAATGTTGTGGAGGTCCTTTGCATTTTCCCAATATAACCTATGTATAATCTGGACTTCTTTGCATTTCCATTCTGAGACATCTGACAGCAGGTTCATAGGAAGCTGGAAATCTCCTTTACGTGTGCAGTGTGGTGTGTTATTCATCATAGAGATGCGAGTGGCATTATTGCATTCTGCTAAATAGAAACATTGGCTGCCAGGAGGCTGAATACAATTGTCACACAAATAATTATTTGTTTTGTCCCCGCATAAACATTGCCTCCATTGTGACATGAAATACATACATTATTGATGTATTGGAGTGACGTTGACAACTTTGACAATATATGCCATCTAGAGAGCATGCTGACACCAAGGAGACTTTTTCTTCATTTATTCATCAATACAGTAATTCTATAAAGCTGCTCAGGAGAAGAGGAAAATAAGACGAGTTCACTGATGTTCACACTGTAAATGAAGTGGTTGAAATCAGCAGGAGGTAGAGTAAAAAAATATGCTGAGGCTTATTAAATGGAAAATATACTCAGATTACTAGAAGCCTTTTCTTTTAATTAAACTTTAATTAAGGTTAATCTGTCACCATGGGGGGTACTGTCTTTTAGGTCTGGTTTACAAGAGTGTATTGAAATATGGTTCCAAGTAAATTGTGTTCACGATTATTACGCATGTAAATGTTTTGACCATATCATAATTTTTATGCAAATTTTCCAACTCCGAGCTGAATAAATGTGAATGCTGACTGTGTGGAGAAACCAGGTGATGTGCATTTGTGTAATGAAAAGGGTGCGATCTAAGGATACTACACCTATATTACGATGTGCAGAAATATTAGACTGCTTGTTTACCTCAGGGAAAATTGGACAAAAATATGTTTACTGATTTTGAAAAGTCAAACATTGTCAAAAAAGTCTTACAAATGGATACAGCGCTCGTGAAATTGCTAAGATATTGGGTTGCGACTAGAGAACCATTTAATAGTCAACAGGGTTGCAAAAGCCTGTTGAGAAAAAATGATGCACATTAACTGCCAACGTTTTGAAAGAATCAAATGTAAAGCGACCAAGAAGCCATTATCCTCCAGAGCTGTCATATTCCAGAACTGCAACCTTCATGGAGTGCCCAGAAGTACTAGATGTTGAGTGCTAAAAGACATGGTTGAGGTTAAGGAAGCTGAACTCAATGACCACTGAACAAGATTCATAAGTGGAAATGTCAAGACTGGACCAAGAAATATCTGAAGACAGATTTTTTAAAGGTTTTATGGACTGATGAGATGAGAGTGACCTTTGACAGACCAGATAGATGTTGCTGGTCAGTATTGGACACAGACCTCCATTTCGATTCACCAAGGTGAAATTGGGCTGTTACTATTAAAGAATAGTTATATGGAACTTTTTGAGTTCAATAAGGACACAAAATGAACTCCCAAACTGACTGCCAGCTTGTAGAATATATTTTCTTCAAGTGGTACAGGAAGAAGTATGTATTTCTAAAAAAAAACAGGATTTTTATGCTTGATAGTGCTCAACCGCTTGCATCAAATTTTCCACTGCTCGGCTTGAAAATGAAAGAATAATGACCTAAATCCTATTGAGAAGCTACTTAAATTGGAGATTTCGGGTAAAGAAAAACAGTCATCACTCTCAACAGTGTTTTGGAAGCCGTGGTTGGTGCTGCCCAAAAAGTTGATCGTCAATAGATTAAGAAGGTGACAGACTCCATGGGTGGAAGGATTATGACTGTTATTGAAAAGAAGGGTGGCTGTATTGGTCACTGATATTATATTGAAATGCCAGAATTCTTCTACATTTTGGATTGTCTGGTTATTATTCTCAGTGTAACACATAAAAATAAACAATTGAGATGGACAATTTACGTTTTTCATTTAGTTGCCCAATAATTCTGCACACATAGATATTCTCCAAGGGAAAGACAACACCTCACTATTAATTATTAATTTGATGAATATTTACATTTCAGGTTTATTAACATTTTTGATAGGCCAACGGCACTGGAGTTGCTCAACATTACTGTTCAATAATAAAAAGAACCCCTTAATGACAACTGATACGCCTTTTAATGACGGGGGCCTTATTTCTCAGTGCCGCTTTTTAACTGCGCTGAGGAATAAATGCATAGCGCCAGCCCTTGCCTGAAATTCAAATGGGTATAGAATGACCAGATATATAAAACTGGCATATTATTTATTTTGCAGAGTGAACATCATTAAAAAAACACACCCAAAATAACACTTTTTCATTACACTGACACATAATAATTGAATAAAAAGCAACAAATAAAATGGTATGAAGAAAAATGCCAAAACATCCGGCAAAAAACAAGCCCTAATATGGCTCATTCAGAAAAAAAAATGAAATATATGAGAATATGACGATGTAAAAACAAATTATTTTTTTAGAAATTATTGTTTTTAGTCTGTAAAAGTAGCAAAGCATAAATTAACAATATAAATCTGACATTGCTATAATTGCATGGACCCAATGAATAAGTCGATATTATCACTTTTACCACACAGTGAAGGTCACAAAAAGAAAAGATAAAAACAATTTCTGGATTGCTTGTCTTTTCTCACTCTATGTCGGAAAAATCTAAATAAATGAATAAAAAGCAGTAAAAAAAGTTATGTATCCCAAAATAGTACCAAAAAACTCTTCAACTCATCCCACAGAATATAAGCCTTCATACAGCTCTGTTCGCCAAACAATAAAAAAGTTACAGCTTTCAGAATATGGTGCTGAAATAACATTTTTTTTAATAAAAAAGCATTTTTACTGTGTGATAGTTGCAAAGTATAAAGCAAACTATATAAATCTTTTATCACTGTAATCACACAGACTCAAGGAATAAAGAATAAAGTCATCTAATCACTTATACCGCACTATGTCCACACTTCTCCACATGGTAACAACTGGGTCTGCCACATTTAACTTCTGGATATCCAAATTGGACACATGGCCTGTACTTGCCCTTTATGCCTTGGAGGTGATGGCTGTTATGACCCCAGTGGACAGGGTCTCAGAGGAACGTGTAAGTCTGCGAGATTCAAAAATCCAGCTCATAGGGCTGTGGTAACTGGGTTGACCAAATAGCTACTCCTAACGCCAACACTAGAAGTAGCCGGGGATCATGCCTACGGTGATCGCTAGATGACTCGCGCCAGCCGGAGAATCTTACTACCCCTAGGAGAAGAAAACAAAGACCTCTCTTGCCTCCAGAGAAAGGGACCCCAAAGCAAGATACAAGCCCCCCACAAATAATAACGGTGAGGTAAGAGGAAATGACAAACACAGAAATGAACCAGGTTCAGCAAAGAGAGGCCAGCTTACTAATAGCAGAATATAGCAAGATAACTTATCTGGTCAACAAAAACCCTATAAAAATCCACGCTGGAGATTCAAGAACCCCCGAACCGTCTAACGGTCCGGGGGGAGAACACCAGCCCCCTAGAGCTTCCAGCAAAGGTCAGGATACAGATTGGAACAAGCTGGACAAAAATACCAAACAAAACAAAAGCAAAAAGCAAGGAAGCAGACTTAGCTTGAAATACAGGAACCAGGATCATAGGACAAGAGCACAACAGATTAGCTCTGATTTCAACGATGCCAGGCATTGAACTGAAGGTCCAGGGAGCTTATATAGCAACGCCCCTGAACTAACGGCCCAGGTGAGGATATAGGAAAAGACAGAAGCTCCAGAGTCAAATCACTAATGACCACTAGAGGGAGCAAAAAGCAAAATCACAACAGATGGCCAGCCCTGCGGCAAGTGTCATGTCGGAACATGTCTTTAGCATGGCAAGGAGTGTGATCACAGACAGGCACATCCACCTGTCCACATCCAATGTGGGGAACCTAACATTCCTTAAAATTAACCAGGCGTGGATTGCACAGGACTTGTTTATACCTATGGATGACTATTATTATTATTATTTAATATTATAGCGCCATTTATTTACATGTGAAAAGGGGTATACATAATAAAAACAAGTACAATAATCTTAAACAATGCAAGTCACGACTGGTACAGGAGGAGAAAGGACCCTGCCTGTGAGGGCTCACAATCTACACAGGTTGGATGAAGATACAATAGGTGAGGGCAGAGCTCTGGTGGATCCACTTTGGTGGATCGGCGGTTACTGCAGGTTGTAGGCTTATCGGAAGAAGTAGATCTAGACAACTATAACAGCTGCATAAAGTCAGTATTCACCTCTATTTGCCATTCGTTTCATTTGGATGCCTCCTCCTCAGTCTCTTCCACCTTTACCGCCATGTCTACCTCATCCTCCACTTGGACCTATGCTGTTTTAGATAGCTAGTTTTTGTTTTGCTACATCTAGGGCTTTTTTTAAGTCAGTTCCAATAAAAAAAAATACAAGAAAGCATAAGAAAGAAGGAAAGAGTAAAATATATACAATACAGACCAAAAGTTTGGACACACCTTCTCATTTAAAGATTTTTCTGTATTTTCATGACTATGAAAATTGTACATTCACACTGAAGGCATCAAAACTATGAATTAACACATGTGGAATTATATACTTAACAAAAAAGTGTGAAACAACAGAAATTATGTCATATATTCTAGGTTCTTCAAAGTAGCCACCTTTTGCTTTGATGACTGCTTTGCACACTCTTGGCATTCTGTTGATGAGGTTCAAGAGGTAGTCACCGGGAATGGTCTTCCAACAATCTTGAAGGAGTTCCCAGAGATGCTTAGCACTTGTTGGCCCTTTTGCCTTCACTCTGCGGTCCAGCTCACCCCAAACCATCTCGATTGTGTTCAGGTCTGGTGACTGTGAAGGCCAGGTCATCTGGCGTAGCACCCCATCACTCTCCTTCTTGGTCAAATAGCTCTTATACAGCCTGGAGGTGTGTTTGGGGCCATTGTCCTGTTGAAAAATAAATGATGGTCCAACTAAACGCAAACGGGATGGAATAACATGCCGCTGCAAGATGCTGTGGTAGCCATGCTGGTTCAGTAGGCTTTCAATTTTGAATAAATCCCCAACAGTGTCACCAGCAATTCAACCAGCAATTCACCTTTTCTGCGTCGCACAAAGACACGGTGGTTGGAACCAAAGATCTCGAATTTTGACTCATCAGACCAAAGCACAGATTTTCACTGGTCTAATGTCCATTCCTTGTGTTCTTTAGCCCAAACAAGTCTCTTCTGCTTGTCTGTCCTTAGCAGTGGTTTCCTAGCAGCTATTTTACCATGAAGGCCTGCTGCACAAAGTCTCCTCTTAACAGTTGTTGTAGAGATGTGTCTGCTGCTAGAACTCTGTGTGGCATTGACCTGGTCTCTAATCTGAGCTGCTGTTAACCTGCGATTTCTGAGGCTGGTGACTCGGATAAACTTATCCTCAGAAGCAGAGGTGACTCTTGGTCTTCTTTTCCTGGGGCAGTCCTCATGTGAGCCAGTTTCTTTGTAGCGCTTGATGGTTTTTGCCACTGCACTTGTGGACACTTTCAAAATTTGCCCAAATTTTCAGACTGACTGACCTTAATTTCTTAAAGTAATGATGGCCACTCGCTTTTCTTTACATAGCTGCTTTTTTCTTGCCATAATACAAATTCTAACAGTCTATTCAGTAGGACTATCAGCTGTGTATCCACCAGACTTCTGCACAACACAACTGATGGTCCCAACCCCATTTATAAAGCAAGAAATCCCACTTATTAAACCTGAGAGGGCACACCTGTGAATTGAAAACCATTCCCGGTGACTACCTCTTGAAGCTCATCAAGAGGATACCAAGAGTGTGCAAAGCAGTTATGAAAGCAAAAGATGGCTACTTTGAAGAACCTAGAATATAAGACTTAATTTCAGTTGTTTCACACTTTTTTGTTAAGTATATAATTCCAAATGTGTTAATTCATAGTTTTGATGCCTTCAGTGTGAATGTACAATTTTCAGAGTCATGAAAATACAGAAAAATCTTTAAATAAGAAGGTGTGTCCAAACTTTTGGTCTGTTCTGTATATATATATTAAAAAGTTGAATTACTCCTTCCTTACCCCTTCCACCCATACCGCCAAGTCCACCTCTTTCTTTACTTGGACCTCGTGGGTCTAGATAGGTAGTTTTATGTCAGTTCCATAACAAACAAAAAAATAAAGAAAACAAAAAATAAAAACAGTGTTGGATTACTTCAACTTTGACTCTTCCACCTATACCGCCATGTCTACCTCTTCCTACACTTGGACCTACGCCTCCTGCTATTAGATTTCTAGTTTTAGTTTTGGAAACTCTGTGTTGCTTTAAGTCATTTCCATAAATAAAGGAAAAATAATGAAAAAAAATAAAAAAAACGTGTTGGATTACTCCTTTCTTGACTCTTTATATTATTTATTTGTTTAGTTATATAGCGCCATTAATTCCACAGCACTTTGCAGACACTTTTAGCACTGTCCCCATTGTCGCTCACAATCTAGTTTCCCTACTAGTATGTCTTTGGAGTGTGTGAGGAAACCAGAGTACCCGGAGGAAACCCGCACAAACAAGGGAAGAAAATACAAACTCTTTGCAGATGTTGTCCTTGATTGGATTTAAACCCAGGACTCCAGTGCTGCAAAGCTGTAGTGCTAACTAGGGTTGAGCGACTTTTATTTTTATAGGATCGGGTCGGGTTTCACGAAACCCGACTTTCTCAAAAGTCGGGTCGAGTGAAATCGGCCGATCCTATAAAAAAGTCGGGGTCGGCCGAAACACGAAACCCAATGCAGTGCAATGGGATACTATAGTTCCCAGGGTCTGAAGGAGAGGAAACTCTCCTTCAGGCCCTGGGATCCATATTTAAGTGTAAAATAAAGAATTAAAATAAAAAATATTGATATACTCACCCTCGGACGTGCCCTGGTACTAACTGGCAGCCTTCCTTCCTAAGAATGAGCGCGTGAATGACCTGCGGTGACGTCGCGGCTTCTGATTGGTCGCGTGAGCGGTCACATGGGCGGCCTCGACCAATCACAAGCCGTGACGTCATCTAAGGCCCTTCACACGCTCATTCTTAAGAAGGAAGGCTGCCGGAAAGAAGCAGGGCGCGTCCGAGGGTGAGTATATACCTAATAGGAATATACTCACCCACGGCTTCTTTCCGGCAGCCTTCCTTCCTAAGAATGAGCGTGTGAAGGGCCTTAGATGACGTCACGGCTTGTGATTGGTCGCGGCCGCCCATGTGACCGCTCACGCGACCAATCACAAGCCGCGATGTCGCCGCAGGTCTTTCACGCGCTCATTCTTAGGAAGGAAGGCTGCCAGTTAGTACCAGGGCGCGTCCGAGGGTGAGTATATCAATATTTTTTATTTTGATTCTTTATTTTACACTTAAATATGGATTCCGATACCGATTTCCGATATCGCAAACATATCGGAACTCGGTATCGGAATTCCGATACCAGATTCAGAAGATCGCCGACCTCATGGCCGACCCCACACAGGGGTCGGGTCGGGTTTCATGAAACCCGACTTTGCCAAAAGTCGGCGACTTCTGAAAATGGCCGACCTGTTTCGCTCAACCCTAGTGCTAACCACTGTCCTGCTTCTTCTGCCTATACCACCTAACTAATCCTCCACTTGGACCTGTTCTTCCTGGTATAAGATTCTTATTTTACATTTCTGTTCTGCTTACCGTAGTGAAAGGACGCAGCTGTAGTGAGGGACAATATTTTGTTTTGCACTCTGCACCCGTGTCTGGGGTAGAACCATGCACAACAAAAAGTTTTTAGAGCCTTCAACTGTGTTGGTGGGAGTGATGTGCATCTAAACATATTTTTCTACTCTTATACAAACATCTCTGTGATAGTCCTCTGCCAAAAGCCGATGTGTGTATTTTTGAACCAATATCTGTGGGAGTACATTGCCAAAAGCCACTGTATGTATTATTTAACCTATATCTGTGGGAGTACTGTGCTTTTAAGCACTGTGTGTACTGTGCAGTCTTGCCTGTTTGGGTACTGTGCCTCTTTGGGTGTGAAATTTTAGATCAGCTTCTCTGGGGAAAATGTCAATACATGCTCTGTGGGTTAAATTAGTTATTAGCTCTGTGGGGGTACTTTGCCTAAAAGCCGCTGTGTCTGTAGGAGAAGTGTGCCTTAAAAATAATTTTACTCTACCAGGCTAAATGCTCATTAAAGGAATTAACTTTTCATTCCAATTGCAGAGCCTTTAAACTGTCATGGATGGCTATTTTTTCTGGCTACACTTAACTGCTGACTCAATTGAGAAGTGGTTAATTTGCTTGAATGCTTCCTTTCGTAGATGTTTTACACCTCTATTCACCTGCCTCTCTGGAATAGAACCCTGATTCTCCTTTACCCGTGTGTACTCTGTAACCCCGCCTGGGGCAATACTGTGGCAAAAGTCGCTGTGTGTACTCTGAAACCCTGCCAGTGTGGGCACTGAGCTACATTGTCTCGGTGTGAAACTTAACCAGCTTCTCTTGGGAAAATATGAAAATATGCTCTGTGGGTGAAATTTGTTATAACCTTCTGTGGGGGGAATTTGTTATCAGCTTCTAAGGCTGTACTATGCCCAAACAAGTAGTGTGACTAAAAAATAGTTTTACTCTACCTTTGGGGCTGGGCTAATGCTCATTAAAGCATTTAACTTCTTATTTCACTTACAGAGCCTCTAAATTGTACCGGATGGCTATTCTGTCTCACTAAATCAACTGCTGACTCAGTTGAGAAGTGGTTCCTTGGATGTGGTACACGTTTATCAGGCTGCAGCTCTGGAATAGAAGCCTGATTCTCAATTACCTGTGTGCTCTGCAATCTGCAACCCTGCCTGTGGGAGTGCTGTGGTAGAAGCCACTGTCTCTACTCTGCAAGCCTGTGTGGATACTGTGCCACATTGTCTGAGTGTGAAATTTTTAATAAGCTTCTGTCGGGAAATGTGAAACATGCTTTGTGGACTGCTGATAGCAAGCCTCATGGCGGACCACCATCTCAATTTAAGATCATGCTACCAGTTTTTCATCAGCGACATTTGTAACATACACTACTGGAGCTGACATTTTGGAGCTACTGGGGTACTGTGACCAATGCTCTGTGGGTTAAGTTTGTAAGCTGCTTTTGTATGGGTACTGTGCCCCACTCTCTGCAGGTGAAATTTTGAACTGGACTGGCAGTAGCAAGGCTCACTCTCTGTGAGGACACTGTTGAAAATTAAATCTATCGTATATACTCGAGTATAAACTGACCCGAGTATAAGCAGAGACCCCTAGTTTTGCCACAAAAAACTGGGAAAACTTATTGACTCGAGTATAAGCCTAGGAAGGTAAATGCAGCATCTACTGGTAAATTTAAAAAACAAACAATAGATACCAATAAAAGTAAAATTAATTGAGACATCAGTAGGTTAAATGTTTTTGAATATCCATATTGAATCAGGAGCCCCATATAATGCTCCATACAGTTTATGATGGACCCCATAAGATGCTCCACACAAAAAATATGCCCCATATAATGCTGCACAAAGGTTATTAATGGCCCCACAAGATGCTCCATAAAATATTATTCCACATATGTTGCTCCATAAAGGTTGATGGCCCCATAAGATGCTCCATAGAATACTATTCCCCATATGCTGCTCCATAAAGGTTGATGGCTCCATAAGATGTTTCATAGAATAATAAGCCTCATATGCAGCTCCATAAAGGTTGATGGGGCCATAAGATGCTCCGTAGAATACTATTCCCCATATGCTGCTCCATAAAGGTTGATGGCCCCATAAGATGCTCCATAGAATATTAAGTGCCATATGCTACTCCATAAAGGTTGATGGCCCCATAAGATGCTCCATAGAATAATAAGCCCCATATGCAGATCCATAAAGGTTGATGGTCCCATAAGATGCTCCATAGAATAATAAGCCACATATACAGATCCATAAAGGTTGATGGCCCCATAAGATGCTCCATAGAGTAATAATAACCATATGCTGCTCCATAAAGGTTGACGGCCCCATAAGACTCTCCATAGAATATTATGCCCCATGGGCTGCTCCACAAAGGTTGATGGCCCCATAAGATGCTCCATAGAATATTAAGTGCCATATGCTGCTCCATAAAGGTTGATGGCCCCATAAGATGCTCCATAGAATATTAAGCCCCATATGCTGCTCCATAAAGGTTGATGGCCCCATAAGATGCTCCATAGAATATTATGCCCCATATGCTGCTCTATAAACATTGATGGTCCCATAAGATGCTCCGTAGAATAATATGCCCCATATAAATGAATAATAATAATAATATTAATAATATAATGCTGCTGCTGCAATAAAAATAAAATGACATACTCACCTCTTGTCGCTAAGGTCCAGGTGCTGGTGTCCTGAGCAGGCGGGGACACTGGAGCACTATGGGGGCCAGGTGTCGGTGTTGCCACTGGCTCAGGCCCCCGGTGTTAGGGCTGGCGGAACACACCAAATAATTAGATAGATAGAATAAGGTGCGTTCAAAGTCCGGGGTCCACCGTGCAGAGATGGAACATGCTGCTGAGTAATGATGGACTATATGGCAGTGCAAAATGGATTCACACCCGGGTTAACTTCATCCTGTATGAAGAAATTGAACCATGTTGCGTCACAGGGCCGCGGTGCTGCACAAAAGAGCGCAAGCAAGGAGTCACAGAACTCTATCCCAAGACTCTGGATTAGCATTCATCTAGACCTCTTGCGCTCGACACCGCAACTGGGGTGTCAGAGTGAATGAAATAATAATAATTTATTAGATGCACGAGAGTGCGTGCGGTGCCGCTCTGGCGGATGCCACTAACCACCCAGGCTTGGGTAAGGAATGCGCTTTGAAAGCGCACGGCACCGCACTGGCGGTCACAGCAATTTGACTCTGTTTTGTGTGCCACGTGCTGATAGCTAAGTTGGGCGCTAGATTGCAATCATCCACCTTAAGCGAGCAGTCATACACAATGGAGTGGATAATTAATGAATGACTTTCACACATCAACACACAAATGTTTACAAGTGTACACTAGCGCATGGCCGCTCGGCCATGCAAACCTTTTATAGCGGCAGTGCTACAAGACTGTTCAGATGGTCCAATAGGAGCAGCAACAGGACCTGAGCATGTGACTCTTGACCTCCAATGGGAGGTTGTCCCGTGGGCCTGCTAAGTATGGGAAAAGCAGGACTTAGTCCCAGAAAGATCTGCTCGCTGCTGATCAGTGCTCACTACAAAGGCAGAGCCTGGAAGGACAGTAGTAACCAGTCGCCCAGTATCAGCCTGAGCTAAATGCTGGGACCAACATCTCCGCTGAGCAGGCTCCACTATGGCTGGAGAAGAATGGGAGACCGCAGCGGAGATGGTTCGAGATTCCCCCTTGTGCAGAGGCGGGAACTCGACACCTAACACCCAGAGCTTGTGGTATTGACTTGACCCCCCAATCCACCACTGTGTCTTCTGTCTCTCTGCAGCGACTGTTCAGGCAGAGGGCATGCACTAAACATATCATTGTGCCCTCTGACCTGAACATCACAGCCAGAGGTTATGGAAGACCGAGTACGGCGGTGGAACGGGGACAGGTGAATGTCGCATGGCTCACCCTCCCCGTAATACTCACCCCCCTAGCGCATCCCTGCTTCTCCAATGGTCTCTGGCAGCTTATTCCTGTTTTCAGCGGTCTCATGGTACCGCTCATTAAAGTAATGAATATGCCCTCCACGCCTATGGGAGTAGAGGCGCATCCATATTCATTACTTTAATGAGCGGTACCATGTGACCGCTGCACACAGGAACAAATATTACCTACAAATATTAGAAGTTAATGCCAAATACTATTAAAAAATAATCCATCTTTATTGAAATTCTTTTGTTAAAAAGTTAATGACAGAGATACAAATGCAAAAATACTGCTAATTAACAGGTCAAGTTAACAATGAGTAACTCCCACTGCATGAAAAGAATAAATAAGTAAATATGAGTGGTCACTAGACCTACATAAAATACAGTTAATGAATTACAAATATTATTCTGCAAAAGGAGTCCTTGAAATAATCAATCCATAATAGATGTAAATTAAATGTATACAAAGTGACTGGTGTATTTTTATATAGTACAGCTTAGACTATTTTGGCTGGACTTCGGGTCAGGCCGGTTTCACACGTCAGTGGCTCTGGTACGTGAGGTGACAGTTTCCTCACGTACCGGAGACACTGACACACGTAGACCCATAAAAATCAATGCATCTGTTCAGATGTCATTGATTTTTTGCGGACCGTGTCTCCGTGTGCCAAACACGGAGACATGTCAGTGTTCGTGGGAGCGCACGTATTACACGGACCCAATAGAGTCAATGGGTCCGTGTAAAACACAGACCTCACATGGACGTTCTCCGTCTGGGGTCCGTGTGCGTGCAGGAGACAGCGCTACAGTAAGCGCTGTCCCCCCCACATGGTGCTGAAGCCGCGATTCATATGTTCCCTGCAGCAGCGTTTGCTGCAGAGAAAATATGAATAACAGTGTTTAAAATAAAGATCTATGTGTCCCCTGCCCTCCCACCCCCTGTGCGCCCCCCGCTGTCCTGAAAATACTCACCCACTCCCACGTTGGCTGTCACTCCTTCCTCTCTGCCCCGCGCCTCCTACTGTATGCGGTCACGTGGGGCCGCTCATTTACAATCATGAATAGTCGGCTCCGCCCCTATGGGAGGTGGAGCCACATATTCATGACTGTAAATGATCGGCCCCACGTGACCGCATACACTAGAAGCTGCGGCCAGACCAGGAAGCAGCGAGGGAGGCGGGTAAGTATTTTCTGAACAGCGGGGGGGGCGCACAGGGGGTGGGGGGGCGGCAGACACTTAGATCTTTATTTTAAACACTGTTATTCATATTTTCTCTGCAGCAAACGCTGCTGCAGGGAACATATGAATTGCGGCTTCAGCACAATGCAGGGTACCACACGCGTGGGTACCACACGCTCCGTGTGGCACCCACTCGCCATACGGGCGGCACACGTGTGCCGCACATATGGCCTACGTGAGTTCCCAGGCACACGGACACGGATAACTCCGGTACCGATTTATTCCGGTACCGGAATTATCTGGACGTGTGGGACAGCCCTCATATACATCTCCTATTTATTATAATACACATGCTTATAAAATGCATCCGTGCATAATAGCAAGAGTTAATGGTGGTAGATAGATTGCCTAAGCTAGACTAAATAGATACCCATTCCCAAAAATAATTAATGTATTAACTACCCTGCAAAGTGCAGGAGTGCATAGCAGCAAGAAATGCTAATAGCTGTAATAGTTCAAGCGACTCTTAGATTGTATAAGTGAAAATCACACCAACCTGTATACCTGATCTTATGGCAGTAGAGATGCCCCGATGCGCATTTCGCGTGAGCTTCTTCCTTAGGGGATGTGTGTCAATGAACACAGGAGCAAGCTTCCTGTGCCAGAGACCATCTGAGAAGCAGGGATGTGCAGAGACATACCAGGAGGGGATGAGTATGTTGTGACCGCCGCCGACTCCTGCCGCTCCCCCTCCCCACTGAACCCCTGGGACAATGACTTGAGTATAAACCGAGAGGGGCACTTTCAGCCTAAAAAAATGGGCTGAAAATATCGGCTTATACTCGAGCATATATGGTAGTCCATTTACTTTCCATTTTACCATGTTTGCTATCATTATAGAACCCTTTTATGTCATTTTCCTGTCCACATTTGCTTACATGGTAAGTGTCCTGCTCGTACCCCCACTTTTCTTTCTTTTGCAGCCCCCTAGCCCTTACTCTGATCAGTTTCCAGCCATTTAACAGCACTGAAGTTCAGTTCTCCATCTTTTATTTAGGGTTCGGTGTCTGAGGTCAAGTTCGGTGTTTAAATGTGCGGCCAAACCTGGCAAACCTGAACATCCACGGGTGCACTCATTACTAGATATAAAGATTTTTAGTTTGAAAACTGAATTAAAAAAAAAAAAATTCTGATATTTTCAGAAATAAACTCAAAACATACCGAGTCTGCTAAAATTTACCACTAACATAAAGTACAATGCGTTATAAAAAAAATCCAGAATTATAGATGAACAAAACGCCTATCTCAAATTCAGCACAAACGTAGCTCATTCGGATCTGTGTATTCGGATTCCCAAGCATTTTCCCTCAAATTCTGAAAAAAAATTCAGGCGCAGTTCGGTAAATGATCGTGTTTCCACTACTGCTTTTGTTAAGATTTTGGCTAGGATAGTAGTGCTGTATGATGACCAGGGGGATGAGTTTAATGAGGGAAGGAGGTGGGGAGAGGTCAGAACAGTGCTGTACTGTTGTTCTTTTTTTCAATTAACTTAATGTGTGGAGATTCCGGCAGCCAACCAGGGTGCAGAAATCATCCACAACATCCAGACACAAGGGCTTCTGTCATTGGCTGCTGAAGTCACATGTCCCTCTCCACGTAAAAACCAAACATATTGTTTTTGTGATGCCATTTTGTCACTGTAACAGCACAGAGAGGCTGCTTATGCAAGTTGTCAGAAAGCTAGATAGGTGTTTATTGGTTAGTTAGTTAGTTCAGCAGTGGATACTGTGTGAAATCGACCTTCCAGCATCTAACTCATTTGAGCTAATAGTGGTGTGCAGGAAGAAAACCACATTTCCTAATCTAAGTCATTTGTGTTAATATTGTGGTGAAGGCAGGGAGCCACATTTCCTAATCAAAATCATTTGGGCTAATATTGTGGTGCAGGCAGGATGCCACATGTTTTACAAAATTGTTTGTGTTAAAATTGTGGTTTATGCAAGAGGCCACATTTACTTATCAAAATTGTTTGGTCTAATATTGTGGTGCAGGCAGAAGGCTACATTTCCTAATCAAAATCATTTGTGCTAATATTGTGGTGCAGGCAGTGGGCCACATTTCCTTATCAAAGTCATTTGGGCTATTATTGTGGTGCAGGCAGGATGCCACATTTTCTAATCAAAATCGTTTATGCTAATATTGTGATGTAGGCCAAGAGGCCACATTTACTTATCAAAATCGTTTAGTCTAATATTGGGGTGCAGGCAGAAGGTCACATTTCCTAATCAAAATCATTTGTGCTAATATTGTGGTGCATGGAAGATAGCCGTAGGCACTACTATAAATTGTGGTGCACAAGTAGGTGCCCAAACCGTACTTATGTTGTGGATAAACTTGGCACACACGTGGTCAAATGAAAGTGAGATTTAATTGAAAGAGAGTATTTCACAGATTGACGTTCTAATAGGAGATTAATCCCTCTGCTGCTCAGGACGAGCGGTGGATGCCGCGTCCGCATAGCACAGCACCGGCACCAAGTGTAGCCTGCTATTTATAGCTGTACCAGCCACAAGCAGAGGGATTAATCTCCTATTAGAACGTCAATCTGTGAAATACTCTGAGAGGTACATTGATGAAGGTCTAATCTGAGACCGAAACGTCAATATTGTATGTACTCTCTTTCAATTAAATCTCACTTTCATTTGACCACGTGTGTGCCAAGTTTATCCACAATATTGTGGTGCAGGCAGGATGCCACATTTTCTAATCAAAATTGTTTATGCTAATATTGTGATGTAGGCAAGAGTGTTATGGACCTGGTGGTTAGGAGCACCCGGAAAGACCTGATGAGTAAACTAGTAATCGGAACAAGCTCTGGGAAAGTGGGAACTCTGCTGACTGCAAACCCTACTCCTATCACACACACACTAGAAATAGCCGTGGAGCATACCTAACTCTCCCTAGACGCCTCTTCACAGCCTAAGAGCTAACTACCCCTAAAGATAGAAATAGAAGCCTAACCTTGCCTCAGAGAAATTCCCCAAAGGTAAAGGCAGCCCCCCACATATATTGACTGTGAGTTAAGAGGAAAGTCACAAACACAGGAATGAAACAGGTTTTAGCAAAGGAGGCCAGACTTCACTAAATACTAAGAGGATAGAAAAGGAAACTATGCGGTCAGCACAAAAAACTACAAAAACCACGCAGAGTATGCAAAAAGACCCCCACACCAACTCACGGTGTGGAGGTGCAACACTGCACCCCAGAGCTTCCAGCTAGCAAGGAAATATCATGATAGCAAGCTGGACTACAATTTAGCAGTACTAAGAAATATATTCAGGCAGCAGTAACAACAAATGAACTAGCAGGGACTTAGCTTCTGCTGGAGTAGACAGGTCCTCAGAGAAGTCCAAGAGAGATCTGAACCAATACTGATACATTGACAGCTGGCATGAAGTAACGATCTGAGTGGAGTTAAATAGGGAAGCCCGCATAGCAATAAACGAGCGCAGCTGATAAAGCCAACCTCAGTGACCAGCAGTTCCGCTCGAAGCCACCAGAGGGAGTCCAAGAGCAGAACTAACCAAAGTACCATTCATGACAACAGGAGGGAGTCCAAGAACGGAATTCACAACAGTACCCCCCCCTTGAGGAGGGGTCACCAAACCCTCACCAGGGCCCCCAGGCCGATCAGGACGAGCCAAATGAAAGGCACAAACTAAATCGGCAGCATGGACATCGGAGGCAACAACCCAGGAGTTATCCTCCTGACAATAGCCCTTCCACTTAACCAGGTACTGAAGCTTCCGTCTCGAAATACGAGAATCCAAAATTTTTTCCACCACATACTCCAACTCCCCCTCAACCAACACCGGAGCAGGAGGATCAACGGAGGGAACCATAGGCGCCACGTACCTCCGCAACAACGACCTATGGAACACATTATGGATGGCAAAAGAAGCTGGAAGGACCAAACGAAATGACACAGGGTTGAGAACTTCAGAAATCTTATAAGGACCAATGAAATGAGGCTTAAACTTAGGAGAAGAAACCTTCATAGGAACATAACGAGAAGACAACCAAACCAAATCCCCAACACGAAGTCGGGGACCAACACAACGACGGCGGTTAGCGAAACGTTGAGCCTTCTCCTGGGACAACGTCAGATTGTCCACCACGTGAGGCCAAATTCGTGAGGCCAAATTTGCTGCAACTTGTCCACCACAGAATCCACACCAGGACAGTCAGAAGGCTCAACCTGCCCCGAAGAAAAACGAGGATGAAAACCAGAATTGCAAAAAAAAGGCGAAACCAAAGTAGCCGAACTAGCCCGATTATTAAGGGCGAACTCAGCCAATGGCAAGAAGGTCACCCAATCATCCTGATCAGCAGAAACAAAGCATCTCAGATAGGTTTCCAAAGTCTGGTTGGTTCGTTCGGTTTGGCCATTTGTTTGAGGATGGAAAGCCGAAGAAAAAGACAAATCAATGCCCATCTTAGCACAAAAGGACCGCCAAAACCGGGAAACAAACTGGGAACCTCTGTCCGACACAATGTTCTCCAGAATGCCATGCAAACGAACCACATGTTGAAAAAATAATGGCACCAAATCAGAGGAGGAAGGTAATTTAGGCAAGGGTACCAAATGGACCATCTTAGAAAAGCGATCACAAACCACCCAGATGACAGACATCCTTTGAGAGACAGGAAGATCTGAAATAAAATCCATTGAAACATGCATCCAAGGCCTTTTCGGGACTGGCAAGGGCAAAAGCAACCCACTGGCACGAGAACAGCAGGGCTTAGCCCGAGCACAAGTCCCACAGGACTGCACAAATGAACGCACATCCCGTGACAAGGAAGGCCACCAAAAGGACCTAGCCACCAAATCTCTGGTACCAAAAATCCCAGGAAGACCAGCCAACACCGAGCAATGAACCTCAGAAATAACTTTGCTAGTCCATCTATCAGGGACAAACAATTTCTCCGCTGGACAACGGTCAGGTCTATCAGCCTGAAACTCCTGCAGCACCCGCCGCAAATCAGGGGAGATGGCAGACAGAATTACCCCCTCTTTGAGAATACCAGCCGGCTCAGGGACTCCCAGAGAATCAGGCACAAAACTCCTAGAAAGGGCATCCGCCTTCACATTCTTAGAACCTGGAAGGTATGAGACCACAAAATCAAAACGGGAGAAAAACAGCGACCATCGAGCCTGTCTAGGATTCAACTGCTTGGCAGACTCGAGATAAGTCAGATTTTTGTGATCCGTCAAGACCACCACGCGGTGCTTGGCTCCCTCA
This sequence comes from Ranitomeya variabilis, assembly GCF_051348905.1. Classification (NCBI taxonomy): domain Eukaryota; kingdom Metazoa; phylum Chordata; class Amphibia; order Anura; family Dendrobatidae; genus Ranitomeya; species Ranitomeya variabilis. The sequence goes on along the minus strand of NC_135237.1, from coordinate 529,431,267 downwards.
AGCCAATGTCGCCACTCCTCGAATGCCCACTTCATAGCCAGCAGCTCCCGATTGCCAACATCATAATTACGCTCAGCAGGCAAAAACTTTCTAGAAAAGAAGGCACATGGCTTCATCACAGAGCCATCAGAACTTCTTTGAGACAAAACAGCCCCTGCTCCAATCTCAGAAGCATCAACCTCGACCTGAAAAGGGAGCGAAACATCTGGCTGATGCAACACAGGGGCCGAAGAAAAACGTTTCAGCTTCTGAAAAGCCTCAACGGCCGCAGAGGACCAATTCACCACATCAGCACCTTTCTTTGTCAAATCAGTCAAAGGTTTAACCACACTAGAAAAATTAGCGATGAAGCAACGGTAAAAATTAGCAAAGCCCAGGAATTTCTGGAGGCTCTTCACAGATGTAGGCTGAGTCCAATCATAAATGGCCTGAACTTTAACAGGATCCATCTCGATAGTAGAAGGGGAAAAAATGAAGCCCAAAAAGGAAACCTTCTGAAGTCCGAAGAGACATTTAGACCCCTTCACAAATAAGGAATTAGCACGAAGGACCTGGAATACCATTCTGACCTGTTTCACATGAGACTCTCAATCATCCGAAAATACCAAAATATCATCCAAATATACAATCATGAATCTATCCAGATACTTTCGGAAGATGTCATGCATAAAGGACTGAAACACAGATGGAGCATTTGAAAGCCCGAATGGCATTACCAGGTACTCAAAATGGCCCTTGGGCGTATTAAATGCTGTTTTCCATTCATCGCCCTGTTTAATACGCACAAGGTTATACGCCCCTCGAAGATCTATCTTGGTGAACCAACTAGCCCCCTTAATCCGAGCAAACAAATCAGACAGCAGAGGCAAAGGGTACTGAAATTTGACCGTGATTTTATTGAGAAGGCGGTAATCTATACAGGGTCTCAGAGAACCATCCTTCTTGGCCACAAAAAAGAACCCTGCTCCCAATGGTGATGAAGACGGGCGAATATGCCCTTTCTCCAAGGACTCCTTTATATAACTCCGCATAGCGGCGTGCTCTGGCACGGATAAATTGAAAAGTCGGCCCTTAGGAATCTTACTACCAGGAATCAAATTTATAGCACAATCACAATCCCTATGAGGGGGTAGGACACTGGATTTGGGCTCATCAAATACATCCTGGTAATCCGACAGAAACTTAGGGACTTCAGAAGGAGTGGAAGCAGAAATTGACACCAACAGAACATCGCCATGTACCCCTTGACAACCCCAACTAGACACAGACATTGATTTCCAATCCAATACTGGATTATGAACCTGTAGCCATGGCAAACCCAACACGACCACATCATGCAAATTATGCAACACCAAAAAGCGAATATCTTCCTGATGTGCAGGAGCCATGCACATGGTCAACTGAGTCCAGTACTGAGGTTTAATCTTGGCCAACGGCGTGGCATCAATTCCCCTTAATGGAATAGGATACTGCAAAGGCTCCAAGAAAAAACCACAGCGCCTGGCAAACTCCAAGTCCATCAAATTCAGGGCAGCGCCTGAATCCACAAATGCCATAACCGAGTAGGATGACAAAGAGCAAATCAGAGTAACAGACAAAAGAAATTTAGGCTGTACAGTACCAATGGTGACAGACCTAGCGAACCGCTTAGTGCACTTAGGACAATCAGAGATAGCATGAGTGGGGTCACCACAGTAAAAACACAGCCTATTCTGACGTCTGTGTTCTTGCCGTTCAGTTCTGGTCAAAGTTCTATCACATTGCATAAGCTCAGGCCTCTGCTCAGAGGACACTGCCAAATGGTGTACAATTTTGCGCTCGTGCAAACGCCGATCAATTTGGATGGCCAAGGACATTGATTTATCCAGACCAGCAGGTGTGGGGAATCCCACCATAACATCCTTGAGGGCTTCAGAAAGACCCTTTCTAAAAATTGCTGCCAGGGCACACTCATCCCACTGAGTAAGCACAGGCCATTTTCTAAACTTCTGACAATACATCTCGGCTTCATCCTGACCCTGACACAAAGCTAGCAAAATTTTCTCTGCCTGATCCACTGAATTCGGTTCGTCATAAAGCAATCCAAGCACCAGAAAAAACGCATCTACATTAAGCAATGCAGGATCTCCTGGTGCAAGGGAGAATGCCCAGTCTTGAGGGTCGCCACGCAACAAAGAAATAATAATTTTTACTTGCTGAATGGGGTCACCAGAGGAGCGGGGTTTCAAAGCAAGAAACAGTTTACAATTATTTTTGAAATTCAGAAACTTAGATCTATCCCCAGAAAACAAATCAGGAATTGGAATTCTAGGCTCTAACATCGGATTCTGAACTACATAATCTTGAATGCTTTGTACCTTTGCAGTGAGATGATCCACACAAGAGGACAGACCTTGGATATCCATATCTACACCTAAGTCCTGAACCACCCAGAGGTTGAGGGGAAAAGAGAGACAAAACACACTGCAAAGAAAAAAAAATGGTTTCAGAACTTCTCTTATCCCTCTTTTGAGGTGCATTAACACTTTAAGGGCCAGCTGTACTGTTATGGACCTGGTGGTTAGGAGCACCCGGAAAGACCTGATGAGTAAACTAGTAATCGGAACAAGCTCTGGGAAAGTGGGAACTCTGCTGACTGCAAACCCTACTCCTATCACACACACACTAGAAATAGCCGTGGAGCGTACCTAACTCTCCCTAGACGCCTCTTCACAGCCTAAGAGCTAACTACCCCTAAAGATAGAAATAGAAGCCTAACCTTGCCTCAGAGAAATTCCCCAAAGGTAAAGGCAGCCCCCCACATATATTGACTGTGAGTTAAGAGGAAAGTCACAAACACAGGAATGAAACAGGTTTTAGCAAAGGAGGCCAGACTTCACTAAATAGTAAGAGGATAGAAAAGGAAACTATGCGGTCAGCACAAAAAACTACAAAAACCACGCAGAGTATGCAAAAAGACCCCCACACCAACTCACGGTGTGGAGGTGCAACACTGCACCCCAGAGCTTCCAGCTAGCAAGGAAATATCATGATAGCAAGCTGGACTACAATTTAGCAGTACTAAGAAATATATTCAGGCAGCAGTAACAACAAATGAACTAGCAGGGACTTAGCTTCTGCTGGAGTAGACAGGTCCTCAGAGAAGTCCAAGAGAGATCTGAACCAATACTGATACATTGACAGCTGGCATGAAGTAATGATCTGAGTGGAGTTAAATAGGGAAGCCCGCATAGCAATAAACGAGAGCAGCTGATAAAGCCAACCTCAGTGACCAGCAGTTCCGCTCGAAGCCACCAGAGGGAGTCCAAGAGCAGAACTAACCAAAGTACCATTCATGACCACAGGAGGAAGTCCAAGAACGGAATTCACAACACAAGAGGCCACATTTACTTATCAAAATCGTTTAGTCTAATATTGGGGTGCAGGCAGAAGGCCACATTTCCTAATCAAAATCATTTGTGCTAATATTGTGGTGCAGGCAGGGGGCCACATTTCCTTATCAAAGTCATTTGGGCTAATATTGTGGTGCAGGCAGGATGCCACATTTTCTAATCAAAATCGTTTGTGTTAACATTGTGGTGTATGCAAGAGGCCACATTTACTTATCAAAATCATTTGGTCTAATATTGTGTTGTATGCAGGAGGCCACATTTCCTAATCTGAATCATTTGTGTTAATATTCTGGTGCAGGCAGTGTGCCACATTTCCTAACCAAAATCATTTGGGCTAATATTGTGGTCTAGGCAGGATGCCACGTTTTCTAATCAAAATTGCTTGTGCTAATATTGTTATGTATGCAAGAAGCCATATTTACTTATCAAAATCATTTGGTTTAATGTTGAGGTGCAGGCAGCAGGCCACATTTCCTAATAAAAATTGTTGTGCTAATCTTGTGGTGCAGACAGGAGGCCACATTTCCTAATCAAAATTACTTCTGCTGATCTTGTGGTGCAGGTAGGAGACCACATTTCCTAATCAAAATTGTTTGTTCTAATGTTGTGATGCAGGCAACAGGCCACATTTCATAATATAAATCATTTGTGCTAATACTGTAGTGCAGGCTGGAGGTCATATTTCAGAATGGACAGTAAATCCTTTCTGCTAACAGTGTGGTACAATTACTTACACAATTTCTCTTGAACACAGTGATACTCCCCCAAAGTGGCTGGATATTACTATTTGTTCATATGCCTGGGCTTGGAAGGGAAGATACAATATTTGACTTTCTGAGTGCAACTTTTTCTGTAATAGATTGCTGATTTCTTGTTGCATTAGCAGAGTCTCTGAGATTGCACAACAGCAAAAAAATCCTCAAAAGTGACTATACTTTACCAATTAAGCAATTTATCTATTTGTGTAGTGAGTATTTTCATCTCACTGGTGTGTCACAGAATATTATAACATTTGACTGTTAAAATGCAAAATAGATCTTTAAAACTAAAATGGTATACTAGCTCTATTTTTTTTCATTTTCACAAGTGGTAATGAGTAAAACAAACTCCTTAAAGGAGTTGCCCAGACATAAGCACTGCACACCGTAAGGATGTTCTTGTGTCGACATCAGGTGCAGTCATTCATGTGACTGCAAGTATGCAATATGCATGCTCCATGTGCCGGCACCTGAGAATCTTCATAGCGTGATAGCATACACAGAAAAATGGAGCAAGAAAGTCCACATCCACATAATTAGTTTATAAAAATACACGTTTTTATTAACATAAATACAACAAGATAACACCAGAGTATCAAAAAATGCATATAAGTGCTGTAGACACTATGCATAAAGAGGGCAATAAGGAGGAAATATGGCGATAACTAAGTGAGGGGGATACTACAATACATCCTCTCAATAAGGAAGGTAAGCCAATACCAATTATAACACATGGTCCCACAGGTACCCCAAAGTAACACAGAATGAGTGCAACATATTATGCTCCAGGCTTACCCATTGCAGTCATCAGGGAAAGTATCCACACCTCACCAAGGACCCCCGGACGCGCGTTTCGCGTACTAGCTTTTTCAACAGAGTATATCTTTAATCAGTCTCATGGCGTTTAAATAACACACAAACCGGAAATGGTGACGGAAAAAAATCGGCGCATGCGCGGTGGCGCCCAGGGCGCGTCATCGCTGGGGCCGTCACAGCAGGGCGCGTGTGTGGGCGGAACTCCGCCGTCTGACGTCATGTGACAAGCACGCCCTGCTGATAATGACAGCCGCAGAGAAAGACGAGCACACCGGGCGGTAGCGGGCATGCGCACCATCGGCAACCATTTTCCCAGAGACCACGGCCGCGGCCATTTTTACAAGGATAAAATCGCTACACAGTCCCAATACGTAGAATAGTGAAAAATTACCTTGTGCACAACAATAAATAAGGTGTATAGAGAGGGGACAACAAAATATAACAGCCTACCTATTCTAAACTCCCCTTGGATCAAAAAGCTGACTACTCATTCAGCTACATATAATGAATGCTAACAGACAAATACAGTGACATGTGCAATAAATACAAATTCAATTAATATATGCCTAAGCATAATAAGAAAATAAATAGCAAAACAGTGATGCCTAAGCATAATAAGAAAATAAATAGCAAAACAGTGAGTGAGGACTTCTTATTTCTTTATAACTTCTGTACGTGAAGAAAAAGGGATCCGATGCGACATCACATAGAGATCAAAAAGCCGTGGTCATACATGGAAGAAAAACTGAAAATAAAAAACACATAAGACAATTAAAACGAAAATATGTTGAAAAAGAATGGTGGACAGACTAAGTAGAGAGGAAAAATGACAAATCTGTCAATATTTATACATATCAAATATCACACAAGCGTGACAACAAAGTGGTGAACAATGCCTGATGTGAAAGTCCTCAGACGTCAAATGGTCACAAAAATGGGGCAAAGCTCAGTTGTTCGTTGAGCCCTTTGGGGGTCAGGGTATCCAAAGTGAAAATCCACTTGCACTCCCGCTGTGCCAGTGTTTTAATCATATTACCACCCCTGATCCCTCCATGTACCCTATCTATGCCCCTCACTTTCAGGCCCCGGGGGTCAGATCCATGAAAGGTCCGAAAGTGTCTCGGCAAAGTTTTTAAACTCGACACATCTATCACTTCTTTAGCTGCCAAGATGTCTCGTACATGTTCGCGTGTCCGAACTTTCAATTCCCTAGATGTGAGACCAACATAAATCAGGGAGCAGGGACAGGTAGCATAGTATACTACAAATGTCGTGTTACATGAAATAAAATCTTGTATTTTAAATTCCCTGCCCCCATCTGAAGTCTTGAAGGTCCCACATCTGAGAATGTTCGGACACGCGACACATGAACCACAGGGAAAACACCCCTGTCTCGGACTACTAACATCAAGGAAATTTCTACTTTTATTTTTCGCCTATGCCAGAGACAATTGGTCGTCCGGGCGGGTTCACAGCTTCCTTGTGCACCTTGGGCAGGGCATAGAAGGTGGCAACCCTGGGAAGCTTGGGCATAAGTCCGTCCAACACCTTTTTAGGAACAATACCCGACTTCACAGCCGTAAAAGATACTCATTTATTTTGCCGCAAATTGCTCCTTAAGAGACTACACGGCCAAAAAAATCTTGGTGATAACCCCTTAAGTGAGGTGGAGGCCACTGCTTTATTGGCCCTGGAGGATCTACTCAAGGAGCAACAACCTGATTCTATAGGTAAATTTCCTTCTTCACTCATGCCCATATCATCCGCATTCCCCCTTGTCTCTATGCCCACAGGTGGACATTTTTTGTAGATTAGTCATTGAGGATTTGATGAAGTTACCAAGGGGGCTATATAATGACAACTTGACATCAAGACAAATATGAGAGGGAAGTTCTGCGGCAATTACGGAATAAAGATACAACCCTGGGAAACTTGGGCATAAGTCCGTCCAACACCTTTTTAGGAACAATACCCGACTCACTCGCCAGATCCAAAATACGTGCCAGTCTATCGGAAAACATTTGAGTAGGGTTCTGAGGCAATATCCGGTATGTATCTTTATTCCATAATTGCCGCAGAACTTCCCTCTCATATTTGTCAGTTGGCCAGATCACCACATTCCCCCCTTGTCTGCTGGTTTAATTACAACCGCGTCCAGTGCCTGTAACTCACTCAACGCTTTTCTTTGACTTGATGTCAAGTTGTCATTATGATACATCTGATCTGGGCATGAGTGAAGAAGGAAATTTACCTATAGAATCAGGTTGTTGCTCCTTGAGTAGATCCTCCAGGGCCAATAAAGCAGTGGCCTCCACCTCACTTAAGGGGTTATCACCAAGATTTTTTTGGCCGTGTAGTCTCTTAAGGAGCAATTTGCGGCAAAATAAATGAGTATCTTTTACGGCTGTGAAGTCGGGTATTGTTCCTAAAAAGGTGTTGGACGGACTTATGCCCAAGCTTCCCAGGGTTGCCACCTTCTATGCCCTGCCCAAGGTGCACAAGGAAGCTGTGAACCCGCCCGGACGACCAATTGTCTCTGGCATAGGCGAAAAATAAAAGTAGAAATTTCCTTGATGTTAGTAGTCCAAGATGGGTGTTTTCCCTGCGGTTCATGTGTCGCGTGTCCGAACATTCTCAGATGTGGGACCTTCAAGACTTCAGATGGGGGCAGGGAATTTAAAATACGAGATTTTATTTCGTGTAACACGACATTTGTAGTATACTATGCTACCTGTCCCTGCTCCCTGATTTATGTTGGTCTCACATCTAGGGAATTGAAAGTTCGGACACGCGAACATGTACGAGACATCTTGGTAGCTGAAGAAGTGATAGATGTGTCGAGTTTAAAAACTTTGCCGAGACACTTTCAGACCTTTCATGGATCTGACCCCCGGGACCTGAAAGTGAGGGGCATAGATAGGGTACATGGAGGGATCAGGGGTGGTAATATGATTAAAACACTGGCACAGTGGGAGTGCAAGTGGATTTTCACTTTGGATACCCTGACCCCCAAAGGGCTCAACGAACAACTGAGCTGTGCCCGATTTTTGTGACCATTTGAGGTCTGAGGACTTTCACATCAGGCATTGTTCACCACTTTGTTGTCACACTTGTGTGATATTTGATATGTATAAATATTGACAGATTTGTCATTTTTCCTCTCTACTTAGTCTGTCCACCATTCTTTTTTAACATATTTTCGTTTTAATTGTCTTATGTGTTTTTTATTTTCAGTTTTTCTTCCATGTATGACCACGGCTTTTTGATCTCTATGTGATGTCGCATCGGATCCCTTTTTCTTCACGTACAGAAGTTATAAAGAAATAAGATGTCCTCACTCACTGGTTTGCTATTTATTTTCTTATTATGCTTAGGCATGTGTTAATTGAATTTGTATTTATTGCACATGTCACCTTATTTGTCTGTTAGCATTCATTATATGTAGCTGAATGAGTAGTCAGCTTTTTGATACTAGGGGGTAGTTTAGAATAGGTAGGCTGTTATATTTTGTTGTCCCCTCTCTATACACCTTATTTATTGTTGTGCACAAGGTAATTTTTCACTATTCTATGTATTGGGACTGTGTAGCGATTTTATCCTTGTAAAAATGGCCGCGGCCGTGGTCTCTGGGAAAACGGTTGCCGATGGTGCGCATGCCCGCTGCCGCCCGGTGTGCTCGTCTTTCTCTGCGGCTGTCATTATCAGCTGGGCGTGCTTGTCACATGACATCAGACGGCGGACTTCCACCCACACACGCGCCCTGCTGTGACGGCCCCAGCGATGACGCGCCCTGGGCGCCACCGCGCATGCGCCGTTTTTTTCCGTCACCATTTCTGGTTTGTGTGTTATTTAAACGCCATGAGACTGATTAAAGATATACCCTGTTGAAAAAGCTAGTTCGCGAAACGCGCGTCCGGGGGTCCTTGGTGAGGTGTGGATACTTTCCCTGATGACTGCAATGGGTAAGCCTGGAGCATAATATGCTGCACTCATTCTGTGTTACTTTGGGGTACCTGTGGGACCATGTGTTATAATTGGTATTGGCTTACCTTCCTTATTGAGAGGATGTACTGTAGTATCCCCCTCACTTAGTTATCGCCATATTTCCTCCTTATTGCCCTCTTTATGCATAGTGTCTACAGCACTTATATGCATTTTTTGATACTCTGGTGTTATCTTGTATTTATGTTAATAAAAATGTTGTGTATTTTTATAAACTAATTATGTGGATGTGGACTTTCTTGCTCCATTTTTCTGTGTTTGCTCTTGCTTGGAGTTGTCCTGGAGATTGGGCGCCCCTTAGGTGCCTTGGGAGAGTTGGGGCCACTTGCTCTCAATTACAATGTACTTTGGTGCTTCATGATTGTAGTATTAAATAGCGTGATAGCATGCAGAATTGAGGATTCACAAAGTCTGCAGTCAGAAAGAGTACTGTAAATGTGTAGATTAAGCCTGGACAACCCATTTAATTTGTTATGCAATTTCTCCTAAATGCACTGATACCCAAAATGTGGCTAGAAACTACTGTTTGACCAAATGGCTGGGCTTAGAAGTTAGGAACACCAGTTAATTTTTGTAGCCCAGATATTACTGGAATAGATTGCAAGCACTATCTGTAGATCTCATGGCAGATTAGCAGAAAATTATAAGAAGAGAAATCCAGCCATCCATAAACCATTGAAGGCAACTGGCAAACCTCATTCAAATATTGAAGATTAAAAACACTATGTGCTGCTGTCAGTTGGCGGTGTGGTAAATTAAAAGCTAATATACTGTAGGCTTTGTTCATTTTTATCAGAGTAAGCCTGTCAGTACTTACTGTTGACAGGCGAAAGTGCCTGCCTCTTATGACACCCTCGGTGGCAATAATAACATGCTCAGACAAGATGCTAGCAGCAGGGCAGCACAACACCTCCAAGGCATAGAAAGACAGCTCATGCCAGGTGTCCAGCCTTGAGACTCAAAAATTGATGGTCGCAGAGAAATTAGAGGGTATGCTAATTTTGTCAGCTAGGTATTGATTGACCATCTTTAAAAACTTTTTCCTCCTTGTCAAAAACACCCAGTCATCAGGACCTGGATGTTGCCTCTGCTGTACCTGGTTTCTGTTTCTCTTGCCTCTCCTCTTTAGTTGGGCAAGGATGCTTGTCCCCTGCCTCTAGCTTTGTGTAATGGGAATTTTTTTCAACATATTTTCCTCAATGACCTTATGGTATAGCGCCATTTTAGTAGATTTCCGTGCTTCAGGAAGGAGAAATGCAAAAGTCTCCTTGCAGCATTGGTCTTGCAGGGTGAACAAGCAGTACTTTCTTTGCCAAGATGAATGTAACGCAAGGGTCACTGAAATGGCAGGGGTACATAAAGTCTGCCATATGTGCCAATCTCCCTACAGCCAACACTTTTCATCTCCTTCTCCACTACAGTCCCCTCCTCAGCCCATCCACGTTGGATAGAAGGGACGAAGCTTGTGTGTGTGCTTGTCTCTGTTGCACTAACCAGCTCTTTATCCTCCTTCTCATCCTCAGCCTCCACCTCCTCATTGTTACCCGATCTCTGTTGAGTAGATGAGATGAATCTGGGCTGCATTGTATCTCCCTGTCTCATGTCTTCCTCCAGCTCCACATGGTCTGCATACAAAGTTTCATGTTTAAATGTCAGCAGTGACTGTTTAAGTAGGCACAGTAGCAGGATCATTGTGTTGATGATGGCATAATTGCTGCTCACCATCTTTGTGAAGTCCTCAAAGTCTTGGAGTGCCGAACAAATGTCAGACATTCATGCCCACTGTTCAATTGGTATGTGCGGAGGCTGATTAGATTACCAACGGGTGTGTTGGAGTTGGTACTCCACAACTGCCCTCTTCTGCTCACAAAACCTTACCAGCATGTGGTCTTGTCATGCATCAGTTGGTGAGCTGGTACTTGCATGCGCTGCTGCAGTACTGCCAGAGTGGTGTCTGCTGTAAGTGACTTGTGGTGTGGCGCACCTTGCCTATAAGCTCTGGCAAATCTCAGTATGTTTTCAGAAACCATTGAAATAGTAACCTTCACAGCCATCACTAGGTTACAGCCATTTGCACACACCACCATGCCTGGTTGTAGATTCAGCGGCAAGAGCCACAGATATGTCTGGTCTGTTATTCCTTTCAATAATAGTGCTGGGTGTGAGGTTTGGCTCCAAGACAAACTATCTTCAGCAGAGTCTGTTGTCATTTCACTGAGGCAATGCTGCAGAGATTCTAGCTTCCTGCTAATGTGGAAGATGTGCTCTGAGATAGCACATCGAAGACGAAGGATGGGGAGGAGCTGGAGGGGATGCAGAAACTGGTGTAGGAGGCGGAGGAAACCCTCATAGAAGTAGGGCCAGAAATCCTCAGCATCAATAACACATTTGCCATGCCAGGGTGGGACTCTGCCCCGGCCTCCATAATGTTCATCCCTGGCTACAAGTGCAAGTCCGCGTGTTGGTCATTAAGGGTCAATCTCAGTAACCATGTTACAAAGAACACGGGTGATGTTCCTGGACATGTGCTGGTACAAGGCAGGGATGTCACACTGGGAGCAATAGAGGCTGCTGCAGATCGAGAGATCAAATTTCTATACCCCGTACATCTGTAGCAGGCCAATTTTGTTTTTCATTTTAAACCAATGACATTTAACGCAAACCAAGGTATACAGCATATATGACAATAGTCAATTTTTGAACAACCAAATTTGTACACCTGCAGGAGACCAATTTTGCTTTTTATTTCAAGCCAACAAAATATCACACAAAGAAGGTCGTACAGTATGTATGGCTATAGTGAATTTATGGAACAAAAATATTTTGTGAACTTTACAAGTCAAGTGGTTTGTAAACATTTGAAACCACTGTAATTTTACACAAAGCATGTTAAACTGCATGGATGCTAATTGAATCCAGGAAAAAAGATTTTTCTTTTTTTGGAGAGTTTTAAACACTACCATAATGTAACACAAAGCACATAATACTTTACACTAATTGAATCCAGAAAAATTGTTGAATGCTTTTTTGGAGTTTAATATACCACTGAAATGTAAAACAAAGTACATAATACTCTATGGATGTCTAATTGAGTCTAGAAAAAAATAATTTTGAAGGGGTTAATAAAGAGTATTAACTAAAATAGATGCCAGCACAGTTGAGAGTTACTCTTTAGCATGGATATTTCACTATATTCCATGATACAAACAGCATTATTTAATCGATCAGCTTGATGAGGCCAGTGTCCTAACTTTGAAAATCCACGTCAAAATGATTGTATAGTAATTTATAAAAGGTTAAAGGCAACCTGTCATGAAAAATAATCTGCAGGTTAATAGCATTATGAAACTATGTAGCGCCATAACTAAGAGCCCCGCAGCAGGTAGGAAATGAACTTTATTCCTCCCAGCTGGCTCTCTCTTTCAGTCATAGGGGTGGCTCTGGCACCATTTCAGCCATTGCCCAATATATAGTGTCGACTGTAACTTTGCCCTGGCACTGACTGACAGTTGAGTCATCATTAGAGCCAATAGTCAGTTCCGAGGAGCGACTATACATTGAGCAGTTCCTTAAACCGTGCTGGCCGCATCCCTATGACTGAAAGAGCGAGCCTGCGGATTAACCCCATATCTACAGGTTAATAGTGTTATTTTACAAAAAAGCAACAGCAAAGTCAGGTGCAGTAAAGACCTGGTAAAGCATCACAAAAGAAGCCCAGGATTTGCCAACGTCCATGGCTTCCAGACTTCATGCAGTCATTGACTGCAAAAGGATTCTCTACAAGGAATTATAAATGAACATTATATTTATGGTAAAGTAAACTTGTCCTATCACTTTTGAGCCCCTGAAATGAGGATGCTTTGTAGAAAAATGGTTGCAATTCCTAAACTTTCACAGGATATTTTTGTGCAACCCCTTTTGTTAAACCTGAAAGTCTCTACTTCAATCGCATCTCGGTTGTTTCATAAATCCAAAATAATGGCCTGCAGAGCTGAAATCATGATGATTCAGTCACTGTCCAAATATTTCTGGTCATAATTGCATATGGGAGATTAAAAGTGTCTGATCCTTTATCACATTCATACAGTTGTGGTCAAAAGTATTGACACCCCTGCAATTCTGTCAGATAATACTCAGTTTCTTCCTGAAAATGATTGCAATCACAAATTCTTTGGTATTATTATCTTCATTTAATTTGTCTTAACTGAAAAAACACAAAAGAGAATGAAGCAAAAAGCAAAACATTGATCATTTCACACAAAACTCCAAAAATGGGCCAGACAAAAGTATTGGCACCCTCAGCCTAATACTTGGTTGCACGACCTTTAGCAAAAATAACTGCGACCAACCGCTTCCGGTAACCATCAATGAGTTTCTTACAATGCTCTGCTGGAATTTTAGACCATTCTTCTTTGGCAAACTGCTCCAGGTCCCTGATATTTGAAGGGTGCCTTCTCCAAACTGCCATTTTTAGATCTCTCCACGGGTGTTCTATGGGATTCAGGTCTGGACTCATTGCTGGCCACCTTAGAAGTCTCCAGTCCTTTCTCTCAAACCATTTTCTAGTGTTTTTTGAAGTGTGTTTTGGGTCATTGTCCTGCTGGAAGACCCATGACCACTGAGGGAGACCCAGCTTTCTCACACTGGGCCCTACATTATGCTGCAAAATTTGTTGGTAGTCTTCAGACTTCATAATGCCATGCACACAGTCAAGCAGTCCAGTGCCAGAGGCAGCAAAGCAACCCCAAAACTTCAGGGAACTTCCGCCATGTTTGACTGTAGGGACCGTGTTCTTTTCTTTTAATTCCTCTTTTTTCTCCTGTAAACTCTATGTTGATGCCTTTGCCCATAATGCTCTACTTTTGTCTCATCTGACCAGAGAACATTCTTCCAAAACGTTTAGGCTTTTTCAGGTAAGTTTTGGCAAACTCCAGCCTGGCTTCTTTATGTCTTGGGGTAAGAAGTGGGGTCTTCCTAGGTCTCCTACCATACAGTCCCTTTTCATTCAGACGCCGACGGATAGTTCGGGTTGACACTGTTGTACCCTCGGACTGCAGGGCAGCTTGAACTTGTTTGGATGTTAGTCAAGGTTCTTTATCCAACAACCGCACAATCTTACGTTGAAATCTCTTGTCAATTTTTCTTTTCTGTCCACATCTAGGGAGGTTAGCCACAGTGCCATGGGCTTTAAACTTCTTGATGATACTGCGCATGGTAGACACAGGAACATTCAAGTCTTTGTAGATGGACTTGTAGCCTTGAGATTGCTCATGCTTCCTCACAATTTGGTCTCTCAAGTCCTCAGACAGTTCTTTGGTCTTCTTTCTTTTCTCCATGCTCAATGTGGTACACACATGGACACAGGACAGAGGTTGAGTCAACTTTAATCCATGTCAACTGGCTGCAAGTGTGATTTATTTATTGCCAACACCTGTTAGGTGCCACAGGTAAGTTACAGGTGCTGTTAATTACACAAATTAGAGAAGCATCACATGATTTTTCGAACAGTGCCAATACTTTTGTCCACCCCCTTTTTATGTTTGGTGTGGAATTATATCCAATTTGGCTTTAGGACAATTCTTTTTGTGTTTTTTTATTTAAGACAAATTAAATGAAGATAATAATACCAAAGAATTTGTGATTGCAATCATTTTCAGGAAGAAACTGAGTATAATCTGACAGAATTGCAGGGGTGTCGATACTTTTGGCCACAACTGTATAATAGTATATGTTGTACATGCAGTATGTAGTGGGGTTCTCCCATGTAACAGAATATTTTCCTTAAAAATAAATTTGCTCTCTCACATTTATGATATCTTCCCTCTGACCTAAATACTGTTTCTCTCTTCCATACAAGATGGCAATGCAATATTTACTAAGTCACATTTATTTATCATGAAATATTCTTTTTAAGTATCTACAATAAAATATTCATTTTTCTAATTAGTATCACTCTATAAATATTAACATTGTTTATTGTAACTTATGATACCGGGACTTAAGTACTGCAGTATAAAGTAGACCATCAACAATTATGTTTTTAGACATAGTGATAATCAGGAGATGAGTGTTTCTAACATTGCTCATTTCTTCATATCGGCCAGGGCAGCCTTAGACAGAAAGGATCAACATTCCTTATTTGCTATGCATTAGTCTTCATACCTCAAATGCGGTTTTAAAATTTTCTGAGCTATTAAAATAAAAACACGTAAATGATTTAAAAGTATATAAATTTTGTAATATATTAACTTAATATTGTCAAATTCAGCAATGAGATGTAAAAACAATTCCCATAAACAAAGCTACTGCTCGCACTCCCGGCTCTTCTATCTACCAGCATTGTGATTAAAACCTGATCAAGGTTAATGCCGTATACTTAGTTCAATAGAGAAGTGAAACAATTCACTATACTGTCAGAATAGAAGAATGGTTGAATGCAGTGCAGCCAGAAGCAAACTATACACTGTGCAGACTTCAAGGTCAGAAGGAAGTGACAAAAGCATCTGCACAAAGGAAGGTTCTGGTTTGATTTGTAGTTTAAGTGACGTCCCATTCCAGAAAAAAATCCTTTCCTCCTATGTAAAGCCTCATTTCCACGTACAAATATCATTATATGTTGCGGGTTTGGTCTCGTGCATAATGTGTTTTCATTCAACACCCTCTAGACTCTGACATCATCGGACTATTGACTATTGTTGTATCTCTTCTTATGACGCTAGCTGCTTCTACTGCTCTTTACAATGGATGCGTACCCCAAATTACAGATACTTAACCCCTAAAAGATGAAGTGTGTTGTGTCCTCAAGGACACAATAATGTTTTGCTTTTTCATGCCTGCATTTCAAAAGTTATAGTTATTTCATCTTTTGACGTTGTGGTTTGAGGGCTTGACTTTTCCAAAATGAGTTGTATTGTCAAATAGAACCATGTTGGGTGATATATACACTGTGTGCAGAATTATTAGGCAAGTTGTATTTCAGAGGATTATTTATTATTTATCAACAACTATGTTCTCAATCAACCCAAAAGACTCATAAATATCAAAGCTTAATATTTTTGGAAGTTGGAGTGGAATTTTTTTAGATTTGGCTATCTTAGGAGGATATCCGCTTGTGCAGGTAACTATTACTGTGCAGAATTATTAGGCAACTTAATTAAAACCAAATATATTCCCATCTCACTTGTTTATTTTCACCAGGTAAACCAATATCACTGCACAAAATTTAGAAATAAACATTTCTGACATGCAAAAACAAAACCCCAAAACATTATTGACCAATATAGCCACCTTTCTTTATGATGACACTCAGCAGCCTTCCATCCATAGATTCTGTCAGTTGCTTGATCTGTTTATGACCAACATTGTGTGCAGCAGCCACCACAGCCTCCCAGACACTGTTCAAGAGGTGTACTGTTTTCCCTCCCTGTAGATCTCACATTTTATGATGGACCACAGGTTCTCGATGGGGTTCAGATCAGGTGAACAATGGGGCCATGTCATTATTTTTTTACTTTACTGGCCATCCACGCTGTGGGGAAGTTGGAGGCATGTGATAGAGCATTGTCCTGCATGAAAATCATGTTTTTCTTGAACGATACCAACTTCTTCCTGTTCCACTGCTTGAAGAAGTTGTCTTCCAGAAACTGGCAGTAGGTCTGGGAGTTGAGCTTCACTCCATCCTCAACCCGAAAAGGTCCCATAAGTTCATCTTTGATGATACCAGCCCATACCAGTACCCCACCTCCACCTTGCTGGCGTCTGAGTCAGAGTGGAGCTCTCTGCCCTTTACTGATCCAGCCTCTGGCCCATCCATCTGGCCCATCAAGAGTCACTCTCATTTAATCAGTCCATAAAACCTTTGAAAGTTCAGTCTTAAGATATTTCTTGGCCCAGTCTTGACGCTTTATGTTATGTTTCTTGTTCAAAGATGGTTGTTTTTCAGCCTTCCTTACCTTGGCCATGTCCCTGAGTATCGCACACCTTGTGCTTTTTGTTACTCCAGTAACGTTGCAGCTCTGAAATATGGCAAAACTGGTGGCAAATGACATCTTGGCAGCTTCACGCTTGATTTTCCGCAATTCATGGGCAGTTATTTTGCGCCTTTTTTGCCCAACACACTTCTTGCGACCCTTTTGGCTATTTGCCATGAAACGCTTGATTGTTCGGTGATCATGCTTCAAAAGTTTGGCAATTTCAAGACTGCTGCATCCCTCTGCAAGACATCTCACAATTTTGGACTTTTCAAGGCCCGTCAAATCTCTCTTCTGACCCATTTTGCCAAAGGAATGGAAGTTGCCAAGTAATTAAGCACACCTTATATAGGGTGTTGATGTAATTAGACAACACCCCTCCTCATTACAGAGATTCACATCACCTGATTTACTTAATTGGTAGTTGGCTCTTAAGCCTGAACAGCTTGGAGTGTAGGACAACATGTATAAAAAGTATCATGTGATCAAAATACAACTTGCCTTATAATTCTGCACATAGTGTATTGCATTGCATAACTTTTATTATGGCGAGTGGACTGGCAACCCAAAAAATTAATGATGAGCCTGCTATTGATTTTTGGGTTGTATTTAAACATTGGATTTTATTGACTATGTAGTGTAAATGACAAGATTACTCTTTGTTCTGTCAGCCATATTGATTAGGCAAATTAGAGATAGGAAAGAGAGATTAGGAATCCAGCACCCAGTGAAAAATCTTCAATAGGTAAAAATCAAATTTATTAAAGATACTTAATTTAAAAAAGTCATAGAAAAAACTATAAAAATGAGAGCACATATGAATCTAACACGTTTTGGACTAGAACCTATGCTTATTCATAAGGACTTGTTTTAGACTTGCACCAGTCGTTATGAATAAAGACTGGTACTAGTCCAAAATGTGTTTTTTTATTTTTTACATTTTTTTCTATGACCTTTTTAACATATCCTTAATAAATATGATTTTTACCTACAGAATGTTTTTACTCTTTGCTGGATTAATCCCCCATTTGCCTGTATTAAGCAGTCAGGAGTGATGACCTGGAGGATTCCACAAACTTGACCCCTTGGTGATATTGATGACAGTGTAGCGCTAAGATAAGATGATATTTTTCTTTTTTAACAAAATGATTATTCTTGTACCAATATTATATTATTGTATGTTTTAGTACAGTTGCATAATAAATAACTTTTTACAACATTTGTTTTTGTATAAATCCATTCCAAAACTCACTTTTTCATTATTTTTTCATCAAAGGAAGTGATGGTAGTTTTCATTAGTATCATTTTGAAGTAGATGTGTATTTTTGATCACTTTTTATTTTGCGTTTTGAGAGCCAAAGGAATGAACAAAAATTTAATTTTGTTCCCAATATACTTGGAAATATTTTACATAAAAGGAAATTTCTAAGGGATTTTTTTTAACTTGGCTTTTTTTTTTCAGAAATCTTTTTAACATTTTTTTTAGCCCCAGTAAGAAACTTGTACATGAAAACTTCCGGTCTTTTATAAAATGCATTAGGAATGTATGCTTGTCAGTCTTACACTAAGGCTGGAGTCACACTTAACGTATGAAAAATCGTCCCGAGTCTCCCTGACGAGAGTCACACAAGTGTTCTCCGTATTGTCATCCGTGTGTAATGCGTTTGCAATGATGATGCGATTTCCTCGCATCTATGTATCCGCATGACATCTGTATGACATGCGTATGGCTTTACATTTCTCACTGCTTTTCCCCCTTGAATGCAATGGCTCAATGGGCTGAAATTAGGAAAATATGTGTGTATTTCTCGCAAGTCACACGGATGGTCCGTGTGGTGTTGGAGATTTTCTAGCACCCATAGGCTTGCATTGGCGAATCTCGTCCGAGTCTCGGTGACAGCGACAGCATGCTGCGATTTTACACACACGTCGAATATGCCTAAGGAAAAATCCGGTGATCTGAGCTGCCCCGTAGATTAACAGTGGTCCCAGTGCTATGCAATGTTTTCTCACATAGCACTCATCCATATTCTATGCTGTTGTGACCCCGGCCTAACAGCCAACCTATTTGCCAAATAGACTAATGTACATAGCCGACCTAAGGCAACTATTAAGCTGCAATTAAACTGGACAATAATTAAAAACTTCTAATGGTATAGACTCATCCTTCAAGACAATTGTCTAATGTGAATGGGTTTAGTGACTGAAGGATGTGTACATGTGTCCATGTGTTTCATGAATGAAATTGTTTAGGCAAGATAAAAAAAGATAAAAGATAAAAAAAATTAAAATCACTGACTGATGTGGACTGAAAATACTTAAATTATAAGCTTTATTTTCATGCTTAAAATAATGTTGTCATATCAACCATGCTTTTTCCAGTCTATCTACTATGGCCTTTCAAATAACATCCAGGTCCCACAAGTAGATATCAAACCACTTGATAAGTGTTGGTCCAGACGTTGTTTTTCTTATGTACATCTCATTCTATATATCGATCACACTGTTGTTTACTGTTCATTCATCGCTCCTATAGCATTAATGCATGAGTCAACATTTCATACATTAACTGTTGTATAATCCTTATGTTATACAACAATCCACTGTCTATTGAGGATTATCCATTGTTCCTTCTTTCATCGCAGTAAATTTTTTATCATTTGAGATACAATTTTCCATCCCCACACTATCTATATAGATGTTTTACCCATCCATCTTTATGTGATTGACACATCACGAGGCACTGTATATATTTTCTTAACGGTGCTATACAATCACTTTTTTGCTGTACATTCTGATTGGAGCACAGGAGTTCATACTCCCGGCCATGATATTAGCCGCTCACGGATGCACCAACCTTTATAGAATGTACTCCCCCCTTCTTTCTGACACACATTTGCCCTGGCCAATCACAGGTTCTCTAGCTTCCAACCTGAACTGTTGTGAACTCTATTTCTGGGCTCCCTCTTGTGGTCACAAGTGGTACTGTGTGAGTGCTGTCTTTCTGCAGGTTTGTGACTGGCATCAGCTGTCTCGTTATCTGTGGGCTGGTTTTCTATTTAAGCTCACTTGGACTCTCAGTCTATGCCTGCTGTCATTGTATTCAGTGCTATTCTGATTGCTCCTGTCTACATCCGTTATCAGTCTCTCCATGAGAAGCTAAGTTCTGTTTGCTTATTCTTGCTCATCTATGTTCAATATGTTTCCTAGAATATTATGAGTTTTGTCCAGCTTGCTAATATGTGATTTCTCTGCTTGCTGGTAGCTTTGGGGTGCTGAGTTGCTCCCCCCACATCGTTAGTTGGTGTGGGGGTTCTCGCATTCTCTGCGTGGATATTTTTGTATAGGGTTTTTTACTGACCGCACAGATCCCTTGCTATTTTCTGCTATCTAGTGTTAGCGGGCCTCATTTGCTTAACCTGTTTCATCTCTGCGTTTGTCTTTTCCTCTTAACTCACCGTTATTATTTGTGGGGGGCTGTTCTATATCTCTGGGGTTATTTCTCTGAGGCAAGTGAGGTCTTACTTTATCTCTTGGGGTAGTCAGTTTCTCAGGCCGTGAAGAGACGTCTAGGATTTCAGGAAACATTCCACGGCTGCCTTTAGTGTGTTTGGTTAGGATCAGGTTTGCGGTCAGTCCAGTTACCACATCCCCAGAGCTTGTCCTATTATCTCTGACTTAGCTGGTTAGATTTGTGATCCTAAGCCACTGGGATCATAACAGTACAGCAGGCCCGAAAAGTGTTTAATGCATCGCAGAAGTGGGATAACAGAAGTCTGGAGTACAATTTTTTTTTTTCCTCTCCCTTTGCTGCAGTCTGTCCAGCTTCTCTCATCCCCTTAATCTCTGGGTGGCTTTGAGTTCAGCTGCAGACATGGATATTCAGAGTCTGACTTCTAGTGCAAAGCATTCAGGATTTTGTTGTTCACAGTCCTATGTCTGAGCCAAAAGTACCTATTCCTGAGTTGTTTTCTGGAGATAGATCTCGGTTTCTGAATTTTAAGAATAATTGTAAATTATTTCTTTCTTTGAGACCTTGTTCCTCTGGTGATTCTGCTCAGCAAGTTAGAATTGTTATCTCCCTGTTACGTGGCGACCCTCAAGATTGGGCTTTCTCCCTGGCGCCGGGAGATCCTGCATTGCTGAATGTGGATGCGTTTTTTCTGGCGCTTGGATTGCTTTATGAGGAACCTAATCTTGAGAACCAGGCAGAAAAGGCCTTGCTGGCTCTCTCTCAGGGCCAGGATGAAGCTGAGGTGTATTGTCAAAAATTTCGGAAATGGTCGGTGCTTACTCAGTGGAATGAGTGTGCCCTGGCTGCAAATTTCAGAGAAGGTCTTTCTGAAGCCATTAAGAATGTTATGGTGGGGTTCCCCACGCCTGCAAGTCTGAATGACTCAATGGCTTTGGCCATTCAGATTGATCGGCGTTTGCGGGAGCGTAAATCTGCGCTCCATCTGGCGGTGTTTTCTGAACAGAGACCTGAGTCTATGCAATGTGACCGAATTCTGACCAGAATTGAGCGGCAAAATCATAGACATCAAAATGGGTTGTGCTTTTACTGTGGTGATTCAACTCATGTTATCTCAGCATGCTCTAAGCGCGTAAAAAAGATCGCTAAATCTGTCACCATTGGTACTATACAGCCTAAATTCATTTTGTCTGTTACTTTAATTTGTTCTTTGTCATCCTACTCGGTTATGGCTTTTGTGGATTCAGGTGCTGCCCTGAACCTGATGGATTTGTCGTTTGCCAGGCACTGTGGTTTTGTCCTGGAGCCTTTGGAATTCCCTATTCCACTGAGGGGTATTGATGCTACACCATTGGCTGAGAATAAGCCTCAGTATTGGACTCAAGTGACCATGTGCATGACTCCTGTACATCAGGAGGTGATTCGCTTTCTTGTGCTGCATAATCTGCATGATGTTGTCGTTTTGGGTCTGCCATGGCTGCAGGCCCATAATCCAGTTCTGGATTGGAAAGCTATGTCTGTTTCAAGTTGGGGTTGCCAGGGGATTCATGGCGATGCTCCTTTGGTGTCAATTGCTTCTTCCACTCCTTCTGAGGTCCCTGAGTTTTTGTCGGACTACCAGGATGTATTTGATGAGCCCAGATCCGGTGCCCTGCCTCCTCACAGGGATTGTGATTGTGCTATAAATTTGATTCCTGGTAGTAAGTTCCCTAAGGGATGACTTTTTAATTTGTCTGTACCAGAACATGCCACAATGCGGAGTTATAAAAAGGAGTCTTTAGAGAAGGGACATATTCGCCCGTCCTCCTCCCCTCTTGGTGCAGGATTCTTTTTTGTGGCCAAGAAGGATGGTTCTCTGAGACCTTGTATAGATTATCGTCTTCTAAATAAAATCACGGTCAAATTTCAGTACCTTTGCCATTATTATCTGATCTGTTTGCTCGGATTAAGGGGTCCAGTTGGTTCACCAAGATAGATCTTCGTGGTGCGTATGACCTTGTGCGTATTAAGCAGGGGGATGAATGGAAAACAGCATTTAATACGCCCGAGGGCCATTTTGAGTACTTGGTGATGCCTTTTGGACTCTCTAATGCTCCTTCTGTGTTCCAGTCCTTCATGCATGACGTCTTCCGAGAATATCTGGATACATTTATGATTGTGTATCTGGATGACATTTTGGTCTTTTCTGAGGACTGGGAGTCCCATGTGAAGCAGGTCAGGATGGTATTTCAGGTCCTGCGTGCTAATGCCTTATTTGTGAAGGGCTCAAAATGTCTCTTCGGAGTACAGAAGGTTTCCTTTTTGGGTTTTATTTTTTCTCCTTCTACTATTGATATGGACCCAGTCAAGGTCCAGGCTATTCATGACTGGACTCAGCCTACATCTGTTAAGAGTCTTCAGAAGTTCTTGGGTTTTGCTAATTTTTACCGTCGCTTCATCGCTAATTTTTCTGGCGTGGTTAAGCCCTTGACGGATTTGACCAAGAAAGGTTCTGATGTGACTAATTGGTCTCCTGCGGCAGTGGAAGCCTTTCGGGAGCTGAAGCGCCGGTTTTCTTCAGCTCCAGTATTATGTCAGCCTGATATCTCTCTTCCTTTCCAGGTCGAGGTGGATGCTTCTGAGATTGGAGCAGGGGCTGTTTTGTCGCAGAGAAGCTCTGATGGCTCTGTGATGAAGCCTTGTGCCTTCTTTTCAAGAAAGTTTTCGCCTGCCGAGCGGAATTATGATGTTGGTAATCGGGAATTGTTGGCTATGAAGTGGGCATTTGAGGAGTGGCGACAATTGGCTCGAGGGAGCTAGGCATCGTGTGGTGGTCTTGACTGATCACAAAAATCTGATTTATCTCGAGTCTGCCAGGCGCATGAATCCTAGACAGGCTCGTTGGTCGTTGTTTTTCTCCCGTTTCGATTTCGTGGTCTCGTACCTGCCTGGTTCGAAGAACGTGAAGGCTGATGCCTTTTCTAGGAGTTTTGTGCCTGACTCTCCGAGAGTTTCAGAGCCGGCTGGTATCCTCAAAGAGGGAGTGATTTTGTCTGCCATTTCCCCAGATTTGCGACGAGTGCTGCAGAAATTTCAGGCTGATAGACCTGACCATTGCCCACCAGAGAGACTGTTTGTCCCAGATAGATGGACCAGCAGAGTTATTTCCGAGGTTCATTCTTCGGTGTTGGCAGGTCATCCTGGGATTTTTGGTACCAGAGATTTGGTGGCTAGGTCCTTCTGGTGGCCTTCCTTGTCACGGGATGTGCGTTCCTTTGTGCAGTCCTGTGGGATTTGTGCTCGGGCTAAGCCTTGCTGTTCTCGTGCCAGCGGTTTGCTTTTGCCTTTGCCTGTCCCGAAGAGGCCTTGGACGCACATTTCCATGGATTTTATTTCAGATCTTCCAGTATCTCAGAGAATGTCTGTCATCTGGGTGGTGTGTGATTGTTTTTCCAAAATGATCCATTTGGTGCCCTTGCCTAAGTTGCCTTCCTCCTCCGATTTGGTTCCTTTATTTTTTCAGAATGTGGTTCGCTTGCACGGCATCCCTGAAAATATTGTGTCTGACAGAGGATCCCAGTTTGTGTCCAGATTTTGGCGGATTTTTTGTGCTAAGATGAGCATTGATTTGTCTTTTTCGTCGGCCTTCCATCCTCAGACGAATGGCCAAACCGAGCGAACCAATCAGACGTTGGAAACTTATTTAAGATGTTTTGTTTCTGCTGATCAGGATGATTGGGTGACTTTTTTGCCATTGGCCGAGTTTGCCCTTAATAATCGGGCTAGTTATGCTACTTTGGTTTTGCCTTTTTTCTGCAATTCTGGTTTTCATCCTCGTTTTTCCTCGGGTCAGGTTGAGCCTTCTGACTGTCCGGGGGTGGATTCTGTGGTGGATAGGTTGCAGCAGATTTGGAACCATGTGGTGGACAATTTGAAGTTGTCACAGGAGAAGGCTCAGCGCTTTGCCAACCGCCGTCGCGGTGTTGGTCCCCGACTTCGTGTTGGGGATTTGGTATGGCTGTCTTCTCGGTATGTTCCTATGAAGGTTTCCTCTCCTAAATTCAAGCCTCGCTTCATCGGTCCTTATGAGATTTTGGAAATCCTTAACCCGGTGTCTTTTCGTTTGGACCTCCCAGCATCGTTTGCCATTCATAATGTGTTCCATAGGTCTTTGTTGCGGAGGTATGTGGTGCCTGTGGTTCCTTCTGTTGAGCCTCCTGCTCCGGTGCTGGTTGAGGGCGAATTGGAGTACGTGGTGGAGAAGATCTTGGATTCTCGTATTTCCAGACGGAGGCTTCAGTATTTAGTTAAGTGGAAGGGCTATGGTCAGGAGGATAATTCCTGGGTTGTCGCCTCTGATGTTCATGCGGCCGATTTGGTTCGTGCCTTCCATGCGGCTCATCCTGATCGCCCTGGGGGTCTTGATGAGGGTTCGGTGACACCTCCTCAAGGGGGGGTACTGTTGTGAACTCTATTTCTGGGCTCCCTCTTGAGGTCACAAGTGGTACTGTGTGAGTGCTGTCTTTCTGCAGGTTTGTGACTGGCATCAGCTGTCTCGTTATCTGTGGGCTGGTTTTCTATTTAAGCTCACTTGGACTCTCAGTCTATGCCTGCTGTCGTTGTATTCAGTGCTATTCTGATTGCTCCTGTCTACATCCGTTATCAGTCTCTCCATGAGAAGCTAAGTTCTGTTTGCTTATTCTTGCTCATCTATGTTCAATATGTTCACCAAAAAGATACCAGAGTATCAAAACACACCACTCAGAAAAAGTATATAAAAAAGTAACAAATTTTATTGAGCATATAAACATCTTAAAAACATAACAATGATAATATTAACAAAAAGTTAGTAATATGAGGAAGGGTAATACCCGAGTAGAATGCACAGAGAAACAGAGAGCAAGGAAAAGGAAATAAAGCAGACTATGGGAGTAAGGTAAAAAGTCACCAGTCTCCGTGGTAGTCAATAGTGAACCTATTGTTCACCACCATCGAAAGTGCAAATGCATAGGAAAAAATGTATAGTGATCATAACATACCCATAGAATCTGCTATCCTTGCTCTCCAAAGAAGCCCCGATGCGCGTTTCGCGTTCTTGCTTTATCAAGGGGAAGAAAAATGTGCATGCTGTGTCCATGGTAAGCCCCCAGTTTATAAGGGGCATCATTTCCCATCGCCGCCAATGTAGCATCGCGCACGGCACCGCCGCCCCCGGGTCTCAGCTGCAATTGTTTCCGGCACTCATGATCGGTGTGCGGGGAGGAAATCCTCCATGACGTCATGTCTGCACTACCGATAATACAGAGGCCTTCATCAAAATGGTGATTCCCGGGCGCAGTGCGCATGCGCGTCGCCATGTTGTTAGAGTCACACTCCAAGATCCCTTACACACCGCTAGACAAGTCAGTCAGTAATACTGACAGAAATAACTTAAGTTGCATACGACAAGGAGCTAACTATATAGCAGAAAAATGGAAAACAGAGAATACCGCCACCATGTATCAGGGCATTTAAATATTTAAAGGTACAGTTACATATATATCTTTTTCTCACATAGATAGTATAACACATCATTTAAATATAAGAGATCAAAAGACAACATGTCAAGGGAATACCACCTTAACCATGTGCCTTCACGGTTAGTACATATAAGATTTCAAAAGGAGCTCTCCATGTCTCTATTACTCCAGCTCAAGATCACTATGCGGCGTTCCCAATTAGCTCATACAGAAGATGATATTCTTGGTATATTTTCAATATATAGAATTAAATCAGTAAGGACATCAGATGTTGCAGAACGGCGGAGGTTCAAAGCCAAGGCGTATATTTCTGGGAAGATTTGTCCAAAATATTACTATGACAAAAACATACAAAATATGAATAATTACAAACATGAACACAAGATTAAAAGACAGAGTTTTATAAAAATGGAGCAAAGCTAAGTTTCTCATTAAGTCCCACAGGGGACATAGTACCAAGTTCTACAGTCCACCTAGTTTCAATTTGTGCCAATAGTTGTTTTAGGTTTCCACCTCTTATCCCCCCATGAATCCTGTCAATACCCCTAACCTTGAGGCCGCGAGGGTCAGAATTATGATGTTCTAAAAAGTGTTTAGGTAGTGTTTTTAACAAATTAACATCTTCTACCTCTTTCGCAGCTGAAATATCCCTCGCGTGCTCTCTCACCCTTATGCGCAGCTCTCTAGTTGTCAAACCAATATACATTTTGGAACAGGGACATTGCGCAAGGTATATAACATAAGAGGTAGTGCAGGAAATATAATGTACAATATTGTACTCGTGGGTCCCAGTAGCATTTGTGAAGGTCTTTGCTCTCACAATATTGGAAAGATTACCCGCCATGCAGTTCCCACATGGGAAGCACCCCCATCTTTGTTTGGGATTTCCAAAAAGACTTTTATGTGGAGCCACATAGTGACTTCTCACCAATTGGTCTTTTAAATTTCTACTCCTCCGTGCAGTAATAAGAGGTCTTGTAGAAATTTCTTTCTTCAATACAGGGTCCGTTTGAAGAACAGGCCAGTGCCTGGTTAGAATGTGGCGCATAACGTCCCACTGACAATTATATGTAGATATAAATCTGGTGTGGGACTCACCATTGTCGACCTTGATTTCAGATTTACAAAGTAGTTTCTGACGCGGGGTATATTTGGCGCGATGATAACCATGTTTAATGTTTCTCTGGCTATATCCCCTTTCCAGGAAACGTTTTCTAAGATCATTGGCCTGCTCCTCAAACCTATCCACAGTAGAACAGGTACGTTTTGCACGGAGGAATTGGCCAGTGGGGATGGCTTTAATAGTAGAGTAAGCATGTCCTGAGGAGGCATGAAGAAAAGAATTGACAGAAGTCTTTTTCCTGAAGATGTCAGTGTGGACAGACCCCGAATCGTCAACTGACAATGCAATATCCAGAAAATCGATCTTACGTTCGTGCCATTTATATGTCAGTCGAATATTGTACGGGTTAATGTTTAAAGTTGACATAAATCTCTCCAAATCAGGGACCGGTCCCTGCCAGATGATTAGAAGGTCATCAATGTACCGAAACCAGCACTGCACATGGTCAGCGGCGCATGCGCCATCACCCCGGAAAACCTCCCTCTCCCAGTATCCAAGGAAGAGGTTGGCATAGGCAGGCGCACACGCCGCCCCCATGGCAGTGCCACGTTTCTGCAGGTAAAACCGGTCCCTAAAAGTAAAGAAGTTATGGTACAATACATACTGTAACAATTCCAAGAGGAGATCGATGAAGGGTCTGCCCATGTTGCTCATCTCCAAAAAATATCGTACAGCCTCAATACCCTGTTGGTGGTCAATACAGGTATATAGGGACTCGACGTCCGCGGTGACAAAGAGCATGTCGGAGTCTAAACAAAGGCCGTCAACCCTAACCAGGACGTCCACAGAGTCCCTGACATAGGAGGGCAGTGTTTCGACCAAAGGTTTGAGATAGTAATCAATAAACTTGCATACCGGGTCACGCAGCCCTCCGATGCCAGAGACTATGGGACGCCCAGGTGGGTCAACTGGATCCTTATGAACTTTGGGGAGGAGGTAGAAGGTGGGGACCTTGGGAAATTTTGTCATTAACCCATCCAGGATTTTCTTGGGAATAAGTCCTTTTTCCCATGCCTGGATCAGAATAACATCAAGCAGTTGTGAAAATGCGGTCAACGGATTCTGAGGAAGTACCTCATAGTACTTTTTATCTTTAAGCTGTTTGAATGCTTCTTTCTCATATTTATCTGTTGGCCAGATCACGACATTTCCCCCCTTGTCCGCTGATTTAATAACTACATCGTCTAAGGATTTAAGTTGCTTTAAAGCACGTCTGTGGTCAGGACTGAGATTGTCTTGTCTTATTTTAGTTGGAATTTTTTTAAAATCTTCAGTCACTAAACGTGCAAAAATATCAATCTGTGGACAAGTGGACAAGGGGGGAAAGGTCCTAGATCTAGGCACAACAGCATCTGGAAATCTGACCGCATTATCAGAATCCTGCTCGCACAATAGGCCCTCCAATACCTCCAAAGCCTCCAGCTCAGAGTCACCGCGGACGTCAGAATTCCCATTCGGTTGATGATGTAGCCTCCTCAGGACAAGCTTACGACAAAAAAGATTGAGATCCTTCACTGCTGTAAAATAATGAAAATTATTAGTGGGGGAAAAAGATAAACCAAAACTAAGAACCTCCTGTTGAGCTACAGATAATGTGTGTGAGGAAAGATTAATTACCTCCAGATTATTATGGGCGCTGCGAGTTTTCTTATAGTATTGTTGTGGGGAGGTAATTCTCCCTTTATTAAATTTATTATTCCTCCTGGGATTTCTGGTGCTTGGTGGACCCGGTAGGGTTTCAACAGATGGAGCACTAGCACCTGGTCTTGATTCATCTATAGACGCAAAGGATGACATCGACCCAGATCTTGACCTATTTGGTCTTCCAGTATTCTGATTGCTCCTGTCTACATCCGTTATCAGTCTCTCCATGAGAAGCTAAGTTCTGTTTGCTTATTCTTGCTCATCTATGTTCAATATGTTTCCTAGAATATTATGAGTTTTGTCCAGCTTGCTAATATGTCATTTCTTTGCTTGCTGGTAGCTTTGGGGTGCTGAGTTGCTCCCCCCACATCGTTAGTTGGTGTGGGGGTTCTCGCATTCTCTGCGTGGATATTTTTGTATAGGGTTTTTTACTGACCGCACAGATCCCTTGCTATTTTCTGCTATCTAGTGTTAGCGGGCCTCATTTGCTTAACCTGTTTCATCTCTGCGTTTGTCTTTTCCTCTTAACTCACCGTTATTATTTGTGGGGGGCTGTTCTATATCTCTGGGGTTATTTCTCTGAGGCAAGTGAGGTCTTACTTTATCTCTAGGGGTAGTCAGTTTCTCAGGCCGTGAAGAGACGTCTAGGATTTCAGGAAACGTTCCACGGCTGCCTTTAGTGTGTTTGGTTAGGATCAGGTTTGCGGTCAGTCCAGATACCACATCCCCAGAGCTTGTCCTATTATCTCTGACTTAGCTGGTTAGATTTGTGATCCTAAGCCACTGGGATCATAACACTGAACCCATACACTAAAACAAACAAATAATCTCCAAATATAGTTAACGACTAATGACTATAGAACTTATCCTTTTTATAGTGTTGATATTATCACTTTGTAACAATCTAATGGGGTATAGAAACAAACTAGCAAATGTTATAGAAGGGTTAATAGTTTGCCTTTAACTGCCTTGCCTTTAAGTGCCTTTTACCTTTAAGTGTTAGAATTGCTAGAATCTGTTGACGCAGTAGTCTGATGGTCTCCCCTTCAAGGAGACTACACTTCTTATCATGTATGTTCTCAATAGTCAGTCACAACATGTTCTGAGTTATGGTAAATAAAGTATGACCCTGGGTGATGGTGGGGGCTACATGAGTTACATTGAAATGCATTATGTGTAAATGGTATAAAACCTTGCTTTGGCTTTTTATATATCAGATAAAAGTGACTTGCTCACGGGATACGTGTGAGGTGTCTTTTGTCTCCAAGCGCTTGTCAACTAAGGGCGTAAATCCACAATTAGGTCACACTGGTGATCTGTCAGCTGACATTTGGGTCAGAATGAAAACAGCTACGACAGTTTGGCGCCCGAACAGGGACCGTGTAACCAGCCGCCTTATTCGGAATCCGTATGTGGGAGCTTCCAGAGAGATTGGATAATGCAAACAACAGCTGCAGCAAGGTGAGAACGTTATTCTTACAATCTGTTTGCACCTGCAATCTTTCTTCCGGATTTCTCCATACCTCTGGGTAGAGGCTGTAAACACGGTTCAAAGAATCCACACATCACCAGTGAGTTTTGTGTTTGTTTTGTCTGTTTATGGTTTATGTCCGTATGAGAGTTGAATAATAGACTTATAAGATGATAATTATAATCTGTATTATTTGTCAATATCCTAATTGGTTGTGTATTTGTTTAGTGTGCATAATACAAGAGCTGGGATAGACTCTGTGCAGTGTTGTTATTTTGGTCATTTTGGATTGGCAGTACATTATATGAAGCTGTATTTTGTATAAGGCCGTGGTTTTTGTTGTCTGGCCTTAAAGTGTTTTCAGAGTGTCAGTGGACACTGCTGCAGTTTTATTTATATAGAGTTGTGTTAATTCCAAAGTGCAGAATAGACAGGCTGTGTGAGCCTTGTATGTGTGTATGTCTATGAGAACCTCTGAATGAGATAAGAGGTGGAGTAATTGAGATAAGGGATTTTCTTCTTGTGAAACTCAACTAAAAAAAGTGAAAGGAAAGTGAAAGGAAAAGAAAAAAAAACAAAAACAATCCCTTAATGAGCACGTATGAATGAATGATCACCTAAGTATCATTACTTATCTAAGTGTTGTTGAAGGTCCAGGATGAATGAGTTATGGATATTTTTAATGTACATTTAATTTACATCTGAGATTCAGTGAAACCTGTGTTATATATGGTTTGACACTGGATAGGTTTCTATGTATGTCTATATGTGGTTTGGCCGGACGCGGTCAGAATCAGCTTTTTCAAGTTATGCAGTAATTTGCCTGTATAGAGAAATTGTTTTTAATTCCGAGAGGATGAATGTTTTGTAAACTGCTTCTGTGTGTGTGAGGCACCAAGCTCTGATCAGCGCGAAATACCAGATGGGAGGAGGGAAGTGCACCCCTGCGCTACTTGCTTGAGATTCTCCCCTTTGCGCTTTGGGCCAGAGGAAGGGAGGGCAGGAAGCTGCATTCTAAATTTCTCTGTCCTTAGTTTGGTACACGCTGAGAGATTTGTGTTTAAAGCAATACGTACTGTATGAAATTGAAAGTGAAAAAGAATTGTGCCTATTATAAGAGGAAAACTTGTAAGTGCTTGAAAAATTGGTAAAAGACTCCTGCTTCAAGTTGAATGATTGATATAGCGAATTGAGGATCAACAGAGGAGGTAGCCAACTGCACGGCTGTTGTAGTGTACGGAGGAACCTGCTACAATCAGTCTACGGCACTAGGTGGTGTAACCTTGCCGTCCATGGAGCTGTGCTAGCCAGCTGATTTACTGAGTGGTAGGTAGTGAACCTGCTTGGTAAAATCCTTTAAGTCCACCGAGTGGTAGGTAGGGCACCTGCTCGGTGCCACCAAGTGGTAGGTAGTGAACCTGCTTGGTGTTGTTGAGCGGATAAGTTGAAGCCATGGGCAACTTATTCTGTGTGCAGTCAGGGCCCCCAATGGGATCCAAAACCGCTATACAGATTGTGAAAAACAGAGAAGGAAAGGAAGCAGTGAAAGATGTAAAACCAATATTGAAAAAGGCAAAAGTGCCAGTGAGTGGATGTTTTGTTGTTCAAAAAGGCACAGACAAAGGAGGAAAAGAGCAAGTGAATAAATGGTGTCTGAAAGAGTGCAGCAGGATGGAAGTAAGGTGTATTATGAATGTTTTGATGCTTAAAAGTCTGACTATGACTGACACATTACTGCTACTGTTACACCTTTGTATAACCAGAGACCCAGACAAGACAGATGGACTGTGGTCAGACAATCCCAGATTGGAGAAATACTCGTATGATTTGTGCTGCAACCCGACCTAAGAGAATTGCACTGAATCCTGTCCAGACAAGATCACATGTAGTGACATAAGAAGCTGACACAGGATTGTGGTTGGTGGATAGTGGGGACATTAACTTTTGGGAGTAGCCTGACAGTAATCCTTTTGGGAAGGAGCTGTAGACCAGCATGTCTAGTCACCCCCACCTTTCATCTAGTCACCCCCACCACCAGAGAACCAACCACATCAGGTAGGGTAAAACAGATACAGGAGTGTTGTGAAATTGGATTTTGGGCTCCCCCGGTGGCCACTGGTGGAATTGAACTGGTGTGCATCATCCTCTCTGTTCACCTGTTTCCATCAGGATGTGGGAGTCGCTATTTAGCCTTGCTCCTCTGTCACTTCCATGCCGGTCATCATTGTAATCAGAAGCCTTTCTGTGCATGTTCCTGCTGCTAGACAACTCCCAGCTAAGTTGGACTTTAGTCCTTGTTTGTTTTTGCATTTTGTTCCAGTTCACAGCTGTAGTTTCGTTTCTGTGTCTGGAAAGCTCTTGTGATCTGAAATTGCCACTCTGATGTTATGAGTTAATACTAGAGTCTTAAAGTAATTTCAGGATGGTGTTTTGATAGTGTTTTTAGCTGACCATGAAAGTGTCCTTTCTGTCTTCCTGCTATTTAGTAAGCGGACCTCAATTTTGCTAAACCTATTTTCATACTACGTTTGTCATTTCATCTAAAATCACCGCCAATATTTGTGGGGGCCTCTGTCTGCCTTTCGGGGAATTTTCTCTAGAGGTGAGCCAGGACTATATTTTCCTCTGCCAGGATTAGTTAGTCCTCCGGCCGGCGCTGGGCGTCTAGGGATAAAACGCAGGCTACGCTACCCGGCTACTGTTAGTTGTGCGGCAGGTTTAGTTCATGGTCAGTTTAGTTTCCATCCTTCCAAGAGCTAGTTCTTATGTTTGCTGGGCTATGTTCTCTTGCCATTGAGAACCATAACAGTTTGACCGGCCCGAAAGGGTTAAATTAATTGACAGAGAAAGCAGAGATAAGAGAAGTCTGCTGAAGATTTTTTTTTTTTTTTTTTTTTCCTTCAGTTCTGAGTGTGCTTGTAATTGAATCTCTTGCAAGTCTGCCTATGTTGCAGCCTTTCTCTCTCTCTCTCCTTCTAATCCTGGAATGGCTCTGTGTTCACCTGTTTAAAATGGATATTCAGAGTTTAGCTGCAGGTTTGAATAATCTTACCACGAAAGTTCAAAATTTACAAGATTTTGTTGTTCATGTTCCTATATCTGAACCTAGAATTCCTTTGCCTGAATTTTTCTCGGGGAATAGATCTTGCTTTCAAAATTTCAAAAATAATTGCAAGTTGTTTTTGTCCCTGAAATCTCGCTCTGCTGGAGATCCTGCTCAGCAGGTCAGGATTGTGATTTCCTTGCTCCGGGGCGACCCTCAGGATTGGGCTTTTGCATTGGCTCCAGGGGATCCTGCGTTGCTCAATGTGGATGCGTTTTTTCTGGCCTTGGGGTTGCTTTATGAGGAACCTCAGTTAGAACTTCAGGCGGAAAAGGCCTTGATGTCCCTATCTCAGGGGCAAGACGAAGCTGAAATATACTGCCAGAAATTCCGTAAATGGGCTGTGCTTACTCAGTGGAATGAGTGCGCCCTGGCGGCGAATTTCAGAGAGGGTCTCTCTGATGCCATTAAGGATGTTATGGTGGGGTTCCCTGTGCCTGCGGGTCTGAATGAGTCCATGACAATGGCTATCCAGATCGATAGGCGTCTGCGGGAGCGCAAACCTGTGCACCATTTGGCGGTGTCTACTGAGAAGACGCCAGAGAATATGCAATGTGATAGAATTCTGTCCAGAAGTGAACGGCAGAATTTTAGACGAAAAAATGGGTTGTGCTTCTATTGCGGTGATTCAACTCATGTTATATCAGCATGCTCTAAGCGTACTAAGAAGCTTGATAAGTCTGTTTCAATTGGCACTTTACAGTCTAAGTTTATTCTGTGACCCTGATTTGTTCTTTATCATCTATTACCGCGGATGCCTATGTCGACTCTGGCGCCGCTTTGAGTCTTATGGATTGGTCCTTTGCCAAACGCTGTGGGTATGATTTGGAGCCTCTTGAAACTCCTATACCCCTGAAGGGGATTGACTCCACCCCATTGGCTAGCAATAAACCACAATACTGGACACAAGTAACTATGCGGATTAATCCGGATCACCAGGAGATTATTCACTTTCTTGTGCTGTATAACCTACATGATGTGTTGGTGCTTGGATTGCCATGGCTGCAATCTCATAACCCAGTCCTTGACTGGAAAGCTATGTCTGTGTTAAGCTGGGGATGTAAGGGGACTCATGGGGACGTACCTGTGGTTTCCATTTCATCATCTATTCCCTCTGAGATTCCTGAATTCTTGACTGAATATCGTGACGTTTTTGAAGAACCTAAGCTTGGTTCATTACCTCCGCACCGGGAGTGCGATTGTGCCATAGATTTGATTCCGGGTAGTAAATACCCTAAGGGTCGTTTATTTAATCTGTCTGTGCCTGAACATGCTGCTATGCGAGAATATATAAAGGAGTCCTTGGAAAAGGGACATATTCGTCCTTCGTCATCTCCCTTAGGAGCCGGTTTTTTCTTTGTGGCTAAGAAAGATGGCTCTTTGAGGCCGTGCATTGATTATCGGCTTTTGAATAAGATCACGGTTAAATATCAATATCCGTTGCCACTGCTGACTGATTTGTTTGCTCGCATAAAAGGGGCCAAGTGGTTCTCTAAGATAGATCTCCGTGGGGCGTATAATTTGGTGCGAATTAAGCAGGGGGATGAGTGGAAAACCGCATTTAATACGCCCGAGGGCCACTTTGAGTATTTGGTGATGCCTTTTGGTCTTTCAAATGCCCCTTCAGTCTTTCAGTCCTTTATGCATGACATTTTCCGTGATTATTTGGATAAATTTATGATTGTGTATCTGGATGATATTTTGATTTTTTCGGATGACTGGGACTCTCATGTCCAGCAGGTCAGGAGGGTTTTTCAGGTTTTGCGGTCTAATTCCTTGTGTGTGAAGGGTTCTAAGTGCGTTTTTGGGGTTCAAAAGATTTCCTTTTTGGGATATATTTTTTCCCCCTCTTCCATCGAGATGGATCCTGTCAAGGTTCAGGCTATTTGTGATTGGACGCAACCCTCTTCTCTTAAGAGTCTTCAGAAATTTTTGGGCTTTGCTAACTTTTATCGTCGATTTATTGCTGGTTTTTCTGATGTTGTTAGACCATTGACTGATTTGACTAAGAAGGGTGCTGATGTTGCTGATTGGTCCCCTGCTGCTGTGGAGGCCTTTCGGGAGCTTAAGCGCCGCTTTTCTTCCGCCCCTGTGCTGCGTCAGCCTGATGTTGCTCTTCCTTTTCAGGTTGAGGTCGACGCTTCTGAAATCGGAGCTGGGGCGGTTTTGTCGCAGAGAAGTTCCGATTGCTCCGTGATGAGACCTTGTGCTTTTTTCTCACGTAAATTTTCGCCCGCCGAGCGGAATTATGATGTTGGGAATCGGGAGCTTTTGGCCATGAAGTGGGCTTTTGAGGAGTGGCGTCATTGGCTTGAGGGGGCTAGACATCAGGTGGTGGTATTGACTGACCACAAAAATCTAATTTATCTTGAGTCCGCCAGACGCCTGAATCCTAGACAGGCGCGCTGGTCGTTGTTTTTCTCTCGGTTTAATTTTGTGGTGTCCTACCTGCCGGGTTCTAAGAATGTTAAGGCGGATGCCCTTTCTAGGAGTTTTGAGCCTGACTCCCCTGGTAATTCTGAACCTACAGGTATCCTTAAGGATGGAGTGATATTGTCTGCCGTTTCTCCAGACCTGCGGCGGGCCTTGCAGGAGTTTCAGGCGGATAGACCTGATCGTTGCCCACCTGGTAGACTGTTTGTTCCTGATGATTGGACCAGTAAAGTCATTTCTGAGGTTCATTCTTCTGCGTTGGCAGGTCATCCTGGAATCTTTGGTACCAGGGATTTGGTGGCAAGGTCCTTCTGGTGGCCTTCCCTGTCTCGAGATGTGCGAGGCTTCGTGCAGTCTTGTGACGTTTGTGCTCGGGCCAAGCCTTGTTGTTCTCGGGCTAGTGGATTGTTGTTGCCCTTGCCTATCCCGAAGAGGCCCTGGACGCACATCTCGATGGATTTTATTTCGGATCTTCCTGTTTCTCAGAAGATGTCTGTCATCTGGGTGGTGTGTGATCATTTCTCTAAGATGGTC
Source organism: Ranitomeya variabilis (assembly GCF_051348905.1). Taxonomy (NCBI): domain Eukaryota; kingdom Metazoa; phylum Chordata; class Amphibia; order Anura; family Dendrobatidae; genus Ranitomeya; species Ranitomeya variabilis. Next base: position 529,395,051 of record NC_135237.1, on the reverse strand, counting down.
CATTTGGTTCCCCTGCCTAAGTTGCCTTCTTCTTCCGAGTTGGTTCCTCTGTTTTTTCAAAATGTGGTCCGTTTGCATGGTATTCCGGAGAATATCGTTTCTGACAGAGGTACCCAATTCGTGTCTAGATTTTGGCGAGCATTTTGTGCTAGGATGGGCATGGATTTGTCTTTCTCGTCTGCTTTCCATCCTCAGACTAATGGCCAGACCGAGCGGACGAATCAGACCTTGGAGACATATTTGAGGTGTTTTGTGTCTGCAGATCAGGATGATTGGGTTGCTTTTTTGCCTTTAGCGGAGTTTGCCCTCAATAATCGGGCCAGCTCTGCCACCTTGGTGTCTCCCTTTTTCTGTAATTCGGGGTTTCATCCTCGATTTTCTTCTGGTCAGGTGGAATCTTCGGATTGTCCTGGAGTGGATGCTGTGGTGGAGAGGTTGCATCAGATTTGGGGGCAGGTAGTGGACAATTTGAAGTTGTCCCAGGAGAAGACTCAGCTTTTTGCCAACCGCCGGCGTCGGGTTGGTCCTCGGCTTTGTGTTGGGGACTTGGTGTGGTTGTCTTCTCGTTTTGTCCCTATGAGGGTTTCTTCTCCCAAGTTTAAGCCTCGGTTCATCGGCCCGTACAAGATATTGGAGATTCTTAACCCTGTGTCCTTCCGTTTGGACCTCCCTGCATCTTTTTCTATTCATAATGTTTTTCATCGGTCATTATTGCGCAGGTATGAGGTACCGGTTGTGCCTTCCGTTGAGCCTCCTGCTCCGGTGTTGGTTGAGGGCGAGTTGGAGTACGTTGTGGAAAAAATCTTGGACTCCCGTGTTTCCAGATGGAAACTCCAGTATCTGGTCAAATGGAAGGGATACGGTCAGGAGGATAATTCTTGGGTGACTGCCTCTGATGTTCATGCCTCTGATTTGGTCCATGCCTTTCATAGGGCTCATCCTGATCGCCCTGGTGGTTCTGGTGAGGGTTCGGTGCCCCCTCCTTGAGGGGGGGGTACTGTTGTGAAATTGGATTTTGGGCTCCCCCGGTGGCCACTGGTGGAATTGAACTGGTGTGCATCATCCTCTCTGTTCACCTGTTTCCATCAGGATGTGGGAGTCGCTATTTAGCCTTGCTCCTCTGTCACTTCCATGCCGGTCATCATTGTAATCAGAAGCCTTTCTGTGCATGTTCCTGCTGCTAGACAACTCCCAGCTAAGTTGGACTTTAGTCCTTGTTTGTTTTTGCATTTTGTTCCAGTTCACAGCTGTAGTTTCGTTTCTGTGTCTGGAAAGCTCTTGTGATCTGAAATTGCCACTCTGATGTTATGAGTTAATACTAGAGTCTTAAAGTAATTTCAGGATGGTGTTTTGATAGTGTTTTTAGCTGACCATGAAAGTGTCCTTTCTGTCTTCCTGCTATTTAGTAAGCGGACCTCAATTTTGCTAAACCTATTTTCATACTACGTTTGTCATTTCATCTAAAATCACCGCCAATATTTGTGGGGGCCTCTGTCTGCCTTTCGGGGAATTTTCTCTAGAGGTGAGCCAGGACTATATTTTCCTCTGCCAGGATTAGTTAGTCCTCCGGCCGGCGCTGGGCGTCTAGGGATAAAACGCAGGCTACGCTACCCGGCTACTGTTAGTTGTGCGGCAGGTTTAGTTCATGGTCAGTTTAGTTTCCATCCTTCCAAGAGCTAGTTCTTATGTTTGCTGGGCTATGTTCTCTTGCCATTGAGAACCATAACACAGGAGCATTATCCCTGGAGGCCCTCTGACTAGCTAGTTACGCTACAAAAAAACAATTGGCTGATCCTGAGAACCAAACTTTCCCATTTTATAGACAAAAAGACAAAGACAATATGATGGACGTATAAGTGCACCTGGGCAGGCCTAGGTAGTTAGTGAGCACAAAAGCAGGTGACTTGCTAGGACACATAATTAAGACACATACAGATGTGACAAAAGAAGAGAGTGTAGAGATGTACTTTAGACGGTTACAGCTTAAATGGGAAGACATGGGGTACAGTCCAGTAAACCCACTTGATGTTAAAATATCGGTAAATACATTCATTGACGGTCTGACCAAAAGCTTACAAGACACAGTACAGACAGCCAGACCTGAATGGAGGAATGTAGATCCAAAAGATCTCCTGAAAGTTGCTAAAGGAGTTGAACAAACTAGAACAATAAGACGACGTGTCATGTATGCGGGAGTACAAGGAAAACAGTAGAGACGCAGTGAGGGACCTAAGGACTTAGAAACAGTAAAGTGCTGGAATTGTGGAGAAAATGGATACTCAGACCAATCTTCCACCTTCTTCACCTCCAGGAGGGAAAGAGACAGAACTCTTGATTGACACTGGAGCAGCCGGAACTGTGGCACAGAGACTTGATAATGCCAGGCATGATTACTGACGAGACTGTGGAATGCGTGAGTGTAGAAGGACAAGCGACTGAAGCCCTATGACTAAACAAATAAGACTAGAATCACGAGACCGTGCTTAGAAGAGCTGCTTACAAACTTTGTCAGTGACAATACCCCTATGGATTTGCTGGGAGCAGAGTTGAGTGCTGGCTAGGCCATCATACAGTACTCTCCTGAGGGTATTACAGTGACAAGTCCCCTGTCATATAAACACTTGGTGCAGAAGGACGCCAGGGTATTCCACATGCACATTATACCACAGGTAAATCATGCCCTATTATAGTTACACTTAATTTCATTCATTTACCAGTTTAGTAGTTTCCTTACACAAGATGGTATAGTTACCGTGTATTTCTAGGTTGTCTTCATATGATATATAGTTTTTTAGCCATTCATTATATTGGCTCAAACCATAGTCACTGTTTATTTGTCTTTTCCACTTCTTATACCTTATTGCAAGCAACTGGTATTGATATTTGGTATTTTTCAAATCCCTTCTTTTTATATTTGGAACTGTTAGCTATGGATTTACATAGGGCTTCTACCTTCTTAAAATAAGCTTGCGCTTTGCTGTGGCCTATGGCATTGTGCTCTCCCATTTTATGACTCAGTATCTTTCGTAAATATATATTTTTATATATATAATTTCTTTTGGTAACATATTCTGTGAATCAAATTTAGTTTTCTTAAGGGGTACTCTACCCAATCAAATACGGGTATAAATAATATTTAGTCATTAATGTGTGATTTATATAAACACTTGTGTAAATTTGCAGAAATGGTGTATACGACAAGAGTAGTGAAAGTAATACCTGACACCAAAATGTCTGAGGACAGGGAAAAGAGTCAGGTACCAGACACCGTTTGGGCAAGGGGAAAATCTGATGTGGGTCGGCTGCCCATTCCCCTTGTCATGATTAAATTAAAAGAAGGAACCACTCCTCTTTGGTTAAAGCAACACCCCCTTGTATCCCATTAAGAAGAAAAAGGACCCAAGGGTTCCCCTGACACAGAATAGTTCAGGACTTACAGACCATTAATGATGTTACAGTGAGTGTAATCTCAATTGTCCCTAATACACACACCATACGGTCACAAAATGTTTCACAGTCATTAATTTGGCAAATGCATTCTTCTCTGTACCCCTGCACCCTGACTGACAGCATCTTTTCTCTTTTACTCGCGAAGGTAAACAATACTGTTGGACGGTCCTCCCACAAGGAGGAAAGAACTCCCCAACCATCTATTCAACAGCGGTGGCAGGGATTCTTGAGCAGTGGCAACCACCTCATCCACAGACTGTACTATTGCAGTATGTGGATGACCTCTTGCTCTGCTGCCCGGACCAGATGTCCTGCAAGGAAGCTACGGTTTCCTTGCTGTGTTTTTGGCAGAGAAGGGTTGCAAGGTCTCACGTGACAAATTACAGTATTACAAACAAAAGGTGACATTTTTAGGACATTGTATTGATGAATGTACAAGACACCTGACTGAAGACAGAAAACAGGCAATACAAAATCTCCCTTTACTCAGGTCACACCAGCATCTACGCATTTTTCTAGGTTTGGTGACCTACTGTAGGCCTTGGATAAGGTCTGCTTCACAAATGATGCAACCACGCTATGACAGGTTGTCATCAAACCCCTACAATCTCACTCAAGAAGCAATTGATTCTCTGAAGCTGCTCATTGTGCCAGCCCCGGCCTTAGGCATTCCAAACTATGATGAGCCATTTTTCTTATTTTTGCACAGAGCAGGGAGGACATGCTACCGCAAAAATGACACGACAGAATGGAGAGAAACAGAGACCAATAGCTTACTACTCAGCACAATTAGACCCAGTGATTAGAGGGTCTCCTACGTGTGTCCGTGTTGTAAGAGCTGCTGTATTACAGCTAGGCATGTGAGCTCACACTGACTTTTTCTTTTAACAATTTGACAATTTGTTCCCCACATAACAATTTAGGAGACAGTATGTTTTACATATGTTCATGAAGAAAAAAAAAAAAAAAACACATAACATTAATGCCATACTTGTACAAGTTCAACCAAAACACCTGTCTATGAATAGACAGATCAGACTCGAATGTGTTCTAATACTAATTCCTGAATACGTCACCCTCAAAAGACATAGTGTTCTGAATCCAGCCACTCATCTGCCTGTGGATTCAGAAAAGGGGGAATTGGTGAAAAAAAAAAAAAAAAAAAAGTACACTGGTACGTTGACATGACGCACAAACATGACTGCATAGGAACTGATGAGTCAGGAGACAGTATGTTTTACATATGTTCATGAAGAAAAAAAAAAAAAAAACCTGTTCCTAATGCATATTTTGAAGTTTTATTTTTGTAGATGGCTCCAGATACCACCAGGATGGGCGATTCTACACTGGACATACAGTAGTATCCTCACATGAGGTAATCCGAGTTGAACCACTCCCTTCACACATGTTGGTGCAGGAGGCAGAGTTGAAGGCACTCACTGAGGCGTGTAGAGCTGCTGCAGGTAAAGTCGCTAATATTTACACAAGATTCGAATTGTGCATGGGGAATATCCCATGATTATCACCCTGTCTGGAGAAGCAGAACGTTTCTTACATCAGCCGGTAAGCCCATTAAAAAATGCAGAGCTGATGAAACAATTAGTGGAGGCATTGACGTTACCAGTCTAGGTTGGCATCGTCAAGGTAACAGCACACACGGACGGTGACTCTGTGGAGGTAGAGGACAACAGAAGGGCGGACGACGCTGCTAAAGTAGCAGCAAGGCGGCCTAGGGAGCAGTGGACGGTGGCGGAGAGTCAGCGTATTCCAGCCACACTGAGCCTAGATGTCCTGAAATCCCTCCAGCTGCCCAAACAGAGAAGGACCACGGGGGAAAATGGGAGCTGAGCTGAACTCAAGAAGAGTTTTGGGAGAATAAGGATAAATTGTATATACCAAGGTCCCTGTTCCTAATAATGGCGCAAGCAACACCTGGCCCCACTCACACCTCAAAATGTCACATGTGTCCATGGTAGATGCCTTCTGGATCACTCCTGGTTTCAGTTACGCAGCAGCAAAGCTCGTACGGTCATGCCTCATCTGTGCACAGCACAACCCTGGTAAAACAGTAAAAATCCCTAAGAAAGCGACACCCAGGCCTCTCTACCCGTTTCAGAGACTGCAGACTGACTACATACAGCTACCCAAGGTAGGAGTGTGTGAAAAATGTCCTAGTATGTGTAGATCTCTTCTCTGGTTGGCTGGAAGCCTATCTGGTAAAAATGTGCAAATGCTAAACTGACTGCAGACAAACTGATGAAAGAACTGATCTGCAGGTATGATGTCCCAGAAACCATAGAGAGCGATAAGGACACACACTTCACGGGAGAAATAATGAGGGAAGTCATGCAGGCCCTGGGAGTACAGCAAGCATATCATGCACCACATAAACAACAAAGTAGTGGGAAAGTGGAAAGACTAAGTGGGACACTTAAACTGAAAATTCAGAGGCCATGGCAGACACAGGAAAGAGCAGGATAGAGTGCTTGTCTCTTGCACTCTTGTCAGTCAGACACACTCCAAATAGAAAGACAGGTTTGTCCCCTTTTGAAGTCCTGTTTAGTAGTTGCCAGAGACTGGTCTGTACTTCCCAGAGGTGCTACAAATGCAACACGGTGCTATGACAGCCCCTGTCCAGGCCTTGCAGGAACATGTGTTTATGTGGTGCATAAACATGTATTTTCGTCCATTCCAGATCTTAATGCCAGTGCGGACGCACATCTGCTAAATCCAGGTGATTGGGTGGTCATACACAGACACGTAAGAAGGAGCCTATATCCACGGTTTGACAGCCCGTTGTAAAGTCCAGTTGACCACATTCACTTGAGGGAACGCCCACCTGGATCCATGCCAGTCACTGCAAAAATATCTTTTTACTAGCAGAAAGACTGTTGTTCTAATCACCTTGCTGGCAGTGGTAGGATGTCTGCACCTTACAGAGACACTGGATAAACTTTTAAGTGTTGACAAGGACAACAAACTTATTCAGCATCTTGCTTTTCTTACTAGCGACGCGGAAGGACAAAAACTGCTGGACTGTTGGATCTGTACACACAGCCCAGTATTTGTAATGGCTATGCTGTACTTAGCCTTTACCCCTGGAGCCAAGGAAGGTATTAACACCACACAGCATACCCAATGAGACTTGGACTCAGGTTTTCTAGGTTCCTTAAGGCTCTTAATGAGACTAATACAATATAGAGACTCCTTTTTAAATCCAGCCGATTGGCTTAGCGGCCTAGCAGGATGGATTATTTTTGGTAGTTTTCAGACTTGTATGCAAATCTTGTTGCTTTGCTTATTGTTTTATGTAGCCGTAAAAGCGCTAATATATGTATTACCTAAGGCTGAACCTTCTGTAGTATATCATAGGCCCCGTATGGCCACTGCTGATGGGAAGTTGAGTGTCCACACTGAGGGTTGGATGGGCGAAGCAGGTAGCAAGTCCCCTTGTGGGTACTAGACCCATGAGACAGTAGCTCCTTTGTGGACATCAGCTGACCCCGTAGCAAAGGTTATACCATTTACAAAAGGGGGAAATTGTTATAGAAGGGTTAATAGTTTGCCTTTAACTGCCTTGCCTTTAAGTGCCTTTTACCTTTAAGTGTTAGAATTGCTAGAATCTGTTGACGCAGTAGTCTGATGGTCTCCCCTTCAAGGAGACTACACTTCTTATCATGTATGTTCTCAATAGTCAGTCACAACATGTTCTGAGTTATGGTAAATAAAGTATGACCCTGGGTGATGGTGGGGGCTACATGAGTTACATTGAAATGCATTATGTGTAAATGGTATAAAACCTTGCTTTGGCTTTTTATATATCAGATAAAAGTGACTTGCTCACGGGATACGTGTGAGGTGTCTTTTGTCTCCAAGCGCTTGTCAACTAAGGGCGTAAATCCACAATTAGGTCTCACTGGTGATCTGTCAGCTGACATTTGGGTCAGAATGAAAACAGCTACGACACAAATAAGAACAAGTACTAATTTCCCCTCATATAGATCGCTGGACACTATTAGGTATATTCACTATTTTTAAATAATATTCCAATTTGCAAACATATTTTCATCCATTAATGTATAAAATAGTTTGGATGCACTGCATTACCTATATAGGCCATCCTATATCCATTCACTATCAATATTGGTATAAATCCTACCCTGTTCCTATAATTCCTGATACCAATTCATTATATTCTTACCAAAATAGAACATTTTATAAAGATATTATAGCTGTTTTTTGTACCTCAAATTTTTTTCATCTAAAAAGATTTTTTTCAATGCAGTCTAGCCTAACTCTTACCTTATACAGGTGCTTCTCACAAAATTAGAATATCACCAAAAAGTACATTTATATCAGTTCTTCAATACTCATATTATATTCTACAGAGTCATTACAAACAGAGTGATCTATTTCAAGTGTTTATTTCTTTTAACGTTGATGACTATGGCTTACAGCCAATGAAAACCCAAACGTCATTCCCTAGTCTGGTCCACAGGATCAGGACGTTGTCTCCATCATACTCAAAGGGATATTTACATCCATTCCTCCGGTTCTTCATTGAAGACCAGACCCTCCTCCCACCAGCCCAGGAATACACACATGCTCCCCATAGCTGTATCCCTAAACTGGTGGAGGTACCAACCAGCAAATAAAAAATAATTTCATTTCAAAACAAATTTCAGGAGATCCATCACAAACACATTGTGTCTCCTCAGGTGTACCCGCCTAGCTCCTAGGAAGTGTTTGAATTCTTCACAGCCTGCCCCATGTGTTAATGAGCTGTGCAGTGCTTCTGTGTCCAGACTCACCAGAAACATACCTGTCTCCACATGGATATCCTCCAACCTCCAAGGACTTCCATTGTGTCACGGACATAGGAAAGAAGGGCTAACACAAATGGTCATAGCACCATATCCACAAAAGTGCTAATGCCCTGTGTGATGCTTCCTATGTTCGAGACAATTGGACATCCTCTGAGGGGACAACATCCCTTATGCACTTTAGAGAGACTGTAAAAAGTCATAATTTGTCGACATTTAGGTTTCAGAAAGTATATATTTTCTTAGTCTAGTAGTTTCCCCTCCAAGGCTTTAACTAAAAGCTCCTCTAATTCAGGCAATTACCTTTAGGTGGGTTCCTTCCCCAGAATCTCATAACAACCCAAATCAGATAACAATTCTAGACACATGCATTTATATTGGGGCCTATCGATTATTACAATGTTTGCTCTTTTAGCAGAAGGTTTTATTATGATTGTTTGATCTTTTTCCAAACTAAGAAGAGCTTGTCATTCCATAGCCGCCAAATTAATGTTACTCATATTTTCTCACTTAATCCCTTCAAAAGCTCCTGTAACAAGTTCTTCGAAAATATCAATATGACTTGAATCTAACAAAGGTGGCAACTTGGTGTTTCTTAATTTCAATTCCATCAATAGGCTATCACCTATATTCTCTATCTTCTCGCAGTCTCAGATTGGATCGCTCATTTTCAGAGATGCCAGGGTCTGTACATTTATTAACCCCTTCCCGACCCATGACGCCGCCGTCATGGAATGATCGCATCCCTGCAGATCGGGTGAAAGGGTTAATTCCTATTTTACCCGACCTGCAGGGAGAGGGGGAGTTGTACTTCAGCCTAGGGGGGGTGGCTTTGCCCCCACGTGGCTACGATCGCTCTGATTGGCTGTTGAAAGTGCAACAGCCAATCAGAGCAATTTGCAATATTTCACCTATGAAAATGGTGAAATATTGCAATCCAGCCATGGCCGATGCTGCAATAGCATCTGCCATGGCTGGAAATCATGTTCTGCCCCCCCCCCACCGCCCCCGATCTCCTCCCCAGTCCTCCGTTCTGTCCGGTACCCCCCTCCATCCCCCTGTTCGCTCCCCCGTGCTCCTGTCCACTCCCCCGTGCTCCTGTCCGCTCCCCCGTCCTCCGATCCCCCCCCCGTGCTCCGATCCACCACCCCCGCATACTTACCGAGCCTCCCGAAGTCGGCCGGTCTTCTCCCTGGGCGCCGCCATCTTCCAAAATGGCGGGCGCATGCTCAGTGCGCCCGCCGAATCTGCAGTCTGGCAGATTCATTACAAAGTACATTTTGATCGCTGTGGTAGGTTCTACCACAGCGATCAAAATAAAAAAATAATAAATAAACCCCCCCCTTTATCACCCCCATAGGTAGGGACAATAATAAAATAAAGAAAATATTTTTTTTTCTTTTTCCACTAGGGTTAGAACTAGGGTTAGAACTAGGGGTAGGGTTAGGGGTAGGGTTACGGGTAGGGTTAGGGGTAGGGTTATGGCATGTGCACACAGAGCGGATCGGCCGCGGATCCGCAGCAGATCGGCGGATCCGCAGCGGATCCGCAGCGGATCCACAGCGGATCGGCAGCGGATCCGCCGCGGATCGGCCGCGGATCGGCCGCGGATCCGCAGCGGATCGGCCGCGGATCCGCAGCGGATCGGCCGCGGATCCGCAGCGGATAGGCCGCGGATCCGCAGCGGATAGGCCGCGGATCCGCAGCGGATCGGCAGCGGATCCGCAGCGGATCGGCCGAGGATCCGCAGCGGATAGGCCGCGGATCCGCAGCGGATCGGCAGCGGATTGGCCGCGTATGCGCAGCGGATTGGCCGCGGATCCGCAGCGGATTGGCCGCGGATCCGCAGCGGATAGGCCGCGGATCCGCAGCGGATTGGCCGCGGATCCGCAGCGGATTGGCCGCGGATCCGCAGCGGATAGGCAGCGGATTGGCAGCGGATTGGCCGCGGATCCGCAGCGGATTGGCCACTGCGAATTCGAAGCAGTTTTCCATCAGGTTTACAGTACCATGTACACCTAAGGAAAACCAAATCCGCTGTGCCCATGGTGCGGAAAATTCCGTGCAGAAACGCTGCATTGTATTTTCCGCAGCATGTCAATTCTTTGTGCAGATTCCGCAGCGTTTTACACCTGTTCCTCAATAGGAATCCGCAGGTGAAATCCGCACAAAAAAACACTGGAAATCTGCTGTAAATCCGCAGGCAAAACGCAGTGCCTTTTACCTGCAGATTTTTCAAAAATCGTGCGGAAAAATCTCACACGAATCCGCAACGTGGGCACATAGCCTTAGGGTTAGGGTTGGAATTAGAGTTAGGGTTGGAATTAGGGCTAGGGTTTGAAATAGGGTTAAGATTAGGCTTGTGGTTAGGGTTACGGATAGGGTTAGGGGTGTGTTGGGGTTACAGTTGTGGTTAGGGTTGGGATTAGGGTTACGGTTGGGATTAGGGTTAGGATTAGGGTTGGAATTAGGGTTACGGTTGTGTTGCGGTTAGGGTTGTGGTTAGGGGTGTGTTGGGGTTAGGGTTGTGATTAGGGTTATGGCTACAGTTGGGATTAGGATTAGGGGTGTGTTGGGGTTAGTGTTCAAGTTAGAATTGAGGGGTTTCCACTGTTTAGGCACATCAGGGGTCTCCAAACGCAACATGGCGCCACCATTGATTCCAGCCAATCTTGCGTTCAAAAAGTCAAATGGTGCTCCCACCCTTCCAAGCCCCGACGTGCGCCCAAACAGTGGTTTACCCCCACATTTGGGGTACCAGCGTACTCAGGACAAACTGGGCAACAACTGTTGGGGTCCAATTTCTCCTGTTACCCTTGTAAAAATAAAAAATTACTTGCTAAAACATAATTTTTGAGGAAAGAACAATTATTTTTTATTTTCACGGCTCTGCGTTATAAACTTCTGTGAAGCACTTGGGGGTTGAAAGTGCTCACCACACATCTAGATAAGTTCCTTCGGGGGTCTAGTTTCCAAAATGGGGTCATTTGTGGGGTGTTTCTACTGTTTAGGCACATCAGGGGCTCTGCAAATGCAATGTGACGCCCGCAGACCATTCCATCAAAGTCTGCATTTCAAATGTCACTACTTCCCTTCCGAGCCCTGACGTGTGCCCAAACAGTGGTTTACCCCCACATATGGGGTATCAGCGTACTCACAACAAACTGGGCAACAAATATTGGGGTCCAAATTCTCCTGTTACCCTTGTGAAAATAAAAAATTGCTTGCTAAAACATCTTTTTTGAGGAAAGAAAAATGATTTTTTATTTTCACGGCTCTGCGTTGTAAACTTCTGTGAAGCACTTGGGGGTTGAACGTGCTCACCACACATCTAGATAAGTTCCTTGGGGGGTCTAGTTTCCAAAATGGGGTCACTTGTGGGGGGTTTCTACTGTTTAGGCATATCAGGGGCTCTGCAAACGTAACATGATGCCCGCAGACCATTCCATCAAAGTCTGCATTCCAAAACGTCACTACTTCCCTTCCGAGCCCCGGCATGTACCCAAACAGTGGTTTACCCCCACATATGGGGTATCAGCGTACTCAGGAGAAACTGGAAAACAATTTTTGGGGTCCAATTTCTCCTGTTACTCTGGCAAAAATAAAAAATTCTGGGCTAAAAAAATATTTTTGAGGAAAGGAAACACATTTATTATTTTCACGGCTCTGCGTTATAAACTTCTGTGAAGCACTTGGGGGTTCAAAGTGCTCACCACACATCTAGATAAGTTCCCTTGGGGGTCTAGTTTCCAAAATGGAGTCACTTGTGGGGAGTTCCTACTGTTTAGGCACATCAGGGGCTCTGCAAACGCAACCTGATGCCCGCAGAGCATTCCATCAAAGTCTGCATTTCAAAACGTCACTACTTCCCTTCCGAACCCCAACGTGTGCCAAAACAGTGGTTTACCCCCACATATGGGGTATCAGCGTACTCAGGAGAAACTGGAAAACAACTTTTGGGGTCCAATTTCTCCTATTACCCTTGGGAAAATAAAAAATTGTGGGCTAAAAAATCATTTTTGAGAAAAGAAAAATTATTTTTTATTTTCATGGCTCTGCGTTATAAACTTCTGTGAAGCACTTGGGGGTTCAAAGTGCTCACCACACATCTAGAATAGTTCCTTGGGAGGTCTAGTTTCCAAAATGGGGTCACTTGTGCGGGAGCTCCAATGTTTAGGCACACAGGGGCTCTCCAAACGCGACATGGTGTCCGCTAATGATTGGAGCTAATTTTCCATTCAAAAAGCCAAATGGCGTGCCTTCCCTTCCGAGCCCTGCCGTGCGCCCAAACAGTGGTTTACCCCCACATATGGGGTATCATCGTACTCAGGACAAACTGGACAACAACATTTGGGGTCCAATTTCTCCTATTACCCTTGGGAAAATAAAAAATTCTGGGCTAAAAATCATTTTTGAGGAAAGAAAAAATATTTTTTTATTTTCACGGCTCTGCGTTATAAACTTCTGTGAAGCACCTGGGGGTTATAAGTGCTCACTATGCATCTAGATAAGTTCCTTGGGGGGTCTAGTTTCCAAAATGGGGTCACTTGTAGGGGAGCTCCAATGTTTAGGCACACAGGGGCTCTCCAAACGCGACATGGTGTCCGCTAATGATTGGAGCTAATTTTCCATTCAAAAAGTCAAATGGCACGCCTCCCCTTCCGAGCCTTGCCGTGCACCCAAACAGTGGTTTACCCCCACATATGAGGTATCGGCATACTCAGGAGAAATTGCCCAACAAATTTTAGGATCCATTTTATCCTGTTGCCCATGTGAAAATGAAAGAATTGAGGCTAAAATAAATTTTGTGTGAAAAAAAAGTACTTTTTCATTTTTGCGGATCAATTTGTGAAGCACCTGGGAATTTAAAGTGCTCACTATGCCTCTAGATGAGTTCCTTGGGGGGGCTAGTTTCCAAAATGGGGTCACTTGTGGAGGAGCTCCAATGTTTAGGCACACAGGGGCTTTCCAAACGCGACATGGTGTCCGCTAACGATGGAGATAATTTTTCATTCAAAAAGTCAAATGGCGCTCCTTCCCTTCCGAGCCTTACCATGTGCCCAAACAGTGGTTTACCCCCACATGTGAGGTATTGGTGTACTCAGGAGAAATTGCCCAACAAAATTTAGGATCCATTTTATCCTGTTGCTTATGTGAAAATGAAAAAATTGAGGCTAAAATAATTTTTTTGTGAAAAAAAAGTACTTTTTCATTTTTACGGATCAATTTGTGAAGCACCTGGGGGTTTAAAGTGCTCACTATGCTTCTAGATAAGTTCCTTGGGGGGTCTAGTTTCCAAAATGGGGTCACTTGTGCGGGAGCTCCAATGTTTAGGCACACGGGGGCTCTCCAAACGCGACATGGTGTCCGCTAAAGATTGGAGCCAATTTTTCATTGAAAAAGTCAAATGGCGCTCCTTCCCTTCCGAGCCCTGCCGTGCGCCCAAACAGTGGTTTACCCCCACATATGAGGTATCAGCGTACTCAGAACAAATTGGACAACAACGTCCGTGGTCCAGTTTCTCCTTTTACCCTTGGGAAAATAAAAAAAATTTCGCTAAAATATCATTTTTGTGACTAAAAAGTTAAATGTTCATTTTTTACTTCCATGTTGCTTCTGCTGCTGTGAAACACCTGAAGGGTTAATAAACTTCTTGAATGTGGTTTTGAGCACCTTGAGGGGTGCAGTTTTTAGAATGGTGTCACTTTTGGGTATTTTCAGCCATATAGAACCCTCAAACTGACTTCAAATGTGAGGTGGTCCCTAAAAAAAATGGTTTTGTAAATTTTGTTGTAAAAATGAGAAATCACTGGTCAAATTTTAACCCTTATAACTTCCTAGCAAAAAAAAAATTTGTTTCCAAAATTGTGCTGATGTAAAGTAGACATGTGGGAAATGTTATTTATTAACTATTTTGTGTCACATAACTCTCTGGTTTAACAGAATAAAAATTCAAAATGTGAAAATTGCGAAATTTTCAAAATTTTTGCCAAATTTCCATTTTTTTCACAAGTAAACTCAGAAATTATCGACCTAAATTTACCACTAACATGAAGCCCAATATGTCACGAAAAAACTATCTCAGAATCACTAGGATCCGTTGAAGCGTTCATGAGTTATTACCTCATAAAGGGACACTGGTCAGAATTGCAAAAAACGGCAAGGTCATGAAGGGGTTAAAATCATTTTGTATCATAAATTTAGGCCATCTCAATTTCTTCATGAAAAGATTTGCATGATTAGTCCATTCAAAGCTTTCCTACTTTGTAGTTGGGACAATGGACAGTCCGCTAGATAGCAAAGTTACTTCAAAATTAGATAAAGCCCTTTTTGAAAGACTCTTCGGAATCAGTGATTTGCTCACAGTCAGATCCAAAATTATTCTCCATTTTCTAACTTCATTGTATCTGTCTCATTTTTCTTTTGGGAATGGCCCCACTGGCCATCTGTTTGGCATGTGTAGAGCTATCCCCCCATGCCAAAGCAAACCATGTCATTTTGGGCTTCCTTTTTTGTCAGTTTCAAGCCCCTTATCTATTCCTTCCTCTCTTTGAAGAGGCTGTTTGAAATTAAGGGAGGTCTGAGGAGGCACCTCCATGATGCTGACTTGTTCCTGAGTATGATTGATTATCTCTCAATATTTCTACCTTTGCATCTGTTCCTTCCTCGTAGGCTCTTTTCTCCTTGAAATTTGCCAAATCCCTTGGTAATTGATAATGTTTTCTTCCTTTAACAAAGGATGTACATTTTTCAATACTTTATTGAAGAGCCTACTTGTTTTTTCCAAACTCTGAGTCTGTTGAAAATCTCCTTTTCTGCTCTATTGTCTCCTTTAGGATCTTTCCACTTTACTCTAATATTATTATTATTATTATTATGCTTTGCTTATATAGTGCTATCTTATTCTGCAGCTCTTTACATACATTATCATCTCTGTCCCAAATGGGGTTTACAATATAAATTCCCTATCAGTATGTCTTTTGAGTGTGGGAGCTAACCGGAGAACCCGAAGGAAACCCACGTAAACATGGGGAGAACATACAAACTCCTTGCAGATGTTGTCCTTGGTTAGATTTGATCCCAGGGCCCCAGTGCTGCAAGCCTGCAGTGCTAACCACTGAGCCACCATGCTGACTATTCCACCTCCAATAAGATAGAAATAAATCTCAAGGAGCTTTCCATGGCTTCCTTTTCCCACTTTGTCACCAAGGCAGCTGATCTTACTTTATTATTTGGTACTATAGAATCCTCAAACCTCTCAGGACAATTTTATGCTGTAAATAATTCTGTAGTCCCTAGACTTCCCACCATGACTGTATGTATCAGTAGGTATCATGGATTATAAGTAGGATTTATATCAATATTGATAGTGAATGGATATAGGTTAGCCACTGTAGGTAGTATCATAGGGTAGGACTTATATTAATATTGATAATGAAAGGATATAGGTTGGCCCTTATAGGTAATGCAGCGCATCCAAACTATTTTGTATGTTAATGGATAAAAATATGCATGCAAATTGTAACATTAATTAAAAATAGTCAATATATCAAATAGTGTCCAGCGATCTATATGAGGGGAAATTAGTACTTGTTCCTATATGAAAGTTTGTTTCTCTTCCCCATTAGATTGTTGCAAGTGATAATATCCACGCTATAAAGAGGATGAATCCTCGGGTCAATAGTGGTTAACTTTTTTTGGAGCTTCTCTGTTTGTTTCAGTGTATTCTTGATACCGTCACATACCAGCTGACGGGATGGCATTCGTGTCTGATGTAGTCGAATATCTCAGGTTGGGAGGAAGAGAACCGGTGATTGGCCAGGAAGAATGCACATCAGAAAAAGTAGAGTATTCTCTATAAAGGTTGGGTCTTCGTGCCACTGTGCGTAGCTCATATCGTGGTCAGGAGTATGAGTTCCTGTGCTCGAAAATCAATGTACAGCGCAAAAATGATTGTATAGCACAGTTAAGAAAATATATACAGTGCCTCCTGATGTGCCCATCACATAAAAAGGGATGGGTGAAATGCTTTGAGGTGTCTATATTGCAAAAAGCAATAGTGTAGAGTAGCCACACCATGAACATACCCTCTGGGTCAAAGTAGAATCAGCTGTGGAGGATATCCACTATAAGGTGTCTATTGTTATGATCCGGTGACCTTGGAGCCGCATGAAACTTTCTCTGGAGTAGGTGGAAACTATACTGACCGCAGATCCTGAACTAACACTGCAACTAGAAGTAGCCGTGGGGTGTGCCTAACAAACCCTAGACACCTCGACACAGCCGGAGGACTAAATACCCCTATAGATGGAAATAGGAATACTACCTTGCCTCAAAGCAGAACACCAAAGGATAGGCAGCCCCCACGAATATTGACTGTGAGTAGGAGAAGAAAAGACACACGCAGGCAGAAAACAAGATTTAGCAAAAGAGGCCACTCTAGCTAAATAGGAAAGGATAGGACAGAATACTAGGCGGTCAGTATTAAAACCCTTCCAAAAATATCCACAGCAGATAATACAAAAAATTCCACAATCTAACTAAAGACGTGGAATAAATATCTGCAACACCAGAGAATCCAACAAGACTGAGAAAATACTGACACAATCTAAGCTGGACAAGAAAACACAAAAGAATGGCACTGAATCATGAAGCACACAGAATGTGTGCCACAGAAAAAAACAGACACTTATCTTTGCTGATTTGGCAGAAAGGCAGGAGGAACCAGGCAGAGGTCCAACACCTCCCAACAACAATTAACAACTGGCAAGGACTAATGGATCCTGCACACCTAAATACCCCAGTCAGAACTGCAATCAGCAGAAACACCTGACCAGTACTGCAACTCAGGGACAACTGCATTACCACCTACCACCACTGGAGGGAACCCAAAAGCAGAATTCACAACAGTACCCCCCCCCCCCTTGAGGAGGGGTCACCGAACCCTCACCAGCGCCCCCAGGCCGATCAGGACGAGCCACATGAAAGGCACAGACCAAATCAGCAGCATGGACATCAGAAGCAAAAACCCAAGAATTATCCTCCTGGCCATAACCCTTCCATTTGACAAGGTACTGAAGCCTCCGCCTCGAAAAACGAGAATCCAAAATCTTCTCAACCACATACTCCAACTCCCCATCAACCAACACATGGGTCGGAGGATCAACAGAGGGAACAACGGGCACCACATATTTCCGCAATAAAGATCTATGGAAGACAATATGGGTAGCAAAAGAGGCCGGAAGAGCCAATCGAAAAGACACCGGATTAATAATCCCAGAAATCCTATAAGGACCAATAAACCGAGGCTTAAACTTAGGGGAAGAAACCTTCATAGGAACATGACGGGAAGACAACCAAACCAGATCCCCAACCCGAAGCCGGGAACCAACACACCGATGACGGTTAGCAAAACATTGAGCCTCCTCTTGAGACAACACTAAATTGTCCACCACATGAGCCCAAATCTGCTGCAATATGTCAACCACAGAATTCACACCAGGACAGTCAGAAGGCTCAACCTGCCCAGAAGAAAAACGAGGATGAAAAACAAAATTACAAAAGAAAGGCGAAACCAAAGTAGCTGAACTAGCCCGATTATTAAGGGCAAACTCGGCCAATGGCAAAAAGGCCACCCAATCATCCTGATCAGCAGACACAAAGCATCTCAAATAGGTCTCCAAGGTCTGATTAGTTCGCTTGGTCTGGCCATTTGTCTGAGGATGAAATGCTGAAGAAAAAGACAAATCAATGCCCAGCCTAGCACAAAAGGCCTGCCAAAACCTAGAAACAAACCGGGAACCTCTGTCGGACACAATATTCTCCGGAATACCATGCAAACGAACCACATGCTGAAAAAACAACGGAACCAAATCTGAAGAGGAAGGCAATTTAGGCAAAGGCACCAAATGAACCATCTTAGAAAACCGGTCACAAACAACCCAGATAACCGACATCCTCTGGGAAACCAGAAGATCAGAAATAAAATCCATAGAAATATGCGTCCAGGGCCTTTCAGGGACCGGCAATGGCAAAAGTAACCCACTAGCATGGGAACAACAAGGCTTGGCTCGCGCACAAGTCCCACAGGACTGCACAAAAGAATGCACATCACGCGACAAGGAAGGCCACCAAAAAGGACCTACCAACCAAATCTCTGGTACCAAAAATACCAGGATGACCAGCCAACACGGAACAGTGAACCTCAGAAATCACTCTACTAGTCCATCTGTCAGGAACAAACAATTTCCCCACAGGACAGCGGTCAGGTCTGTCAGCCTGAAATCCCTGAAGAAACCGCCGTAAATCAGGGGAAATGGCAGAAAGGACCACCCCTTCTTTCAGAATGCCGACCGGTTCAAGGACCTTATGAGAATCAGGCAAAAAACTCCTAGAAAGGGCATCAGCCTTAATATTCTTAGAACCCGGAAGATACGAAACCAAGAAATCAAAACGGGAAAAAAACAAGGACCATCGAGCCTGTCTAGGACTCAGCCGTTTGGCAGACTTGAGGTAAATCAGATTCTTATGATCAGTCAAGACCACAATACGATGCTTAGCTCCCTCAAGCCAATGTCGCCACTCCTCAAACGCCCACTTCATAGCCAACAACTCCCGATTGCCCACATCATAATTGCGTTCAGCAGGCGAAAACTTGCGGGAGAAGAAGGCACACGGTTTCATCAAGGAACCCACAGAATCCCTCTGAGACAAAATGGCCCCTGCCCCAATCTCAGAGGAGTCAATCTTAACCTGAAACGGAAGAAAAACATCCGGTTGGCGCAACACTGGAGCAGAAGTAAATCGGAGTTTAAGCTCCTGAAAGGCAGAGACAGCCGCAGAGGACCAATTCGCCACATCAGCGCATTTCTTCGTCAAATCGGTCAAGGGTTTAACCACGCTGGAGAAATTAGCAATGAAACGGCGATAAACATTTGCAAAACCCAAAAATTTCTGAAGGCTCTTCACGGATGTGGGTTGAATCCAATCATAAATGGCCTGAACCTTAACCGGATCCATCTCCATAGATGAGGGAGAAAAAATGAAGCCCAAAAAAGAAACCTTCTGCACCCCAAAGAGGCACTTAGACCCCTTCACAAACAAAGCATTGTCACGAAGGATCTGAAATACAATCCTGACCTGTTCCACATGAGACTCCCAATCATCGGAAAAAATCAAAATATTGTCCAAATATACAATCAAGAATTTATCAATATTAGTCCGGAAGATATCATGCATGAAGGATTGAAAAACTGATGGAGCATTAGTGAGCCCGAATGGCATCACAAGGTATTCAAAATGGCCTTCGGGCGTATTAAACACAGTTTTCCATTCATCACCCTATTTAATACGAACAAGATTATATGCCCCCCGAAGGTCAATCTTAGTAAACCAACTAGCCCCCTTAATCCTAGCAAAAAAATCAGAAAGCAAAGGTAAAGGGTATTGAAACTTGACCGTGATCTTATTCAAGAGGCGATAATCAATACAAGGTCTCAAGGAGCCATCCTTCTTAGCAACAAAAAAAAATCCCGCTCCCAACGGTGAAGAATATGGCCGAATATGCCCTTTCTCTAAAGACTCCTTAACATAACTCCGCATGGCGGTATGTTCAGGCACAGACAGGTTGAAAAGTCGGCCCTTAGGAAACTTACTGCCTGGAATCAAGTCAATAGCACAATCACAGTCCCTGTGCGGTGGAAGGGAACTGGACTTGGGCTCATTGAATACATCCTGAAAATCAGACAAAAACTCTGGAATTTCAGAAGAGGAAGAAGAGGAGATTGACATCAAAGGAACATCATTATGAACCCCCTGACAACCCCAACTAGTCACAGACATAGACTTCCAATCCAACACAGGATTATGTACCTGCAACCACGGAAAACCCAGCACGATAACATCATTCAAATTATGCAACACCAGAAATCGACAATCTTCCTGATGGGCTGGCGCCATGTGCATGGTCACCTGTGTCCAAAACTGAGGCTTATTTTTAGCCAAAGGTGTAGCATCAATCCCCCTTAAAGGAATAGGGTTCTGCAAAGGCTGCAAGGGAAAACCACAACGCCTGGCAAACTCAAAATCCATTAAGTTCAAGGCGGCGCCTGAATCCACAAACGCCATGACAGAAAATGATGACAATAAGCAGATCAAGGACACCGATAACAGAAATTTAGGTTGTACAGTACTGATGGTAAATGAACTAGCGATCCTTTTTGTCCGCTTAGGGCAGACTGAAATGACATGAGAAGCGTCGCCACAATAATAACACAACCTATTCTGACATCTGAGTCCTTGTTGTTCTGTCCTAGACAGAATCCTATCACACTGCATTGGCTCGGGAATAGGCTCTGAGGACGACGCCACAGAGCACACAGTTCTACGCTCCCGCAAACGCCGATCAATCTGAATGGCCAGAGACATAGAATCACTCAGACCGAAAGGCGTGGGAAACCCCACCATAACATCTTTAACGGATTCAGAAAGACCCTTTCTGAAAATTGCCGCCAAAGCATCATCATTCCATTTAGTCAACACAGACCATTTTCTGAATTTCTGACAACACAATTCTGCCGCCTCTTGACCCTGAGACAGGGCCAACAAGGTCTTCTCCGCTTGATCCACAGAATTCGGTTCATCATATAATAATCCTAAAGCCTGAAAAAAGGAGTCTACATTAAGCAAAGCAGGATTCCCAGATTCCAGGGAAAATGCCCAATCCTGTGGATCACCACGCAGCAGGGAGATGACGATTTTAACCTGCTGAATGGAATCACCGGAGGATCGAGGTCTCAAAGCAAAAAACAGTTTACAATTGTTTTTAAAACTCAAAAATTTGGACCTGTCACCAAAAAACAAATCAGGAGTAGGAATCTTCAGTTCTAAAACAGGAGTCTGAACAATATAATCAGAAATACCCTGTACCCTAGCAGCAAGCTGGTCTACACGAGAAGCTAATTCCTGAACATCCATGCTAGCACAAGACTCCTCAGCCACCCATAAATAAAGAGGGAAAAAAGACAAAACAGACTGCAGAGAAAAAAAATGGCTCAACACCTTTCTTCCCTTCTTCTGAGATGCATTTAGCTCATTATTGGCCAGTTGTACTGTTATGATCACGTAACCTTGGAGCCGCATGAAACTTTCTCTGGAGTAGGTGGAAACTAAACTGACCGCAGATCCTGAACTAACACCGCAACTAGAAGTAGCCATGGGGTGTGCCTAACAAACCCTAGACACCTCGACACAGCCGGAGGACTAAATACCCCTATAGATGGAAATAGGAATACTACCTTGCCTCAGAGCAGAACCCCAAAGGATAGGCAGCCCCCACGAATATTGACTGTGAGTAGGAGAAGAAAAGACACACGCAGGCAGAAAACAAGATTTAGCAAAAGAGGCCACTCTAGCTAAATAGGAAAGGATAGGACAGAATACTAGGCGGTCAGTATTAAAACCCTTCCAAAAATATCCACAGCAGATAATACAAAAAATTCCACAATCTAACTAAAGACGTGGAATGAATATCTGCAACCCCAGAGAATCCAATAAGACTGAGAAAATACTGACACAATCTAAGCTGGACAAGAAAACACAAAATAATAGCACTGAATCATGAAGCACACAGAATGTGTGCCACAGAAAAAAAAAACAGACACTTATCTTTGCTGATTTGGCAGAAAGGCAGGAGGAACCAGGCAGAGGTCCAACACCTCCCAACAACAATTGACAACTGGCAAGGACTAATGGATCCTGCACACCTAAATACCCCAGTCAGAACTGCAATCAGCAGAAACACCTGACCAGGACTGCAACTCAGGGACAACTGCATTACCACCTACCACCACCGGAGGGAACCCGAAAGCAGAATTCCACAACAGTCTATATTGATAGAATGGGGATGTAAAATTGTGTGTTATAAGCTAAAGGAATTACTGCTATGAAAGAAGAAACAACAAATAATCCTCAATAGGCAGTAGATTATTGATTTAACATCAGGACTATATTATAGTTACTATATGAAATGGTGACGCTTGCAATAATGCTATAGGAGCAATGAATGAACAATGTAACCAATATATTATTTTTATTATTATTTATTAATAAAACACCATTGATTCCATGGTGGTGTACATGATGAGAGGATACATCAAAATGCAAATAGCACCTACAATAGATAAACTAACAATGGCAGACTAGTACTGAGGACGAGGACCCTGCCCTTGCTGGCTTACATTCTAGAGGATGATGAGGAAGGAGACAGTAGGTTGGGGGGGTTTCAGTGGCTCCGATGGTGTTGAGGTGGCAGTGTAGTCATTGTAGGTCGTAAGCTTTCTTGAATAGATGGATTTTCAGGTTCCATCTGAAGGATCTGAATGTGGTGGATAATCGGATGTGTTGGGGGATATTCTTGAGATGTCTTGGAGGTGTTTGGGTGAGGAACAAATAAGTGTGAAGGAGAGAAGGAGGTTTTGGCAGGACCGAAGTTTACGTGAGGGAAGATATCGGGAGATTAGTTCGGAGATATACGGAGGAGAAATGTTATGGATGGCTTTTTAGGTCAGTGTTAGTAGTTTGAATGTAAGTTCCCATACATGGAATGGAATGCAAATAAGGGCTCTCATTCGCAGTGTGACCACTATAAATATTATATTTTATTGTTGCACTGAATTTGAGAGGCCCCCTAGTATGATAAGATTATTTATAAGAACAGTGAGCAATATCCCAGTTTAAATAGAACTAATACCTTAGAATAGAAATATGAAATAGAAATAAGAAAAACAATTTCTGAACCAACACTTATCAAGTGGTTTGATATCTATGTCTGGGACAAATGCAATACAATAGTTACTGCTAAGTGACAGCTATTGATAGTGATTCTGAGGAAATAGGGGAGGATTTACACTGTTAAAAAGCATTTGAGAACAGACTTATTAAATTTGTCACAAATCCAATGGGAATCTTTATACAGGGTGGACCATGTATATGGATCCACCTAAATAAAATGTGAATGGTTGGTGATATCAACTTCCTGTTTGTGGCACATTAGTATATGGGAGGGGAGAAATATTTCAAGATGGGTGGTGATCATGGCGGACACTTTGAAATTGGCCATTTTGGATCCAACTTTATTTTTTCCAATGGGAAGAGGGTCATGTGACACATCACACTTATTGAGAATTTCACAAGAAAAACAATGGCATGCTTGGTTTTAACGTAACTTTATTCTTTCATGAGTTATTTAAAAGTTTCTCTTTGTTTACAGCCATTGATATGTCGCAGAGGTTAATAAGTAAGGAGTGGATAGAATTGTGTTGATGTCTGGTGAACACATTACCCGGGTCATTGCAGCAGATTTCAATGCAAGACACCCTACACAAGAAAACTGTCACCATCCAAATAATATTATGGCACCCTTACAAAATCTACCTGCTGCAGCATCTCAACCAGGATGACCCAGATTGGCGCGCTGAATAGTCTCACTTATGGGATTTGAACATTGAGCACACCTACATTTCAGATTATCTGCCTGTGTGAAGACAGCAAACATAGTTTATGCTGTGACAAAATGATTGCTCTTCAGCCGTTTCAATCACATGCCACATGTAGATGAAATATCAGGGCAGGTGCAGACGACCGTATGATCTCCATGCAAGAAAAATTGTCCTATTATGCTAATCTGGATCTGATCAGAGTGTTATCATAGAGGGATCTGATTTCCTTGGATTTGGAGAATTAGGGTACCGTCTCACTATACGATTTACCAAGGATCACGACCTGCGATACGACCTGGCCGTGATCATTGGTAAGTCGTTGTGTGGTCGCTGGGGAGCTGTCACACAGACCGCTCTCCAGCGACCAACGATGCCGAGGTTTGCTGGTAACCAGGGTAAACATCGGGTTACTAAGCGCAGGGCCGCACTTAGTAACCCGATGTTTACCGTGGTTACCAGCGTAAAAGTAAAAAAAAAAAAACAGTACATACTGACCATCTGATGTCCGTCAGGTCCCTTGCCGTCTGCTTCCTGCTCTGACTGAGTGCAGCCGTACAGTGAGAGCAGAGCGCAGCAGTGACGTCACCGCTGTGATCTGCTCTCACTTTCCGGCCGGCAGACAGACAGAGCGGGAAGCAGAAGGCAAGGGACCTGACGGACATCAGATCGTCAGTATGTACGGTTTGTTTTTTTTTACTTTTACGCTGGTAACCATGGTAAACATCGGGTTACTAAGCGCGGCCCTGCGCTTAGTAACCCGATGTTTACCCTGGTTACCAGCGAATGCATCGCTGGATCGCTGTCACACACAACGATCCAGCGATGACAGCGGGAGATCCAGCGATGAAAGAAAGTTTCAAACGATGTGCTACGACGTACGATCCTCAGCAGTAGCGTGTCAGACACTGCGAGATCGTAACGATATCGCTAGAACGTCACGAATCGTGCCGTCGTAGCGATAAAAATGCCACTGTGTGACGGTACCCTTAAAGAGAAAAAAATATTCACTATCTTCTCCATCATGTCATCCTAGTGCAGTCTGATGTTTTCCACAGACCCATATACATGAATGGGCTAGTGCCTTCCGATTATTGGAGGCAAATCAGGCAAGCTTCTATTTTATTCTATGGACCACCTAGACAGAGGAAAAAAATGTACATGCGCACTGCCTCACTGAATAACGTGGGGATGAGTGTGATGTGATGTTTTGACAGATCGCACTCGAACTGAAACAACAATTGACTGCATGAGCCCTTAGTCTCTAATCTGCAAAGTCAACTCATTGGCACATTATGGGATGAATTTGGGATAATAGAGGGTAACCCATGACTAATAACATAAATGCTGTGAGCAGCTCTGACTGTAACTAGAGATGAACAAATTTGAACTTGAACATTCGGGGTTCACACCAGACATCTAGTGTCCGGCATTAAACACCGAACATGAACTTCTTCCTGAAGTCTGCTGCAATGTTCAGAGTTTTGCGGCAAGTCCAATTGCAGAGAGAGAAAGAGAATATTTTACAGCCCAAAAGTTAGGGTCCCCATTGCTTTCAAAAGGTTTTGAGTTCTGGTTCAGGTTCGTGTATAGTTCTGGTACCCAAACAAACTTTGGAATAAAGTTCAGGTCAGGTACTAAAACCAGAACTTTCTTGAGTCTGCTCATCCCTAACTGTAACATCTAAAGAATTGAAGTTTGGACACTGATTCTGCTGTTGCGAATTGGGCAGTATTCTGTATATTAAAGCCAGATCCCAAAAATGCTGGCTTAGACGCAGATTCTGTTCCCACACCTTTAACCCCTTCATGACCCAGCCTATTTTGACCTTAATGACCTGGCCGTTTTTTGCGATTCTGACCAGTGTCCCTTTATGAGGTAATAACTCAGGAACGCTTCAACGGATCCTAGCGGTTATTTTTTCGTGACATAATGGGCTTCATGTTAGTGGTAAATTTAGGGCGATAATTTTTGCGTTTATTTGTGAAAAAAATGGAAATTAGGCGAAAATTTTGAAAATTTCGCAATTTTCAAATTTTGATTTTTTATTCTGCTAAACGAGAGAGTTATGTGACACAAAATAGTTAATAAATAACATTCCTCACATGTCTACTTTACATCAGCACAAATTTGGAAACAATTTTTTTTTACTAGGAAGTTATAAGGGTTAAAATTTGACCAGCGATTTCTCATTTTTACAATGAAATTTACAAAACCATTTTTTTTGGGGACCACCTCACATTTAAAGTCAGTTTGAGGGGTCTATAAGGCTGAAAATACCCAAAAGTTACACCATGCTAAAAACCGCACCCCTCAAGGTGCTCAAAACCACATTCAAGAAGTTTATTAACCCTTCAGGTGCTTCACAGCAGCAGAAGCAACATGGAAGGAAAAAATGAACATTTAACTTTTTAGTCACAAAAATGATATTTTAGCAACAGTTTTTTTTATTTTCCCAAGGGTAAAAAGAGAAACTGGATGCAAAAAGTTATTGTACAATTTGTCCTGAGTATGCCAATACCACAAATGTGGGGGGAACCACTGTTTGGGCACACGACAGGGCTCGGAAGGGAAGGAGCGCCATTTGACTTTTTCAATTAAAAATTGGCTCCAATCTTTAGCGGACACCATGTCGCGTTTGGAGAGCCCCTGTGTGCCTAAACATTGGAGCTCCCCCACAAGTGACCCCATTTTGGAAACTAGACCCCCCAAGGAGCTTATCTATATGCATATTGAGCACTTTGAACCCCCAGGTGCTTCACAAATTGAACCGTAAACTGAAAAAGTACTTTTTTTCACAAAAAATTTCTTTTAGCCTCAATTATTTAATTTTCTCATGGGCAACAGGATAAAATGGATCCTAAAATGTGGTGGACAATTTCTCCTGAGTGCGCCGATACCTCATATGTGGGGGTAAACTACTGTTTGGGCACATGGCAAGGCTCGGAAGGGAAGGAGCGCCATTTGACTTTTGAATGAAAAATTAGCACCAATCGTTAGCGGACACCATGTCATGTTTGGAGAGCCCCTGTGTGCCTAAACATTAGAGCTCCCCCACAAGTGACCCCATTTTGGAAACTAGACCCCCCAAGGAACCTATCTAGATATGTGGTGAGCACTTTGAACCCCCAAGTGCTTCACAGAAGTTTACAACACAGAGCCGTGAAAATAAAAAAATCATTTTTCTTTCCTCAAAAATGATGTTTTAGCACGCAATTTTTTATTTTCACAAGGGTAACAGGGGAAATTGGACCCCAATATTTGTTGCCCAGTTTGTCTTCAGTATGCTGATACCCCATATGTGGGGGTTAACCACTGTTTGGGCACACGTCGGTGCTCGGAAAGGAAGTAGTGACGTTTTGAAATGCAGACTTTGATGGAATGTTCTGCGGGTGTCAATTTGCGTTTGCAGAGCCCCTGATGTGCCTAAACAGTAGAAACCCCCCACAAGTGACCACATTTTGGAAACTAGACTCCCCAAGGAACTTATCTAGATGTGTGGTGAGCACTTTGAACCCCAAAGTACTTCACAGAAGTTTATAATGCAGAGCCGTGAAAATAAAAAATAGTTTTTTATTACTCAAAAATTGTTTTAGCAAGCAATTTTTTATTTTCGCAAGGGTAACAGGAGAAATTAGACCCAATAGTTGTTTCCCAGTTTGTCCTGAGTATGCTGGTACCCCATATGTAAGGGTTAACCACTGTTTGGGTGCACGTCCGGGCTCGGAAGGGAGGGAGCACCATTTGACTTTTTGAACGCAAGATTGGCTGGAATCAATGATGGCGCCATGTTGCGTTTGGAGACCCCTGATGTGCCTAAACAGTGGAAACCCTTCAATTCTATCTCCAACACTAGCCCTAACACACCCCTAACCCTAATCCCAACTCTAGCTATAACCCAATCACAGCCCTAACCCCAACACACCCCTAACCACAACCTCAACCCCAACACACCCCTAAACCTAATCCCAACCCTATCCCTAATCCTAACCCTAATCCCAACCCTAACCACAACCCTAACCCCAACACACCCCTAACCCTAACCATAACCCTAACCACAAGCCTAATCTTAACCCTATTTCCAACCCTAGCCCTAATTCCAACCCTAACTCTAATTCCAACCCTAACCCTAAGGCTATGTGCCCACGTTGCGGATTCGTGTGAGATTTTTCTGCACCATTTTTGAAAAATCTGCGGCTAAAAGGCACTGCATTTTACCTGTGGATTTACTGTGGATTTCCAGTGTTTTTGTGTGGATTTCACCTGCGGATTCCTATCCAGGAACAGGTATAAAACGTTGCAGAATCAGCACAAAGAATTGACATGCTGCGGAAAATACAACGCAGTGTTTCCGCGTGGTATTTTCTGCACCATAGGCACTGCGGATTCAGTTTTCCATAGGTTTACATGGTACTGTAAACCTGATGGAAAACTGCTACGAATCCGCAGCGGCCAATCTGCTGAGGATCCGCAGCCAAATCTGCACCATGTGCACATAGCCTAATTCTAACCCTAACCCTAGTTCTAACCCTAATTCTAACCCTAGCCCTAACCCTACCCCTAACCCTAGCCCTAACCCTAACCCTAACCCTAGTTCTAACCCTAGTGGAAAAATAAAAGTAAATTTATTTTCTTTATTTTATTATTGTCCCTACCTATGGGGTGATAAAGGGGGGGTCATTTACTATTTTTTTATTTTGATCACTGTGATAGGTTTTATCACAGTGATCAAAATGTACTTGGAACGAATCTGCCGGCTGGCAGATTCGGCGGGCGCACTGCGCATGCGCCCGTCATTTTGGAAGATGGCGGTGCCCATGGATCAGACGGATGGACACTGGGAGGCCTCGGTAAGTATGAGGGGAGGAGATCGGAGCACGGGGGGGATCGGAGCATGGGGGGGTGGGATCTGAGCATGGGGGGAGCAGACAGGAGGACAGGGGAGCGGGCAGGCAGATGGAGGGGAGTGGAGCACCAGACAGAGGACTGGGGAGGCGATCGGTGGTGGTGGGGGGGCAGATCAGGGTTTCCAGCCATGGCCGATGATATTGCAGCATTGGCCATGGCTGGATTGTAATATTTCACCAGTTTTCATAGGTGAAATATTACAAATCGCTCTGATAGGCTGTTTCAATTTCAAAAGCCAATCAGAGCGATCGTAGCCACGGGGGGGTGAAGCCACCCCCCTCAGCTGAAGTACCACTCCCCCTGTCCGTGCAGATCGGGTGAAATTGGAGTTAACCCTTTCACCTGATCTGCAGGGACGCGATCCCTCCATGACGCCACATAGGCGTCACAGGTCGGATTGGCACTGACTTTCATGACTCCTACGTGGCGTCACAGGTCGGGAAGGGGTTAGCGTATTGTAATAATACAGCAGTACAGAGCTGCCGTGATATAATAGCATGTCACATGAGGAGCAACAAACTGGAAATGCTGTCAAACCTCATGCTGATTAGGTGTCAATATGACATGTGTGTACAATAGTGAAGTAAATAAAGATCAGGAGGTTTTCAGATTGAGATTGTGAGAGCAAGCACATACTTGGGAAATTTCACATTTGTCAATTCCACCTTCACCCGTCTCTCTGGAGGTTCCTAAAAAGAGGAAATATCTCCTGAACATCTAGGAGTTGGATGAATGCACAAGCATCCCAAAATGTTCTGCAAACATATCCTCTGGAAGGTTTATTGTGCATAATACCGTTTTGCTAAAACAAAAGAGGGAAAGTTGTCATCCAAAAGTACAAAGCACAAGACAAAAGGAGAGTGATGCTGCATGGAAAGGATATTCTCTGAAAAAATTATTTATAACAATTAGTGGCAAAAATGGGTAAAAAAAAAATAATTTTCCAAAATATAGGCGTTCAGGTGCATAAGAATGTCCAAAAATGTAATTTTTAAAATATTTGAAAAAGAAACATTTCCTAGGCCAAAATTTTTACTGATTTCAATAGCATTATGTTAGAAACAGTGGCATCACTTGTTAAACATTTTACTCAATTGCTAACAATATATTTACTGTTGTGAGAAAAGTCCTTTTTAAGTTCTTACTACCTTATACCAGCAAAGTAGCTGAAATGGAGCTCTTTTCTCCAAGAGCCTCATAGCAGCTGCATTTTCTCTAAGTATATGGTTTGTTCGCTCTATCAGGAAGTTTATTTCGACATTTCGTCTTTAATATACAGGAAACTAGTATGAAAGACTTTATTCACATTAAGTTTTTTTTACCTAAAGATCTGGATCTGAAATAATTAGGTGTCAATTCCAAGTTCTGCTCGTATTTATAAGAGTGGACGGTATTTTGTAGAATTCAATTTCCACATTCCCTTACAATTTCTTGGAGGACATGATTCTAAAAAGTTACTAGCTGATTTAACATTCACCAGAAACATTACCATTTATATTCCCATTCCAATTGAGAAAGAGACTGTCAGATTTTATGATGTCCCATTAGTATTGCACTCATTTCTAAACACCCTTTACAAACTCGATAGAGTATTTAATCAAGGTGATTGACTTCAAGATGCTTGCCAAGTCACTTTTATCCTTGACCTTCAACCCAGGAGATCAATAGCCTTTGCCACTGCCAAAAAAGACAGCTCTATGTGCCAAGCATAAAGGTCTATTTTTACTGGTTTCACACTTTAAATCCTTAACAGAATTATTCAGTAGAAATGTCTTAAAAGAGAACATTAAAATGAAGAAGTTGCTTTGGAAAAAAAATGTGATTTGATCTTTTTTTAGGCACAAATGTCTGTATATTCTAGTGTATTATAGAGGAAGAACTTTCTTTGAGCATATAAAACAGAATCTGTCAACAGAAAGTCCAGGTCTGTGTATATAACTACTTTACTGCAGGGTATTTGGATTGAATAAGAGAATGAGTGTACAATAAGCAGAAGCTAGGGCTCATGCACATGGCACAGTCTTATGAACAGAGTCTGTACAGCAGCACAAAGAGCTTGTACGGCTCCTTAGCGCAAAGCAATATTTCTTTGGAGGAGCGCCTAATATTTGCAGATATCAAGAGAAAAACTCAGTAAGTTTCCATATCAAAGTAGAAGTTTATATACTGTAAGTATATATAAGCCATTAAATTACTATTTAGAAATTGACCTCTAATATAAGTGAGAGCATTACTACAACATGATTGATTTATTCTACTTCTGCCCATGGGTTGAGCCTGTAATTTCAGCCCACCTCCTTTGTGCAATCTAATACATCTGTGCATCACAATTATGGTATTCTTGTATGGTGTGAGCTCAGAAGTTCAGCCCATAGCATACCCGACAGATACTGACTGCAATCCATAGCCAACATCTGCCTGTAACAGCTGCAATGAGTTGCCAGCTTGACTTACTTTTCTGGACAGATTAGCAAAAATTTACGGATGGACAATATTTTTACATACACATTGGAAAACCATAATAAATCATTACGATTATAAGCAATCCACGTCTACAGTTTATAATTCTGATATGAAGACATCAGATGTGTTCCCTGTATACGCTAAAATGATGATAATTACAATAAAAATAATATGTATAAGTGTCACAAAGTGACTAAGGACTGTGGGCGCTTACCTGATCCATTGAACTGGGGGTGCTCCTGTCTATCCCTGTCCCCCGGATTACCCCAGAAGGTGGAGAAGCCCGGATCATGTACCTTGCTATGCTTCTCTCTTAGCCCTTATCAGCTCAATCCACCAGCCAGGGAGGTGTGAGGCCAAAGTGTATAGGATTACACAAACCAAACAGATAAGGGAAGACAGACAGGGATAAAAGAAAACAGCAATCATATAAATATACTGGCAAAACAACAGAGCAGGACACAGGCCCCGCACCTTCACTAATAGTTTGTCTGGTACCATGAGGCCCCCTCGATCGCTGTAGGCCACCCTCCAATGGCATCCACCTGTATGAAGAAAGACCTGAAATTTTAGATATTGTTATCCCTTGCACATTCCCCTTAGCTTCCACCTCTTCCTCTTAGACCACCACCTCCTCACGCAGACTATTCAAGGAGTGCTCCAGCATGTAGATGACTGGAATAGCGATGTTGATAATGGCATCGTCAGCACTAACCACTTTAGTAGATTTTAGCAGCCATTTCAAAAATGTGCAGAAGGGTGTAGAGGTCCTTCATCTGTGCCCACTCCTCGAGTTTGATTTGCACCATGCCCGTACTGCGGTGGCCCAGGCTATACAAAAGGACATACTGCACCAGAGCTCATCTCTTCTGCCACAGTTGCTGCAAGATGTGCAGAGTGGAATTCCACCATGTCAGAACATCACAAATCAAACAGTTAACCTGTAGGCCGAAAGACCTATGTTGCGATGCAAGTTGATGACCTGTTGGGTGCAATTATCAGAAGTGAGCACATAGTGACTGTGATTTCTGCAGCAGCTCATCCAGGCCGGGATAGTAGCAGATAAATTGCTGTACCACCAGGTTGAGGACGTGAGCCATGCAAGTCATGTGTGTGAGGTGGACTCGGCACAGGGCCATCACCAGGTTTGCACCATTATCACACACGGCCTTCCCTGGCTCCAGGTTCAGTAGAGATAGCCATTGCTCTAACTCGGCCTGGATAGCTGTCCACATCTCTTGAGCTGTGTGACTGTGATCTCCAAGGTATATTAATTTGAACACTGCCTGATTCTATTGAGCCATGACAGGGCAGTACGGAAATGGAGGGATTACATCTGTACTGTTGGAACGTGTGTCTGATTAAATGAGAAGTTGAGGACACAGGTGGAGGGCCTAGAGAAGGTAGAGGAGCCAGAAGCAGTGGAGTTAGTGTTAGTTACAGAGGTTGATCCTGCAAGAATTGGGGATTGAAAGACTTGTGAAGCAGCTTCTTGACCACCTGCCCCCACAGCCAAGTAAAGACGACTGGACAACTGGTACTGGGGGACTGCAACGACTATTAAATTTTGGAAATAATCTGTATCCACCAAGCAGAAAGGCAGCATTTCTGTGGCCAACAGGTTGGAGTTGGTGGAGTTGAAGTGTTTAGGTTTGGCATGTGTAGGAGGAAGCATTCTTTTAAATGACCATAACTGTGGGACTGAAGGCTGGCTGCTGTGCTGAGAGAGGCTGTAGTATGGAGAACAGGACAAACTGTTGGGCTGTAAGTGAGGTACAGGCGGTGATGTTTCAGTGGATTGAGAAAGATGTGTAGGGCTAGGTGACTCTAAAACAGCAGTCATGTCCTTGTCCACCTCCATAACAGTTGATGGTCTCTCACTAACTCTGACTGTAGGGGGTAAACAAGTTGAGTTTCTGTGGCCAGAGACCTCTGTGAAAAGACTTTGCACAGTGGTGGAGCAAGAAGAAGCAGCAGATTTAGTTAATGGGATGGCTGGTGGTTGGCAAGGCTCACTAGTCAGCATTTTAACGCAGTGAGATTCCCACACTAGGACATGTTGATCGCGCATGTGCCGATTCATGCATGTAGTTGTCAAATTATTGAAATTTTTGCCTCTAGTGAGTTTTTTTTTGCAAATTCTACCAATAATGTAAGTTGGGTCATCCTTTGCAGTCTCAAAAAAGCTGAGTCTCGTCAGGATCACTTCTACCCTTGGTGGTTAACGTTTGGTGATGGAAGGTCTGGATTCTGCTCGCACCCTACTTCATCTGGCTCCGGATCCAACATAATTAAATTTGGTGGAATCTGTGCAGATGCTTTCCTCTTCTGGATTCTGTGAATCTTGCATCAGACCTCTGATGTGCATGGAATAGAATGTGTTAACAGCTGTGCAAAATGGCCTATCTGTGTTTCCCCACTGTCAGTTGGGAGTTTGTAAATTTTTCGTGAATGAAGGAAATAAGGGTGATTGGGGTGCCACCTCTGAGGATTGTACTGCGTGTGATGTTAAGGTGGAAGAAGCGGAAGAGATGCCTCTTGATGCAGCGCTTAACAGACACTGGAGCACATGCTCTTTCTGGCCTTCATCTACAAGGCATACCTCTGTGCTGCTGCTAAAGAAAGGGAGTGGATTAGACCATCCAGTTAAAGTTGTTGTCAGCGGTCTTTGGATAGGATGAGACAGTGTTTGTTCTGTTGAGCTTTCATTCACATTAACACCTAACTGACCTACACGTCGAACACCGATTCTATTCTCCCTTCCAGCATGACCTCGCTTTTTTCCACTCATGTATGTTCCCTTCCCCTCTGGTAACCTACTGTTTCACAAACTTAGGCCCACACCTGTCAGTCACCTGTCACTAAATGAGCAATCGCTATTTATTTTCTTAAATAGTGTGACTGAATAACACTTTTATACCTAATAGTTTTTAAGAGGAAAGGTGTCCTTCTGATTTCTCACTGCAACACAGTTTTATCCCAAATGATTTGTGTTAGCAAATTTGACCTCTTGGCTGCACACAAATTTTAGGCCTAATTATTTTTAAGTGTTAATCTGACCTTCTGATTTTTCTCTGAAACACAATTTAATCACAAACGATTTGGGTTGCCTAATTGTCTCTCCAGCCTGCACCCCAACATTAGACCTAACGATTTTTAAGTAGAAATCTGGCCTTCTGATTTCTCACTATAACACAGTTTTATCACAAACGATTTGGGATTAGCAAATTTGGCTTCCTGGCTGCACCCTAACATTATAACTACCGTATTTTCCGGCGTATAAGATGATTTTTTAACCCATGAAAATCTCAAAAGTCAGGGGTCGTCTTATACGCTGGGTATGGCGTGTACAGGGAGCAGTCCTGGATGGTTCCCAGGGTCTGGGGGAGAGGAGACTCTCCTTCAGGCCCTGAGATCCATATTCATGTAAAAAAAGAATAAAAATAAAAATATGGATATACTTACCTTCCAACAGCCCCTGGCGCTCAGCAGTGCACGCATCAGCTTCCTTTCCCAAGGATGCATTGCGCGAAGGACTGGAGATGACATCGCAGTCACGCGACCGAGAAGTCATCTCCGATCCTTCGTGCAATGCATCCTTGGGAACAGAAGCCACCCCGTGCACCGCTGAGAGCCGGGAGAACTCCAGGGCCGTCAGAAGGTAAGTATATCCCTATTTTTTATTTTTATTCTTTTTTTACATGAATATGGATCCCAGGGCCTGAAGGAGAGTCTCCTCTCCTCCAGACCCTGGGAACCATCTGGACCGCACACGCCATATAAGACGACACCTGGCGTATAAGATGACCCCCGTCTTATACGGCGAGTATATCCCAAACTCCATATTTTATATGGAAAATTTGGGGGTTGTCTTATATGCCCAGTTGTCTTATACGCTGGAAAATACGGTAATGATTTTTAAGAAGAATTGTGGCCTTCTGATTCCTCACTGCAACACAGTTTTTGCTGAAATGATTTAGATTAGCAAATTGGACCTTCTGACAGTGCAATACAGTTTTTGTACAATCTAGTTAGATGCTGGAAGATCAATTTCACTCAAAAGCAGGATCCTATATAGCTAACTGACAAGTTCACTTGCAGCACTATCAGGAGCAGCTTCACTGCTCTGTGACACTGAGAAAATAGCGCCAGCAAAACAAGATGTCCGCTTTTTATGTGGTCAGGTACTTGTGAGTTTGGCAGCCACTTACAGAAGACCTTGTGTCATGATTTGTGGATGATTTCTGCACCCTGATTTGCTGTCAGAATGTACACATTAAGTTATTAAAGAAAAAAATTTCACTCCCCAATTCCTCTTACCTAGACATACCCCCTCCCCTCATGAAACACGTCCCCCCATCACTCCCCGCTCATCATACAGCACCACTATCCTATCCAAAGTAATAACAAAAGCATTAGTGGAAACACAATGATTTATCGAACTGTTACTCAATTTTGCCGACTTTGAGTAAAAATTATGGTAAAACCAAACACGAATCCGAATGTGCTATCTTCGTGCAGAATTTGAGATTGGTGAACGTTTTCCAAACAAGTTCACTCATCTCTAATTACGATGCAGAAAGATATGCTAATGCAGAAAGTGTAACTTGACACTTAAGTATCCATATTTAAAGGCTTTTGCTGTGTTAAGAGTTATTGTTCAGTTTTGTGATGTATTTTCTTTGTATTCGATTAGGAAAAGCTACATTTGTACAAGGGACTATAATTTCATTTCGTCAGCTCAAAACTAAAAATATTATATATATATATATATATAAAAATAATTCATCAGTATTGTTACACACTTGTCCCTAGTATACCCAGCTCTGCTTCCTTTCTCTTAGTCCACTGCACTCCACGTCGAGTTTTGTAAGTTGCCTGGCATGATCAATGACCTATATTAGGCTAATTTACACAGACTTGTGTCTTGGGATTAAGACTCCAGGCCTCTATGTTTGGTGTGTTCTATCTTCTGTACATACTGTGCTTTACTTATTACCATCCTTTCTGGGTTCCACTACATCCATTCTACTTTTAACTTTCATGAATGTACCAAGTATTTGCGACCTACATACCTTCCTGCTTGTTGCATAAATGGCCGGTCCATGTGCCCATCCAGACCTGGGACTTAGATCTGATGAGCCTAAGAAGTAGAGAGGAGTACATTTATTCAGGTGGAATTGAATTTTGACCAAATTTTTTAAAACATTCCTTATTGTTGAGCTTACAAACTTTTGTAAGTTCCCCCTCATGTAGACTTAGCAAAATGGTGGAAAGTTATCCCCTCTGCTGCTTGCAGCCCACCGTTCTGTTCTCAAAGTAATCTCATCTTTCTACTGGCATGACTTGAATTTGCCAGTCTGTTTACTCTATGCTGATTCTTGCGATGTTGACCAGTCC
Organism: Ranitomeya variabilis; assembly: GCF_051348905.1. Taxonomy (NCBI): domain Eukaryota; kingdom Metazoa; phylum Chordata; class Amphibia; order Anura; family Dendrobatidae; genus Ranitomeya; species Ranitomeya variabilis. Next base: position 529,358,513 of record NC_135237.1, on the reverse strand, counting down.
TCAGATGTCACAGAGTGTCACACATTATGATGTCATGGATATGTTATTCACAGTGACCTCTCAGGCCTGCTTGCGGCTGGAAATCCTGGCCTAGAGTGAATAGGTTGAAGACGGGACAGCAAAAAGAAAAGGACAAGACAGCTGGAATTGCTCTTGACTGCTTGCTATTCAGTCTTTAGAACCTCTTCTTTCTGTCATCTTAACTCTGGCCAGTTCATCCCATGGTGGGGCTTCTAACTGCAACCAGGCCTCAGAGGTCATACTCATTGCACATCACATGTCTGTGACACGAAAACATGCAATGCACAATGACAGGCGAGGCGGTGAAGAGAGAGCAAGAAAATGCGGCTCTGCGGACTGGCTGATGAGCGGAGGGCCATACAGGTGAGCAGTGAGGTGGGAAATTCAATTTGAGGAGAATAATTCAGCTGAGAGTCAAATTTCCATGGAAAATCCATTTGATTTATTAAAGGTAAGGTACCGCGTTTGTAGATCATTAATAAATCAATGTAATGTAGCATAACATGCTGCTATAACCAAGTTTTAAATGCATGTGAAACAGATTTTGTGTGTTATATGTGTTTAAAGAAGGAACTGGGGGCTGACATCTTGGTTTCACAGCAGTTCACAACACTAACTGTGTCATTTTACAGCACCCCATGGACATAGGAGATAATAGACCGGCGCTGACCCTATCTTTAACATTGGAGAGGCGTTAGCAGTGAGCAGGGCATGCCTCTGTGGGCTGCACAAATCACTGCTGTAGGTGTGACTAGCAGCCATTTTATTATAGCCCAGTGCTCTCTGCCCAGCTCCACTTACTCTCTATCACAGGAGCTCCATTCACTCCATTAAGCTGCATTCATAGCCTGCAGAGAGAGGTGACACCTGACACCTCTCTCAGCCATACAATGTATCTCTCCCCTCCCTCCACAATGCCTGGCCATTCACTGCAGACCTGGAGCTCCTTCTTATCTTACTGAGGGATGAGTCACAGACAGATCTGCACAGACAATGCTGCTCCATACACACCACATAAACTAACTGTGCTTCTGATGCAGTAACTGCTGGTGATAGCAGATCACAGGGCAGTCACACACAAAATGGCTCTGCCCTGTGATGCTGCTCTTCATTCTGCCCCAGGGATATTAGACCACCCAAAAGGGGAGGGAAATGCTGATGTCAGCAGTTACTGCCCAGATTTTCCAGCTAACAGTAAAGCTGGTAAGTCTTAGGGTACCGTCACACATTGAAATTTCCATCGCTACGACATTACGATTCGTGACGTTCTAGCGATATTGTTACGATATCGCTGTGTCTGACACGCTACTGCGATCAGACACCCTGCTGAGAATCGTACGTCGTAGCAGATCGTTTGGAACTTTCTTTCGTCGCTTGATCACCCGCTGACATCGCTGGATCGTTGTGTGTGACAGCGATCCAGCGATGTCTTCGCTTGTAACCAGGGTAAACATCGGGTAACTAAGCGCAGGGCCGTGCTTAGTAACCCGATGTTTACCCTGGTTACAAGCGTAAACGTAAAAAAACAAACCATACATACTCACCCGTCGGTGTCCTTCAGGTCCCTTGCCGTCTGCTTCCTGCTCTGAGTGCCGGCCGGAAAGTGAGAGCAGATCACAGCGGTGCTGCGATCTGCTCTCACTGTACGGCTGCACTCAGAGCAGGAAGCAGACGGCAAGGGACCTGAAGGACACCGACGGGTGAGTATGTACTGTTTGTTTTTTTACGTTTACGCTGGTAACCAGGGTAAACATCGGGTTACTAAGCACGGCCCTGCGCTTAGTTACCCGATGTTTACCCTGGTTACCTGGGGACTTCGGCATCGCTCCAGCGTCGTGATTGCAACGTGTGACCACAGTCTACGACGCTGGAGCGATGATTATACGACGCTGCGACGTCACGAATCGTGCCGTCGCAGCGATGAAAATTTCAATGTGTGACGGTACCCTTACTATAGCTGCTTGAGGTCTAAAACGGAAAATGCTCCCCCTAGTGGTCAATATATATATTTGTAAGAAAATATATAATATTTTTCATATAGAAATGTTTGCAAACAGTGCAAACATTGCATTAGTACATTTTATTTACTATTTTAAGCTTAATTTCACAAAAAAACAAACTACAAGAAAACTGGTGGCACCTTCCCTTTAAACTCAAATTTTATAAATCTGCTTATCTCTATATATCAAAACTAGAAGTGAGCAAAAGTATTTGCAGGACCCTGTCAACCACACAAAGGTGCTGAAAAATTTCTCTGTACTCTGTGATGCAGCGATCACTAGCGGGTTGGGGAATACTTGCTTAGCTGCGATATAACACACACTAAGGGTACTGTCACACTCTGCAACTTTCCAACGATCACGACCAGCGATACGACCTGGCCGTGATCGTTGGAAAGTCGTTGTGTGGTCGCTGGAGAGCTGTCACACAGACAGCTCTACAGCGACCAATGATGCCGAGGTCCCGGGTAACCAGGGTAAACATCGGGTTACTAAGCGCAGGGCCGCGCTTAGTAACCCGATGTTTACCCGGGTTACCAGCGTAAAAGTAAAAAAAAACAAACAGTACATACTTACATTCCGATGTCCGTCAGGGTCCCTCGCAGTCTGCTTCCCTCTCTGACTGAGTGCCGCCGTAAAGTGAAAGCAGATCACAGCGGTGACGTCACCGCTGTGATCTGCTCTTACTTTCCGGCCGGGAGTCAGTCAGAGCGGGAAGCAGACTGCAAGGGACCTGAAGGACACCGGAATGTGAGTATGTACGGTTTGTTTTTTTTTACTTTTACACTGGTAACCACGGTAAACATCGGGTTACTAAGTGCGGCCCTGCGCTTAGTAACCCGATGTTTACCATGGTTACAAGCGAACGCATCGCTGGATCGCTGTCACACACAACGATCCAGCGATGACAGCGGGAGATCCAGCGACGAAAGAAAGTTCCAAACGATCTGCTATGACGTACGATTCTCAGCAGGGTCCCTGATCGCTGCTGCGTGTCAGACACTGCGAGATCGTATGGATATCGCTGGAACGTCACGGATCGTACCGTCGTAGCGATCAAAGTGCCACTGTGTGACAGTACCCATTGAATGCATTTTCTTTAACAAAAGTCTGTGCCTGGTTTATTATACCTCCATAAACCATGGTAGGGCATTTGAACATCACAGGACTGACATTTAATCCATTTCAGCTACGGTTACATTCATACAGTTCATTATAGGCATCAACAGAACATAGCAACCACCGATAGTATGTTCAAATAGCAGATACTTCTCTGCCGTTATAACTAGTGATGAGCGAGTGTACTCGTTGCTCGGGTTTTCCTGAGCATGCTCGGGTGACCTCCGAGTATTTGTTATTGCTCGGAGATATAGTTTTCATCACCTCAGTTGCATGATTTACGGCTTCCAGATACGCTGAATACATGTGAGGAATGCCTGTTTGTTAGGGAATTCCCACATGTATTCAGCGTATCTGGAAGTCGTAAATCATGCAACCTAGGCGATGAAAACTATATCTCCGAGCAATAACAAATACTCCGAGGTCACCCGAGCATGCTCGGGAAACCCGAGCAACGAGTATAGTCGCTCATCACTAGTTATAACCCCTTTGCTGGAGTAACCTTCCTGGAGCTCCTGCTCCACACACTGACCTCCTGTCAGTCCTCTCTCCTTGGGAAGATGCAGAACTGGGATCACCATCCCTGTGACAAGTGTTATGAACTGGTGGTTTAGGAGAAACATGGGACGTGCTCTGGAGGAGGTGGTACCTGTACTGACCGCAGTTCCTGAGCTTAACACAACACTAGAAGTAGCCGTGGGATGTTCCTGTCACTCCCTAGACATCTCGTCACAGCCGGAGGACTAACTGCCCCTAAAGATAGAAACAGGAAAGCTATCTTGCCTCAGAAAAAATCCCCAAAGGATTGGACAGCCCCCCACAAATATTGACTGTGAGTGGAGAGGGAAATGACATACGCAGAATGAAAACAGGGTGGACAAAGGAGGCCAGTCTAGCTAGATAGATAGAACAGGACAGAATACTGTGCGGTCAGTATTAAAAACTAGAAAAATCCACCACAGAGTTTACAAAAATCTCCACACCTGACTAAAGGTGTGGAGGGTAAATCTGCTTCCCAGAGCTTCCAGCTTAACTGAATAAATCCATAGTGACAAGCTGGACTAGAAAAAACATAGAAAGGGCAGAAAGATTAAGTCCACAACAAGTGGACTGCAAAAGAACAAAGCAAGGATGTATCTTTGCTGAACCGGTCAGAATATCAGGGAAATCCAAGCAGAGATGTGAATCCAACCAGGAACCATTGACAACTGGCACTGGCTGAAGGATAGAGCCAGGATAAATAGCCGAGCCAGAATAAACGATCAGTGGAAGCAGCTGCTGACTGCTAAATCCAAGGAGCAGCAGTTCCACTTAAATCTACCGGAGGGAGCCCAAGAGCAGAACTCACAAAAGTGCCAATTACAACCACCGGAGGGAGCCCAAGAGCGGAATTCACAACAGACAAGTGCACTCCCAACAGTCCAGATACTCAGATGGATGGTAGCTCCCCCAAACGCAGTGCCATCACTGACTCTGCAAACACGGCCTCTCCATGTGTTGTTCAGGATGTCTGTCCCCACTAAGAACCGTCCAACACACAGGCCACCAGGTCCAAAGCCTCACTATGTGCTATTCAGGAAGTTAGCACATCCAACACATAGGCCTTCCAGGACCTTACTCACGGACCAATCAGGTCCATACACTCTCTACCATGGGACCAGACCATGGTCACATTATGCACCTGTAAACACTCCCATAGGTGGGAGATCTGTGTGGTTAGTCAGACCAGCCCAGCTCTCTGACTAACCCTGTAAGCCTCCCTTTAAAGATAAACAAACAAAAGGCACGTAGGACTAAAGGTCCCAGAGCAACATTATCGGACTAACTCCTTTTGCGACACATACTGGCCATTTACAATAATGCCGGATGTTTTCTTACCATCATAGATATATCATCATATATACAGTTATATGAAAAAGTTTGGGCACCCCTATTAATCTTAAGCTTAATGTTTTATAAAAAAATTTTTTTTTTGCAACTGCTATTTCAGTTTCATATATGTAATAACTGTTGGACACAGTAATGCTTTTGCCTTGAAATGAGGTTTATTGTACTAACAGTAAATGTGCAATCTGCATTCAAACAAAATTTGACAGCCAGTGCATAAGTATGGGCACCCTTATCATTTTCTTGTTTTAAATACTCCTACCTACTTTTTACTGACTTATTAAAGCACTTTTTTTGGTTTTGTAACCTCATTGAGCTTTGAACTTCATAGCCAGGTGTATGCAATCATGAGAAAAGCTACTTAAAGTGGCCACTTGCAGTTGTTCTCCTGTTTGAATCTCCTCTGAAGAGTGGCATCATGGGCTCCTCAAAACAACTGTCAAATAGTGTTGAGCGATACCGTCCGATACTTGAAAGTATCGGTATCGGATAGTATCGGCCGATACCCGAAAAGTATCGGATATCGCCGATACCGATACCCGATACCAATACAAGTCAATGGGACACCAAGTATCGGAAGGTATCCTGATGGTTCCCAGGGTCTGAAGGAGAGGAAACTCTCCTTCAGGCCCTGGGATCCATATTAATGTGTAAAATAAAGAATAAAAATAAAAAATATTGACATACTCACCCTCTGACGCGCCCTGGTTGTAACCGCCAGCCTCCGTTCATAAGAATGAGCGCTTGAAAGTCCTTAGATGACGTCGCGGCCTGTGATTGGTCGCGGAGCGGTCATGTGACCGCAACGTGACCAATCACAAGCCGCGACGTCATCTAAGGTCTTTCAAGCGCTTGAAAGACCTTAGATGACGTCACGGCTTGTGATTGGTCGCATTGCGGTCACGTGACCGCTCCGCGACCAATCACAGGCCGCGACGTCATCTAAGGAATTTCAAGCGCTCATTCTTATGAACGGAGGCTGGCGGTTACAACCAGGGCGCGTCAGAGGGTGAGTATATCAATATTTTTTATTTTTATTCTTTATTTTACACATTAATATCGATCCCGATACCGATTCCCGATACCACAAAAGTATCGGATCTCGGTATCGGAATTCTGATACAGCAAATATCAGCCGATACCCGATACTTGCGGTATCATAATGCTCAACACTACTGTCAAATGATCTGAAAACAAAGATTATTCAACATAGTTGTTCAGGGGAAGGATACAAAAAGCTGTCTCAGAGATTTAACCTGTCAATTTCCACTGTGAGGAACATAGTAAGGAAATGGAAGAACACAGGTACAGTTCTTGTTAAGGCCAGAAGTGGCAGGCCAAGAAAAACATCAGAAAGGCAGAGAAGACGAATGGTGAGATCAGTCAAGGACAATCCTCAGACCACCTCCAGAGAGCTGCAGCATCAACTTGCTGCAGATGGTGTCACTGTGCATCGGTCAACTATACAACGCACTTTGCACAAGGAGAAGCTGTATGGGAGAGTGATGCGAAAGAAGCCGTTTCTGCAAGCACGCCACAAACATAGTCGACTGAGGTATGCAAAAGCACATTTGGAGAAGCCAATTTCTTTTTGGAAGAAGGTCCTGTGAACTGATGAAACCAAGATTGAGTTGTTTGGTCATACAAAAAGGCGTTATGCATGGCGACCAAAAAACACAGCATTCCAAGAAAAACACTTGCTACCCACAGTAAAATTTGGTGGAGGTTCCATCATGCTTTGGGGCTGTGTGGCCAATGCCGGCACCGGGAATCTTGTTAACCCCTTAATCCCACATGATGTACTATCCCGTCGAGGTGACCTGGGACTTCATTCCCAGTGATGGGATAGTACGTCATATGCGATCGGCCGTGCTCACGGGGGGAGCGCGGCCGATTGCGGCCGGGTGTCAGCTGACTATCGCAGCTGACATCCGGCGCTATGTGACAGGAGTGGTCACGGACCACCCCCAGCACATTAACCCCCGGCACACTGCGATCAAACATGATCGTAGTGTACCGGCGGTACAGGGAAGCATCGCATAGGGAGGGAGCTCCCTGCGTGCTTCCCCGAGACGATCGGCACAAGGCGATGTGCTCACCTTGTACTGAGCGTCTCCTCCCTGCAGTCCCTGGATCCAAAATGGCCACGGGTCTGCATCCGGGTTCTGCAGGGAGTACTTCCGGGTCCACAGCAGGCGCTGGTAAGCCTGCACGGCTGTATGTCAGATCGCTGATCTGACAGAGTGCTGTGCAAACTGTAAGATCTAAAAAAAAAAAAAAAAAAAGTACAAATATTTAGTATTGCCGCGTCCGTAACGACCCAACCTATAAAACTGTCCCACTAGTTAACCCCTTCAGTGAACACTGTAAGAAAAAAAAAAACGAGCCAAAAAGCAACGCTTTATTATCATACCGCCGAACAAAAAGTGGAATAACACGCGATCAAAAAGACAGATATAAATAACCATAGTACCGCTGAAAATGTCATCTTGTCCCGCAAGAAACGAGCCACCATACAGCATCATAAGCAAAAAAATTAAAAAGTTATAGCCCTCAGAATAAAGCGATGCCAAAATAATTATTTTTTCTATAAAATAGCTTTTATCGTATAAAAGCGCCAAAACATAAAAAAAATAAATGAGATATCGCTGTAATCGTACTGACCCGAATAATAAAACTGCTTTATCAGTTTTACCAAACGTGGAACGGTATTAACGCCTCCCCCAAAAGAAATTCATGAATAGCTGGTTTTTGGTCATTCTGCCTCACAAAAATCGGAATAAAAAGTGATCAAAAACTGTCACGTGTCCGAAAATGACACCAATAAAAACGTCAACTCGTCCCGCAAAAAACAAGACCTCACATGACTCTGTGGACCAAAATATGGAAAAATTATAGGTCTCAAAATGTGGAGATGCAAAAACTTTTTTGCTATAAAAAGCGTCTTTTAGTGTGTGACAGCTTCCAATCATAAAAATCCAATATAAAAACACTATAAAAGTAAATCAAACCCCCCTTCATCACCCCCTTAGCTAGGGAAAAATAATAAAATTAAAAAAATGTATTTATTTCCATTTTCCCATTAGGGCTAGGGTTAGGGCTAGGGTTAGGGTTTGGGTTAGGGCTAGGGTTAAGGCTAGGGTTAGGGTTAGGGCTAGGGTTAGGGCTAGGGTTAGGGTTAGGGCTAGGGTTAGGGTTAGGGCTAGGGTTAGGGCTAGGGTTAGGGTTAGGGCTAGGGTTAGGGTTGGGGCTAGGGTTGGAGCTAAAGTTAGGGTTAGGGTTGGGGCTAAAGTTAGGGTTTCGGTTTGGGCTAAAGTTAGGGTTAGGGTTGGGGCTAAAGTTAGGGTTAGGGTTTGGATTACATTTACGGTTGGGATTAGAGTTGGGATTAGAGTTAGGGGTGTGTCAGGGTTACCGTTGGGATTAGGTTAGGGGTGTGTTTGGATTAGGGTTTCAGGTAGAATTGGGGAGTTTCCACTGTTCAGGCACATCAGGTGCTCTCCAAACGCGACATGGTGTCTGATCTCAATTCCAGCCAATTCTGAGTTGAAAAAGTAAAACAGTGCTCCTTCCCTTCCGAGCTCTCCCATGCGCCCAAACAGGGTTTTACCCCAGCATATGGAGTATCAGCGTACTCGGGACAAATTGGACAACAACTTTTGTGGTCGAAGTTCTCTTGTTATCCTTGGGAAAATAAAAATTTGGGGGGTAAAAATCCTTTTTGTGGGAAATTTTTATTTTTTTTATTTTCACGACTCTGCGTTGTAAACAGTAGTGAAACACTTGAGGGTTCAAAGTTCTCACAACACATCTCGATAAGTTCCTTGGGAGGTCTAGTTTGCAATATGTGGTCACTTGTGGGGGGTTTCTTCTTTTTGGGTACATCAGGGGCTCTGCAAATGCAATGTGACGCCTGCAGACCAGTCCATCTAAGTCTGCATTCCAAATGGCGCTCCTTCCCTTCCGAGCTCTGCCATGCGCCCAAACAGTGGTTCTTCCCACATATGGGGTATCAGCGTACTCAGGACAAATTGGACAACAACTTTTAGTGTCCAATTTATCCTGTTACCCTTGTGAAAATACAAAACTGGGGGCTAAAAATCATTTTTGTGAAAAAATTTTTTTTTATTTTCATGGCTCTGCGTTATAAACTGTAGTGAAACACTTGGGGGTTCAAAGCTCTCAAAGCACATCAAGATAAGTTCCTTAGGGGGTCTACTTTCCAAAATGGTGTCACTTGTGGGGGGTTTTAATGTTTAGGCACATCAGGGGCTCTCCAAACGCAACATGGTGTCCCATCTCAATTCTAGTCAATTTTGCATTGAAAAGTCAAACAGCGCTCCTTCCCTTCCGAGCTCTGCCATGCGCCCAAACAGTTGTTTACCCCCACATATGGGGTATCAGCGTATTCAGGACAAATTGCACAACAACTATTGTGGTCCAATTTCTTCTCTTACCTTGGGAATATAAAAAATTGGGGGCAAAAATATCATTTTTGTGAAAAAATATGATTTTTTATTTTTACGGCACTGCATTATAAACTTCTGTGAAGCACTTGGGTCAAAGTGCTCACCACACATCTAGCTAAGTTCCTTAAGGGGTCTACTTTACAAAATGCTGTTACTTGTGGGGGGTTTCATTGTTTAGGCACATCAGGGGCTCTCCAAACGCAACATGGCGTCCCATCTCAATTCCAGTCAATTTTGCATTGAAAAGTCAAATGGCGCTCCTTCCCTTCCGAGCTCTGCCATGCGCCCAAACAATGGTTTACACCAACATATGGAGTATCAGTGTACTCAGGACAAATTGCACAACAAGTTTTTGGGTCCAATTTCTTATCTTACCCTTGGGAAAATAAAACAAATTGGAGCTGAAATAAATTGTGTGAAAAAAAGTTAAATGTTCATTTTTATTTAAACATTCAAAAAATTCCTGTGAAACACCTGAAGGGTTAATAAACTTCTTGAATGTGGTTTTGAGCACCTTGAGGGGTGCAGTTTTTAGAATGGTGTCACACTTGGGTATTTTCTGTCATATAGACCCCTCAAAATGACTTCAAATGAGATGTGGTCCCTAAAAAAAAATGGTGTTGTAAAAATGAGAAATTTCTGGTCAACTTTTAACCCTTATTACTCCCTAACAAAAAAAAATTTGGTTCCAAAATTATGCTGATGTAAAGTAGACATGTGGGAAATGTTACTTATTAAGTATTTTGCATGACATATCTCTGTGATTTAAGGGCATAAAAATTCAAAGTTGGAAAATCGCAAAATTTTCAAAATTTTCTCCAAATTTCCATTTTTTTCACAAATAAACGCAAGTTATATCGAATAAATTTTACCACTACCATGAAACACAATATCTCACGAGAAAACAATGTCAGAATCGCCAAGATACGTTGAAGCGTTCCAGAGTTATAACCTCATAAAGGGACAGTGGTCAGAATTGTAAAAATTGGCCCGGTCATTAACGTGCAAACCACCCTTGGGGCTTAAGGGGTTAAAGTTGAGGGACGCATGGATTCCTCTCAGTATCAGCAGATTCTTGACAATAATGTTCATGAATCAGTGATAAATTTGATGTTACGCAGGGGATGGATCTTTCAGCAAGACAATGATCCAAAACACCGCTCCAAATCTACTCAGGCATTCATGCAGAGGAACAATTACACTGTTCTGGAATGGCTATCCCAGCCCCCAGACCTGAATATCATAGAACATCTGTGGGATCATTTGTAGAGGGCTGTCCATGCTCGGCGACCATCAAACTTAACTGAACTGGAATTGTTTTCTAAAGAGGAATGGTCAAAAATACCTTCATCCAGGATCCAGGAACTCATTAAAAGCTACAGGAAGCGACTAGAGGCTGTTATTTTTGCAAAAGGAGGATCTACTAAATATTAATGTCACTTTTCTGGTGAGGTGCCCATACTTATGCACCTGTCAAATTTAGTTTGAATGCAGATTGCACATTTTCTGTTAGTACAATAAACCTCATTTCAAGGCAGAAACATTACTGTGTCCAACAGTTATTAGATATATGAAACTGAAATAGCTGTTGCAAAAAAAACAATTTTTATAAAACATTAAGCTTAAGATTAATAGGGGTGCCCAAACTTTTTCATATAACTGTAATATAGGCCCCCGATACCATATAATGTGGCCCCCTCAGGGTATAATGCAGCCCCCTCATAGGGTATAATACAGCCCCCCATAGAATATAATGCAGCCTCCTTAAAGGGTATAATGTAGCCCGCCTCATAGGGTATAATACAGCCCCCCTCATAGGGTATAATGCAGCCCCCCATAGAATATAATGAAGACTCCGTATGGGGTATAATGCAGCCCATCTCCATACAATAATAATAATAATAATAATAATAATTATAATAATAATTTTTATTTATATAGCGCCAACATATTCCGCAGCACTTAAGTGGAGACATGTACAGACAAATTCAATACAAGATAAGACAATTTAAACAGTGACATTAGGAGTGAGGTCCCTGCTCGCAAGCTTACAATCTACAAGGAAATGGGGGGACACAATAGGTGAAAAGTGCTTGTTATTTCAGGTCTGGCAATTATAATAAATAGGGATTTTTATATAAAGCTGCATGATCCGGTCATCAGCCCGTGTGTTTAAGTGCAATAGTCAAGTATCAAGTGCAGTTATCATGTGCATGGAGGGTGTGGAGATAGATGAATAGTAGGGTGCAGATTCAGAATAATATTTGGAAGGAGGGAACAGGGCAAAGTTAGTTTACTGAGTAGTTGATGTGGTAGGCTTGTTTGAAGAGGTGGGTTTTTAAAGCGCGCTTGACTAGGTTGGGGCTAGGTATCAGTCTTATCGTCTGGGGAAGTGCATTCCAGAGAGCTGGCGCAGCATGAGAGAAGTCTTGGAGACGGAGGTGCGAGGTTCGGATTACGGGGGATGTTAGTCTTAGGTCATTATATAATGACAATATATGTCAATGACAATATACAATATAATGTAGCCCCCTCCACAGTATAAAAATTAAAAAAAACACAATGCTCACCTCTCCTCCTCATTCCCCCACTGATCTTGTCTCTGCTCTGGACTAAGCAGCTGCACTGTCATCTGGCCGGCATACACAGCATGGTGCATGATGAAGTGAAATAATCATGCACCAGCTTGGTCAGAGGCAGAGGGGAAAGATGGGGGAGGTAGCGTCATCTGACATCCTCTTCTCTATTATTGCTTTCAATTGTATCGGCAGTTGAATGTGGCACCCACTGGGGGGCAGCAGCGGTGGAGCAGCGGATAACAGAAGGCAGGAATTGGTTGCTGCAGCTAAAGCCTGTGCCCGCTGCTAAAGAGAAATGAATATTCACTGCTCCCCATGCCCATGGGCATGGAGAGGAGTGAATATTCATTCTATTAATTCTCTTTAGTAAGGAAAATGAAAATTTACTCCATGGGTGTGGGGAGCATTGAATATTAATTTCTCTTTAGCAGCAGGCACAGACTTTAGCCGCAGCTCCATCGCTATTACTCCGCTAGTGCCGGGTGGGCCCCCCTGACTCATGTGCCTCATAGCATCTACGTAGTGTGCCACTATTAGCAACAAAACACTGGTAGGGGGCCCCTGAGGAAGTGGGGGGCCCCAGGCAGCAGCCGGCCTTGTAAACCAGAAAATGTCAGTCCCTTGGGCCCAATGGTGAATCCTCTGGTTCTACGCCTGCTGGCATCCATGAAATAAGGTACTGTTACACTAAACGACTTACCAACGATCACGACCAGCGATGCGATCGTTGGTAAGTCGTTGTGTGGTCGCTGGGGAGCTGTCACACAGACAGCTCACTCCAGTGACCAACGATCAGGGGAACGACTTCGGCATCGTTGAAACTGTCTTCAACGATGCCGAAGTCCCCCTGCAGCACCCGGGTAACCAGGGTAAACATCGGATTACTAAGTGCAGGGCCACGCTTAGTAACCTGATATTTACCCTGGTTACCATAGTAAAAGTAAAAAAAAAACACTACATACTCACATTCTGATGTCTGTCACATCCCCCGGCGTCCACAGGGTTACGCGCTGCTGCTCAGAGCTTCCTGCACTGACTGAATGTGTCAGCGCCGGAAGCAGCGGTGACATCACCGCTGTGCTCTGCTTTATGGCAGGCCGGCACTGACACATTCAGTGCAGGGGAGCCGCCGTCGGGGGACGTGACAGACATCAGAAGGTGAGTATGTAGTGGTTTTTTTTACTTTTACAATGGTAACCAGGGTAAATATCGGGTTACTAAGCGCGGCCCTGCGCTTAGTAACCCGATATTTACCCTGGTTACAAGTGAACACATCGCTGGATCGGCGTCACACACACCGATCCAGTGATGACAGTGGGTGATCAGCGACGAAATAAAGTTCTGGACTTCTAGCTCTGACCAGCGATATCACAGCGGGATCCAGATCACTGCTGCATGTCAAACACAACGAGATCGCTATCCAGGACGCTGCAACGTCACGGATCGTCGTCGTTCTCGCTGCAAAGTCGCTTAGTGTGAAGGTACCTTTAGTGACATGGATGCTGCATCAAGGTCTTTCAAATCTTTTTGCTCATCTCAAATTAGTGAAGAACATTGACTACATAAAAATAACACATTTTCTTGTGCTCCTAAGGGATTTTTTTTCATCATTGTAATAGAATATAAGTAAAGTAAGAATTTATAAAAAAAAACTTTCACTCTATGTTAAAATAGTCAATTTAATATCCACATGCATTCTATTAAGCTTTTTAATGTGAGGTGCACAAAAGAGACACTAAAATATGAACATATATCCCTAAGGAATAATGAAGATCCTAAGAAGGAAAAGTAGGTAAAGTAGCATATACAGTATTCTTCAGTTCTCCTTCTGATCCCTCTGTAGACTCCCATGTGTACACTTCACTCCATAGAGATTGACGGTCTTTATACAAGTATTATCTTTCAGGAAGAAAGAGCAATGAGAAAGACTAACACATATATTCACACAGCCTAGGGGTCTTTTGCTGTTAGAAGCTTAATTTAGCACATTTTTCTGCCACTAGCTTTATTGTTTAAGCCAGTGCTTTCAAGTAATAAAGAATGCATGAATTTCAGATGCAGGATCACCCAGATTCTCCCGTAAAATAATAAAATCAGTCTAAAGTAAAGCACAGGGCATTTTATGTGAGCCCTGGGTCCTGTTTATATAAAAATCCATATTGGTCTATGAATGTGATACAGATGTGTACACTCTTACCTTTGCTTGGATTTTGTTAATGTCCCTGAAATGTCACAAAGCAAACTCACTACATTTTTTTCAGACATGCTAGGAAAACAAGCTGCAATCCACACCACAATTGGGTGACCACACATAGACACAGGTAGCCTAAGCATTTTCTGACAAAGTACCTTGAGCCCTTATATTTTGAAGACTGTCATATTGTGCCATAATTCTCAAAATATGTGGAGCCAAGAGAAAAGGTAAGGAAGGACATATTTATAAGAGATATACAGCCAGTGAGGCTAAACCATAATGTTCTTCATCAAATATGTGATGTCAAAAGAACACCATCATCAAGTCGAGGGTCTAAAGAACGATCAGCGTAATGAAGTCACAAAGGTTATGGTTCTTCCATAAGTAACCCAGATTTATAACCAATGACATGTAAAGAAAGTGGTATCATAACCAACTTCGACACAAAATTGATTCATCTACTCCAATTCACTTTAAATTGTCAAATATACCCACAATTTTTTTAATATTAACAATTCTATACAGTATGTAATGGAAGAAATCAATTTCCCTTTTCACGACAGAGCAAAGGATTGGGAACCTTGCACCCCAACTGGTTTTGCTAGGGTTCTAGAAGCCAAAACCATGGCTTGCTAGGCAATTCCCTTAAAGTGATCACTGTACAAAAGAATAGTCATCTATGTAATGATGATATCTCCTTTCTTAGGTTTACTCTTGGCTTGAGAGCAAGATCTTACACAGAAGTTAGTTTTTGTCATCTGTACTCAGTCCCATTATAGACTACAAAGCTATTACTACTTTAAATTGTTCATGCTGACCAAAGGTCCATTTTGTGTGCAGAACTTTCCCAATCAGGTGAATGGGTCCACAAAAACAATGCCATCCCTGGCCAGTGCAACTTTCATGAACCATTTACTAGTAGATGCTTGGGACAGATTAGACAGCCCAAGTGCTCTTTATGATAAAAGCATTGTGGAATTGTGAATTGTTTGGGCATGTGATGTCCTGTTGACGTTTGTCGGTTGAGGCATAATGGACCTCTTTTAGTTTTTCAACACATGTAAAAAATGGTAGACACTCCAAAGTAAACAATAAATGGCAAAAGGGAATGTAGCAGATAAAAAATGAATTTATTTTTTTTGCGGATGTAAAATAGACAGATTTGTGGCACTAAAACCTATGGACTCGTTCACTTGATTGTTCAAATCAGACTTTTACCCTTGTTATTTTATGCAACTGTGCACATATGCAATTTTGTCCTCGGACCACTTTGACCTCAACATGCACAGTTTTACTCCAACAATCGGATGGCATTTTCCCATTCATTTCTAGGAATCTGTGAATAACATTAGACCACACTCGATGATATTTGAAAATGGTCCAATTTTCACACAGACAGTACAAAGTGGAGAAACTTTTTTTTTCTCTCCAGCTCAAAAAAAATCTGATCACTCTGATCCCAATCTGATGAAACTTTGATCAGTGTCTACTTAACATAATTTGACCATTTACAAATGGTCGTGCGACCCTAGACTAAATGCAAGAAATCAAAATGCATGAGACATTGAAGTGACAAATACAGAAAACCTCCTATAAAATTTATAAAAGATGGAATTTCAATATTTGCAATATTGACATAATGACACAATAGAATAACAGATGCTTGAAATAATGGCAAATTGTATTCAAGCGAAAATACCGTGAGTCATGAAATAGTAAATGGGTTGAACACTGTCGCCATCATCGACATCAGATTTTTTACTTCTTGGCGTTACAATAGTGATGAGCCACATTTTATCTGCAACGAGGCTGACACGCTCTCCCCATGGAGAAAACATTAACACGAGAAAATCTAATCTCTAAAAATGTTCTGCAAATGGAACTTACTATATATTCCCTAGTGAGCTCAATGAATGGTGTTTTATGTATGACACTGTAATTAGGCTCAGTATTTGCTTGTCAGCGGCAGCAGCAGCTCACAAGCCGTTCCCATAAGTGTTCTCACCTATGGAGCCATGAGAAACTGAGGGGGGAATCAGATCTGATGAAGAGACAGACTTTACAAAGCTGTGTGTCAACAGCCATAAATCAAGAGTAATATGCGAGATTGTGAAGACAATCACTGCCCATTAACACCTTTAGTAAACTTTAGGGACTATGCTGCTGTTCGCCATAGAGAAACTACATGCGTAAGGGACAATAACTGCAAATAATCTTAACAATTTAGAATAATTATGGAATATAATTATAATAGAAACTCACATTGTTGAAAATTTGTGAAACAGATCGAAAAGACAACATTTTGTTTCATGAAACATTATGAATAGTAGCATCTCCTTTTACAGGGCCGATATATACCCATTCATGACCAACGACATAAAACAAGCATCTGTGTTTGCCATCTGTGCTTGCTAGGCTGTGTGTACAGTCGATGGCCTTGCAGAAATCATGAGTTCCCCCTGATTTTTTAAGGTCCTGATGACATCACCGCGTGGCTCTCGTGCCTCTTCCTCTCCCGCTAGCCAGGTAAGTTACTATGCAGCATCACAATGACTCCACTTCATTGATCAGCACCTTTTTTTTGTTATTTTGGCAACTTTCAAGCATTTTTTTACTGCATTCCTTACCGCTATATTTTTCCTTCCCCAGTCTGATCTACCATTCATAACTGTTTTCAGTGCAATTTTTCCAGTAAAACTTACATTTTGGTAGGTACGGTCCTATAGTCTCACGTTAATCACACATGAGTATTACCTCTTTACGTCACACTATTTCGTCCACTTTAGATGTGAATCAATTAATTCCTACGGGGTTCTACTATATATACCATTCATGCTATATTTAGGTATGTAATCTTTTTATACCAACTTGCTAGACCACCCCTGTACGCACCCATCCCCGTGCATCTTGCCTCCCACAGTCACCGTGGTATTCAGAGATGTCTCTTTATGCACACATTTGTATGAACCAGCTTGTGCTTGTATACTCTTTTTGCTTATATACTCTTTTATACATCTTGAGCTTAGATGTGTTGTTGGTTGTACTATACGGTTGTTTACTTAGCATCATTCATGACCCTTTTCTCTGATGTATATACTTTTGTTATTTATTTATTTTTTGTTTTTATGTATATTTTTATGCACATTTATATTATTTTTTTCTGTAGCACACTGATGAAGGTCCATTGCAGACTGAAACGTTTGTGACTACTGTATGTATATTAAACACCCCCTTTTTGCATCACATTGGAGTGTGCTAGTTGTAACTATTCCACTGATGACATCACCGTCATGCAAGGTTTTTGTAGTAACAAACTTTCCTGGGTGATTTGCCTCATATAAATGTATATATTCATACAGCTCTGGCAAAAATTCAGAGACCACTGCAAACTTTTCAGTTCGTCTGGTTTTTTTCTTTATAGGTATATTTTTGAGTAAAATGTAAATTGTTCTTTTATTCTATAAACTTCTGACAACATGTCTCTGAAGTTCCAAACAATAAATTTTGTATTCTTTTTCTGAAAATGAGAAATGGTCAAAACAACGAAAAAATGCATTGCTTGCAGACCTCAAATAATGTAAAAAAAACATTATCCCCAGATCAACATCTGGTTGTCTAATGGTTAGATGGAGACCTGGAGAGGCGTACAAGCCACAGTGTCTTGCACCCACTGTGAAATTTGGTGGAGGATCGGCGATGATCTGGTAATGCTTCAGCAAGGCTGGAATTGGGCAGTTTAACCTTTGTGAAGGACACATACAAGGTTATTCTGGAAAAAGAGTTGATTCCTTCTGCTCAGGCAATGTTCCCCAACTCTGAGGACTGTTTTTTCCAGCAGGACAATGCACCAAGCCACACAGCTAGGTCAATCAATGTGTGGATGAAGGACCACCACATCAAATCCCTGTCATTGCCAACTCAATTTCCAGACCTAAACCCCATTGAAAACCTCTGGAATTAAATCAAGACGAAGATGGATAGTCCCAAGCCATGAAACAAAGAAGAGCTGCTTACATTTTTGTACCAGGAGTGGCATAAGGTCACCCAAAAGCAGTGTGAAAGACTGGTGGAAAGCATGCCAAGACGCATGGAAGCTGCAATTAAAAATCATGTTTATTCCACAAAAAATTGATTTCTGAACTCTTCCTGAGTTAAAACATTAGTATTGTTGTTTCTAAATTATTACAAACTTGTTTTTTTTGCATCATTTGAGGTCTGCAAGCAATGCATTTTTTTTTTGTTATTTTGACCATTTTGACCATTTCTCATTTTCAGAAAATAAATACAACATTTTTTGCTTGGAACTTCACAGACAAGTTGTCAGTAGTTTTTAGACTAACTAACTAATAACAATTTACATTTTACTCAAAAAATATACCTATAAAGAGAAAAATCAGACAAACTTAACATTTTGCAGTTGTCTCTTAATTTTTGCCAGAGCTGTATACTCTATATGAACGTTAAGATGAGAAACAGTGTGGCAATAAGAGCTTTGTTTGTGAGTGATCTTGTCATACAGTAAAAACACACACATCAATAAATTTCCCCCTTTTCCCAGTTATTCCTATCAATTTATTACTTAATATATAGGGTGAGATAGGGGTGTTTAGTATAGTATAAATTAAATAGATAAATTAGATTAGTCATAATTAATTAATATGCTGTATTCATATTTTTAAAAGAAATCATTTGAGCTAGGGTAAAGGTTAGGGTCAGGTTTAGAGTTAAGGTTAATCGCAATAATTTTGCCAATCAATTGTTAATAGTTCCATAAATTATTTGATTAATCAATTAGTTACGGTAATCAGTTAGCTACGTTAATTAGTTATGTTAATCAGTTACGGTAATCAATTAGTTACGGTATTCAAATAGATTAAAAAGTCACGTTAATCAATTAGTTATATTAATAAATCAGTTACAGTAATCAATTAGTTATGGTAATTAGTTGCGTTATTCAATTAGTTATGCTAATCCTTTAGTTGCATTAAGCAATTATTTGTGTTAATCAATTGGTTCATTTTTTGGACTGATATACACATACAAACACGATAAACAATACTATAAATATTATATACATAATTTGATAGGAAAGTATTATATGCAAAATATGCTGTAGAGTGTACATTTATATGTAAACAAATATATAAAAAGTAATAAAATGGCACTACAGTTTTATACTGCAGAGGAGGCATATGCCCTTTTATGTTCTGACAGTGAAAAAGTGTAGTGTCAGATGGTGATGATGATTTCAAGGGCTTTAGTTTCAGCAACAGTGAGAGCTCAGAAATGAGCAGTCATTCTGGACCGTCCTCAAAAATGACAAGGAGGAAAATAGCGCTACTGGAGAAACATCTAAAAATCAGGGAACAATGCCTAATACAAAGAATGTCCTTAGTACTAGAGAATTGACGCATGCCAATCTACAAGGGGCTTTGCCACTGGATGTAGCATTTCCCAGATGGAAAGTTTTGGATTTGGCTACTCCATTCATCACTGATTTTAATGCCATTCATAGTATGAATGTGGAGGTGGTAGATTTTTTAACTTGTTTATAACAGATTGCTTGCTACAGCATGTTGTCCTACAAACAAATTTATATGTTTCCCAATTTATCAGTCAGAATGCCTGATCCAATTATGCTAGATCAAATTTATGGGCACCAATTAATCTTCCTGAAATAAAAAAAAAATGTAGGGCTTACATTTGCCATGGGATTTGTCAAAAAAATGAGCATTTGGTCTTACTGGTCCAATCGCCCTGTTCAAGCCACCCCTATGTTTTCTGCAATTTTTCCTAGGGCCTGCTGTGTAATGCTCATGTGGATTTGGCATTTTAGAAACAATAGTCAATGCCTACTTAGAAATGCCCCAGAACATCACAAACTGTATAATATAAGATCTATCATCAAAGAGTTCACAGAAATGTTTTTAAGGCTCTAAACAAAAAACATATATATCCATGAGTCCCTTGTAAAATTCAAAGGAAGAAAGCATCTCAAGCAAATTATATAATCTGAAAGGGCAAGGTTTGGAAAAGAACAGTATTTTGCTTTTCCAGAGCCTTTTGTACTACCAGTAATGTTGAAGCTCCCTATATTTCCATTGATAGACCTTAGTGGGGACTTGCTTTTCTTAGACGATAGCATCTAATCTTGGTACTTAACATTTAATAGATTTATAACGATGTAAACATTTATGTCTTAGCTTTAGAAAAGTCTATTAACCCCTTACCGACATTGGGCGTAATAGTACGCCGATGTCGGTATCCCCCGCTTTGATGTGAGCTCCAGCGGTGAGCCCACATCTTTTCCAGGACATGTCATCTGTTTTGAACAGCTGACATGTGCCCGCAATAAGAGTGGGTGGAATCGCGATCCACTCGCAGCTATTAACTAGTTAAATGCCGCTGTCAAACTCTGACAGCGGCATTTAAATCGTGCTTCCGATTTTTTTGTTCACCCTGACACTTGAATGGGAGATTCTCATCTGATTTATGGAGGAAACTCGTGCATGCTGCAATTTTTTGCATACACCAATTTGGTCTGTGAAAAAAATTGGTCATCTGCATTGCACCATTGAATAACATTGGACCAAGTGCTGTCTGTTGTTTTCATGGACAATACTCAGACTAAAAATACATAAATGTGCACAAACCCTTAGGAGGTAGGATGCTACTGACATTAGTTTTAAGGCCACGTTCCCACACTCAGCATGTGGTCAGTATTTTACATCAGTATTTATAAGCTAAAATCAGGAGTGGAACAATCAGAGGAAAATTATAATAGAAACACGTCACCACTTATGGATTTCTTACCCACTCCTGGTTTTGGCTTCCAAATACTGATGCAAAATAACGACCAAATACTGAACATGTGAGCGTGGTCAAAAAGCAAGATGGTAAAGTCTCTCCCATGAAATAGACTCCAGCTAGCAGGTTGGCCAAACCTGAATCTTTTGTAGAGGTGTCCCATCCCCCTGACTGTGTATTTTCCCTTATTTCATTACAAAGACATACATTTGTGGCAATAAAAATTTAATACAACATTACGACATATTAGCAAATCCTTTGGTAAGGCTGAAATTCACATCACAACTATTTTGTGGACTGACCACTCATGAACAAATGCAGCACAAACAACTTCTGACAGAATATCACAAAATCAATAGGTTTTTTTGTTTTGATTTTTTTTTTAAAGAATCACTGTGTATCTACAATTGCTCATTTTGTCTTTCCACCCAGTTAATGAATGAAGAGGGGATTGATTTATGTAGGGTCAAGAGACTTTCTGTTTCTGCATAGCAGAGAAAAGAGAAGAATTAGCTAGGTAGAAATGAAAAATTAGTAATTGTAAGTACACAGTGTTATGTAATATGATAACTGCAATATATGAAGAGGATACAAAATTTGATGGGAGGAGGAGTGCTTCTTTAACCCCTTTCGGATGTTGGGCACAATAGTATGCCCATGTCGGACTCCCCCCTGTTTGGTGAGGGCTCCGGTGCTGAGCTCGCACCTTTCCAGGCACATGTCAGCTGATCCATACAGCTTACATCTGCTCACATCAGCCGTGGGTGGAATAGCAATCCATCCACGGCTATTAACTAGGTAAATGCCATTGACTATCTCTGACAGAGGCATTTAAATCGCGCTTATTGGAAGCGCAACATAAATCCCGTCCATCAGTGACCTCATCACATAATTGCGGGTCACCAATGGGTCGGCATGATAGACAGAGGTCTCAAGCAGACCTCTACAGTATAGTTGTTATTGCCAGATTGCTCTGAGCACCGGTTGGCACTCATAGCAAGTGATCATTTCTGCTGTGTATCAGAGGTGATCGAAGTAGTGTAGCTTCTAGTATACCCAGGAAACTATTGAAGCATGCAAAAAGTAAAAAAAAAGTTTTAAAAAATATTAAAAAGATAAACAAAATATAAAATTTCAACTCACCCCCCCCCCTTTCGCCCCATTCAAAATAAAACAATAGAAAAAAATCAAATATGCACATATTTGGTATCACTAAATATGTAAAAGAGGGGATACAAAAGAGAGTATACAGACAGGACAGCATGAAATCACAGCTGACTCTTTTTGTGCGTAAAACACTTCCCTTCCTATTTTTAACCCCTTCCCGACATTTGACGTACTATCCCGTCGAGGTGGGGTGGGCCCGTATGACCGCCGACGGGATAGTACGTCATAGCCGATCGGCCGCGCTCACGGGGGGAGCGCGGCCGATCGCGGCCGGGTGTCGGCTGCATATCGCAGCTGACATCCGGCACTATGTGCCAGGAGCGGTCACGGACCGCCCCCGGCACATTAACCCCCGGCACACCGCGATCAAACATGATCGCGATGTGCCGGCGATGCAGGGAAGCATCGCGCAGGGAGAGGGCTCCCTGCGGGCTTCCCTGAGCCCCCCGCAGCAACGCGATGTGATCGCGTTGCTGCGAGGGTCTTACCTCCCTCCCTGCCTGCTCCAGACCCGGATCCAAGATGGCCGCGGATCCGGGTCCTGCAGGGAGGGAGGTGGCTTCACAGACGCCTGCTCAGAGCAGGCACTGTGAAGCAGCCTGTACTTCAATCAGATCGGTGATCTGTCAGAGTGCTATGCAAACTGGCAGATCACCGATCTGTATTGTCCCCCCCTGGGGCAAAGTAAAAAAGTAAAAAAAAAAATTTCCAAATGTGTAAAAAAAAAATAAAAAAAAATATTCCAAAATAATGAAAAAAAAAAAAAATATTATTCCCATAAATACATTTCTTTATCTAAATTAAAAAAACAAAACAATAAAAGTACACATATTTAGTATCGCCACGTCCGTAACGACCCAACCTATAAAACTGCCACACTAGTTAACCCCTTCAGTAAACACCGTAAGAAAAAAAAAAAAAAAACGAGGCAAAAAACAACGCTTTATTACCATACCGCCGAACAAAAAGTGGAATAACACGCGATCAAAAAGACTGATATAAATATCCATGGTACCGCTGAAAATGTCATCTTGTCCTGCAAAAAACAAGCCGCCATACAGCATCATCAGCAAAAAAATAAAAAAGTTATAGTCCTGATAATAAAGCGATACCAAAATAATTATTTTTTCTATAAAATAGTTTTTATCGTATAAAAGCGCCAAAACATAAAAAAAATGATATAAATGAGATATCGCTGTAATCGTACTGACCCGACGAATAAAACTGCTTTATCAATTTTAACAAACCCGGAACGGTATAAACGCCTCTCCCAAAAGAAATTCATGAATAGCAGGTTTTTGGTCATTCTGCCTCACAAAAATCGGAATAAAAAGCGATCAAAAACGGTCACGTGTCCGAAAATGTTACCAATAAAAACGTCAACTCGTCCCGCAAAAAACAAGACCTCACATGACTCTGTGGAGCAAATGTGGAAAAATTATAGGTCTCAAAATGTGGAGACGCAAAAACTTTTTTGCTATAAAAAGCGTCGCTGGTTTCACACTTCCGTTTTTGTCTGCAGCGTTTTTTGCACAAAAAACGCATGCATTTTTTCCCTATATTTAACATTGAAAACGCATGCGGTTTTTTTGTACGCGTTTGGTCGCGTTTTCAAACGCATGCGGTTTTTTTCTGCATGCGTTCATTTTCAGAAATACAACCTGCAGTATTTTCTTGCGTTTTTAAGCACATGCGTTTGTTTGCGTTAAAAACGCATGCATTTTTATCGAAAAAAACAGAAAACACACTGAAAAGCCACCCACCACCATCAATGTGATAAAGGGATCCAAACCCTAACCCTAACTCTACCCCTAACCTCACCCCTAACCGTTTAATGAACATTTTCTGACAGTCATAGTGCCACGTATTTCAGTGCCACGTATTTCAGTGCCACGTATTTCAGTGCCACGTATTTCAGTGCCATGTATTTCAGTGCCACGTATCACGTATTTCAGTGCCACGTGTTTCAGTGCCACGTATTTCAGTGCCACGTATCACGTATTTCAGTGCCACATATTTTAGTACCACGTATTTCAGTTGCATGTATTTCAGTGCCACGTATTTCAGTGCCACGTATCACGTATTTCAGTGCCACGTGTTTCAGTGCCACGTATTTAAGTGCCACGTATCACATATTTCAGTGCCACGTATTTCAGTGCCACGTATTTCAGTGCCACGTATTTCAGTGCCACGTATTTCAGTGCCACGTATTTAAGTGCCACATATCACACATTTCAGTGCCACTTATTTAAGTGCCACGTATTTCAGTGCCACGTATTTCAGTGCCACGTATTTCAGTGCCACGTATTTCAGTGCCACGTATTTCAGTGCCACGTATTTAAGTGCCACGTATCACGTATTTCAGTGCCACGTATTTCAGTGCCACGTATTTCAGTGCCACGTATTTCAGTGCCACATATCACATATTTCAGTGCCACGTATTTCAGTGCCACGTATTTCAGTGCCACGTATTTCAGTGCCACGTATTTCAGTGCCACGTATTTCAGTGCCACGTATTTAAGTGCCACGTATCACGTATTTCAGTGCCACGTATCACGTATTTCAGTGCCACGTATTTCAGTCACGTTTAGGGTTAGGGTTAGGGGTAGGGTTAGGGTTAGGGCTAGGGTTGGAGGTAAAGTTAGGGTTGGGGCTAAAGTTAGGGTTAGGGTTTGGATTACATTTACGTTTGGATTAGGGTTGGGATTAGAATTATGGGTGTGTCAGGGCTAGGGGTGTGGTTAGGGTTACCGTTGGGATTAGGGTTAGGGGTGTGTTTGGGTTAGGGTTTCAGGTAGAATTGGGGGGTTTCCACTGTCCAGGCATATCAGGGGCTCTCCAAGCGCGACATGGCGTCCAATCTCAATTCCAGCCAATTCTGCGTTGAAAAAGTAAAACAGTGCTCCTTCCCTTCCGAGCTCTCCCGTGCGCCCAAAAAGGGGTTTACCCCAACATATGTGTTATCAGCGTACTCGGGACAAATTGAACAACAACTTCTGGGGTCCAAGTTCTCTTGTTATCCTTAGGAAAATAAAAATTTGGGGGGCTAAAAATCATTTTTGTGGGAAAAAAAAGATGTTTTATTTTCACGGCTCTGCATTATAAACTGTAGTGAAACACTTGGGGGTTCAAAGTTCTCACAACACATCTAGATAAGTTCCTTGGGAGGTCTAGTTTCCAATATGGGGTCACTTGTGGGGGGTTTGTACTGTTTGGGTACATCAGGGGCTCTGCAAATGCAACGTGACGCCTGCAGACCAATCCATTTAAGGCTGCATTCCAAATGGCGCTCCTTCCCTTCCGAGCTCTGTCATGCGCCCAAACAGTGGTTCCCCCCGACATATGGGGTATCAGCGTACTCAGGACAAATTGGACAACAACTTTTGGGGTCTAATTTATCCTGTTACCCTTGTGAAAATACAAAACTGGGGGCTAAAAAATCATTTTTGTGAAAAAAAAAAAAGAATTTTTATTTTCACGGCTTTGCGCTATAAACTTTAGTAAAACACTTGGGGGTTCAAAGTTCTCAAAACACATCTAGATAAGTTCCTTGGGAGGTCTAGTTTCCAATATGGGGTCACTTGTGGGGGGTTTGTACTGTTTGGGTACATCAGGGGCTCTGCAAATGCAACGTGACGGCTGCTGACCAATCCATTTAAGTCTGCATTCCAAATGGCGCTCCTTCCCTTCCGAGCTCTGTCATGCGCCCAAACAGTGGTTCCCCCCCACATATGGGGTATCAGCGTACTCAGGACAAATTGGAAAACAAATTTTGGGGTCCAATTTATTCTGTTACCCTTGTAAAAATACAAAGCTGGGGGCTAAAAAATCATTTTTGAGAAAAAAAAAAAAATTATTTTCACGGCTCTGCGTTATAATCTGTAGTGAAACACTTGGGGGTTCAAAGCTCTCAAAACACATCTAGATAAGTTCCTTAGGGGGTCTACTTTCCAAAATGGTGTCACTTGTAGGGAGTTTCAATGTTTAGGCACATCAGGGGCTCTCCAAACGCAACATGGCGTCCCATCTCAATTCCAGTCAATTTTGCATTGAAAAGTCAAATGGCGCTCCTTCCCTTCCAAGCTCTGCCATGCGCCCAAACAATGGTTTACACCCACATATGGGGTATCAGCGTACTCAGGACAAATTGCACAACATTTTTTGGGGTCCAATTTCTTCTCTTACCCTTGGGAAAATAAAAAATTGGGGGCAAAAAGATCATTTTTGTGAAAAAATATGATTTTTTATTTTTACGGCTCTGCATTATAAACTTCTGTGAAGCACTTGGTGGGTCAAAGTGCTCACCACACATCTAGATAAGTTCCTTAGGGGGTCTACTTTCCAAAATGGTGTCACTTGTAGGGAGTTTCAATGTTTAGGCACATCAGGGGCTCTCCAAACGCAACATGGCGTCCCATCTCAATTCCAGTCAATTTTGCATTGAAAAGTCAAATGGCGCTCCTTCCCTTCCAAGCTCTGCCATGCGCCCAAACAATGGTTTACACCCACATATGGGGTATCAGCGTACTCAGGACAAATTGCACAACATTTTTTGGGGTCCAATTTCTTCTCTTACCCTTGGGAAAATAAAAAATTGGGGGCGAAAAGATCATTTTTGTGAAAAAATATGATTTTTTATTTTTACGGCTCTGCATTATAAACTTCTGTGAAGCACTTGGTGGGTCAAAGTGCTCACCACACATCTAGATAAGTTCCTTAGGGGGTCTACTTTCCAAAATGGTGTCACTTGTAGGGAGTTTCAATGTTTAGGCACATCAGGGGCTCTCCAAACGCAACATGGCGTCCCATCTCAATTCCAGTCAATTTTGCATTGAAAAGTCAAATGGCGCTCCTTCCCTTCCAAGCTCTGCCATGCGCCTAAACAATGGTTTACACCCACATATGGGGTATCATCGTACTCAGGACAAATTGTACAACAACTTTGGGGGTCCATTTTCTCCTGTTACCCTTGGTAAAATAAAACAAATTGGAGCTGAAATAAATTTTGTGTGAAAAAAAGTTAAATGTTCATTTTTATTTAAACATTCCAAAAATTCCTGTGAAACACCTGAAGGGTTAATAAACTTCTTGAATGTGGTTTTGAGCACCTTGAGGGGTGCAGTTTTTAGAATGGTGTCACACTTGGGTATTTTCTATCATATAGACCCCTCAAAATGACTTCAAATGAGATGTGGTCCCTAAAAAAAAATGGTGTTGTAAAAATGAGAAATTGCTGGTCAACTTTTAACCCTTATAACTCCGTCACAAAAAAAAATTTTGGTTCCAAAATTGTACTGATGTAAAGTAGACATGTGGGAAATGTTACTTATTAAGTATTTTGCGTGACATATGTCTGTGATTTAAGGGCACAAAAATTCAAAGTTGGAAAATTGCAAAATTTTCAAAATTTTCGCCAAATTTCCATTTTTTTCACAAATAAACGCAAGTTATATCGAATAAATTTTACCTTTAACATGAAGTACAATATGTCACGAGAAAACAATGTCAGAATCGCCAAGATCCGTCAAAGCGTTCCAGAGTTATAGCCTCATAAAGGGACAGTGGTCAGAATTGTAAAAATTGGCCCGGTCATTAACGTGCAAACCACCCTTGGGGGTGAAGGGGTTAAACAATGTTTTAACTCAAAGAAAGAATCAGCTGCGATCCTGTTCTGTCCTGTCTGCATACTCTTTTGCATCCTTCTCTGCCCAGGATGTGATTTGATCAGACCATGTTACTGTACGTTCAGACTCAGCCATTACAAAGTACACAGCAGGCACACATTTATAAGATTATCTCAGCTCAGGAACATTTTTTTAAACACATCCATTTGTGGAGTCTATTTTTAATCTGAGATCTGTTGGTTAAAATGAACTTTTGTTGTGGCACAACCACTTTAAGCAATAAAGACAGTGATTACAAATCGCTAGAGAACTACATCAATGTGAAGATACAGCAATAACTAAAAATACCTTTAAAACAATCAAATACAGTCGATTAAAGACAACGGGAAAGATGTCCAAATAGATAAATTAAAGATCAATTTCAATGTAGAAGAAAAAAGCCCCTTGCATATTGTCACCTACCGAGGCTTCCTCAGGCATAGTGGTAAGGCCCAGATATGAGCAGATAAAATTAAATTAGAATTCATTAAATCGCAAAGTCTTTACTCGGAAATTGAATTTTACTGCAAAGATATTTTTGTCAATTCAGTGTTCCTTATTATACAGAGGGTCTAAACATAAGATGTAAAAAACAAAAAAAAAAACATAATATCACTTCACTCCCCTTTTCCGCTGCCAACCCTTCCTACTTTTAGCCACCATTGCTCGCTGCATCTTGTGTGTCTTCACTCTATTCTGGGACTTGCTGCTGCGACCAGGCCGCGGACATCCCTGTACGGCATGCTGACATGACACATCAGTCATCATGACACCTGAATTTGAATTGCATTCTGAGGCATGACATAGATTAATAAAAACACAGAACTTAGGGACACAATGGCGGAAATAAAAAATTTGGAAGTTGAGCAGTAAGCAGCAATGGTGGCCAGAAAGGTGAACTGTGGGTATTATTTTCTTTTAGTGTTTTTAACCTTTTCTTTGCCTTCCATGTTTTAGTAAAATGGAGGCCAGCTTGCCTACATATTCTTGTAGAATATATATTTTTGTAACATTTGTGTAGAAATCAAGTCCTCTAAAAAAACAATCACCCAACTCTAGTTAGTAATGGTCTTCAAATAGGGCAAAATGATTATTTAAAGTAGGTATCATTGTTTAGATAGCAATAAGCATATCTGCCGCATTTGTTAAAAACACAACAGTTTAAGTGTCAAAGGTCCTGTTTGGTGAAATTGTATTAAAACGGAATCCAAAAAGTCTCAATAGCGCAAATGCAAAAGACTTGGGCAAAGTCATATGATCGAGGATATTCAATGGTTGCAGAAGAATTGTAACTTATGTGCATGTCAAAGAGAGCAATGGTATTTAATAAACCAAAAGTAAACAATTATGCATAAAAGCTCCCTGCTCCATCCTACATACTACTTTCTCCTTACGTAAAAAGTTTTTTTTTTTATAAATATATTATTGGGTCTGGAAGGCAGATGGTGGATACATCATACTGTCTGGGGGTCGGGGGAGGACATCACAATATTTGTGAAGCTGTGGAGACAATACTTTATATAAGGAGTTAAGCAGCCATCATACTGTATGAGGGTCTGTGGGCAAACATTGCACTTTATGGCAGTTGTAGTGAATATTATACTATGTGGGAGTCTATGGAGGCCATCATATTTTGTATGGAGCCTGTGGAACCACCTTACTGAGTGTGATGTTGTGGTCACTATCATTCTTTGTGGGGGACAGTGATTACTGTAACACTGTGTGGGAGGTTGTGCTGACCATCCTAATGTATGGGGTTTGTGTTGTCCATCATACTCTGTGGAGGTCATCATACCAAGGGAGGGCTTGTGGAAGCTATCATACTGTGTGGGAGCCTATGAGGGCCACCATACTGTATGTGTAACCTGTGGAGGCCATCATACTATATGGGGGCTCTTGTGGATATGATACTGTTTGGGGGGCTGCCTGCTGTGACCATGACACTTTACAGGGTACTATAGAGGTCATCATAATTTGTGGTCTTTGGGGGCATCATGCATCATATTGTGTGTGAAGACTATAGGGTAATTAACCTTTGCGGAGTGCTATGGGGAATCATACTGTGGGGGGGGTTGCAGAATGCTATATGGGATACCGTGTGGTGGAATTTACTGAGTGTATAGATTTGGGTTTGGGGTGTATCTAAAGTGTCTATTTTGTAGTGAGAGAGGTCTTTAATAAGGCAGACCTCTGTTCTGTTATGGAGTTCAGAATAATGCATGTCTAGAGGTCTGTATTTGTGAGTTTGGTGTTTTTAGCTTTATTGGGATCTTGTACTTATGGCATATTAAGGTGGGCTTAGAGATCTTTATTATTTAGTAGGCTTATCTTCTGATTTACCACCTGTAAGGCAGTGTGCGCACAAACGCCAAGTTTCCCCGAGGAAACTGCTTCTAAAAACACAACAGCATTGGTTTCTTTTAGGCATCTTGTGGAGATTGACTTGACTTTTTGGATTGCTACTTCAAATAGGTGGTACTAGATTTGAAGTCTTTTTTCTCTCTGAAGAGGCAATATGCATATTTAATTTCCCAGATTAGCATTGTATGACTTAGGGTACCGTCTCACAGTGGCACTTTTGTCGCTACGACGGTACGATCCGTGACGTTCCAGCGATATCCATACGATATCGCTGTGTCTGACACGCAGCAGCGATCAGGGACCCTGCTGAGAATCGTACGTCGTAGCAGATCGTTTGGAACTTTCTTTCGTCGCTGGTCCCCCGGTGTCATCGTTGGATCGGTGTGTGTGACACCGATCCCAACGATGCGTTCGCTTGTAACCAGGGTAAACATCGGGTTACTAAGCGCAGGGCCGCGCTTAGTAACCCGATGTTTACCCTGGTTACCGTCGTAAATGTAAAAAAAAACCAAGCAGTACATACTCACATTCCGGTGTCCATCAGGTCCCTTGCCGTCTGCTTCCCACACTGACTGACTCCCGGCCGTAAAGTTAAAGCAGAGCACAGCGGTGACGTCACCAGTGCGGGAAGCAGACGGCAAGGGAACTGACGGACACCGGAATGTGAGTATGTACTGTTTTTTTTTTTTTACATTTACGACGGTAACCAGGGTAAACATCGGGTTACTAAGCGCGGCCCTGCGCTTAGTAACCCGATGTTTACCCTGGTTACCCAGGGACCTCGGCATCGTTGGTCACTGGAGAGCTGTCTGTGTGACAGCTCTCCAGCGACCACACAACGACTTACCAACGATCACGGCCAGGTCGTATCACTGGTTGTGATCGTTGGTAAATCGTTTTGTGAGACGGTACCCTTATAAGTCTTCTTACATATGTCAGTCTCTGCAAGGAGAAACACTACCCCTTAGATCCAGTCAGAAGCCTCTCTACAGCCAAATCAGATTTATGCTCTGAACTAACGACCCCAACACCCCAAAGTACCGTGTCTGCAAATTGACATTCTGGTTTGGCTTTTATGCCCAGTCATGAGGCAAGTCTTTTTAAAGGGTTGATATTGACTTTTAGGATTGCGACTTCCAATCTGTGGCTGTAGAGTTCAAGTCCTGTTTCTCTCTGAAGAGTGAATTTACAGTATACCAATAGCTGCTTCCCATCTTCAATCTTCCAAATAAGTTTATTATTATTTTAGTCATAGAATGACACTTCTGGAAGCCACAATCTATTGTAGATATCCTGTTATTGTTAGTTTGTTCTCTAAAAGATTGAATTCATAATGTTTATATGAAAAACAGATAAAGAAACCTATGATGAGTAGTGTTGAGCATTCCGATGCTGCAAGTATCGGGTATCGGCCGATACTTGCTGTATCGGAATTCCGATACCGGGATTCCGATACTCTTGTGGTATCGGGTATCGGGTATCGGAACAACATTTTATTTTAATTCTCTCTTTTACACATTTTAACATTGTTAAAATGTGTAAAAGAGAGAATTAAAATAAAAAATATCGCTATACTCACCTGTCCGACGCAGCCGGGACCTCAGCGCAGGAACCGGCAGCGTTGTTTGTTTAAAATTCCCGCTTTTACATGGTTACGCGAACTCCCGGCTTGTGATTGGTCAGGGCGCCCATGTTGCCGGGCCGCGGACCAATCACAGCAAGCCGTGACGAAAATACGTCACGGCTTGCTGTGATTGGTCCGCGTCCCGGCAACATGGCCGCCATTAACCAATCACAAGCCGTGACGTCACGGGAGGCTGGACTTGCGCGCTTTTGAAAAAGCGCGCGTGTCCAGCCTCCAGTGACGTCCCGGCTTATGATTGGTTGCGCCGCGATCAACCAATCACAAGCCGGGAGGCTGGACACGCGCGCAATTTTAAAATGCGCGCTTGTCCTGCCTCCCGTGACGTCACGGCTTGTGATTGGTTAATGGCGGCCATGTTGCCGGGCCGCGGACCAATCACAGCAAGCCGTGACGTATTTTCGTCACGGCTTGCTGTGATTGGTCCGCGTCCCGGCAACATGGCGCCGTGACCAATCATAAGCCGGGACGTCACTGGAGGCTGGACACGCGCGCTTTTTCAAAAGCGCGCAAGTCCAGCCTCCCGTGACGTCACGGCTTGTGATTGGTTAATGGCGGCCATGTTGCCGGGACGCGGACCAATCACAGCAAGCCGTGACGTATTTTCGTCACGGCTTGCTGTGATTGGTCCGCGGCCCGGCAACATGGGCGCCCTGACCAATCACAAGCCGGGAGTTCGCGTAACCATGTAAAAGCGGGAATTTTAAACAAACAACGCTGCCGGTTCCTGCGCTGAGGTCCCGGCTGCGTCGGAGAGGTAAAGTATAGCGATATTTTTTATTTTAATTCTTTCTTTTACACATTTATATGGTTCCCAGGGCCTGAAGGAGAGTTTCCTCTCCTTCAGACCCTGGGAACCATCAGGAATACCGTCCGATACTTGAGTCCCATTGACTTGTATTGGTATCGGGTATCGGTATCGGATTGGATCCGATACTTTGCCGGTATCGGCCGATACTTTCCGATACCGATACTTTCAAGTATCGGACGGTATCGCTCAACACTAATGATGAGTCATTGTATGATAATTGCCTCTTTTACTTTCAAACATTTGTGCAGTTGTTCTTGGCTCCGAATTTACAAATTAATTCGCCAGCTGCAGAACATTCAAACATTCTCATCGAAAATTTAAATTTGTTGAATTATTTCATTGATAATCATTTTTTTTCCCAAATATAACTGCAGAGGTGTCTGTATGCAGATTTCCAATGCAGATCAAACTTCTCTTTAAAGCGAAAACTTCAGTTTGCATAAAATAGACATTCTTGATTTTTTTTCTTTATACAGAAAATGGTACCGATTTGTAAAGATACTGTAAATCTTTACAAAATAGAAAAAAAATGAGGACAGAATATAGTGAAGATATTTAGCATAGATCTCCTTGAAAAACACATTTTGCTTTCAAGGCACACTTGCAACTGGGAATTTTAGATGTTTGGTCTAGGGCAGTGTGTTAAACAAACTTGAGTGAAGCACGGGAGAAGACCTACAGGCTGGAGCTCAAGTGAGTTGGTAGATCAAGATGAGTAATAAAATATAGGATGGTGCAGAATTGTAGAAAGATGTCTTGAATTGAAAGAGAATTTTACACGTATTTCTACAAGAAACAGATAACCAGTGAAATGAGTGACAGAGAGCAGTGCCGTTAGTACAAGTGCCAGACTGGAAGAATAACCTGGCTGTTGCACTCAAGATGGATTGAAGCAGAGGCAGTCAGTTTAATTCAATGCCAATTAGCAGTGTTACAGTAAACATGGCGAGAAATGATTATAGTCTGGATCAGTGTCATGGTGAGGTGGCGACAAAGCTAATTGTTAACAGGTTTATATTTTGTTTCCCTGCTCATAGACAGTACTTAGGGCATGCTAGGACTAAATGTGAATGAAGCATTACATGGATGATGTTGAAATCAGTAATATGTATTGTGATAAATTCACTGGCAGAGTTCTAGAGAGGAGATATGCAGCACTGAGATTATCTTAAGTAATATAAACCTTGGAAAAATCATCCAGCACACTTACTGAGGATATGTTTAGTGCTAGGATGATTGAACAGCTGTAGATTGGGAGGAGTAGAGAGGATAAATACCCAGCTTTCTAGAGCATTTGGATGGGTGGGTATGGAGATGTAATTTTGTGTTAGGAAAGCTGAATGTATGGAGATCGCAGGTCTTCTGTATTGAATGTCCTTTGCTAAAGGACTTGGAAGCTGGAATCTAGGTAAGGTGGGCTAACCAGCTCTATTGTATGGACTTGTAACTTTTTGTTTTAACTTATGCCAGACAAAGGCTGTATTTATGTTTTCTGGTGACGTGATTTATGAGGATTGCAATAAACCAGGTGGACTTTAAATAGAAACGGTTCCTATGTCTACCTCTTTAAGAAGTTGAGTAAGCCAATCTACCACAGTTGGTGTTAAAAGTGAAGGCAAGTTCCCCAGGAAGGAAGTGTGATGGCTGTGAGCAAACTGCATGTCCTGGGTGAAGGCGGCTATAGGGATGGAACTGCGGTCAGACAAAATGGAGGACCTGATCAAGCATCTGGTCCAAAGCTAGCACCTGCAGCTGCAACAGCAACAGCACCGGGAGCAGCAGCAACAGTACGCACCAGCAATAGCTTTGACAACAGCAACAACAGATTGATTTACTCACACAGGCGATTTGTGGCAAAGCCGCAGCTCCGACTCCAATGTCAGCTGATTATTTCACTGTCTGGAAGGTGGTGAGGAGAGATTTGCAGAAAATGACCCTGAGTGATAACATAGAGGTCTTTTTAAACCATTTTTGAAAGGGTCGATGATAGAGAGAAACTCCTGTCAGAGCAGTTGATGGAAGTCCTTGCACCAAAATTAACGGGGAAGACACAAAAGGTCTACTATAATTTAGCCTTAAATGATGCCAAAGAATATGAAAAATTGAAAAAATAAATTTTGGCACACATTGGGGTGACAATGTCTGTCATGGCACAACGGGTCCACTGCTGGGGATATCACCATGACAAAACATTGCTCCCAAATGTTTGATTGGCTGTACCTTGTCCAAAAGTGGTTAAGTCGGAGTCCTCTACCCCAGCGCAGATGGTGGAGCAAGTTGTAATGGACCACTATGTGCTCTCTCCTTCGAGTCCGATGTAGACATGGGTTGCCCAGGGTGATCTCCGAAATGCTGATGATTGGTCGGAGTGGTCGAAAGGTATTAGGGGATCAATGATTCCTTAGTGAGGCAACTTACTTCATGCTGGGGCAGAGGTTAAAAAGGGGGTGGGGTGTCCAAGTCCAAGGGGGCAGCAGAGGTAATGCCGGAGGCCTAATCTGTAATTTGCAGGAGATGTAACGGCCCAGGTCATATAGCTACCCAATGTCCCCTGACCACCAAGCAAATGGACTGTAGCATGGGATGCCAGTGTTCATTCTATTCTTATCCATCTTGCAGTGTGGACTATTCACCCAGTAAGGGGCCCCAAGTTTGTTCTGTGAAAGTGAATGGTCTGCAAATTTCTGAACTACTAGACTTAGGGAGTTTGATGACCCTCATGAGGGTCACACTCTCTCTACAATTTTTCACTGGAAAGAAGGTGGGCATTGGCTACATTCACGGGGATGCTAAATACTCTCCGGTGGCCTAAGTGACCATTGAGATGGCCAAAGTACTGTCTCCCATGAGTTCAGGGTGGTTCATAATTTATTGCACCCAATTATCATAGGCCGGTACTTTGTATTGATTTAGGACTTGTAGGGGAGGAGCGGAGACCTCAATTGAAAGAGAAATGGGTTGGCCCCTAAAAAGTTTCACCCACCACATAGTCTAAAAGTTTTCCCTTTTGTGTAATGAGAGAAGAGAAGAAAATAGTATCTACTGAGGCAGATATTCCTGAGACAGGAGTAATGAGAGAAAATTTTGGGTTTACCCAACATAGGTACCTATTTCTAAAAGCAGTGCTCAATAAGGTAACCGTCATAAACAGCTTAACACGGGAATCTGGGTCTGACATCAGGTTTCCCTATTTCATGTTCAGTTCTCCCACAACCTTCTTCTCTCCTCCACACTTGTACTGTCCTCATCCAAATGTCTCCAAGACTTCTGCTGTGTATCCCCCATCCTCTAGAATTCTGTGCCAGAGCACATCCGATTATCCGCCACACTCAAAACCTTTGGACGGAACTTAAAATTAATTTGTTCTAGAAAGGTTACAGCCTGCTAAGTAAAACCTGTAAAAAGTGAAGATAGTTCCAGCTTCTAGTAAAATACCAAATTGATATTTAAAAAAAAACACAACATGAAGAGCAGACATACGAAAAACTTGTCAGATGACAAATGCACTTGCAGGGTGCAGCAGGCCCCCGATAATAAATGCTAAAATAGCACAGGTGCAAGCTACTGATGAGAGCAACCACCCACTCACCTAAGCATTAGAGGGGTTAACTGCCTAGTAGCAAAAATGCACCCAGGTAAACGTACCTTCACACGAAGCGACGCTGCAGCGATAGCGACAACTATGCCGATCGCTGCAGCGTCGCTGTTTAGTCGCTGGAGAGCTGTCACACAGACCGCTCTCCAGCGACCAATGATGCCGAGGTCCCCAGGTAACCAGGGTAAACATCGGGTTGCTAAGCGCAGGGCCGCGCTTAGTAACCCGATGTTTACCCTGGTTACCAGCGTAAAACTAAAAATAACAAACAGTACATGCTCACCTGCGCGTCCCCCGGCATCCGCTTCCTGTACTGTGTGAGCGCCGGCCCTAACAGCAGAGCGGTGACGTCACCGCTGTGCTTTTACTTTCACTTTAGGGCCGGCGCTCAGTCAGAGCAGGAAGCGGACGGCAGGGGACGCGCAGGTGAGTATGTACTGTTTGTTTTTTTTACTTTTACGCTGGTAACCAGGGTAAACATCGGGTTACTAAGCGCGGCCCTGCGCTTAGTAACCCGATATTTACCCTGGTTACCAGCGTAAAACATCGCTGGTATCGTTGCTTTTGGTGTCAAACACGACGATACACGGCGATCTGACGACCAAATAAAGTTCTGAACTTTCAGCAACGACCAGCGATATCACAGCGGGATCCAGATCGCTGCTGCGTGTCAAACACAATGATATCGCTATCCAGGACGCTGCAACGTCACAGATCGTTGTCGTTCTCGTTGTAAAGTCGTTTCATGTGAAGGTACCTTAAGGCCTGCAGAAGACACTATTCACACAGATAAATGTGATGCACAGTGTCTGGACAGCCTATTGATCATGCCCATAGTATTAGCAGGCGGGCCGTCCAGCACTATATATATATACATGCAACACACAAGAAACAACATAAAGGGGCCCTGTCGCACCCTGCAAAAACATGATAAAAAGTGCAAAAAAAGATGAAAAATTAAATAATGTATATCTGCTCTTCATGTTGTGTTTTTTTGAGTTTTTCTATGTTAGCTGTTTTTGATATTAGAGTAGGACTTGCAAATTTATGAGGACCCTTGACATTGGGTTGCAAGCTTATCCATTTTTGCCAAATTGTAACTAATACCTCATCTTATGTAT
This sequence comes from Ranitomeya variabilis, assembly GCF_051348905.1. Lineage (NCBI taxonomy): Eukaryota > Metazoa > Chordata > Amphibia > Anura > Dendrobatidae > Ranitomeya > Ranitomeya variabilis. The sequence continues at coordinate 529,321,077 of NC_135237.1, read as the reverse complement.
TATATACATTATTTAATTTTTCATCTTTTTTCACTTTTTATCATCTTTTTGCAGGGTTCGGCAGGGCCCCTGTTGTGAATTCTGCTCTTGGGTTCCCTCCGGTGGTTGTTGGCGGTAATACAGTTGTCCCTGGGTTGCAATCCTGAGCAGGTGTCCCTGCTGATTGCAGCTCTCTCTCTGGGTATTTAGGTTTGCAGGATCCATTAGTCCTTGCCAGTTGTCCATTGTTCTTGGAGGTCTTACATCTCTGTCTGGTTCCTCCTGCCCTGCAGCCAAATCAGCCAAGATAAGTGTCTGGGTTTTGTTTCTGCAGCTCACATGCTGTGTGCTTTATTATTCAGTACTATTCATTGTTTTTTCTTGTCCAGCTTAGACTGTGTTTGGATTTTTCAGTCATGTTGGATTCTCAGGAGATGCAGATATACATTCCATGTCTTTAGTTAGATGTGGAATTTTTGTATTATCTGCTGTGGATATTTTTAGGGTTTTAATACTGACCGCTTAGTATTCTATCCTATCCTTTTCTATTTAGCTAGAGTGGCCTCTTTTGCTAAATCCTGTTTTCTGCCTGCGTGTGTCTTTCCTCTAATACTCACAGTCAATATTTGTGGGGGGCTACCTATCCTTTGGGGTTCTGCTCTGAGGCAAGATAGAATTCCCATTTCCATCTATAGGGGTATTTAGTTCTCCGGCTGTGTCAAGGTGTCTAGGATGTGTTAGATACACCCCACGGCTACTTCTAGTTGCGGTGTCAGTTTAGGGTTTGCGGTCAGTACAGGTTCCACTTACTCCAGAGAAAGTCTCATGCGGCTCCAAGGTCACCGGATCATAACAGTACAACTGGCCAATAATGAGTTAAATGCATCTCAGAAGAAGGGAAGAAAGGTGTTGAGCCATTTTTTTTTCTGTAGCCTGTTTTGTCTTTCCTTCCCTCTTTTTCTCTGTGTGGCTGAGGAGTCTTGTGCTAGCATGGATGTTCAGGGATTAGCTTCTCGTGTAGACCAGCTTGCTGCTAGGGTACAGGATATTTCTGATTATATTGTTCAGACTCCAGTTTTAGAGCCTAAGATTCCTACTCCTGATTTGTTTTTTGGGGACAGGTCCAAATTTTTGAGTTTTAAAAACAACTGTAAACTGTTTTTTTCTCTGAAACCTCGATCCTCTGGTGATTCCATTCAGCAGGTTAAATTTGTCATCTCCCTGCTGCGTGGTGATCCTCAGGTTCGGGCATTTTCCCTGGAATCTGGGAATCCGGCCTTGCTTAATGTAGACGCCTTTTTTCAGGCTTTAGGATTATTATATGATGAACCAAATTCTGTGGATCAAGCGGAGAATACCTTGTTGGCCCTGTCTCAGGGTCAAGAAGCGGCAGAATTGTATTGTCAGAAATTTAGAAAATGGTCTGTGTTGACTAAATGGAATGATGATGCTTTGGTGGCAATTTTCAGAAAGGATCTTTCTGAATCCATTAAAGATGTTATGGTGGGGTTTCCCACGCCATTCGGTCTGAGTGATTCTATGTCTCTGGCCATTCAGATTGATCGGCGCTTGCGGGAGCGCAGAACTGTGCGGGCTGTGGCATTGTCCTCAGAGCAGATGCCTGAGCCAATGCAGTGTGATAGGATTCTGTCTAGAACGGAACAACAAGGATTCAGACATCAGAATAGGTTGTGTTTTTATTGTGGCGATGCTTCTCATGTCATTTCAGTCTGCCCTAAGCGTACAAAGAGGATCGTTAGTTCATTTACCATCAGTACTGTACAACCTAAATTTCTGTTATCTGTGTCCTTGATTTGCTCATTGTCATCATTTTCTGTCATGGCGTTTGTGGATTCAGGTGCCGCCCTGAACTTAATGGACTTTGAGTTTGCCAGGCGTTGTGGTTTCCCCTTGCAGTCTTTGCAGAACCCTATTCCTTTAAGGGGCATTGATGCTACACCTTTGGCTAAAAATAATCCCCAGTTTTGGACACAGTTGACCATGTGCATGGCGCCAGCCCATCAGGAAGATTGTCGTTTTCTGGTGTTGCATAATTTGCATGATGCTATTGTGCTGGGTTTTCCGTGGTTGCAGGTACATAATCCTGTGTTGGATTGGAAGTCTATGTCTGTGACTAGCTGGGGTTGTCAGGGGGTTCATAATGAAGTTCCTTTGATGTCAATCTCCTCTTCTTCCTCTTCTGAAGTTCCAGAGTTTTTGTCTGATTTTCAGGATGTATTCGATGAGCCCAAGTCCAGTTCCCTTCCACCGCATAGGGACTGTGATTGTGCGATTGACTTGATTCCAGGCTGTAAGTTTCCCAAGGGCAGACTTTTCAACCTGTCTGTGCCTGAACATACCGCCATGCGGAATTATGTTAAGGAGTCTTTGGAGAAAGAGCATATTCGGCCATCTTCTTCACCGTTGGGAGCGGGATTTTTTTTGTTGCTAAGAAGGATGGCTCCTTGAGACCCTGTATTGATTATCGCCTCTTGAATAAGATCACGGTCAAGTTTCAATACCCTTCACCTCTGCTTTCCGATTTGTTTGCTAGGATTAAGGGGGCTAGTTGGTTTACGAAGATTGACCTTCGGGGGGCATATAATCTTGTTCGTATTAAGCAGGGTGATGAATGGAAAACTGCATTTAATATGCCCGAAGGCCATTTTGAATACCTTGTGATGCCATTCGGGCTCTCTAATGCTCCATCTGTTTTTCAGTCCTTCATGCACGATATCTTCCGGACTTATCTTGATAAATTCATGATTGTATATTTGGATGACATTTTAATTTTTTCCGATGATTGGGAGTCTCATGTGGAACAGGTCAGGATGGTATTTCAGATCCTTCGTGATAATGCTTTGTTTGTGAAGGGGTCTAAGTGTCTCTTTGGAGTGCAGAAGGTTTCTTTTTTGGGCTTCATTTTTTCTCCCTCATCTATGGAGATGGATCCGGTTAAGGTTCAGGCCATTCATGATTGGATTCATCAACCCACATCCGTGAAGAGTCTTCAGAATTTTTTGGGCTTTGCTAATTTTTATCGCCGTTTCATTGCTAACTTCTCCAGTGTTGTTAAACCCTTGACCGATTTGACGAAGAAAGGTGCTGATGTGACGGATTGGTCCTCTGTGGCTGTCTCTGCCTTTCAGGAGCTTAAACGCCGATTTTCTTCTGCCCCGGTGTTGCGTCAACCGGATGTTTCTCTTCCATTTCAGGTTGAGGTTGACGCTTCTGAGATTGGGGCAGGGGCCGTTTTGTCTCAGAGGGATCCTGTTGGTTCCTTGATGAAACCGCGTGCCTTCTTTTCCCGTAAGTTTTTGCCTGCTGAACGCAATTATGATATCGGCAATCGGGAGTTGTTGGCTATGAAGTGGGTGTTTGAGGAGTGGCGACATTGGCTTGAGGGAGCTAAGCACCGTTTTGTGGTCTTGACCGATCATAAAAATCTGATTTACCTCGAGTCTGCCAGATGGCTGAATCCTAGACAGGCTCGATGGTCCTTGTTTTTTTCCCGTTTTGATTTTGTGGTCTCGTATCTTCCGGGTTCTAAGAATATTAAGGCTGATGCCCTCTCTAGGAGTTTTTTGCCTGATTCTCCTGAGGTCCTTGAACCGGTCGACATTCTGAAAGAAGGGGTGGTCCTTTCTGCCATTTCCCCTGATTTACGACGGGTTCTTCAGAAATTTCAGGCTGACAAACCTGACCCCTGTCCAGTGGGGAAACTGTTTGTTCCTGATAGATGGACTAGTAGAGTGATTTCTGAGGTTCATTGTTCTGTGTTGGCTGGCCATCCTGGTATTTTTGGTACCAGAGATTTGGTTGGTAGGTCCTTTTGGTGGCCTTCTTTGTCACGTTATGTGCATTCTTTTGTGCAGTCCTGTGGGACTTGCGCACGGGCCAAGCCCTGTTGTTCCCGTGCTAGTGGGTTGCTTTTGCCTTTGCCGGTCCCTGAGAGGCCCTGGACGCATATTTCTATGGATTTTATTTCTGATCTTCCGGTTTCCCAGAGGATGTCGTTTATCTGGGTTGTTTGTGACCGGTTCTCTAAGATGGTTCATTTGGTGCCTTTGCCTAAATTGCCTTCCTCTTCTGATTTGGTTAAAATGTTTTTTCAGCATGTGGTTCGTTTGCATGGTATTCCGGAGAATATTGTGTCCGACAGAGGTTCCCAGTTTGTTTCTAGGTTTTGGCGGGCCTTCTGTGCTAGGCTGGGCATTGATTTGTCTTTTTCTTCCGCATTTCATCCTCAGACAAATGGCCAGACCGAGCAAACTAATCAGACTTTGGAAACTTATTTGAGATGCTTTGTGTCTGCTGATCAGGATGATTGGGTGGCTTTCTTGCCATTGGCTGAGTTTGCCCTTAATAATCAAGCTAGTTCGGCTACCTTGGTTTTGCCCTTCTTTTGTAATTTTGGTTTTCATCCTCGTTTTTCTTCGGGGCAGGTTGAGCCTTCTGACTGTCCTGGTGTGGATTCTGTGGTTGACAGGTTGCAGCAGATTTGGGCTCATGTGGTGGACAATTTGGTGTTGTCTCAGGAGGAGGCTCAACGTTTTGCTAACTTTCGTCTGTGTGATGGTTCCCGGCTTCGGGTTGGGGATCTGGTCTGGTTGTCTTCCCGTCCTGTTCCTATGAAGGTTTCTTCCCCTAAGTTTAAGCCTCGGTTTATTGGTCCTTATAGGATTTCTGAGATTATTAATCCGGTGTCTTTTCGATTGGCCCTTCCGGCCTCTTTTGCTATCCATAATGTCTTCCATAGATCTTTATTGCGGAAATATGTGGTGCCCGTGGTTCCCTTTGTTGATCCTTCGGCCCCTGTGTTGGTTGATGGGGAGTTGGAGTATGTGGTTGAGAAGATTTTGGATTCTCGCTTTCCTAGGCGGAAGCTTCAGTACCTTGTCAAATGGAAGGGTTATGGCCAGGAGGATAATTCTTGTGTTTTTGCCTCTGATGTCCATGCTGCTGATCTGGTCTGTGCCTTTCATCTGGCTCGTCCTGATCGGCCTGGGGACTCTGGTGAGGGTTCGGTGACCCCTCCTCAAGGGGGGGTACTGTTGTGAATTCTGCTCTTGGGTTCCCTCCGGTGGTTGTTGGCGGTAATACAGTTGTCCCTGGGTTGCAATCCTGAGCAGGTGTCCCTGCTGATTGCAGCTCTCTCTCTGGGTATTTAGGTTTGCAGGATCCATTAGTCCTTGCCAGTTGTCCATTGTTCTTGGAGGTCTTACATCTCTGTCTGGTTCCTCCTGCCCTGCAGCCAAATCAGCCAAGATAAGTGTCTGGGTTTTGTTTCTGCAGCTCACATGCTGTGTGCTTTATTATTCAGTACTATTCATTGTTTTTTCTTGTCCAGCTTAGACTGTGTTTGGATTTTTCAGTCATGTTGGATTCTCAGGAGATGCAGATATACATTCCATGTCTTTAGTTAGATGTGGAATTTTTGTATTATCTGCTGTGGATATTTTTAGGGTTTTAATACTGACCGCTTAGTATTCTATCCTATCCTTTTCTATTTAGCTAGAGTGGCCTCTTTTGCTAAATCCTGTTTTCTGCCTGCGTGTGTCTTTCCTCTAATACTCACAGTCAATATTTGTGGGGGGCTACCTATCCTTTGGGGTTCTGCTCTGAGGCAAGATAGAATTCCCATTTCCATCTATAGGGGTATTTAGTTCTCCGGCTGTGTCGAGGTGTCTAGGATGTGTTAGGTAGACCCCACGGCTACTTCTAGTTGCGGTGTCAGTTTAGGGTTTGCAGTCAGTACAGGTTCCACCTACTCCAGAGAAAGTCTCATGTGGCTCCAAGGTCACCGGATCATAACAGGCCCCTTTATGTTGTTTCTTTTGTGTTGTATATATAGTGCTGGACAGCCTGCCTGCTAATATTATGGGCGTGATCAATAGGTTGTCCAGACACTGTGCATCATATTTATCTGTGTGAATAGTGTCTTATGCAGGCCTTACCTGTGTGCATTTTTGCTACTAGGCAACCAACCCCTCTAATGTTTGGGTGAATGGGTGGTTGCTTTTATCAGTAGCTTGCACCTGTGCTGCTTTAGCATTTATTATCGGGCGCCTGCTGTACCCTGCGAGTGCATTTGTCATCTGACAAGGTTTTCGTGAGTCTGCTCTTCATGTTGTGTCAAATTGATATTTTACTAGAAGCTGGAACTTTCTTCACTCTTTCTACATTTCCAACACAAGTAGTCGACTCACGCTTCCATGCACACTGGATTTCTATGGACTTCAATGATGTTCTGGCATTATTTCTCTTTTTTGTCTGCTATGACACCCGCCACCTCACCACCACTGGAGCTGCCAAACTCCCAACCTACTGTCTCATTCCCCATTATCACGTAGAATGTAATCACCCAAGGGCAGGCCCCTCCTGCCCTCTGTACCAAACTGTCTTTGTTAGTTTGTTCACTGTAATTTATATTTGTATTTTGTATGTAACCCCTTCTCATGTACAGCACCTTGGAATCAATGGTGCTCTAAAAATATAATAATATAATACGTACATGCAAAGTGAAAAAGGGGAGTTGGATAGGCGGCTCACCATTTTTGAAAACTCTTCAGGGAAGTAGAGTCCATAAACGTAGTCCTGGTCCTGGGCGTATTAGTGAACAGGAATGCAAAAGGAAATCTTCCAGCACAGTAGGAACTTAAAACTTCTTGTTTGTTTAGAACTTATTAAAAGGAAATGTTGTACAACACAGAGAGAAATCCCAGGGGAAAACAGACTGACGCATTTCGATTAGAGAGTCGTAGTCATAGACTAATTTAGAGAATCATATTCAATCATATTTGCATAATAATATAATAATAATAATAATATTAATTCATGGTTCTGAATAGAGATGAGCGGATTGATCATCAAAGGATCAAGTTTGAGTCCCATTTTCTGAAATCTGCGGTTTCCTGCAAATTCAAATATTTTGAGATTTGATTTATAGATCGCATAAATACAAACAAATTTGCTCTGCACCACTTCTCACACTGCCAAACTATCAAAGATCAAGCTAATGTCCAGGGCAATGAAGTAATAGCTTTGTAAGATGCATATGTAGGTCCTGGAGTGGCCTAGCCAGTCTCCCGATCTCAACCCCATAGAAAACCTTTACAGGGAGTTGAAAGTCCATGTTGACCAGCGAGATGCCCAAAACATCACTGCTCTAGAGGAGATCTACATGGAGGAATGGGCCAACATACCACCAACAGTGTGTGCCCACCTTGTGAAGACTTACAGAAAAGGTTTGACCTCTGTCACTGCCAAAAAAGGATAAATAACAAAATATTGAGAAGAACTATTGTTAATGACCAAATCCTTATTTTCCACCATAATTTGCAAAATAAATCTTGCCAAATCAGACAAGGTGATATTCTGCATTTCTTTTCTCATTTTGACTCTCATAGTTGTGGTCTACCTATAATGTCAATTTCAGGCCTCTCTTATCTTTTTAAGTGGGAGAACTTGCACATTGGTAGATGACTAAATACTTTTTTTTCCCCACTGTAGATGCAAGGCAATAAACAAACTCACCCTCCACCAGCTGCCGCAGGTCTGGGAGTCTGTGATCAGCACTGATGTGAGAGCTCAGCTAGACGCAGGAAAGAAAGTGATCCAATTCCCATTATGTTGTGGGTAAAATCAAAGATTTATTCTTGTTCATTTAAAAGATTGTATCAAAAAACATTTACCAAAAATATATGGAGAAAGAAGGGAAACATGGGAGGCAAAACATATAATTATCAGACGCGTTTCACACCAAGTTTAAGAAACGTGTATGATGATTATACGTTTTTCCTCCCATGTTTCCCCCCTTTCTCGATATATTTTTGGTAAATGTTTTTGGATACCTTCTTTTAAATGAACAAGAATAAATCTTCGATTTTACCCACAATGTACCAGGAGCTGGATCACTGTCTTTCCTGCTACTAAAGGATGTAGAGTGTACAGTGATTGTCAGTACTTGTGCATTCTAAGATCAGCGGTTCCCAGCAGAGCACACTTTGTATGGTAGAGTCGTTTTCCATGTCAAGAGTCACTAGGTAAGTAGTCTCTCACTTGTAGAGTGTAAGCTCCTATGTTCAGCTGTTTCCACTCTCTTCTCCACCACATGTATTTTCCTAGCTATTACAAGTTTTCCAGTATTGAGGTTAGGGCAAAATTTACTTGCCTCAAATTGAATTTTTGGAAAAAATTAGGTGAAGCTGGCAAATTCGAATTTCAAAAGATTCGTTCATCTCTAGCTGCAAAGCAAAATTGCACATCATCTTTATAAAGTGTGACATACATAAATTAAAATAATCTAGACTTGATCTGTAAACTATACCCAAGGCTATTATTTTGATATCTGTATGACCTTTTCATTCTAAAATTAAAATGTGACTGTACTAACAATTTTGGGCACTTTCATTTTTTTTTAATTTCCCTCCACCACTCTCACTGCACATCTTTTTTTTTCAATCCTGTTTTCATCTTATAGGTTGTAAGCTTGCAAGCAGGACCATCACTCATCCTGTAATTGTATTACTGAGTTACTATATAATGTCTTTATTGTCTGTACATGACTAGGCTTAATTGTAAAGTGCTGCGGAATATGTTGGCATTAAATAAATGAAAAAAAAAATTATTTATATTGTTATGTAGACCAGATACAATATCAGATCTCCAGGTCAGGGATTATTTGGGATTCAGCAACCATAATATGGAAAGTTTCAATGTAATATTGAATAAGGCTATGTGCTCATGATCAGGAATAGTAGCGTCTTTGACGCAGCGTATTTCTACATTACGCACCTGTGATTTTGAACTATGCGCATTTACCACATCTGATGACAGTCTATTGGGAGAAGACGCCCAAAAGACTAAGCGTATTCACTACAGAAATTTGCATGCTGCGGCTCAGAAATCAGCTCTGCAGGTGAGTTTGCGCAGTGTTAAAAAGGAGCATAGTGGACCTGGGATTTCTATAAATTCCATCCGCTGCACTTTTAATGTAGAACACAGCGTTTTGTATTCAGGAAAAATATGCTGCTTCCAAAGCGCTCCTGATTGTGGGCATGCAACCTAAAGAAAAATGAAAAAGCCTGGAACTTTAGGAAATTTCAACAAATTAAGGCAAGAGCTTAATCATGTAGCCTGACACCATGTCATGGTACCTGGGAATACTAAACATAAATAGAGCATGTTTAAGGATACACTGCAAGAAACTCAGAGAAAACTAACTGTATACCCTCTGGTAATAAAATGTACAGGAAAAAAAAGAAATCATTCTAAATAAGACAGAGCAAAGTTTAATAATACAAAAACAAAGGGTAATCAAAAACTTGCAGGCCAAGAATGCAGAAGTAGCATTTCTCGAGTGTAAATATCTCAATAAGAAATGTAAAAAATAAATCAGGCTAAGAAAGTTAGCTATTGAGACACAAATCAACAATAACATTAACAAAATCCCCCCAAAATGCATAAATATATCAAGGCCAAAAAGAAAAAAACTATGGCATAGACCCCTTAGAAGTTGATGACAATAAGATTATTATTGAGGACAAAGAAAAGGCTGGGATATTAAACAGGCACTTTTCATCCATGTCCACCAATGAACTAACTGTTCCAAGGAACATTCAACAAGGCAAAAATCAAAGTTCACCACCTGATATAACTAGTTTAACACGAAAAGAAGAACACCTACATCTGAACAAATTAAATATTGACAAATCCACTGGCCCAGGCATTCACCTATGGATATTGAGGGAATTGAGCTCAGTAATTGACAGATACATGTATCTCATCGTCTTAGACTCTCTTGTAAGAAGGTTTTGTGCCATAGGATTGGAGGATGGCTCACATTGTACCGATATATAAGAAAGATAAGAAGGCTGATCCAGGCAACTACCATCTGGTAAATCTGACATCTGTAATGTGCAAAGTTTTTGACGGCATTATAAGAGATGATCCAAAGAAATATATTTCAGAAAATAATATAAGAAATTACAACCAACATGGATTCATGAAGAATAAGTTGTGTCTAACTAACATGTTGGGTTTTTACGAGAAGGTAAATGCTAATCTGGATATTGGTAATGCGAGTAATGTGATTTATCTGGACTTTGCAAAGGCATTTGATACTGTGCCATATAACAGCCTTATACTGAGGCTCCACATGCAAGAACTAAGGGACACTATATGCAGATGGGTAAGGAACTGGCTAAAAGTCAGGAAACAAATTGTGTATTTACTTTAAATGGGAGTATACTAGGGGCAACAGAACAAGAGGACTTAGGTATTCTGGTTAGAAGTAAGCTTAGCAGCAGCACTCAATGTCAAGCAGCAGCTGCAAAAGTAAATAAGATTGTAGAGTACATGAAAAACAAGACATAAAATCCCGTGATTCTAAGGTATTGTCACCCTCTATAAATCACTTGTGAGGTCACATCTAGACAATGGGATCCAGTTTTGGTTCCATATTTAAAAAAGGATATTCAGAAATTAGAGACAGTTCAAACATGGGCAACTAGATTATTACGAGTGATCGAAGGCCTCTCATATTATGAGAGGCTGGAAAAGTTGGGCTTGTTTAGCTGACAAAAAAGATGTCCCAGAGGAGATCTCATTTACATGTATTAATGCAGGTTTGGTCAATACAAAGGACTGGCATATAACTTATACCTTCCAAATGCCATACTAAGGACCAGGGGCCCCTCATTATGGGTAGAAGAAAGGCGATTCCGGAAGCTAAATAGGAAAGGGTTCTTTACAGTAGCCGTAAGACTATGGAATGCTGACCACAAGAGATATTAATTGCAAACACTAGAACAGCTTATAACATTGTGGGTATAGATACTTTACTGCTGGAAAATCTATAATTGGTAAAGAAAGGTTGAACTTGATGGACCTTAGTCTTTTTTCAACCTATGTAACTAAATATTTTATCCACTTATATAGTGTCATTAAAGGGAGCCTGTCACCAGAAAGAATGCTATTAACTTGCAGATATGTGATAATTAGTATTGAGCATTCCGATACCGCAAGTATCGGGTATCGGCCGATTCTTGCGATATCGGAATTCCGATACCGAGTTCCGATACTTTTGTGGTATCGAGAATCGGTATCGGAACCATATTCATGTGTAAAATAAAGAATTAAAATAAAAAAATATGGATATACTCACCTCTCCGGCGGCCCCTGGATCTTACCGATGTAACCGGGAGCCTCCGTTCCTAAGAACGAGCCCGTGAAGGACCTTCGATGACGTCGCAGCTGACGTCGCGGCTTCTGATTGCTCACGTGAGCGGTCACATGAGCGGTCACGCGACCAATCAGAAGCCGCGACGTCATCGAAGGCCCTTCACGCGCTCATTCTTAGGAACGGAGGCTCCCGGTTACAGCGGTAAGATCCAGGGGCCACCGGAGAGGTGAGTATATCCATATTTTTTATTTTAATTCTTTATTTTACACATGAATATGGATCCCAGGGCCTGAAGGAGAGTTTCCTCTCCTTCAGACCCTGGGAACCATTCAGATACTTTGCGTCCCATTGAAATGCATTGGTATAGGGTATCGGTATCGGCGATATCCGATATTTTTTGGGTATCGGCCGATACTATCCGATACCGATACTTTCAAGTATCAGACGGTATCGCTCAACACTAGTGATAATAAATCTGCTTGTTAATATCATTATTAACGTGTCAGCTCCTGCACTTAGACGAAAGCTGTTCTGAGAAAATAAATTTTACTTCCCCTGCAGGATGCAAGCATCAGTCACGGGGCAGCATCGGCAACGGGTTCAGACACTGTTCTGAGTATACAGATTGTCGCTTGTAGAGGCACCCAAGCCCTGACTGACAGGTGGCCCTAATGTATAGCAACTGTCAGCCAGTGCCGGGGGCATGGAAACAGCCACCGCTCTCTAATATCAGAGAGGTAACTGAACCGGCACCACCCCGTGACTGAAACCGGAACAATGTGGGGGATAAAGTTCATTTTCTCCCCACAGTGTTCAGCTAAATGCAGGCACTGGGCAGGTTAATAACACTATTAGCCTGCCAATTAACCCCAGACCTGCAAATTAATAGCATGCTTTCTACTTGACAGATGCACACCATGCACACCAAATTGCCACCATGTATTTGTTCTTATGTTAATACCCTGCCTAACAAGCGCTATGTCTAGTATATGTGATAAGGCAAAACATAATGTTAAAAATCCATTTCCAATATGAAAATTAGTTTCAGACTAGTCAAGGGGGTGTTTGTTTCGCCAGACTAGACCTTATAATTATCATATTACAACACCACTGTGGGTGGGACAACATAGTTTGCAAGATCCGGCATCACCTATGTCTCACGCATAATTTAATTTCATTCAGTGGTGAAGCCGGGGAACATGCACATGAAATAACGGAAGGTGTTGTATGTGCGAAGCTTAGATACAGACATCTTTGATGCCGGCTCTTGCAAATCATGTTATCACACTTACAGAGAAACCAAGCCCTTTGACCAATCTGAAACAAATTAGCATATTAGAAACTGATTTTTAAATTTTTCTTCCATATACTGCGATCACATATACTGCACTGCACAAATGACTTGTTAGGCAGTTTGGAATAATTGAGGAGGTGATAGGTTCCCTTTAACTTACAAAACGCTTTACAGACATTATTGCTGTCCCCATTAAGGCTAACAATATAAGTTCCCTATTAGAATGTCTTTGGAGTCTGGTAGGAAACTGGAGTCACCACTAGTGTTGAGCGATACCTTCCGATATGCAAAGGTATCGGTATCGGATTGGATCGACCGATATCCAAAAAATATCGGATATCGCCGATACCCGATACCAATGCATATCAATGGGACACAAAATATCGGAATGGTTCCCAGGGTCTGAAGGAGAGGAAACTCTCCTTCAGGCCCTGGGATCCATATTCATGTATAAAATAAAGAATAAAAATAAAAAATATTGATATACTCACCCCTCTGACGGCCCCGGCTCTCACCGGTCCAAGCGTCTGCCTCCGTTCCTGCAGAGTGAAGGACCTTCGATGACGTCCCGACTTGTGATTGGTCGTGTGACCGCTCATGTGACCGCTCACATGACCAATCACAAGCCGCGACGTCATAGAAGGTCATTCACTCCCTGCATTCTTAGGAATGGAGGCACCGCTAAGAGCCAGGGTCCGCCGGAGGGGTGAGTATATAAATATTTTTTATTTTTATTATTTATTTTTTATATGAATATGGATCCCAGGGCCTGAAGGAGAGTCTCCTATCCTCCAGACCCTGGGAACTATATGCACCGCACACTTCCGATTTCCGATATCGCAAAAATATCGGAACTCGGTATCGGAATTCCGATACAGCAAATATCGTCCGATACCCGATATTTGCAGTATCGGAATGCTCAACACTAGTCACCACGCAAATATGGGGAGAGCATGCAGATCCCTTACGGATAGTAAAAAATATATTTCACCATATGCATATTTCTCTTTTTTTTATGTCGTACTGCATCGCTTTTGTTCCATATTGTTATTCAGGTTTTCCTTATTTGTAATCTATTTTTATTTCAATATTATTTAATGAGAGAAAAAATTGTGGAATTGGGTGGAGGATTCCGTCCAACACTCTTCTAGTTCATACAGTTTCATTTACCTTTTAACTTTTGGTAGAAATGCCTTCAGCATTAATAGACCTAGTTTGAGCAATTTGCGCTACTGAGATCTTCTGTGCCACAAATTGATTTAGTTCCCTGTCTCTTGATCTTTCTATAATAAGCCTTTTTTTCACAGTGGCAACCAGAATTGTATTCCATCAGGTGAGAATTCACTGCTTAATAGTCTGTATGGGAGCAAAATTACACTACATTGAAAGCGTTAGTATTTTAATGCATTGCAGAGTGGGTCTCCATCAAATTGGATGAGAGTGGACAATCTAATTGTGTCCGACTTCACTGATACAACCTTCTCTTAAAAGCAACTTATTGTAAAATGAGCAGAATTAATTAATTGGTTTGATATATGTGTTGAAATCTTGTTTCTGCTTATTTTATGATTCAGGTTAAATAATATTGATGAGCAAATCTAATGATAACCGGTTTAGCAGATCTGCTCAAAATTGGACAGGAAATATTTTTTGCATTTAATATATTCTGTGTGAATTGAATCTGCATTATTTTCTGAGATTTCTCCAGACCCAAAAGTATAATTAACCGAAGTAAAAAAAAAATATGCCCATCTCACACCCTATCTGATACGTCCAGCCACACAGTCCTTCTTCGCTTAGGTCTTAAGGGGTCAGTTCTGGTCTAGTTTGCCTAGTCTTGGCATCTTCAACCCCTCCACACTCAACTGGGCCTTAACAGGAATTAGCCATATAAAATAGGCTGTTAACCTGTAGATATGAAGTTAATTTTCAGTTTAATAGCATTCTGACACCATGCGGCACAGACACTGAGAGTCTCGCTGCCTGGAGGAAATTCCCTAGGGTGAGCCCCAGTCTTTCAGTCACAGGGGTGGAGCTGACACGTTTGCAGTCACAACTCTGTGCATAGAGAGTGGCAGCTGTATCCGCACCTCCGGTACTAACTGTGAGCAGGCTCGGCATTAGAATTAGTTGTCTGTCAGTGCCGGGTGAGTGGTTACAGCCACCGCTCTCTATGCACATTGCAGTAGCTGAAACCATACCGGTGTCACCCTTGTGACTGAAAGACCAAGGCTGCCAGGGAGAATAAAGTTCATTTTCTCCCATCATGACCAATGCGGCATCATGTCAGAATGCCCTTAACCTGCAGATTAACCTCATTTCTGGCAGGTGCAATTTGAGTATATTTTTTATAATGTTTTTGTACTAAGTGAATTATCAAAAATTTAGAGAAGATTGAATCTACAATTTAACAGTTATTGAATTTATTTGGAATCATGTCATTAATCTCTATTAGGAAATTGTCACTCTCGGACATATGTTAGGAGTGCTGATGACACAGCACACAAATACAACAGGATGAAAAAGAGGGAGGAAGGCCCTAACAGTAGGGATCGAGGGATGAGACACCTCCTGACCCCAACCTGTATCTGTCCCTAAGCTTCCCTAACACCCTATGTGGGTCTTTCCTCATAGAAAAAGGCACAAGGAATCGGAACTCCCACAGCAACACCACCAAAACAGGAGAGCTCCTCACCCCTAACTGGTCTGAACAGAAGAACTCTATTACTGATGATCAGCTGATGGGTCATGTTACTATTAAAAGTTAGGTGGGAGTGGTTACCAACCAAGATCAGCTGACCAGCCTAAAATAACAGCCAGCAAGAGACAAAAGTTAACTCTTGCTGGACCACAAGAAAAAAACATCCTTTAAATGTCAGCAGAACCAGAGCTGACACAAATCCCATAATAAATCATAGCAGAAATATAGGACAATTATTTTCAAAACTCAATTTTAATGAAAAACATAGTGTCAAAAAGTTTTCGCACAATGTCTAACTAAGGACTAGAATGTATTTTTTGTTATGCCTAGAGTCAGTCTGCAGGTTACTGAAAAAATCAAATGTGAAGGATTCATATGGGCATCTTGTCTATCGGTAAAGCTGAGCACTACAGCAAGAGTTACACTCTCCTGCTGCATCACTGCAGGAGAAACAACACATTTTACAGTTTCTATTAACATCTATGGGCTGTCATTATAATCGTGTAATAATTGGACCTGTTGGGTTTTCGAGAACAAGAGGTACTCTTTGTAGCCTTGTGTCCAGCTAGTAACTGAGAGGTGCTAATTGGTGATTCCATCTGTTGTTACTAACTCATCTGTGGAGAGTAGATTTGCACTGGTGTTTTTAATGAATCCACACATGGTATTTGTTGACCAATGCCTTTTTCCCATCATTTGTACAATCTGTTACCCATAGGTAAAAGACAAAGCAGTAGTCCAAAGTCAGTGGCAAATGGAGTGTACAACTGATAGATTTCTACAAACCTAGTGTCACATCTCCACCAGAACCTGCTCCTGCGACTTCTGCTTGTGTCACCAGGTGCCGCCATATTTACTCTACTGTTGGTATTGGTGATAGAAGGGATGTAAAAACCAGAAACTCTGGATGGTGGGCTCTGTCCAGCCACTAAGGTTAGAGCGGCTGGGATCTGAAGCGCCATCCAGTCTGACATTATAGTTGTGTGTGCTTCCATCTGAAGTTATCAGCTCACTGCTCCAGGCAATTTAAGAGCACCACACCCTACTAAAGCTCCTAGCTTGCTGCTGGAAGCTGACAGATATAGCTTGTGCTTTTCTGGTTAGGTGTGTGTCTTACGCCCCTGTTTGGTTTTTGTGTTTTCCTGTTTTGACTTCAGCTTATATTTCTCCCTATTCTTACGTATCCTCCTTGACATGATTTCTTGGACTGTTGACAGCCCTTCAGTGGTAGCATTCCACTGGGTCCTGTTGTAAAACCAGATCCATGTACAGGGGTTAAGGGTATCATTATTTCTCTGGAATATGCCAGATAGAGTGGCTTGTGTCAAGTATGCCCGAAGTGACCTTTTGAGCCAGTGGCCTGGACAAGTTTTACATCAAGTAAATTGGTTTTCGTTTAGCAACTTTTTTGTCATTTTTGTGGTAATTTTTTTTCAAAATGTAATTTACACCAGACGATGTTTTTTTGCATTTTTTTTTATCTCTGTAGCATTCAATACTGTTTTAATATGCTTTGAAAATATTTTAAAAAGACTACTGAAACGTGGAGTAAAAATTACATTACAAATATTTTTTTTTAACTTTCTGCTTTCTTCTATTCTTAATTTTTTTTTTAAATAGAATTGTTACATCTTAAGGGTGAAACTTTTTAGAAATGTCAACTTTACTGCAAATTTACACAGAATGATTGTTAGTAGATCGTTCTGTGTCCACAGTGTTGTCATTTTTCTTGGTATCACATGTTATGTTATCATAGGATGCTGTGGGGTCAAGAACGATTTTGAAAGAAGCTTAAAAATCATTTCACCCATTGAATGAGCATTTTGCTCATTCATTGGGTGACCATCAAGGTTGCAGTGTCAGACTAGGGTGCCAAGGGCCCACTGGTAACCAACTCCAGAGCCCCACTTTTCAGCTACATGCAAATGTGACATTATCCTCAATCACAAATTTATATAACAATGAACTGTGTAGATGGGTGGTGGCACACTCTTGCACAGGTGCACACGGAAAGATTCTCCTGTTGTCCTGTGGGCCAGTCCAAGTGTGGTTGGAAGAATAGAAGTAATAAGGCAAAGAGGAAGGCCAGGCAACCTAATGGCTTGAAACTATCAAGATAGCGGTGGAGAAGACCCTGATGAAGCTATCTAGGCTCGCAAAAAGTCAATCTTCCTACAGATCGCTCATCCACCATGGCTCTAGACTGAGCTGAAGGCTGTTTATTTCCTTAGTTTAACGTCATTAAATTTATCAACAAAAAGACGTGTATTACAAGACAATTCAAGACAATAACCCTAAAGCAATTTTTCTTTTGAGTGCTCTCATTTACATGCATTTTTATCCCATTTTTGATGCTGCGCTTTTTGACTCTTGTTGGTATGTCATCACACCAATAACCTGAATCCCAAATATAATCCCCAAGAAAGGGAATTGCAAAGGACTAACTGTGAGATAAATCAAGCTTTTCTGAGAAGAGCTAAAACTGTTTTTATTTAAAGAAAGTTAAAAAGATATATATATATATATATATATATATATATATATATATATATATATATATATATATATAGAATGAAAGGATATCACATCCGAAACATTGCCACGCCGTTTGGGCATTAAAGTCCACTTTTTGTATTTGAGTAGTGCTGTTTTCCTTTTTTTTTTCTTTTTTTTTCATTTATATACAGTGGGGCAAAAAAGTATTTAGTCAGTCAGCAATAGTGCAAGTTCCACCACTTAAAAAGATGAGAGGCGTCTGTAATTTACATCATAGGTAGACCTCAACTATGGGAGACAAACTGAGAAAAAAAAATCCAGAAAATCACATTGTCTGTTTTTTTTATCATTTTATTTGCATATTATGGTGGAAAATAAGTATTTGGTCAGAAACAAAATTTCATCTCAATACTTTGTAATATATCCTTTGTTGGCAATGACAGAGATTAAACATTTTCTGTAAGTCTTTACAAGGTTGCCACACACTGTTGTTGGTATGTTGGCCCATTCCTCCATGCAGATCTCCTCTAGAGCAGTGATGTTTTTGGCTTTTCACTTGGCAACACGGACTTTCAACTCCCTCCAAAGGTTTTCTATAGGGTTGAGATCTGGAGACTGGCTAGGCCACTCCAGGACCTTGAAATGCTTCTTACGAAGCCACTCCTTCGTTGCCCTGGCGGTGTGCTTTGGATCATTGTCATGTTGAAAGACCCAGCCACGTTTCATCTTCAATGCCCTTGCTGATGGAAGGAGGTTTGCACTCAAAATCTCACGATACATGGCCCCATTCATTCTTTCATGTACCCGGATCAGTCGTCCTGGCCCCTTTGCAGAGAAACAGCCCCAAAGCATGATGTTTCCACCACCATGCTTTACAGTAGGTATGGTGTTTGATGGATGCAACTCAGTATTCTTTTTACTCCAAACACGACAAGTTGTGTTTCTACCAAACAGTTCCAGTTTGGTTTCATCAGACCATAGGACATTCTCCCAAAACTCCTCTGGATCATCCAAATGCTCTCTAGCAAACTTCAGATGGGCCCGGACATGTACTGGCTTAAGCAGTGGGACACGTCTGGCACTGCAAGATCTGAGTCCATGGTGGCGTAGTGTGTTACTTATGGTAGGCCTTGTTACATTGGTCCCAGCTCTCTGCAGTTCATTCAATAGGTCCCCCCGCGTGGTTCTGGGATTTTTGCTCACCGTTCTTGTGATCATTCTGACCCAACGGGGTGGGATTTTGCGTGGAGCCCCAGATCGAGGGAGATTATCAGTGGTCTTGAATGTCTTCCATTTTCTAATTATTGCTCCCACTGTTGATTTCTTCACTCCAAGCTGGTTGGCTATTGCAGATTCAGTCTTCCCAGCCTGGTGCAGGGCTACAATTTTGTTTCTGGTGTCCTTTGACAGCTCTTTGGTCTTCACCATAGTGGAGTTTGGAGTCAGACTGTTTGAGGGTGTGCACAGGTGTCTTTTTATACTGATAACAAGTTTAAACAGGTGCCATTACTACAGGTAATGAGTGGAGGAAAGAGGAGACTCTTAAAGAAGAAGTTACAGGTCTGTGAGAGCCAGAAATCTGGATTGTTTGTTTCTGACCAAATACTTATTTTCCACCATAATATGCAAATAAAATGATAAAAAAACAGACAATGTGATTTTCTGGATTTTTATTTCTCAGTTTGTCTCCCATAGTTGAGGTCTACCTATGATGTAAATTACAGACGCCTCTCATCTTTTTAAGTGGTGGAACTTGCACTATTGCTGAATGACTAAATACTTTTTTGCCCCACTGTATATATATATATACAGTGGGGCAAAAAAGTATTTAGTCATTCAGCAATAGTGCAAGTTCCACCACTTAAAAAGATGAGAGGCGTCTGTAATTTACATCATAGGTAGACCTCAACTATGGGAGACAAACTGAGAAATAAAAATCCAGAAAATCACATTGTCTGTTTTTTATCATTTTATTTGCATATTATGGTGGAAAATAAGTATTTGGTCAGAAACAAACAATCAAGATTTCTGGCTCTCACAGACCTGTAACTTCTTCTTTAAGAGTCTCCTCTTTCCTCCACTCATTACCTGTAGTAATGGCACCTGTTTAAACTTGTTATCAGTATAAAAAGACACCTGTGCACACCCTCAAAAGTCTGACTCCAAACTCCACTATGGTGAAGACCAAAGAGCTGTCAAAGGACACCAGAAACAAAATTCTAGCCCTTCCCCAGGCTGGGAAGACTGAATCTGCAATAGCCAACCAGCTTGGAGTGAAGAAATCAACAGTGGGAGCAATAATTAGAAAATGGAAGACATTCAAGACCACTGATAATCTCCCTCGATCTGGGGCTCCATGCAAAATCCCACCCCGTGGAGTCAGAATGATCACAAGAATGGTGAGCAAAAATCCCAGAACCACGCGGGGGGACCTAGTGAATGAACTGCAGAGAGCTGGGACCAATGTAACAAGGCCTACCATAAGTAACACACTACACCACCATGGACTCAGATCCTGCAGTACCAGACGTGTCCCACTGCTTAAGCCAGTACATGTCCGGGCCCATCTGAAGTTTGCTAGAGAGCATTTGGATGATCCAGAGGAGTTTTGGGAGACTGTCCTATGGTCTGATGAAACCAAACTGGAACTGTTTGGTAGAAACACAACTTGTCGTGTTTGGAGGAAAAAGAATACTGAGTTGCATCCATCAAACACCATACCTACTGTAAAGCATGGTGGTGGAAACATCATGCTTTGGGGCTGTTTCTCTGCAAAGGGGCCAGGACGACTAATCCGGGTACATGAAAGAATGAATGGGGCCATGTATCGTGAGATTTTGAGTGCAAACCTCCTTCCATCAGCAAGGGCATTGAAGATGAAACTTGACTGGGTCTTTCAACATGACAATGATCCAAAGCACACCGCCAGGGCAACGAAGGAGTGGCTTCGTAAGAAGCATTTCAAGGTCCTGGAGTGGCCTAGCCAGTCTCCAGATCTCAACCCTATAGAAAACCTTTGGAGGGAGTTGAAAGTCCGTGTTGCCAAGCGAAAAGCCAAAAACATCACTGCTCTAGAGGAGATCTGCATGGAGGAATGAGCCAACATACCAACAACAGTGTGTGGCAACCTTGTGAAGACTTACAGAAAATGTTTGACCTCTGTCATTGCCAACAAAGGATATATTACAAAGTATTGAGATGAAATTTTGTTTCTGACCAAATACTTATTTTCCACCATAATATGCAAATAAAATGATAAAAAAACAGACAATGTGATTTTCTGGATTTTTTTTTCTCAGTTTGTCTCCCATAGTTGAGGTCTACCTATGATGTAAATTACAGACGCCTCTCATCTTTTTAAGTGGTGGAACTTGCACTATTGCTGAATGATGAATGACTAAATACTTTTTTGCCCCACTGTGTGTATATATATATATATATATATATATATATATATATATATATATATATATATATATATATATATATATATATATATATATAATGTATGTAAATATAATATAATATATATAAATATATAAATTTCATTGAAACAGGAGGGGACACACAAGAACAAGAACAGAGAAAGGTGGGTACACCTGGATATGTAAAATATTGGTATTATATATATCTCATACGAATTGCATCATCATATGTATCAAGATAATAATATGTGTACATACCATGACCAGAATAAGCAATAAAAGTGCAAATGCAAATAAAGTAAAGTGCAAGTGCAATCAGGTAAACTTAACCATGAACTAGACCTAGAAATGTATATATATATATATATATATATATATATATATATATATATATATATATATATATATATATATATATATATATATATATATATATATATATATATATATATATATATATATGCACTGCTCAAAAAAATAAAGGAAACACTAAAATACCATATCCTAGATATCATTATTATTATTTATTATTATAGCGCAATTTATTCCATGGCGCGTTACATGTGAGGAGGGGTATACATAATAAAAACAAGTACAATAATCTTAAACAATACAGGTCACAACTGGTACAGGAGGAGAGAGAACCCTGCCCGTGAGGGCTCACAATCTACAAGGGATGGGTGAGGATGCATTAGGCGAGGGTAGAGCTGGTCGTTCTCCGAATGAAATATTCCAGTTGCAAATTTTTATTCATTGCATGGTGGATTGTGTTCAGAACAATAAAAAATAACAATTATAAATGTAAATCAAAATTAATATCCCATGGAGGTCTGGATTTGAAATGATACTCAAAATCAAAGTGGAAAATCAAATTACAGGCTGATCCAACTTCAGTAAAAAAGCCTCATGACAAGGAAAAGATGCTCAGTATTGTGTGTGCCCTCCACATGCCTGTATGACCTCCCTACTGTACAATGCCTGGGCATGCTCCTGATGAGGCAGCGGATGGTCTCCTGAGGGATCTCCTCCCAGACCTGGACTAAAGCATCCGCCAACTCCTGGACAGTCTGTGGTGCAATGTGACGCTGGTGGATGGAGAGAGACATAATGTCCCAGATGTGCGCAATCGGATACAGGTCTGGGGAATGAGTGGGCCAGTCCATAGCCTCAATGCCTTCATCTTGCAGGAACTGCTGCCACACTCCAGCCACATAAGGACTGGCATTGTCCTGCATTAGTAGGAACCCATGGCCAACCGCACCAGCATATGGTCTCACAAGGGGTCTGAGGATCTCATCTCGGTACCTAATGGCAGTCAGGCTATCTCTGGCGAGCACATGAAGGGCTGTGTGGCCCTCCAAAGAAATGCCACCCGACACCATTACTGGACAACTGCCAAACCCGTCATGCTGAAGAATGTTGCAGACAGCAGGTTGCTCTCCATGGCATCTCCAGACTCTGCCACATCTGTCACATGTGCTCAGTGTGAACCTGCTTTCATCTGTGAAGAACACAGGGTGCCAGTGCCAAATTTGCCAATCCTGGTGTTCTGTGGCAAATGCAAATCATCCTGCATGGTGTTGGACTGTGAGCACAACCCCCATCTGTGGACGTCAGGCACTCAGACCATCCTCATAGAGCCGGTTTCTAACCATTTGTGCAGACAAATGCACATTTTTGGCCTGCTGGAGGTCATTTTGCAGGGTTCTGGCAGTACTCTTTCTGTTCCTCCTTGCACAAAGGCTGAGGTAGCGGTCCTGCTGCTGGTTTGTTGCCTTCCTACGTCCCCCTCCACATCTCCTGGTGTACTGGCCTGTCTCCTGGTAGCGCCTCCAGCCTCTGGACACTACACTGACAGACACAGCAAACCTTCTTGCCACAGCTCACATTGATGTGCCATTCTGGATGAGCTGCACTATCTGAGCCACTTGTGTGGGTTGTAGAGTCTGCCTCATGCCTCCACGAGTGTGAAAGCAGAACCAACATTCGAAGGTGACCAAAACATCAGTCAGAAAGCATTGGTACTGAGATCTGGCCTGTGGTCCTCACCTGCAGAACCACTCCTTTATTAAAGGTGTCTTAAAAAAAGGTGATTTACAGTATCATACAGTCCATGCCATGGCAGATACACATCATGAACCCAGACTAATGCAACATGTACATACAGTGGGGCAAAAAAGTATTTAGTCATTCAGCAATAGTGCAAGTTCCACCACTTAAAAAGATGAGAGGCGTCTGTAATTTACATCATAGGTAGACCTCAACTATGGGAGACAAACTGAGAAAAAAAAATCCAGAAAATCACATTGTCTGTTTTTTTATCATTTTATTTGCATATTATGGTGGAAAATAAGTATTTGGTCAGAAACAAAATTTCATCTCAATACTTTATAATATATGCCTTTGTTTGGCAATGACAGAGGTCAAACGTTTTCTGTAAGTCTTCACAAGGTTGCCACACACTGTTGTTGGTATGTTGGCCCATTCCTCCATGCAGATCTCCTCTAGAGCAGTGATGTTTTTGGCTTTTCGCTTGGCAACACGGACTTTCAACTCCCTCCAAAGGTTTTCTATAGGGTTGAGATCTGGAGACTGGCTAGGCCACTCCAGGACCTTGAAATGCTTCTTACGAAGCCACTCCTTCGTTGCCCTGGCGGTGTGCTTTGGATCATTGTCATGTTGAAAGACCTAGCCACGTTTCATCTTCAATGTCCTTGCTGATGGAAGGAGGTTTGCACTCAAAATCTCACGATACATGGCCCCATTCATTCTTTCATGTACCCGGATCAGTCGTCCTGGCCCCTTTGCAGAGAAACAGCCCCAAAGCATGATGTTTCCACCACCATGCTTTACAGTAGGTATGGTGTTTGATGGATGCAACTCAGTATTCTTTTTCCTCCAAACACGACAAGTTGTGTTTCTACCAAACAGTTCCAGTTTGGTTACATCAGACCATAGGACATTCTCCCAAAACTCCTCTGGATCATCCAAATGCTCTCTAGCAAACTTCAGACGGGCCCGGACATGTACTGGCTTAAGCAGTGGGACACGTCTGGCACTGCAGGATCTGAGTCCATGGTGGCGTAGTGTGTTACTTATGGTAGGCCTTGTTACATTGGTCCCAGCTCTCTGCAGTTCATTCACTAGGTCCCCCCGCGTGGTTCTGGGATTTTTGCTCACCGTTCTTGGGATCATTCTGACCCCACGGGGTGGGATTTTGCGTGGAGCCCCAGATCGAGGGAGATTATCAGTGGTCTTGAATGTCTTCCATTTTCTAATTATTGTTCCCACTGTTGATTTCTTCACTCCAAGCTGGTTGGCTATTGCAGATTCAGTCTTCCCAGCCTGGGGAAGGGCTACAATTTTGTTTCTGGTGTCCTTTGACAGCTCTTTGGTCTTCACCATAGTGGAGTTTGGAGTCAGACTGTTTGAGGGTGTGCACAGGTGTCTTTTTATACTGATAACAAGTTTAAACAGGTGCCATTACTACAGGTAATGAGTGGAGGAAAGAGGAGACTCTTAAAGAAGAAGTTACAGGTCTGTGAGAGCCAGAAATCTTGATTGTTTGTTTCTGACCAAATACTTATTTTCCACCATAATATGCAAATAAAATGATAAAAAACAGACAATGTGATTTTCTGGATTTTTATTTCTCAGTTTGTCTCCCATAGTTGAGGTCTACCTATGATGTAAATTACAGACGCCTCTCATCTTTTTAAGTGGTGGAACTTGCACTATTGCTGAATGACTAAATACTTTTTTGCCCCACTGTACAAATAACAATGAGCATGTTATCGCAAAGTGCAGATATCCAGTTGCCACCACAAACTTGAAAGGCTTCCTCCAGGTTTTTGACTATTGTTGGTATGTCATGTTTTCAATAAAGCTGCTCTGTTTTTCAACTTCCTGCTATTTGGATTTGACAAAACTTTATTGGTGCAATCATGTCCTGATTGCATGTAGTTTTTACCTGTAGATTTTCCACATCTCATGCAATTTTATGGGGAAAATCCACACATAAAAGTCAGCGTACTCATAAGAGATATTGACATGTAGTCAATTTTAACCCCTTCCCGACATGCGTCATACTAGTACTGCTCTGCGGGAACTGAGTTCCTGCAAACTGCAGTACTAGTATGGAGGCACAATCGCGCCATGTCACAGTGAGCACCGCGGCGATTGTGTGCGGGTGTCAGCTGTATGTGACAGCTGACACCCCGCAGCAATGCCCATGATTGGCGCTAGCACCAATAGTGGGCATTTAACCCCTCTGATGCCGCTCTCAGTAGTGACAGTGACATAGAGGGGCATAGTGCAGGGTCGGGGGTTACCTGCACTCTCCCACCGGAACAACGCGATGCAATTGCATTGTTCCGGTGTTCTCCATAGAGTCCCCGGATCCAAAATGAGCGTGGGGCTCCTTCCGGGTCCTGAAGTGAGGTGGCTTCCGGGTGCCTGCTGAGAACAGGCGCTGGAAAGCCTCCTGCACTGCCTGTCGGATCGCTGATCTGAC
This sequence comes from Ranitomeya variabilis, assembly GCF_051348905.1. Taxonomy (NCBI): domain Eukaryota; kingdom Metazoa; phylum Chordata; class Amphibia; order Anura; family Dendrobatidae; genus Ranitomeya; species Ranitomeya variabilis. Next base: position 529,295,484 of record NC_135237.1, on the reverse strand, counting down.
ACAGTGCTATGCAAAGTGTCAGATCAGCGATCTGATGTAATATAGTGATGACCCACCCTGGGACAATGTTATAAAGTTAAAAAAAAATGGAATGTATAAAAAAAAATCTCCAAATAAAGAAAAAAATAAATAAATATTTTCCAATAAATTCTTTTATTTATGTAAATAAAAAAAATAAAAGTACACATATATGGTATCGCTGCTTCCGTAATGACTCGCTCTGTAAAACTATCCCACTAGTTAACCCCTTCAGTGAACACCACGAAAAAAATAATAAAAAACGAGGCAAAAAACAATGCTTTATCATCATACTGCCGAACAAAAAGTGCAATAAAATGTGATCAGAAAGATGGAAATAAATAAACATGGTACCGCTGAAAACGTCATCTTGTCCCACAAAAAAAAGCTGCCATACAGCATCATCAGCAGAAAAATAAAAAAGTTATAGCTCTCAGAATAAAGCGATGCAAAAACAATTATTTTTAATATAAAATAGTTTTTATTGTGTAAAAGCGCCAAAGCATAAAAAAATACATAAATGAGGTATCGCTGTAATCATACTGACACGAAGAATAAAGCTGCTTTATCAATTTTACCACATACGGAACGGTATAAACGCCAACCCTAAAAGAAATTCAGGAATTGCTGGCTTTTGTTCATTGTTCATCAACTTGTCCTGCAAAAAACAAGAACTAACATGACTCTGTGGGCCAAAATATGGATAAATTATAGCTCTCAAAATGAGGTGAAGCAAAAACTATTTTTTGCAATAAAAAGCGTCTCTTAGTTTCTGACAGCTGCCAAACATAAAAACAGCTATAAAAACTTGCTGTAAATAGTAAATCAAACCCCCATTTATCACCCCTTTAGTTAGGGAAAAATAATAAAATTCAAAAAATGTATTTATTTCCATTTTCCCATTAGGGTTAGGGTTATGATTGGGGCTAAGGTTATGGTTAGGGTTTGGGCTAAATTTAGGGTTAGAGTTGGGACAAACTCTAACTTGGCTAGTGTTGGGGCTAAAGTTATCGTTGGGGCTAAAGTTCGGGTTAGGGTTTGGGCTAAAGTTAGGGTTAGGGCTGGGGCTAAAGTTAGAATTAGGGTTGGGGCTAATGTTAAGGATAGAGATGTGTTAAAGTTAGGGTTTGGATTATGTTTAGGGTTGGTGTTAGGGTTGGGATTAGGGTTAGGGGTGTGTCAGGGTTAGGGGTGTGGTTAGGGTTATGTATAGGGTTGAGATTAGGGCTGGTATTAGGGTTAGGAATGTGTTGGGGTTAGGGTTGGAATTAGGGTTAGGGGTGTGTTCGTGTTAAGGGTGTGGTTAGGGTTATAGTTGGGATTAGGCTTAGGGTTGCGTTGGGGTTAGGGTTTGAGTTAGAATTGGGGGGTTCCACTGTTTAGGCACATCAGGGGCTCTCCAAAAGCGACATGCCATCCAATCTCAATTCGAGCCAATTCTGCATTGAAAAAGTAAAATGGTGCTTCTTCCCTTCTGAGCTCTGCCGTGCGCCCAAACAGTGGTTCCTCCCCACATATGGGGTATCATCGTACATAGGGCAAATTGGACAACAACTTTTGCTGTCCAATTTCTCCTGTTACCCTTGTTAAAATAAAAATTTGGGGCTAAAAAAATATAATTTTTGTGGAAAAGAATATATTTTTGATTTTCACGGCTCTGCGTTATAAACTTTAGCGAAACACTTGGGGGTTCAAAGTTCTCACAACACACATCTAGATAAGTTCCTTGGGGGCCTAGTTTCCAATATGGGGTCACTTGTGGGGGTTTCTACTGTTTAGGTATATCAGGGGCTCTGCTAATGCAATGTGACGCCCCCAGACATTCCATCAAAGTCTGCATTCCAAAACAGTGCTCCTTCCCTTCCGAGCTCTGCCATGCGCCCAAATGGTGGGTTCCCCCCACATATGGGGTATCAACGTACTCAGGACAAATTGTACAACTTTTGTGGTCAAATTTCTCTTGTTACCCTTGGGAAAATAAAAAATTGCGGGCTAAAAGATCATTTTGTAGAAAAAAAATGATTTTTAAACTTTCACGGCTCTACATTCTAAACTTTAGTGAAACAATTGGGGTTCAAAGTGCTCACCACACATCTAGATACATTCCATAGGGGGTCTATATTTCAAAATGGGGTCACTTGTTGGGGGTTTCCACTGTTTAGGCACATCAGGGGCAATTACAGCCAGTTTTGCATTGAAAAGTCAAACAGATCTCCTTCCCTTCCGAGCTTTGCCATGCGCCCAAACAGTGGTTTACCCCCACATATGGGGCATCAGTGTACTCAGGACAAATTGCACAACAATATTTGGGGTCCAATTTCTCCTGTTACCCTTGGGAAAATAAAAAAATTGGGGTGAAAAGATGATTTTGGTGAAAACAATCTGATTTCTTTGTTTACGGCTCTATATTATAAACTTCTGTGAAGCACTTGGGGGATCAAAGTGCTCACCACACATCCATATTAGTTCCTTAAGGGGGTCTACTTTCCAAAATGGTGTCACTTGTGGGGGGTTTCCACTATTTAGGCCCATCAGAGGCTCTCCAAACGCGACATGGTGTCCGATCTCAATTCCAGCAAATTTTGCATTGAAAAGTCAAATGGCGCTCCTTCCCTTCCGAGCTCTGCCATATGCCCAAAAAGTGGTTTACCCCCACATGTGGGGTATCGGCGTACTCAGGACAAATTGTACAACGACTTTTGTGGTCCAATTTTTCCTATTACCCTTGGTAAAATAAAACAAATTGGATCTGAAGTAAAAATTTTGTGAAAAAAAGTTAAATGTTCTATTTTTTTTAAACATTCCAAAAATTCCTGTGAAGCACCTGAAGGGTTAATAAACTTCTTGAATATGGTTTTGAGTACCTTGAGGGGTGCAGTATTTATAATGGTGTCACTTTTTTGTAAGCTCATGAGAGCTTACAACCTACAATGAGGTGGGGGTAGATAGAAAGTACAGGTGTGTATTTACAATGATGGTCCAGCCATCTTAAGGGGGTGGAAGATAGATGGAGATAGTGAAAGGGCTACACACACACACAAACCTAAAATGACCTTGATTAGTTAATGTGTTAGGCAGCTCTGAACAAATGTGTTTTGAGGGAGCCCCTAAAACTATGCAAGTTGTGGATGGTCCTAATATCTTGTGGTAGAGCATTCCAGAGGATTGGCGCAGCACAGGAGAAGTCTTGGAGTCGGGAGTGGGAGGTACGGATTAATGCCGAGGTTAGTCGAAAGTCATTTGCAGAGCGCAGCGGTCGGTTAGGCCGATAGACCAAAATGAAGGAGGAGATGTATGGGGGTGCCACACTGTGGAGAGCTTTGTGGGTGAGAACAAGAACTTTGAATTGTATCCTGTAATGAATGGGCAGTCAATGTAATGACTGGCGAAGAGTGGATGCATCTGAGTAACGATTAGCCAGATGGACAACTCTGGCAGCTGCATTAAGGATGGACTGGAGAGGGGAAATTCGAGTAAGGGGGAGGCCAATTAATAGAGCATTGCAGTAGTCCAGGCGGGAGTGGATCAGGGCGACAGTGAGGGTTTTTGTTGTCTTCATGGTAAGAAAAGGGCGGATTCTAGAGATGTTCTTTAGGTGTAAGCAGCACGAGCGGTCAAGAGATTGTATATGGGATGTGAAGGAGAGATCGGAGTCAAACAAAACACCCAGACAGCGCACCTGCTGCCGGGGTGTTATTATGGTGCCACCCACGGAGAGGGAAATGTCAGATTTAGGGAGGTTAGTAGATGGCGGGAGCAGTAGAAGTTCAGTTTTGGAGAGGTTGAGTTTCAGATAGAGAAAGCCAAATCTGCTGATGGTCTGTCCAATTGGGGCTGTGTAGAGGGAGAAGAGAAGGGGGCCAAGGACTGAGCCCTGGGGTACCCTGACAGTGAGAGGAAGAGGACATGAAGTGGAACCAGAGAACAGCACACTGAAGGAGCGGTCAGAAAGATAGGAGAAGAACCAGGAGAGCGCAGTGTCCTTAATGCCTAGTGACTGGAGCCTAGAGAGTAGGAGAGGGTGGTCAACAGTGTCAAAAGGTGCAGAAAGGTCGAGAAGAATGAGCAGAGAGTGGTCACCATTACATTTTGCTGTCAGAAGGTCATTGGTCACCTTGATGAGTGCAGTTTCTGTCGAATGTAGGGGCGGAAACCGGACTGTGAAGGGCCTAGGAGGGAATGAGTGGAGAGGTAACGGGTAAGGCGGAAGTAGATCAGGTGCTCCAAGAGTTTAGAGATGAAGGGGAGATTGGAGACCGGTCTGTAGTTGTTTGTGCAGGATGGGTCGAGGGTGGTTTTTTTTAGTAATGGAGTAATGATAGAATGTTTGAAGGAGGAGGGGAAAATGCCAGAGGAGAGGGAGAGATTAAAGATTGTGGTTTGGTGAGTTGTGACAACTAGAGAGAGAGACTGAAGGAGGTGTGAGGGAATGGGGTCGGTAGTGCATGTAGTCGGACGAGAAGATGAGAGGAGCTTGGAGATTTCTTCTTCTTGTGATGGGATCGAATGTGGAGAGTGAGCCAGGGGAGATGCAGGGAGGGATTTGATTGCACTTGGTGTCTGGGAGCGGATTTCCTGATGGATATTGTCTATTTTCTCTATAAAGTGGGAGGCCTGGTCATCAGCACAAATGTCTGTGATAGGATATTGTGCTTTTGGCCTGAGAAGGGAGTGAAAGGTGTTAAAAAGTTTCTTGGGGTTGCTGGATAGTGAGGAGATCAGGGTGATGTAGTAGGTTTGTTTGGCGAGGTGAAGGGCAGAGTTATAGGTTCTTAACATAAATTTGAAGTGTGTGAAGTCTTCTGGTGTGCGTGATTTCCTCCATAAGCGTTCAGCACTCCTAGAGCATCGCTGGAGAAATCGGGTTTGCGATGTGAGCCAGGGCTGTTTCACTCTGTGTTTGGAGGTTCCGAGGGTGAGGGGAGCTACTTGTTCAAGGGTGCTTCTAAGAGTGTCATTGTAATGATGTACAGCCAGATCAGGACATGAAAAAGAAGAGATTGGGGACAATGATGAGTGTAGGGAGTCTGAAAGTGTATGAGGGTTAATGGCATGTAGATTTCTGAATGTGTTGTAGGTAGGAGAGTGCTGGGGTGGGGGAGGAATTGTGAGTGTGAAGGATAGAATGTTGTGGTCAGAGAGGGGAAGCGGTGAGTTATCTAGGTAGGAGATTGAACAGAGCCGGACAAAGACCAGATCCAGGGTATTACTGTCTTTGTGTGTTTCAGAGGTTGAGAGCTGTGAGAGGCCTAGAGAAGTGGTTAATGATAGAAGCTGGGATGCAGATGTGGAAGTGGGGCTGTTAATGGGGATGTTGAAGTCTCCCAGGATAAGGGTTGGAAGTTCTGAGGACATGAAGTGCGGCAGCCAGGCTGAGAAGTGGTCCAGGAAGTGGGTGGGTGAGCCTGGGGGCCGGTATATGACCGCTACTCTGAGGGAGAGGGGACAAAAGAGCCTGATGGTGTAGACCTCAAAAGAAGGGAATGAGAGTGATGGAACTGGGGATATAATCTGGAAAGTGCATTGTGGGGACAGGAGTATGCCGACTCCACCACCAGGTCTGTTTGTGGGTCTTGGGGAATGGGAGAATTGTAAGCCACCATGGGAAATGGCAGCGGGGGAGACAGTGTCAGAGTCCTGGATCCAGGTTTCAGTGAGGGCCAACAGATTCAGAGAGTTGTTCACAAAGTAGTTTTGCATTTTACATCATATAGGCCCCTCAAAGTCTCTTCAAGTGTGAGGTGGTCCTCAAAGAAATGGTTTTGCAAATTTTGTTGTAAACATGAGAAATCGCTTGTCAACTTACTGTCACGCCCGTAAAAACTTACCTATCTGGCCGGCGCGCTCCTGACATCCTTCGTCGCTGCATTCTGCCCGGCTTCTCCGGCTCACGGTGCTTCGGTGGTGCGCGCATGCTCCGTAGCATCTCTTTCGCTGCCAAAGATTCTGGGAGATCATGACCCTGAGTCTCCGCCCCAATATGGTGGCACCCACCAGGTATTTCTGTTCGACGCTTTCCCAAGTAAGGTGCCTGTGAATCGTTATTGTGACGCCCACTTTGCTTAGTTGTCCCTCGTTGTTCCCAGGTCCCTGCCTTGCCTGCCTACTTGCTATCCCAGAGTCCATTCCTTCTCTGCTAGCCAGTTACCAGTCCTATTTTTGATTATCTGCTGTCCGTCTTTCTCCTGTCTCCAACGTTCCCTGCCCTAATGTCCTCCACAGTTCTCATTGTCCTCAGTATTGCCTCCACTTATTGCTTTGTTTCTTTTTCAGCTCTCTGCCTTCAGTCATCTTCAGAGCCTGTGTCTGCCTATCGTCCTGCACCTTTGCCTATCCCCGCTCTGACCCAGTCGTCCCTTTGGCTCCAGCAGTTGCGGTTCCATCCTCCTCGGGCCTGCTCCTAACACTCCCTGTATAGGGGTGCATCCATCAGGTTTGCTCGCCCTTGGGGGCTCTGGGGCTGCGACCCAGAGGGTCCACTCTCGGGTTCTTCGCTCCTTCTCACTTCTGTGAAACAGTATTCACAGGCCATGGACCCCGCTGGAGCCTCAGCCGCTCAGAAAGAGCTAGTCTTTTTACATGAGAACCAATCTCGTATGATGTCTTTTATGAAGTACATTGTTAGGAGTTGAGTTCCTGCTGCTGCACAGGGGGAATCTCGAACCATGTCTGCTGCGGTCTCTCATTCTGCATCAGCCGCAGTGGAGCCTGCTCAGCAGAGACATCGGTCCCAGTGTCTTGGCAAGTCTCACTCTGTGCAAAGGGTTACTGCTGCTTTTCCAGCTTCTGCCATTGAAGCCAGTGCTGGGCAGCGGCGAGCAGACGCTTTTGGGACTAAGTCCTGCTTTTCCCCTTCTGAGCATGCCCAGGGCAAGATCTCCCGTTGGAGATCGAGGGTCACATGCTCAGATACTGCAGCAGATTCCATTGGTCCTCCAGGAAGGTCCTGAAGGTGCTCAACTTCTGTGGCAGCCTCCCATTGGTCCTTCTTGGAAGGTCCTGTACATGCTGCAACTATAAAAGGTTTGCATGGCCGCAGTTCAAATGTGGTTACAGGACTAAACAGGCGGCATTGCTTTGTTCAGTGGAGGAAAACTGTAATAGGTGGCAGACATAGTTAGTGGGCCCAAATAATAAAGTGGGCTAAATGCAGTTCAAATGTGGCAACAGGACTAAACAGGCGGCATTGCTTTGTCCAGTGGAGGAAAACTGTAATCAGTGGCAGACACAGTTAGTAGGCCCAAATAATAAAGTGGGCTAAATGTCTGCCAAAAAAATGTTCATAAATAAACAGGTGGCATAGCTAGGTAAAGGGGAGGACTCCTCTGCTGAGTAGCAGACAGTGGTAGTAGGCGCAAAGTATTAACTGGTCTAAATGGAGGCCAGGGCCCCTGTATATTTTAACTATCATCGATCATTTCAGAAAATTTGTATTGGCAGTGCCATTGAAGGATTTAACAGCACAGACTACACAGTGGTGGAGCAGGGAGAGGTTAGTATTGCAAGTGGTAGAGCACTGTTCGAGCTGGGGGAACACTCTTTGGTGGGCGGCGGTACTTGCACAGGGCCCCTCATATTACGATGGTGTGTCTGACGTTGGTTGTGCACCACCACCGTCAGAGACACTTCATTGTATTATGAGGGAGCCTGTGCCAGTGCCGTCGCCCAAGAGTGGGCCCACCCACCAGTCCAGGCAAACGGTAGTCGCACGGGTGCTTGCGCCAGGTGGTTACCACAGCCCTGTGGGGGGAGTCAGCCCATTTAGGGAGGCATAAAAAATTCCTATGGTGGACATTCAGCAGCTGCAAATGGAGGAATTGGAGAAGTCAGTAAGAGGAGGCCAAAAGCAAGACATTTTTCAGGCAAGCTGTGTGTCAGCAGGGGAAGGTGGGGCAAAATAATTTGAAATCCATGATTGTTTCTTTTTAATGAAGGTTAGATCATCAACATTTTGGGTAGCCAGATGTGTCCTTTTTTCGGTCAGTATTGAACCAGCAGCACTGAAGACTCTTTCTGATAGCACACTAGCAGCAGTGCAAGCGAGCTCCTGTAATGGATATTCTGCCAATTCAGGCCAGGTGTCTATTTTAGCCAAAACTTTTTCCTGCTGTTCCGGCTTTAAAAGCTGTTTTCCTACTCCCAGATAAAGGAGCCTTCGAGGCCTTGTGTAGCCAGACGATGACGCTGGCTCAACACCTCCAGCCTTAGGTGCTATTGTGCTTTAGCCACTACCACCAGATGCAGTACCACCACCACCATCAGTACCAGCTGGCAACCACCGCCCACGGGCTCTTCCACCAGACTTCCTCATTTTTTGGAAAATCTAACCAAAATAACAACCATTATATGGTACTGTCAAACAAGGTAGAAGGTGTATATAAACTTGTTGAGAATTTAAATCTCCCTTTTTTTGTGGGAGGCTGAACCAAAACTCAGGCTTAGTGTATAAAACAACGCAATGTAAGTGGCAGAAAGTGGCTGGCTGATATACGACAAACTAACAGGACTGAAGTATATCCACTTTGTGAGAATTTGAATCTCACTTTTTTTTTGGAGACTGAACCAAAACTCAGGCCCATACGACAAACTAACAGGACTGAAGTATATCCACTTTGCGAGAATTTAAATCTCACTTTTTTTTTGGAGACTGAACCAAAACTCAGGCCCAGTGTATAAAACAATGCAATGTAAGTGGCAGAAAGTGGCTGGCTGATATACGAGAAACTAACAGGACTGAAGTATATCCACTTTGTGAGAATTTGAATCTCACTTTTTTGGGGGGAGATTGAACCAAAACTCAGGCCCAGTGTATAAAACAACGCAATGTAAGTGGCAGAAAGTGGCTGGCTGATATACGAGAAACTAACAGGACTGAAGTATATCCACTTTGTGAGAATTTGAATCTCACTTTTTTGTTTTTGGAGACTGAACCAAAACTCAGGCCCAGTGTATAAAACAACGCAATGTAAGTGGCAGAAAGTGGCTGGCTGATATACGAGAAACTAACAGGACTGAAGTATATCCACTTTGTGAGAATTTGAATCTCAATTTTTTTTTGGAGACTGAACCAAAACTCAGGCCCATACGACAAACTAACAGGACTGAAGTATATCCACTTTGTGAGAATTTGAATCTCACTTTTTTGGGGGGAGATTGAACCAAAACTCAGGCCCAGTGTATAAAACAACGCAATGTAAGTGGCAGAAAGTGGCTGGCTGATATACGAGAAACTAACAGGACTGAAGTATATCCACTTTGTGAGAATTTGAATCTCAATTTTTTTTTGGAGACTGAACCAAAACTCAGGCCCATACGACAAACTAACAGGACTGAAGTATATCCACTTTGTGAGAATTTAAATCTCACTTTTTTTTTGGAGACTGAACCAAAACTCAGGCCCAGTGTATAAAACAATGCAATGTAAGTGGCAGAAAGTGGCTGACTGATATACGACAAACTAACAGGACTGAAGTATATCCACTTTGTGAGAATTTGAATCTCACTTTTTTTTTGTGGGAGACTGAACCAAAACTCAGGCCCAGTGTATAAAACAGCGCAATGTAAGTGGCAGAAAGTGGCTGGCTGATATACGACAAACTAACAGGACTGAAGTATATCCACTTTGTGAAAATTTGAATCTCACTTTTTTGGGGGGGAGCCTGAACCAAAACTCAGGCCTAGTGTATAAAACAGCACAATGTAAGTGGCAGAAAGTGGCTGGAAGTTACATGAGAAAATACAAGGGCTGTAGTACAATTTCAATCTCCCTACAATGATCTCAGGACAAGTATGGCAGCAATAAAAAGGACTGCTGCACACAAAAGTGTGGACAAATAAACAAGATAGCTGTGCAGAAAGGAGCAACAGGATTTTTGCTTTTAAAAAAGCAATTGGTTTGCACAGCAGCGTGCAAACAGCAATGCAGCTATCAGGGAGACTTATAAGGCAGCTAATAAGCTACAGAGCTGATGCACAAAAATATAGCCTCCACTGTCCCTGCAAAAAAAAGGTGGTGTTGGACTGTGGAAATCGCTACAGCACAAGCAGTTTGGGGGTTAATCTTCCCTCTCTAACTATATCCCTTCTTCTGATGAAGCTGCAGCAACCTCTCCCTATGCTAAGATCGGCAGAAGTAAGATGGCGGTCTGCATGCACGCCCCTTTATAGCCCCTGTGACGCCGCAGACAGCAAGCCAATCACTGTCATGCCCTTCTCTAAGATGGTGGGGACCGAGACCTATGTCATCACGCTGCCCACACTCTGCGTCCTTCTTCATTGGCTGAAAAATGGCGCTGAAAGCGTCATATGAAACGCTACTTTGGCACGTAGATCGCCGACCTCATGGCCGATCCCACACTAGGATCGGGTCGGGTTTCATGAAACCCGACTTTGCCGAAAGTCGGCGATTTTTGAATTTGTCCGATCCGTTTCGCTCAACCCTACACCACGCTATAACGGTGATCCCAAATTATGTCGGGGATTCTTAATTCAATGCCGCCTCCATTTTGAGCTTTTGCCTCTCCAATATTCTACAGATCGGGCCAAGGTAGCCTTCATAATTTCTCACCTGGAGGGAGATGCATTGGCCTGGGTAAATCCTCTTTGGGAGCGTGACGACCCTGTGCTTTCACAACTAGCTATTTTTCTTCTCTCCAGATCTCTCCACTAGGGTTGAGCGACTTTTATTTTTATAGGATCGGGTCGGGTTTCACGAAACCCAACTTTCTCAAAAGTCGGGTCGAGTGAAATCGGCAGATCCTATAAAAAAGTCGGGGTCGGCCGAAACACGAAACCCAATGCAGTGCAATGGGATACTATGGTTCCCAAGGTCTGAAGGAGAGGAAACTCTCCTTTAGGCCCTGGGATCCATATTTAAGTGTAAAATAAAGAATTAAAATAAAAAATATTGATATACTCACCCTCGGACGCGCCCTGGTACTAACCGGCAGCCTTCCTGTTGTGAACTCTATTTTTGGTCTCCCTCTAGTGGTCACAAGCGGTACTGTGTAGTGTTGTCTTTCTGCAGGTTGGCTTCATCACCTGGTTCGTTATCCTTGGTTGGTTTCCTATTTAGCTCACCTGGATACTCAGTTCCTTGCCTGCTATCAATGTATTCAGTGCTCTTCAGATTCCTGGTGACTACCTTGCTCCCAGTCTCTCCAAGACAAGCTAAGTTTTTGTTTGTTCAGTTTCTGATTATCATCGTTCATCATGTTTTTGTCCAGCTTGTTAAAATGTGATTTCTTACTTGCTGGTTGCTCTAGGGGACTGAGTTTCTCCCCTCACACCATTAGTTGGTGTGGGGGTTCTTGAAATCTCAGTGTGGATATTTTGTAAGGGTTTTTTACTGACCGCATAGACCCCTTTTCTATTTTCTGCTATCTAGAATTAGTGGGCCTCTTTTGCTGAATCTGCTTTCACCCCTGTGTATGTGCCTTCCTCTTACCTCACCATTATTATCTGTTGGGGGCTTCTATATCTTTTGGGGATTATTTCTCTGGAGGCAAGAGAGGTCTTTATTTCTCTCTAGGGGTAGTTAGTTCCTCAGGCTGGCTCGAGACGTCTAAGATTTTAGACACGTTCACCGGCTGCCTCTAGTGTGGTTGGATAGGTTCAGTTTTGCGGTCAGTCCAGTTTTCCACCTCCCTAGAGCTTGTCCTATGTTTAGTCACCTTGCTGGAGTAATTTGTGATCCTCAACCACTAAGGATCATAACAGTATAGCAGGCCAAAAAGTGTTTTATGCATTGCAGAAGTGGGATTAAAAGAAGACCTGAGTACATTTTTTTTTTGTGCTGCAGTCTGTCTAGCTTCTTTCATCCCCTTGAACTCTGAGTGGTTTTGAGCTCAGCTGCAGACATGGATGTTCAGATTCTGACTTCTAGTGTGGATCATCTTGCTGCACGGGTGCAAAGTATTCAGGATTTTGTTATTCATAGCCCTATGTCAGAACCAAAGATACCCATTCCTGAGTTGTTTTCTGGAGATAGATCTAGGTTTCAGAATTTTAAGAATAATTGTAAGTTATTTCTATCTCTGAGACCTCGTTCCTCTGGTGATTCCGCTCAGCAAGTAAAAATTGTTATCTCCTTGTTGCGTGGCGACCCGCAGGATTGGGCTTTCTCTCTGGCGCCAGGAGATCCTGCATTGCTTAATGTGGATGTGTTTTTTCTGGCTCTTGGATTGCTTTATGAGGAGCCTAATCTTGAGAATCAGGCAGATAAAGCGTTGCTGGCCCTCTCTCAAGGGCAGGATGAAGCAGAGGTGTATTGTCAAAAATTTCGGAAATGGTCAGTGTTTACTCAATGGAATGAGTGTGCCCTGGCTGCAAATTTCAGAGAAGGTCTTTCTGAAGCCATTAAGGATGTTATGGTGGGGTTCCCCACCCCTACAAGTCTGAGTGATTCTATGGCTTTAGCCATTCAGGTTGATCGGCGTTTGCGGGAGCACAAATCTGCTCATCCTTTGGCGGTATTTTCTGAACAGGGACCTGAGTCTATGCAATGTGATCGAACTCTGACCAGAATTGAGCGACAAAGTCATAGACGTCAAAATGGGTTGTGCTTTTACTGTGGTGATTCTGCTCATGTTATCTCAGCATGCTCTAAACGCTTAAAAAAGGTTGCTAAACCTGTCACCATTGGTACTATACAGCCTAAATTTATTTTGTCTGTTACTTTGATTTGTTCTTTGTCGTCCTACTCGGTTATGGCCTTTGTGGATTCGGGTGCTGCCCTGAATCTGATGGATTTGTCATTTGCCAGGCGCTGTGGTTTTGTCCTGGAGCCTTTGGAATTTCCTATTCCTCTGAGGGGAATTGATGCTACGCCATTGGCTGAGAATAAACCTCAGTATTGGACGCAAATGACCATGTGCATGACTCCCGTTCATCAGGAGGTGATTCGCTTTCTTGTTCTGCATAATTTACATGATGTTGTCGTTTTGGGTCTGCCATGGCTGCAGGCTCATAATCCAGTTTTAGATTGGAAAGCTATGTCTGTGTCTAGTTGGGGTTGTCAGGGAATTCATGGCGATACTCCATTGGTGTCTATTGCTTCTTCCACTCCTTCTGTGGTCCCTGAGTTTTTGTCTGACTACCAGGATGTATTTGATGAGCCCAGGTCCAGTGTCCTGCCCCCTCAAAGGGATTGTGACTGTGCTATAAATTTAATTCCTGGTAGTAAATTCCCTAAGGGACGACTTTTTAATTTGTCTATACCAGAGCATGCCGCGATGCGGAGTTATATAAAGGAGTCTTTGGAGAAGGGACATATTCGCCCATCCTCTTCCCCTCTTGGTGCAGGATTCTTTTTTGTGGCCAAGAAGGACGGATCTTTGAGACCATGTATAGATTATCGCCTTCTGAATAAAATCACAGTCAAATTTCAGTATCGTTTGCCACTATTGTCTGATTTGTTTGCTCGGATTAAGGGTGCCAGTTGGTTCACCAAGATAGATCTCCGTGGTGCGTATAATCTTGTGCGCATTAAGCAGGGAGATGAATGGAAAACAGCATTTAATACACCCGAAGGCCATTTTGAGTACTTGGTGATGCCTTTTGGACTCTCTAATGCTCCTTCTGTGTTTCAGTCCTTCATGCATGACATTTTCCGATAATATCTGGATAAATTTATGATTGTTTATCTGGATGACATTTTGGTTTTTTCTGATGATTGGGAGTCCCATGTGAAGCAGGTCAGGATGGTGTTTCAGGTCCTGCGTGCTAATGCTTTATTTGTGAAGGGCTCAAAATGCCTCTTCGGAGTACAGAAGGTCTCCTTTTTGGGTTTTATTTTTTCTCCTTCTACTGTGGAGATGGACCCAGTCAAGGTCCAGGCTATTCATGACTGGACTCAGCCCACGTCTGTTAAGAGTCTTCAGAAGTTCTTGGGTTTTGCTAATTTTTACCGTCGTTTCATCGCTAATTTTTCTAGTGTGGTTAAACCTTTGACGGATTTGACCAAGAAGGGCTCTGATGTGACTAATTGGTCTCCTGCGGCCGTGGAGGCCTTTCGGGAGCTTAAGCACCGGTTTTCTTCAGCTCCAGTCTTATGTCAGCCAGATGTCTCTCTCCCCTTCCAGGTCGAGGTTGATGCTTCCGAGATTGGAGCAGGGGCTGTTTTGTCGCAGAGAAGCTCTGAGGGCTCTGTGATGAAGCCGTGTGCTTTCTTTTCAAGAAAGTTTTCGCCTGCCGAGCGAAATTATGATGTTGGTAATCGGGAGTTGTTGGCTATGAAGTGGGCATATGAGGAGTGGCGACATTGGCTCGAAGGAGCTAAACATCGTGTGGTGGTCCTGACTGATCACAAAAATCTGATTTACCTCGAGTCTGCCAAGCGCCTGAATCCTAGACAGGCTCGTTGGTCGTTGTTTTTCTCCCGTTTCAACTTCGTGGTCTCGTACCTGCCTGGTTCGAAGAACGTGAAAGCTGATGCACTTTCTAGGAGTTTTGTGCCTGACTCTCCGGGAGTTTCTGAGCCGGCTGGTATTCTCAGAGAGGGAGTGATTTTGTCTGCCATTTCTCCAGATTTGCGACGAGTGCTGCAGAAATTTCAGGCGGAGAGACCTGACCGTTATCCACCAGAGAGACTGTTTGTCCCAGATAGATGGACCAGCAGAGTTATTTCCGAGGTTCATTCTTCGGTGTTGGCGGGTCATCCTGGGATTTTTGGTACCAGAGATTTGGTGGCTAGGTCCTTCTGGTGGCCTTCCTTGTCGCGGGATGTGCGTTCCTTTGTGCAGTCTTGTGGGATTTGTGCTCGGGCTAAGCCTTGCTGTTCTCGTGCCAGCGGTTTGCTTTTGCCTTTGCCTGTCCCGAAAAGGCCTTGGACGCACATTTCCATGGATTTTATTTCGGATCTGCCAGTATCTCAGAAAATGTCTGTCATCTGGGTGGTGTGTGATCGTTTTTCCAAGATGGTCCATTTGGTGCCCTTACCTAAGCTGCCTTCCTCCTCCGATTTGGTTCCTCTATTTTTTCAGAATGTGGTTCGCTTGCACAGCATTCCTGAAAATATTGTGTCTGATAGAGGATCCCAGTTTGTGTCCAGGTTTTGGCGAACTTTTTGTGCTAAGATGGGCATTGATTTGTCTTTTTCGTCGGCCTTCCATCCTCAGACTAATGGTCAAACCGAGCGAACTAATCAGACGTTGGAGACTTATTTGAGATGTTTTGTTTCTGCTGATCAGGATGATTGGGTGACTTTTTTGCCATTGGCCGAGTTTGCCCTTAATAATCGGGCTAGTTCTGCTACCTTGGTTTCGCCTTTTTTCTGCAATTCTGGTTTCCATCCTCGTTTTTCCTCGGGTCAGGTTGAGTCTTCTGACTGTCCTGGGGTGGATTCTGTGGTGGATAGGTTGCAGCAGATTTGGAGCCATGTGGTGGACAATCTGAAATTGTCACAGGAGAGGGCTCAGCGCTTTGCCAACCGCCGCCGCGGTGTGGGTCCCCAACTTCGTGTTGGGGATTTGGTGTGGCTGTCTTCTCGGTATGTTCCTATGAAGGTTTCATCTCCTAAGTTTAAGCCTCGCTTCATCGGTCCTTATAAGATCTTGGAAATCCTTAACCCGGTGTCTTTTCGTTTGGATCTCTGTTATGACCCCAATGGCGAGGGTCTCAGAGGAACGTGGAAGTCTGCAAGATACAAAAATCCAGCTCATAGGGCAGTGGTAACTGGGTTGACCATATATCTACTCCTAACGCCAACACTAGAAGTAGCCGGGGATCATTCCTACGTTGATTCTAGATGACACGTGCCAGCCGGAGAATCTAACTACCCCTAGTAGAAGAAAACAAAGACCTCTCTTGCCTCCAGAGAAAGGGACCCCAAAGCAGGATAGAAGCCCCCCACAAATAATAACGGTGAGGTAAGAGGAAATGACAAACACAGAAATGAACCAGGTTTAGCACAGAGAGGCCCGCTTACTAATAGCAGAATAAAGAAAGGTAACTTATATGGTCAACAAAAACCCTATCAAAATCCACACTGGAAATTCAAGAACCCCCGAACCGTCTAACGGTCCGGGGGGAGAACACCAGCCCCCTAGAGCTTCCAGCAAAGATCAGGATACAGATATGGAACAAGCTGGACAAAAATGCAAAACAAACAAATAGCAAAAAGCAAAATAGCAGACTTAGCTGATATAACCGGAACCAGGATCAGTAGACAAGAGCACAGCAGATTAGCTCTGATAACTACGTTGCCAGGCATTGAACTGAAGGTCCAGGGAGCTTATATAGCAACACCCCTAACTAACGACCCAGGTGCGGAAAAAAGGAATGACAGAAAAACCAGAGTCAAAAAACTAGTACCCACTAGAGGGAGCCAAAAAGCAAATTCACAACAGTACCCCCCCCTTAGTGAGGGGTCACCGAACCCTCACCACGACCACCAGGGCGATCAGGATGAGCGGCATGAAAGGCACGAACTAAATCGGCCGCATGAACATCAGAGGCGACCACCCAGGAATTATCCTCCTGACCATAGCCCTTCCACTTGACCAGGTACTGAAGCCTCCGCCTGGAGAGGCGCGAATCCAAGATCTTCTCCACCACGTACTCCAACTCGCCCTCAACCAACACCGGAGCAGGCGGCTCAGCAGAAGGAACTACAGGCACAACGTACCGCCGCAACAAGGACCTATGAAATACATTGTGAATAGCAAACGACACAGGAAGATCCAGACGAAAAGATACAGGATTAAGGATTTCCAATATCTTGTAAGGACCAATGAAGCGAGGTTTAAATTTTGGAGAGGAGACCTTCATAGGAATAAAGCGAGAAGAAAGCCACACCAAATCCCCAACGCGTAGTCGGGGACCCACACCGCGGCGGCGGTTGGCAAAGCGCTGAGCCCTCTCCTGTGACAACTTCAAGTTGTCCACCACATGATTCCAGATCCGCTGCAACCTATCCACCACAGAATCCACCCCAGGACAGTCAGAAGGCTCCACATGACCCGAAGAAAAGCGAGGATGGAAACCAGAGTTGCAGAAAAAAGGCGAAACCAAGGTGGCGGAACTAGCCCGATTATTAAGGGCAAACTCAGCCAACGGCAAGAATGTCACCCAATCGTCCTGATCAGCAGAGACAAAGCACCTCAAATAAGCCTCCAAAGTCTGGTTGGTTCGCTCCGTCTGTCCATTAGTCTGAGGATGGAAAGCAGATGAAAACGACAAATCAATGCCCATCCTATTACAAAAGGATCGCCAGAACCTAGAAACGAACTGGGATCCTCTGTCTGACACAATATTCTCAGGGATGCCGTGCAAACGAACCACGTTCTGGAAAAACACAGGAACCAGATCGGAAGAGGAAGGCAGCTTAGGCAAAGGAACCAAATGGACCATCTTGGAGAAGCGATCACATATCACCCAGATGACAGACATGCCCTGAGACACCGGAAGATCAGAAATGAAATCCATGGAGATATGTGTCCAAGGTCTCTTCGGGACAGGCAAGGGCAAGAGCAACCCGCTGGCACGAGAACAGCAAGGCTTAGCTCGAGCACAAGTACCACAGGACTGCACAAATGACCGCACATCCCTTGACAAGGAAGGCCACCAAAAGGACCTGGCCACCAGATCTCTGGTGCCAAAAATTCCCGGGTGACCTGCCAACACTGAGGAATGAACCTCGGAAATGACTCTGCTGGTCCATTTATCCGGGACAAACAGTCTGTCAGGTGGACAAGACTCAGGCCTATCAGCCTGAAATCTCTGCAACACACGTCGCAGATCCGGAGAAATAGCTGACAAGATAACTCCATCCTTAAGGATACCAACAGGATCAGCAACTCCAGGAGCATCAGGCACAAAGCTCCTAGAAAGAGCATCGGCCTTCACATTCTTTGAACCAGGTAAATACGAGACAACAAAATCAAAGCGGGAGAAAAACAATGACCAGCACACGATGCTTAGCACCCTCGAGCCAATGACGCCACTCCTCAAATGCCCATTTCATGGCCAACAACTCCCGATTGCCCACATCATAATTTCGCTCGGCAGGCGAAAATTTCCTAGAGAAAAAGGCACAAGGTTTCATAACAGAGCAACCAGGGCCTCTCTGCGACAAAACGGCCCCTGCTCCAATCTCTGAAGCATCCACCTCAACCTGAAAGGGAAGTGAGATATCGGGCTGGCACAAAACAGGCGCCGAAGTAAACCGGCGTTTTAACTCCTGGAAAGCCTCCACGGCGGCAGGAGCCCAGTTAGCTACATCGGAGCCCTTCTTGGTCATATCCGTCAAAGGTTTCACAATGCTAGAAAAATTTGCGATAAAACGACGGTAGAAGTTAGCGAAACCCAAGAACTTCTGAAGACTCTTAACTGACGAGGGCTGAGTCCAATCAAGAATAGCTCGGACCTTGACTGGGTCCATCTCCACAGCAGAAGGGGAAAAAATGAACCCCAAAAAGGGAACCTTCTGTACACCAAAGAGACACTTTGAGCCCTTGACAAACAAAGAATTTTCACGCAAAATTTTAAAGACCAACCTGACCTGCTCCACATGCGAGTCCCAATTATCAGAAAAAACCAAAATATCATCCAGATAAACTATCAAAAATTTATCCAGATACTTCCGGAAAATGTCATGCATAAAGGACTGAAAAACTGAAGGCGCATTGGAGAGCCCAAAAGGCATCACCAAGTACTCAAAATGACCTTCGGGCGTATTGAATGCGGTTTTCCATTCATCACCTTGCTTAATGCGCACAAGGTTGTACGCACCACGAAGGTCTATCTTGGTGAACCACTTGGCACCTTTAATCCGGGCAAACAAGTCAGACAACAGCGGCAAAGGATACTGAAATTTGACAGTGATCTTATTTAAAAGCCGATAATCAATACAAGGCCTCAAAGATCCGTCCTTTTTAGCCACAAAAAAGAATCCTGCCCCAAGAGGGGAAGAAGAAGGACGAATATGTCCTTTCTCCAGAGACTCCTTGATATACGAACGCATAGCGGTATGTTCAGGTACCGACAGATTAAACAGTCTTCCCTTAGGAAATTTACTGCCTGGGTTTAAATCTATAGCACAGTCACAGTCCCTATGAGGAGGCAATGCACTGGACCTGGACTCGCTAAAGACATCCTGATAATCAGACAAATACTCCGGAACTTCCGAAGGCGTAGAAGAAGCAATAGACACAGGCAGGGAATCCCCATGAATACCACGACAGCCCCAACTTGACACTGACATAGCCTTCCAGTCCAGGACGGGATTATGGGTCTGTAACCATGGCAGCCCTAAAACAACCAAATCATGCATTTTATGTAAAACAAGAAAACGTATCACCTCGCGGTGTTCAGGAGTCATGCACATGGTAACCTGTGTCCAATACTGCGGTTTATTTGCTGCCAATGGCGTAGCATCAATACCCCTAAGAGGAATAGGATTTTCTAATGGTTCAAGAATAAAACCACAGTGCTTAGCAAATGACAGATCCATAAGACTCAGGGCAGCACCTGAATCTACAAACGCCATGACAGGATAAGATGACAGTGAGCAAATCAAAGTTACAGACAGAATAAATTTAGGTTGCAAATTACCAACGGTGACCGGACTAACAACCTTAGCTATACGTTTAGAGCATGCTGAGATAACATGTGTAGAATCACCACAGTAGTAACACAAGCCATTCCGGCGTCTATGAATTTTCCGCTCATTTCTAGACAGGATTCTATCACATTGCATTAAATCAGGTGTCTGTTCAGACAACACCATGAGGGAATTTGCGGTTTTGCGCTCCCGCAACCGCCGGTCAATTTGAATAGCCAGTGCCATAGTATCATTCAGACCTGTGGGAATGGGAAAACCCACCATAACATTCTTAATGGCATCAGAAAGGCCATTTCTAAAATTAGCGGCCAGTGCACACTTGTTCCAATGTGTCAGCACGGACCATTTCCGAAATTTTTGGCAGTACACTTCAGCCTCGTCCTGCCCCTGAGACATAGCCAGCAAGGCCTTTTCTGCCTGAATCTCAAGATTGGGTTCCTCATAAAGTAAACCGAGCGCCAGAAAAAACGCATCAATTTCGGCCAATGCCGGATCTCCAGGCGCCAGCGAAAAAGCCCAATCTTGAGGGTCGCCCCGTAAGAACGAAATAACAATTTTTACTTGCTGAGCGGAGTCTCCAGATGAACAGGGTCTCAGGGACAAAAACAATTTGCAATTATTCATGAAATTCCTAAACTTAAACCTGTCTCCGGAAAACAGTTCAGGAATCGGTATCTTAGGTTCTGACCTAGGACTTCTGATAACATAGTCTTGTAAGCCCTGCACACGAGTAGCCAGCTGGTCCACACTTGTAATCAAGGTCTGGACATTCATGTCTGCAGCAAGCTTAAGCCACTCTGAGGTAAAGGGGAAGAAGAAAAAAAAAAATGAGAGAGGAAAAAAAAAAAACTCAGAATCTTCTTTCTTGTAATCCCTCTTTTGCAATGCATTACACATATAATACTGGCCTGGCAAACTGTTATGACCCCAATGGCGAGGGTCTCAGAGGAACGTGGAAGTCTGCAAGATACAAAAATCCAGCTCATAGGGCAGTGGTAACTGGGTTGACCATATATCTACTCCTAACGCCAACACTAGAAGTAGCCGGGGATCATTCCTACGTTGATTCTAGATGACACGCGCCAGCCGGAGAATCTAACTACCCCTAGTAGAAGAAAACAAAGACCTCTCTTGCCTCCAGAGAAAGGGACCCCAAAGCAGGATAGAAGCCCCCCACAAATAATAACGGTGAGGTAAGAGGAAATGACAAACACAGAAATGAACCAGGTTTAGCACAGAGAGGCCCGCTTACTAATAGCAGAATAAAGAAAGGTAACTTATATGGTCAACAAAAACCCTATCAAAATCCACACTGGAAATTCAAGAACCCCCGAACCGTCTAACGGTCCGGGGGGAGAACACCAGCCCCCTAGAGCTTCCAGCAAAGATCAGGATACAGATATGGAACAAGCTGGACAAAAATGCAAAACAAACAAATAGCAAAAAGCAAAATAGCAGACTTAGCTGATATAACCGGAACCAGGATCAGTAGACAAGAGCACAGCAGATTAGCTCTGATAACTACGTTGCCAGGCATTGAACTGAAGGTCCAGGGAGCTTATATAGCAACACCCCTAACTAACGACCCAGGTGCGGAAAAAAGGAATGACAGAAAAACCAGAGTCAAAAAACTAGTAACCACTAGAGGGAGCCAAAAAGCAAATTCACAACAGATCTCCCGGCATCGTTTGCCATCCATAATGTGTTCCATAGGTCTTTGTTGCGGAGGTATGTGGTACCTGTGGTTCCTTCTGTTGAGCCTCCTGCTCTGGTGCTGGTCGAGGGCGAATTGGAGTACGTGGTGGAGAAGATTTTGGATTCTCGTATCTCTAGACGGAGACTTCAGTATCTGGTTAAGTGGAAGGGCTATGGTCAGGAGGATAATTCCTGGGTTGTCGCCTCTGATGTTCATGCGGCCGATTTGGTTCGTACCTTCCACGCAGCTCGTCTTGATCGCCCTGGGGGTCTTGATGAGGGTTCGGTGACCCCTCCTCAAGGGGGGGGTACTGTTGTGAACTCTATTTTTGGGCTCCCTCTAGTGGTCACAAGCGGTACTGTGTAGTGTTGTCTTTCTGCAGGTTGGCTTCATCACCTGGTTCGTTATCCTTGGTTGGTTTCCTATTTAGCTCACCTGGATACTCAGTTCCTTGTCTGCTATCAATGTATTCAGTGCTCTTCAGATTCCTGGTGACTACCTTGCTCCCAGTCTCTCCAAGACAAGCTAAGTTTTTGTTTGTTCAGTTTCTGATTATCAGCGTTCATCATGTTTTTTGTCCAGCTTGTTAAAATGTGATTTCTTACTTGCTGGTTGCTCTAGGGGACTGAGTTTCTCCCCTCACACCGTTAATTGGTGTGGGGGTTCTTGAAATCTCAGTGTGGATATTTTGTAAGGGTTTTTTACTGACCGCATAGACCCCTTTTCTATTTTCTGCTATCTAGAATTAGTGGGCCTTTTTTGCTGAATCTGCTTTCACCCCTGTGTATGTGCCTTCCTCTTACCTCACCATTATTATCTGTTGAGGGCTTCTATATCTTTTGGGGATTATTTCTCTGGAGGAAAGAGAGGTCTTTCTTTCTCTCTAGGGGTAGTTAGTTCCTCAGGCTGGCTCGAGACGTCTAGGATTTTAGACACGTTCACCGGCTGCCTCTAGTGTGGTTGGATAGGTTCAGTTTTGCGGTCAGTCCAGTTTTCCACCTCCCTAGAGCTTGTCCTATGTTTAGTCACCTTGCTGGAGTAATTTGTGATCCTCAACCACTAAGGATCATAACACCTTCCTTCCTAAGAATGAGCGCGTGAATGACCTGCGGTGATGTCGCGGCTTGTGACTGGTCGCGAGCGGTCACATGGGCGGTCACGTGACCGATCACAAGCCGCGACGTCATCTAAGGTCCTTCACGCGCTCATTCTTAGGAAGGAAGGCTGCCGGAAAGAAGCAGGGCGCGTCCGAGGGTGAGTATATTCCTATTAGGTATATACTCACCCTTGGACGCGCCCTGCTTCTTTCCGGCAGCCTTCCTTCCTAAGAATGAGCGCATGAAGGACCTTAGATGACGTCGCGGCTTGTGATTGGTCGCGTGACCGCCCATGTGACCGCTCGCGATCAATCACAAGCCGCGACGTCACCGCAGGTCACTCACGCGCTCATTCTTAGGAAGGAAGGCTGCCGGTTAGTACCAGGGCGCGTCCGAGGGTGAGTATATCAATATTTTTTATTTTGATTCTTTATTTAACACTTAAATATGGATTCCGATACCGATTCCCGAATCGCAAACATATCGGAACTCGGTATCGGAATTCCGATACCAGATTCAGAAGATCGCCGACCTCATGGCCGACCCCACACAGGAGTCGGGTCGGGTTTCATGAAACCCGACTTTGCCAAAAGTCGGCGACTTCTGAAAATGGGCAACCCGTTTCGCTCAACCCTACTCTCCACTCATCGACATGATATTTGTCTAGTTCTACAATGCCTAAAGGAGAATAATCTTTTCGCCAAGATTGAGAAGTGTGTCTTTGAGCAGTCCAGTGTTCCCTTTCTTGGGTTTATTGTCTCCAACTCTGGTCTGAAGATGAATCCTGCAAAGATGTCTGCTTCTCTCGACTGGCCACAGCCCATTGGGGTTAAAGCCATTCAACTTTTTCTTGGCTTTGCCAATTATTATAGGCAATTTATTCCTCGTTTTTCCTCTTTAACCAGACCCATCTCTGCTCTTACCCGCAAGGGAGTTGATCCCAATCACTGGTCCTCGGAAGTAGGAAGATGCTTTTCTAAGTCTGAAAGAGAAATTTGCTGCTGCCCCAGTGCTCCATCGTCCGGACACCAATAAACCTTTTATTCTAGAGGTTGATGCATCTTCTGTATTAGCTGGAGCAGTCCTTCTACAGAAATCTGTCTCTGGTCGAATAGTCACCTGTGGCTTCTTCTCTAAGTCTTTCTCCTCCTCCAAACGCAATTATTCCATTGGAGACAAGGAGCTGCTAGCAATTAAGTTGGCTTTAGAGGAGTGGCGTTTTCTTCTTGAGGGGGCTATTCATCTTTTCATCATTTTTACGGTTCATAGGAATCTGACTTATATTCAGTCTGCCCAAAGGTTAAACCCTTGGCAAGCCAGATGGTCTTTGTTTTTTGGCCGGTTTGACTTCGAACTCCACTTTAGTCCTGGTGATAAGAACATCAGAGCTGATGCTCTCTCAAGATCCTTTCAGCCTCTGGATGAAGTGGAGAGTTCTGCTCATATTATTGATCCAGCTAGAATCATTTCCGTGGCTCCTTTGGATGTAATTTCTTCTCCTCCTGGGAAAACCTTTGTGGCAAATTGTGACAAGGTGAGGGCTCTGCAGTGGGGTCACTCCTCCAAATTTGCCAGACATGTAGGAAGCAAAAAGACTCTCTCTCTTATTTCTCGCCATTATTGGTGGCCGTCTTGTCAAGATGTCCTGGGTTTCATCACTTCTTGCTCCACTTGTGCCAAGAACAAAGTTCCCCAGCAATTACCTTCTGGACTCCTGCATCTGCTTCCTATGCCTTCAGTCCCATGGAGCCATATCCCTATGGACTTTATCACTGATCTTCCTCTCTCCTCGAATTGCTCTGTAATCTTGGTAGTTGTGGATCGATTTCCAAGATGGCCCACTTCATTCCCTTACCCAGACTACCGACTGCTCCAGAGTTAGCGAAGATCTTCATACTTCATATTTTCCGACTTCATGGCTTCCCTCAGCATATCATGTCACATCAAGGAGTCTAATTTACCGCCCGATTTTGGAGGGCTCTGTGAGGTCTGATGAAAGTGACTCTGGATTTCTCCTCTGCCTATCATCCTCAGTCTAATGGCCAAGCTGAGCGTGTTAACCAAGTTCTCACGTCTTATCTTCGGCATTTCTCCAAAGCTCATCAGAATGATTGGGTTTCCCTGCTTCCATGGGCAGAATTCGCTTACAATAATCACCCTAGTGAATCTTCTTCCAAGTGTCCTTTTTTTGTGGTCTTTGGGCAACACCCCGGCATTCCTCTTCCCATTTCACCTCAGGTGTAACGGCGGTGGATTCTCTGTCCTTGGAATTCTCCAAAGTTTGGAAAGAGACTAAAGAGGGTCTGATAAAGGTGGGTAGTTGAATGAAAAGGTATGCTGACAAGAGACGTTTACATGCTCCTCCATATCAACCGGGAGATAAGGTCTGGCTCTCCTCTCGTTACATTAAACTCAAGATTCCCTCTCAAAAATTAGGTCCACGCTACATTGGCCCCTTTGCAGTTTCTAGTCAAATCAAGGATGTAGCTTACAAGCTAAAATTGCCTACTTTGTTGCGAATTCCTAATGCTTTCCATGTGTCGCTTGTTAAACCCGCAGTCTTTAACCATTTTCATTCTTCCCAATCTCTTTCCCCTTTATTCTTTATATCTGATGATATATTCGAGGTTAAGGATATTCTTGCCAAAAAGACAGTTAGGGGGCGGACTTTATTTTTATTCGACAGGAAGGGAATTGGTCCTGAGGAAAGATCGTGGGAACCCCGGGAGAACATCAATGCTCCCCATATTTTGAAGAGGTTTCTCTCCAGCTTTAAAAAGAGGGGGAGTAAGAGAGGGGGTACTGTCATGCCCATAGATACTTACATGTCTGGCCGGCACTCTCCTGATGTCCCTGCTCGCTGCGCTCTGCCCAGTTTCTCTGGCTCACGGTGCTTCAGTGGTGAGCATATGCGCCGTAGCGTCTCTTTCGCCGCCAGGGATTCTGGGAGGTCGTGACCCGGAGGCTCTGCCCCAATATGGCGATGTGCAGCGCCCCAGAGACCTGGTCGTTGCAGTAACATCGCTCTACCGCTAAGGGGAGTGATGGTACGTCTGATGACACTGAAGGAGTTCACCTGACCAGGTATCACAGACACCAATACACTTCATAGTCTGGCCTCGAGGGGGAGCTAAGGGCGCTATGTATTAGGCCACTCCTCACAATCTGGTAAAACTGGGAGTTAGATAGAAAGTTAGAAAGAAAGCTGACTGGGTTGGAACCAAGCAACATCCTGTGGCAGAGGGTGTTGCAGGGGAAGATTCAGGGGGATCCCTGTAAGGGGTGGGATCCTGACAGAGGCCTAGCGAACAGAAAAGAAGGTTAAGGAACCGCGCCTGCTCTACATCGCGGCGGTATCTCAAGAAAGGACAAGAAGCTAGGTTTATTGTGGAGAGTGAGAAACGAGATCAAAGCAAAAAGGAGATAACACCAGTAGGAGTCGTGCTGTAAGATCGAGGCAACATCCTACTGAGGCGCGTAGCCGGTGGCCAGAATGCCGAGGAAGTATTAGGCTCCAAGCAATACTTCAAACAGAGGCAGGACAGTTGATTTTAGGTTGGCTGTCTCACCAAAATCACCTAAGAAGACATAGGGGGCAACTGTGGGAGAGGGGCGACGCTAGGGTCCCGGAAGAACTCCAGGTCTTCCCGTCATACGGGTGCGTCCTATCCATATCATCTGGGGGACGGAGAAGAACATCAGAATCAGTTGTGAGGGAACATCAGAAACAGACACAACAGTTGTGAGGACTATCCCGTGGTGCTCAGCAGGGAAGGACTACAACACACAAGCGCTAGTTGGTAGGCACCAATTTCCACCTGCAAAGGGAACTCTGGAGGTGCCATCGGACCGGCCGGTCTCTGACAGCCCTGTTAACCATACTCTGGATTGAGGATCTTGAAGCCTTCAGTAAAGAGGTAAAGAGACTGCAACCCTGTGTCCTCATCATTTATCGCTACCTGCACCGCACACCACCATCTACACCTTTCAGTGGATGCCCCTTAGCAGGGTCACGGACTGGGTCCAGCCACCGTGACAACCCCAGAACTGAGACAGAGAGGCCCGGTACCGAGTACCCCGTGGCCCTGCGTCTGGGGGCGCTCCAAACTTGGGTCACGAACAGGATCTACTTAAGCCTGAAGAATCAGGTCATGTGTGCCTTGGAACTGTGATCTATTGTGCTTGGACTGTGACTTATTGCAGAGACTGTGTATTGCTACTTGCCGCCAAAAGTTCCCGCCAAAACCGCCGCCATTGTGGCACCATGTGGTGTGCAGGAAGAGTGGGGCGTGTCGTCGTGGGAGTAGCTTGGAAGAATGGCGCGAAGTTTGAGCCAGCCCCTCACAGGTACTACTATGTTCGGGAGATATGCCCATCAACGAGGAAGGTCCGCCTCCTAGTCTGGGACGGTGGCGGAAAAAGGAACCGCCCTCCGGACGGGGGAAAGCCAAAAGCCCTGGACGACGTGAGACAGAGTCGGATTGGCAACATGGCGAGCGGAGGTCGCCTGGAAGAGGGGGAGAAGGCCCGCACCAGTCCCAGCCAATGCGAGCCGAGCA
Source organism: Ranitomeya variabilis (assembly GCF_051348905.1). Lineage (NCBI taxonomy): Eukaryota > Metazoa > Chordata > Amphibia > Anura > Dendrobatidae > Ranitomeya > Ranitomeya variabilis. The sequence continues at coordinate 529,268,553 of NC_135237.1, read as the reverse complement.
AACTCTCACCAGGCTGCGAGGACCAGGAAATCCTTGGGGCGGAAGTGGAAGAACTATGCCATCAACTCCGGAGTCTGTATCGGCGTAAAGCCGCTGCCATTGAGGGGCCACATCATCCCCAAGCGCTGACACCGCAATCTGTGGAGAAGGAGGCTGACGCCGGAGATACCGCGGAGGTGGATGGCGCCATTGACCCGACCCGGGTGGCTGAGGAACTCCTGCTTATCGACATAGACTCCCCTTCACCTCGACCACCCGGACGGGTGTGTAGCCACCTTGAATGTGAGAGGCCGTGGGAGACGCTAGAAACCGCTGATGTCCCCTTGCGGCCCATTACACAGCCTGTGAACCTCCAGGGTGAGTGGATGACCTTTAAGTGGACCCGCGCTACCACCAGCTTGATCGGGTTCCCCGGAAAGGCTCAGCCGGAGGGGGAAAGCATCAAAGTCATCCACCAAAGGGAGTATCGCCAACAGCTACGCCGACAAGAGGAGGAGTGTGCCCGTAAGAAGGAACTCCGCCGATGGGCCGAACGGGAAAAGGACCTCCAGGCCAAGATTCGGGTTAGACAGACGGCTGAGGAGGACTGGGGCCCACAGCGCCATGGAGTCATCAGCACTTTCCGTTTGCAGGGATGTTGGGGCTTCATCAAGGAGCCCGGTTTCGCCTTGGAGGTATTCGTGAACCGGCGGGACGTGGAGGCGCATCTCATCGAGGGACAGCCAGGCTGGGATCTTTACCTGGGGGACCGCGTTCGGTACACCTGCCACTGGGGAGACAAAGGGTGGTATGCTTTGCATGTGCGCAAGTACAAGCCAGAAGTGACTGTGCCACCATCCTGCGATTCTCCGGAACCAGCGGCCATTGCTCCGATCTCCCTGTGTGCCAAGTGCCTGCAGACCATCACCCCGAGGAGAACTGTGAGTACACAGACCCCTATCCAGGGTGCGAACGCACTCTATGTGGTAGTAGGTGGTGGGCAGTACCCACGGAAGCCACCCCCAGACTTAGAAGGATAAACCTCGGAACCATGAGAATGTATATAGTTAACTGTCTTTTTGTGTTTCTCTGCTGCTATAACCCGACCAGGGTTATCTCTTAAAGGGATACCTTAGTTGACCCGGGATCCCTATTTTGCTTTTTTATTTTGTTCACCACTGTTTTAAAGACTACCGAATCATGGACGGTGAATGGTTCACAAACTGTTTTGTAAATAGTTCGCACCTTATTAAAGGTGACCCTACTGGTTTTACAAGAAAAAGAACTCTTTGCGAAGAGACTGTTCCTGGAAACAGTACAGGAGTTCCTGCCTTACACGAACTTGCAGCTCCAGAAGTTGCGCTACCTCCAAGAGAATTGGTTCCCTCTTAAAGGGAACGTTCACCAATAGCACTTAAAGTATAATGTTGCCTTAAGAGAAGTAGCAATAATGTTTATATGTAGAAGTAATGTATAGTTAGTTAGTTATAAGAAAATGTTTGATAATGTTGCTAGAGATTGAGGACAGGGAAGTGAACCCGTACGGGATTAGATGGTGAGTCCTCCTAGGAGCCATAGAGAGATGGTTCAGTGTTGCTGTGCTAAGAAAAGAGACAGTAGGCCTGGGCAGATAGACAGGCGGTCCTGCATAAGACATATCAAGAAGAAAGTGTTGCACTTAGAAGAGAGAAGTGATAAAAGTTAATTTATATTTTAGGAGTTTTATAGTAAGCCTTTAGTGGATTCAGCTTACACGTCCTTATAGGCAAAGTTAAATTATTGTTCAAAATTTGCACTTAGTAGAATACCCGGCTGGGTAAGAAAAGTTATTTATAGGATGTTATTTAAAATATTTAACCATGTTTGTAACGTTCAAGTGTCCTCACCTCCCATAAAGGGAAGCCCTGTTCAAATTTACTTGTTTCTGCATTTCAAAAATTGTATGTCTTTTTGCTGACATGTATTGTTGTTTTCTTCCCAGTCCAGGAGTGCTGGATTTAACCGGGGGGGAGTGCAGCACCCCAGAGACCTGGTCGTTGCAGTAACATTGCTCTGCCGCTAAGGGGAGTGATGGTACATCTGATGGCACTGAAGGAGTTCACCTGACCAGGTATCACAGACACCAATACACTTCATAGTCTGGCCTCCAGGGGGAGCTAAGGGCGCTATGTATTAGGCCACTCCTCACAATCTGGTAAAACTAAGGGGTAGATAGGAAGTTAGAAAGAAAGCTGACTGGGTTGGAACCAAGCAACATCATGTGGCAGAGGGTGTTGCAGGGGAAGAATCAGGGGGGTCCCTGTCAGGGGTGGGATCCTGACAGAGGCCTAGCGAACAGAAAAGAACATTAAGGAACCGCGCCTGCACTACATCGCAGCGGTATCTCAAGAAAGGACAAGAAGTGAGGTTTATTGTGGAGAGTGAGAAACGAGATCAAAGCAAAAAGGAGATAACACCAGTAGGAGTCGTGCTGTAAGATCGAGGCAACATCCTACTGAGGCGCGTAGCCGGTGGCCAGAATGCCGAGGAAGTATTAGGCTCCAAGCAATACTTCAAACAGAGGCAGGACAGTTGATTTTAGGTTGGCTGTCTCACCAAAATCACCTAAGAAGACATAGGGGGCAACTGTGGGAGAGGGGCGACGCTAGGGTCCCAGAAGAACTCCAGGCCTTCCCGTCATACGGGTGCGTCCTATCCATATCATCTGGGGGACAGAGAAGAACATCAGAATCAGTTGTGAGGGAACATCAGAAACAGACACAACAGTTGTGAGGACTATCCCGTGGTGCTCAGCAGGGAAGGACTACAACACACAAGCGCTAGTTGGTAGGCACCAATTTCCACCTGCAAAGGGAACTCTGGAGGTGCCATCGGACCGGCCGGTCTCTGACAGCCCTGTTAACCGTACTCTGGATCAAGGATCTTGAAGCCTTCAGTAAAGAGGTAAAGAGACTGCAACCCTGTGTCCTCGTCATTTATCGCTACCTGCACCGCACACCACCATCTACACCTTTCATTGGACGCCCCTTAGCAGGGTCACAGACTGGGTCCAGCCACCGTGACAACCCCAGAACTGAGACAGAGAGGCCCGGTACCGAGTACCCCACGGCCCTGCGTCTGGCAGCGCTCCAGATGCCCACCGGGTATTTCTGTTTGGCGCTTTCCCAGGTAAGGCGCCTGTGAATCGTCGTAGTTGTGACGCCCGCTTTGCTTAGGTGTCCCTCGTCGTCCCTGCTTTGCCTGCCTACTCTCTAGCCCAGAGTCAATTCCTTCTCTGCTAGCCAGTTACCAGGCTTATCTGCTGTCCGTCTTTCTCCTGTCTCCTCCGTTCCCTGCCCTATTGTCCTCCACAGTTCCCGTTGTCCTCAGTATTGCCTCCACTTATTGCTTTGTTTTTTTTTTCAGCTCTCTGCCCTCAGTCATCTTCAGAGCCTGTGTCTGCCTATCATCCTGTATCTTCACCTATTCCTGCTCTGACCCAGTCTTCCCTTTGGCTCCAGCAGTTGGCTCCCTGTATAGGGGGTGCATCCATCAGGTTTGCTCGCTCTTGGGGTCCACTCTCGGGTTCTTCTTTGCTCCGTCTCACTTCCGTGAAACGTAACACTTTTAACCCTTATAACTTCCTAACAAAAAAAAATTATGTTTCCAAAATTGAGCTAATGTAAAGCAGACATGTGGGTAATGTTATTTATTAACTATTTTGTATGACATGACTCTAATTTAAGGGCATAAAAACTAAAGTTTAAAAATTGCAAAATTTTCCCCAAATTTCCATTTTTTTCACAAATAAAAGCAAGTCATATTGAAGAAATTTAACCACTATCAGGATCACCAGGATCCCTTGAAACGTTTCAGAGTTATGACTTCACAAAGTAACAGTGGTCAGAATTGAAAAAAATGGCCTGGTGAGGAAGTTGAAAACAGGTTTCGGGGTGAAGGGGTTAAAAATACACCGCAGATCAGTTTACGCAGCCTGAAAAAAAGGACAGTGTGCATAAGATTTCCATAAATCGCATACATGTTATTAAAACTGTAATATAGTAAATATCTGGATCTCTATAATTGGGTCCCGGTCCTGCTTGGCCCTTATTAATATTGAGGTCATTTTTGACACATTGTCATGTTTTAATACTTAAAGTTAGGATCGTCCCAACTTGGTACACGCATACGTGCCTGCCAGACTGGGTTCAGAAACTGGTGAATCCTTGCAGGGGGGATTTATAAGTCTGCAGTAACTTAATACTAAACATGAAATAAAATCAAAGAAAACTAAAAATGTTCCTACGTGTACAGTGTACAATTTGTAAAATATTCAGGACTGCCATCAGTGCAGTACAGGTGGTACTAATGTCAGGGGTGCAAAGTAACCTTTGGGCTGGTTGAAGCATATTATCCAGTGACTGCAGGGGGGATGTTAAATTGGCAACCAGAACAGTTTTGATGGTTTTTATGCCTACACTGTAATAATTATATGTCCCAACTGTCAATTTTTTTATCCCATGAAATGGATTTCAAAGAGGATGGGGTTTGAATGTGCATGAAAGTAGGCTTGCAAGTTATATTTTTGTTATTTTGTGTTTAACAAATAAGGATGTAGAGACATTTGACAATAGGTGGGTATTGTAATAGTTATGGTTTTTTCACACTTTTTTGTTAAGTATATAATTCCACTTGTGTTAATTCATAGTTTTGATGCCTTCAGTGTGAATGTACAATTTTTATAGTCATGAAAATACAGAAAAATCTTTAAATAAGAAGGTGTGTCCAAACTTTTGGTCTGTACTGTATATATACTTTGAATTTTAAAAATAATGGTGAAATTCCATGTGCCTACTGAGTACTGTAACAGTCAGTTATGTACTAAAGAAGCCACTGCCTACTGTGATGAAATTTACAACACCCATTGAGCACAATGCATGCTAAAACAAACCTGATTTTCATAGCTTATGATTGGAGGATAATCAATATCTGCTTGTAATAGATTATTTTCCAATTAATTTAGCAGAAGGTCAGAGAAATGTTTCTGCCTTATTCTTGCCTTGACTTGCATAATTTTGGTTGACTTTGTATCTGCCATATTGCTAAATGCCAAAAAGGCATTATTGATGGATTTCCCTTGGTGAAACAACTAAACTGCTGAAAATGCATCGAAAAGGTAATCTATTCACACCTAAGGTTTAATTTCATATCTCCAAATTAACCCATTCCCTAACAATTTCTTTATTTACTGTATACAGTATGTTTTACAATAATGAAACCTTCTGCATCAGCAAATCATAAAGACTAAGACCAAAAAATCTAGCAAGCAAATATGTCCTTAAGGCCAATAAAAAGCCAAGCCAAAAAATAAGAGAACATGACTAGAAACATATATGTCACACAAAAAAGGATCTGTGAGAATGTGGAAAAAAATACTAATAACATCTAACATACTTTGTAAAGTAAACAGTTGTGTTTATATATTGTATCTGGATTATGGAAATTTTTCATTTGTCTTAAAAAAATATTATTATTATTTATTATTGTAGAGCCATTTATTCCATGGCGCTTTACATGTGAGGAGGGGTATAAATAATAAAAGCAAGTACAGTAATTTTACACAATACAATCACAATACAAGTCACGACTGGTACAGTAGGAGAGAGGACCCGGCTCACAATCTACAAGGCATGGGTGAGGATACAATAGGCGAGCCGAAGCTGGGAACCAACACACCGATGACGGTTAGCAAAACTCTGAGCCCCCTCCTGAGACAACACCAAATTGTCAACAACATGAGCCCAAATTTGCTGCAACCTGTCAACCACAGAGTCCACCCCAGGACAATCAGAAGGCTCAACCTGCCCTGAAGAAAAACGAGGATGAAAACCAGAGTTACAAAAGAAGGGTGAAACCAAGGTAGCAGAATTAGCCCGATTATTAAGGGCAAACTCGGCCAATGGCAAGAAAGCCACCCAATCATCCTGATCAGCAGACACAAAGCATCTCAAATAAGTTTCCAAAGTCTGATTAGTTCGCTCGGTTTGGCCATTTGTCTGAGGATGAAATGCGGAAGAAAAAGACAAATCAATGCCCAGCCTAGCACAAAAGGCCCGCCAAAACCTAGAAACAAACTGGGAACCCCTATCGGACACAATGTTGTCCGGAATGCCATACAAACGAACCACATGCTGAAAAAACAACGGAACCAGATCAGAAGAGGAAGGCAACTTAGGCAAAGGTACCAAATGAACCATCTTAGAAAACCGGTCACAAACCACCCAGATAACTGACATCCTCTGGGAAACCGGAAGATCCGAAATAAAATCCATAGAAATATGCGTCCAAGGCCTCTCAGGGACTGGCAAAGGCAAAAGCAACCCACTAGCGCGGGAACAGCAAGGCTTGGCCCGCGCACAAGTCCCACAGGACTGCACAAAAGAACGCACATCCCGTGACAAAGAAGGCCACCAAAAGTACCTACCAACCAAATCTCTGGTACCAAAAATCCCAGGATGACCGGCTAACACAGAACAATGAACCTCCGAAATCACTTTATTAGTCCATCTGTCAGGAACAAACAATTTCCCCACTGGACAGCGGTCAGGTTTATCAGCCTGAAATTTCTGAAGAACCTATCGTAAATCAGGGGAGATGGCAGAAAGAATCACCCCTTCCTTCAGAATACCGACCGGCTCAAGGACCCCAGGAAAATCAGACAAAAAGCTCCTAGAGAGGGCATCAGCCTTAACATTCTTAGAACCCGGTAGATACGAGACCACAAAATCAAAATGGGAGAAAAACAGGGACCATCGGGCCTGTCTAGGATTCAGCCGTTTGGCAGACTCGAGATAAATCAGATTCTTATGATCGGTCAAGACCACAATACGGTGCTTGGCCCCCTCAAGCCAATGTCGCCACTCCTCAAATGCCCACTTCATAGCCAACAACTCACGATTGCCGACATCATAATTGCGTTCCACAGGCAAAAACTTTCGAGAAAAGAAGGCACACGGTTTCATCAAGGAACCATCAGAATTCCTCTGAGACAAAACGGCCCCTGCCCCAATCTCAGAAGTGTCAACCTCAACCTGAAAAGGAAGAGAAACATCCGGCTGATGCAACACAGGGGCAGAAGTAAATCGGCATTTAAGCTCCTGAAAGGCAGAAACAGCCGCAGAGGACCAATTTGTCACATCAGCGCCTTTCTTCGTCAAATCGGTCAGGGGTTTAACCACACTGGAGAAGTTGGCAATGAAACGGCGATAAAAATTAGCAAAGCCCAAAAATTTCTGAAGGCTCTTCACGGATGTGGGCTGGATCCAATCATGAATGGCCTGAACCTTAACTGGATCCATTTCTATAGATGAGGGAGAAAAAATGAAGCCCAAAAAAGAAATCTTCTGTACTCCAAAGAGGCACTTAGACCCCTTCACAAACAAGGCATTATCACGAAGGATCTGAAATACCATCCTGACTTGTTTCACATGAGACTCCCAATCATCTGAAAAAATCAAAATATCATCCAAATATACAATCATGAATTTATCAAGATAATTCCGAAATATATCATGCATGAAGGACTGAAACACAGTTGGAGCATTAGAGAGTCCGAATGGCATCACAAGGTATTCAAAATGGCCTTCGGGCGTATTAAACGCAGTTTTCCATTCGTCACCCTGCTTAATACGAACAAGATTATATGCCCCTCGAAGGTCAATCTTAGTAAACCAACTAGCCCCCTTAATCCTAGCAAACAGATCAGAAAGCAAAGGCAAAGGGTATTGGAATTTGACCGTGATCTTATTCAAGAGGCGATAATCAATACAGGGTCTCAAGGAGCCATCTTTTTAAGCAACAAAAAAAAAACCTGCTCCCAATGGTGAAGAAGATGGCCGAATATGCCCCTTCTCCAAGGACTCCTTAACATAGCTCCACATGGCGGTATGTTCTGGCACAGACAGGTTGAAAAGTCGGCCCTTAGGGAACTTACAGCCTGGAATCAAGTCAATAGCAGAATCACAGTCCCTATGCGGTGGAAGGGAACTGGACTTGGGCTCATTGAATACATCCTGGAAATCTGACAAAACTCAGGAATTTCAGAAGAGGGGGAGGAGGCAATTGACATCACAGGAACGTCACCATGAACCCCCTGACAACCCCAACTAGTCACAGACATAGATTTCCAATCTAATACCGGATTATGCACCTGTAACCATGGGAAACCCAGCACAATAGCATCATGCAAATTATGCAACACCAGAAAACGACAATCTTCCTGGTGGGCTGGCGCCATGCACATGGTCAGCTGTGTCCAAAACTGAGGTTTATTTTTAACCAACGGTGTAGTATCAATGCCCCTCAAAGGAATAGGACTCTGCAAAGGCTGCAAGGGGAAACCACAACGTCTGGCAAATTCTAAGTCCATTAAGTTTAGAGCGGCGCCTGAATCCACAAATGCCATGACAGAAAGTGACGATAATGAGCAGAACAGGGTCACAGATAACAGAAATTTAGGTTGTACAGTACTGATGGTAACAGAACTAGCGATTCTCTTGGTAAGCTTAGGGCAATCAGAAATAACATGAGCAGAATCGCCGCAGTAAAAACACAACCTATTCTGACGTCTGAATCCTTGTCGTTCAGCTCTAGACACAATCCTATCACACTGCATAGGCTCAAGACTCCGCTCGGAACACAATGCCATAGTGTGCACAACTCTGCGCTCACGCAAGCGCCGATCAATCTGAATGGCCAGAGACATAGAATCACTCAGACCAGCAGGCGTGGGGAACCCCACCATAACATCTTTAACGGATTCAGAAAGACCCTTTCTGAAGATTGCCGCCAAGGCATCCTCATTCCATTTAGTCAGTACAGACCATTTTCTAAACTTCTGGCAATATGATTCTGCCACTTCTTGACTCTGAGAAAGGGCCAACAAGGTCTTCTCAGCATGATCCACTGAATTAGGTTCATCATACAATAACCCAAGCGCCTGAAAAAAGGTGTCTACATTAAGCAACGCCGGATTCCCAGGTTCCAGGGCAAATGCCCAATCCTGGGGGTCACCACGCATCAGAGATATAATAATTTTAACCTGCTGGATGGGATCACCAGAGGAACGGGGTTTCAGAGCAAAAAACAGTTTACAGTTATTTTTAAAGCTCAGAAATTTGGACCTATCCCCAAAAAACAAATCAGGAGTTGGAATTCTAGGCTCTAAAACTAGAGTCTGAACGATATAATCGGAAATACCCTGTACTCTAGCAGCAAGTTGATCCACACGAGAAGCCAATCCCTGAACATCCATACCAGCGCCGAACTCCTGAGCCACCCAGAGGTAAAGAGGGAAGAGAAAAAAAAAACACAACAGACTACAGAAAAAAAAATGGCTCAGCACTTTCCTTCCCTTCTTCTGAGATGCGGTTAACTCATTGTGGGCCAGTTGTACTGTTATGATCTGGTGGCCTAAGAGCAGCATGAGACGTACTCTGGAGAAGGTGGTACCTGTACTGACCGCAGACCCTGAACTTAACACCGCAACTAGAAGTAGCTGTGGAATGTACCTAGCACTCCCTGGACATCTCGACACAGCCGGAGGACTAATTACCCCTAAAGATAGAAAAGGGAAAACTATCTTGCCTCAGAGAAAATTCCCAAAGGATAGGCAGCCCCCACATATATTGACTGTGAGAGGAGAGGGAAAAAACATACACAGACTGAAATCAGAATTTAGCAAAGGAGGCCACTTCTAGCTAAATAGAAAGGATAGGACAGAGTACTATGCGGTCAGTATTAAAACACTAGAAAATATCCACCACAGAAAATACAAAAACTCCACAGCTAACTAAAGATATGGAGGGTATATCTGCATCTCCAGAGATACCAGCTTGGCTAAACAAATCCTTATACAGACCAAGCTGGACAAGACAAAAAACATAGAAAAGAACTGAACAATAAGGCCACAGCATGTGGACAGCAAAAAATCAAGGACAGAACTTATCATTGTTGAAAAGAACTGCAAAGCAGGAGGGACCAGGCAGATATGTGAATCCTCCAGGAACAATGGACAACTGGCACTGACTAAAGGGTGAAGCAAGACTAAATAGCCCAGTCAAAATTGCCAAAAGTGAACACACCTGATAAATGCTGCGATTCAGAGACAGCAGCACTACCACTTACAACCACCGGAGGGAGCCCAAGAGCAGAATTCACAACAGTGGACTTCAAAGGAAGGAAATGTAAGTGAGGGAACCGGAGGGATGACCTGGAAAGCACATTGTGCTGAAAGGAGCAAACCAACACCCCCACCCTGTCTGTTTTCAAGTCTGGTGGTATGTGAAAATTTCAGCCCACCAAACGAGAGAGCGGCAGCAGCGGTGGTGTCTGAATGCTGGATCCAGGTTTCTGTAATAGCCAGAAGGTTAAGGGAATTAGAGAGGAAAAGATCGTGAATGTAAGTTAGTTTGTTACACACAGACTGAGCATTCCAGAGTGCACATTGGAAAGCTATAGGAGAAGGCATGCACTGAATGTTAATGAGATTAGCAGGGTTTCTATATGCAGCTGGAGGAGAGTAATGTATGCTGGTGGACGGGGGGCTAGGGTTCGGGGAGATGTCACCTGCAACTAGTAGAAGGAGAAAAAACAGAAAGAGTAGGTGGTGGGATGATTTGTATGAACGTTTTGAGTGCTGCATGGCGGTAGTGGCTGGTTTGGAGTGGGTAAGAAATGTCAGTAGAGCCTCAGAGTTATACATGGGTGAGGGGAGAAGGGAGGGGTGGATATAGAGTGAGTGACCAGAATGTGTTAAAGGGCGGGCGAGTTGTGAGAAGGCAGAAGTAAAAACAATTAAGAAGCAGATTGATATGATCAACGCATAATGTAGTATGACAGACCAAGAAGCATGATTGTTTGATAAACTTATGCACCTTACCTGTCTCCTGCCCTGTCCAACTGCCATTGTCTAACTGCCATGCACTTTAAACTGTTGCACTTAATATCTGTTGCACACGCGACCCCGCACGCGGGCTATCCCAGCCAGACTAAATATATATATATATATATATATGGCCCACCCTGTATATATATATATATATATATATATATATATATAGGGAAATAAGTGTTTGATCCCTTGCTCATTTTGTGAGTTTGCCCACTGACAAAGATATGAACAGTCTATAATTTTAAGGGTAGGTTAATTTTAGCATTGAGAGATAGAATATCAAAAATAAAATCCAGAAAATCACATTTCAAATAAATGTATATAATTTATACATTTTGCAGTGAGAAATAAGTATTTCATCCCCTACCACCCATTAAGAGTTCTGGCTCCTACAGACCAGTTAGACGCTCCTAATCAACTCGTTACCTACATTAAAGACAGCTGTCTTACATAGTCACCTTTATAAAAGACTCCTGTCTACAGACTCAATTAATCAGTCAGACTCCAAACTCTACAACATAGGCAAGACCAAAGAACTTTATAAGGATGTCAGGGACAAGATCATAGACCTGCATGAAGCTGGAATGGGCTACAAAACCATAAGTAAGACACTGGGTGAGAAGGAGACAACTGTTGGTGCAATAGTAAGAAAATGCAAGAAATACAAAATGACTGTCAATTGACATCGATCTGGGGCACCATGCAAAATCTCACCTTGTGGGGTACCCTAGATCATGAGGAAGGTGAGAGGTCAGCCTAAAACTACACGGGTGGAACTTGTTAATAACCTCAAGGCACCTGTGACCACATTCACCAAGAAAACCATTGGTAACACAATACACTGTAAAGGTTTAACCCCTTCACCCCAAAGCCTGTTTTCACCTAAATGACACGGCCAATTTTTACAATTCTGACCACTGTCAATTTATGAGGTCATAACTCTGAAACGCTTCAACGGATCCTGGTGATTCTGAGATTGTTTTCTCGTGACATATTGTACTTTATGATAGTGGTAAAACTTTGATATGACTTGCATTTATTTGTGAAAAAAACAGAAATTTGTCGAAAATTATGAAAATTTAGCAATTTTCAAATTTTTTGTTTTTATGCCCTTAAATTAGAGAGTTATATCACATAATATAGTTAATAAACAACATTTCCCACATGTCTGCTTTACATCAGCACAATTTTGGAAACATAATTTTTTTTGTTAGGGAGTTATAAGGGTTAAAAGTTGACCAGCGATTTCTCATTTTTGCAACAAAATTTGCAAAACCATTTTTTTTACGGACCACCTCACACTTGAAGTGACTTTGAGGGGTCTATATGACAGAAAATGCCCAAAATTGACACCATTCTAAAAACTGCACCCCTCAAGGTACTCAAAACCACATTCAAAAAGTTTATTAACCCTTCAGGTGCTTCACAGGAATTTTTGGAATGTTAAAAAAAATTGAACATTTAACTTTTTTTTCACAAAATTTTTACTTCAGATCCAATTTGTTTTATTTTACCAAGGGTAACAGGAGAAATTGGACCAAAAAAGTTGTTGTACAATTTGTCCAGAGTACGCCGATACCCCACATGTTGGGGTAAACCATTGATTGGGCACATGACAGAGCTCGGAAAGGAAGAAGCGCCATTTGACTTTTCAATGCAAAATTGGCTGGAATTGAGATCGGAACCCATGTCGTGTTTGGAGAGCCCCTGACGTGCTTAAACAGTGGAAACCCCCACAAGTGACACCATTTTGGAAAGTAGACCCTCTAAGGAACTAATCTAGATGTGTGGTGAGCACTTTGAACCTCCAAGTGCTTCACAGAAGTTTATAATGTACAGCCGTAAAAAAAAAATAATATTAATTTTCACAAAAAATGATGTTTTTGCCCCAAATTTTTTATTTTCCCAAGGGTAGCAGGATAAATTGGACCCCAAAAGTTGTTGTGCAATTTGTCCTGAGTACGCTGATACTTCATATATGGGGATAAACCACTGTTTGGGCGCATGGCAGAGATCGGAAGGGAAGGAGCGCCATTTGACTTTTCAATGCAAAATTGGCTGGAATTGAGATCGGAACCCATGTTGTGTTTGGAGAGCCCCTGACGTGCCTAAACAGTGGAAACCCCCACAAGTGACACCATTTTGGAAAGTAGACCCTCTAAGGAACTAATCTAGATGTGTGGTGAGCACTTTGAATCTCCAAGTGCTTTACAGAAGTTTATAATGTAGAGCCGTAAAAAAAATTAATATTAATTTTCACAAAAAATGATCTTTTTGCCCCAAATTTTTTATTTTCCCAAGGGTAGCAGGATAAATTGGACCCCAAAAGTTGTTGTGCAATTTGTCCTGAGTACGCTGATACTTCATATATGGGGATAAACCACTGTTTGGGCGCATGGCAGAGATCGGAAGGGAAGGAGCGCCATTTGACTTTTCAATGCAAAATTGGCTGGAATTGAGATCGGAACCCATGTCGTGTTTGGAGAGCCCCTGACGTGCCTAAACAGTGGAAACCCCCACAAGTGACACCATTTTGGAAAGAAGACCCCCTAAGGAACTTATCTAGATGTGTGGTGAGCACTTTTAACCCCCAGTTGTTTCACTAAAGTTTAGAATGTAGCGCTGTGAAAATTAAAAAATCATTTTTTCTTTCCACAAAATGATGTTTTAGCCCACAATTTTTTTTCCCCAAGGGTAACAGGAGAAATTGGACCACAAAAGTTATTGTCCAATTTGTCCTGAGTATGCTGATACCCCATACATTGGGGGGAACCACTGTTTGGGCGCACGGCAGAGCTCGGAATGGAAGGAGCGCCGTTTGAAATGCAGACTTAGATGGATTGGTCTGCAGGTGTCATGTTGCATTTGCAGAGCCCCTGATGTACCTAAACAGTAGAAACCCCCCACAAGTGACCCCATATTGGAAACTAGACCCCCCACGGAACTTATCTAGATGTGTTGTGAGAACTTTGAACCAACAAGTGTTTCACTACAGTTTATCATGCAGAGCCGTGAAAATAAAAAATATTTTTTTTCCACGAAAATTATATTTTAGCCCCCACGTTTTTATTTTCCCAAGGGTAACAGGAGAAATTGGACAACAAAAGTTGTTGTCCAATTTGTCCTGAGTACGCTGATACCCCATATATGGGGGGAAACCACTGTTTGTGCGCACGGCAGAGCTCGGAAGGGAAGGAGCGCCTTTTGGAATGCAGACAGATGGATTGGTCTGCAGGTGTCATGTTGCATTTGCAGAGCCCCTGATGTACCTAAACAGTAGAAACCCCCCACAAGTGACCCCATATTGGAAACTAGACCCCCCACGGAACTTATCTAGATGTGTTGTGAGAACTTTGAACCCCCAAGTGTTTCACTACAGTTTATAACGCAGAGCCGCGAAAATAAAAAAAAATTTTTTTTCCACGAAAATTATATTTTAGCCCCCATGTTTTTATTTTCCCAAGGGTAAGGCTGGATTCACACTTGCGTTTTTATCTGCATGCGTTTTTTAAAAACGCATGTGTGAAAAAACGCATGTGTGAAAAAACGCATGTAAACGCGGTAAAACGCATGCGTTTTTTAGACACATGCGTTTTTATAGAAAAACACAAGAAAACAAGAAAAAAACAAAAAACCTAACCCTACCCCTACCTCTACCCCTAACCCTACCCCTAACCCTACCCCTAACCCAAACCTGAAATACGTGGCACTGAAATACGTTTATATACGTATATACGTGCCACGATATTTCAGTGGCCACGTATATAAGTGCCACGTATATAAGTGCCACGTATATAAGTGCCACGTATATAAGTGCCACGTATATAAGTGCCACGTATTTCACGTAAATGCCACGATATTTCAGTGCCACGTATTTCACTGAAATATCGTGGCACTTAAATACGTGGCACTGAAAGACGTGGCACTGAAATATCGTGGCACTGAAATATCGTGGCACTGAAATACGTGGCACTGAAATATCGTGGAACTTAAATATCGTGGCACTGAAATACGTGGCACTGAAATACGTGGCACTGAAATATCGTGGCACTGAAATACGTGGCACTGAAAAACGTGGCACTGAAATATCGTGGCACTGAAATACGTGGCACTGAAATACGTGGCACTATGACTATCAGAAAATGTTCATTAAACGGTTAGGGGGTGAGTTTAGGGGTAGGGTTAGGGTTTGGATCTCTTTATCACCTTGGTGGTGGGTGACTTTTCAGTGTGTGTTCTGGTTTTTTTCTATAAAAACGCATGCGTTTTTAACGCAAACAAACGCGTTGAGATCGGACACCATGTCGCGTTTGGAGAGCCCCTGATGTGCCTAAACAGTGAAAAATCCCCAATTCTAACTGAAACCCTAACCCCAACCCTAACCCCAGCCCTAACCCTAGCCCTAACCCTAGTGCTACTTTCACACTAGCGTTTTTTTGCATACGTCGCAATGCGTCGTTTTGGCGAAAAAACGCATCCTGCAAAGTCATCTGCAGGATGCGTTTTTTCCCCATAGACTAACATTAGCGACGTATTGACACACGTCGCAAGCGTCGTGCGACGGTTGCGTCGTGTTGCGGCGGACCGCCGGCAGCAAAAAACGTTACATGTAACTTTTTTTGTGCTGACGGTCCACCCCCACCTCCCCGCACCTCACAATGGGGCAGCGGATGCGTGGAAAAACAGCATCCGCTGCCCCCGTTGTGCGGCGCTTGCACAGTATGCGTCGGTATGTCGGGCCGATGCAGCGCGACGGCCCCGTACCGACGCTAGTGTGAAAGTAGCCTAACGGGAAAATGGAAATAAATATATTTTTTTACATTTTATTATTTTTCCCTAACTAAGGGGGTGATGAAGGGGGATTTGATTTACTTTTATAGCGTTTTTTGGGCGGATTTTTATGGTTGGCAGCCATCACACACTAAAAGACGCTTTTTATTGCAAAAAATAGTTTTTACATCACCACACTTTGAGAGCTATAATTTTTCCATATTTTGGTCCACAGAGTCATGTGAGATCTTGTTTTTTGCGGGACGAGTTGACGTTTTTATTGGTACCATTTTCGGGCACATGACATTTTTTGATCGCTTTTTATTCCGATTTTTGGGAGGCGGAATGAACAAAAACCAGCAATTCCTGAAATTCTTTTAGGGGGGGCGTTTATACCGTTCCGCGTTTGGTAAAAAGGATAAAGCAGTTTTATTCTTCGGGTCAGTATGATTACAGCGATACCTCATTTATGTAATTTTTTTATGTTTTGGCGCTTTTACACAATAAAAACTATTTTATATAAATAAATAATTGTTTTTGCATCGCTTTATTCTGAGGACTATAACTTTTTTATTTTTCTGCTGATGATGCTGTATGGCGGCTTTTTTTTTGCGGGACAAGATGACGTTTTCAGCGGTACCATGGTTATTTATATCCGTCTTTTTGATCGCGTGTTATTCCACTTTCTGTTTGGCAGTATGAGAATAAAGCGTTGTTTTTTGCCTCGTTTTTTTTTTTTTTTATTACGGTGTTCACTGAAGGGGTTAACTAGTGATATAGTTTTATAGGTGGGGTTGTTACGGACGCGGTGATACTAAATATGTGTACTTTTATTGTGTGATTTTTTTTTATTTAGATAAAGAAATGTATTTATGGGAATATTTTTTTTTTCTTTATTTAGGAATTTATTTATTTATTTTTTTTACACATGTGGAAAATTTTTTTTTTTACTTTTTTACTTTGTCCCAGGGGGGGACATCACAGATCGGTGATCTGACAGTGTGCACAGCACTCTGTCAGATCATCGATCTGACAGGCACATTGCAGAGGCTTGCCGGCGCCTGCTATGAGGAATTCTCAGCAGACGCCGGCAAGCAGGGTCATCTCATGACCCGGAAGGAGTCCCGCAGCCATCTTGGATCCGGGGACTCCTTCCAGGTCACCGGAGCAGCGCGATCTTATCGCGCTGCTCCGGTGGGAGAGCGCAGGGAGCCCCCGTCCCTGCGCGATCCCCCTCTATGCCGCTGTCACTATTGACAGTGGCATCAGAGGGGTTAAATGCCCGCGATCGGCGACAGCGCTGATCGTGGGCATTGCTGCGGGGTGTCAGCTGTCATACACAGCTGACACCCACACCCGATCACCGCGGCGCTCAGCGCGAGACCGCGGTGATCGATGCGCCGTACTAGTACTGCGGCTGGCACTAATGCAGTGCCGGCAGCGCCGTACTAGTACGGCGCATGGCACGAAGGGGTTAAAATCCTTGTCCTCCTACTCAAGAAGTCACATGTGCAGGCCCATCTGAAGTTTGCCAATGAACACCTGGATGATTCTGTGAGTGATTGAGAGAAGGTGCTATGGTCAGATGAGGCAAAAATTGATCTCTTTGGCATAAACTCAACTCGCCGTGTTTGGAGGAAGAGAAATGCTGCCTATGACCCAAAGAACTCCATCTCCACTGTCAAGCATGGAGGTGGAAACATTATGTTTTGGGAGTGTTTCTCTGCTAAGGGCATAGGACTACTTCTCTGCATCAATGAGAGAAAGGATGGAGCCATGTACAGTTGTGGCCAAAAGTATTGACACCCCAGCAATTCTGTCAGATAATACTCAGTTTCTTCCTGAAAATGATTGCAATCACAAATTCTTTGGTATCATTATCTTCATTTAATTTGTCTTAAATGAAAAAAACACAAAAGAGAATGAAGCAAAAAGCAAAACATTGATCATTTCACACAAAACTCCAAAAATGGGCCAGACAAAAGTATTGGCACCCTCAGCCTAATACTTGGTTGCACAAACTTTAGCCAAAATAACTGCGACCAACCACTTCCGGTAACCATCAATGAGTTTCTTACAATGCTCTGCTGGAATTTTAGACCATTCTTCTTTGGCAAACTGCTCCAGGTCCCTGATATTTGAAGGGTGCCTTCTCCAAACTGCCATTTTTAGATCTCTCCACAGGTGTTCTATGGGATTCAGGTCTGTACTCATTGCTGGCTACCTTAGAAGTCTCCAGAGTTTTCTCTCAAACCATTTTCTAGTGCTTTTTGAAGTGTGTTTTGAGTCATTGTCCTGCTGGAAGACCCATAACCTCTGAGGGAGACCAAGCTTTCTCACACTGGGCCCTACATTATGCTGCAAAATTTGTTGGTAGTCTTCAGACTTCATAATGCCATGCACACGGTCAAGCAGTCCAGTGCCAGAGGCAGCAAAGCAACCCCAAAACATCAGGGAACTTCCGCCATGTTTGACTGTAGGGACCGTGTTCTTTTCTTTGAATGCCTCTTTTTTTCTCCTGTAAACTCTATGTTGATGCTTTTGCCCAAAAAGCTCTACTTTTGTCTCATCTGACCAGAGAACATTCTTCCAAAACATTTTAGGATTTTTCAGGTAAGTTTTGGCAAACTCCAGCCTGGCTTTTTTATGTCTCGGGGTAAGAAGTGGGGTCTTCCTGGGTCTCCTACCATTCAGTCCCTTTTCATTCAGATGCCGACAGATAGTACAGGTTGACACTGTTGTACCCTCGGACTGCAGGGCAGCTTGAACTTGTTTGGATGTTAGTTAAGGTTCTTTATCCAACATCCGCACAATCTTGCGTTGAAATCTCTTGTCAATTTTTCTTTTCCGTCCACATCTAGGGAGGTTAGCCACAGTGCCATGGGCTTTAAACTTCTTGATGACACTGCGCATGGTAGATACAGGAATATTCAGGTCTTTGGAGATGGACTTGTAGCCTTGAGATTGCTCATGCTTCCTCACAATTTGGTTTCTCAAGTCCTCAGACAGTTCTTTGGTCTTCTTTCTTTTCTCCATGCTCAATGTCGTACACACAAGGACACAGGACAGAGGTTGAGTCAACTTTAATCCATGTCAGCTGGCTGCATGTGTGATTTAGTTATTGCCAACACCTGTTAGGTGCCACAGGTAAGTCACAGGTACTGTTAATTACACAAATTAGAGAAGCATCACATGATTTTTTGAACAGTGCCAATACTTTTGTCCACCCCTTTTTATGTTTGGTGTGGAATTATATCCAATTTGGCTTTAGGACAATTATTTTTGTGTTTTTTCATCTAAGACAAAATAAGTGAACATAATAATAACAAAGAATTTGTGTTTGCAATCATTTTCAGGAAGAAGCTGAGTATTATCTGACAGAATTGCAGGGGTGTCAATACTTTTGGCCACAACTGTACCATAAAATCCTGAGTGACAGCCCCTTTCCCCCTGCCAGGCTATTAAAAATGGGTGAGGGCTGGGTTTTTCAGCAAGACAATGACCCACAACATACAGCAAAGGCAACAAAGGAGTAGCTCAAAAAGAAGCACACTAAGGTCATGGAGTGGCCTAGCCAGTCTCCAGACCTTAATCCCATAGAAAACGTATGGAGGGAGTTGAAGCTCTGAGTGGCCAAGCAACAGCCTCAAAATCTTATTGATTTAGAGATGATCTGCAAAGAAGACAGGACCAAAATTCCTCTTGACATTTGTGAAAATCTCAACATCAACTGCAAAAAACGTCTGAGTGCTGTGGTTGCCAACAAGTGTTTTGCCACCAAGTATTAAGTCTTGTTTGCCAGAGGGATCAAATACTTATTTCTCACTGCAAAATGCAAATACATTTATATAATTTATATAAT
The DNA here is from genome assembly GCF_051348905.1 of Ranitomeya variabilis. NCBI lineage: Eukaryota > Metazoa > Chordata > Amphibia > Anura > Dendrobatidae > Ranitomeya > Ranitomeya variabilis. The sequence goes on along the minus strand of NC_135237.1, from coordinate 529,249,012 downwards.
GTGATTTTCTGGGTTTTGTTTTTGATATCTCTCGATGTTAAAATTAACCTACCCTTAAAATTATAGACTGCCCATGTCTTTGTCAGTGGGCAAGCTTACAAAATCCTGTGTGTATGTATATATATATATATATATATATATATATATATATATATATATAGTATTTTTTGTGCAATAGTTGAAACAAACTTTCATTGATCTTTCGGGGGAGCTTGACAACATTTAAGCACATTTAATTACTGATTTCCTCTGTAACTGGGGATAGCATATTGGTTACAGGGAAAACCAAACAACCAAAAGCTACATTGATCTTTTAGAGCAGTGGTACTCAATACATGTGGTTAATAGTGTTGAGCGATACCGTCCGATACTTGAAAGTATCGGTATCGGAAAGTATCGGCCGATACCGGCAAAGTATCGGATCCAATCCGATACCGATACCCGATACCAATACAAGTCAATGGGACTCAGGTATCGGACGGTATTCCTGATGGTTCCCAGGGTCTGAAGGAGAGGAAACTCTCCTTCAGGCCCTGGGAACCATATTAATGTGTAAAAGAAAGAATTAAAATAAAAAATATTGCTATACTCACCTGTCCGACGCAGCCAGGACCTCAGCGAGGGAACCGGCAGCATTGTTTGTTTAAAATTCGCGCTTTTACTTGGTTACGTGAGGTCCCGGCTTGTGATTGGTCAGGGCGGCCATGTTGCCGGGACGCGGACCAATCACAGCAAGCCGTGACGAAATTACGTCACGGCTTGCTGTGATTGGTCCGCGTCCCGGCAACATGGCCGCCATTAACCAATCACAAGCCGTGACGTCACGGGAGGCTGGACATGCGCGTATTTTGAAAAGCGCGCGTGTCCAGCCTCCAGTGACGTCCCGGCTTATGATTGGTCACGGCGCCATGTTGCCGGGACGCGGACCAATCACAGCAAGCCGTGACGAAATTACGTCACGGCTTGCTGTGATTGGTCCGCGTCCCGGCAACATGGCGCCGTGACCAATCATAAGCCGGGACGTCACTGGAGGCTGGACACGCGCGCTTTTCAAAATACGCGCATGTCCAGCCTCCCGTGACGTCCCGGCTTGTGATTGGTTAATGGCGGCCATGTTGCCGAGACGTCACTGGAGGCTGGACACGCGCGCTTTTCAAAATACGCGCATGTCCAGCCTCCCGTGACGTCCCGGCTTGTGATTGGTTAATGGCGGCCATGTTGCCGGGACGTCACTGGAGGCTGGACACGCGCGCTTTTCAAAATACGCGCATGTCCAGCCTCCCGTGACGTCCCGGCTTGTGATTGGTTAATGGCGGCCATGTTGCCGGGACGTCACTGGAGGCTGGACACGCGCGCTTTTCAAAATACGCGCATGTCCAGCCTCCCGTGACGTCACGGCTTGTGATTGGTTAATGGCGGCCATGTTGCCGGGACGCGGACCAATCACAGCAAGCCGTGACGTAATTTCGTCACGGCTTGCTGTGATTGGTCCGCGTCCCGGCAACATGGCCGCCCTGACCAATCACAAGCCGGGACTTCACGTAACCAAGTAAAAGCGCAAAATTTAAACAAACAACGCTGCCGGTTCCCTCGCTGAGGTCCCGGCTGCGTCGGACAGGTGAGTATAGCGATATTTTTTATTTTAATTCTCTTTTTTACACATTATTACATTAATGTTGTTGCGATACCCGATACCCGATACCACAAAAGTATCGGATCTCGGTATCGGAAATTCCGATACAGCAAGTATCGGCCGATACCCGATACTTGCAGTATCGGAATGCTCAACACTAGTGGTTAAATGAGTTCTAAAAAAATTCTCATATGACTCTATTTTTTTATTTCCAAGGCACAAAAAACAGAAAACTGTACAAAGAGAAATACAGTATATACATATATACAGTATATTATTATTCATACAGTACAGACCAAAAGTTTGGACACACCTTCTCATTTAAAGATTTTTCTTTATTTTCATGACTATGAAAATTGTAAATTCACTCTGAAGGCATCAAAACTATGAATTAACACATGTAGAATTATATACTTAACAAAAAAGTGTGAAACAACTGAAATTATGTCTTATATTCTAGGTTCTTCAAAGTAGCCACCTTTTGCTTTGATGACTGCTTTGCACACTCTTGGCATTCTCTTTATGAGCTTCAAGAGGTAGTCACCAGGAATGGTCTTCCAACAATCTTGAAGGAGTTCCCAGAGATGCTTCGCACTTGTTGACCCTTTAGCCTTCACTCTGCGGTCCAGCTCACCCCAAACCATCTCGATTGGGTTCAGGTCTGGTGACTGTGGGAGCCAGGTCATCTGGTGTAGCATCCCATCACTCTCTTTCTTGGTCAAATAGCCCTTACACAGCCTGGAAGTGTGTTTGGGGTCATTGTCCTGTTGAAAAATAAATGATGGTCCAACTAAACACAAACCGGATGAAATAGCATGCCGCTGCAAGTTGCTGTGGTAGCCATGCTGGTTCAGTATGCCTTCAATTTTGAATAAATCCCCAACAGTGTCACCAGCAAAGCACCCCCACACCATCACACATCTCCCTCCATGCTTCACGGTGGGAACCAGGCATGTAGAGTCCGCCCATTCACCTTTTCTGCGTCGCACAAAGACACGGTGGTTGGAACCAAAGATCTCAAATTTGGACTCATCAGACCAAAGCACATATTTCCACTAGTCTAATGTCCATTTCTTGTGTTCTTTAGCCCAATCAAGTCTCTTCTGCTTGTTGCCTGTCCTTAGCAGTGATTTCCTAGCAGCTATTTTACCATGAAGGCCTGCTGCACAAAGTCTCTTCTTAACAGTTGTTGTAGAGATGTGTCTGCTGCTAGAACTCTGGTTTGTTTCTGACCAAATACTTATTCTCCACCATAATATGCAAATAAAATGATAAAAAAACAGACAATGTGATTTTCTGGGTTTTTTTTCTCAGCTTGTCTCCCATAGTTGAGGTCTACCTATGATGTAAATTACAGACGCCTCTCATCTTTTTAAGTGGTGGAACTTGCACTATTGCTGAATGACTAAATACTTTTTTGCCCCACTGTATATATACAATACAGACCAAAAGTTTGGACACATCTTCTCATTTAAAGATTTTTCTGTATTTTCATGACTATGAAAATTGTAAATTCACACTGAAGGCATCAAAACTATGAATTAACACATGTGGAATTATACACTTAACAAAAAAGTGTGAAACAGCTGAAATTATGTCTTATATTCTAGGTTCTTCAAAGTAGCCACTAGGGTTGAGCGACTTTCATTTTTTTAAGATCGAGTAGGGTTTTGGGAAACCCGATTTTGTCCAGAGTCGAGTCGAGTGCAGTCGGCCGATTATCGCTAAAAGTCGGGGATCGACCGAAACACGAAACCCAATGCAAGTCAATGGGGAAGCATAGTCGGCAGTGAGTGGAGGCCAGGAAAACACCTACAGTGCCCATTTTAATGCCAAAAACATCCATTCTTGTTTCTGAAGCTTGCCAATCTTAATTAACTGTATAATAATAGTTGGGCATAGGGAATTGGGGGAAAGTTGTGGGGGGAGTAGGGCTGGCTCAAGTTTTTCGTGGGCCCAGGAAATGCGGACTACGTCACGGCGGTGTTGCAGGGAAAGGTAAGTATTTAAACGTTGCAAGTGCTGTGATCCTGAGCAAGCAGGGGGGGCCCACTCGTTCGCATTGCCACTGGCACAGGGCCCCTCAAAGTACGGCGGTGTGTTTGCATGGCGGGGGCGCCTCCCACCAGCAGCGACACTTTTGCGTACTCTGAGGGGCCCTGTGCCAGTGACGTCGCCAACGAGTATGCCCCCCCACCTGATGAAGGAACCTGCACTTTCATCTGCACCTTCCTCTTTGTCCCTGTGTAAGGTGGTATAACATGCGGGAAGGGGAACCTTACTTTCAGCAGGGTCAGATTCTGGCTGTGTAGAGTACAAGGGGAATGTAGTGGTCTAGGTCAATGTACCAGCAGACTCATTTAGCAGTGGCTGGGCAATGGGCAGGATGAGGAGGAAACAGATATAGGGCCAAAGAATAAAGTAGGCTACATGCAGTTCAAAATTGGTAACAGGACTAAACAGGCGGCATTGCTTTGTTCAGTGGAGTAGCAAACCCAAGAGCAGCAGACACTGTTTCAAGGGCCTAACCACACTAGTAGGCCAAATGCAGTTTAATATCTGATAGTATAGGGCGAAAGCCAGAATGTGGAAGCTCAGCTTTGTTCACTTGAGGACAGCACCAGGGAGGGGCAGACACCTTTAGTAGGCCGGAAAAGCCTATTGCATTTTTTAAAATGGTAATTTGGAGCAGAAGGTTGAAGCTCAGCTTTATTTAGTTGAGGGCAACACCAGGCAGGGGCACACAGACAGACACCTTTAGTAGGCCGGAAAAGCCTATTGCATTTTTTAAAATGGTAATTTGGAGCAGAAGGTTGAAGCTCAGCTTTATTTAGTTGAGGGCAACACCAGGGAGGGGCAGAAGCCGTTAGTAGGCCCTAACCACCATTTTTTTTTTTTTTAAACCACTTAATGAGAGCCGGAAGGTTGAAGCTCAGCTTTATTTAGTTGAGGACAACACCAGGCAGGGGCACACAGACAGACACCTTTAGTAGGCCGGAAAAGCCTATTGCATTTTTTAAAATGGTAATTTGGAGCAGAAGGTTGAAGCTCAGCTTTATTTAGTTGAGGACAACACCAGGCAGGGGCACACAGACAGACACCTTTAGTAGGCCGGAAAAGCCTATTGCATTTTTTAAAATGGTAATTTGGAGCAGAAGGTTGAAGCTCAGCTTTATTTAGTTGAGGGCAACACCAGGGAGGGGCAGAAGCCGTTAGTAGGCCCTAACCACCATTTTTTTTTTTTAAACCACTTAATGAGAGCCGGAAGGTTGAAGCTCAGCTTTATTTAGTTGAGGACAACACCAGGCAGGGGCACACAGACAGACACCTTTAGTAGGCCGGAAAAGCCTATTGCATTTTTTAAAAAGGTAATTTGGAGCAGAAGGTTGAAGCTCAGCTTTATTTAGTTGAGGGCAACACCAGGGAGGGGCAGAAGCCGTTAGTAGGCCCTAACCACCATTTTTTTTTTTTAAAACCACTTAATGAGAGCCGGAAGGTTGAAGCTCAGCTTTATTTAGTTGAGGACAACACCAGGCAGGGGCACACAGACAGACACCTTTAGTAGGCCGGAAAAGCCTATTGCATTTTTTAAAATGGTAATTTGGAGCAGAAGGTTGAAGCTCAGCTTTATTTAGTTGAGGGCAACACCAGGGAGGGGCAGAAGCCGTTAGTAGGCCCTAACCACCATTTTTTTTTTTTTAAACCACTTAATGAGAGCCGGAAGGTTGAAGCTCAGCTTTATTTAGTTGAGGACAACACCAGGCAGGGGCACACAGACAGACACCTTTAGTAGGCCGGAAAAGCCTATTGCATTTTTTAAAATGGTAATTTGGAGCAGAAGGTTGAAGCTCAGCTTTATTTAGTTGAGGAAAACACCAGGCAGGGGCACACAGACAGACACCTTTAGTAGGCCGGAAAAGCCTATTGCATTTTTTAAAATGGTAATTTGGAGCAGAAGGTTGAAGCTCAGCTTTATTTAGTTGAGGACAACACCAGGCAGGGGCACACAGACAGACACCTTTAGTAGGCCGGAAAAGCCTATTGCATTTTTTAAAATGGTAATTTGGAGCAGAAGGTTGAAGCTCAGCTTTATTTAGTTGAGGACAACACCAGGCAGGGGCACACAGACAGACACCTTTAGTAGGCCGGAAAAGCCTATTGCATTTTTTAAAATGGTAATTTGGAGCAGAAGGTTGAAGCTCAGCTTTATTTAGTTGAGGGCAACACCAGGCAGGGGCACACAGACAGACACCTTTAGTAGGCCGGAAAAGCCTATTGCATTTTTTAAAATGGTAATTTGGAGCAGAAGGTTGAAGCTCAGCTTTATTTAGTTGAGGGCAACACCAGGGAGGGGCAGAAGCCGTTAGTAGGCCCTAACCACCATTTTTTTTTTTTTAAAACCACTTAATGAGAGCCGGAAGGTTGAAGCTCAGCTTTATTTAGTTGAGGACAACACCAGGCAGGGGCACACAGACAGACACCTTTAGTAGGCCGGAAAAGCCTATTGCATTTTTTAAAATGGTAATTTGGAGCAGAAGGTTGAAGCTCAGCTTTATTTAGTTGAGGACAACACCAGGCAGGGGCACACAGACAGACACCTTTAGTAGGCCGGAAAAGCCTATTGCATTTTTTAAAATGGTAATTTGGAGCAGAAGGTTGAAGCTCAGCTTTATTTAGTTGAGGACAACACCAGGCAGGGGCACACAGACAGACACCTTTAGTAGGCCGGAAAAGCCTATTGCATTTTTTAAAATGGTAATTTGGAGCAGAAGGTTGAAGCTCAGCTTTATTTAGTTGAGGGCAACACCAGGGAGGGGCAGAAGCCGTTAGTAGGCCCTAACCACCATTTTTTTTTTTTAAAACCACTTAATGAGAGCCGGAAGGTTGAAGCTCAGCTTTATTTAGTTGAGGACAACACCAGGCAGGGGCACACAGACAGACACCTTTAGTAGGCCGGAAAAGCCTATTGCATTTTTTAAAATGGTAATTTGGAGCAGAAGGTTGAAGCTCAGCTTTATTTAGTTGAGGACAACACCAGGCAGGGGCACACAGACAGACACCTTTAGTAGGCCGGAAAAGCCTATTGCATTTTTTAAAATGGTAATTTGGAGCAGAAGGTTGAAGCTCAGCTTTATTTAGTTGAGGGCAACACCAGGGAGGGGCAGAAGCCGTTAGTAGGCCCTAACCACCATTTTTTTTTTTTAAACCACTTACTGAGAGCCGGAAGGTTGAAGCTCAGCTTTATTTAGTTGAGGACAACACCAGGCAGGGGCACACAGACAGACACCTTTAGTAGGCCGGAAAAGCCTAATGCATTTTTTAAAATGGTAATTTGGAGCAGAAGGTTGAAGCTCAGCTTTATTTAGTTGAGGGCAACACCAGGGAGGGGCAGAAGCCGTTAGTAGGCCCTAACCACCATTTTTTTTTTTTTAAAACCACTTAATGAGAGCCGGAAGGTTGAAGCTCAGCTTTATTTAGTTGAGGACAACACCAGGCAGGGGCACACAGACAGACACCTTTAGTAGGCCGGAAAAGCCTATTGCATTTTTTAAAATGGTAATTTGGAGCAGAAGGTTGAAGCTCAGCTTTATTTAGTTGAGGACAACACCAGGCAGGGGCACACAGACAGACACCTTTAGTAGGCCGGAAAAGCCTATTGCATTTTTTAAAATGGTAATTTGGAGCAGAAGGTTGAAGCTCAGCTTTATTTAGTTGAGGACAACACCAGGCAGGGGCACACAGACAGACACTTTTAGTAGGCCGGAAAAGCCTATTGCATTTTTTAAAATGGTAATTTGGAGCAGAAGGTTGAAGCTCAGCTTTATTTAGTTGAGGGCAACACCAGGGAGGGGCAGACAGGCTATCAAAGGCCTAAAATAACAAACAGTAGGCAGTCATGGCAGTTTTACATCGGTTACATGGATACACAGGCAGGCACTCCAGGCAGCATTGTGGTCAGTGGAGGAGTATTGCAAGTAGGGGCCGCAGACAGGCTATCAAAGGCCTAAAATAACAAACAGTAGGCAGTCATGGCAGTTTTACATCGGTTACATGGATACACAGGCAGGCACTCCAGGCAGCATTGTGGTCAGTGGAGGAGTATTGCAAGTAGGGGCCGCAGACAGGCTATCAAAGGCCTAACATAACAAACAATAGGCTCATGGCAGTTTTACAGCGGTTACATGGATACACGGGCAGGCAGCTTGGTGGTCAGTGGAGGAGTATTTAAAGTAGGGACCGCAGACAGGCTTCAAAGGCCTAACATAAGAAAATGGGCTGGCTGTAGGCACTTTATAATTGGTTCCAGGGGTACACGGGCAGCAGTGGTCTGGCCAGTGGAGGACTAGTGGAAGGAGGGACCGCAGACAGGCTTCAAAGGCCTAACATAAAAAAACGGGCTGGCTGTAGGCACTTTATAATTGGTTCCAGGGGTACACGGGCAGCAGTAGTCTGGTCAGTGGAGGACTAGTGGAAGGAGGGACCGCAGACAGGCTTCAAAGGCCTAACATAAAAAAATGGGCTGGCTGTAGGCACTTTATAATTGGTTCCAGGGGTACACGGGCAGCAGTGGTCTGGCCAGTGGAGGACTCGTGGAAGGAGGGACCGCAGACAGGCTTCAAAGGCCTAAAATAACAAACAATAGGCTCATGGCAGTTTTACAGCGGTTACATGGATACACGGGCAGCTTGGTGGTGAGTGGAGGAGTAGTGCAAGGAGTGTCTGTCCCAGTACTCCCAAAATATAAATAGATGTTAATGTCTCGCAAAACAACCAAAACAAAAAAAAAGGTGGCATACTTAGGTACAGGGGTGGGCTCATCTGCTGAGTTTCTGACATAGTAATTTGGCAGTAACTATTTAATGGTGCCAATATAGGACACAGACACAGACTACTTTAAGTTGCATCATAGATGTCTACAAATTTGTATTGTCAGTGCCAGACATTGAATGATGTCAGCGAATAGACTAAAGATTGGTGGAGCTGTGCGACATAATTTTGCATGTGGTAGAGCACATTTTGAGCTGGGGTAGGGGGGAACTCTCTAGAGGCCGGCGGGACCGCCCCAGGGCCCCTCATGTTACAACGGTGTGTCTGACGTTGGGTGCGCACCACCACCGCCAGAGACACTACATTGTACTATGAGGGACCCAGTAGCAATGCCGTCAACCAAAAGCGAGCACACCCACCTCTTCAGACAAACAGCAGTCTCACGGGTGCTTGCGCCAAGTCGCGATACCACGGCCCCGTGTGGGGAGTTTGGCCATTTAGGGAGGTGTAAACATGTCGTATGCTGTACAATCAGCTGCAGCAAATTAGACATTAGAAAAGTAATTCACAGGCAAGAGCCTTTCATAGGAAAGCTAGGTGTCGGCCGGGCAAGGTGGGGCAAAAGATTTCGAAATCCAGTTGTGGTTCATTTTAATGAATGTTAGATCGTCAACATTTTGGGTAGCCAGACGAGTCCTTTTTTCGGTTAATATTGAACCTGCAGCACTGAATACTCTTTCTGATAGGACACTTGCTGCCGGGCAAGCAAGCTCCTGCAATGCATATTCTGCCAATTCTGGCCAGGTGTCTAATTTGGAGGCCCAGTAATCAAATGGGAATGACGGTCGAGGGAGAACATCGATAAGGGATGAAAAATAGTTAGTAACCATACTGGACAAATGTTGTCTCCTGTCACTTTCAATTGATGCAGCAGTACCTGTCCTGTCTGCGGTCATAGCAAAATCACTCCACAACCTGGTCAGAAAACCCCTCTGTCCAACGCCACTTCTGATGTGTGCACCCCTAACACTCCTAGTCTGCTGCCCCCTGGAGCTCGTGTGAGAACGATCACGTGCGCTGTGTGCTGGGAATGCCTGAAGCAAACGGTCAACAAGAGTTGATTGTTTGGTTGCTAATATTAGTTCCAAGTTCTCATGTGGCATAATATTTTGCAATTTGCCTTTATAGCGTGGATCAAGGAGGCAGGCCAACCAGTAATCGTCATCGTTCATCATTTTCGTAATGCGTGTGTCCCTTTTTAGGATACGTAAGGCATAATCCGCCATGTGGGCCAAAGTTCCAGTTGTCAAATCTCCGGTTGTGATTGGTTGAGGGGCAGTTGCAGGCAAATCTACGTCACTTGTGTCCCTCAAAAAACCAGAACCCGGCCGTGACACGCAACCAAGTTCCTGTGCCCCCGGGAAAGGTTCGGCATTAAAAATATACTCATCCCCATCATCCTCCTCGTCCTCCACCTCCTCTTCGCCCGCTACCTCGTCCTGTACACTGCCCTGACCAGACAATGGCTGACTGTCATCAAGGCTTTCCTCTTCCTCTGGTGCAGACGCCTGCTCCTTTATGTGCGTCAAACTTTGCATCAGCAGACGCATTAGGGGGATGCTCATGCTTATTACGGCGTTGTCTGCACTAACCAGCCGTGTGCATTCCTCAAAACACTGAAGGACTTGACACATGTCTTGTATCTTAGACCACTGCACACCTGACAACTCCATGTCTGCCATCCTACTGCCTGCCCGTGTATCCTCCCACAAATAAATAACAGCACGCCTCTGTTCGCACAGTCTCTGAAGCATGTGCAGTGTTGAGTTCCACCTTGTTGCAACGTCTATGATTAGGCGATGCTGGGGAAGGTTCAAAGACCGCTGATAGGTCTGCATACGGCTGGCGTGTACAGGCGAACGTCGGATATGTGAGCAAAGTGCACGCACTTTGAGGAGCAGGTCGGAGAACCCAGGATAAGTTTTCAATAAGCACTGCACCACCAGGTTTAAGGTGTGAGCCAGGCAAGGAATGTGTTTCAGTTGGGAAAGGGAGATGGCAGCCATGAAATTCCTTCCGTTATCACTCACTACCTTGCCTGCCTCAAGATCTACTGTGCCCAGCCACGACTGCGTTTCTTGTTGCAAGAACTCGGACAGAACTTCCGCGGTGTGTCTGTTGTCGCCCAAACACTTCATAGCCAATACAGCCTGCTGACGCTTGGCAGTAGCTGGCCCATAATGGGACAACTGGTGTGCAACAGTGTCATCTGCCGATGGAGTGGTTGGCAGACTGCGTTCTGTGGAAGAGCTGTAGCTTCTGCAGGAGGACGAGGAGGAGGAGGAGGAGGAGGAGGGGGTGCGAACGCCTACAGCCAACTGTTTCCTAGACCGTGGGCTAGGCACAACTGTCCCTAAATTGATGTCGCCTGTGGACCCTGCATCCACCACATTCACCCAGTGTGCCGTGATGGACACATAACGTCCCTGGCCATGCCTACTGGTCCATGCATCTGTAGTCAGGTGCACCTTTGTACTCACAGATTGCCTGAGTGCATGGACGATGCGCTGTTTAACATGCTGGTGCAGGGCTGGGATGGCTTTTCTGGAAAAAAAGTGTCGACTGGGTAGCTCGTATCGTGGTTCAGCGTACTCCATCAGGGCTTTGAAAGCTTCGCTTTCAACTAACCGGTAGGGCATCATCTCTAACGAGATTAGTCTAGCTATGTGGGCGTTAAAACCCTGTGTACGCGGATGCGAGGATAAGTACTTCCTTTTTCTAACCAGAGTCTCATGTAGGGTGAGCTGGACTGGAGAGCTGGAGATCGTGGAACTTTCGGGTGTGCCGGTGTACATGGCAGACTGAGAGACGGTTGGAGACGGTATTGTTTCCGCCGGTGCCCTAGATGCAATATTTCCTCCTACAAAACTGGTGGTTCCCTGACCCTGACTGCTTTTGGCTGGCAAAGAAACCTGCACAGATACTGCCGGTGGTGCGGAAAATGGTGGCCTTACAGTGACGGAAGGGATGTTGCGTTGCTGACTAGCTTCATTGGCCGAGGGGGCTACAACCTTAAGGGACGTTTGGTAGTTAGTCCAGGCTTAAAAATGCATGGTGGTTAAGTGTCTATGCATGCAACTAGTATTTAGACTTTTCAGATTCTGACCTCTGCTTAAGCTAGTTGAACATTTTTGACAGATGACTTTGCGCTGATCAGTTGGATGTTGTTTAAAAAAATGCCAGACTGCACTCTTCCTAGACTCGGATCCCTTTTCAGGGATTGCAGACTGAGCTTTAACCGGATGGCCACGCTGTCCTCCAACAGGTTTTGGCTTTGACACGCGTTTTGGGCCAGATACGGGCCCGGCAGATGGAACCTGTTGCGATGTTGATGCCTGCTGCGGCCCCTCCTCCACCTCCGCTTCTGAACTACTGCCGCCTGCACCCTGTTCCCCCAATGGCTGCCAATCGGGGTCAATAACTGGGTCATCTATTACCTCCTCTTCGAGCTCGTGTGCAACTTCGTCTGTGTCACTGTGTCGGTCGGTGGTATAGCGTTCGTGGCGGGGCAACATAGTCTCATCAGGGTCTGATTGTGGATCTGTACCCTGAGAGGGCAATGTGGTGGTCTGAGTCAAAGGAGCAGCATAGTACTCTGGCTGTGGCTGTGCATCAGTGCACTCCATGTCAGAATCTACTTGTAATGGGCATGGCCTGTTAAATGTTTCACTTTCTAAGCCAGGGACGGTATGTGTAAAGAGCTCCATGGAGTGACCCGTTGTGTCGCCTGCTGCATCCTTCTCTCTTGTTGTAGTTTTTGCTGAGGAGGACAAGGAAGCGACTTGTCCCTGACCGTGAACATCCACAAGCGACGCGCTGCTTTTACATTTACCAGTTTCGGAAGAGGAGGCAAAAGAGCTAGAGGCTGAGTCTGCAATGTAAGCCAAAACTTGCTGTTGCTGCTCCGCCTTTAAAAGCGGTTTTCCTACTCCCAGAAAAGAGAGCGTTCGAGGCCTTGTGTAGCCTGACGACGAAACTGGCTCCACAGCTCCAGACTTAGGTGGAATATTTTTATCCCCACGACCACCTGATGCTCCACTACCACTACCATCATTACCAGCTGACAATGAACGCCCACGACGACCTCTTGCACCAGACTTCCTCATTGTTTTAAAATCTTAACCAAAGTAACTTTATTTGTTGCTGTCAAACAACTTACACGGTGAGTTATAACTTCAGTATGATTTCAATATCCCTTAACAGGTTGGTGAGACCACAAGGAAAATCAGGCACAATGTTACACACTCTGTTTTCTGTGGCACAAAATCACAGAGATGACACACACGCAGGACTGTCACTCAAGCACTAATGTCAATATTAATCTCCCACCTAATTTATTTATTTTTTTTTCTCAGGGAGACTTTAGAAACCAAATAATATTAAAAAAAAAAAAAAAAAAAAAAAAAAAAGGCTTTCTATGGCCCACAATTAGAGAGAGAGAGGTGGCACACCCAGGAGTCAAGACTGGCGCACAAGCTGAAAGGGCAATATTACTCTCCCACTGTTTTTTTTATGTATTTTTTCTTTTTTAAGGGAGACTTTAGAAACCAAATAATATTAAAAAACCCAAAAAAATAAATAGCCTTTCTATGGCCCACTGAATGAGAGAGAGAGGTGGCACACCCAGGAGTCAAGACTGGCACACAAGCTGAAAGGGCAATATTACTCTCCCACTGTTTTTTTTATGTATTTTTTGTTTTTTAAGGGAGACTTTAGAAACCAAATAATATTTAAAAAAAAAAATAAATAGGCTTTCTATGGCCCACTGAATGATAGAGGTGGCACACCCAGGAGTCAAGACTGGCACACAAGCTGAAAGGGCAATATTACTCTCCCACTGTTTTTTTTTATGTATTTTTTTCTTTTTTAAGGGAGACTTTAGAAACCAAATAATATTAAAAAAAAACCCCAAAAAAGGCTTTCTATGGCCCACAATTAGAGAGAGAGAGAGGTGGCACACCCAGGAGTCAAGACTGGCGCACAAGCTGAAAGGGCAATATTACTCTCCCACTGTTTTTTTAAGTTTTTTTTCTTTTATTTTCAGGGAGACTTTAGAAACCAAATAATATTACAAAAAACCAAAAAAATAAATAGCCTTTCTATGGCCCACTGAATGAGAGAGAGGTGGCACACCCAGGAGTCAAGACTGGCACACAAGCTGAAAGGGCAATATTACTCTCCCACTGTTTTTTTATGTTTTTTTTTTTTCAGGGAGACTTTAGAAACCCAATAATATTTAAAAAAATAAATAAATAGGCTTTCTATGGCCCACTGAATGAGAGAGGTGGCACACCCAGGAGTCAAGACTGGCGCACAAGCTGAAAGGGCAATATTACTCTCCCACTGTTTTTTTATGTTTTTTTTGTTTTTTAAGGGAGACTTTAGAAACCCAATAATATTTTTTTAAAAAAAATAAATAGGCTTTCTATGGCCCACTGAATGAGAGAGGTGGCACACCCAGGAGTCAAGACTGGCACACAAGCTGAAAGGGCAATATTACTCTCCCACTGTTTTTTTATGTTTTTTTTTTTTTTCAGGGAGACTTTAGAAACCCAATAATATTTTTTTAAAAAAATAAATAGGCTTTCTATGGCCCACTGAATGAGAGAGGTGGCACACCCAGGAGTCAAGACTGGCACACAAGCTGAAAGGGCAATATTACTCTCCCACTGTTTTTTTATTTTTATTTTTTTTTTTCAGGGAGACTTTAGAAACCAAATAATAAGAAAAAAAAAAAAATAAATAAATAGGCTTTCTATAGCCCACTGAATGAGAGATAGCACACACAGCAGTGGCACACAAGCCCTGACTGAGGCCAATATTTTTCTACCACTGATTGATGTAGTGTTTTTGTGTTGAGGTAGAATTTAGAACACAAATCACGGAAAAAATAAATAGGCTTTCTATGGCCCACTCAGTGAGAGATGGCACACACAGGGATGGCACTGTAGCAGAAATGACAATCTTAATCTCCCACAAAAAAAACAAAAAAAAAACAGGGACTGTCCTACAATTACTATCTCCCTGCAGTAATCTCAGCCAGGTATGGCAGGCAGCAATAGGAGTGGACTGATGCACAAATTAAATAAAAAGTGTGGACAAACAAAAAAGATAGCTGTGCAGAAAGGAACAAGAGGATATGTGCTTTGAAAAAAGCAGTTGGTTTCCACAGTGGCGTACACACAGCAATACAGCTATCAGGGAGCCTTCTAGGGCAGCCCAATGAGCTACAGCGCTGAGGAAAAAAAAAAAAAAAATAGCTTCCACTGTTCCTGCACACCGAAGGTGGTGTTGGACAGTGGAAATCGCTACAGCACAAGCGGTTTGGTGGTTAGTGGACCCTGCCTAACGCTCTCCCTGCTTCTGACGAAGCGGCAGCAACCTGTCCCTAAGCTCAGATCAGCAGCAGTAAGATGGCGGTCGGCGGGAACGCCCCTTTATAGCCCCTGTGACGCCGCAGACAGCAAGCCAATCACTGCAATGCCCTTCTCTAAGATGGTGGGGACCAGGATCTATGTCATCACGCTGCCCACACTCTGCGTTCACCTTCATTGGCTGAGAAATGGCGCTTTTCGCGTCATTGAAACGCGACTTTGGCGCGAAAGTCGCGTACCGCATGGCCGACAAGCACAGGGGTCGGATCGGGTTTCATGAGACGCCGACTTAGCCAAAAGTCGGCGACTTTTGAAAATGATCGACCCGTTTCGCTCAACCCTAGTAGCCACCTTTTGCTTTGATGAATGCTTTGCACACTCTTGGCACTCTCTTGATGAGCTTCAAGAGGTAGTCACCGGAAATGGTTTTCACTTCACAGGTGTGTCCTGTCAGGTTTAATAAGTGGGATTTCTTGCTTTATAAATGGGGTTGGGACCATCAGTTGTGTTGTGCAGAAGTCTGGTGGATACACAGCTGATAGTCCTACTGAATAGACTGTTAGAATTTGTATTATGGCAAGAAAAAAGCAGCTAAGTAAAGAAAAACAAGTGGCCATCATTACTTTAAGTAATGAAGGTCAGTCAGTCCGAAAAATTGGGCAAACTTTGAAAGTGTTCCCAAGTGCAGTGTCAAAAACCATCAAGCGCTACAAAGAAACTGTCTCAAATGAGGACCGCCCCAAGAAAGGAAGACCAAGAGTCATCTCTGCTTCTGAGGATAAGTTTATCCGAGTCACCAGCCTCAGAAATCGCAGGTTAACAGCAGCTCAGATTAGAGACCAGGTCAATGCTACAAAGAGTTCAAGCAGCAGACACATCTCTACAACAACTGCTAAGAGGAGACTTTGTGCAGCAGGCCTTCATGGTAAAATTGCTGCTAGGAAACCACTGCTAAGGACACACAACAAGCAAAAGAGACTTGTTTGGGCTAAAGAACACAAGGAATGGACATTAGACCAGTGGAAATCTGTGCTTTGGTCTGATGAGTCCAAATTTGAGATCTTTGGTTCCAACCACGTGTCTTTGTGCGAAGCAGAAAAGGTGACCGGATGGACTCTACATGCCTGGTTCCCACCATGAAGCATGGAGGAGGAGGTGTGATGGTGTTTGCTGGTGACACTGTTGGGGATTTACTCAAAATTGAAGGCATACTGAACCAGCATGGCTACCACAGCATCTTGCAGCGGCATGCTATTCCATCCGGTTTGCGTTTAGATGGACCATCATTTATTTTACAACAGGACCATGACCCCAAACACACCTCCAGGCTGTGTAAGGGCTATTTGACGAAGAAGGAGAGTGATGGGGTGCTGTTGTGATTTTGCTTTTTGCTCCCTCTAGTGGTCATTAGTGATTTGACTCTGGAGCTTCTGTCTTTTCCTATATCCTCACCTGGGCCGTTAGTTCAGGGGCATTGCTATATAAGCTCCCTGGACCTTCAGTTCAATGCCTGGCATCGTTGAAATCAGAGCTAATCTGTTGTGCTCTTGTCCTATGATCCTGGTTCCTGTATTTCAAGCTAAGTCTGCTTCCTTGCTTTTTGCTTTTGTTTTGTTTGGTATTTTTGTCCAGCTTGTTCCAATCTGTATCCTGACCTTTGCTGGAAGCTCTAGGGGGCTGGTGTTCTCCCCCCGGACCGTTAGACGGTTCGGGGGTTCTTGAATCTCCAGCGTGGATTTTTATAGGGTTTTTGTTGACCAGATAAGTTATCTTGCTATATTCTGCTATTAGTAAGCTGGCCTCTCTTTGCTGAACCTGGTTCATTTCTGTGTTTGTCATTTCCTCTTACCTCACCGTTATTATTTGTGGGGGGCTTGTATCTTGCTTTGGGGTCCCTTTCTCTGGAGGCAAGAGAGGTCTTTGTTTTCTTCTCCTAGGGGTAGTTAGATTCTCCGGCTGGCGCGAGTCATCTAGCGATCACCGTAGGCATGATCCCCGGCTACTTCTAGTGTTGGCGTTAGGAGTAGCTATTTGGTCAACCCAGTTACCACAGCCCTATGAGCTGGATTTTTGAATCTCGCAGACTTACACGTTCCTCTGAGACCCTGTCCACTGGGGTCATAACAGTATGCCAGGCCAGTATTAAATGTTTAATGCATTGCAGAAGTGGGATTATAAGAAAGAAAATTTTGAGGTTTTTTTTTCCCTCTCTCATTTTTTTTTTTTTTTTTCTTTTCCCCTTTACCTCAGAGTGGCTTAAGCTTGCTGCAGACATGAATGTCCAGACCTTGATTACAAGTGTGGACCAGCTTGCCGCTCGTGTGCAGGGTATACAAGATTATGTTACCAGAAATCCTAGGTCTGAACCCAAGATTCCGATTCCTGAACTGTTTTCAGGAGACCGATTTAAGTTTAGGAATTTCAGGAATAATTGTAAATTGTTTTTGTCCCTGAAACCTTGTTCGTCTGGAGACTCTGCTCAACAAGTAAAAATTGTTATTTCATTCTTACGGGGTGACCCTCAAGATTGGGCTTTTTCGTTGGCGCCAGGAGATCCGGCATTGGCTGATATTGATGCGTTTTTTCTGGCGCTCGGTTTACTTTATGAGGAACCCAATCTTGAGATTCAGGCAGAGAAAGCCTTGCTGGCTATGTCTCAGGGCCAGGACGAGGCTGAGGTGTATTGCCAAAAATTTCGGAAATGGTCCGTGCTGACACATTGGAACGAGTGTGCACTGGCCTCTAATTTTAGAAATGGCCTTTCTGAGGCCATTAAGAATGTTATGGTGGGTTTTCCCATAGGTCTGAATGATACCATGTCCCTGGCTATTCAAATTGACCGGCGGTTGCGGGAGCGCAAAACCGCAAATTCCCTCATGTTGTTGTCTGAACATACACCTGATGTGATGCAATGTGATAGAAAAACCGCAAATTCCCTCATGGTGTTGTCTGAACGGACACCTGATTTGATGCAATGTGATAGAATCCTGACTAGAAATGAGAGGAAAATTCATAGACGCCGGAATGGCTTGTGCTACTACTGTGGTGATTCTACACATGTTATCTCAGCATGCTCTAAACGTATATCTAAGGTTGTTAGTCCTGTCACCGTTGGTAATTTGCATCCTAAGTTTATTCTGTCTGTAACTTTGATTTGCTCACTGTCATCTTATCCTGTCATGGCGTTTGTAGATTCAGGTGCTGCCCTGAGTCTTATGGATCTCTCATTTGCTAAGCGCTGTGGTTTTATTCTTGAACCATTAGAAAATCCTATCCCTCTTAGGGGTATTGATGCTACGCCATTAGCAGAAAATAAACCGCAGTATTGGACACAGGTTACCATGTGCATGACTCCTGAACACCGCGAGGTGATACGTTTTCTCGTTCTACATAAAATGCATGATTTGGTTGTTTTGGGGCTGCCATGGTTACAGACCCATAATCCAGTCCTTGACTGGAAGGCTATGTCAGTGTCTAGTTGGGGCTGTCGTGGTATTCATGAGGATTCCCTGCCTGTGTCTATTGCTTCTTCTACACCTTCGGAAGTTCCGGAGTATTTGTCTGATTATCAGGATGTCTTTAGCGAGTCCAGGTCCAGTGCATTGCCTCCTCATAGGGAATGTGACTGTGCAATAGATTTGATTCCAGGCAGTAAATTTCCTAAGGGAAGACTGTTTAATCTGTCGATACCTGAACATACCGCTATGCGTTCATATATCAAGGAGTCTCTGGAGAAAGGACACATCCGTCCGTCTTCTTCCCCTCTTGGTGCGGGATTCTTTTTTGTGGCTAAAAAGGACGGATCTTTGAGGCCTTGTATTGACTATCGGCTTTTAAATAAGATCACTGTCAAATTTCAGTATCCTTTGCCGCTGTTGTCTGACTTGTTTGCCCAGATTAAAGGTGCCAAGTGGTTTACCAAGATAGACCTTCGTGGTGCGTACAACCTTGTGCGCATTAAGCAAGGGGATGAATGGAAAACCGCATTCAATACGCCCGAAGGTCATTTTGAGTACTTGGTGATGCCTTTTGGGCTCTCTAATGCCCCTTCAGTTTTTCAGTCCTTTATGCATGACATTTTCCGGAACTATCTGGATAAATTTTTGATCGTTTATCTGGATGATATTCTGTTTTTTTTCTGATAATTGGGACTCGCATGTGGAGCAGGTCAGGATGGTCTTTAAAATTTTGCGTGAAAATTCTTTGTTTGTCAAGGGCTCAAAGTGTCTTTTTGGTGTACAGAAGGTTCCCTTTTTGGGGTTCATTTTTTCCCCTTCTGCTGTGGAGATGGACCCAGTCAAGGTCCGAGCTATTCTTGATTGGACTCAGCCCTCGTCAGTTAAGAGTCTTCAGAAGTTCTTGGGTTTCGCTAACTTCTACCGTCGTTTTATCGCTAACTTTTCTAGCATTGTGAAACCTTTGACGGATATGACCAAGAAGGGCTCCGATGTGGTTAATTGGGCTCCTGCTGCCGTGGAGGCTTTCCAGGAGTTGAAACGTCGGTTTACTTCGGCGCCTGTTTTGTGCCAGCCTGATGTCTCGCTTCCCTTTCAGGTTGAGGTGGATGCTTCAGAGATTGGAGCAGGGGCCGTTTTGTTGCAGAGAGGCCCTGGTTGCTCTGTTATGAGACCTTGCGCCTTATTCTCTAGGAAGTTTTCGCCTGCGGAGCAAAATTATGATGTGGGCAATCGGGAGTTGTTGGCCATGAAATGGGCATTTGAGGAGTGGCGTAATTGGCTCGAGGGTGCTAAGCATCGTGTGGTGGTCTTGACTGATCACAAAAATCTGATGTATCTCGAGTCTGCTAAGCGCCTGAATCCTAGACAGGCCCGCTGGTCATTGTTTTTCTCCCGTTTTGACTTTGTTGTCTCGTATTTACCAGGTTCAAAAAATGTGAAGGCCGATGCTCTTTCCAGGAGCTTTGTGCCTGATGCTCCTGGAGTCGCTGAACCTGTTGGTATTCTTAAGGATGGTATTATCTTGTCAGCTATTTCTCCAGATCTGCGACGTGTGTTGCAGAGATTTCAGGCTGATAGGCCTGATTCTTGTCCACCTGACAGACTGTTTGTGCCTGATAAGTGGACCAGCAGAGTCATTTCCGAGGTTCATTCCTCGGTGTTGGCAGGTCACCCAGGAATTTTTGGCACAAGAGATCTGGTGGCCAGATCCTTTTGGTGGCCTTCCTTGTCTAGGGATGTGCGGTCATTTGTACAGTCCTGTGGGACTTGTGCTCGAGCTAAGCCTTGCTGTTCTCGTGCCAGCGGGTTGCTCTTGCCCTTGCCTGTCCCTAAGAGACCTTGGACACATATCTCCATGGATTTCATTTCTGATCTTCCGGTGTCTCAAGGCATGTCTGTTATCTGGGTGATATGTGATCGCTTCTCCAAGATGGTCCATTTGGTTCCTTTGCCTAAGCTGCCTTCCTCTTCCAATCTGGTTCCTGTGTTTTTCCAGAACGTGGTTCGTTTGCACGGCATCCCTGAGAATATTGTGTCAGACAGAGGATCCCAGTTCGTTTCCAGATTCTGGCGATCCTTTTGTAGTAGGATGGGCATTGACTTGTCGTTTTCGTCTGCTTTCCATCCTCAGACTAATGGACAGACGGAGCGAACTAATCAGACTTTGGAGGCTTATTTGAGGTGTTTTGTCTCTGCTGATCAGGACGATTGGGTGACCTTCTTGCCGTTGGCTGAATTTGCCCTTAATAATCGGGCTAGTTCCGCCACCTTGGTTTCGCCGTTTTTCTGCAACTCTGGTTTCCACCCTCGTTTTTCTTCGGGTCATGTGGAACCTTCTGACTGCCCTGGGGTGGATTCTGTGGTGGATAGGTTGCAGCGGATCTGGAATCTTGTGGTGGACAACTTGAAGTTGTCACAGGAGAGGGCTCAGCGCTTTGCCAACCGCCGCCGCGGTGTGGGTCCCCGACTACGTGTTGGGGATTTGGTGTGGCTTTCTTCCCGCTTTGTTCCTATGAAGGTTTCCTCTCCCAAATTTAAACCTCGTTTTGTTGGTCCTTACAAGATATTGGAAATCCTTAATCCTGTATCCTTTCGCCTGGATCTTCCTGTGTCGTTTGCTATCCACAACGTGTTTCATAGGTCCTTGTTGCGGCGGTACGTTGTGCCTGTGGTTCCTTCTGCTGAGCCTCCTGCTCCGGTGTTGGTTGAGGGCGAGTTGGAGTACGTGGTGGAGAAGATCTTGGATTCTCGTCTCTCCAGGCGGAGGCTTCAGTACCTGGTCAAGTGGAAGGGCTATGGTCAGGAAGATAATTCCTGGGTGGTCGCCTCTGATGTTCATGCGGCCGATTTAGTTCGTGCCTTTCACGCCGCTCGTCCTGATCGCCCTGGTGGTCGTGGTGAGGGTTCGGTGACCCCTCACTAAGGGGGGGGTACTGTTGTGATTTTGCTTTTTGCTCCCTCTAGTGGTCATTAGTGATTTGACTCTGGAGCTTCTGTCTTTTCCTATATCCTCACCTGGGCCGTTAGTTCAGGGGCGTTGCTATATAAGCTCCCTGGACCTTCAGTTCAATGCCTGGCATCGTTGAAATCAGAGCTAATCTGTTGTGCTCTTGTCCTATGATCCTGGTTCCTGTATTTCAAGCTAAGTCTGCTTCCTTGCTTTTTGCTTTTGTTTTGTTTGGTATTTTTGTCCAGCTTGTTCCAATCTGTATCCTGACCTTTGCTGGAAGCTCTAGGGGGCTGGTGTTCTCCCCCCGGACCGTTAGACGGTTCGGGGGTTCTTGAATCTCCAGCGTGGATTTTTATAGGGTTTTTGTTGACCAGATAAGTTATCTTGCTATATTCTGCTATTAGTAAGCTGGCCTCTCTTTGCTGAACCTGGTTCATTTCTGTGTTTGTCATTTCCTCTTACCTCACCGTTATTATTTGTGGGGGGCTTGTATCTTGCTTTGGGGTCCCTTTCTCTGGAGGCAAGAGAGGTCTTTGTTTTCTTCTCCTAGGGGTAGTTAGATTCTCCGGCTGGCGCGAGTCATCTAGCGATCACCGTAGGCATGATCCCCGGCTACTTCTAGTGTTGGCGTTAGGAGTAGCTATTTGGTCAACCCAGTTACCACAGCCCTATGAGCTGGATTTTTGAATCTCGCAGACTTACACGTTCCTCTGAGACCCTGTCCACTGGGGTCATAACAGGGTGCTACGACAGATGACTTGGCCTCCACAGTCACCAGACCTGAACCCAATCGAGATGGTTTGGGGTGAGCTGGACTGCAGAGTGAAGGCAAAAGGGCCAACAAGTGCTTAGCACTAAGCACAGAACTCCTTCAAGATTGTTGGAAGACCATTCCTGGTGACTACCTCTTGAAGCTCATCAAGAGAATGCCAAGAGTGTGCAAAGCAGTCATAAAAGCAAAAGGTGGCTACTTTGAAGAACTTAGAATATAAGACATATTTCCAGTTGTTCACACTTTTTTGTTAAGTATATAATTCCACATGTGTTAATTCATAGTTTTGATGCCTTCAGTGTGAATTTACAATTTTCATAGTCATGAAAATACAGAAAAATCTTTAACTGAGAAGGTGTGTATATTCTTTCGGTCTGTACTGTGTCTATATATATATATATATATATATATATATACATATTTATATATACTGTACATATATATATATATATATATATATATACAGTGGGTATGGAAAGTATTCAGACCCCTTTAAATTTTGCACTCTTTGTTTCTTTGCAGGAATTTGGCAAATTCAAAAAAGTTCATTTTTTCTCATTAATGTACACTTTGCATCCTATCTTGACTGAAAAATAACAGGAATTTAGAAATTTTTGCAAATTTAATAAAAAAAAGAAAAACTGAGATCACATGGTCATAAGTATTCAGACCCTTTGCTCAGATGCTCATATTTAAGTCACATGCTGTCCATTTCCTTGTGATTGTCCATGAGATGGTTCTACTCCTTCATTGGAGTTCAGCTGTGTTTAATTAAACTAATAGGACTTCATTTGGAAAGGCACACACCTGTTTATATAAGACCTCACAGCTCACACTGCATGTCAGACCAAATGAGAATCATGATGTCAAATGAACTGACCAAGGAACTCAGAGAATTGTGGCAAGGCACAGATCTGGCCAAGGTTACAACAACATTTCTGCAGTACTCAAGGTTCCTAAGAGCACAGTGGCCTCCATAATCCTTAAATGGAAGAAGTTTGGGACCACCAGAAGTCTTCCTAGACTTGACCATCCAGTCAAACTGGGCAATCGTGGGAGAAGGGCCTTGGTGAGATAGGTAAAGAAGAACCCCAAGATCACTGTGGCTGAGCTCCAGAGATGCAATAGGGACATTGGAGAAAGTTTCACAAAGTCAGCTATCACTTCAGCCCTCCATTAGTCAGGCCTTTATGGCAGAGTGGCCTGACGAAAGCCTCTCCTCAGTGCAAGATATATGAAAGCCCGCATAGAGTTTGCTAAAAAAAACACATGAAGGACCCAGACTATGAGAAATAAGATTATTTGGTCTAATGAGACAAAGATAGACCTTTTTGGTGATAATTCTAAGCGGCACTGCTCATCACCTGCCCAATACAATCCCAACAGTGAAACAAGGTGGTGGCAGCATCATGCTATGGGGGTGTTTTTCAGCTGCAGGGATAGGACGACTGGTTGTCATTGAAGGAAACATAAATGTGGTCAAGTACAGAGATATCTTGGATGAAAACCTCTTCCAGAGTGCTCTGTACCCCAGACTTGGCTGAAGGTTCACCTTCCAACAAGACAATGACCCTAAACATACAGCTAAAATAACAAAGGAGTGGCTTCAGAACAACTCTTTCTCCATTCTTGACTGGCCCAGCCAGAACCCTGACCTAAACCCAATTGAGCATCTCTGGAGAGTCCTGAAAATGGCTGTCCACCAACAAGTTTGAAAAACTTGTTGCATCATTCACAAGAAGGCTCATTGCGCTAGCTCAAAAGGGTGCTTCTATTCAATACTAAGCAAAGGGTCTGAATACTTATGACCATGTGATATTTCAGTTTTATTTTTTAATAAATTTGCCAAAATTACTACTTTTCTTTTTTTCCAGTCAAGAAGAGGTGCAGAGTGTACATTAACCCCTTAACCCCCAAGGGTGGTTTGCACGATAATGACCGGCCAATTTTTACAATTCTGACCACTGTCAATTTATGAGGTTAAAACTCTGGAACGCTTCAACGGATCATGGCAATTCTTAGACTGTTTTCTCGTGACATATTGGACTTCATGACAGTGGTAACATTTCTTCGATATAACTTGCGTTTATTTGTGTAAAAAAAAGAAATTTGGAGAAAATGTGGAAAATTTAGCAATTTTCAAACTTTGTATTTTTGTGCCCTTAAAACAGATAAACATGTCACACAATATAGTTAATAAATAACATTTCCCACAAGTCTACTTTATATCAGAACAATTTTAGAAACAAATTTTTTTTTAGGAAGTTATAAGGGTAAAAATTTGACCAGCGAGTTCTCATTTTTACAACAAAATTTACAAAACCATTTTTTAGGGCCCACCTCACATTTGAAGTCACATTTAGGGGTCTATATGGCAAAAAATACCCAAAAGGGACACCATTCTAAAAACTGCACCCCACAAGCTGATCAAAAACATATTCAAAAAGTTTATTAACCCCCTCAGGTGCTTCACAGGAGCAGAAGCAATGTGGAAGGAAAAAATGTAAATTTAACTTTCTAGTCACAAAAATTATATTTTAGCAACATTTTTTTTTATTTTTCCAAGGGCAAAAGAAGAAATTTGACTGCAAGAGTTGTTGTCCAATTTGTCCTGAGTATGCTGATACCTCAAATGTGAGGGGGAACCACTGTTTGGGCGCATGGCAGGGCTCGGAAGGAAAGGAGCACCGTTTGATTTTTTCAGCCTAAAATTGGCTGGAGTTGCAATTGGACGCCATGTCACGTTTGACAAGCCCCTGATGTGCCTAAACAGTGGAAACCCCAAACAAGTGACCCCATTTTGGAAACTAGACCCCCTAAGTAACTTATCTAGATGTGTGATGAGCACTTTGAACCCCTAGGGGCTTCACAGAAGTTCACGCCGGGGCGTGAAAATAAAAAGTCATATTTTTTCCACAAACATGATCGTTTAGTCCCCAATTTTTATTTTCCCAAAGGTAACAGGAGAAACTGGACCACAAAAATTGTTGTCCAATTTGTCCTGAGTACGCTGATACCTCATATGTGGGGGGAACCACTGTTTGGGTGCACGGCAGGGCACGGAAGGGAAGAAACGCCGTTTGATTTTTTCAACCTAAAATTGGCTGGAATTGCGATCGGACACCATGTCATGTTTGATGAGCCCCTGATCTGCCTATACAGTGGAAATCCCCCACAAGTGACCCCATTTTGGAAACTAGACCCCCTAAGGAACTTATCTAGATGTGTGATGAGCACTTTGAATCCCCAGGGACTTCATAGAAGTTTATAATGTCCGGGCGTGAAAATAAAAAATCATATTTTTTCCACAAACATGATGGTTTAGTCCCCAATTTTTTATTTTCCCAAAGGTAACAGGAGAAATTGGACTCTAAATGTTGCTGTGCATTTTGTCGTGAGGCCGCTGATACCCCACATGTGGGGGGGGAACCTCTGTTTGGGGCATACGGCAGGGCTTGAAAGGGAAGGAGCGCCGTTTGATTTTTTCAACTTAAAATTGGCAGGAATTGCGATCGGATGCCATGTCACGTTTGACGAGCCCCTGATGTGCCGAAACAGTGGAAACCCTCACAAGTGACCCCATTTTGGAAACTAGACCCCATAAGAAACTTATCTAGATGTATGATGAGCACTTTGAACCCCCAGGGGCTTCACAGAATTTTATAATGCCGGGTGTGAAAATAAAAAATCATATTTTTTTCACAAACATGATGGTTTAGTCCCCAATTTTTATTTTCCCAAAGGTAACAGGAGAAATTTGACTCGAAATGTTGTTGTGCATTTTGTCCTGAGTCCGATGATACCCTATATGTGGGGGGAACCACTGTTTTGGCGAATGGCAGGGCTCGGAAGGAAAGGAGCGCCGTTTGATTTTTTCAACCTAAAATTGGCTGGAACTGCGATCGGACACAATGTCACGTTTGACTAGCCCCTGATGTGCCTAAACAGTGGAAACCCACGCAAGTGACCCCATTTTGGAAACTAGACCCCCTAACGAACTTATCTAGATGTATGATGAGCACTTTGAACCCCCAGGGGCTTCACAGAAGTTTATAACGCCCGGGCGTTAAAGTGAAAAATCATATTTTTTCCACGAACATGATCGTTTAGTCCCCATTTTTTTCCCCAAAGGTAACAGGAGAAACTGGACCCTAAACGTTGTGCAATTTGTCCTGAGTACGCTGATACCCTATATGTAGGGGGAACCACTGTTTGGGCGAACGGCAGGGCTCAAAAGGGAAGGAGCGCCATTTGATTTTTTCAACCAAAAATTGGCTGGAATTGCGATCGGACGCCATGTCACATGTGACGAGCCCCTGATATGCTGAAACAGTGGAAACCCCCAACAATTGACCCCATTTTGGAAACTAGACCCCATAAGGAACTTATCTAGATGTATGATGAGCACTTTGAACCCCCAGGGGCTTCACAGAAGTTTATAACGCCCAGGCGTGAACACAAACATCATGGTTTAGTCCCCAATTTTTTATTTTCCCAAAGGTAACAGAAGAAATTGGACTCTAAATGTTATTGTGCATTTTGTCCTCAGTCCGCTGATACCCCACATGTGGGGGGAACCATTGTTTGGGGCACACAGCAGGGCTCGAAAGGGGAGGAGCGCCATTTGTTTTTTTCAACCTGAAATTGGCTGGAATTGCGATCGGATGCCATGTCACATTTGACGAGCCCCTGATGTGCCGAAAAAGTGGAAACCCCCCATAAGTGACCCCATTTTGGAAACTAGACCCCATAAGGAACCTTTCTAGATTCATGATGAGCACTTTTAACCCCCAGGGGCTTCACAGAAGTTTATAACGCCCGGGCATTAAAATTAAAAATCATATTTTTTCCACGAACATGATCGTTTAGTCCCCAATTTTTTTTTTCCAAAGGTAACAAGAGAAACTGGACCCTAAACGTTGTGCAATTTGTCCTGAGTCCGCTGATACCCCATATGTGGGGGGAACCACTGTTTGGGTGTACAGCAGGGTTCGGAAGGGAAGGAGTGCCGTTTGATTTTTTCAACCTAAAATTGGCTAGAATTGCGATCGGACACCATGTCGCATTTGATGAGCCCCTGATGTGCCCAAATAGTGGAAACCCCCTACAAGTGAACCAATTTTGAAAACTAGACCCCCTAAGGAACTAATCTAGATGTGTGATGACCCACTACAGGGGCTTCATTAAAGTTTATAATGCACGGGCGTTAAAAAAATATACATTTTTTCCCCACAAAATGATTTTCTAGTCCCCAGTTTTCAATTTTACAAGGGTAACAGGAGAAATTGGACCTCAAATGTTGTTGTCCAATTTGTTCTGAGTGCGCTGGTGCCCCATATGTGGGAGAAAACTACAATTTGGGCACACGTCAGGGCTCGGAAGGGAAGTAGTGATGTTTTGGAATGCAGGCTTTGAGGGAATGTTATGAAGCCATCATGTTACGTCTGACGAGCCCCTGATGTGCCTAAACAGTAGAAACCCCCCACAAGTGACCCCAATTTGGTAACTAAACCCTCTAAGGAACATGTCTAGATGTGTGGTGAGAACTTTGAACCCCCAAGTGTTTCACTAAAGTTTATAATGCCGGCATGACATAAAAAAAATCCTGTTTTTTGCCCACAAAAATGATCTTTTAGTCTCCAATTTTTTGTTTTCCCAAGTGTAACTGGACAAATTGGACCTCAAATGTTGTTGCCCAATTTGTCTTGAGTACGCTGTTACCCCATATGTGGGAAAAAACTGTTTGGGCGCTCGAAAGGGAAGTAGTGACGTTTTGGAAAGCAGACTTTGATGAAATGGCCTGCGGGCGTCATGCTCCGTTTGCAGAGCCCCTGAAGTGCACTGTGATTGGCACGATCGTCGATAACATCGATCACACCAATCAGCTCCTGCAGGCTCTGCTGGGCCTGTCCTAGGTTCTGGCCTAGGATCGGTGCTATTGCAGCACTGATCCAGGCCGATACAGGCAGGGCACAACACGGTAATAACGCTGCTGCGCCCTGCGATTGGTGCGATCGATACGATCGGGGATCGCGCCAATGCAGGGTTTTTTTGCCGATCCATCGGTACTCGATCCTAGCCTGGGACCTCACTGTTTCAGCCAATCTGATTGGCTGAAACAATGAGAAACGCTGTGATTGGCTGTTCAGATTTGAACAGCCAACCACAGCGATCGGGAGGTTTGGGGGGGCGACGCCATACCCCAGGATGCCGAGGCCATCTTCCGCGCTAGGAAGCCACTGCTAAGTATAGGCAACAAGCAGAAGAGACTTGTTTGGGCTAAAGAACACAAGGAATGGACATTAGACCAGTGGAAATCTGTGCCTTGGTCTGATGAGTCCAAATTTGAGATCTTTGGTTCCAACCACGTGTCATTGTGCGACGCAGAAAAGGTGAACGGCTGGACTCTACATGCCTGGTTCCCACCGTGAAGCATGGAGGAGGAGGTGTGATGGTGTGGGGGTGCTTTGCTGGTGACAATGGTGGAGATTTACTCAAAATTGAAGGCATACTGAACCAACATGGCTACCACAGCATCTTGCAGCGGCATGCAATTCCATCCGGTTTGCGTTTAGTTGGACCATCATTTATTTTTCAACAGGACAATGACCCCAAACACACCTCCAGGCTGTGTAAGGGCTATTTGACTAAGAAGGAGAGTGATGGGGTGCTACGCCAGATGACCTGGCCTCCACAGTCACCAGACCTGAACCCAATCGAGATGGTTTGGGGTGAGCTGGACCACAGGGTGAAGGCAAAAGGGCCAACAAGTGCTAAGCATCTCTGGGAACTCCTTCA
The DNA here is from genome assembly GCF_051348905.1 of Ranitomeya variabilis. Taxonomy (NCBI): domain Eukaryota; kingdom Metazoa; phylum Chordata; class Amphibia; order Anura; family Dendrobatidae; genus Ranitomeya; species Ranitomeya variabilis. The sequence continues at coordinate 529,220,199 of NC_135237.1, read as the reverse complement.
AGATTGTTGAAAGACCATCTCCGGTGACTACATCTTGAAGCTCATCAAGAGAATGCCAAGAGTGTGCAAAGCAGTCATCAAAGCAAAATGTGGCTACTTTGAAGAACCTAGAATATAAGACATATTTTCAGTTGTTTCACACTTTTTTGTTAAATATATAACTCCACATGTGTTAATTCATAGTTTTGATGCCTTCAGTGTGAATTTACAATTTTCATAGTCATGAAAATACAGAAAAATCTTTAAATGAGCTGTGTCCAAACTTTTGGTCTGTACTGTATATATTATTCTTTTTACAGTTTACTGCCTTTTGTGCCCTGAACATAAAAAAAGAAAACCATATGACAATTTTTTTAGCGCTCACTTAACCACACGTATGGAAAAACAGAATATGTGTCGGGTTATGGATGGCAAAAAAATTCCTAGTGTTGAAGAAGTTAATATACTGTATTGCAAATAATGGTAACTTCAGTATATTGGCTGTTTTATTTAACAGTACCACTGCTCTAAATGATCATTGTAGTTTTTGGTCGTCTGAGAGAGGTTTTAGAACCTTTCATCTAAAGATGAGAAAAACACAAACATGATCAACACAGGTCGACAAGCAATTGGATCATCACCCACCCGACTAAAATGGATGATCACTGAATGATGATACATTGTAGCCGTTCTTTGTTTTTATTTTTTCATTATAATTTTTTTTTTTATTTGTGACCTTTTAAGCTAATTCTGAAGGTATTTATAGATGGTGTAACATTTGGGTTGTAATCTGTGGCCCATTTTGCTGCAAAGTTACAACTATATAGGCAGAATGAATCAACAGGATGATACTTTCTTTCCAGGCTGAATATCTCCCTAGACTGGTACATTTGCCAAGAATGATATACTCATTGCATCACTTATATGAAAATCATGATGACAAATACAAAGAAGTGTAATAATATTCCGATTTTTAATACTTTCAATCACGTCCCTCATTCACCTCTAAATTTATCTCAATCAGCATCTTAATTGATGGGTCTCCCTATTGAATTATTTTGCTAATCAGAAAAGGGAAAGGTGAAATGAACTGAACTGCAATAATACTAAGTAACCTGCTGATGCTACAAATCACATTTTGTTACCATAAGGAACAAAATCAACAATTTATTTCTAATTATCATATGTATAAATACCGTCTGTCCTCTAGTGATATCCTGAGGGCAGCTCTTGGCATTAACTAATAGAAGAGGTCTTGAGTCTGGTCTGAATTCTGTTAGCTAACTTTACCCTAATTAATTTCTTGTTATTTATAGGATGCAGAGACCTGCTTTTCTGATATAAAGCTTGAAATCCTTTGCATGCTGTTTATACCTAATAGTAAATATTTAAACAGTATACATTAGACTTCTAAGCTCCCTCTAGTGGTGGCTGCAGGTAGACAAAATTTTCTTAATTCAATGCATATTTTTGCAGATAACATATCAGTATGTTTCAGGCAGAATGGGGCACATATTTTGCACATAATCAGCATGGAAATCACCCACAAAGCAGTCTATTACTTGCAAATAAGAGAGAAAGACGAGCTCCAAGTGTCTTAACATCAGCAAGAGAAAAAAGCATATAAAGTTGTTCATTTATCTGGGTGAGTTGGGACACGACACAACTCCTTTAATCGTACTTCAAATGGATAAGCTGCTATTCCGCTCGCTAATCCAAACTCTGGCGGGAGGAGACCTGCAAGAAGTAAGAATAAAACAGGAGTGGTAATTCCTAGATCCCAATAAAGCGCTTCCATTCTCATCACTTCTTAACAGCACCCGTGAATAGCGCTCCTGCTTTTTTCCTTAGTTTTCTCACTATCATCTGGTAAAGGAATACCAATTTGTCATTCACCATGCTCGGAAAACTCGAGTAACGAGCTCATCCCTAGTGGGGGTGTGACACTCGGCACTCAGGCTGATCTCAGTGTTGGTGACATCCGGAATTGCTCAGTTGCAAATCATAGCTCAGTTGACGGAATAGTGGCCATGGTCCGGTACTGCACATCCGCCCCCTATTGATTTGATGACTATACAGTTGGCAAAGCTGCGCTGTGAACTCCTTAACTGAGCAGTTCAGGCCACCACCATCATTGAGACCAGCTGATTGGCGGGGGTGCCGGGTATTGCACCCCCACTGATCAGACATTGATGATTTACCCTAAGGATGGGCCATCAATGTTAAAGGGAATCTGTCACCCCCAAAATCGAAGGTGAGCTAAGCCCACCGGCATCAGGGGCTTATCTACAGCATTCTGTAATGCATTCTGTAATGCTGTAGATAAGCCCCTGATGTTTCCTGAAAGATGAGAAAAAGAGGTTAGATTATACTCACCTGGGGGGCGGTCTGGTCCGGGGCCTCCCATCTTCATAGGATGACATCCTCTTCTTGTTTTCACGCAGCAGCTCCGTCGCAGGCGTACTTTGTCTGCAAAATAGCAAAATACTGCAGTGCGCAGGCGCCGGGCCTCTCTGACCTTTCCCGGCGCCTGTGCACTGCAGTAGAAGAAGAGAACGTCATCGTAAGAAGATGGGAAGCCCCGGACCGCACCGCGATGCCCATCTGACCCGGACTGCAGCAGGACCACCCCTTGGTAAGTATTATCTAACCTCTTTTTTTCATCTTTCAGGTAACATCAGGGGCTTATCTACAGCATTACAGAATGCATTACAAAATGCTGTAGATAAGTCCCTGATGCCGGTGGGCTTAGCTCACCTTCGATTTTGGGGGTGACAGGTTCCCTTTAACATCATGAACATCCCTTTAATGTTCGTTGATCAGCAAATATCACATTTTTAAAAGAGTTGTCCACTTTCAGTAAACTTTTCCTGATATGTACAGTTCAATGTAAAGAAAAAGACAAAAAACAAACTGTGCTTTACTTACCTGCCCCTTGTCCAATGCTGTTTCTTTACTGCTGCCCTGGTCAGTTATTTGGTTGCAGTGGTGACATCATGCTGACATGACTGCAACCATTCATGGAGCTCAGTGGCTCTGGCCATGTAGACTGCATGAGTCACTCAGAGCTGCTTAGCCTGACCAACAGCTGCAGTGATGTCAATGTAATGTCACCGCTGAGTCCAAACAATGGAGACCAAAGCCACGGAGACTCAGGAAAGATTGGTAAAGGACAAGTTTTTTTAGACTAGACTGCTGGCTACTGTTGTTAACCATCCATTTAACCAAAGAAATATGGCAATTTTGTGTTTGCGTTAAAGAGTATATAAGCAGGTCAATACAGTTCTATGAGATCTCAGAGTGTTATACATCTTTTCAGTGCAACTGGAAGCTCTTAATTTGTGTTGAAATTAGATCGATAGATACATAGAATTATCTTTTTGTGTCTATATATAATATTGCTTTATTTGCAAAATAGCTTTAAATTACATAGAGAATTATGGTATGTAAAAGATTATGTTAAAAACGCATGTCATATGGATGTCATACGGATGCTAGATGAGAAAATCACATTGTACTCGCATGACACTCACCCTACTTTTCTGGATCAACATTGGAGTGATGTTTTTATACAATCATGCAGCTCCAACAGTAGCATAGTTGTCGGAGGGACAGGTGGGGCAGTATTCTACTCCTAACTCTATGGGCGTGCCACCCGGTCACTATGTGCCCCCCGCCCATCATCGCATCGCTCAAAGTTGATACGGTTGAAGGCAATGATGAGTAAGGGAGTGGCACACTCACTCTCCCATCATTCCCCCTCTGATGTCAATGACTTTGGGTGCAATGATGTCATTACTTGGCGCCTGCTATCCTAAGATGTGTGGGTGCTCGGAGCAGCGAGGGAACAAGGAAGAGAGATGAATAATGTATTTGTTAATTTTATGGGGAGTGCATTATACTATAGAGGCCCATGGCAGTGCATTATACTTTATACAGTCTGCCTATGGGGAGTGTATTATACTATACTGTATAGAGTCTTCCTATGGGGAGTGCATTATACTATAGAGGTTTGTGGGGGTTCATAACACTATCTACAGTCTGCCTATGGGGAGTGCATTGCACTACAAAAATCTGCCTTTTGGGAGTACCTTATACTACATACAGTCTTCCTATGGGGAATACATTATAATATATAGAGTCTGCCTATAGGGAGTGTATTCAAATATATAGAGTCTGCCTATGGGTAGTGCTTTACACTACACAGAGTCTACCTATGGGAGTTAATTATGCTATATAGAGTCTGCTGTATGGGGAGTGCATTATACTATGTAGATTAAGCTTATTTAGTCTGCATATATAGATCGGCCTATGAGGAGTGCATTACACTATATAGAATCTGCCTATGGGGAGTGCATTTAACTATATAGACTCTGCTTATGAGGAGTGCATTATACTCTATAGAGGCCTATCAAGAGTGTATTATACTAGAGAGGCTTATGAGGAGTGCATTATACTATATATATATAATGCATATGGTGTGCATTATACTGTATGCAGGCCTGTGTGGGTGTATTATACTATGTTGAGTCTGCCTATGAGGGTGCGTTATACTATATAGAGTCTGCCTATGAGGTGTGCATATACTATATAGAGTCTGAGTATGAGCAATGCATTATACTATATGTAGGCATATGAGGAGTGCATTATACTATGTGTCGGTCTATGGGGAGTGCATTATATATGAAGTTATATGAAGGCCTATGGGGAGTGAATTAAACTATATTGAGAACTATCTGGTACATTATACTATATGGAGGCTATTTAGGGGTCCATCATGCAGTTTTGGGATTAGAGCGAGTTGGCCATCATAAAGAGTGGGAGAAAATGTGGGGTCTTTGTATAGTGTGGGGTTTATAGTGCACTTGCAAGCGGCATTAATATATTACAGAGAGTTTGTTTTACCATCTAAAAGACACACTGTGCCACACAGTAGGTGCAGTAATAGGGACACATACGGCAGTAGCGGCTCAGCATTGGGGTATCAGCAGGATGAGGAGTTTGCGCAGATTGGGAAAAGATGGGGACAGTGCAGGAAATGTGAGATGTCAAATGTGTCTCTGCTGTAATCTCTGCAGAGAAGTCGTGGCTGGATAAATTGTAGTGTCGGTCTGGGCCAGGTGGAGAAGACAGGAAAAGTGAACGATTTTGTTAACATCAGAGTTGATCTTTGTATAGAGATTATATATTAGATTTTCAGTAACAGCCCGGTCATCTGCTGAGGTTCTCCAACATCCACTATTAGGGTGCATCACCACAGTTGTAATCAGGGTTAGCTGGTTAGGGGCCCACTCAGATGTTTGGCTCCCCTGAACCAAAACCCTAGCTATGTCTCTGGTACAGCCTTGAGCAGATGTATGGTAATATATGGGACACCAATGACAGGAACACCAGAGAAACCAGTGAAAGTCAAAATCCACCCATCTGTTGGTCTAGGCGTGCACCATTCAAGAGTTGGCCATCGTTTATAACTGGTAGTGTATTAGATATACCCATGATAGATGCTGTGTATATTCTAGTGTAGACGTTCTGGTGTATAGCTAGGAAGTTGTGCCATTTGTTGTCTGTATTCCACTTATATCATGAATCAAGAGGCTTCAAGAATCTTACATACAACAATAACATGTGAGCAGGCATAATGTCAGGCTAAGTACTATTCAACCCTATTATATTTTAGCTTTTAGAGAAATCAATTATCCCTGAGACACAAACTACCTCATTTTATGTTACATTTTCCATGTAAAGTTCTATCTACAGCTCTGGCAAAAATTAAGAGACCACTGCAAAATGTTCAGTTTGTCTGATTTTTCTCTTTATAGGTATATTTTTCAGTAAAATGTAAATTGTTCTTTTATTCTGTAAACGTCTGACAACAAGTCTCTGAATTTCCAAGCAATAAATTTCGGGGGTTTTTTTCTGAAAAGGAGAAATGGTCAAATTACAAAAAAACAAACAACAGTGCTTTCAGACCTCAAATAATGCAAAGAAAACAAGTTCATAATCATTTAGAAACAACAATACTAATGTTTTAACTCAGGAAGAGTTCAGAAATCAATATTTTGTGGAATAACCATGATTTTTAGTCACAGCTTTCATGCGTCTTGGCATGCTTTCCACCAGTCTTTCACAATGCTTCTGGCGCAAAAATGTAAGCAGTTCTTTGTTTGATGGCTTGTGACTATCCATCATCCTCTTGATTACATTCCAGAGGTTTTCAGTGGTGTTCAGGTCTGGAGATTGGGCTGCCCATGGACAGGGTTTTGATGTGATGGTCTCTTAATTTTTGCCAGAGCTGTATATATGTCTTATTCTCAAGTGTAAGCCAAAGTTACTGCAACCACAACTGGTGGAAATGGATAATGTGATAGGTTATTGCTATTGTAAAAATCTCACACCAACCCTCTAATTTGAATAGTACACTTTTCTCCTTGACGTATCTCCAGAATGAATGGATGGATGGATGATGAATGGTGCCTATCCTGGATCTCCTCATACCTTACCAACCACACATTTAGCATTTCCTACTCCCACACTACCTCCTCCAAATCTGAACTCATTATCTTTCCTCCATCTCACATGCCTTCCCTACCCAATCTATCTATCACAATAAATGGCATCACACTTTCCCCTGTCCCATAAATCTGCTGCCTTGGAGTTTCTGTGCCCTGTCCTTCAAACCGCACATCCAAGCTCTCGCCACCTCCTGTCGCCTCCAGCTCAAAAATATTTCCAGAATCCATCCATTCCTCAACCCTCACTCTACCAAAATGCTTGTGCATGCCCTAATCATCTCCCGCCTCGACTACTGCAACATCCTCCTCTGTGGCCTACCTTCTAACACTCTCGCACCTCTCTGGTCCGTCCTTAAATCTGCTGCCCGACTAATTAATCTCTAGCCTTGCTACACTCCTGCTTCCCCTCTTTGCAAATCCCTTCACTGGCTCCCAATTTCCCAGCATATCCAGTTTAAACTACTAACACTGATCTACAAAGCCATCCATATTCTTTCTCCTCTATATATTTCCGAACTAATCTCTCAATATCTTCCCTCACATAACCCCCGGTCCTCCCAAGACCTCCTACTCTCCTCCACACTTATTCGCTCCTCACCCAATCGCCTCCAAGACTTCTCCCGAATATCCCCCATCATCTGGAATTCTGTGCCCCAACACATCCGGTTATCCACCACATTTGGATCCTTCTGATGGAACCTGAAAACCCACCTCTTCAAAGAAGCTTAGAACCTGTAGTGACCACACGGCCACTTCAACACCATCGGAGCTACTGCAACCCCCGACCTACTGTCTCCTTCCCCATAATCCTGTAGAATGTAAGCCCGCAAGGGCAGGGTCCTCGCCCCTCTGTACCAGTCTGTTATTGTTAGTTTGTTTACTGTAAGTGATATTTGTATTTTGATGCAACCCCCTTCTCATGTACAGCACAATGGAATTAATAAATAAATAACAATAATATCCTATTTAGTCATATTCCCAATGTTTAGATACATCAAATGGAATGACAACTATTATGTCTACTACAAATCTCTAATTTTATGAATTCTCAGCCTACTTAGGATCCAAAATGTCATACATGTGGTCTCAAGATTCCTTATACCTATATAACTAAACAAAACTGTCATTCAGAGGGCTCTGTCACTGTCAGTGAAAAAACTGCAGCATGCTATGATGATTTCACTCTGAAATAGCATGACGCTCATTCATTCAAGTCTATGGGTGTGTGAAAAACATTGGACTGCACTCGGATGTCATCTGACTGCAGTCCGATTTCTGTGTCCTCACACAATGAAAAACATGGAGAAAATGTGGTTCTCTGTCTTCTCCTCACCGTGTGCTCCAATTTTCTCATCCTAGAGAATTCGATCAAACTCTGATCAAAGTCCGATCGGAGTGTTATTGACCTAATCCATGATGAGATAAACTACGATTGTATCACCCTATACAGAGATAAGGAATCTGGGTGACAAACCCTGAAACCCTGTAGGACAAAAAAACATATATGCCATGCAGATGTCCTAAGATGGGCTATTTACATAGTTACCTACATATTTACTATATTTGCTACATTTTTTATTTATTTACTACCTGCATTTACTTTTTTTTTACTACATATTTACAAAGATATATATATATATTCTTTTTTTTACATAAACATATGAAATGTGTTACCTGTTCTTTAAAGATCATATAACAACACCTATTTATTACGTATATGTTTCTTAACCCTCCCCCTTGTCACAAATTCATAGAAGCTCTGTAATTATTGCCCGGATCACTGGCGCATAATAAACAGGTGGCGATGCTATGGTCGACTTTGCAGAGGAAAAGTAGCCCTGTACGTATAATTATATATGACAGGCTAAGGATAATTAGCTTGCAGATTTGTACGCTGGGGGGAAATATATATATATATATATATATATATATATATATAATTGTGGGCGGTTGATGTGCAGCAATGAGCAGAAATCCCATCTACACTCTCCTTCACCAATTGCAGTAACGATCCCCCCTCCAACCTTCCCAAATGTGGCACCCACTGTATATCAATGCAACAGGCTGACCTGGGTTCCCCCATCAGGGTGGTAAATATTAACTGATCATTGCCTGGCAGCCTGTAGGTGGCACAAGTGCTCTTTCTTTGCTGGGTATTAACCCTTACCTGCACAGACTGTAATATTTGATATGCTCCTGTCCCACTAAAGCAACTTCTTGCCTGTTCCTCTAACCTCCCCACTTTTGCCCACTCATCCACCTTTGGCATATTCCTCAGTACCCTCCACCCACTTTGCATTCAGACTTGTTCCTATCTTTTTTTTTTTTTTGTTTAATTTTATTTTTATTTTTATTAAATCCTTGCAAAAAGATTAACAGCGGGCCGGGATAGATTCCAGCTCCGAGTGCAGAATTGATAGCTTTTATTATCTTCTGCGTTTCTCCTTGAGGCGTCAGTGAAAATTCCAGGCATCTATTACAGTAGTGGATGAGGAGCCGTGCCAAGTGGCATTGATCCTCCTAGTTGTTGCATTGCATTGCTTTTGCCCCATTGCCACATGCTAATTATCCTTTTTTTTTGCGCCCCGCGATTGCGCTCTGTTTAACCCCTTGCCTACTCCTCCAGCCTGATCTAGGATTTGGCTACGGGGAGAGGAGGAGGAGGAGGAGGGAGGGAGGGAGAGGAAGGAGGGAAATGGGAAGAAACGATCTAGTATCTTGATGCCCCTGTTGGAGAGATGGTTGAGTCCTCGTCAAGGTTGCTTTGGTATCTCAGAAACACCATTCACTCTGAGCTGTGACCAACAACAGCAACAACTGCGCTGCTCCTTGGCCAAAGGAAGAAGAAGAGGAAGAAGAAGAAGAAGAAGAAGGGAGGAGGAGGATTAGGGAATCTTAGAGGATAATATGAAAGCGATCTGCACCTGCACTCCAGCCCAGAAGACAGCAGAGCACTTGGGATGTATTAAATGTGGACCTGTGCACTCCCTATGTCTAAGGAAAATGGCAATGCAAAGTGGATTGGCATGGTGCTACCTGGTTTTTATACTGATGCTTACATGTGTGAGAGGTAAGGACATGCACATAGTCATCTGCTGGTAGGATGAAGCAGGGCTGTGACTGCTGCTGAGGCTGAGGCTGCTGGAATCAGGCAGATGCATTCACTGCTCAATGCAGTGATTGAAGCTGGGGCTGCCGGATACAGATCCTTGCAGTAGACTCATAGAAGGATCTGGGCAGAATGAACCCCCTCCCTGTACCATCTTATTGTGTGTCTTCTCCAGTCTCATCCTTTTTTTCTTGTCTTAAGGATTGTCACATATGTGTGCTGCTGGAGTTAACCCTTGGTGCAAAGTTCTACAGGATCTGTAATGATCCTGCTGCTAAAGAGGCAATGGGCATATGGTGCTGCTGATGGAATACAGGGATGGCTCTGTTAGTTACCGGGACATGGGCTGGAGAGGAGCAGCAGCAGCAGCAGCACGCCTGACATTGAGCCACAGGGACAGATCCGGCAGTGGGGTTTGCATGTTCTAGGATACAGGTGCTGGGAAATGTCACGTCACCCAATTCATATGTGTAATTCGGGAATATGGATTTGGTTTTAGCTATCAGGGGTGGTGGGGGGGATCTGTGCTCTGAATCTTAACACTGATCAGTCTACCCAATGAATTGAGTGTCAGGAAGGGGCTTGCAAATGGCCAACAAATAAGGCATTATGTGCACCATTCTGCTCATATTCTCATTCAATGGCAACTCTGCACACAGCATTGTCACACCAGACTGTAGGGTTTGTATGCAGGCAGGTTCAGGAGCTCAGGCAGGAGAGGATGAAGGACCAGGGTCCAGATCGTCCAACTTAAGAGACATTTTAGATTAAAGATTCTAAAGATGCTTTTTTAATTTTTTTTTTCCCCAAGCTCCATTGTGAATGCGGCTTTGAGGACCCCACCGTCCCATTCGCATGCAATGGAAACGATCATTCATGTGTCCAGAGGTTGGGGAGGTGGGGGGGCGACTCCATCGCACGCTATCTGACATTATATCTGAAGATAGGTAGCATGCCTGGAATGTTAATCTCCTTTCTAATTACAGGAAGCTTTTGCTTTGATGCGGGTCTGGAGATGTAATGAAGGCAGTCAATAAATTGTCGTTTTTTATTTATTTTATTTTTTTTTTTTAATGAAATTCTACCCATTGCGAAAATTGGAATCTATAGGATAAAATATCATCTAGATTCAATATTGAAACATGCAAATATCTCTGGAATTCTAGAGGAATCATTTATGGATTTTTTTTTACCTTTTATGCTTAGGAGGTTTTTATGATGCATTGTCGTTTTGTGGCTTTTAGACATTTTCAATTGCCGGTGACTTTTTCTAATGCAGGGACCTTGTTATAACAGATGATTATAGTGCTGCTCTGTGATTTGAAGACACAAGGAGGCAGCATCTTTCAAACCGAAAAGAAACAGTCTGGGAGACGAGCTTTAAAGGAAAATGTCACTTTTGTTTTATGCTTGGAACAAAGTAACTTGTAATGATACCTGTTGATTGATGGGGAAATCAATATTTGGATCTGATTTACAAAATACCAAATAGGGTGTAGGGCTAAATCACTGCTAAACCTGGGGGGTCTTTATGGCATTTCAGCCCCTTTCCCTTTTTATTGTGTTTATTACTTTTTTTATATATAATATGTTTTATTAATGCCATGATTTGTGCAATCAGTGTGAAATTGGGTGATTACATGGCTGAAGGCAGCACCAGAGATGTCTGAGGGAAAGGAGAAGGGGTGCCAGGGACAAAAAAAAAGAGGCGGATGGCATGGGAATTTGGGAAATTAGGAAGCAGAAAACAGGTGGGGAGGAGGGATCTGAGAAATGTGGTGTAAATGAGACATGGAGATGAGCACACTGTGGGGAACGGGAAGGGAAATGAGCAACAGGGCGGCACAGAGAGGGGTGTGCTGGAGAATGGGAGTCAATTTCAACCAAATGGATTATGTGAATATTCAGAATGTAATCAACTCTGATGAAGAAGGTTATGTATTCAGCAATGTCTTCTGGTGGGGGGGGGTATTCATGGAGGGGCAGTGGGGCGTTTAGAAAAATAAAAATCCTACCAACACTTATGAAATATATTGGAATACTATAGTATAAATAAATAGTCTGTATAGTCATACATATGACTCTCAATAATTACCCCTGCATATGAACGCATAAGTATGTGTGTATAAACAAGATATATATCTATATCTATATATATAGATATATATATATATATATATATATGTATATATATATATATATAATTGTGAGCATACACAGTATATTAATGCCCTTCTTTCTGTAAATATATACATATATAAATGAAATATATTTATGAATATATATGTGTACATACATATACAGTATATATATATATATATATACATATACATGTACTATATATATATACATATATATATATATATATCTATCCTACATACGTACACTCAAGTATATATAGGTGCTCTCTCTCTCTCTCTCTCTCTCTCTCTCTCTCTCTCTCTCTATATATATATATATATATATATATGTATGTACCCCATATATATATGTACCCTATATATATATATATATATATATATATATATATATATGAATTCTTATATAATATGTATATATATATATATATATATATATATATATATATATATATATATATACACGCATGTATATTTACACATCCTGTACGTATATATATATATATATATAAATATATACATGTGTGTGTTTGTTAATGTACCTATGTCACTGCGTTCTATAGCTGTATAGCTGAGTGCATGTGTGCATAAAACTCTGGCATTAGTAATTTATCAAGTGTAATATTTCTGTTTGCTTCCTTGGTGTTATTTCCATTTCTGGAGATATGAATATGTAACCAGGCTCTCCAGTTTATTAATTAATTCCTATGGTATTTCTGCTCGGCCAGTAAATTGCGTGCTCTGTGCAGGAGTGTGTTGGTTAATATGGATAGTACAGAACAGAATGCATTCTTGCTGTGATGAACTTGATTTGGAAACCGATTTTAAACACATTGGCGGCTGCTACTTATGCTAATACCTGTCTTATATTATGAATTATTCCTTACCGGTGCAGAAGTAAAACCAGAAAGGAGAGTGCTCCATTTCAGATGAAGGTAATGACTTGCCCTCTGAAGAATAATCAGTATTATGAATAGCAGGCAAGCATGTAATGCAACACACTGCTCAGGATTCAGAAGAGAAAACAGTGGCGATCAGTAAAATTACATCTATTTTCCCATAGGGGGGTAAAATCAGAAAGCATTATATGTCTTCTACATTCATTGGGAATCTCATCAATTGTGCAAAATATCTCCTGGCTTATTAAACTCCAGCATCAAAGCCCGCTACCCCTACAAACTACTGAATGGATATGAGAAAGGAAATGCAAAAACCACCCACAGCTACCTTTAAGTCATTGTCATGCAAACATCCTATAAAGTTGAAGACCAAAGATTAGTGGCCTCTGAACATTAAAAGTCTGCATACTTTGATGATCCTGGTTCACATAGATCCCTTAGAGATTACCATACTGCTGCATCACGATTTACAATCCAATAAGTATTGTGACAGCACATTGAGGATATTTTTCAGGATGAGTATGTTGCTTTAGGTTGTTCTGACTATCAGCTCAGAACTATGGCCCATTAGATCTTCAAGTGGGCCAAGATTCAGATGATTAATGGGTGGATTGATTTGCAGGACTGGTCACTCTGCCTGGTCAGTAGTCTTTGGCCACTTGACTGGAAGCTTAGGAATTTCTTACGTTCCTGGATCCAAGGCTTGACTTTTGCTTAGCCAGGCTGGCAAGATGTCACCTGTTTGTCAGACCACAAAGGTGACACCATGCCAGGCCAGCTATTCAAACACCATGGCGAGGATCCCACCAGGTAAGAGATTCGCGAGCATCCCAAATAGTGGCCAGATTCTACTGATCTTGTCAATGGACCTGAGTTTTGCAAGTCAATCTATCCATCTTTACTTCTAAAATACTAACGATACAATATGCTGCAACACAATGGCGTAATTTGAAGCTCTAGGTCTCCCACGCAAGATCTCGAATGGGGCCTCCAACTATAATGAGTCTTTAATAGTATTGGTCTTTTTATATGGGCCAAATGAACCATTTGGATCTCTCTAGATTCCAAGTCCAACCCCACAATTACAATTCACAATCACATTTGATTATTATTATTCAAATCATTAGGTTCTATTTCTTAAGAAATGATTAAGCAGATACCATGAAACCTTAGTATGCTACCGGCAGAATGTATTTGTCCCCTACCATTGAAGAACAGACCATTGGTCGAAATGATACATGTGCGTAAAAATAGATAGTTTTCCAATGAATGTTCATTGATGTTAAACAGACCATGTCCTGTAATTTCAGGATGTCAGGATTCTGGGAAATTCCATTTAGTTTTCATCAGGTCTTTATTAGTGATGAGAGAATATACTTGTTACTCGCTCGGGTGTCCTCCGAGTATTTTTTAGTGTTCGGAGATTTAGTTTTCATCGCCTCAGCTGAATGATTTACAGCTATTAGCCAGGCTAAGTACATATGGGGGTTGCCTGGTTGCTAGGGAATCCCCACATGTAAAAAGCTGGCTAGTAGCTGTAAATCATCCAGCTGCGGCGAAGAAAACTTAATCTCCGAGCACTAAAATATACTCGGAGGACACCCGAGCGTGCTCGGGAAATCTCGAGTAACAAGTATATTCGCTCATCAGTCATCACTAATCTTTATAAACTTTTCATTATTTTTTGTTGACCTCTGTTTTTACAATTTTTCCCAGCTTCTATTTTATGTCCCGACTCCCTACATTAGCTGCACAGTATTCTCAAATCTTTGATAATTCTATCTAAAAAAAACTATTGGTGATGATTATCTTCAATGATGCATGTTACGGCCCCCCCAATATCTGCAAAGTATGGCATGACGTGAAGAAACAAATTGAGCCATCATTCAATTCTTTCTTTTTTATTGGCTGACAAAATAGAAGGATCTGCTTTAAAGTTTAGCTATTCAATAACAATTTAGCTGCATATTCTTATTAAAAAAACAAAACACTTTGAAGATGATTAAGTTGTGTATTAAATGTTAAATAAAGTCATATTAAATTAGGTAAATAGGTTAAAACTACTCATTTTCATATTCAAGTGTTCTGGACACTGTTTGTGCTCCATTTACTAAGGTGTGTGATTTAAGATGTGAAAATTTGTGTCAAAATTTTTCAAGAAATTTGGTAAAAGTAATCCAGCCAACAGGTGGTGCAAATTTAGACAAAAAACTCTTACGTTTCTGAACAATACAATATTGAACATGAGCCACCCTGATTAATCTGGTGTATTATCCAACGGTTTAGTGTAGGATTGCACTATATAATTTTTAGACAAAATTAATAAATCTGCCACAGAATATTAACAAAGCCTTCCTCCTCTTCCCATCAAAATTTTTATCCCCTTAATATATTGCAGTCATCATATTATATAGCACTGTGCACTTACAATTGCTCATTTTGCCTTTCTGCACAGTTGATTCTTCTCTTCTCCTTTAGGTCTAGGACATCACGTGATTACAAAAATGATTAGCTGAATTCTTCTAATGTCTATGTAGAAACAGGAAGGCTCTTTTCCCTGCATCACTGCAAAAAGTCACTGGCAGAAGGGAGGAGCCAGTGGCATAACTTGAAAACTCATGGGCCCCGATGCGAAAGCTCCAATGGGGCCCTCAAATATTTAAAATCTTTAATAGCAATAGTCTTTTTCCATAGGCCAAAGGGACTTTTAGGCCCCCCTAGGCTCCAGGGCCCGGGTGCAATTGCAACCCCTGAACCTGTTGTAGTTACACCCCTGGGAGGAGCATGCAGGAAAAAGAGGCTTTTGTTTCTACACAGAGCGAGAAAAGAGAAGAATTAACTGTGTAGAAAGGCAAAATGAGCAATTGTACGTACACAGTGCTGTACAATGTTATGACTGCAATATATTAAGAGGATAAAAACGTTGATGTGTTTATTGAAATATAAGGACAGCTTTCTTATAGCATGTTTTCACCAAGGATATGTCATTTCCAAGACCTTGTAAATCTGTAATCAATAGATACAATGCTGACATGCTCATGTACTGAGTCATCTATCAGGCCATCTTTGAATAGCAAATCACTGCTCACAAGAACTTTCATTTTGATAAACAGTATGTGATTTGTATTTTAGTACACCATACACACCATCCTGTTATATAACACGGGAACTTAGGTTGTTGGGTGGCTTAGGTTCTTAGAGTTGATGGAGAGCCAGAGCATAGTATGATGTATATATTTTGTCATATTATATTTAACATATATGAATTAATAAATGAACAGATAGCAAAATGCAAAGGGCATGAACAAAAAAGAAATCTAAATGAAATCAATATTTGGTGTGACCGCCCTATATATTCAAAATAACACCAGTTCTTCTAGGTTTACTTGCATAGTTTTTGAAGGAAAGCGGTAGGAAGGTTTTTCCAAACATCATGTAATCACCAGAATTTTGAGATCACGACTCTGAGGGGCCTACGTATATCATCACTTTTAGGACTTTGTTCTTTATGCTGAGATAGTTCTTAATGAGATTGGCTGCATGTTTGGGGTTATCGTCTTACAGTAGAAATAATTTCGACCAATCAGACGCTTCCTTGATAGTATTTCATGATAGATAATTATATGTTTGCATTTCTCAGTATTGAAATGAAATGCAGCCTCAAAATTGCTTCACTGTTTCTGCAAACCATCACAATTGTACCTTTCTCCTGCCCTTTGCCTTCTGATACAGCTATATATTTCACATTCTGACTCACCATGGATCACCCGCTGCCATTTTTATGTATCTATATTCTTGTTTTCATATGTAGTTGAACCATTTGGTCTTGATTCCATTTCAACGGTATAGCTTTTAGGTGACATTCTTCCATGTAGACCACTGCTGGCCTTCTGGCCTTCTCCGAAAGTCAGATGAGTTTAGCTGGGTCTCACTGGTTGCTGACAGGTCTGAGCTGAATTCAAAGGGAACCAACCCGATGTGTCTTTCATCTGCTTCATAAGTTTCATTGGCTGACCACTGCGTGTACGGTCTCCAACATTGCCTATTTTCTTGACCTTCTTCGAAGAGCTTGAACAGTATATCTTGAAATACCAGTCTGCTTTGAAATCTTTGCCTGGGAGGGAATAACTACCTTGTGTCTTGTTGATATGCTCAGTATTTCCATGGTGTGTGACCTATGACATGAAACTGTCTTCCATAACCTTACCTCTGGAGTAGAGAGTGACTACTCCTCACCCAATTTCAAGCCTCCTACACAGCTATTTCTGTATCAGTTAATGACTATTTTTCCACCTACGTATAAAAGTGATGATCATTGTCACTTGTTTGAAATAATTGGTTACTCTTGACTAAAATCCTACAAAACATCAGTTTTTGTTCAACTGTTCCTAGAAAAATTGAGAATTGATGCTGTTTTGAAGGCAAAGTGCGGTGACACCAAATATTGATTTGATTTAGATTTCTCACTTGTTCATTCGTTTTGCATTTTGATAATTAATCAAAGTAATCTATTGACACTGCTATTTTACAATTTTGAAGTGTAGGCGTGGTGTACACACTGTGACCCTGTCTCTCTCCTGAGAAGCATAAGGAGAATAGGATTGTGCAGGCCTCCTTCAGCTTGTCCAAAAAGCCTGTGTAGAAAAAGGAGTTCACATGCAGCTAAGAGCCCCATACTTTAGACAGCTGTTGGCCAACTGCTATCTCTCCCCCGAATTCCCCATACAAAAGAACATGTGACTTAGTTTTGGACTATTTTATTCTAATGTGTATGAAGGCCATAATGCATTTTTGGCCCTACAATATGGAGACACCAGGCGCATGTTGCTACAGTGTGGAATCCATGCTGTAACATGGTTTGGAGTGATATGACAATATATAATAATATTAATAATCATCATCATCATCATCATAATGTAAGGTTAGACTTTATATACCAGGCTTATATAATAGCCTGAACATCAGCATCGTATCGTGCATTGCGATAATGATCAATTCTTACATTAATCCTTGAAGTCCCTTATACTTGGAAGGCATTTTATCGTATTCCTATGTAAATGGATTGTAGACAAATCAAGATTTTCTCTAAACAAAATGATTCCACTTCCTTTTAAGAGCAAGCAGAACATGGCGGAGTGTAAAATGATGGTTATCTTACTGACCAGCCAAGGAACAGTCCTTGGACATTCTTGTTACAGTTTTATTTATCCTTTCCAGCAGGTGTCAGCCGTTCTCAGTATCAGTGCGAGTGTTCTATAGAAAAGCCGTCCGTCTCCTGCGTCTCTGCTGCTGCTCTCACTAATGCAGTCTGCTCGTAATACAGTGCCGGACATGGATATATCACATGAGTAAAGATAGATGGATAGATAGGTAGTTAGACAGATCAATAGACATGAGAGATAGATATACGATAGATAGATAGATAGATAGATAGATAGATAGATAGATAGATAGATAGATAGATAAATAGATAGATAGATAGATAATGGATATATTGATAGATAATAAATAGATAATAGATAGATGGATAGATAGATAATAGATAGATGATAGATAATATATAGATAATGGATAGATAGATAGATAGATAGATAGATAGATAGATAGATAGATAGATAGATAATAGATAGATAGAAGATAGATAACAGATAATATATAGATATAGAGAGAGAGATAGATAATAGATACATAGATAGATAATAGATAGATAGATAGATAGATAGATAGATAGATAGATAGAAGGTAGATACTATAGATAACAGATAATATATAGATAGAGATAGATAATAGATCGATAGATAGATAATAGATGATAGATAATAGATGATAGATAATAGATAGATAATAGATAAATAGATATAATATCAGATAGATAATAGCAGTGTCAGATTGGGTGCCAAGGACCCACAAGTAACCTTGACTCTGAGGCCCAATGTTCAGCTATATGAACATACTATATTACCCTCATTCACAAAATTAACTAATGATTCTATATAATAATAAACTGGGTAGTTAGTTATATGAATGATGAGTTGCTGATGTCTGTGCATAGTAAATCAAGTATATTGGGCCAACTACTGCGGACATAGGGGGGTCCCACTCCTGAACAGGGGCCCATCAGAGAATTCACCTATTCCCCTTTTGCTAGTCTGAGTTTGATAGATTAACAATAAAAAGATAGGTGACTAAATAAATGCGAATAATAATAATCTTTATTTTTATATAGCGCTAACATATTTCGCAGCGCTTTACTGTTTGCACACATTATCATCGCTGTCCCCGATGGGGCTCACAATCTAAATTCCCTATCACTATGTCTTTGGAACGTGGGAGGAAACCGAAGAACCCGGAGGAAACCCACGCAAACACGGGGAGAACATACAAACTCCTTGCAGATGTTGTCCTTGGTGGGATTAGAACCCAGGACCCCTGTGTGGCAATGGTAACCACTGAGCAACCGTGCTGTCCCAGACAGATAGATATATAGATAGATGATAGATAGATAATAGATAATAGACAGATAGATAGATAGATAGATAGATAGAGAGATAGATAGATAGAAAAAATACTATGTATTTTGTTTTTTTTGTATTACCGTATACACTCGAGTATAAGCCAACCCAAGTATAAGCCGAAGTACCTAATTTTGCAACAAAATACTGGGAAAGCTTATTGACTTGAGTATAAACCTAGGGTGGGAAATGCAGCAGCTACTGGTAATGATGGGTTCATATAATGCGCCATAAAGTTCATGATGGGCCCCATAAGATGCTCCATACAAAAAATATGTCCCATATAATGCTGCATATAGGTTGATTATGACCCATAAGATGCTCCATAGAAGAATATGCCCCATATAATGCTCATCATATCAGTGCAGTTTATTATTATTATTATTATTATTATTTATTTATTGTTATAGCGCCATTTATTCCATGGCGCTTTACATGTGAGGAGGGGTATACATAATAAAAACAAGTACAATAATCTTAAACAATACAAGTCATAATAACTGGTACAGGAGAAGAGAGGACCCTGCCCGCGAAGGCTCACAATCTACAAGGGATGGGTGAGAATACAGTAGGCGAGGATAGAGCTGGTCATGCAGCGGTTTGGTCGATCGGTGGTTACTGCAGGTTGTAGGCTTGTCGGAAGAGGTGGGTCTTCAGGCTCTTTTTGAAGGTTTCGATGGTAGGCGAAAGTCTGATGGGTTGCGGTAGAGGGTTCCAGAGTAGGGGTGATGCGTAAGAGAAATCTTGTATACGATTGTGGGAAGAGGAGATAAGAGGGGAGTAGAGAAGGAGATCATGTGAGGATCAGAGGTTGTGTGTAGGTAAGTACCGGGAGACAAGGTCACAGATGTATGGAGGAGACAGGTTGTGGATGGCTTTGTATGTCATGGTTAGGGTTTTGTACTGGAGTCTCTGGGCAATGGGGAGCCAGTGAAGGGATTGACAGAGGGGAGAGGCCGGGGAATAGCGGGGGGACAGGTGGATTAGTCGGGCAGCAGAGTTTAGAATAGATTGGAGGGGTGCGAGAGTGTTAGAGGGGAGGCCACAGAGCAGGAGGTTGCAGTAGTCAAGGCAAGAGATGATGAGGGCATGGACTAGGGTTTTTGCAGATTCTTGGTTTAGGAATGTACGGATTCATGAAATATTTTTGAGTTGAAGTCGGCAGGAAGTGGAAAGGGCTTGGAAATGTGGTTTGAAGGAGAGATCAGCATCAAGGATTACCCCGAGGCAGCGAGCTTGTGGGACTGGGGAGAGTGGGCAGCCATTTACTGTAATGGATAAGTTCGTTGGGGGGGTCGCGTGAGATGGGGGAAAGATGATGAATTCTGTTTTGTCCATGTTAAGTTTCAGAAATCTAGCGGAGAAGAAGGATGAAATAAAGGACAGACATTGAGGGATTCTGGTTAGTAGGGAAGTGATATCTGGTCCAGAGATGTAGATCTGTGTGTCATCAGCATAGAGGTGATACTGAAAGCCATGAGATTCTATGAGCTGTCCCAGGCCAAAGGTGTAAATGGAGAAGAGCAGGGGTCCTAGGACTGAACCTTGTGGGACTCCGACAGATAGGGGGCGAGGTGAGGAGATGGTGTGTGAGTGGGAGACGCTGAATGTCCGGTCTGTTAGATATGATGAGATCCAGGATAGGGCCAAGTCTGTGATGCCAAGGGATGAGAGGGTCTGTAATAATAGTGAATGGTCCACTGTGTCAAAGGCAGCCAACAGGTCGAGGAGGAGGAGGACAGAGTAGTGTCGCTTGCTCTTGGCGGTTAAGAGGTCATTGGTGACCTTAGTTAGGGCAGTTTCAGTGGAATGGTGTGACCGGAAACCAGATTGTAAGCGGTTAAAGAGGAAGCAAGAAGAGATGGGAGGACAGTTCAAGGTAGACGTGTTGTTCCAGTAGTTTGGAGGCATAAGGGAGAAGTGATATAGGGCGATAGCTAGATACAGAGGATGGGTCAAGAGAGGGCTTTTTGAGGATAGGTGTGATGGCAGCATGTTTAAAGCTTGAGGGGAAAACACCAGTTATTAGTGATAGATTGAAGAGATGGGTTAGGGTTGGGATGAAGACTGTGGTGAGGTTTGGGATGAAGTGGGATGGGAGCGGGTCAAGTGCACAGGTGGTGAGATGCAATCTTGAGAGTAGAGTGGAGAGTTGATCTTCTGTAATGGTGAAGTTGGTTTTGGAGGTGGAGGGCTGGGAAGTCAGGAGGAAGGGCTCTGGGGGTTGTTGACCAAAACTGTCTCTGATGTTATCAATCTTATGCTTGAAAAATGAGGCAAAGTCTTCAGCTGAGATAAGTTAGTCAGTGTATGCTGACATGATTACCATATACCCTATATTGCTGCTGCAATTTTAAAAAAATGACATACTCACCTCTCGTCGCTGACCGCTGCTCCTCAGCGTCGCCGGCTCTCTGCAGTGACTCTTCAGGCAGAGGGCGAGCAGTAACCACGTCATCGCACCCTCTGACCTGAATGTCACAGCCAGAGGACGTAAAAGACACAGTGTGGTAGTGGAACGGGGACAGGTGAATATCGCAATTGAGGTACTAATTTGCTCTTATCCTAAGTCATATTGCAAAACTCGTTAAAGGGTTGATTGTGACTTGTAGGATCGCTACTTACAACAGGTGGTGCTATAGAGCTCAAGTCCTCTTTTTCTCTGAAGAGGCAATTTGCATGTTAAGCTTCCCAGAGGAAGCGGCAAATAAGCCTCCTTACCTTGACAAGCCAGAGCTGGTATGTCACTTTCCACAAGGAGAAACCTTACCCCTTAAGCTTATTGTAGAAACAGGAAGTCTCTTTTCCCTGAATGAGTCATGACTCATCATTAGAACAATAATTCTACCACACTGACAGGAGGGAGGCGGAAGAAGCTGGGTCAGGAGTTAAAGAGTGTGATGACTAATGTAGGGAAAAGAGACTTCTTGCTTCTCCATGGAGCTTAGAAGGATTCAGCCAGTCTGTTCTTAATCACATGATATCTTAGACTTAATAGAAAAGAGAATAATTAGCTGGGTAGAAGGACAAAATGAGCAATTGCCATATAACATGAGGATTGCAATATATTATGAGAATAAAAACTCTGATGGAAGTGCATCTTTAAGTACTTCTTTTGTATGCCAGAAATTTTTCAGTTGTGTGTGGCATTTTTGGTCTAAAAAGGCGCACACACAAAAAATTACAAACAAAAAATAAAGAGCCTTTTTAATTTTGCTCAAATTTCATGAACTACACACACCATATTAAAAAAATGTGTGCACAAAAAGTCACCGAGTGTCACAAGAAAAAAAATAAAGTGACCTAAACTCCCCTCCCCCACAAATGATGAATCGGGCCCACTCTGTTTATGTGTCATTCGGCATTTGCCACGGTTCATGTACTTGTAGAAGTTTCACAATTGACTGTCGCTATGTTATAAATAACAGGATGAAAAATCTATCACGCAACCTTTTCGTTGTGAGGAAGGAAAGCTGTTAGGTCCATGGTAATTAATACGTAACTGAAATATTTTCAGTGATCCCATGAGAACAATTTGCACAGACCTACCTAAGTGGAATGGACCCTGTCCTGGTGGGATGGATGAGCCTTCTACCAGAATAATAAAATCAAGAATTAAGTTTTATTCTACGTATATGTTCTATGAAAGCTCGGATTCCTAACCTCATGGGCATCGACACCTAGACTAATGAGGTGATTAATTACCATTTATGAATTGCATATGGCTTTTGTCTGTATAAAGTGAAACCTCATTTACCAATATGAAGCGATTGAGTAGGAGCATAGAATATATTAAATGTGCTTACGTTCATGCTTACATTCAACGATCACAACAATGGAAGATAATTCTGCAATTTGCTTGCACTGGAGAATGTTGTATTGAGGGAAAACCTCCTTCAGGGCATAGCAGGCATTAAGATTTTGTCATTATCATGAGTAATGAGATTCCCAATGCAGTGGATGGTGAATATTATTTAATTTGGTCCGTGCACGCAAAGCCTTCTTAATTCAAGATTATTACAAAGGATGGAGTTGGATTTAGGGTATTGAGATTTTTTTTCGTCACCTTTCTCTGTTATTTTTTTTAGTGGAGTCAGTGCAACATCTCAAATTTCAATCTTACACTAAATACATATTTGCCCATATGGTAGAAGCAAAGGCGGCCTTCTATGACGGTAAGCTTCGAAACGTCAGATTAGTAGATACCTCCGTAGCTTGCTCCTTGAATGCAGTTGAACAGCAGGTAGGAAATGGTATTTTGGCAACCCTTGTAGGAAGTCCATCAACATTAAGCAATAAGCCGCCAATTACACTTATATCTTTCGACATTGAAAAAATATCATCCTACGGCTGGTGGTAAGTCCAAGAAAGTGTCACTTCAATCATCAGATAATAATTGTGCAGCTAGGACTCATTGGCTTCCAACAGGATATCTAATCGTCCGATTTGTATATTTAGAGCAACTTTAATTAAAACAGAAAAAAATGGGCTAACAAAATTTTTTTAATGATCAAACTAGGAAAACAAAAATTAATTTAGTTTAAAGAGTTTTTCCCAAGTTTTCAATTCATTGGCCATTAAAGAGATTCTGTCTCCTGAATTTGGAGGGAACAATTTTCAGCCATAGAGGCGGGGTTTTTTGGTGGTTGATTCACCCTTTCCTTACCCGCAGGCTGCATGCTGGCTGCAATATTGGATTGAAGTTCATTCTCTGTCCTCCATAGTACATGCCTGCGCAAGGCAAGAATGCCTTGTGCAGGCATGTACTACGGAGGACAGAGAATGAACTTCAATCCAATATTGCAGCCAGCATGCAGCCAGCGGGTAAGGAAAGGGTGAATCAAACACCCGAAAACCCCGCCCCTATGGCTGAAAATTGTTCCCTCCAAATTCAGGTGACAGAGTCCCTTTAACTATTTCCAGCACTCTCCATTGACATGGAATAGGGCGGAGATGCGCCTGTTAAGTACTCACGGTTGAACCCCCATGATGATTAAGTCATTTTCTAAGTTAAGGATAAGTAACAAAAACTGTATTTATTATATATCACTATCATATTCTGCAACGTTTACCAACATTATCATGGCTATCTCCGTTGGGGCTCACAATCTAAATTTTATGTCAATATATCTTTGCAGTGTATGAGTAAATCAGAAAACCCTGGTGGTAACATACACAAAAATGGGGAAACCTACGCAAACATGAGAACATACAAAGTCCTTGCAAATGTCCTTGGTGGGATTTGAACCCAGTGCTCAAAGTGGCAAAGAAACAATGCTAACCACTGATCTACTGTGCTGCCCATATAACTTAAAAACTTTCGACAAATAGTGACATCTGTATACAAGTCTGCCCTCCCTGCCTCTGCTTCAGTCATCAGGCGGTGCTGCGCTCTTGTCGCAGGCAGTGCAGGTTGATAGTTCTAGTTTTGTGTGCTTTGGGACTTATAGTCCCATCCAGACTTGGATAATGCTGTGTGGTTTGAGTGGGACTGCAATCTATTTAAGAACATGAAATCCTGCTGCCCGCTGCCAATTATAATCTGACTTGCTTCTGTGTAACTTGCGCCTTGCTACTCTCAAAGTGTTCATTCCTGATTTTGACCTTACATCGTTCTTTGACAACTCTCCTTCTTTATAATTTTGCCCCCTACATCAACCTAGTTATGAGCAGGTACCAGACCATTCTCTTGCATCTGATTTGCTAATCTACACTGCAGCTCTTCTGTAGAAGCAATCCAATGGACCCTGTTTTAAGAACAGATCCCTGTACATGGGTTAAAGGGTGAAGATCGGGGTTCCCCCTGGAATCTGTCAAATGGCATGGCTTCAGCCAAGTTTGTTCAAGGTAGCCTTTTTGTGCTTTTGACCTTTGACAGATGTAATCAGTAATAGAGATGGGCAGACACCGAGATGTCCAGGGCTGGCAGGTTTGGCTGAACAGTTACAAAAAGTTTGGGTTTGGGTACCAGAAAAGTACCCGGACCTAAAACTGGAACCCATTCACTTGAATGGGGGGCCCAAAAATCCATTGTTTGCTGCGCAGTCATGTGTATGACTGCGTTGCAAACACCACTTCTGATCGGCGGTGAAACCATCCCCGCCGGTTAAATGACAGTGTGAGCACTCAGCTGTGATCGGAAGTATAAAGTTTATCTCCGTTCACTGGTATCAGCTGATGGGACAACTGCGACACCGATCCGCCACCTGCTGCCGTTAATAACAGCAAGAGCAGGCGCAGCTAATGAGAGTATTCATTAGCCAGCTCCTGCACTGTAAATAAATAACTTTAAAAAACGGTGTGGGTTCCCCTGTATTTTTGTTAACCAGGGAGGCAAAGCTCACAGCTGTGGGCTGCAACCCTCAGCTGTCAGCTTCAGCAAGGCTAGTTATCAAGAATAGAGGGGTCCCTGCACCGTATTTTTTAATTATTTAAATAAGTAATTGAAAAAAACAGCTTGAAGTTCCCCCTTTTGACAACCAGTCTTGCTACAGCAAACAGCTGGGGGCCGGTATTCTCAGGCTGGTAAGGGGCCATGGATATTGCCCCCTCAGCCTAAAAATAGCAGCCCACAGCTGCCTAGAAAAGACACATCTATTAGATGCACCAATTCTGACGCTTTGCCCGGCTCTTGCCACTTGCCCTGCAGCGGTGGCAAGTGGGGTTAATATTTGTGAGGTTGATGTTACCTTTGTATTGTCATGTGACATCAAGCCCATGGCTTGGTAATGGAGATATCCATTACTAATCCTATAGTTACATGGTAAATAAAGACACAGCCAGAATAAAGTCCTTTATTAGAAATAAAACAAAACACACTTTTCACCATTTTCATTTAAAAATAACAAACACAGTTATACTCACCTAACGCCTATTCCACCGAAGCCCTCGTTCTCTTGTAATAAAACTACAATAAAAAAACACTATCCCTCACCTATCAGACGTTCTGTCCCACACTGTAATCCACGTCTGGGAGATTAAAAGTTTTCAACCTGGACGGTGCCAAAATGCGACCATCCAGGCTGAGAACCACTGGGGAATGAGCTGCTGCGAGTACAGCATCAGTGACTATGACTGGCGGTGACATCATTGAAGTTACATCCGGTCACTGAGGCTGCTTTCCTAGCCCAGCTGAACTGCCGTGACCTCGGTGACGTCCCTGCTAGCACCCTGAGTATTTTGCAGTACGTTTCATAGTTTCCTATTGACTATTCCTATCAAAATGTAGCAAGGGGATATTTTTTAAGGGTGTTTCATCAATCCTGATAAGATGGGTCTTTTTTGAACAGAGGGGTCAATCTTATAGGGTGACTGGAGGAAGAAGTGGTCATAATATCTGGATGAAAGTTTCTCCAAATTTCACAAATTCTTTTTAGTAGTGACAGTAGAATGGTCTTGTGTAAACTTTAGGACCTGGAAGCCAAATATCTCTCATAGGTCTTCTTCATCTTTGAACAATCGAGCCCCTGGACTTGTACTGTAGCTTCACAAGTGCCTCAGATTGCTGACCCTGGGTAATAAAAAGCATAAAGGTCTGTCTTCTGATTTGTATGAAATTCTGGGTAATTTGTAAATCCGATGCAGATTTTTTCTTATTTGATTTTTTTCTTAAATGACTTTCTATTCAGCCATTTCATTTTATTTCTCTGCCTATACCGCTGACTTACACTTTTTATTCTTGTTATTTGGAACAAGCTGTACTTTGCAGTATGTTGAAATATTTTTGCCATTACAATTTGTACATAATAAAATGTTTTAAAAAATAATAGAAAATTACCTTTATATATCTCGATTGCATACATTTAGAAGTTCCTCCAGAGCTAGATTAATGAAAGAATGCAACATCGCATCTGACATTTTTTTTCATTTTTTATGGTCATATTGAAACACCACATAAAATCATAAGAATTAGACATGATATGTATCTTCTTCTGGGAAATTAAAAATTAAGACTTTAGTATCAATTACTGTAACCAGGAAAATGATGATAATGACAATCCCAACAACATGCACAAGCTCCTGCAGCCTAAATACAATCACAGATATGTCATTTTTATCACATATACGGGTTTCTATCTTTCTATTTTAGGAGGACAAATTTTCTTTTTTTTTCGTGAAATTTGCAAATTTTTAAGGTGAACCTGTCAAATCACCAAACGCTAATTATCTGCAAATATTGCATTAATCTGCATGTAAATAGAGTTACAAAACTGTTTGGTTACCTTACTGAAAGCGTATCTCCCTGGGAAAGTAAACTTTGTTCCTCCCTGGGGCCGAGGGCTTTCAGTCATTGAGGCGTGCATGGAGAAACAACAGTCATCATTCACAGCATTGTGAGTGCAAAGTGTAAGGCTATCAGGGCCCTTTGACTGACAGCGTGCTCTGCACAAATGTGCTGCACCAAGAGCTGTCAATCAAAGTGCCAGGGTGGGCTGACACCTACAAGGCTGTGTACAATGTCTGAAGCTACATTGGCCACACCCCAATGACTGAAATCTGATGGCTCCACGGAAGAATAAAGTTAATTTTTTCCCAGTAGCTGCACTTTCAGCAAGTTAGCCACACAGCTTCATAAAGCTATTAACTTACATTTACCCAATACCTGCAGGTTAATGGGGTTTAGGGGCATGACAAGTTCCCTTTAAGAAGTGGCTTTGATGGATCCGGGCAGTCTGGGATTTTTACCATATTAGATTTATATGTGAATATTTGTATGTCCGGATGTCAGTGAAAGGGATTTTTTTCTCATTGTAATTGTTTCTATGGAGTTTTGAGCCAAATAGCTATATTTCTATATAGGTGTGCACATAATTTACGTATTACTTTTCTTTTTTTCTCTTAGCACTGACGTTTGTCATCATTCTAGTATTGGAAATAACAGATCAGTGCTCCTGTGTCCTCATCTGTGGAAAGCAGCACAATCACTGCACTCCATACATGCACAGTGGCGATAGAGCGTCACATGTCCCCACATCACCAATGACATAGGAGTACTGGAAGGAAGGAATCTACAGTGATGTATCTGCATACATCCTACATAACACACCTCAGCTGCTGCAGAACTTCACTCTATAGTGATGTATATAACTACATATACACCACATAATACACCTCAGCTGCTGCAGAACCTCAGTCTATAGTATTGTATATATCTACATATATACCACATAATACACCTCAGCTGCTGCAGAACCTCAGTCTATGGATATGTATCTACATATCTACCACATAATACACCTCAGCTGTTGCAGAACCTCAGTCTATGGTGATGTATCTACATGTATGCTACATAATACACCTCAGCTGCTGCAAAACCTCAGTCTATGGATATGTATCTACATATCTACCACATAACACACCTCAGCTGCTGCAGAACTTCAGTCTATAGTGATGTATATATCTACATATATACGACATAATACACCTCAGCTGCTGCAGAACCTCAGTCTATAGTATTGTATATATCTACATATACACCACATAATGCACCTCAGCTGCTGCAGAACCTCAGTCTATGGGTATGTATCTACATATCTACCCCATAATACACCTCAGCTGTTGCAGAACCTCAGTCTATGGTGATGTATCTACACGTATACTACATAATACACCTCAGCTGCTGCAGAACCTCAGTCTATGGATATGTATCTACATATCTACCACATAATACACCTCAGCTGCTGCAGAACCTCAGTCTATAGTATTGTATATATCTACATATACACCACATAATACACCTCAGCTGCTGCAGAACCTCAGTCTATGGGTATGTATCTACATATCTACCCCATAATACACCTCAACTGCTGAAGAACCTGTCTATAGTGATTTGTGTATGAGATGGATGAGGGATGTATGGATGGATGAATGGATGAGGGAGAGATAGATGGATGAGGGAGTGATGGATGGATGAGGGATGAATGAGGAAGGGATGGATGAATGGATGGATGAGGAAGAGATGGATGAGGGATGGATGGCCGTAGCACATTATCCTCGACTATGTAGAAGCCTTTTCCTTCCTGGTTTGTCCAATCAGCTGAGTCATTTCCCTGCTATCTTGCACTTTGTACTGCACAGGAGGCTGGACAGGAGGGGGAGGGTCTGGCAGCGATTCGGGGCAGTGTCTGATGTGACATTTATGTCCATTCTCTGCCAGACAGGAAAACTCTAGTCGGTGAGTGGGCAGCTCCTCCAGAATCAGGAGAGAGATGCTTACCAGACTAGGTGTGATATCTAGGACACCATGCAGAATGCTGACCAGGAGTATATTACAAACTGAATACAACAAAAAACACGGCACTCATACGATAAATAGTTAGTGGTGCCCAAGTAGGGTATCCAGCCCATAATATCAATTATAGAAAAAACTTGGCACTCAAGGAGTAATTTGACGTTAAAAAAGAAGGTTCCATTTATTATGCATCCATCAAACATGTTAAACGTTTCCGGTCCACAGAGGAACCTTCGTCAGAACGAAATGAAATCTGGTTTAGTAGAATGAGGATTTTCTATAGTCCGTTATAGGTATCTCGCTGCACATTGATACTCTACACAGTGATTCAGGTTGCCTGGATGCCGGAGGGGAACCGGTTTGGAACAGTGCTTGGCGGTGTGCAATCGGCATCGCTAAGAATATTGCAATATTTAACTTTTTGTTAGAAAAGACCCTCAGTGATCATCTGTAATTTGTGGGCAAACTTCTCAATAGATGTTTAATTCTTCTGCAGCGCCACCACAGATGTAATTAGGCATTACACTGTGAAATTTTAAATCAATAAACTTTGCATATGAAACAAATAGAGACTCTCTATAGCTTATTATACATCTTAAATGAAGAACACACTCAAAATTCCCTGACGGGCTATTGAAAATAAGTTTCTAAAGCAATAGCCCATCTAACTGGGAGATTTCTGTACATTTCTTTGCCTCTGTATATATAATTTCTGACTGTTACTTTTTAAGTATCTATAAGATACTGCAGTAATTTTGTTTTCGAGAGAAAAATAATCCTAATAATTTATTGTATTTCTTCCCAAATTCTAAAAATACCCCAACAATGACATCTATAAGAAGTGACCTTTTATAAAGTGACTCCATGTCTGTGTTTCTACCACATAGCAATTGTATCTGTAAGCTTCTTTCCCCAAAACTGTGATATTTCTCACTTGCAGTACGTGTGTCTAATTTAACAGTTAACATGAAAATATTTTGGTGACATTCACAGATTCTGACGGTGTTAGACATTTCTTAGAAGAAGTGTTACAGTTACTTACAAATGACTTTAAAAAATCCTGTCCTTTCCACCAAAAGTGAAATAAAACCAAAAGCTGATAACAGTTACACCATCTATCTTATAAAACAGGGATTTGGGGGCAAACATTATTATTTCATCATACACTGTTTTAAAAGCTGTTGCACCTATTCTACTATCTGCTCATTTTGATTGGATGTTCACGTTGCTGGTGAGACCTACCAGCATTAGAAATCACTCGAATTTGACAAAAAAAATTTAATTTGCAGAGAAGTCATTCAATACAAACTAAATGTTACCTAGGATGGAAAAAAAATAATATTAACCTCACCTCTCACCTGTCCTGCGAGCCCCAAAGCCCACAGCCTGGTCCTCCGTGACTCTTCTAAATTCTTAATCTGTCTCTTGCATCTTCTTTGGCCTGCTTCACTCTAGGTATCTAGCGTCCCTGCAGTCACTGCACACTATGCCATTGCAGTGAACATTTTAACTTCATGTTATGCCCTTGTTCAGTCGAAGTCATTATAACAGGACATGTCAGAGGCTGATACATTATAGGAAGCCCCGGTGCAGAGTGAAGCAGGCCAAAGAGGATGCTTATAATGACGGAAAACAAAAAAAAACAGAGGTTTATCGAACTGGATGGCATTCTGTTGTGATAACTGGACAGCTGTTTGGTGAGGTGAGCATACACTTTATCTTAGCCGGTTTTGCCCCGTACGGTTCTGCAATATTGCAGCCAGCTGGCCACCATTTTGCTGGACTTGTGTAGAGTGGATTGGAAAAAAATTGGATTCTGAGAAATTAATATTTTTGTTAAATTCTGGAAGAATTTAATTTTACTGAAACAAATTTGGTTACCTCAAGCCAACAATAGAGATGAGTGAATAGCTAGCTCTAGCCTCTGGTCTATGGTCCAGTATAGTGTTCTTAGACCATGGACAGGAGCTGAGCAAATTGCCTGAGCTTCTGAGTTCCTCAGCACAGTGTTTGGTTCACTGTCCTGGAATGATGTCACCTGTACAGCAAGCATGCTGCAAAAAAGAGATGTGTAGAGGATCGGACTATATGCTGCTGTTGCAACAGGATAGCTGATTAGTAAGTTGAGTGCTTGTTTTAGTTTAACATTTTTTCAGCCCTCTGAAGTATAGCAAAACTACATCCAACTGGCTGCCATTTTGCTTGTACAGAGCGGATTGCAAAAATAAAGGCTTCTAAGAAATCCAAATTGTTGTTACATTTTAAAAGAATTTAAATCTCTTTAAACAAATTTGCTCATCTCTAACAAGCAATAGAGATGAGCAAATCACTTCTCACAACCCCTGTCCTCATTCCAAGTCAGTGCTCTCTGGCCGTGGACAGGAGGTGTGCTTGTTTCCTGAGCTTCTGGTTCTTCAGCATGGCATTTGACTAGCCAGCCTGACGTGTTGTCATCCATATGGTTTAGTGTACAGGGGACACAGCTGTCTGCTAAAAAAATGTGATCATAATTTTGTGTTAACCACAACAAAAATCTATCATAGAAAAATTGAGTGTAAATCAGAAGTGATCTAATAGTTTTCTGTGTATGTGAATTTACCATGTATAGTTTTATTCAACCTGTGCAGCACAAATTATATATGGTCCTGCACCCTACTGATAACCGTTTCAGAAAAGCAATGATAGTTATGGAAAAATTTCAACAAATTTGTCAGTAACATGATTTGCACAAAAAAATACAAGTCTTGTCCTCCTTTGTCTTTTAAAAAAAAGGAGACAATACATTTTTAGCGTAAATTACCTTTTACCAAAAAAAGGAACCTTGCATTCTTGATGAACTATAATGGTCTTGAGTATTTGTCACTCTCACATGCTTCAGAATGTGATGACTTGTGTCTGTGCGGTGGTTTAACAATCTATCTGGTCTAACTTGTCATCTGCTATGTATGATGTTATACTATCAAGGCTACATACTACATCAACCATGTACCTATGGGGACAGTATATTGACTGAAGAGATGACTGGGCAGTCCAAAACACCATTCTGAGCTCAAGTTGAGTGGGCCATTCTATGAAGAAAGCAAGTAGACCAAAAGAAATCCCAAGATCTCCTGATCATGGGAATTAAAGATGAAAACATCTTTGGTAACCGTCAATTAAACCCTTGTTTGTCCATTTGTAAAGTGCTGCGGAATATGTTGGTGCTATATAAATACAATCATTATTGACAGCTATTAATCTTGACTTTAGACTTAACATTTTCAATTAGAATGATTAAGTATGGTCTTTTGGTTATGACTAGAGATGAGCAAATTAATTTGAGGTGAATCAAATTTGCCTCAAATTGTGCAAAAAAAATTGGATTTTTTAAACTCAATTTGGGCCAAGAAATCTATGTATATACTCACCTTGATGCTCACCTCTTCCATTGCCCTAACTCCATGCTTTTTCATCCATACTCTCCCTGTGGCTACAATGTCTTCTTTTCTTTAGATATTGTGATGAATGTCCTCTTCTAGATCTTAAGTCTTTGCTTCTTCCAGAGCTGACAAGGCTTCAGCTATCTATGTAGTGACCTCTCGACACCTTGATGGCACAACGACTCTACATGTTCTGCTGAATAATAAAAAACAAGTAAAAAACAAAATGAGCATCTAACCACAATAATTAAAAAACTATATAGTAATAGTGAACATCAATAACTTAGTGTACTTAGTTAAAACTATTTTGGTCAAAAAAGCATAAAAGCCATCTCACCATGACAAGGCGTACCGAATAGGGACGGTCCTATCATGTCTGTAGTATTAAGTGTTTTGCTAAAGCTTATTTTACAAAGATGGATGATCTGGAAGAGGCTGTCACCACACCTGAACAAAAGAAAACACTGGAGCTGCAGAAGACTACAATTATTATGCTCCGAGGTCTGATGAGACTCCGAACATAAAGAAACAGTCACATGTGAGTCTCATTGAATAAATTCTTAATGAATCAAAAGTTCCTATCTAGATACGGGTGAACTCATGAATATAAATTTCAACAGATTCGCTCATCACTAGTAATAATACATATAAATTGTCAGGACTGTGCCAGATCTCAGAAGGCTTGTGCCATCCTTTTTCAGTTCTGCCCAGTTGGCTGTTAATATTTCTACCTGTAATATTTGCATCTCTAGTAATTATTTTTCAAATAATGATAAAACAGTGACTCTTTGATGTGGTTGAGTTCTTGGCCATTAAATAGATTCAGTCTGGTCGTTAGATTAATAATGGATCATTGATGCATTCCGGAACCCTACAATTTTATTGTAGAATTATTGATAGTGGCACAACAAAAGACCTCATATACCAGGTGCCATGAAGAAGAATACATAAATAACAATGAAGCCCTGGACATTATACAACCAAGCAGAGAACACTTTCACCGTCGTATATTTTTAACTTGTTTTCAATTATTTAACTTTTTTTTTGTCTTTTTGTCAGTTAAGTGTAGTAGATTTCATTTGGCTTTTGTGTTGTATAGAGTTTTTACATTTTCAAACTTGGCCCTACAAATTATAATATAGTAATTGTTGTTTTGAGCAGCTTTATCTACCATAATGTCAAAGCATAAGACTGCTATAGTGTGTATAGAGAGTGCGCCCATTTATGAATTATTGCTTAAATTATCCCTTTCTGCAGAAACTTCTATCATAAGCACATCACATCCAGAATTTTATAACCCTCATAGATTTCAGTATTAGCAATTGTTTAAATCAAATTACATTACATTTTATGTTGATTATATTTTTTTATTTAGAAAATACAAAAACAGAACTCTTGCAATTTAGATTAAACCTTCTGTATAGAGTAGATAACACAGGATGCACCATTCCTAATAGGTGATGTCACAGCTCACCTCCTCCTCCTGTACAATGACTGATAACACCTCTATATACTGTAGATAATGCAGGATCCACCATTCACAATAGGTGATGTCACAGCTGTCCTCCTCCTCCTGTACAATGACTGATAACACCTCTATATACAGTAGATAACATAGGATCCACCATTCACAATAGGTGATGTCACAGCTGTCCTCCTCCTCCTGTACAATGACTGATAACACCTCTATATACTGTAGATAACGCAGGATCCACCATTCACAATAGATGTCACAGCTCACCTCCTCCTCCTGTATAATGACTGATAGCACCTCTATATACAGTAGATAACACAGGATCCACTATTCACAATAGATGATGTCACAGCTCGCCTCCTCTTCCTGTACAATGACTGATAACACCTCTATATACAGCAGGTAACACAGAATCCACCATTCACAGTAGGTGATGTCACAGCTCACCTCCTCCTCCTGTACAATGGCTGATAACACCTCTATTTACAGTAGATAACACAAGATCCACCATTCACAATAGGTGATGTCACAGCTCACCTCCTCCTCCTGGCCAATGACTGATAACACCTCTATATACTGTAGATAACGCAGGATCCACCATTCACAATAGATGTCACAGCTCACCTCCTCCTCCTGTATAATGAATGATAGCACCTCTATATACAGTAGATAACACAGGATCCACTATTCACAATAGATGATGTCACAGCTCACCTCCTCCTCCTGTACAATGACTGATAACACCTCTATATACAGTAGATAACACAGGATCCACCATTCACAATAGGTGATGTCACAGCTCTCCTCCTCCTGTACAATGACTGATAACACCTCTATATACTGTAGATAATGCAGGATCCACCATTCACAATAGATGTCACAGCTCACCTCCTCCTCCTGTATAATGACTGATAGCACCTCTATATACA
This sequence comes from Ranitomeya variabilis, assembly GCF_051348905.1. Lineage (NCBI taxonomy): Eukaryota > Metazoa > Chordata > Amphibia > Anura > Dendrobatidae > Ranitomeya > Ranitomeya variabilis. The sequence goes on along the minus strand of NC_135237.1, from coordinate 529,184,997 downwards.
GTAGATAACACAGGATCCACTATTCACAATAGATGATGTCACAGCTCACCTCCTCTTCATGTACAATGACTGATAACACCTCTATATATAGCAGGTAACACAGAATCCACCATTCACAGTAGGTGATGTCACAGCTCACCTCCTCCTCCTGTACAATGGCTGATAACACCTCTATTTACAGTAGATAACACAAGATCCACCATTCACAATAGGTGATGTCACAGCTCACCTCCTCCTCCTGTACAATGACTGATAACACCTCTATATACTGTAGATAACGCAGGATCCACCATTCACAATAGATGTCACAGCTCACCTCCTCCTCCTGTATAATGAATGATAGCACCTCTATATACAGTAGATAACACAGGATCCACTATTCACAATAGATGATGTCACAGCTCACCTCCTCCTCCTGTACAATGACTGATAAAACCTCTATATACAGTAGATAACACAGGATCCACCATTCACAATAGGTGATGTCACAGCTCCCCTCCTCCTGTACAATGACTGATAACACCTCTATATACAGTAGATAACACAGGATCCAACATTCACAATAGATGATGTCACAGCTCACCTCCTCCTCCTGTACAATTACTGATATCACCTCTATATACAATAGATAACACAGGATCCACCATTAATAGTAAGTGTTGTCACAGCTCACCTCCTCCTCCTGTACAATGGCTGATAACATCTCTATATACAGTAGATAACACAGGATCCACCATTCACAATAGGTGTTGTCACAGCTCACCTCCTCCTCCTGTACAATGACTGATAACACCTCTATATACAGTAGATAACACAGGATCCACCATTCACAATAGGTGTTGTCACAGCTCAACTCCTCCTCCTGTACAATGACTGATAACACCTCTATATACAGTAGATTAGACAAGATCTAACATCCACAGTAGTTGATGTCACAGCTTACCTCCTCCTGTAGAATGACTGATAAAACATCTATATGCAGTAGATAACATAGGTTCGACCATTTAAAGTAGATGATGTCACAGCTCATCTCTTATGCAATGGCTGACAATACCTCTATTTACTGTAGATAAAAACCTGATTTAAACACTAGATTATTTTCTGTTGACACATTACCTTTAAGCCTTTAACCATTAGGCTTGACTTTATGGTGGCTGCATGTAACCATAATTTTATCGTTTAGTGATATGATTGGTGGAATCCTTGATCCTTATAATTTATATGGTAAAATTCTGAAAATCTTTGGGGGAGAGTTACTAGTCTAAATGTGCTAGAATTCTGGCCTAATTGTATCAAAAGAATGTCGCAGATGCTTTGCACCATATTTATAATGTGTTTTCAGACTTTCTCGACAAAGTGGCGTTTCCTTGTAGACTTACGGTTTGGTTTACCACTGTCTATTGGTTGACTTACTTTGTGCCAAAACTTTGGTGAAATTTTTTTAAGTAAAATATTGGGATAAAAAAAACCAGAAAGTAGGTGAGATAAACATTCAGAAATTTGGTGCATTTTTAAAGTGTCTAGTCAAAGTTTACACTGGATAAAAAGTAGAGGCATTCAATAAATCTTCCCCATTAACTTTAACCCTTTCACAACATGTCCCGTATATATACGACACAAGTTGGAAGCGAGTGTATGGAGCTGGTTCACGCAGCTAGCCTGCCCCATACCCGGTAGGCGATGGCAGAGTATTACAGCCAGGACCTGACTCTAACAGTACTCAGTACTAGATTATTAACCTGTTAAATGTCACTTTCAATCTCTGATGGCAGGAGTTGACTTGCTCCGACGAGTATGTGTGCCTTTACTTCCTGTCGCCATTCCGTTGTCAGGACAGCCCCCTGGCTGATGACTCCTATGACTGTCATTATGGAGCTCTTTTGAAACTCTGTCTGTGGCAATGCTTCAGAGGAGAATGTGATTTCTGCTGTATGAAGCGACGCCAAAGCATCAGATGATTGCATATTCAAGCACCCTAAGGGGGATAACAAAATCAGTGAAAATTAAAAAAAAAATGTTTTTAAAAATATGAAAAAGATAAAAAACTAAAAGTTAAAATCACTCCAATTTCCCCAGTGAAAATAAAGATATAAAAAAACACTCATTTGGTGTTGCTGCATTCAGAAAAGTCCAATCTATCAAAATATAAAAACAATTAACCTGATCGGTAAATACTGTAACCAGAAAAAAATCAAAAATCCTAAATTAACTTTTTTTGGTTACCACAATTCTCCAAAAAATTCAGTAACGAGCAATCAAAAAGCCACATCTATCCCAAAATGGTACTAATAAAAACATTTTCTCGCCTCCCAAAAATAAGCCCTCACACAGCTCCATCAGATGAAAAATAAAAATATTACAGGTCTCGGATAATGGTGACACAACTCCTCAAATTTTTTTTGCAAACTTCAGATTTTTTTTACCACTAAAATAATAAACACTGTACATGTTTGGTATCACCGTAATCGCATTAATGAAGAGAATCACATTGCATAGTCGCTTTTACCACAAAATGTACACTGTAAAAACAATTCCCAAAACTAATATCAGAATTGGGGTTTTTTTTCGCAATTTTACCGCACTTTATATTATATTTTAAATTATTTTCCCGTTTTTGAGTACACTATGTGGTAAAATTAATGGTGTCATTCAAAAGTACTACTCATCTCACAAAAACAAGCTGTCATATGTCTATGTGGACAGAAAACCAGAAAACATAAAACAGTCATGGCTCTAGGAAGAAGGGGGAGAAAAATCGGAAACAAAACAATGAAAAAGGTCTGCGGCGTGAAGGGGTTAATTATAAAAAGTAGAAAACTTGATGGACTGGCCAGTTCAGTTAGAGTCTTCTATTTTTTTTGCTCTGTTTCCATTTCTGGCTTTGAGACCAACCTTTTTGATTTTCAATGATTAAGTTATCTCTCTGAAGCTTCTATCCTACTTTTGCTAGGAATGGTTATTACAGGGCGGTGCTAGTCACCTGATGCAGGACATATAGTGTACCTTATTAGCAATATTTTTTTTTCATATTTATTTCCTATCATGTGTATACATAATTTCACAGTGGAGGATAGAGCCAACTAATCTCAACTACAGAATATTGTAAGCATTGACTTCCCAATCCTCCACAGCCGGCATCATGGCTGTATGTTTATATATCGAGTTGCCTTTTGTGATTTGCATTCTCATCAAGAAAAACGTGTCATTTTACTTAATTCATTATATAAGCTTCAGGATTGATCCATGTAATTAAACTGAAATCAATTGGTGATGAACAGCTATAGTTAAGGTCCATAGCAAATCAGAGAATATGGAGCTAATTATTTCTTAATAAAAATACTATCGTTTCAGAATGTGACATTAATTGCTATTACTAGTTCATGTCTGACCGGAACACAAGTTCACTTTTTGTTTGACTTTGTTATGTTTTGGGTTTACTGTTTTTTGCTTTGTAAGCAATTGGTTGGGAGTGTGAACATGAGTCACCTCTGGTTAAAGAAGTACTCCCATTAAAATGTTTAACGTTTTAATTTCAATATATTGCTGTCATCGTATTATAAAGCACTGTGTACTTAAAACTGCTCATTTTGCCTTTTTATGCAGTTCATTCTTCTTTTCCAGTTCCATTAGTTCTATGACATCATGTGATTAAAAACTGACTAGCTGAATCTTTCTAAGCTCTATGTAGAAATAATAGGAGGTCAATTTTCTCTGCACAAGGCATGAGTCACTGCAACAGTACCCGGCAGAAAGAGGAGCTGAGCAGCTGGGTCAGAAGTTGAAGAGGGGGATGACCCATGCAGGGAAAAGAGACTTCCTGTTTCTACATACAGTAGAGAAAAGAGAAGAATTTACTGGGTAGAAAGGCAAAATGAGCAATTGTAACTACACATTGTTATATAATATGATGACTGCAATATATTAAGAGAAAAAACGTTTGATTGGAGCGTGTCTTTAAGAGGAGTCTATCAGCACAAAATGAATTTCCAACAAACACAGCAACGTTTCTCCTTTTGCCCAAATTTAATCTTTATTCAGATTTGCTAATGAAGCACGTGGTGCACCCTTGGCATGGCCGAACAGTTCACCGCATCTTCCCACCTACTTGTTATTCATGTTCACATGACAATATTTTTACGCTGTCAACCAAATGAAGCGGAGTAGGTGAAATGTATAACGAGAAGAGGGAATTAAGTGACTTTGCCATGCCAATGGTTAACCGAGCAACTCAATAGCATTTGTGAAAAAAGAAAAATTTTGGACAGCCACAGAATAAATCACTGAAGGTAAATTTTTGATTAAATTTATTACCATAGATTTCCTGGCTCCTGAGACTTGCATCGAGAACAAAAATTAATTGCATAGCAATATAATGTATGCGTTGTTTAACATCTTAGTTTTTCTCAATATTGGAGTGCCAAAAATGGCAGCTGGTGGACTACTGAAAGCCCCGCTCACAGATATTTTTGTGCTTGTGAAGTATTGCAACACATAGCACCAGTGACAAAATGATCACAGGTTCAAGTACCATCTCCTTGTCTGCCAAAGTAAAAACAAATCAATCAAAATAGGTGCTGTAAAAGAAAAATGAAAAAAAAAACGACTCTTGGTAAAAGGAGTGGAAAAAATTTAAGTTTAAAAATGAAAATTGGCTGCATTTTTATGAGGTTAAGACTATAGATGAGCAAATATATTTGCGTAGAATGGAATTCAGCTTGTATATTACAAAAATCTAAATTTTCCATTCTGCGGGGATTCCACAAAAAGTAAAAAAAAGAATAGTTACATGCATCTTACCGCTCACCTCTCCAGCCCCTTTGATCTTCACCACCACCTGTTCGGTCCTCACTGTATTTTCCAAACACAGTTGCTTTAATGCTCGTTATTGTGCATGTACACGTAAGGTCACCGTGCACATTATGATGTCATACAATTCAGAACCAGTGGTGGTGAACAGAAGATGTGTTGATGACCAAATGGGTGATGGAAAGAAGAGAAGTTGGAAAGGTGAGAGGTGAGATGACTAAGGTTTTTTTTACATTTTTTATATGTTATTTTAACCATGCTCTGACCTCTAACTCTTTCCCAATGCAGCTCTAAGGGGTTACAAAGACTATGCTACAACCCTAACCCCTTAAGCACATCCTCCTTTGTAATGTAATAATGTATGCTGCTGTACATACTGCTCAAAAAAATAAGGGAACACTAAAATACCACATCCTAGATATCTTTGAATGAAATATTCCAGTTGCAAATTTTTATTCATTGCATAGTGGAATGCGTCCAGAACAATAAAACATAACAATTATCAATGTAAATCAAAACGAATATCCCATGGAGGTCTGGATTTGGAATGATACTCAAAATCAAAGTGGAAAATCAAATTACAGGCTGATCCAACTTCAGTCAAAATGCCTCTTGACAAGGAAAAGATGCTCAGTATTGTGTGTGGCCTCCACGTGCCTGTATGACCTCCCTAATGTACAACGCCTGGGCATGTGTAGCGCCCCCACTGCCGCAGGGCCGAGGGGTACCCGGTACCGGGCCTCTTAGTCTCTGTTCTGGGGTTGTCACGGTGGCTAGACCCGGTCCGTGACCCTGCTGAGGGGCGTACAATAAAGGTGGAGGGAATGGTGATGATGTTGTGGTGGTGCGGTGCAGTGCCGGTCGCAGTAAATAACGAGGACACCAGGTTGCAGTCTCTTTACCTCTTTACTGAAGGTCTCAAAGTCCTCAATCCGGAATACGGTTAACCAGGCTGCGCAAGTCCGGCCGGTCCGATGGCACCTCCAGAGTTCCCTTTGCAGGTGGAAATCTGTGCCTTCCTGCTAGCGCTATGTGTTGTGGTCCTCCCCTGCTGTGCTTACGGGATAGTCCCCACAACTGTTGTGTCTGTTTCTCGTGTTCCCTTACAACTCGATTAGATGATGTTCTGCTAATCCGTCCCTCCCGGTGTTATGGTTGGGACGCACCCGTATGACGGGTAGGCTCGGAGCTCTTCCGGGACCCTAGAGTCGCCCCTCTCCACAGGTTGCCCCCAATGTCTTCTTAGGTGATTTAGGTGAGACAGCCCGCCTATGACGGACTGGCCTGCCGTTGGTTTGAAGTATTGCCTAAAGCTATATATAGAAATACTTCCTCGGCGTTCCGGCTGCCGGCTGTGCGCCTCAGTAGGATGTTGCCTCGGTCTTACAGCACGACTCCTACTGGGATTCTCCTTCTTGCTTTGACCTCGTTTCTCACTCAGCACAATCAATCTCGCTTCTGATCCTTTCTTAGGGCACCGCCGCTATGCTGAGCAGGCACGGTCCCGTGACGTTCTTTCTCGTTGCCAGGCCTCTGTCAGGGTCCCAAACCTGACAGGGACCCTACCGAATCTTCCCCACAACACCCTCTGCCAGGAGGTGTTGCCTGGTTCCAACCCAGTCAGCTTTCTCCACTAACTTCCTGCCTGACCCCCAGTTTACCCACACGGTGAGGAGTGGCCTAATAAATAGCACCCTTAGCTCCCCCTGGAGGCCCGGCTGTGAAATGTATTGGTGTATGTGATACCTGGTCAGATGAACTCCTTCAGTGCCATCGGACGTACCATAGCTCCCCTTAGCGGCAGAGCTTCAGTACTGCAACGACCAGGACTCTGGGGCGCTGCACATGCTCCTGATGAGGTGGCAGATGGTCTCCTGAGGGATCTCCTCCCAGACCTGGACTAAAGCATCTGCCAACTCCTGGACAGTCTGTGTTGCAACGTAACATTGGTGGATGGAGCGAGACATGATGTCCCAGATGTGCTCAATCGGATTCAGGTCTGGGGAATGGGTGGGCCCGTCAATGCCTTCATCTTGCAGGAACTGCTGACACACTCCAGCCACAAGAGGTCTAGCATTGTCCTGCATTAGGTGCAACCCAGGGCCAACCGCACGAGGATATGGTCTCACAAGGGGTCTGAGGATCTCATCTCGGTACCTAATGGCAGTCAGGTTACCTCTGGTGAGCGCATAGAGGGCTGTGCGGCCCTCCAAAGAAATGTCACCCCACACCATTACTGACCTACTGCCAAACTGGTTATGCTGAAGGATGTTGCAGGCAGCAGACTGCTCTCCATGGCATCTCCAGACTCTGTCACGTCTGTCACATGTGTTCAGTGTGAACCTGCTTTCATCTGTAAAGAGCACAGGGCACCTGTGGCGATTTGCCAATCCTGATGTTCTGTGGCACATGCCAAGCGTCCTGCATAGTGTTGGGCTGTGAGCACTACCCCTACCTGTGGTCGTCGGGCACTCAGACCATCCTCATGGAGTTGATTTCTAACCATTTGTGCAGACACATGCACATTTGTGGCCTGCTGGAGGTCATTTTGCAGGGCTCTGTCAGTGCTCCTCCTGTTTCTCCTTGAACAAAGGCGGAGGTAGTGGTCCTGCTGCTGGGTTGTTGCCCTCCTAATAATTTCCATCTGTTCTCTATTCCATTTGCACAATAGAATGTGAAATTGATTGTCAATCAGTGTTGCTTCCTAAGTGGACAGTTTGATTTCACAGATGTTTGATTTACTTCGAGTTATATTCTGTTGTTTAAGTGTTCCCTTTATTTTTCTGAGCAGTGTATATATATATATATATATATATATATATATATATATATATATATATATGTATATATATATATGTATATATATATATATATATATATAGCAGTTAGTGCTAAAGCCACTAGATGGGGGTACAAAGTCCTTAGTCTAGTCACTCTGTTAATAGTTAACCATAGGAGGGGTTTGCTGGGACCATAGGAGGGGTTTGCTGGGAAGTAAGAGAATAGGACTTCCTAGTTTGGAGTCAGGTAAGGCAGGAAGCCCACAGAACTCGCGTGGGCAACATTGCCCGAGCTGCCCAATACCCCGTAGCATTGAAGGAAGAGCCCAGCTCTCCAGAAATAGTAAGACAGCTAAAGGAGTGACAACCTCAGTGAAAGGGGACAAAGGTTCCCAGAAAAGAAGACTGCAGAACAGGACATGGAACTACAGGCGGCCGGGTCGCTCAAGATGTGGAGATTGCTAGCATGGGTAAACTCCCTTGGTGCCAGGTCGAAATGGGGGAGGGATCTCCAGGATGCTGTGAACCCATATGACAAGGATGCCAGGAAAATGTACAGGATGGTATGACTTGACCTCGAGCCATATGTTAGGAAGAGAAGAGAATGGAAAGATGCAGTAATGTTCAATGTGGAAGCTGTCGCCGATGATGGAACTTATCTGGATGTGCTGCGAAGTTCTGAAAGTAAAGTTTTGCATTTTGAGTTATACTTGGACTGTGTCTCTGTTCATTCAAGTAAGGCCAAAGGAGACCTCACAAAAAGGAGGATAGGCACCATGGGCACCAGGAATGAAGAGGCAAGTAGAGTACAAGAGAAATGCGAGTTTTCTGTAAGGGGAGGCCACGGTATATCTAGTCACAGAAACCTAGCCACGACTACTGCCTTGGCCGACCTTTACACAGCCAATTTGTGTTTTTGTTTTTTCATCTCCTTCTTTCCAAAGCCATAACTTTTTAATCATTTTTTATCCTCATAGACTTATGAGGACTTATTTTTTGAAGGACGAGTTGTACTTTTCATAGGATCATAGAATCGCAGAATGTTAGAGTTGGAAGGGAACTCAAGGGTCATTGTGTCCAAACCCTTTCTCAATGCAGTATTTAGTAAATCATCTCAGACAAATGTCTGTCCAGCCTCTGTTTGAATACTTCCATTAAAAGAGAACTTACCACCTCTCGTGGCAGCCTGTTCCACTCATTGATCACCCTTACTGTCAAAAAGTTTTTTCTAATATCTAATCTGTGTCTCCTCCCATTCAGTTTCATTCCGTTGCTTCTCGTGTTTCCATGGGCAAATGATAATAAGTATGATCCCTCTACAACTACACTGTGACATCCCTTCAGATATTTGTAGAAAACTATTAAGTCTCCTCTTAGCCTTCTTTTTTGCAAACTAAACATTCCCATATGCTTTAACTGTTCCTCATAGGACATGTTATATGGCTGTTATTCTGGTCTTGTGCATATTATGAGCTGATTTTCACTGTGTGTTACCAGAACCATGTTGCCATTCCTTTCTTCCCTTGTTTGTCTTCAACAATAAACAATATATATATATTTTTTGTACCATAATTTTTGTACCATATATCCTTTATTTGTGTTCATTGTTTTACATTTGACCTTACAGTTCGGTTCTTTTTTTCTTCCTTTGTTACCTTAATTTTGCCGAATGGTCTGCCATTCACTCCTGTAGCATGCACCTGATTATTTCTGATGTATATTACCATGGGATAATCACCTATCTTGGTATTTTGTTGCTTGCGAAGTATGTAATTTTTCATAAATAATATATTGGAAAATGGAAGAAAAATCCGATTGCACTGACATTGTGAAAAAAAACAATTCTGACATTGATTTTTGAGAATTGTTTTTACGGCATACATTATGTGGTAAAAAAAGACCTTGCATTATGATTCTGCTCATCAGTATGGTTACTGCGCTACCAAACATGTTCAGTTTATTTAATTTACTTTGGAAAAACAATTTTTTGGGGTTGTGCCACCATTTTCCAAAACTCATAATATTTAAATTTTTTGGACAATGGAGCTGTGTGATGGCTTATTTTTACTGATACCATTTTGGCACAGATATGACATTTTATCGCTTGTTACAGCATTTTTTGTGGTATTGCAGCATCCAAAACACTAAATTTTGACATTCTTGAGTCTTTTCCCTTTACGGTGTTTACCAATTGGGTTAATTATTTTAATATTATGAAATATCAGACCTTTCTGAATGTGGTGATACCACATATGTATTTTTTTATATTTTAATTTTTATATGGAGAAAAGTGATTTGAATTTATAATTTTTTTACTTTTCACTGTTTCTAATACTCCCCTAATGGGACTTGAAACTGTGATAATCTGATTGTTTATGCTATATACAGCAATACCAATGCATTGTAGCATATAGTGAAAATCACCATCTCCTCTGAAGCCCTGCCACAGTCAGGGTTTCAAGGGAGCTCCGTAGTGACAAGCACGGAGGCCTTCAAAAGACTAGCTGCCATTGTAACAATCCACGACCTATTTGGCCCAAACATGTAGGGCAGATGTCAGAAAGAATTTAGATTCGCAGAGGGTTAAGGTACCGTCACATTAAGCGACGCTGCAGCGATATAGACAATGATGCCTATCGCTGCAGCGTTGCTGTTTCATCGTTGTGTGGTCGCTGGAGAGCTGTCACACAGCTCTCCAGCGACCAACGATGCCGAAGTCCCCAGGTAACCAGGGTAAACATCGGGTTACTAAGTGCAGGGCCGCGCTTAGTAACCCGATGTTTACCCTGGTTACCAGTGTAAATGTAAAAAAAAAAAATACACTACATACTTACATTCCGGTGTGTGTCGCGTCCCCCGGCATCCGCTTCCCTGCACTGTGTAAGCGCCGGCCCTAAAGCAGAGCAGTGATGTCACCGCTGTGCTTTGCTTTACGGCCAGCACTGACACATTCAGTGCAGGAAGCTCTGAGCAGCAGCGCGTAACCCCGTGGACGCCGGGGGACGTGACAGACATCAGAAGGTGAGTATGTACTGTTTTTTTTTACTTTTACAATGGTAACCAGGGTAAATATCGGGTTACTAAGCGCGGCCCTGCGCTTAGTAACCCGATATTTACCCTGGTTACCATTGTAAAACATTGCTGGCATCGTTGCTTTTGCTGTCAAACACAACGATACACGCCGATCTGACGACCAAATAAAGTTCTGGACTTCTAGCTCCGACCAGCGATATAATAGCGGGATCCAGATCGCTGCTGCGTGTCAAACACAACAATATTGCTATCCAGGACGCTGCAATGTCATGGGTTGCTATCGTTATCGTTGTAAAGTTGTTCAGTGTGAAGGTACCTTAACTTCATTCTAAATTGAATTTCACAGGAAAATCCATGTGAAGAGACAAATCTAGTGTTGCCTGATCTGCTCATGTCTAGAGAAGTTATTACAGAGTATAACGTGTATTATATTATTTTTGCATAATTTATCATTGTAATTTTTTTTTCACTGTTGCCTGTGTATACTATAAAGTTTTATGTCTGTTGTTATACACTAAATGATATGGTTGTTTGTACCTAGTATGACATTTCGAAAGGTGCCCACAGAAAGTACCACTTAGGAAATGATCTAATGTAAGGTCAGCCTAGATATTTTAACCTTTTCATACAACTTCCCTTACTAATATGTTTTTCACCAGAAATTACTGATTTTTTATTCATGCAAATTGCCTCTTCACAGAGGAACAGGACTTGAACCCTAGTGCCACCTATTGGAAGCAGCAATCCTAAAAGTCAATATTGACTCTTTAAGGAGCCTTGTCATATGACTTGAGATAAAAGCCATGCCAGAATCTCAACTTGCAGACATGGTGTTTTGTGGGGTGTTGCTCCTCATTAGTGCAAAGTATGAGATCTGATTTGGCTGTATGAGATGCTTCTGACTGGGGGGCTAAATTATAACCAGACTGACACCATTGTGCAAATTAAAGAGGCTTGTCTTTATAGTCTGATACTGGCTGCAGTGATTGGACAGTGTGAGGGCTCGTGCACACAACCATAATAATCGGATGAGTGCTAACTGTCACTTGTATGGATAGCACTCGTCCCCATGTTATGAGGCTGTGCACATGACTGTTTTTTTCTTTGGATAGTGTCTGCCTTAGAAAAAAATTGCTGCATGCCCAAGCTTGCTCCAATAGTCGGATCGTATTTGGCCACATAATACAATGAGTGCATGGGAAACACCGGACTGTGCTAAGGTGACATCTGAGTGCAGTCCGATTTCTGTGGCCTGACAGAAAGGAGAAGATGGAGAAAATTTCTCTTCAACTTCTCATCCAAGAGAATCGGATAACACTCTGATCTAACGCTGAACAGATTTTGATCAGAGTATATGAATTGCATAATTGACCCAATTCTCTCAGATTTGAGTATCTACATCCATCTACATCTGCTCTGAGGGTGTGAGGGGACGCACCCGCAAGTGGCAACATCCTGCTTTTGATTTATTCAGAAATTTATATTATGAATAGTCAGGAAATAGCACAACACAGAGTTAAAAGGAAAGATACTCCAGAATTCTTATTTTATTTGGAACATTAAACAAACATGTCAGAAGAGCCAATGGTCCCTATTTAAAATTGATACATCACATAACATTTTCTGTGATCTCTCAGTGTTTCATGAGTGATGATGTGTTGCTCTTTGCCTTTAGGCGTTTAATAGGCACTTTATCTGACATGTGCTAATGACTGGTGCTATTGTAAAGTCCATGTGGTAAGATATATGTCCTTCATGCTCCATTAACTTTAGTCAATTGTCTCTGTGCTGCAAGGTTTAGAAGACAATCAATGGTTGAAAGTTTAGTATTAGTTAATAGTAGCTGTGCACATTTATTTTTTATGTACGACTGTAGCAATGCTAAAGTCGTCATTTAATACGGTTTTCTTGCTTTTCATTTAAAAAAATTATAGTGTGGAAGTCATGCTTCTAAAATGAGAAAAGAAGCTTTCACCAACAGTACTGCTCCAATTGTCTAAGGTGGTCTAGAACTGGAAATCCCATCCATCAGCCTCCTGATCTTACAGCCAATCAGTGGATGTAGATAGATGGACATGATGTCTTCACTTGTCGGCCAATGGAGATCATTGGAGCTGCAGTGTGTGAGCAGGGAGCAGGTTCTTGGAGTGAGAACAAATTCTATGTTCCCGTAACAGAATGGCTCCTAGCTGTGATTCTTTTTAAAAAAGCAGCTAAATAAAATTATGACATCTCATTAAATATGGTTTATCTTTGGAAACTCAATATTACATAGGAGAAAAATATATGGCTGCTTTCTTCCAAAAACAGCACTATTCAGTCATTCAGTAGTCAGTGATTTTTCTCATTCTCCAAAATTAGTTCAATTTTGATCTGTTTTTGGCAGATACTGGCAAATATATTTGAGTGGAATTGAATTCTACTCAACATTTACCAAACTCCATATTCTGAAAAATATGGATTTTATGTAATTTATTCTGATTGAATGCAGCAAAATTGCAGCTGTCATCTTGATGAACAATATTGGGCAGCCAAAGCTTAAAAAGAAAAAACCTCCCTGCTCACTTCTCCTGCTACCTCCTCTGCTTCCTGCCGACTGTCCGGTCATTTTCTCCTCTATTACACCACTCTTCAGGCTTGGCGTTCACTCTAAGTTGGTGCTTATAGCCACAAACAGTCTCCAGAGTTCATTGTCCATGTCCCGGTTCCTAATTGCGAAAAAAAATTGTTATCTAATGTGATTAGCATGCTGTGACTGCCGGCAGCAGGTCCCAGAGATCATAGCTCATGCATTATTAACTTTGGACCCTGCTCATGGCATAAATCTCTGACATAGAGTAAGCATCAGGCTGACCACTTATTTCTCCAGCTGTCCCCAATTCTTCTTGCCCCCTGTCTGGTCTCCGTGCCTCTGTTGCACTCTGATCCAATGTTCAGTGTAGGCTGGAGCCAGAAGTCCTAGCCTAAAGTGAACAGTAAGCTGCGACACCCTGCTTATGTCTGGAAGCCCTGGGCTTGACAGAAGAACAGGCCAGGATCCGATGTTATGGAATCACAGAGAAAGCAGACAGCACACAGGTAGTTGTGGGAGCGGCTGGAGTGGTGAGCAGAGAGCAAGTATAATTTTTTTTTTATTTCTTCACATAATACATTTGTATTCTATAGGGTCTGGAGACACCCCAGAGCATACAAAGGAACATTTAATTTGTGGAGGATAACTTTCTGCAAATTGAATTTCTGGGAAAAATCCAAGCAAACAGGCAAATTTGAGTTTTGTCAGATCCGCTCATCTCTAATGTTTGGTCAAGGTTTTTACTATCGGTATTTTATTAGTAATTTTCTTGTGTGCACAAAAAATAAACCAATTGTAAAGCTTCTAATATACTCTACAATGTTAAAAATGGACAGCAAGCAGATGGCATCTATACTGTGTGCAGAATTATTAGGCAAGTTGTATTTTAGAGGATTATTTTTATTATTGATCAACAACTATGTTCTCAATCAGCCCAAAAGACTCATAAATATCAAAGCTTAATATTTTGGAAGTTGGAGTGTTTTTTTTTAGATTTGGCTGTCTTGGGAGGATATCTGTTTGTGCAGGTAACTATTACTGTGCAGAATTATTAGGCAGCTTAATAAAAACCAAATATATTCCCATCTCACTTGTTTATTTTCACCAGGTAAACCAATATCACTGCACAAAATTAAGAAATAAACATTTCTGACATGCAAAAACAAAACACCAAAAAATTAGTGACCAATTTAGCCACCTTTCTTTATGATAACACTCAACAGCCTTCCATCCATAGATTGCCAGTCGCTTGATCTGTTTACGATCAACATTGCATGCAGCAGCCACCACAGCCTCCCAGACACTGTTCCGAGAGGTGGACTGTTTTCCCTCCCTGTAGAGGGACCACAGGTTCTCTATGGGGTTGAGATCAGGTGAACGGGGGGGGGGGGGCATGTCATTATTTTTTCTTCTTTGAGACCTTTACTTGCCAGCCACACTGTGAAGTATTTGGAGGCATGTGATGGAGCATTGTCCTGCATGAAAATCATGTTTTTCTTGAACGATACCGACTTCTTCCTGTACCACTGCTTCAAGAAGTTGTCTTCCAGAAACTGGCAGTAGGTCTGGGAGTTGAGCTTCACTCCATCCTCAACCTGAAAAGGTCCCACAAGTTCATTTTTGATGATACCAGCCCATACCAGTACCCCACCTCCACCTTGCTGGCATCTGAGTCCGAGTGGAGCTCTCTGCCCTTTACTAATCCAGCCTCTGGCCCATCAAGAGTCACTCTCATTTCATCAGTCCATAAAACCTTTGAAAAGTCAGTCTAAAGATATTTCTTGGCCCAGTCTTGATGTTTTATCTTATGTTTCTTGTTCAAAGATGGTCGTTTTTCTGCCTTCCTTACCTTGGCAATGTCCTGGAGTATTGCACACCTTGTGCTTTTTGTTACTCCAGTAATGTTGCAGCTCTCAAATATGGCAAAACTGGTAGCAAATGGCATCTTGGCAGCTTCACGCTTGATTTTCCTCAATTCATGGGCAGTTATTTTTCGCCTTTTTTGCCCAACACGCTTCTTGCGACCCTGTTGGCTATTTGCCATGAAACACTTGATTGTTCAGTGATCATGCTTCAAAGTTTGGCAATTTCAAGACTGCGGCATCCCTCTGCAAGACATCACACAATTTTGGACTTTTCAGAGCCCGTCAAATCGCTCTTCTGACCCATTTTGCCAAAGGAAATGAAGTTGCCTAATAATTAAACACACCTTACATAGGATTTTGATGTCATTAGACAACACCCCTCCTCATTACAGAGATGCACATCACCTGATTTACTTAATTGGTAGTTGGCTCTCAAGCCTGAACAGCTTGGAGTAGGACAATATGTATAAAAAGTATCATGTGATCAAAATACAACTTGCCTAATATTTCTGCACACAGTGTATGTGCGGTCTATGATTTTTACAGACCCATAGTCTTGTGTAGAAATGATTTTGATCACAATTGGACATGTTTCCGAAATTTTTTTACAGACACACAGTCTTTAAAAACTCATGAACAGGTGAACAGCTACATAGACTATAATGAGTATGTGTCCTATCTATGAAAAATGGACAGCTTAATGAGGTCTTAATTCAATTTATATAAATTGAGCTGAGACATAGCTCATGGTCAGGTGGGGCATTGTGGGTGGAAGTAAGGAGCCATGTTTTTCAACCCATTATACTGACTGAAATATCATTCTTTATGATGCTAAAAATTGTATTTATTGACTACTTGTGTTTAATTTTTCATATTTTTTGTACAAATGTATTACTCCCATTTTGATTACCCAGTAGAATGAAACATGAGCTTTCAGTACTTGCATAATGGGCACACTGTATGCTGTAACCTTCCAGTTTCCTCTCTTTTGCCATTGTTTGCTTGGTACAGTGCCTGCTCATTCACTTGGATAAAATAGAATGCTTTTGTTCTGATGTCAGCTAAAATCACCAAATGAGTTTTGAAGTTTAGATGGAACAATAAAAGTGAAATATAATAAAAACTCTGACTTTTTTGGCTCACGCATCAGATAAAAAATAACGTCTAGATATTGAATAATTAGTTTGCAGATATGGAATTTGTTCATCAGAATCCCACTGTTAATAAAGTCTAATCAAACAACATGGAAGAAAGACCGTCAGTAGAAACTATAGTGTTAGATTTGGGTAACATGACAACTTTATAGTGACCACTGGTGGAGCTTAAACTGCATGACAACTCCGATTTTCTATCTAATTTTTTGTGGGAAAGTCAAAATTTATTTGCATAAGAAAAAGTGAAGTTGAGGTGACTATGGTGTTACTATAGAACATTAAAGTACTACTCTGTATCTGTAGCATCTAGTTTTACTGGCATTAGAATGCTGCCATGTTGCCTAAATATCCTTTGTGCGAGGCTTTATGGCTTGATGAAAATGAATAGGATGAAAGTTTTATTTTAAGGAAATATACTTATTTGGGTTGCCAAATGTTGTTGTTTAAAGAGGTTGTCCACTACTTTAGCATGTATGATCTATCCTCCGGATAGGTCATCAATGTCTGATGGGTTAGGGTCTGACACCCGGCACCCTTGCCGATCAGCAGTTATTGATGTCAGGGCAGGACAGCAGTCGCCAGATGGACGTACTCAATTGCAGAGCTGGCTGTCTTATGATAGTGGCCGAGGCTTGGTATTGCACATCCACCAACTATTCAAATCAATTGGAGGTGGATTTGTAGTACCCTACCACAGCCACTACCAGAAGACGGAGCACCTCCGCAAGCAAGCACAGATAACAGCTGATCGGCAGACAAATGATGTGAAAACCACATTGCTCCACCCCATGAGGGTGATGATTTGAGCAATATACCGTCACAGCAGAAGTTAGATGTAGCCCACCGATGATGCATCTTACTGCGGTTTGTATCCTGTTAAAGAAATTGGATGCTTTTGAAATGCATAGATAGTAAATCCGCATCAAGTTTTTATTGAGTCTACTGGAATATTCATGGTATTCATCATCAGTTCAGAGGAACCAACTGTTCTTATCTTATTTAGTACAACTATGTGATGTGATAGCTGCACTACATTAAGGGATATCCCATGCAAAATATCATTAGCCCACTCGCTTTTGCTTCAGTCGTGCGTTTAGTGATGCTGAATTTTTTTTTTTGTGAAACAACTAGCAAAGTGTTTCATTGCTCGCAGACTTGAGAATTCCAGAAAACTTAACTCAAAGTTGATCCTTTGCAGATCAATCGGCTCATCTCTACAGATCACCCATATCAGATCGGTGTGGGGTCTGACACTCAACACCCCCACTGATCTGCCCCTGTGACAGCTAGATATTAGCAGCATATAGAACAGAATAGCACAGCTCTGTATACTGCGTAATGGCTGTTGCCAAAAAGCTCAGCTCAATTTAACTAGTTTTTCTAGTACATTCCACAAATGCTCAAACTGATTGAGATCTGGAGAATTTGGAGAACAAGTCAAAACCTTGAACTCCTTGTCATGTTCTTCAAATCATTCCTGAACAAAGAGGATACTGCTGTTAGCCGACACCTTTGCTTTGAAGACATAAACTTAGTTCTGAAGAATATTTACGTAGGTGACACTTGTCCATATCCACAATAAAAGTGTTGTACAATCTAATACAAGCTGACACGTCTCTTTAGGAAGATCTTTCAGCTCTCTTAACATGACTATTCTAAGAGTTAATGGTATACTTTATGAAATTACAATTATGGAACACATAACTTTATATTACTTTCTTCTGTTTATTCCTCCTAAAAGTTTATAAATAAATTGACAACTGGATGCTGCGATTTAGCAGTGTGTTCCTACATATCCTGGTACTGTTCAATTAGTGCTGCCTAATCAGTTGGCAATTTATTCAGAAATATTCAGGCAAAATAATTAGGGAACAGGACAACACACAGTTTTAAGTAAAAATAATTTACAATTGTAATTTACTGGGAAAAACAAATTTTATGAAACAGACATGTCAGAGAAAGCAAAAACAAATGTTTGTCAACATTCTGGAAAAATATTAGAAATCTTTTCAATGATTTGTCCAGATAATAGATATTGGTGATATTTCCTTAGCGGGGATGTCTGATCTTAAGCTACAAGTCTGCAGTCACTTTATGTCCCTGCAGACTTTTGAATGCTCACATCACACACACTACGCACTGTGAGGATTCTTGAGTACTGGGAGGTCATGTGACTGCAAGTATGCAATTTGCATACTTCCAGTTTGACTGTCTGGCCTTTCTCAATTTCTCAATGCATTTGCAATGAGCAAGGCCACATCCATCTAGTTGGCATGTAACTGCATGTACGCAAATTGCATACTTTCGGTTATGGTCCAGCCAACGGACAATCCTCACAGAGCACAGTGTGCCCGATGTGAAGATTCACAAGTCTACAATCACAAAGAGTGACTGCAGACTTGTAGCTTAAAGGGAATCTCTCAGCAGAGAGTAACTCTTCAAACCAAGTTGAGGCACTCGGTGCCTCATGGTGGCGCCAATCCTTTAAATACACCTTCCCACCTGCTTCTTTGCCCTCTACCTCCACCACCAATTTTCTTTGATTGACATCTCTGGCTTCATAGATCTAGAAATAGGTGGAGAGAGATGGAGAACAAGCAGGAGGGAAGGTTCATTTAAATGTTTCGCCCTGTGTTAAAGCACTGAGCGCCTGTTCTTGGTTTGAACAGTCCATCTGCTGACAGTGTCCCTTGAAGACTGGACAACCCCTTTTACGTTAGTTATCAATATGAGATCAGTGGGAATCAAACTCTTATTCTACAGACTATGAATGGAGCTGCAGTGGCCACTAATCAGTGCACACAGCCATGATGTTCAGTTTCTTTCATTTTGTAACTCTGACCACTAGAGCTGATAACAGCTGATCAGGTGGGGTACCCGGAGAAAGCCCTCCACTAATCTGGTAATGATGAGTAAACCTATCATAAGCCTGGGAACCTCTTTAAAGGGGGGAACCTGTCACCCCCAAAATCAAAGATGAGCTAAGCCCACCAGCATCAGGGGCTTATCTACAGCATTTTGGAATGCTGTAGATAAGCCCCCGATGTATCCTGAAAGATGAGAAAAAGAGGTTAGATTATACTCACCTAGGTGGGCGGTCCGGTCCGATGGGCGTTGTGGTCCAGTCCGGTGCCTCCCATATTCATAGGATGACGTCCTCTTCTTGTCTTCATGCTGCGGCTCCGGTGCAGGCGTACTTTGTCTGCCCTGTTGAGGGCAGAGCAAAGTATTGCAGTGCGCAGGTGTCGGGAAAGGTCAGAGAGGCCCAGCGCCTGTGCACTGCAGTACTTTGCTCTGCTTTCAACAGGACAGGCAAAGTACGCCAGAGCCGCAGCGGGAATACAAGAAGAGGACGTCATCGTAAGAAGATGAGAGGCCCTGGACCGGACCGCGACACCCATCGGACTGGACCGCAGCGGGACCTCCCCTGGGTGAGTATGATCTAACCTCTTTCTCATCTTTCAGGTTACATCGGGGGCTTATCTACAGCATTACGGAATGCTGTAGATAAGCCCCTGATGCTGGTGGGCTTAGCTCATCTTTGATTTTGGGGGTGACAGGTTCCCTTTAAGTAACATTGTTTTTCAGCATTTTAGCAAATTATTTTATCTACAATCAACAATTCTTTCTTTTTCTTTTGCAAAACATTTTGAGCTTTCTTTTGTAGCATGGAAGAAAAGCTAAGATTAGACAAGATGATGTTTTAACCTTTCATTATTGGGATATACGTTAGTTGTATCGTTATTTTTTATTTTATTTCACAAACAGTTAGCTATTATTATCAGTAATGTATGCTAAGTATATATAATAAAATACCTATCGGTCACCGCTATCATTCTTCACTTGTGACCAGAGCTCTCACAGGCTAAAAGTCACTACCACTTTTTACTTTCTCTCCTAATGTATGTCTATGAGAGCTTCAATCTCGTAGAATTGCATTGTGAAGTGGCTTCCAGTTCTCACAACAAACTGGATACACTGCAGTAAACTGACAGGTCTCAGTTGTGGTCACATTTCTGTGTGTGTGATGCAGCTTCAATTCATATCTATTAAATCTAGCAGAGCTGCTGCAAATCAATGAGGCGAGTTTTACAGTCCCACAAAGAGGCCAAGAAAATGACGACACCTGAATTTAACCAATGTTGTCAAGAATTAAATGTATCCAACTCACTACCATTTTACAGTTCAGAAAAAATAAGTCCAATGTAAACTGGTAGGTGTCCCACTTTATGCTTTATCCATTATCATCAAAATTAAGGAATGCATTGATGCTAATTGACTCCAAAATAATCAATAATTTCACCATCAAGCCAATACCACCTTGCTGTATTTTTGAACAATGGGCCCAACCCAGATCAGCGTTTTGCCCATAATACAGGCTTAATCTGGGTCACATTACTATGTGATGGAAGTTTTAAGCTATTATTTTTAATTAAAGAGTGTTTTATTTTGCATTTGTGAGTATATCAAATAACCTACTAAAAAAAAAAAAATTGGTCGATCTGCATTATGTCTCTTTTCACCAGGCAGATATCTGCTACTGGATTGGCATGATGAAGGAAGTATAAATTACTTTCCAGCCAACAGGCATCTGTACGTTCATTAGACAATTGTGGATAATAATAGATAAAGCACAAAATGCAGCATCTACCCGTTTACACTGGACTTATTTTCCCTGAACTGTAAAATAGTGATGAGAGAGCTGCATTGCTCCTTCTTGTAGACATTAATTACATTCTGGTGTTGAAGCACAGTGAATCATTTTTGTTTTTATACTTAGTAGACACAGTAGTGTTTCTTCTTTAGTTTTACAGTTGAACGAATATTGTGTTTTGTGTCATCAAAAAGACAAATGTAACACTTTATAATTGGGAAATCCCTGACTAAATAAGATCTTTATTTGAACCAGACAAACTTTTCATTTCTCATTAATCCAGTGTTTACAATTTCAATTTTTTGCTCTTTGTGCAGCTCTGTAATGCTTCTGGTTTGTATAGAAATATTGGATATTTTTTGCGAAATGTCTATATTGTAGAGAAAAGAGAGTAGTAAAAATGTATTTACTTTTCTTCTGCTGGTAATGCTGATATGTGTTTCGACATTTTTACACTTGACCCAGCATATCTCATGATAAGTGGTTAGAAATTACTAGCTTTTAGAAAAAAACAGATATTGTCAGGGGTTAATTATGCTATATGCTTTTATATGTGGCCACCTAGTGGATGTGATATACACTACATACTGTCAACTGCTTTGCTATCATTTCTCTAAATTGTGTTGAGGATTATTTTGCTAGAAATGTGAGTTCTTAAAGGGGTTGTCTGTATCCCTGACTACCTATTAATGTTTAACTTGTCTGAAGGTGGAGACAGAGAAGCTGGCACTGATTGGTTGTAGGGCTTGTGTGATGTGACAACCTCACATGAGCCCCGGGAACAGGAGTGCTGACACAACTGGAACAGCTCCGGGTCAGGAGATGAGTATAAGTGATTTTATTTAACAGACATTCAGATTATTTAGCAGACATTTAGATTGAGAAGGGGTTGTCCTAGTAGTGAAGAACCCCTTTAGTTAAGTTCAAGAAAAGTTAAAGGTGGACATATCTCTCTAAAGTAGAGATGAAAAGATTGCTTGGTGCAACCTCAGTCTACAGTCCAGATACCGCTCTCTAGCCCTGGATAAGAGCTACCCAAATTTCCTTACAAGATCCTAGCCTCGGTTTGTTTTTGAGGCATGCCGCTCAAATGTCATCATGTCAAGCCAGCATATCAAAAGCCGCACTGAGTAACGGCTAGCTCAGGAACTTTACACAATTTCTGATAAGTGCGTGGATCTGGACTGTTAATCGGGATTACGCAAAGCGATAAGATCATCTATATTCTAGACCAGTGTTCCCCAACTCTGTTCCTCAAGAGCCACCAATAGGTCATGTTTTCATTATTTCCTTAGTATTGCACAGGTTTGCATCACCCGGACAGGCAATAATTCCATCACCTGTGTAATAGTAAGGAAATCCTGAAAACATGACCTGTTGGTGGCTCTTGAGGATCGGAGTTGGGGAGCACTGCTCTAGACAGATGTGTCCATCTTCAATTGTTCTCAAACTTAATTATGGGTAGAGATGAGCGAATCTGTTCACTCCTTGTTCGGCAAGCTATGGCGCTTACCGTATAAGTTGTAGAGGAAACCCGGCTACCTTGATCGCTCCTGCTGATCAGCTGTCTGGCGTCACAGCTGCATTTATTGTGACAGCACATGCATGGAGAGCCCAACAAATAGGCTGTCCATGCGTTTGTTATGACTGTCACACAGCCGCAACACATGCAGCTGCAAAGCCGAACAGATGATCAGCAGGAGCGATCCAGGTAGCCAGGTTCCCTCTGCAGCTTATTTGGTAAGCGCTATAGCTTGCCGAATAAGGAGGGACCTGAACAAATTTGATCATCTTTAATTAAGGACTCAAATTTCTCACAAAAAAGCCATAACACAATATACACACAAGATAGCAAAGCCACTGACAGTGTGCAATGTACATCACATCCACTGGCTGGCCACATATAAAAACATATAGCATAAATATCCCTGGACAATATCTGTGTTTTTTTAAAAAAAACTTGATAATACTATAACTATAGCTTTTGTTGCTTATTGTGCGACAAATAAAAATTTCACATTGTAAAAAGATGGAAAACTCACATTTTGTAATATAACTTTTGACAAAATGCAAGCAATAAGATCAGTTTTGACCAACAAGTTAATGATAGCTAAAAATCCTTTAAAGCTCTCAGTAATTATTAAACTTTGGGCCTTTAAATATTAAATGAACACTGAACATTGAAAATACAAAATAATAAAATAATTCCTCCTTTAATCTTCTCTTTCCCTTTGATGCTATTTCTTATCGCATTGCAATTAAAACTGAGAACTATATAATGTAAAGTGCTTTACGGGACCAAGGAGATCAACCATTTCTACGTTATCCTCTTTACACTCCTGTGTTTCCCAGTTAATTAGCTGCAGCAGGAGCTTCCCCCCTCTGCCCTATCTGCAATAAGACATAAAGATTATTGGCACAGCATTCTAGGTTTAAAACTAGTTATGAATAATTCTGCTGAAGCTTAAATTTGACAGTCCACTCAAATTTAGTCAGAAAATGTGATTCTCAACTAATTAGTTCAATGTGCATAATAAAAGTATGGTGAAAAAAATAGTACTCGCCTCGCCACTCACCTATCCAGCCACCAAGGCTCCTCATCCGATCATCCATGCAGATCCCTATAGCCTATTCTTTACTTTACCATTGCAAGGGAAATCTTCGCCCATCCTCACTTTGAGCCATGGTTTCTGTCACTTAGTAGCCTTTGATGTGACACCCTACATCATCTTCCATCTTTCAACACTTCAATCGCCATCTTGGATGATGTGTGTCTTGACGTCAGAGGCCTACTCACTACCTAAAGCTCCAAAGCAAAGTAGAAATGGATGAAAAGGATTTTACTTTCAGTGGCTGAAGATAGGATGTCTTATTAACTCTGGGAATAAGGGACTGCAGGAGATTGTTCTGATAAGCACAACACTCAGAAAGGAGACAGGTGCTGACCCAACATTGCCGTCATCAGTACTCCAAAGAAGTATGTGGTGATATCAATGCAGCTGGAGGCAAGAAAATAAACTGGGGAAAATAAGTTGTTTGTAAACCACTTACAAAAAAGTACTTTGAAAAGTTTCATAACTAATGATAATACCAATATAGCCTTGAGTTTATATATAGGTCACATGTAGTAATGAGCCAGTAAACTCCTTGCTCGGATTTTCCCGAATGCGCTCGGGTGGTCTCCGAGTATTTGTAAATGCTCAGAGATTTTGTTTTTGTTGACGTAGCTGCATGATTTACAGCTTCTAGCCAGGCTGAGTACATGTGGTGGTTGCCTGGTTGCTAGGAAATCCCCACATGTATTTTAGCTGTCTAGCAGCCGTAAATCATTCAGCGGCCGCAACGAAAACTAAATCTCCGACCAGTTAAAAATACTCGGAGACCACCCAAGCGTGCTCGGGAAAACCCTAGCAATGAGTATGCTCGATCATCAGTAGTCATAGGCAACATATCATAGATAACCTAACAAAGAAAGCATGACCGTGACCACACAATAAAGCAAAAATAAAAAATTATATTGAAAAATTAATAAAAAACATTCGAAGAGAAAGTACAAGGAATCCAGTCAATGTAAGGAAGCAAGGAAGAGGGACAAAGGGATAGGGCAACTAGAAACTCTAAGTGATGATACAATGCAGGTGAGCATATGTGACCATATGTAAAAAGTGAACGGTATCAGTGGTCAGCATAATATTTCTAATAAAGTGCAATAGGTCAGCAAAAAGCAGGAAGTACAAAGAGGACAAGCAATATGCTGACAGTCAAAGTACATAAAGTAACGAATGGTGCCATTCACCGCAGAGAGATGCACCAAAAAGTAATACAAACGGTAAATACAACATAGACAAATGAATGGTACCAACCAAAGTAGAGGAAAATCAGGGTGTCTGGTGTTTCACGCAACGTGCTTCATGAGGAGGTTCATAACTTTTAATGCAAAGCAAACTTATTAAGTATAAAAGCTTAGTTACTCTTTAAGTGTTCGTACAATGTTATACTCTATTTCAAATATATTTTACAACTGCTGCTTCTGGCTGATAAATAAGAACATTCAATAGGCTCGTTGCTATAAATTTCTACTACTGATTGTTTAAAAGAATTTTACTCCAATCTTCCTCATTATTATCAGCATCAGCTTTAGTCTAATTCATTACCATGTTCATTGAAATAGTCATCTGATGTCATTTATAACCAGATCTCTATTGCGCTGCAAAGCTTTACAGGAAATGTTCTGTACGAAATATAATTAGAAGAAAAAAATTCAGTGGCCTTATAAATATGTGTCACTGACTTCTCACATTTGAAATATAATGAGACTTTTATTATACAATATATTAGAACTAGGTATCCTTTGTACTTTCATCAATGTGAAATGCAATTAACCTTTTAACGTTGACAAAGCCATCAGATGTAGGTTGTATATCATTTGCAGATGCTGATTTACAAATGAAAAACTTACATTTTACATTGTTAGTGGTTTTATACTAAATTGTTGTTAATCTATCTCTGATGTTTTTCTGTTTTATTTTTTTTTTATTTCATTTCTTTATTAGATCTATTTTTATCAAAATAATGATTTTGTTTATAATTTATTATAAATAAAATTGTATTACTTTTTTATAATATATATTTTTCATTATTTAGGATAATGCGATTTGAGCTCAGATTTCTTAAAAACTTTATTTGCTCATTTAAGCCATCGTTTTTTTTAAGGGTAAAGTTTTATTCATTTTTGAAAATGTATTCCAGTTATTTATACTTTATTCTATTAAGGGTAGGTTTACATGAACGTATCAAAAATAATCGTTCGGACTTTCATCCAGAAAATCACTTGTCATCCGTGTGCAATCTGTTTTTACAGCAGCAGCTATTAATCATTAACAAGGCTAATTTCAAGTTTTACAGAATTGCAATATATCCATAAAAATGGATGCTATACTGTGGCTCTGTGTAACAGCTGATTTTTTAACACACTCAAAAACTTGAATGACCAAGTCTCATCTGATTTACGTAAGAAGCTAGTTCATGCTGTGATTTTTTTTTCCCGCAGATTTAGTCGGTGAAACAAATTGCTCATCTAGACTGCCCCATGCATTTTTTTCATGGACAGCACTGGGACTAAAAATACTGTTGTGTGAATGAGTCCTAAAGGTGTTTTCCATTTTCAGATGTTTTTAGCATATTGGTTTGCCCTTTGGGATAATATTGAAATTAGCTGTGTTTACCATCCTCAGTTCCAAGGCTAAGACTGTGCTCACACAATGCATATTTTTTGCCACAATTTTCTGAAAAAGTGCAAACTGGAACTGATCATGTGAACATGGACTGGCTCTCCACAAGTTTTTCTTCAAAAAAGAAATAAATCGCAGCATACTGCTAGTGGGTTCAAAGATCAAATTGCACTTGCCAATGTATGTCAAAAAAATAGGTCCATTTGCCCCCCAATATTTACACACACATATGCTGGCTAAAAAACGTTAACTTTCAAATTGGGGTGCTATTAGTTACTAACCATGCAAGTTGCCCAAACTTTTAAATCGTCCAATTTTCGTGTTGAAATTTTTAAAATAAAAAAATGTAAATATATATTTTGCTTGCCTAAAATACAAAAGAAATGACATCTCTAACTTTACGCCTTTTAGTGATCATTTCATCTTCAATTTGATTATTTCTAGACAATAACAGTATTTTTGACCAGGTGTACACCAATATCTTGGCATGTAAGAGTTGAGGCACCCCTGATCAACATTTGGGCATCCTGCAAGGTTAGTACCTAGTAGCAGGATCATTATTCATTTTAGAAGCCATCCTTTTTAACCTTAACTGAAATTCTGTTTCATTTCCACACATACCTTTGATTACTGTGGCCAAAGAGTTGTATTTTAACCTCATTGGTCCAAAAGACTTGTTTCCAAAATGTATCAGGCTTGTTTAGATGTTCTTTTGCATACTTCTGACACTGAATGTTATGGTGTGGATGTATGAGAGGTTTTCTTCTGATGACTCTCTGAACAGTAGAATATTGTATGACAACTCCAGAGTCTGCTATATCTTTCTGAAGGTCTTTTTCAGTCACACAAGGGTTCTGATTTGCTTCCTACTAGCAATCCTACTAGAAGCTCCCAGTTTGATCTTTCAGACCTTATATTGACCTCCACTATTTCTATTAATTGCCAATTCTTAATTACTCTTCAAACTGAAGAAAGGGCAACTTGAAAATGCTTTACTATCTTCTAACAGCCTTTTCCTGCTTTATGGGCCTCAACCATTTTCATCTTCAGAGTGCTTGGCAGCTGCTTAGAAAAACTCATGGCTGCTGTTTTTTGGCACAGGGTTAGAGAAGGCTGGGTTTTATAACGCTTGGAAATTTAATTACCTTGCATTTCCTAATGATGATAGTGAACAAGCCATGACCCAAAGAAGCTAATTAAGGTCTGAAATCTTGGTTAAAGTTATCTGGGCACTAGTGTTGAGCATTCCAATACCGCAAGTATCGGGTATCGGCCGATACTTGCGGTATCGGAATTCCGATACCGAGTTCCGATACTTTTGTGATATCGGAAATCGGAATCGGATCCATATTCATGCAAAAAATAAAGAATTAAAATAAAAAATATGGATATACTCACCTCTCCGGCGGCCCCTGGACCTTACCGTTGTAACAGGCAGCCTCCGTTCCTAAGAATGAGCGCGTGAAGGGCCTTCGATGACGTCGTGGCTTCTGATTGGTCGCGTGCCGCTCATGTGACCGCTGACGCGACCAATCACAGGCCGCGACGTCATCGCAGGTCCTAAACTCCTCATTGAGGAGTTTAGGGCCTGCGATGACGTCGCGGCCTGTGATTGGTCGCGTGAGCGGTCACATGAGTGGCACGCGACCAATCACAAGCCGTGACATCATCGAAGGTCTTAAACTGCTCATTCTTAGGAACGGAGGCTGCCGGTTACAATCGGTAAGGTCCAGGGGCCCCCGGATGGGTGAGTATATCCATATTTTTTATTATAATTCTTTATTTTTTACATGAATATGGATCCCAGGGCCTCAAGGAGAGTTTCCTCTCCTTCAGACCCTGGGAACCATCCAGGATACCTTCCGATACTTGAGTCCCATTGACTTGTATTGGTATCGGGTATTGGTATCGGCGATATCCGATATTTTTTGGGTCTCGGCCGATACTATCCGATACCGATACTTTCAAGTATCGGAAGGTATCGCTCAACACTACTGGGCACACAAACCTACAAGGGTGCCCAAAGTTTTGCACTAGCCATTTTTACTTTTTGTATTTCTTAAAATGTAAAAAAATATATATTTTTTTGCCTAAAATGCAAAGAAAATGTGTTATCTTTATCTTTAGGTCTTTTAGAGATCATTTCATCTACAACTTGCTTAACTGTTCACAATAACAGTCATTTTGACTAGGGGTGCCCAAACTTTTACATGCCACTGCATATAGTATAGATAGGATAGATGTCATGTAAATAATTAATGTCACAAGCCCTCTACATGTAATAAACTAGCACTCTTTAGTGCCTTTTGTGTGGCACTAAAGGTTGTTTAGCCTTATTAAACCTATTGAATAAATCATTTAAAAAAATTAAGTGGCGTTCCGCCTATTTTTGATAACCAGCCAAGGTAAAGCAGACAGCTATGGGCTTTTATTGTCAGGTTTAAAGGTCCCTGGCTATTGGGCCCTTTCCAGTTCAAAAATACAAGTCTGCAACAGCTCCACAATTGGCACATCACATGAGATTTGCCAATTCTAGTGCTTGGCCCAGCTCATCCCGATTGCCCTGGTGCAGTGGCAATTGGGGTAATTGCTTATGGGGTTGATGTCAACTGTGTAATGTTAGATTGCATCAAGCCCAGAGGTCAGTAATGAAGAGGCATATATCAGACACTGCCATTACTAACTCAGTAATCTAAAAGAAAACAAAGCACACAATTTTATTTTGAAAAACACCTCCTGACTCTAGCCCTGTTTTACCAATTTGTTAAAAAAACATCCAGTCAAGGGATTCCGATGTAGTCCACTGAATCTGAAGTAGTCCATAAATGGGAACCTGCAAGACATAAAGAGAGTGGTAAAGAACTAAAAAGAACAATTGCTTCATTCTTCATTATCACAGATGGCAATTGTTTGCTCTCAGAGAAATAAAGAAAAATCAAGGATGGCCAGGACGCCTTTCTTGAAAAATGTAATTTTACAGGTTATAAGTACTAGATTCTGTGATGGACGTGGATCCGGTAAACGGGAATTTTTCCCCCAATATAGCACACATAGCAGTTGCCTAATTGGGTTTTTGGCTTCTTCTGAATCAATATGTAGGGTTATAGGATGAATTTGATTACATTTTTGTCTAATCTGAACCTTAAAATCAATAAAACTATTAAATGTTTTAGAAAAAAAGGGGAGAAGCCAGCACTGCTTATGGTCCGAATGCAATACAAATGATGCACATGCACCTACTGAATTCTAACTGTAGTTCAAATATGAGACATTTAGCAAATAATTGATCAATTTTTTGAGCTACCCCGCCACTTCACGGCAATCTCATAATGGGGCAGTCCTACGCTACGTATTTTATTAACATTGTGCCATTACAGCCTCCTAGATGTTTAAAGAAAGCATAAAAAGAAAAATTGATCAATTATTTGCTAAATATCTCATATTTGAACTACAGTTAGAATTCAGTAGGTGCATGTGCATCATTTGTATTGCGTTCGGACCATAAGCAGTGCTGGCTTCTCCCCTTTTTTTTCTATTAAATGTTTTGGTGTAAACTTTTATGTTTAGAATATATGTTCAGATCTCGATTTCACGCTGTCCCTGATGAGGTTTCATTGCCAGAAAATGTAATATTAGAAGTTCTTTAATATTGTAGTTAATTGCTGACTGATTTTCTATTCTGAACTTTGTGAAAAGGGTTGTCTCACAACAAATACCCCTGTCTGAATGTCATATTAGTGAATATGAATTTCATGGATATATCGCCCCCTTTCCAATTTGGCAGAACAGGAATCATCTCTGTAAATGCATCTTTCACTCTGGAGAACCCGAAGCACCTGAGTAATAGATTATTAATAATTTATTGGAATTGCTGGATTTAATGCAACATTACTCTCCTACTTTGCTTTCCTACTTTGTAGCAGAGTTTTGAAGAGTTTGGGTCTGACAAAGTTATAATAAAGCATTTATATTGTCTCTCTTCAGCTATTCAAGATTTGAGGATTTTTTATTTCCTAATTAATTTTATTTTGGCTTTAGTATGGAGAGAAATGGATGGATATATACTGTAAAACATTTTTGCTTGAAATTGTAAGTCACAGTTTTTTCAATCGTAAAATATTGTAATGTATCTGAGTCAACATGGTATCACTACTCCATTACCTTGTGGGTGAAGTTTCAAGTGTTTCAAGTCCACAGCATGTCAATTTATCGTGCGGGTATGCTGTGTTTTTGTGTGCAGATTTTCCTCATAAAGCTATGTTCCAAATATGAGACTTTGGTGAATTTTTGATATTGTAGATTGTCTGCACCCATTAAGTAAAATAGGTTACTTGCCTTTTTTTCTAAACTATGCAGCGTAAAAAACTCTCCAAAAACCCATCGTGGGAATGTAGCCTAAACTTGGATTAGGTGTTGAAAATTTGCAGGTAAAAAACGCATGTAATCCACACATGACTAAATCAATAAAGTTTTGTCAAAGACAAATATCAGGAAGCATCAAAAACAAAGCCGCTTTATTTAAAACATGACACAGCAAAATGAGACAAAAACCGCAGTGATAAAAATGCATGTAAAAAAAAACTAATTTACTTAAGGGAGGGCCACTGTCACCCCCCTCCAGCCGTTATAAACTAAAAGAGCCACCTTGTGCAGCAGTAATGCTGCATTCTAACAAGGTGGCTCTTTTAGTTTTAGGTTCAAGTATACCCCAAAAAACGCGATTTGATACTTAGCCATAATTATTGTCTCTAGCCACGTAGGCTGGTCCTCCCTCCCCAGCTCGAAACGCTCCTCTGCCGTCACTCACATCTTCTTGGTCTTTCTGCGCCACCCCCTCAGCGCTGTTTACATTTTCAAACCGGCGCCTGCGCTGTGTAGTACTGTTCTGCGCAGACGCAGTAAGCTCTGGCCGTCTGCCGTCCAAGCCAGGCTTTCACACTGCGCTTGCGTGGGCAGTGCGGCCCCCACCTTTGGAATCCCCGCACTGTGTTATGCATTATGCACAGTGCGGGGCTGGTATTCCTGGGCATGCGCACAGCGTGTTGCATCCTGTCAGCCCAGTCCCCCGCCTTACTGCGTCTGGATACAATATACAGATCGTGCCTCCTCCTTCTCTAGCAATCGCCGGGCAAGAAGCAACTTTGGAAACTTGCCTGCTAGGTGGGTAAAGATCACCCCCAATTTATTATCAGATCAAGACCCATAAATAACACACCTAGACACAACACACACCACCTAGCAGGCAAGTTTCCAAAGTTGCTTCTTGCCCGGCGATTGCTAGGAGGAGGAGGCACGATCAGCTGTATACTGTATCCAGACGCAGTAAGGCGGGGGAGCGGGCTGACAGGATGCAACACGCTGTGCGCATGCCCAGGAATACCAGCCCCACACTGTGCATAATGCATAACACAGTGCGGGGCGGGGATTCCAAAGGTGGGGGCCGCACTGCCCATGCAGGCGCAGTGTGAAAGCCTGGCTTGGACGGCAGACGGCCAGAGCTTACTGCGTCTGCGCAGAACAGTACTACACAGCGCAGGCACCGGCTTGAAAACGTAAACAGCGCTGAGGGGGCGGCGCAGAAAGACCAAGAAGATGTGAGTGACGGCAGAGGAGCGTTTCGAGCTGGGGAGGGAGGACCAGCCTACGTGGCTAGAGACACCAATTATGGCTAAGTATCAAATCGCGTTTTTTGGGGTATACTTGAACCTAAAACTAAAAGAGCCACCTTGTTAGAATGCAGCATTACTGCTGCACAAGGTGGCTCTTTTAGTTTATAACGGCTGGAGGGGGGTGACAGTGGCCCTTTAATAGGAGCAGGAAAGATATACAGTATATCTTGGTACCGTGTTAGCCAGTAGATAGAAAAATACTTAGAATTGAGAGTCCTCAGTGGTTGATACCTTTTAATGGCTAACTGAAAAGATGGTAACAAAT
Organism: Ranitomeya variabilis; assembly: GCF_051348905.1. Classification (NCBI taxonomy): domain Eukaryota; kingdom Metazoa; phylum Chordata; class Amphibia; order Anura; family Dendrobatidae; genus Ranitomeya; species Ranitomeya variabilis. The sequence continues at coordinate 529,152,968 of NC_135237.1, read as the reverse complement.
TGCAAGCTTTCGAGACTACACAGGTCTCTTCATCAGGCACAGACTAATAGAAATTCTGGAGAATCACATATTTATGCGCAACACATGACAGAAAAAAAAACATGGATAATTGATGTCACCCGTCTTATCCATGTTTTTTTTTTTCTGTGATGTGTTGTGCATAAATATGTGATTCTCTAGAATTTCTTTTAGTCTGTGCCTGATGAAGAGACCTGTGTAGTCTCGAAAGCTTGCAATTTGTTACCATCTTTTCAGTTAGCCATTAAAAGGTATCAACCACTGAGGACTCTCAATTCTAAATATTTTTCTTAATAGGAGCAAAAATTCAACAGAAGATTTGCAACATCAAAATCTTACCAAAAGCTCATCAATCATGGAATTATGGTCTAAGAAGTTCGGTTCTTTGCACTGCAAAAATATCCAGCAACATAAACTCACAAAGTTATCATCAGTTCACATAACAACATAACTTGTGGATGCAAGTAGAGAATTGCTTGTCTCCTTTGGTTTCTATCTAGCCTCCTGTGCCCATGTTTGTCAAGACCATTGCTCCTAATTGATGTTAGCTGTTTTGAAAATTGGCATCTAAAATTGTTCCAAAACACTTTTGCATGATTTGTCTTTTCTAACTAAAAACTTGTTTAGAAAAGGCAAAGATTAAAAAGTTGCACATTTGTGGTGCAATTACCAACTGCCCTTTAAAAGTTGTTTGCATTTTTAGATCACCTGCTCCCTGCTAATACATTTTATATACTTTTCTCTGATCTGGCATTGACCATCAGGACTCTTTCAGCACCCTACAATATTGGGTAAATTCTGGGGAACTCTCTTCTGCCTCTTCTACTCATATGTTTACATGTTGTCGATATGTCACTCTTATTTTTACTGAAATTGTGTTGGAACATCCACATTTTTTCCTATCCCGACACGGGGAGGTAGGATGAGATATAATTGCTTTCTCCTGCAGACACAGTAGTGCTCATCTAGTAACCCCTATGGGACATCTGATTTTTATTTTCAGCACTTTTTTTATCCCTTTTTCAAAGAGATATGACCTTTTTCATTTTCTGTCCATATAATCGTCTGATGGGTTGTTTTTCTCAGGACAAGTTCTAATTTTGAATGACACCATTTACTATAACAAATAATGAACTGAAAAACTGAAAAAATAATCTATGTTTGGTTAAATTATGAAAAACATAATTGTATTTCAGGTTTTGTTGTTAAAGTGTTCATTATGTAGCAAAAAGAAGCTGCCAATATTTCAATATTTTAGAAGCAAAATAAATTCTAAAAAAAAATTGTGCTGCCACTTTCTGAGACCCATAACTTAATTATTTTTCCTTCAATTAAGCTGTATGAAGGCATTTTTTGCATGCCAATCTGTAGTTTTCATAGCTACCATTTGGGGGTATGTATGACATATTGGTCAGTTTTTATTGCATTTTTTAAGGAGAACAGCAGAGACTGAAAAAATTGAAAATTTGATGGATTTTCTTTCAGTTTTTGGTGTTCGTCACATATATTTAACCGGGAAAAAGAAAATGATTTAAACTTTTATATTTTTTATTTGTTATTATTTTTTAAAACTTTTCATTTACCTAATTTTTTTTGTTCCCCTCCCAAGGAGATTTTAACCTGAAATTATTTTGTTGCTTTTACATTATATTTTGCATTTCAAAAGTATTGGAATGTAAAGTATAAATTGCGGTTTCCTTTGAAGTTCAGTCTATGTGACGGAGGTCACATGGATATAAAAACAGAGAAACAGATGACAGTTGGATGAAAATTATATGAAAATTGTCTGAGTTTTTTAGATGAAGCTCAGATGATTTTTCATATGATCATCTGCAGCCGGTCTTTACCTGAGTTTCATAGGAGCACCAAAATGACTGTGATGTTAGCCCTCAGCTGGTCCTCGACTCCTATAGAAACCTATTGATTGCCTACTGATTGACAGTAAAATTTAAACTGTTCAACATTAAGTAAGAAACATTCATTGTAATTAGCTGAACAGCAGCAATGGCAGCTAATTGTCTCTGCTGTCACGAGCAGATATCACATATGTTTAAATGCCCTCATCTCCACTGTATGACGCAGTCACAGACCTTAAAATGGCTCTATGCATGGGCACCTTGGCCATGATCAACATGTACATAATGGTGCACAAAGGTGTTAATTAACATTTTCTCTGGTGATGTTGTGAGAAGAAAAGGAATCACATTTTTTAATTCCACATAACTACTGTTAAATTTAGGCGATGGCCACATGAGCTCATAAATCGGAAGAGTGCTATCCAATTTTTTTTATTCTATAGCACTTATACCAATGTTATTTAATGGGGCAATGCAGATGATAACATTTTTCACTGATAGAATCTGTGAACAAAAATCGCAGCATGCTGCAATTTTCCTTTGAAATCGGATGACACTCACCCATTCAAGTCTATGCCTGCGTGGAAAACATCGGACTAAACTAGGATGACATCTGAGTCCAAGGGATTTCCGTGGACTCACCCAATGAAGAAGATGGAGAAATGTAGTTCTTTGTCCTCTCGTGTCGCGCAATACGATTATCTCATCCAACAGAATCGGATCAAACTATGCTGACATAGATCAAAGTTTGATCGAGTTTCAGAATTTACCTGATTCTTTAGGATGAGAGAATCTATGACAATGTGACCCCGGCCTACGACAGATCAAATTATACTTTGTGTGTATCCCAATATGGTGAATAAAAAATTTACAGCTCAGAAGGTCTGCTTTAGTGCTCTGAGATCAAGTTTCAAAGAGCATGTAAGACAGGAAATAACTGGGAGGGTTAAAATAAATTACTTTACTGCTATTACGCTTTCAGGCCATGTTGCTGGGGCTACAGTGCAACCATGGTGCCACAGGGTGATTTTTCTATTTGACTACAGTCCAAGAAAAAGAAGTTAAATCTACAATATTAAGCTATTTTTTGGCAAGTGGTTGGGGCAGAAAATGCTCACCCATTGTTAATATCTTAGGTTTTATGAGAAAAACAATGGTATATGTACTAAATGATGAGAGAAAAGGTGTATACTAGACACTAAATATCCAAAATGATGCAATAAATGCAAAATTATATAAAAAAAGGTCAAAAGATACTACATATTTATAACAACTCTGCACAATGCACCACTTTATCCCTGAGGAAGCTACATTGCTGTGGCATAAAGCATGGGTTTTGTGACTCTGTCGCCTTCAAGTTCATCCTTTCGTGTTGCATATATAGTGGTTTGTATGGATGTTTACTCTTGATTAAGTTATTTTTGTTCTTATTTTTCTCCATATTCCACTGTTGTATACATATCATGTTTCCAGGAGCACTTTGGTATATATCACCTGTGTCATGATATTATTCGTACTGTGGCAAATTTAATATTTTGATCAAGTGCCTGGTGATTTTACAGTAATAAAACAGAAGTTAAGAGGGAGTGTGAGAAAGGTGAACAGCGAACTGCTGTATAGAAATCAGTGGACTATAGAGAGCTGACAGGGATGTTAGGAGTTAATTTCTCTCCCATATTGTAGCTACAGTGCATAAACTCTGATGGCCAAACTCATTGAAAACAAGCTGTACATTATGTAAGATAAAAGCTTTTACAGCAAGAGAAAGATAGTAGATAAGAAAAGCAATTGAATTGCAAGCTTGCTTATTTTCGTGCCATCAAACAAATTAAAGTAATTTAATAACATGAGAATACTACATTAAGGAAATATGTGTTTGCATCTTTTGGTTGAAAATATCTTATATTAGTCTCATGGATTGCAGATTATTAGAAATTTCCCCTTGCTTTGTAACTTTCAATCAAAGAGATTGACTTAGACCAAAACTTTATTAAAAGAGTAGAGTGTATTGGTTTATTTTAATGGCTGCTATGACTCTATACGACAACAGTAGAGGAGGGAACAAATTTGGAAAAAAGTGAGACCTAATTTTATCAATTTCAAATGACATACTTTAAAACTATTTTTAATCCAGTTTTTAATTATCTCTGCATTTCTGCTCTTCAATATCTTCAAAGAGCACATCTTTTAAAAGGAAATAAGTAATATTGAGTTTTCACACCTTGTCGTGTTGTTTTCTTCATCTGTTTTGACATTTCCATCAATATACCAATGCAATCTACATAACTAAGAAATCCTCTTTGATTTTGCCACCATCCAATTTCATCTTTAATAATAACCTTTTAGAGTTATGGATTGATATAATAATACACATAGCTCACTTATGCTCTATATTCAAATAACATCCGATGCACAGTACACGTGATGCTTTACATGTTCATATAGCAAAGGTTTCTTTCTTGGCAACTACATTGGAGAAAATCTTATATTTGTGTTGTATTTTTGGGTATGATTATTAAAGGGAGTTTACAATACTTTGATGTTGATGACCTATCCGGTGGATAGGTTATCATCGAGGTCCAGCACTCATCACTAGTGTTGAGCATTTCGATACCGCAAGTATCGGGTATCGGCCGATATTTGCTGTATCGGAATTCCGATACCGAGATCCGATACTTTTGTGATATCGGGAATCGGTATGGGGATCGATATTAATGTGTAAAATAAAGAATAAAAATAAAAAATATTGATATACTCACCTCTCCGACGCAGCCTGGACCTTACCGATGTAACCGCCAGCCTCCGTTCATAAGAATGAGCGCTTGAAAGTCCTTAGATTACGTCGCGGCCTGTGATTGGTCGCAGAGCGGTCACATGACTGCAACGCGACCAATCACAAGCCGTGACGTCATCTAAGGTCTTTCAAGCGCTTGAAAGTCCTTAGATAACGTCACGGCTTGTGATTGGTCACAGGGCACGTCAGAGGGTGAGTATATCAATATTTTTTATTTTTATTCTTTATTTTACACATTAATATGGATCCCAGGGCCTGAAGGGGAGTTTCCTCTCCTTCAGACCCTGGGAACCATCAGGATACCTTCCGATACTTGGTGTCCCATTGACTTGTATTGGTATCGGGTATCGGTATCGACGATATCCGATACTTTTCGGGTATCGGCCGATACTATCCAATACCGATACTTTCAAGTATCGGATGGTATCGCTCAACACTACTCATCACCCAACTTATCAGCTGTTATCACCTTAGACAGTCACTGTATGTAAATTGTGTATGGGGCAAAACACCTTGGCTCCATACCCTAATTAGACGTCTTTCACACTAGCGTTGGCACGGGGCTGTCGCTATGCATCGGCCCGACGTGCCAACGTGCGTTGTGAAAGTAATGCCAGACGTGGGCAGCGGAAGCAGTCTTACGACGCTTCCGCTGCCCCATTGTAATGTCCGGGGAGGAGGGGGCAGAGTTTCGGCGGCGCATGCACGGTCGAAAATGGAGGACACGACGCGCAAAAAAAGTTACATGTAACTTTTTTTGTGCCGACGGTCCGCGAAAACACGACGCAACCATCGCACAACGGATGCATCGTGTGGCACTCCATCGCAATGAGTCGCAAATGAAAGTCTATGGAGAAAAAACGCATCTGGTGGGCAACTTTGCAGGATGCGTTTTTTCTACATAATGACGCATTGCGACGTGCGTCGAACGATGCTAATGTGAAAGTAGCCTAAGTGTCCATTAATAAGTACTTCAGAGAAGTACAGCAAATCCTAAAAAAGGAGCCGATCTGCAGTATACAAAAACAGCCACTAAATGGAGCTACGTCATTCTACTCCGTACACTACACCAAGCACATTTACATCAAAGCCACCACCAAAGTTGTTAACATCTGATTTGTGGAGGTATCAGGTGACTTGGTATTATAACTTTGGACCAATTCCAATGAAAGCTAGCCTATCAATATAACAAACTGGGAGCTTGCCTTTATGGATAGGCCTTGCCTTTAAAAAATCCAGTTACTATAACATATTAGTTCATAGTTATTGATATGGACAAACTGTTATATGCTATGGCAAGCTGAAAAGCAGAGTAGAGTAATAGAGTAATTAGAGTTATTAATTAACAATGTTAGAATAGTGATGGAAAATCATTATTTATAGTTTTATTTATTATAAAAGAATATCTGTAAAAAGTTGCAGAAAACAGTTTTTTTGCTTGGTCAATCAGTAATCTAGTGTAAATGTTTGTATTCATTGTCATAAAAACTTTTACAGTAGTTTGTATCCACTACCATATTTGATACATTTAAGTATCCTATGAAATTCTTTTTTTTGTCAAAATTTTGGTCAGTCTTTGCAAAGCTATGATTTTTTGGAGTACAGTTAATTACATTATTTAGCCTCCTTCCCTCAAACACCATGCTGTAGTGCTGTTTTAACTGCCTAGATCAAGCTCCTTTAGAAGCTTCTTTCAACTGCTGCTAAGCAAGAATCCCTACTATAATTGTAAACAATCAGTGTTAGGCAATTTCCTGGTTTGAATGAGGGGAAGAGAGCAGAGAGACTCAGACAGGGAAAGTTCTGTACAGTGATTGGACATAGAGCACGGATTCTTGCTGAGCAGATGTTCAAGACAGATTCTTAGGGTGCTTGAATGAGGCAATTAACTGCAGTACATTTTTAGGACAAAATGAGTCACAATTAGGTAATGAAGTATGTTACAAAAATTAATAGCGTTTAAAGACTAATCAATAATTAAAGAGTACCTGTCACCATTTAGGGGCATTTTAAAAACAAAGTAAGAAGCTTCAAATTAATGATTTTTAGTAAGTAATGCTAAATAACAAAGTTCCCAGAAGTAACCCTAATGCCCCCCAAGACGGCAGAGCCTACTAGGAAAAGTCGGTCCTAGCTGTGATAGGAGGTATAAAGTTTACCTCCGGTCACTGGTGTCAGCAGATGGGACTATAGCTCTCATCATCCAACACCTGTTGCCGCTAATAACAGTGAGAGCAGGAGTGGCTGATGAGTATATTCATTACATGGCTTCTGCGCTGCAATTAAATAATTTTAAAAAAACAGCGTGGGTTCCCCTGTATTTTTGATAACCAGCCAGGCAAAACTCGCAGCAGGGGGATGCAATCCTCAGCTGTCAGCTTCAACAAAACTGGTTATCAAGAATACCATATTTTTTAATAATTTAAATAAATAATTTTAAAAAACAGCATGGGGTACCCCATTTTTGACAACCAGCCTTGCTAAAGCAGACAGCTGGGGTCTGGTATTCTCAGGCTGGTAAAGGTGTTAGCACACACAAAATGCATGTGTTCTTGTCTTAGTTGCTTGCTGCCAAATTGTATAGGAATCTTACCGCCAAAGAAATCACAAGACATAGACAGTGAGGTCGTGTCTCAAATGAATTCTGGGTTATTGGCTGAATTGTACAACATTTTATAGGATAAAATAAGGGGTTTTACCACACATTACCTCACTGCCTTATCTCATAATCATTGCTGACGTCTGTCGCCCATGTCATTATCTATATTACTTTAATGGTTAATCACTTGGGTCAAGCTGACATCTGTCTTGCACATAGTCTTCAAAGTCAATCAATATGGTCACTTATCTTTATTATTATTATGTTCTTTCCCTCACAGCAATAAAGTTTATTAATGGAAGAATCATTACGGTTTTCCCACTTGCACAGTTGCATGTAGGTGACATCAAGCCCACGGCTTAGTAATGGAGAGGCGTCTATAAGACACTTATCCATTACTAATCGTATAGTTGAATGGTAAATAAGCACACAGCAAGAATAAAGTCCTTTATTAGAAATAAAACAAAACACACATTTGATGTTTCATTTAAAAATAACAAACACCGTTATATTCACCAAATGCCTATTCCACCAAAGCCCTTGTTCTCCTGTAATAAAACAAAAATTAAAAACAACCATATCCCTCACCTGTCCATCATTCTATGCCACACTGTAATCCATGGCTGAGGGATAAACAGTTTTGAGAACTACTGGTGACTGAACTGCTGCGAGCGCAGCCTCAGTGACCGGCGGATAAGTCATTGAGGTTACCTCTGGTCACTGAGGCTGCATTCCCAGCTGGGCTAAACTGCCATGACCTCGGTGAGATCCCCGCTAGCACCATGAGAAAAGCTTATAGTTTTACAGTACTCCGATAAAATTTATATTGGTTTAGTATCAATCCCGGATTGTGCTAAATCTATCTCTTGACTATGACACTACTTATCATGAATTGTCATTTTGGTTTGTAGGAGGGCCAAGAGCAAATTCAATGACCTATTTTTCTCTGTTAGGGACATTTGCTTCAGTTAAACTTAGGAAGATAAAACTACTTTTGTGTGAGTCATTTTAACCAAACTGTATACTTAACATGAAAGAAGATTATGCTAATGAAAACATGGCTCTTTTAAACTTTCATCTTTTTAGGGTTATCAAATATTCAAGACAAAGTGGTATATGAATTAGGCTAAGACTATCAAGTCAGAATTTCATGTGAGAAGAAATAAAACAACTCAAACTAGCCATACAATATTAACAAGCTTTTCAGACTTAATATGAAATACAGCTATATTTAAATCCATCTTCGTCCGCTTCTGGACATAATGATAATTTAGCAATGTATGTCAAAAGAAAATAACATTAGTGTCTCAGAATAACTTTTTATCAGTTGACTTATCCAGAAATTCAGGCATACACTTATAGAATTTCTGAAATTCATAAGGAATATTTTAGAACTTCAAGATAGGAGATACATTGCAGGATACACTAACACATTATGTCTGTCTCACTACTGTTTTTTAGAATCAATAGATCCATACTAACATCCCAAGAACATACATTTTTCTAAACAGTGAACCCGCCCTTTTCAGCTTTGAGAAGCCCAGTCATTAACTAATTATTGAATTCACAAGACTTCTTCTTAATGTTTATAGATTAGCTTTTACTTTCTTGTAGTTAGGAGATTTTAGCACAGGTCAGCTCTTCTGTATTTCAAATCAATATATGTGTCTTGAAAATTCTTATGCTTCCTTTGAGGTCAGGGTCCTAAATAAATTCTATATGAATCATACTATAATATATTGTGCGCCAATCTTTTGTATATTGGTATTAGCATAATGCAAAGAAAAGAACATTTATATAACAAGAATAATCCTGGATACATAGTGAATGCTAATCTGAATTACCTGCTACATGACAATTAATTACCTGGTATTTAGAAAGGTTACTCACATGCAGTCAAGTATACATTGTATGGCATTTCCTATGACTGACATATTCTTTCACGCAGTGTTTGGAAACGTTGTATAGAAGCCATTCACGCCTTGACTATAGTTGTTCTTTAGTGGGTAAACTACATAATAATGGAATGAATGCACATTTGTACAAATTACACAAAACCTCCTGTCCTCATGTCACTGCAACGCACTAGGTCAAATGGAACCGGTACAAAAACCAATAATGAAGTAAAAGCAGTGCAGCCCTAGAAATGGAAATAAGCCCATTCTCTTAATCTGCTAAAATGGAATCTATTAAATATATGTTTTCTTAGCAAATAAAACAAATTCTAAAACATAGTTTTTTTCTATTCTTTTTTATTTTTTTGTTGTTGTTGTTTTTTTCTTTCTATGTATTTGTTTTCTTATCTTGACGGCAAAAGCAATCATCTTAGCTTGAAGGAGATGTTCTTTACAGTAAACACCAGAACTTAAAAACATTTATGAAAAACTACTCATTGTAAAGGTGAGGCAAATTGAATTTGCATTAAAGTTTTATTTTATTTTTTTAATTAATACTCCCTAGTCTGAATTTTTTGTGATTCACTACCTGCAAATTCAACAAAGTAAAAACGTGCTCGCTTATGGAAAGGACCAGATCAACCTGTGGAGGATCGAGCTTAAGTTGAATTTTCTGAAATTTGCAGTTTCATGTGAATTCATACACTTTGATATTTGGTTCTCAGAAAGAAAAAAAAATCTTGGCCGGTACCATTTCTCACACTGCTGAAGCATCAGAGAGTGGGCTAATGTATTGTAATGTATTTTTGTGTGGCGGCCCAGGCCTCCCCATAATTCCCTGCAGCTATGACATTTAGTTGATTATCATACCTTGTATAGTAGTGGTCAGTACCACAGCCATCACAGATCAGCGGTTCCCAGTAGAGCAGAGATGGTGCAGCAGAGTCATTTTCCATCTCATGAGTCTCTAGGTAAGGCTCTCTCTCCCGTAAGGCACCCAAGGAAGAAAAATTCATCGAAATGTGCATTTGGGTAGAATGCAGATCCATTGTGGTTTCCCCATCGAAGTATTTAAGTTCAGATAAGCACTTTATTATATTTGTACGGTTGGTAAATGTTTACATGTACTCAAGCACTTTGCTTTGGACTTCCTTAAGACATCTCTTTTGCATATTGCTTATGATTTCGTGATTGCCATTCATATCTGCACCGTGGTATTTTATATTTTTGAATGATAATGGTCCTTTGATCTATGAGTAGTCTGATGAGTGGCATTACCAAGGTATGAATGCTATCTGTAAACCAATATATGTCACTCGTATCTTGGGGACAATTTTTGATCTCTTTTAGACAGGAGGCATCATCATTAATTGATTAATTATTTTTTTGTGAAATATTGGATTTTTGTGATACAAATAAAGTATATATTTTAAGCCATACGTTCTTTTGCCTGTCCATTATGATGAGAGGTTTTGGCTTATAGATTCTTATCGAATGTGGTTTTTACTTCATGGACTAAAATGTATACATATCTGACTTTCTTTGCCTATATTTAAAGAAAAAACTAAAATGTATATATTCACTTTAGCAGCCATATAGGTCAATGTAATAAATGTTTCCTATCTGTTCCATCCGAACAACTGGAAATCTTTAATGGAAGTCTCAGATTAGTCACTTGCTTGTGGTTTCCATAATCTTCTCATATAATGGAAATGGGCTAATAAGATAATACTAGAGAAATAGCCATCATAATGTGGTCTGTGACGAATGACTTGCATTTCTAGACCCATTTGAATCATTTGCACGTGTGCAGCGAATTGTCACTTTGCACTTATATCATGGCTCGTCGGTAACCTGGGGCAGAACTGACTCGCTGCCAGCAATGTGCTATGATATGAAATTTGAGAACGTTCGACAATTAGGTTCATGTTAATTGGGTCACTGGCATTTGATGTATTGAAGACTTTCCTGGAGGCTCGGATGTAAAGGAAACTGTTATATCCATTTTAGTTCTAGCAGCTTTGAAGCTGATGCAAAATGCATTGATGTTTCCTTATGTTTCAATGAGTTATAAGTGTATTTGTAGCAAGTAGATGTTTGGGTAAACTGAATCACTATATTTAACGGGAGCCACAAGTTACTAATGAAATTTGGGAAATCACAAAATATTTTCATGTGTCTCTTACACAGTAAAGTCTTTGTATATAGGGGAATAAACTTGGATGATTGATGCTGGTGGTAGGTAGAATACAGATCCAGGATACACAAGGATGATTTAGTGATTTTTATTAGTCGATGCTTTTTGATGTTTTCAAACGTCTTCCTCAGGACATAACCACATGAACAAGAATAGTCCAAGGTTTGTTAATATGCATGTGGAGGGAAGGCTGGCCTGTTTGGACTTATCCCACAAATCAGCTCCTGTAACAAAAATTGCGAAAGTTAATGTTGGCTTTAAAAATGTCAGAATGCTTTTGATCCCACTTTGTAGAAGCTGAAAAAATTTGGGGTAAATCCGTCCTGCTATCGGTATCAAATGCAGAGAGAACGTAGAAATTCAAATGCGGTTTTTATTCAACGCATTTTAAAGCACACCTGCTTGTTCCTCTGGACAAACCACAGAGAACTCTTTAACCCGGATAAGTCCCTATTGAGCTCTTTATCTTTCCAGATTTCTTTATAATTGGAAATTTTGACCTCAGCTTGACTGACTGTCCCATACAGATATTTTGTTTCTTTCTTTTTTTATTGCATTCTATGCTTATTATGCCCTGAGTTCTAAAGAGACCCCAGAGCGCAATAAGGAATATTCAATCAAATATCCAAGGAAAATCTGCTGTATTTGCCGAATTACAATTTTGGTAGATGGACTCATCTCTGATTGATACCCTGCTTCAATATTTGTGAGTAATGGAAAAGGTTAGCCTTAACATTTATGAATAGCTCTATTTTAAACTATTTGCTTCCAAATTATATGTATCCAATTTAATACTTCATTGTAGTGTAATGTTAGGGTAAACTCACGAGACATTAGCATTTCTGTAACCGAAAGCTATAAAGACACATAGAGACACAGGCTATTTTAGTAAATTATATCTATACAATATATATCATGCCAATAAAAATCAGTGGAATATTCATATTTGTTCTTGCAGCTGGATACTGAAATTAATCTAATGTTAAAATAGTATCTACCACGATAAAGGGAAAGATAGTGATAGGAATCGAGGTTCTCTGTATGAATGAAGGACAGCTACAAAGTCTATCATAGTCACAGGCTACTTCCTTTTCAAGCCTGTTCCATAATAACCACAGCTGCAGTTGCCAGCTTATGTCTATTATCATGACAAAGAGCTCTACACAGCAGGGAGGGCACAGAATGTAAATTGTGCACTCTTACAAGAATTCAGTTGAATTCATACCCTGTAGAGCCCAACATGTTATGTCGTTCGGTGACCGGTAATCTACTTGGGTCTTTATAGAAAGGGTTTATTGCTGTTGTCTGCCAGAGTTCATTATACTGTAGTTGTGGTTGAAATTTTAATACACCATAATAGTCTGGCTATATGAGATTTTTCCCATATATATACAGTACAGACCAAAAGTTTGGACACATCTTCTCATTTAAATTTTTTTCTGTATTTTCATGACTATGAAAATTGTACATTCACACTGAAGGCATCAAAACTATGAATTAACGCATGTGGAATTATATACTTAACAAAAAAGTGTGAAACAACTGAAATTATGTCTTATCTTCTAGGTTCTTCAAAGTAGCCACCTTTTGCTTTGAGTAATAATCAATTTGATATGTTGTGCCAATGGAAAAACAATGAGAGCAAAACTTAAGTCAAATGTCTCCATATTGCATCTCTTCACTGGTTGGTGTTTCTGTTTTTTCTTTGAATATTAATGAGCCTGAACTTAGCCACATTCACAATGCAGGATTTTTTTTAGCATACACCAAGAATGGATCAAATATGATTAGTGCTTTTTATCAAATATCCTTCTTTTATTGGATTCGTATGTCCATTTTTACCATTAATATGCAAAAAAAGTCAAGATAAGAGTTTCAAAGCTTATACTGTTGTGAACTCCGTTTTCAGGCTCCCTCTTGTGGTCACAGATGGTATTGTGTGACTTTGGTTTTTTGGCTCCCCCTGGTGGTTTGGTTTATTATCCTGCGGGTCTGCTGGATCAGCTGCCTCGTTAATCACCAGGGAGGCTCCTATTTAGCTCTGCTTCACTTCCACTTGTTGCCGGCTGTCAATGTATTCAGTGCTATTCTGATTACTCCTGATTATCTCGTTTTCTGCCTCTTCAGGATAAGCTAAGTTCTGTTTGAATATTTTTTGCTCATCTGCCTGCAATATGATTTCTGTGTATGATGAGTCTAGTCCAGCTTGCTAACATGTGATTTCTATTTGCTGGTAAGCTCTGGGGTACGGAGTTGCTTCCCCGCACCGTTAGTTGGTGCGGGGGCTCGAGCAATCTCTGCGTGGATATTTTGAATAGGGTTTTTTATTGACCGCACAGTTTCCTTCCTATTTTCTGCTATCTAGTATTAGCGGGCCTCATTTGCTAAATCTGATTTCATCTCTGCGTTTGTGCTTTCCCCTTAACTCACCGTTAATATTTGTGGGGGGCTATTCTATATCTTTGAGGTCTTCCACTGAGGCAAGTGAGGACTTACTTTCCCTCCAGGAATAGTCAGTTTCTCAGGCCGTGACGAGACGTCTAGGATTTTTTAGGTACGTTCCACGGCTGCCTATAGTTGTTTGCGGATAGGATCAGGTTGCGGTCAATCTAGTTACCACTTCCCCAGAGCTAGTAGTCTGTTCAGTTACTTAGCTAGTCCGACCTGCGATCCTTGCCACTAGGATCATAACAGTACAGCCGGCCCATAAAGTGTTAATTGCATGGCAGAAGCAGGAGAAAAGAAGCTTGGAGATATTTTTATTTTTTTTTTGCTGCTATGTGTCTAGCTGCTGTGTGTCTGGCTTCTCTCCTCCTCTTAATCTTGGTGTGGCTCTGAGTTCAGCTGCTGATATGGATATCCAGAGCTTAGCCTCCAGTGTAGATCATCTTGCTGCAAGGGTACAAAGTATTCAGGATTTTGTTGTGCACAGTCCTATGTCAGAGCCTAGAATACCTATTCCGGAGTTGTTTTCTGGAGATAGATCTAGGTTCCTGAATTTTAAGAACAATTGCAAGTTGTTTCTTTCTTTGAAACCTCGTTCCTCTGGGGATTCTGTTCAGCAAGATAAGATTATTATTTCTTTCTTGCGTGGCGTTCCTCAAGATTGGGCTTTCGCATTGGCTCCAGGGGATCCTGCATTGCTCAGTGTGGATGCATTTTTTCTGGCCCTTGGATTGCTCTATGAGGAACCTAATCTTGAGAACCAGGCTGAAAAAGCGTTGTTGGCCCTCTCTCAGGGGCAAGATGATGCAGAGGTGTACTGCCAGAAATTTTGGAAATGGTCGGTGCTTACTCAATGGAATGAGTGTGTCCTGGCTGCAAATTTCAGAAAAGGTCTTTCTGAAGCCATTATGAATGTCATGGTGGGGTTCCCTACGCCTGCAGGTCTGAATGAGTCAATGACTCTGGCCATTCAGATTGATCGGCGTTTGCGGGAGCGCAAACCTGCGCACCATTTGGCGGTGTCTTCTGAACAGACACCTGAGTCTATGCAATGTGATAGAATTCTGACCAGAAGTGAACGGCAAAATTATAGACGGCAAAATGGGTTGTGCTTTTACTGTGGTGACTCAGCTCATGTTATCTCAGCATGCTCTAAGCGCACAAAAAAGATTGATAAATCTGTCACCATCGGTACTTTACAGCCTAAGTTTATTTTGTCTGTTACCCTGATTTGTTCCCTGTCATCTTACCCGGTTATGGCTTTTGTGGATTCAGGTGCTGCCCTGAGTCTGATGGATTTGTCATTTGCCAGGCGCTGTGGTTTTGTTTTGGAGCCTTTAAAATTCCCTATTCCACTAAGGGGAATTGATGCTACACCATTGGCTACGAATAAACCTCAGTACTGGACACAAGTGACCATGTGCATGACTCGTGTTCATCAGGAGGTGATTCGCTTTCTTGTATTGCATAATTTGCATGATGTTGTCGTGTTGGGCCTGCCATGGTTGCAGACTCATAATCCAGTCCTGGATTGGAAAGCAATGTCTGTGTCAAGTTGGGGTTGTCAGGGAATTCATGGCGACGCTCCTGTGGTGTCAATTGCTTCATCCACTCCTTCTGAGGTCCCTGCGTTTTTGTCAGATTACCAGGATGTATTTGATGAGCCCAAACTCAGTTGTCTACCTCCTCATAGGGATTGTGATTGTGCTATATATTTGATTCCTGGTAGTAAGTTTCCTAAGGGACGACTTTTCAATTTGCCAGTGCCGGAGCATGCTGCTATGCGGAGTTATATAAAGGAGTCTTTGGAGAAAGGACTTATTCGCCCCTCCTCCTCCCCTCTTGGTGCGGGGTTCTTTTTTGTGGCTAAGAAGGATGGTTCCTTGAGACCTTGTATTGATTATCGCCTTCTAAACAAAATCACGGTCAAATTTCAGTATCCTTTGCCATTGTTATCTGATCTGTTTGCTCGCATTAGGGGGTCTAGTTGGTTCACCAAGATAGATCTTCGTGGTGCGTATAACCTTGTGCGTATTAAGCAGGGTGATGAATGGAAAACTGCATTTAATACGCCCGAAGGCCATTTTGAGTACTTGGTGATGCCTTTTGGATTTTCTAACGCTCCTTCTGTCTTTCAGTCCTTTATGCACGACATCTTCCGTGAATATCTGGATAAATTTATGATTGTGTATCTGGATGATATTCTGTTTTTTTCGGATGATTGGGAGTCCCATGTTAAGCAGGTCAAGATGGTGTTTCAGGTCCTGCGTGCCAATGCTTTATTTGTGAAGGGCTCAAAATGTCTTTTTGGAGTCCAGAAGTTCTCTTTTTTGGGTTTCATTTTTTCTCCTTCTGCTATTGAGATGGACCCAGTCAAGGTTCAGGCTATTCATGACTGGACTCAGCCTACATCTGTTAAGAGTCCTCAGAAGTTCTTGGGTTTTGCTAATTTTTACCGTCGCTTCCTCGCTAATTTTTCTGGTGTTGTTAAGCCATTGACGGATTTGACCAAGAAGGGTTCTGATGTTACTAATTGGTCTCCTGCGGCTGTGGAGGCCTTTCGGGAGCTGAAGCGCCGGTTTTCTTCGGCTCCGGTCTTATGTCAGCCAGACGTCTCCCTTCCTTTCCAGGTCGAGGTTGATGCTTCTGAGATTGGAGCGGGGGCTGTTTTGTCGCAGAGAAGCTCTGATGGCTCTGTGATGAAGCCATGTGCTTTCTTTTCAAGAAGGTTTTCGCTTGCCGAGCGGAATTATGATGTTGGTAATCGGGAGTTGTTGGCTATGAAGTGGGCATTTGAGGAGTGGCGACATTGGCTCGAGGGAGCTAAGCATCGTGTGGTGGTCTTGACTGATCACAAGAATTTGATTTATCTCGAGTTGGCCAAGCGGCTGAATCCTAGACAGGCTCGTTGGTCGTTGTTTTTATCTCGTTTTGATTTCGTGGTCTCATACCTGCCTGGTTCGAAGAATGTGAAGGCTGGTGCTGTTTCTAGGAGTTTTGTGCCTGATTCTCCTGGTGATTCAGAGTCAGCTGGTATCCTCAGAGAAGGGGTGATTTTGTCTGCCATCTCCCCAGATTTGCGACGAGTGCTGCAGGAGTTTCAGGCGGATAGACCTGACCGTTGTCCACCGGAGAGACTGTTTGTCCCGGATAGATGGACCAGCAGAGTTATTTCCGAGGTTCATTCTTCGGTGTTGGCAGGCCATCCTGGGATTTTTGGTACCAGAGATTTGGTGGCTAGGTCCTTCTGGTAGCCTTCCTTGTCGCGGGATGTGCGTTCCTTTGTGCAGTCTTGTGGAATTTGTGCTCGGGCTAAGCCTTGCTATTCTCGTGCCAGTGGCTTGTTGTTGCCTTTGCCTGTCCCGAAGAGGCCTTGGACGCACATTTCCATGGATTTTATTTCAGATCTCCCTGTCTCTCAGAGAATGTCGGTCATTTGGGTGGTGTGTGATCGTTTTTCTAAAATGGTCCATTTGGTGCCCTTGCCTAAGTTGCCTTCCTCCTCCGAGTTGGTTCCTCCGTTTTTTCAAAATGTGGTTCGTTTGCACGGGATCCCTGAAAATATTGTTTCCGACAGAGGATCCCAGTTTGTGTCTAGATTTTGGCGGACCTTTTGTGCTAAGATGGGCATTAATTTGTCTTTTTCGTCGGCCTTCCATCCTCAGACGAATGGCCAAACCAAGCGCACTAATCAGACTTTGGAAACCTATTTAAGATGTTTTGTTTCTGCTGATCAGGACGACTGGGTGACTTTTTTGCCATTGGCCGAGTTTGCCCTTAATAATCGGGCTAGTTCTGCTACTTTGGTTTCGCCTTTTTTTTGTAATTCAGGGTTTCATCCTCGTTTTTCCTCAGGTCAGGTGGAGTCTTCTGACTGTCCTGGAGTGGATGTTGTGGTGGATAGGTTGCATCAGATTTGGAATCATGTGGTGGACAAGTTGAAGCTGTCACAAGAGAAGGCTCAGCGCTTTGCCAACCGCCGTCGCTGTGTGGGTCCCCGACTTCGCGTTGGGGATTTGGTGTGGTTGTCTTCTCGCTTTGTTCCTATGAAGGTCTCCTCTCCTAAGTTTAAGCCTCGGTTTATCGGTCCTTATAAGATTTTGGAAGTCCTTAACCCTGTGTCATTTCGTTTGGACCTCCCGGCATCGTTTGCTATTCATAATGTGTTCCATCGGTCGTTGTTGCGGAGGTATGTGGTGCCTGTGGTTCCTTCGGTTGAGCCTCCTGCCCCTGTGCTGGTTGAGGGAGAATTGGAATATGTGGTGGAGAAGATCTTGGATTCTCGTATTTCTAGACGGAGGCTTCAGTATTTGGTTAAGTGGAAAGGCTATGGTCAGGAGGATAATTCCTGGGTTGTCGCCTCTGATGTTCATGCGGCCGATTTGGTTCGTGCCTTCCATGTGGCTCACCCTGATCGCCCTGGGGGTTTTGATGAGGGTTCGGTGACCCCTCCTCAAGGGGGGGTACTGTTGTGAACTCCGTTTTCAGGCTCCCTCTTGTGGTCACAGATGGTATTGTGTGACTTTGTTTTTTTGGCTCCCCCTGGTGGTTTGGTTTATTATCCTGCGGGTCTGCTGGATCAGCTGCCTCGTTATTCACCAGGGAGGCTCCTATTTAGCTCTGCTTCACTTCCACTTGTTGCCGGCTGTCAATGTATTCAGTGCTATTCTGATTACTCCTGATTATCTTGTTTTCTGCCTCTTCAGGATAAGCTAAGTTCTGTTTGAATATTTTTTGCTCATCTGCCTGCAATATGATTTCTGTGTATGATGAGTCTAGTCCAGCTTGCTAACATGTGATTTCTTTTTGCTGGTAAGCTCTGGGGTACGGAGTTGCTTCCCCGCACCGTTAGTTGGTGCGGGGGCTCGAGCAATCTCTGCGTGGATATTTTGAATAGGGTTTTTTATTGACCGCACAGTTTCCTTCCTATTTTCTGCTATCTAGTATTAGCGGGCCTCATTTGCTAAATCTGATTTCATCTCTGCGTTTGTGCTTTCACCTTAACTCACCGTTAATATTTGTGGGGGGCTATTCTATATCTTTGGGGTCTTCCACTGAGGCAAGTGAGGACTTACTTTCCCTCCAGGAATAGTCAGTTTCTCAGGCCGTGACGAGACGTCTAGGATTTTTTAGGTACGTTCCACGGCTGCCTATAGTTGTTTGCGGATAGGATCAGGTTGCGGTCAATCTAGTTACCACTTCCCCAGAGCTAGTAGTCTGTTCAGTTACTTAGCTAGTCCGACCTGCGATCCTTGCCACTAGGATCATAACATTATACTACCTATTAGGCCTGGGTCACACTTGCGAATTTGATGCGAGAAACTCACGCGAGTCTCTCGCATCAAAACCCGGCACTTCTGCCGGCACTCGGGACCGCAGTGAAATAAAAAGTCAATACAGGACATTCATTGAGTGTCAAGAAAAATATTAGAAATAAACTTCAACAAATACAGTACAGACCAAAAGTTTGGACACACCTTCTCATTTAAAGATTTTTCGGTATTTTCATGACAATGAGAATTGTAAATTCACACTGAAGGCATCAAAACTATGAATTAACACATATGGAATAATAAACTTAACAAAAAAGTGTGAAACAACTGAAAATATGTCGAATATTCTAGGTTCCTCAAAGTAGCCACCTTTTGCTTTGATGACTGCTTTGCACACTCTTGGCATTCTCTTGATGAGCTTAAAGAGGTAGTAACTGGGAATGGTTTTCACTTCACAGGTGTGCCCTGTCAGGTTTAATAAGTGGGATTTCTTAGCACACAGCTGATAGTCCTACTGAATAGACTGTTAGAATTTGTATTATGGCAAGAAAAAAGCAGCTAAGTAAAGAAAAACGAGTGGCCATCATTACATTCTTATTAAGGTCAGTCAGTCTGAAAAATTGGGAAAACTTTGAAAGTGTCCCCAAGTGCAGTGGCAAAAATCATCAAGCACTACAAAGAAACTGGCTCACATGAGGATCGCCCCATGAAAGGAAGACAAAGAGTCACCACTGCTTCTGAGGATAAGTTTATCTGAGTCACCAGCCTCAGAAATTGCATGTTAACAGCAGCTCAGATTAGAGACCAGGTCAATGCCACACAGAGTTCTAGCAGCAGACACATCTCTACAACAACTGTTAAGAGGAGACTTTGTGCAGCAGGCCTTCATGGTAAAATAGCTGCTAGGAAACCACTGCTAAGGACAGGCAACAAGCAGAATAAACTTGTTTGGGCTAAAGAACACAAGGAATGGACATTAGACCAGTGGAAATCTGTGCTTTGGTCTCATGAGTCCAAATTTGAGATCTTTGGTTCCCACCATCGTGTCTTTGTGTGATGCAGAAAAGGTGAATGAATGGACTCTACATGCCTGGTTCCCATTGTGAAGCAAGGAGGAGGAGGTGTGATGGTGCTCTGCTGGTGACACTGTTGGGGATTTATTTAAAATTGAAGGCACACTGAACCAGCATGGCTACCACAGCATCTTGCAGCGGCAATGTTATTCCATCCGATTTGCGTTTAGTTGGACCATCAATTATTTTTCAACAGGACACTGACCCCAAACACACCTCCAGGCTCTGTAAGGGCTATTTGACCAAGAAGGAAAATGATGGGGTGCTACGCCAGATGTCCTGGCCTACACAGTCGCCAGACCTAAACCCAATTAAGATGGTTTGGGGTGAGCTGGACCGCAGAGTGAAGGCAAAATGGCCAACATGTGCTAAGCATCTCTGGGAACTCCTTCAAGATTGTTGGAAGACCATTCCCGGTGATTACCTCTTGAAGCTCATCAAGAGAATGCCAAGAGTGTGCAAAGCAGACATCAAAGCAAAAGGTGGCTCCTATGAAGAACCTAGAATATAAGACATAATTTCAGCTGTTTCACACTTTTTTGTTAAGTATATAATTCCACATGTGTTAATTCATAGGTTTGATGCCTTCAGTGTGAATGTACAATTTTCATAGTCATGAAAATACAGAAAAATCTTTAAGTGAGAAGGTGTGTCCAAACTTTTGGTCTGCAATATATATATATATATATATATATATATATATATATATATATATATATATATATATATATATACTAGATGGTGGCCCGATTCTAATGCATCAGGTATTCTAGAATATGTATGTTTATTTCACCCCAATCCCACTGCCACCCTCTGTTACCCTCCCTTCCTTTGAGGTGCACTCTATGCACATCTACTCCCCCTCCAACCTTCAACTGGCTGTCATTTACCACCCCCCAGGGCCAGCCACCACCTTCTTTGACCAATTCACCACCTGGCTACTTCATTTCCTTTCCGCGGACATCCCCACTATCATCATGGGCGACTTCAACATCCCCATTGACACTTCCCTCTCAGCTGCCACTAAACTTCTATCTCTCACTTCCTCCTTCGGCCTCACTCAATGGTCTTCTGCAGCCACTCACAAAGATGGTCACACACTGGACCTCATCTTCACCCGCCTCTGCTCTCTATCTAACCTCTCTAACTCACCTCTTCCTCTCTCTGACCACAACCTTTTCACATTCTCTTCCCTCTCCACTCCATGTCTACAATCCCCACCCCACAAACTTTCACACACTCGCAGAAATCTTAAACGTCTTAACCTACATTCATTCTCTGAATCCCTCTTCCCTCTCACAGACATAAGTTCTTTGGAATCTGCTGCCCCACTTACACATACCAAAGCTTGCAAAATCAACAGACAACCCTGGCACACCAGCCTGATGAAAGAACTGAGGCGAGCTTCCAGGGCTGCTGAGCGCAGATGGAAAAGATCCCACTCCAATGAGCACTTCATCGCATTCAAACAGTCCCTCACTACTTTCAAGACCACACTCACCACAGCTAAACAAACCTACTTCTCATCTCTCATATCCTCCCTGTCTCACAACCCTAAACAGTTATTCAACACCTTCAATTCTCTCTTCCGTCCCCCAGCACCTCCTCCCTCCCCACTTATCTCAGCTGAAGACTTTGCTTCATTTTTCAAGCAGAAGATTGAGAACATCAGAGACAGTTTTGGTCAACAACCCCCAGAGCCCTTCCTCCCGACTTCCCAGCCCTCCACCTTCAAAACCAACTTCTCCACCATTACAGAAGATCAACTCTCCACTCTACTCTCAAAATCGCAACTCACCACCTGTGCACTTGACCAGCTCCCATCCCACTTCATCCCAAACCTCACCACAGTCTTCATCCCAACCCTAACCCATCTCTTCAACCTATCACTAACAACTGGTGTTTTCCCCTCAAGCTTTAAACATGCCTCCATCACACCTATCCTCAAAAAGCCCTCTCTTGATCCATCCTCTGTATCTAGCTATTGCCCTATATCACTTCTCCCTTATGCCTCCAAACTACTGGAACAACACGTCTACCTTGAACTGTCCTCCCATCTCTCTTCTTGCTCCCTCTTTGACCGCTTACAATCTGGCTTCCGGTCACACCATTCCACTGAAACTGCCCTAACTAAGGTCACCAATGACCTCTTAACTGCCAAGAGCAAGCAACACTACTCTGTCCTCCTCCTCGACCTGTCGGCTGCCTTTGACACAGTGGACCATTCCCTATTATTACAGACCCTCTCATCCATTGGCATCACAGACTTGGCCCTATCCTGGATCTCATCATATCTAACAGACCGGACATTCAGCGTCTCCCACTCACACACCACCTCCTCACCTCGCCCCCTATCTGTCGGAGTCCCACAAGGTTCAGTCCTTGGGCCCCTGCTCTTCTCCATTTACACTTTTGGCCTGGGACAGCTCATAGAATCTCATGGCTTTCAGTATCACCTCTATGCTGATGACACACAGATCTACATCTCTGGACCAGATATCACCTCCCTACTAACCAGAATCCCTCAATGTCTGTCCACTATTTAATCCTTTTTCTCCACTAGATTTCTGAAACTTAACATGGACAAAACAGAATTCATCATCTTTCCCCCATCTCACGCGACCCCCCCAATGAACCTATCCATTACAGTAAACGGCTACCCACTCTCCCCAGTCCCACAAGCTCGTTGCCTCGGGGTAATCCTTGACGCTGATCTCTCCTTCAAACCACATATCCAAGCCCTTTCCACTTCCTGCCGACTTCAACTCAAAAATATTTCACAAATCCGTACATTCCTCAACTAAGAATCTGCAAAAACCCTAGTCCATGCCCTCATTATCTCTCGCCTTGACTACTGCAACCTCTTGCTCTGTGGCCTCCTGTTGTGAATTTGGATTCTGGGCTCCCCCGGTGGCCGCTTGTGGAATTGGACTTGTCTTCCTCTTTCCTGTTTCACCTGGTTCCATCAGTAGTGGGTGTCGCTATTTAAGCTCATTTCTCTGGTGGTTTCTTGCCGGTCAACAATGTTATCTGATGCCTCTCAGTGCTTGTTCCTGCTTCTAGACAACTACTAGATAAGTTGGACTTTTGTCCATGTTTTGTTTTGCCTATTTGTTCCAGTTCACAGCTGAAGTTTTGTTACTGTGTCTGGAAAGCTCTCGTTGATCAGGGATTGCTACTCTGGCGTTATGAGTTAATGCCAGAGTTTAAGGTAATCTCTGGATGGTGTTTTGTTAGTGTTTTTCTGCTGACCATGAAAGTATACTATCTGTCTTCTGCTATCTAGTAAGCGGACCTCAAATTTGCTAAGACTATTTTCCTGCTGCGTTTGTTGTTTCATCTGAACTCACCGTCATTATATGTGGGGGGCTACTGTCTTCTTTTGAATATTTCTCTAGAGGTGAGCCAGGTCTTATATTTCCCTCTGCTAGCTATTTAGGTCTTAGGCCAGAGCTGGGCATCTAGCGATAAATAGGAAATGCTACCTGGCTATTTCTAGTTGCGCGACAGGCTTAGTTCATGGTCAGTATAGTTCCATCTTCCGAGAGTTTGTCCCTCTATAGGCTTGCTATGATCTCTGCCTGCAGAGATCATGACAGTTTGACCGGCCAATAAAGTGTTAAAAACCCAGGTTGAGAAAGGAGAGTTATAAGAAGTCTGCTGGAATTTTTTTTTTTTTTTTTTTTCCTCCAGTCTGCCTTGCTGCAGTCTTTTTTCTCTCTCTCCTCCTAATCTCTGTATGCTCTGTGTGCACCTGACAATAATGGATCTCCAGAGTGTAACTGCGGGTTTGAATAATCTCATCACGAAAGTACAAAATTTACAAGATTTTGTGGTACATGCTCCGGTATCTGAGCCGAGAATTCCTTTGCCGGAGTTCTTCACAGGGAATAGAGCTAGCTTCCAGAATTTCCGAAATAATTGTAAGCTTTATTTGTCCCTGAAGTCTCGTTCAGCTGGAGACCCTGCTCAGCAGGTTAGGATTGTGATTTCCTTGCTCAGGGGTGACCCTCAAGATTGGGCCTTCTCATTGCCAGCAGGGGATCCTGCGTTACGCGATGTGGATGCGTTTTTTCTGGCCTTGGGCTTGCTTTATGAGGAACCTCATTTGGAACTTCAGGCAGAAAAAACTTTGATGGCACTATCTCAGGGGCAAGACGAAGCTGAAGTTTTCTGCCAAAAATTCCGTAAATGGTCTGTGCTTACTCAGTGGAATGAGTGCGCCTTGGCGGCAACTTTCAGAGAAGGTCTCTCTGATGCCGTTAAGGATGTTATGGTGGGGTTCCCTTTGCCTGCAGGTCTGAATGAGTCCATGACAATGGCTATTCAGATTGATAGGCGTCTGCGGGAGCGCAAACCGGTGCACCATCTGGCGGTGTCTATGGAAAAGACGCCAGAAAGTATGCAGTGTGATAGAATTCTGTCCAGGAGCGAGCGACAGAATTTTAGACGGAAGAATGGATTGTGTTTCTATTGTGGGGATTCTACTCATGTTATATCAGCATGCTCTAGGCGTACAAAGAAGCTTGATAAGTCTGTTTCCATTGGCACCATTCAGTCTAAGTTTATTTTGTCTGTAACCCTGATTTGCTCTTTGTCATCCATTGCCACGGACGCCTATGTTGACTCTGGCGCCGCTCTGAGTCTTATGGATTGGTCCTTTGCCAATCGTTGTGGTTTTGATTTAGAGCCTTTGGAGACTCTTATTCCTCTGAGGGGGATTGACTCCACCCCATTGGCTAATAATAAACCACAATGCTGGACACAAGTAACCATGCGTATCGATCCGGATCACCAGGAGATTATTCGTTTCCTGGTGCTGTATAATTTACATGACGATTTGGTACTGGGATTGCCATGGTTGCAGTCTCACAACCCAGTCTTGGACTGGAGAGCAATGTCTGTGTTGAGCTGGGGATGTAAGGGTATTCATGGGGACGTACCTTTGGTTTCTATTTCGTCGTCCATTCCCTCTGAAGTCCCTGAGTTCCTCTCTGATTATCAAGACGTCTTTGACGAACCCAAGCTTGGGTCGTTACCTCCGCACCGTGAGTGCGATTGTGCCATAGATTTGATACCGGGTTGTAAATATCCAAAGGGTCGTTTGTTTAATTTGTCTGTGCCGGAACATGCTGCTATGCGGGAATATATAAAGGAGTCTTTGGAAAAGGGACATATTCGTCCATCTTCTTCTCCCTTGGGAGCTGGGTTTTTCTTTGTCTCAAAAAAAGACGGCTCTTTGAGACCATGTATTGATTATCGGCTTCTGAATAAGATCACTGTTAAGTATCAATACCCATTGCCATTGCTTACTGATTTGTTTGCTCGTATAGAGGGTGCTAAGTGGTTCTCTAAAATTGATCTTCGTGGGGCGTATAATTTGGTGCGGATCAGGCAGGGGGATGAGTGGAAGACCGCATTTAATACGCCCGAGGGCCACTTTGAGTATTTGGTCATGCCTTTTGGTCTTTCTAATGCCCCTTCAGTTTTCCAGTCTTTTATGCATGATATTTTCCGCGATTTTCTGGATAAATTTATGATAATATATCTGGATGATATTCTGATTTTTTCTGATGACTGGGACTCTCATGTCCAGCAGGTCAGGAGAGTTTTTCAGGTTCTGCGGTCTAATTCTTTATGTGTGAAGGGGTCTAAGTGCGTTTTTGGGGTCCAGAAAATTTCCTTTTTGGGGTATATTTTTTCTCCCTCTTCCATTGAGATGGATCCCGTCAAGGTGCAAGCTATTTGTGACTGGACTCAGCCCTCCTCTCTTAAGGGTCTTCAGAGATTTTTGGGCTTTGCCAACTTTTACCGCCGATTTATTGCTGGTTTTTCGGATGTCGTTAAACCACTGACTGATTTGACCAGACAAGGCGCTGATGTTGCTAATTGGTCCCCTCATGCTGTAGAGGCCTTTCAGGAGCTTAAGCGCCGTTTTGCCTCTGCCCCTGTGTTGCGTCAGCCTGATGTGAATCTGCCTTTTCAGGTTGAGGTTGACGCTTCGGAGATCGGAGCTGGGGCAGTGTTGTCGCAGAAAGGTTCCGACTGCTCCGTCATTAGGCCTTGTGCCTTCTTTTCTCGCAAATTTTCGCCCGCAGAGCGGAATTATGATGTTGGGAATCGGGAGCTTTTGGCCATGAAGTGGGCGTTTGAGGAGTGGCGCCATTGGCTCGAGGGGGCTAGGCATCAGGTGGTGGTATTGACTGACCACAAAAATTTGATTTATCTTGAGACTGCCAGACGCCTGAATCCTAGACAGGCGCGCTGGTCTTTATTTTTTTCTCGCTTTAATTTTGTGGTGTCATACCTACCGGGTTCTAAGAATGTTAAGGCAGATGCCCTTTCTAGGAGTTTTGACCCGGACTCTCCTGGTAATTCTGAACCCACAGGTATCCTTAGGGAGGGAGTAATTTTGTCGGCCGTTTCTCCTGATCTGCGGCGGTCCTTGCAAGAGTTTCAGGCGGATAGACCGGATCGTTGTCCGCCTGATAGACTGTTTGTTCCGGATGATTGGACCAGCAGAGTCATCTCTGAGGTACATTCTTCTGCATTGGCAGGTCATCCCGGAATTTTTGGTACCAGGGATTTGGTGGCAAGATCCTTCTGGTGGCCTTCCCTGTCACGAGATGTGCGAGTCTTTGTGCAGTCATGTGACGTTTGTGCTCGGGCCAAGTCTTGTAGTTCTCGGGCTAGCGGACTGCTGTTGCCCTTGCCTATTCCTAAGAGGCCTTGGACACACATCTCGATGGATTTTATTTCAGATCTGCCTGTTTCCCAGAAGATGTCTGTCATCTGGGTGGTCTGTGACCGTTTCTCTAAAATGGTCCATTTGGTTCCTCTGCCCAAGTTGCCTTCTTCTTCTGAGTTGGTTCCTCTGTTTTTTCAGAATGTTGTCCGATTGCACGGTATTCCTGAGAATATTGTTTCTGACAGAGGTACCCAATTTGTGTCTAGATTTTGGCGGGCATTCTGTGCTAGGATGGGCATAGATTTGTCTTTTTCGTCTGCTTTTCACCCTCAGACTAATGGCCAGACCGAGCGGACTAATCAGACCCTTGAGACATATCTGAGGTGTTTTGTCTCTGCTGACCAGGATGATTGGGTTGCTTTTTTGCAATTGGCAGAGTTCGCCCTCAATAATCGGGCCAGTTCTTCCACCTTGGTGTCCCCGTTTTTCTGTAATTCGGGGTTTCACCCTCGATTTTCCTCCGGTCAGGTGGAATCCTCGGATTGTCCTGGAGTGGATGCGGTGGTGGAGAGATTGCATCACATCTGGGGGCAGGTTATGGACAATTTGAAGTTGTCCCAGGAGAAGACTCAGCGTTTTGCCAACCGTCATCGTCGTGTTGGTTCTCGGCTTTGTGTTGGAGATTTAGTGTGGTTGTCTTCTCGTTTTGTCCCTATGAGGGTCTCTTCTCCTAAGTTTAAACCTCGGTTCATCGGCCCTTATAGAATATTGGAGATTCTTAATCCTGTTTCTTTCCGTTTGGACCTCCCTGCGTCCTTTTCCATTCATAACGTTTTTCATCGGTCGTTATTGCGCAGGTATGAGGTACCTGTTGTACCTTCAGTTGAGCCTCCTGCTCCGGTGTTGGTTGAGGGTGAGTTGGAGTACGTTGTGGAGAAAATTTTGGACTCTCGTGTTTCCAGACGGAAACTCCAGTATCTGGTCAACTGGAAGGGTTACGGCCAGGAGGATAATTCTTGGGTCAATGCATCTGATGTTCATGCTTCTGATCTTGTTCGTGCCTTCCATAGGGCTCATCCTGGTCGCCCTGGTGGATCTGGTGAGGGTTCGGTGCCCCCTCCTTGAGGGGGGGGTACTGTTGTGAATTTGGATTCTGGGCTCCCCCGGTGGCCGCTTGTGGAATTGGACTTGTCTTCCTCTTTCCTGTTTCACCTGGTTCCATCAGTAGTGGGTGTCGCTATTTAAGCTCATTTCTCTGGTGGTTTCTTGCCGGTCAACAATGTTATCTGATGCCTCTCAGTGCTTGTTCCTGCTTCTAGACAACTACTAGATAAGTTGGACTTTTGTCCATGTTTTGTTTTGCCTATTTGTTCCAGTTCACAGCTGAAGTTTTGTTACTGTGTCTGGAAAGCTCTCGTTGATCAGGGATTGCTACTCTGGCGTTATGAGTTAATGCCAGAGTTTAAGGTAATCTCTGGATGGTGTTTTGTTAGTGTTTTTCTGCTGACCATGAAAGTATACTATCTGTCTTCTGCTATCTAGTAAGCGGACCTCAAATTTGCTAAGACTATTTTCCTGCTGCGTTTGTTGTTTCATCTGAACTCACCGTCATTATATGTGGGGGGCTACTGTCTTCTTTTGAATATTTCTCTAGAGGTGAGCCAGGTCTTATATTTCCCTCTGCTAGCTATTTAGGTCTTAGGCCAGAGCTGGGCATCTAGCGATAAATAGGAAATGCTACCTGGCTATTTCTAGTTGCGCGACAGGCTTAGTTCATGGTCAGTATAGTTCCATCTTCCGAGAGTTTGTCCCTCTATAGGCTTGCTATGATCTCTGCCTGCAGAGATCATGACAGCCTCCCCTCTAACATTCTCGCACCCCTCTAATCTATTCTAAACTCTGCTGCCCGACTAATCCACCTGCCCCCCGCTATTCCCCGGCCTCTCCCCTCTGTCAATCCCTTCACTGGCTCCCCATTGCCCAGAGACTCCACTACAAAACCCTAACCATGACGTACAAAGCCATCCACAACCTGTCTCCTCCATACATCTGTGACCTCGTCTCCCAGTACTTACCTACACGCAACATCCGATCCTCACAAGATCTCCTTCTCTACTCCCCTCTTATCTCCTCTTCCCACAATCTTATACAAGATTTCTCTTGCGTATCACCCCTACTCTGGAACCCTCTACCACAACACATCAGACTCTTGCCTACCATCGAAACCTTCAAAAAGAGCCTGAAGACCCACCTCTTCCAACAAGCCTACAACCTGCAGTAACCACCGATCAACCAAACCGCTGCATGACCAGCTCTATCCTCACCTACTGTATTCTCACCCATCCCTTGTAGATTGTGAGCCTTCGCAGGCAGGGTCCTCTCTCCTCCTGTACCAGTTATGACTTGTATTGTTTAAGATTATTGTACTTGTTTTTATTATTTTAACCCTCCTCCCATGTAAAGCGCCATGGAATAAATGGCGCTATAACAAATAAATAATAATAATTATTATTATTTATGAAGATTTTAGAATAATACAATGAATACACAAAATTCATCTGGCCGGGAGCAACCAATTAGCAAAGCGTGGTTCAAATCCCACGCTAATTCGTGGCCGGAGTGCGCCTGTTGCTGATTGTTCACGGCCAGCCACGTAGTATATAGCACAGATATGAAGTTTATAGCACAGCCACGTAGTATATAACACAGCTCACATAGTATATAACAGCCCACGCAGTATATAACACAGCCCATGTAGTGTATAACACAGCCCATATAGTATATAACACAACCCAAGTAGAATGTAGCACAGCCCACGTAGTATATTGCACAGCCCACGTAGTATATTGTACAGCCCACGTAGTATATTGCACAGCCATGTAGTATATTGCACAGCCCATGCATTATATAACACAGCCACATAGTATATTACACAGCCCATATAGTATATAGCACAGGCACATAGTATATAGCACAGCCCACATAGTATATTGCACAGCCCATATAGTATATTGCATAGCCACATAGTATATTGCACAACCATGTAGTATATAGCACGGCCACATAGTATATTGCACAGCCCACTCAATATATTACACAGCCACGTAGTATATTACACAGCCCATGTAGTATATAGCACAGTGACGTAGTATATAACACAGCCCATGCAGTATATAACACAGCCACATAGTCCCACATAGTATGTAGCACAGCCAAGTAGTAGAAAGCACAGCCACGTAGTGTATTGCACAGCCACGTAGTATATTGCACAGCCACATAGTATATTGCAGAGTCCATGTAGTATTTTGCAAAGTCCACGTAGTATATTGCACAATCCACGTAGTATATAGCACAGCCCACGTAGCATATAACATAGCCACATAGTATATTACATAGCCCACTTAGTATATAGCACAGCCCATGTAGTATATTGCACAGCCTACGTAGTATATTGCACAGCCCACGTAGTATATTGCACAGCCATGTAGTATATTGCACAGCCTATGCATTATATAACACAGCCACGTAGTATATTACACAGCCCACATAGTATATAGCACAGGCACATAGTATATAGCACAGCCCACATAGTATATTGCACAGCCCATATAGTATATTGCATAGCCACATAGTATATTGCACAACCATGTAGTATATAGCACGGCCACATAGTATATTGCACAGCCCACTCAATATATTACACAGCCACGTAGTATATTACACAGCCCATGTAGTATATAGCACAGTGACGTAGTATATAACACAGCCCATGCAATATATAACACAGCCACGTAGTCCCACATAGTATGTAGCACAGCCAAGTAGTAGAAAGCACAGTCACGTAGTGTATTGCACAGCCACGTAGTATATTGCACAGCCACATTGTATATTGCACAGTCCATGTAGTATTTTGCAAAGTCCACGTAGTATATTGCACAATCCACGTAGTATATAGCACAGCCCACGTAGCATATAACATAGCCACGTAGTATATTACACAGCCCACTTAGTATATAGCACAGCCACGTAGTATATTGAACAGCTGACGCAGTATATAACACAGCCCATGCAGTATATAGCACAGCCAGGGCCAGACTGGGACTAAAATTCAGCCCTGGCATTTGAAGTTACACAGGCCCACTTGTCACATGGTGACTGCATAATATCTTTGTACACTTGTAGGCAGGGGGGCCGGTTTTAGGCAAAGTGGGTCCCTAGGCAAAGTTTAAAATGGGGCCCCAAATGCTAACATATTGCACATCACACAAAAGCATTTCGGTTGTATTTACATGCGCTGAGTTCAGGCCGCTAAATGCGTTTGATCGACAATACTGAAGTTATTCTACGCTTGTTTCCCAGCCTCTTTCCACCATCTTAGAAAGAATGATGGTGCAGAGCCATCACTAATAGATCACTAACAGATCCCCACACAGTACCATGCTATCAGTAGCACATCTACAGTTTACACCGGCGATGTGCTGCTGAGAAAAAGTATTTTTGTTCCTGCAAAAACAATCTGAATATGCAGCATTTTACTTGTTTAGTAAAATACACCCCATAGTCCTCCATATATTATAATGTGCACCACAGTCCTCCATATAGTATAATACACTCCCTATAGTCCTCCATATATTAAAATACACTGCTCAGTCCTCCACATAGTATAATACACTCCTCATAGTCCTCAATATAGTATAATGCACTGCCATAGTCATCCATGTAGTACAGTTCACTTCCCATAGTATAATGCACCCCATAGTTCTTCATATAGTATAACGTATTCCCCATAGTCCTCGATACAGTATAATGCAGCCCACATACAGTATAATGTAGCCACCACCCTACAGAGTATAAAGCAGCCACCTCAGAGTAAAATGCAGCCACCCCAGAAAATAATGTAACCCCCCATTGAATATAATGCAGCCCCCCTCATAGTTTAATGCAGCCCCCTCATAGAGTATGATGCAATCACCCCTCATAGAATATAAATATAATACAGCCCCCCATAGAATATAATGTAGCCCTGAATAGAATAGAATACAGCCCACCTCCCCATAGAATATAATGCAGCTCCATCAAAGAGTATGATGCAATCATCCCTCATAAAATCTAATACAGCCCCGCATAGAATAGAACACAGCCCACCTCCCCATAATGTATAATGTAGCCCCCATAGAATATAATGCAGCCCCCTATAGTATATAAGACAGCCTCCCCCATAGAATATAATATACCCCCATAGTATATAACACAGCCTCCCCCATAGAATATAATATACCCCGCAATAGTATATAACACAGCCACATAGTATATAACACAGCCTCCCCATAGAATATAATATACCCACATAGTATATATCAAAGCCCGCATAGTATATAGCACAACCTGCATAATATAGCACAGCCCGCGTAGTAGTATACAGCACAGCCTGCGTAGTAGTATACAGCACAGCCCGTGTAGTAGTATACAGCACAGTCCGCATAGTAGTATACAGCACAGCCCACACAGTAGTATATACAGCACAGCCCACACAGTAGTATACAGCACAGCCCACACAGTAGTATATACAGCACAGCCCACACAGTAGTATATACAGTGCAGTCCACACAGTAGTATACAGCACAGCCCACACAGTAGTAGTATACAGCACAGCCCACACAGTAGTATATACAGCACAGCCCACACAGTAGTATATACAGCACAGCCCACACAGTAGTATATACAGCACAGCCCACACAGTAGTATATACAGCACAGCCCACACAGTAGTATATACAGCACAGCCCACACAGTAGCATATACAGCACAGCCCACACAGTAGCATATACAGCACAGCCCACACAGTAGTATATACAGCACAGCCCACACAGTAGTATATACAGCACAGCCCACACAGTAGTATATACAGCACAGCCCACACAGTAGTATATACAGCACAGCCTACACAACTGTAACTGAGGCAATGACAGACTAGCACAGCCCACATCTCATCTCTCCTCCCCCTGATAATGGCCCCACAGTCCAGTAAAAAAAACAAAAAAAAACACACTCCTCACCTCTCTTCTTGCCCGTGCTGCTCCCTTCTCCTGTCTCGGTGGCTGCAGTCTGCCCGGGACACAGCAGGTGCACGATGATATGTAATCACGCACCTGCAGTGTCAGAGGCAGAGCGGGAAATGATGGGAGAGGGAGCATCAGCAGACGCTCTCTCCTCCATCATTGCATTGAAATGTACCGGCGTCATTTACGCCGGTATAGTTGAATGCGGCGGCGGCGGCACTGGCTAAGGGAGGGGGGAAGAGTGCAGTGGCCCACTACTGGCACCGACCATTCTGGCATTTGCCAGAAGTGCCCGATGGCACATGGTGCATAAATTGGTGCATAGGCAGCATCAATAGTAAAAAGTTGGTCACACAGAGGGTTAATGGCAGCGTTAACGGACTGCCTTACACTGCATTGAGAAAAATATTCATAACCGATGACAGCTAATTGGTGGAAATTATAGAATTGATTTGAAGCAAATTGAAGTCACTTCAAAATTCACCCCCAAAAATATTTTTCTAGATTTCTAATTATTAACAATTTGTCATGCTCCAATTCAGAAAAATGGCAGGTGACCATCCTCAGTTTTGCTATTTTCATTTTACTTTTGTGAAAGTGTGAACAAAAACACTCGACTCCCCCCCCTTTCTTCATCCCTCCTGCTGTGCAACTACTTCTGGCTCTGATCACTCTTCACAGATTTTCAGTTACTCCTGCATTGACTAGGCCTCATGACATCATAAGAAGATGCCTATATATGTAAGGATTATTTTTACTTACCTGACCTGTGCATCTGTCAAAAATGACTTCTGGTTATTTGGGCACAAAAAGTGTACCACCAGATATTTATTTACATAAAAATGAACTTGGCATAACATGATGTTATATTTTTGAGGATGCTCCCCACCTATTAACATCAAATATAGAAAACAAATTATTGCCAATGTGGCCCTGGAATTATGCCGATAGAATTTTTATTCTACAAAACCTAGTTAAAGAGGTTGGTCACTACTTCTTTAATGATGACTTATCCTTGGGCTAGGCCATCAAAATCTGATAGGTGGATTTTCAACACACAACACCCCCACAGATCAGCTGTGGCTGGTTCCGAATTCAAGTTGCCAAATGATGCTGGAACACAGCAGCTGAGTCAGAATTATGGTGGCAATGTACAGGTTTAACATATCCACCCCTCCCATTCATTTGACTATGGGGTTGACCTGTAGTACCCAGCCACTATAGAAGTGATAGAGTTTCTGTGTTCCAGAAGCTTCTATTGATTGGCAAGAATGCCAGGTGTCGCACCCCCATCAATCTGATATTGATATCCATACAATAGGTCCTCCTTAAGATATCACATCAATAAAAATAGTAGTAGTCAAACCCTTTAGGCCAAGCTGTAGACATATGGCAGCTCTGACAGGAGCTAGCTGTCTGGAGGCTTCCTTCCTCCAAACACAGACAGAGGGAAAAAAGCAAGCTGGACATTTAATTCCCTCCAGCCACACCCTGGAGACTGAGATATGGTGGGTAGATGTCCTGCCCATCTCTGACCTACCCACCATAAAAGCCATGCCCATATAGCAACTGGATTGCTCTCAGCACATATCATGCTGGAGAAAACACTTATGGCTTTCACATCATGCACATATCTCCCCTCATGTACGGCACCAGTACCCTGTCACACTGCTCTCAAATTGGGTAGCACAAACCTGGTGACAGCTTCCCAATAAACGCAGGTGGATTTCTGAAACATGGTCATTCAAATTATCTGCCCATATCCATTTTTGGACCATATTTCAGAAATTTAGCCTCCATCTGATGTGTCAAGGTTGTTTAGATGGAGCCTTTTGATAAGCATTCTCTTATGAGAAGAAAATGTTATCTTGCAAAATACAAATACAAATACCTAAAGAAAAGTATTACTGCAAGGCATTTCTTTTGCCGCCTGTGACAAATATGCCGTTCCAGAATAATATAACTTGTCAAACAAAAAACCTGTCAAACAAAATCTTTGCTGGAATAGCTATATTTTTTTGTGCCATGTTTCTGTTTGGCAACTTTGTAAGAAAGTAAATGCATGTAAATATTATTTCAATCCTGTCCAAGAATGTGACCAACTTCTTTTTTTCCCTTTGGTACATTCTGTGCTTTGTACACAACTGCTGATGTAATTAGGATAAGGTGCCTTGTATTCTTAGAAAATAGGATCAGTCTTGAATCACAAAGTAGGTCTCAAAGAAATAAACAAACTTAGATAAAAATACAGAATCGGATTAAACGGAAAGAAGGAAAAGGATGAATATATAATGGCGATATACAATAGGTTATCTATTCGGACACCTTTGAAAGTGACATTTAAGATCAAACAACCTCAATATCCAAATGTATGTTCTAAGACAAAGACTGAATATTGTAATTCTTCATAATTGAGTGCAGATTATGATTTATGATGACACGATATTGTTGATGCAAAATATAATGGAAATAATTCATATTATAAATCAGTGGCATAACAGAAAATTTTATCTGCAATGAACATTAAGCTTCCCATCCTATTGCCGATTTACCCAGTCATTGCACCCCAATACTATAGACATGAGCTCACACTCTTCAATAAGATATTGTACAATGGGCACATCAGACTGGACCACTATTAGAAGACAAACCCATTGGGAGTTAACTTTGGAGTTCGGAGTCGACTTTGCTGCCAGTTTATTGCCAGTAACATTTATGATAGGGTTTATTTTTAACCCCTTTCTGACATGTGCCGTAATAATACGCACATGTCAGACTCCCTTTTTTGGTGCGAGCTCTGGCGCTGAGCCCGCACCTTTTTGGGCACATGACAGCAGATCTGTACAGCTGACGTGCTGCAACATCCACAGGTGAAATCGCTCACGACTGTTAACTAGTTAAATGCCGCTGTCAATCTCTCTTACAGGAAGGGCATCACTGGCTCCACCCATCATGATTGCGGATTACCAATGACCGGCATGACAACCAGAGGTCTGCAGAAGACCTCTGTGGTTTTCATTGCCAGATTGCTATGAATGCCGCCCTGTGGTCAGCTCTTTATAGTATAATAGTGTATACACTATTTAGATATCTATATAATAATTATTCTTTATTTTTTTCATATTATATTTATTGTTATGTTTATTATGTTTTTGGGTCTAGAGAAACCCAAAAGCATAATATGGGACAATAAATTCAAGGAGAATAACTTCTCCCCAAATTACATTTTCAGGGCAAAACTGCACTAACAGGTGAATTCAAATTTGGTCTGATTTGCTCATACTTTGTGTTTTGGATTTTGAAAATAATTTGGTCCTACTTTTTCATAGTCCATAATCAAGGGTTGCTACATTGTGTGCCATTGTATTTTGAATACACCTCTATATCCCATTTTTTTTATCTTTGATTGGTCACAAGGGGACCGGAGGATCTGGAGCAGCTAACGTCTTTATGAGCCTGTGTTAGGGATCAATCTGGTGAGTAAATTTGAATAGAATTTATCTCCTTATATCCAGATAAGACCCTATTACATTTTTATTTCCTTCTAGCCTTTTACCGATTGTATTTTGAATAACATCTAATAAAACTCATAAAAAAATAGTAAATGAAATATCCCAATTTACTACGATTTGAAAATCAAAATGGGTTGTTCTATGCAATATAAACAATTAAGCATTTTTCTGAAAACAGAGTCACCCCTGTCCCGAATTGTCTCAGGAATGGCAGCTCAACTTCATTTAAGTGAGAAGTCATACCACGCGATGACAGGTCTGGCACTGTTTATGGAAGAAATAATCCCTATTTCTCTAACTCTCTAAATCCCCTCTAATCATTTTATTCTGCCATCATTGGGTTAATTGCTCCTATTGTTACAGTATATAGAGAGAAAGGAAAAGAAAGCCATCAAGTATGGTAGAGCGCTATGATGTCATGACTGCAATCCAGATAACGAAAGAAACTGGCAGAAAAGTAAATTAAAAGCGATGGATAAATGGGATTTCTGATTGACGGCTGAACTGTCTCTCCATTGACATTGATGGCTCCCTCGTCTGCTGGCTGCTCGCTTTTGCTGGCTGCTCAATTATAGAAGTAAAAACAAAGCCAAGATCCATCTAACGGAAAAGAAATCCAGTGCGAAAATCCTGCTGTGTTTTATCTTATTTCTAACTCAAACTAGTTTATTTTTAAGCTCACATACAGGAGAGCTGAGCATGTTTAACCGTTTCCTTTTTCATTACAATAAGTCACAATCAATTAGAACACCTTTATTTGAGGTTTTAAAATTCTAATTAGAGACGAGCAAATTGAATCAATGGGAATTTAAATTTTGGCGAATTTTTAAAAATTTCCTGAACCAATGGAATTTAAACAATTTGTGATTTTATTTGCGCAAATTGTCTAAAATGGCTCCCACCAGTTTACACATTGCAGGAGATTTTCTTCAGCCAGAGATGACCTTGCAAGCAGGTAGGATGTGTTTTTTTTTCCATAAAGTGTTGAAGCTATTACATTACTTGATTTACCACAGCCAATAATGAGGGATTATCAAAGGCTGTAAAAAAGGCAGAAACAGGGAATGCAGCAGCCATTTTTTTGGTGAATCTCGATAGGGAGAGGACATCAAAACTTAAAATTTGAGATAGGGGGAGAAAAACCATAAAACACTTAATAAACTATACATATGTTGTGTGACAGCACAGCAGTGAAGAACAGTTACAATTCCTTCACCTAAGATCATCTATGCTGAACTCACTGACATTTTTAAGGCTGTATGTGCATTAAAGAGATTGAAAGGCATTGAATACAGTCCTAGGAATCCTCAGAGTGCTACACAGGACATTGGAGGCTTTACAGTACTTTTCTTTTGCTGTGAATTAACGATGTCACAAATTGAATTTTTTTAAATAATGTATTGCATCTACCAAACCTGAATTTTAAAACATTCACTCAAATGTAATATTACACTGTGCTAATTAATAATAATAATAATAATAATAATAATAATAATCTTTATTTTTATATAGCGCAGACATATTCACAGCGCTTTACAGTTTGCATACATTCTCATCGCCGTCCCCGATGGGGCACACAAGCTAAATTCCCTCTCAGTATGTATTTGGCATTGAAATTGAATAATAATAATTGACTAATTGAAAGTAATAATATGTACATGTTTTGGTACTACAGACACAGAGTTGTTTTTTGTTTGTACTTCCTGCTTTTAAAAATTGTTGTACATTTATTGTTCATAATGATTCCGAAAAAGGCTTTCAACGCATGACAACCCCTTTAAAGAGAATCTGTTAGCAAGTTTTTGCTGTCATATGAAGATAGAGTGGGGTAGGGGTAAGAACACAGAATGCAATGATAATTCGCATATGAAGTTATTTATTTATTGCTGTGACTAGCTGGTGTGCATTTGCAAGTCTGACTCCGCCCCTCTTCTGATAAGCAGCTTACTATCTACAGAGGATGTACATACAGAGGCTGGTGTGGGCGTGGTTAGCTTTCTCACCTCTGCTGCATTGCTAAACCTAAGAACTTTGATTGTGTCACAACTGCAGCACCCAATAAACTAAGTGATACATCATTGTATTTGGAGTCTTTTTGCCTACATCATGCTGCTGTCAGATTAGGTAGCAAAAACCTGCTGACAGATTACCTCTAAGAAGATAGAAATGGTGGTTATTGTAAATCTAAGGATAGGTATGAAGAAAGATCCATATCATCGTTATGTAAAGCCTTTTACATTGATATTCCGAGAAAAATGAAGCATTTGTAGGAAACTGATGAAAGGTAAAAAACCACTGATAGTCGTAAACTATAATTTACATTTTCAAGGCTTTATAAAAGAATCTGTCAGCAAAAAGCATTGTATTCAGAGGACTCTATACGGGATTATTTGCTTACTTAAATGAACAGTCTCATTTTCTTTGATATCATTTGCATTCTTATCTGGGTTACTCTATTATCTTGTCTAATGTTGTATGGAAGTCCTATAGTGGAAGTACTAATTAAAAGCCATTTTAATCCTTTCTTGGGAAGGGTTTTGTCATTGTAAGTACGCTGCGGTATACAATGATTATATTTTGAGGTATGACTGGTGAAATCCCAAAACCCCTTACTGCTTAATGCTGCTAATGCTACTTAATAGAAAACACTAACATGAAAATAGATTACTTCACATGGTATGAAAAGAAACATATTGTAACTTGGCATGTATTTTGAATAAGAATATGCAATTTATACCTCTTCTCAGACTACTTTTGTATAATTTGTCTTTGGGTAGCGTAAATCATGGCACATGATTTTTCCTTAAAAAAACCTTACGAAGGTCAATGGAGCATTTATTAAGTGTAGAGGGAAAGCGCTTCTAGCATCTAAATAGAAGAGTTCTTTACAGCTAGAGCAGTCATACTGTGCGATGCCTGACCCCAAGAGGTAGTAATGGTAGACAGTACATCAGCATTAAAAAAGGGCTGGATGCTTTTCTCACCACAAATGGCATTGTGGATGAAAAATAATCAAGTGATAGAGAATGTA
Organism: Ranitomeya variabilis; assembly: GCF_051348905.1. Classification (NCBI taxonomy): domain Eukaryota; kingdom Metazoa; phylum Chordata; class Amphibia; order Anura; family Dendrobatidae; genus Ranitomeya; species Ranitomeya variabilis. Next base: position 529,113,529 of record NC_135237.1, on the reverse strand, counting down.
TAACTGGTGGAGAAAGGATGAACTCGGTGGACCGGAGTCTTTTTTTTAACCTTATTATAATGTAAACTTACATAGAGGTAAACTCCTTTTTGCTAAGAAGATGGTGTCTTAGTACTTGAGAACACACCAGATCTATTTTACAGTCAGGAAGCACTTGAGTTGAGCTTGGGGTTCTCATTACCCTATCAACTTTATCAACATGTCCACAATGCTGAGAATTCTGGGGAGTCCAAGGAATGCTTGTGCACCATCAGTGATCTCCTAGGAAGAGAAGAATAGAAAGGGTTAGTACATACTTACCAACTCTCATGCTTCTTCTCTAAGCAGCCCTTCTGGAAGGTTTATTGTGCATGATGCATTAATATTTTGTCATCAGATGAAATGTTGGCTTTCAAGCACACATTTATTTGGTGTGGGATAGGAATGGATGGGCACATGGAAGATGAGTGAAGAGGTGGGTCTACAAAGGGATGTGAGGATGGGGTGAACATTTGCTGCTTCACACACTGCCTCCCATAAGTTCCTAAAAGTTGACAAGTATTGATTAGTACAATTGGTGAAATTGCAATACTAACAATTGATTTAGCTTGTGTAGATGATCCAGTCTGGGCACACATTTTAAACTATTTGTCACTTAAACTTACAATATTAAAGGTTTGCTCTCAAAATAGCAAGTTATTCCTTATCCAATGAATAGGGGATAACTTGTTGAGTGCTGAATTTCCAAGTACAGGGATCCCCAGGTGAATCTGACATTGGTATTCTGAAACCCGAAGAACAGGGATCATCAGCCCCATCTAGTAGAATACTCTAGGTTTACATACTTGCTCTTTGCTCTTTGATATTAGACTGCTAAAAAAAGCCAAAAACTCTATTGGTTTTCTACGGCAGTCTCCATAGACAATGACCGAATTGGAGGTTAAGCATGATCACCTTTGCTCCATTCAATACGGGGCTGCAAAGACCCATTCTTGAAGTTTCAGACTCCAGACCGTCAGATCACTGGAGTTACCAGCAAGTTATCCCATTTCCTATGGCTGCGGGATGACTTTTTTATTTTAGGTAGCTCTAAAAAAACATACAAATATTATAATGGATCCCTCCAGCTTTTCACCCCAAGTCATAGATGCAAAGAACATCTTTCACTTTGGGAGGCTTAACGTGACCAAAATAGTGTAGCTTTCATTTTTAGTAGATGTACAGTAATACTTAAATTTAATGTATATCACTATTTTGCATGGATTAAGCACTGAGCTGTATTTTGCATATGTTACATGATGATGTTCCAGTTACCGTATATATTCGTGTATAAGCCAAGTTTTTCAGTCCCTTTTTTTGGCTGAAAAAGACCCCACTCGGCTTATACACGATTCACGGTCCCAGTGCTGAGGTCCCTGGCATCTCTGGAACATGTCTGCACTCCCCTGCAGCCTCAGTAAGTGTTCCAATGGCTGCTGACAGCGTCGGAAGTCGACGTTGGCACCAGGACAAGTGCCATTGTCTTGAGCAGGTGGGGACACCGGCGCACTATGGGGCCAGGTGCCTGTGCCACTACTTGCTCAGGACACCACCACACTGTGTCTTCCACATCCTCTGGCTGTGACGTTCAGGTCAGAGGGCTTGATGATGTGCTAGTGCATGCCCTCTGCCGAAACAGTCACTGCAGAGAACCAGCGACGCTAAGGAGCAGCAGGCAGTGACGAGAGGTGAGTATGTAATTTTTTTTTAATTGCAGCAGCAGCGACAGATATACAGTAATCATATCAGCATAAACTGCACTATATGATGAGCAGTATATGGGGCAATTTTCTATAGAGTATATTATGGGGCCATAGTCAACCTTTATGCAACATTATATGGGCCAAATTTTCTATGGAGCATCTTATGGGGCCGTAATCAACCTTTATACAGAATTGTATGGGGCAAATTTTGTATGGAGCATCTTATGGGGCATCATTAACATTTATGCAGCATTATATGGGGCATATTTTTCTATGAAGCATCTTATGGGGCCATAATTAATCTTTGTGCAGCATTATATGGGGCACATTTTTCTATGGGGCATTTGATGGGGCCATCATTAACCTTTATGGAGCATTATATTGGGCATATATTTGCATGAAGCATCTTATGAGGCCATCATTAACCTTTATGCAGCATTGTATGGGGCATAGTTTTTGTATGGAGCATCTTATGGGGCCCATCATGAACTTCATGGAGCATTATATGGGGAGTATTTTGTATGGAGCATATAATGGGGCTCCTGATTTAATATGGATATTAAAAACATTTAACCTACTGATGTCTCAATTAATTTTACTTTTATTGGTATATATTTTTATTTTTGAAATTTACCAGTAGCTGCTGCATTTCCCACCCTAGGCTTATACTCAAGTCAAAAAGTTTTCCCAGTTTTTGTGGCAAAATTAGGTAAATCAACTTATATTCGGGCCAGCTAATACTTGAGTATATATGGTATTCTGATTCCTGTATTTTATAATAACTCTAGCATTAAGTTTAGAACACATACTTATCTCGTTGTTCTCTTCCTTGTACCTATAATTGTCTAGTAGAGAAAAATCACATCACAAACTGCACATTCTGTAAAGAATCTAACAAAAAGTAGCAGAGTCAAAACTCTTGGAAATATTTTAATTGACACTGAAGTGAATTGGATGATGAAGTAATGTATTAATCAGAATTGTTTGTTTAGTTGGTAGTGTCGATTCAATAGTGCGAAAGACAGATTGTTCAGATAGAGACAAAGGTTTGGAATTTTCTACAAAATATTTATAGCCTATAGCCGAAAGTACTTCCGATTCACAATGGCTATTTATAGGAACTTAGGAAATCGCCTTAAACTCAGATACAACAATTTACAGTATTAGCTGTCAAGTATTGTTATGTTTTTGATGAAACAATTTACTATTGTTTAACTACTATATAGAGGCACAAAAGTATCTGTCACACCTAAGACCTGGTGCATTTGGAAGTGTAAATACTTCTTTTTGTGAAATAAGAAGGGTCCTTTATTAAATTGTTAATACTTTGATCTCCAAGTCACCTACCTGATTAGATCAGTGTTTCCCAAACCCTGCTCAGATGATCCATCAACATATCATGTTTTGAGGATTTCTTTAGTATTACACAGGTGAGAGAACCTGTTGCAGTTTTTGATACCTTGATAGTAATTTCATCACCTTTGAAATACCAAGGAAATCTTGAAAACATAATCTCTTGGGGGCCATGAGGACTGGAGCTTGGGAAACACTTGGTTAAATGATAGAATGAAACTTTTTCCAATGACCATCTCTTTGAGAAGATCATCTCTATCCAGACCATTATTCTGTTATGTGTTTTCAGCTCAAATCTTCTATATATTTTGGTATCCACTTTTTTAGATGAATTTTAGGCGGTTGGTTCAAAACTTTAAAGGAAAGAAAATAGCACTCCAGAAAGAAGGTTCTGGTGCTCAAATAGTTTCTCCATCCTTCCAACACAATAAGAAGACATTGACACTCAATTACTAAATCTATTGCAAATTAGATGAGATTTTTTTACATGACACAAGAGGACAATGTGTGACATTTCATTAAACTCACATGACCTTCACCAAACATCTAATTGCAGATGGATTGGTGGTATATTGATCTTGTGGGATAGCGGGTATACAGCTAAGAACAAATAGCATTATTGAGTGTCGAGTTCTCTTTAATGGCTCAAAGATGTTTCACTGTATATATTTTTCTTTAAAATTCCCTATATTGCAGTGGTCTTCTCTAGAGATGAGTAAATTAATTTGTCAAAACATCGAACAAGTATCATATTTTAAGCCATTTGCTGGACCCGGTGAATTAAAAAAAAGTTATTTGGTTTAGGCAAATTGACTATAATGCCCATCACTATGTTACACATTGTCGATGATTGTATCAATCAAAAAAGGCTCACATGACCTTAGGAGGTCAGGTGATTATCCACATAATAACTTGCAGCTATCATATCATATGATTTAGGGCAAACAGTCAGGATGGACTATCATAACCAGCGATGAAATGACAGCAGTTGCAGAGGTCGCGGCCGGACCCATGCTGGTGAGCGGCCACTGACACAAGCACAAAGTTCAACTGGATGTGAAACACACAATATATTAAATTTTTTCACACACACAAAAATGCAGCTATATATTTGTATTTTGCAAGGGACTGCACAGCCCTAATCCCTGTCTACAGACTGTATTCTGCCACTGTCCCTCTTCCTGCAACTCTCTCTCCATCCATATACTAAATGCAGAATGTTTGTGATACAACAGCAAAGCAAATGATTAGCCCTTAGAAGGGCTGTTAGTAGGATGGTTCAGCTTCAGCACTAGTATCAATGCAACAGGACTCAGATTCATTATACTCTGCACACTGGCCTGGACAAGCACTCTCTCCCTCCAATACAAAATGTCACAGAGCTGTGCAATGGTGTCAGTCTGCAGAGCCGGGAGGCGCCTGTTCTTTTATAATACCTGATAATGTCACACAGTGGGCCAATCACAGTAATGCCATAACCAAAACACCAATGGCATTAGAGTCATGCGCAGGTAATTCACGCATGCTTATTGGATGTGTAACAGGTGCCAAACGTGCTGGGTGGGGAGTTTTACATTGAGCACCACCCAATGCTCGCCCAGCAATGAGCACATCAGAGCACTCAGATACTTGAGTGATATCCAATAATCACTGAGCATGTTTGCTCTTCCCTACGCATTGAACTTGCAATCTGTTTTTTTTAGAATTAAATTTCAACTCTTTTTTAGTTTAAAATTCTCGCTTCAATGCTGCTCCATCACATTTATCTCTCACATCTTTTTCCAATTTGACTTTTTTTCATTAGAAAATGAGCTGTGTCTCATTCCTTATTATTACGTTGTTTTACTCTTATCTACAGGACTTCTGTCATGCTGCACAAATTCTTTGGGACTCATTGCCCTTTACCAATGAATTTGATCTGTGCATTCCCAATTCTAAGTGTGTTTTGAGAATGTATTTCTTTATGGAGGCTTACTCTAGGCCACATCATTCTAGTAAATGAATCATACCAAACCTGACCTGATCACAGAAATGATCGTTCTAACCTATTCTCAGCTTGCCGACCATGCTACATTTAAATTTTATAATGACCCAGATACTGGCTGGTGACAAGTTCATGTAACTTTTTTTAGTATCCCCATTCCAAAAACAAACACGTTTTACTTTTCCCATTTCATTCAGATTGTGAGCTGTTATAGGTAGGGACCTTGTTTCCAGTAGAGTTGGTCTTCTCTGCTGCTATAGGGTGTAGCTTTTTTTGGCCAGCAGGGACATTTCTCCGGTAGGTAATAGGCTTTAATTGTTCTTTCATTTCTAGATTGAAAGCTGTTATGGACAGGGAACTCTTTCCTGTAGGTTGTAGTCTCTTATTATCCTCTCATCGGTACATTGAAAGCTCTTAATGGCTGGGGTCTCTCATCTCTCGATTGTATGATCTTATGGACAAGGGCTCCTTTCCTGTAGAGTGTTAGCTCATATGGGCAGGGGTCTCTCATATGTAGATTGTAGCTTTTATTGGCATGTACCTCTTATCTGTTGAATTGTAAGCTTTTATCTGCCGGGTTTCTCATCATCAGGTTGTAAGCTTCTATTGAAAGAGGCCCTTCTACTGTACAGTGCAAGCTCTAAAGGGCAAGATCTTCTCATTTTTATATTTTAGACTTTTATGGACAGGGTCCTGTCTTCTGAAGATTGAAAGCCCTTATGGGCAGGAGCCTCTCATCTGTAGATTGTAGCCTCTTAAGGACAGTTTCCCCTCTTCTGGGCATTGTAAGCTCTTATGAACCAAGTCCTTCATTTATCTTGTACCCTTTTATGAACAAGTGGACTACTGTATATTGTAAGCTCCTATAGACAGGGGCCTCTCTTCCTATTGTCTTGTTGCTCGACTCTTTATTTTTGTTCATTTTTCACTTTATCTTTGTGTTATATCCATTATTGCTTAAAGCGTAAGATTTCTCATTGTGGAGAGCAGAAAGTCAGTGTAAGGAGACTTATAGGCCATACAATGCTCCCCATGGGATTTAAATATACAAACTCAGAGAGGAAGAGGACTGGAAGTCTAGTGCCACTTATTGGACGATGCAATTCCAATAGTTGGTACAAGAGTCCCAGTCCTCTTTCTCTCAGAAAATATTATTTCTATGCTCCCCAAATGTAATACTTTGTGCACTATGTTGGTTCATATATACATATGCTTACATAGTTGTATATTTGAAAATAAAGGTTCGATATATGTAACAATTTGTATTTTTACGTCAAACTAAGTTTTTCCAGCCATTATATTTTATGCTGTTCTTTGAAGTCAGTATAACTATTTTTTCCTTTGATTCAGTGGAAAACTTTGATTAAAAAGCATTGATTCCACCACTAGCAAAATAAGGTACAAACTGACATTTTTTTTCCATCATTTCATTTTTTTTATTAAGGGTAATGGGTTAATGGTTAGAAATCTTAAGACAATGTAAGACCACTTAGCTTTACATTGATTACAGTTATTTATCTGCCCTCTAATAAAACCTCAATGATACCTCATTCTAGTTGGCTTACACACTTTAATATCAGCTTGTTACCTATACAATGTCACAAACCTGATGGTGCCCCGAGGCCCGAAACCCAGTGAAACAAATATATGTTCTTGTTCTAGACAAAACAAACAATATCATTCTGGTGAGTTATTTGCTGAGGGTCACGGATGAATATTGGCAATGGTTCTCTACAATTTTCACAGGAGCCAGCGCACTGTATTCTATATACGCATCATATATATCCTACAAAATTGCAAGAAAACAAATATTTAACTGAGCATTGTAAAATCTATAGGCTCACTGTATCCACTGTTACAATATGGTTTGTATGTTGCAGCAGTTCTTTGTTGCTGTCTTTGTGGCACAATAGACATTCTCATTTGTTGGCCAATTTTGTCTCTGTACTTCTTTTTACCTGGACTAATTGGATTACCTCCACTAATTGGATGATTATTTTAAAAACTTTAAGCATTTTTCTCAATTCTAAGGGTACTGTTACACAAAACGATTTACCAACGATCACGACCAGCGATACGTCACCGCTGTGCTCTGCTTTTACTTTACGGCCGGCAGTCAGTCAGTCAGTGCGGGAAGCAGACGGTGAGGGACCTGACGGACACCGGAATGTGAGTATGTACTGTTTGGGTTTTTTTACATTTACGATGGTAACCAGGGTAAACATCGGGTTACTAAGCGTGGCCCTGCGCTTAGTAACCCGATGTTTACCCTGGTTACAAGCGAATGCATCGCTGGATCGGTGTCACACACACCGATCCAGGGATGACAGCGGGAGATCCAGCGACGAAATAAAGTTCCAAATGATCTGCTACGACGTACGATTCTCAGCGGGGTCCCTGATCGCTGCTGCGTGTCAGACACAGCGATATCGTATGGATATCGCTGGAACATCACGGATCGTACCGTCGTAGCGACAAAAGTGCCACTGTGAGACGGTACCCTAATGGGAAACCTAAATCAACATAAGCAAGATTTTTGTTATTCAATCTCAGTATTCTTAAACCTTAAGCACTTTGTATGCCACAACATGGCCCCATATTATGGAAAATACCAGTAATAAGGAAAAGAGATGAGCGAATTTGTTCAGATTTGGTTCCGAATACGATCGGTATCGAAAATTGCTTTTGCAATATTTGTCGAACGCAGTAGAACGTCATTAGAGTCAATGGGAGTAGAAATTTCAGAATATGTTCGGAAAAGATCATGAAACATACATTTGGCACAAATAGTGTTCGAATATGGCACAAATATGTCAAAATCAGATTCGGGGACAAAACCCAAACAAATTCGCTCATCTTTAATAATCAATTGAATGGCACATGCCCTTAATTTTTCTGATTAATAAATCCATGTAGAGGTTCATTATAATAACTCCACAGACTGCTATGAATACTTTAAAGGGATTGGACACTACTTGTACAACTACTTCTTAAATTCTATATTACACTGTGTAAAATAAAAATAACAGATACTCACCTCCCTTGCTTGCACCATTTCACCAATATCAGCACTGGGTCTTCCCGGGTTCAATTGACATTGTTATGCCACGGAAGCACTATAAACAGTTTCCACTACATTTCTCGTACTTCCATCAGTTCTCCAGGGTTTGTCCAAAGGAAAAGTAGTCAAAGCAGCTCATTAATGGCCACTAATAGACTGCAATGTTCACGCAGTATCACAATGTCAACCGAGATTTGGAAGACCCAACCACAAAATTGCTGAAATGGCACAGGTGAGGGAGGTATATATTATTTAAAATGTTACAGTGTGAATGTAGTGTTTTAGAAGGTGTTAACCAAGTAGTGGAAAAAACCTTTAAGTTAAATAGAGGCATACATAAACACATCCTTGTGCATAAGCCCTTAGGGAAAATTCCAAATTGAATTGTAGTCCTATGAAAGCTGCAGTACCAGAAATGATTTAACAAGGTTATAATAGTTTGATGTAAACTGATTCCTGAAAAGTAAAAAATGATGGTGCCCACAATTTTTGCAAAAAAAGTTTAACTTTTCTACATAATATTCAAAAGTACCAAGAAATGTGGACATTAGAAGTGATTGAATCAATTTGAAGTGAATCTAATCCATGTTGAAGTTTTAGGGATTCTCAGAAACTACCGAATTGCAAAAATTTGTAATTTTGCTTTGCACAAATTGCCTAACATGGCCTCTACCACAGAATAACCTCAGATGTGCTTCCTCACAATGCTTTTCAGCTATTACACCACATGATATAGTAAAGGTAATCAGATATTGACTATCAGAGCCTGCACAAAAGCAAAATCATGAATTGCAGCAGTCGTTTGTGCCTTGTTTTTTGCTCACGTTTATTGTATTTGTCTATATTTGCCCCCTTTTCACATGTAAAGTGCCATGGAATAAATGGCGCTATAAAAATGTATAGTAATAATAATAATATGGAGACCGAGAGATCATTCTTCACAGCTTCACCATAGAGAGAAAGCCATAAAACACTGAATAAACTGTGCAGATAGTGTGTGACAGCACAGCACTAAAGATTAGTGTGTGAGGAATAGTGTCATACATAGAGGCTTTAGAGTAATTTTGAATTGTGTAAAATCTATTCTCCACAAATCAAATTTCCTGGAATATTTAGCAGATCTGGCAAATTCAAATTTCCCAAAATTTGCTCAACTTAAGTAAGTTTCGCAATTTGAATCTCCCGAGCCTCAGTGAAAAATCTCCAACAGGGCCCCCCAACTATAAAGGGTTTTTAAAAGTATTGATCTTCACCTATGGGCCCATTAAACCTTTTTCCCCCAGGCTTCAAGTCCCAGGTGGGACTGCAACCCCTACACCTACTATAGTCACTTCCCTGTCTCTATCGGACATTACTTAGTTTTAGACAAATGTATTAATACTAATGCCAAAAGAAAGGGCAAACTTTGTTACAAATCTACCCCTGCTTACAGTCATTTTCTGACTTTAGGTCAGTCCAAAAGGCATAAAAAATGATTAAGAAATGTGCATTTTTTTAATATATTTGTTACAATTCCCTTAAAAAAAGTTATTTTTTTTCAGCCTGGAGTATGAAATATGGGTCATTGTGTCAAATAACACTCAGCTGTATGTGTGTAATTGCAGAAATTCTTCCCTTCGAAATCTCACATTAATTTTACATGACAAGGTTTTACTTATTAATGCACATTTTGTGGGAATTTTGCATCCTGCCCATGCATCCTATCATAGATTAGGCAATATAATATTACTCACTGTACTATTACAGCTTCTGCTCACATGAGGAATATCATACTCAATTTAATCTATAATTCACAAAGACCTGAACAGATACTATAGAGATTCAATTCAGATGGATTTGGCTCCCGACAAGTAAATGTCTATTCAAGTATACCAAGCAAACAAGTTAATGACCCTCAAGTCTCCGAGTGGCTCTATAAATGTTTTATTGGCATCTGAAATTTTTATTAAAAATGCAGTTTTCTTTTAATGTTTAATACATAATAACCCGATGCTCCATCCTTTGGAAACATTGTTAGCATTAGAAAGCCGTTCTACCAATTCTGTTATTAATATTACTGCGGAGATTAAAACTCTGCCTATGTGCTACAAAAAGCTTTTTTTTCTTCAGCTGTAGGTCAATGGATAGCAGCTGATGCATCCCGAAGTAAATTATTTGGCTTACCTTCGAAAATGTTTGCTTTTTATCAACACAGTCGGACGTATTCTGCATAGAAATGATCTTTAATGGTTGGAGAAAGAGTTACATTGTTTGCTGTAAGCAAATATTAAAGATAAACACAAAAAAAAATTATATCCAGTGAGAGAGGAAAGCTTCTTTTCCCTGAGCCGGGCTATAGAGAGAGCCAACCTAATCAGTTTTACCCTTTGCATGCTATTGCAGGAGCATTCATCCGTGCAATGTAATCACAAAAAGATAAAAATGACTTGCTAAGAATTAAAGATTTCTAAGGTTGTTTTGAAATATTCCTAAGACTACTGAATAAGGTACTCAAACTTAATACTGGTCTCATTCACATTTCTCTCTAATCTAGTAGCTTTAGTTGATAGGGATGAGTGGACCAGTGGAAGTACGGGTTCTGGTAACCTGAATTTTATTCCAAAGTTCGATTCGGGTACCAGTACTGTACCCAAATTTAAGCCAGAACCTAAACCCCATTGAATAAAATAGGGACCAGAACTTTTGATCTGGAAAATACTCTCTCTTGCTCTTACCCCCGGTACTCCGAACATTGCATCCGGGAGAAGTCCGTGTTCGGTGATTAGCATCAGAAACTAACTGTACAAATCCTGAGTTTGGGTTTGCTCATCTCTACTAGTAGAAGTTTCCTCCCAGACTAGAAGATATTTACAATGGCACGCACCTGCCCATTAAATTTTCCGATCTAAGTCCGATTTGTCCTTCCTTCCCTTTCCTCTTGGCTTGTCGTTTCATTATATGAGTGATGAAAGATGAAAAGCTTTTAATATATATATATATATATATATATATATATATATATATATATATATATATATATATATTGTTTTATGATGTTCAGTCAGGAGATGTTTGTGCTCTAGATGTCTAGACAGCGTTGTGACTACATTGGATGCAGGAATTGCAATAGCACCTGGCCCTGGAGCCTAAGGGCCCAAAAAGTCTCTTTGTCCTATATGAAAAGAAAGACCAATATAATTAAAAACTTGCAATAATTGGGGGCCCTTTTGGAGTTTTTGCATTGAGGCCCGTGAGTTTCAAGTTACGCCACTGTGTCTAGATGTGGCCACCCTGTAGAATTGATGTAAATTGTAATCGTGTTGCGTGTTTTGCTAACAGGTGGAAATATTGAATTCGTATCTTGAGTGCTTGGACTTTTTGATAAAGTTTGTGGAAAACTAAGGGTGGATATGTCCAGATTTGCCTATTGTATCTTGTAGGCTGCAATGATGAGAATGTTATCAGTTTACGATCCATTGTTCTTGTGCCAGTATCAGCTTAATTATATTTTAGTAACACTGTTTTATAGCGAATCTGTCATGTTGTATATTAAGTCCTACCAGTAGGTTACATAGAATCATAGTTGGAAGGGTCCTCTGGGGTCATCATGTCCAACCCCCTGCTTAATGCAGGATTCACTAAACCATCTCAGACAGATGTCTGTCCAGCCTCTGTTTGAAGACGTCCATTGAAGGAGAACTCACCACCTCTCATGGAGGCCTGATCTACTCATTGGTCACTCTCACTGTAAATTTTTATTTTATAATCTCTAATCTGTATCTTCTCCCTATGTTATATGTCTTCTTCCACATGTTATAAAGCATCAGGGGCTCAGGAGATTAACATGTGATTATGTTGGAAAAACTTAATACAACGTTTTATTTTCCTAAACCCGTTCTCTTTCTGTAATTAGTATTCCAGTGAGTGGTTGAAATTAGTTATTATCAGTCATTCAGGGAAAATTGTCATTCACTAAATTGGACCGCATACTAGCTACGGGAATTTTATGTAGTCAGACATAAGTCGGACATTGACTTATACCTAGTATCTACACGTAAATGGTCACCGTTATTTCAGCAAACAGCATAAATCAATATTTTAGGTGAACTTAACAAACTTTATTTTATATCTCATCAGAGAAATCTACTTATTTTTCCAATTACAAGCCAATTTGCCCCTCCGCCTTGCCTCCAAATTCACCATCTATTGTGAAAAACATCTGAAATCCAAACAAAAATGGAATGAAATAAAAAGAAATAAAAAAGAGTGCCATCACAGTGAAATGACAGGATAGAGAGCATAATAAACTATGGAAAGGGTAAAAAGAGTGTGGAGCAGAATGAATGACAATAGAGGCAAAGACATAGAGATCATGCTGCAGTTACTGAATGATTTAGATGATCCCAGAGCTGGATTCACAGCTACAGCGCTCAGTACTGCTGTGCAATGTTCTTTAGGCTGCCTCTGTTCAGCAAAGAAAGAAAAGCAGGGATCCAATATTTCTGTATTCTATGTATAGTAGACGTCTAATCAACTTGTCTCTACCTACTAGGTCAGATAGAACTGAAAATTGGTGATAAAGACTGTAAAGTGGAAGAAAGGTGAAAATGTAGGATACAAGTCATATCATGGCGAGAAATATTGCCAATCATCCAGTATATAGGCCAATTCATCTTCATATGCATCATATCTCCTTTGGATATCTACAGCAGAAAAATAACTTAACTAGAATATTTAAGTATTGGTTAAGCAAATAAATATTGAAATATGCTATATTTTATGTCAAATTTCTGTTTATATTTGATGTAATTTCTATTTGTATGCTTATTTCTGAGATCCACTATAGGCCAATGCAACAATTGATTTTAATGTTGCACTATGTCATTTTATCTCCTGAGTTACTATTGCTCTTTTGTTGATTTTAGACAGAAGAATTCTTTATAACGAGCAAGGTAATGTAGTTACCAGCCTATTATTATTTAAAATGCCTCTATTTATGCTTCATCTGCATTTTCAACATTTAGCTAATTAGAAAAGCCATTTGTGGAAAGCAGGCAGATCAACAATGAAAGCAGAAAGGTTAGCACCTGAGTGTTTGTTTTATCCTGATATTGTCTTCACTGGACTAATTGAAACTACAGAAAGACAATCAAATTTTGGAGCAATATTTCATTATGAAACAGCTTTAATGAACTAACTGGAAGAAAGCCCAGTCCTTTATAAATGGCTCATATAACAGGTGTTGTTTTATATTTAAATTGTATATGGATTTATATTATTGAGTTTCAGCATTATTTAAGCTATATTAAATGTATCAGGACTGAATTTGTCATCTAACTTTTTTATGAGAGAGCAAGTAGGTTATAAGCCACCCCATTATAGTACCACATGACCTCTACCCATAGTTAAATCTAATTTACTATATTGGGCTGTTTTTTGATTAACTGTTTTACCTGTTTCATAAAAGTAATATGAAGGCAAATGGAAGGAGATTGCTTAGACAAACAACCTTTTACGCATACATACACAGCAGAGGGTTCAGAAAAAGTGCCTGTAAGATGACCGTATTTTCGGTCCTAGTGCAACCCAACAAAACATTGGACAAATGTTGCTCTATGGGAACATGCATATGTCAGATTTTTTCCTTAGACAAAGAAAAATATCAGCATACATGGTTTGCATCTGATATTTGAAAAGTCCTCAGCCATGCAAGTCATTGAGTCCATGGAAAAAATCGGACTGAGGTCAGATGTGACCTGATTTTCTCCTCATCCGAGAATCTCAGATCACACTTTGATCTATCACTGATCAGATTATGATCATAGTGTGATTAGCATAAACGGACCAATTTTGTTTTATGATAGAAAATATGATCATGTGACCCTAGCCAAAGGCTCATAAATATAAATGTGTATTTCCTTACCTTTCTTTTCATTTGGAGTCAAGATATCTTGGTATTGAAGTTGAGTGAATCTACTGAAATTCATTTCAGACAGGTTCACATAAATCGGCTTTAAGATTCACCATTGGCATGTAGAATTAAGTCTGAATGAATTCTACCCTTAAACAAAATTCAAGCTCCTCAATAAATTCCAGAAAACCCTCCTATGCCCAAACTTCAACTGTACAGTCAACCACTTCAGCACCCAGCCTTGTCCTCCACTTGTTTCTGGTCTTTTGGTCTTCTCGTAATTTATGTTTTATCCAGAATCTTTCTGGTCTGAGTGGGCCTTAAAGCATGATCACATGAAATGTGATGCACATCATGAGGTTAGCAGCACGGGATTCCATACAGAAGACTAAAGATTGGAAGACTGAATGCAGAAAGACCAAAGATCCAAATTGAGTGGATAACCACCTGGGTAGGTGTGGTAGTAGTACACATAAGAGGCAGATATAGGATGGGGGTGTAAAATCATTTAGTATTTTTAGCCTCTTCCTGACCTAGCAAAATAGCAACCATCTGGTCACCATTTTCCTGGATTCATTCAAATTGAATCCTAAAAAAAGGAGTCTGGCAAATCTGAATTTTTTTTGTAAATTCACAATGAGTTCTATTTAATGGAATAAGATGCATCTGATTATGAGACTCAGCTTTAGAGGAGTAAAATAAAAAAATATATATTTTAGCCAAATAACGTGCTAAAAGATTTAATAAAATAAAAAAAATTATATTATTTTAATGGGGATGGGTGGCGAGAATCTATGGATGAGGCACTGTTATGGAGGACCTGTGTAATTGATTGCAGATTTGATATCAGGTATCCTCCTCATCCTCACCCACTTGTAATTGAAAACCTTTGAACTGAGTGCTGAAATTACAAGAAAGGGGGATATCTTATCTGAGGTCTGTAATTACAAGGGAGTGGGGCATCTAATTTAATAATCCCACCTCCCCCCTTTTAATAACAGACTTCAGTTCACATGCACCATCTCTCCCCCCTGTAACTGCAGACCTCAAACTACATACAAAAAATATGGTAAGCAACATGTCCAAATGTAAAAAATATTTTGTGATATTCTGTTTATGCCATATGTATCTGTATGGACATGTAGTGGTAGTAAAGCAAATTGTAGCCTTTCAAGGGTTTAGCTAGCCAAAGTGAGAATGAAGTGGATTTTCATTGTGAGAAATTGGCATAATTAAAGATATTCTGTTAACAAGTTTATGCTGCCCAAGCTAAGGAATGCATAAATTAGTATCAGAGACTTTGATACCAGCGCTTGGGTCACTTACTTTTCAATATTCATTACTATACATAAAGTCATTTATTTTCTTCTGATGAGCAAGCCAAGATGCTCTTGTGCTGTGGAGTCCTTGATATTCATAAGCTGGAAGCCTCTGACATTATTTCTACTTTTACACTTTATAGGGTCAAAGTTGTTAATCATTGGTAGGAAGGTGGGGTCTTGATTAAATTGTCTTTAACTAAATTTGTGAAAAAGGTAGACACTAGAGTTCAGATAATCTCCTAATTTCTGACTTAAAGAGGTTGTCTGGCTTTAGGCTACAAGGCTGCAGTCACTCTATGTGACTGCAGATTTGTGAGTTCTCATAATGTGTCCACTGCATGCTGTCAGGATTCTTTGATTCCGGTGCCGGGAGCAGCGGGCGCAGGACTGCAAGTATGCCATTTGCATCATATGTGAACCAGACTTGCGTGGCCTTGCTCGATGCAAGTGCATTGAGTGAGGCAACACATGTCTAGTCGAAATGTGTCCAGAGGTATGAAAATCACATATTTGCAGTCACATGAATGCCTGCTCCTGGTGCTGACACCAGAGAATGCTAAAAGCATACAATGTGCACGATGTGAGGATGCACAAGTCTGCAGTCACATCAAGTGACTGTAGAAATATAGCCTAAAGGTACCGTCACACTCAGCGACTCTGCAGCAATATAGACAATGAGCCGATCGCTGCAGCGTCGCTGTTTAGGTCGCTGTAGAGACGGCAAACACAGCAGCTCCAGAATGATGCAGGAGCGATCCAGTGACGTAATGGTGACTCACTTATCGTTCTCACAGGTCGTTAGCTCCATGTAAAACATCGCTGACATCGTTGCTTTTGCTGTCAAACACGACGATACACGCCGACCTGACGACCAAATAAAGTTCTGGACTTCTAGCTCCGACCAGCGATATCACAGCGGGATCCAGATCGCTGCTGCATGTCAAACACAACGAGATCGCTATCCAGGATGCTGCAACGTCACGGATCGTTGTCATTCTTGTTGTAAAGTTGCTGAGTGTGAAGGTACCTTAAGGCCCAACAACCCTTTATACCAATTTTCTTACTTCAGCAGTACAAAAAGAGGAAAACAACTGTAGAATTGCACTTTTTTTTGCAATTTGACTACACTTGGAATTTTTTTCCTGTTTTCCAGTACATGGTATGTTAAAACCAATGATGTCATTCAAAAGTACAACTTGTCCCACAAAAAACAAGCCTTCACATGGACATATTGGCAGAGTTCATATTGACAGAAAAATTATAACGTTATGGCTCTGCGAAAAAGAGGAGCAAAAAATGGAGATTCAAAAAACTGAAATACCCCTGGTCGTTAAGGGATTAAACAATGTTACAGCATGCTCAAATGCATTTTACCAACAAAATCAAAGGGTGACTCGTAATGCCAGACCAATGCAACTGATGAGCGTTTCACGCGGCGTGCTTCTTTATCAATGTACTTATGCTATGATGTTTGCCACATCAGTATCTTTATCGAGTTGTAGTAAAAAACATGCTTTCCAGAAAGAGTACCATTTATTTCCATGAACAATATATGGTATTGTAGCACATAGTCAATGTAGAGGAGTGGCACGCATTCTGGAGGTTTTTTTATACCAAGATGAAACATATGGAATATTTCCTGTAAAATACAAATGTTATAGCTCGTAATAAATGAATTCTGTATCAGAATTTCTTTGATGTACAACACTGATGATATAAACAAGATGGAACCATGAAAATCAAGGAAGAACTCCTGTCATCCCACTCATATAATAACTCATTAACTAACATTATATAATTACAGCTCTGTTCCTTAATCAAAGTCTTTACTGTGCAGAATGTAATTAGACATGTAAAGTATCACAGAGAAGAACAGGCTACCTCCAGCTGATTCTCCAAGGTAAGACTCTCAAGGAGGCAAATCAGCTGGAGGGAACTTTTTCTCCGATTCTTCACTATATCTTACATGTCTCAGAGTAGAATGAATTTTTACTTCTCCTTTTGTACTGATTACTTTCAGAATATTAAAGATGTTCATAAATATTCATGTATCTAGACATTGAATTAGCATGTAACTAGGGTGGCAATAATCATTGTAAACAGAATTAATTATTTATATCTAAAAAGTTGCCCTACAGACACATTACTAATGATTATTTTATACTAATTTTAAAAATGCATATTGCATTTAACTATTATTAATAACATTTAATTGTTATATTAAATATAATTTTGAACTGTAAGATAAGGCGAACGTTCTCCCCTTCTTTTATCTAATGGTTGGCTTAGCAATAATTTGTTTGGTGATACAATTTAGTATTTTATACCAAACCAGCTGTTCAGATCAATAGAAGACAAATTTATTTATGGTTTAGAAGAAGAATAGGTGGTGCTGTCCAGGCACTGTTATCGATATCACAAATATGACAGTTAATAGATAAATTGAATGAAAAGAAAAAGAAAAGTGGACGGCACTGCCCCACGCAAGACCCTCAGCTTGTATGTCCCATAGGTGTACTCATCTATAAGAACGGTTACGCTGTACTTCAAAGATCCCGGGTGCTCTTCCAGAAAACCACAGGTAATTCACTTGCATCAAAAAGAAGAAAAGGAGGCACTCACCGATCTGTAATGTTCTCTTCCTTTATTGAATTTCCATAAAAAATTCATGGACGGGAGAGTGAGAAAAGGAGCTCGTATGAGCAGTACTTGACGACGGCCATTTCATGCTCTATCCGTGCTTCCACAGGTCAATATTGCCTCCTTTTCTTCTTTTTGATGTAATAGATAAATTGGTTTACTAAAAGTTTGATGCCTGTGGATGGAATTTAACCAACTCTGAAACACGTTGTAATAAACCAATGTAACCAGAACCTGTGATTCTTGTTACCTCATACTCAGTGGCTGGAAACGTCAGCCAATCCTTGTGCTATGTTCTACAATTTTTCCTAAAGGAATTGCTCTATCTGATACATATGTCTCTGAGCATACCCTGCAATATTCAATATTGCCATAGAAATAAATCTAGTGAAATGCGTATGTGTTGCCGCAAATCCCATGGAACATCGCTGAATCTTGAAGAAAGATGCAGGTTCCTCAGTGTATAGCGGTTTTGCGTTAAAAAAGTACATAAAATCCAGTTTTTTTCCCAATATATTGCTCTACACCTTCATACACCTCATTCCTTTGATGGGTTTGTCAAAGTTTTTTTAATTTAAATGAGCCTTAAACATAAAGTAAAGTAACCAATACTCATCTATGACTCACCTTGCTACTTCTATGATCCCAACTTGTTCTACAGTGATGGTGATGTAGCATGTATAATTTACTTGACCACTGCAGTCAGTCATTGGCTTCAATGGGTTTGTTTGCATATAGTTCATGTGACCACTGAAACTGATGATTGGCTGCAGCGATCACATGAATGATATTTTCAAATGTGTCAAGGGCGATGGAAGTATCCTGTATTGTTGACTAAATGACCAGCCACGATGAGATGAAGAAATGGTTTAATGTCCATGCATTTCGGAGTTATTCCCTGTGCTGTTGATTAAATGAAAAGCCAAGATATAATCTTGGAGTGACTCCGAAACTCATTGACATCAAACCAACATTTCTTCATCTCATCGTGACGTCATTTATTCAGCAGCGCAAGATACTTCCATCACCCTTGACACATTTGAACATAATTCCTTTGAAACCTGCAATAGCTGTAATTTATGCAATTCCAGGGGTTGTGTCTCACACGACCCCATAAAAAACCCATAAAGTGAGCACGTCTACCCTTGTTTTCTCTTTATTACTTGGATATGACCTTTCTGTGCTTTTGCGTTTTTCTACTATGAACGATGTATTTCACATGACCATTGCAACCACCACAGTGATTGTGTTGGAACAGAAGGGCTTGAAATAAGTGAGCCATCTAAATATTTGCACATTTACTTATTGTAGACATTTTTTTACATTCCAGATATTCCCTTTAAAGAATCACAATGTTTGCTGCAGAGTAAACGAACACCAGCTGTAGAGATATAATCTTCCACATCCATAATTTTTCAGTGCATGAGCGCTAGATTCTTTCAGACCAGATATGAAATGTGTTATCACTCAAAACCAAGATCTTTATCTCTTAGCAAATATCTATTAAGCTTTCCCAGCATGGAGCTGCTCAGAAATGTATAGAAATGTATTAAATAATGAAGGTAAAGTAGACAAATCCTCTGGAAACAGAATCCCGTTATTGATTGTAATAAGCATTCAGTGTCACAATGTATAGCGGGTGTGAAATAACTAGCTACAAATCCATAGAAGTGCGATATCATGTATTAAACATTGGTAGACATAGCAGTAGGAAAAACAGAGCAAATGTTATACTTATTTCAAGTGAAAATTGTTATGCTACTTTAATGGATTTTTGCAGCAATAGGATGATTAAGACTATTGTAACCCCCAACTGTGCCGAAATTAGCATGCTATTTTGAAAAGCTAAATTTAAATGGGTTATAATGATTTAATTTAAATAAAAACTCTCTAACTTTAAGTAATTCTAAAGTATCGAGAAAAAAGTATTGCATTAGCAAAACTTGTGCTAATTAATACATATGCTGAAATTTATGTAAATATATAGATCAGAGCAATACAAATAAAGTACACATTTTAGAACTATTGACAGAAAAAACTCCCAAACACATGTAAAATTTGAAAAATTGGAGCCAAAAACTACTGTCTTAAAGAGTATGCAAAATTACATTTGTTAAATGTCAGTACACAAATTAGAATAAAAATTACAAACATACCATTAGACACACATAGCCATCACATGGGTGTCAAAAGCAGGAAGGACACAGGTAAAAAGTCTAGAATCCACACTGATGAAATAAAATCCGACCCGAGGAGTCAAGTTCTTAAGGCTAGTAAACCAAATAATAAAGTGCATATATATCTTTAAAAGTAACTAGTAAGATTGATCCTCACCCATAGTGGTGGCAGTGTGGAAGCGGACTGCCAGCCCCTACGCGCGTTTCTCATAGGCTTCTTTGGGGGGCCCTAGCACAACAGGTTTTTTATATGCCAACAGCACCTAATGCCAATTGCAGGACAAATGAGGCGGCGCATGCGCACGCAACGCGAACATTGGAACTTGCATGAAAACAAAAGTACACCTCTTGAGGAATTTGGCTATGGATGTAGTCAGCATTTCAAACCCTCAGATTAATCATAGAATTGTGTAACATTGGTCTGCTAAAATATAAAATATTTTTTTTTACATTAAAATGTTGTTTTAGCCCTAAACTTTATTGCTATTAAGAGGAAATGGAACACATAATATGTTACACAATTTCTTCCAAGTTCGCGGATATCCTATATGTGTTTGAAAACTACTTTTTAGGAACAGTGCAAAGCTCAGAAGGAGCGCTATATTGAAATGCAGATTTAGCTGGAGTGGTTGGTGGGCATCAAGTCACATTGGCAGAGCCCCTGACGTGCCAGAATGGAAGAAACCTATAAAAGTGACCCCATTTAGCAAAGTGCACCCCCAGTCTGTCACATAATTTTATACCATTCTGTGGTGAAGAAGTAATAATTACATTTTTATCAATAAAAAACTGCTTTAGCCCCTTACTTTTTATCTTTACTATGGGAAATGGGTAAAAAATGCCCCATAATTTGCTACACAATTTATCCTGAACATAGCAGTATGCCATATAAGGCTGTACAGTACTGTTTGGCCAGAAGGCAGGGCTCTGGAGGGAAGGAGTGTTATTTGACTTTTGCAGTGCAAATTTCTCTAGAATAGTTTGCGGACTCCATTTTCAGAGTCCAAGATGAGCTTTAACTGTGGGAATCCCCCTTAAGTGAACCATTGTTGGAATTTACACCCCCTGGGGATTCATCTATGTGTGTAGTGTAAGTTGAAGAGTGAAAATTGCAAATATGTCATTATAGTGCCCAGTACATTGTAGTGCCCGATATATTATGCTCAGCTTGTGCTTCTGGAAACACGTGCCCGTAATTTAAGTGCCTAACTACATTAATGTCAAACATGTGGCTGCTAATGGTGGTTTAGGCACATTTTGGGGCTCAGCAGAGAGTAAGCATTTGGATTAAGGATTGCAGATTTTGCTATTTTTTAGGTGGGAGCCATGTCACTTTTCCAGAGCCTTTGTTGTACCAGAAACTAGGACTCCCCTTAAATTTCTGATAACTGGTGATGGACCTGAGTGGGCACTTGTTTTTCATGGGTTAATTTGAAGCTGCTTTCGGTGGCTTTTTGGGGTAGAGAACATTTTGGATCAGTTTACTTATTCTGTGCTATACGCTGAGCTCTTACCTCAGGGTTTCCATCTAAATATATGAAGCATGTGATTCAGATGAAATCTCCGATGGATCCTTTCACAAATGTGACACGTGGAGTTACTGCGGACTTTAATTGGTCTCTGCTTAGTGGTGTCTGGTTTTGCAGAGGTACACAAAACTGTGGCTGACTGCACTTTTGTGCATACATTAAAAAGATGCAAATAAAGATAGACACCTGCCGTATCATAGGCCAGATGGCTTCTAAAGGGTGTTTATCTGCCTCATGTCAGAGATTCCATCTGAGTCACATATTTCAGAGATTCACATGGTGTAAGCGCTCAGCGTACAGTGCAGGATAAATGTTCATCAAGAATTACTGTGATCTTTAGGAGGCAGAGTAAACAAATCAACAGCAGGTCAATAATTGGTTTTATTTATTTTTTGCTCTGTTTTTCCTATGGTATAAGTAATAAAACGGGTTTATTCTTGAGGTCAGTGCGAGAACAGTAATACCAGATTTATAACGATATTTTATGTTTGACTTTTCACACACACACTAGAAGCGATTTAAAAAATAAATACATTTGCATCGCCATATTTTGAGAGCTTTAATTTTTCTGTATTTCTTCTGACAGAGTCATGTGTGGGCCTGTTTTTTTGGGGGATGAGTTGACATTTTTGTTGGTACTATTTTCAGGCACACAATTTTTTTGATGGCTTTCTATTCTGATTTTTGAGAGACAGAATTAACAAAAACAATCAATTCAGGAATTGTTTATTGGGGGTTTTCTTTTATGCCTTTCACCATAAAGTGATAAAGCAGCTTTATTTTCTGGGTCGGAATGATTACATCGATTCCACATTCATATTTTTTGTTTAGTTGGTTTTGCACAATAAAAACTATTTTATAGGAAAAGGAATTGTTTTTGAATCGCTATTTTCTGAGAGCTATGGCTTTTTTATTTCACGGTTGATGGAGCTCTATGGCAGTTTGCTTTCTACGGGGCAAGATGAAGTTTTCAGCTATACAATTACATTTGACTTTTTGATCAGCAGTTTGATGTAAAAGCATATTTTTTTGCTAGTTTTTTTAAGTTTATTTATTTTACGATTTTATAAGTTTTATACATCATGTAATTCCGGCAGTAAGTAGCAATTCCAAACATATAAAAATATATATACTTTTTTGTTTGTTTTTGTTTTCACATAAATATATGTATTTATTAGTGTAATATTGTTCATTTTCTTTCTTCATTTTGTGATTTTTTTTTTAAATGTACAATTTTTATTAACTTTTCTTAAGTTCTTTACTTAGTCCCTCTATAGTACTTTAACTTGTATTACTCTAATTGCTAGTTTAATTCATTGCAATGCACCAGTGTTGTGAATTCCGTTCTCGAACTCCCTCCTGTGGTCATGAATGGTAATTTGGTGAGTTCTGTCTGTGAACTCCCTCTGGTGGCTGTGTGTGGAGCTACTAGCCATTGAGGTTCGTTCCTCACCTGGTCTCGTTTGCTGCTACTGCTTCTCTATTTAACTCCAC
This sequence comes from Ranitomeya variabilis, assembly GCF_051348905.1. Classification (NCBI taxonomy): domain Eukaryota; kingdom Metazoa; phylum Chordata; class Amphibia; order Anura; family Dendrobatidae; genus Ranitomeya; species Ranitomeya variabilis. Next base: position 529,090,358 of record NC_135237.1, on the reverse strand, counting down.
TCAGATCGATAGTGCATGCCAGCTGTCGATGTCTTTGCACTGGTTCAGATCTCTCTTGGACCTTTCTGAGGACCTGTCTACTCCAGCAGAAGCTAAGTTCCTGCTTGTTCATTTGTTGCATATTGTTTTTCTTGTTAAGTTCTAGTCCAGCTTGCTCATGAAATTACCTGGCTAGCTGGAAGCTCTGGGGGTGCTGAGTGGCACCACCGCACCGTGAGTCGGTGCGGGGGTCTTTTTTGCACACTCTGCGTGGTTTTTGTAGTTTTTTGTGTTGACCACAAAGATACCTTTTCTATCCTCAATCTGTTTAGTTAGACTGGCCTCCTTTGTTAAAACCTATTTCATTCCTGTGTTTGTCCTCTTAACACACACTTATCACAGTCAATACTTGTGGGGAGCTGCTTTTACCTTTGGGGAATTTATCTGAGGCAAGTGAGGCTTTGTTTCCTTTCTTTAGGGATAGTTAGCTCTTAGGCTGTGAAGAGGCATCTAGGCAGAGTTAGGCACGCTCCACGGCTATTTCTAGTGTGTGTTGATAGGAGTAGGGTTTGCGGTCAGCAGAGTTCCCATTTCCCCAGAGCTCATCCCGATTCTGTGTTTAACTATCAGGTCATTCCGGGTGCACCTAACCACCAGGTCCATAACACACCAGCACTACAATGTATTATACCTGTCAGTGAGACACTGACAGAATGCCTTTAGACCATGCTCTCATCATGGTCTAAAAGGTATGCCATAGCCATGGCAAAGATCAGCAGCCTGTGTTGACATCTTGGGGATGCCGATCGTGCGGGAAAGGGAGCACCCTCCCTCTTCCAACCTCCTAAATTCTGTGATCACTGTTGATCATGGATTTTGGTGCTTAAACAGCCCGGGTGATGAGGGCACTGCCCTGCACCATCACAGCCGGGGCTTGGCTATCACATTTGGGTATGTCAAAGTTCATGAAGGGGTTAAGTAGAATGTAGCTCATCATGGGAATTCATATTTTCATAACAGCTCATTAATTCTATGTATTGATCCAAATGGGGATCTTTTACAAATATACAGCAGCCAATATATTGTGGAAATATTTTATTACATCTTTTCATGGAACAAGACTGAAGATATGACACTCTGATACAATATAAAGTAGTCAGTGTATATCTTGAATAGCAGTGTAAATTTGGTGTGCCCTCTAAATAACTTAACAAACAGCCATTAATGTCTAAACTGCTTGCAACAGAAGTGAGTATGCGACTAAGTGAAAATGGCCAACATATGCCCAAGGTGTCAATATTTTGTGTGGTCATAATTATTTTCAATCACCGCCTAACTCTCTTGGGTATGAAGTTCTCTAGAACTTTACAGGTTGCAACCGGAATCCTCTTCCACTCCTCCATGATCACATCACAGAGCTGGTGGATGTTGGAAACCTTGCATTCCTCCACCTTCCATTTGAGGATGACCCACAGATGCTCCATAAGGTTTAGGTCTGGAGACATGCTTAGCCAGCCCATCAGTTTCACCCTCAATTTCATTCCAAGGTAGTGGTCATCTTGGAGGTGTTTGAGGTCATTATCATGTTGCAATACTGCCCTGCTGTCCAATTTCTAAAGGGAGGGCATAATGCTCTGGTTCACTATGTCACAGTACATGTTGGCATTCATAGTTCCCTCAATAAACAGTAGCTCCCCACTGCCGGCACCATTAATACAGCCCCAAACCATGACACTCCCACCACCATGCTTGACTTTAGGTAAGACCCACTTGTCTTTGTACTCCTCACCTGGTTGCAGTAACGCATTTTTTACATCATCTAAACCAAATAAGTTTATCTTGGTATCTTCGGACCACAGGACAGGGTTCCAGTAATCTATGTCCTTAGTGTGCTTGTCTTCGGCAAACTCTTTGCAAGCTTTCTTGTGCATAATTTTTAGAAGAGGCTTTCTTCTGGCACGATAGCCATGCATACTAATTTGAGGCATTGTGAAGCGTATGGACTGAGCACTGAAATGCTGACCTCCCACCTCTTAACCCCTTCATGACCCAGCCTATTTTGGCCTTAATGACCTTGCCATTTTTTGCAATTCTGACCAGTGTCCCTTTATGAGGTAATAACTCAGGAACGCTTCAACGAATCCTTGTTTTTTCGTGACATATTGGGCTTCATGTTAGTGGTAAATTTAGGTCGATAATTTCTGAGTTTATTTGTGAAAAAAACGGAAATTTGGCGAAAATTTTGAAAATTTTGCAATTTTCACATTTTGAATTTTTATTCTGTTAAACCAGAGAGTTATGTGACACAAAATAGTTAATAAATAACATTTCCCACATGTCTACTTTACATCAGCACAATTTTGGAAATAAATTTTTTTTTTTGCTAGGAAGTTATAAGGGTTAAAATTTGACCAGTGATTTCTCATTTTTACAACAAAATTTACAAAACCATTTTTTTTAGGGACCACCTCATATTTGAAGTCAGTTTGAGGGTTCTATATGGCTGAAAATACCCAAAAGTGACACCATTCTAAAAACTGCACCCCTCAAGGTGCTCAAAACCACATTCAAGAAGTTTATTAACCCTTCAGGTGTTTCACAGCAGCAGAAGCAACAAGGAGGGGAAAAATTAACATTTAACTTTTTAGTCACAAAAATGATCTTTTCGCAACAATTTTTTTATTTTCCCAAGGGTAAAAGGAGAAACTGGACCACGAATGTTGTTGTCCAATTTGTCCTGAGTACGCTGATACCTCATATGTGGGGGTAAACCACTGTTTGGGCGCACGGCAGGGCTCGGAAGGGAAGGAGCGCCATTTGACTTTTTGAATGAAAAATTGGCTCCAATCTTTAGCGGACACCATGTCGCGTTTGGAGAGCCCCCGTGTGCCTAAACATTGGAGCTCCCCCACAAGTGACCCCATTTTGGAAACTAGACCCCCCAAGGAACTTATCTAGATGCATAGTGAGCACTTTAAACCCTCAGGTGCTTCACAAATTGATCCGTAAAAATGAAAAAGTACTTTTTTTTCACACAAAATTTCTTTTAGCCTCAATTTTTTCATTTTCACATGGGCAACAGGATAAAATGGATCATAAAATTTGTTGGGCAATTTCTCCTGAGTACGCCGATACCTCATATGTGGGGGTAAACCACTGTTTGGTTGCACGGCAAGGCTTGGAAGGGAAGGAGCGCCATTTGACTTTTTGAATGGAAAATTAGCTCCAATCGTTAGTGGACACCATGTTGCGTTCGGAGAGCCCCTGTGTGCCTAAACATTGGAGCTCCCCTAAAAGTGACCCCGTTTTGGAAACTAGACCCCCCAAGGAACTAATCTAGATGTATAGTGAGCACTTAAAACCCCCAGGTGCTTCACAGAAGTTTATAACGCAGAGCCATGAAAATAAAAAAATATTTTTCTTTCCTCAAAAATGATTTTTAGCCCGGAGTTTTTTATTTTCCCAAGGATAATAGGAGAAATTGGACCCCAAATGTTGTTGTCCAGTTTGTCCTGAGTACGATGATACCCCATATGTGGGGGTAAACCACTGTTTGGGCGCACGGCAGGGCTTGGAAGGGAAGGCACGCCATTTGGCGTTTTGAATGGAAAATTAGCTTCAATCATTAGCGGACACCATGTCGCGTTTGGAGAGCCCCTGTGTGCCTAAACATTGGAGCTCCCGCACAAGTGACCCCATTTCGGAAACTAGACCTCCCAAGGAACTAATCTAGATGTGTGGTGAGCACTTTGAACCCTCAAGTGCTTCACAGAAGTTTATAACGCAGAGCCATGAAAATAAAAAATTATTTTTCTTTCCTCAAAAATGATTTTTTAACCCACAATTTTTTATTTTCCCAAGGGTAACAGGAGAAATTGGACCCCAAAGGTTGTTGTGCAGTTTCTCCTGAGTACGCTGATACCCCATATGTGGTTGTAAACCACTGTTTTGGCACACGTCGGGGAGCGGAAGGGAAGTAGTGACGTTTTGAAATGCAGACTTTAATGGAATGCTCTGCGGGCGTCACGTTGCATTTGCAGAGCCCCTGATGTGCCTAAACAGTAGGAACTCCCCACAATTGACCCCACTTTGGAAACTAGACCCCCAAGGGAACTTATCTAGATGTGTGGTGAGCACTTTGAACCCCCAAGTGCTTCACAGAAGTTTATAACGCAGAGCCGTGAAAATAAAAAATGTGTTTTCTTTCCTCAAAAATATTTTTTTAGCCCAGAATTTTTTAATTTTCCCAAGGGTAACAGGAAAAATTTGACCCCAAAAGTTGTTGTCCAGTTTCTCCTGAGTACGCTGATACCCCATATGTGGGGGTAAACCACTGTTTGGGCACATGGCGGGGCTCGGAAGGGAAGTAGTGACGATTTGGAATGCAGACATTGATGGAATGGTCTGCGGGAATCATGTTACGTTTGCAGAGCCCCTGATGTGCCTAAACAGTAGAAACCCCCCACAAGTGACCCCATTTTGGAAACTAGACCCCCCAAGGAACTTATCTAGATGTGTGGTGAGCACGTTCAACCCCCAAGTGCTTCACAGAAGTTTACAACGCAGAGCCGTGAAAATAAAAAATAATTTTTCTTTCCTCAAAAAAGATGTTTTAGCAAGCAATTGTTTATTTTCACAAGGGTAACAGGAGAAATTGGACCCCAATATTTGTTGCCCAGTTTGTTTTGAGTACGCTGATACCTCATATGTGGGGGAAAAACCACTGTTTGGGCGCACGTCAGGGCTCGGAAGGGAAGTAGTGACATTTGAAATGCAGACTTTGATGGAATGTTCTGCGGCGTCACGTTGCATTTGCAGAGCCCCTGATGTGCCTAAACAGTAGAAACACCCCACAAGTGACCCCATTTTGGAAACTAGACCCCAAAAGGATCTTATCTAGATGTGTGGTGAGCACTTTCAACCCCCAAGTGTTTCACATAAGTTTATAACGTAGAGCCGTGAAAATAAAAAATAATTGTTCTTTCCTCAAAATTATGTTTTAGCAAGTAATTTTTTATTTTTGCAAGGGTAACAGGAGAAATTGGACCCCAATAGTTGTTGCCCAGTTTGTCCTGAGTACGCTGGTATCCCATATGTGGGGGTAAACCACTGTTTGGGCGCACGTCGGGGCTTGGAAAAGAGGGCGCACCATTTGACTTTTTGAACGCAAGATTGGCTGGAATCAATGGTGGCGTCATGTTGCCTTTGGAGACCCCTGATGTGCCTAAACAGTGGAAACCCCTCAATTCTAACTTCAACACTAACCCCAACACACCCCTAACCCTAATCCCAACTGTAGCCATAACCCTAATCACAACCCTAACCCCAACACACCCCTAACCACAACCCTAACCCCAACACACCCGTAATCCTAAATCCAACCCTAATCCTAACCCTAATCCCAACCCTACCCACAACTGTAACCCCAACACAACCCTAACCCTATCCTTAACCCTAACCACAAGCCTAATCTTAACCCTATTTCCAACCCTAGCCCTAATTCCAACCCTAAGGGTACCGTCTCACATAACGATTTACCAACGATCACGACCAGCGATACGACCTGGCCGTGATCATTGGAAAGTCATTGTGTGGTCGCTGGGGAGCTGTCACACAGACCGCTCTCCAGCGACCAACGATGCCAAGGTCCCGGGTAACCAGGGTAAACATCGGGTTACTAAGCGCAGGGCCGCGCTTAGTAACCCGATGTTTACCGTGGTTACCAGCGTAAAAGTAAAAAAAAAAAAACGTACATACTCATATTTCGGTGTCCTTCAGGTCCCTTGCCGTCTGCTTCCCGCTCTGACTGAGTGCCGCCGTACAGTGAGAGCAGTGCGCAGCGGTGACGTCACTGCTGTGCTGTGCTCTCACTTTCCGGCCGGCAGACAGTCAGAGCGGGAAGCAGACGGCAAGGGACCTGAAGGACACCGAAATGTGAGTATGTAAGTTTTTTTTTTTTTTTACTTTTACGCTGGTAACCACGGTAAACATCGGGTTACTAAGCACGGCCCTGCGCTTAGTAACCCGATGTTTACCCTGGTTACAAGTGAACGCATCGCTGGATAGCTCTCACACACAACGATCCAGCGATGACAGCAGGAGATCCAGCGACGAAAGAAAGTTCCAAACGATCTGCTACGACGTACGATTCTCAGCAGGGTCCCTGATCGCTGCTGCGTGTCAGACACAGCGATATCGTATGGATATCGCTGGAACGTCACGGATCGTACCGTCGTAGCGATCAAAGTGCCATTGTGAGACAGTACCCTAACTCTAATTCCAACCCTAACCCTAAGGCTATGTGCCCACTTTGCGGATTCGTGTGAGATTTTTCCGCACCATTTTTGAAAAATCCGCAGGTAAAAGGCACTGCGTTTTACCTACGGATTTACAGCAGATTTCCAGTGTTTTTTGTGCGGATTTCACCTGCGGATTCCTATTGAGGAACAGGTGTAAAACGCTGCGGAATCCGCACAAAATTGACATGCTGCGGAAAATACACAGCGTTTCCGCACGGTATTTTCCGCACCATGGGCACAGCGGATTTGGTTTTCCATAGGTGTACATGGTACTGTAAACCTGATGGAAAACTGCTACGAATTCGCAGCGGCCAATCCGCTGCGGATCCGAGGCCGATCCGCTGCGGATCCGCGGCAATCCGCTGCGGATTCGCAGCCAAATCCGCACTGTGTGCACATGCCCTAACCCTACCCCTAACCCTACCCCTAATTCTAACCCTAATTCTAACCCTAGTTCTAACCCTAACCCTAGCAGAAAAAATATATATATATATTTTATTTATTTTTATTATTGTCCCTATGGGGGTGATAAAGGGGGCTCATTTACTATTTTTTTAATTTTGATCACTGTGATAGGCTATATCGCAGTGATCAAAATACATCTGAAACGAATCTGCCAGCTGGCAGATTCGGCGGGCGCAGTGCGCATGCGCCCGCCATATTGGAAGATGGCGGCGCCCACGGAGAAGCCGGACGGACACCGGGAGGCCCGGTAAGTATGTAGGGGGGTGATCGGATCACAGGGGGGGGGACCGGAGCACAGGGAGGGGGCACCGGAGCACGGGGGGAGCGGACAGGAGGACGGAGGAGCGGACGGGACGACTTAGGGGGGCGGACCATGTAACGGAGCACTGGGGGGGCGATCGGTGGGGTGGGGTGGGGGCAGATTAGGTTTTCCAGCCATGGCCGATGATATTGCAGCATCGGCCATGGCTGGATTGTAATATTTCACCGTTTTTTTGGGTGAAATATTACAAATCGCTCTGATTGGCAGTTTCACTTTCAACAGCCAATCAGAGTGATCGTAGCCACGAGGGGGTGAAGCAACCCCCCTGGGCTGAAGCACCACTCCCCCTGTTCCTGCAGATTGGGTGAAATTGGAGTTAACCCTTTCACCCGATCTGCAGGAGCGCGATCCCTCCATGACGCATACGCTGCGTCACAGGTCGGATTGGCACCGACTTTCATGACGCAGCGTATGCGTCAAAGGTCGGGAAGGGGTTAAACCTCTGCAGCAATGCTGGCAGCAATCATGCATCTATATTTAAAAGGCAACCTTTGGATATGAATCTGAGCACGTGCACTCAATGTTTTTTGATCTATCATGGAGAAGGCAGTATCTTAGTGGAACCTGTCTTGTTAAACCGATGTATCGTCTTGGCCACCATGCTGCTGCAGCTCTGTTTCAGGGTTTTGTCAATCTTCTTATAGACTAGGCCATTTAAATATAGAGCAATAGCACTTTTTCTCAAATCCTCAGAGAGTTCTTTGCCATGAAGCACCATCTTGAACTTCCAGTGACTAGTAGAGAAAGTGTGAGAGCGTTAACACCAAATTTAACACACTTGCTCCCCATTAACACCTGAAATATTGTGACACTGATGAGTCACATGACAACGAGGAGGGAAAATGGTTAATTGGGCACAATTTGGCCATTTTCACTGAGGGGTGTACTTACTTTTTTTGCCTGCAATTTAGTCACTAATGGCTTTGTGTTGAGTTATCTAGAAGGCACAGAAAATTTACACTGTTATACAATCTTTACACTGACTGCTTTACATTGTATCAAAGTGTCTTATCGTCAGTCATGCCTCATTAAAAGATATAATAAAATATTTTCAAAAATATGAGGGCTGTACTCACTTTTTGAGATATATATATATATATATATATATATATATATATATATATATATACATACATCATATGAATGTATCAAAACTTACATCAAAGGGGTTGTCCAGTACCTTTTTATTTTATTTTTTAATATAGTCCTAAAAGCTAACTGACAGGTAATTGCTACAAGGCAACCTGTTTTATCCCGTGCCAGATCATAGCGGTCACCAACCGCTCCTGACTGTGATTCATTAAGTATTCATCAGCCTGCACCTGCGCTGTAACTAAATAAATAATAAAACGATGTGGGCTCTGCTCTATACTATAGTGTTCAGGTTCGCCCAATTAGTATTTTTGGGTCATAATGTGATTTTTTTTTAATATTCCACAGTCTGTCAGTGCTACTTATACACTGTTTATTATTGCTTATTATTATCGAGTCTTATTACTATTGAGCTAATATTATAAGATCTGTATTATTGTGTAACATTTTTATAAAGTAAATTAAAACTGTATGTTTTTTAATGTATTACACACTGTTTGAGCATCAAAATCGTTTAAATATTTTAATACTCTTGTTTTCACTCAGCAACTCCTTACCAAGACCCATGTGGAACAAAGATAAAGAGCAATAGAAAATAATGATGTTTTCACAAAACTAAAATTAGGTTAAATACAAACCAATCAAATTGAATTACACAGCAACTATATAAGTTTACCAAGGTCTGGACTAACAAAATGTTATGTTCTGAGGCCATATCGCTTTGTTGTCAGTGAGTCCTACAGTTATTGCATAACACTGCTGTAAGGTGAAAATTTGCACTAAGCTATAAACTTTAACTTGTTATAATTTCATTTTTTTTCTGCCTTTCTCTGGATGAATGGAAGGAAATTACAGAATTTGCTGTAATTGCACCTTTGAGCGATGTTAGTAAATAATCAAGTGGAAGATCATGTTACAAAGTGAAGAAAAGTTTTACGAAATTAACTTAAAGCAAACGCAAAAGATAAATATGGGTGAAAAGAGAGGAAAATTTGTAGTAATTCCTGACTGGCGGCAAATGTCCTTAAAGGAAACCTGTCAGGAGATTGATCTTGACCGATCCACAAAAACAGCATTAAATTGGGAAAAGTTCTGTCATCATGAACAGCTATGTTTTACTCTGAAATGTTGTGACATAAAAAAAACAGGGAATATGGATAAGAGTGAAAGGAGCAGCCATATTAAGCTATTTCCCACCATGATTGATTGGTCTCTTGCTATCTGTTTAAAAAACTGAAGAAGGAAGTTGAAAAAGAGCAGTGTTGTCTGGGTGCTGTGAGGAGCAGTGGAGCATTTCAGGGACAGTCTGATTCAGATACATAATAAAAGGGATGGGCCATCCTTGAAACATGTTGTCCATTAAACATATTGTTACACTTGGATCCGGCTCCTCTACTCCTTGCAGCGCCTGGACAACACAGCTCTTCATTCACCTTCCTGCACCATGATTTAGCTACATGCACAGGGCACTATGAACTTGCTGTCAATTATTATTATTATTTAATATTGTAGCATCATTTATTCCATGGCACTTTACATGTGAGGAGGGGTATACATAATACAAAAACAAGTACGATAATCTTAAACAATACAAGTTACGACTGGTACAGGAGGAGAGAGGACCCTGCACGTGAGGGCTCACAATCTACTAGGGATGGGTGAGGATACAGTAGGTGCGGGTAGAGCTGGTCTTGCAGCGATTTGGTGGTTACTACAGGTCGTAGGCTTGTCGGAAGAGGTAGGTCTTTAGGTTCCTTTAATGATAATTAGGTCAATGCAGCAGCAGGTTGGGAGAGTCTCTTTGCTGGCTCCATTTTTGTGCTTGGTGAGCACAATCAACTCAGGTGAGCAGAACTCACAATTGTTCCCAAGATCAATGCTATATACTGGTTGACACATGGACTGCTCTCATTTTTTATAATTGTTTATAAACTCCGACATGTCAGTCACTCTGAGACATGCCGGAAGAATCCATAAAAAAGTAACTTTCTTGACTCTTCCATAATTTCCAGCTGGTATTTGTTAGGAGTAGAGCTCCCGCCGCTGCACAGGGGGAATCTCAAACCATGTCTGCTGCATTCTCACATTCTCCTCCAGCTGCAGTGGAACCTGCTCAGCGGAGATGTCGGTCCCAGCATCTGGCTTAGCCTGATACTGTGCAAATGGTTAATTCTGCCTTTCCAGGCTCTGCCTTTGTAGCCAGAACTAATGAGTGGCAAGCAGGCTTTTCTAGAACTAAGTCCTGCTTTTCACACACTGAGCATGCCCATGGGAGGACCTCTCATTGGAGGTCGGGGGTCACATGCTCAGGCCCTGTTGCAGCTCCTATTGGTCCACCAGGAAGGTCCTGAAAGAGCTGCAATTATAAAAGGTTTGCATGGCCGCACGGCCATGCTCTAGTATCAAATGTGTTTGGCTTATGCCAGTGGATACTATACCACTCTATACATATGTGGTGTGAGGCTGTAGCTTTGGGACTGTACACTCAGCCAGGCAGCTAGCGTTAGTGGGGGCAATTAGTCGCGTGGCTTAGCATCTGGTTCCTTCATGTGTGCGGTTAGCACAGAAGAGTTCCAGAGCAAGCACAACCCTAGTTAGGGTAATAGTTTTGTGTACAGTGCGATTCTGTGAGGCAACAGAGATCGCTTCCAGTTCACACGGGGTGAAGCCTAACCCACATGTGAGCTCAGAGTTTATCCACCATTACTTTGCAGCAGATATCTCTGCACTGTGGACCCCGGGCTGCGAACGCACCTTGTTGCTACCTATCTATACTCGATGCATACTGCTAGCCCTAACAGTATTGAAGTACTTTATATCTCCTCTTAAATGTTTCAGCATTCCAGATTAAGGTCTAATTCACATGTCCACGTACATATATTATTTATTTTTTGGCAAATAAAACATAAAACCATCACAGTCCATGGTCAAATTCTCATGTTCTTTACTGTTTTATGCACCAATTGTCAAGAAAAAATGTAGATATATCTAGGTTTGAAACAATTTTCTTTCTATCATCATTTAAGGATCAAAATCGACAACTCAAGTCAAACAACCTATGAGGCATCGTAGTTCTATTTCATTTTTACTTTTCAATAAGTAGGACATGTTTTTTCAACTTTCCATAAGTGGATGCTGCAATTATGGCAAAAAGGGATACATGGGCCAAAAACTGGATGTAAATGGGATAAAAAAACATTGATCAAAGTCAATGTTAAGGGCCAGGATTGTCCCTCTGCACAGGATGGATTCCAAGCCTTATCTTCTCCTGCAGCCTCCTATTTGGTCTTGACCACAGTGGATGTTGCTCAGCAAAGACGTCTGTCTCAGCATTGTGCTCAGGCTCGGGCTGTGCAAATTATTACCGCTGCCTCTCAGGCATAGGTTCAGCTATGGTAACTAATAATAGTCAGCAGCCAGCAGTCATTCTTGAGACCTAAGTTCAGGATTCGCTCTACTGAGCATGCTCGTGAGGTGGCTACCTCTCATTGGTGGTTGGTTGTCAGCTGCTCAGGCCCTGTGCTGGCTCCGCAATGGACTGAGAGCAAGGTCCTGTCTTATTGGCACACTCTATAAAAGGATCTTTGGTGTGCCCGTCGGTGCGCTAACATCATTTATGTTATATGTGTGTGTGAAACTCTATGGTATTGTGGACTTGTCTGCATGTGCTCAAGGCAGACAGATAGCCTTTAGAATTCAGGCACCTCTGGAGAGGAGTTTGTGCGTGTGCTCAGGGAGGGCGTATATCCTTCAAAATTCTGGCACCTCTGGAGAGGAGTTCGTGTGAGTGCATACGCTGTGACTGTGTTCACTACTTGTTCCCTTGCCCCTGAGAGGGTAGCACTCACCAGTGAAGTAACAGGGGATTTCATGTAGAGCCAATTTCACTAGCATAACATCTCTACCACTCTGTGAAGCTAACAAAGCTGAGTAATTACTTTCTATTCACAAAGGGTGACATTTAACCCCGGTGTGCTTTCAAGATCGCTTGCCGCACACTTCCGTCATTGCTCACTAGCTGCGGTTTAACATCTCCGCACAGTGGACCCTGAGTTGCGATCACACTTCATCTTAATTTATATTTAGTGCAATCCGCTAACCCTAACAGTCAATTTATTTTTCATGTATGCCAAAAAAGTTTGACAGGTTAATGAATCCTAAAACATAGCAGTTTGCAATGAGTCATCCTGTCCATTTTTATGATGGCCATGGTATGAGCAACACATATTTCCTGACAGTCTCCCATTAATGATGGCATCTACAAAATACCCTACATGAATCAAGCTAGCAGGGACTGAATCCAAGAAACAAACTGTTAGGGCTGGCGGAAAGCACCAAATAATAAAAGATGGTAACAAGCCCAGGGTCCACCATGCAAAGATGTGACCTGCTGTGTGATAAAGGTGGAGACTATATGGCAGTATAGTAACGAACACACGCAGGTTAACGTCACCCAGTATGTACTGAGATGGACTCTGATACCTAACAGAGCAGCAGCACTGCAGAGTATGAATGTCGCACCCTGTTAAGCCTCACATAGCACGGCAGAATGAGTGCTAGTGTACAGTCACAGGACTCAGCCCCAAGGATGCAGGGTTAGAGTCCCTCTAGACCTACTAAGCACATGGAATCACACCTGCGATGCCTAGACAAATCTAATGAATAAATTTAGTGCACTGAGTGTGCGCATAATCGCGCTGGCGATTGCCACTAACCACCCTGACTAGGGGAATAAAGTGCACTGACTGCATTCGCCGTTGCACTGGCGAAAGCCACTAGTTGATGCTCATAATCGTATGCTGTGCTGCTATGTACTAACTGGCGCTGTACTAGCTCTGAATACCCAGACTCAGACAACAATGCTAGGGAAGGAGATAAATAAGAGCTTTCACCAGTATCATACACACATCCACACACACTACAATTTCAGATTATACTAGCGCATGGCCGAGTGGCCATGCAAACCTTTTATAGTCGCAGCCTTCCGGGACCTTGCCAGTGGACCAATCAGAGCTGCTTGAGGACCTGTGCATGTGACCTTCAACCACCAATGAGTGGTCGTCTCACAGGCATGCTCAGTAGGTTAAAGGCAGGACTTAGTCCCAGGAACGTCTGCTCGCCACTGACAAATGCTGGTTACAATAGCTGAACCTGGGATGGCAGCAGTAACCAGTCACACAGCATCAGCCTGAGCAAGTCGGTAGGACCGACGTCTCTGCTGAGCTGGATCCCCTGTGGCCGAGGAACATTGAGAGACCGCAGAGGACATAGTTCAAGCGGCAGAAACTTCACACCTAACATAAACCATACACAAATGTTCACATAGCCATATCCCTAACATTTTTGCTGCAAATCTCACCTGATCTGTAGCATGCTATTTATTTTGGAATGCTCCAATTTTTTTTACATAGCATGAAGATGGGAATGGTCCTACACCATAGGCAACCTTGTACATTTGCAGCATGATCCGCAAATGATAAATCTTTTAGAACTCTTGCAGAAAACAGGGTTTAATCTCCTGATCAGGTCCATCTAGGGTTGGTGATTGAATGCAGTCACACACCCTTAAAAAGTCGGTAGGGCTCTGCTATCTTTAGTTCAACTGCATAAAGGGAGCAATGAAGATGAGGAGCTCCTGCTGCAGTTAGAAGTTTTACTGCAACAGGACAGTGAAAAGTAAAAAAGGGAAATATAGCAATGCTCTTGAGTCACACAGAGTTCTTAATATATTTCTTAATTTTAATTGCAAAATAAAGTCAAAGAAAAGGAGAAGATCAAGGGAAGAAGTGTTTGCATATGTTTTGGTGTGTGTTTGGTGTTCCTTGAAGGCACCACAAAGGGTGATATCATCATGATATGTCTTTTACTTAAAAGAGTTACCACTGTGATTACATGAATGAATAATTATCACTTCAGATCTGCTCCATCTGTGTTATCCACCAGAGATATTTAAGTAGCATTACCTAGTATTGCTCTTAAACATTTAATCATGGCTTTCAAAAGCACCTACTAGAAGTGATAATGGTATCTACCCATGAAATTTTGTATAAACAAGTTCTGGTAGGTGTTAATGTAATGTACACTAATGTGTGTTAAAAAGATTGCACTTTTAGGGAATTAATGAAAGGTGCTAAGTTGTGCACAAATTAGAAAATGGAAACCATTCTATATTACATTACAGGCAAGACCATTCTTACTAACTGCTACAAGAGCAGGTTCATACACTAATGCCCAGCAGCATGTAGTTGCCTTTATGATACATGGGGCGCATATACATGTACAATAATCTGATGAGCAACCACTCACGCTCCCATCATTCTTGACGGTTGGGGTTGCTTTACATTGAGCGTTTCTGTAGTCATTTTTATCATTGCCAATCTAAGGAAACTGGTGTCTTATTCATACATGTAAACCTAGAAATATAATAGATTTTTTAAATTTTGTTTTTGTCTAAAGATATTCTAAAAACGCATGGGAAAAATAATATATGTATTCTCTATACTTACACATTGCCAACATTATTGGCAGCACCATACAGGGCACCTCCCCAGTAGTGCTCAGAATATAATTACTTTATGTCACATACACACTAGGGCCAATTCATAAGAAAGCACTTGAAGGGATTGTTCATTATTTAGATTATTTGTGGTCTGATAACCAAACACCACCACCTATAAACTCTTTGTAGCTCCCATGGCTTCAGGACTTACACAGTCTAGAGAGCCAAAATGAAGTGGTTCTGTATACTATGTTTAGGCTTTCTTTGGGTACTGTACCTCAGCTCTAATTCACTCCAATAATAGATGAGTTGTGGTATCTGAGAATGGCCGCTACACAGTTTTTGGAGATACAGTGTCATGGTTCTGTACGCTGTATACATCTGGTCACTGAGTGTCCTGTAGACAGCAAATGTAAGACACCCACAAATCTGATGTTGGTGACCTATCCTTTTTGGAGGTACAGATGAGTGTATTTTCAGTCCAAGCGTGATCCGACAAAAGACAAAACATCAGATTGCACCTTGGCCAATGTTAGTCGGTGAGGCTGAGAACCTGTCAGATTTTTTCCTTCAACTGACGCGGTCAAAGGGAAAAGCACACGCAAGCCACTATTTCCATAGAAACCATCGGACTGCATTTGGATGACATCTTAGTGCTCTCTGATTTTCGTGGACTGACATAATGGAGAAAATGGAGACTCTTTTTTTCCCATCTTCTCTTCAAAGAGAATTTCAGCACACTATGATCACACTCTGATTAACCTCTTATCAGAGATTGATCAGAGTGTGATTTGCATAATGGATCCGATTCTCTTAAATGAGAGAATTGACGCTCATCTGCACCAGCCCTTTAGGATAAGTCATCAACCTCGAAATCCTGAACGGCACACCTTACCGACCTCCGCCGTACTATTACGGCGGAGGTCGGATCCCCTGCTTTGATGTGGGCTCTGGCGCTGAGCCCACTTCAAAGCCGGGACATGTCAGCTGTTTTGAACAGCTGACATGTGCCCGCAATATCGGCAGCTGAAATCGCGATTCACCCGCCACTATTAACTAGTTAAATGCTGCTGTCAAATGCTGACAGTGGCATTTAACCGGCGCTTCCGGCCGCGCGGCCAGAGATGGGCGCATCGCCGACCCCGTCACATGATCGGGGGTCAGTGATGCGTCGCCATAGCAGCCAGAGGTCTCCTTGAGACCTCTATGGTTGCTGATGCTGGATTGCTGTGAGCGCCACCATGTGGTCGGCACTCATAGCAAGCCTGCAATTCAGCTACATGGGAGCGATCTGATGATGGCTGCTATGTAGCAGAGCCGATCAGGCTATGCCAGCTTCTAGCCTCCCATGGAGGCTATTGAAGCATGGCAAAAGTAAAAAAAAGTTTAAAAAAATGAAAAAAATAAAAAAAATATAAAAATTTAAATCACCCCCCTTTTTGCCCCATTCAAAATAAAACAATAAAAAAAATCAAACCTACACATATTTGATATTGCCGCATTCAGAATCGCCCGATCTATCAATAAAAAAGAAGGATTAACCTGATCGCTAAACAGTAAACAGCCTAGTGAGAAAAAAAATTGAAACGCCAGAATTACGCTTTTTTGGTCGCCACGACATTGCATTAAAATGTAATAACGGGCGATCAAAAGAATCTATCTACACCAAAATGGTATCATGAAAAACGCCAGTTTTGCACGCAAAAAATAAGCCCTTTTCTGACCCCAGATCCTGAAAAATGGAGACGCTAAGGGTATTGGAAAATTGCGCCAGTTTTTTTTTACCACTTAGATAAAACATAGCCTAGACATGTTTGGTGTCTATGAACTTGTAATGACCTGAAGAATCAAAATGGCAGGTCAGTTTTAGCATTTAGTGAACCTAGCAAAAAAGCCAAACAAAAAACAAGTGTGGGATTGCACTTTTTTTGCAATTTCACATCACTTGGAATTTTTTTCCCATTTTCTATTCCATGACATGCTAAAACCAATGATGTCTTTGAAAAGTGCAACTTGTCCCGCAAAAAACAAGCCCTCACAAGGCCATATTGATGGAAAAATAAAAATGTTATGGCTCTGGGAAGGAGGGGAGCGAAAAATGAGAAGGCAAAAACGGAAAAGAGCAAGGTCGTGAAGGGGTTAACTTATCAGGAGGGTTCTTTTTTGCAATGTGCACATACACTGTAAGAACCAAAGGAAGCCTAGAAGCGAAAACAAACATAAGAACATTCCACCAAAATGTTGTCCTGGGTTGCTTTTCAACCCAGGACCCAGACAATACTGCTAACCTCCAAACCACTTTGCTGTCCAAGTGTGCAATGCAAAGGCCAGGGCCAGGTATTGACAGATGTGGGCCTCTGCAAAAAACAGAATATGAGCCCTTTGCAGTCCAATAGTTTATCATAATACATGTCTTTATGTGTCTGTAACAGAAGCTGCTTGCTGATTTGGAGGTTCAAGTGGCTCCCTTATCTCTTGGCCACTGGGTGGTTGCACAAGTTGAACCAATGATATTTCCACCCTGATAATATAGGAGTCAGATGCAGTAATATTGCACAAAATACTTCTAGTAAATGCGGAATTATTGTGCTCTTTCCTTGAGTTTTGTTCTTCTGTTACTTTCATAAGCTTCCCTCAGGAGCAAAAGTACCAGGTCATGAGACACAACATAGTTAATCTCCCTCCAGACCTTTCTTCCTATTTGTGCTCTAGCTTCAGTGTTCTGTATATTCTGGACCTTGTCACTAGCGAGTTAGTAAAGTGATCTACTGAAGTTGTTATTTTTTAGTTTGTCTTTTTCTTTTTTTTTCATTGACATTTCAAACAACAGGGAAATTTATACACGTTATAAAAGTAGCCATTTTCATCTCCTGTAAGAGGGCGCTCTAATTTGTAACTTGGCAAACAGCATAACCTTTTCTCATAGCCTCCAGCGCGTAATGATTACTGCTTGAAATAAAAGCTCAAGTGCTTCAGAGGTGGAGATTATATTCCCTTTACTGTGTTTTTTTTTGCTTTTTTATTGCATTGTATCTCTTTTTTTGCATTCAAAATAATAACAAAAATTCTATGGATCAAGAAATGAGTCAGTAATATACTGTATGTAAGCTACATGTAAAACAATCTAAAATATCTTATTATTCGACAGCTGAGATTGCGTAAACAGTCCATTCCCTAACCTTTCTTAAAAAATGATTATGACTTATGGTTCTAGATTGTTTTAAATTATTTTATCTGTACGTGATTATGAATAAAACCATCTTGGATCAGCTGTTAACAGAATTCAGAAATATGTCACACAGACAATAGGAACAAGATGATAATTGGCTGCTATACAAGGGCAGACATACCATTGGTGTCTTCTGTTCAGAGGTCTCAAGAAGTAAGCTGCACCACTATCACATCTAAAGCAGGTGGACTTATGCATTATCGTGAGCTTTTGGACTGCAAAGAGCCCATGTTTTGTTTTAGTACAGGAACCCTGTTCTGTCTAAACCCCAAAAAATGAACTAGAGTACAAGTTGGTATGCATGCAAACTAGAAGCATATTCACATTGGCCAAGACAGAAACCAAATGAAAAATACACTAGTGAATAAGTAAAATCAATAGTGCATAGAAATAACATTGGGTATTTAGTAAGCACCATTATTTAATTAAAAAAAACTTAAAAGTCATCCCACCAATGTCAAGGTGTACCCTACTTTGGATAGTCCTAACCTCTAATAGTAAAACCTAATCATGCGTCATAGTGGTGTCCTATGTGAATAGGGACTGAGCACAACCGGGTCCCAAACATGGACACACAGCGAGTGGGGAGCTTTTTAAATGTAAAATCCAGCTCAAAGGAAGGGAGGCCACACTCTTACCTTCACTAAATGCAAAAACCTAAAATTACATAAATAGTAAGAAACTAAAAAATGACAGTGTTGGCCCCCTTAAAAATAGTCTGGGTGAAATGGTGGATGAGGATGAGGAAAAAGCCAATATGCTAAATGACTTTTTTTCATCAGTATTTACAAAAGAAAATCCCATGGCAGACAATATGATCAGTGATAACAAAAATTCCCCATTAGGTGTCACCTACTTAACCCAGCAGGAAGTACGGCGGCGTCTAAATATCACTAAAATTGACAAATCTCCGGGCCCGGATGGGATACACCCCCGAGTACTGTAGGAATTAAGTACAGTCATTGATAGACCATTATTTTTAATCTTTAAAGAGTCCATAATAACAGGGTCTGTACCACAGGACTGGCGTATAGCAAATGTGGTGCCAATATTCAAAAAGGGGACAAAAACTGAACTCGGAAATTATAGGCCAGTAAGCTTAACCTCTACTGTGGGTAAAATCCTGGAGGGCTTTCTAAGGGATGCTATACTGGAGTATCTGAAGAGGAATAACCTCATGACCCAGTATCAGCACGGGTTTACTAGGGACCGTTCATGTCAGACTAATCTGATCAGCTTCTATGAAGAGGTAAGTTCCGGAAAGGACAAAGGGAGCCCAGTGGATGTAGTGTATATGGACTTTTCAAAAGCTTTTGATACGGTGCCACACAAAAGGTTGATACATAAAATGAGAATAATGGGGATAGGGGAAAATATGTGTAAGTGGGTTGAGAGCTGGCTCAGGGATAGGAAACAAAGGGTGGTTATTAATGGAGCACACTCAGACTGGGTCGCGGTTAGCAGTGGGGTACCACAGGGGTCAGTATTGGGCCCTCTTCTTTTTAACATATTTATTAATGACCTTGTAGGGGGCATTCAGAGTAGAATTTCAATATTTGCAGATGACACTAAACTCTGCAGGGTAATCAATACAGGGGAGGACAATTTTATATTACAGGATGATTTATGTAAACTAGAAGCTTGGGCTGATAAATGGCAAATGAGCTTTAATGGGGATAAATGTAAGGTCATGCACTTGGGTAGAAGTAATAAGATGCATAACTATGTGCTTAATTCTAAAACTCTGGGCAAATCCGTCAATGAAAAAGACCTGGGTGTATGGGTTATTAGAGGACTGGGGGGTCTGCAATACCAAGATAGGTTATTACACTTGGGGCTGTTTAGTTTGGAAAAACGAAGACTAAGGGGTGATCTTATGTTAATGTATAAATATATGAGGGGACAGTACAAAGACCTTTCTGATGATCTTTTTAATCATAGACCTGAGACAGGGACAAGGGGGCATCCTCTACGTCTGGAGGAAAGAAGGTTTAAGCACAATAACAGACGCAGATTCTTTACTGTAAGAGCAGTGAGACTATGGAACTCTCTGCCGTATGATGTTGTAATGAGTGATTCATTACTTAAATTTAAGAGGGGACTGGATGCCTTTCTGGAAAAGTATAATGTTACAGGGTATATACACTAGATTCCTTGATAGGGCGTTGATCCAGGGAACTAGTCTGACTGCCGTATGTGGAGTCGGGAAGGAATTTTTTTCCCCAATGTGGAGCTTACTCTTTACCGCATAGGTTTTTTGCCTTCCTCTGGATCAACATGTTAGGGCATGTTAGGTTAGGCTATGGGTTGAACTAGATGGACTTAAAGTCTTCCTTCAACCTTAATAACTATGTAACTATGTAAACTAAAAGAAATTGAACTAGAGTACAACTTGGGATGCATGCAAACTAAGAGCATGTTCACATTGGCCAGTCAGACAGACAAAACCCAAGACAGAAGCAAAATACCCTGCTGTAAGAAAATAAGTAAAGGCAATAGGCAGGGCCGTATTTAGAGCTTCTGCTGCCCTAGGCACTTTTAGCGCTGCCTCCCCCTTTGGTGAGTATGACACTATCGGCAGTGACTTTAGCAAGAATCGCTGATGTGAAAGTCGCCTTTTGCAGCAGATGGGGCAGTTTTTCTGCATCTGCCACGTAACGGATCACTTACGGCAACACTGCGGTCGGCCTCATTCATTCCCTATGGTATTTGCGGCACTTGCCATGATCTGGCAAATGTGGTACCATACCTCCCAACTTTTGAAGAAGGGAAGGAGGTACGAAGTGTGCGGCGCGCGTAGCGCGTCGCGGCAAATTTTAGGCCACGCCTCTGACCACACCCATTTCACAACTAGTCACACCCATATCCACGTCCCAACCACAGCCAATTAGCACTGCTGATCACACTGTTTTATATACAATAATTATAAACGAAAAAATATGGCCACAGTGCTCCATACTGTATAATGGCCACACATGATGCTCCATACTGTATAATGGCCACACACAGTTCTCCATACTGTATAACGGCCACACATGATGCTCCATATTGTATAATGGCCATGGGCCACACATGATGCTCCATACTGTATAACGGCCACACATGATGCTCCATATTGTATAATGGCCATGGGCCACACATGATGCTCCATACTGTATAATGGCCACACACAGTTCTCCATACTGTATAACGGCCACACATGATGCTCCATATTGTATAATGGCCATGGGCCACACATGATGCTCCATACTGTATAACGGCCACACATGATGCTCAATACTGTACAACGGCCACACATGATGCTCAATACTGTACAACGGCCACACATGATGCTCAATACTGTACAACGGCCACACATGATGCTCAATACTGTACAACGGCCACACATGATGCTCAATACTGTATAATGGCCACACACAGTTCTCCATGATACTGTATAATGACCCCCCCTCCTGTATGCATGGCTCATATTCCCCCCTGTATGCATGGCTCACACTCCCCCCCCCCCTGTATGCATGGCTCACACTCCCCCTGCATGCATGGCTCATATTCACCTCCCCCCTGTATGCATGGCTCATATTCACCTCCCCCCTGTATGCATGGCTCATATTCACCCCCCCCCTGCATGCATGGCTCATATACACCCCCGCTGCATGCATGGCTCATATTCACCTCCCCCCTGTATGCATGGCTCATATTCACCTCCCCCCCCTGTATGCATGGCTCATTCACCCTCCCCCCCCTGTATGCATGGCTCATATTCACCCTCCCCCTGCATGCATGGCTCATATTCACCCTCCCCCTGCATGCATGGCTCATATTCACCCTCCCCCTGCATGCATGGCTCATATTCACCCCCCCCCCTGCATGCATGGCTCATATTCACCCCCCCCTGCATGCATGGCTCATATTCACCTCCCCCCCCTGTATGCATGGCTCATATTCAAACCCCCCCCACCGTATGCATGGCTCATATTCACCCTTCCCCCCCCCGTATGCATGGCTCATATTCACCCTCCCCCCCCTGTATGCATGGCTCATATTCACCCTCCCCCCCTGTATGCATGGCTCATATTCACCCTCCCCCCCTGTATGCATGGCTCATATTCACCCTCCCCCCCTGTATGCATGGCTCATATTCACCCTCCCCCCCCTGTATGCATGGCTCATATTCACCCTCCCCCCCTGTATGCATGGCTCATATTCACCCTCCCCCCCTGTATGCATGGCTGATGGGCCATCAGCCATGCGTACGGGGAGGTGGAATATATATATTCCCCCGTAGGACCAGGTATATACCGTGCCTGCAGCCCTGGCATACACAGGGGTGGCAGTGCAGGACTTGGATGGCGTGCCGGGAGTTTGCCAGTCAGCCAGACCGGGACCGCTCGGCTCTGCTACATCTGCGCAGCACTCACCTTCAGGTGCCCGTTCAGGTCCCGGTCCGGCTGACTGTCATACGATTTCTCCGGCGTCAGCATCTGGGCAGAGGAGCGGCTGAACTCCTCCATGAAAATGCGAGCGTCGGCTTCCTCCAGCCCCATGCCTCCTCCGAGCTGCAGCGCGGAGAAGACACTTCCTGGATGGTGCAGCTGCTCTCCACGCCCCCCGCCCGGTGTGAGTTGTGAGTATTGTCTTCAAGGAGGGCGGGTCGGACTTGGAGGAGGGGGCGGGAGGCGGGGGGGGGAGGGGCGGTCGGTCGCTTGTGACCTGGGACTTTAAAAAAAACAAAAAAAAAAAAACAAACCTTGCTCAGGTGCCGCCCCCCCGCAATGTCGCCGCCCCAGGCACGTGCCCTCGAGTGCCTAGTGGGAAATACGGCCCTGGCAATAGGGCATATAAACAACATTGGATGCCTAATAAAAACACTGTCAGAGTGAAAACGGAGCGTTTTTTGTGAGTGCTTTGTGATCGATGCAGAGTTACAGTTGTGCTCAAAAGTTTACATACCCCGGTAGAATTTTTGATTTCTAGGCCTTTTTTCAGAGAATATGAATGATAATAGATAGATAGATAATAGATAGATGATAGATAATTATTAATAGACAGATGATCGATAAATAGATAGATAGATAAATAGAGAGATAGATAGATGATAGATAATAGATAGATGATAGATAAATAGATAGATAGATAGATAGATAGATAGATAGATAGATAGATAGATAGATAGATAGATAAATAGATAGATAGATGAGAGATCATAGATAGATAATAGATAGATAGATAGATAGATAGATAGATAGATAGATAGATAAATGAGAGATGATAGATAGATAATAGATATATAGATAATAGATGATAAATAGATAATTATTAATAGATAGATGATCGATAAATAGATAGATAAATAGAGAGATAGATAGATAATAGATAGATGATAGATAGATAGATAGATAGATAGATAGATGAGAGATCATAGATAGATAATAGATAGATAGATAGATAGATAGATAGATAGATAGATAGATAGATAGATAGATAGATAGATGAGAGATAATAGATGATAGATAGATGATAGATAGATGATAGATGAATAGATAATAGATAGATATTGATAAATA
Organism: Ranitomeya variabilis; assembly: GCF_051348905.1. Taxonomy (NCBI): domain Eukaryota; kingdom Metazoa; phylum Chordata; class Amphibia; order Anura; family Dendrobatidae; genus Ranitomeya; species Ranitomeya variabilis. Next base: position 529,066,909 of record NC_135237.1, on the reverse strand, counting down.
ATATGAAATATTGATATTATATAAAATAATTCTTAGTGGTACATGTATTCATGAATTCAATCAGTTCTTTGCTGTCAAAAATGTTCATTACTTTTATATTTTTTAGAGTATACTTGTTTTCTCCTGGTCAAATCTGCTATATATTAATTTAGTTATTGCGGCCGGTACTGTGTGACCTTTCGGCTGTCACATTTAGCGATCCTCTTACTTAATGTACAATGCCATATCTACATCAACACCTGAAACGTTCTCCGGATGAATGATAATTACATGCAAATAGATTTCTATTTAAGAAAAAAAAGATACAATTTGTGTCAGAAAGATGTAGGAAAACACAGACTACCACCTAGTGTAGAGAAGCGGAAATATTAGGAAAGGCGATGAGAAGTCCATCCTTTTACTCTTAGTCTATCAATTTCTGTCTTATTTACAAACATTCCATTCGGTGATAACTGAGGCAATATCATTGTGTTCTGTTATTTATTTATTCCATTTCTTATATAAATCTAACATATTCTGCAGTCCTGTCAACATTCCGTTCTTCCTTGTCCTAATGGGGCTCAGAATCTAATTTCCCCGTCTCATGCTATGAGGCCAGTTCTAAAGGAAGTAGAGATGAATGAATCTTTCAAAATTCCGCACAGATTTCAAAGGATTTATCTGACATTTAATTCTACATGAATAAAATCGGTCCTAATGAAAAGTTTACTGATTTCTGTGATAAAATGGTTCTTATGCCCTGAGGTTTAACGGAGCGAGGTAGTGGGGTAAAAACATGATTAAATACATTATGCTAACCTATGATCTCACTACTTTATGCCACCTGCGCCATTGCTGCAGCTTTACAGTCAGTCGCGCCTGTTTACCGTCAATGGCTTACATTGGGAAGAAGAACTAAAGACAATCTTAGGGGACTTTGGCAGCTGCGTCAGTTGGGGAGAATTCATAAAGTACAGGCATGGTTCTAGGACAGGTAAATAAAATGTATTTTAGAATTTTATTCCCGTCCCCACCCTCCAAAGAAGAAAGAGAAATGGTGTGAGCACTTGAGCTGGATTTGTGCATGTTGAATTTCACAAAAATTTGTATTGAATTACATTTTTGCATTGCTTTCTCCTCTCTAAATGGAAGATAAGGAACTTATTATTATGCCTTTGGGTTGTGGCAAGCACTTGATGGAAACCATAAGGAAAACATGAAGTAGTACATAAAATCTATGATTTATAATTTAGATTTGCATTGAAATATATTATATTCATTTATTTTAGACTGTTGTGGTAAGCTATAATGTTATCATAGTGCACCTTCCCTTGTGTTGGACTGGGTAACAGAGCACCCAACAATCATTCTTGGGCCCACCATCCAGTAATGCAGAAATAAGAAGGGACAAAATCTGCAAGTAAAAGGAAGATGGCCCTTTGTGCATCAAGATGAAGTATATGAAATGAAAAAAAATATATATTTTTTTCATTTTTCCTACCACTATTTGGTTTGGAATACACTGGATTGGATGTACTACATTGCTCCAACATGTGATCTACTTGGTTAATAAAATGGTCAAAGGGGATGGTGTAGAATAGTGTTTTTGGGGTTTTATTTTCAGCAAAGTATTTTTGCTACACTCTATTATGGCATTAGTAATGGAGGGACCTGACAGACACATTTAAAGAGAATCTGTCAGCAGGTTTTTGCTATTTAATCTGAAGACAGCAAGAGACAGAGGCTGAAATACAGAATTCAGGGATGTGTTACTCTTCAAAGTGCTACTGTAGTTTATTAACTGTGAAGGATTTATCACTAAGAAATTAACATTGTAGGATTAGTCCGGCAACGCCCCTCCTGTGATAAGCATCTCACTGTCTATGGACGTTTTATACAGAGAGCCTGGTGGGGGCGGGGTTCACTGCCTAATGTCCCAGGAGAGTTGGTTACTCCCTAGAAACAGACCATCCAATGTGAGAGTTTGTACCAGGGGATGGCTGTATCTATAATTTTTAGATTAAGAAGTAGCCAGTATCTGAGGACATTCCCATTCTAAGAGCATCAGTTTGCTGGTGTTGGTTTACATTGGCCCATCATGAAAATGTGCTGCCAAGACAGGAATTAATTGTTTTAATGCAGTAGCATGGCTACACTTTCCATTCTGGATAAAAACCCGAAGCTCCTGTATATCACTACAAGAACTTAGACTCATCTAAACAAGATCATTTTAACTAAATTGTGTACAGTGATGATTAGTGTTGAGCGATACCGTCCGATACTTGAAAGTATTGGTATCGGATAGTATCGGCCGATACCCGAAAAGTATCGGATATCGCCGATACCGATACCCGATACCAATACAAGTCAATGGGACACCAAGTATCGGAAGGTATCCTGATGGTTCCCAGGGTCTGAAGGAGAGGAAACTCTCCTTCAGGCCCTGGGATCCATATTAATGTGTAAAATAAAGAATTAAAATAAAAAATATTGATATACTCACCCGTCCGGAGGCCCCTGCACCTTACCGCTGTTAACCGGCAGCCTGCTTTGCTTAAAATGAGCGCGTTCAGCACCTTCCATGACGTCACGGCTTCTGATTGGTGCTGAATGCGCTCATTTTAAGCAAAGCAGGCTGCCGGTTACTACCAGGGCGCGTCAGAGGGTGAGTATATCCCTATTTTTTATTTTAATTCTTTATTTTTTACATGGATATGGATCCCAGGGCCTGAAGGAGAGTTTCCTCTCCTTCAGACCCTGGGAGCCATACACTGGGAACTTCCGATTCCGATTCCCGATACCACAAAAGTATCGGATCTTGGTATCGGAATTCCGATACCGCAAGTGTCGGCCAATACCCGATACTTGCGGTATCGGAATGCTCAACACTAGTGATGATACAATGTATCTAATGAGCCCCACCACAAAATCTGTTAGAGCGGCCTTCAGTCACAATGCAGCGAGTCATGTATAATACCGGTGTAACTTTATTTAGCTTTGGGACCCCTAGTAATAACGTGTATGATTAAACCAATCATATTTTGTTAAGGCCTGATTCTGATCCCCCTTTTAATTATACATGGAAAAAATGGAACAATTTACATTAATGTTTAGGATCAGATTTTCATCAGTGTTTAAATCAGTGATTTTCTCGAGTGTAAAAAAAAATGCAGAGCTTGTCCATTGAAAAGATAAAAACATAAAGCACACAGAATGCATGAGGCTGGCATCCATATGATATGGGTAATTTTCACTTGACTGAGTAATTTGGATCTTAGATTTGGATTGAAAATGGATACTGTCCCCCACAATGTACAGACATGTGAATGGTCTCATTGATTGTAATGGGCATGTATTCTATCCCTGTTTTTTACACGCATGTGAAAAATGGATGTCAGAATAAGACATAAAGCTTCTTTCTACCAGTCAATAATCATAATAAAAGGTATGATTGTTATCAGCCGGTATGACTGTGCCAGCAATCTCCTGAAAAATTAGCAAAATGCTCTTTCTTATTGGCAGCACATGACCCACTGCAAACAGACAGTGTGTTGCTGATGACCATAGTGCTCTATGTGAACAGTTAATCATGTTTTTATTCTGTGTGCATAGAATTCTTCTCAGGCTGCTATTAAATGACTGCTAAATGACAGACGTTTAATGGCTGCGGTCAGCTTGTTTAAATAGTCACATTTATAGCTGTATGTGCACCTAACATCGAAATCTTTTCTCAGCAAGTACAGATTTCTTCCAAAATGTACACCAAGTTTTCAGCAAACAATGTTGTAAATTTGTTGTGCCATGGTTGACCATATCCCTTTTTGATAAGCTGTGCCCACATTAAAAGCAAAAGGGAAAACTTCCCCTAAATGTTTTCTGCTGTAAGCATCTTACATTAGGTCGTTGTATTAAAGTTGTATTTCATTCTCATAATTAAGATATAATTATTGCATCTTGAATAGTTGTACAATTTTTCTATTTATTTTCTGTAGCAAGTCTTTCAAGTTTTCGAGATCGCCACGTGCAGTCATGAAAAGCTTAATTCTTTACTTCTAGGGAGAACAAATCAATGAAGTTTCTTTCTACTTATAGACCACAAACAAATATTTTTAAACCCCTGAGGATTTAATACAGAAACTACGTTGGAAAACTGTGTAAAGGGTTGTCCGTTCTTAAGCTAAAGTCTGCAGTCACTCTATGTGACTGTAGACTTGTGAATCCTCATATCATGTGCACTGTGTGCTGTGAGGATTCTTCATTGTCAGTGCCGAGAACGGCGGTCATGTGTCCGCAACGATGTGATCTGCATACTCCTCACCACATTCCGACTAGATGAGCAGGACATCGCTCAATGCAAATGTATTGAGTGAGGCCAGAAACAGTCCAGTCAAATTGTGGCAGAGAGTATTTATATTGTAAACTTGTGGTCACATCACCGCCATTCCGGAGCCAGCATTGGAGAATGTTTACAGTGCACACAAAGTGAGGACTCACATTGTAGTTTAATTGTAGTTGAATTGTAGTTTAAGAAATGACAACCCCTTTAACAGGGAGGGAAAATTGACCTCTTATTTCTACATAGAGCTTAGAAGGATTCAGCTAGTCTGCTTTTGAACACCTTGTATCAAAGGCAAAATGAGCATTTGTAAGTACTCAGTGCTATATGATTGCAGTATATTAAGAGAATACAAATTTTGTTGGGAGCGCTTCTTTAAGAATAAAAAAGTAGGTACAAATCCATTTTATACTTTCTTCCACCCAAACTTCAAAGGAGCCACTCAATTATATTCCATTTGATATATGTCATTGTCCATGATTTACTGGTGGCTGGTTATGTTCCTTCCTTGGGGTTTCCCATTGGGAGAAAAACCTATGGGCCTTTTTTGCCAATTAGAAAAATACAGAATATCCACATTCTTCAGAGTATTATCTGTGTTTGGAAAGGCCCTCCCAACTACATGCTAGAGAGAGGTGGAGAGAAGAGTCTATATTGGAGCTTTTGGCCTAGCTAAGATGCTAACAGATGACAGCTATAGATATTTAATTACTAGAGATAAGCAAATCTTTCAAAATTACATTTGGGAAAATTTGATCAAATTTGGCCTGCCATGAGGAAAGGTTTAAAATAATTTAAAAAAAAACTATTTTATACTGACCTTTTGTCAACCTGGTCTTTGTCTAATTTTCGGTCCTTTTGTTCTCCCTCTACTCTGGTGAGGTCAATTGGTGCCTTGTAACTAGCCTAAACAGTTACGGGGAGGGTAAAGCATCTCATAATCTGCATTTCTCTCTCATATGAAGCCAACTATAAGCCTGAGGGTTCGCTCACATGACCGTATAGCATGACTGAGTGCTATCCAATGTTTTAGCATGAGAAAATAATCACAGCATGCTGTGAGTGGCTCTGATATTTGGATCGCACTCACCCATACAAGTTATCTCATCCATTATAATAAAATTGTTAACCTCATGTCTTGAAATACATTTTGAAGATTTTATCCAGCTTGCCGACATTTAGATTTTTTTTCTTCATGAAAATGATTTGCTCATTCCTATTAGGTATCGATTGTGTACATTTACAATCCACAATTTTATTAAAAAAAAACATAACTGACATATATCGCATGTACAGTGTATGGCGATCATGAATATAGACTTACAAGATTAGTTGGGTTTTCTTTCACAGTGAACCAATCATTGAAGTCACTCAACGAGGGTTCATTAGGACTAGAAATCATGGTGGCTTTCTCCAACAAGCTACACAGTAGGTAGATGTAAGAAAATGTTGGGCTCTTTTTAAAGTAAAACAGCTATCTTTTTATTCAGTCATTCAAAAAAAATAAATAAATTGTGCTTCATTTTCCTTCTATGCATAGATTAATACACACAATGCTCACTTTACTATCGCATTGTGAAAAAAAATGTTTTATGCCTAACATGGGAGTTGAACATTTTCTGTTCATCTAAAATATAGCCCCCTCTAGGACATTAAATACTAGTGTACATGATTGAAGGGCACAGCAGGAGTCCAGGAACATTTAAAGATGATTATTAAGTGTATTTTCAAGGGAATATCTCCAAAGATACTTATGAATATTTATAGGAGTCATTTCATTCCTTGGATTTCTTCATAGAGGACGGCCTTTTATGTTTAAAACACTTAAAAAACAACTTTAGTAGAAAGTCCTAAAAATCTGTGGTCCTGCTCATTTTCTGTTCCAATCACCAAGTTCGCATTAAAGGGATTGCCTGGTTTAGAAGACCTATTGTGATATAATTATGAAATTCTAAAATATTAGATGAAGTTTTCATTTTCAGGATTTTCATCTCTTTGTGGAGTAATTGCAAAAAAAGTATCTGTAGCTCTGGAGAACCTGTCGAATATCATCGAATGAAATAAATACTTTGTAATGCCATATTTCATCGGTTGTGGCACTGCTTAAAAATTGAGCACGTAAGACCTAGTTCATCATGAGTTGGACTTTTTTTCTGCCTTGATGGAAGGTGCACTTGAGTAAGATATGTCAAATTCATTAAGAGTTGTGATGCAGCATAAGAATTGTACTCAGCTAGTGATTAGAGTTGAGCCAATTTGTTCGGATTCGGTCGTTGAATCTGAATTTGCCTTATTCGTGCCATTTTGTTACCCTATTCATGCCGAATGTATGTTTGTTGATCGGTTCCAAACATATTCGGTAATTTCTGCTCCCATTGATTCTAATGATGTTTGGCTGTGTTCAACAAATATTGCAAAGTCAATATTCGCTGCCAATCATATTCGGAACAGAAGCCAAACAAATTAGCTCAACTCTACTAGTGACTTGAGTGCATTTCTGTTCCACATTACCCTTTTTTTGCCCCTCACTTCTGTGCTCCTCCAACTTTTCAAAAAGTTAGTGGAACCTGGAGGGACTACCATAGAAATAAGAAAAGTTGCAAATGTTTTACTAAGTCATAAGTTGCTCAAAGTTTGTGACAACCAAACCATTTTTTTCAGCAATCTTCTGGCAAAAACATTTTAATTATTCATATTTTAATGTCAGGTTTAGGCTAACACATTCAGTATTTGGTCAGTATTTTACATCAGTATTTGTAAGACAAAACCAGAAGGGGAGCAATCAAAAGAGAAGTATAATAGAAACTTATCACCACTTCTGTATTTTTCACCTGCTCCTGGTTTTGACTTAAAAATACTGATGTAAAATACTGACCAAATACTGAACATGTGAATGTGGTCTTAGCCTTCACTTACAGCTATTTTCTCTAATTTCCAGCAGTGAACCATTGAAAGGCCTCAATCTTGCGTCAGTGTTTTTATTGTACGCTTAAAAAATGGTACCGGTGTCATCAGTGTTTGGTCAGTGTGCAATCAGTGTGTAGTCAAAATGTGGTCAGTGTGTAATCAATTTGTCATTAGTGTTTTGTTTCAGTGTGTCATCTGTTTTTCACATATCGATAAATATATAACTTACAAAGCTTCTTCTATTCTTTGCAATGTTAAACACAGACCGCACACTAATGCCATCTATATGCTGAATTAATTTTTCATTGGCCCATAGGCTACTATTGGTATTTTTCATCTGTTCTCCCAGAAAAAAATGAACACCTCTATTTGAATTTTGCATGTACACACAGTCCTTAAAAAACATGAACATATCATTAGCCCAATAGACTATTATGAGTATGTGTTGTATCTGTGAAAAATACAAATGGGAGACATACATGCAATATGGACAACTGAATGAGGTCCTACAAGCAGGTTCTGTCCTATTCCTTTAATAAGAAAATCTTTCATAACTGTGGTTTCACTTATTTTTAGAAATAGTCAACTAGTCTTCATTAAGTCCTAATCACAGATCATATGAAAAGCATCCCATAGTGGACGTTACTTCATGCACTCTTGGTTAATACCCAATGGTGTGCTAATGCCAAAGGGTAATACCTATCTCAGACATTAATGGCAAATTCACAGAATATGTCATGAATGTTTGGTAGACACAAGAGTAATGAGTTAATCAAAGCAAATCAAATGTGTCTTAAATTTCACAGAGAATTCAGATTCACCTGAATCCGAATTTTTCATGATTTAAAGCATCCAGACAAATTGTAGCCATCAGCTGCCATTTTTCTGGGATCTTCTAGGTCCAGCAAGGATCTTCTCCAAAGTGGGGATCTGTGGCAGCAGGACAGGTGATGCCCTAGAACAGATGAGTATGTTTTATTATTTTTTTAGCCAAACCCCTTCTGGTCTTCAATGTATTGTGTTTTGTGGCCTGGAGGAGAAACATTAGAACATGAAAAGATAATTCTGTGAAATTTTGATTTCTGAAAGATCGATTTAGTCAGAATCAAATTATTAGGATGAATTAAACCTTATATATATATATATATATATATATATATATATATATATATTATTTTTAAAAAGTGTTTTTTCTGTAGTATGTTTAGGTCCCACCTCAGAGCCCTTCTCTATTCAAGATTGAGATTGGAGAGGTGTAACACACGGATACATTTTTCAATTCACTTGTAATTAGTTCCTTAAATTACTGATTAAGCTATCCAATATTAAAAGGTACTGAATAAGATGTAAGACATTTTGTAATAAAACAGCAAAAAAATAGTTTGTGTTCTAGACATTGTTAGGAGTCAAGATCCCGCCACTGCACAGGGGGAATCTTGAACAATGTCTGCTGCGGTCTCTCATTCTGCATCAGCCGCAGTGGAGCCTGCTCAGCGGAGACGTCCCAGCGTCTCTTCCACTCTGATTCTGTTCAAAGGGTTACTGCTGCCTTTCCAGGCTCTGCCATTGTAGCCTGTACTGATCAGCGGCAAGCAGACGTCTCTGGGACTAAGTCCTGCTTTTCCCCTTCTGAGCATGCCCAAAGGAAGACCTCTCAGTGGAGGTCTGGGGTCACATGCTCAGGTACTGAAGTAGCTCCTATTGGTCCTCCAGGAAGGTCCTGAAGTTGCTCAGTTACTGTAGCAGTTCTCATTGGTCCTCTAGGAAGGTCCTGAACTTGCTGCAGCTATAAAAGGTTTGCATGGCTGCATGGCCATGTGCTAGTATACACTTGTTTACGTGTGTGTGTTGTGAGTGAAAGTCGCTCTTTAATCATCCCCTCCCTTGTGTTTGAATGCTCGCGTAAGGAGGATGATTGTAATCTAGCACCCGACTTGTTACCAACACAAATACACAAACAGCGTCTATTGCTGTGACCACCAGTGCGGCCCTGTGCGCTATCACTGCGCTTTCCAAACCCAAGTCTGGGTGGTTAGTGGCATCCACCAGTGCGGCACCGCATGCACTCTCGTGCTACTTTATTATTTCTGCTACGTGCGGTACTGCAGCCCTGTAACGCAACAGGGTTTGCTTCTTTCACACAGGGTGAAGCTAACCCGTGTGTGTATCCTCATTGTACAGCCATATAGTCCGTCATTGTTTAGCAGCAGGTTCCATCTCTGCACGGCGGACCCCGGGCTGTGCACGCACCTTATTCCTTTTCTTTAATTATTTGGTGTGTTCCGCTAGCCCTAACAGACATTTTCCAATATACATAGTATGGTTACACTGTAGTGTTGCAAAGAGAACTGCTTAATAACTCAACCACACCAAAATTAAAAATCTTGGCTTCTGACTGCCACCTCTAGATGGCACAACCTGTAGACAGATGTATACAAACAGATGTTGTAAGTAACAGTAATATTTTCTGAAATCACTCTAATTTTTTACCTAGATGTAAATAGCAATGTAAATCTAAAGTACTAGAAGTGAATGTATTTGCTATCTCTGTGTAGATAATTGTCTAAACAAAGATAATATACATTTTTTTGTCTGATACTGAGAACGCTAAAAAGTTGAAACAAAAAAAGTCAAAATAGCACAATTACTGATTTGTATTCTCTTTCATTCCAAAAATTGCAGTAAAAAGAAATGCACATTTTGTTTCATTAAAAACAAGCCCTCACACAACTCTGTTAACCATGAAATAAAACTTTTAAGACCCTTGGAAGAAGTAAAATGAAGATCATTTTGGGATCTAAAACAGCAACAAACACATTATTTTCAATGCAATGGCAACTTTTTGTATAAATTGATTATGATTTTGCATTTTCTAAGTGGCTTCTCTGCATGTAATAACCCATGCATAAGGAAGAAGAGGATTAATGTTGAGGATTGGTATGTTAAAGAGCACATTGCTCTGTGAATCAGTTTTGCAGCAGTGAGTCTTTAACAAATGACCCCTGTAATGTGTAAACAGGCATATGGACCATGGTGCCTTGCTAAGCATTTTCTATAGCTTCCAGCTCATGATATCTACCTCTTAAGGTCAAAGCCATCTAAAGTTTTAGTAAGGTGGAGGATCATTATATAACAGTTTTCTTAGCTGTCTTATGGTATCCTCATTAAATGGAAATTAATTTGTTGTTTTTTTAATTAGAATCTCCATAATGTGTAGTTTTATTTATTAGATGTAAGTCTGCAGAAGAAGAATGTTTGCTCTCTCGTTTTACAGCTGTAGCTTTTTATTTTTCTTACCATATTGGAGATGCTTTCTTCCTAGCTGTGTGTTCTGCATAGACTATAGGATATGCAGCAGGATGCATGTGCTTTATGGTACCTGCTAGTGATGAAGCAAACAATTTGATTTGAATTAAATTTGTTTTGAATTTTGAGACCTTGCAAATTTGAACAATTTGCTAAATGCTCTCAGCTGTTTTACACAATGCAGAAGATTTTATGAGCTAGAGAAGACAGTAATGACCTCAGGTATGATTCGGCAGGCTTCTCAACAATATGTCGGAACTGTACATAGCATAGTATATGATATATTACAGCAAAGCATATCATAGTCTATATAAAAGCTGAGGCATGGAATGCAGCTGCCATTCTGGTATAAATTTCTAATAAATTGGGGAGATTGCTGGTGGACAGTCAGTAATATTTGTTGCTAAGAGCACTTGTTCCCCAAGTTTTTGACTCATCTTAATGGATTCACAAGGCTTGTTTCTCAAAAAGCAGGAAGTGACAAAAAAATCCCAAAAGAAGAGAAGATGAAAGTAGCCGTCCGAGAATAAAACGGATATTCAATAGATAAGATGAGAGAGATAGGAAAGGTGATAGAAGCAGTGTCAGACTGAGTGTGATGAATCATTGATAATGTGTAGCTGGTATATGTCCTGCTGCATTTTAAATATTATTATTAATATTATTATTATAGTGCCATTTATTCCATGGCACTTTATATGTGAAAAGGGTGTACATAATAAAACCGAGTACAGTGATCTTAAACAATACAAGTGACCAACTGGTACCAGAGGAAAGAGGACTCTGTCTGCGAGGGTTCGCAATCTACAAGAGATGTAGATTTCTTAATGCACTAAAAAGCAGGCAGAAGCAAGTCAGCGCAATAGTTTTGAAAGAAAAATAAAATAAAAAATCAGTATCACAGGTAAAGGTGGACTTACTACCAGTGCAGCTGGTGCACCTACACAAGGGTCAATGGGCAAGTGGTAGCCCCACACAGCTACACAAAATTCTGGCTACATCACTATGTCAAAAACATCAGTAATTGTTACCAGAAGGAGTAAGGGGTACATTCCAGTATCATTCATTCCTTGCATATAGCAATTGATGGTGGGACCAGAGGATAATCTGATGTCGGCTCTGACTATCTGCATTAAACTACCTCATGGCCAGCCCACAAAAAACAGCAAATGAAGAAGAAGCCACATAAAAGCACAGATTTGTATGATGGAAGCAACTGACACTTAACCTACTATGCAAATCATATACTTGCGCTCATATGCCGACTAGACATGTCTGGTCTTACTCAATGCAAGTGTATTGAGCGAGGCTGGAAATAGTCTAATTGGAATATGGCTTGGAGTGTGCAAATCACACACTTTTGGTCACATAGTCTGCTCATGACACTGGCACCAAATAATCCTCACAGTACTCAATGTGAGGATTCACAAGTCTGCAGTCATATACTATAGAGTGACTGCAGACTTGTGGCTTAAGACCGTATAACCCTATTAATAAATTCCTTTCAAAATTGGCCTCCTTTGCCTCTGACAGGTGTATTAGGGGGAAAAAGTGGAGGGTGTAATGGAATTTTGGCACACCACTCACCTCAGTCACAGCAGCCTCTGTCAGCAACTCCATCAGTTTGAGTCAGTGTTCTGCGCAAAACAATCTGGGTCATCATAAGAAACTCAGTGGAATACTTTTTGGATTTTTTTACATTTTAAAAACACATGAAAAGTTGGACAGTGCACTGTTTTATTAAATGGATTGTTGATTACTATATGGGTTCCATCTGTTTCTATGGTGATAAACATTACTGAGGCTGCTTTTGCATTAAATTGATTGAATGGGATTAGACACCGATCTGTGAGTTCTATGGCATTTTATAGTTTTATATGCATCTTTCCAGGCATTTTTTTAATTCACAGAACCTGAAACATTCAAATTTGGAAATATTAGATTGCCTCAAGTTGCTGAATGCGTAGATCATGTCTGCGTGCAACTGACACTAGGGGAGAAAAGTTCATACAGATTGTAAGCAGAATTCAATGTGTTTTCTCCCATCCATGTTAAATGTGGTTTTACATAAGACTAAAACTAGACATACTGGATTGTTTTTCCAAGACTCCAATACAAAAAATAAATATTTAATCTCTGATATAGTTTTACGTGTATTTCCTGCAGAAATGAAATTATATGAATCAAAGGTTGGTACTTTCATGCTTAACTTTGCTCTATGTTATAAAAGAGCTCTACAAAGTGTGATTGTTGCATGTTAATCCCATTGTGTGTGATTAAATATCCCTGTGCTGCTATTTTTGGGGGATGTGGATTAAAGGCACATGAGTCATCAGAGTTAATGAATTATACAGTTCTATTTCAGTAGAGATTGCTCTCAGAATAGCAATCTATGAATACTCCCCTAAATCCCTGAGCTGTCAATCTCCACCGTACCCTGGGAGATCATTGACAATGTAATAATTGTGGTCCCTGAGAGAGGTTGGATAAACGTCAGTAATATTCTGCTTGAACAGGCTACCGGGCATATAACGTCTAGTGACTGGCAGGTTTCATAAATCATATAATACGATGCTATCCTCAGTGTTTGATACATGTATGAAGCTTAAATATGACATAGGTTGGGTCTAACATGGATGTCAGCAGCTCTAATCTGGATTTATAGCTATTATTCAGGAGAGGCTTTGCAAAAGAAGGAAAGGTCAGGATGACAGAGGCAACAAGCTTCAGACATGTCTCTCAACTTTCCCACCTGCACTGGGACTTACCTAACCGGAATAAATGTTGTTGTCAGGACTGTGGAGTCAGAGTCAAAGTCAGTGTCCATTTTGGTGGAATCGGAGTAAGAGTTGAAGTCGGTATAAAATGGACCGATTCAGACACCTAAGATATATAATAAATTGGGCTCAGTAGATTCAGTGCAGGATGTGCTGTAAATGTTTTCATAATAATTTTGGAAAGTTATAAAATGTCCTATAAATGTCTGCTAGAGTCCTGATATAAGGATCTTGGCTTTTAGTTGAGATGAATCTGTGCTGTACTTTATGTGCATGGTCAGTAGCGATGCAGTGCTGTGGAGTTGAAGTTGGAGTTGGAATTGGAAGTCAAGGAAATTGAGAAGTCAGAGTCGGAGTCGGTTGTTTGGCTTACTGACTCCATAGCACTGGATGTTGACTCGTAGGCTCAAAACTGCAGTTTTACATCAATTTTTATATTAGTAAAAATTGCAATACTACAAATTCAGAACAGAGCTGACTGTCAATCAATATGCCAGGGCGTGCTTACAGCTGCCGTTCACAGGGCTATGAGCGGTGATTGCAGCTGCTCCTGACCACCTGCATGAATTCCTCCCGGGAGCCTCACTTTCAGTATGGCATCCAGGCACTTTTCTAGTGCTACTAAGGCCTCTTTCATACTTCAGTCTTTTTGTTTCCGTCAAAATCAGTCGTTTTGTGAAAAAAACGGATCCAGCAAATGTTGCTGCCGGATACTTTTTTTTTTCTCATAGACATGTATTAGCGATGGATTGTGATGGATGGCCACACGTTTCATCTGTCGTTTGATGGATCCGTCATAAATTCTGTGTCCATTGCCCAGAGACAATGGACATAGTAACGTTTTTTGTGTACGTCGAAACATCGGACAGCGACGGATCCTGCGCTGTCCGTCGTTGGCTATAATATAAGCCTATGGACACAGGATCTGTCGCTGTCCATCAAAAGAAGGAATCCAATGACTGATTCCGTTTTTTGAAACTGAGCATTCCTGGAAGAATTTCTAATTCCAGTAATTTAACCCATTTTTCCATTCAGGGGGAAAAAACCATCTCTCTCTCGCTCTCTTCTCTCTCTCTTCTCTCTCTCTTCTCTCTCTCCTCTCTCTCCTCTCTCTCTCTCTCTTTCTCTCAATGGATCCATCAAAAAAAAAAGATCCAGTGCATCAGTTTTTTTCAATCTGCACAGGATCCGTCTTTTCAACACTTTGATGGATTGTGACTGATTCTAAAAAACTGATGTGTGAAAGAGACCTAACCTGCAGAGTAACCCTATGTCTGCAGGTTAAGGCTACGTTCACATTTGCATTGTTGTGTGTTGCGTCGGCGACGCATCGGCAACGCAGCGCACAACGCATGCAAAGCGCATTGTTTTGTGACGCATGCATCCTTTTTTTGTATGATTTTGGACGCAAAAAAAATGCAACTTGCTGCGTCCTCTGCGCCCTGACGCGTGCGCCCAAAAAGACGCATGCATCACAAAACGCAACACAACGCATGTCCATGCGTCCCCAGGTTAAATATAGGGGCGCATGACGCATGCGGCGACGCTGCAGCGCCCGACGCTGCGGCGCACATCGCAAATGTGAACGTAGCCTAATAGTGTTATTTGATGTGATAGCTTCCCTTTAAGTAAGGGAATCATACATTGTTCTGCTTCTAATAAAAGCACTGTATAAGTATGATATAAGGACCCCCTAGAGACACAGCATCTACTATTTTCCCAACATATGATATACTGTTATTTCTTACGTGGGGTGCGATTATATGGAGCAGATCTGATGCTGCTCCTAGCAGTGAAGTTGTCGGCTTGATATCTTCTACCTGTAACAGCAATTGGAGCAAGCTACAATTGCTACTGTTTATCCACTTAAATGTTGCTGTCAATATCTGACAGCGGCATTCACATAGCAAAATCTCATTGGGACATTTGGACATTCATCACTCTCCACATACACCCTGTAAAGCAATTGTGGGGCATTGATGGCTTGCCATTGCCATCCTCTTAGTACACCTGTGATATCCAGCCTGGTATTTTGGCATATAGTATAAGTGAACAAACAACAGCAAATCTCTTACAAGAACTTAAAAAAGTATTAAACTAAGTTTTAAAAAATATTTTAAAATTTAGAAAATGACAATTTGAATGACCCATTTCCTCTTTTGCCAATGCAAAAAGAGTATTGAAAAAAGTAAAAATAAACATTATTTTATGGATGCATCCTTAAAAAAATATGTTCCATTAATATTTACAATTCTTTACATTGGTTAAATGCAACTAAGGAAGTAAAACAGAAAAAGGAAAAGATAGAATTCCATTTTGTGTCCCCATTACCAAAATACAACACAAAGTAATCAATTCTGTAATCCACAAGCCAAAATAATTTAGAAAGAAATTAAAGCTCACTATGTAAAGAACAAACCCTCACACAGATTTATTGAATGAAAAAAAAAGAAGAAAAAAAACCCATTATGGTTTTAAAGGTAGAATGCTGTCAAATTTTTACAAATCTTTAAATATATTTATGCAAGTCTGATATCAAGCAAACCATATATCATATTGTCCTGATGAATCATGTTGCCAGATCCTTTTTCAGCACAATGAATAATGGAAAACAATGGAAAACAAAACATAAAAACAATGACCGAATTGCATTTTTTTAAACACCATTTTGCCTTCACTTACTATATTTTTTCTATTTTTTCAGTACCATTATATGGTATAATGAATTACATAACTCATAGCTAAATTTCATTCCTCATATGGCTTTGTCAGCAAAAAAAGTAAAAAAAAGTTATGACTCTCGGAAGTAGTAGAGGAAAAAAATAAACTGGAAATGAAAATCATTAACAGCAGGAGGGGGTTATAGCAGACATTATGACATTAGTTTGCATGACTGCTACCAGTCATTTATGGCTAAAAGCTTATTGAACAAAATAAACCAGGGCTGTATATATAAAGTGACTACATATAGCCCAATAAATTACAAAGGTATGCCAAGAAGAAATGTTTCAGGTGCCAAGGTTTTTTAAATGGATTTAGGGTATTTTGAGGGCGTTACTTTTACTAAATTGGCTCCAGTCTTTGAGATAGTTTACCCGTGAAAATAATGAAAATAATGCCTTCCTACAATATGACTTGTGTGTGATAGCAAGTGCGATAGCTTTTGGTCTTTTGACTCTTTAATAGTGTTGAGGGATACCTTCCGATACTTGAAAGTATCGGTATCGGATAGTATCGGCCGATATCCGAAAAATATCGGATATTGCCGATACCGATACCCGATACCAATACAAGTCAATGGGACACAAGTATCGGAAGCTATCCTAGTTGGTTTTCAGGGTCTGAAGGAGAGGAAACTCTCCTTCAGGCCCTGGGATCCATATTCATGTAAAAAATAAAGAATAAAAATAAAAAATATGGATATACTCACCTCTCCGGTGGACCCTGGACCTAGCAGTGTTAACCGGCAGCCTCTGTTCCTAAGAATGAGCGAGTGAAGGACCTTCGATGACGTGGCGGCTTGTGATTGGTCACGTGACCGCTCATGTGACCGCTCACGCGACCAATCACAAGACCGCGACGTCATTGCAGGTCCTTCACTCGCTCATTCTTAGGAACGGAGGCTGCCGGTTGCAGCGGTTACAACCAGGGCGCGTCAGAGGGTGAGTATATCCCTATTTTTTATTTTTATTCTTTATTTTACACATGAATATGCATTCCGATCCCGATTCCCGACATCGCAAAAATATCGGAACTCGGTATCGGAATTCCGATACCGCAAATATCGGCCGATACCCGATACTTGCGGTACGGAATGCTCAACACTACTCTTTATCACTCTCTTAGGTAATGAAATATCCCATATAATTATGTTGTATTTTAATTTGTAGGCTTACAATGCTATAAAGGCGACTTTTTGAAGCCATAATTCTACTGTACTTAATTAGAGCCAATCTGACCCAAGCAAAAGTCATAATCAGCACCATAAACTTAATATAAAACTATTCAGACATAGTTGGCACCAAAATCACTGGATGCCAGTGTTATAATTGTTACTATTATTATTATTATTATTACTGTGAAGAAAAAGAAGAAAAATAAGAACAAGTAGAAAAAATAAATATGTGCAAAGTGACTACAATTCAATACATTATCATAGTTCTTATTATTTTTATTATTATTACAATATTACCATATTTTTTGATTATAAGGCGCACTTTTTCCCCTCAAATATGGGGGAATATAGGGTTGCATCTTATAATGCGAGTATACTTTACCGGCTTTGTTGGAGTAGAGTCCCAGGGTTGCTGCAGGAGGAGGCAAGAGAGGAGCATTGCTGCAGGCCACAGGCTGGGATGAGGGGGTATTCGAATGTGCGCCACTGCCGGTGTTTGGTGGTAGTATATTACTGTATTTTGCGGATTATAAGACGCAACCTCAAATTTTGATAAAAAAAATAGAAAAAAAATATTTTTTTATAAAACAGTGGTGCTTCTTATGATCCATGCATCGTATTGCTTACTGGGGGTGGTGGCTGCAGTGAAGCGGGGTGTCAGAGTTGCTGCTGGAGGAGGCATGAGTGGAGCGTTGCTGTAGCCTGCAGGCTGGGATGAGGGGCTGTTCAGATGTGCGCCGCTGTGGGTGTTTGGTGCTGGAGGGGCTCTGCCGACATTTTGTGAAAGCCCAAGAGCCCCCAAACTTACATGGTTTATGTGGTGTGTATGTGGTAGAAACCGGGAAAATGGCTGCCGGCGAATTCACAGATGGAGATCTCTGCACCAAGATCTCATCTCCCAAGATATTGGTGTCGAGATCTCCATCTACGCATGCACAGCCCCCGGCAGCCATTTTCCCAGAGTCCACACATAGTAAAGCAAGTAAGTGCTGGGGCTCTTGGGCTTTCACAAAATGTCGGCAGAGCCCCTGCACCACCGAACACCCGCAGCGGCGCACATCTGAACAGCCCATCAGCCCAGCCTGTGGGCTGCAGCAATGCTCCACTCTTGCCTCCTCCAGCAGCAACTCTGGGACCCCTCTTTACCGCAGCCACCACCCCCTGTAAGCAATAAGATGCATGGATTATAAGAAGCACCACGGTTTTATTTAAAAAAAGTTTTTTCCTATTTTTCTAATCAAAATTTGGGGTTGCGTCTTATAATCCGCAAAATACAGTTGTACACTTTACATTTTCCCCTTATTTTATTTTTTATTGTTAGAAAATATAATAATAATGTTATCATTATTAGTTTATTATGCAATGAATGCACAGTCAACTTTACATATATTTGTTATTATTAGTAGTATCAATAATACTGTAATAATAATAATAATACCACTACTACTACTAATAATATAAATAATAATGGTATTATTAGTAGTTTTATTATTATTATTATTATTATTATTGTTATTATGATGATGATGATGAAGAAAATAAATATATGTGAAGTTAATATTGTTACTATTATTAGACTATTAATGTACAATATATATACTGCTATTGTTTCATGATTTTTTCTATTTTATGATATATGTTTCAGAATTAGTGAAAGAATATACTGTGTATATTTTCCAGAATAGATATCATTCTCAAGAAAGAAACCATTGTCATATAAAAACAATGCATTCTAATCCTTGGTGAAGTGTTCACACTGAACTGCCATAAATGAACAAAAGATAAATATGCGGAATGCATCATCCAATTTACATTCGTATAGAAAAGCTAAGATGGTGCTCGCGTGGACTCTTTTCCTCCAGGAGATGTTTAATTTGAGAATGCATTAAAATCTTCAATTAATTGTTTGTAGGAAGCAGAAACTCATCCATCTTCGAGATATGTGTGGGTGGTCTCCAGTGGATTTGTGCTCTTGACTGCTGTTTAAGAGCTCAGTAAAGTTTTTATATTCAAACGCCTATTGCTTTGTTTTACTATTGTGGTTCTTGAATTCTCACTTTAGATTGATGATACTTATTAGAAGTAATCACTGAGACTTAGATATCAGTTTATTAACTAAATACCTTTTCAAATGATATTAATGATCTATTAAGAGCCTACAGTATATGTGATGAATCGGTCTTTGTAAAGTGAACAGTCCTGACACAAGAAGCCTGTAAGGTGCGGGTGATTTTTTTTAGAGCTTTCATGTTTTTCCCTCTCCTTTTATTTTTAAGAACCATACCTTTTTTTCTTTTGACATAGCTGTAGGAGGGCTTGTCTTTTTATGAAACCAGCTGTAGTTGTAAATGACACCATTGATTTTACCATTATGTATACTAAAGAGCAGCAAAAAACTCAAGTGAGATAAGAGCGTGAAAAGAACCTCCATTCCACCATGTTTTTTGGGTTTTATTATTCATTGTGTGGTAAAAATAACTTGTGTATATGATTACTTGAAAACCAAGCTCGAGCAGTTTTGGTTATAAATTTAGTGGTGTAAAAAAATAATCTGAACTTTTTTAAAGAATTTATTTTTTCATGGCGATCTGATGATTTTTTTTTTATTCTTGTTGCGGGGACTTCATCCAATTAGATCTCTCTTAGCTGCATTTTTTCATGGTCATGTAGTGACTAAAAATCTGGAATTCTTTTAAATATTGATTTTTTTTTCTCTTTAGGACATTTACCATGCTGGTTAATTAACTTTATATTTCGATGGATTGGACACATAAGGATATGAAAAAATATGCATTTTTTAATGTTTTTTCTTTTTTCAGAGTGGAAAATGAGTGTGAGTCAAATTTCATATTTTTTTTTTTTGTAAAAATATTGCTTAGCTACTTCTAGACCACCCAAAGACTTTAAATGTATGGGCGGGCTTCATTCTACTCTACAATGATGTAGTAGCCACATGAGTTCATCAAGCTGCAAAAGTGGGAAGCCAGCTGTCAGATACAGCTGGACTCCCCATAGAGAAGGTAGAAATGGTTTATTACTGTCTCTTCCTTCCCAATTGCTTCCTTACATAGTGCTTCCTCTTCTGGACCAAGTGATCATGTGAGTGCCGAATGTGGGGAGATAGCAGAAGCTGCTTGGTTCTAGGAGAACCAGTCAAGAGGCTGAATTTGCCTTGTAACAAGGGTTAAAACACCAGCCCCCGTTACAGTGGAAAATCAGATTTAAAATTAAGTACTTATATGTTGGCGTGCCCTCTAAAGACCAGACTGTATGAAATAAAGTTAAAATAAATAAATAGCAGAAGAACAATAAAAAAGTTGCCACCAATCCAAATTGCTTTTACTAGCTCTGCCCTTGTTAACCCCTTCATGACCCAGCCTATTTTGGCCTTAATGACCTGGCCGTTTTTTGCAATTCTGACCAGTGTCCATTTATGAGGTAATAACTCAGGAACGCTTCAACGGATCCTAGCGATTCTGAGATTGTTTTTTCGTGACATATTGGGCTTCATGATAGAGGTAAATTTAGGTCGATAATTTCTGAGTTTATTTGTGAAAAAAATGGAAATTTGGAGAAAATTTTGAAAATTTCGCAATTTTCACATTTTGAATTTTTATTCTGTTAAACCAGAGAGTTATGTGACACAAAATAGTTAATAAATAACATTTCCCACATGTCTACTTTACATCAGCACAATTTTGGAAACAATTTTTTTTTTTGCTAGGAAGTTATAAGGGTTAAAATTTGACCAGTGATTTCTCATTTTTACAACAAAATGTACAAAACCATTTTTTTTAGGGACCACCTCACATTTGAAGTCATTTTGAGGGTTCTATATGGCTGAAAATACCCAAAAGTGGCACCATTCTAAAAACTGCACCCCTGAAGGTGCTCAAAACCACATTCAAGAAGTTTATTAACCCTTCAGGTGTTTCACAGCAGCAGAAGCAACATGGAAGTAAAAAATGAACATTTAACATTTTAGTCACAAAAATGATCTTTTAGCAACAATTTTTTTATTTTCCCAAGGGTAAAAGGAGAAACTGGACCACGAGCTTTGTTGTCCAATTTGTCCTGAGTATGCTGATACCTCATATATGGAGGTAAACCACTGTTTGGGCGCACGGCAGGACTCGGAAGGGAAGGAGCGCCATTTGACTTTTTTTATGAAAAACTGGCTCCAATCTTTAGCGGACACCATGTCGTGTTCGGAGAGCCCCCGTGTGCCTAAACATTGGAGCTCCCCCACAAGTGACCCCATTTTAGAAACTATACCCCCCAAGGAACTTATCTAGATGCATAGTGAGCACTTTAAACCCCCAGGTGCTTCACAAATTGATCCGTAAAAATGAAAAAGTACTTTTTTTTCCCCAAAAAATTATTTTAGCCACAATTTTTTCATTTTCACATGGGCAACAGGATAAAATGGATCCTAAAATTTGTTGGACAATTTCTCCTGATTATACCGATACCTCACATGTGGGGGTAAACCACTGTTTGGGCACATGGTAAGGCTCGGAAGAGAAGGATCACCATTTGACTTTTTGAATGAAAAATTATCTCCATCGCTAGCGGACACCATGTCACGTTTGGAGAGCCCCTGTGTGCCTAAACATTGGAGCTCCCCCACAAGTGACCCCATTTTAGAAACTACACCCCCCAAGGAACTTATCTTGATGCATAGTGAGCACTTTAAACCCCCAGGTGCTTCACAAATTGATCCGTAAAAATGAAAAAGTACTTTTTTTTCCCCAAAAAATTATTTTAGCCTCAATTTTTTCATTTTCACATGGGCAACAGGATAAAATGGATCCTAAAATTTGTTGGTCAATTTCTCCTGAGTATACCGATACCTCACATGTAGGGTAAACCACTGTTTGGCACATGGTAAGGCTTGGAAGGGAAGGATCGCCATTTGACTTTTTGAATGAAAAATTATCTCCATCGCTAGCGGACACCATGTCACGTTTCGAGAGCCCCTGTGTGCCTAAACATTGGAGCTTCCCCACAAGTGACCCCATTTTGGAAACTAGACCCCCCAAGGAACTTATCTAGAAGCATAGTGAGCACTTTAAAGGGCCACTGTCACCCCCCTCCAGCCGTTATAAACTAAAAGAGCCACCTTGTGCAGCAGTAATGCTGCATTCTAACAAGGTGGCTCTTTAAGTTTTAGGTTCAAGTATACCCCCAAAAAAGCGATTTGACACTTAGCCATAATTGCTGTCTCTAGCCACGTAGGCTGGTCCTCCCTCTCCAGCTCGAAACGCTCCTCTGCCGTCACTCACATCTTCTTGGTCTTTCTGCGCCGCCCCCTCAGCGCTGTTTACATTTTCAAACCGGCGCCTGCGCTGTGTAGTACTGTTCTATGCAGGCGCAGTGTGAAAGCCTGGCTTGGACGGCAGACGGCCAGAGCTTACTGCGCCTGCGCAGAACAGTACTACACAGCGCAGGTGCCGGTTTGAAAACGTAAACAGAAGATGGCGGCGCCCATGGAGAAGACGGATGGACACCGGGAGCCTAGGTAAGTATAAGGGGGTGGAGATCGGGGCACAGGGGGGTGTCGGAGCACGGGGGGGTGGCATAGGAGCACGGGGGGAGCGGACAGGAGGACGGAGGAGCAGAGCACAAGACGGAGGGGAGCGGACCACAGATCGGTGGCTTGGGGGGGCGATCGGTGGGGTGGGGTGGTCACATCAGTGTTTCCAGCCATGGCCGATGATATTGCAGCATCGGCCATGGCTGGATTGTAATATTTCACCAGTTTTTTAGGTGAAATATTACAAATCGCTCTGATTGGCAGTTTCACTTTCAACAGCCAATCAGAGCGATCGTAGCCACGGGGGGGTGAAGCCACCCCCCCTGGCTGAAGTACCACTCCCCCTGTCCCTGCATATGGGGTGAAATTGGAGTTAACCCTTTCAACCGATCTGCAGGGATGCGATCATTCCTTGACGCCACATAGGCGTCATGGGTCGGATTGGCACGGGTTTTCATGACGCCTACGTGGCGTCAAAGATCGGGAAGGGGTTAACCCCTCTGTGACCTTAGACGTACTATCCCGTCGAGGTGACCTGGGCCTATCTGACCCTCGACGGGATAGTACGTCATAGCCGATCGGCCGCGCTCACGGGGGGAGCGCGGCCGATCGCGGCCGGGTGTCAGCTGACTATCGCAGCTGACATCTGGCACTATGTGCCAGGAGCGGTCACGGACCGCCCCCGGCACATTAACCCCCGGCACACCGCGATCAAACATGATCGCGGTGTACCGGCGGTATAGGGAAGCATCGCGCAGGGAGGGGGCTCCTTGCGGGCTTCCCTGAGACCCCCGGAGCAACGCGATGTGATCGCGTTGCTCTGAGGGTCTCCTACCTCCCTCCTCGCCGCAGGTCCCGGATCCAAGATGGCCGCGGCATCCGGGTCCTGCAGGGAGGGAGGTGGCTTACCGAGTGTCTGCTCAGAGCAGACACTTGGTAAGCCTGCAGCCCTGCACAGCAGATCGCAGATCTGGCAGAGTGCTGTGCACACTGCCAGATCAATGATCTGTGATGTCCCCCCCTGGGACAAAGTAAAAAAGTAAA
This sequence comes from Ranitomeya variabilis, assembly GCF_051348905.1. Classification (NCBI taxonomy): domain Eukaryota; kingdom Metazoa; phylum Chordata; class Amphibia; order Anura; family Dendrobatidae; genus Ranitomeya; species Ranitomeya variabilis. The sequence goes on along the minus strand of NC_135237.1, from coordinate 529,043,129 downwards.
AAAAAAATTCCCCACGTGTGTAAAAAAAAAAATAATAAAAATATCCTAAATAAAGAAAAAAAAAAAAAATATTATTCCCATAAATACATTTCTTTAGCTAAATAAAATAAAAAAAACAATAAAAGTACACATATTTAGTATCGCCGCGTCCGTAACAACCCAACCTATAAAACTGCCCCACTAGTTAACCCCTTCAGTAAACACCGTAAGAAAAAAAGAAAAAAAACGAGGCAAAAAACAACACTTTATTATCATACCGCCGAACAAAAAGTGGAAAAACATGCGATCAAAAAGACTGATATAAATAACCATGGTACCGCTGAAAATGTCATCTTGTCCCGCAAAAAACGAGCCGCCATGCAGCATCATCAGTAAAAAAATAAAAAAGTTATAGTCCTGAGAATAAAGCGATACCAAAATAATTATTTTTTCTATAAAATAGTTTTTATCGTATAAAAGCGCCAAAACATAAAAAAATGATATAAATGAGGTATCGCTGTAATCGTACTGACCCGACAAATAAAACTGCTTTATCAATTTTACCAAAAGCGGAACGGTATAAACGCCTCCCCCAAAAGAAATTCATGAATAGCTGGTTTTTGATCACTCTACCTCACAAAAATCGGAATAAAAAGCGATCAAAAGACGTCACGTGTCCGAAAATGTAACCAATAAAAACGTCAACTCGTCCCGCAAAAAACAAGATCTCACATGACTCTGTGGACTCAAATATGGAAAAATTACAGCTCTCAAAATGTGGTAACGCAAAAAATATTTTTTGCAATGAAAAGCGTCTTTCAGTGTGTGACGGCTGCCAATCATAAAAATCCACTAAAAAACCCGCTATAAAAGTAAATCAAACCCCCCTTCATCACCCCCTTAGTTAGGGAAAAATAAAAAAATTAAAAAATGTATTTATTTACATTTTCCCATTAGTGTTAGGGTTAAGCCCCGTCTCACTAAGCGAGACCGCTGCTGAGTCACAAGTTTTGTGACGCAACAGCGACCTCAGTAGCGATCTCGCTATGTGTGACACGTAGCAGCGTCCAGGCCCCTGCTGTGAGATCGCTGGTCGTGTCGAAATGGCCTGGACCTTTTTTTGATCGTTGAGGTCCCGCTGGGTAGCACACATCGCTGTGTTTGACACCTTACCAACGACCTCGTTGACGACTCAGACACTGAATCGTCATAATAGCTCCCATGTGACATCGTTGTACAGGTCGCTACAGGTCGCTGGTGAGATGTCAAACAGCGAGATCGCAGCAGCGATCGTTGGGAAGATCTCACTGTTTGACATCTCACCAGCGACCACATAGAGACGCAGCAACGATCCCTGACAGGTCGTATCGTTGTCGGGATCGCTTTAGCGTCGCTAAGTGAGACGGGGCCTTTAGGGTTAGGGCTAGAGTTAGGACTAGAGTTAGGGCTAGGGTTAGGGTTAGGGCAAGGGTTAGGGTTAGGGCTAGGGTTAGGGCTAGGGCTAGGGTTAGGGCTAGGGTTAGGGCTAGGGTTGGGGCTAGGGTTAGGGCTAGGCTTGGGGCTAGGGTTAGGGCTAGGGTTAGGGCTAGTGTTACGGCTAGTGTTAGGGCTAGTGATAGGGCTAGGGTTATTGCTAGGGTTAGGGCTAGGGTTGGGGCTACAGTTAGGGTTGGGGCTAAAGATAGGGTTAGGGTTTGGATTACATTTATGGTTGGGAATAGGGTTGGTGTGTCTGGGTTAGATGTCATGATCTCAATGGCAAGAGAACATAGCATAAGCATATATAGGAACTAGCTCTTGGAAGATGGGAACTGAGCTGACCATGAACTAAACCTAACGCACAACTAGCAGTGGCCGGGTAGCATGCCTACGTTGATTCTAGATGCCCAGCCCAGCCGGAGGACTAAATAAAGCTAGCAGAGGAAAATATTAGTCCTAGCTCACCTCTAGAGAAATACCCCGAAAGGAGACAGAGGCCCCCCACATGTATTGGCGGTGAGTTGAGATGAAATAACAAACGTAGTATGAAAATAGGTTTAGCAAATTTGAGGTCCACTTACTACATAGCAGAAGACAGAAAGGACACTTTCATGGTCAGCTGAAAACCCTATCAAAAAACACCATCCAGAAATTACTTTAAAACTCTGGCATTAACTCATAACACCAGAGTGGCAATTCCCGTTCACAAGAGCTTTCCAGACACAGTAACGAAACTACAGCTGTGAACTGGAACAAAATGCAAAAACAAACATGGACAAGAGTCCAACTTATCTAGTAGTTGTCTAGGAGCAGGAACAAGCACAGAGAGGCTTCTGATAACATTGTTGACCGGCAAGCAACTAACAGAGCAGCAAGGTTATATAGCGACTCCCACATCTTGATGGGAACAGGTGAACAGAGAAGATGAAGACACCAGTTCAATTCCACCAGTAGCCACCGGGGGAGCCCAGAATCCAAATTCACAACAGTACCCCCCCCTCAAGGAGGGGGCACCGAACCCTCACCAGAACCACCAGGGCGATCAGGATGGGCCCTATGAAAGGCACGAACCAGATCGGAGGCATGAACATCAGATGCATTCACCCAAGAATTATCCTCCTGGCCGTATCCCTTCCACTTGACCAGATACTGGAGTCTCCGTCTGGAAACACGAGAGTCCAAGATTTTCTCCACAACGTACTCCAACTCACCCTCAACCAACACCGGAGCAGGAGGCTCAACGGAAGGCACAACCGGTACCTCATACCTGCGCAATAATGACCGATGAAAAACGTTATGAATAGAAAAGGATGCAGGGAGGTCCAAACGGAAGGAAACAGGGTTAAGAATCTACAATATCTTATACGGGCCGATAAACCGAGGCTTAAACTTAGGAGAAGAGACCCTCATAGGGACAAAACGAGAAGACAACCACACCAAATCCCCAACAGAAAGCCGAGGACCAACACGACGGTGGCGGTTGGCAAAAAGCTGAGTCTTCTCCTGGGACAACCTCAAATTGTCCACCACCTGCCCCCAGATCTGATGCAATCTCTCCACCAGAGCATCCACTCCAGGACAATCCGAAGATTCCACCTGACCAGAGGAAAATCGAGGATGAAACCCCGAATTACAGAAAAACGGGGACACCAAAGTGGCAGAGCTGGCCCGATTATTGAGAGCGAACTCCGCCAATGGCAAAAAAGCAACCCAATCATCCTGGTCAGCAGACACAAAACACCTCAGATATGTCTCCAGGGTCTGATTAATCCGCTCGGTCTGGCCATTCGTCTGAGGATGGAAAGCGGACGAAAAAGATAAATCTATGCCCATCCTAGCACAGAATGCCCGCCAAAATCTAGACACGAATTGGGTCCCTCTGTCAGAAACGATATTCTCAGGAATACCATGCAAACGAACAACATTTTGAAAAAACAGAGGAACCAACTCGGAAGAAGAAGGTAACTTGGGCAGAGGAACCAAATGGACCATCTTAGAGAAACGGTCACACACCACCCAGATGACAGACATCTTCTGAGAAACAGGCAGATCTGAAATAAAATCCATCGAGATGTGCGTCCAAGGCCTCTTAGGAATAGGCAAGGGCAACAATAATCCACTAGCCCGAGAACAACAAGGCTTGGCCCGAGCACAAACGTCACAAGACTGCACAAAGCCTCGCACATCTCGTGACAGGGAAGGCCACCAGAAGGACCTTGCCACCAAATCCCTGGTACCAAAAATGCCAGGATGACCTGCCAACGCAGAAGAATGAACCTCAGAGATGACTCTACTGGTCCAATCATCAGGAACAAACAGTTTATCAGGTGGGCAACGATCAGGTCTCTCCGCCTGAAACTCCTGCAAGGCCCGCCGCAGGTCTGGAGAAACGGCTGACAATACCACTCCATCCTTAAGGATACCTGTGGGCTCAGAGTTACCAGGCGAGTCAGGCTCAAAACTCCTAGAAAGGGCATCCGCCTTAACATTCTTAGAACCCGGTAGGTATGACACCACAAAATTAAACCGAGAGAAAAATAATGACCAGCGCGCCTGTCTAGGATTCAGGCGCCTGGCGGTCTCAAGATAAATCAAATTCTTGTGGTCAGTCAATACCACCACCTGATGTCTGGCCCCCTCAAGCCAATGGCGCCACTCCTCAAAAGCCCACTTCATGGCCAAAAGCTCCAGATTCCCAACATCATAATTCCGCTCAGCGGGCGAAAATTTACGGGAAAAGAAGGCACAAGGCCTCATCACGGAGCAGTCAGAACTTTTCTGCGACAACACTGCCCCAGCTCCGATCTCAGAAGCGTCGACCTCAACCTGAAAAGGTAGAGCAACATCAGGCTGACGCAACACAGGGGCAGAGGAAAAACGGCGCTTAAGCTCCCGAAAGGCCTCCACAGCATCAGGGGACCAATCAGCAACATCAGCACCCTTCTTAGTCAAATCGGTCAATGGCTTAGCAATATCCGAAAAACCAGCAATAAATCGACGATAAAAGTTAGCAAAGCCCAAAAATTTCTGAAGACTCTTAAGAGAAGAGGGCTGTGTCCAATCACAAATAGCTTGAACCTTGACAGGATCCATTTCAATGGAAGAGGGGGAAAAAATATATCCCAAAAAGGAAATCCTCTGTACCCCAAAAACACACTTCGAACCCTTCACACACAAAGAATTAGACCGCAAAACCTGAAAAACCCTCCTGACTTGCTGGACATGAGAGTCCCAGTCATCCGAAAAAATCAGAATATCATCCAGATACACAATCATAAATTTATCCAAATAATCGCGAAAAATATCATGCATAAAGGACTGGAAAACTGACGGAGCATTAGAAAGACCAAAAGGCATCACTAAATACTCAAAGTGGCCCTCGGGCGTATTAAATGCGGTTTTCCACTCATCCCCCTGCCTGATTCGCACCAAATTATACGCCCCACGAAGGTCAATCTTAGAGAACCACTTGGCCCCCTTTATGCGAGCAAACAAATCAGTCAGCAACGGCAATGGGTATTGATATTTAACAGTGATTTTATTCAAAAGCCGATAATCAATACATGGTCTCAAAGAGCCGTCTTTTTTTGACACAAAGAAAAAACCGGCTCCTAAGGGAGATGACGATGGACGAATATGTCCCTTTTCCAAGGACTCCTTTATATATTCTCGCATAGCAGCATGTTCAGGCACAGACAGATTAAATAAACGACCCTTTGGGTATTTACTACCCGGGATTAAATCTATGGCACAATCGCACTCTCGGTGCGGAGGTAACGAACCAAGCTTGGATTCTTCAAAGACGTCACGATAGTCAGACAGGAACTCAGGAATTTCAGAGGGAATGGATGATGAAATGGAAACCACAGGTACATCCCCATGAGCCCCCTTACATCCCCAGCTCAACACAGACATAGCTCTCCAGTCGAGGACTGGGTTGTGAGATTGCAGCCAAGGCAATCCTAGCACCAAATCATCATGTAGATTATACAGCACCAGAAAGCGAATAATCTCCTGGTGATCCGGATTAATACGCATAGTTACTTGTGTCCAGTATTGTGGTTTATTATTAGCCAATGGGGTGGAGTCAATCCCCTTCAGAGGAATAGAAGTCTCCAAAGGCTCTAAATCATACCCACAGCGTTTGGCAAAGGACCAATCCATAAGACTCAAAGCGGCGCCAGAGTCGACATAGGCGTCCGTGGTAATAGATGACAAAGAGCAAATCAGGGTCACAGATAGAATAAATTTAGACGGTAAGGTGCAAATGGAAACAGATTTACCAAGCTTTTTAGTGCGCTTAGAGCATGCTGATATAACATGAGTAGAATCACCACAATAGAAACACAACCCATTTTTCCGTCTAAAATTCTGCCGCTCGCTTCGGGACAGAATTCTATCACACTGCATACTCTCTGGCGACTTCTCAGTGGACACCGCCAGATGGTGCACTGGTTTGCGCTCCCGCAAACGCCTATCGATCTGAATAGCCATTGTCATGGACTCATTCAGACCCGCAGGCACAGGGAACCCCACCATAACATCCTTAATGGCATCAGAGAGACCCTCTCTGAAAGTCGCCGCCAGGGCGCACTCATTCCACTGAGTAAGCACAGACCATTTACGGAATCTTTGGCAGTAAATTTCCGCTTCATCTTGCCCCTGAGATAGGGACATCAAAGTTTTTTCTGCCTGAAGCTCCAAATGAGGTTCGTCATAAAGCAACCCCAAGGCCAGAAAAAACGCATCCACATTGAGCAACGCAGGATCCCCTGGTGTCAATGAAAAAGCCCAGTCTTGAGGGTCGCCCCGGAGCAAGGAAATCACAATCCTGACCTGCTGTGCAGGGTCTCCGGCAGAGCGAGATTTCAGAGACAAAAATAATTTGCAATTATTTCGAAAATTCTGAAACCCGGATCTATTCCCCGAGAAAAATTCCGGCAAAGGATTTCTCGGCTCAGATACAGGTGCATGACAAACAAAATCTTGCAAATTTTGTACCTTCGTGGCGAGATTATTCAAACCTGCAGTTACACTCTGAAGATCCATTACAAACAGGTGGACACAGAGCCATTCAAGGGTTAAGAGGAGGTAAGAAGCAGCTAGACAGCAATTAAGGGCTAGGCAGCCAAACTCTGAGGGGAAAAAAAAAAAAATTTCCCTTCAACACTTCTTTTTCTCCTGCTTCAGCCCAAACAATTAACACTTTGCGGGCCGGTCAAACTGTCATGATCTCAATGGCAAGAGAACATAGCATAAGCATATATAGGAACTAGCTCTTGGAAGATGGGAACTGAGCTGACCATGAACTAAACCTAACGCACAACTAGCAGTGGCCGGGTAGCATGCCTACGTTGATTCTAGATGCCCAGCCCAGCCGGAGGACTAAATAAAGCTAGCAGAGGAAAATATTAGTCCTAGCTCACCTCTAGAGAAATACCCCGAAAGGAGACAGAGGCCCCCCACATGTATTGGCGGTGAGTTGAGATGAAATAACAAACGTAGTATGAAAATAGGTTTAGCAAATTTGAGGTCCACTTACTACATAGCAGAAGACAGAAAGGACACTTTCATGGTCAGCTGAAAACCCTATCAAAAAACACCATCCAGAAATTACTTTAAAACTCTGGCATTAACTCATAACACCAGAGTGGCAATTCCCGTTCACAAGAGCTTTCCAGACACAGTAACGAAACTACAGCTGTGAACTGGAACAAAATGCAAAAACAAACATGGACAAGAGTCCAACTTATCTAGTAGTTGTCTAGGAGCAGGAACAAGCACAGAGAGGCTTCTGATAACATTGTTGACCGGCAAGCAACTAACAGAGCAGCAAGGTTATATAGCGACTCCCACATCTTGATGGGAACAGGTGAACAGAGAAGATGAAGACACCAGTTCAATTCCACCAGTAGCCACCGGGGGAGCCCAGAATCCAAATTCACAACAGTTAGAGGAGTGGTTAGGGTTACTGTTGGGAATAGGGTAAGGGGTGTGTTTGGATTAGGGTTTCAGTTATAATTGGGGGGTTTCCACTGTTTAGGCACATCAGGGGCTCTCCAAACGGGACATGGCATCCGATCTGAATTCCAGCCAATTCTGCGTTGAAAAAGGAAAACAGTGCTCCTTCCCTTCAGAGCTCTCCCGTGTGCCCAAACAGGGGTTTACCCCAACATATGGGGTATCAGCGTACTCAGGACAAATTGGACATCATCTTTTGGGGTCCAATTTCTCCTGCTACCCTTGGGAAAATACAAAACTGGGGGCCAAAAAATAAGTTTTGTGGGAAAAAAAAGATTTTTTATTTTCACGGCTCTGCGTTGTAAACTGTAGTGAAACACTTGGGGGTTCAAAGTTCTCATAACACATCTAGATAAGTTCCTTGGGGGGGTCTAGTTTCCAATATGGGGTCACTTGTGGGGGTTTGTACTGTTTGGGTACAGCAGGGGCTCTGCAAATGCAACGTGACGCCTGCAGACCAATCCATTTAAGTCTGCATTCCAAATGGCGCTCCTTCCCTTCCGAGCTCTGTCATGCGCCCAAACAGTGGTTCCCCCCCACATATGGGGTATCAGCGTACTCAGGACAAATTGGACAACAACTTTTGGGGTCCAATTTATCCTGATACCCTTGTGAAAATACAAAAATGGGGGCTAAAAAATCATTTTTGTGAAAAAAAAAAGAATTTTTATTTTCACGGCTCTGCGTTATAAACTGTAGTGAAACACTTGGGGGTTCAAAGTTCTCACAACACATCTAGATAAGTTCCTTGGGGGGTCTAGTTTCCAATATGGGGTCACTTGTGGGGGTTTGTACTGTTTGGGTACATCAGGGGCTCTGCAAATGCAACGTGACGCCTGCAGACCTATCCATTTAAGTCTGCATTCCAAATGGCGCTCCTTCCCTTCCGAGCTCTGTCATGCGCCCAAACAGTGGTTCCCCCCCACATATGGGGTATCAGCGTACTCAGGACAAATTGGACAACAACCTTTGGGGTCCAATTTATCCTGATACCCTTGTGAAAATACAAAACTGGGGGCTAAAAAATCATTTTTGTGAACAAAAAAAGAATTTTTATTTTCACGGCTCTGCGTTATAAACTGTAGTGAAACACTTGGGGGTTCAAAGCTCTCAAAACACATCTAGATAAGTTCCCTAGGGGGACTACTTTCCAAAATGGTGTCACTTGTGGGGGTTTTTAATGTTTAGGCACATCAGGGGCTCTCCAAACGCAACATGGCATCCCATCTTAATTCCAGTCAATTTTGCATTGAAAAGTAAAATAGCGCTGCTTCCCTTCCGAGCTCTGCTATGCGCCCAAACAGTGGTTTACCCCCACATATGGGGTATCATCGTACTCAGGACAAATTGCACAACAACTTTTGTGGTCTAATTTCTTCTCTTACCCTTGGGGAAATAAAAAAATGGGGGTGAAAAGATCATTTTTGTGAAAAAATATGATTTTTTATTTTTACGGCTCTGCATTATAAACTTCTGTGAAGCACTTGTTGGGTCAAAGTGCTCACCACACATCTAGATAAGTTCCTTAAGGGGTCTACTTTCCAAAATGGTGTCACTTGTGGGGGGTTTCAATGTTTAGGCACATCAGGGGCTCCCCAAACGCAACATGGCGTCCCATCTCAATTCCAGTCAATTTTGCATTGAAAAGTCAAATGGCGCTCCTTCCCTTCCGAGCTCTGCCCTGCGCCCAAACAATGGTTTACACCCACATATGGGGTATCAGAGTACTCAGGACAAATTGCACAACAATTTTTGGTGTCCAATTTCTTCTCTTACCCTTGAGAAAATAGAAAATTGGGGGCGAAAAGATCATTTTTGTGAAAAAATATGATTTTTTATTTTTACGGCTTTGCATTATAAACTTCTGTGAAGCACTTGTGGGGTCAAAGTGCTCACCACACATCTAGATAAGATCCTTAGGGGGTCTACTTTCCAAAATGGTGTCACTTGTAGGGGGTTTCAATGTTTAGGCACATCAGGGGCTCTCCAAATGCAACATGGCGTCCCATCTCAATTCCAGTCAATTTTGCATTGAAAAGTCAAATGGCGCTCCTTCCCTTCCGAGCTCTGCCATGCGCCCAAACAGTGGTTTACCCCGACATATGGGGTATCAGCGTACTCAGGACAAATTGTACAACAAATTTTGGGGTCTATTTTCTCCTGTTACCCTTGGTAAAATAAAACAAATTGGAGCTGAATTAATTTTTTTGTGAAAAAAAGTTAAATGTTCATTTTTATTTAAACATTCCAAAAATTTCTGTGAAACACCTGAAGGGTTAATAAACTTCTTGAAAGTGGTTTTTAGTACCTTGAGGGGTGCAGTTTTTAGAATGGTGTCACACTTGGGTATTTTCTATCATATAGACCCCTCAAAATGACTTCAAATGAGATGTGGTCCCTAAAAAAAAATGGTGTTGTAAAAATGAGAAATTGCTGGTCAACTTTTAACCCTTATAACTCCGTTACAAAAAAAAATTTTGGTTCCAAAATTGTGCTGATGTAAAGTAGACATGTGGGAAATGTTACTTATTAAGTATTTTGCGTGACATATGTCTGTGATTTAAGGGCATAAAAATTCAAAGTTGGAAAATTGCGAAATTTTCAAAATTTTCTCCAAATATTCATTTTTTTCACAAATAAACGCAAATTATATCGAATAAATTTTATCACTATCATGAAGTACAATATTTCACGAGAAAACAATGTCAGAATCACCGGGATCCGTTGAAGCGTTCCAGAGTTATAACCTCATAAAGGGACAGTGGTCAGAATGGTAAAAATTGGCCTGGTCATTAACGTGCAAACCACCCTTGGGGGTGAAGGGGTTAAAGAAAACATATGTCCAATATAATTAATTAATAATATTAAAAATATGTGAAAAACATGTATTTCCATTATTTTGCCATCAATATTGGCCAATATTACTAAAAAAGAGAGAAAAGGAGAGTATGAACATAATATACAGTTAAAGAAAGATTCCAAAATTATTTCAATATATGAACGAGAAACTTTTTTTTACAGCTCTTTAAACTGTATGTACGGGAAATAAAAGGATAATGTTCCTTGTAAATAGTGGGAAAAATGACCTGGTCATGAATTGCTTATCAATTTTTTTTACTTTAATTTTGAGTCCCCCTATACCTGTGATAATTTCTTCACTTGTTCTATACACTGAAAACTTATAGTATTTACAGTATTGCAGAAAATAGTGGTAATTATTGATTCCTATAAATCCCTGTCAGGAGAAAGACTTGGCTTCACCGAATAATTGTATCATGGGCCTTCAGCAGGACTTCGACAGCCATTGTATACCATTAGTGCCCCATGATTGGACGACGGACAGAAGCGACTATGGGCATCATCAACTTAGTATGTGTAATGCTGCTGTCAGTGATTTACAGTGTCAGACCAATTGTTAAACAGCAGTGATGGGAGCTACCTTTAGTTGCCTCTATTCTAGGCAGATGTTGCTTACATAACACAGCTGGCATCTGCCATGCAAGGAGACAACCCAGGATTTATTCAAATTTGAAAATCCATATATTCACTTTTAGGAAAACCATATATTCAGGTTTTCATACTTTTTCAGATATCTATTGTTCGCATATGTATTCTCTCTGTGTTCTTCATGGATACAACACATATCACTTTTATTGTATGGAGCTGTTTACACGTCTATGTTTTTGTGCAGACTGTGTCCACAAAAAAAATCAAGAAGACATATTTATAATTCGCTTTGGAGTGAATCAAGCAAAATGCTAGTCATCTGCCATTTTGATGGATCACAAAGTGATTGGATGGGGTTACAAAAATATAAAAATATACTCATTTGGCCTTCATTTGTCCTGTTCCACAGCCCCACTGTGGTCTCTTCATCTTTTTCAGTCCAGTTACAGGGGCAGTCTTCACTGATCCATCTTTGGCACATTGTGGTGCCCAACATTTTTGGCTTTCTCAGGTGCCCATCTTTTCGACCATGAAAAGGATGTGACATCATGATGGCGTGATGCCGAAAATGCCAGGTTCTAAAATACACCAATGATGGCATGCGCTAGACTAACTAAAGATGGCCTAGTAAATACTGCACCAGTAACAGGATCAAAGAAGACAACAGCAATGGAGCTACATGAGGTGAGTATTATTTTTTATTTATTTTTCTTTAAAATATTAATTTTATGCTATTTGTCTGGGGAGCAAAATAGTGTATATTTGTTTTGCATTGAGTACATTCAATAGCATATATAAAAAAAGTGTAAAATGAACTATTTTAGGTACTTTACATTTTATTGTAATAATGCACATATTTGTTATATATCGCTCTTGCAATTACCGAATCTTCCTTATAGTAATGTGAATTACAGAAAGACTGTGACAAATTGTCTTTGAATAACTAAAATAAATTACAAATTTTTTCATAAATCTTTTATTGATTTCATATTGAAAGTTCTGTCCAGTTTATGGTGTTTACCAGATCTTCCCTCTGTTTACTAGCACAGAGGGTACAGTAAATCCATCCTTACGCTTTTATTATCCTTCCTGGGAGTGATAGCCTAGCCTTGACTAATCTGAAAAAACCATGGCCAAAGACAAGAAAAAAAAATAATTGTATTCAATTTTTTTTTTACTGGGAATCTGTCTTAATTGTGTGTTTGATTTCCTTTGGGAGCTGGGAGTGAAAATTCATCTCCCTTGCTCGGATCAACTTCAAAGGCCATCTTCTGTCTTGTTTTTTCTCATTATTGATAAATATTTGATGTTGGCTTGTAATTCAGGTCAAATGGCAGAAAACGAACAATTAATACAAGGAAAAACATTGTTTCAATTATTATTATACATTGGAAGCTTTGATTAGTTACATTGTCTCATTGTTTCCATTTCTGTCTTGTTTTTGACTGAGAATTCTCAAAAGCCATGATTATTGTTTATCCAGAGCAGAAATGAAAATAATTTTTCATTTACTCAAGAGAATTTATTGTTATACCAGATTAGACTTTATCTGTCTTTACTTCTCAATATTCTGAGATTATATTTTATAAATGTGCTAGATGGTGGCCCGATTCTAACGCATCGGGTATTCTAGAATATGTATGCATGTACGTTGCGCTGTGAGTGGGGGTTAAATTCCAAACCAATATCGCTGATTGGTTGCACCCGGCTGGCCGATCAGCAAAGTGTGGTTCAAATCTGGCGCCAATTCGTGGCCGGACTGCACCTGTCGCTGATTGGTCGCGGCCGGCCGGGCATGACCAATGACCGAAGCGGTGTTTAAATACTGAGCCAATATCGCTGATTGGTCACGGGCAGCCGGACGCGACCAATCAGCAAAGTGTGGTTTAAATCCTGTGTCAATTCGCGGCAGAATGCGTCTGTCACTGATTGGTCGCAGGATGTCAGGGATTTGGGGTGCTGGATGTGGGGGATTCGGGGTGCAGGATAGAGTACAGCCACGTAGTATATAACACAGCCATGTAGTATATAGCACAGCCACGTAGTATATAGCACAGCCACGTATGATATAGCAGCCAAGTAGTATATAGCACACCCCGTAGTATATAGCACAGCCATGTAGTATATAGCACAGCCACGTAATATATAACACAGCCACATAGTATATAGCAGCCACGTAGTATATAGCACAGCCACATAGTATATAGCACAGCCATGCAGTATATAGCTAAGCCACGTAGTATATAGCAGAGCCACGTAGTATATAGCACAACCCACGCAGAATATAACACAGCCATGTAGTATATAGCACAGCCATGTAGTATATAGCACAGCCACATAGTATATAGCAGCCATGTAGTATACAGAAGCCACATAGTATACAGCAGCCACATAGTATATAGCAGCCACATAGTATATAGCACAGCCATGTAGTGTATAGCAGCCCCGTAGTATATAGCACAGCCACACAGTATATAGCTAAGCTATGTAGTATATAGCAGTCACATAGTATATAACACAGCCCACATAGAAAATAGCACATCCCAAGCAGTATATAGCACAGCCCACACAGTATATAACACAGCCATGTAGTATATAGCACAGCCATTTAGTATATAGCACAGCCACGTAGTATATAGCAGCCATGTAGTATATAGCAGCCACATAGTATATAGCAGCCACGTAGTATATAGCAGCCACATAGTATATAGCACAGCCACGTAGTATATAGCAGCCACATAGTATATAGCACAGCCACGTAGTATATAGCACAGCCACATAGTATATAACACAGCCCACATAGTATATAGCACAGCCCACGCAGTATATAGCACAGCCCACGCAGTATATAACACAGCCAGCGCAGTATATAACACAGCCACGTAGTATAAAGAACAGCCACGTAGTTTACAGCACAGCCACACAGTATATAGCACAGCCACGTAGTGTATAGCACAGCCACATAGTATATAACACAGCCCTCATACTATATAACAGACAGCCATGTAGTATATAGCATAGCCACATAGTATATAGCACAGCCATGTAATATATAGCAGCCACATAGTATGTAGCAGCCACGTAGTATATAACAGCCACATAGTATATAGCAGCCACACGGTATATAACACAGCCCACATACTATTTATCAGTCACGCAGTATATAACATGGCCCACGTAGTATACAGCAGTGTGGGCACCATATGTCTGCTAAAAAAGAATTAAAATAAAAGATAGTTATATTCTCACCCTCCAGCATCCACCGATGCGCGCAAGAGGCGAGGCTGCCACCAGCTTCAGTTCCCAGAGATGCATTGCAAAATTACCCAGATGACTTAGCGGTCTTTGCCGAGCACACTTTTTTTACGTGATTGCTGTTATTCATTGAATAATGGCAATTAGGTGATCGCTGACTGGAAAAAAACAGCCCTGATTGTGTTTTCCAGGTTGTCAGCTGTAGCTGAGACCCCAGAGCTTTTTGGACTTTGGGGGGTGCTATTCATTTATTCCCAATTACCCTTTGAAAATGGAGATGAAGAAAAAAGGCCCCCTACCTGCCACCATTTTAAAGCGTATCGAATTACACCTGAGAATTATTATTGTTGATCTCCATTGTGACTGACAACCTTTGTTTATATTTTTGCATATTTTAAAAATTTCTTTTAGCCAATATAAATAGTTTTCTTATTTGTAAAAGTTTTTGTTTCCAACATTACCAATGTCATGCATTCTCATAAACTCTGTACATGAGGGAAAAGTGGATGCAGGCCTTGATGCAAAGTCTGTACTGCACCGCTCACACACATTTTCCAGAATGTAATCCACATCCTTTTATTCTGAATCCGATGATAATTTGAGGGTTTGCTCCATTAAATGACAAAGAGGCTAATAGTCTATCAGTTGAAAAAGATGGAGAAATCAGTGTTAGGCTATGTCACGCAAACATATATTAACTCATCTGACAGAATTGGGCCAGTTATGCTAATCACTCTCTGATCAGAGTTTGATCATACTGCGATCTGATTCTCTCAGATGTGGAGAAGATGGAGAATAAAAATGTCACCATCTTCTCTATTCTATCAGTATGCAGAAATCGGACTGTACTCCAAGGACTTGCATGAGCTAGTGTGATCTGAATATCAGATCAAACTAGGACACGCTATGATATTTTTCCTTACATATTCATGGCCCTATAGCATAATATTGGTCCAATTGCTAGACAATGTTTTGCAAAATCACACTCCAGCTGAAAATATGTCCATCTGCTCAAGCCCTTAGACTCAGATTTCTGATGCAAAAATATAACCTGGATTTAATATTGACCTATTAAAAGCCTTGACAAAGCTTCTCCTACTATTACATTTATAGAAGAGATCACCTTATGTGCAGGAGTAAATTTTTGAGTACCTCAGGCTCCACAGTGTGGAAATGATCATCCCTCATAATGACACTCCTGCCACAGATGAGTTAGAATATTCCCAAGAACTGCTTCGAAAGGGAACCCTTAATGCTCTTGTTGGGCTTTCTCTCTCATTGCTTTGTACTTGTGGCATTACATACAACACATTATATCTATTTTTCTGTTTTCTTGGCCATTAATTTGTCTTAATTTTTTTTTCATAGAAATGAAGTAACATAAGGTTATAAAAAAATAACTTTATGTATATCACTATCGGGCCCAAGATCCATTCAAAATAATAGGTTTCAACACCCACTTAATCTTCCTCTCCTTAATTCCCTACTGATACTCAAAGTCAGGAGGTCTGCTCATATATTTCAAAAGTTGTCCTTATGAGTTGATCCATCCTGTCTAATCTTGTTGCCTACATTATTTCACTACAGTTTATTTCACCACCGTCACAGCCATTCAAAGCGTCTGTGCTGATGGAGACAGCATGAGCCATGAAGCTCAGTGATTTAGGGCAAAGATGATGTACATTGTAGTCATGACAGCACAACTGACGCAAATACACAAAGACTGGAGCAGCAATGGAGAATTGGTGCTGGATCCAGGGAGGTTGATTAGGTTTTCCCTATTTTATTTTTTCTATTTTACATGACTTCAATCATTTGTGGACTACTTGAAAACCACATCTAGGGTGCTTTATTTAGGATTGTCTCCAAGTTGTAATTTTTCACAGAATTATTCATTTTTTAAAAACCTTCAAAATCAATAATATTATCTTATATGAGATAGTAGTAGTTTTTTTCTAGTGTTTTAAGTATACTAATATTGCATTACTTTATCCTGAATTGCAGGATAACGTTGACGCCAATAGGAAATGTGCATGCCCTTTGAGTATTGATGAAAACAAGAATGTAGTCTAAGGCTGCTTTCACACATAAATTTTTTGCTGCCAGTCACAATCAGGCGAATTTTGAAAAAAACGGATCCAGCAAAAGTTGCCGCTGGATACGTTTTTTTCTCATAGACTTGAATTAGTCATGGATTGCGACAGATGGCCTCACGTTTCATCCATTTTTCGCAGGATCCATCAAAAATTGTTTATCCAGCGGCCGAAGAAAAAGGACATAGTAACGTTTTTTGTTTCCGTTGAAAAAACGGACAGCGACAGATCCGTCACCGTCCGTTGTTTGCTAGAATGGAAGCCTATGGCGCCGGATCCGTCAAATGATGGAATCCGGCGACGGATGCCGTTATTTTAACTGAGCATGCTCCGTTTTTTTTAGGATCCAATTAGCTGGATCAGCTAGTCGGTTCTGGCGAAAAAACAGATCCGTCGCATCAGTTTTTCACAATTTGCGACAGATCCGTTTTTTTCAAAATTCGATAGATTGTGACTAGGGTTGAGCGAAACGGGTCGGCCATTTTCAGAAGTCGCCGACTTTTGGCAAAGTCGGGTTTCATGAAACCCGACCCGACCCCTGTGTGGGGTCGGCCATGAGGTCGGCGATCTTCTGAATCTGGTATCGGAACTCCGATACCGAGTTCCGATATGTTTGCGATATCGGAAATCGGTATCGGAATCCACATTTAAGTGTAAAATAAAGAATTAAAGTAAAAAATATTGATATACTCACCTCTCCGACGCAGCCTGGACATCGCCGCTGGTAACCGGCATCTTCCGTTCCTAAGAATGGCGCTTGAAAGACCTTTCGATGACGTCACGGCTTGTGATTGGTCGCGGCCGCCCACGTGACCGCTCAGCGACCAAGCACAAAGCCGTGACGTAATTTTCAGGTCCTAAATTCCTCATTCTAGGAATTTAGGCCATGAGAATTACGTCACGGCTTTTGATTGGTCGCTGAGTGGTCACGTGGGCCGCCGCGACCAATCACAAGCTGTGACGTCATCAAAAGGTCCTTCACGCGCTCATTCTTAAGAAGGAAGGCTGCCGGAAAGAAGCAGGGCGCGTCTGAGGGTGAGTATATACCTAATAGGAATATACTCACCCTCGGCTTCTTTCCGGCAGCCTTCCTTCTTAAGAATGAGCGCGTGAAGGACCTTTTGATGACGTCACGGCTTGTGATTGGTCGCGGCGGCCCACGTGACCGCTCAGCGACCAATCAAAAGCCGTGACGTAATTCTCATGGCCTAAATTCCTAGAATGAGGAATTTAGGACCTGAAAATTACGTCACGGCTTTGTGATTGGTCGCTGAGCGGTCACGTGGGCCGCCGCGACCAATCACAAGCCGTGACGTCATCGAAAGGTCTTTCAAGCGCCATTCTTAGGAACGGAAGATGCCGGTTACCAGCGGCGATGCCCAGGCTGCGTCGGAGAGGTGAGTATATCAATATTTTTTTATTTTAATTCTTTATTTTACACTTAAATATGGATCCCAGGGCCTGAAGGAGAGTTTCCTCTCCTTCAGACCCTGGGAACCATAGTATCCAATTACACTGCATTGGGTTTCGTGTTTCGGCCGACCCCGACTTTTTTATAGGATCGGCCGATTTCACTCGACCCGACTTTTGAGAAAGTCCTGTTTCGTGAAACCCGACCCGATCCTATAAAAATAAAAGTCGCTCAACCCTAATTGTGACTGATGGCAAAATACTGATGTGTGAAAGCAGCCTAAGTAATAAATGTCAGGAATGCTTATCTGTGAATTCAATGTTTTCTTGCAATTTGTTCTTGTTTTTAATCATATAACCATTATATCGATTGAGCTAGCAAAATATATGTGGCTATGAATAAATATTTATGGTCTGTCTGTTCTTTTTCCAGGATTTATATATACTTGTGGTGGAACATTAAAAGGATTGAATGGAACTATAGAAAGCCCAGGATTCCCGTATGGCTATCCAAATGGTGCAAATTGCACATGGGTTATAATAGGAGAAGAACAAAACAGAATCCAGATTGCCTTTCAATCATTTGCTCTTGAAGAAGAATATGATTATTTATCTTTATACGATGGACACCCTCACCCTACGAATTTTAGAACAAGGTACTGCACACATTAATGTTGTTTTATGCAGCTTGGTCTTGATTATGCTTTCACAAACTTTATGAAATGTATCTCCTTTCTGAATCTTATACTTTATTATTTATTTACTATGCATTAATTATGTAGCGTAATCATATCCAAAAGCACTTTACGGATATTATCACTGTCCTCACAATCTAAATTCCTTATCAGTGTGTTTTTGGATTGTGGAAGGAAACTGGAGTACCAGGAGGGGTTTCATGAGTATGATGATTTTCTCATCCCCTATGAATGGTTTACAGAATATTTATCCTTTATGGCCTATGGAGGGTGGTTCTAGGAAAAAGAGGTCCATCTATCACATTTACACTGTATGTCCTAACAAAGTGCATTGACAAAAGTTCTCATAATAGGACATAGAAAAGTACCCAGTCATGCACCTAATTTTATACTAAATAGATATGTTAACTTCTTTTTGTGGTTTTGCCCACAAATACAGTCTTTCGGACAAAGATTCATGTTTTGTATTTATTCACGGGACAAATTTGGTCCTATCTGGGCATTTTTTGGATAGCTGGAAGCTGAAAAATATCAATGCATTCCCGGTGTAAGGACACTTTTGCACATATTAGCAGCAACAAGATCCAAAAAAATACTTCACATATGGCCTTTCCGCAAACCCCTCCATGCAAATTGTTTTCAGAAAACAATGGTAGCATCTCTTCATAGGAATCATAGAGGTCAAGATTTCTTTGACATTTGGGAGAGTTTTATAGAACTTTTATCTTACCACATTTATACATCCTTGAAAGATAGTTTCAAACCGACCACATGGTTGCAATAAAGGCCGCTGATTGGAGATCCTCCGATAATGCTACGTTGGTTTCCCTCTACAAGTTATGTCTGCGACATGTAGGCACAAAGCCACACATCACAAGGAAGAGATCCTCTACTACTACTATTTTCTCGACAATCACTATAATTTTCCTTGATGGGAGAGAGGAGTAGACACGAGGAATTGTTATTGGCGCTCATTTGACACCACTCTCAAAGCCGACTTTATTGTTCATTAACCTATTCCATAGTCATTTATAGTGTTACATTGACATACATTATATGTTTTTGTCATCCTAAAATTATTAGTAAAACATTCTTAAAGGGCCACTGTCACCCCCCTCCAGCCGTTATAAACTAAAAGAGCAACCTTGTGCAGCAGTAATGCTGCATTCTAACAAGGTGGCTCTTTTAGTTTTAGGTTCAAGTATACCCCAAATAAAGCGTTTTTATACTTAGCCACAATTCCTGTCTCTAGCCAGGTAGGCGGGTCCTCACTCCCCAGCTTGGCCAGCTCCTCTGCCGTCACTCCAATCTTCCTGCGCTTTCGGCGCCGCCCCCTCAGCGCTGTTATCTTTTCAAAACTGGCACCTGCGCTGTGTACTGGTGTCCTGCGCAGACGCAGTAAGCTCTGGCCGTCTGACATCCCAGCCAGGCTTGCACACTGCGCCTGCGCGGGCATTGCGGCCAGCCACCTTTGGAATCCCCACCCCGCACTGTGTTATGCATTATGCACAGTGCAGGGTGGGGATTGCAAAGGTTCCACCTATACAGAATATTCCGTGTAATGGCTGATACCAGAGAACAAAAGACATCCACAGAACACCAGGATGGATCTGCTGCACAGCAAATAGCTGTAGGACCTGTGATGACGTCACTGCCATGTGATTAGGGCAATCACATGGCAGTGACGTCACCGCAGGTCCTACAGCTATTTGCTGTGCAGCAGATCCATCCTGGTGTTCTGTGGATGTCTTTTGTTCTCTGGTATCAGCCATTACACGGAATATTCTGTATAGGTGAAACATAAATATATACTGATAAGAAGACATTTTCCGGGGATTCCAAAGGTGGCTGGCCGCAATGCCCGCGCAGGCGCAGTGTGCAAGCCTGGCTGGGATGTCAGACGGCAAGAGCTTACTGCGTCTGCGCAGGACACCAGTACACAGCGCAGGCGCCGGTTTTGAAAAGATAACAGCGCTGAGGGGGCGGCGCCGAAAGCGCAGGAAGTTTGGAGTGACGGCAGAGGAGCTGGTCAAGCTGGGGAGTGAGGACCCGCCTACCTGGCTAGAGACAGGAATTGTGGCTAAGTATAAAAACGCTTTATTTGGGGTATACTTGAACCTAAAACTAAAAGAGCCACCTTGTTAGAATGCAGCATTACTGCTGCACAAGGTGGCTCTTTTAGTTTATAACGGCTGGAGGGGGGTGACAGTGGCCCTTTAAATAAAAAAAAGTAATGTAACTACTGGGTACTGCTCATTCAAATGTTAAGAAATATCATACTGACATAGTTACAGAATATTTGATATTTAATAACCTTTTAAGCATCTAAAAGCTTCTTGACCAAGGGTGATCATTAAGGGAACAAGAAGAGTCAATGAAAATTTACATAAAAAATAAGAATAACATTATAATAAGGAATTAGAGGAAATTCATGTTTTTATCTACATGTTCTATGCACATATATTTCTCCCATCTTTTGTTTTGGATAATAATTTTACTCACCATTTTTTAAACTTCCTCATCCTTTTCTACTCTTTCTTCTTCTCTTCCCTTCCTTTAGCCTCTCCAAAAAAAATTTGAAAATTTTTTACAGGAATGTTTTTATTTTATTCCTATATTCTTTTTTATTTGTTGGTGTTTTTTGGTACTATTTGACACCTTCTTTTTTTTTGGAAATATGAAACGAATCCTCTGTATATATTTTTTTCTTTTGACATGCCATTACTACAGTATTTTACTTCTATTCAGGATTAAATTATTGGATACCTATTGTGCTGTAATAAATTAGTTTTAGCTCTCACATTGTAGCCTATTCGTAGTATATCACACATCATAAAGCAAATTACGTGAATGGAAAGATGGTTAAAAAAATTCAGCATATGCAATGAGGTAAAGGCAGCTTCTTTTAATTTGTTAATTTTCTTTCAACCAGTGAAGTAGAAATGCTGTGTTCACTGAGTACCTCATAACTGTGTGCCAAAACTCTAGACATGTACTGACCTTGATATTGATTTTGTACTTGGATTGAGCCGGTTGTCAGCTTAGAGCTGTTTTATATTACTTTAATTGATTGCAATGTTTTTGGTGCCTTTTGCTTCTTGCTCCAACTATACTCTGTCTCACTTGTGTCTCACTTTCTGGCACACAATATTTTCATACCTCAGAGAAAAGCATGATGATACAGTAGTGTGCAAAAGTTTTAGGCAACTGCTGCAAAATAATATTGCGGGATTTCTACGTCGATACTGTGCCCGTCGCTGATTGGTCGAGGCCCAGGCGGCCTCGACCAATCAGAGACGCGGGATTTCCAGGACAGACAGACAGACAGACAGACAGAAAAACCCTTAGACAATTATATATATAGATAGTTCAGTCACTTGTTCTTGTTTCTATGTTGAAGGAATGGTATTTGGCTGCAATTCTTTCACAAAGATCACTTACGACCAGCCTTCTCTAAAAAAGTAAATGTATGTAATTGGATCCAACTTTTTGATGCAAGGTCTTAGCTGTTGCCCCTGCTAGATATTTTCATCTGCTGCACTATGTTTCCTTGAATGACAACTGAAATCTACAGTTCATCATTTCTTCAATACTGAGAAATACAGGCAGATCCTTAATCATCATGCAATAGTTTAAGTGAGGCATTTGATTGGCTTTAAATTTATTCTGCAGCCAGACAAAAACCTTAAAAATACAACAAATGTCATTAGGAATTATCTTCAGCATATAGAAAAATGAGTCTTGAAGCATTATGAGATGACTGTACAGTACAGAATGACGTCCCTTAAAAGCTTTGTTGAGCAAGAAGACAATGACTCGAATGAGGGGGGCAGAAGAGGATTGCGACATGGTAAGGATAAAAAGAAGCCTTAGAACTGAACAACAGGCTGTGGCTATGCTTGGACATTTGAGTGGTGAATTATTATTTTTTGACTGTTTTTCTGGCCATTTACTGTTCAGAAAAATGTCAGCTAGCTTCAATTTTGCTGAATTTGACTGTAGCAAATTGCAATTTTGTCAAATGTGAGCATAATTCTGTTCCAGTTGAATATATTCACCCTTCTCTAGGAATCACACCAAATATAGATTTAATTTACATTTCTCTTTAATTTATTCACTTATTATTTTGTTAATTGATAAAAATAAACTATTAACATTTCTATTTTTGAAAGCTAATTTACTCTGCAATTTTTTTCCATACCTGCCTAAAATTTTTGCTGTAATTCTGAAAAAAGATTGCAAGTTTTCAGTACAGGTTAAACTGAGCAAATTCACGGATCCAGCTGCAACAGTAGAACACATGAATCCTTAGGTTTTATTTGAGAAACTGATGTAGACATGTCATCTATTTAAACTTTTTGGAATAGACAAGGCTTCAGCATTTGTGAATCAACATAAACGTACATAACCAACTTAATTTAAATTAATAGATTTAATTAATTAATCTACTTGAGAAATTTCTTCTTGAACCTAAACATTTAAGAGCTTTAATGTGTTCAGTAGGATATTCTCTATGAAGAGTCCAAGTCACTTCCTCGAGCATTTTAAAGGATTATTGTTTGATTTTTAAACTTTGGTATATTTCCTATTCTGCCAGAATACAGTATAACTTACTATAGTATAAAATTAAATATTCAGTATTCTACTATTTGAATGAATGCTTTAGGATCAGGTAATCCCATACCTTTAATACACATATTAAAGCAGGCAAAGAATTGATTTTGGAAGGAAGTAGTGTTCGGGAGATAATTAGATATATATATTTGGACAATGTCTCATATCAAAATATTCCATTGATTTCTTTATCTTTTTCATGAAGCAGCCAAAATAGTGCAGAACTCAGAATATTATTAGCTAGTCTACTGTTACTGTAACATTGTCTTGTTATTGGACAGGTATTTAATTTCTGTACAAGTTCTGTATTATAAATAGAGGTATTATGGTACTCATAGCAAATTTAATATATGAGTCTCAAATAATATACACCTAGGTGTATACAGGTATGCGCTGAAAAAATAGCAAAGAGGGATAAAAACTACCCCCTGTGCGCTCACTTCATATAACCAAAGAGTTAATGTATAAAGGATCTTCCTACCTCCATTGGTGATTAGAAGACTGTAGCGCTACTCCTCCGGATATGTTCAGGCACAAAAGATATTGTGAACAGGTGGCTGCCCCGGCCGGCAGCAAGCCACCACTAACTAACCTCCAAATAGAGACGAGGTCCTACAGAGCCGACGCCGCATGTGTTTTCAGCGGTGAGTATGGACGGTGTGCAGGACCTGCGTGATGTAGTAGTTCACGTGACCGTTATCCCCAGGGAGTGAGTACGATGTGCAGCTAGGACCAAACAACCAACGCATTTCGGAGACACCTGTCTCTTTCCTCAGGGTTGATCCCTGCCTCGTACTCGCCGTCTTTATATAGCTGCTCATTGAATCAACTGGCTATTGAAAGCCAAAAAGTTCTGTGCCCATATTCAATCCTCTTGGTGCAACAGTATCCAGAAGAAAGATCCATTTTGTCTCTTCTCGTGACATTGCCTTAATATAGTCACCGCCTCTCCAATGGCGGTGTACCACCGATATACCAGATATTTTCATGTCTTGTATTGTCCCGCCATGATGTTCTACAAAATGCTGTGAGAGTGGGTGACCCATAAATTTATTTTTAATATTGTGAATATGTTCGCTAATCCTTATTTTTAGAGGACGTTTTGTCCTTCCCACGTATAATTTCCCGCATGGACATTCTATGGTATAAATCACCCCTGTTGAGGAGCACGTGATCTAATCCCTGATTTGAATTGTCCTGTCTCCTTTTTTAATATACAAACATTTCCGTGTTGTGGTCTGTTTGCATACATTACATTTGTGACACAGGAAAAAGCCTCTTAATTTAGTATGTAAAAGAGAAGACTGTATGAGAGAGGATTTTTTCTGGACCGTAGGGGAGATCATATTTCCCAGATTTTGACATTTTTTATATACGAAACGTGGCTGGTTGCTAATGTTTTCTTCCAATATTTTGTCATCTTTTAATGTCTATTCACTATCTTACGGAGAATATTTGAATTTGTATTATACTTAGTAATAATAGGAATAGACTCAAGGGTTGCTTTAGATCTAGGGGCTGGATTGATAAGTTCCTGTCTGGGTTTGCTTCTAGCAATTTCTTTTGATTTTTCTAGCATAGTTACATTATACCCTTTTTCCAGGAATTTCTTAGCTAATGTTTGAGATTCCATCTCAAAATCCTGAGGCCTCGAGCAGTTTTGGTGGACCCTAGTAAACTGGCTTCTAGGGATATTCAGCAACCAGCCGGGAAGGTGACAACTATCTAAAGAAATATAGCTGTTAGTGTCAGTTGGTTTAATGAAAGTGCGTGTGTGAATTTTCAAATCTTCAATAAAAACTTCAAAATCTAAAAAAAAATTTCAGTGGTACTGGTAGTGGAGGTGAATTTTAAAAAATATTGATTTTTATTTATATACATTAAAAATTGATTAAGAGTATCCCACCCACCAGACCAAATAAAAACAATATCATCAATAAAACGCCGCCATAGGACCAGGTTCATGAGCAGGCCGCCCTCCGGGTAGATAAATTGTTCTTCCCAACTACCCACATAGAGGTTGGCATAACTGGGCGTGAACCTGGTCCCCATGGCGGTACCCCACTGCTGGGAGTAGTAGTCCTCCTGATATAAAAATTAATTGTGGGTTAAAATGAACTGTATTAGTTCACCTAAAAATTCCGTCTGTTCTGGAGGAGCTTTAGAAAATTTATTTAAAAAATATTTGGTAGCCTCACATCCTTTATTATGGTCAATAACCGTGCATAGTGAGGTTATATCAAGAGTACTCATTATGTACCCTTTTCGCCATTCCACTTTTTGAAGGAGTGCTAGGATGTGTGTACTATCCTTCAGATGTGATGGAAGGAGTGGGACAATAGGTTGTAGGTGAGAGTCTACCAACTTAGACATGTTAGCAGTTAAGCATTGAATGCCGGATACAATTGGTCTACCGGGTGGATTGACAGCGTGCTTATGAATTTTTGGGAGATAATAGAACACTGCCAATCTGGGGGTACCACAATTCATAAATTCAAACTCTTGTTTGTTAATGAATCCCAGGTCTAAGCCCTTGTTTGTTAAGATTTTCATTTGCTTGATGTAGTGCTTAGTGGGATTTCCATTTAATCTCTTACAAGTACAGGAATCACTTAACAAACGGAGTGCTTCCTTATGGTAAGATTCCTGATCAAGTATAACTACCCCACCCCCTTTATCAGCTGAACGAATAACCAGTCCTTTATTTTGTTGCAGGGAAATAATGGCTTTTCTTTCTTTATTAGTTAAGTTAAATTTAAATTTATTGCATTTGTTATCACTTATTTTTCTGATTTTGTCTATTACCACAGTCTGAAATGTATTCATCTGTTCAGAATATTCATTTATTGGATGAAATTTTGATCGATTTTTGAGATTATTATGAATATATATACTTTCTTGAACAGGTTCTACATTGTTGGCAAGGGTTTTTTTTATATAGTATCTCTGGATTGCCAATTTGCGCATGAACAATTTGACACCAATATAGGCCTCGAATTTGTTAAATCCACTGGCTGGAGCATATTTTAGGCCTTTATGCAATAAAGACAGTTCATCCTGCCCTAAATGAGTTTTAGTTTTTAGTTTTTAGTTTTTATCCCTCTTTGCTATTTTTTCAGCACGTACCTGTATACACCTAGGTGTATATTATTTGAGACTCATTTGTTTACAAACTATTTGTGGAGGTTTGTTGGTATTGCTGCAGGAATCTACAATAGCTGTGACACTTTGCACCACCATTTAAAATATTTTACACAAATTTAATATATACCTGGGAGTTGGTCTGCTCTCTATCTTAAAAGTAAATGTCCCATAAGAGTAAAAACCTCTTCTAAAAAAATCCTCAATCTATTTTCAGAGTTTTGTTTTCTCTTAATCACATTGACTCTTAATACAATATTAGAAATGTATTTCCTCAAGTAATAAGAAGAAAATAAGGTAAATACAAAACATAAATGCGGTTACACATAGGTAAGGGTAACAAGATATAAAATCAAGCATCAATGTCAATAATTAGTAAGTACAGTGTCAGGTAAAAGTTTGGGCAACCCTTGTTAAAATTACTGTTATTGTGAGCAGATAAGCAAGTTGAAGATGAAATGATTTCTAAGAGGCCTAAAGTTAGAAATTGCACATTTCCTTTGTGCTTTTAAGGCAAAAAATCTATACATATATATTTCTTCTGATGACTCTTCGATAATGGCCATATTTATGCAGGTGTCTTCGAACAGTAGAACAAGGTACTTCAAATCCAGTGTCGGATAATTTTTTCTGAAGGTCTTTAGTAGTCAAGCGGGGTTCGGAGTTGCCTCTCTCAAGCAGCTCTCACTGAAAATGTTTTTGGTCTTCCAGATGTGTTTTCTTGCCCTCCACGTCTCCTGTTAAATGGCATTTCTTAATTATATTTTGAACTGAGAAAAGGGCAACTTGAAAATGCTTTGCTATCCTCTTGTAGCCTTCTTCTGCTTTGTGGGCCTGCACCATTTTCATTTTCAGAGTGAGAGGCAGCTGCTTAGAAGAACCCATGGCACAAGGTTAGAGGAGGCTATTTTTTTGTAAAGCTTGGAAATTTGCATCATGTGGCCTTTCCTAACGATGATAGTGAACAAGCCATAACTCTAACAGACTAATTAAGGCTTGAAACCTTTGCAAAAGTTATCTGAACTCACAAATCTCCAAGGGTCACCAAACTTTTGCATAGGCCCACTTTGTTTTTTTTAATTTTTAAAATATAAATATATATATATATATATATATACATGTTTGCTTAAAATAAAAAAGAAAATGTGTCATCTTTAACTTCAGGTCTTTTAGAGATAATTTAATCTTCACTTTGCTTAACTATTTACAATAACAATAATTTTGACCAGGGGTGCCCAAACTTTTACATGCCACTGTATATTTAAAAGTGTTGCCTACAGTAAGCTTGTGTATATCTACCAAAGATGCACATGCAGTAATATATTTCTACACGGAATAGCATAACAAACAGAGCATAATTGCAAATGTAATAGATATTTAGCAAATACCATAGAGAACCCCAACGCACTTTTAGCACACTGCTTTCTAATGGCGATTTGAATAATAGAAATTGTGCACATTTAATATAAAAACATTCCAGAAACAAATAAGAAATCCTAGTTTAAATAGCACTTGTACATAGTTCCTAAAATAATATATATTGAAAAATTATCCATTATATTATCTTAATCGGATACCCCTTGTAGATTTCAACATGTCTAGTTTTTAGTCTAACAAATTGGTAAGCAATTCAATAGCTTTCCAATTTTGCAATTGAATATTCCATAATATGCTCTGGAATCTCTCAAAATTTCCCCCCTCCCAAAAAAAAAACAGTTTCTGAAAAAAAAAGTATGCAAATTGTCTCTTCAGAGAAGAAGAGGACTACAACTCTAGTGCCACCTATTGGATGTAGCAATCCTAAAAGTCAATGTCGACCCTTTAACGTGCCTTGTCACATGACTTAGGATAAAAGTCATGTGACAAGGCTCGTTAAAGGGTCGACATTGGAGGCCATCTTCAACTCCTTTTCTCTTTTTGACCTCTTTTACATCACTTCTTATGGAATGTATCATTCACTTTAGGCATTTTTACTTTGTGCTGTGACTTTCAGCATTTAGATGGGGAGTATAGCAAGCACTCTTGCTGAGATCTGAGGTTCTGGTGAAGTGGGATGGCAATCCCCTTAATAGAGTATTGTTCAATCATCGCACACTCTTGATAGATGCTTGTGAAGATTTTATTATACAGATGTAGATGCAGCCATAACACAATTCGTGAATAAGGAAATGGTGCAGGGATAGAGAAAATGGTGAGGCGACAAGAACATTAACGTTTCGACCCTCATAGGGACTTATTCATATAGTCACTGTTGGCAAAATTCACTGGTGTAAAGGATATCTTGCTTGCAAAAGGACACCTGAATCCTGGGTAGGTCCGGCGCACCTTCGCCTTGGATTGCAACCTCCTTTTGGGGAGGTACCTGTTTTATCTAATAAATCTTGGTTGTAAACCATAAAATATATAGAATTGTAATATTTTGTCACTTAGGGATTCAAAACATTTAGCAAGTGATGCATTAGATTAATAAAATGAAATATTCTAAGCTAGTGACATTTTCTACACATCAAGCTGTTAAGCAGAAATATGGTCTTTGGGTACAGAATACTTTTTTAGGCACAGTCAGCACAATATTTTGAAGTGTCACTTTATACTTTACACTCTACAAAACAAGGCTAGAAAATACAATTTAAGTCTTAATATTTTTCATTAATATTTCAATTAAATAATTTTGGATAATATTTTCTTCTACATTGTTCCATTCACATATATCCTTACTAAAAAAAATTACATTAATAAATTGAAAACAGTTGTTACAGTTGATGTACAATGAGTGCTGACAGGGTCAAGCTCTGTTGATATAAACTCCTTAGACCAGGAGAATAGCAACCCAATTAATGTATTTATACATTTTTAGTAAGAATTTGTAGGTGTGACACAACACAATCATAAAAAACGATAGAATTTTATTATATGGAAAATTAAAGTATTTATTGTTATATCCACCCTTACTTTTTGAATGATTTTGGTTTATATTTATAATTTCCTTTACATTGGCATCCCAACATCAAAATATGCTAGCAAAACTTTAATTATTATTGCAACTGGTAGCTACATGAATCTATATAGACCTCTATAACACACAGTTGTGTGAAAAAGTGTTTCCCCATCCTTATTTAACTTTCTTTTGCATGCTTGTCACACTTAAGTGTTTCAGATCACCAAACAAATGTAAATATTAGACAAAGATAACACAAGTAAATACAAAATGCAGTTTTCACATGAAGGTCTTTATTGCTAAGGGAAAAATAAATTCAAATCTACAGAACCCTATGTTAAAAAGTGATTGCCCTTTAAACCTGATAACTGGCTGGGCCACCCTTAGCAGCAAACAATTGCAATCAAGCATTTGCAGTAAAAGGCAATGAGTCTTTTACAATGCTCTGGAGGAATTTTGTCCCACTCAGTTTTGCAGAATTGTTGTAAGTCAGCCACATTGGAGGGTTACTGGGCATGAACCATCTTTTTAAGGTCATGCCTCAGCATCTCAATCTAATTAAGGTGAGGACTTTGACTAGACCACTCCGAAGCCTTAATTTTGCTTTTCTTAAGCCATTCAACAGTGGACTTGCTTGTGTGTTTTGGATCATTGTCCTGCTGCATAACCCAAGTGCTTTTCAGCTTGAAGTCACAAACAGATGGCCTGACATTATCCTTCTGGATTTTTTGGTAGATAGCAGAATTCATGGTTTTATTTACCACAGCAACTCTTCCAGGTCCTGAAGTAGCAAAGCAAAACAGCCCCAGACAATCACACAACCACTGCCATATTTTACTGTGGGTATGATGTTCCTTTTCTAAAATGTTGTGTTACTTCTACACCAGAGATACACCTTCCGAAAAGTTCAACTTTCATCTCGTCCGTCCACAGAGCATTCTCCTAAAAGTCTTGGGGATCATCAAGATGTTTTCTGGCAAAACTGACATGATTTTTTTATGTTCTTATTCCTAAGCAGTGGTTTTCATCTTGTAACTCTGACATGCAGGCCATTTTTGCTGAGTCTCTTTCTTATGGTGGAGTTATACACACTGAAATTAACTGAGACAAAGGAGGCCTGCATTTTTTTTGGATGTTGTTGTGGGGTCTTTTGTGATCTCTTGGATAAGTCATCGCTGCACTATTGGGAAGGTTCACTACTCCTCCATGTTTTTGCCATTTCGGGATAATGGCTCTCACTGGGGTTCGCTGGAGTCCAAAAGTTAAAGAAATGTCTTTTTCAAGTCCAACAAACATATAATTAAGTAAAACCCTTTTGCGGAATAGACAACTTCAAGAGTAATTTACAATATCTATTTTTTTTCAAATTTTCTCATTTAAAAGAATGGTTAACTAACTACTACCACAATTTAGAACATTTTTTTCTAGTCTTCTTTTTGAAATTGGCCATTCATACAAAAATCCTTAGAAATGTTAATGACAGGCCTCTTTGAACTACTACTACTCAAATGAGAAATTCAGAGACTATTGTCAAGTCCAATAATATGTACACAAAACGAACTAATTTTCCTTACTCTTGAAACTCCAATTACCTTGAGTGTGAATCACTCATTGCATTTAATTGCTCTGATTATGCGACCCTTGTTCTATCCCAATGGGAATATGGGATCCTGATACCCATTGAAATTAACTCTGCTTGGTCTAATCAAAAAACATAATATTCCGCACTTGCCTGTTTGTAACGCTAAATTGAAAAAAACCTTACCATGTGTTTCATGTCAATCAATAATGAGCATTAGAAATTATTATAAATATTACTACTAATTTTAACTAAAACAATAAATGAAATATTTCATTTTTCTATGTTATCTGTATTAAACTGTTATGTTACCTCTTTTTGGAAAGTGACCATCATTTTTGAATTTACATTACTGTGGGCTCACACTTCCGAAACATGGAGTTGCAAAATTGAAAATTAAATTTAATTAAAAACAATATGGGAACTATATTAAAACATTGAGTTAGCTATGATTTTTAACAACTTATTCCTGATTCAGAATATTTGTCCATTTAGATGAAAAAATATGACACATATTCATTACTGTTTTGGATCACCTTTCAATATTATTTGATCAGCGTGTCTATTTTTACCACCACTGTTACTTCAGTGATTTAAAATTGCAATGAGTCTCCTACCCTTTGCAATATTAAAGTGGCATGTATAGGTTAAGGCACCCCTGGTGAAAATTACTGTTATTGTGAGCAGTTTAGCAAGTTGAAGATGAAATGATCTCTGAAAGGGCTAAAGTTAAAGATGACAAATTTCTTTTGCATTGTAGGCAAATATATATATTCATAATTTACATTTTAAAAAATAAGAAAGGAAAATGGGCCAATGCAAAGGTTTGGGCACCCTGCATGGTTAGTATTGTGAGGCAGTGAGGGAAATCATATATGAGGGTCATTATGTGTCCTTCATGATGCACACAGAAGTGTATTAAACCCATTGGAGTGCATTTCGATTACAGCCACAGCTGTGGTTACAATGAAAAATAAAGGACATTTTGAAAAAGTCACATTTTGGGGATCTGTCTAAAACATTTTTATAAGTAAAACTGTCAATAAAAAAAAGAGACTTAAAAAGGACAATTTAAAAAATGGTGGAAAACAGAAGAAGAATAAAGCAGAAGTAACTAGAAAGGAACACATCACTCCAGAAAAGTGGAGAAATAGCATTGATGATTTGGGGCCTTAGTGTCCTTTTTTTCATCTGATGGAAATAAATGTTAAAAAATATTTCATATTAATATCTGAATAAATTAGGCTATCAGTAGATCCTGGCATGAGCACATACAATTATAAACGTTAGAGATGACTTAACCTTTTGAAGTGCAAATTAGCCAGGGTTAGCAAAATTTTTTGCCAAAATATCAGCTTGAGACAAATTTATTTGTGGCATATCTCAAGAAGTCAATTTGCCTTGGAATTATGTGCACCCAAAACTGCATACCATTTATTTTCTTGTTAATATAGCCTTAGGAAAAATCAAAAGTGAATCAAAATGGAAACTGTTTGAATTTGGAGAGACCTGTGAATTTCAGGAAATTCAGCTCTATTTTGATGCGCCATTGATCGATCTGATCATTTCTAATCAACATAATTAACTCAACCATATATTTTTTTTAATTCTCTGTCTATTTTATCAAAGAATAGCAGTCATACCGACAAATGCCTTTTGTCTGTTGAGTTGATTAAGTTGCTTCCAGCCCTCCACTTAGAATTCTTAATAAAGAAAAATGCTGACTTGTCTGAACTTCTGCCTTTCAAACTACCTTTCTATCTTAGGAAAACGACCACTGATCAGGAGCAAGGATATGAATATCTCAAATTGAGGACACTTGCTCTTGAAATAGGAGTCTGTGCAGTATTAAATTATCAGTGAAGTTGCATTTGTAGTAGTTTAAAGCTTTAACCTAGGTATTACTTATTCATTTAAGAACTCATGAGGTGATATAAATTATATAGAATTACTCTGTTCGGTTTCTAATACCAGATTCAGACAATCATTTTCCAGCCACATTTTAACAGGTTTTTTCAATTACACAAAAATGTACTTATTGGTCTGCAAAAGTAAATGAATTAATTGCACTTTTATTCTTCAATTTTGTAAACTGCTTTGTGGTAAATATGGAGTCTGGCAACTCCTAATAAGACTTTCACATGCAGTCTTTATATTTCTAACCCCTTAGCTAAGCAATTCCCTGGTAATGCTTTAGTGTTCATCCTTTCACCACTATACAGGAATATGATTTAGGCTACTTTCACACTAGTCCGTCGGTGCGGGCCGTCGCAAACCATTGGCCCGACGTACCGACGGACAGTGTGTTAATGTAGCACAACGTAGGCAGCGGATGCAGTTTTAAAACGCATCCGCTGCCCATTGTGAGTTCCAGTAAGGAGGGGGCGGAGTTTCGGCCACGCATGCGTTACATGCAACGTTTTTTGTGCCAACGGTCTGCCAAAACACTACGCATCCATCGCACAACAGATGCGACGTGTGGCAGTCCATCGCAATGCATCGCTAATGAAAGTCTATGGCTTTTTCTCCAAAACGACGCATTGCGACGTGCGTCGAACGACGCTAGTGTGAAAGTAGCCTTAGCTGCAAAGTTTCCTGTGTTGCACTCAAGAAGGAGCTTAAAGTCAAAGGAGCAAGTTGGCAGTGGGACAATGCATGAGTGTGACCAAACCGGAGTAACCAAAGACAAAATCAGCAGGCAGGGATGTGATCAATTGAGTAGTTAGGGCCAAAGCTACAGGCAAAGAACCAGTGAAAATCAGCAGACTAAAGAAATGACCTTTAAGAGTAAAATCCAAGTATCGTTCCGAGAGTGAGACAGGGTCCTTACATCCCAGTTTCCCAAACAGACATCTGAGTAGCTCACTTGGGGCCTTATTTTTACATATCCATGGTATGCAATATCCTCTTCTTTACTTCTGTGTGGCATGAAAACTGATCTTCCTCCATTTTTACCCTCCACCAGGATTTCCGGTGCTGAGTACAGTTAAATGTGGAGTACCACAGAGATCAGTGTTGGGCCCTCTTCTTTTTAATATATTTATTAATGATTTTGCAGGTGGAATTTTAATATTTTCTTATGACGCTAAACTCTGCAGGGAAATCAAGGTCAGTGTTGGGCCTTTTTCTTTTTAGTATATTTATTAATGATCTTGTAGAGTAGAATTTCAATATATGCAGAGGACGCTAAACTCTGCAGGGTAATCAGTGCAGAGGAGGATAACTGAATGCTACAGAAAGATTTATATACAGTGGGGAAAAAAAGTATTTAGTCAGTCAGCAATAGTGCAAGTTCCACCACTTAAAAAGATGAGAGGCGTCTGTAATTTACATCATAGGTAGACCTCAACTATGGGAGACAAACTGAGAAAAAAAATCCAGAAAATCACATTGTCTGTTTTTTTATCATTTTATTTGCATATTATGGTGGAAAATAAGTATTTGGTCAGAAACAACATTTCATCTCAATACTTTGTAATATATCCTTTGTTGGCAATGACAGAGGTCAAACGTTTTCTGTAAGTCTTCACAAGGTTGCCACACACTGTTGTTGGTATGTTGGCCCATTCCTCCATGCAGATCTCCTCTAGAGCAGTGATGTTTTTGGCTTTTCGCTTGGCAACACGGACTTTCAACTCCCTCCAAAGGTTTTCAATAGGGTTGAGATCTGGAGACTGGCTAGGCCACTCCAGGACCTTGAAATGCTTCTTACAAAGCCACTCCTTCATTGCCCTGGTGGTGTGCTTTGGATCATTGTCATGTTGAAAGACCCAGCCACGTTTCATCTTCAATGCCCTTGCTGATGGAAGGAGGTTTGCACTCAAAATCTCACGATACATGGCCCCATGCATTCTTTCATGTACCCGGATCAGTCGTCCTGGCCCCTTTGCAGAGAAACAGCCCCAAAGCATGATGTTTCCACCACCATGCTTTACAGTAGGTATGGTGTTAGATGGATGCAACTCAGTATTCTTTTTCCTCCAAACACGACAAGTTGTGTTTCTACCAAACAGTTCCAGTTTGGTTTCATCAGACCATAGGACATTCTCCCAAAACTCCTCTGGATCATCCAAATGCTCTCTAGCAAACTTCAGACGGGCCCAGACATGTACTGGCTTAAGCGGTGTGACACGTCTGGCACTGCAGGATCTGAGTCCATGGTGGCGTAGTGTGTTACTTATGGTAGGCCTTGTTACATTGGTCCCAGCTCTCTGCAGTTCATTCACTAGGTCCCCCCGTGTGGTTCTGGGATTTTTGCTCACCGTTCTTGTGATCATTCTGACCCCACGGGGTGGGATTTTGCGTG
Organism: Ranitomeya variabilis; assembly: GCF_051348905.1. Lineage (NCBI taxonomy): Eukaryota > Metazoa > Chordata > Amphibia > Anura > Dendrobatidae > Ranitomeya > Ranitomeya variabilis. Next base: position 529,008,172 of record NC_135237.1, on the reverse strand, counting down.
GAGCCCCAGATCGAGGGAGATTATCAGTGGTCTTGAATGTCTTCCATTTTCTAATTATTGCTCCCACTGTTGATTTCTTCACTCCAAGCTGGTTGGCTATTGCAGATTCAGTCTTCCCAGCCTGGTGCAGGGCTACAATTTTGTTTCTGGTGTCCTTTGACAGCTCTTTGGTCTTCACCATAGTGGAGTTTGGAGTCAGACTGTTTGAGGGTGTGCACAGGTGTCTTTTTATACTGATAACAAGTTTAAACAGGTGCCATTACTACAGGTAATGAGTGGAGGAAAGAGGAGACTCTTAAAGAAGAAGTTACAGATCTGTGAGAGCCAGAAATCTTGATTGCTTGTTTCTGACCAAATACTTATTTTCCACCATAATATGCAAATAAAATGATAAAAAAACAGACAATGTGATTTTCTGTTTTTTTTTTCTCAGTTTGTCTCCCATAGTTGAGGTCTACCTATGATGTAAATTACAGACGCCTCTCATCTTTTTAAGTGGTGGAACTTGCACTATTGCTGACTGACTAAATACTTTTTTGCCCCACTGTAAGCTGGAGGCTTTGGCTGAGAAATGGCAGTTGAAGTTTAATGTAGATAAATGTAAGGTCATGCATTTGGGCTGAGGAAATGATATGTATAATTATGTAGTAAACCCTTAGACTACATTCCTATTGTGAGCTTTGGGTGAGTTTTTTTATTTTGAAGATTTTCTGTACAATTTCTGCAACTAATAATTAAATTAGGACACTTGAGTTTTTCATTGCGTTTTTTAGTGCACTTTTAACGCATTTTTAATGTCATGGGGGGTTTTTTGGCTCTTTGTTGGTGTGAAATGTTTTAAATAAGCTGCATTATATTTGATATTTCCTGGCATTTTGCTTTCATAAAACTTAATTGATACAGTCTTTTCCAAATTACATGTGTTTTTGATTAGTTTCTACAGCTGAAACAGAATAAAAACACGTGGGCATTTTTTACCAAGGAAGATGACGGTCACAAGGGGGCATTCTCTGTGTCTGCAGAAGAGAAGGTTTTTCTACCAACATAGAAGATTATTCTTTACTGATAGGGCAGTGTGAATCTGGAATTCCTTGCCTGAGGAGGTGGTGATGGCGAACTCAGTCAAGGGGTTCAATAGAGGCCTGAATGTCTTCCTGGAGCACAACAATATTATATCTTACAGTTATTAAGTTGTTTAGAAAGGTATAGATCTGGGGATTTATTCTGATGGAATATAGGCTGAACTGCAAGCACCGCAGGTTAGTTTATGCTGCATAAATAAGCACAATGGGTACAAGATTTCTATAATTTCCATCCACTTTTCTAAAACTGTAAGGCACTGCATTTTTGACACAGCAAAAATATGCAGCATCAAATTCTAACAAAAAAACTGATCATGGACACATAGGTCTGCCCCCCAGGAATTTCCAGACCCCATATTGGCAACATTTTCAGGATGCCTTGAGAATTCACCTCCAACCCTCAAACCTTCCATGGTCTCACTTCCCACTTTTGGAAAAACTCCACTTCTGCACCAGGTCATCACCAATCACACATTAACAGTTACTATTGAACACCATATCACATATATACAGTAGCCATCAGATTTTATTTTTTCCAAAAGATTGTTTAAGCCTACTACCATGACAGTGCCCACTCTGTAAGGATTAGACTAGACTGTAGACTGGAAGTACCTATGCTGTGAGGAATAATGTCCTGTAGACTGACAGCGCCCATGCTGTCAGGACTAATGCTTTATAGACTGGCACTGGCCAGGGTATCTGGACTATTGCCCTGTACACTGGCACTGGTTAGACTATCAGGACTATTGCCCTACAGACTATCAGTGCCCACACTGTCAGGACTAATGCCTTATAAACTATCAGTACCCAAACTGACAGCACTATTGCCCTGTAAATTGCCAGTGCCGATGCTGTCAGGACTAATGCCCTGTAGAGTGATAGTGCCCAGTCTATCAGGACTAATGCCCTGTAGAGTGGCAGTATCCAGGCTATCAGAGCTAATGCCCTGTAGGAGAACACATCACACCATCTCCATGCACAAGTCCATCTAGTACCAGTGGATTTCCTAACTCATTGGAAACCAGAGAAAAAAAGCCTTAAAGAAATGGTGGTGGCAGGTGCAGTGTATTCGCCGACAAGACAAGACATAAAAGCACTGACAAGTTCTGCAGCCTGCCCTGGTGGCCTTACCTTTGTTTCTATACCAGGCTGTGTACTGTGACAGGGAGAAGAAAGCAGCCAACAGTATATTGTAACCAGATTGCCTTTTCTGTACCTCATCTCACACTGCATGGAGCTCCTCGGTCACACCTACATTGCTGCATTGTATGTACTGGAGAAATCCCCCTCTGCACACTCTACAGTCAAAAGTGGGCTGGCATCACCCGGTGTCATAATCTGTCTGCCCTCTCGCTCCCGCCACTTCTCACAAAGGAGGGGGGAGGCTAGGGCTGGGCTGCCAGCGTATCCGTACCCCCGTCTTTGCTTCTGCTCACCGGGCCCCATACACCTGTAAGGGCAGTAATGCCTTGATGGTGGCCCTGTGGACATACAGCACAAAATGCTGCACTTTTCAAGGCAAAATCTCAACATGTGAACATACATTTAAACATTTTTTTTACATTTTCACATTGTTATATCATTATAATTTTGTAATTAAAATGTTTAATTAATTATAATATTTCAATATCAGAACTGATTTACTGGCAACATTTAATCATATGCAGATACTGTATGTTCTTAATGATGCAGTCAAAATATTAGCTTGTCTGCTGGTACTTATAATTTTACGTTAAGCTATGACTTTCCCTATGAAGACTCAATCATGTTTCTGGATGGCATTTGGAGCACATGCTAATAGCAAGATAGTCCTCAGCCACATTTGTAACTATGGAAACAATGTGAGGATTGCTAAAATGGTCACAAATGTTGTTCTGCAATATAAGAAATTAAAAAGTCTTGCATATGGCATCAGTCTTTATTGCTAGGCATATGTAATTGTTCAAAATGCATTTTTTACTGACCAGTGATATGTAGTCTCAAATATTAATTTAGAAAAAGTTTTTAATCTCTAAATCGTTCCTATATACATATACTTGTATGTATATATTTATATGTGCAATAATCTTTCATAGCAACTTGTATGATCCCAGATTAGGGTGTTTTTGCAATGCGCTTTGTCCCACATGCTTTGGTCCTGGCGAACCTTAAGTCTGAGTGCCATGCAAAATGGGACTCTACTACATCTTGGTGTCTGTCTTGCTAGGAGACTCTATTGGAACCATTATAGTCAGTGGCTTCATTGGTACATATGCTTGAATCCTGTTTTGCAGGAAGTTTGGACATAAGCCCCTGTCTGACTAATGCATTTGTGACAAAGTGCAGTGTCATGGCACCCTTATTAATTCCACCTCCTTCGCCTTTTCTGCACTGTCCACGTCTTAAATGACAAAAAAGTTACAATTGAATTTGAATTACAATTGAATTTTTCTCATAAAATATACTGCAAGTTGCCTATGTTTTCTTTAAAAATGTTTTCTAAAAATAAAGAACTAATAAAAAAGACATTATAGAATTACATGATGATAAATATGTAATACAAAATATAAGAGATGAGCAAATTGATCGGGAGGACTGTGGTCCAATGGCCACACTGGTATTCTGTGGCTAACAGAAATAGGCCCTAAAAGTCTCCTCCAGACTTGTCGCATTAGACAATTACCGCACTTAAATTCAGGAATTCCTCCACATCGTTGTGGACTTTTTACTGCACCATAATTATTTTTCTTTCAACTGGACGTTTTATCTCTAAAAACAAGGTGTTTCCATGGGTGCTGGTTTTTCACCATCTGTAGCAAATATCAACATGTCCAGATAGGAAAAACTGTTTTTGTTTTGTCATTCTAACCCTTTTTCCTCTCTTATCGGGTGGTATGGATGATATGTAGATGGCATTCTCCTCATATGGAAAGGTACCAGAGAGTCAGCAGTGGAATTTGTTCAGTATCTTAATAACAATATGAATATTATTAAATATATTAAATATTAAATATTACTCACAATATTCAGAAAACAAATTTAGATTTTTTAGATACAGACACCAACTCCACCTTTTTGGCAACATCTTGCCATCCTAGACAAGTCATTAAAAATGTCCCCAACAGGAGAGCTTATCGGCATCAAAAGAAATACTACATCGGAATCTAAACTCAAAGAAGCAAAACTGGTAGATCAGAGACTACAGGCTAGAAAATATCCAAATTGGATGCTAAAGAGGGTGAATTACATTGTACATGACACTCAGAGACAAGTTATTTTAAAAGATAACAAGAGAAATTCGGTTTCACATGAGAGTTCTAATCATGTTACTTTTGTTTCCAGCTATAGACATCAATTTACTGCGGTTTACTCTATTGAGACAAAAAAAACCTAAAAAATGTTACATCTAGTCCAGTGAGATTCGCAGCTAAAAAAGCACCGACCTTGGGCAATTTATTACCCTCCAGTTTATATTTAAATGATGATTTATCTCCCCAAAATATCTGGTTACATACATAAATGGTTTTTGCACATGCATTCATACTGTTTGGGCTTGTGGCAGGCACACATGAAACAACACAAGATTTACATCCTTAGCCACTAAAATCAAGTATTTAATTAACTGCCATTCATCTTATATAGTTTACCTTATCACTGGAAAAATTTGCCAAATGCAATATGTGGGCTGCACAAGTGTTAGGGCTAGCGGAACGCACCAAATAATTAGAGAAAAGGAATAAGGTGCGTTTGCAGCCCGGGGTCCACCATGCAGAGATGGAACCTGCTGCTAAGCAATGATGGACTATATGGCGGTACAATGAGGATACACACACAGGTTAGCTTCACCCTACATGAAAGAAGCGAACCCTATTGCATCACAGGGCCGCAGTACCGCACGCAACAGAAATAATAATTAAGTGGCACGAGAGTGCATGCGATGCTGCACTGGCGAACGCCACTAACCACCCAGATTTGGGTTTGGAAAGCGCGGTGATAGCGCACGGCGCCGCACTGGCAGTCACAGTAATAGACGCTGTTTGTGTACCAGTGTTGGTAACAAGTCGGGCGCTAGATTACAATCATCCTCCTTATGCGAGCATTCAAACACAAGGGAGGGGATGATTAAAGAGTGACTTTCACTCACAACACACACACATAAACAAGTGCATACTAGTGCATGGCCGTGTGGCCATGCAAACCTTTTATAGCTGCAACAAATTCAGGACCTTCCTAGAGGACCAATAAGAACTGCTACAGTAACTGAGCAACTTCAGGACCTTCCTAGAGGACTAATAGAAGCTACTTCAGTACCTGAGCATGTGACCCCAGACTTCCACTGAGAGGTCTTCCTTCGGGCATGCTCAGAAGGGGAAAAGCAGGACTTAGTCCCAGAGACTTCTGCTTACCGCTGATCAGTACAGGCTACAATGGCAGAAGCTGGAAAGGCAGCAGTAACCCTTTGCACAGAATCAGACTGAGCGAGACGCTGGGACCAACGTCTCCGCTGAGCAGGCTCCACTGCGGCTGATGCAGAATGAGAGACCACAGCAGACATGGTTCGAGATTCCCCCTGTGCAGCTGTGGGAACTCGACTCCTAGCAACAAGTTTGTTAACAACGCGCATCAGATGCCATCAGGGGTGGATTAAGGGTAGCCAGGGCCCCAGGCTGTTCAGACACTGTGGGCCCCCCGGTCATGTGACGGGGGGGTCATGTGACGGGGGGTCATGTGACGGGGGGTCATGTGACGGGGGGGGTCATATTATACCCGAACCAGATTATTCCAGAAAAATGGCCGGGCCCTACTCTACTGTAACCTATTAAATATTTGTTAAAATCTGCAATATAATTTAGGTATATTTTGACCAATAATATCACATACAAGGAACAAATACCACCGCGCCATGACCAGACCACAAATTACAAACACAGTGATCGAATAATATCACATACAAGGAACAAATACCACTGCACCATGTCGAGACCACATATTACCACCACTTGGTTACCAAATAGCACATTCAAGGGACAAATATCACAACACCATTTCCAGACCACATATTACCACCACATAGTGACTGAATACTACAATACTGATCAGTAATAAAAAAAAACAAAAACACAATACTATCACCATAAGTGCCAGTATTCACAGGAGATCTATACTTAGTATGCAGTGTCTGTGTAGAGGTAATACAGAGATCACTGGTGACATTATACACAGGAGCTCTGTATATAGTATAGTGTATAGTGTCAATGTGTAGGTAACACTGACTCACCAATGACGTCTCTAGGTGAAGTCCTTCATCTTTCATCCAGCACAGACCGCCATCATTTCTTCCAGCCAGGACTCGTTTCTGCAGGAAGTAACACAGTTATCTCAAGCTCTGCTTGCAGAACACATTACTTAATTTTTCACAACTTCTACATTACACATGTAGAAAAAAAGGCGACATAGACATAGTATCACTCTGCACAGTAACAGGACCGCCCCCCCCATTTAAAACAGTATACTCAAAAAATAAAATAAATACATCACTGCAGTAATAATATCCCTTAATTAGCCCCTATGGCAATAATATTCCCCACCCTAACCCCGTGTGTCTCATTCCTGGCTCCTGCCATATGTTCTCCCATCCTGCACTCATGAGTATCCATTCTACACCATATGATCTCCCCATCCTGCCCCATCTGTCTCCATCGTATTCTCCTGCCCCATGATCCAATCCTGCCCCATGTCTTTCATTCTGCCCCATCTCTACATTCTGCCCATGCCTCCAGTCCTGCCTCCAGTGTGTCCAGCAATCTGCCCCAGTGTGTCCAGCATATTACCCCCAGTGTGTCCAGCAATCTGCCCCAGTATGTCCAGCATATTGCCCCAGTAACCAGCAATCTGCCCCAGTGTGTCCAGCATTGCCCCAGACAGTGTCTCCAGCAATCTGCCCCAGTGTCTGACTCCAGCATATTGCCCCCAGACAGTGTGTTCAACAATCTGCCCCAGTATGTCCAGCATATTGCCCCAGTGTGTCCAGCATATTACCACCAGTGTGTCCTGCAATCTGCCCCAGTATGTCCAATTGTCCAGCATTGCCCCCAGTGTGTCCAGCAATCTGCCCCATTGTCTCCAGCATATTACCCCCAGTGTGTCCAGCAATCTGCCCCAGTATGTCCAGCAATCTGCCCCAGTGTCTCTAGCATTGGCCCAGTGTCTCCAGCAATCTGCCCCAGTGTCTCCAGCAATCTGCCCCAGTGTGTCCTCCAGCATTGCCCCAGTGTGTCCAGCAATCTGCCCCAGTGTGTCCTCGAGCATTGCTCCAGTGTGTCCTCGAGCATTGCCCCAATGTGTGTCCAGCAATCTGCCGCAGTGTCTCCAGCATTGCCCCAGTGTCTCCAGCATTGCCCCAGTGTCTCCAGCATTGCCCCAGTGTCTCCAGCAATCTGCCCTAGTGTCTCCAGCAATCTGCCCCAGTGTCTCCAGCATTGCCCCCAGTGTGTCCAGCAATCTGCCCGTGTCTCCAGCATTGCCCCAGTGTCTCCAGCATTGCCCCAGTGTCTCCAGCAATCTGCCCCAGTGTCTACAGCAATCTGCCCCAGTGTCTCCAGCAATCTGCCACAGTGTCTCCAGCAATCTGCCCCAGTGTCTCCAGCAATCTGCCCCAGTGTCTCCAGCATTGCCCCCAGTGTGTCCAGCAATCTGCCCCAGTGTCTACAGCAATCTGCCCCAGTGTCTACAGCAATCTGCCCCAGTGTCTCCAGCAATCTGCCCCAGTGTCTCCAGCATTGCCCCCAGTGTGTCCAGCAATCTGCCCCAGTGTCTCCAGCATTGCCCCAGTGTCTCCAGCAATCTGCCCCAGTGTCTCCAGCAATCTGCCCCAGTGTCTCCAGCAATCTGCCCCAGTGTCTCCAGCAATCTGCCCCAGTGTCTCCAGCATTGCCCACAGTGTGTCCAGCAATCTGCCCCAGTGTCTCCAGCATTGCCCCAGTGTCTCCAGCAATCTGCCCCAGTGTATCCAGCAATCTGCCCCAGTGTCTCCAGCAATCTGCCCCCAGTGTCTCCAGCAATCTGCCCCAGTGTCTCCAGCATTGCCCCCAATGTGTCCACTGTCCACCGCTAGCTTATTAAAAAAAAAACAAAAAAAAACAACAAACAGTCTCCTCACCTTACCAACGCTCCATGCGGCGAGCTCCCTCCAGCCGTGCACACTCGCCGGCGACTGACAATGATGTCAGACGCCGGCGACGTGTGAGCTGCGGCCGACTTCTGCTGCCAGCCTCCAATTGGCTGGCTGGCGGCTGCTGTTAACTATTGAATTGAGGTGCGGCACCTCAATAGGAAAGCGCCGCAGCGCCCGAAGGGGCCCGGTGAGCAGATGAGAAGGGGCCCGATGCGGACCCCCTCTCTCTGCCCACCAGGTCCGGGGGACGGGGCACATAAATGCCGGCGGGCCGGGCATTCAGTCACACTCCGGCGGATTATCAGAGGGTCAATCTGCGGTGGCCCAGGGCCCCCCCAAGCCACTGGGCCCTGGGCTACCGCCCATATTGACCCTCTGATAATCCGCCCCTGGATGCCATCTAAATGTTTGCAGCTTCAAAACATTTTTTCATTGAACATGAAGGAGACACCACTTCTTGCATTATCACAGGTAGAGAATGGGTTAATAAATCCTATAGAGAAGGAGATCATAGAAGAAAGCTACTTAATAGAGAATCATGGTGAATCTACAAGTTAAATACCAGGTTGCCATTTCACATGCATATCTGACACAATCTGATTTACCAATAGGAATTAAATACTATCCTTAATATTTCTATATAGTTTTTATATATGTCTTACCTAAGTTTGATTTTAACTTTTTCAAGATGTGACATAAAACCTATTTCTCTTATTTTTGTATGCAATGATGAAGAAGTTCTGAAATTAGGAATTTAGGACCTGAGAATGACGTCGCGGCTTGTGATTGGTCGCGTGGCGGTCACATGAGCAACACGCGACCAATCAGAAGCCGTGACGTCATGGAAGGCCCTAAACGCACTCATTTTAAGCAAAGAAGGCTGCCGGTTAACAGCGGTACGGTGCAGGGGCCTCCGGAGAGGTGAGTATATCAATATTTTTAATTTTAATTCTTTATTTTACACATTAATATGGATCCAATACCGATTCCCGATACCACAAAAGTATCGGAACTCGGTATCGGAATTCCGATACCGCAAGTATCGGCTGATATGCCGACGCTAGTTTGCTCATAACATCTCCCAAGAATGGTTGTGCTAGCATGATTGGCCACAATCCCTATTCTGGTATGCAGGGCCCCCATTTCTGTCCAGGTATGCATGGCTTCATCCTTATCCTCGTATGTTTGGCCCCCATCCCTATCTTGGAATGCAGGGACCTATCCTTATCATGGCATGCAGTGCCTCCATCTCTGTCCTGGTTTGAATGGCCCCAATCTGCATCCTGGTATGCATGGCCCCAATCCCTTTCCTGGTATGCAGGGCCCCCATCTCTCTCCTGGTATGTATGGCCTCAATCCCTATCCTGGTATACAGGGCCCCCATCTCTCTCCTGGTATGTATGGCCCCAATCCTTATCCTGGTATGATTGGCCCCCATCTCCATCCTGGTATGCATGGCCCCATCCTTATTTTTGGAAGATTGGCCCCCTTCTCCATCCTGTTATGCCTGGAACCCATCAGAAAAAAACAAAGATTCTACTTACCTTCCCTGCGCACCCTCACATCATCTTGCTCAAGTGCCAGCAGCTGCTTTTATGTTTGTAAGCATCACAGTGATGTCATGCACTGCTTACAAGCCACCAAGGACAGCTGCCAGAATACTCATTGTTCTCCAGACTGGGACTACGTGTGTGGAGCGCATAGGGTATCCATTGCTCTTTAGCAAGCACAGTGTTAGCAGCAATCGCCAAGTTCCTGCAGCTGCTGGCTTTTACGTGTGTGTTATGGTTCTGAATGGCAAGAGAACATAGCCCAGCAAACATGAGTACTAGATCTTGGAAGGATGGAAACTAAACTGACCATGAACTAAACCTGCCGCACAACTAACAGTAGCCGGGTAGCGTTGCCTACGTTTTTATCCCTAGACGCCCAGCGCCGGCCGGAGGACTAACTAATCCTGGCAGAGGAAAATATAGTCCTGGCTCACCTCTAGAGAAATTTCCCCGATAGGCAGACAGAGGCCCCCACATATATTGGCGGTGATTTTAGATGAAATGACAAACGTAGTATGAAAATAGGTTTAGCAAAATTGAGGTCCGCTTACTAGATAGCAGGAAGACAGAAAGGGCACTTTCACGGTCAGCTGAAAACCCTATCAAAATACCATCCTGAAATTACTTTAAGACTCTAGTATTAACTCATAACATCAGAGTGGCAATTTCAGATCACAAGAGCTTTCCAGACACAGAAACGAAACTACAGCTGTGAACTGGAACAAAATGCAAAAACAAACGAGGACAAAGTCCAACTTAACTGGGAGTTGTCTAGCAGCAGGAACATGCACAGAAAGGCTTCTGATTACAATGTTGACCGGCATGGAAGTGACAGAGGAGCAAGGTTAAATAGCGACTCCCACATCCTGATGGAAACAGGTGAACAGAGGGGATGATGCACACCAGTTAAATTCCACCAGTGGCCACCGGGGGAGCCCAAAATCCAATTTCACAACAGTACCCCCCCCTCAAGGAGGGGGCACCGAACCCTCACCAGAACCACCAGGGCGATCAGGAAGAGCCCTATGAAAGGCACGGACCAGATCGGAGGCATGAACATCAGAGGCAGTCACCCAAGAATTATCCTCCTGACCGTATCCTGTTGTGAATTTGGATTCTGGGCTCCCCCGGTGGCTACTGGTGGAATTGAACTGGTGTCTTCATCTTCTCTGTTCACCTGTTCCCATCAAGATGTGGGAGTCGCTATATAACCTTGCTGCTCTGTTAGTTGCTTGCCGGTCAACAATGTTATCAGAAGCCTCTCTGTGCTTGTTCCTGCTCCTAGACAACTACTAGATAAGTTGGACTCTTGTCCATGTTTGTTTTTGCATTTTGTTCCAGTTCACAGCTGTAGTTTCGTTACTGTGTCTGGAAAGCTCTTGTGAACGGGAATTGCCACTCTGGTGTTATGAGTTAATGCCAGAGTTTTAAAGTAATTTCTGGATGGTGTTTTTGATAGGGTTTTCAGCTGACCATGAAAGTGTCCTTTCTGTCTTCTGCTATGTAGTAAGTGGACCTCAAATTTGCTAAACCTATTTTCATACTACGTTTGTTATTTCATCTCAACTCACCGCCAATACATGTGGGGGGCCTCTGTCTCCTTTCGGGGTATTTCTCTAGAGGTGAGCTAGGACTAATATTTTCCTCTGCTAGCTTTATTTAGTCCTCCGGCTGGGCTGGGCATCTAGAATCAACGTAGGCATGCTACCCGGCCACTGCTAGTTGTGCGTTAGGTTTAGTTCATGGTCAGCTCAGTTCCCATCTTCCAAGAGCTAGTTCCTATATATGCTTATGCTATGTTCTCTTGCCATTGAGATCATGACAGTTTGACCGGCCCGCAAAGTGTTAATTGTTTGGGCTGAAGCAGGAGAAAAAGAAGTGTTGAAGGGAAATTTTTTTTTTTTTTTTTTCCCCTCAGAGTTTTGCTGCCTAGCCCTTAATTGCTGTCTAGCTGCTTCTTACCTCCTCTTAACCCTTGAATGGCTCTGTGTCCACCTGTTTGTAATGGATCTTCAGAGTGTAACTGCAGGTTTGAATAATCTCGCCACGAAGGTACAAAATTTGCAAGATTTTGTTTGTCATGCACCTGTATCTGAGCCGAGAATTCCTTTGCCGGAATTTTTCTCGGGGAATAGATCCGGGTTTCAGAATTTTCGAAATAATTGCAAATTATTTTTGTCTCTGAAATCTCGCTCTGCCGGAGACCCTGCACAGCAGGTCAGGATTGTGATTTCCTTGCTCCGGGGCGACCCTCAAGACTGGGCTTTTTCATTGACACCAGGGGATCCTGCGTTGCTCAATGTGGATGCGTTTTTTCTGGCCTTGGGGTTGCTTTATGACGAACCTCATTTGGAGCTTCAGGCAGAAAAAACTTTGATGTCCCTATCTCAGGGGCAAGATGAAGCGGAAATTTACTGCCAAAGATTCCGTAAATGGTCTGTGCTTACTCAGTGGAATGAGTGCGCCCTGGCGGCGACTTTCAGAGAGGGTCTCTCTGATGCCATTAAGGATGTTATGGTGGGGTTCCCTGTGCCTGCGGGTCTGAATGAGTCCATGACAATGGCTATTCAGATCGATAGGCGTTTGCGGGAGCGCAAACCAGTGCACCATCTGGCGGTGTCCACTGAGAAGTCGCCAGAGAGTATGCAGTGTGATAGAATTCTGTCCCGAAGCGAGCGGCAGAATTTTAGACGGAAAAATGGGTTGTGTTTCTATTGTGGTGATTCTACTCATGTTATATCAGCATGCTCTAAGCGCACTAAAAAGCTTGGTAAATCTGTTTCCATTTGCACCTTACCGTCTAAATTTATTCTATCTGTGACCCTGATTTGCTCTTTGTCATCTATTACCACGGACGCCTATGTCGACTCTGGCGCCGCTTTGAGTCTTATGGATTGGTCCTTTGCCAAACGCTGTGGGTATGATTTAGAGCCTTTGGAGACTCCTATTCCTCTGAAGGGGATTGACTCCACCCCATTGGCTAATAATAAACCACAATACTGGACACAAGTAACTATGCGTATTAATCCGGATCACCAGGAGATTATTCGCTTTCTGGTGCTGTATAATCTACATGATGATTTGGTGCTAGGATTGCCTTGGCTGCAATCTCACAACCCAGTCCTCGACTGGAGAGCTATGTCTGTGTTGAGCTGGGGATGTAAGGGGGCTCATGGGGATGTACCTGTGGTTTCCATTTCATCATCCATTCCCTCTGAAATTCCTGAGTTCCTGTCTGACTATCGTGACGTCTTTGAAGAATCCAAGCTTGGTTCGTTACCTCCGCACCGAGAGTGCGATTGTGCCATAGATTTAATCCCGGGTAGTAAATACCCAAAGGGTCGTTTATTTAATCTGTCTGTGCCTGAACATGCTGCTATGCGAGAATATATAAAGGAGTCCTTGGAAAAGGGACATATTCGTCCATCGTCATCTCCCTTAGGAGCCGGTTTTTTCTTTGTGTCAAAAAAAGACGGCTCTTTGAGACCATGTATTGATTATCGGCTTTTGAATAAAATCACTGTTAAATATCAATACCCATTGCCGTTGCTGACTGATTTGTTTGCTCGCATATAGGGGGCCAAGTGGTTCTCTAAGATTGACCTTCGTGGGGCGTATAATTTGGTGCGAATCAGGCAGGGGGATGAGTGGAAAACCGCATTTAATACGCCCGAGGGCCACTTTGAGTATTTAGTGATGCCTTTTGGTCTTTCTAATGCTCCGTCAGTTTTCCAGTCCTTTATGCATGATATTTTTCGCGATTGTTTGGATAAATTTATGATTGTGTATCTGGATGATATTCTGATTTTTTCGGATGACTGGGACTCTCATGTCCAGCAAGTCAGGAGGGTTTTTCGGGTTTTGCGGTCTAATTCTTTGTGTGTGAAGGGTTCTAAGTGTGTTTTTGGGGTACAGAGGATTTCCTTTTTGGGATATATTTTTTCCCCCTCTTCCATTGAAATGGATCCTGTCAAGGTTCAAGCTATTTGTGATTGGACGCAGCCCTCTTCTCTTAAGAGTCTTCAGAAATTTTTGGGCTTTGCTAACTTTTATCGTCGATTTATTGCTGGTTTTTCGGATATTGCTAAGCCATTGACCGATTTGACTAAGAAGGGTGCTGATGTTGCTGATTGGTCCCCTGATGCTGTGGAGGCCTTTCGGGAGCTTAAGCGCCGTTTTTCCTCTGCCCCTGTGTTGCGTCAGCCTGATGTTGCTCTACCTTTTCAGGTTGAGGTCGACGCTTCTGAGATCGGAGCTGGGGCAGTGTTGTCGCAGAAAAGTTCTGACTGCTCCGTGATGAGGCCTTGTGCCTTCTTTTCCCGTAAATTTTCGCCCGCTGAGCGGAATTATGATGTTGGGAATCGGGAGCTTTTGGCCATGAAGTGGGCTTTTGAGGAGTGGCGCCATTGGCTTGAGGGGGCCAGACATCAGGTTGTGGTATTGACTGACCACAAAAATTTGATTTATCTTGAGACCGCCAGGCGCCTGAATCCTAGACAGGCGCGCTGGTCATTATTTTTCTCTCGGTTTAATTTTGTGGTGTCATACCTACCGGGTTCTAAGAATGTTAAGGCGGATGCCCTTTCTAGGAGTTTTGAGCCTGACTCGCCTGGTAACTCTGAGCCCACAGGTATCCTTAAGGATGGAGTGGTATTGTCAGCCGTTTCTCCAGACCTGCGGCGGGCCTTGCAGGAGTTTCAGGCGGAGAGACCTGATCGTTGCCCACCTGATAAACTGTTTGTTCCTGATGATTGGACCAGTAGAGTCATCTCTGAGGTTCATTCTTCTGCGTTGGCAGGTCATCCTGGCATTTTTGGTACCAGGGATTTGGTGGCAAGGTCCTTCTGGTGGCCTTCCCTGTCACGAGATGTGCGAGACTTTGTGCAGTCTTGTGACGTTTGTGCTCGGGCCAAGCCTTGTTGTTCTCGGGCTAGTGGATTATTGTTGCCCTTGCCTATTCCTAAGAGGCCTTGGACGCACATCTCGATGGATTTTATTTCAGATCTGCCTGTTTCTCAGAAGATGTCTGTCATCTGGGTGGTGTGTGACCGTTTTTCTAAGATGGTCCATTTGGTTCCTCTGCCCAAGTTACCTTCTTCTTCCGAGTTGGTTCCTCTGTTTTTTCAAAATGTTGTTCGTTTGCATGGTATTCCTGAGAATATCGTTTCTGACAGAGGGACCCAATTCGTGTCTAGATTTTGGCGGGCATTCTGTGCTAGGATGGGCATAGATTTATCTTTTTCGTCCGCTTTCCATCCTCAGACGAATGGCCAGACCGAGCGGATTAATCAGACCCTGGAGACATATCTGAGGTGTTTTGTGTCTGCTGACCAGGATGATTGGGTTGCTTTTTTGCCATTGGCGGAGTTCGCTCTCAATAATCGGGCCAGCTCTGCCACTTTGGTGTCCCCGTTTTTCTGTAATTCGGGGTTTCATCCTCGATTTTCCTCTGGTCAGGTGGAATCTTCGGATTGTCCTGGAGTGGATGCTGTGGTGGAGAGATTGCATCAGATCTGGGGGCAGGTGGTGGACAATTTGAGGTTGTCCCAGGAGAAGACTCAGCTTTTTGCCAACCGCCACCGTCGTGTTGGTCCTCGGCTTTCTGTTGGGGATTTGGTGTGGTTGTCTTCTCGTTTTGTCCCTATGAGGGTCTCTTCTCCTAAGTTTAAGCCTCGGTTTATCGGCCCGTATAAGATATTGGAGATTCTTAACCCTGTTTCCTTCCGTTTGGACCTCCCTGCATCCTTTTCTATTCATAACGTTTTTCATCGGTCATTATTGCGCAGGTATGAGGTACCGGTTGTGCCTTCCGTTGAGCCTCCTGCTCCGGTGTTGGTTGAGGGTGAGTTGGAGTACGTTGTGGAGAAAATCTTGGACTCTCGTGTTTCCAGACGGAGACTCCAGTATCTGGTCAAGTGGAAGGGATACGGCCAGGAGGATAATTCTTGGGTGAATGCATCTGATGTTCATGCCTCCGATCTGGTTCGTGCCTTTCATAGGGCCCATCCTGATCGCCCTGGTGGTTCTGGTGAGGGTTCGGTGCCCCCTCCTTGAGGGGGGGGTACTGTTGTGAATTTGGATTCTGGGCTCCCCCGGTGGCTACTGGTGGAATTGAACTGGTGTCTTCATCTTCTCTGTTCACCTGTTCCCATCAAGATGTGGGAGTCGCTATATAACCTTGCTGCTCTGTTAGTTGCTTGCCGGTCAACAATGTTATCAGAAGCCTCTCTGTGCTTGTTCCTGCTCCTAGACAACTACTAGATAAGTTGGACTCTTGTCCATGTTTGTTTTTGCATTTTGTTCCAGTTCACAGCTGTAGTTTCGTTACTGTGTCTGGAAAGCTCTTGTGAACGGGAATTGCCACTCTGGTGTTATGAGTTAATGCCAGAGTTTTAAAGTAATTTCTGGATGGTGTTTTTGATAGGGTTTTCAGCTGACCATGAAAGTGTCCTTTCTGTCTTCTGCTATGTAGTAAGTGGACCTCAAATTTGCTAAACCTATTTTCATACTACGTTTGTTATTTCATCTCAACTCACCGCCAATACATGTGGGGGGCCTCTGTCTCCTTTCGGGGTATTTCTCTAGAGGTGAGCTAGGACTAATATTTTCCTCTGCTAGCTTTATTTAGTCCTCCGGCTGGGCTGGGCATCTAGAATCAACGTAGGCATGCTACCCGGCCACTGCTAGTTGTGCGTTAGGTTTAGTTCATGGTCAGCTCAGTTCCCATCTTCCAAGAGCTAGTTCCTATATATGCTTATGCTATGTTCTCTTGCCATTGAGATCATGACAGTATCCCTTCCATTTGACCAGATACTGGAGTTTCCGTCTGGAAACACGGGAGTCCAAGATTTTTTCCACAACGTACTCCAACTCGCCCTCAACCAACACCGGAGCAGGAGGCTCAACGGAAGGCACAACCGGTACCTCATACCTGCGCAACAATGACCGATGAAAAACATTATGAATAGAAAAAGATGCAGGGAGGTCCAAACGGAAGGACACAGGGTTAAGAATCTCCAATATCTTGTACGGGCCGATGAACCGAGGCTTAAACTTAGGAGAAGAAACCCTCATAGGGACAAAACGAGAAGACAACCACACCAAGTCCCCAACACAAAGCCGAGGACCAACCCGACGCCGGCGGTTGGCAAAAAGCTGAGTCTTCTCCTGGGACAACTTCAAATTGTCCACTACCTGCCCCCAAATTTGATGCAACCTCTCCACCACAGCATCCACTCCAGGACAATCCGAAGATTCCACCTGACCAGAAGAAAATCGAGGATGAAACCCCGAATTACAGAAAAAAGGAGACACCAAGGTGGCAGAGCTGGCCCGATTATTGAGGGCAAACTCCGCTAAAGGCAAAAAAGCAACCCAATCATCCTGATATGCAGACACAAAACACCTCAAATATGTCTCCAAGGTCTGATTCGTCCGCTCGGTCTGGCCATTTGTCTGAGGATGGAAAGCAGACGAGAAAGACAAATCTATGCCCATCCTAGCACAGAATGCTCGCCAAAATCTAGACACGAATTGGGTTCCTCTGTCAGAAACGATATTCTCCGGAATACCATGCAAACGGACCACATTTTGAAAAAACAGAGGAACCAACTCGGAAGAAGAAGGCAACTTAGGCAGGGGAACCAAATGGACCATCTTAGAGAAACGGTCACACACCACCCAGATGACAGACATCTTCTGAGAAACAGGAAGATCCGAAATAAAATCCATCGAGATGTGCGTCCAGGGCCTCTTTGGGATGGGCAAGGGCAAAAACAATCCACTAGCCCGAGAACAACAAGGCTTGGCCCGAGCACAAACGTCACAAGACTGCACAAAGCCTCGCACATCTCGAGACAGGGAAGGCCACCAGAAGGACCTTGCCACCAAATCCCTGGTACCAAAGATTCCAGGATGACCTGTCAACGCAGAAGAATGAACCTCAGAAATGACTTTACTGGTCCAATCATCAGGAACGAACAGTCTACCAGGTGGGCAACGATCAGGTCTATCCGCCTGAAACTCCTGCAAGGCCCGCCGCAGGTCTGGAGAAACGGCAGACAATATCACTCCATCCTTAAGGATACCTGTAGGTTCAGAGTTACCAGGGGAGTCAGGCTCAAAACTCCTAGAAAGGGCATCCGCCTTAACATTCTTAGAACCCGGCAGGTAGGACACCACAAAATTAAACCGAGAGAAAAACAATGACCAGCGCGCCTGTCTAGGATTCAGGCGTCTGGCGGACTCAAGATAAATTAGATTTTTGTGGTCAGTCAATACCACCACCTGATGTCTAGCCCCCTCAAGCCAATGACGCCACTCCTCAAAAGCCCACTTCATGGCCAAAAGCTCCCGATTCCCAACATCATAATTCCGCTCGGCGGGCGAAAATTTACGCGAGAAAAAGGCACAAGGTCTCATCACGGAACAATCGGAACTTCTCTGCGACAAAACTGCCCCAGCTCCGATTTCAGAAGCGTCGACCTCAACCTGAAAAGGAAGAGCAACATCAGGCTGACGCAACACAGGGGCGGAAGAAAAGCGGCGCTTAAGCTCCCGAAAGGCCTCCACAGCAGCAGGGGACCAATCAGCAACATCAGCACCCTTCTTAGTCAAATCAGTCAATGGTTTAACAACATCAGAAAAACCAGCAATAAATCGACGATAAAAGTTAGCAAAGCCCAAAAATTTCTGAAGACTCTTAAGAGAAGAGGGTTGCGTCCAATCACAAATAGCCTGAACCTTGACAGGATCCATCTCGATGGAAGAGGGGGAAAAAATATATCCCAAAAAGGAAATCTTTTGAACCCCAAAAACGCACTTAGAACCCTTCACACACAAGGAATTAGACCGCAAAACCTGAAAAACCCTCCTGACCTGCTGGACATGAGAGTCCCAGTCATCCGAAAAAATCAAAATATCATCCAGATACACAATCATAAATTTATCCAAATAATCACGGAAAATGTCATGCATAAAGGACTGAAAGACTGAAGGGGCATTTGAAAGACCAAAAGGCATCACCAAATACTCAAAGTGGCCCTCGGGCGTATTAAATGCGGTCTTCCACTCATCCCCCTGCTTAATTCGCACCAAATTATACGCCCCACGGAGATCTATCTTAGAGAACCACTTGGCCCCCTTTATGCGAGCAAACAAATCAGTCAGCAGTGGCAACGGATATTGATATTTAACCGTGATTTTATTCAAAAGACGATAATCAATACACGGTCTCAAAGAGCCATCTTTCTTAGCCACAAAGAAAAAACCGGCTCCTAAGGGAGATGACGAAGGACGAATATGTCCCTTTTCCAGGGACTCCTTTATATATTCTCGCATAGCAGCATGTTCAGGCACAGACAGATTAAATAAACGACCCTTAGGGTATTTACTACCCGGAATCAAATCTATGGCACAATCGCACTCCCGGTGCGGAGGTAATGAACCAAGCTTAGGTTCTTCAAAAACGTCACGATATTCAGTCAAGAATTCAGGAATCTCAGAGGGAATAGATGATGAAATGGAAACCACAGGTACGTCCCCATGCGTCCCCTTACATCCCCAGCTTAACACAGACATAGCTTTCCAGTCAAGGACTGGGTTATGAGATTGCAGCCATGGCAATCCAAGCACCAACACATCATGTAGGTTATACAGCACAAGAAAGCGAATAATCTCCTGATGATCCGGATTAATCCGCATAGTTACTTGTGTCCAGTATTGTGGTTTATTACTAGCCAATGGGGTGGAGTCAATCCCCTTCAGGGGTATAGGAGTTTCAAGAGGCTCCAAATCATACCCACAGCGTTTGGCAAAGGACCAATCCATAAGACTCAAAGCTGCGCCAGAGTCGACATAGGCATCCGCGTTAATAGATGATAAAGAACAAATCAGGGTCACAGATAGAATAAACTTAGACTGTAAAGTGCCAATTGAAACAGACTTATCAAGCTTCTTAGTACGCTTAGAGCATGCTGATATAACATGAGTTGAATCACCGCAATAGAAGCACAACCCATTTTTTCGTCTTAAATTCTGCCGTTCACTTCTGGACAGAATTCTATCACATTGCATATTCTCTGGCGTCTTCTCAGTAGACACCGCCAAATGGTGCACAGGTTTGCGCTCCCGCAGACGCCTATCGATCTGGATAGCCATTGTCATGGACTCATTCAGACCCGCAGGCACATGGAACCCCACCATAACATCCTTAATGGCATCAGAGAGACCCTCTCTGAAATTCGCCGCCAGGGCGCACTCATTCCACTGAGTAAGCACAGCCCATTTACGGAATTTCTGGCAGTATATTTCAGCTTCGTCTTGCCCCTGAGATAGGGACATCAAGGCCTTTTCCGCCTGAAGCTCTAACTGAGGTTCCTCATAAAGCAACCCCAAGGCCAGAAAAAACACATCCACATTGAGCAACGCAGGATCCCCTGGAGCCAATGCAAAAGCCCAATCCTGAGGGTCGCCCCGGAGCAAGGAAATCACAATCCTGACCTGCTGAGCAGGATCTCCAGCAGAGCGAGATTTCAGGGACAAAAACAACTTGCAATTATTTTTGAAATTTTGAAAGCAAGATCTATTCCCCGAGAAAAATTCAGGCAAAGGAATTCTAGGTTCAGATATAGGAACATGAACAACAAAATCTAGTAAATTTTGAACTTTCGTGGTGAGATTATTCAAACCTGCAGCTAAACTCTGAATATCCATTTTAAACAGGTGAACACAGAGCCATTCCAGGATTAGAAGGAGAGAGAGAGAGAGAAAGGCTGCAATATAGGCAGACTTGCAAGAGATTCAATTACAAGCACACTCAGAACTGAAGGGAAGGGAAAAAAAAAAAATCTTCAGCAGACTTCTCTTTTCTCTCCTTTCTCTGTCAATTAATTTAACCCTTTGCGGCCGGTCAAACTGTTATGGTTCTCAATGGCAAGAGAACATAGCCCAGCAAACATGAGTACTAGCTCTTGGAAGGATGGAAACTAAACTGACCATGAACTAAACCTGCCGCACAACTAACAGTAGCCGGGTAGCGTTGCCTACGTTTTTATCCCTAGACGCCCAGCGCCGGCCGGAGGACTAACTAATCCTGGCAGAGGAAAATATAGTCCTGGCTCACCTCTAGAGAAATTTCCCCGATAGGCAGACAGAGGCCCCCACATATATTGGCGGTGATTTTAGATGAAATGACAAACGCAGTATGAAAATAGGTTTAGCAAAATTGAGGTCCGCTTACTAGATAGCAGGAAGACAGAAAGGGCACTTTCATGGTCAGCTGAAAACCCTATCAAAATACCATCCTGAAATTACTTTAAGACTCTAGTATTAACTCATAACATCAGAGTGGCAATTTCAGATCACAAGAGCTTTCCAGACACAGAAACGAAACTACAGCTGTGAACTGGAACAAAATGCAAAAACAAACGAGGACAAAGTCCAACTTAACTGGGAGTTGTCTAGCAGCAGGAACATGCACAGAAAGGCTTCTGATTACAATGTTGACCGGCATGGAAGTGACAGAGGAGCAAGGTTAAATAGCGACTCCCACATCCTGATGGAAACAGGTGAACAGAGGGGATGATGCACACCAGTTCAATTCCACCAGTGGCCACCGGGGGAGCCCAAAATCCAATTTCACAACACGTGTGCCACTACTAAAGGGAAGGAATATTCCTTGCATTCCATGCCTATGGGAGTGGAATGCAGTGAATATTCATTGCCTTAACTAGCTGGCACACTATAATGCCCTACTGCTACAGGAACCGAGGCTGCTGCGACTAACACTGTGCTCGCTAATAAAGAGAAATGAATATTCACTCCATCCCACGTGGAAAGGAGTGAATATTCACTTTTCTTTAGCAGCAGGCACAGGAGTCAGCTGCAGCAGCCGGCTGTAGCCTCCTGTGACTTGTCGCTGCTGCCCCCCACCTCCCCACCACTGACACTCCCCCATCTCCCAACCATAAGACACTCCCCATTATAGTACAAAAATATGGTATATGTATAATTGTCTGAGGGTCACTACTGTCTGTTTGTCTGTCTGTAACGGAAAACCCACGTCACTGATTGGTCGCGGCCAGCCAGCCCCGACCAATCAGCGACGGGCACAGTCCGGCCGCGAATTCGCCCTTCCCTACTCCCCTCTAGTCAGTGACTCCTCCCTACTCCCCAGTAAATGCCCCCATAGCGGTTTAGTAGTCCGTTAAACAGACTGCGTTACACCGTGGCATAACGCGGTGTATGCAGTCTGTTAACGCTGCTATTAACCTTGTGTGACCAACTTTTTACTATTGATGCTGCCTATGCAGCATAAATAGTTAAAAGATCTAATGTTAAAAATAATAAAAAAATAAAAAGTCATTAAATTCTCACCTTCCAGCGCCTTTCCCGCTCCTCACGACGCTCTGTCCCAAAAATCCTTTGCGGCAATGACCGGAGATGACATAGTGGTCTCACGAGATGATGATGTAGCGGTCTCGTGAGACTGCTACATCATCACGTGGTATTGCAGCAATGCATTCTTGGGACCGGAGCGTCGCGAAGAGCATGGCTAAATGCCTGGGCTAGATTCGGGGGCCGCTGGAAGGTGAGTTTATAACCATTTTTTATTTTAATTCTTTTTTTAACAGGGATACGGTGCCAACATTGCTATATACTACGTGGGCTGTGTTATATACTACGTGGGCTGTGTTATATACTGCATGGGCTGTGTTATATACTGTATGGCCTGTGTTATATACTACATCTTTGTGCTATATACTACATGGGCTGTGCTATATACTATGTGGGCTGTGTTATATACTACGTGGCTGTGCTACATACTATGTGGTAGTGTCGCTTGTTCCTGGCAGTTAGTAGGTCATTGGTGACTTTAGTTAGGGCAGTTTCAGTTGAGTGATGGGAACGGAAGCCAGATTGTAATCGATCAAAGAGGGAGCAGGAGGAGAGATGAGAGGACAGTTTAAGATGGATGTGTTGCTCCAGCAATTTGGAGGCATAAGGAAGAAGAGATATCGGGCGATAGCTAGACACAGAGGATGGGTCGAGGGAGGGCTTTTTGAAGATGGGTGTGATCTTGGCATGCTTGAAGGATGAGGGGAAGACACCTGTTGTGAATGAGAGGTTGAAGAGGTGCGTTAGGGTTGGGATGAAGACCGTGGAAATGTTAGGGATGAGGTGGGATGGGAGCAGATCGAGCGTGCAGGTGGTGAGGTGTGATCTTGACAGGAGGGTGGAGAGCTGATCTTCTGTCATGGTGGAGAAGCTGGTTTTGGAGGAGCAGGGGTGAGCAGCTAAGAGGGGCAGTGGGCGCTGTGGGCCAAAGTTTTCTCTGATCGTATCGATCTTCTGTTTAAAGAAAGAGGCAAAGTCTTCAGCAGAAATGAGAGGGGAGGGAGGGGGTGCAGGGGGACAGAGTAGAGAATTGAAAGTGTTGAAGAGCTGTTTAGGGTTGTGAGACAGGGAGGATATGAGAGATGAGAAGTAAGTTTGTTTTGCGGCAGTGAGCGCGGACTTGAAGCTGGTGAGGGACTGCTTGAATGCGGTGAAGTGGTCAGCAGAGCGGGATCGCTTCCATCTTCGCTCAGCGATCCTGAAAGCCCGTCTCAGTTCTTTAGTCAGGCTGGTCAGCCAGGGCTGCCTGTTGACTGTACGAGTTTTGCTATGCATGAGCGGAGCGGCCGAATTGAGCGTTGCTGTTATTGTGGCGTTATAAAAAGCAGCAGCAGCATCTGTGTCATGAAGGGAGGCTATGTCGGTAAGAGGGAGAAGGGACTCAGAGAGTGATTGTAAGTTGAGATGTCTGAGATTTCTGTGAGGGAGTTTGTGGAGTGGGGGTTGCACACTAGGAAAGGAGAGGGAAGAGAATGTCAGTAGGTTGTGGTCAGACAGGGGGAGGGGTGAGTTAGTGAGATTAGTAAGGGAGCAGAGGTGGGTGAAGATGAGGTCCAGCGTGTGGCCATCTTTGTGAGTGGCCTCAGAGGACCATTGAGTGAGGCCAAAGGAGGCAGTCAGTGATAAAAGTTTAGAGGCAGCTGAGGTGGAAGTGTCAATCGGGATGTTGAAATCACCCATGATGATAGTGGGGATGTCAACAGAGAGGAAATGAAGTAGCCATGTGGTGAAGTGGTTGAGAAAGGTGGAGATGGCTAGTTCTGGGGGGTGGTAGATGACAGCCAGCTGGAGGTTGGAGGGGGAATAGATGCGGATGGAGTGCACCTCAAATGAGGGAAGAGTAGCGGAGGGTGGTAGCGTGATTGGAGTGAAGGAGCAGGTGTCGGACAGGAGCAAGCCAATTCCAATGAGAGTAGACTTACATTTTTCACATTTATATGATATTATGAAGGATCTTCAGAAATTTGTCTAAAATAAGGAAAAAAAGGAAAGGACTCTCCCAAATAATTTCAGCAGTATTTGGAAAATGTACTGCACTGAAGATGCTTAACCCCTTCATGACCTTTGGATTTTCCATTTTTCCGTGTTCGTTTTTTGCTCCCCTTCTTCTCAGAGCCATAACTTTTATATTTTTCCATCAATATGGCCATTTGAGGGCTTATTTTTTGTGAAACAAGTTTTACTTTTGAACGACATCATTGGTTTTAGCATGTCGTGTACTAGAAAATGGGAAAAAATTTCCAAGTGCGGTGAAATTGCAAAAAAAGTGCAATTCCACACAGTTTTTTTTATTCTCTTTTTTACTAGGTTCACTAAATGCTAAAACTGATCTTCCATTATGATTCTCCAGGTCATTATGAGTTCACAGACACCAAACTTTGCGAAAAAAAAAAAATTGCGCCATTTTCCGATACCCATCAGGTATGCAGCTATGCAGCAGAAATGCAGGTGTGCTATGAGTGCCAACCACAGGGGGGTGCTCACAGCAGGCCAGCATCAGTAACCATAGAGGTCTCAAGGACCTCTATGGTTACCATTCTGATGCATTGCTGACCCCCGATCATGTGACAGGGGTCGGTGATGCGCTCATTTCCGTCCAGAAGCACCGGTTAAACGCCGCTGTCAGCGTTTGACAGCGGCATTTAGCTAGTTAATAGCGGCGGGTGAATCGCGATTCCACCCGCCGCTATTGCGGGCACATGTCAGTTGTTCAAAACAGCTGACATGTCCCGGCTTTGATGTGGGCTCACCTCCGGAGCCCTGCATCAAAGTGCGGTATCTGACCTCGGACGTAGTATCCTGTCCGAGGTCAGAAAGAGGATAAAAAAGTTTCAACCCCAATTATATAGTTTTCTTGTCGTGGTAGAGCTCTCTGCTTTGTCTTGGATGAGTCTTAACTGTGAATAAAATTAAATCTTAATACACAATTTTCCAGAGAGAATTTTACCAAACATTGTTTAATCATATTTGTTCTAGGGAGGTTTAACCCCTCCGTGCCATGCGCCGTACTAGTACGGCGCTGCCGGCACTGCATTAGTGCCAGCCGCAGTACTAGTACGGCGCCCCGATCACCGCGGTCTCACGCTGAGCGCCGCAGTGATCGGGTGCGGGTGTCAGCTGTATATGACAGCTGACACCCCGCAGCAATGCCCACGATCGGCGCTGTCGCCGATCGCGGGCATTTAACCCCTCTGATGCCGCTGTCAATAGTGACAGCAGCATAGAGGGGGATCGCGCAGGGACGGGGGCTCCCTGCGCTCTCCCACCGGAGCAGCGCGATGAGATCGCGCTGCTCCGGTGACCTGGAAGGAGTCCCCGGATCCAAGATGGCCGCGGGACTCCTTCCGGGTCATAAGATGACCCTGCTTGCCGGCGTCTGCTGAGAATCCTCATAGCAGGCGCCTGCAAGCCTGTGGAACGTGCCTGTCACATCGGTGATCAGACCGAGTGCTATGCACACGGTCTGATCACCGATCTGTGATGTCCCCTCCTGGGACAAAGTAAAAAAGTTAAAAAAAAAATGTTCCACATGTGTAAAAAAAAAAAAAAAAAAAAAAAATTCCTAAATAAAGAAAAAAAAAATAAATATATTCCCATAAATACATTTCTTTATCTAAATAAAAAAAACACCACACAATAAAAGTACACATATTTAGTATTGCCGCGTCCATAACAACCCCACCTATAAAACTATATCACTAGTTAACCCCTTCAGTGAACTCCGTAAAAAAAAAAAAAAAAAACGAGGCAAAAAACAACGCTTTATTCTCATACCGCCAAACAAAAAGTGGAATAACACGCGATCAAAAAGACGGATATAAATAACCATGGTACCGCTGAAAACGTCATCTTGTCCCGCAAAAAAAAAGCCGCCAAACAGCATCATCAGCAGAAAAATAAAAAAGTTATAGCTCTCAGAATAAAGCGATGCAAAAACAATTATTTTTTATATAAAATAGTTTTTATTGTGTAAAAGCGCCAAAACATAAAAAAATTATATAAATGAGTTATCGCTGTAATCGTACTGACCCGAAGAATAAAACTGCTTTATCCTTTTTACCAAACGCGGAACGGTATAAACGCACCCCCTAAAAGAATTTCAGGAATTGCTGGTTTTTGTTCATTCCGCCTCCCAAAAATCGGAATAAAAAGCGATCAAAAAATGTCATGTACCCGAAAATGGTACCAGCAAAAACGTCAACTCGTCCCGCAAAAAACAAGATCTCACATGACTCTGTGGACCAAAATATGGAAAAATTATAGCTCTCAAAATGTGGTGATGCAAAACTATTGTTTGCAATAAAAAGCGTCTTTTAGTGTGTGACGGCTGCCAACCATAAAAATCCGCCCAAAAAACGCTATATAAGTAAATCAAATCCCCCTTCATCACCCCCTTAGTTAGGAAAAATAATAAAATTTTAAAAAATATATTTATTTCCATTTTCCCGTTAGGCTACTTTCACACTAGCGTCGGTACGGGGCCGTCGCGCTGGGTCGGCCCGACATACCGATGCATACTGTGCAAGCGCCGCACAACGGGGGCAGCGGATGCTGTTTTTCCACGCATCCGCTGCCCCATTGTGAGGTGCGGGGAGGTGGGGGCGGAGTTCCAGCCGCGCATGCGCGGTCGGAAATGGTGGACCGTCAGCACAAAAAAAGTTACATGTAACGTTTTTTGCTGCCGGCGGTCCGCCACAACACGACGCAACCGTCGCACGACGCGTGTCAATACGTCGCTAATGTTAGTCTATGGGGAAAAAACGCATCCTGCAGATGACTTTGCAGGATGCGTTTTTTCGCCAAAACGACGCATTGCGACGTATGCAAAAAAACGCTAGTGTGAAAGTAGCGCTAGGGTTAGGACTAGGGTTAGGGTTGGGGTTAGGGTTTCAGTTAGAATTGGGGAGTTTTCACTGTTTAGGCACATCAGGGGCTCTCCAAACGCAACATGGCGTCCGATCTCAACGCGTTTGTTTGCGTGAAAAACGCATGCGTTTTTATAGAAAAAAAACAGAACACACACTGAAAAGTCACCCACCACCATCAAGGTGATAAAGGGATCCAAACCCTAACCCTAACCCTACCCCTAAACTCATCCCTAACCGTTTAATGAACATTTTCTGACAGTCATAGTGCCACGTATTTCAGTGCCACGTATTTCAGTGCCACGTATTTCAGTGCCACGTATTTCAGTGCCACGTATTTCAGTGCCACGATATTTCAGTGCCACGTATTGAAGTGCCACGGTATTTCAGTGAAATACGTGGCACTGAAATATCGTGGCATTTACGTGAAATACGTGGCACTTCAATACGTGGCACTTAAATACGTGGCACTTAAATACGTGGCACTTAAATACGTGGCACTTATATACGTGGCACTTAAATATCGTGGCATGTACATGAAATACGTGGCACTTATATACGTGGCACTTATATACGTGGCACTTATATACGTGGCACTTATATACGTGGCCACTGAAATATCGTGGCACTTATATACGTATATACGTATATACGTATATAAACGTATTTCAGTGCCACGTATTTCAGTGCCACGTATTTCAGGTTAGGGGTAGGGGTAGGGTTAGGGGTAGGGTTAGGGTTTTTTGGTTTTTTCTTGTTTTCTTGTGTTTTTCTATAAAAACGCATGCGTCTAAAAAAACGCATGCGTTTTACCGCGATTACATGCGTTTTTTCACACATGCGTTTTTTAAAAAAACGCAAGTGTGAAACCAGCCTTACCCTTGGGAAAATAAAAACATGGGGGCTAAAATATAATTTTCGCGGAAAAAAATATATTTTTTATTTTCGCGGCTCTGCGTTATAAACTGTAGTGAAGCACTTGGGGGTTCAAAGTTCTCACAACACATCTAGATAAGTTCCGTGGGGGGTCTAGTTTCCAATATGGGGTCACTTGTGGGGGGTTTCTACTGTTTAGGTACATCAGGGGCTCTGCAAATGCAACATGACACCTGCAGACCAATCCATCTAAGTCTGCATTTCAAACGGCGCTCCTTCCCTTCCGAGCTCTGCCGTGCGCCCAAACAGTGGTTTATCCCCATATATGAAGTATCAGCGTACTCAGGACAAATTGGACAACAACTTTTGTTGTCCAATTTCTCCTGTTACCCTTGGGAAAATAAAAATGTGGGGGCTAAAATATAATTTTCGTGGAAAAAAAAATATTTTTTATTTTCATGACTCTGCGTGATAAACTGTAGTGAAACACTTGTTGGTTCAAAGTTCTCACAACACATCTAGATAAGTTTCGTGGGGGGTCTAGTTTCCAATATGGGGTCACTTGTGGGGGGTTTCTACTGTTTAGGTACATCAGGGGCTCTGCAAATGCAACATGACACCTGCAGACCAATCCATCTAAGTCTGCATTTCAAACGGCGCTCCTTCCCTTCCGAGCTCTGCCGTGCGCCCAAACAGTGGTTCCCCCCAATGTATGGGGTATCAGCGTACTCAGGACAAATTGGACAACAACTTTTGTTGTCCAATTTCTCCTGTTACCCTTGGGAAAATAAAAATGTGGGGGCTAAAATATAATTTTTGTGGAAAAAAAAATATTTTTTATTTTCACGGCTCTGCGTGATAAACTGTAGTGAAACACTTGTTGGTTCAAAGTTCTCACAACACATCTACATAAGTTCCGTGGGGGGTCTAGTTTCCAATATGGGGTCACTTGTGGGGGGTTTCTACTGTTTAGGTACATCAGGGGCTCTGCAAATGCAACATGACACCTGCAGACCAATCCATCTAAGTCTGCATTTCAAACGGCGCTCCTTCCCTTCCGAGCTCTGCCGTGCGCCCAAACAGTGGTTCCCCCCAATGTATGGGGTATCAGCATACTCAGGACAAATTGGACAATAACTTTTGTGGTCCAATTTCTCCTGTTACCCTTGGGGGAAAAAAAATTGCGGGCTAAAACATCATTTTGTGGAAAGAAAAAATGATTTTTTGATTTTCACAGCGCTACATTCTAAACTTTAGTGAAACAACTGGGGGTTAAAAGTGCTCACCACACATCTAAATAAGTTCCTTAGGGGGTCTTCTTTCCAAAATGGTGTCACTTGTGGGGGTTTCCACTGTTTAGGCACGTCAGGGGCTCTCCAAACACGACATGGGTTCCGATCTCAATTCCAGCCAATTTTGCATTGAAAAGTCAAATGGCGCTCCTTCCCTTCCGAGCTCTGCCATGCGCCCAAACAGTGGTTTATCCCCATATATGAAGTATCAGCGTACTCAGGACAAATTGCACAACAACTTTTGGGGTCCAATTTATCCTGCTACCCTTGGGAAAATAAAAAATTTGGGGCAAAAATATCATTTTTTGTGAAAATTAATATTAATTTTTTTTTACGGCTCTACATTATAAACTTCTGTGAAGCACTTGGAGGTTCAAAGTGCTCACCACACATCTAGATTAGTTCCTTAGAGGGTATACTTTCCAAAATGGTGTCACTTGTGGGGGTTTCCACTGTTTAGGCATGTCAGGGGCTCTCCAAACACGACATGGGTTCCGATCTCAATTCCAGCCAATTTTGCATTGAAAAGTCAAATGGCGCTCCTTCCCTTCCGAGCTCTGCCATGCGCCCAAACAGTGGTTTATCCCCATATATGAAGTATCAGCGTACTCAGGACAAATTGCACAACAACTTTTGGGGTCCAATTTATCCTGCTACCCTTGGGAAAATAAAAAATTTGGGGCAAAAATATCATTTTTTGTGAAAATTAATATTAATTTTTTTTTACGGCTCTACATTATAAACTTCTGTGAAGCACTTGGAGGTTCAAAGTGCTCACCACACATCTAGATTAGTTCCTTAGAGGGTCTACTTTCCAAAATGGTGTCACTTCTGGGGGTTTCCACTGTTTAGGCACGTCAGGGGCTCTCCAAACACGACATGGGTTCCGATCTCAATTCCAGCCAATTTTGCATTGAAAAGTCAAATGGCGCTCCTTCCCTTCCGAGCTCTGCCATGCGCCCAAACAGTGGTTTATCCCCATATATGAAGTATCAGCGTACTCAGGACAAATTGCACAACAACTTTTGGGGTCCAATTTATCCTGCTACCCTTGGGAAAATAAAAAATTTGGGGCAAAAATATCATTTTTTGTGAAAATTAATATTATTTTTTTTTTACGGCTCTACATTATAAACTTCTGTGAAGCACTTGGAGGTTCAAAGTGCTCACCACACATCTAGATTAGTTCCTTAGAGGGTCTACTTTCCAAAATGGTGTCACTTCTGGGGGTTTCCACTGTTTAGGCACGTCAGGGGCTCTCCAAACACGACATGGGTTCCGATCTCAATTCCAGCCAATTTTGCATTGAAAAGTCAAATGGCGCTCCTTCCCTTCCGAGCTCTGCCATGTGCCCAATCAATGGTTTACCCGAACATGTGGGGTATCGGCGTACTCAGGACAAATTGATCAACAACTTTTTTGGTCCAATTTCTCCTGTTACCCTTGGTAAAATAAAACAAATTGGATCTGAAGTAAAAATTTTGTGAAAAAAAAGTTAAATGTTCAATTTTTTTTAAACATTCCAAAAATTCCTGTGAAGCACCTGAAGGGTTAATAAACTTTTTGAATGTGGTTTAGAGTACCTTGAGGGGTGCAGTTTTTAGAATGGTGTCACTTTTGGACATTTTCTGTCATATAGACCCCTCAAAGTCACTTCAAGTGTGAGGTGGTCCGTAAAAAAAATGGTTTTGCAAATTTTGTTGCAAAAATGAGAAATCGCTGGTCAACTTTTAACCCTTATAACTCCCTAACAAAAAAAAATTATGTTTCCAAAATTGTGCTGATGTAAAGCAGACATGTGGGAAATGTTGTTTATTAACTATATTATGTGATATAACTCTCTAATTTAAGGGCATAAAAACGAAAAATTTGAAAATTGCTAAATTTTCATAATTTTCGACAAATTTCTGTTTTTTTCACAAATAAATGCAAGTCATATCGAAGAAGTTTTACCACTATCATAAAGTACAATATGTCACGAGAAAACAATCTCAGAATCACCAGGATCCGTTGAAGCGTTTCAGAGTTATGACCTCATAAAGTGACAGTGGTCAGAATTGTAAAAATTGGCCGTGTCACTTAGGTGAAAACAGGCTTTGGGGTGAAGGGGTTAAATAAAGCTTAATCAAATTATTTTAAGGTAATTTTGTTTGTAGACTGCAAGAATGCTGTTGATATGCTATGACATTAAAAAGGCAGCCGAAGGGAAAGGTCACATTTCTGTCCGCTTTTATATTAGAACCTATTATTGTTAAGATTTAGTAATTGATTTAAAAAAGTTCTTGTTGTGCAGACAATTAATAGTGGCTGAGAAACAACTACATAAATTTCATTAACCTGTGGAGCAGCGGCGTTTTATTATACTTGTGGGTTACTTGATTAAATATTTTAGCACTTTATTGAAAGAGGAGCAATCCCGCATGGTAAACACCAATTACTACTACTAACCTGGACTAATTGAAATTTGAACAAATAATATATCATTTAATTGAACTTTAAACAGAGTGAAAAAATCATACTTAGAGCTACAAAACTTAAAGGGATCCTGTCACCCCTAATATGTTTTTTAAACTAGCTGTACAGTGATAAGGGGAATATCATGCGAGCACCAGGCACCCTCTAGTGGAGCTCTGATTTTCTTATTTTTATTTTTTAAGTTTAACTAAGCATATAAAATAGAGACTATCAGATTAGGAAAAAATAGAATTTTCCTGTTTATGTGTATTTTTACGTAAAATTAAATTAGCAGAAAGTTATTATCTATGAATTCAATATCCCTTATTAAATTCTGGGGTCTCTCCACACCTCAAAGTATTATAAAAATAATAGGTAACAAACCTTGTCGAATCTTCTGATCCCATCTGCTCACTCTTAATTTCTCTGCCTCATATGTTGAGCTGGGTCTTAAGCTGCTTGGAGGGTTCTGCACAAGCAGACAAAAGTTCACAAAGTCAGGACGTCATGACATGCGCCATGCACTTTCACCCTGTATGCAGATAATCATTCTAGGCCTCATAGGGGAGGAAGGTTCAGCTCAGTGTGAGAGGCCCAGAGATTGCGGTGTGAAAGTGGTGGGGATGAGAAGTTGCGACAAGGATGATGGTAAGGAGCAGGGAGCCAGATATGTGAGTATAAGGATATACTTTTTTAGCTTTTAAACCTTTAGATTGCCCTCTTTGATTCAGAGATGTGATCCATTTTAATAAATCTGTGCTGAAACAAATGCGTATTTTTGAAAAATTCGAGTAGAAGTAAATTCTGCTTGAATTTATTTGCTCATCTCTAATATAAAACTGAGCAACATTTTAACAACTGTTACTGATATTTTTTTAATCAGAGGCTACATGACCACATTGGTGGCTGGAACTAAAGATTCAGTAGTTCATTACAGCATATTATCACTGTTAATGTGGGGCCGCAATGTGTCTGCGATTTGGCTGTTTGATTTTACAGCAAGTCCAAGACTATTTGCTATGTATATATGTATGTATATATGTATGTATATATATATGTATGCCTTATGCTCAACATTATAATATCTGAGAGTTGTAGAACTATGAAAGATGAAAAGTAAATTCTAGCTTCTAAGTTTGCAATGGAGCTCATGAGGCAGTGGTGAATGTGGGTCAGAATCAGCATGCAACTGGGCGAGTATTAAACATTTTGTGGATATGTATTGTTTTCCCATCTCTATCTGGTATTATTGTATTTTGAATGGAGAGCCAGTGTGTATTCATTGCTGTGTCTTCCATAGTTCTTATTGTTGGTGAATTTTACCTAACATGTTTTATAGCCTGACTAATTATGGATCAAATTTTTGACGTCCCTGGTTTATTATTGTGTATAAGTAGTCCTTATTATTAATTATTCTATTGTTTGCATAGTCACTAGTGTTGAGCGATACCTTCCGATACTCAAAGGTATCGGTATCGGATAGTATCGGCCGATATCCAAAAAATATTGGATATCGCCGACACGGATACCCGATACCAATGCAAGTCAATGGGACACAAGTATCGGAAGGTATCCTGGATGGTTCCCAGGGTCTGAAGGAGAGGAAACTCTCCTTCAGGCCATGGGATCCATATTCATGTAAAAAATAAAGAATTAAAATAAAAAATATGGATATACTCACCCGTCCGGTGGCCCCTGGACCTTACCGATGTAACCGGCAGCCTCCGTTCCTAAGAATGAGTTTAGGACCTTCGATGACGTCGCAGCTTGTGATTGGTCACGTGACCGCTCATGTGACCACTCACGCGACCAATCACAAGCCGCGACGTCATCGCAGGTCCTAAACTCCTCATTCTTAGGAACGGAGGCTGCCGGTTACATCGGTAAGGTCCAGGGGCCGCCGGACGGGTGAGTATATCCATATTTTTTTTTTTATTCTTTATTTTTTACATGAATATGGATCCCAGGGCCTGAAGGAGAGTTTCCTCTCCTCCAGACCCTGGGAACCATACACTTGGAACTTACGATTCCCATTTCCGATATCACAAAAATATCGGAACTCGGTATCGGAATTCCGATACAGCAAATATCAGCCGATACCCAATACTTGCGGTATCGGAATGCTCAACACTAAAAGTCACATGATATTCGCACAGTCACATTTTCATTCTGCATACTATATATGTTACTGTAGAAAAGTACACAGTCACACATCCAAATGTTAGATATTGATCAACTGTGGCTATGCAAACATTTACAACCCCCGAAAGGATGGGGTGTGGGGTTACTATTTAACATTTTCTTCAGAATCTATAAGCCCACTGCCCTATCCTGCTTGGCATGGTATGTGCAGTAAACACCACCACCACAACACTGGTTTCTCTGGTGAAGCGACCCAGGAGACACACACAGCACTCAAGCTAATAAACTCCAAAACTGAGCATTTGCAGTTGCCGTTGACACAGGCTGAAGCCCTGCTGTGTATAGCAAAAATCACTGTCTCTTATGAAGAGGAGATTCAGAATTTCAAGAACGTGGATCTTCTGCTGACCTTTAGCCATCAAACGTCAAGTGCTCAGCGCCTGAGCCGCATCAAAGTCAGGGACATGACCAATGATATAAATATTAGTGATGAGCGAGTGTACTCATTGCTCGGGTTTTCCCGAGCACGCTCGGGTGATCTCTGAGTATTTGTTAGTGTTCAGAGATTAAGTCTTCATCACCTCAGCTGAATGATTTACAGCTACTAGACAGATTGATTACATGTGAGGATTCCCTAGTAACCAGGCAACCTGCACATGTACTCAGCTTGGCTAATAGCTGTAAATCATTCAGCTGAAGTGATGAATCGAAGATCTCCCGAGCGTGCTCGGGAAAACCCGAGCAATGAGTACACTCACTCATCACTAATAAATATACATCATCGGTCATGAACGGTATTTCCTATAAGCTACAAAGAGTCACCAAAAAACATGAGAAAGACGTTTATAGGTATTGTCCTTAATACAATACACTTTCTTGAGTGACAGATTTCAAATAATTGACTGCTATAATTTTTATCCTATGTCATGTGACAAGGCTCGTTAAAGGGTCGACATTGACTGTTAGGATTGCTACTTCCAATAGGTGGCACTAGAGTTTTAGTCCTCTTTCTCTCTGAAGAGACAATTTGCATATTTCCCAGAGGAGCATTGCGGCTTTAAGTCTCCTCATCTCAACATGCTTAACATGTCACTCTCCGCAAGGAGAAACGATACTCTTGCATCCTGCTATAATTTGGAAATGTTCATGCTCATTTTGGTGTAATTGAAGAATTATACAGTAACCCCTTGAAGTCCAGATCCTTGCAGAGATACAACTGCTGTAAATGGTATCCAAAGTCCATAAGACAGATGGGAATAGCACAGCGCTGTACTCGTCTATCTCTATTAGTACCATTGAATTGAGTTAGGAAGCAGTGTATGTGCTCGACTGCTATTCAATTAAAATGGAGAAGTGTGGGACCATAGTGATCAGCAACTTTTCACCCCACCTGAGTCTTAATAGAATAATGTCCTGAAACATCCATATTCCCTTTAAATAAAAGCAAATATTTTTAAATTGATATTTCTCTTGACAGAAAACAATAGCGAATTGTTCAGCTTATCCTATAAAGTATTATGTAGTTGCAATTTCTAGTGAACACTACTCTGTTAGGCTCCTAATAGTTGCATTCTAAATCTATATTGCACTTTAACCCATTACTTGCCAAATTAGCAATTTTCTTTTTTTTTTTTTAATGACAGATTTTTTATGATTTGGGTCCTAATGAATCAGAAACATAATTTGCAAAATTTTTCCAAGTACGGATTTTTCAGAAAAGGGCGTCCCAATATTCAATTAAAAATGACAATGATATGATTTCCTATTTTGAAAACATTCATTTTGCAAACACAACGCAAAAAATTGGACCTAATTATAAAAATTATAAAATCTTAGTTGCTAGAAGCTAAAGATTAGGCATCCAAAAAAAAAGGACATTGGTAGATAATGGGTTAATTGCAAGATATGTATATTTTTTAAGAATGAGGAAATCTGGCGAAATTCTAATTTGGCAAATTTGCTTGAATTTGCATTGAATTTATTTGACATAAAGCAAATGTATCTTGATTGCAATTAAAAAAGGTGCTGCTAATATCTGACCTGAAAACATAAAAGGTTAGGCTAGAATTGGGTTAGAAAGCAGTAATATGTAATAATCACTACACAGCTTCTACACACCTGTTCTTGCTGCTGCAGCTCCCCATGTGTTCTACAATTGCTACTTAAAGGGGTAATTTTAATCAATAGATTTTGGAGTAATAACAACTTCCAAAATTGCATGTGATTAAATAAAATATTCCTGTGCTGAGATAATCTTATAAATGTGCCCCTGCTGTGTGCTGTGTAATGTCTCTGTTTGACCATGGTCTGATCATAACACAGCTTCTGGGCAGGGGAGGAAGTAAAAAAGTATAGAGACATTATGGTACGACAAATGATTTTTTCTTTGAGGTAAAATATCTCAGCACAGGAACATCTTATTTAAACACATCCAATTGTAAAAGTTAAACAACATTCCAAGGTCCATTGATTCAAATTAACCCCTTAAGTATTCTCTATATTCTTCATTTGTGCTTCCAGAGGTGACTAGGCCTCCATTAATGTTATGATGCCTTACATTCACTCTAAAGAATGAACCATAGAGTTGAGTAAATCTCTCAAAATTTGATTTGGGCAAATTTTCACAGTTAAGAAGGGTAATTTGATTCCTTTTGAATAAAATCAATGCAAATTAAATCAGCTGAGAAAGGTTAAAAAAAATTCTCTCTCCATACCTGTTTTGCCGTCTCAGGTCCTCGACTTTTCTATCTTTCTTTTAAGCTGGGTGTTTCATTTATTAGACCTCATTTGAACACATGCACTACGATGAACATCAATAGCCAGTAACATTATAGCATTATGCACCGCTTGGACTTGTAGGTCAAGGGAAGGGAGGGTCAAGGAGAGGTAATGATAACATGATTTTTTTAAAACCCTTTCCAACTCTGTATTTCAGCAAAGTGACATCCTGCCATCATTTTGCTCACATTTGTCCAAGAAAATTTGTCTCCTATCGATTCATATATCTCTATTAAAAAAGAAGACAATAGGTGATGCCTTCGGCAGCAAAGAGAAAATCAATAAATTATCTGATCTTTACAGAGGTTCTTCACTATTTTAACATTGATGGCCTATTCTTAGGATAGGTCATCGATATCTGATCAGTGTTTGTGCAACATCTGGTATCCCTGCCGATCAGCTGTTCCCTGTTTCTATGCCAGCTGGGACTTCTTAATTACGGAATTGCACTGAAAAGCTCCGTCTACTTATAATGGCCGCAGCTGGTTACTTCACATCCGACTCCTATTCAAATCAATAGGGGATGAATGTTCAGTACCTGGTCACAGCCACTATACAGCAGATGGATCTGTGCTGTGCAGCTCCGTAAATGAGCAGCTCAGGCCAATGCCGAGAAAAACTGAGTGGCGGGTGTTGTACCACCACCAAACAGACATTAAAGACCTATTCTAAGTAAAGGCCATCAATGTTCATGTAGTGGACAACCTCTTTAATGTATTATTTTGCATTAAACTATTATACAGACACCTAATCTTGACATAATGTATTCCATAATGCAAGATTGTAGAGCACTCAATGTACCTCTTGGGTCATAGAGACTTTATTTATTACCCATGAATATGTACCCAGTGAGAAACATTCCAGACATTGTAAGTTATAGAAAACAACATGTAAAAGTGTAATAAATATGTAATAGCAGCACAAAAGAAAGATAAAATATCATATTGAGCCGGCAATCAATAACACATAAAGCTGATATAGACTA
This sequence comes from Ranitomeya variabilis, assembly GCF_051348905.1. NCBI lineage: Eukaryota > Metazoa > Chordata > Amphibia > Anura > Dendrobatidae > Ranitomeya > Ranitomeya variabilis. The sequence continues at coordinate 528,970,596 of NC_135237.1, read as the reverse complement.
ACAGTGGAGATAAACATACTTAACCCCTTTCTGCCATCGGGCATACTATCCCATCCATGCGATCTGGGACTTAATTCGCATGGATGGGATAGTATGTAATACGCGATCAGCCACGCTCACGAAGTGAGCATGGCCGATCGCGGACGGTTTTCAACTGATTATCACAGCTGACACCCGCCACTATGTGCCAGGAGCAATCACAGACCACTCCCGGTACTTTAACCTCTAGGAACCTGCAATCAAACAAGATCACAGCATGCTGGGGGCATAGGGAAGCATCGCGCAGGGAGGGGGCTCCCTGCGTGCTTCCCTGAGACCCTCAGAACAACGCGATGTGATCACGTTGTTCCGAGGGTCTCCTACCTGCAGGCCCCTTGATACAAGATGGCCACGGGGTCCTTCCGGGTCCTGCAGGGAGGTGGTTTGTCAGTGCCCGCAGACCATTCCATCTAAGTATACATTCCAAAACAGCACTCCTTCCCTTCTGAGCACTGACATGTGCCCAAACGGTAGTTACCCCCCATATGGGGTATAAGTATGCTCAAGACAAATTGAACAAAAACTTTTGGGGTCCAATTTCTCCTGTCACCCTTGGGAAAATACAAAACTGGGGGCTAAAAAATAATTTTTGTGGAAAAAAATGATTTTTTTATTTTCACGTCTCTGCGTTATAAAGTTTAGTGAAACACTTGGATGTTCAAAGTTCTAACAACACATCTAGATAGGTTCCTTGGGGGGTTTAGTTTCCAATATGGGGTCAATTGTGGGGGTCTCTAAGGTTTAGGTACATCAGGGGCTCTTCAAACGCAACGTAACACCCGCAGACCATTCCATCTAAGTCTGCATTCCAAAACGGTGCTCTTTCCCTTCTGAGCTCTGCCATGCGCCCAAACAGTGGTTCCCCCACATATGGGGTATCAGCGTACTCAGGACAAATTTCACAACAACATTTGTGGTCCAATTTCTCCTGTTACCCTTGGGAAAATAAAAAATTGGGGGCAAAAATATAATTTTTGTGAAAAAATATGATTTTTTTTTGTCTCTACATTATAAACTTCTGTGAAGCATTTGGCAGTTCAAAGTGTTCACCACACATCTAGATAAGTTCCTTGGGGGGTCTACTTTCCAAAATGGTGTCACTTTTGGGGGGTTTCCACTGTTTAGGCACATCCGGGGCTCTCCAAACGCGACATGGCGTCCTATCTCAATTCCAGCCAATTTTGCATCAAAAAGTCAAATGGCACTCCTTCCCTTCCAAGACCTGCTGTGCGCCCAGACAGTGGTTTACCCCAAAGTATGGGGTATCGCGTACTCAGGAGAAATTGTGCAACAACTTTTGGGGGCCAATTTCTCCTGTTACCCTTGGTAAAATAAAACAAATTGGATCTGACGTTTTTTTTATGAAAAAAGTTAAATGTTCATTTTTTTAACTATTCCAATAATTCCTGTGAAGCACCTGAAGGCTTAATAAACTTCTTTAATGTGGTTTTAAGCACCTTGAGGGGTGCAGTTTTTAGAATGGTGTCACTTTTGGGTATTTTCTATCATATAGATCCCTCAAAGTGAATTCAAATGTTATGTGGTCCCTAAAAAAAAATGGTGTTGTAAAAATGAGAAATCGCTGGTCAACATCGCTGATGTAAAGTAGGCATGTGGGAAATGTTACTTATTAAGTACTTTGTGTGACATATCTCTGTGATTTAAAGGCATGAAAATTCCAAGTTGGAAAATTGCGAAATTTTCGCCAAATTTCTGATTTTTTCACAAATAAATGCAAGTAATATCAAAGAAATTTTACCACATACTTGAAGTACAATATGTCTTGAGAAAACAGTGTCAGAGTCACTGGGATCCAGGCAAGCCTTCCAGAATTATTACCTCATAAAGGGACAGTGGTCAGAATTGTTAAAATTGGCTCGGTCATTTATATGCAAACTGCACTTGGGGGTTAAAGGGTGAAAGAGCAGAAGTAACATAGATTATTTATGGGTCAGTAGGAACTCAGCAGACATTAATCACACAAAGGTCATTCTTATCTAACACATCAATTAATAGATTACTTGTTGTCTGACATGAAATCACAGAAGTCAGATTAAACCATATTACTGAAAACAGGTGGTTGATGTGTACTGAAGAAATTTATCATATATTCATATACCACCAAAACTGCAGCCAACTTTGCACTGATGATAAAGCCATATTTATTCATATATCTGTAAAATCTGTAATGACAAGTTTTAGTATAATATATATGCATGGAAATTGTTCATGCTCTGTCCAATACTAAAATCTATAAATTAATACATCGATTTTTCAAATGTCCTGATGGATCTGTGTTGAGATTTATGGGTAGGAGAGTAGTCCTAAACATATACTGTATATAGTAACTAAATACCAACTTATATGCCTATTCATCATGGTAACTCATAGTATAGCAGAAATCTGTACCATCTATGAAAGAGGACCACCGAGACCTATCACCAAAGATAGACAAACGAGGGAAAGAAAGAACGATGACAAATGGTCACAACAAGTTTGTAGAAAAACTATAAACTTTATTAATAATATTCAATATTAAAAACCAGGTGCAAGAAGGGAAGGTAATAGCAGCACCAAAACACTGTTGAAAAAGACAAGGAAGCGTGCCACCAGGACCAACAGTCATCCACACCTGACAAGTTCTTTACAAGTGCATGCCAGTAGAAAAAATAAACAAACATGGAAAAAGCATAATGAAAAAACTAAGCAGACACAAAATAATTAGTAGATGTTGAAGCTAGGAAAATCCAAGCAACTAGTAATAATCCATACTGTGGGACATAGGAAAATAGGCAATAACTGCTATAATGCCATCACAAAAGTATGCCATAACCTATCAAATAACCATAATCAATAACACCACAGCAGAGTACCCACCGCACGGATGACTGTAGAACTGGGGACACGCTTCCACCCCAACGCGCGTTTCGGCGATCACACCTTCATCAGGGGGCATCAAAGGTGTGCGCACATGGGTTTAAAAAGCACCCGAACCGGAAATGTACAATAAACAAACGGGTGCACCGGTCTAATATGTCCATGCGGCAACTCAGAGGTAGAAAAAGACGGCCGCATTAACAGGAAGTACGGGGGCGTGGCTAGCAATAAGAGACGCGGCGCCATGGAAACCACAGCTTCGGCAGCGTCCAGGAAAGACCGAAGGAGGCCAAAGATCACTGGGGCCCCAGATGATCGCAGCGACCTAAGGCTAACACAGGACCTCACCGGCGCATAGGGACCAGGGAAACAGCGCCATCAAAAAGATGCCTAAGTAAATAAACAATGACTGCTAGAGTACACACAATAAAAACAGAAGACATGAAAGAAAAACAATATATGTATATAAAAGCTAATGCAAATTATAATAGTTACCATTAATGGCGTCATAATGAGATCTGCCCATTACAGAAATAAAAACCACACATAATACAATGACTGCCATATAACATCCAACAAAAATCAGATGAAAAAAATAATAAACCAATGTATATACATACACATAAACATATACATATAACTACATAACCACCATTACTACACAATAAAGATATAATGAAAAATACAAAAAACAAAAAATAGAATACAAGAGATATAGTGATAGCAGCCAAACTTGATAATTTGCAAACAAAATCCCCTAATTCCTGTTGGATCTTTTACTCTCTTTCAGAATGATGTCACGACAGAGATGGAAACGACCGATGACGTCTTCATGAAATTCAAAGTGGAAAGTCAAATAAGCCACAGGACACGACCAGAACGACATGTGCTAGAATTAAAAAAGGTGAGTTAAAAATGTATACAAAAAAATTGTAACAATTAAAAACAACAACAGTGCAAGGGCACTGGCACTACAGAACAGGACCAATGACCACAGATGGCCCTAAGGGAGGAACATTCATAATGAGCCTAAAATATTACAAAAAGGGAGCATAGCTAATATTGTCATTAAGGCCAGCCGGCTGCACTGTGCCCAGAGTCCAGATCCACCTTGACTCAACACGGGCCAGCCTCTGGAACGCACCACCACCACGAATCCCCACGTCAAGTAGATCAATACCTCTCGCTCTGAGAAGACTGGGATCGCAGCCATGGAAGATCTTAAAATGGCGCGGTATTGTTTTAAGGGTGGACGTGTCTTCCACAGCGGCCGCTGCGCCGATGCCCCGGACATGTTCCCGAATACGTATTTTAAGTTGGCGAGTAGTCATCCCAACATACATTTTGTCACATGGACATGTGACAACATAGATCACATTAGTGCTGGTACATGTGATTTTTTTCTTAATTTTGAACTCACGCGATCTATCTGAATTAGAAAATACGCCAGTTCTCTCAATATTCGGGCATGCGACGCAGCGGCCACACGGAACACACCCCACCCGAGCCACCATATTGTCCAGGAAAGTTGTCCTCTTATCACTAGTATAGTGACTATGCACTAGGATATCCCTAAGATTCCTGGACCGTCTGACTGCAATACCAGCCCTCTCAGGGAGATACCGTGCAATAACAGGGTCAGCCCTCAGTACGTGCCATGATTTTTGTAAAATCCTTTTCATTATTGGAAATTGGGAGTGATACTTGGTCACAAACCGTACAATATCCTGCTCTTGTTTAACATTGCTCTTATAGAGCAATGAGTCCCTCGAAGAGTATCTTGCTCTATTGAAGGCTTTTTTAACACTGCGTTTGCTGTGACCCCGGGACAATAACCTGTTCTTTAAATCATTAGCCTGGTCGAGGAAATCCGTCTCAGTAGAACAAAGTCTACGGAGACGGAGAAACTGTCCCGTGGGGACTGCCTGAATGACATGGTCAGGGTGTGAGGAGGAGGCGTGCAACAAAAGGTTGGTGGAGGTTGGTTTTCTATAAATAACTGTCTGCAGGTCACCACGCACATCCCGTTTAATCAAGACATCCAAAAACTCGATGGTGTCACCATCGAATTTGTATGTCAATTTAATGTTGTTGGTATTATTATTTAAGGATGTCATGAAGTCCCGCAGACTAGTAGAAGACCCCCGCCAGATCATAAAAATGTCGTCAATGTACCGTGTCCACAATAGGACACGGGACATTGACTCCGGATGATCTGGCAGGGGGAGGCCCCTCTCCCACAGCCCCAGGAACAGATTAGCGTAAGAAGGGGCAAAAGGAGCACCCATTGCTGTTCCCTGGAGCTGCAGGAAGAAGGACCCCTTAAAAACAAAAAAATTATGCGTTAAAGAAAATTCCAACAAATCACAAACAAGTTTTTTGATTTCAATTGAGGAGCTGGATGCGTCTAAGAAAAATTTGACTGCCTGGAGTCCATCGGGATGTCGAATACTAGTGTATAGAGATTCGACATCTCCTGTAACTAATAATTCCTCATCACCAAGACAAACCCCATCAATAAGTCTCAAGAACTCTCCCGTATCTTTGAGATCTCAAAGATACGGGAGAGTTCTTGAGACTTATTGATGGGGTTTGTCTTGGTGATGAGGAATTATTAGTTACAGGAGATGTCGAATCTCTATACACTAGTATTCGACATCCCGATGGACTCCAGGCAGTCAAATTTTTCTTAGACGCATCCAGCTCCTCAATTGAAATCAAAAAACTTGTTTGTGATTTGTTGGAATTTTCTTTAACGCATAATTTTTTTTGTTTTTAAGGGGTCCTTCTTCCTGCAGCTCCAGGGAACAGCAATGGGTGCTCCTTTTGCCCCTTCTTACGCTAATCTGTTCCTGGGGCTGTGGGAGAGGGGCCTCCCCCTGCCAGATCATCCGGAGTCAATGTCCCGTGTCCTATTGTGGACACGGTACATTGACAACATTTTTATGATCTGGCGGGGGTCTTCTACTAGTCTGCGGGACTTCATGACATCCTTAAATAATAATACCAACAACATTAAATTGACATACAAATTCGATGGTGACACCATCGAGTTTTTGGATGTCTTGATTAAACGGGATGTGCGTGGTGACCTGCAGACAGTTATTTATAGAAAACCAACCTCCACCAACCTTTTGTTGCACGCCTCCTCCTCACACCCTGACCATGTCATTCAGGCAGTCCCCACGGGACAGTTTCTCCGTCTCCGTAGACTTTGTTCTACTGAGACGGATTTCCTCGACCAGGCTAATGATTTAAAGAACAGGTTATTGTCCCGGGGTCACAGCAAACGCAGTGTTAAAAAAGCCTTCAATAGAGCAAGATACTCTTCGAGGGACTCATTGCTCTATAAGAGCAATGTTAAACAAGAGCAGGATATTGTACGGTTTGTAACCAAGTATCACTCCCAATTTCCAATAATGAAAAGGATTTTACAAAAATCATGGCACGTACTGAGGGCTGACCCTGTTATTGCACGGTATCTCCCTGAGAGGGCTGGTATTGCAGTCAGACGGTCCAGGAATCTTAGGGATATCCTAGTGCATAGTCACTATACTAGTGATAAGAGGACAACTTTCCTGGACAATATGGTGGCTCGGGTGGGGTGTGTTCCGTGTGGCCGCTGCGTCGCATGCCCGAATATTGAGAGAACTGGCGTATTTTCTAATTCAGATAGATCGCGTGAGTTCAAAATTAAGAAAAAAATCACATGTACCAGCACTAATGTGATCTATGTTGTCACATGTCCATGTGACAAAATGTATGTTGGGATGACTACTCGCCAACTTAAAATACGTATTCGGGAACATGTCCGGGGCATCGGCGCAGCGGCCGCTGTGGAAGACACGTCCACCCTTAAAACAATACCGCGCCATTTTAAGATCTTCCATGGCTGCGATCCCAGTCTTCTCAGAGCGAGAGGTATTGATCTACTTGACGTGGGGATTCGTGGTGGTGGTGCGTTCCAGAGGCTGGCCCGTGTTGAGTCAAGGTGGATCTGGACTCTGGGCACAGTGCAGCCGGCTGGCCTTAATGACAATATTAGCTATGCTCCCTTTTTGTAATATTTTAGGCTCATTATGAATGTTCCTCCCTTAGGGCCATCTGTGGTCATTGGTCCTGTTCTGTAGTGCCAGTGCCCTTGCACTGTTGTTGTTTTTAATTGTTACAATTTTTTTGTATACATTTTTAACTCACCTTTTTTAATTCTAGCACATGTCGTTCTGGTCGTGTCCTGTGGCTTATTTGACTTTCCACTTTGAATTTCATGAAGACGTCATCGGTCGTTTCCATCTCTGTCGTGACATCATTCTGAAAGAGAGTAAAAGATCCAACAGGAATTAGGGGATTTTGTTTGCAAATTATCAAGTTTGGCTGCTATCACTATATCTCTTGTATTCTATTTTTTGTTTTTTGTATTTTTCATTATATCTTTATTGTGTAGTAATGGTGGTTATGTAGTTATATGTATATGTTTATGTGTATGTATATACATTGGTTTATTATTTTTTTCATCTGATTTTTGTTGGATGTTATATGTGTCATGATCTCCATGGCCAGAGAACTAGCATAAGCCTCAATAGGAACAAGCTCTTGGAAGATGTAACTATACTGACCATGAACTAAACCTACCGCATCATCTAGAAGTAGCCAGGTAGCATGTCCTACTTTTTATCCCTATATGCCCAGCGCCGGCCGGAGAACTAAATAATGCTAGCAGAGGGAAATAAGACCTGACTCACCTCTAGAGAAATGCCCAAAAAGGAGACAGAGGCCCCCCACATATATTGGCGGTGATATGAGATGAAACAACAAACGCAGCAGGAAAATAGTTTTAGCAAATTTGAGGTCCGCTTTCTAGATAGCAGAAGACAGAAAGCATACTTTCATGGTCAGTAGAAAACCCTAACAAAACACATCCAGAAATTACTTTAGGACTCTGGCATTAACTCATAATACCAGAGTGGCAATTCCTGATCAACAAGAGCTTTCCAGACACAGTAACGAAACTGCAGCTGTGAACTGGAACCAAAATACAAAAACAAAACATGGACGAATGTCCAACTTATCTAGTAGATGTCTGGGAGCAGGAACAAGCACAGAGAGGCTTCTGATAACATTGTTGACCGGCAAGCATCTAACAGAGAAGCCAGGTTATATAGCGACACCCAGATCTAATCAGAACAGGTGAACAGGGAAGATGATGTCACAAGTTCAATTCCACCAGTAGCCACCGGGGGAGCCCAGAATCCAAATTCACAACATATATGGCAGTCATTGTATTATGTGTGGTTTTTATTTCTGTAATGGGCAGATCTCATTATGACGCCATTAATGGTAACTATTATAATTTGCATTAGCTTTTATATACATATATTGTTTTTCTTTCATGTCTTCTGTTTTTATTGTGTGTACTCTAGCAGTCATTGTTTATTTACTTAGGCATCTTTTTGATGGCGCTGTTTCCCTGGTCCCTATGCGCCGGTGAGGTCCTGTGTTAGCCTTAGGTCGCTGCGATCATCTGGGGCCCCAGTGATCTTTGGCCTCCTTCGGTCTTTCCTGGACGCTGCCGAAGCTGTGGTTTCCATGGCGCCGCGTCTCTTATTGCTAGCCACGCCCCCGTACTTCCTGTTAATGCGGCCGTCTTTTTCTACCTCTGAGTTGCCGCATGGACATATTAGACCGGTGCACCCGTTTGTTTATTGTACATTTCCGGTTCGGGTGCTTTTTAAACCCATGTGCGCACACCTTTGATGCCCCCTGATGAAGGTGTGATCGCTGAAACGCGCGTTGGGGTGGAAGCGTGTCCCCAGTTCTACAGTCATCCGTGCGGTGGGTACTCTGCTGTGGTGTTATTGATTATGGTTATTTGATAGGTTATGGCATACTTTTGTGATGGCATTATAGCAGTTATTGCCTATTTTCCTATGTCCCACAGTATGGATTATTACTAGTTGCTTGGATTTTCCTAGCTTCAACATCTACTAATTATTTTGTGTCTGCTTAGTTTTTTCATTATGCTTTTTCCATGTTTGTTTATTTTTTCTACTGGCATGCACTTGTAAAGAACTTGTCAGGTGTGGATGACTGTTGGTCCTGGTGGCACGCTTCCTTGTCTTTTTCAACAGTGTTTTGGTGCTGCTATTACCTTCCCTTCTTGCACCTGGTTTTTAATATTGAATATTATTAATAAAGTTTATAGTTTTTCTACAAACTTGTTGTGACCATTTGTCATCGTTCTTTCTTTCCCTCGTTTGTATATAGTAACTGTGAAAACTATTGGCACCCTTGAACGTGTTCCAGATAATGAACTTTTTCTCCCAGAAAAAAATTGCAATTACACCTGTTTTGTTATGCAAGTTTATTTCCTTTGTGCGTATTGCAACACAAAAAAAACTGAGGAAAAAAGATAAATTGGGCATAATTTCACACCCCCCCCAAAAAAAAAATTTCGGCATTCTCAACTTAACATTTGGTTGCACACCTTTTGGAATGAATAACTGCAATCAATCACTTTCTATAACCATCCACAAGCTTTTTAAACCTCTCAAGTGGAATTTTGGACCACTCTTATTTTGTAAACCGATCCAGGTCTCTCATATTTGAAGGATGCCTTCTCCCAACAGCATTTCTAAGATTGCTTTACAGGAGTTCAATGAGATTTAGATCCAGACTGATTGCTGGCCACTTCAGAAATCTCCAGTGTTTCCATCAATTTATAGGTGCTTTCTCAAAGTATGTTGGGGTCATTATCCTGCTGGAAGAACCATGACCAAGGATGCAAATTCAGCTTTCTCACTCTATGCACTACAATTGTTACCCAAACTCCCTTGGTAATCTTCAGATTTCATGATGCCTTGTACACAGTCAAGGTACCTAGTGTTAGGAGTCGAGTTTCCTCTGCTGCACAGGGGGAATTTCGATCCGTCTCTGCTGCGGTCTCCCATTCTCCTTCGGCCTCAGTGGAGCCTGCTCAGCAGAGATGTCGGTCCCAGCATCTCACTGAGTCTGATTCAGTGCAAAGGGTTTTTGCTGCCTCTCCAGGCTCTGCTATTGTACCCTGCACTGATCTACGGTGAACAGGCTTTTCTGGGACTAAGTCCTGCTTTGAACACACTGAGCATGCTCAGGGTAAGATATCTCAGTGGAGATCAGGGGTCACATGTTCAGGTTCTGTAGCCAAGTCTATTGGTCTTTCTAGGAAGGTCCTGTAGGTATGCAGACTCAGTGGCAATCTCTCATTGGTCATCTTCTCTAAGGTCCTGTACGTGCTGCAGCTATTTAAGGCTCATATGGCCGCACGGCCATGCGCTAGTATCTTCTAAAGTTACATGCTTTGCGCCACTGTGGTCATATGCGTGAATGTGTTTAGGGACCCGGCTGAAATAAGCCCCTAGAATGCTGGCACCTCCGGCGAGGAGATTGTGTATAAGAGTATTCAGGGACCCGGCTGAAATAAGCCCCTAGAATGCTGGCACCTCCGGCGAGGAGTGTTGTGTGCATCCATGACCACTGACTGCTCTCTTCTGGGTAGTTAGCCTGTGTCTCTGAGAGAGTTAACAGGGCACAGAGCTTTGCTTTCTCGGCTGCTCTGTGAAGCTAACAGAGCTGGTTAATACCGCCTTATAGTGCCGCCATTTACTTAGCGGCAGGATATTTCCTGCACGGTGGATCCCAGGTTGCGAACGCACCAATCACATCAATAAAATATATTCAGTGCCTTCCGCAAACCCTAACAGTATACTAGCGCCAGGATCTGGCTAAGTAATGGTGGACGAACAGCGATTCCAGGGGTACATCCAGCTGCTGGAGGGCCGGTTGGCGTCTCTCGAGCGTGCAACCTCGGCGGTGGATGTTACCGCAATTGCTGTTCAGGCTGCTAGCGTGGCTGCAGCAGATTTACCCACTGCCACCTCTGTTCCAACCTTATCCCACCTTCCGTTGCCTGAAAAATTCTCTGGGGACAGTAAGTCCAGAAGGGGATTTGTGAGCCAGTGCGGTATACATCTCGAGCTCCTGGCTGCACGTTTTCCCACAGAGCGGGCAAAGGTGGGATTTGTAATTTCTTTCCTGTCGGACAGAGCTTTGGAGTGGGCTACGCCGCTGTGGGAGCGCAACGATCATGTGATGCAGAGTGTTCCTCGGTTTCTGGGCACTCTGAAGCAGGTCTTCGTAGGACCTCAAGTCACCTATCATACGGCGCTCCAACTGCTGGCATTGACTCAGGGTTTGGCCATGGTCAGCCAATTTGCCATTCTCTTCCAGACTTTAGCGTCCGAGTTGGAGTGGTCAGATAAAACCCTCATCCCAGTATTTTGGAGGGGGCTGGCTGACCATGTGAAGGACGCTTAGGCCACTAGGGAGATTCCCACTACACTGGAGGAGCTCATATCTATATCAACTCGCATAGACCTTCATTTTCATGAGCGGGGGTTGGAGCGAGCCCAGTGTAAGCAGAAGTTTTGGCTGGCTCCCACCTTTGCCAGACCTTTGGAATCTCCGATCCAGGCACCCGAGTCACATGAGGCCATAGAGGGGTCGTGAGTGGGGTCTACGTCCCAGGCCGCTCATGCCCTTAAGGTCTGTCATGTTTGCCGGCAGTCCGGACATCTTGCCTCCAAGTGTCCGCAGCGGTCAAGGAAACGTCAGCGTCTAGTGGCAGTTAGAGGAGGTACATTAGACACAGCAACGTTTACCTCAAAATTGTCCTTCAAGGGGACAATTACCATAGGCCTATCCACTCTTATGGTAGAGCTTTGCGTGGACTCTGGAGCGGAGGGTAATTTTATGTCATCCGCTTTCGCTCAGTGACACGCAATACCCCTGGTGATGCTCGCCAAGCCAATAACCATTCAAGTGGTAAATGGGTCGACACTACCTTCACAGATTACATACCAAACCATCCCCTTCACTCTTTCTGTATCTCCATCACATCAGGAGATTATCTCTTTTTTGGTCCTTCCTGAGGGAGTTGATGAGGTCCTGTTGGGGATACCCTGGCTTTGTTTTCATTCTCCTCATATAGAATGGTCCTCTGGGAAAATTTTGGGATGGAGTAAATCCTGTGAGGGTAGATGTCAGAGGGAGTGCGTTCAGGTTGCCACAACTGAGGTACCCGCAGATCTTTCCTCTCTCCCCAAGCACTATTGGCCTTATGCGGACGTGTTCTTCAACAGGGCTGTGGAGACCCTTCCGCCTCACCGCCCCTATGACTGTCCTATCGATCTTTTGCCTGGTGCTGAGCCTCCCCAGGGTCGAGTCTATCCGTTATCTCTCCCGGAGACGGAGGCAATGTCTCAGTATATCCAAGAGAATCTGGCAAGAGGTTTTATTAGGAAGTCAGTGTCACTTGCAGGGGCTGGGTTCTTCTTCGTGCAGAAGAAGAGTGGAGAATTACGTCCATGCATTGACTACAGGGGTCTTAACGCCATCACCGTTAAAAACAAGTACCCACTACCCCTGATATCTGAGCTCTTTGATAGGCTACGGGGAGCAAGGGTATTTACTACATTAGATTTGCGGGGTGCTTATAACCTGATTCGCATCCGTGAGGGGGACGAGTGGAAGACGGCTTTTAACACCAGGGATGGGCACTATGAATATCTGGTGATGCCCTTCGGGCTCTGTAATGCCCCAGCCGTTTTACAAAACTTTGTGAATGACATCTTCCAGGAGATGCTCACCACCTCGGTGGTAGTCTATCTGGATGATATTCTCATCTACTCTCCAGATATTGACTCCCACCGGAGAGATGTTCGCAAAGTCTTCGACCTCTTACGGGCAAACTCCCTCTACGCCAAGTTGGAGAAGTGTGTGTTTGAGCAGGAGTCCTTGCCATTCCTTGGTTATATCATCTCTGCCCAGGGTTTGGCTATGGATCCTGCCAAACTACAGGCTGTGATGGACTGGCAGGAACCCCATACTCTTAAAGTGGTGCAGCGCTTTATGGGGTTCATCAATTACTATCGCCAGTTCATTCCACACTTTTCAACTTTGGTAGCTCCCTTGGTTGCCCTCACCAAGAAGGGAGCAAATCCCAAGTTGTGGTCGGAGGATGTCTCCAAGGCATTCCTTTTGATTAAATCACACTTCGCTAGCGCTCCTATTCTACATCGCCCCGATGTAGATAAGCCATTTATAATGGAGGTGGATGCCTCATCCGTTCGTGCTGGAGCAGTCCTTTTCAAAAAGGATGCTCAAGGTCGGAAGCATCCTTGCTTCTTCTTCTCCAAGACCTTCACACCAGCGGAGAGGAATTATTCTATCAGGGACAGGGAGTTGCTAGCAATGAAGTTAGCTTTTTCTGTGTGGAGACACCTTTTGGAGGGAGCTCCCTTTCCCTTCCAAGTTTTCACCGACCACAAAAACTTGGTGTACATACAGACGGCCCAGCGGCTGAATTCTCGCCAGGCCAGATGGTCCCTGTTCTTCTCCTGGTTCCATTTTACTCTCCATTTTCTCTCTGGGGAGAAGAACATTTGTGCCGATGCTCTCTCTCGCTCCGTAGTGTCATCTGAGGAGGAGGATGAGGAGCCTCGGCTTATTGTCCCCTCTGAGAGCCTGAGAACTGTGGCCCCGGTTTCGCTAGAGTCCGTGCCCCCGGGCAAGACTTTCGTACCAGCGAGTTTGCGACCGGAGGTTCTCTCTTGGGCTCACTAGTCCAGAGTGGGTGGATATTTTGGAACCAAGAGGACATCTGAGCTTTTGGCGAGGACGTACTGGTGGCCGCATATGGCCCGTGACGTCGGGGACTATATTCGGGCTTGTGTCTCCTGCGCCCAGAATCGGTCTTCACTGCAATGGCCTGCTGGGTTACTTTACCTCATGCCAGTGGCAGACAGGCCCTGGGAGATGGTCGTGATGGACTTTGTGGTGGGTTTGCCCAAGTCTCGCGGCTGTACCATCATTTGGGTCATCACCGATCATTTCTCGAAAATGGTGCATTTGGTGCCGCTACCACGGTTAACTTATGCACGGGCCTTGGTGGCGTTGTTCATTAAACATATTTTCCGCTTACATGGTATGCCTGATAAAGTTGTCAGCGACCGGGGTCCCCAGTTTGCATCTCGGTTTTGGAGAGAGCTCTGCCGTTTACTCAGCATAGAGCTGAATCTCTCCTCTGCATATCATCCCGAGACGAATTGGTTGGTAGAGAGAACCAATCAGACTCTGGTGACATACTTACGACATTTTGTCTCTGCTAGGCAGGATGACTGGGTATCTTTGCTACCTTGGGCGGAATTTGCCTTGAATAACGCCGTAGCCGATTCCACTAGTCAGACTCCTTTTCTCCTTAATTACGGCCAGCATCCGCGTGTCCCTGTGCCCATGCCCGTGTCATCCACTGATTCTAGGGTGGCAGACTGGGTGGTGGAGGCACGTGACATCTGGGACCGCACACAGGATGCCATCTGGGCCTCCAAGGAGAGAATGAGGGTCTCGGCTGATACACACCAGCGCCCCGCTCCGACCTTTGCTCCTGGAGACTTAGTGTGGCTCTCCGCCCCTAACATCAGGCTGCGTGTTGAGTCCACTAAGTTTGCGCCTCACTACATTGGCCTGTTCAAGGTTCTTGAACAGTTGAACCCTGTGGTCTACCATTTGGCTATTCCTCCACGCCTTGGTATCACCGATACCTTTCACGTTTCCCTCTTAAAGCCCGTTCATTTGTCTCGGTTTTCTGAGTCATCTGCCGGGACATCGGGTTCATCCACGGATGAGTTTGAGGTGAATGCTATCGTGGGGTGCAAGGTGGTATGTGGCAAGAAATTTTATCTGGTGGATTGGAAGGGTCACGGTCCAGAGGATAGAACCTGGGAGCCTGTGGAGCACATTTGGGCTCCGCTGCTCATTGCAGCTTTTGAGCATAGCGAGGCTCAAGGAGGGGGGCCCTAGGAGGGGGGGTAATGTTAGGAGTCGAGATTCCTCTGCTGCACAGCGGGAATCTCGATCCATCTCTGCTGCGGTCTCCCATTCTCCTTGGCCACAGTGGAGCCTGCTCAGCGGAGACGTCGGTCCCAGCGTCTCACTGAGTCTGATTCAGTGCAAAGGGTTTTTGCTGCCTCTCCAGGCTCTGCTATTGTACCCTGCACTGATCTACGGTGAACAGGCTTTTCTGGGACTAAGTCCTGCTTTGCACACACTGAGCATGCCCAGGGTAAAATCTCTCAGTGGAGATCAGGGGTCACATGTTCAGGTTCTGCAGCCAAGTCTATTGGTCTTTCTAGGAAGGTCCTGTAGGTACACAGACTCAGTGGCAATCTCTCATTGGTCCTCTTCTTTAAGGTCCTGTTTGTGCTGCAGCTATTTAAGGCTCGCATGGCCACACGGCCATGCGCTAGTATCTTCTAAAGTTACATGCTTTGCGCCACTGTGGTCATATGCGTGAATGTGTTCAGGGACCCGGCTGATATAAGCCCCTAGAATGCTGGCACCTCCGGCGAGGAGATTGTGTATGAGAGTATTCAGGGACCGGCTGAAATAAGCCCTTTAGAATGCTGGCACCTCCGGCGAGGAGTGTTGTGTGCATGCATGACCACTGACTGCTCTCTTCTGGGTAGTTAGCCTGTGTCTCTGTGAGAGTTAACAGGGCACAGAGATTTGCTTTCTTGGCTGCTCTGTGAAGCTAACAGAGCTGGTGAATACCGCCTTATAGTGCCGCCATTTACTTAGCGGCAGGATATTTCCTGCATGGTGGATCCCGGGTTGCGAACGCACCAATCACATCAATAAAATATATTCGGTGCTTTCTGCAAACCCTAACACCTAGAGCCAGAGGCAGCAAAACAACCCTCAAAACATCTTTGAGCATCCATTAAATTTTACTGTAAGTACTGTGTTCTTTTCTTTGTAGGCCTCATTCTGTTTCTGGTAAACTGTAGAATGATGTATGCTACCAAAAAACTCTATCTTGGTCTCATCTTTCCACAACAAACTTTCCTCAAAGGATTTTGGCTTACTCATGAACCTTTTGGCAAATTGTAGTCTAGCCTATTTATGTCTATGTGTCTGCAGTGGGGTCTTCCTGGGTCTCCTACCATAGAGTTACTTTTCATTAAAATGTCAACGGATAGTTCACGCTGACATTGATGCAGCCTGAGCCTGCAGAACAGTTGAATTTTTGGGAACTTGCAACCTTTTATCAATTTTTCTTTGCCATCCATGTCCAGGGAGATTAGCTACAGTGCCATGGTTTTAAAACTTGGTGATTATGTTGTCCATCATGGGCAAAGGAACATCAAGATCTCTGGAGATGGACTTGTAACCTTGAGATTGTTGACATAGTTCAATCATTTTGGTTTTCAAGTCCTCAGACAGTCCTCTTCTCGTGTGGCACACACAGACACACAATGCAAAGATTGAGTCACCTTCTCCCCTTTTTATCTGGTTTCAGGTGTGAATTTCAATTGCCCACACCTGTTACTTTGTTGCCTGCAACAGGTGTTTGAATGAGCATCACATGCTTGAAATAAAGTTGTTTACACTCAATTTTTTGGCAAGGTGTCAATAATTTTGTCCAGACCATTTTTGGAGTTTTGTGTGAAATTATGTACAATTTGCTTTTTTCCTCTGTTTTTTTGTGTTGTTCAAAAAACACATAAAGGAAATAAATGTGTGTAATAAAACATGTGCAATTGCAATAATTTTCTCTGAGAAATACTTCATTTTATGAGACAAATTCAAGGTTGTGTTGTAGCTGTTTCTGTTCTGACCCAAAGTCAGATATGCCGGATCACCAGTGAGGCCAAATTAAAAGATATCACCCCCAGAGCTCGGAGAAAATAATGCACACTGGTTGTGAGCACTTTTCTGGTTTATTGAAACAAGAAGCAGTAATTTATATCATTTACAGCAACGTAACTCAAAGTAGCCCCCTGTTACCAAGGTCATGATGACCTTTATCTACCATGTGCCCAAAGCATGTTCTTGATGATTCTTGAAACATTTCGTATGAGATAAGAAGTCTAAAATCCTTGAATCAGAGACTATAAGGCTATAAAAATATAAGAACAAATTCTAGCAAACAAAGAAAAACATTAACCCTTCTTTATCAGTTGCCTACACTTTCAGCTATGACTGTATTAAAAAAGTTTTACATTTTGATTACTGCCTGTAATTGTTGTGTTTGATGTCATTGCTGTTAGGTATTCAGTTTCCGCCGCTGCACAGGGGGAATCTCGAACCATGTCCTCTGTGGTCTCCCATCCTTCCTCAGCAGCAGAGGAGCTTGCTCAGTAGAGACGCCGGTCCCAGCATGGTGCTCAAGCTGATGCTGTGCTTCTGGTTGTTGCTGCTGTCCCAGGTACAGCTATAGTAACCAGCATTAGTCAGCATCGAGCATATGCTCCTGGGACTAAGTCCTGCTTTTTTCCTACTGAGCATGCCCATGTGGGGACCACTCATCGGTGGTCAAGGGTCACATGCCCAGGTCCTCAAGTGGCTCTGATTGGTCCACTGGCAAGGTCCCGGAAGGCTGCATCTATAAAAGGATCGCATGGCCGCTCAGCCATAGGCTAGTATATTCTATGATTGTGTGTGCAAGCATGTATGTCTCTGGTGAAAGCTCCTAATGATCCCCTACCCTCTGGTTGTGTATGTGAATAGGGTGATTGGAGTTTGAGACAGCGCTGAGTGGTGACATTGCCTAAGCGCCACCGTGCACTCAATTCACGACAGTTAGCGTTAGTTATTGGCATTCGCCTGTGCGTCGCCACGCTCACTCAGTGTGCTAAATCCGCTAGATTAGCATTGGTTAGTGGCATTCCCCTGTACGGTGCCACATGCACCCCATGCACTGAATTCCTTTATTTATTTACATTTGTTAGAGGCGTTTGCCAGTGCAGCACCGCACGCACTCTGTGTGCTAAATATATATCCAGCTGCTCTGTGCTGTAACAGAGTCAATTTCTGTATATATCGGGTGAAGTTAACCTGCATGTGTTCACTACTACACCTCCATATAGTATCTGCCATTACTGAGCAGCAGGTTACATCTCTGTACGGTGGACCCCGAGCTGCGTACGCACCTTATTACCATCCTTATATTATTTGGTGCGTTCCTCCAGCCCTAACAATTGCCACCTCCTGTAAGCTTCTGAATCATAAAATTTCAAGCAGAAAATTCCAGGGTTATGGTATAGCAACACTGGAAATCTGGTTAATAATGTATATTTTACCTTGAAGAAATGTAGATATCCCCATTCTTGTTTCAGCCAACTTGATTGTTGAGCTCAGCACTCCAGTATAGTAAGCAATGTTGGCAGTGTAGAGATCATATTCACTTCCTTTTAATGTCTTTATGGACTTGACCAACTGACTGACCACTTCTCTGATGTTCTGTTCTATGGACGTAAACCCAACTATTCCTTGGACTACAAATTTGGTATGCATTTCTCATCATAGTTCTCAACACTTCAGTTTAGTCCAGGCTAACTGATACCTCACTTCACTCATCCAGTAATTAACTAATTCATAAATGCAACTTGGTGGCCTGTGCATCAAAGGAGAGATGTCTATATAGGAGAAAACTAGGGATATTCAAGTGCCTTTAGACCTTCAAAGGACAGTGGCTGCTCCAAATCTGTCCATGCTTATTGGAGTTAATGGATTTGCTACACTAATGTTGTCTCTTACCTGTTTCTTGAAGGTGATATAAGAATTTGGACAATTCATCATCTCTACCAACTCATCTTCTCTTGTAAGCTCACATTTGGTCACTGTCTTTGACATGCATGCTGCTGCACAGGCACAGTCTCAAACATCTCATGCGCTTGGTACTTTGTAGGATAAAAACCTATGCCATGTCTGCAAAAAAAGAATAGCAGTTACAGTTCATTTTCAATGTATGGCTCCATATGACCAATCTTTAATATGGCACCCCAGAACTACATGAATGCAACACATACTTAGGTTTAGCTTTGACGTACTATATAGCATTTGTTTTTTGCACTGCAGTTAGTGTCTATACTTTGCCCATTAATCATAATTGATTTTTAAGCTAAATTAAAGTTCATGCCCCATTGAAAGGAATTCATTGCCCTAAGTTAGAGCAGGTGAAGACTTTTCCATCAGTAATTTGAATGGAAGTCATTGACTCATTGATGTGTTAAATAGGATACAAATGTTTGAAACGGATGCAGAATGGTGGCTTAACATTAGCTGGTAGTAAAATAAGTCAATAGACTACAATGTGCATCTATTAAGCAGTGATTTAGGATGACTTCTTTTATATGTTGTTATATGTTGGGTGATAATGTACGTGAACATAATATATAGGCAGGCTGAAAAGTCCAGAGTATTTTTTGAAGACTCGTGCAATTTTCTTGCATTGAACTTGGGTCTCTATTGAACCTATGATCCCAATGTATTGTTACCTCTATATAAATCACTTCTAAGGCCACATCTAGAATATGGGACCCAGTTTTGAATTCCACATTTTATAAAGAATATTTGGAAGTTAGACTCAGCTCAAAAGCGACAACTTTATTATTAAATGGGAGGGAAAACCGCTTTGATGATGAGAGGTTGGGAAAGTTGGGCTTGTTTAGCTTAGAAAAAAGATGGGATTTCATTTATATGCATAAACAAATCTGGGGTCAATACAAGCAACTGGCACCAAAGACCATACTAAGGGGGCACTCATTATGGGTGGAAGAAAGGTGATTTTGGCAGTTAAGTAGGAAAGGGTTCTTTACAGTTACAGCAATCGGACTGTGGAATGCCGACTAGGGTTGAGCAAAACAGATCGGCCAATTTCAAAAGTCAGAAAGAAAGTCAAAAAGGTGGCGCAAAGTCTAGGTGCTAATAAGAATTTCCTGCAGCACTACCAAACAAACCTCCAACAACGGTTTGTAAAATGATACAAATAAACGTAATAGTATACCACCCAGTGTATACAGGTATGCGCAGAGAATAGCACAATCTTACAGAAGGCTTGACCTTTAATTAATATAAGAGTCTTCCTACCTCCGTAGGTGGATGAAAAGTCCGTAGTATTTCTTTTTCCGTTCTGAAGTCCAACATGGAACGTAGTAGGAACAGGTGGCTGCCCCGGCCGGCAGCAAGCCACCACTAACTAACCTCCTATGAAGAGCGGGGTCCAGCAGAGTTAAATGCCGCGAGGAGTTCCAGCGGTAAGTGCGAGCGATGTGCAAGCGTGCAGGACCTATGTGACGCGCGTGGTCACGTGACCGCAATTCTCAGAGGGTAAGGTACGGAGTGCGGATGGGATCAAAAACCAACGCGTTTCGGAGACTCCTGTCTCCTTCCTCAGGGTTGATCCCAGCCTCGTATAATCCCTCCTTATATAGCTGCTGTTTAGGCCAATTGTCTATTGGAAGCCAAACAGTTCCGTGCCCATATTTAATCCCTTCGGTGCGATGGTATCCAGCAAAAAAATCCATTCAGTCTCTACTCGTGACATAGCTTTAATAAAGTCACCCCCTCTCCAATGGTGACGTACCACCGCAATCCCCGATATTTTCATATCTTGTATTCTCCCACCATGGTATTCTATAAAGTGTTGTGAGAGTGTAACAGATAGAAAGTCAAAAAGGTGGCGCAAAGTCTAGGACGGTGCTAATAAGAATTTCCTGCAGCACTACCAAACAAACCTCCACTAACGGTTTGTAAAATGACTCTCACAACACTTTATAGAATACCATGGTGGGAGAATACAAGATATGAAAATATCGGGGATTGCGGTGGTACGTCACCATTGGAGAGGGGGTGACTTTATTAAAGCTATGTCACGAGTAGAGACTGAATGGATTTTTTTGCTGGATACCATCGCACCGAAGGGATTAAATATGGGCACGGAACTGTTTGGCTTCCAATAGACAATTGGCCTAAACAGCAGCTATATAAGGAGGGATTATACGAGGCTGGGATCAACCCTGAGGAAGGAGACAGGAGTCTCCGAAACGCGTTGGTTTTTGATCCCATCCGCACTCCGTACCTTACCCTCTGAGAATTGCGGTCACGTGACCACGCGCGTCACATAGGTCCTGCACGCTTGCACATCGCTCGCACTTACCGCTGGAACTCCTCGCGGCATTTAACTCTGCTGGACCCCGCTCTTCATAGGAGGTTAGCTAGTGGTGGCTTGCTGCCGGCCGGGGCAGCCACCTGTTCCTACTACGTTCCATGTTGGACTTCAGAACGGAAAAAGAAATACTACGGACTTTTCATCCACCTACGGAGGTAGGAAGACTCTTATATTAATTAAAGGTCAAGCCTTCTGTAAGATTGTGCTATTCTCTGCGCATACCTGTATACACTGGGTGGTATACTATTACGTTTATTAATTTCAAAAGTCGCTGACTTTTGGGAAAGTCGGGTTTCGTGAAACCCGACCCGATCTCACTGTGGGATCGGGTCGGCCGTCGGCGATCTTCGCTCCAAAGTCGGGTTTCATTTTTTATATATATATATATATATATATATATATATATATATGTCATTGAGACACATATATATATATATATCTATATTTACTTCAGCGCGATATATGTGAAAAGCCAGTAATTCAATTGCCGGCTTTTCATTTCTCCTGCCTAAACCCGACATGATATGAGACATGGTTTACAT
Source organism: Ranitomeya variabilis (assembly GCF_051348905.1). NCBI lineage: Eukaryota > Metazoa > Chordata > Amphibia > Anura > Dendrobatidae > Ranitomeya > Ranitomeya variabilis. The sequence continues at coordinate 528,949,092 of NC_135237.1, read as the reverse complement.
ACAGTAAACCATGTCATATCCCCCTTTTTTTTGCATATTCCACACTACTAATGTTAGTAGTGTGTATGTGCAAAATGTGGGCGGTGTAGCTATTAAATTTAAGGGTTAAATCGCGGAAAAAATTGGCGTGGGCTCCCGCGCAATTTTCTCCGCCAGAGTGGTAAAGCCAGTGACTGAGGGCAGATATTAATAGCCTAGAGAGGGTCCATGGTTATTGGCCCCCCCTGACTACAAACATCTGCCCCCAGCCACCCCAGAAAAGGCACATCTGGAAGATGCGCCTATTCTGGCACTTGGCCACTCTCTTCCCACTCCTGTGTAGCAGTGGGATATGGGGTAATGAAGGGTTAATGCCACCTTGCTATTGTAAGGTGACATTAAGCCAGATTAATAATGGAGAGGCGTCAATTATGACACCTATCCATTATTAATCCAATTGTATGAAATGGTTAAAAAACACACACACAATATTGCAAAGTATTTTAATGAAATAAAGACACAGGTTGTTGTAATATTTTATTATACTGGTAGTCCACCTGAAGCCATCGTTCTGTAACAAAGGAAAAATAATAAACCAACAATATACATACCATCCGTAGATCTGTAACGTCCCACGATGTAAATCCATCTGAAGGGGTTAAAATATTTTACAGGCAGGAGCTCTGCTATAATGCAGCTGTGCTCGTGCCTGTAAAACCCCAGGAATGAAGGTAATGTGGGTCAATGACCTGTATTTACCTTCATTCGCGGTGAGGCACCCTCTGCTGGATGTCCTCATGAACTGCAGCCAGGGCACTTTTTCCCACACTCGACGTCATATGAGGACATCCAGCAGAGGGCGCATCACCGCGACTGAAGGTAACTACAGGTCATTGACCTACATTAGCTTCATTCGCGGTGATGCGCCCCCTGCTGGATGTCCTCATATGACCTCGAGAGTAGGAAAAAGTTCCCAGGCTCCAGTTCATGAGGACATCCAGCAGAGGGCGCATCACCGCGAATGAAGGTAAATACAGGTCATTGACCTACATTACCTTCATTCCTGGGGTTTTACAGGCACGAGCACAGCTGCATTATAGCAGAGCTCCTGCCTGTAAAATATTTTAACCCCTTCAGATGGATTTACATCGTGGGACGTTACAGATCTACGGATGGTATGTATATTGTTGGTTTATTATTTTTCCTTTGTTACAGAATGATGGTCTTCAGGTGGATTACCAGTATAATAAAATATTACAACAACCTGTGTCTTTATTTCATTAAAATACTTTGCAAAATTGTGTGTGTGTTTTTTTAACCATTTCATACAATTGGATTAATAATGGATAGGTGTCATAATTGACGCCTCTCCATTATTAATCTGGCTTAATGCCACCTTACAATAGCAAGGTGACATTAACCCTTCATTACCCCATATCCCACTGCTACACGGGAGTGGGAAGAGAGTGGCCAAGTGCCAGAATAGGCGCATCTTCCAGATGTGCCTTTTCTGGGGTGGCTGGGGGCAGATGTTTGTAGCCAGGGGGGGCCAATAACCATGGACCCTCTCTAGGCTATTAATATCTGCCCTCAGTCACTGACTTTACCACTCTGGCGGAGAAAATTGCGCGGGAGCCCACGCCAATTTTTTCCGCGATTTAACCCTTAAATGTAATAGCTACACCGCCCACATTTTGCACATACACACTACTAACATTAGTAGTGTGGAATATGCAAAATAAAGGGGGATATGACATGGTTTACTGTACGTAAACCATGTCTCATATCATGTCGGGTTTAGGCAGGAGAAATGAAAAGCCGGCAATTGAATTACCGGCTTTTCACATATATCGCGCTGAAGTAAATATAAAAATATATAGATTTTCCATTAACTTGCATTGGGTTTCGTGTTTTGGCCGATCCCCGACCCCGACTTTTCAAGAAGATCGGCCGATTTCACTCGACTCGACTTTTGAGAAAGTCGGGTTTCATGAAACCCGACTCGACCTCAAAAAAGGAAAAGTCGCTCAACCCTAATGCCGACCACAAGTCAGAATGCAGGTACTATAGCAGCTTTCACAAAAGGGCTGGATGCTTTTTTCTCACAAAAAAATGCATGTTGGGTTTTATACAATCTAGTGATAGAGAATGTAGAACTGGTGGAGAAAGGTTGAACTTTCAACCTATATACCTATGCACCTATGAACTCTATTGTTATGAATGAAATAAAATTCATCTTTGCTTTACATTTTCTTTTGCCAAAAATGTGTACATACTGGTCACAAGTTTTGTATTAGTACAACTTAAAAATATACCACTGCAAAATTTTAAGTTTCCCTGATTTTTCTCTTTATGGGTATATTTTTGAGTCAAATGTAAATTGTTCTTTTAGTCTATAAACTTCTGACAACACGTCTCTGAAATTCCAAGCAATACATTTTGTATTCTTTTTCTGAAAAGGAGAAATGGTAAAAATTTAAAAAAACAGTGCTTTCAGACCTCAAATAATGCAAAGATGACAAGTTCATAATCATTTAGAAACAATAATACTAATGGTTTAACTCAGGAAGAGTTCAGTAATCAATATTTTGTGGAATAACCATGATTTTTAATTGCAGCTTTCATGCGTCTTGGCATGCTTTCCACCAGTCTTTCTCACTGCTTCTGGCACAAAAATTTAAGCTGTTCTTCTTTGTTTGATGGCTTGTGACTATCCATCATCCTCTTGATTACATTCCAGAGGTTTTCAGTGGGGTTCAGGTCTGGAGATTGGGCTGCCCATGACAGTGTTTTGAGTTGGTGGTCTCTTAATGTTTGCCAGAGCTGTATGTGCAAAAAAATTATCCACAAATTTGAAGACATTTAAAAATGCAAGCAAATAAAAGCTCAAACACAGAATCACAGGTCACAGTTATAGTATCTAGGTCAAGTATAATTGAGTTCTAAGAGCAGAAATCATTGTCAAACAAATCATCCTTTGAAGATGGAAATCCACAGGAGCAACTAAAATCTTATACAACCTATTTTTATTTAATGGTGTATGGGGGTGTTATTTGAGAATTGAATTTCATTATTATGTTAGAACTATATACCAGTATTATGTGGAGTCATTAACCGAGAAATCTTGAAATATGGCATACAGTTTAGAACCATGTTGTGCTATTTTGTGGACTATATAAGTCAATATGTTCTTGGCACCAATTGGGTGATTCCTCTGCTTGTTGCATTTTTCATATAACAGCTGCCTTAATGTGATCTCATGTATTAATACCTATGTTTTACCATGGACATTGAACATAGTATTGCTCCTGGCTTGGAATGATTGTCACAAATTGAATCTTCTATTATTATTGTCAAGTTATTCATTTAACAGGAAAACATTTATTTATCGTCATTTGAAATCATCTGCATATAACCCCCATGAAGGTACAATAGGATCCAATAGACTGCCATATTATTGTTTTAAACAGCTCATACAGTATTTTGGTGTCAGAGCTGTGATACCGCCATGTGCATGCAGCTTTATATTGCATTTCTATAAGGGAATCAGACTTTCTAATAATTAGACATTGGATTACCATAATTTTACTGTACATTGTATGTTTACAATTCTAGTACAATAAATAGCATACATTTTCCTAGGTGTATTTAGGTTTTTTGGCCCCGTGGGCAAGAATTCATTTTGACGCCCCCCCCCTCCAAGCACATATGTGATTTGCACACTTAGTCATGTACCCACAAGCTCCTCTCCCTAATTCTATCATTGTTCAGTAAAAACCTGAAAGAAGCAGGAAGAAAACTAGTTGTTACGTGACCGTCAGTATGAATATCGCATATGCATAATGTGTACATGTGATGACTGCAGGAACCTACAAGCAGAGCTGAATCCTGACAGTGAGTATATACACATTGTTAGTATTGGCTACATGGCTTCATTTTATAATTAACCTCTTAACGTCCAATGATGGACAAAGTTCGTCATTGGACGCCTTTCCCTGTTTATTGCGGGCTGCAGCGATGAGCCTGCAGCTTTTCTGGCACATGACAGCTGATCTGATCAGCTGACAAGTGTCCAAAACAGTCACGGGTGGAATCAGCTGTCAAAGGCTGACAGCAGCATTTAACATGGACGCGCAGGAAGGGCGTCTCCAAACCTCATCCCATTGGTGCCCATGTCACATGAATGTGGGTCGCCGATGGGTTGGCATGACAACCCGGGGTCAGCAGGTGACACCTGTGGTTGTCATTGCTGGATCGCTATGAGTGCCACCTGGTGGTCGGCGCTCATAGCAAGTGAGCAAATTTGCTACATAGAGCAGGACTGCAGCCCTGCTCTATGTAGCAGAGTTGATTGGACAAGTGCAGCTTCAAGTCCCACATGGATACTATTGAAGCAAGTACAAAGTAAAAAAAAGTTTTAAAAAATACTTAAAAAATAAAAAAATTAAAAGTTCAAATCACTCTATTCTGCCCCATTCACAATTAAACAATACAAAAAAGAATTGAATATACACATATATGGTATCAACGTGTTCAGAATTGCCTGATCTATCAATATATGAAAATAATTAATCCAATAGGTAAACGGTGTAGCGAGAAAAAAAATCGAAACACCAGAATTATATTTTTTGGTCGCTGCAACATTCCAATAAAATACAATAACTGTCGATCAAAAGAACATATCTGCACCAAAATGGAATCATTAAAAATGTAAACTCGGCATTCAAAAAATAAGCCCTCACCCAGCCCCAGATCCCGAAAATGGAAATGCTACAGGACTCAGAATATGGCAACCTTTTTTTTCTTTTGCATACTTTGGAATATTTTTTCATCACTTAGATAAAAAAGAACCTAGACACAGGAGCACTTACCACCAATGCTATTCTCTCACATGACCTGATCACCATGCTGACATCATGCTGAGCCGGTGGCTAGAGTTTCAATTGTACTCTCATCTGAAACATGCATGTACAACTGTTCACTGGACTCTGGGAGCAGGCGTGCTGCCATTATCTCTGCTGTTTTTGAAACCACTAACAGTTTTTGCTTTAACCAGCTCCTGAGGTTATCTGTTCCACATATTAATAGCAATGTGAAGGATTTTCCATAAGTTTGTGCAGCTTGTAGGTTCAATCACAGATGGCGTTGAACCTAAGGCTCGATGAATTTAGGTATTAAAAGATTGTCTGTTTACATTAAAAATCAGGGCCAATTGGTGCTTGTTGGTGTAATAAAATGAAAAAAAAAATGTATTTGCATCCTGAATCCCCTACCATTTCAGCTTTGTGTGACCGCCATCCCCTGCATGTCTTTTTTAAGAAGGCCTATGTGTTGATGTCACATCTTCAACACATCACTGTTGCAACCAATCACTTATCTCATGTGGTCAATGATTAGCGGCTATAGTCGCATGTTGTGGATGTGACACTACAGATCAACAGTTTAACAAAGACTGGTAGAGATCAATGAAAAGGCAGTGTTAGAGTATAAGGTGTTTCGGAAGGTAGATGAGCATTATTTGTTGTTTTACAACATAATCATACCTAACTCTGGTTTTCAATGAAGTTGGAAAACCCCTTTCTTTGATCACTAATATATCACTATAATGTTTTTAATGTACATGATTATTTGTATGCTCTATAGCAGTCAGGGTCGGACTGGCCATCTGGGAATTCTGGCAAATGCCAGAAGGGTCTGTCTGGTCATCGGCCTCCTTGTCTGCTACATTGTTATCAGAATCTGCATCCTCTAGACTCCCATACTATTAACAGTTGTGACAGAGCACCAAGTTGCTTGCTCCCTCACTTACCCCAGCAGACCGCTGGCTTCCCTTCTTTCTGAGACCTGCTAGAGGCCAGCACCAACAGGGGACATCAGTGGTGTAATAACGTCACTGCATTGTGTGGATAAAAGAGGAGTCAGACACTGCAAATGAGGTGTCTGAATTTTGGTGAGTAAAGGGATTTGTTTTATTTTTGGGGGGTTCTGGAGGACCATCACACTATATAGGGTGCTGTGAGTTGGGCCATCATAGTACATAAGGGGCTGTGGTGTGGACAACCATAATATATAGCATAATGTTGGGTGAACCACCATACTATATCGGGGCTGCTGGGGATACCATAATGCTACATAGGATCTGTAGCATCATAATATGTAAGGCACTGTGGGGTGTACCATAATACTACATGGGGGTGTGTTGAGGACCATAACTTTATATAGGAGGCTGTTGGAGGGACCATCATACTATATGGCAGGCTGTGAGGTGGGTCATCATGTTATATAGGGGGCTGTTGGGGGACCATCATAAAGTATTGGGGCTATGGGGGATCTGTAGTTACGCCCCTGATCTTGATACTTCCTGTATGTGATTTGCATACGTACGGTCACCTGCTAACTAGACGTGCACAGCCTCGCTCTTTACAAGTGAAATTTGCAAAGCCGAGTACAATTAGTCGGAATGTGGCCGGAGGTGTGAAAATCACCTACTTGTGGTCACATGATGGCAGCTCCCAATGCTGGCATGGGAGAATCCTCAGCATGCGCTAAGTGGATTCAGAAGTCTGAAGTTGCAAAGACTTTAACCACAATCCCTTTAACGATAAGTATGGTGGCAATATCAATACTGAATATGCTGGTAATATTTGGGTATGCTTTGTTGGTACTTGTCTGTAATATTGCAATATTATTATTTTGGCAGTATAATTATTTAATCTTATCTAGCAATGTTATTGGTATTATTAGAAATATTGGTCTTGTAGTAAATTTTGACTTCCTACAGGCAGGGTAATATAAGTAATACATTCCCATCTGGTGCTCGGGTGTGGGAACAGCATGGGGCAGTGTAATTTCAAATGCCAGGGCTGAATTTCAGTCCCAGTAAATCCCTGATAGCAGTACACTCATGAAGAATTGCTCTATAAAATAGAACACCATCTATGTATGTGTCAAATTAGTTTTGTGCTTGTCTCCAAAGACAGGTCTTCTGCAGTTCATAGTCCCAACTGTATTTCTTGTGTAAATGTAGACGATCTATCTGCTGATATTAACACAAATATAATTAAATTCATACATTTTGATGCGCAATAGAGAAATGAAATATTAAGTAAAATATATTTGGAGATTTGCATAATTACGTCCTACAGTGAAACCATTTGATCAATTATGTACATTGTTATTTAGTACAGGAGCTGTTAATTAAAGTTTTATCTAGGTAATAAATCAAAATCTGTAAATATGCATGCTACATTCCCTTAAAGGAAACTGCAATTGTCTCCAGAAATAGCTTCCAATTTATTGTTTCATGACTACAGCCGTTTAATTAAGAATCTTCAGCGTCTTCGTATCACAATTATTAAATAGCTGGATTGATTGAGTAAAACAATTCCATTTTCCAAGAAAAAAAATCCATTTTGAAAGGAATAATTAGTGTGTAAAACACATTTTTTATTTTCTTTATCAAAATGTGAAAATGTGTGAATTTTATGTAAATTATTATTATTATTATTTATTGTTATAGCGCCATTTATTCCATGGCGCTTTACATGTGAGGAGTGGTATACATAATAAAAACAAGTACAATAATCAAGTACATTGTACAAGTACAATGTAAATGTTAGCATTATTATGCTAAGATATTTTACGATATGTACAACCTTTTTTAGCCTTATTGCTTTATAACATTTCTCTATCTTGTTTTTTTGTATTACTAGGATTTAAAGTAGTTCTCCAGAGAAAATGAAACACTGGCATGCCTAGTGCAGGGCCTGGGATGGGAAGGGACAATACAAAAACTGCAGAAGAATAATCAAAGTGTATCTGTAAATAGATTGACCCATGGAAACCCCATGTTCAGTTGGTTGTTTCTAACATCATAGTTATGTCTCTTAAAGGGGAAAGAATTGGCCTGACTTTTAGCCTAAAAAATAGGAATTTGAAGCATTCTGCTATACAGCAGCTTTCTTTAACTTATCTTGTCTTATGCAATAAAAGTGAGAAGGATTACCCCGTTTAAAAAACGCTAAACATAGAAAATACCCTCCAAAAATCAAGGAAATGTCTGCAATTTCTCTTTTTATCCCTTATAATCCATAAATTCTATTTTGTCTAATAGTTCAAGCAAAACTAAATAAAATATAGAGAAATCTTTAAAGGGTGTCACAGGAAATCAGCCATGCTTCCCTTCCTTCTTAAGACTGTCATGAGGCTGGCTGTAAAACAACTGCCTCCAGCAGGAGCCTACCTGTCTAAATTTGCAGTCTGTAATTCATTCTCTAGATAAAAATTCTATTCAACAGATCACCATCTAAATGGAACATATATCTTTATTGCTTAATATGAATATTGAAAAAGACAAAATTAGATGAATGTGGTCTGATATATGTGTATAGAACCAAAAAACAAAAACAAGACTTCTAAAAGACAGCTTTTATTAATGAACTTCTAAAAAGCATCACTCTAAGTAGACACATTTATGAAAAAATCAGATTAAGGTCAGGTAACAATTACAAAAGCTTTACTTTTAATGTAAATAATTATTCGTGATAAGAGAAAAATTCTAGGGAAGATTTTTCGTTTACCTACCTACCAGCGAAGGTTGGCCCTCTAAGGGGGAAAGGCAAGTGGTACCCCTGCTTCACGCCGACTCGCCCTAATTGACCCTAATACAAATAGTTTCCTGAAACCTATATTTTAGTTGGTAATAGCTGTGTGGACCCGTAAAAGCGCAGCCGTGCGAAACGCCTTCGTCTTTGTATCCCACACATTGCTCCCCTGCTGAAGATGTTTTAATGTTTCAAAAAAGTACGGATTTTACAGGACGGTGAGTGACATCCCACTCTTTATTTACATATGGATTATAATGGATATATTGCTTATCCATAATATTAAATGGTCTGTGAAAAATAAGATAGAAGAAAGCATAAAACATGAAGAGAAAAAAGATAAGTGTATAACCAAATATATAAGAAGATGTATGCTCAATTAACAATATTTGCATCCCTGGTGTATGACCAGGAAAAAAGTAATTAAGGTATTATCCCTTAGGGATTAATATACCCAGGCTCAGTTTACTGTATTACAGACATATGTCAGACACCCTCTTATAAAAAAAACTAGTGAAGCTGAGTTGCTCATTAATACCCTCTGTACTCATAGACTCAAGATGGAAGATCCAACATGTTTCTCTTTGGAGGATCTTTTTATCCCAATCACCCAATCTTTTTGATTGTGGTACGGTTCCTACAGCCCTAAAAGAGAAAGACCCCAAGTTTCCCTGATGGTATTGAACCATATGGCGCACTCCTTTCATGATTGATGTCACCAATATGTTCACCAATCCTGATTTTGAAGAGTCTTTTTGTTTTACCCACATAGTCTTTAGGGCATGTACATGTACAACCAAAAATGACCCCTGCTGTTTTGCAGTTTGCAAAATCCCTATTTCTGTACACTCTACCAGTGGATGAGCTTGCAAAGCATTTTGACACATTTATGTAATGACAAAAGCTGCAAGTACCGAATTTAAAGGTGCCAGTTTCTCTACGGTCAGCCAGGTGCCCGTTGGTCTCTGAGTAGTGTAATGACTACAGACCACAAAATCGCGCACGGACATGCCTCTTCTGGTGATCACTTAATGCTGTAGATAGGATACTTTCAAGAGTGGCTGAGTAGTGTGGTGTGAGGTCCCTTCTTAGTACTTCACAGGTGTTAGCATCTGAAAGGATCACAGAACATATGTTAAGGAATTTTCAATATCCATAACAACCACTTTGACCCCCTTTTCTCAAGGTTTTATAATGATGTTATGGTTCTTTTCCAGGGAGTATAATGCTTCCATTTCATCTCTTGACATATTAGGGTCCAATAGTTTGTGCTTGGGGTTTATCTTTTCAATCTCATTTGTGACCAATTTGGAAAAAATATCTATACTACTGCACTAACCAGATGGGGCATTCAAGTGTTTTATAACCTAAGTTCAATGAAGGGACCCTCACCAATCCCACTACTGCCTTCTTCCAAGAGTCCAGCCAAGAGTCTGACATTTGCTCATGAGTCCAGGGGAATACCAAGTTGTGGACATTTTAGTTTGTCGTTATTTCAGAAGAACTTTTTCCATTTACATTTCCTAAAGAATAGATTGATATCCTTTCCAAAGAGAGGGGTCGAAATTTGTCATGGGTACAAATGATAATCCAGATGCCAACACCGAATCTCATCTTGTGACAAGGCATGACTTGATAAATTAATAATTTGATGGTTTTCAACATTAAATTGTCCATTATTCATTATTTTGGTTTGTAGGCACCCATATCCACAGAGAGTAGGGGAGTAGCTTTAAAAAATAATGACCCAGAGGGTGCAATGGATGCAGAGGAAAAGTGGGCAGATGTTGTCAGGGGGCATCCATCTTGTGTTCATAATGCCTCCCCCTGTGCCTGCTTCCTTGTTATTTTCGTGCAGATCCCCTTTTCGAACAACCTCTTCCTATCTCCTTAGATCTAGCCCTGGGTGCTTTTATTTCAGTGTCTGATGTTTCGATATCCAATGAGGAAACATCACTTACGGGGTTATGATACTCAACTACAAAGGAATACACTCTTTTTTCCTTAAAGTCCAACAAATCTCTTACAAAATATTTGCATTTTCTGTCTTTTAGTTCAATTTGATATTTTTCCCTATTATTAAAATCTGGATCGGTCTTTAATTTAAGGGCCTCCTATCAGTTTCTGTCATTTTTTTAGGTATTATCAAAAGTGATCCTTTTTTCCTCAAGTAGAATGTTCATAAATTTAATATATGATTTTTCACACTTCTGGAGCAAAGAATTGGACGTAGGAGGAGAAATGTGGATTCTTAAGTCCCTTGGTACAATATTTTGTTTTACATAAAGTTCTAGGGATTGAACCTTCCACCATGACTTAAAGTTGTTCTTATAGGCTATAGATAGTTCAGAAAAGATTGATTTCAGTGTTGGCTTATCTGTTGCTATATTGTCAATATTTCTTTCTGGAAAAACTTCCTCAGCATCACTCAATTATTTATAAGTGTTTACTGGTTCTGACAGTAGACTGGCCATATCAATTCAGAAAAAAGCTAAATTCGATGAATAGGGTCTGATATATTGTAGAGAACCCAAAAAAACAAAAACAAGAATGTGTAGGATTGAGCTATATGAAAATCTTTCTGCAGTTTTCCCGACACAGAATATTTTCTTTTCGTGCATTGTCACTGAACCAGCTGGCGTGCATCTTCCAAACATTCGCTGGCTGTACGTTCTTTGAAATAATTCTTGTATAATTTATTTCACTGAAAATCTTAATCAGATCATAATGTTTTCACGCTTCATTGCGCAAAGGAAGAAGTGACATATCACTGGAGTGGAGATGCACTTACAGCCTTACAAAATACTTTCACATCATGTAAAACTAAAAGGGTCACAATTATGTTATGACACATCGGACACTATTCTATATATTTCACTGCAATTATCTTCCAGTTGTTTCAAGTAAAATGACTTATCTACATGGTGGACACATTCAATATGCTTGAAGGAAATAGATTGCATTTTTCAACTGATTGGAAAAATATAAGCTGACAATACTCTTCTAATGTGCTAGTTTTCAGATTGCATATTTTGATGACATGATTATTAGGGAAGTTAATTTATTTAAAGCACCATTCCAGCATTTTATTTATGTTTTTCACAATTGGAGTGGTGCTTAAAATCCAAATGCCCTGCCTCCTGTCTGATAACTCACCTTCCGTGGTTTTTATTTGTTTTCGGTGCAGTTCCAGTCTGTCTTCTGCAATTTGTGAGCTGACGACTACTCGAGTGTTTCATGGAGCAAGTCTGAGGTCACTAGTTCATGTAAATCTATAAGAACCTCTTTCTAAGTCTCATATACTTGCATTGAGAGCTTGTGATGTAGCTTATGAGTTCTGGCCACTCAAAACTTACGCTCAGAAAACAGTGAAGATGCGGAGGTCGAGTATATATCCAGGGGCAAGGGACTTACGTACAAAGCGCGACTCCAGCATTGGTGCTTTAATTTTTTGCACTAGCTGAAATAAGTTTTACCACAAGCATTTGGAAATCTAAGTAGACAACCTTTTGGGTTTTAAGGGAGAATGTTATGAGCATGATCTGTGCCGTGTGCAGATATTACTGGGCACAGAATGTTAGATTTGGAAGGGACCTCCAGAGTCATCATGTCCATGCTCAATGCAGGATTCACTAACCATTTCAGACAAATGTCTGTCCAGCTTCGGTTAGGTTCACCTCAACATTCTGCAACCCTACTCAGTAACTTTTTATGGCCTCCAGTTCATAGCTGAGTTGCTGTAATTCCTAAAATCTTCTATTTTTCAATAATACGCTTACAGATGATTGTTGAATAATTTAGATGTTTATGCACCTATGATTCTGGGACTAAATGAAGAACATGAACTGGGAAAGAAATGTGATACAATGCTCTCGCCCATATAGTGTAGAATATAAGAATATGGAATAAAATGCTCCATATTGTGTTGAGTTTTACAATCCAGGGGAAAAAAAGTGCTTAATGTTTCTTTCTATCTGCATTTTCTTTCTATGGTCTATGGTAAATTACCTATGCACTTTCTATTTAAATAACAATGCAGTTAGTAAAATGATAAGCCTACCGATCTGTCCTTTCTGTTGCCTTGTGAATTGTTGCCTTAACAAATCCTAAGATAAGTGGTGTAAGATGACCATCTTTGAGAAAAAAAATACAACATGATTGTGCAGAGCTTTGTCAGGATATGTTGATGCCATATGTTACAATATGTGATCATCCTGTGGTTGTGAGGTTTGTTGCAGCCTATTAACATTTTTTCATCACGTCTTGAGAATGTATTGATTGCGAGAAATTGGAAAATCAAAATATCTGTAGTTTACATTAATACATCAGTATAATAGTTTGGTATAGTTGGGTAATAAAGGGGAGGTTTAAGACAAAAGGAGCACATGCATATAATTATTATATCTGTATTTAAAAAATAGTACAAGACATGAGGGTATGTGAAAAGAATAAAACATTTTACTATCAGTATGCTAAAAAAGCAATATAATGAATACATAAGACATTTAATAGCACAAAAAGCAAAATACATAGATACAAATGTCAATGCATACTACTACAGGTACCAAAATGTGTGTACATTACCATAAAAAAACAAAAGAATATACATTATTCCTAAAAGAGTGTGAGTCAAGTCAGTCACATGTACCTGATAAGTGTTTCGCATACAAGCTTTGTCCAGGGGTCACCACTACTTTTCTGGTGCTCATGCACTGACAATACATTGCAGGTTTACATTTTATTTTAAATAATCAGTAGACCTAAAAATCTGAAAAAGTGATTTTTCTTTTTAAATATTCACAACAGATTTGTGAATGTTAGTAAATTTAAGCAAAATAGTTTTCATAAATATGCAAATTAGTCTTGCATAAACATCCCTGCCAGGTGCATTTTAGTGTGAGCTTGAGCTCATTCTTTCAGTTCCAACTCCAAACTTTTATTTTCCTTTGCCTCTCTCTCTGAGACAAACCAGTATGGTAATAACTCCATTTGCATTAATCGGATTTGCAAATGACACAACAGACCTTGCATGGCCATATCCAGTGTCGAAACCTAAAATGCAATGTAGTAATACAAGCCATCAGCCAATATTGTATAAGGCAATGGGTATTGAACAGATGGTTGTCTTCACCAGGAAATTATGACAGAACAAGCATTATTCTAATCCTGTCTGCCAGCATCACTTATGGACATCTGCAATGTAATGGAGCTCTAGCTAGCACAGGGAAATATTAATATTGATCAATATGGGCCAATGCAGGTTCCAACATCAACATCAAGTCATTAGTTCATTTTATCTTTCAAACATAATTGTTATAATTACTCTGAAATACAGAAAATTTGAAATGCACAATCCTAAATGTGATCAGTCAGTCCAGGTCTTATAAAAAATATACATGTATTGTAAAAAAAAGTAAGCAAGGTGCAGCTAGGCAATATTAATCGAAACAAAATATATTCCATCTGAATAGCCATAATTTGATGAAAACATTTCTACTTGCAAAATATTCTGTTCTACTTGCTAATTCGTTCCTTTCACAATGCTTATATTGAAATCTTCCTGGTCACATTGAGTATCAAAATAGAGCAGTAGTAATAGTCTAACTGTAGCGGTCAGTAAATTACAAATTGGCTTAAGTCAAGTTCAAGTATATCTCCTTGGAGAGGCACTTGGACTGCATGTGTTTAGATCAGTGTTTCCCAAACTCCAGTCCTCACGGACCCCACAGGTCATGTTTTCAGGATTTCCTTAGTATTGCGCAAGTAGTGGAAGAATCATCAAGGCATCAGGAATTGTCTCACCTGTGCAACACTATGGAAATCCTGAAAACATAACCTGTGGGGTCCATGAGGACTGGAGTTTGGGAAATACTGGTTTAGATGCTGGATCATCTCCCACCACTGCAAATGTCCACAAATGATATCATATATTTACAGATGAATCCAACCTTTATTGAGTTGATATTCCTATGGGCCACCAAAGGAAATTGTTCCTTGATGGGCCAACTTTCCATTTGTAAAGAACATTTGTATTATACATAGCATTGTAAACATTGTTTTTATTATTTTACACATAGACATTAACATGAAGTTGGTCCATAGGAATCCATAACGGCATGTGATTGTCTCCAAAGTCGGCTCCTAATGAGATTCTTTTCTGTGGATCCTTAGGTCCAATAATTATGTAAATACTTATGTCCCAAAAAATTGAGAAAAGTATTCAAGGAGTGATACCTTTATTGGCTAACCTGAGAAATTACATTTGCCAATAATTTTAAAAGAGTCTTGGCCAACTCGAGAATTGACCGGTATGCTGCATAAGTGTTGGTTAGTAGAAGACAAAGCCCAAGCTGCATAGATAATCGGAAGCTTATGGAAGTGATAGCCCATAGTTTTCAAAAATAGATTAAAGACTAAAATAATTCACTGTAAAATTGAAAAATGAAACAAAAATAGAAAAAACTTATTTTCAGTAATCCTACCACTTCCTTATAACTAATTACTTATCTTTCCTATTGCCCTTACATATGTCAAGATGAATGATCAGGTGAACAGCTTTGAAAAAAGCAGCTTGTGATGTTGTGAGTAGTTTCTTTGGTAGAATACATTGATCACAGTAAATTGGAGTTCTTAGCAAGATTTTCAGAAACCTAAGGATGGGTTCATTGACAATATTACAGTAGTTCTGGAGAGTTAGGTAATAAACCTAAGGCGCAAATTGGATTGTTTTCTGTTTTTGCAGCCCATTATTGTGGGGTCCACTTGTACACTGGTATTCTGGTAGGTTACATTAAGGTACCCTGAAAGTACATAAAGGTACACTGAAAATTAAAACAAAAAAAAAGTTAAAATAACGGCAGGGTCCATGGATTGAGTATAGTTAAATCCAACATCTGTTTTCAGGGTAAAGTCAGGAGGCTCCCGTTCACATTTTATAACTGATGGATCCATTTTTCTATTGTGTACTCTAAGTGCACTTTCAGTCTTTTCCTTTGATATCAGCAAAGCAAAAATTGTACTGAACAAATACAGACAATAATAAAAATATGTAAATAAGTAATTGGAATATAACAAATTGTACTATGTAAACGAGACAGGTCTATATGACTTCTTCTGCTTACAAGATAAAATGCTTCCGCTGAAATGACACTGCTTGTTTGTCATCTTAAAAATTGATGACATACTATTCTTACATATACCAAAAAGCTGACGGGAAATGAGATCTTTGCATATTCTTATTAGGTCTTTCCATCACATGAATTGTCTATTCATCTAGAATTCATTTAGAAGACAAAGGTAGCGTACAATGGATTCACATAAATAATTCAGAAATTTGGTCTCGGATTCGGCAGTAAACTGAGCAGAATTCTTTTCTTGCATACTGGGTTCTAACAGTTTTATCGCCACTTTCTGATAAGTCAGCTCCGTTCAGACATGTCATTCTGATTAAAGTAACAATCAGACAGAATTAATAAATGTTGCTGGAGTAATGATGTACGGCTTATTAGCACAGAAGACACATTAGAATGCGTGCCACTTTGGGAAAGTGAAGTTTAAACAGAATGCAGCTTATCACAGATGGCTTGATGTAATTCCAGGAAGTTTTCTGATAGCCATCTGTAATTTTCTGAGAGATGTTAGCACCAGGAGGAATAGCTGTATGTTTGCCTTTAGGGTATTTAATATATGCTAATGTACTTGACATATGCAAACCCTATATATTAGATTGCGTGGATTAGACATCACCAATGGATCTTGGATATAGATATATATTTCAACTAGCATTACGTCAATTTGTGAAAATTTAAAATTGCTCAATCACTCAAATTTGACAAGTGAATTTGATCTCATTCAATGAAAATTGATTCTACGTTATAAAACTAAGGAGTCCCTCCAGAGCATAAGAAATATATATATACTCTGTCATCAACTTTCCCAGTGCGCAGCATCTTTGGCATCTTCCAATACCGGGCGTCTTTGGAGTTTTCTGGGAACTAGCAAGTTTGATATTTCTTTAATAAATTGTAGCATTATGGTATCACAGTATAGTAACTGCAGAAGAAGCCAAAGATTCCAGACACCAGAAAATGGAAAAGAGGGTCCACTGTAGACTACACCCATGACCAGAAGAAAGAAAACAGATGAAGACTAGGTTAGGTTTTTTTTTCCTCCTTTCCAACTCATTTGAATACATAAAATGCCTGCTGACTGCCATTTTTGCAGGATTGCACAAATCTAAGTTGGAAACAAAAATTAGATTGCAAATAATCCAAATTAATTGTAAAATTTGTGGTGAATTTGATGATTAGCTCATGTCAAATTTACTGGAGATTATTACTTTGGTCACACCCAATTATTAAGAATTTGACCATTCTCCTACTAGGTATATTTGACTAAATATCATTATTCCCCATGACGAACAATTCTGGAGAGAATTTTCTTAAACTCTATGATGTGCTCGTTTTCTGTTATTACCCAGAATGTATAAATACATAAATACATATACAATTGGGTGTTACCATGACTCAACCTTGCCTCATAGGGTGTCATATGACCGTGGGTCATCTATGTGTTGGCATGATAACTCTGGGTCGGCAGCAGACTCCTGTGGTTGTCATTGCCAGATTGCTTCGAGTGTCGCCCAGCGGTCGGTGTTCAAAGCAAATGAACATTTCTACTGCACACAGGCAATCTGATCATCGTATGTGTGTAGCAGAGGCAATTAGAAGATCGCAGCTTCTAGTCTCCCATGGAGACCATTGAAGCAAGTCAAAAATAAAAAATGAAAAGTTTTTAAAAATATAAAAAAATAAAAAATATATAAAAGTTCAAATCACCCCATTTGTTCCATTCAAAGTCAAACAATTAAAAAATACGCATACTTGGAATGAAGACTAAAAATATATTGCCTCTAATCAATCCACTAACAGTGGAAAAGGGCATGCAAAGATAACCACTTGAAAAGGATTATTTGAAAATTATGTACTTTATTTAATTTGATTTTAAATCACCAAAACATATAGTTATAGTAATTATAAAACCAAGGTGCTTCTTGTGTGAGGGGCTGCACATCAGATATTCCCCAAATATATGCAGTAGTAAGTAAGCGGATCATGTCAAGAGATTCTTATTAGAATTCAATCGGTTGTGTATAGTATATACATGGTCCCAAGCTTGTTGTGTAGAAAATTCCTAAAGACAGCCAACGAAAGTGCAAGTGCATAAAATTATAATAGATATGTGACAAGTGGCCATCCTGTGTTAGTTTATATGGATGTCTAGGATCACGTCCCCGAGCAAGTAACTGAAACGTGCATTGGGGTAGAGGGAAGCACAGTCAGACCCCTCAGCAGCATGGAGGATCTTCATGGTTCCCTATACCAATAGGTAATAATCTTTTCTTCTCTAGTTGTGTTGTGATCCTCCCACAAAAAACAGGCCCTCACATGGCCATATTAACACTAAAATAAAAAAGTCATGGCTCTGGGAAATAGAGGAGCGAAAAACAAAGACACAAAAACAAAAAAGGGCTTTAGCGTAAAGGGGTTAAAGAAGTTGTCAGGCAGTGCCTTCTTAAGAAATAATCCATTTCAGGCTATATTGATTTTTAGCTATTTAGCTCAAAGCTATATAAATTCGATAAATATCGGTCAAATGCGCATTCAATCAATAGCTACAAGTATTTCTCACAAAATTAGAATATCATCAAAAATTTAAATTATTGCAGTTCTTCAATACAAGTGAAACTCATATGTTATATAGAGTCATTACAAACAGAATGATTTATTTCACGTGTTTATTTCTGTTTATGTTGATGATTATGGCTTACAGCCAATGAAAACCCAAAAGTCATTATCTTAGTAAATTAGAATACTTAACAAAAAACACCTGCAGTGGCTTCCTACGCATTTAAAAAGAAAAAGGTCCCCAAGTCTTTTTCAGTAGAATCCACAATCATGGGGAAGACTGCTGACTTGATGGATATCCAGAAAGCAGTCATTGACACACTCTGAAAGGAATATATGCCACAAAAGGTCATTGTAAAGAAGCTGGCTGTTCACAGAGTGCTGTTTCCAACCATATTAATGGAAAGTTGAGTGGAAGGAAATAATGTTGTAGGTAAAGGAGCACAAGCAACCAGGATAACCGCAATGTTGAAAGGATTGTTAAGAAAAGGTAATTTATAAATTTGGGTTAAGTTCATAAGGAGTGGACTGTTGCTGGACTCATTGCTTTAAGAGCCACCACACACAGATGTATCCAGGACATGGGCTACAAGTGTCTTATTCCTTGTATCAAGCCACTCATGACCAATAGACAACACCAGAAGTGTCTTACCTGGGCCAAGGAGAAAAAGAACTGGACTGTTGCTCAGTAGTCTAAGGTGTTATTTTCAGATGAAAGTAAATTTTGAATTTCATTTGGAAATCAAGGTCCCATTGTCTGGAGGAAGAGTGGAAAAGCACACATTCTAAGCTGCTTGAGGTCTAGTGTGAAGTTTCCACAATCAGTGATGGTTTGGGGAGCCATGTCATCTGCTGGTGTAGGTCCACTGTGTATTATCAAGACCAAAGTCAGCACAGCCATATACCAGGAAATTTTAGAACACTTCATGCTTCCCTCTACTAACAAGCTTTTTGGAGATAGAAATTTAATTCTCTAGTAGGACCTGGCACCTGTCCACATGGCCAAAAGTACCAATACCTGGTTTAAAAAGAACAGCATTACTGTGCTTGATTGGCCAGCAAACTTGCCTGACCTTAACCTCATAAAGACTCTATGGGGTATTGTCAGGAGCAACATGAGAGGCACCTGACACAACAATGCAGAAGCCCAGAAGGCTGCTATCAAAGCAACCTGGCTTCCATAACACCTCAGCAGTGCCAAAAGCTGATCGCGTCTATGCCACGCCGCAATGATGCTGTAATTGATGCAAAAAGAGCCCCAACCAAGTATTGAGTGCAATTACTGAACATACAATTCAGTAGGCCAACATTTCGGATTTTAAAATCACATTTCAAGCTTGTGATATAAAGTATTCTAATTTACAAAGAGAATGACTTTTTGGGTTTTCATTGGCTGTAAGCCATAATCATCAACATTAACAGAAATAAACACTTGAAAAAGATCACTCTGTTTGTAATGACTCTATATAATATGAGTTTAAATTTTTGTATTGAAGAACTGAAATAAATTAACTTTGTGATGATATTCTAATTTTGTGAGATGCACTTGTATTTCTTTTGAATCTTCCATACACAACTTTGAATCTTCTTCATGATACAATGGCATAAAGCCACTGCCAGATACCCCTGCCAGTGAATTGCCTATCTAAGAACAATAGAATCCAGTGAGTTAAAATCCAACTACCCAAAAACTTTTTTCTGCTGACATTTGAGAATTGGACACCCCAATACACATTAATTGGTTTACCTATCCCTCTACAATTGACAGACATTAATTTATTTTGTTTTGTCACAGGCTTAGATCTAAATTAGTTCCTGTAAGACTGATAGTACTGTAGTTTGATGCAGACAGCCCTGTGCATACTCCTTTCAGAGAAACTCTGATTTGTCTCTCCTTAGCTCCAACAAAACTCACTCTCTTCAGCTTCCCCAGCTGACTGAGAGAGGTAAACGTGAACATATATCCTGCATCTTGACATAGATATCCAGGTGTATGTAATCAGGACCGTAAGTGCTAGGTTTTAATTTTGTCCTAGCTGGCTTTACAACAGTACTAACGTTTTTTTTCTATCTAATAACTATTGAGACCACTGTTTTGTTTCAATAGTCACGTGCAGATGGCTTGTAAGCAAAGTCAGGGACTGCTGCAACATCAGTGGAGAATTAATGTTAGTTGTTTTTAGAATATTTGCAGCAGATTTTAAGAAATCAGACAGTGCTTCTATGCTCTTGCTGGCATGTCATTGGATTACTCATAAATACACTGATTATGAGGTAATGTACTTCTAACAAAGATGATGATATAAAGTTTGCATACCGTATCTTTCGCTTTGTACGACGCACTTTTTTCCCCAAAATTTTTGGGGAAATGGGGGTGTGTCTTACAATGCGGATATACTGCTTACCTTTACTGTTGCTGCAGGCTGGGATGAGGAGGTGTCTGCCGCCGCTGCCCAGAATGTCTGCCACTGCGGAGGCTCTGCCTACATTTCATGAAAGGCCAGAGCCCCCCGGCAGTCCGTCCATGCTTTCTTGTGTGGTGGATTTCGGGAAAATGGCTACCGGAGGTGGCGCATGCGCTGATGGAGATCTCAGGACCAAGATCTCAAGAGATGAGATCTCAGTGCTGAAATCTCATCTCCCGAGATCTTGGCAGCTATCTTCCCAAAGTCCACTGCACAGGTAAGCATGGAAGAATTGCCGGGGGGCTCTGGCCTTTCATAAAATGTCAGCAGAGCCCCCCAGCAACGAAGATGCCTGCATCACCGCCAGAGATGCCAGCATCACCGGAGCCCCCCGCAGCACAGGACATCTGCTGCACACCCCCTCATCCCAGCCTGTGGCCTGCATCATTGCTCCAATCTTGCCTCCTCCAGCAGCGACCCTGGGACTCTGCTTCACCAAAGCCACCACCCCGGTAAGCAATAAGATGCCTGAATTATAAGAAGCACCACCATTTTATTAAAAATTTTTTTACTATTTTACGCCTCAAAATTTTTGGTGCGTCTTATAATCTGGAGCGTCTTATAAAGCAAAAAATATAATATTTCATAAAATTTAATTTGAAGCAAAGCAGGTTGGCTTGTGTAGTTACTCCAAGAAAGGGCAGTTTTTTAGATGTTACACATATTTCTTGCTCACTGTTTTTCAAGATCTCAGCTTTTTTCATTGCTCCCTCCCATAAATCTACAACATTGAGAGAGAATAAATTCAAAAAGATTTTTTATAACTTGCTCTGCTAGAATTCAGCAAGACTGTGGCTGACTGATTTACATTTTACATTGAATTGTAGAAGCCTGGCAAATGATTAAAGAAAATTAATTCTCATATCACCTCTCAACTCGTGGCCACTTTGCTGACTCTCATACTGTCTTCGACACTTCTTACAGCCACCACACAGTGAAAAAGTTACATCTCTGGTCATACATGTTGTAAGTTCACAACTACATTGTGATGTCAGGACATGTCTCACAACCTTATAAAGCGCATTCTAGGCCGGAACATTCCTTTGTCTATTTGTGGCGGGATGATCTGCTCTAGTGTTAACATGCCTGTGATTTTAGCATGTGGTGTCATTTAGAAGAGAGGCCTATGGGTGATAGTGAGCAACAGATTTGAGTGGTGAGGTATTAGTTGTGTTTTTTGTTTTCATTTTGCATCTTATTCAGAATTAATAAATATTAGGTTTAGCATCCCATGAAAAAAAGGTCACCTTGCTTAAGAATGGGCCAATTTATGCGCTAAGTACCTTCAATTTTAAAAAAAAAGTATAATTTTAAAAAAGTATAATCTACATAGCAGTAATGCAGTTCAAATTTCATATATTCAATGTTGCATACATCTTAACGCTTGCAGAGTGCTGCTGTAATCTCTTGATTGTTTGTGTGTGCGTGTGTATATATACACTGCTCACAAAAAATAAAGGGAACATTTAAACAATAGAATATAACTCCAAATTAAATCAAACTTCTGTGAAATCAAACTGTCCACTTAGGAAGCAACGCTGTTTGACAATCAATTTCACATGCTGTTTTGCAAATGGAATAGACAACAGATGGAAATTATTGGCAAATATCAAGACACCCCCTATAAAGGAGTGGTTCTGCAGGTGGGGACTACAGACCACTTCTCAGTACCAATGCTTTCTGGCTGATGTTTTGGTCACTTTTGAATGTTGGTTGTGCTTTCACACTTGTGGTAGCATGAGATGGACTCTATAACCCACACAAGTGGCTCAGGTAGTGCAGCTCATCCAGGGTGGGTACATCAATGTGAGCTGTGGAAGAAGGTTTGCTGTGTCTGTCAGCGTAGTGTCCAGAAGCTGGAGGTGCTACCAGGAGACAGGCCAGTATGCCAGGAGATGTGGAAGGGGCCGTAGGAGGGCAACAACCCAGCAGCAGATCTGCTACCTCACCTTTGTGCAAGGAGGAACAGGAGGAGCACTGCCAGAGCCCTGCAAAATGACCTCCAGCAGGCCACAAATGTGCATGTGTCTGCACAAATGGTAAAAACCGACTCCATGAGGATGGTCTGAGGGCCCGACATTCACAGATGGGGTTGTGCTCACAGCCCAACACCGTGCAGAACGCTTGGCATTTGCTACACAACACCAGGATTGGCAAATTTGCCATTGGCGCCCTGTGCTCTTCACAGATGAAAGCAGATTCACACTGAGCACATGTGACAGACGTGACAGAGTCTGGAGATGCTGTGGAGAGCGATCTGCTGCCTTCAACATCCTTCAGCATGACCAGTTTGGCAGTGGGTCAGTAATGGTGTGGGGTGGCATTTCTTTGGAGAGCCACACAGCCTACATGTGCTTGCCAGAGGTAGCCTCACTGCCAATAGGCACCGAGATGAGATCCTCAGACCCATTGTGATACCATATGCTGGTGCGGTTGGCCCTGGGTTCCTCCTAATGAAGAACAATGCCGGACCTCATGTGGCTGGAGTGTGTCAGCAGTTTGTGCAAGATGAAGGCATTGAAGCTTTGGAATGTCCCGCCCCATCCCCCAGACCTGAATCCGATTGAACACATCTGGGACATCATGTCTCACACCATCCACCATCGTCACATTGCACCACAGACTGTCCAGGAGTTGACGGATGCTTTAGTCCAGTTCTGGGAGGAGAGACTAGGAGACTCAGGAGACCACCTCATCAGGAGCATGCCCAGGCGTTGTACTGTAGGGAGGTCATACAGGCACGTGGAGGCCACACACACTACTGAGCATCATTTCCATGTCTTGAGGCATTTCCACTGAAGTTGGATCAGCCTATCACTTCACTTTTCACTTTGATTTTGAGCATCATTACAACTCCAAACCTCTGTGGGATATTAGTTGTGATTTACGTTGATAATTTTTAGGTTTTATTGTTCTCAACACATTCCACTATGTGATGAATAAAGATTTGCAACTGGAATATTTCATTCAGTGATATCTAGGATGTGGGATTTTAGTGTTCCCTTTATTTTTTTGAGCGGTATATATATATATATATATATATATATATATATATATATATAATCATAATTAATATTATTTGGAACAATTAATTTTCTAAAAAGAAAAAAGATCAGTCATAGCTGCATAATGCAGTCATCATTCAATGTTGCTCATTTGATCAAAAAGTCTCTGAAACAACTTGGGGGTGGAATATAAACATTCAGTCTTCCTTTTATGATATTTTGGAGGCTAAGTTTTTAATATGTTATTGATAAAATACTAGAGGCCACACACAATGCTGTGCATCATTTTGGCTTGTTTTAAGGACATTACATTCCACTTTAATTTTTTGTGTGTGACTCCAAATCCAGACCTCCATTGGTTAATAAATTTGATTTCCATTGATGATTTTTGTGTGATTTTGTTGTCAGCACATTCAACTTTGTACAGAACAAAGTATTCAATGAGAATATTCAATTCATTCATTCAGATCAAGGATGTGCTATTTGAGTGTTCCCTTTATTTTCTGAGCAGTGTATATTTGTATATATTTAACTTTCAAAACACCTCAACATAAATATTATCAAAAATGATTAATTAAAAAAAAAATAGACAGTAATGAAGATGCAGTCCTTCTCTCTGAACTTCATCACCGGAAATTGGATAACAACTTTTTTTTTAATCATAAATGTACAATTTCAGGCAGAATAATTAACTGTTCTGCAAAAATAAACACCCTGTGTGACCAAAAGAGTTAAATATGGATGTTAAAGTGACAGTTGATTTATATTCAATTCTATTTCATAGGAATCAGACGCACAAAAACATTAATTTGATGTTTTCATTTGGAGAATTGACTGTGGACTCGACCCATATTTTTTTCAAAGAACAGACAATTATTTTTCCATCATAGTAGCTTTTTAATAATTAAAGTCGAATAAATGGTTTTCGCAATAGCATTGAATGGCGAGAGTCTGCAGTAAAGTGATAAGTGCTAATTATGTCTCTTACTCCGTTTCATCCATTGAATTCTTTCATATCATTTCATTTCATATCAGAATCAATTTTGTATTCATAGAAACACGGTACCCAAATAAATTGAGTGCCAATCCAGAGCTTCCTTTACCAGTTTACCCATAATGCACATTCACAACACCATTGCACAATAATTGCTTTTCATTCCTGTACGGTAATACCTTCCCTGCGTGTTGGACATACACTGGCGTACAGCCTAATGTGGCAGTTGCTATTTTCCTTCCTTCTATAATATGTCAGTGTTTGCTGTATTTAATCTGATTTTAGACAATTTTTTTAAAATAAACATTTGCTTTGCCAAGAAACTGTGAATGTATGACAGTATGGTTAGGAAATATCTGCTGAATGGAACAGAGGCACCTTGCAAAAGTCTTATTATCGCGATGCCAATCGTCTACAGTTATATGGCTGTTGCCCAGTGTTATCGGAAAGATTGTGGCCGCCCAGTGATTGTGTCTCCTTAGCCTCATTTTACTACCATACTAACATTTTTCAACAAAACCATCCATTTGGGGCTTTAACGACGAGTGTGTCTTACCCAAATTATTAAAAATACATGTCTGTATTTTTCAAGACAGGAGTTTCTTAAAGTATATGTTGCAAAATTAAAATGCGACAATAATATTAGCAGTTGGACAAATTAAATTGAACCTTTGATCATGTAAGTTCAATCCCGATCTGCAGGGATTATGTTTTAGAGCAGGGGAGCTGAATGGATTGATACATAGTTTTGTGAGAAAAAAAAGTCAATATAACCTGTGTTTTCATCATTAAAGCCTCATCTCGTTCTGGGATTTTCAGTCCAGTGGGCGGTTCTATCAGTGATTGACAGTTTTCTCCGCATGCCCACTTATAGAGCATGCTGTAACATTGGGAACACATTAACCTATGCAAGGATGAATGCAGGGATTCTTGCCTCTTAGTTACTCACCCTGTGTTGGTGTTTTTTTTCAATTGTGACATACAGATTTATTAACTATGTGATACACAGGATTATGCCTTATATTCTCCTTTGTCACTTGCCCAGGTGAATGTACTCCCATTTTTACAGCACATAATGCGTGATATATAATATACATCCCTCTCCCCCTCACCAGTTGTTAACTATTTTTTTAACAATAAAGTATATATTTCTTCATTACTTTTGACCAGTTTGTCATCCCTTTCTTCTTTTTTTGCTCATTCATGTAGTATGATGATACGTCTGTACTAGTCCAGTGTACATCTACACATGGTTTTTCTATACATTTTTTATTTAAGCATTTTACTGAGATTATTTGTACCATGTGTGATTGTCAAATAAGTTTTCTATGCACACTTATAGAAAGAAAGCTGTCAGTCTCTAATTGGACTGCCCACTGGACCAAAAATCCCCCAAAGAGCAAAGGACTAAATGATTAAACATAGGTTATACTGATTTTTTTTCTAACAAAACTATACATCATTCTCTTGATATTTGCAGGTCCCCATAAATTCAAACAATTTACAATTCACTATCCCACACCATGTTATATTTCACACAGTGCAGAAGATTGCAGTAACTAGAGAGGGCACCAATGACATCAGGAGTGTCTATGTGGGCTTTTCCATAATGCCTTGCTGCTGCCACATCACTTGACCTAGCGCAGCCAATCAGGGAATCTATAAGAGCCACTAAAAAAGATGAGTCAGCCGAGAATCAATTTTTGAATTTTAAAGAATAGGGATAGGAGGTCAGAGCGTTTAGTTAATTACATAAAGGGATAGAAAAAAGCTGTGCTCTGTTATTAAATGTTACCAGTCATTTCTATGGTGAGATCATTTGGACGTTACTAAGGCTATGCTTGGGTTAATATGAAAAAGATTAGATATACAGTGCCTTGCAAAAGTATTTGGCTCCCTGGAACTTTTCAACCTTTTCTCACACATCATGCTTCAAACGTAAAGATACCAAATGAAAATTTTGGGTGAAGAATCAACAACAAGTGCAACACAATTGTGAAGTTGAATGAAATTTATTGGTTATTTTAAATTTTTGTGAAAATTCAAAAACTGAAAAGTGGGGCGTGCAATATTATTCAGCCCCTTTACTTTCAGTGCAGCAAACTCACTCCAGAAGTTCATTGTGGATCTCTGAATGATCCAGTGTTGTCCTAAATGCCTAATGATGATAAATATAATCCACTTGTGTGTAATCAAGTCTCCGTATAAACGCACCTGCTCTGTGATAGTCTCAGGGTTCTGTTTGAAGCACAGAGAGCATCATGAAGACCAAGGAACACAATAGGCAGGTCCGTGATACTGTTATGGAGAAGTTTAAAGTCAGATTTGGATACAAAATGATTTCCAAGACTTTAAACATCCCAAGGAGCACTGTGCAAGCGATCATATTGAAATGGAAGGAATATCATACCACTGCAACTCTACAAGACCCGGCCGTCCCTCTAAACTTTCATCTCAAACAAGGAGAAGACTGATCAGAGATGCAGCCAAGAGGCCCATGATCAGTCTGGATGAACGTCAGAGATCTACAGCTGAGGTGGGACAGTCTGTCCATAGGACAACAATCAGTCATACACTGCACAAATCTGGCATTTATGGAAGAGTGGCAAGAAGAAAGCCATTTCTCAAACATATCCATAAAAAGTGTCATTTAAAATTTGCAACAAGCCACCTGGGAGACACACCAAACATGTGGAAGAAGGTGCTCTGGTCAGATGAAACCAAAATCAAACTTTTTGGCAACAATGCCAAATGATATGTTTGGCGTAAAGGCAACACAGCTCATCACCCTGAACACACCATCCCCACTGTCAAACATGGTGGTGGCAGCATCATGGTTTTGGGCCTGCTTTTCTTCAGCAGGGACAGGGAAGATGGTTAAAATTGATGGGAAGATGGATGGAGCCAAACACAGGACCATTCTTGAAGAAAACCTGTTGGAGACTGCAAAAGACCTGAGACTGGGACAGATATTTGTCTTCCAACAAGACAATGATTCCAAACATAAAGCAAAATCTACAATGGAATGGTTCACAAATAAACGCATCCAGGTGTTAGAATGGCCAAGTCAAAGTCCAGACCTCAATCCAATCGAGAATCTGTGAAAAGAGCTGAAAAATGCCGTTCACAAGCGATCTCTATCAAACCTTACTGAGCTCGAGCTGTTTGCCAAGGAAGAATGGGCAAGAATTTCAGTCTGTCGATGTACAAAACTGATAGCGACATACCCCAAGTGACTTGCTGCTGTAATCGCAGCAAAAGGTGGCGCAAAAAAGCATTAAGTTAAAGGGGCCGAATAATATTGCACGCACCACTTTTTCTCCTTCAGGCCCTGGGATCCATATTCATGTAAAAAATAAAGAATTAAAATAAAAAATATGGATATACTCACCCGTCCGGCGGCCCCTGGACCTTACCGATGTAACTGGCAGCCTCCATTCCTAAGAATGAGGAGTTTAGGACCTTCGATGACGTCGCGGCTTATGATTGGTCGCGTGACCGCTCATGTGACCGCTCACGCGACCAATCACAAGCCGTGATGTCATCGCAGGTCCTAAACTCCTCATTCTTAGGAACGGAGGCTGCCGGTTACATCGGTAAGGTCCAGGGGCCGCCGGACGGGTGAGTATATCCATATTTTTTATTTTAATTCTTTATTTTTTACATGAATATGGATCCCAGTGCCTGAAGGAGAGTCTCCTCTCCTCCAGACCCTGGGAACCATACACTGGGAACTTCCGATTCCGATATCACAAAAATATCGGAACTCGGTATCGGAATTCCGATACAGCAAATATCGTCCGATATCCGATACTTGCGGTATCGGAATGCTCAACACTATTCTTCACCAAAAACTTACATTTGGTATCTTTATGTTTGAAGCCTGATATGTGGGAAAAGGTTGAAAAGTTCCAGGGAGCCGAATACTTTCGCAAGGCACTGTAGTTTGAGGAGACCTCAGAGTGTTAGACAAGTTTTTTCAGGGCTATTCATGGCAAATCCATTCACTTCAAATCAAACTTTTTAGATAAATATGATGAGTTTGGCAAATTCAAATTTCAAAAGATTTGATCATTTCTAAGCCTCAACCTTCTAGAAGAATTTGATTTGTTCAGTGCCATTTGTCTCATGGCAACATCTGTCTTGTCTTTCTATGCATATACTGTATTATAGTAGTGTACAATGTTGGAAAATATGTTTAGTAAACTTGATGGACCCCACCAAGAGATAGGTAAACTTCTAGGTAGATTTATAACCATTCATCTGAAAATGAATACATGAATTCATGAAACTGGCCATGTTTCATAAAATCAGAATAGGGCCAAAATGCATGTACAGCTTGTAAAATATGTACATAACATGTTACCAATTTTCAAAATAAATGGTAAATATATTTTTAAATTTACTAATGACATGAGATTATCACCAGATTTTGGTAGCAACCCATCTAAGGGTACCGTCTCACATTGGCACTTTGATCGCTACGAAGGCACGATCCGTGACGTTCCAGTGATATCCATACGATATCGCTGTGTCTGACACGCAGCAGCGATCAGGGACCCTGCTGAGAATCATATGTCGTAGTAGATCATTTGGAACTTTCTTTCGTCGCTGGATCTCCCACTGTCATCGCTGGATCGGTGTGTGTGACACCGATCCAACGATGCGTTCGCTTGTAACCAGGGCATGTTTACCCTGGTTACCATTGTAAATGTTAAAAAAAACAAACAGCACATACTCACATTCCGGTGTCCGTCAGGTCCCTTGCCGTCTGCTTCCCGCACTGACTGACTGCCGGCCGTAAAGTGAAAGCACAGCACTTGGCTGTACTGAAAATTTCAGTAGTTTAGAAATTTTGCAATAATAGTTGCATAGGTCTTGAGACAGCTCACTAGTTTTACCCATCATGAGATGTTTCTTGTGTTGCACATTGGTGATGAGACTCCTTTTTATAGCCCATGAGTTGAACCAGCTGATATTTGCACGATTGCTTTCTTATTACTGTTAGTTTTCATCTGGTTTCTTGACTTTCCATGGCTTTTTGCACCTTTCTTTCTTCATGTGTTCAGACTTTTTCCCTGTGTTTTTTCTAATTTTTCCACATAACCTAATTCATGGACATCTATGGTTTGATTTATTTGCCGGTGTGGATTGGTTGGGTGAGAATTTCATGTCAATATCACCTTTTGAAATATATTCACTTAGAAAATTGGTGACATGTTCAAAACTTATTTCACCTGCTGTACATTTGAAAATATATTTAACTGGGCAAAAAATTTTCTAACATTTTACTAACAGTATGAGTTATACCATTATCAAAATGTGATGTCCGCCACATTTTTCAGGATTGCCCCATTAATACTCTAATAATGCTATTCCTTTGCAAATGGATGCATTTATTCAACATCTCTCCTAATTTCAATTCCCAACATGGAAAACATCATTACTTTTTTACTACCATAAAGTAATTAAGTGGTGTGGTGTCTTTTGAATTATTAGGTTTAAGTAATTAATAGCAAATGCTTAATGTTCCTTAACTATAGCAGTTAGATTATTCTAGTTAATTAAAGACAGAGAGAAGCTGTTCATTTTCATGGAGTCATTTTTGTAATTTTGCTAATATTAAGTTAACGTATGTTAGATGAAAAAATTAGAAAATTAAAGTTCTTAAATGCTCAATATATTTACAAAACATTTTATGATTTTGAAGAATTACAGATTTGGTAAAAAGATGTTAAACATTTTTAAGTTAGGGGTAATCAGGATTAGATACAGATAAAATAACGTTTAATATTCAATATTAAAATATGAATAGCAATACCTCGCAATGGCATATGCAGATATTAAAGTGGTAAAGTAAACCAAGCTCAATTAAAAAATGGTTATATCTTACCTTTAGAAGTTTTCGATTGGCAAAATCATCATGCAGGAGGGAGAAAAGAGAAATAAAGTCCAACAGGTAAAAGTACATAGCCTGTCATGCCCAGTGCAATTTTTTTCATACTGACAAGGACTGTGCCCAAATTAGACCTATCCCTGTAAAATGTCCTTGTAGAAACCCTCCCAAACCTAGGTCACACTTGATCACTGTCCTTGTCAGGACGGGAGATATGGCATTGGGCATGACAGGGAATGTAGTTTTACCTGTCTATTTTCCTTGTATCCCTTCTGCATGATATTTCGAAAATTTCTAATGGTAAGATCCAACCATTTTTTAATTGAGCACTGGTTCACTTGATCACTTTAATGATTGCATATACAATTGCGAGGTATTGGCTATTCATATTTTAATCTTAAATATTAAAAGTCATATTTTATCTATATCTGATCCTGCTTACCCCTACTTAGATTGGTTGGCTTCTTGTACTCCTAGTGGGTTTTGCTCATCTGATATATTTTAAGTTATCTTAAAATAATATAGAAATGTGAATTATTTTCAAACTTTATGTTGTGCAATAGTAAGAATGTGGAGACTTTCATGAACATTTACAGTGGTTAGAGTGTATGGTATACATACCTTCACTGGAAGCAGTAATACAATCTGTTCAATCTCTAAAAGCCAATAAATGATAACTAAAAAATCTGAAGCTCACTGAAACTATTACGTTCTGTAAAAGTCTATGGAAATCCTACAGTATTAGACTAGGGTCACACCAGCATATATTCTCTCATGCAAGAGAATTGGGTCGATTATTTTTATGACACTCAGATCAGACTCTGACCATACTGATCATAGATTGATCCTATTTCCTCAGATGAAAAATAATTCTCCATCTTCTTCATTGATATCAGTCCGTAAAAAGCAAAGTGCACTCATGTCTTCATAGTGGAGTCCATTGGCTTTCACTGACTTACATGGCTGAGTTCGATCAGAATATTGTATCCAACTCAGGCACGATGCAATTTTTTCCTTGGACAAAAACTTGGACACTTGCACTGCCACTTAGAATAAAATTGTTCGAAGTACAACCCAAAGTTTTGTCAGTTCGCACTCGGACCGAAAATACAGTCATCTCCACGAGCCTTTAGTAATATTAATAATTTTGCAATAGTTGCTTAACTTTTCATTGCAGATGGAGTAAAGAGTCCCAAAGAAATCTTTTGATAGTCCATATGGCTTGGTTTGTGGCATCATTTATAACTGACTTTGGCTCGGTAATGAATGGAATATTTTTGTCTTATTGCTTTTTCATTTTCCAATATATCTAAAAAAAACTTAAAAGAAACAATTAGGATAGAAACCAATTTGCAATTTAAATTTTCTCCATCCATTACAAATCTCTCAATACAATGGGAAATTTGGCTATACTGACCTCAGCATCAGGAGGTGAACAGGGTCATTGACATCACATCTACAGATATCACCTACCTTTCTTACTCAGGTGAAAAGTGAGATGGGCAGTGCAAATTACATTTACTTGTGATGATTAATGAGCCTCAGATTGCCATTTGCATTATGCTATGTGCTACAGACAACTTTTTAAGTAATGATACCTGTTTGAAAAAAATCTTTTGCCTTGCATCAGGGCGTCAGCAGAAAAAACTGGCTTGGAACAACACCACAGAACTCCATTGATTACTAAAATGCAACATTCATGAGCTCCACATACATTAAGACATATGTGAAATTTAATTGGGAAATTTGATGAAAATTAGAACAGGCTTAATTTTTATAGTATTTATTCAAAAATGTGTTTTATTATATTATATTTGTCCTGTACAAATGACTTTGTAATTCATGGTAGACAACTGGATGTAGTTTTGGATAGATTTAACTGTTGGTAATTTTTTCTAAAGTTCAACCATTTAAAAAAAAAGTTTTAAAAAGCTGTATTTTCACAAGTTTTTAGGCTTTGGATTTGAAAAGATGCTCTCCTATCCCATGACTGAAGAGCACTTTTATGTGGGATGTTCCGATTCTCATTCTCATGGCACTGGTTCAATGCCTACAAGATGCTACCTATAACTATCATCTGACAATACCCTTTAATACCCATTGTTGGAGATGACTCCGGTCCCTACATAAACATAGTAGGCTAAAAAAAAGAAAATAAAATCTGCAACCTGAAAGCCGCAAGTATTCTCATTTTACGATTACCATCTATTAGGTATAGTGTAGATCAGCCACAAAAAGCAACTAATTCTACGGGAATCTGTATGTTTTTAAAGGAAACCCCTCAAGAAAATGCTATCAACTTGCAGATACGGGGGGGCATCTGCAGGTTAATAGTATTCTGAACCTGCTCGGCACCCACACTCATAGCCCTGCTATCGGGAGGAAATTAACTTTATTTATCCTTCAATCACAAGGGTGGCACCAGCGCAGTTTCAGTCACTGCTTTGTGTGTAAACAGCACCGGCTGTAGCCACACCCCCAGCACTGACTGACAGCAGGATCAGCATTAGGGATGACAGTCAGTGCCGGGGTGTGCGGTTACAGTTGCCGCTTATGATCAGAGTGGTCCCACCCCTATTACTGGAAGAACAAGGCTGTCTGGAGGAATAAAGTTAATATTCTCCCAGCAAAGGGGCTCTAAGTGAAGGAGTCAGACTGGTTCAGAGTGATGTTAACCTGCAGACTAACCCCTAGTAGCTCTGAGCATTATGTAATCCTTCAAATCACCCCTAGTAGCTCTGTAGAGTAATTTAATACTTAATGCTATGCATCCCCAAGGATTATATTTGATCACTGTTTATCCCAGCTGCGGTTTACATCCTTGCAAACCATTTATTAAACCATTTGAGCAAAAACAGACAGTAGTTTAACTCATATCAGACACTATTGAGTAAATGAAATATCAGCTTATTCATGAAAATGAAGGAGATCATAATATTTCTCTGTTTACATTGTCAAATGTTTTATAGAAACTGTCAATGAAACTTCAGGCAGGCTTAGTCAGTATACAGATACCTAAATATAGATCAGAACAATTCAAGCAAACTGCGCCAATTATCATAAATTGGGCTTAATTAGCTCAAAGAAATGTTCTTCCTGCCACTATTCATTTTTTAGTCTTTATGCAGTTTTCTCTTCTTGAAATGTAAGCTTACCTTAAAGGTAAATTTTTTCCTTAATTTGAATTGATGCAAATGTTCACAATAGTTTTACTGTGTGTAAATGAAAGGTAGCATATTTTCCTATAGTTTATGGTATGTCATTTTATATTTTTAGTGTCCAGTTAAAGCTAATATCACGTGGAACGTGTGCCATGGCACCAAGATATTCTATAAAATTAAGAAAAATTTGAATTCCATCTGCACATATATTTCTGAATGAGTTTTATTATTTCAAAAGATTTTGGGGGCTATAGTAGTAAAGGCTTATTTGTAGCTTCACAACTTATCATCCGTTATGATCAGTGATGATTTGCTGATTGCTCTCACATGCTCCATTAAAATGAGGCAATGACCACGCATGTGCATCACTACTTCCTTCATTATCTATGGCAGTAGTCCTCAACCTTTCTTACCTTGACCCTGATAGAAAGTCATGATCCACATTCAGAACCTCCTATCAGCTCCTGCTCTCCATCTTGCCAACACTAGTGGCACAAACAGCCGGAGGCAACACAGAATGAACAGGGCCTCTGTGCATGTACAGGTTATGGGCATTTTGTTGACAAATATTGTGTGTGACAGAAGCTCTGTGCTGGTTTGAAGGCTGAAATGGGGCCTCTTACCTCTTGGAACCCTGTGTGGCTTTGCAGGTTTCACCAAAGGTATGTCAGCCCCTGATGACAGCCCCCATTACTGGTTTAATGATAGTCAAAGCTTCAACATAGAAATCAATCTAAGGCAGTATTCATAGATCCACGGGTTTCCATCTTACCTACTTTTGGTATTCTTGCATCTTTCTCTCCCTCCACACTATCCCATCCAGCTTCAAGCACCTCCTCTGACTGACAGTATCATTCTATACCAAGGCCAGTACATTCTCCTATAGATCTGCTATTCTGTATGGGGCTACTCCCAAAAGTCATCTGTACATCTGCTCTTTATAGCTGTTTTTAAGACCTGGTGGTAATGTACCAAACTGACAGACAGCCACAAGCCACACACCAAGCCTCACAAGTCACATGTGGCTCCCGAGTTATAGGTTGGGAACCCCTGGTCTATAGTAAGGCTTCTCAATCTTTTCTTCTTTTGCCTAACAAGATACACCAAATATGCTAAAAAGATTACAGCAGCACAGAAGACGCTGAAACACTACATTATTTTTGGATGATATAAAAAACTACAGTACGTAATTTAGATCAAATGAAATACAGTAAGTATCAGTGATTGGCCACAACAGTGCGTGACATCATTGTGACAATATGATCACTGAAGCAGCAAAGAAAATAAAAGTGGGGCAAATTACACAATGCACTGCTATAGTCCATTATTTTACTTGTTGTTTTCATAATGCCATAAACCATGTATATCATTTCCAAATTATCTTAATTATTGGCTCCAAAATTGCATTACATCTTTGTAGACAATAATTAATTTTGCTTTGATTTAATCACTGATGTGGCACTGAAAAAAATACAGAAGATGGTCAAAAACACACATGGCACGGCTACACTTTATTATTTTACATTCAATTTTTGGATGGTATGTATTACCTTCTTAGTAGTGTTGAGCATTCCGATACTGCAAGTATCGGGTATCGGCCGATACTTGCTGTATCGGAATTCCGATACCGAGATCCGATATTTTTGTGATATCGGGTATCGGTATCGAAACAACATTAATGTAAAAATGTGTAAAAGAGAGAATTAAAATAAAAAATATTGCTATACTCACCTCTCCGACGCAGCCTGCACCTTACCGAGGGAAGCGGCAGCGTTCTTTGTTTAAAATTTGCGCTTTTCTTTCCTTTACGTGAGTCCCGGCTTGTGATTGGTTGCGTGCCGCCCATGTGACCGGGACGCAACCAATCACAGCAAGCCGTGACGTAATTTCAGGTCCTTCAGGATTTTAAAATTACGTTCCGGCGTTGTGATTGGTTGCGTCGCAGTCACATGGGAGACGCAACCAATCACAGCAAGCCGTGACGTAATTTCAGGTCCTTAAGGATTTTAAAATTACGTCCCGGCTTTGTGATTGGTCCGCGTCCCGGCAATTTTAAAATTTTAAAATGCGCGCGTGTCCAGCCTCCCGGCTTGTGATTGGTTGACCGCGGCGCAACCAATCACAAGCCGGGACGTCACGGGAGGCTGGACACGCGCCCATTTTAAAAAGCGCGCGTGTCCAGCCTCCCGTGACATCACGGCTTGTGATTGGTTAATGGCGGCCATGTTGCCGGGACGCGGACCAATCACAGCAAGCCGTGACGTAATTTCGTCACGGCTTGCTGTGATTGGTCCGCGTCCCGGCAACATGGCGCCGTGACCAATCATAAGCCGGGACGTCACTGGAGGCTGGACACGCGCGCTTTTTAAAATGGGCGCGTGTCCAGCCTCCCGTGACGTCCCGGCTTGTGATTGGTTAATGGCGGCCATGTTGCCGGGACGCGGACCAATCACAGCAAGCCGTGACGTAATTTCGTCACGGCTTGCTGTGATTGGTCCGCGTCCCGGCAACATGGCCGCCCTGACCAATCACAAGCCGGGACTTCACGTAACCAAGTAAAAGCGCGAATTTTAAACAAACAACGCTGCCGGTTCCCTCGCTGAGGTCCAGGCTGCGTCGGACAGGTGAGTATAGCGAT
Source organism: Ranitomeya variabilis (assembly GCF_051348905.1). NCBI lineage: Eukaryota > Metazoa > Chordata > Amphibia > Anura > Dendrobatidae > Ranitomeya > Ranitomeya variabilis. Next base: position 528,912,665 of record NC_135237.1, on the reverse strand, counting down.
ATTTTTTATTTTAATTCTTTCTTTTACACATTTATATGGATCCCAGGGCCTGAAGGAGAGTTTCCTCTCCTTCAGACCCTGGGAACCATCAGGAATACCGTCCGATACTTGAGTCCCATTGACTTGTATTGGTATCGGGTATCGGTATCGGATTGGATCCGATACTTTGCCGGTATCGGCCGATACTTTCCGATACCGATACTTTCAAGTATCGGACGGTATCGCTCAACACTACTTCTTAGATATTATATACAGTGAATCAATTAGAAAACCATTTATAATTTCCGTTACACTTCAGAAATACTTACTACTTAGTGTTGGTATAGCACATAAAATCCCAGTAAACTACATTTAAGTTTCTGCATATCAGGTGAAAAAATGTGTAAAAGTTCACGTGATGTGAATACTTTTTAAAAGTTCTGTAAGCTATACCCTGTTAAACATTTCTTTTCAATATGTCAATTATGCAAAAATTAAGTGAAAAAATGTCTCATTATTGTATTATTTGTTTTATTATTCCTTATACCCTTAATTTTATGTTACTTTGTTTTTTCCATCCAAGTAAAAATGCATTATTCATTAAATAGCCAGTAAATTATTCACAGACGTGCTAATGGGTTTCAAAAACAATGATGTCATTTAAATTTTTGCCTTTGGAGCACTTTTAATTAAGTCTAATCAAAAGTCACAGTATAAAGTTGACATCTCTGCACTTAACGGCCTACATATTGTGATCATTGTTGGATATAATTTGTACTGTCTGTGTCAAATGCCGCAAATTACAGAAATCAAATAACATAATTATAGAAGCCACTACTTTAGTTTACTAATAATCAAGTAATTACATCAAGTACTACTGTGTCCTGTAGATTTCTCTAATCATGTACATGTCTAATGCAACAAGTGCAATATATAAGTACACACTCTTAGTGTTCTGTATATATGAATAAAGTGTTCCAAAATTATTCCTATCCGGGGCATCTTGGCTTTAAAGGGAACATGTCACATGAAAAAACACTATTAACCTGTAATTATGGGGTTAATCTGCAGGTTAGTAGCATTCTAATCTTGCCAGAGCCCGTCTTCCTCCTTCTTTACTCCTTCCGACAGTATTCAGATTTCAGTGGTGCTGGCCAGGGATCAGTTATTACTCTGTGTACAGAGATCAATGGCTGTATCCACGCCTCTGTCATTGACTGACAGCTCCCTCATCATTTGGGCCATCTGTCAGTTAGTGACAAGAGCGCCGTAAGAAGCGCTGCTCTCAATACACAGAGCGTTGTCTGAACCCGCGCTGGCACGGCCTCTGTGACTGAAACCCGATCGCTGCCAGGAGAATTAAAGTAAATCTCCTCCTGGCAGCGGGGCACAAAATGTGAGCACTGGTCCGGTTCAGAATACTATTAACCTGCAGTGTTATCCCTTATCTGTAGGCTAATAGCGGTATTTCACGCGACAGGTTCCAATTAAAGTGGCTGTTCATTTTAAACTTTTTTTTGTTGAAAAAGTACCCCGAACAATACCCTGATTATGAGGTGTACTGTTAAGTAAAGAAGTTTATATCTGCAAGACATATTTGTAGATTTAGGTCCAGGGATAAAGTTATCACTACTAATTGCTCTGGAACCTGATTAAAGTGGATCTGCCTCCAGATTTCACTTTCCAAACTGCATACATTAACCAATATCTGCCATTGAGTCAGTAGATTTTCTATATTCACTTTGACTTTAACTTTCTAAGCCAAAATCGTGGTATTTCTAAAATGAAAGTTTAAGCCCTACATGACTTATATATATATATATTTTTATATATATATATATATATATATATATATATATATATATATACTGCTTCAAAAATAAAGGGAACGCTTGAAAAACAGAATATAGCTCCAAGTAAATCAAACTTCTGTGAAATCAAACTGTTCACTTAGGAAGCAACACTGTCAATCAATTTCACATGCTGTTGTGCAAATGGAATAGACAACACATGGAAATTATTGGCAATTATTAAGACACACTCAATAAAAGAGTGGTTCTGCAGGTGGGGGCCACAGACCACATCTCAGTACCAATGCTTTCTGACTGATGTTTTGGTCACTTTTGAATGTTGGTTGTGCTTTCACACTCGTGGTAGCATGAGACGGACTCTACAACCCACACAAGTGGCTCAGATAGTGCAGCTTATCCAGCTTATCCAGGATGGCACATCAATGCGAGCAGTGGCAAGAAGGTTTGCTGTGTCTGTCAGCGTAGCGTCCAAAGGCTGGAGGCACTACCAGGAGACAGGCCAGTATACCAGGAGATGTGGAGGGGGCCATAGGAGGGCAACAACCCAGCAGCAGGACTGCTACCTCAGCCTTTGTGCAAGGAGGAACAGGGGGAGCACTGCCAGAGCCCTGCAAAATGACCTCCAGCAGGCCACAAATGTGCATGTGTCTGCACAAGCGGTTAGAAACCAACTCCATGAGGATGGGCTGAGTGCCAGATGTCCACAGATAGGGGTTGTGCTCACAGCCCAAAACCGTGCAGGACACTTGGCATTTGCCACAAAACACCAGGATTGGCAAATTCGCGACTGGTGCCCTGTGCTCTTCACAGATGAAAGCAGGTTCACACTGAGCACATGTGACAGACGTGACAGAGTCTGGAGAAGCCATAGAGAGCGATCTGCTGCCTGCAACATCCTTCATCATGACTTGTTTGGCAGTGGGTCAGTAATGGTGTGGGGTGGCATTTTTTTGGAGGGATGCACAGCCCTCCTTGTGCTTGACAGAGGTAGCCTGACTGCCATTAGGTACCGAGATGAGACCCTCAGACTCCTTGTGAGACCACATGCTGGTGCGATTGGCCATGGGTTTTTCCTAATGCAAGGACAATGCCAGATCTCATGTGGCTGGAGTGTGTAAGCAGTTCCTGCAAGGTGAAGGCATTGAAGCTATGGACTGGTCCACCCATTCCCCAGACCTGTATCTGATTGAACGCTTCTGAGGCATCATGTCTCGCACCATCCACCAATGTCACGTTGCACCACAGACTGTCCAGGAATTGGCGGATGCTTTAGTTCTGGTCTGGGAGGAAATCCCTCAGGAGACTATCCGCCACCTCATCAGGAGCATGCCCAGGTGTTGTAGGGAGGTCATACAGACACATGGAGGCCACACACACTACTGAGCATCATTTCCTTGTCTTTAAGCACTTCCACTGAAGTTGGATCAGCCTGCAACTTCATTTTTCATTTTGATTTTGAGCATCATTCCAACTCCAGACCCCCATGCTTGCTCCAGCGCTGAACACACATCTTTTCACATGACAGCTGATTTGGTATTGCTGCATTGAGAAACACCCGATCTATAAAAAAATGTAAAAAAATAAATCCCGGTAAACGGCATAGCAATAAAAAAACCCACCAAAATTACATTTTTTGGTCACTGCAACATTGCAGTGAAATGCAATAACTGGCTATCAAAATATTGTATCTATCCCAAAATAGTATAAACAAAATGTCACCTCAGGGCACAAAAAATAAGCCCTCAATCAGACCCAGATCATGACAAATGGAGACGATACAGGTCTCAAAATGTGGCACTTTTTTTTGCATAATTTGGATATTTTTTTCACCACTTAAATAAAAAATAAACTATATATGTTATATCTACAAATTCGTAATGAACTGGAGAATCATAGTGGCAGGTCAGTTTTAGCATTTAGTGAACATAATAAAAAACAACAATTGTGGAATGCAATTTTTTTGCAATTTCCCACAGTTTGGATTTTTTTCTATTTTCCAGTACAATATATAGTATAATCAATGTTGTTGTTCAAACGGACAACTCATTCCTAAAAAAACACAAGCTCTCACACAGCCATACTGATGGAAGAATAAAAAAAAGTTATGGCTCTTTTGAATGACGCCATTGATTTTACCATACAATGTACTGGAAAAGAGAAAAAAAATCCAAGTGGGGTGAAATTGCAAAAAAGTGCAATTCCATGATTGGTTTTTGGGGTATTTGTTTTACCATGTTCACTAAATGATAAAACTGACCCTCTATTATGATTCTCCAGGTCATTACGACTCTGTAGATGTCAAACATGTATACTTTTTTGTTTATGTGGTAAAAAAAAATCCAAAGTTCGAAAAAAAAAGGTGCTATTTTCCGAGACCCATAGTGTCTCCATTTTTAGGGATATGGGGCTGGGTGGTGGCTTATTTTCTGCATATCTAGCTGACATTTTATTGATACCATTTTGGGGTAGATACAATGTTTTGATTGCCTGTCAGTGCATTTTATTGCAAAAATCTTAATTCCTGGGTTTTGATTACTTTTCTCATTACACCGTCTACCAATCATATTAATTAATTTTATCTATTGATAGATCGGGCATTTCTGAATGCAGAGATCCCAAATGTGTGTTTTTTATTGTTTTATTTTGAAGAATTTTTAATATACTTTTAATAACATTTTGTTTTACTTTTTACTAGCTTCAACAGATTCTTTAGGAGACTTGGATCTGTGTTGTCCGATCTTGTGCTTCAGCCCTTCTATGTGTAGCTAAATCATCACCTGCTAAGAACGATGTCCACAGGTCAGCATCCATAGCAGATCAGCAATGACCAGCATGGCGGTCTTCTGCAGACCCCCATTGTCATGCCAACTGATAGGCACCTACCAGCCATGTGAAGGCTTATTTTTTGCGGGACGAGTTGTACTTTTGAACAACACCATTGGTTTTACCATGACATATACTAGAAAATGGGAAAAAAATTCCAAGTGCCGTGAAATTGCAAAAAAGTTTTGGCAGCCTGCATAGTTAGAACCTAGCACAATTTTGAAAGTATAACAGATTGTAGATGCTTTTTGTAGCCAGACAAAAATCTTTCATTTCTTGTTTGAGAGATTTTCATCCATTCGTCCTTGGAACATTCCTCCAGTTATGTAAGATTCCTGGGTGATCTTGCATGCACTGCTATTTTGAGGTCTAGTCACAGATTTTCAATGATGTTCAGATCAAATGACTGTGAGGGCCATTGAGAAACCTCCAGCTTGTTCCTTTTGAGATAGTCCATTGTGGAATTTGATGTGTATTTAGGGTGTTCATCCATTAGTAGAAGTAATCCTCTTTTCAACTTCAGCTTTTTTACAGATGCTGCTGCTTGCATCAAGAATTTGTGAACATTTTATTGAATCCATTCTTCCCTTAATCCGTCAAATTTTCCCCATGCCATTGGCTGCATCACAACCCCAGAGCATAATTGATCCACCACTATGATTAATGGTGGGCAATATGTTATTTTCCTAACATTCTGTGCCCTTTTTTTCTTAACACATAGCATTGATAAATGTGGCAAAGAGTTCTACTTTAACCTTGTTAAATGTTCTGACCAGGGGTGTCCAAACTTTTAGATGTCACAATATTTGCAGAATTTTCAAAATTTTGCCCAAATTCTGATAGTTTTACAAATAAGTACAAAAAATATAGGCCTAAATGTATCACTATCATAAAGTACAACGTGTCACGAAAAAAACTATCTCAGAATCAGTGATATACGTTAAAGTGTCTCGGAATTGTAAAATGTGTAAGGAAGGTGAAAACAAGCTTAGATGTGAAGGGGATAATACTGGCGGGCATAACACCACTCGTCTTATTGAATCGGGTTCTGTGCACTCTTAAAAACATTAATCATAAGCAAAATGTGTAGAATCAATAAAACCTGAATTTAGTTGCATAACTGGTATCTTTTCTGAATAAACTTTTTAATACATCTGATCACACCTTCCTTATATTCTAGCAGCACATAGATTATTTTCCCTGTCTTGAGGCTTTATATAAATATTCCAAAGCCTCCTCACTTTCCTAAAAATAAGTTTAATAGTCAAAAGTAAAGACTAAAATAAGGAAGTGCAGCAGCATTTTTCTCCAGTGTTTCTGTAAATGGGAAGTACAACTCATCACACTAAGAAGAGCATACCAATTCTGCACAGTTATAAAGAAAATATTCACCAAAAACTGCAAAGGAAAAAAATGGTCCATAGGTAGGATACAACATTTCAGGGGCCATTTCATATAACCCCTTCATGACCTTGGGATTTTCCGTTTTTCCGTGTTCGTTTTTCACTCCCCTCCTTCCCAGAGCCATAACTTTTTTATTTTTCTGTCAATATGGCCATATGAAGGCTTATTTTTTGCGGGATGAGATGTACTTTTGAACAACATCATTGGTTTTACAATGACGTGTACTAGAAAATGGGAAAAAAATTCCAAGTGCCGTGAAATTGAAAAAAAAGTACAATCCCACGCGTGTTTTTTGTTTTGCTTTTGCTAGGTTCACTAAATGCTAAAACTGACCTGCCATTATGATTCTCCAGGTCAGTACGAGTTCATAGACACCAATCAAATCTAGGCTATTTTGTATCTAAGTGGTGAAAAAACTTTGCTAAAAAAAAAAAAAATTGTGTCACTTCCCGATACCTGTAGCGTATCCATTTTATGTTATCTGGGGTCGGGTGAGGACTTATTTTTTGTGTGCCGCGCTGATGTTTTCAGTGATACCATTTTGGTGCAGATAGGTTCTTTTGATCACCCGTTATTGCATTTTAATTCAATGTCGCAGCGACCAAAAAAACATAATTTTGTCGTTTCAAATTTTTTTCTCTCTGTGCCGTTTAGCGATCAGGTTAATCCTTTTTATTGATAGATCGGATGATTCTGAATGCGGCGATACCAAATATGTGTATATTTGATTTTATTTTTAATGCTTTATTTTGAATGGAGGAAAGGGAGGTGATTTAAACTTTTATATTTTTTTTATTGATTTAATATTTTTTTTACTTTTGCCATGCTTCAATAGCCTCCATGAGAGGCTAGAAGTTGGAACGACTGGATCGGCTCTGCTACATAGCAGCGATCATCAGATCGCTCCTATGCAGCTGAATTACAGGCTTGCTATGAGCGCCGACCAAAGGGTGGCGCTCACAGCAAACCAGCATCAGTAACCATAGAGGTCTCAAGGATCTCTATGGTAACTATCCTGATGCATCGCTGACCCCCGATCATGTGACGGGGTCCGCGATGCGCGCATTTTCGGCAGCTTGGCCGGAAGCGGTACTTAAATGCTGCTGTGAGCGTTTGACATCGGCATTTAACTATTTAATAGCGGCGGGTGGATCACTATTCCACTCGCCGCTATTGCGTGCTAATGTCAGCTGTTCAAAACAGCTGACATGTCGCGGCTTTGATGTGGGCTCACCGCCGGAGCCTACATCAAAGCAGGGGATCTGACCTCGGACGTACTATCCCGTCCAAGGTGAGAAAGGGGTTAATATACCTCCACAGCTGCCTTTATCAAGGAGTAACACAATTGTGTTACACAAACCTATCTTGGTCAGTAGTTAGTGATTTCTGAATTAGAATAGATTTGCATATTGCTTATTTGCATAATTATTTGCACTTTCCTTTAATTAGAATCTCTTCAATGCTAACATCTCTTCATTGTATGCCTTTCTCTACATACAGTAAACAGTTTATCATCTGTCTAAAACAAAGGACAGTAATTAATTAAGGCATGATAAATTACCTCAGAATTTTGATGAATTCCACCTGTTATTTTCTGATGCTACTGTTGTTAAGATGATAAATAATTTGCTTTCACAATGACAAAGCTCTAAAATAAGAGAATGGAAAAAAATGTTGGTTGGCTGGCTTCCCCAAAAGAAAATCAATCAAGTATTTTTTTTTCATGTTATGAATGTGACCTGAAATTATATTGGTTAGAACAAAATAAAAAACAATAAGAATGTTTCCAAAAGACACACAGAGGTCACTTCATTAAGGTGTTTATGACAGAAGTCAGGTGTAAAATACCTTATAGCACCACTCCACCATTTTTCTTTCAACCCTGCAGTGGTGCTACAAACGCATGATCCCCGCACCTAAAATTATACTCACCACCCGCCATCTTCGGCTCTTTCAAGTGTTGCTTTGATCCCGGTGACCAGAAATAAGAACTAACGATCACAAGCTTTCGATGCAAGTCTAAGGCCGGAGTCACACTACAGCGAGATATGTCCGAGTCTCGCAGGTTAAAACCAAGCTCTGGCACCGGCAGTCCGGAGCGGAGCATGCAGCTCCATGTATTGCTGTGCGGCTGCATGCTCCGCTCTGGAGTGCCGGTGCCAGATCTTGGTTTTAACCTGCGAGACTCTGATGTATCTCTCTGTGTGTGATCCCGGCCTAAGAGAGACAGAATGAGGTATTTAGAAGTGACCTCTGGCTCACTCCAGTCCACTGGAGTGATCAGCAGGTCACAAACTGATCAAGACTGACCGGAGCAGTGCTGATAAAAGATGAAGATGGTGACTGGTAAAGTATCAGCGTACGTATCAAGGAACATAGTTTAGAAGCACGACTTCATCTCTGCAAAAAAAAAAAATGGAGTGGTGCTTTAATAATTAACAATATTTTTGCACAACTTGGAAGTTGTGTAAAAATATGAAGACTTTTCGCATTGTCATAGTAATCATGGCCAGCTATAATATTGTTGGCATAGTTTACTAAAAAATGAATCTGAAAGAAATTAGGTGTTGTCTGCAAAGGAAACGTTTAGTTTTGCTTGAGTGCTCAGAATTCAGATTCTCTTGCAATAAACTGTGACTATTATTATTGATTTGTTTTTATCTTTATCCATAACAATATTCCTTTTTTATTGCTATTATTATTTTAGAAATAAAATGTTTGTACAGAATCCAAAATTATAGCATTTTTTTTCAGAGACAGTGACAGATCTTTTCGTACTCTCAAAATCCCTTTTAAAAGGAATCTGTCACCATGTTTTCTCCATGTAAAGTATGACCACACCATTAAGGCCTCCTTTACAGCATATTAGAAAGCTGTAAAAAAGTCCCTAATTCCCTCTGCAGATCTTAAAAAATAAATTTTTACTATACTTGAAGACGTAGGGGTCTAGTCTGATGGTCTTTATCCAGTGCCTTTTCTCTGCCTTTAATACTCCCTACTTCACGGCTTGAGGAGCGTGCAGGAGCAAAATTGGGGACACTGTGTGGGTGATGAAGGACGAGTAATCCACATGAAATAAGGAAGGAGGACTTTGATTGAAGGAAAAGAGGAGTTACCAGATTAAAACCATAGATGCCCACACCGCGCCATCTGTGAGAATAATAAAAGGTCTTTTTTGAGATCTGCAAAGTGGATTTGAGACTTTTTTACAGCATTCTAGTATGCTGTAAAGTAGTCCTTAATGGTGTTGGCCATACTTCATATGAGGAAAACCTGGTGACAGGTTCCCCTTAAGGGGAATTTAAGGCAACTCTAACATTCTATTCCATTTTATGTAAAATTGTCTATAGAAAAACTACTAACCTACATAAGATTGTTTATAATGGTGGGTTTTTATTTGTATTCCAGGTTAACAGGATTTCACCTTCCTCCACCTGTAACAAGTACTGGGTCCGTATTCTCTTTACGATTAACCAGCGACTTTGCAGTTAGTGCACATGGCTTCAAGATATATTATGAAGGTAAGAAAACATTTTTTTTTACAAAATTATAAAGTATTGATTGTATAATAAAAAGGACACATTTAAACAAGTATATGATAAAAAAACATTTTGCTTTGCTCGAAATCTAAAGTGTTGTCCACAGGATGCTTTGTTATGTAGATATTTCTCAACACTAAAGCCTATATTGAGCTTTTCAGCTTGAAAAGAAAAGAAAACAACCACATCATGCTTTAAGCTAGGAATGGTCATTTTTTTTTTGGTCTTGGGGCCACACTGAAACAATGTCAAAGGCTGTAATAGAACTGAAAGGGGAATTATTGCCTGTGACATGGAATATTGAATATCTAATAGTTCCATTTCCTTGATGTCTACGGGGGGTCCAACTTTTTATTCAATTGTAACCTATAACGTAAGAGAATATATACGGCTAGTTTATGCGAGCTACTAAAATAATTACATTTTTCACTACTCCTAACAACTACAATGAAGATATCAGCACTCACGCAAGAACACCTTATCTACTCTTCAGTAGACCATCATTCTGCCAAGACATGGGAGGCTTAGAGATGACCAGTCTACTGCTTATACTTATCCATGTCTGCCATGTGCCAGTCTATAAAACATTCATGTGAGCATCCACCAAATACAGATTGACCTGTCTGTGACCAGATGGCTAGGAGCTTTAGAGATGGCATTATTGGCCGTAAGAGACCTTTGCATGACAGATTCTGCACACTTTCTTTAGACCTTTGGTATTTATATACATACAGGATTATACATTTTTCTATGCAGTGGACCTATGATGTAAGTTTATGTCATATTTTGTGAAGGAGCTAGCAAAGACTGGGAACACATGGAGGGTCAGCTGTAGATCAATGAGGGAGGGATGTGGAGAGAAAAAACATAATTTGTGCTCATTTTCTTCTATTATAGCTGCTTCTTTATATAAAAAATGAAAGTAATTGAATAATTTAGCAGTCTAATGCAAGCTTATGTGATGCCAAGCTACTTAGGTGGGACTCAAAGGAGGCTATTTGCTGAAAATTGATTTACAGTAGACAGATAGGCTTATGCATTGGATAAAACTAAATTTTCTTGCTCTTGGAAAGTATATATTTTGTGACTTGAATAACCCTATTGGGAAGTGACCATGTGTAAAGAACATGACTTTTTAAGTCATCAAAAAAATTGGTGCTAAGTTATTAATTTACAAATATCCATGTATTCTATTGTTGTGGGTTGTTTCCCTGGTCCCTTTTGTAAGTAGGAAAATCCATGTTCAGTATATCCTAAAAAAACTGCTCTTAGGAGAGAGCACACATGAGCTCCCTGCCGCTGCAGATGCTGGCATTGGAACAAGATGCTGTGAGGGAGCGCAGGGATAGTAATTCATATGGTTTATTGCTTTTTAACATTTTTCTGCTGGGGGTCAGGGATGAGGAGCCATGCATACCAGGACAGGGATGAGGAGGCCATGCATACCAGGATAAGGATGAGGAGCCATGCATGCCAGGATAGGGATGAGGAGGCCATGCATACCAGTATAGGGATGAGGAGGCCATACATACCAGGATAGGGATGAGGAGGCCATACATACCAAGATATGGATGAGGAGGCCATGCATACCAGGATTGGGATGAGGGGACAATGCATTCCAGGATAGGGAAGAGGGGGACAATCATACAAGGATGGGGATAAGGAGGGCGTGCATAACAGGATAGGGATGAAGAAGCCATGCATACCTGGATGGGGATGAGGGGACAATGTTTATACTCGAGTCAATAAGTTTTCCCTGTTTTTTGTGATAAAATTAGGCGCTTCAGCTTATATTCGAGTTGGCTTACACTCGAGTATATATGGTATCTATATAAAATCATGTATATATGAAAATTGTACAATATATACCGTATTTTTTGGACTATTAGACATACTTTTTTCTCCAAAAATTTTTGGGGAAAATGTGGGTGTCTTATAGTTGGAATGTACTTACCAGTAATGTGGTGGCAGCAGTATTCGGGTGATTCTGATGTTGCAGGGCGATGATCTCACTCCCATCTCAGTCTGGTGCGGCAGTATTCAACGGTGTTCGGATGACATTTTGTGAAAGCCCGGAGCCCCTGCACTTCTATTGCTGTGATGCGTTGGCCTCCCGGAAAATGGACACCGGAGGTGGCACATGCACAGATTGAGATCTTGGAAACAAGATCTCGTCCCGCCCCACCGAGCACCGCCGAACCTGCCTCACCTGTCTGGGACTGAAATCATATTATTGCCATACCACCGAACACCCCCTGTTACTCCGCCCCACCTGTGCTGCCAATAACACCCTGCTAAGCTGAATTAAGACTGTAAGACAGACCTCCATTTTAAGCATTCATTTTGTTCCCTATTTTCCTTCTGAAAAATTGGGGTGTGGTGTGTCATATGGCCCTGTGCATCTTGTAGTCTGAAAAACACGGTAGTATTTATGATACATGCCTGATTCAAAGAAGAGCCATCAGACACAGTGTGTAACTTAGATGATGCAATTTTATAAATAAAGTGCAAACTCCTCAATTACAGGAGTAAATTAAAACTCATTCACTCATGTTAAGTGGGAGGAACTCCAATCAGTGACTGATAACTCAAGCAGTTAACCCTCAAAGTAGAGCAGATCAAGGTAACTGTGCCTGCAAGTCCATATGAAATATAGGGTCAGCACTATCTTACGCTTTTCTCTTCTGATGAAGGAAACAGTGATTTCCGAAACGCATATAGAAGTGCAAACCCGCTTCGCCTCTGTACTCACTGATTGTGTGATATCACACACCGTGCTTAGTTCAGTGCTTCACTTCCATCTCCAACTGGGGCTCCCTGGCTGCTATATTGCATTTGGACTTGCAGGCATAGTATCCTTGATCCGCCCTACTTCGTGGGTTAACTGCTTGACCTAGCATTCACTGATTGGAGTTACACTCACTTCACCCATAGACTAACTTCACTAACCTTTAGACTTTTGTTAAAGTCAACTCAACTTCTGATAGGCTAAGGCAAGAGAACACCTCTGTAGTAGAGATGAATGGATCGATCCATGGTGGAATGAGTTGAAATTCCTGAAATGTGTAGTTTTACGAGAATTTGATTCATGGTTTCATTAAATATACTTGCCAGCCACCATTTTCCACACTGCTGAAGCATCAAAGAGTGGGTTAACTCTTTAGCTCTACTGTACAGACATTCCCATAATGACCTGCAGTTATGGCACCTTATTGATTATCATATCTTGTATAGTGGTGGTCAGTACCTGGGACATCAGAGATCAGCGGTGTCAAGGACATTGCACTGCACTTGCTCTCCTAGACAGTGCACATGTCCTGAGTTGGGCAGACAGTGCCCAAAGTTTCCAGAGGAACAGGGCAGCCGCATGGTGAAGCATGCTTTAGGTAAGAAGGACCTGAAGCACGTGACCACAAGGGGAGTGTTAGAGGGCGGAGACAAGCCCCAGGGCTCCAGGGACAAGAGTTCAGGCTAGGGAAGCCGAGGGGGTTGTCATACAGGCACGGGTAAACCAAGAGATGACAAGGTACAGAAGGAGACAGACAGAGACATGGTCAGTAACAATCTGGGGTCAGAAAGCCAGGAATAGCAGCACAGTATTAGGTGGGAGAAACAAAGCGGAAGGTCAGGGACAAGCAGAGATCGAAACAGAGAGACTAAGAAAATACAGATTCAGGTAGCAAACTCATTAACAGGAACAGACCAGGTCATAGACAAGCAATCATAGAAAGGCAGACAGTATCCACAGATATGCGGGGATCAGGATCTCAGCCGGGGTCAAAAGTATCACTGACAACAGACAGAGCCCAAAAGAGGTGATTTAAAGCCCTCCTACACCCAAAGAGAGGCCAACAGCATTAACTCCTGAAGCACTAAACAAGCACTTCCATACAGACCATGACAAGCGGTTCCAGTGGAGCACAGATTGTACAGCAAAGTCATTTTTCTATCTTCAAAGTCTCTTCCTTCTGTAGAGTGCAATGTCTTATAGTCAGCAGGGTCCTCTCTCTCACACCTGGAAAGTGTAAGCTCTTATGATCAGTGGGGTCCTCTCTCTTTCTTTTTTCTCTCTCCTGTAGAGTGCGATCTCTTATGGTCAGCAAATTCCTCTCTCTCTCTTCCTCTCTCCTGTAGAGTATAATCTCTTATGGTCAGCGGGGTCCTCTCTCTCATCTGGAGAGTGAAATCTCTTATGGTCAGCGGGGACCTCTATTTCTCGCTTTCTCTCTCCCGTAGAGTGTAAGCTCCTTTTGTCATTCTGGTTCACTATCTCTCTTTACTCTCTCCCACAAGTATTTTTCAAGCAATTATAAGCTTAAAAGTATAGAGATTTACATGAATTTACTCACGGCAAATCAGTTTTTTTTTGTGAACATTGGGTGAAGTTGGCATATTCAAATTTCAAAAGGTTTTCATATCTCTACTCTGTACATATAGCACTGTGCCTTGAAAAATATTTAAATACCCTTTTAAATGGCTGGAGCACGACTGCTATTTCGCTCTACTGATTAGTATGGTCCATACCCTGATTGATCTCACAATTAAAAAAAAAGAGCTTCTGAAAGGGGCTGTGCCCTTCTCGAACAACCCCTTTTGAGTAACTATATTTCCCCCATGTAAAATAATAACAGCTGCAATGCGGCCGCCATTCAAGTGATGTCAGTGCCTGCTTTCCCCTGACACTATTTAACCCTTTTTTCACGTTTTTGAAATAGGCAAACGGGGCATAGTTATTTCATCCTAGATCTACAGCTAATCACTGGCTGCTTAACTCTCACTTGCTTTGAACAAAACTGATTGCTGTTGCACTCTGACTCTGATATAGTGATTGACAAAGGGCTGCTAGAGTAGTGGGCAACCCCTTTAATAGGTTATGAAGGAGGGGTTTTAATAGGAAACAATAGAATGAGAAAGACAGAGTTCAGTCTTGGAGCAAAGCAAAGCTCCGCTGAACACTTGCTTTTTTTTTCTGTTGGTGAGAGGACCAGCATTCAGACCATCACCATTGAACACTAACAACAAGTTTTGCAAAAGTTGCACTTTAAGAAAATATGTTTCCCTGTGGTTTCAAGCTCTGATAATAGCATTGTAACAGACAGACACTTTTTGGAAATGGTCTTCTATATACCCGATTCCACTAGTTTACCTTACCTTTTCCCTCAGCAATTTCTCAATCCCCCATTGATTCTTGTTTACTTTTATGCTGCAAATCTCCATTACTTGATCCCTCTTTGGTTGCAATGCTGATGTCAGTTTGTTTGAGACATTTGCTGCGGTCACAGTTAAGTTGTGGAGTCAACATGGAAAGATAGGGCTTGATACTAATGGTAAAGTAAATAAGAGTCAACTGGTGGCCAAAAATGTGGTACAAACACAGCAGATATTTAGAAATGAAATACAGTACTGTTTTTCATTTTAAGGATTATGGAGACTTCTGTGCCATTTTAGGTTGGACAGTCCCTATACATACAGTACATAAGATTATATGAACATGGAACCTCAGTGCATTTCAATCAAATCTTTAGTGTCTATTGAAAGTTCTGTTTCTCACAGAGAAGCCTTCAAGACATAAATCCTGAATGACTTATAACCTGCTTTATAACATTCTCATTCCCAGCTGTATTATATGACACAAACACACTTTCTTCCCCGAAGCATTAGACATGCATGTTGTCTTGTTCTAATAATGTTTTCTTGAAACAACATATTTATTTTGGCCCAAACATCAAGAAGCTGACAGCATTTACTGACCTTTATAAACCGGTGACTTCATCTACTGGGTTTAAAAATTGATTTTTTTTCTGTCTCTGTGTTATGTAAAGACAGAATAAAGATTGTGCAGGATTTTATTTTATAGGATGATATAATGTTGCCACGGACACTTTTGAAACACACTTCAACATTTGACAGAAGTGCGTAGAAAGAATGAATGTAGGGAGTCAACAATGTGTTTAACAAAAATGTAAAGTCTTGAAGGATATAGGGACAAGAAGATTCAAAGATATCTTACATTTCCCGAAACTTCAACATGTAGTTAATTTTGTCATGTATATGTTAGCTATGCAGATAAATATAACATATGCTGTAGAGTTTTGACAAATTTTCTAGCATGTTCTTGTGTGTGGAGGAGGGTCGTTTCATGTTGTTGGTTGCAACCAAAGATTCAAGAGTGTAGTTTTACAATTTTAACTCCAATATCTGAACAAAAAATAAAAATCTTGTTTCATGTTATTTAAGTAAGTAAAAAGTGATAATGTGTCAAACACATTAGATATGCAAATTGCATCTTCAGAGAGGAAGAGGACTAGAACTCTAGTTCCACCTATTGTAAGTAGCAATCCTAAATGTCAATATCAACCTTTAATGAGCCTTGTCGTATGACTTAGGATAAAAGCCAAATTAGCATCCAAAGTCAGATGGCAAGGCTTGTTAAAGGGTTGATATTGATATGTAGGATTGCTACTTCCAATAAGTGGCACTAGAGTTCAAGTCCTCTTCCTCTCTGAAGAGGTAAATTGCATACTTAATTTACCTGAAGAGTAAGCCTGGCTTATAAGTCTCCTCACTTTGGCATGCCGGGCCTGGCTTGTTACTCATCACAAGGAGAAACGTTACTCCTTAGATCCCAATTTTCTACATTAGATTTATAGTATAGGTGATGTACAGATGAATGTATGTAGATTTTTACTGTCTTGGAAAGGCAATGGGTAGGTAGGACGAGTTCTTGAACGATTCATCTTAAATGAAAAAACAATGTAACCAAATTAGCTTAAACTATCAAATTTTGCTGAGCACAACTTTATAAATAGTAGATGCAATTTTTTGACATTGCAAAAGATTGCATCACCTAGATAAAGCTCATGTGATCTTGAAGGCCGATCAGGGGGCTTCCTGATAATGTCTTGCAGGTATGGCACAGGCAATCAGAAAGAACTATCAAAGCCATTCTAAAAGCAAAACCAGGAAATCTAGCATCCATTTTGAGATAGTAAGAGATTGTCACAGCCTGATGCTTAGCAAAAGACGGATGAAGCCATAAAACACTAAAGAAACTTTGCAGATAGTGTGTACTACCACATAAGTTAAAAATATTAGCGCACTAGGAAAATAAGATATCATCCTATCTTTTGAGGACAATTAGAGGCTTTGGAGTAGTTTCAATTCTTGGTGAATCGATTAGCCACATATCGAATTGCCTGGCAAAATTTGGCAATTCTGGGGATTTCCAACTTGAAAAGATTTGCTTAACTCTCATTTCAACATATCTGCCATTTGTCTGATAAAATAACTTGTTTCTCTATATTTCCACACAGCGAATGCGTAACATTTTTAACAACTATTATCTGATGTATATGAGCAACATTAGATCATACCTTGGATATTAACCAACCAGAGATATTAATTCAAGGGTGTAGTGTAAGAAGTACAAAGGTAATAGACACAATCAAGCCATGATTCCCCAGGACGCCTTTAGGTTCTTTTGCTATATAAAAAAAAATTCCAGGGTAATACATAATACATGGTTTGTTAAAGACTTTGGTGCTGAAGGGGAAAGTTTTGGCTCGCCATGGTTTTTTATTTTGTTTCGTAATATAAACAAATGTTCTACATGTGTATTGAAAGGGTATTACAACGGATTTCATTATACAAACTGCACATGTTATTTTATGTTTCCTAGACCTGATAAGATTATTAAACTTTTTTTATGAAAACTCATGTCAGAATGTCTGCATAATTCTCATAAAAAATAATTAAATTTGTTACAATTCTATGCTGTTTTTTCCAGATGTAATTTTTCATGAAAACATGTTTATTAGGCTAGGTTCACATTGCGTTAATGTGTGCACGCTAACGGACAGCGTTGCACGGCGGAAATGTCGCAATTAATGCCATGCAACGGGTCCGTTAGTGCACCCATTGACAGCAATGTGAAGTTTCCCTGTAGCGCATCGCTAGCGCGTGCCTTTTTCGGCTCGCGCTAGCGATGTGCCGTTCTTCTGAGGCACGCCCGAGGTCCGTTCCCCACTCTCGCAGATTGGGGATCTGCGAGAGTGGGGACGTTAACGCAACCCCTAACGCGGCCCCTAAATAAACATTGCATTAGCGCAATCCGCTAGCACTAAACGGATTGCCCTAACGCAATGTGAACCTAGCCTTACGCTGTGAGGAACCTCCAGACTCAAAATCATAATAAAAGGAAAGCTGGGAAGGGGTTCAAAGTAATAAAATATTTTACTCACCTCTTTTAAGCCTGCCATTCAAATGTTATGCCAATGCAACTTTCTGCTTTATTCTTCATTTGCTACAGATCAGTCTACAGATTAGGCTTTCTATTGGTCTTACGTCTAGATGTTGCAGCACTTTCTATCCCTCATTCAGTCACATGTGGCATAACGCATATCAATGACATGCGTTGTGCACCATGTGACTGCTTGAGGCCTAATCTCCATCTGAGACTATTAACTAGTTAAATGCCACTTTCAATCTTTGACAATAGCAGTTACAGTGCGCCAGCGGGAGGTATGTCATACTATATGACCATCGGTGCCCATGTGATGTGAAAGCGAGGTGGCGTTGAGTTGCCATGACAGCTTGGGATCTGCTGAAGACTCTGATGCCTGTCATAACAATACTCCTGTGAATGTCATCTTCTTGCTGGTGTTCATAGGAGACCTAGATTTTTGCTATGTACAGCAATACCATGATAACACCATGGTATTGCTGTATAAAGCACAAGTAATCAAATTAATTCTTGTGAGTGCTAACAGATACAGTGAAAGATAAAAAATGTATTATTAAAATTAAAATAAAAGTTTAAATCAACAGCTTTTTCCATTATTAACCCCTTTCTGACATCGGACGTAATATTCCATCCATGTGGGGTGGGCCCTACTTCCCAAGGATGGAATAGTATGTCCTGCATGATCGGCCGCACTCACGGGGGGAGCGCGGCCGATCGAGGACGGGTGTCAGCTGACTATCGCAGCTGACATCCGGCACTATGTGCCAGGAGCAGTCACGGACCGCCCCCGGCACATTAACCCCCAGCACACTGCGATCAAACATGATCGCAGTGTGCTGGCAGTATAGGGAAGCATTGCACAGGGAGGGGGCTCCCTGCGTGCTTCCCTGAGACGATCGGTACAAGGCGATGTGCTCACCTTGTACCGAGCATCTCCTCCCTGCAGTCCCCGGATCCAAAATGGCCGTGGGGCTGCATCCGGGTCCTGCAGGGAGGTGGCTTCACAGCGCCTGCTCAGAGCAGGCGCCGGGAAGCCTCCCTGCTGTGCTGTGTGTTCGCCGATCTGACACAGTGCACAGCAAAGTGTCAGATCGGTGATCTGTCACTTAACTGTGATGTCCCCCCTGGGGCAAAGTAAAAATGTTAAAAAAAAAAAATTACATTTGTGAAAAAAAAATTCCTAAATAAATAATAATAATAAAAAATATTGTTCCAATAAATAAATTCCTTTAGCTAAATAAAAATAAAAAACAATAAAAGTACACATATTTAGTATCGCCGCGTCCGTAATGACCCGACCTATAAAACTGTCCCACTAGTTAACCCCTTCAGTGAACACCATTAAAAAAAAAACGAGTAAAAAAACAACGCTTTATTATCATACCGCCGAACAAAAAGTGGAATAACATGTGATCAAAAAGACGGAAATAAATAACCATGGTACCACTAAAAATGTCATCTTGTCCTGCAAAGAATGAGCCACCATACAGCATCATCAGCGAAAAAATAAAAAAGTTATATACCCCAGAATAAAGGGATGCAAAAATAATTATTTTTTCTATAAAATAGTTTTTATCGTATAAAAGCGCCAAAACATAAAAAAAATATAAATGAGGTATCGCTGTAATCGTACTGACACGAAGAATAAAACTGCTTTATCCATTTTACAAAACGCGGAACGGTATAAGCGCCCCCCCAAAAGAAATTCATGAAAAGCTGGTTTTTGGTCATTGTGCCTCACAAAAATCGGAATAAAAAGCGATCAAAAAATGTCACATGCCTGAAAATGTTACCAATAAAAACGTCAACTCGTCCCGCAAAAAACAAGACCTCACATGACTTTGTGGACCAAAATATGGAAAAATTATAGCACTCAAAATGTGGTAATGCAAAAAACATTTTTTGCAATAAAAAGTGTCTTTTAGTGTGTGATGGCTGCCAATCATAAAAATCCGCTAGAAAACCCGCTATAAATAGTAAATCAAACCCCCCCTTCATCACTCCCTTAGTTACTAAAAATTAAAAAATTAAAAAAGTATATTTATTTCCATTTTCCCATTAGGGTTAGGGCTAGGGTTAGGGCTAGGGTTAGGGCTAGGGTTAGGGTTAGGGCTAGGGTTAGGGCTAGGGTTACGGTTAGGGCTAAGGTTAGGGCTAGGGTTAGGGTTGGGGCTAGGGTTAGGGTTGGGTCTAAAGTTAGAGTTGGGTCTAAAGTTAGAGTTAGGGTTTGGATTACATTTACAGTTGGGAATAGGGTTGGGATTAGGGTTAGTGGTGTGTCAGGGTTAGGGGTGTGGTTAGGGTTACAGTTGAGATTAGGGTTAGGGGTGTGTTTGGATTAGGGTTTCAGTTACAATTGGGGGTTTCCACTGTTTAGGCACATCAGGGGCTCTCCAAATGCGACATTGCATCCGATCTAAATTCCAGCCAATTCTGCGTTGAAAAAGTAAAACAGTGCTCCTTCCCTTCCGAGCCCTCCTGTGCGCACAAACAGGGGTTTACCCCAACATATGGGGTATCAGCGTACTCAGGACACATTGGACAACAACTTTTGGGGTCCAATTTCTCCTGTTACTCTTTGGAAAATACAAAACTGGGGGCTAAAAAATAATTTTTGTGGAAAAAAAAGGATTTTTTATTTTCACGGCTCTGCGTTATAAACTGTAGTGAAACAGTTGGGGGTTCAAAGTTCTCACAACACATC
This sequence comes from Ranitomeya variabilis, assembly GCF_051348905.1. Lineage (NCBI taxonomy): Eukaryota > Metazoa > Chordata > Amphibia > Anura > Dendrobatidae > Ranitomeya > Ranitomeya variabilis. The sequence continues at coordinate 528,892,163 of NC_135237.1, read as the reverse complement.
TAGATAAGTTCCTTGGGGGGTCTAGTTTCCAATATGGGGTCACTTGTGGGGGGTTTCTACGGTTTAGGTACATTAGGGGCTCTACAGATGCAACGTGATGCCTGCAGACCATTCCATCTAAGTCTTCAATCCAAATGGCGCTCCTTCCCTTCCGAACACTCCCATGCGCCCAAACGGTGGTTCCCCCCACATATGGGGTATCAGCATACTCAGGACAAATTGGACAACAACTTTTGGGGTCCAATTTCTCCTGTTACCCTTGGGAAAATACAAAACTGGGGCAAAAAAATAATTTTTGTGGGGAAAAAAAAGAATTTTTATTTTCACGGCTCTGCGTTATAAACTGTAGTGAAACACTTGGGGGTTCAAAGCTCTCATAACACATCTAGATGAGTTCCTTAGGGGGTCTACTTTCCAAAATGGTGTCACTTGTGGGGGGTTTCAATGTTTAGGCACATCAGTGGCTCTCCAAAAGTAACATGGCGTCCCATCTCAATTCCAGTCAATTTTGCATTGAAAAGTCAAATGGCGCTCCTTCCCTTCCGAGCTATCCCTTGCGCCCAAACAGTGGTTTACCCCCACATATAGGGTATCTGCGTACTCAGGACAAATTGTACAACAACTTTTGGAGTCCACTTTCTTCTCTTACCCTTGGGAAAATAAAAAATTGGGGGCAAAATATCATTTTTGTGAAAAAATATGATTTTTTTATTTTTACTGCTCTGCATTATAAACTTCTGTGAAGCACTTGGTGGGCAAAAGTGCTCACCACACATCTAGATAAGTTCCTTAGGGGGGTCTACTTTCCAAAATGGTGTCATGTCATGGTTCCCAATGGCAGGGGAATGTCAAAACACAAAAATAACGGACGAACTCTGGGTGATGGAATCTCGAGCTGACCGTGAGCTAAATCTACCACACAACTAATAGCAGCCAGGGAGCATACCTACGATTATCCCTAGATGCCACGCGCCAGCCGGAGGACTAACTACTCCTGGTAGAGGAAGAAACAGACCTGGCTTACCTCTAGTGAAATACCCCAAAGATGATAGAAGCCCCCACATATAATAACGGTGAGTTCAGAGGAAACTACATACACAGTATGAAAGTAGATTTAGCAAAGAGAGGTCCACTTACTAGATAGCAGAAGGATACAAAAGAGGACTTCACGGTCAACTGAAAACCCTTTCAAAAAAACCATCCTGAAATTACTTTAAGACTCCTGTGTGAACTCATGACACAGGAGTGGCAATTTCAGCCCACAAGAGCTTCCAGCTACAGAGAATAACAAAACTGCAAACTGGACAAAGATACAAAAACAAAAGGACAAAAGTCCACTTAGCTGATCAGCAGACTAGTAGCAGGAACATGCAACCGAAGGCTCTGGTTACAATGATGACCGGCAAGGAAATGACTGGAGAGCAAGGCTAAATAGGAAACTCCCAAACACTGATGGGAGCAGGTGAACTGAGACCGCAAAGCACACACAAGTCATCAGTACCACCAGCAACCACCAGGGGAGCCCAAAAGCGGATTCACAACAGTACCCCCCCCATAAGGAGGGGGCACCGAACCCTCACGAGAACCACAAGGGCGATCTGGATGAGCCCTATGAAAGGCACGAACCAAATCCGAGGCATGAACATCAGAGGCAGTTACCCAAGAATTATCTTCTTGACCATAGCCCTTCCATTTAACCAGATATTGAAGTCTCCGTCTGGAAATACGGGAGTCCAGGATCTTCTCTACAACGTACTCCAATTCACCCTCAACCAGCACAGGAGCAGGAGGTTCAGTAGAAGGAACCACCGGTACCTCATACCTCCGCAACAACGACCGATGGAATACATTAAGGATAGCGAAAGATGCCGGGAGGTCCAAACGAAAGGATACAGGGTTAAGAATCTCCAAAATCCTATAAGGACCGATGAACCGAGGCTTAAACTTAGGAGAAGAAACCCTCATAGGGACAAAACGGGAAGACAACCACACCAAGTCCCCAACACGAAGGCGAGGACCAACACGACGACGGCAGTTAGCAAACTGCTGAGTCCTCTCCTGGGACAACTTCAAATTGTCCACCACTTGTCCCCAAATCCGATGCAACCGATCCACCACAGCATCCACTCCCGGACAATCCGAAGATTCCACCTGACCAGATGAAAAACGAGGGTGAAACCCTGAATTGCAAAAGAAAGGGGAAACCAAAGTGGCAGAACTAGCCCGATTATTAAGAGCAAATTCTGCCAACGGCAAAAAGGCAACCCAGTCATCCTGATCCGCAGACACAAAACACCTCAAATAAGTCTCCAAAGTTTGATTAGTTCGCTCCGTCTGGCCATTAGTCTGAGGATGGAATGCAGACGAAAAAGACAAATCAATGCCCAACCTGGCACAGAATGCCCGCCAAAATCTAGACACGAACTGGGTTCCCCTGTCAGAAACGATGTTTTCCGGAATACCATGCAAGCGAACCACATTTTGAAAAAATAGAGGGACCAATTCAGATGAGGAAGGCAACTTAGACAAAGGTACCAAATGAACCATTTTAGAAAAACGGTCGCACACCACCCAGATGACAGACATTTTCTGAGAAACAGGGAGATCAGAAATAAAGTCCATAGAGATGTGCGTCCAAGGCCTCTTCGGGATAGGCAAGGGCAACAATAACCCACTAGCCCTAGAACAACAAGGCTTAGCCCGAGCACAAACATCACAAGACTGCACAAAAACACGCACATCTCGAGACAGGGAAGGCCACCAGAAGGACCTAGCCACCAAATCTCTGGTACCAAAAATTCCAGGATGACCTGCCAGCGTAGAAGAATGAACTTCCGAGATGACTCTACTGGTCCAATCATCAGGAACAAACAGTCTACCAGGCGGACAACGATCAGGTCTATCCGCCTGAAATTCTTGCAAAGCACGTCGCAGGTCTGGGGAGACAGCAGACAAAACCACCCCATCCTTAAGGATACCAGCAGGTTCAGAATCCCCAGGAGAGTCAGGCTCAAAACTCCTAGAAAGAGCATCTGCCTTCACATTTTTAGAACCCGGTAGGTATGAGACCACAAAATTAAACCGAGAGAAAAACAACGACCAGCGTGCCTGTCTAGGATTCAGGCGCCTGGCCGACTCTAGATAAATCAGATTCTTGTGATCAGTCAAAACCACCACCTGATGTCTGGCACCCTCAAGCCAATGACGCCACTCCTCAAACGCCCGCTTCATGGCCAAAAGCTCCCGATTACCAACATCATAGTTCTGCTCGGCGGCCGAAAATTTTCGAGAAAAGAACGCACAAGGTCTCATCACTGAGCAGTCGGAACTTTTCTGCGACAAAACCGCCCCTGCTCCAATCTCGGAAGCATCGACCTCAACCTGAAAGGGAAGAGAAACATCAGGCTGGCGCAACACATGGGCAGACGATAAGCGGCGCTTAAGCTCCCGAAAGGCCTCCACAGCAGCAGGGGACCAATCGGCAACATCAGCACCCTTTTTAGTCAAATCAGTCAAAGGCTTAGCAACGCCAGAAAACCCAGTTATAAATCGACGATAAAAATTAGCAAAGCCCAAGAATTTCTGAAGACTCTTAAGAGAAGTAGGCTGCGTCCAGTCACAAATAGCCCGAACCTTGACAGGGTCCATCTCAATAGAAGAAGGGGAAAAAATGTACCCCAAAAAAGAAATCTTTTGAACCCCAAAAACACACTTTGAACCCTTTACACACAAAGAACTAGCACGCAAAACCTGAAAAACCCTCCTGACCTGTTGAACATGAGACTCCCAGTCATCAGAAAAAATCAAAATATCATCCAAATACACAATCATAAATTTATCCAAATATTCACGGAAAATATCATGCATAAAGGACTGAAAGACTGAAGGTGCATTAGAAAGGCCGAAAGGCATTACTAAATACTCAAAATGGCCCTCAGGCGTATTAAATGCGGTTTTCCACTCATCCCCCTGCTTAATTCGCACCAAATTATACGCCCCACGAAGATCAAGCTTAGAGAACCACTTAGCGCCCCTTATGCGAGCAAACAAATCAGTCAGCAAGGGCAACGGATACTGATATTTGACTGTAATTTTATTCAGGAGTCGATAATCAATACAAGGCCTCAGAGAGCCATCTTTTTTAGACACAAAGAAAAAACCGGCTCCTAAAGGAGATGAAGAAGGACGAATATGTCCCTTTTCCAGGGACTCCTTGATATACTCTCGCATAGCAGTATGTTCAGGTACAGATAAATTAAACAAACGACCCTTTGGAAATTTACTGCCAGGAATCAGATCTATGGCGCAATCACAATCTCTGTGGGGAGGGAGTGAACCAATTTTAGGCTCCTCAAAAACTTCACGATAATCAGACAAAAATGCCGGAATCTCAGAGGGAGTAGATGACAAAATGGAAACCAAAGGTACATCCCCATGAGCCCCCCGACATCCCCAGCTTATCACAGACATTGTTTTCCAGTCAAGGACTGGGTTATGAGATTGTAACCATGGTAATCCAAGCACTAAAACATCATGTAAATTGTACAACACAAGGAAGCGAATCACCTCCTGATGGTCTGGAGTCATACACATAGTCACTTGCGTCCAGAACTGTGGTTTATTACAAGCCAAAGGTGTAGAATCAATACCCTTCAGAGGTATAGGGACTTCCAGAGGCTCTAAATCAAACCCACAGCGCCTGGCAAAGGACCAATCCATAAGACTCAGGGCGGCGCCAGAGTCCACATAGGCATCCACGGTAATAACTGATAATGAACAAATCAAGGTTACAGACAGAATAAATTTAGACTGTAAAGTGCCAATTGAAATAGACTTGTCAACCTTCTTTGTGCGTTTAGAGCATGCTGATATAACATGAGCAGAATCACCACAATAGAAGCATAACCCATTTTTACGCCTATAATTCTGCCGCTCGCTTCTGGACAGAGTTCTGTCACATTGCATATTCTCTGGCATCTTTTCAGAAGATACCGCCAAATGGTGCACAGGCTTGCGCTCCCGCAAACGCCGATCAATCTGAATAGCCATTGTCATGGACTCATTCAGACCTGTAGGCGCAGGGAACCCGACCATAACATCTTTAACGGCATCAGAGAGGCCCTCTCTGAAATTTGCCGCTAGGGCGCACTCATTCCACTGAGTAAGCACAGACCATCTACAAAATTTTTGGCAGTATATCTCAGCTTCATCTTGCCCTTGAGATAGGGCTATCAAAGCTTTTTCAGCTTGAATCTCCAAATTAGGTTCCTCATAAAGCAACCCTAAAGCCAGAAAAAACGCATCCACATTGAGCAACGCAGGATCCCCTGGTGTCAATGAAAATGCCCAATTTTGAGGGTCACCTCGCAGCAAAGAAATTACAATCTTAACCTGCTGGACAGGATCTCCAGAGGAGTGAGGTCTGAGAGAAAGGAATAATTTACAATTATATTTGAAATTCAGAAACCGAGATCTATCTCCGGAAAACACCTCTGGTGTAGGAATTTTAGGTTCAGACATAGGAGTATGTATAACAAAATCTTGTAAATTTTGAACCTTAGTAGCAAGATTATTTAAACCTGCAGCCAAACTCTGAGGATCCATCTTTAAACAGGTGAGATCAGAGCCATTCAAGGATTAGAAGGAGAGAAAGGCAAAGGCTGTAATTAGAGCTGAAATACAACTGATCCAACTACGGAGCAAGCATAGGGGAGAAAAAAAAAAATCTGCAGACTTCTTTTTCTCTCCTTTCTTCTGCCAATAACTTTAACACATGGCCGGTCATACTGTCATGGTTCCCAATGGCAGGGGAACGTCAAAACACAAAAATAACGGACGAGCTCTGGGTGATGGAATCTCGAGCTGACCGTGAGCTAAATCTACCACACAACTAATAGCAGCCAGGGAGCATACCTACGATTATCCCTAGATGCCACGCGCCAGCCGGAGGACTAACTACTCCTGGTAGAGGAAGAAACAGACCTGGCTTACCTCTAGTGAAATACCCCAAAGATGATAGAAGCCCCCACATATAATAACGGTGAGTTCAGAGGAAACTACATACACAGTATGAAAGTAGAATTAGCAAAGAGAGGTCCACTTACTAGATAGCAGAAGGATACAAAAGAGGACTTCACGGTCAACTGAAAACCCTTTCAAAAAAACCATCCTGAAATTACTTTAAGACTCCTGTGTGAACTCATGACACAGGAGTGGCAATTTCAGCCCACAAGAGCTTCCAGCTACAGAGAATAACAAAACTGCAAACTGGACAAAGATACAAAAACAAAAGGACAAAAGTCCACTTAGCTGATCAGCAGACTAGTAGCAGGAACATGCAACCGAAGGCTCTGGTTACAATGATGACCGGCAAGGAAATGACTGGAGAGCAAGGCTAAATAGGAAACTCCCAAACACTGATGGGAGCAGGTGAACTGAGACCGCAAAGCACACACAAGTCATCAGTACCACCAGCAACCACCAGGGGAGCCCAAAAGCGGATTCACAACAGTGTCACTTGTGGGGGGTTTCAATGTTTAGGCACATCAGGGGCTCTCCAACAGCAACGCAACATGGCGTCCCATCTGAATTTCAGTCAATTTTGCATTGAAAAGTCAAATGGCGCTCCTTTGCTTCCGAGCTCTGCCATGCGCCCAAACAGTGGTTTTCCCCCACATATGGGGTATCAGCATACTCAGGACTAATTGTACAACAACTTTTGTGGTCTATTTTCTCCTGTTACCCTTTGTAAAATAGAACAAATTGGAGCTGAATTACATTTTTTGTGTAAAAAAGTTAAATGTTCATTTTTATTTAAACATTCCAAAAATTCCTGTGAAACACCTGAAGGGTTAATAAACTTCTTGAATGTGGTTTTGAGCACCTTGAGGGGTGCAGTTTTTAGAACGGTGTCATACTTGGGTATTTTCCATCATATAGACCCCTCAAAATGACTTAAAATGAGATGTGGTCCTTAAAAAAAAATGTTGTTGTAAAAATGAGAAATTGCTGGTCAACTTTTAACCCTTCTAACTTCCTAACAAAAAAAAAATTGGTTCCAAAATTGTGCTGATGTAAAGTAAATATGTGGGAAATGTTAAGTATTTTGTGTGACATATCTCTGTGATTTAATTGTATAAAAATTCAAAGTTGGAAAATTGCTAAATTTTCAAAATTTTCGCCAAATTTCCGTTTTTTTTCACAAATAAATGCAGGTAATATCAAAGAATTGTTACCACTATAATGAAGTACAATATGTCATGAGAAAACAATGTCAGAATTACAAGGATCCGTTGAAGCGTTCCAGAGTTATAACCTCATAAAAGGACAGTGGTCAGAATTGTAAAAATTGGCCCGGTCATTAACGTGCAAACAACCCTTTGGGGTAAAGGGGTTAAAAATTCAATTTTAAAAAATAAACATATGTAGTATTTTCAACATCCATTAAAGTTCGATCTATCAAAAATATAAATGTTAACCCATTACCTACCACATTAAAATTTTTACAAGTACGGATTTTTCATAATTGGGCATCCCAATATTCATTTAAAAATGACAAAGACATGATTTCCTATTTTGAAAATATTCATTTTACAAACACAACACAACAAATTGGACCTAGTTATAAAAATTATAAAATCTTAGTTGCTAGAAGCTAAAGATTAGGCGTCCCAAAAAATGGACAATGGTAGATAATGGGTTAACCCGATCTGTAAATTGCGTAAATCTAATAAACAGAACTTTATTCTTTCCTCCACCGTAACACTACAAAAAATGCAATAAGAGATGATCAAAACATCTTAAATACCCCAAAATGTTATCAATAAAATTGTTGGTTGCAAAAACAAACCCTGACACAGCCCCATTGGCATAAAAAAGGAAAATGTTTCAGGGCTTGAAAAATGGTGACACAACCAAAGATTGCTTATTTGTCCACAAATAAAAAAAAAAAATTCACCATGCAAAAAAAGAAAAATCTATGCATGTTTTCTAGCTCTCAGAATCATAGGACCAGAACACAAAGTAGGCATTATGCACTTCAAAAATTCATATGAAAAACTAAAGACAGATGATAAGTAAATTCACCTGACAAGAGATTCCCAACGTTTAAGTATTAAATATTATATTTTTATTGATGCACAATATTAAAATCATTTAAAATAATTTTCAAATGTCTTCTATCTCTGTAATATTTGTCATATTATAAATAAATTTTTAAAAAATTTGCATTATTGAGCTCTTTTTCTGATTTTTTTCTACATTTGGAATATTTTTTCTGCTTTCCAGTACAAATTGAATGGTTTTCTTTAAAAGTACAACCCGTCCTGTAAAAAAAAACAAAAAAAACCCTTATCTGGCTATATCGATGGAAATCTAAAAAAGTCTGGGTCTTTAAAGGAGAGGAAAAAAACGAAAGCACAAAACTGGATAATAGCTCTGTCGAGACTGGGTTAATATTATATGAGAAAACTTTCAAAAAGTATTACACAGTCATTTGGATATGGATTTTAAAAGCAAGTAAACCAGCCTCGTAAAGATTGAAAAAAAACTTTTCAGTAGTTTACACAGTTTGTACTGTGAGTAACAGATCTTTTTAATTGATAGCTAAGACAACAATCCAAGATATGTGTTAAGAAAATCAGCTACATTTAGAAAAAAATAAAATGGAGAAGCTTTATTTCAAATAATTGGATATTTTAAAATATTTATTTTTCTATAGCTTTCTTTGAATCCTATGTTTTAATAGTATATTGTTCTTGGGACCCTAATTACCTATGTTTTATTGTCCTGGGACTAAAGAAGAGATATGTTCTAAAAATCCTTTAAATTAAGGTTTGGGTGTCATCTCTTCATTATATTCTGTAAACCTTCTCACTTTTACTTTTAGAGTCTCTCTTTCACATTATCATTATTCCTTTGCTTTTGAGATTACTTGCACTAGGATATGGGAAATATACAAGCCATGGTTTAACAATTTTCTGGAATTCATTGACATTTCACACATTTTAAGAAATAGTTACATTTGTTTTGTGAGGCAGTTAATGTTCACTTCTTTAACATCTGTAAGAAAAGCCATTTGCCTCACCAATGACTGCAGCAAACTAAAATTGATTTTTCCTCTAGTGCATTAAGCAGTAGATATATCATTAAACAAACTTTAATTAAAAGACAACTAATCCATTTAAATTTGAACTTTTTGTTTTCTTTTTTATTAAAATGGATGTTCACTTTTAAAGGGACTCCAAATTCATTTCAATTTACCTTAATAGGAAATTTAGTGTTTATAGAACGAGAAAATAAAATAACACTAAACCCTTCTCAAGACCTTTAGTCTTTATTTTTCGATTCTGGTATTAACTATATGCAAAGAGTGTTTCTTGAGGACCCAGCATGTTGATGCATTACACAGACAATTGGTTTCAATGAGAACTGTGTAAGTCTTCACTTTTCCCATGGTGGCACTACAGGAGAATTGATCATGTGTGATGATTCTTTTTTTTTCTTCAGTGTAGCATTCTAAAACAAATATTGTTCAAATTTGACCACTCATTTATCAACAGCCATAGCTGACACACTAAAAGTCAGTGAGATTAATTGTAGGGCAGGAGTAAACAACGTTTTCTTACCCATCAAGACTTTAATTGCTGGGCTACTATAATGTTGTTGTGATCCTAATGGCAGAGGATCTCAGGGTCTTAAGCAAAGTCTGCAAAGTCTGCAAACATAAAAACTAGCTCTTAGGGAGGTGGTAACTAAGCTGACCACATACCTGATCCTAGCCCACAAATAATAGCAGCCGGGGAACGTGCCTACGTTGGTTCTAGACGTCTCGCGCCAGCCGGAGATCTAACTAACCCTTTCAGAGAAAATACAGACCTCACTTGCCTCCAGAGAAAGATACCCCAAAGTAGATACAGGCCCCCAACAAATAATAACGGTGAGGTAAGAGGAAAGGACAAACGTAAGTATGAACTAGATTCAGCAAAGAGAGGCCCACTAAATAATAGCAGAAATATAGAAAGCGGACTTATGTGGTCAGCGAAAAACCCTACCAAAATATCCACGCTGAATATCCAAGAACCCCCGTACTGACTAACGGTATGGGGGGAGAATATCAGCCCTCTAAGAGCTTCCAGCAAAAACAGGAATCACATTATGAACAAGCTGGACAAAAACAGAATAATACAAATAAACAAAAAAAACAAGAAAGCAGGACTTAGCTTATGTTGCAAAAATCAGGACCAGTAGACAAGAGCAACCAGACAAGGACTGATTACATGGATGCCAGGCAATGGACTAAGACTCCAGGAAGTTTAAATAGAAACACCCAGAGTCTTAACGAAGCAGGTGACTACCAACCTGGGGAAAGAGTATCCAAGAGCCATACCGCGAGTGACCACAAGAGGGAGCCCAAAAGTATAGTTCATAACAGTACCCCCCCTTTAAGGAGGGGTCACTGAACCCTCACTACGACCACCAGGGCGATCAGGATGGGCAGCGTGAAAGGCACGAACCAAATCGGCCGCATGAACATCAGAGGCGACCACCCAGGAATTATCCTCCTGACCATAGCCCTTCCATTTGACCAGATACTGAAGCCTCCGTCTAGAGAGACGAGAATCTAAGATCTTCTCCACCACATACTCCAACTCGCCCTCAACCAAGACCGGAGCAGGAGGGTCAACAGCAGGAACCACAGGCACAATGTACCGCCGCAACAAATACCTATGGAACACATTGTGAATGGCAAAGGACACAGGAAGATCCAAACGAAAAGACACCGGATTAAGGACCTCCAAAATTCTATAAGGACCAATAAAGCGAGGCTTAAACTTAGGAGAGGAAACCTTCAGAGGGACAAACCGAGAAGATAACCAAACCAAATCCCCAACACGAAGTCGGGGACCCACACCGCGGCGGCGGTTGGCAAAACGCTGAGCCTTCTCCTGTGACAACTTCAAGTTGTCCACCACATGATTCCAAGTCCGCTGCAACCTATCAACCACAGAATCCACCCCAGGACAGTCAGAAGGCTCAACATGACCCGAGGAGAAATGAGGATGAAAACCAGAGTTGCAGAAAAATGGCGAAACCAAAGTAGCGGAACTAGCCCGATTATTGAGGGCAAACTCAGCCAATGGCAAGAAGGTCACCCAATCATCCTGATCCGCAGAAACAAAATATCTCAAATAAGCCTCCAGCGTCTGATTAGTTCGCTCCGTTTGGCCATTAGTCTGAGGATGAAAGGCAGACGAGAACGACAGATCAATGCCCATCTTAGCACAAAAAGATCGCCAGAATCTGGACACAAACTGGGATCCTCTGTCAGACACGATATTCTCAGGAATGCCATGCAAACGAACCACATTCTGAAAAAACAAAGGAACCAGATCGGAAGAGGAAGGCAACTTAGGCAAGGGCACCAAATGGACCATCATGGAAAAACGATCACACACCACCCAGATGACAGACATTCCCTGAGACACCGGAAGATCTGAAATGAAATCCATGGAAATGTGTGTCCAAGGCTTCTTCGGGACGGGCAAGGGCAAAAGCAACCCGCTGGCACGAGAACAGCAAGGCTTAGCCCGAGCACAAGTCCCACAGGACTGCACAAAAGCACGCACATCCCGTGACAAGGAAGGCCACCAAAAGAACCTAGCCACCAAATCTCTGGTACCAAAAATCCCAGGATGCCCTGCCAACACTGAGGAATGAACCTCGGAAATAACTCTGCTGGTCCATTTATCAGGAACAAACAGTCTATCAGGTGGGCAAGAGTCAGGTCTACCAGCCTGAAATCTCTGCAACACACGTCGCAAATCAGGAGAAATGGCCGACAAAATCACTCCCTCTTTAAGAATACCAGCCGGCGCTGAGACTCCAGGAGAATCAGACACAAAGCTCCTAGAGAGAGCATCAGCCTTCACATTTTTCGAACCAGGCAGGTATGAGACCACAAAGTCAAAACGGGAGAAAAACAATGACCAACGAGCCTGTCTAGGATTCAGGCGTTTAGCAGACTCGAGATACATCAGGTTTTTGTGATCAGTCAAGACCACCACACGATGCTAAGCTCCCTCGAGCCAATGACGCCACTCCTCAAATGCCCACTTCATGGCCAACAACTCCCAATTACCAACATCATAGTTCCGCTCAGCCGGCGAAAACTTCCTGGAAAAGAAAGCACATGGTTTCATCATAGAGCAACCAGAGCCTCTCTGCGACAAAACAGCTCCTGCACCAATCTCAGAAGCATCCACTTCAACCTGAAAGGGAAGTGAGACATCAGGCTGGCACAAAACAGGCGCCGAAGTAAACCGGCGCTTCAGCTCCCGGAAGGCCTCAATGGCCGCAGGAGCCCAATTAGCGACATCAGAACCTTTCTTGGTCATATCCGTCAGAGGTTTAACAACGCTAGAAAAGTTAGCAATAAAACGACGGTAGAAATTAGCAAAACCCAAAAACTTCTGAAGACTCTTAACAGACATGGGTTGAGTCCAATCATGAATAGCTCAGACCTTGACTGGGTCCATCTCCACAGCAGAAGGGGAAAAGATAAAACCCAAAAAGGAAACCTTCTGCACTCCAAAGAGACACTTTGAGCCCCTCACAAACAAAGCATTATCACGCAAAACCTGAAACACCATCCTGACCTGCTTTACATGAGAATCCCAATCATCAGAAAAAACTAAAATGTCATCCAGATAAACAATCACAAATTTACCTAGATACTTCCGGAAGATGTCATGCATAAAGGATTGAAACACTGAAGGGGCATTAGAGAGCCCAAAAGGCATCACCAAGTACTCAAAATGACCTTCGGGCGCATAAAATGCAGTTTTCCATTCATCTCCCTGCCTATTGCGCACAAGGTTGTACGCACCATGAAGATCTATCTTGGTGAACCAACAGGCACCCTTAATCCGAGCAAACAAGTCCGACAATAGTGGCAGAGGGTACTGAAATTTAACCGTGATTTTATTCAGAAGCCGATAGTCTATACAAGGTCTCAAAGATCCGTCTTTCTTGGCCACAAAAAAGAATCCCGCACCAAGGGGGGAATAGGATGGACGAATATGTCCTTTCTCCAAAGACTCCTTTATATAAGAACGCATCGCGGCATGCTCAGGTACCGACAGATTAAATAATCGTCCCTTAGGAAACTTGCTACCAGGAATCAAATCTATAGCGCAGTCACAGTCCCTATGAGGAGGAAGAGCACTGGACCTGGACTCACTGAACACATCCTGATAGTCAAGCAAAAACTCAGGAACTTCTGAAGGAGTGGAGGAAGCAATAGACACCGACGGGGAATCACAATGAATTCCCTGACAACCCCAACTTGACACAGACATAGCCCTCCAATCCAGAACAGGATTATGAGCCTGTAACCATGGCAGACCCAAAACGACCAAATCATGCATTTTATGCAGAACAAGAAAACGAATCACCTCCCGATGTTCAGGAGTCATGCACATGGTCACTTGTGTCCAATACTGTGGTTTATTCTCTGCCAATGGCGTAGCATCAATTCCTCTAAGAGGAATAGGATTTTCTAAAGGCTCCAGGACAAAACCACAGCGCCTGGCAAACGACAAGTCCATAAGACTCAGGGCAGCGCCTGAATCCACAAACGCCATAACAGGGTAGGAAGACAATGAGCAAATTAAAGTCACAGACAAAATAAATTTAGGCTGCAAGTTACCAACGGCGACAGGACTAACAAACTTTGTTAGGCGTTTAGAGCATGCTGATATAACATGTGTAGAATCACCACAGTAAAAACACAACCCATTCTGACGTCTATGATTTTGCCGTTCAGTTCTAGTCTGAATTTTATCACATTGCATTAAATCAGGCGTCTGTTCAGACAACACCGCCAAAGGTTTAGCGGATTTGCGCTCCCGCAAACGCCGATCAATCTGAATGGCCAGCGTCATAGAATCATTCAGACTTGTAGGAATGGGAAAGCCCACCATCACATTCTTAATGGTTTCAGAAAGGCCATTTCTGAAATTTGCGGTCAGAGCACACTCATTCCACTGAGTAAGCACGGACCATTTCCGAAATTTTTGGCAATACACTTCGGCTTCATCCTGGCCCTGAGAAATAGCCAGCAAAGCCTTCTCTGCCTGAATTTCAAGATTATGCTCCTCATAAAGCAATCCGAGCGCCAGAAAAAACGCATCAATATTCGCCAATGCCGGATCTCCTGGCGCCAATGAGAAAGCCCAATCCTGAGGGTCGCCCCGCAAGAAGGAGATAACAATTTTAACTTGCTGAGCTGAGTCTCCAGACGAACGAGGACTCAAAGATAGAAACAATTTACAATTATTCCTAAAATTCCTAAATTTAAATCGATCTCCAGAGAACAGCTCAGGAATAGGAATCTTAGGCTCTGACATAGGACTGCCAATTACAAAATCCTGAATGTCCTGCACACGAGCAGCAAGCTGATCCACACTAGTAATCAGAGTTTGCACATTCATGTCTGCAGCAGAGTTTCAAGCCATTCAGAGGTAAAGGGGAAGGAAAAAAAAACAAAAACTCAGAACTTCTTTTTTTTTCTTTTAATCCCACTTCTGCAATGCATTAACTATTCAGTGGCCTGGCATACTGTTGTGATCCTAATGGCAGAGGATCTCAGGGTCTTAAGCAAAGTCTGCAAACATAAAAACTAGCTCTTAGGGAGGTGGTAACTAAGCTGACCACATACCTGATCCTAGCCCACAAATAATAGCAGCCGGGGAACGTGCCTACGTTGGTTCTAGACATCTCGCGCCAGCCGGAGATCTAACTAACCCTTTCAGAGAAAATACAGACCTCACTTGCCTCCAGAGAAAGATACCCCAAAGTAGATACAGGCCCCCAACAAATAATAACGGTGAGGTAAGAGGAAAGGACAAACGTAAGTATGAACTAGATTCAGCAAAGAGAGGCCCACTAAATAATAGCAGAAATATAGAAAGCGGACTTATGTGGTCAGCGAAAAACCCTACCAAAATATCCACGCTGAATATCCAAGAACCCCCGTACCGACTAACGGTATGGGGGGAGAATATCAGCCCTCTAAGAGCTTCCAGCAAAAACAGGAATCACATTATGAACAAGCTGGACAAAAACAGAATAATACAAATAAACAAAAAAAACAAGAAAGCAGGACTTAGCTTATGTTGCAAAAATCAGGACCAGTAGACAAGAGCAACCAGACAAGGACTGATTACATGGATGCCAGGCAATGGACTAAGACTCCAGGAAGTTTAAATAGAAACACCCAGAGTCTTAACGAAGCAGGTGACTACCAACCTGGGGAAAGAGTATCCAAGAGCCATACCGCGAGTGACCACAAGAGGGAGCCCAAAAGTATAGTTCATAACAAATGTCCTCTACATGGGCCTCTCGGACATAGCAATATACTGCCTTCCATAAGTCCAATATGCAGCAGCTTTTACCACTAATTTTTTTCAGTGGCTGCTAGAAACATAGAACATTATATTGAAAATTTGCCAGACTTTAGAAATAAATTATTTTTTTATATTTCAATGAAGAGAGTTACACAAATATTTGTTCAACCTTGCAGAAAGATGAGAGAATCAGTTTGAGAAAAATTGATTTCAGTTTTAAAAAATTGGATTCCTGTTAATCCAAATACTTTGTGTTATTCAGCTCTAGCTGAACTATAGAGGACTTAGAAAAGGTTAAAAAATAATCTCTTCATTATTAATCAGAGGACCAATAGAGAGGGAAGATAGTGGAAGAGCCAAAAAGGATGACAGGTTGGGTGGAAGCATCTCATACAAGACTGACATCGGGTCTGTGGTGGCAGGGCAGGTGAGTGGGAAGGTGAGAGTTTTTTTATACTCTACATTACTCATAGCCTACAATCTTGAAAGATATTGGATCATAAAATAAGAACATTGGATTTGTATTGAATAACTATGATGCAAATCAGATTTCTTGGCCAAATACAAGTGAACTACATAACATGAATTTCAGTAGGTTCTCTCATGACTATTCACAACCTTATCTTTTCCTTTTAAGAGTGTCATTTGTCATTAAAATCTCCAATGGGAGTAACCTTCAACTGGATCTATCGGTGTAAAATTGACATACTGAGGACAGATGTGTTCAAAATGCTCAAGAATTCTGGCTAAAATGATTCAAAAAGTGGATACATGTATTTTACATCTATGTACCATATTTTAGAATTTTGAGTGGTTTCTAAGTGTAAACAGGCTGCCTCCCATGCAAATATCATAGGTGTGCCACATAAATAGTGCAGCTTGCTGGCCCACTTTAGCTTTGTTTCGTCCATAAGCCAAAGTTAAAGTGATGTAGTAAAAATAAGAATTATAGACCAATGCTGTTGCTAGTATTAAACCTGACTTTCAAAAGTACAAAAACTGTGTGCAGCAGCTAGACAGTCCGTTCACAAATCAATAAACACTTAAATACTTTACATTGGTTAGATAAGTGCACAATAAATTCTGTAAAATGGCCACCATTGTGCTATGGTAATGGCTCATTCACAGATTTGATTTTCACATATGAGTGCTGTCTGTGGTTTTCACAGATAGCACTTGTACCTATGAAATTCTATTGAGCTTTGCACATGTCCAATTTTTCCTTTGGATCAAGAGGTCCACGACAAATCTTGGAGATATGTTCGATTTTGATTTGAGTGTCTGATCAAAATCGGCAATGCAAGTCAATGGGTCCGTGAAAAGATCAGACCACACTCGGATAATATCCGAGTGCGGTTTGATTTTTACTGATTGTCAGAAAGGAGACTCTGATGAAGCTTTTTTTTATTTCTCCACATACAAAAAAAATGGATGATACTCGGAACACATTCTGACCAAACTCTTATCCAAGTCTGATCAGAATAATTGGTCTGTTTCTCTTGAACATTGTAAAATCGGATGTGTGAATGAGCCCTTACGTTAATACAGGATTAATAAATCTGCCCCACTGTGTTTTGACTAGTACATGGTATAAAAGGATAGCATATGACACAGGAATTCAAAGGACACCAAAGTGAACATGCTAGAAATTAAAGGGACTCTGTCACCTGAATTTGGCGGGCTATGTAAATGCCCTGTGTCCGTTCCGATGGGCGGTGTTTCCTCTTCTTTCATTCACCCCTTCATTTCCCACTGTTCGCAATATTTTCTTGAATTTGAGCAGGTTTCCTCCTTAGTTCATGCATGCACAATGCAATCTTGCCTTGCGCACGCGCAGTATGCTTTGCCCAACTGCGGGCAAAGCCGAAAAGCATTACTGTGCATGCGCCACCGCACTATGTCCCAGAAGTATTTAGCTGTGTTCCGGGACATAGTGCAGCGGCGCATGTGCAGTAATGCTTTTCAGCTTTGCCCGCAGTTGGGCAAAGCATACTGCACTTGCGCAAGGCAAGATTGAACTAATGAGGAAACCTGCTCAAATTCAAGAAAATATTGCGGATAGTGGGAAAGGAAGGGGTGAATGAAAGAAGAGGAAACACCGCCCATTGGAGCGGACACAGGGCATTTACATAGCCCACCAAATTCAGGTGACAGAGTCCCTTTAATTTCTAGCATGTTCACTTTGGTGTCCTTTGAATTCCTGTGTCATATGCTATCCTTTTATACCATGTACTAGTCAAAACACAGTGGGGCAGATTTATTAATTTCTTTGTCTTGATAGGTCTTTTAAATTGCAGAAATTGTGATGTTCCCCTCACCATTACATTTCCCATCACACAGTGACTCCATAACTTTGCCTAACAAAAAGTGGCACTACATAATTGTCTTCACACAGTGTCTCTTTAACAGACATAACCAGTTAGTGAGCCTTGAGGCTGCACCAAATTGCGTTGCGGGCTGCCGGATGTGCACCTCACATTTTTGCACATAGCTAAATATGTTAGTGTTATATAAATAACAGAAAATACAGTATATAATGACACCAGTTCTTTGTCTATAAAAATATATTTCTTACATCCAAGAAGTTGGCGATTTTCATTACAGGGAACTGCTGAGCCCAATTTTCCACACTAGTTGATGTCTGGAGCGGAGACTGTCCACTCACAGGGATAACTGCAGGATACATTATACATGAGTTCACATGGCTCTACTTCATGAGTAATGAGTTCATTTTACAGTAAAAGAGCTCTAAGATGGATTGGTTTCCCATTGTGCAACACTGGCTGCAAAAGCTTCTACAAAAAAGACACGGGACATGAGCTGGTTTATCATGGATGAAAGCGAAACTCCAGTCAGACATAAAATTCTCTGACCCATTCAGATCAATGAGTGTAACTATTATGGATGGAGTCTTAGCAGCTGCTATAGAATGCAAATGAAAAAGATTATGGGAATGAAAAAAAACATTCACAATAGATGGCTGTCAGCTGAAAGATTATTTGGCTGATCGCTCATTCGGCCGTTAGCCTTCTCGGCCATCTGTTCTATGCATAGGAACACTGGTTCGGCTGAGCACACATGTGTTCTCTATGAGCAAGCCACTGACAGACATCTTTGTTGGCGGCTTATCTCCAGAACAACAAAATAATTGGCAGCCTGAAATCAGAAATGTTTAACTGACATCTCAGATAATCAGTTAGCCAAAATCCTCATATAGACATTGGAGTGTTGGCCAAAGCCATTGATATTAGCGAGTGCCTAAGTGATTAGTTCATTGTTTATGGTTGGGTTTCAGGCTTCATTCACACATTGCAGTAATGATTCATTTTTTATGATCACTGCACATCATTTTACTACAATTTTAAAATTTTGCAGCAAGGGCAAAAAATCATACGACAGCTACAACTTATGAATGAAGCATTATAGTTGCCGTGTATTGACAAATCTATGATTTTCTAAAAAGCCAAGATAGAGACAAAGCTTAAACTGAGTACCAACCCAGTAATGGTGAGAGAACCTTCAGCATGCCCCAATCTACAATGGCAATGCCACAATCGCTACAATCATGTTACGGTTGAACTAATGGGCCACTAGAATGACCAACCCATGATATAATTACATGCCACTAATATTTTCTGAGTTTACACCAGCGCTTGATATGTGATGTTCTGTACATGTACATAACATTGTTAGCAATTACTTTGTATCTGATTAGGAACAGTATCATTGCATTTTCATTGCTCTGGAAAACAGGCAGTAATTAGTGATAAACATGATTGGCTAAAAATCTAGAATCACAATAAAAATTATTCAACACCCATTCTGAATGTATTAACAAAATTGACAAACTTTCTAGTGTCTGCAATATGCTGTCACCTGACTTGATCCCCACGGAAAAACTTCATTGATATTTCAAGAAGGCGGTTTCCGCACATAAACCCAAAAATATTACTGAATTGGAAGTCCTTGCCCATGAGGAATTAGATTCCTCAGGAAAGCACCAGGAGCTGGTGTCTAACTATGCATTATGTTTGCTGAAGGTGACTGGAGCCAACGGGACTCTACAAAGTACTAAAGACAGTTGTCATGAAGGGGATGAATCATTATGAGACTGCAGTAGTCCGTTAACGTAGCATTTTGTGTTGAATTTGTAAAAGCCACTTGTATTTGTTGCTGAGCTGTTTTCATTGCTCTTGTTTCATTGATTTATTGCAAATCGAAAGTTTGTATATTTTGCTGAAATACCTAATTTATAATAAAAGTTTGATCATTTTAATTGCAACTGTATATATCAGTAACTCCTAATACTCAGCCCGTGGACAACAGTGAGAGAAGGAGACCACTTTTGACCCCATGATGCCTTTGGCAAAGGTTCTCAGCATTATCTAAAGGGATTGGACACTTTATTCTAACAAATATGTAGGGGATGTAGAGGATATAATTTTAAGGCACTTATTAATATATACACTGGCATGTAAAAGTTTGGGCATCCCTGGTCAAAATTACTGTTATTGTGAATAATTAAGCAAGGTAAAGATAAAATTATCTCTTACAGGGCGAAAAGAATATAGTAATAATCACTGTCTTCTATAAATTCCAGCCATGGCCTGACTCACAGCAGTACTGTGATGACAGGCATAGGAGTCTTCAGCAGACCCCGGCTGTCATGGCAATCCATCGATGTCCAATCATGTTACAGGTGCGCCTATGAGTTGTTAGAATAGTGTGCCCCTCCTCCTGTCACAGATTGACAGTGGGATTTTACAGCCATTTGCTGCTGTTAGAGGCAGATGATGGCTGAATAATTCAGCCATCATCTGCTGGGAAAGATGTAGGCTCGGCTTGCGAGCCCACATAAGAGACAGAGAGATGGCATATGATGACATATTATGTACATCATATGTCATTAATGGGTTAATCTGTGTATATAAAAAGGCAACTGAGGCACATAGAAAATAGTCTCTAATTCTGACTTAAAAGTAAAAAACTAATTTGAAAAAAAGAAAATACAAATTCAATAAATCCATAAAAATGACAATAAAGCTATGATCTGGTCTAAGTTTGTGCCTTTTGTTGGGAGTTTTGTCATTTTTTTAAGCAAAAATACACTGCGTGCAGAATTATTAGGCAAGTTGTATTTTAGATGATTATTTTTATTATTGATCAACAACTATGTTCTCAATCAACCCAAAAGACTCGGAAATATCAAAGCTTAATATTTTTGGAAGTTGGAGTGTTTTTTTTTTTAGATTTGGATATCTTAGGAGGATATCTGTTTGAGCAGGTAACTATTACTGTGCAGAATTATTAGGCAACTTAATAAAAACCAAATATAATCCCATCTCACTTGTTTATTTTCACCAGGTAAACCAATATAACTGCACAAAATTTAGAAATAAACATTTCTGACAAGCAAAAACAAAACAAAAACAAATTTGTGACCAATATAGCCACCTTTCTTTATGATGACACTCAGCAGCCTCCATCCATAGTTTATGTCAGTTGCTTGATCTGTTTATGATCAACATTGCGTGCAGCAGCCACCACAGCCTCCCAGACACTGTCCCGAGAGGTGTACTGTTTTCCCTCCCTGAAGATCTCACAATTTATGAGGGACCACAGGTTCTCTATGGGGTTCAGATCAGGTGAACAAGGGGGTCATGTCATTTTTTTCCTTCTTTGAGACCTTTACTGGCCAGCCATGCTGTGGAGTAGTTGGAGGCATTTGATGGAGCATTGTCCTGCATGAAAATCATGTTTTTCTTGAAAGATACCGACTTTGAAAAGTCAGTGTTAAGATGTTTCTTGGCCTAGTCTTGATGTTTTCTCTTACGTTTCTTGTTCAAAGGTGGTCGTTTTTCAGCCTTCCTTACCTTGGCCATGTCCCTGAGTATTGCACACCTTGTGCTTTTTGTTACTCCAGTAACGTTGCAGCTCTGAAATATGGCAAAACTGGTGGCAAATCGCATCTTGGCAGCTTCACACTTAATTTTCCTCAATTCATGGGCAGTTATTTTGCATCTTTTTTGCCCAACACGTTTCTTGCAACCCTGTTGGCTATTTGCCATGGAACGCTTGATTGTTCGGTGATCACACTTCAAAAGTTTGGCAATTTCAACACTGCTGCATCCCTCTGCAAGACATCTCACAATTTTGGACTTTTCAGAGCCCATCAAATCTCTCTTCTGACTAGTGTTGAGCATTCCGATACCGCAAGTATCGGGTATCGGCCGATATTTGCTGTATCGGAATTCTGATACCGAGTTCCGATATTTTTGTGATATCGGAAATCGGAATCCGAAGTTCCCAGTGTGTGGTTCCTAGGGTCTGGAGGAGAGGAGACTCTCCTTCAGGCCCTGGGATCCATATTCATGTAAAAAATAAATAAAAATAAAAAATATGGATATACTCACCCCTCCGGCGGACCCTGGACCTTAGCGGTGAAACCGGCAGCCTCCGTTCCTAAGAATGCTGTGAGTGTAGGACCTGCGATGATGTCGCGGCTTGTGATTGGTCGCGTGAGAGGTCACATGAGCGGTCATGCGACTAATCACAAGCCGCGACATCATCGAAGGTCCTTCACTCTGCATTCTTAGGAATGGAGGCTGCCGGTTACATCGCTAAGGTCCAGGGTCCACCGGAGGGGTGAGTATATCCATATTTTTTATTTTTATTCTTTATTTTTTACATGAATATGGATCCCAGGGCCTGAAGGAGAGTTTCCTCTCCTTCAGACCCTGGGAACCATCCAGGATACCTTCCGATATTTGTGTCCCATTGACTTGTATTGGTATCGGGTATCGGTATCGGCGAGATCGAATATTTTGCAGGTATCGGCCGATCCAATCCGATACCGATACTCCTTCTTGTAAGAACTGTGTTTTGGAACTGTGTTTTTGGAACTTTTTTCAGGACTTGTTTCGGGACTGAATGTTGCTACTTAATCCTTCATTTACTCCCACCAGTGGGAGCTGTTGGAAACAACACCAGTATAATACTTTAATGTGAACGTGTTTTTAAACTTACCCGTGTTTATGCCACATTTGGGATCAACTTGAGAACTCGTTTCTGGACTTACCCGTGTTCATGCCACACCTGGGATAAACTTGTGGACTTGTTCTGGACTTGCCTGTGTTTACTTCATACCTGGATTTGACTCTTTCTGTGCTGACAGTGTTTGGATCTGCACCACGTCACCTGTCACACTCACCTTGCTGAGGACTCTGCCTTAAGAACTCCGCCGATTTGCTGTATATATTTCAAGGACTCGTTTCTTTCTAGGACACTGTGGGTTATCAGTATATTGTTTTGGGTGTTATTGCTGTTGTACAAATACACTATTTGCACTAAAGGAACCCATCTCTGTCTGTTCATTGCCCCATGCTATCAGAATCCTTGAGTTCCTACAATAGTATTGCAACAGCTTGGAGTAGGACAACATGTATAAAAAGTATCATGTGATCAAAAAAACTACTTGCCTAATAATTCTGCACGCAGTGTAGTACAGCAGGTTTCCAAAAGGATTGGATCAGTTTTTTCAACCTAGTATAGCTGACAATGATCATTTACTGAGCCAACAGGGATTCAGAGGATACAACCATATCTCTAAATTTACAGAACTAAACAGGTTTACCTTAGTCCTATATAAAAGCATTGATAACACAGCAAGATGTGATAAATGACCAACAGCTGCATTTTACAAATGTACCGTTGCTGAATGTGTGCCATCGTCCTATGGAGAAGCATGCCGCTACTAATACTGCAGAAGCTATTTATAAAATTTAGCAAGCTGTTTGCATTTACATTACTGCCACCTAAAGAAACTTAAAACATGAGAATCTGATAAGACAGTAATTCTCCATATATTAGAGAGTATGGGAACAAATTGGATTGAAGGGCACTTATGAATTCAGCTTGCGATGGATACCAGAAGAGAGAAATAGCCTAGAGAGACTGAAGGTTTCCAGAACATGCATAACACAAGATTCCATCTGAAGTTTAAAAACATATAGGGCAATGCTTTCAGAAATCCTGACCTTGTAAATCAAAAGAAACTGAATAAACCAATTCAATGGTTACCTGATGGAAAAAGATACAATAGATACTGTATACAATTGCAAGCAATGTGAGGAGCACAGGACTAAATCTGATATTGCCGCCATGGTAGATCACTTATTTCTTTTTTATTCAATACTTGCTGCTGCTATCATAAGAATCTGTACACAAACAGCATATAGAAACACTATATGTGAGCTTTTCTGTTCCATTTTCCAATGCTCAAGACAGTGAGTGTGTTTGTAAATAGTATTTGAGTACAGATTCTTTTTAGTGCAGTTCAAAGCAGCTTGTAAAAAAGTTTGAAGTCATCAGGTAAAGTAACAATACTTGCAGCATAGCATTTGAGAGAAGAAACATAAATAAGGTAATGGAGTATATTACAGAGCTTCATAAGTTTGCAAATGCTGATCAATGCTTAAACTGAAAAAAAATATCCTTAATCAGTTATATATAAGCATGCAAACCTTTGATTTCATACAGGAGGTTTTGAATACCCTAGCATACCCTTCCTACGGGACCCATCAAATGCAAAAACTTAACTGATGTTTAAATGTCCATTTAATAAATAATGTAAAAAATGCTATAAAACAAAAACTTAAAAACTCACTGTTAGTAGTGATGAGCGAATATACTTGTTGATCGTTTTTTCCCGAGCACACTCAGGTGGTCTCTGAGTATTTGTTAGTGTTCGGAGATTTAGTTTTCATCGCTGCAGCTGAATAATTCACAGCTATCAGCCAGCTTGAACACATGTGGGGATTCCCTAGCAACCAGGCAACCCCCACATGTACTCAGCTTGGCTAGTAGCTGTAAATCATTCAGCTGCGGTGATAAAACTAAATCTAAGAACACTAACAAATACTCGGAGACCACATGAGCGTGCTAGGGAAAACCCGAGCAAAGAGTATACTCGCTCATAACTAACTGTTAGGTGTCAGGATTCTCCCACTGAGCAGGATAGATCCCAAGCGCCTTATCTGCCTCTGCGGTCTCCCATTCAGCTTCAGCCGCTGCTGAGCATAGACATCGGTCCCAGTGTCTTGCTCAGGCATGTGGTGTTCACTTGGTTATTTCTGGCTCTCCAGCCAAGTCTATAGTAACCAGAAGCGACCTGACGCTCTGGAGTCTAAGTCCAGAAATCACCTTACTGAGCATGTCAGTGATGTGGCATCTTCCAATTGGTGGACGGACGTCAGCTGCTCTGGTGATGTTGCAGCTCTGGTTTGGTCCACTGTTGTGAATTTGCTTTTTGCTCCCTCTAGTGGTTACTAGTTTTTTGACTCTGGTTTTTCTGTCATTCCTTTTATCCGCACCTGGGTCGTTAGTTAGGGGTGTTGCTATATAAGCTCCCTGGACCTTCAGTTCAATGCCTGGCAACGTAGTTATCAGAGCTAGTCTGCTGTGCTCTTGTCTACTGATCCTGGTTCCAGTTATATCAGCTAAGTCTGCCTTTTGCTTTTTGCTATTTGTTTTGGTTTTGTATTTTTGTCCAGCTTGTTCCAAATCTATATCCTGACCTTTGCTGGAAGCTCTAGGGGGGCTGGTGTTCTCCCCCCGGACCGTTAGACGGTTCGGGGGTTCTTGAATTTCCAGTGTGGATTTTGATAGGGTTTTTGTTGACCATATAAGTTACCTTTCTTTATTCTGCTATCAGTAAGCGGGCCTCTCTGTGCTAAACCTGGTTCATTTCTGTGTTTGTCATTTCCTCTTACCTCACCGTCATTATTTGTGGGGGGCTTCTATCCAGCTTTGGGGTCCCCTTCTCTGGAGGCAAGAAAGGTCTTTGTTTTCCTCTACTAGGGGTAGCTAGATTCTCCGGCTGGCGCGTGTCATCTAGAATCAACGTAGGAATGATCCCCGGCTACTTCTAGTGTTGGCGTTAGGAGTAGATATATGGTCAACCCAGTTACCACTGCCCTATGAGCTGGATTTTTGTATTCTGCAGACTTCCACGTTCCTCTGAGACCCTCGCCATTGGGGTCATAACAGTTTGCCAGGCCCGTATTAAATGTTTAATGCATTGCAGAAGAGGGATTATAAGAAAGAAGATTCTGAGTTTTTTTTTTTTTCCTTCCCCTTTACCTCAGAGTGGCTATGCTTGCTGCAGACATGAATGTCCAGACCTTGATTACAAGTGTGGACCAGCTGGCTACTCGTGTGCAGGGCATACAAGACTATGTTATTAGAAATCCTAGGTCAGAACCTAAAATACCGATTCCTGAACTGTTATCCGGAGACAGGTTTAAGTTTAGGAATTTCGTGAATAATTGTAAATTGTTTTTGTCCCTGAGACCCTGTTCATCTGGAGATTCTGCTCAGCAAGTAAAAATTGTTATTTCGTTCTTACGGGGCGACCCTCAGGATTGGGCTTTTTCGCTGGCGCCAGGAGATCCGGCATTGGCTGATCTTGATGCGTTTTTTCTGGCGCTCGGTTTACTTTATGAGGAACCCAATCTTGAGATTCAGGCAGAAAAGGCCTTGCTGGCTATGTCTCAGGGGCAAGACGAGGCTGAAGTGTATTGCCAAAAATTTCGGAAATGGTCCGTGCTGACACATTGGAACGAGTGTGCACTGGCCGCTAATTTTAGAAATGGCCTTTCTGAAGCCATTAAGAATGTTATGGTGGGTTTTCCCATTCCCACAGGTCTGAATGATACTATGGCACTGGCTATTCAAATTGACCGGCGGTTGCGGGAGCGCAAAACCGCAAATTCCCTCATGGTGTTGTCTGAACAGACACCTAATTCGGTGCAATGTGATAGAAAAACCGCAAATTCCCTCATGGTGTTGTCTGAACAGACACCTGATTTAATGCAATGTGATAGAATCCTGACTAGAAATGAGCGGAAAATTCATAGACGCCGGAATGGCTTGTGCTACTACTGTGGTGATTCTACACATGTTATCTCAGCATGCTCTAAACGTATAGCTAAGGTTGTTAGTCCTGTCACCGTTGGTAATTTGCAACCTAAATTTATTCTGTCTGTAACTTTGATTTGCTCACTGTCATCTTATCCTGTCATGGCGTTTGTAGATTCAGGTGCTGCCCTGAGTCTCATGGATCTCTCATTTGCTAAGAGCTGTGGTTTTACTCTTGAACCATTAGAAAATCCTATTCCTCTTAGGGGTATTGATGCTACACCATTGGCAGCAAATAAACCGCAGTATTGGACACAGGTTACCATGTGCATGACTCCTGAACACCGCGAGGTGATACGTTTCCTGGTTTTACATAAAATGCATGATTTGGTTGTTTTAGGGCTGCCATGGTTACAGACCCATAATCCAGTCCTGGACTGGAAGGCTATGTCAGTCTCAAGTTGGGGCTGTCGTGGTATTCATGGGGATTCCCTGCCTGTGTCTATTGCTTCTTCTACGCCTTCGGAAGTTCCGGAGTATTTGTCTGATTATCAGGATGTCTTCAGTGAGTCTGAGTCCAGTGCACTGCCTCCTCATAGGGACTGTGACTGTGCTATAGATTTGATCCCAGGCAGTAAATTTCCTAAGGGAAGACTGTTTAATCTGTCGGTACCTGAACATACCGCTATGCGTTCATATATCAAGGAGTCTTTGGAGAAAGGACATATTCGTCCGTCTTCTTCCCCTCTTGGTGCGGGATTCTTTTTTGTGGCAAAAAAGGACGGATCTTTGAGACCTTGTATTGATTATCGGCTTTTAAATAAGATCACTGTCAAATTTCAGTATCCTTTACCGCTGTTGTCTGACTTGTTTGCCCGGATTAAGGGTGCCAAGTGGTTCACCAAGATAGACCTTCGTGGTGCGTACAACCTTGTGCGCATTAAGCAAGGTGATGAATGGAAAACCGCATTCAATACGCCCGAAGGTCATTTTGAGTACTTGGTGATGCCTTTTGGGCTCTCCAATGCGCCTTCAGTTTTTCAGTCCTTTATGCATGACATTTTCCGGAAGTATCTGGATAAATTTTTGATTGTTTATCTGGATGATATTTTGTTTTTTTCTGATAATTGGGATTCGCATGTGGAGCAGGTCAGGTTGGTCTTTAAAATTTTGCGTGAAAATTCTTTGTTTGTCAAGGGCTCAAAGTGTCTCTTTGGTGTACAGAAGGTTCCCTTTTTGGGGTTCATTTTTTCCCCTTCTGCTGTGGAGATGGACCCAGTCAAGGTCCGAGCTATTCTTGATTGGACTCAGCCCTCGTCAGTTAAGAGTCTTCAGAAGTTCTTGGGCTTCGCTAACTTCTACCGTCGTTTTATCGCTAATTTTTCTAGCATTGTGAAACCTTTGACGGATATGACCAAGAAGGGCTCCGATGTAGCTAACTGGGCTCCTGCTGCCGTGGAGGCTTTCCAGGAGTTGAAACGCCGGTTTACTTCGGCGCCTGTTTTGTGCCAGCCTGACGTCTCACTTCCCTTTCAGGTTGAGGTGGATGCTTCGGAGATTGGGGCCGGGGCCGTTTTGTCGCAGAGAGGCCCTGGTTGCTCTGTTATGAAACCTTGTGCCTTTTTCTCTAGGAAGTTTTCGCCTGCCGAGCGAAATTATGATGTGGGCAATCGGGAGTTGTTGGCCATGAAATGGGCATTTGAGGAGTGGCGTCATTGGCTCGAGGGTGCTAAGCATCGTGTGGTGGTCTTGACTGATCACAAAAATCTGATGTATCTTGAGTCTGCTAAACGCCTTAATCCTAGACAGGCCCGCTGGTCATTGTTTTTCTCCCGCTTTGATTTTGTTGTCTCGTATTTACCAGGTTCAAAGAATGTGAAGGCCGATGCTCTTTCTAGGAGCTTTGTGCCTGATGCTCCTGGAGTCGCTGATCCTGTTGGTATTCTTAAAGATGGAGTTATCTTGTCAGCTATTTCTCCGGATCTGCGACGTGTGTTGCAGAGATTTCAGGCTGATAGGCCTGAGTCTTGTCCACCTGACAGACTGTTTGTCCCGGATAAGTGGACCAGCAGAGTCATTTCCGAGGTTCATTCCTCGGTGTTGGCAGGTCACCCGGGAATTTTTGGCACCAGAGATCTGGTGGCCAGGTCCTTTTGGTGGCCTTCCTTGTCAAGGGATGTGCGGTCATTTGTGCAGTCCTGTGGGACTTGTGCTCGAGCTAAGCCTTGCTGTTCTCGTGCCAGCGGTTTGCTCTTGCCCTTGCCTGTCCCGAAGAGACCTTGGACACATATCTCCATGGATTTCATTTCTGATCTTCCGCTATCTCAGGGCATGTCCGTTATCTGGGTGATATGTGATCGCTTCTCCAAGATGGTCCATTTGGTTCCTTTGCCTAAGCTGCCTTCCTCTTCCGATCTGGTTCCTGTGTTTTTCCAGAACGTGGTTCGTTTGCACGGCATCCCTGAGAATATTGTGTCAGACAGAGGATCCCAGTTCGTTTCCAGGTTCTGGCGATCCTTTTGTAGTAGGATGGGCATTGATTTGTCGTTTTCGTCTGCTTTCCATCCTCAGACTAATGGACAGACGGAGCGAACCAATCAGACTTTGGAGGCTTATTTGAGGTGTTTTGTCTCTGCTGATCAGGACGATTGGGTTACATTCTTGCCGTTGGCTGAGTTTGCCCTTAATAATCGGGCTAGTTCCGCCACCTTGGTTTCGCCTTTTTTCTGCAACTCTGGTTTCCATCCTCGCTTTTCTTCGGGTCATGTGGAGCCTTCTGACTGTCCTGGGGTGGATTCTGTGGTGGATAGGTTGCAGCAGATCTGGAATCATGTGGTGGACAACTTGAAGTTGTCACAGGAGAAGGCTCAGCGCTTTGCCAACCGCCGCCGCGGTGTGGGTCCCCGACTACGCGTTGGGGATTTGGTATGGCTTTCTTCCCGCTTTGTTCCTATGAAGGTCTCCTCTCCCAAATTTAAACCTCGTTTTATTGGGCCTTACAAGATATTGGAAATCCTTAATCCTGTATCTTTTCGTCTGGATCTTCCTGTGTCGTTTGCTATTCACAATGTATTTCATAGGTCCTTGTTGCGGCGGTACATTGTGCCTGTAGTTCCTTCTGCTGAGCCTCCTGCTCCGGTGTTGGTTGAGGGCGAGTTGGAGTACGTGGTGGAGAAGATCTTGGATTCTCGCCTCTCCAGGCGGAGGCTTCAGTACCTGGTCAAGTGGAAGGGCTATGGTCAGGAGGATAATTCCTGGGTGGTCGCCTCTGATGTTCATGCGGCCGATTTAGTTCGTGCCTTTCATGCCGCTCATCCTGATCGCCCTGGTGGTCGTGGTGAGGGTTCGGTGACCCCTCACTAAGGGGGGGGTACTGTTGTGAATTTGCTTTTTGCTCCCTCTAGTGGTTACTAGTTTTTTGACTCTGGTTTTTCTGTCATTCCTTTTATCCGCACCTGGGTCGTTAGTTAGGGGTGTTGCTATATAAGCTCCCTGGACCTTCAGTTCAATGCCTGGCAACGTAGTTATCAGAGCTAGTCTGCTGTGCTCTTGTCTACTGATCCTGGTTCCAGTTATATCAGCTAAGTCTGCCTTTTGCTTTTTGCTATTTGTTTTGGTTTTGTATTTTTGTCCAGCTTGTTCCAAATCTATATCCTGACCTTTGCTGGAAGCTCTAGGGGGGCTGGTGTTCTCCCCCCGGACCGTTAGACGGTTCGGGGGTTCTTGAATTTCCAGTGTGGATTTTGATAGGGTTTTTGTTGACCATATAAGTTACCTTTCTTTATTCTGCTATCAGTAAGCGGGCCTCTCTGTGCTAAACCTGGTTCATTTCTGTGTTTGTCATTTCCTCTTACCTCACCGTCATTATTTGTGGGGGGCTTCTATCCAGCTTTGGGGTCCCCTTCTCTGGAGGCAAGAAAGGTCTTTGTTTTCCTCTACTAGGGGTAGCTAGATTCTCCGGCTGGCGCGTGTCATCTAGAATCAACGTAGGAATGATCCCCGGCTACTTCTAGTGTTGGCGTTAGGAGTAGATATATGGTCAACCCAGTTACCACTGCCCTATGAGCTGGATTTTTGTATTCTGCAGACTTCCACGTTCCTCTGAGACCCTCGCCATTGGGGTCATAACAGTCCACAGGCAAGGTCCTGTCTGACTTGACAGTGCACCAGTATCATTTATGTGTGGTTGCTGCCAGTGGATACTCTACCACTCTGTCTGCATGTCTTGTGTGTCTGTCTAAGCTTTGGGACTGTACACGTAGGCAGGCAGCTAGCGTCAGTGGCGGCAATTAGCCGTTGGCTTAGCATCTGGTTCCTACATGTGTGTGGTTAGCATAGTAGAGTTCTAGAGCAAGCACAACCCTAGTCAGGGTGTTAAGCTCAGAGCATCTGTTCTGTTTCTGTGTGGGAGTGACATAGCTCAGTTGTAGAGCATCTCTTTTGTTTCTGTGTGTGAGTGACACAGTTCAGTTGGAGAGCTGCTTTTTCGTGTGTGTGTGTGTGTGAGTGACACGGTTCTGTTGCACTGCGAGGTCACTCCATGTGCTTGATAAGTGACATTTAACTGGATACAGCACTCAGTACTCGATTGTGCTGTTCCCTTCTGTGGAGTAACAGAGGTTGGAAATCAACCTCCTGTTCACGCTGAGTGGCGTTAACTCTGTTTGTACAAGCAGACGCTCGCCATGTATTCCGTCATTGTCCTCTAGCAGCAGTTATTCATCTCTGCACGGTAGACCTTGGGTTGTGATTGTACTTTATTATTAATTTTATTTAGTGCAATCCACCAACCCTAACACTCACTTACTTTTTTTGTACACTAGTAATTCAACATAAAAAAAACCTTATCGGTCTTACCTGTCTTTGTTTTCCACCAGTTAGCAGGCTTCATATACCATACCACTTTCATCATGGCTAAGAGATGTAGATATTAATGGAATGTTTTGAGCTTTTTTATATAACATTTGGTTTGGATTTTGTTTTAGAAATTGAAAATTTCCAGGAAAGTTCTGTAACAGGAGCAATATTTGTGGTCACTTGACAGCTCTAAAGAAGGCAACTGCAAACAAACTTGGCGCTAGATGCTTTGTTCTCTAGATCCAATTGGATACCCTGGCCTTCACCCTTTAACCACTAGTACAGAGATCTAGGCTTATCAGCAACCCTTAGGCTGGGGGCCGCAGAGTTAAATTCCATTTGGTAGTTTGAGCTGGCAAGTAGAATAGTCTGATAGCTGAGTCAGAACCAGGAGGTCACTACAAGCACAAAATCAAAAAAGCAGGAGAGCAGTCCAAACTGAGCAGAGGGTAAAATCAGGAATGTCTTAGTTTGTAAGTGTCCAGATATAGCCAATCCATTGCATCCCACCTTTGCATTATGTTTGCCCACATTTGAATTTTTTATTTTATCAAATGAAGTTTATGTATTGTAAATTAATAATTTCTCTGTCATCTAATAATAAATTATAACTCACCCTTTTTCTTATAATGGTAACTTTCTGGGTTTTTTTTTCTGCCATTAGTTACTTTTATGGGAACTTACTGAACACTTTATTTCCCATGCATTTTCAGAAAAGGTCAAACAATATCTCGATAATTGGTACCTCTGGCGAAGACACTTTTATCTAATTATGATAGCTACTCCTACACATTTGGTTTTCATAAGATACAGATCTTCCATTAGCAGAATGTTATAAGTTATAAATTCACACTGTGGAACTGGAGTTTTTTTTATTTCTTTTAACTTAGTTGCAACTTTTAGTAGAGGTTTGCCTCCAATCTCCAGATGGAGAAGGGTTTATAGCAGTTGACAATGTATGCCCATTTCCAGTTTCTACTTAAGCATGGAGCTATTATCCTTACTATTATTTCATATTTTAATAGCACAAAGATATTACACTGACCCATAAAGAGAATAAATTGAGTCGATTAACATTTATCGCTGCCCCAGTGAGTTTACAATTCTAAAATGAAAATCTGATAATTATTGCCATCACCATCATCAATAAAGTGTACAAACACAGTATAAAACAACAATAAAAATCCCCAACAATAAACAAAAAGTTCACGCAACAATAAATTGATTGGTGCCAAATTATCAGACCTCTCAGTAACCTAACTGACCAAGTGGAAGACAAACTGTTAACACGCAGATGTCTAAACATAGCCAACAACTGGTAAATCATCTGTTTGCCCAAGATCTCCCAAGTGATAATGATCATGTTTATACGAATTAGATTTCCGACATGTTTTAACTTCCCTCCATGTCAATGGGATGACCTTGGTTATATTTTTCACACATCAAAGTCACAATTTTCCAAATCCCAAATACATCCACACTCAACTCAATAAGTGTTAGGGCTGGTGGAATGCACCGAGTAAATATAGAGACAGTTTAGGTACATTCGCAGCCCGGGGTCCACCGTGCAGGAGTGGAACCTGCTGCTAGTAAATGGCAGCACTATATGGCAGTACTACACCAGAATAGACACGGGTTCCGTCACCCGGTCTGTATAGGAGCGAACTCTGTTGCTTCACCGAGTCATAGGGAATAAAGGTAACGCTGTGCCCTGTTAGCAGTCAC
Organism: Ranitomeya variabilis; assembly: GCF_051348905.1. Taxonomy (NCBI): domain Eukaryota; kingdom Metazoa; phylum Chordata; class Amphibia; order Anura; family Dendrobatidae; genus Ranitomeya; species Ranitomeya variabilis. The sequence continues at coordinate 528,859,257 of NC_135237.1, read as the reverse complement.
AGGGTGCAGCAAGTGGATACTAGTGGGATCCTTGCAATTCACCCCCACTATGCTGGTGGTTGATTCCGCTCTGACCCTCGGTGGCTTTTGAGCCCACGCCTGAGGACACCCTGAGTCAGATGCTGGGATCAAATGGGAGTTCCCACCCTACACTGATGGATTGTCAGGAGACGCTAAAGAAAGCCGCACAGAGTGCGTACAGTACCACAGTGGCAGTCACTGCAGAATAGACGCAGTATATTTTGTGCCTGGTGCTGGATGGCACTATCTGGCGCTAGACAGCTACAACACTCGTGAGCATTCAACAACTCTAGGGATGGGAATGATTCAGGGCTTTCACCAGAACAGGCATACATCAATACAAATACAGATTTATAATAGCGCATGGCCGTGCGGCCATGCAAACCTTTTATAGCTCAACAAAAATGAATCCACCAGTCAAAAAAGTTGTGAATACAAGCAGGGTGTGACTATAACTAAAATATAACTTTTAATAAATAGGTTTAAAAATGGTATAATATACCCATTTAAATGCAAAAAGACGGACTCACAAGAAAATCACATTGATTAGAATGTAAAACTGCAATAATCCCCGAGATTTTACACCTCTATTTCACTATATAAATCTCATAGGGGAAAAAAATATAAGAATCACCATACAAAAGCCATCAACCATCATTTATCTAATATCCCCAATACCTTTATATGGGATAGAGACACAGTAGTGGTGATAAATATGTATAAATGGAACGATCTCACCTCAAAGCTCTCTTTGATATGGAAAAGACCGCTCACTATTGGCGCTGCATCCGGGAGGGGGGGCACACTCCGGCCACATAATCATCCGCCCATGCTGCCAAAAGGATTTATGCTTAGCCCCAGAATAAAGAAATGGTTTCTTTATTCTGGGGCTAAGCATAAATCCTTTTGGCAGCGTGGGCGTATGATTATGTGGCCGGAGTGTGCCCCCCCCCTCCCGGATGCTTTTGTATGGTGATTCTTATATTTTTTTTCCCCTATGAGATTTATATAGTGAAATAGAGGTGTAAAATCTCGGGGATTATTGCAGTTTTACATTCTAATCAATGTGATTTTCTTGTGAGTCCGTCTTTTTGTGTTTATATGGGTATATTATACCATTTTTTAAACCTATTTATTAAAAGTTATATTTTAGTTATAGTCACACCCTGCTTGTATTCAAAACCTTTTATAGCTGTAGCACTCAAGGACCTTCCTAGTGGTCCAATAGGAGCTGCTACTGGACCTGAGCGTGTGACCCCCGACCTCCAATGGGAGGTCGTCATGTGGGCATACTCAGTATGGGAAAAGCAGGACTTAGTCCCTGAAATGCCTCCTAGCTGCTGATCAGTACTGGTTACAAAGGCAGAGCCTGGAAAGGAAGCAGTAACCAAGCGCACAGTATCAGCTTGAGTCAGACGCTGGGACCGACATCTCTGCTGAGCAGGCTCCACTGCGGCTGGAAAAGAATGGGAGACCGCAGCAGACATGGTTTGAGATTCCTCCTGTGCAGTGGCGGGAACTTGACTCCTAACAATAAGTACATGCATGTGTTCTGAATGGGTGGGATTCTATCTAAGGGAATTTTTAGATCCTACAGGATTGTTGAAGAACAGTAATTTGAAGGTACTGGGCCCCAAAATAAAATCTGTATTTCACCCTCTTGTAACACTTTATTTATAGCTGTTGTCTTCTCTTATTGGGCTGCAATACCTTTATGGCTTTTCAGTTTTATATGACCAAAGTCTCTGAATCCCCTTTAATTATGTACCTGATAACATAAATGATAAAGTATAGACAGGTCTATATATTACTCAGAAGTATCAAATATACAAGTTTAAAGCTTTTTTGAAGCCGGTTTCTTCTGCATTTGACTTGTCTTTTTTTTGCACAAGCTGAGTCCTAATGTTGCCATTTTAAGTTTTTCATGCAGTATATTTATATTTTCAAGTGATAGTATCCAAAACTGGTTGAATATGTTTAAAATATTTCAGGAGTCCCATCACATTCTTAATTCATCTAAATCCCTACTAAATCCCTAGGTATGGTGGAATATGCATGCCTTGTCAACCACTTCACAGCAATTCTCTTGTGGTTTCCTTGACATGACAGTTGATATTGATGATTTTATCACTTTTCTGAACTTAGAGGTCATTAAAAAAATGTACGGAGTGGAGAACAATGACATCCATTTTCTCCGGATTGTAAGCTTCCCTTGAAGTATTGTAATTAGATGCCTTACACTGTCACATCAGCACTATGGCTCCGGCATGGAGAATGGCAATAAGTGGAAAACGGCAGATATTTTCCATCTTTTCACATTTATTATCTAGCTGCAGCTGTATACATGTGTCAGCCATGACAAATATAATTTAAGAACAGCGTATTTGTTCAGTAAATACATACAAGCAGCGCTTGTGTTTCTCCACAGTATCTACTTTCAAAGCATAGTCAGTCAATACAGCCCTACCAGCACGCTATCATCTATCTTCAATCACATTGTGTGATTGATTTTCATACAATGGTTGTTGACTATATCTACTCAAGTTAAGGCTGTTTATTCCTTCTTATATACTCTGATTACAAAGTAGAAACAGAAGGTGCTCCAGCTCCAATAAAAGAGATTCTTTATTAATGGTTAAAATCCAGTGGCATAATAGATCCTTGCTGTAGTACAAATGTGGGGGTACAGAGCCCATGCAACGCGTTTCGATCGCTGCCGATCTTAATCAATGCATGCTTCAACAAAGAAACAGTGATTATTTTATAAAATAATGAACCAATACAATGCTGAGTTCAGATCACATGACTTATACCACAGATTTGGCAAATGAAATAGTCCTGCTCAAGCAATGCAACAATGGAACATTCATATAACTTTATAAAACATTAAATACATGATTACATGCAAAAAGTAGCCATCCTAGGCACACCATCAAATCGATTCCAGTAGGCGAATATACAAGGCTTAAAAGAAATTGTAGTGAGACTGAATTCAGGGATCTCGAATTCGAAAGATTAGAAGCTAGATTAAAAGAAAGAAAATATCCAAACTGGACATTAAAGAGAGCACATAAAATAGTAAATGATAAACCAAGAGACAGTTTGCTAACATTTAATCCGGAAAATAAAAACAAAAAAGAGAGAACTAAACAAAAGCCATATATTTGTTTTCAATTCAGTACCGAATTTAATGAAATTAAAAAGATAATACACAACAGGTTGCCTATTTTGCGAGAAGATGATGCACTTTCTGAAATTTTAAAAGATGGCCTTAATGTGGTAGCCAGAAGAGCGCCAACTATTGGCAGCTCCCTATCTCCCAGCTCTCTTCCATCAAAATCGCTTTCGAAAACCTGGTTAGAATGTAGAGGCTTCTACAAATGTGGCGTTACCGCATGTAGCACATGCCGTCATGCGCTAACTAAAAATAATTTTCAAAATAAAGAAAAAACAAAAACTTATCAAATTAAAGATTTCATTAACTGCCATACCAGCAATGTTGTCTATAAAGTAGACTGCACTGTATGTAATGTATCCTATATTGGATGCACTACAAGAAAATTAAAAACCAGAATAACGGAGCATTTAAGGGATCTCACCAGTAGTAACGCCATAAATAGAAATACTTCAGCTGTTGCCAAACATTTTAATGTATATCACTCTGGTAATGTGTCCAACATGACTATTCAGGGAATTGAGAAAGTTAGTTTACCACAACGAGGTGGAGACATTAAAAGACGTCTGCTAACTAGGGAAGCGTTTTGGGTGTATAATTTACAAACGAGACACCCTGGTGGTTTAAACAGAAAAAACGAAATTATGTACCATTATTGCTAACTTTCCATTTCCCTTTTTTCTTTTCTTTTCTTTTTTCTGTGTGTTTTTTTTTTTTTTTTTTTTTTTTAAAGTGTTTTTTTTTTTTTTGAAAGTGTTTTTTTTTTTTTTTTTTCTCTTCTTTCTTTCTTCTTTTAAATCGTACTATGTTTCATGTATTTAATGTTTTATAAAGTTATATGAATGTTCCATTGTTGCATTGCTTGAGCAGGACTATTTCATTTGCCAAATCTGTGGTATAAGTCATGTGATCTGAACTCAGCATTGTATTGGTTCATTATTTTATAAAATAATCACTGTTTCTTTGTCGAAGCATGCATTGATTAAGATCGGCAGCAATCGAAACGCGTTGCATGGGCTCTGTACCCCCACATTTGTACTACAGCAAGGATCTATTATGTCACTGGATTTTAACCATTAATAAAGAATCTCTTTTATTGGAGCTGGAGCACCTTCTGTTTCTACTTTGTAATTATCCCTCGTCTGGATCCGAGACGAAGCTCCGTGCGCCTGCAAGGATCGGTGAGCTGGGCATGGCTTTTTAGCCATCATCTTATTTTGTTTTTGTATATACTCTGATGTAGGGTATTTTTCTTACATACTCTAGGATAGGGTATTTCTTATTATATACTCTATTGTAGGATATTTCTTCCTATATACGCTAGTATAAGCTATTTCTTCTGATATACCCTAGTAAAAAACAAAAAATATTTAAAGAGATGAACTATAGTATAAGTTGGTATACATGCAACGTGTAGGCGCATGTCCACACCGACCACAAAAAACCAAGATAAAAACAAAATGAGCAAAAACCCTGCAATCAAAAATAAATAGTAATAGTGCATGAAAATGACTTAGAGAACTTAGTTAACATAATTTTGATAAATAAATGTAAAAGCCATCTGTCATAAATGTGCCTCATTCTGCTGGAACCTGTAGTACATCTGAAATTCGAAAAATTGGGCAGTTAGCTGAACACAGGTACTCTTTAAATCTACACTGCCATTCATGAATTAACAGGTTTTTGTGGCATGGAAAGGGTTTAGAATTCCTCATTGTCTATTGGCTGTGCAGTTTATTGGAACCACACCCTTCCATTATACATACATTTGTCTGGCTTCTCTCCCTGCAAGCAATAGAATCTTCATTCTGTTCCTGGCTTAATTGGAGAAAGTGTTCTGGAGAGTCGCTTTTGTCGTTTCGAGACTGTTGTATGCAATTTCTTGTGATTACCTCTGCCTTCCCTTCTGGCATTGTTTTGTGTTGATTTTGTGCCTTGTTACTGTGTACCCATTTTCCCCTTTGCATTTTATCCTGTGTGTCTGTCATTTGATTGTGCCTTGGTTGCTCGCTGCCTGTTGAGATGGTGTCACCCTTTTATTCCTTCCCCTTTCTTCCCTGGGGGGAGGGTGAGAACTGTGTAGGATTTTGTAGGAGTTCATAGAGGTACAAGACCCAGGAATCTCTGCTTTCAGTGGTAACCCTGGGGTTAGGGATATACTAGATAATCCCTAGATTAAGGGACAGTATAGGGTTCTCCCTTTCACAACTTACCTACGGTCACAGCCTAACGCCATTCCACCACATCATAGTGACCCTATTTGAGGTGCTCCTAACCTCTAGTATTAGAACCTTACCAAATGTCAAATGGCACAAATATGAATAAGGGTATTTCTTCAAATATAATAATATAGGGTATTTCTTCTTATACACTCTAGTATAGGGTATTTCTTATTATATGCTCTCTTATAGGTTATATCTTCCAATATCCTCTAGTATAGGATATTTCTTCTTATATATTCTAGTGTAGCATATTTTTCTTATACAGTATACTCTACTATAGAGTATTTCTTTTCACAGTGGGAAAAATAAGTATTTGATACACTGCAGATTTTGCAAGTTTTCCACCTACAAAGAATGGAGAGATCTGTAATTTTTATCATAGGTAGACTTCAACTCTGAGAGACGGAATCTAAAAATAAAATCACATTCTATGATATTTAAATAATTTAATTGCATTGTATTGCCTGGAATAAGTAATTGATCACCTGCTTAGCCAGCAAGAATTCTGGGTCTCACCGACCCATTAATTTTTTCTTTTAGGGTATATGCACACGTTGCAGATTTGCAGCTGTTTTCCTTGCGTTTTACAGTTGCATGTAAAGCAATCGAAAACCAAATCCGCTGTGCACATGCTGGGGAAAATTCAGTGCATATTTGCTGCAGTTTATTTTCTGCAGCCTGTCAATTCTTTGTGCGGATTCTGCAGCGTTTTACACCTATTCCTTAATAGGAATCCGCAGGTGTAAAAACACAGGCGAATTCCGCACAAAAACCGCGGCAAATCCGCTGTAAATCTGCAGTTAATCTGCAGGCAAAATGCTCTGCAGATTTTCAGAATCCATGCAGAAAAATGCGCAAACGAATCCGCAACTTGTACACATACCATTAGAAGCCCTATTACGCTGCACTCATTATTTGTATTAATTATACCTGTTACTCTATCTATCACACTCCAACTAGAGATGGGTGGATACCTGGATATTTGGGTCTGGCGGATCCGGTCGAACAGTTATAAAAAGATTGGTTACCAGAACAGTACCCAGACTCGAACCCAAACCCAGACCTCATTCACTTGAATGGGGGCCCGAACATCCAGTGTTTGCTGTGCTGTAATGTGCAAATACCACTTCTGATCAGCAGTGAAATCATACCTGACAGTCAGAGAGCCACGGTTCCCATCCTGTCAAAAGACAGCATGTGTTCATCTGTAATTGGAGGTATAAAGTTTACCTCCGGTCACTAGTGTCAGCTGATGGGACAACTGCTCCCATTATCTGACACCTGCTACCACTCATAACAGCGAGAGCTGGGAGTATTCATCAGCCGCTCCTGTGCTGCAAATAAATAATTAAAAATAAAAACCTGGCATGGGATCCCCTGTGTTAGGGCTAGCGGTATGCACCAAATAATATAAAGGAAGATATATGGTGCGTTTGCAGCCCGGGGTCCACCATGCAGAGATGACACCTGCTGCTCAGCAATGACGGACTATATGGCAGTATAATGTGAACACACACGGGTTAACTTCACCCAGTAAGTAAGCAGGTGAACCCCGATGCTTCACAGGGCCGCAATCGCTGAGTGAACGCTAGTGTTAGGTCACAGGACTCTGCCGCAGGGACACAGGGGTAGAGTCCCTCTAGACCACTAGCACTCGGCACTGCAACTGCAGTGCCAGGCAGAAAAAAAACATAATAAAGATGTAGCGCACTGATGCACACGGCGCCACATTGGTGAACACTGCTGAGATGACGCAGTATAATCGTGCCTTGTGCAGGATGGCACAAACTGGCGCTAGTCAGCTCCAACACCCAAACCACATACAACAACAATAGGGAGGGGATTGATTAGGAGCTTTCACGAGATGTCAAATGCTCATCCACACACACACCATATAAGTTTTATACTAGCACATGGCCGAGCAGCCATGCAAACCTTTTCTAGCGGCGTCCTTCCAACATTTTCACAGTGGTCCAATCAGAGCCACTTCAGGACCTGGGCATGTAACCCCCGACCTCCAATGGGAGGTCGTCCCACAGGCATGCTCAGTTGAGAAAAAGCAGGACTCATTTCCAGGAATGTCTGCTCGCCGCTGACCACTGTTGGTTATAATAGCAGAATCGGGAATGATACTGGTAATCAGATGTGCAGCATCAGCTTGGGCAAGATGCTGGGACTGGCATCTTTGCCGAGCAGGCTTATCTGTGGCTGGGGAAAAGTGGGAGACCGCAGAGGTCATGGTTCGAGATTTCCCTTGTTCAGCGGTGGGAAACCGACACCTAACACCCTGTATTTTTGTTTACCAGCCAGGCAAAACTCACAGCTGGGGGCTGCAACCCTCAGCTGTCAGCTTCAGCAAGACTAGTTATCAAGAATAGAGGGGTTCCCGTGCCTTATTTTTTAATTATTTAAATAAATAAATTTAAAAAATAGAAACTTGATTCCAGCTCACCCATTTGTTCTATGCTCCTCCACCTGAGGCTCAGACACCGGCCTCACCCTGGCCTCACATCAAGAAAAATAGAAAAAATTGGAGTCCGGCTCAACAGGACTGGATTTTTCTTTTCTTTTTCTTTTTCAAAAGAAAATATAGTGCACAGAAAAGAAAAATTTACATGGTCGACATGACCCAGTCGACGCGTTTAGACTGCACTAGGCAGTCTTACTCAATTTTAAAAAATGGCATGGGTCCCCTTCATTTTTGACAACCAACCTTGCTAAAGCAGACAGCTGGGGGCTGGTATTCTCAGGCTGGTAAGGGGTCATGGATATTGGCCCCCAGCCTAAAAATAGCAGCCTGCAGCTTCCCAGAAAAGGCACATCTGTTAGCTCCGATTACAGCTGAGCACTCACGCTGTCTTTTGACAGCGTGGGAACCGCAGCTCTCTGACCGGCGGGTATGATTTCACCGCCGATCAGAATCAGTGTTTGCCATGCTGCCATGCACATGCCAGCGTGACAAACACCCAGTGTTCAGGCAGCCAAACCTGAACAGTAACACAAACTTCCTGGTGAACTCCTTGTTTGGTGTCTGTTCCCAAACAGTAGGTTTCGGTACGGATGCCGAAATTTACTGCTCGGGTTCTCCCATCTCTACTGAAGAACACAAAAGTATTTCTCTACATGCCTGTGGATTAAATTTAACTTAAATAGGCCAAGCTATGAACACAACAGACTACATATCTTTTGCATTACAACAGACCCCTCATTCTTCCCCATAGAATTCCAATTCAATATCTTTTTAGCAAGATAGACTTTTCATTGTTGTACTTTTTATTATTATTATTATTATTATTATTATTATTATTATAAATATATATTCCATGGCGCTTTACATGTGAGAAGGGGTATACATAGTAAAAAGAAGTACAATAATCTTAACCCATTATATACCAATGTCCTTTTTTTGGGATGCTTAATCTTTAGCTTCTAGCAACTAAGATTTTATAATTTTTATAATTAGGTCCAATTTTTGTGTTGCATTTGTAAAATGAATGTTTTCAAAATAGGAAATCATGTCATTGTCATTTTTAATCGAATATTGGGTCGCCCTTTTCTGAAAAATCCGTACTTGCAAAATTTTTGCAAATTATGTTTCTGATTCATTAGGACCCAAATCATTAGAAATCTGTCATTGAAGAAAAAAAATGAAAATTGCAAATTTGGCAAGTAATGGGTTAAATAATACAAGTCACAACTGGTACAGGAGAAGAGAGAACCCTGCCCACGAGGGCTCACAATCTACAAGGGATGGGTGAGGATACAGAAGGTTAGGGTAGAGCTGTTCGTACAGCGTTTTGGTGGATCGGTGGTTACTGCAGGCTGTAGGCTTTTTGAAAGAGGTAGGTCTTCAGGTTCTTTATGAAGGTTTCGAAGGTAAGCGAGAGTCTGATAAGTTGTGGTAGAAAGTTCCAGAGTAGGGGTGATGCGTGAGAGAAATCTTGTATGCAATTGTGGGAAGAGGAGATAAGAGGGGAGTAGAAAAGGAGATCTTGTGAGGATCAGAGGTTGCATGCAGGTAAGTACCAGTAGACAAAGTCACAGATATAAGGAGGACACAGGCTGTGGATGGCTTTGTATGTCATGGTTAGGGTTTTGAACTGGAGTCTTTGGGTAATGGGGAGCCAGTGCTGAGATTGACAGAGGAGAGAGGCCGGGGAATAGTGAGGGACAGGTGGATTAGTCAGGCAGCAGAGTTTAGAAAAGATTGGAGGGGTGCAAGAGTGTTCGAGGGGAGGCCACAGAGCAGGAGGTTGCAGAAGTCAAGGCAGGAGATGATGAGGGACTAGGGTTTTTGCATATTCTTGGTTGAGGAATGTACGGATTCGTGAAATATTTTTGAGTTGAAGTCGTCAGGAAGTGGAAAGGTCTTGGATATGTGGTTTGAAAGAGAGATCAGTGTCAAGGATTACCCCAAGGCAGTGAGCTTGGGGGACTGGGGAGAGTGGGCAGCCATTTACTTTAATGGATAGGCCCGTTGGAGGAGTCGCCTGAGATGGGGAAAGATGATGAATTCTGTTTTGTCCATGTTAAGTTTTAGAAATCTATCGGAGAAGAAGGATGAAATAGAGGGCAGACATTGAGGGATTCTGGTTAGTAGGGTGGTGATATCTGGTCTGGAGATGTAGATCTCTGTATCATCAGCATAGATGTGATACTGAAAGCCGTGAGATTCTATGAGCTGTTCCAGGCCGAAGGTGTAAATGGAGAAGAGCAGGGGCCCTAGGAATGAATCTTATGGGACTCCAACAGATAGGGGGTGAGTTGAGGAGGTGATGTGTGAGTGGGAGACGTTGAATGACAAGTCTGTTAGGTATGACAAGATCCAGTCTGTGATGCCAAGGGAAGAGAGGGTCTGTAATAATAGGGAATGGTCCACTGTGTCAAAGGCAGAGGACAGGTCCAGTAGGAGGAGGACAGATTAGAGTTGCTTGGCCTTGGTGGTCAATAGGTCATTGGTGACCTTAGTTAGGGCAGTTTCAGTGGAGTGGTGTGACCAGAAGCCAGATTGTAAGTGGTAGAAGAGGGAGCAAGAAGAGTTCAAGATGGACATGTTGTTCCAGTAAATTTGAGGCATAGAGGAGAAGTGATATGGGACAATAGCTAGATACGGAAGATGGGTCAAGAGAGGGCTTTTTGAGGATAGGTGTGATTGAGGCATGTTTAAAGCTTGAGAGGAAAACACCAGTTGTTAGTGATAGGTTGAAGAGATGGATTGGGGTTGGGATGAAGACTGTGGTGAGGTTTAGGATGAAGTGGGATGGGATTGGGCCAAGTGTACAGGTGGTGAGATGCGATCTTGAGAGTAGAGTGGAGAGTGGATCTTCTGTAATGGTGGAGAAGTTAGTTTTGGAGGAGGAGGGCTGGGCAGTTAGGAGGAAGGGCTCTGGAGGTTGTCGACCAAAACTGTCTCTGATGTTATCAATCATCTGCTTGAAAAATGATGCAAAGTCTTCAGCTGAGATGAGTGGGGAGGGAGTAGGTGCTGGGAGACGGAGGAGAGAATTGAAGGTGTTGAAGTTTAAGGTTGTGAAACAGGGAGGATATGAGAGATGAGAAGTTGGCTTATTTAGCTGTGGCGAGTGTGGCCCTGAAAGTAGTGAGGGACCATTTGAATTCAATGAAGTGCTCGTTGGAGTGGGATCTTTTCCATCTTTGCTCAGCAGCCCTGGAAGCTCGCCTCAGTTCTTTGGTCAGGCTGGTGTGCCAGTGCTGTCTGTTGATTTTGCGAGCTTTGGTATGTGTGAGAGGGACAACCGATTCCAAAGCTACAGCTATTTTAGTGTTATATAGAGCGGCAGCGGCATCTGCATTGTGTAGGGAACTTGTGTCTGTAAGAGGGAGGAGGGCTTCAGAGAATGAGTGTAATCTGAGGTGTTTAAGATTTCTGTGAAAGTGTGCAAGTTTGTGGGGGATTGTAGACAAGGAGTAGAGAGGGAAGAGAATGTGAGTAGGTTGTGGTCAGAAAGAGGAAGAGCTGAGTTAGAGAGATTAGATAGGGAGCAGAGGCGGGTGAAGATGAGGTCCAGTGTGTGGCCATCTTTGTGAGTGGCTGCATAAGACCATTGAGTAAGATCGAAGGAGGAAATGAGATATAGAAGCTTAGTGGCAGCTGAGAGGGAAGTGTCAATGGGGATGTTGAAGTCTCCCAAGATGATAGTGGGGTTGTCAGTGGAGAGGAAATGAAGTAGCCAGGTGGTGAAGTGGTCAAAGAAAAAAGATAACGAGGCATTCAACTTTATCTTATATAGCTTTGTTGAAAAATTTAGTATAAATGAAACGTTTTTACTTAGCCTGCAATAAAAATAAGTGAAGTTAGTTTCAGAAGACATTTTTGATTTTGGATGGATGAGATGGTATCTTAAGGAAACTAAGGGATTAAAAGGACAACTTTTACATGGATCGAGCACTTTAGTGGACCCTTATATATACATAACTGATAGGGAGATTTTAATGCATATCTTCAGCCCACACATTCCATTTTATCAGGTAAAGTTCATCTTTGAAATTCATCTAAGGTCAGCAGTTTAGTGCTTTAAGTTTTAGGAAATTTTTACCATTTAACAAAGAAATCAGCGGATGAATAAGTTGGCATATGTGCATTGTGCAAGAGCACGTTAACATTGATGCCACTTCACAGACAAAATCCAAGAAAAAAAGCAAAGTAAGCTTATACTCCGTAGTAAGTAAATAAGTAAATGCTAAAAATACATGTAAATAACATATGGTACTTAGTTATTGCTATTTTAACAAAAAAAAGCATAAAAACCATCCAACCGTGACAAGGTGTACCCAATCGGGACAGTCCTTATTTGTCTATTATTAAAACCTTACCTTATGTCAGCCAATCTCAACTTTAGTCAAGAATGGAAAACTGACCTGCATATCCACACTAGTGTGTACAGGTACAAGCTAAGACAATAAAAATAAGAAAAAATAACTGCACTCTGAATTCTAAAAATTATTTATTTAGAAAATTGGAACTGCTTTACCGTCATTGAAAATAGGTGAATGCTACATTATGTACATATAGAATAGTGAAAAATGGAACAGCAATATTGCTACAGAAACATTATAGAAAAAAAGAAGGTACTTAGCACATAAATTGGCCAATCCATAAGCCTTGGACAAGGCCTTATTGATGTGATCCTGGCCTGATAAGTCACCTCTACTGGGCTGAAAAGCCTACAATTTATAGGGCAGGAAGGATCCAGCTAATTAAAACCACCTTAGGCTGCTGAGAGTAGGAGCTTAATAGAGAGTAGGGGCACATGTTTTAAAGAGTTTGTCACAAAAAGGAAACTGACCAGCAAATGTACACACTAGTTTGGATCTGCTGGTCAGTTTTCTTAGTGAATAATAACAATAATAATAAAGCAAAACAATGACTGCGGGAATTTCTAGTACTTCCTGTATGGTCAATTAATTGAAGGTAGGGGTCTCCAAGAATCATTTCTAATCTCCAGATCAAAAGTTTTGGTGCTCTACTGGACAAAATCCTGAATAATTAGCTGTGAAGTATTGTTACTGTTACCCAACCAAAGGGCAGAAAAAGTCATTCCTTTGTCAAATAGATTCTATTGATAGCTACAGATGTTTTTCACTGTTTACCCAATTACCCCTTGCCAACAGAGATTAATGATTTAAACTGAACGTGGTTGTGGAAGTTTAGTTGCAGATTTTTATATTGGGTCCCAAAAATTTCAAGCTGCACCTGTGTTACCTGTGCATTATTAAAGAGGTTGTCTAAAAAACAATATGAATAACAAATGAGTAATAAATGAATGGATGCTGGCGGTCCGATAATTGGGACCCTCATTGATCATAAGAATGAGGGTCTTAAATATTCCTCTGTGACTGAAGCTTTACATGTGTGACCAAGTAATTGAGTAGTGCTACTCATGCCCATTAATACTTTATTCATTCAAGGGACTTTGCGACCGAGATTCTCCTTCAATGGAAGTCTTCAAACAGAGGCTGGACAGTCATTTGTCTGTGATGGCTTAGTAAATCCTGCATTGAGCAGGTGGTTGGACAAGATGACCCTTGAGGGCCCTTCCAACTCTAACATTCTATGATTCTATGATCTTTGGATAAATTGGAGTGTTAGCTGCTGGATCCAAAGCATTTCTCAACTATCCTGTGACTAGGAGATATATATATTGTTTGTGGAAAAACACCTTAAGGGGAATCTTCACATTTCCTTTCTACCCTTAATTATTCACATGTCTAATAATGAACTTATCTTATTTTACAAACCTTTATTAAAACTTACAATAATAATCCTTTTTATACGGTGACAACATATTTTAGAGGGGGTAAGAAGGAGATGAGGGAGTGAAGTGTAATTGCATTCACAAGTGTATGGGCACCTTGGCAATGACTAACACCAGGTGGAGACATCTGTCTAGTGCATGGACAGAAAAATGGGTCTCACTGCAACATTTAGAATAGATTGGAGAAGTGAAATTTTAATGAAGGGAAAACAAACTGGTAGAGTTTCAATTCATCGGCCAAGTCAGTAATCTATAGCCACTGGACAGAAGCCATGAGAACTACCTTTCAAGGATTAGCATCCATGACTTTTCTTTTCATTAGCTGGCCCACTGTGACATCGTCATTGTGGCATGATGCACATGAAAATGCACCAGGATGGCTACTCCGAAGAAGAGCTGTGGATGCCATGACGTAGAGACAAATACTCAAGGCTCCTCTGTAGTGGTCATCATTGATGTGGCTGATGGAAAGGGTCCTGTGAATTGATTTACATCAAATTTACTGACTAGGTTAGACTTAAGGTAGTTAAGAAGAGAATGAATTGGAGCAACCGTAGCAATTTTCACTGTTTCCATTGTTAAAAACTCCAGATTCTGGGCATGGTTTCTTCAGGTGCATATGGCATCAGTGTGTAAATGAAGGATGAGTCTGAATGTACATAAATTCTAGACATCAGGCATGCTGCCAATGAGTTATGGTCATACCACACACAGAAATACATCCTGCAAAGCCTCTGGAATTATTGAGTGATGATTGATAAATGGATCTGCTGGAAATCAGCTGCTTAGTGTCAAGATTTAAAGTTGAGGAAAACCAATTAGGTACTATTAACTGGAAATAGTAGCTATTAAATATCAGTGAGACCATCCTGGTGTTGTATGTGACATGACTGCTTCAGAGAAAGACTCTGCAATGCAGATCAGTGCAACAATTTAAAGTGTTAGTAAGATAGTAAAGAATCAATGGAAGAATGAGGATAGAAAAAAACTATTTTAAAAAGCTATTTTATTCGAGAATACCCCATTTACCAAACAGTACTGGTGAGACATAAAAAAATGTATGATACTGTAAAAGTACCATAAAATTAATGACTTGAAGGGGTTACCAACTACTGAAAAACACCTTCTTAAATGTTATTGTTCATAAGGTAATTTAAAAAAATATATATATGGTAGTCACCCCTCAAACCAATAGCATTCAACTGATGATGAAGCTACATAGCTACTGTTTTTCACAGTGGTCATATGAATTGTTATGTCAATGGGCTGCAGCATTCAAACTTTCATTGAATGGAATTATTTAGCATATAGGTTGTAGTGGACAATCCCTTTAATTCAATAAATTAAAAGGCTATGATCATGAGGATGCAAGGAAGCAGAAGAGAAGTTTTTTTTGTATCGTCAAGACAAAAATGTACTTCATTTTCAATATATTTGAATATTAAAATATTCCAATTAGAGGTAAGCAAATCTACCTGAGTGGAATTAGTTTCCACACTACTTGAACATATAAAAATCCACATGGATCCAGTTAAGTGGCAGACATTTGGCAGCCAAAAAAACTATAAAAAAACTATACTCACCTCAATGTTCAGCAGTCAATCCCCTCCGCTGCTTGCTGCCCACCATCTGATCTTCAGAGCCATCTTTTCTTTTCCTTATTTTGCACTGAACCTCTTAGTCTTTTAACTCCAAGCCTGGACTTCCGGCCACCACCAGGCCTCTAATATCACTGTGCATAGTTTATCAGGACATCAAATTGTCTGGTTGCTACTAGAAATCTCAGCGTAAACAGGTCAAGGGAAGGAAGATAACCTGATGGACGGCAGCATTGCTCGACATTTGGTCCTAAGTGTCTCTTTTTTCTACCATTCTAACTCCAGCCTGCTCAAAATGCCACATCCACATACAAATATCCACATTTTCAAGAATACATTGTAAATTCTCATCTAATTCATTAAGGACACTCACAGAAATATTGCCCTCATTTGGCTGAAACGTAGATGGCTGGCAAAAATTTAACCCCTTCCCCATATTTGCAGTACATATACGTCATTGAAGGTAAGGACTACCTGACCAATGAACTATATATGCATCATGGCGATCGCCCGGTGCACAGTAGCTGTGTACAGGACATCGCCGCCAGGTGTTCACCTTAAATGACAGTTGACATTGATGTCCCACTGTCAGGAGCCATGCCCACGCAGTTTAACCCCCTAAATACTTTAATTGATATTGATCACAGCATTTAGAAGTCAAGCAGATGGAGAGGGCTCTCTCTGCCCTCTGATAAGCACCCTTTCAACCTTATCTCGAGTGACCCATCATTGCCATGGTGACCCGACATCATCATGATGACATCCAGGTCACCAGGCTCTTGCAAGCTTTTTAGGCCATGCTCAGAGCATAGTTTATTAATTGTATGTGAGAGCAGAGTGACAGTTATAATGCAATTGCAAATCACAAATTAATTAAAAATATATATACGGTATAAATTGTACCCATAAATAAGTGTTTTTATGTAACCCAAAAATAAGCAAAGAATGTCCGGAACCACCCGACCTATAACACTGTCACGTGAGTTAACCCCTCCAGTGAACACTGTTTAGAAAATTTTAAAAAGAGGTAATATTATGCTTTTTCATCATACCTCCCAAAAAAGTGGATTAAAACACAATCAAAATAGCAAATGCAAATTAAAATGGTATAGCTGAAAATGTTATCTTGTCCCACAAAAACACGCTGCCATATGAGCCCCACAGTGTGCTTAACCACATTTAGTGTCCATATGTTTGGCATTTCTGTAGCAATGATACCCCTCCTAATTTTCAGGTGCATGGACACTTCAGCGCACTGGGCGCTGCAATATACGAGCACTATAATAGCAGATTTGCAATTTTCACTCTGAAACATTCACTGCTGCTTGCTTCTGGAAGATACTCATTTAGTCAAATCATTACTACACCTGTAAATAGCAAAAGGGGTATAATTTTCACAATGGGATCAATTGAGGGTGGATTCTCCTTTTCTAACAATTAGAGGCAGTGTATATGTAGTCCTCAAACTATTTTAAGAAAATATGTGCACTAGGAGGCCAATAGCGACCTGTCCCTCCCATGTCTCACCATGTGCCTAAACAGTACTGTTCAGCCACATATGTGGCATTTCTACATTCAGCAGTAATTTTGCCAAATTTTGGTGCCATTTTTACCCATTTCCCTACATTAAAATGTAACTATGGGCCTAAAACAAAATTTTTGTGGAAAAAATGTACAGTAATTATTTTTTCTTCACTATCAAATGGTATAAAATTCTGTGACACACCAGTAGAGTCAATGTGATCACTGGTCCCCTACATGATTTAATTGAGAGGTGTAGTTTCCAAAATATTGTCACTTATGTTGTTCTGGCACCTCTGGTCACTCTACTGAGCATGATCATGAGGTGGCGACCTCTCATTGGTGGTCGGTCATCAGCTGCTCGGGTGACATGGCAGTTCCAGATTGGTCCACAAGCAAGGTCCTTTCTGCCTAGACTTGAACAGGAGCATATAAAAGGTTTCCTGTAGTGTGTTTTGACGCGCTTAGATAATTTCTATCATATGTTTGTGGAACATTATGGTAGTGTGGACTTGTCTGCGTGTGCTCAGAACAGTCGTATAGCCTTTAGAATTACGGCACCTCTGGAGAGGAGTTTGAGTGAAATCAGGACGGGAATATAGCCTTTAGAATTCCGGCACCTCCGGAGAGGAGTTTGTGTGCGTGCACATGCTGTGTTTGTGTCCACTACCTGTTCCCTTGCCCTTGTGAGAGTTGCATTCTCCTGTGAGGTTAACAGGGATCATATTTAGTGCCATACCTGCTCTGTTACTCTGTGCAAATTACAAAACTGTATTGCAGAGCCTCTGTTCTGTTATTGTGTGTGAATGACACAGCTTTATTGAAGAGCATCTATTCTGTTGCTGTGTGTGAGTGACACAGTATGTGTTCTATACACTAAGTGACCTTTAACTCTGTGCGAGCCAGATATGGCTACCTGTATGCTCCACCATTGTTTATTTTAGCTGCAGTTTTCCATCTCTGCACAGTGCACCCCGGGTTGCGATCGCACTTTATCATACCTTAGACCCCGTAAAGTCACTTCAAATGTAATGTGGTCCCTAAAAAATATGGTTGTAAATTTTCTTGGAAAAATTAGAAATTGATGATCAACTTTTAACCGTTTTATCTTCCTATAAAAATGTTATGTTTAAAAAATGATGCAGATATAAATTTGACATTTGAGAAATGTAATTTATTCTTTATTATGTACAGCATGACTTACTGGTTTAAGGATATCAAACAAATGTTACCACTATTTTGAAGTACATGTCATTAAAAAACAATCTTACTGGGCTCTGTTGAAGTGTTTCAGAGATATTACCACATAAAGTGACACTGGTGAGAATTCTAACATTTTAGTGGTCATGAAGGTGAAAATAGGCTTGGTGGTGAATGGGTTAAAAAGCAAAAAAAAAGTCATACTCATCTCACTGTTCACCAGTCTGTCTCCTCCATTGCTCGCTGCCTGACATTCAGTTTTTACAACCTGCTTTTCATTCATTGTGAGCCACATCTTTGGGCCTGTTTACTCGAAGCCAGAACTTCTGGCCAAGACCAGGCATCTGAGGTCACTGTGATCCATACATCAAGACATCAAAATGTGTGACACACAATGGCCTCTGCCTGGTTGCTGCTAGAAGTCACAGCCTACACTGAACAGATCAAAAGTGGAATAGTGCTAAAAAAGATAATTGGATGTTCAAAGATACTTATGGCCTCTTCTTTCTACCATTGTACCTCCTGCCTGCTAACTCTACGCTATGACTTCTTGCCTCAATTCAGAGGTCACTGCACATTTCACTTTCATGAATTCATGACATCCGATGAGCACTGACCTCTAAGGTCTGGTTAATGCCAAAGAACAAGGTGTGCAATGAACTGGTCAGGAGATGTGTCACTCAATGGGAGACAGAAGAGGCAATTCTGAGGACTGGATGGTGGACATGAAACAGTGGAGGGGCACGACTGGTGAGCGGTGAAGTGTGTATAAGTTTTTCTTTCTTTTTTTACATCTTATGATTATTGCGCTCTGGGGTCTGGAAGATCTCAGAACATAATAAGTGACATGTAATCTGCAGAGAAGAACTTATCTGCTATTTAAATTTCCAAGTCAGGAAAATTTGTCTGATTTGGTGAAATCAAATTTTGTAAGATTCAGTCATCTTATCTTTGTCATCTGATTGTAATTTAAATGTAATAAAAGCTGTGGTAAGATATTATGATGACTATAAGAATAATATAAGACAGGCTGCCATTGATTGCTAATAGTATCTAATTTGTTTAAGTTTTCTCACTTTTTTAACTTCACATTGTGCAGCTTTTCTGTATCACTCAATACATCCAGAGACATGTCATGATGTAAAGTATAAATGATTTGTCTATTTAGCCAGTAAGATCCTCAATACTAGATGTGTGAGTAACTAGAATTATTAAGAATGTGTGAAGCTTCTTCTGCAGGTAGTAGTAGTATTAGATTAAATTTTCTTTTTCTATTTAAACATATTTTACTTCTGATAGCATTAACATTTTAATCATTGCACATGATTTTGTTGAGCTAGTTTGGGAAATCTGCTTGATATTTTTCTTATATCAATAAACAGTTTTGCATTTCGTTTTTAAAGACTTTCCATCTTTTTTAAAAAAAAATGAGTGCGATATCTTGTAAAAATCTCAGCACTCCCCTGATTCTGCAGATTTTTTTCTTTTTGCTCCACGTCTCTCCTTTGCAAAGATATTCATGTCTGTTTTTTCTGGAGGGCAAATTTTGAAATCTCTGCTTTGCAGTCCAACGAGGCATTTCTGTACATTCTTCTCTAGGGGTGTGCACTTTTCTCCTTTTCATATACTACCAATCAAAGCTTGGCAGCAGTTAAAATTATTAGACTGCTAGATCAGCTACTGAACTGCGATTGACAGCATATGAGAGGGAGGGCTGAATGAGTACATGCCCAGAGAAGACTCACCCAGTGGCACAGCAAACAGTGATTTCACATACTGTGCTCCAGAAGAAACAAATGTGAATATCTCTGTGATGGAGCAAAGCAGAGAAAAACAAACGAATGGTAGGTTCAGGAGCGCCCAGGGATTTTGTAATGCATTTAACTCATCGTTAACTCATCGAAAATGATAGGTTCACTTTTAAAGAAATAACATTTTAAATGAACACCGTAATTTCTATGGGTTTTTGACTACTATTCCGTAACAGTTAAAACATTATATGCTGATTTTTTTTTATAGCATTCAGAGCTTTTTATTATTCACAAATGTGAATCCTATCAAGATTTATGGGATTGAGTTAATTTAAAAAAATGTTGGCCTTCCTAACAGTGGAAGCTAAAGAGTCATTTGTAGTGATGAGTGAGTGTACTCGTTGCTCGGGTTTTCCCGAGCACGCTTGTGTGACCTCCAAATATTTATGACTGCTCGGAGATTTAGTTTTCATCACGGCAGCTGAATGATTTACAGCTACTAGCCTGTTTGGTTACATGTGAGGATTCCCTAGCTACCAGGCAACCCCCACATGTACTCACCCTGGCTAGTAGCCGTAAATCATCCAGCTGCCATGATGAAAACTAAATCTCTGAGCAGTCATAAACACTCGGAGGTCACCCGAGCGTGCTCCGGAAAACCCGAGCAACGAGTATACTCGCTCACCACTAGTCATTTGTATATTACAGTTTTATATTACCGTATTTATAAATTGAACTACGTGATAGGATGATGACTTAATATAGTAAAACATTGCCTTAGAACCAGTACAGTTAAATGTATCCACTTCTATGATCGTATCTTACATAATGTAGTTAGTAATCAGTCTAGAATATATCCTCATCAACATAATAATTTCAAGTAAAATGTTATGATTCAGCTAAGTAAAAAATGGGTCTTTATAGTAATATTCTATTTTATGATTAAATTGAGTATTGAAATTCATTAACAACATACTAAAGAATTTCAATATCTTTTTATGCCTTTCTTGAATCAGAACACATTTGAATAAAAAAGTGAATATGAAAACGAATTTCTTAGATGTTTAGAAATGTTGTCTGCAGAGGAGATGTCATTTTTGGAAGGGTTGCTCCATGCAGTATTTTTTTTGTTATCCTTGACATTTTTGAGGTAGGGATGATTGGGGCAGGTCAGATTTTTTAATAGTAAAAAGTCAGAATTCTAAGTGTGCCAATATGGCAACATTGTAAAAAAAGAAAAGAAAATCTAAAACTAAAGCTGTAGTCCATCAGTGAAGCAAATAGCAGGATGCTGTTATTTCACTTTGAAATTGGATGTTACTCACACTTTCAAGTCTATAGGTGCATGGAACACATCAGACTGTACTCGGATGACATCTGACTGCAGTCCAATTTCAGTGGACTAACAGAATGAAGAAGATGGAGAAATTTTGTTCTCCATCCTCTCCTTATAATATGCCCCAATCCTCTCATCCAAGAGAATCAGATCACACCATGCTGTGACTTGGATGAAACTCTGATCACAGCTTGATCGGAATGTCATTAGCATGTTCAACCTGAGTTCTTAGATGGGAGAATCTAAAATAGTGTGAGAGAGCTTTAAGTGTGGACGGGAAAGACATGCCTTCTTTGACTATTTTTCTTAAGGGTGATAATGCTACCAAGAAACACATACTAGCTTATCGTATATCACAAGCTGCAGTGAAACACACCACACAATCCCTAATGCGTCATAATAAGTAATAGGGCTTCCTCTAAAGAGGAGGACTGGATTTTAATAAACAATATCTAGGTAAGATAGGAGGTGTCTACTTCAGGACAGGAGGTGTCTACTTCAGGATAAGAGGTGTCTACTTCAGGATAAGAGGTGTCTACTTCAGGATAGGAGGTGTCTACTTCAGGATAGGAGGTGTCTACTTCAGGATAGGAGATGTCTACTTCAGGATAAGAGGTGTCTACTTCAGGATAAGAGGTGTCTACTTCAGGACAGGAGGTGTCTACTTCAGGATAGGAGGTGTCTACTTCAGGATAAGAGGTGTCTACTTCAGGATAAGAGGTGTCTACTTCAGGACAGGAGGTGTCTACTTCAGAATTGGAGGTATCTACTTAAGGATAGGAGGTGTCTACTTCAGGATAAGAGGTGTCTACTTCAGGATAAGAGGTGTCTACTTCAGGATAAGAGGTGTCTACTTCAGGATTGGAGGTGTCTACTTCAGGATAAGAGGTGTCTACTTCAGGATAAGAGGTGTCTACTTCAGGATTGGAGGTGTCTACTTCAGGATTGGAGGTGTCTACTTCAGGATAGGAGATGTCTACTTCAGGATAAGAGGTGTCTACTTCAGGATAAGAGGTGTCTACTTCAGGATAAGAGGTGTCTACTTCAGGATAAGAGGTGTCTACTTCAGGATAGGAGGTGTCTACTTCAGGATTGGAGGTGTCTACTTCAGGATAGGAGGTGTCTACTTCAGGATTGGAGGTGTCTACTTCAGTTTTTAAAAATAAGGGTATATTTGACTGTTATGTTATTCCATGAGTAAGGACTATTCTATTTGAAACCTGTAGACGAATGTCACCCCAACTCAAGTCATATCTGTCTGTTTGGATATGTGAAGAAAAAAATTAAGGAAAAAATGCTGGAAAGTATTAAACTTGATATAGATCTCCATTCCTGCTGACCAGAGGGCCCCTCTGCTGTCTTGGACTGTGAACAAGTGAATGGACATTGTTAGCACTTGGAATGATGAAATGACTTTCTTGCTTGTAGTTTATTGCAAATGGACATAGACAGTAATGGACTGGCTCTGACTTACTGACTTTGCAAAGGGGTCTTTTCCAGGTGTTCTCTGACTTGGGCCAAGTTAATTGTAAATCGACAAGAAGCAGATAAGTTATGACATCTCCTTTTGGATCCAATATATAGAAATGTTACCCGCGATTCCTACCTGCAATGATAATGACTAGTGAAAATTGATCTGTGCAGAAAAGGATGTATGAGCCTAGTATTAGATTTACTGGCCAGTGTAATTATTTTGTGTTTATTTGGGGTTTTGGTTTTTCTTGTTTTTTTTTTTTTTTTTAAAGATAATGATATAGGAACTTTGGAAATAAAGTAATTTATAATATAACAAAACATATTTTAATAATTGGTAATTTTCTGGTGATATATTGTTCTTTTCCCTTTAGGGTCTAATTTAAATGCCATTAAGGATAATCAAGAGTATTTACAAATTTGTTTAATTTTACAAGATATTGTTTTCTCTTTTTTCTCATTCAATTGCATAATCTGTAATTTGACCCTCAAACGACTATTTATAATGCTTGTCTTTTCTTATGTAGTAGAGGCATCTTCAGGTTCCAAAAAGGCAGGGTCCAGTTAAGTTTGAGATCTCTGCATCCTATAACATACTCCACCATCAATGCTCCTAAATCCAATCTGCTGATTATTACAGTCTAGGTTGGCAATCATCTGTAATGCACAGTTTTAAAAAAAAATTCCATATGTAGTGCACAGCAAAAAAAAATAAAAAATTCTGTAGGTTAGCAATTGTAATTATTAGGGTTGAGCGACCTTTAGTTTTTTAGGGTCGAGTCGGGTTTTGTGAAACCCGACTGTCTTAAAAGTCGAGTCGAGTGAAATCGGCCGACCACCGTGAAAAGTCGGGTTTCGGCCGAAACACGAAACCCAATGAAGGAATTTTTTTTTTTTAATTTCTCTCTCTCTCTCTCTCTCTCTCTCCCCTCCGTCCCAGCACAGAAAATTTCGTATTGCACATTCCAAATCCCTACTGCGCACAAGCGATAACATGATAACACGATAGGCGTTCACTCCCCTAAGACCTATCTCATCACTCTGCCCACGCTCATTCATTGGCTGAAAAAATGGCGCTAAACGCGTCATACGAAACGCGACTTTAGCGCCAAGATCGCGTACCGCATGGCCGACCACGCACAGGGATCGGGTCGGGTTTCATGAGACGCCGACTTTGCCAAAAGTCGGCGACTTATGAAAATGTACGACCCGTTTCGCTCCACCCTAGTAATTATAATATGTCATTTCTAAATACATATAGTAAAGTTATAAACCATAGTAAAAAGCATAGGACATTCAACCTGAATCAAATGACCTTTTTAGGCCTGTCCCACACGTCCAGATAATTCCGGTACAGGAAAAATCGGTACCGGAGTTATCCGTGTCCGTGTGTTCGTGAGCTCACGTGGCACATCAGTGTGGCACACGTGCGGCAGCCATGTGCCGCCCGTGTGCCAACTGGGTACCACACGGACCGTGCCGGAATTAATTCCTTCTTCCCAGCAGCATTCGCTGGAGAGAAGGAATGAAAAAATCATTGTTTTTTTATTTTTTTGTGGTTCAAATAAAGATCCTTGTCACCACCCCCCTCCCACCCCCTGTGCACCCTCCCGCTGGAAATAAAATACTCACCCAGCTCCCTCGATGCTTCCTCTCAGCGCCGCAGCTTCTTCCTGTATGAGCGGTCACGTGGTACCGCTCATTACAGTGATGAGTATGCGGCTCCACCCCTATGGGAGGTGGAGCCGCATATTCATCACTAATGAGCGGCACCACGTGACTGCTCATACAAGACAAGCTGCGGCGCTGAGAGGAAGCATCGAGGGAGCTGGGTGAGTATTTTATTTCCAGCGGGTGGGCGCACAAGGGGTGGGAGGGGGTTGGTTACCGGGAACTTTATTTCAACCGCAAAAAAAACAAACAATGATTTTTCATTCCTTCTCTCCAGCGAATGCTGCTGGAGAGAAGAAATGAATGGCGGCTTCAGCACCACGCTGGGGGGACAGCGCTTACTGTAGCGCTGTCTCCTGCATGGCACACGGACTGCACAAGGACAGCATCCGTGTGCGGTACGTGTTTTACATGGACCCATTGACTTTAATGGGTTCGTGTGATCCTTGTGCTCCCACGAACATTGACATGTCTCCGTGTTTTGCACATGGACACATGGTCCGTGAAAAAAAAACCACTGACATGTGCAGAGACACATTGATTTTAATGTGTCTACATGAGTCAGTGTCTCCGGTACATGAGAAAACTGTCACCACACGTACCGGAGCCACTGACGTGTGAAACCGGCCTTATCCTTAAAGTAAATGAATTTGTCATACCGCACTTATTGCAAAACGTCCAAATATATGACTTTACCGGTGACAAAAAGCATTCTGCCAAAACTAATCGTAGAAAGACACATATTTGCCCTGATTTTAGACCTTGCTGGTATGTGTTAATGACAAAGTTTAGTCTGCTTGCTCCAGGCACTTCTCAGATGGCTAAAAATCAACAGACTTAGGAAAATAAAACTATTCTCAATTTACTATCCTAATTTCAAGCAAAGCCAGAAAACAAGCTGCAAATGTCACTGGTGCCAAAAAGTAATCATGTTCTTTTTAAAATCAGGAAATCTAAATTATGCCATTTTTTCTGTTCCTACGAACTGCTGCCCAGGATTTCTTCTTCCCTGTCCAGTTTTTACACTGTTTGTCAAGACTAAGGATGTTTTCTTATAATTAGAGTTAGTTGGATTAATGATTTTGTTTATTTTTTTTAAAAAAAATTGTGAATATTATTCTTATTATTAGACTGTTGTCACATTATTTGTTACATTTTCAAAGGATGAACAGACCGTTGTTAAAGGGGCAAACTTGTCAAATAACCAGGGCCCCCATCCCCCACAGATCCCTCATCTGCAACATTATTCATCTTCAGAAAGTCTCCTCATCCTCACCCACCTACACCCACAACTCACCATTTTTATCTCTAACGCTTTAGCTACTCCTCAGATCTCTGTCTACACAGTGCATTAAAAGAAACTTATCACGTCAGCTAACACTATTAACGTGGAGATACAGGATTAATCTGCAGCTTAATAGCATTAGAAAAGTGCCCAGCTGCCGTACTGTTAATATGGCATGTGAGAGAAAATTAACTTTATTCCTCTCAAGAGTCACTGGCTTTCAGGTATGCAGGCGTGCCGATGCTGCTACCGCTATCACTCAAAACACTGTCAACGACAGCTGTAGGCATCCCCTGGCACATTGACATTGACGAAAAGCCATTTCTGCACTAATGCACTGCAGAGCCAACCATCAGCCCATTTGCTGGGCCTTGATCACAGCCACTGCTCAGTGTTTTGAGAGATGACTGTGAACACCTTTATGACTGAAATCCAGTATCTCCCAGGAGGATTGAAGTTCATTTTCTCCCATGCGTTTCACTTTCAGAAAGGTGGCTGGGCACATTTTTAATGCTACCAACCTGCAGATTAACCTTACATCTGCAATTTAATAGCCTCACTTAATGTAACAGGTCTTCTTTAACAACACAAAGGTGAGATATGAGAACAGCAGCAGTAGTGTGTATGACGGTTAAATTAATTGGAAATAAAAAAACTTCAGGATGTGGAGGAGTTTGTTGCACACTGACCGTGAGTTGCAGAGGGCACAATTAAAAGAAAAGTGAAGGCATGCACTGAATGTTAGTAAAATTAGCTAAATTTCTTGGTGCAACATGAAGAGAGTTATATTTTCTAGTGAAATGAGGGCCAGGGTTAGGGATGATGTCACTAACTAGGAAAAGGAGAATAAAGAGAAAGAGCAGGTGGTTCTATGACTTGTGTTATTGTTTTATGTGCTGTGTGGTGGTAGTAGATCATCTGGAGTAAAATAAAGTGCGTAGAGCCTGAGCACTGAACATGTGGGAGGGAACGAGAGAAGTACTGATGGGGAGTGAGTGAACAATTTGTGTAGAAGGGTAGTTGATGTGAAAGAAAGCAACAGCTAGAACATAGATGAGGCAAAGAAAAATGGAAAATAAATAATGCAGAACCACTAAACAAGAAGCAAGTTTGTTTGAATACCTTGCATGACTTACCTGTCTCCTATGTGAGCCCTAGGGTAACCAATGCCTCTGCTTCCACTATGCAATTCACAGTATACACTTTTACTTGTCATTTCTCAGTGTTGCACTTTGTAATTATTTACTTCTATGCTTTGCTTGGGCTTGTAGTATTTCTGTGTTCCACTGTTAATTTATTCACAGGGACCTGTGATACTCCATTATTCTGTGGTATGTGTTTTCGTTATTTAGTTATGCTAACACTTGAAGTATCTTATTGTTTTTATGTTTCTAATTTTCTAGGTTATCCTGGAAAAATGTATTATTTAAATGGTTTACTGTGAGCTATTTTCTAGGCAGTAGTGGGACTTGCCCTACCTCACTGTTATGCCTTTCAATTCAATTTTTTTCAGGTTTACTTATAGGTCACTTCTTGCTTGACTCCTATGGATCTTCTGGTTACTGACTTTAAAATTTGTCTCACTGGAGGAGGATGGTGAGGGACACTTAGTAGATGTGCCTACCCCTCTAATTTATTCTACGCAAACTTAAATTTCAGGCACGGGGTGTAAGACCTGAATATCTCTATACCTGACATCACATGTGACTCTCTAAGCATTTACCTGACAGATAATGAATTGTGTGGAACAAAAAGAACATTTTTACCAGGAAATACACTACTATTGCTATATAGAGATGAGTGGATATGTATTCAAGTGTAGATGAATTCTACTCGAATCTTACAAAACTCCACATTCACCAAAATAAAAGATGGCTGCTGGCTACCATGAAGCACATCCAAAAGGTTAAAAACTACCATTTTTTTCGCCTTATAAGACACACCTGATTATAAAACGCACCCCCATATTTGGTGAATAAAAAAATAAAAAAATATTTTTTATGTTAAATGGGGCTTTGTCTTATAATGCCATTGTCCATCTTACAAATCATATATATATATATATATATATATATATATGTCCCTCATGATGGCACACTGGCACACTGCCCCCTTGTGCTGGCACATTGCCCCCCTGTGCTGCTGGCACACTTCTCCCCTGTGCTACTGGCACACTGTTCCCCATCCCATCCTGGATATGGCCCCCCTCTCTCTATATCCCCCCCTGCTGGCATGCACATGGTCCCCTCTCTCTATATGCCCCCCTGTTGGCACACACATGGCCCCCTGGTCACTATAAGCCCCCCTGCTGGCACGCACATGACCCCCCATCACAATATGCCACCCTGCTGGCACACACAAGGCCCCCGATCACTATATACCCCCCTGCTGGCATGCCCATGAACCCCCCATCACAATATGCCAACCTGCTGGCACACACATGCCCCCCCAGTCACTATATACCCCCTGCTGGCATGCACATGATAAAATAACAAACAACTCACCCTCTGCTAATGACTCCATGCTCCCAGCTCCTTGGTTGCTCTTCCTGTTTCCCGGGCATTGGATCATGTGACCTGGGCACACAGTGATGACATCACTTTGCTGTGCCGATCACATGATCAAATGTCGGCACAGACACAGGAAGAGCCACAGGGGAAAAGGGAGCACAGAGCTATCATCAGAAGGTGAGTTAAGTGTTTGTTATTTTATCATTTGCATACCAGCAGGGGGCATATAGTGAACGGGGGACCATGTGTGTGCCAGCAGGGTGACATATTGTGATGGGGGTTCATGTGTGTGCCAGCATGGGGGCATATAGTGACTGCGGGGGCCATGTGGGTGCCAGCAGGGGAGCATTAATGACTGGGGAGCCATGTGTGTGCTAGCAGGGTGGCATATTGTGATGGGGGTTTATGTGCATGCCAGCATGGGGGCATATAGTGACCGGGTGGGCAATATGAGTGCCAGCAGGGGGCATATTGTGATGGGGGTTCATGTGCATGCCAGGAATATGGAGTGACCCAGAAGGGCATATCCATGATAGGAGGGGGAGAGTGCAGGCACATGCAATAAGCGTCGCTCCCCTGTCAACCAACTCAGTGCGGCTTCAGCAACAAGGTGATGGACAGCAGGTGCAGTGAATATTACATGATGCTAATGAACAGGAGCACGTGACCTCCCACTGTCTCGGCAGCCCGCAGCCAGCCCGCAGCCAGCCCCCTGACACCACTCCAGAGCCCCCCTCCTCTACAGCACAGCACACAGATTTGGATTATAAGACGCACCCCCCACTTTCTCCCAAAATTTGGGGGAACAAAAGTGCTTCTTATAATCTGAAAAATACAGTAAAACTGCAACTACTTATACTCACCTTACTGCTCAGCTATCTGTCACCTGTGCTCCTCACTGTCATCTATCTACTTTGGAGCATGCATGTGTAATATTATTGCGCACATCATGAAGTCATGAACTTATGCACTCTTGCTTAGAACCATCCCGTCTGAGCTGAAAGCCCCACCTTAGCATGGAGTAGACCGGGGATTCAATGATTTTGACATTAATAAAAAGATGCGCCGAGAACCAAACAGTGGACAATAAGAATTGGAGGAATGAGGAGAGGGGAGAAGTGAGCAGTAAAATGAGCATACTTTTTTTTAGCTTTTACATTTACCATTCTCTGGGGTCTAAAGACACCACAGAGTATTATATGGAACATGTAATTCTCAGAGAATAGTTTTTTCTGAAATTCAATTTCATAGGAAAATTAGGAAAATTTCTGTGAATAGGTGTTAGAGTCGGCGGAATGCACCAAATAAATATATTAATAAGGTGCATTTGCAACCCAGGTTCACTGTGTTGGTATCTGCTGCTAGGCAATGGCGGACACTATATGGCGGTAGAAACCTAAGACACACAGGTTATTCCTCACCTGGTGTGAACAGCAGCGAACTCTGTTAACTCACAGAGCCGTAGCAACTACTAAATAAGATGCTGTTCCCTGTTACTGTCACAGGACTCAGCGAATTTAGCTCAAGTGAAGTCGCTTAGCTCAGCCCCAAGAACTCAGGGTTAGAGCCTGATGGGACCCATTAAGCGCGCGGCATCGCACTTGCGAGGCCACTTCCTGGTGCTGACTCTACTTTAATCACCCTAATACTCATTCAACAACCAGAGGGTAGGGGATCATTAGGAGCTATCACCAGAGTCACTCACACATGCACACACACTGATGTCATGGTCCATACGAGCGCACGGCCATGCGGCCGTGAGATCCTTTTATAGAAGTCTGTCTGTAAGGATCTTGCTAGTAAGCCAATCCCATCTTGATTGAGGTGACCTCCAACCACCAATTAGTGGTCATCTCACGGGCATGCTCAGAAGGGCAAAAGCTGGACTTAGTCCCAGGAATGTCTGCTCGCCGCTGTCTAATTCTGGTTGCTATCACTGAACCTGGAGAGGCAGCAGCAACCAGACACATAGCTCGAGACTGAGCAAGATGCTGTGACCGATGTTTTTGCTGAGCAGAGTTCCCTGCGGCTGAGACAGAATGGCAGACCACAGAAGACATGGCTTGACATTCCCCCTGTGCAGCGGGAGAATCCCGACACCTAACAATAGGTGAATTCAAACTTTGTCTCATCTGCTCATCTTTATGTCCGGGGGCACAATATCTATCCATCCGGCATTGTTTAGCACACTAATTTTGAGAGCACTGTTTATCTATTTCGTAGGTCAATGCACTGTCTATGTGAGCATCCAAGCTCAAAGGAAATGTTGTATAGTTTGGAAAAAGATAGAGAGGATACTAGAAATTGAAGAGCCAAGTATGTCTAAGAAGTGAATTCTGCATATACATCTTGTAGCTAGAGAAAGTCTTTATGACAGTCTAAGCAAGATGGAAAAGATGGAAACAGTGAATGACAATAATCAGAGAGGTCACTCCCAAGTCAATGAAATGGAAAGATGTTTTCCAGTACTTATATGTTGATGACCTATTCTTAGAATGTGTTGTCAATATCAGATCATGGGTTTCTATTGTCTAACACCCCACAATGTCAGCTGTCAGCTGTTTGCAGCTCCTAGTACTGTAAACAGTTGTGCGGAGATGTGCATTCATATGGCTGCCACTGATGTTGCAAAACAGCAGATCCATGGGATTGCCTGGAGTCAGACCCTTAGAGACCTGATATTGATTGCCTATCTTGAGAATAACCTAGAAAACCCCTTTACCTTTGTATGATTGTGACTGTGCCAATGGTGGAATTTTAAGTAGAGTAATGCGCTATCTTCTGAAATGTGCTTGCTTTATCTTTATTATTTGTAATATTGGTAATATTCTGTTATAATTTTTAATTTCTCTATGGTAATAATCTTTGGTCTATTTAAAGAGATATAATTTAAAAATTATATACTATCTGTGTAAATAAACAAAATATATACACAAATAGTATTTTTTTAATTGCTTTTAAGAGACCATTTACCTTAAAGCTTGTGCTCCTTCTGGCATCCCAGGGAGCATTAGAGATTAGCTCTGCACTTCACCTTCTAAATTTACTGATTGCTGCTGTGCTGCTTGTGCAATAATTGGGCATATGGGGCTCTTTTTAAATTTTGGCTAGGACATTTGTCAAGCTTTCCAAATAACTCATGCAGTTTTATTTGTAAGTGCAAATTGAATTAAAGTATTAAAGTGTTATTCTCATGGTCGTTAATGGTTAAAATGGCAAAGATCTTGTGAATCCAAGCAACTTTGCAATTTGCTTGTTATTAAAAATCCTCTCCATTTAAGATGATATTCTTTTCTACTTGTTGCTTAGAGAATTGGCCATTACTGCAATATTGCTGCAGTTGCTATACATCCACTGCTAACAAGAGATTTTCAGTAGAACTTTTAAATGCCTTTCTGAAGCTGGCCGGAGCAGTGAAGTGCACCGTCAGCTCCCAATTTGGCCAGTTTCAGTGCTTATGTTAAACAAAACAGTCAAATGTGTCTAAATTCTCATGCAATTTAACTTTTTCTCAATTCTTTTGTTAAGAGGATGGTTCTTCTCCTGTATCCTACCAGCACTTTAGCTCATGGAATGTCCTTTTCTTTAGTTCCCAGCAGGCATTGCTTCTACCATTATCCATTGAAAGTTCACCTTTCTTGTATCTATTTGCAGTTTGAAACACAGGAGATCAGGAGAGAGATAGAGTCTAGCTCCTACTTCATGTAAGGGCTCATCCAGTTGACCGTATAAATCAGATGAGTGCTATCTGTGGCTTTAACAGATAGCACTCATATCCATGTTATTCTTCATGCGAGGAAAATAATCACAGCATGGATGATTTGCCTCTGAGAATCGGATGGTACTTGCCTATTCAAGCCTGTGGGTGTAAGGGCTAGCGGAACACACCAAATTATAAGAGAGATGGTATAAGGTGCGTTTGCAGCCCGGGGTCCACTGTGCAGAGATGGAACCTGCTGCTGAGTAATGACGGACTATATGGCGGTACAATGTGGATACACACATGGGTTAACTTCACCCTGTGTGAAGGAAGCAAACCCTGTTGCATCACAGGGCCGCGGTACCGCACCAAGAGCGCAAGCAAGGAGTCTCAGGAATCTATCCCAAGACACAGGATTAGAGTACGTTCAGACGACTTTCGCTCGACACTGCAACTGTGGTGTCAGAGTAACTGAAAATATAATTTAAATGCACAAGAGTGCGTGCTGTGCCGCTTTGGCAGATGCCACTGATCACCCTGACTTGGGATAGGAAAGCGCTCTAATAGCGCATGGCGCCGCACTGGCGGTCACAGCAATTGACGCTGTATCGTGTGTTTAGTACTGATGGCTCTGTCGGGCGCTAGATAGCAAACATCCACCTTACGCGAGCAGTCATACACAAGGGAGGGGATGATTAATGAGTGACTTTCACACATCAACACACACACAATTTCAAGTATACACTAGCGCATGGCCGTGCGGCCATGCAAAACTTTTAAAGCTGCAGCAAGTTAAGGACCTTCCTAGAGGACCAATGAGAACTGCTACAGTAACTGAGCAACGTCAGGATCTTCCTAGAGGACCAATAGGAGCTACTGCAGTCCCTGAGCATGTGACCCCAGACCTCCACTGAGATGTCTTCCTTTGGGCATGCTCAGAAGGGGAAAAGCAGGACTTAGTCCCAGAAAGACCTGCTCGCTGCTGAACATTGCTGGCTACAAGGACAGAGCCTGGAAGGGCAGTAGTAACCAGTTGTCCATTATCAGCCTGAGCCAGACGCTGGGACCGACGTCTCTGCTGAGCAGGCTCCATTGCGGCTGGAGAAGAATAGGAGACCGCAGTGGAGATGGTTTGAGATTCCCCCTGTGCAGAGGTGGGAACTCGAAACCTAACAGTGGGTTCATAAAAAAGCGTGGTCCGATTTTCACAGAAAGACATGATAAAGAAGGTGAAGAAACTTTTTTTCTCTCCACCGCCAACAAAATCAGATCCCACTGTGATCACACCCTGATCAAATGCTGATTAGAGTGTGATTACCATAAATGGACTGATTTTCTAGGTGTAACCCTAACTTAGGTTTTATTAATCTATGAAACCACAAAATATATAAAAAAATAACAGAATGACTCTAATTAGGTCGAATTTTGCCACTTTGTGGACCCTCTAGAAAAGTATCTGATAGTATTTTTTGAAAATATCATATTAAAAAATTAGCCTCCAAAATATCATAAAAGGAAGACTGAACGTTTTTATTCCACCCACCAGTTATTTAAGAAACTTTTTGATCAAATGAGCAATATTTTATGATGACTGTATTATGCAGCTATGACTGATCTTTTTTCTTTTTAGAAAATTAAGTGTTGCAAATAATCTTAAATATAATATTATATATATTGTTATTACTATTGTTACTATTATTACTGTTATTTTATATAATTACTTGTATTACCACTTTTCAGATGCATTGGATACTCCAGTGTTATTGCTATCTTGTTAAATTGTCAGAGATATGAAAACCTAGAGGTGAGCGTACCATCCAGTAAAAGAAAATAAAGAGATGTTAGGTCAGTAAATATTAATGAGAGCAAAGATGGATGGTCACCAATAAAAGTTGCTGTTTAAAAAAAAAGCTCATGTAACTTTTATAAAGAGCTTATGAAATCTGTTTGCTTTCTCAGCAATAATCACTCTTTAAAAGGTGAATATTTCAATAATAACTGACAGTAACATTCTGCTTCATGTGAAAACTCAATCTTTAATTTATTCTAGTAATTGCAAAGCACAGTGGCATCTTTGAAGATTTTTTGTGGTTTCTTTTACACTTAACATTGTGTTTTTTTATGGAATTTTCAGATACAACTATTGTTTTAGTAAATCAGTGGGTCCATGATGACAAACTCTTGTGACAATCAGTCAATGATGACTTTTATTATTAATATCTTATGGTTTATTTTATTTCCTTTTACAGATTTATAGCACTAACACTTTTCATTGAGCAGTGCACAATATTGACTATGGCGCATTAGTTTTATAAAATATGCATGATGTTGGGCAACAGTAATATAATATATCTTATGTCCCATTAGTGTACTAGAATTTGGCCAAAAGTGCAGAGGTAGCATAGCAATGCAAAAAGCCTGATGGGAGTCAAAGGCCCCTCCGTCATAGAGGAAAACATCAGTGTTGATATTTTCATATGGCAGGCCTGTTACAGATTTTGCATTGGGGCCCAGAACCTTCAATTATAGAATTTGTGGTAAGAGCTTGTGGTCTGCTAATGTAATGGAATATAGTTTATACTGTACAATAGAATGCCATCTACAATGGGTAGTGTGTGTGTGTGTGTGTGTGTGTGTGTGTGTGTGTGTGTGTGTGTGTTCCTTGGATATTCAAACAAAAACAGTGGGTAACAATAAAGTAGAAAATGAACTTTTATTCTATGTTCAATGCCTCTCAAATCTGTATAGGGATCTTCCTAGGGTACAGTTGTGTAATAATGTCTAAGTGGTGAGTTATACAATTACAAAAGTAATAGCAAATACTCATTTGTCAACATTAGCAATGTTAATAACTGTTACTGGTCAAAAAATGGATGATTGGGCGTTTTATAGCGGTAAGTAAATCAATCCACTGAGAATTGAGTTTCCTGAAATTTGCAGTTCCAAGCAAATGTGAACTCAATTAGCGGTTCGCAAAACGAAGCTTGTTTACATAATTTTACTCACTGCCGAAGCTTAAAAGTAGAGACTAACTATATTTTCGTTGCTGTGTGGCCTCCCCATAATGCCCTTCAGCTATGATATTTATTGAATTATCATACATTGCAAAGTGGTGGCCAGAAAATTGGACATCACAGCAGCGTTATTTACCACCTCTAGAGTCACTGGAAAAATCTCTGTTTTCTGTACGTTGTACGTTCTTATAGTTAGTGGAGTCATCTCTCTTATCTACAGTCTAAGCTCTTATGATCAGCAAGGTCCTCTATCTTTTCTGGTGAGTGCGAGTTCTTCTGGACTTCAGGGTCTTCTCACTGTCTCATATAATATAAACTTATAAACTCTTACAATCAGCCTAGTCCACTCTCTCTTTTCTGTAGATTGTAAGCTCTTATGGACATCAAGGAATCCTCTCCTTTCGTAGAATATAAACTCTTATACTCTTATTGACATATTTCTCTCTCTCTCCCACATGTATTTCCCGAGAAATGCATTTGCCACAATTCGATTTTTGGGGGTAAATTCGATAATGTTGGTGAATTCAAATTCCAAAGGTCTGCTCATCTCTAGTGTTCTAGTTAATTAAAACAAAGAGGGAAAGTGTGAAAGAAGATCAAAAGAAAGAAAAATACTCATTATCTCAGTAAATTAGAATACTTTTTAATACCAGCTTCAAAAATGGTTTTAAAATCATGTTGTTGGTCTACCGAAATCTATTTTCAGTAAATGCACTCAATACTTGGTCAGGGCTCCTTTTTCATCAATTACTTCTTCAATGCAGTGTGGCATGGAGGTGATCAGCCTGTGGAACTGCTGAGGTGTTATGGAAGCCCAGGTTGCTTTGATAGCAGCCTTCAGCATGTCTGCATTGTTGGGTCTGGTGTCTCTCATCTTCCTCTTAACAATACGCCATATGGGGTTAAGGTCAGGCGAGTTTGCTGGACATTCAAGAACAGTGATACTGTTGTTTTTA
Organism: Ranitomeya variabilis; assembly: GCF_051348905.1. Classification (NCBI taxonomy): domain Eukaryota; kingdom Metazoa; phylum Chordata; class Amphibia; order Anura; family Dendrobatidae; genus Ranitomeya; species Ranitomeya variabilis. Next base: position 528,823,548 of record NC_135237.1, on the reverse strand, counting down.
ATCCAGGTATTGGTCCTTTTGGCAGTGTGGATAGGTGCCAAGTCCTGCTGGAGAATGAAATTTGTATCTCCAAAAAGCATGTTGGCAGAGGGAAGCATGAAGTGCTCTAAAATTTCCTGGTAGATGACTGTGCTGATTTTGGTCTTGATAAAGCACAGTGGACCTACACCAGCAGATGGCATGGCTCCCCAAACCATCACTGATTATGGAAACTTCACACTAGACCTCAGGCAGGTTGGATTGTGGCCTCTCCACTCTTCCTCTTTGGGACCTTCATTTCCAAATGAAATGCAAAATTTACTTTCATCCAAAAACAACGCCTTGTGTTGTGAACTATACTTCTTGGCTCCCTCTTGTGGTCACTAGTGGTTTGGCACTTGGATTGTCCTTTCCCAGGTTGGTACTCACCTGCTTCGTTAGGCCTGGGGTGTTGCTATTTAAACTTCCTGGATTCTCAGTCCAGTGCCTGGCATCGTTGTAATCAGTTCACTTCTGTTTGCTCCTGTCTGCAGGTCCTGGTTCTTTGCAAGATAAGCTAAGTCCTGCTTTCGTACTTTTGATCATTTGCATTGTTCATATTTTTTGTCCAGCTTGTACAAAATGTGATTCCTGTTTTCGCTGGAAGCTCTAGGGGGCTGATATTCTCCCCCCACGCCGTCAGTCGGTTTGGGGGTTCTTGGATATTCAGTGTGGATATTTTGCAGGGTTTTTTGCTGACCATATAAGTCTTCTTACTATATTCTGCTATTAGTCAGTGGGCCTCTCTTTGCTAAATCTAGTTCATTCTTACGTTTGTCTTTTCTTCTTACCTCACCGTTATTATTTGTTGGGGGCTTGTATTACTTTGGGGTCTTTTCTCTGGAGGCAAGAGAGGTCTTATTTTCCCTGATAGGGTTAGTTAGTTCTCCGGCTGGCGCGAGACGTCTAGGATCAACGTAGGCACGTTCCCCGGCTGCTGTTAGTGTTTTGTGCTAGGATCAGGTATATGGTCAGCCTAGTTACCACTTCCCTATGAGCTGGTATTTATGTTTTGCAGACTTTGCTGTAATCTCTGAGGTCCCCTGCCATTGGGATCATAACAGTATGCCAGGCCGATAAATAGTTAATGCATTGCTGAAGTATAGTTTTTTTTTTGTTTTTTTTTGAATTTTTTTTTCTTCCTCCCCTTTATCTCTGAGTGGCTTGAAGCTTTGCTGCAGACATGAATGTTCAGACCTTGATTACTAGTGTGGATCAGCTTGCTGCACGTGTGCAGGGCATTCAGGATTTTGTTGTTAGCAGTCCTATGTCAGAGCCTAAGATACCTATTCCTGAGCTGTTCTCTGGAGATCGATTTAAATTTAGGAATTTTAGGAATAATTGTAAATTGTTTCTATCTTTGAAACCTCGTTCGTCTGGAGATTCAGCTCAGCAAGTTAAAATTGTTATCTCCTTCTTGCGTGGCGACCCTCAGGATTGGGCTTTCTCGTTAGCGCCAGGAGATCCTGCATTGGCGGATGTTGATGCATTTTTTCTGGCGCTCGGATTGCTTTATGAGGAGCCTAATCTTGAAATTCAGGCAGAAAAAGCTCTACTGGCCATCTCTCAGGGCCAGGATGAAGCTGAGGTGTACTGCCAAAAATTTCGGAAATGGTCCGTGCTTACTCGATGGAATGAATGTGCTCTGGCCGCAAATTTCAGAAATGGCCTTTCTGAAGCCATTAAGAATGTGATGGTGGGTTTTACAATTCCTACAAGTCTGAATGATTCTATGGCGCTGGCTATTCAGATTGATCGGCGTTTGCGGGAGCGCAAATCCGCTAAACCTCTGGCGGTGTTGTCTGAACAGACACCTGTCTCAATGCAATGTGATAGAATCCTGACTAGAACCGAACGACAAAATCATAGATGTCAGAATGGGCTGTGTTTTTACTGTGGTGATTCTACACATGTTATATCAGCATGCTCTAGACGCCTAACCAAGGTTGTCAGTCCTGTCACCATTGGTAATTTGCAGCCTAAATTTATTTTGTCTGTGACTTTGATTTGTTCATTGTCTTCCTACCCTGTTATGGCATTTGTGGATTCAGGTGCTGCCCTGAGTCTTATGGACTTGTCGTTTGCCAAGCGCTGCGGTTTTGTCCTGGAGCCTTTAAAGGTTCCGATTCCTCTCAGAGGAATTGATGCTACGCAACTGGCGGAAAATAAACCGCAGTATTGGACACAAGTGACCATGTGCATGACTCCTGAACATCGGGAGGTGATTCGTTTTCTTGTTCTGCATAAAATGAATGATTTGGTCGTTTTAGGTCTGCCATGGTTACAGACCCATAATCCTGTTTTGGATTGGAAGGCTATGTCTGTCTCAAGTTGGGGTTGTCAGGGAATTCATTGTGATTCTCCGCTGGTGTCTATTGCTACTTCTACTCCTTCAGAAGTTCCTGAGTATTTGTGTGACTATCAGGATGTATTCAGTGAGTCCAGGTCCAGTGCTCTTCCTCCTCATAGGGACTGTGACTGCGCTATAGATTTGATTCCTGGCAGTAAATTTCCTAAGGGACGATTATTTAATTTGTCTGTACCCGAGCATGCCGCGATGCGTTCTTATGTCAAGGAGTCTTTGGAGAAGGGGCATATTCGTCCATCCTCTTCCCCTCTCGGTGCGGGATTTTTTTTTGTGGCCAAGAAAGACGGGTCTTTGAGACCTTGTATAGACTATCGGCTTGTGAATAAAATCACTGTTAAGTTTCAGTATCCTTTGCCACTATTGTCAGACTTGTTTGCTCGGATTAAGGGTGCCAAGTGGTTCACCAAGATAGATCTTCATGGTGCGTACAACCTTGTGCGCATTAGACAGGGAGATGAATGGAAAACTGCATTCAATACGCCCGAAGGTCATTTTGAATACTTGGTGATGCCTTTTGGGCTCTCTAATGCCCCTTCAGTGTTTCAGTCCTTTATGCATGATATCTTCCGGAAGTATCTGGATAAATTTTTGATTGTGTATCTGGATGATATTCTAGTTTTCTCGGATGATTGGGATTCTCATGTAAAGCAGGTCAGGATGGTGTTTCAGGTTTTGCGTGATAACGCTTTGTTTGTGAAGGGCTCAAAGTGTCTCTTTGGAGTGCAGAAGGTTTCCTTTTTGGGTTTTATTTTCTCCCCTTCTGCTGTGGAGATGGACCCAGTCAAGGTCCGAGCTATTCATGATTGGACTCAGCCCACGTCTGTTAAGAGTCTTCAGAAGTTCTTGGGGTTTGCTAATTTCTACCGTCGCTTTATCGCTAATTTTTCTAGCGTTGTTAAACCTTTGACGGATATGACCAAGACAGGTTCTGATGTGGCTAATTGGGCTCCTGCAGCCGTGGAGGCCTTCCAGGAGCTGAAGCGCCGGTTTACTTCGGCGCCTGTTTTGTGCCAGCCTGATGTCTCACTTCCTTTTCAGGTTGAAGTGGATGCTTCTGAGATCGGTGCTGGGGCTGTTTTGTCGCAGAGAGGCTCTGGTTGTTCTGTGATGAGACCATGTGCCTTTTTCTCTAGGAAGTTTTCGCCTGCTGAGCGGAACTATGATGTTGGTAATCGGGAGTTGTTGGCCATGAAGTGGGCATTTGAGGAGTGGCGTCATTGGCTCGAGGGTGCTAAGCATCGTGTGGTGGTCTTGACTGATCACAAAAATCTGATGTATCTCGAGTCTGCTAAGCGCCTGAATCCTAGACAGGCTTGTTGGTCATTGTTTTTCTCTCGTTTTGACTTTGTGGTCTCATACCTGCCTGGTTCGAAGAATGTTAAGGCTGATGCTCTCTCTAGGAGCTTTGTGCCTGACTCTCCTGGAGTCTCGGAGCCAGCTGGTATTCTTAAAGAGGGAGTAATCGTGTCGGCCATATCTCCGGATTTGCGACGTGTGTTACAGAGATTTCAGGCTGGTAGACCTGACTCGTGTCCACCCGACAGACTGTTTGTTCCTGATAAATGGACCAGCAGAGTCATTTCTGAGGTTCATTCCTCGGTGTTGGCAGGGCATCCGGGAATTTTTGGTACCCGAGATTTGGTGGCTAGGTCCTTTTGGTGGCCTTCCTTGTCACGGGATGTGCGGTCATTTGTGCAGTCCTGTGGGACTTGTGCTCGGGCTAAGCCTTGTTGTTCTCGTGCTAGCGGGTTGCTTTTGCCCTTGCCCGTCCCAAAGAGGCCTTGGACACACATTTCCATGGATTTCATTTCTGATCTTCCGGTGTCTCAAGGAATGTCTGTCATCTGGGTGGTGTGTGATCGTTTTTCCAAGATGGTCCATTTGGTACCCTTGCCTAAGTTGCCTTCCTCTTCCGATCTGGTTCCTTTGTTTTTTCAGAATGTGGTTCGTTTGCACGGCATTCCGGAGAATATCGTGTCTGACAGAGGATCCCAGTTTGTGTCCAGATTCTGGCGTTCTTTTTGTGCTAAAATGGGCATTGATTTGTCATTTTCATCTGCCTTCCATCCTCAGACTAATGGTCAAACGGAGCGAACTAATCAGACACTGGAGGCTTATTTGAGATGTTTTGTTTCTGCGGACCAGGATGATTGGGTGACCTTCTTGCCGTTGGCTGAGTTTGCCCTTAATAATCAGGCTAGTTCCGCTACCTTGGTTTCGCCATTCTTCTGCAACTCTGGTTTTCATCCTCGTTTCTCCTCGGGTCATGTTGAGTCTTCTGACTGTCCTGGGGTGGATTCTGTGGTGGATAGGTTGCAGCGGATTTGGAATCATGTGGTGGACAACTTGAAGTTGTCACAGGAGAAGGCTCAGCGTTTTGCCAACCGCCGCCGCGGTGTGGGGCCCCGACTTCGTGTTGGGGAATTGGTTTGGTTGTCTTCTCGGTATGTCCCTCTGAAGGTTACCTCTCCTAAGTTTAAGCCTCGCTTTATTGGTCCTTATAAAATTTTGGAGGTTCTTAACCCGGTTTCTTTACGTTTGGATCTTCCTGTGTCGTTTGCCATTCACAACGTGTTCCATAGGTCTTTGTTGCGGCGGAACGTTGTGCCTGTGGTTCCTGCTGTTGAGCCTCCTGCTCCGGTGTTGGTTGAGGGCGAGTTGGAGTACGTGGTGGAGAAGATCTTGGATTCTCATCTCTCTAGACGGAGGCTTCAGTATTTGGTCAAATGGAAGGGCTATGGTCAGGAGGATAATTCCTGGGTGGTCGCTTCGGATGTTCATGCGGCCGATTTGGTTCGTGCCTTCCACGCTGCTCATCCTGATCGCCCTGGTGGTCTTGGTGAGGGTTCGGTGACCCCTCCTTAAAGGGGGGGTACTGTTGTGAACTATACTTCTTGGCTCCCTCTTGTGGTCACTAGTGGTTTGGCACTTGGATTGTCCTTTCCCAGGTTGGTACTCACCTGCTTCGTTAGGCCTGGGGTGTTGCTATTTAAACTTCCTGGATTCTCAGTCCAGTGCCTGGCATCGTTGTAATCAGTTCACTTCTGTTTGCTCCTGTCTGCAGGTCCTGGTTCTTTGCAAGATAAGCTAAGTCCTGCTTTCGTACTTTTGATCATTTGCATTGTTCATATTTTATGTCCAGCTTGTACAAAATGTGATTCCTGTTTTCGCTGGAAGCTCTAGGGGGCTGATATTCTCCCCTCACGCCGTCAGTCGTTTTTTGGGTTCTTGGATATTCAGCGTGGATATTTTGCAGGGTTTTTTGCTGACCATATAAGTCTTCTTACTATATTCTGCTATTAGTCAGTGGGCCTCTCTTTGCTAAATCTAGTTCATTCTTACGTTTGTCTTTTCTTCTTACCTCACCGTTATTATTTGTTGGGGGCTTGTATTACTTTGGGGTCTTTTCTCTGGAGGCAAGAGAGGTCTTATTTTCCCTGATAGGGTTAGTTAGTTCTCCGGCTGGCGCGAGACGTCTAGGATCAACGTAGGCACGTTCCCCGGCTGCTGTTAGTGTTTTGTGCTAGGATCAGGTATATGGTCAGCCTAGTTACCACTTCCCTATGAGCTGGTATTTATGTTTTGCAGACTTTGCTGTAATCTCTGAGGTCCCCTGCCATTGGGATCATAACAGCCTTGGACCACTTGAGCAACAGTTAAGTTATTTTTCTCCTTGGTCTGGGTAAGACGCTTCTGCTGTTGTCTATTGGTCATGAGTGGCTTGGCCAAGGAATGCGACACTTGTAGCCAATGGCCTGGACACATCTGTGTTGTGTGGTGGCTCTTGAAGCAATGACCCCAGAAGCAGTTCACTCCTTGTGAATCTCCCCCAAGTTTTTGAATGGCCTTTTCTTAACAATCCTTTCAAGGCTGCGGTTATCCCGGTCGCTTGTGCACCTTTTTCTACCACACTTTTTCCTTCAACTCAACTTTCCATTGTTATGCTTGGATACAGCACTCTGTGAATAGCCAGCTTCTTTAGCAATTACCTTTTTTAGGTTACCCTCCTTGTGGAGCGTGTCAATGACTGCCTTCTGGACATCACATGTTAAGTCAGCAGTCTTGCCCATGATTGTGGAGCCAACTGCAACAGACTAAGGGACCTTTTTAAACACTTAGGAAGCCTTTGCAGGTTTTTTTTTATTAGTTACTCCAATTTACTGAGATTATGACTTTTGTGTTTTCATTGGCTGTAAGCTATAATCATCAACATGAACAGAAATAAACTGTTTGAAATAGATCACTCTGTTTGTAATGACTCTATATAATATATGAGTTTCACTTTTTGTATTCAACAACTGAAATAAATTAACTTTTTGATGATATTCTAGTTTTGTGAAAAGCACTTGTATATATATTTTTTCACATTTTTTTTTATTTAAAGGAGTTACACTATAGATCAGAGCATTTATACTAACCCGGCAGTATAGTTGAGAAAACATATTTCTTTCATCTTGAAAAGGAACTTAATTGAGAACTAAGAGGGACTGTGGGCTAAGCTGTCAGAGGGGGAAGTAAACAGATTCTGTCCAGAACACAGATTAACAGTGGTACTAAGTGAATTGCATGAAAGAAAAAAATATATAAAAATTGATTTTTCATGTTCAAAACCCTTTTAAAATATAGGGGCCAATTATTAAACTACCTTTTAGAATGCCTTAATGAAGGGCTTGATGGCATATAATGTGCTGAATTCATTGAGACATGCACTTAAAAAATTCAGATCATCTTCTCAGTTGCATGCACCTCAATGCACTCTACCAATTAAGGACTGAAGTAGCATTTCTAGCATAAGAAACACTGGCACTTTTATTGAATTGGATGGACAGGTGTAACCACGCCATTCTTGCCACAAATCCGCCCCAGCTTCCCCCATTTTGGAAGAGCTGGTTGAACATGTCATGACAATGGAAAAAAAAACTGCACTGATATAAATGTTGTAACTTTTCGAAGTATTTTGCGTGAACACATTGATAATTTAGCCTCAATATTTTTATAATGTCTGCTATGAAAATGAATTATCCAGTAATGTAATAAATATATAATATAAAATAGTATTATAGTACTACTACAAATAATGTCAATAATAATATATTAAATAATATACTAAATATTTTTATGAATGGGCAATTTATTACTATTTTCTAACTTATATATATTTATGCTTTTCATCCAACATGACAAGTTCAATATTACTTCCATTAGCTTACAGCTAGGTGTCTTTCACATAAACACTTTTCCTTGCTCCTTCTTCCATCAAGTCAGCAATAGTACAACCTCTACACATATAATTCACACATATAATTGCTTTTGCCATCACCTCTAAAGGTGTGTTGATCAATATCTTGAGAATGACTTGAATGTTTACCTGTCCCTTAACTGCTCATACTTTTCTCCTGCTTTCATCTGTTTATTTCTTCCAACTGCTTCCTTGTCTACTACACCCCAAGTGAGTAAATCGCTCTATTCTGGATCAGTTCAATTTTTGTATATGGCCAATATTATTTATGGATATCTACATTTTGCAAAAAAATCCCTCTGCAGAATTGCTCTTGTTAATGATACTGTCAACAGAATTTCAATGAATGGCTAAGGTTTAGACCAAATATTACTCACAAGGTAATTTCCTTAGTCAGATAAGGCTTTACGGTTCTGATATTCTCATTCGATGGACTGCTTATTGGATGATAGTACAGTTGCACCTATTGATATTGAGCAAATCAGTTGTTGTTATAGTAGTAAAGTAATTTATCTGGAGTATGATAACCTGCTGGGAAATAACACTTTAGTTGATCAAACATTTGCAATATCTGTAAACCATAATGGCTCTCAATATTTCACATAAGTTTCACTTCATCTTAGGCATGCAGGGGACTCTCATCAGGCTAATCAATCTTCAAGAAAAGCTTAAAGGTAGGGTTGAGCGAAACGGATCGGACATTTTCAAAAATCGCCGACTTTTGGCAAAGTCGGGTTTCGTGAAACCCGACCCAATCCCAGTGTGGGATCGGCCATGCTGTCGGCGATCTTCGCGCCAAAGTCGCATTTCATATGACGCTTTCAGCGCCATTTCTCAGCCAATGAAGGTGGATGCAGAGTGTGGGCAGCGTGATGACATAGGTCTCGGTCCCCACCATCTTAGAGAAAGGCATGACAGTGATTGGCTTGCTTTCTGCGGCGTCACAGGGGCTATAAAGGGGCGTGCATGCCGACCGCCATCTTACTGCTGCCGATCTGAGCATAAGGAGAGGTTGCTGCAGCTTCGTCAGAAGCCGGGATATTGTTAGGGAGGAAATATTAACCCCAAACCACTTGTGCTGTAGCGATTTCCACTGTCCAACACAACCTTTTCTTTGCAGGGACAGTGGAGGCTAGATTTCTGTGTATCAGCTCTGTAGCTTATAAGGCTCCCTGATAGCTGCATTGCTGTTTGTACGCCGCTGTGCAAACCAACTGCTTTTTTAAAAGCAAAAGTCCTGTTGCTCCTTTCTGCACAGTTCTATTGTTTATTTGTCCACACTTTTGTGTGCAGCAGTCCTTTTTATTGTTGGCTGCCATACTTGTCCAGAGATCATTGTAGGGAGATTGTTGTTGTAATACAGTCCCTTTTTTTATATATATATCTTTCAGCCACTTTCTGCCACTTATACTATGTAGTGTAAAACAGTGGGCCTGTTTTTTTATTTGCAGCAGTCTCCCACACATAAAAAGGGAGATTTATATTGCCACTAAGTGCATCTGTGTCCGTTCTGTTTGGCATATATCTGCCAGCCACTTTCTGCCACTTATACTGTGTAGTGTAAAACAGTGGGCCTGAATTTTGCAGCAGTGTCCCACACATAAAAAGGGAGATTAATATTGCCACTAAGTGCATCTGCATCCGTTCTGTTTGGCGTATATCTGCCAGCCACTTTCTGCCACTTATACTGTGTAGTGTAATGCAGTGGGCCTGAATTTTTCAGCCGTGTCCCACACATAAAAAGGGAGATTTATATTGCCACTAAGTGCATCTGCGTCAGTTCTGTTTGGCGTATATCTGCCAGCCACTTTCTGCCACTTATACTGTGTAGTGTAATACAGTGGGCCTTAATTTTGCAGCAGTATCCCACACATAAAAAGGGAGATTTATATTGCCACTCAGTGCATCAGCGTCAGTTCTGTTTGGCGTATATCTGCCAGCCACTTTCTGCCTCTTATACTCTGTAGTGTAAAACAGTGGGCCTGAATTTTGCAGCAGTGTCCCACACATATAGAAAGGGAGATTTAAATTCACAACAAGTTTACATACACCTTCTACCTTGTTTTACAGTACCATATAATGGTTGTTAGTTTTTTACATTTTCCCAAGAATGAGGAAGTCTGGTGGAAGAGGTCGTGGCCGTGGGCGGTCATTGCCAGCTGGTAATGATGGTGGTGGTGGAGCATCTGGTGATAGTGGGAAAAGCAAAATAGCACCAAACGCTTGAGTTGTTGAGCCAGTGTCATCGTCTGGCTACACAAGGCCTCAAACGCTCCCTTTTCTGGGAGTATGAAAACCACTTTTAAACCTGGAGCAGCAGGAAAAAGTTTTGGCTTTCCTTGCTGACTCATCCTCTAGCTCTTTCGCCTCCTCTTCGGAAAGTTCAAAATTTAAAAGCAGCGAGTCGTCAGTGGATGCTCCCGGTCAGGAACAAGTCGCTTCCTTGTGTCCTTCACCCAGAGCAACAGTGAAAGATGCGTCAGGCGACACAACAGGTTACTCCACGGAGCTCTTTACACATACCGTGCCTGGATTAGAAAGGAAAATTGTTAACAGGCCATTACAAGATGAATCGGACATGGAGTGCACAGATGCACAGCCACAGCTAGATTATTATGCTGTTCCATTGATTCAGATCACCACATTGCCCTCGCAGTGTACTGAGCCAGAACCTGACCCTGATGAGACTATGGTGCCCAGTCCCGAATGCTATAGCACCTTACACGGTGATACAGAGGAAGGTGCACAGGACATTGAAGAGGAGGTGATAGATGACCCAGTTGTTTACCCCGATTGGCAGCAATTGGACAACAGGGTGCCGCTGGTAGTAGCTCTGAAGCGGAGGAGTATGAGCCGCAGCAGGCATCAACATCGCAACAGCTTTCATCTGGCAGGCCCGTATCTGGCCAAAACCGTGCGTCAAAACCAAAAACAGTTTTAGGACAGCGTGGCCATCCGGTGAAAGTAGCACAGTGTGCAATGCCTGAAAAGGTATTCGATAGTAGGAAGAGTGCAGTCTGGCAATTTTTTAACCAAGATCCGAATGATCAGTGCAAAGTTATCTGTAAGAAATGCTCAAGGACCTTTAGCAGAGGGCAGAATGTCAAAAATTTAAATACAACGTGCATGCGTAGACATTTAACCAGCATGCACTTGCAAGCCTGGACTAACTACCAAACGTCCCATAATGTAGGTGCACCCGCTCTGCATGAAGCTAGTCAGCAACGCTACATTGCTTCCCTCACTGTAAGCCCACTGTTTAGGACACCACTTGCAGCAAATGTGGAGGTATCTTCGCAAGGCCAAAGCAGTCAGGGAATCACCAGATTGTTGGTAGGAAACACTGTACGTAGGCCAACAGCAAGAATACCCTCACCAACCCTCTCTCAATCTGCCATGTCCATCACCACCCCCACTAGTTCCACCATATGCAGCTCTCCAGTCCAGCTCACTAGGGTTGAGCGAAACAGATCGGCACTTTTCAAAAGTCGCCGACTTTTAGCAAAGTCGGGTTTCGTGAAACCCGACCCGATCCCACTCTGAGATCGGGTCAGCGGTACACAATCTGTAATCCAAAGTCGGGTTTTGTTATATATATATATATATATATATATATATATATATATGTATATTTATATTTACTTCAGCGCGATATATGTGAAAAGCCGGTAATTCAATTGCCGGCTTTTCATTTCTCCTGCCTAAACCCGACATGATATGAGACATGGTTTACATACAGTAAACCATCTCATATCCCCCTTTTTTTTGCATATTCCACACTACTAATGTTAGTAGTGTGTATGTGCAAAATTTCGGCGCTGTAGCTATTAAATTTAAGGGTTAAATCGCGGAAAAAATTGGCGTGGGCTCCCGCACAATTTTCTCCGCCAGAGCAGTAAAGCCAGTGACTGACAGCAGATATTAATAGCCAGGAGAGGGTCCATGGTTATTGGCCCCCCTGTGGCTAAAAACATCTGCCCCCAGCCACCCCAGAAAAGGCACATCTGTAAGATGCGCCTATTCTGGCACTTGGCCACTCTCTTCCCACTCCCGTGTAGCGGTGGGATATGGGGTAATGAAGGGTTAATGCCACCTTGCTATTGTAAGGTGACATTAAGCCAGATTAATAACGGAGAGGCGTCAATCATGACACCTGTCCATTATTAATCCAATTGTTTGAAAGGGTTAAAAAACACACACACACATGATTAAAAAGTATTTTAATGAAATAAACACACCGGTTGTTTTAATATTTTATTGCTGTCTCAATCCATTTGAAGAACCTCGCTTGGAAAAATAGTAAACCCACAATATACATACCCTCTGATGAACTGTCACACGTCCCACGAGGTAATCCATCTGAAGGGGTTAAAATATTTTACAGGCAGGAGCCCTGCTAATGCAGCTGTGCTCGTGCCTGGAAGCCCCGGCGAATGAAGGAAATGTAGGTCAATGACCTATAGTTACCTTCAGTTGCGGTGATGCGCCCCCTGCTGGATGTCCTCATGAACTGCAGCCTGGGAACTTTTTCCCACGCTCCAGGTCATATGAGGACATCCACCAGGGGGCGCATCACCGCGACTGAAGGTAACTATAGGTCATTGACCTACATTTCCTTCATTCGCCGGGGCTTCCAGGCACGAGCACAGCTGCATTAGCAGGGCTCCTGCCTGTAAAATATTTTAACCCCTTCAGATGGATTACCTCGTGGGACGTGTGACAGTTCATCAGAGGGTATGTATATTGTGGGTTTATTATTTTTCCAAGTGAGGGTCTTCAAATGGATTGAGAGAGCAATAAAATATTAAAACAACCGGTGTGTTTATTTCATTAAAATACTTATTAATCATGTGTGTGTGTGTTTTTTAACCCTTTCAAACAATTGGATTAATAATGGATAGGTGTCATAATTGACGCCTCTCCATTATTAATCTGGCTTAATGTCACCTTACAATAGCAAGGTGGCATTAACCCTTCATTACCCCATATCCCACCGCTACACGGGAGTGGGAAGAGAGTGGCCAAGTGCCAGAATAGGCGCATCTTACAGATGTGCCTTTTCTGGGGTGGCTGGGGGCAGATGTTTTTAGCCACGGGGGGGGCAATAACCATGGACCCTCTCCTGGCTATTAATATCTGCCGTCAGTCACTGGCTTTACCGCTCTGGCGGAGAAAATTGCGCGGGAGCCCACGCCAATTTTTTCCGCGATTTAACCCTTAAATTTAATAGCTACAGCGCCGAAATTTTGCTCATACACACTACTAACATTAGTAGTGTGGAATATGCAAAAAAAAGGGGGATATGAGATGGTTTACTGTATGTAAACCATGTCTCATATCATGTCGGGTTTAGGCAGGAGAAATGAAAAGCCGGCAATTGAATTACCGGCTTTTCAACATTATCGCGCTGAAGCAAATATTAAAAAAGTATGCTTCCCCATTGAAATGCATTGAGTTTCGTGTTTTGGCCGATCCCCGACCCCAACTTTTCAATAAGATCGGCCGATTTCACTCGACCCGACTTTTGAGAAAGTCGGGTTTCATGAAACCCGACTCGATCTCAAAAAATGAAAAGTCGCTCAACCCTACAGCTCACCCTACAAGAAACTCTCATTAGGAAAAGGAAGTACTCATTCTCTCATCCGCGTACACAAGGTTTGAACGCCCACATTGCTAGACTAATCTCGTTAGAGATGATGCCCTACCGGTTGGTTGAAAGCGAAGCTTTCAAAGCCCTGGTGGCCTACACAGTACCACGCTATGACCTACCCAGTCGACACTTCTTTGGGAGAAAAGCCATCCCAGCCCTCCACCAGCATGTCAAAGACCGCATTGTCCATGCACTCAGGCAATCAGTCAGTAGAAAGGTGCACCTCACAACAGATGCATGGACCAGTAGGCATGGCCAGGGATGTTACGTGTCCATCACGGCACACTGGGTTAATGTGGTGGATGCAGGGTCCACAGGGGACAGCCATAGTGGGACAGTTCTACCTAGCCCACGGTCTAGGAAACAGTTGGCAGTAGGCATTCTACACCCCTCCTCCTCCTCCAGAAGCGAAAGATCATCCACAGAGCGCAGTCGCCCTACCACTCCATCCGCAGCTGCCAGTGTTGCACACGAGGTGTCCCATTATGGAACAGCTAGTGGGAAGCATCAGCAGGCTGTGTTGGAAATGAAGTGTTTGGGCGACAGCAGACACACCGCAGAAGTTCTGGCTGAGTTCTTGCAGCAAGAAACTCAATTATGGCTGGGCACTGTACATCTTGAGGCAGGCAAGGTAGTCAGTGATAACGGAAGGAATTTTATGGCTCCCATAGCCCTTTCAGAACTGAAACACATACCTTGCCTGGCTCACACCTTGAACCTGGTGGTGCAAAGCTTCCTGAAAAGTTTTCCGGGGTTACCAGCCCTGCTCCTGAAGGTGCGAAGACTTTGCTCGCACATCCGCCGGTCGCCCATACATTCCAGCCGTATGCAGAACCATCAGCGGTCATTGAAGCTTCCCCAGCACCGCCTATTAATCGACATTGCAACAAGGTGGAACTCCACACTGCACATGCTTCAGAGGCTGTGCGAACAGAGGTGTGCTGTATTGTATTTGTGGGAGGATACACATACACGGGCAGGCAGTTGGATGGCAGACATGGAGTAGTCAGGTGTGCAGTGGTCGAAGCTACAAGACCTCTGTCAAGTCCTTCAGTGTTTTGAGGAATGCACACGGCTGGTAAGTGCAGACAACGCCATCATAAGCATGAGCATCCCACTAATGCGTTTGCTAATGCAAAGTTTGATGCACATTAAGGAGCAGGCATCTGCAGCCGAGGATGAGGGAAGCCTTCATGACAGTCAGCCATTGTCTGCTCAGGGAACTCTCCTGGATGAGGTGGCGGACGAAGAGGAGGAGGAGGAGGAGGATTATGGGGATGAATATTTATGGGAGGAGGAAGCTTCTCAGGGGGCAATAGAAACTGGTGGCATTGCAAGATCAGGTAAAGGGTTTTTGCGGGAGACAAGTGATGTTGATTTGCCAGAAAGTGCTCCTCAACCCAGCACAAGCAGTGATTTGATACCTGGAACATTGGCCCACATGGCGGATTATGTCTTGCGTATAATAAAAAGGGACCCCCGCATTATCAAAACGATGACCAATGACGATTACTGGTTGGCCTGCCTCCTGGATCCACGCTGTTAAGGGAAAATGCAAAATATCATGCCACATGAGAACCTTGAGCAAATATTGGCTACCAAACAAGCAACTCTTGTAGACCGTTTGGTTCAGGCATTCCCAGCACACAGCGGCGGTGATGGTTCTCGCACGAGCTGCAGGGGGCAACATGGCAGAGGTGTTAGAGGTGCACAAATCAGAAGTGGTGTTGGACAGAGGGGTTTTATGACCAGGTTGTGGAGTGATTTCGCAATGACCGCAGACACAACAGGTACTGCTGCATCGATTCAAAGTGACAGGAGACAGCATTTGTCCAGTATGGTTACGAACTATTTTTCCTCCCTTATCGATGTTCTCCCTCACACGTCATTCCCCTTTGATTACTGCGCATCTAAAATAGACACCTGGCCTGAATTGGCAGAATATGCATTACAGGAGCTCGCTTGCCCAGCTGCTAGTGTGCTATCAGAAAGAGTATTCAGTGCTGCAGGTTCAATACTGACCAAAAAAAGGACTCGTCTGGCTACCCAAAATGTTGATGATCTAACCTTCATTAAAATGAACCAATCATGGATTTCTAATTATTTTGCCCCACCTTCCCCTGCTGACACGTAGCTTTCCTGTAAAAAGATCTTGCTTTTGGCCTCCTCTTACTGACTGCTCCAATTCCTCCATTTGCAGCTGCTGAATGTCCACCATAGGCCATTTTTACACCTTCCTAAATGGGCTGACTCCCCCCACGGGGCCGTGGTCATCACTTGGCGCAAGCACCCGTGCAAGTGCCGTTTGCCTCGACAGGTGGGTGTGCCCACTTTTGGCCAACGGCACTGGCACAGGGTCCCTCATAGTACAATGAAGTGTCTCTGGCGGTGGTGGTGCACACCCAATGTCAGACACACCGTCGTAATATGAGGGGCCCTGGGCCAGTATCGGCGCCAACGAGAGAGTGTTCCCCCCCAGCTCAAACAGTGCTTTATCACTTGTAAACTTGTAAAACTTACCTCTCACTGCTCCACCACTGTTTAGTCTGTGCTGTTAAATCCTTCAATGGCACTGCCAATACAAATTTGTTGAAATAATAGATGATAGTAAAAATATACAGAAGCCCTGCCCTCCATTTAGACCTGTGAATACTGTTTGCAAACTACCGCTGTCTGCTACTCAGCAGAGGAACCCACCCCTGTACCTAGCTTTGTCACCTGTTTATTTAGGAACATTTTTTTTTGCAGACATTTAGCCCACTTTACTATTTTGGCCAACTTACTGTGTCAGCCACTTCTTCCAGTTGTCCTCCACCGAACAAAGTAGTGCCGCCAGTTTACTCCTGTTATCAGTTTAGAACTGCATTGAGCCTACTTTTTTATGTTAGGCCTACTAAGTCTGTCTGTGCCACTCCTTGCAATCGTCCTCCGCTGACCAAACCAATGCTGCCTGTGTACCCCTGTAACCTATTTTAAACTGCATAGAGCCTACTTTTTTATTTTAGGCCTACTAAGTCTGTCTGCGCCACTCCTTGCAATCGTCCTCCGCTGACCAAGCCAATGCTGCCCGTGTACCCCTGTAACCTATGTTAAACTGCATAGAGCCTACTTTTTTATTTTAGGCCTACTAAGTCTGTCTGCGCCACTCCTTGCAATCGTCCTCCGCTGACCAAGCCAATGCTGCCCGTGTACCCCTGTAACTGATGTTAAACTGCATAGAGCCTACTTTTTTATTTTAGGCCTACTAAGTCTGTCTGCGCCACTCCTTGCAATCGTCCTCCGCTGACCAAACC
Organism: Ranitomeya variabilis; assembly: GCF_051348905.1. Classification (NCBI taxonomy): domain Eukaryota; kingdom Metazoa; phylum Chordata; class Amphibia; order Anura; family Dendrobatidae; genus Ranitomeya; species Ranitomeya variabilis. The sequence continues at coordinate 528,806,980 of NC_135237.1, read as the reverse complement.
AATGCTGCCTGTGTACCCCTGAAACCTATTTTAAACTGCATAGAGCCTACTTTTTTATTTTAGGCCTAGTAAGTCTGCACCACTACTTGCAATCGTCCTCCGCTGACAAAACCAATGCTGCCTGTGTACCCCTGTAACCTATTTTAAACTACATAGAGCCTACTATTTTATTTTAGGCCTAGTAAGTCTGCACCACTCCTTGCAATCGTCCTCTGCTGACCAAACCAATGCTGCCTGTGTAGCCCTGTAACCTATTTTAAACTGCATAGAGCCTACTTTTTTATTTTAGGCCTACTAAGTCTGTCTGCGCCAATCCTTGCAATCGTCCTCCGCTGACCAAACCAATGCTGCCTGTGTACCCCTGTAACCTATTTTAAACTGCATAGAGCCTACTTTTTTATTTTAGGCCTACTAAGTCTGTCTGCGCCACTCCTTGCAATTGTCCTCCGCTGACCAAACCAATGCTGCCTGTGTACCCCTGTAACCTATTTTAAACTGCATAGAGCCTACTTTTTTATTTTAGGCCTACTAAGTCTGTCTGTGCCACTCCTTGCAATCGTCCTCCGCTGACCAAACCAATGCTGCCTGTGTACCTCTGTAACCTATTTTAAACTGCATAGAACCTACTTTTTTATTTTTGGCCTAGTAAGTCTGTGCCACTCCTTGCAATCGTCCTCCGCTGACCAAACCAATGCTGCCTGTGTACCCCTGTAACCTATTTTAAACTGCATAGAGCCTACTTTTTTATTTTAGGCCTAGTAAGTCTGCACCACTCCTTGCAATCATCCTCCGCTGACCAAACCAATGCTGCCTGTGTACCCCTGTAACCTATTTTAAACTACATAGAGCCTACTTTTTTATTTTAGGCCTAGTAAGTCTGCACCACTCCTTGCAATCATCCTCCGCTGACCAAACCAATGCTGCCTGTGTACCACTGTAACCTATTTTAAACTGCAAGAGCCTACTTTTTTATTTTAGGCCTAGTAAGTCTGCGCCACTCCTTGCAATCATCCTCCGCTGACCAAACCAATGCTGCCTGTGTACCACTGTAACCTATTTTAAACTGCAAGAGCCTACTTTTTTATTTTAGGCCTAGTAAGTCTGCGCCACTCCTTGCAATCATCCTCCGCTGACCTAACCAATGCTGCCTGTGTACCCCTGTAACCAATTTTAAACTGCATAGAGCCTACTTTTTTATTTTAGGCCTACTAAGTCTGTCTGCACCACTCCTTGCAATCGTCCTCCGCTGACCAAACCAATGCTGCCTGTGTAGCCCTGTAACATATTTTAAACTGCATAGAGCCTACTTTTTTATTTTAGGCCTACTAAGTCTGTCTGTGCCACTCCTTGCAATCGTCCTCCGCTGACCAAACCAATGCTGCCTGTGTACCCCTGTAACCTATTTTAAACTGCATAGAGCCTACTTTTTTATTTTAGGCCAACTAAGTCTGTCTGCGCCACTCCTTGCAATTGTCCTCCGCTGACCAAACCAATGCTGCCTGTGTACCCCTGTAACCTATTTTAAACTGCATAGAGCCTACTTTTTTGTTTTAGGCCTACTAAGTCTGTCTGTGCCACTCCTTGCAATCGTCCTCCGCTGACAAAACCAATGCTGCCTGTGTACCTCTGTAACCTATTTTAAACTGCATAGAACCTACTTTTTTATTTTTGGCCTAGTAAGTCTGTGCCACTCCTTGCAATCGTCCTCCGCTGACCAAACCAATGCTGCCTGTGTACCCCTGTAACCTATTTTAAACTGCATAGAGCCTACTTTTTTATTTTAGGCCTAGTAAGTCTGCACCACTACTTGCAATCGTCCTCCGCTGACAAAACCAATGCTGCCTGTGTACCCCTGTAACCTATTTTAAACTATATAGAGCCTACTTTTTTATTTTAGGCCTAGTAAGTCTGCACCACTCCTTGCAATCATCCTCCGCTGACCAAACCAATGCTGCCTGTGTACCACTGTAACCTATTTTAAACTGCAAGAGCCTACTTTTTTATTTTAGGCCTAGTAAGTCTGCGCCACTCCTTGCAATCATTCTCCGCTGACCAAACCAATGCTGCCTGTGTACCACTGTAACCTATTTTAAACTGCAAGAGCCTACTTTTTTATTTTAGGCCTAGTAAGTCTGCACCACTCCTTGCAATCATCCTCCGCTGACCAAACCAATGCTGCCTGTGTACCCCTGTAACCAATTTTAAACTGCATAGAGCCTACTTTTTTATTTTAGGCCTACTAAGTCTGTCTGCGCCACTCCTTGCAATCGTCCTCCGCTGACCAAACCAATGCTGCCTGTGTAGCCCTGTAACCTATTTTAAACTGCATAGAGCCTACTTTTTTATTTTAGGCCTACTAAGTCTGTCTGCGCCACTCCTTGCAATCGTCCTCCGCTGACCAAACCAATGCTGCCTGTGTACCCCTGTAACCTATTTTAAACTGCATAGAGCCTATTTTTTTATTTTAGGCCTACTAAGCCTGTCTGTGCCACTCCTTGCAATCGTCCTCCGCTGACCAAACCAATGTTGCCTGTGTACCTCTGTAACCTATTTTAAACTGCATAGAGCCTACTTTTTTATTTTAGGCCTAGTAAGTCTGCACCACTACTTGCAATCGTCCTCCGCTGACAAAACCAATGCTGCCTGTGTACCCCTGTAACCTATTTTAAACTACATAGAGCCTACTTTTTTATTTTAGGCCTAGTAAGTCTGCACCACTCCTTGCAATCATCCTCCGCTGACCAAACCAATGCTGCCTGTGTACCACTGTAACCTATTTTAAACTGCAAGAGCCAACTTTTTTATTTTAGGCCTAGTAAGTCTGCGCCACTCCTTGCAATCATCCTCCGCTGACCAAACCAATGCTGCCTGTGTACCACTGTAACCTATTTTAAACTGCAAGAGCCTACTTTTTTATTTTAGGCCTAGTAAGTCTGCGCCACTCCTTGCAATCATCCTCCGCTGACCAAACCAATGCTGCCTGTGTACCCCTGTAACCAATTTTAAACTGCATAGAGCTTACTTTTTTATTTTAGGCCTACTAAGTCTGTCTGCGCCACTCCTTGCAATCGTCCTCCGCTGACCAAACCAATGCTGCCTGTGTAGCCCTGTAACCTATTTTAAACTGCATAGAGCCTACTTTTTTATTTTAGGCCTACTAAGTCTGTCTGCGCCACTCCTTGCAATCGTCCTCCGCTGACCAAACCAATGCTGCCTGTGTACCCCTGTAACCTATTTTAAACTGCATAGAGCCTACTTTTTTATTTTAGGCCTACTAAGTCTGTCTGCGCCACTCCTTGCAATTGTCCTCCGCTGACCAAACCAATGCTGCCTGTGTACCCCTGTAACCTATTTTAAACTGCATAGAGCCTACCTTTTTATTTTAGGCCTACTAAGTCTGTCTGTGCCACTCCTTGCAATCGTCCTCCGCTGACCAAACCAATGCTGCCTGTGTACCCCTGTAACCTATTTTAAACTGCATTGAGCCTACTTTTTTATTTTAGGCCTACTACATGTGTCTGTCTGCGCTACTCAATACAGCTGTCCTCCACTGAAGAAAGCTGAGCTTCAATCTTCAGGCTTTCGGCCTATATTTTGAATATGAAACTGCATTTGGCCTACTAGTTTGGTTGGGCCTACTAACGGTGTCTGCCGCTCCTTGGTGTTCTCCTGTGCTTTTCTCCTGTGCTTCAATCTTCAGGCTTTCGGCCTATATTTTGAATATGAAACTGCATTTGGCCTACTAGTTTGGTTGGGCCCTAATAACGGTGTCTGCCGCTCCTTGCTTTTCTCCTCCACTGAACAAAGCTGAGCTTCAATCTTCAGGCTTTTGGCCTATATTTACAATATGAAACTTCATTTGGCCTACTAGTTTGGTTGGGCCCTACTAACGGTGTCTGCCGCTCCTTGCTTTTCTCCTCCACTGAACAAAGCTGAGCTTCAATTTTCATGCTTTCAGCCTATATCAGATATTTAACTGCATTTGGCCTACTTGTTTGGTTGGGCCTACTAACGGTGTCTGCCGCTGCTTGTGGTTCTCCTCCACTGAACAAAGCTGAGCTGCAATTTTCATCCTGTTTCGAATATTAAACTGCATTTGGCCTACTTGTTTGGTTGGGCCTACTAACGGTGTCTGCAGCTGCTTGTTGTTCTCCACTGAACAAAGCAGTGCTGCCTGTTTACTCCTGTTACCAATTTTGAACTGCATTTGGCCCATTTTATTATTTGGCCCTACTAACTGTGCCTGCCACTCATTACAGTTGTCTTCCACTGAACAAAGCAATGCCGCCTGTTTAGTCCTGTTACCACATTTGAACTGCATTTAGCCTACTTTATTATTTGGGCCTACTAACTGTGTTTCCTTCTCATCCTGCTCATTGCCCAGCCACTGCTAGATGAGTCTGCTGGTACATTGACCCAGACCACTACATTCCCCTTGCACTCTACATAGCCAGAATCTGACCCTGCTGAAAGTCAGGTTCCCCTTCCTGCATACTATACAACCTTACACGGGGACAAAGAGGAAGGAGCAGATGAAAGTGCAGGTTCCTTCATCAGGTGGGGGGGGCATACACGTTGGCGATGTCACTGGCACAGGGCCCCTCATAGTACGCAAAAGTGTCTTCTGGTGGGAGGCGCCCCTGCCGTCCAACACACCGCCGTACTTTGAGGGGCCCTGTGCCAGTGCCAATGCGAATGAGTGTGCCCCCCCTGATTGCTCAGGATCACAGCACTTGCAAAGTTGAAATACTTACCTCTCCCTGCTCCACCGCCGTGACATAGTCCGTGTTTCCTGGGCCCATGGAAAACTTGAGCCAGCCCTACCCCCCCACAACTTTAGCCAAATGACCCCAATTTTCTATGCCTAACTATTATTATAAGGCACATTAAGATAGACAAGCTTAAGTAACAAGAATTGATGTTTTTGGCATTAAAATGGGCACTGTAGGTGTTTTCCTGTCCTCCACTCACTGCCGACTTTGCTTCCCCATTGACTTGCATTGGGTTTCATGTTTCAGTCGGATCCCCGACTTTTCGCAATAATCGGCAGATTTCACCCGACCCGACTTTTGACATAGTCGGGTTTCGCGAAACCCGACTCGATCCTAAAAAAGTAAAAGTTGCTCAACTCTACTTAAAGGCATTGTGCACTCGAATTAAATTAAAAAAAATTATATATATATATATATATATATATATATATATATATATATATACTGCTCAAAAAATAAGGGGAACACTAAAATACCACATCCTAGATATCTATGAATGAAATATTCCTGTTGCAAATTTTTAATCATTGCATAGTGGAATGTGTTCAGAACAATAAAACATAACAATTATCTATATAAATCAAAATTAATATCCCATGGAGGTCTGTATTTGGAATGATACTCAAAATCAAAGTGGAAAATCAAATTACAGGCAGATCCAACTTCAGTGGAAATGCCTCATGACAAGGAAAAGATGCTCAGTATTGTGTGTGGCCTCCATGTGCCTGTATGACCTCCCTACTGTGCAACGCCTGGGCATGCTCCTGATGAGGTGGCGGATAGTCTCCTGAGGGATCTCCTCCCAGACCTGGACTAAAGCATCTGCCAACTCATGGACAGTCTGTGGTGCAACGTGACGTTCGTGGATGGAGAGAGACATGATGTCCCAGACGTGCTCAATCGGATTCAGGTCTGGGGAACGGGAGTGCCAGTCCATAACTTCGATGCCTTCATCTTGCAGGAACTGCTGACACACTCCAGCCACATGAGGTCTGGCATTGTCCTACATTAGGAGGAACCCAGGGCCAACCGCACCAGCATATGGTCTCAAAAGTGGTCTGAGGATTTCATCTCAGTACCCAATGGCAGTCAAGCTACCTCTGATGAGCAAATGGAGGGCTGTGCGGCCCTCCAAAGATATGCCACCCCACACCATTACTGACCAACTGCCAAACCAATCATGCTGAAGGATGTTGCAGGCAGCAGATCACTCTCAACGGAATCTCTAGAATCTGTCACATCTGTCACATGTGCTCAGTGTGAACCTGCTTTCATCTGTGAAGAGCACAGGGTGCCAGTGGCGAATTTGCCAATCCTGGTGTTCCGTGGGATATGCCAAGCATCCAGGATGGTGTTGGCTGTGAGCACAACCCCCATCTGTGGATGTCAGGCACTCAGACCATCCTCATGGAGTCGTTTTCTAACCGTTTGTGCAGACACATGCATATTTGTGGCCTGCTGGAGGTCATTTTGCAGTGCTCTGGCAGAGCTCCTCCTGTTCATCCTTGGACAAAAGCACTGGTACTGCTGCTGGGTTGTTGCCCTCCTGCGGCCCCCTCCACATCTCCTAGTGTACTGAACTGTCTCCTGGTAGTGCCACCAGCCTCTGGACACTACACTGACAGACACAGCAAACCTTTTTGCCACAGCTCACATTTATGTGCCATCCTGGATGAGCTTCACTACCTGAGCCACTTGTGTGGGTTGTAGAGTCCGTCTCATGCTACCACGAGTGTGAAAGCACAACCAACATTCAAAAGTGACCAAAACATCAGTCAGAAAGCATTGGTACTGAGATGTGGTCTGTGGTCCCCACCTGCAGAACCACTCCTTTATTGAGAGTGTCTTGATAATTGCCAATAATTTCTATCTGTTGTCAATTCCATTTGCACAACAGCATGTGAAATTGATTGTCAAACAGTGTTGCTTCCTAAGTGGAGAGTTTGATTTCACGAAAGTTTGATTTACTTGGAGTTATACTCTGTTGTTTAAGTGTTCCCTTTATTTTTTTGAGCAGTGAATATATATATTGATTAATTCCATATATGTTCAATGTATAAATATCTAAAACCTATAAATATACTTGAATTATAAAAGTTTCCCCTATTTCAGAATGTTAATGTAGCTGCCAAGTTTCAACAGCTCTACTTCCGGACTTGGGTTCAACACAAAGCATGAAAACAAGATAAATTCTATGTAAAAGGCCTGGCTGGTTGCATTTTTTAAATGGCTGATTTATTAACAGAGAAGTGGGCTGGCTTGGCTCGTTGATCTAGTTAGCTCGTTTCACACTCTGACAGAGGAAGTTTTGTCTTGTGGCAACTGATAGGCAAAAGTAGAGCTGCTGGAACCTATGAATGCCACTTAGATATCAGAACTACTTTGCTAAATAGAAACATTCTACAAACTTTACATAAATATATAAATAATACAGGAAAATATATGAAATTTTATTTTAGATTTTAACAGAAAATTCTGTATCTTTCTTCAGTCACTTCTTTCGTTTTCTCACTGCCTCTTGATCTTATAGTTTTAAAAGTTGAAGGTATACTTAAGTCCATTGAGTTATAGCTGTATCCTGACATGTAGATCCAGAGGAAGGCAAAAAAAAACATGAGGCAGACCCTAATAGCTTCATATTAGGGGGAAAATTACTTCCTGACTCCACATACGGTAATTAGACTATCATTGACTCTGCAGAACAGCTCAACTCAATCTTCCTCAACACAAGATGAATTGCCAGCTCATGGAGTTGTTGGTTTAGTTAAGATATTATACTCTATTTAGATGTGAGGGGAAGGAGAACTTTGGAGCAGAGTGAGGAAATAGACAGAGTGTCGTGGTTCTCAATGGCAAGAGAACGTAATAAAGCATACCAAAGGACTAGCTCTTGGAAGATGGGAACTCGAGCTGACCATGAGCTAAACCTACCGCACAACTAACAGTGGCCGGGTAGCGTGCCTACGTTTTATCCCTAGACGCCCAGCGCCAGCCGGAGAACTGACTGACCCTAGCAGAGGAAAATACAGACCTGGCTTACCTCTAGAGAAATTTTCCCCAAAAGGCAGACAGTAGCCCCCACATATATTGGCGGTGATTTTAGAGGAAATTGACATACGAAGTATGAAGATAGGTTTAGCAAATTGAGGTCCGCTTACTAGATAGCAGGAAGACAGAAAAGAGAACTTCACGGTCAGCTGAAAACCCTTTCAAAATACCATCCTGAAATTACTTTAAGACTCTAATATCAACTCATGACACCAGAGTGGCAATTTCAGCTCACAAGAGCTTCCAGCCTCAGAAATATTCAATCACAGAGAACTGGAACAAAAATGCAAAACAAACTTAGGACAACAAGTCCAACTTAGCTGATAGTTGTCTAGGAGCAGGAACATGCAACAGAAAGGCTTCTGGTAACATTGTTGGCCGGCATAGAAATGACTGAGGAGCAAGGCTAAATAGAAAACTCCCACATCCAGATGGAAAACAGGTGAACAGAGGAGATGAAGCACACAAGTGCAGTACCACCAGAAACCACCGGGGGAGCCCAGAAACCAAATTCACAACAGTACCCCCCCCTCAAGGAGGGGGCACCGAACCCTCACCAGAACCACCAGGGCGATCAGGATGAGCCCTATGAAAGGCACGGACCAAATCGGAGGCATGAACATCAGAGGCTGTCACCCAAGAGTTATCCTCCTGACCGTAGCCCTTCCACTTGACCAGATACTGAAGTCTCCGTCTGGAAACACGGGAGTCCAAGATCTTCTTGACAACGTACTCCAACTCACCCTCAACCAACACCGGAGCAGGAGGCTCCACGGAAGGCACAACCGGTACCTCATACCGGCGCAACAATGACCGATGGAAGACATTATGAATAGAAAAAGATGCAGGGAGGTCCAAACGAAAGGACACAGGGTTAAGAATCTCCAATATCTTGTACGGGCCGATGAACCGAGGCTTAAACTTAGGAGAAGAAACCTTCATAGGGACAAAACGAGAAGACAACCACACCAAGTCCCCAACACAAAGACGAGGACCAACACGATGACGGCGGTTGGCAAAATGCTGAGTCTTCCCCTGGGACAACTTCAAATTGTCCACCACATGCCCCCAAATCTGATGCAACCTCTCCACCACAGCATCCACTCCAGGACAATCCGAAGACTCCACCTGACCGGAAGAGAAACGAGGATGAAACCCCGAATTACAGAAGAAAGGAGAAACCAAGGTGGCAGAACTAGCCTGATTATTGAGGGCAAACTCCGCCAAGGGCAAAAAGGCAACCCAATCATCCTGATCCGCAGACACAAAACACCTCAAATAAGTCTCCAAGGTCTGATTAGTTTGCTCGGTCTGGCCATTAGTCTGAGGATGGAAAGCAGACGAAAAAGACAAATCAATGCCCATCCTAGCACAGAACGCTCGCCAAAATCTAGACACGAATTGGGTTCCCCTGTCAGAAACAATATTCTCCGGAATACCATGCAAGCGCACCACATTTTGAAAAAACAGAGGAACCAGCTCGGATGAGGAAGGCAATTTGGGCAAGGGAACCAAATGGACCATCTTAGAGAAACGGTCACACACCACCCAGATGACAGACATCTTCTGAGAAACAGGGAGATCAGAAGTAAAATCCATGGAGATGTGAGTCCAAGGCCTCTTCGGAATAGGCAAGGATAACAACAATCCACTAGCCCGAGAACAACAAGGCTTGGCCCGAGCACAAACATCACAAGACTGCACAAAACCTCGCACATCTCGCGACAGGGAAGGCCACCAGAAGGACCTAGCCACCAAATCCCTGGTACCAAAGATTCCAGGATGACCTGCTAACGCAGAAGAATGGACCTCCGAGATGACTCTACTGGTCCAATCATCAGGAACAAACATTCTACCAGGCGGGCAATGATCAGGTCTATTAGCCTGAAACTCCTGCAAGACCCGTCGCAAGTCTGGGGAAACAGCAGATAATATCACTCCATCCTTAAGGATACCTGTAGGTTCAGAATTACCAGGGGAATCAGGCTCAAAACTCCTAGAAAGGGCATCCGCCTTCACATTTTTAGAACCTGGTAGGTAAGAAACCACAAAATTAAACCGAGAGAAAAATAACGACCAGCGCGCCTGTCTAGGATTCAGGCGCCTGGCAGACTCAAGATAAATCAAATTCTTGTGGTCGGTCAATACCACCACCTGATGTCTAGCCCCCTCAAGCCAATGACGCCACTCCTCAAAAGCCCACTTCATAGCCAAGAGCTCCCGATTACCAATATCATAATTTCGCTCAGCGGGCGAAAATTTACGAGAAAAGAACGCACAAGGTCTCATCACGGAGCAGTCGGAACTTTTCTGTGACAAAACCGCCCCAGCTCCGATTTCTGAAGCGTCAACCTCAACCTGAAAAGGAAGAGTAACATCAGGCTGACGCAATACCGGGGCGGAAGAAAAGCGGCGCTTAAGCTCCCGAAAGGCCTCCACAGCAGCAGGGGACCAATCAGCAACATCAGCACCCTTCTTAGTCAAATCAGTCAACGGTTTAGCAACATCAGAAAAACCAGTTATAAATCGACGATAAAAATTAGCAAAGCCCAAAAACTTCTGAAGGCTCTTAAGAGAAGAGGGTTGCGTCCAATCACAAATAGCCTGAACCTTGACAGGGTCCATCTCAATGGAAGAGGGGGAAAAAATGTACCCCAAAAACGAAATCTTTTGAACCCCAAAAACGCACTTAGAACCCTTTACACACAAGGAATTAGAGCACAAAACCTGAAAAACCCTCCTGACCTGTTGGACATGAGAGTCCCAGTCATCCGAAAAAATCAAAATATCATCAAGATACACAATCAAAAATTTATCCAAATAATCACGGAAAATGTCATGCATAAAGGACTGAAAGACTGAAGGGGCATTTGAAAGACCAAAAGGCATTACTAAGTACTCAAAATGGCCCTCAGGCGTATTAAATGCGGTTTTCCACTCATCCCCCTGCTTAATTCGCACCAAATTATACGCCCCACGAAGATCAATCTTAGAGAACCACTTGGCCCCCTTTATTCGAGCAAACAAATCAGTAAGCAGTGGCAAAGGATACTGATATTTAACCGTGATTTTATTCAAAAGCCGATAATCAATACACGGCCTCAAAGAGCCATCTTTTTTAGCTACAAAGAAAAAACCGGCTCCTAAGGGAGATGACGAAGGACGAATATGTCCCTTTTCCAAGGACTCCTTAATATATTCCCGCATAGCAGCATGTTCAGGCACAGATAGATTAAATAAACGACCCTTTGGAAACTTACTGCCCGGAATCAGATCTATAGTACAATCGCAATCTCTGTGCGGAGGTAGTGAACCAAGTTTAGGCTCCTCAAAAACGTCACGATAATCAGATAAAAATTCTGGAATCTCAGAGGGAATAGATGACGAAATGGAAACCAAAGGTACGTCCCCATGAGTCCCCTGACATCCCCAGCTTAACACAGACATTGCTCTCCAGTCGAGGACTGGATTATGAGATTGCAGCCATGGCAATCCAAGCACCAACACATCATGTAGATTATACAACACAAGGAAGCGAATAATCTCCTGGTGATCCGGATTAATATGCATAGTTACTTGTGTCCAGTATTGTGGTTTGTTACTAGCCAATGGCGTGGAGTCAATACCCTTCAGAGGTATAGGAACTTCCAGAGGCTCTAAATCAAACCCACAGCGTTTGGCAAAGGACCAATCCATAAGACTCAAAGCGGCGCCAGAGTCGACATAGGCGTCCGCGGTAATAGACGATAAAGAGCAAATCAGGGTCACAGATAGAATAAACTTAGACTGTAAAGTGCCAATTGAAACAGACTTATCAACCTTCTTAGTACGTTTAGAGCATGCTGATATAACATGAGTTGAATCACCACAATAGAAGCATAACCCATTTTTTCGCCTAAAATTCTGTCGTTCGCTTCTGGACAGAATTCTATCACATTGCATAATCTCTGGCGTCTTCTCAGTAGACACCGCCAAATGGTGCACAGGTTTGCGCTCCCGCAAACGCCGATCAATCTGAATAGCCATTGTCATGGACTCATTCAGACCTGTAGGCACAGGGAACCCCACCATAACATCTTTAATGGCATCAGAGAGACCCTCTCTGAATTTCGCCGCCAGGGCGCACTCATTCCACTGAGTAAGCACAGACCACTTACGAAATTTTTGGCAGTATATTTCAGCCTCATCTTGCCCTTGAGACAGGGCCATTAAGGCTTTTTCAGCCTGAATTTCTAAATGAGGTTCCTCATAAAGCAACCCCAAAGCCAGGAAAAACGCATCCACATTGAGCAACGCAGGATCCCCTGGTGCCAAAGCAAATGCCCAATCCTGAGGGTCGCCCCGGAGCAAGGAAATTACAGTCCTGACCTGCTGTGCAGGATCTCCAGCGGAGCGAGATCTCAGAGACAAAAATAATTTACAATTATGTTTGAAATTCTGGAAGCGAGATCTATCCCCAGAGAAAAATTCAGGTAAAGGAATTCTAGGTTCAGATGTAGGAGCATGAATAACGAAATCCTGTAAGCTTTGAACCTTCATAGCGAGATTATTCAAACCTGTAACTAAACTCTGAGGATCCATATTAATCAGGTGAAATCAGAACCATTCAAGGATTAGAAGGAGAGAGAGACGAAGGCTGCAGTAAGCAGAGATGCTAGTGAATCAACTAATGAGCAAACTCAGGAAAAAAAAAAAAATCTCTGCAGACTTCTTATCTCTCCTTTCTTCTGCCAATTATTTTAACTCCGGGCCGGCCAAACTGTCGTGGTTCTCAATGGCAAGAGAACGTAATAAAGCATACCAAAGGACTAGCTCTTGGAAGATGGGAACTCGAGCTGACCATGAGCTAAACCTACCACACAACTAACAGTGGCCGGGTAGCGTGCCTACGTTTTATCCCTAGACGCCCAGCGCCAGCCGGAGAACTGACTGACCCTAGCAGAGGAAAATACAGACCTGGCTTACCTCTAGAGAAATTTTCCCCAAAAGGCAGACAGTAGCCCCCACATATATTGGCGGTGATTTTAGAGGAAATTGACATACGAAGTATGAAGATAGGTTTAGCAAATTGAGGTCCGCTTACTAGATAGCAGGAAGACAGAAAAGAGAACTTCACGGTCAGCTGAAAACCCTTTCAAAATACCATCCTGAAATTACTTTAAGACTCTAATATCAACTCATGACACCAGAGTGGCAATTTCAGCTCACAAGAGCTTCCAGCCTCAGAAATATTCAATCACAGAGAACTGGAACAAAAATGCAAAACAAACTTAGGACAACAAGTCCAACTTAGCTGATAGTTGTCTAGGAGCAGGAACATGCAACAGAAAGGCTTCTGGTAACATTGTTGGCCGGCATAGAAATGACTGAGGAGCAAGGCTAAATAGAAAACTCCCACATCCAGATGGAAAACAGGTGAACAGAGGAGATGAAGCACACAAGTGCAGTACCACCAGAAACCACCGGGGGAGCCCAGAAACCAAATTCACAACACAGAGGAAGACGCAAAAAGTTTGTGCTGAACTTTCTAGCAAGTCTTTTCCTTCATCCCAGAGCTCAATTCACGTGCACACAACTAAGGATTGTTGTATACTGTCCTATGTATGGGAGTGATCTCAGCTTGTCACCTCTCACCAGCTCATACTCATTTGCAAATTAAAGGATAGAGTCTGCACAGAGTAAAACATTTGAAAACGTGAAAATGCAAGACAAAAGTCATATAATGGCCAGAGGAAATGTAATTTCTCATATATTGACATTGCCAAATATTTCTGACAAGTTATTTGAACATACAATTACCCTTTGATTCAAATGTGTAAGAAAATTCTATATGAATATATAGCATTTTTTAGCTTGACTTTCATAACACAGTGCTGGAAGATATCTTGATGTAGAAAACTGCATTTATACATCTTGACATGTTCACTGTGTTAAGTGTTGAGTTAAAGTACATCCAACATCAAGATATTTTTTCTGCATAATGGTATAGTTGACAGATGATGGTGTTACTTTTAAGTTCTAAAGTTCTACACCTGTTGTTGCATTCACAATACATTTTATATTTACAAAATATTTCTTTTTTCAAACGAACAGGAAAAGGTAGCATTGTGTACTGTCCTCCACATTTTTGTTCATAACTTGATTTATCTTTATATACCCTTAGGAACGATTCTTGTTCATCTTTATAGGTCTTTGATACAACATCATATCAGACAATTTCCTACAATGGATATAGCAGTTTCTACAGGGACATTTTGCTGCCACCAGTTCACTTTTATAAAACAGTGTTTATATCTACACTTGAATCTATCTTTGTGCGTTACAATAATAAAAAGACGATATGCAGTATGAAATGTATGTAAATATTTCACATTTTAAGTGGAAGTCTAAGATGAAACAATTCTAGAGGGTGTGAAGCCAGCTTAAGGAGACTTATAGGCCATGCAATGCTCATCTGGGAATTTTAATGCGGAGGTAGCTTCTTCAGAGAGTAAGAGGATTTGAAATCTAGCATGACCTATTGAATGTAGCAAACCTAAAAATCGAGATCAATCTTTAACAATCCTTACCACATGATTGATGTAATGCGGTGGCTTTCACGACAGTGTGTTAATGAGGCAATGATACAGGTTAGTGCAACTTAAATGTGTTTATTTTGGAAACTTACAAAAATGGTTCAAATGTTATGTTAGGGTTGGAGGATTGCACTAAATAAAAATAAATAATAAAGTGCAATCGCAACCCGGGGTCTGCACCGTCCACCGTGCAGAAATGATAAACTACTGCTAGTGAGCAATGACAGAACAGACAGTGTGAGCGGAACACTGAGCACCAAACTCCGTTACTCCACAGAAAGGCACAAAACAAATGTATACTGAGTGCTATGCCCTGTTAATCGTCGCAGGAAAATCACATGGAAAAAGCTTGCTCTGCAAGTGAGCTGTGTTAATCGCACACATAAATGAAACAGATGCTGAGCATAATACCCTGACTAGGGTTGTGCTTGCTCTGAAACTCTACTCTGCTAACTGCACACATGTAAGTAACAGATGCTAAGCAAAATGGCTAATTGCCCCTACTGACGCTAGCTGCCTGCCTACATATACAGTCCCAAAGCTAGACAGACACAAAACACATGCAGACAGAGTGGTAGAGTCTCCACTCACATAGCCACATACTGTATAAATGATACTAGTGTACCCGTGGCACCATCGGGGGTCTTTTATACAAAAGGCTCCACCCCAAAACAGTCACACCCAGTTGGCTGAGACATCGCCCTCAGGCCAATCTGGAGCTGCCACATCACCAGAGAAGGAGACGTCCGACCACCAATAGGAAGATGCCACATCATGGACATGCTCAGTAAGGTAATCTCTGGACTTAGACTCCAGAGCGTCAGGTCGCCGCTGCCTATCGCTGGTCACCATAGACTTGGCTGGAGAGCCAGCAGTAACCAAATGAACACCACAAGCCTGAGCAAGATGCTGGGACCGACCTCTATGCTCAGCAGCACCCTCAAAGGCTGAACCTGAATGGGAGACCACAGAGGCAGATAAGGCTTGGGATCTATCCCGTGCAGCGGAAGAATCCCGATGCCTAACACGTTATTCTTTGGTTCACAGCCAGATTATCCATAACCGTCCATATTAAATTTGTTGCCATGGGCGCTATATCATTCATGGGTGCACCAGTTGCTTTGCTTTCTCTGGCTCTGTTTTGTCTCACACAGATCTGTCCTGCACAGAGCCTCCTTCTCAGTTGCTTGCAAAACAAAAACTGCCACACCTAAACCTTAACTAAAAGTTTAAATGGGAATCGAGAACATGAGCCACTCCCAAGACCCGCAGGGGAGGAAGAGGTCCATCCCACTACCATCTTACACATTTCTCAAAAAATAAAAGTCCATGTTAGGTTTCCTAAAGTCTGACTAGGTCAAATAGTTTGATCAAATCCAAATCTCTTTCATTTTGTAACCACAGTTGCGGCTGTAATTAAAATACTCTCCAGCAGGTTTAATATGTTTTTAAGCACATACTGGGAGACACAACTTTCATATATAATTCCCCTCACTGCCTCACATTGAAGATAAGAAGCCAAACCATAAAGTCCATTTGCAGTCATGTGTTTTGGGGCATTAAAAAGAGCATTTTAGTAACTAAAGAATTAATGACAACTATCTGTATGCATAAAATGAAAAGACTTGACTTTGTCCAGAATGTTACTCAGGTTTCTACTCTAGAAATGGTGCAAATCAATTGGCAAGATCACACACAGTGGGGAAAAAAAGTATTTAGTCAGTGACCAATTGTGCAAGTTCTCCCACTTAAAAAAGATGAGAGAGGCCTGTAATTGACATCATAGGTAGACCACAACTATGAGAGTCAAAACTGAGAAAACAAATCCAGAAAAGTGGGAGAACTTGCAAAAATAGTTGCTGACTAAATACTTTTTTCCCAACTGTAAAGCAGCAATTCCAGTGATCTGCGTCCACTGGAAACGCTTGTTTTTTGGTGCTATGCTTAATATTTTCCATGATGTTGAACCCAACTAAAACTTTATTGTAGTTGATTTTCTTTGAACTAAACAGTACTTTTTCAAAGATGAGAAAGTTCAGATAGATGTACCAAGGGAAAATCACACATTTCTTGCAATTAAATGGAATGTAATTGAAATCTAGTGTAGCTGTTGCGTTGAGTGATTATGCTCAAACAGTCATTGCACTGAACAATTATACTTGATCCACAAGATTGCATATTCATCTATTCATTCATCTATTCACAAATTTTGATGAAAAACATTGTCTGAAATTATCCTTGCTTATAACTGTCAAAAGTCTATTTTTACCAAGTTCATCTCATATATATATATAAATATATATTTAAGAGTATGCATACATTTTTGTCTGCCTTCCCGCAATCAAGGTTTGTTTATCTGTGCTCATATATCAGTCATAATGAATTTACAATGTAGATACAACATTTTACCTTGGGTTATCTAATTTGCTCTACTAATTTTACAAATGTTAATTGTGAAAAAAGAAATTTGCTGAAAAAGTTAATTTTTCAACTGGAAAATAAATGTAAATAATTATTTGGGGAAATATGGTGACTCAATTGTTACAAATGTTGCCTTGCAGCTTTAGGGTCCTGGGTTCAAATTGATCAAGGGAAATATTTTAAGACATATGTTTCATGAAGTTATTATGTCAGTGTCCTTGACTTTTTTCCACTATCCAAAAACTCACTTGACTTTTTTTTAATCAAATTGTACCTAATGTGAAATAAGTAGAGATGAAAGATACTTTTAACCCCTTCACACAAGAGCTTTTTTCGTTTTTTCTTTTACGTTTTTCGCTCCCCTTATTCCCAGAGCCATAACTTTTTTATTTTTCCATCAATATGGCCATGTGAGGGCTTATTTATTGCGGGACTAGTTGTACTTTTGAACGACACTACTGGTTTTACCATGTCGTGTAAGGCTGCTGTCAAACTAGCAGTATTATTTTGTCAGTATTTTACATCAGTATTTGTAATCCAAAACCAGGAGTGGGTGATAAGTGCCAAAGTGGTCTATATGTTTCTATTATACTTTTCCTCTATTTGTTCCACTCCTGGTTTTGGCTTACAAATACTGATGTAAAGTACTGACAAAATACTGCTAATGTGATGGCAGCCTTACAGAAAATGGGAAAAAAATTCCAAGTGCGATGAAATTGCCAAAAAAGTGCAATCCCACACTTGTTTTTTGTTTGGCTTTTTTGCTAAGTTCACTAAATGCTAAAACTGACCTGCCATTATGATTTTCTAGGTCATTATGGGTTCATAGACACCAAGCATGACTAGGTTCTCTTTTATCTAAGGGGTAAAACAAAAATTCCAAAGTTTGCTAAAAAAAAAAAAAAGCGCAACTTTCCGATAATGGTAGCGTCTCCAATTTTTGTGATCTGGGGTCGGGTGAGGGCTTATTTTTTGCGCGCTGAGCTAACATTTTTAATGATACCATTTGGGTGCAGGATACTTTCTTTTGATCGTCTGTTATTGCATTTCAAATCAATGCTGCGGCGACCAAAAAAACTTAATTTTGGCATTTTGATTTTTTTTCTCGCTACGCCATTTAGCGATCATGTTAATCCTATGTTTTTATTGATAGATCGGGCGATTCTGAATGCGACGATACCAAATATGTAAAGGGTTTTTTTTATTGTTTTATTTTGATTGGGGCGAAAGAGGGTGATTTGAACTTTTATATATTTTTTTATATTTTTAAACACTTTTTTTTAATTTTGGCATGCTTCAATAGCCTCCATAGGAGGCTAGAAGCATGCACAACTCGATCGCCTCTGCTACATAGAGGTGAAGCACAGATCACCTCTATGTAGCAGAAATGCAGGGTTGCTTTGAACGCCGACCACAGGGTGGTGCTCAAAGCAACCAGCCATCAACAACCATAGAAGTCTCAAGGAGACTTCTGGTTGTTATGGCAACGCACCGATGACCCCGATCATGTGACGGCAGTCAGCGGTGCGAGCACTTCCAGCCATGCTAGTTAAAGGCCGCTGTCAGCATTTGACAGCGGCATTTAACTAGTTAATGGGCACGGGCAGATCGCGATTCCGCTCACGCTCATTGCGCGCACATGTCAGCTGTACAAAACAGCTGACATGTCGCGGCTTTGAGATCGTCAGCTGGCAGAAAGGGGTTAAGACTCATTTTTGCAAGTGTTTCTAACAAAAAATTATTTCACAGTGAATCAATTTGCTGCAAAATGAAAGTACTCCAATTGCCATGAAATAATGTGTTTAGCTTTCTGAGGTCTCCTAGAACTCTCTTATACCTATTTCAATCTTTTTAACACCTATTCAACCTTAGTACTGTCCACTTGATCCCAACTGATATGGCAAGGGATAAACAAATGGTAACTAAGGATGAGCGGATCGATCTACTCATTGTAGTGCAAAATTAGACAATTAGTTTGAGTAAAATTGAATTCTACGCAAATTTTGCAACAATCTGAATTCACCAAAATTCTGATTATTTTGTAATTCTCGTCCATGTGAATTGGCAAAATGTTGGCTTTCTAGATGTGATTTAGATGAAATGTAAATGGTCGTTAAAAGTAAAAATAAAAAATGCATTCAACTTACTACCTACCTCACCGAACCCTCTGCATTTACTGTCCTGCATTCGGACCTTGTCATACCTCCATGGTACCAACATGAGCACTGAAGTCCCCATCTGGCATGAGAAGCCAAGCACGGTTCTGCACATGTGCACTTAAGGTCATAATTAGAGATGAGCAAACATTGTCGGCTCTCTCCTTATTTGGCAAGCTCTAGCACTTACCAAAGAAGCCGCAGCGGGAACCCGGATACCTGGAGCGCTCCTGATAATCAGGTGTCCTGCACCTCAGCTACATGTGTCACGGCTGTGTGACAGTCACAACACACAGGCTCTCCATGCATGTGTTGTGACTGTCACACAGTTGCGACAGATGCAGCTGCTGCGCCGGACACCTGATTATAGGTCGCTACAGGTATCTGGGTTCCTGCTGCAGCTTCTTCGGTAAGCATTATAGCTTGCTGAATAAGGAGGGAGCCGATGAAATTCACTCATATCTAGTCACAATATCACAATTGGGTGCCGTGGTCTTATGTGCACATGCCGTGAACTGTGCAAGGTCTAATCAGAGCTTGAAGTCCTAGCCTAGTATCAAAGGCCCAAGGATTTCAGCACTCATGATGGTAATAAGTAGATGTTATGAAGACCAAAGGCTGATGGTGAGGAGCCAATAGGTAAGCATTAAAGGGACTCAGTCACCTGAATTTGGAGGGAACAATTTTCAGTCATATGGGCGGGGTTTTCGGGTGTTTGATTCACCCTTTCCTTACCCGCTGGCTGCATGCTGGCTGCAATATTGGATTGAAGTTCATTCTCTGTCCTCCGTAGTACATGCCTGCACAAGGCAATCTTGCCTTACGCAGGCATATACTATGGAGGACAGAGAATGAACTTCAATCCAATATTGCAGCCAGCATGCAGCCAGCGGGTAAGGAAAGGGTGAATCAAACACCCGAAAACCCTGCCCATATGACTGAAAATTGTTCCCTCCAAATTCAGGTGACAGAGTCCCTTTAAGGTGAGTATGAGAATTTTTATGATTTTTCAAATCTTAAACTTATTATGCTCTAAGGTCTGAAGACATCTCAGGACATTCAGTTTGCTGAGAATATCTCTGCTGCAAATGTAATTTTCAGAGAAAATCCGTGTGATCTGGGGAATTTGAATTTTACCTGTATACGGTAATCTGAGTGTTTTGGCAAAAAAATTTGTTGTATAGCATATGCCATAAATATCTACCATATATACTAGAGTATAAGCCGACCCGAGTATAAGCCGACCCCCCTAATTTTGCCACAAAAAACTGGGAAAACTTATTGACTCAAGTATAAGCCTAGGGTGGAAAATGCAGCAGCTACCGGTGAATTTCAAAAATAAAAATAGCTGCTCTATACCATTCATTATGGCCCCATAGATGCTCCATATAAAGCTGTGCCACATATAATGCTCTGCACCGTTCATTATGGCCCCATAGATGCTCCACATAAAGCTGTGCCGTATATAATGCTCTGCACCGTTCATTATGGCCCCATAGATGCTCCATATAAAGCTGTGCCACATATAATGCTCTGCACCGTTCATTATAGCACCATAGATGCTCCTCATAAAGCTTTGCCACATATAATGCTCTGCACCATTCAGTATGGCCCCATAGATGCTCCATATAAAGCTGTGCCACATATAATGCTCTGCACCGTTCAGTATGGCCCCATAGATGCTCCATATAAAGCTGTGCCACATATAATGCTCTGCACCATTCATTATGGCCCCATAGATGCTCCACATAAAGCTGTGCCATATATAATGCTCTGCACCGTTCATTATGGTCCCATAGATGCTCCATATAAAGCTGTGCCACATATAATGTTCTATACCATTCATTATGGCCCCATAGATGCTCCATATAAAGCTGTGCCATATATAATGCTCTGCACCGTTCATTATGGCCCCATAGATGCTCCACATAAAGCTGTGCCGTATATATAATGCTCTGCACCGTTCATTATGGCCCCATAGATGCTCCATATAAAGCTGTGCCACATATAATGCTCTGCACCGTTCATTATAGCACCATAGATGCTCCACATAAAGCTGTGCCACATATAATGCTCTGCACCGTTCAGTATGGCCCCATAGATGCTCCATATAAATCTGTGCCACATATAATGCTCTGCACCATTCAGTATGGCCCCATAGATGCTCCATATAAAGCTGTGCCACATATAATGCTCTGCACCATTCATTATGGCCCCATAGATGCTCCACATAAAGCTGTGCCACATATAATGCTCTGCACCGTTCATTATGGTCCCATAGATGCTCCATATAAAGCTGTGCCACATATAATGCTCTGAACCATTCATTATAGCACCATAGATGCTCCACATAAAGCTGTGCCACATATAATGCTCTGCACCGTTCAGTATGGCCCCATAAATGCTCCATATAAAGCTGTGCCACATATAATGCTCTGCACCGTTCAGTATGGCCCCATTGATGCTCCATATAAAGTTGTGCCACATATAATGCTCTGCACCGTTCATTATGGCCCCATAGATGCTCCACATAAAGCTGTGCCACATATAATGCTCTGCACCGTTCATTATGGTCCCATAGATGCGCCACATAAAGCTGTGCCACATATAATGCTCTGCACCATTCAATATGGCCCCATAGATGCTCCACATAAAGCTGTGCCATATACAATGCTCTGCACCGTTCATTGTTGCCCCATAGATGTGCCATAGAAAGCTGTACCCCATATACAATGCTCTGCACCATTCATTGTTGCCCCATAGATGTGCCATAGAAAGCTGTGCCCCATATACAATGCTCTGCACTGTTCATTGTTGCCCCATAGATGTGCCATAGAAAGCTGTGCCATATATAATGCTCTGCACCGTTCATTATTGCCCCATAGATGTGCCATAGAAAGCTGTGCCCCATCTATAATGCTGCTGCTGCTGCAATAAAAAAAATGACATACTCACCTCCCTTGCTTGCAGCGCCTCAGCGTCCTGTCTAGTCGTCTCTCCGCACTGACTATTCAGGCAGAGGGCAGCGCGCAGATTAGTGCGTCATCGCGCCCTCTGACCTGAACAGTCAGAGCAAGAGGACGGGAAGACAGAGCCGCGCCCGGCGTGTGGAACGGGGACAGGTAACTATGTAATACTCACCTGCTCCCGGCGTCCCTGGCTCCTTATCCCGGACAGATGGTCTCCGGGTGCCGCAGCCTCTTCCTCTGTCAGCGGTCACCATTACCGCTGATTAGAGGAATAAATATGTGGCTCCACCCCTATGGGAGTGGAGTCCATATTCATAACTTTAATGAGCGGTCCCACGTGACCGCTGAACAGGGGATGAGCTGCGGCACCGAAGACCTTGGGATGGGCAGGGGGAGCGCCGGGACTAGGTGAGTATGCGACAGTCCTCTCTCCCCCTCACCCGCCGACCCCACTGCCGATCATGACTCGAGTATAAGCTGAGAGGGGCACTTTCAGCCCAAAAATTTGGCTGAAAATCTCAGCTTATACTCGAGTATATACGGTACATAAAAATGAAGTCAAACTTAGCCTAAAGATTTCCTGTAAGTGTAACATATTCTCAGCTTCGCCCTGTATTATATATCTTCAACACTTTGAGAAGACCAAGTCCTGAGAACACTACAAATGTAATGCTTGATGGCCTCAAAGAAGTTTAAAATTTTACATTTTTGCTAAATACATTTCTTAATTAATTATGTGCATATACCTGAATAAACCCCGCTGATTAGGCATAGTGGTGGACACGTTTTTGATCTGTACAAAGTGAATTACTTAGAAAAATGAATAAAATAATTACACAATTCAAATGCATTAACTCTGAGCATAAATTCAGTGCAGTCTGCATAGTCTATTCTGTGTTTGAAGAGAGCACTGAAGCAAAGACATCATACTGTATCTCATAGTAGATAAAGCAATGTTCTGTGATTAAAGCCAAAAGATTGATAAGGCTGTTCATTCTTCTCTCTTGTGCCAGAACTGTGTCAGTAGGCAGGGCAGGCCATGCCCCTGCAGGGTTCTTGTTTAGTTAGTGTTGTAGACAGGAATACAAAGAGTTTGCTTCTACTTTCTTCTAATTTTTAGATATTTTAGTAAGTAAAAAATACAATAAAAATCTTTCAAATATATAAATCAAAATTATATGTAAAATGTTAAAATTAAACTGATATAAGCATAATTAAAAGCATAAATATTGAACAACTGAAATAGACAATTTATTTAAAATATTTCCATTTTTACTAAAAGCTTTTTCTGCATGAAATATTCATTAATATAGTTTTTAAAGAATTATTAATTTGAATAATGTGTCCAAATGTTTTAGTTAATTTAGACATGAGTGATTTTTCCAGTTTGCAAAAATGGTTGAAGCTTCATCAGTGTTTTTTTTATCAGAGTTTTATCAGTTTCAGCAGTTTGTCAGGTTTAGGCTCCCTTCACATGTCCATCTGCAAACATGGACATATGTGTGACATCCATTTTTTTGGGGATGCTATACATACACATTATAACAAATACTGCTTTGCACATATCCGAGTTTTTACACAGACCATGTGCCCTTGTGAACCACACAGAGACAAATGAGAAGGGCCAATACAAGCCTAGAGGTCCATGAAAAACACGTACGGCATCCGTGTGCCATCAGTGTGCTGTACATTTTTAACATTGCAAAGTATGGAAGAAGCTTTATAATTTCACCATACCAGATTAACGCGTATGGCACACTGATCCAAACCACTGATGACACCGATACTGTTTTTTCTGGTACTGGTTTTATGCGGACATGTGAAGGGGGCCTTACCATCAGAGTTAGGTCAGAACTTAATTAGCTTTTCTCGCATTAAAAAAGTGATGACTAGTGATGAGCAAATATACTCGTTACTTGAGATTTCCCGAGCACGCTCGGGTGACTTCCGAGTATTTTTTAGTGCTCGGAGATTTAGTTTTATCACTGCAGCTGAGTGATTTACATCTGTTAGCCAGCATAAGTACATGTGGGGGTTGCCTGGTTGCTAGTGAATCCCCACATGTAATCAAGCTGGCTAAGAGATGTAAATCATTCAGCTGCGGTGATGAAAACTAAATCTCTGAGCACTAAAAAATACTCGGAGGTCACCCGAGCGTGCTCGGGAAATCTCAAGTAACGAGTATATTCGCTCATCACTAGTGATGACGCTTTCTTAACTTTCTCCTATTAATCTGTTTATGAACAATGGACAGCATTCAGATGGCAACAAAGTGCTGTCTGATTTTTTAATGGGCGCATTGACCCATAGACTTATAATGGTTAGATTCATCAGATACAGATCAAAATAGGACATGTTTAGACTCAGGGAAAATACATGGATATGAGAAAAGACCCACCCACTGCAATAGCTATGAGTTGAAAAAATTGGATAGAATGCTTACGTGAAAAACTGACATCTGAATGAGCTCTTAGGAAAAGGTATATTTGTATGCTTTGATTCTTATGGACACTAGGAAAACAGTATTAGGTGTTTTAAGAACTTCAAGTATCTAGTCGTGCTCACTGCTTCTGTGCTGGCCTAGAAAAGGTGACACTTATTTGATGGGCTCCATTCACAGTCATATGATTCCTATCTGGTTAAACATGTGTCTCTATTACTTTAATATTGTTAAATAATTTGACATCAACTACAGTCTACTCACCTGGATAATAAACAATCTCACAGAGAAGTTATTTTACACAAAATTAATGACTCATAATTCTCATGAGTCTATCCAGACCCCAGAGCGTGTTAACTGTATGATGTAAAAAATAAAATACATATTTATACCCACCTCACCGCTCACCTCTCCGGCCACTCCTGCTGCTCTGTGACCACTGCTGCATTGCATTTTGGGCCCAGTGTTCACCCTATGCCAGGACTTCTGGCCACAATTAGGCCCTCAGGACATACACAGTGAAATACAGGGATAGAGATAGAGACTCTTGCCTACAGAAAATGCCAAGACAAGAGATGTGGTGCGCCAGTGTACAGGTAACAGTGGGGCTGCCAGAGAGATAAGCAGTTGAAAAAGTTTAAAAGAAAAAACGCCCACCTCACCTTTCCAGCCAATCCTGATACAACCTACCTGCTGTCCGATCCTCCGTGCCTCTGTCGCATCACATCTCTCGCTCGGTGTTCACTCTAGACCAGCGCATGTACTGAGAACTCCAGACATTTATGGAGCAGTGGGGCCGGTTGGTGTGTTAAGCATTGAGGTGAGTATTTTTGTTTTTTTTAACCTTTTGCCAGTCCTCTACTGTTTAGCAAGATAACAACCATAGCTGGATGCCATTTTACTGAATTTACGCAGAGCAAATCACAGACGACCGGTATTTATCAGAATGTAGATTTCTGTAAAATACAAGTAAAATTTAGTTCCAAGTGAGTTAACTTGTCTATCTCTGAAGTATGTGATACCATGTGAACAAAAACAATTCCTAATATTATGTCTCAATGTATGAAAGTGCAATTATGGAACAGTTGGGCCAGATTTTTCAAGACTGGCATTTTGCATGACAGTTTTGATGAAGAGATTGTTTAATTAATATTTCCTAAATTCATGAAGAGGCATGTGCCTCTTAATTAATTTGGTGTATGTTTTACCTGCCGTGTACCACCAAAAGAAACTTTTCCCCAAAACTTGGCAGAGCTATGTTTGGAATAAAAATGCCAAATATGAGTTAAACCCAAATTGTGTAATGTTTCAGATAGTTTTATTCTGGTGAAAACAGCTGATAAGTTGGAAAGATTAGGAACTTTTGGTTTTCAAAGGCAATGCCAACACAGATCTATCAAAATAATGTATGGTTTTAGCACAGATGTCAAAGTTTTAAATTGTGCATAAAGTACTCTAAACCAATTTCTTTCACAAAAATAATGAAATATACAGAAATTGTAAGGTGGCTCAGTATTAAAACTTGCAGTATATTGCAATACTATGCAAGACAATTGCAAGACTATATGTGCCAATTGATTAATAATGTTGATTTCAATAGGTTAGAATGGGTTTGTGGATAGTCTCCGAGCTGACGATAGGATTTAAATCATATATCCCAGTGTAATAAAATGACTGGTTCATTTCAACGCGTTTCGAAGTACAAATCTACTTCTTCACATGTGGTTTTACATTGTGCATAAAGTACTCTGGGATATATGTTTTAAATCCTGTTGGCAGCACAGAGACTATCCCCAAACCCCTTCTAACCTATTGATGTCTGATGGTCACCGGCTTACCCGTTGATCTGCTGCAGCTGATATTGCACTATATGCAGTTCTCTCGGATTAAACAGGTGAGTTTAATCTGAGCATAAAGCTCACTATATTTCTTGAATAAGACCCTATTTTGCATTGATCTCTGTTACAGTTTTACTTGGATAATGCTGATTTCAGTGTTTTATTAATTTAAGACATTTAGTAATAGACATCAGCTTCCAACTAGAATAAGGAGTTGATAGTTGAGTTAAAAGTGCTTACTTAGTACAGAAAATTGGAAAAGTAATCATATTTGGCACAAGGGAAACAGAACTCGAAAAGCAATTTATTTGCAAACAAAAAAGTGCTAGCGCATAGCTTGCAACTTATCAACTATAGTGCTGCGACAGTAAGTACTCAAGGCCAGCTTTCCATCAGAAATTCTACAGAAATTGCTCTAAATGAGCAGCTTGGCTCTAACTCAATGTTATAAAACTTTTGCCTTATTTGGTGAGACTTAAAGGGCCTATTCACAATATAAAATTATTTTTCCCATAGTTTGGAATGGCAGAAAAAAATCCCTGTCATTCCCAACTGCTCCAGTTTCTGCTTTCTTTGTTATTTGTGAATTCAGTAGCATAGCTAGAAAATCAATGTCCCATAAATTCACATCCCCTCAACATGAAATATAAAGTTGACCTGTGAATTGGGATTGTTATTTTTTTATTTGAAAAATCATTGGACATCACATAAAAATATCAGTATGACACTGATAGTATGTTATGATAGTATGTTACCATACTGGAAAGGACCATCAAAAGGTTAAAAATAGATTAAATACTTATATTTACTTTACTGCTCACCTTTCCAGCACCTTTGCTCTGTGCAATCTCATCTCCATCCTCCACCAACCTCCATCTTCTTATCACTGCTGCTGAGTGTTGAATCCCTCAGCCTCTCCACTCTAGCATCATGTTGTTTCCATGCATGCACAGCGTACATTGCGAAGTCATGGCATTGTAGCCTTTTTGTACACTTGCACAGAAATGTATCGGGTTCCATCATAGCAGGAAATCCTGGTTTTGCATGAAAATGCTTTGGTAATTAGTGCTCGGCAGTGGGGATTAGGACAGGACAGTGAGGAACACTGAGTAAAGTATATATTTTTTTTTAGTCTTTTTTACATTTTATGTTTATTATGCTTTACGGTCCAATGAGACCCCAGAGCATAATATAGAACATTCAATTTGAGGAGAATAACCTCGCTATAAATTAAATTTCCTGGAAAAATCTATTTGATTTGGCAAATTTGATTTCATCAAATCCTATCATCCCTATTATGGAGGCCATCATGTTAACACAGGCAGAGGAAGTACAGACTGCTTACTTTAAGTCCACAGAACATTGCATATGCATATGTAAAATAAAATTGGCTGATCTGGCTTACCAAAGTCTAACCATAATAAAGTATTATTGTCTCAGAGGAGCCAGTATTAATGAACTGTAGAATGCTCTCTGACAGCAATGGATCTGGCACAGACAAGGATGAAGTCTGTATGGCATCCATTTTCTTGGCACATCCATTGAGTTTATTGGAAAAGTCTAATTTTGAAAAACTGAACAGTCTTTTGCATGACTAAGTTATTGTGGAAACATAGTAATGTGAACTAGATTCTTCACTTCCATCTATCCATTTTGCAATAGGCTAACACATAGACCCCCCAAAAATCTGAACCTTAAGTCATTGGCCTCATTCAGATGACTGTTTTTGTAGTAGGTGTGATATCTGTTTGCTTAAGGAAAACCATGTAGTAACCCATGAATTAGTGTCAGCTTTTTCACATTTCATAGCAATTCAACCTAAAGACAAACACAAGTGTGTTATCGGTTCACGCATTGTCCATGTGTGCAATGAACGATAAAAGGACAGCACACGAACCAAGTCCAGTTCATGTTTGTTAGGTGTTGAGATTCTTTCTCTGCACAGGAGGAATCCCAGGCCATGTATTCTCCTGTGGTCTCCCATTCAGACTCGGCCACGGTTGATCCTGCTCAGCAGAGACACCAGTCTCAGCATCTTTCTCAAACTTGAGCTGTGCGTCTGGTTGCTGCTACCTCTACAGGTTCAGCTATAGCAACTAGGATTAAACAGCGGTGAGCAGACGTTACTTGGACTAAGTCTAGGTTTTGCCATTCTGAGCATGCCTGTAAAACGACCACTCATTGGTGGTCGGTGGTCAGTTGTTCAGGTCCTCAAGCTCCTCCGGATTGGCTCACTAGCAAGGTCCTTGCAGACTGGGGTCTATAAAAGGATCTCACTGCTGCACGGCCACGCGCTAGTATAGTCCAAACACGTGATGTGTGTACATGCGTGAATGTCTCTGGTGCAAGCTCCTAATGATCCCCTACCATCTGGTTGTGTATGTGCTTAGGGAGAATGGAGTTAGAGACAGCGCCGAGTAGTGGCATCTCCAGTGCGATGCCGTGCACACAGTGGGTCCAGTCAGGCTCTAACCCCAGCGTCCTAGGGGTTGAGTCCAGTGATCCAACTCGCGCCAAATTTGCTGTGCCCTGTGACAGTTAACAGGGAACAGTGTTTAGCACTTTGTTTGCTGTGGCTCTGTGGAGCAACAGAGCTTGCCACTGTTCACACTGGGTGACATTTAACCCTCGTGTATTTGGTGTTCACTCGCCTTCTCATTCAGCCTTCACCTACCAGCAGTTATCATCTATGCACGGTGGACCCCGGGTTGAGAACGCACCTTATTATTATATTTTATTTGGTGCGTTTCGCCAACTCTAACAATGTGCTAGTGCATACGGACTATTATCTCCACCAAATTCCTGAACTCATAAGAGCCAAAAATGTATTTTGACTATGAAGATTTTTTTGACACATCTTTATTATGGACAATCATTATTTTTTCTTCCTGCTCTTTTTAATAAATTTTACTAGGATTTTAATATTTTTTCACTGATAATACCATGTATTTTACAGAATGCATGAATGCCATATAAATAGAAAGGGCATAATAATAGTCTTACCATTTTGCAGTTTAATGAGATAAACTAAGATATTGAATAAAACTGCAAACTACAGATAAATGTACAAAAAAGCAAGTAAGAAAACTCAAATTTGAGTCAGTATTTTTATAGAAGATCATGAAAAGAATATTGATCCCTGGAGATGCCGCTTTCCACAAGAAAGTGTTATGTTTAGCAGTCCCGCTGTGCTCATTCAATCACCGACTTTCATGCATTTCATGTTTGTTGGGCCTTAGTCATAAAAGGGATGTGGTTTTCCTATGGGATGCAGTATACAGCCATGTCCAGCTATATTCTGTGTTTAAATGAACTTCATTTAAAGTTTAGCCACAGAATATTTAACTTTTGATGTGTATTGGAATTCATATCTACAAGCGCAGACGTAGTAGAGGTGAATGGGCCATTTAACTCGTTCAGTACTGATTTGTGAGTGCATTGAGATAGCTGAATTAGGATATGTTTAAACCTCTAAAATGTACCATTTTGAAAGGGGTTAGAATAAGGAGTGATCCTTTATAAGTTTGGATGATTATAATGAAAATTATGGTACTGTTAGAAAATTTTGAATACTTATCACATCAGTATCTACAGTATCCCACTCCTCAGAAACACTATGGTGAAGCTATTTTTTTAGCTTTTTGTGTACATGTGTATTTAATGCATTTTCAGTGGGTTAATATACTCAACTACCACCATCTTTTCCAGTATACAGAGCTGTTCTGCTCCTCTTCTCAGTGCAGTGATGTCACTGCACTTCAGACTATCCGGATCACTCTGTGCTCTATGAGTGAGCCAGGAGTCTCTTTTACAGTCTCTTTTGCAAGTCAATCAAGCCTCATTCTAAGCCTCGTTCTGACACTCCACAGACTTACATTGTAAAAGTCACTTTCAGGTCACTCAGACCACAATGTGACCAGGAGAGTTTGCCGAGTGGTGATTTCACTGAGAAAAGGAGCAGAACGGCACTGGATCCCGAAGCAGGTGGTGGTAGGTGAGTATATTAACAAATATACACTACATTACAAATGTACATACACACAGAATTATTCATAAAAAATATTCATAGGAGGGACTCATAGAATGTTAGAGTTGGAAGGGACCTCCTGGGTCATCTGGTCCAACCCCCTTCTCAAAGCAGGATTCACTAAATCATCCCAGACAGATGTCTGTCCAGCCTCTGTTTGAAGACTTCCATTGAAGGAGAACTCACCACCTCTCATGGCAGCCTGTTCCACTCATTGATCACCCTATCTGTCAAAAAGGTTTTTTCTAATATCAAATATGTGTCTCCTCCCATTCAGTTTCATCCCACTCTTTAACAATGATAACAATAAAGAAAAATTGCTCAATGCTCATGGGTCCCAGTGCAAAATATGGGAGAGGAAGTTTATCTACTATTTGTGATAGCATATTTTTACACAGTATTGACTTTGTCTGGATAATCATTTGAACTGGACCAGGTAAAGGGCTTTTCGAAACCATTTTCAAAACTAGAAGTATGGTAAGCATTGTAGAGATGTCCTAAGCGTGGGTACCATGTGTCATGAATTTTACAGTATTGAAGAGTACATAACAATAATGTCTTTTCATATGGGAAATGGCTCCTACTTTAGGCTCTGTCATGCACCAGGGCTTGAGAGCAACTGTTATGATTTGCACCCCTGACTGCAAACTGCAAACAGTGAAATTAAAAAGGACTGCTCATAACTGTACTAGCCACAGGTCCACTTATAACAGGGATAGATCTTATGCTGCCACAAAAACAATTACAGATCCTGAACAACAGGAATAACTACATTTCCCCCAAAGATAAGGAAATTAGACCACGTCCATTAAGTCGTTTAGAGGAGAAATATAGCCTCACTTCTTTCTTGCCCAACTGGTGTCATGTGCTGTCAGGAACATTTTCACATGCTGTAAGCAACTATTAATGGCTGAAAGAGTTGGCATCCTTGAACTTGTTCAAGAAAATTAAGTATTTGTCCCAGAAAATGATGGTGATTACACATGTTCTGTTATAAACATGTTTATTTAATTTGTGTGTATTGGGACAACAAAAAAATAAGAGAAAAAGGCAAATTGGGCATAATTTCACACAAATTCCCCAAAATGGGCCAGTCAAAATTGTTGGCAACCTCAATTTAATAATTGGTTGTACACCTTTTGGAATAAATAACTTCAATCAATCACTTCCTATACCCATCAAAAAGCTTCTTACACTAACTGGAATTTTAGACCAATCTTGTTTTGTAAACTGTTTCAGTTCTCTCAAATTTGAAATGTGCCTTTTCCCAACAGCAATTTTAAAGGGAGTCTGTCACCCCCAAAATCGTATATGAGCTGCGGCCACCGGCATCAGGGGCTTATCTACAGCATTCTATAATGCTGTAGCTAAGCCCCCGATGTAACCTGAAAGATTGGAAATAAAAGTTAGATTATTCTCACCCAAGGGCGGTTCCGCTGCGGTCTGGGTCCGATGGGCGTCGCTGTCCGGTCCAGCACCTCTTATCTTCATGCGATGATGTCCTCTTATTTGCTTCCTGTTGCGGCTCCGGCACAGGCATACTTTGTCTGCCCTGTTGAGGGCAGAGCAAAGTACTGCAGTGCGCAGGTGCCGGGCCTCTCTGACCTTTTCCAGCGCCTGCACACTACAGTACTTTTAACTGCCCTCAACATGGCAGACAAAGTATACCTGCGCTGGAGCCACGACAGGAAGCAAATAAGAGGACGTCATCATATGAAGAAGGGAGGAGCTGGACTGGACCGCGACGCCCATCGGACCCAGACTGCAGCGGGACCGCCCCTGGGTGAGTATAATCTAACTTTTATTTCCAATCCTGGGTAGTATAATATAACCTTTATTTCTCATCTTTCAGGTTACATCAGGGGCTTATCTACAGCATTACAGAATGCTGTAGATAAGCCCCTGATGCCAGTGGCCGCAGCTCATATACAATTTTGGGGGTGACAGATTCCGTTTACGAACTCTCCATATGTATTCAATGGTATTTAGGTCCAGACTCAGTTCTGCCCACTTTAGAACTCTCCAGTTTTTTGTTTACATTAATTTCTTAATTTAATTTCTTTAAGTATCTCAGCTTTCTGAGACTGGGCACTACAATGCAACCCAAAATCCTTCGAATTTCATGCTGCCTTGCACACAGTCAAAGCACCCAGTGACCAAAGAAGAAAAACAACACCATATCTTTGAACCTCAACCATGCTTGACTGTATATACTGTGTTCTTATCTTTGTAGGCCTCATTCCATTTTCAATTAACAGTAGAATGGTTTGCCTTACCAAACTACTTTATCTTTATCTCATCTGTGCACACAACACTTTCCTTGAAGCATTTTGGCCTACTCACATATGTTTTGGAAAACTGCAGTCTAGCTATTTTATGTATCTGTGTTGCAGTGGGGGCCTCCTGGGTCTTCTGCTATAGAGTTTAATTTCATTCATAAGTCAACTGATAGTTCGCACTGGCACTGATACACCCTAAGACTGTAGGGCAGCTTGAATTTCTTTGGAACTTGATGGGGGCTGCTTATCTACCATCTGGAATATACTATGTTGCAACCTTTCTTTATTTTTTCTCTGCTGCACATGTCCAGGGAGATTAGCTACAGTGCCATGGGTTGTAAACCTCTTGATTATCTTGTGCACCATGGACAAAGGAACATCAAGATTTCTGGACATAGACTTGTAACTATCAGATTGTTAATATCTTTCAAGAATTTTGGTTCTCAAGTCCTCAGACAGGTCTCTTCTTCTCTTTCTGTTCTCCATCCTTAGTGTGGCTCACACAGACACACAATGCAAAGACTGAATCAAATTTTCCCCTTTTTGACTGGTTTCAGGTGTGATTTTTATATTGCTAAGGCTACGTTCACATTTGTGTTGTTGTGTGTTGCGTCGGTGACGCATCAGCGACGCAACGCACAACGCATGCAAAATGCATGCAAAACGCATTGTTTTGTGACGCATGCGTCCTTTTTTTGCTTGATTTTGGACGCACAAAAAATGCAACTTGCTGCGTCCTCTGCGCCCTGACGCGTGCACCACAGTGACACATGCGTCACAATACGCAAGAGCAACGCATGTCCATGCGCCCCCATGTTAAATATAGGGGTGCATGACGCCGTCGTCGACGCAGCGGTGCCCGACGCTGCATCGCACAACGCTATTGTGAACGTAGCCTAACACCTGTTATTTGCCACAGGGGAGTTTAAACAAACATCACATGTTTGAGCCAAAGTTGTTCAGCACAATTTTAGAAAGATACCAACAATTTTGTCCAGCCCATTTTTTGGTTTCTTTGTCAAATTATGTCCAATTTGCCTTTTTTCTCTGTTTTTTTGAGTTGTTCCAATGCACACAAAGGAAAAAACCTTTGTATAAAAAAGTAATGTGTAATTTCAATAATTTTCTGTGAGAAATGCTTCATTTTCTGGAAAAAATTCAATGGCGCCAAAACTTTTGCCATGACTATATATGCTAAGAGTTGTTCATTTGTTGTCTTTAAAATGACCTCTATAACCCATTGTATTGACATTACAACTTGGGTAAAACATATATATTTTTGGTTACTTTATTTTTTTTAATCACAGTATGATGAAACTTTTTTGTCCAGTTTATATTATATTGATTTCATAAAATCATTATCATTTTGTAAGCCTATGACAAATGTTACCATAAAGCTAAAAGGCAAATCTTTAGATTTTTTTGGGAGGAGCTAACAAAAATTGAGGGATATATTATTTCTGTGCCTCATGAGTAGCATACAGTACCATACATTAAGTACATAAGGATAATAATTGAACTCTTTAACACAATGTACAGAAAGGTAAAGGTGGACAGGAATATTGCATTTCTTCTGCGGTGTTGCTATCAGTGTTTCAAGAGTGGGAGAAGAGTGTTGCATTGACAATCCAGCGCAATGGGCAGCATTTTGAACACATTTTATAAGTGGTCATAAACTTGTAAATAACTCATGAAAGAATAAAGATATGTTAAAACCAAGCACACCATTTTTCTTCTTGTGAAATTCTCAATAAGTTTGATGTGTCACATGACCCTCTTCCTATTGAAAAAAATAAAGTTGGATCCAAAATGGCCGACTTCAAAATGGCCACCATGGTCACTACCCATCTTGAAATGTTTTCCTCCTCCCATATACTAATGTGTCACAAACTGGAAGTTGATATCACCAACCATTCCCATTTTATTTAGGTGGATCCATATAAATGGCCCACCCTGTAGATGTTCTGTTATTATGTGCAAACCCCGACACGCATTTCAGCTATGCTTTCATTTTGCCCTATTTACTTGACTAATAAAATTTATACATATTTTTATAACATTACTTACTTTTCTTATTGACTTTATTAGCAGTGTTTTTTGCATGTTTCTTATTTTCATTTTTACCTATTGGTCTTCGCATAACTTTCTGTGATATATGTACATATCTAGGTCATTGATGTTCACAACCATTTAATTTTTTACATTAAGATTATTTGTACATGTGGATTACCTATGTATCCTTGCATTTCTCTTTAACCCCTGTCCGACATTGGATGTACTAGTATGCATATATCGGACTTCCCCTGTTATTGCAGGCTCCGGCACTGAGCCCGCACCTTTCCAGCCACATGACAGCTGATCTATACAGCTGGCATGCGCCACCTGCAGCTGTTAACCAATTAAATGCCGCTGTCAGTCTATGACAGCAGCATTTAACTTGCACTTACCTGCAGCATGTTGCTAATCCTGCCCATAGTGACCCCGCACATGATCGCGGGTCACTGATGGGTCAGCATAACAACCAGAGGTCTGCATCAGACCTCTATGGTTGTCATTGCTAGATTGCTATGAGCACCGCCTTGTGATCAGAGCTCATAGCAAGTCAGCATTTTTGCTACACACAGGCAATCTGATCAGCGCCTGTGTGTAGCAGAGGCAATCAGAGTTCTGCAGTTTCCCATTGAGACCATTGAAGCATGCAAAAAGTAAAAAAAAAAGTTTTCAAAACCATAAAAAACGGGCAATGAAAAGATCATATCTACACCAAAATAGTATCAATAAAAATATAAGTTCGGCATGCATAAAGTACGTCCTCACCCAGCCCTAGATCACAAAAAATGGAATTTTTTTCCACCATCCAAATAAAAAAAAATCTAGACATGTTTGGTGTCTGTGAACTCATAATGATAACGCAGAATCATATCGGCAAGTCAGTGTTTGCATTTAGGCTACGTTCACATTAGCGTTAAGCTAATGTGCGTCGGGTTTGCGTCGGCGACGCAGCGGCGACGCATGCGTCATGCGCCCCTATACTTAACATGGGGGACGCATGCGTTTTTTTTGTTGCGTTGTGCAACACATGCGTCTTTTTTGCCGCAAGCGTCGGACCAAGAAAACGCAACAAGTTGCATTTTTCTTGCGTCCGATTTTCGGCAAAAACCGTCGCATGCGTCGCAAAACGCAGCGTTTTTGCATGCGTTTTGACGCGTTTTTGCGTGCGTTGTGCGTTGCGTCGGCGACGCAACGGCGCACAACGCTAGTGTGAACGTAGCCTTAGTGAACACTGTGAAAAAAACTCCCAAAAAACGTCTGTGGATTTGCACTTTTTTGCAATTTCACCACCCTTGGAATTCCTTTCCAGTTTTCCAGTACGCAATATGCTAAAACCAATGGTGTTTTTCAAAAACACAACTTGTCCCTCAAAAAAAAAAAAAAAAGCCCTCACATGGCCATATTGACCAAAAACTAAAAAAGTTATGGCTCTGGGAATAAAGGGAGCATAAAAACAGAAATTCAAAAACTGAAATGCCCCTGGTCATTAAGAGGTTAAATATTAAGTTCTAATCATAGATTGGAATAATAATTTGGTGAAAATCACCATTAACGAGATGTTCTTTTAAAAGAATTTTGCAGTTTGAGAAAACCGCCGCCCTAACTGTTGTTTGTTACTCATTCTCTCCAGACTCAGAGCTGAGTTTCCACTGCTGCTCCCGGTTCCAGCTATTGTTTGCAGTGCTGATATAACATCAACAGCGCTGCAGCCAATGACTGATCTTATTGGCTTTGCCTGTTTTCTGGTAGACCCTTTTATTAACCTGTGTCCATTGATTCTCCTTCATCTTAATTGTCCAAATAAAACTGAACATGTTGCCCATAGCATCCTATAGGAGCCATGTTTTCACTTTTTAAACTGCTGTAAAAAATTGCTGTACTTTGATTGGCTGCCATGGGAATCAAGGTCCAAATTTCTTTTAGGCAATTTTAATAACCAAGGCACACAAGGACCAAATTATCATTGTTCTTTTTGAGTTTTCTCGTATGGCATTTGAGTTAATTGAGGTTCACAGGACATGTGCCGTGATGATGAAGTGACTGCATGGTTAATGATGAAGGTGCAGAATCAACTCAAATGCTTTCTTAGGCTCCGATCACATATCTTTTTTGTTTCATAGTCAGAGGGAGCAGCGGGAAAAAAAACTTACAATGTGAACAGTGAATGTAAATAGCCATTGTTCCTCCATATGCTCCCATCTTAAAGGAATGTGTCCAAATGGACAATTCATGGTACATAGTTGGAGCCTATGGCAACATCTGGTCATGCATCTGGAGCAGAAATGACTGCATCAATTTGGAACAAATCAAATTTCTTCCGAAATTTCCCCAAAATTTGGATTTGCCACTCTAATTCCCTTTTCCTTCATTCACTTATGGCTGGACTTGCTTGATTACGGTTCTGAGGCCAATCTCTGCCTTTTATTGGTCCCATGTGGTTCTGTAGAAGGGCAACCTATTTGGCCAATATGAGGCCTATGATTGTCCTCATGCAATCACTTGGGGGGACAATTCACATCATTATGCATATTACGCCTCCAAGTGAACATGTGTGGAGAATCATTGGCCTCAGGTTTTCTTCAGAGCTGGAATTAATCAAGCTGAACATTGGAAGAATGGAAGACGACAACTGCAGTAGTGGCTTTGGAGGCAGCTGAGAAAAGTTTAGGAGATACGAGTATATTTTTTTATTTATTTTTATCTTCTTCCCGTTTATCATTTCAATCTGTGAAATTTCAATTTTACACTGGATTTCTTCAGTCCAAACAGAAGCTTCCAGCCAAATTCGAGCAAATCTGTCAAAATTGAATATTGAATTGTCATTACTAGAGTTGAGTGACTTTTACTTTTTTAGGATCGAGTCGGGTTTCACGAAACCCGACTTTGTCAAAAGTCGGGTCGGGTGAAATCGGCCGATTATTGCGAAAAGTCGGGGGCCGACTGAAACACGAAACCCAATGCAAGTCAATGGGAAATCAAAGTCGGAAGAGAGTGGAGGACAGGAAAACACCTACAGTGCCCATTTTAATGCCAAAAACATCAATTCTTGTTACTTAAGCTTGTCAATCTTAATTTACCTTATAATAATAGTTAGGCATTGAAAATTGGGGGTCATTTGGCTAAAGTTGTGGGGGGGTAGGGTTGGCTCAAATTTTTCGTGGGCCCAGGAAATGCGGACTACGTCACGGCGGTGGAGCAGGGAGAGGTAAGTATTTAAACTTTGCAAGTGCTGTGATCCTGAGCAAGCAGGGGGGCCCACTCGTTTGCATTGGCACTGGCACAGGGCCCCTCAAAGTACGGCGGTGTGTTTGATGGCGGGGGCACCTCCCACCGGCAGAGACACTTTTGCGTACTATGAGGGGCCCTGCGCCAGTGACGTCACCAACGAGTATGCCCCCCACCTGATGAAGGAACCTGCACTTTCAACTGCACCTTCCTCTTTGTCCCTGTGTAAGGTGGTATAGTATGCGGGAAGGGGAACCAGACTTTCAGCAGGGTCAGATACTGGCTGTGTAGAGTGCAAGGGGAATGTAGTGGTCTGGGTCAATGTACCAGCAGACTCATCTAGCATTGGCTGGGCAATGGTCAGGATGAGGAGGAAACACAGATATATGCCCAAATAATAAAGTAGGCTAAATGCAGTTCAAAATTGGTAACAGGACTAAACAGGCGGCATTGCTTTGTTTAGTGGAGGAAAACTGTAATGAGTGGCAGACACAGTTAGTAGGCCCAAGTAATAAAGTGGGCCAAATGCAGTTCAAAATTGGTAACAGGAGTAAACAGGCAGCACTGCTTTGTTCAGTGGAGGAGAACAACAAGCAATGGCAGACACCGTTAGTAGGCCCCACCAAACAAGTAGGTCAAATGTAGTTTAATATTTGATATAGGCTGAAAATTGAAGCTCAGCT
Source organism: Ranitomeya variabilis (assembly GCF_051348905.1). Taxonomy (NCBI): domain Eukaryota; kingdom Metazoa; phylum Chordata; class Amphibia; order Anura; family Dendrobatidae; genus Ranitomeya; species Ranitomeya variabilis. Next base: position 528,768,495 of record NC_135237.1, on the reverse strand, counting down.
TTGTTCAGTGGAGGAGAAAAGCAAGGAGCGGCAGACACCTTTAGTAGGCCCAACCAAACAAGTAGGCCAAATGCAGTTTAATATTCGAAACAGGATGAAAATTGAGGCTCAGCTTTGTTCAGTGGAGGACAGCTGTATTGAGTGGCGCAGACAGACACACGTAGTAGGCCTAAAATAAAAAACTAGGCTAAATGCAGTTCAAAATTAGTAACTGGAGTACACAGGCGGAATAGCCTTGTGCAGTGGAGGACAGCTGTATTGAGTGGCACAGACAGGCACAGGTAGTAGGCCTAAAATAAAAAAGTAGGCTAAATGCAGTTCAACATTGGTAACTGGAGTACACAGGCGGCATAGCTTTGTGCAGTGGAGGACAACTGTAAGGAGTGGTGCAGACAGACACAGGTAGTAGGCCCAAATGATAAAGTAGGCTAAATGCAGTTCAAAATTTGTAACTGAAGTGCACAGGCGGTATTGCTTTGTTCGGTGGAGGACAACTGGAAGGAGTGGCTGACACAGTTAGTAGGCCAAAATAGTAAAGTGGGCTAAATGTCTGCCAAAACAATGTTCCTAAATATACAGGTGGCATAGCTAGGTACAGGGGTGGGCTCCTCAGCTGAGTAGCAGACAGTGGTAGTTCATGCACAGTATCAACTGTTCTAAATGGAGGGCAGGGCCCCTGTATATTTTTACCATCATCTATCATTTCAACAAATTTGTATTGGCAGTGCCATTGAACGATTTAACAGCACAGACTAAACAGTGGTGGAGCAGTGAGAGGTAAGTTTTTCAAGTGGTAGAGCACTGTTTGAGCTCGGAAGGAACACTCTTTCATGGGCGGCGGTACTGGCACAGGGCCCCTCATATTACAATGGTGTGTCTGACGTTGGTTGTGCACCACCACCGTCAGAGACACTTCATTGTACTATGAGGGACCCTGTGCCAGTGCCGTCGCCCAAAAGTGGGCACACCCACCGGTCCAGGCAAATGGCACTCGCATGGGTGCATGCGCCAAGTGGTGACCACATACCTGTGGGGGGAGTCAGACTATTTAGGGAGGTATAAAAATGGCCTATGGTGGACATTCAGCAGCTGCAAATGGAGGAATTGGAGCAGTCAGTAAGAGGAGGCCAAAAGCAAGACAATTTTAAGGCAAGCTACATGTCAGCAGGGGAAGGTGGGGCAAAAAAATTTGAAATCCATGATTGGTTCATTTTAATGAAGGTTAGATCATCAACATTTTGGGTGGCCAGACGAGTCCTTTTTTTGGTCAGTATTGAATCAGCAGCACTGAAGACTCTTTCTGATAGCACACTAGCAGCTGGGCAAGCAAGCTCCTGTAATGCATATTCTGCCAATTCAGGCCAGGTGTCTATTTTAGATGCCCAGTAATCAAAGGGGAATGATGTGTGAGGGAGAACATCGATAAGGGAGGAAAAATAGTTCGTAACCATACTGGACAAATGCTGTCTCCTGTCACTTTGAATCGATGCAGCAGGACCTGTTGTGTCTGCGGTCATTGCAAAATCACTCCACAACCTGGTCATAAAACCCCTCTGTCCAATGCCACTTCTGATTTGTGCACCTCTAACACCTCTGCCATGTTGCCCCCTACAGCTCCTGTGAGAACCATCACCGCCGCTGTGTGCTGGGAATGCCTGAACCAAACGGTCTACAAGAGTTGCTTGTTTGGTAGCCAATATTTGCTCAAGGTTCTCATGTGGCATGATATTTTGTAATTTCCCTTTATATCGTGGATCCAGGAGGCAGGCCAACCAGTAATCGTCATCGGTCATCATTTTTATAATGTGGGGGTCCCTTTTTAGGATACGCAAGGCATAATCAGCCATGTAGGCCAATGTTCCAGGTGTCAATTCACTGCTTGTGCTGGGTTGAGGAGCACTTTCTTTCAAATCAACATCACATGTCTCCCGCAAAAAACCTTTACCTGACCTTGCAACACCACCAGTTTCTATTGCCCCTGAGAAGCATCCTCCTCCCATAAATATTCATCCCCATCCTCCTCCTCCTCCTCTTCGTCCACCACCTCGTCCAGGACAGTTCCCTGAGCAGACAATGGCTGACTGTCATCAAGGCTTCCCTCCTCCTCGGCCGCAGACGCCTGCTCCTTAATGTGCATCAAACTTTGCATCAGCAGACACATAAGTGGGTTGCTCATGCTTATGATGGCGTCGTCTGCACTTACCAGCCATGTGCATTCCTCAAAACACTGAAGGACTTGACAGAGGTCTTGTAGCTGCGACCACTGCACACCAGACAACTCCATGTCTGCCATCCAACTGCCTGCCCAAATACGTGTATCCTCCCACAAATACATTACAGCATGCCTGTGTTCGCACAGCCTCTGAAGCATGTGCAGGGTGGAGTTCCACCTTGTTGCAACGTCGATTATTAGGCAGGAAGCTTCAGTGATCGCTGATGGTTCAGCATTCAGCTGGAGTGTATGGGCGACCGGCAGATGTGCGAGCAAAGTCTTCACACATTCAGGAGCAGGGCTGGTAACCCCGGATAATTTTTCAGGAAGCACTGCACCACCAGGTTCAAGGTGTGAGCCAGGGAAGGTATATGTTTCAGTTCTGAAATGGCTATGACAGCCATAAAATTCCTTCCATTACCACTGACTACCTTGCCTGCCTCAAGATGTACACTGACCAGCCATGACTGAGTTTCTTGCTGCAAGTACTCGGCCAGTACTTCCGTGGTGTGTCTGTTGTCGCCCAAACACTTCATTTCCAACACAGCATGCTGACACTTACCACTAGCTGTTCCACAATGTGACACCTCGTGTGCAACACTGGCAGCTGCGGATGGAGTGGTAGGGCGAATGCGCTCTGTGGATGAGCTTTCGCTTCTGGAGGAGGAGGAGGAGAAGGAGGGGTGTCGAATGCCTACTGCCAACTGTTTCCTAGACCGTGGGCTAGGCAGAACTGTCCCACTATGGCTGTCCCCTGTGGACCCTGCATCCACCACATTAACCCAGTGCACCATGATGGACACGTAACGTCCCTGGCCATGCCTACTGGTCCATGCATCTGTTGTGAGGTGCACCTTTCTACTGACTGATTGCCTGAGTGCATGGACAATGCGGTCTTTGACATGCTGGTGGATGGGATGGCTTTTCTCGCAAAGAAGTGTCGACTGGGTAGGTCATAGCATGGTACTGCGTAGGCCATCAGGGCTTTGAAAGCTTCGCTTTCAACCAACCGGTAGGGCATCATCTCTAACAAGATTAGTCTAGCAATGTGGGCATTCACACCCTGTGTACGCGGATGACAGGATGAGTACTTCCTTTTCCTAATGAGAGTCTCTTGTAGGGTGAGCTGGACTGGAGAGCTGCATATGGTGAAACTAGCGGTGGTGGCGGTGGTGGACATGGCGGATTAAGAGAGAGTTTGTGATGGTATTCTCGATGTTGGCCTGCATACAGTGTTTCCTACCAATAACCTTGTGATTCCATGACTGCTTTGGCCTTGCGATGATACCTCCACATTTGCTGCTGGTGGTGTCCTAACTGGTGGGCTTACAATGAGGGAAGCAATGTAGCGTTGCTGACTACCTTCATTCTGACCAGGTGCACCAACGGTACGGGACATTTGATAGTTAATCCAGGCTTGCAAGTGCATGCTGGTTAAATGTCTACGCATGCACGTTGTATTTAAATTTTGGACATTCTTCCCTCTGCTAAAGGTCTTTGAGCATTTCTTACAGATAACTTTGCACTGATCATTCGGATCTTGGTTAAAAAACTCCCACACTGCACTCTTCCTACTATCGAATACCTTTTCAGGCATTGCACGCTGTGCTACTTTCACTGGATGGCCATGCTGTCCTAAAAGTGTTTTTGGTTTTGTCAAACGTTTTTGGCCAGATACGGGCCTGCCAGATGAAAGCTGTTGCGATGTAGATGCCTGCTGCGGATCATCCTCCTCCGCTTCAGAGCTACTGCCAGTGGCACCCTGTTCCCCCAATGGCTGCCAATCTGGGTCAACAACTGGGTCATGTATCACCTCCTCTTCAATGTCCTGTGCACTTTCCTCTGTGTCACCGTGTAAGGTGCTATATTGTTCGGGACAGGGCACCATAGTCTCATCAGGGTCACATTCTGGCTCAGTACACTGCGAGGGCAATGTAGTGATCGGAGTCAATGGAACAGCATAATAATCTAGCTGTGGCTGTGCATCTGTGCACTCTATGTCCGATTCATCTTGTAATGGGCTGTTAACTATTTCCCTTTCTAACCCTGGCACAGTATGTGTAAAGAGCTCCATGGAGTAAACTGTAGTGTCGCCTGCCGCATCCTTCACTTTTGCTTTGGGTGAAGGACACAAGGAAGCGACTTGTTCCTGACCGGGAGCATCCACTGACAACTCGCTGCTTTTATATTTCGAACTTTCTGAAGAGGAGGCAAAAGAGCTAGAGGCTGAGTCAGCAATGAAAGCCAAAACTTTTTCCTGCTGCTCCGGCTTTAAAAGCGGTTTTCCTACTCCCAGATAAGGGAGCCTTCAAGGCCTTGTGTAGCCAGATGATGACGCTGGCTCAACAACTCGAGCCTTAGGTGCTATTTTGCTTTTCCCACTACCACCAGATGCTCCACCACCACCATCATTACCAGCTGGCAACGACCGCCCACGGCCTCTTCCACCAGACTTCCTAATTTTTGGGAAAATGTAACCAAACTAACAACCAATATATGGTACTGTAAAACAAGGTAGAAGGTTTATATAATTTAAATCTCCCTTTTTGTGTGGGAGAATGCTGCAAAAATCAGGCCCACTGTATTACACTTCCCAATGTAAGTGGCAGAACGTGGCTGGCAGATATACGACAAACAGAACTGGTGCAGATCCACTTAGTGGCAATTTAAATCTCCCCTTTTTGGGGGGGAGACTGCAGCAAAAAACAGGCTCTGGGTATTACACTATGCAATGTAAAAGGCAAAATGTGGCTGGCAGATATACAACAAACAGAACTCTCGTAGATCCACTTAGTGGCAATTTAAATCTCCCTTTTTTTGGGGGGGAGACTGCAGCAAAAAACAGGCCCTGGGTATTACACTATACAATGTAAGTGGCAGAACGTGGCTGGCAGATTTCCGACAAACAGAACTGACGTAGATCCACTTAGTGGCAATTTAAATCTCCCTTTTTTTGGGGGGGGAGACTGCAGCAAAAAACAGGCCCTGGGTATTACACTATACAATGAAAGTGGCAGAACATGGCTGGCAGATATACGACAAACAGAACTGACGTATATAAACTTGTTGGCAATTTAAATCTCCCTTTTTTGGGGGTGAGACTGCAGCAAAAAACAGGCCCTGGGTATTACACTATACAATGTAAGTGGCAGAACGTGGCTGGCAGATATTCGACAAACAGAACTGACGTAGATCCACTTAGTGGCAATTTAAATCTCTCTTTTTTTGGGGGGAGACTGCAGCAAAAAACAGGCCCTGAGTATTACACTATACAATGTAAAAGGCAGAATGTGGCTGGCAGATATACAACAAACAGAACTGATGTATGTAAACTTGTTGGCAATTTAAATCTCCCTTTTTTGGGGGGGAGACTGCAGCAAAAAACAGGCCCTGGGTATTACACTATACAATGTAAGTGGCAGAACATGGCTGGAAGATATATAAAAAAATACAAGGACTGTACTACAATTTCAATCTCCCTACAATGATCTCAGGACAAGTATGGCAGCCAGCAATAAAAAGGACTGTTGCACACAAAAGTGTGGACAAATAAACAAGATAACTGCAGAAAGCAGCAACAGGATTTTTGCTTTTAACAAAGCAGTTGGTTTGCACAGCAGCAGTGCAAACAGCAATGCAGCTGTCAGGGAGCCTTATAAGGCAGCCTAATAAGCTACAGAGCTGATGCACATAAATCTAGCCTCCACTGTCCCTGCAAAACAAAGGTGGTGTTTGACAGTGGAAATCGCTACAGCACAAGTGGTTTGGGGGTTAATCTTCCCTCCCTAACGATATCCCTGCTTCTGATGAAGCTGCAGCAACCTCTCCCTATGCTGAGATCGGCAGAAGTAAGATGGCGGTCGGCATGCATGCCCCTTTATAGCCCCTGTGACGCCGCAGAAAGCAAGCCTATCACTGTCATGCCCTTCTCTAAGATGGTGGGGACCGAGACCTATGTCATCACGCTGCCCACACTCTGCGTCCTCCTTCATTGGCTGAAAAATGGCGCTAAAAGCGTCATACGAAACGCGACTTTGGCGCAAAGATCACCGACCTCATGGCCGTTCCCACACTGGGATTGGGTCAGGTTTCATGAAACCCGACTTTGCCAAAAGTCGGCGATTTTTGAGTTTGACCGATCCGTTTCGCTCAACCCTAGTCATTACATATATTGAGCATAATCAATTTTTTTAGGTATGATATGAACATAGCCTTAAAAAAACAAAAATTCACACTGCCCTGGTCCTCTGCAGTCCTGTTCTCATGGCCACCAGACCAAAGCAGTCTTCATTTCTGAGGAGGCATTCTTGTTCTGGGACCTTGGGCTCCCCTGGGGCTTACTAGGTCTTGTGATGACATGATGTGCAGAAGTAAAGACTGTCATGGTTTGGACTAGACTGGATGCAGAAAAAGGACAATGCAAATCATTTTGTTTATAAATTGTGTGAACCAAAATACTGTACTTAGATATTGTCTTGGAAAGTTGCCATTATCAATAAATTATACAAGGTAACTCAAATTTTCCAATGTAGATAACGCATTTGGAAACTCGTCAATCATTGGCAATAAATAAATCTCTGTGTGTATTGTGCATCCATGTTTAGGCAACCAATTAGAATATGTAGGATTTTCATAGTGTGTATGCCAATTTTTTTTCTCCAGTTATCCTACAAGTGGTTGACGAGCCTTCTGTCTATAATCCCCCTTTTCTAGATGTGTTCAGTCACATTTGTCTTTCCTTGGCTCATGCATTTTGTATTGAATAGAAAAATCTATCTGTACATTTAGCGATGTAAAGACGTTCCGTGACAAAGAACACAGAGAAGATGCAATTTTGATAGTGAACAGCAGAGAGCCCCAGATATACGATTCATCCGTTCTAACATAGAATAATGAGAGATTCAAGGCTTCAATTATACTGTCCAAAAAATGTGATTATATTAGCAAAGCAAAGAAATTATACAAATGTGGTCACCATTGTATAAAAAGGTAGTAGATCAGAGATGACTCGCGGTGTCTGCTTGATGTGCAGATGTAGCAGAGAAAAATTTGTAATTTAATTCACGGGGTTACATTATTTTGATCATTCACTGATTTTGCATATTGTAATATGATTACGCGCACCGTAAAAAAACAGAATAGGATACTGCGTCAAGTGTAGTGCCAGATAAAAATGTCTCTACTGAAATTGTAGAATCATTTGTGCTCAATGACAGACTCTGCTCTTCTGCATCTGTAGGAAATGTTCCAAAGTATTTTCTCTGAGTCAGTTACTGTACAACTTTCCTCTATGTTTTTTTTTACCTGTGTTTGAAAAGTGAAATATGGCTTGTTATTGGTTGTTTTGGAGTCTGGTGTTTAGAGGAGTGACTAGAGTCCTATTGGACCTGGGACCTCTACAATGAAGGTGTTGTTTAGAAAACTGGACGTTCTACTAGGATTTACAGTATATATGCTATTATTCACTTGACAAAATGTGAGGGGCTTATAAGTCTTGCAATGCTCCTATTAGAAATTAAATTTGTGTATTGTTTCTTCAGCGAGGGAGAGGACTTGAACTCTAGTGCCATTTATTGGAAGCAGCAATCCTAAAAATCATTATAAATCCATATCTGTAATGACTTTTAGGATTTCTATGTCATGGGTTTACCGCGACAGAGAGGACCCAGAAGACCACAGCGTCTGAGTCCTCCTACTCCTGTACTGAATAGAAGCACTTCACCTTATCAAACAGTGTACATTTCTTTGGGCAGTGCAGGGGTTAATCTGCTCTGTTAAGAGATCTTCGAGCTAAGACTCTAAGGTGTGCACTGTTAACCACTCCCATCCCCTGTATAATCTGGGTCCTGACTAAATCACATTGTCAAAGCTAGCTTATGCTGCATGGCTGGAGGTTGGTGGTGGCGGTTATTTGAGTAGTCGGTTGGGGGATTTATCTGTGACAGTTGCTTGGTTTTGTGAGTGTCATAATTCCCTTTCTTCTCCTGCTTTGGTTTAACCCCATCCTTCACTCCCAGGTGTTATATGTGAGTGTATATTTGTATGTTTGGTATTTTCCATTACCCCTGTTTGTATTACCTAGTTAGTCTGGTTTGTGTACAATTGTGTACTACTACTCCCCTGTCACTTGGGTGGGGGAAGGGTACAGACTGAGGGCGGATTCAGGAGCCAAGGCAAGGTACATGGCCCTGATATCTTCACCATCAGAGTTCAGCTCTAATTCCTTTGGTAGTTGTTCTGGGCTCTTTGGTTATCCTTCGAAATATGCATTTCTTCAATTTAAACACTCAATTGCAAATTTCTTAAATTTGCAGGACCAGACAATTTCCTAAAATTCAACATGAAATTTGATAGTTTTTTTTTTATTATTATTTATTTGGGGGAAGGTACAGTAATAGAAAAAAGGCAGTTTTGGAATTTCGCGATTTTTTTAATATTCATTTGATTACCTGAATTTTTGTGTCTTTAATGGATGAAAATATACCAATATATTTCTTGTTTTTATATTTTGCGAAAAAAGCTGTTATTGAAATTTATAGTTTTTTTCTATATTTGAGTAACAGTTTGTATTAATTTTCATATTATTTTTATGTGTCCCAGAGGAATTTATCCTGATTAATAACAGCATTTATGGTTAAAAAGAAGCAATCAGTGCTATCTCTAGTTGCTGCTGCTAGAGGCAAGCACAAGCTGTATACCACAGCCGCCTACTGATATGTATGGAGCAGGCTTCGCTCCTAAACCTTCTCCATACACCCACACCTTAATCCTATAGCACATCAGTGTGTCAGTATAGGTTAAAATCTTTGGTTCCTTTGGACTTAGGAGTCCAGTTGGCAGAGATGCATGCATAGACAGCTGCCATTGAATAATTAGGACTGCCTACTGGACTCTTCAGCTTTGAGTGAGGGCTGCACTAAGTTTTAATACTTTTGTCAACCCTATATAAGAAATCACAAAATATTACTGTAAATGTTTACTCTATTTCACTATCAAACTTTCCAGCCATGTTTTCAGGCCAGAATTATAGTTTATTCCACTTGATTTGCCTTTCAAATTACAACTTTAAGATTGCAAGAGTAAAACCGAACATCAGAAATACCTCCACTATGCAGAGATTATTTGGCCAGCCCAAACAATATAAATACATATGAATTTCTAAACTTTTCCTCTTATGTGTAAGAGCTAAATCATATCGTTATCTGCAGAAAATCAGGACTCTAAGCGTAGGCTACGGAATAAGTCAGCAAAATGGTACGAAATTGCTTTGGAAACATTTCTAAATCTTTAGCAACAAGTGAATCATTTTACATTTCCCATCCTCTTCAGAGGTAAGTGGAAGAATAAAACTGACCATACTGCACAGATAATAATATAACTTTGTATAAAAGATGAATAACTTAATGTACCATGAAAACCAATTACGCCCACTATGTTTTATTGCATATTCCAAGCAGCATTTGATGCAAAAATGAAAAAACGGCTTTTTGAGATTTTTCCGACAGTTACTAAATATCATTGAAAACAATTTGTGAGCTGGAATTAAAAACAACGGTGCGTGAAATGGACAGCGATATTATTAATAGCAAATATTGGTCAAAATGGAAAATTAAATTAGGTTTTAGAGATGGGTTTCTCTGTCCTAAGTATAAATGAGCAAATCAATATGTAATAGATCAGATTTGTTGCGAATTTCAAGAAAATTGTGTTTTGTGGTAAATCCAAAATTTTCGGGAATTGATAAGGACAAATCTCACAAAATAGAGGCCTACTGGCTGACATTTTTTTAAGAACTGAGTATTAAAATAGTAAAATGGATTATACTCACCTATACTAGGCATTACACTATCCTTACAGAGCTGCAGCTCCACGGTCCTCTTCTCCTTTTCAGGACTTCCACTGCTGAAGCCAGAAATTGGCCTTAAATTGAATCTATCAGCAAATTTTTGCTACCTAATCTGAGAGGAGCATAAAGTAGGGATATAGTCCTCAATTTCAGTGATGTGTCACTTACTGGATGGCTTGTAGCTTTGATACAAATTACTGTTTTAACAACAGGAGATTATCACTAGAGAACTAGAAAACCTGTTGCCATGTAGCCCTCCATATTTATGAGCACTGTATAACCCCACCCTCACCACTGATTGGCATCTTTCTTTGTATACTGTGCATAGGCAAAAAGCCACCAATCAGTGGTGTGAGCAGGGTTATAAACAGCTAAGCATTCAGAGATCTGGTAGCAGATAAAACTGTGATTTTATTTAAATGATAGCCCAATACATGATACATTGCTGGAAATAGGGTCTCCGACCCTACAGTATGCTTCTCTCGGATGGGGCAGCAAAAAATTGGTGACAGATTTCCTTTAAGTGGTCATGTGGGTGTAGACGCAAGTCTTTATCATCAATGACAAGACTCGCCTTCTATGTTATTGCTTTAAGCCAATCTCTTGATACGGCACTTGGTGAACCATGACCAGTTTTTCTTTTTTAATAAATTTTCAAAAATGACTATGTTTCTGTTTTTTTTCAGTCAAGATGGGGTGCAGAGTGTACATTAATGTGAAAAAAAATGAACTTTTTTAAATTTAGCAAATGGCTGCAATGAAACTAAGAGTGAAAAATGTAAAGGGGTTTGAATACTTTCCGTACCCACTGTATATATTTCCTAACAAGAACTTGGTAAAATAAACTCATGGGGAATAAAAGTGCACAAGACCATCGGGTGGTACCCTTTTGGGTATAAGTAAAGTAAAAGGAAACAGGTTGTGTACAAGCACATCTCCTATGAATACCTGGAAATATCAGCTCCTGCTGCCTCGTGGCTGGAAAATGGTCTCCTCCTCGGCATTTGACCGATTTGGACAATAACACAATATTAGGCTGCACTGCTGTAATCAAGAATCCCAAGGACCAAATGGAAATAAAAAACATTCAACTCCTCTTGGTTCTAAAGATTCTATGTTACAGCATTGCAGCCTAATATTGTGTTAGTGTCCAAATAGTCTAACAGGCACCTGTGCAGAGTAACATGCACAATCCAAATATTGTGGCATTCAAATGCATATTGTATATGCAAATTGTAAATGAAAAAGTACAAAATAAAATATCGTAAAATAAATGAAATTGAAATATTTAAAAAATTGCACAACAACAACAGCAGCAACATGTACAAGATAGCCTTCTTACACTATGAAAGAATCTCTCAGTTATTACATGTAAAAGCAAACTATCCTGTAAGTCTATGGCACTGATTCATCGAGACTGGTGTTTTCATGCTGTTCTTGATGATGATGATGATGATGATGATGTGTTCTTGAGTCAGGCAACACTGATTCATCAGAGGCGCACTCCTTTAAATGAATTGTGAATCCTGCATTTAGCAAGGGGTTGGACCAGATGATCCAGGTGTTCCCTTCCAACATTCTATGAATAGGTAGCGTATGACAAGTGATCCGCACCTCCGTGCATCTTACAAATCTTTCTGCAGTCGGGGACTGGAATAAGTTCTCTGATTTAAGGAATGCCTCTAATCAGCAGAAATTTGATGATCAAGGTTTGCCATACCTCCATCTCACCCAAGTTACCTCCACTTTGTCAGAACTTTACAAAAATAGTGTAGGAATGCAAAAAGATGCAACATGTTAGCTCAGCCTTGCAATGCGCCAAAACTTTGTGGCTCTTCAAAACTTTTTGCTCCTCAATTCTGATAATTAAGCTTTGATGAATCAAGCCCGTTGTCCTTAGTAATCTTTGCAACATGACCACAGATGAAAGCCAAGCTAGATACTCAACTACATTCAGCTGTTTTAGGATGTTTGCCCCCTCATCATTGTAGAGTGCGATGTCCTTCAGGCAAAGTGGGGAAAGTTCTGGTTCTCCAAAATGAGACCAGCTAAGTATACAGTCTCATAGACAATGTTTCATGGGAGTAAAAAATGCACATTCATTCTCTTTCAAAATGAGAGAGTGTCTGATTTGCAATTTATCCTTGGACATGTTGCAAGGCTTGTTAAAGGCCAGGGTCAGACAATTTCTTGGATGACAATTTTTCATACTGTGTACTTGTCTGACCCTTGTCTTTGTCATCGCTGTCTCCATTCTTTATGTCCATGTGAAATCCATGTGACATCCGTTTTAATACGGTACATAGACATTTTAAAATATACATGATTAAATACAGTTTCTTAGGTTAATAATGGCACTGTAACCATAAAAATCGAATTCCACATAGATGATTTGTTTGGGAACCTGTCATGTTCTCAATGGCAAGAGAACATAGCATCAGCATATATAGGAACTAGCTCTTGGAAGATGGGAACTGAGCTGACCATGAACTAAACCTAACGCACAACTAGCAGTGGCCGGGTAGCATGCCTACGTTGATTCTAGATGCCCAGCACCAGCCGGAGGACTAAATAATGCTAGCAGAGGAAAATATTAGTCCTAGCTCACCTCTAGAGAAATACCCCGAAAGGAGACAGAGGCCCCCCACATGTATTGGCGGTGAATTAAGATGAAATAACAAACGTAGTATGAAAATAGGTTTAGCAAATTTGAGGTCCACTTACTACATAGCAGAAGACAGAAAGGACACTTTCATGGTCAGCTGAAAACCCTATCAAAACACCATCCAGGAATTACTTTAAAACTCTGGCATTAACTCATAACACCAGAGTGGCAATTCCTGTTCACAAGAGCTTTCCAGACACAGTAACGAAACTACAGCTGTGAACTGGAACAAAAATGCAAAAACAAACATGGACAAGAGTCCAACTTATCTAGTAGTTGTCTAGGAGCAGGAACAAGCACAGAGAGGCTTCTGATAACATTGTTGACCGGCAAGCAACTAACAGAGCAGCAAGGTTATATAGCGACTCCCACATCTTGATGGGAACAGGTGAACAGAGAAGATGAAAACACCAGTTCAATTCCACCAGTAGCCACCGGGGGAGCCCAGAATCCAAATTCACAACAGTACCCCCCCCTCAAGGAGGGGGCACCGAACCCTCACCAGAACCACCAGGGCGATCAGGATGGGCCCTATGAAAGGCACGAACCAGATCAGAGGCATGAACATCAGATGCATTCACCCAAGAATTATCCTCCTGGCCGTATCCCTTCCACTTGACCAGATACTGGAGTCTCCGTCTGGAAACACGAGAGTCTAAGATTTTCTCCACAACGTACTCCAACTCACCCTCAACCAACACCGGAGCAGGAGGCTCAACGGAAGGCACAACCGGTACCTCATACCTGCGCAATAATGACCGATGAAAAACGTTATGAATAGAGAAGGATGCAGGGAGGTCCAAACGGAAGGAAACAGGGTTAAGAATCTCCAATATCTTATACGGGCCGATGAACCGAGGCTTAAACTTAGGAGAAGAGACCCTCATAGGGACAAAACGAGAAGACAACCACACCAAATCCCCAACACAAAGCCGAGGACCAACACGACGGTGGCGGTTGGCAAAAAGCTGAGTCTTCTCCTGGGACAACCTCAAATTGTCCACCACCTGCCCCCAGATCTGATGCAATCTCTCCACCACAGCATCCACTCCAGGACAATCCGAAGATTCCACCTGACCAGAGGAAAATCGAGGATGAAACCCCGAATTACAGAAAAACGGGGACACCAAAGTGGCAGAGCTGGCCCGATTATTGAGAGCGAACTCTGCCAATGGCAAAAAAGCAACCCAATCATCCTGGTCAGCAGACACAAAACACCTCAGATATGTCTCCAGGGTCTGATTAGTCCGCTCGGTCTGGCCATTCGTCTGAGGATGGAAAGCGGACGAAAAAGATAAATCTATGCCCATCCTAGCACAGAATGCCCGCCAAAATCTAGACACGAATTGGGTCCCTCTGTCAGAAATGATATTATCAGGAATACCATGCAAACGAACAACATTTTGAAAAAACAGAGGAACCAACTCGGAAGAAGAAGGCAACTTGGGCAGAGGAACCAAATGGACCATCTTAGAGAAACGGTCACACACCACCCAGATGACAGACATCTTCTGAGAAACAGGCAGATCTGAAATAAAATCCATCGAGATGTGCGTCCAAGGCCTCTTAGGAATGGGCAAGGGCAACAATAATCCACTAGCCCGAGAGCAACAAGGCTTGGCCCGAGCACAAACGTCACAAGACTGCACAAAGCCTCGCACATCTCGTGACAGGGAAGGCCACCAGAAGGACCTTGCCACCAAATCCCTGGTACCAAAAATGCCAGGATGACCTGCCAACGCAGAAGAATGAACCTCAGAGATGACTCTACTGGTCCAATCATCAGGAACAAACAGTTTATCAGGTGGGCAACGATCCGGTCTATCCGCCTGAAACTCCTGCAAGGCCCGCCGCAGGTCTGGAGAAACGGCTGACAATACCACTCCATCCTTAAGGATACCTGTGGGCTCAGAGTTACCAGGCGAGTCAGGCTCAAAACTCCTAGAAAGGGCATCCGCCTTAACATTCTTAGAACCCGGTAGGTATGACACCACAAAATTAAACCGAGAGAAAAATAATGACCAGCGCGCCTGTCTAGGATTCAGGCGCCTGGCGGTCTCAAGATAAATCAAGTTTTTGTGGTCAGTCAATACCACCACCTGATGTCTGGCCCCCTCAAGCCAATGGCGCCACTCCTCAAAAGCCCACTTCATGGCCAAAAGCTCCCGATTCCCAACATCATAATTCCGCTCAGCGGGCGAAAATTTACGGGAAAAGAAGGCACAAGGCCTCATCACGGAGCAGTCAGAACTTTTCTGCGACAACACTGCCCCAGCTCCGATCTCAGAAGCGTCGACCTCAACCTGAAAAGGTAGAGCAACATCAGGCTGACGCAACACAGGGGCAGAGGAAAAACGGCGCTTAAGCTCCCGAAAGGCCTCCACAGCGTCAGGGGACCAATCAGCAACATCAGCACCCTTCTTAGTCAAATCGGTCAATGGCTTAGCAATATCCGAAAAACCAGCAATAAATCGACGATAAAAGTTAGCAAAGCCCAAAAATTTCTGAAGACTCTTAAGAGAAGAGGGCTGCGTCCAATCACAAATAGCTTGAACCTTGACAGGATCCATTTCAATGGAAGAGGGAGAAAAAATATATCCCAAAAAGGAAATCCTCTGTACCCCAAAAACACACTTAGAACCCTTCACACACAAAGAATTAGACCGCAAAACCTGGAAAACCCTCCTGACTTGCTGGACATGAGAGTCCCAGTCATCCGAAAAAATCAGAATATCATCCAGATACACAATCATAAATTTATCCAAATAATCGCAAAAAATATCATGCATAAAGGACTGGAAAACTGACGGAGCATTTGAAAGACCAAAAGGCATCACTAAATACTCAAAGTGGCCCTCGGGCGTATTAAATGCGGTTTTCCACTCATCCCCCTGCCTGATTCGCACCAAATTATACGCCCCACGAAGGTCAATCTTAGAGAACCACTTGGCCCCCTTTATGCGAGCAAACAAATCAGTCAGCAACGGCAATGGGTATTGATATTTTACAGTGATTTTATTCAAAAGCCGATAATCGATACATGGTCTCAAAGAGCCGTCTTTTTTTGACACAAAGAAAAAACCGGCTCCTAAGGGAGATGACGATGGACGAATATGTCCCTTTTCCAAGGACTCCTTTATATATTCTCGCATAGCAGCATGTTCAGGCACAGACAGATTAAATAAACGACCCTTTGGGTATTTACTACCCGGGATTAAATCTATGGCACAATCGCACTCTCGGTGCGGAGGTAATGAACCAAGCTTGGATTCTTCAAAGACGTCACGATAGTCAGACAGGAACTCAGGAATTTCAGAGGGAATAGATGATGAAATGGAAACCACAGGTACATCCCCATGAGCCCCCTTACATCCCCAGCTCAACACAGACATAGCTCTCCAGTCGAGGACTGGGTTGTGAGATTGCAGCCAAGGCAATCCTAGCACCAAATCATCATGTAGATTATACAGCACCAGAAAGCGAATAATCTCCTGGTGATCCGGATTAATACGCATAGTTACTTGTGTCCAGTATTGTGGTTTATTATTAGCCAATGGGGTGGAGTCAATCCCCTTCAGAGGAATAAGAGTCTCCAAAGGCTCTAAATCATACCCACAGCGTTTGGCAAAGGACCAATCCATAAGACTCAAAGCGGCGCCAGAGTCGACATAGGCGTCCGTGGTAATAGATGACAAAGAGCAAATCAAGGTCACAGATAGAATAAACTTAGACGGTAAGGTGCAAATGGAAACAGATTTATCAAGCTTTTTAGTGCGCTTAGAGCATGCTGATATAACATGAGTAGAATCACCACAATAGAAACACAACCCATTTTTCCGTCTAAAATTCTGCCGCTCGCTTCGGGACAGAATTCTATCACACTGCATACTCTCTGGCGACTTCTCAGTGGACACCGCCAGATGGTGCACTGGTTTGCGCTCCCGCAAACGCCTATCGATCTGAATAGCCATTGTCATGGACTCATTCAGACCCGCAGGCACAGGGAACCCCACCATAACATCCTTAATGGCATCAGAGAGACCCTCTCTGAAAGTCGCCGCCAGGGCGCACTCATTCCACTGAGTAAGCACAGACCATTTACGGAATCTTTGACAGTAAATTTCCGCTTCATCTTGCCCCTGAGATAGGGACATCAAAGTTTTTTCTGCCTGAAGCTCCAAATGAGGTTCGTCATAAAGCAACCCCAAGGCCAGAAAAAACGCATCCACATTGAGCAACGCAGGATCCCCTGGTGTCAATGAAAAAGCCCAGTCTTGAGGGTCGCCCCGGAGCAAGGAAATCACAATCCTGACCTGCTGTGCAGGGTCTCCGGCAGAGCGAAATTTCAGGGACAAAAATAATTTGCAATTATTTCGAAAATTCTGAAACCCAGATCTATTCCCCGAGAAAAATTCCGGCCAAGGAATTCTCGGCTCAGATACAGGTGCATGACAAACAAAGTCTTGCAAATTTTGTACCTTCGTGGCGAGATTATTCAAACCTGCAGTTACACTCTGAAGATCCATTACAAACAGGTGGACACAGAGCCATTCAAGGGTTAAGAGGAGGTAAGAAGCAGCTAGACAGCAATTAAGGGCTAGGCAGCAAAACTCTGAGGGGAAAAAAAAAAAAAAAAAATTCCCTTAAACACTTCTTTTTCTCCTGCTTCAGCCCAAACAATTAACACTTTGTGGGCCGGTCAAACTGTCATGTTCTCAATGGCAAGAGAACATAGCATCAGCATATATAGGAACTAGCTCTTGGAAGATGGGAACTGAGCTGACCATGAACTAAACCTAACGCACAACTAGCAGTGGCCGGGTAGCATGCCTACGTTGATTCTAGATGCCCAGCACCAGCCGGAGGACTAAATAATGCTAGCAGAGGAAAATATTAGTCCTAGCTCACCTCTAGAGAAATACCCCGAAAGGAGACAGAGGCCCCCCACATGTATTGGCGGTGAATTAAGATGAAATAACAAACGTAGTATGAAAATAGGTTTAGCAAATTTGAGGTCCACTTACTACATAGCAGAAGACAGAAAGGACACTTTCATGGTCAGCTGAAAACCCTATCAAAACACCATCCAGGAATTACTTTAAAACTCTGGCATTAACTCATAACACCAGAGTGGCAATTCCTGTTCACAAGAGCTTTCCAGACACAGTAACGAAACTACAGCTGTGAACTGGAACAAAAATGCAAAAACAAACATGGACAAGAGTCCAACTTATCTAGTAGTTGTCTAGGAGCAGGAACAAGCACAGAGAGGCTTCTGATAACATTGTTGACCGGCAAGCAACTAACAGAGCAGCAAGGTTATATAGCGACTCCCACATCTTGATGGGAACAGGTGAACAGAGAAGATGAAAACACCAGTTCAATTCCACCAGTAGCCACCGGGGGAGCCCAGAATCCAAATTCACAACAGGAACCAATTTATTTGCGCACCCATAAACTTGACAATATTAGTTTATGCTGTCCTCTTAGAAGCCCATTAAATCATATTGGTAAGTGTGCTGATTTTCTCGGACAGCATTTCTCCATGTAATATGCTCGTCTTAGCGAGTGTATAGTTTTAGACATTGATTAATAGAGTAGCAATCTTTCCAAGTTGGTACTTGCAAGAGTTTCTCTCATTCTGCGAAAGAGCTAATTTATTTGCATCTTTTTCTCCCATTTGCCTGTATGACTTCTTACTAAGATGATATTTTTATGGAAAACAAGCACGTCCTGTAATGCAATTTTCTTGGATACTGTATTTCTTTCAAACTTTTGCTCTTCCTTTCCACAGAATTACGGAGCAGTTCCTGTGGAAACCCAGGAATCCCACCTAAAGGTGTTCTATCTGGAACAAAGTTTGACGTTGGAGAAAAAATCCGGTACAGCTGTGTAACAGGATATATTCTGGATGGTCATCCCCAGCTTACATGTATAGCAAATTCAGCTAACACGGCATCATGGGATTTCCCAGTTCCCATTTGTAGAGGTATGTTGGATCTTTGCTAATTTATGGTTATTGTGTGCTATTCAATTCATTACTCTAATTAGTCTTAAAATGAAAGATTACACTTAGATGTTCCCTTACAATAAAGTCCTACATGATAGATACAGTACAGACCAAAAGTTTGGACACACCTTTGTGGCTACTTTGAAGAACCTAGAATATAAGACATATTTTCAGTTGTTTCACACTTTTTTGTTAAGTATATAATTCCACATGTGTTAATTCAAAGTTTTGGTGCCTTCAGTGTGAATTTACAATTTCCATAGTCATGAAAATACAGAAAAATCATTAAATGAGAAGGTGTGTCCAAACTTTTGGTCTGTACTGTATATGAACATACAGTAGTGGAGGATTTGGGACTAAATTTAAGTATTTACTAGTGTTGAGCATTTCGATACCGCAAGTATCGGGTATCGGCCGATACTTGCGGTATCGGAATTCCGATACCGAGTTCCGATATTTTTATGATTTCGGAAATCGGAATCGGAAGTTCCCAGTGTATGGTTCCCAGGGTCTGGAGGAGAGGAGAGGAGACTCTCCTTCAGACCCTGGGATCCATATTCATGTAAAAAATAAAGAATTAAAATAAAAAATATGGATATACTCACCCCTCCGGCGACCCCTGGACCTTACCGATGTAACCGGCAGCCTCCGTTCCTAAGAATGAGGAGTTTAGGACCTGCGGTGAAGTCGCGGCTTGTGATTGGTCGCGTGAGCGGTCACATGAGCGGTCACGCGACCAATCACAAGCCGCGACATCATCGCAGGTCCTAAACTCCTCATTCTTAGGAACGGAGGCTGCCGGTTACAGCGGTTACTACCAGGGCGCGTCAGAGGGTGAGTATATCCCTATTTTTTATTTTTATTCCTTATTTTACACATGAATATGGATCCCAGGGCCTGAAGGAGAGTTTCCTCTCCTTCAGACCCTGGGAACCATCCAGGATACCTTCCGATACTTGTGTCCCATTGACTTGCATTGGTATCGGGTATTGGTATAGGCGATATCTGATATTTTTTGGATATCGGCCGATACCATCCGATACCGATACCTTTGAGTATCGGAAGGTATCACTCAACACTACACTATGTTCCAAATTATTATGCAAATTACATTTTTATCAGATTTTCCTAAATGGTCGGTGCAAATGACAGTCAGTCTAATAAAAGTCATCACCCGTTAGATTATACATCGAATTTTATTGAAGAAACCTCCCAATGATAACAGTATAATCTCCAAAATGAATAAAAACTCAAAATGCACTGTTCCAAATTATTATGCACAGTAGAATTTCTAAACATTTGATATGTTTTAAAGAACTGAAAATGCTCATTTCTGGAATTTGCAGCATTAGGAGGTCACATCCACTGAACAAAAAAGCTATTTAACGCCAAAACATCCCAACAGGCCAAGTTACATGTTAACATAGGAACCCTTCTTTGATATCACCTTCACAATTCTTGCATCCATTGAACTTGTGAGTTTTTGGAGAGTTTCTGCTTGTATTTCTTTGTATGAAGTTGGAATAGCCTCCCAGAGCTGATGTTTGGATGTGAACTGCCTCCCACCCTCATAGATCTTTTGCTTGATGATCCTCTAAAGGTTCTCTATAGGGTTGAGGTCAGGGGAAGATGGTGGCCACACCATGAGTTTATCTCCTTTTATGCCCATAGCAGCCAATGACTCAGAAGTATTCTTTGCAGCATGAGATGGGGCATTGTCAGCATGAAGATGATTTTGCTCCTGAAGGCACGTTTCTGCTTTTTAGACCATAGAAGAAAGTTGTCAGTCAGAAACTCTATATACTTTGCAGAGGTAATTTTCACACCTTCAGGAACCTTAAAGGGCCTTACCAGCTGTTTTCCATGATTCTGGCCCAAAACATGACTCCTCCACATCCTTGCTGACGTTGCAGCCTTGTTGGGACATGGTGGCCATCCACCAACCATCCACTACTCCATCCATCTGGACCATCCAGGGTTGCTCAACACTTATCAGTAAACAAGACTGTTTGGAAATTAGTCTTCATGTATGTGTGGGCCCAATACAACCATTTCTGCTTGTGAACACTGTTTAAGAATGGCCAAATAGTAGGTTTATTATTTCATTAGTACCAATGATTTTTGGCACCTTACTCAATGTCAAAAAAACAATGACACTTGTGTTTTTTTTTACATTGAGAGCGGTGCTTGTTAGGAGCCGAAACGCGTTTGGACTAATGAAAACCTTATCTAAAGCTCCTTTACTGGTATTCTTTTTAAATGGTACTGCCCTATTTTGTGGTGCACTTTTGCCCCTCTCTAGAGTTCTTCAGAAATTAGTCAGTTGGCTTTGTTGTTGAAATGACAAGCAAGCCAGTACTCTTCCACCAATGTCAGATGACATGCAGACACAAAAAGTGCTGAAACCGGGAGTCAAGCTTCCAACACACAGGACTGATGCAGTTATCTAGAGATCGGTAAATCTTTGTACATATAGACATATTAATAAGTAAGGCATTTAGTTTCTGAGAAAAGCGGTTATTATCCATGTTTATATAGCACCTTTAAACCATGAAGTGTCTGACTCCATGGTGACCAATAGAAATGATTAGACATAGCATTTTTTGCTGTTACATAGTCTGACTTTTTTATTTCTTTCTTTTTGTAAGAAAAGAGATTTTTTGTAACTATAGTGCAGCATTTTGCAATTTTAGTACACAGGACATACTCCCCCTATCAGACTTTTAGATTTGTGATATATACTGTGAATATATAAAAGTCATTTTGAAAAATCTTCTGGTCTTTAAATGGCACTGTCAGTGGAAAAGGAATATAAATAGAACGACTTTGACAGATTGACATTTCAAGACTATTATACATCCAGTTCCTTTTATTTTTTACATTTTATTTGCTGTTACTGCTGTCAGGCTGAAGTCAGAAAGTAGACAACAACTTCTGTTGTTTCTGCTAAACATTTGTAGCCGTGTAGCCGCTCTTTCTGTAGAGCAGATTGTTCCTGGCATATTTAATGTTGCAATGTCTGAATGGGAAATCCACAAAATGAAGTCCACCAATCAGTGACTTTATCTTTATGTATTTCTTTAGTTAAAGAAGTTTTTCATATCAAATGAATGTAATGATTAAAAATAAAAAGTGTCAATGATTGTATCACCTTTCTGCTTAGAAAATAATTAAATACATTGCGGTTCATTTTATTAGGATGTGGGGGTCACCTTTCATCTATGTATACCCCAATTTCAATAAGAATCAGTATAATCTTCTGTAAAACAGAGGTATGCTTGTATTACTGATAGATACAAAGTTGCATAATAAGGGGTTGTCTTAACATGATAAATGGTTAAAATTGCAGTGTTTGCCAAAGCAAAAAAATTCAATTTAATTGTTATTAGAAATCTTTTCTGTTCTCAAGAATGTAGGATTTTTTTTATTCTATAGCTTACTGATCATTGCCTAGGTTACAATCCACCTCTGCAGTCTATCAGCAGTATCCAGTCTCCTAGGCAGGTAACGCACTTCCAAGCTCTGTACTGTAAAGTCTACCAGCGCTGCTTTGAAGCTGAATCCAGCCAGCTTCATTACTAGTGTTGAGCATTCCGATACTGCAAATATCGGGTATCGGCCGATATTTGCTGTATCGGAATTCCGATACCGAGTTCCGATATTTTTGCGATATCGGAAATCGGAATCGGAAGTGTGCGGTGAGTATGGTTCCCAGGGTCTGGAGGAGAGGAGACTCTCTTTCAGGTCCTGGGATCCATATTCATGTAAAAAGTAAATAATAAAAATAAAAAAATATTGATATACTCACCCCTCTGGCGGACCCTGGCTCTTAGCGGTGCCTCCGTTCCTAAGAATGCAGGGGTGAAGGACCTGCGATGACATTGCGGCTTGTGATTGGTCGTGTGAGCAGTCACATGAGCGGTCACGCAACCAATCACAAGCCGCGACGTCATCGAAGGTCCTTCACCCCTGCATTCTTAGGAACGGAGGCAGACGCTTGGACCGGTGAGAGCCGGGGCCGCCGGAGGGGTTAGTATATCTATATTTTTTATTTTTATTCTTTATTTTATACATGAATATGGATCCCAGGGCCTGAAGGAGAGTGTCCTCTCCTTCAGACCCTGGGAACCATTCCGATATTTTGTGTCCCATTGATATGCATTGGTATCGGGTATCGGTATCGGCGATATCCGATATTTTTTGGTTATCAGCCGATCCAATCCGATACCGATACCTTTGCATATCAGAAGGTATTGCTCAACACTATTCATTACTACTGTAGTCTTCTGATAACACATAGGCAAAGTCTCTTCGATAAGCGTAATATTAGAAATGTGGGTATCCTGCGCTGGTGGTTGCTCGACATCTCAAGAGCAGTGAGGTTTAATCTCTATGCATTTCGAAGTACTTGGATTTCTTCAGCAGGAGTGAATCTTTATGGTATTCCCGATGATGAGGAAGTCATTGTATTTTGAAACACATAGATATTAAAACACATTATTCCTCACATGCCGCGTAATATATTTAATTGATTCTACAACCAGAAGTCAAGTATACAGTGGAGAAAAAAGTATTTAATACAGGTAATGAGTGGAGGACAGAGGAGCCTCTTAAAGAAGTTAAAGCTCTGTGATAGCTACAGTCGAAATCTTGCATGCTTTTAGAGGAACAAATACTAATTTCCCCAAATTATTTGCAAAATAAATCTTGCCAAATCAGACAAGATGATTTTCTGGATTTGTTTTCTCATTGTGACTCTCATAGTTTTGGTCTACCTATGATGTCAATTACAGATCTCTCTCATCTTTTTAAGTGGGAGAACTTGCACAATTGGTGGCTGACTAAATACTTTTTCTCTCCACTGTACCTGCATGTCCTATTAACCATATTATAAGTTCCTTGACCCTAGTAATATACTCACCAGCCTCCATCATACTCACCAGCCTCCATCATCCTCTATTTTTGGTTCCAGTCTGGTCATGTTCTTCTAGTTGTGACCTCTCAGATCGCGCCAGTATTTGCTGGGTGAGCCGCAGGTCACTTCTCAATATAAGCCTATGGGAGCCAGAATGAGACCAAAATAAGGCCCTCCTAGACTTACATTCAAAGTTCATGCTACATTGAATTTGCAGTCTCAAGATAGCAGAGCGGGACAGGAGAGGCTCCCAGAAAAGCTGGGTGGCAGGTATGTATATTACTAGGGCAGGGAACACTGATTAGTATCACCTCTTTAGTGCTGAAATAAAAAAAACACTGGCGTGCTGCTTTGAGGACAACACACTTTGGAATTTTTACTCATAGGAAGCCGAAAAACTAATGATGACAAAAATAATAACTTTGGAACCTCTTTTAAAAGTGGTGTCCCTTTATTTATACAATCCTTCTGTAAAGATCTGAGTCACCTGAGAAAATTAAGAAAAGCTTCTAATAGCCTCCTGCACCAGCACTGTTCCAGCAATGTCTGTGCCTGGTCCCCCGGCACTGGTGTGACATTCTTCTTATGTCATATGTGCACTGTAGTCAATCAGCAATCACATCGCATCACATGATGTCTTGCTGAATAATTAGATGTAGTCTGGTAATGTTCAATTTCCCCCTAAGAATCACTATAGTGAAAAAAGAAAGATTAGCGGATTATGGGTAAATTATTTATTTTGATGTACTTGTGATAAATATAGTTATTATCATAGAACAAAAGAAACATCTATTATTTCGCTTTCATAGTTACTTTTGTGCCTCTTTTTTAGCCTTATGACACATCTTGTTATTTTTGTCCATGAAAAAAACCCTTTGACACTTTTTGGACTACTGTACTTTAAGGCTGAAAACATCACTTTGTTTCTGCTTTTTTTTCCTGAAATGACTCCGTAGACCTTATTCCCTTTGAAGACGTATTTCAAAGTTTCAGGAGTTTTTGAAAATAGCTTTGGTTTTAAATTGACATGTCAGGTTTGACAAGGTGAGCAATGTCAGATGGCTCCAGATAAAGTCCCGGGGGTTTTAAAGTTCTTTCCCAAAAGGCAAAGCAATAAGGGACCTGAAAACTCACCAAGGTAATAAAGAGGCTAAAACAAGCTTAAAAATGTCCAAAACTGAATTCTTAGCAAAGCTGTTATGTACAGTGCACTCATTGGTTGTGCCGTCTGACACAATAGCTAACAAGAAATTGACAAACATACTGCTTTTCATTATCAATACCATTAAAAGAAGAAGCATGGAGGACAGCTGGCTGTGAGGAAAACGGGACACGAAAGCCATGAGGTATAATTTTTTTTTTCATATTACGTTTATTATGCTTGGAGAGTCCACCAGAGCATAGAATTGACAAACTCCAAAGTTGGCAAACAACACAAATTTAACAGAGAAATTCAATTCACGTAGCAGGTATTCAATGCAAATCCAATTTATTGGTTTAATTTGTGTTATTTGCCAAATTTTAATCTCTAGTAGTTTTTGTAAAGACTAGTGTTGAGCGATACTTTCCGATATCGGAAAGTATCGGTATCGGAAAGTATCGGCCGATACCGTCACAGTATCGGAATCCAATCCGATACCGATACCCGATCCCAATGCAAGTCAATGGGACGAAAATATCGGAATTAAAATAAACCCTTTATACACTTGTAGGTTCATTCTACATGAAGGAAAACAACTAAGAATATTGTAGGATGTATTGGGGGACGTGGCGGAGATATTAAAGGGACAGAGGTTTAGCCCAATGTAATAGAATAGCAGGATTTTTTATTTTTTTTTATGAAGTTCGGCGTTAGAAAGAATTTGACTATGTTTTTTTTATTTTTTTTATGTCAGATATTGATGTTTCACTACTTCCACGCCCTTCACCTTCTTTTTTACTTCTCCCACGCTTTCTTCTTAATTATCCTCATCATCAGCTTCTTTGACATCAACTTCTTCACCTTATTCATCTTCTTCTTCATCTTCTACCTATTATTTTTTGGGTTACATTGTTCATATTCTTTTTATTTTACTATTATCTTCATCATATTCAACTTCTTCATCATATTCTTATTTGTGACAGGCATTCCCGTAGTTGTTATCTATAAAAGTTTGAAGATTACACCTTCCGTTCTGCCTGTCACAAAACAGTTACATTTGTCCGCGTTCAGTTTGGCCTGCAGCATCAGGCTTTATCCAGGGGCACCACGAGGAGGAACGGACTCACCCCCATACACTGCTTAGTCTTCTTCTGCTTATAATTTAGATAATATTTTTTGCTCTGATATTTAGTGTTATGCTTAATGTTCTTCTGCTCTTTGTTCTGCAGCCTCTTGTTCTTCTGCTTCTCGGTCTTCCAGGTCGTCGTCGTCTCCAGGGTCGTCGTCTCCGGGGTCGTCGTCATCGGGGTGGTCTTCAGGGTCGTCGTCTCCGGGGTCGTCGTCATCGGGGTGGTCTTCGGGGTCATCGTCTCCAGGGTCGTCGTCATCACGGTGGTTGTCGTCTCTGGTGTCGTCGTCATCTTAGGGGTGGTCTTCTGGGTCATTGTGTTTAGTCTCTTGAACTTGGAAATGTAGCAGAAGGTACAAGAAGGCTGAGAAAATGCCGAGAACCAGCTGATGGAACTGGAACTCGGATGGCTACCCGAAGGTCCAAGAGCCAATGGAACTACCGAGGACCAGCTGACGTTACTGGAACCCGGTTACTAAGCAGGAGGTACCTGTGCTGAAAGCACTACCAAGGACCACCTGACGTTGGTGGAACTCGGATACCCAGAGGGAGGCACCTAAGCCAAAGGCTCTGCCCGGAATCAGCTGACGGTACTGGAACCAGGATGGGGAGCAGAAGGTACAAGAGCAAAAGACACTGCCGAGAACCAGCTGACGGTGCTGGAACCCGGATGGGTAGCCGAAGGTCCAAGAGCCAATGGAACTACCGAGGACCAGCTGACGTTACTGGAACCCGGTTACTAAGCAGGAGGTACCCGTGCCTGAAAGCACTACCAAGGACCACCTGACGTTGGTGGAACTCGGATACCAAAGGGAGGCACCTAAGCCAAAGGCTCTGCCCGGAACCAGCTGACGGTACTGGAACCAGGATGGGGAGCAGAAGGTACAAGAGCAAGTGTCTGCGTGGCTTTTGCAGGACACGATGCCGGCTGCACAGCAGGGGAACAGCTGGCGGTGCTGGACCCCACTGACACATTGGCGAGGTGTTTTTCTCTGTGCAGCTAGCACATCTGGGCCCCAACTGGCGGTGTGTTAGAGCCCAGGGTCAGCAGGAGGAGGAGCAGGAGGAGGAGGAGCAGGGGGAGGGGAGTGTAGGCCGAAGCCTGCACTGGCGGCAGCTTTGGGTCTGTTGTGTCTGCGTGGCTTTTGCAGGACACGTTGCCGGCTACACAGCAGGGGAACAGCTGGCGGTGCTGGACCCCACTGACACATTGGCGAGGTGTTTGGCTCTGTGCAGCCAGCACTTCCGGACAGCAACTAGCGTTGTTGGAGCCCGGGCTCTGCAGGTGGAGCAGAGTGTAGGCCGAAGCCTAATTGAACCGATTTCAAAAGTCACCTTTAACCCCCCCTCAGGGGTTACAAAGTAGAAGAGCCACAGCTTATGCAGCAGCAGTGCTGCGCAAGTCAAAGGTTGCTCTTGTAATTTTTCTCCTTGCACACGCTGAATGGAACACGTATAACATTCAGCCCTTTATACAGTCAAACTGTGTAATGGAGGCGCGAGTTCCCTTTGTAATGAGACGCAGCACAGGTGTCAAGAATCCCACCTTGGTGCTGGGTGCAGCCTCCCGAGCGTTGTTATTTGCTGTACAGGAGTCTGCGCTGTCGTGTTATCCCCTGGCCTAGCGCCGTTAGCGCTGCCCATCTTCTGGCATCATGTAATGTCGGCCGGTGCGGTTCGCGATGACCATGAATCCCAGCCCCGCAGTGTCTTAACATTGTTAAAACACTGCGGGGCTGGGATTCAGGGCCTGGCGCAGCACATATGTTGGCCTCTCACACTCGGGTCCTTACACCCGCTTCAGACTGTGCGGCGTCATCTGATCCCTTATCGCATGCCACGGCCATGAAGCCGCACAGTCCGAAGAAGGCGGAAGGAGAGGAGGGACAGGCGAACTGATGCACTGATCCTGCCCATGAATCACACCCTCGCAGTCCCAATAAATAAGACACCGAGGGGCGTTGTGTGGGTCAGGGCGGCCGCAGAGGCGCAGCCAGCCAAACAATGATGCCAGAAGACGGGCAGCGCTACCAAGGGGGTTGCAGCGTGTCATTACAAAGGAAAGTCACACCACCGGGACGGTTAAATGGTCACACAGAGGACACATTTCAGACGTGTTTTCAGTTCCACATGTGCGAGGAGAATACGTTTCTGAGCCACCTTGCACACATGCAGCATTACCGCTGTACAAGGTGGCTGGATAACGTAAAAACGCCTGGGGGAGGGGGGACAGGTTCCCTTCAATTTCAGTTCTTGTGTCTGCGTGGCTTTTGCAGGACACGATGCCGGCTGCACAGCAGGGGAACAGCTGGCGGTGCTGGACCCCACTGACACATTGGCTGGTGTTTTTCTCTGTGCAGCTAGCACATCTGGGCCCCAACTGGCGGTGTGTTAGAGCCCAGGGACAGCAGGAGGAGGAGCAGGAGGAGGAGGAGCAGGGGGAGGGGAGTGTAGGCCGAAGCCTGCACTGGCGGCAGCTTTGGGTCTGTTGTGTCTGCGTGGCTTTTGCAGGACACGTTGCCGGCTACACAGCAGGGGAACAGCTGGCGGTGCTGGACCCCACTGACACATTGGCGAGGTGTTTGGCTCTGTGCAGCCAGCACTTCCGGACAGCAACTAGCGTTGTTGGAGCCCGGGCTCTGCAGGTGGAGCAGAGTGTAGGCCGAAGCCTAATTGAACCGATTTCAAAAGTCACCTTTAACCCCCCCTCAGGGGTTACAAAGTAGAAGAGCCACAGCTTATGCAGCAGCAGTGCTGCGCAAGTCAAAGGTTGCTCTTGTAATTTTTCTCCTTGCACACGCTGAATGGAACACGTATAACATTCAGCCCTTTATACAGTCAAACTGTGTAATGGAGGCGCGAGTTCCCTTTGTAATGAGACGCAGCACAGGTGTCAAGAATCCCACCTTGGTGCTGGGTGCAGCCTCCCGAGCGTTGTTATTTGCTGTACAGGAGTCTGCGCTGTCGTGTTATCCCCTGGCCTAGCGCCGTTAGCGCTGCCCATCTTCTGGCATCATGTAATGTCGGCCGGTGCGGTTCGCGATGACCATGAATCCCAGCCCCGCAGTGTCTTAACATTGTTAAAACACTGCGGGGCTGGGATTCAGGGCCTGGCGCAGCACATATGTTGGCCTCTCACACTCGGGTCCTTACACCCGCTTCAGACTGTGCGGCGTCATCTGATCCCTTATCGCATGCCACGGCCATGAAGCCGCACAGTCCGAAGAAGGCGGAAGGAGAGGAGGGACAGGCGAACTGATGCACTGATCCTGCCCATGAATCACACCCTCGCAGTCCCAATAAATAAGACACCGAGGGGCGTTGTGTGGGTCAGGGCGGCCGCAGAGGCGCAGCCAGCCAAACAATGATGCCAGAAGACGGGCAGCGCTACCAAGGGGGTTGCAGCGTGTCATTACAAAGGAAAGTCACACCACCGGGACGGTTAAATGGTCACACAGAGGACACATTTCAGACGTGTTTTCAGTTCCACATGTGCGAGGAGAATACGTTTCTGAGCCACCTTGCACACATGCAGCATTACCGCTGTACAAGGTGGCTGGATAACGTAAAAACGCCTGGGGGAGGGGGGACAGGTTCCCTTCAATTTCAGTTCTTGTGTCTGCGTGGCTTTTGCAGGACACGTTGCCGGCTGCACAGCAGGAGAACAGCTGGCGGTGCTGGACCCCACTGACACATTGGCTGGTGTTTTTCTCTGTGCAGCTAGCACATCTGGGCCCCAACTGGCGGTGTGTTAGAGCCCAGGGACAGCAGGAGGAGGAGCAGGAGGAGGAGGAGCAGGGGGAGGGGAGTGTAGGCCGAAGCCTGCACTGGCGGCAGCTTTGGGTCTGTTGTGTCTGCGTGGCTTTTGCAGGACACGTTGCCGGCTACACAGCAGGGGAACAGCTGGCGGTGCTGGACCCCACTGACACATTGGCGAGGTGTTTGGCTCTGTGCAGCCAGCACTTCCGGACAGCAACTAGCGTTGTTGGAGCCCGGGCTCTGCAGGTGGAGCAGAGTGTAGGCCGAAGCCTAATTGAACCGATTTCAAAAGTCACCTTTAACCCCCCCTCAGGGGTTACAAAGTAGAAGAGCCACAGCTTATGCAGCAGCAGTGCTGCGCAAGTCAAAGGTTGCTCTTGTAATTTTTCTCCTTGCACACGCTGAATGGAACACGTATAACATTCAGCCCTTTATACAGTCAAACTGTGTAATGGAGGCGCGAGTTCCCTTTGTAATGAGACGCAGCACAGGTGTCAAGAATCCCACCTTGGTGCTGGGTGCAGCCTCCCGAGCGTTGTTATTTGCTGTACAGGAGTCTGCGCTGTCGTGTTATCCCCTGGCCTAGCGCCGTTAGCGCTGCCCATCTTCTGGCATCATGTAATGTCGGCCGGTGCGGTTCGCGATGACCATGAATCCCAGCCCCGCAGTGTCTTAACATTGTTAAAACACTGCGGGGCTGGGATTCAGGGCCTGGCGCAGCACATATGTTGGCCTCTCACACTCGGGTCCTTACACCCGCTTCAGACTGTGCGGCGTCATCTGATCCCTTATCGCATGCCACGGCCATGAAGCCGCACAGTCCGAAGAAGGCGGAAGGAGAGGAGGGACAGGCGAACTGATGCACTCATCCTGCCCATGAATCACACCCTCGCAGTCCCAATAAATAAGACACCGAGGGGCGTTGTGTGGGTCAGGGCGGCCGCAGAGGCGCAGCCAGCCAAACAATGATGCCAGAAGACGGGCAGCGCTACCAAGGGGGTTGCAGCGTGTCATTACAAAGGAAAGTCACACCACCGGGACGGTTAAATGGTCACACAGAGGACACATTTCAGACGTGTTTTCAGTTCCACATGTGCGAGGAGAATACGTTTCTGAGCCACCTTGCACACATGCAGCATTACCGCTGTACAAGGTGGCTGGATAACGTAAAAACGCCTGGGGGAGGGGGGACAGGTTCCCTTCAATTTCAGTTCTTGTGTCTGCGTGGCTTTTGCAGGACACGTTGCCGGCTGCACAGCAGGGGAACAGCTGGCGGTGCTGGACCCCACTGACACATTGGCTGGTGTTTTTCTCTGTGCAGCTAGCACATCTGGGCCCCAACTGGCGGTGTGTTAGAGCCCAGGGACAGCAGGAGGAGGAGCAGGAGGAGGAGGAGCAGGGGGAGGGGAGTGTAGGCCGAAGCCTGCACTGGCGGCAGCTTTGGGTCTGTTGTGTCTGCGTGGCTTTTGCAGGACACGTTGCCGGCTACACAGCAGGGGAACAGCTGGCGGTGCTGGACCCCACTGACACATTGGCGAGGTGTTTGGCTCTGTGCAGCCAGCACTTCCGGACAGCAACTAGCGTTGTTGGAGCCCGGGCTCTGCAGGTGGAGCAGAGTGTAGGCCGAAGCCTAATTGAACCGATTTCAAAAGTCACCTTTAACCCCCCCTCAGGGGTTACAAAGTAGAAGAGCCACAGCTTATGCAGCAGCAGTGCTGCGCAAGTCAAAGGTTGCTCTTGTAATTTTTCTCCTTGCACACGCTGAATGGAACACGTATAACATTCAGCCCTTTATACAGTCAAACTGTGTAACGGAGGCGCGAGTTCCCTTTGTAATGAGACGCAGCACAGGTGTCAAGAATCCCACCTTGGTGCTGGGTGCAGCCTCCCGAGCGTTGTTATTTGCTGTACAGGAGTCTGCGCTGTCGTGTTATCCCCTGGCCTAGCGCCGTTAGCGCTGCCCATATTCTGGCATCATGTAATGTCGGCCGGTGCGGTTCGCGATGACCATGAATCCCAGCCCCGCAGTGTCTTAACATTGTTAAAACACTGCGGGGCTGGGATTCAGGGCCTGGCGCAGCACATATGTTGGCCTCTCACACTCGGGTCCTTACACCCGCTTCAGACTGTGCGGCGTCATCTGATCCCTTATCGCATGCCACGGCCATGAAGCCGCACAGTCCGAAGAAGGCGGAAGGAGAGGAGGGACAGGCGAACTGATGCACTGATCCTGCCCATGAATCACACCCTCGCAGTCCCAATAAATAAGACACCGAGGGGCGTTGTGTGGGTCAGGGCGGCCGCAGAGGCGCAGCCAGCCAAACAATGATGCCAGAAGACGGGCAGCGCTACCAAGGGGGTTGCAGCGTGTCATTACAAAGGAAAGTCACACCACCGGGACGGTTAAATGGTCACACAGAGGACACATTTCAGACGTGTTTTCAGTTCCACATGTGCGAGGAGAATACGTTTCTGAGCCACCTTGCACACATGCAGCATTACCGCTGTACAAGGTGGCTGGATAACGTAAAAACGCCTGGGGGAGGGGGGACAGGTTCCCTTCAATTTCAGTTCTTGTGTCTGCGTGGCTTTTGCAGGACACGTTGCCGGCTGCACAGCAGGGGAACAGCTGGCGGTGCTGGACCCCACTGACACATTGGCTGGTGTTTTTCTCTGTGCAGCTAGCACATCTGGGCCCCAACTGGCGGTGTGTTAGAGCCCAGGGACAGCAGGAGGAGGAGCAGGAGGAGGAGGAGCAGGGGGAGGGGAGTGTAGGCCGAAGCCTGCACTGGCGGCAGCTTTGGGTCTGTTGTGTCTGCGTGGCTTTTGCAGGACACGTTGCCGGCTACACAGCAGGGGAACAGCTGGCGGTGCTGGACCCCACTGACACATTGGCGAGGTGTTTGGCTCTGTGCAGCCAGCACATCTGGGCCCCAACTGGCGGTGTTAGTGCCCAGGGTCAGCAGGAGGAGCAGGGGGAGCGGAGTGTAGGCCGAAGCCTGCACTGGAGCAAGTTGAAAGGAAACCTTTAACCCCCCCCCCAGGCGTTTGTAGCTGGAAGAGCCATCGTGTACAGCACTAATGCTGGAAAAGGTAAACTTAGCTCTTTTAATTATGGTCCTTGCAGATGCTGAACCTAACACTTATGAAATGTGTCCCCTCACAGCGTTCAACCGTCCGGTCGGTGGAACTTTCCTTTGTCATGTGACGCAGCACAGCCGTCATTTTTACCCCCTTGTCGCCGTGCGCCGCCTCCTCAGCGTTGTTTGAATCTGTCCCGGAGCCTGCGCTGTTAGGTTACCCCTTGGCCATGCACACATTTTGCGCTGCCCGTCTTCTGACATCATTTGCTGTCAGGCTGGCTGCGCCTGTGCGGGTGCGCTGTCCGAGATTCAGCCTCGCGGTGTCGTCTAATGTAATCCCACCGCGGGCCTGGGATCCGTGTCCATGCGCAGTGCATATCCTCGCCTCTCACTCCCCTCCCTACGGCTTCTAAAGACTGTGCGGTGTCACGGCCGTGGCATGCTATTAGGGACCAGCTGACACCGAACAGTCTTTAGAAGCCGTAGGGAGGGGAGTGAGAGGCGAGGATATGCACTGCGCATGGACACGGATCCCAGGCCCGCGGTGGGATTACATTAGACGACACCGCGAGGCTGAATCTCGGACAGCGCACCCGCACAGGCGCAGCCAGCCTGACAGCAAATGATGTCAGAAGACGGGCAGCGCAAAATGTGTGCATGGCCAAGGGGTAACCTAACAGCGCAGGCTCCGGGACAGATTCAAACAACGCTGAGGAGGCGGCGCACGGCGACAAGGGGGTAAAAATGACGGCTGTGCTGCGTCACATGACAAAGGAAAGTTCCACCTACCGGACGGTTGAACGCTGTGAGGGGACACATTTCATAAGTGTTAGGTTCAGCATATGCAAGGAGCACCACGAAAAGAGGCACTTTTTCCCTTTGCATCATTACTGCTGCACAAGGTGGCTCCTTCAGTAACAAACGCATGGGGGGGGGGGGGACAGGTTCCCTTAAATTTAACTTGTTGTGCCTGCGTGGTGGTCGCAGTACACGTTGCCGTATACACAGCAGGGGAACAGCTGGCGGTGCTGAACCCCAATAACAGAGGAGGGACTGTTGACTGTGCGTACAGCACTTCTGGACGGCAACTGGCGGTGTTGGAGCCCAGGGACAGGTGGAGGAGGAGGAGGTTGGAGGAGGTAGGAGGGATTGCCACACACACAGCAGGGGAACAGCTGACGTTACTGAACCCCAATAACAGAGGAGGGACTGTTGACTGTGCGTACAGCACTTCTGGACGGCAACTGGCGGTGTTGGAGCCCAGGGACAGGTGGAGGAGGAGGAGGTTGGAGGAGGTAGGAGGGATTGCCACACACACAGCAGGGGAACAGCTGACGTTACTGAACCCCAATAACAGAGGAGGGACTGTTGACTGTGCGTACAGCACTTCTGGACGGCAACTGGCGGTGTTGGAGCCCAGGGACAGGTGGAGGAGGAGGAGGTTGGAGGAGGTAGGAGGGATTGCCACACACACAGCAGGGGAACAGCTGACGTTACTGAACCCCAATAACAGAGGAGGGACTGTTGACTGTGCGTACAGCACTTCTGGACGGCAACTGGCGGTGTTGGAGCCCAGGGACAGGTGGAGGAGGAGGAGGTTGGAGGAGGTAGGAGGGATTGCCACACACACAGCAGGGGAACAGCTGACGTTACTGAACCCCAATAACAGAGGAGGGACTGTTGACTGTGCGTACAGCACTTCTGGACGGCAACTGGCGGTGTTGGAGCCCAGGGACAGGTGGAGGAGGAGGAGGTTGGAGGAGGTAGGAGGGATTGCCACACACACAGCAGGGGAACAGCTGACGTTACTGAACCCCAATAACAGAGGAGGGACTGTTGACTGTGCGTACAGCACTTCTGGACGGCAACTGGCGGTGTTGGAGCCCAGGGACAGGTGGAGGAGGAGGAGGTTGGAGGAGGTTGGAGGAGGTAGGAGGGATTGCCACACACACAGCAGGGGAACAGCTGACGTTACTGAACCCCAATAACAGAGGAGGGACTGTTGACTGTGCGTACAGCACTTCTGGACGGCAACTGGCGGTGTTGGAGCCCAGGGACAGGTGGAGGAGGAGGAGGTTGGAGGAGGTAGGAGGGATTGCCACACACACAGCAGGGGAACAGCTGACGTTACTGAACCCCAATAACAGAGGAGGGACTGTTGACTGTGCGTACAGCACTTCTGGACGGCAACTGGCGGTGTTGGAGCCCAGGGACAGGTGGAGGAGGAGGAGGTTGGAGGAGGTTGGAGGAGGTAGGAGGGATTGCCACACACACAGCAGGGGAACAGCTGACGTTACTGAACCCCAATAACAGAGGAGGGACTGTTGACTGTGCGTACAGCACTTCTGGACGGCAACTGGCGGTGTTGGAGCCCAGGGACAGGTGGAGGAGGAGGAGGTTGGAGGAGGTAGGAGGGATTGCCACACACACAGCAGGGGAACAGCTGACGTTACTGAACCCCAATAACAGAGGAGGGACTGTTGACTGTGCGTACAGCACTTCTGGACGGCAACTGGCGGTGTTGGAGCCCAGGGACAGGTGGAGGAGGAGGAGGTTGGAGGAGGTTGGAGGAGGTAGGAGGGATTGCCACACACACAGCAGGGGAACAGCTGACGTTACTGAACCCCAATAACAGAGGAGGGACTGTTGACTGTGCGTACAGCACTTCTGGACGGCAACTGGCGGTGTTGGAGCCCAGGGACAGGTGGAGGAGGAGGAGGTTGGAGGAGGTTGGAGGAGGTAGGAGGGATTGCCACACACACAGCAGGGGAACAGCTGACGTTACTGAACCCCAATAACAGAGGAGGGACTGTTGACTGTGCGTACAGCACTTCTGGACGGCAACTGGCGGTGTTGGAGCCCAGGGACAGGTGGAGGAGGAGGAGGTTGGAGGAGGTTGGAGGAGGTAGGAGGGATTGCCACACACACAGCAGGGGAACAGCTGACGTTACTGAACCCCAATAACAGAGGAGGGACTG
The DNA here is from genome assembly GCF_051348905.1 of Ranitomeya variabilis. Taxonomy (NCBI): domain Eukaryota; kingdom Metazoa; phylum Chordata; class Amphibia; order Anura; family Dendrobatidae; genus Ranitomeya; species Ranitomeya variabilis. The sequence goes on along the minus strand of NC_135237.1, from coordinate 528,732,757 downwards.
TTGACTGTGCGTACAGCACTTCTGGACGGCAACTGGCGGTGTTGGAGCCCAGGGACAGGTGGAGGAGGAGGAGGTTGGAGGAGGTAGGAGGGATTGCCACACACACAGCAGGGGAACAGCTGACGTTACTGAACCCCAATAACAGAGGAGCGACTGTTGACTGTGCGTACAGCACTTCTGGACGGCAACTAGCGGTGTTGGAGCCCAGGGGCAGGTGGAAAAGCAGAGGAACACAATGTAGGCCGAAGCCTGAGAAAGTCGAAAGGGAACCTTTAACCCCCCCCCCAAGGCGTTTGTAGCTGAAAGAGCCAGCTTGTGCAGCACAGAAGATGCAAAAGGAAAAGGTGGCTCTTTTCATCATGCTCCTTGCAAACACAGAACTAAACACTTATAAAATGTGTCCCCTGAAGCCGTGAAACCGTCCCGGAGGTGGGACTTTCCTTCGTAATATGACGCAGCACAGCCATCATTACTACCCCCCCGCCGCCGTGCCCCGGCTCCTCAGCGTTGTTTGATTCCGTCCCGGAGCCTGCGCTGTTATGTTATCCCGTGGCCAGGCACACTTAGCGCTGCCCATCTTCTGACATCATTTGGTGTCAGGCTGGCTGCGCCTGTGCGGCCGCGCTGGCCGAGAGCCCGCCTCGCAGTGTCTTCTGATGTAATCCCACTGGGGGCCTGGGATCCATGGCCATGCGCAGTGCATATCCTCGCCTCTCACTCCCCTCCCTACGGCTTCTTTTTCAGACTGTGCGGTGTCACGGCCGTGGCATGCTATTAGGGACCAGCTGACACCGAACAGTCTGAAGAAGCCATAGGGAGATGAGTGAGAGGTGGAGGTTCAGATATGCACTGCGCATGTCCATAGATCCCAGGCCCCCAGTGGGATTAAATCAGAAGACACTGCGAGGCGGGCTCTCGGCCAGCGTGGCCACACAGGCGCAGCCAGCCTGACACCAAATGATGCCAGAAGACGGGCAGCGCTAAGTGTGCCTGGCCACGGGATAACATAACAGCGCAGGCTCCGGGACGGAATCAAACAACGCTGAGGAGCCGGGGCGCGGCGCCGGGGGGGTAGGAATGACGGCTGTGCTGCGTCATATTACGAAGGAAAGTCCCACCTCCGGGACGGTTTTACGGTATCAGTGGACACATTTTATAAGTGTTAAGTTTTGCGTGTGCAAGGAGCAAAACCAAAATAGCTACCTTTTTCCTTGTGCAGCATTACTGCTGCACAAGGTGGCTCTTTCAGTAACAAACGCCTTGGGGGGGGGGGGGACAGATTCCCTTACATTTCAGTTGTTGTGTCAGCGTGGCGGTCGCATGACACATTGCCGGCTACACAGCTGGGGATCAGCTGACGTTACTGAAACCCAATAACACTGGGTCGTATGTTTTGACTGTGCAGACGGCACGTCTGAGCCTCAACTGGCGGTGTTGGAGCCCAGGAATTTAAGTTCAGGTGGTAGAAAGATGAACACAACAGGAGACCTGGATAACGTATACAGTGACCTAATTATTTAATCAGGAGGAGGAGTGGCAAATTCCTGCGAGATCCAGGCCTTGTTCATTTTCAGAAAAGTAAGCCGGTCAACGTTATCGGAGGATAGTCGCATGCGACGGTCAGTTAGTACACCACCTGCAGCACTAAAGACACGTTCCGATAATACACTGGCCGCAGGGCAAGACAGCACCTCCAATGCATACTGGCTTAGCTCTGGCCATGTATCCAGCTTTGAGACCCAAAACTTGAAAGGGGAAGAGCCGTCTGGGAGTACAGCAAGAGGGCAAGACATGTAGTCTGTCACCATCTGACGGAACCGTTGCCTCCTGCTGACTGGAGCCGTCTGTGATGGTGTAGACTTTTGTGGGGGGCACACAAAACTGTGCCACAGTTGGGCCATACTGGTCTTGCCTTGGGCAGAGGCACTGCTTCTGCTCCCTCTTTGTGCAGAGCCTCCACCACTGCCTGGACGCACTGAGCTGCTTTGGAATGCAGTAGCAGCACTTCTCTCAGTTGGAATGGAGAAGATGATGGAACTGACCAGTGTGTCTTGGTACTCCCGCATTTTTCGCTCCCGGTTCAACGGTGTGATGAGGCTTTCTACGTTGTCCCGGTAGCGAGGATCGAGGAGGGTGAACACCCAATAATCAGACATGTTGAGAATGTGGTCGATGCGGCGGTCGTTTCTCAGGCACTGCAGCATGTAATCCACCATGTGCTGCAGACTGCCAACTGCCCAAGAAACGCTGTCCCCAGCTGGAGGCGTGATCTCTGCCTGCTCGTCATCACCCCACCCTCGCTGTACACACTGAGTACTGGACAATTGTGTAACTCCCTCCTCTGGACGGATGTCTTCCTCCTCCATTGACTCCTCCTCATCCTCCTCACAAACTGTCCCCTGCCTACGCGTTTGTGAGGAACCACGTGGCGCTGACTGTCCAGAAGATGATGGAAGTGGTGAATCCTCATCCTCCACCTCTTCCACAACATCATCCCTTAGCGCTTGCAGTGATTTTTCAAGCAGGCAGATAAGGGGGACAGTCATGCTGACTAGTGCATCATCTGCACTCGCCATCCGCGTGGAATAATCAAAGGGACGCAAAACCTGGCAGACATCCTTCATAGTGGCCCACTCTGTGGTTGTGAAGTCTGTACGGCGCTGACTGCGACTTTTTTGCGCCTGATACAGCTGGTACTCCATTACAGCTTGCTGCTGCTCACACAACCGCTCCAACATATGTAACGTGGAATTCCACCTGGTAGGTAGGTCACATATGATGCGATGTTCCGGCAGGCGGTGTCGGCGCTGCAGAGCCGCAATGCGCGCTTTTGCCATGCTGGAACGCCGCAAGTGAGCACACTCTAGGCGGACCTTGTGCAGCAGTGCATCAAGATCCGGATAGTCCCTCAAAAAACTCTGCACGACCAAATTGAGCACATGTGCCAGACATGGGATGTGAGTGAGGTTGCCGAGGCCCAGGGCTGCCACCAGATTTCGGCCATTATCACACACTACCATGCCTGGCTGGAGATTCGCTGGCTCAAACCACACATCGCTCTCCTGCTTGATGGCATTCCAGAGCTCCTGCGCTGTGTGGCTACGATTCCCCAAAAAAATTAATTTCAAGACGGCCTGTTGACGTTTGGCCACGGCTGTGCTCATGTCGGTCGTAACAGGTACACGTTCATCACGGGTCCATGTGGAGGTGGACTGTGACGGCTCCTGCAGCGATGATTCTGAGGAACTGGTGTAAGAGGAGGAGTCAATGCGTACAGAATGGATTCCTGCAATCCTTGGAGTGGGCAGGACACGTCCTGCGCCACTCGCACGGTCTGTACCCGGCTCAACTACATTAACCCAATGGGCAGTGAGGGAAAGGTATCGCCCCTGTCCATGTTGACTGGTCCACGCATCGGTGGTGAGGTGGACCTTGCTACTGACGGCGTTCAGTAGCGCGTGTTTTATGTGTCCCTCCACATGCTTGTGCAGGGCAGGGACGGCTTGCCTGCTGAAGTAAAAGCGGCTGGGCACATTGTACTGTGGGACTGCCAATGACATCAAGTCACGGAAGCTGTCAGTCTCCACCAGCCTGAATGACAGCATTTCCAGTGACAGAAGTTTGGCAATGCCTGCAGTCAGAGCCTGTGCTCGTGGGTGGTTTGACGAGAAAGGCCGCCTTTTCTCCCATGCCTGTACTACCGATGGCTGTAGACTGGGCTGGGAGTGTGTGGATGACTGGGAAAGTGGTGCTGCGGGTGGAATGACAGCGGGTCTCTGGACAACAGGGCCAGAGGTTCTTCCACGGCGATCCTGGGAGGAAGCCGAACCAGCTGCGTGTGAGCTAGAGGAAGAGGCAACACGAGCTGAAGAGGTGGTAGCTGCCGCTGTTGGTTGGCCTAGCTCTTCAGTGTGTTTGTCTAACTCCGCCGGGTGCCTGTTGCGCACATGTTTCCACATGTTGGAGGTATTGAGGTTGGCGACTTTTTGACCTCTTTTGATTTTTTGATGACACACCTTGCATCTGACATAGCAAATGTCATCTGCAACTGGGTCAAAAAAGGACCAGGCACTGCAAGTCTTGGGAGCCCCCCTTTTGACTTTTGGAAGAGACATGCTCCTTACGGGTGCCAAAGCGGAGGCTGCAGGATCCGCAGTCTTCCCCCTCCCTCTCCCTCTTTGGGCCGTACGGGGAATCTCTTCCTCAGAGCTGCTCCCACCACCTTCCTGTCCCTGACGCCAAGATGGGTCAAGGACCTCATCATCTACACTACCCTCTGCCCCCAACTGCTCCTCCTGGGTAGTCTCAGCAGCAGAGCACGCACCAGTAAGTGGCACCTGAGTGTCATCATCAGCTGATGCGGCCTGCGAGGTGGTGACCGGAGCCACTGGCCCACCCGCCTCTTCAGAGGAAGACAGAAAAAGCGGTTGGGCATCACTGCACCCTGCCTCTTCTTCCATTTCTCCAATGCTGCTTGGCTGGCCCCCTGTTTCCAAGCCAAGAGATGATTCAGAGAACAGAAGTAGAGACTGCTCCTGTCCTGGGATCTCTGTCTGCCTGGGCAATTTTGCAGGTGGTGAAGAGACAGATGGCTGCTCTCCAGTGCTCTGTGTCTGAGAGGATGTGGCACTAATGGAAGTTGATGCATTAGCTGCCATCCATCCCACAACGGCTTCAATTTGGTCTTCACGCAGCAGCGGTGTACGGCGCTCGGCGACAAAGCTGCGCATGAACGACTGTTCCCTTGTGAAAGTGGGTGCTGATGACTCACCGGTGCCCGCAGCAGGCACAGAATCCCCACGTCCCCTCCCTGCTCCGCGCCCACGCCCACGCCCACGTGCCTTACTCACTGCCTTCTTCATCTTGGTTGACTGATAAAGATAAGCAGAAAAGTACTAACGGCTTTGTGTGCTTATTCCTGAGCAACTCCTCCTAACAGGTATAAGACACACTAATTTTCTAAAGTGTGGACTAGACTTGAATATGAGCTAATGTGGCCTACACAAATGTAAAGTGGTGTGTAACTGGTGTGTTTGGTGAACTTTATTATTTATTTATTTTTTTGGGGCTGAACTGACAACGGATAGAGCTGCAATCACACGGAGACCGTGCAGACAGCCGTAAACGGCGCTGCAAGGCCCAAAAACGCTCCTCTACTTTATCCTATGTAGTGTTTTTCCACAAATTAGCTGGAGACGGGTGGAAAGACACTAATAGGATTTTTTAAAATAAATTAGCAGCAGACTACACTACTTTGAAAAAAAAGAAAATTGATTTGGCGGTATGACGCAGTGAAAAACCCTGAGCTGCAGACAACCAGGCTACGGCTGCTCACAGACTACAGGGCGAGCTGCAGTCACACGGAGACCGTGCAGACAGCCGTAAACGGCGCTGCAAGGCCCAAAAACCCTCCTCTACTTTATCCTATGTAGTGTTTTTCCACAAATTAGCTGGAGACGGGTGGAAAGACACTAATAGGATTTTTTAAAATAAATTAGCAGCAGACTACACTACTTTGAAAAAAAAGAAAATTGATTTGGCGGTATGACGCAGTGAAAAACCCTGAGCTGGAGACAACCAGGCTATAGCTGCTCACAGATTACAGGGCGAGCTGCAGTCACACGGAGACCGTGCAGACAGCCGTAAACGGCGCTGCAAGGCCCAAAAACCCTCCTCTACTTTATCCTATGTAGTGTTTTTCCACAAATTAGCTGGAGACGGGTGGAAAGACACTAATAGGAATTTTTGGAAAAAATGTGCAGCAGCCTGCACTACTTCAAAAAAAAAAAAAAAAAGGACAGTATGAGGCAATGAACCACCCTCCCTGAACTGAATACAACCAGCTATGGATGGCCTATGTGGCTGCACTCAGACTAGAGAGTGGGCTGCACTCACACACACACACACAGAGAGACCTTGCAGATCGCTGTGAAAACAGCGCTACAAGGCAAAAGGAAGGTGAATAGTAGGTGAACACAGCGGTTGCTAAATTAGCCTTTGGAAAGCACAAAGAAGCAAATCGCTATCTCTAAACTGTCCCTCAGTCAGCAAACAGCGTCCTGTCACTAACTGAATTCACAGCAGAGTGATCGCAAAATGGCGCCAGCGACTTTTAAACTGCATCATGACATCATTTCAGCAGCCAATCACAGCCATGCCAGTAGTTTCATGCCCTCCATGCTGAACAGGATGTGCCCACACTTGAAATCATTCTCATTGGCTGAATTTCTGCATTTTGAATCTGGGAACTTCCGATTCCGGTATCCGATACGCGGCAAGTATCGGAATCCCGGTATCGGAATTCCGATACCGCTAGTATCGGCCGATACCCGATACTTGCGGTATCGGAATGCTCAACACTAGTAAAGACATTAGGCTTTAACTTTCACGTTTTCAAGTCTTGAGCATTATTGGAAGTTTCTCCCATTAGCATAATCTACGCTGTTGTGAGCAATAGACAGATACAACCTTCAAATATAAGACTTTTAATCTACAAATAGACTTCCAAAGAAATCAAGTCTTCCCACAATGATTATTTATTTGACTTTTCATCTTTTTATGCTCAGATAGTACAGTTTAGCTTGTGACAATCATTTTAAGCTGAACAATTTGTAGCAAACGTTCTATAAATATGAGAAAACCTTGACAGCTTTGCTTGGATTCCTTCTTCCGCTCAAGTTCTTCAAAGAGCTGATTAATTCAGAATGTGTTTTTTTTCCTCTCACTTTTATTTGTAATGTACATGCCCTTGAATACTTTTCATCATATTATTCTATATTATTCCCTTGCCAAAGAAATGACATTCCTAAGCTGATTTATACCACTGTGCTTCTGAGTCAAGGCTGAGGCCCGACGTATGTATTTCCGAGGAGGCAAGGTGTATTAAATTCAATCTTCATGTTGTCACACTTTAGAAGCTAAACTTTAGCATGTAACCTATTTACTCCCTGTTTGATACCATCACACTATCACGCTAAGCTTTGAATAACAATTATATGAAGCCTTGCCAAGGATATTGTATTTTTTAATAAGCTTGTAGAGTTTTCCATTTTCTTTTTGTATCAGCACAATAAGGTAGCTGGCTGGCTGGAGACTTAGACGATAATGCCTGAATAATTTTCTGCCAGAATATAGTTTTCCTATCATAACTCTATTGTAATTGAACATTTGTTAATTTTCAGTGCAAAAAATACCACAAAAAAATAATTTTAGTTATGTCCTATATTGCTGTTCCACAACATTCGTACTATCTGGTATTGGAGCTCTAAAATGTTATAGAAAACCTGACACCATTTTTTTTGCTTACAACACCATCACCTTTAATATAGCGTGATTGGGGTTCCTACAACCCCTTTATTTAATTAGATGTGCCCCTGCAAATCTCCAAAATGGTGTTTTGTACAAGTCCATTGCTGCTTGTGAATTACGTGGTCCAGTTCGTTGGGTGAATCCAGATTGCGATCACCGCCACCCCGGTCCTTACAAATGCTGCCTTTACTTTGTGGATGTAAATGGGTGACTTCTCTATGTCACCCACATGGTGCCTGAAGTCTCACATCGGCGCAGTGGAATCAGACCAGCAGAACAGTCACGTCACGAGCTCCCTGGTTGTTCAATAGGGCAGAGTGAGGTGCGCCTGTGCAGCTTTCTGATTCAACGGTGAAGGCGCGAGACTTGAAGCACTGTGTAGATGACATATAGATGTCATCCACTTACAACCAGAGAGAAGAGGAGGCGTTTGAAGGGGCCGTGGTGAAAAAACTGGTGTTAGGTTCCCTTTAAAGAAAATAAGGCTGAGTGCAAATATATTGCTATTCATAAACAACAGTTATGAGGTTTGTGGATAAAAAAATACTTTAAAAGAATCTGTCAATATTTATTTTAACCCATCTGAGTGCAACATGGTATAAAGGCAAATATCCTGATTCCAGCAATGTATCATCTACAGAGATTTATCTGCTGCAGATCTTTCAGTTCTTTGCATGTTTTATATAACCCCGCCCACCACCACTTTTTGGGAGCTTTTTGTATCCACTGTGCATAGACAAAAAGCTACTAATCAGTGGTTGGGGCGGGGTTATACAGAGCTAAAAAAAAATGGAGGACTAAATGGCAGCATGATGTTAACTAGTCCTCTAGTGATAATCTCCTGCTGATAAATCAGTGCTCTTATTAAATCTAAAGCATGCAGACTAGTAAGTGACACATGGCTGGAATGAGGGTCTCTATCTCAACATTTTGCTGCTCTCAGATTAGGTGTGGCAATAATCTGGTGACATATTTCCTTTAATAGCCCAGTGCAACATTTATCAATAAGGCATGAATGTACAAAGCATGTAATGGAAGTGGAGAGAGGTCAGCTCACCAACATGAATCCTCCAGGTGCAAGGAACTCTTTTAACAACAAAAAAATACATTCCAGCTCCAGGATGGGTTAAAAGGATTTCTTTGTTTATTTAGTAAAGGTTAAAATAGCATGGTACTAGGCATAGTAACACAGAGGAAAAGTAACACGTTTCAGCTGAGCTCAATGTATAGATATTTGTAAATACAGCATCAAAAACTATGCATCTCTATGGTTACAGACTACAAACAAACCCCATGTAGTCTGATTCAGCAGTAGTTAGTTACCCAACTCCTTTTTACTTGATAATCTACAGATAGGAGACAATTCATAAACACATTACTGCTTGAATAGACTCTACACAGAGTTAGTTTGTAACTATGTAGTGATTCTTATGTTTGTATAGGTACAATTTGAATAAAAGTTAGAACTTTTTTTATTTAAGACTTTTTTTTAAAAATAACAACTCTTTTTAAATTCACGAAAGCTAGTGAAAAATATTTGTATAGATTATACATTGTCAGTCCTTGACGTAGCTATGGCCAACTGGACCGAGGGGAAATTGTCTGTGGCAAAAAAATGTTAAATGTGCATTTTTAAAAACATAAGATTTTAAAAAAAGACACTAAAATTTATTGAATTTTAATTGAAATCATTTCTTAAAAATGTGTTGTCAATGTTTGTTTCTTTATAAACTAGAATAATTCGAAATCTGCTCATACGATAATTTGCATTTACTTGTATTAAAAACGCAATTCATTGATTTACTTTTTAGATGCTTCAATCTTTTTTAATTACAAAAAGTAAATTAGAAAGCCACAACTTAAAAATATTGCATGTCTCTACTCTAATTTACTTTACTTGAAGACAAGCATCTTTTCTCGCTCCCCATAGATTATGTAAATGTGAAATGAAAAAAATATAAGAACATGTTGGACAGATAAATGTGACACGTTATAAGGTCAATGGCTTTAATGTCAACAAGTATATTGTGAGTCATTGCAGAGGAAGATGAATCACCCAGAATAACAGTGATTGATCCCGTTCCTTGTTGACACTTGAACATCAACAAGTTATTTTTCTTGATTATACCTTAATAAGTTTATTCAGTAAAATAAAAATTATAATTAGGACCTTAAAATATGGGTAGCCTGAAAATACATACACAGTGGCATGTAAAAGTTTGGGCACCCTTGGTCAAAGCTACAGTTATTGTGAACAGTTAACCAAGTTGAACATGAAATGATCTTTAAAAGGCCTAACGTTAAAGATGACACATTTATTTTTTATTTTAGGCAAACAACTGTATACATTGTCATTTTTTACATTTAAAAAATTACAAAAAGGAAAATATGCTGATGCAAAAGTTTGGGCACCCTTGAACATCTGTGTACTTAGATAACTTTAACCAAGGTTTCAGATTTGAATTAGCCAGTTAAGGTCATGGCTTGTTTGCTATCATTGTTAGGAAATGCCAGGTGATGCAAATTTCCCAGCTTCATATAAACTCAGCCTTCTCTAACCACGTGCCAAAACCCCCCCCCAAAAAACAGCAGCTGTCTAGCATTCTGAAAATACAAATGGTAAAGCAAGAGAAGGCTGTAAACAAGGCATTTTAAAGTTGTCATTTCTTCAGTTCAAAATGTAATTAAGAAAGGGCAGTTAACAGGAATAGTGGAGGTCAAGAAAAGATCTGGAAGACCAAGCAAAATTTCTGTGTGAGCTTCTAGCAGTTTTGCTACAGAGGCAAATTAAAACCCCCTCTTCACTGGAAAATGCCTTCAGAAAGATTTAGCAGACTCTGGAGTTGTGGTACATTGTTCTACTGTTCAGAGACACCTGCACAAATATGGCCTTTATGGACCAGTCATCAGAAGAAAACCTCTTCTGCATACTCATCATAAAATTGAGCATCAGAAGGGTGCAAAAGAACATCTGAACAAGCCTGATGCATTTTAGAAACAAGTCCTGTGGGCTGTTTATAGTATATCTCCATTATATATCATAACCACTGAATAAATGAGGATTATACCACTCGTACTCCCATCTATAAAGAAAAGGCAGCCTTGCCTATGTCAGAAATAGAAAGGTGGCTGCACATATATGGCTCTCTCTATTCCTTTCATTGGGAGCTCCAGAAATTCCTGAGCCTATTGATAAGCCATGAATAACCCAGATGGGAAGTATCATCATTAAACAGACCAAGTAATACCATCATCTAAATTTAACAAAAATATAGTTGGGCAATGGTTTATTTAATGGTGATCACAGGTCACAAGACACAAGAAACAGAGTTGAAATCTGGTTTTATAACTCTGCCATATATACTCGTGTATATGCCAAGTTTTTCAGCACTTTTTTTGTACTGAAAATGCCCACTCGGCTTATACACGAGTTAATTGTCCCTGAAAGCTGGCGGGGAGGGGGAGCGGTGGAGCAGCGGGTTACAGGGGCAGGAGCCAACTGCTGTGGCTAAAGCCTGTGCCACCTGTAATAGCACACAGTGACACCCGCATCTGCCGGATTCAATCACACATCCTACTCACCTTCCTGTGGACCCTCACTGCATCTCCTCCCGGCACCAGCAGCTCTTAATGTGCCAAGAGATCACTTGGCCCAGCTCATTAAGGTAATGAATATGCATGCATCTCCACTCCCAGAGGCATGGAGTGAATATTCATTACCTCAATGAGCGGGGTCAAGTGATCGCTCGGCACAGGAAGAGCTGCTGGCCCAGAACGAGATGCTGCGAGGGTGCACAGAAAGGTGAGTAGGATGTTTGCATTTTTTTAATAGGAACCATGCAGACAAGGATGGGGGATCAGGAGCCATGCATAAAGGGATGGTGACAGGGGAGCAAAGCATACCAGGACCGGAGGGGGGAGCCATGCATACCAGGACAGGAGGGGAAGCCATGCATGCAAGGACAGGGACCGGGGAGCCATGCTTACAGGGATGGGGGAGCCATTCATGCAAGGATGAGATGGGTAGCCATGCATATCAGTATAGGGATGAGGGGAAAATGCATACCCGGCTTATGCTCGAGTCAGGTTTACCCAGTTTTTCATGGCAAAATTAGGTGCATCGGCTTATGCTCGGGTTGGCTTATACTCTAGTATATACGGTAAGTTATTTTGCTGTAGCTTTAAAGGGTAAAGTTCAATGTTATGTTACATTAGTAATGTCCAGTTATGCTCCACCTTATCATCATTTATCATCATTTATGCAAGAAAAAGAAAAAATCCATAGATCGATGATTGTTTTAAAGAATTTATTCCAAGTTTTGAAATTATTCACTAGGCATATACCCTATTGCTCGAAGTCTGACCATTGAGACTCCAACTGATCCCAAGAAGGACCCTCTGAAATTATCAAAAGGAATAGATGAGAGATCAGCCATCCACACTAGGGTTGAACGACTTTTGCTTTTTTAGGATCGAGTTGGGTTTTTTGAAACCCGACCTTCTCGAAAGTCGGATCGCGTGAAATCGGCCAATTCTACTGTAAAGTCGGGTTCCGGAACGGAACACGAAACCCAATGCAAGTCAATGTGGATTATTTTTTACATTCACTTAATATATCTCTCTCTCTCTCTCTCCTCCATGCAAAGCATATGTTGTCTTTGACTGCGGAAATCACTGCAGCCCAAACGGTAATATGGCTCTATGACGCCGCAGAAACCAGGCCGGAACCTATGTCATCACGCTGCCCACACTCCTTAATTGGCTGAAAAAATGGCGGGGAAGGCGTCATACAAAACGCGACTTTGGCGCCAAGATCGCCGACCACGTGGCCGATCCCACGCTGGAGTCGAGTCGGGTTTCATGAAACCCGACTTTGCCAAAAGTCGGCGACTTTTGAATATGAACGATCCGTTTCGCTCAACACCACACCATCGTCACAATAATTCTCTATGAGACTGCTGAAAACTGTGAATATAGCACCAAACTACCAAAGTTCCAGCAACTCAGAATAAATAGAATTTGGGTGCATAAGCTCGGCTCCATCACCATTCAGGTGTGGATCTTCAGAGCTCTGTTCTTGGAATTGGTATGGGTTCTCGCATTCAGGAGGTTATAGAATAACTGAAAAGTAAAAGCAAACTTTTTAAAGTCTTAGTTACATAATTATGTAATAAAATAGTTAAGGCAGTTGAAAAGAAGACAAATGTTCTTCAAGTTCAACTGAAGAATCTTAGAAGGTAAAGGGAAGGAGTCAACTCCAAAAGAGCTAATCTTTCCCTCCTAATATCAAATCTCAATCCACTGGCTCAAACATTAAGAATTTCATGAAACCCGACTTTGCCAAAAGTCGGCGACTTTTGAATATGAACGATCCGTTTCGCTCAACACCACACCATCGTCACAATAATTCTCTATGAGACTGCTGAAAACTGTGAATATAGCACCAAACTACCAAAGTTCCAGCAACTCAGAATAAATAGAATTTGGGTGCATAAGCTCGGCTCCATCACCATTCAGGTGTGGATCTTCAGAGCTCTGTTCTTGGAATTGGTATGGGTTCTCGCATTCAGGAGGTTATAGAATAACTGAAAAGTAAAAGCAAACTTTTTAAAGTCTTAGTTACATAATTATGTAATAAAATAGTTAAGGCAGTTGAAAAGAAGACAAATGTTCTTCAAGTTCAACTGAAGAATCTTAGAAGGTAAAGGGAAGGAGTCAACTCCAAAAGAGCTAATCTTTCCCTCCTAATATCAAATCTCAATCCACTGGCTCAAACATTAAGAACTCAAATGCATCTTTCCTTCCAATAGATAGACATGAGATAGAAAGATGAAACATAACATTGTGAGCAGCCCTTCTGCGTGTATTTCAAGCAGGTCTCCTTATACGCTACATTATGCAAGCCTCCGCTACTGTCAGAGTAATGACATGCAAATGAACATATGTAATGCAAATGTATAAGAAATCTAAATAGAAAAAAACAAGGTTAGGCACGTTATGTAAAAATATCTTCATTGTTTGGTGTGGAAGGAATCACCACATTATACAATATACAAATGCTGTGATATTTGCAGTAAAAACATTGACTCTAGAACAAACTGTACCTTGACATGATCTTATTTTTTATTCATAGTAATGTTAGATATAATTTTGCTGTCTCATCTTGAACACTTACTGCTGGGCTATTTTTTTCTCTTCGGCTTTCATGTTCATTTATGATTGGCATATCAATAGGTGCTGGTCAACTTTAATAGAATATTTTTTCAATGATAAGATTTCCGTTTTGTCAAATCCTGTTCACAAATATGACTGGAAGAAAATGCCATTCTGCAAGAATCCTATTTATTTACATAAGTAGTGTTCTTAAAGCTTAAAGAGAACCTGACAGGTTCCACATGTCCCCTAAACCACCAGCAGTTGTGTGTTCCTGTGTAAATTCCCAGCCTAGCAGTCTCTTTATTTTGTTGGACATATAAATAGATCTTTAGAAAAAGTATTTCTAAAATCTATTTATCATATGCAAATGGACCCTTTGACTAGTAGATGGAGCGTTTGTTCCCCAGACTAACTAGTTGTCCCACTCAGCATGTTATCATACCACCTAAGGCGTAATATCATATTTTGCAAGAGTTGGCATCATCACCAGGCCTCTACAAATCTCGTGCATGCGCGCAGCTTCCTTAACTCTTGTCATTGCACCCCTGAAGCTGGAGTATGCTTCCTGGCTTCAGAGGAGTACAGCGCCTGACCGGAAGTGCAGAAGATGGCTCACATCACTTGAGGAGTCGGTCTCAACAGGAACAGGAGGAACAGTTGTCTCAATGACATGAGTCAGTATGGAAGACCATCAACTAACTAAAACATCATATATGTATTATTTTGATTGCTACAATTATAACTTTTTCAGAATTACTATGTTAAGTACAAAGTTATTTTTGTGTTGGACTATGGGCTAGTACGCTAAACTAACTATTATACTTACCTCACCACTCATGTTTCTGGGCCCTATTCTCCTCACCATCACATGTCCGGTCATTTAATTTGTCACATCTTCTGGTCCCAGCGATTCCCACTTCTGGTCAAGACTTCTCATGTTAGAGTACGATGCTTGCAGCAGTGACATCAAGATAGAACAAGGACGGAATGGGTGATGGTATGGAGCAGAGGGACTGGAGAGGTGAGTGATAAGGTGAGAATAACTATGTCTTCTGTCCTTTTGATAACCCTTTAGGGTTCATAAAAATGGCAGTGAGTGGCCACCATTATCCCTAATTTGTGCACAAATGCCAATTTCTTTAAAATTACAGTGCAATATAATTGCTTTCGAATATATTCTCTGATCTCTACAGATAGTAACACAGGGGACCTAGCCCTTAAAAAAAAACAAGAAACAAAACAAAAGTGTATTTATTCTTTTCTTTAGCTATCAGAAAATATTGTTTACTCAACAAGCAAATTAGGACTCTCAGTGAGCAATTGGCCCAGAGTACAGCTTATTGTTCCTTCTACGGAATTAGCATCAAGTGGCCAGTTCTTGTATCTTGAATCACAGCACTTGCTTATCTGAAGCAAGCACTGCCTGCTCAAACAGAATCTTTTGCATGCGCATGCACAGACTGACCTCTTTGCTGCGGGTGCTCGCTACTCTTCCAGGTTTATCAGCTCGGAAAAGGAGCCTTGTCAAACAAGACACAGTGAGGAGCCATGCAATTACATAGGCACTATGCTCTGGTTCACACAAAGGGTGCACATATATGTAGGTAATGACGGCATATCTTATGATACAACAATGCTACATATTAATAAAGTAATAGAGAGCTTGTTGAACGGAAGGATAGAATTTGTTTATATGAATTGTTTGTTATGCCCATAAGGCAATCAAGGTTACCAATTTTAGAAAGAATTGCTTAACCAGCATCAAGCCAAGTAGTAAATCTTCACTAAGGGAAAGCAGGTAGCATCTATCAGCATATTGAGCACACAATTAGTAGGGATTTTCTACTGACAGCTGCTCACATGACGTTTTGTCATAGATGTATGTATGTGATGACATGAAGCTGCAGTCAGTTTTAGACCTCATCTAATTGCCTTTTTGCTGTCGTGAAGCGCACCGCCTGTTGTTGCACACTTACTAAATGGTCTGTATATGCATTAGACTGGTGGATAAATGTCATGAATTCTCTGTTCAGTGTGTAAATTAACACTGTTAGACTATTTGCTTCCAACCTAAAGTGAAGCAGAACATTATATTTTCATGTTCAGACCTTTTACGTTTAATGAGGCCATGAACATAACAAAAAGGTACAAAATCATGTCATTTATGTCCCTTTTACTTCCTGCACTTATCAGGTCATTGTAACCACGTGTCAGATAATATATAATTTAGAGAGCAGTTCTACCACTAATAGTCCTTGAAACCTGTGAGATCAGCAGAACAATTAGGTTTTTACTATGTACAGTAGTGTTAGAATGACCTTTCTTGCCATTGTCTTTCCTTAAACTTGCACTGTATCAGAGACCTTAAAAAGTAAAAGCTCAAGTTGACTTTATTACTATCATCGTATTGTTACAATGTTTTTCCTTCTTTTGATTAAAATGTTGCACTTTAACTTCCAATATGAATTGACCGATTTCATTTGTGTCTCAGTAGTAAGTTACCTCTATAGAAAGTCAATCTGAGGATCCACCATAAAACACTTATTTGTTGGGATGGCCCAGTGTTGTGAAATTGGATTCTGGGCTCCCCCGGTGGCCACTTGTGGAATTGTACTTGTGTGCATCATCCCCTCTGTTCACCTGCTCCTATCAGGATGTGGGAGTCGCTATATAACCTTGCTCCTCTGTCAGTTTCATGCCGGTCAACAATGTAATCAGAAGCCTTTCTGTGCATGTTCCTGCTACTAGACAACTCCCAGCTAAGTTGGACTTTTTGTCCTTGTGTGTTTTTGCATTTTGTTCCTGTTCACAGCTGCTGTTTCGTTACTGTGTCTGGAAAGCTCTTGTGAGCGGAAATTGCCACTCTGGTGTTATGAGTTAATGCTAGAGTCTTAAAGTAATTTCTGGATGGTGTTTTGATAGGGTTTTCTGCTGACCATGAAAGTGCCCTTTCTGTCTTCTTGCTATCTAGTAAGCGGACCTCGATTTTTGCTAAACCTATTTTCATACTACGTTTGTCATTTCATCTAAAATCACCGCCAATATATGTGGGGGCCTCTGTCTGCCTTTTGGGAAAATTTCTCTAGAGGTGAGCCAGGACTGTCTTTCCCTCTGCTAGGATTAGGTAGTTCTCCGGCTGGCGCTGGGCATCTAGGGATAAAAAAACGTAGGCATGCTACCCGGCCACTTCTAGTTGTGCGGCAGGTTTAGTTCATGGTCAGTATAGTTTCCATCTTCCAAGAGCTAGTTCTCATATATGCTGGGCTATGTTCTCTCGCCATTGAGAATCATGACAGTTTGATCGGCCCCAAAAAAAGGGTTAAATTACTGGCTGAGAAAGGAGAGAAAAAAGAAGTCTGCTACAATTTTTTTTTTTTTTTTTCCTCTAGTTCTGAGTGTGCTCTTAATTGAATCACTTGCTAGTCTGCCTATACTGCAGCCTTCCTCTCTTTCTCTCCTTCTTATCCTTGAATGGCTCTGTGTTCACCTGTTTCAAATGGATCTTCAGAGTGTAGCTACAGGTTTGAATAATCTCGCCACAAAGGTACAAAATTTGCAAGATTTTGTTGTTCATGCACCTATGTCTGAGCCTAGAATTCCTTTGCCTGAATTCTTCTCGGGGAATAGATCTCACTTTCAAAATTTTAAAAATAATTGCAAATTGTTTTTGTCCCTGAAGTCTCGCTCTGCCGGAGACCCTGCACAGCAGGTCAGGATTGTAATTTCCTTGCTCCGGGGCGACCCTCAAGACTGGGCTTTTGCATTGGCACCAGGGGATCCTGCGTTGCTCAATGTGGATGCGTTTTTTCTGGCCTTGGGGTTGCTTTATGAGGAACCTCATTTAGAGCTTCAGGCGGAAAAGGCCTTGATGTCCTTGTCTCAGGGGCAAGATGAAGCTGAAATATACTGCCAAAAATTCCGCAAATGGTCTGTGCTTACTCAGTGGAATGAGTGCGCCCTGGCGGCGATTTTCAGAGAAGGTCTCTCTGATGCCATTAAGGATGTTATGGTGGGGTTCCCTGTGCCTGCGAGTCTGAATGAGTCCATGACGATGGCTATTCAGATCGATAGGCGTCTGCGGGAGCGCAAACCTGTGCACCATTTGGCGGTGTCTACTGAGAAAACGTCAGAAAATATGCAATGTGATAGAATTCTGTCCAGAAGCGAGCGGCAGAATTTTAGACGAAAAAATGGGTTGTGCTTCTATTGTGGTGATTCAACTCATGTTATATCAGCATGCTTTAAGCGTACTAAGAAGCCTGACAAGTCTGTTTCAATTAGCACTTTACAGTCTAAGTTTATTCTATCTGTGACCCTGATTTGTTCTTTGTCATCTATTACCGTGGACGCCTATGTCGACTCTGGCGCTGCTTTGAGTCTTATGGATTGGTCCTTTGCCAAACGCTGTGGGTATGATTTGGAGCCATTGGAGGCTCCGATACCTCTGAAAGGGATTGACTCCACCCCATTGGCTAGTAATAAACCACAATACTGGACACAAGTGACTATGCGTGTTAATCCGGATCACCAGGAGGTTATTCGCTTTCTGGTGCTGTTAATCTACATGATGTTTTGGTGCTGGGATTGCCATGGCTGCAATCTCATAACCCAGTCCTCGACTGGAGAGCTATGTCTGTGTTAAGCTGGGGATGTAAAGGAACTCATGGGGACGTACCTTTGGTTTCCATTTCATCATCTATTCCCTCTGAGATTCCTGAATTCTTGTCTGACTTTCGTGACGTTTTTGAAGAACCCAAGGTTGGTTCACTACCTCCGCACCGGGAGTGCGATTGTGCCATAGACTTGATCCCGGGTTGTAAATACCCTAAGGGTCGTTTATTTAATCTGTCTGTGCCTGAACACGCGGCTATGCGAGAATATATAAAGGAGTCCTTGGAAAAGGGACATATTCGTCCTTCGTCATCTCCCTTAGGAGCCGGTTTTTTCTTTGTGTCTAAGAAAGACGGCTCTTTGAGGCCGTGTATTGATTATCGACTTTTGAATAAAATCACGGTTAAATATCAATATCCGTTACCACTGCTTACTGATTTGTTTGCTCGTATAAAGGGGGCCAAGTGGTTCTCTAAGATTGATCTCCGTGGGGCGTATAATTTGGTGCGAATCAAGCAGGGGGATGAGTGGAAAACCGCATTTAATACGCCCGAGGGCCATTTTGAGTATTTGGTGATGCCTTTTGGTCTTTCAAATGCCCCTTCAGTCTTCCAGTCCTTTATGCATGACATTTTCCGTGATTATTTGGATAAATTTATGATTGTGTATCTGGATGATATTCTGATTTTTTCGGATGACTGGGACTCTCATGTCCAGCAGGTCAGGAGGGTTTTTCAGGTTTTGCGGTCTAATTCCTTGTGTGTGAAGGGTTCTAAGTGTGTTTTTGGGGTTCAAAAGATTTCCTTCTTGGGATACATTTTTTCCCCCTCTTCCATCGAGATGGATCCTGTCAAGGTTCAGGCTATTGGTGATTGGACGCAACCCTCTTCTCTTAAGAGTCTTCAGAAATTTTTGGGCTTTGCTAACTTTTATCGTCGATTTATTGCTGGTTTTTCTGATGTTGTAAAACCATTGACTGATTTGACTAAGAAGGGTGCTGATGTTGCTGATTGGTCCCCTGATGCTGTGGAGGCCTTTCGGGAGCTCAAGCACCGCTTTTCTTCCGCCCCAGTGTTGCGTCAGCCTGATGTTGCTCTTCCTTTTCAGGTTGAGGTCGACGCTTCTGAAATCGGAGCTGGGGCGGTGTTGTCGCAGGGAAGTTCCGACTGCTCCGTGATGAGACCTTGTGCTTTTTTTTCCCGTAAATTTTCGCCCGCCGAGCGGAATTATGATATTGGGAATCGGGAGCTTTTGGCCATGAAGTGGGCTTTTGAGGAGTGGCGTCACTGGCTTGAGGGGGCCAGACATCAGGTGGTGGTATTGACTGACCACAAAAATTTAATTTACCTTGAGTCTGCCAGGCGCCTGAATCCTAGACAGGCGCGCTGGTCGTTGTTTTTCTCTCGGTTTAATTTTGTGGTGTCTTACCTACCGGGTTCTAAGAATGTTAAGGCGGATGCCCTTTCTAGGAGTTTTGAGCCTGACTCCCCTGGTAATTCTGAGCCCACAGGTATCCTTAAAGATGGAGTGATATTGTCTGCCGTTTCTCCAGACCTGCGGCGGGCCTTGCAGGAGTTTCAGGCGGATAGACCTGATCGTTGCCCACCTGGTAGACTGTTTGTTCCTGATGATTGGACCAGTAGAGTCATCTCTGAGGTTCATTCTTCTGCGTTGGCAGGTCATCCTGGAATCTTTGGTACCAGGGATTTGGTGGCAAGGTCCTTCTGGTGGCCTTCCCTGTCACGAGATGTGCGAGGCTTTGTGCAGTCTTGTGACGTTTGTGCTCGGGCCAAGCCTTGTTGTTCTCGGGCTAGTGGATTGTTGTTACCCTTGCCTATCCCGAAGAGGCCTTGGACGCACATCTCGATGGATTTTATTTCGGATCTGCCTGTTTCTCATAAGATGTCTGTCATCTGGGTGGTGTGTGACCGTTTCTCTAAGATGGTCCATCTGGTTCCCTTGCCTAAGTTGCCTTCTTCTTCCGAGTTGGTTCCTCTGTTTTTTCAAAATGTTGTTCGTTTGCATGGTATTCCGGAGAATATCGTTTCTGACAGAGGGACCCAATTCGTGTCTAGATTTTGGCAGGCATTCTGTGCTAGGATGGGCATAGATTTGTCTTTTTCGTCTGCTTTCCATCCTCAGACTAATGGCCAGACCGAGCGGACTAATCAGACCTTGGAGACATATTTGAGGTGTTTTGTGTCTGCGGATCAGGATGATTGGGTTGCTTTTTTGCCTTTGGCGGAGTTCGCCCTCAATAATCGGGCCAGCTCTGCCACCTTGGTGTCCCCGTTTTTCTGTAATTCGGGGTTTCATCCTCGATTTTCCTCCGGTCAAGTGGAATCTTCGGATTGTCCTGGAGTGGATGCTGTGGTGGAGAGGTTGCATCAGATTTGGGGGCAGGTGGTGGACAATTTGAAGTTGTCCCAGGAGAAGACTCAGCTTTTTGCCAACCGCCGTCGTCGTGTTGGTCCTCGGCTTTGTGTTGGGGACTTGGTGTGGTTGTCTTCTCGTTTTGTCCCTATGAGGGTTTCTTCTCCTAAGTTTAAGCCTCGGTTCATCGGCCCGTACAAGATATTGGAGATTCTTAACCCTGTGTCCTTCCGTTTGGACCTCCCTGCATCCTTTTCGATTCATAATGTTTTTCATCGGTCATTGTTGCGCAGGTATGAGGTACCGGCTGTGCCTTCCGTTGAGCCTCCTGCTCCGGTGTTGGTTGAGGGTGAGTTGGAGTACGTTGTGGAAAAGATCTTGGACTCTCGTGTTTCCAGACGGAAACTCCAGTATCTGGTCAAATGGAAGGGATACGGTCAGGAGGATAATTCTTGGGTCACTGCCTCTGATGTTCATGCCTCCGATCTTGTCCGTGCCTTTCATAGGGCTCATCCTGATCGCCCTGGTGGTTCTGGTGAGGGTTCGGTGCCCCCTCCTTGAGGGGGGGGTACTGTTGTGAAATTGGATTCTGGGCTCCCCCGGTGGCCACTTGTGGAATTGTACTTGTGTGCATCATCCCCTCTGTTCACCTGCTCCTATCAGGATGTGGGAGTCGCTA
This sequence comes from Ranitomeya variabilis, assembly GCF_051348905.1. Taxonomy (NCBI): domain Eukaryota; kingdom Metazoa; phylum Chordata; class Amphibia; order Anura; family Dendrobatidae; genus Ranitomeya; species Ranitomeya variabilis. Next base: position 528,711,630 of record NC_135237.1, on the reverse strand, counting down.
TATAACCTTGCTCCTCTGTCAGTTTCATGCCGGTCAACAATGTAATCAGAAGCCTTTCTGTGCATGTTCCTGCTACTAGACAACTCCCAGCTAAGTTGGACTTTTTGTCCTTGTGTGTTTTTGCATTTTGTTCCTGTTCACAGCTGCTGTTTCGTTACTGTGTCTGGAAAGCTCTTGTGAGCGGAAATTGCCACTCTGGTGTTATGAGTTAATGCTAGAGTCTTAAAGTAATTTCTGGATGGTGTTTTGATAGGGTTTTCTGCTGACCATGAAAGTGCCCTTTCTGTCTTCTTGCTATCTAGTAAGCGGACCTCGATTTTTGCTAAACCTATTTTCATACTACGTTTGTCATTTCATCTAAAATCACCGCCAATATATGTGGGGGCCTCTGTCTGCCTTTTGGGAAAATTTCTCTAGAGGTGAGCCAGGACTGTCTTTCCCTCTGCTAGGATTAGGTAGTTCTCCGGCTGGCGCTGGGCATCTAGGGATAAAAAAACGTAGGCATGCTACCCGGCCACTTCTAGTTGTGCGGCAGGTTTAGTTCATGGTCAGTATAGTTTCCATCTTCCAAGAGCTAGTTCTCATATATGCTGGGCTATGTTCTCTCGCCATTGAGAATCATGACAGCCCAGTAAATCTTTGTTTGCCCATTCTGTTTCATGCTTAGATTCCTACTTGAAGAATACAAAGGTGCCGTTTGGTTGGTACAATAAAGAACACAAAGGTCCAATTTGGTTCAGTTCTGGCTTGTACCAAACCTAACACCGCCATCATGTTTGGTAGGATTCTTCCATACTGAAGTACAGGAAAGAACACAAAGGTCATACTTGGTTTGGTTCTGGCTTGTACCAAACCTAACACAAAGATCCTGTTTGGTTGGATTCTTTCAACTCAAAGTACAGAAAATAACACAAAGGTCCTACTTCATTGGGTTCTGGCTTGTACCAAGCATAACACAAAGGTCTATAGGACAGTTTACCTATTCATGTTTCTTTTGTGGTCCGTGTGTCCCCCCAAAAAACTATGGAGAACAGTCTGATTTTGAGTCAAGTCACAGATCAAAATTGCACATACAAGCCTATGAATCTGAGAAAGTCAAAGGCAGCACATGAATCCCATCAGTATGCAGTTTGTCTGCTGTTCGGCATTACCATTGCAATGGACAGTATAGGAGAAGCTTTACAGTTTACTTATTCATTTTTCCATATGTGAAAATCACTGCTGACAAAAACTAAAACTCTAACCAAACATTGAAGAAAATACTGATGAAAATTGTACAATTTTTCATGTATATGAAAAATAACTGACTTTTGAATGAAGACTTGTACTGGCATATGAAATTTCAGTCTTGATAAATGTTCTTTTCAGCATACAGTAGGGACAATAGTATTTTGTCAGCGACTAGTGTTGAGCAATACCTTCCGATATTCAAAAGTATCGGTATCGGATTGGATCAGCCAATATCCAAAAAATATCGGATATCGCGGATACCGATACCCGATACCAATACAAATCAATGGGACACAAATATCGGAAGCGATCCTGGATGGTTCCCAGGGTCTGAAGGAGAGGAAACTCTCTTTCATGCCCTGGGATCCATATTCATGTACAAAATAAAGAACAAAAAAAATATGGATATACTCACCCCTCCGACGGACCCTGGACCTCAGCGGTGCAAGCGTCTGCCTCCATTCCTAAGAATGCAGTGAGTGAAGGACCTGCGATGTCGTCGCAGTCACGCGCCGGTCACGCGACCAGTCACAAGACCGCAATGTCATCGCAGGTCCTACACTCACTGCATTCTTAGGAACGGAGGCTGCCGGTTGCACCGCTGAGAGCCAGGGGCCATCGGTGGGGGTGAGTATATCCATATTTTTTATTTTTATTCTTTATTTTTTACATAAATATGGATCCCAGGGTCTGAAGGAGAGTCTCCTCTTCTCCAGACCCTGGGAACCATACGCACCGCACACGCCGAAGATGACTGGGAACTTATATGAACTTCCGATTCCGATTTCCGATATCACAAAAATATCGGAACTCGGTATCGGAATTCCGATAAAGCGAATATCTGCCTATACACGATATTTGCAGTATCGGAATGCTCAACACTATTAGCAACCAATTGTGCAAGTTCTCCCACCTGAAAGATGAGAGAGACCTATAATTGACATCCTAGGTAGACCACAACTATGAGAATCAAAATGAGAAAACAAACCCAGAAAATCACCATGTCTGATTTGGCAAGATTATTTTGGCAAATTATGGCTGAAAATAAGTATTTGGTCATTAATAAAAGTTCATCTCATTACTTTGTTACATAGCCTTCGTTGGCAATGACAGAGGTCAAACGTTTTCTGTAAGTCTTCACAATGTTGGCACACACTGTTGATGGTATGTTGACCCATTCCACCATGCCGATCTCCTCTAGAGCAGTGATATTTTGGGCCTGTCACTGGGCAACATGGACTTTCATCTCCCTCCAAAGGTTTTCTATGGGTTTGAGATCTGGAGACTGGCTAGGCCACTCCAGGACCTTCATATGCTTCTTACGAAGCCACTCCTTCATTGCCCTTGCTATGTGCTTGGGATCATTATTATGCTGAAAGACCCATCCACGTTTCATCTTCAATGCCCTCGCTGAAGGAAGGAGGTTTGCACTAAAAATCTCATGATACATGGCCCCATTCATTCTTTCCTGTACAAGGATCAGTCATCTTGGTCCCTCTGCAGAGAAACAACCCCAAATCATGATGTTGCCACTCCCATGCTTCACAGAAGGTATGGTGTTCTTTGGATGCAACTCAGCATTCTGTCTCCTCCAAACATGACAAGTTTTGTTTCTACCAAACAGTTCTACTTTGGTTTCATCAGACTATATGACATTCTCCCAATACTTTTCGGGATAATCCTAATGCTTTTAAGCAAACTTCAGACGGGCCCCAACTTGTACTGGCTTAAACAGGGGGAAACGTCTGGCACTGCAGGATCTGAGTCCCTTGCAGCGTAGTGTGTTTCTGATGGTAGCCTTTGTTATGGTGGTCCCAGCTCTATGCAGGTCATTCACTAGGTCCCCATGTGGTTGTGGCATTTGTATGATCATTTTGACCTCACGGGGTGAGATCTTGCATGAGGCCCCAGATCGAGGGAGATTATCAGTGGTCTTGTATGTCTTCCATTTTCTTATTATTGCTCCCACAGTTGATTTCATCACATCAAGCTGCTTGCCTATTGCAGATTCAGTCTTCTCAGCCTGGTTCAGGGCTACAATTTTCTTTCTAGTGTCCTTTGACAGCTGTTTGGTCTTCACCATAGTGGAGTTTGGAGTTTGACTGTTGAGGATGTGGACAGGTATCTTTAAAACTGATAACAAGTTTAAAGAAGTGCCATTACTACAGGTAATGAGTGGAGGACAGAGGAGCCTCTTAAAGAATAAGTTACAGGTCTGTGAGATCCAGAAATCTTGCATGTTTTTAGGTGATCAAATACTTATTATCCACCATATTTGGCAAAATAAATTTTGCCAAACCAGGCAATTTTCTGGATTTGTTTTCCCATGTTGACTCTCATAGTTGTGGCCTGCCTATGTTGTCAATTACAGGCTTCTCCCATCATTTTAAGTGGGAGAACTTTCACAATTGCTGGCTGACTAAATACTTTTTCCCCCACTTTATATTGTCTAACAACTATTGCTCTTTTGATGTGTAACAAATAGCTATAAAAATAATCAAATATTTGAAAAATACAAAAATGTTTCTTCAATAATTATTTGTAATTATATATATATAATTATAATATATAATTATAATTATAATATATATATAAATGTACACTGCTCAAAAAAATAAAGGGAGCACTAAAATACCACATCCTAGATATCTCTGAATGAAATATTCCTGTTGCAACTTTTTATTCATTGCATAGTGGAATGTGTTCATAACAATAAAACATTGTTATCAATGTAAATCAAAATGAGTATCCCATGGAGGTCTGGATTTGGAATAATACTCAAAATCAAAGTGGAAAATCAAATTACAGGCTGATCCAACTTCAGTGGAAATGCATCATGACAAGGATGCTCAATATTGTGTGTGGCCTCCATGTGCCTGTATGACCTCCCTACAATGCCTGGGCATGCTCCTGATGAGGCAGCAGATGATCTCCTAAGGGATTTCCTCCCAGTCCTGGACTAAAGCATCCACCAATACCTGGACAGTCTTTGGTGAAATGTGATGTTGGTGGATGAAGGGAGACATGATGTCCCAGATGTGCTCAATCAAATTCAGGTCTGGGGAATGGGCGAGCCAGTCCATAGCTTCAATGCTTTCATCTTGCAGGAATTCCTGACACACTCCAGCCACATGAGGTCTGGCATTGTACTGCATTAGGAGGGCCAACCCAGGGATGACTGCACCAGTATATGGTCTCACAAGGGGTCTGAGGATCTCATCTCGGTACCTAATGGTAGTCAGGTTACCTCTGGCGAGCACATGGAGGGCTGTGCGGCCCTCCAAAGAAATGCCACCCCACACCATTACTGACCCACTGCTAAACTGGTCATGCTGAAGGATGTTGCAGGCAGCAAATTGCTCTCCATGGCATCTCCAGAGTCTGTCACATGTGCTCAGTGTGAACCTGCTTTCATCTGAGAAGAGCTCAGGGCGCCAGTGGAGAGTTTGCCAATCCTGGTGTTCTGTGGCAAATGCCAAGCTTCTTGCACAGTGTTGGGCTGTGAGCACAACCCACCATCTGTGGACATCGGGCCATCAGATCATAATCATGGAGTCTGTTTCTAACCATTTTTGCAGACACATGCACATTTGTGGCCTGCTGGAGGCCAATTTGCAGGGCCCTGGCAGTGCTCCTCCTGTTCCTCCTTGCACAATGGTGGAGGTAGCGGTCCTGCTGCTGGATTGTTGCCTTCCTACGGACCCCTCCATGTCTCCTGGTGTACTGGCCTGTCTCCTGGTAGTGCCTTCAGCCTCTGTACACTACACTGACAGAAACAGCAAACCTTCTTGCCACAGCTCGCATTGATTTGCCATCCTGGATGAGCTGCACTACCTGAACCACTTGTGTGGGTTGTAGAGTCCATCTCATGCTACCACGAGTGTGAAAGCACAACCAGCATTCAAAAGTGACCAAAACATCAGCCAGAAAGCATTGGTACTGAGATGTGGTCTGTGGTCCCCACCTGCACAACCACTCCTTTATTGAGGCTGTCTTGATAATTGCCAATAATTTCCATCTGTTGTCTATTCCATTTGCACAACAGCATGTGAAATTGATTGTCAATCAGTGTTGCTTCCTAAGTGGACAGTTTGATTTAATAGAAGATTGATTTACTTGGAGTTAGATTCTGTTGTTTAAGTGTTCCCTTTATTTCTTGAGCAGTGTATATATACATATATATATACACCTATACATATATATAAGTTTGATCAGAGTGTGATAATAATGTGATTTGATTTTCTTAATTGAGGAGATGATGGAAAGAAAGATTCTTCAGACTGTTTCTCAGGAAAGAAATCAGACACATGCACAGCACCATAGAATAACATTGGCCTGAGTGCGATCCAATGTTTTTTTGGATAGTACCATAAAGAAATAGAAATTATCTAAAGAAATGCACACCTGTGATGTACAATATATATATATATATATATATATATATATATGTATATATATATATATATATATATATATATATATATTTTCTTTTTTCTTTTTAAGTATACCAAATTTCCATAAAAATAATTAAAAAACAAATATCGCCTCAATACACTGATGCCTGTAAGAATAAGCACTGGGATATAAGGGATCGGCATAATAACTAAATGATCCCAGACAATGGAATCCCTCAACTGGTAACAATAAGAGATCAGTAAAGATAAGTATAAGCTTAAATAGCCAAAGTATGCAAAAATATATCAACAATAACTAATCGAGACAGACCTATAATCCTTGAACTAAAAGTGCTATAAGAGGCTATTTCAAGTAATTCATATAAAAGTGCCAATAACTGCCCTACCTATCAGATTCATAAAACAAACATATAGCACCTAATCCAAAGGCGCTAGTTCAAGCAAACACATCATAATGCCAATAAATGCCCCATCTATGAAGTACATAAAAATAAACTATAGGGTACATCATGAATATGTGTCCATGAATGTGGCATCCATTGTACCAGGCAATGTACAACCCCTGGCAAAAATTATGGAATCACCGGCCTTTTTAGGATGTTCACTCAATTGTTTAATTTTGTAGAAAAAAAGCAGATCACAGACATGGCACAAAACTACAGTCATTTCAAATGACAACTTTCTTGCTTTAATAAACACTTAAAGAAATCATGAACAAAAATGTTGTAGTCAGTAATTGTTACTTTTTTAGAACAAGCAGAGGGAAAAATGATGGAATCACTGAATTCTGAGGAAAGAATTATGGAATCATGAAAAACAAACAAACAAACAAAACACTCCAAAACATCACTAGTATTTTGTTGCACCACCTCTGGCTTTTATAGCAGCTTGCAGTCTCTGAGGCCTGGACTTAATGAGTGTCAAATAGTTCTCTTCATCAATCTGGCTCCAACTTTCTCTGATTGCTGTTGCCAGATCAGCTTTGCAGGTTGGAGCCTTGTCATGGACCATTCAACTTCCACCAAAGATTTTCAATTGGATTGAGATCCAGACTATTTGCAGGCCATGACAGTTTTTGCTCTATGGCAGGATGCATTATCATCTTGAAAAATGATTTCATCATCCTCAAACATCTTTTCAATTGATGGGATAAGAAAAGTGTCCAAAATATCAACATAAACTTGTGTATTTATTGAAGATGTAATGACAGCCATCTCCCCAGTGCCTTTACCTGACAATCAGCCCCATATCATCAATGACTGTGGAAATTTGCATGTTCTCTTCAGGCAGTAATCTTTATAAATCTCATTGGAAAGGCACCAAACAAAAGTTCCAGCATCATCACCTTGCCCAATGCAGGTTCGCGATTCATCACTGAATATGACTTTCATCCAGTCATCCACAGTCCACAATTGCTTATCCTTAGCCCATTGTAACCTTGCTTTTTTCTGCTTAGGTGTTAATGATGGCTTTCGTTTAGCTTTTCTGTATGTAAATCCCATTTCCTTTAGGCGTTTTCTTACAGTTCGGTCACAGACGTTGACTCCAGTTTCCTCCCATTTGTTCCTCATTTGTTTTGTTGTGCATTTCCTGTTTTGGAGACATATTGCTTTAAGTTTCCGGTCTTGATGCTTTCATGTCTTCCTTGGTCTACCAGTAGGTTTGCCTTTAATAACCTTCCCATGTTGTTTGTGTTTGGTCCAGATTTTAGACACAGCTGACTGTGAACAACCAACATCTTTTGTAACATTGCGTGATGATTTACCCTCTTTCAAGAGTTTGATAATCCTCTCCTTTGTTTTAATTGACATCTCTCGTGTTGGAGCCATGATTCATGTCAGTCCACTTGGTGCAACAGCTCTCCAAGGTGTGATCACTCCTTTTTAGATGCAGACTAATGAGCAGATCTAATTTGATACAGGTGTTAGTTTTGGGAATGAAAATTTAGAGGGTGATTCCATAATTTTTTTCCACATAATTGAGTGATTCCATAATTATTTCCCTCTGCTTGTTCTAAAAAAGTAACCATTACTGACTACAACATTTTTTGTTCTAGATTTCTTTTAGTGTTTCTTAAAGCCAGAAAGTTGCCATTTGAAATTACTGTAGTTTTGTGCCATGTCTGGGATCTGCTAATTTTCTACAAAATTAAACAACTGAATGAACTGAATGAACATCCTCCAAGGCCGATGATTCCATAATTTTTGCCAGGGGTTGTAGTATCAGTGGGGAGAAGCCTCGAGCATATCACTGCCTTATAGCAGCCCCTTCAGGAGAAGTATATATTTTTTTATATTACTTGGATAGAAATATGGTCATCTGCATGAATCCTTAGGGTTTTATCATAGTTTAGTTTTCTTTAATTGGCATTTGCATTGCAAGATAATCATGAATGAGCATTATTTAAAAACAGTCATTTAAGCCATAAAAAAACAGACTACTGTTTACTAGTGATGAGCGAGTGTACTCGTTGCTCAAGTTTTCCTGAGCACACTCGGGTGACCAACGAGTATTTGTTATTGCTCGAAGATATAGTTTTCATCGCCTCAGTTGCATGATTTATGGCTTCCAGATAAGCTGAATACATGTGGGAATTCCCTAACAAACAGGCATTCCCCACATGTATTCAGGAAGCCGTAAATCATGCAACTGAGGTGATGAAAACTATATCTCCGAGCAATAACAAATACTCGGAAGTCACCCAAGCAATGAGTATACACTCGCTCATCACTACTGTTTACGCGATACACAAGCAAAATGCTTGTTCATCGGGTGAAATTATCTTTTATGCAGCACAAAAGATCATCATTCTAGGCGGTGCATGATCTGGTGTAAACAGTACTACAAATTGTAGAGAACTATGGAAGACTATCTAGCATAAATCATTCAGTGGGCAGTGCACAGTGTTTACTTTGGTCTTCCAGTCTAAACAGGCATTCAACCAATCGCTGGTCAGTATTAGTTCACCAATTGACGGTTGAATCAGTGCACTTGACGATTTGTGTAAATGAACCTTATTGGGGCCCAAATTTGCTTGAGCCTGGAACTCAAACTGTAGTTGCACAACTCTATTGTGCTGAACAAAAGTGCTCCAAAAAGATATGAATGGGCCATTGTTAGGGTGGAAACTAACAAATTAGATACAGGTTTCCTGCTTACCTTGGGACCTGAGAAGGAAATTATTTTAAAGGTCAACTCTTCACCTGCACAAATCATCTTTGATTTCTTTGTTTGCTTTGCTATTATCACTTTCTCCACACGATGTATCAATAATAAAGTATGAAAAGAAATACAGTCTAGTCGTAAGTGATTGGCTCCATTTGGGGTTGCCTTCTAGACTTTTGTCAGATCCTTAGGTTTTCCAGAGGGCGAGTTTGACACTTAATTCTGGAAAAGAAAATTAAATTAAGGTGCACAGCGTTATTTTAGCACTGACAAGTAAGTCATACTGACGTAAAACCTACTTACTTGTGTATGTTACTTTTCTAACAAAAGTGCTTTAGATTGTCCATTTTCTAAAACTTCCAAGTTAACTATTAATATTTTCCATTATTTTTCTTTCTATATGTATGGACCTTTCACCCTGCAACTCCCTCACCCCCCAAAAAAATAATATGCAATATTAAATTTTAATATTTCACTTTAGGAACAAATTTTGCCTCCGAAAAGAGGTTCCATGGCTTTACTTTGCACCCTAAGAATTGATCATTCCTTGCATGTAGCATATAATTACACTTTAGACCTATACTGTGAACTTGAATTACATGTAGACATTTGTACAAAGAAAATGATCCTTGCTGACCTTTGCAGCATTCTAAAACTGAAATTAATTACTAGGTACTATTGGACAAAAGCCTCTTTATGGGTTTTTTGAGAACATTGTTCACGTTCACAATTTTTTTTTCCATTTTCATAGAAAATATAATTCCAAAGTATTTAACAATAAATGCCAAATGTACAGCAAATAAATCATTGAATGTGGAGTTAGTAAAAGCTGCTAATTTAGATATGATTATTGCCTTCATTTAGTTTGCATATTTTTTTTCCTCTACAAAAATAACTAGCTTAGTCCTTTCTTTGAAACTTTAAAAGGAAAACTTTTAGGTCTTAGTATAATAAGAAATCCACATTGTACTTCATGTTATATCTTTAGTAATGGTCTAACCCTTTCATGATTGGGCAATTTTTCATTTTTCTGCTTTCGTGCTTTCTTCCTCTTCTAAAAGCCATACCTTTATAATTTTGAATTGACATGGTCATATGAGGACGTGCTTTTTTGCGGAAAACTTTGTTGTTTTCACTGTACCATAATATGTATCAAAAATTGGGAAACAATTCCAAGTGTGATGAAATGTTGAAAAAAAATGCAATTCCACCACTATTTTTTAGGTTTTGTTATTACATTTTATTTATTCAACTTTAAAAATAATTATTCAGGTCAGTACTAGTGTTGAGCGATACCGTCCGATACTTGAAAGTATCGGTATTGGAAAGTATCGGCCAATACCGGCAAAGTATCGGATCTAATCTGATACCGATACCCGATACCAATACAAGTCAATGGGACTCAAGTATCGGACGGTATCCCTGATGGTTCCCAGGGTCTGAAGGAGTGGAAACTCTCCTTCAGGCCCTGGGATCCATATTAATGTGTAAAAGAAAGAATTAAAATAAAAAATATTGCTATACTCACCTCTCCAACGCAGCCTGGACCTCACCGAGGGAACCGGCAGCGTTGTTTGCTTAAAATTCGCGCGTTTACTTCCTTACGTGAAGTCCCGGCTTGTGATTGGTCGCGTGCCGCCCATGTGGCCGTGACGCGACCAATCACAGCAAGCCGTGACGTAATTTCAGGTCCTTCAGGATTTTAAAATTACGTTCTGGCTTATGATTGGTCGCGTCGCGGTCACATGGGCGACGCGACCAATCACAAGCCGTGACGTCACGGAAGGCTAAACACGCGCGCATTTTAAAATGCGCGCGTGTCCTGCCTCCCGTGACGTCCCGGCTTGTGATTGGTCGCGTCGCCCATGTGGCCGCGACGCGACCAATCACAGCAAGCCGTGACGTAATTTTAGGTCCTTCAGGATTTTAAAATTACGTTCTGGCTTGTGATTGGTCGCGTCGCAGTCACATGGGCGACGCGACCAATCACAAGCCATGACGTCACGGGAGGCTGGACACGCGCGCATTTTAAAATGCGCGTGAGTCCAGCCTCCCGTGACGTCACGGCTTGTGATTGGTCGCGTCGCGTCGCGACCAATCATAAGCCAGAACATAATTTTAAAATCCTGAAGGACCTAAAATTACGTCACGGCTTGCTGTGATTGGTCGCGTCGCGGCCACATGGGCGACGCGACCAATCACAAGCCGGGACGTCACGGGAAGCAGGACACGCGCGCATTTTAAAATGCGCGCGTGTCCAGCCTCCCGTGACGTCACGGCTTGTGATTGGTCGCGTCGCCCATGTGACCGCGACGCGACCAATCATAAGCCAGAACGTAATTTTGAAATCCTGAAGGACCTGAAATTACGTCACGGCTTGCTGTGATTGGTCGCATCGCGGCCACATGGGCGGCTCGCGACCAATCACAAGCCGGGACTTCACGTAAGGAAGTAAACGCGCAAATTTTAAGCAAACAACGCTGCCGGTTCCCTCGGTGAGGTCCAGGCTGCGTCGGAGAGGTGAGTATAGCAATATTTTTTATTTTAATTCTCTCTTTTACACATTTTTACATTAATGTTGTTTCGATACCGATACCCGATACCACAAAAGTATCGGATCTTGGTATCGGAATTCCGATACCCGCAAGTATCGGCCGATACCCGATACTTGCGGTATCAGAATGCTCAACACTAGTCAGTACATTGTTGCCAATATCAAATTTGCATAGTTTTTTTAATTTAGTTATTGAATAAAGAAATATATTGTTGCCAATATCAAATTTGCATAGTTTAATTTAATTTAGTTATTGAATAAAGAAATATTTATTTTTCATCAAATGACGCTGTGTGAGGGTTTGATTTTTTACGTAGAGAGCTGATTTTTTTTATTGATACCATTTTAGGGTCCATATGACATTTTGTATTATTTTTTACTGTAGTTTTTTAGGGAGTAAGGAAAAAACACATATCTCGGCTTTATTAGAACAACTATAATGTTTATAAAAACATATGAAAATGAGGCAGCAAGCAGTGAGGATGAAGGTGGGTACATCTAAATATCAAAGTACATATCCGCACAGTCCCATTAAATATACATGTGGTATCATCAAGCTGTATGATAAACTAAGCAGTAATAATGACAAAACTAAAGGGGTTGTCCAGTGTAAGTCTGTGTGGCCGCAAACTTTTGAAACATCCCAGGGCATGCAGGATTCATTGTTCTCTGGCCAAGATTCTCGCCCTATCTAGTAGGCAAGGCTGTCTAGTGGCTATGGCTTTATACTGGATGTGGCTGTTTAGTGGGGGTGGCCTTTCTAATAGAGAAGTGTATTGATTTTGGACACGACCACCAGATGGATTCTGCCCAGGAGTTTGGATTTTGCATACCTAACCGCCGTTCACTGGGCAGAGAATGGAGACTTCTCACAGCATAAAGTACGCACCGTGCCATCAAACAGAATGACTGAAGATTATTCATTTTAGACCAGACAACTGCTTTAATGCGTCAGTGGGAAAGAAAAAATAATATAGTCATATTCAAACCAAACAGCAATGAACTAATATGCCAACAAAATAAGAGTAGTAAAAGGATGAGGAGATATACCTGTGGGAGTCAGGGATGCACCTCTTGTTCTACTAAAGCTTTTAGAATTGATTTTCTGGACTTTTGACTGTTCTATTTTGGTATATACAATATTTATGTGACAAAGCCCAGTTACATTGATTGTGTTTCTAAGTGTATGTATGTTCTGATAGACAAGACTTTTAAGGACATTTTGATATCAGGTATGTTAAATTTTTTTATTATTTATTTTTAATGAGGGAAAATAATTTTAGATTTACTTTATTTATTAGTCTTCTTAGGGGATATGATCCTATGAGTGTTCAATAGCTGATAATATATTGTGCAATAGAAGTTATTGCAGAATATATTTTCAATCACGGTCTTCTTTGAAGCTCAGCACATAGCTGAGCTTTAGAGAAGGACCAAGGTCATAGTGAATGTGGCCTTCAGCATGCTACGGACTGCTATGGTAACCCATCAATGATCATGTCATGGGGGCTGATGGGAGCTGGTGTGCCCTGAAATTACATCACTTAAATTTCTCTGTCAGTGATTTACAGTGGCATATAAATGGTTAACAGCCATACCTGGAGCTCACCTCTGCCCAAAACAAGTTGCGTTTTGTGCGGATGGCGGGCGCGTCAAAACTATGCATCCTCATACATTTGCAAGTCCTGAGTACTCAATGTTAAAGATAGGTATGCAGGACGCATGCGGAAGTATGTGGAAGTAGGCTGGGCTTAGCGGAGGACGTACACAGCCCTCCGCAAAGCACCCGAATGCAAATTTGAACCCGGCCTTAATTAACCCTTCTTGCCTTCTTCATGTGCACATGACGCACAATGTGCCCTCGCTACTCAATGGGCTCGCTGGCATTTCACCTAATATAGAGACTGGAATGAGGATTCAAAGCAGTGACAGGAAAGGGTCAACATGTCACCTGAATGAGGATATTACTGGATGATTGGCAGGACAAACAGCCATTTCATCCTTCCCTCAAATTTTCAGGATGCATGGACGTTCAAAAGATTGTACCCTGTGATCAAAATGCATAATTCAGCAATACACCATCACTTTATGAAATGGGGAAAACTACTTCAAAGAGTTATTATGATTTTATTAAACAAAATTTGTTTTAGATCTCAACTTGTGTTATTGAATAGGAGTCTTTATTACTTATTTCCAGAGGATAAAATTTCTGTCTAGGTCATAGGATAATCAGACAAGAGTATAAAAAAAAGGAAAAAAAATATATATTCACTGCCTGTCATAGATAACAATCTTATATGTCGGGTTATCATAGAAAAAGGTTTTATTTTTCCCAGAAAGTTTTTATAAACACTGTTTTAGCAATCAATTGTAAAACATAAACATTTTCACTATTGTCTATAGGTTAATTCTGCTATATTATCCCAATATGGATTAAAGTAAAAAAAGCAAAGGACAGTACAGAGGATCCCCAATTACAATGCCTTACCATTATACACAGTTCCACTTTTTTATCAAGTACTACCAATATTTCTGGGTCTTGTCATTATAAGACTTATTTGTTATAAAGTATTTTCTCATTATTTGCATGTTCTTTCAATATGATCAATATGATCCAAACTTCAGTATTGTGCAGTAAATTTATTAGGCACTCATTGTGTTTTTACCTAACTATGCCAATCTGGAAATAGTCTCCATTTCATTTGTATTTGGTTTAGTTTGATCAATAAACTGATTTTGCTTAATTCAGTTTTTTATTTAATTTTGTGTCCTCCTGACAAAAACTGCTGTATGTAGTTATACATTTTTAAAATAAAAAAAAAGAACATGTTGAAAAGGCAGAAAGCCAAGGAGTGATGCTACTATTCCCACTGCTGCCACTTACTTGTCTGTCAGGGTGATCAAAAAAGATATCAGACCACTACCTGTCCCACAGCTGCCATCAATTGTCAGGACCATCACCCCATGGACTGACAATTGATGAACAAGGCAAAAACTATTATTGCTACTAGTCAGGTTATTTGGCGCTTTCACATGGAATGCATAGCATGTACACTTCCGATTTCAACCTTGGCCAGCAATTATCCAGGGAGATTCCAACACATGGACATGGATATACAGTATATATACATATATATATATATATATATATATATATATATATATATATATATACATATATATATATATACACACATCTCAGGCAAAAATTAAGAGACCACTGCAAAATGTTTAGTTTGTCTTTATAGGTATATTTTTGAGTACAATGTAAATTGTTATTTTATTCTATAAACTTCTGACAACATGTCTCCGAATCTCCAAGCAATAAATTTTGTATTTTTTTTCTGAAAAGTAGAAATGGTCAAAATTTAAAAAAAGTGCTTTCAGACCTCAAATAATGCAAAGGAAACAAGTTCATAATCATTTAGAAACAACAATACTGTTGTTTTAACTCAGGAAGAGTTCAGAAATCAATATTTTGTGGAATAACAATGATCTTTAATCACAGCTTTAATGCATCTTGGCATGCTTTCCGTCAGTCTTTCACAATGCTTCTGGCACAAAAATTTAAGCGGTTCTTCTTTGTTTGATGGCTTGTGACTAGCCATCAACCTCTTGATTACATTCCAGAGGTTTTCAATGGGGTTCAGGTCTGGAGATTGGGCTGTCCATGACTGGGATTTGATGTGGTGGTCTCTTAATTTTTGCCAGAGCTGTATATATATATATATATATATATATATATATATATATATATATATATATATATGCACACACACCACACACACTTCATTATGGTCATGGTTGAGCTCCACAATAGCCAAACAAAGACTAGCTGGCACCACCAATCATTTTTTGCAGGCCGATTGGATCCCCGTTATTGACAACGTAGAGCCTCACATGGCTTCAGGGGTACAGTTTATAAAGCAAGAAGAATTAAGGTGTTAAATTTTACATATCCAAAAATTAGGCAGTGCTTATAAAAATATACGCAAGTCATTACAAAGGGAAAATGACAATACAGTATATATAGTCACATAAAAAATAAAACGGATAAACAAAAGAATGTTACTAGACCTGCTGTCATAGGAATAGCACAGATCATGAGAAGCGGAACACTTCATTTAGAAAATGGCACAGTCCTTACAGCGTGCTCTGTCTAGGACAAACCTAATTTTACCAAATACCAATCACTCCAACTTACCCTTCATGGTGACATTGGATGGGAGTTGGTAAATGAGATGCAGACTCCGGTACCAAAAATTATGAGATCCCCAATCATAAGGATATCTGCCCGTGTTAGGCACCGGGATTCCTCCTCTGCACTGGATTGATCTCAAGCCTTATCTTCTCCTGCAGTCTCCCATTTGGTCTCAACCGCAGTAGATGCTGCTCAGCAAAGACATCGGTCTCAGCATCTTGCTCAGACTCAGGCTGTATGCATTGTTATTGCTGCCTTTCCAGGTTCAGCTATGGTATCTAACAATAGACAGGAGCAAACAGTCATTCCTGAAACTAAGTCCAGGAGTTTCTCTACTGGGCATGCTCGTGAGGTGGCAATCTCTCATTGGTGGTTGGTCATCAGCTGCTCAGATCCTGTGCCAGCTCCAGATTGGCCCGCGAGCAAGGTCCGGTCTGATTGGGTTGGATTTTTGGGGCACCTGTTGGTGTGGTAAGATCATTTATGTTACGTGTGTGTGGAACACTATGGTAGTGTGGACTTGTCTGCGTGTATTCAGGGCTGGCGTATAGCCTTTAGAATTCCAGCTTCTCTGGAGAGGAGTTTGTGCATGTGCTCAGGGTGGGGATATAGCCTTTAGAATTCCAGCAGCTCAGGAAAGGAGTTCGTGTGAGTGCATATGCGGTGACTGTGTCCACTACCTGTTCCCTTGCCTCTGAGAGGGTAGCGCTCACCTGTGAAGCAACAGGGTATTTCACATAGCGCCATTTCCACTAGCGTGGCAGCTAGCTGCACCATACTGTCCAGGGACAGCTGCATTTCTGTCTCTACCCTTCTGTGAAGCTAACAGAGCTGGGTAACTACTTTCTGTTCACACAGGGTGATATTTAACCCCGTGCGCTTTCAAAATCGCTTGCCGCACGCTTCCGTCATTGTTCATATTAGCTGCGGTTTTACATCTCTGCATGGTGGCCCCCGGGTTGCAATCGCACTTTATCTTAATTTATATTTAGTGCAATCCACCAACCCTAACAGCCCGCCTGGATGTTCCAGGTTGAAAATATAAATGCCATATTTGCTATCACAATTTTAGACTTCTATACTTGTAAGATATGACATCTAAAACATTATTCATCTGATATTAATTCTGGATTTATGGGCAAGCTGCACAGCTGCGCAAGTGAATTGCACCACGATGTCAATAATTTGGTCTCATATCTATAGAACCTCCACCTGTCACACAAAACAACCAAATATTCTTACCAGGTATGTGACTCAAAATGTCTGAGACATTAGGTCCATTACCCGTGGACAGGAAAGTGTCGCACAAAGTTGTTTCATATTTGTATTGACCACTTCAAAGAATTTGGCTGCATCACAGACCCTCTGCTCAGCGTGAGATCATTGATCAAATGGGAGGAAGAGAGTGTCAGCTCTTTCTTCCATGGCCCTGATTCACTATTTATTGTCCTTGGTTAAAGGTGACACAGGGATGTCTTCAAACCAATAAAATGACCCACCAGCACTGGCCACTCTTGTCATCAGGATAGAAAATAATGATGTCCTTTTCTTTGATCACCTGACCACTGATATTTATGATTGGTTGTGGCGGGAGGGTGGCAAGAAATAGTTGTCATCTGATCGTCCTTAGATGAAAACCTAGTTCTATTATTTAACTTATGCAACCAATCACAAACTTCAGCACTCAAGCAACCCAAAGAATGGGATATTGCTGATTTTTTACCTTCACAGACTATACTATTGATCAATGCTAGATCCCAGGGGGTTGGAGTAAGAGAGAATGCCATCTTTTATTGTTTTAAATCCATCAATGCCATTTAATAACTTTTTTAAACTTGTCATGCTGATAACATTAATGTTGGCCAAACCCACCAATCGGCAGTATAATCTGAATAATATAAATGGAGACTTTCTGACTCCCTTAAAATGGAAAAGAAAAGAAGGACTTGGCATGTTATAATCTTTACTAGATGGTGGCCCAATTCTAACGCATCAGGTATTCTAGAATATGTATGTAGTCTATTTATGAAGATTTTAAAATAATGCAATGAATACACAGGATTCAAAATCCCACGCCAATTCGCGGCCAGACTGCGCCTGTCGCTGATTGTGCCTGTCGCTGATTGTTCGTGGCCGGCCATGTAGTATATAACACTCCACGTAGTAAATAGCACAGCCACGTAGTATATTGCACAGCCACATAGTATATTGCACAGCCACGTAGTATATAGCACAGCCCATGGAGTATATAGCACAGCCCACAGAGTATATAGCACAGCGATGTAGTATATAGCACAGCCCACGGAGTGTATAACAGCCCACATAGCATATAACACAGTTCACGTAGTATATAACAGACCACGCATGCAGTATATAACACAGCCCATGTAGTGTATAACACAGTCCACGTAGTGTATAACACAGGCCACATAGTGTATAACACAGGCCACGTAGTGTATAACACAGCCCACATAGTATATAGCACAGCCCACGTAGTATATTGCACAGCCCACGTAGTACATTGCACAGCCCACACAGTACACTGCACAGCCCACACAGTACACTGCACAGCCCACACAGTACATTGCACAGCCCATGCAGTACATTGCACAGCCCATGTAGTACATTGCACAGCCCACGTATTATATTGCACAGCCCACGTAGTATGCTGCACAGCCCACGTAGTATGTTGCACAACCCACATTGTATATTGTACAGCACATGTATTATATTGCACAGCCCACATAGTATATTGAACAGCCCACGTGGTATATTGCACAGCCCACATATTATATTGCACAACCTACGTATTATATTGCACAGCCCAAGTAGTATATAACACAGGCCACGTAGTGTATAACACAGGCAACTTAGTTTATAACAGCCCACATAGTGTATAACACAGGCCACGTAGTGTATAACACAGACCACATAGTGTATAACACAGCCCACATAGTATATTGCACAGCCCACATAGTATATAGCACAGCCCATGCAGTATATTGCACAGCCCACGTAGTACATTGCACAGCCCATGTAGTATATTGCACAGCCCACATAGTATATTGCACAGCCCACGTAGTATAAAGCACAGCCCACGTAGTATATAGCACAGCCCACATAGTATATAGCACAGCCCACATATTATATTGCACAGCCCATGTAGTATATTGCACAGCCCACGCAGTACATTGCACAGCCCATGCAGTACATTGCACACCCACGTAGTGCATTGCACAGCCCACGTAGTATATTGCACAGCCCACGCAGTACATTGCACAGCCCATGCAGTACATTGCACAGCCCATGCAGTACATTGCACAGCCCATGCAGTACATTGCACAGCCCACATAGTACATTGCACAGCCCACGTAGTACATTGCACAGCCCACATATTATGTTGCACAGCCCACATAGTATATTGCACAGCCCACGTATTATATTGCACAGCCCACATAGTATATTGCACAGCCCACATAGTATATTGCACAGCCCACATATTATATTGCACAGCCCACATATTATATTGCACAGCCCATGTTTTATATTGCACAGCCCACATAGTACATTGCACAGCCCATGCATTATATTGCACAGCCAATGTAGTATAATGCACAGCCCACGTATTATATTGAACAGCCCATGTAGTATATTGCACAGCCCATGTAGTATATTGCACAGCCCACGCAGTACATTGCACAGCCCACACAGTACATTGCACAGCCCACGCAGTTCATTGCACAGCCCACAGAGTACATTGCACAGCCCACATATTATATTGCACAGCCCACACAGTATATTGCACAGCCCACGTATTATATTGCACAGCTCACGTAGTATATTGCACAGCCCATGTAGTATATTGCACAGCTCACGTAGTATATTGCACTGCCCACGCAGTACATTGCACAGCCCACGTAGTATATTGCACAGTCCATGTAGTATATTGCACAGCCCACATAGTATATTGCACAGCCCACGTATTAGGCAGCATCAATAGTTAAAAGTTGGTCACACAGGGTTAATAGCAGCGGTAACAGAGTGCATTACACCACGGCATAACGCGGTCCATTACCGCTGCCATTAACCCTGCGTGAGCACTGACTGGAGGGGATTATGGAGCAGGCACTGACTGCGGGGAGGAAGGAGCGACCATTTTGCCGCCGGACTGTGCCCGTCGCTGATTGGTCGTGGCTGTTTTGCCACGACCAATCAGCGACTTGGATTTCCATGACAGACAGAGGCCGTGACCAATGAATATCTGTGACAGACAGACAGACAGACAGAAGGACAGACGGAAGTGACCCTTAGACAATTATATAGTAGATGGTGTCAGTGGATTCATGATTGCCTAATTCTTTCCTGTTTAATGAAAAATAAGGAGAAAAATGAATAAATATACAATTTTCCATTTCTGCTCCCTTTGATCATCCCAGCTCTGTTATTCAATGTCACAATCAGATAATGATTATACAATTTTATTATTATTAAGTCCATGTATCTACAAGATTTATGATACAATTTTAAAGCTATAATCCTTTTTGTAAGCACAGACTTTTCCCATGCATGTGTTCTACATTTATCTTTGCATTAGTAATTGGGCACCTGGAGGGTTTCATGTTGGTAAATTGAGTTATTAACGCTCTACCCCACAAAGCAAGACATAAGTGTTCATTATTCCCAGATCATTTAGTGCTATCGTTACCTGGACGAGTGACTAGCTGTACCTTTGTTAATATAAATAACATTGTGTATCTGCTCGCCTTGATAAATGGATTCTGCTTAATGAGTAGACTTCATTATTAATTTATACAGACCTCTGGTCAAATTTTCTGGTAATTTTCCATCTCAGTAGAGAAGAGTATAAAGGAACAAGCTAGTCTCACAGTATAAAGCCTTTGAATATTGCTATTTTTAATAAATCTGCAAGAAGTAGATATATTTTCTATATCAGGGTCATATTATAGACATTAAAAGAGATTTATTATGCACATATGCACCAAAAAATTAAGCACATGGCATGTGTCTATCATGCTCGAAATGTGATGGTATGCGTGCAAAATATTGGTGTCATATAAGAAGCTCAGGATTGCAAACGCTTACAAGTTTACGCTTACGCCTGCAGTGAATACAAATTTTTCACTGAGATAGAAGATGACAGTTGATGCACATAAAGTTCTATGGAACTTACAGCAGAATATTTCTGTCTGGCTCTAGCTCATCCCTTCTCCTCCTCCCCACTCCTCTATAAAAATTTTAAAAGCACCAACTTTAACTTAAGGAAAATCTGGCTTCACTGAATATAGAATTTACCCATGAATTTAAAGTGAAAGATCAGTCCAGGAGGAGAAAAAAGCTAAAATTTATTTATAAGATATATTGCAAGTAGCTCATTCTCAGATGTACTGCTGATTTATGAAATATAAATTACAATGACTGTTACTCTTTAAGTAGTGAGAATTAAAAAAAAACAGAAATGAACTCTTTATATTTGGTACTGGTAGCCAATGAATTATCCTGAATGGCAAATGATGTAAAAAGTTACAAAAAACAATTTCACAATTGCTTTTTTTTATACTTCTACTAGGGTATGTCTAGGAGAGCTGCTAAAGCTAATTTATTAAAATAAATAAATGGTGCAGTTAAAAAATATAACTTATCCTGCAATAAACAAACTCTCAAACAAGGACATCGCTAGAAGAGCAAAACATGCTCTTGGAAAGCAATTATTAGTCCTTAAAGTGAGTCTGTCACCCTCCTCAAACTGAACTTGATCAATTTAGACCTTCGTATAGGGGACTCATCTGATATAAGAATCAAAATTGTGCTTTAGATTTTAGTAATTTTGTTTTAACTAAAAACAGTTTTATTAGGGCGGTAAATGAGGAGACTTTGGTTCACCCTTGGCATGGCCAGGGGCTCGGTGCACCGTTCTACCTCATAAATTACTATCCTCCACTCCTTCCTTTGTGGACATTGAGAGTGCTCACTTTATACTGCTGCCTGACCTAAATCCCTCTCATTTAAATATCTAATGAAACTCATCATATAAAAAGAAATGACTGAAATCTACTGTAGTAGTACAATTTTTACAGAGATTAAGTCTGCCAAGATCATTTCAGTTTTAGAAAAGACCAACTATCTTTAAAGCAGCTGTCATGACATGACTTCAAAAATCATATGCAAGTTGGTGTCTTTAGGTTCAGCTCATTTGCTTTATTTTTTCTTTTCTGCTTTGGCTGAATTTTAAGCCAACTATATTTGTGCTGGAATCTGAGACTACAGCTTAGCAACAGTGCCTACGAGAAGTCTATGGTAGTCCAGGACTCACCTTCTGTCTTATCATTAGCTCAAATTTATTCTCTATTCCCCTGCATCTTCCTCCTCAGATTGGCTACTTTGTGCAAGCACAGGTACATTATGGGCCCAAAAAGAAGTCAGAGATTCAGGGTCATGGATAACCCAGATTGTATTATCCTGAATGGCAAATGGGTCTGCCAGTTACATAGTGACGTAGAGCTTCAGAAACTCACGTAGTAATTTAGGAATTTGCACTTGTATGTCTAGGACAGCTAACTGATTACATATCAGAGATCTGTTATTTCCATCTTTAGAGATGAGGAAATCAATTTGAAGAGCCCTGGTCCAACAGCCACCAGACTTTGAGCCATGGGAACCTTCTCCTACATGGCAGCTTTCCTTGCACCTCTTCTTATTAGTAGGCTTGAAATTATATCATTCATGCATAACACCACAACGATGATGTTGCTCTCGGCCAAAATATCAGAAGATAGCCGGGCATGCATCAGGCAGAAGGCGATTCTCAGAACGTCCATCCGTTGATGATGGACTACTGATGATGCCACCATGTCAACCGATTCACTCATCTCTATTTACCAGCCAGTTGTTATCCAATGAAAACGTAAGTCAACTTTGACTAGGAGGACAATTAATAAGTCTAGAATTCCAGCTGCCTTTTTCCTTCTTTTTATTTCATTTGGAGGGATTAAAATTTTTACATTTCCAGTAAATAGACAATCATTATATTTGTATTTTCTCTGTTTTTTACTTCCATGCTGTAAATGGCTTCACTTCAGAAGCATTAAGGGAATTATTGCAGTCTGGGTTTTTAAACTTTAGCAAATGTTCTGATACCGAAAGTACTAAGTGTAAAAAAAAATGTTGTTTTGCTTGCAGTCAGGAAGCTGCTGATACAAAAGGGCACGGGAGCATAAAATCTGCAGGCTATTACAGAGCGAATATTGAACAGAAGGGTATCATTATGCCCAAGGATGCATCTTATGATTAGGTTAGATCCCAAAATAAGCTAATAATTCAGGGAGATGATGGTGAGAGGATGCATAGTTAGTTGGAAACGCAGACATTTTAAGTGAACTATTTATTCCTGCTTAGGCAATGTAATGAATCAATTTCACTTAATCTTCTTTGCTTTCGGCAAACATATGTCTAACATTTATATTTGTTTACCTCCTTTAAGGTTTATGTCAAGTTACTTCTACAGTGTTCATCATTTCATCCCCTTTAAAGAAATAGATTGCAAGTTTTTGATGAGTTGACTGTTTAGACTTAACTGTTTATATGATTTTTTTTAATATAATAATATACTACAAAGTTATTATTTTGGGGGGTATATACAAGACTGAAACTTCTAGCTAATTAAAGATTTACTACATCTCATGGAAAAATCAATCCAGTGTAGTCTTTTTTTGACACTAGATATCCTTAGGCTTTCCCAGAGATCTAAGCAGTCCAGAAACAATGAGGTTAGAACATTGCTGCCTTTGGTCTTCTACTTCATTGTGCACTGGGTATATTATTCCATATCAGTGAACGTAGGTAGTTATCTGCACCGCAGAGCATGGGGTCACTATTACAAGAGGTTACAAATTGAATGTAGTCTTCAGTATTAATAGGTTTAGAAATATATTAGCTGATCTTAAGAGGACTGCTAAAGTACAGGGCAATTTAAATGTCTTGCTACTGAGAAGTGAAAAATATTTTTCCATATTAAAGTATTATATTAAGTTAAATAGTTTTACAAAGCCAAATATAAAATATGCCTATAATTGTCAACTTACATAAAACTGAAAAAGTTTCAAGAAAAACAAATTGTGTGAAGGATGTCTATTTTACCTTAAAGAGAATCCGTCAGAATGATCTACTCTTCTGAAGGATAATCTCATTGAAACCTTTACTTTTTGAATCTGTTGATACATGAATGAAAAATCGCTGTTTTAGTTTATTTGCAAAAGATGGTTAAATGTTCAGAGCACTTCCCAAGAGACTGCCGCCCCAGCCCTACTCCACACCCATCCCCACCTTCCTTTGCTTGATTGACAGCTCACTGAACATGAAATCAATATAAACAGAAAAAAACAGCATTATTTAATAATATTAATATTCATGCATCTAAATAAGGGACAGCAGATATAAGTATATCACTCATAACAATATACTCTGTACATCCAGTATACAATTACCAGTGCGTCATTGCTAAATCCTTTACACCATGTAAGCAAATAAACTAGGGTAAATCAAGCAAAGAGACAGCAATGTCTCAAGGTATCATTAGTATAAGGTATTATAGTCATAATGATGTAATAGAGCTACAAAGTGGAAAGATTATATCCATAAAGACCACCTTACCCATAATGACCCGTTTGGATCAGAGCACATAGAAGCCAAAACAAGTGTTTCATGTGGGCTTCCGCATGTTCGCTCATCACTACTATCTATCCCATATCTATCTACCTATATATCTATCCCATATCTTTCTATCTATCCATATATGGAATGAAAAAAAAAACACACCAAAAAATGAGAGTACTACTTAAAGGGAGCCTATCATGTTGAAAAAGGAATATGATCTGTAGGCAGGACATTATAAAGCAAAAGAAGCTGATCAGATCATTATACATTTCTGGTCGCAAAGTTTCAGTGAAACTTATATTTTATCCACCCTGGTCCAGTGGGCAGTTTTATTCAGGAAACTCATCATTTCTTATATAAGCTTTTTTACTCTGCCCTTTACCTCCGCAACTGCCCGACACCTTTTGTGGAGCTCTTCCTTTGTATGGTCTACTCAGTTGCATCATGTATTTACCATTCATTTTTAACATAGAACAAATTACATAAGTTAAAATCAGCTGAATTCTATCTATTTCATATTATCTACCTATCATCTATGTATCATCTATTTTATTATCTATTATCTATCTATCTCGTATCTACCTATCATCTATGTATCATCTATTTATTATTTATTATCTATCTATCTCATATCTACTGTGTTGCAGTGACCCCTGTAACAGGTAGGGGGCGCTGCATGGTCTCCCCAGTATACGCACGGAGGCGTATTGAGGCTGACAGAGTGCATGGCAGTTGCATGCATGGATGTGATGATGTGTCAAAGTCCGGCATTGTGGTGAATGGCCGCTATGTGTGTCGCAGAGGAGGAGACTCTGCGCTGCCAGCCTGAAGTGACGTGGTGTTCTGGGACCTATAGTTCCACAAGTATTTTGTATGTTTATAATGGGAGGTTGGCAGGGCTAGTTATGTGAGATGGGCGGGACAAACTAGCCACACACCCACACTCCCACCCAGGGGAGTGGTTAAACCTAGATAATGTGACCAGGGTGTGGGTCACATGGTTTTCGCTGTGAGTTTCCTGTTTGAAGCCTGTGTTGGAAGACCTGGGAGGAGGCTTCCTGAAGAGCACATGGTAGGGCTTTGGACAGGCCACATGCCTGGGGTGTTGGACTTACATCCTGAATAGCACCCGAACAGGTCACATGCCTCTGTGTTGGACGGTCCAAGGTGGGATGGACGTCTTGAAAAGCACAGTGTGATCATGGCTCTGAGTCTGTTTACCTGGATGATCGGTGTTGGGGAAGCTACCGTCCTTCGGTGGGTCTGGACTGACTGAGGTGTGCCAGCCAGGCAAGTTGGTGATCCCTGTGAGGCAGCTTTCCCGGAAGAGTGAACTGACAAGGAGTCAGCAGGTGGAGCAGGAGCTCCCGTAAGGTACCATAGACTGTTGGTGCTTATGTTCTATGAACTGTGTGGTAACCCATGGCAACTGGTCAGGAGAGGACCAGCATGTTTAGTTGCAGCAAACGGATAATGTGTGGCTAATGAGTTAAAGCAATATCGTGTAAAGTTCAATGGACTATGTGTAAGCTGATGATGTGTAACCTGGCTTACGGTGCGGTTTATGAGGCTTTAATAAGCCGTATGGTCTGTTTTCTTTGGCAAAACCGTGCCTGACTACGTTAATCCCGCGCCAAGCGAGTGTCCCCCAATACACTTAGTAAGTGCAATCTTACACTACCTATCATCTATGTATCATCTATTTTATTATCTATCTATTATCTATCTCATATGTACCTATCTTCTATGTATAATATATGTATTATCTATCTATCTACAGTGAATGAAAAAAGCAATAAAAAAATCCTGAAAAGCTAAAGGGAGTTTATCATGTTGAAAATGGAATCTGATTTGCAGAAGGAGCTGATCAGATTAATATACAATTCTGGTGGAAAAGTGTCAGAGAATGTTACATTTTATTCATTGAAATCCCTGGTGCAATTGTATTCAGTGGTTGGCAGTATTTCCTGTATGAGGGCACGCTCAGAGATAACTGTCAATTATTGACTAGGACCACCCACTGGACTCATATACATACAAACACTGGGGATTTCAATGAAAACAATACATGTTATACTGAATTATTTCCAACAAACCTACATACATATCAAACTGCACACCTTCTCCTTCTCTTTACCATGCTGTCAACAAATCGGACTGCATTTACAACTTGACAGGTTTCCTTTAAGTAGTAATCAAATATCTTCTACTAACTGTTAGTTGTAGAGTTCTTTAATTTACTTTTCAGGGCAAACAGCTAATGTCCCAAGGAAAGTTTATTCTAAGGATTTGAAGATATCAGAATTAACTTGTTCCAACCTTACAAGAAAATATTAAAATTATTTCCAGAATTTTTCTACTTATTTACATGAAAATAAAACAGATTGAGGTCTAAGATTGGATTTCCATGTGAACCATTGTGATGAATCAGACAGCTTATATTCTTCATTATTTTGTGATTTCTTTTAATCATGTTTGCAAGCAAGAAGATTCTTCCTCCCTTCCTTTCTACATGAGAACAAATTGGCATCTATCTTGCATGGGTGTTCTGAATCAGCACAGCATGAAAACACCAGATTGAATATGATTGAGCTGTGTTTTTTTCACCCCCCCCCACTAAATATGTATCTAGGATTACTCATATGTTGTATTTAATGCTGCCTGCAGTTTACGTCTGTACAGTTGGTATTGTAAAATCATTTGTTGCTTAGCTATGTCACTTTCTCACAGCTAGTGCTGCTGAATGCTACATACACTTCTCAACTAGAGTTCAGTGAATATGTTCAGAAACGGTCACCGAATCTGATTTTGCCATATTCGTGCCATATTGGTACCCTATTCATGCCGAATTTATGTTTGATGATCATTTCTGAACATATTTGATCATTTCTACTCTCTTTGACTCCGATGACACTCGGCAATTGTAATCCAAACCGAATATTGAAAAATTCGCTCAACTTTATTTTCAACATTCAAACTACAAAACCAAGAAGGAAAACTTCCGGAATTATGGAATTCACAGGCTCAATATACATGTTAATAATGGAAAAAATATTAAAAATATTTTGATTGTGAGAGCCACACACAAAACACCTTGGCAATAAGGTTATTAATGTTTTTCTGAGGAATGTTTTTTTCCATGTTGAATACACTTGGTCATGCAAATTAACAAGATCCTCTGCTTCCTTTGCAATTGCCGACCAATAATGTCCAAGAAGTGCTTGATGGGAGCCAATTCCGTACATACTGCAGGCAATTATAGCACGTTTAGACCATGAGCAACATGTAGTCTGGCATTGCTGAAAAATAGCTCCTGAAATGATTTGGATAAATGGCTATATGATTAGTTACATGAACAAATCAATATAACACCAAACTATTAGTGTACCTTGAATGAAAACTATAGGTGTTTGGCTACCGTAAATTATGCCACCCCATACCATATTTGCCGAATAGGACCAGTGTAACCTTCATTTGTGAAGTCCAAAACAGAGAAAAGCACTGCTGCACCACCGTGGTCTCTTAAAACAAGTCTAAAGAGACCATTCACACACTATGTTCAAGCCACACATCCCGGGAAACGAGTGCTCAATCCTGTGTGAAAAGAAAAAAGAAAAGGAAGGCACTCACCGTTACCAAAAGTGGAAGTCTTTATTTCATGGATAAAAAAGTTTAGGCTCGGGAGCAATGTAGAGAGTGTGAACAACAGCCATTTCACTCTCCTGCTCTTCAACGGGTCCTAAGTAGGGGGCCTCTTCATGACGTTGCCCACATGTTTTGATGACCAATCTCCAGCTATCATTGCATGCAAGACAAAAGTGATACTCGTAGCTGAAGAGCATAGACTTTATTTACAGCATCCATGTACCACTATAGCTCTTGAGTGCAGTGACATGAGATCAGTGGAACATTGATGCCTTAGGCTTGATATGGCACATTTAATTTTACTTGCAGTAGAGAATGTATCTGTTGTCAAAACAGGTTTCCCAGGAGCCATTTTTTTCAACATGACAATGCAAGGTCTCATGTTGCTTATGTTCCTGTGACAGCATACATGGTCAAAATCATCTACCATGGCCTGCAGCATCTGAGATTACAGTGGTCATCAATTGCAAAGGAGCTGCCAGCAGTGGATCTTGATGATATGCATTCTCATGTGAACTAAGTGTGGCAGAACATTCCTCCTGCAACCAGTAATTACCTAATTAATAGCATGACAAGCCGTTTAAGTATGTGTATATTTACATGTGCTGCTCATACTCAGTGCTGAGTATTACTGAATATACTCAATACTGCATCTTACCTGTCCAGTTTTAGCATCTTCTCATCGGATTCTCTGCTCATTTTGGATTTTTCTTTGGATCTGACTGTTTCAGTGCTGACTAGGCCTCACTTGGTTATTTTAGTTTGCACCTTATTGACCACATGATGTGTAGTCAGTTCTAGAAAAGTTTTTATGCAAATTTTCAGCTGTGTTTTACAGTACAAGGAAAGGCTGGCTATAAGATTAAAGAAATATCACTCACACAGCTTGGTTTCTTTGTAATCAGGCTTTTTGCACAATGGAGCATGCCAGTTCTTTCAGTGTTTTTTCAGTATTTTTCACCCATGTAAATGAATGGGTGGTGAAAAAAGGCTGAAAAAAACACCAAAAATGCAGGTGTCAGCTTTTGCTGTGTTTTTTTTGTGCCAAAACCCGATTCTATAGAATATAAATTTTTCCAACACTAAGCTGTATCAGCATGCACAAGAGGCAAATCTAGTATGCCAAAACCGCACAAAAATGCACAAACCCCCCCAAGGAAAACATGTTTTTTTCTGCAGCTTCTTTCCTACCAAGAGATCAGGTTTTGTTGCAGAAAAAAATGCTGAGAAAATGTCTAGTGTGAACTTAGCCTTACGTCTCTGACCTGGTTATCCCTATAAATTTTTATTCAATTTTGTTTGTCCCTTCTGCATTGATTCTTTGGTTCTGACCTTGGATTGCTTGTTTTTCCCATCACCATTTTTCCACCGATCAGCAGCTTCTCTGCAGGCACAACTTGGGGGTCCCTTGCAGAAAAGATCAGATTCCTTTGTAGATTTTCAAAGGTGAAAAACAAAAAGCACATTAGACTTTACTAAAGAGAGCATTAATGACCAAGCCTGTTCACAGAGCATTACAGACTTTAAAGCCATACATAGTATAGTCCTTTATACAATAAATAAAGCTGAAGCCAGAAAAGCACAACTTGACTCCATTTAGAAAGGGGCTGCAAATCCCTGTTCTTGAGGTTCTGAAGCCCCTATCTCAGGATTGTTGGAAGTTAAGCCAACAGATCCTCAGTGATCAGCAAGTTGTTTACTATAGTGTTCATAGGGGATAACTTTTTTTGGGGGGGAATAACCCTTTAAGGTAATGCAGTTCAGTTTACTGACACCTGGGTGTCCCATTTCTGACATGGGGTTCTATGAATGCTAATCACTTAGTGACATAATTTAATATTTTTTGTTTCTAACTATACTGACAAATGAAAACTTTGCCTTAGAATTACTTTAAAGCTGTAAAATAACACCTCACGGAATAAATACTATGTTTGTGCGAAATTGTCGCCCTAGTTCTTTAGAAAGTGACATGGCTGAATGCATATAATGAGAAGAAATTGTACCAAAATGAAGACATTTCTCTTGTCGACTTCAAGGGGTCGGTTTATCAAAGTCTTGGTTGGGAATCTGCGGCTAAAGCTTATTCCAAACATATCAAAAGACAAAATCCAATTGAATTTCAATTTCAATTGGAATAGCTTTTCTTGATAAAACAGATGACGTTTTGTTTCCCAGCTGGGTAATACTGATAAATGCCACCAATCTGCAAGTAATAACAATTTATATCTATATAATAGGAAACATAGATAGAGCGAGGAGGCAATCATGAAGCCTCTGCTTTAATTAGTTCACTCGTAATGCTTAAAAAATATTCAGTTACAGTCAAATCATTAAAATTTAAAGCCAGTTACTGCTTACTAGGATGTGAATATTGATTGTTCTCACACTACAATCAGCATCCATGGCTTTTGCTATAAGATTATTATTATTATTATTATTTATTGTTATAGCGCCATTTATTCCATGGCGCTTTATATGTGAGGAGGGGTATACATAATAAAAACAGGTACAATAATCTTGAACAATACAAGTCACAACTGGTACAGGGGGAGAGAGGACCCTGCCCGCGAGGGCTCACAATCTACAAGGGATGGGTGAGGATACAGTAGGTAAGGATATAGCTGTTCGTGCAGTGGTTTGGTCAATCGGTGATTACTGCAGGTTGTAGGCTTGCCGGAAGAGGTAGGTCTTCAGGTTCTTTTTGAAGGTTTCGATGGTAGGTGAGAGTCTGATATGCTGTGGTAGAGAGTTCCAGAGTAGGTGTGATGTGCGAGAGAAATCTTGTATGCGATTGTGGGAAGAGGAGATAAGAGGGGAGTAGAGAAGGAGATCTTGTGAGGATCGGAGGTTGCGTTCAGGAAAGTACTTGGAGACGAGGTCACAGATGTATGGAGGAGACAGGTTGTGGATGGCTTTGTATGTCATGGTTAGGCTTTTGTACTGGAGTTTCTGGGTAATGGGGAGCCAGTGAAGGGATTGACAGAGGGGAGAGGCTGGGGGATAGCGGAGGGAAAGGTAGATTAGTCGAGAAGCTGAGTTTAGAATAGATTGGAGGGGTGCGAGAGTGTTCGAAGGGAGGCCACAGAGCAGGAGGTTACAGTAGTCAAGGTGGGAGAAGATGAGGGCATGGACTAGGGTTTTTGCAGATTCTTGGTTTAGAAATGTACGGATCCGTGAAATATTTTTGAGTTGAAGGCGGCAGGAAGTGGAAAGGGCTTGGATATGTGGTTTGAAGGAGAGATCAGTGTCAAGGATTACCCCGAGACAGCGAGCTTGTGAAACCTGGGAGAGTGGGCAGCCGTTTACTGTAATAGATAGGTTCGTTGGGGGGGTCGTGTGAGATGGGGGAAAGACAATGAATTCTGTTTTGGCCATGTTAAGTTTTAGAAATCTAGCAGAGAAGAAGGATGAAATAGCGGATAGACATTGAGGGATCCTGGTTAGTAGGGTGGTGATATCTGGTCCAGAGATGTAGATCTGTGTGTCATCAGCATAGAGATGATACTGAAAACCGTGAGATTCTATGAGCTGTCCCAGGCCAAAAGTGAAAATGGAGAAGAGCTGGGGCCCTAGAACTGAACCTTGTGGGACTCCGACAGATAGGGGGCGAGGTGAGGAGGTGGTGTGTGAGTGGGAGACGCTAAATGTTCGGTCAGTTAGGTATGACGAGATCCAGGATAGGGCCAAGTCTGTGATGCCAAGGGATGATAAGAGAGTCTGTAGTAATAGGGAATGGTCCACTGTGTCAAAGGCAGAGGACAGGTCCAGGAGGAGGAGGATTGAGTAGTGTTGCTTGCTCTTTATCACTATCTTCATCTTAATAGCCTTGTATAAAGTATAAAATTCCAAAACCTCATAGTAAACCTAAATTGAAATTTTAAAGGAATTACAATAGTTTTTAAAAATGTATAGCTGCTCTTTAACACAATACTTATGAAAAGCAGTCTTGCTGTCCTCCTACTTCCCAGCTAGTTAAAACTGTGTTTTGTGCACTGTAACTTTCTTCCTTGTATATTGCTCTTGCTATTGTGCAGTAGTATTCTTGTCATTAAGTAAATTCCAACCTCTCTATTATGCTGGAATGTAGTTAGACAGCAACGCAGAAGCAAAGAGACATAGAACTGCACCCACATCCTGAACAGAACTAGAAACCCAATCCGACATGTTGTAGAGCAATAAATATCCACCCCCACTTCCTGTAGACAGACAAAGTCACATTCTGATTTCCTGTAGAGAAATTAAGACCCACCTTCACTTCATGCAGAGAGGCCAAAACCCATTCTTACTTCCTGTAAAGAAAAAAAGACCAACCTCCACTTCTTGTAGAGAGACAAAAACCCACCCTTACTTTCTGTAGAGAAATAAAGACCTACCCCCACTTCCTGTAGAGAAACAAAAAATTATCCTGATTACATGTAGAGAGATAAAGACCTGCCCCAACTTCTATAGCGATACAAAGACTCATCCTGACTTACTGTAGAGAAACAAAGACCCATTCTGACTAACTATAGAGAGACAAAAACCCATCCTGACATCCTTTGGAGAAATAAACACCCCTGACTTCCAGTAGAGAGAAAAAGATCCACTCTCACTTCTTCTATAAAGACAAAAACCCATCCTGACTTTATGTGGAAAGTTAAAGTCCCACCCCCACTTCCTGTAAAAATGCAAAAAACACATCTTGACTTCCTGTAGAGAGCTAACAACCCACCCACTATCTCTGTTATCCATTATTAACTGTCACATGCAGTTGTCATGAACCACTGAGACACATATTGGCTAGCAGTTTGGAGAGATTATTTGTAATTAATGAAGTGTTTTCATTTAGAGCAAATAAGATCATATTAACTTAATGTACATGGACAATTTTATTAAACTTTTCAGTCCCTTTGTTATTAGAGTTTTTAAGCTATCCCACAGTGTCTTCATTTTACCTCTACTTTTGCATTTATTTAGAAAATGGCAGAAAAAATCTCCATGTAGGATAGAATAGTCTCATATCCAGACTATATGTGCTGCATATATGTCCATAAGGTCAAGCTTCCAAAAGAAAACAGGGCCATGCCATGATTTCCAATCGAGTTGAGATAAAACACTTCCTATTAAAATGTATATTTTCCAGAGATAGTTAAGATATCACGAAGATACTATTTATATGGCATACATGATGGTAACATTTCCTATTGTGATATATGCAAGAAATCTCATTAAATAATTAATTGCATGAACTGGACCTTTAGTCATCAAAGCTTTCACGCCAGAATTCTGGTGTAAAAGCTTTGAAAAGTTGCAAAATTTAGGCTCACAGTTGCACATAAATTTTGTGATGTCTACATCTTTAAGCCAGTTTTTTCCACCTCTGCCATAATGGGCTGACCTGGGGCAAGGCAGTAGAGTGGTAACTACAGCTTAATTTCTTGACAAATGGCAGCGTACTACTCCACAAGTCTTACTCTAGCAGGGACTGGAGTATGATTTGTGGTGAGGTGCACCAAGACGTGCACACCATTCATCCGTCATTCTGGATTTATGAAGAGGTGTAGGTAACTTGACCTTTTATAGTAATAAGTTGCTACCTCTAGGTATAACCTTGTTCACTATTTTCAGGACGTTTTACCCCTCTATGTCTTGATCTAGCCTGTCATATAACTAGGATTACAACTAGCTCAGTGACAGGAAACAGAAAGGTTATTAAAAGAACACACTCAGATTGGGTCACAGTTAACAATAGGGTACCTCAAGAGTCAGTATTGGGCTCTCTTCTTTGTAACATATTTATTAATGACCTTGTAGCGATCATACAGTGTAGAATTTCAACATTTGCAGATGGTTCTAAACTCTGCAAGGCAATCAACACAAAGGAGGATAATTTAATGCTACAAATGGAGATATGGAAGCTGGAGGATTGTGCTTAAAAATAGGAATTGAAGTATAATGTAGATAAATGTAGATCATGCACTTGAGCAAACTAAATAACAATTATAATTGCACTACATTGTAAACCATTGGGTAAAACTGTCACTGATAAATATGAGCATATGGGGATGGCAATCTCAACTTTAGTGATCACTGCTAGGCTGCTGCCGCCAAGGCAAATAGAATAATGCAAAGCATCAAAAAGAAGCATAGATACTCATGAAAAAATCATAGTTTTGTCTCTATGGCTGAACTAAAGCTATGTTTTCAACTATGAACTATGTTTTGGGGTAATTAGACTTTAGAACATAATACAATTATTTTTTAGTAACAATTGAGTCTGTTTGCCAAGTTCGAGCAATTATTTTGAATTAAAATTTTGGAAGATTCGCTTTTTCTCTAATAATTAGCTTTTTCATACCCTTGAAAAAAAACATGAGGATGTTAACTAAGTAAAAAATAAAGTAAAGGCATCAGCAATTAATAGTACTTAGCATGTGCCAAGTTTACTTTTTAAACCTTTTACAACAGTGTTTAAAGTATTTAGAAAAGAATGTGACAGACACAAAGTGGCTGCCATCAAGTCTAGACATTTTTGATACATGAGGCCCAAGAGTGTTTCAGACATGGGAAAAGATATCTACTTGAAAAGTGTTTGTTAATAAATCAATGTTGTTGTTTTTTACAGCTGAAGATGCGTGTGGAGGCACGGTACGAGGAACAAATGGAATTATATCAAGCCCCGGATTTCCCAATGAATACCATAACAATGCAGACTGCACATGGACAGTTGTCACTGAAACTGGAGATACCATATCACTTGTTTTTACAGATTTTCAAATGGAGGAAAAATACGATTATTTGGAAATTGAAGGTTCTGAGCCACCAAAAATACGGTAAGATGTTTGCCTTTTTTTAAACCTATTTTTATTTGTTTATGTGACTAAGATGAAATTCATGGTTCTGTAATTTAATTTTAATAAATACATTTTTAAAGGTTATAAAAAATACTTCATGGAAAAATGTGCATACGTGATACAATTTAATATAACCACAAGACAACATAAAAGTAAATGAATAATAATGGTAAGCAATTTTATGACTGACTGCATTCTTGAATATATTATAGGTTTTTTAAAGAAATTTTAAATTCTTTGATTAATAGACGCCCACTTTCCAAATTGTATTTATAAGGCATTTTAACTAAACATATGGCTGAAGTGTACAGGACATGATGCCTATATAGAGGCATAGATTCTCTGTGACGTTATAATTCAGAGCCATAGACGCTTGAAGTGGAATTAATCATGAGATCATTTTTTTCTGTTTCGGCTGCATTGCTATTATTTGCACCAAAGATATGTATGATGTTTAACCCCTTTCTGACATCGGGCAGAATAGTACGCCTATGTCGGACACCCTCCTTTTGATGTGGGCTCTGGCGCTGAGCCCACATGTTTTCCGGCACATGTCACCTGTTTTGAACAGCTGACATGTGCCTCTAACAGCCGCTGGTGGAATCGAGATCCACCCGCGGCTGTTAACCCGTTAAATGCCGTTGTCATTGGTGGTCGGCTCTCATAGCAAGTCAGCAATTATTCTACATACAGGCAATCTGATCATCGCCTGTATTTAGCAGAGGCAATTGGGGTATGGCAGCTTCTAGTCTTCCATGGAGACAATTGAAGCATGCCAAAAGTAAAAAAAATGTTTTTAAAAATATTTTAAAAATAAAAATATATAAAAGTTCAAATCACCCCCCTTTTTCCCCATTGAAATTAAAATAATAATTAAAAAATAAAACATACACATATTTGACATCGCCACTTTCAGAATCACCAGCTCTTTCAATATAAATAAAGAGCTAACCCAATCAATAAACAGCGTAATGAGAAACAAAGTCTAAACACCAGAATTATGTTTTTTGTTCACCGCAACATTGAATTAAAATGCAATAATTCAAAATGGGCGATCAAAATGTCAGCTTGGTGCTCAAAAAATAAGCCCTCACCCAACCCGAGATAACAAAAAATGGAAATGCTAGGGGGATCAGATAATGGCGAAAAAATTTTAGGAATTTTTTTCACCACTTAGATAAAAAAGTACCTTTACATGTTTGGTGTCTATGAACTCATAATGACCAGGATAATTATAATAGCAGGTCAGTTTTAGCACTTAGTTAACCTAGTTAACCCCTTCACCCCCAAGGGTGGTTTGCACGTTATGGACCGGGCCAATTTTTACAATTCTGACCACTGTCCCTTTATGAGGTTATAACTCTGGAACGCTTCAATGGATCCCGGTGATTCTGACACTGTTTTCTTGTGACATATTGTACTTCATGATAGTGGTAAAATTTCTTTGATATTACATGCGTTTATTTGTGAAAAAAACGGAAATTTGGCGAAAATTTTAAAAATTTTGCAATTTTCCAACTTTTAATTTTTATGCAATTAAATCACAGTGATATGTCACACAAAATACTTAATAAGTAACATTTCCCACATGTCTACTTTACATCAGCACAATTTTGGAACCAAAATTTTTTTTTGTTAGGGAGTTATAAGGGTTAAAATTTGACCAGCAATTTCTCATTTTCACAACACCACTTTTTTTAGGGACCACATCTCATTTGAAGTCATTTTGAGGGGTCTATATGATAGAAAATGCTCAAGTGTGACACCATTCTAAATACTGCACCCCTCAAGGTGCTCAAAACCACATTCAAGAAGTTTATTAACCCTTAAGGTGTTTCACAGGAATTTTTGGAATGTTTAAATAAAAATGAGCATTTAACTTTTTTTCACACAAAATTTAATTCAGCTCCAATTTGTTTTATTTTACCAAGGGTAACAGGAAAAAATGGACCCTAAAAGATGTTGTACAATTTGTCCTGAGTACGCCGATACCCCATATGTGGGGGTAAACCACTGTTTGGGCGCATGACAGAGCTTGGAAGCGAAGGAGCGCCATTTGACTTTTCAATGCAAAATTGACTGGAATTGAGATGGGACGCCATGTTGCGTTTGGAGAGCCCTTGATATGCCTAAACATTGAAACCCCCCACAAGTGACACCATTTTGGAAAGTAGACCCCCTAAGGAGCTTATCTAGAGGTGTGGTGAGCACTTTAACTCACCAAGTGCTTCACAGAAGTTTATAATGCAGAACCGTAAAAATAAAAAATCATATTTTTTCACAAAAATTATATTTTCGCCCCCAATTTTTTATTTTCCCAAGGGTAAGAGAAGAAATTGGACCCCAATAGTTGTTGTACAATTTGTCCTGAGTACGCTGATACCCCATATGTGGGGGTAAACCACTGTTTGGGTGCATGGGAGAGCTCGGAAGGGAAGGAGCGCCGTTTGACTTTTCACTGCAAAATTGACAGGAATTGAGATGGGACCCCATGTTGTGTTTGGAGAGCCACTGATGTGCCTAAACATTGAAACCCCCCCACGTGACACCATTTTGGAAAGTAGACCCCCTAAGGAACTTATCTAGAGGTGTAGTGAGCACTTTGACCCACCAACTGCTTCACAGAAGTTTATAATGCAGAGCCGTAAAAATAAAACAATCATTTTTTTCCCACAAAAATTATTTTTTAGCCCCCAGTTTTGTATTTGCCTGAGGGTAACAGGAGAAATTGGACCCCAAAAGTTGTTGTCCAATTTGTCCTGAGTACGCTGATACCCCATATGTGGGGGGAACCACTGTTTGGGCGCATGGGAGGGCTCGGAAGGGATGGAGCGCCATTTTGAATGCAGACTTAGATGGAATGGTCTGCAGGCGTCACATTGCGTTTGCAGAGCCCTACTGTACCTAAACAGTAAAAAAAAAACACAAGTGACACCATTTTGGAAAGTAGACCCCCTAAGCAACTCATCTAGATGTGTTGTGAGAGTTTTGAACCCTCAAGTGTTTCACTACAGCTTATAATGCATAGCCGTGAAAATAATTAAAAAAAAATTTCCCCCCAAAATTATTTTTTAGCCCCCAGTTTTGTATTTTCCCAAGGGTAACAGGAAAAATTGGACCCCAAAAATTGTTGTCCAATTTGTCTTGAGTACGCTGACACCCAACATGTGGAGGGGAAGCACCGTTTGGGCACATGGGAGGGCTCGGAAGGGATGGAGCGCCATTTTGAATGCAGACTTAGATGGAATGGTCTGCAGGCGTCACATTGAGTTTGCAGAGCCCTAATGTACCTAAACAGTAAAAAAAACCACAAGTGACACCATTTTGGAAAGTAGACCCCCTAAGCAACTCATCTAGATGTGTTGTGAGAGTTTTGAACCCTCAAGTGTTTCACTACAGTTTATAACGCATAGCCGTAAAAATAAAAAATATTTTTTTTTCCACAAAAATTATTTTTTAGCCCCCAGTTTTGTATTTTCCCAAGGGTAACAGGAGAAATTGGACCCCAATAGTTGTTCTCCAATGTGTTCCGAGTACGCTGATACCCCATATGTTGGGGTAAACCCCTGTTTGGGCGCACGGGAGAGCTCGGAAGGGAAGGAGCACTGTTTTACTTTTTCAACGCAGAATTGGCTGAAATTGAGATCGGACGCCATGTCGCGTTTGGAGAGCCCCTGATGTGCCTAAACAGTGGAAACCCCCCAATTATAACTGAAACCCTAATCCAAACACACCCCTAACCCTAGCCCTAACCCTAGCCCCAACCCTAACCCTAGCCCTAACCCTATCCCCAACCCTAACCCTAACACTAGCCCTAACCCTAGCCCTAACCATAGCCCTAACCCTAATGGTAAAATGGAAATAAATAAATTTTTTTAATTTTTTTATTTTTCCCTAACTAAGGGGGTGATGAAGGGGGGTTTGATTTACTTTTATAGTGGGTTTTTTAGTGGATTTTTATGATTGGCAGCTGTCACACACTGAAAGAAGCTTTTTATCGCAAAAAATATTTTTTGCTTTACCACATTTTGAGAGCTATAATTTTTCCATATTTGAGTCCAAAGAGTCATGTGAGGTCTTGTTTTTTGCGGAACGAGTTGACGTTTTTATTGGTAACATGCTCGGGCATAGGAGATTTTTTGATCGCTTTTTATTCCGATTTTTGTGAGGCAGAATTACCAAAATCCAGCTATTCATGAATTTATTTTGGGGGAGGCGTTTATACCGTTCCGCGTTTGGTAAAATTGACAAAGCAGTTTTATTCTTCGGGTCAGTACGATTACAGCGATACCTCATTTCTATCATTTTTTTTATGTTTTTGCGCTTTTATACGATAAAAACTATTTTATAGAAAAAATAATTATTTTTGCATCGCTTTATTCTGAGGACTATAACTTTTTTATTTTTTTGCTGATGATGCTGTATGGTGGCTCGTTTTTTGCGGGACAAGATGCCGTTTGCAGCAGTACCATGGTTATTTATATCTGTCTTTTTGATTGCGTGTTATTCTACTTTTTGTTTGGTGGTATGATAATAAAGCGTTGTTTTTTGACTCGTTTTTTTTTTTTTTTTTACGGTGTTCACTGAAGGGGTTAACTAGTGATATAGTTTTATAGGTGGGGTCGTTACGGACGCGGCGATACTAAATATGTGTACTTTTATTGTTTTATTTTTTTTATTTAAAGGAATGTATTTATGGGAATAATATTTTTTTCTTTTTTCTTTATTTAGGATTTTTTTTTCTTTTTTTTTTTACACACATGGGAATTTTTTTTTAACTTTTTTACTTTGTCCCAGGGGGGGACATTACAGATCGGTGATCTGACAGTGTGCACAGCACTCTGTCAGATCACCGATCTCACTTACAGCCGTGCAGGCTGCAGCTTTCATCTGCAGCCTGCACGGCACCCGGAAGTAATCCCTGCAGGACCCGGATGCAGCCCCGCGGCCATTTTGGATCCGGGGCCTGCAGGGATAGGAGGTAGGAGACCCTCGCAGCAACGCAATCACATCGCGTTGCTCCGGGGGTTTCAGGGAAGCACGCAGGGAGCCCCCTCCCTGCGCGATGCTACCCTGTTCCGCCGGCACACCGCAATCATGTTTGATCGCGGTGTGACGGGGGTTAATGTGCCGGGGGCGGTCCGTGACCGCTCCTGGCACATAGTGCCGGATGTCAGCTGCGATAGGCAGCTGACACCCGGCCGCGATCGGCCGCGCTCCCCCCGTGAGCGCGGCCGATCATGCTGGACGTACTATTCCGTCCTTGGGAATTAGGGCCCACCCCACATGGACGGAATAGTACGTCCAATGGCAGAAAGGGGTTAAAAAGCAAAACAAAAAACTATTGTGGAATTGCACTTTTTTGCAATTTCACTGCACTTGGAATTTGTTTTCCCGTTTTCCAGTACAGAATATGGTAAAACCATTGGTGTTACAACTCGTCCCGAAAAAACCAAGAGCTCACATGGCCATTTTGATCAAAAAATAAAAAAAAAGTTATGCCTCTGGGAAGAAGGGGAGCAAAAAATGAAAATACAAAACCAAAGATACCTCTGATCGTTAAGGGGTTATTAAATGCGGTATATCTTTAAATACAAGGTTATTGTCTAGAACTAATTTTCCACTTTTTACCCCCACCCTTCCCACAAACAAAAACTTAGGATATATGTTTTTATTACGTGCAAGAAAAATGGAACTAGTTATAGCAGTATATTCATCAGGGTTCAAACAGATTTTTATCAGCGTTTGGTCCAAGTTTCATCAGTTTTTTTCACTGATGAGAAAAGAACAGTTTCTCTATGAAATCTCCTATATATCAGTAGGTAAAAAACAGACAGCACATGGATGGCATCCATCTGACCTTTAGATTTTCATTGCCGAGTTGATTGACCCTGGGATTAATATCGGACATGTCTCTGTAATTTTGAATTGACAACTTTGTCCACAAAAAAACATGGACATCATAGGTATGGGTGCTGTCTGTGAAAAAAAATGATAGCACTTGTATGTGAAC
This sequence comes from Ranitomeya variabilis, assembly GCF_051348905.1. Classification (NCBI taxonomy): domain Eukaryota; kingdom Metazoa; phylum Chordata; class Amphibia; order Anura; family Dendrobatidae; genus Ranitomeya; species Ranitomeya variabilis. The sequence goes on along the minus strand of NC_135237.1, from coordinate 528,670,904 downwards.
AACTGCAGAATGAATAAGCCTTTACTAGAACTAGATGGAATTTGTGACTTTTTTAGGGACTTTTGAAAAAAGTTGCAATTCATAAATTTGCCTTTAACCTTATTTTCATAACTCCATGCTAAACAGCAAAAATTTAGAAGTTTTTTCACATAAAATTCATGCATCAAACTTTCCAGTAAACCCCTATTACATTTTCTCCTTCATGTATAGCAGTACAGTGGCTGCAGTATGTATGGCACAGTTTTACATAGATATGTTTCCCTAGAAGCAATGGTTCTGGTGGAAAAAAAAATAATATAGTGCAATATGGAACAGGGCATGATTTAGCAAAGTGAAACACATTAGAGGCAGAGATACAGTTGAACTTCAAAGACTGTTATAAGTGCAGTAATATAACCCTGTACATTTTCAAGGTTTTAAGGTATCATGTACACGAGCCTTAAAGTGGTTATCTCAAGACCGTAATTTGGCAAATTTGCAAAATTCTTGTAAAAACAAGCCGCTTTGCAGTTTACCTTTTATTAAAATTACTTTCAGCTCTCAAGAAAGGATGGATTTTTATTTTATTGTACAAAACTTTTTGTCTAAGCTACTGGCCACAATGCATTGCCAGCTATATGGTTACCCAGTACTGATGAGCGAGTATACTCATTGCTCTGGTTTTCCGAGCATGCCCAGGTGGTCTCTGAGTATTTGTGACTGCTCGGAGATTTAGTTTTTGTCAACGCAGCTGCATGATTTGCAGCTGCTAGACAACCTGAATACATGTGGCAATTCCCTAACAACCAGGTAATCCCATATATATTCAGGCTGTCTAGCAGCCGCAAATCATGCAGCTGCGTCGACAAAAACTAAATCTCCGATCACTCACAAATACTCGGAGACCACCCGAGCATGCTCGGGAAAACCCGAGCAATGAGTGTACTCGCTCATCACTATTACCTAGGCAGGAAACATGCAAAATGAGCAGTTTCTATACTTAAAGCTTGCTACCAGTGCTTTGAAGCTGGGGGGATCACTGGATCTGGTCATCTTCAGTACCCTTGCCCTTATCCAATCCTGTAGAGGCAAAACTGTTTCTGCTACTTGCCTGGAAGAGAGCGCACTTTGGACCAACAGGACGACAAAATTACAGGTCTGAACTTACAGTTTTCAGAGCCTGTCACGGGGTCCTTCTCCGGTACCACACAATCAACAGAGCTAGAGTATAGTAAACAATTCCAAGACCTTTATTTAGGCAAAAATATGAAAGGTCCATATACGATCCACCACACAAAGTATAAAATAGTCCAGAACACAAATGCAGTTCAGTAACAGGATAAAAGTCCAACAGACAGAGGATAGCATAGTCCATATACTCTTCTTTCTCTCTGATATGCTGTGCTGTCTTCACATCATGGTTCCACACAGGACTTACTGTGTGTCACCTCCCTGATATTTACAAGTCCCTCTCCTCATTCACAGGTTAGGGGGGTGGGTCGCAGTGGCTCATTGTTTCAACAAGCTAGTTCAATATGTCTTTAGCATATTAGCAAACAATATTATTCACTGACCCCATGGAGAGATAACAGTGCATGACTGTGGGGGGAATATCAGATGGCAAATAACAGCAATTAATCAATAGGCAAATAACTCCTTCTACAAGAGAACACCATGAAAATAAGTAAAATAGAAATATACACAAAAATGATACCCACATAGCATATCACACCATCACAGAGCCCAACACCCCTAGCAAAGCAGGGTCTGGTGTGCTTCTGAAGATTCATCTAATGACAGCCCCTATGAAGAGGTTGTTTATTTTGGATTTTTTTCAGAAATGTACTAATGGCATAAAAAGAAGTGATTCTGATTTTCTTCTGACTCACAAAAAATGGCCAAAACAGTGATCTCCCACTGCTTAGTGATTCACCATCATTCATCATAGCAAATTATTACTGTATCAGGATGTTGGGTCTAGTGTGGACCTGAACAGCCTCAGAATTTTAAAGATGATCTCTTTAGGAGATTTTAGTAGAGAGTTTATTTTAGGCACAATTTTTCCAATTTTGTTTGCTGAAATCACACTTTACATAGAGATGTTTTGATAATTTTTACATTTCATTTTAATGATACACTTCTGCATTTTTTTTCTATTTCTTTTAATGAGAGAAGGGAGGCTGTCATCCTGTAAACAGCTGTGTCATTTAGGAACATTCTGTGACAGCCAAGTGAGAGTTGACGTTGGGCGTATTTTTCTTAGGAAAACAGCACAATGATGAGAAATTGTTCAAAACATAATATGAACAAATGTCAATTATATTATGTGAATTTTTCTTTACGGATGATGAATGTCAGCTATATTCAAAAAAATGTTTTGAAAAATATAGTAGAAATATCATTGATGCTATATATAATCATGTAAGAAGTGGAAGGCTATAAGAATCTTTCAAACTCATAAATCGTTAATGTTGGACATACAAGCCTTTATTTGACATTTGCCTTAAGAGGAAAATGTACTTGTGCCTTAAACTCCACAATGCGTCTTGAGCTTCTTGGTGCCTCTGAGCAGCGGTGGGCCAGGGGTAAGATCCATAGTTTTACAGTATTAAAGTTGAAAAAAGTCACAAGTCTTTTTAATTCAACCTAAAAATATATTGATACATATTTGAGGAAAAATTCTTTCAGAACTGCTGATGTGGCAATTTTAATAGTTTACTGGATCAAGTCTCATCTATAGAATCTATCACCTACATCCAGTAACATTAAGTTTTTATATTTAACGCCTTAATGACCAGAGGTATTTTTGGTTTTGCATTCTCATTTTTTGCTTTACTTCATCCCTGAGCCATAACTTTTAACATTTTTGGTCAAAATGGCTTTGTGAGGGCTTGTTTTTTGCGGAAAGAGTTGTACTTTTGAACAATACTGTTAGGTGTCGAGTTCCCACCTCTGCACAGGGGGAATCTCGAGCCATCTCTGCTGCGGTCTCCCATTCTTCTCCAGCCGCAGTGGAGCCTGCTTAGCGGAGGCTGACACTGGGCGACTGGTTACTACTGTTCTTCCGGGCTCTGCCTTTATAGCCAGCGTTGATCAGCAGTGAGCAGATCTTTCTGGGACTAAGTCCTGCTTTTCCCATGCTGGGCATGCCCATGGGATGACCTCCCATTGGAGGTTGGGGGTCACATGCGCAGGTCTTGAAGCGGTTCCTGTAGGACCACTAGGAAGGTCATTGAGTGCTAAAACTATAAAAGGTTTGCATGGCCGCACGGCCATGCGCTAGTATCAAACCTATGTTATGAGCTCAGCGCCAGTGTGGTCATGGTTCTATGTGGTCAGGGTTTGGCTGAAATAAGCCGCTAGAATACTGGCACCTCCAGTTAGGAGTTTTGTGTATGTGGATTCAGGGCTGGCGTATAGCCATTAGAATTCCGGCTCCACAGGAGAGGAGTTGCTTGTGTGCTATTCTGACTTCTTGACCACTGTTGGCTCTATTAGGTAGCTGTGATCTCCTGTGAGGTTAACAGGGCATGGTGTTCTCTTTTCTTAGTGAATCTGTGAAGTAACAGAGTTTGCTTATACCGCCATATAGTACCGCCTGTTACTAACAGCAGGTTTCTCTCCTGCACGGTGGACCCCGGCTTGCGAACGCACCCACTGTCTCATACATATATATATATACACTCACTGGCCACTTTATTAGGTACACCTGTCCAACTTCTTGTTAACACTTAATTTCTAATCAGCCAATCACATGGCGGCAACTCAGTGCATTTAGGCATGTAGACATGGTCAAGACAATCTCCTGCAGTTCAAACCGAGCATCAGTATGGGGAAGAAAGGTGATTTGAGTGCCTTTGAACGTGGCATGGTTGTTGGTGCCAGAAGGGCTGGTCTGAGTATTTCAGAAACTGCTGATCTACTGGGATTTTCACGCACAACCATCTCTAGGGTTTACAGAGAATGGTCCGAAAAAGAAAAAAAATCCAGTGAGCGGCAGTTCTGTGGGCGGAAATGCCTTGTTGATGCCAGAGGTCAGAGGAGAATGGGCAGACTGGTTCGAGCTGATAGAAAGGCAACAGTGACTCAAATCGCCACCCGTTACAACCAAGGTAGGCCTAAGAGCATCTCTGAACGCACAGTGCGTCGAACTTTGAGGCAGATGGGCTACAGCAGCAGAAGACCACACCGGGTACCACTCCTTTCAGCTAAGAACAGGAAACTGAGGCTACAATTTGTACAAGCTCATCGAAATTGGACAGTAGAAGATTGGAAAAACGTTGCTTGGTCTGATGAGTCTCGATTTCTGCTGCGACATTCGGATGGTAGGGTCAGAATTTGGCGTAAACAACATGAAAGCATGGATCCATCCTGCCTTGTATGGAGCATCTTTGGGATGTGCAGCTGACAAATCTGCGGCAACTGTGTGATGCCATCGTGTCAATATGGACCAAAATCTCTGAGGAATGCTTCCAGCACCTTGTTGAATCTATGCCACGAAGAATTGAGGCAGTTCTGAAGGCAAAAGGGGGTCCAACCCGTTACTAGCATGGTGTAACTAATAAAGTGGCCGGTGAGTGTGTGTATATATATATATATATATATATATATATATATATATATATATATTCGGTGTGTTCCGCCAACCCTAACAGACACAATTGGTTTTACCATGTCATGTACTCGAAAACAGTAAAAAAATTCCAAGTGCGGTGAAATTGCAAAAAAAGTGCAATCCCATAGTTGTTTCTTTTCACCATGTTCAATAAATTCTAAAAATAACCTGCCATTATGATTCTCCAGGTCATTACAAGCTCATAGGTACCAAACATGTCTAACATGTCTAGGTTCTTTTTTATTTAAGTGGTGAAAAACAAATTCCACAGTTTGTCAAAAAAATGGCACCATTTTCCAATACCCGTAGCATCACCATTTTTCGTGATCTCAGGTTGGGTGAGGGCTTATTTTTTGTGTGCTGAGCTAATGTTTTAAATTATACCATTTTGTTGCAGATACACTATTTTGATCATCCATTATTACATTTTAATATAATGTTACGGTGACCAAAAAAACTTAATTCTGGCATTTTTAATTTTTTTCTCGATACGCTGTTTAGTGATTGGGTTAATTATTTTATTTTTTTAATATTGATAGATCAGGCGATTCTGAACTTGGCGATACCAAATATGTGTATGTTTAATTTTTTTATTGCTTTATTTTAGATGGGGCGAAAGGGGGATGATTTGAACTTTTATATTTTTTCACTATTTTTAATACTTTTTAAAACATTTTTGTTTTACTTTTTGCATGCTTCAATATTTTCCATGGGAGACTAGAAGCTGCACATGTCTGATCGACTCTGCTACATACAGGCGATGATCAGATCGCCTGTATGTATCAGAATTATTCAGTTGCTATGAGCACTGACCACCGAGAAGTGCTCATAGCAATCCAGCTGCCGGTGACCTAAGTTTTAACCTATGCGTGACCCGCTATCATGTGACGAGGTCACCGATGGGCGATTTCCAGTGTGCTTGTCGAAAGTGCGAGTTAAATGTCACTGTCAGAGTTTGACTGCGGCATTTAATGGATTTACAGCCGCGGGTGGTTCGCAATTCCACCCGCGGCTGTTATAGGGAAAGATCTGAGCTCAATACCAGAGTCCACATCAAAGGAGGGAGTCTGACATTAGAGTACGTTTATGCCCGATGTCAGAAAGGGGTTAAAAATCATCCAAGCCATTCTTGAACTTTTTAGTGAATTGACTATTACATGATTTATATTAACAAATTTCCCATGCTAGACAGCCTCAGGAAAAAAAGACTGCCAAGCTGTGTTTATCGTCAGCTGCGTATAGCTTCATTGTCCAAATCATGAAAAATTAGTTATTATATAGCTCCCTATAGATCACAAATTAAATAAAAACTGTGCTCAGACAGTGTTTTTTTGGGGGGTATATTTGTTCAGTATTTCTTTTGTGTTCTCAGTTTGTGTTCTCTGGTTTGCTATCTTAGATCAACAGAAGTTTTCTTTCAGCTTCCATTTTCAAGGATATTAGTTCATAATTTTTGGTCAAAAGGCAATACAGATGAGCTTATCTATCTCTGTCACAGTTTTTCATTGAACAATATGAACAGGATATGTCAGACAAATGGTGCCTTTTCCCTCATATATAGGTGGCATTGGCTTTTTTCTGTTACTTTTGTTATGTCTTGAAAAATTCAGATGTGTCTTAATATCTTTGTAAACTTGAAATATACACAGGTAAATGACATGAGATGACCAGCTTTAAAAAACATCACGAGTTAATGAATCCAGTGAAAACAAAAAAAATAAACAATTTGCTTAGCACTTTGTGCAAATTGCCTAAAGTCTTTGCCATTATTGTGTACATTACAGAAAACAACATCAGCGATTAAAGGCTCACATGACTACAGATGAGTGGGCTTGCAACCACATAATGCTCTGTAGCTATTATATTTCATGGCATAGCACATCCATTTAAGAGAAACTATAGTAGCCTGTATAAAAGCATAAGCAGGAAATTCAGCAGCCATTTTGGGGTGAATTCAGATAGTGAGAAGACATCCCACTGTTTACAGCTGGCGTGTGGGTCAGTGTATGTGTATGTAAGCTCAGTAGTAAAGAACAACTATGATCGGGTTACTCATAACCATTTATGTTGAGGTCACTTGGACATTACTAAGGCTTATTTGCATTAAAGAGCTTGAAAGGAGTTGGACACAGTCATAAGAGACTTTAAAGTGTTAAACAAGGTTTCCAGGGCTAGTGAAGTACTTGGGACTTGCTGCTTATCATATTTTTGGGAAGATTTGATAATCTTTAATAATAGTATTTATGGCTGGTCACAACATTTGCTACAATAATTAAGCACTAGTGTTGAGCATTCCGATACCGCAAGTATCGGGTATCGGCCGATATTTGCGGTATCGGAATTCCGATACCGAGTTCCGATATTTTTGTGATATCGGAAATCGGAATCGGAAGTTCCCATACAGAGAGAAACTCTCCTTCAGGCCCTGGGATCCATATTTATGTGTAAAATAAAGAATAAAAATAAAAAACAGGGATATTCTCACCCTGTGATGCGCCCTGGTTGTAACCGCTGCAACCGGCAGCCTCCTTTCCTAAGAATGATCGAGTGAAGGACCTGCAATGACGTCGCAGCTTGTAATTGGTTGCGTGAGCGGTCACATGAGTGGTCACGCGACCAATCACAAGCCGCGACGTCATCGAAGGTCCTTAACTCGGCATTCTTAGCAACGGAGGCACCGCTAAGAGCAGGGGCCGCCGGAGGGGTGAGTATATCAATATTTTTTATTTTTATTCTTTATTTTATACATGAATATGGATCCCAGGGCCTGAAGGAGAGTTTCCTCTCCTTCAGACCCTGGGAACCATTCTGATATTTTGTGTCCCAAAAGATATGCATTGGTATCGGGTATCGGCGAGATCCGATATTTTGCTGGTATTGGCCGATCCAATCCGATACCGATACCTTTGCATATTGGAAGGTATCACTCAACACTATTAAGCACATACACAACTGTCACAGTTTTTTGGGTTTTTCACTTCCACAATCTTAAATGTGAGACCAAATAAAAAAAATAAGACAATGTCAACAAGACTCTTTTGTTAGATTCCATAATGAAAATAGAGTCTTCTTAAAGAACTACTAAAGATGAGGAAATCTTTTGAAATCAAAATTTGCCAGTTTTAGCAATTTTTTTTTCCACAAAAATCAATCTGAAGTTGATTAATTCACTGGCAAATACGTCAAAGCCTCCAATTGACCTGAAAACAGATTAACACTCCAAGTTCTTTAATGACTGTATTGAACACTTTTCAAACTCTTTAATGCAAACACGGTCTTAGTAATGTCAAAGTGACTTCAAAAGAAAAGGCTATGAGTAAACAGATGATAACTATTTTTCACTGCTGTCCTGTCACCCACAATTTGTAATGTTCATTATATTGTTTTAAAACTTTTGCTACTTAAAAGGGTTGTTCAATCAAAAATGGAAACTTATGCAGACTTTTCAATCCCTCCAGTGCACTCTCTGTGCACTGCCAGGATTCACCAGTTTCTGAGCTGGGAATGGCGGTGATGTTTGCAATATGCATACTCCAGGGTAGTAGCCATCTAGCGGTCGCAGCCTCGCTCCATAGAAGTGTATGTAGCAATGGTGCAGACATTTAGTGGGCATGGCCATCTAGTGTGTGAGGCCTCGCTCAGTACACTTGTATGGAGCAAGACAGTGCACACTAGACGGCTTCTGCCCTTGAGTATGCATATAGAAGTGAGTGACTGCAGACTTTTCATTGTAGACCAGACATCTCCTTTAATTCTATTGATAAGATATTAACTGTCTTCTCAGTATCCAGATTAACTACAAAGCGGCTGCTGCATTTCCTACTCATGCTTTTATACAGGATATGATAGTCACTCCTGATTGGTTGAGTAATACCATGTGATATGGTATCTGCAAAGATTAATAAAGAAGCCCTCATGGGTGCACCTGAGCCTCTGCTGACTCATGGAATCTTCTGCTTTATGTAAAATAGTGATGACCAATCTTTTTTTGTGATTTGCCCAAATCGAATTTTACTGTAAATTCTTTAACTTAGATGAATTTTCTAACATTCTCCATGAATTCAATTTGCATCCAATCAATTTCTTCATCCATAAGCACTGCTATTTTTCACTTAGAGTTGAATGTGGGATACAAAATTGTCTTTAAGTCATGACCAGAAATGATTTTAGAGATGTGGCTGCATTAACCAATTTAGGATGTTGTTTTGGCTTGAAAATGTTTTATGGAGAATGATTTAATAATTATGTAATTGCGCCTCTTGAATAGAAACTAACTGCTGAGGTTCTCAAAGCCATGTTTCTTGGCTAATGTTCCATTAAAAGAACCAAAATAAAAAGTAGTCATAAAGGTTTATTAAATTATTTCTCAGGCTTCGACATATTATCTTCTCTATGCTCTGGCTTTTACATAGTTTGGAACAATATTACGAGACATCTTCTGAAAGAAATATTTTTCTTTTTGTAAAGAAAATGGTGGGAATTAGATATTATAAAATGTTTATTAACATTTTTCATATCCTTTGAGAATTAATAGTTAAGGGAGATTTTTGATAAATAAAAAAAAATTGCATAAAAGCAAAATGTTTTTAGGATACCATTTTGAATGCTTGAATATTGTCTTATATACAACTTGTGAAATGTATTGAGGTCAAGTACAACGGTTGTCCTAGAAATATATAATCATCTGCTTCTTTTCAACAGTATATCAAGTACCGGGGGTTACTGTATGTTTATCTAGGTTTGTTTTATTGCACAATATATATTTTAAGTGCTGTGATATTTTAGGGGAGCACTTTGTTCTGAGATATTGGTTTGCTCTTGAAATAAAAATGTATAAAACATTATTCTGAACATAAGCATTTGGCAATAAAGGCGAGAAACCATAAAAGATCATGTTGTACATGACAATAGTATTTACATTTTAAGAGAAAAGAATATTTTCTCTATATGATGTAACAAAACTGTCTTCAAATTTGATATTTTTCTACAACAATTACTATTATTTCCACCTTAATAATCACCTTGAGTTGGCTGCTTTCACTCATAATATTTTTATTGTATTGTTATGCTCTTTTTCTTTACTTTTTTAGACAGACAAAAGGGATATAAAGGTGTTGTATACGTAATTTCTTGATACTTCACCTTCCTTCTGAATCCATTCTCGTATTTGAATTAAACAATAAATCACACATGAAAACGACATGTTTATTACCTTTATAACAAGTTGTTAGAACATTTTGTTCTGTTCATCCATTTGTTAGTTCTGTATTTTTTCTGTTTAATGTTGTCATCACAGCTTCCTTCAGTTGGTTTTGCACTTGCAGTTTTTCATGCAGTTTTTAGCCAAGAGAGGGACAGATAAAAAATTCCTTTATAAAATATTATTATGTGTTTTTTACTCAACTCCTTACTTTGTTTAAAGCATGTATCCAATATTCATGTAACTTGCTTAAATGGATTTTGACCTTTTTTTTCACTTTTGGAGAATATGTTGTCAGCTAAAGAAGGCTCACATTATTTTTAGTATGGTTGGTCGGGCTTCCATAGAATACCTTGGTGCTATCATATCACATAGTGTAGCACAACCGGTGAGATGGGACTGTCATAAACCGTATAAAGTAGAAGCAGGAAATGCAGTGGCCATTTTGTAGTGAATCTGGATGTTGAGAGGACATTATGCTCACAGATTAGCTATGGAGATAGTGAAAGAAAGCCATAAAATACTGAAAATACTGACCCAGGAAAGATATATGTCTTGGTACCGTGTTAGCCAGTGGATAGAAAAATATTTAGAACTGAGTGTCCTCAGTGGTCGATACCTTTTAATGGCTAACTGAAAAGATGGTGACAAATTGCAAGCTTTCGAGACTACTCAGGTCTCTTCATCAGGCATAGAATAACACTGAGCAAAAATGTTGTATGCCCCAGTATCCAAATAGATTTTCTTGAACCCATCAAAATGATGGATTGATGGATTCATTTGACAGTTGGGTAAGGTTAAATTTAATGCTCACTTCTTCCCACCCTTCTCCTGTCCCACTGTGTAGCTCCTTCCAACCTCTTCAGGATTCTTTGGCATTTGTATTACTGACCAAGTCTCACAATGGCATGATAACACAGGGTGAACCATAGCATAATATTGAGAGACCTAGTCAGCACTGAAGGTGCAGAAGAGTCATAAAGAGTGACAGGCGCTGCTTAGATGAGCAGGTGAATTCCAGAGAGAAGGGAGGGTTAAATTTAATGTATTTTAACTCTATGTTTATTATGCTTCAGGGTCTTGAAAATTTGATTCACATTGAATAAATTTGTTGCAAATCAACAAATTTGCTGGTATTATTCAAACAAATTTTGACAGATTTGCTCATCTTTAACACTTAAAGGGAATCGGTCTCCAGATTTTTGGTACCTCATCTGAGAGCAGCATAATGTAGGACAGGTAGCCCTGTTTCCAGCTATGTATAGCTTAGGAGCTGTGACACAATCATTAATTTAGATGTAGCACAGCTGAGAAAGCTGCCCCTGCCCACACCACAGTTTTCTGTTTACATTGTCTATTGACAGTAAGTTGCTTATCAGCGGGAGGGGTGTGGTCAGACCAGGGCTCACGTGAGCTGTAGTCCTGTAGTGATAATCTCCTGCTAATAAAACACTCATTATGTTGAAACAGCACAGAACCTAATAAGTGACACATAATTGAAATCAGTGTTTCAGCCCCTACATCATGGTGTCCTCAGATTACATAGCATAAACCGACCGATTCCTTTTAATATACATTTTAATGTTTGGTAATATCCATTAAAACAAGAACACAGGGGATGTAGTTATTTAAATTACTCTGAGTCTTTAGGATTGTGATGATTTCAAACTATAACTATATCTAAATGGCTCTTTTTGCATCTTTGATCTATATACACAACCTATTGACAGATTTTGCATTTTGCCACTGGAATGGATTGAGTTATTAAGAGGTACTGAAGTCAAAATGACTTGATGCTCCATTGTTATGGACATAACCTACATGTATCATACATTTAAAGACTTTACTTGCACATTTTATTCCTTGGAAGGAATGTATCCATTTGTATCAAGAATTTATATTCCATGTTTTATACGAAGTATTTCAGATTTTGGTTAATAAAACAAGAATTTTCTCTTTTTTTGGGAGTCTGTATATGACAAATTAGTCCAGTTGCTGGATGTTATATGTCAGGTTTAAAGGTTAATCTTTTCAGTCCACATCTGTCAGTGACAAGAATGAGGTTAATTAGTGTCACTTTAGGGATCTAAGTACTGATTTATATGCTAAAGTATTGATCAGACAAGGATAAATGCATGCTCTTTTTAAGGTCAGAGTACACAGACAGCCCTAGCAAATTAGTGCATAGAATAAGAGCTAGATCTGTGCATGAGGTCATTAGAGGACACTTTTTATTCTATTTTAAATCAAATATAATACCAATTCTGCCATATTATAAGACAATCACATGATTGTAAACAACCTGAAGTATGTGTGTCAATTTGATACTAATGGAAATTTTCCAGTCTGTGTTGTGACCACAATGCCTGGCCTGACAGTGTATCTCCTAACCTCACCTCTCAGGCTCACCCACCTCCTGAAGAAGTTACAGCGAAACACGCGTAGTGGTGGCAGGTCAGGGGATCCTGTCACTGTACCATACTAGTAAGTACTTGCCTAATATATGCACCTTTTTGATACTTTCACTCATGCACTCCATGCACTCCAGCAATTGCCACTTGCACCTCGGTATGTCCTGCCATTCACTCCCTCATATGAAGTTATTTCCTTGTACTAGGAAATTTGTTTATTTAAGTCTAATGTACTCTATGATACCCTTTCTTGCTCTAATTAGTTTGTTGGGGCTTTTGGTGTTTACATAGATATGATATTAGATGATTCGCGTGCACTCGGTCATCTTTCAAGGTGCTAGTGGAATGGGGTACGTGACACTCGACCCAGGCAAGAGAGATTCATCGCACATTCATCACACACTCTAAATTTTTCAGTGTTGAAAAGCTCTTATTAATCATGAAGGCAAACAAACATAAAGTTGCTGTGAAATGTGCAACAAAGCTAGACTTTTTGACTCAGCCAGGATCTTTATCACTATGTCGTTTGGTTGTTGTGAGAAAGGGAATAATATTTCTCAAGAAGGAAAGACTTCAAAGAGTATTGGCAATTAGATGCTGTGTTGTCTTGTCTTCACATGGTGCTCCCATTGCTAATTGGTCATGTGAATAAGTCCTTAAAGGGTTTTCTGGGTTGTTAACATTGATGGAATTTCCTTAGGATTTGTCATCAATATCTGATCAGTGGTGGGTTTGACACCCGATACCTCTATCGATCATTTGTTCCCAGTCTCAGTGGCTGGAATTGCTCAAATACAGAGCTGTACTGCAAAGCTCTGTCAACGGAATAGTGGCTGCAACCAGATGCTGCACATCCAACCCTATTGATTTGAAGCTGGGATGGGTGTGCAGTAACCACCACGGCCACTATTCTGTCAATGGAGCTGTGCAGCTTCGCAACTAAGCAGTTTTGGCCACTTCTGACCCTGGAAACAGCTGATTGATGAAGGTGCCAGGGGTCATACTGCTCAGGCATTGATGACCTATCTTACGGATAAGTCATAGATGATAAGGTCCTGGACAGCTCCCTTTAATCTGGGGCAACAACATAAACCTTATTTTGGGCATGTGGTCAGGTGCACCATTTTTGTACCCTTTATAGCCTCTTTAGGATAGAAGTATAGACGTCTTTTATATATGTGATGAGTAGTGTTGAGCGATACCGTCCGATACTTGAAAGTATCGGTATCGGAAAGTATCGGCCGATACCGTCACAGTATCGGAATCCAATCCGATACCGATACCCGATACCAATACAAGTCAATGGGACTCATGTATCGGACGGTATCCCTGATGGTTCCCAGGGTCTGAAGGAGAGGAAACTCTCCTTCAGGCCCTGGGAACCATATAAATGTGTAAAAGAAAGAATTAAAATAAAAAATATCGCTATACTCACCTGTCCGACGCAGCCGGGACTTCAGCGAGGGAACCGGCAGCGTTGTTTGTTTAAAAATCGCGCTATTACTTGGTTACGTGAATTCCCGGCTTGTGATTGGTCAGGTCGGCCATGTTGCCGGGACGCGGACCAATCACAGCAAGCCGTGACGAAATTACGTCACGGCTTGCTGTGATTGGTCCGCGTCCCGGCAATATGGCCGCCCTGACCAATCACAAGCCGGGACGTCACGGGAGGCTGGACACGCGCTCATTTTAAAATGGGCGCGTGTCCAGCCTCCCGTGACGTCACGGCTTGTGATTGGTTGCGCCGCGATCAACCAATCACAAGCCGGGAGGCTGGACGCGCTCATTTTGAAATGGGCGCGTGTCCAGCCTCCCGTGACGTCACGGCTTGTGATTGGTTGCGCCGCGATCAACCAATCACAAGCCGGGAGGCTGGACGCGCTCATTTTGAAATGGGCGCGTGTCCAGCCTCCCGTGACGTCACGGCTTGTGATTGGTTGCGCCGCGATCAACCAATCACAAGCCGGGAGGCTGGACGCGCTCATTTTGAAATGGGCGCGTGTCCAGCCTCCCGGCTTGTGATTGGTTGACCGCGACGCAACCAATCACAAGCCGTGACGTCACGGGAGGCTGGACACGCGCCCTTTTTAAAATGAGCGCGTTTCCAGCCTCCCGTGACGTCACGGCTTGTGATTGGTTAATGGCGGCCATGTTGCCGGGACGCGGACCAATCACAGCAAGCCGTGACGTATTTTCGTCACGGCTTGCTGTGATTGGTCCGCGGCCCGGCAACATGGCCGCCCTGACCAATCACAAGCCGGGACTTCGCGTAACCATGTAAAAGCGGGAATTTTAAACAAACAACGCTGCCGGTTCCTGCGCTGAGGTCCCGGCTGCGTCGGACAGGTGAGTATAGCGATATTTTTTATTTTAATTCTCTATTTTACACATTTTAACATTAATGTTGTTCCGATACCCGATACCCGATACCACAAGAGTATCGGAATCCCGGTATCGGAATTCCGATACAGCAAGTATCGGCCGATACCCGATACTTGCAGCATCGGAATGCTCAACACTAGTGATGAGACAATGGCACAGTCTAGTCCCAGAGTAAGAAATAATTAAAAAGAATAATTGATATAACCACACCAGTAAAAAAATACTCTAAAGAAGTAATGCATTATTTAAACAACCTGTTGAAAAGCATAAAGAAAAGAAAGTTATTTGTTGTTTATCGCACCATTCAAATAATACCAACTGGACAAAAGTCATTTGTATCCTAAAATGGTATCAATAAAAACCATAGCATGTTGTGACAAAAACAAGCATATAGGCAGAATCAATGCTTTATATGATATTGATGTTATAGCATTCTTCCCAGAAAGTGTTCTTTAAAGTTAATCAAAAACATGGATCTATCCTTCAATTGGCAGAATTGAAAGATACAGAATAGGTAAAATAAATGTAAATAAAAACCTTATAGATAATCTAGTGCAATAATAAATGAAGTGACAACTTGGGGGCAATTTTTATTAATTAAATGTTTGCATGTATTTTAGGTTGAAAATAAAACATTTCTATTAAACTTCGCTAAAAATGTTGCACCATTTAGCTTTTAAGACTGTTCCTGTACATTGTTCACCACAAAGTAAGGTTTACTAAGAATCCATTGGAGGAGCTGATAACTCTTACCTGTTCTTTAATGAGCTCCGAACAGATGATAACTGACTGGAGACTAGAGGAGGTGATTTTTAGAGATGGTCGGACCCCTGGATGTTTTTGTCCGGCGGGTTCGGCTGAACAGTTAGCTTTTAAAAAAAGTTTATGTTCGGGTTCCAGAAGAGTCCCTTTATCCGAATATGGACCCCATTCACTTGAATCCAGTCCAAGCATCCAGTTTTTGTCCATGACAGCATTTGAAAAACTGCATCTGTTTGGCAGTAAAATCATTACCGCCGGTCAGACAGCGGCAGTTTCCACGCTGTCAAATGACAGCATGATCCCATAGCTGTGATCGGAGGTAAAAAGTTTATTGCCGGTGATTGGCATTGGCTGATGGGACTACTGCCCCCCTAGCCTAAAAAGAGCAGCCCGCAGCCTTCCAGAAAAGGCGCATCTATTAGATGCACCAATTCTGGTGCTTTGCCCCGATCTTCCTTCTTGCACTGTAGTGGTGGCAAGTGGGGTTCATATTTGTGGGGTTGACGTTACTTTTGTATTGTCCGGTGACATCAAATCCACTAATCCTATAGTTTTATGGTAAATAAATACAAAGCAAGTATAAAGTCTTGCTACATCCAGGAAACAGAGGATATAGAAGGCAAATGGTGCAAAATTTTTAATGAAACCTAATTGGAACATTTATTCTTGCCCAAAATACGTGCTGTTGTGAATTTGGATTCTGGGCTCCCCCGGTGGCCGCTTGTGGAATTGGACTTGTCATCCTCTTTCCTGTTTCACCTGGTTCCATCAGTAGTGGGTGTCGCTATTTAAGCTCATTTCTCTGGTGGTTTCTTGCCGGTCAACAATGTTATCTGATGCCTCTCAGTGCTTGTTCCTGCTTCTAGACAACTACTAGATAAGTTGGACTTTTGTCCATGTTTTGTTTTGCCTATTTGTTCCAGTTCACAGCTGAAGTTTTGTTACTGTGTCTGGAAAGCTCTCGTTGATCAGGGATTGCTACTCTGGCGTTATGAGTTAATGCCAGAGTTTAAGGTAATCTCTGGATGGTGTTTTGTTAGTGTTTTTCTGCTGACCATGAAAGTATACTATCTGTCTTCTGCTATCTAGTAAGCGGACCTCAAATTTGCTAAGACTATTTTCCTGCTGCGTTTGTTGTTTCATCTGAACTCACCGTCATTATATGTGGGGGGCTACTGTCTTCTTTGGAATATTTCTCTAGAGGTGAGCCAGGTCTTATATTTCCCTCTGCTAGCTATTTAGGTCTTAGGCCAGAGCTGGGCATCTAGCGATAATTAGGAAATGCTACCTGGCTATTTCTAGTTGCGCGGCAGGCTTAGTTCATGGTCAGTATAGTTCCATCTTCCGAGAGCTTGTCCCTCTATAGGCTTGCTATGATCTCTGCCTGCAGAGATCATGACAGTTTGACCGGCCAATAAAGTGTTAAAGACTCAGGTTGAGAAAGGAGAGTTATAAGAAGTCTGCTGGAATTTTTTTTTTTTTTTTCCTCCAGTCTGCCTTGCTGCAGTCTTTTTTCTCTCTCTCCTCCTAATCTCTGTATGCTCTGTGTGCACCTGACAATAATGGATCTCCAGAGTGTAACTGCGGGTTTGAATAATCTCATCACGAAAGTACAAAATTTACAAGATTTTGTGGTACATGCTCCGGTATCTGAGCCGAGAATTCCTTTGCCGGAGTTCTTCACAGGGAATAGAGCTAGCTTCCAGAATTTCCGAAATAATTGTAAGCTTTATTTGTCCCTGAAGTCTCGTTCAGCTGGAGACCCTGCTCAGCAGGTTAGGATTGTGATTTCCTTGCTCAGGGGTGACCCTCAAGATTGGGCCTTCTCATTGCCAGCAGGGGATCCTGCGTTACGCGATGTGGATGCGTTTTTTCTGGCCTTGGGCTTGCTTTATGAGGAACCTCATTTGGAACTTCAGGCAGAAAAAACTTTGATGGCACTATCTCAGGGGCAAGACGAAGCTGAAGTTTTCTGCCAAAAATTCCGTAAATGGTCTGTGCTTACTCAGTGGAATGAGTGCGCCTTGGCGGCAACTTTCAGAGAAGGTCTCTCTGATGCCGTTAAGGATGTTATGGTGGGGTTCCCTTTGCCTGCAGGTCTGAATGAGTCCATGACAATGGCTATTCAGATTGATAGGCGTCTGCGGGAGCGCAAACCGGTGCACCATCTGGCGGTGTCTATGGAAAAGACGCCAGAAAGTATGCAGTGTGATAGAATTCTGTCCAGGAGCGAGCGACAGAATTTTAGACGGAAGAATGGATTGTGTTTCTATTATGGGGACGTACCTTTGGTTTCTATTTCGTCGTCCATTCCCTCTGAAGTCCCTGAGTTCCTCTCTGATTATCAAGACGTCTTTGACGAACCCAAGCTTGGGTCGTTACCTCCGCACCGTGAGTGCGATTGTGCCATAGATTTGATACCGGGTTGTAAATATCCAAAGGGTCGTTTGTTTAATTTGTCTGTGCCGGAACATGCTGCTATGCGGGAATATATAAAGGAGTCTTTGGAAAAGGGACATATTCGTCCATCTTCTTCTCCCTTGGGAGCTGGGTTTTTCTTTGTCTCAAAAAAAGACGGCTCTTTGAGACCATGTATTGATTATCGGCTTCTGAATAAGATCACTGTTAAGTATCAATACCCATTGCCATTGCTTACTGATTTGTTTGCTCGTATAGAGGGTGCTAAGTGGTTCTCTAAAATTGATCTTCGTGGGGCGTATAATTTGGTGCGGATCAGGCAGGGGGATGAGTGGAAGACCGCATTTAATACGCCCGAGGGCCACTTTGAGTATTTGGTCATGCCTTTTGGTCTTTCTAATGCCCCTTCAGTTTTCCAGTCTTTTATGCATGATATTTTCCGCGATTTTCTGGATAAGTTTATGATAATATATCTGGATGATATTCTGATTTTTTCTGATGACTGGGACTCTCATGTCCAGCAGGTCAGGAGAGTTTTTCAGGTTCTGCGGTCTAATTCTTTATGTGTGAAGGGGTCTAAGTGCGTTTTTGGGGTCCAGAAAATTTCCTTTTTGGGGTATATTTTTTCTCCCTCTTCCATTGAGATGGATCCCGTCAAGGTGCAAGCTATTTGTGACTGGACTCAGCCCTCCTCTCTTAAGGGTCTTCAGAGATTTTTGGGCTTTGCCAACTTTTACCGCCGATTTATTGCTGGTTTTTCGGATGTCGTTAAACCACTGACTGATTTGACCAGACAAGGCGCTGATGTTGCTAATTGGTCCCCTCATGCTGTAGAGGCCTTTCAGGAGCTTAAGCGCCGTTTTGCCTCTGCCCCTGTGTTGCGTCAGCCTGATGTGAATCTGCCTTTTCAGGTTGAGGTTGACGCTTCGGAGATCGGAGCTGGGGCAGTGTTGTCGCAGAAAGGTTCCGACTGCTCCGTCATTAGGCCTTGTGCCTTCTTTTCTCGCAAATTTTCGCCCGCAGAGCGGAATTATGATGTTGGGAATCGGGAGCTTTTGGCCATGAAGTGGGCGTTTGAGGAGTGGCGCCATTGGCTCGAGGGGGCTAGGCATCAGGTGGTGGTATTGACTGACCACAAAAATTTGATTTATCTTGAGACTGCCAGACGCCTGAATCCTAGACAGGCGCGCTGGTCTTTATTTTTTTCTCGCTTTAATTTTGTGGTGTCATACCTACCGGGTTCTAAGAATGTTAAGGCAGATGCCCTTTCTAGGAGTTTTGACCCGGACTCTCCTGGTAATTCTGAACCCACAGGTATCCTTAGGGAGGGAGTAATTTTGTCGGCCGTTTCTCCTGATCTGCGGCGGTCCTTGCAAGAGTTTCAGGCGGATAGACCGGATCGTTGTCCGCCTGATAGACTGTTTGTTCCGGATGATTGGACCAGCAGAGTCATCTCTGAGGTACATTCTTCTGCATTGGTAGGTCATCCCGGAATTTTTGGTACCAGGGATTTGGTGGCAAGATCCTTCTGGTGGCCTTCCCTGTCACGAGATGTGCGAGTCTTTGTGCAGTCATGTGACGTTTGTGCTCGGGCCAAGTCTTGTAGTTCTCGGGCTAGCGGACTGCTGTTGCCCTTGCCTATTCCTAAGAGGCCTTGGACACACATCTCGATGGATTTTATTTCAGATCTGCCTGTTTCCCAGAAGATGTCTGTCATCTGGGTGGTCTGTGACCGTTTCTCTAAAATGGTCCATTTGGTTCCTCTGCCCAAGTTGCCTTCTTCTTCTGAGTTGGTTCCTCTGTTTTTTCAGAATGTTGTCCGATTGCACGGTATTCCTGAGAATATTGTTTCTGACAGAGGTACCCAGTTTGTGTCTAGATTTTGGCGGGCATTCTGTGCTAGGATGGGCATAGATTTGTCTTTTTCATCTGCTTTTCACCCTCAGACTAATGGCCAGACCGAGCGGACTAATCAGACCCTTGAGACATATCTGAGGTGTTTTGTCTCTGCTGACCAGGATGATTGGGTTGCTTTTTTGCCATTGGCAGAGTTCGCCCTCAATAATCGGGCCAGTTCTTCCACCTTGGTGTCCCCGTTTTTCTGTAATTCGGGGTTTCACCCTCGATTTTCCTCCGGTCAGGTGGAATCCTCGGATTGTCCTGGAGTGGATGCGGTGGTGGAGAGATTGCATCACATCTGGGGGCAGGTTATGGACAATTTGAAGTTGTCCCAGGAGAAGACTCAGCGTTTTGCCAACCGTCATCGTCGTGTTGGTTCTCGGCTTTGTGTTGGAGATTTAGTGTGGTTGTCTTCTCGTTTTGTCCCTATGAGGGTCTCTTCTCCTAAGTTTAAGCCTCGGTTCATCGGCCCTTATAGAATATTGGAGATTCTTAATCCTGTTTCTTTCCGTTTGGACCTCCCTGCGTCCTTTTCCATTCATAACGTTTTTCATCGGTCGTTATTGCGCAGGTATGAGGTACCTGTTGTACCTTCAGTTGAGCCTCCTGCTCCGGTGTTGGTTGAGGGTGAGTTGGAGTACGTTGTGGAGAAAATTTTGGACTCTCGTGTTTCCAGACGGAAACTCCAGTATCTGGTCAACTGGAAGGGTTACGGCCAGGAGGATAATTCTTGGGTCAATGCATCTGATGTTCATGCTTCTGATCTTGTTCGTGCCTTCCATAGGGCTCATCCTGGTCGCCCTGGTGGATCTGGTGAGGGTTCGGTGCCCCCTCCTTGAGGGGGGGGTACTGTTGTGAATTTGGATTCTGGGCTCCCCCGGTGGCCGCTTGTGGAATTGGACTTGTCATCCTCTTTCCTGTTTCACCTGGTTCCATCAGTAGTGGGTGTCGCTATTTAAGCTCATTTCTCTGGTGGTTTCTTGCCGGTCAACAATGTTATCTGATGCCTCTCAGTGCTTGTTCCTGCTTCTAGACAACTACTAGATAAGTTGGACTTTTGTCCATGTTTTGTTTTGCCTATTTGTTCCAGTTCACAGCTGAAGTTTTGTTACTGTGTCTGGAAAGCTCTCGTTGATCAGGGATTGCTACTCTGGCGTTATGAGTTAATGCCAGAGTTTAAGGTAATCTCTGGATGGTGTTTTGTTAGTGTTTTTCTGCTGACCATGAAAGTATACTATCTGTCTTCTGCTATCTAGTAAGCGGACCTCAAATTTGCTAAGACTATTTTCCTGCTGCGTTTGTTGTTTCATCTGAACTCACCGTCATTATATGTGGGGGGCTACTGTCTTCTTTGGAATATTTCTCTAGAGGTGAGCCAGGTCTTATATTTCCCTCTGCTAGCTATTTAGGTCTTAGGCCAGAGCTGGGCATCTAGCGATAATTAGGAAATGCTACCTGGCTATTTCTAGTTGCGCGGCAGGCTTAGTTCATGGTCAGTATAGTTCCATCTTCCGAGAGCTTGTCCCTCTATAGGCTTGCTATGATCTCTGCCTGCAGAGATCATGACAACGTGCATTTAAGTAAAAAAATGGACCTAAGGTGTCTTAAATTAAGGCCTAATAGAGCCTCAAATTAAGAAGTTAATATTGAGTCTTTGATATGGACCACATAAATTTAAATACAACATAGTTGCAAAACATTACTGTGAAACCTGCCTACGGCTGTGTACACTCTATATTTTGAACCAGTTAAACCTTTAAATGAACCCAAAAAGAAGAGACTACAATTTTCAATTACACTTCTACTACTTTAGGTTGTTTTCCTGACTTACTGAAAAATAAAAAAAAGTATTCAAAAACCACGAGAAGTGAACTTGATCTAATGTACAGTAAAGAAGCTTTCAAAGATTGCATTTCCAACCAAACCATATAGTATTTTGGAACCAAAACACCCATATGACCCATAAAATGAGACCAGACCTGGAATATAAATGGCATATGAAAGTTGGGCCCGCTATTACAAATATAAAATTGGTCTTCGCAGATTAAAGCTATGCTTAGACTAATTCTGTAAGGCTGCATTTTGTTAGAGCCAATGACTCAGGTGAAATATTTTGGTTTCTGGTAATGTTGATGGTTCTGTTTCCTATAGTAGCAAAACAATGATGATAAATCAACTGATCAGTGTGAACTTGGCTTAAGAACCCTTTAATACTAGGGTATAACACTAGAAATTCCCATACATGTACAGTACATTATGGACAGGCAAAGTGTGCCAGGTGGTCATGAGTTGGGTTCTCTTCCACCCATTGATATCCATATATTGATATCTACTACTCAGACAACCCCTTTTGCAATTGCTATATTTGTAACAAAATAACGCTTATACTCTGGTGTTGGAGACTGCACTGTCTTTTCTGGTAATCACATGACATTTTTTTTGCCACACAATCCCTGCAGCTAATCAGTGCTGACTTCACACTTCCCACCTTCAGATGAATCACATTACTCCAGAGGAAGTTAGAGACCAGCACCTCTTACTTTATAAAATATGTGTGTGATTTGTGAAGCCATCACTGACTGGTCACAGGGATTGCGTGACATAATGTCACATGATCCCCAAGACAGCTAGTCCCAACACTGCTGGAATGGCACCCAGCAGTGGAGGGGAGTATAAGTGTTACGATTTTATGAGGGGAAAACACAAGGGGTTGTGCAACCAGTGGACAAATGGTTTCGAAAATGGGCAGGCTGTGCGTGTCAGTGTTCTTTACCCCTAATGTAAAAATGTGCTATTATGTCGTTAACTTAATAATATGCAATATGCTTATAGAAAAAGTTCATTTAAAGTTTCC
Source organism: Ranitomeya variabilis (assembly GCF_051348905.1). NCBI lineage: Eukaryota > Metazoa > Chordata > Amphibia > Anura > Dendrobatidae > Ranitomeya > Ranitomeya variabilis. Next base: position 528,648,384 of record NC_135237.1, on the reverse strand, counting down.
ACACTTTAGAAAAAAAGGAGAATTGTTTGCTATTTTGGATTTACAGAGAGATTTTTCAAAGCATCCAGTTAACGTTTAATGTTATCAAAATGAAATATTAACCAACACTACAAATGTATTTGTAATGCACAAGACCTGACCTCAATCAAATCAGCCGAATTGAGAAGTTGTTCTCCGTGCCGTAGCTTAATTGCCTCTTTGACCTCTATTACTGTTTAGCTTACCAGAGGAAGCCCCAGAAGAAATTTGAAATAAACCATATACATCATATGTCAAGGTAATTTTAATTCATAAAAGCAAACAAATGTGCATCAGATTTACTGAAGTAGCTTTTGGTGACAACCTTATTGGTGGTTTTTGACAAGTCTCTCTTGACCCCATTTAGAAAGTAATCTCTGGTCTTTGCTGTGCAACACACTCAGATTATGACAGGTTATTTTGAAGTTTCTTTTCAGAAAAAAATAAACCGGACCTGACAAATTACCATCGCAGACTAACACCCACAGATGGGAAAGTTGAATCATTTAAAAAAAATTAAAAAATGAGTTGCTACATATTAAAAAGAATTTAATGATAGTGGTATATGTTTTATGGCATCATTTAGACTAGGTTCACATTGTATTGAAATATTACTTCTATATAATTTGAAAGTTTTAAAGTGTGATTCCTAAGAAAGTAAGTTATCCCCTCTATATAGAATTTGGTAGTAATTTACTGGGCCCTGTCACAGCTCAGATACTGAGAACAGACACTAGACACATCTGTCATATGTTGAGAAAATCACTTGATTGTAAATAAACCAATTTCATTTACAATTTTCCAATTTGAATGGATTCTAGCAATTTCAAATTTTGGGGAAATTTTTATTGCTTGAGTCCAGTTGCTTGCCATTTTACTGGATTCATATTGGCCGCGAACTGACTCTCTCCTCACTCCCTAAGGCATTTGATCTGGGTGTAACCTCTTCTCTTCCCTGTTCACAGGTGCTTCCAGCACATATAGCCCAAAATCCATTTCATGTCAAAAGAAATCTGGAAAAAGTGAAATACATCATTTGTCAAGTATTTTAGTTCATAAAAAGAAACAAAACTGCATCAGATTTACATGACATCTTAACATCCGTTAGCCCACGCGATCACATGTGGAGTCTTGACTTAATGGGGTGTTGTACATCATGGCGGTGAAGAGTGAAGATCAGAGCAGGAGTTGGTGACTTAAGGAAAGAGCAGAGGAATTGCAGTGAATGCCAATTAATCTATTACCAGTTCATCCATATGTTATGCTTTAGGGTTGACATTTTAATAAGAATTTGGCCAAATTTTATTTGCATCACATAACTTCAATGCAAATCATATTTTCTGACCAAATTTAAGTGAACCTACCAAATTAAATTTTTTGCAGATACATTCATCTCTAGTGCATATGCTAAGTACAGATATACATCTAACAATGCTTAATGCATTCTCTATTACAGTTCTTTTTTTATATAAACAGTTCAGTCTACAGGAGATCTCCAAAATGAACAGAATATAATGGAAATTTTAAATAAACCAATCAAACAAAAAAAGGACTTTTACTGGATTTCCTACTGCACTGGTTATGGAACATATTTTTTTTTCTTCTGTGCTACTTCATTTCAAAGTTATTCTCCTGGGAAACATCTTACGAGAGAATCACACCATCATGTTTTTTCAAAGCCGTCTTAATGCCACTTATTTTGAAATGCAGACATAACATTTATTTAAGAGGACCTTTCAATGGATTTTCTAATTTAACCCCTTCATGACTGAAGCTTTTTTCGTTTTTTGCTCCTTTCCTTCCCAGAGCCATAACTTTTTTTTTCCGGCAATATGGCCATGTGATGGCTTATTTTTTGCGGGACGAGCTGTACTTTTAAATGACCTCATTGGTTTTACCATGCCATGTACTAGAAAATGAGAAAAAAATTCCAAGTGTGGTGAAATTGTAAAAAAGTGCAATCCCACACTTGTTTTTTGTTTGGCTTTTTTGCTAGGTTCACTTAATGCTAAAGCTGACCTACCATTGTGATTCTCCAGGTCATTATGAGTTCATAGACACCAAGCATGTTTAGGTTCTTTTTTGTCTAAGTGGTGAAAAAAATTCCAAACTTTGCTAAAAAAAAAGAAAAAATAGCAACACTGGGTGGCGCTCATAGCAATCTGGCATTGACAACAATAGAGGTCTCAAGGAGACCTCTGGTTGTCATGCCAACAAACTGATGACCCCTATTACATGATGGGTGTCACCAGTGCATGTATTTTGGGCCCAATGGCCGGAAGCGCTATTTAAATGCCGCTGCCAGAGTTTGACAGCAGCATTTAAGTAGTTTATAGCCGTGGGTGGATCGCGATTCTACCCGCAGCTATTGCAGGCACATGTTAGATGTTCAAAACAGGGGTTCACCACCAGAGCTCACATCAGAGCGGGGGATACCGACATCGGCATACTATTATCCCAGATGTCAGTAAGGGGTTAAACTATCTACTCAAATTGATGCTGCTTCTTTGATTCTGGTGCATTTTTTTTGCTTTGTGCCCCACCATTCCAAAGTTATGCACATGGTAATGAAGGTGCAATTTTCCCTCTAACCAACTAAACATATATCATAAAACTTCTCTGTTGTGGCTGCCCTGTTCTCAATGGCTGGCATCAAAGGAGAAAAAGTGAAGACTCACAAAGTAGCTCTGTTGTTTACACCCAGTTGTTTGAATGGAAAACTGGCACCTTTACTGCTGGGGTGGCATAACTGAAAAGGAGGGATACAGAGGAAAAAAAACTGGGCTAGAATCAGTGGAGCAGCACCAGTTTGAGGAGGTGATCAGTTTGAATGAAAAATCGAGTAACAGGCCCTCTTAAAGAAATGTTACATCTGCATTTCCAAAAAAGTGGCACAAGACTAACAGCCTTGAAAAAACATGATTTTGTAATAATCTATCATCACTAGTGTTGAGCGATACCGTCCGATACTTGAAAGTATCGGTATCGGAAAGTATCGGCCGATACCGTCACAGTATCGGAATCCAATCCGATACCGATACCCGATACCAATACAAGTCAATGGGACTCATGTATCGGACGGTATCCCTGATGGTTCCCAGGGTCTGAAGGAGAGGAAACTCTCCTTCAGGCCCTGGGAACCATATAAATGTGTAAAAGAAAGAATTAAAATAAAAAATATCGCTATACTCACCTGTCCGACGCAGCCGGGACTTCAGCGAGGGAACCGGCAGCGTTGTTTGTTTAAAAATCGCGCTATTACTTGGTTACGTGAATTCCCGGCTTGTGATTGGTCAGGTCGGCCATGTTGCCGGGACGCGGACCAATCACAGCAAGCCGTGACGAAATTACGTCACGGCTTGCTGTGATTGGTCCGCGTCCCGGCAATATGGCCGCCCTGACCAATCACAAGCCGGGACGTCACGGGAGGCTGGACACGCGCTCATTTTAAAATGGGCGCGTGTCCAGCCTCCCGTGACGTCACGGCTTGTGATTGGTTGCGCCGCGATCAACCAATCACAAGCCGGGAGGCTGGACGCGCTCATTTTGAAATGGGCGCGTGTCCAGCCTCCCGTGATGTCCCGGCTTGTGATTGGTTGCGCCGCGATCAACCAATCACAAGCCGGGAGGCTGGACGCGCTCATTTTGAAATGGGCGCGTGTCCAGCCTCCCGGCTTGTGATTGGTTGACCGCGACGCAACCAATCACAAGCCGTGACGTCACGGGAGGCTGGACACGCGCCCTTTTTAAAATGAGCGCGTTTCCAGCCTCCCGTGACGTCACGGCTTGTGATTGGTTAATGGCGGCCATGTTGCCGGGACGCGGACCAATCACAGCAAGCCGTGACGTATTTTCGTCACGGCTTGCTGTGATTGGTCCGCGGCCCGGCAACATGGCCGCCCTGACCAATCACAAGCCGGGACTTCGCGTAACCATGTAAAAGCGGGAATTTTAAACAAACAACGCTGCCGGTTCCTGCGCTGAGGTCCCGGCTGCGTCGGACAGGTGAGTATAGCGATATTTTTTATTTTAATTCTCTATTTTACACATTTTAACATTAATGTTGTTCCAATACCCGATACCCGATACCACAAGAGTATCGGAATCCCGGTATCGGAATTCCGATACAGCAAGTATCGGCCGATACCCGATACTTGCAGCATCGGAATGCTCAACACTAATCATCACCATTCACCAATGTACCAATAGACTTTGCAAATCTGAAATGCTGAACTGATTAATTTCCTAACATCTGTAGTGGGTTCTTTTTTTAACTACTGAAATTATATAATTTTAACTACGTCATGCAGTCCACAGTAGGACAAGCTTATTGTATTTGGTTTTATTCAACTATTTTTGGTCTCAATGGAGGGTGTACATATTTGTATTCAGTGATGTTCCTAAGGTGATAATGGCTACTGTTAGTTGTGACAATGTCTGTAATCCGTGCGTGCTGTTTGGTACCAAGGTTATTTGGCTAAGATCAAGTGTGGAATCTTTCAAAAAATGGAGGCTTTTGCCTAGGGATGCCCCAGTAGATTGATACATCATGCACACTGGGTACAATCTGCTGGGCAGTACATAGGTGGCTCATATAGTCATCCGGTGGATACACTGGACCTCCAAGTTCAAAGGCATTAGGTTAGGAAAGTTTGAAAGCATGAGGCGTGAAGTTCCCCCTGAAGTGGTGACTATGTTGTGCCTTAATCCACTTGGCCTGGGAAACCCACTTGAATTAGGTCACATTGCACAAGCAATTCAAGTGTTCACACTTATTTGTGCGCACACCCTTTTCTGGGATTTTTGGCTAGGATGGGGAAGTTTATAAATTCTGGCTAGTGTCACACTAGAAAACCATTATTTTATTTGTTTTTCATTGTGTGTCACCCTATCACTATGTGTCAGTCACTAGAACATTTCAGGCCGCAGTTCCCTCCTGAGTGGTCTAGGGAGGACCTGACCCCTAGCTTTCCTCTCTAAGGAGGGGAGCCAACCAATGATGACTCTTAGTTCATGCTTGAGTGGCAGCCCAGGCAGATGCTAGGCACAAGATTGAGTTTTCAAAATAAGAAAAAAGTGAACTGCACCAGTGGAACACTTTAACCACACGTGGGGATGATTGATCCTGTTTTTCTGAAATCAAACGGGTTTTCAACAACTGATGTTTAGTTATCAGTTTGAAAAATGACATATATACTGTATACATTGAGTATTAGAAAAGAAGAAATGCAGCACTCACCAAGTTGAATTAATTTCGTAATCCTTTATTTCACCATGTGAGGCATGGGCAGTGTAATGGACATGCAGGTCAAGGAGGCATGCCGGGGGAGAAAAGATGGACTAGGGCCATTCTGCATGCGATTGCTTCAATGGGTCCAGGTCAACTTGGTGAGTGGCACATTTCTTCTTTTTGAATATACAAGATTGAGTTTCCCTTGGTTTTGGCTAGGGGATGCTATTTGCCCCTGACCCTTGCTGTGACCTCTGGCTCGGAGGGATGGGGACCAGTTTGTGGGGCTCTCCTCCTAATGGAGAGGTCTACGAGACAGCTCATTTTAGTGCACTTTTTTGTGGCACCATTTAGTCACTATTTTAGCGCACTCGGGTTTAGAGCATGAACTAGTGCTTTAAAAAAAATAATAATAATTTGTGTCAAGGTCCTTTCCGCCCTCAGCCCATTGGTAGTAGCTCCCTTTACCTGTATGGTGACTCTGAATCTCTCAGATTACAAAGTGGCCATCACATCTTGTTTGTTTATGATATAACAAGCTGTAATTTATAAGAAAAATATGTAAAAACAAATATTTAAATGTCTTTTAAAATTTAAACTTTAAGTATCCATTATAATTTCCAATATTTATATTTTATAGTAAAATACAATTCCAACAAGGTAACATTCTATCAAATCTATAAAACTGTTAGATGGAAGTCAGCCACTTTCCACAATCCCACATCTAAGTCGGACTTATGCTCTTTGCGCTGCTATGTGATGAAAAATAAAAATCAATAAATATAATAATAATACAAAAAGGGTTTTGATATCTTGCTCTCTAGAGCTTGTAAACCTTGCAGATTTAAATTGTTTCAGGGCACATGTAGCTTTATTGTAGACTATGATTTAATTTCAGGTTTCAACAAATAAGAGTTTTTCTTACATACAATGAAATACTGGAAAGACTTCTCTCAGTACTGGTGATGGTAAAGAATATTGTCTATTCTTAAAAAGAAGCTATCATCAGAAGATACCTATTAATCAAATCAAGATTTTTTGTTAAAATAAATCAATTTTGTTTTTATTTTATCAATGTTTATTTTTTTATTTACATAGCACAAACTGTAATAAAAAATATAGAAATCCTGCAATTTTCACACTCGACACTTACTTTTAAGCAATACTTAAACAGGAAATAACATATGTAGACTGCAACAATAGTCAAAGCACAAGCTTAGCTTCTGTATTGAAGTAGAACCAAAATAAATGAACTGGTATGCATGCAATGTGTAGGAGCATGTTCACACTGACCATTAAACAAACAAACAAAAACAAAGATTGAAACAAAATGAGCATATACTCTGCTGTAAGTTAGTAAAAAGTAATAGTGCATAACATAGTGTACTTAGAAAAGAGACTCCCTGTTTCTACATAGAGTAGAGAAAAGAGAAGAATTAGCTGGGTAGAAAGGCAAAATGAGAAATTGGAAGTACACAGTGCTATGTAATATGATGACTGCAATATATTAATGGGATACACACTTTGAAGGGAAGAGTGCTTCTTTAAATAATTTCACCACTCTACTATTTATCTTGTCCACTCATGATCCCATTCCAACCCTTTTTTACTGCTTCTCCCTCTCTTCCTTCCTAGCAACTTGTGAAATCTTGTACTTTTTACAAGCAGTGCCGTGGCTCACTCTTTTTGAGCTAGGCATTTCATTTATATAGCTTCTTATGGCCGGATACCTGAACATTTAGACCCCTATCCTCCTCTGCCCTTATCTATATTGACGTTGTCTGACACAAAGTGAGCTTTTAGTATTGGAAGATATGACAATCCCAGTTGGGGCACACCTTATTGCGGTGGGATGGCTTTCACACTTTTTTTGGTCATAACCAGTGTTTACTAAGTACCGCATGTTATTTATGTTCACTATCACTTTTTACTTACAGCAGAATATATGTTCATTTAGTTTCCATATTGTTTCTTTTAAATAGCTGTAAACTCTCCTTGAATGGACATGAAGTAAGAATCTGAAAAAAAAACACAGTGGCCAATGTGAAATTGCAAGATTGCTAATTTTATTGGTTTTAAATTAAAATGGTGATTAGTGTTGAGTTTAAATTAGGTTACAGGTAGTGTTGAGCGATACCTTCTGATATTTGAAAGTATCGGTATCGGATTGTATCGGCCGATATCCGAAAAATATCGGATATTGCCGATACCAATACCCGATACTAATACAAGTCAATGGGACACAAATATCGGAAGTGCTCCTAGATGGTTCTCAGGGTCTGAAGGAGAGGAAACTCTCCTTCAGGCCCTGGGATCCATATTCATGTGTAAAATAAAGAATAAAAATAAAAAATAGGGATATTCTCACCCTCTGACGCACCCTGGTTGTAACCGCTGCAACCGGCAGCCTCCGTTGCTAAGAATGCAGTGAGTGAAGGACCTTCGATGACGTCGCGGCTTGTGATTGGTTGCGTGACCGCTCACGTGACCGATCACAAGCCATGACATCATCGCAGGTCCTTCACTCGCTCATTCTTAGGAACGGAGGCTGCCGGTTGCAGCGGTCACAACCAGGGCACGTCAGAGGGTGAGTATATCCCTATTTTTTATTTTTATTCTTTATTTTACACATGAATATGGATCCCAGGGCCTGAAGGAGAGTTTCCTCTCCTCCAGACCCTGGGAACCATACACTGGGAACTTCCGATTCCGATTTCCGATATCACAAAAATATCGGAACTCGGTATCGGAATTCTGATACCGCAAATATCGGCCGATACCCGATACTTGCGGTATCGGAATGCTCAACACTAATGGTGATATGAAAAATAAACATAGGGCACAATGGTGGCTCAGTGGTTACCACTAGTGTTGAGCATTCCGATACTGCAAGTATCGGGTATCGGCCGATATTTGCTGTATCGGAATTTCCGATACCGAGATCCGATACTTTTGTGGTATCGGGTATCGGGTATCGCAACAACATTAATGTAATAATGTGTAAAAGAGAGAATTAAAATAAAAAATATTGCTATACTCACCTGTCCGACGCAGCCTGGACCTCAGCGAGGGAACCGGCAGCGTTGTTTGTTTAAATTTCGCGCTTTTACTTGGTTACGTGAAGTCCCGGCTTGTGATTGGTCAGGGCGGCCATGTTGCCGGGACGCGGACCAACCACAGCAAGCCGTGACAAAATTACGTCACTGCTTGCTGTGATTGGTCCGCGTCCCGGCAACATGGCCGCCATTAACCAATCACAAGCTGTGACGTCACGGGAGGCTGGACATGCGCGTATTTTAAAAAGCGCGCGTGTCCAGCCTCCAGTGACGTCCCGGCTTATGATTGGTCACGGCGCCATGTTGCCGGGACGCGGACCAATCACAGCAAGCCGTGACGAAATTACGTCACGGCTTGCTGTGATTGGTCCGCGTCCCGGCAACATGGCCGCCATTAACCAATCACAAGCCGTGACGTCACGGGAGGCTGGACACGCGCGCTTTTTAAAATACGCGCATGTCCAGCCTCCCGTGACGTCACGGCTTGTGATTGGTTAATGGCGGCCATGTTGCCGGGACGCGGACCAATCACAGCAAGCCGTGACGTAATTTCGTCACGGCTTGCTGTGATTGGTCTGCGTCCCGGCAACATGGCCGCCCTGACCAATCACAAGCCGGGACTTCACGTAACCAAGTAAAAGCGCGAATTTTAAACAAACAACGCTGCTGGTTCCCTCGCTGAGGTCCAGGCTGCGTCGGACAGGTGAGTATAGCAATATTTTTTATTTTAATTCTTTATTTTACACATTTATATGGATCCCAGGGCCTGAAGGAGAGTTTCCTCTCCTTCAGACCCTGGGAACCATCAGGAATACCGTCCAATACTTGAGTCCCATTGACTTGTATTGGTATCGGGTATCGGTATCGGATTGGATCCGATACTTTGCCGGTATCGGCCGATACTTTCCGACGGTATCGCTGAACACTAGTTACCACTATTGTTTTGCAGTACTGGGGTCTTGGATTCAAGTCCTAGTAAGGGCAACATTTGCAACGAGTTTGCTTGGTTTTCTTCTGAATACTCTAGCTTCCTCCCACACTCCATAGAAATACTAATAGGGAATATATATTGAAATCACCAATGAGGACAGATATTATTTATTTAAAGTACAGTGGAATTAATAGCAATAAACATGTAAGTAGCATAAATAAATCATTAAATTTTCTGATAACAGATTCACTTTGAAGTGCTTCTGTTTACTGTACACTCCCTGACAGAAGTTATGTCGCTTATCCATGTTATCTAAATAAAAGCTTATAACCTGATGTTAAATTCATCCATTGGTTGTATAAATTATTCTTTTGAAAGCTGAAACCCTCAAAATGTGGTTTAGGTTAAGAAAATAAATTGGCATCAATGCAGAAATATTGATCAGTTAATGGACACAGAGTGGTCAGATTTTGGCAAGACAAAAGTTTTTTCGCCTGGTCATATATTGCACCCAATCCTAGTTTACATCCTCACCTGTGCTCAGTAAATGATTGGTTAACTAGTGTGTGTATAAAAAGAAACCCAGCACCCCAGACCTTCACTTGAACTGCAACTTGAGCTCTGACAACATGCCAAAAATCCACCCTGCGACCAAAGCCTGGCTTATCAAGAGGCTGAATACCAGATCCACTGCATAGGTGGCTGACACCTTTAATGTGTCTCAGCATAAAGTACAAAGAATTAGAAAAAAGATTTGAAGAGACTGGAGATGTGTTTGATAAGCCCAGGTCTGGCAGACCCCACAAGACAACTGATTAGAAAATCCAAAGCAAGCCCCTCTTTCACTGCAGCAGAGCTCCAACAGGCCTGGTCACATCAAGTCCCTGTGTCAACTAGAACAGTTTGTAGGATTCTGTCTCAAAATGGCCTCCATGGTCAAATCAGTGCCCAGAAGCCAGCATTAAACAAAAGGCAAATAAAAAACCGTGTGGCATTTGTAAATTCCCACAGCCTGCTAAACAGATGGACGCTGGAAAAGTGGCAGAAGGTGAATTTCTCTGATGGATCTTCAGTAGAATTACACCACAGCCACTGCAAAAACTGCAGGAGACCTACTGGAGCCCGTATGGATCCAAAACACACCCAGAAAACAGTTAAATTTGGTGGTGGAAAGATCATGGTCTGGTGTTACATTCAGTATGGGGGTGTGCGAAACATTTGCAAGGTGGAAGGCAGTATCAATAGCCTAAAATATCAATAGGTATTAGCTACCTCTTATAGTCCAAATCATAAAAGGGGTCAAATTCTGCAGCAGGATGGTGCTCCATCTCATACATCCAGCTCTACAACAAAGTTCCTCCAGGCAAAAAAGATCAAGGTGCTCAAGGACTGGCCAGCCCAGTCACCAGACATGAACATCATTGAGTATGTTTGGGGTAGGATGAAAGAGGAAGCTTGGAAGACAAAACCAAAGAATCTAGATGAACTCTGGGAGGCATGTAAGACTGCGTTCTTTGCTGTTCCTGATGACTTCATTAATAAATTGTATGAATCACTGTTGAACCGCATGGATGCAGTCCTTCAAGCTCTTGGAAGTCACACAAAATATTAAATATGACTCTAATAGCACCACAACTTCATTCACCAATGTTATGCAACATATATATATTTTAAGTTAGGTATTTGTTTGAATATCACATTACTTTCTGTGGGCGACAAAACTTTTGTCTTGCCAAAATTTGACCATTTTGTGTCCATTAACTAATCAATATTTCTGCATTGATGCCAATTTATTTTCTTAACCTAGACCACATTTTGGATGGTTTCAGCTTTCAAAAGAATAATTTATACAACCAATGGATGAATTTAATGTCAGGTTATAAGCTTTTATTTACATAACATGGATAAGCGACATAACTTCTGTCAGGGAGTGTATATATAAACACTGGCGATAGAGCTAAATGGTCAAGATTACCAGCCAATCCACTCTATACCAAAACATTGATGACTGCATGATTCCAGCCTTCCTGCTGTAGGTGCCCTGTATAATCTGATATTATCTATGGTGAGACCTGGTAGTAAGTTTTCAACTTTTCTGCATCTCTACTAGACATGAGCGAATATGTTTGGAAAATGATTGCCAAACATAAATGGTATAAATATGGTACATTCGGTTTCATGATCGGTTAAACAAGCATTTTTCTTAAAATTGGAAGAAGTCAGTAACATTAGGTAAAAGTATAGGAAAATAATTATGTTGCCACTAAAGTATCTTAAAGTAGATGACAGATAGATTAAAAGCTGGCAATTCTTGTGCCGCATACAGTAAAATCACAGCATGACAGGATAGAATTGAATAGATACAATAAATATTTACTCATAGAATACATAGATATATATAGATGTCAGTGACACACACATGTATACAGTGCCTTGCGAAAGTATTTGGCTCACTGGAACTTTTCAACCTTTTCCCACATATCATGCAAACATAAAGATACCAAATGTAAATTTTTGGTGAATAATCGACAACAAGTGGAACACAATTGTGAAGTTGAATGAAATTTATTGGGTATTTTAAATTTTTGTGGAAATTCAAATACTGAAAAGTGGGGCGTGCAATATTATTCGGCCCCTTTAACTTAATACTTTGTTGCTCCACCTTTTGCTGCGATTACAACTGCAAGTCGCTTGGGGTATGTCTCTATCAGTTTTGTACATTGAGAGACTGAAATTCTTGCCCATTCTTCCTTGGCAAACAGCTCGAGCTCAGTGAGGTTTGATGGAGATCGTTTTCAGCTGTAATCACAGCAAAAGGTGGCGCAACAAAGTTTTAAGTTAATGGAGCCGAATAATATTGCATGCCCCACTTTTCAGTGCGAATTCTGGCACAAAGCCTCGTTCTTCCCACTTGCCCTGTAGTGGTGGCAAGTGGGGTGATAGTTGGGTCAATAGGACGCCTCCTTTACTAACCCCATAGTCACATTGTATGAAAATGCAGACAACCAGAAAAAAGTCCTTTAGTAAATCTTAATTAACCATACTTATGACTTCGCCTATTCATTCGACACCCTTGTCATTTGCAAAAGAGTTACAAATAAAAAGCAACAATAGTCTTTACCTTTCTGCAGAGATAATGATAATCCATTTGTCCCATGATGGGTCTAGCTCTGCTACATCTAGATGACAGGCCGCAAGGCTGCATGATTCGACCATACAGCCTGTCATCCAGCAGAGACACTGAGCTGTGTCTGCTACTGCTGCCCAGTATCTCGGGATGAACTCGTAGAACCTGTCTGACATCACCCCAAGTGTGAAAAAGTTCTCATGCTCCCAATGCCTTTAGAAATGTCCTGGGAGTTCACAGCCAATGAACTCACTTCACCTATCTAACGTTAGCGCGAGGATCATTAGAAATTTTCCCATGGTGCTCATGCTATCGTCAAAATGGTAATGGAGATGTCAGTGACTGCATGTGTATGACGTGCGGGAATTGTATGGCAACCATGTGCCGCCCATGTGCCACATCAGTACCACACAGACGGGCACCAAGGAAGCACTACAGTAAGCGTTGTTCTCTGGAGCCGGGCGCTAAAGATGGCTCTCATCATTCTACCTTGATCTGCTGGTGATCAGCACAAGCAGGGGAGAATGATGAGAGTTTTATTCAAGTGAGAACAATAAAAACAGGCGGCACCTTTCAGGACTATTACTTCCATCAGCCTATACCTGCTGCCACTAATAACAGTGAGAGAAGGAGTGGCTGATGGGAGTATTAATCAGTTGCAGCCTGCGCTATAAATAAATAAATTTAAAAATTGGCATGGGTTCACCTGTATTTTTGATAACCAGCTAGGCAAAACTTACAGCTGGGGGCTGTCCACAGCTGTTTGCATAGCCTTTGCTGGTTATTAATTATAGGGGCTCCCTACGCCATTTTTTGGGGGTCTCCCATTTTAACAGCCAATAAAGACTAAGTATACAGCTGTGAGCTGATATTAATAGCCTGGGAAGCTCCATGGGTGTTGAACATTTCCCAGGCTATAAACATCCACGCCATTTTTCTTTGTATAATTAAATACATGTACAGTAAGCTGCACACACACTGTACTAATTGTATATGTCACTGACATGTATCATTTATACAATGTGATTTTCTGGATTTTATTTTTGATATTCTGTCTTTCACTGTTAAAATTAACCTACCTTTAAAATTATAGACTGTTCATGTCTTTGTCAGTGGGCAAACTTACAAAATCAGCAAGGGATAATTATTTCAACCAGTGTACACCCAGCACAGTAAAATACTCCAACAAAACTCTGCCAATAGAACAACAAAAAAGTTATAAAGCACAATATTTAATCAGACTAAAAATAATATTTTACTTAGTTATTCTATCTTGCAAAAGTTTGTGTTTGCAGAACATGATAATTTTGTACAATAGAAACCATTTATTTTTATGTCAACTCATTTTTTTTTGTTGCAAATAATGTATTTAAAAGACAATGCAGACAATGAATATGACATGTTTCTGTTTATTTTGCTTTTCTTATGCTTCGTTGTTTGGCAAAAATCGCAAGTCACAGCATGGCATCCGATTTTTATGGATACATTGTAATTCTGTAACATAGGAAACTGTATATGGTCCTGTAAAAAAGCTGCTGTAAAAAAAGGATTACAAGTGAGAATAAAATCGTTACACTTTTCTGGAAGAAAAATGGACCGATTTTTTTTATACTGTCGCGTGACCCTAACCTTAACCTGTGGCAAGAACAAACCTGTATTATACAGAAGTAGCCCTCTTGCTAATTTTGAGGGCATAGTAACAGTGCTTACATGATCATAGCATCAGCTTATTTAAAAAAAAAAATATTCTGAAATGTACCAATTAAAAACAATGCGTTTCGGCTTAAAAAAAAAAAGTCTACATCAGGTAAAATATACATATGTGGAACAATCAATGATTCTTAAGGCTAGATTTCTTGAGAAAAATATCCCAAAAATTAGTGCAAGGTGCATATGCAAAGAATCTGATAAAAACTCAGACTGATTGCCTACAGCAGAATAACCAGAAAAATCTTGTGGTCCTTCAAAAAAGAACCAAACAATAAATACAAATCCCTGGCATTTTAATTTTGTGACTCAGTTTAATAATTGTAATCAAAGAATAAGGGACATCCTTGAAAAATGTTGGTACCTTTTAATTAAAGACCCCATCTTAAAGAATTTGTTACCAAAAAACCCTGGTATTACCTGTAAGAGGGGTCGCAATATTAGAAATTTAATAGAGCCCAGCAACCCCAAAAAAACCCCACAGATTTCACTGGTGGATTTTCAAAAGTTGTCTCTAGAAATTCATCTCCGGGCGTCTACAAATGGGGATCGAGGAATTGCTACACATGCAACATCTTACAACATGGGGCTTGTTTGATCACTTCATATAGTACGGGTGAGGTCTTTGAGATTAAGCAATGTCTGTCTTGCAACAGTGACTTTGTTGTTTACATAATCACGTGTTGTTGCGACCTCCAATATGTTGGCCGCACAACGCAGAGCAAGAATAAATGGACAAAGTCATAATACTAAAATTGGTTTCCTTTACAGCATAGCTTATAGCGGCACATGTTATTAAAGCATAATGAAAAATTTCAAATAACAGTTACACCAGTACAAATTATACCTTCTTGAGTGCTGAATCGCAATCAAATATTAAACAAGAAGGAATCTTTTTGGATATTTCGGATACAATCTTTGTACCTGAATGGTTTGAATGATGTGACTGAGAAAGTTTAGAGATGCTATACCTATTGAGATAGCGATCAGGTTTATTCTAATTTTGTTGTTGTTGCTGTTTGTTTGTTTTTTGTGGATTTTTTTGTGTTTTTTTTTTATTAGACTTTATAATGTATTATTACCTGTCACTAAAGCATAACTATTTAAGATATGTGGTTCACATGTACATATAAGTTCCTTTTTCCTCTTAGATCATTACATCTTTTATCCACCTGTACTAAAGGGTTAAACAAATTATGAGGAGTAAACAAATTAAGTGAAGGATTGGTGCTAGTAACAAACACCCCTCCCTTTCCATTTGTAGAAGTGTTTATAAAGACATGGTTATTGTTCCAGTATGGATGTATATTTACCTGATGCAGGCTTTTTTTAAGCTGAAATGCGTTGTTTACTTGGTACATTCCAGAATATTTTTTTTTTCTAAATAAGCTGATCGTCACATATTTTCGGGAGCGCCGGCGCCAGACTGGATTTCTGTTTCCTTTAACTTTTCACCTGCGGGTGACTGAGAATCGCTCCATTGACCAGGAGCCGTGCAGCAGACCGAATAACTAGGACCTTGGTTTGGGACACTCCCCCAGGGCCAATACGCTGTCCCTTCAACCTCAGTTTGGTGAGAGCATCAGGTTTGCACTTTTATTTGTGATATTTTTAACCCCTTCCCGACATGTGACGTAATAGTACGTCACATGTCGGGACCCCCGCTTTGATGTGCGCTCCGGCGGTGAGCGCACATCAAAGTCGCGACATGTCAGCTGTTTTTTACAGCTGACATGTGCGCGCAATAGCGGCGGGTGAAATCGCGATCACCCGCCGCTATTAACTAGTTAAATGCCGCTGTCAAACTCAGACAGCGGCATTTAACTACCGCATCCGGCCGTGCGGCCGGATATGAGCGCATCGCCGACCCCTGTCACATGATCGGGGGTCGGCGATGCTTGTGCATTGTAACCATAGAGGTCCTGGAGACCTCTATGGTTACTGATTGCCGGTGGCTGTGAGCGCCCCCCTGTGGTCGGCGCTCACAGCACACCTGCATTTTAGCTACATAACAGCGATCTGATGATCGCTGTTATGTAGCAGAGCCGATCGGGCTGTGCCTGCTTCTAGCCTCCCATGGAGGCTATAGAAGCATGGTAAAAGTTAAAAAAAAAAGTAAAAAAAAATGTGAAAAAAATAAAAAAAATATAAAAGTTTAAATCACCCCCCTTTCGCCCCAATCAAAATAAATCAATAAAAAAAAAGCCCAACCTACACATATTTGGTATCGCCGTGTTCAGAATCGCCCGATCTATCAATAAAAAAAAAGCATTAACCTGATCGCTAAACGGCGTAATGAAAAAAAAAATCGAAACGCCAGATTTACGTTTTTTTGGTCGCCACGACATTGCATTAAAATGCAATAACGGGCGATCAAAAGAACGTATCTGCACCGAAATGCTATCATTAAAAATGCCAGCTCGGCACGCAAAAAATAAGCCCTCACCCGACCCCAGATCACGAAAAATGGAGACGCTACGGGTATCGGAAAATGGCGCAATTTTATTTATTTATTTTTTTGCAAAGTTTGGAATTTTTTTTCACCACTTAGGTAAAAAAGAACCTAGTCATGTTTGGTGTCTATGAACTCGTACTGACCTGGAGAATCATAATGGCAGGTCAGTTTTAGCATTTAGTGAACCTAGCAAAATAGGCAAGCAAAAAACAAGTGTGGGATTGCACTTTTTTTGCAATTTCACTGCACTTGGAATTTTTTTCCCGTTTTCTAGTACACGACATGGTAAAACCAATGATGTCGTTCAAAAGTACAACTCGTCCCGCAAAAAATGAGCCCTCACATGGCCAAATTGACAGAAAAATAAAAAAGTTATGGCTCTGGGAAGGAGGGGAGCGAAAAACGAAAACGGAAAAACGGAAAAAGCTCCGGGGGTGAAGGGGTTAATATTGCGCTTAGATCCTGCGCGGTGCTGTCCCTTTTATATTCATATAAATTTTATTAATATTTATATTAATTTGCATATCTAAGAAGCAGTCATACTAATTAATAAATTCAACTTATGGTTCTTTTGACTGATTCATATAAAAAATTAGGATCATGGCAGGTGCAGACAAGTGTATTTTTGACCAAGTGTGAACTGACAAAACATCGGATCCCACACAAACCAATGTTATTCTATGGGGTCGTGCTCATGTCAGATTTTTCCCTCGGACCGCGCCAGTCCAAGGAAAAATTGTTCCATGTCCTAGTTTGATCCAAAATTCGGATCGCACTTGACCATGCAAGTCAATGAGTGCATGGAAACCATTGGACTCGGATGACATCTGACAGAAGGGAGAAGATGGATAATTTTTTCTATACAGCTTCTCCTCATATGAGAAAATCGGATCACACTCTGATTACGCTGTGATCACAGTGTGATTATCATAATCGACCCGATTTTCTCAGATAAGAGAATACACGGCCATCTGCTCCAGTCGTTACAATAACATAGTAACATAGTAACATAGTAACATAGTTAGTAAGGCCGAAAAAAGACATTTGTCCATCCAGTTCAGCCTATATTCCATCATAATAAATCCCCAGATCTACGTCCTTCTACAGAACCTAATAATTGTATGATACAATATTGTTCTGCTCCCGGAAGACATCCAGGCCTCTCTTGAACCCCTCGACTGAGTTCGCCATCACCACCTCCTCAGGCAAGCAATTCCAGATTCTCACAGCCCTAACAGTAAAGAATCCTCTTCTATGTTGGTGGAAAAACCTTCTCTCCTCCAGACGCAAAGAATGCCCCCTTGTGCCCGTCACCTTCCTTGGTATAAACAGATCCTCAGCAAGATATTTGTATTGTCCCCTTATATACTTATACATGGTTATTAGATCGCCCCTCAGTTGTCTTTTTTCTAGACTAAATAATCCTAATTTCGCTAATCTATCTGGGTATTGTAGTTCTCCCATCCCCTTTATTAATTTTGTTGCCCTCCTTTGTACTCTCTCTAGTTCCATTATATCCTTCCTGAGCACCGGTGCCCAAAATTGGACACAGTACTCCATGTGCGGTCTAACTAGGGATTGTACAGAGGCAGTATAATGCTCTCATCATGTGTATCCAGACCTCTTTTAATGCACCCCATGATCCTGTTTGCCTTGGCAGCTGCTGCCTGGCAATGGCTGCTCCATTTAAGTTTATCATTAACTAGGATCCCCAAGTCCTTCTCCCTGTCAGATTTACCCAGTGGTTTCCCATTCAGTGTGTAATGGTGATATTGATTCCTTCTTCCCATGTGTATAACCTTACATTTATCATTGTTAAACCTCATCTGCCACCTTTCAGCCCAAGTTTCCAACTTATCCAGATCCATCTGTAGCAGAATACTATCTTCTCTTGTATTAACTGCTTTACATAGTTTTGTATCATCTGCAAATATCAATATTTTACTGTGTAAACCTTCTACCAGATCATTAATGAATATGTTGAAGAGAACAGGTCCCAATATCGACCCCTGTGGTACCCCACTGGTCACAGCGACCCAGTTAGAGACTATACCATTTATAACCACCCTCTGCTTTCTATCACTAAGCCAGTTACTAACCCATTTACACACATTTTCCCCCAGACCAAGCATTCTCATTTTGTGTACCAACCTCTTGGGCACATGTCCTGTTTATATATTTTTCTGGAGGATTCTCTTCAAGACAGAATGTGAGTGGCTCCCATTCTGGTGGACTGTTGCATATATAGTATTTCTATATTGTTCTTATGCAGTCTATCCATAGTATATGAATGATACGTTTTTGATAATGATCAACAGAGACACCCAAATAAACACATGAATCCTACGATATCTTCACTATGTCATAATCGTGACAATTAATGGTGATGAGCCCTTCCAAGAAGTTATTTAATAGCACAATGGAAGACGTTGTCCCAGTTTTGAGAGACCTCAACCTAAAAAAGTTGATGGCTGTTTATGGCTGAAGGTAAATGAGCTTGTTAACCATGAATTTACAGCCGTAAGCATAAATCCTCTAGCTTTTCACTCCATGAGACAGCCAGCTCATTACTAACTGTGGTGTTTTGAACTTTTAATAGAAGAAAAAATGTGTTTTTTTTGCTGTACATGAATTTGACAGCAGTGGTGATTATAAAGACACCATTGAATTTCCATGAAAAACACTTAGATCTACGAAAATACAACAAATCTAAATGCAAACACTGGCTAAGAACTCAACTTATTGCAGAATTTTATTATACAGTTAGGATTATTATGCGTTTCGGTTTATAAAGTTAGTAGTCATTTGGGTTGCTAAATATAAATTGGAGGAGGAGGTTTGTTTTAGAAAAAAAAAATTTTTTGTAAACACCGATTGATTACACAGGATTTTTTTCTCAACTTTCCAGATGAAAAATCCGCTATATATTACACTATCAGCTATGAGGATCAGATTGTATGTAATCATGTTCACATGTTGCAGAGGAAACGAACAGTATAAATTGAGTGCTATTGTCAACTAGATGTGAAGATCCTGTAAATATATTTAGTGGTATTTCACCAGGCAATTCACCTTTTGAAATGCAAATAATCATGTATTTTGAATATATATATATATATATATATATATATATATATATATATATATATATATATATATATATATATATATATATATATATATGTTCTCCTACCTACTAAGAATGGAGAGGTCTTTAGTTTTTATTGTAGATGCACTTTAACTGTGAGAGACTTAATCTAAAAATAAAAAACAGAAAATCACATTGTATGATTTTTACATAATTAAACTGCATTTTCTTGCATGAAATAAGCATTTGATCACCTACCAACCAGCAAGAATTATGGCTCTCACAGACCTGTTAGTTTTTCTTTAAGAAACCCTCCTAGTCTGCACTCATTAACTGTATTAATTGAACCTGTTTGAACTTGTTACCTGTATAAAAAACACTAGTGCATACACTCAATCAATCACACACAAAGAGCTGTCTAAGAACACCAGGGACAAAATTGTAGACCTGCACCAGGCTGGGATGAGCTACAGGACAATAGGCAAGCAGCTTGGTGAGACGGCAACAACTGTTGGCTCAATTATTAGAAAGTGGAAGAAACACAAGATGACTGTCAATATTTCTAGGTCTGGGGCCTGGTTGGTAAGAATAATTCTGAGAAAGGTCAGGAATCAGTCCAGAACTATATTGGAGGACCTGATCAATTACCTGAAGAGAGCTGGGACCACAGTCTCAAACATTACCGTTAGTAACACACTATATCATCATAGATTAAAATCCTGTAGTGCACACAAGGTCCCCCTGCTCACACCAGCACATGTCCAGGTCCTTTTGAAGTTCGATAATGACCATCTGGATGATCCAGAGGAATTATGGGAGAAGGGCATGTAGTCATATGAGACAAATATAGAACTTTGTGTTATCAACACCACTCGTCATGTTTGGAGGAAGAAGAATGAGTGTGACCCCAAGAATACCATTCCAACTGTGAAGCATGGTGTTGGAAGCATCATTTTTGGAGGTGCTTTTTTGCAAAGGGAACAAGACACCTGCATTGTAATAAAAGGAGGATGGATGGGTGTCATGTACCACAAGATTTTGGCCAACAATCTACACTCACTGGCCACTTTATTAGGTACACCTGTCCAACTTCTTGTTAACACTTAATTTCTAATCAGCCAATCACATGGCGGCAACTCAGTGCATTTAGGCATGTAGACATGGTCAAGACAATCTCCTGCAGTTCAAACCGAGCATCAGTATGGGGAAGAAAGGTGATTTGAGTGCCTTTGAACGTGGCATGGTTGTTGGTGCCAGAAGGGCTGGTCTGAGTATTTCAGAAACTGCTGATCTACCGGGATTTTCACGCACAACCATCTCTAGGGTTTACAGAGAATGGTCCGAAAAAGAAAAAAAATCCAGTGAGCGGCAGTTCTGTGGGCGGAAATGCCTTGTTGATGTCAGAGGTCAGAGGAGAATGGGCAGACTGGTTCGAGCTGATAGAAAGGCAACAGTGACTCAAATCGCCACCCGTTACAACCAAGGTAGGCCTAAGAGCATCTCTGAACGCACAGTGCGTCGAACTTTGAGGCAGATGGGCTACAGCAGCAGAAGACCACACCGGGTACCACTCCTTTCAGCTAAGAACAGGAAACTGAGGCTACAATTTGTACAAGCTCATCGAAATTGGACAGTAGAAGATTGGAAAAACGTTGCTTGGTCTGATGAGTCTCGATTTCTGCTGCGACATTCGGATGGTAGGGTCAGAATTTGGCGTAAACAACATGAAAGCATGGATCCATCCTGCCTTGTATGGAGCATCTTTGGGATGTGCAGCCGACAAATCTGCGGCAACTGTGTGATGCCATCATGTCAATATGGACCAAAATCTCTGAGGAATGCTTCCAGCACCTTGTTGAATCTATGCCATGAAGAATTGAGGCAGTTCTGAAGGCAAAAGGGGGTCCAACCCATTACTAGCATGGTGTACCTAATAAAGTGGCCGGTGAGTGTATATCCTTCAGTGAGAATATTGTAGATGGGTTGCGGCTGGGTCTTCCAGCATGTCAAGTACGAACCAAAATACACTGCCAGAGCAACTAAGGAGTGGTTCCATAAGAAGCATTTCAAGATCCTGGAATGGCCCAGCCAGTCTCCAGACCTTAACCCAATAGAAAATCTTTGGAGGGAGCTGAAATTCAATGTTGCCAAGCAACAGCCCCGAAACCTGAAATATCTCAAGAAGATCTGTATAAAGGAATGGGCCAAAATCCCTGCTGCAGTGTGTGCAAACTTGGACCAGAGCTTTAGGAAATGTCTGACCTCTTTAATTGCAAAGCAAAGTTTTCTGTACCAGATATTAATTTTTGTATTTCTATTGTATCAAATACTTATTTCGTGCAATATAATGCAAATTACTCAAATAAAAATCATATAATTTGGTTTTCTGGATTTTTTTAGATTCTGCCTCTCACAATTTTAGTGTACCTACGATAAAAATTACAAACCTCTCCATTCAATGTAGGTGGGAAAACTTGCAAAATTATCAGTTTATCAAATACTTATTTTCTCCACTGTGCATGTGCAGCGCCCCAGAGTCCTGGTCGTTGCAGTACTGATGCTCCGCCGCTAAGGGGGGCTATGGTATGTCTGATGGCACTGAAGGAGTTCACCTGACCAGGTATCACAGACACCAATACACTTCACAGTCTGGCCTCCAGGGGGAGCTAAGGGTGCTATGTATTAGGCCACTCCTCACAATCTGGTAAAACTGGGGGTTAGATAGGAAGTTAGTCAGAAGCTGACTGGGTTGGAACTGGGCAACATCCTGTGGCAGAGGGTGTTGCAGTGGAATATTCAGGGGGGTCCCTGTCAGGGGTGGGATCCTGACAGAGGCCTAGCGAACAGAAAGAATGTTACGGGACCGTGCCTGCACTTCATCGCGGCGGTACCCCAAGAAAGGACAAGAAGCGAGGTTTATTGTGCTGAGTGAGAAACGAGATCATGCAACAAGGAGAAACACCAGTAGGAGTCAAGCTGTAAGACAAGGCAACATCCTACTGAGGCGCGCAGCCGGTGGCCGGAAACGCAGAGGAAGTATTGAGCTCCAGGCCTTACTTCAAACCTACGGCAAGACAGTCAGTTCTAGGCGGGCTGTCTCACCCAAAATCACCTAAGCAGACACAGGGGGCAACATTTGGAGAGGGGCGACTCTAGGGTCCCGGAAGAGCTCCGAGCCTACCCGTCATACGGGTGCGTCCTAGCCATATCATCTGGGGGGACGAAGAAGTACATCATAATCGAGTTGTGAGGGAACTTCAGAAACAGACACAACAGTTGTGGGGACTATCCCATAAGCACAGCATGGGAGGACCACAACACACAAGCGCTAGAAGGTAGGCACAGATTTCCACCTGCAAAGGGAACTCTGGAGGTGCCATCGGACTGGCCGAACTCAGGTAGCCCGGTTAACTGTATTCCGGACTGAGGATCCTGAAGCCTTCAGTAAAGAGGTAAAGAGACTGCAACCTGGTGTCCTTATTATTCACCGCGACCTGCACCGCACCACAGCATCATCACATTCTCAACTTTCACTGGACGTCCCTCAGCAGGGTCACAGACCGGGCCTAGCCACCGTGACAACCCCAGAACCGAGACACAGAGGCCCGGTACCGGGTGCCCCTTGGCCCTGCGGCAGTGGGGGCGGTCCACATGCATCATAGTACTTGCTGAAAAAATATTAGAAATCTATAACTAAAGAAGAGTTAAGGTACCGTCACACTCAGCGACGCTGCAGCGATATAAACAATGAGCTGATCGCTGGAGCATCGCTGTTTTGGTAGCTGTAGAGACGTCAAACACAGCAGCTCCAGAATGATGCAGGAGCGATCCAGTGACGTAACGGCGACTCACTTATCGTTCTCGCTGGTTGTTAGCTCCATGTAAAACATTGCTGACATTGTTGCTTTTGATGTCAAACATGACGATACACGCCGACCTGACGACGAAATAAAGTTCTGGACCTCTAGCTCCGACCAGCGAGATCACAGCGGGATCCAGATCGCTGCTGTGTGTCAAACACAACGAGATCGCTATCCAGGACTCTGCAACGTCACGGATTGTTGTCGTTCTCGTTGCAAAGTTGCTGAGTGTGACGGTACCTTTACACATAGAGTGAGAGGCTTAAAGGGAATTTCGCTTTCCAATCTGAGAGCAGTACGATGCACCATCTGAGAAGCAGAGGCACTGTTTCCATTAATAGGACGATTAATTGTTTTAGTTTTTATAAATCCCTGCTTTATCTGCTACAAGTCACCTAATTCTTTGAATGCTGAGATCTGTATAGCCCTACACACCACTGATTTGCATTTCTGCGTACATTGTGCATGGACAGAAAGCTGCCAATCAGTGGTGGAGGTGTGGTTGGACTACATGGCAGCAGGCTTACTAGTCATCTAGTGATAATACTGAAAATAATACACAGATTAGATTCAAAATAAACTACAGCAATCAGCCTGAATAGTGCCAAATTGATGTAATCATTGTCTCTGTCTATACATTATGCTGCTCTCAGACTTGGTGACAAACCTTGGTAGCAGATTCCTTTCAAAGAGTTTTCTTCAAGAACGTCAATATTGCTGAGTTAAGCCATGTTCACAAATGGCATTTTTTCAACATTTTTTATGCCTTTTTTATGCAAATTTTCAGCTGCGTATTACAGTACCAGCAATGTCTGAGATTTCACAAATTGCATGCACACAGCTTGTTTTTTTTGTCATCAGGATTTTATGCTTTGCAAAATTTTTTGGACAACAGAGCAAAACGTTGAAAAAAAATGCAGGTATCAACTTTTGCTGCATTTTTTGTGCCAAAATCTCATTCTATAAAATAGGATTTTTTTTGAAACCTAATCTTAATCAGCATGCACAAGAGAAAAATCTAGCATGCCAAAACCAGAGCAAAAAAAATCAAGAAAAACTAAGGAAAACATGTTTTTTTTCTGCAGCCTTTTACCTGCCAAGAGATCAGGTTTTGCTGCAGAAAAAAAGCTGAAAAACATCTAGGGTGACCTTACCCTTTCAGTATTTTAATGGAAAGGTCAGGTCAAAACTTCCGCCCTGGTAAAGATCAACTTATTAAAAATGCATCAACGTTGTCTAGTAGCCAAAAACAGTACTGCAAGCTCTCTTGCATAAAAGTGATGACCTAAGAACATGTCATGACTATATGCAGTGGCTTGAGAAAGTATTCACCTCCATTGGCTTTTTGCATATTTTGTTACATTATAACCTGTGTTTGAATATTTTTATAATCCAATTTGTGTGTTATACATCAGCAATAAATAGTCTAAGTTGGTGTTGTGAAAAAATATAGGCATAAATTAAATTTATAGGATCAAATAACTAAAAATTGTCATATGCATATGTATTCACCCCTTTCGCGATGAAGCCCCTAAAAATTTCTGATGCAAGTAATTACCTTCATAAGTCACATTGTTAGTGAAAGGAAATCCACCTATGTGCAATCTAAGTGTCACATGGTGTCTCCTTATATACACACCTTTTGTTAAAGGCCACAACAGAGGTGGCAACACCATTAAGAGCCACGACTAACCAAACAACACCATGAGACAAGGAAATATTTAAACATATCAGGGACAACTTTGTTGAGAAGAACAAGTCAGGGATGGGTTATAAAAAAATCCCTATCTGTTCATCTCCAGGAGCACCATCAAATCTATTATCTTCAATTGGAAAGAACATGGTACCACAACAAACCTGCTACGAGGGGGTTGCCCACCAAAACTTTCAGCCCGGGCAAAGAGTGCATTAGAAGGGCAGCAAAGAGACCAAAGGTAACCCTGAAGGAGCTGCAAAGTTCTCAAGCAGAGGCTGGAGTATCTGTCAATATGGCCATAATAAGCTGTACACTCCAGAGGTGGGTTTTATGGAAGAGTGGGCAGAAAAAAGGCTACACTTACACACAAAAATTTAAGGCTCATTTTGAATTTGCTAAAAGACATGTGGGAGACTCCTCAATATATGTAGGAAGGTGCTGTGGTCAGATGAGACCAAAATTGAACTTTTTGGCCACCAAGGTAAATACTATGTCTGTCTCCAAATCAAGACTGCTAGTCATCCCAAGAACACCATCCTCACAGTGAAACATTGTGGCTGCAGCATCCTGCTGTGGGGGATTTTTTTCAGCAGCATGGACAGGGAAAATGGTCCAAGTTGAAGGGATGATTTGAGACTGGGACAGAGGTTCACCTTCCAACAAAACAATGACCCAAAGTATACAGCTAAAGCAACACTTGAGTGTTTTAAGAGGAAACGTGAATGTTTTGGAGTGGCCTAGTTAAAACTCAGACCTTATTCTCATTGAGAAACTGTTATCAAACATGAACATTGCTGTTCACCAGAGATAACCATCTAGCTTGAAGCAGCTGGAGCAATTTTGCCTTGAGGAACGGGCAAAAATCTCATGACAAGATGTGTAAATTTCATAGAGACTTAGCCAAAGAGATTTGCAGCTGTAAATGCCGCAAAAGCAGGCTTTATAAAGTACTGAATTTGGGGGGGATAGTTTTGTGCAAGTAAGTTTTCAGTAATTTTGTCGTATTTGTTGGTTGCTTCACAATAAAAAGGAAGCCAAATGTTCATAGTTGTAGGCATGTTCTTTACATGAACTGATTAAAACCCTAAAAAAAAAAAAACAATAACAGTGAAATTCTAGGTTGTGAGGTAGCAAAGCAGGAAAAATTTCAAGGAGCGTGAATACTATTGCTAGTTACTGTTAGTTAAAAAAAAACATTTAAAGGGAACCTTTTATGTTGAAAATTATATGTGATCTGCAGGCAGGATGTTACAAGGAGGGAGGAGCTGATCCAATGGATATATATTTTTTAGGAAAAATATTCAGTACAATTTGTATTTCATTCAAAGTAGTTTCTGGTGTAAGTATATGAGTCCACCAGATCATTGACAGTCTTCCCTGTATCACTGTACATGCAGACGTAGCTGTGAATCACTGGATAGGACCATCCACTGGACTCATATACATACAATCAACTGGAATTTAAATGAATAAAATGAAAGTTATGCAGAATCTTATCCAACAAACCTGTATATAATTTTGATCAGCTGCTCTTTGTTTAACCCATATACAGGTTCCCTTTAAGGCAACTTCTCTGTATAATTTATGCTTAGTAGTTCTAGAACTTAGAAATCAACTGGTTTTCAAACTCCACTGAAAAAGTTGCAACATAACCCACAAGTAGACTCTCTCCAATGTTTTTACTTTTACATGAATAAATATATTTTCTATTCTCTTAGAAACTTTTTTACTCTTTTCAACTCTATTTTGTTTCAGAGCTGGGAAGTTGGTTTATATTTCAAAGCACAATGTCAGGCTGTTTGAGAGAAAAGCTTTGAAGTTATATTTGCCCTTTTCGTTACATGAGGGATCTCAAGTATAATGTACAGTAGTAAATACTATTCATTTCAGCTTTTTACTTTTTCGTCTAACATTCTTCACAAGAGTTTTGCTGTAGGGATGGGAGAGAACTCCTTATAACCTGGGAGACATAGTTTGGCCTACTTTACAGGAACTGTAAAAAAAAAAGGCTTCATATTGTAAATTTAAAAATGTCATTACTTTTATTTCCGAAAAAACATTTTGGAAAATGTTTTGATATGCCACATTTTGTTTGATTTACCTTAACCCCTTCATGACATGCACCGTACATGTGTGGCGAAAGTCGGAAACAGGTGTAGACAGTGGGCTCATGGAGTGAGCGTGCCCCATACTTGGCACATGATGGCTGTGTTTTACAGCCAGGACATGACTGTAACAATTGCGGGTGGAGCAGAGCTCCGCCCATGATTTTTAACTCAATAAATACCTCTCTGAGTTTCACACCCGCCAGAATGTGGGCATGTCAATTCATGCGCACATCGGAGCACTAATGGCGTGATTGCAAGTCACTGATAGGTTGCTATGAAGCCAGAGGTCTGCTGAAGACCTTCATGCTTATCTTTACTGAGCTCCTTTGAAATCAAGCCTGTGGTTGTGCTTCAAAAGATACTCTGATTCTTTTTATATACAGCAATGCTATGGAATTGCTCTTTATAGCACAGGCGAATAGACGATTGTATCTTCAAGTCCCCAAGGGCGATTATCAAATAAATTTTACTGTAACATAGAAATGTTTGAAAAAATATGAAAAATATCAAGAAGACAAAAGTTCAAACCACCCACTTTTTCCCTCATTAAAGATAAAAAAAATAAAAATACCCATATGTGGTATCACTACTTTCTGAATACTTTGATCTACCAAAATGTAAAATAATTAATGCTATCGGTTAAGACCATAAACAAAAAATTTTGAGAACAGCAGGATAAGTACAAGAACATCAAGTGCTTGAAGGAAGTCATGGAAAACATGGAAATTGTCTCTTCGGAGAGGAAGAGGACTAGAACTCTAGCGCCACCAATTGGAATTAGCAACTCCTTAAAGTCAATATTGATCCTCTAACACATGACTTAGAATAAAAGACAAAACCAAAATCTCAACTTGCAGACACTGTGTTTTGGGGTACTGGCCCTTGTCAGCGTAAAGTGTGAGATCTGGAAAACAGGGAAGCATGGTGAGAACTGGCTTAGATAGTAACCATAATTGAATAATAGAAGAAAAACATGCATACAGACTAGACATAAGCGTATCAATTCTCTTTGTTTCTTCTGTAGTGTATAAGCTCTTATGGTCAGTGGGGTACTCGCTTACACTAAGTGTAAGCTGTCATAGTCAATGTGGTCCTATCTCTCTCCTCTAGAGTGTAAGCTCTCATGGTCATTGGGGTACTCTCTCCTCTAGAGTATAAGCTCTTGTGGTCAGCAGGGTCTTCTCTCTCCTCTAGAGTGTATGTTCTCGTCGTCAGCGGGGTCCACTCTCTCCTCTAGAGTGTAAGCTCTCATGGTCAGCGGGGTCCTCTCTCTTCTAGAGTGTAAGCGCTTATGGTCTGCGGAGTCCTCTCTCTCCTGTAGAGTGTAAGTTCTCATGGTCAGCAGGGTCCTCTCTCTCCTCTAGAGTGTAAGCTCTCATGATCAGCGAGGTCCTCTCTCTCCTCTAGAGTGTAAGCTCTCATGGTCAGCAGGGTCCTCTCTCCTGCAGAGTGTAAGCTCTTATGGTCAGCGGGGTCCTATCTCTCTCCTGTAGAGTGCAAGCTCTTATGGTCAGCAGGGTCCTCTCCTGTAGAGCTATGCTCTTATGGTCAGCAGGGTCCTCTCTCTTGTGTAGAGTGTAAGTTCTTATGGTCAGTGGGGTCTTCTTTCTCGTGTAGAGTGTAAGTTCTTGTGGTCAGTTGGGTCCTATCTCTCTCCTGTAGAGTGTAAGCTCTTATGGTCAGCGGGGTCCTCTCTCTCCTCTAGAGTGTAAGCTCTCATGGTCAGCGGGGTCCTCTCTCTCCTCTAGAGTGTAAGCTCTCATGGTCAGCGGGGTCCTATCTCTCTCTGTTGTCTGTAGAGTATAAGCTCTTAGGGCTAGAAGGGTCATCTCTATCTGTTTCTCTTCCAGAGTAAAACAATAAAGTTGTTACAAACATATTCCATGCATTCACTCCCATATGAACAGCTAATTAATACCACAATCACTGTATATGTCACTGCATGTACATCAGACTAGTACATCAGATAGTGCATGACTATAGTTGGAAAAACTGCCAACTACACATAAAAAACATCACAGACTTGCAGTCAAATGATCCCATAAAATGTATAAATTTATTAAATATTCAATGTACCCCCTGAGGAAGGAGCATTGTGCTCTGAAACACGCGTCAGGATGGACTCTTGACTCCTCACTGTGACACTATCAGGTATTTAATATGCATACTTAAGCGGCCTGGTCATGCTTGGTGTGGTGCTACTATGGAGCAATATATGGGGACATTGATCGCTGTATTTATATGGCCATAGGCCTTTAACATACTCTGTTATGTATATTGTTGCAGTGATGGGGTCTTGAGTCTTTGGGTAATTTGTACCGCCACATGGTGCTTAACCTGTTACCCTCTGTTGTCCATTTATCTTTTCCGTATTGTATTTGTGCTACATTGAATATTTAATAAATTTATACATTTTATGGGATCATTTGACTGCAAGTCTGTGATGTTTTTTTCTCTTGCAGAGTGTAAGCTCTAATCGTCAGTGGGATTTTCTCTCTCTTCTCCCCATGTGTATTTCCTGTGAAATTAGTTTGCAGTATTGAGGATTTGCTTAAATATATTCACAGCTTATCAAATTTTGGGGGTAATATGAATTTCAAAAGATCCGCTCATATCTAAAACAGACATATTTCCATAAATATACAGTACAGTATAGTCCTGCAATAGATCGTCTGATAAACTGAAAATTTAGCATAAATAAAAATACAATAAGCTTTGAACTATAGGTAAAGAAATGGACAAAGAAAATTAAAGCTAGAGATCTAGTGAAACAATTAGAATTTCATTATCATTAGGAAAGTATACTGTTTTTTTCCACTCCAAAATCACAGCTAATCACTTGAATTTTGGTGCAGAATGAGACTGTTTGTTAGGGGCTGCACTGATCAATTGAATTAGACATTTTAACTACCATTATGTGAATTATTATCCACTTCATCAATGTAACTAATATAAGTACCACTATCATTTCCCATGGCTGAAAATGGGAGAGCACACATATGGTATACATGAAGAGGTAGATAGATAGATAGATAGATAGATAGATAGATAGATAGATAGATAGATAGATAGATAGATAGAAACTGCAGATTACCACTTAATGTAATGATAGTTAAAATTATTGTTTTTATTACCACTAACATCTTTATTCCTTTTTATGTGTTGTATTTTCTTTTTTATGTTCATTTTATAGTATGCAGCTAGTTAATGTATCATCAAATCCATTTTCATCAGCTGTGATTAATAGGTTTCAATTATGCTGTACTATCAAATGTCCTTACTTATAGGTGTATACCTTTTTTATATTTTATTTTTCTGGCACCTGATTACAATTTTTGTAATTTATGGGATTGTCCATTTTTTTTAATACATAGACATCTAGGCTTATAAATAATAAGCTAAGCTTTTACTCACTCTCCCTCTCTGCCTCTGCTCCCTGCTTTGTAGCCCAGATACAGCAGCAATGTCACGTTTAGATAATTTGAAACCACTGCAGCTAACCTCTTGGCTCAACACCTTTGACGGTGAAGATCCGGGACTGACTGCAGTGGATAAGTGTGCTTTCAACTTGACAACACTGTTGCACTCGATCAACGGCAAAGGAGCAGTGGTGAAGAGGGAGGATGAGTAAATACAAAAGGAATTTTTGGCATGACAATCCCTTTACCTCTTACCGACATCCGCCATACATGTATGATGCAAGTCACAAGCGGATGTATGGAGCGAGCTCACGAGATGCCCTCATCCTATACCAAGCAGGTAATTGTTGTGTGTTTCATCAAGGACCTGTCTCTAACAATTGGTCGTGGTGCAAAATAACGCCTGCGTCTCTTAACCTATTAAATACCATAATCAAACTCTGAAATGTCGGCATTAACAGCTTGCCAACAGGGAAATTTGTAATTTAATGCATCCATTAGCGCGCCTGTGATGCCAATGGGTTGCAATGACAGCGAAAGCTATGGCTCTGGGAAGAAGGGCAGGAAAATTTAAAATGCAAAATGTCCTCTTTGGGAAGGGGTTAAATAAAGTAAAAACAAACCGCACAGCAAATTATTTATGCTTTTTTTTCTAACCTAAAAAATATCTGTATACATGTTGAACAATTCAGGCATATACTCTTATGCAGCACTACTATTATATATATTTGTATTTTTAACTATTTGATACGTATATGATACAAAGATGGGGGTCACACTTCAGAAATAGTTCTTTAGATGCTATATTCATTGCTTTTGTTTTCTTTGTCAGTTTTTTCTTTAAATTTGTTTACTATATGCAAAATCAAGCAATGTTCTAAAGAGTACGTTCTGTTTCAATCCTCAATGGCTCTATGTTCTCTCTTTCACCCTTTGCTGAGAGTTCAGGTGGGTTCACATGAGCGCATAAAAATTGTTCAAAGTTTTATCTAGACAAGTGGGACGATTTTTTTTCTCCCTTGTCATCTGTATACAATCTGTTCACAATTTACAAGACCATTTACAGCTTCATATGTTACAGAATTCCGTTATATTCATAAAAACTTCATGTCAGACTGTGGCTCTGTTTGAAATCCAATTTTTTTATGCACTTATTATAGACTTGGATGGGCGAATCTCATCGGATTTAACCCCTTAATGACCAGAGGTATTTTTGTTTTTTGCATTTACGTTTTTTGATCCCATTCTTCCCAGAGCCATAACTTTTTTATTTTTTGGTAAAAATGACCATGTGAGAGCGTGATTTTTGCCGGACGAGTTGTACTTTTGAATGACACAATTGTTTTTAACATATTGTGGGAAATATCTCCAAGTGGGGTGAAATTGCAGAAAAAGTGCAATTCCACAGTAGTTTTTTTTATTTATTTTTTAACCATGTTCACTAATTGCTAAAACTGACCTGCTAATATGATTCTCCAGGTTATTATGACTTCATAGACACCAAACATGTCTAGGCTCTTTTTCATTTAAGAGGTGAAAAAAAATCCCAACTTTGGTAAAAAAAAAAAAGTTGCCATTTTCCGAGAACTGTAAAGTCTCCATTTTATGTGATCTTGGGGCTTATTTTTTGCACGCCAAGCTGATGTTTTTATTGATACCATTTTGCTGTAGGTCCTATCTTTTAATTGCCCATTATTGCATTTTATTGCAATGCAGCGCCGACCAAAAAACGTAATTCTGACGCTTTGAATTTTTTTTTCTTGTTACGACGTTTAGCGATTGGGTTAATTTTTTTTATATTGATAGATCAGGCGATTCTGAACGTGGCGATGCCAAATACGTGTTAATTTAATTTTTTTATTGTTTTGTTTTGAATGGGGTGAAAGAGGGATGATTTGAACTTTTGTATTTTTAAATATTTTTTTAAACTTTTTTTTACTTTTTGCTAGCTTCAATAGTCTGCATGGGAGACTAGAAGCTGCACTACTTTGATCGGCTCTGCTACATACAGGCAACGATCAGATCACCTGTATTTAGCAGAAATGCTCACTTGCTATGAGCGCCGACCAATTCCTTGAGTGTTTTTGCAGTGTTTTTCACCTTTCGAAAGCTAAAAAAATGGAGCATAAAATTTGTCCTGCAGTTTTGCAATGTTTTTGCAGCACTTTTGATGAACAAAGCTAATTTCATTAACAAAATTAAAAGCAAAGCCACAGAAAGAGGAAATAAAATTTCCCCGAAAACTCAAGAATTAAAAGAGCATAAAAAGAACAACTATATTTACCTGCCCAGGTCACAGAACTAATGCACTATCAGGGTGCAGCAACCCATGTAATAAAAATGATGGCAACACAGGTGCAAAATACTGATGAGGCAACCACCCACAACCTGCCAATTCATGAATGGGATGATTGCTTACTATTACCTGCACATAAAAAAGTGTACAGTGTCTGGATTGCAGCCTATAGGAGTCACACTTACCGTATAAAAAAATCGGTCAGATTTTGATGGCCGTACAAATGTTCCCGAACAGTGATCCGTATGTATTCCGTTTGCAATGCGAGGATGTGATTTCTTCGCATCTAGTAACAGTGTGACATCCGTATGCAATCCGTATGCAATGCGATTTTAACATGAGCTTTTACATACAGCAGTTCTCTCTATGTAAAAGCTCATGTGAAATATTGCATTGCATACGGATGCCATACGGATGTCACACTGATGGTCCTTGTGGTGTGCGAGTTTTTCTCACACCCATAGACTTGTATTGGCGAGTCTCGGCCGATATACGGGGCAAGTCGCAGCATGAGAAAAAAACGGATGATCTGAGCAGCCCCATAGATTAACATTGGTCCGAGTGCTATGCAATTTTTTCTTGCATAGCACTCGTCCGTATTCCTCTCTAGTGTGACTCCGGCCTATTAGTGACTTCCATACTGTTATATTAGGTGGGCTGCCCAGCACTATATAAGTGTATCCCACAAGGACAAACGCCTTAACTTACAAGCCCAACATTCATGGGCTTGGCTGCACCCTAAATCAAAACGTGCAAATAATATATATATGAGTTATTGGTCGATATTTTGGCCAAAATGTGAAAGTTCGCTACCTGCATCAATGGTCCTCCTACTTGCAACTCCCTACACTAAAAGTAAAAGCAATGCCACAGAAAGAATTAAAATTTCTCCAAAAATTCAAGAATTAATTTTCTTAACAAGTACTGTAAACAATTCACACATCTAATCTGCCTAAAAAAATGCACCAAAAAATGCAGTTGCTTGCCGCATTTAAATGTAAGTGCTTTACTGCCAAAAATGAAGGTTTTGGGAGCAGAAAAAAACACAAAAATGACACTTTTGAACATAGCTTAAGGCGGGGTAGAGAAAACAGGCTGTGAATAGGGAATAATCACTACTTCAGGCATCAAGATGGACTGATAACTAAAAGCTGATGAAGACAGCAAAATGCTGGAAATATAGAGAAATAACATCCAACTCGTATGACTGGAAACTATATACACAAGACAAGCTGTAAAAAATACAAAATCAGCAGCAGGATGGAAAATAAATATCTAAAGGTCTTAAAATGAATGATGGAATGAAGATTCCAGACTGATACTTAGTATAGATTTTTTAACCTAAAGTAATTGCTAAGATATGTAACAGTCATGTCAACAGTGTCCATAACCTTGAAGTAAAATTCAGCATTGACATCAATAAAGGTCTGAGCATGTATTGAATGAGTAGACACACATTCAGGAGGCTGACATCCAGACATTACACAGATAAGAGTAAAAGAAACAATTTTTGAAGTCTTTAGAACTCATCAGACATCTGCGATATTATGACAGACATGAAGTTGAATAGCGAGAATATTGTTCCTGACTGTATGGATCACTTCTTTCTTTTCTTCTCCCAAGTTCTTTTGAACATGGTATTGACACGAGCTATTATGCATTTATCTTCTATTAAAAGATTTCTTTTAAATTATATTATCAGTTTTGTAAGAGATGAATAGGCGTAGATCCTACACATTACATGGCATGAAAAAATACTGATTCAAGTAGGCTTTAAGTTTTAGATGGATGTAGCCTATAATCTTGTATCTAAAGTAGAATATTCAGAATTTTAGCAGTTTCAAAATCAATGTACATTTTGAGGAAATATTTGCAAGCTTTGCGTATCATCCTTCTATCAGTTCCCAGCTAAAGGCCAATTAACCCATTCCCCAGGTGACCAATTTCCATTTTTGTTTTTTTGTTCTTTCCTCCCCTTTTCGCAGAGCCATAACTTGTAGATTTTTGGTAAATTTAGCTGTATGAGGGCTTCTTTTTTTTAAAGACATGTGGTACTTTTGAATGACACTATTCATTTTAGCACATATTGTGCTGGAAAAAAAATCCAAGTGTGGTGAAACTGTGAAGAAAATGCAATTCTGACATTGATTATTGGAAATTGCTTTTATGATGATAGTTTTGACCTGGCAACATGATTCTGCTCTTCAGTATGATTATATCAATATCAAACATGTCAAATGTGTCTAGTGTCTCAATGGTGAAAAAAAATCAGAAATAAAAAAAAGAAAATTGGGGGGTTATGTGACCATCTACCAAAATGTTCCGATAACATCTTCATTTTTTGGTCAAAGGAGCCGTGTGATGGCTTTTGAGTACAACCGTACATATACTCCAAGAGTTGGAATCGGAGGTGTTTATACCATATGCTCCCTGATAGGGTATGTGTCCACGTTCAGGATTGCATCAGGATTTGGTCAGGATTTTCCATCAGTATTTGTAAGCCAAAACCAGGAGTGGAACAATTAGAGGAAAAGTATAATAGAAACACATGCACCAATTCTGCATTTATCACCCACTCCTGGTTTTGGCTTACAAATACTGATTAGTGTTGAGCATTCCGATACCGCAAATATCGGGTATTGGCCGATACTTGCGGGTATCGGAATTCCGATACCGAGATCCGATACTTTTGTGGTATCGGGAATCGGTATCGGGATTAATATCAATGTGTAAAAGAAAGAATTAAAATAAAAAATAGGGATATACTCACCTCTCCGACGCAGCCTGGACTTTACCGCCGTAACCGGGAGCCATTGTACCTAAAAATGCGCGCTTGAAGGGCCTTAGATGACGTCACGGCGCTCTGATTGGTCCGTAGCGGTCGTGTGACCGCTACGCGACCAATCACAAAGCAGTGACGTCACCTAAGGTCTTTCAAGCGCTTGAAAGACCTTAGGTGACGTCACTGCTTTGGGATTGGTCGCGTAGCGGTCACGCGACCGCTACGTGACCAATCAGAAGCTGCGGACGTCTTCGAAGGTATTTCAAGCACTTGAAAGACCTTAGGTGACGTCACTGCTTTGTGATTGGTCGCGTAGCGGTCACGCGACCGCTACACGACCAATCAGAAGCTGCGGACAACTTCTAAGGTATTTCAAGTGCTTGAAAGACCTTAGGTGATGTCACTGCTTTGTGATTGGTCGCGTAGCGGTCACGCGACCGCTACGGACCAATCAGAGCGCCGTGATGTCATCTAAGGCCCTTCAAGCGCGCATTCTTAGGTACAACGGCTCCCGGTTACGGCGGTAAAGTCCAGGCTGCGTCGGAGAGGTAAGTATATCCCTATTTTTTATTTTAATTCTTTCTTTTACACATTGATATGGATCCCAGGGCCTGAAGGAGAGTTTCCTCTCCTTCAGACCCTGGGAACCATACAGGATACCGTCCGATACTTGGTGTCCCATTGACTTGTATTGGTATCGGGTATCGGTATCGGATTAGATCCGATACTTTGCCGGTATCGGCCGATACTTTCCGATACCGATACTTTCAAGTATCCGACGGTATCGCTCAACACTAATACTGATGTAAAATCCTGACCAAATCCTGATGCAATCCTGAACGTGGACAAATACCCTTAGTTTCCTGATGACTGTCCTATTAGTTGAAGCAGCCTGCAGCCTCCTCCATTGATCTTCTGTCAATTGCATAATTGTCCAGATGATAGGGGGCAGCCGAGAGCTTTTTGCTCTAAAGATAACAGTGGATGGATTCAGATATAACCTCCCAGGCTGCGATATTTTACAAATGGGTGGTAGCAGTGGAAATCTGTGTGATTTCTCCGGTATCCCCTCCTTGACAGGATTCATTAGGGATTTGTTGGAATTCTAGTGTTTTTGTTGTAAGACTAAGACTGCAAACTAGGATGTTCTAGCCATCAAGTACCTAAACAACCAAACAGATTGATACAAATTTTACGCTGTTAACAGAACCTATAATTATTTCAAAAAGGATTCTCCAACTTCAAGAAAAAAAAAATTCAAAAAGGATATGAAATAATTAGAGATGAGTGGATCAATCCATGAAGATTCAACTCCATGTTAAATTTTATAACATTTGCAGTGAAATGGGAAATCAAACATTCATCGATTCAATTCTTGAGAATTGCAAAAGAAAATAACTTGGCAGGCACCATTTCCAATGCTGCTTAAACATGGGAAAGTGGGTTAATGATGTTTTGAATGGCCTCATTGGCTTCCCCATAATGCCGAGCAAATATAACATCACATTGCCTATCCCAGTTTATCTAGTAAACTATCATACCTTGTATGGTTGCGGCTAGAACTTGAGTTATCAGAGATCAACAGATCCCAGTGGTGCATAGCTGGGCACAGGACTGACAGCTTATATGGCACAGTTGTATTCCATCTCCAGAACCACAGGATACATGGTCACTCTTTTTCTCCCTCTCCATTACAAAATTTCCAGTAATGCAAGTAAAAAATCTTGGGAAAATTAAAAAATGCTTGCAAATTCCAATTTCAAACAATCCACTCATCTCTAAAAAGAAAGAAAGAAAATGTACTGACTGACTCTCGTCCTTAGCACTCCAGAGCAGGTTGCTTCAGTTGTGTCTGCAGTGATAGGATTCAAGGCACATCTGATGGTGTTTCGGCCTAATACCCTGCCTCCAGTATTCAATCACAGGCCTCAACAATCAGGTGACATAAGAAAAATATTTTAATTCTTATCCCAGTACACGTAACCGATGGGACTGACTAAGGCCAGGTTCACATTGCGTTAAAGCAGCCCTTTCAACGCATAGCGTTGACGGCCTGCGTTAACGCTATAGCATTCAGGCCATCGCATTATGCTATACCGCTAGCGCAGATGATTCATCTGCGCTAGCGGTAATGGAGCATCAGACGCTCCAGCCCGCGTCCAAGGCTCTGTCACTGAATGACGACACATCGCTAGCGCATGCCGATTATGGCATGTGTTGGTTATGCGCCCGATAATAGGGGTTAATGGACTGTATTACACCGCGTTATGCCACGGTGTAACGCAGTCCGTCTAACGCAATGTGAACCCAGCCTAAGTTTAGAGTCTTCTCTTACAATTTGATAACATTTCCTGCCTTTTGAAAAAAAATCTGAGCCTGTTGATAACTCTTTAATTCATTATATGTTTTAGCTTTTTTGTTTTCCTGTTGCTATTCTTATGTTTTTCATTGTGACTTCTTTAATAAATTAACATTTGTTTCACCTGTAAATGAAATAATAGGAACTGTCTTCCATACAGAACTAATCTTTTTTAATCACTAAGTCAGTCACAAATTGTGAGATTTCTCCCTGCTGGCTATAGTAATTATCACACTTGATAATGAAATCCACAACTCCTACGGGGAAAAACATTAGAGATTTTTTCTTTTTTCTTTCTTTCTCTATTTCATTTTTATTCCCCGTCTGATAGGTGACATTATGCTGGGTTCATTTGTTGCCTTAAAGCTTTAAATCTTTACCATTGATTCAGCTAACAGGATGCAGGATACCTTCCATTAGCTAAACTGAATTGCAAATATTGGTTTGTTGCCACTCTATTCAGAAGGCGAGAGAGGTTAAAACATGTTGTGACATGGATCAGTGCTTCACTGCCTGATTTATTGGGAACAGCGGGTGGCTAACAACCAAAATCTCAAATGGTATCTGTTAACAGTTTGCCAGGACAACTTTTAATATGCAAGACCAACAATGCATGCAGAGATTTATTCATTGTAGTCTGTAAGAAGTATTCTACAAAATTAATTAAATTTATTAGTATTTGCTATTTTTTAATATTTGGAAAATTAACCCCAAAAATAAAACAAACTCAAGAAAACAATAATAGATAAATTGTTGCATATTTTGTTTTAAAAGCTACTTTTGCATTTTCTTACTCATTACCTGCATGCCTTACTATATCATTTTCTATCAAAATGTGTTTACACATGATACTTCTAAATGTCCTGTACACATTAAAGCAATAGGTGTGGAGAATATAGAGCAATATATGGTCTTCCTGTAAAATATTTCCATTTACAGATCTAGCAAAAGTTATCTTGACTAAGATAGCAATGATTGATGCATTGTAAGTTATGATAACTGATACTACATCTTTAGTTCTTTGCCATAAAAGTAATGCAACTCAAAGAACTTAACATAACTTTATAAAGTAATTGTCATATGGCTGTCCCTAAAATAATGTCATATTGCCCCTGTAATGTTAGTCATAGGCACCAATTCATCAAGACTGATTTTTCTCATGAGTATTGATGAGGGGAAGGATGAGCTCTAGTGTTGAGCATTCCAATACCGCAAGTATCGGGTATCGGCCGATATTTGCTGTATCGGAATTCCGATACCGAGTTCCGATATTTTTGTGATATCGGAAATCGGAATCGGAAGTTCCCAGTGTATGGTTCCCAGGGTCTGGAGGAGAGGAGACTCTCCTTCAGGCCCTGGGATCCATATTCATGTAAAAAATAAAGAATACAAATAAAAAATATTGATATACTCACCCCTCCGGCGGACCCTGGACCTTAGCGGTGTGACCGGCAGCCTCCGTTCCTAAGAATGCACTGAGTGTAGGACCTGCAATGACGTAGCGGCTTGTGATTGGTCGCGTGAGCGGTCACATGAGCGGTCATGTGACCAATCACAAGCCGCAACATCATCGAAGGTCCTTCACGCTCTGCATTCTTAGGAACAGAGGCAGACGCTTGCAGCGGTGACAGCCAGGGTTTTTGGAGGGGTGAGTATATCCATATTTTTTATTTGTATTCTTTATTTTTTACATGAATATGGATCCCAGGGCCTGAAGGAGAGTTTCCTCTCCTTCAGACCCTGGGAACCATCCAGGATAGCTTCCGATACTTGTGTCCCATTGACTTGCATTGGTATCGGGTATCGGTATCGGCGATATCCGATATTTTTGGGATATCGGCCGATCCCATCCGATACCGATACCTTTGAGAATCGGAAGGTATCGCTCAACACTAATGAGCTCCTGATTCATTAAGAAATGCATGCCCCTAAATTAATCCAGAGTTTCTAACGAGTGTTGTGCACCTGCGTGTGCCTCCAGTGAATGGAGTAAGTACTCTGGCATAAGGAAATCAACAGCTCGTCATGAATTATTTATTATTGTATTTATTATGCTTTGCTTATATAGCACCATCATATTCCATAGTACTTTACAGACATTATCATTTCCCCACTTGGGCTCACAATCTAAATTCCTTATCAGAATGTCTTTGGATTGTGGGAGGAAACTGTAGAACCTGGAAGAAGGACACACAAACAGAGGGAGAACATACAAACTCCTTGCAGATTAATTAGAAAAGCTATGGTATCATGTCCCCTGCCATACGCCCGTCCCTCCCTTGTTCCCCCCAATTTTACAGAGCTGAGAAAATCCCTCCAGTAATAAAATGTTTGCACAACCCTGAGTTACCCCAAAATGTTTCCACTTTCCAAAGTAATTTACTCCAGAATTTGAGAAAAAATGTTTTGATGGATTGGGACCATTGTGTTCCTCCTAAGCTCTCGAAATGACATGATAAAAAAAATCACACCCTGTAGTCAAATAAAGCTGCTCTATGCATTCAGTCTAAGTATCCTAAAATATTCTAAACTATGATGTCTCTGCAATAGTGTCCATAAACTGCAGTGTCTGTATAATAGTGCCGGTGATAATGTACTTGCTAATGTTAGTACAAAAAAGAATTGTTTGTTGCGTTGATAGCAAAGAAGTCCGCCTTTTATACAATAGTACTAATTACAGTGTATACATAATATTTCTAAAGGAACTGACCCTGCAAATAACAAAGTAATTGCACTTGCCACTAAGTCTCCATTCACACAGTGTTTTTGCCCACGTTCCTTGCTCACATCAGGGCTTGCGTCCAAACCCCCCATTCACAAAATGGGATCTGGGTATATGCACTCATTTTGAGGAGTACACACCTATTGTTCATGGACAACCAGATTCAGTAGACTGCATGTGAGTGTCCATCTCCAGTAGGCATATATGACCAAAAATATTGCACATAAGAGAACACATAAACTCTGCCTGCACCATTATTGTCTATGGCCCAATTGACACATAGGCCCAAATCCCGTTTTGTGTGGGGGTGATGAGTTTGGATGCAAGCCCTGATGGGATCAACGAACATGGGCAAAAATGCATGTGAAAGGCATCTAAGGTTCCAAGTACTCAGACCAACCAGAGGCACCATACACTCACAGGCAGATTAAAGTATGTGATGTGCGCCGAGTGATCTATATTAAATCGCTCAGTGTGCTTAGGCTTCCATTGTTCTCATGAATGTGAGTCCTGATTACACAGGATGATGCACTATCCAAAACAATTTATTCTGCATAACAGATTATTTCACCCTATGATTGAGCGTTTTGCTCATTCATCGAGTGATCGTCAATCTAATTATATGGAAAAACAATCATGAAAAGATAATTTTAACAACTCTCATTCATTATTATCTTGGAGTGTAAATGCATCTTAAGTTTTCCCATTTGGCACTTTTGAAAACCACATAATAGTTAGTAAGATCATATTTGTGTAATTGCATTTGCCTGGAAAGGATTCTTTTTCATCTCCTTCCTGCATGGATTCAACTTGAAGACAGCTTTTTAATCTCACCAACAGATTCTTTATCAACATGGCTATCACTAAACCCCATTACAAAAGGCACTTTGGTATCTTCATTTACAAATTGTTTTATTTTCTACTACCTAAAGAGCTACACATTGTATACCCATTTTCAGCCAATGAGGCAAATAATCTTTGCAATAACACTTTTATATTCATAGAATCCTCAGCTTGATATTTTTTTCTATTATTAAAGCAAAATACCCCTGCCCAAAAGTACCTTTCTATGTACATTTTAAATAGCTAGACATTGTAGTTTTATATATCTGGCTGTCAGATAGGAAGAACAAATATTTGTGCAAATATATCAGTAAATAATATCACTCAGTGATTTCAATTTTATTTTCGAAGTGCTTTAGCCCTTGTGCATTTTGGTAACAACTATTTTTTCCTGCCAATAGGAGAAACTGTAGATACATTAAAGTTATCTTTGTACTTGTTCAAAATACATTTTATAGTTTACAATCTCAAAGGCTTTTACATTCAAACCTATATAAAACAATTTATTTCAAGAAATATCACTCAACACCCCTAAATGTCAGCAATGCCTATGTGCAATAAATCCAAAGTCATTTGAACCGGCATTCAAATAAGGAGAAAACAGAAATAAGTAGCAGCTAACTGAAAGTAAAGCTTCCATGAAGAGTATTTGTTTTTTGATGTTGCTTTGACAAAATTTAATTGATACAGCCATATGTGGACTGCATGCGGTTGTACAGGGTGGGCTATTTATATGGAAACACCTACTGTAAAT
The DNA here is from genome assembly GCF_051348905.1 of Ranitomeya variabilis. Lineage (NCBI taxonomy): Eukaryota > Metazoa > Chordata > Amphibia > Anura > Dendrobatidae > Ranitomeya > Ranitomeya variabilis. Next base: position 528,605,933 of record NC_135237.1, on the reverse strand, counting down.
AAAATGGGAATGGTTGGTGATATCAACTTCCTGTTTGTGGCACATTAGTATATGGGAGGGGGGAACTTTTCAAGATGGGTGGTGACCATGGCGTCCATTTTGGATCCAACTATTTTTTCCAATGGGAAGAGGGTCATGTGACACATTAAACTTATTGAGAATTTCACAAGAAAAAACAATGGTATGCTTGGTTTTAACGTAACTTTATTCTTTCATGAGTTATTTACAAGTTTATGACCACTTGTAAAATGTGTTCAAAGTGCTGCCCTTTGTGTTGGATTGTCAATGCAACCTTCCTCCCATTCTTGACACACTGATAGCAACACCGCAGAAGAAATGCTAGCACAGGCTTCCAGTATCTGTTGTTTCAGATGCTGCACATCTCATATCTTCACAGCATAGACAATTGCCTTCAGATGAACCCAAAGCATCTGAAACAATGGATACTGGAAGCATGTGCTAGCATTTCTTCCGCAGTGTTGCTATCAGTGTGTCAAGAGTGGGAGAAGAGGGTTGCATTGACAATCCAACACAATGGACAGCACTTTGAACACATGTTATAAGTGGTCATAAACTTGTAAATAACTCATGAAAGAATAAAGTTACGCTAAAACCAAGCACACCATTGCATTTCTTTTGATATTCTCAATAAGTTTGATGTGTCACATGACCCTCTTCCCAATGGTAAAAATAAAGTTGGATTCAAAATGGCCACCATGGTGACCACCCATCTTGAAAAGTTTTTCCCTCCAATATACTAATGTGCCAGAAATAGGAAGTTGATATAAAAAAACATTTTATTTAGGTGTATCCATATAAATGGCCCACACTGCAGTATGTATCCGCAGTGGATGTTTTTACCTGTGGATTTTCAACATCTAATGCTGTGAAATTCAGCATTGCCACAAGGGAAATTGACATGTTGCAGATTTAAAAAATTCACCATTTGTCAGCTTACGCAATGTGACAAAAACACAATGAGCATGAGATTTCTATATGTCCCATTCACGCTACTGGAACTAAAAGACGTTGTTTTTTTTTAAAATACATAGCCTCAATATTAGGGTTGCTGAACATACTAAATAAAATATTAAATAAGGAGTGCTCGCAAGTCGAGGTCCACTGTGCAGAGATGGAAAACTGCAGCTAGTGTAAACAATGGAGAACAGAAATGAGCTGAGTGGCGACAGCCGCACAAGGTGTTAACAGTCACACTGTGTGCACAGCAAATATATACATCAGCTCTGTTACTCCACAGAGCTGCTGCTTCGCTGTATAAACCTGAGATCTGTATCCTGTTGAAGGTCACAGGCATACAACTGAATAGACGCTAGTTGGCATCCCTAAGACTCACCCCCCACTATGCTGGTGATTGAGCTTGCCCAGGACTTGTGCAAAACGACCCTTGCGACATCAGCCGCCCGATGCAGGTGCTAAGCTCAAGTGGGAGTTCCCACCCTATATTGCCTGAAGAAAACCACCAGGCAAGCCATTCTAGTAGCATCACACATTCATACGGGGTGGTTACTGTCCCACAACACACACAGCATCAAACATGATCTTAGCACACCGCCTGGCACCCCAAAGATCTTTTAATAGCCCACGCTCAAGTCCAGTCAGAAAGGACATTGGCCACCCACCAATCCGAAGGCTGCACAGGACTGCAGCTGATGACCAACCACCAATGAGAGGTCGCCACCTCACCAGCATGCTCAGTTGAACGAATCCTGGACGAATCCTCAGGAAAGGCTGCTCACCGCTGTCTATTGTTAGTTACCATAGCTGAACTTGGAGAGGCAGCAGTAACAACACGCACAGCCCGAGTCTGAGCAAGATGCCGGGATCAATGTCTTTGCTCAGCGGCATCTACTGTGGTCGAGATTGAATGGGAGTCCGCTGAGGAAGACAAGGCTTGGGATCTATCCTGTGCAGAGGACGAATTCTAACACTCAACAACTCTCTCAAAAACTCATTGTACTTTTGAATGACACTATTGGTTTTATTTTATTATCATATACTGGAAAATGGTAAAAAAAATTCCAAGTGTGGTAAATTTGCAAAAAAAAGTGCAATTTTACAGTTGTTTTTTTTTTTTTTTACCATGTTCACGGAATGCTACAACTGACCTGCTGTTATGATTTTCCAGGTCATTATGAGTTCATAGACACCAAACATGGCTAGGTTCTTTACTATTTATGTGGTGAAAATTTTTTCCAAAGTTTAAAAATAAATTGTGTTTTTTTTCTGATACCAGTAGTGTCTCCATTTTTAGTGAATTCGGGTTGGAAGAGGGCTCATTTTTTTGTGTGGCAAGCTGATGTTTTTATTGATACCATTTTGGTGCAGATACAATCTTTTGATTGCCAGTTATTGCATTTTAATGCAATGTTGTGGAAACCAAAAAAACAAAATTCTGCTGTTTTGACTTTTTTCTCATTACGCCACTTAGCGATCAGGTTAATTTGTATATATTGATAGATCGGGCAATTCTGAACTCGGCAATACCAAATAAGTGTATGTTTGATTTTTTTTATTGTTTTATTTTGAATGGGGTAATGGGGTGATTTGAAAGTTTATATTTTTTAATTTTTTTAAAACCATTTTTTTTACTTTTTTCATACTTTGATAGTCTCCATGGGAGGCTAGAAGCTGCAATTGTCCAATCGGCTCTGCTACACACAGGCGATGACCTGATCGCCTGTATGCAGCAGAAATTCTCACTTACTATGAGTGCCAACCACCAATGCTCATAGCATTCTGGCAATCACAACCATAGAGGTCTGCTGGAGACCTCTAGTCATCATGCCAACCCATTTGTGACCTGCGATCATGTGACGAGTCCCCGATGGGAGGGATTTCCGGCACGCTTGGCCGAGTCGCAAGTAAATTGCTGATGTCAGAGATTGACAGCAAAAATGAACTAGTCAACAGCTGTGGATGGATAGCGATTCCACCCTGCGGCTGTTACAGGCACATGTAAGCTGTATATACCAGCTGAAATGTACACGGGAAGGTGCGGGCTCAGTGCCGAAGCCTGCACCATACAGGGGGAGTCCAACATCGGTGCACTATTATGCCCGATGTCAGAAAGGGGGTAATTTTTTTTAGTATCACGCACAGATGCAATCTGTTTTGAATTCAACAGAAAGCATTATTTTTCTCTGCAGTGGCACTCAAGTGAAACTAGTCAATACATAATTTTGATTCAAATCAATGCCATGTCAATGAAATGCAGTTGCATGTCAAGTCCTATAGAATGAAAGAATGAAAGGCATTATTTGAAGGCAATTGCTCTGGCATAGGGTGCAGTCAGATGGCCTAAATTGGCCCAAGATTGGAACACAGTGCATGGACTGGCCATTGGCTCTCCCAAACCGAACATGACAGCTTCATGTATTTTTATGCAGCTGACACTCTCAGGTCAGGAGAGCCGCTGGTTAGTCCATGCACTATGTTCCAATCTTGGGCCAATTTATACCGCCATCTGACTGAGCCCTTATAGATGAGAGTTCTAAACAAAACCTTCCATGCCATGATTAAAATCATAATGTAAAAATAGAGTATGTTAAAATTGATTCTCTTTACCAAACATTATCTTTATAGGTTTACCTCAACATCAGGGCCATCACGTCAAAAAGAAAATAATAATAATAATAATAATAGTAATAATAATTAGATGGTCTGGACTATCCATACGATAGGTCATCATTATTAGATGGCTGGGCGTGTGACACCCAACATCCCCAACAATTAAGTACTACTTGGAGTCACGGCTAATGGAAGATCACAGTATACAGAGCCAGACAATTTTGAGCAACTATTATCAGGTACTGCAGTTCAGATCACATATCCTTCATTGGGAACTGATCTGTAGTACCCATCATAGCCAGATATCAACTGATTGGTGAGTTTCTAATCATCAAAAACCCATCAACCTGATACTGAAGACCTATTATAAAATTACAAAGTCATTTAAGATGAGTGGATCTGAAAGCATTTTTAATTTTCCAAGTCATGTGGTTAATGTTCCTAAGAAATTCAGTTTGCTGTGAAGATTTTTTTTTGTAAATTGACAGTCTCTTAACATACTCTGGGGTCTTTTAAGATCAAAGAGCAATATAAACAGAAGATGTGGAAAATAAAAAATATACTTATACCCTCCTCATTGGCCACCTCTCTGGACCCTCCACTATATATTGTTCCCTGTCTGGTCCTTGGCACATTTACTTATTACCACTGTGACTGCAGAAACCCCAAGCCTGTACATGCTAGCCTGGGAATTCTGGCTCTGATGAGGCCTGGGCTGTTTCTAAATAAGCTCTTGTAAGGTTACGCATATACAGGTCCTCAAAAAATTAGCATATAGTGTTAAATTTCATTATTTACCATAATGTAATGATTACAATTAAACTTTCATATATTATAGATTCATTATCCACCAACTGAAATTTGTCAGGTCTTTTATTGTTTTAATACTGATGATTTTGGCCTACAACTCCTGATAACCCAAAAAACCTGTCTCAATAAATTAGCATATCAAGAAAAGGTTCTCTAAACGACCTATTACCCTAATCTTCTGAATCAACTAATTAACTCTAAACACATGCAAAAGATACCTGAGGCTTTTAAAAACTCCATGCCTGGTTCATTACTCAAAACCCCCATCATGGGTAAGGGTACCGTCACACCGTGCAATTACGATCGCTACGATGGCATGATCCGTGACGTCGCAGCGTCGTATGACTATCGCTCCAGCGTCGTAGACTGCGGTCACACTTTGCAATCACGGCGCTGGAGCGATGCCGAGGTTCGCTGGTAACCAGGGTAAACAGGGCCGCGCTTAGTAACCCGATGTTTACCGTGGTTACCAGCGTAAAAGTAAAAAAAAACAAACAGTACATACTCACCATCTGATGTCCGTCAGGTCCCTTGCAGTCTGCTTCCTGCTCTGACAGTGCCAGCCGTACACTGAGAGCAGAGCGCAGCGGTGACGTCACCGCTGTGATCTGCTCTCACTTTCCGGCCGGCGCTCACAGTCAGAGCGGGAAGCAGACTGCAAGGGACCTGACAGACATCACATGGTGAGTATGTACGGTTTGTTTTTTTTTACTTTTACGCTGGTAACCACGGTAAACATCGGGTTACTAAGCGCGGCCCTGCGCTTAGTTACCCGATGTTTACCCTGGTTACCAGCGAACTCATCGCTGGATCGCTGTCACACACAACGATCCAGCGATGACAGCGGGAGATCCAGCGACGAAAGAAAGTTTCAAACGATCTGCTACGACGTACGATTCTCAGCAGGGTCCCTGATCGCTGCTGCGTGTCAGACACTGCGATATCGTAACGATATAGCTAGAACGTCACGAATCGTACCGTCGTAGCGTTCAAAATTGCACTGTGTGACGGTACCCTAAGACTAGCGACCTGACAGATGTCAAGAAGGCCATCATTGACACCCTCAAGCAAGAGGGTAAGATCCAGAAAGAAATTTCTCAACAAATAGGCTGTTCCCAGAGTGCTGTATCAAGGCACCTCAATGGTAAGTCTGTTGGAAGGAAACAATGTGGCAGAAAACGCTGTACAACGAGAAGAGGTGACCGGACCCTGAGGAAGATTGTGGAGAAGGACCGATTCCAGACCTTGGGGAACCTGAGGAAGCAGTGGACTGAGTCTGGTGTGGAAACATCCAGAGCCACCGTGCACAGGCGTGTGCAGGAAATGGGCTACAGGTGCCGCACTCCCCAGGTAAAGCCACTTTTGAACCATAAACAGCGGCAGAAGCGCCTGACCTGGGCTACAGAGAAGCAGCACTGGACTGTTGCTAAGTGGTCCCAAGTACTTTTTTCTGATGAAAGCAAATTTTGCATGTCATTCGGAAATCAAGGTGCCAGAGTCTGGAGGAAGACTGGGGAGAAGGAAATGCCAAAATGCCTGAAGTCCAGTGTCAAGTACCCACAGTCAGTGATGGTGTGGGGTGCCATGTCAGCTGCTGGTGTTGGTCCACTGTGTTTCATCAAGGGCAGGGTCAATGCAGCTAGCTATCAGGAGATTTTGGAGCACTTCATGCTTCCATCGGCTGAAATGCTTTATGGAGATGAAGATTTCATTTTTCAGCACGACCTGGCACCTGCTCACAGTGCCAAAACCACTGGTAAATGGTTTACTGACCAGGGTATTACTGTGCTCAATTGGCCTGCCAACTCTCCTGACCTGATCCCCATAGAGAATCTGTGGGATATTGTGAAGAGAAAGTTGAGAGACGCAAGACCCAACACTCTGGATGAGCTTAAGGCCGCTATTGAAGCATCCTGGGCCTCCATAACATCTCAGCAGTGTCACAGGCTGATTGCCTCCATGCCACGCCGCATTGAAGCAGTCATTTCTGCCAAAGGATTCCCGACCAAGTATTGAGTGCATAACTGAACATTATTATTTGATGGTTTTTTTGTTTGTTATTAAAAAACACTTTTATTTGATTGGACGGGTGAAATATGCTAATTTATTGAGACAGGTTTTTTGGGTTATCAGGAGTTGTAGGCCAAAATCATCAGTATTAAAACAATAAAAGACCTGACAAATTTCAGTTGGTGGATAATGAATCTATAATATATGAAAGTTTAATTGTAATCATTACATTATGGTAAATAATGAAATTTAACACTATATGCTAATTTTTTGAGAAGGACCTGTATGTCCCAGGCCTCATCAAAGCCGGTAGTCCAGCATAAAGAGGCCCGATATTTCACTGCTTAGTTGCAGTAATAAAAAGCTGTGCCATGGACCGAATGGGAGATGGTGAAGAACAGATGGGCTGGAGACATTAGCAATAAGATTGAATGAGTATAACTATTTTTTTTTTTACATCTTCCATTTCTTATCTTTGTGGGGTTATTCAAAGAGTATAAGCATGTTTTTAACCTTTTGATGGTCTTTTGTGATTCTTAAAAATGTTAGTTAGTTGGTCAATATTTTGCTGGATCCGTGGAGAAGGGAGTTCCAAAAATTTGCAGTTTGTTGAATGCGGATTTTTTATTATTTTGTGTGAAATTCAATTCTACTTGGATATATTAGCTCATTACTAGTGATCATCAATATATTATTGTAAAACAATACCATTAAATCCATTGGCAACCCATTGAATGCAGGACAGCTCCTTCCACTCTAATACTAATGCTTGAGACATACGGATTTTATTCTATGTCTCAAGGGTTAATATCTTTCAGAAGTATATCAACATTTCTCCGAACTCAAATATGTACAAATTAATGAACATTGCATCAGGCTTATTTTAGTCCATAGCTACCGTTGGAGTGAGATGTGTTGAGATTTTTGTAAATAAGCATTGCCGAACCGTTCTCTAAATCATCATCCAATTTTCTGCTTTATAATGGGATAGTGTATTGAAATATTTGTCACACTGCATCAACAATAACTGCCAGGAATATTCAAGTGAGATTACATTTTAAAGACTGTGCTCTCTCCTGACATAGAGTATGGTAACATATTCAGAATCATTACCAAAAGTAATGCGGCAACAATTATTCCAAATCTAAGTTTAATTAATGGTGTGAAAAAGAACAATATTTTTCCTTCCACTTCTAAGGGGCAGTGATACATTTTCTTGGATCAGACGTAGGTAAATTATTAATGTCAGTTTTAATAGCCCTGGTTATTTTGTCACCTGTTTAGAGCAGTAAATACACATAATGAACTGGAAATGCTCATATAATAACAATATGTAGATTTGAGAGTTCTCAGTGGTTGATACCTTTTAATAGCTACTTTAACTGAAAAGATGATAGACAACACAGGTCTCTTCATCAAGCATAGAATAATATAAAATCTGAAGAGTCACATATTTATACGCATCACAGTACAGAGAAAATGCAATAAAAAAGACAGGTGAAGAGACAACACCACTCGTTACTAAAGCTGCGCTTGTAGCAGCTCATTGTATCCTGCTTTTCAGCGCCAATGGTCACATCATGGCACTGTTTATGTTAAAAATTAGATGTTGATGAGATGGATTATGGTGTGAGACAGTATGTATTATCTTCACAACTGACAGGTGAGGAATATGGGTGTTTATTATTTTTGTTTTTTTACAGGGGACATGGGCTTCAATGGATTAGGTGTAAAAGTGAGTATAACTGTGCTTTTTATTTTTAAATAAATGTGTAAAACAGGGTATTTTGTTTTATTTCAAGTAAAGGATTTTATTATTTTGAGCTTATTTCATTACTTACTATAAGGTTAGTAATGAGGGCATCTTATTGACGCCTATCCATTACTAACCCCTGTGCTTGATGTCACCTTACAATACAAAATTGACATCAGCCCCAAATCTATTACCCAACTTGCCACACCACAGGGCAAGTGGGAAGAGCGAGGCTAAAAGTCAGATTTGGCAACTCATATGGATGTGCCATTTCTGGGGCTCCAGAGGGCTGACGTAGCCTGGGCAGGGGCAATATCTCTGACCCCTTCCCAGGCTATTAATATCAACTCACAACTATTTTTTTAGCATTTGATGGTTTAAATTTATAGGGGGGTACTTTGTAATTTTTTCTCTAGGGTCCCCATAAATTCACCAATTAAGACTAAGCAAACAGCTGTGAGCTGTTATTCATAGCCTGAGGACCTATTGGGATATTGCTCCTTTTCACAAATTATTAGTCTCAGTCCCCAGCAGTGGGCCTTCCCTTTGCTGGTTATGAAAATTACTCTGGAGCCTACTATATTTTTCTATTTTAATTCTTTATTTTACACAGAAGGGACACAGCAGGTGCTGAATTCATTGTCGCGGATTTCAGTGCGACCAGGAGACAATGATGAGAGCTGCCTTCAGCAGTCAGTGCCTGGGTGCAGCATAAACTGTATCGCTTGTTCCCAGGTGCCAGTACTTGTCATCCATATTATCATTAGTGTGAACGTGTGAGACATATATTTTGTCCATGCTGCTGATAAAATACTGACATGTCGGTGGGTCATTCACACAGACACATGGTTGGTGTGAAAAACCTGCCATGTGCACACCACCATTTTATAATCCTCAATTGAAATTTCTACTCATGGTTAACATCAGCCAGGAGGGGTTGAATGAAATTTCTAAAAATGTGTTAAAATTTGGCATTAATATAGGGTAACGTTTCTCCTTATGGAGAGTGACATACCATCTGGCTTGTCATGGTAAAGAGGATTATTCGCTGTGCAATGCTCCTCTGGGAAATTAAATATGCAAATTGCCTCTTCTGAGAAAAAGAGGACTTAACTCTATAGCGCCACCTGTTGGCATTAATATAGTCACTTATAGCCAATTCTGAAAAAAATAAAAGTATATATTCAGCATACATATAAAATATTCAACCAGGACAACAACTTAAACTTGAGAACAACATGAACTTTTACATGCAAAGCTAAAAGTATATATGTGTTATATAAGATATTAATATAGATGAGTGTTTCTGTTGAGTTTGGAATTTGCGCAATTGTGTAGATTCTAGCAGGAGATTAAAGTTTTTATCCAAAAATTGAATGTTCCCTTTTATACTTTGGGGTCTGGTGAGACTATAGAACATGATATACCTAACATATATAAAAAAAACTAATACTTACCTCACTGCTCATGTATCCTATCGGACTTGTTGCTTATGGTGCCCATCAGTCCCTTAGTGTCTTTTCTTTTCTCATAACGTGTACCATTGTTTTCGGCCTAGGATAGAGCTTCTGGCTGCAATCAGGTCTTGAAGGGCTAAGCACATCATGGCATCACCATGTTACCACGTGCCATGACCTCCAAGCTGTGTATAATAGGACTTCTGGCCATGACTAGGCCTCAAATTTAACAGAGCATTGGAATGTCACAATGTTATGATGCACCATGGCCTCTCAAGCCTGGTTATGGCTGAAAGTTTTAACCCCTTAACGACCGCCGATACGCCTGTTAACGGCGGCCGCTAAGGGTACTTAAACCACAGCGCCGTTAATTAATGGCGCTGTGGAAAAAGTGAATAGCGCCCCCCAGAGTCGGATTTTCTCTGGGGTCTCGGTTGCCGAGGGTAGCCGAGACCCCAGAGAACATGATTCGGGGGTTTTTTACCGACCCCCGAGTTGCGATCGCCGGTAATTAACCGTTTACCGGCGGTCGCAACAAAAAAAAAAAAACGCGATGTGCCGTTTAATTTCTCTGTCCTCCGATGTGATCGCACATCGGAGGACAGAGAAATGGGGTCCCCGATGGCCCCCGATAGCCCCCCAATACTTACCTACCTCCCCCGGTGCTCCTCGTGGGTCCCCATGGGCGCCGCCATCTTTTTTCCGGGAAAAAATGGCGGGCGCACGCGCAGTACGCCCGCCGCCCGGCACCCGGAAGATCTTTGCGGTCTCGGCTGCCGGGGGTAGCCGAGACCCCAAAGAACATGATCGGGGTCGGTTTGCACCGACCCCTGTTTTGCGATCGCCGGTAATTAACAGTTTACCGGCGACCGCAAAAAAAAAAAAAAAAAAGCGATCTGTATTTCTCTGTCCTCTGATGTGATCACACATCAGAGGACAGAGAAATAGGGGGATTCGGGGACCCTAACATACTCACCCGGTGTCCCTGGGTCCTCTTCTGTCTTCTCCTGCCAGCCGGCTTTTTCCTTATGGCGGGCGCATGCGCAGTGCGACCGCCATCTGCTGCCATCTGCCGGCCGGCAGGAGAAGACGAGTTGGGGCTAAAATTAGGGTTAGAGTTAGGGTTAGGGTTAGAGTTAGGGTTAGGGTTAGAGTTAGGGTTAGGGTTAGGGTTAGAGTTAGGGTTAGGGTTAGAGTTAGGGTTAGGGTTAGGGTTAGAGTTAGGGTTAGGGTTAGGGCTAGGGTTAGGGCTAGAGTTAGGGTTAGGGTTAGGGCTAGGGTTAGGGTTGGGGCTAAATTTAGGGTTAGGGTTAGGGCTAGGGTTAGGGTTAGGCTACTTTCACACTAGCGTTTTTTGGCTTCCATCGCAATGCGTCGGAGAAAAAACGCATCCTGCAAAAGTGCTTGCAGGATGCGTTTTTTCTCCATTGGCTTGCATTAGCGACTAGTGTTGAGCGATACTTTCCGATATCGGAAAGTATCGGTATCGGAAAGTATCGGCCGATACCGTCAAAATATCGGATCCAATCCGATACCGATACCCGATCCCAATGCAAGTCAATGGGACGAAAATATCGGAATTAAAATAAACCCTTAATAAACTTGTAGGTTCATTCTACATGAAGGAAAACAACTAAGAATAATGTAGGATGTATTGGGGGACGTGGCGGAGATATTAAAGGGACAGAGGTTTAGCCCAATGTAATAGAATAGCAGGATTTTTTATTTTTTTTTATGAAGTTCGGCGTTAGAAAGAATTTGACTATGTTATTTTTTTTTTTTTTTATGTCAGATATTGATGTTTCACTACTTCCACGCCCTTCACCTTCTTTTTTACTTCTCCCACGCTTTCTTCTTAATTATCCTCATCATCAGCTTCTTTGACATCAACTTCTTCACCTTATTCATCTTCTTCTTCATCTTCTACCTATTATTTTTTGGGTTACATTGTTCATATTCTTTTTATTTTACTATTATCTTCATCATATTCAACTTCTTCATCATATTCTTATTTGTGACAGGCATTCCCGTAGTTGTTATCTATAAAAGTTTGAAGATTACACCTTCCGTTCTGCCTGTCACAAACCAGTTACATTTGTCCGCGTTCAGTTTGGCCTGCAGCATCAGGCTTTATCCAGGGGCACCACGAGGAGGAACGGACTCACCCCCATACACTGCTTAGTCTTCTTCTGCTTATAATTTACATAATATTTTTTTGCTCTGATATTTTGTGTTATGCTTAATGTCCTTCTGCTCTTTGTTCTGCAGCCTCTTGTTCTTCTGCTTCTCGGTCTTCCAGGTCGTCGTCGTCTCCAGGGTCGTCGTCTCCGGGGTCGTCGTCATCGGGGTGGTCTCCGGGGTCGTCGTCATCGGGGTGGTCTTCAGGGTCATCGTCTCCAGGGTCGTCGTCATCACGGTGGTTGTCGTCTCTGGTGTCGTCGTCATCTTAGGGGTGTTCTTCCGGGTCATCGTGTTTAGTCTCTTGAACTTGGAAATGTAGCAGAAGGTACAAGAAGGCTGAGAAAATGCCGAGAACCAGCTGATGGAACTGGAACTCGGATGGCTACCCGAAGGTCCAAGAGCCAATGGAACTACCGAGGACCAGCTGACGTTACTGGAACCCGGTTACTAAGCAGGAGGTACCCGTGCCTGAAAGCACTACCAAGGACCACCTGACGTTGGTGGAACTCGGATACCCAGAGGGAGGCACCTAAGCCAAAGGCTCTGCCCGGAACCAGCTGACGGTACTGGAACCAGGATGGGGAGCAGAAGGTACAAGAGCAAAAGACACTGCCGAGAACCAGCTGACGGTGCTGGAACCCGGATGGGTAGCCGAAGGTCCAAGAGCCAATGGAACTACCGAGGACCAGCTGACGTTACTGGAACCCGGTTACTAAGCAGGAGGTACCCGTGCCTGAAAGCACTACCAAGGACCACCTGACGTTGGTGGAACTCGGATACCCAGAGGGAGGCACCTAAGCCAAAGGCTCTGCCCGGAACCAGCTGACGGTACTGGAACCAGGATGTGGAGCAGAAGGTACAAGAGCAAGTGTCTGCGTGGCTTTTGCAGGACACGTTGCCGGCTGCACAGCAGGGGAACAGCTGGCGGTGCTGGACCCCACTGACACATTGGCGAGGTGTTTGGCTCTGTGCAGCCAGCACTTCCGGACAGCAACGAGCGGTGTTGTAGCCCGGGCTCTGCAGGGGGAGCAGAGTGTAGGCCGAAGCCTACTTGAACCAATTTCAAAGGTAACCTTTAACCCCCCCTCAGGGGTTAGAAAGTAGAAGAGCCACAGCTTATGCAGCAGTAGTGCTGCACAAGTCAAAGGTTGCTCTTTTAATTTCGCTCCTTGCACACGCTGAATGAAACACGTATAACATTTAGCCCTTTATACAGTCAAACTGTGTTGGAGGCGCGAGTTCCCTTTGTAATGAGACGCAGCACAGATGTCAAGAATCCCACCTTGGTGCTGGGTGCAGCCTCCTGAGCGTTGTTATTTGCTGTACAGGAGTCTGCGCTGTCGTGTTATCCCCTGGCCTAGCGCCGTTAGCGCTGCCCATCTTCTGACCTCATTTAATGTTGGCCGGTGCGGTTCGCGATGCCCATGAATCACAGCCCCGCAGTGTATTGACATAGTTTAAACACTGCGGGGCTGGGATTCATGGCCTGGCGCAGTACATATGTTCGCCTCTCGCTTGGGTTCTTACACCCGCTTCAGACTATGCGGCGTCATCTGATCCCTTATCGCATGCCACGGCCATGAAGCCGCACAGTCCGAAGAAGGCGGAAGGAGAGGAGGGACAGGCGAACTGATGCACTGATCCTGCCCATCAATCACACCCTCGCAGTCCCAATAAATAAGACACCGAGGGGCGTTGTGTGGGTCAGGGCGGCCGCAGAGGCGCAGGCAGCCAAACCATGATGCCAGAAGACGGGCAGCGCTACCAAGGGGGTTGCAGCGTGTCATTACAAAGGAAAGTCACACCACCGGGACGGTTAAATGGTCACACAGAGGACACATTGCAGACGTGTTTTCAGTTCCACATGTGCGAGGAGAATACGTTTCTGAGCCACCTTGCACACATGCAGCATTACCGCTGTACAAGGTGGCTGGATAACGTAAAAACGCCTGGGGGAGGGGGGACAGGTTCCCTTCAATTTCAGTTCTTGTGTCTGCGTGGCTTTTGCAGGACACGTTGCCGGCTGCACAGCAGGGGAACAGCTGGCGGTGCTGGACCCCACTGACACATTGGCTGGTGTTTTTCTCTGTGCAGCTAGCACATCTGGGCAAAAACTGGCGGTGTGTTAGAGCCCAGGGACAGCAGGAGGAGGAGCAGGAGGAGGAGGAGCAGGGGGAGGGGAGTGTAGGCCGAAGCCTGCACAGGCGGCAGCTTTGGGTGTGTTGTGTCTGCGTGACTTTTGCAGGACACGTTGCCGGCTACACAGCAGGGGAACAGCTGGCGGTGCTGGACCCCACTGACACATTGGCGAGGTGTTTGGCTCTGTGCAGCCAGCACTTCCGGACAGCAACTAGCGTTGTTGGAGCCCGGGCTCTGCAGGTGGAGCAGAGTGTAGGCCGAAGCCTAATTGAACCGATTTCAAAAGTCACCTTTAACCCCCCCTCAGGGGTTACAAAGTAGAAGAGCCACAGCTTATGCAGCAGCAGTGCTGCGCAAGTCAAAGGTTGCTCTTGTAATTTTTCTCCTTGCACACGCTGAATGGAACACGTATAACATTCAGCCCTTTAGACAGTCAAACTGTGTAATGGAGGCGAGAGTTCCCTTTGTAATGAGACGCAGCACAGGTGTCAAGAATCCCACCTTGGTGCTGGGTGCAGCCTCCCGAGCGTTGTTATTTGCTGTACAGGAGTCTGCGCTGTCGTGTTATCCCCTGGCCTAGCGCCGTTAGCGCTGCCCATCTTCTGACCTCATTTAATGTTGGCCGGTGCGGTTCGCGATGCCCATGAATCACAGCCCCGCAGTGTATTGACATAGTTTAAACACTGCGGGGCTGGGATTCATGGCCTGGCGCAGTACATATGTTCGCCTCTCGCTTGGGTTCTTACACCCGCTTCAGACTATGCGGCGTCATCTGATCCCTTATCGCATGCCACGGCCATGAAGCCGCACAGTCCGAAGAAGGCGGAAGGAGAGGAGGGACAGGCGAACTGATGCACTGATCCTGCCCATCAATCACACCCTCGCAGTCCCAATAAATAAGACACCGAGGGGCGTTGTGTGGGTCAGGGCGGCCGCAGAGGCGCAGGCAGCCAAACCATGATGCCAGAAGACGGGCAGCGCTACCAAGGGGGTTGCAGCGTGTCATTACAAAGGAAAGTCACACCACCGGGACGGTTAAATGGTCACACAGAGGACACATTGCAGACGTGTTTTCAGTTCCACATGTGCGAGGAGAATACGTTTCTGAGCCACCTTGCACACATGCAGCATTACCGCTGTACAAGGTGGCTGGATAACGTAAAAACGCCTGGGGGAGGGGGGACAGGTTCCCTTCAATTTCAGTTCTTGTGTCTGCGTGGCTTTTGCAGGACACGTTGCCGGCTGCACAGCAGGGGAACAGCTGGCGGTGCTGGACCCCACTGACACATTGGCTGGTGTTTTTCTCTGTGCAGCTAGCACATCTGGGCAAAAACTGGCGGTGTGTTAGAGCCCAGGGACAGCAGGAGGAGGAGCAGGAGGAGGAGGAGCAGGGGGAGGGGAGTGTAGGCCGAAGCCTGCACAGGCGGCAGCTTTGGGTGTGTTGTGTCTGCGTGACTTTTGCAGGACACGTTGCCGGCTACACAGCAGGGGAACAGCTGGCGGTGCTGGACCCCACTGACACATTGGCGAGGTGTTTGGCTCTGTGCAGCCAGCACTTCCGGACAGCAACTAGCGTTGTTGGAGCCCGGGCTCTGCAGGTGGAGCAGAGTGTAGGCCGAAGCCTAATTGAACCGATTTCAAAAGTCACCTTTAACCCCCCCTCAGGGGTTACAAAGTAGAAGAGCCACAGCTTATGCAGCAGCAGTGCTGCGCAAGTCAAAGGTTGCTCTTGTAATTTTTCTCCTTGCACACGCTGAATGGAACACGTATAACATTCAGCCCTTTAGACAGTCAAACTGTGTAATGGAGGCGAGAGTTCCCTTTGTAATGAGACGCAGCACAGGTGTCAAGAATCCCACCTTGGTGCTGGGTGCAGCCTCCCGAGCGTTGTTATTTGCTGTACAGGAGTCTGCGCTGTCGTGTTATCCCCTGGCCTAGCGCCGTTAGCGCTGCCCATCTTCTGACCTCATTTAATGTTGGCCGGTGCGGTTCGCGATGCCCATGAATCACAGCCCCGCAGTGTATTGACATAGTTTAAACACTGCGGGGCTGGGATTCATGGCCTGGCGCAGTACATATGTTCGCCTCTCGCTTGGGTTCTTACACCCGCTTCAGACTATGCGGCGTCATCTGATCCCTTATCGCATGCCACGGCCATGAAGCCGCACAGTCCGAAGAAGGCGGAAGGAGAGGAGGGACAGGCGAACTGATGCACTGATCCTGCCCATCAATCACACCCTCGCAGTCCCAATAAATAAGACACCGAGGGGCGTTGTGTGGGTCAGGGCGGCCGCAGAGGCGCAGGCAGCCAAACCATGATGCCAGAAGACGGGCAGCGCTACCAAGGGGGTTGCAGCGTGTCATTACAAAGGAAAGTCACACCACCGGGACGGTTAAATGGTCACACAGAGGACACATTGCAGACGTGTTTTCAGTTCCACATGTGCGAGGAGAATACGTTTCTGAGCCACCTTGCACACATGCAGCATTACCGCTGTACAAGGTGGCTGGATAACGTAAAAACGCCTGGGGGAGGGGGGACAGGTTCCCTTCAATTTCAGTTCTTGTGTCTGCGTGGCTTTTGCAGGACACGTTGCCGGCTGCACAGCAGGGGAACAGCTGGCGGTGCTGGACCCCACTGACACATTGGCTGGTGTTTTTCTCTGTGCAGCTAGCACATCTGGGCAAAAACTGGCGGTGTGTTAGAGCCCAGGGACAGCAGGAGGAGGAGCAGGAGGAGGAGGAGCAGGGGGAGGGGAGTGTAGGCCGAAGCCTGCACAGGCGGCAGCTTTGGGTGTGTTGTGTCTGCGTGACTTTTGCAGGACACGTTGCCGGCTACACAGCAGGGGAACAGCTGGCGGTGCTGGACCCCACTGACACATTGGCGAGGTGTTTGGCTCTGTGCAGCCAGCACTTCCGGACAGCAACTAGCGTTGTTGGAGCCCGGGCTCTGCAGGTGGAGCAGAGTGTAGGCCGAAGCCTAATTGAACCGATTTCAAAAGTCACCTTTAACCCCCCCTCAGGGGTTACAAAGTAGAAGAGCCACAGCTTATGCAGCAGCAGTGCTGCGCAAGTCAAAGGTTGCTCTTGTAATTTTTCTCCTTGCACACGCTGAATGGAACACGTATAACATTCAGCCCTTTAGACAGTCAAACTGTGTAATGGAGGCGAGAGTTCCCTTTGTAATGAGACGCAGCACAGGTGTCAAGAATCCCACCTTGGTGCTGGGTGCAGCCTCCCGAGCGTTGTTATTTGCTGTACAGGAGTCTGCGCTGTCGTGTTATCCCCTGGCCTAGCGCCGTTAGCGCTGCCCATCTTCTGACCTCATTTAATGTTGGCCGGTGCGGTTCGCGATGCCCATGAATCACAGCCCCGCAGTGTATTGACATAGTTTAAACACTGCGGGGCTGGGATTCATGGCCTGGCGCAGTACATATGTTCGCCTCTCGCTTGGGTTCTTACACCCGCTTCAGACTATGCGGCGTCATCTGATCCCTTATCGCATGCCACGGCCATGAAGCCGCACAGTCCGAAGAAGGCGGAAGGAGAGGAGGGACAGGCGAACTGATGCACTGATCCTGCCCATCAATCACACCCTCGCAGTCCCAATAAATAAGACACCGAGGGGCGTTGTGTGGGTCAGGGCGGCCGCAGAGGCGCAGGCAGCCAAACCATGATGCCAGAAGACGGGCAGCGCTACCAAGGGGGTTGCAGCGTGTCATTACAAAGGAAAGTCACACCACCGGGACGGTTAAATGGTCACACAGAGGACACATTGCAGACGTGTTTTCAGTTCCACATGTGCGAGGAGAATACGTTTCTGAGCCACCTTGCACACATGCAGCATTACCGCTGTACAAGGTGGCTGGATAACGTAAAAACGCCTGGGGGAGGGGGGACAGGTTCCCTTCAATTTCAGTTCTTGTGTCTGCGTGGCTTTTGCAGGACACGTTGCCGGCTGCACAGCAGGGGAACAGCTGGCGGTGCTGGACCCCACTGACACATTGGCTGGTGTTTTTCTCTGTGCAGCTAGCACATCTGGGCAAAAACTGGCGGTGTGTTAGAGCCCAGGGACAGCAGGAGGAGGAGCAGGAGGAGGAGGAGCAGGGGGAGGGGAGTGTAGGCCGAAGCCTGCACAGGCGGCAGCTTTGGGTGTGTTGTGTCTGCGTGACTTTTGCAGGACACGTTGCCGGCTACACAGCAGGGGAACAGCTGGCGGTGCTGGACCCCACTGACACATTGGCGAGGTGTTTGGCTCTGTGCAGCCAGCACTTCCGGACAGCAACTAGCGTTGTTGGAGCCCGGGCTCTGCAGGTGGAGCAGAGTGTAGGCCGAAGCCTAATTGAACCGATTTCAAAAGTCACCTTTAACCCCCCCTCAGGGGTTACAAAGTAGAAGAGCCACAGCTTATGCAGCAGCAGTGCTGCGCAAGTCAAAGGTTGCTCTTGTAATTTTTCTCCTTGCACACGCTGAATGGAACACGTATAACATTCAGCCCTTTAGACAGTCAAACTGTGTAATGGAGGCGAGAGTTCCCTTTGTAATGAGACGCAGCACAGGTGTCAAGAATCCCACCTTGGTGCTGGGTGCAGCCTCCCGAGCGTTGTTATTTGCTGTACAGGAGTCTGCGCTGTCGTGTTATCCCCTGGCCTAGCGCCGTTAGCGCTGCCCATCTTCTGACCTCATTTAATGTTGGCCGGTGCGGTTCGCGATGCCCATGAATCACAGCCCCGCAGTGTATTGACATAGTTTAAACACTGCGGGGCTGGGATTCATGGCCTGGCGCAGTACATATGTTCGCCTCTCGCTTGGGTTCTTACACCCGCTTCAGACTATGCGGCGTCATCTGATCCCTTATCGCATGCCACGGCCATGAAGCCGCACAGTCCGAAGAAGGCGGAAGGAGAGGAGGGACAGGCGAACTGATGCACTGATCCTGCCCATCAATCACACCCTCGCAGTCCCAATAAATAAGACACCGAGGGGCGTTGTGTGGGTCAGGGCGGCCGCAGAGGCGCAGGCAGCCAAACCATGATGCCAGAAGACGGGCAGCGCTACCAAGGGGGTTGCAGCGTGTCATTACAAAGGAAAGTCACACCACCGGGACGGTTAAATGGTCACACAGAGGACACATTGCAGACGTGTTTTCAGTTCCACATGTGCGAGGAGAATACGTTTCTGAGCCACCTTGCACACATGCAGCATTACCGCTGTACAAGGTGGCTGGATAACGTAAAAACGCCTGGGGGAGGGGGGACAGGTTCCCTTCAATTTCAGTTCTTGTGTCTGCGTGGCTTTTGCAGGACACGTTGCCGGCTGCACAGCAGGGGAACAGCTGGCGGTGCTGGACCCCACTGACACATTGGCTGGTGTTTTTCTCTGTGCAGCTAGCACATCTGGGCAAAAACTGGCGGTGTGTTAGAGCCCAGGGACAGCAGGAGGAGGAGCAGGAGGAGGAGGAGCAGGGGGAGGGGAGTGTAGGCCGAAGCCTGCACAGGCGGCAGCTTTGGGTGTGTTGTGTCTGCGTGACTTTTGCAGGACACGTTGCCGGCTACACAGCAGGGGAACAGCTGGCGGTGCTGGACCCCACTGACACATTGGCGAGGTGTTTGGCTCTGTGCAGCCAGCACTTCCGGACAGCAACTAGCGTTGTTGGAGCCCGGGCTCTGCAGGTGGAGCAGAGTGTAGGCCGAAGCCTAATTGAACCGATTTCAAAAGTCACCTTTAACCCCCCCTCAGGGGTTACAAAGTAGAAGAGCCACAGCTTATGCAGCAGCAGTGCTGCGCAAGTCAAAGGTTGCTCTTGTAATTTTTCTCCTTGCACACGCTGAATGGAACACGTATAACATTCAGCCCTTTAGACAGTCAAACTGTGTAATGGAGGCGAGAGTTCCCTTTGTAATGAGACGCAGCACAGGTGTCAAGAATCCCACCTTGGTGCTGGGTGCAGCCTCCCGAGCGTTGTTATTTGCTGTACAGGAGTCTGCGCTGTCGTGTTATCCCCTGGCCTAGCGCCGTTAGCGCTGCCCATCTTCTGACCTCATTTAATGTTGGCCGGTGCGGTTCGCGATGCCCATGAATCACAGCCCCGCAGTGTATTGACATAGTTTAAACACTGCGGGGCTGGGATTCATGGCCTGGCGCAGTACATATGTTCGCCTCTCGCTTGGGTTCTTACACCCGCTTCAGACTATGCGGCGTCATCTGATCCCTTATCGCATGCCACGGCCATGAAGCCGCACAGTCCGAAGAAGGCGGAAGGAGAGGAGGGACAGGCGAACTGATGCACTGATCCTGCCCATCAATCACACCCTCGCAGTCCCAATAAATAAGACACCGAGGGGCGTTGTGTGGGTCAGGGCGGCCGCAGAGGCGCAGGCAGCCAAACCATGATGCCAGAAGACGGGCAGCGCTACCAAGGGGGTTGCAGCGTGTCATTACAAAGGAAAGTCACACCACCGGGACGGTTAAATGGTCACACAGAGGACACATTGCAGACGTGTTTTCAGTTCCACATGTGCGAGGAGAATACGTTTCTGAGCCACCTTGCACACATGCAGCATTACCGCTGTACAAGGTGGCTGGATAACGTAAAAACGCCTGGGGGAGGGGGGACAGGTTCCCTTCAATTTCAGTTCTTGTGTCTGCGTGGCTTTTGCAGGACACGTTGCCGGCTGCACAGCAGGGGAACAGCTGGCGGTGCTGGACCCCACTGACACATTGGCTGGTGTTTTTCTCTGTGCAGCTAGCACATCTGGGCAAAAACTGGCGGTGTGTTAGAGCCCAGGGACAGCAGGAGGAGGAGCAGGAGGAGGAGGAGCAGGGGGAGGGGAGTGTAGGCCGAAGCCTGCACAGGCGGCAGCTTTGGGTGTGTTGTGTCTGCGTGACTTTTGCAGGACACGTTGCCGGCTACACAGCAGGGGAACAGCTGGCGGTGCTGGACCCCACTGACAC
Organism: Ranitomeya variabilis; assembly: GCF_051348905.1. Taxonomy (NCBI): domain Eukaryota; kingdom Metazoa; phylum Chordata; class Amphibia; order Anura; family Dendrobatidae; genus Ranitomeya; species Ranitomeya variabilis. The sequence continues at coordinate 528,585,041 of NC_135237.1, read as the reverse complement.
ATTGGCGAGGTGTTTGGCTCTGTGCAGCCAGCACTTCCGGACAGCAACTAGCGTTGTTGGAGCCCGGGCTCTGCAGGTGGAGCAGAGTGTAGGCCGAAGCCTAATTGAACCGATTTCAAAAGTCACCTTTAACCCCCCCTCAGGGGTTACAAAGTAGAAGAGCCACAGCTTATGCAGCAGCAGTGCTGCGCAAGTCAAAGGTTGCTCTTGTAATTTTTCTCCTTGCACACGCTGAATGGAACACGTATAACATTCAGCCCTTTAGACAGTCAAACTGTGTAATGGAGGCGAGAGTTCCCTTTGTAATGAGACGCAGCACAGGTGTCAAGAATCCCACCTTGGTGCTGGGTGCAGCCTCCCGAGCGTTGTTATTTGCTGTACAGGAGTCTGCGCTGTCGTGTTATCCCCTGGCCTAGCGCCGTTAGCGCTGCCCATCTTCTGACCTCATTTAATGTTGGCCGGTGCGGTTCGCGATGCCCATGAATCACAGCCCCGCAGTGTATTGACATAGTTTAAACACTGCGGGGCTGGGATTCATGGCCTGGCGCAGTACATATGTTCGCCTCTCGCTTGGGTTCTTACACCCGCTTCAGACTATGCGGCGTCATCTGATCCCTTATCGCATGCCACGGCCATGAAGCCGCACAGTCCGAAGAAGGCGGAAGGAGAGGAGGGACAGGCGAACTGATGCACTGATCCTGCCCATCAATCACACCCTCGCAGTCCCAATAAATAAGACACCGAGGGGCGTTGTGTGGGTCAGGGCGGCCGCAGAGGCGCAGGCAGCCAAACCATGATGCCAGAAGACGGGCAGCGCTACCAAGGGGGTTGCAGCGTGTCATTACAAAGGAAAGTCACACCACCGGGACGGTTAAATGGTCACACAGAGGACACATTGCAGACGTGTTTTCAGTTCCACATGTGCGAGGAGAATACGTTTCTGAGCCACCTTGCACACATGCAGCATTACCGCTGTACAAGGTGGCTGGATAACGTAAAAACGCCTGGGGGAGGGGGGACAGGTTCCCTTCAATTTCAGTTCTTGTGTCTGCGTGGCTTTTGCAGGACACGTTGCCGGCTGCACAGCAGGGGAACAGCTGGCGGTGCTGGACCCCACTGACACATTGGCTGGTGTTTTTCTCTGTGCAGCTAGCACATCTGGGCAAAAACTGGCGGTGTGTTAGAGCCCAGGGACAGCAGGAGGAGGAGCAGGAGGAGGAGGAGCAGGGGGAGGGGAGTGTAGGCCGAAGCCTGCACAGGCGGCAGCTTTGGGTGTGTTGTGTCTGCGTGACTTTTGCAGGACACGTTGCCGGCTACACAGCAGGGGAACAGCTGGCGGTGCTGGACCCCACTGACACATTGGCGAGGTGTTTTTCTCTGTGCAGCTAGCAGTACCGGGCCCCAACTGGCGGTGTTGGAGCCCAGGGTCAGCAGGAGGAGCAGGGGGAGCGGAGTGTAGGCCGAAGCCTGCACTCGAGCAAGTTGAAAGGAAACCTTTAACCCCCCCCCCCCCAGGCGTTTGTAGCTGAAAGAGCCATTGTGTACAGCACTAATGCTGGAAAAGGTAAACTTAGCTCTTTTAATTATGGTCCTTGCACATGCGGAACCTAACAGTTATGAAATGTGTCCCCTCACAGCGTTAAACCGTCCGGTAGGTGGAACTTTCCTTTGTCGTGTGACGCAGCACAGCCATCATTTTTACCCCCTTGGCGCCGTGCGCCGCCTCCTCAGCGTTGTTTTAATCTGTCCCGGAGCCTGGGCTGTTAGGTTAGCCCTTGGCCATGCACACATTTTGCGCTGCCCGTCTTCTGACATCATTTGGTGTCAGGCTGGCTGCGCCTGTGCGGGTGCGCTGGCCGAGATCCCGCCTCGCAGTGTCGTCTAATGTAATCCCACCGCGGGCCTGTGATCCGTGCCCGTGCGCAGTGCATATCCTCTCCTCTCACTCCCCTCCCTACGGCTTTTTCAGACTGTGCGGTGTCACGGCCGTGGCATGCTATTAGGGACCAGCTGACATCGCACAGTCTGAAGAAGCCGTAGGGAGGGGAGTGAGAGGAGAGGATATGCACTGCGCACGGGCACGGATCACAGGCCCGCGGTGGGATTACATTAGACGACACTGCGAGGCGGGATCTCGGCCAGCGCACCCGCACAGGCGCAGCCAGCCTGACACCAAATGAGGTCAGAAGACGGGCAGCGCAACATGTGTGCATGGCCAAGGGCTAACCTAACAGCGCAGGCTCCGGGACAGATTAAAACAACGCTGAGGAGGCGGCGCACGGCGCCAAGGGGGTAAAAATGATGGCTGTGCTGCGTCACACGACAAAGGAAAGTTCCACCTACCGGACGGTTTAACGCTGTGTGGGGACACATTTCATAAGTGTTTGGTTCAGCATGTGCAAGGAGCATCACGAAAAGAGGCACTTTTTCCCTTTGCATCATTACTGCTGCACAAGGTGGCTCCTTCAGTAACAAACGCCTGTGGGGGGGGGGGGGGTCAGGTTCCCTTACATTTAACTTGTTGTGCCTGCGTGGCGGTCGCAGTACACGTTGCCGTATACACAGCAGGGGAACAGCTGGCGGTGCTGAACCCCACTAACACATTGGCGAGGTGTTTGGCTCTGTGCGTACAGCACTTCTGGACGGCAACTGGCGGTGTTGGAGCCCAGGGGCAGGTGGAGGAGGAGGAGGTTGGAGGAGGTAGGAGGAGGTAGGAGGGATTGCCACACACACAGCAGGGGAACAGCTGACGTTACTGAACCCCAATAACAGAGGAGGGACTGTTGACTGTGCGTACAGCACTTCTGGACGGCAACTGGCGGTGTTGGAGCCCAGGGGCAGGTGGAGGAGGAGGAGGTTGGAGGAGGTAGGAGGAGGTAGGAGGGATTGCCACACACACAGCAGGGGAACAGCTGACGTTACTGAACCCCAATAACAGAGGAGGGACTGTTGACTGTGCGTACAGCACTTCTGGACGGCAACTGGCGGTGTTGGAGCCCAGGGACGGGTGGAGGAGGAGGAGGTTGGAGGAGGTAGGAGGGATTGCCACACACACAGCAGGGGAACAGCTGACGTTACTGAACCCCAATAACAGAGGAGGGACTGTTGACTGTGCGTACAGCACTTCTGGACGGCAACTGGCGGTGTTGGAGCCCAGGGGCAGGTGGAGGAGGAGGAGGTTGGAGGAGGTAGGAGGAGGTAGGAGGGATTGCCACACACACAGCAGGGGAACAGCTGACGTTACTGAACCCCAATAACAGAGGAGGGACTGTTGACTGTGCGTACAGCACTTCTGGACGGCAACTGGCGGTGTTGGAGCCCAGGGACGGGTGGAGGAGGAGGAGGTTGGAGGAGGTAGGAGGGATTGCCACACACACAGCAGGGGAACAGCTGACGTTACTGAACCCCAATAACAGAGGAGGGACTGTTGACTGTGCGTACAGCACTTCTGGACGGCAACTGGCGGTGTTGGAGCCCAGGGGCAGGTGGAGGAGGAGGAGGTTGGAGGAGGTAGGAGGAGGTAGGAGGGATTGCCACACACACAGCAGGGGAACAGCTGACGTTACTGAACCCCAATAACAGAGGAGGGACTGTTGACTGTGCGTACAGCACTTCTGGACGGCAACTGGCGGTGTTGGAGCCCAGGGACGGGTGGAGGAGGAGGAGGTTGGAGGAGGTAGGAGGGATTGCCACACACACAGCAGGGGAACAGCTGACGTTACTGAACCCCAATAACAGAGGAGGGACTGTTGACTGTGCGTACAGCACTTCTGGACGGCAACTGGCGGTGTTGGAGCCCAGGGGCAGGTGGAGGAGGAGGAGGTTGGAGGAGGTAGGAGGAGGTAGGAGGGATTGCCACACACACAGCAGGGGAACAGCTGACGTTACTGAACCCCAATAACAGAGGAGGGACTGTTGACTGTGCGTACAGCACTTCTGGACGGCAACTGGCGGTGTTGGAGCCCAGGGACGGGTGGAGGAGGAGGAGGTTGGAGGAGGTAGGAGGGATTGCCACACACACAGCAGGGGAACAGCTGACGTTACTGAACCCCAATAACAGAGGAGGGACTGTTGACTGTGCGTACAGCACTTCTGGACGGCAACTGGCGGTGTTGGAGCCCAGGGGCAGGTGGAGGAGGAGGAGGTTGGAGGAGGTAGGAGGAGGTAGGAGGGATTGCCACACACACAGCAGGGGAACAGCTGACGTTACTGAACCCCAATAACAGAGGAGGGACTGTTGACTGTGCGTACAGCACTTCTGGACGGCAACTGGCGGTGTTGGAGCCCAGGGACGGGTGGAGGAGGAGGAGGTTGGAGGAGGTAGGAGGGATTGCCACACACACAGCAGGGGAACAGCTGACGTTACTGAACCCCAATAACAGAGGAGGGACTGTTGACTGTGCGTACAGCACTTCTGGACGGCAACTGGCGGTGTTGGAGCCCAGGGACAGGTGGAAAAGCAGAGGAACACAATGTAGGCCGAAGCCTGAGAAAGTCGAAAGGGAACCTTTAACCCCCCCCCAAGGCGTTTGTAGCTGAAAGAGCCAGCTTGTGCAGCACAAAAGATGCAAAAGGAAAAGGTGGCTCTTTTCATCATGCTCCTTGCAAACACAGAACTAAACACTTATAAAATGTGTCCCCTGCAACCGTAAAACCGTCCCGGAGGTGGGACTTTCCTTCGTAATGTGACGCAGCCCAGCCGTCATTCCTACCCCCCCCGGCGCCGCGCACCGGCTCCTCAGCGTTGTTTTATTCCGTCAAGGAGCCTGCGCTGTTATGTTATCCCGTGGCCAGGCACACTTAGCGCTGCCCGTCTTCTGGCATCATTTGGTGTCTGGATGGCTGCGCCTGTGCGGCCGCGCTGGCAGAGAGCCCGCCTCGCAGTGTCTTCTGATTTAATCCCACTGGGGGCCTGGGATCCATGGACATGCGCACTGCATATCTGAACCTCCACCTCTCACTCATCTCCCTATGGCTTCTTCAGACTGTGCGGTGTCACGGCCGTGGCATGCTGTTAGGGACCAGCTGACACCGAACAGTCTGAAGAAGCCATAGGGAAATGAGTGAGAGGTGGAGGTTCAGATATGCACTGCGCATGTCCATGGATCCCAGGCCCCCAGTGGGATTAAATCAGAAGACACTGCGAGGCGGGCTCTCTGCCAGCGCGGCCGCACAGGCGCAGCCATCCAGACACCAAATGATGCCAGAAGACGGGCAGCGCTAAGTGTGCCTGGCCACGGGATAACATAACAGCGCAGGCTCCAGGACGGAATAAAACAACGCTGAGGAGCCGGTGCGCGGCGCCGGGGGGGTAGGAATGACGGCTGGGCTGCGTCACATTACGAAGTAAAGTCCCACCTCCGGGACGGTTTTACGGTATCAGTGGACACATTTTATAAGTGTTAAGTTCTGCGTGTGCAAGGAGCTAAACAAAAATAGCTACCTTTTCCTTGGGCAGCATTACTGCTGCACAAGGTGGCTCTTTCAGTAACAAACGCCTTGGGGGGGGGGGGACAGATTCCCTTACATTTCAGTTGTTGTGTCAGCGTGGCGGTCGCATGACACATTGCCGGCTACACAGCTGGGGATCAGCTGACATTACTGAAACCCAATAACACTGGGTCGTATGTTTTGACTGTGCAGACGGCACGTCTGAGCCTCAACTGGCGGTGTTGGAGCCCAGGAATTTAAGTTCAGGTGGTAGAAAGATGAACACAACAGGAGACCTGGATAACGTATACAGTGACCTAATTATTCAATCAGGAGGAGGAGTGGCAAATTCCGGCGAGATCCAGGCCTTGTTCATTTTCAGGAAAGTAAGCCGGTCAACGTTATCGGAGGATAGTCGCATGCGACGGTCAGTTAGTACACCACCTGCAGCACTAAAGACACGTTCCGATAATACACTGGCCGCAGGGCAAGACAGCACCTCCAATGCATACTGGCTTAGCTCTGGCCATGTATCCAGCTTTGAGACCCAAAACTTGAAAGGGGAAGAGCCGTCTGGGAGTACAGCAAGAGGGCAAGACATGTAGTCTGTCACCATCTGACGGAACCGTTGCCTCCTGCTGACTGGAGCCGTCTGTGATGGTGTAGACTTTTGTGGCGGGCACAGAAAACTGTGCCACAGTTCGGCCATACTGGTCTTGCCTTGGGCAGAGGCACTGCTTCTGCTCCCTCTTTGTGCAGAGCCTCCACCACGGCCTGGACGCACTGAGCTGCTTTGGAATGCACTAGCAGCACTTCTCTCAGTTGGAATGGAGAAGATGATGGAATTGACCAGTGTGTCTTGGTACTCCCGCATTTTTCGCTCCCGGTTCAACGGTGTGATGAGGCTTTCTACGTTGTCCCGGTAGCGAGGATCGAGGAGGGTGAACACCCAATAATCAGACATGTTGAGAATGTGGGCGATGCGGCGGTCGTTTCTCAGGCACTGCAGCATGTAATCCACCATGTGCTGCAGACTGCCAACTGCCCAAGAAACGCTGTCCCCTGCTGGAGGCGTGATCTCTGCCCGCTCGTCATCACCCCACCCTCGCTGTACACACTGAGTACTGGACAATTGTGTAACTCCCTCCTCTGGACGGATGTCTTCCTCCTCCATTGACTCCTCCTCATCCTCCTCACAAACGGTCCCCTGCCTACGCGTTTGTGAGGAACCACGTGGCGCTGACTGTCCAGAAGATGATGGAAATGGTGAATCCTCATCCTCCACCTCTTCCACAACATCATCCCTTAGCGCTTGCAGTGATTTTTCAAGCAGGCAGATAAGGGGGACAGTCATGCTGACTAGTGCATCATCTGCACTCGCCATCCGCGTGGAATAATCAAAGGGACGCAAAACCTGGCAGACGTCATTCATAGTGGCCCACTCTGTGGTTGTGAAGTCTGTACGGCGCTGACTGCGACTTTTTTGCGCCTGAAGCAGCTGGTACTCCATTACAGCTTGCTGCTGCTCACACAACCGCTCCAACATATGTAACGTGGAATTCCACCTGGTAGGTAGGTCACATATGATGCGATGTTCCGGCAGGCGGTGTCGGCGCTGCAGAGCCGCAATGCGCGCTTTTGCCGTGCTGGAACGCCGCAAGTGAGCACACTCTAGGCGGACCTTGTGCAGCAGTGCATCAAGATCCGGATAGTCCCTCAAAAAGCTCTGCACGACCAAATTGAGCACATGTGCCAGACATGGGATGTGAGTGAGGTTGCCGAGGCCCAGAGCTGCCACCAGATTTCGGCCATTATCACACACTACCATGCCTGGCTGGAGATTCGCTGGCACAAACCACACATCGCTCTCCTGCTTGATGGCATTCCAGAGCTCCTGCGCTGTGTGGCTACGATTCCCCAAGAAAATTAATTTCAAGACGGCCTGTTGACGTTTGGCCACGGCTGTGCTCATGTCGGTCGTAACAGGTACACGTTCATCACGGGTCCATGTGGAGGTGGACTGTGACGGCTCCTGCAGCGATGATTCTGAGGAACTGGTGTAAGAGGAGGAGTCAATGCGTACAGAATGGATTCCTGCAATCCTTGGAGTGGGCAGGACACGTCCTGCGCCACTCGCACGGTCTGTACCCGGCTCAACGACATTAACCCAATGGGCAGTGAGGGAAAGGTATCGCCCCTGTCCATGTTGACTGGTCCACGCATCGGTGGTGAGGTGGACCTTGCTACTGACGGCGTTCAGTAGCGCGTGTTTTATGTGTCCCTCCACATGCTTCTGCAGGGCAGGGACGGCTTGCCTGCTGAAGTAAAAGCGGCTGGGCACTTTGTACTGTGGGACTGCCAATGACATGAAGTCACGGAAGCTGTCAGTCTCCACCAGCCTGAATGACAGCATTTCCAGTGACAGAAGTTTGGCAATGCCTGCAGTCAGAGCCTGTGCTCGTGGGTGGTTTGACGAGAAAGGCCGCCTTTTCTCCCATGCCTGTACTACCGATGGCTGTAGACTGGGCTGGGAGTGTGTGGATGACTGGGAAAGTGGCGCTGCGGGTGGAATTACAGCGGGTCTCTGGACAACAGGGGCAGAGGTTCTTCCACGGCGATCCTGGGAGGACGCCGAACCAGCTGCGTGTGAGGTAGAGGAAGAGGCAACACGAGCTGAAGAGGTGGTAGCTGCCGCTGTTGGTTGGCCTACCTCTTCAGTGTGTTTTTCTAACTCCGCCGGGTGCCTGTTGCGCACATGTTTCCACATGTTGGAGGTATTGAGGTTGCTGACATTTCGACCTCTTTTGACTTTTTGATGACACACGTTGCATCTGACATAGCAAATGTCATCTGCAACTGTGTCAAAAAAGGACCAGGCACTGCAAGTCTTGGGAGCGCCCTTTTTGGCTTTTGGAAGAGACATGCTCCTAACGGGTGCCAAAGCGGAGGCTGCAGGATCCGCAGTCTTCCCCCTCCCTCTCCCTCTTTGGGCCGTACGGGGAATCTCTTCCTCAGAGCTGCTCCCACCACCTTCCTGTCCCTCACGCCAAGATGGGTCGAGGACCTCATCATCTACACTACCCTCTGCCCCCAACTGCTCCTCCTGGGTAGTCTCAGCAGCAGAGCACGCACCAGTAAGTGGCACCTGAGTGTCATCATCAGCTGATGCGGCCTGCGATGTGGTGACCGGAGCCACTGGCCCACCCGCCTCTTCAGAGGAAGACAGAAAAAGCTGTTGGGCATCACTGCACCCTGCCTCTTCTTCCATTTCTCCAATGCTGCTTGGCTGGCCCCCTGTTTCCAAGCCAAGAGATTCAGAGAACAGAAGTAGAGACGGCTCCTGTCCTGGGCTCTCTGTCTGCCTGGGCAATTTGGCAGGTGGTGAAGAGACAGATGGCTGCTCTCCAGTGCTCTGTGTCTGAGAGGATGTGGCACTAATGGAAGTTGATGCATTAGCTGCCATCCATCCGACAACAGCTTCAATTTGTTCTTCACGCAGCAGCGGTGTACGGCGCTCGGACACAAAGCTTCGCATGAACGACTGTTGCCTGGTGAAAGTGGGTGCTGATGAGTCACCGGTGCCCGCAGCAGGCACAGAATCCCCACGTCCCCTCCCTGCTCCGCGACGGCTCCCACGCCCCCGTGCCTTACTCACTGCCTTCTTCATCTTGGTTGACTGATAAAGATAAGCAGAAAAGTACTAACGGATTTGTGTGCTTATTCCTGAGCAACTCCTCCTAACAGGTATAAGAAGCACTAATTATCTAAAGTGTGGACTAGACACAAATATGAGCTAATGTGGCCTACAGAAATGTAAAGTGGTGTAACTGGTGTGTTTGGTGAACTTTATTATTTATTTATTTTTTGGGGGCTGAACTGACAACAGATAGAGCTGCAGTCACACGGAGACCGTGCAGACAGACGTAAACGGCGCTACAAGGCCCAAAAACCCTCCTCTACTTTATCCTATGTAGTGTTTTTCCACAAATTAGCTGGAGACGGGTGGAAAGACACTAATAGGATTTTTTTGAATAAATTAGCAGCAGACTACACTATTTTGAAAAAAAAGAAAATTGATTTGGCGGTATGACGCAGTGAAAAACCCTGAGCTGGAGACAACCAGGCTATAGCTGCTCACAGATTACAGGGCGAGCTGCAGTCACACGGAGACCGTGCAGACAGCCGTAAACGGCGCTGCAAGGCCCAAAAACCCTCCTCTACTTTATCCTATGTAGTGTTTTTCCACAAATTAGCTGGAGACGGGTGGAAAGACACTAATAGGATTTTTTTAAATTAATTAGCAGCAGACTACACTACTTTGAAAAAAAAGAAAATTGATTTGGCGGTATGACGCAGTGAAAAACCCTGAGCTGGAGACAACCAGGCTATAGCTGCTCACAGATTACAGGGCGAGCTGCAGTCACACGGAGACCGTGCAGACAGCCGTAAACGGCGCTGCAAGGCCCAAAAACCCTCCTCTACTTTATCCTATGTAGTGTTTTTCCACAAATTAGCTGGAGACGGGTGGAAAGACACTAATAGGATTTTTTTAAATTAATTAGCAGCAGACTACACTACTTTGAAAAAAAAGAAAATTGATTTGGCGGTATGACGCAGTGAAAAACCCTGAGCTGGAGACAACCAGGCTACAGCTGCTCACAGATTACAGGGCGAGCTGCAGTCACACGGAGACCGTGCAGACAGCCGTAAACGGCGCTGCAAGGCCCAAAAACCCTCCTCTACTTTATCCTATGTAGTGTTTTTCCACAAATTAGCTGGAGACGGGTGGAAAGACACTAATAGGATTTTTTTAAATTAATTAGCAGCAGACTACACTACTTTGAAAAAAAAGAAAATTGATTTGGCGGTATGACGCAGTGAAAAACCCTGAGCTGGAGACAACCAGGCTACAGCTGCTCACAGATTACAGGGCGAGCTGCAGTCACACGGAGACCGTGCAGACAGCCGTAAACGGCGCTGCAAGGCCCAAAAACCCTCCTCTACTTTATCCTATGTAGTGTTTTTCCACAAATTAGCTGGAGACGGGTGGAAAGACACTAATAGGATTTTTTTGAATAAATTAGCAGCAGACTACACTACTTGGGAAAAAAAAAAAAAAAAGGAACAGTATGAGGCAATGAACCACCCTCCCTGAACTGAATACAACCAACTATGGATGGCCTATGTGGCTGCACTCAGACTGGAGACTGGGCTGCACTCACACACACACACACACAGACCCTGCAGATCGCTGTGAAAACAGCGCTACAAGGCAAAAGCAAGGTGAATAGTAGGTGAACACAGCGGTTGCTAAATTAGCCTTTGGAAAGCACAAAGAAGCAAATCGCTATCTCTAAACTGTCCCTCAGTCAGCAAACAGCGTCCTGTCACTAACTGAATTCACAGCAGAGTGATCGCAAAATGGCGCCAGCGACTTTTAAACTGCATCATGACATCATTACACCAGCCAATCACAGCCTTGCCAGTAGTTTCATGCCCTCCATGCTAAACAGGATGTGCCCACACTTGGAATCAATCTCATTGGCTGAATTTCTGCTTTTTGAATCTTAGAACTTCCGATTCCGGTATCCGATACGCGGCAAGTATCGGAATCCCGGTATCGGAATTCCGATACCGCAAGTATCGGCCGATACCCGATACTTGCGGTATCGGAATGCTCAACACTATTAGCGACACATTGCGACGGATTGCCACATGTCGCATCCGTCGTGTGACGGATGCGTCGTGCTTTGGTGGACCGTCGGCACAAAAAAAGCTACATGTAACTTTTTTGTGCGACGTGTCCGCCATTTCCGACCGCGCATGCGCGGCCGGAACTCCGCCCCCGCCTCCCCTCACAATGGGGCAGCGGATGCGTTAAAAAAACAGCATCCGCTGCACCCGTTGTGCGGCGCTTACAACGCTAGCGTCGGTACGTCGGCCTGGCACACTGCGATGGGCCGAGTACGACGCTAGTGTGAAAGTAGCCTTAGGCTTCTATCACACTTGCGTCGGTACGGGGCGGTCGCAATGCGTCGGCCCGAAGTACCGACGCACGTTGTGAAAATTGTGCACAACGTGGGCAGCGGATGCAGTTTTTCAATGCATCCGCTGCCCAGTCTATGTCCTGGGGAGGAGGGGGCAGAGTTACGGCCATGCATGCGCGGAAATGGCGGACGCGACGTACAAAAAAAAGGTTACATTGAACTTTTTTTGTGATGACGGGGCTAAAGTTATGGTTAGGGTTGGGGCTAAAGTTAGGGTTGGGGCTAAAGTTAGGGTTAGAGTTGGGATTAGGGTTTGGATTAGGGTTGGGATTAGGGTTATGTTTGGGATTAGGGTTAGGGGTGTGTTGGATTTAGGGTTTTGATTAGGGTTATGGTTAGGGTTGAGATTAGGGCTGTTTTGGGGTTAGGGCTGTGATTATCGTTAGGGTTGTGATTAGGATTATGGATCGGGTTAAGGATTAGGGTTAGGGGTGTGTTGGAGTTAGGGTTGGAGTTATAATTTGGGGGTTTCCACTGTTTAGGTACATCAGGGGGGTCTCCAAACACGACAGCCAATTTTGCGCTAAAAAAGTCAAATGGTGCTCCCTCCCTTCTGAGCTCTGCCGTGCGCCCAAACAGTGGTTTACCCCCACATATGGGGCATCAGCGTACTCGGGATAAATTGGACAACAACTGTTGGGGTCCAATTTCTCCTGTTACCCTTGTGAAAATAAAAACTTGGGGGCTAAAAATCTTTTTTGTGGGAAAAAAAAATATTTTTTTATTTTCACTACTCTGCATTATAAACTTCTGTGAAGCACTTGAGCATTCAAAGTTCTCACCACATATCTAGATAAGTTCCTTAGGGGGTCTAGTTTCCAAAATTTCGTCACTTGTGGGGGGTTTCTACTGTTTAGGTACATCAGGGGCTCTGCAAACGCAACATAACACCCACAGACAATTCTATCAAAGTCTGAATTCCAAAATGGCGCTCCTTCTCTTCCGAGCTCTGCCGTGCGCCCAAACAGTGGTTTACCCCCACATATTGGGTACCAGCATACTCAGGACAAATTGGACAACAACTTTTTGGGGTCCAATTTCTCTTGTTACCCTTGTGAAAATAAAAATTTGGGGGCTAAAAAAATCTTTTTTGTGGGAAAAAAAAATATTTTTTTTTTTCACTACTATGCATTATAAACTTCTGCGAAGCACTTGGGCATTCAAAGTTCTCACCACATATCTAGATAAGTTCCTTAGGGGGTCTAGTTTCCAAAATTTGGTCACTTGTGGGGGGTTTCTACTGTTTAGGTACATCAGGGGCTCTGCAAACGCAACATAACACCCACAGACAATTCTATCAAAGTCTGAATTCCAAAATGGCGCTCCTTCTCTTCCGAGCTCTGCCGTGCGCCCAAACAGTGGTTTACCCCCACATATTGGGTACCAGCATACTCAGGACAAATTGGACAACAACTTTTGGGGTCCAATTTCTCTTGTTACCCTTGTGAAAATAAAACTTTGGGCGCTAAAAAAATCTTTGTGGGAAAAAAAAATATTTTTTATTTTCACTACTATGCATTATAAACTTCTGTGAAGCACTTGGGCATTCAAAGTTCTCACCACATATCTAGATAAGTTCCTTGGGGGGTCTATTTTCCAAAATGGGGTCACTTGTTGGGAGTTTCTACTGTTTAGGTACATTAGGGGTCTGCAAACGCAACATAACGCCCGCAGACAATTCTATCAAAGTCTGCATTCCAAAATGGCGCTCCTTCCCTTCCGAGCTCTGCCGTGCACCCAAGCAGTGGTTTACCCCCACATATGGGGTACCAGCATACTCAGGACAAATTGGACAACAAGTTTTGGGGTCCAATTTCTCTTGTTACCCTTGTGAAAATAAAAACTTGGGGGCTAAAAAATCTTTATTGTTAAAAAAAATATATTTTTTATTTTCACGACTCTGCATTATAAACTTCTGTGATGCACTTGGGCATTCAAAGTTCTCACTACACATCTAGATAAGTTCCATGGGGGGTCTAGTTTCCAAAATGGGGTCACTTTTGGGGGTTTTCTACTGTTTAGGCACATCAGGGGCTCTCCAAACGCGACATGGCGTCCGATCTCAATTCCAGTCAATTTTGCATTGAAAAGTCAAATGGCGCTCCTTTGCTTCCGAGCTCAGCCATGCACCCAAACAGTGGTTTACCCCCACATACGGGGTGTTGGCGTACTCAAGACAAATTGTACAACAACTTCTGGTGTCCATTTTCTCCTGTTACCCTTGGTAAAATAAAAATTTGGAGGCAAAAAGATCATTTTTGTAGAAAAAATGCAATTTTTTTATTTTCACGGCTCTACGTTATAAACTTCTGTGAAGCACCTGGGGGTTTAAAGTGCTCACCACACATCTAGATAAGTTCCTTAAGGGGTCTAGTTTCCAAAATGGTGTCATTTGTGGGGGGTCTCCACTGTTTAGGCACATCAGCGGCTCTCCAAACGTGACATGGCGTCCGATCTCAATTCCAGCCAATTCTACATTGAAAAAGTAAAACGACACTCCTTCTCTTCCAAGCTCTGCGGTGCGCCCAAACAGTGGTTTACCCCCACATATGGGGTATTGACGTACTCAGGAGAAATTGCATAACAACTTTTGTGGTCTAATTTCTCCTGTTACCCTTGTGAAAATAAGAATTTGTGGGCGAAAAAAATCATTTTTGTGAAAACAAATGCGATTTTTTATTTTCATGGCTCTACGTTATAAACTTCTGTGAAGCACTTGGGGGTTCAAAGTGCTCACCACACATCTAGATAAGTTCCTTAAGGGGTCTAGTTTCCAAAATGGTATCACTTGTGGGGGTTTCCACTGTTTAGGCACATTAGGGGCCCCCGAAACGAGACATGGCGTCTGATCTCAATTCCAGCCAATTCTGCATTGAAACAGTCAAACGGTGCTCCTTCAATTCCAAGCTCTGCGGTGCGCCCAAACAGTGGTTTACCTCCACATATGGGGTATCGGCGTACTCAGGAAAAATTGCACAACAAAATTTGTGGTTAAATTTCTGTTTTTACACTTGTGAAAATTAAAAAAAATGGTTCTGAAGTAAAATGTTTGCAAAAAAAAGTTAAATGTTCATTTTTTTCTTCCACATTGTTTCAGTTCCTGTGAAGTACGTAAAGGGTTAATAAACTTCTTGAATGTGGTTTTGAGCAGCTTGAGGGGTGCAGTTTTTAGAATGGTGTCACACTTGGTTATTTTCTATCATATAGACCCCTCAAAATGACTTCAAATGAGATGTGGTCCCTAAAAAAAAATGGTGTTGTAAAAATGAGAAATTGCTGGTCAACTTTTAACCCTTATAACTCCCTAACAAAAAAAAAAATTGTTTCCAAAATTGTGCTAATGTAAAGTAGACATGTGGTAAATGTTATTTATTAACTTTTTTTGTGACATATCTCTCGGATTTAAGGGCATAAAAATACAAAGTTTGAAAATTGCAAAATTTTAAAAATTTTCGCCATATTTCCATTTTTTTCGTAAATAATCACAAGTAATATCGAAGAAATGTTACCAGTATCTTGAAGTACAATATGTCACGAAAAAAAAATCTCAGAATCAGTGGGATCCGATAAAGCGTTCCAGAGTTATAACCTCTTAAAGTGACACTGGTCAGAATTGTAAAAATTGGCTCGGTCATTAAGTACCAAATTGGCTCTGTCACTAAGGGGTTAATCTAAAATGAAGACACATTTGTGCGACTTTGGAAAGAAGCAAACGTGTGATGGGCAGCAGGCAACGGAGGTTGCAGACGTCCTGGAACAGGTTACTAGTGAGACATGTATTATGTTTCTATTTAAAAACCTTTCTCTGGCCCTCTGAAGTTAAGCAAATTTGCTTCTGCAGCTGCCAGCTTATGCTGAATTAATGCAGCGTAAATTGCAAAAAAAAATCAACATAATAAATTACAAAAAATCAGCATACTAGAGAACACAAATTTTTGTAAAATCTGTGGAAAATTCAATTCCACTTGAATAAGTTTGCTTAAATGTAGTTACTAGGATGTGTTATCATATTTTAGTTGATCTTAGATAAAGCAAATGACTATCATTTCAATTGTAATCACTAGTATTACAACATATTTATTTTATGTGTCAGGTACAGAGGAATTCATCCTTTAATTGTTGGATATACACTAACATTTTTAAAGTTTACAAAAACACAGCCAATAATTACAAGGTACTTGTATTATTTATGCCAAATAAGGTATAATCCATCTAAACATAACAAGCCAATTGGAGCTTTTTATTTCCTTGGGGAAAAAAAGCATAAACAGTATATTAGCAGCTGGTGCCAAACTAGTAGAAGGTATATTACTAACTATTCAACCACTTTTTCATTAGATTTTGCTGTTAAAAAATGTATTCCTTACATCAGCACTCAACATTTATGTGTGCAGGTCACTTGCTTTTGAAAATTTAAGGTTTATTGTAATGAGGATTATTATCTATCTTTATTTGGATTGGAATCAGCAACTTCTAGCGGAGCACAGTTGCAGGAGTGGTAGCTGTTCAACAAAGTCCATCTCCAGATTTGCCAGAGTAGACAGGTCATTGATAAGAAATGTAAAGAGTATGTATATAAAGAAATGTATATAGTAAAGAGATTACAAGTTGCTTGAGCACAAAAGAAATATGTGTGACTACTGACACATTTATCACGAGACCTTATAAAAAGGTTTATAATGTGACACAGCTATATTCAGCTGCACTGCCCTTTCCTCCACACTGTGTCATGCAGGAGGTTAGACCAGGAGATCAGATCTGTACATTATATCTCACATGGAGAAATCCTCAAGGGTTGCTGCTTGCTTATGATTGGTCAGCATCATACCAGAGGGGAAGTTATATACTCCAGTGAAAACTGTGTGTTACCATCTACCTGGAGTTAAAGTTAACTCCTTAGATGCCAAATAATTCAGCTGCTAACATGTCTGCAACAGAGAGGCAAAATTTAAAAAAAAATGTTTTATTCCTCTCTACACATTTTAAGTCCAGTTCAACGTGAAAAAAAGTGTAAAATTTCTCTTTAACCCATTACTTGCCAAATTAAAATTTTACAAGTACAGATTTTTCAGAAAAGGGCGTCCCAATATTCAGTTAAAAATTACAATTACATGATTTCCTATTTTGAAAACATTCATTTTACAAACACAACACAAAAAATTGGACCTAATTATAAAAATTATAAAATCTTAGTTGCTAGAAGCTAAAGATTAGGGGTCCCAAAAAAAGGACATTGGTAGATAATGGGTTAAATAATAATAATAATAATAATCTTTATTTATATAGCGCCAACATATTCCGCAGCGCTTTACAGTTTAACACTTTCATACACAACAGTCATAGGTAACAATGTTAACAATACAGTAATAAAGCAAAAATAAGACAAAATAAGATGACCCTGCTCGTGAGAGCTTACAATCTACAATGAGGTGGGGAGATACAAAGCACAGGTGTGTATTTACAATGGTGTATTTACAGTGATGGTCCATCCATCTTCCGGGGGTGGGGGTAGATGGAAGTAGTGAATGGGTTACACACGCACAAAAACATAAAATGAGTTTGATTAGGGAACGTGATAGGCCGCTCTGAACAAATGTGTTTTTAGCGAGCGCCTAAAGCTATGCAAGTTGTGGATGGTCCTAATGTCTTGGGGTAGAGCATTCCAGAGGATTGGCGCAGCACGGGAGAAGTCTTGGAGTCGGGAGTGGGAGGTACAGATTAGTGCAGAGGTTAGTCGAAAGTCATTTGCAGAGCGCAGAGGTCGGTTAGGCCGATAGACAGAAATGAGGGAGGAGATGTAAGGGGGTGCCGCACTATGGAGAGCTTTGTGGGTGAGAACAAGTACTTTGAATTGTATCCTGTAACGAATGGGCAGCCAGTGTAACGACTGCAGAAGAGTGGACACGTCCGAGTAACGATTAGCCAGATGGACGACCCTGGCTGCTGCATTAAGGATAGACTGGAGAGGGGAAAGTCGAGTGAGGGGGAGGCCAATTAATAGAGCATTACAGTAGTCCAGACGGGAGTGGATTAGGGCGACAGTGAGAGTTTTTGTTGTCTCCATGGTGAGAAAAGGGCGGATTCTAGAGATGTTCTTTAGGTGTAAGAGGCACGAGCGGGCAAGACATTGTATGTGGGAGGTGAAGGAGAGATTGGAGTCAAACATAACACCCAGACAGCGTGCCTGCTGCCGGGGTGTTATGATGGTGCCACCCACGGAGAGGGAAATGTCAGATTTAGGGAGGTTAGTAGAAGGCGGGAGCAGAAGAAGTTCAGTTTTGGAGAGGTTGAGTTTCAGATAGAGAGCGGACATGATGTTGGAGACTGCAGACAGACAGTCAGTGGCGTTCTGTAGTACAGCGGGGGTAAGGTCAGGGGATGACGTGCATAGTTGTGTGTCATCAGCATAAAGATGGTACTGAAAACCAAATCTGCTGATGGTCTGTCCAATTGGGGCCGTGTAGAGGGAGAAGAGAAGGGGGCCAAGGACTGAGCCCTGGGGTACCCCGACAGTGAGAGGAAGAGGAGATGAAGTGGAGCCAGAGAACAGAACACTGAAGGAGCATTCAGAAAGGTAGGAGGAGAACCAGGAGAGAGCAGTGTCCTTAATGCCTAGTGACTGGAGCCTAGAGAGTAGGAGAGGGTGGTCAACAGTGTCGAAAGCTGCAGAAAGATCGAGGAGAATGAGCAGAGAGTGGTCACCGTTACATTTTGCTGTCAGAAGGTCATTGGTCACCTTGCTGAGTGCAGTTTCTGTCGAATGTAGGGCGCGGAAACCAGACTGTGAAAGGTCTAGAAGGGAATAGGTGGAGAGGTAACGGGTAAGGCGGGAGTAGACTAGGCGCTCCAGGAGTTTTGAGATGAAGAGGAGATTGGAGACTGGTCTGTAGTTATTTGTGCATGATGGGTCAAGGGTGGGTTTTTTTAGTAATGGAGTAATGATAGAGTGTTTGAAGGAGGAGGGAAAAATGCCAGAGGTAAGGGAGAGATTAAAAATTGTAGTTAGGTGAGTTGTGATGACTGGAGAGAGAGACTGGAGGAGGTGTGAGGGAATGGGGTCGGTGGTGCATGTAGTCGGACGAGAAGAGGAGAGGAGCTTGGAGACTTCTTCTTCTGTGATGGGATCAAATGTGGAGAGTGAGCCAGGGGAGATGTAGGGAGGGATGGGAGTCATTGCACTTGGTGTCTGGGAGCGGATTTCCTGACGGATATTGTCTATTTTCTCTATAAAGTGGGAGGCCAGGTCATCAGCACAAATGTCTGTGATAGGGTCTTGTGCTTTTGGCCTGAGGAGGGAGTGAAAGGTGTTAAAAAGTTTCTTGGGGTTGTTGGACAGTGAGGAGATCAGGGTGGTGTAGTAGGGCTGTTTGGCAAGGTGAAAGGCAGAGTTATAGGTCCTTAACATAAATTTGAAGTGTATGAAGTCTCCTGGTGTGCGAATTTTCCTCCATAAGCATTCAGCACACCTAGAGCATCGCTGGAGAAATCGGGTTTGCGATGTGAGCCAGGGCTGTTTCACTCTGTGTTTGGAGGTTCTGATGGTGAGGGGTGCTACTTGGTCTAGGGTGCTTCTAAGAGTGTCATTGTAGTGAAGTACTGCCAGATCAGGACAGGAAAAAGAGGAGATTGGGGACAGTGATGAATGTAAGGAGTCTGAAAGTGTATGAGGGTTAATGGCTTGTAGATTTCTGAGTGTGTGGTAGGTAGGAGAGTGCTGGGGTGGGCGAGGAGTTGTGAGTGTGAAGGAGAGAATGTTGTGGTCAGAGAGGGGAAGTGGTGAGTTATCTAGGTGGGAGATTGAACAGAGCCGGACAAAGACCAGGTCCAGGGTGTTACCGTCTTTGTGTGTTTCAGAGGTTGAGAGCTGTGAGAGGATGAGAGAAGTGGTTAGTGATAGAAGCTGGGATACAGATGTGGAAGTGGGGCTGTTGATGGGAATGTTGAAGTCTCCCAGTATAAGGGTTGGTAGTTCTGAGGACATGAAGTGCGGCAGCCAGGCTGAGAAGTGGTCCAGGAAGTGGGTGGGTGAGCCTGGGGGCCAGTATATGACCTGATATGATATACTCTGAGGGAGAGGGGACGAAAGAGCCTGATGGTGTGGACCTCAAAAGAAGGGAATGAGAGTGATGGAACTGGGGGTATAACCTGGAACGTGCATTGGGGGGACAAGAGTATGCCGACTCCACCACCAGGTCTGTTAGTGGGTCTTGGGGAATGGGAGAATTGTAGGCCACCATGGGAAATGGCAGCAGGGGAGACAGTGTCAGAGTCCTGGATCCAGGTTTCAGTGAGGGCCAATAGATTCAGAGAGTTGTTCAGAAAGTAGTTGTGCAGGAAAGGGAGCTTGTTACATACAGACCGTGGATTCCAAAGGGCACAATTGAAAGGGAGAGACGAGGAAGTGCAAGTAATATTAATAAGGTTAGTATGGCTTTGATATGAGGTAGTGTAGCGGTTGAGGTTGGGGGATGGGGGACCAGGGTTTGGGGATATGTCCCCCGAAATCAGTAGGAGTAACAAGATAAAAAGAAAATAGTTTTTTGAAGCGTTTGAAGTTTTTTTGTGCGGTGTGTTTGGGCAAGATGGGCTGAGGTTTTTCATGAAGGTGAGAAGTGCATGGGAGCTGTACATGGGAGATGGAAGCAGTGAGGGGCTGATGTATATGAGTCGTGGTGGAGGGGGGATTGGGCGGTGAAAGTGGATTGTAATGGAGCATAGGAGGATAGGAATGAAGCACATGGATAGAAGGGAGAACAGAGTGTGTGTTACCTGACTCCTGCCCTGACTAACTGCCATGAAATAACTGCGGTATCACAACGCTTATCTTCGTGATGCTTTGCTTCTGTGCCGCTTGTGTGCCCCCCACTTGCATACCCCCTTAAGGATGGTTCTACATTTATAGTCCAGACTGTGGGGTCAGAAGAGATGGATTGTGGGACCAGGGTGGGGATAATTTGGCAGCTGGGGCCAGCACACCAGGGGGTGATTAAATGATCAAACACATTGTGGCTGGCAACATCTATATGCTATGACACCTTCACAGAGATTGTATCTAGAGTGACCAGTCATGGATATACATCAAACAGCAAGTAAAACATACAGTGCAACAAATGAATTATACCAGTCATTATGCAGGCACATTAAAATATGTTGCTAGATACTAGAGTTGCAGATGACAGACAGGAGACAGCAAGCAGAGGGAGTGAATACCATTAGAGTCTATTGCAGCAGATGATACAGCTATCAGAGGTAGGAAGTTGCACCATTTGAATGAAATGCAGAGGACAGCAAGCAGAGGGAGTGAATACCATTAGAGTCTATTGCAGCAGATGATACAGCTATCAGAGGTAGGAATTTAAATGCACAGTTTGTTGTAAATATAGAATTTAGAAAAGTTTGGAAATATTAATCATATAATTATATGTTCTAGACTATGAAACTAAGGTCCTTTTAAAGAAGGACCTTTAAATAAGAAAAAAGTGACAACTAGTTAAGGCATTTAGGTAAAATGTCTAAATTTGTGCTGCAGATGCCTTTTAATGAAGTATGCTCCAAGCAGCCTTGCAATGAAAAGCTCAATATTATCATTTAACTACAGTAAATTTGCTAGCGATGTAAGAGAATCTGCTAAAATTGGAGTGAGCACAGCCACTAAAATTTGTTAAGGAAATTCAATTTGCCTCAATTCATTTGATGCAATTAGATTGTGTTTTAATATGACCTGTAGACCTCTCCAAATCCTATAGCATAATAAACATTGGTTACAAAAAATATACTTGTCTCACTCCTTTCCACCCAAGTCTGGGCTCCGGTGTTTACTCATTTTCTCCTGGAACCTTTGGGCAGTCTGTGATGACTGGGCATCAAAACGTTATAAAGTCACTGGGTGACATCACAAGATGCATCTCCAACATCACAAGCTGCATCGCCATGATGTTATGATCTCACGACAGACTTGTATGTGGCCTAATTAAGACAAGGTGGGACAAAACAACTGAAATAGAGAGGAACTATGTAGTAGGACAGATGATGGCAGTGATGAGGGAAAAAGAGAGGCAAGAGAGGCAAGTGTAGTTTTTCAACTCTTTTCGGGCCCTGTAGAATTCAGTAAAATAACGTCCTGTTGGCAGTCATTTTACTGTACCAGCACAAAACAAATCACCAAAAATTTAGATTTTCCTTAAACGGCAAAAGTTTAGAAATGTACATTAAAATTGATTTGTTTCAAATGATTTCACCCACCTCAAGTTATTATTACCATATATTAAGTGTCAGAGTGTGAAAAATAAAAGCATTAGAGTCATATGACTTTCTTACAGACTTAACAGGTCTATATATCTCATAGCCACATTCCTGCCTTAACCTATTTGTGTCAATGGGCAACCTGGGAAGCCTCTTGTACTAGTGATATCTGACTATGGCAATAATGCAAACAACTAAAATGGTTCCCGTAAGTCTGAGATGCATGTTACAAGTGGTATGCGTCTTCAGATGTTTACACACACCACTATGCACAAACAGAATACATCTACATAAACAAATTTGTAATTAAACGGGGCAAAAAAATATAAACACAAAATAGATCAAATTATTTATTAGATTAAAAAATGTATATCTTAGAGACCAAGTACTAAACTAACCACCCATCTAAAAAATAAAACTTATTTTGCAAAATGAACACCTACAAATAAATAATAAAATCTAGAATATCAAGCTTACAAAAAAAAATCAAATAAAATTGATTACACTACCATATGAATAATAATATAATAGCAAGCAACATAGAAAAGCATAAGGCTGTATTATACTGTGTTAACTTAGTTTATTTAGACCTCAAAACAATACTCTTATGAAATTAAGACATTAGACAAGGAATTATGGCATAAGATGTGTATCCACAGCAATCAATCAATATTGTCTTTTATTTGACTCACTATGCCACTTAGTATGCATGATCTGTTTATATTGACCCTAAAATTTCATTATCTGTAAAGATGATCCATGCTTCATCATCTCTAAACATATAGAAATCTTCTAGAATCTTCTACCCATGGGAACAAATGATTACATGATACTGTGCTTTAATTTCCCAAGACTCTTATAACCTGACCCAATAAAAGAGAATTTCCGATATTACCAGTATTTCAATTTTGTTCTCCATCTCTACTCTCCATTGAACAAACAAGCACCCGCAAATTACATTTCTGTCAGTTCATGGAAGAATAGAGTTTTTTGAAAACCAGCATTTTCTTTTTGATTATAACATTTCATATAATTGGGTGATTTCATATAAGGATGTGTAATACCCAGCAGTGGCCATTACACAGTTAAAAGCTTCACAACTGCTACCATCTAGCCATTGTCAAAACTGAGAATAGGTGAATGGTGGTAGGCCAGGTGCCGGATCTAGTATTGATGACCTATCCATCTGAAAGGTCACCAAAATAATAGTAGTGGAGCAACCCTTTAACAGCAACTATCTATCATACAAAGTGTGCACGCAGGGGAGATTTTGCTCTTTCTATTTGGACAGTCATTTTCTTATTCAAATTCCTATAACACGGCACCTTAATACAGATGCCAGATTTTGGAGGTGTAATTGATTATTATTTCTTATTTTTTAAAGTTTTGGGAAGTGGGTTGAATTTTGTTTAATAGAAAAACAAATTTTAAAAAGTAGACATGTCTGTTTTTGTACTCTGTATCGTTAAGTCCAATTTGACAACCATACACACCACACCTATACCATGGCCTGCAGCCGCATTTTGGTTTCTGTGTATGTACCTAATCTAGTTTTTCTTGTCGCATCCTTTTCAGCAGTGGGTTGGGACAATTATGGGAATGGTAATGGAATGCATAAAATGATTAAGAATAAAAGAGCCACTTCCAACCATCTGGTCAGTGCAACCAAACATAAGTTACAATTGTTATTAACACTTTCAGAAGAGGGTAGTAACATATACCGTGGTATGAGAAAGTATTCACCCCCTTTGACCTGTATTTAAGTATTTTTATAATCCAATACGCCTGTGATGTATCAGCACAAAATAGTCTAAGTTGGTGAAGTGAGAAAAATATAGGTATAAATTAAATTTATGGGATCAAATAACTAAATTTGTCATGTACATATGAATTCACTCTTTTTACTATGAAGCTCCTAAAAGTTTCTGGTGTAAGCAATTATTCACCAAATTATAGTCAAGCTAGTGTATGTACAGTAATACCCAATTCACCGAATTACAAACTACGTTCAAATAGTCATATAGTCATAATAAAACATCACTTTTATTTTAAACCTTGCAGAGTACATCTACCCTGCAGCTGTCTCTGCGCCATCTGTAGGACAAAAAATAATTTTACTGTACCTCTGTGTATATAAGAGTAATGTGCGGAAAAAATAATTCTACTATCCAGTCATATCTTTGCCATTTTTTGGTACAAATTATAGTACACTGCAGCCATTTATTTTCCATTTGTAGGACAAGCAAATAATTTTACTGTACCATTGTGTTTGTATGAATAGTGGACTTCCTTGGCCGCTGGACGCACGCCGACACTATCTCCATTACAGCTAATTATGCTGTTTTCCTTTATAAGCACACTTGCTTGGCATTTCCTATGTACAGTTTTGATCGACTACAGACTTTCTTGAGAAAGGCAGGTTTTGCCGAAACGTTGGAAACTGTGATGTCTGTTGGTCTATAGTCGGCTGTTTATTAATAAATCTACTTTTTCAAAGCTAAAGACATTGAGGACTTACTGAGTGCCAAAGGTTATCTTTCTCTATACACCACAATATCTGGCACTACCATCTTATATGGTCTGTATGAACAGGAGGCAGCATTACAACAAAATGGGGAAAGAGTACCTGTCCACATGTCTCCACATAATAACAGACGGGTCAGCCCATTTCACTTCTGAATCTCCAAATTGTACACATGGCCTGAACATACCCTTTATACCTTGGAGGTGCTTGCCTGCCCTGCAACAAATATAATGTCAGAAAGTGTGTTTACCACACTAGGAGGTGTGATCACAAACAATCACATCCGCCTGCCAACATCCAAAGTGGGGAAGCTAACATTTCTTAAAATGAACCAGGTGTGGATCCCACAGAACTTGTCCACACCTTTGGGTGACAAAAGAACTATACCAGCCACACACAACAAGTATTCATCTCTATTTGCCTTTCGTTTAATTTGGGTGCCTCCCATGCAAAAAGTAAATAAACAAATTAAAAAAACACTGAAGAAAAGTAAAAAAAACAGCGTTGGATTACTCCTCCTTTGCCTCTTCCACTTTTTTAAGTGTTTTTTTGGTGTGCTCAAATACTATGTTCGATTCGCCATGGTTGCATATCCCAAGGCTGTTGAACAGCCGCAACACATACAGGGATTGCCTATCAAACAGGCAATGCCTGCATGTGTTGCGGCTGACAAACAATCGTGAGACATGCGGCCATGTCGACTCAAACATAGTATTTGAGAACGCCGAAGAAATGTGCTCGGATAAGATAAGGGCCCAAATACACACTTGTGTAATGGTTATGCATGTGACAGATCTTGGGTGTACAAGTCAGAGCAATATTCAAGTGCCCATATTATACTGTGGGAAATTGGAGTCACGTACTGTACCTTTGGGTCCCTCTAATTCTATACAGAGGTGCACAGAATTTTTCTCTTAGATATTGATATGTAACGGCAATGAATAAAATATGACTTGTTCCAATATTATGCATATTATGATTTATTTATTCGAGGAGAAAATATTGAATCTAATTAATACATGTTAGGCTGGAGTCTCACTTAACGTATAAAAATCGGTCTGATTTTGACGGTCGAGAATCGCACCAATGTTCTCCTTATGTAATCCGTTTGCAATGCGATCATGTGATTTCCTCGCATCTACTGTATGTATCCGTGTGACATCTGTATGGCATCTGGATGACATGCGTATTTCTCAATGCTTTTCCCCATTGAATTTAATGGCTCAAGAGGCTGAAATGAGGAAAATGCTTGCGTAATTCTTGCAAGTCACACTGATGGTCCGTGTGGTGTGCGATTTTTTTCTCACACCCATAGACTTGCATTGGTGTCAATGAAGGGAGCTGCCCCATAGATTAACAGCGGTCCGAGTGCTATGCGATGTTTTCTTGCATAGCACTCGTCCATATTCATCTCTAGTGTGACTCCGTCCTTAGAATGAGTTTCAGAGTGCCTACAGCAATACATCTTAGTAACACAGCTAAGGACTCTAAAGGCCTTGTGGTCATGTACAGGAAAGGCAATATTATGAGCAGTGCAGATGCTGAAGCAGTTGTCTAATACCTGCAAAGTCTGATGCATAAATGTAATAAATTAGAATCAAGTCCATATTCAAGTCTTTTTAGAATTTTTTACGTTATTGGCCAAAATGAGATGGAACATTATATTTCAGACTGTAAATAATTTTAGGTTTCTTTAATAGAGATTAAGCACAAATTGAAGATAGATATGCAGCGCCCCAGATTCCTGGTCGTTGCAGTACTGATGCTCCGCCGCTAAGGGGGGCTATGGTACATCTGATGGCACTGAAGGAGTTCACCTGACCAGGTATCACAGACACCAATACACTTCACAGTCTGGCCTCCAGGGGGAGCTAAGGGTGCTATGTATTAGGCCACTCCTCACAATCTGGTAAAACTGGGGGTTAGATAGGAAGTTAGACAGAAGCTGACTGGGTTGGAACCAGGCAACATCCTGTGGCAGAGGGTGTTGCAGGGGAAGATTCAGGGGGGTCCCTCTCAGGGGTGGGATCCTGACAGAGGCCTAGCGAACAGAAAGAATGTTATGGGACTGCGCCTGCACTTGATTGCGGCGGTACCCCAAGAAAGGACAAGAAGCGAGGTTTATTGTGCTGAGTGAGAAACGAGATCAACGCAACAAGGAGAAACACCAGTAGGAGTCGTGCTGTAAGACGAGGCAAAATCCTACTGAGGCGTGCAGCCAGTGACCGGAAACGCCGAGGAAGTATTGAGCTCCAGGCCTTACTTCAAACCTTACAGCAGGACAGTCAGTTCTAAGCGGGCTGTCTCACCCAAAATCACCTAAGCAGACACAGGGGGCAACATTTGGAGAGGGGCGACTCTAGCATCCCGGAACACCTCTGAGCCTACCCGTCATACCGGTGCGTCCTAGCCATATCATCTGGGGGACGAAGAAGAACATCATAATCGAGTTGTGAGGGAACTTCAGAAACAGACACAACAGTTGTGAGGACTATCCCGTAAGCACAGCAGGGAAGGACTACAACACACAAGCGCTAGAAGGTAGGCACAGATTTCCACCTGCAAAGGGAACTCTGGAGGTGCCATTGGACTGGCCGGACTCAGGTAGCCCGGTTAACCGTATTCCATACTGAGGATCCTGAAGCTTTCAGTAAAGAGGTAAAGAAACTGCAACCTGGTGTCCTCATTATTCACCGCGACCTGCACCACACCACGACATCATCACATTCTCAACTTTCACTGGACGCCCCTCAGCAGGGTCACAGACCGGGCCTAGCCATCGTGACAACCCCAGACCTGAGACACAGAGGCCCGGTACCGGGTGCCCCTCAGCCCTGCGGCAGTGGGGGCGCTCCAACTTGGCGTCACGAACAGGATCTACTTAAGCCTGAAGAATCAGGTCATGTGTGCCTTGGAACTGTGATTTATTGTACTTGGACTGTGACTTATTGCAAAGACTGTGCATTGTTATTGCCGCCCGAAGTTCCTGCCAAAAACCGCCGCCATTACAGCGCTGAGGGGAGCGCAGGAGGAGAAGAGGGGCGTGGAGTAGGCGTGGATCAGCTAAAGAACGCGAAAGACAATGGCCGCCCATTCTAAACATTTTTGCATCCTGAGGACGTGTCTGTCAGCAGCCGAGGTCCGCCTTCTCATCCTCTTTGGAGGGTGGAGACCATGGAGACGGGGCCGCCCATGAAAGAGACCGTGGGAAGAAGACACTGGAGGGGAAGCAAAGATGGCGACGCCGGGAGCACTGCGCGGGGACGACCCGACCCAGCATAAGGCTGCACCACCCGACACAGCCCCAGATGCGCCATCGTTGCTGGGACTGGCCCTTATGGAGCTACCGATGGGCAGACCCAACTGGCCGCCGTCTGAGGAGTGTGTGGCCGCAGCCGAGGCCTGGCAGATAACACGCCGCCGGGAGGCCGATGCCCGTGCTATCGCTCGGCTGGGCCAACCCACGGAAGTCCGCCTGTCTCCGGTGTCCCCCGCTTCCCTCATCCCGACCGCGGAGGAGTGCGAGCTGCAGGCACAGGGCCTGAGGATCCTGCCGGAGGCCGAACACCTGCGGCGCCTGATGGTGGCGTGGCGAAACAGACCCCAACCCGCGGCCCAGGTCTACCTGACGGGCGTTGAGGAGGCCGCCTCCTGCTCAGCCAGAAACTGAGTAAGCAAGAATGCTTCATCACTTGTATATAGTTAACTGTCCGTCTTTCTATGTATCTTCTTGCTGCTACAACCCGATTAGGGTTAACTCTTAAAGGGATCCCTTAGTTTACCCGGGATCCCTATTTTTGCCTTTTTGCTTTTGTTTCTTGTTCATCATTGTTGAAAAGAACTGCTGGATCATGAACACTGCATGATTACAAACTTATTGTAAATAGTTTGCACCTTCTTAAAGGTGCCCTCTACTGGTTTTACAAAGAAAAGGAATCTTTGCGAAGAAACTGTTCTTGGAAACAGCACCGGAGTCCTTGCTGTATACGAACTTGCAGCTTGAGAAGTTGCACTACCTCCGAGAGACTTGGTCCCCTCTTAAAGGGGACGTTCACCAATAGCACTTAAAGTCGAATAATGCTTACATGTAGAAGTTATATGTAGTTAGCTAGTTAATTGTAAGAAATGTTTAATAATGTGTTAGAGAATGAGGACAGGAAGTGAACCCGTACAGGGTTAGTCGGTGAGTCCTCCTAGGAGCCGTACAGAGATGGCTCAGCGATCCTAAACTGAGAGAAGGTTGATAAGTTCTATACTGTGTATAGTAGCAGAAAGGCAGTAGGCCCGGATGAGGAATGGGGCAGTCCTGCAAGAGAGCGAGAGGCAGTAGGCCTGGGGCAGATAGACAGGCGGTCCTGCAGATGTAAAGGTGGAAAATGTAGAAAAGTTGTTTAGCCTTATAGCGTTTTATAAGAAGGTCTTTAGTGGATCCAGCGTATACGTCCTTAAAGGCAATGTTAAATTATTGTTCAGAAATTGCACAAAGTAGAATACCCGGTTGGGTAAGAGAAGTTATTTATAGTATGTTATTTAAAATATTTAACCATGTTTGTAACGTTCAAGTGTCCTCACCTCCCTTAAAGGGAAGCTCTGTTCAAATTTACTTGTTATTGCATTTCAAAAATTGTATGTCTTTTTGCTGACATGTATTGTTGTTTTCTTACCAGTCCAGGAGTACTGGATTTAACCGGGGGGAGTGCAGCGCCCCAGAGTCCTGGTCATTGCAGTACTGATGCTCCTTCCCTAAGGGGGCTATGGTACGTCTGATGGCACTGAAGGAGTTCACCTGACCAGGTATCACAGACACCAATACACTTCACAGTCTGGCCTCCAGGGGGAGCTAAGGGTGCTATGTATTAGGCCACTCCTCACAATCTGGTAAAACTGGGGGTTAGATAGGAAGTTAGTCAGAAGCTGACTGGGTTGGAACCAGGCAACATCCTGTGGCAGAGGGTGTTGCAGGGGAAGATTCAGGGGGGTCCCTCTCAGGGGTGGGATCCTGACAGAGGCCTAGCAAACAGAAAGAACGTTACGGGACCGCGCCTGCACTTCATTGCGGCGGTACCCCAAGAAAGGACAAGAAGCGAGGTTTATTGTGCTGAGTGAGAAACGAGATCAACGCAACAAGGAGAAACACCAGTAGGAGTCGTGCTGTAAGACGAGGCAACATCCTACTGAGGCGCGCAGCCGGCGGCCGGAAACGCCGAGGAAGTATTGAGCTCCAGGCCTTACTTCAAACCTACGGCAGGACAGTCAGTTCTAGGCGGGCTGTCTCACCCAAAATCACCTAAGCAGACACAGGGGGCAACATTTGGAGAGGGGCGACTCTAGGGTCCCGGAAGACCTCCGAGCCTACCCGTCATACTGGTGCTTCCTAGCCATTTCATCTGGGGGGCAAAGAAGAACATCATAATCGAGTTGTGAGGGAACTTCAGAAACAGACACAACAGTTGTGGGGACTATCCTGTAAGCACAGCAGGGGAGGACCACAACACACAAGCGCTAGAAGGTAGGCACAGATTTCCACCTGCAAAGGGAACTCTGGAGGTGCCATCGGACCGGCCGGACTCAGGTAGCCCGGTTAACCGTATTCCGGACTGAGGATCCTGAAGCCTTCAGTAAAGAGGTAAAGAGACTGCAACCTGGTGTCCTCGTTATTCACCGTGACCTGCACCACACCACGACATCATCACATTCTCAACTTTCACTGGACGCCCCTCAGCAGGGTCACGGACCGGGCCTAGCCACCGTGACAACCCCAGACCTG
Organism: Ranitomeya variabilis; assembly: GCF_051348905.1. Classification (NCBI taxonomy): domain Eukaryota; kingdom Metazoa; phylum Chordata; class Amphibia; order Anura; family Dendrobatidae; genus Ranitomeya; species Ranitomeya variabilis. Next base: position 528,555,031 of record NC_135237.1, on the reverse strand, counting down.
AGACACAGAGGCCCGGTACCGGGTGCCCCTCGGCCCTGCGGCAGTGGGGGCACTCCAACTATATAGATAGTTGGTTTTCAGATGATGGCTCTCAAGTTGTTGATGTTACATGACTACTAAAGCATATAGAGAACTAAAGTTTCGTAATGACCAGGTAACCATGTTGGAAAACACATCTCTAGAGCATGGCTTCTACATTATTTTCTACTGTTACCTTTCTAGACAGACCAAAATAATACCCAGACTTCAAACTCACCAAAGTAAATACCATGTTAAAATTAAAAATATTTATCTTTATTTGTCTCCTTAAACAAGAACTCCCATCAAAGTTCTTATCATCTTAATATATTGAAATCATCACATGATATAATGCTGTGTACTTACAATTGCTTATTTGACCTTTCTACGCAGCTAATTTTTCTCTTTTCTCAGATATATGTAAAAACAGGAAATTTATTTTCTCTGCATAAGTCAAATAATAAAGTATAATGAGGAATGGGATGTATCTACTCAGAAATCATAAAAAACCCAATATTTATTAGAATTGTATATAAAATGCCACCAACCTGTGGCTACACCAAAGAAAAACCCACACACACAGTGAAAAAACTAATGTTGAAGGCCAATGTATGTCCCCATAAAGATGTCTGTGCTGGTAACTACCTGGCTGTGGGGGTTGGCGCCTTAGGGGATACGTTCTGGCGCCCCCACTCCTCGTCGTCTATCCCTATAATCCTATGAGGCCCTACCGGTGGCTCCGGGTATCCCCTACCCACACAATAAATCTATGGGTGCCCCTAGAGACTAGACAGAGATCGACCTACAGATAGGGAGTACTAGGCCCCAACATTGTGAATTAAAACAATGAAAATACATGTAGTGGACTTATGATGGCACATAAATAAAATTGATTAGCCACAGCGGGCCGATGGTCGCCCAAACTGCTGTTAACAGCACCTGTTCATATATTGTGTAGATGCTGGCTTTTATAGACAGGCTAAATAATACGGTCAATTACCCCTCTCCCAGCCAGATAATGTCACACCAGGAACAGGCAAAGAATGGCGTACCCAAAAAGCAGATGATTTTATATAGCATACGCTGCTCCGACCATGCCTATACAGCGGTCCTTATTACTGCAATAACGATTAATAGAAAAAGTGGTTCTGGACCATAAATAATCTATTTAAAAAGCGAGGGCTCAGCGTCCCACTCGCTTACCAAGCCACAATCAGCATAGATGTATTAGACATGATGGTCCTCTAAAGACAAAACACTTTGTATTTCAATAAATAATTCAAAGTGTCATTGTGCATATTATTGCTGAAGCCCGATATACCACAGCACAGACACTTTTGTACTTCAATGAATCATTTAAAGTGTCATTGTGCATATTATTGCTAGAGCCCGATATACCACAGCACAGACCCTTTTGTGCTTAAATCAATCATTTAAAGTGTCATTGTACATATTATTGCTGGAGCCCGATATATCACAGCACAGGTACTTTTATGCTTCAATCAATTATTTAAAGTGCCATTGTGCATATTATTACTGGAGCCCGATATATCACAGCACAACAGCTGAATCAGTCAGTGTGGCTAATACTCATCGTTCCCTGAACGCAGTGCCATCTGCCACATCTCATATTCCGCCTCGACGCGTTTCGCCCCTTCGGCTCATCAGGAGGCCTGATAGTAGTGTCAAGTATCTCGTTGATGAAAGATGAGAATGAAAACTACGATGCATTACCTCAATTTATCCCTTCTGACGCCGGGTTTCCGCGCATACTAATACGTCCGGTTAATCAACCCGGATGTCATGCGCTGATACTTGTTGGTATAGAGGGATGAAGATGCCTTGCGGCGCACGCGCCAAGTGGAGCGCATAAAAGCGCCGCAACGTCATAATACTTCCGGTCAAATAACCCGGAATTCGTGCGCTGATGCAAGTTAGAAATGCCTTACTGCGCATGCGCAAGGTGGAGTGCATATGTGCCGCGCAGCTTGCGTATCAATCCTAGTGGCCCAGACTATGTGGATACTGCGCCTGCGTAAAGGTTATTTGCAGGATGCATATAGCAATAATTAGATTCAGTCCTTCGCACAGTTTCCAGCAGCCAATAGGCAATATCTATCAATCATACCTCTTAGTAAGCCCACTTAAGATGTATAAACCTAAAACATGGTCATATTTAAATCCAATGCCTGATGTTCACATATAATCAAAGGCAAAATACTTAGTTTGCTTATTGTATAGCCAATCCTTATGTCTAAATGCAAAGATAAATATGATAAACCAATAAATAAATAAATAAATAGGCGGACAGTACATGTAGGTGGAATTTATTCATCTAGATCCTTTGCATCATGATAAGTTGCTCCCAAATTTATGTATGGAAGATGCGGGTTTTAGAAACATAAATTTGGGAGCAACTTATCATGATGCAAAGGATCTAGATGAATAAATTCCACCTACATGTACTGTCCGCCTATTTATTTATTTATTTATTGGTTTATCATATTTATCTTTGCATTTAGACATAAGGATTGGCTATACAATAAGCATACTAAGTATTTTGCATTTGATTATATGTGAACATCAGGCATTGGATTTAAATATGACCATGTTTTAGGTTTATACATCTTAAGTGGGCTTACTAAGAGGTATGATTGATAGATATTGCCTATTGGCTGCTGGAAACTGTGCGAAGGACTGAATCTAATTATTGCTATATGCATCCTGCAAATAACCTTTACGCAGGCGCAGTATCCACATAGTCTGGGCCACTAGGATTGATACGCAAGCTGCGCGGCACATATGCACTCCACCTTGCGCATGCGCAGTAAGGCATTTCTAACTTGCATCAGCGCACGAATTCCGGGTTATTTGACCGGAAGTATTATGACGTTGCGGCGCTTTTATGCGCTCCACTTGGCGCGTGCGCCGCAAGGCATCTTCATCCCTCTATACCAACAAGTATCAGCGCATGACATCCGGGTTGATTAACCGGAAGTATTAGTATGCGCGGAAACCCGGCGTCAGAAGGGATAAATTGAGGTAATGCATCGTAGTTTTCATTCTCATCTTTCATCAACGAGATACTTGACACTACTATCAGGCCTCCTGATGAGCCGAAGGGGCGAAACGCGTCGAGGCGGAATATGAGATGTGGCAGATGGCACTGCGTTCAGGGAACGATGAGTATTAGCCACACTGACTGATTCAGCTGTTGTGCTGTGATATATCGGGCTCCAGTAATAATATGAACAATGGCACTTTAAATAATTGATTGAAGCATAAAAGTACCTGTGCTGTGATATATCGGGCTCCAGCAATAATATGTACAATGACACTTTAAATGATTGATTTAAGCACAAAAGGGTCTGTGCTGTGGTATATCGGGCTCTAGCAATAATATGCACAATGACACTTTAAATGATTCATTGAAGTACAAAAGTGTCTGTGCTGTGGTATATCGGGCTTCAGCAATAATATGCACAATGACACTTTGAATTATTTATTGAAATACAAAGTGTTTTGTCTTTAGAGGACCATCATGTCTAATACATCTATGCTGATTGTGGCTTGGTAAGCGAGTGGGACGCTGAGCCCTCGCTTTTTAAATAGATTATTTATGGTCCAGAACCACTTTTTCTATTAATCGTTATTGCAGTAATAAGGACCGCTGTATAGGCATGGTCGGAGCAGCGTATGCTGTATAAAATCATCTGCTTTTTGGGTACGCCATTCTTTGCCTGTTCCTGGTGTGACATTATCTGGCTGGGAGAGGGGTAATTGACCGTATTATTTAGCCTGTCTATAAAAGCCAGCATCTACACAATATATGAACAGGTGCTGTTAACAGCAGTTTGGGCGACCATCGGCCCGCTGTGGCTAATCAATTTTATTTATGTGCCATCATAAGTCCACTACATGTATTTTCATTGTTTTAATTCACAATGTTGGGGCCTAGTACTCCCTATCTGTAGGTCGATCTCTGTCTAGTCTCTAGGGGCACCAATAGATTTATTGTGTGGGTAGGGGATACCCGGAGCCACCGGTAGGGCCTCATAGGATTATAGGGATAGACGACGAGGAGTGGGGGCGCCAGAACGTATCCCCTAAGGCGCCAACCCCCACAGCCAGGTAGTTACCAGCACAGACATCTTTATAGGGACATACATTGGCCTTCAACATTAGTTTTTTCACTGTGTGTGTGGGTTTTTCTTTGGTGTAGCCACAGGTTGGTGGCATTTTATATACAATTCTAATAAACTCTGCATAAGTCATCCACCTTTTCATCTCTTGACCCAGCTGCTCAGCTCCTCCTCTTTCCATGGACGTTGCAGTAATGAATTATGCATAAAAAAGACTTCCTTTTTCTGCGTAAAGCTTAGAAAGATTCAGCTAGTCAGTTTTAACTTATGTGATATCATAGACCTAATGAAAAAGAGAAGAATTAACTGGACAGAAGAACAATGTGAGCAATTGTAAGTACACAGTGCTATATAATATGATGACTGCAATATATTAATAGAATAAACATTTTGATGGAAATGTTTCTTTAAAGCAATGTTCCCACTTAATGAAAACTTGTGCCCAAATGCTTTTATACATATAAAGTAACAAGCACAGATAAATATTCACCATCTTTTTTCCCAGTGCCATCTCTCCTCCACTCAATGGATGTTGGCTTTAGTTGTTACATAATGATTAAGGTGCGCATCACTGCTGCAGCCAATCACTAAGCTCAGTGGCTTTTGCAGTCTTCAGAAACCTAGCTGCAGGGGTGATGCCAACGTTACGGCGTGATATGCACTGTTCTAGAACAATTTTTATGTTGGTGAACTTTTGGATTTTACTATGTGATCATTCACTATTAATACAAATAATGATTCTAATTCATAAAATCATTATCATAACTAACAAATGTTATCTAACCTGGTCATTACACAATCAAGGTTTGTCAGAGCTCAGCTGTGCACTTTATATTATTTATTAGGCTTCGTAAACATTATTTCCCTATGTCTTAGATGTCTTTGAATAATGACCTTCTGCTGCCCTGGAGCCATTCCAAAGCCATGAATGGATGACCCTTGAAATCTACTTTATCTTTAGAAACCAAACTCATTATCATAATTAAAGACTGTTCAGTAGAGCAAAACATTACCTGTGTCAAGATGGACCTAACAATCCTCGCTGAATATTTTTAACTCTTATCCTCAGTAACTGTGCTCGCTGATGATGGAACTGAAAAGATTTAACAGAAAGGGGAACTGAAATAAAAAATCTGAAAATGACTATCTTATACATGTTTCATTTCAATAATTACCAAATATAGTCTTTAGAAATAAAGAAGAAAAAAAATGTTTCACCGCAAATGTAAACATTCTAAACCACAGGTGTATTTATTAAAATTTGTGTTTATGAGTTTTGGAACTTCTTTTTTGGATCCAGTTGTATTTATGGGACTTGCATGATTTTTTGGTTAATATAAAAATTGAATTTTAGGTCTTATTTATTAAAACATTGCTCTACAGAACCATTGGCACTGCATGCACTGCCATTTGGTGCATGATGTAAATATAATTCTGTAAGGCAACAGATCTGTCTTTTGATGGAACAAGATATAAATTGATTCCTTCTTTATGCTTCAATATAAAATCAGACATTTACTGATTTTAGTTCTATATGGTTCCATAAAAGCCTGTAATCACCTTCTAGTCATAAGGTCATGAGTATTTATTTCAGCCAGTTTTTTATGTCTTTTATTTATTTTTTTTCTATTGAAGAAGTTGACATTTAGTCCTTATGCACATATGTAGCCCTTATTCTGGAAACAATGTTTCTCTGGAATATTATTTGCATATATTGGCATCTTATGGAACATGGTGTTAGGGCTAGCGGATTGCACCAAATCATTAGAAAGATAGAGTAAGGTGCGTTCGCAGCCCGGGGTCCACCATGCAGAGATGGAACCTGCTGCTAAGTAATGACGGACTATATGGTGGTACAATATGGATTCACACATGGGTTAACTTCACCCAGTATGAAGAAAGTGAACCCTGTTGCATCACAGGGCCACGGTACCGCACAAAGAGCGCAAGCAAGGAGTCACAGAACTTTACCCCTAGACTCGGGATTAGAGTACAACTAGACCTCTTGCGCTCGACACCGCAACTGGGGTGTCAGCGTAACCAAAATAATAATTTAGATGCACGGGAGTGCATGCGGTGCCGCTCTGGCGGATGCCACTAACAACCCAGGCTTGGGTAAGGAAAGCGCTGTAAAAGCGCACAGCGCCGCACTGGCGGTCACAGTAATCTGACGCTGTATTGTGTGTCACGTGCTGATGGCTAAGTCGGGTGCTAGATAGCAATCATCCACCTTACACGAGCAGTCATACACAAGGGAGGGGATAATTAATGAATGATTTCACACATCAACACACACACGTTTACAAGTGTACACTAGTGCATGGCTGTGCGGCTTTGCAAACCTTTTATAGCTGCAGCAAATACAGGACCTTCCCAGAAGGACCAATGAGAGGCTGCCACAGAAGTTGAGCACCTTCAGGACCTTTCTAGAGGACCAATGAGATTTGCTGCAGTATCTAAGCATGTGACCCTTGATCTCCAAGAGAGATCTTGCCCTGGGCATGCTCAGAAGGGGAAAAGCAAGACTTATTCCCAAAAATGTCTTCTCGCCGCTGCCTAGTACTGGCTATAATGGCAGAAGCTGGAAAGGCAGCAGTAACCCTTTGCACAGAGTCAGACTGAGCAAGATGTAGGAACAGACGTCTCCGCTGAGCAGACTCCACTGCGGCTGGAGAAGAATGGGAGACTGCAGCGGAGATGGTTCAAGATTCCCCCTGTGCAGAGGCGGAAACTCGACACCTAACACATGGCACATTTTCCCTGTGCCTCCACATGATATATAATATATATACACCAACATTTTGGTGCATATTTCCTGCATAATCATCTTATAGGTGATGTAAATTTAAGGCTCTACTGTCTCAATTCACTATATTTTTCAAATATTTTCAAATATTATGAATCATTGTAAAAAAAATCAGGCAAAAAATAATATACCATATTTTGCGTACTATAAGACTCACCGGACCATAAGACACAACCCAAATTTTGGAGAAGAAAAAAGTAAAATAAGGTTTTTAAATAAAATGATGGTGTGTCTTACAGTCTGATTTTACTGTGGCTTACTGGAGGAGTGGCTGTGATGGAGCAGGGCCACATGAGATAGGGTCACTGCTGCAGGAGGTTGGCGGTGGCAGGAGTGGGATGATGTTGTGGGCTCAGTTCTGGGAGGAGGTGGTGTCCCAGTGGTGCAAGGCTGCAGGCACTGGGCTTTTATAAAATGGGAGTCCCATTCCCATTAATTTCCTTGTGGTATGCTTCTGGAAAATGGCCACTGGAGGTGGCACATGCACAGATTGAGATCTTGAGTGCTGAGATCTCTGCTCACAAGATCTCAAAATGAGCAATTGTAAGTGAACAGTGCTGTATAATATGACGGCTGCAATATATTAAGAGGATAAACATTTTGGTGGAAATGCTTCTTTAAAGAAAGCATTGAGCTAGAGCTTTTTTTCTTTAGTAGTTTTCTTCTAATAGTTCTTTTGATCTCTGCAGCCCAGGAACACTATACTTGTTTTTCTGTCAGAATCTGATATATGGCTTCCTGCCTGGTTATGACCCCATTTTACTACCTGCTTATGTGTTTTCTTCAATTATATTTCCAAGTGAAAATTCTGCTTTTGGAATAAATACAATTGTGTCTTCACTCTTCTATTGAAGAATATTGATAAAATATAGAGCTTAATCTATAAAATTAGGAAGTGACTTAGAATTTTAGACTGTTTTACCATTTACAGGTTTTTTTGCTGCTTAAGAAACACTGCCCCTGAACTGCTTTAGCAAGCTTATAAATCAGATCACCAACCATACATAATTTATTTCAGTAGGTAACAGACTGTGCAGCTTAGCATACAAATACCTTCTGAAAAATGTGTCTGTGTGCTGCACACCAGACCAGCATATATATACAAGTGTACATGGTGTTGAGAAAAACTGGTGTTTATAGATCATTTTCTACTAATTAAAAATTGATTGTGTTCTGCTTGTATAAAAAAAATACCTTAATAAAATTGGACTGCTAAAATTGACTTCTTATTTGAGTTTTTTAATCAAATACTAACATGCATCATTTTCTAAAGGAACTAATATTTAAAGCAGGTGAAGACGAGCAAATTTTAATTTCGAGCGATATCTGACAAACATCAAATAGAAGTTGAAAAAGGTAAATCCAGCTTCAAAAATCCAATGTATATAAAAGTATCACATTTATTAGGTAAATTAAAAATAATGCAACAGCATGGTAGTCACAGTATCGGCTTGGGGAGATGATAGACAGACACGTTTCAGACTCTCAGGTCTTTAATTATTGACAATTATTGGATAGAAGCTGGACCAATGTTAGTCTATGTGGCTGGGCACATGCCAGATATTTTCCTTAAACCACAGCAGTCCACAGAACAAAATGCAGCATGCTCGAGTTTGATCCAATATTTGGATCGCACTCGACCATGAAAGTCAATGAGTCCATGGAAAAAAATCAGACTATACTCGCATGACAGCTGAGTGTATTCCGATTTCTGGACACTGACAGAATGGAGAAAAAGGAAAAAAATTTTCCCTCTCTCTTTTCCCTTTCCAAGAGAATCTTATTACACTGTGCTCACTCTGATCAAACCCTGACCATAGGGTGATCAGCATAACTGCCACTGAATTAACTGCCTCTTCTGGATACTTGGCTATGAGGATACGTGATATGTAAATGGCCCCCCAAGGAAGCCCACACGAAACGCGCGTTGAGGCTGTCTTCCGCTGCATTACGTGACCACACACAGGCTACTATGGGTAAGGTGATTTGTTGTGCATCCATATGTATATTGGTTAACTCTATTGCACAAATGTTTGTGGGATTGTTCCTATATACTTTTTACTTCATAATGTAATGGTTTGATTATGTGAATACTCCCCTGCTATGTGCACACTTTACTAGTTTATGCACTGATTACTCTGATTTCTTGGCTTTTGCTGGGTGTTTACAGTCTGATGTTTACTACCATACGAAATGTGCCATTCTCTACCTTGTGCCTGATATTTCTTTGTGTGGAACAGTGCAATGGTTACTTTTGACTCTGTGCACCATTTGATCAATGCATTTTTCCTATTATGTGCATTATTGTTAAAAATGTATATATATTTTTTGGATAAAATTGTTACTTTTTATATATTTGGACTTTGTACTCTATGTCTCTTGTAGGTTGTAGGTTTATTATAGTGTCTGTTTTTTTCTGGTCCAGCAATATATACAATGACACTAATTGGTGTAATAAATGTTCTTTTGGTTTGGTTGATTGGGCGAATTTTCTTTTCAAACTTTAAAATACAATTATTTCTATTTTCACGAAAAGGCATGCACAAGAAATGTAAAAACTCAGTTCAGTTGCACATTTTCTCTGATTGACAATGTTTTAACCCCTTAAGCCCCGAGGGTGGTTTGCACGTTAATGACCGGGCCAATTTTTACAATTCTGACCACTGTCCATTTATGAGGTTATAACTCTGGAATGCTTAAACGGATCTTGGCGATTCTGACATTGTTTTCTCATGACATATTGTACTTCATGATATTGGTAAAATTTATTTGATATAACTTGCGTTTATTTGTGGAAAAAATGGAAATTTTTGCGAAAAGTTTAAAAATTTCGCAATTTTCCAACTTTGAATTTTTATGCCCTTAAATCACAGAGATATGTCATGCAAAATACTTAATAAGTAACATTTCCCACATGTCTACTTTACATCAGCACAATTTTGAAACCAATTTTTTTTTTATTAGGGAGTTATAAGGGTTAAAATTTGACCAGCAATTTCTCATTTTTACAACACCATTTTTTTTAGGGACCACATCTCATTTGAAGTCATTTTGAGGGGTCTATATGATAGAAAATACCAAAGTATGACACCATTCTAAAAACTACACCCCTCAAGGTGCTCAAAACCACATTCAAGAAGTTTATTAACCCTTCAGGTGTTTCACATGAATTTTTTGAATGTTTAAATAAAAATGAACATTTAACTTTTTTTCACACAAAATTTATTTCAGCTCCAATTTGTCTTATTTTACCAAGGATAACAGGAGAAAATGGACACCAATGGTTGTTGTACAATTTGTCCTGAGTATACGGATACCCCATATGTGGGGGTAAACCACTGTTTGGGCGCATGGCAGTGCTCGGAAGGAAAGGATCGCCATTTTACTTTTCAATGCAAAATTGACTGGAATTTAGATGGGACGCCATGTTGCGTTTGAAGAGCCCCTGATGTGCGTAAACATTGAAACCCCCCATCAGTGACACCATTTTGGAAAGTAGACCCCCTAAGGAACTTATCTAGATGTGTGGTGAGCACTTTGACCCACCAAGTGCTTCACAGAAGTTTATAATGCAGAGCCATAAAAATAAAAAATCTTATTTTTTCACAAAAATGATATTTTCGCCCCCAATTTTTTATTTTACCAAGGGTAAGAGAAGAAATTGGACCCCAAAAATTGTTGTGCAATTTGTCCTGAGTACGCTGATACCCCATATGTGGGTGTAAACCATTGTTTGGGCGCATGGCAGAGCTCAGAAGGGAAGGAGCGCCATTTGACTTTTCAATGCAAAATTGACTGGAATTGAGATGGGACGCCATGTTGGTTTGGAGAGCCCCTGATGTGCCTAAACATTGAAACCCCCCCACAAGTGACACCATTTTGGAAAGTAGACCCTTAAGGAACTTATCTAGATGTGTGGTGAGCACTTTGATCCAACAAGTGCTTCACCGAAGTTTATAATGCAGAGCCGTAAACATAAAAAAATCATATTTTTTCACAAAAATGATCTTTTCGCCCCCAATTTTTTATTTTCCCAAGAGTAAGAGAAGAAATTGGACCCCAAAAGTTGTTGTGCAATTTGTCCTCAGTACGCTGATACTCCATATGTGGGGGTAAACGACTGTTTGGGCGCATGGCAGAGCTCAGAAGGGAAGGAGCGCCGATTGACTTTTCAATGTAAAATTGACTGGAATTGAGATGGGACACCATGTCGCGTTTGGAGAGCCCCTGATGTGCCTAAACATTAAAACCCCCCACAAGTGACACCATTTTGAAAAGTAGATCCCCTAAGGAACTTATTTAGATGTGTTTTGAGAGCTTTGAACCCCCAAGTGGTTCACTACAGTTTATAACGCAGAGCCGTGAAAATATTTTTTTTTCACAAAAATGATTTTTTAGCTCCCAGTTTTGTATTTTCACAAGGGTAACAGGATAAATTGGACCCCAATAGTTGTTGTCCAATTTGTCCTGAGTATGCTAATACCCCATATGTGGGGGGGAACCAGTGTTTGGGCGCATGGCAGAACTCGGAAGGGAAGGAGTGCCATTTGGAATGCAGACTTAGATGGATTGGTCTGCAGGCATCACGTTGCATTTGACGCAAAATTATTTTTAGCCTCCCAAATTTTTATTTTCCCAAGGATAACAAGAGAACTTGGACCCCAAAAGTTGTTGTCCAATTTGTCCTGAGTACGCTGATACTCAATATGTTGGGGTAAACCTCTGTTTGGGCGCACAGGAGAGCTCAGAAGGGAAGGAGCACTGTTTTACTTTTTCAACGTAGAATTGGCTGGAATTGAGATCGGACGCCATGTCGCGTTTGGAGAGCCCCTGATGTGCCTGAACAGTGTTAACTCCCCAATTCTACCTGAAACCCTAATCCAAACACACCCCTAACCCTAATCCCAATGGTAACCCTAACCACACCCCTAACCCTGACACACCCCTAACTCTAATCCCAACCCTAATCCCAACCAGAAATGTAATCCAGACCCTAACCCAAACTTTAGCCCTAACCCTAACCCTAACTTTAGCCCTAACCCTAACTTTAGCCCCAACCCTAACTTTAGCCCCAACCCTAACCCTAACTTTAGCCCCAACCCTAACCCTAACTTTAGCTCCAACCCTAGCCCCAACCCTAACCCTTGCCCTAACCCTAGCCCTAACCCTAACCCTAGCCCTAACCCTAACCCTAGCCCTAACCCTAGCCCTAATTGGAAAATGTAAATAAATACATTTTTTTAATTTTTTAATTTTTCGCTAACTAAGGGGGTGATTAAGATAAAGAAATGTATTTATAGGAACAATGTATATTTTTTTTTTTTACATATGTGATTTTTTTTTTTTTTACACTATAACATTGCCCCATGGGGTGCATGATGTTATAGTGTAAGATCGCCGATCTGACACTTTGCTGTGCACTGTGTCAGATTGGCGATCTGATGTGCACAGCTCCTGGAGGCTTCCCGGCGCCTGCTCTGAGCAGGCGCAGTGAAGCCACCTCCCTGCAGGACCCGGATGCCGCAGCCATCTTGGATCCGGGCCTGCTGCAAGGAGGAGGTAAGAGACCCTCATTACATTGCATTGCTCTAGGGGTCTCAGGGAAGCATGCAGGGAGCCCCCTCCTTGCGCGATGCTTCCCTATACCGACGGTACACTGCGATCATGTTTGATCGCAGTGTGCCGGGGGTTAATGTGCCGGGGGCGGTCTGTGACCGCTCCTGGCACATAGTGCCGGATTTCAGCTGCGATAGTCAGCTGACACCCGGCCGCGATCGGCCGCGCTCCCCCCATGAGCGCGGAAGATCGCATATGACGTACTATCCCGTCACTGGGAATTAAGTCCCAGGTCACCTTGACGGGATAGTACGTCATATGGGATTAAGGGGTTAAGATGTTTTTTCTTTAAAAAATATTGCGCTCCTCTGCTGCAGATTTCTAGTGCATTAAGAATCAAGAAACAATAATTAATTCAAATGTAGCAGAACAGGTGCCATTAACCCAATAGAAATGATCAATCCTACTCGATCTCGCACTGCTGGTGAACCTCTCCTATCTCACGCTGCCCCTATCAATTCAATACCTGTATTAATGTATTATTTTTTTACTTATTCACTCATCTTCTTCAGTTCTTCAGTGTTTGTCCTTCTTTTCTGACTTGTACTGCTGTAATATCAGGTCTCATGTCCTTTCTCTATCCTCAGTCACCGTAAATGACTACTGCATTTCCTTACTCAGCTTTTATACAGTCCCAAATAGTTCATACTGATTGACTGTGCTATGCAATGAACTGTGATAGTTGCAAGGCATTAACAGTAAGCCCACCCTTCTGTGTCTAAGGCTTATGAGCCTTATGAGGTGGATGTAATCTTTTGCAATGCACAAAATTGCAGTGGACATTTTTTTTGGAGATTCACACATTTCAAATAGCAAATAATTCATAATTTCCGCAAATGTATTCAAATTCATCACAAAATCATTTTCCATCAAATCAATTCATTTATTTCTAGTGTTTACACTCATTTTCCATATCCCTGGTAAGGAGTATTGATTTGCAAATATTTCCGATGTACTGTTTTCATAAGGTTTTTCACTGTTTTTTCTTTTTGTTTGTGCTAGCTCTTTTTAATCCTTACTATGTGCATTATGAATTAATGAAGTAAGCATTTAAATTTGCATTTGATCTTACAAGTTTTTGCTTTGTGAGATTGAGAACTTTTTTAATTGCTAGTGTACTCTAAATACAGTGTAGACATAATATTGTCATCTTTGTTTAATTTATTGGTATTTTGTTATTTGTTTTCATTTTTATATATGTCAATGCAATAACTAGAAAGTAAGAAATACAGGTCTAATGAAACTGTGGCTCTGTTTTGAATAATTTTACTGAACTTCTTGCAAAAGATACTGAAATAATTGAAACAGAAATATATTAGAATTTGTTACTTTCAGTATTTGATTAAGTTTACCACCAACAAAATGTAGTCAGATATTTTTTTTTCAATTATGCAACAAATGAATATAAGGAACATAGTAAAATTTTGCTGTTCTGACTTCAGAAATTGATAAAATTTACTTGAAAAATTATAAAGGCAAATATACTGAATGTTTTGCTTACTCAAAATATGATACTGAAACTTAGTTTATGGTTAAAACTCATTTTAGAATTATTATTTTAACAAACAAAACTGAACATAGATTTCAAACTAATACTACTACCAATAATAATAATATTAATATTAATTCTGTTTTTTTAAAATAATCCACTTAAGACACAACTTTTTTAATACCACCTACAGGGAACAAATACTCCCACACCATGACCAGTTCACATATTACCACCACAGTGACCAAATAATAGCACATACAAGGGACAAATGCCACCTCGCCATGGCCGGACAACATATTACCACAACATAGTGACCAAATACTACAATACTGATCAGTAATAAAAAAACACAATACTAATATCACCAAAAGTGCCATTATACACAGGAGATCTGTAGTTAATATGCAGTGTCTGTGTACAGGTAACAGGTACAGTCATCACCAGTGACATTATACACAGGAGCTCTGTATATAGTGTATAGTGTACAGGTAATACTGGGATCACCAGTGACATTATGCACAGGAGCTCTGTATATATATCAGTGTACAGGTTATACAGGGATCCCAGTGACATTATACACAGGAACTCTGTATATATTGTTAGTGTACAGGTAATACAGGGCTCACCGGTGACATTATACATAGGTGCTGTTAGGTGTCAAGTAGTGATGAGCAAATATACTCGTTACTCGAGATTTCCCGAGCACACTCGGGGGTCCTCCAAGTAGTTTTTAGTGCTCGGAGATTTAGTGTTTATTGCCACAGCTGAATGATTTACATATCTTAGCCAGCATAAGTCATGTGGGGATTCCTCAGCAACCAGGCAACCCCCACATGCACTTATACTGGCTAACAGATGTAAATTATTCAGCTGCGGCAATAAAAACTAAATCTCCGGGCACTAAAAAATACTCGGAGGTCACCTGAGCATGCTCGGGAAATCTTGAGTAACTAGTATATTTGTTCATCACTAGTGTTGAGTCCCCGCCGCTGCACAGGGGGAATCTCAAACCATGACCACTGCAGTCTCCCATTCTCCTCCAGCTGCAGTGGAACCAGCTCAGCATAGACGTCAATCCCAGCGTCTGGCTCAAGCTGATACTGTGCGCTTGGGTACTGCTGCCTTTCCAGGCTCTGCCTTTATAGCCATCACTGATCAGCAGCAAGCATGTGTTTCAGGGACTAAGTCCTGCTTTTCCCACAAAGAGCATTCCAATGGGACGACCTCCCATTGGAGGTCAGGGGTCACATGCTCAGGTCCTGTTGCGGCTCTGATTGGACCATCAGGAAGGTCCTGGAGTGCTACTACTATAAAAGGTTTGCATGGCTGCTCGGCTATGCACTAGTGTAAACTTATTAACTTGTGTGTGTGTGGATGAATGCCTGTCGATGGATGAAATCTCCGAATCATTCCCATCTCTAGACTTGTTGCCTGCTCGCGGAGGGTAGAGCTATCTAGTGCCCCACATTGCTATCCTGCACATTAGAACAAGATACTGAATCCAGTTAGGAGCAACCGACAGAGCGGCGCCGTGCGCAGATAGTGCGCTTTCCTGGCCCTAGTTAGGGTGGTTAGTGACGTCTGCCAGAGCGGCGCTGCATCCACTCCGGTGCAGTAAATATTTAGTTTAGTTGATTCCCTGCACCACAGTAGCAGTGTCGAGTGCAAGAGATCTAGAGGGACTCTTACCATGAGTCTTGGGACAGAGTTCTGTGTTACCTTGCTAGCGCTCTCTGTGCAGTATCGTGGCCCTGTGACGCAACAGGGTTCACTTCCTTCACACCGGGTGAAGCTAACCCATGTGTAATCACATTATACCGCCATATAGTCCATCGTTACCAAGCAGCAGTTGTCTTAGCTGCACGGTGGACCCCAGACTGCGAATGCACCTTATATCATCTCTAATAATTATTTGGTGCGTTCCACCAGTCCTAACAGGAGCTCTGTATATAGTGTCAGTGTACAGGTAATACAGTGATCACCAGTGACATTATACACATGAGATCTGTATATAGCGTCCGTGTACTGGTAATGCAGGGATCACCGGTGACTAGTGTTGAGCGATACCTTCCGATATTTGAAAGTATTGGTATCGGATTGTATCGGCCGATATCCAAAAAATATCGGATATCGCTGATACCGATACCCGATACCAATACAAGTCAATGGGACACAAATATCGGAAGTGATCCTGGATGGTTCCCAGGGTCTGAAGGAGAGGAAACTCTTCTTCAGGCCCTGGGATCCATATTCATGTGTAAAATAAAGAATAAAAATAAAAAATAGGGATATACTCACCCTCTGACGCGCCCTGGTTGTAACCGCTGCAACCGGCAGCCTCCGTTCCTAAGAATGAGTGAGTGAAGGACCCTCGATGACGTCGCGGCTTGTGATTGGTCGCTTGAGCGGTCACATGAGTGGTTACGCGACCAATCACAAGACCGCGAAGTCATCGCAGGTCCTTCACTCGCTCATTCTTAGGAACGGAGGCTGCCGGTTGCAGCGGTTACAACCAGGGCGTGTCAGAGGGTGAGTATATCCCTATTTTTTATTTTTATTCTTTATTTTACACATGAATATGCATCCCGATCCCGATTCCCGATATCGCAAAAATATCGGAACTCGGTATCGGAATTCAGATACCGCAAATATCAGTCGATACCCGATACTTGCGGTATCGGAATGCTCAACACTACCGGTGACATTATACACAGGAGATCTGTATATAGTGTCAGTTTACAGGTGATACAGTGATCACCAGTGACATTATACACAGGAGATCTGTATATAGTGTCAGTGTACAGGTAATACAGTGATCACCAGTGACAATATACACAGGAGCTCTGCATATAGTGTCAGTGTACAGGTAATACAGTGATCACCAGTGACATTATACACATGAGATCCGTATATAGCGTCCGTGTACTGGTAATGCAGGGATCACCGGTGACATTATACACAGGAGATCTGTATATAGTGTCAGTGTACAGGTAATACAGTGATCACTGGTGACATTGAACACAGGAACTCTGTATATAGTGTATAGTAACACACACACACCAGTGACATCTCTAGGTGAAGTCCTTCAGCATCGCTTTTCATCATAATACTGCACAGACTGCCATCACGTCTTCCAGCCAGAACTCGTCTCTGCAGGAAATAACAGTTATATAGGGCTCTGCTTGCAGACCACATTACTCATTTTTTTCCCAACTTCTACACTACACCAGATGAAGAAAAAAGGCAACATAGTGTCACACTGCACAGTAACAGGACCGCCCCTCCCATTTAAAACAGTATCCACAAAAATAAAATAAATACATCACTGCAGTAATAATATCCCGTAATTAGCCCCTATGGTAAAAACATCCCCATCCTGGCCCCGTATATCTCATTCCTGGCTCCAGCCATGTTCTCCCATCCTGCCCACATGAGTATCCATTCTGCCCCCATATGATCTCCCCATCCTGCCCCATCTGTCCCATGATCCTGCCCCATCTGTCAAATGATCCTGCCCCATCTGTCCCATGAGCCTATTGCCCCATCTGTCTCCATCGTATCCATCCTGCATCATGATCCTGCCCCATTTGTCTCCATCCTGCCCCATGTGTCTCCATCCTGCCCCATGTGTCTCCCATCCTGATATGTGTTGTTTCCCTTCCTGCCCCCTGTGTCTCACATCCTGCCCCCTGTGTTGTTTCCATTTCTGCCCCCTATGTTGTTTCCATTTCTGCCCCCCTGTGTTGTTTCCATTCCTGCCCCCTATGTTTCCATTCCTGCCCCATGTTTCTATTCTATTCTATTCTTGCCCCCAGCTGTCTAAGCATACACACCTGCTCCTGGCATGGTCCCTGGTTCCCCAGCGCCAGCAGCTTCTTCCTGTAGTGAGCAGTACCATGTGACCGCTCATTACATTAATGAATATGGACCCCATTCCACTCCCATAGGGGTGTAGCTGCACATTCATTACTGTAATGAGCGGTACCATGTGACCGGAAGAAGCTGCCGGCATCGGGGAAGCAGGGACCGCACCAGGGGCAGGGGAGTACAACACAGTGCACAATATTCACCTGCTCCCCGTTCCACCATCGCCGGCCGCTGCTGCATCTTCTGCATCCTGTGCAATGACACTCAGGTCAGAGGGCTCGGTGACATGATTAGTGTGCATGCTGCCCTCTGCCTGAGCAGTCAGTGCAGTGGACGGGGATTGTAGCGGCGGCTGGTGGTGGTGGAACGGGGAGCAGGTAAGTATAGCAAGTGTCCAGGGCCTGAGCGATGAGAGCTTAGTATGTGATTTTGACTGTATGGAGCATCCTATGGGGCCATAATCAGCATTTATGGAGCATTACCTGGGGCAAATGAATGTATGGAGCATCTTATGGGGCCGTAATCAGCATTTATGGAGCATTACATGGGGCAAATGACTGTATGGAGCATCTTATGGGGCCACAATCAGCATTTATGGAGCATTACATGGGGCAAATGACTGTATGGAGCATCTTATGGGGCCATAATCAGCATTTATGGAGCATTACATGGGGCAAAAGACTGTATGGAGCATCTTATGGGGCCATAATCAGCATTTGTGCAGCATTATATGGGGCAAATGTCTGTATGGAGCATCTTATGGTGTCATAATCCGCATTTGTGGAGCATTATATGGGGCAAATGTCTGTATGGAGCATCTTATGGGGCCATAATCAGCATTTGTGCAGCATTATATGGGGTGTATTTTGTATGGAGCATCTTATGGGGCCCATCATGAACTGTATGGAGCATTATATGGGGCTCCTGATTCAATATGGATATTCAAAAACACTTAACCTACTGATGTCTCAATTAATTTTACTTTTATTGGTATTTTTTTATTTTTTACATTTACCGGTAGCTGCTGCATATTCCACCCTAGGCTTATACTTGAGTAATTAAGTTTTCCCAGTTTTTTGTGGCAAAATTAGGGGTCTCGGCTTATACTCGGGTTGGCTTATACTCGAGTATATACGGTACATTAATTTGCAGATTAATTTTCTATGAACAATAAGTACCATGTAATATCACATGCTGTGAGGTAAGAACACTGACAAATAATGCTGCACAAGACCACAGTATAGTTATGAGTTATATGGTTGCCAAATTACAATGATAAAACAGATATGCAAAAATTAAAACGTGTATAATATTTTCAAATTAAAAACAAAACAAAACACTATTATATTCCACGAAAAACAAACCAGAAACTACATTGGTTGATATATGCATGGAAAGGAACTTTTTTTAAACTACAGCAGTATTTTTGTAGTGCATATCCCATACATACTCGTGTATAAGCTAACCTGACTATAAGTGAATATTCATTACCTTAATGAGCGGGCACCCATGATAGCCCGGAAGCTGCTTTGAAGCTGGCGACTGCTGCTGACACTGCAAGCACAGTGAATATTCATTTCTTTTTAGCTGCAGGCACAGGCTTTAGCCACAGCCGCTGGCTTCCACCTCCTTGTCACCCGCTGCTCTGCCACTCCCCCTCCCCCGCCGTCTTCTGGGACAATGACTTGTGTATAAGCCAAGGGGGGGCATTTTTAGCATGAAAAAATGTGATGAAAAACTCGGCTTATACACGAGTATATACGGTATTTCTTAACTTGTACAAGCAAAACAGAGTTGCAAATAATCTGCAGGGAATTTGTATGTTCTTCCTTATTTTTGGTGGGTTTCTGATGGGTTTACTGGTTTCTTTCCACATTTCAAAGACATTCTTATAGGAGTATTTGAGCAAAGCATTGACAATACCTGTAAAGCATCGTGGAATATGAAGGCATTGTTGGGGTGGTCTGCAAGTCAGACCCTTCAGGGATATTGGATGGCTGCCAAATTCGAGGATTCTCCGGAGTGATGGACACAGACAGATGTGGTATCTGATCATTGCCATGTTTATTCCAGGAAGGACATGCAGTTATATACACTTTTGAGTAGGCGTATACATTATGTCCGCCAATCAGCTGTTTATTACATATGAAATCATCCTATAATTCATCAGGTCTAATTCCTAATAAGGACATCTCTGAGCAGGTGACTCTGACATAAGGGGTAACTTAGGTTTATCCATGTCAGGGGCTAAGGGTCTAAGTCTTATCTTTATTAGGCCCAGCTCTCGTCAACAACTTTAATCAGAAGTCAGCAGGTATGACTTAGCAAAGTCTCAGACATGTCAAGACATATTCTGTCAGCCTAAAAAGCCCATATGTGAATTATAGGCCACATTAAGGTGGTCCCTGATTTCCCTATCAGTCCCCCCTTTTGAGATTAGATATGATTCTACCCCTAACCTATAGGTGCTGTCACTGGCCTAGCGCCAATGTCGGACTTTCTTGTCAATTCTTCGGCCGAATCCCCCATAGGATGGGGAGATCATATCCTATTCTCAATCACAGAATTTCATATATTTATTAGTGTCAAATTTTATGTGTGTGATTTAACTGATGGCATCTTTATTTGTCTGTGGAGTGATTTACCAGGTCTATCAGTACTTCCCTAATATACTTTAGAAATCTTTGTTGATTATAACAAATGTAGTGTATCCAGTCCACATTTTTCACAAAGTCAAGTCTAAGCGGGGCTATTTTATTATGTGTCGCGCTGGCTTGTCTGAGCCGTCTGTCTTCTCTGGGGAAGGGTCATCAGCATCATCAGGAGCAGGATGATCACTCTTCCGTTCCAGGATCTTGCAGTGGCTTGCATGGATCCAGGTGGGCTTCCCCTCAAGCTTCACTGATGCGGTTGTGGTGAGGAGGACTTGGAAGGGTCCGTAAAACCTCGGTTCCAGAGGCTTTCTTGTGTGTCTTTTGACCACCACCCAATCTCCAGGCTGTAGAGAGTGGGTTCCCTCTCGGCTCTCTGGGTCTGGAATAGAATCAAACACTTGTTTATGCACGAATGAGAGCCTCTTTTGAAGGCTCTGGACATAGCTGGTGAGTCTGTCACACTGAAGCTGCAGTGTCTGTGGAAAGTACAGGCCTAGTCTTGGTGCTGACCCAAACAAAACCTCAAAAGGGGACACCTTTGTCTTCCTGTTAGGCGTGTACCTGATGGAGAACAGAGCTAAAGGCAAACACTCTGTCCATGGTTTCCCCAATTCCTCACTCGCTTTCTGGATTTTTAGCTTAAGTGTACCATTTAGCCGTTCTACCTTGCCACTAGCTTGTGGTCTGTAGGGGGTGTGAAATGCCTGTGTGACCCCTAACATTTGCATGACATTTTGCATTACCTCTCCAGTGAAGTGGGTACCTCTGTCAGATTCTATGGTTTCAGGCAGTCCGAATCTACAGAAGACTTCTGACATCAATTTCTTTGCAGTGGCTCGTGCAGTAGCTTTTGGCATCGGGAAAGCTTCCGGCCACCCTGAGAAGAGGTCAACACACACAAGACAATATTCATACGTTCCTACCTTGGGAAGTTGCATGAAGTCAATCTGCAGTCGTTGAAACGGGTAGAGGGGCTTAGGTGTGTGTTTTTGTGGTACTTTCACTACACTGCCTGGATTGTGTTGTGCACATGTGAGACATGCCTGTGTAAACCTAGTAGCAACCATTGTGAAACCAGGTGCAACTCATTGCTTCTCCACCAGAGCACACATGCCGTTCTTAGACAGGTGTGTTGGACCGTGGGCCGCTTGGGCCATTGCAGGATACAGAGATCTTGGCAGACACACCCGCTGTCCCACTTTCCACAAACTTCCGTGCTCCTGAGCTCTAGCCTTCGACCAGACCTTTTTCTCTTCCCCGGTGGTTTGCCGAGTCAGAGCCTGTAAGATACTCAAGTCCAACTGGTTACACTCAGTGCTTACCATGATCAGTGGGGTGGCCGCAGGGGTCTCGTGTCGCCGTGGCTTCCTTGCAGCTTCCTTGGCTGCTCTGTCTGCTTTGTCGTTGCCTCGTGCTTCGTTGGTCGCAAGCCTGGTGTGTGCCTTTACCTTAACTATGGCAACCTCCTTTGGAAGTAGTAGTGCATCCATTAGCTGCTTGATGAAGTACCCATGCTTAATAGGAGTACCTGTTGATGTAAGAAAGTCCCTTGCCCTCCATATGGGGCCGTAGTCATGTGCAACTCCAAAACCGTACCTGGAGTCTGTGTAAATGGTGTAGCGTTTACCTTCAGCCCCTTTAAGCGCTTCAATGAGTTCCGTCAGCTCCGCCTCCTGCGCCGACATATGAGGAGGGAGTGGTTCTGCTTTTACTACCTCATGCTGTGTGACCACTGCATACCCAGTGTAGAACCGGTCATCCTCACCGATGCTCCTTGAACCATCTACAAAAAGCTTAACATCTGGATTAGTGAGAGGTACATCAGAAACATGTGAAAACCCTGCAGTTTCTTGAGCCATAAGGGCTATACAGTCATGCTCATGGTATGCATCAAATAGCTCTTCTTCTGTCAAATTTTGCAAAAACAGTGGTTTTCCTTGGCCTACCTACTTTTCCCCCCCTTTTGAATCCACTACATCAATTGGAATGAGAGTAGCTGGGTTCAAAGTCATGCATCTTTTTAAGGTGACATTGGGAGGCATTAGGAGTGCACATTGAAGTCTGAGGTGTCTGGCTACAGTAATGTGCTTAGGTTGGACCTGGCTGAGTATGCTGTGTAGATCATGTGGAGTGTAGACAGTGACTTGGTAGTCAAGCACAATCTCTGAGGCCTTGTCTAGCAGAAGTGAGACGGCCGCTACTGCTCGAACACATGATGGGGCTCCTCTAGCAACAGGATCTAACCGGGCAGAGTAGTATGCAACAGGCCTGTTCTGCTGGCCATGTTTCTGGGCTAGGACCCCTGTAGCATGTCCCTGCATTTCTGTGCAGTACAAAAGAAAAAGTTTTGCATAATCTAGGGTGCCTAGGGCTGGAGCAGAGACAATTGCTAATTTGAGTGAGTAGAAACTGTCTAAGGCTTCCTGACTGAGGAGAAAAGGCTGTGTGGGCAGACAATCATAGAGTGGCTGCATGAGAATGGATGCAGAGCGAATCCAAGGCCTACAATATGATGCCAGACCCAAGAAAGTGCGGAGATGTTGGACGCCTGTGGGAGGCGTTAGCAGTTGGGTTGCCTTTTTCCTGTCTTCAGTCAGGTGGCGTGCTCCCTCTGATATGCAATGTCCCAGAAATACAACCTTTAACTGACAAAACCTGAACTTTTCTCTCGACGCTTTACACCCTTTGGAAGCAAGATGCAGGAGCAGTGAGATTGTAGCTTCACAGCATACATCTCTGTTTGGGGCACAAAGGAGCAGGTCATCCACATACTGGAGTAGGACTACCTCAGCATGTGGAATGATCCAATCCTGCAAAACAAGTTGCAAAGCAGCCATATACAAGGTTGGAGAGTTGTGAGCCCCCTGCGTTAGCACCATCCAAGTATACTGCTGGCCCCTGAAAGTGAAAGCAAAAAGATATTGACAGTCCTGGTGTAAAGGCACAGAAAAGTAAGCATTTGCAAGGTCAATGCAGGTGAAACAAGCTGCAGTTATCGGGATTTGTGACATGATGGTGTGCGGGTTCGGTACCACTGGTGTAAGCAATTCAGTGACTGCGTTTATGGCTCTAAGGTCATGGACCATTCTGTAGGTGACCGGCTCCCCTTTCCTACCCTTTTTCTTTACTGGAAATAAGGGAGTGTTCGCTACAGACTTTGTAGGTTTTATGGCCTCAGAAGCAATTAGATCTGTGATATTCTTCCCTATTGCTTCTTCCTGAGCAGAACTTAGAGGGTACTGTCTAACTTGTGGAGGCTGTGCCCCTGGCTTCAAGTTAATCATTACCGGAGGAACAGGCATATGTCCGATATCAGTCTTGGACTTTGCCCACAGCACGTCTGGGACCTGTGCCAGTGACTCATTTGCTTCAGGAGGGGAGAGCGAGTCTGTCACATGCAGGCACGCTAGCACTGTACACAGTGCGGATTCCGGGATCCCAGCTGTCAACTTAACAGTACCGTCAGGTTCGTACATGATGTGTGCTTGTATTGCCTGTAATACCTCAGAACCTAGCAGATTGACAGGTGACTTGTCACTGATCAGTAGTCTGGCGAGGCAAGTGTGGTCAACTAAACGGAGGGGCAGTGGTTTAGTCAGTTTGCATTCTTGGATCAGTCCCTCAAAGCCTTTAGTGTAGAGGGTGTCATCTGATATGTCTGATGATGTGACATGTTCCTGGCGGATTACTGTTTTGGCTGCCCCCGTATCCACCAGGAATGGGATTTTTCTACCATCTGGGAGATGTACTGGGACTACCCCTTGTGGGCTTGTCTGTGTGCGTGCCCTAACCGGGTAGATGGCTACGGGGTTCCCTATTTCCTATTGTGGGTTCTGGGTTGGGGTGTCCGTCTTGGGCTGAGTCTCTTTCCTAGGTGCCCTACACTGACGGCTGATGTGCCCCCTTTCCCCACAGTTATAGCACTTAATTTGTCATCGGTCTGTTCTGGCAGAATTTGTCCTGTCCCCTTGAACGTTATTGGAAGCATAATGTATCTGTACTGGCTTTGCCTTCTGATCTAATTCAACCCCTTTTGCCACCCGCACCAACTCCTCTATCTGGCATATTCTCCAGTCGGGCTTAGCTGCCTGGACCTTCTGCCTGAGCTGCGGCTTAAGCCCTGCCATGAATGCCCCATGGAAAAGTCTCCTACCTGCCTCCCCCATGCTTTCATAGCCCAAATCTGCGTGTCGCAGTTTCAAGTTCCCCCAGAAGTGTTCCACTGTGTCATTTGGACCTTGTACTATGTCTAGCAGAGAAATTGTGGATTCCCCCACCCGTGCCTGGCACCATGCATGTAGTCCGTGCAGGAAGTGCATTCCTGAGTCTACAGTCCTGACATACTGTGCTCCCAAGCGTCTTTCTGAAGCATATCCTCTCCCTGCCCTGTTTATTGCATCCAGAACTGACTCCATTCTAGCGTCCCCAATTTTCCCTCTTAAGATGGACTCTAAATCTACCCAAGTACATGTATAGGTATTATTCAGTCCTACCATCCATCTGTAGAAGGCCATGGGTAAGTCATATGGGTCTGGTGCTTCCTTGACCAATGTCATGTGGTCTTTTGGGCCCAATGGTTTGTAATGGGAGGCAGTTGTCATCATGGGTGCAGTTGTGCGTATGGGGGTGGATGTTGCTGCAGCAGTACCAGTTTCATCCAGAGTGTGGAGAACTGGAGGTTGGCCTAATGTTGATGGTTGATCGTCTTCGTAATCTACTGATGTGCCTGCATTTCCTTCTGTTTTTATTGTCACATTGCGCCCAGGGTCTGGTGCTGCAGTCTGGGTGTGTAGGAGAGGATAAAGTCCTGTCACCCCGTAGGGCCTCGGTCTCCCACAGGCAGAACATTGTTCACGCCAGTCGGGGTTTTGCTGTCCACACACACAAACCCACCCTTCCGGACCTGGCAGAGCAGGAGCCGTAAGATGAGGTTGATATGGAGGAGGCATTTTTGTTTTCTGTCTGTATCTCATTCCTTGCGGTGTTTCTACCTTCACCCAACTTCCTTCTCTCTTTAACTCGTTTGCTACATCTGTCCACGCCCTTGCCTGTACTAACAACTTGTTATCTGTAAGCCACCCTTGACTCCCTTTCAAAGCTGTTTTCCAAAGGAAAGAATCTAACGGGTCATTCTTCAGGCCCAAACCTTTTAACATCTTTCTAGAGTCTTTCACAGCAGCTTTGCCTTTCCTCTTCTTTACTATCTCATAAGCGCTGCACCCCTCCCTGTGCTCTTTGCTGTCTATGTTCCCCATTTCTGCCTGCTCTTTCCCTGCGTTCTCTGGTCTTCCTGACTGACACTGATATCTCACTGTTCTAATGTGTAGCCTCTTTTTGTGCCCACCTCTCACGGCCTCTAACTCGTAGCACGTGCTAACCTATACACACAGTATTAACAGCCAACTTACACACGCAGTGTTGGCGTGCTAGAACGTAATCCCCCTTCTCCGTTACTTGGCAACGTATGCCCGCATGCGGGGATTAATGATTAGTGATTTGGCCCTCGTGACCGCCGCAGCGTCACTCACTAATCCTACTTAGGCCTCCTTTTTCCTCTAAGGGAACCCCCTTCAGACTTACTATGGCATACACAGAAACCCTATATACTAACTAGAGAACAAAACTAGCTAACAGCAGGCAGATTACTGCAACTAAAACTCTCTCTCGACCTACTAGCACCATCTAGGGAGGGGCAGTGTTGTGAACTCTGTTTTTGGGCTCCCTCTTGTGGTCACAACTGGTACTGTGTGAGTGCTGTCATTGGGCTCCCTCTGGTGGTTCTTTGTGTCATTCTGCAGGTCTGAGGCAGGATCAGCTGTCTCGTTATCTCTTAGCTGGTTTCCTATTTAGATCACCTAGACTCTCAGTTGTTGCCTGCTTTCAATGTCTTCAGTGCTATTTTGGAGCTCTCCTGCAGTCCTTCGTTATCAGTCTCTTCAAGAGAAGCTAAGTTTTGCTTGGTTCATTTTTTGACCATCAGTGGTCATATGTTTCTTGGTTTATTTTTGTTTTCTTGTCCAGCTTGCTAATATGTGATTTCCTTGCTTGCTGGTAGCTCTAGGGGGCTGAGTTTCTCCCCTCACACCGTTAGTTGGTGTGGGGGTTCTTGTATTCTCAGCGTGGATATTTTGCATAGGGTTTTTTACTGACCGCACAGTTCCCTATCTGTCTTCTGCTATCTAGTATTAGCGGGCCTCATTTGCTTAATCTGTTTTCATTTCTACGTTTGTGTTTTCCCCTTACCTCACCGTTATTATTTGTTGGGGGCTTCCTATATCTTTGGGGTGATTTCTCTTGAGGCAAGTGAGGTCTTACTTTCCCTCCAGGAGTAGATAGTTTCTCAGGCTGCGTCGAGACGTCCAGGATTTTAGGCACGTTCACCGGCTTCCATTAGTGTGTTGGTTAGGATCAGGTTTGCGGTCAGTCCAGTTACCACCTCCCTAGAGCTCGTGTCTATTTTCATAAACTTAGCTAGTCCGTTTTGTGATCCTCAGCCACTAGGATCATAACAGTACTATCCACACACACAAACCCACCCTTCCGGACCTGGCAGAGCAGGAGCCGTAAGATGAGGTTGATATGGAGGAGGCATTTTTGTTTTCTGTCTGTATCTCATTCCTTGCGGTGTTTCTACCTTCACCCAACTTCCTTCTCTCTTTAACTCGTTTGCTACATCTGTCCACGCCCTTGCCTGTACTAACAACTAACTGGAGGGAAAGTAAGACCTCACTTGCCTCAAGAGAAATCACCCCAAAGATATAGGAAGCTGTCATGATCTCCATGGCCAGAGAACTAGCATATGCCTATATAGGAACAAGCTCTTGGAAGATGGTAACTGTACTGACCATGAACTAAACCTACCGCACAACTAGAAGTAGCCAGGTAGCATGTCCTACTTTTTATCCCTATATGCCCAGCGCCGGCCGGAGAACTAAATAATGCTAGCAGAGGGAAATATAAGACCTGACTCACCTCTAGAGAAATGCCCAAAAAGGAGACAGAGGCCCCCCACATATATTGGCGGTGATTTTAGATGAAATAACAAACGCAGCAGGAAAATAGTTTTAGCAAATTTGAGGTCCGCTTTCTAGATAGCAGAAGACAGAAAGCACACTTTCATGGTCAGTAGAAAACCCTAACAAAACACCATCCAGAAATTACTTTAGGACTCTGGCATTAACTCATAATACCAGAGTGGCAATTCCTGATCAACAAGAGCTTTCCAGACACAGTAACGAAACTGCAGCTGTGAACTGGAACCAAAAAACAAAAACAAACAAGGACGAAAGTCCAACTTATCTAGTAGATGTCTGGGAGCAGGAACAAGCACAGAGAGGCTTCTGATAACATTGTTGACCGGCAAGCAACTAACAGAGAAGCCAGGTTATATAGCGACACCCAGATCTGATGAGAACAGGTGAACAGGGAAGATGATGACACAAGTTCAATTCCACCAGTAGCCACCGGGGGAGCCCAGAATCCAAATTCACAACAGTACCCCCCCCTCAAGGAGGGGGCACCGAACCCTCACCAGAACCACCAGGGCGATCAGGATGGGCCCTATGAAAGGCACGAACCAGATCGGAGGCATGAACATCAGATGCAGTGACCCAAGAATTATCCTCCTGGCCGTATCCCTTCCACTTGACCAGATACTGGAGTCTCCGTCTGGAAACACGGGAGTCTAGGATTTTCTCCACAACGTACTCCAACTCACCCTCAACCAACACCGGAGCAGGAGGCTCAACGGAAGGCACAACCGGTGCCTCATACCTGCGCAATAACGACCGATGAAAAACGTTATGAATAGAAAAGGATGCAGGGAGGTCTAAACGGAAGGAAACAGGGTTAAGAATCTCCAATATTTTATACGGACCGATGAACCGAGGCTTAAACTTAGGAGATGAGACCCTCATAGGGACAAAACGAGAAGACAACCACACCAAATCTCCAACACAAAGCCGAGGACCAACACGACGGTGACGGTTGGCAAAAAGCTGAGTCTTCTCCTGGGACAACTTCAAATTGTCCATCACCTGCCCCCAGATATGATGCAATCTCTCCACCACCGCATCCACTCCAGGACAATCCGAGGATTCCACCTGACCGGAGGAAAATCGAGGATGGAACCCCGAATTACAGAAAAACGGGGACACCAAGGTGGCAGAGCTGGCCCGATTATTGAGGGCGAACTCCGCCAATGGCAAAAAAGCAACCCAATCATCCTGGTCAGCAGACACAAAACACCTCAGATATGTCTCCAGGGTCTGATTAGTCCGCTCGGTCTGGCCATTAGTCTGAGGGTGAAAAGCAGACGAAAAAGACAAATCTATGCCCATCCTAGCACAGAATGCCCGCCAAAATCTAGACACAAATTGGGTTCCTCTGTCAGAAACGATATTCTCAGGAATACCATGCAAACGAACAACATTTTGAAAAAACAGGGGAACCAACTCGGAAGAAGAAGGCAATTTGGGCAGGGGAACCAAATGGACCATCTTAGAAAAACGGTCACACACCACCCAGATGACAGACATCTTCTGGGAAACAGGCAGATCTGAAATAAAATCCATCGAGATGTGCGTCCAAGGCCTCTTAGGAATAGGCAAGGGCAACAATAATCCACTAGCCCGAGAACAACAAGGCTTGGCCCGAGCACAAACGTCACAAGACTGCACAAAGCCTCGCACATCTCGTGACAGGGAAGGCCACCAGAAGGATCTTGCCACCAAATCCCTGGTACCAAAAATTCCAGGATGACCTGCCAATGCAGAAGAATGCACCTCAGAGATGACTCTACTGGTCCAATCATCAGGAACAAACAGCCTATCAGGCGGACAACGATCCGGTCTATCCGCCTGAAACTCCTGCAAGGCCCGCCGCAGGTCTGGAGAAACGGCTGACAAAATAACTCCATCCTTAAGGATACCTGTGGGCTCAGAGTTGCCGGGTGAATCAGGCTCAAAACTCCTAGAAAGGGCATCCGCCTTAACATTCTTAGAACCCGGTAGGTATGACACCACAAAATTAAACCGAGAAAAAAATAATGACCAGCGCGCCTGTCTAGGATTCAGGCGCCTGGCGGTCTCAAGATAAATCAAATTTTTGTGGTCAGTCAATACCACCACCTGATGTCTGGCCCCCTCAAGCCAATGGCGCCACTCCTCAAACGCCCACTTCATGGCCAAAAGCTCCCGATTCCCAACATCATAATTCCGCTCAGCGGGCGAAAATTTACGGGAAAAGAAGGCACAAGGCCTCATCACGGAGCAGTCAGAACTTTTCTGCGACAACACTGCCCCAGCTCCGATCTCAGAAGCGTCGACCTCAACCTGAAAAGGAAGAGCCACATCAGGCTGACGCAACACAGGGGCAGAAGAAAAACGGCGCTTAAGCTCCTGAAAGGCCTCCACAGCATCAGGGGACCAATTAGCAACATCAGCACCCTGTCTAGTCAAATCGGTCAATGGCTTAACGACATCCGAAAAACCAGAAATAAATCGACGATAAAAGTTGGCAAAGCCCAAAAATTTCTGAAGACTTTTAAGAGAAGAGGGCTGCGTCCAATCACAAATAGCTTGAACCTTGACAGGATCCATCTCAATGGAAGAGGGAGAAAAAATATATCCCAAAAAGGAAATTCTCTGAACCCCAAATACGCACTTAGAACCCTTGACACACAGAGAATTAGACCGCAAAACCTGAAAAACCCTCTTAACTTGCTGGACATGAGAGTCCCAGTCATCCGAAAAAATCAGAATATCATCCAGATACACTATCATAAATTTATCCAAAAAATCGCGGAAAATATCATGCATAAAGGACTGGAAGACTGAAGGGGCATTAGAAAGACCAAAAGGCATCACCAAATACTCAAAGTGGCCCTCGGGCGTATTAAATGCGGTTTTCCACTCATCCCCCTGCCTGATCCGCACCAAATTATACGCCCCACGGAGATCAATCTTAGAGAACCACTTGGCCCCCTTTATGCGAGCAAACAAATCAGTCAGCAACGGCAATGGGTATTGATATTTAACCGTGATTTTATTCAAAAGCCGATAATCAATACATGGTCTCAAAGAGCCGTCTTTTTTTGACACAAAGAAAAAACCGGCTCCTAAGGGAGATGACGATGGACGAATATGTCCCTTTTCCAAGGACTCCTTTATATATTCTCGCATAGCAGCATGTTCAGGCACAGACAGATTAAATAAACGACCCTTTGGGTATTTACTACCCGGAATTAAATCTATAGCACAATCGCACTCACGGTGCGGAGGTAGTGAACCCAGCTTGGGTTCTTCAAAGACGTCACGATAATCAGACAGGAACTCAGGGATTTCAGAGGGAATAGATGATGAAATGGAAACCAAAGGTACGTCCCCATGAGTCCCCCTACATCCCCAGCTCAACACAGACATAGCTCTCCAGTCAAGGACTGGGTTGTGAGACTGCAGCCATGGCAATCCTAGCACCAAATCATCATGTAGATTATACAGCACCAGAAAACGAATAGTCTCCTGGTGATCCGGATTAATACGCATAGTTACTTGTGTCCAGTATTGTGGTTTATTATTAGCCAATGGGGTGGAGTCAATCCCCTTCAGAGGAATAAGAGTCTCCAAAGGCTCTAAATCATACCCACAACGATTGGCAAAGGACCAATCCATAAGACTCAAAGCGGCGCCAGAGTCGATATAGGCGTCCGTGGTAATAGATGACAAAGAGCAAATCAGGGTCACAGACAAAATAAATTTAGACTGTAAAGTGCCAATGGAAACGGATTTATCAAGCTTTTTAGTACGCTTAGAGCATGCTGATATAACATGAGTAGAATCCCCACAATAGAAACACAACCCATTTTTCCGTCTAAAATTCTGCCGCTCGCTTCTGGACAGAATTCTATCACACTGCATGCTTTCTGGCGTCTTCTCAGTGGACACCGCCAGATGGTGCACTGGTTTGCGCTCCCGCAGACGCCTATCGATCTGAATGGCCATTGTCATGGACTCATTCAGACCCGCAGGCACAGGGAACCCCACCATAACATCCTTAATGGCATCAGAGAGACCCTCTCTGAAAGTAGCCGCCAAGGCACACTCATTCCACTGAGTAAGCACAGACCATTTACGGAATCTTTGGCAGTAAATTTCAGCTTCATCTTGCCCCTGCGATAGGGACATCAAAGTTTTTTCTGCCTGAAGTTCCAAATGAGGTTCCTCATAGAGCAACCCCAAGGCCAGAAAAAACGCATCCACATTGCGCAACGCAGGATCCCCTGGTGCCAATGAAAAAGCCCAGTCTTGAGGGTCGCCGCGGAGCAAGGAAATCACAATCCCAACCTGCTGTGCAGGGTCTCCAGCAGAACGAGATTTCAGGGACAAAAATAACTTGCAATTATTTCTAAAATTCTGAAAGCCAGATCTATTCCCTGAGAAGAATTCCGGCAAAGGAATTCTCGGCTCTGATACCGGAGCATGAACAACAAAATCTTGCAAACTTTGTACTTTCGTGGCGAGATTATTCAAACCTGCAGTTACACTCTGAAGATCCATTATAGACAGGTGAACACAGAGCCATTCAAAGATTAGAAGGAGAGAGAAAAAAAAAGAAAGACTGCAGCATAGACAGACTGGCAAGTGATCCAATTAAGAGCACAAAAAAAAAAAAAAAAAAAAAAACTCTCAGCAGACTTCTTATTTCTCTCCTTTCTCAGCCAAGGATTTTAACCCTTTAGTGGGCCGGTCAAACTAAATAATGCTAGCAGAGGGAAATATAAGACCTGACTCACCTCTAGAGAAATGCCCAAAAAGGAGACAGAGGCCCCCCACATATATTGGCGGTGATTTTAGATGAAATAACAAACGCAGCAGGAAAATAGTTTTAGCAAATTTGAGGTCCGCTTTCTAGATAGCAGAAGACAGAAAGCACACTTTCATGGTCAGTAGAAAACCCTAACAAAACACCATCCAGAAATTACTTTAGGACTCTGGCATTAACTCATAATACCAGAGTGGCAATTCCTGATCAACAAGAGCTTTCCAGACACAGTAACGAAACTGCAGCTGTGAACTGGAACCAAAAAACAAAAACAAACAAGGACGAAAGTCCAACTTATCTAGTAGATGTCTGGGAGCAGGAACAAGCACAGAGAGGCTTCTGATAACATTGTTGACCGGCAAGCAACTAACAGAGAAGCCAGGTTATATAGCGACACCCAGATCTGATGAGAACAGGTGAACAGGGAAGATGATGACACAAGTTCAATTCCACCAGTAGCCACCGGGGGAGCCCAGAATCCAAATTCACAACAGGAAGCCCCCAACAAATAATAACGGTGAGGTAAGGGGAAAACACAAACGTAGAAATGAAAACAGATTAAGCAAATGAGGCCCGCTAATACTAGATAGCAGAAGACAGATAGGGAACTGTGCGGTCAGTAAAAAACCCTATGCAAAATATCCACGCTGAGAATACAAGAACCCCACACCAACTAACGGTGTGAGGGGAGAAACTCAGCCCCCTAGAGCTACCAGCAAGCAAGGAAATCACATATTAGCAAGCTGGACAAGAAAACAAAAATAAACCAAGAAACATATGACCACTGATGGTCAAAAAATGAACCAAGCAAAACTTAGCTTCTCTTGAAGAGACTGATAACGAAGGACTGCAGGAGAGCTCCAAAGTAGCACTGAAGACATTGAAAGCAGGCAACAACTGAGAGTCCAGGTGAACTAAATAGGAAACCAGCTAAGAGATAACGAGACAGCTGATCCTGCCTCAGACCTGCAGAATGACACAAAGAACCACCAGAGGGAGCCCAAAGACAGCACTCACACAGTACCAGTTGTGACCACAAGAGGGAGCCCAAAACAGAGTTCACAACAGGGCAGCTTGTGCGTGCAAGGACAGATGGACACAAACAGACTTACAGACGTGATCTCTGACCCAGGATGCCCCAAAGAGTCACTGGAGGGAACTGCAGAGACCCTAACCCGATTCAACCGGCTTTTTACACGGTATCTCTATCACTCCTTCCTGAGAGGACATATCCCCAAGGGCAAAATCACACACTAAGTCAATCTTCAGTCATAAACTAGACATATAACAGCACATAAAATTAACCAATCCAATATGCCTTTTAAGTATCACTAGGATATTCTATGGTTCTTTGCCAATATGGACGGCCTTGTCAGGATAAACCAAAACTATAACATACCCGGAAGTCGGCTGCAGATTGTGAGACAGGTGGAGACACAGAGAGATTGTAAGAAGCTAAGGTTCTTACCTTCACCGGTGATGTTTGTCTGTGTGTCCTGGTCTCAGGTCTGCGAAGTGCCGGGCCTCAAGGTATTGACGGTCTCCTGTTGTGGCCGTCCACCCAGGGACGCCAAATATGTTGGGGTGGTCTGCAAGTCAGACCCTTCAGGGATATTGGATGGCTGCCAAATTCGAGAATTCTCCGGAGTGATGGACACAGACAGATGTGGTATCTGATCATTGCCATGTTTATTCCAGGAAGGACATGCAGTTATATACACTTTTGAGTAGGCGTATACATTATGTCCGCCAATCAGCTGTTTATTACATATGAAATCATCCTATAATTCATCAGGTCTAATTCCTAATAAGGACATCTCTGAGCAGGTGACTCTGACATAAGGGGTAACTTAGGTTTATCCATGTCAGGGGCTAAGGGTCTAAGTCTTATCTTTATTAGGCCCAGCTCTCGTCAACAACTTTAATCAGAAGTCAGCAGGTATGACTTAGCAAAGTCTCAGACATGTCAAGACATATTCTGTCAGCCTAAGAAGCCCATATGTGAATTATAGGCCACATTAAGGTGGTCCCTGATTTCCCTATCACATTTATAGGTAAGCATAATAAATAAATAGTAATGAATAAAAAAAGTACTATTTTTTATTACCACTAGCTTACCAAAAATGTATTTCACTCAGTGCCATTAATTCCACAGCAATTTATAGAAATCATAATCTCTGTTCCGGTTGGGGTTCACAATTAAATTCACAATCTGTATGTCTTTGGAAATTGGAAGATAATCAGAGAACCCAGAGGAAACCCACGTAAACATGGGGAGAACATGCAAACTGCTAACAGATTTCATACTTGATGAGAAATCCTGGACACCAGCACTGCAAGGCTACAGAGCTAACCACTGATACATTGTGCTGCACATAACTAGTAAACCAGTTTCAAAATCTTCATTTTTTTTGTTTAAATTATCCCTCCCCTTGACCAAAAATGCAGAATAATTCTAAAATGCTACAGTGCAAAGTAGCTGCATGTAAGTTCACTCTCAGAAATGAACGTGCATCAACAGTATGCAGTATTATCATGGGGTGTACGTTTCCTAAAACAAGTATTAAAAATTAAAATGCAACCTTTCTTTAAAATATTTATTTTTTTAATCTAGCACTCCTAAGACTTTACAAAAAAAAATGTGACAAGTAAAACTAGGTAGGTTCAAGTCTCAAAAGCAAGCACAAGAAACAGGTCAATGAAATTGGGTGGCGTGTACAGGTCTATTACTGTACCATTACAATAAAGAAGAGTGCATTAAAAAAAAAACTAGTACACTGTCTGGACTTAGGTGATTATTTTTTTTGGCTTTTTAGGAAATAAAAAAATATGGCTTGCCAGTTTCACAATCCAGGAATCACACACATGTCATGACTCACAAATCATGATTTCAGTATTTTTGTTTGGTATCAAAATAGGACAGAGAAGTATTAAAATACCCTCCTTGCTTGCAGCATATTAAGAATAAAAAAACAGTTATATTAAGCTGCTGTTACCCAAGTTTATTGCATATTAATCAATGAACAGTCACACTGACTCTGCAGGTCCATCACCTTCCTGTCACTTGAATCATTGAATTACTATTATTCTTAGACTGGGACTGCCACTCCCATTTTCAACAAGCTTCAGCACTGCATGAGAATACTCTCATCTGGTTAGGCCATTTGTGGAATGTTCTGTGTGCTTGGACCTCCTATACTTACACTATAAAATCCTAAAATGACACTATTTGGCAGGCCCCTATCGCCTACATTGGCTGTGATAATCTTCCTGATTGACTATACTAGATCATTTGATAACTGCAAGACATTATGGGGAACCCAGTATGACAACATCTGACATCATTATTGTGCCCTCTGAATTTTCAACACTGAACTAGGAAAATTATTTTTTTTGCAATTCTCTCTAATCAAATCACAAACTGTTCAAAATCACGGGAACCAAATTATTGGAGGAAATTCAAATGAAAGTCGATTCTCCAGAGATCATCCACTCATATCTACTTATGCCTATTGGCATTAAGTCAAATGACTTTTTTTAATATGATACAAAGCTTTAACTTTTAAAAATACAAATTGTGTTAAAAAAAAATTCAAAGAGACTTTTCTCAACTTCATGTTGACATATTGGGCAGATTTGCTCTACGTTATCTATTCTGTTGGGTTAACATACCCCAGAATAAGTGGTGTCAAATTATGAGCCTTTTGAAGAAAAAAAATGTAATTTTATTTGGAAACTTTTAAACACTATATGTGGCCTCCAAGGGGTTAAGATATGGGTTGCCGGGCATTGTTAGAATGTTGCAATAATATTCTGAATTTGTCTTCTAAGAATTTGAAAACATTTGTATGTCATTGACGTCCTTGCATTTTATGCTGCTTTTTGGACATGTACTGTATTTCTTATTGTGTATAAACCCTTTGAACATTTA
Source organism: Ranitomeya variabilis (assembly GCF_051348905.1). Taxonomy (NCBI): domain Eukaryota; kingdom Metazoa; phylum Chordata; class Amphibia; order Anura; family Dendrobatidae; genus Ranitomeya; species Ranitomeya variabilis. The sequence goes on along the minus strand of NC_135237.1, from coordinate 528,518,685 downwards.
AGAACTTGATATTAATGCAGTACTATAGAGACATGTTTGTCTATAATGTTGTTATTAAGTTGAAGAAAAATATGTGTGTCAAGACTCAAAGGGATATTAAACATATGTGATTTTTGTACTAGATTAAATTATGTAATTTCTCTTTGAAAAAGAAAACTTTTCGCACTATATGTAGTTCAGTTGAAAAATCACTGCAATTTTCTATCTAGGACACCAATCATGGCTGTGCAGGATGTCAAGCAGCAGAAATATATTTTTTGACTGGTTTCAGATTTGGTTTGGTTCATCTTGTTCAATAATGTACTGTTGAGCAAAATTCGTCAGACACTCGTAAATGACCTCTAGATAAAGTAGTCACTCAGACCACATAGAGGTTAAAGAGTTTGGATGATGTCCTTACTGAACTTTCTCAAATTTCTTTTCAAGTTAATTCCAATTTCATTTGTGTAAATACTTTCATGGAAGCTCAGAAGCAGCAAAGTAATTCATATTGAATCATATTATTACATGCAAATGAGGCAAGCCAAAGACTTGTTTTTAGTCACCCACTTTAACATATGTTACAAATGTTAAGTTCCCAGAAATATTAACAAGGACATATTAATAATTATGGAAATTTACTTAATAATTTATGTCATGACATTACTATATATTACGACCAAATAGTACAACCATACTAATTATTTCTGTAGTAGCAGTATTATTACCCCTATACAATGACTGAATATGGGAGGTATCATTATAAGTAAGTGTAAGTGTACAGATAATCTCCAGTGATATCATACACAGAAGCTATGTATACATTGTATAGTGTAAGTGTACAGACAATACAGTGATCACAGGTCACAATTCTACAAGAGATGTGTAGATAATAAATAATGTATAGCATTCACCAGTGACTTTACACATAGAAGCTCTGTAGAAAGTCTATAGTACAAATTTACAAGTAATACAGTGATCACCAGTGACATTAGACACAGGAACCTTGTCTTATTTTTTAAGTGTATAGGTATAGCTATAGTGTAAGAGTATAGGTAATACAGTGATCTCCAGTGACATTATGCACAGGAGCACTATCGATATACAATGATTACCTTTGACACTTAAACAGAGGGGCTCTGTAGATAGTATATACTGTAAGTGTAATGGTAATATAGTAATCACCAGTGACTGTTATACTGTTCAGATAAGCTGCATAGATAATACACAGTATATTGTGTAAGTTTACAGGTAATGCAGTGATCACCAGTTAAAGTATGCACAGGAGTTCACTAGATAGTGTTTAGTGTGATAATATAGGGATTACCAGTGACAGTTATACATAGGAGCTCTATAGATATTATATAATATATAGTAGAAGTGTACAGGCAATACTGTTATCACCATTGACAGTTATAATAATAATTTTTATTTCTATCACGCTAGCAAATTCCACAGTACTTTACATTACAGAGTGGAATCATTCAGACAATAAAGACATTATACAGAGGAACACATAATTCAACAGAAACCAATATAAGTAAGGGCCCTGCTAGCAAGCTTATAATCTATGAGGAAATACAGGGGACACGAAAGGTGAATGGTAAAAAGTTATTGCGCTGTATGGTCCAGCTATCAATTTATTAAATAGGGTATTCACATAACACTGCATGAATCAGTCACCAGCCAGTATATGTACAAATACAGATACAAAGTGCTATTCAGTGCATGGAAGGTGTGTAAATAGGTACTATGAGGAATTAGGTTTGAAAGAAAATTTTGGAATGGCAGAACTTCAATAGTTACGTAAGTGAGGTGAGACAATAAGCCAGTCTAAAGAAGTGTGTGTTTTAGGGCACCCTTAAAACTGTGGGCATTGGGAATTTATCAAATTGTCCTTGGTAATGCATTTCAAAGAGGTGGCGTAGCTTGCGAGAAGTCTTGGAGATGGGAGTGGGAAGTTCAGATTAGTGAGGATGATATTCTTACTTTGTTAGTGGAATGGAGGGTGATAGACAAAAATGAAGGAGGAGATGTAGAGTGGTACAGAACTGTGGAAAGCTTTGTGGGTGAGAGTGACAAATTTATATTGGACTCTGTAGTCAATGAGCAACAAGTGCAATGGCTGGCACAGGGTAAAGGCATTGGTTTAGTGGTTGAAGATGAAACTCCTGGCTGCTGAATTCAGGATGAATTGGATAGGAGAGGGTTTAGTAATACAGAGACCGATTAGTAAAGAGTTGCAGTAGTCCAGACAAGAATGAATAACAGCAACCGTAAAAGTTTTTCAGAATCAAATATAAGAAATGGTTGAATTCTTGAGATGCTTTGAAGTGTAGATGAAATGAGCAAGCAAGTGATCAGAAGTGGGGAGTGAAGGAAAGATCTAGCCAAATATAACCCCAAGACAGTGGATGTACTGCCGGGGAGTAATGGCAGAACCACATACAAAAATGGCAATATTGGATTTGGGAAGATTCGTATAGGAAAGAAACACAAGGATATCAGTTTTTGACAGATTAAGTTTTATATACAGTAAGGACATGATGTAAGAGACAGCGGAAAGACAATCACTGCTATTTTATAGTAATGCAGGGGAGATGTCAGGTGTCTATAATTGGGTATCATCAGCATACCGATGGTTCTGAAAACCAAATCTACTACTAGTTTGTGCAATAGGGACAGTATAAAGGGAAACGAGAATGGGACCTAGAACTGAACCCTTGGGAATCACTATAGTATGGGAAATAGGAGAGAAAGAGGAGCCAGCCAAAGATACAATGAAGGAGCAGTCAGAGAAGCAATAGGAGAGAGCAGTATCCTTGAGCCTGATAGAGCGGGGCATAGTGAGGAGGAGTTGGTGATCCACAGTGTCGAATGGTTCAGAGAGAACCAAAAGAATCAGCCGGGAGTAGTGACCATCAGATTTAACTGTTAGTATATGCCCCCTTGTCCTTTGCAAGGTCTTAGGAAGGAATGTCATGTGCCTGTCCTTTATATTGACCACACATGTGTTTATACGCATAAATTAGATTTCCTCAGATGACTTTTTTCAAAGCTAAACAAGGCCAACTTTTCCAACTTCTCATCATTTTGGAGGCTGTTCATCCCTTGTCGTTGTGTTGTGAGATGCAGCCTTTGAACTGACTCTAATTTCTGAATATCCTTTTTCAAATGTGGACTCCAAATATTGATCCCATATTGTAGATGTGGCATTACAAGTGATTTATAGAGAAATAATAATACATTTGAATCGGGATTTTCTCTCTTTTACTACACCCTGAAATCTTGTTTGCTTTTGCTCAACATTGAGTACTGCTGCTCAGCTTACTTGTAACTAGAATATGCAAGTCCTTCTCCTGTTTTGCAGTTCTGAATAAACTTCAATTTAATGTATATACAGCAATAGGATTACTCCATCCTAGTTGCATTACTCTACATTTATCAACATTGAACCTCATATGCCAAGTGGGCTCTCCAGAACCTAGAACATGATAAAAGACAATCAATTTGCGTAAAATGCATTTATAGAAAATCAAATTTCCTTGCAAAATCCAGTGGTGAGATCTCTGTTTTTCTTTTCTTATATAGAGCTCAATGTCATAGGCATATAGTTAAAGTGTACAGTATATGTACATTTAGATTGTGAGCCCCAATGGGGACAGCGATGTTAATGTGTGCAAACTGTAAAGCGCTGCAGAATATGTTAGCGCTATATAAAAATAAAGATTATTATTATTATTACTATTATTATTATATGTAGTTTCACTGCTTTGTTAGCAGTTGAGGGGGCTACTGAGTGTATGCAATTTTTATTTAATTGGAATGACTTATTCTCTACACAAACAGTTACATCTGTATTTTTTTTATTAGTTCTGTCTTAACAGTCAAGACATGCACTTCTACAAGCCTCATTCAGACTCACGGATATAAATGGGTTGAATATTACTGAATTTATAAATAAGTCAACAATATCTTGGTACCGTGTTAACATAGTATCATAGTAACATAACAGAGTAACAGTTCATAGATAAGGAGTGTGAATGTTTTATTGTTCTCTGATTAGGGTTTGGTTCTGTGTTATGATGACCCCACACGGTCTGAGAAGCAAATTCCTTAGTTGATGTAAAAAGACATAAATCCATGCGACACACTCATTCCTGCACTGAGAGTGTCAAAGGTCATCATTATCTTATATTCCCAGATTATTCTGTCTCTCTGAGATTTGAAGTTACCTTTTAATACAAGTTATTTCATGTCCATAATGCTATGATCGGGGAAACAAAAATGTATTGCCACAGGTAGATCCATTCTTTTTTCTCTTAATGTATGGTGATGAGAGTTCATCCTTGTTCTCAGTTTCTGCCCTGTCTCCCCTACATACAGACCCCCAGTTGGACATATAGTACAAATAATTAAGTACACCACATTAGAAGTGACACAGCTGAAAGTACCTGGTATCTTGTAGTCCTGATGTGAATTGTGGATCTTTATCTTGTCTGTGGTCATTATAAATGGACAGGTTTTACATTTTTTCTGGTTGCAAGAAAAGGTTCCTGCAGCTGTTGGAGAGGACAGGGAGCTTCTGACAATGATGCTTCTTAGATTTGGGGGCTGCCTAAAACACAGTAGTGGGGGGTCTGGAAAAATGGATTGTAAGCAGGCATGTTTTTGTAGTAAAGGTTGTAATTTCCATGCAGCTCCCCTTAGCACCTCCAGATTTGGATTGTAGGTGACTACTAGAGGCACCCGATTATTTTCTTCTTTAGCTTTGTAATGTAGCAGGTGATTCCTTGATATTCTAGCTGCTCTAGTAATTTGGTTTTGAATTGTTCTTGGATTGTAGCCCTGATTCAAAAAGGTCTTTCTGAGGCGACCAAGGTGTTCATCTCTATCCATGGGGTTTGAACATATACGATTGTATCTGATGGCTTGGCTGTAGATAATATAATTTTTTATGTGTTTTGGATGGAAACTGTCCCATTTAAGGTATGTTGGACGGTCGATTGGCTTCTGATACAGGGATGTTTCTATTTCATTGTTCTGCAGCTTAATGATGGTGTCCAAAACGTTAATTTCAGTCCAGGAGTAGTTCAGTGTTAAGTTGATGGTAGGATGAAATTGATTAAACTGTTCATAGAACGTCTTTAGCTGTGGCTCAGACTCCGTTCAGAAGATTAAAATATCAGTAATGTAGCAGTAGTAGGCCAGAGGCCTGATAGGACATGAGGAAAAAAAGTCGCTTTCAAGCTTGGCCGTGAAAAGATTTGCATACTGTGGGGCCATTTTACTTTCCATTGCGGTGCCAGTCTCCTGTAGCTAGATCTTCTTGTCAAATTCAAAGTAATTGCGGGTGAGGATGAATTCTAGAAGTTTCACCACAGAATCAGCATCAGTCCCTGTGTTTTCCAGGAAGAATTTGCAGGCATTTAATCCATCCTGGTGTGAGATATTAGAGTACAAAGATTCCACATCCATGGGCCAGGATGGTTCCTTCTGGTAGAGGACCTATTGCTGATAGTTTATTCAATAGGTCAGCTGTGTCCTGAATGAAGCTTGGTGTATCCTTTACCAGGGGTTTAAGAATACCCTCTACCCATCCAGATACCTGCTCAGTAAGGGTGCCCACACATGAAGTTATTGGTCTTCCTGGATTTCCAGATTTGTGGATTTTGGGAAGCATGTAGAATGTCCCTGTTCTTTGTTGATACCTTTGTTGATGTAAAAAGACTTATCTATGGCATTTTTCTGTGCTGTGTTGTGCATAAATATGTGATTCTTCGAAATTTCTATCAGTCTATGCCTGATGAAGAGACCTGAGCAGTCTCAAAAGCTTGCAATTTGTTACCATCTTTTCAGTTAGCCATTAAAAGGTATCAACCACTGAGGACTCTCAATTCTAAATATTTTTCTAAGTAAGTCAATGGATAAATAGCTGATTTTAACAGGAATAGGCATTGGCCAACCATCTAATGTTCATAGGGGCCTCTGACTTTTACAGATAATACAAGGAACAGATGGGAGTGATAAATTACTGTTGTTATTCTGGGAGATAAACCACAGCACGTCGTGTCTGACAATGTCTGAGTCTGCTGTTCTGATTGAAACCATGTTTGCTCTTTCTTTTAGAATGTGCATGTGTGGGGGGGTGAGAGTATTAGTTTTCTCTATCTGCATTCTGATGGGCCCATCTTTACTCATTACTTTGCACCATTTGGCCCTTAGATTGCTTACCAATTTACATAAGCTGACAAGTACTGTCCCCGATCATTCTGTCCCCTTACGACATCCATGTTACTTACATCACTTTCCCTGATTACAAAACATGATAAGCTGCTAATAAAAATTATTTTTATGCCGACATAAACGATCCAAGCACCCAGCACTTTTCTCATTCACCAGATGATCACCAATATGTTGACATGGGATGATAATCGCGAACTGATTATAATGAACTCTCATTCAAGATTCTTGGTCTGTATACATTCTTCTTAAAAATGATGATTATAAATGAGAATTGTATCACAAAATCAGATAGTCAAAAACCCACAAGGACACACGAAATGACATTTACATGTCTTTGCTTCTTCTTTAGTAATATATCATTTCAAAAACTAAATTGATTTAGCAACAAGAAGTTTTCATGTTTTTAATTTCTAACTCTTGCCTTTTCCTATATCACTTAGATACAGGAGATAATAAAATGCATAGTTTTAAAACATTCAATAGTATATTATTTTTACCTTGTATATTATGGATCATATAAATATTTCATATACAGTACCATGATATTTATGACTTTCAGGTCACACTATGCAGTATAGGTGTGTGTGTATGTGACTTTGTTAGAAAATTGTGATTAAGACACCTGTGAATAAGCCCTCACTATTATACTGTTGTGATGATTATTATGCTTTCCAGCAATTTTATAACAAAAAACTGACTGGCACATCCAAACTAGTCTGAATAGGTGCATGCCAGGAGCAGCTACCTTCATATAAAATATACAAAAAATAATTGTTAAATGTAAATGTAAAATATATGAAATATGAATAGCAATATGGCTTCTGAATATTAGGAAAAAATGAATGAGATGCTTTGCACTAAATTTGGCCAAATAATGTCTTCCCGTCAACCAACGTCAAGGTAGTCCCATAAATCTCATATATTTCACATTGACATGCTTTAGAAAAATAGACTACAACCTTTTTTGTATATTCCAGCAATTTCAAACCGTAATAATATCCTAGGAATAAAAACTATTTATCTTATATTATATTTGTGTTTCAGCAAGCAATTTATATCTGATAAGCATTGTGATCTGCTTCCTATTTTATTTCTTTAACAAAGTGTTTCTAAGTATAAACTCCTTATTGGAAAATCTCAATTAAACAGTAACATTACATGTCTTACCCAAACCTAGCAAATTCCGGAGTGAGTCTTGTGAAGTTTATTCTCTTTGAAAATCACTGCACTTCATAGAAGGATTGGTGATGAAAAAGTCTGGATATGTCTGAAGTGTAAAAATAAGTACACAAGGTCAGGAAAGCCACATACAATGTAATTTTGTACTTCGTGGATTTGTGCTGATCTGATCAAAAATGATCTTCAACTTCAATGGTTCAGTTTTAACTACACTTGTACTTTAAAAGTGTGCTGTTCAAATTGACATCAAATACTCACAAAACAAAGTTTAAGAGAGCTGAGATAAATATATGCAAAAAAAAATTAATTTTTTTAATAATTTGGTAGTAATTGTATAGAATAAACATTCCTACCTTTTTTCTTTACTTTTCGCAGTACTTTTAAATGCCTATTTACCCTGTTCAGAAAAATGTATAGATGGTACTAAACATTAAACTCTTCCCTCACATGATAAGCAGAAAATGTAGCTTTCATCTTCATATTAGGATTCAGTAACATTGGCAGCACCTGGAGTTTTAGTCATCCAGTTCTTGATATAAAACTATGTCTTCTCTTTCTTTCCTCCATGCTCGTGTATCCAGCATAAGAGTCAATATACCGCAAAAGTGTTGGTTTTTGAGCTGTACCTGTCAGCCTGATATATGCCATTTTGCCTTTGCTTGAAAATGGAAATTTGTTGGCCAAAATGTCACTTTGAATCTTCATTTGGATAAATAAAGGAATTAAATTACTACTTTAGTGCCTTGGAAACAATTTTTCATTGTATCTGCTTGTAACTAAGGCTACGTTCACAGTTGCGTTGTTGGGCGCAGTGTCGTCGACGCATACCGATGCATGCATCATGCGCCCCTATCTTTAACATGGGGGGCGCATGGACATGCGCCGGTATGCGTTGTACTGCATTTTACAATGCATGCATCATATAGACGCACAAGACAGGGCGCAGGGGACGCTACTTGTAGCGTTTTCCCTGCGTCTAAAGTCCTGATCTGTAGGATCTTATGACAACGCATGTGTCGCAAAATGCTGTGTTGTGTACATGCGTTGTTGGTTGCGTTGCGTCGCCGACACTGAGCCCAACAACGCAAATGTGAACATAGCCTTAATGAGAAGTTGCCCTGAGGAAGCAAAGTGCTCAGGGAATGATACAAAGGGACTTACCGTTACAGACACTATACATGTGAGCCTTGTAGACAGAATATCTGTCCCACTGATGGGTCAAGTACAAGTTTTTCTCTCTACTAGGCTCCTCTGTCCAACTGATGAGATAGCACGGTCAGAATGACAGTTGAGCATGCACCATTTTTACAAAGTGCCCTCTTCTGTCTCCCATGACTAACATATGAGAAAGCACTTTCATATTGTATCCCTGTACTAGATTGTACCATCACTATCAGAACCCTTAACCACTAGTGTTGAGCGATACCTTCCGATACTCAAAGGTATCGGTATCAGATGGTATCGGCCGATATCCAAAAAATATTGTATATCGCTGATACCGATACCCGATACCAATGCAAGTCAATGGGACACAAGTATCGGAAGCTATCCTGGATGGTTCCCAGGGTCGGAAGGAGAGGAAACTCTCCTTCAGGCCCTGGGATCCATATTCATGTAAAAAAATAAAGAATTAAAATAATAAATATGGATATACTCACCCGTCCGGCGGCCCCTGGATCTTACCGAATGTAACCGGCAGCCTCTGTTCCTAAGAATGAGGAGTTTAGGACCTTCGATGACGTCGCGGCTTGTGATTGGTCGCGTGACCGCTCATGTGACCGCTCACGCGACCAATCACAAGCCGCGACGTCATCGCAGGTCCTAAACTCCTCATTCTTAGGAACGGAGGCTGCCGGTTACATTCAGTAAGGTCCAGGGGCCGCCGGACGGGTGAGTATATCCATATTTTTTATTTTAATTCTTTATTTTTTACATGAATATGGATCCCAGGGCCTGAAGGAGAGTCTCCTCTCCTCTAGACCCTGGGAACCACACACTGGGAACTTCCGATTCCGATTTCCGATATCACAAAAATATCGGAACTCGGTATCGGAATTCCGATACCGCAAGTATCGGCCGATACCCGATACTTGCGGTATCGGAATGCTCAACACTATTAACCACCAAACCAAAGAGGTTTCTGTCTCATCGTGACTTACGTCTTAGAACAACTAAGGGTAAAAATCAATGATTACGCTAGATGTCCATCATACCCTGCAAAAAAATCTAAGAAACTGAAGTTTTCATTTGTGCAGAAATGCATAAAGAATTCCGAAAGTCAACTTTTTAAAACATTATTCTCAGTCAAGCATCAGATTCCTTCTGCTATATTTTGTGTCTCATGGGAGTTCCTCAAAGCTCATAGACTTGCTTGAGGCATCAGCTGTGATGGTATCCGATGAATTGCCACTGACATGTTTGACACTTGATATGGAACTTTATTGCAAATATTACTTTTGCTTCTTGATTTGAAGCTTGGCTACTTTGAGTACATTGTGCCCATGAGAGAGTTTTTTTATGCTATGTTGAGACCAAACTTTGCAATATAGACAGCAAAATACTTCTTTCCTATGCTAATGCAACTGAGGCTTTCTTGTTTAGCACAATATTGCCACTGCATATTTTGCGTGTGCGTGATTTCAAAGATCTAAGTTTTAATCCCATATGAGACAGCTTTATTACATCATGTTATGCTTCTTTTTATCGGTGTTACTTTATATGTGTAAATAAGTCCAGCACTTCCTATTTATGCCTTCATGATGTTGAAAATGACAGTACTACATTTGGGAATACTCTAGCCCACAAAAAAGTTGCATTTTTTCTTCATATGATTTTCTACCAGAATAATGTATCTGTGCATGGAAAAGTTGAATGATTTACGAAAGTACCACATTGCAAAATCAATAAATAATTTCTAATGTAATAGGTTTTTTAGGAACGTGAGTGAACTATTACATATACATATACACAGTGTTTAGGCACTACTTTTTTGAATATAGATGTTAAAAACTTGCAATTTGTTTCTTCTATTGTACTATTATTTCAACATCTATCTATTACAGATGAGCAAAGTTGCCAAAATTTTCATTCGGGAGTTTACTCAAATTTTATTCGGAACAAATTAGTCAATTTGAACTGAATATGTCTTAAAATGCTACCGGAGCTTATGAGACTCAAGAGTATTTCAAATAAAGTTCTGAAAGAAAAAAATTATACTCACCATTAGAGATGAATGAATAAATTAGAATGTAATTGATTTCTATTTGTATTTTGCAAAAATCTGCATTCGCCAGTATGCAGATGTTTCTGTAAGTCACTTGCGCGTGGAAGCAGCAAAATGTAGGCTGTTGGCTACCATTTTTCTGAACCACAAAAAGCTTATTAAAATTTTACAAAATATAAAAACCCTATATTCACCTATCCACCCAATCTACTCTTCACCACCACCTGTCTAGTCCTCATCGCATCTTTGCATTGGCGTCGTCAATTGTGAAATCTTATTGAGTCGTTAGGTAAGCTGGAGACTGATACCAGGAATTTCTCTTCTACTAAAGCAGGTCAAAAGATGCGACTAGGACCAGATGGGCGATAGTGAGGAGTGGATGTGAGCATAAGGATTTTTTAATATTTTTTAAATATTACATTTATTATGTTGTGGGGTCTTCAGAAACCCCTTAGCATAAGAGACATTAAAGTTATTCTCCAGAAATCAAAACCATTGCAAACAAGTACATTCAAATTTTGCCTGATCCGGTCATCTCTAAATCATTGTAGCATCGTCCCAGTCATTGTTGACAGGCAACAACTGTAAATTCATGACAATAACCAAGTCAAGCACTGGTCAAGCACTGGTCTCAGTGGTTTGCAGCAGCTACTTTGGCTTCACCACTGAGCCAATGATTCTCTGTCAACAAAAAACAATGGCATTGATTGATGGATTGCTGGGTCTGCAGAATATGAGCTATTCTGAGATTATTAATTTTCACTATTGAAAGCCTATGAGCAGAAAAAAAAAATGTTGGTGTTCATCTTCTCTCAAGGACTCCATCAATCCTTTGAACAAATGTCCATTTTGGTAATTCCCTGCGCACAGTTTAAAGAAAGCTATATTACAGCCCCATACGCATTGTTTTTCAAGAAAAAATTGTAACCAGCAGTTAGGTCCCAACCACTGGTGTGGTAGCATTTTATATTTATATGCTATTACTTTGTATAGTTTAAAATGTATTAAATCAAGTTGTTAGATTAAATTACTGTAAATTGGAGAATATAGTTTACCCTGAAAATATGTTTACACTGTGAAGATAGTGTTAGTGACAACACCACATTTATTCTTAATTATCTCTGACGCCATTGCGCAGCTCAGGGACAGTTCTTATTGGAGGGACAGAGTGCTAGAGGCCTCTAGTGGTAATAATGCTGCTGAGGTTGAACCATCTTACTAACAGCCCTTTTATGGGCTAATCTTGTGCTTTGCTGATACATTCTGCATTTATCCTAGGGAGGGACAATTGCAGGAGCGGAGAGAGTGGCTGAATACAGTCTCTAAGCAGGGATTATGGCTTTGCAGTTCATTGAAAAACATATAGCTGTGACAGTTGACCACATTCTTTTTTGGGGGTAAAAAATTTACTATAATGTCAACCATACAGTATTTTGTGCTTTGTGGTACATTTTGGTGTTATATAACACTCTCAAAAACCGTTGAAAAAAATGTCTGTTTTCAGTTACTCATCCATAGAGTACTATGTGCTCTGTGGTTTATTTCTGTGCTATATAACACTCCAAAAAATGTTGAAATTTAATTCAGAAATCAATCACTCATCGAAAGATTATTATGCATTTTCCTGTTCATTTTGGTGTTATATAACACACCAAAAAAGTGTTCAAAAGTCTTTTGTCAACCATAGATTATTATGTGCTTTGCGTTAAATTTTGGTGGCATATACCACATTCAAAAAAGCGTTCAGAACATTTTTGGGATTCAATTAGTCATCCATACAGAATTATGTGCTTTCTGTAAAATGTTGGTGGTATATAATATTCTAACTAAAGCATTGAAAATATTTTGGATTTAATTACTCACCCATTCAGGATTACGTGCTTTCTGTTACATTTTGGTGGTGTGTAAGGGTATGTGTCCACGGTCAGGATGGCCGGCGGTATCGCCGGAGCGGCGAAGCCGCTCGGTGCTAAGCCCCGCCCCCTTTCTGGGACGCGATGATGCCGGATGTGTTAACTGTACACATCCAGGATCATCGCCCCCTCGCATAGCGCCCTGTGATATTACTTGCGGCGCCGCAGCGTCGCCGCAGGTAGCACGGACATGCTGCGATCTGAAAAGACGCGCAGCATGTCCGGAGTCGCAGGGAAGTCGGATGCGTGTTTCCACGCATAGTGGACACGGGATTTCATAAAATCTCCTCTACTATGCTGGAACATCTGGACGCTGCATGTTTGACGCTGCAGCTCTGCGCAGCGTCAAACAAGCAGCGTTTCGTGACCGTGGACACATACCCTAATACTACAAAAACATGTTAATTTTTTTTCTGGATATGTCATCCATAGAGTATTACGTGCTTTCTACTAAATTTCAGTGGTTCTATCACTCCAAAAAAGCATTCAAATTTTTTTATAGATTCAATTAGTCAGCCATACAGTATTACATGCTTACTGTAAAATTTCTGTGGTATATAACACTCCAAAAAAAGCATTACAAAATGTTTCCTAGATTCAGTTAGTCATAACTACAGTTTAATGTGCTTTGTGTAAAATTATTGAAGACTAACATTTTTTTAAATTGCTGGGCTTTGTATAGTTTACAAAATATTTTTGTTCCAAAAATTGACTTTTGTCACATATACAGTAGTACTTGGTTGGTGTGAAATTTCATTGAATTGAAATAAAAAGAAAAATTGGCCTACTGCAGGTGTGCAAATTTGATTGTTCAAAAATGTACTATTGTCATATTTACTGTAAAACCTGCTTTGTGTGAAATTTTGTTGATTTGAAATAAAATTCAAATTTGGCCTGCTACAGGTGTACAAATTTGTTTTTCAAAAATTGACTAGTGTTGTGTATAGTGTAGAACCTGCTTTGTGTAAAATGTAATTGCTTTGAAATAAAATATAAACTTGACCTGCCACAGGTGTACAAATTTTGTTGTTAAAAAATTGACAATGTTAGGGCTAGCGGAATGCACCAAATAATAAGAAAGATAGAGTAAGGTGCGTTTGCAGCCCGGGGTCCACCGTGCAGAGATGGAACCTGCTGCCAAGTAATGACGGACTATATGGTGGTACAATGTGGATACACACACGGGTTAACTTCACCCTGTGTGAAGGAAGCGAACCCTGTTGCGTGACAGGGCCGCGGTACCGCACCAAGAGTGCAAGCAAGGAGTCTCAGAACTCAATCTCAAGACACAGGATTTGAGTTTATATAGACCTCTTGCGCTCGACACCGCAACTGGGGTGTCAGAGTAAAAGAAATAATAATAAAGATGCACGAGAGTGTGTGCGGTGCCACACTGGCGGATGCCACTAACCACCCAGGTTTGGGTCAGGAAAGCGCTGTGAAAGCGCACGGCGCCGCACTGGCGGTCACAGTAGTTAGACGCTGTATTGTGTGTCACGTGCTGATGGCTAAGTCGGGCACTAGATAGCAATCATCCACCTTACGCGAGCAGTCATAAACAAGGGAGGGGATAATTAATGAACGACTTTCACACATCAACACACATTTACAAGTTTACACTAGCGCATGGCCGTGCGGTCATGCGAAGCTTATATAGCTGCAGCATGAACAGGACCTTCCAAAAAAGGACCAATGGGAAGCTGCCACAGAAGTTGAGCACCTTCATGACCTTCCTGGAGGACCAATGGGCTCTGCTGCAGTATCTGAGCATGTGACCGTCGATCTCCAATGGGAGATCTTTCCCTGGGCATGCTCAGAAGGGGAAAAGCAGGACTTAGTCCCAAAAGCGTCTGCTTGCCGCTGCCCAGCACTGGCTTCAATGGCAGAAGCTGGAAAAGCAGTAGTAACTAGTGTTGAGCGATACCGTCCGATACTTGAAAGTATCGGTATCGGAAAGTATCGGCCGATACCGGCAAAGTATCGGATCTAATCCGATACCGATACCCGATACCAATACAAGTCAATGGGACACCAAGTATCGGACGGTATCCTGTATGGTTCCCAGGGTCTGAAGGAGAGGAAACTCTCCTTCAGGCCCTGGGATCAATATCAATGTGTAAAAGAAAGAATTAAAATAAAAAAGGGATATACTTACCTCTCCGACGCAGCCTGGACTTTACCGCCGTAACCGGGAGCCGTTGTACCTAAGAATGCGCGCTTGAAGGGCCTTAGATGACGTCACGGCGCTCTGATTGGTCCGCAGCGGACGCGTGACCGCTACGCGACCAATCACAAAGCAGTGACGTCACCTAAGGTCTTTCAAGCGCTTGAAATACCTTAGAAGACGTCCGCAGCTTCTGATTGGTCGCGTAGCGGTCACGTGACCGCTACGCGACCAATCAAAAAGCAGTGACGTCACCTAAGGTCTTTCAAGCGCTTGAAAGACCTTAGGTGACGTCACTGCTTTGTGATTGGTCGCGTAGCGGTCACGCGACCGCTACGGACCAATCAGAGCGCCGTGACGTCATCTAAGGCCCTTCAAGCGCTCATTCTTTTTATTTTAATTCTTTCTTTTACACATTGATATTAATCCCGATACCGATTCCCGATACCACAAAAGTATCGGATCTCGGTATCGGAATTCCGATACCCGCAAGTATCGGCTGACACCCGATACTTGCGGTATCGGAATGCTCAACACTAGTAGTAACCCTATGCACAGAGTGGGACTGGGCAAGACGCTGGGACCGACATCTCCGCTAAGCAGACTCCACTGCGGCTGGAGAAGAATGGGAGACCGCAGCAGACATGGTTGGAGATTCCCCCTGTTCAGCGGCGGGAACTCGACTCCTAACATTACCCCCCTCCCAGGGCCCCACCTTGGGCCTCGTCATGCTCAAAGGCTGCAATAAGCAGCGGAGCCCAAATGAGCTCTACAGGCTCCCAGGTTCTATCCTCAGGGCCGTGGCCCTTCCAGTCCACCAGATAGAATTTTTTGCCACATACTACCTTGCACCCCACAATAGCATTCACCTCATACTCTTCTGTGGACGAACCTGATGTCCCGGCAGATGACTCAGAAAACCGGGACATATAGACGGGCTTTAAGAGGGAAACGTGGAAGGTATCGGTGATACCAAGGCACGGAGGAATAGCCAAACGGTAGACTACAGGGTTAACCTGTTCCAAAACCTTGAAAGGACCAATGTAGCGAGGCGCAAACTTAGTGGACTCAACTCGCAGCCTGATGTTACGGGCGGAGAGCCACACTAAGTCGCCAGGAGCGAAGGTCGGAGCGGGGCGCCGGTGAGCATCGGCAGAAACCCTCATTCTCTTCTTGGAAGCCCGAATGGCATCCTGTGTGTGGTCCCAAATGTCACGTGCATCCACTGCCCAGTCTGCCACCCTGAAATCAGTGGATGACACGGGCATGGGCACAGGGACACGTGGATGCTGGCCGTAATTAAGAAGAAAAGGAGTCTGCCCAGTGGAATTGGCTACGGTGTTGTTCAGAGCAAATTCTGCCCAAGGTAGCAAAGATGCCCAGTCATCCTGCCTAGCAGAGACAAAATGTTGCAAATATGTCACCAGAGTCTAGTTGGCCCTCTCTACCAACCCATTAGTCTCGGGATGATATGCAGAGGAGAGATTTAGTTCTATGCTGAGTAAATGACAGAGCTCTCTCCAAAACCGAGACGCAAACTGGGGACCCAGGTCACTGACAATTTTATCAGGCATGCCATGTAAACGGAAAATATGTTTAACGAACAACGCCGCCAAGGCCCGTGCAGAAGGTAACCGTGGAAGCGGCACCAAGTGCACCATCTTAGAGAAATGATCGGTGACAACCCAGATAACGGTGCAGTCACGAGACTTGGGTAAACCCACCATGAAGTCCATCCCGACCATCTCCCAGGGCCTGTCTGCCACCGGCAGGGGGTAAAGTTGCCCAGCAGGCCGTTGCCGAGGAGACCGATTCTTGGCGCAGGAGACACACGCCCGAATATAGTCCCTGACGTCACGGGCCATATGCGGCCACCAGTACGTCCTCGCCAAAAGCTCAGATGTCCTCTTGGTCCCAAAATGTCCACCCACCCTGGATGAGTGAGCCCAAGAGAGAACCTCCGGTCGCAAATTAGATGGAACGAAAGTCTTGCCTGGGGGCACAGACTCTAGTGAAACTGGAGCCACAGTTCTCAGGCTCTCAGAAGGGACAATAAGCCGAGGCACCTCCTCCTCCTCCTCAGATGACACTACGGAGCGAGAGAGAGCATTGGCACAAATGTTCTTCTCCCCGGAGAGAAAATGGAGAGTAAAATGGAACCGGGAGATGAACAGGGACCATCTAGCCTGGCGAGAATTCAGCCGCTGGGCCGTCTGTAAGTACACCAAGTTCTTGTGGTCTGTGAACACTTGGAAGGGAAAGCGAGCTCCCTCCAAGAGGTGTCTCCACTCTGAGAAAGCCAACTTCATGGCTAGCATCTTCCTGTCCCCGATGGAGTAATTCCTCTCCGCTGGTGAAAAGGTCTTAGAGAAGAAGAAGCAAGGAGGCTTCCGACCTTGGGCATCCTTTTGGAAGAGGACTGCTCCAGCACCAACGGATGAGGCATCCACCTCCATAATAAATGGCTTATCTACATCGGGGCGATGTAGGATGGGAGCGCTAGCGAAGTGTGACTTAAGAGAAAGGCCTTGGAGACCTCCTCTGACCACAACTTAGGATTTGCTCCCTTCTTGGTGAGGGCAACCAAGGGAGCTACCAAAGTTGAGAAGTGGGGAATGAACTGGCGATAGTAATTAATGAACCCCATAAAGCGCTGCACCGCTTTAAGAGAAAGGGGTTCCTGCCAGTCCATCACAGCCTGTAGCTTGGCAGGATCCATAGCCAATCCTTGGGCAGAGATGATATAGCCAAGGAAAGGCAAGGACTCCTGCTCAAATACACACTTCTCCAACTTGGCATAGAGGGAGTTAGCCCATAGGAGGTCGAAGACCTTGCAAACATCTCTCCGGTGGGAGTCTGTTATGGTTCTCAATGGCAAGAGAACATAGCCCAGCAAACATAAGAACTAGCTCTTGGAAGGATGGAAACTAAACTGACCATGAACTAAACCTGCCGCACAACTAACAGTAGCCGGGTAGCGTAGCCTGCGTTTTATCCCTAGACGCCCAGCGCCGGCCGGAGGACTAACTAATCCTGGCAGAGGAAAATATAGTCCTGGCTCACCTCTAGAGAAATTTCCCCGAAAGGCAGACAGAGGCCCCCACAAATATTGGCGGTGATTTTAGATGAAATGACAAACGTAGTATGAAAATAGGTTTAGCAAAATTGAGGTCCGCTTACTAGATAGCAGGAAGACAGAAAGGGCACTTTCATGGTCAGCTGAAAACCCTATCAAAATACCATCCTGAAATTACTTTAAGACTCTAGTATTAACTCATAACATCAGAGTGGCAATTATAGATCACAAGAGCTTTCCAGACACAGAAACAAAACTACAGCTGTGAACTGGAACAAAATGCAAAAACAAACAAGGACAAAAGTCCAACTTAGCTGGGAGTTGTCTAGCAGCAGGAACATGCACAGAAAGGCTTCTGATTACAATGTTGACCGGCATGGAAGTGACAGAGGAGCAAGGCTAAATAGCGACTCCCACATCCTGATGGAAACAGGTGAACAGAGAGGATGATGCACACCAGTTCAATTCCACCAGTGGCCACCGGGGGAGCCCAAAATCCAATTTCACAACAGTACCCCCCCCTCAAGGAGGGGGCACCGAACCCTCACCAGAACCACCAGGGCGATCAGGATGAGCCCTATGAAAGGCACGGACCAAATCGGAGGCATGAACATCAGAGGCAGTCACCCAAGAATTATCCTCCTGACCGTAACCCTTCCATTTGACCAGATACTGGAGTTTCCGTCTGGAAACACGGGAGTCCAAGATTTTTTCCACAACGTACTCCAACTCGCCCTCAACCAACACCGGAGCAGGAGGCTCAACGGAAGGCACAACCGGTACCTCATACCTGCGCAATAATGACCGATGAAAAACATTATGAATAGAAAAAGATGCAGGGAGGTCCAAACGGAAGGACACAGGGTTAAGAATCTCCAATATCTTGTACGGGCCGATGAACCGAGGCTTAAACTTGGGA
Organism: Ranitomeya variabilis; assembly: GCF_051348905.1. NCBI lineage: Eukaryota > Metazoa > Chordata > Amphibia > Anura > Dendrobatidae > Ranitomeya > Ranitomeya variabilis. Next base: position 528,499,986 of record NC_135237.1, on the reverse strand, counting down.
GAAGAAACCCTCATAGGGACAAAACGAGAAGACAACCACACCAAGTCCCCAACACAAAGCCGAGGACCAACCCGACGCCGGCGGTTGGCAAAAAGCTGAGTCTTCTCCTGGGACAACTTCAAATTGTCCACTACCTGCCCCCAAATCTGATGCAACCTCTCCACCACAGCATCCACTCCAGGACAATCCGAAGATTCCACCTGACCAGAAGAAAATCGAGGATGAAACCCCGAATTACAGAAAAAGGGAGACACCAAGGTGGCAGAGCTGGCCCGATTATTGAGGGCAAACTCCGCCAAAGGCAAAAAAGCAACCCAATCATCCTGATCTGCAGACACAAAACACCTCAAATATGTCTCCAAGGTCTGATTCGTCCGCTCGGTCTGGCCATTAGTCTGAGGATGGAAAGCAGACGAGAAAGACAAATCTATGCCCATCCTAGCACAGAATGCTCGCCAAAATCTAGACACGAATTGGGTACCTCTGTCAGAAACGATATTCTCCGGAATACCATGCAAACGGACCACATTTTGAAAAAACAGAGGAACCAACTCGGAAGAAGAAGGCAACTTAGGCAGGGGAACCAAATGGACCATCTTAGAGAAACGATCACACACCACCCAGATGACAGACATCTTCTGAGAAACAGGAAGATCCGAAATAAAATCCATCGAGATGTGCGTCCAGGGCCTCTTCGGGATAGGCAAGGGCAACAACAATCCACTAGCCCGAGAACAACAAGGCTTGGCCCGAGCACAAACGTCACAAGACTGCACGAAGCCTCGCACATCTCGAGACAGGGAAGGCCACCAGAAGGACCTTGCCACCAAATCCCTGGTACCAAAGATTCCAGGATGACCTGCCAACGCAGAAGAATGAACCTCAGAAATGACTTTACTGGTCCAATCATCAGGAACAAACAGTCTACCAGGTGGGCAACGATCAGGTCTATCCGCCTGAAACTCCTGCAAGGCCCGCCGCAGGTCTGGAGAAACGGCAGACAATATCACTCCATCCTTAAGGATACCTGTAGGTTCAGAATTACCAGGGGAGTCAGGCTCAAAACTCCTAGAAAGGGCATCCGCCTTAACATTCTTAGAACCCGGCAGGTAGGACACCACAAAATTAAACCGAGAGAAAAACAACGACCAGCGCGCCTGTCTAGGATTCAGGCGTCTGGCGGACTCAAGATAAATTAGATTTTTGTGGTCAGTCAATACCACCACCTGATGTCTAGCCCCCTCAAGCCAATGACGCCACTCCTCAAAAGCCCACTTCATGGCCAAAAGCTCCCGATTCCCAACATCATAATTCCGCTCGGCGGGCGAAAATTTACGAGAGAAAAAAGCACAAGGTCTCATCACGGAGCAATCGGAACTTCTCTGCGACCAAACCGGCTCCTAAGGGAGATGACGAAGGACGAATATGTCCCTTTTCCAAGGACTCCTTTATATATTCTCACATAGCAGCATGTTCAGGCACAGACAGATTAAATAAACGACCCTTAGGGTATTTACTACCCGGAATCAAATCTATGGCACAATCGCACTCCCGGTGCGGAGGTAATGAACCAAGCTTAGGTTCTTCAAAAACGTCACGATATTCAGTCAAGAATTCAGGAATCTCAGAGGGAATAGATGATGAAATGGAAACCACAGGTACGTCCCCATGCGTCCCCTTACATCCCCAGCTTAACACAGACATAGCTTTCCAGTCAAGGACTGGGTTATGAGATTGCAGCCATGGCAATCCAAGCACCAACACATCATGTAGGTTATACAGCACAAGAAAGCGAATAATCTCCTGGTGATCCGGATTAATCCGCATAGTTACTTGTGTCCAGTATTGTGGTTTATTGCTAGCCAATGGGGTGGAGTCAATCCCCTTCAGGGGTATAGGAGTTTCAAGAGGCTCCAAATCATACCCACAGCGTTTGGCAAAGGACCAATCCATAAGACTCAAAGCGGCGCCAGAGTCGACATAGGCATCCGCGGTAATAGATGATAAAGAACAAATCAGGGTCACAGATAGAATAAACTTAGACTGTAAAGTGCCAATTGAAACAGACTTATCAAGCTTCTTAGTACGCTTAGAGCATGCTGATATAACATGAGTTGAATCACCGCAATAGAAGCACAACCCATTTTTTCGTCTAAAATTCTGCCGTTCACTTCTGGACAGAATTCTATCACATTGCATATTCTCTGGCGTCTTCTCAGTAGACACCGCCAAATGGTGCACAGGTTTGCGCTCCCGCAGACGTCTATCGATCTGGATAGCCATTGTCATGGACTCATTCAGACCCGCAGGCACAGGGAACCCCACCATAACATCCTTAATGGCATCAGAGAGACCCTCTCTGAAATTCGCCGCCAGGGCGCACTCATTCCACTGAGTAAGCACAGCCCATTTACGGAATTTCTGGCAGTATATTTCAGCTTCGTCTTGCCCCTGAGATAGGGACATCAAGGCCTTTTCCGCCTGAAGTTCTAACTGAGGTTCCTCATAAAGCAACCCCAAGGCCAGAAAAAACGCATCCACATTGAGCAACGCAGGATCCCCTGGAGCCAATGCAAAAGCCCAATCCTGAGGGTCGCCCCGGAGCAAGGAAATCACAATCCTGACCTGCTGAGCAGGATCTCCAGCAGAGCGAGATTTCAGGGACAAAAACAACTTGCAATTCTTTTTGAAATTTTGAAAGCAAGATCTATTCCCCGAGAAAAATTCAGGCAAAGGAATTCTAGGTTCAGATATAGGAACATGAACAACAAAATCTTGTAAATTTTGAACTTTCGTGGTGAGATTATTCAAACCTGCAGCTAAACTCTGAATATCCATTTTAAACAGGTGAACACAGAGCCATTCCAGGATTAGAAGGAGAGAGAGAGAGAAAGGCTGCAATATAGGCAGACTTGCAAGAGATTCAATTACAAGCACACTCAGAACTGGAAAAAAAATAAATAAAATCTTCAGCAGACTTCTCCTTTCTCTCCTTTCTGTGTCAATTAATTTAACCCTTTGTGGCCGGTCAAACTGTTATGGTTCTCAGTGGCAAGAGAACATAGCCCAGCAAACATAAGAACTAGCTCTTGGAAGGATGGAAACTAAACTGACCATGAACTAAACCTGCCGCACAACTAACAGTAGCCGGGTAGCGTAGCCTGCGTTTTATCCCTAGACGCCCAGCGCCGGCCGGAGGACTAACTAATCCTGGCAGAGGAAAATATAGTCCTGGCTCACCTCTAGAGAAATTTCCCCGAAAGGCAGACAGAGGCCCCCACAAATATTGGTGGTGATTTTAGATGAAATGACAAACGTAGTATGAAAATAGGTTTAGCAAAATTGAGGTCCGCTTACTAGATAGCAGGAAGACAGAAAGGGCACTTTCATGGTCAGCTGAAAACCCTATCAAAATACCATCCTGAAATTACTTTAAGACTCTAGTATTAACTCATAACATCAGAGTGGCAATTTCAGATCACAAGAGCTTTCCAGACACAGAAACAAAACTACAGCTGTGAACTGGAACAAAATGCAAAAACAAACAAGGACAAAAGTCCAACTTAGCTGGGAGTTGTCTAGCAGCAGGAACATGCACAGAAAGGCTTCTGATTACAATGTTGACCGGCATGGAAGTGACAGAGGAGCAAGGCTAAATAGCGACTCCCACATCCTGATGGAAACAGGTGAACAGAGAGGATGATGCACACCAGTTCAATTCCACCAGTGGCCACCGGGGGAGCCCAAAATCCAATTTCACAACAGGAGTCTATATCTGGAGAGTAGATGAGAATATCATCCAGATAAACTACGACCGAGGTGGAAAGCATATCCCAGAAGATGTCATTTACAAAGTCTTGGAAAACAGCTGGGGCATTACAGAGCCCGAAGGGCATCACCAGATATTCATAGTGCCTATCCATGGCCGTCTTCCATTCGTCCCCCTCACGGATGCGAATCAGGTTGTAAGCACGCCGCAGATCTAATTTAGTAAATACACTAGCTCCCCGTAGCCTTTAAAAAAGCTCAGATATCAGGGGTAGTGGGTACTTATTTTTAATGGTGATGGCGTTAAGACCCCTGTAGTCTATGCATGGACGCAGTTCTCCACTCTTCTTCTGTACGAAGAAGAAACCAGCCCCAGCAGGTGACACTGACTTCCTAATGAATCCTCTTGCCAGTTTCTCTTGGATGTAATGAGACATTGCCTCCATCTCCGGGAGAGACAAAGGATAGACTCGACCCCGGGGAGGCTCAGCACCAGGCAAGAGGTCAATAGGACAGTCATAGGGGCGGTGAGGCGGAAGGGTCTCCGCAGCCCTTTTGGAGAACACGTCCGCATAAGGCCAATATTGCTTGGGAAGAGAGGATAAATCTGCGGGTACCTCAGTAGAAGCAACCTGAACGCTCTCCCTCTGACATCTACCCCCACAAGATTCACCCCATCCTAAAATTCTGCCTGTGGACCACTCGATATGAGGAGAGTGATACCGTAGCCAAGGCATCCCTAACAAGATCTCATCAATTCCCTCAGGAATGATGAGCAGAGATATAATCTCCTGATGAGATGGCGACAAGGACAGAGTGAAAGGGATGGTCTGGTGTGTTATCTGTGAGGGCAGTGTTGACCCATTCACCACTCGTACAGTTACTGGTTGAGCTAGCATTACCAGGGGTATTGCATGACGTTGGGCATAGGCAGAAGACATAAAATTGCCCTCCGCCCCAGAATCCACGCAGAGCTCTACTGAGTGAGTGAATGAGCCTATTGTAATTGTCCCCTTAAAGGACAATTTGGAGGCAAACGTCGCCGTGTCTAGTGTACCTCCACCTACTACCACTAGACGCTGACGTTTCCTCGACCGCTGGGGACATCTGGTGGCAAGATGTCCTGAATGCTGGCAAACAAGACAAACTTGGAGAGCACGAGCGTTCCGGGACTTAGATCCCGCTCGTGACACTTCCATGGCCTCATGTGACTCAGGGGCCTGGACTGGAGATTCCAAAGGTTTGTCGAAGGTAGGAGCCAGCCGAAACCTCTGCCTACACTGGGCTCGCTCTAACCTCCGCTCGTGAAAACGGAGTGGACACTGCTATTAACTCCTCCAGTGTGGCGGGAATCTCCCTAGTGGCCAGGGCGTCCTTCACGTGGTCAGCCAGCCCCCTCCAAAATATCGGAATAAGGGCTTTTTCTGACCACTCCAGCTCAGATGCTAGGGTGCGGAAGTGGACGGCAAAATGGCTGACCAAGGACGAGCCCTGAGTCAACGCCAACTGTTGGAGCACCGTATAATGGATGACACGAGGTCCTAAAAAGACCTGTTTCAGAGTGCTCAGGAACAACGAAGCACTCTGCACCACATGATCGCCACGCTCCCACAGCGGCGTAGCCCACTCCAAAGCCCTGTCCGACAGGAGAGACACAATAAACACCACCTTAGCCCACTCTGTAGGGAAACGAGAGGCCAGAAGCTCAAGATGTATAGAGTACTTACTCACGAAACCCCTACAAGACTTACTATCACCAGAAAATTTTTCTGGCAGCGGGAGGCGAGATAGAGTTGGTACAGGGGTGGCGGTGGACAAGGTGGCTGCAGCCACACTAGCAGCCTGAACAGCAACTGCGGTTACATCCACAGCTGATGTTGTGCGCTCGAGAGCCACCAACCTACCCTCCAGCTGCTGGATGTACCACAAAGATTGCTGTTTGTCCGTCATTACTAGCCAGACCCTGGCGCTAGTGTAATGTTAGGGCTAGCGGAACGCACCAAATAATAAGAAAGATAGAGTAAGGTGCGTTTGCAGCCCGGGGTCCACCGTGCAAAGATGGAACCTGCTGCCAAGTACTGATGGACTATATGGCGGTACAATGTGGATACACACACGGGTTAACTTCACCCTGTGTGAAGGAAGTGAACCATGTTGCATCACAGGGCCGCTGTACCGCACCAAGAGCGCAAGCAAGGAGTCTCAGAACTCAATCCCAAGACACAGGATTTGAGTTTTTATAGACCTCTTGCGCTCGACACCGCAACTGGGGTGTCAGAGTGAAAGAAATAATAATAAAGATGTACGAGAGTGCGTGCGGTGCCGCACTGGCGGATGCCACTAACCACCCAGGTTTGGGTCAGGAAAGCACTGTGAAAGCGCAAGGCGCTGCACTGGCAGTCACAGCAGTTAGACGCTGTATTGTGTGTCACGTGCTGATGGCTAAGTCGGGCGCTAGATAGCAATCATCCACCTTACGCGAGCAGTCATACACAAGGGAGGGGATAATTAATGAACGACTTTCACACATCAACACACACACGTTTAAAAGTTTACACTAGCGCATGGCCGTGTGGTCATTCGGAGCTTATATAGCTGCAGCATGAACAGGACCTTCCAAAAAAGGACCAATGGGAAGCTGCCACAGAAGTTGAGCACCTTCAGGACCTTCCTGGAGGACCAATGGGCTCTGCTGCAGTATCTGAGCATGTGACCGTCGATCTCCAATGGGAGATCTTGCCCTGGGCATGCTCAGAAGGGGAAAAGCAGGACTTAGTCCCAAAAGCGTCTGCTTGCCGCTGCCCAGCACTGGCTTCAATGGCAGAAGCTGGAAAAGCAGGAATAACCCGATGCACAGAGTGGGACTGAGCAAGACACTGGGACCGATGCCTCCGCTGAGCAGACTCCACTGTGGCTGGAGAAGAATGGGAGACTGCAGCAGACATGGTTTGAGATTCCCCCTGTGCAGTGGCAGGAACTCAACTCCTAACAGACTATTGTCACATATACAGTAGAACTTGGTTTGCGTGAAAATTCATTGGTTTTAAATAAAAACCAAAATTGGCCTGCTACAGATGTTCAAAGTTTGTTGTTCAACATTTAACTATTGTTAAATATACTGTAGAATTTTGTGTGAAATTTTGTTGGTTTGAAATAAAAGCAAAAATTGGCCTGCTAACAACCGGCACATGATTAAATGCTTGTGGCCAGGGAGGCTACATTTCCCTGACAACATACTAGGCAAACATTGTAGAGGTACGGGCTGAGTGCCACCCTGACACAGCACATGTGCTACCAATGCTGAGGATTGCTGTTCCAATTTCTATCAGAGTTTTCTCTACCTTCTACTCCAGTTTCTGCACCCTCTCCTGCTCCTCCTCATTGTTCATTTCCAAAGTGCTATCTCCAAGCATGTCATCCACATCAGCTTGAAGCTCTACAGCACTGCCTCAGCCATGCAGCAACAGGCTCTGCTAAAGCTAATTTGTCTAAGAGACAAACCACACACCATGACAGTTATTGAAAGGAATAACAAACCAGACAGATCTGTGGCTCCCGCCACTGAAACTCCAGCCAGACATGGTTGTGTGTGATAATAGCCCTTAACCTGGTGATGGCTATGAAGTTTTGGAAGCTCACACATGTCCCATGCTTGGCCCACATGCTCAACTTGGTTGTTCAGTGGTTTCTGAAAACCTACCCAAATTCACCAGAGCTTTTTGTCACCACATGCTGGAACTCCACACTGCACATGCTAACATATATTGGTATTCTGGTAAGCCTACCCACATAATTTAAGAGTGGGCACGTATGTCTGGCATTTCAGCAGTTCTCCAAAACTTTGAGGACTCCAAAAATATGGTGAGCAGCAATGATGCCATCATCAGTGCAATTATCTCACTTCTTTGCTAACTTAAACAGTTGCTTCTGACAATTAAACATGATGCTTTGCATGCGGACCAGGTGGAGATGGAGGGAGACATGAGACAGACACTACCGAGCCCAGACTCATCGCATCTGCTCAGCATGGATTGGGTATCAATGAGGAGGTGGAGGCTGAGGAGGAGGAGAAATAGAAGCTGGCTGATAGCCCAACAGAGGCTAGTATCCACACAAGCTTCATCCTGTCTCTCCTACATGGATGAAAGGGAAATGAGGAAGAGGAATAATTTGAGAAGTAGGAGTAAGATATGGAGAGTATTTATCATGCTGGAGACAGGTAAGTGTTGGCTGTAAGGGCCTTGTAGTAGAGAAATTTTCACCGCACACTAGATATTTTTCATGCAAATTTTCTTTAATTATTATTCAACACAAATACAAGTGGAGGACAAAGTGAAGGCATATAATATATAGCAACTCTAACTTTTTGATCTGCTCCCGGGCCTTGGTCACATAATTGCCCAGAGGAAAGGGGGAGCAAAAAACAGTATGTCAGTGCACAAACATGAAAACTATATCTAGGAATTTACAATATTTACATTATTTACAATAAATGTCAAAGATTCCCAAAAGAAAAGGGTTATTTGGACACTAAGGTAATTCATAAACTCAGGTAACAGCAAACTGTGCATTGTGCATGTGTGTTAGTTGTTAAAAATGTACACCTCTTCTTTATTACATTTAGAAACCTTAATGAAAGAGTAGTTCATTGACATTAATCATGTGTGAATCCATAAAGGTATGGAGTAAACTGTAATGATCAGTTGATTAGTGGCCGAGACCCCTGTAAGCGATAATGGGATAGAAGGGGGGATGGTTATTTAGAAAATATGAGATGAAGTTATGGTATACCTGTCTAAGGATAGGAAGTCGAAATGACACATGGAGATTCTAGCAGAGACAAATGGAGTCGCTTTATTGTATATGCCATCACTTTTTCTGCCACTTGTACTTGTGTTGAAAAATAATTAAAGAAAATTTGCATGAAAACTTTCGGGTGTGCAGTGAAAATTTCTCTACTACATAACTCAGGTGTTTTCCACTCCTTCAACCGGCACCTCAGCCTACAGATGTGTGCACACCATCTTCTTCCACATGGCTATAGGGATCTTGGCACATATAGCATACTTTCCATTGGGAATTGGTCAGTTCGAGTAATGAGAATCTGAGCATTTTAGTGCTCACTCATCTCTATTCATTTGATCCAAGGACATGAGTTATTGAATTATTTCATGTGAGCCTCAACGTTGACTTTTGTTGAAGGTTGAACTGAAGTTTGCTGATTTGTTGAATGGTTGCTAATTACCAATTGCATCAGCCTCTATAGCTTATTGTTCTGCTATCCTTGGAGAACAAAGACATAGTTTAATTGAGTGTTTGATGTTTGTTAATTTGTTGAATGCTTGCTGGCTATTTATTGTATCAATCCTTGCAGCTTATTGCTTTGCTGTCCTTGAGGGACAAAGGTGCCAGTTAATTGAACAATCAATGTTTGTTAATTTGGCGAAAGCCTGATGACTACCTATTGTCTCAGCCCCTACTGATTGTTGTTCTGCAAACACTGAAGGACAAAATATGCAGGTTAATTGAACAATTAAACAATGAGAAATGACCTCTTCCCACCTCCTCCCAAACTTGTGGATAATTGCCTGCAGGAATGCTGTGGGTATAAATGGGACCTTTCTGCTTCTACAAAGAGACTCTAGAGGACAGCGTCCGAGGCACAATGGCTCCAACCAGAAGAATATAGATTTTATCCACTGCCCATCTCTGAACCCATGGAGACATTTGGAGAACCTAGGTTGGGACAATCAGGTCACCTGGCCATATACTTAAAAGGATTCTGTCAGCTTCCTTAGCTTGCCGCTACTTCCTCTCTTTGGATGCCTGTAAAAAACGGGATGCCTCTGGTTGGGGGTAGCTGGCCCTGGAAGCCCAAAAACATGCAGATGTTCTAATTCTCAGTGTGCTAGCGGAAGGGTGAGACTGTCATTTCCATTATAGTATGTACTTGATGGGACTGTACTGTATGATATTGACTGTTGGTGATCCAATAAATTATTACTATAGTGTGTTATCCTCAACCTGTGTTGTCTGAATAGTACTGTACCCATGGGAAAGGTGAATGACAGCACCCATTGTGTTATTATAGAATATTTTATTTGATGTATTTTAATCCAGCTAAATCAAGACTAATGTCAATATATTGCATTGCTATAATTATCATATTTAACAAAATAATAATTAATTAGATACATATTAATGTCCACCTACAGTTAGAGTTATACGTCTCTCAATCACAGTTATGTTGTTGAGACTTGGTTTTATTACATACTGAGTTACCACAGCTCCTAGCAGTAATAGTTTGATGTTGTGACATATCTAATAGCTTCAGACATGCAGTTTTTCTAGAAAAAGGGGTAAATTTGACTGAAAGAGCCTATTTGCTGTAAAGTGAACATTTTAATGATATTGGAGCTGATCATAACACTGTTCTAAAAGCTTTCATAAAAAGTACAGCCTGCTTAGCCACAATGAAAATAGCAAGTAAAAAAAGTCAAATAGTATTTGTACATGTCATAGTAGTCATGATGACAACTAAAAAAGGCATGTATTCAGATGCATTTAGAAAACTATTAACTCAAAATATTCATCCCCTACATGACAAGCATATTTAGTATTATTTCTCTTGTAGGTTTTGTATCTTTAGTATTTAGTAGTATTTGCCTGTTGTGTTAGGATGCATAGACAGACACCAGCTTCTGGCAGCATTCCTAGGGAATTTTGTAAATTCCTAAAGGCAATTGCCTCATGTTTACTAATTTTCTTGGGTTTTCATGCTGCAATTGTGATCTTTAAATGTGACAACCAATCAAGGAAATTTCAGGACTTCTTCTGAAACCAAACCATGAAGGACTTTTACATATGTTTGGAATCAGTGTCTTGTTGGAAGGTCTAATGACACCCAAGCTTCATCTTCTTAACATAAGCCAAATCATGTTTTCCTATGAGTTCTAAATACTTCATTGAATTTGTTGTGTCCCCCCTACAAGCTGCAGGTTTCCAATGCCAGGGTAATGCAAACGGGACCAAAGCATTAGAAAGCCACTGCCATGATACACTGTTAGCAGGGTGTTCTCATGAATATGCATCTTTTTCATTTTTCTATCTCAAGTCAAACCTATGAGCCATAGGCCTCAGCCATTCTAGTATTGTTTCATTGCTCAACAGAACAGAATCCAAAATCTTCTTTGGTTTATTTATATGGTTTTTCTTTTAATTCTGGATCTATATAGATATATATCTTGGAATTTGGTCAATGAGACCTTCAGAATTTAGTATGCTCCTTAATGTGGAGCCTGAAACCTCAAGGCCTGATACCACCAAATTTCAATTCATTTTGCAGTCATTCAAAGGTTTTTGAAAAACTGCCTCCTCAGGCATCTTGATGGAGCCAGTGAGATCTTCCTCATTCTGTCACATCCAACTGTTGTAGCCAGTGTTTCTGTAACTTTGAACTTAGGGAGCTCTGCCTTTAGCTGTTTCTCTAGGATTCAGGACATTCAAGGCTTTGCTATCATTTTGTATCCTTTTACTTGTTTTGCAAGATAATGATCTCTTTTCTTAACATTTTGGTCCACTCTTTTGACAACCTAGTAATATTTGTGAATTGAATGTCATGTCATATGAAGAATGGAGTAAGATTTCTCTGGAATGGTGAAAAAGCAAGTGTCTTGCTATATAACATATTTTAGCAGGTCATAACAGCCAAATGACCTCTACTAAGTATTTACCCCTTAATCCCATATGACGTACTATCCCGTTGAGGTGACCAGTGATGGGATAGTATGTCATATGCAATCGGCTGCACTCACGGGGGGAGTGCGGCCAATCACGGCCGGGTGTCAGCTGACTATATCAGTTGACATCCAGCACTATGTGCCAGGAGCAGTCACGGACCGCTCCTGGCACACTAACCCCTGGAACACTGCGATCAAACATGATTACAGCATTCTGGGGGCATGGGGAAGCATCGCGCAGTGAGGGGGCCCCCTGCAGGCTTCCCTGCGATTCCTTGGTACAAGGCGATGTGCTCGCCTTGTACCGAGCGTTCCTCCCTGCAGGCCCTGGATCCAAAATGGCCACGGGGCTACTTCCAGGTCCTGCAGGGAGGTGGCGTACAAGCGCCTGCTGAGAGCAGGCACCTGTAAGCATGGAGCAGTTCACGTCAGATCGCTGATCTGACACAGTGCTCTGCAAAGTGTCAGATCAGAGATCTGTCACTATATAGTGATGTCCCCCCTGGGACAATGTGATAATCTAAAAAAAAAATATTAAGATGTGTAAAAAAAAAAACCTAAATAAAGAAAAAAATATTGTTCCCACCCATAAATACATTTCTTTATCTAAATAAAAAAAAAATAAAAGTACACCTATTTACTATCGCCGTGTCCATAACAACCCGACCTATAAAACTGTCCCACTAGTTAGCCCCTTGATTGAACACCGTAAAAAAAAACGAGGCACAAAACAACGGTTTATTATCATACCACCGAACAAAAAGTGAAATAACATGCGATCAAAAAGGCGTATGTAAATAACCATGATACCGCTGAAAACGTCATCTAGTCCCGCAAGAAATTAGCTGTCATAAAGCATCATCAGCGAAAAAATAAAAAAGTTATAGTCCTTAGAATAAAGTGATGCAAAAATAATTATTTTTTCTATAAAATAGTTTTTATTGTATAAAAGCGCCAAAACATAAAAAATGATCTAAATGAGGCATCGCTGTAATCGTACTGACCCAAAGAATAAAACTGCGTTATCAATTTTACCAAAAATGGAAAGGTATAAACGCCCCCCACAAAAGAAATTCATGAATAGCTGGTTTTTGGTCATTCTGCCTCACAAAAATCGGAATTTAAAAGCGATCAAAAAATGTCACATGCCCGAAAATCTTACCACAGAAAACAAGACCTCACATGACTCTATGGACCAAAATATGGAAAAATTATAGCTCTCAAAATGTGGAGACGCAAAAACTATTTTTTGCAATAAAAAGCGTCTTTTAGTGTGTGACAGCTGCCAATCATAAAAATCTAAAAAAAACACTATAAAAGTAAATCAAACCCCCCTTCATGACCCTCTTAGGGAAAAAATTAAAATAAAAAAGTATTTATTTCCATTTTCCCATTAGGGTTAGGGCTAGGGTTAGGGCTAGGGTTACGGGTAGGGCTAGGGTTAGGGCTAGGGTTAGGGCTAGGGTTAGGGCTAGGGTTAAGGTTAGGGCTAGGGCTAGGGTTAGGGCTAGGCTTAGGGCTAGGGCTAGGGTTGGGGTTAGGGCTAGGGTTGGGGTTAGGGCTAGGGTTAGGGTTGGGGCTAGGGTTAGGGTTGGGGCTAGGGTTAGGGCTACAGTTGAGGTTTGGGCTAAAATTAGGGTTAGGGCTGAGGCTAAAGTTAGATTTAGAGTTGGAGCTAAAGTTAGGTTTAGGGTTGAGGCTAAAGTTAGGGTTAGGGCTACAGTTAGGGTTGGGGCTAAAGTTAGGTTTAGGATTGCGGCTAAAGTTAGGGTTAGAGCTACAGTTAGGGCTAAAGTTAGGGCTAAAGTTAGGGTTTGGGTTTGGATTATATTTACGGTTGGGATTAGGCTAAGGGGTGTGCCAGGGTTAGGGTTGGGATTAAGGTTAGGGGTGTGTTAGGTGTCGAGATCCCACCTCTGCACAGGGGAAATCTCGAACCATCTTTGCTGTGGTCTCCTATTCTACTCCAGCCACAGTGGAGTCTGCTCAGCAGAGACGTCGGTCCCAACGTCTAGCTCAGGCTGATACTGGACAACTGGTTACTGCTGCCTTTCCAGCCTCTGCCATTGTAGCCAATACTGGGCAGCAGCGAGCAGACGTGTTTTGGACTAAGTCCTGCTCTTCCCTTTCTGAGCATGCCCAGGGCAAGATCTCTCGTTGGAGATCAAGAGTCACATGCTTAGATACTGCAGCAAATCCCATTGGTCCTTTAGGAAGGTCCTGAAGGTGTTCTTCTGTGGCTGACTCCCATTGGCTCTTCTGGGAAGGTCCTGTTCTTGCTGCAGCTATAAAAGGTTCGAATGGCTGCACGGCCATGTGCTAGTGTACATTTGGAATCGTGTGTGTGTTGATGAGTGCAAGTCGTTCTTTAAAATCCCCTCCCTTGTGTATGACTGTTCGCAAAAGGTGGATGCTTGCTGTCTAGCGCCCAACTAAGCTGTCAACATAAAGACACACAATACAGCGCCTATTGCTGTAACCGCCAGTGCGGCGCCGTGCGCTTATAGAGTGCTTTCCTATCCCAAGTCTGGGTGATTAGTGGCATCCGCCAAAGCGGCACAGCACGCACTCTTGTGTTTTAAGTTATATTTTTTGTTACTTTGACATCCCAGTTATGATGTTGAGCGTAAGTGGTCTGTACGTACTCTAATCCTGTGTATTGGGCTAGAGTCCTGAGACTCCTTGGTGCAATACCGCGGCCCTGTGATGCAACAGGGTTTGCTTCCTTCACACAGGGTGAAGTTAACCCGTGTGTATCTACATTGTACCGCCATATAGTCCATCATTACTCAGCAGCAGGTTCCATCTCTGCACGGTGAACCCCGGGCTGCGAACGCACCTTATACCATCTCTCTTATAATTTGGTGCATTCTGCTAGCCCTAACAGGGTGTGTTGGGGTTAGGAGTGTGGCTGGGATTAGGGTTAGGGATGTGTTTGGATTAGGGTTTCAGTTACAATTGGGGATTTGCACTGTTTAGGCACATCAGGGCTCTCCAAACGCGACATGGCGTCCGATCTCAATTCCAGCCAATTCTGCTTTAAAAAAGTAAAACAGTGCTCCTTCCCTTCTGAGCTCTCCCGTGCGCCCAAACAGGGGTTTACCCCAACATATGGGGTATCAGCGTACTCAGGACAAATTAGACAACAACTTTTAGGGTACAATTTCTCTTGCTACCCTTGAGAAAATAAAAATTTGGGAGGCTAAAAAAACATTTTTGTGGGAAAAAATGATTTTTTATTTTCACTGCCCTGCGTTAAACTGTAGTGAAACACTTCGGGGTTCAAAGTACTCACAACACATCTAGATAAGTTCCTTGGGGGGTCTAGTTTCCAAAATGGGGTCACTTGTGGGGGTTTCTACTGTTTAGGTACATCAGGGGCTCTGCTAATGCAACATGATGCCTGCAGACCAATCCATCTAAGTCTGCATTCCAAATGGCGCTCTTTCCCTTCCGAGCTCTGCCATGTGCCCATACGGTGTTTCCCCCCACATATAGGGTATCAGCATACTCAGGACAAATTGGACATAACTTTTGGGGTCCAATTTTTCCTGTTACCCTTGGGAAAATACAATACTGGGGGCTAAAAAAAGATTTTGTGGAAAAAAAAAAGAATATTTATTTTCACGGCTCTGCATTATAAACTGTAGTGAAACACTTGGGGGTTCAAAGCACTCACAACACATCTAGATAAGTTCCTTAGGGGGTCTACTTTCCAAAATGGTGTCACTTGTGGGGGGTTTCAATGTTTAGGCACATCAGGGGCTCTCCAAACGCAACATGGCGTCCCATCTCAATTCCAGTCAATTTTGCATTGAAAAGTCAAACGGCGCTCCTTTCCTTCCGAGCTCTGCCACGCGCCCAAACAGTTGTTTACCCCCACATATGGGGTATCAGCGTACTCAAGTCAAATTTCACAACAACTTTTGTGGTAAAATTTCTTCTGGTACCCTTGGAAAAATAAAAAATTGGGGGCGAAAAGTTCATTTTTGTGAAAAAATATTATTTTTTATTTTTACGGCTCTACATTATAAACTTCTGTGAAGCACTTGGTGGGTCAAAGTGCTCACTACACATCTAGATAAGTTCTTTGGGGGGTCTAGTTTCCAAAATGGGGTCACTTGTGGGGGTTTCTACTGTTTAGGTACATCAGGGGCTCTGCTAATGCAACATGATGCCTGCAGACCAATCCATCTAAGTCTGCATTCCAAATGGCGTTCTTTCCCTTCCAAGCTCTGCCATGCGCCCAAACAGTGTTTCCCCCCACATATAGGGTATCAGCATACTCAGGACAAATTGGACATAACTTTTGGGGTCCAATTTATTCTGTTACCCTTGGGAAAATACAAAACTGGGGGCTAAAAAAAGATTTTGTGGAACAAAAAAAAGAATATTTATTTTCATGGCTCTGCCTTATAAACTGTAGTGAAACACCTGGGGGTTCAAAGCACTCACAACACATCTAGATAAGTTCCTTAGGGGGTCTACTTTCCAAAATGGTGTCATTTGTGGGGGGTTTCAATGTTTAGGCACATCAGTGGCTCTCCAAACGTAACATGGCGTCCCATCTCAATTCCTTTCAATTTTGCTTTGAAAAGTCAAATGGCGCTCCTTCCCTTCCGAGCTCTGCCATGCACCCAAACAGTGATTTATCCTCACATATCAGGTATCAACGTACTCAGGACAAATTGCATAACAACTTTTGGGGTCCAATTTCTTCTCTTACCCTTAGAAAAATAAAACAAATTGGAGCTGAAGTAATTTTTTTGTGAAAAAAAAGTTAAATGTTCATTTTTTTAAACATTCCAAAAATTCCTGTGAAACACCTGAAGGGTTAATAAACTTCTTGAATGTGGTTTTGAGCATCTTGAGGTGTGCAATTTTTAAATTGTGTCACACTTGGTTATTTTCTATCATATAGACCCCTCAAAATGACTTCAAATGTGATGTCGTCCCTAAAAAAAATGGTGTTGTAAAAATGAGAAATTGCTGGTCAATTTTTAACCTTTATAACTCCCTAATAAAAAAATTTTTTGGTTTTAAAATTGTGCTGATGTAAAGTAGACATGTGGGAAATGTTACTTGGTAAGTATTTTGTGTGACATATCTCTGTGATTTAAGAGCATAAAAATTCAAATTTGGAAAATTGTGAAATTTTCGCCAAATTTCCATTTTTTTCACAAATAAATGCAGGTAATAACAAATAAATTTTACCACTATCATGAAGCTTAATATGTCATGAGAAAACAATGTCAGAATCACTGGCATCCGTTGAAGTGTTCCAGACTTATAACCTCATAAAGGGACAGTGGTCAGAATTGTAAAAATTGGCCCAGTCATTAACGTGCAAACCACCCTTGGGGCTTAAGGGGTTAAAGATGCTAGACATTAAGGTGTTGAATAACTGAGACTGCAATAGTCAATAAAAGTGACACTTTGTGCTAAATTCAGAGAAAGCGTTTGATATTAGATTCGTTGTCTTAAGCTATATAAACTTTTATTGTTTCATTAGTTTATTGCGAGAACTGAAAGTTTGTAATTTTGCTAATAACCAAATTCGTAATGGGGTTGAGTAATTTTGATTGTAACTGTAATACAAAATCAGAATCTCCAGTTTCATATATCCTTATAAGGGTTGTTGCACTCAATCAGGAAACAGCAATAGGCTAGTTTGCTACATTAAAGGCCTGCCATAGAGGTCTAGTGGTTAACATTACTCCTTCAAGAAAACCCCAACTTTGTGTAGGGAGACCTAAAGGCTATGCAATGCTCCTTGGAAGAAAAAGTATACAAAGATGCTCCTCCCAGAGGAACAAAACTTTTTTTTCAATGCCACCTAATGGAAGTAGCAATTTTTTTAAAGCTTTTTCACATTACTAAGGACTCACTATAGTCTAAATCATATTGAACAGCTTTTGAAAGAGTCACTATGGACTTAAAGGATTACTCTGTTATGGAAATATTAGGGTTGGATAAATATATCCCTGTGTGTGCTGTGACCGCTCCCAATTAGACTGAGTATTTTGAGCGCTCATCAAGAATGGACTGTACACAACTGTGACAGAACAACATTCCATCAATACTGATACTTTATTGTACATACATAGTTTTATATTTTCACATAGAAAGGAGTGGTTAGGGGTTGTCAGGGGTGGTTAGTTAATTATCATATTGTCTAGCTCCTCTGTCATTGGTTATCTAAACATATATGGAATATTGTGATTAATGCTCATATGACTGCTGATCAAGCAACTAAACTCGAGTTCTCTGTCTAGGACAAAGTGGAGACACCTGACCAGCAGTCACCAAACATCTGACTCTGTTCTGCTTTTAGGGGTGGAAAACCCCATATGATCTGTCTGGGTTATATCAGGCTTATATCAGTTCAGTTCGTGTCAGCCATTTTAAACCATTGATTATAATATATATATTAGCTGTGAGCATATAAGTATATATTTGATTATAGAGGAGTATACATGCAAGTGAGATCTACATGATATATATATTTCTATCACAAGCCCCCCTTAGATATCACTTGCCCTAATCCTAGCCTCCTGTCCCAAAGCGCTGCAACTCTTTTGTGCTGTTGGCGAACTGACACAAGCCTAACGCCTGTGCCCCACTCCATACAGACTTTTCGCAAATGGGCGGTCAGGAGATCTGTCCCTAACGGGGGTTCGTTGCAATCAGTCTCTTAGTCAATAGCATGTGTAGTGAGCGATGTGTAGTCTTTATCAGGTAGGTAATCTGTTCGGTCAGGCAGGGCATCCACGACATCATTCTGGCTTGGGTGTCATCTTCTGGTAGGGGAGCTTTCTTGCCATGCGATGAGTGGATCCAAGTGGGTCTTCCATCCAGTTTCACAGAGTTTGGTGTCATCAGCAGCACTTGAGCAGGATCATCAAATCTGGGATCAAGTGGTGTTCTCCTTACAAGCTTTTTCACCAACACCCAGTCTCCTGGCTTCTAGGAGTGCATACCGGACACTGAATCTGGATCTGGCAATGAAGAAAAAAACTCGAGAATGGATGTTAGCAAGTTTCTTGGTGATTTCAATTACATAAGCAGACAAAGTATCATATTGCATAATCAGCTGCTAAGGGAAAGGATACCCCTAACCTGGGACTAGACACAAACAAAATTTCATATGGTGACAGCTTTTCTGGGCCTCTGGGAGTGTGCCTAACACTGAGTAGTGTGATTGGGAGTGTGTAGGCCTAAGTCTGACCCTACTGCTGACTAGATCTCTCATGTGAGGTTTGCTGTGAATGCAGGTCCCTGGTCACTCTCTATCACTTCTGGGACCCCATAGCTGCATATCTCGTCTCTGAGAGTAGCTTCTTTGCAGTAGTCTTTGCTGACTGGTTCCTCACTGGGAAAGCTTCTGGCCATCCTGAGAACACGTCCGCGACCACAAGGGCATATTCGAATCCTCCACTTGGCGGCATCTGGATGTGGTCTATCTGGATCCTCTGGAAGGGGGTACAGTGGTCTGGCAAGTTGATGTGTGGGAACTTTCTTCATTCTTCCAGGGTTGCATTTGCCACAGGTCAGACAGCTGTTTATGAACTTGGCTGTTAGGGTGGAGATTTCTGGAGCGAACCAGTAAGCACCAATCGGATCATTCATCTGTGTCTTTAATCTGTGTGTGGGCCCATGTGCCCACTGGACCACCATAGGGTACATGCTTCGGGGTAAACAGGGTTTGTAGTCCATTTAGTATACCCTTCCTTCTTCATGTGTTGCTCACTTCTGCACCCAGCATTCCTTCTTGTCCTTTGGGGCTTGCTCTTGCAACTTTTTTGAGCAGATCCCAGGATGTCATCTTGTCAGGTTTCCTGTCTTCAGCCGTCCTGTAGTAGCCGTCCGGCTCTAC
This sequence comes from Ranitomeya variabilis, assembly GCF_051348905.1. Taxonomy (NCBI): domain Eukaryota; kingdom Metazoa; phylum Chordata; class Amphibia; order Anura; family Dendrobatidae; genus Ranitomeya; species Ranitomeya variabilis. The sequence continues at coordinate 528,480,603 of NC_135237.1, read as the reverse complement.
GACCTCTTCCACTTGTCCATATTGTCTTCCCTTGACTGTTTCTTTGGCTGCCATATCCGCCATGTTGTTGCCTCGTGCCCCTACTGTGTTCAGTTTTCCATGCGCTTTGACTTTTAGCATTGTCACCACTTTTGGAAGTTGAAGTGTGTTCAGCAGGTCCTTAATGGCTCCATTGATGCTTCACGGTTGTTCCGCTTGCTGTGAGGAAGTCCCTTGCAGCCCAGATGGGTCCGAAGTCGTGTGCTATGCCATGCAAGTACCTTGAATCGGTAAACATTTTCTCAGTCTTGTCTTCTGCCATCTGGTAGGCCTTCATCAGCGCTATCAGTTCTGCTTCCTGGGCTGACAGACTGGGCGGCAGACTTCTGGACCACAGGATCTCTTGATTGCTGGTCGCTGCACCTCCCGTGTGGAATCTTCCTTCATCATCTGCAAATCTGGAGCCATCCACATAGAGGATCAACTCTGGGTTGGTCAGTGGCTCTTCTGCCACCTTGGGTAGTCCTGCTGTTTCCTGTTGCATGATGCTGAAGCAATCATGGTCATCCGTCCGGAGCAAATTCAGATCCCTGCAGAAGGTATCATGCAGATTTTGATCAGACTTTTTATCTGAGGATCCGTATCTGTATCCCCCCTTGGGAGTGGGAGTAGAGTGGGCGGATTGAGGACTGTGCATCTGGAGATGGTGACATTGTTGGGCAGGAGTAGAGAGCACTGGAGGCGAAGATGCCTGGCGGTGGAGAGATGTTTTAGCTGGGTTTGGTTGAGGATTGCTGAGATGTCATGCAGAGCCAGGATTTCCAATGGTTTTTCCACTGATGTCAGTAGTCCTGTCCAGGAGGGCGTGTGCTGCAACTGCTGCTCTCATGCGGGAGGAAGAGGCTTCCCTTGCAACTGGATCCAGGCAAGCTGAAAAGTAGTCCGAAAGTCTCTGCTTTCCCCCCTGAAGCTGTGTCAGGACTCCAGTAGCAAGGCCTTCTCTTCTCATCAAGTAGAGACGGAATGGCTTCTTGTAGTCAGATAGGCCTAGTGCTGGCGCTGAGACTACAGAGCCTTTTAACTTCTTGAATGAACTGAAGGCCACATCTGTCTGGAGGAACGGGGTCACACTGACGTATTCACACAGAGGCTGCATTAGGACGGAAGCATCAGGGATCCAGGCTCTGCAATATGAAACTAGACCAAGGAAGGCCTGTAACACCTTTGGAGTTGTCGGAGGGACCATCTTCTCCACTGTGGTCTTCCGGTCATCTGTCAGGTGTTTCGCCTGGTGAGCAATACAGTGTCTCTGGAACGTAACTTGCTTCAGACACCACTGGACTTTGTTCTTTGAGATCTTGCAGTGCTGCTCCGCCAGGTAGAGTAGGAGATACAAGGAATGGGCTTTACACGTGTCAAAGTCAACTGCACAAAGGAGTAGATTGTCCATGTATTGTAGCAGGGTTACTTCTGCTTGTTCTGTGACTCAGTTGGTGAGAACTGTGGACATTGCTTTGGTGAACTGTGAAGGGCTGTTCTGGGCCCACTGTGGCATCACTGTCCATGTGTGGTGTCCCCCCTGGTGCATTAAGGCAAACAGGAACTGGTCATCCGGGTGAAGGGGGAACACTGGAGAAAACCTTAGTCAGGTCGGTCACTGTGAACACTTTTGCTGTGGCAGGCACATTCGAGAGCAGAGTGTGCGGATTCGGCATAATTGTTTCAAACTCTGTGGCGTCATTCACAGCTCTCAGGTTATATACCATTCTGAACTTGGCTGGCTCTCCTTTTACAGTCTTTTTCTTGACGGGGAAAAGCGGGGTATTGCAAGGCGATGTGCGAGGAACAATGATTCCTATTTCCAGGTAGACCATCAGTTGGTCACAGGCAGCTTGACTCTAGGCCTGGCCTGGGCCTTACGAGGGTACGGGGTACATGGCTTAAGTGACACCCGTACTGGGGCAACTTGAGGTTTTCTCACGTGCTGGGGTCCCTTAGACCATAGACTTTCTGGTACTACGTCCAGTACCTCCTTGGGTAGGCCTCATTGGTTGGTTAATGTTCTTGTAGGGCCGCCAGCATGACTCTTCTTGGGTCTGGGATGAAGAAAGTGTCACTGTCCCATCTTCGTGGAACACTGTGGTTGCCTTCAGCTTCTGCAGTAGGTTCGCTCCCAGCAGGTTGAGTGGAAGTTCCTTGACACCACAAACTGGGACAGGATAGAGTGTCCTGGCTGAGTGCACACGCTCAGTGGCTTTGTAAGCTGAGAAGGTCTGACTTGACCATCAATGCCCATGCGAGACACAGAGAATTCTGATAGGCAGGTGGGATCAGCGAGTTCCACAGGTGTCATCACACTTCTGGCTGCACCACTTTGGATCTGACAACGCCATCCATTTTAAGGGTAATTTGAGGTACTGGTCTTGCAGATGAAGTTTTACATGTCAGGAGCGTAGTGTCTTGCAGACCTGGCTTGCTTGCCTCTGTCCTATGGACGGGGTACTTCACTGCTTTCTGCACTTCCTCCTTGACCTGTTTCTCTGGACCAACTCTTGGATTGCATGGGTCCAGTCTCTTCGGGGGCGTGAGTGCTTTGCACTGGTTCTGGAAATGGCCAAACTTGCCACAGATGTAACACTTGACACTTTTTCTGTCTTTGTAGGGTGGTTGCGCTTTCAGGTCAGTGGTCACCATGAGAGGGGCTGTCTTCTGCACCCCTGGTTGGGACTCAATCCCTTTGGCTACTGTGGACAACGGCATGATGGGTACTGTAGCGGCAGCGGGGTCCGGCCTGCTGATTGAAGCTGCGGTGGTAAGACGGGGCCTGCAGGTGCATTCGTGGCGAGGCCCGGGGTGCCATGAGACCGGCGGCTGCATCCAACCCAAGGTCTTGGGGCGTTACAGGGGCTGTGGCTGCATCTGCCATCACTTCTTCCTCCTGCTCCAACATAGCTTCTCCCCTTTGCTAACCTTATTGAGGTCGGTGTCTCCTCTCTGGAGTCTGCAGCGGTTCTTCTGGTGGTGTGTTGGTCGGCACTTTGCAGCGTCTTCACCTCTGGCTCCCCTTCCAGCGTTCTCAGCAGCACGGCACCCGTTTCCTTCTTCGTGCTCTTTGTGGTGCTATAATGGTGGCAGTTTTGGTGACAATCGGCAATAGACAGTCTCCTAGGCGCACATAAAACATTTTTTCTGGGTCAGTCCACTGCTATTGACCTGTTCCTAGGCCTAGCCACTATCAGTGGTTTCCTGATTGGCTGTCTCAGTCCATGCCCAAAGGCCTGTGTATCTGGTCATGAATGGAGAAGCCCAAGTCTTGGAATACTTGCATTACTCTGCAATGAAACTTCTTTACAGACTCTGTCTTTTCTTGGCTCATGTCATGGCTCACTCTCTGAGCTGTTCAATTAGCTGTGGCCCTGACTTCCAAGCGTGTATGTCTGATTCTGCTGGAAGTTTGAATTGTTCCTTCATGATTGGCCAGAGTGCATCACCTGCTTCTATTTTCATTCATGGCCCAGAGATCATTCCAGCTGGCTGCATATGTTTACTGCTTCTGCTACATTCTTCGGTAAAATGGCATGGGATGCATCCCTGGGTCTGGAAGATTGTCATCTGACTTGAAGTGCAGTGCACATAGTGTAATGGTGGTGCCTCTATCTGCCCCTGCATTCTTGGTGCCTGTGGGTTTCTTTTCTAGTACTAGACAGCATGTATGATGTTCCCTCTTCATCTTCATCAGAGGAATAGTTGTGATAGCTTGTACTGGGGTCGTACACTGACTGATTTTGAACTTAGAAGTTGCTTTTTTATGTGAGGATGTCTCCCCCCTTGCTGAAGCTATGATGGATTAGGATTATAGTTTCATGTTGGTGTGAATGTGGATGTAGGCAGCTCTGACCGGTGCTGAAGCTGTACATTATCAATACATGGTGATATCAAAGTTCATGTAAAACCTTAAGGGTTACAATATTGTTGACTGTGAAATGAGGTAACGGAGGATCTGTCAGTGAGCTCGTTCTGATATCACTCCTCCCCCCTCTGCACCCAGGGCTGAGCTGACTGCTGCCTGATGTGTCTAGGGCTGCCCACTGTAGGGGGGGCTTTCACCTTCTTTCCCCGATATCACAACTGGCAATGGCTGGACTGTGCCAGGGACACCTTGTGCTGTAAGCACCATATTGTTTGAATTGGGCGTTGGCCCAGCCGGCAACACGGAGGAAAAAAGAGGAAGAAGAAGGAGGAGGGGGTGATGAGTGAGACAAAGGAATAGTAGGAGGGGAGAGAGAATGTGGAGAGAGAGGGAGGAGAAGAGAGGAGAGAGAAGGAGGGGAGAAAGAGGGTGAGGAGAAGAGGGAGTAGAGATGGATGTGGAGAAGGAAAAGAAGGAGAAAGGTGTGGGGGAGTGGAGAAGGAGGGAGGAGAAGATGGAGGGTATGGAGGAGAGAGATAGAGAGGGGAAGAGAGAGAGAGAGAGAATGTGGAGAGAGAGGAGAGAGAAAGGAGAGAGAATGCGGAGAGAAAAAGACTGACAGAGAAAAAAAGAGGATAGATGAGAACAACAAGAATAATAGAGAGGAGCAATTATGCCTTCTCCCTGTAGGGAGAGACGGGGCGCACCACATACTGTGCAAAAATAACTACCTATACCATGGATTCTGCTAAAAGCAGACTGCGCAGATTCTCCCGTCTCATACCCACAAAAATCACTTCCTGGTTTGCTCACATAACTTTCTGTACCACCTAAACGATGTAAGCTCTGCTGCCACTTCATACCATGTATTAGTATTCAGCAATCTAACATCAGCTACTGTAACTTCCCTTATTTTCCTTTCTACATAAAAATGAAAAAAACAGTGCTAAATAATAAAAAACTTCTAAAAATGAGTATATAAAACACTAAGAAAAACTCAAAACGATAAGAAAAACCGTCAAAAACTTAGTTCACAACCAAAAACTCAAAACTTTGATACAAGAGGAAAAAATTTTTTTTTCAAAAATAAAATAAATAAAAAAATAAAAAGGTAAAGAGATTGAAGATTGAGGAAAACTTAATTAAAAAACTTTAAAATGCCGCAAAAAGAAAGACCCTTTAAGAGAGTAAAAAAAAATTAAAAATTAAAACGGCTTTTCTCTTTTTTTTTTTTCCTTTAGAATCTCTGCGCTCAAATGCAGTCAGAGACACACTTCCTCTTTTACTCCGTATGCCATTGCAATAATATCAAATGTCACTAAAATCACATTTCTGAAAACACGTAGGTCACATCAAAAAATGATAGATACAATTTAAATTTCACTTCTTCACAAAAAAACTACACATACCCAGCATTGCAGCTGAAAACAGTCAGAGAAAAAAAAAAAAAAAAAAAACAGTTTGATTTACAATGCATATCTCTCTGCTAAACAGCACGGAGAAAGAGGAAGTTCGGACAAGAGAACTATTTCTGCTTCTTAAAGCGGCAATAGTACATGACACAAACAGACAGATAGACAATCCGAGAGATGCCCTTTTAAATTCTGTGACACATGCAGGCTGCGCTGGGAACAGACTACTGCCAATCGCACTGGACGCACCTGCGCCCGGGCCACCTGAGTGCTTGAGAAGCACAACAAGCGGGAAATCTACCACCCCGGTCCGGACGTCCTGACTGGATCGCCGGCACTACGGGAATCTGCAGTAGCCCTCTTAAGTTATCACTACCCGTGCCTGGAACATGGGACTACCTGCCCCGGAACTCTGCGTGTTCCTCCTATGCACGGGAATCCTGCAATAACTTATCGAGCGATTTGACCTCCTGCGGTCTGTTTCTCAGCAACCACAAACAAAAGTCACTTTTTCCTTCTTCTCTCGGATTTTACACAAAACATATACACGGTCCACAGCAGACACCTCCCAGGGTGGATTCGTGGCTACGGATTTTTTACACTACCTGGGAATTTGTGACCACATCTGACCGGCAAGAGGCATAGACAAGGACTGGGCACAGGGGACTTTCAGGTAAGATGATAACATTTTCTTACCTTACTTATGGAGCTGCGCAGTCTCCTGCCCCTGTGCCAGGCCACGCTACAGCTTCCGTATCTCCGGTTAGAAGGATCCCGTGCGTTTCATCTGAGCCATTGGGCGCCATTTGTTATGGAAATATTAGGGTTGGATAAATATATCCCTGTGTGTGCTGTGACCGCTCCCAATTAGACTGAGTATTTTGAGCGCTCATCAAGAATGGACTGTACACAACTGTGACAGAACAACATTCCATCAATACTGATACTTTATTGTACATACATAGTTTTATATTTTCACATAGAAAGGAGTGGTTAGGGGTTGTCAGGGGTGGTTAGTTAATTATCATATTGTCTAGCTCCTCTGTCATTGGTTATCTAAACATATATGGAATATTGTGATTAATGCTCATATGACTGCTGATCAAGCAACTAAACTCGAGTTCTCTGTCTAGGACAAAGTGGAGACACCTGACCAGCAGTCACCAAACATCTGACTCTGTTCTGCTTTTAGGGGTGGAAAACCCCATATGATCTGTCTGGGTTATATCAGGCTTATATCAGTTCAGTTCGTGTCAGCCATTTTAAACCATTGATTATAATATATATATTAGCTGTGAGCATATAAGTATATATTTGATTATAGAGGAGTATACATGCAAGTGAGATCTACATGATATATATATTTCTATCACAACTCTTATAAATATAGGGAACACTGTCCTTTTTCAATTACAGAAAATGAATATATTAAAAATTGTAAGGAACTGAAATATAAATTTCTCAGGTGTGTTAACTAATCTGTTTTCAAGGATTTCATTAAGAACTCCAATTTCTCACTAAACAAATTCAATACAACATGGTTGCAAGATCACGAAAGTCCAGAAAAGACTGTACTACTAATATCTGGTCACAATAACAATATGCTGCAGTCATTGTGATAAAAGGTTGAATTAGCACTTGTGCAAAATTCTTTTGAACAATCACGCAAGCACCAACAATGACGTGGTGGTTGCTTTATATTATAAATGCACAAGGATAAGGTTTGTGTAAAGTGTCAATCACACTAAGGCTACTTTCACACTTGCGTTTTTCAGCTTTCTTCACAATCTGTTGATTTTTGAGAATGCAGGATCCTGCAAAAAATTTGCAGGATCCTGCATTTTCCCATAGACTTGTATTAACGACGGATTGTGACAGATGGCCGTCTGTTTCATCCGTCATGCACTGGATCCGTCAGAAAATAGCGGTCCGTCATGCGGAGAAAATGTTCAAAGGAATGATTTTTCTGCATGTCGGAAAATCTGTCAGCGACGCATCCTGTGCTGCCCGTCGTCGGCTACAATGGAAGCCGATGGACGCAGGATCCATCGCTGACCGTCACACACAGGAACCCAGCGACGTATCACATTTTTCCCCTCTGAGCATGCCCCGAAGGATTTTCAAATCCGGGAAAAAGTCTCTCTCTCTCGTCCCAAGACATTTAATTCCCGGAAATTTCTCCATTCAAATTGTGGACGTCATTATACTGGATGCGTCACACATGTTTTTCACTATTTTCGTGATGTCTGTCGATATGTCATTTTGCTGCACAACGACATACAGCAGAAGACGCAAGTGTGAAAGTAGCCTAATACACTTACTTTTCTGACAACTACTTTGTCATCACTTAGAAACCTGTATAGCATTACCTTTTCCTGACAAAGCATAACATAATCATATTTGTTTTTTTTTTCTAGGGATATATTAACCCCTTCAAGTCGCGGCCCTTTTTCGTTTTTGCATTTTCGTTTTTCACTTCCTCCTTCCCAGAGCCATAACTTTTTTATTTTTCTGTCAATATAGTCATGTGAGGGCTTATTTTTTGCGGGACAAGTTGTACTTTTGAACAACACCATTGGTTTTACCATGTCTTTTACTAGAAAATGGGAAAAAAATTCCAAGTGCAGTGAAATTACAAAAAAAGTGCAATCCCACACTTGTTTTTTGTTTGGCTTTTTTGCTAAGTTCACTAAATGCTAAAACTAACCTACCACTGTGATTGTCTAGGTCATTATGAGTACCTAGACACCTAACATGTCTAGGTTATTTTTATCCAAGTGGTGAAAAAAAATTCAAAACTTTGCTTAAAAAAAAAAAAAGTGCCATTTTCCGATACCCAAAGTGTCTCCATTTTTCGTGATCTGGGGTCGGGTGAGGGCTTATTTTTTGCGTGCCGAGCTGACGTTTGTTAATAATATCACTTTTGTACAGATACGTTCTTTTGATCGCCCGTTATTGCATTTTAATACAATGTCGCGGCGACCAAAAAAAACGTAATTCTGGCGTTTCTAATTTTTTTCTCGCTACGCTGTTTAGCGATCAGGTTAATGCTTTTTTATTATTGATAGATCAGGCAATTCTGAACACGGCGATACCAAATACGTGCATGTTTGTTTTTTTATTGTTTTATTTAGGATGGGGCGAAAGGGGGGTGATTTAAACTTTTATATTTTTTATATTTTTTTCGTATTTTTAAAAACATTTTTTTTTACTTGTGCCATGCTTCAATAGCCTCCATGGGAGGCTAGAAGCTGGCACAACTCGATTGGCTCAGCTACATAGCAGCGATCATCAGATCGCTGCTATGTAGCTGAATTGCAGGTGTGTTGTGAGCGCCGAACACAGGGGGGAGCTCACAGCAGGCCAGCATCAGTAACCATAGAGGTGTCAAGGACCTCTATGGTTACTGTCCTGACACTTCGCCGACCCTCGATCATGTGACAGGGGTCAGCGATGAGGTCATTTCCGGCCACACGTCCGGAAGCGGTAGTTAAATGCCGCTGTCAGCATTTGACAGCGGCATTTAACAGGTTAATAGCGGCGGGTGAACAGCGATTTCACCCGCCACTATTGTGCACACATGTCAGCTGTACAAAACAGCTGACATGTCGCGACTTTGATGTGGGCTCAGTGCCGGAGCCCACATCAAAGGGGGAGACACGACATGTGCAGTAATAGTACGGCGTATGTCGTGAAAGGGTTAAGTCAAAGAGAAAAGTGGGGAACAACACATAGGTATAAGAAAGTTTTGGAACTTTTCATAGTCATTCATATATATATTTATATAAAATAACTTTCCTATAACCAATTTAATACTCTGGATTAAGAGAGAAAAAAGTGTAAAGGAAATATTTGTGCCTTCTCTATGGTTTAGATCGACTCCTGGTTTAGGCTTTTAAATTCTGATACAAGGTATTGACTCAAATATGACCATGTGAAAGTGACCTAAGGTTTTTTTTACGTGGCAGTAATGTACCGTGTATATTTCATAACTAACGAGGATCATCAGCTTTCATTCCTAGATGCTGAGTAATGAAAGCTTGTTGTAAGGTTAGCTAAATTCTTTCATTTAGTGCACATAAAGTTATCTGTCCAAATTTGACCAGAATGTAAAGTCTTCGGAATGCATTTTTTCTTATACAATTCACAGGACAATTTTCTTCTATGTTATCTGCTTTGTTTTTTTATTTCATGTTGCATGCGATTGGATTCTAGTAAAACATGCACAATGAAGATTGTTGTTACTTTATTCAGGTTATCTGGCATGAATGTACCACCACCAGTAGTCAGCAGCAAGCATTGGTTAAGGATTCATTTTGTTACTGATGGTAACCATCGTTACAGAGGATTCAGTGCTCAGTATCAAGGTATGTAGGAAAATTATTGAATCAATTTATTAATTAGATTAAGTAAATTATTATCTTTAAATTCCATTTTTTGTGGTTTTGTTTCCATCACATTTACTTTTTTTAGAATAGCATTCTTATTTTTCAAGTAACAGAATGACTGGTATCCAGCTTTGCTTTTGTCCTAGTCCATGTGAATAAATGTCATCAGTATTTTGCTATTGTTATTATTATCATCATCATTATTATTATTATAGGATATATTTATTCTTAAATGGTAGTCATATTAATCCCTTCTGTACAAGTAACTTACGTGTATGTCACACTCCAGTTTCAAGTGTATGGCGCGGGTTTATGAGCTTAGCCTGCACCATATCTGGCAGATGCCAGCTGTGATACACAGTTGGCATTTGCATGTAACTGCAACACAGTGATATTACAGTATATGGAATAAGAAGTCACAGACTGAGACTTAAAAAAGTTTTAAACATTTTGTAAAAATACAAATGAAAAAAAAATAATAATAATGTCTCCCCTCGTTCTATATTAAAAATAAAGATATTTTAAAAAATCAACAAATCCTATATTTCTTCATTTTTAAAAGCCCAAACTAACAACAAATTATAAAATGATTAACCCACCCAAATTGAAATGCCAGAATTATTTTTTCTACTGCACCGCCCACTAAAAATGCAATAAAAGTTAACAAAACATTGTATGTATCCCAACATTGTTTTACTGCCAATTGAAGTACGCAGCCAGCATGTGCATATACATGACTCTTAGAAAAAGAGAGAAAAAACTAAAGTAAAAAAAGAAAACTTGGCCACTGAGATAAGGGGTTGAATATATATTTTAAAAATACTTATTATTTTTTACAATTACTAGGGATGCATACACAGGTTTTCCACGATAATCTGACAGAAATTGCAGCATACTATATTGCAAAGGTATTGACCCCCTGAATAACTTTTCTAATATGCCATGTGTTTACACTGTGTGACAGCTCGGTGTGTCTATATTTCCAAACTAAAGAGCGGTAGGAACCAATTATATGAAGTCTTACAATTATTTTAAAAGCTATTTTTCATCTTATTTTATTACATGAAACAGGATGAATACAAAGAAGGAACCAGTACAGTTCTGCTGATCAATTCTGATATGTAAATTATTGTTGTTGTTGCTTTAAAGGAATTAAATGTTTTAGAGGATATATTATTAAAAATACTTTTTTTATTAATCTACATTAATTGTTATATATTTTAGGTTTTTATAAAAATGGGAAAGAATAACTTACTTGTGGCATTAGAATATGCAGTAGATGTTGTCTTTATAGAAAATCATTTAAAAATAATATTTATAGGGCATATCACTGTTATTATTAAACTGATCACGCACAAATAGCGATGAATCATAGTGATATCATAAAATAATGTGCTAAATGTATCAAAAAACAAGAAAAAAGTACAATATCTACCAATATATTTCATTAACCATTGGTTACTGCTTTTCGAAAATCATCTTTCATGTGGCTTGTTACTCAATGGTGTTATGCAATGTGATTACAAATGTAGTTACTAAGTTCTGTAGTTAATACCATTATATTATGAACAGTTTTAAAGCCAGATATATTTTCATTATTTGAAAAACACTTATGCTCTAACTGAATACCTAGATCACCTCATAATTAGTGATGAGCGAGTGTACTCGTTGCTCGGGTTTTCCAGAGCACGCTCGGGTGATCTATGAGTATTTATGACTGCTCGGAGATTTAGTTTTCATCGCCTCAGCTGAATGATTTACAGCTACTAGCCAGGCTGAGTACATGTGGCGGTTGCCTGGTTGCTAGGGAATCCCCACATGTAATCAAGCTGGCTAGTAGCTGTAAATCATTCAGCTGCCGCAATGAAAACTAAATCTCCGAGCAGTTACAAATACTCGGAGGTCACCCGAGCGTGCTTGGGAAAACCCGAGCAACGAGTATGCTCGATCATCAGTAGTCATAATGTAACTTGAGTCTATTTAACTGGGGATCTGGTGTTTTTGCCAGTACTATAATAATAGGAAGAGGTATTTTATTGGGCCCAGATGGACACCTGAGGGACTCCAGTACAATTCTGTGTGATTTATTAGGATTCATTGGGATTCTTTTGAAAATAAAACAAGCATGAAGAATGACAGCAGGAAGAACATAGCTGAATCCCATAAACTGCTAAGCATGAGAAAATAACTAAAGGTATATGGATATACTAAAATATGTGAAAAAAGATGTATAGTCTAGAAATAGATAATATATATGAAGTCCATATTCTAACTTCAACCAGCATGATCAAGGGTGAACGTCAACATCTTTGGAATGTATCTTCCTTAAAAGGAACCTGTCACCATGAATAATGCTGTTAACCTGCAGATCAATGTGCTTGTTAACAGCATCATGATACTGTCCAGCACCTGCATGTAGCACAACACTGCTGGGAGAAGGCGATCTTTCTTCTCCCCACCAGCATTTGGTATTCAGTCATAGGGGTGGCACCAAAACTGGTTTAGTCACAGCTCTGAGTATACAGAGCAGCCACTGTAGCCGCGCCCCCGACCCTGATTGACAATCGGCCTCAAAGTAGAGCAAGTGTTAGTCAGGACCGGGGTGCGGCTACAGCGGCCTCTCTGTATACTCAGAGCAGTGACTGGACCAGCGCCGGTGCCGCCCCCCATGGCTGAATACCAAATACTGGCGGGGAGAATAAATATCATTTTCTCCCTGCTGCATTTGGCTAAGTGCAGGCATCAGGCAGCATCATAACACTGTTAGCCTGCAAATTAACCGCATATCTGCAGGTTCACAGCGTTATTTCTGGTGACAGGTTTCTTTTAATTTTTGCATTTTTGAATAACTGTTCAGTAGGCTAGCTTTATTAATAGTTTTTTATTATTATTACCCTCTTTCTAGACTTCCTGTAGATGACAATTGTCCAGGTTTTTCATGTTATACTCTGTAGTGACGTAAAATGTCTCTGGTAGTAAAGCAGCTGTAGGAGATCATGCAGCTGCTGAGCAGGGAGATGGCTGTGAGACACAGCTTGACTAACAATAGAGAAGTCAGTGGTAGTTTATTACCATCTCTGCCTTCTGTATTTCTGTATACACAGTGCTGAAAAAGAGCTGTATATACAGAATAGAAAGTGCTGACAATGCTTCCATTCAGGACCTAGTGATCATGCGATCATTGTGTTTAGAAAGACAGAAGCTGAGTCCAAAGAGACCCAGTCAGCTCTTCTATGCAGCCAGGAGGCTGAATTTCCCCTGAAAATAGGGCAAATATAATAGAGTATTAAAATTTGGCCACCATGTATCACAAAAAGGGACAAAAAATATTTGAACTTTTGAACGAGAAAAATGTTACAGCTCTTTAAACTGCATATAGGAATGAACACGGAAATGTCTGGTCTGAAAATGAGGTAAATTGTCTCGTCTTGCATTGGTTAAAAGTGCATAAAAGTGGTATAGTGTAATAATACTATTATTAGCAAATACTTCCAATAAGAAATGTAGTCTAGCATAGTGGTGGTAACCATGGATACAATTGCAGTAGCTTAGGTATCCATGGTTACGTCCACTCATATAGTTACAGTTAGTTGTTAGTGGTAGAAACCATGGATACCTAAACTACTACAATGCCCTGAGCAAGGTAAGGCTACTTTCACACATCAGGTTTTTGCCGTCAGGCACAATCCAGTGAATTTTGAAAAAGACAGATCCATCATTTTTTTGCCGCCAGATCTGTTTTTTTCTCATAGACTTGTATTGCCACTGGATTGCGACAGATTGCCTCACGTTTCATCCGTTTTTTGCCAGATCCATCAAAAATTGTCGGTCTGGCGGCCAGACAGAACGCACAGAGGAACGTGTTTTGCGTCCGTCTAAAAAACGGCCCACGACGGATTCCGGCACCATGTGGCTTTTGCTATAATGGAAGCCAATGGCACCGGATTCGTCAAATGAGTGAATCTGGTGGCCGATTCCGTTTTTTTTTACATTGAACATGCCCCTTAACTGCACTTTACGATTCTGGAGGGTTTTTTTCTCTCTTCTCTCTCTCTTTTCCCAAACCAGCTAGTGCCCGGATATCAGCTAGTCGGATCTGGCAAAAAAGCAGATCTGTTGCATCAGTTTTTCACAATTTGCAACGGATCAATTTTTTTCAAAACTCGCCGGATTCAGTCTGACGGCGAAAACCTGATGTGTGAAAGTAGCCTTACATTTCTAATTGGTGGTATTGGCTATTATTATTATTACTCTTACACCTACTACATACTGGGATAGGATCTTGGAGATGGGAATACCCCTTTAAGTATTAAAGTGTATAGAAGCAGAAATCAGAGAGAGTGATTAAGCCATTCAAGCTGCTGCCAAGATCAATGTTCGTGTTTTTTCCTCCCTTCTTCCAAGAGCCATATTTTTTTTATTTTTCCATCCAAAAAGCCATATGAGAGTTTGTTTTTTGCAGGACAAATTTTAATTTTGATTGTCACCATTCATCTAAACAAGTGATGCACTATAAGTGGGAAATAAATTCCAAGTGCTTTGAAATTGCAAAAAAAAGTGCAATTCCACAATTATTATATATTTGTTTCATTTACCATTTTTACTATGCCGTAAAACTGACCTAGCAGAATGATTCGCTAGGTCAGTACGATTATGCAGATGCCTTTTTTTTGGGTGGTGATTTTTTTTTTTAAATCTGTAAAAAAAAAGTTTTGCTTGTGTCAATATTTTACAACACCCATAACTTTTACAATTTTCGGGATACAAGGCTATGTGAGGGCTCATTTTTTAGGCTTTTAGATACCATTTTGAGGTTGATATGAAGTTTTGATCACCTCTCATTGTATTTTACTGCAATGTTGCAGCAGCAAAAAAAAATGTAATTCTGGTGTTTCAGTTTTGTTTCTCATTTTCCTGTTTTCCAGTCGGGTTAATTTATTTTTTATTTTGCTTGTTTGGACATTAACCCAGCGACAGCAAATATGTGCATTTTTTTAATTGACTTATTTTTAATAAAACCTATTTTTTCACTTCTTACTTTATTTGTAAGTCCCTTTAGGCTATGTGCACAGGTGGCGGATTGGTGTGCAGATTTTTCCGCACTGTTTTTGCAAAATCCGCAGGTAAACCGCACTGCGGATTAACTGCGGGTTTGCCACGGTTTTTGTGCAGTTTTTGAGCGGATTCCACCTGCAGTTTTACACCTGCGGATTCCTATTGAGGAGCAGATGTAAAATGCTGCAGAATCCGCACAAAGAATTGACATGCTGGGGAATAAACACCGCTGAGTTTCGGCGTGTTTTTTTCCGCAGCATGTGCATTGCGGATTTTGATTTCCATAGGTGTACTTGGTACTGTACAATGCAGAGAAAACAGCTGCAGATCCGCAGCATCAAATCCGCTGTGGATCAGCAACAAAATCCACAATGTGTGCACATAGCCTCGGGGGACATGAACCTGTGATCATCCGATCTCCTGCAATATTCATAGCCGTACATCAGCACTACTATGTATAGCGAAAAACCCAATCTCCTATGAATGACAACTAATTGCTAGCATTCACAGCAGAATCATCATGACAGGCATTGAGGTCTTCATGGGTCTACACCCATGGCTCTCATGGCAAGCTACTGTCACCTTGTGATAAAGTCACAGGCGCACCTATGGGTGCGAGGAATGACATGCCACCTGCCCTGCATATTAAATGCTGCTAAGGTTAAATGCCACTGTGGCTGGTAGAGACAGATGATGGATGAAAAATTCAGCCATTATCTAATGGGAATGAAGTGATTTTGGATTTCACGTCTGTATCAAAATCAGGAAGTATTTGAAGGAGTTTAAGGGTTTAATAAAAAAAAATAAAACTTATCAATAGAATTGAATTTGTGTAAGAATGTGTTCAACCTGGAAAATTTGAACAATTAGTAATTTGCTTTGCTTGAATCTACTAAAAGAGCCCCCACCATTTTATATATCGCAGAACGATCACATGAGATTGGCAGGCTTCCCTATATTATCTTGCAGCTTTGACATCAATTTGCATTTCACTGGCAATCAAGAAGAGTTAGCATAGTCAGTATAAAAGCAAAGGCAGGGAATGCAGTAGCTGTTTTGTGGTGCATCTAAATAGTGAGATGATGTCACAGCGCAGATATATAAATAATGAGAAAAAATAATAAACACTAAAGAAACTGTAAAGATAATATGTGACAATAGAGTAGTGGAAAAGAATAGTGTTGTACAAGATTTGAAGGATTTGTGGTACTTTTGACTAATGCCAAGGAGATTTTCTATTAATCAAATTTCCTGGGAGAATTAAGCAAATCTACCAATTTCAAATTCAAAAGATTTGCTTATCTCTACTTATCAGCTATCTACGATATGGAAAATATTAGTCATCATTGACCCACACCAATCACTATAACAGGGATTCTGACAGCTGTACTGACATTATTAGTTCAGTAGAGCAAATGTGCATATGACTGCCACCCTATTTTAACAATGCGCTTGAATCCTACTTTTTGTGAACAGTGGGGATCGTACAAAAGTTCGATCTTTTTAAGCTAGTCACACTGCACATTACCTTTGGGAACTAAACATAAAATATAGATTATTTTTCATTTATTTATGTTTTACCTGCTGTTTATTTATTCATTTTATTTTTATTTAACTTAAAAATGTTGACCCTTTTAATTTCATAAAAGACCTTAGGGGAGAATTTCAATATTAAAATATTTGTATTTTAATCTTATTTCCCTTGTAACTGGGGCTGGTATATTTTTCCAGTTACAGGAAAAATGCAGCCTTCTTTCTTATGACCCAAGTACTCCTACTTCCACATATACTCAGCAATCAGTCGATTGGCATTTATGGAAGAGGAAGCGCCATCAGTGCTTCCCATTACTGAATACATGGCGCTTGTTTGTCACTATGTTTACAGCAATAGAGAAGACACAGATATTAATAAAACATCTGTGAAATCTTTATGATCATATAAAGCAGCAGTACTATCCAGTGACATTTTAGAATATCAGAGCAGAGTTGGGGCAGGACCGCCAGATGTTTTAAGACTTTGTGCCAGCCAGATGCAGTTAAAGCAAACCCTACCCATTACTCTTCTTGAACTCCTGCCATTCAGGACAATGAAATGCTCCTATATATTATTTTTACATAACTACAAGTCTTCAATACTAGATCAGCTGCTAATATTAAAATTAAATGTTAAAATAGAATCTCTTTAGCTTTCTCTTTCATTATGTACACATTCATTAAAAATATTATTAATGAATTATATTTTAACCAGATGGTGGCCCGATTCTAACGCATCGGGTATTCTAGAATATGTATATATGTATGTATATAGCAGCCACATAGTATAAAGCACAGGCCACGTAATATATAGGAGCCACGTAGTATATAGCAGCCACGCAGTATATAACACAGCCACGTAGTTTATAACACAGCCCAAGTAATGTATAGCTCAGGCCATGCAGTATATAACACAGGCCACGCCGTATATAACACAGGCCACACAGTATATACCACAGACCATGCAGTATAGAACACAGGCCACACAGTATATAACACAGCCCACACAGTATATAACACAGCCCACGCAGTATATAACACAGCCCACATAGTATATAGCAGTGTGGGCACCATATCCCTGTTAAAAAATATAATTAAAATAAAAAATAGTTATATACTCACCCTCCGTAGTCCAGCGAAGCTGTCCCGATGCGCAAGCGGCTGCCACCAGCTTCCATTCCCAGAGATGCATTGCAAAATTACCCAGATGACTTAGTGGTCTCTCGAAACCGCTAAGTCTTCTGGGTAATTTCGCAATGCATCTCTGGGAATGGAAGCTGGCGGCAGCCACACATGCATTGGCGGACAACGGAAGGTCAGAATAGCAGGTTTTTTGTTTTTTTATTATTTTTAACATTAGATTTTTTTACTATTGATGCTGCATAGGCAGCATCAATAGTAAAAAGTTGGTCACACAGGGTTAATAGCAGCGTTAACAGAGTGCGTTACACCACGGCATAATGCAGTCCGTTAACGCTGCCATTAACCCTGTGTGAGGGCTGACTGGAGGGGAGTATGTTGTGGGCGCCAAGGCACTGACTGGATGGAAGTAGGGAGGGACTAATTCTCGGCTGGGCTGTGCCCCTCACTGATTGGTCACGGCCTGGCGGCCACGACCATTCACCGACGCAGGATTTCCAGGACAGACAGACGGAAGTGGACCATAGACAATTATTTATATAGATTGGAATTACTATATTATTATAAGAATTATCATATATACTGCATATTATAAATATATAAATATATTTACACCGTATATGCTGGAGAATAAGCCGACCCGAGTATAAGCCGAGTCCCCTAATTTTGCCACAAAAAACTGGGAAAACTTATTGACTCGAGTATAAGCCTAGGGTGTGAAATGCAGCAGCTACTGGTAAATTTCAAAAATAAAAATAGATACCAATAAAAGTAAAATTAATTGAGACATCAGTAGGTTAAATGTTTTTGAATATCCATATTATATCAGGAGCCCCATATAATGCTCCATACAGTTCATGATGGCCCCATAAGATGCTCCATGCAAAATATGCCCCATATAATGCTGCACAAATGTTAATGACGGCCCCATAAGATGCTCCATAGAATGCTATGCCCCATTTGCTCCTGCTGTGACAAAAAATAAAATAAAAAAACATACTTACCTGTCGTCACTGAAGGCCAGGTGCCAGTGTATTGAGCAGGTAGGGACACCGGTGCGCTATGGGGGCCAGGTGCCGGTGTCGCCGCTAGCTCTGGCCCCTGACACTTTCAATATTCACCTGTATCTGTTCCACCGCCGCACATCACTGTGTATTCTGGGTCTCTGCAGTTACTGTTCAGGCAGACGGCGCACACTAAACACGTCATCGCATCTTCTGACCTGAACGTCACAGCCAGAGGACGCGAAAGACAGAGCGGCGGTGGAATGGGGACAGGTGAATATCGCATGACACACCCTCCCCATCATACTCACCCCCTTCTGGCATGGTCTCTGCTTCTCAGATGCTTTCTGGCACCTGCAGCTCTTCCTATGTTCAGGGGTCACATGGTATAACTCATTAAAGTAATGAATATGCGCTCTACACCTATGGGAGTGGAGTCGCATGCATATTCATTACTTTAATGAGCGGTACCACGTGACCGGTACCAGAGACCATCTGAGAAGCAGGGAAGTGCAGAGATCGTGCCAGGAAGGGGTGAGTAGGTGTTATGGAAATATTTGGGTTGGATAAATGTATCCCTCTGTGTGTGCTGCGGCCGCTCCCAATTAGACTGAGTGTTTTGAGCGCTCAAAGGAATGAGACTGCAACACCATTGTGTCAGAACAACATTCCATCAATACTGAAACTTTATTGTACATACATAGTTTTATATTTTAGTCTTAGGTGAACTGAAGACCGCGCACACGAGGTAGATTTAAGGTGGTTTATTGAAGCCTACGCGTTTCAAGAGCTATCTTGCTCTCTTCTTCAGGGCATATAGTACAAAACACACATATGGGGTATATTTATACAAAAAGGAAGGGGAGGGGCCCAAAGGCTCTTATACTATGATACATAAACACCTAATAAAACACATATTTAATAACATATAAAAAAACATGATTCTTTATTATTTTTAACATAGGAACATTAATTGATATGAATAAAAGAATAAATTTAAAATATAAAATTTAAAAATGTGAATAGGCCCTGAAAAAAATATAAGTAACCTACTGGGTGTTCGAACCGGGGAACTCTGTATAGAATTATATTGTTTAAGCTATTCTAGTCCTTGCGCCACCGAATACTGATAAGCTCCTTATCAATTTCTCTTGTGAAGATGAAAAAATCTAAAATGTTCTTATAGGCTAAAAAGCAAAATATTGCAAAAAGAACAATATATGCCGTTATAAATTACTTAAAAAATTACATAGTGTTATATTTATTATAAATTATATATACTTATAAAAATATTAAAATTGTTACAACATGAGTGGTACTAGAAACATCCCGTGGGACACAAGGAAAATTGTTATTTGGAGTGAGGCTTAATGACAGGAACCACACTTCAATTAGAGAATTTATTCAGTCACAATAGGTCTGATATTACATTTAGCCCTTCAGGCTCCAGTGAATTCAAGGTATAAATCCAAAAAAATTCACTGGAGCCTGAAGGGCTAAATGTAATATCAGACATATTGTGACTAAATAAATTCTCTAATTGAAGTGTGGTCTATCTGGATCCTCTGGGAGGGTACGGTGGTCTGGCAAGATGATGTATGGGAACTTTCTCCATTCTTCCAGGGTTGCATTGGCCACAGGTCAGACAGCTGAACTTGGCTGTTAGGGTGGAGATTTCTGGAGCGAACCAGTAAGCACCAATCGGATCATTCATCTGTGTCTTTAATCTGTGTGTGGGCCCATGTGCCCACTGGACCACCATAGGGTACATGCTTCGGGGTAAACAGGGTTTGTAGTCCATTGAGTATACCCTTCCTTCTTCATGTGTTGCTCACTTCTGCATCCAGCATTCCTTCTTGTCCTTTGGGGCTTGCTCTTGCAGCTTTTTTGAGCAGATCCCAGGATGTCATCTTGTCAGATTTCCTGTCTTCAGCCGTCCTGTAGTAGCCATCCAGCTCTACGACCTCTTCCACTTGTCCATATTGTCTTCCCTTGACTGTTTCTTTGGCTGCCATATCCGCCATGTTGTTGCCACGTGCCCCTACTGTGTTTAGTTTTCCATGCGCTTTGACTTTTAGTACTGCCACCACTTTTGGAAGTTGAAGTGCGTTTGGCAGGTCCTTAATGGCTCCATGATGCTTCCCGGTTGTTCTACTTGCTGTGATGAAGTCCCTTGCAGCCCAGATGGGTCCGAAGTCGTGTGCTATGCCATGTAAGTACCTTGAATCGGTATACATTTTCTCAGTCTTGTCTTCTGCCATCTGGTAGGCCTTCATCAGCGCTATCAGTTCTGCTTCCTGGGCTGACAGACTGGGCGGCAGACTTCTGGACCACAGGATCTCTTGATTGCTGGTCACTGCACATCCCATGTGGAATCTTCCTTCATCATCTGCAAATCTGGAGCCATCCACAGAGAGGATCAACTCTGGGTTGGTCAGTGGCTCTTCTGCCACCTTGGGTAGTCCTGCTGTTTCCTGTTGCATGATGCTGAAGCAATCATAGTCATCCGTCCGGAGCAAATTCAAATCCCTGCAGAAGTTATCATGCAGATTTTGATCAGACTTTTTATCTGAGGATCCGTATCTGTATCCCTCCTTGGGAGTGGGAGTAGAGTGGGCGGATTGAGGACTGTGCATCTGGAGATGGTGACATTGTTGGGCAGGAGTAGAGAGCACTGGAGGCGAAGATGCCTGGCGGTGGAGAGATGTTTTAGCTGGGTTTGGTTGAGGATTGCTGAGATGTCATGCAGAGCCAGGATTTCCAATGGTTTTTCCACTGATGTCAGTAGTCCTGTCCAGGAGGGCGTGTGCTGCAACTGCTGCTCTCATGCGGGAGGAAGAGGCTCCCCTTGCAACTGGATCCAGGCAAGCTGAAAAGTAGTCCGAAAGTCTCTGCTTTCCCCCCTGAAGCTGCGTCAGGACTCTAGTAGCAAGGCCTTCTTTTCTCATCAAGTAGAGATGGAATGGCTTCTTGTAGTCAGATAGGCCTAGTGCTGGCGCTGAGACTACAGAGCCTTTTAACTTCTTGAACGAACTGAAGGCCACATCTGTCTGGAGGAACGGGGTCACGCTGACGTATTCACACAGAGGCTGCATTAGGACGGAAGCATCAGGGATCCAGGCTCTGCAATACGAAACTAGACCAAGGAAGGCCTGTAGCACCTTTGGAGTTGTTGGAGGGACCATCTTCTCCACTGTGGTCTTCCAGTCATCTGTCAGGCATTTCGCCTGGTGAGCAATACAGTGTCTCTAGAACGTAACTTGCTTCAGACACCACTGGACTTTGTTCTTTGAGATCTTGCAGTGCTGCTCCGCCAGGTAGAGTATGAGATACAAGGAATGGGCTTTACACGTGTCATAGATCATCCATGTATTGTAGGTGGGTTACTTCTTCATGGTTTGTGACCCAGTTAGTGAGGACTGTGGACATTGCTTTGGTGAACTGTGAAGGGCTGTTCTGGGGCAACTGTGGCATTACTGTCCATGTGTGGTGTCCCCCCTGGTGCATTAAGGCAAATAGGAACTGGTCTTCCGGATGAAGGGGAACACTGGAGAAAACATTAGCCAGGTTGTTCACTGTGAACACTTTTGCTGTGGCAGGCACATTTGAGAGCAGAGTGTGCGGATTCGGTATAATTGCAGTTTCAAACACCGTGGCGTCATTCACAGCTCTCAATGATTCCTATTTCCTATTTCCAGGTAGACCTTCAGTTGGTCAGAGGCAGCTTGACTCTAGGCCTGGCCTGGGCCTTACGAGCGTACGGGGTAGATGGCTTGAGTGACACCCGTACTGGGGCAACTTGAGGTTTTCTCACGTGCTGGGGTCCCTTAGACCATAGACTTTCTGGTACTACGTCCAGTACCTCCTTGAGTAGGCCTCATTGGTTGCTTAATGTTCTTGTAGGGCTGCCAGCATGACTCTTCTTGGGTCAGGGATGAAGAAAGTGTCACTGTCCCATCTTCGTGGAACACTGTGGTTGCCTTCAGCTTCTGCAGTAGGTTCGCTCCCAGCAGGTTGAGTGGCAGGTCCTTTACACCACAAACTGGGACATGATAGAGTGTCCTGGCTGAGTGCACATGCTCAGTGGCTTTGCAAGCTGAGAATGTCTGACTTGACCATCAATGCCCATGCGAGACACAGAGGATTCTGATAGGCAGGTGGGATCAGCGAGTTCCACAGGTGTCATCACACTTCTGGCTGCACCACGTTGGATCTGACAACGCCATCCATTTTAAGGGTAATTTGAGATATTGGTCTTGCAGATGAAGTTTTACATGTCAGGAGCGTAGTGTCTTGCGAACCTGGATTGCTTGCCCCTGTCCTTTGGATGGGGTACTTCACTGCTTTCTGCACTTCTTCCTTGACCTGTTTCTCTGGACCAACTCTCGGGTTGCATGGGTCCAGTCTCTTCGGGGGCGTGGGTGCCGTGCACTGGTTCTGGAAATGGCCAAACTTGCCACAGATGTAACACTTGACACTTCTGTCTTTGTAGGGTGGTTGCGCTTCCAGGTCAGTGGTCACCATGAGAGGGGCTGTCTTCTGCACCCCTGGTTGGGACTCAATCCCTTTGGCTACTGTGGACAACAGCATGATGGGTACTGCAGCGGCAGCGGGGTCCGGCCTGCTGATTGAAGCTGCGGTGGTAAGACGGGGCCTGCAGGTGCATTCGTGGCGAGGCCCAGGGGTGCCATGAGACCGGCGGCTGCATCCAACCCAAGGTCTTGGGGCATTACAGGGGCTGTGGCTGCATCTGCCATCACTTCTTCCCCCTGCTCCAACATAGCTTCTCCCCTTTGCTAACCTTATTGAGGTCGGCGTCTCCTCTCTGGAGTCTGCAGCGGTTCTTCCGGTGTGTTGATCGGCACTTTGCAGCATCTTCACCTCTGGCTTCCCTTCTGGTGTTCTCAGCAGCACGGCACCCTTTTCCCTCTTTGCGCTCTTTTGTGGTGCTATAATGGTGGCAATTTTGGTGACAATCGGCAATAAACAGTCTCTTAGGTGCACATAAAACATTTTTTCTGGGTCAGTCCACTGCTATTGACCTGTTCTCAGGCCTAGCCACTATCAGTGGTTTCCTGATTGGCTGTCTCAGTCCATGCACGAAGGCCTGTGCCAACATTTGCCTGTGTATCTGGTCATGAATGGTGAAGCCCAAGTCTTGGGATACTTGCATTACTCTGTCATGAAACTTCTTTACAGACTCTGTCTTGTCTTGGCTCATGTCATGGCTTGTCCTGCCAATCTGCCTTTGGCCCACTCTCTGAGCTGTTCAATTAGCTGTGGCCCTGACTCCCAAGCGTGTACATCTGATTCTGCTGGAAGTTTGAATTGTTCCTTCATGATTGGCCAGAGTGCATCACCTGCTTCTATTTTCATTCATGGCCCAGAGATCATTCCAGGTGGCTGCATATTTTCAATGGCTCTGCTACATTCTTCGGTAAAATGGCATGGGATGCATCCCTGGGTCTGGAAGATTGTCACCTGACTTGAAGTGCAGTGCACATAGTGTAATGGTGGTGCCTCTATCTGCCCCTGCATTCTTGGTGCCTGTGGGTTTCTTTTCTAGTACTGGACAGCATGTATGATGTTCCCTCTTCATCTTCATCAGAGGAATAGTTGTGATAGCTTGTACTGGGGTCGTACACTGACTGATATTGGACTTAGAAGTTGCTTTTTTATGTGAGGATGTCTCCCCCCTTGCTGAAGCTATGATGGATTAGGCTTATAGTTCTGTGTTGGTGTGAATGTAGGCAGCTCTGACCGGTGCTGAAGCTGTACATTATCAATACATGGTGATATCAGTCCTCCCCCCTCTGCACCCAGGGCTGAGCTGTCTGCTACCTGATGTGTCTGGGGCTGCCCTCTGTAGGGGGGGGCTTTCACCTTCTTTCCCCGATATCACAAATGGCAATGGCTAGACTGTGCCAGGGACATGGAAGGGGAACCTTGTGCTGTAAGCACCATATTGTTTGAATTGGGCGTTGGCCCAGCCGGCAACGAAGAGGAAAAAAAAAAAGAGGAAGAAGAAGGAGGAGGGGTTGATGATTGAGACAAAGGAATAGTAGGAGGGGAGAGAGAATGTGGACAAGAGGGAGGAGAAGATGGGAGGTGTGGAAGGGAGAGAGAGGGAGGAGAAGAGAGGAGTGGAGAAGGAGGGAGGAGAAGATGGTGGGTGAGGAGAGATGGGTGTGGAGAAGGAAAAGAAGGAGGAGAAAGGTGTGGTGGGGGAGTGGAGAAGGAGGGAGGAGAAGATGGTGGGTATGGAAGAGAGAGATAGAGAGGGAGAGAGAGAGAAGAGAAAAGTGTGGAGGAAGAGGAGAGGAAAGGAGAGAGAGAGAAGAATGCAGAGAGAAAAGACTGACAGAGAAAAAGGAGGATAGAGGAGAACAACAAGAATAATAGAGAGGAGCAATTATGCCTTCTCCCTGTAGGGAGAGACGGGGCGCACCACATACTGTGCAAAAAAAAAAAAACTACCTATACCATGGATTCTCCCATCTCATACCCACAAAAATCACTTCCTGGTTTGCTCACATAACTTTCTGTACCACCTAAACGATGTAAGCTCTGCTGCCACTTCATACCATGTATTAGTATTCAGCAATCTAACATCAGCTAACTTCCCTTATTTTCCTTTCTACGTCATGCCATTCCGCAGCTTGAAGTCTGCCATTCTAATGAATTTCACGTACTTTATACCTTCCAAAATCTTCACATACTTAACACCTTCGTGTTCTGCCACTATCTAGGGGCTGTTTGCTCATCAGGAAATAAAAAGACTTTCCTGTTGCTCGGCCACTTTATTCCCCATGGCAAGAGTAAAAAATGAAAAACACACAAAAATGAAAAAAACGGTACTAAAAAAAACTTCTAAAAATGAGTATATAAAACTCTACGAAAAACCCTAAACGATAAGAAAAACCGTCAAAAACTTAGTTCACAACCAAAAACTCAAAATTTTGATACAAAAGGAAGAAAAAAAAACTTTTTCCCAAAAAAAAGTAAAAAGGTAAAGAGATTGAAGATTGAGGAAAACTTAATTAAAAAACTTTAAAATGCCGCAAAAAGAAAAAGACCCTTTAAGAGAGTAAAAAAAATTAAAAATTAAGACGGCTTTTCTCTTCTCCTTTTTTCTTTTAGAATCTCTGCGCTCAAATACAGTCAGAGACAAACTTCCTCTTTTTATATGCTGCTGTTTCCAATATCACTAAAATAACGTATCTGAAAACACGCATGTCGCATCAAAAATGATAGAAACAATTTAAATTTCACTTCTTCACAAATATATGCTACACCATAGCCAGATTGCAAAAGAAAACAGCCAGGAAAAAAAAACAGATTTGACAGTGTGATTTACAATACATCTCTGCTCGCAGGTGAAAAAAAGAGGAAGTTCAAGAGAGAGGAAAAAAAACCAAAACTTTCTTTTTCTATTTCATGCTTCTTAAAGCGGCAATAGTACATGACACAAACAGAAACAGATACAGATAGAGACGTCCGGGAGAATCACCCTTTTTAATTCTGTGACACGTGCAGGTTGCGCTGGGAACAGACTACTGCCAATCGCACTGGACGCACCTGCGCCCGGGCCGCCTGAGTGCCTGAGTGAGAAGCACAACAAGCGGGAAATCTACCACCCCGGTCCGGTCATCCTAACTGGATCGCCGGCACTACGGGAATCTGCAGTAGCCCTCTAAGTTATCACTACCCGTGCCTGGAACATGGGACTGCCCCAGGACTACCTGTCCTTCCTATGCACGGGAATCCTGCAATAACTTATCGAGCGATTTGACCTCCTGTGGTCTGTTACCCAGCCACCAAAAACAAAAGTCACTTTTTCCTTCCTTCCCGGATTTTACTCACACACAGAACACTTACACGGCACACAGCAGACACCTCCCAGGGCTAGGATTCGGCTTCGGACTTTTTACGCTACCTGGGAATTGGTGACCACACCTGACCGGCAAGAGGTATAGACCCGGACTGGGCACAGGGTACTTTCAGGTAAGATGATAACATTTTCTTACCTTATGGAGCTGCGCAGTCTCCATCCCCTGTGCCAAGGCCATGGTTAAAACCTCCGTATCTCCGGTCAGAAGGATCCCGTGCGTTTCATCCGTGCCTCGCTGTTGGGGGCGCCATTATGCTATGGAAATATTTGGGTTGGATAAATTTATCCCTCTGTGTGTGCTGCGGCCGCTCCCAATTAGACTGAGTATTTTGAGCGCTCAAAGGAATGAGACTGCAACACCATTGTGTCAGAACAACATTCCATCAATACTGAAACTTTATTGTACATACATAGTTTTATATTTTCACATAGAAAGGAGTGGTTAGGGGTTGTCAGGGGTGGTTAGTTAATTACCATATTGTCTAGCTCCTCTGTCATTGGTTATCTAAACATATATGGAATATTGTGATCAATGCTCATATGACTGCTGACCAAGCAAGTAAAATGTAGCTCTCTGCATGTAGGACAGAGTTGAGACATTTGATCAGCAGTTAATACATCTGACACTATTCCGCTTTTTGGGGTGGAAAACCCCATATGATCTGTCTGGGCTATATCAGTTCGTGTCAGCCATTTTTAACCATTGATTATAATGTATATATTAGCTGTGAGCATATAAGTATATATTTGATTATACAGGAGTATACATGCAAGTGAGATCTACATGATATATATATTTCTATCACATAGGATGTGAAAGCCGCCGGCTCCTGCCACTCCCCCTCCCCCACCAACCCCCTGGGACAATGACTGTAGTATAAGCCGAAAGGGGCACTTTCAGCCCAAACAAATGGGCTGAAAATCTTGGCGTATACTCAAGTACATACGATATATATAGTTGAAAAAGATATTAAAATAAGAAAAGTAATATAAATATTTAAAATTGACAATTTTCCCTTTAATTATACTTATATTTTAAGGCAGTATTAATTACTTATGTCCCCCCAAAAAAGGTATAGTGTACTAGATACTTTAAGTTAAATAGATAACCAAGTAATAGTAGCTAGATTTATTGCTGCCATCAATAAAAGACGTAAATCATTTTATTAGACCCCAGTCCAGAGCGTCTCACCTAGCCAAATCAGTTCCCATGCTTCGCACTGACGAGGGCCAACAGCCCGAAACACTGTGTCTGCGAATTGAGATACTGGTTTGGCTTTTATCCTAAGTCATATTGCACGACTCGTTAAAGGGTTGATTGTGACTTGTAGGATCGCTACTTCCAACAGGTGGCGCTATAGAGTTAAGTCCTCTTTTTCTCAAAAGAGGCAATTTGCATAATCATTTTATTAACATACATGAATAAAATCAGTACAAACAACAGTTAATTGACAGGGTGGGGTGAAGACCTGAATAAATAGGGCAGTGTAGTCACAGAATAGATTTAATACAGCAGAACCTCCCAAACCTCTACGACATTTCACATTAAGCTTCTTCCGGGGCGTAGTGGTTGGGGAGGTTGTTGTGAATTCCGTTCTTGAACTCCCTCCTGTGGTCATGAATGATACTTCGGCGAGTTCTGTCCGTGGACTCCCTCTGGTGGCTGTGAGTGGAACTGCTGGTTCTGAGGTTGCTCCCTCAGCTGCCCTCGTTTGCGGCTAGCCTGGCTTCTCTATTTAACTCCACTCAGATCGTTACTCCATGCCAGCTGTCAATGTATTAGCACTGGTTCAGATCTCTCTCGGATCTTTCTGATGACCTGTCTACTCCAGCGAAGCTAAGTCTCTGCTAGTTCATTTTGTTGTTCATTTTGTACTGAAATATATTTCTTAGTACTTGCTAAGTTCTAGTCCAGCTTGCTAACATGATATTGCCTTGCTAGCTGGAAGCTCTGGGTTGCAGAGTGGCACCTCCGCACCGTGAGTCGGTGCGGGGTCTTTTTGCACACTCTGCGTGGCTTTTTGTAGCTTTTTGTGCTGACCGCATAGTTCCCTTTCCTATCCTCAGTCTATCTAGTAAGTCTGGCCTCCTTCGCTGAAACCTGTTTCATCCCTGTGTTTGTGACTTTCCTCTTAACTCACAGTTAATATATGTGGGGGGCTGTCTTTACCTTTTGGGAAATTTCTCTGAGGCAAGGTAAGGCTTATTTTCTTATCTTTAGGGGTAGTTAGCTCTTAGGCTGTGAAGAGGCGTCTAGGGAGAGTTAGGTACGCTCCACAGCTATTTCTAGTCTGTGTGTTATAGGATTAGGATTTGCGGTCAGCAGAGTTCCCACTTCCCAGAGCTCATCCTGTCTTCTAGTTTAACCATCAGGTCATTCCAGGTGCACCTAACCACCAGGTCCATAACAGGAGGTGGGCTGTACTAAATCTATTCTCGGACTCCACTGCCCTATTCATTCAGGAGATGTACTTAACTTTATGATTTATCTTTAAAGATGTTTGCCTACTATTGGTATTTATGTTACATGTAATTGACAATTGGCAGTCTTATAATTGTTGAGCATTACTACTTCCTTTGATTATTTACTGCCTGCGGTTAAACACATTGTCATGTTCATATTTAACATAGCGGAACACAAAGTCTTTTTTCAACATATACCAATCTAATGGTGTTTATAGTAGCATCTAGCACTTTGTCCTTTGGTAATAGGTAAACTTATCTAGTTTTCATACTATGATCTTATTTACTGGTTTACATAAGGCTCCCTTCTTTTTGGGGTTATTGTGGGGTCCATAAATATAGTCAACTTTTTTGTACTTTCTGGGAGATATTTTCCACACCCTGTCAATTAACTGTTGTTTGTACTGATTTTAGTTATTTATGTTAACCCATTACTTGCCAAATTAGCAATTTTCATTTTTTTACTGACAGATTTTTAATGATTTGGGTCCTAATGAATCAGAAACATAAATTGCATAATTTTTTCAACTACAGATTTTTCAGAAAAGGGCGTCCCAATATTCAATTAAAAATGACAATGACATGATTTCCTATTTTGTAAACATTCATTTTACAAATACAACACAAAAAATTGAACCTAATTATAAAAATTATAAAATCTTAGTTGCTAGAAGCTAAAGATTAGGTGTCCCTAAAAAAGGACATTGGTAGATAATGGTTTAATAAAATTATTTGTATCTTTTACCTAGGCTGGAATCTTTTACTGATGGCAGCAATAAATCTAGCTGCTATTTTAAGGCAGAGCAATAGGGAAGATTAAACACTCAACTTATGGATACATATTTCCTTTTTGATGGTTAAATCAATATTTGCCTTTAAAAGCATTTTAAATGCTTCCAGGATTCATATTTTTGTATATAGGGCAACTGTGATTGACAGCATAAACCACACACAAACTCATACAAGAAAATCTGTCAATCACTCTGTGAATTGTGGAAGATGGTTTCTTATATTTTCTTTATGAGTCCTGGCAGCTTTTAAAATGCTTTTTTCAGGATATTATAGGACAATATGATAAAATACAGCTTGATCATCTCAGACTCTTTTACATGCTTCCCTAAATAGGGTAGCCAATGAGTCAAATTTTTTTTCTGCAAAAAAAATGTACCAAAATAGGAATTATTTTTCTAATTGTTGTTCAGAATCATTTCTTTAAGACTTTAGTGTGCATTGGAACAAATTTTTATCAGCTAGCTTAAGTTTAGTATAGTAGCAGTGGAATTTACCTTTTGATTTGTTTAATATACGTAAAGTATATTATATACATTTACAAATACATGTATATACAGTATATATATATATATATTTATACAAATAGACCTATATTTTTCAAAATAAAAATATTTTAGAACTGTATAAAAATAGCTTTAATTTTTAACATTTATGTGGCATTAACATTGTTCTATTTTTTTATTGTATCCTATTTTATTTACATTTTTGTTTTTATTCATGGAGTTGCTTAAAATGTAAAGTCTTATAAATGTTTTTATTATTCATTTTTCCTTCATTCTAAGTGTGAAATTTGCAGCGGCTGAATAACCAGCACATTTTTAGAGCTGAATATACTGTATTTAGTAGGAGTTTAAGCATATTTTGCCTAAAGATAGTCATTAGAAGTTAACAAGAATTGCAGTCTGGAGCAGTGTACATGTACTCTTATGTTATTCTTAAGACATTTAAGCAATATTTTTATATATTTTTAATTAGTGTTTGGTTACATGTATAGTATATTATTATTATTATTTTAATATTAAAGTAATACATGCATTTGGGTGATTGTTAGCATTATTAGCATTTTTTACTGTTGTTTTGCAGTTATTTATTTAGTGTAAAAAGCCCGTTTACGTACAGATTTTGAAGAGCTGCCTATTCTATAGAGATACGCCCCACTGAAATTGCCATGCCTAATAAATTTTGTAACAAATGTCACAAATTAAAAAAGTAATGTTATAAAAAAATCATATAAAGTGTTTTGATCTGAAACATAAAACTTGTTAAAGTAGTAAGGACTGAAAATACATCAACATACTTTTTGTGACACTAGACAAAATTAATTGTATGTGAATCTGTGAAAAGCCCTAAAGTTGGTAATACTTAAGTTTCAATATGATAGACAGGCAGAACAGGGATCTGAGGTTGTCCAGTATTAAAATAAATAGTTCGCTTATCTATAAGAGTTTTATGGTATATCCTAAGATATGCCATCAAAGATTGTAATGGGTATAAGTCAATTTTATACAAAATGTATTGGTTTGTATTTTTTCCAGAGTTACACATTTCTATTCCATATTTGACCTATCCAACTTTATAATATTAAGTTTTTATAAAAAAAGACAACTGTTAAAGGAAAATTGTCCACTCAAAGTCTTTAAGATACAGCCATTCACAGTTATCAAAAGTAGAGACTTGACACCATTTTTTACATAAGCAGAAGAACATGCTTTATGCTTTATAAAATTTTATGTTTTTAAAATTATATTTGAGTTATTTCCAAGAAAAAGTGTTGACTTGAAAGATACTTTGCATGCCTCTTTAATTAGATCTCGCAACCTTCATTGACTATCAAATATTGTAACTTAGCAAAAAAGTAATCAGTAGTGTTGAGCGATACCGTCCGATACTTGAAAGTATCGGTATCAGATAGTATCGGCCAATACCCGAAAAGTATCGGATATCGCCGATACCGATACCCGATACCAATACAAGTCAATGGGACACCAAGTATCGGAAGGTATCCTGATGGTTCCCAGGGTCTGAAGGAGAGGAAACTCTCCTTCAGGCCCTGGGATCCATATTACTGAGTAAAATAAAGAATTAAAATAAAAAATATTGATATACTCACCTCTCCGGAGGCCCCTGGACATCACCGCTGGTAACCGGCAGCCTTCTTTGCTTAAAATGAGCGCGTTTAGGGCCTTCCATGACGTCACGGCTTCTGATTGGTCGCGTGCCACTCATGTGACCGCCACGTGACCAATCACAAGCCGCGACGTCATTCTCAGGTCCTAAATTCCTAGAATGAGGAGTTTAGGGCCTTCCATGATGTCACGGCTTGTGATTGGTCGCGTGGCGGTCACATGAGCGGCACGCGACCAATCAGAAGCCGTGACGTCATGGAAGGCCCTAAACGCGCTCATTTTAAGCAAAGAAGGCTGCCGTGTTACCAGCGGTGATGTCCAGGGGCCTCCGGAGAGGTGAGTATATCAATATTTTTTATTTTAATTCTTTATTTTACACAGTAATATGGATCCGATACCGATTCCCGATACCACAAAAGTATCGGATCTCGGTATCGGAATTCCGATACCGCAAGTATCGGCCAATACCCGATACTTGCGGTATCGGAATGCTCAACACTAGTAATCAGAGGAAAAATACAAAACACAAAATAAGTACGCACAAGAAAGCAATATAAAATAGTAAACGTAAAACCCATGTTGAACCCATTACATTCAAGATATAAGATTTGATTTCAAATAAATAAAATAGAAAATGATTTGTAAATTATGATTTTTGAATTGTAACATTATTATTATAAAGATTGATAATTTGAGATTGATAGAATATGTTGAGATTTGAATTCAACAAATCACAGTAATTGAACATGGAAGTTCAACAGCATCAAAGTGATT
The DNA here is from genome assembly GCF_051348905.1 of Ranitomeya variabilis. Classification (NCBI taxonomy): domain Eukaryota; kingdom Metazoa; phylum Chordata; class Amphibia; order Anura; family Dendrobatidae; genus Ranitomeya; species Ranitomeya variabilis. The sequence goes on along the minus strand of NC_135237.1, from coordinate 528,448,136 downwards.
TGATGCAAAATTAATACTCTTTTTTACGTTCTGGGTACACGACAGGTCACAGAGCATATTACATGTAGGATGTAAAAAAATATAAGATAAAAAATTAATCTGCAGCTCACCGTGTGGCCCTTTGGCCAGCTTTTATCTTACACCATACACCTTACACAGCTTTAGGGCTCATACTCACATGCGAGAAACTATCGCACGTCAATACCCGACACTGCACCCGGCACTCACAAGCAGAGCATGCAGCCACGTAGCAATACATACAGCCTCATGCTCCGCTCCTGAGTGCTGGGTGCAGGGTCGGGTATTGACGTGCGAGACTCATCCGAGTTTCTTGCATGTGAGAATGAGCCCATAGTGTGACTCTAACAATTATATAAGAATAAGTATAAGAATTCAATAAAAAATATCAAATTTATGATATAAATGAAAAAAAGCTCATCTATAAGCTATACAAGCTTTCAACAAATTTTGGAAAAATTTTAATTTTAATTATGTAGACTATATAGCAAGATACTTATTTTTCATACAGAAAAAAAATAAAGAATAAATTTAAAAAAAATCTTTCCATAGCATTTAATTATAGAAAACACAGAACAGTGAAATTATATAAATGGATGATTATTAATATTTTCAGCAGGTTGTTATTTATACGATAATATAATATTATTGCTTTGCTTTTACTATAAAAGTAAACTGGATATTCTAACATATTTACAAGTAGAAATAATTTATTTTTGTATTATTTTATTTTAAAGGGAATCTGTGAGCAGGTGTTTGCTATAAAATCTGACAGCAGAATGCAGAAGGTACATAGACTCTGATTCTAGTGATTACTTTACTAGGTGCAGCAGTTGTGATAGAACAATTGTTTTTTTCTGCAGCAGACCTAGTAGAGCTCATATGTTGAAACCTCTTTAACCCAGCTAGCAGCCCGAATTAGTAGCTTTCTGTGTACAATGTATGATGACAGAAAGCTGCTAATCAATGGTTGGGGGAGTAGTTGGACTATGAGGCATGGGGCAGCTTGTCTTGTAGTGATAATCTCCTGCTGATTAAATGCTGATTTTATTAAAGCAGCAAAACAGTCATGCAAGTGACACATCCCTGTAATCAATGTCTATGATGCTCTCAGATTACATAGAAAAAACATGCTGACAGATTCCCTTTACCACAGCTCCAATTAGCTTCACTTGTTAAACAAATCTAAAACATTAACTATGTATCTATGTGTAAATGATAATGCATCATGCACTATATTGGCTTTTGGTAAAACAATGAATATGCCTTACAACAAATGGGAGCTGTAATAATCTTGCATTTTGACCAATCAGATTAGTCATAATACTGGTGACTTTTAGGTGGACTCATTTAGGCACAAGGACCCAAATGTATCTACGACCTACGTATCTCTTACAGCCTTTGTCCTAAATATTGATAGTCTTCCATAGTGTGCAATGCTTTTCATGCACCAAATGATATTACTCTTCTATTACAGGATCAGTCTGTATGATTATATACTTTTATATAATATTTATTAAGTTAACTTGATTTATTTTCTATATTTGGATTTATTTAGTTAATTAGAAACAGTGGACAATAGTAGGTTATAGTTAAATAGCTTTTCTTCACATAACTGCCCAGTAATACACAATCATTTGTTTTCTTAGCAATCGGTAAGAGATATTTTCTATCTCAAATTAATAGATTCTAATTACACAAGGAAAAAGTAATTAATTAAAATTCTTCATATAAATTGCCAGATAATTATATATTAGAAAACACATTATTCTTTGCTGATGATGTTGCTTCAAGCCTTCTAGTGAAAAGGGTATGAAATAAAAGTTAAAGTACATACTCCAGTGTTTTCTTATTTAATGTAGTGCTGTAGTGGTTCTTCTAATCTACGGTCCCTGCCCCTAGTATTATACTTACCAGCCACCTCCTTATGCCACCACTCCTGTTGGTCTACAGCAGGTTGCGACTTGTCAGTTCGCTCCAGTGTTTACTGGAACAAGCTGGAGGTCACTTTTCAATGTAAGTCTACGAGAGTCTCATTTTGGCTCTCATAGAGTTGCATTGAGAGCTTGTGACCTCTACTCTTGACTTCCTGGCATTCAGAAGTTGTTGTAAAAAAATGATGGTGGGGTCGAAGGGGCACTGATAAAATGTGAAGACGGCGGCAGGTAACTATAATGCTCGGGTCAGGAACCTTAGGTTAGTAGCACCACTCCAGCACCAAAAAAAATGCTGGAGTGGTCCTTTAAGTTTTCTTAGGAGGGTATTCACACACATGTGTGTGCTACAGTAAGCCTAGGTGCATCAGATTATGAGCCTCATTAGAGACAGGGACCGATGTGAGTGACGGCAATCTCTGCATAGCAGCAATGTTAAATATGTTGATGCAATATGTACAATAGGTGTATAAATAACAATTAGAGAAAAATTCTGCCATGAAAATGGTTTAATATTATAATCTCAATATCACCCAGAAACAGTGAATAACAAATTATAATTAAGCTACAGTAAATCCAGAACTAAGCAGGAAAAAAGATTCCCTACAGTGCAGACTCATGTAAAATATGTTTCTTTAGCTCCCCCTTCTCATTATTCTTCTCAGGCTGGTGTCCCACTTCCAACTGCAAAGCGAGAAACTTGCGCTAGTCTCTCACCTCAATACTCAGCACTGCCGCAGGTGGTTTGGACGGGAGCATTCAGCTGCATAGAAATACATGCAGCCGCACAGTCCGGACCCGAGTTCCAGTGGCATTGCTGGGTATTGAGGCGAGAAACTTGCGCAAGTTTCTCGCATTGCAGTTTCAAGTCGGACACCGGCCTCATAGTCTATCTACTAAGCTGTGTCATATTGCTCCTCATAATTGAGGCTTTTTAGTAAGTGCAGATATTCTGAATAGATACAGAAAGAACAATAGCCCCATAGAGATGAAAGAATGCAAAAATATTTGAAGAAATTAAAATGATTCCATAATATATTTATACAGTCCTTTTTGCCTTCACGATCAGTATTTAGAAATGTTTTAGTGACAGATGTAATTGTCTACAAAAAATATTTAGAGGTTTCATAAATCAGAAAATAAAGATTTCAAAACCCAACCATTAATGATGAGCAAATTACTTCAAATTCATTTTAGTCAGCTTCAACAATTTTGTTTCACAAAAATTTGATTTGCAGTGAAGCAATTTGCCCCAAATCACAAATATAGATAAAGCCTCCAATTGCCTTGAAAAGACATGTATAAAGCTCTGAGGTGTCCAAGGATTGTATTGAACCCCTTTTGATCTCTTTAATACAGATATAGTGCATATAAATTAGAAGTGATCAAATTTATTCGAGAGGACTTTAATTTTTTCCCAAAAATTCTACAAAATTCACTATTCTGGAGAATGGAATTTTTCGTAATTTTCTCTGCAAAACTGTCATCTTGCTGAAGGCTGAGAAAATATTAAAAAGATTTAAGAAATATAGCTCAAATTCACCTCTCTTGCCATCCTTATTACTCAATGCCTGCTCTCCGATATCATGCCTACATCGTATTGCATCTTTGGCAAAGTGTTGACTTTAGGCCGCTTCCAGCCGCAAGCATTTCCCAGAAACCACTGGACATCTTCTGGTGTCAACTTGCAGAAAGATGTGCTGGTCTAGAGTGAATACTAGACCCTAAATGCAATGTGATGGAGGACTGGAAAGCAGGAGCAGGACGATGGACTGAAAAGGGAGGGGTAAAGTGAGTATGTTTTTCTTTCTTCTTAACTTTTTGTCAGCCACTTACCTTTCCACTCCTTGCCCTGTTTGGTCCTCTGTGCCTCCATTCCACCACATCTCCAGCCTGACGATCATTGGAACTTGTGGCTCACTGATGTCAGAAGATCCTGAAGAACACTGCTTATGATTCTGGGTTTGCTCACAGCCTTACGGGCTGATCTAGAATGAATATTGGCTGGAGGTACAATGCAATGGAGGCACAAGGAGCAGCAGGTGAGGCAGGAGAGTTGAGCAGTTAGGTGAGTTTAAGTATTTTGCTTTATTTTTTGCATCTTGTATTTATTATGCTCCCAGGACTAGAGAGACCCCAGTGCATGTTAGGTGTCGAGTTCCCGCCGCTGCACAGGGGGAATCTCAAACCATGTCCACTGCAGTCTCTCATTCTTCTCTAGCCACAGTGGAACCTGCTCAGCGGAGACATCGGTCCCAGGGTCTGGCTCAAGCTGATACTGTGTGCATGGTTACTGCTGCATTTCCAGGCTCTGCCTTTGTAGCCAGCAATGATCAGCAGTGGGCAGACATTTCAGGGACTAAGTCCTGCTTTTCTCATACTCAGCATGCCAACGGGATGACCTCCCATTGGAGGTGGGACGTCACATGCTCAGGTCCTGTTGTGGCTCCTATTGGACCATCAGGAAGGTCCCGGAGCATTACTACTATAAAAGGTATGCACGACCACTCAGCCATGTGCTAGTGTAAACTTGCAAACGTGTGTGTGTGGATGTTTGCCTGTCGATGGATGAAAGCTCCAAATCATTTCCATTCCTAGTGATGTTGACTGTTCGCAAATGGTGGAAACGACCTAGCATCTGACAGTGCTATCCCACACATTTAGCACATGATACTGCATCTCTTAGCAGTGACCACCAGTGCAGCGCCGTGCGCTAATAGGGCACTTTCCTGGACTAAGTTTGGGTGGTTAGTGGCATCCACCAGAGTGATGCTGCATGCACTGTTGTGCAATAAATTCTCCGTTTAAATTATCTCTGACACCCCAGTAGTGGTGTCGAGCGCATGAGGTCTACAGGAACTCTTGGGACAGAGTTCTGTGACTCTTTACTTGCGCTTTTTGTGCGGTACCGCGGCCCTGTGACACAACAGATTTTGCATCCTTCATACCAGGTGAAGCTAACCCGTGTGTGCATCCACATTATACTGCCATATAGTCCATCATTACTCAGCAGACAGGTTCCATCCCTGCATGGACCCCGGGATGCGAATGCACCTTATACCATCCTTATAATTATTTGGTGCATTCCGCCAGCCCTAACAGTGCATATTGATGAACATTAAATTTGCACATAACTTCTCTGAACCAAATTTTTTTATAAAACGGCAAATTGAAATTTTGATTGATCGGCTCATCTCTACAATTTGTACATATACAGTGGCATGTAAAAGTTGGGCCACCACTGGTCAAAATGACTGTTATTGTGAACTTCTAAGCAAGTTGAAGATGAAATTATCTCTAAAAAGCCTAAAGTTAGAGATGACAATTTTCATTAGTATATATATATATATATATATATATATATATATATATATATAGGGATTCAAAAAAGAGGCAGCACTCCATAGTAAGGTGAAAACATGTGGTTGGTTTAATCGACCCACATAGCCGGGCGACGTTTCAGCTCCATCTGAGCCTTTCTCAAGCTTGAGAAAGGCTCAAATGGAGCTGAAACGTCGCCCGGCTATGTGGGTCGATTAAACCAACCACATGTTTTCACCTTACTATGGAGTGCTGCCTCTTTTTTGAATCCCTGTGAATCTGGTGCAATCAATTGGACTGGTTGCCTGGGGCCCTGCACCCGAAGATAAGTATCAGTGTAGTGCTGTTCCTCTTTTTTCTTTATATATATATATATATATATATATATATATATATATATATATATATATATATATATATATATACTAGACTGTGTCCCGATTCTAACGCATTGGGTGTTCTAGAATATGCATGTCCCCGTAGTATATGGACAATGATGATTCCAGAATTCGCGGCAGACTGTGCCCATCGCTGATTGGTCGAGGCAACCTTTATGACATCATCGTCGCCATGGCAACCATTATGACATCTACGTCGATACTGTGCCCATCGCTGATTGGTTGAGGCGAATTCGCGGCAGACTGTGCCCGTCGCTGATTGGTCGAGGCAACCTTTATGACATCATCGTCGCCATGCTGTGCCCGTCGCTGATTGGTTGAGGCCTGGCAGCCTCGACCAATCAGAGACATGGGATTTCTATCACATTGAAACCTAAGTATTACTAACTTTAGGGTTTTTCACAGATTCACATAAAATTAATTTTGTCTAGTGTCACAAAAAGTATGTTGATGTATTTTCAGTCCTTACTACTTTAACAAGTTTTATGTTTCAGATCAAAACACTTTATATGATTTTTTTATAACATTACTTTTTTAATTTGTGACATTTGTTACAAAATTTATTAGGCATGGCAATTTCAGTGGGGCGTATCTCTATAGAATAGGCAGCTCTTCAAAATCTGTACGTAAACGGGCTTTTTACACTAAATAAATAACTGCAAAACAACAGTAAAAAATGCTAATAATGCTAACAATACTCCCCAAATGCATGTATTACTTTAATATTAAAATAATAATAATAATATACTATACATGTAACCAAACACTAATTAAAAATATATAAAAGTGTTGCTTAAATGTCTTAAGAATAACATAAGAGTTTTTTGCATCCTTCATACCAGGTGAAGCTAACCCGTGTGTGCATCCACATTATACTGCCATATAGTCCATCATTACTCAGCAGACAGGTTCCATCCCTGCACGGACCCCGGGATGCGAATGCACCTTATACCATCCTTATAATTATTTGGTGCATTCCGCCAGCCCTAACAGTGCATATTGATGAACATTAAATTTGCACATAACTTCTCTGAACCAAATTTTTTTATAAAACGGCAAATTCAAATTTTGACTGATCGGCTCATCTCTACAATTTGTACATATACAGTGGCATGTAAAAGTTGGGCCACCACTGGTCAAAATGACTGTTATTGTGAACTTCTAAGCAAGTTGAAGATGAAATTATCTCTAAAAAGCCTAAAGTTAGAGATGACAATTTTCATTGGTATATATATATATATATATATATATATATATATATATATATATATATATACTAGACTGTGGCCCGATTCTAACGCATCGGGTATTCTAGAATATGCATGTCCCCGTAGTATATGGACAATGATGATTCCAGAATTCGCGGCAGACTCTGCCCCGTCGCTGATTGGTCGAGGCAACCTTTATGACATCATCGTCGCCATGGCAACCATTATGACATCTACGTCGATACTGTGCCCGTCGCTGATTGGTCGAGGCCTGGCGGCCTCGACCAATCAGAGACGCGAGATTTCCATTATGACATCATCGTCGCCATGCTGTGCCCGTCCCTGATTTCCAGGACAGACAGACAGACAGACAGAAAGACAGACAGACAGAAAGACAGACAGACAGAAAGACAGACAGACAGACAGACGGAAAAACCCTTAGACAATTATATATATAGATATATATATACTAGATTGTGGCCCGATTCTAACACATCGGGTATTCTAGAATATGCATGTCCCCGTAGTATACCTTTATGACATCATCGTCGCCTTGGCAACCATTATGACATCTACGTCGATACTGTGCCCGTCGCTGATTGGTCAAGGCCTGGCGGCCTCGACCAATCAGAGACGCGAGATTTCCATTATGACATCATCGTCGCCATGCTGTGCCTCGACCAATCAGAGACACGGGATTTCCAGGACAGACAGACAGACAGAAAGACAGACAGACAGACAGAAAGACAGACAGACAGACAGACAGACGGAAAAACCCTTAGACAATTATATATATAGATGTGTGTGTGTGTATATATATATATATATATATATATATATATATATATAAATATATATATATATATATATATGCAGTATATATATAGAATTTTTTAAATATTTTTTCCCATCTTTTACATTTTAAAAAGAAAACAAAAGAAAATGGACCTGTGCAAAAATGTGGGCCCCTGCATGGTTAATACCCTGTATCACCCCCTTTGGAAACAATCACTATCATTCTTACTTGGGAAATTCTTCCAGTTCTGAGAGATTCGTTTGTTATCTTGCATGCACTGCTATTTTGATATCTAGCCACAGATTTTCAATGATGCTCAGATCAGGGGACTGTGAGGGCCATTGTAAAACCTTCAGCTTGCGCCTTTTGAGGTAGTCTACTGTATATTTTGAGGTGAGTTTAGTATCATTATCTATTTGCAGAAGCCATCATTTTATCAACTTCAGATTTTTTACAGATTATGTTATGTTTGAATTAAAAATTTGCTGACATTTCATTGAATCCATTCTTCTTTTTACCCTGAAACGTTCTCTGTGCCTTTTGCTGCAACACAACCCCAAAGCATGATTGGTCCACCCCCATGCTTAAAGGCTTCTGAGATCTTCTTTTCCAGAAATTCTGTACCCTTTTTTTTCAACACACATACGTTTGACCATTGTGGCCAAAAAGTTCTACTTTAACCTCATCGGTCCATAGAACTTATTTACCAAATGCATCAGGCTTGTTTATATGTTTTTGGCATAGTTCTGATGCTGAATTTTATGGTGAAGATGCAGTACAAGTTTTCTTCTGTTGACTCTTCCATGAAGGCCATATTTGTGCAAGTGTCTATGGACAACTCCAGAGAATCCTAAATCTTTCTGAAGGTCTTTTGCAGTCAAGCAGAGGTTCTGATTTGAACCTAGCAACCCTATGAGCAGCTCTCACTGAAATTCTGCTTGGTCTTCCAGACCTTATCTTGACCTCTGCTGTTAGTTGCCATTTCTTAATTATGTTTTAAACTAAAGAAAGGGCAATATGCAAATGCTTTGACATCTTCTTTTAGCTTTATTTTCTGATTTGTTGGCATCCACCATTTTCATTTTCAGTGTGCTAAGCAGCTGCTTAAAAGAATGCATGGCTGCTGGTTTCTGTCACAAGGTTGTAGTAGGCTTTTTTTAATGAAGCTGGGAAATTTGCATCATCTGACCATTCCAAACATTGATAGTGAAGAAGTCATAACCCTAACAGGCTAATTAAGTCTGAAGCATTGGTCAAAGTTACTTGAGCACACAAATCTCCAAGAGTGCCCAAACTTCTGCATTAACCCATTTTCCTTTTTGCAATTTATATAATGTAAAAGATGAAAATATAAGATTTTTTTTGCCTAAAATACACAGGAAATGTGTCATCATTAAAAGGGTTGTGTGGTCAAAACCGCAAGTCTGCTGTCCCTCTGTGCACTGCAGGGATTTTGCGGTTTCAGACCCAAAACCAATGGGTATGTATGAGTCATATAAATATATATATATACAGTTAGGTCCATATATATTTGGACAGAGACAACATTTCTTTAATTTTGGTTATAGACATTACCACAATGAATTTTAAGCAAAACAATTCAGATGCAGTTGAAGTACAGACTTTCAATTTTCATTTGAGGGTATCCACATTAAAATTGAATGAAGGGTTTAGGAGTTTCAGCTACTTAACATGTGCCACCCTGTTTTTAAAGGGACCAAAAGTAATTGGACAATTGACTCCAAGGCTATTTCATGGACAGGTGTGGGCAATCCCTTCGTTATGTCATTCTCAATTAAGCAGATAAAAGGCCTGAAGTTGATTTGAGGTGTGGTGCTTGCATTTGGAAGGTTTTGCTGTGAAGTAAACATGCGGTCAAAGGAGCTCTCCATGCAGGTGAAACAAGCCATCCTTAAGCTGCAAAAACAGAAAAAACCATCCAAGAAAATGCTGCAATATTAGGAGTGGCAAAATCTACAGTTTGGTGCATCCTGAGAAAGAAAGAAAGCACTGGTGAACTCATCAATGCAAAATGACCTGGATGCCCACGGAAGACAACAGTGGTGGATGATCGCAGAATAATCTCCACGGTGAAGAGAAACCCCTTCACAACAGCCAACCAAGTGAACAACACTCTCCAGGAGGTAGGCGTATCAATATACAAATCTACCATGAAGAGAAGACTGCATGAAAGTAAATACAGAGGGTTCACTGCACGGTGCAAGCCACTCATAAGCATCAAGAATAAAAAAGCAAGACTGGACTTTGCTAAAAAACATCTAAAAAGCCAGCACAGTTCTGGAAGAACATTCTTTGGACAGATGAAACCAAGATCAGCCTCTACCAGAATGATGGAAAGAGAAAAGTATGGTGAAGTCGTGGTACAGCTCATGATCCAAAGCATACCACATCATCTGTAAAACACGGCGGAGGCAGTGTGATGCTTGGGCATGCATGGCTGCCAGTGGCACTTGGTCACTAGTGTTTATCGATGATGTAACACAGGACAGAAGCAGCCGAATGAATTCTGAGGTATTCAGAGACATACTGTGTGCTCAGATCCAGCCAAATGCAGCCAAACTGATTGGTCGTCATTTCATACTGCAGATGGACAATGACCCAAAACATAAAGCCAAAAGCAACCCAGGAGTTTATTAAAGCAAAGAAGTGAAATATTCTTGAATGGCCAAGTCAGTCACCTGATCTCAACCCAATTGAGCATGCATTTCACTTGCTAAAGACTAAACTTCAGACAGAAAGGCCCACAAACAAACAGCAACTGAAAACCACTGCAGTGAAGGCCTGGCAGAGCATCAAAAAGGAGAAAACACAGCGTCTGGTGATGTCCATGAGTTCAAGACTTTAGGCAGTCATTGCCAACAAAGGGTTTTCAACCAAGTACTAAAAATGAACATTTTATTTAAAATTATTGAATCTGTCCTATAACTTTTGGTCCCTTTAAAAGCAGGGAGGCACATGTTAAGGAGCTGAAACTCCTAATCCCTTCATCGAATTTCAATATGGATACTGTTGTGAATTAGACTTTTTTGGCTCCCTCTTGTGGTCACTGGTGATTTGACTCTGGGATTGTCTTTCCTCAGTTTGGCACCCACCTGGGTCGTTAGTCCAGGGGTGTTGCTATATAAGCTTCCTGGATTCTCAGTCCAGTGCCTGGCATCGTTGTAATCAGATCCTTTCTGTTTGCTCCTGTCTGCTGGTCTTGGTTCTTGCAAAATTAAGCTAAGTCCTGCTTCCTTGTTTTTTGGTTATTTGTATTGCTATTATTTTCTGTCCAGTTGTACTAAATGTGATTCCTGATTTTGCTGGAAGCTCTAGGGGGCTGGTATTCTCCCCCCGGCCGTTAGACGGTTCGGGGGTTCTTGAATATCCAGCGTGGAAATTTTGATAGGGTTTTTGCTGACCGTATAAGTCATCTTACTATATTCTGCTATTAGTCAGTGGGCCTCTCTTTGCTAAATATCTAGTTCACTCTTACGTTTGTCTTTTCTCCTTACCTCACCGTTATTATTTGTGGGGGGCTTGTATCCAACTTTTGGGGTCTTTTCTCTGGAGGCAAGAAAGGTCTATCTTTTCCCTTCTAGGGTTAGTTAGTTCTCCGGCTGGCGTGAGACGTCTAGAACCAACGTAGGCACGTTCCCCGGCTGCTGCTATTTGTGGTGCTAGGATTAGATATACGGTTAGCCCAGTTACCACTGCCCTATGAGCTGTTTTTTTATGTTTGCAGACTTGGTATGTACTTTTGAGACCCTCTGCCATTGGGGTCATAACAGTATGCCAGGCCTAAGTTGAATGTTTAATGCATTGCAGAAGTGGGATAATAAGAATGGAAATTCTGAGTTTTTTTTTTTTTTCCTCTCTTTGTTCCTCCCCTTTACCTCTGAGTGGCTTGTGCTTGCTGCAGACATGAATGTCCAGACCTTGATTACAAGTGTGGATCAGCTTGCTGCTCGTGTGCAGGGCATACAAGATTTTGTTACCTGTAGTCCAATGTCTGAACCTAAAATACCTATTCCTGAACTGTTCTCTGGAGACCGATTCAAGTTTAGGAATTTCAGGAATAATTGTAAATTGTTTCTATCTCTGAGACCCCGTTCATCTGGAGACTCAGCTCAGCAAGTTAAAATTGTTATCTCTTTCTTACGGGGCGACCCTCAGGATTGGGCCTTCTCGCTAGCGCCAGGAGATCCGGCATTGGCAAATATTGATGCGTTTTTTCTGGCGCTCGGATTGCTTTACGAGGAACCCAATCTTGAAATTCAGGCAGAAAAAGCCTTGCTGGCTATTTCTCAGGGCCAGGATGAAGCTGAAGTGTATTGCCAAAAATTTCGGAAATGGTCCGTGCTTACTCAGTGGAATGAGTGTGCTCTGGCCGCAAATTTCAGAAATGGCCTCTCTGAAGCCATTAAGAATGTGATGGTGGGTTTCTCCATTCCTACAAGTCTGAATGATTCCATGGCGCTGGCTATTCAAGTTGACCGGCGTTTGCGGGAGCGCAAAACTGCTAATCCTCTGGTGGTGTTGTCTGAACAAACACCTGATTTAATGCAATGTGATAGAATTCGGACTAGAAATGAACGGAAAAATCATAGACGTCAGAATGGGTTGTGTTTTTACTGTGGTGATTCTACACATGTTATATCAGCATGCTCTAAACGCCTAACAAGGGTTGTTAGCCCTGTCGCCATTGGTAATTTGCAACCTAAATTTATTTTGTCTGTGACTTTAATTTGCTCATTGTCTTCCTACCCTGTTATGGCGTTTGTGGATTCAGGTGCTGCCCTGAGTCTTATGGATCTGTCATTTGCCAAGCGCTGTGGTTTTGTTCTTGAGCCTTTGGTAAATCCTATCCCTCTTAGAGGTATTGATGCTACGCCATTGGCGGAAAATAAACCGCAGTTTTGGACACAGGTAACCATGTGCATGACTCCTGAACATCGGGAGGTGATTTGTTTTCTTGTTCTGCATAAAATGCATGATTTGGTCGTTTTGGGTCTGCCATGGTTACAGACCCATAATCCAGTCTTGGATTGGAAGGCAATGTCTGTGTCAAGTTGGGGCTGTCAGGGAATTCATGGTGATTCCCCGCCGGTGTCTATTGCTTCCTCTACTCCTTCGGAAGTTCCTGAGTATTTGTCTGATTATCAGGATGTATTCAGCGAGTCCAGGTCCAGTGCTCTGCCTCCTCATAGGGACTGTGACTGCGCCATAGATTTGATTCCAGGTAGTAAATTTCCTAAGGGAAGACTATTTAATCTGTCTGTACCTGAGCATACCGCAATGCGTTCGTATATCAAGGAGTCTCTGGAGAAGGGGCATATCCGTCCATCCTCTTCCCCTCTTGGTGCGGGATTCTTTTTTGTGGCCAAGAAGGACGGATCTTTGAGACCTTGTATTGACTATCGGCTTCTGAATAAAATCACTGTTAAATTTCAGTATCCTTTGCCTCTGTTGTCGGACTTGTTTGCCCGGATTAAAGGTGCCAAGTGGTTCACCAAGATAGATCTTCGTGGTGCGTACAACCTTGTGCGCATTAAGCGGGGAGATGAATGGAAAACTGCATTTAATACGCCCGAAGGTCATTTTGAGTACTTGGTGATGCCTTTTGGGCTCTCTAATGCTCCTTCAGTGTTTCAGTCCTTTATGCATGATATTTTCCGGAAGTATCTGGATAAATTTGTGATTGTTTATCTGGATGATATTCTGTTTTTTTCTGATGATTGGGACTCGCATGTAGAGCAGGTCAGGATGGTGTTTCAGGTTTTGCGTGAGCATGCTTTGTTTGTTAAGGGCTCAAAGTGTCTCTTTGGAGTACAGAAGGTTCCCTTTTTGGGGTTTATTTTTTCCCCTTCTGCGGTGGAGATGGACCCAGTCAAGGTCCGAGCTATTCATGATTGGACTCAGCCCACGTCAGTTAAAAGTCTTCAGAAGTTCTTGGGTTTTGCTAACTTCTACCGTCGTTTTATCGCTAATTTTTCTAGCGTTGTTAAACCTTTGACGGATATGACCAAGAAAGGTTCTGATGTTGCTAACTGGGCTCCTGCAGCCATGGAAGCTTTTCAAGAGTTGAAGCGCCGGTTTACTTCGGCGCCTGTTTTGTGCCAGCCTGATGTCTCACTGCCCTTTCAGGTTGAAGTGGATGCTTCTGAGATTGGGGCAGGGGCCGTTTTGTCGCAGAGAGGCCCTGGTTGCTCTGTAATGAGACCATGTGCCTTTTTCTCTAGGAAGTTTTCGCCTGCTGAGCGGAATTATGATGTTGGCAATCGGGAGTTGTTGGCCATGAAGTGGGCATTTGTGGAGTGGCGTCATTGGCTCGAGGGTGCTAAGCATCGTGTGGTGGTCTTGACTGATCACAAAAATCTGATGTATCTCGAGTCTGCTAAACGCCTGAATCCTAGACAGGCCCGCTGGTCATTGTTTTTCTCCCGTTTTGACTTTGTGGTCTCGTATTTACCAGGTTCAAAGAATGTGAAGGCTGATGCTCTTTCAAGGAGCTTTGTGCCTGACTCTCCTGGAGTCGTAGAACAAGTTGGTATTCTTAAAGAGGGAGTTATCTTGTCAGCCATTTCTCCGGATTTGCGACATGTGTTGCAGAGATTTCAGGCTGGTAGACCTGACTCTTGTCCACCTGACAGACTGTTTGTTCCTGATAAGTGGACCAGCAGAGTCATTTCCGAGGTTCATTCCTCGGTGTTGACAGGGCATCCGGGAATTTTTGGCACCAGAGATCTGGTGGCTAGGTCCTTTTGGTGGCCTTCCTTGTCACGGGATGTGCGGTCATTTGTGCAGTCCTGTGGGACTTGTGCTCGAGCTAAGCCTTGCTGTTCTCGTGCCAGTGGGTTGCTCTTGCCCTTGCCTGTCCCGAAGAGGCCTTGGACACACATTTCCATGGATTTCATTTCAGATCTTCCGGTGTCTCAGGGCATGTCTGTCATCTGAGTGGTATGTGATCGCTTTTCCAAGATGGTCCATTTGGTATCTTTGCCTAAGCTGCCTTCCTCTTCTGATCTGGTTCCTTTGTTCTTTCAGAATGTGGTTCGTTTACACGGCATTCCTGAGAATATTGTGTCTGACAGAGGATCCCAGTTTGTTTCCAGGTTCTGGCGATCCTTTTGTGCTAAGATGGGCATTGATTTGTCGTTTTCGTCTGCCTTTCATCCTCAGACTAATGGACAAACGGAGCAAACTAATCAGACTCTGGAGGCTTATTTGAGGTGTTTTGGTTCTGCAGATCAGGATGATTGGGTGACCTTCTTGCCGTTGGCTGAGTTTGCCCTTAATAATCGGGCTAGTTCCGCTACTTTGGTTTCGCCTTTTTTTTGCAACTCTGGTTTCCATCCCCGTTTTTCCTCGGGACATGTGGAGCCTTCTGACTGTCCTGGGGTAGATTCCGTGGTGGATAGGTTGCAGATCTGGAATCATGTGGTGGACAACTTGAAGTTGTCACAGGAGAAGGCTCAGCGTTTTGCCAACCGCCGCCGCGGTGTGGGTCCCCGACTTCGTGTTGGGGATTTGGTATGGCTGTCTTCTCGATTTGTTCCTATGAAGGTCTCCTCTCCTAAATTTAAGCCTCGCTTCATCGGTCCTTACAAGATATTGGAAATCCTTAATCCTGTGTCCTTTCGCTTGGATCTTCCGGTGTCGTTTGCCATTCACAACGTGTTCCATAGGTCTTTGTTGCGGCGGTACGTTGTACCTGTGGTTCCTTCTGTTGAGCCTCCTGATCCGGTGTTGGTTGAGGGCGAGTTGGAGTACGTGGTGGAGAAGATCTTGGATTCTCGTCTCTCTAGGCGGAGGCTTCAGTATCTGGTCAAGTGGAAGGGCTATGGTCAGGAGGATATTTCCTGGGTGGTTGCCTCTGATGTGCATGCGGCCGACTTAGTTCGTGCCTTTCACGCTGCTCATCCTGATCGCCCTGGTGGTCCTGGTGAGGGTTCGGTGACCCCTCCTTAAAGGGGGGGTACTGTTGTGAATTAGACTTTTTTGGCTCCCTCTTGTGGTCACTGGTGATTTGACTCTGGGATTGTCTTTCCTCAGTTTGGCACCCACCTGGGTCGTTAGTCCAGGGGTGTTGCTATATAAGCTTCCTGGATTCTCAGTCCAGTGCCTGGCATCGTTGTAATCAGATCCTTTCTATTTGCTCCTGTCTGCTGGTCTTGGTTCTTGCAAAATTAAGCTAAGTCCTGCTTCCTTGTTTTTTGGTTATTTGTATTGCTATTATTTTCTGTCCAGCTTGTACTAAATGTGATTCCTGATTTTCCTGGAAGCTCTAGGGGGCTGGTATTCTCCCCCCGGCCGTTAGACGGTTCGGGGGTTCTTGAATATCCAGCGTGGAAATTTTGATAGGGTTTTTGCTGACCGTATAAGTCATCTTACTATATTCTGCTATTAGTCAGTGGGCCTCTCTTTGCTAAATATCTAGTTCATTCTTACGTTTGTCTTTTCTCCTTACCTCACCGTTATTATTTGTGGGGGCTTGTATCCAACTTTTGGGGTCTTTTCTCTGGAGGCAAGAAAGGTCTATCTTTTCCCTTCTAGGGTTAGTTAGTTCTCCGGCTGGCGCGAGACGTCTAGAACCAACGTAGGCACGTTCCCCGGCTGCTGCTATTTGTGGTGCTAGGATTAGATATACGGTTAGCCCAGTTACCACTGCCCTATGAGCTGTTTTTTTATGTTTGCAGACTTGGTATGTACTTTTGAGACCCTCTGCCATTGGGGTCATAACAGGATACCCTCAAATGAAAGCTGAAAGTCCGAACTTCAACTGCATCTGAATAGTTTTGTTTAATATTCATTGTGGCAATGTCTATAACCAAAATTAGAAAAATGTTGCCTCTGTCCAAATATATATGGACCTAACTGTATATGGACCTAACTGTATATATACAATATATCTACAATATATACCTGTGTATATATACACTGTGAATATAACAGGAGACCGCCATACTGCACTCTTGTTTTTACTTCTTATTTACTGTGTGCATACGTTTTGATGCAATTTAAACAAGAATTTTGCAATGTTAACCCCTTAACGACCGCCGATACGCCTTTTAACGGCGGCCGCTAAGGGTACTTAAACCACAGCGCCGTTAACTAACGGCGCTGTGGAAAAAGTGAATAGCGCCACCCCCCCCAGAGTCGGATTTTCTCTGGGGTCTCGGTTGCTGAGGGTAGCCGAGACCCCAGAGTACATGATTCGGGGGGGTTTTACCGACCCCCGAGTTGCGATCGCCGGTAATTAACCGTTTACCGGCGGTCGCAACAAAAAAAAAACGCGATTTGCCATTTAATTTCTCTGTCCTCCGATGTGATCGCACATCGGAGGACAGAGAAATAGTGTCCCCGATGGCCCCCAATAGCCCCCCAATACTCACCTATCTCCCCCGGTGCTCCTCGTGTCTCCCGATGGGCGCCGCCATCTTTTTTCCGGGAAAAAATGGCGGGCGCATGCGCAGTGCGCCCGCCGCCCGGCACCCGGAAGATCTTTCGGGTCTCGGCTGCCGGGGGTAGCCGAGACCCCAAAGAACATGACCGGGGTCAGTTTTTACCGACCCCTGTTTTGCGATCGCCGGTAATTAACTGTTTACCGGCGACCGCAAAAAAAAAAAAAAAGCGATCTGTAATTCTCTGTCCTCTGATGTGATCGCACATCTGAGGACAGAGAAATAGGGGGATTCGGGGACCCTATCATACTCACCCGGTGTCCCCGGGTCCTCTTGCGGCTCCTCTTGCCGGCCGGCTTCTTCCTCTGCAAAGAAAATGGCGGGCGCATGCGCAGTGCGCCCGCCATCTGCTGCCATCTGCCGGCCAGCAGGAGAGACGAGTTGGGGCTAAAATTAGGGTTAGGGTTAGGGCTAGGGTTAGGGTTAGGGTTAGGGCTAGGTTTAGGGTTAGGTCTAGGGTTAGGGTTAGGGCTATGGTTAGGGTTAGGGTTAGGGCTAGGGTTAGGGTTAGGGCTAGGGCTAGGGTTAGGGCTAGGGTTGGGGCTAAATTTAGGGTTAGGGCTAGGGTTAGGCTACTTTCACACTAGCGTTTTTTGGCTTCCGTCGCAATGAGTCATTGGAGAAAAAACGCATCCTGCAAAAGTGCTTGCAGGATGCGTTTTTTTCTCCATTGACTTGCATTAGTGACACATTGCGACGGATTGCCACACGTTGCATCCGTCGTGCGACGGATGCGTCGTGCTTTGGCGGACCGTCGGCACAAAAAAACGCTACATGTAACTTTTTTTGTGCGACGTGTCTGCCATTTCCGACCGCGCATGCGCGGCCGGAACTCTGCCCCCGCCTCCCCGCACCTCACAATTGGCAGCGGATGCGTTGAAAAAACAGCATCCTCTGCACCCGTTGTGCGGCGCTTACAACGCTAGCGTCGGTACGTCGGCCCGACACTGCGATGGGCCGAGTACGACGCTACTGTGAAAGTAGCCTTAGGGTTAGGGTTGGGGCTAAAGTTAGGGCTAGGGTTAGGGTTAAATTTAGGGTTAGGATTGGGGCTAAAGTTATGGTTAGGGCTAGGGTTGGGGCTAAAATTAGGGTTAGGGTTGGGGCTAAAGTTAGGGATAGAGTTGGGATTAGGGTTAGGGTTTGGATTAGGGTTGGTATTAGGGTTACGGTTGGGATTAGGGTTACGTTTGGGATTAGGGTTAGGGTTGGGATTAGGGTTAAGGTTAGGGTTGGGATTAGGGTTAGGGGTGTATTGGGATTAGGGTTAGGTTTGAGGTTAGGGTTGAGATTAGGGTTAGGGGTGTGTTGGATTTAGGGTTTTGATTAGGGTTATGGTTAGAGTTGAGATTAGGGCTGTTTTGGGGTTAGGGTTGTGATTATCGTTAGGGTTGTGATTAGGATTATGGATCGGGTTGAGATTAGGGTTAGGGGTGTGTTGGAGATAGGGTTGGAGTTAGAATTGGGGGGTTTCCACTGTTTAGGTACATCAGGGGTTCTCCAAACACGACAGACAATTTTGCGCTAAAAAAGTCAAATGGTGCTCCCTCCCTTCTGAGCTCTGCTGTGCGCCCAAACAGTGGTTCACCCCCACATATGGGGCATCAGCGTACTCGGGATAAATTGGACAACAACTTTTGGGGTCCAATTTCTCCTGTTACCCTTGTGAAAATAAAAACTTGGGGGCTAAAAATCTTTTTTGTGGGAAATTTTTATTTTTTATTTTCACTACTCTGCATTATAAACTTCTGTGAAGCACTTGAGCATTCAAAGTTCTCACCACATATCTAGATAAGTTCCTTAGGGGGTCTAGTTTCCAAAATTTGGTCACTTGTGGGGGTTTCTACTGTTTAGGTACATCAGGGGCTCTGGAAACGCAACATAACACCCACAGACAATTCTATCAAAGTCTGAATTCCAAAATGGCGCTCCTTCTCTTCCGAGCTCAGCCGTGTGCCCAAACAGTGGTTTACCCCCACATATGGGGTACCAGCATACTCAGGACAAATTGGAGAACAAATATTGGTGTCCAATTGCTCTTGTTACCCTTGTGAAAATAAAAACTTGAGGGCTAAAAAATCGTTTTTGTGGAAAAAAAAAATATTTTCTATTTTCACTACTCTGCATTATAAACTTCTGTGAAGCACTTGGGAATTCAAAGTTCTCACCACATATCTAGATAAGTTCCTTGGGGGGTCTAGTTTCCAAAATGGGGTCACTTGTGGGGGGTTTCTACTGTTTAGGTACATCAGTGGCTCTGCAAACGCAACATAACGCCTGCAGACCATTCTATCAAAGCCTGCATTCCAAAATGGCGCTCCTTCCCTTCCGAGCTCTGCTGTGCGCCCAAACAGTGGTTTACCCCCACATATTGGGTACCAGCATACTCAGGACAAATTGGACATCAACCCTTGGGGTCCAATTTCTCTTGTTACCCTTGTGAAAATAAAAATTTGGGGGCTAAAAAATCTTTTTTGTGGGAAAAAAATATATTTTTTATTTTCACTACTCTGCATTATAAACGTCTGTGAAGCACTTGGGCATTCAAAGTTCTCACCACATATCTAGATAAGTTCCTTGGGGGGTCTATTTTCCAAAATGGGGTCAATTGTTGGGGGTTTCTACTGTTTAGGTACATTAGTGGTCTGCAAACGCAACATAACGCCAGCAGACAATTCTATCAAAGTCTGCATTCCAAAACGGCGCTCCTTCCCTTCCGAGCTCAGCCATGCGCCCAAACAGTGGTTTATAAATGTCTGTGAAGCACTTGGGCATTCAAAGTTCTCACTACACATCTAGATAAGTTCCATGGGGGGTCTAGTTTCCAAAATGGGGTCACTTTTGGGGGGGTTTCTACTGTTTAGGTACATCAGGGGCTCTCCAAACGCGACATGGCGTCCGATCTCAATTCCAGTCAATTTTGCATTGAAAAGTCAAATGGCGCTCCTTTGCTTCCGAGCTCAGCCATGCGCCCAAACAGTGGTTTACCCCCACATATGGGGTGTCGGCGTACTCAGGACAAATTGTACAACAACTTCTGGGGTCCATTTTCTCCTGTTAAAAATTTGGAGGCAAAAAGATAATTTTTGTAGAAAAAATGTGATTTTTTTATTTTCACGGCTCTACGTTATAAACTTCTGTGAAGCACCTGGGGGTTTAAAGTGCTCAACACACATCTAGATAAGTTCCTTAAGGGATCTAGTTTCCAAAATGGTGTCATTTGTTTGGGGGTTTCCACTGTTTAGGTACATCAGGGGCTCTCCAAACGTGACATGGCATCCGATCTCAATTCCAGCCAATTCTACATTGGAAAAAGTAAAACGACACTCCTTCTCTTCCAAGCTCTGCGGTGCGCCCAAACAGTGGTTTACCCCTACATATGGGGTATCAACGTACTCAGGAGAAATTGCACAACAACTTTTGTGGTATAATTTCTTCTGTTACCCTTGTGAAAATAAAAATTTGGGGGCAAAAAGATCATTTTTGTAGAAAAAATGCGATTTTTTATTTTCACGGCTCTACGTTATAAACTTCTGTGAAGCACTTGGGGGTTCAAAGTGCTCACCACACATCTAGATAAGTTCCTTAAGGGGTCTAGTTTCCAAAATGGTATCACTTGTGGGGGGTTTCAACTGTTTAGGCACATCAGGGGCTCTCCAAACGCGACATGGCATCCGATCTCAATTCCAGCCAATTCGGCATTGAAAAAGTCAAACGGTGCTCCTTCACTTCCAAGCTCTGCGGTGCGCCCAAACAGTGGTTTACCCCCACATATGGGGTATCGACGTACTCAGGAGAAATTGCACAACAACTTTTGTGGTCTAATTTCTCCTGTTACCCTTGTGAAAATAAGAATTTGTGGGCGAAAAAATCATTTTTGTGAAAACAAATGCGATTTTTTATTTTCACGGCTCTACGTTATAAACTTCTGTGAAGCACTTGGGGGTTCAAAGTGCTCACCACACATCTAGATAAGTTCCTTATGGGGTCTAGTTTCCAAAATGGTGTCACTTGTGGGGGGTTTCCACTGTTTAGGCACATTAGGGGCTCTCCAAACGCGACATGGCGTCCGATCTCAATTCCAGCCAATTCTGCATTGAAACAGTCAAACGGCGCTCCTTCACTTCCAAGCTCTGCGGTGCGCCCAAACAGTGGTTTACCTCCACATATGGGGTATCGGCGTACTCAGGAGAAATTGCACAACAAAATTTGTGGTTAAATTTCTGTTTTTACACTTGTGAAAATTAAAAAAATGATTCTGAAGTAAAATGTTTGCAAAAAAAAGTTAAATGTTCATTTTTTTCTTCCACATTGTTTCAGTTCCTGTGAAGTACGTAAAGGGTTAATAAACTTCTTGAATGTGGTTTTGAGCAGCTTGAGGGGTTCTGTTTTTAGAATGGTGTCACACTTGGTTATTTTCTATCATATAGACCCCTCAAAATGACTTCAAAAGTGATGTGGTCCCTAAAAAAAACATGGTGTTGTAAAAATGAGAAATTGCTGGTCAACTTTTAACCCTTATAACTCCCTAACAAAAAAAAATTTGTTTCCAAAATTGTGCTGATGTAAAGTGGACATGTGGGAAATGTTATTTATTAACTATTTTTCATGACATATCTCTCTGATTTAAGGGCATAAAAATACAAAGTTTGAAAATTGCAAAATTTTAAAAATTTTCGCCATATTTCCATTTTTTTCATAAATAATCGCAAGTAATATCAAAGAAATGTTACCACTAACTTGAAGTACAATATGTCACGAAAAAACAATCTCAGAATCAGCGGGATCCAATAAAGCGTTCCAGAGTTA
The DNA here is from genome assembly GCF_051348905.1 of Ranitomeya variabilis. Taxonomy (NCBI): domain Eukaryota; kingdom Metazoa; phylum Chordata; class Amphibia; order Anura; family Dendrobatidae; genus Ranitomeya; species Ranitomeya variabilis. The sequence continues at coordinate 528,426,188 of NC_135237.1, read as the reverse complement.
TAACCTCATAAAGTGACAGTGGTCAGAATTGTAAAAATTGGCTCGGTCATTAAGTACCAAATTGGCTCTGTCACTAAGGGGTTAAAGGAACGCTTAAGTGCTTTGTGAGTTATGTTCTGGATTACTGACATATATTAGGACTGCAACTTCTCAAATCCAAAGTATGAATTAGAAATTATATTGCCATATTTAGATCTTTTAAGATAATTTTTGTTATCTCCCTATATATAATCAATAATTATGATGTATCTGCTAAAACATTTTGTTGTAGGTTAGCCTCCTACCAAGTGACAGGTTGTGATCAGATTAATAAAAGGCTCTAGAGTCTGTTGCAGTACATGGTGTGTTTTCAGAAACCTTAAGCTACTTGAAAAGAAATTATATCAATTTCCAAGTATATGTTTCTTGATGGTGAGTCATGTAGGTGAAGTACTTTATTTTGATATATACAGCTCTCAATCCCCAGAGTACTGTAGGCACACTCTATGTTAGAACAAGGAGTATTTATGAGTCTGGTTTTTATAGATCCTCATGCTCCGAATTTACAATAGGAAATGAGAACATAAAACAAACCTGTTGTGTGACAGCATTATTAGCAACAGACTGTAGTCTTTCCTCGTGATGCAAAAATAAGAGCACAGTGTTTGAGACCTCAATATATTGGGAGAAAAAAACAGCATTTAATATATCAACTATTTCAATAAAAATATTTAAAATTTTGCATTGACTGTATTTAGAGAGGAGCACAGTCTAAATCAAATCCATGTTGAATTTTACGAAATTCACATGTCTTGGCAAATGCAAACAATTTGTAAATTGATTTACTTAAATCGCCCCAAAAATTGCCATAGCTACAGTACTGAAGAAGATAAAAGTAGTATTCTGAGGATAGCACAAATATCCATTTGATAGGAAGAGAGAGTAATTGGAGAGGTAGCAGCAGTGCCACAATTTGATCAATCAGTGAAATTGGGTGGCTTGTTGTGAATTCTGCTTTTGGGCTCCCTCCGGTGGTTGTATGTTGTGAATTTGGATTCTGGGCTCCCCCGGTGGCTACTGGTGGAATTGAACTGGTGTCTTCATCTTCTCTGTTCACCTGTTCCCATCAAGATGTGGGAGTCGCTATATAACCTTGCTGCTCTGTTAGTTGCTTGCCGGTCAACAATGTTATCAGAAGCCTCTCTGTGCTTGTTCCTGCTCCTAGACAACTACTAGATAAGTTGGACTCTTGTCCATGTTTGTTTTTGCATTTTTGTTCCAGTTCACAGCTGTAGTTTCGTTACTGTGTCTGGAAAGCTCTTGTGAACAGGAATTGCCACTCTGGTGTTATGAGTTAATGCCAGAGTTTTAAAGTAATTTCTGGATGGTGTTTTGATAGGGTTTTCAGCTGACCATGAAAGTGTCCTTTCTGTCTTCTGCTATGTAGTAAGTGGACCTCAAATTTGCTAAACCTATTTTCATACTACGTTTGTTATTTCATCTTGATTCACCGCCAATACATGTGGGGGGCCTCTGTCTCCTTTCGGGGTATTTCTCTAGAGGTGAGCTAGGACTAATATTTTCCTCTGCTAGCTTTATTTAGTCCTCCGGCTGGTGCTGGGCATCTAGAATCAACGTAGGCATGCTACCCGGCCACTGCTAGTTGTGCGTTAGGTTTAGTTCATGGTCAGCTCAGTTTCCATCTTCCAAGAGCTAGTTCCTATATATGCTGATGCTATGATCTCTTGCCATTGAGATCATGACAGTTTGACCGGCCCACTAAAGGGTTAAAATCCTTGGCTGAGAAAGGAGAGTAATAAGTAGTCTGCTGAAATTTTTTTTTTTTTTTCTCTCCTTTGAATGGCTCTGTGTCCACCTGTTTGCAATGGATCTTCAGAGTGTAACTGCAGGTTTGAATAATCTCGCCACGAAGGTACAAAATTTGCAAGATTTTGTTTGTCATGCACCTGTATCTGAGCCGAGAATTCCTTTGCCGGAATTTTTCTCGGGGAATAGATCTGGGTTTCAGAATTTTCGAAATAATTGCAAATTATTTTTGTCCCTGAAATCTCGCTCTGCCGGAGATCCTGCACAGCAGGTCAGGATTGTGATTTCCTTGCTCCGGGGCGACCCTCAAGACTGGGCTTTTTCATTGACACCAGGGGATCCTGCGTTGCTCAATGTGGATGCGTTTTTTCTGGCCTTGGGGTTGCTTTATGACGAACCTCATTTGGAGCTTCAGGCAGAAAAAACTTTGATGTCCCTATCTCAGGGGCAAGATGAAGCGGAAATTTACTGCCAAAGATTCCGTAAATGGTCTGTGCTTACTCAGTGGAATGAGTGCGCCCTGGCGGCGACTTTCAGAGAGGGTCTCTCTGATGCCATTAAGGACGTTATGGTGGGGTTCCCTGTGCCTGCGGGTCTGAATGAGTCCATGACAATGGCTATTCAGATCGATAGGCGTTTGCGGGAGCGCAAACCAGTGCACCATCTGGCGGTGTCCACTGAGAAATCGCCAGAGAGTATGCAGTGTGATAGAATTCTGTCCCGAAGCGAGCGGCAGAATTTTAGACGGAAAAATGGGTTGTGTTTCTATTGTGGTGATTCTACTCATGTTATATCAGCATGCTCTAAGCGCACTAAAAAGCTTGGTAAATCTGTTTCCATTTGCACCTTACCGTCTAAGTTTATTCTATCTGTGACCCTGATTTGCTCTTTGTCATCTATTACCACGGACGCCTATGTCGACTCTGGCGCCGCTTTGAGTCTTATGGATTGGTCCTTTGCCAAACGCTGTGGGTATGATTTAGAGCCTTTGGAGACTCCTATTCCTCTGAAGGGGATTGACTCCACCCCATTGGCTAATAATAAACCACAATACTGGACACAAGTAACTATGCGTATTAATCCGGATCACCAGGAGATTATTCGCTTTCTGGTGCTGCATAATCTACATGATGATTTGGTGCTAGGATTGCCTTGGCTGCAATCTCACAACCCAGTCCTCGACTGGAAAGCTATGTCTGTGTTGAGCTGGGGATGTAAGGGGGCTCATGGGGATGTACCTGTGGTTTCCATTTCATCATCTATTCCCTCTGAAATTCCTGAGTTCCTGTCTGACTATCGTGACGTCTTTGAAGAATCCAAGCTTGGTTCGTTACCTCCGCACCGAGAGTGCGATTGTGCCATAGATTTAATCCCGGGTAGTAAATACCCAAAGGGTCGTTTATTTAATCTGTCTGTGCCTGAACATGCTGCTATGCGTGAATATATAAAGGAGTCCTTGGAAAAGGGACATATTCGTCCATCGTCATCTCCCTTAGGTGCCGGTTTTTTCTTTGTGTCAAAAAAAGACGGCTCTTTGAGACCATGTATTGATTATCGGCTTTTGAATAAAATCACTGTTAAATATCAATACCCATTGCCGTTGCTGACTGATTTGTTTGCTCGCATAAAGGGGGCCAAGTGGTTCTCTAAGATTGACCTTCGTGGGGCGTATAATTTGGTGCGAATCAGGCAGGGGGATGAGTGGAAAACCGCATTTAATACGCCCGAGGGCCACTTTGAGTATTTAGTGATGCCTTTTGGTCTTTCAAATGCTCCGTCAGTTTTCCAGTCCTTTATGCATGATATTTTTCGCGATTATTTGGATAAATTTATGATTGTGTATCTGGATGATATTCTGATTTTTTCGGATGACTGGGACTCTCATGTCCAGCAAGTCAGGAGGGTTTTTCAGGTTTTGCGGTCTAATTCTTTGTGTGTGAAGGGTTCTAAGTGTGTTTTTGGGGTACAGAGGATTTCCTTTTTGGGATATATTTTTTCCCCCTCTTCCATTGAAATGGATCCTGTCAAGGTTCAAGCTATTTGTGATTGGACGCAGCCCTCTTCTCTTAAGAGTCTTCAGAAATTTTTGGGCTTTGCTAACTTTTATCGTCGATTTATTGCTGGTTTTTCAGATATTGCTAAGCCATTGACCGATTTGACTAAGAAGGGTGCTGATGTTGCTGATTGGTCCCCTGATGCTGTGGAGGCCTTTCGGGAGCTTAAGCGCCGTTTTTCCTCTGCCCCTGTGTTGCGGCAGCCTGATGTTGCTCTGCCTTTTCAGGTTGAGGTCGACGCTTCTGAGATCGGAGCTGGGGCAGTGTTGTCGCAGAAAAGTTCTGACTGCTCCGTGATGAGGCCTTGTGCCTTCTTTTCCCGTAAATTTTCGCCTGCTGAGCGGAATTATGATGTTGGGAATCGGGAGCTTTTGGCCATGAAGTGGGCTTTTGAGGAGTGGCGCCATTGGCTTGAGGGGGCCAGACATCAGGTGGTGGTATTGACTGACCACAAAAATTTGATTTATCTTGAGACCGCCAGGCGCCTGAATCCTAGACAGGCGCGCTGGTCATTATTTTTCTCTCGGTTTAATTTTGTGGTGTCATACCTACCGGGTTCTAAGAATGTTAAGGCGGATGCCCTTTCTAGGAGTTTTGAGCCTGACTCGCCTGGTAACTCTGAGCCCACAGGTATCCTTAAGGATGGAGTGGTATTGTCAGCCGTTTCTCCAGACCTGCGGCGGGCCTTGCAGGAGTTTCAGGCGGATAGACCTGATCGTTGCCCACCTGATAAACTGTTTGTTCCTGATGATTGGACCAGTAGAGTCATCTCTGAGGTTCATTCTTCTGCGTTGGCAGGTCATCCTGGCATTTTTGGTACCAGGGATTTGGTGGCAAGGTCCTTCTGGTGGCCTTCCCTGTCACGAGATGTGCGAGGCTTTGTGCAGTCTTGTGAAGTTTGTGCTCGGGCCAAGCCTTGTTGTTCTCGGGCTAGTGGATTGTTGTTGCCCTTGCCTATTCCTAAGAGGCCTTGGACGCACATCTCGATGGATTTTATTTCAGATCTGCCTGTTTCTCAGAAGATGTCTGTCATCTGGGTGGTGTGTGACCGTTTCTCTAAGATGGTCCATTTGGTTCCTCTGCCCAAGTTGCCTTCTTCTTCCGAGTTGGTTCCTCTGTTTTTTCAAAATGTTGTTCGTTTGCATGGTATTCCTGAGAATATCGTTTCTGACAGAGGGACCCAATTCGTGTCTAGATTTTGGCGGGCATTCTGTGCTAGGATGGGCATAGATTTATCTTTTTCGTCCGCTTTCCATCCTCAGACGAATGGCCAGACCGAGCGGATTAATCAGACCCTGGAGACATATCTGAGGTGTTTTGTGTCTGCTGACCAGGATGATTGGGTTGCTTTTTTGCCATTGGCGGAGTTTGCTCTCAATAATCGGGCCAGCTCTGCCACTTTGGTGTCCCCGTTTTTCTGTAATTCGGGGTTTCATCCTCGATTTTCCTCTGGTCAGGTGGAATCTTCGGATTGTCCTGGAGTGGATGCTGTGGTGGAGAGATTGCATCAGATCTGGGGGCAGGTGGTGGACAATTTGAGGTTGTCCCAGGAGAAGACTCAGCTTTTTGCCAACCGCCACCGTCGTGTTGGTCCTCGGCTTTGTGTTGGGGATTTGGTGTGGTTGTCTTCTCGTTTTGTCCCTATGAGGGTCTCTTCTCCTAAGTTTAAGCCTCGGTTCATCGGCCCATATAAGATATTGGAGATTCTTAACCCTGTTTCCTTCCGTTTGGACCTCCCTGCATCCTTTTCTATTCATAACGTTTTTCATCGGTCATTATTGCGCAGGTATGAGGTACCGGTTGTGCCTTCCGTTGAGCCTCCTGCTCCGGTGTTGGTTGAAGGTGAGTTGGAGTACGTTGTGGAGAAAATCTTGGACTCTCGTGTTTCCAGACGGAGACTCCAGTATCTGGTCAAGTGGAAGGGATACGGCCAGGAGGATAATTCTTGGGTGAATGCATCTGATGTTCATGCCTCTGATCTGGTTCGTGCCTTTCATAGGGCCCATCCTGATCGCCCTGGTGGTTCTGGTGAGGGTTCGGTGCCCCCTCCTTGAGGGGGGGGTACTGTTGTGAATTTGGATTCTGGGCTCCCCCGGTGGCTACTGGTGGAATTGAACTGGTGTCTTCATCTTCTCTGTTCACCTGTTCCCATCAAGATGTGGGAGTCGCTATATAACCTTGCTGCTCTGTTAGTTGCTTGCCGGTCAACAATGTTATCAGAAGCCTCTCTGTGCTTGTTCCTGCTCCTAGACAACTACTAGATAAGTTGGACTCTTGTCCATGTTTGTTTTTGCATTTTTGTTCCAGTTCACAGCTGTAGTTTCGTTACTGTGTCTGGAAAGCTCTTGTGAACAGGAATTGCCACTCTGGTGTTATGAGTTAATGCCAGAGTTTTAAAGTAATTTCTGGATGGTGTTTTGATAGGGTTTTCAGCTGACCATGAAAGTGTCCTTTCTGTCTTCTGCTATGTAGTAAGTGGACCTCAAATTTGCTAAACCTATTTTCATACTACGTTTGTTATTTCATCTTGATTCACCGCCAATACATGTGGGGGGCCTCTGTCTCCTTTCGGGGTATTTCTCTAGAGGTGAGCTAGGACTAATATTTTCCTCTGCTAGCTTTATTTAGTCCTCCGGCTGGTGCTGGGCATCTAGAATCAACGTAGGCATGCTACCCGGCCACTGCTAGTTGTGCGTTAGGTTTAGTTCATGGTCAGCTCAGTTTCCATCTTCCAAGAGCTAGTTCCTATATATGCTGATGCTATGATCTCTTGCCATTGAGATCATGACAGTTGTAGGTGGTAATGCAGTTGCCCCTGAGTTGCAGTCCTGGTCAGGTGTATCTGCTGATTGCATTTCTGACTGGGGTATTTAGGCGTGCAGGATTCATTAGTCCTTGCCAGTTGTCAATTGTTGTTGGGAGGTGTTGGACCTCTGCTTGGTTCCTCCTGCCTTTCTGCCAAATCAGCAAAGATAAGTGTCTGTTTTTTTTTTCCTGTGGCACACATGCTATGTGCTTCACAATTCAGTGCTATTCTTTGTGTTTTCTTGTCCAGCTTAGATTGTGTCAGTATTTTCTCAGTCTTGTTGGATTCTCTGGAGTGGCAGATATACATTCCATGTCTTTAGTTAGATTGTGGAACTTTTTGTATTATCTGCTGTGGATATTTTTGGAAGGGTTTTAATACTGACCGCCTAGTAATCTGTCCTATCCTTTCCTATTTAGCTAGAGTGGCCTCTTTTGCTCAATCCTGTTTTCTACCTGCGTGTGTCTATTCTTCTCCTACTCACAGTCATTATTCGTGGGGGGCTGCCTATCCTTTGGGGGTCTGCTCTGAGGCAAGGTAGCATTCCTATTTCCATCTATAGGGGTATTTAGTCCTCCGGCTGTGTCGAGGTGTCTAGGGTATGATAGGCACACCCCACAGCTACTTCTAGCTGTGGTGTTAGTTGAGGATTGCGGTCAGTACAGGTTCCACCGACTCCAGAGAAAGTTTCATGCGGCTCCAAGGTCACCAGAGCATAACAGTGGCTTACATGTGTCATAAGTAAAGTGGATGGGATTTATAGAAATCTCATGCCTACTAGGTTTTTTTTTACTCAGCATAAACTGACCTGCGGTGCGTATATAATATCTGCAGCATGTCAATTTCCTATAGGGGTACGCTAAGTTTTCTGTGCAGAATTTGCCCTTAAGGCCCCGTCTCACACAGCGACGCTGCAGCGATACAGACAACGATGCTGATCGCTGCAGCGTCGCTGTTGTGTTGCTGTGTGGTCGCTGGGGAGCTGTCACACAGACAGCTCTCTCCAGCGACCAACGATCAGGGGAACGACTTCGGCATAGTTGAAACTGTCTTCAACGATGCCGAAGTCCCCCTGCAGCACCCGGGTAACCAGGGTAAACATCGGGTTACTAAGCGCAGGGCCGCGCTTAGTAACCCGATGTTTACCCTGGTTACCAAAAAAAACAAACCGTACATACTCACCATCTGTTGCCCATCAGGTCCCTTGGCGTCTGCTTCAAGCTCTGACTGTGTGCCGCCGTACAGTGAGAGCAGAGCGCAGCGGTGACGTCACTGCTGTGCTCTCACTTTACGGCGGCACTCAGAGCAGGAAGCAGACGCCAAGGGACCTGACGGGCAACAGATGGTGAGTATGTACTGTTTGTTTTTTTTTACATTTACGCTGGTAACCAGGGTAAACATCGGGTTACTAAGCTTGGCCCTGCGCTTAGTAACCCGATGTTTACCCTGGTTACCAGTGAAGACATCGCTGGATCGGTGTCACACACACCGATTCAGCGATGTCAGCGGGACCTCAACGACCAAAAAAAGGTCCAGGCCATTCTGACACGACCAGCGATCTCGCAGCAGGGGCCTGATCGCTGGTACGTGTCACACATAGCGAGATCGCTACTGAGGTCGCTGTTGCGTCACAAAACTTGTGACTCAGCAGCGATCTCGCTAGCGATCTCGCTATGTGAGACGGGGCCTTTAGACTTGCATTAAATAAAGAAAATCCACAGGCAAAAATGCACATGCATTGTTAGTATTTTTCCGTAGTAGAAAGGCAACAAAAATGCATGTAATCTACACTTCAGTTTATTAATAAAGTTTTGTCAAAGCAGCTTTATTTAAAGCATGACACACCAAAATGAAACGAGAAAATGTAGAGTCAAAAATGTAATAAAAATGCATGTTAAAAACACTGCACACAAAAATGCAATAAAAAACACAAGTCAACTAAAATAATTCATAGGTGCAGAAATTCAACAGCATCAAAAACTCACCAAAAGCTCATCGTTGGAAGGTAGCCTTACAAAGTATACGTGTCGCAAACCACTTTTATTTACACATCTTTTTTACTAGTCAAATTTCTGATCTGTTCATGCCACACCAATACAGCTGGCTTTTTGCACATCTTGTTGCAATCCTTTCATAAACATGGAATTCTTGCTTTTAAAAATGCACGTTAATGTTCCACAAAATCTAGATATTTGACTGTGACTTTTGGCCTCACACAGTGTACACGTCACAAACATTTTTTTTTTCCTTTTCAAACCTGCTTTATCACTCCAATGTTGCATCTGTACACGGCACACCTGTACCAGGTGCTGGCCCTTTCTCTGTATAGCCATCTAGCATTTCTTATGAATACATTTTTGGAAAGGGGGTTGAATTTTGTTTAAATAGAAAAAAATGTATAAAATGTAGAAATTTAGCTAAGCAAATCTATTTTGCACACCCTTTTACAAGCGCAAGTACACAGTCATACAAACCATACATGTACTGCAGGGTGACAGCAAATTTTGAAATCTGTGAACTTACCCACCTACATAGCAGTTCTTGTGACATCATTTTTGGCAAGCATTGAATAAATGATTTTGAAAAGATTGTCAAAAGTTAATTATAGTGTCGTATGAAATGTATGCTAAAAGAAAAAAGCAATAGCAATGGATAAAGTAATATTAACCCCTTTCTGACATCTGACGTACTATCCCGTCGAGGTGGGATGGGCCCGTATGACCACTGACGGGATAGTACGTCATATGCGATCGGCCACGCTCACAGGGGGAGCGATCGCGGCTGGGTGTCAGCTGCCTATCGCAGCTGACATCCAGCACTATGTGCCAGGAGAGGTCACGGACCGCCCCCGGCACATTAACCTCCGGCACACCGCGATCAAACATGATCGCAGTTTACCGGCGGTACAGGGAAGCATCGCGCAGGGAGGGGGCTCCCTGCGTGCTTCCCTGAGACGATCGGTACAAGGTGATGTACTCACCTTGTACCGAGCGTCTCCTCCCTGCAGTCCCCGGATCCAAAATGGCCACGGGGCTGCATCCGGGTCCTGCAGGGAGTACTTCCGGGTTAGGAGCAGGCTGCAGCTGCAGCTCTGTAAGCCTGCAGCGATGAGTGAGATTGCCGATCTCACAGAGTGCTATGCAAACTGTAACATCGGCAATCTGTGATGTCCCCCCCTGGGACAAAGTAAAAAAGTTTAAAAAAAAATGTCCATATGTGTAAAAAAAAATAAAAAATCCTAAATAAAGAAATAATATATATATATTATTCCCATAAATACATTTCTTTATCTAAAAAAACAAAAAAACAATAAAAGTACACATATTTAGTATCGCCGCGTCCGTAATGACCCAACCTATAAGGCCGGAGACACACTGGTGCGAGATACGGCCGAGTCTCGCTGGTTAAAAGCAAGCTGTGGCACCGGCACTCCGGAGTGGAGCGTGCAGCTGCATAGCAATACATGGAGCCGCACGCTCCGCTCCGGAGTGCCGGTGCCACAGCTTGCTTTTAACCACCGAGACTCGGCCGTATCTCGCACCAGTGTGTCTCCGGCCTAAAACTGTCCCTCTAGTTAACCCCTTAAGTGAACACCGTAAGAAAAAAAATAAAAAACGAGCCAAAAAACAACGCTTTATTATCATACCGCCGAACAAAAAGTGGAATAACACGCGATCAAAAAGATGGATATAAATAACCATGGTACTGCTGAAAACGTCATCTTGTCCTGCAAAAAACGAGCGCCATACAGCATTATAAGCAAAAAAATAAAAAAGTGATGGTCCTCAGAATAAAGCGATGCCAAAGTAATTATTTTTTCTATAAAATAGCTTTTATCGTATAAAAGCGCCGAAACATAAAAAAAGATATAAATGAGATACCGCTGTAATCGTACTGACCCGAAGAATAAAAGTGCTTTATCAATTTTACCAAACGTGGAACGGTATAAATGCCTCCCCCAAAAGAAATTCATGAATAGCTGGTTTTTGGTCAATCTGCCTCACAAAAATCTGAATAAAAAGTGATCAAAAACTGTCATGTGTCCGAAAATGTTACCAATAAAAACGTTAACTCGTCCTGCAAAAAACAAGACCTCACATGACTCTGTGTACCAAAATATGGAAAAATTATAGGTCTCAAAATGTTGTAACGCAAAAAAATATTTTTTGCAATAAAAAGCGTCTTTCAGTGTGTGACGGCTGCCAATCATAAAATCCGCTAAAAAACCCGCTATAAAAGTAAATCAAACCCCCCTTCATCACCCCCTTAGTTAGCGAAAAATAAAATAATTTAAAAAAATGTATTTATTTCCATTTTCCCATTAGGGCTAGTGTTAGAGTTAGGGTTAGGGCTAGGGTTAGGGCTAGGGTTAGGGCTAGGGTTAGGGTTAGGGCTAGGGTTAGGGTTAGGGTTAGAGCTAGGGTTAGGGCTAGGGTTAGGGCTAGGGTTGGGGCTAGTGTTGGAGCTAAATTTAGGGTTAGGGTTGGGGCTTAAGTTAGGGTTAGGGTTGGGGCTAAAGTTAGGGTTAGGGTTGGGTCTAAAGTTAGGGTTAGGGTTGGGGCTAAAGTTAGGGTTAGGGTTTGGATTACATTTACGGTTGGGATTATGGTTGGGATTAGAGTTAGGGGTGTGTCAGGGTTAGGGGTGTGGTTAGGGTTGCCATTGGGATTAGGGTTAGGGGTGTGTTTGGATTAGGGTTTCAGGTTGAATTGGGGGGTTTCCACTGTTTAGGCACATCAGGGGCTCGCCAAACGCGACATGGCGTCCCATCTCAATTCCAGCCAATTCTGCGTTGAAAAATTAAAACAGTGCTGCTTCCCTTCCGAGCTTTACCGTGCGCCCAAACAGGGGTTTACCCCAACATATGGGGTATCAGCGTACTCGGGACGAATTGGACAACAACTTTTGGGGTCGAAGTTCTCTTGTTATCCTTGGGAAAATAAAAATTTGGGGGGCTAAATATCATTTTTGTGAGAAAAAAAAGGATTTTTTATTTTCACGGCTCTGCGTTGTAAACTGTAGTGAAACACTTGGGGGTTCAAAGTTCTCACATCACATCTAGATAAGTTCCTTGGGAGGTCTAGTTTCCAATATGGGGTCACTTGTGTGGGGTTTCTACTGTTTGGGTACATCAGGGGCTCTGCAAATGCAACGTGACGCCTGCAGACCAACTCATCTAACTCTGCATTCCAAATGGTGCTCCTTCCCTTCCGAGCTCTGCCATGCGCCCAAACAGTGGTTTCCCCCATATATGGGGTATCAGCGTACTCAGGACAAATTGGACAACAACTTTTAGGGTCCAATTTATCCTGTTACCCTTGTGAAAATAAAAAATTGGGGGCAAAAAGATTATTTTTGTGAAAAAATATGATTTTTTATTTTTACGGCTCTGCATTATAAACTTCTGTGAAGCACTTGTTGGGTCAAAGTGCTCACCACACATCTAGATAAGTTCCTTAGGGGGTCTACTTTCCAAAATAGTGTCACTTGTGGGGGGTTTCAATGTTTAGGCACTTCAGGGGATCTCCAAACGCAACATGGCGTCCCATCTCAATTCCAGTCAATTTTGCATTGAAAAGTCAAATGGCGCTCCTTTCCTTCTGAGCTCTGCCATGCGCCCAAACAGTGGTTTACCCCCACATATTGGGTATCAGCGTACTCAGGGCAAATTGTACAACAACTTTTGAGGCCCATTTTCTCCTGTTACCCTTGGTAAAATAAAGCAAATTGGAGCTGAAATAAATTTTGTGTAAAAAAAATTTAAATGTTAATTTTTATTTAAACATTCCAAAAATTCCTGTGAAACACCTGAAGGGTTAATAAACTTCTTGAATGTGCTTTTGAGCACCTTGAGGGGTGCAGTTTTTAGAATGCTGTCACACTTGGGTATTTTCTATCATATAGACCCCTCAAAATGACTTCAAATGAGATGTGGTCCCTAAAAAAAAATGGTGTTGTAAAAATGAGAAATTACTGGTCACATTTTAACCCTTATAATTCCCTAACAAGAAAAAATGTTGGTTCCAAAATTGTGCTGATGTAAAGTAGACATGTGGTAAATGTTACTTATTAATTATTTTGCGTGACATATCTCTGTGATTTAAGGGCATAAAAATTCAAAGTTGGAAAATTGCGAAATTTTCTAAATTTTTGCCAAATTTCAGTTTTTTTCACAAATAAACGCAAGTTATATCGAATAAATTTTATGACTATCATGAAGTACAATATGTCACGAGAAAACTGTCAGAATCGCCAAGATCCATTGAAGCGTTCCAGAGTTATAACCTCATAAAAGGACAGTGGTCAGATTGTAAAAATTGGCCTAGTCATTAACGTGCAAACCACCCTTGCGGGTGAAGGGGTTAAAAAATAGAATTCACAGCTAAGAATGTGAGAGCCACTAACAGATGCACAAGCACCACCACCACCTTCACTGGTACCAGCTGTCTGGCAAGTAGTGCTACCAAATATATATCAAAATTGGCTTCCTTTGCCTTTGGCAAGTATATTAGTGGGGAGGAAACGGTGTGAAATGAAATTTATGACACTTCTATCGTAAGCAGGATTATGTTATCCCAGACTATAACACCATCAGTTTCAGTCAGTGTTCTACATAGAACATCCTGTCTGATCATAGCTGACCAAGGAGGATAATTTTTGGACCATTTATTTAATCTTAAAAATACAACAAAATTCTCTCAAAGCTCTGTGTTTTTAAATGGATTTTGAGCTACTACCAGGTTGCCATCTGTTTTATGGTAATGTCTTTTTAACATATTAATCCAAGAAACAGCTGTTGAATAAGGATTGTTACAGACCCTTGTGGAGTGACCCCACTATACAATTTTTAGATGAATACAATAGCCTAATCCGACAAGGTTGGGAAGAAAGGGTGATTACTCAAAATGAGAGAGACTTTCTAATGATGAAGACCCCCATAGTATCTTGCATAAATGGATATATGGAAGGATATGGATAAACGGCTAACTGAAAATACACTTATATAATATAATTTTTATTAAGTTCAATATAAAAATAAATTTTATATACCCAGCACAAAGGTGAAAAGTGCAACGTGCCAAAATGATATATACAGGTAATTGCGTAGGGCTAGAGAAGACATCAGAACATAGGCTGGTATAATATTTAAAGACCTAGCCCTATGTGCTTCTATCAAAAATGCAGTGGCGTAATGATTTACAACTGCTATGCTGCTATGTATTTTTAGGTATCACCTAGAGTTAATCAGATAGTTCATTCAGTAAACAGATAGAAGGCTACTACTAGTCCTATAACACCACAATACCCCATCATGAGAAGCAATATATCTAATTGACTAGGGTACACCAAATTTTGCACTGCCTAGACACATAATCAGTTTATTCATCACATTACAGTGTCTATAATTTCTGTGCTTTTAAACAATAACCAGTCAAACTGAGCTGATGTGGGGAAGATGATGTACTGACTCTGCATGCCACCCCTACTGTACACCTACCTATTTGCGGAGGTTGGTACCCTAAGAATGTGAGAGATGGCGCTCCTGCTTATGCGTTGACTGCCCCTATGCTCCTAAAACAACCCTTTGCCAGACGTATAGTGAGAAGTAGAGGGCTACTTGGCCTGTATCCGCTGCCAACAGTGAATAAAGCCACAGTTGAGGGTATCAGACGTTGTAAATAGACAGATCTCATTAATAAAGTAGATTAATGGTATATGTATAAAAGTGACAGATCATAAGAGCATACACATTTTCATGCACACTTATAAATCATGAGTGCTCAATAAATACAGCACAACATTAAGGCATATAAAACTGGTTAGGGACAATTTCCTGGCATAGAAACACAAAGGACAAAATACATAAATAAACAATCTGCTAATAGATATTACTGTGGGCACTAGACGCATCAACAGTAGACATATATGCATAAATCAATTGACCCTCACTTCAGTCGTGACAACTGGGATATATGGTCAAAATTGATTGTTTATCTGCTTAGATGGTGCTCCAGGTAGAAGAATATCAAGAAAAATAACTCATGCGTTTCCCTCATGCTGGGATCATCAGGAGATATCAAGATTATGATATACGGTAGAGGATCAATGTTCTATGGATGAGGCTGCAGCCTCATCCATGGGACATTGATTCTCTGCTTTATGCCTTTTAATGGCTAACTGAAAAGATGGTAACAAATTGCAAGCTTTCAAGACTACTCAGGTCTCTTCAGCAGTCACACAGACTAATACTAATTCTGAAGAATCACATATTTATGTACAACACAGCACTAGTGATGAGCGAGTATACTCGTTACTCTAGATTTCCGGAACACGCTCGGGTGTCCTCCGAGTATTTTTTAGTGCTCGGAGATTTAGTTTTCATCGCTGCAGCTGAATGATTTACATCTGTTAACCAGCTTGATGACATATGGGGATTCCCTTGCAACCCGGCAACCCCCACATGTACTTATGCTGGCTAGCAGCTGTAAATCATGCAGCTGCGTCAGCAAAAACTTTATCTCCGACCACTTACAAATACTCAGAGACCCCCCAATATTTACATTAACAAAAGACATTTACATTAACTAAGGAATTTGCTTCTCAGACCGTGTGGGGTCATCATAACAGAACCAGACCCCAATCAGAGGACAATAAAACAATCACACTCCTTATCTATGAACTGTTCCAATATTTATGGACATAACTGTTTATCACTCACATAATGGTAATTCTGCTTCACATCACCTGTCTTATCTATGGCATTTATCTGTGCTGTGTTGTGCATAAATATGTGATTCTTCAGAATTTCTATTAGTCTATGCCTGATGAAGAGACCTGAGTAGTCTCGAAAGCTTGCAATTTGTTACCATCTTGTTAGTTAGCCATTAAAAGGTATCAACCACTGAGGACTCTCAATTCTAAATATTTTTCTATCCACTGGCTAGCACAGTACCAAGATATATATATTTCTTGTATCTGTCATATGTCAACATCCATAGGACATTGATCCTCTTGAATAGACATTGAAACATATTAACATCTGATTGTGATCTTAAAATTTTGGCACCACGAGCCTTATTAGGCTACAAGAAAGCCACATCAATTTCCAACCATCTAGCATCTAGCCATTTTAGACGTACTAATAGAAGAACAATGACAAAAGATCTTGTTTATTTCCATGTAAAATGAGCAAGGCATGCCAAATATTGATCACCAAAAAATCTATTATAGATGCCTTTAGAAAAATATGTCATCTTCACCAGCATTTGAACTGCTCTTCAGTTGGGATGGTATATTGCCTTGAATGCACATGGGTCCTTCAATATGTTGGGAAGACGACGAGACACCAGAATCCCGCATATGAGACCATATCAGAAGCATAATCAACTTTGTTAAAGATAAACAAACATGTTGTAAACAGAAAAGGGAATTTAATCCTACTCCAATTGCTAGGCATTTTAAAAACAAACATGGAATATGCTGGAAGGAACTCAAGGGATGGGCATTATGGCAAATTAAACTAGACATCTGAGAGGGAGACTTGGATTCCATCATATTAAAAAAGGAAAATGAATGGATTTTCCTCTCTGGGACACAGTGTTTGAAAACTACAGTCTAATAAAATCTTATTACTAATAGTACCAGATTACACACCAACTTGCAATGCGATTGATGGAATTCAACCCAATCATCATGAGATTCTGTTTAATACACTAGAGAATAATAAATCAATGGGACCCTAACATGAATAGCATCATACCATACATCATCTAGAAATATATTATATGGTATTGATCTTATTTTTTATGTGATGTCATCTGTTATACTGAAGATCAATAAACTTATTCACATAATAATTATATGCATTTTTTTATATACTGGTGTGATTTTTTTTATTGATATCATAGTTCACACCATGCATAAAGTACCATATTGGACCAATATAACTATAAATACATCTTAATTAACTAGTATCTAAAGTTACGGCATGTTAGTAATTGGTCATTTTACCTGATTTATGATTCATACCTTAATAATGTATATATGTCTCTAAAAATACTAAATTAGCATGTGAGGTTTAATATATATGGAAACACTGTTTCCCAGAGTATATTATATATATATATATATATATATATATATATATATATATATATATATATATATATATATATATATATAGATTTATTTTTGACAAAATATCAGTATAACCAATCCTTGACAAAATTGGATGATCTATATTGAATATTCCTTGATATTACAATTGATCCATTTTTCATGTATAAAGACTTCTGCTTGAACATCATGTAGTGGTTGGCCGATTCACTTACCAATTATGACAAGATGTATAAATATCCGGTTAGTACAACTGACCCTGCCCTTAGAAAAATCCGGTATACCAGCGAAACTTGCCTCGGGACTCATGTCCTGGTAGTTAGAATCTAATGTGGGAAAGTCAGAGCCCACTGACATTGGGAATTTAGGCATAGTGTAGTGCAACAGACTTGCCAACTTGCTCCTTTCCTATGAGAATCTGCCTTAATGCCGGCTGCAGCAGAGGTCTCACGCTTTGATCCATATAGCATGTGTTCACTCCTTCTGCTCACGCGTCACATGTTAAAGCACTGCTGGGGAGAGATCACGCCTGAATAATCTAGTGGTACATTACCTTACTGCCGCCCGAGGAACATAGCAACTTTAGTGGCTCTCAGGCAACTTTCACTCCCATTTCACGTGCGGCGGTTCCTGCAAACATCCTTCAGGTACAGTCACACTGTAACATCAGCCTGACTGTGCTCTCAAACACCATTAAACTACAAACAGCAGTAATTAATGGCTGATTGTTTAGGTGTAGTTTCTATGATAAAAACACTCTATTACTGGAACTGTGGATTCAAATTATTATTTCAATTATGTATGTAATACTCACAATGCACTTCAGCAGATAATAATCTATCACTTTAATACATATGCAGTGATATTTTTATGTGTGTCACAAGATGACACAATTTATATTAACCCTTGCCTTTACCCATCTGTCAGGGACTCTGGCACAAATATTATGGGAACAAATCTGACTAACAATTTAAAGGGATAGTAGTCAAGAATCCAAATGTAATTCCATCTAACTTCCCACATTTATCCACTACCAGTAATTAGTGGGTCATATTCAAATTCTCTTGTGACCCATTATACATCCATATTGGATGTATGTAAATATTTACTTACATAAATTTATTTATCTATGGAATAAAAGTAAAATTTTAGTTACGCATTCTTTTTTTTTCTTGAACTTAATCCATACCTTACCGGTGGTGTTCACCAATGTGTAATTCTGTCTCATGAGAATTGATCAACCTTTAAATGATCATAGCTGACCAAAGAGGATAATTTTTGGACCATTAATTTAATTTTAAAAGACATAAAAATTCTCTCAAAGCTCTGTGTGTTTAAATGGATTTTGAGTTACTCAGGTTGCCATCTGTTTTATGGTTATGTCTTTTAACATTTAAGGTTGTGTTTGTGTTAAAGAACTAGAAAGGGGTTGAATATTTTTTTTAAGATTTGTCAGATTGCTATACGTCTTTTCATGGAAAATTGCAGGCTTTGCAGTATTGCAATTTATGGTGAATAGGTTTTCTGAAAATCAAGTTTATTTTATTCTACAAATCTGGAAAATCATTATGCAAAAGCTTTAGTCCTCTCTGTTATATATTGTTTTATATGAACTTCTATTAGTGCTTTCACATTTTGAAAAAGCTGCATCTCATTTTGAACCAGTTTGATTAAAACTCTATTTGTACAGAAAATATTTTACTATCATTTTTCTAAATAAAAATTTGTTCTATAATTAAAAAGTGAGAGCTTAAGGAAAAGGAGGCATGTACAAAGTGGGGATCACCAAGTTTAAGAATCATATAAATATAATAAATTTTATTGAAAAATCAAGACACACAACACTACAAAGAACCTTTAAAAACATATAAAACAACCATAAACATGGTAGATACAGAGACCCATAATAGGGTCTATAACCCTGGTTCACAACACCCCCACATCTGATAATATGTTCAACCTCAGTATAATGCACTGAAAGTATATATGCTATGCAGTCCCAAATGCAAAAGTATTGAAATTGGCAGGTCTATACTTACACCAGAGCAAAAGGTGTCCATGCAAATGTCCCTATACAACAATGTAGGTTCCAGAGCACAAGCAATTATATGCAAAGCCAAGATGGTGCATTAGGCTGGTATGAAAGTATAAACCCTATGTAAGGCCAGGTCCCGATCTCCATAAAATATCAAAGAGATATTGAGGGACAAGCAAGGAGGGTGGAAAACCAGGGCACAGAACGCCCAACGCGTGTCGCCAGTGAATCTGGCTTCCTCAGGGGCAATAGAAGCAGTGCAGGTGCCAGTATTATAAATACCTGTTAGTAATATCAGGTTGGAGACAGCTGGTGCCAGAAGTACAGCATGTGGGGCATGAAGCTTGTAATGATCGGAGGAGACCGGAAGTGGTGTTAGACGCCGGCGTCTGCGCAGTGTAGAAAGGGGGATTCCCTGAGTGCGGACTGTCCGAAAATGCGCATGCGCCTGACGGTCATAGCAAGCGCCGATGTCAGCGCAATGTGGCAAAGCCACAGGGGGGAAAAAGAATATTCTAAGTGCGGACAGCAGGCAAGTGCGCATGCGCCGATCGGCGCCTGCGCACCCACACATACTAAGACCGCAATGTGTCTCTCGGCCGAGAGAGGAGAAGTGAGAGCAATAGGTTCCTACTAGAAGCCAGAGGGCTAGGGTAGAAAAATAACCTGTATCTGGCATCTATAAAGCACTGAACGGAAAACAATCTAAAGATAGCGGCTTAATGACATATCTGTTTATTTTGGGGGGCACTAATCATGAGTCTTGGTGAATTAGCATCCTAGATCTAAAAAACAGGAGGGAAACAGGAGAGGCACAGATCATAGTAATACGTATATCTCAATAGGCTATGAGTATTCAAAAGCAGAGATACATATGCACATGCAGAAATGAAGGTATTCAAACATATAAATATATAAATGCATAGATATGATATAAATATGCCCCACATGCTGTACTTCTGGCACCAGCTGTCTCCAACCTGATATTACTAACAGGTATTTATAATACTGGCACCTGCACTGCTTCTATTGCCCCTGAGGAAGCCAGATTCACTGGCGACACGCGTTGGGCGTTCTGTGCCCTGGTTTTCCACCCTCCTTGCTTGTCCCTCAATATCTCTTTGATATTTTATGGAGATCGGGACCTGGCCTTACATAGGGTTTATACTTTCATACCAGCCTAATGCACCATCTTGGCTTTGCATATAATTGCTTGTGCTCTGGAACCTACATTGTTGTATAGGGACATTTGCATGGACACCTTTTGCTCTGGTGTAAGTATAGACCTGCCAATTTCAATACTTTTGCATTTGGGACTGCATAGCATATATACTTTCAGTGCATTATACTGAGGTTGAACATATTATCAGATGTGGGGGTGTTGTGAACCAGGGTTATAGACCCTATTATGGGTCTCTGTATCTACCATGTTTATGGTTGTTTTATATGTTTTTAAAGGTTCTTTGTAGTGTTGTGTGTCTTGATTTTTCAATAAAATTTATTATATTTATATGATTCTTAAACTTGGTGATCCCCACTTTGTACATGCCTCCTTTTCCTTAAGCTCTCTATTTATATGTACTTGTGGCATGTGATGGGAGATCCCTTGTAGTGGTGCCCGCCAGCCTTTATTTGTATAAACTTGTTGTTTTTCGGGAGGTTCGATAATCCTCTTTTTTCTTGTTCCTCCTTTTCGTGGAGTGTGGCACATTACGGTTGTTGGTCTATCGACTATTATTATGGATCTACAGGCTAGGGAGGCAGCTTGGAGCCAGAAGGCTAAAGGTATTTTTGAAACTGGGGGTGATGATAATGTTGTCACTACTAATGAAGATGGAGGTTTCTCTAAACTCACTAGTGAATTGACTAATTTGCATAAATCATTAACGAAGGTTTGGTGGAACTTGAGAAGTTTAGAGCAATATAAGGTGTCCAACTTTGTTCCTCGTGGACTCAGAGTCCAGATTTTCCCTGCCTGGGAAGTAGACGACTGTTTTCGTCAGAGTTGGGAGGGTGGTCTAATGAAGTGTTCTGTAATACTCATGGATATGTTAATTACACATGACCAAGCCCTCCTAAATAAATTAAAGGAGGATATAAAAACGAGAGAGATCAAATTAGCTAGTTTTGATGCATTACTAGTTTCCTCCTTTAAACAGCAACTTAAAACTACCATCGAAAAGTATGAGGGAGAGATCTCTAATGGTAAGAAACGTAAATTTCAAAGAGATAAATCTGATTTCTCTAGTGGACAGGCTTATAAATGGAGCCATCGAGGCAATAAAAGGGCAGTGTCTTTTGACCCCAAAAATCCAAGGGACACAAGTACGAGACTTGAAGCCTCGTCCAGTGATTTTTTATCATCAGACCCCAGCGACCTCGACGGGGCCATAGGCGGGGTCGACGCAAGACTTGGAGGGGTAAAGAAAAGAAAAACCAGGGGCCACAGGAACTCTCCACCGTCTTACAAAAGAGAGACGAGGTTCAATCGCAGGAACCATCAACTTTGACTGCATCAAGTCAAGTGGAACATCTAGACCCCCAAGACCAAGATCAAGGTAACCTGCAAATCATTAACCTTTCTACACATGTGCTAACACCAGCAGAAAGTATGGTCTTAACTAAGGGTCTATCCTTTGCTCCAATGAATACCCTCGACAAATTTACTCTGATCAAAGATGTTTATTTATTCTGTCGTCAATTAATTTTCAAACTTTTGTACCATCACCCCTCTCTAGCGGACCAACTTCCAAATGATGAAAGACAAGTCCTCAGGGATCTTATGGACTTGCTTAATGAAAACGATATGGACAGTACTAGGAGACGATTCTCCGGGAGACTACCATCACAGGCCACTCCATCTCTCTCCCTTTTCCCGGCGGTCCAGATCTTCTTTAATAACATCTGCAGAGAAATACAGACTCTACGTGTGGATGGTAATAGAAATGGGAATTTAAGTCCATTTGAACAAAGGGCCCTTTTGGGTCTACGAAAGAACAAGGAATTTTTGGTCCGTGAGGCGGATAAGGGGGGAAATATTGTTTTATGGCCTAACTCCCTCTATTTGCAGGAGGTCGAACGACAATTAGGAGATCTTTCATGCTACAGACGTCTACCTGGGGATCCCACCGATATCTTCAAGGGGAAATTAGACCGTCTATTCGAACTGGCATTACAACATGGTACCTTGAATAAAAAGGAAGTGACTTTCCTGACAACGGACCATCCGGTGGTACCGACTTTTTATCTACTACCTAAGGTCCATAAGTCGTTGGAAAACCCTCCAGGTAGGCCAATTGTATCTGGCATAAGTGGTCTTTTTGAGAAACCTTGCTTGTACTTGGACTTCTTTTTACAGCCCATGGCAATGTCATTAAAATCGTTCATCAGGGACTCGACACATCTGATCCAGCTACTCCAGGGCTTTGCCTTACCATCCGGCACTCTTTTAATCACACTGGATGTCGAGTCCCTGTATACTAGTATCGATCATGACATAGGCCTAAGGGCTGTCTCATTCTTTTTGGAACATAGTAGTACGGGGGACAGAGGACATGATCAATTCATTTTGGATCTATTGTTCTTTGTCCTGGACAAAAATTATTTTGTCTTTGATGGAACGTTTTATAGACAAATCAAGGGCACTGCCATGGGGGCACGATGCGCACCATCCTATGCAAACTTGTTTCTAGGGTGGTGGGAGGAGTTGGTGGTCTTTGAACACGGAGCTTACAAGAAATTTTGCCAGAAATGGCTTCGGTTCATTGATGATGTCATAATTTTTTGGACAGGCACAGAGGAGGATTATCATCTTTTTCTCACAGACCTAAACAACAATCCCTTTAATATCCGGCTCACCTCACATCTATCATGGACATCGGTGGAGTTCCTTGACTTGATGCTGACTCTGGATGGTTCGTATATTACCACTACTCTTTATCGTAAACCGACAGTGACAAATAGCCTACTGCACTATTCCAGTTTCCACCCCAGGCATTTAAAAAATGGCATACCAACTGGCCAATTTCTCCGATTAAGGAGAAATTGCAGTATGACGGCTAATTTTGATTTGGAGGCCCGGAAACTGACTGACCGTTTCAAACATCGGGGCTACCCAAAGTCTATCATTTCCTCGGCATATCAGAGAGCAAAAACTAGTGAACGGACTGGACTACTTCAAAGACCAATACGGGAGTCTTCTAGGCCCCTGGGGATTGTTACCACATTTAATAATCAGTGGGGGGACATTTATAGAATCTTGAACCGTAGCTGGGGAATTCTATTAAGTGAACCCAAGCTAAAGCCCCACATCGCGGAAACACCTAAACTTATAGCCAGAAGGGCTAGTAATCTGAAGGACTTGTTATGTCATAGCCATTTTGTCCGCCCTACTATTAGACTTAATAGGGGCATAAGGACATTTGGCACCTACCCCTGTGGAGGTTGTAACGTGTGCCAATACACTGTGGCTCAGGATGGTTTGTCATTATCTGTTTCCCCTTTCCAGATTAAACCTAGGAGATCTTTCTTCAATTGCAAAAGCCGTTCTTTGGTTTATGCCTTAATATGCGAGTGCCCCAAAATCTATGTGGGCCAAACGACCCAGGAATTAAGAAGAAGGGTCCAACAGCACCTATCGAACATTCACACAGCCCAGAAGGATCGAGATAAGGGTAAAAATGTTTCATCAGTGGCAACACATTTTTTGGACATTGACCATGGCCGTACCAGGGGCCTCAAGGTTATGGGACTGGAGATGGTCCCACTGAACATTAGGGGTGGAGACAGGGTCAAGAAACTACTACGATGTGAGTCAAGATGGATCCATGACCTCCAAAGCCTTGCTCCACATGGACTTAATGAGGAACTTCTATTTTTGGGATACTATAAACAGCTGTAATCTTATGGGCATATTTATATCATATCTATGCATTTATATATTTATATGTTTGAATACCTTCATTTCTGCATGTGCATATGTATCTCTGCTTTTGAATACTCATAGCCTATTGAGATATACGTATTACTATGATCTGTGCCTCTCCTGTTTCCCTCCTGTTTTTTAGATCTAGGATGCTAATTCACCAAGACTCATGATTAGTGCCCCCCAAAATAAACAGATATGTCATTAAGCCGCTATCTTTAGATTGTTTTCCGTTCAGTGCTTTATAGATGCCAGATACAGGTTATTTTTCTACCCTAGCCCTCTGGCTTCTAGTAGGAACCTATTGCTCTCACTTCTCCTCTCTCGGCCGAGAGACACATTGCGGTCTTAGTATGTGTGGGTGCGCAGGCGCCGATCGGCGCATGCGCACTTGCCTGCTGTCCGCACTTAGAATATTCTTTTTCCCCCCTGTGGCTTTGCCACATTGCGCTGACATCGGCGCTTGCTATGACCGTCAGGCGCATGCGCATTTTCGGACAGTCCGCACTCAGGGAATCCCCCTTTCTACACTGCGCAGACGCCGGCGTCTAACACCACTTCCGGTCTCCTCCGATCATTACAAGCTTCATGCCCCACATGCTGTACTTCTGGCACCAGCTGTCTCCAACCTGATATTACTAACAGGTATTTATAATACTGGCACCTGCACTGCTTCTATTGCCCCTGAGGAAGCCAGATTCACTGGCGACACGCGTTGGGCGTTCTGTGCCCTGGTTTTCCACCCTCCTTGCTTGTCCCTCAATATCTCTTTGATATTTTATGGAGATCGGGACCTGGCCTTACATAGGGTTTATACTTTCATACCAGCCTAATGCACCATCTTGGCTTTGCATATAATTGCTTGTGCTCTGGAACCTACATTGTTGTATAGGGACATTTGCATGGACACCTTTTGCTCTGGTGTAAGTATAGACCTGCCAATTTCAATACTTTTGCATTTGGGACTGCATAGCATATATACTTTCAGTGCATTATACTGAGGTTGAACATATTATCAGATGTGGGGGTGTTGTGAACCAGGGTTATAGACCCTATTATGGGTCTCTGTATCTACCATGTTTATGGTTGTTTTATATGTTTTTAAAGGTTCTTTGTAGTGTTGTGTGTCTTGATTTTTCAATAAAATTTATTATATTTATATGATTCTTAAACTTGGTGATCCCCACTTTGTACATGCCTCCTTTTCCTTAAGCTCTCTATTTATATGTACTTGTGGCATGTGATGGGAGATCCCTTGTAGTGGTGCCCGCCAGCCTTTATTTGTATAAAATAATTAAAAAGTGGTAATGATTATGCCTTTCATCCCTAAAGATTTCTAATGAGTGTAAAACTTAGCACTTGTCAGAAAAATCGGCCTCATAATTTCTTCACTGTCATTCACATTTTCCAATATGTCCAAAATTCAGACTAAACTAACTATGCTATAGTTTATTTAAATATAAATATATAAATTATCATTTCAAAATTAAGGAAACATTAGGAACATGCCCTAGATGCATCCGCCATATTGTGAAACTAGTGACACCCACCACCTTTAATCTTTATGCCATTTAGAGGATCTGTTCAGTCTAAGAGAGTCACTAGTTCATCAGTTTTGTATTACAATAATGGACTTTAAATAGAAAAGAGAAATACCTTAGTAGTATCATTATATCCCTTAAACAACAATAATTTTATATGTGCCTGTTAAAGACTATTAAAACTTAAAAGTTGTTTCATTTATGGATTTTACCCTTCCAGATTAAAAATCAAGTAACTCAATATAACGTGGAAAAGTTGTGCAGTTTACATTAATCTTATCCTCTATGGTTAAGATGTTTATTTACAGAAAGTAATTATCGCATTCAGAAAATATGTAGTTACTGTATAATTTTAAAAGTGTGATTGCTAAGGAGTCCATAACTGGAACTATAGTAATCACTATAACATATGTTTTGGCTGTATTTATCAGTCATATACACTTTCAATGAAGCCACAAAACTCCATTCAAACTCCTTCTTATCGTGGTTGCATCAATTAAACATCCTGTGCCTAAGTGATAAATGTTTTTGTGGGAAATGCTCAATTAAGGGTACTGTCACACTCTGCAACTTTCCAACGATCACGACCAGCGATACGACCTGGCCGTGATCGTTGGAAAGTCATTGTGTGGTCGATGGAGAGCTGTCACACAGACCGCTCTCCAGCAACCAACGATGCCGAAGGCCCCGGGTAACCAGGGTAAACATCGGGTTACTAAGCGCAGGGCCGCGCTTAGTAACCCGATGTTTACCCTGGTTACCATCGTAAAAGTAAAAAAAAACAAACAGTACATACTCACATTCCGGTGTCCGTCAGGTCCCTAGCCGTCTGCTTCTGACTGAGTGCCGCCGTAAAGTGAAAGCAGATCACAGCGGTGACGTCACCGCTGTGCTCTGCTCTAACATTCCGGCCGGCAGTCAGTCAGAGCAGGAAGCAGACTGCAAGGAACCTGATGGACACCGGAATGTGAGTATGTACGTTTTTTTTTTTTTTACTTTTACAATGGTAACCAGGGTAAACATCGGGTTACTAAGCGCGGCCCTGCGCTTAGTAACCCGATGTTTACCCTGGTTACAAGCGAACGCATCGTTGGATCAGTGTCACACACACCGATACAACGATGACAGCGGGAGATCCAACGACGAAAGAAAGTTCCAAACGATCTGCTACGACGTACGATTCTCAGCAGGGTCCCTGATCGCTGCTGCGTGTCAGACACAGTGATATCGTATGGATATCGCTGGAACGTCACGGATCGTACCGTCGTAGCGACAAAAGTGCCACTGTGTGTCAGTACCCTAAGTTGAAAACAGTAGCTTATAATACACGGTTACTTTATTTATAGAGATGAGTAGATAGATCCATGAAGGATCAAGTTTGAGTTGCTTACACAAAATTTGAACACTTTGCAATTAGATTCCTAATTTGAAAGAGAAAAAAATTGCTTGTCTGCCATGTTGTGGAGCCATTTAGGTGCAGGAAATGTTAAAAACTCCCACAAAAATCTAAAACTCACATCACTGTTAACCTCTCTGGTCACCCTGCAGCTGTCCGCTGCCTACTTCCCACTATCCAGGACTCTTCTTTTTGCCATCACGCACCGCTTCCATACCCTCTTATTTGTGTGCCAGGACTACTGGCTATGATCAGACCTTGGGGGTCACTGCATGTTGCAAGCCTGCGATGTTGTGACATCATGACATGCACCACTAATTTAGAAATAGAGGTTACGGGACTGGAAATCCTGGCCTTTAGTGAAGATGATGGAGTTGTGGAGCATGATGGCAGAAGGAAGACAACTGGATGTCCGGCAGCAGGTAGAAAGTCATCTGGAGAGGTAAGCGGTGTCCTAGAGCATAGTAAGTAAACATTTGCCTACAATCTCTTGGGAAACTTCAGCAAAGACGGCAAATTTGAATCACAATCAATCCATTCGACAATACTTATCTGAGATACCTAGTGCAACAAACCTCCTCAGTTTTAGACAATGAAAACTGTATTTTGGCAACACCTTTGTAATTTTTAGTTCCACACAGCTATGGGCATTTGTTCCCATGGCACATTTTGGTTTGCTGTTTTTTTTATAACATTACATAACTGTTTTGGCTCAGCTGGTAAATAATCCAGTTTCTTTTTTAATAAGGAGTCAGATTTCACAGTACATCGGTCAGTTTTTCAATTTCTCTGCAACCTCCTTTATCAGAATTTGTATTTTTGCAAGAACTACACAGTGTTTCCTGTCACTGCTGCCAATCTGCATAACTATGATGCATTGCTTTAGCTATAGGCAGGCTATGTTCATGAAATCTTCTGGGCTTTCCTATGATACAGCTTGTTCTTTCCAGCAGAATATGGAACATATACAATTCCTGTTTACTGTTTTGTAGTTTAAGGCAATAAATCTTCTACAAAGCACAAGCTGTTTATAACTGTGCACAGCAATAATACTACAATAGAAAGAATGCAAATTATGACTTTTCATTTAATAGATTGTAAATTACATTTTTGCTAATTTAAAAAAAAAAGCTAGAGCAAATTTAAAATAGTTTTGAAGAAAATATATTGTAAAATATAGAGTAAATACATGACCATGTTTATATAGCACATGTGAGTCTTTTTCCAATATGTATTGGATAAATGGCTGAAAAAGTGCTCAGTATGTTAGGCTTGTATCAAACGATTACCCTATAAATGTCACACAGACTAGAGTACTAAATTTGTAATTTATAAAAATGTATACATTTGGCTCAGTGGTTAACACTAGGGTTGAGCGACTTTCATTTTTTTAAGATCGAGTAGGGTTTTGGGAAACCCGATTTTGTCCAGAGTCGAGTCGAGTGCAGTCGGCCGATTATCGCTAAAAGTCGGGGATCGACCGAAACACGAAACCCAATGCAAGTCAATGGGGAAGCATAGTCGGCAGTGAGTGGAGGCCAGGAAAACACCTACAGTGCCCATTTTAATGCCAAAAACATCCATTCTTGTTTCTGAAGCTTGTCAATCTTAATTAACTTTATAATAATAGTTGGGCATAGGGAATTGGGGGTCATTTGGCAAAAGTTGTGGGGGGAGTAGGGCCGGCTCAAGTTTTTCGTGGGCCCAGGAAATGCGGACTACGTCACGGCGGTGTTGCAGGGAAAGGTAAGTATTTAAAAGTTGCAAGTGCTGTGATCCTGAGCAAGCAGGGGGGGGGCCCACTCGTTCGCATTGCCACTGGCACAGGGCCCCTCAAAGTACGGCGGTGTGTTTGCATGGCGGGGGCGCCTCCCACCAGCAGCGACACTTTTGCGTACTCTGAGGGGCCCTGTGCCAGTGACGTCGCCAACGAGTATGCCCCCCCACCTGATGAAGGAACCTGCACTTTCATCTGCACCTTCCTCTTTGTCCCTGTGTAAGGTGGTATAACATGCGGGAAGGGGAACCTTACTTTCAGCAGGGACAGATTCTGGCTGTGTAGAGTACAAGGGGAATGTAGTGGTCTAGGTCAATGTACCAGCAGACTCATTTAGCAGTGGCTGGGCAATGGGCAGGATGAGGAGGAAACAGATATAGGGCCAAAGAATAAAGTAGGCTACATGCAGTTCAAAATTGGTAACAGGACTAAACAGGCGGCATTGCTTTGTTCAGTGGAGTAGCAAACCCAAGAGCAGCAGACACTGTTTCAAGGGCCTAACCACACTAGTAGGCCAAATGCAGTTTAATATCTGATAGTATAGGGCGAAAGCCAGAATGTGGAAGCTCAGCTTTGTTCAGTTGAGGACAACACCAGGGAGTGGCAGACACCTTTAGTAGGCCGGAAAAGCCTATTGCATTTTTTAAAATGGTAATTTGGAGCAGAAGGTTGAAGCTCAGCTTTATTTAGTTGAGGGCAACACCAGGGAGGGGCAGAAGCCGTTAGTAGGCCCTAACCACCATTTTTGTTTTAAAACCACTTAATGAGAGCCGGAAGGTTGAAGCTCAGCTTTATTTAGTTGAGGACAACACCAGGGAGGGGCAGAAGCCGTTAGTAGGCCCTAACCACCATTTTTGTTTTAAAACCACTTAATGAGAGCCGGAAGGTTGAAGCTCAGCTTTATTTAGTTGAGGACAACACCAGGGAGGGGCAGAAGCCGTTAGTAGGCCCTAACCACCATTTTTGTTTTAAAACCACTTAATGAGAGCCGGAAGGTTGAAGCTCAGCTTTATTTAGTTGAGGACAACACCAGGGAGGGGCAGAAGCCGTTAGTAGGCCCTAACCACCATTTTTTTTTTTAAAACCACATAATGAGAGCCGGAAGGTTGAAGCTCAGCTTTATTTAGTTGAGGACAACACCAGGGAGGGGCAGAAGCCGTTAGTAGGCCCTAACCACCATTTTTGTTTTAAAACCACTTAATGAGAGCCGGAAGGTTGAAGCTCAGCTTTATTTAGTTGAGGACAACACCAGGGAGGGGCAGAAGCCGTTAGTAGGCCCTAACCACCATTTTTTTTTTTAAAACCACATAATGAGAGCCGGAAGGTTGAAGCTCAGCTTTATTTAGTTGAGGACAACACCAGGGAGGGGCAGAAGCCGTTAGTAGGCCCTAACCAAAGTTGAAGGCCAAATGCAGTTTAATTTCTGATACTATAGGCCGAAAGCCAGAAGGTGGAAGTTCCGATTTAGACAGTGGAGGACAATTTGAATTAGGGACTGCAGACAGACTTAGTAGGCTGTCCCCTGTGGACCATGCATCCACCACATTAACCCATTGCGCCGTAATGGACACGTAATCTTCCGTGGCCATGCCTACAGGTCCATGCGTCTGTTGTCAGGTGCACCTTTGTACTCACAGATTGCCAGAGTGCATGGACAATGCGGTCTTCTACATGCTGGTGGAGGGTTGGGATGGCTTTTCTCGCAAAAGAAGTGTCGACTGGTTAGCTTGTAGCGTGGTACAGCGTAGTCCATCATGGCCTTATTAATAGTAAATAAAATATATAACTAGGCTCTATGAACTTTTAAATAGGTTCCAGGGGTACACGGGCAGCATTGGTGTGGTCAGTGGAGGAGTATTGCAAGTAGGGGCTGCAGACAGGCTATCAAAGGCCTAAAATAACAAACAGTAGGCAGTCATGGCAGTTTTACATCGGTTACATGGATACACAGGCAGGCACTCCAGGCAGCATTGTGGTCAGTGGAGGAGTATTGCAAGTAGGGGCCGCAGACAGGCTATCAAAGGCCTAAAATAACAAACAATAGGCTCATGGCAGTTTCACAGCGGTTACATGGATACACGGGCAGGCAGCTTGGTGGTGGTGAGTGGAGGAGTATTTAAAGTAGGGACCGCAGACAGGCTTCAAAGGCCTAACATAAGAAAATGGGCTGGCTGTAGGCACTTTATAATTGGTTCCAGGGGTACACGGGCAGCAGTGGTCTGGTCAGTGGAGGAGTATTTAAAGTAGGGACCGCAGACAGGCTTCAAAGGCCTAACATAAGAAAATGGGCTGGCTGTAGGCACTTTATAATTGGTTCCAGGGGTACACGGGCAGCAGTGGTCTGGTCAGTGGAGGAGTATTTAAAGTAGGGACCGCAGACAGGCTTCAAAGGCCTAACATAAGAAAATGGGCTGGCTGTAGGCACTTTATAATTGGTTCCAGGGGTACACGGGCAGCAGTGGTCTGGTCAGTGGAGGAGTATTTAAAGTAGGGACCGCAGACAGGCTATCAAAGGCCTAACATAACAAACAATAGGCTCATGGCAGTTTCACAGCGGTTACATGGATACACGGGCAGGCAGCTTGGTGGTCAGTGGAGGAGTATTTAAAGTAGGGACCGCAGTCAAGCTATCAAAGGCCTAAAATAACAAACAATAGGCTCATGGCAGTTTTACAGCGGTTACATGGATACACAGGCAGCTTGGTGGTGAGTGGAGGAGTATTTAAAGTAGGGACCGCAGACAGGCTATCAAAGGCCTAAAATAACAAACAATAGGCTCATGGCAGTTTCACAGCGGTTACATGGATACACGGGCAGGCAGCTTGGTGGTGGTGAGTGGAGGAGTATTTAAAGTAGGGACCGCAGACAGGCTTCAAAGGCCTAACATAAGAAAATGGGCTGGCTGTAGGCACTTTATAATTGGTTCCAGGGGTACACGGGCAGCAGTGGTCTGGTCAGTGGAGGAGTATTTAAAGTAGGGACCGCAGACAGGCTTCAAAGGCCTAACATAAGAAAATGGGCTGGCTGTAGGCACTTTATAATTGGTTCCAGGGGTACACGGGCAGCAGTGGTCTGGTCAGTGGAGGAGTATTTAAAGTAGGGACCGCAGACAGGCTATCAAAGGCCTAACATAACAAACAATAGGCTCATGGCAGTTTCACAGCGGTTACATGGATACACGGGCAGGCAGCTTGGTGGTCAGTGGAGGAGTATTTAAAGTAGGGACCGCAGACAGGCTATCAAAGGCCTAAAATAACAAACAATAGGCTCATGGCAGTTTTACAGCGGTTACATGGATACACAGGCAGCTTGGTGGTGAGTGGAGGAGTAGTGCAAGGAGTGTCTGTCCCAGTACTCCCAAAATATAAATAGATGTTAATGTCTCGCAAAACAACCAAAACAAAAAAAAAAGGTGGCATACTTAGGTACAGGGGTGGGCTCATCTACTGAGTTTCTGACATAGTAATTTGGCAGTAACTATTTAATGGTGCCAATATAGGACACAGACACAGACTACTTTAAGTTGCATCATAGATGTCTACAAATTTGTATTGTCAGTGCCAGACATTGAATGATGTCAGCGAATAGACTAAAGATTGGTGGAGCTGTGCGACATAATTTTGCACGTGGTAGAGCACATTTTGAGCTGGGGTAGGGGGGAACTCTCTTGAGGCCGACGGGACCGCCCCAGGGCCCCTCATGTTACAACGGTGTGTCTGACGTTGGGTGCGCACCACCACCGCCAGAGACACTACATTGTACTATGAGGGACCCAGTAGCAATGCCGTCAACCAAAAGCGAGCACACCCACCTCTTCAGACAAACAGCAGTCTCACGGGTGCTTGCGCCAAGTCGCGATACCACGGCCCCGTGTGGGGAGTTTTGCCATTTAGGGAGGTGTAAACATGTCGTATGCTGTACAATCAGCTGCAGCAAATTAGACATTAGAAAAGTAATTCACAGGCAAGAGCTTTTCATAGGAAAGCTAGGTGTCGGCCGGGCAAGGTGGGGCAAAAGATTTCGAAATCCAGTTGTGGTTCATTTTAATGAATGTTAGATCGTCAACATTTTGGGTAGCCAGACGAGTCCTTTTTTCGGTTAATATTGAACCTGCAGCACTGAATACTCTTTCTGATAGGACACTTGCTGCCGGGCAAGCAAGCTCCTGCAATGCATATTCTGCCAATTCTGGCCAGGTGTCTAATTTGGAGGCCCAGTAATCAAATGGGAATGACGGTTGAGGGAGAACATCGATAAGGGATGAAAAATAGTTAGTAACCATACTGGACAAATGTTGTCTCCTGTCACTTTCAATTGATGCAGCAGTACCTGTCCTGTCTGCGGTCATAGCAAAATCACTCCACAACCTGGTCAGAAAACCCCTCTGTCCAACGCCACTTCTGATGTGTGCACCCCTAACACTCCTAGTCTGCTGCCCCCTGGAGCTTGTGTGAGAACGATCACGTGCGCTGTGTGCTGGGAATGCCTGAAGCAAACGGTCAACAAGAGTTGATTGTTTGGTTGCTAATATTAGTTCCAAGTTCTCATGTGGCATAATATTTTGCAATTTGCCTTTATAGCGTGGATCAAGGAGGCAGGCCAACCAGTAATCGTCATCGTTCATCATTTTCGTAATGCGTGTGTCCCTTTTTAGGATACGTAAGGCATAATCCGCCATGTGGGCCAAAGTTCCAGTTGTCAAATCTCCGGTTGTGATTGGTTGAGGGGCAGTTGCAGGCAAATCTACGTCACTTGTGTCCCTCAAAAAACCAGAACCCGGCCGTGACACGCAACCAATTTCCTGTGCCCCCGTGAAAGTTTCCGCATTAAAAATATACTCATCCCCATCATCCTCCTCGTCCTCCACCTCCTCTTCGCCCGCTACCTCGTCCTGTACACTGCCCTGACCAGACAATGGCTGACTGTCATCAAGGCTTCCCTCTTCCTCTGGTGCAGACGCCTGCTCCTTTATGTGCGTCAAACTTTGCATCAGCAGACGCATTAGGGGGATGCTCATGCTTATTACGGCGTTGTCTGCACTAACCAGCCGTGTGCATTCCTCAAAACACTGAAGGACTTGACACATGTCTTGTATCTTCGACCACTGCACACCTGACAACTCCATGTCTGCCATCCTACTGCCTGCCCGTGTATCCTCCCACAAATAAATAACAGCACGCCTCTGTTCGCACAGTCTCTGAAGCATGTGCAGTGTTGAGTTCCACCTTGTTGCAACGTCTATGATTAGGCGATGCTGGGGAAGGTTCAAAGACCGCTGATAGGTCTGCATACGGCTGGCGTGTACAGGCGAACGTCGGATATGTGAGCAAAGTGCACGCACTTTGAGGAGCAGGTCGGAGAACCCAGGATAAGTTTTCAATAAGCACTGCACCACCAGGTTTAAGGTGTGAGCCAGGCAAGGAATGTGTTTCAGTTGGGAAAGGGAGATGGCAGCCATGAAATTCCTTCCGTTATCACTCACTACCTTGCCTGCCTCAAGATCTACTGTGCCCAGCCACGACTGCGTTTCTTGTTGCAAGAACTCGGACAGAACTTCCGCGGTGTGTCTGTTGTCGCCCAAACACTTCATAGCCAATACAGCCTGCTGACGCTTGGCAGTAGCTGGCCCATAATGGGACAACTGGTGTGCAACAGTGTCATCTGCCGATGGAGTGGTTGGCCGACTGCGTTCTGTGGAAGAGCTGTAGCTTCTGCAGGAGGACGAGGAGGAGGAGGAGGGGGTGCGAACGCCTACAGCCAACTGTTTCCTAGACCGTGGGCTAGGCACAACTGTCCCTAAATTGATGTCGCCTGTGGACCCTGCATCCACCACATTCACCCAGTGTGCCGTGATGGACACATAACGTCCCTGGCCATGCCTACTGGTCCATGCATCTGTAGTCAGGTGCACCTTTGTACTCACAGATTGCCTAAGTGCATGGACGATGCGCTGTTTAACATGCTGGTGCAGGGCTGGGATGGCTTTTCTGGAAAAAAAGTGTCGACTAGGTAGCTCGTATCGTGGTTCAGCGTACTCCATCAGGGCTTTAAAAGCTTCGCTTTCAACTAAACGGTAGGGCATCATCTCTAACGAGATTAGTCTAGCTATGTGGGCGTTAAAACCCTGTGTACGCGGATGCGAGGATAAGTACTTCCTTTTTCTAACCAGAGTCTCATGTAGGGTGAGCTGGACTGGAGAGCAGGAGATCGTGGAACTTTCGGGTGTGCCGGTGTACATGGCAGACTGAGAGACGGTTGGAGACGGTATTGTTTCCGCCGGTGCCCTAGATGCAATATTTCCTCCTACTAAACTGGTGATTCCCTGACCCTGACTGCTTTTGGCTGGCAAAGAAACCTGCACAGATACTGCCGGTGGTGCGGAAAATGGTGGCCTTACAGTGACGGAAGGGATGTTGCGTTGCTGACTAGCTTCATTGGCCGAGGGTGCTACAACCTTAAGGGACGTTTGGTAGTTAGTCCAGGCTTGAAAATGCATGGTGGTTAAGTGTCTATGCATGCAACTAGTATTTAGACTTTTCAGATTCTGACCTCTGCTTAAGCTAGTTGAACATTTTTGACAGATGACTTTGCGCTGATCAGTTGGATGTTGTTTAAAAAAATGCCAGACTGCACTCTTCCTAGACTCGGATCCCTTTTCAGGGATTGCAGACTGAGCTTTAACCGGATGGCCACGCTGTCCTCCAACAGGTTTTGGCTTTGACACGCGTTTTGGGCCAGATACGGGCCCGGCAGATGGAACCTGTTGCGATGTTGATGCCTGCTGCGGCCCCTCCTCCACCTCCGCTTCTGAACTACTGCCGCCTGCACCCTGTTCCCCCAATGGCTGCCAATCGGGGTCAATAACTGGGTCATCTATTACCTCCTCTTCGAGCTCGTGTGCAACTTCGTCTGTGTCACTGTGTCGGTCGGTGGTATAGCGTTCGTGGCGGGGCAACATAGTCTCATCAGGGTCTGATTGTGGATCTGTACCCTGAGAGGGCAATGTGGTGGTCTGAGTCAAAGGAGCAGCATAGTACTCTGGCTGTGGCTGTGCATCAGTGCACTCCATGTCAGAATCTACTTGTAATGGGCATGGCCTGTTAAATGTTTCACTTTCTAAGCCAGGGACGGTATGTGTAAAGAGCTCCATGGAGTGACCCGTTGTGTCGCCTGCTGCATCCTTCTCTCTTGTTGTAGTTTTTGCTGAGGAGGACAAGGAAGCGACTTGTCCCTGACCGTGAACATCCACAAGCGACGCGCTGCTTTTACATTTACCAGTTTCGGAAGAGGAGGCAAAAGAGCTAGAGGCTGAGTCTGCAATGTAAGCCAAAACTTGCTGTTGCTGCTCAGCCTTTAAAAGCGGTTTTCCTACTCCCAGAAAAGAGAGCGTTCGAGGCCTTGTGTAGCCTGACGACGAAACTGGCTCCACAGCTCCAGACTTAGGTGGAATATTTTTATCCCCACGACCACCTGATGCTCCACTACCACTACCATCATTACCAGCTGACAATGAACGCCCACGACGACCTCTTGCACCAGACTTCCTCATTGTTTAAAAATCGTAACCAAACTAACTTTATTTGTTGCTGTCAAACAACTTACACGGTGAGCTATAACTTCAGTATGATTTCAATATCCCTTAACAGGTTGGTGAGACCACAAGGAAAATCAGGCACAATGTTACACACTCTGTTTTCTGTGACACCAAATCACAGAGATGACACACACGCAGGACTGTCACTCAAGCACTAATGTCAATATTAATCTCCCACCTAATTTTTTTTTTTTTTTTTCTCTGTGAGACTTTAGAAACCAAATAATATTTAAAAAAAAACAAAAAAACAAGGCTTTCTATGGCCCACTGAATGAGAGATGGCACGCACAGGAGTGGCACACAAGCCCTGACTGAGGCCAATATTTTTCTCCCACTGATTGATGTAGTGTTTTTGTGTTGAGGTTGATTTTAAAACACAAATGAAGGAAAAAAATAAAAAGGCTTTCTATGGCCCACAATTAGAGAGAGAGGTGGCACACCCAGGAGTCAAGACTGGCACACAAGCTGAAATGGCAATATTACTCTCCCACTGTTTTTTTATGTATTTTTTTTTTATTTTCAGGGAGACTTTAGAAACCAAATAATATTAAAAAAAAAACAAAAAAACAAGGCTTTCTATGGCCCACTGAATGAGAGGGACAGAGGTGGCACACCCAGGAGTCAAGACTGGCACACAAGCTGAAATGGCAATATTACTCTCCCACGTTTTTTTTATGTATTTTTTTTTTATTTTCAGGGAGACTTTAGAAACCAAATAATATTAAAAAAAAAACAAAAAACAAGGCTTTCTATGGCCCACTGAATGAGAGGGACAGAGGTGGCACACCCAGGAGTCAAGACTGGCACACAAGCTGAAAGGGCAATATTACTCTCCCACTGTTTTTTTATGTTTTTTTTTTTTTTATTTTCAGGGAGACTTTAGAAACCAAATAATATTAAAAAAAAAACAAAAAAACAAGGCTTTCTATGGCCCACTGAATGAGAGGGACAGAGGTGGCACACCCAGGAGTCAAGACTGGCACACAAGCTGAAATGGCAATATTACTCTCCCACTGTTTTTTTATGTATTTTTTTTTTATTTTCAGGGAGACTTTAGAAACCAAATAATATTAAAAAAAAAAAAAAAAACAAGGCTTTCTATGGCCCACTGAATGAGAGGGACAGAGGTGGCACACCCAGGAGTCAAGACTGGCACACAAGCTGAAAGGGCAATATTACTCTCCCACTGTTTTTTTAGGTTTTTTTTTTTTTTTTCAGGGAGAATTAGAAACCCAATAATATTAAAAAAAATAAATAAATAGGCTTTCTATGGCCCACTGAATGAAAGGGAGAGAGGTGGCACACCCAGGAGTCAAGACTGGCACACAAGCTGAAAGGGCAATATTACTCTCCCACTGTTTTTTTATGTATTTTTTGTTTTTTCAGGGAGACTTTAGAAACCCAATAATATTTAAAAAAAAAAATAAATAGGCTTTCTATGGCCCACTGAATGAGAGGGAGAGAGGTGGCACACCCAGGAGTCAAGACTGGCACACAAGCTGAAAGGGCAATATTACTCTCCCACTGTTTTTTTAGGTTTTTTTTTTTTTTCAGGGAGACTTTAGAAACCAAATAATATTAAAAAAAAAAAAAAAAAAAAAAAATAGGCTTGCTATAGCCCACTGAATGAGAGATAGCACACACAGCAGTGGCACACAAGCCCTGACTGAGGCCAATATTTTTCTCCCACTGATTGATGTAGTGTTTTTGTGTTGAGGTAGATTTTAGAACACAAATCACGGAAAAAATAAATAGGCTTTCTATGGCCCACTGAATGAAAGGGAGAGAGGTGGCACACCCAGGAGTCAAGACTGGCACACAAGCTGAAAGGGCAATATTACTCTCCCACTGTTTTTTTATGTATTTTTTGTTTTTTCAGGGAGACTTTAGAAACCCAATAATATTTTAAAAAAAAAATAAATAGGCTTTCTATGGCCCACTGAATGAGAGGGAGAGAGGTGGCACACCCAGGAGTCAAGACTGGCACACAAGCTGAAAGGGCAATATTATTCTCCCACTGTTTTTTTAGGTTTTTTTTTTTTTTTTCAGGGAGAATTAGAAACCAAATAATATTAAAAAAAAAAAATAAATAGGCTTTCTATGGCCCACTGAATGAAAGGGAGAGAGGTGGCACACCCAGGAGTCAAGACTGGCACACAAGCTGAAAGGGCAATATTACTCTCCCACTGTTTTTTTATGTATTTTTTGTTTTTTCAGGGAGACTTTAGAAACCCAATAATATTTAAAAAAAAAAATAAATAGGCTTTCTATGGCCCACTGAATGAGAGGGAGAGAGGTGGCACACCCAGGAGTCAAGACTGGCACACAAGCTGAAAGGGCAATATTACTCTCCCACTGTTTTTTTATGTATTTTTTGTTTTTTCAGGGAGACTTTAGAAACCCAATAATATTTAAAAAAAAAAATAAATAGGCTTTCTATGGCCCACTGAATGAGAGGGAGAGAGGTGGCACACCCAGGAGTCAAGACTGGCACACAAGCTGAAAGGGCAATATTATTCTCCCACTGTTTTTTTAGGTTTTTTTTTTTTTTTTCAGGGAGAATTAGAAACCAAATAATATTAAAAAAAAAAAAAAAAAAAAAAATAGGCTTGCTATAGCCCACTGAATGAGAGATAGCACACACAGCAGTGGCACACAAGCCCTGACTGAGGCCAATATTTTTCTCCCACTGATTGATGTAGTGTTTTTGTGTTGAGGTAGATTTTAGAACACAAATCACGGAAAAAATAAATAGGCTTTCTATGGCCCACTCAGTGAGAGATGGCACACACAGGGATGGCACTGTAGCAGAAATGCCAATCTTAATCTCCCACAAAAAAAAAACAAAAAAAAAAAAAAAACTGTCCTACAATTACTATCTCCCTGCAGTAATGTAAGCCAGGTATGGCAGGCAGCAATAGGAGTGGACTGATGCACAAATTAAATAAAAAGTGTGGACAAACAGAAAAGATAGCTGTGCAGAAAGGAAGGAACAAGAGGATATGTGCTTTGAAAAAAGCAGTTGGTTTCCACAGTGGCGTACACACAGCAATACAGCTATCACGGAGCCTTCTAGGGCAGCCCAATGAGCTACAGCGCTGAGGGGAAAAAAAAAAAAAAATAGCTTCCACAGTCCCTGCACACCGAAGGTGGTGTTGGACAGTGGAAATCGCTGCAGCACAAGCGGTTTGGTGGTTAGTGGACCCTGCCTAACGCTCTCCCTGCTTCTGATGAAGCGGCAGCAACCTGTCCCTAAGCTCAGATCAGCAGCAGTAAGATGGCGGTCGGCGGGAACGCCCCTTTATAGCCCCTGTGACGCCGCAGACAGCAAGCCAATCACTGCAATGCCCTTCTCTAAGATGGTGGGGACCAGGATCTATGTCATCACGCTGCCCACACTCTGCGTTCACCTTCATTGGCTGAGAAATGGCGCTTTTCGCGTCATTGAAACGCGACTTTGGCGCGAAAGTCGCGTACCGCATGGCCGACAAGCACAGGGGTCGGATCGGGTTTCATGAGACGCCGACTTAGCCAAAAGTCGGCGACTTTTGAAAATGATCGACCCGTTTCGCTCAACCCTAGTTAACACTGCAGCCTTGCAGCCCTAGAGTCCTGGGTTAAAATTCCACCAAGGACAACATATGCAAAGAGTTTGTATGTTCTCCCTGTGTTTGTGTGGGTTTCCTCCGGGTTCTCCTGTTTCTTCCCACAATGCAAAGACATACTGATAGGGAATCTAGATTGTGAGCTGCAATGGGAGCAGTGATGACAATGTCTGTAAAGAGCTGTGGAATTAATGACTAGTGTTGAGCATTCCGATACTGCAAGTATCGGGTATCGGCCGATACTTGCTGTATCGGAATTTCCGATACCGAGATCCGATATATTTGTGATATCGGGTATCGGGTATCGCAACAACATTAATGTAATAATGTGTAAAAAAGAGAATTAAAATAAAAAATATCGCTATACTCACCTGTCCGACGCAGCCGGGACCTCAGCGAGGGAACCGGCAGCGTTGTTTGTTTAAATTTCGCGCTTTTACTTGGTTACGTGAAGTCCCGGCTTGTGATTGGTCAGGGCGGCCATGTTGCCGGGACGCGGACCAATCACAGCAAGCCGTGACGAAATTACGTCACGGCTTGCTGTGATTGGTCCGCGTCCCGGCAACATGGCCGCCATTAACCAATCACAAGCCGTGACGTCACGGGAGGCTGGACATGCGCGTATTTTGAAAAGTGCGCGTGTCCAGCCTCCAGTGACGTCCCGGCAACATGGCCGCCATTAACCAATCACAAGCCGGGACGTCACGGGAGGCTGGACATGCGCGTATTTTGAAAAGCGCGCGTGTCCAGCCTCCAGTGACGTCCCGGCTTGTGATTGGTTAATGGCGGCCATGTTGCCGGGACGCGGACCAATCACAGCAAGCCGTGACGTAATTTCGTCACGGCTTGCTGTGATTGGTCCGTGTCCCGGCAACATGGCGCCGTGACCAATCATAAGCCGGGACGTCACTGGAGGCTGGACACGCGCGCTTTTCAAAATACGCGCATGTCCAGCCTCCCGTGACGTCACGGCTTGTGATTGGTTAATGGCGGCCATGTTGCCGGGACTCGGACCAATCACAGCAAGCCGTGATGTAATTTCATCACGGCTTGCTGTGATTGGTCCGCGTCCCGGCAACATGGCCGCCCTGACCAATCACAAGCCGGGACCTCACGTAACCAAGTAAAAGCGCGAATTTTAAACAAACAACGCTGCCGGTTCCCTCGCTGAGGTCCCGGCTGCGTCGGACAGGTGAGTATAGCAATATTTTTTATTTTAATTCTTTCTTTTACACATTAATATGGTTCCCAGGGCCTGAAGGAGAGTTTCCTCTCCTTCAGACCCTGGGAACCATCAGGAATACCGTCCGATACCTGAGTCCCATTGACTTGTATTGGTATCGGGTATCGGTATCGGATTGGATCCGATACTTTGCCGGTATCGGCCGATACTTTCCGATACCGATACTTTCAAGTATCAGACGGTATCGCTCAACACTATTAATGACGCTATATAATTGCGTTAAATAAATAAATAAATGTACACCTGATGCACATAATACATGACAACAATGAACAAAATAAAAAAGAGATAATTAGAAGATCAAAATATTTTGAGGATACATAAACACATGTGAGACTGTATAATAGTGCATATAGTAGATCCCATAGAGTATGCTGTAACATATTCAGGAGTATAGACACCCCTTGAGAAAGCATATGCAAAACTCATGTTGGGGATCTCCCTTGATGCTGTACTCGAAGCTACTGGACTCTAGTGCAAAATCTTTCATTGTGCTGGACCCCAATGTTGTATGTGCAATTATAATATTATTGTGTTTGTATATGAAATAGATACCTTAATGGGAGTGAATAATCAGCAAATGATCTGCTGTTTGAATCAGGTTTTTGTGCTACATTTATTTTTTTTATTTGGGAAATGATTTTATGTTTTTCATTTCATATCATGATCTTTAAAAAAAAGTAATCCTGAAATTTTCACATTGGACACTGGGGATTTTTTTAAACATATACTTCCTGTTCTTTCAGGAAATGTTCACAGCAAGACTCCATATTGTCACAATATTATCATAAGTAGGATTACAATGTCAGGTTATACCTCTATATACTGCTAAAAGCACAAGATCCATCAACCACAAATGATGATTTCACATGCTTAGGCCTGCTTAGGCTTAATTGACACTTAAATACACAAAATATAGGGTCAGGATCCAACCATAATGGCAATTACCATGTTTTATTTCCTTAAACTATAAGTCAGTAATGTCTGAAAAAGGCCCCAGTGGTGAGTGTGAAAACTGCAAGATTTTTTATACGTTTAATACAGATTGTAATATATACAAAACAAATGGGCAACATTTTTTTTTAGGAAAATACATTTTGCACAAAAACTTGATTTAAACAATAGGACATTTTCTGATGATACATTTCATTTAAAACTGGACATAGTTGAAACCACCTCACTCCTCTTAATAAAAACATTACTTATTTATGGACATGTCTACTACATCCTAATTATATTACCATATTAGCAAAAAAGCAAATCCAAAACAGATTACAGACACAGATAAAATTGGTTTCACCGTTGTGTTAAAGTTTGAAAATATCATGACGGTGAAATAAGTTGAATCTGACAAAATATATTTTCAATTTAAATTTATTGAATATCAACTAATGAAAATCAGACATTGCTTTTGAATTTTGGTTCAACAGCAAAAAGAACAAAAGCAAAAAACTAATGAAGCTTCCAAAGTAAAAATTGATGGTACCCATCCTTTATTATTTTGTTGCACAATCTTTTAAGCTAACTTCAAACAGTTTCTATGACTCTCAATAATAATTTTGCACCTGTCCATAGATATTTTAGTCCACTCTCCATAAGGAAACTGCACCAGGTGTCTCAGGTTTTACTAGTGCTTTCTCAAGATTTGAAGTTTCACCTCCTTCAACAGATGTTCAGTAGGATTTAAATAAGGCCTCCAAGAAGGGGGCCCTAACTCAGACCAAGCTTTCTGATAATAAACAATACATTTTGCTCCAGAATGACTTATTAGTCTTGAGATTACATTGTACCTTGCACAGATTTAGGACACCCTGTTCCAAAAGGAGCAAAGCAGCCCCAAAATATACCCAAGCCTCCTTCATATTTCTCAGTATGTACAATGTTAACTTTTTTAATGCATCATTTTTGCATCTGTGAATATAGAGCTGATTTGACTTGCCAAAAAGCTCCAGTGTTGTGAATTTGCTTTTTGCTCCCTCTAGTGGTTACTAGTTTTTTGACTCTGGTTTTTCTGTCATTCCTTTTATCCGCACCTGGGTCGTTAGTTAGGGGTGTTGCTATATAAGCTCCCTAGACCTTCAGTTCAATGCCTGGCAACGTAGTTATCAGAGCTAGTCTGCTGTGCTCTTGTCTACTGATCCTGGTTCCAGTTATATCAGCTAAGTCTGCCTTTTGCTTTTTGCTATTTGTTTTGGTTTTGTATTTTTGTCCAGCTTGTTCCAAATCTATATCCTGACCTTTGCTGGAAGCTCTAGGGGGCTGGTGTTCTCCCCCCGGACCGTTAGACGGTTCGGGGGTTCTTGAATTTCCAGTGTGGATTTTGATAGGGTTTTTGTTGACCATATAAGTTACCTTTCTTTATTCTGCTATCAGTAAGCGGGCCTCTCTGTGCTAAACCTGGTTCATTTCTGTGTTTGTCATTTCCTCTTACCTCACCGTTATTATTTGTGGGGGGCTTCTATCCAGCTTTGGGGTCCCCTTCTCTGGAGGCAAGAAAGGTCTTTTGTTTTCCTCTACTAGGGGTAGCTAGATTCTCCGGCTGGAGCGTGTCATCTAGAATCAACGTAGGAATGATTCCCGGCTACTTCTAGTGTTGGCGTTAGGAGTAGATATATGGTCAAC
Source organism: Ranitomeya variabilis (assembly GCF_051348905.1). Classification (NCBI taxonomy): domain Eukaryota; kingdom Metazoa; phylum Chordata; class Amphibia; order Anura; family Dendrobatidae; genus Ranitomeya; species Ranitomeya variabilis. Next base: position 528,382,669 of record NC_135237.1, on the reverse strand, counting down.
CCAGTTACCACTGCCCTATGAGCTGGATTTTTGTATTCTGCAGACTTCCACGTACCTCTGAGACCCTCGCCATTGGGGTCATAACAGTTTGCCAGGCCAGTATTAAATGTTTAATGCGTTGCAGAAGAGGGATTATAAGAAAGAAGATTCTGTTTTTTTTTTTTTTTTCTTTCTTCTTCCCCTTTACCTCAGAGTGGCTATGCTTGCTGCAGACATGAATGTCCAGACCTTGATTACAAGTGTGGACCAGCTGACTACTCGTGTGCAGGGCATACAAGACTATGTTATCAGAAATCCTAGGTCAGAACCTAAAATACCGATTCCTGAACTGTTTTCCGGAGACAGGTTTAAGTTTAGGAATTTTGTGAATAATTGTAAATTGTTTTTGTCCCTGAGACCCTGTTCATCTGGAGACTCTGCTCAGCAAGTAAAAATAGTTATTTCGTTCTTACAGGGCGACCCTCAGGATTGGGCTTTTTCGCTGGCGCCAGGAGATCCGGCATTGGCTGATATTGATGCGTTTTTTCTGGCGCTCGGTTTACTTTATGAGGAACCCAATCTTGAGATTCAGGCAGAAAAGGCCTTGCTGGCTATGTCTCAAGGGCAGGACGAGGCTGAAGTGTATTGCCAAAAATTTCGGAAATGGTCCGTGCTGACACATTGGAACGAGTGTGCACTGGCCGCTAATTTTAGAAATGGCCTTACTGAAGCCATTAAGAATGTTATGGTGGGTTTTCCCATTCCCACAGGTCTCAATGATACTATGGCACTGGCTATTCAAATTGACCGGCGGTTGCGGGAGCGCAAAACCGCAAATTCCCTCATGGTGTTGTCTGAACAGACACCTAATTCGGTGCAATGTGATAGAAAAACCGCAAATTCCCTCATGGTGTTGTCTGAACAGACACCTGATTTAATGCAATGTGATAGAATCCTGACTAGAAATGAGCGGAAAATTCATAGACGCCGGAATGGCTTGTGCTACTACTGTGGTGATTCTACACATGTTATCTCAGCATGCTCTAAACGTATAGCTAAGGTTGTTAGTCCTGTCACCGTTGGTAATTTGCAACCTAAATTTATTCTGTCTGTAACTTTGATTTGCTCACTGTCATCTTATCCTGTCATGGCGTTTGTAGATTCAGGTGCTGCCCTGAGTCTTATGGATCTGTCATTTGCTAAGCACTGTGGTTTTACTCTTGAACCATTAGAAAATCCTATTCCTCTTAGGGGTATTGATGCTACGCCATTGGCAGCAAATAAACCGCAGTATTGGACACAGGTTATCATGTGCATGACTCCTGAACACCGCGAGGTGATACGTTTCCTGGTTTTACATAAAATGCATGATTTGGTTGTTTTAGGGCTGCCATTGTTACAGACCCATAATCCAGTCCTGGACTGGAAGGCTATGTCAGTCTCAAGTTGGGGCTGTCGTGGTATTCATGAGGATTCCCTGCCTGTGTCTATTGCTTCTTCTACGCCTTCGGAAGTTCCGGAGTATTTGTCTGATTATCGGGATGTCTTCAGTGAGTCTGAGTCCAGTGCACTGCCTCCTCATAGGGACTGTGACTGTGCTATAGATTTGATCCCAGGCAGTAAGTTTCCTAAGGGAAGACTGTTTAATCTGTCGGTACCTGAACATACCGCTATGCGTTCATATATCAGGGAGTCTCTGGAGAAAGGACATATTCGTCCGTCTTCTTCCCCCCTTGGTGCGGGATTCTTTTTTGTGGCAAAAAAGGACGGATCTTTGAGACCTTGTATTGATTATCGGCTTTTAAATAAGATCACTGTCAAATTTCAGTATCCTTTAATGCTGTTGTCTGACTTGTTTGCCCGGATTAAAGGTGCCAAGTGGTTCACCAAGATAGACCTTCGTGGTGCGTACAACCTTGTGCGCATTAAGCAAGGTGATGAATGGAAAACCGCATTCAATACGCCCGAAGGTCATTTTGAGTACTTGGTGATGCCTTTTGGGCTCTCCAATGCGCCTTCAGTTTTTCAGTCCTTTATGCATGACATTTTCCGGAAGTATCTGGATAAATTTTGATTGTTTATCTGGATGATATTTTGGTTTTTTCTGATGATTGGGATTCGCATGTGGAGCAGGTCAGGTTGGTCTTTAAAATTTTGCGTGAAAATTCTTTGTTTGTCAAGGGCTCAAAGTGTCTCTTTGGTGTACAGAAGGTTCCCTTTTTGGGGTTCATTTTTTCCCCTTCTGCTGTGGAGATGGACCCAGTCAAGGTCCGAGCTATTCTTGATTGGACTCAGCCCTCGTCGGTTAAGAGTCTTCAGAAGTTCTTGGGTTTCGCTAACTTCTACCGTCGTTTTATCGCTAATTTTTCTAGCATTGTGAAACCGTTGACGGATATGACCAAGAAGGGCTCCGATGTAGCTAACTGGGCTCCTGCTGCCGTGGAGGCTTTCCAGGAGTTGAAGCGCCGGTTTACTTCGGCGCCTGTTTTGTGCCAGCCCGATGTCTCACTTCCCTTTCAGGTTGAGGTGGATGCTTCAGAGATTGGAGCAGGGGCCGTTTTGTCGCAGAGAGTCCCTGGTTGCTCTGTTATGAAACCTTGTGCCTTTTTCTCCAGGAAGTTTTCGCCTGCCGAGCGAAATTATGATGTGGGCAATCGGGAGTTGTTGGCCATGAAATGGGCATTTGAGGAGTGGCGTCATTGGCTCGAGGGTGCTAAGCATCGTGTGGTGGTCTTGACTGATCACAAAAATCTGATGTATCTCGAGTCTGCTAAACGCCTTAATCCGAGACAGGCCCGCTGGTCATTGTTTTTCTCCCGCTTTGATTTTGTTGTCTCGTATTTACCAGGTTCAAAGAATGTGAAGGCCGATGCTCTTTCTAGGAGCTTTGTGCCTGATGCTCCTGGAGTCGCTGATCCTGTTGGTATTCTTAAAGATGGAGTTATCTTGTCAGCTATTTCTCCGGATCTGCGACGTGTGTTGCAGAGATTTCAGGCTGATAGGCCTGAGTCTTGTCCACCTGACAGACTGTTTGTCCCGGATAAATGGACCAGCAGAGTCATTTCCGAGGTTCATTCCTCGGTGTTGGCAGGTCACCCGGGAATTTTTGGCACCAGAGATCTGGTGGCCAGGTCCTTTTGGTGGCCTTCCTTGTCAAGGGATGTGCGGTCATTTGTGCAGTCCTGTGGGACTTGTGCTCGAGCTAAGCCTTGCTGTTCTCGTGCCAGCGGTTTGCTCTTGCCCTTGCCTGTCCCGAAGAGACCTTGGACACATATCTCCATGGATTTCATTTCTGATCTTCCGCTATCTCAGGGCATGTCCGTTATCTGGGTGATATGTGATCGCTTCTCCAAGATGGTCCATTTGGTTCCTTTGCCTAAGCTGCCTTCCTCTTCCGATCTGGTTCCTGTGTTTTTCCAGAACGTGGTTCGTTTGCACGGCATCCCTGAGAATATTGTGTCAGACAGAGGATCCCAGTTCGTTTCTAGGTTCTGGCGATCCTTTTGTAGTAGGATGGGCATTGATTTGTCGTTTTCGTCTGCTTTCCATCCTCAGACTAATGGACAGACGGAGCGAACCAATCAGACTTTGGAGGCTTATTTGAGGTGTTTTGTCTCTGCTGATCAGGACGATTGGGTGACATTCTTGCCGTTGGCTGAGTTTGCCCTTAATAATCGGGCTAGTTCCGCCACCTTGGTTTCGCCTTTTTTCTGCAACTCTGGTTTCCATCCTCGCTTTTCTTCGGGTCATGTGGAGCCTTCTGACTGTCCTGGGGTGGATTCTGTGGTAGATAGGTTGCAGCGGATCTGGAATCATGTGGTGGACAACTTGAAGTTGTCACAGGAGAGGGCTCAGCGCTTTGCCAACCGCCGCCGCGGTGTGGGTCCCCGACTACGCGTTGGGGATTTGGTATGGCTTTCTTCCCGCTTTGTTCCTATGAAGGTCTCCTCTCCCAAATTTAAACCTCGTTTTATTGGGCCTTACAAGATATTGGAAATCCTTAATCCTGTATCTTTTCGTCTGGATCTTCCTGTGTCGTTTGCTATTCACAATGTATTTCATAGGTCCTTGTTGCGGCGGTACATTGTGCCTGTAGTTCCTTCTGCTGAGCCTCCTGCTCCGGTGTTGGTTGAGGGCGAGTTGGAGTACGTGGTGGAGAAGATCTTGGATTCTCGCCTCTCCAGGCGGAGGCTTCAGTACCTGGTCAAGTGGAAGGGCTATGGTCAGGAGGATAATTCCTGGGTGGTCGCCTCTGATGTTCATGCGGCCGATTTAGTTCGTGCCTTTCATGCCGCTCATCCTGATCGCCCTGGTGGTCGTGGTGAGGGTTCGGTGACCCCTCACTAAGGGGGGGGTACTGTTGTGAATTTGCTTTTTGCTCCCTCTAGTGGTTACTAGTTTTTTGACTCTGGTTTTTCTGTCATTCCTTTTATCCGCACCTGGGTCGTTAGTTAGGGGTGTTGCTATATAAGCTCCCTAGACCTTCAGTTCAATGCCTGGCAACGTAGTTATCAGAGCTAGTCTGCTGTGCTCTTGTCTACTGATCCTGGTTCCAGTTATATCAGCTAAGTCTGCCTTTTGCTTTTTGCTATTTGTTTTGGTTTTGTATTTTTGTCCAGCTTGTTCCAAATCTATATCCTGACCTTTGCTGGAAGCTCTAGGGGGCTGGTGTTCTCCCCCCGGACCGTTAGACGGTTCGGGGGTTCTTGAATTTCCAGTGTGGATTTTGATAGGGTTTTTGTTGACCATATAAGTTACCTTTCTTTATTCTGCTATCAGTAAGCGGGCCTCTCTGTGCTAAACCTGGTTCATTTCTGTGTTTGTCATTTCCTCTTACCTCACCGTTATTATTTGTGGGGGGCTTCTATCCAGCTTTGGGGTCCCCTTCTCTGGAGGCAAGAAAGGTCTTTTGTTTTCCTCTACTAGGGGTAGCTAGATTCTCCGGCTGGAGCGTGTCATCTAGAATCAACGTAGGAATGATCCCCGGCTACTTCTAGTGTTGGCGTTAGGAGTAGATATATGGTCAACCCAGTTACCACTGCCCTATGAGCTGGATTTTTGTATTCTGCAGACTTCCACGTACCTCTGAGACCCTCGCCATTGGGGTCATAACACTCCAGTTTTGCCCCATCTGTCCAAAGGACATTCTCCTAGAAGCATTGTGGCTTGTCAAGATGCATTTTAGCAAATTACTTTCTCGCTTTTTTATCATTTGCTTTCAACAGTGGTTTCCTCCTCAGTCATCTCCAATGAAGTCCATTTTGGTCAGACACAAAAAGATCATGTAATCTTTCACAATTGTATATACCTCGACCTTGGAGTTAACCTTTAATCTCTTTTGAAGTTGTTCTGGGCTCTTTGATTACCATTCATATTATCCATCTCTCAGTTTAAAAGTAAAGTCTGATTTTTCATTAAAATAAAAGATTACTTTTGTCAGTATGATGTCATTGTGCTTTTCCTACTTTAACAGAAATGGACCAATAATTTTATCCATGGGTATATGTACCTTGCTATCTTATTTAAGAAAGGTATGTGAAATACATACCTTTGGGCCTCTTAAAGGGAGTGTATCAACAGAAGACTGAGAGGAGACTTAATAGCTGCCTACAAGTATCTGAAGGGATGTCACAGTGTAGAGAGAACAACTTTATTCTCATTTGCACAAAGAAATACTTGACGCAATGGTATGAAACTGAAAGGGAGAAGATACAAATTAGATATTAGACAAAACTTTTTGACAGTGAGGATGATAAATGAGTGGATCAAGCTGCCACAAGAGGTGGTGAGTTTTCCTTCAATGGAAGTCTTCAATGTCAATGAGATGGTTTAGTGAATCCTGCATTGAGCAGGGGGTTGGGCTAGATGACCATGGATGTCCCTTCCAACTCTAACATTCTATGATTCTGTAATAAGCTGCCATTCCCTTTCATTCATTTTGCTATATAGACTGGTAGACTGGGACTTAGTTAGCAGAGTCATCTATTGTTAAAGTCAGGGGAGTGAAAATGAAAAGGCTGTTTTACTAAGGTCCAGAAGAGGTAGAACAGCAGCACTATGCATTGCACACAAAATAGGTCTCTGCAAATATCCTTTGATACTTCCAGGTCTCTCGACTTAGGTAAACATCTCTTTTCTTGGGCTGAAGAAGTCTAAAAACACTTTTCTGACAGATAATTCCTTTCCCTTGCATCTACTATACAACACATGCACCCTGCTACACTAACAATTCAGAGATTAAGTGCATATCTTCAATATGGCCATTCCCTATGGATTCTTTAAAAGTAATGAGAAATAGTAGTAGACTAATCATTTTTGCTCAACTAAAATTTAAATTATGAAACATTCCTTTTAATATAATGTCCCACATACTTTAAAATACCGTATTTTTTGGACTATAAGACGCACCCCAAATTTTCAGAAGGAAAATTGGGAAAAAAAATTAATGTGTCAAATGGGGGTCCATATTACCATCCGAATTCAGCTTACCGGAGGGATCGGCAGTGCTGGTGGAGCGGGGTCACAGGGGGTGTTCAGTGATCTGGCGATATGACTCCCTTCCCAGTCTGGTGCGGCTGGTGCGGCAGGAGCGGCTGCTGCAGCAGGTTCGGCAGTGGTGCTCTGTGGTGCAGGAAACTCAGATGGCATTTTGTGACAGCATCTATTGCTGCGATGCGGTGGCCTCCGGTAAAATGGCTGACTGGGGTTGCGCATGCTCAGATTGAGATCTCGACAATGAGATCTCATCATGAGATCTTGGGAGACGAGATCTTGAGATGAGATCTTGTTGCTGAGATCTTAATCTGAGCATGCGCTACCCCCAGCGGTCATTTTCCTTGAGGCCACTGCATCGTAGCAATGGATGTGTGAAGACCTCTGGGCTTTCACAAAATGCCAGTGGAACCCCCCGCACCACAGAGCACCACAGCCGAACCTGCCGCACCAGCCGCACCTGCTGCATCAGCCTGGGAAGGGAATGTGATCATCGCCCTGCAGCATCGGACCGGGACTGCCACAGAATCGCCCAACTCCTGCTGCCGCCACAGCATGCTTGGCATTAGCATATTTTATTTCTATATTAATCATAAAATAATATATGTTAATATATTCTTTTCATCAAGGCCTGCATTGTTTTGATATACTTTTCTACCTTCTTTTTAATGGACAGTGCAAATTTCTGTGCATAAATGTACTCATTTCAATTAAAATGGTTTTAACCTTTTCTAAAGTCAATAATGAATGTGTTATATTCTTTATGCTAATTTAATAAAATACAGTATACAGTTATATAACAAGCTCTGAAAATTGTTTTAAAGGAGAGGCCATTTATCTTTTTAGAACAAGTTTTTAAAAGTTAGGCTTTCTAATTAATAGATAACATTTTTACACACATAAAAATATAATTTACTTTAGGTGCTTTATATATATATATATATATATATATATATATATATATATATATATATTCATATTTTCAAATATTTGATCAATATGATTTAGTGCTATTTTAAAGGTAAGAGACACAGTGTATTCTACATGCTGTCTATTTATTTTATTATTTGGTATGACCCATGTGCTATTTAGCATAAACTCAATTTGTTTACATATATTCTGAAGTATGCTTGTATAGTTTTTGTATAGTATTTGTGGTATTATAATATAGCAACACTTTAAAAATCCAGTGAGTAATCAAATAAGTGAACAAATCCTTGCAGTGAAACAGAACGCGGGACTTAGTATCAGTAATTGTGGGGGTCCTAGTGGTTGGAACCCTAGATGATAGATTTATTATCTATCCTGGGAAGCATTCATAAACACATTTTCTTAAAAAAATAAAGAATTTAAATGATAGCTGCTCTGCAGACTGGATGTTACAGAGCAAGGGGAGTTGACATTAAAATACATTTTTGTTGAAAAAGTTTCTATAAAACATCCATTTTATGTCTTGATATCTTTGATGTTTGTATGCATATGAGTTCAGTTGACAGTCCTAGTCGTTAAATGACAGCCTTGTCTCTATGACCGAGCAGGGAAAGCTAGCCATCAATCATTAGTGCAACCACCCACTGGATCCATATGCATTCAAACACCAGGGATTTTAATGAGCGAAATAAAAGTTATACTGAAACTTTTTCAACAAACCTGTATATCATTCTGCCCATTTTTCGTTGTCTATAGCATAATGTCCACAGAACAGACTGCGTGGACAAAGCAACAGATAGCTTTTAAGACTAGGAAAGGAATAAACCTAGAAGGAACAAAAAGCGCAATAGGGTCTTATCTGGATAGACAGTGTGGAGAAGAACACCCACTCACATGATTTGGTTGTGTGCACACAACCACTGAAAGAGGTTTAGGCAGTTGCAGACCCCCTGCAAGAAAGGAATCAAAGGAGTCGGAATGGTATGGGTTCACCTGTGCAGCCATCAATAGATGATAAGAAGACAGGAATACAAAGATCAATTGTTGTGGTTTATTAGGCCAGTAAACTACAGCAATTGATCTTTGGATTCCTGTATACTTACCATCTATTGATGGCAGCACAGGTGAACCCATACCACTCCTGCACCTTTGATTCCTTTTAGATAAGGAAAAATAGATTCCTAAAATTTGTGTGTTACATAGAAAAATTTACATGCGCCTGATAAGCTATATAAGAACAGACCACAGCACTCAGAGGTTGCAGTTGAAATTTGTACATTGATTGATGAAATGTCAGCTAATACCAGAATCCCATTTTTTCTAAATTCACTTTTTACAGATTCAGCAAAATGGTTGACAACTGATCCCTATTTTACCAAAACATAAAGAGCTGTCAAAAATAAAAACAACAACAAAAAAATAATGCTTACCTCACTGCCCACCTCTTCTTCCACTCCTGCTTCTTATACTCCCCTGTTAGCTCCTTGGCGCTTCATTTTACCATTACCACGTTCTGAATTCCAATGCCTATTTATAACCAGGCCAGAGATATCCCTGCACATATGTCATAAGGTTGTGTCGTATGTTGAGACCTCATGACATGTTTGCAAAGAGACATTTTGGGCCATGTCATCGCTGGGTTTCAGGACCCATTGGTAAGAGGAGGTGTCGATAACTGGTTGACAGACATTGGGCAGTGGGGGTGACCAGAAAGGTGAGTGGTGAGGTGAGCGTTAGGTTTTTCAACATCTTATGTTTATGGGTTCTGGAGAGGTCCTATATTATAATATGGGACATTCAAATTGAGAAGAATACATTTTATGAAAATTCAATTTCTCTGTAAAATTCACACAATTTGGCAAATTTGAATCTTAGCAGATTCGATCATCTCTAGAATGTAATTGAACAATATGGTGTCTCTCTGAATAGAAGGGTGCATGTCTATTTATTTAGAGCTGGTGGACAACCATGCCCATTCACTGTTTCACAACTAGTTATTAGCAGATTGATCATATGTTCTCTGCACACAGCCAAGATAAAAACTTCTCAGCCGTATTTGTCATGGAAAGAGCATAATTTCTGCATTAACATGACACTACTAGGTAAGAAGAATCCTTTTCCAGGCAAGTCATCTGCCAGATGGAGAAAGACACCCCAACAGTACAGGTTTGCAAGGGAAGCACATAACAAAGACACATAGAATTAAAAAAAAAGTGAAGGGAATTTTTATGTTAGGATATTGATATAGATAGATATAAATATTGAAATGTCTTAAATAACTTTTGTTATGAAAAAGATTATAAGGATAACTCCTTTAGCCAAAAATACAAATTACAATAATCTGTGAAGAAAAACACAAAAGACAATTCATTCACTTTATAAATATTTTCAGGTAGACTTGCAGATTGTCTTAATTATAAGCGCAACAAAGCTTTTTTTTTCATGAGCAATTTAATAGAAATCATACTATTTAATCAAACATTTAATTAGTTCCATCTATAGATATAGATATAGATTACTGTCTATTTTAACCTGCATATTTCTATTATTATTTCTAAGGTATAATCAGATGATGTGTAGCAATTACCTAAACAGAATGATGTTTGCTACTTTTGCTATTAGAAATCTTTAATATATGAGGCAAACTTAAGGACAAACAATTACACTTAATATGCATTTAAATGCATATAATCGACATGAAGGAACATTTGACGGCTTTCAATTATAAATGTATAAATGTTAGGGGTCGAGTTCCCGCCTCTGCACAGTGGGAATCTCAAGCCATCCTCCTCTCCCATTCCTCTCCAGCAACAGTGAAGCCTGCTCGGCGGATATGTTGGTCCCAGCGTCTAGCTCAGCCTGATACTGTGCGGATGGTTTCTGCTGCTTTCCCAGGCTCAGCCATTCTAGTACTGGTCAGCAGAGAGCAGATGTCTCTGGGACTAAGTCCTGCTTTTTCCCTCGTGAGCATGCCCAGGGTAAGACCTCTCATTGGAGGTCAGGAGTCACATGCTCAGGTACTTCTGCAGCTCCCATTGGTCCTCTAGGAAGGTCCTGAAGTTGTTCTAGTATTGTAGCAACTTCCATTGGTCCTCTAGGAAGGACCTGAAACTGCAGCAGCTATAAAAGGTTTGCATGGCCGCATGGCCATGCGCTAGTATCACTTCATGTTATGAGCAAAAATTTGGTGTACCTACAAACAGCTCAACAGCTAAATTCTTGCCAAGCCATATGGTCCTTATTCTTCTCCCAGTTCCATTTTACCCTCCATTATCTCTCTGGGGAGAAGAACACTCATGCTGATGCTCTCTCTCGCTCAGTTGTGTCGTCTGTGGAGGAGGGAGAGGAGCCTCAGCTTATAGTCCCTTCTAAGATCCTGAGAACCATGGCTCTGGTTTCACTAGAATTGGTGCCTCCAGGCAAGATGTTTGTACCTACTAATTTGCGACCGGAGGTTCTCTCGTGGGCTCATTCATCCAGTGTGGGTGGACATTTTGGGGCAAAGAGGACATCTGAGCTGTTGGAGAGGACATACTCGTGGCCGCATATGGCCCATGACTTCGGAGACTATGTTCGGGCGTGTGTCTCCTGCGCCAAAAATAAGTGTCCTCGACAATGGCCTGCTGGGTTACTTAATCCCCTGCCAGTTGCTGACAGGCCCTGGGAGATGGTAGGGATGGACTTTGTGGTGGGCTTACCCAAGTCTCATGGTTGCACTATCATTTGGGTAATCACCGACCATTTTTCTAAAATGGTGCACCTGGTGCCGCTTCCACGGTTACCTTCTGCACAGGCCTTGGCAGTGTTGTTTATAAGACACATTTTCTGCCTACATGGTATGCCGGAAAATGTTGTCAGTGACCTTTCAAGGTCCTCGATCAGGTTAACCCTGTGGTCTACCATCTGGCCCTTCCTCCACGCCTAGGTATCACCGACACCTTTCATGTGTCCCTCTTAAAACCCATACACATGTCCAGGTTTTCCGAGTCATCTGCTGGGACATCGGGTTTGTCTTTGGACGATTACAAGGTGAACGCTATCTTGAGGTGCAAGGTGGTACGTGGGAAAAAGTTTTGTTTGGTGGACTGAAAGGGTTATGGCCCAGAGTACAGGGCCTGGGAGCCTGTTGAGAACATTCGAGCTGCCTTCGAGCATAGCGAGGTCCAAGGAGGGGGGCCCTAGGAGGGTGGGTAATGTTAGGGGTCAAAATCCTGCCTCTGCACAGGGGGAATCTCGAGCCATCTCCCCTGCTGTCTCCCCATCCTCTTTAGCCACAGTGGAGCCTGCTCGGCGGAGATGTCGGTCCCAGCGTCTAGCTCAGCCTGATACTGTGTGGATGGTTTCTGCTGCTTTCCCAGGCTCAGCTATTATAGCCAGTACTAGTCAGCGGCGAGCAGATGTCTCTGGGACTAAGTCCTGCTTTTTCCCTTCTGAGCATGCCCAGGGTAAGACCTGTCATTGGAGGTCAGGGGTCACATGCTCAGGTACTGCTGCAGCTCCCATTGGACCTCTAGGAAGGTCCTGAAGTTGCTCTGGTATTGTAGCAACTTCCATTGGTCCTCTAGGAAGGTCCTGAAGCTGCTGCAGCTATAAAAGGTTTGCATGGCCACTGTTGTGGATTCTGTTTGCGGGCTCCCTCTGGTGGTTACTGCTGGTACTGGGTGACTTTGGTGGGTTGCGGCCTTTGGTTTCCATCTGTCTATCAGAGGCTGGGTGTTTCCTATTTTACCTGGCCTCTCTGTCATTTCCCTTGCCGGCTATCAATGTGTTCAGATGTGCTCTGTTTGGTTCCTGCCTACCTGCTCCCAGATCTTTCAGGATAAGCTAAGTGCTGATTTTCAGTTGTTTGGTTTTTTTGTCCAGCTTGCTTAGAATGTCTCTTTGTTAGCTGGTTGCTCTAGTGGACTGAGGTTCTCCCCATGTGCCATGAGTTGGCACATGGGTTCTTGTAATCTCAGGATGGTTTTTTTGATTAGGGTTTTTTGCTGACCGCTCAGTCCCCTTTTGTGTCATTCTGCTTTCTAGTTTTCAGCGGGCCTCTATTTGCTAAAGCTATATACATCATCTCTATGTGTGTGCCTTCCTCTCATTTCACCGTCAATACATGTGGGGGGCAACTATATCTTTGGGGTTAATTCCTCTGGAGGCAAGTGAGGTCTTTGTTTTCTCTGCAGTACTAGTTAGCTCTTAGGCTGGTGCGTGGCGTCTAGAACCAACGTAGGCACGCTCCCTGGCTATCTCTAGTTGCGTTTGTCAGGCGTAGGGCAGCGGTCAGCCCAGGTTCCATCACCCTAGAGCTCGTCCGATATTTATTATACTTTGCTCATCCTGTGCTATCCCTAGCCATTGGGGATTCACGACAGGCCACACGGCCATGCGCTATTATCACTTCATGTTATGAGCTTGCTAATTGTGTTCGCGCCTGTATGATTGCATTCAGGGACCCGACTGAAATAAGCCCCTAGAATACTGGCACCTCCGGTGAGGAGTTTGTATGATTGTATTCAGGGACCTGGCTGAAATAAGCCCCTAGAATACAGGCTAACAGGGCACAGCGTGTTCTTTTCTGTGACTCAGTGAAGTAACTGAGTTCACTTATACCACCATATAGTGCTGTCATTTTCTAGCAGCAGGTTGTCTCCTGCACGGTGGACCCCAGGCTGCGAACGCACCAATTATAACATCCATATTAACTCGGTGCGTTCCACCAGTCCTCACAATAAGTTAATGTACAGTAGACCTAGATGCTAACCTCTATGGTTTTTTAAAATGTTGAAAAAAAATTACTAAGTCTGATAAAGAAAATAGATGGATAAAAATGGATACACAAAATCCATTGTTTAAATATTTATTCAGAATAATTTAATAGTATTAAATTTAATACAGTAGAATCCATTTACTAACGCAATCAATGGAGGAAAAAAATGAAAATATTGATTAACATGTTTAAGGCTTTGCAAACAAAGTGGCTTGATATACCTTGTGAAAAATCAATGTTTGAGAGCTATAGAGAAAGCAGTAATTCCTTCTCGACTGTAGCGAGAAGTTAGTTTGAATAATAACTATTATCGTCTGTTGATGAGAATTATAAAATGATGGCAAATTGTATATATAAGAGGTAGCAACTTGTTCTAAATGGTTCGCTAACGCACAATTGAGTTACATGCAGAGATAGTGATAGAAATTTTTTTATTGATAAACATAAAGTAATGTACCTAAGTAATCTTATTGCTGCAAGTGTATTAAAAAAGACCTGTCAGCAGGATTGTTGAGTTTTAACTAGTGTTGAGCATTCCGATACCGCAAGTATCGGGTATCGGCCGATACTTGCGGTATCGGAATTCCGATACCGAGATCCGATACTTTTGTGGTATCGGGAATCGGAATCGGAAGTTCCCAGTGTATGGTTCCCAGGGTCTGAAGGAGAGGAAACTCTCCTTCAGGCCCTGGGATCCATATCCATGTAAAAAATAAAGAACTAAAATAAAAAATAGGGATATACTCACCCTCTGACGTGCCCTGGTAGTAACCGGCAGCCTGCTTTGCTTAAAATGAGCGCGTTCAGCACCTTCCATGACGTCACGGCTTCTGATTGGTCGCGTGCCGCTCATGTGACCGCCACGCGACCAATCACAAGCCGTGACGTCATTCTCAGGTCCTAAATTCCTAATTCTAGGAATTTAGGACCTGAGAATGATGTCACGGCTTGTGATTGGTCGCGTGGCGGTCACATGAGCGGCACACGACCAATCAGAAGCCGTGACGTCATGGAAGGCCCTAAACGCGCTCATTTTAAGCAAAGAAGGCTGCCGGTTAACAGCGGTGAGGTGCAGGGGCCTCCGGAGAGGTGAGTATATCAATATTTTTTATTTTAATTCTTTATTTTACACATTAATATGGATCCCAGGGCCTGAAGGAGAGTTTCCTCTCCTTCAGACCCTGGGAACCATCAGGATACCTTCCGATACTTGGTGTCCCATTGACTTGTATTGGTATCGGGTATCGGTATCGGCGATATCCGATACTTTTCGGGTATCGACCGATACTATCCGATACCGATACTTTCAAGTATCGGACAGTAGCGCTCAACACTACTTTTAACAAAAAACATCCGTAATGGCAAGCTGAAAATGATTAAAGTGATACCTTTATTTGAAGAATTCTTTTTTGTCATTCAAATGTAATCAGCCATGGAAGTGTTACTGTAATGACTTGGAACTGCAAAGGGGAAAAATGTTGCACTTGGTCTTCATGTGCCTGCCTGTGTATCATATGTACCCCCCACCTGCCTCTGGTCTATTACTGACATGTCACTGCTTTTTCCTGACCTACTATCCCTAGCCAAAATTTGAAGCAGGCGGCATAATTTCAAGTGTGAAGTAACTTCAAAATTACATACTCAGCCAGCGGAGGCAGGTCAAGAAAAAGGAGTGCCCTGTCAGTTATAGAAAGGAAACAGGTGGGGGTATGGATAATACTTAAAAAGACAGGAGAGGATAAAGTGCAATGTCTAGTCCATTGGATTTCTACCTCAACTGCACAAAAATTTCATAGCTGATTACAGAAGAACAACACAATTTAGCTTTTCCAAAAATATATTATTTTAATCAGCTTTAAAGCACCTGTTTTTAGTTAAGAGTCCAAAATCCTACTGACAGAGCCTTTTTGAATGTAAATATACTAGAAATTATCAAACAGGGGTGGTCTGGTCCAAGGGGTGTCACTCTTTTTGGCCCGGCACCTCCCATCTGCTTGTGGATGCTTTCCTCCTGCTTGCTTTGGGTGGATGACGCATTCATACAGTCTGTTCGGCACTGTGCTCTTGCACAGGCATTCTATGTGCCCTGTTGAGGGCAGAGCAAAGTACTGCAGTGTACAGGAGCCTGAAAACGTCAAAAAGCCCCGGCACCTGTGCACTGCAGTACTTTGCTCTGTCCTCAACAGGGCAGATAAGTACACCTGTGCAGGAGCACGGTTCTGAGTAGACTGTGTGGATTATGCGGCAAAGTGTCATCCACACAAAGCAAGCAGGAGGGCGGCATCGCAAGAAGAAGGGAGGTGCCAAACCAAGAAGAGGGACACCCCTCAGACTGGACCGCCCCACAGGTGAGTATAATAAAAGTTATTTTTCTTGCAGGTCGGGTTGGGGTATTATATACATCATTATAGAATGCTGTATATTAGCCCTGAAATGTGTTGGCCATATCTTATATCAGCCAAAACTGGCGACAAGTTCCCTTTAAGCATCTATAAATTACTTGAAAGGCTACATCTTGCATGTGGGATCCACTTATGGGACACTTGTTCTAAAAAAGATACTGGAAAGCTAGAGTCAGCTGAAAAGTGGGTTACTAGATCATTACATGTGATGAAAGAGCACTTTTATAATGAGAGGTTAAAATAGTTGGGATTGCTTAGCTTACTTTAAAATAGTTGTATAGGTAATCTCATTTACATGTATAAATACATGTGTGGTCTATGCAAAGAACTGTCAGATGGTTTATATCCCTCATCATTAGAATTGTCAGACTGTGGAATGTCCTACTGCAAGAGGTATTAATGCCAAATAATGTATCAGCAGATCTGGCAAAATTGCAGTTCGTTAACAAGTTATTATCCTCAAACTGGATATCTCTTATTGTGCTCTGGGGTCTCTTCAAATCCCAGAGCATAATAAGTGGAAGAAGTAAAATTTTAATAAAAATACTTATGTTTACCTTACCGCTCATATCTCTGACTCCTCTGATCCTCACCATCACCCGTCTGGTCCTCACCACATTTTCTTAGCACTCCATTGGTCTCTACACATGAGGCCAGGACTTTCGACTCTGATGAGGTCCTTAACAGTTCTGCGTCAGCGTTTGTAATGTTATGAAGTCATAACATATGCCCTGACTTTGTACGCGCATGAGCAGACCTGTTCTGAGCCTAATCAAAGCTGGATATACTAGGCTAGCATGCAGAGGCCTGAGTATTCTGTGCTCTTGTTGGTGATAATAATATGCAATGAGGACCGGGATGAGTTCTGTTGAGGAGAGAAGGGGCCAGATTGGTGAGCAGTAAGATGAGTATAAGATTTTTTTTGTCTTTTATTTTTTTGATGGCTATTCATGGCTCAGCAAAATGATAGTCAAAGGCTGCCATTCTGTTGAATCAGAGCATTTTGATGAATGCTAATATTTGTGAAATTTTAGCAGAATTCAATTCCACTTGAATATGTTAGCTGATCTCTAAGACCAACATATGAATAAGGCCCAGATCCTTTCTTTACAACAAATAGCATAGTAGGTTATACCTGTACATTATCAATCAATAGATAATGTATAATTAATTGAGAAAAAATAAATTTGATATAACTATATAACTACAAATATGTTTATATTTTCTTAAACTCATCTAAAATCACATTTGATATAATTTTAATGGAACATTTTAATTTTTACCAAAAATTTCCAAACAGTGACAAAAATGTCCTAGTGTTTTTTTATTCTAAAATACAATTGAACAACATTTACATATTAGAATTCTATCAGAATTGATAATTTTAGAAACATGTTATTATTTTATTACAATGCTTCAAGAATATAATTTATTATTAAAATGTTGTCGTATAGATGTAATTATCTATATACTGAAATACAATTATTTTCTCTAGAGAAATATTTTCTATCAATATGCAAATATATTGTGTTGAAAATATATATAATCAGAGCTGTGATTGATAGCTTTGCTACAAGTAAAGATAATATTTATGCCATTATTTATCACCGCCTATGTAAATTGCTATCAAAGTTCACTTGCTTGCAAACAGAGAATTTACAATGTATAACAAAACCAGATCGGGGGCTTAAAGGCAAAGATAAAAAATCATCTTTAAAGCTCATGAAAAAAATTGGACTCATTTGACTTCAAGAACGACATTTCCCTAAAGAAATATTTCATTTGCTGTGCACTGTTTGTAATCTGTGCATGTTTCTGAGATGATCTTTCAACACTGTCAATTCTTGTAACTGATAAAATCTATGTCTTTGTTGATTTTTAAAAGATGAATAAAGAAGACGCCCGTATAGTTGCTTTGAAAATGTCACACGTTCTTGATTTTAGTGTGTAAATGTTGTTCATAAACTGTACAGGTAGGAAAAAAGAAATATTAGGTGCTTCAATATATAAATATGCAACAGTCTAAGGGTTACTTGGCAGGAAAAACACATACATGCATATTTGACACATTTTCTACTTGTATTTTTTATACGTATTTTATTTGCATTTTTTCCCCATGCGTAGGAATGAGTTAAAAACACTGCAAAGACACTGAAAGATTTTACATCCTGCAGATTTGAAACTTCTTCAAACCTGTGCATGAAATTTCAGGAGTCTTATTCACTTTGCTGGTACTAGAGAATGCTCCAGTTTTTGTGACAAAACCGCGCGTAAGAAAAGACACAATACTTAATGTGTTCACGTTCCTCAATACATTTTTTCTACAAAAAAAATATTCACCTATTTACAAATTCTAACATTCTAAACAAATTAAAATGAAATAATGTGATAAAATGAACACTACACCGATAAAGCAGGCGCGATCTTAAAAATATCTAAAAAAGCAAATAAAATAAATCATTAAGCCTAATAATTTATGTTGAGATCAAAAGATTTCAGTGACTATAATTGTTGTATTCAACGTGCTTTTTCTTGTTTTAGAAAATTTGCCCTATTGCCTTCCACAAAAGGGCTGTTTGCAAACAGTAAAACTTTTGATTTTATATTTTATTTTTATTAGCAGATTTTAAAAAATAAGCATAATTTTATATATAAAAGTATCATAAGATGTAATTTGTTCTTTTCAATATCCTTGTCATGGCTTACAGAGGTGAACAGAAAATATTTTAAGTAGTGATGAGTCAAGGGAGGAACTGAACAAGAGTCACAGAAGAATGCTTCAAAAGATTGCCGTAATTTGTAATTTTTAGTATCTATTGTTCATACAGCAATAGCTACAGGAGTAAATAGTGCCACGTTTCGGGTATAGAACCGTTCATCAGGCATGTGATAATGGATCAATGGAAAAGTACCATATGAGATATAGAGTCAGTAGCTGGCTTTCCAAACGTAAGATAAGTAAACACTCCCTTATATGTAAAATTTGCTTTTTTTATCCAAAGAATTGAGTCAACCCATAGGAAAATGTCAGAAAACATTAAACTGCTATGTGTCCATCCTGAAAAAAAAAATAAGCTGTCAAAAATACTTCTCTATAAACGTCTTCAAGATTCGCAATAAAAATATAATAAGCTATCTAAAAAAAAATGTATGAGATATTTGATATTTGAGCAGGATCCCCAAGCAGGCATTTCTTAAGTCATAAAATAGTGATAAATTTCTTTTATTACATTTTTCTCTGTGCTCAATTATCACTAAAGAGTGAAAAATGTTTCTTGTACCTCTTGGTCTCCTTGTAGTCACTGCTGTTGACTAAGCCACACTCTAACTTGGGATGCAACATACATTAATAGCTTGTGTTTAATGCCATGTGATGTGACCTAATCAACAATTGTGACACCCACAAGAAGACCTAGAGGTATAATTAAAAGATCAGCTGTTTGGGGACTCAGTAGATTAATCGAACCTGCCTGAATCAAATTTTGGGAGATTTGCTCATCTCTAATATTGAGTCTTCCAACTGATCCTACCAAAATAATAGATTTCTCTGAACTTTAAATTACAATACAATTACAATAGTGTTACCATAGTTAGGTTATTAGTATTATACTACTATTATATAGTCTTTTGAATTGTTCATACATGAATAACACTTGAATAAAGCTTGATAAATTGTTGTGCTTCATCTTACTGGTGTCTATTTTATCAAATTATTAAACTTTAACTTAATTTTGTCCAGTTTACCCTTTGGGTATATATCTAAAGGGAGATGAATCAGGATGAAAATGTCAGTTTTTTTAACATGAAGAAATGGAATAAAGAAGAGTATATTAAATATAAAAATGCAAATATATTTACCTTTGTTTGAATTTGGTTGAGAACTCAAATTCTCAAGAAACAAAGTCAATGCAAAAAGACCAAAATTCTTCACTGGCTGCAATTACTATCACAACAATAGGGTGGCCA
Organism: Ranitomeya variabilis; assembly: GCF_051348905.1. NCBI lineage: Eukaryota > Metazoa > Chordata > Amphibia > Anura > Dendrobatidae > Ranitomeya > Ranitomeya variabilis. Next base: position 528,363,142 of record NC_135237.1, on the reverse strand, counting down.
CACATAGACACATAGCATACATATTTATGTCGATTCAAAAACTACTGTATTTATTTTGTAGCAGCGACATTCTAGATTTCTGTTTATAGCTGTGTTGTCTTTTTTCATAAGAACAAATTTTCAAGCGTAGTTGTCACAAGACAGAAGGTTGAAGCATAATTGCATGCTTTGATGACTCTAATCGAGAACTTCAGAGTAAGGAGAATAATAAGTAATACCTCCTTACTGTTGCTGCAGAATAATTAATTTCACAATAGTATTAAAAATGTTTGCTTTACTTTTTAGAATATTTTGCAGCTGCAGTGTATTCTAGCCCTGATTGCCCTGAGGAAGTAAAGAATTGATCTTTTGTCTCAACAAACTTTTCTGAAAGTTAAATAGAAAAATTATGTTAATGTTTTGTAGGTACCATATTAATTTAAGTGTCATTGGAAACTAAAAAAAATACGTTACGGGACATGAGGTATAATAGTTTATTTGCCATCCATATTTTATTAGCCATGATTATTCGAAGGATATCTTGTAGGAGGAGCTTAAAAAATAAAATGCAGCTATAGTTGCTATTTAGTGGAGTGTGGACAAAAGTTAATTGTGAGCTAGAAATGTTGTTGTACTGTAACTGTGACCTGCACCAGGGCTCTACTGTATTTTTAACTTGGCGAACAAGGGTAACAGCCAGGGATGAAACATCGTTGTGCTAAGATAGGGGCTTTAGAATGCAAAACAAAGTTATCAGACTCTGCCTATCTCTTATCTGGTCTCAACACCAACTTTCCTTTAACCAATGACATAGAAAGGTTTTCAGAACAAATGCCTTAGATATGTTTGTACAAGATTTGGAAATCTAAAAACAATGTAAGGGTTTTTATTTTTTTAGAACAGCTGAAGTATAATGGCTAGAAGGTTGGAGGAGTGTTTAAGCTAGGGATTGGGGGGGAGGGTATTCAATTTATAGGAGGGGAAGATAGTGCAGATAGAGACCTGGGCACAAATAAGGAAGTTGGGGGTGGTGGTGGCATGGGAGGTGGGGTTAGAACAGTTAATAATTTAAGAAAGAATAGAGGTACAGAGAGGAACATCAAGTGCATGTATACTAATGCCAGAAGCCTCGCCAACAAAATGGACAAATTAGAAGTAATGTTGTTAGAGCATAATTATGACATGGTGGGGATATCTGAAACATGGCTGGATGAAAGCCATGACTGGGCTGTTAACTTGCAGGGCTATAGCCTGTTCAAAAATGACCATACAGATAAGCGAGGGGGTGGGGTGTGTCTATATGTAAAATCGTCCTTAAAACCCATCCTGCGTGATAATATAGGTGAATTTAATGAAAATGTAGAGTCCCTGTGGGTGGAGATAAGGGGAAGGGGAAAAATAATAAATTACTGATAGGGGTTTGTTATAAATCTCCAAAAATAATGGAAGCAATGGAGAATATCCTTGTAAAGCAAATAGATGAATCTGCGACTCAAGGAGAAGTCATTATTATGGGGGACTTCAACTACCCTGAAATAGATTGGGGAACAGAAACCTGCAGTTCCAGCAAAGGTAATCAGTTTTTGACAACTATGAGAGACAATTACCTTTCACAAGTGGTTCAGGACCCAACAAGAAGGGGGGCACTGCTAGACCTAATATTAACCAACAGGCCAGACTGCATATCAAATATAAGAGTTGGGGGTCTTTCATGTATCCTTTAATAAGATGTGTAGTAGAGGGGTGACAAGTAGGGTTGAGTCAAATGGATCGGACATTGTCAAAAATCGCCGACTTTCAGCAAAGTCGGGTTTCATGAAACCCGACCCGATCCCACTGTGGGATCGGCCATGCGGTCGGCGATCTTCGCGCCAAAGTCGCGTTTCATGTGACGCTTTCCCCGCCATTTTTCAGCCAATGAAGGAGTGTGGGCAGCGTGATGACATAGCTTCCGGCTTGCTTTCTGCGGCATCACAGGGGGTAAAACCGCCATATTACCATTTGGGAAGTAGCGATTTCCACAGTCCAACACAACCTTTGCTGTGCATGGAGGAGAGAGAGAGAGAGAGAGAGAGAGAGAGAGACTTTTTTCCCCAATTGACTTACATCGGGTTTCATGTTTCGGCCGATCCCCAACTTTGCACGGTAATCGGACGATTTGACTCGACTCGACTTTTGACAAAGTCAGGTTTCGCAAAACCCGACTCGATCCTAAAAAAGTTAAAGTCACTCAACATTAGTGACAAGGACACTAAACTTCAGGAGGGCAAATTTCCAATGGATGAGAGAGGATCTTGGTGCAATTAACTGGGACGATATCCTGAGACATAAAAATACACAAAGAAAATGGGAGACGTTTATTAGCATCCTGGATAGGACCTGTGCACAGTATATACCGTATGGGAATAAACATACTGGAAATAGGAGGAAACCAATATGGCTAAATAGAGCTGTAAGGGGCGCAATAAGTGACAAAAGAAAGCATTTAGAGAATTAAAGGAAGTAGGTAGTGAGGAGGCATTAAATAAATCCAAAAAATTAAATCAACTCTGTAAAAAGCAAATCAAGGCAGCAAAGATTGAGACAGAGAGACTCATTGCCAGAGAGAGTAAAAATAATCCCAAAATATTATTTAACTACATAAATAGTAAGAAATTAAAAAATGATAGTGTTGGCCCCCTTAAAAATAGTCTGGGTGAAATGGTGGATGAGGATGAGGAAAAAGCCAATATGCTAAATGACTTTTTTCATCAGTATTTACAAAAGAAAATCCCATGGCAGACAAAATGACTAGTGATAAAAATTTCCAATTAAATGTCACCTGCTTAACCCAGCAGGAAGTACGGCGGCGTCTAAAAATCACTAAAATTGACAAATCTCCGGGCCCGGATGAGATACACCCTCAAGTACTGCAGGAATTAAGTACAGTCATTGATAGACCATTATTTTTAATCTTTAACCCCTTAGTGACAGAGCCAATTTGGTACTTAATGACCGAGCCAATTTTTACAATTCTGACCAGTGTCACTTTAAGAGGTTATAACTCTGGAACGCTTTATCGGATCCCACTGATTCTGAGATTGTTTTTTCGTGACATACTGTACTTCAAGTTAGTGGTAACATTTCTTCGATATTACGTGCGATTATTTATGAAAAAAATGGAAATATGGCGAAAATTTTTAAAATTTTGCAATTTTCAAACTTTGTATTTTTATGCCCTTAAATCAGAGAGATATGTCACAAAAAATAGTTAATAAATAACATTTCCCACATGTCTACTTTACATTAGCACAATTTTGGAAACAATTTTTTTTTTTGTTAGGGAGTTATAAGGGTTAAAAGTTGACCAGCAATTTCTCATTTTTACAACACCATTTTTTTTTAGAGACCACATCTCATTTGAAGTCATTTTGAGGGGTCTATATGATAGAAAATAACCAAGTGTGACACCATTCTAAAAACTGCACCCCTCAAGCTGCTCAAAACCACATTCAAGAAGTTTATTAACCCTTTACGTACTTCACAGGAACTGAAACAATGTGGAAGAAAAAAATGAACATTTAACTTTTTTTTGCAAACATTTTACTTCAGAACCATTTTTTTTAATTTTCACAAGTGTAAAAACAGAAATTTAACCACAAATTTTGTTGTGCAATTTTTCCTGACTACGCCGATACCCCATATGTGGAGGTAAACCACTGTTTGGGTGCACCGCAGAGCTTGGAAGTGAAGGAGCACCGTTTGACTGTTTCAATGCAGAATTGGCTGGAATTGAGATCAGACGCCATGTCGCGTTTCGGGAGCCCCTAATGTGCCTAAACAATGGAAACCCCCCACAAGTGATACCATTTTGGAAACTAGACCCCTTAAGGAACTTATCTAGATATTCGGTGAGCACTTTGAACCCCCAAGTGCTTCACAGAAGTTTATAACGTAAAGCCGTGAAAATAAAAAATCGCATTTTTTCTACAAAAATGATTTTTTGCCCCCAAATTTTTATTTTCACAAGGGTAACAGGAGAAATTAGACCACAAAAGTTGTTGTGCAATTTCTCCTGAGTACGTCAATACCCCATATGTGGGGGTAAACCACTGTTTGGGCGCACCGCAGAGCTTGGAAGAGAAGGAGTGTCGTTTTACTTTTTCAATGTAGAATTGGCTGGAATTGAGATCGGACGCCATGTCACGTTTGGAGAGCCGCTGATGTGCCTAAACAGTGGATACCCCCCACAAATGACACCATTTTGGAAACTAGACCCCTTAAGGAACTTATCTAGATGTGTGGTGAGCAATTTAAACCCCCAGGTGCTTCACAGAAGTTTATAACGTAGAGCCGTGAAAATAAAAAAATCGCATTTTTTCTACAAAAATGATCTTTTTGCCTCCAAATTTTTATTTTACCAAGGGTAACAGGAGAAAATGGACACCAGAAGTTGTTGTACAATTTGTCTTGAGTACACCGACACCCCGTATGTGGGGGTAAACCACTGTTTGGGTGCATGGCTGAGCTCGGAAGCAAAGGAGCGCCATTTGACTTTTCAATGCAAAATTGACTGGAATTGAGATCGGACGCCATGTCGCGTTTGGAGAGCCCCTGATGTGCCTAAACAGTAGAAACCCCCCAAAAGTGACCCCATTTTGGAAACTAGACCCCCCATGGAACTTATCTAGATGTGTAGTGAGAACTTTGAATGCCCAAGTGCATCACAGAAGTTTATAATGCAGAGTCGTGAAAATAAAAAATATTTTTTTTTTAACAATAAAGATTTTTTAGCCCCCAAGTTTTTATTTTCACAAGGGTAACAAGAGAAATTGGACCCCAAAAGTTGTTGTCCAATTTGTCCTGAGTATGCTAGTACCCCATATGTGGGGGTAAACCACTGCTTGGGCGCACGGCAGAGCTCAGAAGGGAAGGAGCGCCATTTTGGAATGCAGACTTTGATAGAATTGTCTGCGGGCGTTATGTTGCGTTTGCAGACCCCTAATGTACCTAAACAGTAGAAACTCCCAACAAGTGACCCCATTTTGGAAAATAGACCCCCCAAGGAACTTATATAGATATGTGGTGAGAACTTTGAATGCCCAAGTGCTTCACAGAAGTTTATAATGCATAGTAGTGAAAATAAAAAATACTTTTTTTTCCCACAAAAAAGATTTTTTTAGCCCCCAAATTTTTATTTTCACAAGGGTAACAAGAGAAATTGGACCCCAAAAGTTGTTGTCCAATTTGTTCTGAGTATGCTGGTACCCAATATGTGGGGGTAAACCACTGTTTGGGCGCACGGCAGAGCTCGGAAGAGAAGGAGCGCCATTTTGGAATTCAGACTTTGATAGAATTGTGTGTGGGTGTTATGTTGCGTTTGCAGAGCCCCTGATGTACCTAAACAGTAGAAACCCCCCACAAGTGACCAAATTTTGGAAACTAGACCCCCTAAGGAACTTATCTAGATATGTGGTGAGAACTTTGAATGCTCAAGTGCTTCACAGAAGTTTATAATGCATAGTAGTGAAAATAAAAAAATATTTTTTTTTCCCACAAAAAAGATTTTTAGCCCCCAAGTTTTTATTTTCACAAGGGTAACAGGAGAAATTGGACCCCAAAAGTTGTTGTCCAATTTATCCCGAGTACGCTGATGCCCCATATGTGGGGGTAAACCACTGTTTGGGCGCACGGCAGAGCTCAGAAGGGAGGGAGCACCATTTGACTTTTTTAGCGCAAAATTGGCTGTCGTGTTTGGAGACCCCCCTGATGTACCTAAACAGTGGAAACCCCCAAATTATAACTCCAACCCTAACTCCAACACACCCCTAACCCTAATCTTAACCTGATCCATAATCCTAATCACAACCCTAACGATAATCACAACCCTAACCCCAAAACAGCCCTAATCTCAACCCTAACCATAACCCTAATCAAAACCCTAAATCCAACACACCCCTAACCCTAATCCCAAACGTAACCCTAATCCCAACCCTAATCCAAACCCTAATCCCAACTATAACCCTAACTTTAGCCCCAACCCTAACCCTAACTTTAGCCCCAACCCTAACCATAACTTTAGCCCCGTCGTCACAAAAAAAGTTCAATGTAACCTTTTTTTTGTACGTCGCGTCCGCCATTTCCACGCATGCGTGGCTGTAACTCTGCCCCCTCCTCCCCAGGACATAGACTGGGCAGCGGATGCGTTGAAAAACTGCATCCGCTGCCCACGTTGTGCACAATTTTCACAACGTGCGTCGGTACGTCGGGCCGACGCATTGCGACCGCCCCGTACCGACGCAAGTGTGATAGAAGCCTAAGGCTACTTTCACACTAGCGTCGTACTCGGCCCATCGCAGTGTGCCGGGCCGACGTACCGACGCTAGCGTTGTAAGCGCCGCACAACGGGTGCAGCGGATGCTGTTTTTTCAACGCATCCGCTGCCCCATTGTGAGGGGAGGCGGGGGCGGAGTTCCGGCCGCGCATGCGCGGTGGGAAATGGCGGACACGTCGCACAAAAAAGTTACATGTAGCTTTTTTTGTGCCGACGGTCCGCCAAAGCACGACGCATCCGTCGCACGACGGATGCGACATGTGGCAATCCGTCGCAATGCGTCGCTAATGCAAGCCAATGGAGAAAAAACGCATCCTGCAAGCACTTTTGCAGGATGTGTTTTTTCTCCGACGCATTGCGACGGAAGCCAAAAAACGCTAGTGTGAAAGTAGCCTAACCCTAACCCTAGCCCTAACCCTAACCCTAAATTTAGCCCCAACCCTAACCCTAGCCCTAGCCCTAAACCTAACCCTAACCCTAACCCTAACCCTAACTCTAACCCTAACTCTAACCCTAACCCTAACCCTAACCCTAACTCTAACCCTAACCCTAACCCTAACCCTAATTTTAGCCCCAACTCGTCTTCTCCTGCCGGCCGGCAGATGGCAGCAGATGGCGGGCGCACTGCGCATGCGCCCGCCATAAGGAAAAAGCCGGCTGGCAGGAGAAGACAGAAGAGGACCCAGGGACACCGGGTGAGTATGTTAGGGTCCCCGAATCCCCCTATTTCTCTGTCCTCTGATGTGTGATCACATCAGAGGACAGAGAAATACAGATCGCTTTTTTTTTTTTTTTTTTTTTTGCGGTCACCGGTAAACTGTTAATTACCGGCGATCGCAAAACAGGGGTCGGTGCAAACCGACCCCGATCATGTTCTTTGGGGTCACGGCTACCCCCGGCAGCCGAGACCCCAAGGATCTTCCGGGTGCCGGGCGGCGGGCGTACTGCGCGTGCGCCCGCCATTTTTTCCCGGAAAAAAGATGGCGGCGCCCATGGGGACGCACGAGGAGCACCGGGGGAGGTAGGTACGTATCGGGGGGCAATTGGGGGCCATCGGGGACCCTATTTCTCTGTCCTCCGATGTGCGATCACATCGGAGGACAGAGAAATTAAAAGGCACATCGCGTTTTTTTTTTTTGTTGCGACCGCCGGTAAACGGTTAATTACCAGCGATCGCAACTCGGGGGTCGGTAAAAAACCCCCGAATCATGTTCTCTGGGGTCTCGGCTACCCTCGGCAACCGAGACCCCAGAGAAAATCCGACTCTGGGGGGCGCTATTCACTTTTTCCACAGCGCCGTTAATTAACGGCGCTGTGGTTTAAGTACCCTTAGCGGCCGCCGTTAAAAGGCGTATAGGCGGTCGTTAAGGGGTTAAAGACTCCATAATAACAGCGTCTGTACCACAGGACTGGCGTATAGCAAATGTGGTGCCAATATTCAAAAAGGGGACAAAAACTGAACTCGGTAATTATAGGCCAGTAATCTTAACCTCTACTGTGGGTAAAATCCTGGAGGGCTGTCTAAGGGATGCTATATTGGAGTATCTGAAGAGGAATAACCTCATGACCCAGTATCAGCACGGGTTTACTAGGGACCGTTCATGTCAGACTAATTTGATCAGCTTCTATGAAGAGGTAAGTTCCGGACTGGACCAAGGGAGCCCAGTGGATGTAGTGTATATGGACTTTTCAAAAGCTTCTGATACGGTGCCACACAAAAGGTTGTTACATAAAATGAGAATAATGGGGATAGGGTAAAATATTTGTAAGTGGATTGAGAGCTGGCTCAGGGATAGGGAACAAAGGGTGGTTGTTAATGGAGCACACTCGGACTGGGTCGCGGTTAGCAGTGGGGTACCACAGGGGTCAGTATTGGGCCCTCTTCTTTTTAACATATTTATTAATGACCTTGTAGGGGGCATTCAGAGTAGAATTTCAATATTTGCAGATGACACTAAACTCTGCAGGGTAATCAATACAGGGGAGGACAATTTTATATTACAGGATGATTTATGTAAACTAGAAGCTTGGGCTGATAAATGGCAATTGAGCTTTAATGGGGATAAATGTAAGGTCATGCACTTGGGTAGAAGTAATAAGATGTATAACTATGTGCTTAATTCTAAAACTCTGGGCAAAACCGTCAATGAAAAAGACCTGGGTGTATGGTTGGATGAAAAACTCATATTCAGTGGCCAGTGTCAGGCAGCTGCTACAGAGGCAAATAAAATAATGGGATGCATTAAAAGAGGCATAGATGCTCATGAGAAGAACATAATTTTACCTCTATACAACTCACTAGATTGACCACACTTAGAATACTGTGCACAGTTCTGGTCTCCGGTGTATAAGGAAGACATAGCTGAACTGGAGCGGGTGCAGAGAAGAGCGACCGAGGTTATTAGAGGACTGGGGTGTCTGCAATACCAAGATAGGTTATTACACTTGGGGCTATTTAGTTTGGAAAAATGAAGGCTAAGGGGTGATCTTATGTTAATGTATAAATATATGAGGGGACAGTACAAAGACCTTTCTGATGATCTTTTTAATCATAGACCAGTGACAGGGACAAGGGGGCATCCTCTATGTCTGGAGGAAAGAAGGTTTAAGCATAATAACAGACGCGGATTCTTTACTGTAAGAGCAGTGAGACTATGGAACTCTCTGCCGTATGATGTTGTAATGAGTGATTCATTACTTAAATTTAAGAGGGGACTGGATACCTTTCTGGAAAAGTATAATGTTACAGGGTATATACACTAGATTCCTTGATAGGGCTTTGATCCAGGGAACTAGTCTGATTGCCGTATGTGGAGTCGGGAAGGAATTTTTTTCCCCAAGGTGGAGCTTAGTCTTTGCCACATGTTTTTTTTTGCCTTCCTCTGGATCAACATGTTAGGGCATGTTAGGTTAGGCTATGGGTTGAACTAGATGGACTTAAAGTCTTCCTTCAACCTTAATAACTATATAATGGTTAGCTGTGAAATGTGTGATGTTGTAACTTAACCATGTAAATAATGATTTTAATTATTCTGTTCGTGTATGATATTGCTTAAGATATATTCACTAGGTACATATGACTCTGTATTATCTTTAAATTCAGAAACATATATTTACATTTACCTTTTGCCAGTACTCTCCTTAAATTACACACATGATTTTGCAGAATAATTAAGCTCATACACCTTGCCTAGCAGCCTTCCTAGCAAGATATGTAATTATTAGCAGTAATATATATAGATAGAATGTATTCAGAGACAGACTTAACATTTTCTCAATTTATCATATACTTTTGAACTAAAGTGGATAAAACTGTCTTTATGTGTCCATGTCATCTATTTTCATTAAGAATTAATTTGAGACAATTTCTAAATTGAAAAATTAAAAGAATTCAGAAAAATGCAAAATTCAAAAGAAAAAGTTAGCATCCAGTGCCACTATGTGTCCCACAGGTTTCAGCAAAACCACTTCCACCGCTGAGTTGGAGGAGCAAATTGAGGCTACTCCTGGTGCTGTAACACTTGCTCTCACTTCTCCTGATGTTACTGTATCCTGTTTAACTGCAACCCCAAACAAAAGACTTACTGAAGAAATCCTGGTCCAAGCCATTGAACATGATTTGGAATCAAGCATAACCATGGACCTACAGTCTTCACCAGCAGCACAAACCCAAAGCTTGCGAAGACGGCCAAGAAATTCTGTACAGATAGAAAGAGCTAAAGAACTTGCAGGTGTTACTCATAGAGGTATCTATACTATTTTATTTGTGACCCTTTGAAAGCCATTGATTAAGGCCATGGTCACTTATGTTTGTCATATCATGGCTAAAAGTACCAAATTTGTTTTTCCTTTAAATCAACCCATTTCGAAAAATATATTTAAAAAAAATATATAAATTATTTTTATAGTTAAAACTCACCCCCAGGAACTAAAAGGGGTTAAAGAAGCTAAAAAGTAAATTAAACAAACAATCTAACTCCAAAAATTGATCCAAATATGTCATAGCATGAAATGACAATACAATCATTGACAATGGCCATAAAAATGAATTTATTTATGGTTGATTTTTCATCAAGTTCTGTTCAGGAAGAAATGTTAACATGTTTTCTTCCTTTTTGAATTATGCTGAATATCTTATTTAATGAATATTCTCTTAATTTTTCTTATATTTTCTTTAAACGCCTGGGATAATCTAAAATAATCGAAATGCTTAATGTGCAGGTAAAACATTGGCATACTGTTTTCAAAAGCATCAATATATATATTTTGGGATGCAGCCAAACTATCAAGATTGTTTAAAAATACTGACCAAATCCCATAATTAGGTTTGATAACAAATTTAGTAAATTTTACTTTCATCTTTCTTTATTTTAAATTTTCTCTCTGATGATTTTTTTGTAGTATGGAAAAAAAAATCAATTTTTTAAAGAATGAATGAATTAATTTGAAATTAATTTCAGAATACCACAAATTTTTTTTCTACGTTTTTTAAAATATTGCAAAATTACAATGTAAAAATGTACCTGCTTTTAGTAATGTTTTTTTTTCTAGATATAGCTTCTTCCCCTCTTGACCAAAAAGATCAACTAAGAATTTCAGTTATTATTAATCAATCATGTCATTTGCATTGTAACTGCATATTGGACTCTTAGCCATTATATGGGATAAAACAACTAATTTAACGATTGTTAAGATACCAAAGTAAACTGCTGATAAGTTAATTTTAAATTGTCAGAAGAAAATCTCCTAATATTTCCCATAGTACACATAGGATCAAGACATAAAACTGGCCATATATTAGTATCCCAAATATAACTGTAAGCAATCAGTGATAATTATGTATTTTTCTTGGGATATTAAAATTTATGTTTTTTTGTTTCATGACAGCCATTTTGAAAAAGTTAGAGAACTACAATGAACTGCCACCACAGTAGTAATAATAATGCATGAAGTTGTGCCATAAGCTAAAAAAACCCTAAATAAATGAACGGAAAGAGGAACTTGTATCTATTAAGCTCCATACACCCATAATAGAAAAATGAGCAATACGATATCTGTAAATTTTTAGAAAAAAAAAATATCTTTATTGACACCAAAGACATGCAGAGATTATATAAAAACACATAAAATGAAAAACAAAGTATATAATTGTTAGGCAGCAGAGCACAGTAGCCATGTCAAAATAGAACAGGCTAGAGGTGCAAAACAATCTATCACAGGAAATAGGTACAGGTATATAAATACTATAATTGTAATGAGACTTCTGAAAGGCACAAAACAGTACTATATAGATAGTTAATTCATCATGAAAATAATCAAGATAGAACAAAATATTGTAATTAATATACATAGAAGTGCATTGTGAATATGTCAAATTAATAAGGCAGTAGCATATTAGAAATAACATATTATGGCATAACTGATCGAATGGCACAGTACAAAATAGGAAAATGAACATCCATACTACCAATGTATCACTCACAATGTGGACCTGTGAAGAAGAGAGAGTCATGGACCTCACGCGTTACTCCACGATCATGTGATTTCCTCAGGGATAAAAAAGTGACAATAGTAAGCTCAGCTATATTGTTTTTTGTTAAGACAAACAATATATATGACAAATTGTAATTTTGTCAGCAGGTTGTGATAGAATCTATTGTGGACAAAGCATAAAATGTCAATATCTCATAATTACTAAACTTTTATGTTAGCTCTAATTTTTGAGTTAAGAATATCTGCACATTTTTAGTCATTAGGTGCATTTGTTTCATTCCATGAGCAATAGCACTAGGAAAAAAAATTCTAGAATTGCCTAAGATGACATAAACATGTTTGTGTTCTGGACTTATATTCGTGTTCTAAAACTCAGCATGACTGGAGCTCTTTATTGATAAAAAAGGAAAATTGGATGGGAGAATGGAAGCATTTTTAACCTTTTTACTTGGAATATCTTTAATCTCCTTTCCGGACAAGATTGTGACCATATTTTAAAACAGGACCGATTTGTATAATGTATATACTCTTTGTATTTTCTTTTAACTTTAACAGTATAACTATACATTTTAGAATAGAATTTACATAGTTAACAATAATGTATTATGGTAATTCATTTAAATTATGATAAATAAGTGGTAAGTGATAGTTGTCATAGTTGTCATAGTAGTAGCAGAAGTAGTAAAAGTAATGATAATGTTCTATTATTGCTAGTTAAAAATAATGTATTTTTTACTTATCTACATTGTTTAGGGTTAAGAACTATTTTAAATTTAGTTTTTAAAGCTAAAACTAGGAATAGAAAAAAATAAAAAAAGGTCACAAGAAAACTCTGTGTTGCAAAGCTGTATGATCCTTGGGCTCCTTGGACTGAAAGTATATGAAACCTGAAAATGTCAATACTTCTTTATCCCCTTCATGACCTTGGGATCTTCCGTTTTTCCGTGTTCGTTTTTTGCTCCCCTCCTTCCCAGAGCCATAACCTTTTTTATTTTTCCGTCAATTTGGCCATGTGAGGGCTTATTTCTTGCGGGACGAGATGTACTTTTGAACGACATCTTTGGTTTTACCATGTCGTGTACTAGAAAACGGGAAAAAAATTCCAAGTGCAGTGAAACTGCAAAAAAAGTGCAGTCCCACACTTGTTTTTTGTTTGGCTTTTTTGCTAGGTTCACTAAATGCTAAAACTGACCGGCCATTATGATTCTGCAGGTCAGTACGTGTTCATTGACACCTAACATGTCTAGGTTATTTTTTACCTAAGTGGTGAAAAAAAATTCCAAACTTTGCTAAAAAAATGCGCCAATTTCCGATACTCGTAGCGTCTCCATTTTTCATGATCTGGGGTTGGTTGAGGGCTCATTTTTTGATCGCCCGTTATTGCATTTTAATGCCATGTTGTGGCGACCAAAAAAATGTAATTCTGGCGTTTTGAATTTTTTTCTCGTTACGCCGTTTAGCAATCAGGTTAATGCTTTATTTAATTGATAGATCGGGCGATTCTGAACGTGGCGATACCAAATATGTGTAGGTTTGAATTTTTTTTATTGATTTATTTTGATTGGGGCGAAAGGGGGGTGATTTAAACTTTTATATTTTTTTATTTTTTTCACTTTTTTTCACTTTTTTTTAACTTTTGCCATGCTTCAGTAGCCTCTATAGGAGGCTAGAAGCAGGCACAGCACGATTGGCTCTGCTACATAGCAGCGATCTGCTGTTTGCTGCTATGTAGCAGAAAATCAGGTGTGCTGTGAGCACCGACCACAGGGTGGCGCTCACAGCTGCTGGGGATCAGTCTCAAGGACCTCTATGGTTACAATGGAGAAGCATCGCCGACCTCCGATCATGTGACGGGGTCGGCGATGCGCTCATATCCGCCCGGCCGGATGCGGTAGTTAAATGCCGCTGTCTGCGTTTGACAGCGGCATTTAACTAGTTAATAGCGGCGGGTGAATCGCGATTACACCAGCCGCTATTGCGGGCACATGTCAGCTGTTCAAAACAGCTGACATGTCCCAGCTTTGATGCGGGCTCACTGCGGAGCCCTGCATCAAAGCAGGGGAGCTGACATCGGACGTACTATCCCATCCGAGGTCAGTAAGGGGTTATAGTACTAACTAATACTACATTAAAAAAATATATAGTGAAAGTAGAAATTTTTGCTTGAAAAGGCAGAGGTATCAGGCTATGTTTCCAAGATGAACTTTTGGTGAGTTTCTTACGCTGCATATTTTTGAATAAGTGCAAGTAAACAATTTTAATGGGTGCAGAAATGATGCAAAAACTTTACAACATCAAAAACTCACCAGAAGCTCAACATGGAAAAGTAGCCTCAATGTTTCAACAATGTACTTTGTTTTTTTTTTGTTTCTTTGTTTTTTAAAATCATACTCATAAGAACGCATATATGCTGTTTGATGTCAAGTGGTCTTTGGGAAAACCTAAAATAAAGAAAAAAACAAAAAAAATAAAATCTCACAAATAATAGTAAGCTGAAAAATAATCCAATTTAAGTAGTGTAAAAAGGTGAACATCATATTTAAATGTTTGGTAGAATTAAATTAAATTAATTAATTAAATTAATCATGAGTGCAAGGCCCCCCAAACTTATCCGTTTGTAATGATAATAGCAAAATAAAAAGCAAGCAGCACTCCAAAAAATTGTCAAAAAATGGTCTTTATTAGCCCATATGGTGTGGCAGCAAATCAAGGGCTTGAGAAAGGTTGGTCATAACCAAAAATTTGCCACACCATATGGGTTTATAAGGTAAATTTTTTGGAGTGCTGCTGGCTTTTTATATTGATAGATAATAGATAGATAATAGATATAAGATAGATAATAGATAGATGATAGATAATAGATAGATGATAAATAGATAGATGATAGATAGAAAGATAGATAGATAGATAGATAGATAGATAGATAGATAGATAGAAGATAAATAGATTAATAGATTAATAGATTGATAGATAACAGAAAGATTAAAATAAAATGACTCAGCAACAGCTTCAGAGAAAAGGATGGGTGCTAGCCCACTAGTTGTAGCCCAAAAACCAGATAATATAAAAAAAAAAAAAAAAAAAAAAATGACTTGATGCTTGAGAGAGACTCTGTGGAGCCAAAGTGTTGCCTGTTGCCTTTATGGCCCATTGACAGTTTCACAGGACTTTTGATAGTTTTCCATTTTTGAGTGCCCCTTTTTTCTTTTAAATAAAGATAGATAGATAGATAGATAGATAGATAGATAAATAGATAGAATGGTAGAAGTCTCACGGGCTTTTATGAATTTTCCAATTTGTGTTCTTAGTACCTTTGTTTTGCCAAGGTGGATTACAATGATAAAATAAAAGTTTTAATATAAACCTTAAAAATGTAATGATACAATTCCCCTGTGCTATGTGCTGACTGATCCAGCAAAATTATTAATCACAGGACTAAGACAGAAATTGTGTTTATCAAGACAGAATATGTCCAAAGACTATGGCGTTAGTTCTCCTAAACTATCTACAGGGTGGGCCATGTATACGGATACACCTAAATAAAATGATAATGCTTGGTGATATCAACTTACTGCTTGTGGCACATTAATATATGGGAGGGGAAACAACTTTTCAAGATGGGTGGTGACCATGGAGGCCATTTTGAAGTCGGCCATTTTGGATCCAACTTTATTTTTTCCAGTGAGAAGAGGGTCATGTGCACACATCAAACTTATTGAGAAGTTCATTCGAAAAACAATACTGTGCTTGGTTTTAACCTAACTTATTTATTCTTTCATGAGTTATTTACAAGTTTCTCTTTGTTTACAGCCATTAACATGTCGCAGAGGCTAACACGTGAGGAGCTGATAGAAATTGTTTTGATGTCTGGTGAACGCAGTTCCCAGGTCATTGCAGCAGATTTCAATGCAAGACACACTACGCAAGAAAACTGTCACCATTCCCATGTTATTTAGGTGTATCCATAAAAATGACCAACCCAAAAATGTTTGCCTCATCACTGAACATAAGTGTAAACTGAGGGTCCTGTTCCAATTTTTGTTTTGCCCATTCTGAAAATTCAGCTCGCCAATTTGGCATCAGTCGAACATCCCTTCGGCAGTTATTAGCTACTTACAAAATACAGCATCTCAGTGAGGATAATCCAGATCAGCGTGCTGAATTTGCAGAATGGGCAAAACAAAAATTGAAATAGGACCCTCAGTTTACACAGAACATTATGTTCAGTCATGAGGAAAAACATGGAAATGGTGACAGTTTTCTTGCGTAGTGTGTCTTGCATTGAAATCTGCTGCAATGACCTGGGTACTGCATTCACCAGGCATCAACACAATTTCTATCCTCTCCTCACATGTTAACCTCTGCAACATGTCACTGGCTGTAAACAAAGAGAAACTTGTAAATAACTAATGAAAGAATAAAGTTACGTTAAAACCAAGCACACCATAGTATTTCTTATGAATTTCTCAATAAGTTTGATGTGTCACATGATCCTCTTCCCATTGGAAAAAATAAAGTTGGATCCAAAATAGCGGACTTCAAAATGGCCACCATGGTCACCACCCATCTTGAAAAGTTTTTCCCCTCCCATATACTGATGTGCCACAAACAAGAAGTTGATATCACCAACCATTCCCATTTTATTTAGGTGTATTCATATACACGGTCCATCCTGTATTTGTTATAATAATAGGAGAGACTAGTGTTGAGCATTCCGATACCGCAAGTATCGGGTATCGGCCGATACTTGCGGGTATCGGAATTCCGATACCGAGATCCGATACTTTTGTGGTATCGGGAATCGGTATCGGGATTAATATCAATGTGTAAAAGAAAGAATTAAAATAAAAAATAGGGATATACTCACCTCTCCGACGCAGCCTGGACTTTACCGCTGTAACCGGGAGCCGTTGTACCTAAAAATGCGCGCTTGAAGGGCCTTAGATGACGTCGCGATGCTCTGATTGGTCTGTAGCGGTCGCGTGACCGCTACGCGACCAATCACAAAGCAGTGACGTCACCTAAGGTCTTTCAAGCGCTTGAAAGACCTTAGGTGACGTCACTGCTTTGTGATTGGTCATGTAGCGGTCACGCGAGCGCTACACGACCAATCAGAAGCTGCGGACATCTTCTAAGGTATTTCAAGCGCTTGAAAGACCTTAGGTGACGTCACTGCTTTGTGATTGGTTGCGTAGCGGTCACGCGACCGCTACGGACCAATCAGAGCACCGTGACGTCATCTAAGGCCCTTCAAGCGCGCATTTTTAGGTACAACGGCTCCCGGTTACGGCGGTAAAGTCCAGGCTGCATCGGAGAGGTGAGTATATCCCTATTTTTTATTTTAATTCTTTCTTTTACACATTGATATGGATCCCAGGGCCTGAAGGAGAGTTTCCTCTCCTTCAGACCCTGGGAACCATACAGGATACCGTCCGATACTTGGTGTCCCATTGACTTGTATTGGTATCGGGTATCGGTATCGGATTAGATCTGATACTTTGCCGGTATCGGCCGATACTTTCCGATACCGATACTTTCAAGTATCGGACGGTATCGCTCAACACTAGGAGAGACTCATGATATAATTACACACCATATGTAAAATATTCTCGTAACAGAAGTTTATAAAGGGGCAGCTATATATTATAGCATTGCTGTAATTCACAGCTACAATTTACAACAGCTGAGATACCATTGGCTCCTTTATTTTAGTAGATCTTTATATACATTTTTCTAGATTTTCAGGAACTTGTGTTCTTTTTGGAGGATTTTTTATGTGTCATTTTATTTAGTACTCTATTTTATGTATTAACTTAATAAAAGTATTTTTTCAATCATTGCTGCTGTAATCCCTGGCTGCTGGTATATTTATGTAGTGAAGTGTCTGGCATTAAATTTTTCTATTGCGACTATTGCAATTGATTTAATAAATTAGTAAGTTTGATTTTTTTCATTTTCCTTGAAATTTGCATTGTTTCTTACTTTGTCAGTTAATTGATTCTTTTCGTTCCAATATTAATAAGCTGGTCATTAGTTTCACTATTACTACAAGCGGAAACTATCATGATTATTAATTGCTATTCAAATTAACATAATACATTAAATCACTTTGAAAATAGTTTATAATTTAAGTGATAATTAAAAATAAAGTGGCTAATCATCACCTGCCATGTATGGGGTGGGCTCGCTGCATGGACCTACTCCATTCACCAGCTTCCGAAAAGCGCCGTACATATATAGCGGATGTAATGAACGGGTTAATGATGTTTTGAGATTGAGCATTCTAATATTTAGATTTTCTTAAATTAAAATAGTTTTTCATTTATTTAACAATTAAAAATATAGTGGCTAATCAGATTAAGCTTATTTTGATATCAAAACATCATTAATCTCTTATTGACATCCACCTTATATGTACGGCACACATCGAAAGTGGGTGTATGGGTAAAAACAGTAAAAAGTAAAAAAAAAGTTTTAAAAAGTAAGAAAAAATAAAAAAACTAAGTTCCAATCACCCCTCCTTCCCCCATTGACAAAAAAATATGAAGAAAATACACATTTGTGATATCGCTGCATTCAGAAATTTTCGATCTATCAAAACATAAAAGTAGTTAACCCGATTGATAATTCTTTAACAAGCAATCAAAAAGTCATATCAATTCCAAAATGGTACTAGTAAAAACATTGTCTGACCCCACAAAAAATAAGCTATTTCACAGCTCCACCGACTCCACAGAAAGATAAAAATGTTACAAGCCTCGTAAAATGGCAACACAACCCCCAACATTTTTTGTTTGCAAACTTCTGATTTTTTTCTACACTAAAATAATTAAAAAAAGGTCTTGTTTGGTATTGCCATAATCGTACTTATGAGGAGAATCATTTTGTATGGTCACTTTTACCATAAATTGTACATCGTGAAAACGATTCCTAAAAAAATAATGTCAGAATTGTATTTTTTTTCACATTTTCACAGCATTTGGAAATTTTTTCCTGTTTTCGAGTACATTATGTGGTAAAATGTATAGTGCATGTTAAAAAAAACAATCCCTCATGTCCACATGGACATAAAAATAAAACAGCTTTGGCTCTGGGAATAAGAGAATGAAAAAACGGAAATGTAAAAGCGGAAATTTGCTGCTGCATGAAGAGGTTAAATTATTGCATATTCTAGTATTTATATTTGTTTTTTGGGAGACTACAACATTGCACTAACACTCAAGAAAGTTGAACAAGGTGTTTCAAGGTGTTTCAAATTGTTTACCCGCTACAGAAATGTATTACATATCTTCAAAATAGGTGATAAATATCATGAGAATGTGTGTCCTAAATGTCTGAAATTAATGAAGCAATATGGCTGCACGTGGCGCTGTCTCTCCACTCAGTATCCATGAGATTTATAGAGATAACTGAGCAAAGAGCTCAGATTTCTCCATCACATCCCAACCACAGTAAAATGTAAAAAGCAGACGTGAGTGGCCCTTTAGAAATCCACACTTGCTAGGTTCACTAAATGTTCCACATAGATTTGTCAAATTTGATTTGCCATGAATATCAAAATGAAAATGCCACAACATGCCCAGAAAATAAGGGGAGCATGATAAAAAGAAAAAGAGAGAGATTTGTGATATCTCCTTGATTGGCGAAACATCATTAGGCTGCTTGTTGATGCTTCAGCAGTATGTGAAATGCCAAATCAAATTTCAAAGTGATGGAATTTGTGGAAACTGCGAATTTCAAAAACTTTGATTCAATGTTAATCCTGGGTGAATCGGTACACTCATCCATGGTAGCAAGGGACCAGGACCCCCATTTTGTAATTGTTGAAGAGCACTCTGAGGGTCAGTCATTTATTATAAAATTGATGAATGTCTTTCATGGAAAAACATCTTCAATCCTTTCAAAATATTTGACCTGGTTTGGGATTTCAGAATAAAAATGTGCCCACAAACTTAATTGTCTTACAGCTTTTTGCGCATGACAAAGAATATGTGATCCATGAAACAGTACATAATTTACCTGATTTAATCTGTAACATGGACTGGAATCTCCAAGTGAAAACCAAAACTGAAGTTAATGTATATATATATATATATATATATATATATATATATATATTTCTTCCCTGTTTTGTCCAATATAAGTTCTCCAATTTGGGGGAAACATAGTGACAGTTTACAAAAGTAGAATACCCAGCTGGAACAAGCAAAATTCATAACTCATAAAATTATCTTAACTGTGCCAGGGAGCTGTACACTATTTTCTATTCCATGTGTTCTGCTAGGTGTATCATTTGGTATCCTATAGCTATCAAGATTAGTTAGTACATTAATTAGTACAAGGTAAAATATTTTTATTTTTATTTATTAAATCCCCTTTTTGACTGTAAATTTGATGACCTGCAGTTAGGTCATGACTGAAAGGTGAATAATATAAATTTAGCTATGATGTTTAGGGCAGGTGCAGGCGATCATATTTTTGGTCTCAGTGCGGTCCGACAAAACATTGGATTGCACTCAGACCAATGTTAGTCTTCGGAGCTGTGCACATCTCCAATTTTTTCTTTGTACAGAAACTATTCAAGGAAAACATTGCTGCATGGCTGAGGTTGACGCAATGTTCGCATCTGAGAACATCGGAGCACACTGTCATAACACTCTGACCAAACTTCAGAGTGTCATTTGCATGATTAGCCCAATTCTCTTGGATGAGTGAATCTATGGCCCTCTGCATCTGCCCTTGATGTTACTCTGGGTGCCACAATTGCATGTTGCTTGAAACTTTAGTCTTTCAGTAAAACTTTGCACATTCATTGATACCCATATTTATACACTATGCATAAGGAATTTACTTACTACTATAATGCGCAATGCAAACAAGCTTAAGATGCTTAGCAATTATCTGACATATTGCTCATTAACATCACAATATCTTTTATTGTACAGTGCTTAATTAGGCATAACATGATACCGTATTACCATTACTTATTGTCACATCATTCCATGCACTAACTATAACATTACGGCTTAATGTTTGAAATCATCTTGCTGTTAAGTAGAAGACATTGCAGCTTCCATTAAGCATTTCCCAGAATTTACTAAACAGTCCTATGATCTGAATCAAATGAGCGACGAGTGTTAGAAATAAAAACAGAGCAAAATGCTAACTAACTACTTTCCTGAATTAATAATAGAACATTCTAAAAATGAGTCATTTTTCTGTTAGTATTAAAATATAATATACTAGATGGTGGCCTGATTCTAACGTATTGGGTATTCTATAATTTGTAGGTTGTATATAGCACAGGCTACGAACTATATTGCACAGTGACATAGTATATAACACAACCGACGTAGTATATAACATAGCTACGTAGTATATAACATAGCCACATAGTATATAACACAGTCACATAGTGTATTGCACAGCTACGTAGTGAATTGCACAGCAATGCAGTATATTGGTCAGCGACATAGTATATAGCAGAGCCACGTAGTATTTAACATAGCCACATACTGTAGTATATTGTAGAGGGACATAGTATATTGCACAGGCACGTAGTATATTGCATAGACACGTAGTATATAACAGAGCCACGTAGTATATTGCACAGTCACCATAGTATATAACAGGATATAACAGAACCGACACAGCCACATAGTATATTGCACAGCTACATAGTATATAACACAGAGCACGCAGTATATTGCACAGCCATGTAGTATATTGGACAGTCACGTTGTATATTGCCCAGCTACATAGTATATAGTACAGAGATGTAGTATGTAACAGAGCCCACGCAGTATGTAACACAGCCCATGTAGTATATAGCAATGTGGGCACTACATGCATGGTTAAAAAAGACTTAAAATAAAAAATAAACATATACTCACCTTCCGAAGGCCCCTTAAAGTCTTGGTGCCTGTATGCAGTGCACGCGGCAGCTTCCGGTCACAGGGTTGGTATGAGCGCAGGACCTGTGATGACATCGCGGTCACATGACCGTGACGTTATGGCAGGTCCTTCTCGCATAGCATCCTTGGCACCAGAACCTGCCGCTTGCGCTGCCAAGGACAGCGCGTGACGTCAGATGGTGAGAATAACCTTTTTTTATTATTATTATTTGTAACATTAGATCTTCTTACTATTGATGTTGCATATGCAGCATCAATAGTAAAAAGTTGGTCACACGGGGTTAATAGCTGAGTGAACGGAGTGCTTTACACCGCGGTCCGTTAATGCTGGCATTAACCCTGTGTGAGAGCTCAGCGCTGACTGCAGGGCAGTAAAGCAGCAGCCATTTCGCTGCCAGACTATGGCCGTTGCTGATTGGTCGTGGCAATGGTCATGGGCGTTTTGCCACGACCAATCAGCAATTGAATTTCCATGACAGACAGAGGCCGTGACCAATGAATATCCATGACAGACAGACAGAAAGACAGAAGGACAGACAGAAAGATGGAAGTGACCCTTAGACAATTATATAGTAGATGCCTAAAGAGGACAAATGAGACATAGGCAAGTGATGCAACATAAAAGGTGGGCTGTTTTTTTCTGTAATATACAGATGTTTCCTATTAGTGTAGACTTCACTCCAGTTTGGAAGTTTCTTGGATTCAGGTTATGGCGGGTGAGATCTGAAGAAATACATAAGTATGTGATTTCCAGAATTTTCTGAGGGACTGTCAGGGTTGCCTTAAATTCATGTATTTCATGAATATAGGCATACCATACATAAATGTAGGCATTTCATACCTAATGCCAAATTGCAAGATTCATACCTGCATAATAAGTAAAAGATGTTCTTTGTGTCTGCCCAGCTTAATTACTTTCTCCATCAGCTTGTTGTTTCTATTTTCCTCATGAGAACTACCAAACTCTAAAGCATGGATCTCCATCCTGTGGCTCGTGGGCCCCCGATGTGTGGTTTGCTGCTGTCTATCAGCTTGGTATATTGACATTAAAGAGAATTTGTAAATACACCCCGTGCTGCTGATTTATTGAAGATGGCAATTCTCAGGAATTTATTAAACATGTGTTTTTTATTCAATACATTTCAAAGTGACAGGCTCTTCTTTCTCGGGAAAATGACCCCAGAAAATTAACTTTATTCCTTCCGGCAGCTCCAGCTGAGTCGGCTGTGAGTCAGTGCCAGGTTGTGATTACAGCTATATCAACCTGCATGTTAACAACAAATCTGCATGTTAATAGTGGGTTTTACATGACATGTACCTTTTAACAAAATCATCACTAGAGTGCTTATTAAAGCTTTAAATTTAGACGTTGGTATTCTACAATGAGTTGACATTAGCACTAGTTTTGAGAAGACCCCTGGACGTTTATTCCAAAGTTCTGTTCGGTTACCAGAACAGTTCCCGAACTTGAACAGAACCTAAACCTCATTGAACAAAATGATGAGTTGAACTTTTGACCTGTCTCTCTCTCACTTACCCTGGGACTCTGAACATTGCAGTGGATTTCTGGGAGAAGTCTGTACTCGGTGTTTAGTACCGGACATCAACTGTCTGGTAGTATCCCCAAACTTTTAAGTCCAGGTTCACTCATCTCTAATTAGCACTGTACATATCTGTAGGTTTCTAATAACAAAGCACAGCTATTGTTAGATAACACGTCCTCATCTTTATCTGGACTTGATAGTGTAGGTTCAAGGACTATTAATTCATATAGTCCATTTTATTAGAATTTATACTGTCTATATTCTGATCATTGCTCTCTTATTAAATTGCTGCCCTTGAACTTTTAATCCCCTTTTCTGTTCATTTCTGACATAATACTACAATGTGTATAAACACACTGTCAATTATATGTCATTATGGATCGAGACCTTCCGGCACAAGATTCAGAATTTAAACACTTCATTATATAATTCTTTACTTGCAAAAGGAAATGTGTTTTATAAATTAAATTATTAAATATCTGCAAGCTAGCCAATTATCACAATCGTGGTGCATTACTGATTAAAAATGTATTTAAGCACAAAGTTGACCTTGCAGAGCGTGAGATTTATCAGACAGTGTTCTTTTAATAAGCAGAAGGGCAATCATTTTAATTCATTTGTTTTTTTGCTGACTAAGAGCTCTGGCAAGCGAGATTTTTTTTGTCTTTCCTATCCTTCACCTAAGCACTTTGCTGAATTGGAATTTCCACGCACATAATTTACTAATCTGCTTATCAGTGTCAATTTTCCATTCATTCCTCAATTTTTGCCAGATCATCAGTCAACATTATTTCGGGAAGAAAAAAAAAGTAATAAAATAATGATTGCTTTGTTTATTTAAATGGTGAATATTTTTTTTTTTAATTGTTCCATTTTCTAATTAAACCTGAGAGGTAAAATTCTAGTACTGACAGGCTTTTCTCTTTATCTATAAATCTGTCAGCATTTGATTTTCCTAGAGCAGCATATTCAGGACAATACAGATGTCATAAGAAAACAGTTAATCTGCTGACTACTGCACCATCTCTTTTTTTTAAGACTTTACCCTTTTTGTTGTAGCATCCAAAGTTGAGGAATATTTCCTATAATTGTGCAATTGAACTGTATTATAAATCTAACAAATGAAAAACCATTAAAAAAGCAAGGACAGTAGAGAAAGTAAACTAACTCACCTATATTCCCCCACAGATATTGTGCATAAGGGCACATTGTAGTATTACAGTTCCATACAACATTGGAGTGGTGGAGAGTTGAGATGTGACACTCATATAGAGCCGTACTGTATCTCAGCAGGACTGCAATTTTATATGTAGGCATATCATAATATCATTTTATTTTTTTTTACCATTTTGCAACATGCTTGATTGGACATTATATTACAGATGTACCCGCACCCTCCTTCTCTCTTCTATTAGGGATATCTCTATAATATGATGTTGCATCCATGACAGAGGGAAATGGTGTGCGGCACACGCAAGCACTGTCCATATAACACGGTCAGATGTATATGGTCAGGCTGCTCTCTTGCATTCACATAATGGGTAAATTTTATTATTTCAAGCATGCAAATTGCAACTTCAGAGAGGAAGAGTACTAAAACTCTAGTGCCACCTATTGGAAGCCTCAATCCTAAAAGTCAACACCGACCCTTTCCTGAGCCTTGCCGTATGACTTAAGATAAAAGTAAAATCCTAATCTCAATTTCCAGACTCGGTGTTTCAGGGTATTGCCGTTAGTCAGCGAAAGTATGAGATCTGATTTGGCTACGTGAGAGGCTTAAGACTGGGATCTAAGGCTACTTTCACACTTGCGTTTGTAGCAGCTGCGGAGGGCTGCGGACTTCCTCCGTGAAGCCCCGCCCTCCACCACTAGCTCCACCTATTTCTGCATGCGGCCGGCATGCGGCCTGTGTACCTATATTTAACATTAGGTACGCAGGTCGTGCGGCTGTATGCGGATGCTTCCGCATGCGTCATTTTGACGATGCGGAAAAAAAAATTGCTACAAGCTGCGTCCTACGCTGGTCTCCGCATTCTTATTTCGCTTACCTTGGTAAACTGTAAGAGTGATGCCACCATACTTCATCAGAGTAGTCTCATATGTATTTGTTATTAGGAGACTTGCCTACTACTACTTTTATGTATGGGGTCAAATTGACCCTTCAGTACTTATAGGTATGAATTGTAAAATCCGGGCCCCTGAAAAAGTTTCAATTCATTTTGTGCCCTAAAATATACACTACCATGAATAAATAAAAGTCACAAAAACTCAGAACTCATTTGTTAAAATTTTAGAAATTATAGGAAAAAGAAATAGCAAAAGGGTCAAAATGACCCCTCCGGTAGTTCTAGTGTTAAAGAGATTGTCCAGGATTGCCATAGTGATGACCTATGATTAAAATAATAATATTACCATTACTGATAGAGCTGTACTATTACCTTTCTCCACAATTTATATGATATTATATTATAAGTACCCATGATGAGCGAATCTGCAGAAGTTTATTTCTGTGAGATCCACACAAAAAGGTGGGCAAATTTGATTTGGTCTCAATAAGTTTGGTCCAAATCAAAAGTGTTGGATTCCTGCTTTCCTCAGACCACAAAGAGATTACGAAAAGTGCAGTATTAGGTTAAGTGCTCAAGATGAGTTGTGGAGTTTGCAGATTTTTGCCAACATTTCTGCACCTATTAAGTAAATTAGGTTACCTGCTTTTCCCAATTATGTTTTTCATTGTGATTTTTCTACATGCATTTCTATCACGCTTTTTATGCTGCGTTTTTTCTCTCTTGTTGGTATGTCATGTTTCGAACAAAGCTTCCTTGATTTTGATACCTTTCGATTCTAGCTCTACATCGTCTTGATCAGTCTTTGCTCTTTTAGCGTTTTCTAGACCTTATCTTACATTAGATAGCCACATGGGGCGCAATTCACCTAATTATAGAGGACTTAGTGGAGTCCTGTAGTGGGCTATGACAGGTTATTGTAATATGTTATTATTCATTTTAACCCATTCAAGCCCTATAAACAATCAGCAAAAAGGGTGCAAATTAGCCACCATTTTACATGATCCAATCTGAAAAAAAGATTAATTCTGGCAAATCCAAATTTGGAGGGAAATTTGTAATGATTTTGATTTGCTACAAATTAATTTGCTCATCTCTAATGAGTAGATAATACTATCTTGACGTTTGGCTTTAATAGATAAATTATTCATTTTGCACTGTGCAATTTAATTGTTGAAATAATAGTTAATTTATCTTTAAAATATTTCCATTTAGGGGCTTAATTCATTATTTTCTTTGCATCTGAAAGCCATGCATTGTAGTCCTGTCTGTTAGGATATTGAGATGATTGTCGCAAAGCTTATTAAGAAGCTTAATGGTCAGCGTGACAGCAAGATTTCAGGATTATTTTGTCATGTAGCTAATGCATTAAAAATTGGGAAAATATCTCCAACAATTAATGAGAAAATATCTAATATAAAATCCAGATTAAAGGTAATTTTCTGCAGTACATTCCATTTAAGATTCGAATAGACCATGCAATGGTTTAGATTTAGCACTGAATAGCTTTTTCCTCTTTTTCTAACCTATATATTTATTGCTGAACACCCTTTCACTCGTTAAATGTTGAACAGCCTGGATACTGGCAAAAAGCAGATGTAGATGCCTTTTTATACAGTTGAATGGATCACATTATCTTTTGTCATACTTGGGTGCATATAAATGGTTTTACTTTGTTCCAAGATTTTGAACAGTTTGTGCAACATTTTCTCTGCATGAATTAATAAATAAGTAGCCTGTTAAAAGCTTTTGGCAAAATATCTAGATTCCAGTTATTTCATTCCAATAATGTATCTGTGCTGTTTCACTATGAGTATTTTTAATTCCCCATGGCGTTTTGATGTCTATTTTTACTATTTATGTTAGAAAACATAATATATATTTATTTTTCGAGAAAATTTTCACTCTCACATTCCATCATGTGTCTTATTTTTTTATTTTTATCATTCAAAAAGACAAAAAAGTTTTAGGCAATTCATCTTATTAAATTGTGTATATCTAGAATACTTACTGTATGTGAATATTTTTACACAGCTCTAATTGTCATATTTCACATTGTGAAGATCTGTGGTTTTGGGCTGTAATAATCACCTAAGCAAGTGAACGTTGCAACTATTTTTTATTCTTTTGTTCCATGGTTTTACAACAACTCCAAGAATATGGACAAAATACATTGTCCCCAGTCCACAAGATCCCCTCCCTGGTGCCGGTAGTCCCACTGCCCCTGTACCATGTGATATTCACTGTCTCCCAACTTTTGGTTGTCCTACAGATTTCATATCACCCATCAGTATAGTTTGTAGTCACAGTCTGCGCTTCTGAAGATGACAGATAACACAACCAAAGCCCATGTATCCAGCAGCAACAGTCCTTAACAAAGTTTCTCCAATTAAAAAGACAGATCCCTCAAATGTATCAGGTGAAACCAGCCTATGCCAGCAACCAATCTCCAAAATCCATAAGCCATCCATTCATGGGCACTAGGACCTCAGCCATTGATCCTCGCCTCTCGACTTTCTGGTCTCTCTACCAACTCCTCACTAAGCACATAACTTATTGTCTTCCTTTCCTGTATCACCCCATGAAAGGGCAGTAGTGTTCACACTCTCCCCCCAAAGCTAACTGCAGATTGGTGGAGGTATGTTCCTCAGGATAAAACCAACACCTGGGACTGCTTGAGAGACCCCCTGTGTTGACAGCTGCACTGGGTCTACTATCTGCTCTACATTCATTGGTCCCATAGTCTTTAAAACAAGCCATCCCCTCACAGACATCTTCATTCATTATCCTTTTATTAAAGAAGGACTTCCACTGTTATGATTAAACTGGTGGTTAGGAGCACTAGAAATGACCAGATGAGCAAACTAGTAATACAGGACGAGCTCTGGGAAGTAGGAGCTCTGCTGACCGCAACCCCTAATCCTATCACAACAACTAGAAATAGCCATGGAGCGTTCCTGACTCTACCTAGACGCCTCTTCACAGCCTAAGAGCTAACTACCCCTAAAGATAGAAAATACAGCCTACCTTGCCTCAGAGAAATTCCCCAAAGAAATAGGCAGCCCCCCACACATATTGACTGTGAGTTAAGATGGAAGTCACAAACACAGGAATGAAATAGGTTTCAGCAAAGGAGGCCAGCCTTAACTAAACAGACTGAGGATAGAAAAGGTATCTTTGCGGTCAGCATAAAAAACTAACAAAAAACCACGCAGAGTGTGCAAAAGAAACCACTGCACCGACTCATGGCCTGGTGGTGCCACTCTGCATCCCAGAGCTTCCAGCTAACAGGACAAAATCATGATAGTAAGCTGGACAAAAAAACAGTGGTAACAAATAAGCTAGCAGGGACTTAGCTTTTGCTGAAGTAGACAGGTCATCTGAAAGATCCAAGAGAACTGAACCAGTACTAGGACATGACAGCTGGCATCAAGTAACGATCTGAGTGGAGTTAAATAGAGCAGCCAGCCAAGGTCTAAACGAGATCAGCTGGAGAAGGAACCTCAGAACCAGCAGCTCCACTCACAGCCACCAGAGGGAGTCCATGAACAGAACTCGCCGAAGTACCATTCATTACCACAGGAGGGAGCTCGAGAACCGAATTCACAACATTCCACCAAAGTTTTTATCCTCTTCAGTCCTCTGCAATCATCATATTCTATAGCACTGTGTACTTTCATTTGCTCATTTTGCTTTTCTACCCAGTTAATTCTTCTCTTTTCTGGTAGGTCTCTAACATAACATAAGTAAAAACTTACTAGCTGAATCCTTGTAAACTCTATGTAGAAACAGGTGGTCAATTTTCCCTGTATGACTTATGAGTCACTGCAAAAGTCTCTGGCAGGGGAAGGAGTGGAGCAGCAAGGTCAAGAGTTGAAGAGGGGAATGATTTGTGTAGGGAAAAGAGACTTACTGTTTCTACAGAGAGAGGATAAAACAGAAAAATAACTGCATAAAATGGCGAAATAAGCAATTGTAAGTACACAGTGATAATTGTGCATTGCTGGAGTCATGTTCCTCAGAACAAACCTATCACCTGGGACTACATGAGACCCCTGTGCTGTCTGCTCTGCTGCATCTACTGTCCGCTCTATATGCATTGGTCCCATAGTCTTTAGAACAGGGCCAGCTCCTCACAAACTTCTTCATTCATTAACCTTTTATTAAAGAAGCACTCCCATCAAAGTTTTGCCCTCTTAATATATTGCCATCATCACATTATATAACACTGTGTACTTACAATTGCTCATTTTGCCTTTCTACCCAGTTAGTTCTTTTCTTTTCTATTAGGTTTCTGATATCACAAGAGTAAAAATTGACTAGCTGAATCCTTCTAAATTTTATGTATAAACAGGAGGCCAATTTTCATGGTATGAGTCTCTGGTAGGGGAGGAGCGGAGCAGCTGGGTCAGGAGTTGCAAATGGGAATGATTTATGTAGGAAAAAGAGACTTCCTGATTCTACAAACAGCAGAGAAAACATAGATTAACTGAATAAAAAGGCAAAATGAGCAATTGTAAATACACAGCGCTATATAATATGATGATTGCAATATATAAAAAGAACACAAACTTTGATATGAGTCGTTCTATAAGATTACTGTAAAATGTTTTATTCTAAGTTTTTTGTAAAACTTTTTTTTCAGATTTTTTATTGTCATTTTTACATTTTTGATGTTGTGAATTTAATTATTTATACAAAATTATTATGGTAGTAGAACAAACTGTTAGATTTAGATTCACATTGTACATCTTGCAGAATTCATTGGAAGAGCTGCATGCAAGAGTATGTGCACACAACATCTTTTTCAGGCAAGTGTTGCCTGGAATCAATTTTTAAAAGCACTCAGAAAATGCCAAAAATAATGAACACATGCACAACAATGTCAAAACGATTTGCTGTTCAAATGTTACATATTTTTTTTTCCCTTCTTTTAACCGGATCAGGCTTAAAAAGCCATAAAGAGGCTAAAAGAAGTGACCTGACGATTCATCAGTCGGCTTAGCAGCCGCCACTATTTTATTTGTGAAATGAAAAAAATAAAAGCCCAAAGGCAAAGCCAAAGCTAAAAGGCATCAAAGAAAACATTTTAGAGAAAATACTGCCTGTATTTTCTAGAAGCGTTTTCTACCTCAAAAAGGTAATATTACAGCTTTAATAGCTGTTGGTCCAACACTTGCTTGAGTTATAGCTAATCTTCCTAATCTTCACATACACGTGCATTCTCATAGAGGAAATTGCTTTTGATGACCATGACTGGTGAATGGAAGATGAGGGTTCATAAGAATGATTGGTCTCAACTTTTGACCCATTAAAACATGTCTCCGATTTGCTGACAAAGTAGAAAAATTCTTGTTCGGCAACGGGTTAGAATGTTTATGCTGCTATAAGAATCATAATTGTCGGCGCTGAAGAAAGCTCTACATTCTCATACTATGTTAGCAGACACAGGAGATGTCTTTCTGAAACTGATGGTGGTGTGGGGGGAAATCAGCTGTGTCCAGAGCTTTTCGAGTAAGTACTATGCTAGTAATGGCCCTCTCACAGGAAGTGAGACTGGTCATCAGCAGCATTAGAGGTCATGGACAGAAACAGCCTACTGCTGCTTACACACGTGCTGGCAATAGCATTCACTTAATAAGCAGTGGAAACAGCACTTGAAAATTATGCTTTGTGCTTTCCATTTGTGTGTGTGGCTACCTGTAGCCTCTTACTGTGCTGGAATATTGAGTGTGCAGCAGAGACACATCAAGAGGCAGAGTCAGCCGCACACTGAGTGGGGTGGCATCACTAGCAAGTAGGAGGAGGCAGCCTTAACCTTGTCAAGACTCATCCTCTTCTTTTACTTCATCCTGCTCCTGGATGTCAACTATTCCCAGTACTAACACCCTGGGAAAGTAGATAGCCGTGAGCCACGCAACAGGGGCACAAGAGCCACATGTGACTTACAAGCTACAGGATGGTGCACTCTGTATTACATCATATCTCTCTCTCTGCGAGTCAATTATTATTTTAATATACGGAAATATAAACCGATTTGCTGGCCTCTAAATATTGTCCTTGTAAATAGTCGATTGTTTATAAACAAATATTTACCATTACACCTTTAGAACAAGGGAAGAGACACATTGAAGTTCAGCATGCCCAATCCTACTTTTTCCTAACACCAGTTGTTAGAGGAGACAAGTCAATCATATTCTTATTCATTTTAGTTATCTTTGCATTTAGGCAACTTATTAATACAATTTTTCTCGCGCGCTCCTAATGTAAACACAGACAAGCAATATCAACTTCTGTCAAAATAGTAGTTTGCCAGGTGATGAGGAACCATAGAAATCAACTGCTGATAGTGAAGGTTCTCCTGTCTGTTGTCTGTCATAAAACTATTCCTTGAATTAGAATATTAATGACTTGTCTCTTTTTATGTTGATAATGGCAAGTTGGAAAAAATGCTACAGAAAAATGCTACTTTTAAAAAACTAAGTTATTTAAAAGAATAACTATTCTAATTAGTGCATTTAAAAAGAAATATATATTAATTACTTACTTATTTAATAGACCTCTGCACCTCCTTAAGCTTTATTGCTATTTAGTCAAACCTAATGAAATAACAATACAATAATAATCGCTCAACTTTGGTCAAATTTTCCATTTTTGCATTTTCATTTTTTCTCTTCTGCTTCTATAGAGTCATAACTTTTATATTTTTTCATCAATATGGCTATAATAGGGCATGTTTTTTTGTTGGATGACTTGCATTTTAAAATTAAACACTTCATTTTACCATAAAATATAACAGAAAAAAAATCCAGGTTGAGTGAAATGGTAGAAACTTCCACTATAGTTTTTATTTTATTTTATTTCTTTTTAGTGAGTTTATTGTATGGTAGAATTTATCTAGAAATCTAATTTTCCATGTGAGTAAAATTACAGCCCCCTTTTTTTTCTTTCATTGTTAAAAAAATCCTGAAACATTTTCATCTGTGTTGCTCTTTTTCGAAAACTATAATGTTTGTGCTTTCTATCAAGGTAACTAGATGAGGGCTTGTTTTTTGAAAATTTTTATCACTTTTTATTGCTTTTTTTATGCAAAAAAAATTCAATTCTATTGTTTAAACTTTCGTTCCATTACAGGAATTAATATTCAGATTAATTAATTATATATATTGATACATCGGACTTTTATAGGCATAACAATGCCTGAGGTTTATTTTATTATTTCTTTATTTTTAATAGGGGGAAGAAGAGGTGATTTGAATTTTTACAGTTTTTTTTTATTCTTTTATATTTTTTCAAGTATATTAGGTCAGTTGAACCTGCAATCATCTGATAGCTTATACCATATAATACAATACCACAGTATTGCAGTATATAATTAAAATCAGTATCTCATTCAATGCTTAGCAGACAGATGACCTTCAGAGGAGGATCAATATGGTTGTGACAGGGGTCTTCCGCAGGCCCCTTGCTGTTATAGTAACTTATTGTTCCCCTGTTATCTTACATGGTGCCCACACTGACAGTGACATAACTTAAATATGGTATGTAAATGGTTAACAGCAGCGCCAGGGCTTTTAGAGACTGATGCTGGCTATGTAACGTAATTGACTTCAACCATTTGTAGAGGGAGCTCAGCTCTTGGGCTCCCTTCACATAATAACTCCAGAGCAAGACATAGAGTTATGTCCATATGCACAAGGGGGTTAATATCTGCTCTAATATTTTAACATTAGAAATATAGGCAAAATATGCATAAATGTATATACCATATAGTTGTATCAGAATTGTCAACCCAAATCTTCCTCTATTTGTATAAGATTCTATTTTAATACTTAAGATTTAAATACAACTTACCTTTAGCTCCGTGTGCAGAAAATATTATCTAAAGCTACTAATAAATGGTAGTTCTTAAAAACAATTGACTGACAGCCCACATGAAAGATCATAAGAGCACTGCCTTTACAAGGCCATAAATACTCTAAACAAAAAAAAATAAAGCAGAACTTTCAAAGGTGAAATCATAGCAAAGCCTACTACATAGAACTTTCCAAATATTGAGCAAAATGTATTTTTGCACTTTTCAAATTTTTTTTGTAAACAGTTCAAAAGAAATGATGACATTTGAAAGCTTGAAGAAAAATGATTCAACTAGACTGTTTTACCTTATACATGTTCTTCTTTGTTTTCCTAAATAGTGAAAAGGTCCATAGATTTTAAGTCTAGAGGATTTAAATTGTTTCCAGGGAAAGACATCAGCAGCAAGTTTTCTATCTGTGAGTGTACCCATTTTCGTTTCTACTTTTGGTGCATCGTTGACCTTTTGTGTCTGTGTATATTCTTGTTATTAAAGCATTGTTTAACGCCAATGTATATATTTTTTACCTTTAGCCTGCATGTTATTCTTTCCAACATAATGGTCTTACGTTAGGGTTAATCAATTTATGTTTTTTGTTTGGTCTTTTGGGATCTGCTTACATGAACATTTTTGAGCACAGGAAGTATCAGATTTTGAACCGGCAGTAGTCTCCGCAAGTAAAGATGCAATTGGAAAACTTTTCTTTCTATTTGCACAGACTGTGGTATGCAATCCTTGTGGATTTCTGGAATTTTAGTTGCGATACTCTTTTCCTTTGCTCATTCTTCAGCTACCAATAAACTTTGCATTTGTGAATAGGAAATATAGTTCTTAAAATACTCTAAGATCTATTTTACTGGTGCAAATTTTAAGACTTTTTATAAATGTTTTCAATCTATCTTCTTTTTATATCAAGGTATTGGCAAGTGCATATTTTAAGTAAATAAACATGGGATATAAAAATATAGTTTTCGCTTTTTCAGAAGAGACATGCACCGCTATTTCTAAAGCAGAGAAAACAAAGACATTGCTAAGACACACTCTTTTCTTGCCTGGATCAGAGCTTCCAATGATATATTTCTTGATTATGAGCAACTTAAATCCAACTTATTCTTAATAATACCTCTTAGTGACCGGGCCACATTTTTCAAATCAGCAATGTATCAATTTTTGTTCCAATAACTTTAGAATGATTCAACACAGCTCAGTTTGTATTTTCATAACACATTAAATTTTATGTTAATGGTAATATTAGATTGAAGTGTTTTAAGTTTATTTATATAAATATCATAAATTTGATTTAAAAAATAGCAATTAGCAACTTTGAATGATTATCCCTTTAATTTAGAGATGTCTACTTTACATAAGGACCATCTGTAAAATGTCATTTTATTTTGTTAGGATGTTAGAAGGTTTAAAAATGTAGCAGCAATTTTTCATTTTTGAAATGAAATTTACAAAACTTTTTTTTAAGGGACCTGTTCAGTTCTGAAGAGACTAAATATTGGAAACCCCCCAAAAGATTACACCATTTTAAACACAAAACCACTCAATATATTCAAAACTGCAGTCAGGAAGTTTATTAACCCTTCAGGGGCTTTCGGGATTTAAGTCAAAGTGGCGCAACAGGAATAGAAATTTGTATTTTTACCACCTAAATGTTGCTAACTTCTGAATAGGTGATTATAGTTGGCAAACTTTAAGGTCATTATTTGGCCACGAATTGCCATGGCAATCATCAAGACCACACAATCATGATTTCAGATTTCCAATAGATTTAAAAAGGGAGTACCAACACTTTTTGTTAGGGGTCGAGTTCCCGCCTCTGCACAGGGTGAATCTCGGGCCATCTCCACTGCGATCTCCCATTCTTCTTCTGCCACAGTGGAGCCTGCTCAGCGGAGATGTCGGTCCTTGCGTCTCGCTCAATCTGACTCTGTACAAAGAGTTACTGCTGCTTTTCCTGCTTCTGCCATGGAAGTCAGTGCTGGGCAGCGGCGAGCAGACGCTTCTGGGACTAAGTCCTGCTTTTCTCGTTCTGAGCATGCCCAGAGTAAGATCTCTCAGTGGAGATCGATGGTCACATGATCAGATACTGCAGCTAAGGCCATTGGTCCTTCAGGAAGTTCCTGTAGGTGCACACACTCTGTGGCAGCCTCTCATTGGTCCTTCTAGGAAGGTCCTGTATGTGCTGCAACTATTTAAGGCTCGCATGGCCGCACGGCCATGCGCTAGTATTGTTCTATGTTATGTGCTTTGTGCCAGTGTGGTCATGTGAGTTTGTGTTCAGGGACCTGGCTGAAATAAGCCCCTAGAATGCTGGCACCTCCGGCAAGGAGATTTTGTGTAAATGTATTCAGGGACCTGGCTGAAATAAGCCCCTAGAATGCTGGCACCTCCGGCAAGGAGTTTGTGTGCATGCATGACCTCTGACTGCTCTCTGTTGAGTAGTTAGCCTGTGCCATTGTGAAGTCAAACAGGGCGCAGTGCTTTGAGTTTTGGCTACTCTGTGAAGTAACAGGGCTAGCTCATACCACCATATAGTTCCGCCGTTTGCTAGCAGCAGGTTCTCCTGCACGTTGGACCCCGTGCTCAAGCTCAGCTGTGGATGTTACCGCAGTAGCTGTACAGGCTGCTAAGCGTGGCTGCAGCAACCTTGTCCACTGCCACCCCTGTTCCGACATTATCCCGCCTCCCGCTGCCAGAAAATTTTTCTGGAGATAGCAAATCTTGTAGGGGATTCGTGAGTCAGTGCTCTATTTACCTCGAGCTCCTGGCTGCACGTTTTCCCACAGAGCGGGCTAAGGTGGGATTTATTGTGTCTCTCTTGTCGGACAGAGCGTTGGAATGGGCTACGCCACTGTGAGAGTGTGGCGATCATGTGGTGCAGAGTGTTCCGCTGTTCCTGAGCACTCTGAAACAGGTCTTTTTAGGACCTCGAGTCACCCATGACACGGCACTCCAACTGCTGGCATTAACTCAGGGTGTGTCCTTTTTTCAGCCATTTTGCCATCCACTTCCGTACTTTAGCTTCAGAGCTGGAGTGGTCGGACAAAGCCCTTATCCCCATATTTTGGAGGGGGCTGGCTGATCACGTAAAGGATGCTCTGGCCACTAGGGAGATTCCTGCCACACTGGAGGAGTTAATAACTGTCTCTACTCATATTGACCTCCGTTTTAACAAGCGGAGGTTAGAGCGAGCCCAGTGTAGGCAGATGTTTCGGCTGGCTCCCACCTTTGCCAAACCTCTCCGGTCTGGTCCTGGTTCCTGAGTCACATGAGGCCATGGAAGTGTCACAAGCGGGATCTAAGTCCCGGACCGCTTGTGCACTCAAGGTCTTTCATGTTTGCCAGTAGTCAGGACATCTTTCCACCAGATGTCCCCAGTGGTCGAGGAAACATCAGCGTCTAGTAGGTGGAAGTACACTAGACACGGCGACGTTTGCCTCCAAATTGTCCTTTAAGGGGACAATTATTATGGGCTCATCCTCCCACTCGGTAGAGCTCTGCATGGATTCTGGGGTGGAGGGCAATTTTATGTCTTCTGCCTTCGCCCAATGTCACGCAATACCCCTGGTTATGCTAGCTCATCCAGTAATGGTACGAGTGGTGAATGGGTTGACACTGCCCTCACAGATAACACACCAGACCTTCCCTTTTACTCTGTCCATGTCGACATCCCATCAGATTATATCTCTGCTCGTCATTCCTGAGGGAATTGATGAGGTCCTGTTGGGGATACCTTGGCTACGGTACCACTCTCCTCATATCGAGTGGTCCTCAGGCAGAATTTTGGGATGGGGTGAATCTTGTGGGGGTAGGTGTCAGAGGGAGTGCGTTCAGGTTGCTACTACAGAGGTACCCGCAGATCTATCCTCTCTCCCCAAGCAATATTGGTCTTATGCTGACGTGTTCTCCAAAAAGGCGGCGGAGACCCTTCCGCCCCATCGCCCCTATGACTGTCCTATTGACCTCTTGCCTGGTGCTGAGCCTCCCCGGGGTCGAGTCTATCCGTTATCTCTCCCGGAGACGGAGGCAATGTCTCAGTACATTCAAGAGAATCTGGCAAGAGGGTTCATCAGGAAGTCAGTGTCACCTGCTGGGGCTTGGTTCTTCTTCGTACAGAAGAAGAATGGGGAACTGCGTCCATGCATAGATTACAGGGGTCTTATCGCCATCACCGTTAAGAATAAGTATCCTTTGCCCTTGATATCTGAGCTCTTTGATAGGCTTCGGGGAGCAAGGGTATTTACTAAATTAGATCTGCAGGGTGCTTTCAACCTGATTCGCATATGTGAGAGGGACGAAAGGAAGACGGCTTTTAACACCAGGGATGGGCACTATTAATATCTGTTGATGCACTTCGGGCTCTGTAATGCCCCAGCTGTTTTCCAAGACTTTGTGAACAACATCTTCCGGGATATGCTCTCCACCTCGGTCATAGTCTATCTGGATGATATTCTCATCTACTCTCCAGATATTGACTCCCACCGGAGAGATGTTTGCAAAGTCTTCGACCTCCTATGGGCAAGCTCCCTCTATGCCAAGTTGGAGAAGTGTATGTTCGAGCAGGAGTCCTTACTTTTCCTAGGCTATATCATCTCCACCAAGGGATTGTCTATGGATCCTGCCAAACTACAGGCTGTGATGGACTGGCAGGAACCACATTTTCTTAAAGCGGTGCAGCGCTTTATGGGGTTCATTAATTATTATTGCCAGTTCATTCCGCACTTCTCAACTTTGGTAGCTCCCTTGGTTGCCCTAACCAAGAAGGGAGCAAATCCCAAATTGTGGTCTGAGGAGGTCTCCAAGACCTTTAACTCCTTAAAGTCACACTTCTCTAGCGCTCAGATCCTACATCGCCCCGATGTAGGTAAGCCTTTTATCATGGAGGTGGATGCCTCATCTGTTGGTGCTGGAGCAGTTCTCTTCCAAAAGGATGCTCAAGGTCGGAAGCATCCTTGCTTCTTCTTTTCTAAGACCTTCTCACCAGCAAAGAGGAATTATTCCATTGGGGACAGGGAGTTGCTAGCCATGAAGTTGGCTTTCTCGGAGTGGAGACATCTCTTGGAGGGAGCTCGTTTTCCCTTCCAAGTCTTCACAGATCATATAAAATTGGTGTACCTACAGACAGCCCAGTAGTTAAATTCTTGCCAGGCCAGATGGTCCTTGTTCTTCTCCCGGTTTCATTTCACCCTCCATTTTCTTTCTGGGGAGAAGAACATTCATGCCGACACACTCTCTTGCTCCGTTGTGTCATCTGTGGAGGAGGAAGAGGAGCCTCGGCTTATTGTCCCCACTGAGAGCCTGAGAACTGTTGCCCCGGTTTCGCTAGATTGTGCCTCCGGGCAAGAATTTTGTACCATCCAGTTTGTGACCGGAGGTTCTCTCTTGGGCACACTCGTCCAGGGTGGGTGGACATTTTGGTTCCCAAAGGACATCTGAGTTACTGGCAAGGACATACTGGTGGCCGCATATGGCTTGTGATGTCGCAGACTATGTTCAGGTGTGTGGCTCTTGCACCAAGAACAAGTCCCCTCGGCAACGGCCAGCTGGGTTACTTTACCCTCTGCCGGTGGCGGACAGGCCCTGGGAGATGGTCGGGATGGACTTTGTGGTGGGCTTACCCAAGTCTCGTAACTGCACCATTATCTGGGTGATCACCGACCATTTTTCCAAAATGGTTCATATGGTGCCTCTTCCACGGCTACCTTCTGCATTGGCTCTGGCAGCCTTGTTCATCAAGCATATCTTTCGCTTACACGGTATGCCGGACCAGATTGTCAGTGACCAGGGTCCCCAGTTTGCATCTCGATTCTGTAGGGAGCTTTGTCGTCTACTCAGTATTGAGTTAAATCGCTCCTCGGCTTATCATCCCGAGACGAATGGGTTGTTTGAGAGGGCTAATCAGACTCTGGTCACTTATTGACGACATTTTGTTTCTGCCAGGCAGGATGACTGGGCATTTTTGTTACCATGGGCTGAGTTTGCCCTTAACAACGCTGTAGCTGACTCCACTGGTCAGACTCCTTTCCTCCTTAATTACCGCCAATATCCACGGGTTCCTGTGCCTATGCCCGTGTCCTCTGCTGACTCCAGGGTGGCAGACTGGGCAGTGGAGGCATGAGACATTTGGGACTCAGGATGCCATCCGGGCCTCCAAGGAGAGAATGAGGTCCTCCGCCGATGCACATCGGCGCCCTGCCCCGACCTTTGCTCCTGGCGACTTAGTGTGGCTCTCTGCTAGTAAAATCAAGCTGCGTCTTGAGTCCACTAAGTTTGCACCTCTTTACTTGGGTCCCTTCAAGGTCCTTGAACAGGTTAATCCTGTGGTCTACCATCTAGCCCTTCCTCCACGCCTTGGTATCACCGACACCTTTCATGTGTCCCTCCTTAAGCCCGTATACATGTCCCGGTTTTCTGAGTCATCTGCCGGGACATCAGGTTTGTCTACGGACGATTACGAGGTGAACGCTATTTTGGGGTGCAACGTGGTTTGTGGCAAAAAATTTTATTTGGTGGACTGGAAGGGTTACGGTCCTGAGGATATGTCCTGGGAGCCTCCTGAGCACATTCGGGCTCCGCAGCTCATTGCTGCCTTCGAACGTAGTGAGGCCCAAGGAGGGGGGCCCTAGGAGGGGGGTAATGTTAGGGGTCTTGTTCCCCCCTCTGCACAGGGGGAATCTCTGGCCATCTCCACTGCAGTCTCCCATTCTTGTGGAGCCTGCTCAGCGGAGACGTCGGTCCCAGCGTCTCGCTCAGTCTGTCTCTGTACAAAGAGTTACTGCTGCTTTTCCTGCTTCTGCCATGGAAGTCAGTGCTGGGCAGCAGCGAACAGATGCTTCTGGGACTAAGTCCTGCTTTTCTCGTTCTGAGCATGCCCAGAGTAAGATCTCTCAGTGGAGATCGAGGGTCACATGATCAGATACTGCAGCTAAGGCCATTGGTCCTTCAGGAAGGTCCTGTAGGTGCTCACGCTCTGTGGCAGCCTCTCATTGGTCCTTCTAGGAAGGTCCTGTATGTGCTGCAACTATTTAAGGCTCGCATGGCCACACGGCCATGCACTAGTATTGTTCTATGTTATGTGCTTTGTGCCAGTGTGGTCATGTGAGTTTGTGTTCAGGGACCCGGCTGAAATAAGCCCTTAGAAAGCTGGCACCTCCGGCGAGGAGATTTTGTGTGAATGTATTCAGGAACCTGGCTGAAATATGCCCCTAGAATGCTGGCACCTCCGGCGAGGAGTTTGTGTGCATGCATGACCACTGACTGCTCTCTGTTGAGTAGTTAGCTTGTGCCACTGTGAAGTCAAACAGGGCACAGTGCTTTGAGTTTCAGCTACTCTGTGAAGTAACAGGGTTAACTCATACCGCCATATAGTTCCGCCATTTGCTAGCAGCAGGTTCTCCTGCACGGTGGACCCCGGGCTGCGAACGCATCAATTATAATAAAACCTCTATATTTACTCGGTGTTTTCCTCTAGCCCTAACACTTTGTTAGCCATCTCGACGATTTAGTCACTATTGACTGCAGCATCTAAGGGGTTAAACGGCAATGGCTGGTGCCAACACCAATTGTGGCTGGTGCATCTAGGTGTCCACTATAGTGCATTATCACCTGTTGGGGGATGCTATTCACTTATATCTCAGGTCAGTAAAAATACATATTGGTGGTCACTAAGGGGTTAAAAACAATTTCTACAAAAAGGTCCATATGTCACATTGCTGTATTACATGGCTTGGTCACTCTATATTCATAGTAGCCAAGAAACTGAGAATAATCATAACCGCTTTCTCTGAAATCCTTGGGTCTCTCATGCCAGGTCAGGATTTTCTACTCTATTGAAACCCGGTACTTTGTTGCACATGCCATACTTCATGACTAGTGTTGAGCATTCCGATACCGCAAGTATCGGGTATCGGCCGATACTTGCGGGTATCGGAATTCCGATACCGAGATCCGATACTTTTGTGGTATCGGGTATCGGTATCGAAACAACATTAATGTGTAAAATTAAGAATTAAAATAAAAAATATTGCTATACTCACCTCTCCGACGCAGCCTGGACCTCACCGAGGGAACCGGCAGCGTTCTTTGCTTAAAATGCGCGCTTTTACTTCCTTCCGTGACGTCACGGCTTGTGATTGGTCGCGTGCCGCCCATGTGGCCGCGACGCGACCAATCACAGCAAGCCGTGACGTAATTTTCAGGTCCTCAATGCCTAATTCTAGGCATTCAGGAATTTAAAATTACGTTCCGGCTTGTGATTGGTCGCGTCGCGGTCACATGGGCGACGCAACCAATCACAAGCCGTGACGTCATGGGAAGCAGGAGACGCACGCATTTTTAAAATTACGTCACGGCTTGTGATTGGTTGCGTGCCGCCCATGTGACCGCGACGCGACCAATCACAGCAAGCCGTGACGTAATTTCAGGTCCTCAATGCAGAAATAGGCATCAGGACCTGAAATTACCGTATATACTCGAGTATAAGCCGAGATTTTCAGCCCAAATTTTTGGGCTGAAAGTGCCCCTCTCGGCTTATACTCAAGTCATGATCGGTGGTGGGGTCGGCGGGTGAGCACTGTCATATACTCACCTAGTCCCGGCGATCCTGGCGCTCCCCCTGCCCGTCACACTGTCTTCGGTGCCGCAGCCTCTTCCCCTGAGCGGTCACGTGGGACCGCTCATTAGAGAAATGAATAGGCGGCTCCACCTCCCATAGGGGCGGAGCCGCCTATTCATTTCTCTAATGAAGCGGTGCCGGTGACCGCTGACAGAGGAAGAGGCTGCGGCACCGAAGACCAGCTGTCCGGGGGAAGGAGCGGGACGCCGGGAGCAGGTAAGTATGACATATTCACCTGTCCTCGTTCCACACACCGGGCGTCGCGCCATCTTCCCGGCGTCTCTCCGCTCTGACTGTTCAGGCAGAGGGCGCGATGACGCCTATAGTGTGCGCGCCGCCCTCTGCCTGATCAGTCAGTGCAGAGAGACGCCGGGAAGATGGCGCCGAGGAGCTGCAAGCAAGACAGGTGAGTATGTGTTTTTTTTTTTTTTTATTGCAGCAGCAGCAGCAGCAGCTATGGGGCAATAATGGACGGTGCAGAGCACTATATGGCACAGCTATGGGGCAACGGTGCAGAGCACTATATGGCACAGCTATGGGGCAACGGGGCAGAGCACTATATGGCACAGCTATGGGGCAATGGTGCAGAGCACTATATGGCACAGCTATGGGGCAATAATGGACGGTGCAGAGCACTATATGGCACAGCTATGGGGCAACGGTGCAGAGCACTATATGGCACAGCTATGGGGCAACGGTGCAGAGCACTATATGGCACAGCTATGGGGCAATGGTGCAGAGCACTATATGGCACAGCTATGGGGCAATGGTGCAGAGCACTATATGGCACAGCTATGGGGCAATAATGGACGGTGCAGAGCACTATATGGCACAGCTATGGGGCAATAATGGACGGTGCAGAGCACTATATGGCACAGCTATGGGGCAACGGTGCAGAGCACTATATGGCACAGCTATGGGGCAACGGTGCAGAGCACTATATGGCACAGCTATGGGGCAATGGTGCAGAGCACTATATGGCACAGCTATGGGGCAATGGTGCAGAGCACTATATGGCACAGCTATGGGGCAATAATGGACGGTGCAGAGCACTATATGGCACAGCTATGGGGCAACGGTGCAGAGCACTATATGGCACAGCTATGGGGCAATGGTGCAGAGCACTATATGGCACAGCTATGGGGCAATGGTGCAGAGCACTATATGGCACAGCTATGGGGCAACGGTGCAGAGCACTATATGGCACAGCTATGGGACAACGGTGCAGAGCATTATATATATGGCACAGCTATGGGGCAACGGTGCAGAGCACTATATGGCACAGCTATGGGGCAACGGTGCAGAGCACTATATGGCACAGCTATGGGGCAATAATGGACGGTGCAGAGCACTATATGGCACAGCTATGGGGCAATGGTGCAGAGC
Organism: Ranitomeya variabilis; assembly: GCF_051348905.1. NCBI lineage: Eukaryota > Metazoa > Chordata > Amphibia > Anura > Dendrobatidae > Ranitomeya > Ranitomeya variabilis. The sequence continues at coordinate 528,319,969 of NC_135237.1, read as the reverse complement.
ACTATATGGCACAGCTATGGGGCAACGGTGCAGAGCACTATATGGCACAGCTATGGGGCAATGGTGCAGAGCACTATATGGCACAGCTATGGGGCAATGGTGCAGAGCACTATATGGCACAGCTATGGGGCAATAATGGACGGTGCAGAGCACTATATGGCACAGCTATGGGGCAACGGTGCAGAGCACTATATGGCACAGCTATGGGGCAATGGTGCAGAGCACTATATGGCACAGCTATGGGGCAATGGTGCAGAGCACTATATGGCACAGCTATGGGGCAACGGTGCAGAGCACTATATGGCACAGCTATGGGACTACGGTGCAGAGCATTATATATATGGCACAGCTATGGGGCAACGGTGCAGAGCACTATATGGCACAGCTATGGGGCAACGGTGCAGAGCACTATATGGCACAGCTATGGGGCAATAATGGACGGTGCAGAGCACTATATGGCACAGCTATGGGGCAATGGTGCAGAGCACTATATGGCACAGCTATGGGGCAATGGTGCAGAGCACTATATGGCACAGCTATGGGGCAACGGTGCAGAGCACTATATGGCACAGCTATGGGACAACGGTGCAGAGCACTATATGGCACAGCTATGGGACAACGGTGCAGAGCATTATATATATGGCACAGCTATGGGGCAATAATGGACGGTGCAGAGCACTATATGGCACAGCTATGGGGCAATGGTGCAGAGCACTATATGGCACAGCTATGGGGCAATGGTGCAGAGCACTATATGGCACAGCTATGGGGCAATGGTGCAGAGCACTATATGGCACAGCTATGGGACAATGGTGCAGAGCATTATATATATGGCACAGCTATGGGGCAATGGTGCAGAGCACTATATGGCACAGCTATGGGGCAATGGTGCAGAGCACTATATGGCACAGCTATGGGGCAATGGTGCAGAGCACTATATGGCACAGCTATGGGGCAACGGTGCAGAGCACTATATGGCACAGCTGTGGGACAATGGTGCAGAGCATTATATATATGGCACAGCTATGGGACAACGGTGCAGAGCACTATATGGCACAGCTATGGGGCAATGGTGCAGAGCACTATATGGCACAGCTATGGGGCAACGGTGCAGAGCATTATATATATGGCACAGCTATGGGGCAACGGTGCAGAGCATTATATATATGGCACAGCTATGGGGCAACGGTGCAGAGCATTGTATATATGGCACAGCTTTATGTGGATTATCTATGGGGCAATGGTGCAGAGCATTGTATATATGGCACAGCTTTATGTGGAGCATCTATGGGGCCATAATGAACGGTGCAGAGCATTATATGTGGCACAGCTTTATGTGGAGCATCTATGGGGCCATAATGAATGGTATGGAGTATCTATTTTTAATTTTGAAATTCACCGGTACCTGCTGCATTTTCCACCCTAGGCTTATACTCGAGTCAATAAGTTTTCCCAGTTTTTTGTGGCAAAATTAGGGGGGTCGGCTTATACTCGGGTCGGCTTATACTCGAGTATATACGGTACGTCACGGCTTGCTGTGATTGGTCGCGTCGCGGTCACATGGGCGGCACGCAACCAATCACAAGCCGTGATGTAATTTTAAAAATGCGCGCGTCTCCTGCCTCCCGTGACGTCACGGCTTGTGATTGGTCGCATCACCCATGTGACCGCGACACGACCAATCACAAGCCGGAACGTAATTTTAAATTCCTGAATGCCTAGAATTAGGCATTGAGGACCTGAAAATTACATCACGGCTTGCTGTGATTGGTCGCGTCGCGGCCACATGGGCGGCACGCGACCAATCACAAGCCGTGACGTCACGGAAGGAAGTAAAAGCGCGCATTTTAAGCAAAGAACGCTGCCGGTTCCCTCGGTGAGGTCCAGGCTGCGTCGGAGAGGTGAGTATAGCAATATTTTTTTATTTTAATTCTTTATTTTACACATTAATATGGATCCCAGGGCCTGAAGGAGAGTTTCCTCTCCTTCAGACCCTGGGAACCATCAGGAATACCGTCCAATACTTGAGTCCCATTGACTTGTATTGGTATCGGGTATCGGTATCGGATTAGATCCGATACTTTGCCGGTATCGGCCGATACTTTCCGATACCGATACTTTCAAGTATCGGACGGTATCGCTCAACACTATTCATGACATCACAATCTCTAGTGCAAATGCAGAACTATCCTGTATTCCATCAGAGATGAAAGTCTCAGCCTAGCATGAGAGGCCTAGGGATTTTAACATGAGCGGTGGTGATCATAAGATGTGTCAAGGATAGGATGGCTGACAGTGAGGAGCAGAGGATCTGGAGTGGTAAGCAGTAAGGTGAGTTAAGTCATTGTTTTTTTTATTTTGCATGTGTTGCATTTATTATGCTCTGGGTTCTGGAAAAACCCTTGATCATAAGGGACATTAAATTTGCTGAAAATAACCTTACTGTAAATCAAATTTACCAGGAAACAGCTGAATAACAATTTGCCTCATATGCTAATCTCTAGTCTAACGCTTCATCGTGACGCTATTATGGGCTACACTATGAAATCAGGTAAAATCATAGTCTTCCCATGATGATCCTCAGAAAATATATTTCTAATGTAGGCTCAAAATTAAATGTGCATAGCCCGTTCTTTGATGACCAGTTTTAAAGGGTTATTTGAAGAATGCTAGGTCATGTTTGAAATGGGTCATTGTCTGTGGTCACCATTACTGATGAGTGAGTATGCTCTTTACTCCGGTTTTCCGAGCATGCTCGGGTGGTCTCCAAATATTTGGGTGTGCTCTGTTGTGAACTCTATTTTTGGGCTCCCTCTAGTGGTCACAAGCGGTACTGTGTAGTGTTGTCTTTCTGCAGGTTGGCAGCATCAGCTGGTTTGTTATCCTTGATTGGTTTCCTATTTAGCTCACCTGGAGACTCAGTTCCTTGCCTGCTATCAATGTATTCAGTGCTCTTCAGATTCCTTGTGACTACCTTGCTCCCAGTCTCTCCAAGACAAGCTAAGTTTTTGTTTGTTCATTTTTGATTATCAGCATTCATCATGTTTCTTGTCCAGCTTGCTAAAATGTGATTTCCTCGCTTGCTGGTTGCTCTAGGGGACTGAGTTTCTCCCCCCACACCGTTAGTTGGTGCGGGGGTTCTGGAAATCTCAGTGTGGATTTTTTGTAAGGGTTTTTTACTGACCGCATAGACCCCTTTTCTATTCTCTGCTATCTAGTATTAGTGGGCCTCATTTGCTGAACCTGTTTTCACCCCTGTGTATGTGCCTTCCTCTTACCTCACCGTTATTATTTGTTGGGGGCTTCTATATCTTTGGGGATTATTTCTCTGGAGGCAAGAGAGGTCTTTTTTTCTCTCTAGGGGTAGTTAGTTCCTCAGGCTGGCTCGAGACGTCTAGGATTTTTAGGCACGTTCACCGGCTACTTCTAGTGTGTTTGGATAGGTTCAGATTTGCGGTCAGTCCAGTTTGCCACCTCCCTAGAGCTTGTCCTATGTTTGTTACTTAGCTGGAGTAATTTGTGATCCTCAACCACTAAGGATCATAACAGTGCTCCGAGATTTAGTTTTTGTCACCTCTGCTGCATGATTTGCAGCTGCTAGACAGCCTGAATACATATGGGGATTTCCTAACAAACAGGCAAATACTCGGAGATCACCAGAGCAAGCTCGGAAAACTTGAGTAATGAGCATACTCACTCAATACTAGTCACCATTAAATGGTTCTTCACTAGTGATAAATGTGTACACTCGTTGCTCGGGTTTTCCCGAGCACGCTCGGGTGATCTCCGAGTATTTGTAAGTGCTCGATGATTTACCTTTTATCACCTCAGCTGAATGATTTACAGCTGCTACATGGCTTATTTACAGGTGGGGATTCCCTAGCAACCAGGCAACCCCCACATGTACTCAGCCTGGCTAGTAGCCATAAATCATTTAGCAGAGGTGACAAACTAAATCTCCGAATGCTTACAAATACTCAGACACCACCCGAGCATGCTCGGAAAAACCCAAGCAAAGAGTATACTCGCTCATCACTATTCTTCACCAGTCATCAAGTAATAATTAGCATAATAAATTAGGATCCTTAATTGAATATACTGATAAACTCACAACAGATTAGGAACCTACGTTTAGTCTTACATTTATACTGTGTTACAATAAATATCTAATGTACAATATATGACAGAAATAGTCCCATGTGTGGCCTGAACTGATGTGAAATGACAATAATCCTTTGCTTATCCATGATAGCACAAGCAATTTGTTCAAGCTTGATTCATTATGCCAAAAATATAGAGGAAAAACCACTTGTGATGGAAGCATTATGTGAATGCAAACTTGACATTAAACAGTGTAGAGCTTATTAACTTCATTAATGAAGATAGGTTTAGTGGTAGGAGTGGAAGAATTACCCAGCAGTGATTGCTCTAAAAGAGTACATGGCTGGAGGAAATTGAATAATTAAATAATGGAAATGAAAACATTCTGAAAGCTTTGATGCAGATGTCTTAAGAGATACAAATCGGGAATTAGTTTGTGCAGCTACTTATGATAAATAGCCTGTTTTAAGAGGTCTTATATGACTGAATAAGAGGATGATACTGGATGTGCAATGGGTTTGCATCTAGCTCAATTGTCATGGTTAAAGCAAAACAGTTGCAAACAGAAATCAAAGGGCCCCACAGGAAAACTTATAGGGACCAACCTTCAAAAATGGGAAGAAGAAATGTTAAAATACAAAACTGAATACACTGTGCTTATAATGTAGACTAAAGGTGAAGTGTTTACACAAACATCCAAAGTCTTTAAAAATTGTATAATCAATTATATGCAACTGAATGTGATAGAACTGGACTAGTTCAGCTAATGAAACACACCTTAGATGTATGTTATTTGTAAGCAAAAACATACAGTATGTGTGGTCAATACAAAGGACTGGCACATGACTTATTCCATCCAAAGAACTTACAAAGGACCAGGGGGCATTTATTACAATAAGGACAGATGATTCCAGCAGATACAGTGGAATGTAAAAAGATTTTAGGCACCACTGGTAAAAATTATTGTTATTGTGAACAATTTAGCAAGATGAAATGATCTCTAAAAGTCCTAAAGTTAAAGATGACACATTTCCTTTGTAATTTAGGCAAAAAATATATAGATATAATATAATATATATATATATATATATATATATATATATATGTAGTTTTTTTAAAAATCACAAAAAGGAAAATGGACTAATGCTAAAGTTTTGGCACCCTGGGAGATCTGTGTGCTCAAATATTTTTGACCAAGGTTTCAGACCTTTATTAGCCTGTTATGGTTATGGCTTGTTCTCAATCATCGTTAGTAAAAACTGGATGATGCAAATTTCCCAGATTTATAAAAACTTAGCCTCCTCTAACCTTGTGCCAAAAAAAAATGCAGCCATGGGTTCTTCTAAGCAGCTGTCTAGCACTCTAAAATAAATATGGTAGAGGCCTACAAAGTAGGAGGAGATAAGAAAATAGAAAAGCGTATTCAAGTTGCCCTTTCCTCAGTTTGAAATATAATTAAGAAACAGTAGTTAACATGAACAGTGGAGGTAAAGATAAGGTTTGGAAGGCCAAGCAAAATTTCAGTGAGAGCTGCTCATAGGGAGACATATCAGAACCCCCAATTGACTGCAAAAACCTTCAGAAAGATTTAGCAAACTCTAGAGTTGTGGTACATTGTTCTAATATTCAGAAGACACCTGTACAAATATGGCCTTCATGGAAGAGTCATCAGATGAAATTCTCTCTTGCATTCTCACCATAAAATTCAGCATCAAAAGTATACAAAAGAACATCTATACAAGCCTGATGCATTTTGGAAACAAGTCCTGTGGACCCATTATGTTAAAATAGAACTTGTTGACCACAATGATCAAAGATATGTTTGTTTAAAAAAGAGCACAGAATTTCAATTAAAGAGCGTATTGCCAACTGATAAGCATGACCGCAGATCAATCATGCTTTGGGGTTGTGTAGCAGTAAATGGTGAACATTTCACGGGTAGAGTGAAGAATGGATTCAATGAAATTTCAACAAATTATTTATGCAAACATAACACCATCTGTGAAAAAGCTGAAGTTGAAAAAAAAGGCTTCTCCTCAAAAGGAGCAAGCTGAAGGTTTTACAATGGCCCTCACAGTCCCCTAATCTAAACATCATTGGAAATCTGTGGCTAGACCTCAAAAGAGCAGTGCATGCAAGACTACTCAGAAATCTCACAGAACTGGAAGAATTGTTCAAGGAATAATGGATGAAAATCCTTCAAGCAAGAATTGAAAGAATCTTGGACGGCTACAAAAAGTGTTAACAAGCTGTGATACTTTCAAAAGGTATGTTATTAGGTACTAACTATGCAGGGGGGGCAAACTTTTGCATCAACCGATTTTCTTTTTACAATTATTAAAATGTAAATATGAAAAATAAAAAATAAAAATGTATTTATTTGCCTAAAATACAAAGGAAATATAACTTGAAGCCTTTTAAAAAACATTTCCTTTTCAATATGTTTATCTGTTCACAAAAACATGAATTTTGACCAGGGGTGCCAAAACTTTTACATGCCACTTTGAATATGAAAGGGATCTTTACAGTTAGAGCAGTCAGACCGTGGAATGCTCGCCTGCATAACTTTGTAACCTATTCATACATAGTGGTCATACACAAAGATCAAATAGAAAACCATATCCTATTCCTATTACAGTATTTACAAATGAAACAGCGCCTTCACGAATGCTGATATACCCTAACTGAGTTGTGTCACCAGACTGCTTTAGCTTCCTCAAGGGGCTACAAGCCTCAGAAGTCTCATCCCTTGAGAAACATCTCAGATGAGGCTTTCTTTTCTGATTTTATATTTATGTCTAGTGTTTCTGTATCATTATAGGTCACAGTCCATTCTGCAGGCACATTTCAGACTACACATTTCAATAAGTATAGCATCACTACATCATGTTTAATAAATTCTCTGTATAATAATTATTTCTCTTTACAGATTTAATTTCTGCCTGTCCTAAAGGTTTTTAATCCACTGTTATACATTTTTTAATCTGGTTAGCTAATAAAGTTCACATTTTTAAATAATCACATGCTAGTGTGAAGCAAATCACATGAAAAGCATTACATACAAAATTAAAGTACATAACTTATCCATAATACGAGCTACATGGCTTTGTGTAGAGAAAATACATTACACCATCAGTCTATAACAGCTTATGTTGTATCAGTGATAAAGATTTGAAATTCAGAAAAATGAATTATTAATACGCAAAGCAAAATACTATAAATATAAAAAATTGTATAGCAGTTGGCGATTGCCTAATTTTTCATAATAAAAGGGAATCGGTATCTACATTAATGCTGCCCAAATTAAAGGCGGCTTGACTTAGAGCATGGCAGCATAATTGTAACCATCTATGTTTTTATCTGAAATGCTCTGGTGTTTGAGAGAAAACATAGTTTGAAGAGCTGTGTACATAGGAAGAGACCTGTCAATGAACAGGAGCGGAGCAGTAAGAAACTAGTTGGGGACGATGATATACTAGTCAAGTCTCTTCCTATTGTCCCCAGGCGGCTCTCCAGATTATGCTATCTCTGAAATGCCAGACTGTTTCACAGGAAACATATCTGGCTACAATTGTACAGTCAAATTTTTGATACTTGCTGCCCTTGGTTTGGGCGGCATGAGTTGAGTGTCAGTTTCCCTGAAAATAAGTTCAAAACTTTATAGCAAGTTTTGTTGTCTCATGATGAGTCATCATCTACCTAAGGTAGGTCTGAACTATGGTATATGCTTTTATTGCTGGAAAAAGATGCAGAAAAAATGTAATATTCCATGAATCTAGGAATGATCAGATCTTTTGAAATCAAATTCCCCAGTTTTTAAAATTTTTCCAAAAATTTTAATTTTTCAGTGAATAATTTCACTGCAAATCACAAGCACAGAAAAAGACTGCAATTTCCCTTAAAAGACGGGTGTAAAACTCTGAGGTCACCAACGACTGTATTGAGAACATTTTAATCTTTTTTTAACTCAAACTCAGCCTTAGTAATGATGAAGTTACCTTAACATATTTGACGGTGAATAAATGGATAATAGCTGTTTTTAAGTGCTGTCATGTTACACACACTATATGTAATGTTTATTCAGTGTTTTTAAACTAGTTCTCCTTATGTCTATTGGAAGTTGTATTGTCCACTGATTCAAATCTGGTCCATATTTTAAAAGTTCCCATATGATTGATGAGGTGCACATTTCTTAAAGAGGGCCTTTCATTTCTCACCTGTCATAAAGATATTTTTTTACTTTGTGTAAATGCCACTGTTCCCCTGTATCTTGTTTCGCCTTTGTTCCTGCACCTCTCCATTCCTTAGATATGGCCTCTCTTCATAGAATGTTATCTAGTCTTGTTAGCCAAGGTGGTGGTATCCACAATTCTAATCTGTGAGCGTCTGCTTGAGGATTAGATTAATTTTATGCAAATAGAAGAGGGGGTCACATTTTTCCAGAATAGAGATGTGTATGAACTAAAAACAACATCAGATTCAATAGACAAAGCCCAGGATAAAAACAAAATGAGCATATACACGGTAGTAAGATAATAGTAAAAGCAAATGTAAATAACAATGTGAGGCGTTAATACTACAGATAGGAAGATTGGGTACACCTTGTCGTGATGGGATGGCTTTTCGCTTTTTTGATAAAAAAAAGAGTGCTAACAAAGTACCCTATTACATGTATTATTAATATATACTTATTTATTTATTGTAGAGTATATATTAATTTTGCTTTTTTCTTGGGTTTTGTCTGTGAAATGGCATAGCAGCATTCATATTCATAGTAGTGTGAATATGCACCTATACATTGCATGTATACCAACTTATGTTTTGCCAATTTTTTGGTTTTGATGTAGTTTCTTGTACTCTGTATAAACAAGGGTGTTGCGCCCCCTTTTTTGAGCTAGACATTTAATTTCTATAGCTTCACACGGACAGGTGTCTACACAAAAATGCCCAAACTCATATTAATCAGTAAGCCAAGCGCCATCACCTAGCTACCTGTATACCACTCCATTACTATATACTAACAAAAGGAGAAACATAGGAATTTTATGGTAGAAAAACTTATGACAAATCTTTATTAATACAATCACACATATATTGACAAACAATTTTAAAAATATATATATGATGGTAAAGGACACCAATGAGCAACATAGAGCACCATATAAATATGAAAGTCCAACGAAAAAAGACTAAAAGTATATAAGGTAAATGACCCTATCCAATAGTGTGTCCAAACATATCCCCTCAATACCTCTAGGGGGAGGACAGCACAAGTTCTGTCCCAATGGTTAATGCATGATAATGATAATGTCCACAGTTCATAATAGCTCCGTCTCACATGCCACCATGTAGGTACAAAGTTATAACATAGGTAATAGACAGAAAGAATAAGGGTTAACCTTACCAGTGCCGTAATGCGCAACTGGACACACCCCCACGTACGTTTCGCCACTTTACAGCATGGCTTTCTCAAGGGGAGGCTTTCCCCTTGAGAAAGGCATGCTGTAATCAGACGAACGTGGCTTTTGAGCCCACGCCTGAGGACGCCCCGAGTCAGATGCAGGGATCAAGGGGGAATTCCCACCCTACACTGACCAGTTGTCAGGAAAAGTTAAGATTACAGCACAGAGTGCGTATAGTGTCGTGCAAGTGGACACTGCTGGTTTGACGCAGTACAGATTGTGCTCTGGTGTAGGATAGCACTGTCAGGCACTAGGTAGCTCCAACATTCGCGAACATTCAACAACACAAGGAATGGGAATGATTAAGGAGCAATCACCAGAACAAGCACACATCCACACACACACGCAATAATAGGTTTATACTAGCGCATGGCCGTGCGGCCATGTGAACCTTTTACAGCTGTAGCACTCAAGGACCTTCCTAGTGGTCCAATAGGAGCTGCTACAGGACCTGAGCATGTGACCCCCGACCTCCAATGGGAAGTCATCCTGTGGGCATGCTCAGTATGGGAAAAGCAGGACTTAGTCCCTGAAAAGCCTGCTCATTGCTGATCAGTACTGGCTACAAAGGCAGAGCCTGGAAAGGCAGCAGTAACCAAGCAGACAGTGTCAGTTTGAGCCAGAAGCTGGGACCGATGTCTCCGCTGAGCAGGCTCCACTGCAGCTGGAGAAGAATGGGAGACCGCGGTGAACATAGTTCGAGATTCCTCCTGTGCAGCGGCGGGAACTCGACTTCTAACATACTCAGGCTCATTTATTTAGTTTTGCCATATTTGAGATAGAAAAAGCATTTACACCAGATTAAACAATTACCGTATATACTCGAGTATAAGCCGAGACCCTTAATTTTGTAACAAAAAACTGGGAAAACTTATTGACTCAAGTATAAGACTAGGGTGGGAAATACAGCAGCTACTGGTAAATTTAAAAAATAAAAATAGATACCAATAAAAGTAAAATTAATTGAGACATCAGTTAAATGTCTTTTAATATCCATATTGAATCAGGAGCCCCATGTAATGCTCCATACAGTTCATGATGAACCCCATAAGATGGTCCATACAAAATTTGCCCCATATAATGCTCCATACAGTTTATGATGGGCCCCATAAGATGCTCCATGCAAAAAATATGCCCCATATAATGCTGCTCAAAGGTTAATAATGGCCCCAGAAGATGCTCCATATTAAAATATGCCCCGTATAGTGCTACATAAAAGGTTATTGATGGCCCCATAAGATGTTCCATAGAATAATATGCCTCATATAATGCTCCATAAAGGTTGATGGCCCCATAAGATGCTTCATAGAATAATATGCCCCATATAATGCTTCATAAAAGTTGATGGCCCCATAAGATGTGCCATAGAATAATATGCCCCATATGCTGCGGCTGCAATAAAAAAAAAATGACATACTCACCTCTCATTGCTGGGAGCCAGGTGCCGGTGTCCTAAGCAGGGAGGGACCCCGGCGCGCTATGGGGGCCAGGTGCCGATCTCACTGCTGGCTTAGGCCCCTGGCACTTGCGGTATTCACCTGTCCCCATTCCACCGCCGCACCACTGTGTCTTCTGGGTTTCTGCAGTGACTGTTCAGGCAGAGTGCACACACTAAAGACATCATCGCTCCCTCTGACCTGAACATCAGAGGACACTGAAGAAGCAGCCCGGCCGTGGAACGGGGACAGGTGAATATCGCACGGCTCACCCTCCCTCGTCATACTCATCCCCTCCTGGCGCGGTCTCTGTAAGTCCCTGCTTCTCTGATGGTCTCTCTGGTGCCGGCAGCTTGCTCCTGTGTTCAGCTGTCACATGGTACCGCTCATTAATGTAATGAATATGCGCTCCACACCTATGGGAAGAGCTGCAGGTGACAGAGACCATCTGAGAAGCAGGGGAGTGCAGAGACCGCGTCAAGAGGGGGTGAGTATGGTGTGAGAGCCACCTCTCCTGCCGCTCCCCCTTCCCCGCCGACCACCTGGGGCAATGACTCGAGTACAAGCCGAGAAGGGCACTTTCAGCCTAAAAAAACTGGGCTGAAAATCTTTGCTTATGCTCGAGTATATACGGTATATAATAATGGCAAGTGACAGGTCTTTATCAAGTAATGTAGAGTGACATAAATCCATTCAACACAAACATCCTGATTCTGAGTGCATCAAAAGTTTCCATTAATATGTGTCCCTGACCCGCCACTATTTATAATTCAAGGATATCTAAATGCTACTGTCCATTATGTTGATGTTGGTTGAAAAACTGCATCCATCCTGCATTCCAAGCTGTACTGTGGGTACTAATAAACAACACTATGTTTGGAAAGTTTAGCACTTGTGCTAATGATTTCCACTATAGTGACCCAGTTAGTGCTGAAACAGTATCCTAGGATGAAGCCTTGACAATAAGAATTTAATCTGCTATTACAATGCTGACTGCATTCATTATAGAAAAAAGTTGATAAGGTTACATCTCTTGTGTGTTGTAGATAAATAGTAAAGTTGTGTGAATCTCCCAAAATTTTATTTTAGCATACGTTGTTAACTCAGGTTGAATGTCCGATTTATATAGCCTAAATTTGCTGTATATATACTTTTTTGAACTGTCTACATATTTGTCTTGCCATTCCACTTTCTTCTTCTATGGTTTGGTCTTCCTTTGATGCAGGATTTCTGCAGTCATTTCATGGCTGACTAGTCTTCAGTGGTCCAACAGTATATATAAAGGTTTCGGTCTACACAAGACCTTCCTCAGTAAACTGCATTAGATCATATACTAAAGAGAATAGTCAATAATCAATACAATGTAAAAAAGAAAAAATACAAAAATCACAAAAAATATGAAATTAGAGTAATATACTGTATATAAAGAGGTACATCTCACTCCTAGTTGAGTGCATAGTGATGGTTGAGAAGGTAGGGAAAAATAGGAGGGGAAAAGGAAAAAACAAAGCAACACATACCCGACTGCTCGTGTGATATCTCTAATAAGTGTCACTGATCATAGGAGTGTATCTAATGTACAATGTGGGGGCTCGTCCTGTCAGTATCCCTGGGAGAGCTATCTCCCTCTACAAGATTGAAATATATTATTGAGATCAGTAAAATGAGTAAAAATAGTAATAAGTAAATATGCCATACTGACCAAATTTGGATGGCAAGTGTAGAAAGCTAGTAGGATAGAATTCCGTATCGGATGTTATTGGAGGACTGTAAAAAGGCATACCCAGAAAATTAGATCTACAATACTAAAAAAAATAAGGCATAGTGGGACAGGTAGGGTAAAATGGTATCTTACCTAGTACATATGACTTGCCATGAATGTCACTGAAAATGTGTGCGGGGGGATACTCCCTGTAATATACATAAAAGTTATGAGTGCCCAGCATATACATAGGTAGTAATATCTCTGACAGATAAGGTGAAACTTATCACGATAGATGGTAGTACAGTGGCATATCTAACGCGACACCGTACTACCTTCTATCTTGGTAAGTTTCAGACAGTCCAGACAGTAGTTGTTCGGTATGGACGCCGAACTTTACTGTTCGGATTCGACCAGCTATAGTTATGGCACCAAATGGTAACCAGTCTAATGATGTCACTGGCTGGTAATTGCTGTTGTGAATTCTGCTCTTGGGCTCCCTCCAGTGGTTGTTGGTGGTAGTGCAGTTGTCGTGGGGTTGTAATCCAGGGCAGGTATTTCTGCTGATTTCAGCTCTACTAGGTATTTAGGTTTGCAGGATCCATGAGTCCTTGCCAGTTGTCCATTGTACTTGGAGGGATTGCATCTCTCTCTGGCTCCTCATGCCCTGCTGCCAATCAGCTAAGGTAAGTGTCTGGTTTTCTGTCTCTGTGCACACATGCAGTGTGCTTTGCAATTCAGTGCAATTCATTGTGTTTTTGTCCAGCTTAGACTTTGTTTGGATTTTTCAGTCATGCTGGATTCTCAGGAGATGCAGATATACTTTCTATGTCTATAGTTAGATGTAGTATATTTGTATTATGTGCTGTGGATATTTTTAGGATTTTAATACTGACCGCTTAGAATTCTGTCCTATCCTTTTCTGTTTAGCTAGAAGTGCCTCTTTTGCTAAATCCTGTTTTTCTGCCTGCGTGTGTTTTTCCTCTTATACTCACAGTCAATATTTGTGGGGGGCTGCCTATCCTCTGGGGTTCTGCTCTGAGGCAAGATAGAATTCCCATTTCCATCTATAGGGGTATTTAGTCCTCCGTCTGTGTCGAGGTGTCTAGGACGTGTTAGGTACATCCCACGGCTACTTCTAGTTGCGGTGTTAGTTTAGGGTTTGCGGTCAGTACAGGTACCACCTACTCCTGAGAAAGTCTCTCATGCGGCTCCAAGGTCACCGGATCATAACAAATTGCTTAGTAAATGATGCTGCAGTGCTAGCATAGTTAAAACTATAAGATATCACAATGACATTGGAAATCTCGCTCTTTCATATTGAGGATCCCAAAGGCCAGAATTAGCATCCTACTGTTGTTAGAAAACTGAGACTTTCATGTTTTTTGTTAATAACTTAAATTTAGTAAAATTTACTATGGCTGCTCACTGTTTTCTTAAATATAAAAGCAGTCACATACAGGTGTCAGATACTTTTTAACGTAAAGAAAAGTAGTTATACTAATTATGAAAGAACGCTCTTAGTAGTACTCATGCAGTAAACGTGTTTAAACAACTCACTCAGGGTAGGCCAGTTCCTTTACCTGAGGTTCCTCCAATAGGTCAAGGATTTAAAACAACAATTGGCCTTAAATAATAAAAAATAAAATCCTCATCCCATTTGCAGTTAATTAGGTACCAATCATTTACCACTATGGTATTTTTTATTCACAAATAAGTAGAGATGAGAGAATCATTTGAAATATGCATGCACTAGTTTTGACACAAAAAATTAGACGTACAGTACAGACCAAAAGTTTGGACACCTTGTCATTTACAGATTTTTTCTGTATTTTCATGACTATGAAAATTGTACATTCACACTGAAGGCATCAAAACTATGAATTAACACATGTGGAATTATATACTTAACAAAAAAGTGAGAAACAACTGAAAATATGTTAATACAAATAATACAAATTCTAACAGTCTATTCAGTAGGACTATCAGCTGTGTATCCACCAAACTTCTGCACAACACAACTGATGGTCCCAACCTCATTTATAAGGCAAGAAATCCCACTTATTAAACCTGACAGAGCACACCTGTGATGTGAAAACCATTTCCGGTGACCACCTCTTGAAGCTCATCAAGAGAATGCCAAGAGTGTGCAAAGCAGTCATCAAAGTAAAAGGTGGCTACTTTGAAGAACCTAGAATATAAGACATATTTTCAGTTGTTTCACACTTTTTTGTTAAGTATATAATTCCACTTGTGTTAATTCATAGTATTGATGCCTTCAGTGTGAATGTACAATTTTCATACTCATGAAAATACAGAAAAAATCTTTAAATGAGAAGGTGTGTCCAAACTTTTGGTCTGTACTGTACATGAAATTGATTTGTCAGGAATCAGAAATACCTCAAAACCTCCAATTTCCTGGATAGATATGTGCGACACTATAAAATCTCCTCGAACTGTCTCCAATCCCTTTATAAATATTCAATGCAAAAATAATTTTACTAATATAAAAGTGACCTTTATGTACAGTATATGGCTATGCATAAAAATATAGCAAGTGTTTTTCTCAGATGTCCTGTTACACACACACACACTATCTAATGTTTATGTTATTTTTTAAAGCTTTAGTTGCCTATATTTTTTGCAAAACTCTGTTGTGCTCTAACTGGCCAGAGTCACCCTAAAATGGCTGTTACATTGGATGCCTTGGCTCTTGTAATAGCTATTGTGGTAGTCAGAGGAATGCTTTTCATTTAAATTTTCAACTGGTTTATTAACACATGCTTCATAAACCAGTCCAAACAAAAGAAATAGACACGTTCATTCTCCTTGACATGAACATAACACTCAATGATGTCCTTATAGATGCAGAATCAGAAAACAGGTTTCAGCTCTGTTTACCAAGAGCCCAGCTCTGGAGGTCAGCTCACTTTCAGAGTACACACACTGGGGGATTAGTCCAGAGGTTGTTTTTACCTCTTGGGA
Organism: Ranitomeya variabilis; assembly: GCF_051348905.1. Classification (NCBI taxonomy): domain Eukaryota; kingdom Metazoa; phylum Chordata; class Amphibia; order Anura; family Dendrobatidae; genus Ranitomeya; species Ranitomeya variabilis. Next base: position 528,304,283 of record NC_135237.1, on the reverse strand, counting down.
CCATCCCTTAGGGTGGAGATAAGGTGAACATCCGCCCTGCACAACTCTTTATCTGTTCACAAAAACCTTGCCCCGTCATGGCCGATAAACCCCTCTTAGCACATAACATGCTGGAGCTAATTTCCAGGTTCACATCACTGAATCTAATATCCTCAGTGAAACATATCTCCCCTCAGCACATTATCAGAGAACCTGTTACACCATGATAATCCCTCCTGATTGACTGTGCTATATCATGTGATGTGATGTGATAGCTACAAGGTATTTTAGGTAAGACCACATGGCCGCACGTGAGGCCATGTGAGCCTTCTCTGGCTGATGCAATTTTCTGCCTTGGTATTAAGCGGTGGTTGCAAATTGTTCGGTGTTCGAATTTCTAAAATTCAAGATAAATTCAATTTGTATTAAATCAATTCTCTTTTCTCTACAATTCTGATAAGAAGTCTTAATCCCAAGGATCCCAAAATGAGACCTCTTACCATCTAGGGTATATGTTGGAGAGTGATACCATGATATTTCAAGTCTATTTTTTTAATAAAAACACATTTCAAGGTGCAAATTGTTCTAAGGAAACTTCATTAATAAAAACATTGTTTATGATTAAAAGAACATTAAATGTATCCTTTTGAAATTGAATTCTTACTCTTAAATTTTCACATAATGTATCTCTTCTAAACTCCCACTATTTTAGGAAACAAAATAAGCATGTTCAGTAATCTGAATACATGAACTGGAAAACATCCATTTAGAACTAGGCAAACAGTACATGGTACAAAAAGTGCAAAATGACATGCTATGTATTACAAGCTTATGTTGTCAATTACAAGATCTCTAGGGGGAAATATGGATTTCCCAATCGGCTGTCCAATTTAGAAAGCAAAACATTACTAATATGCACTTCACAAATGTCTGAACTGTCATATAATTTTCAGTGGTGCTTTATATTTTGCTTCCAAATCTATCCCAAGGCAGAACTAATGCTAATTATTTTTTGATTAAGTATATTTGCACTAAAATCACACACAAGTAACTTCCTAGTTATTCACAATGAATTGATGGGAATTATGCATTTACTTATTTAATTATTTCAGGTTAGAACTTTAGGCTTCAGAGCTGTAATCTACATATTCCTTGCTTACTTAAGCTTTGTTCCTACCACACCATATTTTTACATAAAAGGTCACATTTTTATACATCTCAATCATAGACACCTGACATTTGCTACTGAACACTAGTTCACTAGTTTCATTGTAGTAAAAATACACTTTTGTGGAACTCTCTTGAACTGAAAAGTATACTTATTAATACATTAAAAAATATACACATTTTACCACTCAAAGTTACATTAAAAGGCATGTTCTGTATCTGGTCCATTATAACTTTGCAGGGGTTCATACACACTTATACCTTTAATTGAAAACTCAGTGAACAGGTTTTGTCAAAATTGTCCTAAAATACATTATTCTCACAAGTGCATTGAAGCAAATAAAATATTATAGGGATTCTGTCACCAAATGTTTGCTATGTAATCTGAGGGCAGCTGAGGTAGCAGTTGAGACACTAAATTAAGCAATGTGTTACTTATTAGGTTGTGTGCTGTTGATTACTTACAATGAAGGTTTTATCACTAGGACATTATCACTGCTTGAACTACAGTTCACGTGAGCACTGGTCCAAACACGCCCCTCCTCTGATAAGCAGCTCACTGTCAACAAACCATGTCCATTGGGAGCTGTGATGTGGGTGGGGCAAGCTTTCTTAGCTCTGCTTCATGCTACATCCAAGAACTCTGATTGCAACACCCAGTAACTAAGCGATACATCACTGGAATCAAAGTCTGTTATTCTAAATTATGCTGTTCTCAGATGAGATAGCCCCTTAAATAACTTAAAAAAAATGTTTTCGTCTTCATTTGCAGAACTATATCCAGCCTGATGCTATACATAGTCTCATCCTGGTAATCATTAATCAGTTGTACTACTAGCATTCACATCAATGTGTAGCATCAATTCAGAGTGATAATGTAACTTATTTATGATGGAAAATCCCATTATGTTATTACAAACTTGTAGGTGGTTCACAAAACCAACCAATCTGAACTCTAAATGTAGTTTAGTATTGAAAATATGGTAAAATAGCTTGAAATGTCTTTGAAATCTGACTAAGAAGTTGAAATGACTCCATAGACCAAGCCAAGTTCAAAATTCATTCAAATTTTATATCAGAAAAAAAATCAGTGAATTAAATTATTTGGACGTTAATTGAAAGTCAGCATATTATGGGACCTTTAGGTACAAAAAAATGCTGTGCTCTTTAGCTAATAAAAACCACAAGAAATTAACTGGAATATAAGTTGGTATACATGCAACATGCAGGCACATGTTCCCACCGGCCACTGAACAGACAAAACCTAACATAAATACAAAATGAGCAAATACCCTGCAGCAAGTAAATAAATAGCAATTCTGCATGAAAATAACATAGGGTACTTAGTGAAAATAATTTTGATTAAAAATAATGTAAAAGACATCCCATCTCATCAAGGTGCCTCTATTTGGGGTCCTAACTTCTAACATTAAAACCTTACCATATGATGACTGATGTAAATGTGAATAAAGGTCGAGCAGAGCAAGACCCTGACTAATAGACACTAGTGATGAGCGAGTATACTCTTTGCTCGGGTTTTCCCGAGCATGCTTGGATGGTCTCCGAGTATTTGTGAGTGCTCAGAGATTTAGTTTTCCTTGCCACAGCTGCATGATTTGCGGCTACTAGACAGCTTGATTACATATTGGGATTCCCTAGCAACCAGGCAACCCACACATGTACTCAGGCTGGCTAACAGCTGTAAATCATGCAGCTGTGTCAACAAAAACTAAGTCTCCGAGCAGTCACAAATACCTGGAGACCACCGAAAATCCGAGCAACAAGTAAACTTGCTCATCATTAATGGACACCCAATCATAGGAAGCTATATAAACGTAAAAGTCCTGGCAAGCCACACCCATATTTGCACAGATTGAAACAAACCTGAAACAAAAACCTGAAGAGATAAGCAAGAATATAAGTTGGAGTCCATGTAACATGTAGGCGCATGTTCCCACTGGCCACTAAACAGCCAAAAACTAAGGTAAGAACAAAGTGAACAAATTCCCTACAGTAAATAAATAAATATGTAGCAAAACATGCAACATAATAATAATGATAATGTTCACTGCCATGCAGCAAAATCATCCTCCTGATCTTCATCAAGATGTAGAAAGGTTGAAGCAATATTCATATTTGAGGTTGTCGGATTCCACTTGTTCTCAAAGTCTATACGGTGGTATCCTTTCCGAGCACCCACTCACACAGAGTGATGTGTACTTTGGCTCCTGTGCGGGCCTTTAAGGAATGGGAATAATGTAATAAAGTATATTAGTTAGGTTCTGGTTAACTGTGGGAATATATGATCAAATGTTTGTATTGAGATCCTTAGGACTTGAGGTATGTCATTGCCTTACAGCCATTTTGAAAGAGATTGATGGCTTCCGAGTATACATAGATGAAAAGCGGAGTCCATTCACCAGTGGGGAAGGAAGCAGGGATCGGCCAAACGACAATGGCTGACTGCTTCCCATAATACATTCTGGTAGTTCATAACAGTTGTTATTACCCAAACAGTGTAATATCATTTGGTGTAGGGCTACTTTCACACTTGCGTTTTTCAGCTTCCATCACAATCCATCATTTTTTGAGAATGTAGGATCCTGTATTTTCCCATAGACTTGTATTAGCGACGGATTGTGATGGATGGCCATCCGTCGCGTCCATCGTGCACTGGATGCATCGTGTTTTGGCGGACCGTCGGCATGAAAAAGCGTTCAATGTAACATTTTTTTTTCGTACGTCAGATCCGCCATTTCCTACCGCGCATGCGTGGCCATAACTCCTCCCCGGGACTTTACAATGGGCAGCGGATGCGTTGAAAAACTGCATCCTCTGCCCACGTTGTGCCAAATTTTCACAACGTGCGTTGGTATGTCGCGCCGACGCTTAGCGACGGACCCATACTGACGCAAGTGTGAAAGTAGCCTAAGAGTTGAGTGACCCCGTCCCTATACTAAACTAACCATAAACAAGGAAGTGTGATGATAACCAAAATATTTGAAAAGTGAAATGTACAACCTGTTTCCAAAAACAATATGTAATAAAATTAATAGCGATCAAAGAAACCAAAGCACAGGGTAATCTGTTTCCAAAAAGATTTATGAACACCTGTGTGCCCACAAGAAAAACATTTACACAAGATTTTTCAGCCTTTAGAAAGACAGAAAAGTTGCTTGCAGCTTTTCCAACTTGGTGGAGGGTTGAAGCAAGTCTGTACTGGCCACAAAGTGGTGAACGGGGTATATCACTTACAAATATAATTAAATTAATGGCAGCAAGACATCTCAAAAAAGTTCCGACAGGATTACAAATGCAGTATACTTTTTCCAAAAGTCCAGTTGTCTCCAGAAGTGAAGCCATATCATAAACTGGGTCATCAATTATAAAAGTCCAGCTCTAGCTTGGTAGACGCTCACTAGTAATATTAATTTCTGTGACTGCTTTACTACAGGATAGCTCCGACACAACTGCTAAAGTGCTCCCCCCAAATAAAAAATATACCTCCCAGACCATCACTATTTCTGCGATATTGGAACTGTGGTTCCCAGCAGTTACATGAAACTATTAGATAATGTGAATTGTACACCCAACTGGCAGCTAGTAATGGGTTATCCAAAACTGGATAAATGCTTTAAAATAAAAATAATAAAAACAAAAAAATTAAGATAAAATTAGATAAAAGTCAAACTACAAATTTAAGAAAAAATAAAAATGACCTAATTTTGAAACAGCTTCCACACTAGTGATAAAATAATCAGATATATTCACAGGATATTTTGTGTATTGTCTTTAGATGGTTACACACACTGTACTACATGTCTTTTTTATTGTACTTTATTTCTATTTTTTTCATATTACACTTATTCTGCAGTGTTTTTTCCATCTCATTTTATCATGTTTGTTAGAAAATGTCAATTCCCTTGCCATTTTATTGCAAAAACCTAAAACATAATATATATATATTTTATGCATATGCATTTTACCGTTTCCTCATACTGTAAATTATCGGCATCAGTATTAATGTATAACTATGTATGGCACAAAACAAAAGCATTAAGTAAAGATACGTGATATATGCTTTAGCGAATGATTTATTGATCCAATAATAAAAAGTATTTCTTGTAAATTTCATCATCATTTATTGCCACTTTATTGTAAATGATGGCTTATGATTTTTTTTTAATATATTTATTTCCCATCTTAAAGGAATATCCCAGGTTGTATTTAAAAATGTAATTTATTAATTTAATTAAATGTGAATTCAAATTCTGGTTGCATAAGTGAAATAGGATGCTGTCTCTACAAAGTATGGTATGGCAGCCCTTGGATTAATACTGTGTTATGCCACCATGGGATAATTAAATAGCAGTAAACATGTGATGCCCAGATGCGAGACCCCATTCTTAAAGAGTTGAAAAAAAACATTTGCAGTACATTGGTTAAGCAGCAATGTCATTATATTGTGTCTCCTGAATAAGCATTGCGAAACAACTACTACCTGCAGTATCCCCAGAGCCTTTTCTGATTATCCCACCCCCAAGACTTCATGCACTGATCCAAAATACTGCAATGGGGATACCTTAGGGCCAAGTACAATGGTATGATTCCACAGACTTATTATGTGGTCATGGTCCTACGGATCTTTGAGGACCCTCTGCTTAGAAATCGCGCAAGTGTAGTTTCCTCATTCTCACTGCTCAAGGTGGCAGGGTACAGTGAGGACAGCTTTATACCTATGGTGCCAAGTGCATGCACCCAAGAGGAGCATCTGAGAGCTCTAGATTTCCAAAAGCAAGTAATAATCAGACACTGAAAAACAGGACTGTCCATTTTCCTTTGGGAGCACAGCAGCAAAAATAAGAGATAGATCAAATCACATTTAAGAGAATAAAATGTACTTTATTTTAGACATAAAGTTGTGACATTAAATTTGTTGTAACTTTTTCTGGCTTTTTGGAAAACAATAATTATTATGAATCTACCCCTTTAAGATGTTTTACTCAACAAAATTGTTGCTTTTTCTAAAATATATATATAGCATGGAATCTATACCCCAGAATATATTAATTTCTAGTTATGAGTTTTTCTCTGATGCATCTTGAGGTTTATTAAAGTTGTTAAAGTGGGATAAAATATATACTGATTTGCATTAATATTAGATACTCATTTATTCCAAATTCACAAGTTTCCAGAATCGTAATAGCCCGGTATGGTCACCTGGTATTTGCATATGAAATAAAATTTACTGTAAAATAAACTTTTTATGCAAGCAGTCATATTACATTCAGATATATATGACACGGAACGTGCATGGACTGGTAAATGCACTTTATTATGCTGTAGTTTTAATACAAGCAACATTACCATATCCAAGCTGCATAATAATGTAGCAAAATGTCTGAAATAATTTGATTCATTCATTTGTGCCGATGCCAGCACATGAAAATGATATACATGAAGTCAGCTAATAAAGGTTCATATTTGCACAGTTTATTATCTTTCTGTCTTGGATGATAAAGACAAAAGTGGCGTGTTGGGAATCACAAGAAGCCAATCATGAAGGGTGCTCAGTAATTCTCAGAGTGCTGGATGGATCCGTGCATAGTTTGTTCATTTGCTTCTGTTAGAAAGTGTTTTGAATATATAATTGCATGTGCTGCCCCTGAGCATAGAGGTGAATGACACTCACATTCTGCTCTTTGACAAAGGACAGGGGATTTGTTAGTGACGTCAGATGCATTATTAACATTAGTTAGGATCACACGCTCAGACTCCTAACTTTGAAAAATTGTAAAAAAGGATGAAAAGTATATGTTATTTGAGAACTCCTTTAAAAGAATCCATCAGATTCATGCTGCCCAAAACCACAAGCAGCATGAATCAGACCCGAAAAGGATCCAGTAGATTCATGCTGCCCAAAACCACATGTATCATGAATCAGGGTCTACAATTATCTAGTAGATTCATGCTGCCCAAAACCACATGTAGCATGAATCAATCTAAAAGGATCCAGTAGATTCATGCTGCTCAAAACCACATGCAGCATGAATCAGAGCCTAAAATGTTCCAGCAGTTTCATGCTGCCCAAACCACAGGCATCCAGCATCAGAGCCTAAAAGGATCCAGTAGATTCATGCTGCCCAAAAGCACATACATCATGAATCAAAACCTAAAAGGATGCAGTAAATTCATGCTGCCCAAAATCACATGCATCATGAATCTGAGCCTAAAAGAATCCAGCAGATTCATGCTGCCCAAAACCACAAGCAGCATGATTCATAGCCTAAAAGTATCCAGTAGATTCATGATGCTCAAAACCAAATGCAGCATGAATCAGAGCCTAAAATGTTCCAGCAGATTCATGCTGCCCAAAACCACATGTATCATGAATCAGGGTCTAAATTTATTTAGTAGATTCATGCTGCCCAAAACCACATGTATCATGAATCAATCTAAAAGGATCCAGTAGATTCATGCTGCTCAAAACCACATGCATCATGAATCAGACCCTAAAAAGGATGCAGTAAATTCATGCTGCCCAAAACCACAGGCATCAAGCATTAGAGCCTAAAAGGATCCAGTAGATTCATGTTGCCCAAAACCACATGCATCATGAATCAGACCCTAGAAGGATGCAGTAGATTAATGCTGCCCAAAATCACATGCATCATGAATTTGAGCCTAAAAGGATCCAGTAGATTCATGCTGCCCAAACCACAAGCAGCATGATTCATAGCCTAAAAGTATCCAGTAGATTCATGCTGCCCAAAACCACATGCATCATGAAACAGACCCTAAAATGATCCTATAGATTTATGCTGCCCCAAACCACATGCATTATGAATCAGACCCTAGAAGGATCCAGTAGATTCATTTTACCCAAAAACACATGCATCATGAATCAGAGCCTAAAAGGAACCAGTGGATTCAAGGTGTCCAAAACCACATGCAGAATTATTCAGAGCCTAAAAAGCTCCAATAGATTCATGCTGCGAAAACTTATATCCATCATGAATCAGTCTAAAAGGGACCAGTAGGTTCATGCTGCTCAAAACCACATGCAGCATGATTCAGACCCAGACTGGACAATTACAACCTAGGTTTGACTTTTCTTTGAAACGCTTCAACATTTCAGAGAAAACATTGTTAGGAAAACCAGATGTTAGAGACCTAGCTAGTTGTCCCAGCTTTTTCCCGCACCACTCCAGGTGATTGACAGGTTTAACCCATGTGTGTACATATTGAGAGACTTGTCAATTATGTCACACCTATAGCCAGTAACTAGGCCCAGCTGTATAGTGTCGGCTACCTGGGAATGACTACTAATTCTTGTATATGGCTACAGGAGTCTCATTGTAAAGCTGAGACGTCGCTCCTGCTTCAAAGTGAGCAAAGACGGGCTGTCAGCAGCAAAAAGGCAATGCAGGAGCAGTAGAGAAATAGTAAAGATTATTATTGTTATTTTCAATCCTTTAGAGGATTAAATTTTACAAGTAGAAAAACCCTTAAACAAGGGTCTGTAGGTTTCAGACAACATATTTAAATATTTTTTTGTTTGCTATTAGCACTAAGCGCTGCAAATTAAGGATTCAAGAACATAGCCTCATTTCAATCAATTTCCTAAAGGTAGAGGTATAACAGTGACGTGTTTCTGAAATATTCTAATCGCATTGTAAAGAAGCCTATTGTTCTCTAAAAGTTGCCTTTGTCTCAAGATATTGCTCGGCAGATACTTCTAAGCAGCCAAACCACACAAGTGCTATTTTTTATTGCTCTGTTAAAGCCATGAATGCTGTCTGTACGGCACAGCATGATGCTTTTATACTCAGCTGGATCGAGAAGTTGTGTGGAAATCAAATACAGAGAGACAAGGGAAAGTTGATAGAGAAAAACAATTTTAAAAACACACAAAAGAGAAAAAAGGAAATCAAATACCCACAACACAACAAAATAAAATGCCGTACAGTATGAACACGATGAGTCATTCGCATGCCTCATTTTTTGCTTCCATTTTAAACATATTTATTTTTATGCTTTGCTTTTAAATTTTTGCAAGAAATTCTTATTTTGAACAAACATCAGTAAAATGCAATGTTCTACTCATGGACTCATTGATCCCACTGCTATATTCATGGATGTGAATGTTGCCGTCTGAGAAAAATGGAACAAGTTTTTTTCCCCTCCGGTGTCATCCTAGTTGTATTCTTTTTGCTTCTGGTTTTTTTCTCATCCCTTTTTTTCCAATGAAGTATGTAGTCTGTCTGAACTTTTTTTATCCGTTGACACTTAAGGCATGTCTATGCTTGCATTATGTCTGACATCTGTTTTTTATGGATGCCACAAGTACCCATTATAACCTATGCTGATGTGCACATCTCCATGTTTTCACACTCATCTTATATCCTTGCAAAACACAAAGAGAGAGGTCTGTTTTTTATCAGCTGTATGGATAACAAGGACAAATGCAAGTCTATGGGTCCGTGAAAAATACGTACAGTGCACGGATGGCATCCATACAACTTGTGGGCTGTCTGTGGGTCACATTGCAAAGTGTATGAAAAGCTTTGCAATGACATTCTCTCTTTATGCATACTGGAAAAATACTGATGACACTGACACCGGAACTGTCTTTTTCTGGTATCGTTTTTAAACGGATGTGTGAAGCGGTCCTAACAATGCGTGAGATAAAAAAGGATGAAACTTGGATGAAACAGTGATTTGGTGAATTATAAAATCTGTACTTCTAGTTTTATCCATGTCTCGCAAAACCTGTTAATGGCCAAGTCTGATCTGCAAAAATAACGAAAATAGGATATGCTTTAAGGCTCATGGACCTGAGATATCAACTGGTGTGTATGGATCAGTGAAACTCTATGGTCAGTGTGCTGTCCGTGAAAAAAATTGACAGCACTAAGACGTGTCAAACTGAACACAGTCTTAGGCCACATTCATTCGTTCAGTATTTGGTCAGTATTTTACCTCAGCATTTGTAACCTAAAACCAGGAGTGGAACAATCAGAGGAAAAGTATAATAGAAACATGTCACCGCTTCTGTATTTTTCACCCACTCCTGTATCTTCCTACATAATGAGCACAGAGATACTCGCTTTTAGGCCTCGCTAACACCACTGTATAACACATTCAGGCGCTATGTGGTAAAACATCAGATAGCAATCGGACCAGTGTTTCTCTATGGTGCAGCTCACATCATACCGATTTGGCATGAGAAAACAATCACAGCATGCTGCTATGGCATCCGAGAATCAGAGTGCACTCACCCATACAAGTTCATGGGTGAGTGAAAATCGGACTGCGCTCGGATGACGGCAATTGAGCACACGGAGAAATTACTTTCTCCTCTGCTCCCGTGCTGCGATTCTCTCATGCGAAAGGATGGGCGAACAGTGCACTGACACTCGACTCAAATTCTGGTAGAGTTTGAGACAAATGTAATTTAAATATTTGGCCCCATTCTTTTGCACAGGAGAACATGTTACAGATTTGCACTGCTTCCTTGAATAGCATTGGTTTGCGTCAACCCCATTTTTATCTGTTTGCTCTTGTCCAATTTATATGCTAGTATGAGCAAACCTTTTAAAAAAGGGATGTGCATATCAAAGTGCTTGTGCATATCAAAGTGCTTGTGGTATCAGTTGTTTGATACCTGCTTGCTGCCATGTTTTATATTTTTTTATATTTTACCCACTGTGTGCACATACCTTTAGTCACCAGATTTGGGTATTAACCCTTTCAAGCCGCAGCCCATTTTAATTTTTGCGTTTCTGTTTTTTTGCTTCTCTGCTTCCCAGAGCCATAACTTTTATATTTTTCCATCAATATGATTATGAGAGGGCTTGTTTTTTGCAGGTCAAGTTGTAATTTTGAACCAAAACATTCAATTTACCATATCGTGTACTGGAAAATGGGAAAAAAAATGCTGTGAAATTGCAATTCCACAACTGTTTTTTTTACCATGTTCACCAAATGCTAAAACTGACCTGCCATTATGATTCTCCAGGTCATTGTGATTTCATAGATACCATACATGTATAAGTTCTTTTCTTCTTAAGTGGTGAAAAAAAATCCAAAGTTTGTTAAAAAAGCGTCTCCATTTTTCGGGATCTGGGGTCAGGTGAGGACTTATATTTTGCGTGCTGAGCTGATGTTTTTAATTATTCCATTTTGTCACAGATACTATGTTTTGATCGCCCGTTATTGCATCTTAATGCAATTATGCGGCGACCAAGAAAAGTAATTCTGTAGTTTTTACTTTTTTCTGGTGTTTTGACCTCGCTTTGATCAGATTGCCTGTGTGTAGCAGAAATGCTCAGTTGCTATGAGCCCTGATAGTGGTCGGCACTAATAACAATCCGGCAATGACAACCACAGGGGTCTGCTGCAGACCCCAGGTTGTCATGCCAACCCATCGGCGATCTGCGGTCATGTGACACGATGGGCAAGATTAGTGACGTGCTTCTGGTGCAATCACAATAAATGCCGCTTTCAGAGATTGACAATGGCATTGAACAGGTTAACAGCCACCAGGGGAATGCGATTCCACCCGCGGATGTTAGGGGCACATGTTAGCTGTTCAAAACAACTGACGTGCTGGGAAAGATGTGGACTCAGCGCCAGAGAGACATGACATGTACAGTACATGTACGATGCACGTCTTGAAGGGGTTAATCAGTTTTATCATAATTTTTATAAATTTCATACATTTATAACCCAATCTGTTATATTTTCCATAGCGCTTGCAACAAGCGAGACCCAGATCATGTATATAGTGTAGAAGGGACCTGTTTCATAGCCACAATTTGTTTTTTAGTGTTAACTGTAACTGACATGATCAGGAGCCACTGTCTTATTTCCCAGTTTCAGGCAAGTATGCCAATTTGCTTTCTCATATGTTTGAGGGTACTCAGAGTAGATCCATGCAAATATGAAGGGAACACACAAATTGCATACAGATTTTGTCCATGTTCAGTTTTGAAACCTTAATCTCAGTACCACAAGATAATTGTATTAACCACTGAGCCATCATTGTGCTTTCCTTAGCATATTTTTCAATGTTACTCACATCTACAATTGAGGCAAAAAAATTGTAGGACCCTCTTCCAGGAGCTATTATTAGACCCCGGTGATGTCATATGTGCTGCAATGCAATCATGCCACTGGGCTGCTAATCTGAAGAGAGTATGCCACAGGTAGTAGTTGGTCCACATTGCTTTTGGGCTGGTAAGGACAGACAAATTATATGACTGGTACACTAGAGTTCTGCCAATCTTATTACTCAACTGTTGTGAAACTTTTAAAATTTAAAAAATGTTTAGATTTTGCCCACTGTCAACAATAAATTGCCCAATTCTTAAAGACAAAATGAAACTTTCAGTAAATAGGTTCCATTGGGTTTGTTAGGTGCTTTTGCCCTATTTACATTTAAAGTGAAACTGTTACCAGAAAAAATGCTATTAACTTGTATATATGGGGTTAATCTGCAGATTCATACTAACCTGTTCAGGGCCTGCATGTAGCTGAATGCTCAAGGGAGAAAATGAACTTTATTTTCACCAGCGGCATTCGGCTTCAGTTGTGGGGGTAGCACTAGTGCAGGTTCAGTTATAGCTCTGAGAATACATAACAAATTTGTGAGGAAAATGGGGGTGCATCTTATAATCCAAAGTGAGTTACCAGGGGGCCGACAGTGGTGGAGCGGAGTCCCAGGAGGCAGGTTTGCTGGTTCATGAGGCAAGCGGTGGCAGGAGATCTCAGAAGGTGTTGGCACCTGTGAGAGGAGTTCACTCTCACTATGATACCCCTGCAGTGGGCTTCAGGAAAATGGCTGCCAGGGATGGAGCATATGTAGATTGAGATCTTGGGAGACAAGATCTGGTATCCTGAGATCTCAATCTGCATATACGCTGCCTCCAGCGGCCATTTTCCTGATGCCCACCGCAGGGATATCATTGGGAATATGGACTCAGCTCATCGACAGCAATACCTTCTGAGATCCCAGGCATCACAGCATCTCCCCTGTCTTGTTGCCACCGGCATCCTGAAGCAGTGACTTCAGTAGCCCACTCCACCACAGCAGCCCCCCAGGCAAGCTACCGTTAAAAGGGAATATAAAACGCACCACCATTTTATTTAACCTTTTTAACTTCTTTTTTGCATCACAGAATTTTGGCTGCATTTTATAGTCCTGTGCATCTTATAATCCGCAAAATACGGTACTTAGAAATCAGTGGTGTAGGTGGGAGCAACTGTCTGAGCTCTGCTGTATGCTACATCTAAAATCACTGATTGAGTCAAAACTTCTGAATTCAGTACATTAAGTGATAGATCACTGGGCTCAGAGTCTCTTTCTCTACATTATTCAGCTTTCAGATGAGGTAGTAAAAACCTGGTGACATACCATATTTTGTGGACTATAAGATGCTCCAGACAATAACACGCACCCCAAATTTCGAGGAGGAAATACATTTTTTTTGCTATAAAATGGTGGTCCATCTTACAGTCTGAATTTATGGTAGCTTACCTGGGGCAACGGTGGTGGTCAAGGGTGGCAGGGTTGCTGCTGCAGGAAGCACGTGGCGGCGTGGAGCAATGTTTCGGGCACCAGGCTGGGAGGACAGGATGCCCTAGCCATGAGAGGCTGCTTGCCCTGGACTTTCAGAAAATGTTGGCAGTAAGCAGAGTCCCCACTCTACCCATTTCCTCACGATAGGGTTTTTTTGGAAAATGCCTGCAGGAGGGGGTGCATGTGCATATTGAGATCTCGGCTCTTTCAATGGCTCTCCCCCCAGGTAAGCTAAATCCGGGTTATAGGATGCACCCACATTTTCCTCCCAAATTTGGAGTAAAAAAGTACATTTTATAATCTGAAAAATACTGTATACTTCTTAAAGACTTCCAAATAAATGTTACCTAATAATTAGTGATGAGCGAGCATACTTGTTGCTCGTGTTTTCCCAAGCATGCTTGGGTGGCCTCCGAGTATTTGGATGTGCTTGGAGATTTAGTTTTCGTCACCACAGCTGAATGATTTACAGCTTCTAGACAGGCTGAATACATGTGGGAATTCCATAGCAACCAGGCAACACCCACATGTACTCAGGCTGGCTAGCAACTGTAAATCATGCAGCTGCGTCAACAAAAACTAAATCTCCCAGCACTTCCAAATACTCGGAGACCCCACGAGCATGCTCGGGAAAACCTGAGCAATCAGTATAATCTCTCATCACTACTAATAATCTATGAATATGTAGCCAAATATTAGCCTTAAATTAGGGATTAAGTTAATCCAAGGCTCAAAAGTGAACTTTAAAAGTGGGTTTTAGTTTGTTTTCCAGCTAATACTTAGACATTTAACCTTGACCTGGACTGTAAAGCCTACTGAAAAACTGTTAGCTAACAAATGCTTAGTTTATTACTAGAAACCACTTGAAAATTTTATGTGCAAGCAAACAGCTTGCAAAAACCAATCCATTAATATTTGTAATGAAACAAAATTGGAAAATAGATTTTTATCAAAAAATTCATGCATTTAATCAGAAAGATAAAGAAGACACACAAACACACTCGCATGGTGTAAAAAAGTTGACAACCCCTTTACGTAAATTTGAAGCTCACAATCAGTCTGAGTTTTAATGGTGGATTTGAAGTTTGTTCCAAACTAAATCCTAGACATTTTAGCTTGACTTTGACTACAATGCATTCTGAAAAAACTTTTTGCTGCCAAAATGTTAGTAGTTAATGCAAATCCTAATGACACCTAACAATGCATCATAATGCTTCATTCTATCAGTATGCCAAAAGAACACAGAGTAGCACAAATGAGACATTTATTGATGACTGTCTTAGGTTGTTCTTTCCCAGAAATGCTTAGGATGGTCTGGAATTCTCGTCTTGCCAGATTTTGATCACTTTTAAATCTTTTTAATAACTTTCACTTACAACCACAATCAAGCTTGGTAATGATTGAAAGCTTTTTCTGTGCTGTCAATCATATATGCCAATCCTGTACTCCTTACTGTAGTATAAAGATACATATCTGTATAGGGGTTGTCCAAAATGATATATTACATTTTTCTTATCATTCTAAACATAACATATTTTTGAACTGAAACCTTTAAAAAATATCCAGGTTCTATTGTGTGCATAAAATTGATACATTGTCCTAGTTACAGTTCTAATTACATTGTTGGGATGTGCAGGAGATAACTGAAGGACACGAACTTCGATTCTGCAGTTTCCATAATTCCATAACTTTTCCTTCCGGTATTGCAATTTCACTGTTGAGAAGTGTATTTGTGTATGGATCTAATCACTACATGTTGCTTTTTTTTTTTTTTTACTTACTTAGATGGCGTATGCCTATAGAAGTTTATTTGCATAAGTTTACTTGTTCTTTTCATATTTTCTATTTAATCTCTGATGCCTTTTGTTCATTTTAATGCTATTTAATTATTAATGTTTAGCGCTATTTGGAGCTTTATATTTATTTAAGCAAAAACATTACTGTTTTTTATGTAAATGTCTCATGAATTTTTAATAAGTCAATATTATCAACTGAAGTTAGCTCATTTAAATATTTATTTTATGTTTGTTTCATGGTTGATTTAAAGGTTAATGGTAGTTTTAGAAAATGTTTGTCTTGTCATAATGGTATGTCAAAAGTTTTGGTGCTGAGACCCAATCGATCGCTAAAGCAAAGGAGTAAAAGCTTTCAGCCTAGCCATGCTCTCCTCCACGACATAATATGGGCTCATAAACTTTCTGTTTTTTATTTTTTTATATTGTATAGTGTAGTCTATGGAATTTACAACCTGCCTTAGATAAACTGAGTATTTGATATCCATTTGGCAGAATAGTTCACAGATTAAGAACTATGGTCCATCTAATGATTATTCAGACACAGTGACTTTTTCTATATGTGCAGGTGTACCTGGCACTAAAAGGGAGCAGCCTATCCATTTTGCTGCCTGGTGGGGTGTAAAGAACATACCATATTAAAACAACAGTCTATAACATTCAAAGAAGAATAACAAAGAAACACAGTGATCACTTCATATATATATATATAAACAAGTACATTTTATTGATCACAGTCAATAGTTAAAACAAAAACCAATAGATATACACAAAGAAAGAAACATCAAAAGTCACCCAGGGGATGATCAGAAAAAATGGAGTTATCACAGTTCAGAGAAATAGTTTGTGAGAAATGTATACCCAGACAAACCGGGTATATCACATGGGATTATCCACTGGCACTTGCTGTAATGCTACACTTCCAAGAATGTCAGACCTATATATATATATATATATATATATATATATATATATATATATATATATATATAATGCATCCATAGCATGTTAGGCATGTTAGTCTTCCTATCTCTGCAGAAGCAGTGTGAATAGGTGCCAACTGTAACTACAGCCCATATATGTGCAACTCATATGAACAGTGAATCATTATTAGTTTCCCTGAGGGGAACTTACCCATATTAAAGTGCCAGTGCAGTTCATTGCTCCATGGGTCTGACTTTTTTGGAAGTGTAGCATTACAGCAAGTGCCAATAGGCAATCCCATGTGATAGACCCGCCCGGTACATCTGGGTATATATTTATCACAAACAAATTTCCTGCACAGTGATAACCCCATCTTTCTGATCATCCCCTGGGTGGCCGTTAATGTTTCCTTCTTTGTATACACCTCTTATTTTTTGCTTTAGCTATTGATAGTGATTAATAAAATTTACTTGTTTTTTATATACGTATGTGAAGTCAGCATTCCATTTCTTTGTTTTTCTTATATGGTTTGGGAGTTTCTTCTTTCACTGTCCAAATTGGTGCAGCCGGATTAAATAATTTATATCATCTCATTATGCTACTTTTCTATCCGTGCAAAACTTCTGGAATTTTTCTAATAATCTATAACAGTCAGTATTAAAATGTCTTCCTTTTTCCATTCAGCTCAATTTTAAACTTTCATACACTTAAGAAAAAGAAAAAATCTATGTCTGATGTGTATAAATTACGTGCAATGGCTGGTGCTAAGTGTGGGTCCCTTGAGTAGAGATGATGATGTAGCCAGTACATTTTTCACAATAAATGATGAAGTAGGCCACGGTAATAGGTCATGCCTCCTATCACTCCTACATATTTTTTACTTGCTACATTTCTTTTTAGATCTGTTGTTGACTAAAGTAAGTCAGAGAAGTCATGTGTTTTAATGTAGGCTTCTGAGATCAAGATGGCATACCGGTCTGAACTATCATTATTTATGTTGGTCGCAACCAGCACCTTCCATCTTCAGAGACTCATGAAGGGCAAAATTTCACTCCCTTGATAAATCCTCTCATAAGTATCTGTCAACAGAGAGATATTAATTATTGTCGCTGGCCTAATAAAGGTCTACTTCATCATAGCCTCAATCGTTACCTGCTACATCTGCAATGTTATCTAGTGCCATAGAGAATATTATGCAGTTGACTGATAGAGATACATGTACCTATTTATCAAGTAGTCTGATAGAAAAAAAATTATACAATAACTCTCTTTGGCACCATCAAACCTCTTACTCTCAAATACACAAAAACCCTTATTCATTTTTGTAATAAAAAGGAATTATTAAAAGTTAATAGTTTTACTCTGGCCAATATCTGCAGATATCCATACTTTCTGTATTGCTTTTCTCAAACAAGTGAATAGAAACTAGTATTATAGGTCATTAGTATTATACTCTAACAATAGTTTCCCTAAGTTACAGCTGTAAAATATTATTAAGTGTGTTCAAATTATTATAATTTTGTTAAGCTACCTTTAGAAAATATTTGCTTTTCTCCAACTTTGCATATAGTTTTGATAAATAAAATAAAATTAACTATTTGAAGTCTACAAAACCTAGGATAAAAACAAATGAGCAAATACCCTGCAGTTAGTAAATTTGCATAGAAAAATCAATAGTGATAGTGCATTTAAATAACATAGGCTACTTAGTTAACACTTTTTTATGCAAAAAGTATAAAAGGCCATTTCACCTCAATAAAACATAGCCAATCAGTGTCAACTAAGTACCCTATGCTATTCACAGGTTCTATTACTATTCATTTACTTAGTATCTGTGGTCTGCGGTATTTAATCATTGTTTTGATCCTAGGTTTTGTTTCCCCTTTTAAGGCTGTGCATCTTGTCTATATCGCTCTCCATGGGTAGATGCGAAACAGTCAGGTATCACAAATATCAACAAAGCTGTCTGACACGACCAAACAAAAAAAAATAAGTGTGAACGGATGCAAGCTAGGAGAGCCTACTCTTTATAAACAACAAATTAAAGTTAAATGCTATAATATATAGACATTGAAGATATGACATTGGAACTTCATTACTGCTGTAGGAAACATGCCAGATAATGAAGGTACTTAGAGCATAAATTGGCTAATTCATATGAGCCCAACAGCCAGTGACAAGGCGCACCACTTTGTCGGGACCCTGACGTAACATGATGCCTCTCCCGGGCTAAAAGCCTACAATTATATAAACAGGTAGGATCAAGTTCTATTTAAAAAAGTCTTAGGCTGATGGGAGGAGTACTCAGTCACAACGTATGCTACAAATATCAAAAAACTAACAGCACTTCTAAACAGAAAAAGACAAGTGGGAAGACTACAGAACAAGCTAAGAGAGCCACAGTAAACACTAACAAATTAAAACCCTAAAATGCTATAATATGTAAACAATGAATAAATGAAATTGAAACTGCAGTTGCAATTTCATATATTCGGTGTTTACATATTATAGCGTTTCAGAGGGCAGCTTTAGTTTGTTCTTTAAACAGAAAAGTTCAGTTCCTGTTCTGCCCCTTTCCAATTTGACCATGTTGCTATTGGAAGTCGTTCTTCTGATGTGTATGGAGGACTTAAGATGCAATATGTATATTTATTTGCACCTATATGGAGACTGGATGGTAAAAGACAATGAAGCATATTTATCAAAGCTGTCTACACAGTGAAAACTTAAAATATGCATTTTTAAAATGTCTTAGATTTATCCAAGTGGTGTATGCTAGTTGACGTAGCTTTCTAATTTTAAAACTGTCAAATCAAAGTTTTTACCACCTTTTAGTTGGATTAATTCATATTCAAAATGTGCGTTACTCTTTTTGTGGATTTTTTTGTCAATTGTTTTACACAAATATACAACCCTTTTCAGATAAGCCATGCATATCTTCAGCAAAGTCCTTAACTCTTTAGTCAAGCAAGTCATAAAAAGTGTTTGGACGACATCATAAATATGGTGCTAGGCAATAAAGACATTTTTAGGTGCAAATTATGTCAACAATTTGTCACATTTAGCTTAAAAAATATGACCCAATGTCCAAAAATCAGTGTTTCTATTTACTAATGGGTTGTCACTGTAGGTTAAACTCTGTAAATTTGTTTCTTTTCTGTTCCTAATTAAGTGTGTAACCACAGTATATAACTGAAGAAATAGACTTCACATGGTTTGTTTGTAGTCTGTACTCATGGAAAAAAACTGGCCTGCATAAGAGCTAAAAACTTTAATCGATTTATGTGCAACTTTTTTAGGTTAGTCAAAATAGATCAATAAATTAGTTTTAATAAAATACGTAATATTTCAAATAAAGCAACATGTACCCGTAGAGAAGTAACAATCTCTAATGCAACCACTATGTTGGTATTACCATGCAGTATTATTATATCTATAGTCTTGACATTAATCCAAAGTTTATTAGCAACTGTTCAAAGTGAAAATTTAGTTTTGCTACACCATACCATTGAGATGACGATTGCTAGACCTGTGTTCTGTATTTATACATGTATGCAATATACTCAAATATCTGTATGTAAGATTAGGCGAAGGTATGAAAAAATGTCAACTATGAGCATTTGAAGTTCTAAGAAAAGAAGTCATAGTACAAGTCTTCTCGAGCAATTAAACAGAAATTGACTTGTTCTGAATCTAAAAGCCTACATTTGTGTCAGTTGAACGTCAAAAATTGTGTCACCTTATTCATTAGATCAAGTGGTATTAGTAATATTAATTAGTGAACTCATCCCTAAATGAATATTATCTTTATTAAAGTGGATGGAATATTGCTAGTATGTATCCTCAATTTGTGATTGGTGGCGGACTGCTAGAATAATCCTAAAAATTAAGTAGCCACAGAGCTAGTTGAAAATTGCAGTAACTTTTCAGTTTTATATGCACAAAGATGCATAGAAAACATGAGAACAATGGAATGAAACTGAAAGGGAGAAGATACAGATTAGATATTATAAATAACTTTTTGACAGTGATGGTGATCAATGAGTGGAACAGGCTGCCACGAGAGGTGGTGAGTTCTCCTTTCAATGGAAGTCTTCAAACAGAGGCTGGGCAGACATCTGTCTGAGATGGTTTAGTGAATCGTGCATTGAGCAGGGGGTTGGACATTATGACCTTGGAGGTCCCTTCCAACTCTAACATTCTATGATTTTATGATTACTTATTGCTCACTGTGCAGGCAGTGGTGGACACAGAAAAGGGCCACTGTGCAAGAACAATATATGGCCAATTTGCAGTCCAATTGCTCATCATAATGCATAATTTCACCTGCTTTGGAGGTAGAAGTTTCCCCCTTGCTCCTTTGGCACCATTGTGGCTACTCAATTTACACCAACAATTTGTTCACCCTAAGGCTACTTTCACACTAGCGTCGGGCTTGGTCTGTCGCAGTGCGTCGGGCCGAGGTCACCGACGCTAGCGTTGTCTCCGCCGCACAACGGGGGCAGCGGATACATTTTTCCAGCGCATCCGCTGCCCCATTGTGAGGTACGGGGAAGTGCGGGGAGGTGGGAGCGGACCGTCGTGAGCAAAAAATGTTACATGTAACGTTTTTTGCTCCCGACGGTCCGCCACAACACGGCACAACCGTCGCGTGACGGTTGCGACGTGTGTCAATGCGTCGCAAATGCGTCGCTAATGTTAGTCAATGCAGAAAAAACGCATCCTGCAAGCACTTTTGCAGGATGCGTTTTTTCGGCAAAACGACGCATTGCGACGTATTGCAGTTAACGCTAGTGTGAAAGTAGCCTCAGTGTAGGTACGGGAACATAAATCTCAGCACCGGCGGACTTTGATATCTTTATTCTAATGCCCAATGTAAATTCAACAAGGTGAACTTCAAAAACCATAGTAGCATGACACACTAAGAAATGCCATACCATTCAATATTGAAATACCCCTTTCCAGATTAACTAAATTTTGGTGCTCTGAAAGATTAATTTTTGAAAAGCATTTTTTGGGAAGAACTTATTATATGCTACCACTTAGAACATGAGAGAACTATTGTTAATATGAGTATGTTTGTTATTATCATCACAGGATTGCTCAACGTTAAAATAATCAATGATATTCTTGAAATTAAGCAAATATATTTGTAATGTGTTCCCCCTGACAAAAAAATTAAGTGCATTTTTAAAACATTTTTCTTAAAGTAGAATTGTGCTGCATCCCAAATATGATTGTGGTGTTGATTATAACAGGCGTTGAATAATTTGATAATGTGTGATTATTATATCTTGCTATTTGCTTATATGGTATTATTATAATCAGCATTTTATTGTCTATTATTGTTATTATTTTATTTAAAATCTTCTAAATATTGTATATTCATTATTTTGCATTCTTATTTTATTCCTTTGAGTAATTCGCTGGTTTCCAATTAAATTGATCTATTATATTAAAATCTTGAAAAATCTATAATGTTCTTTTTATTTCCAGTGTGTTTGTTCAGTATTTTCATAAAATTTACTTGTAAGATATATATATATATATATATATATATATATATATATATATATATATATATATATATATATATATATATATATATGTTTCATCATTATCCATATTTTATTAAACTGTACTTTTTTTCTTACAGTAAATGAGGGAGGTATAAAACAAGCATCAAATTTGTGTCCTGATCCCGGAGAACCAGAAAATGGGAAAAGAATAGGCTCTAATTTTAGGTAAAATATTAATCTAAAAGAGCATATAGATGGTAATGTTATAAATTTTAGAAGTGTAATAGTCAAGAATCATACAAACACTAACCAGACATGAAATGGCGATTTGTTCCTTCCATGTTTTGTTACTAAACATTTTCTTTTCTGTAGGTGTATTTTTCCAGAAGCAAATTGAGCTCAACCAAACTTTCTAATGTACAGGATAATTATGCTGTAAACCATTGCTATTGCTATTGAAATGTACCTACATCTAAAGGTACCTTCACATGAAGCGACGCTGCAGCGATAGCGACAACGATGCCGATCGCTGCAGCGTCGCTGTTTGGTCCCTGGAGAGCTGTCACACAGACTGCTCTCCAGCGACCAACAATGCCGAGGTCCCCGGGTAATCAGGGTAAACATTGGGTTGCTAAGCGCAGGGCCGCGCTTAGTAACCCGATGTTTACCCTGGTTACCAGCGTAAAATGTAAAAAAAACAAACAGTACATACTTACATGCGTACCCCGGCATCCGCTTCCTGCACTGTGTGAGCGCCGGCAGTAGCAGGGCACAGCGGTGACGTCACCGCTCTGCTGTACTTTCACTTTCACTTTGCGGCGCTCAGTCAGTGTGGGAAGTGGACGCCGGGGGACGCATGTAAGTATGTACTGTTTGGTTTTTTTACATTTTACGCTGGTAACCAGGGTAAACATCGGGTTACTAAGCGCGGCCCTGCGCTTAGTAACCCGATGTTTACCCTGGTTACCAGTGTAAAATATCGCTGGTATCGTTGCTTTTGCTGTCAAACACAACGATACACGGCGATCGGACGACCAAATAAAGTTCTGAACTTTATTCAGCGACCAGCGATATCACAGCAGGATCCTGATCGCTGCTGCGTGTCAAACTAAACGATATCGCTAGCCAGGACGCTGCAACGTCACGGATCGCTAGCGATATCGTTACAAAGTCGTTTCGTGTGAAGGTACCTTAAGGGTTACCTTCTACTAATGTGATCATTATATGTTTACCTTTTATATTGTGCATATTCATATATTCACTAGTCTAACAATAACCCTTCCATTGTACACCTTATTAGAGAAATGTCTATACAGTGGCTAAATAGAGATTTAAAAAAGAGAGATAAACTGCCAATTTTGCAAGTTTCCCCACTGAAAAATAGTGGAGAGGTTTGTAATTTGTATTATAGGTATGCTTAAACTGTGAGAGACAGAATCTAGAAAAAAAAATCCAGAAAATCACATTGTAAAATTTTTACAACTGGTAATTAATATGTATTTTAATGCATGAAATACGTATTTGTTACAATAGAAAACAGAACTTAATATTTGGTACAGAAACATTTGCTTGCAATTACAGTTTTCAGATGTTTCCTGTAGTTCTTGACCAAGTTTGCACACACTGCAGCAGGGGTTTTGGACTATTACTCCATATAAATCTTCTACAGATTTTTCATATTTTGGGGCTGTCACGTATAAACATTGAGTTTCAGCTCCCTCCAAAGATTTTCTATTGGGTTCAGGTCTGGGGACTGGCTAGACTACTCCACGACCTTGAAATACTTTTACGGAGCCACTTCTTAGTTGCCCTTGCTGTGTGTTTTGGGTCATTGCTGTGCTGGAAGACCCAGTCTTGACCCATCTTCAATGCTCTTACTGAGGTAAGGAGGTTGTTGGCCAAAATCTCACTATACATGATCCCATCCATCCTCCCTTCAATATGGGGCAGGCTTTCTGTCCACATTGCAGAAAAGCATCCCCAAAGCATGATATTTCCCACACCATGTTTTACAGTCGAGACGGTGTTTTTGCGGTTGTATGAATCCTTCTTATTCCTCCAATCATGGAGAGTGGAGTCAAAACCAAAAAGTTCTATTTTGGTCTCATCTGGCCACACGAACTTCTCCCATGCCTCCTCTTGATCATCCAGATGGTCAATGGTGAACTTCAAACAGGCCTGGACATGTGGTAGCGTGAGCAAGGGGACTTTGCATGCCCTGCGGGATTTCAATCCATGAGGCTATAGGTAATGTTTGAGACTGTGATCCCAGCTCTCTTCAGGTCATTCACCAGATCCTCCCATGTAGTTCTGGGCAGATTTCTTACCATTCTCAGAATCGTCTTTATCTCATGAGGAGGAATCTTACATGGAGCCCCAGATGGAGGAAGATTGAAAGTCATCTTGTGTTTTTCCATTTTCTGATACTTGCACCAACAGTTGTAGCCTTATCACCAAGGTACTTGCCCATTTTCCTGTAGCCCATCCCAGTCTTGTGCAAGTCTACAATTTTGTCCGTGGTGTCCTTAGACAGCTCTTTGGTCTTGGCCATTCTGGAGAGGTTGGAGAGTGCGGACAGGTGTCTTTTATGTAGGTAATGAGTTCAAACAGGTGCAATTAATACAGGTAATGAGTGCAGAGTAGGAGGGCTTCATAAGCGAAAACTAATAGGTCTTTCATGCAGTAAAAAGCAATTTAGTTATTTTAAAATCATACAATGTGATTTTCAGGTTTTTATTTTTAGATTCTGTTCTGTCTCTCACGGTTTAAGTGTACCTATGATAAAAAAAAATACAGACTTCTCCATTCTTTGTAGGTGGGAAAACTTTCAAAATCGACAATGCATCAAATACTTATATTCTCCTCAGTAGATAGAAAGATAGATAGTTAGATAGATACACAGATAGAGCTGTTTGCATTTTTAGAATGCTTTGAGCTAACATAGCTCTCTCTCTCTTGAAAAGTGAGTTTTAGTGTTAGAAGCCCTAAGTATATAAAAAGTAAATCTATTCCTGTTCTGAGCTGCCACAGGTTTCAGCCAGTTTTATGGTTTACATAAGATTGCATTTGTTTCATTGGGATAAACCATGCCCCCTATTATTAAGCCCACCCACTAAGGGCTAAGGCAAAGTCAAAAGATGAAAAATTTACTAAATGATAAATTAACGGCACATCCTTAAATAGTATATTCGCTATATCTAATTGCTCATTCAGATGTCCGATTTTCCTTTACGAGTGCTATCCACATTTTTCACAGATAGCACTTATACATGTGATGATTTATGAGGCCATTCACATGTCTGTGATTTTTCCCAGACTGAAAAGTACATAGAAAATCTCAATAGCATGTCCGCTTTTGAACTGAGGATTGGATCCAAATAGTCAATCCAAGTCAATGGGTCCGTGAAAAAAAATTGGATTGCACTAGGATGGCATCCGAATGCAGTCTCATTTTCACAGGCTGTCAGAATGGAGAAGATGGAGAAACTTTATTTTAGTTCTCCATGTACAAGAAAAATGGAGATGACACTCTGATCAAACTGTGACCAAAATAATCAGTGTTTTCACTTGGATGAAGTTGGAGCAGAACAGGAAAGCCAGCCCATCACCTTTACTGTAATTTGTACTGCAAAAAGTGTACAAATGATGCCAGAAATGTGCACCAGCCCTTGACGAGTGTAATATTTGTAGCAGTTTCACACCAATTGTAAGATAAGACAAAATCATTAAAAAGGCAAATTTGGTGCATCTTAATTCAGTGCTCTTTTAATTAAGGCTGGCTTAGAAATTGAGGCAGGGGCATAGACTTTTACAACTTATGGCCTATTTGAATGCGATTTCATTAACACAGTGCTTTATTTCCATTCATCAACCATAAATTAGCATGTTGCTGTAAACTTAAAACCCTAATTCGCAAACATAAGTTCACCTTCAGATAACCACATTTGAATATGTGCTTTAAATATAAAGAATAATTTTATTGATTAGTCAAGGTCTGCTGTTTCCACTTTTTTGAAAGAGTCAAGTGCTACATTTAAATCAAATCTCGCTTTGAACTACTCAGACAATCATATTTTATTAAAATGACTTCTCATGTGAGCCGCATATTTATATCAAATCATGCAGTTTAATGAGTAGTGGAAGACTGGATAGATCACGTAATTTAAAGCACCGTTAGAACAGGTTCTTTAACCGTTGATTATGCGCCTGCAATGCATTACTATAGATGAGTATATACATAATTAAACTAAGTTAAAGGCGAGTGTTAATGCCTCAATGCAATGATGATTCCAAGCAATGGAAAATCCCAGAACATCTATTCTGGTGTACCAGGAGCTATCACCATTTATAAAAACATTTACATCCTTTGCTAGTCCATAGAATAAAAGTTATCCAGAATTACCAATATCAAAAGCACCATATATCAGTCAAAAGTCTATGGGAGACTTCTGGTTCTTCCCCTACAGATGTTCTTGGGGTAAATAAAGACAGTTGGAATTTTAACACCTTATCTTTTTGTTGTTCAGGAGATAAGATAAGGAGTTTGACAGAGACTTTCACCATCCCATTTAATATACAAATACATGAATGCTCATCCAAACTGAAGGTTGATATGTATGGGAAAGACAGGAGAACTTGCTACTAACCAATGAGAGCTCAGCCGTGATCTATTAGCATGTGTATGGCCAGCTTAAGCCATAGAACTGTTGTTTAAAGAGGTTGTCAACTACTTAAAATTGATAACATACTGTTTGGATAGGTCATCAATGTCTGAAAGGTAGGGGTGCGACACCCGCCTCCCCCGTCAATCAGTTGTTCCCAAAGTTTTTGGCGTCTGGAGTTGCTTTGTTATGGAGCTGCACAGCGCAGCTCTGTCAATGGAATAGTTGCTGCTGCCTGGTATTACATATCTGAAACCTATTGCTTTGAATAGGTGGTGAAAATGCAGAACTTTTCTGTGGCTACTATATATTTAACAGAACTGCACTATGCAGCTTTGTAACTGAGCAGTTCCTGCAAACACCTGGAACAGCTGATCACCAGGGGTGCCTGCTAATCAGACATTGATAACCTATTCTAAGGATAGGCTATTAATGTTAAAGTAGTGGAAAACCTCTTTAATTCTGAAGTCTATGAAAACTAATGGGCCCCAATAGCAATTAAAAAGGACAGCTGGACCTATCAATTTATGCTAGACTGTCTGGTCATCTAATTTGTATAGCCACCTCCTGACTTTCCTCAACACAGGAGGACTTGGTGTGTTGAATTTAGATTGACGTGAAAATATACCACTGCAAGAAGACTCTGGCAGCAGCTCTTTCGTAGAGAACAGAGAAGCACTTGGTTGAGCTGATCATTCCGATATATGGGGTAAGCATGGAGATGGCAGGTAAATAAGTAATTGTTCAGCCAACAGCAAGCTAATGTGTACAGTACACCCAGTTTTACAATCAAGCAGTGTATATTTGGTGTCCATTCCGAGCAGATGATTTGTTCCTCAAATGACCGTTGTCTTCCATTTTTTTTAGTTGATCTATATATTTTAGACTTAAGGAAGATATGATATTTAATTCTATAATATGCTGTATTCTTGTGTTTTATTTTAGCCTTGGTGCAACAGTTCTGTTTTCTTGCGATGAAGACTATGTCCTTCAAGGTGAAAAAAAAATCACCTGTCAAAGGATTGCAGACGTGTTTGCAGCTTGGAGTGACCACAGACCAGTGTGTAAAGGTAGGAAGCTGAGGGTATATTGCAAACTAACTTTAAGATGAATATAACACCTTATTTTATTGTATTATTATTTACAATGAAAAATATTGATATTTAATCTGTTTTGCATGAATAAGTCATCTTGCCTGAGCTTGCTGCAAAAGCAAACCTATACATATGCTTTAGAGCACCTGGACATTTAGAATGATTTTGTGGGAAAGTGTTGTGAGCATTCTCTGTAACTTTTGTAAAGTTCATTATAACTTAAATGGACAGGTGATAAGCTTAACTTAGCCTTCATTATCAATGTTGTATTGTCAGAGGTGTGCTTCTGCAACACCTGTCAAATGCCATAAGCTCAAAAAGGTTGCCTAAAACAGATGTGGTGCTAGGCAATCCACCAGACTGATTCAAGATGAACCCTTGTCTTTGCCATTTAATTTCTGTAAAGGGATCTAGTTTTACAACAAGTTCCAGTGGAGTGCTTCCACAGAAGAGTTTCTGGGCAGGAGAGAGGGAAGTCAAGGTAACTGGGTTAGAACCAGGTGGGCAGCAAAGGTACAAAATCATCAGAGAATGGTCTAGAAACAGGCTGTGGTCAGAACCAAGTGGGCAGCAAATTACAACATCAGCAGAGAATGGTCTAGAAACAGGTTGTGGTCAGAACGAAGTGGGCAGCAAAGGTACAAAATCAGCAGACAGAGAATGGTCTAGAAACAGGCTGTGGTCAGAACCAAGGGGGCAAGAAAGGTACAAAATCAGCAGAGAATGGTCTAGAAACAGGCTGTGGTCAGAACCAAGTGGGCAGCAAAGGTACAAAATCATCAGACAGAGGATGGTCAGTAAACGGGTTGTGGTGAAACAGCAGGAATTCAACAATGCAAGAACAGAAAGCACCAGACAGAACCAGAGAAAACTTTAACTGACAGCGAAAGTCAGAGGTTCAGTGGTTTAAAGAAATAGCCACATTATCCAGGGCTCACACAGGAACTAGGAATTAGCCCCATAGCTCCCTGACTAAGCAACACCAAAAGACACTGGAATTAAACAGGATCGCCAAACTGGTGTCCCAGGAAGCCAAGTCAAAATAACACAGTAACAATGTGCCCATCTATGTAAAGACTACAGTTTATTCAACAGACAAATAATGTTTGTTTATTTTTTGGAGTGGGGAGGGTGCCTGAATATAATACTCAAATTGGTCAAAATATGAATTCAATCATTATTTTCTTTTTCTGTTTGATCCACCATCACTTCTCTATATAATCTGGTGTCATTTTACCATGGCACATCCTTTTTTCTGCAAACACTTTTATCAATAGAATACCAAAAAGATCTTTGGGGAATATGTAGAGCAGTAAAGGAAAATTAATCTTTGGGAAAGTTAACAATTTATTTGAACATTATATTTTCTTTTTCCTTTTTTTTTCCTTTTTTGCTTTTGGATAAAAATAAGGCTTACTTTTTCCATGATATTATATAAAACAATTTATCTTCTCAAAATTGACCAATTTATTGACCTCACTCATTGTTAATGATATTGTTTCAATCTTTCTTATTTTTTTATTCAAAACCCATTTTCTTAGACCATTTTAGAGAATCCTTATGAAACAGATAGGGTCCTCTCTTCAGGAACTTAATCTCAGATAATAGTGTGGTTGCAAAGAGTGTCTCTCGTTTTGCATGCTCTGTCATGTCTGAAATTACATGGGAAACTGACTGATATGAATAGGCAATCTGTAATATCTGATTTATCCTGTGGTGGTACTGTTGGGAAATTGAACACTTGCTGTGCTACGAAGGTTCTTGGTAGATAACAGCTGATCACTGGGATCCAAACAGGGAGACATTTTCTAATTACATTATTTTTAAAGAGTAGCTGTCATTTTAATTTTAATCTTATAAATCAATAGTGCATTCGAAAATAAGCAAATGTGTAATCTATCTTATCAGAGAAATCTGCCTTTTCCTCCTCCTGGACTGATCATTCATTCTCAAAATTCTCAATTTACAGGTAAAATCTGTCTTCAGTGAATACAGGTTTTCCCATTACTGAGATGACAGTTGCTGCTAATGAAAGTCTATGGAGAGGGAAAGTGGGAGGAGTTAGAGCCAGAGCTCCTCCCTTCTCCCTCCTATCTACATAGAATATTATCAGTGGCAGCTCTCATCTCCTATCTCAGTAAAGGGAAAATCTATCTTCACTGAAGACAGATTATAACCGTAAATTGAGAATGAATGATCAGTCCGGGAAGAGAAAGATGCAGATTTTTCTGAAAATTTAGATTACAAAGTTGCTTATTTTCATCTCTACTATTGTTTTATGAAATAAAAATGACAATTTATTTTTAAAAATAATGTAATTACAAAGTGTCTCCCTGTTGGGTCCTCAGTCACAAAAAGTCATTGACCAATGTGGAGAACCGCTATCTAAAGCTAAATAAGAAGGACCCAAGAAGGGGATGGTTTTAGCATGTTAAGTGCATAATTGATGGTAAAACAATAGTAAATGAGTAGTTTGGTCAATTTTTCCAAATCAGGAGTTATAAAAAAATAGAGGCATTATGGTAATAACAAACATTTTTCATGAACAGAATTAGCACTTGTTACAGAACGAGAACATTCGATTCAGGATTGTGATATTTCCTGTGCTGACAGCACATTGACAATGAGCGCATTGATGGGATTTGTAAGCACCGTACTGAGAAATGAGGAAGCAGTGAAGTTGAAAGAGTTTGTGAACACAGAGGCAGATTACTTCAAGTTAATATAGGGTCTTTCTGAAGGACAAAACCTCTGAATATTCACTTTTTTTATTGTTTATATGATTCATTTTAATCCCATTTTAGCAAGTTCTGCATTACAACATGATAACTGTGACTGTAAAAGTTGTTATGGAAAAATACTAATAACATTCAAGTATAAACATATTAGTATAAATGTATTAGGCAGTATTCGGTATTTATGACTGTGAAATCAGAACATGATGCTTTGCTGATGGATATCATAAGACAATGGATGAATTATTACTGGATTGCTCTTATAACAAATTTTCAGGAGTTTTTTTTTAAGAGTCTCCATTAAAGTTTAAGAGTGGAGAGCAGCTGAAAAGAATTTCTCTGTCCATGGATTATTAAACAAGTGATTTGAAAAGGTGACATGACTATTGATGATGAGCAAATTGATTTTAAATAAATCAAACTCATTTTTCTAAATCTCTGGATTGTAGCTACTCTGAATTTTTAGGAATTCAATTCATATGATTTCAGCGAAATGGTAGCTGGTTAATTAATATGGGCCAATAAGTGTTTAAAAACTCATGATAAACTCTTAGCCAGCCCCCTCACCTGTTCCTGCTGCCAAACCTATTTTCCGGTCCTCTGCTGGATTCTTAGGTACCCACTCTGCTCCGGCACTGGTCTCCTTCATCATTTTCTAGTGATTTCATTGTCAACTAGGTCTATTTGGACATTTTTTATGTATTGCATCATTATATCTTAAATAGTGATGAGGAAGTGTACTCGTTGCTCGGGTGACCTCCGAGTATTTATGACTGCTCGGAGATTTAGTTTTCATTGCGGCAGCTGAATGATTTATAGCTACTAGCCTGCTTGATTACATGTGGGTATTCCCTAGCAACCAGGCAACCCCCACATGTACTCAGCCTGGCTAGCAGCTGTAAATCATTCAGCTGCCGAGATGAAAACTAAATCTCTGAGCAGTCATAAATACTCGGAGGTCACCCGAGCAACGAGTACACTCGCTCATCATTAATCTTAAAATGTGCTACATAAGGTGAATACATGGGATGATGCAGATTATGAGATCAGAATGCATGCTGAGCCTTGCCGGCAACACAAGCATCAGTGGAGAGTAAAGAGAACACTGGTGCCAGAGTGGAGAGAGGCCCAGGAAAGTAGCAGATTACTGATGGGGAACTGTGCTGGCATGGACAGTTGAGTGCTTATGCAGAGGCGTACCTAGGAGGGGGGCAACTGGTGCATGTACCCCAGGGGTGTCAGGCAGGGGGTGCAGTTGGGCACCCTAATTTACTGTGGTGGGGGAAATTTAGTGTAATGGGGATAATTTGAGGACACAAATTTGGGGAGCAACTAAGGGACAGGTGCAGTGATACTGATTAATTCTCATATTTTTATTCATGATAGGAGCATTAATGGGGATGTCCAAGTTTGTTGTTTGAGTCTGCAGTCATTCTCACAGTGAGCACTGCATGCTATCAGAATTATAATAATAATCTTTTTTTTAATATAGTGCTAACATATTCCGCTGCACTTTACAGTTTGCACACATTATCATCGCTGTCCCCGATGGGGCTCACAATCTAAATTCCCTATCAGTATGTCTTTGAAATGGTGGAGGAAACCAGGGTACCCGGAGGAAACCCACGTAAACACGGAGAGAAAATACAAAGTCTTTGCAGATGTTGCCCTTGGTGGGGTTTGAACCCAGGACTCCAGCGCTGCAAGGCTGTAGTGCTAACTGTTATGATCTGGTGGCCTAGGAGCAGCATGAGACGTACTCTGGAGAAGGTGGTACCTGTACTGACCGCAGACCCTGAACTTAACACCGCAATTAGAAATAGCTGTGGAATGTACCTAACACTCCCTAGACATCTCGACACAGCCGGAGGACTAAATACCCCTAGAGATAGAAAAGGGAAAACTATCTTGCCTCAGAGAAAATTCCCAAAGGATAGACAGCCCCCCACAAATATTGACTGTGAGAGGAGAGGGATATAACATACGCAGACTGAAATCAGGATTTAGCAAAGGAGGCCACTCTAGCTAAATAGAAAGGATAGGACAGAGTACTATGAGGTCAGCATTAAACACTAGAAAATATCCACCACAGAAAATACAAAATCTCCACATCTAACTAAAGATATGGAGGGTATATCTGCATCTCCAGAGATACCAGCTTGGCTGAACAAATCCTTATACAGACCAAACTGGACAAGTCAAAACATGGAAAATAACTGAACAATAAGGCCCACAGCATGTGGACTGCAAAAAACAAAGCCAGAACTTATCTTTGTTGAAATGAATAGTAAGCAGGAGAGACCAGGCAGGGATGTGAATCCTCCA
Organism: Ranitomeya variabilis; assembly: GCF_051348905.1. NCBI lineage: Eukaryota > Metazoa > Chordata > Amphibia > Anura > Dendrobatidae > Ranitomeya > Ranitomeya variabilis. The sequence continues at coordinate 528,271,503 of NC_135237.1, read as the reverse complement.
GGAACAATGGACAACTGGCACTGACTAAAGGGTCAAACAAGACTAAATAGCCCAATCAGAATTGCCCTAAGTGGACACACCTGTTATGATCTGGTGGCCTAAGAGCAGCATGAGACGTACTCTGGAGAAGGTGGTACCTGTACTGACCGCAAACCCTGAACTTAACACCGCAACTAGAAGTGGCCGTGGAATGTACCTATCACTCCCTAGACATCTCGACACAGCCGGAGGACTAATTACCCCTAGAGATAGAAAAGGGAAAACTACCTTGCCTCAGAGAAAATTCCCAAAGGATAGCCAGCCCTCCACAAATATTGACTGTGAGAGGAGAGGGAAATAACATACACAGACTGAAATCAGGATTTAGCAAAGGAGGCCACTCTAGCTAAATAGAAAGGATAGGACAGAGTACTATGCGGTCAGTATTAAACACTAGAAAACATCCACCACAGAAAATACAAAATCTCCACATCTAACTAAAGATATGGAGGGTATATTTGCATCTCCAGAGATACCAGCTTGGCTGAACAAATCCTTATACAGACCAAACTGGACAAGTCAAAACATGGAAAAGAACTGAACAATAAGGCCCACAGCATGTGGACTGCAAAAAACAAAGCCAGAACTTATCTTTGTTGAAATGAACAGTAAGCAGGAGAGACCAGGCAGGGATGTGAATCCTCCAGGAACAATGGACAACTGGCACTGACTAAAGGGTCAAACAAGACTAAATAGCCCAATCAGAATTGCCCTAAGTGGACACACCTGTTATGATCTGGTGGCCTAAGAGCAGCATGAGACGTACTCTGGAGAAGGTGGTACCTGTACTGACCGCAAACCCTGAACTTAACACCGCAACTAGAAGTGGCCGTGGAATGTACCTATCACTCCCTAGACATCTCGACACAGCCGGAGGACTAATTACCCCTAGAGATAGAAAAGGGAAAACTATCTTGCCTCAGAGAAAATTCCCAAAGGATAGCCAGCCCTCCACAAATATTGACTGTGAGAGGAGAGGGAAAAAATATACACATACTGAAATCAGAATTTAGCAAAGGAGTCCACTTCTAGCTAAATAGAAAGGATAGTAAAGAGTACTATGCGGTCAGTATTAAAACACTAGAAAATATCCACCACAGAAAATACAAAAACTCCACAGCTAACTAAAGATATGGAGGGTATATCTGCATCTCCAGAGATACCAGCTTGGCTAAACAAATCCTTATACAGACCAAGCTGGACAAGACAAAAACATGGAAAAGAACTGAACAATAAGGCCACGGCATGTGGACAGCAAAAAATCAAGGCCAGAACTTATCTTTGTTAAAAAAGAACTGCAAAGCAGGAGAGACCAGGCAGAGATGTGAATCCTCCAGGAACAATGGACAACTGGCACCGACTAAAGGGTCAAGCAAGGCAAAATAGCCCAGTCAGGATTGCAAAAACTTGACACACCTGATGAATGCTGCGATCCAGAGACAGCAGCACTACCACTTATAACCACCGGAGGGAGCCCAAGAGCAGAATTCACAACAGTACCCCCCCTTGAGGAGGAGTCACCGAACTCTCACCAGAGCCCCCAGGCCGATCTGGATGAGCCAAATGAAAGGCACAAACCAAATCCTCAGCATGAACATCGGAGGCAACAACCCAAGAATTATCCTCCTAGCCATAAGCCTTCTATTTGACAAGATACTGAAGCTTCCGCCTCGAAAAACGAGAATCCAAAATCTTCTCAACCACATACTCCAACTCCCCATCAATCAACACCAGGGCAGGAGGATCAAAAGAGGGAACAACGGGCACCACATATTTCCGCAACAAAGATCTATGAAAAACATTATGGATGGAAAAAGAGGCTGGAAGGACCAAACGAAAAGACACTGGATTGATAATCTCAGAAATCCTATAAGGGCCAATAAACCGAGGCTTAAACTTAGGGGAAGAAACCTTCATAGGAACATGACGGGAAGACAACCAGACCAAATCCCCAACCCGAAGCCGAGAACCAACACACCGACGACAGTTAGCAAAACGCTGAGCCCCCTCCTGAGACAACACCAAATTGTCAACAACATGAGCCCAAATTTGCTGCAACCTGTCAACCACAGAGTCCACCCCAGGACAATCAGAAGGCTCATCCTGCCCCGAAGAAAAACGAGGATGAAAACTAGAGTTACAAAAGAAGGGTGAAACCAAGATAGCAGAACTAGCCCGATTATTAACCCCTTAAGCCCCGAGGGTGGTTTGCACGTTAATGACCGGGCCAATTTTTACAATTCTGACCACTGTCCCTTTATGAGGCTATAACTCTGGAACGCTTTGACAGATCTTGGCGATTCTGACATTGTTTTCTCGTGACATGTTATACTTCATGTTAGTGGTAAAATTTATTATATATAACTTGCGTTTATTTGTGAAAAAAACGGAAATTTGGTGAAAATTTTTAAAATTTCGCAATTTTCCAACTTTGAATTTTTATGCCCTTAAATCACAGACATATGTCACGCAAAATACTTAATAAGTAACATTTCCCACATGTCTACTTTACATCAGCACAATTTTGGAGCCAAAATTTTTTTTGTTAGGGAGTTATAAGGGTTAAAATTTGACCAGAAATTTCTCATTTTTACAACACCATTTTTTTTTAGGGACCACATCTCATTTGAAGTCATTTTGAGGGGTCTATATGATAGAAAATACCCAAGTGTGACACCATTCTAAAAATTGCACCCCTCAAGGTGCTCAAAACCACATTCAAGAAGTTTATTAACCCTTCAGGTGTTTCACATGAATTTTTGGAATGTTTAAATAAAAATGAACATTTAACTTTTTTTCACACAAAATTTATTTCAGCTCCAATTTGTTTTATTTTACCAAGGGTAACAGGAGAAAATGGACCCCAAAAGTTGTTGTACAATTTGTCCTGAGTCTAGATGTGTGGTGAGCACTTTGACCCACCAAGTGCTTCACAGAAGTTTATAATGCAGAGCCGTAAAAATAAAAAATCATATTTTTTCACAAAAATGATCTTTTTGCCCCCATTTTTTTATTTTTTCAAGGGTAAGAGAAGAAATTGGACCCCAAAAAATGTTGTGCAATTTGTCCTGAGTACGTTGATACCCCATATGTGGGTGTAAACCATTGTTTGGGCGCATGGCAGAGCTTGGAAGGGAAGGAGCGCCATTTGACTTTTCAATGCAAAATTGACTGGAATTGAGATGGGACGCCATGTTGCGTTTGGAGAGCCCCTGATGTGCCTAAACATTGAAACCCCCTACAAGTGACACCATTTTGGAAAGTAGACCCCCTAAGGAACTTATCTAGATGTGTGGTGAGCACTTTGACCCACCAAGTGCTTCACAGAAGTTTATAATGCAGAGTCGTAAAAATAAAAAATCATATTTTTTCACAAAAATGATCTTTTCGCCCCCAATTTTTTATTTTCCCAAGGGTAAGAGAAGAAATTGGACCCCAAGAAATGTTGTGCAATTTCTCCTGAGTACGCTGATACTCCATATGTGGGTGTAAACCATTGTTTGGGCGCATGGCAGAGCTTGGAAGGGAAGAGCGCCATTTGACTTTTCAATGCAAAATTGACTGGAATTGAGATGGGACGCCATGTTGCGTTTGGAGAGCCCCTGATGTGCCTAAACATTGAAACCCCCTACAAGTGACACCATTTTGGAAAGTAGACCCCCTAACGAACTTATCTAGATGTGTTTTGAGAGCTTTGAACCCCCAAATGTTTCACTACAGATTATAACGCAGAGCCATGAAAATAATTTTTTTTTTCTCAAAAATGATTTTTTAGCCCCCAGCTTTGTATTTTTACAAGGGTAACAGAATAAATTGGACCCCAGAATTTGTTTTCCAATTTGTCCTGAGTACGCTGATACCCCATATGTGGGGGGGAACCACTGTTTGGGCGCATGACAGACCTCGGAAGGGAAGGAGCGCCATTTGGAATGCAGACTTAAATGGATTGGTCAGCAGCCGTCACGTTGCATTTGGAGAGCCCCTGATGTACCCAAACAGTACAAACCCCCCACAAGTGACCCCATATTGGAAACTAGACCTCCCAATGAACTTATCTAGATGTGTTTTGAGAACTTTGAACCACCAAGTGTTTCACTAAAGTTTATAGCGCAAAGCCGTGAAAATAAAAATTCTTTTTTTTTTTCACAAAAATGATTTTTTAGCCCCCAGTTTTGTATTTTCACAAGGGTTACAGGATAAATTAGACCCCAAAAGTTGTTGTCCAATTTGTCCTGAGTACGCTGATACCCCATATGTGGGGGGGAACCACTGTTTGGGTGCATGACAGAGCTCGAAAGGGAAGGAGCGCCATTTGGAATGCAGCCTTAAATGGATTGGTCAGCAGCCGTCACGTTGCATTTGAAGAGCCCCTGATGTACCCAAACAGTACAAACCCCCCACAAGTGACCCCATATTGGAAACTAGACCTCCCAAGGAACTTATCTAGATGTGTTGTGAGAACTTTGAACCCCCAAGTGTTTCACTACAGTTTATAACGCAGAGCCGTGAAAATAAAACATCTTTTTTTCCCCACAAAAATGATTTTTAGCCCCCCAAATTTTTATTTTCCCAAGGATAACAAGAGAACTTGGACCCCAGAAGTTGTTGTTCAATTTGTCCCGAGTACGCTGATAACCCATATGTTGGGGTAAACCCCTTTTTGGGCGCACGGGAGAGCTCGGAAGGGAAGGAGCACTTTTTTACTTTTTCAACGCAGAATTGGCTGGAATTGAGATTGGACGCCATGTCGCGTTTGGAGAGCCCCTGATGTGCCTGGACAGTGGAAACTCCCCAATTCTACCTGAAACCCTAACCCAAACACACCCCTAGCCCTGACACACCCATAATTCTAATCCCAACCCTAATCCAAACCGTAAATGTAATCCAAACCCTAACTTTAGCCCCAACCCTAACTTTAGCCCCAACCCTAACCCTAACTTTACCTCCAACCCTAGCCCTAACCCTAACCCTAACTTTAGCCCCAACCCTAACCCTAGCCATAACCCTAACCCTAGCCCTAATGGGAAAATGGAAATAAATACATTTTTTAATTTTATTATTTTTCCCTAACTAAGGGGGTGATGAAGGGGGGTTTGATTTACTTTTATAGCGTTTTTTATATCGGATTTTTATGATTGGCAGCTGTCACACACTAAGGCTTGTTTCACACTTGCATTTTTATCTGCATGCATGAAACGTGACTGAAATACGTGGCACTGAAATACGTGGCACTGAAATACGTGGCACTGAAATACGTGATACGTGGCACTGAAATACGTGATACGTGGCACTGAAATATGTGGCACTGAAACACGTGGCACTGAAATACGTGATACGTGGCACTTAAATACGTGGCACTGAAATACGTGGCACTGAAATACGTGATACGTGGCACTGAAATACGTGGCACTGAAACACGTGGCACTGAAATACGTGATACGTGACACTTAAATACGTGGCACTGAAATATGTGGCACTGAAATACGTGATACGTGGCACTTAAATACGTGGCACTGAAATTCGTGGCACTGAAATACGTGATACGTGGCACTGAAATACGTGGCACTTAAATATGTGGCACTGAAATTCGTGGCACTGAAATACGTGGCACTGAAATACGTGGCACTGAAATATGTGGCACTTAAATACGTGGCACTTAAATACGTGGCACTATGACTGTCAGAAAATGTTCATTAAACGGTTAGGGGTGAGGTTAGGGGTAGAGTTAGGGTTAGGGTTTGGATCCCTTTATCACCTTGATTGTGGTGGGTGGCTTTTCAGTGTGTTTTCTGTTTTTTTTCGATAAAAACGCATGCGTTTTTAACGCAAACAAACGCATGTGCTTCAAAACGCATGCGTTTACATAGACCGCAATGCATTTTTTTGCAGCAAAAAAGCGCATGCGTTATTTTGCGGCAAATAAACGCCGCAAGAAAATACTGCAGGTTGTATTTCTGAAAATGAACGCATGCAGAAAAAAAACGCATGCGTTTGAAAACGCGACCAAACGCGTACAAAAAAACACATGCGTTTTCAATGTTAAATATAGGGAAAAAATGCATGCGTTTTTTTGTGCAAAAAACGCTGCAGACAAAAACGCAAGTGTGAAACCAGCGACGCTTTTTATAGCAAAAAAGTTTTTGCGTCTTCACATTTTGAGAGCTATAATTTTTCCATATTTTGGTCCACAGAGTCATGTGAGGTTTTGTTTTTTGCGGGACGAGTTGACGTTTTTATTGGTAACATTTTCGGACACGTGACCATTTTTGATCACTTTTTTTTCCGATTTTTGTGAGGCAGAATGACGAAAAACCTGCTATTCATGAATTTCTTTTGGGGGAGGCGTTTATACCGTTCCGCGTTTGGTAAAATTGATAAAGCATTTTTATTCTTCGGGTCAGTACGATTACAGCGATATCTCATTTATATCTTTTTTTATGTTTTGGCGCTTTTATACGATAAAAACTATTTTATAGAAAAAATAATTATTTTGGTATTGCTTTATTCTCAGGACTATAACTTTTTTATTTTTTTGCTTATGATGCTGTATGGCAGCTTGTTTTTTGCGGGACAAGATGTCGTTTTCAGCGGTACCATGATTATTTATATCCGTCTTTTTGATCGAGTGTTATTCCACTTTTTGTTCGGCGGTATGGTAATAAAGCGTTGTTTTTGGCCTCATTTTTTTTTTTTCTTACGGTGTTTACTGAAGGGGTTAACTAGTGGGGCAGTTTTATAGGTTGGGTCGTTACGGACGCAGCGATACTAAATATGTGTACTTTTATTGTTTTGGTTTTTTTATTTAGATAAAGAAATGTATTTATGGGAATAATATATATATTTTTATTATTATTTATTTAGGATTTTTTTATTTTTTTTTACACATGTGGAAAAAATTTTTTTTAAACTTTTTTACTTTGTCCCTGGGGGGGACATCACAGCTCGATGATCTGATAGTGTGCACAGCACTCTATCAGATCACCGATCTCACTTACATCGGTACAGGCTTACCAGTGTCTGCTCTGAGCAGGCACTCGGTAAGCCACCTTTCTCCCTGCAGGACCCGGATGCCGCGGCCATCTTGGATCTGGGACCTGCAGCGAGGAAGGAGGTAGGAGACCCTCGCAGCAACACGATCACATCGCGTTGCTCCGGGGGTCTCAGGGAAGCATGCAGGGAGCCCCCTCCCTGCGCGATGCTTCCCTATACCGCCGGTACACTGCAATCATGTTTGATCGCGGTGTGCCGGGGGTTAATGTGCCGGGGGCGGTCCGTGACCGCTCCTGGCACATAGTGCCGGATGTCAGCTGCGATATGCAGCCGACACCCGGCCGCGATCGGCCGCGCTCCCCCCGTGAGCGCGGCCGATCACGTATGACGTACTATCCCGTCACTGGGAATTAAGTCCCAGGTCACCTTGACGGGATAGTACGTCAGATGGGATTAAGGGGTTAAGGGCAAACTCGGCCAATGGCAAGAAAGCCACCCAATCATCCTGATCAGCAGACACAAAGCATCTCAAATAAGTTTCCAAAGTCTGATTAGTTCGCTCGTTTTGGCCATTTGTCTGAGGATGAAACGCGGAAGAAAAAGACAAATCAATGCCCAGCCTAGCACAAAAGGCCCACCAAAACCTAGAAACAAACTGGGAACCTCTATCGGACACAATATTCTCCGGAATGCCATGCAAACGAACCACATGCTGAAAAAACAACGGAAATAAATCAGAAGAGGAAGGCAACATAGGCAAAGGTACCAAATGAACCATCTTAGAAAACCAGTCACAAACCACCCAGATAACCGACATCCTCTGGGAAACCGGAAGATCTGAAATAAAATCCATAGAAATATGCGTCCAAGGCCTCTCAGGGACCAGCAAAGGCAAAAGCATCCCACTAGCGTGGGAACAGCAAGGCTTGGCCCGCGCACAAGTCCCACAGGACTGCACAAAAGAACGCACATCCCGTGACAAAGAAGGCCACCAAAAGGACCTACCAACCAAATCTCTGGTACCAAAAATCCCAGGATGACCAGCCAACACAGAACAATGAACCTCCGAAATCACTTTACTAGTCCATCTGTCAGGAACAAACAGTTTCCCCACTGGACAGCGGTCAGGTTTATCAGCCTGAAATTCCTGAAGAACCCGTCGTAAATCAGGGGAGATGGCAGAAAGAATCACCCCTTCCTTCAGAATGCCGACCGGCTCAAGGACTCCAGGAGAATCAGGCAAAAAGCTCCTAGAGAGGGCATCAGGCTTAACATTCTTAGAACCCGGAAGATTCGAGACCACAAAATCAAAACGGAAGAAAAACAGGGACCATCGGGCCTGTCTAGGATTCAGCCGTCTGGCAGACTCGAGGTAAATCAGATTCTTATGATCGGTCAAGACCACAATACAGTGCTTGGCCCCCTCAAGCCAATGTTGCCACTCCTCAAATGCCCACTTCATAGCCAACAACTCACGATTGCCGACATCATAATTGCGTTCCGCAGGCGAAAACTTTCGAGAAAAGAAGGCACATAGACCCCTTCACAAACAAGGCATTATCACGAAGGATCTGAAATACCATCCTGACTTGTTTCACATGAGACTCCCAATCATCTGAAAAAATCAAAATATCATCCAAATATACAATCATGAATTTATCAAGATAATTCCGAAATATATCATGCATGAAGGACTGAAACACAGATGGAGCATTAGAGAGTCCGAATGGCATCACAAGGTATTCAAAATGACCTTCGGGCGTATTAAATGCAGTTTTCCATTCATCACCCTGCTTAATACGAACAAGATTATATGCCCCTCGAAGGTCAATCTTAGTAATCCAACTAGCCCCCTTAATCCTAGCAAACAGACAAGAAAGCAAAGGCAAAGGGTATTGGAATTTGACTGTGATCTTATTCAAGAGGCGATAATCAATGCAGGGTCTCAAGGAGCCATCTTTTTTGGCAACAAAAAAAAACCTGCTCCCAATGGTGAAGAAGATGGCTGAATATGCCCCTTCTCCAAGGATTCCTTAACATAGCTCCGCATGGCGGTATGTTCTGGCACAGACAGGTTGAAAAGTCAGCCCTTAGGGAACTTACAGCCTGGAATCAAGTCAATAGCACAATCACAGTCCCTATGTGGTGGAAGGGAACTGGACTTGGGCTCATTGAATACATCCTGAAAATCTGACAAAAACTCAGGAATTTTAGAAGAGGGGGAGGAGGCAATTGACATCAAAGGAACGTCACCATGAACCCCCTGACAACCCCGACTAGTCACAGACATAGATTTCCAATCTAACACCGGATTATGCACCTGTAACCATGGGAAACCCAGCACAATACCATCATGCAAATTATGCAACACCAGAAAACGACAATCTTCCTGATGGGCTGGCGCCATGCACATGGTCAGCTGTGTCCAAAACTGAGGTGTTTTTTTTTTAGCCAACTGTGTAGCATCAAAGGAATAGGACTCTGCAAAGGCTGCAAGGGGAAACCACAACATCTGGCAAATTCTAAGTCCATTAAGTTTAGAGCGGCGCCTGAATCCACAAATGCCATGACAGAAAATGATGATAATGAGCAGATCAGGGTCACAGATAACAGAAATTTAGGTTGTACAGTACTGATGGTAACAGAACTAGCGATTCTCTTGGTACGCTTAGGGCAATCAGAAATAACATGAGCAGAATCACCGCAGCAAAAACACAACCTATTCTGACGTCTGAATCCTTGTCGTTCAGCTCTAGACACAATCCTATCACACTGCATAGGCTCAGGACTCCGCTCGGAAGACAATGCCATAGTGTGCACAACTCTGCACTCGTGCAAGCGCCGATCAATCTGAATGGCCAGAGACATAGAATCACTCAGACCAGCAGGCATGGGGAACCCCACCATAACATCTTTAACGAATTCAGAAAGACCCTTTCTGAAAATTGCCGCCAAGGCATCCGCATTCCATTTAGTCAGTACAGACCATTTTCTAAATTTCTGGCAATATGATTCTGCCGCTTCTTGACCCTGACACAGGGCCAACAAGGTCTTCTCAGCATGATCCACTGAATTAGGTTCATCATACAATAACCCAAGCGCCTGAAAAAAGGTGTCTACATTAAGCAACGCCGGATTCCCAGGTTATAGGGCAAATGCCCAATCCTGGGAGTCACCACGCAGCAGAGATATAACAATTTTAACCTGCTGGATGGGATCACCAGAGGAACGGGGTTTCAGAGCAAAAAACAGTTTACAGTTATTTTTAAAGCTCAAAAATTTGGACCTGTCCCCAAGAAACAAATCAGGAGTTGGAATTCTAGGCTCTAAAACCGGAGTCTGAACGATATAATCGGAAATACCCTGTACTCTAGCAGCAAGTTGATCCACACGAGAAGCCAATCCCTGAACATCCATACCAGCGCCGAACTCCTGAGCCACCCAGAGGTAAAGAGGGAAAAAAAACACAACAGACTACAGAAAAAAAATGGCTCAGCACTTTCCTTCCCTTCTTCTGAGATGCGGTAAACTCATTGTTGGCCAGTTGTACTGTTATGATCTGGTGGCCTAAGAGCAGCTTGAGACGTACTCTGGAGAAGGTTGTACCTGTACTGTCCGCAGACCCTGATCTTAACACCGCAACTAGAAGTAGCCGTGGAATGTACCTATCACTCCCTAGACATCTCGACACAGCTGGAGGACTAATTACCCCTAGAGATAGAAAAGGGAAAACTATCTTGCCTCAGAGAAAATTCCCAAAGGATAGCCAGCCCCCCACAAATATTGACTGTGAGAGGAGAGGGAAAAAACATACACAGACTGAAATCAGGATTTAGCAAAGGAGGCCACTTCTAGCTAAATAGAAAGGATAGGACAGAGTACTATGCGGTCAGTATTAAACACTAGAAAATATCCACCACAGAAAATACAAAATCTCCACAGCTAACTAAAGATATGGAGGGTATATCTGCATCTCCAGAGATACCAGCTTGGCTGAACAAATCCTTATACAGACCAAGCTGGACAAGTCAAAACATGGAAAAGAACTGAACAATAAGGCCCACAGCTGTTGTGAATTCCGCTCTTGGGCTCCCTCCGGTGGTTGTAAGTAGCACTTTTGTGAATTCTGCTCTTGGGCTCCCTCCTGTTGTTTTGAGTGGTATAGCTGCTTCTTGGATTTAGCATCAGCAGCTGCTTCCACTGATCTTCTTTCTGCTCGGCTATTTTAGTCTGGCTTTATCCCTCAATCAATGCCAGTTGTCAATTGTTCCTGCTTGGAGGCACGGCTCTTGGATTTCCCTGACACTCTGACCCGTTCAGCAAAGATAAGTCCTTGCTTGTCCTTTTGCAGTCCACTTGTTGTGGACTTATTGTTCAGCACATTTATGTTTTGTTCATTTGTCCAGCTTATCAGTATGGATCTATTTAGCTAAGCTGGAAGCTTTGGGCTGCAGATTTTGCCCTCCACACCTTTAGTCAGGTGTGGAGATTTTTGCATATCTCTGCGGTGGACTTTTTCTAGTTTTTATTACTGACCGCACAGTGTTTCTTTCCTTACTGTCTATCTAGCTAGAATTGGCCTCCTTTGCTAAATCTTGTTTCATACTACGTATGTCATTTCCTTCTCCTCTCACAGCCAATATTTGTGGGGGGCTGTCCTATCCTTTGGGGATTTTCTCTGAGGCAAGATAGCTTTCCTGTTTCTACCTTTAGGGGTAGCTAGTTCTCCGGCTGTGACGAGATGTCCAGGGAGTGACAGGAACATTCCACGGCTACTGCTAGTGTTGTGTTAAGATCAGGAACTGCGGTCTGTATAGTTACCACCTGCCCAGAGCTAGTCGCATGTCGCTCCTAAATTACCAGTCCATAACAGTACAACTGGCCCAAAATGAGTTGAATGAATCTCAAAAGAAGGAAAAGAAAAAGAGTTCTGAGCCATTTTTTTTTCTTTAGTCTGTTTTGTCTTTTTCCTTCCTCTTAATCTCTGGGTGGATTTTGGCGCGGACATGGATGTTCAGGGTTTGTTTTCTCGTGTGGATCAGCTTGCTGCAAGGGTTCAGAGCATCCAAGATTATGTTGTTCAGATTCCAGCTTTAGAGCCTAGAATTCCTACTCCAGATTTGTTTTACGGGGATAGATGTAAGTTTTTGAACTTTAAAAATAACTGCAAATTGTTTTTTGCTCTGAAACCCCGTTCCTCTGGTGACCCCACTCAGCAAGTTAAAATAGTTATTTCTCTGCTGCGTGGTGACCCTCAGGACTGGGCATTCTCCCTTGAGTCAGGGGATCCGGCATTGCTCAATGTAGATGCATTTTTTCAATCGCTCGGATTGTTGTATGACGAACCTAACTCTGTAGAGCATGCTGAGAAAACACATTTGGCCCTGTGTCAGGGTCAGGAAGCGGCAGAATTGTACTGCCAGAAATTTAGAAAATGGTCTGTGCTCACTAAATGGAATGAGGATGCTCTGGCAGCAATTTTCAGAAAGGGTCTTTCAGAAGTCCTTAAAGATGTTATGGTGGGGTTCCCCACGCCTGTTGGTTTGAGCGAATCTATGTCCCTAGCCATTCAGATTGATCGGCGCCTGCGTGAGCGCAAAGTGGTGCACCATATGGCAGCATCCTCTGAACTGAGTCCTGAGCCTATGCAATGTGATAGGATTCTGACTAGAGCGGAACAGAGGGGATACAGACGTCAGAATGGGCTGTGTTTTTACTGTGGTGATTCTGCTAATACTATTTCTGATTGCCCTAAGCGTATTAAGAGAGTCGCTAGATCTGTTACCATTAGTACTGTACAGCCTAAGTTTCTCCTGTCTGTGACCCTGATTTGCTCATTGTCATCTTTCTCTGTCATGGCATTTGTGGATTCAGGCGCTGCCCTGAACTTAATGGACTTAGACTTCGCCAGGCACTGTGGTTTCTCTTTGCAGCCTTTGCAGAGCCCTATTCCTTTGAGGGGTATTGATGCTACACCATTGGCCAAGAATAAACCTCAGTATTGGACTCAGCTGACTATGTGCATGGCTCCAGCACATCAGGAAGATTGTCGTTTTCTGGTATTGCATAATTTACATGATGTTGTTGTACTGGGTTTTCCATGGTTACAAGTACACAATCCAGTGTTGGATTGGAAATCGATGTCTGTGACTAGTTGGGGTTGTCAAGGGGTACATAGTGACGTTCCTTTAATGTCAATTTCCTCTTCCCCCTCTTCTAATGTTCCTGAATTTTTGTCAGATTTCCAGGATGTATTCGATGAGCCCAAGTCCAGTTCCCTTCCTCCTCATAGGGACTGTGATTGTGCTATCGACTTGTTTCCTGGCTGTAAGTTCCCTAAGGGCCGACTCTTCAATATGTCTGTGCCAGAGCATGCCGCTATGCGGAGCTATGTTAAAGAGTCTTTAGAGAAGGGGCATATTCGGCCGTCTTCGTCACCATTGGGAGCAGGATTCTTTTTTGTTGCCAAGAAGGATGGCTCCTTGAGACCCTGTATTGATTATCGCCTTCTTAATAAGATCACGGTTAAATTCCAACACCCTTTACCTTTGCTCTCTGATTTGTTTGCTCGGATTAAGGGGGCTAGTTGGTTTACCAAGATTGACCTTCGAGGGGCATATAATCTTGTTCGTATTAAAAAAGGGTGACGAATGGAAAACTGCATTTAATACGCCCGAAGGCCACTTTGAATACCTGGTGATGCCTTTCGGGCTTTCTAATGCTCCTTCTGTATTTCAGTCCTTCATGCATGATATTTTTCGCAATTATCTTGATAAATTCTTGATTGTGTATTTGGATGATATTTTGATTTTTTCCAATGATTGGGAGTCTCACGTGAAGCAGGTCAGGATGGTATTCCAGATCCTTCGTGATAATGCTCTATTTGTGAAGGGGTCTAAGTGCCTGTTTGGGGTCCAGAAGGTCTCTTTTTTGGGGTTTATTTTTTCTCCTTCGTCTATAGAAATGAATCCTGTTAAGGTCCAAGCCATTCATGACTGGGTTCAACCCACATCTGTGAAGAGCCTTCAGAAATTTTTGGGCTTTGCTAATTTTTATCGCCGTTTCATTGCCAACTTCTCTAGTGTGGTTAAGCCCCTGACCGATTTGACGAAGAAGGGCGCTGATGTGGCAAATTGGTCCTCTGAGGCTCTGGAGGCCTTTCAGGAGCTTAAGCTCCGATTTTCTTATGCCCCGGTCTTGCGTCAGCCTGATGTGTCTCTTCCTTTTCAGGTTGAGGTTGACGCTTATGAGATTGGGCAGGGGCCGTTTTGTCACAGAGGAACTCTGATGGTTCCTTGATGAAACCATGTGCCTTCTTTTCCCAAAAGTTTTCGCCTGGGGAACGCAATTATGATGTCGGCAATCGGGAGTTGTTGGCGATGAAGTGGGCATTTGAGGAGTGGCGACATTGGCTTGAGGGAGCCAAGCATCGCGTTGTGGTCTTGACCGATCATAAGAATCTGATCTACCTCGAGTCGGCCAAGCGGCTGAACCCTAGACAGACTCGATGGTCCCTGTTTTTCTCCCGTTTCGATTTTGTGGTCTCATATCTTTCAGGATCTAAGAATGTTAAGGCAGATGCCCTCTCTAGGAGTTTTTTGCCTGATTCTCCTGGAGTTCTTGAGCCGGTTGCCATTCTTAGGGAATGGGTGATTCTTTCTGCTAACTCCCCTGATTTACGGCGGGTGCTTCAGGAATTTCAGGCTGATACACCAGACCGCTGTCCTGTGGGGAAGCTGTTTGTTCCTGATAGATGAACAAGTAAGGTAATTTCTGAGGTCCATTGTTCTGTGTTGGCCGGTCATCCTGGGATTTTTGGTACCAGGGATTTGGTTGCTAGGTCCTTTTGGAGGCCTTCCTTGTCGCGGGATGTGCATTATTTTGTGCAGTCCTGTGGGACCTGTGCCCGGGCTAAGCCTTGCTGTTCCCACGCTAGTGGGTTGCTTTTGCCTTTGCCTGTCCCTGAGAGACCCTGGACGCATATTTCCATGGATTTTATTTCGGATCTTCCTGTGTCTCAGAGGATGTCTGTTATCTGGGTGGTTTGTGACCGGTTCTCTAAAATGGTCCATTTGGTACCTTTGCCTAAATTGCCTTCCTCCTCTGATTTGGTTCCATTGTTTTTTCAGCATGTGGTTCGTTTGCATGGCATTCCGGAGAATATTGTGTCTGACAGAGGTTCCCAGTTTGTTTCCAGGTTTTGGCGGTCCTTTTGTGCTAGGATGGGCATTAATTTGTCTTTTTCTTCGGCGTTCCATCCTCAGACAAATGGCCAAACTGAGTGAACTAATCAAACCTTGGAAACCTATTTGAGATGCTTTGTGTCTGCTGATCAGGATGATTGGGTGGCTTTCTTGCCGTTGGCAGAGTTTGCCCTTAATAATCGGGCCAGTTCGGCTACTTTGTTTTCGCCTTTTTTTTGTAATTTTGGTTTCCATCCTCGTTTTTCTTCAGGGCAGGTTGAGCCTTCTGAGTGTCCTGGTGTTGATTCCGTGATGGACAGGTTACAGCAGATTTGGACTCATGTGGTAGACAATTTGACGTTGTCTCAGGAAAAGGCTCAGCGTTTTGCTAACCGCCGTCGGTGTGTTGGTCCTCGGCTTCGTGTGGGGGATTTAGTCTGGTTATCTTCTTGTCATGTTCCTATAAAGGTTTCTTCCCCTAAGTTCAAGCCTCGGTTTATTGGTCCTTATAAGATTTCTGAGATTATCAATCCAGTGTCTTTTCGTTTGGCCCTTCCAGCCTCTTTTGCCATCCACAATGTTTTCCATAGATCGTTGTTGCGGAGATATGTGGTACCTGTGGTTCCCTCTGTTGATCCTCCTGCCCCGTGTTGGTTGAGAGGGAGTTGGAATATGTGGTTGAAAAAATTTTGGATTCTCGTTTTTCGAGGCGGAGGCTTCAGTATCTTGTCAAGTGGAAGGGTTATGGCCAGGAGGATAATTCTTGGGTGGTTGCCTCCGATGTCCATGCCGCCAATTTGGTTCATGCTTTTTATTTGGCTCATACAGATCGGCCTGGGGCTCTGGTGAGGGTTCGGTGACCCCTCCTCAAGGGGGGATACTGTTGTGAATTCCGCTCTTGGGCTCCCTCCGGTGGTTGTAAGTAGCACTTTTGTGAATTCTGCTCTTGGGCTCCCTCCTGTGGTTTTGAGTGGTATAGCTGCTTCTTGGATTTAGCATCAGCAGCTGCTTCCACTGATCTTCTTTCTGCTCAGCTATTTTAGTCTGGCTTTATCCCTCAATCAATGCCAGTTGTCAATTGTTCCTGCTTGGAGGCACGGCTCTTGGATTTCCCTGACACTCTGACCCGTTCAGCAAAGATAAGTCCTTGCTTGTCCTTTTGCAGTCCACTTGTTGTGGACTTATTGTTCAGCACATTTATGTTTTGTTCATTTGTCCAGCTTATCAGTATGGATCTATTTAGCTAAGCTGGAAGCTCTGGGCTGCAGATTTTGCCCTCCACACCTTTAGTCAGGTGTGGAGATTTTTGCATATCTCTGCGGTGGACTTTTTCTAGTTTTTATTACTGACCGCACAGTGTTTCTTTCCTTACTGTCTATCTAGCTAGAATTGGCCTCCTTTGCTAAATCTTGTTTCATACTACGTATGTCATTTCCTTCTCCTCTCACAGCCAATATTTGTGGGGGGCTGTCCTATCCTTTGGGGATTTTCTCTGAGGCAAGATAGCTTTCCTGTTTCTACCTTTAGGGGTAGCTAGTTCTCCGGCTGTGACGAGATGTCCAGGGAGTGACAGGAACATTCCACGGCTACTCCTAGTGTTGTGTTAAGATCAGGAACTGCGGTCTGTATAGTTACCACCTGCCCAGAGCTAGTCGCATGTCGCTCCTAAATTACCAGTCCATAACACACAGCATGTGGACTGCAAAAAACAAATCCAGAACTTATCTTTGTTGAAATGAACAGTAAGCAGGAGAGACCAGGCAGGGATGTGAATCCTCCAGGAACAATGGACAACTGGCACTGACTAAAGGGTCAAACAAGACTAAATAGCCCAGTCAGAATTGCCCTAAGTGGACACACCTGATGAATGCAGCAATCCAAAGACAGCAGCGCTACCACTTATAACCACCGGAGGGAGCCCAAGAGCAGAATTCACAACAAATTCTCAAACCTGGACACATCGCTAATTATAAAATGAAGCCTTGAAGCCAATGCTAACAGCATGTAATATACTGACTTTCAGGTATCATCTCTGCTTGCCGTTTCCATCAGTCATCACATCATCTCATGGCCAATTCATTCATATGCGATTTTTAATCTTACAGTCAAAAGACATTGAGCTGCTCATCCTGCTTCTCTCAGTTTTCAACTGAACATTGAGAGAATTAGGAAGAGTAGCACATGACTAAGGCTGTTCTTCCACTTGCAACTGCAATGCGAGAAACTCGTGCACTGCCTGCACTGCCACCAGCAGTTCAGACAAGAGCATTCAGCTGCATAAGAAATACATGCAGCTGCACATTCCGGTCCTGAGTGCCGGCGGCAGTGCTGGGTATTGAGGCGAGAGACTCGCATGAGTTTCTCGCATTGCATTTGCAAATGGGTCACTGGCCTAATTGTGCAAATTGCATATGTGCTTGCGAGTAATGGGGGTGTCGCCAAACTGAATTTTTGCCCTGTGTTCCAGAAAACCTAGATACACCTCTGGGTTATCTTTGAATTTGTATTGCTTTTCTTCCCCTGCCAGACCATCCATTCATTACGATTTTGGGTTGTGAAATCTCAGTGATTAATAAATATTTTACATGTTTTTTTTTAAAACAGCCATCAAGGTTTGCTTAAGCCTTATTGAATAAATTTTATGAAAATCAAATTGCCATGCTAATTTTGAAGAAGTTTGCTGACGTTGCATTTTTTAGCAGATAAGCTCATCTCTAATAGTTATTATAAATTATTTTTATTAATTATGAAAATTTGCCCAGAGAGTAATTTATTTTAGTAATTTTGAGCAGCAACATAAGTTTCCCCAATTTCAATCAAATAAATAAGAGCTTATGGTAGAATTCTGAAATTAATAGCCTGTACTGTCTGTTTTGCATTTAACACTGTATGTGGAATTTCCGTAAATGTGTGCATAGCAAAATGGACACTGAAAATGGTTCCTAGTACTAGGGCATGGTAGTTTGCCAAGCACAATGGCATTGCTCTGCACAGATGAAGCGTACTATGAAAGATTTTACAAATGCATACACTGGCATATGGTTTGAAATAGACAGATGGTATTAAACGCTGGTTTCTTCTGTAATGTAGTATATACTTCTTGTCTTCCTTGGGGCTTGTCTTAAGTAAACACTTTACATTACTTGTCTCACTTTATTTGATAAATGGCTACACATATTTATGGTTATCAATGTAAAAAGCATTAGGCTTTGTTCACATTAGCTTCATGAGTTCTGTTCATAAATGAACAGTGACAACTATAACAAATCTGTATTTAAATGTATCCCAGCAATAGATAACTTGATAAAAATAGTACGCCAACATTCCAATACATTTTTAAAGTAAAAATAATGATTTTCTATTCAAAAATACAAATGTGAACAGATCCTAATAATCATTATAATATATTTATATAGTGCCAATATAGTCTGCAGCACTTTATAATAAAAAGTAGTACGTGTGCAAACAATGTTTGGCATTACAGAGTATCAAATAATTCAACAATGCAAACAAGATGATTAAAAACACTGCTTACAAGAACTTACCATTTATGAGGAAATAAGGGAGACTCAAAATGTAAAAAGTGCTTGTAGTGTATGGTAGAGCCATTTTTATAATAAATAAGGAAACTCATGAAATGCTGCATAAAATGGTCACCAGTATGTCTCTAGATTTAAAAATAAAGTGAAGTGAAGTGAACGTAGAAAGGGAGAAATAAAAATATATATATATCAGTGAGTTGATATGCTAGGGTTGTTTAAAAGGATGTGTTTTAGAGCTTGGAATTAACTGGGATAGTGCATTCCAAAGAACTGGTGCAGCATGAGAAAAGTCTTGGAGATGGAAGTGGGAGGTTCAAGTTATGAAAGATGCTATTCTTAGATCATTAAAAGAATGGAGAGCGAGAGTAGGGTGGTAGAATGAAATGAGGGAGAAGATAAAAGGCAGTCGACATTGTGGAAAGTTTTGTGGATGACAGTGATAAGTTTATGTTGTATTTTGTAGCAGATGGGAAACTAGTTCAATGTCTGGCACAGTGTGGAGGAATCAATGAAGCAGCTGGACAGAAATATAAACCTGATTGCTGCTTTCAGGATTATTGGAGAGATGAGAGTTCAATGGGAGGAAAACTGATGAGCTAACATAGTCAAGACAAGAATAACAGTAAAAGTTTAGCAGTTTTGAAGTATTTCAGAAGATGTTTTTGAGATGCTGTTGACATAGACGAGTGAATAATTGGATCTAGGGATTAAAGGAAATGCCTGATTTAGCAATAAACCCAAGACTGGAGGCATGCTGCCCAATAGTATTTATGGGTGCGGGAAATTGGTGTGCGCACAGCAGAAGGTATGAGGTGAAGGTGGAAGGAGATCTTTAGCCCCTGGAACATGAGATCAGGAATTTCACCACACTCTTTCATCTCACAAATTGCTAATGCTTTATTTTAAGATGTTGGTAAAAAGCGATATGTTCAGATATACTTAGGGTGCAGGATTTTTAACCAAAATACATATAACATTTAGACCCAGTCCCAGATCTTAATCGCACAGTTGCTCTGGAGAAAGCAGAGGAACATAACTTCAGTGACAACATACAAACACAAATATAAGCTAAATATTGTTAATATCTACATAGACCAATGTAGAGTGAATAGTCAAAAGTATAAGAGCAGTAGAATATATCAATAAGTGTTGTCACATTATGGAAACATTGATATTGACCCAAATTCTTTGTCAATGTTTAGTGTGAACTATTAAACAGCAATATATATGACACCAAGTCATATAAGGATACATATCAAAGTGAGAGCGATCAAAGCATGTAGCTAGAAAGCAAGACAAATGATTCAGAGTGATTGTGCAGAAGGCATATGGGTATATGGTTAATGTGGAAAAGTGTCTAGAGTAAACAGTTAAGTTTCTCAAATAAGGTGGACATAGAAGGCTAAGGTGGTGGTTTAGGGTGTCCCTTTTAGTAGTGAGAAGAATGGTACAAGTGTTGGTTCATAGTTAGTACATGAGTATGGGGAGTGTACCCTTCTAGGAGTTTAGAGAGGACACATGTGACCCCTGCAGGTATAAGGTAGCTTGAGTAGCACATCCTGAATGAACCGAAAATCAAATGAAAGAAACAAATAAAAGAAAATCAAATAATAGAAGCTGTTAGGAAACATGGGGAGACCCAGGACACGTCTCAGAGTGTGGTGGGAAGCAGAGTACCTGATCTGGAGGGAGTCACAAGCATAATTATGTGACAAGAGAGGAATCATGGTAGTACCACATGCGGACATGGAAATGTCAGGTTTAGGTAGGTTAGTAGAGGGAGGAAACACAAGAAGTTTAGTTTTGAAAGTTTTGAAAAAAAGTTTCTAAAAGTAGGACATGATGTTAGAGACAGTAGAAAAACACTGAGATATTGTAATAGTATAGGGGTGACATCAAGAGAAAAATTGTACAATTGGTAATCATCAGCATAGAGATGATACTAAAAGCCAAATCTGCTGAAGGTTTGTCCAATATGTTCTGCAGAGAGTTAAAAGATGAATAGAATTATGCATGAGCTGTGAGGAACCCTGACTGTAAAGGAAGGGAAGAAGATAGGAAGAAGAGCAGGCAAGTAATACATTGAAACAACAGTCATAAAGATAGGAGGACCAGGTGAGAGCTGAAGCCTTAAAGCCAATAGAGCGGAAGATAGTGAAGAGGCGCTGGGGATCCAGAGTGTCAAATGCTGCAGAGAATCAGCAGGGAGTAGTAGCCATTAGATTGAATTGAAGGCAACTTCATGTAGAAACCAGAGTGGAAAGTCAAGAAGACAAGAAGTACATACACACGTAGACCTATTCTGTGGGTCTGTGTACATATCAGTGTGTTTCCACGTTCCATGTGACTGTGTGACCCACACATAGACATGTCCGTTTTTTTACTGGCAGCACGGGCCACAAAACGTCCCACCCACATGGACATGGAATACACACTGGGAAGCAACAGTACAGTAAGTGTTGTTCCCTGGCGTCGGGTGCTGAACACCACTCTCATCATTCTCCACTGCTCTGCTGGTGATCAGCATGAGCAGGGGAGAATGATGAGACTGGTACAAATTGAATTAAGCAAGAGTAGGAACCAAGATTTTTTACAAATAAAAAGTCTATTTCATTTATATTTAAAACATGTAACTAAATATTTATAAGTTATTAAAGAACTGATAGAAGCAATAACACAAATTTCACGTTTAAAATAAATTATGTAAGATGGAAAAAGCTAACTAAACTTAATCCTCATGCACATGATGATATTACAAACCTATTTTAAATTAATTTATTAACAATAAAGCATATGTTTTTGAATGTCTCAGACTATATAGGAAGGCTTGCGAAAATTTGAGTCATGTTTCATTGGATAGCATATTGTCAAAGTGTTTCCCAGAGAACTTCTAAAACAGTGTTCCTTTTTGAAATATAGACAAAGAGATGCACCACTTACCATTTTAAAAGGTTAAATCTGAACACAATTTTATAATAGTTTGACACATGGATGCATCATTTAAATTACACTAAAAAGTCATGGCGTACGTAATAAAATAGGACCAAATGAGCATACCAATCTGCAGAATGAAAATTGCATATGACTTATATTACTCTTCTTACAGGGCTAACTAGATTTGGTGTAAAAGTCAGCTGAATCCCTACAATACAAGTATTATTTTATTTATATATTTTGGTTGATAAATAATCATGGTTTGAACCATTGAGAATCAGTGATTCTTTTTCTTACAAGTCAAGTCTGTAGTTCAAGAAAGCCAAGTGCAATGGTATCTGTGGCTTGCAATGCACATAGCCCATTATGTATTTTGGATTTTTTTTTTTAACTTTACTTGTGTCAGCTAAAAAAAATAAAAAGGCAATTTTGCAATAAGAGTCAAATATTTGCTAGAAGAGAAGCAGTAAAATGGATTGTAAAAATCCTATTTCTTTTATTAGAATATAATTATATTCTTCTTCTTTTACTGTCTGAAATTGCTTCTATAGGAATCTGTGATTTCAGCAAAAGTGTCAATAAAATAACCTAGGAAGAAAGTTTCAATAAGAGGTTGCGTGAAATATATTCCACTAGACTAACTTAAAATAGTCTCTGGCAAGCCTCTAAATGTGCATTCAATTTTCTTTTTTAGGACATTGAACAATAATCCAAAATTGGAATGTGAATTGCAATTACTTAGAGATAGACAAATATACAGCGTGGCATGACAATGCTTTTCCAATAGCCCAGTGTAAAGTACTACAATGGATTTGTCACATATTGTTCTATAAATTGGGTCCCATTCTATAGCGAGTCATGAATGTTACTTAGACATTAACAATGCAAATTTGGTTAACTAAAGACTACTCTTTGTCCTTCAAAGTGAAAAGGTTTTGAACTTTTGTGCAAAACATCTATTTTTGAAAAGCTTTCTAAGTTAATTGATTTTTCCTATTTTGTGTCATTCTTGAATTAAGGAATGTCTAGAATAAGATGCTAGGTTGCAGAATGATTTTGTCAACTTTAAAATAATATTTTCTTAAAATACTATTTCCACCTTTGCCATACTTTTAATTTCTCCAATGCAGCTAAATTAAAAATGAAGCAACTTTGCCAATTCTTCATTCAAAATGTCCTACTGTTTTAGATATGCATCTTCTAGGTTCTTGTAAAGTTACCAACTACACACATGAATGAAGCCAGTTTCTACTCCTTTACATCTGTCTTCTTGAAATATTGAAGTTTTTCTGTGAATGAATTTTACAAGGACATACGCCCCATTGGGGTCAAATGGGTAGCTGCGATAAAACCCACAATGGCTGACAAGATGAAGTTTTTCCAATAAACATTTAACACCAATGATCAAGAAAAATGGTAAATGTTTTGCTATGGTCTGGGTGCTGAGGACCCCTCTCAGGCTGTGGTCCAATGGCTGTAGATTCTCTCATGTGAGAGAATTGAGCCGATTATGCTAATGATACTCAGCTCAAACTTTCTCATAGCCAATTGTCAGTTTATTGTGATCCTATTCTATCACATGAGAGAGTTGGAGCACAAGTGTAGAGAAGACAGAGAACTTACTTTCTCCATCTTCTCCATAGTCAGAGTCCACAGATATCAGACTGCACTTGGATGTCATCCGAGTCTGTATGGGTGCATATGGTTCAATTATCAGATGCACTTGTAAGTACACATTAGAAAGGCAGTATGCCTTTACACTCTTCGGCTCCAACACATTTCTCCCGTTAATGAGGTTCATGTGAGTGTAAATATTTGAGCCATACCTGGCAAAAGATGTTAAGATGAGTGGAATACGGCCCATGTGGTACTGGATCCCCAAGGTCAATCCCCTCTGATGAAGTGTCTTTGGGGATCCAGTACCACATGGACCATATGCAACTCATCTTAACATCTTTTGCCAGATAAGTCTTAACAATTATCAGATGCACTTGCTGCATGCTGAGTTTTTTTTTTCTGCTGTATTGGCATTACAATAAAAGCGCTAGTTGGCACCACCCTACAGTATAACATTGGTCAGCTCGTGTGAGTGAGCGTTCATCCTTAGAATAGAGTGCCCTATATTCCCTGTATAGCAGTGAGCATGTATAGCAACTTCTGTAGACAATGAATGGAGCAATGGTCGCATATGCTAACTACTACTCGATACACACAGAGGACATTGGGGTCTCCATTTTCATGATTGGTGCAGATCCTAGAGGGCAAAATCCCAGCATATATTAATCACCTGTTCCACAGATAGGTGATATATGCTGGTTATAGTGAGCCATCTACTCTCTGTAGATATGGAAACTTGATCACCTACAAGGCATGAACTGGGTCCAAACAAGCAATGTGCCTCTCATGCACTAGATAGGATGTGAGTGGTGTGACCAGTCTTCAAATTAGGAGTATAGTAATATGTTTATGATGGTGTCATGTTTCTTTTGTG
Organism: Ranitomeya variabilis; assembly: GCF_051348905.1. Classification (NCBI taxonomy): domain Eukaryota; kingdom Metazoa; phylum Chordata; class Amphibia; order Anura; family Dendrobatidae; genus Ranitomeya; species Ranitomeya variabilis. The sequence continues at coordinate 528,247,324 of NC_135237.1, read as the reverse complement.
TGAGACTGGCAAAAATAATGTAATGGGAAATTGGGATTATCCACATATCATACCATGTCATGATATACCTGTATGAAGTTAACCGAAATGTAAAAATAATGTAAATATCTTTTACTCTTCTGTACCACTCAACCTTATTCAGTTAAACTCTTTCCTTCTTTAGTGGTGGAAGGTATAAATGTCAGAAATCTGAAGAAGCAAATTAGCAGAAGCTGTATCACCATGCATCTAGCTGAAATTGCATAGCATGAAAAGCTATTGCCCTGCATTGCGTGAAAACTGTACATTTCTAACGTGTAATTTTAATGTGATGTGAAAATATCATTAAAAAAATGTATGTAAAGCTACAGTCTGTATTCAAGCACTACGGATATCACATGAGACCCAATATGACCCATTTATTCCTGGGGCACTAAAATGCTCTTCAAAGTATTGCCAGCTGCTTCTTAGTGTGGAAAGAGAGATAACTTCAAAGAGAACTTAGTGCATCCCCTCTAGGCAGATGTAAAGGGTTTCAACAGCAGAAATGAAAAAAGAAAAGAAACATTTATTTAGTAATATTAAAAAAGTAAGAATAAATGCATAATAAAGGAAGATATCATTCATTGTTGAGCGTGACTTAAAAGTGTGACAATGTAAAAAATACATCATGGGAGTCAACTACAACAATCTCTAGTTTACACCTGCTGATCTAAATATTTCTATTAGAAAGATACTCCTACCGATACATGAAATTAGTCTCTGGTGTGGTTCTCCGGAGTCATGACAGTGGATCTTTGAAACCTTAATCTTATTAGCATAGGCTATACTGATGGTGATGAGTATGTTTCAATCCTTTGACACCTAAAGGAAATCCATCTAATATATAAAGCTGAATGTGTGTATGTGTGTATGTGTGGTATGTCCGGGAATGGCATCTGAACCGTCGCAGCTACAGCCACAAAATTTTGCACAGTCACACGTCTGGACCCCGAGAGCATCAAAGCTATGTTGTGAGGTGAAATTTTAACCCCGCGCTTTCCAATTCACCAAACAATTTTGCCCCTATCTACATAATGGGGGAAAAGTGAAAGGAAAAGTGTTGGAGGCGTCGCAGCTACAGGCACAAACTTTTGCACAGTCACACGTCTGGACCCGGAGAGCGTCAAAGCTATGTTGTGAGGTGAAATTTTAACCCCACGCTTTCCAATTCACCAAACAATTTTTCCCCTATCTACATAATGGGGAAAAAATGAAAGGAAAAGTGTTGGAGGCAAATTAACAGCTGCCAGATCTGAACAAGGGGGACTTAAAGAATGAGAGCGATGGCGCCAAAGAGTATATACTGTACAGTTGCTAAGGTGGGGCCCCGACATGGGATAATCACCACACCACCACGGGGATATGAACACACACACAAAATGCGCCACACACTACCACGTGCTCAAACACATATACCACCCTCAGCGCACATTTCACCACACATACACCAACCTCGCCACATAAAAGTCGAAACACAAAAGTCGTCACTCAAAACTAGCCACGCGCAAAACTCTCCACATGCAAAACTTGCCACATGTGCAAAACTCACCTCATGGAAAACTCGCCACACGCAAAACTTGCACACGTGGAAAAATTGCCACATGCACAAAAGTTGCAACACATGCAAAAGTTGCCTCACACAAAACTTGCACATACTCAAAAGGCACCACACATAAAACTCGCCACGCGCAAAACTCGCCATGCGCAAAACTTGCTGCACACAACTTGCTACACTAACCTGTCACATGCAACTCGACACACAAAAAGTTGCTACACGCATGTCGCCACACAAAACTCATCTCACAAAAGTCGCTACATGCATGTCGCCACACACAACTCAACACACACAACTTGACACACGAAACTCGCCCTAAAACACACACAAGTCTGGTATTATCCTTCAAAAATAAATATCTGATTAATAAGCAGACAAACTACAAGAGCAACAAATGTACCATATAGGAATCCGGCAGCTGTCAGTCACATGACCAGTCTATTATGTGTATGTGTGAGCTAATATATACTGCCAGGGGGTGGGCTTACTGTTGGCTGGGGATTTATCAGGCTGCCAATTTAGCTTACAAATACTGAGGTAAAAATACTGACCAAATAACATGTGAACGAGGTCTAATACAGGAGGAGATGACATACAGATATATACTATATACAGGAGGAGATGACACACAGGTATATACTATTTACAAGGGAGATTACACACAGGTATATACTATATACAGGAGGAGATAACACACAGATATATACTATATACAGGAGAGATGACACACAGGTATATACTATATAGAGGAGGAGATGACATACAGGTACATACTACATACAGGAGGAGATGACATACAGGTATATACTATATACAGGAGGAGATGACACACAGGTATATACTATATACAGGAGCAGATTACCTACAGGTATATAGTATATACAGGAGGAGATGACATACAGGTATATGCTATGTATAGGAGGAGATGACATACAGGTATATACTATATACAGGAGGAGATGACACACAGATATATACTATATATAGGTGAGATGACACACAGGTATATACTATATACAGGAGGAGATTACATACAGGTATATACTATATATAGGAGGAGATGACATACAGGTATATACTATATACAGGGGAGATGACACACAGCAGGTATATACTATATACAGGGGAGATGACATACAGGTATATACTATATAAAGGAGATGACATACAGGTGTATACGGTGTATACTATATATATGGGAGATGACAAACATGTATATACTGAGGTGAAAATGAAAAGGTGTGAGTGCAAAATGAGAGGAGTGAGGGAAAATAGTGGAGTGATCGGAAAATGACAGATGTGAGGTCGAAATGACAAGTGTTAGGGGGAATGAGAGGAGTGAGGGGGAAAATAAGAGGAATGAGGGGGAAAATGAGAGGTGTGAGGGAGAAAATGAGAGATGTGAGGGGGAAAATGAAAGATGTGATGGGGAAAATGAGAGTTGTGATGGGAAAATAAGATAAGTGAGGTGCTATAACTAACCACAGATATTTACTATGCCCAGGCAACGCCGGGCTCTTCAGCTAGTAGGTCATATTCTCCAGAATAGTCTTTGATTCGTGACTGTGATGTTGAGATAGTAGAGAGGTCAAGAACAAGTTGGGGCTTATTAAAAAGGAAGACACACATGATTCTAGCATAAGCATAATTGAGAAGCAAGGTCACAAGTAAGCCAATGTATCCAAGGTATTGTGAGCTGTGGAGCTAGAACAAGGTTAAAATATAGGAAGCACCACAAGCACCAATTATGAACAAGGACTCGGTCAAGAATAAGAGCAGAGTTCGTGACACAATATCAGTACAGAAAAGTAAATTGACATACTCCTAATATGGGGAGAAAAGTTAAAACTTTATAATTTTATATTACTAATAGAAATTAGTTAAACCTTGGTAAGTGATACAGATATGAGTAGCTATAGGAAATTAAGAAGTAAGAGTCAGACCGATGCCCGAGGAAAGGTTTACAAATAGTATTCATGGCATCATCAACGCCGCCAACCAGGAGAATGCATCATATTGCATATCAAGACAGTGTCAAACAACTTTTACATATCTCTGCAAGGTAGCAAGATGTGGTCAAGTTAAAAAGATAGAAAAAAATACATGATTCTGGAAAGACAATTAACACCTACAATCCAGGGGTGCACCATCCATAGCAGTAAAGCATATGACTCTTCTAGGGCCCATTAGTTGGGGGTCCTGGTACTGCACAACTCTCTGATCCAATACTCAACCTGCGCCTATGCATCTGAGACTCAACACAATGCAAGAGCGATGATGTCACTACACCACGACTGTTGTACAGAGTACTCACACTGCACAGACTCAACCAGCGCATTGGGGGAACACGGCTAGGTGAGGTTTTTTTACTTTGAATTACTGTACTTGGGGTCATTATACTGATCGAGAGTTGAAGGGCCATCATATTGAGTGGGGGGTGGTTTATGGAGACCATGATACTAAGGTGGGGATGGGCAGGGGTTGACTGTTGAGGCATCATAATCTGTGAGGTGATGTTTAGACAAAATGAGTTAGGGGCTGAGGGAGTGTCATACTGGGCGGCCATGATTCTGAGTGGAGGCTGTGGGATCATCATTCTGAGGAACCATCATACTGAATTGGAGGCTGTGAGATCCAAGATACTGTGTGGAGGGAATGTGGGGTATCTTATTGCATGGGAAACATGATAGTGTATGTTGGGGAACTATGGTGTCATCATGTTGTGGAGGAAGACATATTTTTGCAAACTAAAGAAAAATGCCACATTCATGAATTTTATTAGCTAAAACTTTACTTCTTTATTGATGCTTCAGGGAAGCAGAAAACAGATTAAAATCCACATAGCACAGTCTGAATATCCACTATTTCATTACTGGAATTTCTATTGTGCCTGAACTCTTGTTAAAATTCTACGTTTTTGGCAAGTAAAAATCTGAATCATTCCAGTACTTTTTCCACCTTTAATGTCATTCATAATCTGTACAAATCCATTGAAAACTAAACAAATTTTTTAGAGTAGAAAAATAAAAATAAAGAACTACCGTAACTTATATCAACACACCCTTATCCCCTTAGCCAAATATTTTACATCTGATCAGTGTCACTTTATGTGATAATAACTCTGGGACGCTTCAACAGAGCCCAGTGATTTTGAGATGGTTTTTTTGTGGCACATTATAATTAATGATAATGGTAAATTTAGATTGAAATGCTTTGTATTTATTTCTAAAAAAACCCCCAGAAAATTAACAGAAATTTTTCAAAAATTGTAATTTTCAAACTTTGAATGGTTATCCCATAAATCCAGATGGTCATACCACAGAAAAACATTAAAAAATAACATTTCCTTCCATGTCTGATTTATATTAGCATCATTTGTAAAATGCTCTTTTATTTTGTTAGCGTTTCAGGAGGTTTAACAATGTAGCAGTCATTTTTCATTTTTCCAAAGACATTTACAAAATTTATTTTTTTAGGGACCTATCCAGGTTTGAAGTGACTTTGGGGGTCTTATATGTTGAAAAAACCCCAAAAGTGATACCATTTTAAAAACGGCACCCCCTGACATACTGAAAACTACTGTCAGGTAGTTTATTAACCCTTCAGATGCTTTTCAGGAATTAATACAATGTCGCATAATAGGAGTGAAAAAGTATATTTCTACAATCTAAATATTGATAACTGCTGAACCGGTCACTATTGGCGGCAGACTCTAAGGTCACTATTTGGCTGTGAATTGCCATGACAAACACCAGGATCATGCAATGAAGATCTCAGGGTGCTGATGGGGATAAAGAGGAAGCCCCCACACTCTGATAACCATCTACTGACTGCAGCATCTAAGGGGTTAAACAGATATGGACGTGCCAATACGGATCGTGGCTGACACAGCAAATTGTTAGCTATAGTGTACAGTAAATAGCTGCTGGATTGTCACCTGTATGGTGTTGCTATTCTCATATCTCAGATTAGTAAAAAGACGTAATGGTGGTCATAAAGGGATAAAACAAATACTTTGGCCCAGTACCCATTAAAATTATGACAGCATTCAGTTTTCTGCAATAGGAGTCTATCAGCATATCACATCTAAAGTTGTTAATTTTTGACCACTTATCCTTGCAGTAGTGCACCAACTTTGACACATTTTGGGGACATTTCCTGTGTACAGTACCTTCATAAAATCACCCACAGATTTTCAATTGGAATCAAGTCTGGGCTCTAGTGGTTCCTTTCCAAAACCTTGTTCTTCTTCTGGCAATGCCATTCTTTTGTTGATTATCCTGTTGTCGTTATGCTGAAATGTGAAATTTCTCTTCATCTTCAGCTTTTTAGCAGAGGCCTGAATGTGTTCATCAGTGTTTCATTAATTATTTTGGAAGCATGTGCATCAGCGCAAACATTACAAGTACTTGATGCATTGCTAGCCCTTTAGTAATGTAATAAATGTTAAGTTATTATAACTTGCCCTTGTGAATTACTAGCGGTGCAGTGGTGTCACCTGGGTACATTGCATGAGCAAACCTATTGTTATCAGCTCACACACACGAAAGTATAAGTACATGTGGGGGTTGCCTGGTTGCTAGGGAATCCCCACATGTACTTATGATGGCTAACAGATGTAAATTTTTTCAACTGCGGCAAGAAAAACTAAATCTCCGAGCACTAAAAAATACTCGGAGGACCCGCGAGCATGTTCGAGAAATGCTCGAGTACCGAGTATATTCGCTCATCACTAGTCAACACCCATCTTCAAAAGTTTTCCCCCTCCCATATACTAATGTGCCACAAACAGGAAGTTAATATCACCAACCACTCCCATTTTCTTAGGTGTATCCTTATACATGGCCCACCCTGTATATATAGGCAGCACCTCAATACAGATACAAAAAAATGTGGACTTTATTAAGCCTGGATGGCAATGTTTTGGCTTCGGTTCCTAGTACCTTCTGTAAGCAAGATATAAGTGTCACAGGAAGGTCTACAGTATATAGCCACACACATCGGTCATGTAATTAGATTTTCTTAAACATATTTATATATATTGATATATATATACTGTATATATATAATACTAATAATATACATATACTCTGAAATAGTATTTCTCTGTAATGTTTTACATGGTCCATTCTGTTATAATTGCGATCGGTTAACAATCCAGAAAGCTACGGAACAAATATTCCATACTTCGCTAAATATTGATTTGAAAAAAATCACTAAATGCCTCTATGCTGACACTGACCATATTATTACTTAGTGCGAGGCTTTAGTGGATGTACTGTAACAGGGATGTTAAGTGTATATTGATCGTTAACATATTAATGGTGCTAAGTGAATCCTGGTCTATCTTGTATTTGCACCAGGCATTTTTTGATGCATCAAGTCATTATATTAAACGATGCATAGACAAGGAAAGTAAAAAGAGATAAGACATTGCTCTAAAGATTTCATTATTTTAAAACACAAATGGCAGATACAGCTCAATGACATTTTGCTCTACCATTAGATATTAAAGGGAACCTGTCAGCTATGAAAACATTATTTACTGGCAGTAGTAGAGGTAATTTGCAGGTAAACAGCATTTTAACCTTGTTTTTCTGTTACTAGCTACAGAGACAAAATAAAGACCTGATTCATTAAGACTGGGATTTTCTACACCAGTCTTAAAGGGGTTATCCACTACACAAACAACCTCTTCTGAATCCCTATGCCCCCCCAATTAAAAAAATAAGATTTATACTCACCTCTGGTATCAGCACCGTTCCAGCTGTGTCAGCACTGACTCTCTCAGGGATTACGTGCCATTGTTACGTCAGACGATCAGTGTCATTGACTAGCACTGGCTTCACTGTCCTCTCTTATGTACTTAATCTAGAGAAAGTCAGAGCTGTGTCTATTCTCTGAAGCCACGGAAGAGTGAAGACAGTGCTGATTAGCCACAGGAATCACGTTTCATAACAATGTCAAGCCCAAGGAGTACCAGTGCTGACACCGCTTGTTAGAGGTGAGTATAGGTGGTATTTTTTATTGGGGGAACCTGGGGATTTAGATGGGGTTGTCTGAGTAGTGGACAACTAATTTTATGAGCGGTAGGCATGAGTAAGATCCACCAGATTAATTTAGAACCAGGGACTGTAGTAACATTTTGGAAGCAAAAAATGCTTCCACTTTTCCATGAACTTGGTGGGCAGGCACAACCATGTCCCATACTGCCCTAGCTACTCCTAAACTAGACCCATTTTGGCATAGCTACCCAACACTGGCTTGAAAATGCAAAGTCATGTGGAAATAAACGGCACTCTGTATTGTACAGACGTTGGTGCTCAAGTAGGGTATCCGGCCCGTTATGTCAAATGTCAAAAATAACTTGGCACTCAAAAGGCTTTATGAAAAGAATTTTGTTCATTCATTATGCATCCAGACCATAAATCCTTGTCAAACCTTTTTGGTCCAAAGTAAGACTGCCTAGTGCAGATGAAACACGTTGACTGGGTCATGTCGACCATGCACATTTTTCTTTTGTATGCACTATAATTTCTTTTGAAAAATAAAAAAGAAAAGGAAAATCCAGTTCTGTTGAGCCGGACAATTTTTTCTCTTTTCATTAATCTGTGATGATATATTTAAAGATGTTTTCCAGCCAAGGGAACTTTTAGAAACCTTTGCACCTTACGAAATGCTAACAGTGTGTCATTTACTCACTGTTAGGGCTCATACCCATTTGTGAGGAAAACGGACGAGTGCAATCCGAACATTGGAAAAACATTGGATTGCACTCGGACCAATGTTATTCAATGGGTGACATCTCATCTGTGATTTTTTGTCAGCTGAAATCGGACTGAGAAAAAAATCGCAGTATGCTGCGATTTGCTGCATATCTCGGACGAGACTCACCAATGCAAGTCAATGGATGCAAGAAAAAAATGCAAAGCGCTAGCACCATGCGAGTGCTGTCCGTTTTTTACTCATCGGTGTCCTTTGAAAAGCGGGTAATACAAGTGTGGTGTACAGTAAAACCACACTGACAGGTCAGCCTAGATAGAATAGAAATATACACATAGAATATATATATATATATATATATATATATATATATATATATATATATATACATATCAGTAACACACACATATATATGTATTTATATTGAACTGAAAGCTAGAAAAAAAAGCAAGTATTTCATCTGTTGGCTTCTGTAAAATCACTGCAGGAGCCAACAGGATAGAAGAGATGGATTACATACAGTAAATACATATTGAATAGGTAAATATATTGATGTCAGGGACAAATACAATTAGTACAGTGTGTGCAAATTCCTGGACATGTATTTAATTAATGATTATTTTACGGAAAAAGGGGTGTGGGCTCCCACGCAATTTTTGGCACCAGCAAAAGGAAGGCCAGCGACTGAGGGCAGATGCTTATAGCCTGGGAAGGGGGTAATACCCATGGAGCTTCCCAGGCTATTAATATCAGTTCACAGCTGTGCACTTAACCTTTACTGGCTATTAAATTGGGGGACCCCCACAAAAAAAAGACTTGGGGTTCTCCCATAATTAATAACCAGCAAAGGCTATGCAGACAGCTGCAGGCTGATATTAATAGCCTAGGAAGGGGCCATGGATATTGCCCCCCCCTGGCTGTAAACATCAGCACTTAGCCACCCCAGAAAAGGGGTATCTCTTAGCCTCACTCTTCCCTTTTACCCTTTAGCGGTGGCAAGTGGGGTAATAGTTGTGGGATTGATGTCACCTTTGTATTGAAAGGTTATATCAAGCCCGACTTAGTAATGGAGAGATATCAATAAGACACCTATCCATTACTAGTCTTATAGTTGGTAGATGTTAAATAAAGACACAGCCAGAATAAAGTCTTTTAATGAAATAAAACACAATAATTTTATTGTCACTCCAAATCCATGTGACACCTTCGACCTCCTGTAATAAAAGTTAAATAATAAACCAACAATGTACCATACCTGTCCATAGTTGTGTCCCACGTCGTAATCCATGTCTGGGGGATATACAGTTTTCAACCAGGATGGTGCCAAGATGCGACCACACCAGCTGTAAACCACTGGTGAATGAGGAGATTCTGGTCTCTTAATTTTTGCCAGAGCAGTATATACAGCTCTGGCAAAAATTAGCTCTGGCAAATATTAAGAGACCACTGCAAAATGTTCAGTTTGTCTGATTTTTCTCTTTATAGGTATATTTTTATGTATAAAATGTATATGTATTATTATGTATAATAATAATAATAATAATATTTGTGAGTATAATGTAAATTGTTCATTTATTCTATAAACTTCTGACAATATGTCTCCGAATTTCCAAGTAATAAATTTTGTATTTTGTTTCTGAAAATGAGAAATGCTCAAAAAAAGGAAACAGTGCTTTCAGACCTCAAATAATGCAAAGAAAACAAGTTCATAATCATTTAGCAACAACAATACTAATGTTTTAACTCAGGAAGAGTTCAGAAATCCATTTTTTTTGGAATAACCATGATTCTTAGTCACAGCTTTCAAGCATCTTGCCATTCTTTCCAGCAGTCTTTCATACTGCTTCTGGCGCAAAAATGTAAGCAGTTCTTCCTTGTTTGATGGCTTGTGACTATCCATCATCCTCTTGATTACATTACAGAGATTTTCAATGGAGTTCAGGTCTAGAGATTGGGCTGCCCATGGACAGGGTCTTGATATGGTGGTCTCTTAATTTTTGCCAGAGATATATATATATATATATATATGTGTGTGTGTGTGTGTATTAGGTGTAAAGTTCCCAACGCTGCATAGGGGAAATCTCAAACCATCTCTGCTGTGGTCTCCCATTCTCTTCCAGCCGCAGTGGAGCCTGCTCAGCAGAGACATCTGTCCTAGCATCTGGCTCAAGCTGATACTGTGCAGCTGGTTACTGCTCCCCTTCCAGGCTCAGCCATCGTAACCAGTACTGATCAGCAAGGAGCAGGCATTCCTGGGACTAAGTCCTGCTGTTCTTCTTCTGAGCATGTCCAAGGGATGACCTCTCATTGAAGGTCGGGGGCCACATGCTCAGGTCCTGTAGCAGCTCCTATTGGACCACTAGGAAGGTCCTGGAGAACTTCCGCTATAAAAGGTTCGCATGGCCGCACGGCCATGCACTAGTATAAATCAGTTATTGTGTGTGTGTGGATGTATGCCTGTTCTGGTGAAAGCTCTGATTCATACCCATCCTTAGTGTTGATGAATGCTCGCGAATGTTGGAGCAGTCTAGTGCCAGTTAGTGCCATCCAGCACCAGGCACAATCTAATAGCGTCTAACAGCTATTAGATTAGTCAACAGTTATTATTATTAACAGTTAGCCAGTGTGGCACCGTGCACAACCAGTGCGCTTACCTGTCCCTAGTTAGGGCGGTTACTGGTGTTTGCCAGAGCGGCGCTGCATGCACCCAGTGTGCTAAAACCTATTTTGAATTTATTTTTCCCTGGCACCGTAGTTTTGGTGCCGAATGCAAGTGGTCTAGAGGGACTCTAACCCCGCATCTAGGGACAGAGTTCTGTGGCTCTATACTTATGTTTCCTCTGCGTTCTTGTGGCTCTGTGATGCAACAGGGTACGCTTCCTTCATACCGGGTGTACCTAACCCATGTGTGTTTTCATTATTCCGCAATTTACTGTCTGCCATTACCTAGCAGCAGGTATCAACTCTGCACGGTGGACCGCTGGCTGTGAATGCACCTTATTGCTTCTTTATGCATTCTGCCAGCCCTAACATTATACTAGTGCCACGATCTGGCTAGTAATGGCAGACGAACAGCGATTACAGCGGAACATCCAGCAGCTGGAGGGAAGGTTGGCAGAGAGAGCTTTGTCATTTAGTCAGCATCGAGCTAAATCTCTCTTCAGCATACCATCCCGAGACGAATGGGTTGGCAGTGAGGACCAACCAGACCCTGGTCACATACCTGCGACATTTTGTTTCAGCCAGGCAGGATGACTGGGCATTCTTGCTACCATGGGCGGAGTTTGCACTGAACAATGACATAGCTGACTCCACTGGGCAGACCCCATTCCTCCTTAATTATGGACAGCATCCGCCTGTTCCTTTGCCCATGCCCGTGTCATCCACCGACTCCAGGGTGGCAGACTGGGTGCTGGAGGCACATGACATTTGAGACCACACACAGGATGCCATCTGGGCCTCCAAGGAGAGAATGAGGTTCTCCGTCGATGCACATCAGTGCCCCGCTCCGACCTTTGCTTCTGGCGAATTGCTGTGGCTCTCTGCCTGTAATATTGGGCTGCGAATTGATTCCACCAAATTTACACCTTGGGACCCTTCAAAGTCCTGGAACAGGTTAAACCTGTGGTCTACCATCTGGCCCTTCCTCCACTCCTAGGCATCACTGACACCTTTCATTTGTCCCTGTTTTCTGAGTCATCTGCCAGGACATCGGGTTTCGTCCACGGACGATTACAAGGAGAACGCCATCATGGGGTGTATGGTGGTACGTGTAAAAAGATTCTATTTGGTGGATTGAAGGGTTATTACCCAGAGGAATGGTCCTGGGAGCCTGCTGAGCACATTTGGGCTCCGCAGCTCATTGTGACCTTCGAGCATAGCATGGCCCAAGGAGGAGGGGTTTCCAGGAGGGGGAGTGATGTTAGGTGTCGAGTTCCCGCCGTTGCACAAGAGGAAATTCAAATCATCTTCGCTGCAGTCTCCCATTCTCCTCCAGCCACAGTGGAACCTGCTCAGCAGAGACATCGGCCCCAGCGTCTGGCTCAAGCTGATACTGTGCAGTTGGTTATTGCTGTCCTTCCAGGCACAGCCATCATAACCAGTACTGATCAGCGGTGCGCAGGCATTCCTGGGACTAAGTCCTACTTTTATTCTTCTGAGCATGCCCAAGGCATGACCTCTCATTGGAGGTCGGGGGTCACATGCTCAGGTACTGTAGCAGCTCCTATTGGACCACTAGGAAGGTCCTGGAAAACTTTCGCTATAAAAGGTTTGCATGGCCGCACGGCCATGTGCTAGTACAAATCAGTTATTCTGTGTGTGGATTTATGCCTGTTCTGGTAAATGCTCCGAATCATTCCCATCCCTAGTTTTGATGAATGCTCGCGAATGTTGGAGATTTCTAGCGCCAGTTAGTGCCATCCAGTACCAGGAACAATCTAATAGGATCTAACAGCAGCGTTAGCCAGTGCGGCACCGAGCGCAACCAGTGCGCTTACCTGTCCCTATTTAAGGCGGTTTGTGGTGTCCGCCAGAGCAGCGCTGTGCGCACCCAGTGCGCTAAACCTATTTTGTATTTATTTTTCCCTGGCACCGCAGTTCCAATTCCGAACGCAAGTGGTCTAGAGGGACTCTAACCCCGTGTCTAGGGACAGAGTTCTGTGACTCTATACTTATGTTTCCTCTGCAGTATTGCGGACCTGTGACACAACAGGGTTCACTTCCTTCATACCGGGTGTAGCTAACCCGTGTGTGTTTTCATTATACCGCCATTTACTGTCCGCCATTACCTAGCAGCAGGTATTATCTCTGCACGGTGGACCTCAGGCTGCGAACGCACCTTATTCCATCTTTATAATTATTTGGTGCTTTCCGCCAGCCCTAACAATGTGTGTGTGTGTGTGTGTTTTCACAAATATTTCCATAAAATTTTTTCCATTTTTTCGGTCCGGAAATCGGACCATTTTGTTTCTGACCCTCCTAGCTAGTTTAAACAGTCATCTTGCAATATGTATAGTTGCAGTCCAATGTCAAAAAGCTTCTTATTCACTTCTCTCAATATTATTGCCCTGGAATGGAGCTATTTGTGTCTTCAGCAGCACCCTGGGTCAGTAGCCTCGTTCTACTGCTATGTTTCTGCTTAAATTTTTGTCACACATTAATGGTCTGTCAGTGCTTTATCTCAAGTCTTCACTGTTATAATAATATTTGCCTAAGGAGATAACAGTATCTCAATGCCTTTGGACTATCACATAGCTTGAGGTAAGTTAGAGTAAGGCCATGTGCACACGTTCAGGATTTTTCGTGTTTTTTCACGTTTTTTCACTATAAAAACGTGATAAAAACGCGAAAAAAACGCTTACATATGCCTCCTATTATTTACAGGGTATTCCGCATTTTTTGTGCAAATGTTGCATTTTTTTCTACGAAAAAATCGCATTGTGGAAAAAAAAGCAACATGTTCATTAAAAATGCAGAATTGCGGGGATTCCGCACACCTAGGAATGCATTGATCTGCTTACTTCCCGCACGGGGCTATGCCCACCATGCGGGAAGTAAGCAGATTATGTGCGGTTGGTACCCAGGGTGGAGGAGAGGAGACTCTCCTCCACGGACTGGGCACCATATAATTGGTAAAAAAAAAGAATTAAAATAAAAAATAGTGATATACTCACCCTCTGATGGCCCCCGAAGTGTTCTCGCCTCTCCGGTGCATGCTCTCTCTTCCGTTCCTATAGATGGTGTGGTTCAGGACCTGTGATGACGTCGCTGTCTTGTGATTGGTCGCGTGACCGCTCATGTGACTCATGCGACCAATCACAAGCCGCGACGTCATCGAAGGTCCTGAACCACACCGGCATCTATAGTAACGGACGCCGCTGAGGAGATTGGCTGTCTGCAGAGGGTGAGTATAACCATTTTTTAATTTTTTTTATTATTTTAAACATTCTATCTTTTACTATAGATGCTGCATAAGCAGCATCTATAGTAAAAAGTTGGTCACACTTGTCAAACAGTATGTTTGACAAGTGTGACCCACTTGTCAGTCAGGAAAACTTTAGCATTCTGCAAGCTAATTACGCTTGCAGAATGCTAAAAAAAACGCGAAAAAAACGGAAAAAAACCGCAAAAAAAATGCGGATTTCTTGCAGAAAATTTCCGGTTTTCTTCAGGAAATTTCTGCAAGAAATCCGGACGTGTGCACATACCCTAAAGAATAGGACAACTTGTTTGGAGCAGGTACAAGTGGTGTTTGGGGCATGTGACTTTGCAGGACTGATAACAGATCAGGAGCTGAGAAGAAGAGATGGGTATTAGTGAGCAGATAACTGCTCTATGCAAGCCACTAGACTGGAGAGAGGTGGCTTGGATCTCATGAGTTAACTGCTCAGACTGGAGTGTAGCCACTGCCAATACTCGGCTACACTTTTATTGTTCATTTCATTGGTAACAAGCTGTACTGTATGAGAAATAAAATCTATCCCAGGTGGAGAATACCAGCAGATAGAAAAAGCAAATTAATTGCAAACTTGCTTGTTTTTGTGAAATCTAACTAAATATATCAATTCCATAGCATGAGAATGCCCCATTAATTATAGAACTCTACTTTTTTGGTGGCACTGTAGAATTAGATCACTCCAAGAAAAGTGTTGAAATCTCCATGTCTCCAGCCAGTACATTGGGAGAAGCTTTAATAATTCTATCACTTCGGTCACAGCTTGGCTAACAGGCTAAAGCTGGCTGTGCTCTCCCGCAGTTCCCTGTTTCCTCTCTCACTTGTGATTTTGTCAGAGGACAGACAAAGTCCTGCTGAGAGAGAAGTTCAAATTTTAAAAAAGTAACATTACCTGTAGAGAAGAAAACACTAACTTTGCAATAAATATTCCATATTTTTAGTATTTTGGTAACTAACTAAATACAGTATATTGTTAAATTAAGGGCCAGGTTTCTGGTCTAATAGATGTTGGCTCTAATAGGGTTAAGGTTAAATTCAGGGTTAGAATTTAATAACTGTTAGCAGAAGTCAGAAGTAGCTGACATACATAATAGTTATATAAAATAATTACATAAAAACCACAAAAAAGGTAATTTTGTAATTTTCATACATTTATAGTCTTACATAATAATAACTAAATCATAAAATGTTGTCAAATTCTATTACACAAGGTTCATTATATTGCAAAGTAACACTTCATTAGGTGTCAAGTTCCTGCCGCTGCACAGGGGGAATCTCAAACCATGTCCACTGCGGTCTCCCATTCTCCTCCAGCTGCAGTGGAGCCTACTCAGCAGAGGTGTCGATGCCAGCGTCTGGCTCAAGCTGATACTGTGCGCTTGGGTACTGCTGCTTTTCCAGGCTGGCCCTAGTTAGGGTGGTTAGTGACGTCCGCCAGTTTGAGTACAATTAAATTCCACTTGAATTTTTAAAAATCCTCAAACGACAAGATGTGTTTTTTTTTTGTAATTCACACCCTCACATATTGAGCAAAATGGCCTCCACTGTTTGCCAATTTTCTAAACTGTAAAGGTCATCAATGGTTAAAAAAGATGTAGAAAGTCTTACTGGTAACCTCTCCGTCCCATCCGCTTCTTACAGTCACCCTAGGCCAGGGTCACAAGAGAAAATATTCTCTTGTGTGAGAGAATCGGGCCAATTATGCTAATGACTAGTGTTGAGCATTCCGATACTGCAAGTATCGGGTATCGGCCGATACTTGCTGTATCGGAATTTCCGATACCGAGATCCGATACTTTTGTGGTATCGGGTATCGGGTATCGCAACAACATTAATGTAATAATGTGTAAAAAAGAGAATTAAAATAAAAAATATCGCTATACTCACCTGTCCGACGCAGCCGGGACCTCAGCGAGGGAACCGGCAGCGTTGTTTGTTTAAATTTCGCGCTTTTACTTGGTTACGTGAAGTCCCGGCTTGTGATTGGTCAGGGCGGCCATGTTGCCGGGATGCGGACCAATCACAGCAAGCCGTGACGAAATTACGTCACGGCTTGCTGTGATTGGTCCGTGTCCCGGCAACATGGCCGCCATTAACCAATCACAAGCCGTGACGTCACGGGAGGCTGGACATGCGCGTATTTTGAAAAGCGCGCGTGTCCAGCCTCCAGTGACGTCCCGGCAACATGGCCGCCATTAACCAATCACAAGCCGGGACGTCACGGGAGGCTGGACATGCGCGTATTTTGAAAAGCGCGCGTGTCCAGCCTCCAGTGACGTCCCGGCAACATGGCCGCCATTAACCAATCACAAGCCGGGACGTCACGGGAGGCTGGACATGCGCGTATTTTGAAAAGCGCGCGTGTCCAGCCTCCAGTGACGTCCCGGCAACATGGCCGCCATTAACCAATCACAAGCCGGGACGTCACGGGAGGCTGGACATGCGCGTATTTTGAAAAGCGCGCGTGTCCAGCCTCCCGTGACGTCACGGCTTGTGATTGGTTAATGGCGGCCATGTTGCCGGGACGCGGACCAATCACAGCAAGCCGTGACGTAATTTCGTCACGGCTTGCTGTGATTGGTCCGCGTCCCGGCAACATGGCGCCGTGACCAATCATAAGCCGGGACGTCACTGGAGGCTGGACACGCGCGCTTTTCAAAATACGCGCATGTCCAGCCTCCCGTGACGTCACGGCTTGTGATTGGTTAATGGCAGCCATGTTGCCGGGATGCGGACCAATCACAGCAAGCCGTGACGTAATTTCGTCACGGCTTGCTGTGATTGGTCCGCGTCCCGGCAACATGGCCGCCCTGACCAATCACAAGCCGGGACCTCACGTAACCAAGTAAAAGCGCAAATTTTAAACAAACAACGCTGCCGGTTCCCTCGCTGAGGTCCCGGCTGCGTCGGACAGGTGAGTATAGCAATATTTTTTATTTTAATTCTTTCTTTTACACATTAATATGGTTCCCAGGGCCTGAAGGAGAGTTTCCTCTCCTTCAGACCCTGGGAACCATCAGGAATACCGTCCGATACCTGAGTCCCATTGACTTGTATTGGTATCGGGTATCGGTATCGGATTGGATCCGATACTTTGCCGGTATCGGCCGATACTTTCCGATACCGATACTTTCAAGTATCGGACGGTATCGCTCAACACTACTAATGACAATTGAACCAAACGCTTTCATAGTTTGATCCTATTGTCACCTTAGTTTGATCCAATTCTCTTGCATGGGAAAATGGCAGCAGAGGAGCAGGGAAGATGGATAGAAAAAAATGTATCCATCTTCTACTTTGATTTTGTACGAGTACATCGGATTGCACTTGGGTGACATCGTAATGCAGTTCAATTTTTCACTCGCACCCATAGACTTGTTTGGGTGAATGCAATGTGATCATCTGATCCACTTGCGGCATGTTGCGTGGTTTTTCTCATGTTGATCCAGCATGAGAAAACGATGCTCGATTGGAATGAGAAAGAGGTTGCATATCTGCACTGCCTCACTGAATAATGTTGTTCTGAGTGCACTCTAACTTTTTGTTTGATTACACTGGTCCAATATATTTGCTCTTGCCAGCGAGACCATACTGTCCTCATCACATTTTGCCTTATCTGCTCCTTTCTAGTATTCAGCAACATCTTTTTTCCTCAGAATCCCAATTTATGGAAACTTGACATGAACCATAAATTTCACACATTTTGTCATTTGCAATATCTTTCTTTCTTTTTTATTTTTTAAGCAGGACCATTACCAGTAATATTGGAAATGCTTTTGCCACAGAAGGCAGCATCCTGTAATGCAAACGATCTGGATTTCCACAAATTAATTAAATTAAAATTTTTAGGGCTTGTTTTGAACATAGGCATTGTAAAAAATATTGGGCAGCGGGCTCTACCTATGTTACCTGAGATTTTTTGCAGTAATTTTCATAAGCAAATTTGGGGCATAGTTAAAGTAATTACTGTTACGTATTCTGCTATTTACAATAAAAATGTTTGTGGTGCACAAATTTCTGCAGATCACAAAAATGTGCTGAATTATTGGGTCTTTATCATTTTATAATAATAAAATTTTGATATAATTATTAAAATTACAAGTGATTAGTAATAGAGAACCAGCTATATGTATCAAATTTGCACCTGAAACCATCTATTACTTAACTGCATTGAAAATAGTGAAGAAAGAAATTGCTATCTATAGAAAACTAATCCGTAGAGATGAGCGAGTCTGATGATTCTAATTTGTCAATTTGCCTAAATTTGGCAGGAAATTAAATTTGCATCAAAATTGTTAATTGCGAATCAAAGCTGTCACATCACACAAGACGCAATATGGCAGTGACCACAAGGTGGTGAGGTGGCTCTGACAGATTAGGCTATGGAACATTAATCTACAGGGGAGCAGTAAAAATGCTGCCAGCGTGCAGCACAACCCGGAATTTGAGGAAAGAGCCTATGTCCGAGGCATGACCTGGCCGGTGAGGAGACTGCCGATGTCTGGGACCTTAACCAGGGATGAGAGCGTGCCCAACCAGAACCAAGCCATCAGAGACCTGCCGGGGTGCACGACAGCCAAGGGCAAGAGACGGAAGAAAGGTACGTATCTAGCCAGGGGTCGGAACCAGCCGGGAGTGGAGATACAAGAAGATGAGGCGGAAGGCATCGTCAAGAGCAGGCAGAGGGTCAGAAGCCAGAGAGTACGGGAAGGTACAAAATCAGAAGACGGGAAGACAAGTCAATAAACCAAGCCGGGTCAGGCACGTGGAAGCCAATTATAAACAAAGACGTAGGACAGAGGCAGAGGGATATCAGGGCAGACACCAAACAGGGAGCAGAGGGGACAGAAGAATAACATGGATAAACCTAGGTCAGCTGCTGAAGCCGAGGAACTGGAACTATAACCGACACCGGACCTAGTCAGAGACAGCACTAAATATCCGCCCCAGAACTCAGTCTTTTTCTTTGCCAGTTACTCACAATAATTCAGCAAAATAGTTGCCACCTGGCTGCCATTTTTCTGAATTCATGCAAAGCAAATTTAAAAAAAAAAGGATTTTGGAAGGAGATGACACTAGAGTCATTGTCTCTATTGGCATATATGCATTTTTGAATATTATCAGCAAATTATTAGAGTGGATTTGAACTAACAGATCAAGAGTGAATCAAATTTGGTTCAAATTTTATATGAAAAATTGATTAATCAGAATCTGATCTTTTTGCAATTTTTTTCAGATGAATCACACAACATGGCCGCCAGCCGGCTTCCACTTTGTTGGATTATAGAGAACTTATAATCAGTTTTCCTTGATCTTCCACATACCGTATATACTCGAGTATAAGCTGACCCGAGTATAAGCCGACCCCCCTAATTTTGCCACAAAAAACTGGGAAAACTTATTGACTCGAGTATAAGCCTAGGGTGGAAAATGCAGCAGCTACCGGTGAATTTCAAAATTAAAAATAGATGCTCCATACTGTTCATTATGGCCCCATAGATGCTCCACATAAAGCTGTGCCACATATAATGCTCTGCACCGTTCATTATGGCCCCATAGATACTCCACATAAAGCTGTGCCATATATACAATGCTCTGCACCATTGCCCCATAGATACTCCACATAAAGCTGTGCCATATATACAATGCTCTGCACCGTTGCCCCATAGCTGTGCCATATATATAATGCTCTGCACCGTTGCCCATAGCTGTGCCATATAGTGCTCTGCACCATTGCCCCATAGCTGTGCCATATATATAGTGCTCTGCACTGTTGCCCCATAGCTGTGCCATATATATAATGCTCTGCACCGTTGCCCCATAGCTGTGCCATATAGTGCTCTGCACCATTGCCCCATAGCTGTGCCATATAGTGCTCTGCACTGTCCATTATTGCCCCATAGCTGTGCCATATAGTGCTCTGCACCATTGCCCCATAGCTGTGCCATATAGTGCTCTGCACCATTGCCCCATAGCTGTGCCATATAGTGCTCTGCACCATTATTGCCCCATAGCTGTGCCATATAGTGCTCTGCACCGTCCATTATTGCCCCATAGCTGTTGCTGCTGCTGCAATAAAAAAACAAACAAAACATACTCACCTGTCTTGCTTGCAGCTCCTCGGCGCCATCTTCCCGGCGTCTCTCCGCAGTGACTGATCAGGCAGAGGGCGGCGCACACTATATGCGTCATCGGGCCCTCTGCCTGATCAGTCAGAGCGGAGAGACGCCGGGAAGATGGCACGACGCCCGACGTGTGGAACGAGGAGAGGTGAATATGTCATACTTACCTGCTCCCGGCGTCCAGCTCCTTCCCCCTGCCTGTCTTCGGTGCCGCAGCCTCTTTCTCTATCAGCGGTCACCGGCACCGCTTCATTAGAGAAATGAATAGGCGGCTCCGCCCCTATGGGAGGTGGAGCAGCCTATTCATTTCTCTAATGAGCGGTCCCACGTGACCGCTCAGGGGAAGAGGCTGCGGCACCGAAGACAGTGTGACAGGCAGGGGGAGCGCCAGGATCGCCGGGACTAGGTAAGTATATGACAGTGCTCACCCGCCAACCCCACCACCGATCATGACTCGAGTATAAGCCGAGAGGGGCACTTTCAGTCCCAAAATTTGGGCTGAAAATCTCGGCTTATACTCGAGTATATGCGGTATTTCTCCCACCACAACTGGTCCTCTGATTGTCTTTTCTATTTTCTGCCTTTTATCTTTCAATAGGCTCCAAAGCATCTTATGGGGCACGACACATGTCATTGACATGCGATGTGCCACACATTAAGATTTGGGCCTTTTAAAAAGAAAACCTGGCCGAACATAAGATAGAATATAGATGAAAGAAAAGACTATCAGAAGACCTGCTGGGGTCTGACAAGTACTAAGAGGTGACTATAAGTTCCTGCCCCTTTTATTGATTGATTCAATTTGAATCAAATATAATTAATGTCAATCAAAATTAGTCTCTGAATTGATATAATTTTACATGTGTATGTAAAAATGACATTAAAAAATAAAGAAACAAAATAAAGAAAATGTAATGATTAAGACACAAAATAAAAAAGCTGATTGAACAACAAAAAAATGTACATCTTTCCCTGAACACTCCAAAGTAACAGGCACAGATAACAGACTTGATTTCCCATTAGAATTAATGCTCCATTGGGTCTATTGTCAAGTACTAATGATCAAGTTTTGCTATAAATTAAGCATAAAAGTTTAATAAAATAAATAATATTCAAAAATGATGTAAAACTTTTGAATTATTTACAAGATGTTTTAAGTTATTTTTTCATGAAGTTTATGCCCTCCAGTCTTCAGATGAGCAATGAGCATCCATCAAAGTGTAGTATTAGGCAATTGCTTTTTTCCTGTTAATAAATACTGCATAATTTAAGTATCCCATTTTTAAAGTACTTTTAGCAAAGAATTCTGTCTTTTTGAGATAAATTGTTGGAACTATTGGAACTAAGGTGCAATTATCAGATTTATGGAGACATTTTGGGACATGATATAATGATCAAGTGCCATGCTCGAAACATTTCCTTTCTTGTCTATGATTTATTTTTCTGCAAAACCTTTTCTGCATTACCCAGCTGTTATTTTCTTTTCATTAAAGACTAAAGCATTATTGACAGAAAGGATAGTGTAGACTGTCAACATATTAGCCATAAAAAGTTTTGAAACCCAGAGGGAAGCCTTAAACAAATTATGTCAAATGTCATGTCGCTGTCTTTGATGCGGGCTTGAAAGCCGAGCCCACAACTTTCTCAGTAGATGATGGTTGGTTTAATAAGATATCATTTGGCTTTAAGAGCGACTGTTAACTTGTTAAATGTTGCTGTCAATCTCTGACAGCAGTATGTAACACATGCTGACAGCTAAACCTGTTATTCCCTGTAACCATTGATGAAAATGTGATGTAATCACCGGTAACTAAAGGGTTTTTCATGACTGCTGGGCATCTGCTTAAGAGCCCCATGCCTATTATTATGGTCCTTCTGTGAAAGCCAGCCTGTGGCCAGCATTCAGAGGAGATCGTGACTTCTGCTATACATAGTAATGTTGATGCACAGCTATGTATAGAACAAGCAATCAGACAATTGCAGCTTCAAGTCCCCTAATGGGACTATTAAATACAGCAAAATTTAAAAAAAAAGTTTTAAAAAATATATTTAAAAAAAATTTGAAATCACTCTATTTTTGACCCATGAAAATAAAACAATAAAAAAATCCACAAAATATAAAATAAATTAATCTGATCTATCAACAGCATAGTAGGAAAAAAAATTGGAAACACCAGAATTATGATTCTTTGACGTCTGCAACAGTGTAATAAAATGCAATAAGAGGCATTGAAAACATCATATCTACCCCAAAATGGTATCAGTAGAAACTTTAGCTCAGGGTGCAAAAAATAAGCAGTCACATAGCCTCATATTCCAAAAATAGAAAACGTTATGAATGTCGGACAACAGTGATAAAGGAAAAAAAAGTCTTACCAATTATGCTATGTGGGGTGTTTGGCTGTGTCTAACAGACATCTCCCACCCCTTCAGCTGAACAATCTCCTTCAAGCTGCTTTATCTACACTGACATTTTAGAATGTCAGTGCAGAGTAAAATTTGGACCACCGGGACATGTAAAGTCAATAGGTGGTCAAGAAATAGTTAAATAATTTTGAATGTAATAATAATCTTTAAGAAAAATATCACATTTTACTTTCCAAACTTTAAGAATCTATTTTTGTTTGAAAAATGTTTTACAAGTGACTTGAATATTATTACCACACTGGAATTCCTGTAAGGAGCAGATGTTCAGAAATTTTAATTTTTGATGCATTTCAGATTAAAAAGACTGTATTTTGAGTTAAATGTTGAGAATCCATTATTTATTGGCTTGTTTGCTTTTTTATTCTCAAGATTGTGCTTTTATATCTAAACCATTTGACATTGCATCTGTAATATACTTAACTGTCTTTGTTACTTCACTGGTCGCAACTTTCAGACCTAGCCACTCTTGCTTAATGGTATTGGTTAACGTGGAGATTCCTTAAATGCTGGGTCAAATTTCCCATCCAATCTGGCTGTCAGCTTCATCGTTGGTACTGCTGACAAGCCAATTGCAAAAGCAGGTCAACAGAACAATTATCAGGTGGGTTCAATAATCAATGTGCACTGTGCATACTTAAATTCTCCGCCATCCTTATGCCACCTATAAGTATGGCTAGGCGGGATTATGGCAATTCTCATGTCTAAGCCCAGCATACTAGAAAAAATTGATTTGTGGTGAATCAAATTCACCTACAATTTAACAAAATAGTTGGATTCCTTGGAATGCCAATTTTATCCAAATCACGTTGGATGAATGCCATCTTTTAATTTCCTATAGGATAAAGGGCCAGTAGGATATAAGAAAAATAAAAGTAAGTATACTCACTTCTTCAGTCCCTACCAGTCTCACTAGCCCATATTTGGCATATTCCAGTGACTGTCCACCTTCAGGGTCTTAGATGTTAGCCATATTTGGCACAGGATGTGTTGATAATGCCCGTCCACATCAAGAATTCATGTTAGACCTCACACAATGTAGAGAGAGATGCTAAAGCATTTAATTGTACATTCAATTTATGTCAAATACATTTCTGAAACATAAATTTGAGCAAACTGTACCTTTACATTTTTTGTTCAACTCGCTCCACCAGCCAGCAATTAATCCATGAACAAAACTAATGATCTTGCAGTGGAGGCCAGATCATTGAATAGAGAAGTAAGAATGAAAACCAGAGTGGTCCTAAATTCTGATAAGTGCAGTGCAAAATCAGTCCATGGACACCCATTTTAATTTTCCGGATTCTGACTTACATACACTGTAGTTTAGGTATAAATTGCTTGCAAATATCATATTTACTAGAGGCATTTTTAACATTTCAGTTTACTAATTATTGCATAATTACAAATAAAAAAAATATTTCCAATGCACGAACAATGAAAATAAATTATTGGATGGCATGCACAACCAATGAAATATATGCATTGTGGAACAGTTCCCTAATTAGTTTTAAATAATATTGTGCATAATTCCAGTGTCACATTGTAAAGCAGATGGCATTGACAAACTTTGCTGCATTTTATGCATATTAAAAAGCTGATGTGGTTTTCAATTTTTATTTTGAATTCCCTTATGAATTTTCATTTAGAAATAGAAATCACTAGCAATCGCAAATTTACATAGCAATCAAAGTAAACATGTGACAAAACAAGAAAAGGGATAAAATAATATTGTAAATGTTAGTTTCAATATTTAATACAAAGAGCTATTACCCCAAGCAAAAGAAAAAAAGATATGGTAGCCAGCAGAAAATCCAATCTGTTCATAAGGAGAGCGAAAATAACTGCCTGGATCTTTACAAGCTAACAAACGATTCCAATGCCAGAATTTACAATGATTTTGTTCATTGATTGCTGCCCAAGGAATGGATAGGAAAGAGTTTGCCAAACATATACTGTTCTTTCGGGGTTTTTTTCAATAGAAAGATTCTTAATCAATGGTCATTTTGTTTTTCTTCCATCCAAACTTACAAACTGAACTGTGAATCATTATATTTCACAACAAAAATAAAAAAGTTCTAGAGCTCTTTACCTAACAGAAAAAAAGCCTAGTCAATGGGGAATATAACTCCTAAATAGCCCATTTGGGGAACTACGGATTTTTCCTAAATCATAATATTTATGGTCTCTCCTTAAGTCCCCCTTCACACGTCCATTTTTTGTCTTTAGGATGTCCGTTTTTTTATGGACTGCAAATACGGATGCACTCATTGTATTCAATGGTGGTGCGCATAAATCTATAGACATGTCAGTTTTTTACGCATACCACAGACAAAATGTGTGCCGCTCACTGATAACAGATGGATGACACCCGTGTGTCATCAGTGTCACATGTACCAGCACCTGGGAGAAAGCGGTAAAGTTTGCGCTATTCCCAGAGCTGGCTGCTAAGAACAGTTCTGATCATTGTCTCCTGGTCCCCCTGTGATCAGCATGACTGTATGACAATTATGGGAGTTGTATTGAGTGCCCACTGTGTACATTGTGTGTAAAATAAAGAATTAATTTAAAAAATTGCAAAGGGCTCCCTAGAAATTTTGATAACCAGCAGAGGAAAAACCCATGGCTGGGGGCTGTGTTGCCAATGTGGAAAAGGGGACAATGCTCCAAAAGTTTCCCATGATATTAATAAAAGCTCACAGGTGTTTGCTTAGCCTATACTAGTTAGTTTACCGGGGACCCCAGAAAAAAAATTATGTAGGGCCCCCCTTTAAATTCAAACAAGCAAAAGCTAAACATACTGCTGTGGGTTGATACTAATAGCCTAGAAAAAGGACAGTAATAATGCCCCCTCTCCCAGGCTACCAACATCAGCCCTTAGCAGCTTCAGAAATGGCTGATTTGTAAGAGGCGCCAAATCTGGAGCTTATCCTCGCTCTTCCCACTTGCGCTGTGGTGGTGACAAGTCTGGAAAAAGGGTTGGGGTTGTTGTAATCTTTGTATTGTCAGCTGATATCTAGTCCAGGGGTTAGTATTAGAGAAGCTTCTATAAGACGCCATAATTACTAACCCCGGAGTAAGGGTTGAAATAAACACATACCAAGAATAAAATCCTTTATTTGAAATAAGTACTCCCCGACTCTTTTTTCCCATTTATTACTGTAAAAATGAAAATAATAAAAGCCATATTCCTCACCTGTCCGACAAGAAGATAATCCATCAATGCCCATATCTCCTGTAAATGATAAAAAATAGTAAAATGCCATATTCATCAGCTGTCTGACATGAAGATAATCCAATTGTCAAACACTGTAATCCACCTCTGCTACATCTGGATGTCTTAATAAACAGTGGCATGATGCGTCCATTCACCCTGAAAGAGACACTGAGCTGAGCTTGGGGTGCAGCTTCAGTGACAAACAGTAGCTTCATAGAAGTTATCGCCAGTCACTGCCAGCTGTTCCCTCGTTCAATTTACTGTGAGCAGCCCAATGAACTGCAGTGGCCTGAATCAGATCACTGTAAACACAGTGAGAAAATTTTAATTACGTATACAGTACAGACCAAAAGTTTCACTGAAGGCATCAAAACTATGAATTAACACATGTGGAATTATATACTTAACAAAAAAGTGACTACCTCTTGAAGCTCATCAAGAGAATGCCAAGAGTGTGCAAAGTAGTCATCAAAGCAAAAGGTGGATACTTTAAAGAACCTAGAATATAAGACATAATTTCAGTTGTTTCACACTTTTTTGTTAAGCATAATTCCACATGTGTTAATTCATAGTTTTGATGCCTTCAGTGTGAATGTACACTTTTCATAGTCATGAAAATACAGAAAAATCTTTAAATGAGAAGGTGTGTCCAAACTTTTGGTCCACTTCCTGCCAACTTCAACTCAAAAATATTTCACGAATCTGTTCATTCCTCAACCAAGAATCTGCAAAAACCCTAGTCCATGTCCTCATCATCTCCCGCCTCGACTACTGTAACCTCCTGCTCTGTGGCCTCCCCTCTAACACTCTCGCACCCCTCCAATCTATTCTAAACTCTGCTGCCCGACTAATTCACCTGTCCCCCCGCTATTCCCCAGCTTCTCCCCTCTGTCAATCCCTTCACTGGCTCCCCATTGCCCAGAGACTCCAGTGCAAAACCCTAACCTTGACGTACAAAGCCATCCACAACCTGTCTCCTCCATACATCTGTGACCTTGTCTCCCAGTACTTACCCACACGCAACCTCTGATCCTCACAAGACCTCCTTCTCTACTCCCCTCTTATCTCCTCCCACTATCATATACATGATTTCTCTCATGTATCACCCCTACTCTGGAACCCTCTACCACAACACATCAGACTCTCACCTACCATCGAAACCTTCAAAAAGAGCCTGAAGACCCACCTCTTCCGACAAGCCTACAACCTGCAGTAACCAACGATCGACCAAACCACTGCATGACCAGCTCTACCCTCGCCTACTGTATTCTCACCCATCCCTTGTAGATTGTGAGCCTTCGCAGGCAGGGTCCTCTCTCCTCCTGTATCAGTTATGACTTGTATTGTTCAAAATTATTGTACTTGTTTTTACTATGTATACCCCTCCTTACATGATAATAATCATAATTTGCATTATGCCACAATAATGAAGTCATGTCAGGCTGGCTAATCAAAAGAAGTACTGCAGATGCTGCCATATAACAGGATTTAATGTTGTAGACCCCCAAGGATTCTAAAGTTTCCTGACACATTGTTAACCAGGGAAACCTCTGGCTGAAATATGAAATCATAAGAGGACACTCAAAAAAATCTATTGTTGCTGGGTTCACCAAATGGATTAAATTCAAAGATCTTGTAGGACAGTGTTCCCCAACTCCAGTCCTCAAGGCCCACCAACAGATCGTGTTTTCAGGATTACCTTTGCATTGCACAGGTGATGCAATTGTCACCTGGGCAAGACTAAATAAATCCTGAAAACATGACCTGTTGGTGGGCCTTGAGGACTGGAGTTGGGGACCCCTGTTGGAGGAAGAAAGGTTTTCTCCAAAAGGCATTACCAATTGAGAGAAACCTTAGTCTTAAAAGAAAGTCTGTTGAGCTATGTGATCTTGGGATTCAATTTGTTTGGAGATCCAAGGTAAAAAAAGCAGAACAAAAAGATTTTATTTTCCTCTTTTGATTTCAAGAAAGAAAGTTTCAGAAGTTATTGAAACATTGTTTTGAAAAGAAAAAATGAATGACAATAACCCAAAGTTTAAGACAAGCATTGTGACATGAAAGATTGAATGATTAATATGAGAGATCAATGGGAATTGTCAACTAATTCACAATAAAAGGATAATTGTAACACATTAAAATATGATTGCATCATTCCGGCCTGTTGAGAATAACATAAAATAGATGATTCAGATTTGTATGAAAGCAATGAAGGCATAAACTTCAATCATATAATTAAAAACATATTAACTAGTAATTACTGCTTAATTAGCAGAGAGGAACTAATATTATTCTCCATAGATGGCACATGTTAAGTTAGCCTCAAGAAAAAAAAACCAGAATAAATATATTTAATTTTTTTATTATTACCCATGTGCATTAGAAATGAAACGCTTTAAGCAAAATGATTGGTGCACTTGAGTTTAAAGTGTGGGAAAAGCACCTCCTTAATCTAAATTAAGGAAACAGATTTCTTTAGTTAAAGAGGCTTTCCCACAAACAAAGTTTATTTTAATCAATAGATCTTGGAATAATAATAAGTTCCACAATTCAATGTGTTTAAATAAAATGTTTCTGTGTTGAGATAACCTTATAAATGTGCTGCATAAATGTATTTCATTGGGATTTTATGTGATATACGAACACAAAATATCAAGAATTTCTGAAGTGTAAAAAAAATTATATAGGGTTTTCTAAATATTTTAAAAATATAAATGTGAAAATTGTTATGTGCATTTGAATTCAGTCCCTCTAAATCAATATTTTGTGTAACCACCTGTCACTGCAATTACTGCTGTAAGTCTTTGGGGGTAACTCTCTATCAGCTCTATACATGTGAACGCTGAAATGTTTGCATTTTCTTCTTTGCAAACTTGCTGTAGCTCAGTGAGATTGGATGGAGACATCTGTGAACAGTTATTTTCAGGTCTTGCTACAGATTCTGAATGAGATTTTGGTCTAGACTGTGACTGGGTCATTCACACACACATATACTGTATCTGCTTTGATCTAAACCATTCCATTGTAGCTCTGGCAGTATGTTTAGTGTCCTTGTTCTGCTGGAAAGTGAACCTACGTCCCATTCTAAGGTCTTTTGCAGCCTCTAAAAGGATTTCTTCCATGATTGCCCTTTATGTAGCTACATCCATCATCCCATCAACTCTGATCAGCGTCCCTGTCCTTTCTGAAAAAAGTGTCCCGAGATCATAACGCTGCCACCATGTTTGAAGGTGGGGATGGTGTTTTCAGAGTCATGTGCAATGCTAGTTATTGGCTATATAAAAGCGTTTAGTATTTAGCCCATACAATTCTACTTTAGTCTCATCTGGCCAAAGCACCTTTTCCATATGCTATGCAAAGACCCACTGCTGCACTCCACATTTTTATTTCCTGCACAGCTTATCTTGCACAGGAGAGTGGTAAAAACTAAAAATGATACTGCGGTGTCTCTCGTATTATTTTGTCCTCTCTAATATATGTCTTTGGAGACAAGGTTTTCAGAAATTGTGACAGATAATTCTTCTATATTCACTGTGTGCAGAAATATTAGGCAAGTTGTATTTTGATCACATGATACTTTTTATACATGTTGTCCTACTCCAAGCTGTTCAGGCTTGAGATACAACTACCTATTAAGTAAATCAGGTGATGTGCATCTCTGTAATGAGGAGGGGTGTTGTCTAATGATGTCAAAACCCTATATAAGGTGTGCTTAATTATTAGGCAACTTCCTTTCCTTTGGCAAAATGGGTCAGAAGAGAGATTTGACTGGCTCTGAAAAGTCCAAAATTGTGAGATGTCTTGCAGAGGGATGCAGCAGTCTTGAAATTGCCAAACTTTTGAAGCGTGATCACCGAAGAATCAAGCGTTTCATGGCAAATAGCTAACAGGGTCGCAAGAAGCGTGTTGGGCAAAAAAGGCGCAAAATAACTGCCCATGTATTGAGGAAAATCAAGCGTGAAGCTGCCAAGATGCCATTTGCCACCAGTTTTGCCATATTTCAGAGCTGCAATGTTAATGGAGTAACAAAAAGCACAAGGTATGCAGTACTCAGAGACATGGCCAAGGTAAGGAAGACTGAAAAACGACCACCTTTGAACAAGAAACATAAGATAAAACGTCAAGACTGGGCCAAGAAATATCTTAAGACTGACTTTTCAAAGGTTTTATGGACTGATGAAATGACAGTAACTTTGATGGGCAAGATGGATGGGCCAGAGGCTGGATCAGTAAAGGGCAGAGAGCTCCATTCCAACTCATACGCCAGCAAGGTGGAGGTGCGGTACTGGTATGGGCTGGTATCATCAAAGATGAACTTGTGGGATATTTTCGGATTGAGGATGGAAGACAACTTCAAGCAGTGGTACAGGAAGAAATCGGTATCGTTCAAGATAAACATGATTTTCATGCAGTGCAATGCTCCATCACATGCCTTCAACTACTCCACAGCGTGGTTGGCCAGTAAAGG
This sequence comes from Ranitomeya variabilis, assembly GCF_051348905.1. Classification (NCBI taxonomy): domain Eukaryota; kingdom Metazoa; phylum Chordata; class Amphibia; order Anura; family Dendrobatidae; genus Ranitomeya; species Ranitomeya variabilis. Next base: position 528,216,841 of record NC_135237.1, on the reverse strand, counting down.
TCTCAAAGAAGAAAAAATAATGACATGGCCCTCTTGTTCACCTGATCTGAACCCCATAGAGAACCTGTGGTCCCTCATAAAATGTGAGATCTACAGGGAGGGAAAGCAGAAGACCTCTCGGAACAGTGTCTGGAAGGCTGTGGTGGCTGCTGCACGCAATGTTGATCGTAAACAGATCAAGCGACTGACAGAATCTATGGATGGAAGGCTGTTGTGTCATCATAAAGAAAGGTGGCTATATTGGTCACTAATTTTTTGGGGTTTTGTTTTTGCATGTCAGAAATGTTTGTTTCTAAATTTTGTGCAGTTATATTGGTTTACCTGGTGAAAATAACTAAGTGAGATGGGAATATATTTGTTTTTATTAAGTTGCCTAATAATTCTGCACAGTAATATTTACCTGCACAAAAAGATATTCTCCTAAGATAGCCAAATCTAAAAAAAACCCACTCCAACTTCCAAAAATATCAAGCTTTGATATTTATGAGTCTTTTGGGTTGATTGAGAACATAGTTGTTGATCAATAATAAAAATAATCCTCTAAAATACAACTTGCCTAATAATTCTGCACACAGTGTACAAATTTTTTCATTAAAACTCATATTTTTCTGTGCCAGTACTTTATGGGATTAAAATAAAAAGTAAAATCCGAGCAATGAAAAGTATTGGCATAAAATCAATTGCAATAAACACATGCAGCCGCAGTACATAAATACTGCTCGGAACTCAGACCTAATTGCACCCACTGTCAATTCAAAATTGCTATGACATTGATATATTGAAAGTTTAATATGCATTGTCTTTACTATGAGAGATGGAGAAAATATGATAATCAGCTCACCTTCCAGGGAGGACAATTCAGGAGGATCACTTCTATTCACATAGGCCGGTAGACCTTATTTTGTCAGGGTGTGATGCACGGATTGCAGGAATACACCAGACAGGTATCCAAGACCTGTCCCCTGCCTTCAACACAGTGGATCATTCCCCCTTACTACAGATTCTCTCTGTTCAGTGCTTCTTTTAACTCATCCAATGAGGGAAGTAGACCTTTATCAAGTAGGTTTTGTAGTAGAATATTGGCGTCCTGTATTGACTGAAGCACTGTATCATTTGAAGCAGATATGTTGGAGAGAAAAATTTATCTGACCTGTAATAATAGAGAAGGATGGGGACACAGGTTTCTCTTATGTGGGCCAGTGAACATATTCTTTGTGGTACAGGAGTGAATGGACTTTACGTTAGGGGTTTTTTTGATCTGCCAGGCAATAAGAATACAAACTGTCTCAGTGGGAATATATTTTCTTCCTCCACCTAAACCCATGATATATATTATCAGGTTATTTTTACTCAACCATGATATGTAGGGAGTAGTGTTGAGCGATACCGTCCGATACTTGAAAGTATCGGTATCGGAAAGTATCGGCCGATACCGGCAAAGTATCGGATCTAATCCGATACCGATACCCGATACCAATACAAGTCAATGGGACACCAAGTATCGGACGGTATCCTGTATGGTTCCCAGGGTCTGAAGGAGAGGAAACTCTCCTTCAGGCCCTGGGATCCATGTCAATGTGTAAAAGAAAGAATTAAAATAAAAAATAGGGATATACTCACCCTCTGACGCTCCCTGGACTTTACCGCCGTAACCGGGAGCCGTTGTACCTAAGAATGCGCGCTTGAAGGGCCTTAGATGACGTCACGGCGCTCTGATTGGTCCGTAGTGGTCGCGTGACCGCTACGCGACCAATCACAAAGCCGTGACGTCACCTAAGGCCCTTCAAACGCGCATTCTTAGGTACAACGGCTCCCGGTTACGGCGGTAAAGTCCAGGGGCCGCCGGAGAGGTGAGTATATCCCTATTTTTTATTTTAATTCTTTCTTTTACACATTGATATTAATCCCGATACCGATTCCCGATACCACAAAAGTATCGGATCTCGGTATCGGAATTCCGATACCGCAAGTATCGGCCGATACCCGATACTTGCGGTATCGGAATGCTCAACACTAGTAGGGAGGAGAGCAGGAGGAGATCATCTTTGAAATATTTGTAAGTAAAGGTGGGAAGTTATTTTTATATAAGTCTTTTAAGCTAGGATAAATATTAATAACTAGAAAGTGGATACTGGAGGATTAACTAAAAGGGCAGTCTGAATATTTTAAACTTAACGCTCTTGGGGACATTAATATCAAGGGCTTGGGATTTGCTCATGTTAACTGTAAAATTTGACAAATTTCTGAAACACTCAAGTGTTTCTAGAATTATTGGCAAGACTGCCAATAATCTGCTATAAGCAGAAGCAAGTAATCTGCATGAACTGAAGTTGTCAATTAGCTTCCTCGACACCTCATTCCTTCAAATCTTTCATCTCTCAATTTTTGTAGCAGTGTTTCTATTGTAAGAATGAAGAGAATAGGCAAGGGGGGACCCTGATGGGTGCTGTTAGCGATATGAAGTGGAGGGGAAAGTTACCATTTACTAAGACTTGTGCTGAAGGATTGCCATACATTGAGAACACATAAGAGATAAACTGCTCCGGTATATGAAAGGCTCACATCTAGTGATGAGCGAACATGCTCGAATAAGGTGTTATCATTCTTGTGTGTTTAATGAGTGACTTTGGCGTGCTCAAACAATATGTTTGAGTCCCCTTAAGCTCCATGTCTCGTACTGTTTAACCGCAGCACATGCAGGGAATGCCTAACAAACAGGCTCTCAAATAGCCGTGATGCATGCAGCCGCTGGGACTCAAACTTGTTATTCAAGCACGCCAAAGTCATTCGGATAGTATATGAGCAATATCGGAAAGCACCTAATCTGAGCACGTTCACTCATCACTACTTTCATTGCTTCTTGCATGTAAGTCCAGTCAACACAGTAAAAAGCCTTTTTTGTTTGGATACTGAGCAACATAAGGGGTGTGGTGGTGGACTTGGCATAATGAATAAATTGTATGATTTTATGTATATTTTCCTTGCCAGCTCTTTTAGGAACAAAGCCTACTTGGTCACAATTGATGATTGTAAGCAAGATTTTTTGGAGTCTTAAAGCCAATATTTTGCTTATATCTTGAGGTCTGTATTGTGGAGAGAAATTGACCTGTAATTGTTGAATAGAAAGGGATCCTTATCTTCCTTCGATATTATTGTTATTGTTTGCTGAGAGTGACTGTGCATGTAATGGAGTCCCAATCAGTACATCATGGATTGGGTTCTTCTATTCTTGTTTTCTTTTTGTTAGTGACGCGCCGACAGGGCAGCGGGGTACTTGGTGCCAGGTCCAGTCGCAAAGGGGGATGCCATGGTGGCTGCGACCCAGTCCGTGGCCCTGGGCATCAACGTTAAAGATGTTAATGTTCAAAGTTTGTTGTGATGCCACCTGTGGAGTTCGGTCAATAGGGGGACCGACGCTGCATTAAAGGGGTCCCCTGGGGGATGTTGCGGCAGCCCAGATGACACACTTCCCACCGGTGAAGCGGGGTCCCCAGGGGTCAATGGAGGAGACAAGTGATAAGTATTAACCTGGCTTACTTGTGGGTGACAGGCCACAGTCCAGGGTACCAGCAACAGGTTGGTTAGGAGTCTGGGCAGTCCAGAGACAAGCGGGGTCCCTTGGGTAGGTCAGGTAGGGACCTTCCACTGTGCACTCACTGTCTCTGAGGTCCTTGTTGCCACTAAGTGTCTCAAACAAGGTCCTTATTCATTCTCCTGTCCTGAGACAGGTACCTGTATGGCAGGCAGTATGAGCCGTGTCTACTGGGGTCCTTTCACGGTGACTTCAGGCTTCAAGGTGCTGCTGTGCCACAGGTGATTATGGGCAAAGCCTATGTAATTCAATGCCCTCCGGTTCTGCTCTGTGTATTATAATCCACATAAGCCTCGGGCTCCCAGTTTCCTGGATTCTCTGCGCACTGACTCCCTAGGGACCTACTCGTGGCCTCCTGGAGTCCTGTATTTCCACTGTGCTCCATCCCTGTCTGTCCCTGCACACAGACTGTCTGCACTAACTGAATTCACTCCGCCTCCAAACCAGGATCTTTATCCAGGGAAGCTGCCCTAAAACAGGGTTTTGAGCTCCCCTCCTGGCCTGGATTTGGAAGGTGTTGTGTGTGTGATAACCTACCAAAGGGAATCCCACTTGTCTCCAGACATAGCACTACCCTCTCCGAGAGGAAGGCAGCACTACTGTGGTACCCGAACTTCTGGGGTGCCACATTAGTATAGAATGATCAGAGATGAACACGTTTGCTAAATTGCAAAATTATATATGGGGTAGATCAGTAACTTTTTTTAACCATTTGGGAAATGCTACAGAACAGAACATTGATCAATATATAGAAGTTATAGATTCTCATGATGCCATTCCAAGCCACCTTTGGGGATTCACTTTGGGCTTCTGACTTTTTTGACATCAGGAAAAGCAACTGTTTTCCAACTGGAATCGTGATGGAAACCTGATCAAAGCCCTGTAGGGCCCCTTATAATAATTTAATGCTAACATGAACACAAAATGAAACTAATTTAGAATTATTGTGCAACTGGTCAAACTGGTCAAACTTAATAATCTATTTTATAAAGCTAAAAAAATAAATATTCAATGATTCTTCCAAATGCACCTTTATACTACAAGAGCTGTAACTTTAGAAACTATTAATGTGGATTCCTCAGAACATGACAAATGCTGGAAGAAAATGGACTTTAAATAATCTCATTTCTTATTTTCCCACTTGCATTAATAAAATCGAGATGTAGCTGGACGAAAAGAATTTAACTCATCCATTTCACATCCTAAAAGCCATGGCATTTTAATATATCTATATGTAACTATGAGATTTGAGAATAAATAGAAATACATAGAGTTTAACAAAAAATCAGTTTTATTTAGCAACATATGTACTGTATTTTTAGTTTATTTATTTAGAGGCCATTTCTCGCTGTCGAGCCAAAAGTCGCTAAATAAATAAATAAAATAAAAAATTATATATATGTTGCTATGTTGAACTGAAAATTTCTTTAAAAAAAGGTAGAGATATTTCAAAAAAGTAATGCAAGGATCATGATTCAGAAAATTATTAGTGAACTAGAAAAATGGCTACTACTAGGAATGCGTGAATATGATGGAATTAAATTTGGCATTTAATTCAAATTTGGAAAGAAAATTAAACTTACGCTAGTATTATTTTTATTAGGCTATTCAGTATGAATTTCCATATTATGCTCCCCAAAATCCACAGCATAATAAATGTAGACCTTAAAAAAATTTTTAAACTCACCTTGTAGGTTATGTGTCCAACTGTCGCAGCCCACCATCCAGACCTCCACTCTATTTGACCTTTTCTTTCTATTGGCACCTGACAACTTCTTCTGACCTCTTCACTTTGTGCCCAGGGCTACCAGCATCAAATAGGCTCTGGATGGTAGGCTTTTAGAAAGAAAAGTGGATGGCAAAATTAAATTATTCTTAACCCCTTTCCTGGCCTTATTCAGATCAGCAAAATTATGTTTCTTATGTAGCAAATTGAAAAAAATTGGTTCAGAAGAATGAGAATATTAAAAAAAATTCAAAGGAGAGTTTTATTCACTTCCAACAAACTTGCTCATGTCTACTGGTTACATATTATAATGTGATTAATTGCAATTGATTAAAAAGTAGCTAATTCAACTTAATGTATGTATGCCATTTAGGAATATTAATCAGTTTGGTCATAGCAATGGTAAATTGTACTGGTATGGTCACAACACTCTCTCGTATAAATCAAAAAGTAATTTCCTACCTAAGCTTCAGTTTGTCCAGTTGTCTTTTTTTATAGCAAATATCTAGAGGTGCTATGCTCTGGCAAACTGGCTGTTCCCATGAGAAGAAGACAGAGGTGGGTTTAATGATGGGGTATCAATGTTATGAAGGCTCAGCTTATGTGAAATGTATTTAAATTGTCAATAATGTAACATTGCATGACAATGCAGTATTTTTCAATGGGTTTCAGCAAGACTGCAATGGTCTAGTTTGAAGTACTTATTTCAGACAAAACAGTTTAAAAACCCACAAAACTGCTTTTTTCAATAATTAAAAATCCAAAGTCTTGAGCATGATGCAAAACATAATTCCTTTTGGTACAAAAATAAAGTTCTTTACCTGTGTCCAAAAAATTCATAAGCACCAAAATTATGCTTTTCGGTCACCGCAGTTCCTCAAAAATTGCTGTAACATGCAAGAGAGAAGTCACGTTTTTCCCAAAATGATACTTATAAAAATATCATCTTGCCCAGCAAAATATAAGCATTCACACACCTCAAACGGCTGAAAAATAAAAATATTACAGGTCTCAGAAAATGGTGACATAACGGCAAAAGTTTTTGCAAACTTCTGATTTTTTTACACCAAAAATAGTAAAAAATAATATAAAACCTGGACATGTTTTGCTTTGCTGTAATCGTATTCATGAGAAGAATCATGTTGCATGGTAATTTTTGCCACAAAATGTATATTGTAAAATCAACTCCCAGAGAACAATGTCAGAATTGTGTTTTTTTCACAATTTCACTGCACCTGGAATTGTTTTTCTATTTTTGAGTACACTATATGGTAAAACGAATGGTGTCAGTCAAAAGTACAACTTGTCCCGCAAAGAACAAGTCCTTGTATGTCTATGTAGGCATAAAAAAAAAGAGTTATGACTCTGAGAAGGAGAGGAAAAAGCAAACATTTTAGGCTGCTTTCACACTAGCGCCGGCACGGGGCCGTTGCTATGCATCGGCCCGACGTACCGATGCACGTTGTGAAAATAATGCCCAATGTGGGCAGCAGAAGCAGTCTTACGATGCTTCCGCTGCCCTATTGTAAGGTCCGGGGAGGAGGGGGTGGAGTTTCAACCTCGCATGCGCGGTCAAAAATGGCAGACACGACGCGCAAAAAAAACGTTACATGTAACTTTTTTTGTGCCGATGGTACGCCAAAACACGACGCAACCGTCGCGACATGTGGCCATACGTCGTAATGCGTCACTAATGTTAGTCTATGGGGAAAAAACGCATCCTGCAGACAACTTTGCATTGCGACGTACAGCCAACAACACTAGTGTGAAAGTAGCCTTAATTAGATGTGGCATGAAGGGGTTAAGTGCTTCTTAATCAGGAGCATCAGATTACAGCACACCTCCATATCATGACCAGTGTTAAAATCTCCGGTCCAGATGAATTGTGGCCTTAATATTTTGGTAGAAACAGGAAAAATAGAGACTAAAAACTTTAATTACATTTTAGTTAAATTAATTGAATCTATCATGGAACTGGGTGACTAAATGATAGCAATACAATATTTCATTTTAATGGACCTTGATACCTGGAATGTTGACAACTACTGTGACACAAATACTTAAAGTTAATGCACATGAGATGGATGCCATACAAATGAAATAAAGAACTTATATTCAAATAATTGAGTGACATGTAAAAGTAAATCCTAACTTCACTCAAACCCTAAAAATTCCAATACTCACAGGGGTCCAGGATGTTGCAATACAATAAATTCTTAAGACGATTCTCACACTTGTGGAAGTCCCTTCCGGGTGATGTTAATTCTCTCAGAATTCTCTCAATGTATAATTAGTCTGGATTTTTTTTTTCTTACTAATTAATAATTTTTCTCTTTTTCAGTAAAAACGTGTGGGTCTAATCTTCAAGGTCCAGGTGGCACATTCACATCGCCTAATTTTCCATTTCAATATGACAGCAATGCCCAGTGTGTCTGGGTGATCACTGCAGAAAATCCTAACAAGGCAAGTGACTATATTATCTATCTATCTATACATCTGTCTATCTATCTATCTATCTATCTATCTATCTATCTATCTATCTATCTATCTATCTATCTATCTATCTATCTATCTGTCTATCTAAAATACCAGAAAAAAAAAAGGTAATAAATCAGCACCCATCAAAACATGCTGGTGGAAACTAGACAGTCCAGTCCTGGACAATAAAGTACAATCAATAAAGAATGGCAGCACTCCCATTTCGAAAAATTAAAAAAAAATGTATTTATCCCAAGCCCATGTACACAATATTTTGGTTCAATTGTGAAAAAGAATCATTTGAAAAACGAACATGAAAAAGTCTCATTGTCTGAACTGAAACATTGTGGATCCTTCATTTAATCTTTCCCACTATCAAGTGCTGTCTATGACCACAAGCAAAAATATTAGCGGTATCTCATCCTGTTAGGGCTAGCAGAACGCACCGAATGAATATAGAGATTTTATTATAATAGATGCGTTCGCAGCCCGGGGTCCACTGTGCAGGTGAACCTGCTGCTAGCAAATGGTGGAACTATATTGTGGTATGAGCTAACTCTGTTACTTCACAGAGTAGCCGTGAACTCAAAGCACTGCGCCCTGTTAGACTTCACAGTGGCACAGGCTAACTACCCAAACGAGAGCAGTCAGTGGTCATGCACGCACACAAAACTCCTAGCCGGAGGTGCCAGCATTCTAGGGGCTTATTTCAGCCGGGACCCTGAACACAATCATACATGACCACACTGGCGCAAAGTACATAACTTAGAACAATACTAGCGCATGGCCGTGCGGCCATGCGAGCCTTAAATAGTTGCAGCACATACATGACCTTCCTAGAAGGACCAATGAGAGGCTGCCACAGAGCGTGAGCACCTACAGGACCTTCCTGAAGGACCAATGGCCTAAGCTGCAGTATCTGATCATGTGACCCTCGATCTCCACTGAGACATCTTACTCTGGGCATGCTCAGAACGAGAAAAGCAGGACTTAGTCCCAGAAGCGTCTACTCGCCGCTGCCCAGCATTGACTTCAATGGCAGAAGCAGGGAAAGCAGCAGTAACTATTTATACAGAGTCAGACTGAGTGAGACGCTGGGACCGACGTCTCCGCTGAGCAGGCTCCACTGCAGCAGGAGAAGAATGGGAGACCGCAGCGGAGATGGACCGAGATTCCCCATGTGCAAAGGTGGGAACTCGACCCCTAACACTTCCCATATTGTAAAGGTACATACAATCATATGCTGCTGAAATAATGACAACATAACACCTCTACAATATCTACATAGAAAAGCCATACTTTTGATATTAAGATTTGTGACAGTCTTTTCCCAGGAAATCTGTGAATGTTTGTTGGCCAGTGAGAACAAATTTGTTTCATGCGACTGCATGGTCTGGCCATCTCTAAGGTTGGCAATGGCTCATATAATGATAATGTCCAGTAGTACAGGACTGCTTTTGTCAATTTTTTGTTCAGTATTGGGAACAGAATAATAAAAGTAACAATTGTGCCAGATCCGTCACATGTCAAGACCAAGGGAGTCCAATGAACAAGATTTACTAAAATGCAGTCCTTTAAGATTCTGCCATTGTGTCTGTGATTTTACAAAACAGAGCTTCAGACATTATTAGAAATTTTATGCATAGCTTCTGATTTGTCCATTTCACATTTTTTTATATTTTCTATATTGCTTTGCAAGTGAATGTCAACTCTTGATCTCCTTCTGAGGTAGGAAACTAAAACGACAGTAACCATGGCAGCCAATTACACTAATTCTACAGTCAGTTAAGAACATCCGTCCAGTCAAATAGATTAAACCTCAGAAGACTCTTCGACTATTTTTTTAATGTGCTACCATTAAACTGGAATTCCCTGAACAGTAATTGATTATGCTGCAATATCCCATCCTACATGTTATGGAAATAATAACATCTTGTAGTTTAGTGCAAGTGGTGAGAATATTATCAAAGCCATACTCCGAATTACATTTCAAAATTATCTGCCCCATGGGAAGATTATCATCATGTGAATATATGCAGGTGCGTTGCTTGGAAAACACAAATTTTAATGGAGAGGAAAAACAGTATTTGAAACCCGAGGAGAAAAATTCATTTATATTTTATATTTTTTTAAATGTGTTCATATAACCTCAATACCTGACTGTCAAATTAGTTTTCCTCCCTGCCTCCAGATATACTGCGCAATCGGTATGCTTGTGTTTTCAGTGTGGAGAGTGGCTTAAACATCTGCTAGACAACACTTGTATTGGCTTATTCTCAATAATAACTGAAAGATCGGACATGAATTTTAACATGCCTGATTCTTCCCGTTGAAAAAAACCTGACAGGGGAAAGTTTGGAAGTCCCCAAACTCATAAAAAGTTGTCTGGCCTGAAAATTGGCTTCACGCGCTTCCTCCTAATTAGAGTGTAGCACATTTTTCAAAATTCAGTTCCGACTAGGATTGGCGGCAAATATTTGTTTTTGCAATATTTGCCGAACACAGCCAAAGTCAATGGGAATAGAAATGACCGAATATGTGGGGAACCAATCATCAAACATAAATTCGGAACGAATAGGGTAGCAATATGGCACGAATATGGAATATGAAAATTTATATTCAGCAACCAAATCTGAACGTATTTGTTTAACTCTACCCATAATGCCTTGCTGCTATTACATCACATGATATAGCATAGCAAATCAGGAGAGATAATCAGAGCCTGTATATAAGCCAAGCCAAGGAATACAGCAGCCGTTTTCAGGTGATTAATGATAGTGAAAAAACATCAATTCTCACAGCTCAGCAATGGAGACAGAAAGATTAAGCCAAATATTGTGGACAAATACTCAAGACTATAATTTGTTTTAGAATAGTAGAATGGAAAAAAGATGACTTTATTGGTCTGCAAATTATACAAAGATTAATTTGCTATTGGGAGAGATACTAGAGACCGTGTTCTTGCTTGTAACACTTGACTGTAATGCGCTTTCTACCTCACAAAGTGTGTGTCACCAAAATTTTTTTGCACACCTTTTTATTAATGAAATGTTACACCCATACACTTCTAGCCAATGTATTCTTATAATACAGGTGTACCTGTTTACCTAATATTTCTTGATACATCTTTTTTGGAAGGGGGTTTGAATTTTGTTAAAAAAAAAAAAATTCTGTAAGAACTTAGAACAATAATTGTGTGCCAGTTTTCAGACTAGAATACACACCTTGCCGTATTGCGCACCCCAAGTTTAAACAACAAAACATAGGAAAAAGCATTTTTTGTATTAATTCTAATTTCCTTGATAGTTTAAACTGGAGGAGTCATTAGAACTAATTTTAATATACTAAGATAGAATAGGGAGGTAATAAATTTATTCTTAAAGTGTGTATTAAACACACATACAGCTCTGGAACATATGCACATATACATACACACAGTTCTGCTACATGCACATATAGGCACACATAGAATATGCACATAAATTGGCAGAAAATGGAGCTGCAAATCCACACCAGAAACAGTCAGTTCTGTCTAAGATTTCTGCTGGAGATTCAGGGGAAAATATAGGTCAGAATTTTCTGGTATGTATTTATTGAGCTTAGTGCAATATACATAAACATAGAAGTATAAAGAAACCTTCAATCAGCGGGATCTGCTCTCAGTGATCAAATTGGTATTTGTTACTAAGTGCTAGAAGTGAAAATGGAGTGGACACTATGCACAATAGGTTCTTATCCGAGGAAGGAAAAAATGTTAGGTGAAAGAGGGAACTGCTCACCTATAGAGGTTGTATTGATCCACAATAAAGAATTTCAGATGGAATACCTGCTGCACCACACACAGAATAGGAAACCTGTTGAAATGAACTAGTGGTGGGAGTATGAGAGTGATAGTCTGCGCTGCCGATGTGGATTCTGAGAAACCAGGAAAAAGCAATGCTGTGGTTTTCTTGAGGATTCAACTGGACCTACTTTGAAATGCTTAGAGAATAAAATGCATGTAATCATATTGTAGTTTCTTGGTTTTTTGGCATCCACATAGGTAGTGTGGACTATCCACCACATCCTCCCACTACTAATAAAAGTGCTAGAAGTAAAATATCTTAAGGGTTCATTCTGTAGAACATATTATACAAATGAGTTCTGCACATTTACACACACACAGACACACACACTATACATTACCACATCTTGCAGTTCCCGAGCGGGACTTGAAAAGAAGATGCACAAGCTGAGCAGTTGAAGGACCCTTCACATAATTAAATCAAGAACCTCAGACTGTTTTCATATCGCAGTAACCTTCTTCCCCTGATCTGCACTGATCACAAAGATCAGTGCAGAGCATGGATAAACATATATTCATTCATTAATTCATTCAATTTTACATTCATATTTCTACATTCATATACAGTAGCATGTAAAAGTTTAGGTACCCTTAGTCAAAATTTCCGTTATTGTGAACAGTTGAGCAAGTTGAAGATGAAATCATCTCTAAAGCGGCTAAAGTTAAAGACGACACATTTCCTTTGTATTTTAGGTATAAAATAAAAGATATATTTTCACGTTTTACATTTTAATCCTATGAGTTGCTCTCACTGAAATTTTGCTGGGTCTTTTAGGCGTTAGCTTGATCGCCAATGTTCCTGTTAACCGCATTTTCTTAATTACATTTCAAACTGAGGAAAGTGCAACTTGAAAATACTTTGATATCTTCTTATAGCCTTCTCCTGCTTTATGGGCCTCCACAGTTTTCATTTTCAAAGTGCTAGGCAGCTGCTTAGAAGAACCCATGGCTGCTGTTTTTGGCACAAGGTTAGAGATTCAGTTTTCATAAAGCTGAAAAATTTGCATCATCTGGTGTTTCCTAATGATGACAGTGAACAATCCATAGCTAGAGATGGACTGTCATGATCCGGGTCGGAGTTTGCCATGTTTCTCCTGCTCCGGCCTGGTCATGGTGGGGTTAACTATTCCTGCCTCTCTTTGACTTGGGAGTGGCTATTTCTTGCTGCTTTTTGCTGGCAGCTTGTGACAGTAAAAGTTTTGGGCTTGATGGGACTGCTACTTGTGAAACCTCTGTGTTCCTTTTGCCTGTGACCTCCCTTACCTGTACCTGACCTGTCTCCTGTACCTGACCTAGTTTGACTCTGGTGTGTATCCCCTCCGTTTGTGACTCAGCTAAAACTCTGACTTTGTCTCCTGTTTTCCGTCTTTGTTACCACACATCTGTCTGGCTTTTTGACCTTTTGGCTTACTGACTTCGTTCTCTGTCTCACGTCTCTGGTACCTTTGCTCCTGGCTGGTTTGGACCCTCGGCTTGTATTTTAGCCACGAGTTCTGTTTTCCCCTTTGAACTATACGATTACCGACTGTTACGGACTTGGCTTGTTTTGACCACTCTCTGTTGCCACCTGGTGGCTTAGTGCAGCGTGCACTGGGCTGCGGTGTGGCAAGTGTGACCTCTTTTTCTGTCACCCACTCTCCTTCGTGGAGTCTGCACATACCTGCATTGCTGCAGCGTGACATGGGCGAACCTAAACAGTAAAGTTCGGCATCCATACTGAACACATTTTTGTAAATTTTGAAATGTAAAAAATTACAAAATATTTTTGTTTTTGCCTAAAGTTCAAAAAAAATGTTATCTTTAAATTTAGCCCTTTTAGAGATTTTTTTAATCTTCAACTTGCTTAACTTTTCACAATAATTTTGGCCAGGGGTGCCCAAAACTTTTACATGCCACTGTATGTATGAAAGTAAAATTGCAATTCTTAAAAACTCAACATAGGTTAAGTGGTAAGATTTCTAGCAGAATTATTTTTAAATGCATTGCTTTCAGCATTTTATTTTATATTAAAGCAGATATTAAAAACTGTTCATTAAATTCCCCACAGAGCCTTGAAGTGAGGCTAAAATTAAACATGACTTTTGCAATATTGCTAAAATTCCTAATGTTTTTAGAGCAATTGATTGTACTTGTGTATCATTAGTTCTTTCTTTCAGTCATAGAGCTATGTTTAAGAACATGAAATTGACCATTTCCACTAGCTACTTATATTAAAACTCCTGAAAGCATTACGCGGTAATCACTACATATTTGTTATTCTGTGATATAAATCTGAAATAAAATAGCATGTATGGATTACCTAAATTTGTGTTCAAATATGCTATTAACTAAAGATTGGTGAATTTATTCATGTGCAATTGAATTTTACTTGAATTGTACAAAAATCCACTTTCTGGACATTAAATTTTTTTTTGCAATTTTCTTTTTCCAAATTCATCAAAATGGCAGATGGCTACATACTTCATCTTGCTTATCAGTATAGGCCAGACAAAAGGTTAAAAAGAAAAAAATATGCTCACCTCTCTGGCTACTGGTGCTGCTCCCTGACCACTCTCTGGTCTTACTAGAATCCGGAAGTGCTAGCCCTGAGTGAATATAGGGCTGTAAATTCATTGCAAAGGAGGATCGTACAGTGGGCAGGGAGGAAAGTGATTGGCTGAAATGCTAGTGGTGAGGTATGTTTTTTTATTTTAGGCATTTTCTGGTCACTTACCTTCTTCAGCCTCCCCGACTGCTTCCTGCCTGGTGTCTGTTCCTTCAATGCATTACATCATTGGACCAGTGTTCAGGCTAGATCAGGATTTTCAGTCACCACAATCCCCAATGTTCTTTCATTCATTTCCTTAGGTACCTGCACCAATTCCATTCTTCTTTTCACCTATTGCAATTGATGCCCACCTATGTCTGTCTCAATGCTTGACTATCTGACATTTTTTGTAAAGGTAGTTATATTAATGTCAGTAACTGAAAATATTTTAGTAACTTTTATTATTATATTTGTGCTCTATATAAAACAGTGCCCTTGGTAAATACTGTAAATGGGGTCAGCAATGTATTGTGCCTCACTTTATTTACCAGTGCTGCAGTGAAAATATTCAAAAACTTTTTTTTCTTGAGACTACAGCATAATTTTACATTAAAGAATATTAACAATCCAGTGAGGAATAAGAAAGTGGAGCTTTGACCACATGCTTCCACCTCATTCAGCTGCCTCTAATCATTATTTAGATTATATAGCGAGCACAACAGAAAAGTAACTTGAGATTCTGTAACACAAAATGTAGGGCAGAATAAAAAAAGACATTTCAAGTACAATGCTAAACCACTGTTTTATTCTCAGCATGTATCAATTTATGATTATTACTTTTGAATAATTTTAGATATTTTGTTACGTAATATTGTAATTTTTGGGGTTTATCTTCATACACTTGCAAGATAATTTCATTCAATTGTCTTATTCTGTAGGTTATTCAAATAAATTTTGAAGAATTTGACCTTGAAATAGGCTATGATACTTTGACTATTGGTGATGGAGGAGAAGTTGGTGATCCAAAAACTGTTTTACACCAGTAAGTTTCTATTTCATTTTGGAGATTGTTTTTGTAAAGCTGAACGGTAAATTTATGTATTATATTATTTCTTCTTCTCTTATAAGGTTAGTTCTAATTTATTATTGTTATTTTATTGGATTTTTTAATGAAAGTTTCAATAAAATCATGAATAAATATAGAAAAATAAGAAATATTGATTCTTGAAGACTAATGTTTAGTACGCTAGTCTTGAGGAATAGTGCGCTGGAGTAAGATACTCCACTTAATGAATTTAGAGCATTTTTCTGTTGCCATGCTCCAAATGGACTGGAGAGCATTTCTGTTGTAACTTATGCCACTTTTGTGACATAAATTATTCTATATTTGTTGGCGGTTGTCAACCACACCTAATCCAATTAATCTTCAACTACTTTCAACAAGTTGTCAAAGTTGGCATTTAGAGAAATTTCAAAGTTTAATGCCAAAATTCTTGGAAAAACTGTTGAATTAATCAACACTTTCATTTTTATTTGGCCTAGTCTTTAAATTACCCAAGATATTATGCACTTAAAAAAGTTGTTCCACAATTAAATATTTCAAGTTTTGATTAGATCACACATTACATAATTTTAAACTGAAAAAACTTTAGTTAAGAATTCTCTATGTCAAGGGACAGGCAATGTATTTTATTGGCTGGTCTGTACAATAACAAGAATAACTTCACAGCCCACATACAAGAGGATCTGAGTGTCTGGGCACAAACATCAACCAATCCTGGACCTTCATGAGGTTCAATACCCAGGAGTTGTTCACGCTTCCTGCTACACCACTAGAGGGGAAATTAAACATTTCACAGAAACCATTTACAGCAACAAATTGCCAATATAATGTAGGGCTGTAGAAGATGTCCAGAGTAACAATCATTCTTTGCAACCACTTTCTATTCCTGCAAAGAAATTATGATCCTGAATAAAGGATCCACCAAAATTCTCTATTTAGTTATAGGTAAATGCTTTTTTAAATCCCAATAAACATTTACTACTAATAGGTATATCTTCTTAATGAAGTCTATGGTACACAACAAATCTGATCGTATTTAGAACATAGGGAAGCATTTTTTACTGTTTAGTTGAAGTTTTAGGTTTGATTTGAAATTCACAAATCTAAAATTGCCATAATATATTATATATTATTTGTATTAGGAAAATACTAAAGCTTGATTGTATTCTACCTTTTACAAAAACTCTTACTTTAATATAGGTTATCTGGAAGCTTTGTTCCTGACTTAATTGTAAGCATGAATAATCAAATGTGGTTGCATCTACAAACTGATGACAGTATTGGATCAATTGGATTTAAGGTGAACTATAAAGGTAAGACTAAATTCATTAAATATGCAAATGGAGTTTAAAGTTTACCTATAGGCATTTAAATCAGTTTTTCTTGATAAATATGAGTTGCAGAGTTAGAAAAAGACACATTGAGCTGTTACTCACTCTTCTGAGATACATTGCCTCTTTGCCGCTTCTCTAGCCTTCTTTAAACAGCTGCAGTAGAGACATCACAGCAAGTTTTAGACACCACCATGTCCAGCCCCATCAGCATGGCCTTGGGAAAAGGTCCAGAGGGAATGTGAAGCCGCAACAAGAAACTGCGACTACAGGAGCTGTGCCAGCTTCAATTTGATTCAAGAATTGGTCCATTGTAATGCCTAGAACATTGAGGATTACGATGAAAACTCCACTGAGGTAGACCCAGAAGAATTAAACTGCTTGCCAAATCAATGATCCAGTAACAGTCTGGAATCAAATACCCAGTCCCAAGCAGCCTGAATCCAGGAATTGTTAATCGCATTGGGACTAAGAGCCTCAAGTGGGAAGTGGGCTTCTGTTACGGATTCATTTTTGGGAGTTCCAATACCTCTACTGCAAGTGCCGGTCCCTACATTTATGATGGCCCACCACCAAGGAAATCATCTCTGCTACAGAGACATGCCAGTGTTTAATGAGTCCAACACAGAGGTTGATGAACATCTGCCAAGCTTTAAGACTCTAATGCTGATGCACCAGGTACCCACAGCTGATTGGGAAAAATACTCAGTTTGCTGACAAGTTTACAGCCAGTCGACCCCTGGAGACCCTTTATGCCCACCAATCGCAGGAGACCCCTAAACCAAGTATTTGAGTGGTCACCAACAAATCAAGCAGGACTACCCATCAGAAACCCTACCAGGAAAAAGTTTTACAAGCAAGATCCGTGATTTTCCAAACTCACAGTGCTGTTATACATGTGGTCACCTTTGGACACTTGATCAAAGATTGACTACAAGGTTGGGGCCCCATGCCTTAAGTCTGTCTGCTGGTCCAGCCAGTCAACATCTACCAAGACAAGCCATCAGGTTGTGAGGAATGCTATCTCCAGGGATACATCAGCAGCAGCTGAATTAATATACCTGTCCACACTATATGGCAAATTGACAACCCTACACCAGCTAACCTCCATCACCACATCCAGCCTGTTAATATCATTGATATCCAGGCTAAGGGAACTAGGAACATTGGGTTTTCCATCACTCTTGTCAGCTCAGATATTGTCCCCCCATAACACCATTTACCATGCTGTCAAGTGGCCATCTCCTGGGCTGGGGTCAAAACTTGTTGAATGGGAACATTTACATGGACAATTTACCAGCTGATGTATGGGAGAAGGAGCTGGAGGACTTGATCCATTGGTATGGGCAGATCTGTACCATCGAGCTGAAGAATCGCAGGGGAGGTGGTGCTACATCGTGCTATATTGCCTTCATCAGCTTACAAGATCCGCAACATTTGGAGGATGACGTGTTTGGACACAATGGATGAAAGTTCAGTTCTCATCAATTCCCCAACAAGTGGAAAAGGATGATTGGATGACAAAGGCACATGTTAATTCAACAATCGATGTTTGCTAATTTGGTGAATACCTGCTGACTATTTATTGTTTCAGTCGCTGGAGCTTTTTGTTCTGGAAACATTGAAGTACAAAATATTCAGGTTAATTGAACATTTGAAGAATCAGAGATTACCTTCTCCCACTCCCGAATCTTTGGATAATGGCCTGCAGGACAGCTGTGGGTATAAAAGAGACCTCTCTCCTTCTGCAGTGAGTCCCCAGAGGACATAAAGTAAAGCAACTTTGCTCCAACCAAGAGGAATATAGGTTTGATCCACTCCCCATCACTGAACAGAGACATTTGGAGAACCAAAGATTGGACAATCAGGTCACCTGGCCACATACTTCAATGCACTCTGTCAGATTCCTAAGCTCACTCCTTCCTCAGGGTACTACTGGTTGGGAAAGGTGGAACTGAAATTTCCAAAGTTTCTGATGTTCTAATTCCCAGTGAGCCTTTTTTGCTTCTGCATCACACTGCTGACTCATATGCAGTCTGTGATCTATCAGTATACACAAGTCTTTTTCACATGTGCTGTTACTTAGTTCTATTCCTCCCATTATGTAGATGTAATTTTCATTTGTCTTGCCCAGATGTAGAATCTTGTATTTATCCCTGTTAAATATCATTCTACTAGTCGCTGCCCATTGTTGAAGCTTATCTATATACCTCTGATTCTTTTCTCTGTCTTCTCTAGTGTTAGCTATCCCTCCTAGCTTTGCAATGTTTGCAAATCTATGCTGCGTTGGCCGGGTATTAAACCTGGGTCAACTACTTGGGAGGCAGCTATGCTCACCACTTTACCACCCATTTAAATAAAAATTACAATGAACAAACTAACAAATACAGACTGGTACAGATGGGAGAGGGTCCTGCCCTTGTGAGCTTAAAGTCTAACTGATCCCTGAAATGCATAACTGTCACAGCTCCACATCCACATCTTGCGCCATCCTCTTCTGTCTTCGGGCATAGCCACATTCATTTTACATATGGTGCTCATGATAGAAAAGACATTGGAACCAGAAGTTCTAGATGGTGCAAGATTTGTTCTGCCATTTAGATTGGGGTGGCTGGGCCCTGGAGTGCTGTTTAGTCTGACTGTATGGGTGTGTGTGCTTTCCAGCTTGAGGTATCTGCTCCCTGCTCCAGCCAATTGGACAGCACTACCAGCTTACTGCTGGAAGCTGACAGATGTAATCTTGGTTTCTCTGGTTCAGTCCTATTTGTTTAGCTCCTTGTTGTATCATTTGTCCTTGTTTTGACATTTGCTTGTGTTTCTGACTATTCTTATGGATTATTATTTTGTACTCTTCCTACCCTTTTGCTTCTGACCTGGCTACCTCACTACTCCTACCAGCCTCTGCCACAGAATAGCAGTTTATTCCTTGGACCCAGCCCACGGGTTTC
The DNA here is from genome assembly GCF_051348905.1 of Ranitomeya variabilis. NCBI lineage: Eukaryota > Metazoa > Chordata > Amphibia > Anura > Dendrobatidae > Ranitomeya > Ranitomeya variabilis. The sequence goes on along the minus strand of NC_135237.1, from coordinate 528,197,332 downwards.
TGTTTAAGTTCAGATCAACATAAAGGGGTTAAATGGTGAAAGTGAAGGCAACACTTGGTATCTAATAGCAGAGAGGCTTGTGCTAAGACTGTCAGTGGTAGCCGTTTTACAGCTGCCAAGCCACCACTGATAGTATGCCCTTACAGTAACCTTTTATCACACTATAAGAATACAAATAAGATCTTTTAACCTGCTTCTGGATTGATGCTGCATCTTATTGGAGTGAAAGTACCAGTTTAGCTGACTCTTTTTCTTCTATATACTTTTGATAGTGAAAAAAACTCTAAATAGCCTCCCAAATTTAACAAAAACAATTTTTTTAGCTAGAGATGAGTAGATTGATTTGCAAAGGAATGAGTGTCAGTCAAATTTCCTGAAATTTGCATATTTAAACAAATTCAAATGGTTAGAGATTTGATTTGAGGTTTGCAAAAAAAGAAAAAACTTGTTCAGCACCATTTTCCACACTGCTGAATCAACAGGGAATGGGCAAACTTTGCTTTGCGTTGTCACAGTCTTTGCCATAATGCCCTACAGCTGGGACATCTTACAGAACATCATACCTTGAACAGTGGTGGTAAATATCTGAGCCATTATAAATCAGTATTTCTAAGTGGAGCACAGTTTGTATGGCATAGTTGTTTTCCATTGCCAAAGTCACTGTGTAAGTCTATGTGGAGTCTTCTCTTTCTCCTGGATAGTGTAAGCTCTTATGGTCAGCAGATTTCTCTGTTTTTCTCACTTGTAAAGTGTGAGCTCTTATGGTCAGCAAAGTACTGTCTTTCCCATAGAGTGTAAGCTCTTATGGTCAGTGGGGTCCTCTCTTTTTCTCACCTATAAAGTGAAAGCTCTTATGGTTAGTGGGGTCCTCTCTTTATCTCTCCTGTAGAGTATCAGCTCTTATGGTCAGCAAGGTTCTCTCTATATCTCTCTCCTGTAGAATGTAAGCTCTAATGGTCAGTAGGGTCCTCTCTCTCCCGTGGAGTGTAAGTTCCTATAGTTAGCAGACTCCTCTCTTTCTCACCTGTAAAGTGTCAGCTCTTTTGATCAGTAAGGTTATCCCTCTCTCTTCTACCCCATGCATCTTTTCTGAGCAATTACAAGCTTCCCAGCATTAAAATTCACGCAAATTGATTTTAATTTTAAGATCCAATTTCTTTTTAACATTTGGTCAAGCCAGCATATTCGAATCTCTAAATATTTACTCATCTCTAGTTTCAAACTCAATAGCTTACATAATAACTTTTCCAGGTTTTTGTTAATGGGTTTTATCTGATATAGATGTATCTACTTATCTACCTTTACTCCTATGAGAATTCATTTAAAGATTACAATTTTTAACCTAATAAATTTGTTGTATTTTTTCTGACATACTAGAAAAACCTTTGACAAGAACTTACACTCATCACAATCAGTGGCTGGCTACGTAGAGTCATAGTTTGTATAGCTTCAACATCTCCCAACAAAGTATCACAAAATCAAGTTTTTTATTTAAATCTGGTTATTCATTTTAGAATATTTTAAGTCAAATGTACAGGTAAAAGAAGGATATATCAATAATTTGCTACCTTCATCATGGCTTTTGAAAGTAAGTAAATAAATTATTCCTTCTCTATTGCTTATAATTATCCATCTTTTCAATCTAAGCTGAAGCTGCTAGATACCAATACAAAAATTGAAATAAAGCCCCTGTCTACAATTTCCCATTTGAAATAACAGTGTGTTTTTATGTAAAGCAGATGTTTCACGGTCTAGGAGTGACTGACACTTCTGAAGCCCCCATAGCTGCACCCTTTTTCACAATTTTGTGATATTTGTTGATTTTTCCGTTACTTTTTCCTTATCCTTTGATTGGAAAGAATTGATCTCTTGGAGTTGCTGATTAAGGTAATCCACCAATTTACCAACACATAGGAAACAAAAGGGGGATCAATTAGCAGAGTTTTTGCTCTGCTTCATTGACAATTATTCATAAAATCAGCTAAGTGATTTGTACATTACGTACTGACTTTGGACAGATCAGGAATCAATTTGTAAATCTGCAAATCAAGTTTAATGATTATTTCATTTCTGCTCAAATGCCTTCTCTTTGGAAGTCAGCTGCCGTCCACCTTTATCTATTGAAATGGAAATACACACATTTAAAGTGAAAATCTACATTTGAAACATCCTGTTTTTTGGATGCAACATAATGTGCACATTTATTTTATAATATATCTTTATATGGCCTAAAGTGTAGTTTCTCTGCTACATCACTCTAACAATAATTCTTACTTCCTGTAACCATCACTAGATGGAGCGTAGGAACTCATATATACAAATTTTATGTAAGAAGAAAATCCAACTTCTTAAATTTGCAAGGCTTATTAGAAAAATGGATATAAAAAATCAATACATGGAATTTATATAATCAGCGTCGAGTTTCAAATGAACACAGCGTTCTTTGTCAGAGATGCATACAAAACAACTGCAAGACATTTTCATGACAAAGCATCAACGAGAAAATGTCAAACAATCACGCGATTACTAAACAAAAACAATTACTTGTGAACAATAAAAACGCAAAGCAAAAGCAAAAGTGAGGACAAACAAAAGTGCATGAACAGCAAATCAAATAATGCTAACTGTTTCAATAATGAAACATGAGTTGTTTGCATCCAATTGGATTGCATGTGTCTCTATCCCAAAAACATTGAGATAAAAAGTCTCGCAGTGATGCTGTTGAATGAAATTCCTGGTTGCATGAGATATAGCGCAGTTTTTATCAGAGGTGTTGTAAATGATAGTCAAGTACTGGACGATGCATTATTTTAGTTTTTGTGATGTACAACCAACATAAATTTTGTTGCCTGAGGAACATTTGATGATATATACCAAATTTTCATTATTACAGTTTATGTAATGTTTAATGTTGAACCACTGCAACAGTGAACACCACATTTATAAAATCTTTTCCAATTAAGCCAGGTGGACCTGGATGATTGGGATGGTAGTATATTTCTCAGAGTCCTGGCTGTCTTTGCCACAAGTCAGCAACCCGGAATGAGGATTTTTGAGAGAATGGTATTCTCGTGTAGTAAAGGTACATATTTTTGTAAAATGTTCTTAATTTTACTTAGCTAGGAAAGGGAAAGAAAGAGCTGGTTTATTGTCCCAAGAGCTATCATTCATGGACAATGTTTCTAGCCCTGTTACTAGCCCACGTTGAATATCCCTCATCCTTAATTTTCTATCACAGCTCATCCTCAAGTTTATTAATATTACTACAATTGAGCTTAATGCTGGTGAACTCACCAACCAGAACTTCTTCAGTAGTGTGCCTTGGGTGGCCACTGAATGCATGCAAAACTGTATTGACAGATAAAGGCTTGGAGAAGGTTGAAGTCACAATATCACAGTCAATACCCTCCAATCTAAGATCCAAAAAATAAATGCATGACTGGTGAAAATTAGATGTATAGGATAAACCATATGGGTTACTGGTTGCTATTAAAATATGCAACAAATTTAGGTATGGCAGATATATCACCCCTCCAGATGAAGAGGAGGTCGTCAAAATATTTGCCTTACCAAAAACAATTTGAAGATTTGAAGAAAATGAATTAAAGGAGACAAACAACCAATTAAGCTCCAAATACATCATCACCAGGTTGGCAAGAAAATGCGAATATTTAAGCGCCCATGGAATAGCCCTTGCATTGTAGGACAAAATCTTGCTCATATACAAAAGAGTTATGCTTCATTAGAATATGTATAACATGTAAAATGTATGAACATAAATCAGAGGAATAACTACTGTATTGTGAAAAGAGAAATTTCAGAGCACAAGTGAAATCTCAAAGGCAACCTAATATGGTATACAAGTATACAGTGAAGTGACATAACAGCTCAGCCATGTAAATTCAGGAAATCAAGACAAAAGGGACAGCAAATTTAGTAAATCCTGAGAATTCTTGTCGAAATCACATCTGTGAATTATAAACATCAAAATCAATCACAACTATCAAGTCCCCCTTATCTGACATTTTAACAATAGTGCCATCCATATTTTTATCTCTATTAGTGCAGCAAATTTTTTAGAAGAAAAATTAAAGCGTCTATGGGTAGAGGCAATGGAAGCCTGTAAATCCCTTAATTATCACTGATCTTCCTCTTGTAATCAGTCCATAGATTCAACTGTAGATTGGATTGGATAAAAATATGGTTTGATCATTTTAAATGTTTGAGCCTGGTTGATGGCGGACATTGTGTGAGCCTCCTCTGTTTGTAGTTCCTGCAAATTCAAGAGTGACATTTGCTCAAGAAAAATGAATGAGTGGCATTCTTTTTCATAATGCAGAATAGAGTCATTTTTTTGCATATGGAATCCTCTGAAAAAAAATATTTTCACTATTAAATTCTTGTTGAATTTATTAAACTGAACCTGTTACCAAGTTTGACCAATATTAGATACCACCACCTTTTAGGGCTGATGCCCCAACCCGTCCTGCAAGACAAGAAAAATACATTTTATTATACTTACCTGCAGGGTGGTGAGTATCCACACAGTCTCCTCAGCATTGCACTCCTCAGCAGGGAAACTTATCTGCCCTGATGAAGGCAGAGCAAAGTACTGCAGGGTACAAGTTCCGGGAAAGGTCAAAAAGACCTGGTGCATGCGCACTGCAGTACTGGATGACATAGGGACATGTAATCCACACAAAGCAAGAAGGAGGATGGCATCTCAAGAGGAAGTGAGGCACCGGACCAAGACCAGCGACACCCCTGGGGGTGCAGATGAGTATAATAAGAGGTCTTGCTGGTTGGGTTTGAAAGGTCGTGGTGTTTTTTCATATTGGTCAAACCTGGTGACAGGTTCCTTTTAATGTCCATGAAAGTCACAAAAAGATGGAAGTTTTTTCTGGTAGAAAATTAAGCCTTTATGCAAGAACATGAGTCTGTTCATATGTAAATATAAATTTGGAGACATTCAGAACATTGAACGATTGCTGGTCATTTAAAACACCTTCTCGCGGCTGGTGGACATGACTGATACATTTGTTAGCTTTGTGCCCGCCTCATTTTTTAAGTGTTTGTTATTTGGATGATTTTTTACTTTGCGAAAGCAGGAAATATCCTGATAAGAATTGGTGTCAAGCTCACTAGTATTTCTGTCTGATTTTTCCAGATCTGAGGAAGAGAAACTTACATGTAGTTTTAGGGAAGATCTTTCACGCATTAAAGTTTGTTTTAAAATAGATTTTGGCTTTTTTGGTAGTTTTTCCCATCTACCCCACTTATACGCTTGTTTCATTTAATAATCATTCTTGTCTCGCTGGAATTTGTTTCTTTTCCTGAAAGTAATAATATCTTCCATCTTCGAAACAACTGTTTGTATGCGCTGCAAAGTTGTATCATATTCTGAAGCATCAACTTGTGTTTTCAACACAGCTTTGGTGGAATCACTCTCATTATGGATTTTTTACAGTTTTGATTCCTCCTCATTATCAACTTCATTAAATTAACTGAACAATTATATAGAACCTGATTCCATTAGTCAACAAAAATAGGGGAGTAAATCGAGGTTGGTATCTTCTTAAGATGGAGACCCCTCAGTATCATATCTTTACCTCTGTAACTCTCGAGGGTCCATCCATATTTTACTTTAGGAAATCATAAGTTTCTCCAATTTATTGAATTCCACAGAAACAATGTGGAGGAACCAGAATCAAAATCCATGGAAAACACCCGTTTAACTTTGCGATCTCGGTCTTCAACAGAGTCAGTCATAGTGCACAACAAATACACGCCATCACTGAGCCAAGATTCATGATGTAAAGACATATAGATGAATTTTCATGGTGAAATACATTGGCGTGCACGGTTAAAAAGTCCAAAAATTTTATAAAAAGAGAAAAATACAGCTCACCCAGGCTCAAGGCTTAGTCACATAAATATCTTGCAGTCATTTTGCATGCAGCTCTGACAAACAATGTTGCGTGAGTTTGAAACACAATGACGCTTTTGTCAATTTCATGCATTTAATTTTTTATAACCATTTTTCTAATAAACCTCACACATTTAAGAAGTTGGATTTTCTTCTTACATTTTATCTACAAGTGGATCCTTGGATTTCATGCTTGAACACTCCTAGAGCCTGGGTGAGCTGTTTTTTTCATATTACATATACATTTTATGTCTCACCAGCTCACTCTGGTGGTGGCTGTATGCAGTGAGAATTGTATTATTTATTTCTATGGAAATAGAGTAGAGAATTTGTGGTGAAAAAATGCTACTCTGTATGGTCTCTGGTTAAAAATGATGTACCCCAAGGTTCAGTGCTGGACCAGCTATTAGTTATGCTGTTTGATAATGACATGCAAGACAAGATAGTGTTTGTTAGGGCTAGCGGAACGCATCAAATAAAGGGATAGGTATGAGGTGTGTTCGCAGCCTGGGGTCCACCATGCAGAAATGGTACCTGCTGCTATGTAATGGCGAATGGACGCTGAACAAATACATGGGTTCGACTTCACCCCGTGTGAAATAGTATCGAGCTCTGTTGCTTCACAGAGTCACAAGATACTCAGAGAGTAATACCCTAACTAGGGTTGTGCTTGCTCTGGAACTCTTCTGTACTAACCGCACACATGAAGGAACCAGATGCTAAGCCAAGTGGCTAATTGCCACCACTGATGCTAGCTGCCTGCCTGAGTGTACAGTCCCAGATCTAGACACACCACATGTAACCAGAGTGGTAGAGCATCCACTGGCATTAGCCATAAACAAATTATACTAGCGCATGGCCGTGTGGCCATGCAGACCTTTTATAGTTGCAGCTTCTTCAGGACCTTCCTAGTGGACCAATAGGAGCTGCCACAGGACCTGAGCGTGTGACCCCCGACCTCCAATGAGAGGTCCTCCCGTGGGCATACTCCATGCGTGAAAAGCATGACTTGGTCCCAGAAAAGCCTGTTCCCCGCTGACCAGTGCTGGCTACAAGGGCAGAGCCTGGAAAGACAACAGTAACCATTCGCACAGTATCAGGCTGAGCCAGACGCTGGGACTGTCGTCTCCGCTGAGCAGAATCCACTGAGGCTGGAGAAGAATGGGAGACTGCAGCGGAGGTGGTTTGAGATTCCCCCTGTGCAGCGGTGGGAACTCAACACCTAACAGTGTTGTTTTAATTTTTGTAGGTGACACCAAGCTATTTAGGAGAGTAAAGTCAATGAAAGATGTACATAAGTTGAAAGCTGACTTGAAGAATCTGAGTGTTTGGACATCTACTTGGCAGAAGAGGTTCAATATGAAAACAAGTAAAGTTATGCATTTGAGCACAAATTTCTTGTGTGAGTAAAAGTAGGAGAGTCACTTGTGTAGAAGGATCTGGATATACTTGTTGTTTACAGATTAAATACAAGCAAACAATGTCAATCAGCGGCTTCCATGGCCAGCAGGACATTGTCACATTTCAAAAGATGCATGGACTCATGTTACAGATATGTCATACTATCACTTTACAAACTATTGATGTGACTTTATCTACATTATACTGTTCATTTCTGGGTACCAGTCTATAGAAAGGATTTTTTGGACTTAGAAAACATATATACAGAGCCAGAAAACTGATAAGGGGTATGGAGGATCTTAGTTATGACAAAAACATTGAAAAAGAATTACGGTACATATATTTAGTCTTGAGAATAGACATCTAATGGGGCAAATGATTGACTTGCACAAGTAAATAATTGGCCCATACAAAAAATATGGCCAAAAGCTATTTCATGTAAAGCCCCCTCAAAAGGCAAGAAGGCAAACTCTCTATCTGGATAAAAAATGTTCAATCTCCATACAAGACAAGCCTTCTTTCCCATGAGAGCTATTAATCTTTGGAACATCTTTACTCAGAAGATGGTCACTGTGAGAACAGTTGATGGCTTTGAATTAATTAGAGGCTTTTTTGGAAGAAAATAACATAAATGTTATGAATGTTAATGTGCAAAATTTTGAATGTTGAGGAAATTGATCAACATTTACGATCAGGAGTTAAAAATATACTCTTTTAGGGAATATTTTGGTTGTACCTATACCCCTTCTTTCCAATCACTTGGATGAACTTGATGGACATGTGTCTTTTCTTAACTGGACTGTAACATGTAACATTGTATCCATTTAAATAATTTGTAATAAAAAAGTATTTTAACAATAATTATTTCTACTACAGACAGAGTTGCAAGGTAGTCGAAGGCATTATGATACTTTGCCATCTCTCGTGAAGTTTTAAGATGGTTTCAATTCTAGAATGATATTTACTTACTAATTTTGTTATGTGGAACATTCATTCTCTTACCTTATTCAGTACAGGATATTTCAGGCACATTTTCCTTGCACAATTACGCTTACTAGGCATATTGGTTGCTGGGACAGTGAGAGACAAAATGACTTGTTCCAAGGTCAGAAGATACTGACACTGAGATTCAAGAAATGTCTCCTGAAAGATTTCTTGATGTTGCTGTCAGTCAATGCACGTAACCTCCGGACTCCTTCTCCTGTGAATTGAATGAATATTATAATTTTCATAAATGCTATAGCAATAAACATGTTTTTGGTGCTTTAGATTTTGACAGAGCCGTGAACTATGATAAATGTGCGAAGCTGTGATATTTAACCATTGCAAGGGTAAAAGCTATGTCCTTTGGTGCTGAAGCTGTATACAACAATATTCAAATATCTCCTTTAAAAATTATTTAGTAGGAAATATATGAAATACAATATATTGTAAATCCATTTATCTACTGTTTGTAGTACATTTATTTTAATATGTCTACACTGTGTAAATGTTAATACCAACAGTGCCTTTAGAGAATATGTGGAGATGTTTGATTTAACATAGCTATCCATGAGATACTCCAGCATGCACGCATAGACTAGCGGTGGACACCGCGTCCAGCTCCGGATTAATAAAGCTTACAGCCTCTTCCATTAACAGGGCACTGGCACCCCAGTGAGTCCAAGTCGACCTACCTACTACGCTCACAAAGTGACAGGCTACCTACTCTAAACACGTAACTGAAGAAGGTCATGTGAGACCGAAATGTTTGGTTGGTTCTACACAATAAAATTCCAAGCTACTAGCATAAAGTTGAGTGCCGGGTTTCTTTACACATATGGTCTTAAGGTGCGGGAACCTACCCGGGCACCACTATAGCAGTGCTCACGTCTTTGTCCACCACATTTTCTGGGACTAAGTCCTGCTTTGCACACACTGAGCATGCCCAGGGTAAGATCTCTCAATGGAGATCAAGGGTCACATGCTCAGGTAATGCAGCAACTTCCATTGGTCCTCCAGGAAGGTCCTGTACCTGATCAAGTTCTGTGGCAGTCTTCCATTGGTCCTTCTGGGAAGGTCCTGAAGTTGCTGCAGCTATAAAAGGTTCTCATGACCGCACGGCCATGCGCTAGTATCAAATATGTACGAGCTCAGCGCCAGTGTGGTCATGTGTGTGGTCAGGGACCCGGCTGAAATAAGCCCATAGAATGCTGGCACCTCCGGCAAGGAGTTTTGTGTGTATGCAGTCAGGGACCCAGCTGAAATAAGCTCCTAGAATGCTGGCACCTCCGGCGAGGAGTTTCTTATGTGTGAATTCAGGGCTGGCTAATAGCCATTAGAATTCTGGCTCCACCGGAGTGGAGCTGCATGTTTGGTTTGGACTGCATGACCACTGTCGGCTCAACTCTGTTGCTGTGTCCCCTGTAAGCTAAACAGGGCACAGTGTTCTCTTTACTACTGGCTCTGTGAAGTAACAGAGTCCATTTATACTAATTTACTTCACCGCCTTACTTAGCAGCAGGTTCTTTCCTGCACGGTGGATCCCGGGTTGCGAACGCACCTATCTCACCTAATAAATATATTCGGTGCGTTCCGCCAACCCTAACAGCATGTCAAACTTATTTTCACCAAGAGCCACATCAGCATTATGGTTGACTTCAATGGACCACTTGTAATTCTAAGGGCTCATGCAGACATCTGTGCGACATGGTCCAAAGATGGACTGCACTGCACAGACTGACCAGGGGCTATCAGAGAGCTGTCTCTGGATAGTAGGCCTATAATACAGCTGTCCATGGGTAGTAGGACTAAGAGAGCTGTTTCTGGGTAGGAGTGCTAACAGCACTGTCCCTGGGTATTGGGGACAAAAGCACTGTCCCTGAGTAGTAGGATTGAGAGCACTGTCACTATGTAGTAGGGCCAAGAGACCTGTTTCTGGGAAATATGACTAAGAGTGTTTTCACTGGGTAATAGGGCAAAGAGAGCTGTTCCTGGGTATTAAGGCTTATAGAGCTGTTCCTGGCTAGTAGTGCTAAAATAGCTGTTGCTGGGAAGTAGAGCTAAGAGAGCTGTTCCTGGGTAATAAGGCATATAGAGCTGTTCCTGAATAGTAGGGCTAAGAGAGCTGTTCATTGCGAGTAGGGCTAAAATAGCTGTTCCTGGGTAGTAGGGCTAAGAGAGCTGTTCCTATGTAGTAGGGCTAATATAGCTGTTCCTAGGTGGTAGGTATAAGAGAACTGTGTCTGGGTACTAAAGCTAAGAGGGCTGTTCTTGGACAGTAGGGCTAAGAGGGCTGTTTCTGAGCAGTAGGGTTAAGAGAGTTGTTTCTGAGTAGTAGGGATAATAGTGCGCTACCTGGGTAGTAGGGCAAAGAAAGCTGTCCCTGGATGGTAGAGCTAAAAGAGAAATCCCTGGGTGATGGAGCTAAGACAACTGTCCCTGGGTAGAAGGGCTAACAGAGCTGTGCCATATCTAAGGGTTCAAAATGGCCTTCTCCCTATGCTAAGTATTGACTGTGTCTGCTCTGATTTAAAAATTAAACCACACAAAAGTTCTGGCTGACTGTGTTCTTTGTGTTCACTTTGTGTGCTTGTTCACTGCTTTCACTGTGTTCACTTTTTGTGCTGGTTGACTGCGTTCACTCAGTTCACTTTTTGTGCTAGCTGACTGCATCCACTGCTTGTGCTGGCTTACTGTGTTCACTGCTTATGCAGACTAACAAGAGTTAACAGCGTTCACCATTTGTGCAAGCTGACTGTGATCGTGATCACTACATTCACCATTTGTGCAGGGTACCTGCCATCTTAGATTTTGAGCATATAAATAGTTTGGGATGTGATATCTTGTTGACAGATTCCTTTTAGATTCCCTTAATACTAAAACTAAAAAAAGCATGCATTAGAATAAAAATCTTACCAAATCTATTATCTGAAATATAACTTTTAATATACAGTACAGACCAAAAGTTTGGACACACCTTCTCATTTAAAGATTTTTCGGTATTTTCATGACTATGAAAATTGCAAATTCACACTGAAGGCATCAAAACTATGAATTAACACATTTGAAATTATATACTTGACAATAAAAGTGTGAAACAACTGAAAATATGTCTTATATTCTAAGTTCTTCAAAGTAGCCACCTTTTGCTTTGATAACTGCTTTGCACACTCTTGGCATTCTCTTGATGAGCTTCAAGAGGTAGTCACCAGAAATGGTCTTCCAACAATCTTGAAGGAGTTCCCAGAGATGCTTAGCACTTGTTGGCCCTTTTGCCTTCACTCTGAGGCCCAGCTCACACCAAACCATCTTGATTGGGTTCAGGTCTGGTGACATCTTGCATAGCACCCCATCACACTCCTTCTTGGTCAAATAGCCCTTACAGAGCCTGAAGGTGAGTTTGGGGTCATTGTCCTGTTGAAAAATAAATGATGGTCCAAATAAATGCAAACCGGATAGAATAGCATGCTGCTGCAAGATGCTGTGGTAGCCATGCTGGTTCAGTATGCCTTCAATTTTGAATAAATACCCAAAAGTGTCACCAGCAAAGCACCCACACACCATCACACCTCTTCCTCCATGCTTCATGGTGGGAACCAGGCATGTAGTGTCCATCCGTTCACCTTTTCTGCGTCGCACAAAGATACGGTGGTTGGAACCAAAGATCTAAAATTTGGACTCATTAGACCAAAGCACAGATTTCCACTGGTCTAATGTCCATGCCTTGTGTTGTTTAGCCCAAACAAGTTTCTTCTGCTTGTTGCCTGTCCTTAGCAGTGGTTTCCTAGCAGCTATTTTACCATGAAGGCCTGCTGCACAAAGTCTCCTCTTAACAGTTGTTATAGAGATGTGTCTGCTGCTAGAACTCTGTGTGGCATTCACCTGGTCTCTAATCTGAGCTTCTGTTAACCTGCGATTTCTGAGGCTGGTGACTCGGATAAACTTATCCTCAGAAGCAGAGGTGACTCTTCATCTTCCTTTCCTGGGGCGGTCCTCATGTGAGCCAGTTTCTTTGTAGCGCTTGATGGTTTTTGCCACTGCACTTGGGGACACTTTCAAAGTTTTCCCAATTTTTCGGACAGACTGACCTTCATTTCTTAAAGTAATGCTAGCCACTCATTTTTCTTTACTTAGCTGCTTTTTTTGTTCCATAATACAAATTCTAACAGTCTATTCAGTAGGACTATCAGCTGTGTATCCACCAGACTTCTGCACAACACAACTGATGGTCCCAACCCCATTTATAAGGCAAGAAATCCCACTTATTAAACCTGGCAGGGCACACCTGTGAAGTGAAAACCATTTCCGGTGACTACCTCTTGAAGCTCATTAAGAGAATGCCAAGAGTGTGCAAAGCAGTCATCAAAGCAAAAGGTGGCTACTTTGAAGAACCTAGAATATAAGACATATTTTCAGTTGTTTCACACTTTTTTGTTAAGTTTATTATTCCATGTGTTAATTCATAGATTTGATGCCTTCAGTGTGAATTTACAATTTTCATTGTCATAAAAATACCGAAAAATCTTTAAATCAGAAGGTGTGTCCAAACTTTTGGTCTGTACTGTATTTGTTGAAGTTTATTTCTAATATTTTTCTTGACACTCAATGATTGTCCTGTATTGACTTTTTATTTCACTGCGCACAATTTTTTTTGCATAATGGATCATGGCTTGACAGGGTTGTTTGTTGATTGCATGTTGATTTAGCAGTCATTACCTCAAGTGTTCCAAATTAATGAAATTGGTCTGGTAAAATTAACCAATGCAGTCCTAAAAAGTACCCTTTTATCGTCAGAAGACAGTAAGACCCCTTTTACATGTCCACTTGTCCAATATTCTTGTTGCTATTCTAGCCACTTATTTCTCTGATAGAACATGTACATGTTACAGTCTATGGGCATATTTACATCTTCTGTTTTTTTGTGGAACATCAGCATGCAAACAAAACAGGGACATGTCTGCAGATCAAAAAGACATAATTCAATGGACAGCATGCGGATGCTCTCCATGCTGCGTTCTAGTGCTGTGTGGTTTTACTGTCTAAGGCCGGGGTCGCACTTGCGAGTGTGATGCGAGAAACTCACGCATCAATACCCGGCACTCAGGACCAGGGCATTCGGCTGCATAGGAATACATGAAGCTGCACACTCCGGTCCCGAGTGCCAGCAGAAGTGCCGGGTATTGATGCGAGAGACTCCCGTGAGTTTCTTGCATCAAATTCGCAAGTGTGACCCAGGACTAATAGGTAGTATAAGCTTTGAAACTCTTATCTTTACTTTTTTTTGCATATTGATGGTAAAAATGGACATGCGAATCCAATAAAAGAAGGATATTGGATAAAAAGCACTAATCATATTTGATCCATTCTTGGTGTATGCTAAAAAAAATCCTGCATTGTGAATGTTGCTAATTTCAGGCTCACTAATCTTCAAAGAAAAAACAGAAACACCAACAAGTGAAGAGATGCAATCTGGAGAAATTTGACTTAAGTTTTGCTCTCATTGTTTTTCCATTGGCACAACATATCAAATTCATTATTACTAATTATAATAATAATAATAAAAGTGATAATATTAATAATAATAATTCAAATGAATGGCTCTGATGAGATTTAAATTCCCCCAAATCCTGGGACTTTTTTTTACCAAGGAAATTCAATTTGCAGATTAGTGTGCTCTACAAATTGAATGTCACATGTTATGTTATGTGGTAGAGTGCATCTCCGCAGCTTTATAAAAGTAATATGTAGAAAAAAAAAAGAATGCTCACTTTACTTTTCATCTCTGCTGCATATGGAGCATTATACAGTCTACAGAGCAAATTAGTACCTCTGCATCTTCACGCTAGGCCAGGAATAGGATAACTCTGTATATGTCGAACGAGCATGTCATAAGGTCACAGCACATAACATGAAATCATGATGTCACCATGGTCTAACAACGCAAATGTCAAGAGATTTCCAGGGTCGAATTATGGCCAGACATTTTGATCTAGAGAGCACATCTGGTCACTAAACTAGGATGTCTCTATGTACGCACTTTGTGTGTTTGCAATGACATCACTGTGACATTACAAGTGCACACACCAAGGATTATCCAGGGTCTAGTCAATACACAAGGTCCCAGCCTAGTGTGAAAATGCAGGAGCTGACGGTAAGTAAGTACTCCGAGAACCATATGGGAGAGATTCAGCAGATGAGGTGTCCAGAGAGGTGAGCAGTGAGGTGAGCATTTGTTTTGTTTTTTCTTCTGTTTCTTTTTATCCTTTTATTGACTGTGATTTTGCTGAATTCTTTCAAAGCAAAGTACAAATAAACTGCATTTTGGAAAATACATATTTTTGCAATATTCAAGTAGACTTCATTTAGAATTCATTTCCACTTGAATAAATTTGTCCTACTCACATAATGCAGATAATAATACTTTTCACTGAATATATGATACTATTTCAAAATCCACCAAAGTTCAAAATTCGAGTTTGGCTAAGATTTTTTACCCAGTGTTTCCTGCGTTCTTACTTTAAGGGTTAAGAAAAGTCAACATTGTAAAGTTAAGTGTCCTTCCCCGTACTAGTACACTGGGTATAGACTGTCATGCTCCCTGAGGAATTGTGTACAACATAAAACATAGCTGCCAATAGTAGTTGAACATTTGCCAATTTAAATCTAATGCGCTTCTTTCCACTTCAGTCACCTCTCCTGCCCTCTCGAATTAAGCCATACTCCAGAATGTCAGTGCCCCAGGTGAATACATGATGTTTAATGGCTAATCCTGACATCTGTGACAACTTTTTCAACCTTCATATTGAGGAAAAAAATTCTAATCCACAATAAATCAGAAGGAGCAGTGTCTTATCGACATGAAGACAAAAAAATTGAGAAAATAAAGTCTTTTGTTGAACATTAGACTGAAGGCATTTATTGAAGGTTTAAATGATTTCAGATTTTCTCGGAGTAACAGTGAAACTTTTTCTTTTTTATAACTTATCATCCTATAGTAGCTCCAATCATATTTCTCCTAAAATTCAGATATTGCACATGACGTAATCATTTTAAAACCAATAGATGTTATGGAATAAAGGTGGGTCATTTAACCTTTATACATTTTGCTTCTCAACATTAAGAGCTGTTGAAGCTATGAAGGTACCACAAAAAGCTAGCAACTCCCTGTCCCTGATGGAATAATTCCTCTCCGCTGGTGAAAAGGTCTTAGAGAAGAAGAAGCAAGGATGCTTCTGACCTTGAGCATCCTTTTGGAAGAGGACTGCTCCAGCACCAATGGATGAGGCATCCACCTCCATTACAAACGGCTTATCTACATCGGGGCGATGTAGGATGAGAGTGCTAGCGAAGTGTGACTTAATTGAGAGAAAGGCCTTGGAGACCTCCTCCGACCACAACTTGGGATTTGCTACCTTCTTGGTGGGGGCAACCAAGGGAGCTACCAAAGTTGAGAAGTGGGGAATGAACTGGTGATAGTAATTAATGAACCCCATAAAGCGCTGCACCGCTTTGAGAGAATGGGGTTCCTGCCAGTCAAACACAGCCTGTAGCTTGGCAGGATCCATAGCCAATCCCCGGGCAGAGATGATATAGCCAAGGAAAGGCAAGGACTCCTGCTCAAATACACACTTCTCCAACTTGGCATAGAGGGAGTTAGCCAGTAGGAGGTCGAAGACCTTGCAAACATCTCTCCGGTGGGAGTCTATATCTGGAGAGTAGATGAGAATATCATCCAGATAAACTACGACCGAGGTGGAAAGCATATCCCGGAAGATGTCGTTTACAAAGTCTTGGAAAACAGCTGGGGCATTACAGAGCCCGAAGGGCATCACCAGATATTCATAGTGCCCATCCCTGGTGTTAAAAGCCGTCTTCCATTTGTCCCACTCACAGATGCGAATCAGGTTGTTAGCACCCCACAGATCTAAATTAGTAAATACCCTTGCTCCCCATAGCCTATCAAAATGCTCAGATATCAGGGGTAGTGGGTACTTATTCCTAACAGTGATGGCGTTAAGACTCCTGCAGTCTATGCATGGATGCAGTTCTCTACTCTTCTTCTGTACGAAGAAGAACCCAGCCCCTGCTGGTGACACTGACTTCCTAATGAATCCTCTTGCCAGATTCTCTTGGATATACTGTGACATTGCCTCCATCTCCGGGAGAGACAATGGATAGACTCAACCCCGGGGAGGCTCAGCAGCAGGCAAGAGGTCAATAGGACAGTCATATGGGCGGTGAGGCGGAAGGGTCTCCGCAGCCGTTTTGGAGAACACGTCCGCATAGGGCCAATATTGCTTGAGGAGAGAGGATAAATCTTAGGGTATCTCAGTTGTAACAACCTGAACGCTTTCCCTCTGACATCTACCCCCACAAAATTCACCCCATCCTAAAATTCTGCCTGTGGACCACTCGATGTGAGTAGAGTAATACCGTAGCCAAGGCATCCCTAACAGGATCTCATCAATTCCCTCAGGAATGACGAGCAGAGATATAATCTCCTGATGAGATAACGACAAGGACAGAGTGAAAGGGTGATCTGGTGTGTGTTATCTGTGAGGGCAGTGTCGACCCATTACCCACTCGTACAGTTACTGTTTGAGCTAGCATTACCAGGGGTATTGCATGACGCTGGGCAAAGGCAGAAGACATAAAATTGCCCTCCGCCCCAGAATCCACGCAGAGGTCTACCGAGTGAGTGAATGAGCCTATTGTAATGGTCCCCTTAAAGGACAATTTGGAGGCAAACGTCGACATGTCTAGTGTACCTCCACCTACTACCACTAGACGCTGACGTTTCCTCGACCGCTGTGAAAATCTGGTGGCAAGATGTCCTGACTGCTGGCAAACATGGCAGACCTTGAGTGCACGAGCGGTCTGGGACTTAGATCCCGCTCGTGATACTTCCATGGCCTCATGTGACTCAGGAACCTGGACTGGAGATTCCAAAGGTTTGGCGAAGGTGGGAACCAGCAGAAACCTCTGCCTACACTGGGCCTGCTCTAACCTCCGCTTGTGAAAACGGAGGTCAATATGGGTAGACACAGCTATTAACTCCTCCAGTGTGGTGGGAATCTCCCTTGAGGCCAGAGAATCCTTCACATGGTCAGCCAGCCTCCTCCAAAATATAGGGATAAGGGCTTTATCCGACCACTCCAGCTCAGATGCTAGGGTGCGGAAGTGGACTGCAAAATGGCTGACCAAAGACGAGCCCTGAGTCAATGCCAACAGTTGGAGCGCTGTATCATGGGTGACTTGAGGCCCTAAAAGACCTGTTTCAGAGTGCTCAGGAACAGTGGTGCACTCTGCACCACATAACCGCCACACTCCCACAGCGGCGTAGCCCACTCCAACACCCTGTCCAACAGGAGAGACACAATAAATCCCACCTTTGCCCGCTCTGTGGGAAAGCGTGCAGCCAGGAGCTCGAGGTGTATAGAGCACTGGCTCTCGAAACCCCTACAAGATTTACTATCACCAGAATATTTTTCTGGCAGCGGGAGGCGAGATAGAGTCGGAACAGGGGTGGCCGTATACAAGGTTGCTGCAGCCAAGCTAGCAGCCTGAACGGCAACTGCAGTGACATCCACAGCTGAGGTTGTGCGCTCTAGAGCCGCCAACGCACCCTTCAGCTGCTGGATGTACCATAAGGATTGCTGTTTGTCCGCCATTTACTAGCCAGACCCTGGAGATAGTATTATGTTAGGGTTGGATTAAATAGGTGCATTCACAACCCTGGGTCAACCATGCAGGAGAGGAACCTGCTGCTGGCTAATGGCGGCGCTATATGGCAGTATAAGCGAACTCTGTTAACTCCACAGAGTCGCTAGAAATAAGATACTGTGCCCTGTTAGCGTCATAGGGGAACACAGCTAACTGCTGAGCTGATGCCAGTCAGTGGTCACGCACCCAGAAATACACACAAGCACTCCTCACCGGAGGTGCCGGTATTTTAGGGTCTTATTTCAGCCAGGTCTCTGAACACATACATGCAAACTCCTCACCTGAGGTGCCGGTATTCTAGGGGCTTATTTCAGCTGGGTCCCTGAATACACACATACAGGCGTGACCACAAATAACAAGCTCATGACATGAGGTGATACTAGCGCATGGCCGTGCGGCCATGCAAACCCTTTATAGCTGCAGCAGCTTCAGGACCTTCCTAGGGAACCAATGGAAGATGCTACAGTACCTGAGCAACTTCAGGACCTTCCTAGAGGACCAATGATAGCTGCTGCAGTACCTGAGCATGCGACCCCTGACCTCCAATGAGAAGTCTTACCTTGGGCATGCTCAGTGTGTGCAAGGCAAGACTTAGTCCCAGAAAAGCCTGCTTGCCGCTGACCATTGCAGGCTACATTCGCAGAGCCTGGAAAGGCAGCAGTAACCCTTTGCACAGTATCAGACTGAGCGAGACGCTGGGACTGACGTCTCCACTGAGCAGGCTCCACTGCGGTCGATGTAGAATGGGAGACCGCAGCACACATGGCTCGAGATTCCCCCTGTACAGGGGCGGGAACTCGACTCCTAACACACACACCTTGTTTCTTTTCCATGACTGTTTTGTCAAAGAGCTGCATTTTTGCAAAATGCAACATGTCACTTGGTTCAGCATTTTTTCAGTGTTTTTGCAGTTTTTTTCACCTATTGAAAGCAAAAAAGCAGGTATCGGGTTTTTTTGCATTTTTGTTGTCAAAACCTGATGAAGTTGAATCAGATTATTTTTTATGCACTAAATTTTATCGGAATGCACAAGAGACAAAGTTTTATCAAATTATGACTCCTTTTTCTCCTTGTTGTGGTATTATGATATGAAATTTTTCAGCTAAACGCAATAAATATGCAAATCTGGCATTATTTAGAGATTGTAAGCTTTGGAGATAGTAGAGACAATTAAAAATGAAATTTTGGAGATTAAACATCATAGGCAATAATATAGAGAACACTAAAATTCTACAACATAAATTCAATCCTTTGTTATTTAGTTCAGGATAACACAAAGTTTCAAGATCTTTTTCAATAGCAAGTGCGTTGTGCCATTAATTTATACCCGATTGTTAGTGCCATCACTGGCATCATTAGGATTAAAATGCAAAAAAATATATAAAATATAAGAAAAGCCATAAAATGCATAGTCAATTTGTAAGTGCAATATCATACAGGAGGGATTTCTACAAGTGGACTTAGAAATTGACAAAGGAGAGATCATGTAAAGTGCATTTCTGAATTGGTGATTGCTTTCTGGATGTAAGAGTTAGTCGCGTAGACTAAGTAACAACTATCATTAATATATTACTTATTTGTTACAAAAACTAGAGATTCCAATTTAATAATTTTCATTCTTTGAAATATGTTAAGAGATTGGAATGGCAGGACAGCAAAGCGTAATGTTGACACATTTTCACCTTGCTATAGTAGTATGTTCAGCCCTGTACATGTGCTGTATCCATTCTGCATAAGGATACAAAAATAAGTGTCCTCATTATTAAGCAGTACAGATGAGCAAATCGATTCACAGAGGTGCCTTTATAATGGGTGGTACTATCCCTCCTCTGTGCTCTTTGATATTTACCTTATACTTGGGTTGGCTTATACACGGGTATATAAGCCGGGCACCTAATTTTGCCTCGAAAAACAGGGAAACTTATTGACTCGAGTATAAGCCATGCATGCATTGTCCCTTAATCCCTATTCTGGTATACATGGTTCCTCATCTCCATCCTTGTATGCATTACTCTTTATTCCCATCCTTGTATGCATGGTTCCTTATTCCCATCCTTGTATGCATGGCCCCTTATTCCCATCCTTGTATGCATGGCTCCTTATTCCCATCCGTATATGCATGGCTCCTTATTCCCATCCGTGTATGTATGGCTCTTTATTCCCACCCTTGTCTGCATGGTTCCTCATCCCTATCCTTGTATGCCCCTAAGAGCAAAGCTTAAAAAAATACTACTTACCTTCCCTTCGTGCCCTCACACGATCCGGTTCCGGTGCCAGCAGCTCCTGCGGCCAAGCAATCACATGTGCCTGCTCAGTAAGGTAATTAATATTCACCTCTCTCCACACCTATGTGAGTGGAAAGAGGTGAATATTTATTGTCTTTTTCAGTGGGCACCTGTGATAGTGTGGCATCTGCTTTTAAGCTGGCGGCTGTGGCTGACATTGTGTGCGCTATAAGAGAAATGAATGTTCACTGCAAGTGCAGTGAATATTCATTTCTCTTTAGCAGCGGGCACAGACTTTAGCTGCAGAAGCTGGCTTCTGCCTCCAGAGTCCTGTCACCTGCTGCTCTGCCGCTCCCCCTCCCCTGCCGTCATCTGGGACAGCGACTTGTTTATAAGTCGAGGGGGGCATTTTCAACACACAAAAATGTGCTGACAAACTCAGCTTATACCCAAGTAAATACGGTAACTCGGTAAAAAGGGATGTCCCAACTGGGACACTTATGTAACATTGATTTAGTTAAATGTGTGATAGATATGGTTTTTGCTCTTGAAACTTGCAGCTATCATGTAAACGAGACCAAAGCACATACTCTTATGGAATAAGAAGGTGGCCATGCTATATGCATTCTTATATGCAATAAATGTCCAAGATTGGACAACCACTGTAAGTGCTTATGCAGATGAGATCATTTTCGATCCTAGTGTGATTCGACAAAACATGCGATCTCATACAGACCAATCCAATATTGTTTTAAGGGGCGAACAAATGTCAGAATTTTTGGCTCAGCCCTAGGAAAAAAATTGTTGCATACCCAAATTTGATCAAATTCAGCCAGGGGTCTTTTTTAATGTATTGTTCCTCATAATGTACCTCAAGAAATACTACCTCTCTTGTCACCTTGAACATCCAATGCCTATACAATATGTTCTCCAGCTGTGAAAGTTTGACCTTGAATACCAAGAATATCACCCTGTGCATAGTAATACACTGTGTGCAGAATTATTAGGCAAGTTGTATTTTAGAGGATTATTTTATATTATTGATCAACAACTATCTCAATCAACTCAAAAGACTTTTTAGATTTGGCTCTCTTAGGAGGATATCTGTTTGTGCAGGTAACTGTTACTGTGCAGAATTATTAGGCAACTTAATAAAACCAAATATATTCCCATCTCACTTGTTTATTTTCACCAGGTAAACCAATATAACTGCACAAAATTCAGAAATAAACATTTCTGATAGGCAAAAACAAAACCCCCCAAAATTAGTGACCAATATACTGTAGCTATCTTTCTTTATGATGACACTCAACAGCCTTCAATCCATAGATTCTGTCAGTTGCTTGATCTGTTTACAATCAACATTGTGTTCAGCAGCCACCACAACCTCCCAGACACTGTTTTCTCTCCCTGTAGATCTCACATTTTATGAGGGACCACAGGTTCTCTATGGGGTTCAGATCAGGTGAACAAGGGGGCCATGTCATTATTTTTTCTTCTTTGATACCTTTACTGGCCAGCCACGTTGTGGAGTAGTTGGAGGCATGTGATGGAGCATTGTCCTGCATGAAAATCATGTTTTTATTGAATGATACTGACTTCTTCCTGTACCACTGCTTGAAGAAGTTGTCTTCCAGACACTGGCAGTAGGTCTGGGAGTTGAACTTCACTCCATCCTCAACCCGAAAATGTCCCACAAGTTCATCTTTGATGATACCAGCCCATACCAGTACCCCACCTCCACTTTGCTGGCGTCTGAGTCAGAGTGGAGCTCTCTGCCCTTTACTGATCCAGCCTTTGGCCCATCCATCTGGCCCATCAAGAGTCACTCTCATTTCATCAGTCCATAAAACCTTTAAAAGTCAGTCTTAAGATATTTCTTGGCCCAGTCTTGACGTTTTATCTTATGTTTCTTGTTCAAAGGTGGTAATTTTTCAGCTTTCCTTACCTTGGCCATGTCCCTGAGCATCGCACATTTTGTGCTTTTTGTTACTCCAGTAATGTTGCATCTCTGAAATATGGCAAAACTGGTGGCAAATGGCATCTTGGCAGCTTCACGTTTGATTTTCCTCAATTCATGGGCAGTTATTTTGCGCCTTTTTTTCCCAACACGCTTCTTGCGACCCTGTTGGCTATTTGCCATGAAACGCTTGATTGTTTGGTGATCGCGCTTCAAAGGCTTGGCAATTTCAAGACTGCTGCATCCCTCTGCAAGACATCTCACAATTTTGGACTTTTCAGAGCCAGTCAAATCTCTCTTCTGACCCATTTTGCCAAAGGAAAGGAAGTTGCCTAATAATTAAGCACACCTTCTATAGGGTTTTGATGTCATTAGACAACACCCCTCCTCATTACAGAGATGCACATCACCTAATTTACTTAATTGGTAGTTGGCTCTCAAGCCTGAACAACTTGGAGTAGGACAACATGTACTGTACAAAAGCATCATGTGATCAAAATACAACTTGCCTAATAATTCTGCACACAGTGTACATTTTGCACAAATAATTATATACTTCAGATTTTTAAATCTGGTCCACAGGTCGATTTCTATTCAGAAAATGGATGCGTAGATGACATTTTAAACATCTCACCAACTTTTTAGATGGTACTGATGCTGCAGATTTGCAAAGCAGGGCCCCTCAAAAAAAGTCCACTTTGTGGATTTACCCTTAAATGGGATTGCTTGATAGTATAATATTGTTTTTCATTTTTAGGTGAGGATTGATTAAATATAATATAATAAATCAAATCCTACTCTCCAATCATTATTTTCACAGATACGTAGCATGTGCAATTATAGACAGCTATGGTGCTGTGACTTTCACATGGGGTAGACACTGCTTTTTGCGCCAGAAGGGACTTCTGTAGCGGCTTGCACTGGAAGTTGAACATGCCTCTGTTTATTATTTTTAATGATTTCATGCCTAAAAAAAGGAAACAAATGACTCACCACCTTGTTATCCTTTGTTACCACTAACACCATTTAATGAATTCAGTCCTACTGTTTAATTTGTTTTGTTTTTTTCAAGTGCACTAGGATCTCTTTTTTGCCTTTCCGAAAGACTAGAAATTTTGGATGTAATTATGTATGTAGAAAAAACATCTGGATGCTTTAAGTACAAATTTAATGAGGCAGCTTGCATTTCTAACAATACCTAATCTCTGATGATTAATTAATTATGCTTGCAAAGAATATTGCTATTGTTAATTATCTAGCAATATCATTGCTTTCATACTTGGGTGGTTATATAATTTTACTGTTGCTCTTTGGATTATAAGCACTGCTTAAATATGTTCCCAATGCTCTGCCACAGATGAATACAAAAAACGTGATTGCTCTGCATACTTTTCAGACTAGAGACACGGCAGTCCCCAAATACAAATAGTTTTTTTGGGTTTTCTTTTTTAAAATTTGCAAAACGATTTGACAGCTTGCCAAAGAAAACATAATATCAAAAAAGCTTTTACTTACATAACATTTGTGCAGACTCCACACTTTTCTATCCTAATTTTAGAAATTCATGTCCCAATTTTTGGAGAAAACTTGAAAAAATGTTTAAGATTTTTATCAGTTACATCATAGAGTCATGTTACATACATTGTTTTAAGGAACTATTCACTCCAAAAAATGAAGTATTCCATGTACAGTGCTCAACATAGACAACTCTCTGGGTTATTTGAGGACTGGTTTATTTTTTAAACTGATAGCTCCTTCTTTGGAATTTGTGCAGCTTGCACCAATCGTGACTGCTTAAAGGGGTGTTCTCATTTCCAAAATCACTCCAATATGTACTAGCTGTAATAACTTTAATATTAGAAAATACCTACAAGTAGAAATGTAGTACCATTTTTCTAAATCACTATATCTCTATCCTCATACGCAGGCATTGCAGGTCCTTAAGTTAAGTTTAATTTTAATTTGTTTATAAAATTATATTAAATTAAAAAGCAATTTTCACACTGGCTATTAGTCCTAATTTAGAACTTCTACTTCCTGCTCTTCACATTAATATTAGCTGCAATAGATTGAACTCAGACCTTTTTTTATAACTTTAAAAATGAGCAGATCAATTTGTGAATTATCAACTTTGAGTTGAATTTCTTGAAGTCTTTAGGTCCCTGCAAATTTAAACACTGTGTGATTTGATTTGGGAGGATCACCCAAGAATAAAACATGCCTGGCACCACTTCACACAATACTGAAGAGTTAGAGAGTGGGCTAATGGAGTCAGGCAGTGCTACAAAGGATTTCCCAAAAATGCCTTAAAGCTTTCGCATGAGATGATGTAGCAAAGCCAATAATGAGGTTATCATAGCCAGTATAAAAGATGGTGGATGGCCAAGTAAAGATATTTTATGCTTGTACTGTATAGGGATAGGAGCTCAAAGCGCAGAGTATTGGGATAGAGCAATTGGGATAGAGCAATTGGGATAGTATTGGGATAGAGCAGGCCCAATCTAATTGTAATGTAATGCTTCAGCACTGAATCACACTGAAAATTGGAGCAGCAGTCTCAGCCTGTGAATAATAATCTAAAGATTCATGTCATATATAAGGATCTGCTGTAAAGTAACTCA
Source organism: Ranitomeya variabilis (assembly GCF_051348905.1). NCBI lineage: Eukaryota > Metazoa > Chordata > Amphibia > Anura > Dendrobatidae > Ranitomeya > Ranitomeya variabilis. The sequence continues at coordinate 528,172,495 of NC_135237.1, read as the reverse complement.
GTGCAACTTTCAATTGGTTGATGCACTGCAGTAACATCATCTTAATAGCATTTTTATTTTTATTCTTCACACACTAACAAAAGTGAGAAATAGTAAGTTCTCTTTCTCTCACTTCTCTCTCTCCCTCTTTCTCTCCTCTCCTTTTTTCCCCAGACAATTATTGGATTTTCAGTGATGCCATTTGCTGCTAGGTTATTCAATGCAAATTAAATTTTGGGGGATGACTAGGGGAATTGGCGGAATTCAAATTTCAAAACATCTGGTCATCTCTATAAAGAATTGCTTTTAACTTCTAATCTGATCGAAACTGTGACTTCACACATTGTGAATGGTGTATCATGTTATCTACTTTACATAATTTCATTGTAATCCTGTTTACGATGAAAATGAGGCTTGAAAAAATCATCAACACAGAACAGGAAGTGTGAGTCAAGCATAAGACCTAGAGGCCAGTAAGATTTTTTTTCTTGTTATTTTTTTTTATATAAAAACTGTATTTAAACAATATGTAGATTTCTAATAAAATATTCCCCTTTCAGGAAAAGAGAGTACAAGAATTTTTGCTGTTAATTTAGAAAATAGCTGTTATATTATCCTTATGACTATATAATACACTATTGTCAAAATTTGCATTTTTTTAAAGTCACTTTTCTGGTTCTTCTTGGTTTTTGTAGCTGTTTTTTGCTCCAAATACTTAAAATTTCACATGTGTTTCAACAATTTCAACAATTTCAACATGTATAGGTTCTGTTTTATTTAAGTGGTGAAAAAAAAATCCAAAGTTTGAAAAAAAAAAAGCTCCATTTTCCGAGACCCATAGCTTCCCTATTTTTCAGGATCTGGGGCTGGGTTAGGGCTTATTTTTTACACTCCAATCTAATATTTTTATTCATATCATTTTGGTGTAGACACGTTTTGATCACCTGTTATTGCATTTCATTGCAGGGTTGATATAACCATAAAAAAGTAATTGAGGCATTTTGTGTGTACTCTGTTTACCGATCAGATTAATTCTTTTTATATTTTCATAGATCAGGTGTTTCTGAATGTGGCTATACCAAATACATGTTTTTTTTGTATTTTTTTTAGTAGGGTGAATGGGGAGTGATTTAAACCTTAATATTTTTTTTAAAAAATAATATTTTTAAAAACATTTTTTTCGTTTTCACTTGCTTCAATAGTCACCATGGAAGACTAGGAGATTCAATCATAACATTGCCTGTGTTATACATTTAGCCCTGCTATGTGTAGCTAAAATGATCATCTGCTATGAATGCTGGCTGCTGATACGATTGGTCAATCATAACCACAGGGGTCTCTTCTGCAGACTCCAGGTATCCATGCCAACCCATCAGCAACCCGCGGTCATGTGACATTGGCGCCAATGGGCGTGGTTCCTGCAAGAGCATGTTAAATGCTGCTGTCAGATATTGACAGTGGCATTTAACATGTTAACCGATATGAGTGGATCACGATTCCACCCGCAGCTGTTAAGGGAAAATGTCAGCTGATGAAATCAGCCAACATGTGCCAGAAAACATGAGGGCTCAGCGCCGAGCTCACATGGGTTGTGAGGACACAACTTTTGTCTGGGTTAAATACCAAAAGCTTTTGTTTTGGAAAGAAAAATAAGTTTTCTAAGGGATCTCTTTTGGTTTCTTTTTGTGTTATGCATGATTATGTCACCCACTCTTGTTAGTGTTATTGCTTTTCATAATCCTCTTTATCTTTGGCTATTCAAAAGTAAGTAAAAAAAATCTGAGGAAAAAGTACCATGTGTAACTGAGACCAAATGAAAGAAAAACTATTGAACACCAATAGCACACACAAAAAGTATAATAGAATGAAAATTCGAACTTTTCTTTACGATCTTCAGCTGTTAATTGCAGCTGGATATTAAAGGAAATGAAATTCGAAATGACACTTGCTGGCTGGCTCCAATAAATTGAATCTCATCATTATCATAAAGTGAATTTTATCTCTTTGCTGCATAAGTCAGTGGAAATGCTCACTCCCCAGCACACTATGCAAATAATTAAGACATCTATAATATTGAAACAGATATACTGTAAAGTGTCTGGGGGAAAAATATCCAATGGAAGAGAGCAGTATTGATATTTATTATTGCTGAATATTTTACGAATTTTGCAGAGAACCATGGCATAGGAAAATAAAGGACCTTTGCTAAGTCACCAGCTGAACATTGCATAATTCATAATGTATCACTGGATGCATGCAATATAATTATTATAATACCAATTTTCCATAAATGGGTGTACGAGTCCTTATTTTGGGATTTTAGCCCAACTTTTGTAAATTAATGTCAGAAAAATTGCTACTTCTACATGTGCATTTTGGGATGTAATCGACACTCATTATTACACAAGAAATGTTCTAAGTATTTGATCCCCTACTGATTTTGTAAGTTTGTCCACTGACAAAGACATGAACAGTCTATGATTTTAAGGGTAGGTTAATTTCAACATTGAGAGATAGAATATCAAAAATAAAATCCAGAAAATCACATTGAATAAATTATATAAATGTATTTTCATTTTGCAGTGAGAAATAAGTATTTGATCCCCTACCAACCATTAGGAGTTCTGGTTCCTACAGACCAGGTAAACGCTCCTAATCAACTCGTTACCTGCATTAAAAACAGCCATCTTACATAGTCACCTTTATAAAAGACTCCTGTCCACAGACTCAATTAGGCAGTCAGACTCTAACCTCTACAACATGGGCAAGACCAAAGAGCTTTATAAGGATATTGGGGCAAGATCATAGACCTGCACTAAGCTGGAATTGGCTACAAAACCATAAGTAAGATGCTGGGTTAGGAGACAACTGTTGGTGCAATAGTAAGAAAATGGAAGAAAGACAAAATGACTGTTAATCAGCATCAGTCTGGGGCAACATGAAAAATCTCACCTCACGGGGTATCCTTGATTATGAGGAAAGTGAGAGATCAGCCTAAAACTACATGGGGGAAATTTTAATGATCTCAAGGCAGCTAGGAGCACAGTCACAAAGAAAACCATTGGTAACACATTACACCGTAAAGGTTTAAAATCCTGCAGTGCCCACAAGGACCCCCTGCTCATGAAGGCACATGTGCAGGCCGGTCTCAAGTTTGCCAATGAACACCTTGATTATTCTGTGAGTGATTGGGAGATGGTGCTGTGGTCAGATGAGACAAACATTGAGGTCTTTGGCATTATCTCAACTTGCGTATTTGGAGGAAGAGAAATGCTGCCTATGACGCAAAGAACACAGTCCCCACTGTTGAGCAAGGAGGTGGAAACATTATGTTTAGGGGTGTTTCTCTGCTAAGGGCACAGGACCACTTCACTGCATCAATGAGAGAATGGATGGAGCCATGTACCTTAAAATCTTGAGTGACTACCTCCTTCTTTCCGCCAGGACATTAAAAATTGGTAGTGGCTGGTTCTTCCAGCAACACAATGACCCAAAACATAGAGCAAAGGCAGCAAAGGAGAGGCTCAAAATGAAGCACATTAAGGTCATGGAGTGGCCTAGCCAGTCTCCAGACCTTAATCCCATAGAAAACTTACGAAGGGAGTTGAAGCTCCGAGTTGCCAAGCAACAGCCTCAAAATCTTCATGATTTACAGATGATCTGCAAAGAGGAGTGGACCAAAATTCCTCTTGACATGTGCACAAACCTCATCATCAAATACAAAAAAGTCTGACTGCTGTGCTTTCCAACAAGGGTTTTGCAACCCAGTATTGTCTTGTTTGCCAGAGGGATCAAATACTTATTTCTCCCTGCAAAATGCAAATAAATTTATATCATTTATACAATGTGATTTTCTGGATTTTATTTTTTATATTCTATCTCTCAATGTTAAAATTAACCTACTCTTAAAATTATAGATGGTTCATGTCTTTGTCAGTGGACAAACTTACAAAATCAGCAAAGGATCAAATACTTATTTCCACCACTGTGCTTCCTGAATAATGAGGCAATTTTCAGTGGCAGCTTGGCTTCAACATATGTTCTGATATCACAATATCATAACATTTTTCATGCCACAAAGTCACATGGGGCATAACATGCCATGATGGCACAATGTTATAATGTGCAACAATACCTAGTCAGTGCCATGTGTGCCTGCAAAGATTGTAAAGAGGACTGCCGTTAAAGCAAAGTAGGTGCCTTAGAAAGACAGTGGAAAATCTATGGAGAGCTGTGGCCTCAGAGACAGATGAGGGGTTACGTAAGTGAAAAAAGTTAACATTTTGTTATTCCTTTATGGGAGTCAATCTATTTACTATTAGAGATTAGTAGATTGATCTGTGGAAGATTGTATTCAAGTCGAATTTCCTGTAATTCTCAGAGCCACTTGAATTCAATTACTCTGCGATTGAGTAAGTGAGTATCGGGAAAAAAAAGATATATACCCGGATCCATTTCACACATACTACATACTGCACACTCAATGAACAGCATCACGCACAGCAGCTTGGGATTCTCCATAATTCCCTGCCATAGAGATCAGCTTTTTCCCCACTAGTAAGATACCTCTTGTTCTCCTCTTGCCTCCTGAAGACAGAATCAACTCTGTAAAACTCAAATATTTATTGCTTAGACAAGAAGAACTATTATAAAAACTGTAGGGAAACAGAGTGCATCAAATTAAAGGGTAATATCTTTGCAAACAGATACAGTAGATCCAGATAATATGCTCTCCTGAGTGAGTTGAGAAGGCATATCTCTTATGAAAGCTCAATATCAATTGTTTCTGCCCCAAGGCTCGGGATGAATTCCACCAGGTGCTTGGCAAGAAGAGACCATTCTCAGTTTTAGGCTGCTTTACCTAAATAAAGCTCCTTGATCCAGCGATATAGATAAGCATTTTTTCCACAATGCGTTTTGACACAATATACAGATACAGTTGGTTTTTACACATGAAAAATATGCCAATAAGATGTTGAAAAATGTCATTAAATAAACACCACTTATCTAAATCACTAGACCAAGGATCTTTATGTTGGTAGCAAAGCCTAAAACCATGATTTGACTTTTCCTGCCAAGATGGACAGTGAGGTTTCATGAGACACAGCCCTCTATCCTCTAGGGCCGTGTTCCCCAAGTTCGGTCCTCAAGAGCCACCAACAGGTCATGTTTTCAAGATTTCCTTAGTATTGCTCAGGTGAGAATTCCATCATCTAGACAGGCAACAATTTCATCACCTGGGCAATACTAAGGAAATGCTGAAAACACGACCTGTTGGTGGCTCCTGAGGACCGGAGTTGGGGAACACTGCTCTAGGGAGAGGGGAGAGGAGGATGAATGAGCAAAAGATCAAGAAAAGACAAAAGGAGACAGAAAGATTGTGCTGAGATTTTTCCTCACTCCTTAGCTAGAGTCACATGCAGACAGCTCAGGACTGCTGTACAAATTCTTCTGCTTGGCTCTGGGTGCTGAAAAATCAATGAAGAGCAGGAATCAGTAATGTCTGATTGTGCTGTTCTCTTTATGGCAGACATCATATCATCTAATCTCTTCCTACCAGATCAAAGTAATTTGAAAATTAGAGACTGAGAGGACACAAATCATATAACAGCCAGAAATATTGTTCTCACACAGGACATTAAACTTTAATTGGAAGTGCGGTTACCCTGTGACCATGTGGCGCATTAGCCAGCTTTGACCTTTATGCCAAACCATTTCTTTTTGCTTTCCTACACTCAGGTTCCTTGAAGGACAAGTCAAATGAAGTATTATTTTTTTTCAAGATGGGTTGTGTTTGTCAGTGGCAGGCATCATTTTGTGGTACATATAACTTTTTAACAAACTTTTTAAAATTATTTATGGGAAGGAATATAAACAAAACAAATGTATTGCCATAGACATTTTGCAATTTTAAATCTGTGGTGTTCACCATGCTGCACAGTAAAGTCATAACTTTATTCTTTGAGTCAGTATAAATATGACAATTACTGTATTTTATTTTATGGCTTTGGCTCGATTTCGAGCCATGGTAACTTTATGGATGAACGCACTGTAGCCAATATGGCAATATTAAATTTGAACAGTTTTAATTATTTTTTTATTACCATGGTACAGCTAATACACTTTTTGAAATAAAATCATTTTGATTGAGTCACCATATTTTGAGAGCCATAAGTTTCATCAATTTTTCTCAGCGGAGCTATATCTGGTATGTTGTGGTACATGTTACTTTTTCATCACTTTTTATTAACTCTTTGAAAGGCAAAAAGAACAAAGGACAGCTATTTTACTATTTATTTATTGTTAAACACCAACCTCCATTTAATAAATTTGTCACAAGATCTTTATTCTGTGATTGGCAATAACAAATTTATATTGTTTTTTAATGTTTTGCTACTTTTGATAAACAAAATGACTTTCTTAAAAATGTTTTTTCTTTGGTCATCATATTCCTGCACACACAACTTTTTACCTTTCCGCACAAGGAACTGGATGACATCTTTTTTTCTTCTTCTTATTTATTTATATAGCACCATTGATTCCATGGTGCTGTAAATATTGGACAAGCTATAATTTAACTGAGACCATTTTTGGTACAGATAACTTTTTATGTAGTTCGGCTACCAGTATATTTGACACGTTAACTTTATTCTGAAGGTCAATATGAATATGGTGATACTCTCTATATACATTTTTTACATTGTACTACTTTTTCACAAGAAAAAAAAATCACTTTAAAAAAAAAAATAATTTTTTGGTCTTAATTTTAAGAGCCCTAACTTAATATCCCTTCACCTAAATCATCACTTTCCACTGTCTCTCACGAGCAGGTCACATGCTCCTGGAAGATTAGGGGTTAGAAAATCACTATTGTGAATCGCAGATCTTCCATTTAGGCAGTGTGTTTGTTTTTCATATTAAATGGATTCTGTTTCCTTTGATGCTGAAGAGGTTAACGTCCCTTTCTATGCTGGTTAGAAACTTGCAGCTCCATCTCATAGCTGTTACTGACCTGGCCATTTCCTCTCCCTATAAAAGTTGGCCAGCTTTCTCCTCCTTGCATTTGAAAGCCGGTATGATAGCCCTTTAAGGCCTGCACTGTTCTCCCCACAGATACAAGCAGCACAGTATGATTTAACCAGAACCCACTGCACAGTTTGATGGCTCAAAAACAATAGGAGACCCACATAACACCATCAAAATATGACAACTCCACAGTTCCCCACTCACACAGTATGATGCCACCACACTGTTTGAAGATACACCTTATATCCTAAACAGTATGATGGTCTCTATGGTTCTTTTACAGCACAAAAAAACAATATGATAATTTCACAGCCCTCTAAATAGTATGATGTTGTTACAGCTCTCAAATAATGTGTTGACCCAACACAGTATGGCATGCAGGTGTATGCATACACTATGTGACCAATATACAAACATTTAAATACATGATATGTCAGCACACTGTGACTAATGAATACGTGATATTCTGCTCAAAAAAGCCCATAATACACATTGAAGGAAATCTGACTTCTGCCTTAGGCCCCTAAACCAAGGTTACGGCTGACTCTTGCAAATTTTTCACGTGCAGTCATTCTTCCCTGGGAACGTGCAAAAAAGACATGTGTATGTACCCTGACTTCATTGGCACATATCCAGGGAGTAGAGATGGGCAGACATCTAGATGTTCGGGTTTGGCCAAACAGTTAAAAAAAGTTTGGTTTCAGGTACCAGGACAGTACCCGGACCCAAACTCAAACCTGGACCCCATACACTTGATTGGGGGGCTCGAACATCTAGTGTTTTCCATTATAGGATTAGTAATGTATAGGTGTCTTATAGAGGCCTCTCCAATACTTATCTGTCGGCTTCATGTCACAGGACATTACAAAGGTGACATCAACCCAAAAAATATGAACTCCAAATATGATACAGTGCAAGTGGGACGTGCCAGGCAAAGGGACAGAATTGGTACATATAATGAATGTGCCTTCTCTGTGTGGCTGTGGGCTGCTATTTTTAGGCTGGGGTCAATATCCCAGGCCCTTTACCAGCCTCAGAATACCAACCCCCAACTGCCTGCTTTAGCAGGCTGGTTGTCAAAAATGGTGGGATATTAAATAATTAAAAAGACAGCGTGGGGAGCCCTCTATTCTTGATAACAAGCCTTGCTTACAGCTGAGGGTTGCAGTCCTTAACTTTGAGTTTTGCCTGGCTGGTTATAAAAAATACAGGGGAAACCATTTTATTTATTTATCTAGTTACAGCCCAGGCGCCTGCTGATGAATACTACCATCAGCTGCTTCCTGCTCTCTTTGTTATTAGCGGCAGCAGGCATCGGTTGATGGGAGCAGTAGTACCATCAGCTGACACCAATGACCGGAGGTAAACTTTATACCTCTGATCTGCAGGGTTCACACTGTCATTTGACGGCATGGGAACTGTGGCTGCCTGATCGGTGGTGATCATTTTACCACTGATAATAAGCGGTGTTTGCCACTTTGTCATACACATGAAAGGGTGACAAGCACCTGGAGTTTGGGGGGGCCGAACTCGAACAATAGCTCAGATTTCCTTGCAAACAGTAGGTATTTGGTATGGATGCTGAACTTTACTTTTTAGGCTTGCCCATCTCTACCAGGGAGGCAACAGTGACACTGGACTTGACCAGCGCAAAGTTTGCAAAGATCTGGCAATAACGTTGCTTTTGAAATTCATGTCACCCACGCCCACCTAGAGCCATAGAAGTGTTGGACTCAAAACAGCTGTCGCCCTGTCTCTCTCTCCCCACACTCCTTTGCTTACCTGCATATCCTGTCCACGTCCCGAAGGATGGAATAAAGAACTTAATTTTAATTGACTTGGTGAGTGCAGCTATTTCTATTCTATTACTAGTTGTTCTTTTCAAATCTTTTAAGCTGTGCACCAAAAAAAAGTCGCTACGCCGCTAATCTCTAGAATCTGATCACATCACATATACAAATTCCAAAGTTACTGGTGCTGTCATACTTACTTTGCCTCCCTGATTAATTAGTTACCCACTGAATTACATAGCTCCAGGACAGGGGTAACCCCTTTTCAGTCCTTATATTTACCCCTTGTATAATAATAATAACTATACTCACCTCCATGGCAAAGAGCAGCTCCTGCAGCATTGACACTGGCTCTTCTGGGGATTGTGTAATGTTGTGTCACACAATACTTGAGGCCAATCAGCACTGGCTTCACTCACCTCACCTTTAGACAAATTCAGACATCCAGATTATGTTAAAGCTGTAGCTGCACTATTGAAAGTGTAGAAAAAGAGTGCAATACAGTCATGGTGGCAGTTTAGGGCAGCTGACAGGTTTCCTTTAATGTTACAGTCAATGCACCTTATAGAGGTGGTCCGAAGCTAATAACAATTTTCATCCTAAATTACTAGCTATTGCAATAGTGCAATGGCTTTTCTAATATGCTTTAATTAAAAAGCAATTATCATTTCCTCTTATCTAACTGCTTTAGTTATTTTTTTACCTATGTCCTTTTTGATGATGTTTCATTTGAGTATACCAGCATGCAACAGGGATTCTCAAACAAGTAATCAACAGGTGGTAGAGGCTGCAGTCAGTGCCTTGGCCTCCATCTCCACACTGAAACTAAGTGTCGCAGTTGATTGTGACGTCCATTTCAGGGGCTGGGCTAATTCCTGCTCCAATAAGCCTGCTTTGTTTGCTAATTTCAACATATGCTCAGTAGGACCTTGCCAATGTGTAGTATTCTTCTCAGTGCACATTAACAGTGCGCAACATTGCCAACTCTATTGAGAAGTGACAAACTGGAAAGAGAGTTCACTGGTAGCGCACATTGAAAGGAGAGAATGGGGAAAGCAGAGTCAGCCTTTCCTAGCTTCACAGCAGTCAGTATTCTGTAATTGTAGGATATATATCTTGAATGATCCACAAAAATCGAACATATATCACATTCACCACGCGTCAAGTGGACCTGTGTGCTCTGAATTTGACTCCCTGTCCGATCCGACCCTGATTGTCCTCGATGATATCTGCATCCTGGGGATAGAGATAAAAACTAATTTGTTCAGACTGGCCTACCGCCTCAATGCATTAACCTAACTATCCTTGTGTGGCCTATTAAAAAAAAAAAAAAAAAAAACATAATCAGGTTCCTTGCATCGTGTTCTCATACACTCTATGCAGTTAATAGCCCTCTGTGTCTGTACTGCTACATACTTAGGCTGTTAACTGGTTCATGCAGCATTGCATGAACACCCGAGCCTTACACTATGGCTGGTCCAAATAACTAAAGCAATTGTTACCATCCACCTCTCGTGTCTCCCCTTTTCCTCATAGTTTGTAAGCTTGCGAGCAGGGCCCTCATTCCTCCTGGTATCTGTTTTGAACTGTGATTTCTGTTATGCTGCAATGTCTATTGTCTGTACAAGTCCCCTCTATAAGTTGTAAAGCGCTGCGGAATATGTTGGCGCTATATAAATAAAAATTATTATTATTATTTGAAATCAAAATGTCCATTGAGAAGAGGGTAGATCTGACCAGCCCTGAGCCCCCTCCCCAGCACACATGCTCTATAGTGGTCTGCCTCTATGGGTGCTATGCCCCTGGCTTAAAGGCGTTGTCTCATATTCATTAAATTTGTCAAATTGCAAAGTGCTTGTAGGTACAATCAAATGTGCAGTTTACTTCTTATTAAAAATTCTCTCTATTCTCAAAAATGAAGGATATATACAGCTCATTGTCCACAGTACCACTGATCCTGCAGGCTCAGAGTGTCTGGTTACTTAGGCAGGAGGCATGTGACACTTGCAGTCTCTATGCTTTAGAGCCTTTATGTGCTGCTCTGAAGCTGGTGCCCCTGCATCTCACCTCCACTAGCAGCCAGAAGATGACTCAGTTTGGACCAGCAGTGCGACTATACTGCTGGTCCAAACTGTTAATCCTTGAGAGCACACCGCTCCAGGAAGCAAGAAGCCGGGAGGCAAAAGAACGGTGTGCCCCTGGAGAAAAAAAAATGAGACAAAATAATTGTATCATTAAAAGGAATCATCTGATTCTTATAAGACAAGGTATTTCTGTATATTTTGCTCCTATACTTCATATGTACTCCTGGCTCAGCTTTACGTTTAAATCCATAGATAATTCTTTATCCCTAAACTGACAATCCATATCACCGAAATTCAGCAGATTTAACTAAGCTAGGTTTTGCCAATTTAAGGAGGGTTTTTTTAATATACCTGCATTAAACAAACTTGTGTAAATGTGACTAATACTAAAGCATGGCATTGATGTCATTTATTGCCGAAAGCACAGCATAAAGAAAAAGTTCAGCTAGCACATCATAAATGTCTCCGTGTTTCTGATGTTCTACATATTTTCCCTTAGCAATCAAAATCGACTCAGACTGAGGTTCTATACCCAATTTTTAAGCGCAAGGTCATAAAATTTAAGTATTTTGGCATATTATTTGGTGGTGTACAAGTAACACACATTGAAATGTACATACAAAAACAAAATAAGATGATGGCTAAAAAGCCATGGCCAGCTCACCGATCCTTGCAGGCGCACGGAGCTTCGTCTCGGATCCAGACGAGGGATAATTACAAAGTAGAAACAGAAGGTGCTCCAGCTCCAATAAAAGAGATTCTTTATTAATGGTTAAAATCCAGTGACATAATAGATCCTTGCAAGGATCTATTATGTCACTGGATTTTAACCATTAATAAAGAATCTCTTTTATTGGAGCTGGAGCACCTTCTGTTTCTACTTTGTAATTGAAATCTACAGTATGCAAGCTATGATATGGTGCAGATTTCTAGCACAATTTCTAGCATATCTGATGGCCACTCGCTCTTGGCCAATTCCCTGAGTATACTCGCTCATCACTATTTAGAGTCTGTTTTATGCAAGTAGACATCAAAATAAGGTAACTAACCCCAATACCATATTTTCCACATTACAAGCTCAGCATTAAAATAAAAACAAAATAAAAAAGCTCCAATTTTTTTGACCCTTACATAAATTTTTGCATAAATAAGACATTTTCTGAAGCAAAACCTGTGAGCCTGACCTAATTCTTTAGTCTTTGTACCATTCATCACTCACTTTATGCGCTTGTCTTTTACTGCTTACCTACAATTATCATCTCACCTATTATGATTCTATTCGTTTTTTATTACGGACCTTTGGGTCATTTCTCCCACAGAGCAATACATTAACGCCATTCTCCTGCATTTATTCTTTAAGCCTCAGCAAAAATGTGTCAGTTATGTAAGTAACCTACTAGACATATGGCACATGTAGTAAAAGAATACTTGCTTAGACTGTTGATTTAGTTTTATAACTCCTTTAGCTAATTGTATTTTATTACACTGCTTGCACTCAGAATGAATAGCGTATTAGGCGACTCGTGGGGATAATATACAACAAATAAAAAGGCAATTCCCATTCATAACAACCCAACGTTACTGCACTGGGAGCCAACTACTGGCAGGATCCAGGAATAAGAGGCCAAGCAGGTTATCAATTTTGAATAGAACATCTGTAGGATTTGACAGTTTAAAATCTCTTTTTTGATACTTTTGCAACTTTTAATTTGTTTTGAAACTAAATGTGGCCATAAAAAGTGAGATTTACATAAAAATCGTTTATAACCCTACAATAAATGAATTACATTAAGGTACATAGTAGAATCGTGAAATAATATTCCATATGTCAAAATAAGAATGTTTTCCTAATAACTTGGTTCTGGGATATCGGCTCTCACAGAAGAGTCTCAGCTGTATATAGAGATGTATTTAAAGGCAATGATCCACGGGAAAAAAGTACGAAAGTAGATCATATCGGTCAAACCAGCGTCTCCTCTAAAAGGAAGTAAAACCCATATTTAGCCAACATTGTTTTGGGGCTTTCGCTCAACATCAGGACAGAGCTCCATACTTGTTGACCAAAGAAGATTAATTTGATGCAGTTCATTGTGAATATTGACACTCATCGCTTTTAAATAAGTATCCAAACACATTTGAGACTCTTAAAGGAGGGTCAGTATTCATCTCAGCTTCTAAGGTATCTCATTCAGCGAACCTGATCTATACTCATTGACTTGACTGGTTTATTTTTATTTTTGCCCTCAATCATCTGTTCAAAAAATTCATACTCTGCTTTGACCCCAAAGTATGAAAAAGGAATGGGCTGTAAAGCAATTAAAAATTGAAAAATATCATATTCACCTTGCTCTTCACTTGTCCAATGCTGGGCTCCAAAGGCATCCATTCTGGCGCTGGTCTGCCCTTCACTTTTTGCTGGTCCTTTTAGCACCTCCTAGACTCTGATGCATCTTCTGGATTGGCAGCATATCAAAGCAGATGCGTTATGAGTATTATCAGAGACAGGAGAAAGGTTAGGTGAGTATGATGTTATATTTTTTAACCCCTTCATGGCTCATATGAATGCAGCAAAGATGGACACACAGATAAAATTTGCAAAAAAGTTGGATTTGTTAGAATCTTAAGTTTTGGTAAAGCTTAAACAAATTTGATTAGTTTAGAATCAGCTGTCTAATTTGGCTGATATGTACCATGGCTCCACCCCTCAGGGTGTCTGGAATACAGTTACTGACAGCTTGGCTGTCCAATCTGGTACAGGGGCATGCTGAAGCTGTCAGTACTTTGATTGACAGCTAAGCCATGCAATCAGGCACAGGGGCGTGCTGAGCTATCAGTGTGTTGATTGACAGCTTGACTATCCAATCTGAGACTTAGAGGCATCAGTTGTCTCCCAGTGTCCATTATATCAGGAGATTGCCATGCTGCCTAACTGAGCTGTTTGTCCCAGAACTCTGCCAGACGTACATTCAGCTAGTGAGGTTTGTGCTTCCTGTGCCTTGAGCTCTGTATGCTTGATGTTTTGTTGCCTTGGACTCTGTTCTGACATACGTCTGTTTAACATCTTCTCTGATCCGTAATCCTCCTGGTATTCTGACGTCGGAATGCTACCTGACCATGCTTTTACCTCTTTCTTCTGTTTATCATGTACACTCCTGGCATCTGACCTTGGATTCCTTGACCATTCTGACTCACGGCTTGGCCGTGAGAAGTGATGAGCGTCACAATATGAACTATTTTACAAACTTGTAATAACTTACTTAATTGTAATTTGTAACAAATGTACCTCTTATTGTGATGCTGCCTGTGATGATAATGAGATGACTGCTGAGAAGCGATATCTACAAAACAGGAGGTGTCAGCCTGTAATGATGCTAAGTGGTCAAAGAGAAAGTAGCAACATTTCGGGGGAAGAGGGAGTTTGTACAGATAGCAACGTGCACAATCAAAATAAATCTTAAATAACATTTTCAACATAAAAAGGATTACCTGAACAATAAGTAATTTATTGATTATGCATCCCGCTAGGTACCTTTATCCAGAACTATCTCAAACTGGATTGTGGCACAGGTGGCATACATTGTGTTATTAAAAGATCGCTACTGAAGTTTTTAATTTGTTTATTTTACAAGATATGAAGTAGGCTCCTATTTCATTTATATATTTTTTTATTGTTCTAGAAATCGAAAAGGAAAGCTGTGGTGACCCTGGGACACCATTATATGGTATTCGAGAAGGAGATGGCTTTTCCAATGGAGATGTCTTAAGGTTTGAATGTCAGTTTGGATTTGAATTAATAGGACAAAAATCAATATCCTGCAAAGAAAACAATCAATGGTCTGCAAATATACCAATATGTATCTGTAAGTATGTTTTCGTTAAGATATTCTTTATATGCAATTTTTATCTTTTATTTGTTTTTTTAATTAATAGTATTTCATTATTACTAAATGTTACTCAAAAGTGGAGACAAAACAGATTTTCATGGATCTAAAGCACGGTTTATCTCATAAATGTTTTAAAATATGTACCAAAACTGTATTATTTAACAAGGTGTAAAAAAACATTAGTTAAATGCGAACACTTTTGCATTTATTTTATTCCTGCTGCTCCACTAAGTATTTTATTTATGTATTTTTTTTACTAGCCATACAGTCCCAGTGAAATGGGCTTTTTTTATTTAGTGCTTCTTTTTAAGGTCTTTGTCAAGGGGATGTTACTCGCAGGGTAATTATGCAGAGTAGCCTGAAGACACTTCCCCAGAGGATCTGTAAACCACACCCCTTAGTAAATACCATATAAATTTGCACTAATAAAAAGGCCCATATATCTCGGTAAATGGTAAATTTAGAAAAAAATTGAAAAATAAATACTCAGGGGAGCAGCAGGATGAAAAACTAGAGAAAATATTAGTAACTATTGACTTGTACAAAGACCCGTTTTAAAAAGAATCTATCAGCAAAAACACACTATCCTTTTTAAAGAAAACTAATATTGCATCTCAAATAATGAAAAAAATGCTGTCTTACTGTATAATAAAAAGGGAGTAAGTTTAAGCAAATTTGCCAAAATTCATCAGTTTTTCTCAAATTAGACTTGACAATTCACATCAAATATATTTTCTGCCAATTAAATTTCCATTGTTGTGCATTGTGGTCTCCTCATGTCTTTGAGTAAAATAAACATAGGCAAAGTATAAATTTAAAAAATGCTCACTTGACCCTCTTCTGTCTTTCTGCCAGCCCCTCTCTGGTCCTGTGGTGTTCCTTGGACTGGTGAGGTGTCTTCCTGCAGTTAATGGCTTTTTGAGTGCTGACTTGGCCACATTTCATCTTGGCTTTGAGGGCATCATAACTTCTTGTCATGAGTCAGAGAAGGCACTGCACTTGACATAAAAAGAGGCTATAACAAACATAAGAAGACCTCCAGATTAGAGTGAGGCTACATGGTGGAGTAGATTAAAACCAGGAGAGGATAGTTGTTTTATTTTAACCCCTTCCTGGCCCTCTGCAATCCAGCAAAGTGACCGAAGCTCAGATATCATCTTGCTTGAGTTGCACAAAGCAAGTCCCAAAAGGTTTCGATCTGGGCAAATTCTTTTTCTAAAATTCAAGGTGTATTTCATTCAGTATCTCAAACAGATTTTCTCATTTGTATAAAAGTCTCCATAAAGAGACAGCTCCATTTTCAGGGTTATGCAATCCTAGCATGGCCATACCTTCTTTGAACCTATACGGTAGCATACGAGTTGGTAACTGCTATGCTAATGCTGCAAATTTTGCACTAAACTGATGTCTCCTCAGGTTGTAGTGTTGGCTTATGGGAACACACTTGTGTGCTAGGACGCTGGAAGTGCAGACCAGTCTCTTATGAGAACATCTGGACTTGTACATACTGAATCTCTGGGATTTTAAAAAAAGATTATCTTCATATTTATGACTTTTAAATAAAACGTATATGCAGCTATCGGGTATAGGACATCTTCAAAAAGAACCTTTCATCAAATTCTGCATGATGAACTGGATAAAGAATGTAATAGTGGCCACAGAGGAGAATTAAACATTTTTTTTATTTTGCCTCTCTAATGTGGAGATATTAAAAATCAAAGTATTTAACGCCTGCTAACCTTAAGTTGTTTTTATTTAATTCATTGAGTCTTTTCAGACAGTTTGACCAGGATATCGAAAAGTATCATTACAACTCACAGACTGAGAAATCTGGGGGTGTTCTTCTTTCCTTTGAGTGTTGCTGTCTGCATGTGATTGGTCAGCATCATACAGGGAGAATAAGTACAAGCCCGCAGTAAAAGCTATCTAATAACAATCACTTTAAAAAAAAAATAACTCATTAGGTGCTATTATATTGAATGCTAATTTCTCCGCAATGGAGAGACAAAACAATGATTTAAAAAAAATGATTTTTTTTTTCCTCTTTTCTTCTAGTTCAGCATAAACATTTTTGTGAAAGGTCTAGCTTTAATGGAGAAGTCACGTGCCAGAGACCCAATTATGTCAGACAGTCACCTGTTTTCCCTTTGCTTGCCAGATTAAGTTATAAAGCCACAAAAATTATTATACAACAGTGCACTGTGATTATGAGCACATGAATTAAACTATTGCTACTCATTGAAATAATGACAGGTAATTAGTTAACTTTTTTTGATCAAAAAATAAATAAGCCTTCCACCACCAACAAGGTGAATCCATGAGATAGACCCTAACTTTGTTGCATCACCTCTTATTGTGCCTAACGAGGCTTCAAATAAACTCTGGAAGATATAGAATTCAGCTTAGCTCTAATTAAAACGTGTATGATAATGCACTATAAGGAATATATTTATAAGCCAGCACTCCCATAGTTTTAAATTAATGTGCAGCTGCACGTACAATATGCCTTTGCCAATATACAGACACACAACCTCCAAGGCATGCAGCTATTCTGGAAGATTTCATCAGTTTGACGCCGGGTCGCTTCTTCGTTAGACGGAGCCCCAGAGTCCAATGTCATGTTTAGGAGGCGTGAGAGAAGTGTGAAGGGATGTTGAAAAAACATAGAGGGGCATTGCCTGAGAAAATAAGAATATGTTGGTTAATGATCTCCTGAAAAGCCAACACTTAAAGTTGGCATGAAGCAATACATTTGAAATGGATGAATAACAGAAAGATAGATAGTAAATCTGAGCAGAAAATGTGATATTCATTTTCACCAGCTTTGCTGAATTTTGCCCAAAATTTGTTTTGCCGAAATGAAATTTACTTGAATCTTAGAAAGAGAGACGTTTAATCCACTTAGCAAGTGGAGATGGAAAATGGCTTCTCCAAATGTGCAAAGTTTCAAATGACAAACTGCCAGTCCTGTGCCCAACTGTGCACCACTGGAAATGCTGATCTTTGACCGCCCCAATGTAAAAGTATTATAAACTGTTAGATGTCACAGGCGCAGGGTATTATGGGGAATCCAGTGTGGCCGCACAAAATGACAGTAGCGCACTCAGCTATCCTTTAGCACTGTGGAAAATGGAATCCAGCAAAGTTGTCTTTTTCTTTATTTTGTGAAATGTAAATCAAGCATTAAAATGTTCAAAATAGCATGGAACCGCAAATTTCAGAAAATTTTACTCAAATTCAATCCTCCATGGATCAATCTGCTCATCTCCAAAAGATAGCTAGATTTCCAAAAGAGAAAAAGGATAGTCCAGTGTTCAATGGTTTATTGACCCATCATACCAGAGCAACATTTTATTCCAAGTGAGTAACTTTTTCAAGCCTAATTATTAGTTAGCTAGATAGAGAGATGATTGATAGATGATACGTAAGCACATAGGTTATATTAGATGCCATATATACAAGGTACTTTGAGTCGAAATTGACCAGTTTGTGTGTGGCTCATCAACTGCGACAAGGCATACCTTTCTTTAATAAGATCCTAGATTTTTTTTTTTTTATCAGACATACCACTCAAGAACTAAAAGCCTATAGATGTAAAGAGTAAGACTCAGCTTGAATTACAAATAGCCTAAAGGGAAGAGTGCTCAGCCAAATATTAAGGCAATCACAACCTGCGAATGTATGCTGCAAAGAAAAGAAATGTAGTCAGATAGACAGATGGTTAGATGGATAGATATAAACCAAAAGAAGGCAGCACTCCAAGCAAGACAAAAATAAATTGAAAAAAATTGACTACTTGGAGCCCAAATGGCAACGTTTCGTTCATAGAACCATCCTCGGGGTACTATGAATTGAAACATTGCCATTTGGGCTCAATAAAGTCAACTTTTTTCAATTTATTTTTGTCTTGTTTGGATTGCTGTCTTTTATTGTTTTTTTGCTATGAAACAAACTGGATATTTGTCTGGAGGCTTGACACCCACCTGTAAGTAATTTAATTGGGGCTGTTCCAAAATCTCTTTTTCTATAGATAGATAGACTGACATTGTTTTTCTGTGTTTTCATCACTTTAATTGTGATGCCAGATGTGCAAATATATGGATACTACATTTTTGCCAACTAAAGAACTTATGTTGAACGGTACCTTTCTGTTACAACCTTCAAATTAAAATAAGTTGGTTGTCCCCGTAGTATATAAAGCTAATCCTAATATCTTACACTGAGAAATTTTACACCATCTGTTGTTTAGACTTGAGTAAAGACTTCCAGCAAGTTAATGAAGATTTGTATAATTAAGCTAAAGTTTTTCACTTCCCAGTCTTAATTTTTTTTCTTAATTTGAACAAACCCATAATCCTGTTTTCTGTTGCGTTAAGAAAGATTTTATATTGGACTTATATGTAACCCATGTGATTTTCAATGGAGAGATTTTAGATAGACAAAAAACAATTACTTCTGACAATTATAATGCTCATTTGGCCAACGCCCAGGGATTATAACCGCACATAGGCAATCAAAAGTAGCAAACTGCATGTTATGTAAATGTGTATGAATAAAGTGGAGAGCTTCCTAAAACATGTCCTCTCGCTAAT
The DNA here is from genome assembly GCF_051348905.1 of Ranitomeya variabilis. NCBI lineage: Eukaryota > Metazoa > Chordata > Amphibia > Anura > Dendrobatidae > Ranitomeya > Ranitomeya variabilis. The sequence goes on along the minus strand of NC_135237.1, from coordinate 528,153,140 downwards.
TTATTGTATTTCATTTTTATAGTTCCATGCCTGTCAAATTTTACTGCACCAATGGGAACAGTCCTCTCTCCTGACTACCCAGAAGGTTACGGAAACAATTTAAACTGTATCTGGGCCATTATTTCGGATCCAGGAAGCCGGATACATTTGTCGTTTAATGATTTTGACTTGGAATCACAGTTTGATTTTTTGGCAATTAAAGATGGTGACTCTTTAGACTCTCCAATATTAGGAACATTCACCGGTGCTGAAGTCCCATCTCATCTTACTAGTAACAATCACATACTACGGTTGGAATTCCAAGCAGATCATTCTATGTCTGGACGTGGATTTAATATTACGTATAGCAGTAAGTAAGATTATATTTTGTTGCATGTGATTTTTGCAACAGATAAAGCATGAGAGTAACATGATTGCAGTCATTTTTCTATGTTACTGTTAAAAGAAAACTTCCAAATTATAATTTCGGCATATTTGCTCATCCATAATGACTAAGGGTGTCTCTTTACCTTTCTTTTTTGTTTGACATTTAGAAAAATGAGCAATAACAGATGACCATTAGTGATGAGCGAGTATACTCGTTGCTCGGGTTTCACAGAGCACGCTCGGGTGGTCTCCGAGTGTTTTGGAGTGCTCGGAGATTTCGTTTTCGTCTCTGCAGCTACATGATTTGCAACTGCTAGACAGCCTGAATACATGTGAGGGTTGCCTGTTTGTTAGGGAATTTCCACATGTATTCAAAAAACCAATTTTGCTAAATGCTCTCAGTAGTCATTCAACGATGTACATGTCTATATGTGGTCACCCAAAATGTGTGACTTGAATAACAATCTTGGGTTTTACTAACGTCAAACTAATGTATTGAAGATTTATAGTGAAAAAGTGGAGTCCTTACAGAATGGTGAGGCTAAAAATAAGGAGGCCTTATGGTTGATCTAGGACATAGAATGTATATAAATTTGGACATATGCATACAACCAGTGGCTTCTAAATAGGTGATGGAAAGATTTGTGTCATATAGGCTTAAAATGTATATGCCAGATATAATCCACAGGGTTGACAACTTGACTTTTTATCTGTCTTGGACAACTTATCAAAATATTACAGGCAGACGATATTTTTTATGCACACATTGGAAAACCATAGTAAATCATAATGGTTACAATTGATCCATGTCTACAGCCTATAATTATAAAATGAAGACATCAGCTGCATTTACGGTAAACTGTAAAATGCTGACAATTAGTCAGCATTGTAATTTGCATAATTTTCTTTTGCTTAAAAAGAATCACTGACGTCTTACATCTTTTTTACGGATGGGGCAAAAAAGCGCCCTATTTTTATGGACTGTCCAGGAACTTCTAGAAGGTTTGCAACTTTGATAAACCAGTGCTCAAGAGCCATAAAAAAACTGATTCTTTATTTATTTATCCCCAATAGCACTTTATAAGGTATAAAAACAGACAAAAAACAACACGTTTCAGGTTTTAGACCACCCTTAATCATGGTACACTCTTTAATCACCAAACTTAAGTCTTCTTTGTTTACTTATCCACAACATCATAAAGTATAACAGACAAACCAATGCATTTCAGGTGGTCAGACCACCATTACTCAAGATATCATGGATAAGGGTGGTCTAACCACCTGAATCACGTGAGTTTTGTCTGTTCTTATGCTTTCTCTATCATGTGCTATTATGGATCAATAAATAAAGAAGACTCAAATGCTGGATTAAATCTACCATATATGTTATACTTGGAAAAGTGGCCCTGCTACATTTTTAGTGCACCGAGAACACCACCTAATGGTACAATATGATTAATTCCCTGGATTGGTGAGCTAATCACTTTTTTTATTTATTTTCATAGACTTTAAATGGCCTGCATGACATTACTGAAAAATGTTTTTTCACTTATGTCTGTTGACTGTATCTCCTACTGCAGATCTATTCACTGCACAAAAGTCTCAAGGTACCTTCACACTAAACAATATCGCTAGCGATCCGTGATGTTGCAGCGTCCTGGCTAGCGATATCGTTGTGTTTGACACGCAGCAGCGATCAGGATCCCGCTGTGAGATCGCTGGTCATTGCTGAAAGTCCAGAACTTTATTTCGTCGCTGGATCTCCCGCTGACATCGCTGGATCGGTGTGTGTGACACCGATCCAGCGATGTCTTCACTGGTAACTAGGGTAAACATCGGGTTACTAAGTGCAGGGCCGCGCTTAGTAACCCAATGTTTACCCTGGTTACCATTGTAAAAGTAAAAAAAAACCCCACATACTCACATTCCGGTGCCCGGCGTCCGCTTCCCTGCACTCCTCCTGCATCCTGTGTAAGTGCCGGCCGTAAAGCAGAGCAGTGACGTCACCGCTCTGCTCTGTGGGAGATGCCGGAGATGTTCGGCGCTGACACAGGATGCAGGAGGAGTGCAGGGAAGCGGACGCCGGGCACCGGAATGTGAGTATGTGTTTTTTTTTTTTACTTTTACAATGGTAACCAGGGTAAACATTGGGTTGCTAAGCGCGGCCCTGCGCTTAGTAACCCGATGTTTACCCTGGTTACCAGGGGACTTCGGCATCGTTGGTCGCTGGAGAGCCGTCTGTGTGACAGCTCTCCAGCGACCACACAACGATGAAACAGCGACGCTGCAGCGATCGGCATCGTTGTCTGTATCGCTGCAGCGTCGCTTAGTGTGAAGGTACCTTTATACACATAAAATCCTGTAGTGCTAAAGATCTATTGTCAAGACTTTTATGTTCTTTATTGGATATTTTTTTTCTCCTGGGTACCATATGAACAATGGTTCCCCAGAATAAATTGTTTTTCGTTTTAATCATGAGTTGAAGTGGTCACTGTTTTAGTGGTGATTATCTGACTTATCTTTGGGTGTGACTATAATGGTAATATTTTATTTTTTAAAAGCCCTCGACTCAATCTGAAGCCATGGCAACTTGATGGATGAACGATCTGTAGGAAGATAGGCCCACCAGGGTTTCCTCCACTGTTATCTTGATAGTATCAAGTCATTAGGTTGCTGGTCTCTCTCATCGAGTTGTTCCTTCTGTTCTTTCGACCACAGTGTCCTTTTCCAGATATTAGTGTAGGGACTACTTAAATGCATATAGGTAATTATCGCAAGTACGTATTATTTAGATGGTTTACCACTATTATATCACATTTTATTGAATAGGTAGTTAACCAATGTCTTATAGTGTTATCACGTATAACACTTTCTTTGTTGATGTTGGCAACAGTACTTTATTGATGTATTGTTCTTTTGTTTTAGACCACTATTGTAATATCTCCTTACTGGCATCCATCTTACATGTATGATGTGTGTTGCTTGCAGGAGCTGAGTCGCACCATAATTGACATATTCTAGCTGTCTTATACAGCCAACATCTGCCTCTTGTAGAAACAATCGGAGCTTCAAGCAGTTATTTTACCCCATTCAATGTTGTGTCAGATCTGTGACAGCAGCACTTAAGAAGTGAGATCCGTTCAATGCACCTGAGGCTAGGGTTACATTGCGTTATGTGACCGCGTTTAACGGACTACGTTACACCGCGGCATAAGCCTGTAATGGTGAACGCGTCGCTAGCGCCCGCCCACATTGGGCGTGCGCTAGCGATGTGCCGTCATTTGAGTGACGGACCTCGGACGCTGCTTGCAGCGTCCGTGGCGTGCCCGAGGTCCGTTCCTCGCTAGTGCAGATCGGGGATCTGCGCTAGAGGGACGCCGAACGCGGACCCTAGAGAAGCATTGCGTTAGTGCAATCCGCTAGCGCTATGCGCTTAACGGATTGCCCTAACGCAATGTGACCCTAGCCTAACATCCTCTTTATGATGAAATTTCAGTGTGCCAATGGGTTGACATAACATCTAGGGACCTGATGAAGACCCCAGCACCTACCGTGATGGTAATCAGATGATGACTAAGCTGTGGCTTTCATAGGACAGTGCAATTTTTATCTATATGCTGCCATCCAGTTCTTCCATTGTGTTGCGATAAATAGAATAAGCTTAGTCACATTGTTAGTCACATTGTAGGATTCTCTGCACTTTTGTAGAACATCAGTGTTTGCAGGGAAAACCAGTGTTATTTTTTTTCTGACGATGCCTTCAAATTATATCTGAAAAATGGTGAGGGAGTCTTAGGAACTTTCATTTTCTATTGCTATTATGGAGGTGGGGTGAACTCCTGATGTGGCCATTTGCCTTTCAGGAAGAAGAAGGGTGAAGTGGTTAAGGCTTTATATAATTTTCACAAGGTTGAATCTTTAGAACGACAATCCTAGTATTTCTCTACATCAATTTTGTACCCAGGTAAAATTAAAAAAAAATACCTTTAAGGGAGTCAGTGGTTTGAAGTTTTGATTAAACTGATGCTAGAATTTACTCTTTAAAGAGTATGTCTGTTCTTATCACTATAACTAAACAGGTAATTGCTTCTGCCAAGGCCAGAACCGTGCAATTAATACCAATATAAATTTAGTGTCTTTTCAAAGTGACACCAGTGGATTATGCTGTCACTAATAAGTTCTCAAAGTGTAATTGTGTAGCATTAACATTAAATTGACTGTGACATATGTCACGCCAGCTTGGTACATAAAACTGATGTTTTGCCAGTAGGGGTTTTCTCTTACAATGCTTAATATTCTTATTCAGCTGCAGTTCACTTGCCATGCATGACTTACAGTGATGTCCTATCCTTTCATGCTGATAAAATACAGGTAAAAAAAGATATATGGTATGTGCACATAATGATCCTCGGTATAGAAGAGAATAAAAATAGTCAAAAATCCTTTCAATGTAGTATTTAAATAATATCAATTGTTAATCTTCTTGACCAAGAAAATAGTATGACAATAATTATACTAACAATAATAATAATAATAATAATAATAATCCTTATATATTATTTAAAAACACTCTTTTTCGGTGATTCCTTTGTATCTCCGTTCATACTGCACCCACAGTTTGCTGCACCCCTTCAGCAAGAAAATAGCCAAACAAAACCACACATCCACAATGTGATCACAAAACACACTTTACACATCAATTTTCATAAACCTGCAGTAACGAAAAATGACCTGCAGGTGGCACCACACTACCCCAAAGCATACTACCACAAAGCTGAAACAAATCCTAACATTTGCCTTGGGGGCTTTCCAGCTTGCCAAACTCCTTGCCCAGCTGATTTCAGGCAGGTACATATAAAATATTTGCTGCATATGTGGAAGTAGAATAAAAGTAAAACTTTACCTGTTTAAGACTTCAGCTTTAAAACTGAAGATATAAATGAATGCAGGCTAAAAGGGACCGGACAGGTTCTGAATAGTGATGAGCGAATATACTCGTTACTAGAGATTTCCCGAGCACGCTCGGGTGTCCTCCGAGTATTTTTTAGTGCTCGGAGATTTAGTTTTCCTCACATCAGCTGAATGATTTACAGCTATTAGCCTGCTTGATTATATGTGGGGATTCCCTAGCAACCAGGCATCCTCCACATGTACTTAGCCTGGCTAATAGCTGTAAATCATTCAGCTGAGGCAAAGAAAACTAAATCTCTGAGCACTAAAAATTGCTCAGAGGACACCCGAGCGTGCTCGGGAAATCTCAAGTAACGAGCATATTCGCTCATCACTAGCTCTGAACCATCAAATTTTCTGTATTATTGGACAGTCATTGAAAAGTCTACCTTCCTTCTAAGGTTGCAGCTTATTGGTGACCTGGAGTAACCTCTGGTTTCAAGTAAAAACTGCAGCATTGACATTACTCAGACTGTGCATTGTTTCCTGAAGGGAAATATTGGTGGAAACAAACTTGCAAAAAAAAAAAAAATCCAACTGTAGGGAAAAAAAGGTAAAACAATCTGCAGATATTACATTTTTTTAAAGGGATATTCCCAATTAAAGGGAGCTTCTCCATTCACATACATAGGGCTATGGTGCACTTCCCTACACTGCAGATAGATGGCAGTGCTGCTGTGGAGGGGAAAAAATGCTGCTGCCCCTGTTCTTTTGCAAGGTCCCTGACAATCAGACCCCTTCTGATCAGTAAGTAAACACCATTATGTTTAATGTTGGGGGATCTCCTTTAGGCTGGAGTCACATACTGTAAGGAGTCGAGTCCGCCAACCCTAACACATACAACATATAAAAAATTGTTCAGTTTTACACGGACGAGAATCACAGAAATGTTCCCTGAACAGGGATCCATATGTCATCCGTGTGCAGTGCGAGGATGCGATTTCCTCACATGTAAGCATCCGTGTGACATCCGTATGGCATCCGTATGGCGAGATTTGTTCGCCGGCTTGCAAAATGGACATATAATGGATCCATGGGCTCAAATATTCTTGAAAACATATATATATGTCAGTGACACACATACCTCTCTGTGTTCATCATCTCATTAAATACATTTACATTTGACCAGCTTAATTTTCCTGAAATTGCCTGCACCCCTTACAACCAATGTGCAAAAATTTTGCACGGGCCAACTAGTAATAATAAACATTTTATTACTAGTAATAAATGCCTTTTATCATCATCTGTATTATTATTCAGTCCTATTGACTGATTTGATGAAAGGAGCTGCTACAAGAGCCCCAAACTCACTAGAACAATACATTCTCTATTTGTATTGCTGTCATGTCTTGCCAGTCTTGTAGATCTCATTAAAGGGGTTTTCCCGTACAGAAAAAAATGTTGTTTTTTTACCAGTTGAGGAGGATTTTCAAAGACCCTGATCAGTAAGAACAGTTCTTGAGCAAAAGGTGGTGTTGATGCTGCCAGATGGTTGAGTAGCAAAGTAGTGAAGTGATGCTATCAAAGAGATGCATAACTAGTGTTGAGGAGCTGTAGTTCCGCTACCGAGAGGAAATTAATTTTATTCCCTTCAGCTCTATTGTGCTTTCAGTCATAGGGGTGGGTCGGCAAGGAAGCCTCTGTGCTTATAGAGAGGTGGCTGTAACTGCTCTACTGGCATTGACTGACGGCATACTCAGAATTAGGGTTGGCTGTCAGTCAATGCTGGGACACAGTTACAGCCCTCACTCTCTATACAGAGAGCGGTGACTGAAACCATGCCAATCTATGCCTATGACTGGAAACTGAATGCTGCCGGGGAGACTAAAGTTCATTTCCATCTTGCAGCAGGGTCCTCTATGCTGAAATTTCACAGTGTCAGAACGCTATAAACTGGCAGATTAACCACATATATGTAGGTTAATAGCATTATTTTTCCAGACAGGTTCCCTTTAAAATGCTGCATGGCTGCATTACTGAAAATGCAGCAAAAAAGATATTATGGCTCTTGCAATAATGGAAGGAAAAAAATTAAAGCACAAATATGAGAAATCACAATGTTGGTCCAGAGTTAAATGAATAATGAGATAATGCCTTTGTCTGGAATTACTTCAGTAAGTGTACCAGGCTAAGTATCACTCATGTTGAGGAATGGTGGACCACTTCTGCACTGATCCCACTTGGGATTCCCCAGTCTCATGAGAGCTAGTTGAAACTGAATATTTTGTTATATTTACTACTATATTCACTGGCAATAAACATATAGAAAGCTACATAAGTGAAAAGGCTATTCCTTTACTCGTGGTAAAACAATTTCTCCGTCTAATGTCGTATTATGAAGACTTATTGCAACGTGTCTTCCTAGGAAGAAAAATGATTAAATAATCCAGATCCAATGGAAAAGAAAGCAGCTGCACTATCCATATGCGAGTTGTTACTAGCACTGCCTGAATTGACTTAAACTAGATCTGACACACAGAAAGCTTTGCTTATTTCACGACAAATCGAGTTTGCCATGACAGAAGTTAAAAATGTTCCTCAAGGCATCTGAGACTTTATTGGAGACTTTCATTCACTGATAATTTTGTATAAAAGGCTTTTACAGTGGAAGGTGTTTAAGCAAAAATACAAAAGATATAATATCAAATTTAGGCTACGATTGGTGAAAAAATCGATTGTAAAAATTTAATTTAGTGAACGAAATCAGTGCTTAAACGGGTTTCCTAGTTGCTTTTTTGTTAACTTATTAAATTAATTGTAGAAAAGGAAAATAAACATTTTTCTAATATATATGTTGTGACAACACAGCATTTAATCTTAATTATCCAGACATTTATTTTCAGTAAGCCAGGAGGCATAGACTTTTATCTTTATGTTAACTCTTCTTGTAGATTGAATTGATATTTACCTCTTATATGAGCTCCTATGTTTTATTATACTGTTATCTTTGCAAAACAGGGATGCAGGGTCACTGAACAATGATATTTGCTGATATGTTGATTACACGTTATACCAGGCCATGCAGTTTGTTGACTTGCAAACATTGAAGAATAAACTAAATAATCAAACAATGCAAGTTAATCTCATCACCCATTACCCTTGACCTGTGAATAATGGCTTGAAGAATAGATGTGAATTATAAAAATGAAATGACTCTGTAACAACACATCCAGACATCCAAGACATCCAGACATCTGGAAATCCAAAGAACCAGAGACTCTTTACAAAACCACAGCCAGAAACATTCTACAGGATAGCTATCAGATCATGACTCCATCACAAGGGACACAGATTTGACAGTCTACAGGATGTCATCTTAGGGGACCACAGCCCCAGCTGAATAAATACAGAACTGCTCCATTGACCATGACTGAACCCATGGATACATTTGAGGTAGTAAGGATTTTGACCCATCGGTCATCTGAGCCACACGGATACATTTGTAAAAGCCAGGTTTGGGAACTACCGGTCACCTGGCTCCATGGAGGTGTTCAGAGAAGCCAGGTTGTGAGTCACCTGGCCTTGTACCTCAATGGACTGCCAGTTTCCTAAGCTTGCCATTACCTCCTCTCTGTGTGTGCCCCAATACTCACATACCCTTTCTACAGATGAACAAATATTTTGAAATACGATTTTACCAACTTTGACAAATTTTCCTCAAGAAATTGATTTGCGGAATAAACACACTCAAATTTCAATACTGTAAAGCTTGTAACTTCTAATAAAATATGCACATAGGGGAGAGGAAAGAGATAATCTCACTGACCATACGAACTTACAATTTACATACAGCTGTGTTGAGGCCTGTGAAAAGCAGCACTTTACTCCTATTCACAGATGCCAGAGACTTTGAGGATCGTGAATTATGGAGTAGGAGCTTTTTAGGAACTTTTTTTTAATAAATTGGAGAACATGGGATAGTGTGGGGGAGTATTTATTCAAATATATTTTTTCTGTGTGTGGGTGTTTTTTTATTACTGGGTTAGTAATGAGGGTGTCAGATAGATGCTTTTCCATTACTAACCCCTCAGTTTGATGTCAGCTGACATTACACAGCTGACATCAACCCCCAAAAATATTATCCCAATTTTTACCACTCCAGGTCAATCTGGAAGAATCCGGCCAAGTACTAGAATTCTAACCAGTGCAGGAGTAGGAAAAATCAGATACTGCGGTTTTCTGGCTCCTTCTCTGTCGCAGTAAACCCGTGACACCTATGCTCTCCCTCTTTTAACGACTGCTTACTGAGGACACTGTTGCGAACATAATGTCACTGGGTCTAAAAGAAGACCCTATGATGTGATCCGGCCAGCCATTCCCAGTAATGCCAGTAGTCAACATGGCTACGGCATTAACATGTATGGCGGGCAATCCCTGCATGTTTATTGGCTGTCAAGCAGCTGCAAAACGTGGTTTTGGACTCAAGCATTTGCTCGAGCACCCACAATAAGTGATCGAGTAATGAGCGTGACTTAATTTTTGCATTCCTTTATATAATGTTAATTACATAGGAAATTAATTAGTGCGAAACAGTCTTCTGGTTTCCATATTATAGCTCCATGCATTGATTTAACAGAGCTGTAATATGTTGTTAGGCATGAATTGCTATAATATGCACATACTGCTATAATGTTATATTAATACTGAATATTATTCTTATTCTTTATTTTTAAATTATAAAGCATCTTTTTTTCCACATACATGACTCACTCTAGTCACATATAAACTTTATTTTAATCTTTATGTCATCCATGCATCTTATCATTAGGTTATGCCCTTTCCACTTCAATAACGAAGAGAGTGGTTATGTTTAATTGACAATAATTAAGATGAATAATTCACAGGATACATTGATTGTTACACTAATATAATATGACTTTTGGGTTTTCTTAGAATCCTGCATGTGTGTAGGTTACCTGAAATATTCATTATTTCACTGCTGTAAAGCTGTCGGAATATAAATCAATTTTATCTGTATGTTTGAATATGTTCAGATTGAGTGGAATATTGGCCACACATTTGTTTAAGAAATTATAATGTATTCAATTTTATTTATTTATCTTCTCTTTTGTTTTTATGTTTTGTTCATTTGTAGATTTTATTTTTCATTTTGTTTTATATTATGAATTTACTCATCAAAGTCTTAAGACAAAATGTATCACCATGAGGGCTTTTTCACGCACTATGATTTTTTCACATGCTTTTTTTTTGCAGAAAACATGCATTGTCTTACAATACTAGCAAACTGAAGGATATTTCTGAATTCTGATGCTTACTCTGCTTATTTTCCTGCATATTTGAACCATCAAAGCGTCTTTTGAAATCTGCAGCATGTAAACTCATTCAACGTTTTTGCAGCAATTTTCACCTTTTCAAAAACAGTGGAAAAAATATAGCTAAAAAATGCATCAAAACTTATGCAAAAATGCACCAAAAACATGAGTATTTTATGCAATCTTGACATGTCAACAGTTTTCTTTTTGCTGCAGAAAAATCCGATGCAGAAATTAATTTGTGCACATATCCTAAGGCATGTTTTAAATATGGCTACAATCCCACCCGAAATCCCCTCGGAAATCCAGGAATTATTTTCTATGAGGTTTTCAGCTCTAACAAGGTTTATGATACATCTTTTTATACACTTTTTTTTGCAGCCTTTTGACTTCACTATTTAGTGTGAGTTCCAAAAGTAATCCACCTAAAAAATGACACATCACTACTTTTTTTCACTGGTCAATTTTTAACACTTTCCCAACATATGACTTATGTCAGGTCCTCTTCTTTAAAGCAGGCTCAGAAACTGAGCCTGCTTTATCTTCGGCAGGTAAAGGTTATTAACCTGGTAAAAGCCGCTGCCAATGTCTGATAGCAACAGTTACAGAATGTGGCCTGGGAGGTTGAGCACCCATCAGTCTTTATGTGATCGCGGGGTGCTGACAGTTGCTATGATAGCTGGGTGACTTCCTAGAGACAACACTCTTGCGAAAATCGGCCTGTGGTTAGAGTTCATCACAGACCATTATTTTAACTTTAACATTAATTTTTCAATACTGTAGTAGACAATCCCAAATTCAAGTTCCCTTTGGATCTACAAAATACAGTTAAAATTAAAAAAATTGAAAACTTTTTTAAAATCTAAAAACAATGGAATATTCCAATGAATCCCTTTCAAAAATAACACGACTGTTATTGCTGGATTCATGAAAGTTCAATCTATCAATATAGAACATATTATTTACCTGCTTAGCAAATGGCAAAAATAGAAAACAAATGCCAAAGTTGTGTTTTTTTTATTGTAAAAACATAGCAGAAAAAAATGCAATAAGAAGCAATGAAAACATATCTACCCCAACACTGTATCAGGAAAAGCTCAGCTCACGACAGAGAAAAGAAGTCCTCACCAAGCGACCAAAAAATGAAAATGCTGTGAGTCTGGAATTTTTTTTTTTTTTTTTGCTTTTGCAAATTTCCTTTTTTTTTATATGTAAATAAAGCAAATAAAAGTTTGGTATTTTACTAATTGGACTTACCTGGAAAATCGCATTACCAGGTTTTTTTTAATCATACAATGAACATCATGAAAACAAAACGCCAAAAAAACTTTGGCAGAATTGAAAAATGTCACTGTGCTTGAATTTTTTTTTCATTGTCCAGTATATTGAATGGTAAAATTAGTGGTGTCATTTTAGAACTACATCTCATTCCACACAAAAAAATATTTCATATGTGACTGTGGACGGAGAAATAAAAAAAATATGACTCTTAGAAAAAGAGAAAGGAAAAACAAAAATGCAGAAATGGAAAACTGCCCGGTTGGGTAGGGTTTAAGCCTTTTCCAAAAATGTGCTGTATGAACAGAAGGGAAGCTATCCCTTTGAAATCAATAGGAAGCTTATTGTAAGGGTGTTTGTGGTAGTTTTTGATGTGGATTCTGGAGCTCGGTGAATAAAACACTTTCACGCTAAACTTTTTATACACACCTTTACAAAGACGCATGGATTCCGGTAGGCCATGTACTTTACTACTGTATGTATCCTATATGCTGCTGTATACAGCATCTCCTGGAAGAAACAAAATAAGTCTCTGTATGAAATCTGGGAAAAATAGAGGAAAAATAGAGCCCCAAAGGCTTCATAAGGTGCTGTGTTATGACTGTATAATATGGTTCTTGTACAGAGCTATAATAGAGTCATGTACATGAGTCCTAAATAGCACAAACCTTTTATCATGTTGTCAAATAAATGTATTCCAGAAATCATTATTTTTTCATCATTGATCTACATATCTGCACATCTGCAGATTATGTACATTGAGAAGCAGCACATTATTAATAGTTTATGTTGTTAGTCTATAAGTGTATTGGAGCGTTCAATCCCATCAACAGGAATGATACGTATTGTAAGAAATGGAAAAAAGACCAATATACTGAAAAGTTGGATGTAGATAAAAAAAATGCCAAACAGAATGATTCACTAGTAAGTAGTGTTGAGCATTCCGATACCGCAAGTATCGGGTATCGGCCGATACTTGCGGGTATCGGAATTCCGATACCGAGATCCGATACTTTTGTGGTATCGGGTATCGGTATCGAAACAACATTAATGTGTAAAAGAAAGAATTAAAATAAAAAATATTGCTATACTCACCTCTCCGACGCAGCCTGGACCTCACCGAGGGAACCGGCAGCGTTCTTTGCTTAAAATGCGCGCGTTTACTTCCTTCCGTGACGTCACCGCTTGTGATTGGTCGCGTGCCGCCCATGTGGCCGCGACGCGACCAATCACAGCAAGCCGTGACGTAATTTTCAGGTCCTCAATGCCTAATTCTAGGCATTCAGGATATTAAAATTGCGTTCCGGCTTGTGATTGGTCGCGTCGCGGTCACATGGGCGACGCGACCAATCACAAGCTGTGACATCACGGGAGGAAGGAAACGCGCGCATTTTAAAATTACGTCACGGCTTGTGATTGGTTGCGTGCCGCCCATGTGACCGCGACGCGACCAATCACAGCAAGCCGTGACGTAATTTCAGGTCCTGAATGCCTAATTCTGCATTCAGGATCTGAAAATTACGTCACGGCTTGCTGTGATTGGTCGCGTCGCGGTCACATGGGCGGCACGCAACCAATCACAAGCCGTGACGTAATTTTAAAATGCGCGCGTTTCCTTCCTCCCATGACATCACGGCTTGTGATTGGTCGCGTCGCCCATGTGACCGCGACGCGACCAATCACAAGCCGGAACACAATTTTAAAATCCTGAATGCCTAGAATTAGGCATTGAGGACCTTAAAATTACGTCACGGCTTGCTGTGATTGGTCGCGTCGTGGCCACATGGGCGGCACATGACCAATCACAAGCCGTGACATCACGGAAGGAAGTAAATGCGCGCATTTTAAGCAAAGAACGCTGCCGGTTCCCTCGGTGAGGTCCAGGCTGCGTCGGAGAGGTGAGTATAGCAATATTTTTTATTTTAATTCTTTCTTTTACACATTAATATGGATCCCAGGGCCTGAAGGAGAGTTTCCTCTCCTTCAGACCCTGGGAACCATCAGGGATACCGTCCGATACTTGAGTCCCATTGACTTGTATTGGTATCGGGTATCGGTATCGGATTAGATCCGATACTTTGCCGGTATCGGCCGATACTTTCCGATACCGATACTTTCAAGTATCGGACGGTATCGCTCAACACTACTAGTAAGCAATCCAGAATATGCTAGTATGAAGATGAAAGTGTCTGTAGACCAGCAAACCTTTGTATATCTTCCCCAGAAATATCTCAGATGGATTTTTTTGCAGCCACAATTTACTATTTTCTCTAAAAAAAATTAAAAACATTAGCAAGATTGGTCATTGGGATTTGGTTACTATTGTTTTAGTTGAAACCTAGTTAACCAGGAAAATTAGGAGGGCTCCCATCAAAGTTTTATAATAATAATAATAATCTTTATTTATATAGCCCCAACATATTCTGCAGCGCTTTACAGTTTAACAGTTTCAAACACAACAGTCATAAGTAACAACATTAACAATACAATAATTAAAGCAAAATAAGATGACCCTGCTCGTGAGAGCTTACAGTCTCCAATCCTCTTAATATATTGCAATCATCATATTATTTAGCACTGTGTTCTTACAAATGCTCATTTTGCCTTTCTGCCCAGCTAATTCTTCTCTTTTATAAGTAGAAACAGAACATTTCTTTTCCATGCAAAAATCATTCCCTTCTTTAACTCCTGACCCATCTTCTCCTCCCTCTTCCTTGCCACGGACTTTTGCAGTGACTTTGACTCATACAGGGAAAATTAATAAAAGTAACTGGATTGGAAGTTTTTCTGAGCTCTTAGGAATTATGACACGAGATATAGTAGATAAAATTGCAGGTTAATTGTCAACTTGTTTCAGAGTCCACTGACTCCTTCCTCAGGACAACCATGCAAACATTTAACTATTTTTTATAGTTATCCTGAGGAAGGAGTCAGTGGACTCTGAAACACGTCGACAATAAACTGTCACAATTCCAGAGAACGCAGAAGCACTTCCAAACCGGTTACTTTTATTAAAATTATATGGAAGCTGCTGCATCTTGGCCTCTAGACTCTAAAGGTACCTCCACACTAAGCGACTTTGCAGCGAGAACGGCGACGATCTGTGACGTTGCTGCGTCCTGGATAGCGATCTCATTGTGTTTGACACGCAGCAGCGATCTGGATCCCGCTGTGATATCGCTGGTCGGAGCTAGAAGTCCAGAACTTTATTTCGTCGCTGATCACCCGCTGTCATCACTGGATCGGTGTGTGTGACACCAATCCAGCGATGTGTTCACTTGTAACCAGGGTAAATATCGGGCCGCGCTTAGTAACCCGATATTTACCCTGGTTACCATTGTAAAAGTAAAAAAACACTACATACTCACCTTCTGATGTCTGTCACATTCCCCGCCGGCGGCTTCCCAGCACTGAATGTGTCAGCGCCGGCCGGCCATAAAGCAGAGCACAGCGGTGACGTCACCGCTGCTGCTGGCGCTGACACATTCAGTCAGTGCAGGAAGCTCTGAGCAGCAGCGCGTAACCCTGTGGACGCCGGGGGACGTGACAGACATCAGAAGGTGAGTATGTAGTGTTTTTTTTTACTTTTACAATGGTAACCAGGGTAAATATCGGGTTACTAAGCGCGGCCCTGCATTTAGTAACCCGATGTTTACCCTGGTTACCCGGGTGCTGCAGGGGGACTTCGGCATCGTTGAAGACAGTTTCAATGATGCCGAAGTCGTTCCCCTGATTGTTGGTCGCTGGAGAGAGCTGTCTGTGTGACAGCTCCCCAGCGACCACACAATGACTTACCAACGATCGCATCGCTGGTCGTGATCATTGGTAAGTCGTTTAGTGTAACGGTACCATTAGTGTTGTGTCTCACACAACCTTACAAGGTGAGTGGTTTTACCTTTCATTCATCAAACTTTTCACCTAGATAAGACCCTATTGTGCTCTTGCATTTCTGTTCAGGCAAAAATTGACCTACTATTTCTACATAGAGATTAGAAGAATTCAGCTAGTCTGTTTTTAATGCTATGATATCACAGGCCTAATGGAAAACAGAAGCATTGACTAGGTAGAAAGGAAAAATGAGCACTTGTAAGTACACCTTGTTATGTAAGATGACTGCAACATATTAAGAGGATAAAGACTTTGCTATGAGTGCTTCTTTAAGTGTACAGGGTGTTAGGGCTGGCGGAACGCACCGAGTAAATAGAGAGATGTTATTTGGTGCGTTCGCAGCCCAGAGTCCACCGTGCAGGAGAGAACCTGCAGCTGGCAAATGGCAGCCCTATATGGTGGTAGAAGCGACCTCTGTTACTTCACAGAGTCACCTAAAGAAAGCACTGTGTCCTGTTACACTCACAGGAGAACACAGCAACTGCTGAGCAGATAACAATTTGTGGTTAGGCAATCATACAATCTCCTCACCAGAGGAGCCGGTATTCTACAGGCTTATTTCAGCTGGGGCCCTGAACACATACACACGTAACCACACTGACGCAATGCACATAACTTAGATTTGATACTAGCGCATGGCCGTGCGGCCATATGAACCTTTTATACCTGCAGCAAGTACAATACCTTCCTAGAAGGACCAATGAGAGGCTGCCACAGAGCCTGAGCACCTTCAGGACCTTCCTGGAGAACCAATGGGCTTTGCTGCAGTATCCAAGCATGTGACCCTCGATCTCCAATGAGAGATCTTACCCTGGGCATGCTCAGAAGGGGAAAAGCAGGACTTAGTCCCAAAAGCGTCTGCTCGCCGCTGCCCAGCACTGGCTTCAATGGCAGAAGCTGGAAAAGCAGCAGTAAACCTTTGCACAGAGTCAGACTGAGCGAGACGCTGGGACTGACGTCTCTGCTGAGCAGGCTCCACTGCGGCAGGAGAAGAATGGGAGACAACGGAGATGGCCCGAGATTCCCCCTGTGCAGAGGCGGGAACTCGACCCCTAACACAGGGCTCCTGGAATATTATAAAAAACAGCTGAATGGTCAAGTCAAAAATTTTCAAAACTTCATCAATGGTATCAAGTGGAATACATAGCTAACCTGTTTTTGTTCAATTCTTGGCCTCAGTATCACTAATGTTTAAAATTGCAAAGTGCTTGTAAAAACAAAAAACTTTGCAATTTTCCTCTTATTAAAAATTCTTTCGAGAAAAGAGAAAACTTTAATTTTATTTCATGCTTTTTCTGTAGTTTACCGACCACTGTTGCATTTTTGCAATGATGGAAAGCATGTACAGCGAGCGTGAGCTAATTGTTAATAGAGTTTGTTGGTGCTGGTATAAAGCTTGCTGGATCACTGTAGTGCATGATCCGGTAACATTTAATGCACCTACAAGCCTCTGATACTGCTGCAGCAATGAAATGTACAAACTGAGGTCCAGTAGCACAAACTTCCCACTTGTCTATACTATCAATTTTTTGGGAGTGCACTGTCATGGTAAACAGGAAACATGGAGACAGGGGAGTGGGGTGCTACTGAAAATGAAAGATGAGAACAACCCTTTAAGGGCTTGTAACCACCATAAATAAAAATCACATTGCCAGGGGTTGCCAACTTGACTTTTTATTTTTGTCTGGATAGTATCAAAAAATCACGGACAGACAATATTTTTTATGGACACAGTAGAAAACCATAATAAATCATTCTGATAAGTGATCCATGCCTACAGACCATAATTCTGATATGTAAAATTATATTTACTGTCAAAATAATTTGTATAACTGTATTCAGCTTCAAGAAAATCATGGACACTTCACAAGTTTTAAATGGACAGGGAAACAAAAGTGTTCTATTTTTATGGACTGTTCTGGAATTTCTGGACGGTTGGCAACTCTGGACACTGCTGCTATGAGCAGATGAAATGGTGCCTGTTCCTTAAAGAGTTATTCCTATCAACCTTTCATAGTTGAGAAGAAAAAATTCCATCCAACTCTGACCACTGGATTTGGAGCTATAGATGCAGCCAATAGTAGCTGAGCGAAATGGTTTCTGTCCATACTATGGAAACCAATGGGATTTGTGCAAATATATCACATTGTAACTATTAAGTAATCTCTATTCCTTTCTATGTAAGTTAAGCAAACAGCACTTTTTAGCCTTTTTCTGCCTCCACTGGTCAGAGCTCCAGGGAGTTATTCCCATCTCACCTATAAAGAGCCAAGATAAGAATAGCCAAATTTCTTCTTTGCTCACTTCGCTTTTCATTGCACAGTTAATATTTTTTGGAGTTGTCACAAGGAGAACTCGCTGTATGCACATTTTTGCATCTCCCTTTGCCCTTAACATCAGTTGTATTTCCCTTAATGTAGTAGCCTCCTCCAGTGAATCCTACAGGCTGGCTTAATTTTATCACTTTTTCTCTAAGACTTGTGAATGCAATCAGGAGACCTAGCGCTCTGAATACAAACTATGTAAAGGTAGAGCATTGGTTAGTGAAGGTGAAAAGTGGCACTGACCTTCATCTTTATGCTTCCCCGTTTCGGGGTCTGGAAGGTAAACACCACCATATTCATTAGCTTCTGATACCAGGTGGAAAATGCAGCATTGGGATCTCCACCCATGTTCAATGATAGTGCTAAATTGTTTTCCTTCTCTAGTTTTGTAGAGCATTGCTTGTTTTGTTATAAATTGTGCCTCCCCAGTCCAGCTACCACTTGCCCCTCCCTTGAGTATTTGCACACACCCCTGAGTAATTGTATTTGCATTATTCTGAAAAGCTTGTAGCCCAATAAGTAAAAAATACTTAAGTCTTTGTTATATTTAAATATTGTCGTTATATTAATGTTCATTGAGCCTGAACATGCTTTGTTTTTTTCTGAAAGCAAAACAATATCCATAGAGTATTCAAGCATTCACATGCAGTGTCACCCACAGGATAACAAGTACTGGTGGAGAATGATTTCCCTGTAGAGGAATGAACAGTGATAGGGTTAAAAGATAAAACACAGAACACTACAGGAGCACAGATGTTTAGACATCACTGTTCTCTGTGATTTCAAAGGCAGCTGTAGACTGGAAATGTATTAGGTTAAAGGTCTGAGAATAATCAATGTTTATGTCCATCGAACTGAACATTGTGAAGAATGTGTTATCCTGGAGAAATGTCAAGATGCTTCTTATATGTAAGAAGCAACTGGGGAGTCAATGAAAGACAAGGACTCTTGGTCTAGTAACATAAAAGTGGTATCATTTATATTTGTGTGTTATATTTCTACATTATAATTGCTTTATATAATTTGTCACCGCTTTTACTTGTGTAGTAGAATTGGATTAATTCTTGCATTTTTTTATTTTATTATCCGTCATGTTTCTTTTTATATTTATATCAGTCTATCGGTTTTGCACATATACTGTAATTCTAAGTATAGTAAAGAATAGAGATGAGCATATCTTTTAATTTTTGGGTCGGCTATGTTTGCCAAGCTTTATGATGTTCATCACACAGTTCGCCAAACAGTTTGTAGAACATAACCTAGCACTATTGATTTAAACAGGAGGCAAAAGCAAATGCATAGACATCTTCAGGGTGGCCCAAAAGCTGCCAAAACTTCTCAAATTGGGGGCAGACACCAGGAAAAGTGGCATCAAATGACCCATCAATTGCACTATAAATAAATGATTTTTATTTTGTTTTGGTTCCCCTGTATTTTTGATAACTAGCCAGGCAACAGACAGTTGCTGGCTGCAACCCTCAGCTGTCAGGGTTAGCAAGGCTGGTTATGAAGAACAGAGGGTTCCTCACACTGTCTTTTACATTATTTAAATAAATTATTTAGAAAACGGTTTGTGATCCTCCCATTTTGACAACCAGCCAAGCTAAAGCTGGCAGCTGAGGGCTGGGATTATCAGGCTGGTAAGGGACCATGGATATTGCCTCCCCTAGACTAAAAATAGCATCCCACAGCTGCCCAGAATTATGCCATTTTTCCTGGCTCTTCCCACTTACCCTAGTGCAGTGGCTAGTGGGGTGATATTTGGGGTGGATTTGTCACCTTTGTATTGTCAGGTGACATCAAGCCCAGATGTTAGTAATGGAGAGGTGTCTATAAGATGCCCCCATTACTAACCCCATAGTGATATTATAAATCAAAGCCTACCATCATGCTGCATAGCAAGATGTGCCCAGTAGCCACAAGTGAACACTACCATAAAAAAATCATGTGGTGTACTTTATTAAGAATAAAAATAGACATACAATACAAAACAACTACAATTACCTCCAGTGTGAGGGACGGAAAGGATGCAGACCTAGTTCACATAAATCCTACACATGCAATGATATAAATATGCAGGTGCCAAAAGATAGTATTGCCCCAAATAACTAAGCGCAATCACTAAACAGCCACGTACAACAATTGCATATATATATATATATATATATATATATATATATATATATATATATATATATATATATATATAAATATATATATATATATATGCCACAAAGTAAATCAAGACTGTCCTATATCATTGTACTGCTTCTTTAAAGTGCTAGTGCTTATAATACAAATGTCTGCTGTTGCTCAAATTAATAACACCAGTCCATTGTTGCACACAGCCCCTTATAAATGGTGGCAAATCATTATTGCGCATAGATCCTCAGTCCATGCATGAACACCATGTTTGCTAGACTAGAGTTAAAGAGAACTCCGCAGACAATATACTGCTACTAGTGTTGAGCAATACCTTCCGATATTTGAAAGTATTGGTATCGGATTGGATCGGCCGATATCCAAAAAATATCGGATATCGCCGATAACAATACCCGATACCAATACAAGTCAATGGGACACAAATATTGGAAGTGATCCTGGATGGTTCCCGGGGTCTGAAGGAGAGGATACTCTCCTTCAGGCCCTGGGATCCATGTTCATGTAAAAAATAAAGAATAAAAATAAAAATAAAAAATATGGATATACTCACCCTCGGACGAGCCCTGGCTGTCACCGCTGCAAGAGTCTGCCTCCGTTCCTAAGAATGCAGAGTGAAGGACCTTCGATGACATCACAGTCACGTGAGCGGTCGCATGAGCGGTCACGCGACCAATCACAAGCCACAACGTCATCGCAGGTCCTACACTCACTGCATTCTTAGGAACGGAGGCTGCCGGTTGCACCGCTCAGGTCCAGGGTCCGTCGGAGGGGTGAGTATATCCATATTTTTTATTTTTATTCTTTATTTTTTACATGAATATGGATCCCAGGGCCTGAAGGAGAGTCTCCTCTCCTCCAGACCCTGGGAACCATACGCACCGCACACACCTGGGAACTTATAGGAACTTCCAATTCCGATATCACAAAAATGTCGGAACTCGGTATCGGAATTCCAATACAGCGAATATCGGCCGATACCCAATATTTGCAGTATCGGAATGCTCAACACTAACTGCTACACATTGCCTCTATCCATATCACCCAATGGGGGTGATCAAATTGCAGGACCCTGCTGAATAAACTTATATGTGGTATCTAGAGGTTAGGTCTGTCCTCTGTCCCTCAGCCCCATCTTGTGTTTCATCCACACTTTCTCGCAGGTCTGTGTCATTCATTCAGGAACAATACAAAGGTGACATCAACCCCACAACTATGAACCCCACTTGCCACCACCACAGGGAAAGTGGGAAGAGCCAGGCAAAGTGCCAGTGTTGGCGTATCTATTAGATGCACCTTTTCTAAGCAGCTGCGAGTTGCTATTTTTAACCTGGGGGATCCAATATCGATGGCCCCTTACCAGCCTGAGAATATCAGCCCCCAGCTGTCTGCTTTAGCTTGGCTGGTTGTCAAAAATGGGGGAAACCACAACTTTTTAAAAATTATTTATTTAAATAATTAAAAAAATACGGCTTTGGGGACCTCTCTATTCTTGATAACCATATATGCTAAGGCTGACAGCTGAGGGTTGCAACCTGCAGCAGTCAGTTGTGTCTGGCTGATTATCAAAAATACAGGGGAAATTCATGTAATTTTTTTTATATTTATTTATTGATAGCGCAGGCGGCTGATGAATTCTCCCATCCACCGCTGCCTGCTCTCGCTGTTAACAATTGAATATAACTTAAGATTGTCCCCTTCTGGCGCTGATCGCAGCACAAGCAGGGGACAGTGATTTGAGCGCCATGTGCAAGGGAAAAGTGCAAACAGTACCACTGATTCCTATGTACCAGTCCATGGAAACACAATGACATGCGCAAACCCCTTCACTTTAATGGGTCTACATGTGTAAGTGTCTCCAGTATGTCTGAAAACTGTTACCACATGTACCGGAAACACTGACGTATGAAAAAACCCTTAGTGGAAGCTCTGTTATTTACCAAACTTTGGCCAAATTTTGGCGATTTTTAGGAAAAATGCTTGCAAATCTGAACACGAATCCGAAAGTGAAACGTTCGTGCCAAATTTGAGATTGGTGAACATTTTCCAAACAAGTTCGTTCATCTCTAGTAAATCATTCAGTATTGTTGCATCTTAACCATTTGAAAGCACTCAGTTTTTGTCTATGTTTAATGGGTTTGCACAGGACTGACATATTGTTGACTTATCCTTGGGATGGGACATCAACATCTCACCCAGTTTCTCTCGCGATACATTTTTATCAGCCCAAGACAGATGTAAACAGTGTATGGGATAGAAAAGCACAGCTCCATATGTGGTGTAGTGGCCCTTTCAAAACCTCAATATCAGCTCCTATATACTCCAATAGGAGATGACCTGAGGAAATGCCACTGCATAGCATATAGAGCTGTGCTGTTTTGGGTCCTTACTTTGTCAACAACTGCTTGTGGGATGTTGGGGGGCAGGGTTGGGTGTCGAACCTCTGCTCTGGTATTGATGACCTATTCAAAGATAGAAATGAGAAGGAATTAGATGATATAACCTGGGCACTGCCAAGTATAATTCAGATCATGAAGAGAAAACTTTTTTTCATGTAATGCTTTTCGGGGTTGATTTAACAGCTTATTCAGGCAGCGGGTCAAGTTCGAAATGTGCTGCATGAATACACATATTTTTTATTTACGATCTTCATTGCTCTTGGCAGTGCCCAGGTTATATCATCCAATTCTTTTTCCTGTCATACTTCTTTCTCTAGCCACTGTTCATGAGTTCAGCGGCCAGAGCAGCAGCTACACATTGGATGTACTATCACGCTTATTGGAGTTGTTCTGCGCAAAACCTATCTTGGTGAGCAGCTCATTGTTAGTTAATCCTGACACATGACTGTCAATATCACACAATCCTCTTTTCTTCCTTCTGCAATTAATGGATAGGTCATCAATATGACAGTCTTCCATTAGTCTAATTGAATTATGTTAGCAAAATGTTGCCAATATGACAAATCCCCAGTTATGAGCACCATTATGAACATTTATTGTTTTTGTTCTGTTGTGCTTTATGGTCCTTAGTTCTAGCAGATGACTTCTCATTTTAGTCCAGGATCCAGAGTAATATTGCATTACTGCATTTAGCTTCATCAATTGAATAGAACGTCCCTACCTTGTTCTCTCCCAAACCTTGATAATATTTGTTGCTTATACATGTGAAATTGGAGACAAATCTGCACTTAATTATAAGTCTGCTCTCTGCAATTATTATTTGTGATGATGATTTGTAGGAGATGATTACTGAAACAAGACATTATCGAATTTGACTAAAACTTGCAAGAAAAGCACTTCAATCTGGAATGGGCGTTACACCAGAAAAATACTGCAATCATGTTACATGTTTTATTGTATCATTTATAAAACTCAAATGGTTTCTCAATAATTTAGGACGATATACACTGGTTAATAATCATAAAACAAATGTTTGTAGGAATGCTCGTTCTCCATCAGCCGATGAATTGGAAAGATGTTCATTTGTTGAGTGAGAGCAGTTTTAAGTTCTCATAAAAATCATCATTCTTGGCAGTACATTTTCCTGTGTGCTATCAAGAAAAATTGTATTCTATGATCACAGACTGATCATATCAACCATCATTCTATGAATATAGAAGAACAGTTGGCCAAACAGGCTATTAAATGGTCACTGATTGGATTACAGTACATGTAGCCTATTGGCGTTCATTTAGCGGCTGATGTCGGCCAGTGTAACTGCAGCTTTAGGCTATGTGCCCACGTTGCAGAATGTTTGCAGAATTTTCCTGATCAAAACCGGACTCCTTTCGCAGGAAATCCGCTCTCTTTTTTTTTTTTTTCACGTTTTTTTCCGGAGCATCCCAATACAATTATATAGCAGTAAAATCGCTGAAATTCCACAAATTAATGAACATGCTGCGTTTTTTTCCGCAATGCATTTTTTGCGGAAAAAAATGCAGCATGGGCACAACAACCTGGAATTCCATAAAAAATAATGGGATGCGTTTAGTAAGCGTTTTTTAAGCGTTTTCACTGCGGAAAAAAAAGCGGAAAAAATGCGGAAAAAACGCAACGTGTGCACATAGCCTTAGGTTTCAAGATACAAATCATCTTATTAATCTAAGATACAGTAATGGATTGAACAAGCCAGGGCAATTAAAGAGGTTGTCCACTTTATCTTTATGTAAAAGAGTTTTCCGTGCCTTTCAAAAAAGTCTGCAGTCACTTTATGTGACTTGTGAATCCACGTATTGCGTGCAGCCCTTGCACTTAGGATTATCTGCTGCTGGCAAGAATGCAATATGTATTTTCCTGCCATATTCTGACTAGATGTGCACGGCCTCACTGAATATAAGGGTATTGAGTGTGGCCGCACACTTCTAGTTGGAATGTGACTTGGAGTATCTGTATTGCATTCTAAAAAAAAAAAACTACAAAAAATTAAAATAAAAATAAATAAATAAATACTAACATACTACTCATACATATTGCATGTCTACTTGGTCTCGCCACTGGCACCAAAAAATCCTCACAAAGTGCCACTACAGAGTGACTGCAAACTTTTGTGATAAGCCCAGACAACTCCTTTAACAAATATGTTGATGATTTTTTTGGTACTTCCCTAGAAACTCAGAATAGCCCTCTTGATCTCAAAATGTCTGTGGCATGATTGATGAGCTCTTGACCAGAGCAGGCCAAAAGCCTCAACTTTCTGAAATATACAGCTCATTTAAAACCTTTTTTCAATTGGAGGAAGTTCACAAACAGGTTTGGTCCCAAAGTTTTTCATCAGCCAAACAAGTGCCCAAATAGAAACCAGCAATACTGATATATGTCACAAAATCATGTTCCCAACACATTTGTTAAACGAAAGATAAAGTGGACAACCCCTTTAATTGAGATATATGCCAATAAAGCCTTGTTAGGTGACTCATCAGTTCCATCATTACATTTTAGATTAATGTGAAACATACAGGTAAATTTTAATATATTATTAATGCATTATATATCTTGGGTTTTACTAAAGAAAGAATGATATATAAAACATTTAGTTTCAGTATGAGTCTATGAGTTTATAGATATCACATTACAATCAAACTTTCTTTTTATTATTTCTTTTAGCTTTTGGTCATAACGAGTGTCCAGATCCCGGAATTCCATTAAATGCTCGTCGCTTTGGAGACAACTTTCAGCTCGGAAACTCAGTCTCTGTGGTCTGTGAAGATGGATTTATCAAAACTCAAGGCACCGAGACCATCACTTGTATGCTGAAAGATGGGAAAATTATGTGGAGTGGCCCGATCCCTAGATGTGAAGGTCTGTCTGCTCAGACTTTAATATGAATTCATTGTTGAATTTCAAAATGACAAAATTTTAAATGAAAGCGGTAATGATGATGCATATTTGCTGCAAGTTATAAGGTCCAGGGTGACCGACTTCAGACTCTTGACAATGATCAACATCAAAAGTGATCATCAGCCAGAGACAGTAATGCCTAGAGCAATGCATTAAGTCATGTAATGTGGCCATCCTGATGAGATTACAAATGCATTTAGAGATGTTAAAAAAATTTAGTTGTCATTGGGTCTTGTTATTCATAGTGATAGACACTGCCTAGCAAATATATACATATACAGCATGCATAATAATATAAATACATTAAAATAATCTTAAAAAATGTTGTTCCATAATACAGTTCCAATTCACATGCTTCTTTTACTGGGTTCATGACTCCCTGTATAAGTTAAAACAGAGTATTGATAAGTTAGATCATGAGTCATGAGTCACAAAGTTTTTGCAATTATGGTCACAGTCCACATCTGCGAAACCTTGCTTTGTAGAACTAGTCAGCCTCTTGCAGAGTTGACCAGTACATCAGTGATGTTTCCACCTCAACTACCCAGCACTAAATGAGGCAGATGAACCTTTTTTATAGCCCCTTGCAAACCCAGGAACTGGAGGTAAGGGAACGGTGCATATTTTGGGCTCTATTACTTTGGGTTTGGGCTGTCCTCTGCCAACCCCATTGAAGCGTGATGTGCTATGACAATGGATTTAATCTTGGTGACTGCACAATTTAACATCTTGTATTGCTTATAGAGGTTTCTTTGTTGTAAGCCACTTTTTAACATGGTTAAATCCCTCTGCATGTTATGTGATAGGTTATAACTGCAAGTATGCTGTGGATATCTCGCCGCACCATGTAAGCTTCACCTGGTTGCCGGGTTACGGTCACTTCCGGTTAGCGATATTCCTCGCACCGAACTTTTTTTAGTGACCACTCTCATTTTTACATTATATGATGCATAGCAGGTGATTTTCCCCCCTGGGACCGCCCACAACTGTTCCAAAAAAGATCCTCTTACTATAGTGGGCACTCCTGTCATAGTATTTGGGCTGCTAGGTAGCGGCAGCTTCCTGTCCCAGTGCGCAAGTATGTAGTGTATACCTCACCGCACCATGTAAGCTTCACCTGGTTGCCGGGTTACGGCCACTTCCGGTTAGCGATATTCCTCGCACCAAATTTTTTCTAGTGACCGCTCTCATTTTTACATTATATGATGTGTAGCAGGTGACTTTTTTCCCCCCAGGGACTGCCCACAACTGTTCTGAAAAAGATTCTCTTACTATAGCGGGCACGCCTGTCATAGTATTCTGGTTGCTAAGTATCGGCAGCTTCCTGTCCCAGTGCGCAAGTATGCAGTGGATATCTCGCCGCACCATGTAAGCTTCACCTGGATGCCGGGTTACGGTCACTTCCGGTTAGCGGTATTCCTCGCACCGAACTTTTTCTACTGACCGCTCTCATTTTTGCATTATATGATGCATAGCAGGATTTTTTTTTCCCCTGGGACCGCCCACAACTGTTCCGAAAAGGATTCTCTTAGTATAGTGGTCACTCCTGTCATAGTATGCTGGTTGCTAGGTAGCGGCAGCTTCCTGTCCCAGTGCGCATGACAGGAAGTTCCTCCTTTAGTCATGGAGGAACATACTCCACGTGGAGCTCGGTGTACGACATCATCACAATCGTGAGTTCCCTGCTTTAATGGATTTATTATGTTTTTATAAGCGCTTGGTATGTACATATTATATGGTATGCAGAGCGCAGTTTTAGCGCCGATACCAATCTTAGTTATATGGTTTAACCACCTCCAGCTGCCATGTATCTGGATCGCCCTATAGGAAATGTGGCACACTTTCTATATAATAATGGCCCTAGCCCTGTCCACTCTCTGCAGGACAGCATAGAGGGTGGCAGGACTTTTTGTCCCTCTGTTTTAGCACTTAATCTCCTCATACAAGCAGTTCCCCTGAAAACTTGGGCTTGGAAGAAATGCGTCGGGACATTATAGGGAGAGTGCAGGGCATGTATATACAGGGGTAGATGTGGACTTCCCTTGTAAGGGCAGGAGCTTTGGGGATAGTCTATTGTAGCCCCATAGGGATTGACATAGGGATTGTCATCCCATCAAACCGGCCATTCATCTGACTGGAGAATACCCGGTGCTCCGATGCCTGCCTTATGGAACTGGTGAGACCATTCCTTTTATTGTTTAATAGTTACAGTAAGCATTTCTTATAGCATATGCCTATTACTGTCTATCATGATTATATGCGTCTGGATATATAGGGTTAGTGGCTTACTTGTATCACTGCTGTATAGCTACTTTATATACCCTATCTCAGATTGATTCCGCATACATTGTCGGAAACTTTTAATCCTGTTTTAGGGCTTGTCATTTTTTCCAAAAGTCCATTATATGTGGCAGTGACTTGGCCCCGTGTTATATGTTCACTTGGGTGATGAGTTTTTT
Organism: Ranitomeya variabilis; assembly: GCF_051348905.1. Classification (NCBI taxonomy): domain Eukaryota; kingdom Metazoa; phylum Chordata; class Amphibia; order Anura; family Dendrobatidae; genus Ranitomeya; species Ranitomeya variabilis. The sequence goes on along the minus strand of NC_135237.1, from coordinate 528,125,106 downwards.
ATTGACTTTAGTGTATTAAAAGTTATGTTTTATTCTCCACTTTTTTTGCTTTGTTATGATTAATTAATAGTGGTATCATCTGTAGGACTCACATTCCATATACAGATTTTTTGCTTTATTTATGCTGAAAGATGGGAAAATTATGTGGAGTGGCCCGATCCCTAGATGTGAAGGTCTGTCTGCTCAGACTTTAATATGAATTCATTGTTGAATTTCAAAATGACAACATTTTAAATGAAAGCGGTAATGATGATGCATGTTTGCTGCAAGTTATAAGGTCCAGGGTGACCGACTTCAGACTCTTGACAATGATCAACATCAAAAGTGATCATCAGCCAGAGAGAGTAATGCCTAGAGCAATGCATTAAGTCATGTAATGTGGCCATCCTGATGAGATTACAAATGCATTTAGAGATGTTAAAAAAATGTAGTTGTCATTGGGTCTTGTTATTCATAGTGATAGACACTGCCTAGCAAATATATACATATACAGTACACCATAAAAAAGTTTCTCAAGCGGCACAGTCTTAAATGAGGCTGTTGGCGGCCGGTTTTTCCCTACATGCGGGTGCTATCGCAATGGCTATTACAGCCTAGCTGAATGAGACTGCGGTGCTCCTCCAGAAAAGACGTCTATGAGTGATGATCCAAAAGCACAAGAATCGAGGGCACTCACCAGTCTTCACAATTCAGTCTTTATTCACAAATAGTTGCGATAAAATCCATGGTCAGGATAACCGGAGCCGTAGCTCGTGTGAGCAGGGGAGAAAGGGGACCACGGAAATAATCATCAACATTTTCCCGACCAGCTTGCAGCCCCGCTCTGGGTTGACCGGCTGTTAAATCCATATGTTCCATCTGTTAATAACTTCCAACACCTCTCAACCTTCTGGTATAATACAGACGTGCTCAGCCCAATACAAAGTCCTGATACTATACACCATAAAAAAGTTTCTCAGGCGGCACAGTCTTAAATGAGGCTGTTGGCGGCCATTTTTCCCTACATGCGGGTGCTATCGCAATGGCTATTACAGCCTAGCTGAATGAGACTGCGGTGCTCCTCCAGAAAAGACGTCTATGAGTGATGATCCAAAAGCACAAGAATCGAGGGCACTCACCAGTCTTCACAATTCAGTCTTTATTCACAAATAGTTGCGATAAAATCCATGGTCAGGATAACCGGAGCCGTAGCTCGTGTGAGCAGGGGAGAAAGGGGACCACGGAAATAATCATCAACATTTTCCCGACCAGCTTGCAGCCCCGCTCTGGGTTGACCGGCTGTTAAATCCATATGTTCCATCTTTTCCAACTATTTGTGAATAAAGACTGAATTCTGAAGACTGGTGAATGCCCTCGATTCTTGTGCTTTTGGATATACATATACAGCATGCATAATAATATAAATACATTAAAATAATCTTAAAAAATGTTGTTCCATAATACAGTTCCAATTCACATGCTTCTTTTACTGGGTTCATGACTCCCTGTATAAGTTAAAACAGAGTATTGATAAGTTAGATCATGAGTCATGAGTCACAAAGTTTTTGCAATTATGGTCACAGTCCACATCTGCGAAACCTTGCTTTGTAGAACTAGTCAGCCTCTTGCAGAGTTGACCAGTACATCAGTGATGTTTCCACCTCAACTACCCAGCACTAAATGAGGCAGATGAACCTTTTTTATAGCCCCTTGCAAACCCATGAACTGGAGGTAAGGGAACGGCCAGTCCCAACCAGCTCTTTGGCCTTTCCAAAGACCCGAACCCAAAAATCCAGACTCATTAAAATCACCTTTCAACACTGTACATGCTGGAACCTGTTTCTCCAGGTCCTACATCACAGAGAATTGCAATCTCTGTGACACATACCTTCCGTCCAGGACCTGTCTAGCTGCCACTTTACAATAAGAATGGAATTCCTATTCCATCTCTCTTTGTACATAGGAAGTTATTAACCCCTTCATAATGGAGCTCTTTTTCACTTTTGCATTTCTGTTTTTCACTCCCCTTCTTCCCAGAGTCATAACTTTTTTTATTTTTCTGTCAATATGGCCATGTGAGGGCTTTTTTTTTTTTGCAGGACAAGTTGCATTTTTGAAAAACACCATTGGTTTTACCACATCAATTTCGATTTCACAATTTTTTTAGGATTTTTTTTCCATGCTCACCAAATGCTAAAACTGACCTGCCATTATGATTTTCCAGGCTATTAAGAATTCATAGACACCAAACATGTCTAGGTTATTTTTTATTTAAGTTGTGAAAAAAAATCCAAAATTGATTTTTAAAAATTGCGTAATTTTCCGAGACCTGTAGTGTCTCCATTTTTCGTGATCTTGGGTTAGGTGAGGGCTTATTTTTTTCATGCTGATCTGATGTTTCTAATGATACCATTTTGGTGCAGATATGATCTTTGATTGCCCGTTATTGTATTTTAAATCAGTGTTACAGGGACCAAAAATAAACTTAATTCTGGCATTTTGACTTTTTTCCCATTACGCCATTTACCAATCGGGTTAATTTTTTTATATTGACAGATCGGGCAATTCTGAATGCGCCAATACCAAATATGTGTATGTTTGTTTTTTTATTGTTTTATTTTGAATGGGGCGAAAGGGGGATGATTTGAAGTTTTATATCTTTTTAATTTTTTAAATATTTTTAAAAACTTTTTTTTACTTTTGGCATCCTTCAATAGTCTCCATGGGTGACTAGAAGCTGCCATAACCTGATTGTCTCTGCTACATAAAGGTGATGATCATATAACCTGTATGTAGCAGAATTTCTGACTTGCTATGAGTGCCGCCCACTGCAGGAGGCCTCTGGTTGTCATGACGATGCATCGGTGGGATGGGGCCACCGATGGGTGGGATTTCTGGCAATTGCCAGAAGCGTGCGTTAAATGCCACTGTCAGAGTTTGACAGAGGCATTTAGCCGGTTAACAGCCGTGGGTGGGTCGCGATTCCACCCGCGGCTGTTCCAAGCACATGTCAGCTGTTCAAAATAGCTGACATGTGCTAGAAAAGATGTGCCAGAGCCCACATCATAGGGGAGAAATGACATGTGCCGTACTAGTATGGTGCATGCCATGAAGGGTTTAAAATTTTCATGAACAAATACAGTTTTCTATGTTAATCATTTTAATGCATTTGTAAAAATACAGCTCTAAACATATGATCCTTATGGTGTCCGATTTTTATAGACTATAAATGTCAAGTCTTATGGGAAATAAGTAGAAGACTAGTACATGCTATTTTTTCGGTCCATGTGAAAGAAATGGTCATCTGAATGGTCCAATTCAATGGCATCGGTCCAAAAATATGTTTGTTTGAACGCAACCTCATTATGAGATTTTGCAGGCAGTAGACATTAACTCTTTCCATACTCAAACAATAGATAAAATAAATGTATTTTACATGTATCTATCTATAAATTATTAATTTTTGTAGTTTAAGCAGGATGGACTGCAAATTCATAGAGAAATGTCTATCATTTAAAAAGCACAGATAATATAACTGGAAATTACAAAATATAATAAAAATCATTGATAGAAAATATGGGACTTTGCGTTGGTGTTTGTATTTCATATATGAAAGTAGGAGCCTATAACTCTGATGATTGAGTGCACTCCCTGTCCGGAAAATCTGTTATGTGCCCTATAAAAGTGGTACAATGACAGAACATTTTTGCACATCATTAAATCATAGCAGTTCGAAGTAAACTTGTGATATACTGTATATTGAAGGCTTGCACTGCAAAACTTGTGTTCACTCCAGCCTTCTACCATGTAGCTATTTAGTGTAAATTTAGGAGATAACTGCAGCTCTTGATCAATGAAATGGAAAACTAAAAGCCATTTCTAGTGTCATTAAATTTCTAGTGAAATGTATCTTACTGTATTTTTGTTTCTTCAGCAAAATAAAAACAAGTAATCAGAAAAATTCTGGAGACAGGTTAAAGTCTGGAAGGAAAAGTTCTACTTTTTTATGAAACATATTAAAAAAATTACTTACTGTAAAGACTGTTATATTGAAATAAAATATGTCAAGTATTTCATTTTGATTTTATTAACTAAATGTAGCAGTGACAAATAATGTTTGAATTTTTTATATATATATATATATATATATATATATATATATTTTTTTTTTTTTTTTTTTTTTTAAATAAACTCCTCAAGATTAAAATTGCAATAGCAAGGAAAAGTCAGCGAAATATGGAAATCACAGGAATGATATGTAAATTATGAAAAATGTAAACAAAATTTTCAAAATATCATAATTTATTTAGTATTGAGTATGATTACCACACATGCAGTTGTGCTCAAAAGTTTACATACCCTAGCAGAATGTTTGCTTTCTTGGCCTTTTTTCAGAGAATATTAATGATAACACCAAAAATTTTTCTCCACTCATGTTTAGTGGTTCGGTGAAGCCATTTATTGTCAAACTATTGTGTTTTCTCTTTTTTAAATCATAATGACAACCCAAAACATCCAAATGACCCTGATCAAAAGTTCACATACTCCATTTCTTAATACTGTGTATTTCCCCCTCTAACGTCAATGTCAGCTATGAGTCTTTTGCTGTAGTTGTGGATGAGGTTCTTTATTTTCTCAGAAGGTAAAGCTGTCCACTCTTCTTGGCAAAAAAACACCTGTTCTGGTGTTATCATTCATATTCTCTGGAAAAAGGCCAAGAAAGCCAAAATTCTGCCAGGGTAGGTAAACTTTTGAGCACAAATGTAGAAATCCCCCATTTACACGCCTTAGCATGCTATCAATGAGTTTGTCCTATGAGACTTTGAAGAACCAAGGAAACTGGCTAATAAGACACTTTCATATACCTTCCTGAAGGTCTTTTCAAGGCTTTGCCCATGTGGTCTCCATATCAATCTCTGTCTATCACTGCTTTCAAGATTTAAGTGGCATACAGACCTCCATTCCATCTCTGCTCTATCACAGTCTTTGAGAGCAGTGACGTAAGATTATTGGAGCACTACTAGCTGGACATGTGGCTCATAGCCCTTTGTCATTCAAACAACTTTTGATGCTAGGTGGAGAAACTATTTGATAACTTAGACTTAGTATTTCACTTGCAGTTTCTAAATGGATCATTACACACCATTCATTAAATCTGACAAGACCCTATTTGGTACTGCTATGAAGAGGCCTTCACAATGGCACTTCACATCAGTCCTTTTCCTGGGATTATGATGCTGGCATACATATGGAGCACCCCCCAGGGGCGGCGGGGTACTCGGTACCAGGTCCTTCGGTTCTCAAGGGGGAAGTCATGGTGGCTGACCCGATCCGTGGGCCTAGGGACGTCCATTGTAAATGGGGGAAAGGTCTTTAAAGGCATAATGTTCGTGATGCCACCTATGGTGTTCAGTCAGGGTGACCGATGCTGCTTTAAGGAGTCCACTGGGGTGATGTTATGGCTGCTAGATGGTATACCTTCCCACAGGTGAAGTGTATCCCCAGGGATTTCCAGTGTGTAGATGGTGGATGGTGTGAGGCGCAGTGAAGAACAAGGACACAAGGTTGCAGTTTCTTTACCTTTTTCCTGAAGGCTTCAGCATCCACAGTCCAGAGCACCAGATCACAGGGCAGGCAGAGTCCGGCCGATCTGAAGGCAAATCCAGAGTCCCCTTATCCAGGTGGAAATCATTAGCCTTCCTCTAGCACCTGGATGTTGTAGTACCTTTCTGCTGAGTCTCTCATAAGGTCCTCACAACTGTTGTAGATGTTCTAGATGTTATGTCTCTTTCTCTGTCCCCCTGATGGTAAGGATAGGACAAACCCATAAGACTGAAGGCCTGAGGCTTTTTACAGGGACTCTAGCACGCCCCGGCCCCACAAGTTGCCACCATGCCTCCTGGGTATAGGTCGGGCAGGTAACATGGAATTAGCTGTCCTGCCAGTCTCTGGAGCAAGGCATGGAGACGGTTGCTCCCTCGGTGTTCCGGCTACCGGATCCTGCACCTCAGAAGGAGGCAGCCTTTGCAGGGCTGAACTCCTTCTGATTTCCTCTCCTTTTGCTATGACTTCGTTTCTCACCCTCTACAATACAATTCGCTGTTCTTGTCTCTTTCTTAGGATGCTGCCGCACGTCGAGCAGGCGCAGCTCCGTGGCCTTCTGTCTAGGCGTCTGACAGGATCCCACCCCTGTCAGGGACCACCCTGTCAACAGCTATTAGGTATTCCTTTTTCCCCTCTGTCTGCCTGACAGGTACTGCCTGGGTGAAGCCCAGTCAGCTTCTGCCTAACTTCCTATCCAGACCACCAGTTTTACCTAATTGTGAAGAGTGCCCTAATAAATAGGAGCATAGCTCCCCCTGGTGGTCTGGAGTGTGAAGTGTGTTGCATGGTTTGTGATACCTGGTAAAGAGATCTCCTTTATTGCCTTCAGATGTAATATCACTCCCCCTTGTGGAAGAATGACATCACTGCAATGACCAGGACCCCCCCCCCCCCCCCCCGTTAAATCCAGTACTCCGGGACTGGGAAAAGAAAACAACAATACATTAGCAAAAGACATGCAAATTTTTTAAATGCTATAAAACAAGCTAATGTAACTGTGCTTCCCTTTATGGGAGGTTAGGACACTTGAACGTTACAAACAAGAACATATTTACATTGCTGGCTTGCTTCTATAAATTGACCATACCAATAACAGATGTACTAACTACTAAAGGTAATTACCCACATAGGTATATTATCTATTAAGTGCAAAACAGTATTCCTCTCTAAGTGCAAACTTTCAACTAACCCACATGGGTTCACTTTATTCAATTGCAGATCAGTCTATCAACCCCCACGGGCTCACTGCATTTTCTTTCAGTTTATTTAAAGTACGTTATACCAGATTACCTAACTTTAACTCTATAACATTATTACTATCTAAATCTAAATTTCTAACTTTACCCATTATATTACCGTGTGATATATTAACTTTTTAGCAAAGTGCAATAATTCAGCATTCCCTTTTAGAGTGAATAACATTCAAGTCTGTCAATGAGGTAATGCAAACAATCACATCAAGATTCAAGTCAGTTTAGCAATATCAGTGACATGATGCGAGGGACCCGTGACGAACCCCCAACATTGGTGTTGGGTGGGCTACAAGACGTGTATCCTGACCCAGAATTCTGCCTCACCAATGGGTTTTTCTTCAGGTCTGAAAAGCAAAGCAATTTTTACAACAAGATTAACAGCAGTTTCTTTTAGAGGCAGTCTTTGTAAAAGCCTCCTTTGTAAAACGAGTAGGAAGCACCTTTAAGATGGTGCAAACTATTTACAAGGACAGTTTGTGAATCATTCACCATCCATGATTTAAATGTTCTTTAAGGCAACAATGAACTTGTGAAAAATTAAGGATCCCTTTAAACAGGGGACCCCTTTAAGAGTTAACCCTGGACGGGTTTAAAGTAGAAAAAGGAAAGTTTGAGAACTATTTACAATCAGTTTTCCAGATTTCACTTATTACTGGAACAGTTCTGGCGGTAGCACTGGTGGAGGTAGTCCTTTTGGGTACTGGCGGGGGGGCTCCCTCATTCCAGATGGGGGTCTGAGTGCCCACTGATTTCTGTTCAGGGGTAACCTTAGCACAGGTTACAGTTGGAGTTGGTTCCATGGTCACAACAGTTCCTGTGGTAGTAACAGTGCACACTGTGGTCCTTGTGAAAGTACAGGTAGGAGTGACAGTAGTGGCAGTGGTAGTGGCAGTGGTCTTGACACATGGCAGTGCTGTTATCACAGGAGATGGCATAGCAGGGGTTTTAGTGTTGTATGTCATAGTGTCTCGTTGCTTCTGCACATTCAGGGCAAACCATCCTTTTTCACCAAAGTGCCTGGTGTAGGTGACTTTATCCCCTGGATACAGGTCTCTGTCTGGATGTCCTTCCCAGAGATGGGATTCTACGTCTCTGCGGTTAACAAGTATTAAGGCACATAGTCCTTGTTCTTTGATAAAGCCCCATCCTCCTTGTAATTCAAAGGCTACGACTGTGCCCTGCTTACGCGGGGCCTGGTTAGTGGTGCAGTCCTTGCAGGCCTGGGCTTTAACTTCTAAGTCACGTTGGTCAAAGGCTCTGCATTGGACCTGATGTCTTTCTTCTTTTTCCTTCCACTTGCGGGCAAGCTGGGCCTGGTAGTCATCCCAACTCAAAACTTCCACAGTCTCTCCCTTCTGTTTTTCTGCCCTGGGGAACCCCATAAAGTCTGATCCGGGATTCACCCAGCGGTATACAGTCCGCTCTGCATATAGCTCACCCAGCAGAGTGGTGGGTGTGATTGGGGCCTTCAGGAATTGCTCCATTCCCGTGGCTTGGTCCCAAGGCTCAAGGCACTGGAGGCGGTGGGTACCGCGAGGAGGTGGCACTGCTATGGGGCCTATCAGCAGTCCCTCTGTCACCGAGGTCGGGTCAGCATCCTTACCTGCCACTGCGGTGTCTTCGGTGCCGGTCGGTTCCACTGGCGGCAACAGTGCTGGTGGCGGCTCTGGGAGCGGTGTAGGGAGCGGTGTTGGAGGTGGTGCAGGTGGGTCATCCGCAGGTGTTGTCCGGCATGCGGCCTTGGTGTTCACCCACAGCTGCAGGAGCTGGTCGATTAGCTTGTCCACTCTGGCCAGCAGGAAGTCAGTGCCAACTGTAGATGCCTGGTTACGGTGCCTCTCCAGTTGGCTGGGGGAGTCCTCGGCCTCTACCCCTTGGTCCGGTTCTGGACAGCTGGCCATGGCATCTTCCATGTGGCTGGTTCCTTCCTCATCCATTTCCCACTCTTTTCTCCGGGGTGGTTTCTTGTTCTTTGTTTCCACCCACTATTAAGGATCAGGAGGTGGATCTCGGCTGCTGACGGACACGTCCTCAAGGTACAGAAATATTTAGACTGGGCGGCCATTATTTTTTGCGCTTCTCAGTTCATTCACGCCCACAACAACAGGCCTTTCTTCATCTCCTGCGCTCCTCGTGGTGCTGCAATGGCAGGAATTTTGGTGTTCTTTTGCAATATGCAGTCTTTTAGTCAATCACAGTCCAAATACAATTCTGGCACAGCTCTTAGGCGCACATGACCCGATTTTCAGGCTTAAGTAGATCCTGTTCGTGATGCCAAAGTTGGAGCACCCCCCAGGGGCGGCTGGGTACTCGGTACCGGGCCCTTCGGTTCTCAAGGGGGATGTCACGGTGGCTGACCCAGTCCGTGGCCCTAAGGACGTCCGGTTTAAATGGGGGAAAGGTCTTTAAAGGGATAATGTTCATGACGCCACCTGTGGTATTCATTCAGGGTGACCAACGCTGCTTTAATGGGTCCGCTGGGGTGATGTTATGGCAGCTATATGGTATACCTTCCCACAGGTGAAGTGTATCCCCAGGGCTTCCCAGTGTGTAGATGGTGGATGGTGTAAGGCGCAGTGAAGAACAAGGACACAAGGTTGCAGTCTCTTTACCTTTTTAATGAAGGCTTCAGCATCCACAGTCCAGAGCACCAGATCACAGGGCAGGCAAAGTTTGGCCGGTCTGAAGGCAACTCCAGAGTCCCCTTATCCAGGTGGAAATAATTAGCCTTCCTCTAGCACCTGGATCTTGTAGTACCTTACTGCTGAGCCTCTCATAAGATCCTCACAACTGTTGTAGATGTTCAAGATGTTATGTCTCTTTCTCTGTCCCCCTGATGGTAAGGATTGGACAAACCCGTATGACTGATGGCCTGAGGCTTTTTACAGGGACTCTAGCATGCCCCGGCCCCCACAAGTTGCCACCATGCCTCCTGGGTATAGGTCGGGCAGGTAACGTGGAATTAGCTGTCCTGCCGGTCTCTGGAGCAATATAGCAAATAAATGTTTGCACAACCTGGGAAGGTGCACGGGTAGGTTCCCAAACCGTAGTCATAAGTAATATAAAAACCCGGCACTCAACTTTATAGTAAAAAGAAGTGGATAATTTATTATATCCCGGTCTCTGGAGCAAGGCATGGAGATGGTTGCTCTCTCGGTCTTCTGGCTACCAGATCCTGCGCCTCAGAAGGAGGCAGACTTTGCAGGGCAGAACTCCTTCTGGTTTCCTCTCCTTTTGCTATGACTTTGTTTCTCACCCTCTACAATACAATTCGCTGTTCTTGTCTCTTTCTTAGGATGCTGACGCATGTTGGGCAGGCACAGCTCTGTGGCCTTTTGTCTAGGCCTCTGACAGGATCCCACCCCTGTCAGGGACCACCATGTCAACAGCTATTAGGAGTTCCTCCTTCCCCTCTGTCTGCCTGACAGGTACTGCCTGGGTGAAGCCCAGTCAGTTTCTGCCTAACTTCCTATCCAGACCACCAGTTTTACCTAATTGTGAAGAGTGCCCTAATAAATAGGAGCATAGCTCCCCCTGGTGGACTGGAGTGTGAAGTGTGTTGCATAGTTTGTGATACCTGGTAAAGAGATCTCCTTTATTGCCTTCAGACATAACATCACTCCCCGTGGTGGAAGAATGACATTACTGCAACGACCAGGACCCTGGGGCGCTGCACTTAATGTACATTATCCAATCCCCTCTAGTCTTAATTACAGGTACACTAATAGCTTGGTTTAACATTGATTTAGTTGTGGAACCAGTGATATGGCCATTTCTTCATAGTGTCCCAGGAGAACACAATGCAAGGCTAACTGTTGCTAGTGCTACTATGAGAAGCATGCATTAGCTAAACGTGCTTTTATAGCCTTCTGACATCTGAGACATCATTGTCTAGCAATTGCAAAGGGAGTTTCTAGCAGTGGATCTTGATGATTTGTGCATTGTGCATAGAAGTACATTTCTTGGACACCCAATTAAAAAATTCACTGATAGCACCCAAGGCTCCAAGTGCATGAATTTCTGTGTATGGTGATAAAATTAAATAATGAATATATTTAGGTGTTTTGAAAATTCCATTTGTACATAATTGCTGTATTCTCCTTTATGAAAGGTTAACTCACTGGGCCGGAAAGATAGCTCCTCAATGCCCCACTGCTGCCGCAAGGATCTCACATTGCTTTGTATAAGCTGCCAGTGTCAGTCAGACTAGGTGGGGGAGTTTGGAAAACACTTGGACTCATTAGATATTTCATTCCAAAGCTGGAATCATAAAATGTTCATCTCAATATTAAGATTATACAACAATTTTGACAAGGATTTACAAAGTAATAACAACAGCCTTATTAGGTCTAAGAAATTAATGTAACAACGTAACCAATTTTTAATTTAAATCTGGTGGCCAATCCATTTTAAAGTAAATTGAAAGGGTTATTTTATGTTCCTCTCCTTAGGAACTTAGCGCTTCCCTTCCTCCCAACTTCCTTCTTGCTGATTGGCAGTGCGCTTCTGAAGATTGACAGTTGGAGTCAACAGCATAGCCGAGCCACTCTCCCTCACCATGTGCTCTCCCATGATGTTAGCAGAGGTAATCTGTCGCATGGGAAAAGCTCAGTCAAACTAGTAATCCAGCCAACTCTAGAGAATTTTTTTTCAAGTTGTATGCCAAGCACCTAGCAAATAGTTACTTATTGCCTGGGATACAGGCCACCTCTTAGGCAGTAAGTAATTTTAGTAATGAACTGTACATTACAAAAATTAAAAATCCCTACATTATTGAAAACAAAAAGGATTTTTAATAAGCAATAAATTGCGTGTTTTTGCAAGCTCCCTACAGTTTTACCCACTTGATAAAATGAGACAACCTCTTTAATAGGAGCCAATGAAAGTAAAGTACATCAATGCCTTTAATGGAAATACCAATACAAATTATATCTGATCTTCATTTTTATAGGGAAATTGTGTAAGTCTGAAATAGATGAACTGTTATACTAGCAACCATTTTATTTGGATATTTTTGAACTGCTAAAATAATAAAATAAAAAGTTATTTAAGGAAAAATGCAGACGCCACCTGCACACGAGGATAGGGTATGCGTGCAAGTTGGTTTTAGTTATATTGAATGAATCTAAATGAGAAATAGCACATAGTCTTCTTGCTGCCAGGTACTTTCCACTGGACTCCAAAATGAATCTTTCATAATGTAGTACATTAAGGTCGAGGTTGCATTTTAAAGTAAAATATTGTGTTTCTCAGCTGGAAGTAAAAACCGTAAAAGCAGGAAACTCATTTCATAATTGCTAATGTAATCTATTTCCCTCTTCTTGTAGGATACGGATAAATCCAGTCTTAAAATCATATTCCAAAGCAAGGCTTAAATAATTCAAATTTAAGAGTTTAAAAGTTTTAACTTATGTAATAGAAAATTGTAGCTTTTTCTAAACTATATGTGTATATTATTATTATTTATTTTTTGAGCACCATTGTTTCCAGGGTGCTATACATGAGAAGGGGTTACATACAAGATAGAAAAATAGATTACAATGAATAAACTAACAATGATAGACTGGTGTAGAAAAGGAAAGGTGAACATATGGATGGCTCACCAATGACAATGTAGATCGAAATTGGATGAAAAATGTTTTAGTTTTTCAGGGTGAAACTAGATTTTTCATTTACTCATCCGAACTTCATCTCTTTACAAGCTTTAAAAAGCTGACTATGCACTATAGATAGGGTGTGACAGGAGGGCAGTGAAGAACAGCTACCATACCTTTAGCCAAATATGTTCACTCTGACATTACTAAGGATGTGTTTCCTTTACGGCTCTTGAAAAGTGTTCAATTCAAGTCCATGGAGATCTCTGAGTGTTATATACATGTGTTTTCAAGGCAATTGGAGGCTTTGCAGTACTTGAGATTCACTGGAAATCGATTCAGGAATCTTTTTTTGTTTGACAAATTTGAAAGCATTTACTGAATATGTGTGGTATTATAACAAAAAAACTGTTAGAAATATATATCACACATTAAGGCATTACATGGGGGAGAGTGACTTATGTTTAGCAATTCTATACACACAACAAAGCAGCAGATGTATAGCAATAAATTACAATGGCGTAAAATGATCAATTCATTGTTTATGGTGTTAGGCCAGGGACGTAATCACATATATAACATGCCATATGAGTAGTGAATATTTAATCATGAAACCACAACAACAAAAAATAAACTGCTGATCTTAGATAAATGTAAAGCATAAATTAAGGAAAAGATAAAAAGTCATTAAATAGCCATAATAATTAGGTAATATTTGCTTATATTTATAATTTTATTTCCATAGAGCCAATGTATTTTGAAGCACTTTACAATTAAGCGGGGAAATGTATAGACAATACAGTCATGGTAAAGTAACATACAGTTCAGCAGTTGCAGGAAGAGTGAGGGCCATGCTCGTAAGTTTACAATTAGTGTTGAGCATTCCGATACCGCAAGTATCGGGTATCGGCCGATACTTGCGGTATCGGAATTCCGATACCGAGTTCCGATATTTTTGTGATATCGGAAATCGGAATCGGAAGTTCCCAGTGTATGGTTCCCAGGGTCTGGAGGAGAGGAGACTCTCCTTCAGGCCCTGGGATCCATATTCATGTAAAAAATAAAGAATTAAAATAATAAATATGGATATACTCACCCGTCCGGCGGCCCCTGGACCTTACCGCTGTTAACCGGCAGCCTTTGTTCCTAAGAATGAGGAGTTTAGGACCTGCAATGACGTTGCGGCTTGTGATTGGTCGCGTGAGCGGTCACATGAGCGGTCACGCGACCAATCACAAGCCGCGACGTCAGCCGCGACGTCATCGAAGGTGATAAACTCCTCATTCTTGGGAACGGAGGCTGCTGGTTAACAGCGGTAAGGTCCAGGGGCCGCCGGACGGGTGAGTATATCCATATTTATTATTTTAATTCTTTATTTTTTACATTAATATGGATCCCAGGGCCTGAAGGAGAGTTTCCTCTCCTTCAGACCCTGGGAACCATCCAGGATTCCTTCCGATACTTGAGTCTCATTGACTTGTATTGGTATCGGGTATCGGCGATATCCGATATTTTTCGGGTATCGGCCGATACTATCCGATACCGATACTTTCAAGTATCGGAAGGTATCGCTCAACACTATTTACAATCTGTAAGGAAAACGGAAGGGGGGTACAATAGGTAAAAAGTGCTTGTCATGTATGGTCCAGCCATCATTACAATAAATAGGGGTTTTAAAATGAGCTGCATTAGGCGATTTTCAGCTAGTGTCTGTTAGGAGTCGAGTTCCCGCCGTTGCACAGGGGGAATCTCGAACCATGTCTGCTGTGGTCTCTCATTCCGCATCAGCCATAGTGGAGCCTGCTCATTGGTGACATTGGTCCCAGCATCTCACTCAGTCTGATTCTGTGCAAAGGGTTACTACTGCCTTTCCAGGCTCTGCCATTGTAGCCTGTACTGATCAGCGGCTAGCAGACGCCTCTGGGTCTAAGTCCTGCTTTTTCTCCTTCTGAGCATGCCCAAAGGAAGACCTCTCAGTGGAGGTCTGGGGTCACATTCTCAGATAGTGCAGTAGCTCCTATTGGTCCTCTAGGAAGGTCCTGAAGTTGCTCACTTACTGTAGCAATTCTTATTGGTCCTCTTGGAAGGTCCTGAACTTGCTGCAGCTATAAAACGTTTGCATGACCGCACGGCCATGCGCTAGTATACACTTGTTTACGTGTGTGTTGAGAGTGAAAGTCGCTCTTTAATCATCCCCTCCCTTGTGTTTGAATGCTCGCGTAAGGAGGATGATTGTTATCTAGTGCCCGACTTGTTACCAACACTGGTACACAAACAGCATCTATTACTGCGGCACCGTGCGCTATCACTGCGCTTTCCAAACCCAAGTCTGGGTGGTTAGTGGCGTCCACCAGTGCGGCACCGCATGCACTCTGGTGCTACTTAATTATTATTTCTGTTACGTGCAGTAATGCAGCCCTGTGACGCAACAGGGTTCACTTCTTTCACACAGGGTGAAGCTAATCCATGTGTGTATCCTCACTGCACCTCCATATAGTCCATCATTGCTTAGCAGCAGGTTCCATATCTGCACGGTGGACCCTGGGCATTGAATGCACCTTATTCCTTTTCTCTAATTATTTGGTGGTTCCGCTAGCCCTAACATTATACTTGTGCCAGGGTCTGGCTAAGTAATGACAGACGAACAGCGATTGCAGGGGTACATCCAGCTGCTGGAGGGCAGATTGGCGGCTCTCGAGCGTGCAACCTCAGGGGTGGATGTTACCGCAATAGCTGTTCATGCTTCTAGCGTGACTGTGGCAGCTTTTCCCACTGCCATCTCTCTTCCGACCTTATCTCACCTCCCACTGACAGAGAAATACTCTGGTGACAGTAAATCCTGTAGGGGTTTCGTGAGCCAAGGCGGTATACACCTCGAGCTCCTGGCTGCATGCTTTCCTACAGAGTGGGCAAAGGTGGGATTCATAATTTCTCTGCTGTTGGACAGGGCATTGGAGTGGGCTACACCGCTGTGTGAGCGCGATGATCATGTGGTGCAGAGTGCTCCTCAGTTTTTGAGTACTCTGAAACAGGTCATTTTAGGACCCCAAGTCACCCATGATACGGCGCTCCAACTGCTGGCATTGACTCAGGGTTCGTCCATGTTCAGCCATTTTGCCGTCTACTTCTAGACATTAGCGTCTGAGCTGGAATGGTCGAAAAAAGCCCTTATCCTGGTATTTTGGAGAGGGCTGGCTGACCATGTGAAGGACGCTTTGGCCACTAGGGAGATTCCCACCACATTGGAGGAGCTAATAGCTATGTCAACCTGCATCGACCGTCGTTTTCACAAGCGAAGGTTAAAGCGAGCCCAGTGTAGGCAGAGGTTTTGGCTTGCTCCCACCTTCGCCAAACCTCAGGAATCTCCAGTCCAGGCATCTGAGTCAGATGAGGCCATAGAGGCACTGCGTGCGGGATCTAAGTCCCGGTCCGCTCGTGCACTTATGGTCTGTCATCTTTGCCGGCAGTCAAACATCTTGCCTCCGAGCATTTTCAGCGGTCTGGGGAACGTCGGCGTCTAGTGGTAGTTGGAGGAGGTACACTAGACACGGAGACATTTTCCTCTAAATTGTCCTTCAAGGGGACAATTACCATAGGCCCATCCACTCTTATGGTAGAGCTTTGCCTGGACTCTGGGGCGGAAGGCAATTTCATGTCATCTGATTACGCCCAGTGTCATGCAATACCCCTGGTGATGCTCGCCAAACCTGTGACCGTTCGAGTGGTAAATGGGTCAACACTACCCTCACAGATTACACATCAGACCATTACATTCACTCTTTCTATGTCTCCATCACATCAGGAGATTATCTCCGTATTAGTCATTCCTGAGGGAATTGATGAGGTCCTGTTGGGGATACCATGGCTTCCTCATATAGAGTGGTCCTCGGGGAAAATTTTGGGATGGAGTAAATCATGTGAGAGTAGATGTCAGAGGGAATGCATTCAGGTCGCTTCTACAGAGGTACCCGCAGATCTTTGCTCTCTACCCAAGCACTATTTGTCCTATGCGGACATGTTCTCCAAAAGAGCTGCGGAGACCCTTTCGCCTCACCACCCCTATGACTGTCCTATTGACCTCTTGTCTGGTGCAGGGCCTCCCCGGGGTCGAGTCTATCCGTTATCTCTCCAAGAGATGGAGGTAATGTCTCAGTACATTCAAGAGAATCTGGCAAGAGGATTCATTAGGAAGTCAGTGTCACCTACAGGGGCTGGGTTCTTCTTCGTGCAGAAGAATAATGGAGAACTACGTCCATGCATAGACTACAGAGGTCTTAACGCCATCACCGTTAAGAATTAATACCCACTACCCCTGATATCTGAGCTTTTTGATAGGCTACGGGGAGCAAGGGTATTTACTAAGTTAGATCTGCGTGGTGCTTACAACCTGATTCGCATCCGTGAGGGGGACGAATGGAAAATGGCTTTTAACACCAGGGATGGGCACTATGAATATCTGGTGATGCCCTTCAGTCTCTGTAATGCCCTAGCCATTTTCCAAGACTTTATGAACAACATCATCCAAGAGATGCTCATCACCTCGGTCATAGTCAATCTGGATGATAACGTCATCTACTCTCCAGATTTTGACCCCCATCGGAGAGATGTTTGCAAAGTTTTTGACCTCTTACGGGCAAACTCCCTCTACGCCATGTTGGAGAAGTGTGTGTTTGAGCAGGAGTCCTTGCCTTTCCTTGGCTATATCATCTCTGCCCAGGGTTTGGCTATGGATCCTTCCAAGCTACAGGCTGTGATGGACTGGCAAGAATCCCATTCTCTTAAAGTGGTGCAGCACTTTATGGGGTTCATTAATTACTATCGCCAGTTCATCCCACACTTCTCAACTTTGGTAGCTCCCTTGGTAGCTCTCACCAATAAAGGAGCAAATCCCAAGTTGTGGTCAGAGGACGTCTCCAAGGCCTTTCTCTCGATTAAGGCACACTTCACTAGCGCTCCCATCCTACATCACGCCGATGTGGATAAGCCATTTATTATGGAGGTGAATGCTGGAGCAGTTCTCTTCCAAAAGGATGCTCAAGGTCAAAAATATCCTTGCTTCTTCTTCTCCAAGACCTTTTCACCAGCGGAGAGGAATTATTCCATCAGGGACAGGGAGTTGCTAGCCATGAAGTTGGCTTTCTCAGAGTGGAGACACCTCTTGGAGGTAGCTTGCTTTCCCTTCACAGACCACAGGAACTTGGTGTACTTACAGATGGCCTATCGGCTGAACTCTCGCCAGGCTATTATATTCGGGCGTGTGTGTCCTGTGCCAAGAATTGGTCTCCCTGGCAATGGCCTGCTGGGCAACTTTACCCCCTGCTGGTGGCCGACAGGCCCTGGGAGATGGTCGGGATGGACTTCGTGGTGGGCTTACTCAAATCTTGTAACTGCACCGTTATCTGGGTTGTCACCGATCGTTTCTCTAAGATGGTGCACTTGGTGCCACTTCCACGGTTACCTTCTGCACGGGCCTTGGTGGCGTTGTTCATTAAACATATTTTCCGTTTTCATGGCATGCCTGATAAAATTGTCAGTGACCGGTGTCCCCAGTTCGTGTCTCAGTTTAGGAGAGAGCTCTGTCGTTTACTTAGCATAGAACTAAATCTTTCCTCTGCATATCGTCCCGAGGCGAATGGGTTGGTAGAGAGGGCCAACCAGACTCTGGTGACATATTTGCGACATTTTCTTTCTGCTAGGCAGGATGACTGGGCATCTTTGCTACCTGCTACTTTGCTCTGAACTATGCTGTAGCTGATTCCACTGGGCAGACTCCTTTTCTCCTTAATTGCGGCCAGCATCCACATGTCCCTGTGCCCATGCCCATGTCATAAACTGATTCCAGGGTGGCAGACTGGGCAGTGGAGGCACGTGATATTTAGGACTGCACACAGGATGCCATTCGGGCTTCCAAGGAGAGAATGAGGGCTTCTGCCGGTGCTCACCGGCGCCCTGCTCCGACCTTTGCTCCTGGTGACTTAGTGTGGCTCTCCGCCCGTATCATCAGGCTGCGAGATGACTCCACTAAGTTTGCGCCTTGCTACATTGGTCCTTTCAAGTTTCTGGAACAGGTTAACCCTGTGGTCTACCGTTTGGCTATTCCTCCATGCCTTGGTATCACCGAAACCTTCCACGTTTCCCTCTTAAAACCCGTCTATATGTCAAGGTTTTCTGAGTCATCTGCCGGGACATCGGGTTTGTCCACAGATGAGTATGAGGTGAATGCTATCTTGGGGTGCAAGGTAGTACATGGCAAAAATACTATCTGGTGGACTGGAAGGGCCATGGCCCTGAGGACAGAACCTGGGAACCTGTAGAGCACATTCAGGCTCCACTGCTCATTGCAGCCTTTAAGCATGGCGAGGCCCAAGGAGGGGGTCCCTAGGAGGGGGGATAATGTTAGGAGTCAAGCTCCCACCGCTGCACAGGGGGAATCTTGAACCATGTCTGCTGTGGTCTCTCATTCTGCATCAGCCACAGTGGAGCCTGCTCAGCAAAGACATCGGTCCCAGCATCTCGCTCAGTCTGATTCTGTGCAAAGGGTTACTACTGCCTTTCCAGGCTTTGCCATTGCAGCCTGTACTGATCAGCGACGAGCAGACGTCTCTGGGACAAAGTCCTGCTTTTCTCCTTCTGAGCATGCCCAAAGGAAGACCTCTCAGTGGAGGTCTGGGGTCACATTCTCAGGTACTGCAGTAGCTCCTATTGGTCCTCTAGGAAGGTCCTGAAGTTGCTCAGTTACTGTAGCAGTACTCATTGGTCGTCTAGGAAGGTCCTGATCTTGCTGCAGCTATAAAAGGTTTGCATGGTTGCACGGCCATGCGCTAGTATACACTTATTTATGTGTGTGTGTTGTGAGTGAAAGTCGCTCTTTAATCATCCCCTCCCTTGTATTTGAATGCTCGCGTAAGGAGGATGATTGTAATCTAGTGCCTGACTTGTTACCAGCACTGGTACACAAACTATTACTGTGACCGCCAGTGCGGCCCCGTGCGCTATCTCCGTGCTTTCCAAACCCATGTCAGGTGGTCAGTGGCATCCGCCAGTGCATGCACTTTCGTGATACTTAATTATTATTTTTGTTGCATGCGGTACTGCGGCCCTGTGACGCAACAGAGTTTGCTTCTTTCACACAGGGTGAAGCTAACCCATGTGTGTATCCTCATTGTACCGCCATATAGTCCGTCATTGCTTAGCAGCAGGTTCCATCTCTGCACGGTGGATCCCGGGCTGCAAACGCACCTTATTCCTTTTCTCTAATTATTTGGTGCATTCCGCTAGCCCTAACAGTGTTGGTCTAAGTGTAGTTACCAAGTGCTATTGGGTGCATGGAGGATGTGTTGGCAGATGAATAAGAGTTACAAGATTCTGAGGGAAATTTAGAAAGTGAGAACATGGAAGAGATAAGTTAGTGAAGTGAGGTGATAGGCTTCAAAGCAACCTTAAAAATGAGGAGGCTAGATATTAATCAGTAGAGTGTAAGGAACAAAATTGAATTGTAAACGGTTAGGAAGAGAGATAGCGAATTAGACGATTACAGGTCTGAAGGAGAGGAAACTCTCCTTCAGGCCCTGGGATCCATATTAATGTAAAAAATAAAGAATTAAAATAATAAATATGGATATACTCACCCGTCCGGCGGCCCCTGGACCTTACCGCTGTTAACCGGCAGCCTCTGTTCCTAAGAATGAGGAGTTTAGGACCTTCGATGACATCGCGGCTGATGTTGTGGCTTATGATTGGTCGCGTGCCGCTCATGTGACCGCTCACGCGACCAATCACAAGCCGCGACGTCATCACAGGTCCTAAACTCCTCATTCTTAGGAAAGGAGGCTGCCGGTTACTACCAGGGCACGTCAGAGAGTGAGTATATCCATATTTTTTATTTTAATTCTTAATTTTTTACATGAATATGGATCCCAGGGCCTGAAGGAGAGTCTCCTCTCCTCCAGACCCTGGGAACCATACACTGGGAACTTCCGATTCCGATTTCCGATATCACAAAAATATCGGAACTCGGTATCGGAATTCCGATACAGCAAGTATCGGCCGATACCCGATACTTGCGGTATCGGAATGCTCAACACTACAGACCATGCATTTATAGATGAAGGGGAAATTAGAGACAGGTCTGTCTAGTTATCAGAGGTATAGAGATGTTTTCTTTTTAAGCAAAGGGGTAATGACAACGTGTCGGAATGAAGACGGGAAGATTCCAGATGAAAGGCAGAGGCTGAATATTTTATCTAAGTGGGTAGTTACAGTCAGGGAGAGGGGCTGAAAGAGATGTGATGAAATTGGTGCATTGGTGCAGGTTGAAGGATGAGAAGAAGCAAGAAGCCTGGTAACTTCTACTTCTGTGACAGTTTGAAAGGTGGAAAGTGAACCTAGGGTGCAGAAGGGATAGGGATACAAGTTATGAGGGTATTGGGCAAAAATGTCCTGTGGATAAGGTTGATTTTTTGGAGCAAATGACTGTGGCCAGATCGTCAGCACTGAGGTTGAAGAAGGGGGTCTTTACTTTCGGGCTCAGGCAGGACTGGTAAGTTTCAGAGTCACTTTGGAATTTTGGCTAGAGATACTATGAGGGAGTTCTTAAATAAGCTTGTTCGACCAGATGGGAACAGAGTTGCAAGTTTTGAGCATGAACTTATAATGGATGAAGTCTTATGCTAAAATTGATTTTCCCCATTGATGCTCAACACACCTGGGGCAATGCTGGAAAAAATATGTTTGCAGGTCGGGCCAGGGATGTCATTATCTGTGTCAAGCCTTTCTGCATGTAGCAAGTGCTGCTTCATCCAGGGAACTTTATAATGTCTTATTAATATGTGACCAAGCTACGGATTGTTGATAAACTGCTGGAAATTAATGGCACATAACTGGGTACCAGTTCTTGATATAAAATGAAAGGAGGCTGTGGTCAGAGAACAGGATAATGTCTTAATCTTCTAGAATGTTACCAAACCCAACACGTACCTATATTCACTGACCTAAGAAAAGAAGTTACAGTTATTTTTTTCCCTAAATCCGCCTAATTATTTATGTGATGTAGTGCAAGTGTATAAAAATGCTTACCAATTGCCATCTTCTACAGTTGCCTGCATTGCTCCACACCTATTCTGGCTCATCTGACAGGTGTTCAGATTTGTGAACTCACACTGTGTGGGGCTAGAATTATTTTTTGATTGAAGTTATTGAGAACCAAAATGAGGCTCTATTGACTTACATTAAAAAAGCAACTACAATTCACTTGTGTGAGTCTGCTAGTCTTTTTCTCATGTTACCTGGACCAGAAATTAACTGGGGAAAACTGCTATCGGTAAATGCTTTAATACACTTGTATTCAATCAAATATATGAACAGGAGGGATTAGACGCAACAAATTCCTGAGACTTCTTCTTTAAAGAAAACTATGATTTACCATACTCTCCTTGTATGTGTTACCCCTATTACGCAACCACTATAGAAAGCTCAAAGGATGTGAAAATGTAGATCTTGTATAGGTGGCTCCAAATCACCACTAGTGGAATGTTATTATTTAAAGAATAATTGCATTTTTTTTTAACTTTTGATATTTTATAGTAATATGTCAGAAGTTTTGATTGTTAGTGGTCAGGGTGTTATGGTTCATACTAATTGCTGAAATGAAGGAGCAGAAACATTCAGACAAAATTGTGTTCCCATTCAAATCTCTCCAGCTCATCTCATGTAGGTGGGATTAGATAAGGATGGACTCATAGACTTTTATGAGAATTTCAGCAAAATACAACAAGCAAAACACAGAGATGGAAATACACCATAACCAATGCAACAAGTAAATCCAGATGAACTCACTCAATAAATTACAACAAATCAGCATAAATCCAGTGTAAAAAGGTATAAAATATATATTTTATTTGATAATATTAAAAAAATCAGAGATACCTCAAATACTAGATATAAATG
This sequence comes from Ranitomeya variabilis, assembly GCF_051348905.1. Lineage (NCBI taxonomy): Eukaryota > Metazoa > Chordata > Amphibia > Anura > Dendrobatidae > Ranitomeya > Ranitomeya variabilis. Next base: position 528,102,731 of record NC_135237.1, on the reverse strand, counting down.
CTAAAATACATATCCAGACTGACCGGACATGTATGCAAAAAATATCAAACCACAGTCGTGGCAGCAAAGGACCAACAGACAACATCACTTAATATAGCAGACAATACATAGAACACATACAACTGACAATGGTCATCTAACCTTAGATGGTTCGTTATTGAAAACATTATCTATCTGGTTGAAACCTGCTCCTGTATTATGTGAAGCCAATGACAAAAAGAGAAAAAAAGAAATTAATTGGCACAATCTCACCAGTCTGTCATATACAGACGAATGGGGGTCCTCATCCATCAGTCAATGTCTCAAGAACTTGTCAGTATGGCAGGATGGGGGATGGGGACTATATTAAGCCCTGTAAGACTATACTGGCTCTATTGACCCTAAGACTCCTGCCCTGATAAGGGCAATCCACAGTTCACCCTAGATTGAAGTCACCCGAAAAGAGCCACACGTGCATCCTGATGCATTTCTATCATTCAGGGTCATCAGGAAATGCAAAGCACATTACACACAAAACAAGGGCTAAGATACCAGCCTTACAGTGGTGGAAATAGCACACATAACTCTGGTATAGTCTCAGTCTCGTTGGGGATTTTTTAGGGTCAGATCTGTAGAAAGGTCAGCTGTGAACTGCCTTAGACAGAACAGGAGTCTTGAGGTCAATGGGACCAGTGTTGTCTCACAGGGGTCCCATTGACCTCAGTCCCCAGGGGAGGGATGCTGCTCATCACTCAATATCATAAGAATTTGTGTTAGGTGTCGCGTTCCTGCTGCTGCACAGGGGAAATCTTGAACCATGTCTGCTGCGGTCTACCATTCTCCTCCAGCCGCAGTGGAACCTGCTCAGCGGAGACGTCGGTCCCAGCGTCTGGCTCAGCCTGATACTGTGCGAATGGTTACTGTTGCCTTTCCAGGCTCTGCCCTTGTAGCCAGCACTGGTCAGCGGCGAGCAGGCTTTTCTGGGACTAAGTCCTGCTTTTGACGCACTGAGCATGCCCACGGGAGGTTCTCTCTTTGGAGGTCGGGGGTCACACGCTCTGGCCCTGTTGCCACTCCTATTTGTCTACCAGGAAGGTCCTGTAGAGCTGTAACTATAAAAGGTTTGAATGGCCGCATGGCCATGCGCAAGTATCAAATGTGTTTGGCTTACGCCAGTGGATACTATACCACTCTATACATATGTGGTGTGAGGCTGTAGCTTTGGGACTGTACACTCAGGCAGGCAGCTAGCGTCAGTGGGGGCAATTAGCCTTGGCTTAACATCTGGTTCCTTCATGTGTGCGGTTAGCACAGAAGAGTCCCAGAGCAAGCAAAACCCTTAGTTAGGGTAATAGTTTTGTGTACAGCGCGACTCTGTGAGTCAACAGAGATCGCTTCCAGTTCACATGGGGTGAAGTTTAACCCACATGTGACCTCAGAGGTTATCCGCCGTTACTTTGCAGCAGATATCTCTGCACGGTGGACCCCGGGCTGCGAACGCACCTTGTAGCTACCTATCTATACTCGGTGCATTCCGCTAGCCCTAACAATTTGTCTGTATCGCAGGATGGGTCCTGCGGTACAGATAAATTCTTACGATATTGAGTGATGAGCGAGGACCCCCGTTCTTCTGTATATGACTGGCTGATGAGATTATTACAACAATTTTCTATTTTCTATTTTTCACCTTTTGCCACTGGAAAGACACAATACAGGACAGGAGTAGGTTACAACCAAATAGTCAATTTTTTCCAACAAATAATCCAAGGTTGTATGACCATTGTCAGTTGTAAGTGTTCTATTCATTGTCTGCTATATTAAATGATGTTGTCTGTTGTTCCATTGCGGCCATCACTGTGGTTTGATCTTTTTCACATACATGTCTGGTTGGTCAGGACATGTACTTTAACATATCTATATAATACTTTTGGTATCTCTGATTTTTTTTAATTTTAAGAAATGAAAGTTATATTTTATACCATTTCAAACTCACTTTATGCTGATTTGTTGTAATCTAGCCAAATCAAAGAAAGGGGTACATCACTTGACTTCTTTGTTTCAACGATCAAAAGAAGTTTTATCACCCAGAGCCTTGGCATTTAAAAGGTAGGACATGTCACTAAGACATATCAAAGTTGTATGAAAATTACTCTAGGTATCATAAGTATTTTAAATGTATTTTCTGAAAAAGAAAAACAGAGTTCTGGCCACAATAAAGATGTATTGTGAAATTATTAGGCAATCTTGGATCTAGAAATAAAATTGCTTTCTGTTTTATTCCATGTGTTCTTAGGTAAGAAGATTGCATTACATACAGAAAATCTAATCTAATATTCATTTTCTCTATTTCATTTTCAGCTCCATGTGGTGGACATTTTTCAGCTCCCAGTGGAGTCATACTTTCTCCCGGGTGGCCTGGCTACTATAAAGACTCTCTGAATTGTGAATGGGTGATTGAAGCAGAACCTGAACGCTCCATTAAAATTACATTTGAAAGGTCAGGATTTCTTTAAGCATTATATTTCTTTCCTTGTTAGAACAAAAATGTGTAATAAATAATATGTTGTATATATATACAGAAGCTGCAGTAGATTTCCCAAAGTGCTTTTATGCTGAAATGGGGATTAACTCATGTAGACCATAGTTGACCCTACTTAACCTTAAGTAATCTCACGATTATGGTTTTCTTCTGTTTTCTCCTAAAGCCATAGAAATATTAGATTATTCAATTTTGATTGTTTTAAAGCTTGCATGCATTGATATTAGAAACCAGATGCTTTTAATAATCGTGGAGCCAAGTAAGATGTATCGTGAAATTATGAGGAGCTTTGCTCTCAAAAACTAAAGATCTTAATGTAAAGGAGATTATCTGTCCAGATCAAGTTATATAGGCCATTAAGCAATTGCAGTTGTTGTTTTTTTTAATAAACAACACTTTTCATCTATTTCCTTTCTAGAATTGTTGAAATTATTAAAATTTTGTCTAGATGTATTTAAAATACAAATGAGGGAGGGCGGCAGAGGACGTTTAGTAGTGAGTCAATGATAGAAGAAGCTAGAACAGTTGGAATAGTGTCTCAATCTCTTTGGGTGTAATCCTTCTGGATACAACAAACTGTTTAAACGCTCATGTAAAATGCAAATGTGGTGGCTCGTTTCTTGAGAATATCCTGAATTATTAATGTTTTATTGTATAAGGATATGTGTTATGACCATCAAAAGGTGTTTTTACACTATCAGAAGACCTGTTCCTAGGTATAATTTGTTTAAACACAAAACAAAAACTGTGCTTTGGATGAAAAAGTCCAAGGAATTGACTTCAGCACTAAAAAGGAAAAAAATTAAAACATATCTTTTACTATGGATTTGTTTAAAAAATCATAGTGTAGGAAAAAAGAATAAAAAAGATTAGGATCTATAAGTTTAAACATTTTGGGTTAGCAAACCTTATTCATAGTTAAGAATAGCTTCAAATAAAGGTTGCTAACCTCAAATATGTAAGCTTATGGATCATATTTTTTTTAATTTCTTACACTTTGTCACAAGGTGACTGTGGGATAATGGGCTTCTACAGTGTTCCTAAGTCTAGGGGCCCTCAGGATTACCACTGATAGTGGGGATGCCTGGGTCTCCATCCACACTATGTTCATGAGTAGCACTAGTCTGTTAAGTGAATGAGGAGAACATAAATAAGACAGGACAAAACAGACTCACAGTCACTCAGCACTTTCACAGGGAAAAACACTAACTTACAAAAGTGTTAAGCCTGTGAGGCGACAAAGTAACATAAAGACACCAAGGGAAAAAGGAAAGGCTTCACCAAACACTGCTTGTAAAAACGTTTGAATAACCACCAGTTATAAAGGAGGTGTCCACCTCTACAGACCAGAATAGACTAATTATAGCTGGCATTACCTGCATAGTAAAGCCAGGTTATATAGAAGGAGCAAATACATTACTGATTCTCCCACAGATAGTGGGATTAACAAGATTAGCTCATCAGCAAACATTTAACACTTGCTATCCTGCCTAGGAGCTGCAGCTCTTAAGGTACCGTCACACTCAGCAACTTTGCAATGAGAACGACAACAATCCGTGACGTTGCAGCGTCCTGGATAGCGATCTCGCTGTGTTTGACATGCAGCAGCGATCTGGATCCCGCTGTGCCATCGCTGGTCGGAGCTAGAAGTCCAGAACTTTATTTTGTCGCCAGGTCGGCGTGTATCGTCATGTTTGACATCAAAAGCAATGACGCCAGCAACGAGCATAGGGGGCGTCGCAGCGTCTCCCTCTAGCCAGTCGGTACACTCTGGCTGTTTGACATGGAGCTAAAACAACCAGCGAGAACGAGAAGTGACGTCACTGGATCGCTCCTGCATCGTTCTGGAGTTGCTGTGTTTGACGTCTCTATAGCGACCTAAACAGCGACGCTCCAGCGATCTAGTTTAGGTCGGCTCGTTGTCTATATCGCCACAGCGTCACTGAGTGTGAAGGTACCTTTAGAGTTAACTCCCAAGTCACCCTAGGCTGATCATAGCTATCAATAGAGTTATAAGGAAGAGTGTAAGAATCTATGTTTGTTTGTTTTTTAAATCCACAGTAAAAGTTGGGGTTTCATGTTTTTCTTTTTTGGTGCTGGAGTCCAATCCTTGGACTTTTTCTTCCATTAGTACCCAGAAGCCAGTCCAGTGTTTTCTCTACACTCGCTGCACCACACCTCGACCAGAGAAAGTTGTCTTCAGGGGCTTTGTTGCTTGGAATCTTATGGCTTCTTTTTGTATCGAATAGTGAGCTGAGTATAGCTTAATCTATATGCAATTTTCTGCTTAAAACCTTTACTTTACTCACAGTCCCCAGGTCCAAGGCTGAACGTTCACAATTGACCTGGTGTCTATTATTATCTGCAGGACTAACATCTTGTTGGCAGAACTGCAGCAAATCAGAGAGCTCAGAAGCTCTGCCAGAGAATACAGCATAAGCTGGTCAGAATCGCTGACCTTAATGATTGGCTGTAGTGCTGCCGATGTGACATCGGCATTACAGGTAATAACAGACTCCAAGCGGGAAGTGTGTGTAAAGCATAGATTGCTTGTTACTTCAAACAATCTGTGACTGGGGACAGTGGTTTTCTGTAACTGGTTATACAATTCTTACACTTATGTCATATTAGTGGGACACCTCTCTCCAAGGGGTCATACACATTGGACTAATATTTTACAGTTTGGGTGTACCCTATCAACTACTTTTCCTGCTGCTTGTTTTGCCAATATCAAATAAAAAAATAATTTTGCTTAATCCTTTGTTCCCATGAGAGGTAAGCTGTCAACAGAGTTGTCTGACAGCTCACTCCTTATGCATGTGTATGGTGAAATCCAGAGGAATAGCTATTATATAAATGAGTATTCTTCAGCCTACCGTTCCTGCATGTGCATTTTCATCATAAAAGGGAATGTATCATGAAGAAATTACTTCTTGCTTTGCTTTATTTTAAAAAAGAATTGGAAATGTTTTTTTTCATCTTGTGATATGCATTAAAGTATCAAGAATAAATGAGTAATCCTACAATTTTTGAATTGGCCACTGGGGCTAGACTCCAACTTCATGTTCTAATGAACAGGAAGAGTTTTCAGCAGATTCCTTATCATCAGAAGAAGGATTACAATGACAGGTAACACCACTACACACATTAAAATAAAACACAGAACCAACCATTAATAAACTCAGTGCAATCAGTTGTCTGTGGGTGGGTATATATGTACAAAAGGGAATTCTGCTTGCCCTGTGTTATTTATGACATTGTTTACTTAGACTTGATTGTATGCATCTGGTCCACCCTTAATTCTCTGACCAAGATGAGCAGAGACCACTCCTCTCTGCTCCACACCTGAACGCACTTAGTTTTCCATATATTGCATAGCACAAGTCTGCTAGACTTCAGTCTGCAGTGTGATTTCTAGAAGTGTGTTCTAAAAGTGTGGATTACATTAGAATTAAAACCTGAATTGAACCTGAAGAGAACTGAAGGTAACTGGCCTGTCACTGCAAACAATGTTTCTGTTTGTTGTCACTTTTACCCCTATAATCTTTCACTTTCTGCTACCTCCCCCAATCCCCACACCAAGTAAGGAACTGTTCATCTCCTCTTCACTCCTCCCCATCCATCTCACCTCCTCCTCAGAACTGTTCCTTAACATACAATCCTCTGTCTCAAAGCACAGGCAGCCCCCTCACGCTCTCTCCTGCTCCCACCTGCTAACACTATCTCTGCTCCTTCTCACTGCTGGTGATATCTCTCCAAATCCTGGTCCTCCTCACCACATTCCCACAGTCATTTCTACCTCCCATCCACGCTCCATCACAAACTTCCGTAACCTCTCTAACCTTATACCCATTCGCCCAGCCCCCGCTTCCCCAGTCCCACTAACAGGAGCTCTATGGAATGCTCGCTCTGTCTGTAACAAGCTTTCCTACATCCATGACCTTTTTGTTACTACCAAACTTTCCTTCCTCGCCATCACCGAAACCTGGCTCACCCCTTCTGACACAGCCTCTCCTGCTGCACTCTCTTACGGTGGCTTCCACCTTTCTCACACACCCCGCCCCAGCAGCAAGCATGGTGGAGGAGTTGGTTTTCTCCTGTCAGATAACTGCTCCTTCACCCCAATCCCACTGCCACCCTCTGTTACCCTCCCTTCCTTTGAGGTGCACTCTGTGCGCATCTACTCCCCCTCCAACCTCCAACTGGCTGTCATTTACCGCCCCCCAGGGCCAGCCACCATCTTCTTTGACCACTTCACCACCTGGCTACTTCATTTCCTTTCTGCAGACATCCCCACTATCATCATGGGCGATTTCAACATCCCTATTGACACTTCCCTCTCAGCTGCCACTAAACTTCTATCTCTCTCTTCCTCCTTCGGCCTCACTCAATGGTCTTCTGCAGCCACTTACAAAGATGGTCACACACTGGACCTCATCTTCACCCGCCTCTGCTCCCTATCTAACCTCTCTAACTCACCTCTTCCTCTCTCTGACCACAACCTTCTCACATTCTCATCTCTCTCCACTCCATGTCTAGAGTCCCCACCCCACAACTTTCACACCCTCGCAGAAATCTTAAACATCTTGACCTACATTCATTCTCTGAATCCCTCCTCCCTCTCACAGACATAAGTTCCATACACAATGCGGATGACGCTGCCGCTCTATATAACACCACAATAGCTGTAGCTTTGGAATCTGCTGCCCCACTTACACATACCAAAGCTTGCAAAATCAACAGACAGCCCTGGCACACCAGCCTGACCAAAGAACTGAGGCGAGCTTCCAGGGCTGCTGAGCGCAGATGGAAAAGATCCCACTCCAACGACCACTTAATCGCATTCAAACAGTCCCTCACTACTTTCAAGACTGCACTCGCCACAGCTAAACAAACCTACTTCTCATCTCTCATATCCTCCCTGTCTCACAACCCTAAACAGTTATTCAACACCTTCAATTCTCTCCTCCGTCCCCCAGCACCTCCTCCCTCCTCACTTATCTCTGCTGAAGACTTTGCCTCATTCTTCAAGCAGAAGATTGATAACATCAGAGACAGTTTTGGTCAACAAGCCCCAGAGCCCTTCCTCCCAACTTCCCTACCCTCCACCTCCAAAACCAACTACTCCACCATTACAGAAGATCAACTCGCCACTCTACTCTCAAGATCGCATCTCACCACCTGTGCACTTGACCCGCTCCCATCCCACCTCATCCCAAACCTCACCTGTTATGACCCCAGTGGACAGGGTCTCAGAGGAACGTGTAAGTCTGCGAGATTCAAAAATCCAGCTCATAGGGCTGTGGTAACTGGGTTGACCAAATAGCTACTCCTAACGCCAACACTAGAAGTAGCCGGGGATCATGCCTACGGTGATCGCTAGATGACTTGCGCCAGCCGGAGAATCTAACTACCCCTAGGAGAAGAAAACAAAGACCTCTCTTGCCTCCAGAGAAAGGGACCCCAAAGCAAGATACAAGCCCCCCACAAATAATAACGGTGAGGTAAGAGGAAATGACAAACACAGAAATGAACCAGGTTCAGCAAAGAGAGGCCAGCTTACTAATAGCAGAATATAGCAAGATAACTTATCTGGTCAACAAAAACCCTATAAAAATCCACGCTGGAGATTCAAGAACCCCCGAACCGTCAAACGGTCCGGGGGGAGAACACCAGCCCCCTAGAGCTTCCAGCAAAGGTCAGGATACAGATAGGAACAAGCTGGACAAAAATACCAAACAAAACAAAAGCAAAAAGCAAGGAAGCAGACTTAGCTTGAAATACAGGAACCAGGATCATAGGACAAGAGCACAACAGATTAGCTCTGATTTCAACGATGCCAGGCATTGAACTGAAGGTCCAGGGAGCTTATATAGCAACGCCCCTGAACTAACGGCCCAGGTGAGGATATAGGAAAAGACAGAAGCTCCAGAGTCAAATCACTAATGACCACTAGAGGGAGCAAAAAGCAAAATCACAACAGTACCCCCCCCTTAGTGAGGGGTCACCGAACCCTCACCACGACCACCAGGGCGATCAGGACGAGCGGCGTGAAAGGCACGAACTAAATCGGCCGCATGAACATCAGAGGCGACCACCCAGGAATTATCTTCCTGACCATAGCCCTTCCACTTGACCAGGTACTGAAGCCTCCGCCTGGAGAGACGAGAATCCAAGATCTTCTCCACCACGTACTCCAACTCGCCCTCAACCAACACCGGAGCAGGAGGCTCAGCAGAAGGAACCACAGGCACAACGTACCGCCGCAACAAGGACCTATGAAACACGTTGTGGATAGCAAACGACACAGGAAGATCCAGGCGAAAGGATACAGGATTAAGGATTTCCAATATCTTGTAAGGACCAATAAAACGAGGTTTAAATTTGGGAGAGGAAACCTTCATAGGAACAAAGCGGGAAGAAAGCCACACCAAATCCCCAACACGTAGTCGGGGACCCACACCGCGGCGGCGGTTGGCAAAGCGCTGAGCCCTCTCCTGTGACAACTTCAAGTTGTCCACCACAAGATTCCAGATCCGCTGCAACCTATCCACCACAGAATCCACCCCAGGGCAGTCAGAAGGTTCCACATGACCCGAAGAAAAACGAGGGTGGAAACCAGAGTTGCAGAAAAATGGCGAAACCAAGGTGGCGGAACTAGCCCGATTATTAAGGGCAAACTCAGCCAACGGCAAGAAGGTCACCCAATCGTCCTGATCAGCAGAGACAAAACACCTCAAATAAGCCTCCAAAGTCTGATTAGTTCGCTCCGTCTGTCCATTAGTCTGAGGATGGAAAGCAGACGAAAACGACAAGTCAATGCCCATCCTACTACAAAAGGATCGCCAGAATCTGGAAACGAACTGGGATCCTCTGTCTGACACAATATTCTCAGGGATGCCGTGCAAACGAACCACGTTCTGTAAAAACACAGGAACCAGATCGGAAGAGGAAGGCAGCGTAGGCAAAGGAACCAAATGGACCATCTTGGAGAAGCGATCACATATCACCCAGATAACAGACATGCCTTGAGACACCGGAAGATCAGAAATGAAATCCATGGAGATATGTGTCCAAGGTCTCTTAGGGACAGGCAAGGGCAAGAGCAACCCGCTGGCACGAGAACAGCAAGGCTTAGCTCGAGCACAAGTCCCACAGGACTGTACAAATGACCGCACATCCCTAGACAAGGAAGGCCACCAAAAGGATCTGGCCACCAGATCTCTGGTGCCAAAAATTCCTGGGTGACCTGCCAACACCGAGGAATGAACCTCGGAAATGACTCTGCTGGTCCACTTATCAGGCACAAACAGTCTGTCAGGTGGACAAGAATCAGGCCTATCAGCCTGAAATCTCTGCAACACACGTCGCAGATCTGGAGAAATAGCTGACAAGATAATACCATCCTTAAGAATACCAACAGGTTCAGCGACTCCAGGAGCATCAGGCACAAAGCTCCTGGAAAGAGCATCGGCCTTCACATTTTTTGAACCTGGTAAATACGAGACAACAAAGTCAAAACGGGAGAAAAACAATGACCAGCGGGCCTGTCTAGGATTCAGGCGTTTAGCAGACTCGAGATACATCAGATTTTTGTGATCAGTCAAGACCACACGATGCTTAGCACCCTCGAGCCAATGACGCCACTCCTCAAATGCCCATTTCATGGCCAACAACTCCCGATTGCCCACATCATAATTTCGCTCCGCAGGCGAAAACTTCCTAGAGAAAAAGGCGCAAGGTCTCATAACAGAGCAACCAGGGCCTCTCTGCGACAAAACGGCCCCTGCTCCAATCTCTGAAGCATCCACCTCAACCTGAAAGGGAAGCGAGACATCAGGCTGGCACAAAACAGGAGCCGAAGTAAACCGACGTTTCAACTCCTGGAAAGCCTCCACGGCAGCAGGAGCCCAATTAACCACATCGGAGCCCTTCTTGGTCATATCCGTCAAAGGTTTCACAATGCTAGAAAAGTTAGTGATAAAACGACGGTAGAAGTTAGCGAAACCCAAGAACTTCTGAAGACTCTTAACTGACGAGGGCTGAGTCCAATCAAGAATAGCTCGGACCTTGACTGGGTCCATCTCCACAGCAGAAGGGGAAAAAATTAACCCCAAAAAGGGAACCTTCTGTACACCAAAAAGACACTTTGAGCCCTTGACAAACAAAGAATTTTCACGCAAAATTTTAAAGACCATCCTGACCTGCTCCACATGCGAGTCCCAATTATCAGAAAAAAACAGAATATCATCCAGATAAACGATCAAAAATTTATCCAGATAGTTCCGGAAAATGTCATGCATAAAGGACTGAAAAACTGAAGGGGCATTAGAGAGCCCAAAAGGCATCACCAAGTACTCAAAATGACCTTCGGGCGTATTGAATGCGGTTTTCCATTCATCCCCTTGCTTAATGCGCACAAGGTTGTACGCACCACGAAGGTCTATCTTGGTAAACCACTTGGCACCTTTAATCCGGGCAAACAAGTCAGACAACAGCGGCAAAGGATACTGAAATTTGTCAGTGATCTTATTTAAAAGCCGATAGTCAATACAAGGCCTCAAAGATCCGTCCTTTTTAGCCACAAAAAAGAATCACGCACCAAGAGGGGAAGAAGACGGACGGATGTGTCCTTTCTCCAGAGACTCCTTGATATATGAACGCATAGCGGTATGTTCAGGTATCGACAGATTAAACAGTCTTCCCTTAGGAAATTTACTGCCTGGAATCAAATCTATTGCACAGTCACATTCCCTATGAGGAGGCAATGCACTGGACCTGGACTCGCTAAAGACATCCTGATAATCAGACAAATACTCCGGAACTTCCGAAGGCGTAGAAGAAGCAATAGACACAGGCAGGGAATCCTCATGAATACCACGACAGCCCCAACTAGACACTGACATAGCCTTCCAGTCAAGGACTGGATTATGGGTCTGTAACCATGGCAGCCCCAAAACAACCAAATCATGCATTTTATGTAGAACGAGAAAACGTATCACCTCGCGGTGTTCAGGAGTCATGCACATGGTAACCTGTGTCCAATACTGCGGTTTATTTTCTGCTAATGGCGTAGCATCAATACCCCTAAGAGGGATAGGATTTTCTAATGGTTCAAGAATAAAACCACAGCGCTTAGCAAATGAGAGATCCATAAGACTCAGGGCAGCACCTGAATCTACAAACGCCATGACAGGATAAGATGACAGTGAGCAAATCAAAGTTACAGACAGAATAAACTTAGGATGCAAATTACCAACGGTGACAGGACTAACAACCTTAGATATACGTTTAGAGCATGCTGAGATAACATGTGTAGAATCACCACAGTAGTAGCACAAACCATTCCGGCGTCTATGAATTTTCCTCTCATTTCTAGTCAGGATTCTATCACATTGCATCAAATCAGGTGTCCGTTCAGACAACACCATGAGGGAATTTGCGGTTTTTCTATCACATTGCATCACATCAGGTGTCTGTTCAGACAACAACATGAGGGAATTTGCGGTTTTGCGCTCCCGCAACCGCCGGTCAATTTGAATAGCCAGGGACATGGTATCATTCAGACCTGTGGGAATGGGAAAACCCACCATAACATTCTTAATGGCCTCAGAAAGGCCATTTCTAAAATTAGCGGCCAGTGCACACTCGTTCCAATGTGTCAGCACGGACCATTTCCGAAATTTTGGGCAATACACCTCAGCCTCGTCCTGGCCCTGAGACATAGCCAGCAAGGCTTTCTCTGCCTGAATCTCAAGATTGGGTTCCTCATAAAGTAAACCGAGCGCCAGAAAAAATGCATCAATATCAGCCAATGCCGGATCTCCTGGCGCCAACGAAAAAGCCCAATCTTGAGGGTCACCCCGTAAGAATGAAATTACAATTTTTACTTGTTGAGCAGAGTCTCCAGACGAACAAGGTTTCAGGGACAAAAACAATTTACAATTATTCCTGAAATTCCTAAACTTAAATCGGTCTCCTGAAAACAGTTCAGGAATCGGAATCTTGGGTTCAGACCTAGGATTTCTGGTAACATAATCTTGTATACCCTGCACACGAGCGGCAAGCTGGTCCACACTTGTAATCAAGGTCTGGACATTCATGTCTGCAGCAAGCTTAAGCCACTCTGAGGTAAAGGGGAAAAGAAAAAGAAAAAGAAAAAAAAAAAAATGAGAGAGGGAAAAAAAAAACAACTAAAAATTTTCTTTCTTATAATCCCACTTCTGCAATGCATTACATATTTAATACTGGCCTGGCATACTGTTATGACCCCAGTGGACAGGGTCTCAGAGGAATGTGTAAGTCTGCGAGATTCAAAAATCCAGCTCATAGGGCTGTGGTAACTGGGTTGACCAAATAGCTACTCCTAACGCCAACACTAGAAGTAGCCGGGGATCATGCCTACGGTGATCGCTAGATGACTCGCGCCAGCCGGAGAATCTAACTACCCCTAGGAGAAGAAAACAAAGACCTCTCTTGCCTCCAGAGAAAGGGACCCCAAAGCAAGATACAAGCCCCCCACAAATAATAACGGTGAGGTAAGAGGAAATGACAAACACAGAAATGAACCAGGTTCAGCAAAGAGAGGCCAGCTTACTAATAGCAGAATATAGCAAGATAACTTATCTGGTCAACAAAAACCCTATAAAAATCCACGCTGGAGATTCAAGAACCCCCGAACCGTCTAACGGTCCGGGGGGAGAACACCAGCCCCCTAGAGCTTCCAGCAAAGGTCAGGATACAGATAGGAACAAGCTGGACAAAAATACCAAACAAAACAAAAGCAAAAAGCAAGGAAGCAGACTTAGCTTGAAATACAGGAACCAGGATCATAGGACAAGAGCACAACAGATTAGCTCTGATTTCAACGATGCCAGGCATTGAACTGAAGGTCCAGGGAGCTTATATAGCAACGCCCCTGAACTAACGGCCCAGGTGAGGATATAGGAAAAGACAGAAGCTCCAGAGTCAAATCACTAATGACCACTAGAGGGAGCAAAAAGCAAAATCACAACACTCACCACAATCTTCATCCCAACCCTAACCCATCTCTTCAACCTATCACTAACAACTGGTGTTTTCCCCTCAAGCTTTAAACATGCCTCCATCACACCTATCCTCAAAAAGCCCTCTCTTGACCCATCCTCTGTATCTAGCTATCGCCCTATATCACTTCTTCCCTATGCCTCAAAACTACTGGAACAACACGTCTACCTTGAACTGTCCTCCCATCTCTCTTCTTGCTCCCTCTTTGACCGCTTACAATCTGGCTTCCGGTCACACCATTCCACTGAAACTGCGCTAACTAAGGTCACCAATGACCTCTTAACCGCCAAGAGCAAGCGACACTACTCTGTTCTCCTCCTCCTCGACCTGTCGGCTGCCTTTGACACAGTGGACCATTCCCTATTATTACAGACCCTCTCATCCCTTGGCATCACAGACTTGGCCCTATCCTGGATCTCATCATACCTAACAGACCGGACATTCAGCGTCTCCCACTCACACACCACCTCCTCACCTCGCCCCCTCTCTGTCGGAGTCCCACAAGGTTCAGTCCTTGGGCCCCTGCTCTTCTGCATTTACACCTTTGGCCTGGGACAGCTCATAGAATCTCATGGCTTTCAGGATCGCCTCTATGCTGATGACACACAGATCTACATCTCTGGACCAGATATCACCTCCCTACTAACCAGAATCCCTCAATGTCTGTCCACTATTTCATCCTTCTTCTCCGCTAGATTTCTGAAACTTAACATGGACAAAACAGAATTCATCATCTTTCCCCCATCTCACGTGACCCCCCAACGAACCTATCCATTACAGTAAATGGCTGCCCACTCTCCCCAGTCCCACAAGCTCGCTGCCTCGGGATTATCCTTGACGCTGATCTCTCCTTCAAACCACATATCCAAGCCCTTTCCACTTCCTGCCGACTTCAACTCAAAAATATTGCACGAATCCATTCATTCCTCAACCAAGAATCTGCAAAAACCCTAGTCCATGCCCTCATCATCTCTCGCCTTGACTACTGCAACCTCCTGCTCTGTGGCCTCCCCTCAAACACTCTCGCACCCCTCCAATCTATTCTAAATTCTGCTGCCCGACTAATCCACCTGTCCCCCCGCTATTCTCCGGCCTCTCCCCTCTGTCAATCCCTTCACTGGCTCCCCATTGCCCAGAGACTCCAGTACAAAACCCTAACCATGACGTACAAAGCCATCCACAACCTGTCTCCTCCTTACATCTGTGACCTCATCTCCCGGTACTTTCCTACACGCAACCTCCGATCCTCACAAGATCTCCTTCTCTACTCCCCTCTTATCTCCTCTTCCCACAATCACATACAAGATTTCTCTCTCGCATCACACCTACTCTGGACCTCTCTACCACAGCATATCAGACTCTCACCTACCATCGAAACCTTCAAAAAGAACCTGAAGACCTACCTCTTCCGGCAAACCTACAACCTGCAGTAATCACCGATTGACCAAACCACTGCACGAACAGCTCTACCCTCACCTACTGTATCCTCACCCATCCCTTGTAGATTGTGAGCCTTCGCGGGCAGGGTCCTCTCTCCTACTGTACCAGTTATGACTTGTATTGTTCAAGATTATTGTACTTGTTTTTATTATGTATACCCCTCCTCACTTGTAAAGCGCCATGGAATAAATGGCGCTTTAACAATAAATAATAATAATAATAATAATTCTCAATGTGCTCTGTGATCAAAAGAAAAATAATTTGTTAGGTAAAAAAAAGACCAATGAAATTAAATTACTATATTATCACTTTTTTAATTACCCTCTATAGATTTCAAACTGAACTTAATTATGACGTGTTGGAAGTACATGATGGACCGAACTTGTTATCACCGCTTGTGGGATCTTTTAATGGCACCCAAGTCCCACAATTTCTATTCAGTAGCTTGAATTACCTTTACCTTCTCTTCACTACAGACGACAGTCGATCTAATAATGGATTTAAGATACATTATGAAAGTAAGTACCATGTATATTGACAAAACAATAAAAACATGTATACAGTATATATTATAACAATGCTACTCACTTGTGAGCGGGATGTGGTATCACAGCAATCTTTTATATTTTAAAGTAGGGCTGGTTTATTTCACTCCTTGTAAAGTGCAACACAGGAAAACTTAAATACAGCCCTTGTCCGGCTCAAAGTTAAACATAAAGTAAAAAGTCCGTAGTGCAGGTTCACCTGCTCGGGTGAGAGTCCAGCTTCTTAGTCCTTTGGAAAAGGTATACAATCCTGGAGGTCTGCACACCTCCACACCCAGACTATGTATGAGACAAACATGTACAAATGTGAACCACACCTAGGGGTGGAGATATGGTAAGTGGCCGTCCCACCCGACTCTTCACTGCTCATATTAAACCCATCTCTGTCAAGGCTGATTAACCCATCTTAGTACTATGTTTACTACAGCATTACTTGAGGTTTACATGAGGGAGTACACACACCTCTGTGGTGAAACATATCTCCCATCCACATCCGGCAGCCACCTAACAATATATAAATATGTGCATATACAGTATATATATATATACAGCATATATATATATATATATATATATATATATATATATATATATATATTTATTTTATATATATATACAGTATATGTATATATATATACTGTTGGGAAAAAAGTATTTAGTCAGCCACCAATTGTGCAAGTTCTCCCACTTAAAAAGATGAGAGAGGCCTGTAATTGAGATCATAGGTAGACCACAACTATGAGAGTCAAAATGAAAAAAAAAATAAAACAAATCCAGAAAATCACCTTGTTTGCTTTGGCAAGATTTATTTTGAAAATTATGGTGGAAAACAAGCATTTGGTCATTAACAAAAGTTTATCTCAATATTTTGTTACATTTCCTTTGTTGGCAATGACAAAGGTCAAATGTTTTCTGTAAGTCTTGACAAGGTTGGCACACACTGTAAGTGGTATATTGGCCCATTCCTCCATGCAGATCTCCTCTGCAGCAGTTATGTTTTGGACCTGTCACTTGGCAACACGGACTTTCAACTCCTTCTGAAGGTTTTCTATGACAAGTTTTGCTTCTACCAAAACAGTTCTACTTTGGTTTCATCAGACTATATGACATTCTCCCAATACTTTTCAGGATAATCCAAATGCTCTCTAGCAAACTTCAGACGGGCCCGAACTTGTACTGGCTTAAACAGGGGGAATCGTCTGGCACTGCAGGTGCTGAGTCCCTGGCGGCGTAGTGTGTTACTGATGGTAGCCTTTGTTACGGTGGTCCCAGCTCTATGCAGGTCATTCACTAGGTCCCCCTGTGTGGTTCTGGGATTTTTGCTCACCGTTCTTGTGATCATTTTGACCCCACAGGGTGAGATCTTGCGTGGAGCCCCAGATCGAGGGAGATTATCAGTGGTCTTGTATGTCTTCCATTTTTTTATTATTGCCACCACAGTTGATTTCATCACACCAAGCTGCTTGCATATTGCAGATTCAATCTTCCCAGCCAGGTGCAGGGCTACAATTTTGTTTCTGGTGTTCTTTGACAGCTCTTTGGTCTTCACCATAGTGGAGTTTGGAGTGTGACTGTTTGAGGTTGTGGACAGGTGTCATTTATACTGATAACAAGTTCAAACACATGCTATTACTACAGGTAATGAGTGGAGGACAGAGGAGACTCTTAAAGAAGAAGTTACAGGTCTGTGAGAACCAGAAATCTTGCATGTTTTTAGGTGACCAAATACTTATTTTGCACCATAATTTACAAAATAAATCTTGCCAAATCAGACAAGGTGATTTTCTAGATTTGTTTTCTCATTTTGACTCTCATAGTTGTGGTCTACCTATGATGTCAATTACATGCCTCGCTCATCTTTCTAAGTGGGAGAGCTTGCACAATTGGTGACTGACTAAATATGTTTTTCCCCACTGTATGTATATATATATATATATATATATATATATATATATATATATACTGTCAGGGAGAGACTAGGTGAGCGAGAGCTAATAACCCAGGCCCCTGCAGTTTCCCTCAGACTAGGGAAATCCTGACTGACCCTGTACCTGAAGTTTACACCGAAGGTGTGCATGTCCAGGCCTCGAACCTCACCCTGTCTCCTGAGCTCAGCCCTAGGCTGAAACCTCCGCCCACCACCCAGTGAAGATGTTATTCCCCAATACCCACAGTTAGCACAGACAAGGATAAAGGAAAATATACACCACGCCGCAGTCACTCAGGAATACACTATAAATGTGCAGGGCAAAATAAATATAAATATAGGAAGGAGTAAATAAGACAAAGGAAAATACACCACCAGCAACGAATCTCCAACCACCAGCTCTCCTCACCAGACCGAGATAACAACGCTCAAGACAGAAGCTATAATCGGTGATGCCCAAAGATCAGGAGAACTATTTAAAGGCAGTGGGCATGGCCCAGCTTCCAATCCAAGGATTAGGTAAATTAACCCCGGAACAGCTAGATAAAATCTAGCAGACGCCAATGAGCAAATAGTGGTCAAAAGCAGAATTATCGCTGTCTGTCGGACGACGTGGTCTGAACAGCGTCCAACACGACAGTACCCCACCTTCTACGAGGGACTCCAGGGCCCTCACGGCTAATAGGACCCGGCTTGTCCGGATGACGGCGGTGAAACAACCTGACCAGCCGGTCAGCATGAATGTCCAAGGCTGGTACCCAGGACCTCTCCTCAGGCCCATAACCACGCCAATGTACCAAGTACTGTAAAGTGCGATGCAGTACACGAGAGTCAACCACCTTGGAGACTTCAAACTCCAAATTACCATCCACCAAGACTGGAGGTGGCATAGGTGCCATGTCCACAGAATCCACCACCTTCTTTAGAAGAGACCTGTGGAACACGTTGTGTATCTTATACACCATAGGGAGCTCCAATCGGTACGCTACTGGGTTAATGACGGCGGTGACCCTAAATGGACCAATAAACCGTGGACCCAATTTAAGGGATGGTATTTTGAGTCTTATGTTTTTTGTGGCTAACCACACCCAGTCATCCACACTCAGGTCCAGACCTGGCACACGCCTACTGTCAGCCACATGTTAGTACCTAGCACCCGCACTCAACAGGCGCTGTTTAACTCTCCTCCATACTGATGACAATTGTGTTCCTAACTGGTCCTCCTCCAGAACGCCGGAAGAGCCCCTCTGACTCAAGGTACAAAATTGAGGATGTAGCCCGTAAACACAAAAAAACGGATACTCCCCAGACGACTCCTGGCAGTGATTATTGATGGCAAACTCAGCCAAAGGAAGAATGGTAGACCACTCCTCCTGGTTATCAGAGACAAAGCAGCGTAAGTACTGTTCCAAATTTTGGTTCATACGCTCAGTCTGACCATTTGACTGAGGATGAAACGTCGAAGAATGAGATAACTTGATTCCCAGCCGTGAGCAAAACGCTCTCCAAAATTTTGCCACAAACTGAGATCCCCTATCAGACACGATGTCAGACGGAACCCCATGAAGTCTGACCACCTCCTGCACAAATACTTGGGCCAGAGTCTTAGCGTTAGGCAACGCAGGCAAAGACACAAAGTGCGACATTATAGAAAACCGATCAACAATCACCAAGATGACCGTGTTTCCAGCTGATGAGGGCAAATCAGTGATGAAATCCATGGAGATTTCCGTCCATGGCTTACTAGGTACCTCAAGAAGAAGTAGTGTGCCAACAGGACGGGCGTCTTAGCCCTAGTGCACGTGGTACAAGCTGACACGTATGAGACCACGTCCTGTCGGATCTTGGGCCACCAAAACTGATGTGACACCAACTCCAAGGTACCTCTAACCCCTGGGTGACCAGCCAGGACAGCATCATGATGCTCCACCAAAACCTTTAGGCGGAGATGAAGCGGTACAAAAGATTTGTTGATGGGAAGCTCAGATGGTACCTCCTCCTGAGCCTCGGCAATCTCAGTCTCAACCTCGGTAATGAGAGCCGAAACCACAACACCCTTTTGGAGGATTGGTGCTGGATCTTCCCGAGGTTCTCCCCCCGGAAAACACCTGGACAGAGCATCCGCCTTAGTGTTTTTAGACCCCGGTCTGTAAGTGACCACAAAATTGAACCGCGTGAAAAACAATGCCCAGCGAGCCTGCCTGGGGGACAGACGCTTGGCAGACTCCAAATACAGCAGATTCTTATGATCAGTAATAACAGTTACCTGATGTACCGACCCCTCCAAGAAGTGTCGCCATTCCTCAAAGGCCAACTTAATTGCCAACAACTCCCTGTTGCCGATATCGTAGTTACGTTCGGCGGACGACAGTTTCTTGGAGAAATAGGCACATGGACGTAAACCAAAGATGAGCCTTGAGATAGTACCACCCCCACACCTAACTCAGATGCATCGACTTCCACAACAAAAGGTTTTGATACGTCTGGCTGCATAAGAATGGGGGCTGAAACAAAACTGTTCTTAAGAAATTCAAATGCGCGCACAGCAGCCTCAGGCCAAACGGAGAAATTGGTACCCTTTTTAGTCATGTCAGTTAGCGGTTTAGCAATGATGGAAAAATCCTTGATAAATTTCCTATAGTAGTTAGAAAACCCAAGGAACCGCTGAAGTGCTTTCAGGTTATCAGGATGTTCCCAATGCAGCACCGCCTGCACCTTAGCGGCGTCCATTTTAAAACCAGAAGCAGACACAATATAACCCAAGAAAGGCAACTCTTGAACAGAAAATACACATTTTTCAAGTTTAGCATACAGCTTATTTTCTCTGAGAAGCTGTAACACCTGCCTGACATGATCTAAATGAGTATCACGGTCGCAAGAATATATGAGAATGTCATCTAGGTACACGATAACGAATTTCCCCAAAACATGCGAGAACACATCATTGATGAAATGTTGGAACACTGCAGGTGCGTTAGTCAACCCAAATGGCATCACCAAATTTTCAAAATGACCCTCAGGGGTATTAAGAGCCGTCTTCCACTCATCACCTTGACGGACTCTTATGAGGTTGTACGACCCCTGAGGTCAAGCTTGGTAAATCACTTAGCACCTGCCACCTGGTTGAACAAATCTGGTATCAGAGGCATGGGGTATGGATCACGAACTGTAATCTGGTTCAACTCCCTGAAATCCAAACACGGGCATAATCCGCCATCTTTCTTCTTCACGAAGAAGAACCCTGCTGCCACCGACGAGGATGACGGCCTGATGTGCCCTTTGCTCAAGCTTTCAGCAATGTAATTTTTTAACGCTTGTCTCTCCGGACTGGAGATGTTAAACATCCTTGCTTTAGGCAATTTGGCCCCTGGTTTAAACCTGATAGAACAGTCATAAGGACGATGTGGCGGCAACACTGAACAACCCTTCTCAGAGAACACATCCACAAAATCCTGAAGTGACTCCGGAACGCTTGAAGTCACTGCAGCCACACATGTGGCCAGGCAAATCTCCTGGCAGAACTCGCTCCACCGAATTATGTCCTGAGTAGTGTTGAGCGATACCGTCCGATACTTGAAAGTATCGGTATCAGAAAGTATCGGCCGATACCGGCAAAGTATCGATCTAATCCGATACCGATACCCGATACCAATACAAGTCAATGGGACTCAAGTATCGGACGGTATCCCTGATGGTTCCCAGGGTCTGAAGGAGAGGAAACTCTCCTTCAGGCCCTGGGATCCATATTAATGTGTAAAATAAAGAATTAAAATAAAAAATATTGCTATTCTCACCTCTCCGACGCAGCCTGGACCTCACCGAGGGAACCGGCAGTGTTCTTTGCTTAAAATGCGCGCGTTTCCTGCCTCCTGTGACGTCATGGCTTGTGATTGGTTGCGTGCCGCCCATGTGACCGCGACGCAACCAATCACAGCAAGCCGTGACGTAATTTCAGGTCCTGAATGCCTAATTCTGCATTCAGGACCTGAAAATTACGTCACGGCTTGCTGTGATTGGTCGCGTCGCGGTCACATGGGCGGCACGCAACCAATCACAAGCCGTGACGTAATTTTAAAATGCGCGCGTTTCCTTCCTCCCGTGACGTCACGGCTTGTGATTGGTCACATGGGCGGCACGCAACCAATCACAAGCCGTAACGTAATTTTCAAATCCTGAATGCCTAGAATTAGGCACTCAGGACCTGAAAATTACGTCACGGCTTGCTGTGATTGGTCGCGTCGCGGTCACATGGGTGGCACGCAACCAATCACAAGCCGTGACGTCACGGGAGGCAGGAAACGCGCGCATTTTAAGCAAAGAACGCTGCCAGTTCCCTCGGTGAGGTCCAGGCTGCGTCGGAGAGGTGAGTATAGCAATATTTTTTATTTTAATTCTTTATTTTACACATTAATGTTGTTTCGATACCGATACCCGATACCATAAAAGTATCGGATCTCGGTATCGGAATTCCGATACCCGCAAGTATCGGCCAATACCCGATACTTGCGGTATCGGAATGCTCAACACTAGTCCTGAGTTTTCCAGTCAATTACCGGGTTGTGCATAGACAACCAAGGAAAACCCAAAACCACCTGAGCAGGAAGATTCCTGAGCACCTTACATGTAACCCGCTCGGAATGTAGAACTCCAATGTGGAGTTTCATCTCAGCCACAAATTCAGTAATCTCCCCCTGAGAGAGAGGAGCAGCATTGATGGTGACCACGCGGATAGGATGAGACAGTTTTTCAATCCTAAAACCTGCTGTGCGCGCAAACTCCTCATCAATGAGATTTGTGGCTGAACCACTATCCACAAAAACAGTAATTGGCAGCTCACTGCCAGCAACAAAAACCATAGCAGGGAGCATGCACTGAGAAACCACCATGGAGGATATAAATAAGCTCAGACTGGTCTCCTCCACACCCTCTGAGCTTAGAAGTTTTCCACTGTTGCGTTTGTCTTAGGCAGCAGAGGACAGATGTTAATAAAATGATTCGTTTTACCACAGTAAAAACAGGCTCCCTGCTTCCTGAGCTCAGGGACTGGGCGCTTCACATGTGACACCCCTGCGATTTGCATAGGCTCCGTGGGCTCACCTGCAGCAACCTCACGTGAACCTAAACCCTCTCCCATAGGCGGTGTCAAATGCTCCCCCTGACGCAAATGGTGATCAATGCGGACAACCAGACTCATGGTGGAATCTAGAGAAGCAGGAGTCTCATACATCAGAAGGGCTTTTTTAACCCTTCCAGAAATCCCATGTATAAACTGACTCCGCAATGCTGGATCATTCCATTGTGTATCGATCGCCCAGTGACGAAATTCAGAACAGTAATCCTCTGCAACTCGCTCCCCCTGGCGAATAGAGCGTATCTTAGATTCTGCTAGAGCCATTTTGTCAGGTTCATCGTAGATTTTCCCAAGACAGAAAATAAAACTCTCCACAGAGTCAAATGCAGCAGAATCAGATGGCAAAGAAAACGCCCATGCTTGGGGATCCCCACTCAACAATGACAATACCAGGCCCACACGCTGATCCTCATTACCTAAAGATATCGGGCGCATATGGAAATATAGTTTGCAAGCTTCACGAAAAGAAACAAATTTACTATGTTCCCCAGCAAATTTTTCAGGCAAAGGAAATTTAGGCTCAGCAACTCTTCCTGTCGCTCCAGCTTGCACATTAGACACTGCTAGTCCCTGTTGCTGTACTGCCCCCCTTAACTCTGTGACCTGTAGGGACAGCGCCTCCAAGTGGCGGGTTATGGAAGTCATGGGATCCATGACAAAACACAAAAAAAGAACCCCCTTTTTTTTTTTTTGTGTTGTTGGGCCGATTATAATGTCAGGGAGAGACTAGGTGAGCGAGAGCTAATAACCCAGGCCCCTGCAGTTTCCCTCAGACTAGGGAAATCCTGACTGACCCTGTACCTGAAGTTTACACCGAAGGTGTGCATGTCCAGGCCTCAAACCTCACCCTGTCTCCTGAGCTCAGCCCTAGGCTGAAACCTCCGCCCACCACCCAGTGAAGATGTTATTCTTCAATACCCACAGTTAGCACAGACAAGGATAAAGGAAAATATACACCATGCCGCAGTCACTCAGGAATACACTATAAATGTGCAGGGCAAAATAAATACAAATATAGGAAGGAGTAAATAAGACAAAGGAAAATACACCACCAGCAACGAATCTCCAACCACCAGCTCTCCTCACCAGACCGAGATAACAACGTTCAAGACAGAAGCTATAATCGGCGACGCCCAAAGATCAGGAAAACTATTTAAAGGTAGTGGCATGGCCCAGCTTCCAATCCAAGGATTAGGTAAATTAACCCTGGAACAGCTAGATAAAATCTAGCAGACGCCAATTAGCAAATAGTGGTCAAAAGCGGAATTACCGCTGTCTGTCGGACGACCTGGTCTGAACAGCGTCCGACATGACATATACACAGTGGGATAAATAAGTATTTGATCTCTTGCTGATTTTGTAAGTTTGCTCACTGTCAAAGACATAAACAGACTATAATTTTAACGGTAGGTTAATTTTAACATTGAGAGAAAGAATATAAAAAATAAAATCCAGAATATCACATTATATAAATTATATAAATTTATTTGCATTGTGCAGTGAGAAATAAGTATTTGATCCCTCTGGCAAAGAAACTTAATACTTGGTAGCAGAACCCTTGTTGGCAAGCACTGCAGTCAGACATATTTTGTAGTTGATGATGAGGTGTGCGCACTTGTTTGGAGGAATTTTGGTGCACTCGTCTTTGCAGATCATCTCTAAATCATTAAGATTTTGAGGCTGTCGCTTAGCAATTAAGAGCTTCAACTCCCTCCATAAGTTTTCTATGGGATTAAGGTTTGGAGACTGGCTAGGTCACTCCTTAACCTTAATGTGCTTCTTTTTGAGCCACTCCTTTGTTGCTTTGGCAGTATGTTTTGGATCATTGTCTTGCTGGAAGACCCATTCTTGACCCATTTTTAATGTCCTGGAGAAGGGAAGGAGGCTGTCACTCAGGATTTTACGGTACATGGCTCCATCCATTCTCCCATTCTTGTGGTGAAGCAGTCCTGTGCCCTTAGCAGATACACCCCAAAATATAATGTTTCCACCTCCATGCTTGACAGTGGGGATGGTGTTCTTTGGGTCATAGGCAACATTTTCTCTTCCTCCAAACACAGCAAATTTAGTAAAAGGCCTAAAACCTAAATTATTGTCTCATCTGACCCCTGCACCTTCTCCCGATCACTCACAGAATCATCCAGGTGTTCATTGGTAAAACTTCAGATGGGCCTACACATGTGCCTTTTTGAGAAGAGGAATCTTGCCAGCACTGCAGGATTTTAAATCTTTATGTTGTAATGTGTTACCAATGGTATTCTTGGTGACTGTGGTCCCAGCTGCTTTGACATCATTAACAAGTTCACCCGTGTAGTTTTAGGCTGAATTCTCACCTTCCTCATGATCAAGGATACACCACGAGATGAGATTTTGCATGGAGCCCCAGATTGACATTCATTTTGAATTTCTTCCATTTTCTTACTATTACACCAACAGATGTCTCCTTCTCACCCAGCGTCTTACTTATAGTTTTGTAGCCCATTCCAGCTTTGTGCCGGTCTATGATCTTGTCCCTGACATCCTTATAAAACTCTTTGGTCTTGCACATGTTGTAGAGGTTAGAGTCTGACTGATTAATTGAGCCTGTGGACAGGAGTCTTTTATAAAGGTGACTATGAAAACTGTTGAAGTAAAGAGCGCAAATAGTGTCTTATCTGAGAAGGTTAAAAGGTGAATCCATAGGATTGCACTCACCAGATGTAGCTGAGTTGAAGCAATGAAAGGATTCGCTGCAGCAGATCCAGGAGTCCAGGAAGGACCAGCCGTTAGATACAGATTGGGATAATTGTGGTCAATTTCTGCGCTGCTGAATCACTTGAATTCCAGAATTATTAGTACATGTGGCTTATTAAAGCCACTTGTACTAATAATTCTGGAATTCAAGTGATTCAGCAGTGCAGAAATTTACCGCAATTATCCCAATCTGTAAATAAAGGTGACTAAGTAAGATAGCTGTCTTTAATGTAGGTAACAAATTGATTAGGAACGTCTAACTGGTCTGTAGGAGCCATAACTCTTAATGGTTGGTAGTGGATCAAATACTTATTTCTCACTGCAAAATGCAAATAAATGTATATAATTTGTACAATGTGATTTTCTGGATTTTATTTTTGATATTCTATCTCTCAATGTTAAAATTAACCTACCCACAAAATTATAGACTGGTCATGTCTTTTTCAGTGGGCAGACTTACAAAGTCAGCAACTGATCAAATAGTTATTTCCTCCACTGTATGTATATATATATATATATATATATATATATATATATATATATATATATATGTGTGTGTATATATATATATCTATATATATATCTATATATATATATATATATATATAACATTTTTGCTTAAGGGTCATTACAAGAGGAGTGGGAAGGTGGGCAGAAAGATCTGTCGCTCACACAAGCCCTTCATCAGCAGCTATCTAAAATGTATGGTTCATATAGTGTCATTAACAACACTTTATAAAGCAAAGGCATTGTATGCAAAGATGCCAACTAAAGCTCTCTATAGGATGGTATATGCGCTGAAGCTAGAGGCTTTTTAAAGGGCATTGTGTATAAAAGGCAGCTAACTAAATTCAGATCCCAGACTATTCTATATATTAACATCCCATGCTCCCTATTCTCACTTTATCCATCATGCCCAAAGGCATCCATCACTTCATAGCCAAATTGCACTCTAATAAAAGTCATGTGACTGTCACTTTCCTCTATTAGAGTGCTACACAAGTTGAAGGGAGGTATATCCATCAATTTGGGGCTCCTTATGGTCATTACATCAGCTAACCCTCTTTTTTACTTCTTCATAGACATACATATGACAGCATGAAAAAGATACAGTAGAGAGATCAGCAGATCGATAGATAGATAGATAGATAGATAGAACAATCTTAGCAATATTTTAATGTAAATATTTAATTAAGGCTCATAGGTAAATTGACTGTTCATTGCTGTTGATTTAGGTGTAACTGTGGATACCCATTCATGCTTGGACCCAGGAATTCCTGTACATGGTCATCGTTATGGCTATGACTTTTCTTTTGGATCTACTGTTTCCTTTGGATGTCAGGCTGGATATACGCTAAGCCATGAAGAACCTTTGTTGTGTGAGAAGAATCATTGGTGGAGCCATCCCCTTCCAACTTGTGATGGTAAGAACTTAATGAACAACTTGATAAAGTAACCTTCATGAAAAGAGCAAGTTTTAAAGCACCAATGACATATATGTTTAAAAATAAAGTGGTTGTATAAGGCTGGAATAATATGACTAATTTCCTTTAGAAACAACACTGCCAATATCTATGTTGCTCTCTGGTACTGCAGTTCAACATTATGATAGTTTGTATTCAATATAATGTGATTGTAGGCTACTAAACATAAGACATAATCTTAAAGTCAAGGACTAGTCAAGGTTATGTTATAGTACTTACAGTAAGGCTCCTTTAGTTTCATATCTATGTTAAAGTCCCATGATATTAAATATACGCTCAGTGACATAGATTCCTTTTGACATATGTTTGAGAATAAGGCAAGGAATTATGAATGTCAGTCCAGTTTAAACATAGATCCAACAACTATTAAAAGTGTAAAGTTCTGGAGGGTCTAATGTGATGACATAGTAAGAAACTTTCATAAAAACATGCATTAATGAAAGTCATTAGATGGATACATAAGGAAAGGAAAGGAAGGTGCCAGTAAAAAATAGCAGAGTGGCTGCCCACTTAAAAAAAACATCTGTTAGAGATGATTTTTTTTAAATTTTGTAAAAGATTTGATTAGCAAGAATTTGATGTGCCATGATGCAGTGCTGCAATGCCTACAATTGCCCTGAAACCACGTGTAACAAACAGGCAACACCCGTGTTTTCAAGCAGCCGCAAATCATGCAGATGCATCGACATAAACTAAATCTCCGAGCACGCCGAAATACTCAGAGACCACCAGAGCATGCTCGGAAAAACCAGAGTAACGAGCATACTCACTCATCACTAGATTTTATACATAAAATAAGACACATAAATTATATGCCCACTTGTACTAACTAAGTAATAGCACCATAAAAAACAACACGTTAAGAGAAAGAAGATTGAGACAAAGATACGAGAAAAAACATGTTTATTAAAGGGAATCTGTCAATAAGATCAACCATCCTAAGCTGCCTATATGGGCATGCAGGTTATAGATTTGTCAAGACTTTTGTTGGCAAAGAAACAATTTGCAGCCCAAACTAATTAGTAGTATTTTTGTGTATCATTTGGTATCCCATTTCGGAGTGTCCATCATTTCATAAAGTAAAAATTTCTTGAAAAGATCATCATTGATCAGTCAATCCCAAAGTACCAACATCTTAAAGTTATTGAGTTATGGTAGTTAAGTTTGCCTAAACAATTTTGATTCAGTAGGGCATTGCACTTAGAGAAGTGATGCTAGTGACAATCTTGTAGAGGAGAAAAAGTGCCAAACCATGTCTTAAAGTCTTCATTAAAGAGCTTGTTCACTACTTTAACACTTATGATTAGAGATGGGTGAACCCAAAACAGAAAAATTCGGGGTTCGTACCAAACACTTAGTGTTCGTGCATGGATCCTGAACACCAACTTCCCCAGGAAGTCCATGTTACTATTCAGGTTTGGTGCCCTGAACATTGTCTGTTTCCCACCCTGTCATGTGTATGACAGTGTGAGAAACAGTGGCGGCTCTGATCGTCGATAAGATCATTACCTTCGATCAGAAAGCTGCGGTTCCCATGATGTCAGATGACAGCATGAGCCAGCAGCTATGACCAGCAGTTAAAGGGTTACCCCCATTCACATGCGTTGACTTATGAGAGAGCATTACTCCTATTAGCCTACAGCTGCAGTCGTGATAACGGCAAGAGCAGGCACTGCTGATGGGAGGAATCATCAGCCGGCGCCTGTGCAATAAATAAATAAATAAATAAATGACTTGTGGTCTCTTCTATTTTTAATAACCAGCACAGGTAAAACTGACAGTTGTGGCTTGCAACCCTCAGCTGTCAGTTTTATCATGGCTGGATATCAAGAATAGAGGGGTCCCATACCGTTTTTTTTAAATTATTTATATAAATAATTTAAAAAAATGATGTTGGGCCCCTCAAACAGCTGGAGGATGGTATTCTTAGACTGGTGAGAGGCCATGGATATTGGTCCCCCCAGTCTAAGAATACCAGCCCTCAGCCGCCCTACAAAAGGCATATCTATTAAATGTGCCAAGCCTGGTGCTTCGCCTGACTCTTACCACATGCATTGTTGCAGTGACAAGTGGAGTAATGGTTGTGGGGTTGATGTCAGATGTTTTATGGCCACTGACATCAAGCGCACAGGTTAGAAATGGAGAGACATCTATAACACGCCCCTATTACTAATCTCATAGTTTTTAAAAAAAAATACACAGAATAAAATAATTTACTTGAAATAATGACACAGACTCCTTTATTTGAAATGAAAATAAAAAGCACAGTTATACTCAATCCAAAATAGAGAAAAAAACAGCAACACTGCGTTTACTGTATCATAAAAGCCTAAGTCCTTTATTTAAGAAAGCTTTTCATGGACAAGGTTTTTGAGGGCAGGACGAATGCAGTTATGCAGGCAAAAGAACTGGTCCTATTTATTTGCCTGCATACCTGTATTCGTCCTGCCCTCAAAAACCTTGTCCATGAAAAGCTTTCTTAAATAAAGGACTTAGGTTTTTATGACACAGTAAGCGGAGTGTTGCTGCTTTTTTCTCTATTTTGGATTGTTAGACATGTGTTTTTCCAAGCAAGCACCTGCATCAGCGTGATTTCACCCAGCAAGGTGTCGCTGACTCAAAGCCCACCTACTCCACCAGTAAGTAAACTGTTTCTTAGTGCAATTCTATTTCTTCCCTTTTTGGTCTAACAGTTAGACTCACCTTTACACCTATTCTACTGAAGCCCATGTCACCTGTAAATGACATAAAATAATAAACAACCATAATACTCACTTTTTTGCCAAATCTTTGATGTCCCAGGGAAAAGAAGAAAAATAATAAACAACCATATCCCTCAACTATCCGATGTGATATTCCATATTTCACTGTCTCTCGACGATTCAGATCATTTGGATAGCTGTCACATCAGTGATGCGACTGCTATCCCTGCTAGCTATTTTTAGGCTGGGGGTGCCCCTTATCAGTCTTAGTATACAAGCCCCAGCTGTTTGCTTTTGCTTGTCAAAAATGGGGGACCCCATGCCGTTTTTTTTTAAATAATTGTAAAAACAGTGTGGGAGCCCTCTATTCTAGATAACCAGCCATGATAAATCTGACAGCTGAGGGTTGCAGCCCGCAGATCAGAGCCTGTGAATGTCAGGCTAACGTGCAGATGACATACTGGCAAATAACTGATGTTCGGGACCCTATTCATCGCAATAAGGTCAAGGTTGAGGTACAGTTATGGTATCTGAACTGAACTTTTTTACGATGTTTGGCCGAATTCCCCGGGACCCGAACATCCATGAGTTTGCCATTCACTATTTATGACCTATGCTTAGAATAGGTCATTAATGTCTAATAAGTGGGGGTGTGACACCCGGCACCCTGCCAATCAACTGTTGTTGGTGCTGACAGCTACAGACAAAAGTTCTCAATTATGGAGCTGCCCCATTTACTGATAGTGGCAGTGTCCAGGTACTGCACATCCACCCCCTATTCATTTCAATTGGTGGTGGATGTGTAGAAAATGTCCAAGGCCACTATCAGTAGATGAAGTAGCTGAGCGCTTTTGTCCACCACCGACACAGAGATCAGCTAATTGGCAAGGCTGCCGGTGTCGCACCCCCACCAATCAGACATTGATGACATATCCTAAATATAGGTCATACATTTTAAAGTAATGGGCAACGTTTCTAGTTCCCGAACTGGTAATGGCCTCAGGTCAAATATCATGCTGCTAGTATAGCCATACAATCAGAGACAGGTCATCCTCATAAAGCTTGAAGCATCATTACAAGCTGGTGTGCATAAACCTGCACCTTATTAATTATATGAACCTGATACATCATGTTTTTATAGGAAAATAGTTGAAATTTGTGCTAATTTTTTTTTCTTTTTTCCATTTAAAATTAGAAATAAACGTAGCAGCACAGTTCGTACCAGACATATGTGAAAAACACTCCGACACCCACTATATTTTTCATTTATTTTCCACCTACTTCGTAGTTATATAACAATTACTCGGCTGCTCGTAATTATATGCATTTTTATGGATACTTGGTAGCACATGTAAGGGCTTATTAAACACAATGCACAGTTCCATATGATAAATAATTAAATTATATCAATGATATAATGCATCTTACACAATCAAAATGGAAACCTAAATGTTTGTCATTGTCTAGTACTCATGTAAACAGAGCACAAACACACATAGACCCACATGCACACATATGCATACATACAGTCAAAACAGACACACACAAACAAATATCCACACATATACACATTTATACACTACTCGATGGTGGCCCGATTCTAGCGAATTGGGTTTTCTAGAATATGTAGGTGGTACTGTATATAGCACAGGCTACGTACTATATTGCACAGTGACATAGTATATAACACAACCGACGTAGTATATAACATAGCTACATAGTATATAACAGAGCTACATAGTATGTAACACAGCGTACGTAGAATATAGCAGAGCTACGAAGTATATAACATAGCCACGTAGTGTATTGCACAGGTATGTAGTATATTGGTCAGCCACGTAGTATATAGCAGAGCCACATATTATATAACATAGCCACGTAGTAGATTGTAGAGCCATGTAGTATATTGCACAGGCATGTAGTATATTGCACAGACACGTAGTATACAACACAGTCACGTAGTGTATTGCACAGCTACGTAGTGTATTGCACAGCTATGTAGTATATTGGTCAGCGACGTAGTATATAGCAGAGCCACTTAGTATATAACATAGCCACGTAGTATATTGTAGAGGCACATAGTATATTGTGTAGGTACATAGTATATTGCACATTCGATGTAGTATATGACAGAACCGACACAGCCACATAGTATATTGCACAGTTGCGTAGTATATAACACAGCGCACGTAGTATATTGCACAGCCACATAGTATATTGGACAGTCACGTTGTATATTGCACAGTCACGTTGTATATTGCTCAGCTACATAGGATATAGCACAGAGATGTAGTATATAACAGCCCACGCAGTATGTAACACAGCCCACATACAGTAGTAAATAGCAATGTGGGCACTATATGCTTGGTTAAAAAAGAGTTAAAAATATACATATGCTCACCTTCCGAAGGCCCCTTGAAGTCCTGGCGCCTGTGCACCGCACGGCAGCTCCTGGTCCCAGGGTTGGTATGAGCGCAGGACCTGTGATGATGTCGCGGTCACATGACCGTGAAGTCATGGCAGGTCCTTCTCGCATAGCATCCTTGGCACCGGAACCTGCCTCCTGCACTGCCGAGATGTTGGATGGTGAGAATAACCTTTTTTTAATTATTATTATTTGTAACATTAAATCTTTTTACTATTGATACTGCATATGCAGCATCAATAGTAAAAACTTGGTCACACAGGGTTAATAGCTGCGTTAACGGAGTGCGTTACACCGCGGCATAACGTGGTCCGTTAACGCTGAAATTAACCCTGTGTGAGGGCTGACTGGAGGGGATTATTGAGCAGGCACTGACTGAAGGGAGGAAGGAGCAGCCATTTTGCCACCGGACTGTGCCCATCGCTGATTGGTCGTGGCAATGGTCTTGGGCGTTTTGCCACAACCAATCAGCGACTTGGATTTCCATGACAGACAGAGGCCGTGACCAATAAATATCCGTGACAGACAGAAAGAAAGAAAGAAAGACAGAAGGACAGACAGAAAGACAGAAGTGACCCTTAGACAATTATATAGTAGATTATACAGACACATGCACACATACATACATATACATTCACACATATACACTCTGTATTACACAGACACATGCACACGTGCACACATACATGCAAATACAGGCACACACTCATATTCACTCTATATTATACAGACACAATCACAACGCGCATATACATACACCTACACACAGACACAAGCACGCATACACATACATGCACACACATACAGTCAAATACACACACATGCATACAAATAGACAAACGCACACACAGATACATAAGCACATATAAACACACTTACACTCTGTATTACACAGACACATGCACGCAAACGGATACATGCACCTACACACGCACAGACACACTGTAGAAATCGCAGGAACACGGAATGCAGTGATGGACGGGAGGCAGAGCAAGGGATAACAGGTTTATTTACAGGGAAAATACTCAGTGCAGTGAGGTAAATAGTTAAACAGTGTAAGTGACAAAACTGAAGTACGACGGTACAAATGACGACAATATGGTAGTAAGGGTTTACAGGAAGTCCAAACACTGCAGCTCCTGCTGCGTACTCTATAATGCCGGCAACGGTGAGTGCAGTCCTTACTAATGGGGTTCAGCACACAACAATACCCCATCTTCTGGTGACAGTGGTCGGTCTCCGGTACCTTCCACTGCCCCTAGTCCATATACTACAGTGGCCAACTAACGGTGAGGGCCACCGTCCTGTACGAGCCCAGTGTGGCTCTACTAATATACGCTGGCAAGGTTAAGTCACAAGTGTCTGGGACAATATTAACTAGCACAGTCAAGGGTAGCTGACAGTCACTCTCTGGTCTCTGTCAAGCAGCACGCGTGCAATACTCACTATCCTGGAGTGACTGGCACCTGGCTTTATGGCGGTCATTGGGTACACACTGCTCCTCTATCTCTCTCTGGTGCCTGCTGTTGACGGCAGGCATCAGCAGTCACTGGTCTGTGTGGTGCTGGTGCTCCCTGGACAGAGCACTCATCTTTTTGGCTGCTGCAGCACCTGGCTGCGTTCTGCTCTGCGGGCACGACGCTGTGAGACTCTGCTCTGCACGGCTCTGCTCTGCATGGCTCTCCACAGGCAATGGGGGCTCCTTCTATATGGCCTGTCTCCAAGTCAGTCCTCTCAGGTGGGGGAAGCAGACCATTCTGCGCGCTGATCTCTGCGCTGATCTCCGCAGGCACCAGGCTGCTCTGCTTCGCACGCTTTCCTCCGCTCTTACTCTTTCACTGCATTCACTTCTTAATCTCCTCCCACCCTCCTGGGACAACAGGAATCTCTGTCTCCCTCAGGCTTCCCCCAGACAGCAGGGGAAGGCGAGCCCCACTCAAGCTTCCCCCGGGAAAAGAGGATGCAGCTCTCTCAGTTCCAGACACAGCATGCAGGTATCGGGGTCCGGTCTATCTCCTTACAACACACACCCATACACATACAGAAGCACACACACAGTAACATACACGCACACATACAAACAGACACACGCACTGAAAAACACACACACACGCTTTGTATTTTACAGACATATACTCTGTGTAGAATTGTTAAGCAAGTTGTATTTTAGAGGATTCTTTTTATTATTGATCAACAACTAAGTTCTCAATCATCCCCAAAGACTCATAAATATCAAAGCTTAATATTTTTGGAAGTTAATGTGTTTTTTTTTTTAGATTTGGCTATCTTAGGAGGATATCTGTTTGTGCAGGTAACTATCACTGTGCAGAATTATTAGGCAACTTAATAAAAACCAAATATATTCCCATCTCACTTTTTAATTTTCACCAGGTAAACCAATACAACTGCACAAAATTTAGAAATACACATTTCTGATATGCAAAAACAAAACCACCAAAAAATAGTGACCAATATAGCCACTTTTCTTTATGATGAAACTCAACAGCCTTCCATCCATAGATTCTGCCAGTTGCTTGAGCTGTTTATGATCAACATTGCGTGCAGCTGCCACCACAGCCTCCCAGAAACTGTTCCGAGAGGTGGACTGTTTTCCCTCCATGTAGATCTCACATTTTATGAGGGACCACAGGTTCTCTATAGGGTTCAGATCAGATGATCAAGGGGGTCATGTCATTATTTTTTCTTCTTTGAGACCTATACTGGGCTGCCATGCTGTGGATTAGTTGGAGGCATGTGATGGAGCATTGTCCTGCATGAAAATCATGTTTTTCTTGAACAATACCGACTTCTTCCTGTACGCTGCTTGAAGAAGTTGTCTTCCAGAAGCTGGCAGTAGGTCTGGGAGTTGAGCTTCACTCCATCCTCAACCCAAAAAGGTACCACAAGTTCATCTTTGATGATACCAGCCCATACCAGTACCCCACCATCACCTTGCTGGCGTCTGAGTCGGAGTGGAGCTCTCTGCCCTTTACTGATCCAGCCTCTGGCCCATCAAGAGTCACTCTCATTTCATCAGTCCATAAAACCTTTGAAAAGTCAGTCTTAAGATATTTCTTGGCCCAGTCTTGACGTTATATCTTATGTTTCTTGTTCAAAGGTGGTCGTTTTTCAGCCTTACTCACCTTGGCCATGTCCTTTAGTATTGCACACCTTGTGCTTTTTGTCACTCCAGTAACATTGCAGCACTGAAATATGGCAAAACGGGTGGCAAATGGCATCTTGGCAGCTTCACGCTTGATTTTCCTCAATTCATGGGCAGTTATTTTGCGCCTTTTTTGCCCAACACACTTCTTGCGACCCTGTTGGCTATTTGCCATGAAACGCTTTATTGTTCGGTAATCATGCTTCAAAGGTTTGGCAATTTCAAGACTGCTGCATCCCTCTGCAAGACATCTCACAATTTTGGACTTTTCAGAGCCCATCAAATCTCTCTGCTGACCCATTTTGCCAAAGGAAAGGAAGTTGACTAATAATTAAGCACACCTTATATAGGGTGTTGATGTCATTAGACAGCACCCCTCCTCAATACAGAGATGCACATCACCTGGTTTACTTGATTGGTAGTTGGCTCTCAAGCCTGAACAGCCTGGAGTAGGACAACATGTATAAAAAGGATCATGTGATCAAAATACAACTTGCCTAATAATTCTGCACACAGTATATGCAAACAAATACATGCATATGCACACACATAATCTCATTTGCGCACACATAATTTTTCAGACACATGTACACACGCTTTTACATGTACCCATACACACATGCATATGCACACAGTCGCACACATTCAAACACACATTCAAACACACATACGCACTTACACAAGAACATGCAAAATCACATACAAACACGTACCATACCTTTGCAACATGGAAAAGCAATAATAAAAAGTAAAAAAAGAATAGTTTTCACTGCACTTCTAGTCATCTGGATCATTGCTGCCTGCAGTTCCTTTATCCAATCTCTTTTATTTTATGATTACTCTTTTGTTCTCATAAACAGCTGCACCCGTATCCCTTCATAGTGCCTGGTATTGCATCTCAGCCTCCTTTAATTAATGGAAGCCAACTATTTCACATTTATAATTTTATAATAATGATGATTAAAGGGAACCTGTCACCCCCCCCCCCAGGCATTTGTAACTAAAAGAGCCATCTTGTGCAGCACTAACGCTGCATTCTGACAAAGTGTCTCTTTTAGCTATTGTTCGTTGCACTGCAGAAATAATCACTTTTGAATTTGGTCCCCCATACCTGTGAAATCACCAGGGAGGCAGGTCTTTCCCCCCTCATCCAAATGCCTCCCAGCCATCACACTGCGAGAAGGGTGCCGCCTCCTCGGCGTTATTCAGTTGTCCAGGCACCTGCGTGGTCATATTTTGCCTTGGGCATGCGCAGTTCGCGCTGCCGACAACAGACATCACTTGATGTCTTGTGTACTGCACCTGCGTGCATGCGCAGCCCGTGATGTCAGCTGTCGGTGACCTCCGAGTATTTGTTAGTGTTCGGAGATTAATTTTCATCACCTCAGCTGAATCATTTACAGCTACTAGCCAGGCTGAGTACATGTGGGGGTTGCCTGGTTGCTAGGGAATCCCCACATGTAATCAAACTGTCTAGTAGTCGCAAATCATTCAGCTGTTGCAAGGAAAACTAAATCTCCGAGCAGTCATAAATACTCGGAGACCACCCGAGTGTGCTTGGGAAAACAGAAGCAACGAGTACACTCGCTCATCACTAATACAGACTCTTTAAAAATAGACCTTGTGACCCTAATTTCAGCTGATCTGCCTGGCTTCTGCTAATCTGGTAGTTGCACACTGTATGGTCTATGGAATAACTGTAACAAGTGATGGCAGATTCCTATACAGCTGGTTTCAGAAAGACAATCATAAATTATTGTATTTCCATCATATTTTATTTCTTGTCTTCTTCAGTTTTTTTGCCTTATTACTATGCTGTCATTCTCCATTACTGCACTATGTTTGGCAAAATATTGCACACTAAGCAAAGTCATTACATTCATAAAGTTTGTTCTGGGTGTTTTATGAATTTTTGATGTTCTGGAGCAAAAAAAAAGCTTTTCTAGTTGACGCTTATTGAAACTGCCAAGTCAGTGAAGTGAGCTGAGCAGAGGTCCAGGAAACAAGGAAAAAAATACATATAATGACAAACAGTATTGTAACTGACTGTCAGTTTTGTGGTTTCATGGCTGATCTGAATTGTAATGTTGGAATAATTTCTGACAAATTTCCAAATATATTTTGCAATAAGTAATGTGGCTACTGTGAACACAAACTCATTAAAGTGGAAAAAAGTCTGTGGCAGAAAAACTATATTTTTCATAAATTATTCCTGTAAAACCAAAGTTCAATCTGTAGTGCTTTAAGGCAAGCATTTCTTAACCCCTTCATGACCCAGCCTATTTTGGCCTTAATGACCTTGCCGTTTTTTGCAATTCTGACCAGTGTCCCTTTATGAGGTAATAACTCAGGAACGCTTCAACGGATCCTAGCGATTCTGAGATTGTTTTTTCGTGACATATTGGGCTTCATGATAGTGGTAAATTTAGGTCGATAATTTCTGAGTTTATTTGTGAAAAAAACGGAAATTTGGCGAAAATTTTGAAAATTTCGCAATTTTCACATTTTTAATTTTTATTCTGTTAAACCAGAGAGGTATGTGACACAAAACAGTTAATAAATAACATTTCTCACATGTCTACTTTACATCAGCACAATTTTGGAAACAAATTTTTTTTTTGCTAGGAAGTTATAAGGGTTAAAATTTGACCAGTGATTTCTCATTTTTACAACAAAATTTACAAAACCATTTTTTTTAGGGACCACCTCACATTTGAAGTCAGTTTGAGGGTTCTATATGGCTGAAAATACCCCAAAGTGACACCATTCTAAAAACTGCACCCCTCAAGGTGCTCAAAACCACATTCAAGAAGTTTATTAACCCTTCAGGTGTTTCACAGCAGCAGAAGCAACATGGAAGGAAAAAATGAACATTTAACTTTTTAGTCACAAAAATGATATTTTAGCAACAATTTTTTTATTTTCCCAAGGGTAAAAGGAAAAACTGTACCACGAACGATGTTGTCCAATTTGTCCTGAGTACGCTGATACCTCATATGTGGGGGTAAACCACTGTTTGGGCATACGGCAGGGCTTGGAAGGAAAGGAGCGCCATTTGACTTTTTGAATGAAAAATTGGCTCCAATCTTTAGCGGACACCATGTCGCGTTTGGAGAGCCCCCGTGTGCCTAAACATTGGAGCTCCCCCACAAGTGACCCCATTTGGAAATTAGACCCCCCAAGGAACTTATCTAGAAGCATAGTGAGCACTTTAAACCCCCAGGTGCTTCACAAATTGATCCGTAAAAATGAAACAGTACTTTTTTTTCACAAAAAAATTATTTTAGCCTCAATTTTTTCATTTTCACATGGGCAACAGGATAAAATGGATCCTAAAATTTGTTGGACAATTTCTCCTGAGTACACTGATACCTCACATGTGGGGGTAAACCACTGTTTGGGCACATGGTAAGGCTCGGAAGGGAAGGAGCGCCATTTGACTTTTTGAATGAAAAATGATCTCCATCGCTAGCAGAGACCATGTCACGTTTGGAGAGCCCCCGTGTGCCTAAACATTGGAGCGCTCCCACAAGTGACCCCATTTTGGAAAGTAGACCCCCCAAGGAACTTATCTAGAAGCATAGTGAGCACTTTAAACTCTCAGGTGCTTCACAAATTGATCCGTAAAAATGAAAAAGTACTTTTTTTTTCACACAAAATTTCTTTTAGCCTCAATTTTTTCATTTTCACATGGGCAACAGGATAAAATGGATCCTAAAATTTGTTTGGCAATTTCTGCTGAGTATGTTGATACCTCATATGTGGGGGTAAACCACTGTTTGGGTGCACGGCAAGGCTCGGAAGGGGAGGCGTGCCATTTGACTTTTTGAATGGAAAATTAGCTCCAATCGTTAGCGAACACCATGTCGCGTTTGGAGAGCCCCTGTGTGCCTAAACATTGGAGCTCCCCTACACGTGACCCCATTTTGGAAACTAGACCCCCCAAGGAACTTATCTAGATGCATAGTGAGCACTTATAACCCCCAGATGCTTCACAGAAGTTTATAACGCAGAGCCGTGAAAATAAAAAATAATTTTTCTTTCCTCAAAAATGATTTTTAGCCCAGGATTTTTTAATTTTTCAAGGGTAATAGGAGAAATTGGACCCCAAATGTTGTTGTCCAGTTTGTCCTGAGTACGATGATACCCCATATGTGGGGGTAAACCACTGTTTGGGCACACGGCAGGGCTCGGAAGGGAAGGCACGCCATTTGGCTTTTTGAATGGAAAATTAGCTCCAATCATTAGCGGACACCATGTCACGTTTGAAGAGCCCCTGTGTGCCTAAACATTGGAGCTCCCTAACAAGTGACCCCATTTTGGAAACTAGACCTCCCAAGGAACTAATCTAGATGTGTGGTGAGCACTTTGAACCCCCAAGTGCTTCGCAGAAGTTTATAACGCAGAGCCGTGAAAATAATAAATGTGTTTCCTTTCCTCAAAAATATTTTTTTAGCCCAGAATTTTTTATTTTTGCAAGGGTAACAGGAGAAATTGGACCCCAAAAGTTGTTGTCCAGTTTCTCCTGAGTACGCTGATACCCCATATGTGGGGGTAAACCACTGTTTGGGCACATGCCGGGGCTTGGAAGGGAAGTAGTGACGTTTTGGAATGCAGACTTTGATGGAATGCTCTGCGGGCGTCACGTTGCATTTGCAGAGCCCCTGATGTGCCTAAACAGTAGGAACTCCCCACAAGTGACTCCATTTTGGAAACTAGACCCCCAAGGGAACTTATCTAGATGTCTGGTGAGCACTTTGAACCCCCAAGTGCTTCACAGAAGTTTATAACGCAGAGCCGTGAAAATAATAAATGTGTTTCCTTTCCTCAAAAATATTTTTTTAGCCCAGAATTTTTTATTTTTGCAAGGGTAACAGGAGAAATTGGACCCCAAAAGTTGTTGTCCAGTTTCTCCTGAGTACGCTGATACCCCATATGTGGGGGTAAACCACTGTTTGGGCACATGCCGGGGCTTGGAAGGGAAGTAGTGACGTTTTGGAATGCAGACTTTGATGGAATGCTCTGCGGGCGTCACGTTGCATTTGCAGAGCCCCTGATGTGCCTAAACAGTAGGAACTCCCCACAAGTGACTCCATTTTGGAAACTAGACCCCCAAGGGAACTTATCTAGATGTCTGGTGAGCACTTTGAACCCCCAAGTGCTTCACAGAAGTTTATAACGCAGAGCCGTGAAAATAATAAATGTGTTTCCTTTCCTCAAAAATATTTTTTTAGCCCAGAATTTTTTATTTTTGCAAGGGTAACAGGAGAAATTGGACCCCAAAAGTTGTTGTCCAGTTTCTCCTGAGTACGCTGATACCCCATATGTGGGGGTAAACCACTGTTTTGGCACACGTCGGGGTTCGGAAGGGAAGTAGTGACGTTTTGGAATGCAGACTTTGATGGAATGGTCTGCTGGCGTCACGTTGCATTTGCAGAGCCCCTGATGTGCCTAAACAGTAGAAACACCCCACAAGTGACCCCATTTTGGAAACTAGACCCCCCAAGGAACTTATCTAGATGTGTGATGAGCACATTCAACCCCCAAGTGCTTCACAGAAGTTTACAACGCAGAGCCGTGAAAATAAAAAATCATTTTTCTTTCCTCAAAAAAGATGTTTTAGCAAGCAATTTTTTATTTTCACAAGGGTAACAGGAGAAATTGGGCCCCAATGTTTGTTGCCCAGTTTGTTGTGAGTACAGTGATACCCCATATGTGGGGGTAAACCACTGTTTGGGCGCACGTCAGGGCTCGGAAGGGAAGTAGTGACATTTGAAATGCAGACTTTGATGGAATGGTCTGCGGGCGTCACGTTGCATTTGCAGAGCCCCTGATGTGCCTAAACAGTAGAAACACCCCACAAGTGACCCCATTTTGGAAACTAGACCCCCCAAGGAACTTATCTAGATGTGTGATGAGCACGTTCAACCCCCAAGTGCTTCACAGAAGTTTACAACGCAGAGCCGTGAAAATAAAAAATCATTCTTCTTTCCTCAAAAATTATGTCTTAGCAAGTAATTTTTTATTTTTGCAAGGGTAACAGGAGAAATTGGACCCCAACAGTTGTTGCCCAGTTTGTCCTGAGTACGCTGGTACCCCAAATGTGGGGGTAAACCACTGTTTGGGCACACGTCGGGGCTTGGAAGGGAGGGAGCACCATTTGACTTTTTGAATGCAAGATTGGCTGGAATCAATGGTGGCGCCATGTTGCGTTTGGAGACCCCTGATGTGCCTAAACAGTGGAAACCCCTCATTTCTAACTTCAACACTAACCCCAACACACCCCTAACCCTAATCCCAACTGTAGCCATAACCCTAATCCCAACCCTAACCCCAACACACCCCTAACCACAACCCTAACCCCAACACACCCGTAACCCTAATTCCAACCCTAGCCCTAATTCCAACCCT
Source organism: Ranitomeya variabilis (assembly GCF_051348905.1). Taxonomy (NCBI): domain Eukaryota; kingdom Metazoa; phylum Chordata; class Amphibia; order Anura; family Dendrobatidae; genus Ranitomeya; species Ranitomeya variabilis. Next base: position 528,061,206 of record NC_135237.1, on the reverse strand, counting down.
AACCCTAAGGGTATGTGCCCACGTAGCGGATTCGTGTGAGATTTTTCCGCACGACTTTTGAAAAATCTGCAAGTAAAAGGCACTGCGTTTTACCTGCGGATTTACAGCAGATTTCCAGTGTTTTTTTGTGCGGATTTCACCTGCGGATTCCTATTGAGGAACAGGTGTAAAACGCTGCGGAATCCGCACAAAGAATTGACATGCTGTGGAAAATACAACGCAGCGTTTCTGCACGGAATTTTCCGCATTATGGGCACAGCGGATTTGGTTTTCCATAGGTGTACACGGTACTGTAAACCTGATGGAAAACTGCTACGAATTCGCAGCGGCCAATCCGCTGCGGAGCAGCGGCCAATCCGCTGCGGATCCGCGGCCGATCCGCTGCGGATCCGCGGCCGATCCGCTGCGGATCCGCGGCCGATCCGCTGCGGATCCGCGGCCGATCCGCTGCGGATCCGCGGCCGATCCGCTGCGGATCCGCTGCCAAATCCGCACATGCCATAACCCTAACCCTACCCGTAACCCTAACCCTAGTTCTAACCCTAACCCTAGTGGAAAAAAAAATATATATATTTTCTTTATTTTATTATTGTCCCTATCTATGGGGGTGATAAAGGGGGGGGGTTTATTTATTATTTTTTTTATTTTGATCGCTGTGGTAGAACCTACCACAGCGATCAAAATGTACCTATAAGGAATCTGCCGGCCGGCGGGCGTACTGAGCATGCGCCCGCCATTTTGGAAGATGGCGGCGCCCAGCGAGGAGACGGCCGGACACCGGGAGGATCGGTAAGTATGAAGGGGTGGTGGGGGGGTGGATCTGAGCACAGGGGGGGTGATCGGAGGACGGGGGGAGCGGACAGCAGGACGGGGGAGCGGGCAGGAGCACGGGGCAGCGGAGCACAGGACGGAGGGGACCGGACCACGCACTGGAGCACTGGGGGGGCGATCGGTGGGGTGGGGGGTGGTCACTTCAGGTTTTCCAGCCATGGCCGATGATATTGCAGCATCGGCCATGGCTGGATTGTAATATTTCACCTGTTTTTTAGGTGAAATATTACAAATCGCTCTGATTGGCAGTTTCACTTTCAACAGCCAATCAGAGCGATCGTAGCCACGGGGGGGTGAAGCCACCCCCCCTGGGCTGAAGCACCACTCCCCCTGTCTCTGCAGATCGGGTGAAAATGGAGTTAACCCTTTCACCCGATCTGCAGGAGCGCGATCATTCCATGACGCATACGCTGCGTCATAGGTCGTTTTGGCACCGACTTTCATGACGCAGCGTATGCGTCAAAGGTCGTTAAGGGGTTAATGTCTGTCAGATGTCCTGAAGCAACTCTAAAATTTTGATTTTCAGTTAATGTGATATTTTTAATGTTTTTTTTATTTTATCAATTCATTTTTTTGTAATTATGTTTAAATGGTACCTATGTTTTAAAAGCCCAGCCTGAATTTTTTTTTTTTTTAAATAAAATTATTTCTATTTTTTTGTGTTAGATTAATTCAAATATTCTTTCTAGATATACAGTTGTGCTCAAAAGTTTACATACGCCAGCAGACTTTTTTCTTTCTTGACCTTTTTTCAGAGAATATTATTATTTATTATTATAGCGCCATTTGTTCCATGGCACTTTACATTTGAAGTGGAGTATACATAATAAAAAACAAGTTCAATAATCTTAATCAATACAAGTCACGACTGGTACATGAGAATATATATACAATCTGGCTTCCGGTCACATCATTCCACTGAAACTGCCCTAACTAAGGTCACCAATGACCTCTTAACCACCAAGAGCAAGCGACACTACTCTGTCCTCCTCCTCCTCGACCTGTCGGCTGCCTTTGACACAGTGGACCATTCCCTATTATTACAGACCCTCTCATCCCTTGGCATCACAGACTTGGCCCTATCCTGGATCTCATCATACCTAACAGACCGGACATTCAGCGTCTCCCACTCACACACCACCTCCTCACTTCGCCCCCTATCTGTCGGAGTCCCACAAGGTTCAGTCCTTGGGCCCCTGCTCTTCTTCATTTACACCTTTGGCCTGGGACAGCTCATAGAATCTCATGGCTTTCAGTATCACCTCTATGCTGAAGACACACAGATCTACATCTCTGGACCAGATATCACCTCCCTACTAACCAGAATCCCTCAATGTATGTCCACTATTTCATCCTTCTTCTCCGCTAGATTCCTGAAACTTAACATGGACAAAACAGAATTCATCATCTTTCCCCCATCTCACGCGGCCCCCCAATGAACCTATCCATTACAGTAAATGGCTGCCCACTCTCCCCAGTCCCACAAGCTCGCTGCCTCAGGGTAATCCTTGATGCTGATCTCTCCTTCAAACCACATGTCCAAGCCCTTTCCACTTCCTGCCGCCTTCAACTCAAAAATATTTCACGAATCCATACATTCCTCAACCAAGAAACTGCAAAAACCCTAGTCCATGCCCTCATCATCTCTCGCCTTGACTACTGCAACCTCTTGCTCTGTGGCCTCCCCTGTAACACGCTCACACCCCTCCAATCTATTCTAAACTCTGCTGCCCGACTAATCCACCTGTCCCCCCACTATTCCCTGGCCTCTCCCCTCTGTCAATCCCTTCACTGGCTCCCCATTGCCCAGAGACTCCACTACAAAACCCTAACCATGACATTCATCCACAACCTGTCTCCTCCATACATCTGTGACCTCGTCTCACAGTACTTACCTACACGCAACCTCCGATCCTCACAAGATCTCCTTCTCTACTCCCCCTCATATCTCCTCTTCCCACAATCGTATACAAGATTTCTCTCGCGTATCACCCCTACTCTGGAACCCTCTACCACAACACATCAGACTCTCGCCTACCATCGAAACCTTCAATAAGAGCCTGAAGACCCACCTCTTCCGACAAGCCTACAACCTGCAGTAACCACAGATCAACCAAACCACTGCATGACCAGCTCTATCCTCATCTACTGTATTCTCACCCATCCCTTGTAGATTGTGAGCCTTCGCGGGCAGGGTCCTCTCTCCTCCTGTACCAGTTATGACTTGTATTGTTTAAGATTATTGTACTTGTTTTTATTATGTATACCCCTCCTCCCATGTAAAGCACCATGGAATAAATGGCGCTATAACAATAAATAATAATAACAATAATAATAATAATAATAATAATAATAATAATAATAATAATATAGGACCCTGCATGTGAGGGCTCACAATCTACAAGGGATTGGTGAGAATACAGTAGGTGAGGGTAGAGCTGGTCGTGCAGTGGTTTGGTCTATAGTGGGTTACTGCAGTTGTAGGCTTGTCGGAAGAGGTAGGTCTTCAGGTTCTTTTTGAAGGTTTCCACAGTAGGCGAGAGTCTGATATGTTGGACTAAAGAGTTCAAGAGTATGGGGGATGTATGGGAGAAATCCTGTATGCGATTGTGGGAAGAGGAGATAAGAGGGGAGTAGAAAAGGAGATCTTGTGAGGATTGGAGATTGCGTGCAGGTAAGTGCCAGGAGACGAGGTCACAGATATGTGGAGGAGACAGGTTGTGGATTGCTTTGTATGTCATGGTTAGGGTTTTGAACTTGAGTCATTGGGCAATGGGGAGCCAGTGCAGGGATTGACAGAGGGGAGAGGCTGGGGAATAGTGGAGGGAAAGGTTGATTTGTCGGGCAGCAGAGTTTAGAGGGGTTTGAGAGTGTTAGAGGGGAGGCCACAGAGCAGGAGGTTGCAGAAGTCAAGGTGGGAGGTGATGAGGGCTTGGACTAGAGTTTTTGCAGATTTTTGGTTTAGGAATGTACGGATCCAGGAAATATTTTTTTTTAAGTTGAAGTCAGCAGGAAGTAGAAAGGGCTTGGATATGTGGTTTGAAGGAGAAATCAGAGTCAAGGATCACAACGAGGCAGCGAGTTTGAGGGACTGGGGAGAGTGGGCAGCCATTTTCTTTAATGGATAGGTCTGTTGGGGAGTCAAGTGTAATGGGGGAAACATGATGAATTGTTTTGTCCATATTAAGTTTTAGAGATCTAGCAGAGAACAAGGATGAAATAGCAGACAGACATTGTGAGATTCTGGTTAGTAGGGGGGGGGTGATATCTTGTCCAGAGATGTAGATCTGTGCATCGTCAGCATAGAGATGATACTGAAAGCCGTGGTACTCTATGAGCTGTCCGAGGCCAAAGGTAGAGATGGAGAAGAGCAGAGGCCCTAGGACTGAACTTTGCAGGTCTCCGACAGATAGGGAGTGAGGTAAGGGGGTGGTATGTGAGTGGGAAATGCTGAATGTCCAGTGTGTTAAGTACAATGAAATCCAAGATAGGGCCAAGTCAAATATGCCAAGAGATGAGAGGATCTGTAATAGGGAATTGTCAAAGGCAGAGGACAGGTCTAGGAGGAGGAGGACAGAGTAGTGCCGCTTGGCTTTGGAAGTTAACAGGTCATTGGTGACTTTAGTTAGAGAAGTTTCAGTGGAGAGATAGGGCTAGAAGCCAGATTGAATGCGGTCAAAGAGGGAACAGGAAGAGAGGTGGGAGGACAGTTCAAGATGGACATGTTGCTCCAGTAGTTTTGAGGCATAGCGGAGAAGTAATTTAGGGTGATAGCTAGATGCAGAGGATGAGTCAAGAGAGGGTGTTTTGAGGATAGGTGGGATTGAGGCATGTTTAAAGCTTGAGGGGAAAACTGTTGTGAATTCTGCTCTTGGGCTCCCTCCGGTGGTTGTAAGTGGTAACGCTGCTGTCTCTGAATCACAGCATTTATCAGGTGTGTTCACTTCTTGCAATTTTGACTGGGCTATTTAGTCTTGCTTCACCCTTTAGTCAGTGCCAGTTGTCCATTGTTCCTGGAGGATTCTCATCCCTTCCTGGTCTCTTCTGCTTTGCAGTTTGTTTCAACAAAGATAAGTTCTGGCCTTGATTTTGCTGTCCACATGCTGTGGTCTTTTTGTTCAGTTCTTTTCTATGTTTTGTCTTGTCCAGCTTGGTCTGTATAAGGATTTTTTTAGCCAAGCTGGTATCTCTGGAGATGCAGATATACCCTCCATATCTTTAGTTAGCTGTGGAGATTTTGTATTTTCTGTGGTGGATATTTTCTAGTGTTTTAATACTGACCGGAAAAGGAAGGAGATCCAGCTCAACGATATAGTGAAAAAAATCCGTAACTTTATTCACTTCAATTCATGTAGGATGAAGGACGTAACATCAGCAAGCAATAAGAATAAAAACAAGATCCAAGATCAACGTGTTTCTGGTGACAAAGCACCCTTAATCATGATACCATTCATCATGATTAAGGGTGCTTTGTCACCAGAAACGCGTTGATCTTGGATCTTGTTTTTATTCTTATTGCTTGCTGATGTTACGTCCTTCATCCTACATGAATTTAAGTGAATAAAGTTACGGATTTTTTTCACTATATTGTTGAGCTGGATCTCCTTCCTTTTCCTGTTTGTTCACGCCTTGACACAGCGGTTCCGTGCTCCGAGTTTCCAGGAATGTCGATTGTGGTGAGCTGGACTCTCTTTTGTTCTATTTCATTTAATACTGACCGCATAGTACTCTGTCCTATCCTTTCTATTTAGCTAGAAGTGGCCTCCTTTGCTAAATTCTCATTTCAGTCTGTGTATGTTTTTTCCCTCTCCTCTCACAGTCAATATTCGTGGGGGGCTGCCTATCCTTTGGGGATTTTCTCTGAGGCAAGATAGTTTTCCCTTTTCTATCTCTAGGGGTAATTAGTCCTCCGGCTGTGTCGAGATGTCTAGGTAGCGCTAGGTACATTCCACGGCTACTTCTACTTGCGGTGTTAGGTTCAGGGTCTGCGGTCAGTACAGGTACCACCTTCTCCAGAGTACGTCTCATGCTGCTCTTAGGCCACTAGATCATAACAGAAATCACCATTTGCCAGTGATAGGTTGAAGTGATGGGTTAGGGATGGGATCAAATCTGTGGTGAGGTTTAGGATGAAGTGAGATGGGATCCGGGCAAGTGCGCTGGTGGTGAGATGTGATCTTCAGATTAGAGTGGAAAGTCGATCTTCTGTAATGGTGGATAAGTTGGTTTTGGAGGAGGAGGGTTCAGCAGTTAGGAGGAAGGGCTTTGGGGAATGATAACACCAAAACTTTTTCTCCAATCATGGTTAGTGGCCATTTATTGTCAAACTACTCTTATTTCACTTTTTAAATCATAATGACAACCCAAAACATCCATATGACCTTGATCAAAAGTTCACATACCACATTTTTTAATACAATGCATTGCCCCCTCTAACATCAATGACAGCTTGAAGTCTTTTGTGGTAGTTGTGGATGAGGTTCTTTATTTTCTCAGATGGTAAAGCTGCTCACTGTTCTTGGCAAAAAGCCTCCAGTTCCTGTAAATTCCTGGGCTGTCTAGCAGGAACTGTGCACTTGAGATCTCCCCAGAGTGGTTCAATGATATTGAGGTCAGGAGACTGAGATGGCCACTCCAGAACTTTCACTTTGTTCTGCTGTAGCCAATGACAGGTCGACTTGGCCTTGTGTTTTGGATCATTGTTATGTTGGAACATCCAAGTACATCCCATGTACAGCTTCCAGGCTGATGATTGCAAATATGCCTCCAGTATATGCCTGGTTTTCTAGAGCCAGAGACAATCATTGAAACTTTTCTCGATTGTAGCTAAGCGATGAGGATTACATATAGGACCCAATACAGTAGCTCAAAACTCCAAAACAAGATATTTGAAATCTGGTTTTAATATGAAGACAGATTGCTATAATTGTTGTGAACTCTGTTTTTGGGCTCCCTCTTGTGGTCACAAGTGGTACTGTGTGAGTGCTGTCTTTGGCTCCCTCTGGTGGCTCTTTGTGTCATTCTGCAGGTCTGGGGCTGGCTTCAGCTGTCTCGTTATCTGTTAGCTGGTTTCCTATTTAGCTCACCTGGACTTTCAGTTGTCGCCTGCTGTCGATGTATTCAGTGCTATTTTGATCTCTCCTGAATTCCTTCGTTATCAGTCTCTCCAAGAGAAGCTAAGTTTATGTTTGGTTATTTTTTGCTCATCAGTGTTCAATATGTTTCTTGGTTATTTATTTGTCCTTGTCCAGCTTGCTAATATGTGATTTCCTTGCTTGCTGGTAGCTCTAGGGGGCTGAGTTTCTCCCCTCACACCGTTAGTTGGTGTGGGGGTTCTTGAATTCTCAGCGTGGATATTTTGTATAGGGTTTTTTACTGACCGCACAGTTCCCTATCTGTCTTCTGCTATCTAGTATTAGTGGGCCTCATTTGCTGAATCTGTTTTCATTTCTACGTTTTGTATTTTCCCCTTACCTCACCGTTATTATTTGTTGGGGGCTTCCTATATCTTTGGGGTCATTTCTCTGAGGCAAGTGAGGTCTTACTTTCTCTATAGGGGTAGCAAGTTTCTCAGGCTACGTCGAGACGTCCAGGAATTTAGGCACGTTCACCGGCTACCTTTAGTGTGTTTGGTTAGGATCAGGTTTGCGGTCAGTCCAGTTACCACCTCCCTAGAGCTTGTTCTATGTTCAGTAACTTAGCTAGTCTATTCTGTGATCCTCAGCCACTAAGGATCATAACATATAATGTCAAACAAGTCCAAAAAGTCCACCCTTTTTGCAAAAGTTTGGTCTATTGGAACCTTTGTCTATGCAAAAAATATACAATTGGATACTTTAAACTGCTAACAAAAAAAATATTATTCTAAGGTAACTTCTTGTATGTTTCATGACACTGTGGCAATATATTAAATAATTCCAGACACAATACAAAAATTGAAGTCTACTGTATCTTGTGCCCATGATAATGGAAGAAGCAATCATGGGAACTTGAAAAGTTCCTAAATTTGTGCAGAATTTATTTTGTAATGTTATAGTTGGGGCTAATGCATTACAGTCGGTGCCAGTTTGCATTGTAAAAGTCCAGAAGAAGGGGTTGGTTCATTCTAGAAACACTTTACTCAAGTTTTTTGTTTGGGATGATACAATGTTTAGTTTCCCTTTATTTGTAGCCCCCTTTGTTCATAAATGGTGAACTAGTTTTGATATCCTGCTACATCAGATCAAAATGTAATCATGTTGCTTTTTTTTAGTATTCAGGCATGGTGCCATCACTTAAACATTTTATTATATTTTCCACGCGGTGCCACTGACACATTGTGGCCATGGTAATACAGGAAAACTATCACACTGTGTCTGTTATTGAAACTCTAAAAGAAAACATGAGTTAGTTGCTTAAAAAAAGTTTCTTACAAAGTCCTTGAAAACTTTTCATCTTACATAAACCATGAGAAAGGATAATGATTTTCGGTGAGAGGCTTTCAAATTGTATGCAAGGTTTTTGTTAAAATGAACTTACCTGCGGAGATTCTTCTTTGATTGATCGAAGGATTTATACAGATTGTAAAGTTTGCACAGCGGTGTGATTGGATGAATACTACTGATAGGCAAACAAGTCATCTGAAAAAATTGAAGGGTCATTGCACATCCAAACTTATATTACAATTGATTTTTTTTTCTTTTCTCAAGTAGCATTACAAGTAGGTCTGGAGTACATGGTCTATAAAACTGGTAGTACAAATGAAAGAAAAATGGATATATGCTCTATGAAAGTCAAGGGCAGAGTAAGAATGGTCATAGTTTCCATTCAGTAACAGTCATGAGAACTTGCAGTGCTGTAATAGACTTAAGAAACTTTAAAAAGAATTATGTCACCAGATTTCCCAATACAAACTGAATGGATTGTTAAATAAATCTATTTAACCTGAAAGGGTTGGTGTACTTACTTTGTCAATCCTTGTCAGAATGCCTGTATAATCCTTGGTAAAAGTTGATTTAAGATTTTTTATTTTTATCTAGCAGGATGGAAAAAAATAGTCATCTTAATGAGGTGATCCAAAACAAAAGTTTAGTCCCAAATGTCTATATATTTAATATAAGAATCTAATCACTTGTCTAAGATGCTTTCATTAAAAAATCCTAACTATTTTCTGGGGGAAATTCACATTATGGAAATCTCCACAATATAAATGAAGTCATTCTGAAATTATTCTTAAAATTACACATTACGTAGAACCATGGTAAGACACTGGATGCCACTTATCTATCCGCAAAACATTTTGAGGTCTCCGCCAACTGTTTTCTTTGACAAAAAATGCTTTTGGTCATAGTAAGGATTTTAAAGTGTTTATGACACTGATTTTAAAATCTAAACTTCATATATTAATGGATACATCTTTTAAACATGAGTAGACTGGTGTATTAACTATGAAAATCAATGTCAGAATGATTGTATAATCCATTTTGAAAATAAACAGCACTCTCTGCTCAGCTAACCTTATTAACAACTCTTAAATGTCCCAGCTCCCTGCGGATGCTGAAATCTCACACTGCTCAGTGCAAGCTGCAGATGTCAGTCAGGCTGGATGGGCAGAGACTGAACACTCTTGGACTCATGAGCTAATTCACTTTTTACCTAGGCTCCTAAAATGTTCATTTTAATATGTATAATTATATAGTTATTAGAAAAGTATTTTCAAAGTAAGTACACAAGTCTAACAGACAATTTAACATATGTGTGGTTTGAAGTTCGAAATCTAAGTTCTACTTTAAATCATTGTGTCTAAAATCTTTTACATGTTGAGTTTTATGACTATTTCAATTGTGAAGGCTCTCAATATACCATATTAAAATAATTTTACTGTGTTCCTTCCATAAAGCTTCAAATATATCTATGTTATTTAACCATCATTACCTTTTTGTTCCCCCCTAGCATTGTGTGGTGGAGATGTAAGAGGTCCCAGTGGCACTATTCTATCTCCAGGATATCCTGAATTCTACCCAAACTCTTTGAATTGTACGTGGACCATAGAAGTGACCCATGGAAAAGGTAACATATTACAAGATTGTATGCAATCACTTGGGATCAAACAGGTAGACTTTATTAATTTAAAGAAGCACTTCTCCATTAAAAATTAATATATTAATATTGCAGTCATCATATTATATAGTACTGTGTACTTACAATTGCTCATTTTGCCTTTCTACCCAGATATTTCTTCTCTTTTCCATTACATCTATGACATCATGTGATTAAAAACAGTCTAGCTGAATCCTTCTAAGCTCTAAGTAGAGGCAAGAAAGGTATATTTCCTGCATGTGTCATCAGTCACTGCAAAAGTCCCCGGCAAATAGGACATAGAGCAGAGAAAAAGAGAAAAGAGATGAATTTACTGGGTAGAAAGGCAAAATAAGTAATTGTAAATACACTGCTATATGATATGATCATTGCATTATATTAAAAGAATAAAACCTTTCATGAGAGGATGAGGAGTGTTTCTTTAAACAGTGAGTAGGTGGATACATATGAATTTGGCAGGTAGGTCCATCAATAAATGCCAGTGGCATGTTGTTAGAATGATATTAATGTAACTATAGATGAATATGTAACTTAAAAATCTGGAATTAGGCTTTAAACGTTTACCGAAGGGAATATTCAGTTTTTTTAACCATTAAATGTTAAATACCGCTGCAGTTTTAGTGGTGCCTACAGTGTATTAATTTTTGTTAGCTAATATATTCTTAAGACCAGAGTTACTGTTATAGCCATCAGTATAAAGAAAATAAGAGGGAATGGGTTTCCTATCCTTGCTACTAAGTTTCAGGCTTTGCATACTTTCTCAAGATAGTTGTTTTGTCTCTATTAAGAGAATTGCACACTGCATTAAGTAGCTGCATGAAGAACAAGGCAGTTGATGGCACTGCATTGATTAGGTGCACTCATGTTGTGAAAGCTGTTAAATTGAAAGAAGACTTAATTAGAGCTACACTGTTCCCTCTCTACATTATCTCAAGATCATCCCTATGTCTTTGATAGACAGTGTTAAAAGGTTTATTCTGAAATGGCTCTATATTAAGAGTAACATAATTGTTTTGTTTTTACACTGTTTTCTTTGGATTTCTCATTGAGAGAAAAATCTCAGTTTTGACAGAGACCACAGAAGAAAAAGATATATCGTAGACTTGGTTAACATTTACAAGAGTGTGGTCAAATTTTAATAAGGTTCATCAACAGCAATTATGAAATAAAGAAGTTAAGATGTTACATCAATGTGAGGCACATCATTGAGATTCTTGTATTATCTCTTTATTGACCACACTAGATGGTGGCCCGATTCTAACGCATCGGGTATTCTAGAATATGTTTGTATGAATGTACGTCGCGCTTAGCACAGCCACGTAGTATATAGCACAGCCACGTAGTATATAACACAGCCACATAGTATATAACACAGACAGCCACATATTATATAGCACAGCCACGTAGTTTATAGCACAGCCACATAGTATATAGCAGCCACATAGTATATAGCAGCCACATAGTATATAGCACAGCCCACGTAACACAGACAGCCACGTAGTATATAGCACAGCCACATAGTATATAGCAGCCACATAGTATATAGCAGCCACGTAATATATAGCACAGCCCATGTAATATATAGCACAGCCCATGCAGTATATAACACAGGCCATGTAGTATATAACACAGCCCACACAGTATATAGCACAGCCCACACAGTATATAACACAGTCCATGTAGTATATAGCAGCCAGGCAGTATATAACACAGCCCATGTAATATATAGGACAGCCCACGTAGTATATAACACAGCCCATGTAGTATATTCCACAGGCCACGCAGTATATAACACAGCCCACGCAGTATATAACACAGCCCATGTAGTATATAGCAGTGTGGGCACCATATCCCTGTTAAAAAAAAATAAAATAAAAAAGAGTTATATACTCACCCTCCGGCGTCCACCGAAGCTGTCCCGATGCACGCGATGCTACCGCCAGCTTCCATTCCCAGTGATGCATTGCAAAATTACCCATATGACTTAGCGGTCTCACGAGACCGCTAAGTCATCTGGGTAATTTCGCAATGCATCACTGGGAACAGAAGCTGGCGGCAACATTGCGCACATTGGTGGACGGCGGAAGGTGAGAATAGCACAATTTTCTATTTTTTTAATTATTTTTAACATTATATCTTTGGACTATTGATGCTGCATAGGCAGCATCAATAGTAAAAAGTTGGTCCGGGATGGGGCGACGCACTGGCACTGACTGGAGGAGAGTAGGGACGGGCCTGCCGGCCGCAACCCATCAGCAACGTGGGATTTCTGTTACAGACAGACAGAAAGACAGACAGACAAACAGAAGGAAGTACCCCTTAGACGATTATATAGATAGAAGATTGCTTTATGTCTACCAGCAATAGTACTTGTGTAGAACGTTCCTCCAAATAGTTGGTGGCTTTACAAAAAATCATTTTTGAACAACTTTTTGCAACAATTAGGGCTCATGCATACAAAAGTATTTTTTTTGTTCGACAAAACATTGGATCTCACTCAGACCAATATTGTTCTATGGGGCAGTGCACATGTCTGTTTTTTTCTCAGACTGAGTCTTTCTGTGGAAAAAAAATTGCACCATGACTGAGTTTGATCAAATATTTGAATCACACTTGACCATGTAAGTCAATGAATCAGCAGAAAAATCAACTGCACTCCGACAACATCCAACTGAGGTCTGATTTTCACAGGCTGAGAGAATGGAGATAATGAAGACATTTTTTTTTCGATGTTCTCCTTATCCTTGAATATCAGATCACACTGTGATCACACTCTGATCAACCTCTGATCAGAGAATGATTAGCATAATGGAATCGATTTTCTCTGTTACGCATGAAAAAGTCCATGGTTATTATCAGTAGAGGCTTAACTTTTTTGTGTTCCTCAAATCTTCAATATAGTGGTGGTTTGTGGTGATGGAGCCTTTTTCTTATTTTCAATTGCCCATAAATGAGACAACATTTTTTGATTCAGTTCATTCAGCTCTACAACTTTGTCATCTATTGACATGATGACAAAAATCACTCAATGACTCTTGCAAAAGTGTAGATTGCAATATTGATAAAGGCAAATGTTTAAGACTCTTTTCAAATTATGTTCAGGGCACATGTTTGTTAAGTATGAAGCCGTAAAAATGGGATTTGGACCAACCACACCTTCCTAACGGAGCCACTTTTTGCATCATATGACTGATGTTGCAGGCCTTCACAATAACCTTGCTGAGATACAATTTTTAGTTTTGTGCACCCTAGCTCTTTACAATCACAGCCCTGTCACATACACATTCACGCACAAGCACAAATTTATCTATGCCCATGATCTTGGCTCAGTTCCCAGTTATGGCTATTTTTCTCTACTGAATGCTTCAGCAGAAAAAAGACAATTTTCACATCCTACTTTCATCCAGTACTTTTTTTCCCTACAAAATTTTAACCTATGACCTGCTCCTTTTTTTAATATTCTTTTTATTTTGAGCTGCTCACTTCTAAAGCTCTAGGTGCCGTCTGTTGATGAGCCTCATCACAAATCATTGCCTATTGCAGGTGATGAGCGCTAAAGAGGGCAAAGTTTAATTCCACCAGTGCTCATTGAGAAGCATCAGGAAATGGGTTGAAATTGCAGCTGTTATGTAAACACTAAAGAATCAAACATCTTATTTCTGGAAGCTGCAGTAATAAGACTTCCAACTGCTAAAGCTAAAACTTGATTGTTAGCATAAGAAGCAACTGTAATGAATAGAAATGTCCCTGTCATTTTTTTTAGAATTTTTTTTGTACACATATAACAAAAATCTTTAATGCCTTGCTTATTCCTAGATACTCATTTTGAGACAATTCCTGAGCTTCCTTCATCCATGTCCTTGCACCTCCCATTGTTCAACTTGAAAGACAGATTCCTTTTTACTCCCATATTATGTAACATAAAAGGTTCTATGTTCACCGTTTCTCAATGATATCCTAGATGCTAAACAGATATTTCATCAGCACTCAAAGTGCAGTACAAAAGATAATTTAATCCAACATTCCAAATTTTTTACAGTAGATTCAGATATTGGAAAGTTCCTAGATTAGGATTAGGGTTATGGATAAGAAAGGGTTAGCAACCAGTGGGAAGCTCTTGGATGGGCTTCATAAATGTAATTGGCTAGAAAAGTCTAGTACATCAGAGTGCCTGTAGTTACCGCACAGTGGACATCTGCCAAACATAATACAAATTCTACCAGAAAAGGTATCCAGAAAAAGTGGCAGACACAATTTTTGGGATATGAGCATAGCTTTGTGGGAGCCTGGGAGGGCTCAAAATGGGAGTATTTTTTGGACAACTGTGGAGCAGAGCTAAGGGAAGTCTTGAGACTGCTCTGCAGAGATGGGCGGACACCTGGATGTTCGTGTCCAGCGAGGTCGGCTGAACAGTTACAAAAATTTTGGGTTTGGATACCAGAAAAGTACCCAAACCCAAATCTGGACCCCATTCACTTGAATGGGGGGCCCGAATATCCATTGTTTGCTGCGCTGTCATGTGCATGACACAGCTTCTGATCGGTGGTGAAACCATCCCGGCCGGTCAGAGAGCCACGGTTCCCACGCTGTCAAAAGAAAGTGTGAGCGCTCAGCTGTGATTGGAGGTTTAAAGTTTACCTCCGGTCACTAGTGTCAGTGGATGGGACAACTGCTTCCATCATCCAACACCTGCTGCCACCAATAACAATGAGAGCAGGAGCGGCTGATGGGAGTATTCATTAGACGGCTCCTGCGCTGTAAATAAATGATTTAAATATAACTAGGTGTGGGTTCCCTTGTATTTTTTCTGGTATTCTAAGGCTGTTTAGGGGTCATAGATATTCCCCCCAGCCTAAAAATAGCAGACCCCAGCTGCCCAGAAAAGGCACGTCTGTTAGATGTAAAAATAATATATATATATATATATATATATATATATATATATATATATATAATATATAAAATATATATAGCTCAAGGCGCTGCACTGAGTTTCGGATCTTTGCTGCAAATAAAAAGACAATACCGCTCTTTTTTGTCCGGTTTTAGATAAATATATATAAAAGCTTTATATTTGCTCTAAAAGACCGAGTATAGCAAAACTTCCTGTTCATGCAAAGGTTCCTATTAAAATATAAAGTGGAATATACCATGGGCAAAATATATATACTACCATAAGAAATAGACATTAAATTACCTGTACATAAAAAGATAGCGCAGGGATGATGGTCCCAATTGGAGAAGGTCCTAGCGATCCGTAGGTAAAGAGCTTTTATGCTTGCTTGATTAGTGCAATATAAATTCTTTCACAGAGCAAGATAGATTCCTTGATGGTGGGGGTGCCATCCCGGCCGGTAACAGCTGCTCCTGTAGTAGGACAATACCGCGTGCTGGCAGTATCAAAACCGGCATGTAACCAACAAGGTGCAGGACCTTGTGTGATGTCACGATCACGTGATACTACATGTGACTGGCTATGGAGCATCCGAAGGACCACAATCCAGGACCAGCAAGGCTAGTTATCAAGAATAGAGGGGTCTCCGTTACATATTTTGTAATTATTTAAATACATTTTAAAAAAACTGCATGGGGTCCCTCCCATATTTGACAACTAGCCTTGCTAAGGCAGACAGCTGGGGCTGGTATTCTAAGGCTGGTTAGGGGTCATAGATATTCCCCCCAGCCTAAAAATAGCTGACCCCAGCTGCCCAGAAAAGGCACATCTGTCAGATGTGCCGATTCTGGCACTTTGCCCTGCTCTTCCCACTTGCCCTGTAGTGGTGGCAAGTGGGGTTAATATTTGTGGGCTTGATGTCACCTTTGTATTGTCCGGTGACACCAAGCTCAAGGATTACTAATGGAGAGGCATCTATAAGACACCGATCCATTACTAGTCCTATAGTTGTATTGTAAATAAAGACACAGCAAGAATAAAGTCCTTTATTAGAAATAAGACTAAACACAGTTTTCCATTTTATTTAAAAATAACAAACACAGTTATATTCCTACACCTATTCCACCGAAGCCCTCGTTCTACTGTAATAAAACTAAAATAAAAAAACTACAATAGCCCTCACCTCTCTGTCGTTCTGTCCCACGCCGTAATTCATTTCTTGGGGAGAAATAGAATTCATCCTGGACAGTGCCTAAATGCACTACTGGTGACTTAACTGCTGTGAGTGCAGCCCCAGTGACTGGCGGTGATGTCATCAAGGTTACCTCCAGTCACTGAGGCTCCGTTCCCAGCTGAGCTGAACTGTCGTGACCTCTGTGACATTCCCACTAGCACAGTGAGAGTTTTTCTCTGTCCAAGAAAAAAAATTGGACACATGCACTGCCCCATATAATAACCTTGGTCATGTTTTTGTAGGATCGGATTCAGACTAAAAACAGTTGTCTGCACCTGCCCTAATGCTCATTTGTTTTGAGCTGTCTTGATTTTAATAGGTTTCCACCACTTTGATATTGATGACTATAACATAGTCATTTATTTCATAGTTCCTGTATTTTCTGCATATTTGAATTTATAATATATTCCATATGTATAATACTGTATTATACCATTTTGTATTATGTTATGTGATTTTGTTACTTTTTATAACAGTTTGATCAGCATCTCTAAATTTATTTTACTCTTTTAGGCGTACAGTTCACCTTTCACACCTTTCATCTGGAAGATCTTCATGACTACTTGCTAATCACTGAAAATGGCAGTTTTACTCAGCCACTGGCACGACTCACTGGCTCCGAGCTCCCTGCAGCAATTAATGCAGGTCTCTATGGAAATTTCAGAGCTCAGTTACGTTTTATTTCTGATTTTTCAATATCATATGAAGGATTCAACATTACCTTTTCCGGTAAGTATGTGAAGTCAATTCAACATATATTATCGGATGGACATATTGTACAATGTTTAAAAAATAAATATAATAACGTTTTATAGAAATATGATCATATTTGTAGTGTTTATCAGGTAGTTTAATCAGTCATTAAAAAGCAACCTCAATGTGGTAAAGAGTCTTCTATGAGCGATTACATGAAAATTTCTAAATATCTGCAATTAAAAAATACTATTTTCGCACTAGATCTCTTTTGTGGCATAATATATAATATAACAAAATCTGTATAAAATGTGATTTTTTTATATTAAGAGAAGAATAATACATTATATTTACTTATTGATTTTTTTAAAAAATTTTCATTAAAGAATACAGTCTTGAACCTTGTGAGGATCCAGGAATTCCACAGTATGGAAGGCGACAGGGGAATAATTTTGCAGTAGGTGACCTGATTACATTCACCTGTTCATCTGGGTATCGTCTGGAAGGAATTTCGGAAATTATATGTCTTGGCGGTGGACGTCGTGTGTGGAGTGCACCTCTGCCAAGGTGTGTGGGTACGTGGTCAGCTGCTTTCATTTGCTTGTATGTGTAGTCACTATTAAGGATTTTGCTGAACACAGTTGTAATGTTAAGCTAACATTAATTTTTGAAGAATTTTCGGTTGCATGAATTTTTTTAGACTGTTTTTCTTTACATATAGTACGCTCTGGCCAATCACTTTGTGCTAGAATGCTTCGCTTAAAGATGCACTCCCAGCACATTTGTTACCCTCTTAATATATTGCAGTCATCATGATTTATAGCACTGTGTACTTGCAATTGCTAATTTTTCCTTTCCACCCAGTTAATGCTTCTCTTTACCATTAGGCCTATAACAATAGATAATTAGAAAATGACTAGCTAAATTCTTCTTAGATCTGTGTAGAAACAGAATATCTATTTTTCCTGCATGAGTCAAATTTTGCTTGAGCAAAATATGCTACTTTCTTCTTCTTTTGAAACATTTTCTTTAATATCCCCTGTGATCATTTGCTCTGAAAAACTGCTAAAATCCATCTTGGCGAAATACAAACTGTCAGCTCACTGAGAAATCAGATTACAACTGATCATTGACATTTATGGAGAAGAAAGGGAGAATGAAGCATGAGGGCAGTGAGAGAGTAAGAAAGATGATACAGCTGCTTACTAATAACTTTATTTTATCTCAGTGCTGGATTCACAGCTACACTCTGGAAGGCTACATAACAAAATAGCAGGAATCATTTATGAATGCTGTAAATCATAATATGGCCAGGAATTGTGTTATATCAGATCTAACATCTTATACTAAAAAGTCAGTTGAGACTACAGATACACTTTAAAGAGAATCTGTCATCTAATTTTGACCCTATAAGCTGTGGCCACCGCCATCAGGGGCTTATCTACAGCATTCTGTAATGCTGTAGATAAGCCCCCGATGTAACCTGAAAGATTAGAAAAACAAGTTAGATTATACTCACCTGGGGGGGGCAGTCCGGTGTGGTCCGGTCCAATGGGTGTCTTAGGTCCGGGTCCGGTGCCTCCCATCTTAATACGATGTTGTCATCCTCCTTGCTTCTATTGCGGCTCCTGTGCAGGCGTACTGAATTGCCCTGTTGAGGGCAGAATAAAGTACGGCAGTGCACAGGCGTCGGGCCTCTCTGACCTTTCCCGACACCTGCACACTGCAGTACTTTGCTCTACCCTCAAAAGAGAATTATGCATGTGTGGGAGCCGCGACAGCAGCAAAGAAGAGGATGACATTGTAAGAAGATGGGAGGTGCTGGACCCGGACCGCCCCCTCAGGTGACTATAAGCTAACTTGCTTTTCTTATCTTTCAGGTTACATCGGGGGCTTATCTACAGCATTACATAATGCTGTAGATAAGCCCCCGATGGTGGTGGCCGAAGCTTATAGGGCCAAAATTAGGGGACAGATTCCCTTTAAGTTGGATATGCAGTTTAGATTTCTGCCATGTATATGAAAAGAGTGAATAAAATCATTGCTAGACACTTCTGGTGGTAGCTTTTCTCAACTTAGAACAAAATAATTGGATTTGTTTAAATCCAACTGCTTGATTCTTCTTTCCCCAACACAAACCATTGGGGAATATATGGATAATGCACAAATTGAAAACTAGGCATTTGCCCAACCATAATATAATGTGCACAGTCAGCTTTAAAAGGTTTGTGTCATAGAAGCTTTAAAGGAGCACACAACTACACTGACACTTGGCAACTGACCCTGTCGCAGTCCTGTGTGCTCTCTGATGATGCAATAAAAGGCAACTTTTTTAGCAGAAAGATGGGAGTACTTTTTAAGCTGGCTAGTGATCCCATTTGTTAGCACTGAGCTTGTTGTCTAGAAGATTGGCTGCCACTGCAGTCTATCAGCAGTGGTTGGTCTCATAGGCAATGAGTTATGAACATTACAGAAGAAAATTAGTCATATTTTACAAGCAGAGCCCAACTATAAGGCCTGGATCACACAATCATAAATTCTTTGGCGAGCACAGCCCAACTATAAGGGCAGGGTAACACAATCATGTATTTTTTTCTGCTAGAGAATTGGATCAATTATGGTAATGCCACATGGAGTCATTTTACTGAGATCCAATTCCCTCTTCTATGAGAATCATATCACAGGTGTGGAGATGATGAGGAACTTACAAGGGTATTTCCATCTCCAATATCATATGCCGATATGTAGTAGGCATAGTAATAATAACACTATTAACAAATACCAAAAATTAGAAATGTGGTATAGTTCTTCTGATACACTATGTGGCTTACCCCATGTGCAGGGCATTGCAGAAGCTTAGATATCCATGTTTATGACTAGTGATGAGCAAACATGCTCAAATAATATGTTATTCAAGTGTGCTTGGGTATTATCCGAGTATCTTAGGCATGCTTGGATAATATATTGGAGTCCCTGCTGCTGCATGTTTTGTGGCGATAGCCAGCCACAACACCTGCAGAGGATGCCAGTTTGTTTGACAATATTTGGGCATTTAGGAGGCAGCCATCATGTTATCCTCAAAGTTTGGACTACAAGAGGAGGAAGGCCAGCGAGGGCTCAAACTTTATGGTTGGACTTCAGAAAGGCAGATTTTAATGGACTCAGAAAGAAAGTAGGGAATGTCCAATGGCTGGATGTTATAAAGGAGAGAAATGTCCAAGAAGGATGAGAGATTTTGCTAAATTAAATTCTCACTGCACAATCAGTAACAATCCAAAAAAGAAGGAAGAATTTGAAGCACTTAAAGAAAAAAGGATGAATGAACACAAAACTTAATCACTTGTTAAAATAGAAAAAAAGAAATATATATTAAATGCAAAGAGGCAGGCATATCTAAGGAAGAATATATTGCTGTTTGCAGGGAATGCAGGGCAAGATTTAGAAGAGCTAAAGCCAGTAATGAAGTGAGGCTTGCAAGAGAGACCAAAAGCAGTAAAAAATGGATTTTGCTGTCAAAGAAAAGTCAAAGATGCTATAAGATTTTTATAGGATGAAAAGTGTGAAGTGGTTAAAAATGATGTTGAGAGGATGAAACTTTTAAATTCCTATTTTACATCTGTATTCTCTAAGAAGGCAACGGTGACATCTACTGATCTTCACAGTGCCATTAAAGGAATAAAATAATCCACACTATCCATAAACAGAGAGATGGTGAAGGAACACTTTGCTGATTTAAATTAATTTAAATCTTGTGGTTCAGATGAATTACATCCTAGGGTACAGAAAGAGATAGCAGGAGAAATTTCAGAACCACTAGCCAGAATCTTTGAAAAATCATGGAGACCAGGAGAAGTCCCAGAAGATTGGAGAAGAGAGAAGAAAGGGAGCCTTACTTCTATACCAGGAAAGGTCTTTGAACAAATTAATAAACAGCATATATGTAAATTCTTGGATATGAATGCAGTAATTAATCAGAGCCAGCATGGATTTGTAGCAAAGAAATACCATGCCAGACTAATCTAATATCCTTCTATGATGAAATCACTGACTGGATGGATCAGGGAAATTCGGTATCTCATACTATCCTTATTGAAAAGAATGACCAAGTATGGGTTTGAAAAGCTATGGTTAGGTGTCCTCATAACTGGCTCATTGATTGTACTCAAAGAGTGGTATTAAATGGTTGAAAATCCAATTGTAAGATTGTTTCAAGTGGGATACCACAAGGCTCTGTCTCGGTCCCAGTATTGTTCAACATTTTATAAATGATCTAGATAAGGTAACTAAAGGTGAACTAATCAATTTGTAGATGATGCAAAGCTAGGAGGGATAGCTAACACTAGAGAAGTCAAAGAAATGATTCAGAAGGATCTAGATAAGATAGAACAATGGGAAGCAACTAATAAAATGGTGTTTAATAGGGAGAAATGCAAGATTCTAGATCTGAGCAAGAAAAACGAAAATTACATTTACGGAATGGGAGAAACAGAATTAAGCAACAGGTGTGAAAAAGACTTGGGTATAGTAATAGATCCCAGACTGAACATGAGTCAACAGTGTGATGCAGCAGCAAAAAAGGCAAACACAGCTCTAGGATATATTAAGAGAAGCATAGAGTCTAGATCACGTGCAGCAATTAACCCCCTCTACTCCTCCTTGTTCAGACCTCATCTGGAATGCTGTGTCCAGTTCTGGACACTACATTTTAAAAAAAATTGCAAAACTGGAGCAAGTTCAGAGAAGAGACACTAGGATGGTGAGCATCTGCTAAGTATGTCCTATGAGGAATGGTTGAAGGACCTTGGAATGTTTAGCTCACAAAAAAGAAGGCTAAGATGAGACTTAATAGCTGTCTACAAATATCTGAAGGTATATCACAGTGTAGAGGAAGAATCCTTATTCTCATTTGCACATGAAAACACAAAAAGCAATGAAATTAATCTGAAAGGGAGAAGATACAGATTAGATATTAGAATTTTTTTTACAGTGACGTGATCAATGAGAGGAACAGGCTGCCACGAGAGGTGGTGAGTTCTCCTTCAATTAAAGTATTCAAACGGAGGCTGGACAGACATCTGTCTGGGATGGTTTAGTGAATCCTTCATTGAGTAAGGGCTTGGCATGATAATTCTGGATGTCCCCTCCATCTCTAACATTCTATGATATGATTCTACATTATGATATACTGTATAAGTGGTCACAACCATGGATACTTAAGCTACTGCAATGCTCTACACATGGGGTAAGTGACATAGCAAATCAGAAGAACTATACTACATTTCTAATTGGAGGTATTTGTTACTATCGTTATTATTAAACCTACTACATATTTGGGATAGGATATTGGAGATGGGAATATCTATTTCATATGTCCATCTTCTCCATTGTCTCTGTTCTTGTAAATGGGACTGCACTTAGATGACATAGACTTGTATGGGTGTGCTTGATTTGATTTGAAGAGCCATTTGCAGCATGTGGCAATTTTTTTCTCATACTAAGTCAGACTTGAGAAAGGAATGCAGTTCTTCACTACCCCATAGTTCAGCATTTGTTTGACTGCTGTCTGATAAAATATTGGATAGCACTTGTCCAAGTTATATACTTGTGTAAGCGGGCAGTAAACACGTTCACACGTTCACATGTACAGTATTTGGTCAGTATTTTACATCAGTATTTTTAAGGCAAAACCAAGAGTGGGGGAAAAATGCAGAAGTGGTGTCATGTTTCTCTTAATTTTTTCCTCTGATTGTTCCACTCCTGATTTGGCCTTTCAAAAATGGTGACCAAATACTGAACGTGTGAGCGACACTGATAAGAAAAAAATGAGTTTTAAAGATAGAAATAACCCAATAACCGTTTCACAACGTGCCCTGTATATATACTGCAAAAGTCAGAAAAATAACTTTTTCTGCTACAGCCCTGAGAGTCCTCTTGGTGAAAAATTCATGCAGTGTAACTTCATCTTTCATAAGCACTAGCTGTCCTTGGCCAATCATTGTTTGGCAGCTGCCAATGTACAGTGTAGGGAGAAAGCTGTCAATCATTGGCATGGGTGAAGTTAACTTGAGCTCATCAAAGAGAGGACTAGCAGAGCTGCAGCAAACAATTCAGTGATTAATAAAAACTACTGTAAGAAGCCCAGGAAGGGACTCAACACTGGCTGGAATCAGGATCTATCATACTACTTTGTGCTACAGTCAGACTGTTATGCATAAATCCAGTGACAGTTTTCCTTTAAAAGAAAAATATTCCTCTTTGTTTTCTTGCACAGGACAAAACCAATAATCCTCAATTGTATAAATAGTATGATGTATTATGATTTAATATGATATGATATTGTTTAATTTAACATAATGGACATTAATAGTGAAATAAACCATAACTTTCCTTTAAATGTAATCTGTCACCTTTATGATAAGACCAGACCGGACTGAATTGGTGCCTAATACTTCTGATTTTACAATAAAACCTAAATTTGGTTTCCGCTTGCACACACTTACTGAAAAATTTCAGGAAATACCAGCTACTATCTGTAGAATTACGATTTTCATCATCCATCACGGTCCTCTTTGAATTTGTTTTAAAAGATCACTTTACGGAACTCTCCCACAGGCAAGTCATCTCCGAGAAAAGTTCTCATCCTAAATGGGAGCATTGGAAATATAAAGTTAATGTCCTCAACAACCTCAGAAGCTGTGACATCAAGTAAAGCTGAGCTGGAGGCATTATGTACCTATGGTTGATCAACGCTTTCAAATAATCATTGCTGCCCAACTGTGGCGTGAGGAAAATGTCAAAAAAAGAGAACTTTGAAAAACTTTCAAAGAACTCTGAAACTCCTCACCCATTATATTCGCAACCTCGCTTTATCAAGGTTTGTTATTTGGCTTGATTTTCTAAAAGAAAAAATAGACATTATTGTACATTTAAAGTCCCCCACCCACAGAAACAGAACCTCTCTTCATCAGACTGTTTTTGGAATTGAAGCTTAGTCAAATTTGCTTAAAACTAATTTATAGAGTTCTGGACAACACTAAGGCCAATATTCATAATTTTTGCACAATTTTTCTGGAGCAAAAACAGATTTTGACTTTTTTTTAATTTGAACATTTTTCATTGTTTAGAGTACACCTTTTTAAGTTCATACCATAAGTTTTTGGAGAGTTTTTGACACTGCATAGTTTTGCTGTGAAAAAAAAAAACATAATGTCTTACAGTTCCAGCAAAATGGATGGGATTTATTGAAATCTCATACCCACTATGCTTTTTTCTGCTGCATAAACTGACATGCCATGCGTGTTGGAAATCTGAAACATGTGCAGATTTTTCCCATAGAATTGCTTTAGATGTGGAAAATCCACAGGTGAAAAAAAGCACATGCATTTTTATTATGTTTTCACATGTAATGTGCTGATATAAATGCATGTAATAAAATTCTGTCAAAGCCAAATGCCAGGAAGTATCAAAAACAATGTATTTAAGAGATGACATACCAACAGGAGACAAAAGATGCAGCTTCTGAAACCCGATAGGAATGCATGAAAAAAAGCCCACTTCAAAGCAATGACAAAAATGAAAGTACCATATTTTTCGGACTGTAAGACGCACCTGACCATAAGATGCACCCCAAATGTTGGGGTGAAAATAGCAGAAAAAAAGATTTTTATAATATGGTGTCCATCTTATTGTTTGAATTTAAGGTATCTTACCTGAGGACAGGTGGTGGTACAGCAGGGTCACAGAAGGCATGGTCCCTTCCTCAGGACAAGTCTGGTCCAGTGTCGGCGGTGCTGATGTTCGGTGTGGCCTGTGGGGAGAGCACCTTAGCAGGGTCCCTTCCTGCTAAGGTGGGTGATGCCACAGCCTGGTGTCCTCAGGGGGTTGTGGCAGTCATGTGGCAGCAGCAGAGGTGCGATGATACTGAGGCACAGTGGGTGGTACGGCGTGCACCTAAGCAGGGTCCCTTCCTCAGGGGTGGTGATGCCACAGCCCGATATCCAAGGTGAGCAGCAGCGCTGGGTTAATCACAGGTCTCGGTGGCGCTGGCCATCTTCCTGAGGCCGCGCATGTGCAGATTGAGTACTCTGCTTCCTGGGGCTTCAGGAAAATAGCTGTGGGAGATCATGGCGGCCATTTTTCTGCTATCTTGGCTTCAGGAAAATGGCCAGCACGATCTCAATCTGCGCACTTACGGCCTCCCTTGGCCATTTTCCTGAAGCACCGGGAAGCAGAGAACTCAATCTGCGCACGCACAGCCTCAGGAAGATGAAACCAAATGATTCACTCGGCTCTGCTCTCTGTGGACACCAGGCCGCAGCATCACCTCACCTGAGGAAGGGACCCTGCTCAGGTGCATGCTGTACCACCCGCATTTCAGCATCACTGCACCTCTGCCTCCACCACACTACACCACTGCTGCAACCAACCGGTAAGCCTACGTTCGAACTAGAAGACGCACCCCCCATTTTCCTCACAATTTTTTTTTGGAAAAAGTGTGTCTTGTAGTCCGAAAAATACGGTAACCTAATTTACCTAGTAGGTGAAGAAATAATCTAGAAAATCTAAAACATCAAAAACTCACCAAATACTAATTGTGGCAATATAGTGTTACTTCGTTTCAACCTTATTTTTTCTCTTTAACACTATGGTCATGGTTTTGGTTTTCCAGATATTTTAGTTTTTCATTTGTGAATCTACAAAATGCTACTAAATTTTTGCACAATTGTATTCCTGTGGAATCTGTTCTTTTTTGTTTGTTTGTTTTATTATTTTTTTATGCAGTTGAAAATATGCAACATTTTAAAGCTTAATCATTTTTTCTTTACTGCAAAAAAGGTGAAGAAAAGCAAATGAGCCAAAACATAAATATATATTTTTTTACATCTGTATTGATTCATCAAAAGTTATTTTCCCATTTTGATAAATTTGCTGCAGTATTCCAAAGTCCAAGCAAAGAAAGTCAAGACAAATTAATGACTTAAAGCCCCCACAAATGGTCAGTTTGGATCCAAAAGTATTTTAATATAGATTTTAAAAAAACAGTGCAAATGTATTTTAATTCTTCACTGATTGTAAGACTTCTACATGTTGTTGGTGACTGACAGTAGTCTGATTGACTTAAATGGAATCTGTCACCAGGTTTTTTCTACCTAGACAATCTCTTTAAGTTTGGGGTCACACTTGCGAGTGCAATGCGAGAAACTTGCGCATCAATACCCAGCAACTAATGGAGTGTACGGCTGCATAAAAATCCATGCAGCCACATGCTCTAGTCCCGAGTTCCGGCGGCAGTGCCGGGTATTGATGCGAGAGACTCAATAGAGAGAGGCTTGTACTCGCAAGCGTGACCCTGGCCTTAAAGAGATTGTCTAGCTTTAGTATACAAGTCCGCAGTTACTCTATGGGACTGCAGATTTGTGAATCTTTACAATGCATGCACTGCCATGTGAGTATTCACTTTACGGTGCCTTAAGTGGGCAGTCATGTGAACACAAGTATGTGATTTGCATACTTTCCATCCACATTCCTACTAGACCTCTCCTGCCTTGCTCAATACATTTGCATTGAGCGAGGATGTGCAAGTCTACTCAGCATGTGACCGAATGTATGGAAATCAGAACCTGTGGTCACATGCATGCTGCTTCTGGCACCTGAAAATCCTCACAGCATGCAGTGTGCGCACTGTGGGATTTGCAAGTCTGCAGTCGCTTAGAGTGATTGTAGACTTGTACCCTAAGCCTGGGAATTCCCTTTAATAATTAGTGAAAGACAGATTAAACACTAAAATACAAAATCTGTCTTCCATGTTTCATCCATAAGTCACAGATACCCATAGCCTTCAATAGACAAATCTCGTCAGCCAAATGGATGAGAAGATGACGTGTTCAGAGCCTCACAAAACCAAAGACATGGACCTGTGTGAATGTGTACATGCAGAGTTGGATTGGCCTACAGTAGAACAGGTGAATCCTCCGGTGGTCCCCCGTGTAGGGGTTGGCCACCACCCTCTTATATGAGCAGTACTTGGCACAATTCCCTTGATTCATTATGTACAGACAAAGGAAGCATCTTATTCATTTAATAATCTACCATAAATTGTTAGATAAATTTGTGAATGGGGATAATGTCACAATTGCTTGCAGAAAATCAGTGGACCTTTGAAGTTACTGTTACTGGAGGGCCCTTAGCACCCCACTCTGACCATGCACCTGTGAAAATCAATGGGTCCATGTGCTGTCCTTTTAAAAACCGGACAGCACACAGACTTGTTCACTGCATGTGTAAATGCAGCCTAAGATTATTAAACATGACTCTTGTTATGTCAGGATTTGGCTACTAAATCTACATTTTGTTATTCACTGACAGTAGAAGAGACATTGAAATTGTGAGGGATTCAAAACACGAAGCAGATTTTTAGTTATTCTTCTGAGTTTGAAATGTTGTAAAAACTAATTAAAGAATTGAATTGACTCCTTTTTTAAAACTAAATTTAAACTGAAGGAAAGATAATAATAATAATAATCTTTATTTTTATATAGCGCTAACATATTCCACAGCACTGTAATGAGCTGGCCGGCTCTGACTGTTCTGTTATCATTGACATAGAAGAATCTGTGACAGACACTGCCCCCGTGTGGCCAGAAGTTATACCTACGCCGAATGTGATTACAGAGAAACAAACTGTATTGGCTAAGCTCCCCCCTGTTATGTCATGTGACCAGGAAGGAGGGAGAGAGAAAGAAGAGCCCGGGAAATCAGTCTGTGCAGAGAGAAGTCTGTGTATGCTGGTGCCCTCCTGTGAATGCGATATAACAGATTGTCTGGATGATCCCTCTCCCTTGAAAGCTGACTTCCAGATCCTGAACCCACGAATTGTAAGCGGGTCCTCTGTTGAGAGGCCGAATATTCACTCAGCGGTGACATCTCCACAGATCCTGAACCCACGAACTGTAAGCGGGTCCTCTGTTGAGAGGCCGAATATTCCACCCCTACCTGCCGTACCCCAAGGACTACAGTCTGGACCTGAGAGACGGAGCTTTGTTTAATCCCTGCAGAGACAGACAGGCCTGCGACGTGGGAAGATAATCTTCTGGAGCAAAGTGACTGGTAACGTGTGGATAGGGACAGTGAGGGAAAGTTTGTTATTACACGTTATTTCTGTGAATAGGTATATTTTGTATTGTCTACAATTGTGTTCCACTGTGTTAAGAAAATGTTTAACAGTAAAGATACGTTTGTTAAGATGGAATCTGAGTGTGGAAGTTTTGCTGGGCCAGATCATGGATATACATGGGCGAACTTGCCCTCGGTCACTTCATCTGGCGTAGTCGGCAGGATCTGTGCCCAGCAGGATTCCCACCCAGGCCCAGTATACAGTCAGAAACCGCCGCCGGTGTCCATTGTAAACCAGGTCAGGAAATTTGGCGGGCGAAACTACCCCGTACCAGAGTGGGCGGAACAAGTGCGGATACTGGGAGAAATGTATAATATTGACCCTAAGACCTTGGCGGAAATGGCGGTACTGACGCTAGAGGGGGAGGCATGGACGACAGTCAGACTGGAGACGGTCAGGGGGCAACGTGTGTTAGAGGATTTGGTGCGGGTGCTGGAAAAGACCTATGGACCTACTACGTACCAGGGAACACTGCGGTACCTGTTCTTCAGACGGACACAGCTTGAATGGGAGGACATTCCCCAATATGCAAATGCCCTTCAGGTACTCCTTGAACAAGTCTGTGCAAAAGGGGAACAGCTGGCTACTATAGCTCCTCGTGACCTGGTACTGAGAGACCAATTCGTTATAGGGCTGAGAGACCAGTATCTTAACCGTACGCTACAGGACTTGATTCGGATGACGCCGACTCTCACCTTCGCTGAAGTCCAGCAGGAAGCCATAGAACGTTCTAGGGGACCCGTCATGGATGTGGGGACTCAGAGCACTGCGTGCAGATCCATATTAGACATTAAACAGCCCAACAGTGACACCGAGAAGCTGAAACAGATGGTAGCAGATTTACAGCAACAGGTGTCACAGTTAATACTAGAACGACAGAGAGACCAGCGGATACGACCTAGCCGTCCCGCGGGACCGTGTTGGTCATGTGGTGACCCCCGTCATAGGGCGAATCGTTGTCCTCAACGAACAAACCATCAATTACCACGACGAACCGAATATCAGCTACACCCACGAGCAGAGTCACCACGCCAGGTCTCACCACAATGGCCGCCGTTAAACTAGACACCCCTGCAGCTGAGGTTCGAGCAGCAGGGGGGGACAGAGAACGGGGTGTAGAAAAACAGAACCAGCGGCTGATAAGAAGAATCTGGGAGGAGATTGAGAGTCTGGGGAAAGCCCTTACTGCCGTTCTGGGGACCAGCGGCCTATCCCAAGATAACATGCGGAAGCCGCCAGAAAGAGTTAAAGGAGAGGTACGCAGCATGAAGGCGGTTTCGGTGGTGGCCCCAGAGTGTAACTCCGTATCCTGGGGTGAAGAGCAACCGCAGATGACAGATGTCCCCTACCGAGGTCGACGATACAGGCTGAAGCGCCCTCCAGACAGACGCAGACGTGAGTGCTGGACGTGCAGAAAGGTGGGACACATGTCCAGAAATTGCCCTACCCGAGAAGAGCGGTGGCAGAGATCCGCTCACCCCTCTGAGGGTCCTGCTAACTGGAAGGAACGACGCCCCTGGAGGGAATGGTACGGCTGGAAGAGAAGAGTTCCACCTAGGACAAGACAGCACCGCAACATGTTGCGCCCCTGTCGTTCTCAGCCTGACTCCCCTCCTGTGATACCTAGAGAGATGGATATCACTAATACTGTGGGAGACACCGACACCGGGGATGTAGAGGTAGAAGACATACCTACCCCGGCTCGCCTGACTGACACGTCTGAACCCCTTACCTCCTCGACTGACTTACCGACTGGGGTGGAGAGTGGAGTGACTGATCGGGGAGAGAGACTAGCACCCGTTAGGCGGACAGCGAGGACCACCGCAGGAGTGCCCCCGGGACAGTCCTACAGAGACCAATATGTGTGGCCCTCTTCACAGCCGGGTCCTACAACCTCCACAGCCATCGCCGCCCTGGAGACAGTCGTTGACAGGGACTGCCAAACTTCAAGTGGGGGGGCGTGTAATGAGCTGGCCGGCTCTGACTGTTCTGTTATCATTGACATAGAAGAATCTGTGACAGACACTGCCCCCGTGTGGCCAGAAGTTATACCTACGCCGAATGTGATTACAGAGAAACAAACTGTATTGGCTAAGCTCCCCCCTGTTATGTCATGTGACCAGGAAGGAGGGAGAGAGAAAGAAGAGCCCGGGAAATCAGTCTGTGCAGAGAGAAGTCTGTGTATGCTGGTGCCCTCCTGTGAATGCGATATAACAGATTGTCTGGATGATCCCTCTCCCTTGAAAGCTGACTTCCAGATCCTGAACCCACGAATTGTAAGCGGGTCCTCTGTTGAGAGGCCGAATATTCACTCAGCGGTGACATCTCCACAGATCCTGAACCCACGAACTGTAAGCGGGTCCTCTGTTGAGAGGCCGAATATTCCACCCCTACCTGCCGTACCCCAAGGACTACAGTCTGGACCTGAGAGACGGAGCTTTGTTTAATCCCTGCAGAGACAGACAGGCCTGCGACGTGGGAAGATAATCTTCTGGAGCAAAGTGACTGGTAACGTGTGGATAGGGACAGTGAGGGAAAGTTTGTTATTACACGTTATTTCTGTGAATAGGTATATTTTGTATTGTCTACAATTGTGTTCCACTGTGTTAAGAAAATGTTTAACAGTAAAGATACGTTTGTTAAGATGGAATCTGAGTGTGGAAGTTTTGCTGGGCCAGATCATGGATATACATGGGCGAACTTGCCCTCGGTCACTTCAGCACTATACAGTTTGCACAAATTGTCATGATTATTTAGGAATGTAATTGGCTAATTATACGTTTTATTCTTTGTCCTATTGAACTTTCAGTCCGCACCGGTAGAATAGTGACAGACAACAAATATGGCGCATATTTTTAGTGTCTTTAATCCCTTCACCCCGAAGCCTGTTTTCATCTTCCTGACCAGGACAATTTTTACAATTCTGACCATTGTCATTTTATGAGGTCATAACTCTGGAACACTTCAAGGGATCCCACTGATTCTGTGACTGTTTTCTTGACATATATGGCATGTCATGATAGTGGTAGACATTTCTATGATATGACTTGCATTTATTTGTGAAAAAATCGGTAATTTGGTAAAAAAAATTTGCAATTTTCAATCTTTTTAATTTGTATGCCATTAAATTAGTGTCATATCACACAAAATAGTTAATAAATACCATTTCCCACATGTCTACTTTATATCAGCACAATTGTTGAAACGTTTTTTGTTAGGAAGTTATAAGGGTTAAAAGTTGACCAACGATTTCTCATTTTTGCAATAAAATTTGCAAAACAATTGTTTTACACATTTGATGTGACTTTAATGGGCTTATATGACAGAAAATATCCACAATTGACACCATCCAAATAACTGCACCCATCCAGGTGCTTAAAACCACATTCAAAACCTTTATTAACCCTTCAGATGCTTCACAGGAATTAATTTAATGTGGAAAAAAAAATAACATTTACTTTTCTTTCACAAAATGTTTTCTTTAGACCTAATTTTTTTAAACTTTCATAAGGGTAACAGGAGAAAATGGACCATACAATTTGTTGTGCAATTTCTCCTGAGCATGCCGATACCCCATATGTGGAGGAAAACCACTGTTTGGGCACACAGCAGGTCTTAGAAGGGAAGGAGCGCCATTTCATTTTTTTAACTCAAGATTTGCTGGTATAATTAGCAGACGCCATGTCGCGTTTGGAGAGCCCCTGATGTGCCTAAACAGTGTAAACACCAACCCAAGTGACACCATTTTAGAAACTAGACCCTTTTGGGAACTTATCCAGATGTATATTGAGCACCTTGAACCCCAAAGTGCTTAACAGAAGTTTATAAAGATGAGTCATGAAAACAAAAAAATCACATTTTTCAAAGAAATCTTTTTAGCTCCAAATGTAGCATTTTCATAAGGGTAACAGAAGAAATAGCTCCATACAATTTGCTGTGCAATTTCTCCAGAGTACGCCGATGCCCAATATGTGGAGGAAAACAATAGGTTATTCTTTGATTATACATTTCTTTTAACATCTTAGTTATACTTAACAATTGGGTTCTTAATATAATTTTATATTTAAATATAGTTTGACTATAGTCTTTTAAGAAAAACAAAGTAGCAAAATGAGCATATACCCTGCAGCAAGTAAGTACAGTAAGTAAATAGCAATAGCACTTATAAATCCATGAGAAGCTATACAAGTCAAATACTTAACACAGAAAGGGGGCCATGCAACACAGTATAGTAAAAGCAAAGCTAATACTAATCTGAGATAAGTATTTAATCTGTGTAGGTAGCTTCACATGGATGGGTGTCTCAGATGGGCCCTGTCCTTCTCTGCCCTAAGTCACATTGACATCATCTGACACATGGTAAGGTATTAATACCAGAGACAGCTTAGGACTGTCCTGATGGGTACACTTTGTCATGGTGGGATGGCTTTTAGGGAATAGTGTGATGTGCTGGTATGGTGAATATAAGAGTGTTAGGGACACAGGAAAAAATATTGGAAATTATAATATTAGTACAAAGAAAAGAGGAAGAAAGTAAAAGAAAAATTAATATGCAGTAAAAACTGGGGAATACGTATCGGAAGGGGCTGTAATGTTGTGAATTCTGCTTTTGGGTTCCCTCCGGTGGTTGTAGGTGGTAATGCAGTTGTCCCTGGGTTGCAGTCCTGGTCAGGTGTGTCTGCTGATTACAGTTCTGACTGGGGTTTTTAGGTGCGCAGGATTCATTAGTCCTTGCCAGTTGTCAATTGTTGTTGGGAGGTGTTGGACCTCTGCTTGGTTCCTCCTGCCTTTCTGCCAAATCAGCAAAGATAAGTGTCTGTTTTTTTTTTCCTGTGGCACACATGCTGTGTGCTTCATAATTCAGTGCTATTCTTTGTGTTTTCTTGTCCAGCTTAGATTGTGTCAGTATTTTCTCAGTCTTGTTGGATTCTCTGGGGTTGCAGATATTCATTCCACGTCTTTAGTTAGATTGTGGAATTTTTTGTATTGTCTGCGGTGGATATTTTTGGAAGGGTTTTATTACTGACCGCCTAGTAATCTGTCCTATCCTTTCCTATTTAGCTAGAGTGGCCTCTTTTGCTAAATCCTGTTTTTTACCTGCGTGTGTCTTTTCTTCTCCTACTCACAGTCAATATTCATGGGGGGCTGCCTATCCTTTGGGGGTCTGCTATGAGGCAAGGTAGTATTCCTATTTCCATCTATAGGGGTATTTAGTTCTCCGGCTGTGTCGAGGTGTCTAGGGTTTGTTAGGCACACCCCACGGCTAATTCTAGTTGCGGTGTTAGTTCAGGATTTGCGGTCAGTACAGGTTCCACTGACTCCAGAGAAAGTTTCATGCGGCTCCAAGGTCACTGATTCATAACAGTACAACTGGCCTATAATGAGTTAAATGCATCTCAGAAGAAGGGAAGAAAGGTGTTGAGTAGTGTTGAGCATTCCGATACCGCAAGTATCGGGTATCGGCCGATACTTGCGGTATTGGAATTCCGATACCGAGATCCGATACTTTTGTGGTATCGGGAATCGGTATCGGGATTAATATCAATGTGTAAAAGAAAGAATTAAAATAAAAAATAGAGATATACTCACCTCTCCGGCGGCCCCTGGACTTTACCGCCGTAACCGGGAGCCGTTGTACCTAATAATGCGTGCTAGAAGGGCCTTAGATGACGTCACGGCGCTCTGATTGGTCCGTAGCGGTCGCGTGACCGCTACGCGACCAATCACAAAGCCGTGACGTCACCTAAGGTCTTTCAAGCGCTTGAAATACCTTAGAAGACGTCCGCAGCTTCTGATTGGTCACGTAGCAGTCGCGTGACCGCTATGCGACCAATCACAAAGCCGTGACGTCACCTAAGGGCCACGCGACCAATCACAAGCTGCGGACGTCTTCTAAGGTATTTCAAGCGCTTGAAAGACCTTAGGTGATGTCACGGCTTTGTGATTGGTCGCGTAGTGGTCACGCGACCGCTACGGACCAATCAGAGAGCCGTGACGTCATCTAAGGCCCTTCAAGCGCGCATTCTTAGGTACAACGGCTCCCGGTTACGGCGGTAAAGTCCAGGGCGCGTCAGAGGGTGAGTATATCCCTATTTTTTATTTTAATTCTTTCTTTTACACATTGATATGGATCCCAGAGCCTGAAGGAGAGTTTCCTCTCCTTCAGACCCTGCGAACCATACAGGATACGGTCCGATACTTGGTGTCCCATTGACTTGTATTGGTATCGGGTATCGGTATCGGATTAGATCCGATACTTTGCCGGTATCGGCTGATACTTTCCAATACCGATACTTTCAAGTATCGGACGGTATCGCTCAACACTAGTGTTGAGCCATTTTTTTTTCTGTAGTCTGCTTTGTCTTTTGTTCCCTCTTTATCTATGGGTGGCTGAGGAGTCTTGTGCCAGCATGGATGTTCAGGAATTAGCTTCTCGTGTAGACCAGCTTGCTGCTAGGGTACAGGGTATTTCTGATTATATTGTTCAGACTCCTGCTTTAGAGCCGAAGATTCCTACTCCTGATTTGTTTTTTGGTGATAGGTCCAAATTTTTGAGTTTTAAAAACAATTGTAAACTGTTTTTTGCTCTGAGACCGCGATCCTCTGGTGATTCCATTCAGCAGGTTAAAATTGTCATCTCCCTGCTGCGTGGCGATCCACAGGATTGGGCATTTTCCCTGGAATCTGGGAATCCGGCCTTGCTTAATGTAGACTCCTTTTTTCAGGCTTTAGGATTATTATATGATGAACCAAATTCTGTGGATCAAGCGGAGAAAACCTTGTTGGCCCTGTCTCAGGGTCAAGAGGCGGCAGAATTGTATTGTCAGAAATTTAGAAAATGGTCTGTGTTGACTAAATGGAATGATGATGCTTTGGCGGCAATTTTCAGAAAGGGTCTTTCTGAATCAATTAAAGATGTTATTGTGGGGTTTCCGACGCCTTCCAGTCTGAGTGATTCTATGTCTCTGGCTATTCAGATTGATCGGCGCTTGCGGGAGCGTCGAGCTGTGTGCGCTGTGGCGTCGTCCTTAGAGCAAAGTCCTGAGCCAATGCAGTGTGATAGGATTTTGTCTAGAACGGAACGACAAGGATTTGGACGTCAGAATAGATTGTGTTATTATTGTGGCGACGCTTCTCATGTCATTTCAGTCTGCCCTAAGCGGACAAAAAGGATCGCTAATTCATTTACTATCAGTACAGTACAACCTAAATTTCTGTTATCGGTGTCCTTGATTTGCTCATTGTCATCATTTTCTGTCATGGCGTTTGTGGATTCAGGCGCCGCCTTGAACTTAATGGATTTTGAGTTTGCCAGGCGTTGTGGTTTTCCCTTGCAGCCTTTGCAGAACCCTATTCCTTTAAGGGGGATTGATGCTACACCTTTGGCTAAAAATAAGCCCCAGTTTTGGACACAGGTGACCATGCACATGGCACCAGCCCATCAGGAAGATTGTCGATTTCTGGTGTTGCATAATTTGCATGATGTTATCGTGCTGGGTTTTCCTTGGTTGCAGGTACATAATCCTGTGTTGGATTGGAAATCTATGTCTGTGTCTAGTTGGGGTTGTCAGGGGGTTCATAATGATGTTCCTTTGATGTCAATCTCCTCTTCTTCCTCTTCTGAAATTCCAGAGTTTTTGTCTAATTTTCAGGATGTATTCGATGAGCCCAAGTCCAGTTCCCTTCCACCGCACAGGGACTGTGATTGTGCGATTGACTTGATTCCAGGCAGTAAGTTTCCTAAGGGCCGACTTTTCAACCTGTCTGTGCCTGAACATACCGCCATGCGGAGCTATGTTAAGGAGTCTTTGGAGAAAGGGCATATTCGGCCATCTTCTTCACCGTTGGGAGCAGGTTTTTTTTTGTTGCTAAGAAGGATGGCTCCTTGAGACCTCGTATTGATTATCGCCTCTTGAATAAGATCACGGTCAAGTTTCAATACCCTTTACCTTTGCTTTCCGATTTGTTTGCTAGGATTAAGGTGGCTAGTTGGTTTATGAAGATTGACCTTCGGGGGGCATATAATCTTGTTCGTATTAAGCAGGGTGATGAATGGAAAACTGCGTTTAATACGCCCGAAGGCCATTTTGAATACCTTGTGATGCCATTCGGGCTCACTAATGCTCCATCTGTTTTTCAATCCTTCATGCATGATATCTTCCGTACTTATATTGATAAATTCTTGATTGTATATTTGGACGATATTTTGATTTTTTCTGATGATTGGGAGTCTCATGTGGAACAGGTCAGGATGGTATTTCAGATCCTTCGTGACAATGCTTTGTTTGTGAAGGGGTCTAAGTGTCTCTTTGGGGTGCAGAAGGTTTCTTTTTTGGGCTTTATTTTTTCTCACTCATCTATGGAGGTGGATCCAGTTAAGGTTCAGGCCATTCATGATTGGATTCAACCCACATCCATGAAGAGCCTTCAGAAATGTTGGGGTTTTGCAAATTTTTATCGCTGTTTCATTGCTAACTTCTCCAGCGTGGTTAAACCCTTGACTGATTTGATGAAGAAAGGCGCTGATGTGGCGAATTGGTCCTCTGCGGCTGTCTCTGCCTTTCAGGAGCTTAAACGCCGATTTACTTCTGCTCCAGTGTTGCGCCAACCGGATGTTTCTCTTCCGTTTCAGGTTGAGATTGACGCTTCTGAGATTGGGGCAGGGGCCGTTTTGTCTCAGAGGGATTCTGTTGGTTCTTTGATGAAACCGTGTGCCTTCTTCTCCCGCAAGTTTTCGCCTGCTGAATGCATTTATGATGTTGGCAATCGGGAGTTGTTGGCTATGAAGTGCGCGTTTGAGGAGTGGCGACATTGGCTTGAGGGAGCTAAGCACCGTATTGTGGTCCTGACCGATCATAAGAATTTGATTTACTTCGAGTCTGCCAAACGGCTGAGTCCTAGACAGGCTGGATAATCCTTGTTTTTTTCCCGTTTTGATTTTGTGGTTTCGTATCTTCCAGGTTCTAAGAATATTAAGGCTGATGCCCTTTCTAGGAGTTTTTTGCCTGATTCTCCTGAGGTCCTTGAACCGGTCGGCATTCTGAAAGAAGGGGTGGTCCTTTCTGCCATTTCCCCTGATTTACGGCGGGTTCTTCAGGAATTTCAGGCTGATAGACCTGACCGCTGTCCTGTGGGGAAATTGTTTGCTCCTGACAGATGGACTAGTAAAGTGATTTCTGAGGTTCACTGTTCTGTGTTGGCTGGTCATCCTGGTATTTTTGGTACCAGAGATTTGGTTGGTAGGTCCTTTTGGTGGCCTTCGTTGTAACATGATGTGCGTTCTTTTGTGCAGTCCTGTGGGACTTGTGCGCGGGCCAAGCCTTGTTGTTCCTGTGCTAGTGGGTTACTTTTGCCATTGCCGGTCCCTGAGAGGCCCGGGACGCATATTTCTATGGATTTTATTTCTGATCTCCCGGTTTCCCAGAGGATGTCAGTTATCTGGATTGTTTGTGACCGGTTTTCTAAGATGGTTCATTTGGTGCCTTTGCCTAAATTGCCTTCCGCTTCGGAGTTGGTTCCATTGTTTTTTCAGCATGTGGTTCGTTTGCATGGTATTCCGGAGAATATTGTGTCCGACAGAGGTTCCCAGTTTGTTTCTAGGTTTTGGCGGCCTTTTGTGCTAGGCTGGGCATTGATTTGTCTTTTTCTTCTGCATTTCATCCTCAGACAAATGGCCAGACCAGGCGAACTAATCAGACTTTGGAGACTTATTTGAGATGCTTTGTGTCTGCTGATCAGGATGATTGGGTGGCCTTTTTGCCATTGGCCGTGTTTGCCCTTAATAATCGGGCTAGTTCGGCTACTTTGGTTTCGCCTTTTTTGTGTAATTTTGGTTTTCATCCTCGTTTTTCTTCTGGGCAGGTTGAGCCTTCTGACTGTCCTGGTGTGGATTATGTGGTTGACAGGTTGCAGCAGATTTGGGCTCATGTGGTGGACAATTTGGTGTTGTCTCAGGAGGAGGCTCAACGTTTTGCTAACCGTCGTCGGTGTGTTGGTTCCCGGCTTCGGGTTGGGGATTTGGTTTGGTTGTCTTCCCGTCATGTTCCTATGAAGGTCTCTTCCCCTAAGTTTAAGCCTCAGTTTATTGGTCCTTATAGGATTTCTGGGATTATTAATCCGGTGTCTTTTCGATTGGCGCTTCCGGCCTCTTTTGCTATCCATAATGTCTTCCATAGATCTTTATTGCGGAAATATGTGGTGCCCGTTGCTCCCTCTGTTGATCCTCCGCCCCCTGTTTTGGATGACGGGGAGTTGGAGTATGTGGTTGAGAAGATTTTGGATTCTCGCTTTCCGAGGCGGAGGCTTCAGTACCTTGTCAAATGGAAGGGTTATGGCCAGGAGGATAATTCTTGGGTTTTTGCTTCTGATGTCCATGCTGCTGATTTGGTCCGTGCCTTTCATCTGGCTCGTCCTGATCGGCCTGGGGGCTCTGGTGAGGGTTCGGTGACCCCTCCTCAAGGGGAGGGTACTGTTGTGAATTCTGCTTTTGGGTTCCCTCCGGTGGTTGTAGGTGGTAATGCAGTTGTCCCTGGGTTGCAGTCCTGGTCAGGTGTGTCTGCTGATTGCAGTTCTGACTGGGGTATTTAGGTGTGCAGGATTCATTAGTCCTTGCCAGTTGTCAATTGTTGTTGGGAGGTGTTGGACCTCTGCTTGGTTCCTCCTGCCTTTCTGCCAAATCAGCAAAGATAAGTGTCTGGTTTTTTTTCTGTGGCACACATGCTGTGTGCTTCATAATTCAGTGCTATTCTTTGTGTTTTCTTGTCCAGCTTAGATTGTGTCAGTATTTTCTCAGTCTTGTTGGATTCTCTGGGGTTGCAGATATTCATTCCACGTCTTTAGTTAGATTGTGGAATTTTTTGTATTATCTGCGGTGGATATTTTTGGAAGGGTTTTATTACTGACCGCCTAGTAATCTGTCCTATCCTTTCCTATTTAGCTAGAGTGGCCTCTTTTGCTAAATCCTGTTTTCTACCTGCATGTGTCTTTTCTTCTCCTACTCACAGTCAATATTCGTGGGGTGCTGCCTATCCTTTGGGGGTCTGCTCTGAGGCATGGTAGTATTCCTATTTCCATCTATAGGGGTATTTAGTCCTCCAGCTGTGTCGAGGTGTCTAGGGTTTGTTAGGCACACCCCACGGCTACTTCTAGTTGTGGTGTTAGTTCAGGATTTGTGGTCAGTACAGGTTCCACCGACTCCAGAGAAAGTTTCATGCAGCTCCAAGGTCACCGGAACATAACACTGTAACACAAGATTAGGAAGATCTACAGTAAGGACAGGCTATAAGCTTTAGATTAATTGTACAAAGGTTGTAAAAAACTAAGGCATTAATGGGTGGCAGGAACAGGGTCTGGCCCAGAGATTACAAGGGGTATTGGGTAATGAGATGAATGAAAAGAACAGAACGCAGACTGCCGTGTATGTCATTGTCAGCATTTTGAAACATAATTCCTGAACAATGCAAAGTCAGTAAATAGAGAAGCAAAAAAAATGGTCTTAGAAGAACAAGAGGACAAATGGATTAACCAGGCAGTGAAGTTGATCAAGGATTAGAGGAATATTTGCGTGTTATGTGCATACATTTATCCACTATCTTCAGCTATTTTGTAATTTGCTTAAATTTAAGATTCCCTTTTTAAAATATATGTACGATCCAAACAAAGATCCACAAACGTCTTTGCATATCCATCACCCTTTAATACAATAGTGACGCCCAAAACACCAGTCAACCCCATTTGGAGGTGTCTTTGAATCTAATCTTCTACTGGTTTTGATCCCCCAAAAAATGGCTAGACTGTAGGGAAGCAGACAGAGGTAGAAGATGGCCCTATTAGCAAGAAGAATAAATGGGATCTTTGCCGTCCTATAGCTCATCGTAATGTAAAATTTCACCTACTTTGGTGGTGCGAGTGGCCCCCTTATCTCTTGGTCTCCTGTAAAGTATGGTATGTTTACCTGTAAAATAAATACTCCAAAGAAAACATAGCTATGACTCTGTATTACTCCATTCAGGACCATTTATAATATATTTAAACTGAATCAATAACATGACGATCAACCTTAGCCTTAATATTACTCCATATTAATCTAAAACAATAACTCTTATTATATAGCCAAATAGCATCCAAGCCTTACCTGTTATACCACTTCAGGGAATTCTCCATCCCCTTGAGTGAAACAATTGTGCTTCAGCTGAGAATGTTAAAACCTCCAGTTTAGATGGATCAGGTTGGTAATTATGTTAATGTGCTTAGTTATGTTTTACAGTTTCATTGGGAAAAGCAGTTATGAAGCACAGTGCTGCCTATTAACGTGCCTTCTCTCACTTTGTGCTTTATCTGCAGCTGAATGCGGCGCATCTGCAACAAATAATGAAGGAATTCTGCTGTCTCCGAATTACCCACTGAACTATGAAAATAATCATGAATGTATTTACAGCATTCAAGTTCAAGCAGGAAAAGGAATCAATATTTCAGCCAGGACATTTAATTTAGCACAAGGAGATGTACTAAAAGTAGGTTATTTTTCTGATTATTAAATATGAGGGCTCTAAAAATATTTTAACCCCGTAAGGTTGAAAAATTGTTTGAGTAAGATGATGTTCATATAGTTTAAATAAATGAAAAATAAATATATGTGGCACCTTAATTATGAAGGTATTCTCACCTTCAAAGAATAGTTCTTGGGCAGCCATATTGCGTACAAAGGAGTGGGGATAACTGGGTAATAAAGCCTGGGTGGTAGGGACAGGTGCTTGGTGTGGGGTAAGTGACAGGCAAACTAAACATTTTCAATAGGTAAGAAAAACCTTAAACCTATGTGAAACAACCTCCATGGGGACCAGTGTACTTATATTCGCAAGGCCACCTAATACCTTGTACGGAGCCCTAATAACTGTTGTGTGTATGAGAAGACGTGTTAGGAGACCCCAAAAAAAATCAGCACTGAAAATACATGAGTATAAATTCCTTCATTCCAAAAAATTATGATATACTCTTAAATCCTGTGTATTTCAGATATACTGACGTTTAAAAAAAAAATAGCTGGATACTCGGAGAAAAGAATGCTGGCCAACTCTTCTCAGGATTCTCTATACCTAGGTTAGCTAGATTGAAAGGTCTTCCTATAGACAAATAGGAAAAGACCTGTTAATCAATTTAAGTTGGGCAGAGAGAAGCCAGCAGGCGCAATCCAGCATACTCTTCTCACCCATATCAGGACTCTTACCCTGCCCTGTCAACTAGACCACCGTGAACAGGCTGCCACAAGAGGTGGTGTATTCTTCAATAGGAGTCTTCAGAAGTCTGGACAGAGATGGTTTAGTGAATCCTGCATTGAGCAGGGGGTTGGACACAATGACCCTGGAGGATTCTCCCAACTCTAATGATCTATGATTCTATGATTCTAGGATGGACACTGCTTCTCCAACTGTGGCCTTCAAATTTCGAAGGGCATAAAGCTCAGTATTCTGAATAATAGAATTAGTTGCAATTTTCATCTTACAAACTATTACAGTGTGAAATATTTTCCTTGTAAAGAAAGATCTGTAATATTTTTATCAAGTAGTTCTTTAAGAAGAGATTTTCCCAATGGAATCACGTACATTTTATCCTACAAATCTTCGAACCTTCAGGGAATATTTTAGTGCAGCTTAACAGATATTAGATGTCATTTTGGACATATATCGTGTAATTAATTTTCCCAGATGATGGATAAGAAACCCTTATTCTCCACTGAATAATTCTCGTTATGGTTTAGTAAAAATGCATTCACAAAACCATGTGCTGCTTCACTAGTTTCTCAAGAACAGTTGTCTTCAACTTTGGCCCCATTCCAAGTTCATTTCAAAAGTAATTTATCTTGCATGGCTTTCCATTGTTCGGCTGTCATGCCCTAAGGCAAAATGATCATTGGAATTTATTCAAAGTGCTAAGACTTTATTTACAAATTGAACTACAAATGTACAAAAAAGAGATCTTATGTTATATTCTAAAGGTGTCTCCAATGTTTAAGTTGAATGATTCTTAAAGAAAGCACTCCTCCCATAAACGTTTTTATCCTCTTAACATATTACAGTCATCATATTATATCGCACCGTGTACTTACAATTGCTCATTTTACCCTTCTACACAGATAATTCTTCTCTTTTCTCTGCTCTATGTAGAAATAGAGTTAGACATAGCAGTGAGGGGATAGAAGGAGATGTATACAGATTTCCACTATCTGGAAAAGGGAGAAAGAATGTACAAACTCATGTAGGCTTTTAACTACAGGCTGTAGAAAAGAGGAAATCACATGATGAGGAAATAAATGAAGGATAGAAATTGTGCTAATATATGAGCTATTAAAGACAGCATCACCTTCGCCCTTGGACATCCAGCCTATATTACCAGAAGAGACACTCCCACAAGAGAAGAATCTGGCAACTGGATCAGGCTGCAAACTTCTAATGAGGGATCTAAGAATGAAAAACGTAATTAAGAGTGCAGACTGAAATGTAGTGTAATCTGAGTAACTATAGGTGACAAATAACATATGCAAAATACATAGCTTTACATAGCCTTTATGTCCCAGTTGTTTACTGACTCCTGGGTCCATTCATGGGGCATTGCCATCTGCATGGATAGTGGATAGTGTGCTTTCAGTCCATGTTGTATCTTAAGTTTATGCATTTCTCACAAAAAGGGAAATGGGTTACA
Organism: Ranitomeya variabilis; assembly: GCF_051348905.1. Lineage (NCBI taxonomy): Eukaryota > Metazoa > Chordata > Amphibia > Anura > Dendrobatidae > Ranitomeya > Ranitomeya variabilis. The sequence goes on along the minus strand of NC_135237.1, from coordinate 528,018,606 downwards.
CAGAGAGCTCTGCACAAAATGTAACTAAGTGTTTGGATGGGCGTCTCTTGTTTTTGGAGAAAATTCTGATTTTACATAAATCTCTAGTAATGATTCAAGTTTGAATGGAACTGACATTGACATACAGATAGATACCCATAGGTAGTGGAATAGAGGGAATAGAGACAGTTTCTGCCCTTTCTTTTAACCTTGGACTTTTTTTGAGTTACTATATGTAAAGCTGCAGACTATGAAATAAATATATTTGCTAATTATTTAAATTAATTTAAAATTATTACTACATTCACCTATGTCTTGTCAAGTGCTATCATAATCTAATCAATACATGTGCATGATTATTGTATACAATGTGCCTCCTTGTGTTACAGATATACGATGGGAAGGACAACACAGCACATTTAATGGGGGCCTTTACTGCTACTTCTTTGAGGGGCCTGACATTGAGTAGCACATCAAACCATATCTGGCTGGAATTTAACTCAGACTCGGAAGTGAATGACGAAGGTTTCCAGTTGGTTTATACCAGTGAGTATTCTTCATTGTGATCAGTAATTAGACTAGATCTTTTTAGTAGAACAAAACTAATCATTGCAAACTTTTAGAAGTCTTTCAAGCTAAAGAAGAATATATAATTTGCAGTAATTCACATTTTTATTGCAAAGCTATTAGTGATGAGCGAGTGTACTCGGTACTCGGGTTTTCCGAGCATGCCCGGGTGTTCTCCGAGTATTTTGGCATGCTCGGAGATTGTTTGAGTCACCGCAGCTGCATGATTTGTGGCTGCTAGACAGCCTGAATACATGCAGGGATTGTTTGTTAGCAAATCCCCACACGTATTCAGGCTGTCTAGCAGCTGCAAATCATGCAGCTGCGGTGACTGAAACATAATCTATGAGCACGACCAAAATACTCAGAGAACACCCGAGCATGCTCGCTCATCACTAGCTGTAACGCACTGGTCAAAATCTAAGCAGCTTTTTTACATAAATCTTATCATGTTTCTATCTTCTTACACCAATCAAAAGGATTCAGGAAAATGTAACATATCAAAAAGTAGATTGATACTCAGCACGGAGGATGATAAAATAGCATTTTATTTTCTTTGCTTCTTTGAGAGGTATACAAAAAGAATAATATTCAGCTGGTCAAATTCCTACTCTTGTTACATGCACATAGTACTTTTTTTAAAGGTATCTGAAGTGCTGAATATTTTTCTTTTGGTATACCTCTCGACTATGCAAAGAAAATAAACAGCTGTTCTATTGTACTTTGTGGGAAGTGCCAGTCTCCTTTCTGATGTGATACATGAACTTTAATATGCTCCACACGTGTGAATACCGCTTCAATCCTAATATGTTTATCCTGTTTCTTGGAGTAGTGCCAAACTTATTTCATACCATATACAATGTCGGCAAAAAAATCTTTACAAGTTCAACAAAACCACAAAATCTTGACATTCAAGTGTTTTATTGTGGATATTTCATTACAATTAGTATTTTGTCATGTCACCCTTACATTACCCTTACCGGCAGCTAAGCCAGTTTTGATATTACAGTAGACAGTTTGTGATTATCTACCCCATTGTGTGCACTTTTAAGAAGGGAAACCATGACGCAGATTTTATATGCAAAGCTTTTTTTTCTTTGCCTCACAAGTATAAAAGTTTTTTTCCAAGCACTGTAGACATTCAAGAGAATGTAGCTTGAGGGCTTCATCCACAAAGTACTCTTTGTGTAGAAGACTTACACAAGGAAATCTGCTCAGCAGTAGTGCATCCGATGCAGGTGTCTGTACTTAGAGCTAAACTTCATCAAGGTCTGAGCATTTAGCAATATGACCTGGGGATTTGAAAATTACACAGTGGTCAATTTGACATTCTACTATATATTATACTGCCACATACACCAAGCGTAGCTGATATTTTAGGATTGTTTATGTAGTGGGGTAACCATTTTATCTTTCCTGCAAAAACATAATTTTTCTTTCTTTTCTTTGAAACTCCAGAAAATGTCTATTATTTTTTCGCCACGCAAAAAAAAAAGTAGATAACCTCTGATTTTTACCATTGATGATGTTCAATTGGGGCTTGTATTGCTATTATTAGAGTGAAAGATACACTTTCTCACTGAATAGACTAATTCTAGGGAGATACTGGAGATCAGATTTTCATAACATATTGGGGGCAGTATACACTTTAGAGGCATGGGGCTTCTTGTTTCAAGGGATAAGAGCTTAAAAGAATATTGACAGGTGCAGTGGGATAGAATAAAAACTAAATGAGATACCATTGTGTTTAGTGGCATGGTATGAAGAAAAGGTAGTGTGAATGGAGCGATGAACTGTGCCTACAAGTCTTGCTGTCATTATATTGCAGTACAGTGCGCTGAGTTGGCAGAAAGAACAACAAACCTCTGGTTAACCCCTTCACCCCGAAGCCTGTTTTCACCTAAGTGACAGGGCCAATTTTTACAATTCTGACCACTGTCACTTTATGAGGTCATAACTCTGAAACGCTTCAACAGATCCTGGTGATTCTGACATTGTTTTCTCGTGACATATTGTTTTTTATGATAGTGGTAAAACTTCTTCGATATGACTTGCACTTATTTGTGAAAAAAACAGAAATTTGTCGAAAATTATGAAAATTTAGCAATTTTCAAATTTGTCGTTTTTATGCCCTTAAATTAGAGAGTTATATCACATAATATAGTTAATAAACAACATTTACCACATGTCTGCTTTACATCAGCACAATTTTGGAAACATATTTTTTTTTTGTTAGGGAGTTATAAGGGTTAAAAGTTGACCAGCGATTTCTCATTTTTGCAACAAAATTTGCAAAACCATTTTTTTTAGGGACCACCTCACACTTGAAGTGACTTTGAGGGGTCTATATGACAGAAAATGCCCAAAAGTGACACCATTCTAAAAACTGCACCCCTCAAGGTACTCAAAACCACATTCAAAAAGTTTATTAACCCTTCAGGTGCTTCACAGGAATTTTTGGAATGTTTAAAAAAATTGAACATTTAACGTTTTTTTTACAAAATTTTTACTTCAGATCCAATTTGTTTTATCTTACCAAGGGTAACAGGAGAAATTGGACCACAAAAGTCGTTGTGCAATTTGTCCTGAGTACGCAGATACCCCACATGTTGGGGTAAACCAATGTTTGGGCACATGGCAGAGCTCGGAAGGGAAGGAGCGCCATTTGACTTTTCAATGCAAAATTGGCAGGAATTGAGATCGGAACCCATGTCGCGTTTGGAGAGCCCCTGACGTGCCTAAACAGTAGAAACCCCCCACAGGTGACCCCATTTTGGAAAGAAGACCCCCTAAGGAACTTATCTAGATGTGTGGTGAGCACTTTTAACCCCCAATTGTTTCACTAAAGTTTAGAATGTAGCGCCGTGAAAATTAAAAAATCATTTTTTCTTTCCACAAAATGATGTTTTAGCCCGCAATTTTTTTTTCCCCAAGGGTAACAGGAGAAATTGGACCACAAAACTTATTGTACAATTTGTCCTGAGTACGCTGATACCCAATATATGGGGGGAACCACTGTTTGGGTGCACGGCAGAGCTCGGAAGGGAAGGAGCGCCGTTTGAAATGCAGACTTAGATGGATTGGTCTGCAGGCATCATGTTGCATTTGCAGAGCCCCTGATGTACCTAAACAGTAGAAACCCCCCACAAGTGACCCCATATTGGAAACTAGACCCCCCGAGGAACTTATCTAGATGTGTTGTGAGGACTTTGAACCAACAAGTGTTTCACTACAGTTTATAACGCAGAGCCGTGAAAATAAAAAATCCTTTTTTTTCCACGAAAATGATATTTTAGCCCCCATGTTTTTATTTTCCCAAGGGTAACAGGACAAATTGGACCCCAAAAGTTGTTGTCCAACTTGTCCTGAGAACGTTGATACCCCATATGTTGGGGGGGGACCACTGTTTGGGCACACAGGAGAACTCGGAAGGGAAGGAGCACTGTTTTAGTTTTTCAAAGCAGAATTGGCTGGAATTGAGATCGGACGCCATGTCGCGTTTGGAGAGCCCCTGATGTGCCTAAACAGTGGAAACCCCCAATTCTAACTGAAATCCTAACCCCAACCTTAACCCTAACCCTAGCCCTAACCCCAACCCTAACCCTAACCCTAACCTTAGCCCTAACTCTAGCCCTAACCGTAGCCCTAACCCTAACCCTAATGGGAAAATGGAAATACATACATTTTTTTAAAATGTTATTATTTTTCCCTAACTAAGGGGGTGATGAAGGGGGGTTTGATTTACTTTTATAGCTTTTTTTGGTGGATTTTTATGGTTGACAGCCATCACACACTAAAAGACGCTTTTTATTACAAAAAATAGTTTTTGCATCACCACATTTTGAGAGCTATAATTTATCCATATTTTGGCCCACAGAGTCATGTGAGATCTTGTTTTTTTGCGGGACGAGTTGAAATTTTTATTGGTACCATTTTCGGGCACATTACATTTTTTGATCGCTTTTTATTCCAATTTTTGGAAGGCGGAATGAACAAAAACCAGCAATTCCTGAAATTCTTTTAGGGGGGGCGTTTATACCGTTCCACGTTTGGTAAAATTGATAAAGCAGCTTTATTCTTCAGGTCAGTACGATTACAGCGATACCTCATTTATGTAATTTTTTTATGTTTTGGCGCTTTTACACAATAAAAACTATTTTATATAAAAAAATAATTGTTTTTGCATCGCTTTATTCTGAGAGCTATAACTTTTTTATTTTTCTGTTGATGATGCTGCGTGGCAGCTTTTTTTTTGCGGGACAAGATGACGTTCTCAGCGGTACCATGGTTCTTTATATCCGTCTTTTTGATCGCGTGTTATTCCACTTTTTGTTCGCCTGTATAATAATAAAGTGTTGGTTTTTGCCTTGTTTTTTTTTTTTTTTTGCGGTGTTCACTGAAGGGGTTAACTAGTGGGATAGTTTTATAGAGCGGGTCATTATGGACACGGCGATACCAAATATGTGTACTTTTATTGTTTTTTTTTTATTTACAAAAATAAATGGAATTACTGGGAAATGTTTTTTTTTTCTTTATTTGGGGATTTTTTTATTATATTTTTTATACAATGTATTTTTTTTTTAAAACTTTTTTCCATTGTCCCAGGGTGGGACATCACTGTTTTAGATCAGATCGTTGATCTGACAGTGTGCATAGCACTCTGTCAGATCGACGATCTGACAGGCACGTCACAGAGGCTTGCCGGCACCTGCTATTAGGAACTCTCAGCAGGCGCCGGCAAGCCAGGTCAGTAAATGACCCGGAAGGAGTCCCGCGGCCATCTTGGATCCGGGGACTCCTTCCAGGTCACCGGAGCAGCGCAATCTCATCGCGTTGCTCCGGTGGGAGAGCTCAGGGAGCCCCCGTCCCTGCGCGATCAACCTCTATGCCGCTGTCACTATTGACAGCGGCATCAGAGGGGTTAAATGCCCGCGATTGGCAATAGCGCCGATCGTGGGCATTGCTGCGGGGTGTCAGCTGTCATATACACCGCGGTGATCGGTCCGACGTACTAGTACTGCGGCTGGCACAAATGCAGTGCCGGCAGCGCCGTACTAGTACGGCGGATGGCGCGAAGGGATTAAGCAGTGACACCCTCTAAATCGCCGAGATAGAAATTATTTTGTATTTTATCTACATAATCATGTAAACATTCTACAATGAAGTACAACTGAAAGCTGCAGTAAGGAAGAAAGTCTTCAGATACAGCTTTGAACCAATACATCCACTTGACCAGAATAGATAGATGCATGCATTTGAGTTGTTGTCTTTCATGGTCCATCAGCTCAGCAGAACTAATAGACATCTTGTCAAAAATAGTGCCATTTGTTTTCTGCCTATAAGTTGCTGAAAGTAAAGAGCTTTCTCAATGATTCTCCTACAAAGGTGCTGCATGCTAGTAGAGCATACTTGATCTTTTATCTCTCTTCAGTACACAGCTCAGACACATGGGTAGAGATGAGCAAACCCAAATAGTAAAGTTCACCGTCGGCACCGAACACCTACTGATCGGGCATGGACACTGAACATGGACTTCACCAGAAAGTCCGTGTTACTGTTCGGGTTTGGCTGCACAAACACTGAGTGTTTGTCCTGCTGTCATGTGCAAATCTGAACTTTTTGTAACTGTTCGGCCGAACCCGCCGGACCCTAACATCCAGGTGTCCACCCATCTCTACTCATGGGTAGAAATAAGCCCAGAAATGTGGAATTACTGTCCAGATGTCAATTATACATGATTATAATTGTTCTTTCCATTTAAAGGAAATCTGTGACCAATTTTTGCTCCTCCATCTGAGAACATCATGATGTAGAGCAGATGGCCCCAACCTTTCTTTCCTTGAGAGCCACTCTTCAGCTCAGATAGAGGATCACGAACCACATCCAGAGTCCCCTGAGTAGTAACATGGATCTCCTACTTCCACCAATTTTTCCTACTGTAGTAACACCCAGAGCCCCATTACTAGTATAATGACAACCACTGTTTCCCCATAGAAACCACACCAATCTGTATACCTATATATAGGAGTTCCCACCTTACCCTCTTCAGTATTCTTAAATCAAGTCCTCTCCATACAATATTACATCCAGTTTCAATCACCTCTCTGAATGGCAGTATCATCCTATACCAAGGCCAGAATATGCTCTTCTGTGCAAGGCTACTCATAAATGTCACCATCTTAAGACTTGCTCTTCAGAGCTGTTTGGTAGACCTAGTGCTAATGCACCAACCTGGCAGACAGCCGCAAGCCACACATCCTGAGCCCATGAGTCTCATGTGTCTCCCAAGCCACAGGTTGGGGAACCCTGATGAAATGTGTCACTTAATGAGCTGTTTGCTGGCATTTACATAAAATCACTGTTTTATCTGCTGCAGATCTACCAATTCTCTGAATGCTGAGCTCTGTATAACCCCGCCTATACCATTGATTGTCATTTTTCGGTCCATGTACAGTTTGCACAGAAAGCTGCCATTCAGTGGTTGGGGGGTCGGATTATACAGAGCTCATGAACATGGAGGACTATATGGAAGCAGGTTTACTTGTCCTCTGGTGATAAACTCCTGCTGATAACCAGTGATTTTATCAAAACTACACCAAGTAGCCCAGTAAGAGACAGATCACTGTAATCTTCTCTCTGCCCCTACATTTTACTACTCTCAGATTAGGTGGCGAAAAGCTAGTGACAGATCCCCTTTAAGAATTAATAACCAATTTACAAATATGACAAATATTTTATAAAAGCCTTCTAATTAGGGCATGTGTTTTACCTTCTTCTCAGGTTTTGAACTGTCACATTGTGAAGACCCTGGAGTGCCACAATTTGGATACAAAATCAGTGATCAGGGACATTTTGCTGGAAGCACCATCATCTATGGATGTAACCCTGGGTACACACTTCATGGAAGCAGTCTGTTGAAATGCATGACAGGGGAGAGGAGGGCATGGGACTACCCACTACCATCTTGCATTGGTAAGTAGACATGTACTAAGGATATATACTTTACACTAGTAAATATGTTAATTAAAAATTTCTTGCATGTGATATAGAGCAGAGAGAGAAGTAAAGAGAGAGGAATAAAACAAAATAGCAAATAATGCTCACCACCATAAGGTATTCTACAGGAAAGAATTTTAAATATACATTTAACCACTACATATGATGTTAATTGAATATTTATTATTGTCTCGCACCAGCTGAATGCGGTGGCCGTTTCAAGGGAGAGTCATCTGGTAGAATTTTATCACCGGGATACCCTTTTCCTTATGACAACAATCTACGCTGCACTTGGGTAATTGAAGTGGACCTTGGCAATATTGTAAGGTAAAGTATTATATATTAAGAGATGAATGAAATTATAGGAAACTAAACTTTGAACTCTGCTACCCAAAGTCAAGAAGGCACAGTGATTTTGGAAAAGGCTAAACTCAAAACTATTGCATTAATCAAGGTTTTGTTTTGAATTTCTTTTTAATGTTGGCAATGTTTTTTTCTTCATTTCACAATTTATTAAAACACAAAATGAGTAATTTAGCAACATTCACTTTGGCCACTAGGTCTATTTTACACTCATACGTCCTGTCTGTTCAGGATATTTGTGCATCAGTTTTATTTTAATCATAAGCAGGATTACAATGACAGGTAACATCTCAGCTGATGACACAAATCCACCAATTCCAAAAGGTGATATCACACTTGACCCTGGAATTTACTGTCGAAAAAAATCACCAGTGATGGACATGGGGACATGCAAAACCAACAAGTGGACCAGTGCACTGAGTCTCTTGGCCACCACAAAGAGGCACCATGACCCTAATTAGCAAGGTCGGTTAAACTTCATTTTTTGCAGAGCAGAGGTAGGAATTAGAATACTAAAGGTTATGTGTTTTTTATACTGTCAGTATGGGCTCTCTTTAACTACCTCTAGACTACTCATAGACTATTAACGTCCTATCAGTATATACGTTACCCTGCACTAAAATATAAATGTAGTTTAAGAAATCAGCTCTAGATCACGTAGTTGTGGGATGGGAAGTTGACCTTCGAACACAGCCAGGCTTCCCAGAGAGAAGAAGAACATGGTTTATTATCATACTTACCTTTTCAATCTCTATGTACACAGTGCTGAACTATCGCTTGTGTATATAGGTTAGGAAGCAGTAGTACTTACTGTGCTTCCCCCTCTGAGCCCAGTGAACATGTGATCACTGGGTATAGTCAAGAGGAGGAACTGCTGGGAACTGTCCAAGGAGTCCCAGTCAACTTTGATATGCAGGCAGGATTTTGAAATTCTTCTGTAACTAGGGCTAATATACAATGCCCAGTTACAGGAGCTATCGGAACAAAAAGAATGTATTAATATACCCTGCACATAACCCCTTTTCTCATGTACAGCACCATTGAATTAATGGCGCTATATAAATAAATAAATAATAATAATAATATGTTAAAATTTCCCTAAAAGATCTTTTAAGACATTAAGGGGGACATAATGTGCAAAAAAAAATCAGTATATAAAAATATTTTCTAGAGATAAAGGAGTACAATTTTAATTTTTTTTTGCAGTTTTTTGGGAGTTATAATAAAAAAATAATGTGAAATAATACATATTTCCTATTGTTTGACATTTTACTTAATATCATAAAAATTACAAAGACTAATATAAAAATTACCTAAAAATTATCCCTATGTATTCTAAAGAAAATAGTTTACAAAATATTTGAATATCTTTAACAGAAATGTTTTTAAAGGGAACCTGTCACCTGAATTTGGCGGGCCCTTTTTTTGGTCCAATGGGCGGTGTTTTCGGGTCTTTTATTCGCCCCTTCCTTTCCCGCTGGCCACACGCTGGCCGCAATATTGTCTTTAAGTTGATTCGCTTTCCTCCGTAGAACACGCGTGTGCAAGGCAATCTTGCCTTGCGCATGCGCAGTATGCTTTGTCCAACTGCGGGCAAAGCCGAAAAGCATTAGTGCACATGCGCCGGCGCACTATGTCCCGGAACACAGCAAAATACTTCCGGGACATAGTGCGCCGGTGCATGCGCACTAATGCTTTTTAGCTTTGCCCGCAGTTGGGCAAAACATACTGCACGTGCACAAGGCAAGATTGCCTTGCGCACGCATGTTCTACGGAGGAAAGCGAATCAACTTCAAGACAATATTGCGGCCAGCGGGAAAGGAAGGGGTGAATAAAAGACCCAAAAACACCGCCCATCGGACCGAAAAAAGGGTCCGCCAAATTCAGGTGACAGGTTCCCTTTAGATCCATTAAAAGTGCAGGTACGATAAAGAACAATAATGTACCAGGTCATAAGGGGGAGGAAATTGCCTAAGCATTAACTGGTTGATATTATTGTCTAAGATAATGAATTTCAGTGACCAGGTGCAGCACAAGAAAAGTTGAGGTTCAAATTATGGAGCATAGTAATTTTACATTGTTTGCAAATGATTTGTAATTTTTTTAGGATCTAACATTTTAAATTATTATAGACAAAGTATTCATATAGCAGATCATATATTATTGGACTAGGAACAAAAGAACTATCAAGTTCCTCCAATATATAAAGAAAAATGCAGAGTCGGGTACTCCTGTAACCTATAGACACAGGAGCATACAAAAAATGAAGTAACCATGAACCACTAAATACCATAAAAAACAATATTTATTAGAACATATTAAAATATTGCAAAACATGTGTATATGAGGTCTAATCAGGAGGAAATTAAATATGAGGGAGAACTATCAATAAATAGTATCACCCAGGGAAACCCTATCAGTTGCACATATTTCAAAGGAAAACACTGTGAAGAGTACAATATGCAAAGTCTCTGGAAATAATTAATACCCATACTTCCAATGGCATCAGAATATACCCATAGTTATACATCTAAGAAATGCATGTTTGCCCCTCTTCGGTGCAAAACTCTAATCAAGGGCCTGTCAAAAAACTCTCAGCCAACTACCCACTTCTGATGTGCACTGATGAGGTGTGACACTCCCAAAACATGTATTTGCAAACTGAGTTTCTGGTTTGGTATCCTACGTGATGTGGCAAAATCTGTAAAAGGGTTGATATTGACTTTTTGGATAGGTGCCCTCCAACTGGTGGCATTAATGTCCTGATCCGCTTTTTACATAGTAGATTATGCTATCTTCTAGAAAGCTCCCACCTATGTGTTCATAGCTTGACCAGGACAAACTTGTATCCAGTAAAAGAGAAAGTAGAAGGTCCCCATTGAAGAACTGCAAGTACAGATCTCAAAAATAGTAAGGGATTCATACTAAAATCTACCAGAAATATAATTATACATTTAAAAGTATTAGTGGCTTAGATTTCCAAGTGGTCATATATTTTCAAATTTGGTATTTTTTTTAAACATTTTCTTCTTGTTTTGTTTTTTTTTTTGCTGTTTTTTTTATTACTGTTTATCATATTGGGTGATTCACTCTCCACTTTACACGGTAAAATTGCTGTAACTTCTAAAAGAGATGATCTATCATACTGAAATTTGGACTGTACATACCTTGTTTCATTAGAAACTGATATTTTAAAACAGGTGTTGAAAATATCCACCATTCACAGCCAAGCACACCTGCATGTGCCATTCCATATTGTTGAATATATTCCACAGGGACGTATGGGGTCGTAGCCTGAATTTCTCGCTGTGTGTTCTCTCGGAGTACCTGTAATGTTTGTGGTTTATTACTGTACACCCAAACCTTCAAATGGAACCGAATGAAAAAATCAGGTGGACATTCTTGGACTTCCTCCATCATGCCTAACGAATAATGTTCTTGTACTTTCCAGTTTACTCATCAATGGCAGGATACATGGTCTCGATGGTGGACTTTGTAGAGTAGACGACCAATGGGGCGAGAAGTCGGTGAGACCAGTTGGCGCAAGGCTGTTTCTTGTCGATGAGGTTCATTGTACTCTCACTTCTCATGAACCAGAGTATGTGTATATAAAGTCTAAATTTCAGTACAGTTGACTGTCTCTTTTAGAAGTTACTACAATTTTTACAGGTAAAGTAGAGAGTGAATCACCCTTTATTAACCCCTTCACCCCCGGAGCTTTTTTCGTTTTTCGCTCCCCTTCTTCCCAGAGCCATAACTGTTTTATTTTTCTGTCAATATGGCCATGTGAGGGCTTATTTTTTGTGGGACGAGATGTACTTTTGAACGATATCATTGGTTTTACCATGCGATGTAATAGAAAACGGGAAATAAATTCCAAGTGCGATGAAATTTCAAAAAAAGTGCAATCTCACACTTTATTTTTGTTTGGCTTTTTTGGTAGGTTCACTAAATGCTAAAACTCACCTGCCATTATGATTCTCCAGGTCATTACTAGTTCATAGACACCAAACATGTCTAGGTTCTCTTTTTTCTAAGTGGTAAAAAAAATTCCACAGTTTGCTAAAAAAAAACAAATTGCGCCATTTTCCAATACTCGTAGCGTCTCCAATTTTCGTGATCTGGGGTCAGATGAAGGCTTATTTTTTGTGTGCTGAGCTGGCATTTTTAATTATACCATTTTTGTGCAGATACGTTCTTTTGATCGCCCGTTATTGCATTTTAATGCAATGTTGCGGCGACCAAAAAACGTAATTTTGGCGTTTTGATTTTTTTTCTTGCTACGCCATTTAGCGATCAGGTTAATCCTTTGTTTTCATTGATAGATCGGGCGATTCTGAATGCAGTGATACCAAATATGTGTAGGTTTGTTTTCTTATTGTTATATTTTAATTTGGGTGAAAGGGGTTTGATTTGACCTTTTATATATTTTTTAGCTTTTTTAGATTTTTAAACACTTTTTTTTTAATTTTGGCATGCTTCAATAGCCACCATAGGAGGTTAGAAGCATGCACTACACGATCGCCTCTGCTACATAGAGGTGAAGCACAGATCACCTCTATGTAGCAGAAATGCAGGGTTGCTTTGAACTCCGACCACAGTTTGGCGCTCAAAGCAATCGGCCATCAACAACCATAGAGGTCCCAAGGAGACCTATGGTTGTTATGGCAATGCACCGATGACCCCCGATCATGTGACGGGGGTCAGCGGTGCAAGGAACTCCGGCCGCGCGGCCGGGAGCGCTAGTAAAATGCCGCTGTCAGCGCTTGACAGCGGCATTTAACTAGTTAATGGGCGCGGGCAAATCGCGATTCCGCTCGCGCTCATTGCGCGCACATGTCAGCTGTACAAAACAGCTGACATGTCGCGGCTTTGAGGTGGGCTCACTGCCAGAGCCCACCTCAAAGCAGGGGATCTGCCAGCTTTCGTACTATTCCATCAGCTGGCAGAAAGGGGTTAAATTTATTGATTATATATTGTAGCTGTAGGGAGTGATAAATTATAAAATAAAATAACATTTCTTCAAAAACAAAGTTTTTACTCTTGAAATGGGGATAATATTTTATAATGCATTCCATGAATTGCAAATTTTATTTTTAGTAGCAGTAGAATATTCAGCATGCGTGAATCTATACAAAATTAGATTGCTCTTTTATGGCATTATTCCCGTGCCTCACAGTAAAATGACCACCTATCGACCACCTATCTGTTCTACATATAACAGCCCTTAGCTGAATTCCAATAACTTGGATGGAAGATCAGCTTCAATAATATAAGAGAGGTTTATTATACTGGTAATAATGGTGTTTTTTAAATATTTGCATAATTATGCATGTAATATGTGGTTTATAGCTGTTCACCGGAACAAACAGTACTGAAAATGATGTGAGGCAGTACAGTCAAATCCCACAACTAATCCGTATGGGAGTATGGCTAATTAATCATGACAACTGCCTCAGATCTGTTGTGTTACACATATAATCACAGTAATGCGTAGAGAACAGCATCCAACATTAGCTTCTAGTAATTGCATTAAAGCATCTAAACTAACAAAAATGTAGGAGAATAAACAACTCATATGGTAATGTTAACTGTAAGTTTTTGTCACTATGATAAGATTTAGTTGCTAATTGTATCATAAATATTACCATGATTTACTGCAATTTATTTTTCTTTCACTAACATTTTCTATAGTTAATTTTTTTCAATTGTTAGTTATATACAGTAGGTTAAAGAAGACACAGGTCCATCTAATTCCACCTTTCTCCACCATTCACACATTCTCAGTCAGAACCCCAGCTTTGATGCAGGCTCCGGCGGTGAGCCCGCATCAAAGCCGGGAAAAGTCAGCTGTTTTAAACAGCTGACATGTGCCCGCAATAGCAGCAGGTGGAATCTCAATTCGCCTGCCACTATTAACTAGTTAAATGCCACTGTCAGATGCTGAGAGGGGCATTTAACTACCGCTTCCAGCCATAGGGCCGGAAATGAGCGCATCGCTGACCCCCATCACGTGATCGGGGGTCAGCGATGCGTCGGCACGACAACCAGAGGTTGTTGATGCTGGCTTGCTATGAGCGCCACTCTGTGGGCAGCGCTCATAGCAATGCAGTGATTCAGCTACATAGCAGTGATCTATGCATCACTCCTATGTAGCAGAGCCGATCGAGTTGTGCCAGCTTCTAGCCTCCTATGGAGGCTATTGAAGCATGGCAAAATGGCAAAAATAATAAAAGTGTTTAAAAAAATATGAAAAAAAAAATATATATAAAAGTTTAAATAACCCCCCTTTGCCTCATTCAAAATAAAACAATAAAAAATCAAACCTACACATGTTCAGAATCACCCGATCTATCAATAAAAAAGGATTCACCTGATCGCTAAATGGCGTAGCGAGAAAAAAATTTGAAACGCCAGAATAACATTTTTTTTGTCGCCACAACATTGCAAAAAGATGCAATAACGGGTGATCAAAACAACGTATCTGCACCAAAATAGTATCATTAAAAACATCAGTGTGGCATGCAAAAAATAAGCCCTCACCAGACCTGAGATCACAAAAAATGGAGACGCTACGGATATCGGAAAATTGCGCAATTATTTTTTTAAGCAAAGTTTCTAATTTTTTTACCACCTATAGGATAAAAAGAACCTAGACATGTTTGGTGTCTATGAACTCATAATGACCTGGAGAATAATAAAGGCAGGTCAATTTCAGCATGTAGTGAACCTAGCAAAAAAGCCAAACAAAAAACAAGTGTGAGATTGAACTTTTTTTGCAATTTCACCACACTTGGATTTTTTTTCCCGTTTTCTAGTAGACAACATGCTAAAACCAATCATGTTGTTCAAATGCAGAACTTGTCTTGCAAAAAATAAGCCCTCACATGGCCATACTGATGGAAAAATAAAAAAGTTATGGCTCTGGGAAGGAGTGGAGCGAAAAACAAAAAGAAGGGGTTAAATGCTGAGATAGTATCTGCCATTACTACCTCTTTCAGTTGGGCATTTCACAACCTTCCTGCACTAACTGTAATGAACCCTTTCCTATTCAGCTGCCAGAATTGCCTTTCTTCCACATTTAATGCATGCCCCCTGGTTTATTGTTAGATTTTTAGAATGAATTTCTCATGTGTTATCCTATGGAAAATTGAGGACAAATTAAAGCGACAGATAATACGAATGGTAACAAAAGAAAAAATTCTAAACAGATTAAAGGTGAACTTCGAGCTCAAGGAACATCATTGTCAGATCGCACAATCTGTCATTGTGTGAGCCAAAGTGGACTTCATGGGAGATGACCAAGGAGGACACCATTGTTGAAAAAAACAAAAAAAAAAGCCAGACTGGAATATGCCAAACTACATGTTAACAAGCCACAAAGCTTCTGGGAGAATGTCCTATGAACACATGAGAGAAAGGTGGACCTTTTTGGCAAGGCACATCAGCTCTATGTTCACAGATAGAAAAAATGAAGCATATCAACAAAAGAACACTGTCCCTACTGTGAAACATGGAGGAGGATCTTTTAAGTTCTGGGGCTGCTTTGCTGCATCTTCCACAGGGTGTCTAGAATCTGTGCAGGGTACAACGAAATCTCAAGGCTATCAAGGGATTCTAGAGAGAAATGTGCTGCCCAGTGTCAAAAAGCTTGGTCTCAATCACAGGTCATGAGTCTTGCAACAGGATAATGACCCAAAACACACAGCTAAAAACACCCGCGAATGGCTAAGAGGAAAATATTTGACTATTCTGAAGTGGCCTTCTATGAGCTCTGACCTAAATCCTATTGAGCATCCTTGGAAAGAGCTGAAACATGCGGTCTGGAAACGGCAACCTTCAAACACGAGACAACTGGAGTAGTTTGCCCTTGAGGAGTGGGCCAAAATACCTGTCGAGAGGTGCAGAAGTCTCACTGACAGTTACAGCAATTGTATGATTGCAGTGATTGCCTCAAAAGGTTGTGCAGCAAAATAATAATTTAAGGGTACCACCATTTCTGTCCAGGTCTATTTCATGAGTTTTATTTTTTTTTAATTCTGTGGAATCATGGTTGAAAAGCAATGTCTGACTTTCATACGATAATTTTCATAGATTTTTTATTTATTATTACTTTTGTCAGATTCAAGCTATTTCTGTGACGCTTGTGAGTTTTTCTGTCATTAAACAAAGCGTACCAACAATTTTGACCACGTATATATATATATATATATATATATATATATATATATATATATATATATATATATACAGTACACACCAAAAGTTTGGACACACCTTCTCATTCATTCTTCAAAGTAGCCATCTTTTGCTTTGATGACTGCTTTGTACATTCTTGGCATTATCTAGATGAGCTTCAAGAGGTAGTCACCTGAAATGGTTTTCACTTCACAGGTGTGCCCTGTCAGGTTTAATAAGTGGGATTTCTTGCCTTATAAATGGGGTTGGGGCCATCAGTTGTGTTGAGCAGAAGTCTGGTTGATACACAGCTGATAGTCCTACTGAATGAACTGTTAGAATTTGTATTATGGCAAGAAAAAAGCAGCAAAGTAAAGAAAAACGAGTGGCCATCATTACTTTAAGAAATGAAGGTCAGTCAGTCCGAAAAATTGGGAAAACTTTGAACGTGTCCCCAAGTGCAGTTGCAAAAACCATCAGGCACTACAAAGAAACTGGCTCACACGAGGATTGCCCCAGGAAGAGTCACCTTTGCTTCTGAGGATAAGTTTATCTGAGTCACCAACCTCAGAATTTGCAGGTTAACAGCAGCTCAGATTAGAGACCAGGTCAATGCCACACAGAGCTCTAGCAGCAGACACATCTCTACAACTGTTAAGATGAGACTTTGTGCAGCAGTCCTTCATGGTAAAATAGCTGCTAGGAAACCACTGCTAAGGACAGGCAACAAGCAGAAAAGACTTGTTTGTGCTAAAGAACACAAGGCATGGACATTAGACCAGTGGAAATCTGTGCTTTGGTGTGATGAGTCTAACTTTGAGATCTTTGGTTCCAACCACCGTGTCTTTGTGCGATGCAGAAAAGGTGAACGGATGGACTCTACATGCCTGGTTCCCACCGTGAAGCATGGAGGAGGAGGTGTGATGGTGTGGGGGTGCTTTGCTGGTGACACTGTTGGGGATTTATTCAAAATTGAAGGCATACTGAACCAGCATGGCTACCACAGCATCTTGCAGCGGCATGCTATTCCATCCGGTTTGCGTTTAGTTGGACCATCATTTATTTTTCAACAGGGCAATGACCCAAACACTCCTCCAGGCTGTGTAAGGGCTATTTGACCAAGAAGGAGAGTGATGGGGTGCTACGCCATGACCTGGCCTCCACAGTCACCAGACCTGAACCCAATCGAGATGGTTTGGGGTGAGCTGGACCGCAGAGTGAAGGCAAAAGGGCCAACAAGTCCTAAGCATCTCTGGGAACTCCTTCAAGATTGTTGGAAGGCCATTTCCGGTGACTACCTCTTGAAGCTCATCAAGAGAATGCCAAGAGTGTGCAAAGCAGTCATCAAAACAAAAGGTGGCTACTTTGTACTTTGAAAAACCTAGAATATAAGACATAATTTCAGTTGTTTCACACTTTTTTGTTAAGTATATAATTCCACATGTGTTAATTCATAGTTTTCGATGCCTTTAGTGTGAATTTACAATTTTCATAGTAATGAAAATACAGAAAAATCTTTAAATGAGAAGGTGTGTCCAAACTTTTGGTCTGTACTGTATACATATATATATGTATGGTACATAGCTGTATATTTTATGCAGCTGACAATTTTCTCCAGCCTCGGTGCATCACACCATATCTATCAACACTAAACTTCCTCTACCATATGTTTGCCCATGTAAACATCTTACATACACAATTTTATACCAAATGCCTTTGCAAAATCCATATACATTATATCAGCCGCATTAACAACATTCAGATTTGCACAGAAACACACCATGTTGATGAGACAACACATCTTTCATGAACCCATGCTAATTGTCAGTTTATATATTAATTTCTTCAATATATTTTTGCAGGACATCTCTTATGATGCCTTCCAAAACTTTGCACATTAATGATGTCAGGCGTATCAAATGGTAGTTGCCTGAATTCACCTTCTTACCTTTCTTTAATATTGGTACCACGTCAGCTATGCTCCAATCCTGAGGCACCAACCTGTTATGGACCTGGTGGTTAGGAGCACCCGGAATGACCTGATGAGTAAACTCAAAAATCGGGACTAGCTCTGGGGAAGTGGGAACTCTGCTGACCGCAAACCCTACTCCTATCACACACACTAGAAATAGCCGTGGAGCGTACCTAACTCTCCCTAGATGCCTCTTCACAGCCTAAGAGCTAACTACCCTTAAAGATAGAAATAGAAGCCTTACCTTGCCTCAGAGAAATTCCCCAAAGGTAAAGGCAGCCCCCCACATATATTGACTGTGAGTTAAGAGGAAAGTCACAAACACAGGAATGAAACAGGTTTTAGCAAAGGAGGCCAGACCTTACTAAATAGTCAGAGGAAAGAAAAGGGAACTATGCGGTCAGCACAAAAAACTACAAAAAGCCACGCAGAGTAAGCAAAAAGACTCCCCACACCGACTCACGGTGTGGAGGTGCCACTCTGCACCCCCAGAGCTTCCAGCTAGCAAGGGAATGTCATGATAGCAAGCTGGACTAGAATTTAGCAGTACTAAGAAATATATTCAGGAAGCAGTAACAACAAATGAACTAGCAAAGACTTAGCTTCTGCTGGAGTAGACAGGTCCTCAGAGAAGTCCAAGAGAGATCTGAACCAATACTGAAACATTGACAGCTGGCATGAAGTAACGATCTGAGTGGAGTTAAATAGGGAAGCTAGCATAGCAATAAACGAGGGCAGCTGATAAAGCCAACCTCAGTGACTAGCAGTTCCGCTCGAAGCCACCAGAGGGAGTCCAAGAGCAGAACTAACCAAAGTACCATTCATGACCACAGGAGGGAGTCCGAGAACAGAATTCACAACACCAACCCTGTTACAAGAGAGTCTAAGAAGATGAGATGCATCAGTGTGTCAATTACTGAAATCAACTCCCTCAATAAACATGGATGAATGCCATCCTGTCCTTAGGCTTTGTCAATATTTAATTAGCTCAGACACAGACGTATTTCTCATTGTTTTAATGTAAATATATTGGGTGGTGAACTTTGATTTCTGCGTTACTGAGTAATCCCTGGTACAGTCAATGTAATGGTGAACACAGATGACAAGTGCATGTTTAACCCCTTTCCGACATCGGATGTAATAGTACGCCGATGTAGGATTCCCTCCCTTTGATGTCAGCTCTAGCACAGAGCCCACATCTTTTCCGGCACAAGTGCCTCTAACAGCCGCTGGTGAAATCGCAATCCACCTGCAGCTGTTAACTAGTTAAATGTCGCTGTCAAACTCTGACAGCGGCATTTAACACGCACTTCAGGCAAGTGTGCAAGAAATCCCGCCCATCGGCGCCTGTGTCACATGACCGCAGGTCGCCAATGGGTTGGCATGACAACCAGAGGTCTCCAGCAGACCTCTATGGTTGTCACTGCCGGATTGCTTTGAGCGCCACCCGGTGGTCAGGGCTCATAGCAAGTAAGCAATTCAGCTACATACAGGCAATCTGATCATCACTTGTATATAACAGAGCCGATCGGGTTATGGCAGATTCTAGTCTCCCATGGAAACTATTTAAGCATGTCATAATTTTAAAAAAAGTTTTAAAAAATACTAAAAAAATAATAAAAAATAAATGTTCAAATCACCCACCCTTTCGCCCCATTCAAAATAAAACAATAAAAAAGTTTTAAACATACACATATTTGGTATCTCTGCATTCAGAATCACCCGATCTATCAATATATAAAAAAATTAACCCAATAAACCCTAAATGGCGTAACGAGAAAACAAGAGTAAAAGCGCCAGAATTACCTTTTTTTGGTCACCGCAACATTGCATTAAAATGCAATAATTGGCGATCAAAAGATTGTATCTGCACCAAAATGGTATAATTAAAAACATTAGCTTGGCACACAAAAAATAAGCCCCCACCCAACCCGAGATTGCAAAAAATGGAGAGGCTACGGGTGTCGGAAAATGGCATAATGTTTTTTTTTTAACAAACTTTGGAATTTTTTTTCATTACTTTGATAAAAAATAACCTAAACATTTTTGGTGTCTGTGAACTTGTAACAACGTGGAGAATCATAATGGCAGGTCAGTTTTAGCATTTGGTGATCACAGTAAAAAAGCAAAACAAAAAACAAGTGTGGAATTGCACTTTTTTTGCAATTTCACCGCAACTTGGAATTTTTTTCCCGTTTTCCAGTACACGATATGTTGGTGCTTTTCAAAAGTACAACTCGTCTTGCAAAAAACAAGCTCTCACTTAGGTAGGAAAAAAGGATCATCCCCGCGCTGCCACAAGAAGAATTACAAAAATTGTAGAGGTTTCAACGTGGTTTATTCTACGCGTTTCAGGTTTCAGGTGACCCTTCATCAGGACGAACCACAAATATGAACCCGTTTTTCCTACCTATGTGTGTGTTTAAATCAGGTCCTGCATTGACCTGTGGATCTGCAGCAGCCGCCATTAATATATGTCCTTTCTTCAATCTCACCAGATGAGTGGCTCTCTTGGTGGGCAACTTTGTGTAACATTTGATAAGACCCTATTTGCGCTTTTGTGTCTCCCTCTTTTCTCTAAAAAACAAGCCCTGACATCGCCATTTTGACCAAAAATTAAAAAGTTCTGGTTCTGGAAATAAAGGTAGAAAAAATGAGAATGCGAAACCAAATCACTCTCTGATCATTAAGGGGTTAATATTTACCCTTCTCTTTGTCCTCCTCTATTATATTGATATTATCATCTTTAAAGGGCCGGTATTACCAGAATTTTTCTGGTCTTGATATATTTAAAAAATGTTTTGGGATTTATTTTAATGTTGTCGACAATTTGTTTCCATGGTAACTTTGCAGAAACATACCAGTTTCTTTTTAGTCCTGGACATTTTATTTCCAGAGGGCATACCTTTTACACATGAGTCTAGTAATATATATTTAAACATTCCTCATTTATGTTCAGTATATCCATTTACCACAACGTTATCCCAGTCTTCATAACTAAACTTTTCTCTTAATTAGGTGAATTCAGGTTTCCTAAAGTTTCCAGCTTTTGTATTTCCACTTTGTAATTTGTTGATGAATAGTACATCAAAATTTACCATAATGTTGCTGTGTAAGAGGTATGGACTGAACTGTTACATTCTTACCCCGAAGACACTAATCGCATTAAGTGAATAGCGTTGTGCCATGTGACATGTTTTGGTGTGATGTATTATGACAAAGTGTGATAAATAGTGAAGTGTAATAGAGAAAGGTATTATAAAGTATTGCTGGAATAGTATGTTATGTAAGAAAGTTCTGCCCAGCAACAGACAGCAAGGTCAGAAGTAGTTAAGAGTTGGAACTAGCCCACATGGGGAGTGTTTAGTGATAGTGACATAACTGTGCTTCCTGGTTAGTGACGGATAGGGTTTGGAGAGTAGGAACAGTGCAGTGCTGCCAAGGGGTGATCCACAGATAGACATGACTGCAGTAAGGAATAGTGAAATTCTAAATAGAGTTACTGATATTGAGATACTTTCCAGAAAGTGTTATCAGATAAGATGCCAATTCAAGAAAAAACAAGATCTTGCTAGTGCCAGAGGTAACAGATCTAAAGAGGACTGAGAATGTGTGACTAGTGGGGGTCCCGAATGGTAGATCCATGGCATCCGTAGTGATAGAATACAGAACTACTGAGTGAGTAAAGAGAAACTTGCTAATCAGGACTGTGGCCTAGAAGCTCAGTTGTGGCGACGTAGAGATGAAACAGATAAGCTGTAGAGCCTTGGAGTTGCCTACAGACAAAGAATACAGTGGAAATAAAAAGGATCCTTACTGTGAAGGAAACGTGCTTAACCACTTAACCTCAAGTGCTTTTTCGGTTTTGCGTCTTTGGTTTTTGCTCCCCTTCTTCTCAAAGCCATAACTTTTTTATTTTTCAGTCAATATGGCCATGTGAGGGTTTGTTTTTGCAGGACGAGTTGTACTTTTGAATGACATCATTGGTTTTACCATGTCTTTTATTAGAAAATGGGAAAAAAATTCCAAGTGCGGTGAAATTGCAAAAAAAGTGCATATCCCACACTTATTTTTTGCTTGGCTTTTTGGCTTGGTTCACTAAATGCTAAAACTGACATGACATTTTGATTTTCCAGATCATTACGAACGAGTTCATAGACACCAAACATGTCTAGGTTCTTTTTTATCTACGGGGTAAAAAAAAATTCCAAACATTGTTAAAAAAATAAATAATTGTGCCATATTCCAAAACCCGTTGGGTCTCCATTTTTCATGATCTTGGGTTGGGTGAGGGCTTATTTTTGCACACCAAGCTAATGTTTTTAATGATACCATTTTGTTGCAGATATTATTTTTTGATCGCCCGTTATTGCATTTTAATGCAATGTCGCGGAGACCAAAAAAAAAGGTAACTCTGGCTATTTTTCTTGCTGCATTGTTCAGCGATCAGGTTAATCTTTTTTTATTGATAGATCAAGCGATTCTGAAGGCAGCGATACCAAATATGTGTCTCTTTGATCTTTTTTATTGTTTTATTTTGAATGGGGCGAAAGTGGGGTGATTTGAACTTTTATATTTTTTTTATATTCTTAAAAACTTTTTTTTACTTTTGGCATCCTTCAATAGTCTCCATGGGAGACTAGAAGCTGCCACAAAATCCTATCACCTCTGCTACATAGAGGTGATGATCAGATCACCTGTATGTAGCAGAATACCTCACTTGCTGTGAGCACCGACCACCAGGCAGCGCTCACAGCAAGTCACGTGACGGGGTCACCAATGGGAGGATTTCCTGCCAGATGGCCGCAACAGTGAATTAAATGCTGCTGTCAGAGTTTGACAGATGTATTTAACGGGTTAATAGCTGCAGGTGGATCTTGATTCCACCCACAGCTGTTCCAGGCACATATCAACTTTCCAACAGCTGACATGTGTCGGAAAACATGTGTTCTCACTGCCGGAGCCCACATCAAAGGGAGAGAAGTGACCTGCGCTGTACTAGTACGCCGCTGATCGCGAAGGGGTTAACTTTCATCACTCTAGTCTTGCACTAGTACTGCAGTGGTTATACCTGTCATTGCTTCACTGACATAAGCCTCTTAGACCATAATCTAAGCATGATCTAATAGGCTTGTCATAGCTGGGTGATCCAGATGTCATAATAAGAAACTCGGATTGTCATGGCATTGATCCGGCCCTCGCGATGACATTGAGGGGGGAGATCTTACCTCGGAAAGAAGCCGAGGGTGAGTATATTCCTATTAGGTATATACTCACCCTCGGACGCGCCCTGCTTCTTTCCGGCAGCCTTCCTTCCTAAGAATCAGCCCTTCCAGGACCCTCGGTGAAGTCACGGTGACGTCGTGGCTTGTGATTGGTCGCGCGAGCGGTCACATGGGCGGCCGCGCGACCAATCACAAGCCGCGACGTCACCGCGACGTCACCGCAAGGTCCTAGAAGGCTGATTCTAAGGAAGGAAGGTTCCCGCTTAGTACCAGGGCGCATCAGATGGTAAGTATAGCGATATTTTTTATTTTAATTCTTTATTTTACACTTAAATTTGAATTCCGATACCAATTCCCGATATCTTAAACATATCAGGAATCGGTATCGGAATTCCGATTCCAGATTCAGAAGATCGCCGACTTCATGGCCGACCCCACACAGGGGTCGGGTCGGGTTTCATGAAACCCGACTTTGCCAAAAGTCGGCGACTTCTGAAAATTGCCGACCCGTTTCGCTCAACCCTAGTGATTGTTACTAGAGCTAAGAGTTGAGGGCACGAACAAACCTTTCCGCATTGCCCATTTTTTTATATAGTGTTAGGACAATGAACAGGTGATCATAAACCTACAGAAGCTTTGCCTTGAAGAGTAATTCAAGCTAATAGAAGACGATGTAAAATCTGTTTAGAGACTAAACTTTAGCCTTAACTTATAACCCCTAATAGAACTGCCCAAAGCTATGAGACAAGCCTTCTGGGGAGTATACAGAACTATACACAATCTCTGTTATTGTCTTGATAACAATAAACCTTAAATGTATTTGGAATATAAAAAAAAGAGCATAATACAACAAGGTGCCAGAAGTCACCTCTGAGATTTACTAACTCTTTTTTAATGCTGCCGTTTTCTCTAACAATAGTTTACATGAAACTATTCTTTTTGAGAAGAATGAGAAATAATAATGTCAGGATCCTGACTCCAAAATTATCTCTTTTCTGTGCTAAAACAAATTGAAGATAAGTGACTTATCATGAAAATACTTAATGTTACCTTTTGTGAACTCTTGTTAACTCACAATATATCACAGCTTTTTAATGCCTGATGAAACTTCAATTGAAAGGCAATTTGTCACTGGTTTTTGCTACGTAAACTGAGAGCACGATAATGAAGAGAGAAACAGACTCTGATTCCAGTGATGTGTCGCACCCAAGGCTGCTTGCTGTAGTTTTGATAAAATCACAGTTTTAACAGCAGATGATTATCACTAAAAGGCTAGTAAATATGCTGCTATGTAGTCCTCCATTTTCATGTTATCTTTATAATCCTGCCCCCATTACTAATTTATAGCTTTCTGCCTATGCACAGTGTACGCAAGAATGTGCCAATCAGTGGTGTGGTGGGGTTACACAGAAGTTAGCAATTAGAAATCTGGTAGACATGAAGCAGTTAAAACAGTGATTTTATCAAAATGGCAGCAAGCAGCCATACATCACAGGAATCAGGGTCCTCTGTCCCTGCATCATGTTGTGCTCAGATGGGTAACAAATACCTGGGAGACAGATTTGCTTAAAAGTGAATGAGAGTGGACACACTATACACAAACCGTAGAGCTCTTGGCCATCTTGCAGGCCAATTTTTTTCATGGCTGATACAAGTGTGCTCAAAGTTTACATTCCCCAGCAGAATTTTTGTTTTCTTGGTCTTTTTTCAAAGAATATGAATGATAGCATCAAAAGTTTTTCTACACTCATGGTTAGTGCTTGAGTGAAGCCATTTATCGTGAAACTACTGTGTTTTCTCTTTTTAAATAATTACGACAATGCAAAACATTCAAATGACCCTGATCAAAAGTTCACATACCCTGGTGATTTTGGCCTGATAACATGCACAGAAGTTGACACAAATGGGTTTGAATGGCTACTAAAGGTAACATCCTCACCTGTGACCTGTTTGCTTGTAATCAGTGTGTGCATAAAAGCTGAGTGAGTTTCTGGGATCCAGACAGACTCTGGCATCTTTCATTCAGCCTCTGACGTTTCTGGATTGTGAGTCATGGGGAAAACAAAAGTCAAAACAGCACAGAGACAAGCCTCAAATATTTTGGAACAAGGTAATTTGGAGTCATGAGACCAAAATTGAACTTTTTGGTCACAACCATAAACGTTACATTTGGAGAGATGTCAACAAGGCCTTTGATGAAAGGAACACCATTCCTACTGTGAAGCAAGGAAGTGGATTGCTGATGTTTTGTGGATGTGTGAACTGCAAAGGCACAGGAAGCTTGGTCTAAGTTGAAGGAAAGATGAATGCAGCACGTTATCAGCAAATACTGGAGGCAAATTTGCACTCAGCAGCCCGGAAGCTGCACAAGGGACGTACTTGGACATTCCAACATGATAATGATCCTAAACACAAGGCCAAGTTGACCTGTCATTGGCTACAGCAGAACAAAGTGAAAGTTCTGGAGTGGACATCTCAGTCTCCTGACCTCAATATCTCTGGGGAGATCATAAGCATGCAGTTCATGCTAGACAGCCTAGGAATTTACAGGAACTGGAGGCTTTTTGCCAAGAACAGTGGGCAGCTTTGCCATCTGAGAAAATAAACTCCAAAACTACCACAAACAACTTCAAGCTGTCATTGATGTTAGAGGGGGCAATACACAGTATTAAGAAATGGATTATGTGAACTTTTCATCAGGGTCATTTGGATGTTTTGGGTTGTCATTATGATTTAAAAAGAGAAAACACAGTAGTTTGACAATAAATGGCTTCACCCAACCACTAACCATGAGTGGGGAAAAAGTTTGTGTGTAATCATTCATATTCTCTGAAAAAGGCAAAGGATGCAAATATTCTGCCATGGTATGTAAACTTTTGAACACAACTGTACATCTATACATGAATAGAAAATATATTTAATGGTGAGAATATAGAGAAAAGCAAATCTTTTGAAATTTCAAATAGCCAGCTAATTCAATTTTTCGATAAAAAATGTAAATTATTGTGGCAAATCACAAATATGTTTTGATTGCCATTAGAAAGATGTGTATGCCAATGAGTTTGCCTAGGATTGCATCTAACTTATTTCAGGCTCTATAATGCTAACAGATATTTAGTAATATTAAAGTAACCTCAACAAGTATGATTATGGGTAAATGGGTGATAACTGTTCTTCACTGCTTTGTTATAATGTTTATTCAGTGTTTTGTGGCTTTCTCTATCAATAACTTTATTACTAAGCTGTACCTTGTGCCGTCCTCTCACTATCCAGATTCACCCCAAAACACAATGACAGGATAAAATGTGGGTATTTGTGAGCTCAATCCATTAGATTATAACTTCTTTCAAATGAGTGACAAATTATTATTCATAAACTTTAATGTATTAAGTTTACAGTATATGTGATTGATCAAAACACTTATTCTAAAATAGGCAATTCTTGGCACATAGGAATGTGATTTAGACCGTGCCCTTCCCTCAGGTTTGTTAATCAACCATTGCGGAAGGAATTAATCAGGACTGGTTTTTTATAGCAACAAAAAATAGACAAATAGAAAACTAGGGCCGTACACCTTTAGCATTAAATTAATGAACAGGTGCACAAATATGCTATAAGGCCAATATGTGTCCGCACACTGTGCTAATGAATACACAAACTCCAATATTGCTTATAAGGTTAGGCACATTTTTAACATTTACAGCAATGTGGAAGTTCATGTATTCATTAATTACAATGTGCTGACGCATCGTGTATGTGTTGTTATTTTATAGTAAGTCTTGGACCTACATATCTTTGGAGGAAGGTTGGCTACATGTATTAAGGAGTGAACATCTCTTGATATATTTGGTGCATGATTTGGCTGTCCATGGACCAAAAAATAAAGTCTGCATCAACAGCCATGAGTTAGCACAGATTTCAGTGATAACTAATACCAGTTTCCTGGCATACATAATAATATATCTTTTACAATGTGATAGGACATGCCACTTTTTCCTAAGCTCATAACACTGATAAATGTGTTGTGGCCATTGCAAAAATGTCACAAAATTTCTTGAAAATACCAGGATAGGATAAGATAGGAGTTGATAAATTCATCCCAACATTTGTTATTTTTTTTCTTATTTCTTTACTTGTATGTAATAGAAAGGCAGAATGAGTTGTAACCTATGTACATATGTACAAAATGAATGGATATTATGGTTAAATATATTTTTTTATATAATTTTTTATATATATATATCGTATACACTCGAGTATAAGCCAACCCGAGTAAAAGCCGAGGCACCTAATTTTGCCACAGAATATTGGGTAATCTTATTGACTTGAGTAAAAGCTGAGTATGCATTGTCCCCTCATCTCCATCCTGGTATGCACGGCTCCCCGTCCCTGTCATTGTATGCATGGCTCCCCCGTCCCTGTTGTTGTATGCATGGCTCCCCGTCCCTGTCATTGTATGCATGGCTCCCCATTCCTGTTGTTGTATTAATGGCTCCTTAGTCCCTGTCATTGTATGCATGGCTCCCCGTCCCTGTTGTTGTATGCATGGATCCCCATCTCTGTCATTGTATGCATGGCTCCCCGGTCCCTGTCCTTGTATGCATGGCTCCCCTATGCTTGCATACATGTTTCATATTTAAAAAAAAACAAACATCTACTCACCTTCCTATGCGCCATGATGCATCTCATTCCAGCGCCAGCAGCTCTGTCTTCCGGTTGAGCGATCACGTGGCCCCGTTCATCAAGATAATGAATATGCACTCCACGCCTATGGGAGTGGAGAGACGTACATATGCGTTACCATAATGAGCGAGGCCATGTGATCGCTTGGCACAGAAAGAGCTGCTGGCGCCGAAATGAAGGAGATGCAGTGCCAGTTAGGGCTCACAGGTAGATGAGTAGAATGTGCCCTGGAAGCCGGCGACTGCGGCTGGCTCTGTGTGCTATTACAGCAGAGGCATAGGCTTTAGCCACAGCCCCCATCTCCTGCCTCTGTCACCCGCCACTCTGCAGCTCCCCCTCCCCCACAGGTTTCTGGGACAATTGACTCCTGTATAAGCCAAGGGGACATTTTCAGCACAAAAAAATGTGCTGAATAACTCAGCTTATACAAGAGTATAATAAAATAATTATTTAACATATATATATATATGTTATCGTTTTTAATATTGACTGTATACAGATATATTAAAATCAGTATAGAATTTAAGAGAGTGTTCACCACTAGGGCAACTCATTCTCATTCCCCATGTTTGGCCTTGGTAAAAAACAAGATTATTCTCACCTGCCGTGCCGTCATCATTCTAGCGGTTTTGGCACAGGCTCACCCGACGCTCAGGTTTTATGACATGTAAGCCTGGCGCCCAATCACCCCTGGCATCATATCCCCCTTTAAACAAGTGCATGATCAAGAGGGAGTGGGAGCTGATGTATCATTTTCTCTTGATTACTAATAAGTATGAAGGCAGCCGCAGTGATGCCAGCAGTGATTGGGTGCCAGGCTCATGTGTCATAACAACCACACATGAGCCCTGGGAAAGTGAGTGCAGACACTAATGGAATGGCCCCAGCATGAGAGATGAGTACAAGCCTTTTTTATTTAATCGAGGCCAAACATGGAGAATGAGAAGGGGTTGTCCTAGTAGAAGACAACCCCTTTAATGCTGAATAGATATTGTAAAATATTTGAAAGTTTGTTAATAGTGATTATACAAATATTAACAATTAATTGCTAAGTCGGTAAATCCAGTAAAGGGGGTTTCTTGCTTTACCCCAGTGCAGTTTATTTTTTTCTAAAAAAAGAATCTGGGTTTTACTCAATCTCCACGGGTTCAGTGTTAAGTCTCCAGTTGTTTGTTATTGTCTACAATGCTGATATGAAGGAGATAATGGTATGCACTCTGATCTAAGGCAATGTGAGGTGCTGGTAAGACAGACCAGAAAGTCCAAAGAGTCACGTTACAAAAAATTACCGCACACTCTGATTGGATATAATGCAAAAAAGTGTTCAACACGTTTATTAAAGAAGAAGAATTGCCATGAAGTGAAACAGAAACACAATGAATTCAGATTGGACCAAACCCAACGTTTCGACCCACAAGGGTCTTATTCATGGGGTTACTATGGAGACAAAGAAACAGTATAAGTAACTGGTCATAGCAAAATATCATTTAAAACAAATACATAATAGAAAATAAGAAGAGAATGTATACAACCACCAAAACTTAGATATTTACATATATGACAGACATAATAAATTAATAAGGCTAAATATGTACAAAAAGTAATAGCCGAGGTTACTTAGGAGAGTATCTCTAGATAACAAGGAAAACGAGTATAGAGGGTGATGTGGGGAGCGAAGGATTACCTTGGTTTCCAAAGATGCATATATAGACAAGAGAGCAGGTAGGCAATTTTTTCAGTACAAACCCTGTTACTGTGATAAACAGAGTATAGTTAGAGTTAAACAAAAACAGTCTAGGGGTCCTGAATGCTGATAACTGATCTGAGAGAAGGTTGGTGTGGAGGTATAGTTAAATTGGTAAGGTAAGGAGGTGAGGGTCATTATGTAGGAGGTGTATATTGGGTACAGAACGTTATGATTGACCAGGAAAAAATGATATAGTAACAATACCTATGATGTCACAGGGAGGCGCATCTGTGCATGCGTGTAGATGGAGACAAGTAGCGAATCAATGAAGAGCCAGGGGTAGCATTCTAGTGCATAGGCTTTGCCTAAGAGCAGAGTAGTAATGTAAGATAGCATAGGTAAGGTTGAACTAACGGTCGCATGGTGAAGGTGAATAAGGTACCTGTTGAGGCTTGGAGCTGTAGTACTCCCGTATAGAGTTCAGTGTAGTTTATATAGAAATGGGAGAGTCCGGAATAGATGTGCTGGACCTAAGAGCAATGGAATAGGGGAAATCAGAGTCCGTGGTTGGGCTATTGTATGTAGTCTAAGTGGCAACAAAATACCTGAATAGTCTTTGTGCCAGATTGCACTTATGCCCAGTGTGGTGAAATGAACTAGGATGTAGAATGACCTGGCTCCCGGTATGCTGTAAAAGAAATGCAGCTGTAATGGATAGAAGATAGGGAGGCTATGGTGGCACAGCGCCTGGTGGTGGGGACATACCTGATGAGTCCGGTGTGCTGGAGTGTAAGAGCGGCAATCCCGTGCCTAGCTCAAGGTGGTGTGCAGTGTGGGGACTCATAGCCGGTGTTAAATAGTGTCAGCGGTACCGCCGGACCGGAAGTGTGGTCCCGATACCGGAAGTGGCGTCACGCGCATGCGCAGTGACCGCTGACTGTGGCGCTGATGTGTGGGCAAAGTCTGCCAGGAGAATGATTGCTGGGGAGGGGAGCTAAACCCGGAATAGAGCGTATCTGCAATAGTGTGTGCCTGATAATAGCAAGTGGCTATTATAGCAGATAGACAAGGAATGAATGGGAGCATAGAATTGTAATGAGTCCAGAAGTGGTAAAAGCAATGTATATGTATGTGTGCGTGTGTGGCTATCATAAATTAACCCAATATGGAGAGGGACGTAGTGATATAATGGATAGAGGGAGGAGGCAGTATATAATATGAGGGAAAGGATATGTAAATACGCATATATAGTGTGGTGCAAATGGGAATACCCGGAGCCTAGTAAAGGAAGGTAGGAAGTTGAAGCAAATGGTACAAAATGGGGCAACTAGGCTGTTGCTGACGAGTGGTGATAAAAAGTAACCCTGTTGTATTAATGTATGGGTCGAGAAAGGAGGTATGGAGTTATGTTGCAGGAGACTCACCTAGAGGGAGGTAGACTCAACGTGTCTGTAAGAAAAATATGGATTAGTAGGACATAATAGCAGGTTAAAGGAGGCATTATAACAGCCAGTCTATCTCTCTGTTTAATCCCTTTGGGGTCAATGTTTCCAATTTGTGGATCCAGAAAGTTTCTCTAAGTTTAAGTGATCTGATGTGGTCGCCACTTCTTCTGGGTCTGGGTACCTGTTCAATAATCTGGTACTTTAATTGAGCTATCGTGTGTCTGGCTTTAACAAAGTGGTCTGGGATGGGGAGCCAAATTTTTCCACAACGGATGGTAGACTTATGGCTAGCTATTCTGTCTTTGATGTGTTGAGTAGTCTCTCCAACATAGAGCAGGCCGCAGGGACATTTTATAACGTATATTACGAAATTTGAATCGCAAGTATAGTAGTAACCCTGTATAGGGTAGGACTTTCCTGTTCTGGGGTGCGTGATATTCTCGGATTTGATGATATTGGAGCACGAAGCACAATTAAGGCAAGGGAAAGTCCCGTGGCGGCGTGTGGAGAGTACCCTTTGGCTGGTAGTAGGACGTGCACTACCAATGTCAGCCCGAACCAGTCGGTCTCTGACGTTGGGTGCCCGTCTGTTACACATTAGGGCTGGATGGGAAAAGCTGTCTATATTGGGATAGGCTCTTGCTAGAAGAGGCCAGTGTTTTTTGATGACTGCTTCAACCTTAGGCATGAAAGGGTGAAAAGTATGAACGAAAGGTACTCTGTCAATGTTGGATTCTCTCAGGGGCGGAGTTTGGGGATTTAACGTCCGTGTTATCTCCTGATCCAGTAGATGTTGTGGGTAGTTTCGTTCTCTAAATTTGTTTGACATGGTTTCAAGACGTAAGGGGAGAATTTCAGGGTCAGAGACAATTTTGGACACCCTAGTAAATTGGGAACGGGGAAGGCTATTGCGTGTTGCCTTGGGGTGGCTGCTGGAGTAGTGAAGGAGGCTATTGCAATCTGTAGGTTTGGAGTATAGATCAGTTGACAGGTGGCCCTGGTCATCCTTGCATACAAGGGTGTCCAAGAAAGAGATCTGTTTAGGGTCATGATGCATTGTAAATTGTAGTTCAGGGTAGATGCTATTAAGAGTCTGGTGGAATGCCGATAATGCTTCCGTGGGCCCTGTCCAGACGAAAAATATGTCGTCTATATAGCGGTGGTAGCTCTGTATGTAATGTATGAATCGGTCGTCAGTGTAGACGAAGTCCAATTCAAATGTATTCATGTACGCATTAGCGTAAGCGGGCGCCATGTTGGATCCCATGGCGGTCCCTTGTTGTTGAATGTAGTAAGTATCTTCATATAGAAAGAAGTTTTCATATAGGACCAGCCTTAGTAGGTCAAGACAGAATTGTGTGGATTTAGTAGAGAGAGTGGATGTCTCAAGTAATGACTTAGTCGCTGCAAACCCTTTTCATGGGAAATCGAGGTGTAGAGACTATTGACATCCATGGTGACCAGGAGGCTATCAGGTGGTATGGTATTGAGTTGTTGAATGACATGGAGAAAATGTCCGGTGTCAAGGAGAAAGGACCTGGTAGTCTTCACCAGAGGTGTGAGAATCTTCTCCAAGAAGACCGAAAGTGGTGAGAGTATAGAATTGGTAGAGGCCACAATAGGGCGGCCCGGGGGATTGATTAGTGATTTGTGGATCTTAGGGAGTATGTAGAATACTGGGGTTACTGGATGAGGGTTTGAAAGAAATTTGGCTGTCTGTTGATCAATGGTGCCATTGTCCACATAAATATTGAGTAAGGACTGAATTTTCCTACGGATATCAAAGGTGGGGTCCCTAGGGATGGTCCTGTATGTGTCGATATCTGCTAATTGGCGTAGTATTTCGTTAGAGTATAGGGAGCGGTCCATGACGACCGTGGCCCCACCCTTGTCTGCTGGCTTAATCACTATGGTTTTATTGTTGTGTAGAGACGTGAGTGCTTGTTTCTCAGACAGCGTGAGATTTGTGCGTGTTGGAAAAAGGCCTAGCCGGTGTTGGTGTGATAAATCCTTAATCTCTCTATCCACAAAAGAAATAAAGGTTTCAGTTGCGTGAAACGATTGTGGTGGGTTGAAGGAACTGGGGTTCCTCAATCCCAAGGATGAAAGGGGGATCTCCGCAACAGAGACGTCCCTCTGTGGAGACACTCTGTTCTCGGAGTTCCCCGCCAGAGTCCCGAAATGAGTCTTAAGTCTCACCAGCCGGTAAAAGCGTTGCAGGTCCCTCTCCAGCTGGAAACTATCCCAGTTGGGAGTGGGACAGAAGGAGAGTCCTTTCTGGAGTAGGTTCAATTCCGCAGGGGAGAGCGTATAACCCGAAATGTTGATGACTAGATTAGGTATCTTACCTGTGAACGGGTTGTCATTCTTTCTTGATCTTCTTGTCGGTCGGTACGCTGATGACCTCCCCTGCGGCCAGTTACTTATACTGTTTCTTTGTCTCCATAGTAACCCCATGAATAAGACCCTTGTGGGTCGAAACGTTGGGTTTGGTCCAATCTGAATTCATTGTGTTTCTGTTTCACTTCATGGCAATTCTTCTTTAATAAACGTGTTGAACACTTTTTTGCATTATATCCAATCAGAGTGTGCGGTAATTTTTTTTACAATGCTGATATCACATCAGCAGCACTGCAGCCAATCAGTGTGCTCAGCTGCTCTGAGCGTCTCCAACCCTGTGGTCGCGTAAAGCCATTGAGGTGACTGATTGACTGCAGTGCTGTTGACATCACCACTGTAAACAGTTACAGAGTCTGAAAGCAGCAGAGGAGACTCAGCACTGAACTCTGGGAGAATAATCAAAGCACTGTGCTAAGAAATATGTTTTTAAAAATCAGAAAATACCAGAATATGTAACTTATAGAATGTATGCTGCTTATATTTATTGTTTACTATTACCATCAATAAAAAAAATGTTTTCTTTAACTTACAGCCTTCAGTTCCTTGCTTTTGATACAGAGGCATCACATGACATACTGAGAGTTTGGGATGGTCCTCTCGACAATGAAATGCTCCTGAAGGAAATTAGTGGCTCTCTTATTCCTGATGGAATTCACAGCACTCTTAATATTGTTACCATCCAATTCGACACTGATTTTTACATCAGTAAATCGGGATTTGCAATCCAGTTTTCAAGTAAGTTATTCTTATTCTCATATTGGCCTTAAAGTCCCGTTAAAGGCCTACACTGAACCTAACATGCATATGGCAACATTTACAAAGTGATATTCAGTGCTCATAGAGAAATCCTTCAGTTTTTCTGGACTACTAAGTTAGAGAATGCTTTAGTACATACGTATAGGAGCTACAATGAGCAACCATGGGAGCCAATCATTACTCAAAAGTAGAGCAAAAGTTACATATCATTGTGGATGAAAAATGCAGAGTGGAAGAGACAGTTTAAAGTTGAAGACATGAAGGTCTAGCAAAGTTTACATTGACTCGCAAAACACATCACTGGGATATCATGGCACAAAAAAGTTACAAAAACTATATATGATTGTACAGCGTTAACCGTTTTTTAGAAACAAAATTTGAGAGGCCACAGGTTTCAGCCACTAAGGGCATAAAAAAGTGTATTTTCCTCGATCAATGGCTTGTGCAATGTTAAGTGTTATTACTCTACTTGATTGAGTTCACCTTCAGTGACAAGTTAACAAGATGGTGCATTTTTCTGTCTTTGGTTGCCAAAGTTTTATATTTTGCAATTAAAGAAGCACTCCTCCTATTAAAGCTTTTATCCTCTTAATATGTTGCAGTCATCATATTATATAGCACTGTGTACTTACAATTGCTCATTATGACTTTCTACCAGCTAATACTTCTCTTTCCTCTATTCTCTTTTCTCGACTCTGTGTAGGAATAGGAAGTCTCTTTTCCCTGCATGAGTCATCTTCAACTTTGGACTTAGGTGCTCCCTCCTCCCCTCTGCCAGGGACCTTTGCTGTGACAAATTATGCAGGGGAAGTGACCTCCTGTTTCTACATAGAGCTAAGAAACATGCACTTAGACTGTTTTGATCACATGATGTCACACACTGGATGAAAACGACAAGAATTAACTGGGTAGAAAGGCAAAATGAGCAACTGTAAGAACACACTGCTATATAATATGATGATTGCAATATATCAAAAGGACATCATTTTTTATGGGAGGAGGAGTGCTTCCTTAAATACAGGAATGTGGATAATGAGTCAATGTGGATGGTGGAGAATAATAAATAGATTACAAAGTTGATCTGTGACTAGATTTCTCAATATACATTACGATTTTTGCTACCTCATCTGAGAGCAGGATGATGTAGAGGCAGAGCCCCAGATTCCAACAATTCTACATTTACTAGGCTGCTTCCAATTTTTTTTTAATCAAATCGCTGTTTAACCTGTGGCAGATCTAGCAGTTCTCTGAATGCTGAGCTCCTTTCCACATCACTAATTGACAGGTTTTTGTGTACAATGTGCATAGGCAGATAGCTGCCAATCATTGGTGGGGGCAGGATTATACAAAGCTCATTAATAAGGAGGACTACATGACATCAGGTTTAATAGTTCTTTAGTAATAATCTACTCTTGATAAAACAGTGATTTTGTCAAAACTATGGTAAGCAGCCCAGTAAGTGACCTATATATGGAATTAGGATCTCTGTCCTTACATTATACTGCTCTCAGATTAGGTGGCAAAAACCTGTTGATATATATAAATGGATTTCTTTGACATGATGAGGCTGATATACTTTGCTAAAGAGCGAGAGCGCTCTTGAGTCCAAGAATATACAGTCTTTATGTACTCAACCTGACTGATACCTGCGGCTTGAAGCACTGTGAAATCGCAGCAACAGCAGGAAGGAGGATCATTGAGGAGCTGTCAATCAGTGGATGGATAGGAAAGTGAATATTAACTATCTAATATTTTAACAATCTCATATAGCTAGAATTTTAACTATAGATAGAATTTTAACAATCTAAGAACCATTAAGGCACTGACATTTTAATGTTAGTATTAGTAAGTTCATCTGGTCAGAGATCTTTTCAATATAGTTTTCATTGTGAAATCTGGCTACAGATCAGCTTTAAATATATTTTTTTATTTTAATTTGTAGCCAAAATTATTTATAAAAACAGATGGGAAAAGATGCAACTCTTTTTGGTATAGATGTATTTTATAATGTATTGTAATACAGTATTTTGTTTAGAAATGTTTTGATGTTTTCGCCCTTCAAGTTCACAGATCTTCGGTCACAGAAAGACAAGCCTTTATGTGTTCCTTTATGATAGTATCATCACAGATTTATAACCCCTATTATTGGATCAAACAGTCACCTTTCATGTTATGAAGGACAGAAGTTTTGATTAATTCTACTAAAACCAAAAATACCCACATAACCTAACTTTACTAGCTAAATATACTGTTCTTGTGTGGAAAAACAAGTAACAAGGAATTACCAAAGGTGAGAAAACCTCCTGAAACTTGATTTGGGCAGATTTGCTCAAAATAAGAGAGGACTAGAGATAAGTGAAAACATTCACAGGACCCTGGTCCATACATAGGTCACATTAGCATTTCATATCTGCACATGAAAGCCCGGTAAATCACCTCCTACCTGCCAGCATCCAAGGCTCCTCTTATCATTAGCCGGCCTAGCATGACGCAACGACGTTGACTAATCAGAAGAGGAGCTGTAGATACCAGCAGGTAGAAGGTGATTCACAAGGCTATCATCTGTTGGTCACAGACTACTAATGTGGCTTCTGGACTAGGATCTTGCATATTGATTTGTTCATCTCTAGGGGGAGAAATTCGATTTGCATAAAATACATTTTGTGTTAATCGAATCTGCCATGAAGGGTTCAAAAATATAGATTTTTCGACTTTTCCAGAACAATGTCATTATCCATATAAAATATAACACAGATACTACTAACTGATGGCTATGACTTTTGATCTACATGAATGTTAGATCACCTCAACTTAACTCCCATCGCTATCATCCAAGTTTTAAGGAGTGGTTTTCCCTTCCCCCTCTCTTAACTATTACAACACAGTTGAGTTTATATTGATGTATAATTGTTCTGTACAACTAATCTCAATAAGTCAAGGATATTGTATTTCTTCTTTTTAGTTTGATATATTTCCCCCTGCGAGGGGATCCTTGTACTTCACATTCTATGTCACTCATGTTATTTAGATGCAATAAAACTGTTGAAACTAAAAACATAGATTTTTAAACCAAATTCTCCTTACCCTCATCCCATACTGGTCCCACAATTACCATCCTCCCAGTCATTAATGACTCCTTTTTCGCATTCTACTTCTCTTTTTCCATTTTCTGTCCCGCATTACTGCTCCAGATTAGGCCACACGCTGTAACATGGGGTGCGCCACCTATTAATGATGCACATTACACCACACATCCTTACGAGGGATGCCATGCATGTAATTAAAGTGTGTTGTGCACTACAAGACTGCATTAGGCTTAGTAACAGGTGGCAGCACACAATGTAAGTCTCATTGGTTGAAGTAGAGCAAAGAAGAACTGAATTCAAGAATTTTTAAATATTGTAAACAAATTAAATTTTGTTACAATTTGTTCATCTCTAGAAATTAGGTAATTTCCTCATGTTAATTTTATCTATAAGGGCTCAGACCTAAAAAAAAGGGTTGTCTGGTCTTGTCTGTAGGGTTGCCTGGTCTGCTCCCTCTGACTACCTACTTGCAAATCCTCACATTGCGTGCACTGCATACTGTTAGTATTCTCTAGTACCAGCACTGGTAGAGGGAGGTCATGCGATGACAAGTATGACATATGCGTGCTCCCAGCCACATTCTGACTAGATTGTTTCTGTCCTTGCTCAATACACTTGCATAGATTGAGGCCATGCTAATCTAGTCGGAATGTGGCTGAGAGTATTCATATGACACTTAACCTCCCACTCCCGGTGCCAGCACTGCAGACTTGTAGCTTTAGACTTGACAACCCCTTTAATTTTCATTTTAATTGACATGTTTTATTCAAATGTATTGCTTCTTTAAATTGTCTGGTGCTTACAAATATCAGTCCAGGACTAATGGTGATAAAATGAAGAATACCTTTTACTTTTCCAACAAACACATATTACAAATCCCTTCTTACCTTTTCTCTTCACTCAGCATACCCAAAGAAGAGTAGCACAAGTTGACCATTGTGAGGGTTTTTCTAGCATGTCGACCAAATCTCTTAAAATTATATAGCAAGAAACTGGAGTCTTTAACACAATTTGCAGAAAAGTAAAAATGGACACATTTCCACTCAATAAGGAACAATTGGAAATTGTCACAATTTTTTGGAATGTTTAAATTTTAATGTATCATTTTTTTCCGAAAATTATATTATTTTTATTTCACGAGTAATTTTTTAAATTTCTGCTCATTGGTTTCATAATTCTAATAAGTTTAATGATGAGTTTGACATATTAGATTGAAAATAGATAATTATCCCTTTGATGTATAAATCCAATGCAAAAGTAACAGTCGCTAATGTTTATCTCATCGATTCTAAGTCAAATCAGGAAGTTCATATTTTTCTAATTAGATAATATAGTTTAAAATGTTATAAGATTTCTACAGGTTTTTTTTATTTTAAAAAATAAATAAGGCAATTAACAAAGTTATGTGCTTTCTTTATTACATTTTACCCAGTGCCCTCAGGGAAGGTGTAAATGTATATTACATTTTCAGAGGATTGATGATGTGTTATAGGACAGCCTGTGCCAACATTAATGCATGTAACTTTTCTCTATATTTATAATTTTTTTAACATATAATTACATAATTCTGTTGCCAATTCTAAATGTATCCACAAAATATATGATAGGTAACATTTCTTGTTAGTGTTGGCTTCGGACTATTGTTAACAACATTCATTTTTATTTGGACAGCTTATCCAAAAATCATAGACAAGCAACTTTTTATAAATAATAAAAAAGCATTAAGAAAATAACCCTAAATTAGCACCATATAACCATATTGTATTGTTTTTTTGACCAATATGGTGAACTGATTTATTGCTCAAACTGAAAAATAATTAGCTTTGCTCTAAAACACTTTGGGGAGAGTTGTAAAAAAGTGCACAAAAGAAGAGTTGAGTGGATGCTTAATGGCAACGAATCATGCTGCATATATTTTAAAGCATTTTCAGAATACTTCTACATGGGGTTGGAAAAATCTGAAGGGATGTTGATTCAACTATTCTGTTTTTCAGTATTTACCAGCTTTAATAACTCTCCCCATTGTTCCTTAACTCATTACTCACGGCTATCCAAGGACACAGACTCAACTGGTAGTGAATGCTTAAAATAATAATTAATAATAATAATAATAACAATAATTTGTATTTCTATAGCGACAATATATTCCACAGCACTTTAGATTTTAGATGGGATTTTAACAGACAATAAAGACTTTACAGAATAACACATGACTCAGATACCAAAAGGAGTGAGATCCCTGCTCACAAACTTACTCAATGAGAAAATGGGGGAGATATGAAAGGTGACTGGTAAAAAGTGCTGGTATTGTATGACCAGCCATCAATATAATAAATAGGGTAATCATATAATGCTGCATGAACCGGTCACCAGCCAGTATATGTACAAGTATAGATACAAAGTGCTATTAGGTGCATGGAGGGTGTGGGAATACATCATACAAGGGTTCTGAAGAAAATGTTGAATGGGCAAAAATGGGGATAGTTACATAAGTGTGGTGAGGTGATAGGCCAGTCTAAACAAATGCATTTTTAAGCCAAACTCTGGGTATTGGGAATGAATCAAATTGTCCTAGGTAGACCATTCCAAAGAATTGGCACAGCATGCAAGAAGTTTTGGAGACGGGAATAGGAGGTTCAGATTATTGAGGATGTTAGTCTTAGGTCATTAGTGGAACAGAGGGCACTTGTTGAGTGGCAGACTGAGACGAGGGAAGAGCTGTAAGATGGTGCTGAACCGTGGAGCACTTTGTGGGTGAGAGTAATAGGGATATATTGAACTCTGTAGCGAATCTTCAACCAGTGCACTGGCTGGCACATGGTAGAGGCATCGGTATAGCGGTTGGAAAGGAAAATTATTCTGGCTGCTGCATTCAGGACGTACTGTACATTTAGATCAGAAGTGATCATTTCCAAGAGGTAGTGCTCTTTTATAGAGGTTTCATAGTATTCACAAAGTAAGGATGAAATGTCTTTATATATTACCAGAATTTAGTATAATGCTGCAATTGTATATGAAAGATAAAAAGTAGCAGAAAAAATATTGTTCACCATGTAAATAAGCCTGCAACTACTGAGCAGGCAACTGGAAAGCACATTGTAAGTGTGAATGTTCAGCCCAGTTTGTAAAAAAATAGGGATGAGAACTAGATATAATAATCTTAAGTGAAAATTGACTGTAAATATTTTCCTTAACTAGTAAAACAATTTAAATATTTCTAATGAAATCCATGCAGCCAAGAACAACCATATCAGACAACTTAGACAGCTTAGACGAGACACAACAATAATATTGGCACTATCTGCCTTCATTCTTGTTTTCCATGTAGAAAATTAAGAACTGAATAGTATTATGATCATGTTTTAGTTATCCTAAAGACTGCAGGTAATAGCATTTAATAAATACATTTCTTTCATAAGGATTATGGCATGGTACATTTTATATTTGGAATCCAATTCAAAACCATGGGAAATCTTCTTCAGCAGTAGCCTAAACTTAGCATAACCCCTTTCTGACTTAGTGCATAATAATGCATCCCTGCGCCCTGGGCC
Source organism: Ranitomeya variabilis (assembly GCF_051348905.1). NCBI lineage: Eukaryota > Metazoa > Chordata > Amphibia > Anura > Dendrobatidae > Ranitomeya > Ranitomeya variabilis. The sequence continues at coordinate 527,977,718 of NC_135237.1, read as the reverse complement.
TTATTGACCTGGGACAAATTATTACGTGTACGCAATTGTGCGTGCACACAGACTGTGCATGCGATCGCCGCTGGGGGTCAACTGATTCTGACAGCTGAGACCTGGTGTAGCAGACCAGAATATACCCTGTCCCAGACTATGCCTGGGGTTAAAGTGGCCTAGGCCAGAGTATACTCCGGGTATATTCTGGCCCAGACCAAAATATACCAGGGGTATATTCTAGCCTAGGCTTAACTATACCCCTCCAAGCCTGAATATTGATGTGTTTTTCCTGCTCACCCACCCAAATCACATAATAGTTGTCTTGTGAATTGGGACCTTTAGGACAGGGACACTTGGTGACTTTGTAGGCTATTGTTCATGCAACTTTTTATCCCTGGCCTTAGACTAGCAAGTCATTGCTACAATATAATCGTTTAAAGATAAACACTGATAAAAATATTAAAATGATCATTGTTGCATGCGACTTTTTATCCCATAGAGAGCAGAGAGAAACATACATAGCAAGTTACAATACAGCATAACATTAACTATGCAATGATGGAACAGCGCCATCTACTGTCAACGTACTGCAACTCCTCCAACACATACTGTAAGTGTAGCCCTACTTTCTGCCTTTGTAGTCATTCTGTAGAACAACTACAGCAGGAAAAACACAGTCTGGCTCAAACTATTTTACACTCCCGGGGGGTATATTCTGGCCTGAAGGGGTATAATGTGGCCTAGGCCTGAATATACCCTGGGGTATAATTTGGCCTAGGCCAGAATATACTTGTGGTATACTCTGGCCTAGGCCACTTTAACCCTGGACATATTCTGGCCAAGGCTATTTTATACCCCCATGGGAATATATTCTGGCCTGGAGAGGTATAATGTGGCCTAGGTCAGAATATACTCTGGGGTACACTTTGGCCTAGGCCAGAATATACCTGGGGTATACTGTGTCCTAGGCCACTTTAACCCCGGGCATAGTATGGGATGTGGGTATATTCTGGCCTATTACAGCGGCACTAAGTGCCAGGAGCTGTCCTGCACCACTCCCGGCACTTTAACAACCTAAGTTCTGTGATTGAACTAGATCATAGCATTCCGGGAGCCTGCAAAAGAATGACAGCTGCTGCATCCCCATGCTATACAAGCGATCAGCCTGCAAAAAATAATAGTCCCATAGTGGGACAAAGGAAAAAGGTAAAAAAAAAAGTAATAAAAAAAATAATAATTGTAAAAATATATATATTAAATAATAATAATAATAATAATAATAATTATAAAAATCAAGAGATATTGCATCCATAAATAAATATTTGTATGAAAAAATATATAAACAATAAAAGTACACATATTTGGTATCGCTACATCTGGAACGACTCGACCTATAACATTTTTCCATTAGTTAACCCCTGTAGTGAACACCATAAAAAAAGTCAAAAAAACAATGCTTTATCATCACACCTCCAAACAAAAAGTGGAATAAAACACGGTCAAAAAGACATAAATAGTAGACATCGTGCCGCTGAAAATGTCATCTTGTCCCGCTAAAAACAAGCTTACATACAGTTCTATCAATGGAAAAATAAAAAAGTTATAGCTCTCAGAATAAAGTGATCCAAAAATAATTATTTTTTCTATGAAATAGTTTTTAGCGCGTAAAAGAGCCAAAACATAAAAAAACTATATAAATGTGATATCGTTGTAATCATACTGACCCGATGAATTAAAATGCTAATTGTAGTGGGATTAGGTTAATTGAAAGTATCTTCTCCAGGAACTCCATATGTTTTCAAGTGAGTTATGAGTATATTCATGCTATCTGGTTAGTTCTGATCTTTATCTTTAGTGGACCTTGTCAATCAACTGAGCAACACTCAGAGGTTTTGTTTGGCACCAGTGTAAATGATCTAGGCTTTTCACAGCATCAATTAGATGTAATCAAATATGTTTTAAGGTTAGAAAGAGGGGAGGAATCCTGAGAGATCCATCAACTAGTGTCAGCTTAATTAAACCTTGTGTATTGCGGATTCGGTTTCTTCCTAAAATAGGCACTTCCACCATTTGTAAGATTGAGATTTGGTTGCTTCCCATACTCCGCAACAACATAGCTCAATTACATAATATTGCACAAAATTTACCACATTTTACATTGCCCTTATTGCAGCAGACAATTAATGGAAAAGGAAAACTGTATTAAAAGGCTTAAACATTGTAAAATATTTTCTACACCAAATGGTACACCAGTTTATAGCTAGGAAGGGGACATTCGGGAGCTTAAACTTGTTCACTTCTCCAGTGGTGGCTCTCTACCCATATAGAGTTATTCTATGACTTTATTGAAAATGTATTTTTAAGAATGTTATTTGAATTGACTGTTTGACCCACAAAGTCACAGAAGGAGAAAACAGGAGCAAAACGTCAGTTTTTTTCTCTCTCTTTAGTATCTTAAGTTGGCGTCACAAATTAAATGGATGTTGGTTGAACAATGCTTCAGCCAATCGTTCAGATGGCAACTATCTCTGAGAATACTCCCTTGGGCGAGCGCTCTTGTGTTCTCTAAAAGAAAGCCGCCAACCGACTTGTCTGTTGACAACTTATCTTAGGAAGAACAATGCGATCGTCAGTCCGAAAAGAGACATGCCTCATCTCTCCCGACCATCAGTCATCCGGTGACCCCTTACACATTAGACCATCGGTCAAACCTGTCAATATCATTGGGTCCGGCCCACATTAGTGTAATGTATATGAGGGCTTTTATTGTCTCCAAAAGCAAAATACAATTTAAACATGAAAAATAATAATACAATGGAAATCGCTTAATGATCTACTGTATAATGTCACAAAATGTTATTTTAAATTTCAGGTTCAGTGGCTACTGCTTGTAGGGATCCTGGAGTTCCAATGAATGGTACTAGAAATGGTGATGGACGAGAACCTGGGGACACTGTCATTTTTCAATGTGATCCTGGATATGAGTTACAAGGGGAAGAAAGAATTACTTGCATACAAGTGGATAACCGCTACTTTTGGCAGCCTAGTCCTCCTTCTTGTATAGGTAATGTGTTGGTGTTTTCTTGTCGACTCACTAGGAACTCTATTTCAATCTATTTTCTCTGCATCAAATTGACTTACTCTTTTAAAATTGTGGAATAGTTATTGCTGTAAAAAAGTATGGTGCTTACAGGATGGACACAGGTTTTATGTACGGACTGCAAAAAATTAGCTCATTTCTAAACTGAATATCTTTAGGTTGAGCAAGGGTAGTAAGAGAGATAAATGGAGGCAGTTGCCTTGAGGCCAGTAGTAACAAGGGCACCAAGAAGTGTTATAAAATCTATTTTATTTGCCCACCACAAAACTAGTTCAGTTCTCTATAAGTATTATGTCATAATAAAAAGAGCACATAACATACAATGCATTATATATTCCACTGAATGTATCAGAGCAGCTGGGAACAGAAGACAAAATTATATGCTTAAATATCTAAAAGCGCCATACGTGATTTACAAAACTATTATTTTTTTCATCATTTTTAGCTCCATGTGGTGGAAATCTAACTGGTTCTGCTGGTTTCATTTTATCTCCAAATTTCCCTCACCCGTATCCACACAGCAGGGACTGCGACTGGACTATTACAGTGAATCCAGACTATGTAATTTCTTTGGCTTTCATCAGGTGAGTTATACTTTATTTACCCTGGTTTACACACTAGAACTTTCAGCAGGAGCAAATTTTCATGGTTCTGAATTTATCATAATTATGAGGGTTGTAAGAGATTAAAAAACAAAGATAGGACGGTTTCCTGAAACCACTAGTGATGAGCGAGTATACTCATTGCTGGGGTTTTCCTTGACATGTCGCTCTCCGCAAGGAGAAGCATTATTCCTTGGATCCGAAAGAACAAGAATGACATAGTTTCTAGTGATGAGCGAATATATTCGTTGCTCGGGTTTTCCCGAGCACGCTCGAGTGACCTCCGAGTATTTGTTAGTGTTCAGAGATTAAGTTTTCATCGCCTCAGCTGAATGATTTACATCTATAAGCCATCTTGATTACATGTGGGGATTCCCTAGCAACCAGGCAACCCCACATGTACTCAGCCTGGCTAATAGCTGTAAATCATTCAGCTGAGGCGATGAAAACTTAATCTCCGAGCACTAACAAATACTCGGAGGTCACCTGAGCGTGCTCGGGAAAACCCGAGCAACGAGTAAATTCGCTTATCACTAGAAACTATGTCATTCTTGTTCTTTTGGATCCAAGGGATAATGTTTCTCCTTGCGGAGAGTGACATGTCAAGCCTGACATGCTGTGGTGAGGAGACTTTTAAACCACAATGCTCCTCTGGGAAATATGCAAATTGTCTCTGCAGAAAGGGGGAGGACTGGAACTCTAGAACTCTTGATTTTGGTTATGTCTTGACTCAATTCTGGTGTAAAACATTTTAAGAAGTAGTAAAATGTTTGAACAATAATGGGTTGTGCAAAAATTTTGTGACATTTGACATACACATGCCAATTTCAGAGAGCGCCACTAAATTTGGCAGAACTGGGTAGGAGGCAGGCCAAGATAAGATATGACTTTGCCTGCACTTCAAATTCATCATTAGTAGTGGCTTTTCTTATGCCAGTCCTCGCCGGGTATTAAGATGCACCAAATGAGCTAAGTAGCAGGCATTTCTTAATGAGTTTAGCACATCTTATTCCTTCATATGGAATTCTATTCTAAAAGAATTGGGGCCAAAGGCAATATAACATTTGGACACCATGATAATTGCACTCTGCTTTGAAATTTATATCTCATTGAAAGAGGTATACAAGATGGCAGGCATTGATAGATTCATTTCTGAAGGTCTAAACCTATGCTTAAAGTGTTTTTTTATGTTAATACATTTTTTAACCCTAGCAGCTTACTCCAGGTAAAAATAATAAAATCGGCTATATTCAACATTTGCTGTTATAACAATGCCTCTACAGCTCTGGCAAAAATTAAGAGACCACCACATCAAATCCCTGCCATGGGCAGCCCAATCTCCAGACCTGAACCCCATTGAAAACCTCTGGAATGTAATCAAGCGGATGATGGATAGTCACAAGCCATCAAACAAAGAAGAACTGCTTACATTTTTGAACCAGAAGCAGTGTGAAAGACTGGTGGAATGCATGCCAAGACGCATGAAAGCTGTGATTAAAAATCATCATTATTACAAAAAATATTAATTTCTGAACTCTTCCTGAGTTAAAACATTAGTATTGTTGTTTCTAAATGATTATGAATTTGTTTTCTTTGCATTATTTGAGGTCTGACAGCACTGGTTTTTGGGTTTTTTTTTTGACCATTTCACCTTTTCAGAAAAAAAATACAAAATGTATTGCTTGGAAATTTGAAAACATGTTGTCAGAAGTTTATAGACTAAAAGAACATTTTACATTTTGATCAAAAATATACCTACAAAGAGAAAAATCAGACAAACTGAACATTTTGCAGTGGCCTCTTAATTTTTGCCAGAGCTGTTTAAAGTGCATGTAAATGCTGCTGTCAATTACTTGGTTGGTGAGCTGATATTTTTTATTGATAGCATTTTTGGGAATATATGATGCTTTGATTGCTTTTCATTAATTTTTTTAAGAAGCTGTGGTGTCAACCTCCCCACGCCCTTAAAATAAACCCCTACAATACTCAAGTTTAGATTTTCTTCCCTCCTTTCTGAGTTTACCATACAGTTTTATTAGTTTTATATATTGATGAATTGTAAATAAATAGATAATAATATGGAAAGGTAAAAAAAATCTAATTTTTAGGTTTTTTTTATATGTTAAGTTTTTTCTTTATTTTTTTTACTTTACTTTTTAGTACCCAGCTTGAACTGGCTTCTCGCAGTGTGATCCAACAGTAAAGATGGATTGTTATGACAATCCATCTACAATCAGGGATCACATTGCGGGGAATAAATTAAAGTTGATCTCTTTAATGATTAACCCCTTCAATCAAGACTTTTGATGTAACTGTACAACATGGTCAGATAGTTGATTCCGACCAATGATGCATAGATACAGTACAGATCAAAAGTTTAGACACACCTTCTCATTTAAAGATTTTTCTGTATTTTCATGACTATGAAAATTGTAAATTCACACTGAAGGCATCAAAACTATGAATTAACACATGTGGAATTATATACTTAACAAAAACGTGTGAAACAACTGAAATTATGTCTTATATTCTAGGTTCTTCAAAGTAGCCACCTTTAGCTTTGGTGACTGCTTTGCACACTCTTGGCATTCTCTTGGTCATTGTGCTTGGTGCTCCATTGTGCTCCATGTGTAACGATATGTAATAAGCAGTGTTCAGGCTTATTACATATCGTTATCTTATACCCATTTTTCCTTGGAAGGTGTTCAAAATAATCACAATCTCTACTATATTCGGTCCTTGCCCAATGCCAAATGACCATGACAGCCAGTAAATGGCCACAGTGGAATCATGTTTGTCGTGACAGATTAATCGGCAGAAGATCAAGTTTGAGTTGAATTTATTGAAATTGGTAGTTTCACGTGAATTTAAACATTTCCGTTACATCACCCCCACTGTTGAAGCACCAGAGAGAAAGCTAGCATCATTTGGCATTTCAGTGCAGGACCGTAATTCCCTGCATCTTTGAGATCTTAAAGTTTATCTTATCTTGTACAATGGTGGTCAGTACCGGGGTTATCACAGATCAGTGGTTCCAAGTGGAACACAGTTTCCAACTCCATAGTCACTGGCTAATTCTCTCTACCTTCTGTATTGTGTGAAAGAGAAAAAGAGGGTTCAAGTTTGGGGTAGAGTTCTGGTACCCTAACCGAACTTTTGAATAAAGTTCTGTTGAACCTGAAGAACCCAAACATCCTCAGGTCCACTCAACCCTACTCTTATGGTCAGTGAGGTTATCTCTATCTTCTCCCTCGAGTGTATTTTTCAAGGAATTATAAACTTTCCAGTATTGACATTTTTGTGATTTTTTTTGTTGCTAATCTATCCTGGTGTACACATATGGGATAAACTTATCAATCAATTAAAGTGTGGCTTTTAAAACTATGTTTTCTCTGAAACACCGCAGGAATCCTTTAACAAAGAGACTGGAAAAAATAGCCAATGCAAGCTTTATTTCCAATAGTTTAACCATACGCCATCAAAAGATGGAAATTTAACTTAAACTTTAATTTTATGAAGCAGTTATCACAACTCAAAAGCTTACAGTTTACAGTTATGTAAAGATGCTTTACAAGGCTAAGCTCAGATATTAAAGTTGCACATGTGGGGTTGTTATATATTTTATATTAGACGATTGTTTCCAGACTCTAGCTTTTGTCTGTTTGTAGTATTCCCCATTGAATGTGTAATGGGTTGTTAATTGGTTCTATATTTCAGATGAGATGCTTATCCTTAATCACCATGTTGCTAACTGGTGATGGACAGGAGAGAAAAGAAACATAATTAATAGGGTACATCTGCTTATCAGAAAATAATTAAGGATAGCAGAGTGGATGGCAGCAGTTTCCCACATGTTACTGTTAAAGTTCCTTTTTAATTTGTCATTGGAACAAAGGACACAACATATGTTACAAACAGGGCAAACAAGGTGATATGTCTCACTAAAAGGCAAACTATTATCTTATTAGAGGAACCGGTTAAGATGACCAGCTTTTGCCATAATATCTAATAGCTATTTTTTTCAATTAGTCCTGGTTGGTACAAGTATAGGTAATGTGATGGGTTCCATATCAATAATTTAAGAGAAGCTGTCCTTTAGGACATGCAGTCCACTTAGTAAGCAGAATTTATAGAGCAGGAAAAGCTATTCAGCTTGATTTCTAGTTTTGAGACAAAAGATAGAGAATTAGAGATAGTTCATTCTACAGCAGGACTCATAAAGTTCTCAACTTAATATTATATTATCTAGACCCTCCAAAAATAAGCAGAATGGAGATTCATTGACCTTGTGTGGCAAGCATAAGCTTTGAGATGGAGGCCAAATAGGGGGGATCAAATAACAATGAAACTTTCTCCATTAAAATCCATGCCTGCTACGCTTTTCTAAGTTCACTCTCTCCAATATTCTTCAATAAATGAAGTAATAAAAGTAATGTACAGGGGTGGACATATCATTGTTGCTTTCATGCGGGTACTGGGTAGACTACAGCTGATTACCCGGGCCCCTGCGATATCCCTCAGACTAGGGAAAACCCTGTCTGTCGCTCTCCCAGAATTTACACTGATGGTGTGCTTGTCTGGGCCGCCAGGCCTGACCCTGACTCCTGTTTCAGTCCTATGCTGAAACCTCCACCCGCCACCCAGTGATTAGACCACACACCAACCCCTACAGAAAGCACAGACAGGGAAAACTAAAAATGCACCACGCCGCAGACTCACAGGAAAACACTATAATGTGCACAGGGCAAAACAAATACAAATATAGGAAGGAGAAATATGACAAAGGATAATACACCACCAGATACGATATTTCTTTTCCTAGACCACCACTCCAGACCGAGATCACCAGGCACAAGACACAAGCTATAATCGGCAACGCCCAAAGTCCAGAAAGACTATTTAAAGGCCACGGGCGTGACCCAGCCTCCAACCAGATTACCAGCTAGATTAACCCTGGATAAGCTGGATAAAATCTAGCTGGCGCCACTGAGCGTATAGTGGACAAATGTGGAATTACCGCTGTCTGTCGGACGCCCTAGTGTGAATAGCGTCTGACATGACAGTTGCAACCAGTGTAGCTGCCCAGGGGCTCAAACAGTAAGTTGGCCCAGTATCACCTTCTGTCTGTGCTCCCCACTGGGAATGTGCAGGACCATTATTCTGTTCTCCTATATGATGAATGAAAATATATGAACATATAGGGATAAGACTATTTTGAAAAAAAGGCCTTCATAAAGGTCATACCAAATGAATCAAATATAATGTGATTTGACCTTTTCCCAAAGAAACACTGATATTGTTAACAAAGCCATTTCAGGTTCATACATCCACAGGAAACATGAAATATGCAGATACTTCTAAATGATAAAATATCAAGTTGTGTTGGGATTAGGTTTGCAGCTCTCCTGAGATGTTCCATTTATCATTACATTACTGAGGGAATTCTTAACAAAATTCGATAAAGATTTCATAAAAGTTAATTAGGGAAGATAATATAATATGTCTAGTGCAATGCCACCCACCGTGTTTCTACAATGTCTGTCTGCAAATAAACATTGAGTATATCAAACTAGACACATCTTAAACAGCATGTATACCTGCAAGCTCACATTTAGACAAGCTAAGGCCATTATCTATCAAATATAAATATCTTAAAGGAGTTATCCCAATTTCACAAGTTATCTCCTACTTTTGGGATGGGGATAACTTATTGATCACTAGGTTTATGACCTTTCTACCAATCCTGAGAATGGGGATATTCAGAGTCCGGTCAAAATTGAACAGATGTTGCTCTTCGCTGAGCGACGAAGGTTTTTATTCCTCATAACGCAGCATATCTTCATTTACTTTGATGGTCAAAAGCTCTTGGTGCATGTTTGAAACAGGTCTTGTTGACCAAAATGTCACATTATTCTACACCACAGTAGACCATGCAATGAAATAAGTGTTTCTAAGGCCACATTCACATGTTCAGTGTTTGGTCAGTATTTTACATCAGTATTTGTAAGCCAAAACCAGGACGGTCTCTTGGATTGCTCTTCTGGCTGGGGCTTTTACTGACCGCTGCAGTCAATCAACTGTGATAAAATAAACTAGTTTTTCTGCTGGAAGAGGAAGTCAAGAGACTGGAAGATGACAAAGTATGTAGTATTTGAAAAGTGTGAACAGTCACGTAGGTCGTTATGGTTTTTATTTATTTTTTGATCATCATGGGCACATTTGTGCATTTCAAAACTAAAAATACCGTTTAACGTTAGTAAATTACACTATGTAACAAATTTTTATTTATTTTTTGTTCCCGGGTCCAAAGTGTGTTTTCCTAAACCGTTATGCCTAAAACAACTAGAAAATAGTTGTTGTGTCAAAAAAACTTTGCTTCTGTGATGAGGACAATGAAATTTTGAAATTTGTCTGCTTTCTGGAAAATTCTCCATTCATTTTCAATACTGAGTAGTCTTCATTGTCCTGATCACAGACAGATCACTGGATCTGGCTAGCAGTCATTGCTAGGGCTGCGCTTACAGATCTAGCTCACTAGACACAAAGCTCTGACTGAACTCAAGCCGGTGTTACCCCATGACTAAATGATGAATGCTGCCTGGAGAAATATGTCTTGATTCCATCATGCTGTGAGTGGCAGCTCAGCTGCTCTATAAGATAGCTGTTGGTATTGTCATTGACAGCCAAGCTGCCACATGTGGCCAGGTCTGCAGGGTCTTCCAGGTGTCATCCATTCTGGGTGATTACCAGGCTTTTTAGCTGACAGGCTAGTATCAGATCTTGCCAGTTTTAGCTTTTAGCTTAGTAGTGTGTTTGCTCTGTGCTCTGTATTCTGATATTCTGATCTTTGTTGACAGATTTTACTGGATTTTAGTTTTTGACTACCTGTTTGCATTACCACTTTTGCCTTGACACACTCTGACCTTGGTTTCTTGACCCTGATCTTTACCTTTGACTATCCATTTGTATTATCCCTTTGGTTATTATGATGTACCCTCCTGGTATTTTGTTGTGAATTCCGCTCTTGGGCTCCCTCCGGTGGTTGTAAGTAGCACTTTTGTGAATTCTGCTCTTGGGCTCCCTCCTGTTGTTTTGAGTGTTATAGCTGCTTCTTGGATTTAGCATCAGCAGCTGCTCCCACTGATCGTCTTTCTGGCTCGGCTATTTTTGTCTGGCCTTATTCCTCAATCAATGCCAGTTGTCAATTGTTCCTGCTTGGAGCCACTGCTCTTTTGGATTTCCCTGACACTCTGTCCAGTTCAGCAAAGATAAGTCCTTTTGTCCTTTTGCAGTCCACTTGTTGTGGACTTTATTGTTCAGCACATTCTATGTTTTGCTCATTTGTCCAGCTTATCAGTATGGATCTGTTCAGCTAAGCTGGAAGCTCTGGGCTGCAGTTTTTGCCCTCCACACCTTTAGTCAGGTGTGGAGATTTTTGCATATCTCTGCGGTGGACTTTTTCTAGTTTTTATTACTGACCGCACAGTGTTTCTTTCCTTACTGTCTATCTAGCTAGAATTGGCCTCCTTTGCTAAATCTTGTTTCATACTACGTATGTCATTTCCTTCTCCTCTCACAGTCAATATTTGTGGGGGGCTGTCCTATCCTTTGGGGATTTTCTCTGAGGCAAGATAGCTTTCCTGTTTCTACCTTTAGGGGTAGCTAGTTCTCCGGCTGTGACGAGGTTTCCAGGGAGTGACAGGAACATCCCACGGCTACTGCTAGTGTTGTGTTAAGATCAGGAACTGCGGTCTGTATAGTTACCACCTGCCCAGAGCTAGTCGCATGTCGCTTCTAAATTACCAGTCCATAACAGTACAACTGGCCAAAAATGAGTTGAATGCATCTCAAAAGAAGGAAAAGAAAAAGAGTTCTGAGCCATTTTATTTTTCTTTAGTCTGTTTTGTCTTTTTCCTTCCTCTTAATCTCTGGGTGGATTTGGGCGCGGACATGGATGTTCAGGGTTTGTTTTCTCATGTGGATCAGCTTGCTGCAAGAGTTCAGAGTATCCAAGATTATGTTGTTCAGACTCCAGCCTTAGAGCCTAGAATTCCTACTCCAGATTTGTTTTACGGGGATAGATCTAAGTTTTTGAACTTTAAAAATAACTGCAAATTGTGTTTTGCTCTGAAACCCCCTTCCTCTGGTGACCCCACTCAGCAAGTTAAAATAGTTATTTATCTGCTGCGTGGTGACCCTCAGGACTGGGCATTCTCCCTTGAGTCAGGGGATCCGGCATTGCTTAATGTAGATGCATTTTTTCAATCGCTCAGATTATTGTATGACGAACCTAACTCTGTGGATCATGCGAAAAAAACCTTGTTGGCTCTGTTTGCCAGGGTCAGGAAGCGGCAGAATTATACTGCCAGAAATTTAGAAAATGGTCTGTGCTCACTAAATGGAATGAGGACGCTCTGGCAGCAATTTTCAGAAAGGGTCTTTCTGAAGCCCTTAAAGATGTTATGGTGGGGTTCCCCACGCCTGTTGGTCTGAGCGATTCTATGTCTCTAGCCATTCAGATCGATCGGCGCCTGCATGAGCGCAAAGTGGTGCACCATATGGCAGCATCCTCTGAACAGAGTCCTGAGCCTATGCAATGTGATAGGATTCTGACTAGAGCGGAACAGAGGGGATACAGACGTCAGAATGGGCTGTGTTTTTACTGTGGTGATTCAGTTCATACTATCTCTGATTGCTCTAAGCGTATTAAGAGGGTCGCTAGATCTGTTACCATTAGTACTGTACAGCCTAAGTTTCTCCTGTCTGTGACCCTGATTTGCTCATTGTCATCTTTCTCTGTCATGGCATTTGTGGATTCAGGCGCTGCCCTGAACTTAATGGACTTAGAATTTGCCAGGCGCTGTGGTTTTTCTTTGCAGCCTTTGCAGAGCCCTATTCCTTTGAGGGGTATTGATGCTACACCGTTGGCCAAGAATAAACCTCAGTATTGGACTCAGCTGACTATGTGCATGGCTCCAGCACATCAGGAAGATTGTCGTTTTCTGGTGTTGCATAATTTACATGATGTGGTTGTACTGGGTTTTCCATGGTTACAAGTACACAATCCAGTGTTGGATTGGAAATCGATGTCTGTGACTAGTTGGGGTTGTCAAGGGGTACATAGTGACGTTCCTTTAATGTCAATTTCCTCTTCCCCCTCTTTTGATGTTCCTGAATTTTTGTCAGTTTTCCAGGATGTATTCGATGAGCCCAAGTCCAGTTCCCTTACTCCACATAGGGACTGTGATTGTGCTATTGAATTGATTCCAGGCTCTAAGTTCCCTAAGGGCCGACTTTTCAACCTGTCTGTGCCAGAACATACCGCTATGCGGAGCTATGTTAAGGAGTCCTTGGAGAAGGGGCATATTCGGCCATCTTCGTCACCATTGGGAGCGGGATTCTTTTTTGTTGCCAAGAAGGATGGCTCCTTGAGACCCTGTATTGATTATCGCCTTCTTAATAAGATCACGGTCAAATTCCAATACCCTTTACCTTTGCTCTCTGATTTGTTTGCTTGGATTAAGGGGGCAAGTTGGTTTACCAAGATTGACCTTCGAGGGGCATATAATCTTGTTCGTATTAAACAGGGTGACGAATGGAAAACTGCATTTAATACGCCCGAAGGCCATTTTGAATACCTGGTGATGCCATTCGGGCTTTCTAATGCTCCTTCTGTATTTCAGTCCTTCATGCATGACATTTTCCGCAATTATCTTGATAAATTCTTGATTGTGTATTTGGATGATATTTTGATTTTTTCCAATGATTGGGAGTCTCATGTGAAGCAGGTCAGGATGGTATTCCAGATCCTTCGTGATAATGCTCTATTTGTGAAGGGGTCTAAGTGCCTATTTGGAGATCAGAAGGTCTCTTTTTTGGGGTTTATTTTTTCTCCTTCCTCTATAGAAATGGATCCTGTTAAGGTCCAAGCCATTCATGACTGGATTCAACCCACATCTGTGAAGAGCCTTCAGAAATTTTTGGGCTTTGCTAATTTTTATCGCCATTTCATTGCCAACTTCTCTAGTGTGGTTAAGCCCCTGACCGATTTGACGAAGAAAGGCGCTGATGTGACAAATTGGTCCTCTGAGGCTGTTGAGGCCTTTCAGGAGCTTAAACGCCGATTTACTTCTGCCCCTGTCTTGCGTCAGCCGGATGTTTCTCTTCCTTTTCAGGTTGAGGTTGACGCTTCTGAGATTGGGGCAGGGGCCATTTTGTCACAGAGGAATTCTGATGGTTCCTTGATGAAACCATGTGCCTTCTTTTCCCGAAAGTTTTCGCCTGCGGAACGCAATTATGATGTCGGCAATCAGGAGTTGTTGGCTATGAAGTGGGCATTTGAAGAGTGGCGACATTGGCTTGAGGGGGCTCTGGTGAGGGTTCGGTGACCCCTCCTCAAGGGGGGGTACTGTTGTGAATTCCGCTCTTGGGCTCCCTCCTGTGGTTTTGAGTGGTATAGCTGCTTCTTGGATTTAGCATCAGCAGCTGCTCCCACTGATCGTCTTTCTGGCTCGGCTATTTTAGTCTGGCCTTATTCCTCAATCAATGCCAGTTGTCAATTGTTCCTGCTTGGAGCCACTACTCTTTTGGATTTCCCTGACACTCTGTCCAGTTCAGCAAAGATAAGTCCTTTTGTCCTTTTGCAGTCCACTTGTTATGGACTTTATTGTTCAGCACACTCTATGTTTTGCTCATTTGTCCAGCTTATCAGTATGGATCTGTTCAGCTAAGCTGGAAGCTCTGGGCTGCAGTTTTTGCCCTCCACACCTTTAGTCAGGTGTGGAGATTTTTGCATATCTCTGCGGTGGACTTTTTCTAGTTTTTATTACTGACCGCACAGTGTTTCTTTCCTTACTGTCTATCTAGCTAGAATTGGCCTCCTTTGCTAAATCTTGTTTCATACTATGTATGTCATTTCCTTCTCCTCTCACAGTCAATATTTGTGGGGGGCTGTCCTATCCTTTGGGGATTTTCTCTGAGGCAAGATAGCTTTCCTGTTTCTACCTTTAGGGGTAGCTAGTTCTCCGGCTGTGATGAGGTGTCCAGGGAGTGACAGGAACATCCCACGGCTACTGCTAATGTTGTGTTAAGATCAGGAACTGCGGTCTGTATAGTTACCACCTGCCCAGAGCTAGTCGCATGTCGCTCCTAAATTACCAGTCCATAACAGTATTTGACCTCAGACTCTTAGACTTTCCCATCTCACTGCTTGCCTGTGACAAATGACTCAGCATCACAGAATAAAGGTAATTTCTTCCCGGCAGTAGTACTCATATCTTATATACCATATATGCAGGCTAATAGAATTTTTCATGCAGAAGGTTGCCTTTAAAGGAATGATCACAATTTCACAAGTTATCCCCTACTTTTGAGATGGAGAGAACTTATTGAATGCCAGGGTTCTGACTTCTTGGACTTCCACTAATCCTGAGAATGAGGGCCATAAGAGTCCCATCTGAATGCACCAGATGTTGAGCAAGAGCATTTTTGATACATACACCAAAGTGTTACCAACAAATGGATGCACATATTTGCCTCTACTAGTGGCAATGGTTTTTGACTGCATGTGGCAGCTCTGCATGCCATCGTACCCAAAAACATTTTTTTCTTCCCTTGTTTTATATTTTCCAATACAATCTGCTATATTTACATATACAAGATTTTTTTGTTTGTTCTCATTCTCCTTTATGTTGTATAGTGAATCATTCACAAACCCAAAGTGCAGATAACATTTTCCCAAAATAAAATTATGTCTTATGAGAGCACACAGTAAAAATGGAATAGATGGCAATGTGTTAAGAAAAGGTTGCGAAAGAGCATGTATAAGCAAATTAATTAAACTCATTTAATTATAGAGAACTCATTGAAATGTATGAGTGCTAATTAATTGACTGGTTTTGTCCAACAGTTTCAGCATCGAGCCAAATTATGACTTCCTGTATATTTATGATGGGCCAGATGGAAACAGTCCTCTGATTGGAAGTTTTCAGGACAGCAAATTACCAGAAAGAATTGAAAGCGGTTCCAATAACATGCATTTGGCTTTTAGGAGTGATGGATCAGTCAGTTTTACTGGCTTTCATCTGGAATACAAAGGTAATATTACTGCTTAGTTGTGCTTTGACTTTTTCTTTGATGGTTTCTGTAAATGTTAATATTTGTATGCCATAAGATAGAATTATGGTTATATAAATTTTTATAATAATTTTTGCGATAAAGGAAATTTTATCATGATATTGGGTAAAATGTTTTTTCCGTTTTTTGCCTACAGCTCTTATGTGGATATATTTTTCTCCAACTCATGCAGATGGCATGGTTCTGTCCGATGGGCATCTTTTTTCTTGATCCGGCATCTCCTCCCTACTTATGATCTCAATCCTCCCTTCCGGCTTCATGTGGATGATGCATCATACAGCATGTCATCCGCACAGCATCCGCCATCGTGCTCCTGCGTACTTCTCTCTGCACAGTACTGCATGGAGAAAAGTCTAAAGAGCGCTGATGGCTCTCAGGTTACAGTCAGCGCATGCGCACTACAGCACTTTTGCTCTGCCATCGGCAGGACAGAGAGAAGTGCACCTGTGCAGGACCATGATGAAGGACACTGTGTGGATGAATAAGGATGCATCATCCACTTGAATCAGAAGAGGAGGACAGCGATCATAAAAAGAGAGAAGGTGCCAGATCAAGATCAGAGATGCTCATTGGACTGGACTGTGCTGTTAGTAAGTAAAGTAAAAGTTTTTTTGTGCCCTATATGATAGCGCTCTTTGTAAGTATAGTAAAAAAAAAAATTGTGCCCTGCAGAGTATATTGGAGAAATACATACAGCATGATGTAACAGAGGGCTTACAGGTGCTGGACGTACTTTATTCTTGGAAAAACTGGTGACAGGTTACCTATAAATGTTATTAATGTTGGAATGTTTTATTTCAAAATGCTTTTAAAAACATATTATTTTTTTAACCTGGAAACATCGGAGCAAAAAAAAAAATGCCTGTTAACTTCAGGCACGCCAGTTCATTAGTATTACTTATTGTTAAAAAGTATACAAATTGTTTGGGACACTTAACTATCAATTAAAGAAGAGGTTCGCTGATTCCCGTTAGCCAATTCATAAATGCATATTTCTCCATATACATAGATGGAAAGGCAGTCATGTTGTTCTGTTCCTTCCACAATTTCCATAGATTTTAATAATGAGAACCCCACGCAAGTGCAGTTACTTTGCTATTGAAGTGACTGCAAAATCGGGCTGTTGGAGATCAGAAAATATTTTCAATCCATATGATTTATTTTTGGCTTTCCTTGAGATTTGTAAAAGTTTTGTCCATGAATGATTTTTACATAAAAAAAAAAAAACAATTGCAACTTTAGATACTTCTGTCTTATTAATATTTTATCCTTATTCAAATGAAGTAGCAATGTTTTATTCTGAAATTAAACTTTAAAATAAATACATATTCAATGTCTAGTCTTTTTTTCTCAAGGTGATAGTTGACCTCTGAGACTTTTTCATTTATCTAAAAACAGGATAAAATAGTTTTTATAATGCCATATCTATGAAATTCTATAACCTCGTTCTCTATCGTCGTGTGCTCTTGCACACAAACATTAACTGTTAGAGAAAAAAATTACAAAGAGGCACCCTATGCTAGTAGTATATTAAGTAACTAAGGTTCCATATTACGGACCTGAAAAGACTTGCACTGTAGATTGTCGATACATATAGAAATACCACATATAAAGAAGCTTTGTTAAAATTTAAATATTTGTCCAGGTTTGAGTTCCAAGTCTGCAGTGTTCATGCTGTTAAGAGTCACTGCTATTGCCTGTTAGAGTGGATGGTCACATATCTTTTTGCTTTACGATACAAACACACTTTTTTGTAGCCACGCGCCAACACTGGTTTTGCCTTAATTGAAAGTCTTTGAACGTTTTTATTACATTCTTGTCTTACCATCCTCAGTGGAAATTTGGCAAAACAGCTACCATGGAGTTTAGTGATGCTAGTTGACGTGGATGTGATTCATTATGAAAGTCTATCTTAATCAGAAGTAGAAAGTTCACTAAAGGCTTAAATGCGCATTATCAAAAAATATGTTTCTTTATCCAACACTATCATCACAGCAGGGAATAGTAGCTTTTTGGCAAATATCCTAGATGCTCCGATGGAAAAAATAGTTGTCACTTAACATTGTAATTTCATCTTGGAGTAATTGGTAGTGTAATTTTTTTTAAGAGTTCCATAAAATATTCTAAGAAACTATCTGTCACGTCTCATCCATTTATACCAAGTAAAATCCATTTTCCGAGCATTTTTAGCTTACATAAATTCTTTTATTGAATTCTTTGAATTCTGAAAAATTGGAGGAGATATTCCCATCCTGAACTCTTCTTGTCTATTAAACATAAAGAAAAGTGGCTAGAAACAGTATTGTGTTCTAGATTATCACTCAATAATTAGTCTCGCCATTGATTGAAAAGAACCCTACACCATGGTTGGCCCTTTTAAATCCTTCCGACCATTTGTTCTTCCTTCAAAAAAATTCAATTAGATCACATATCTCAGAATTTTATATAATTTAAATACCATATTCTGTTCAGCTTACAACAGTCTGGTTGGCATGTCTGGACCGTACAAACAGCCTGTTTAATCCATGGTCAACCAGACTCTCTCGATATGATTGATGTCCTCTTCATCATGCTCAAGCTGTTTACATGCTCAATTAAGTTGTCATCATGACTGGAGAATGAGCAGAAGTATGTTCATTCCTCTGCTGTGCATTCCTTTGTGATATGGTAATGGAGCAGTCTTGAAATATTGCTCAAGTCACATTTGGATGGCAGATTGGTGGCTCAGTGGTTAGTAGTGCAGCATAGCAGCACTTTGGTCCTTGGTTCAAACATCTGCAAGGAGTTTGTATTTTCTCCCTCTGTTTACGTAGGCTTCTTTTGCATTCTCTGGCTTCCTCCACACATCATAGACATACCGATAAGGAATGTAGATTATGAGCCCCAATGGGGACAGTGATTATATTCTGTAAAGTGCTGTCAAATTAATGGCGCTATATAAGTGAGTAAAATAAATAAGAGACATTATTTAGAGAAATAGGGGCCGACTTAGCATTGATTTCACTGGTGGTTTACATGGTCCAGAGGCATCCAATAGACTGTTATCAGCTCATTATCAGCAATTGTGTAAAACAGCGATGTAACCACAATAGGTGTAGGGGTTGCAATCACACCCAACCCTAGAACATAATGGGCTCAAAAAGTCCCATATATGAAAAGACCAATACAATTAAAGGATTCTAATAATTGGAGGCCCCATTTGAGATTTTAAATTAGGGGCAACGAGCATCAGGTTATGTCACAGGTATATAGTATCTCAGACATTTGGACAACAAAAGATTTATGATTGAAAAGGACTGGCAAGTAGTGTTGAGCGATACCTTCCGATACTTGAAAGTATCGGTATTGGATAGTATCGGCCGATACCCGAAAAATATTGGATATCGCCGATACCGATACCCGATACCAATACAAGTCAATGGGACTCAAGTATTGGAAGGTATCCTGGATGGTTCCCAGGGTCTGAAGGAGAGGAAACTCTCCCTCAGGCCCTGGGATCCATAGTCATGTAAAAAATAAAGAATTAAAATAAAAAATATGGATATACTCACCTCTCCGGCGGCCCCTGGACCTTACCGCTGTAACCGGCAGCCTCCGTTCCTAAGAATGAGCGCGTGAAGGGCCTTCGATGACGTCGCGGCTTCTGTTTGGTCGCGTGCCGCTCATGTGACCGCTCACGCAATCCAATCACAGGCCACGACGTCATTGCAGGTCCTAAACTCCTCAATGAGGAGTTTAGGACCTGCGATGATGTCGCGGCCTGTGATTGGTCGAGTGAGCGGTCACATGAGCGGCACGAGACCAATCAGAAGCCGCGACGTCATCGAAGGCCCTTCACGCGCTCATTCTTAGGAACGGAGGCTGCCGGTTACAGCGGTAAGGTCTAGGGACCGCCGGAGAGGTGAGTATATCCATATTTTTTATTTTAATTCTTTATTTTTTACATGAATATGGATCCGATTCCAATTTCTGATATCCCAAAAGTATCGGAACTCGGTATCGGAATTCCGATACCGCAAGTATCGGCCGATACCCGATACTTGCGGTATCGGAATGCTCAACACAACTGTCAAGTCAAAAGGTCAAAAGGTATGGTGGCAATGGTTTAGGAAGGAGAAATCTGATGAAAGTTTCTCTTTAATATTAATGGGTGAAGGTTCCAGTTGCTGGGCACTTTGGGATCAGCTTGTCAATTTGAAATTAGTCTGACAAAAACTGATTTGACAATGCAGACAACTCCTTTGTTAAATTTCTAGGTTCAAGCTGTATGCTTTATCACACTGGAAGTTAAAGAGGTTAGCCCATATATAACACACTCATAAATCACTTTATCAGAGGTTATAAATGAAGGATTGCTGGGGGTCTAAATTTTATGACCCCTATCAATCATAATAATGGGAGGTGCCAAGGTCCCCTGTTATGATCCCAGTGGCTTAGGATCACAAATCTAACCAGCTAAGTCAGAGATAATAGGACAAGCTCTGGGGATGTGGTAACTGGACTGACCGCAAAACCTGATCCTAACCAAACACACTAAAGGTAGCCGTGGAACGTTTCCTGAAATCCTAGACGTCTCTTCACGGCCTGAGAAACTGACTACCCCTAGAGATAAAGTAAGACCTCACTTGCCTCAGAGAAATAACCCCAAAGATATAGAACAGCCCCCCACAAATAATAACGGTGAGTTAAGAGGAAAAGACAAACGCAGAGATGAAACAGGTTAAGCAAATGAGGCCCGCTAACACTAGATAGCAGAAAATAGCAAGGGATCTGTGCGGTCAGTAAAAAACCCTATACAAAAATATCCACGCAGAGAATGCGAGAACCCCCACACCAACTAACGATGTGGGGGGAGCAACTCAGCACCCCAGAGCTACCAGCAAGCAGAGAAATCACATATTAGCAAGCTGGACAAAACTCATAATATTCTAGGAAACATATTGAACATAGATGAGCAAGAATAAGCAAACAGAACTTAGCTTCTCATGGAGAGACTGAAAACGGATGTAGACAGGAGCAATCAGAATAGCACTGAATACAATGACAGCAGGCATAGACTGAGAGTCCAAGTGAGCTTAAATAGAAAACCAGCCCACAGATAACGAGACAGCTGATGCCAGTCACAAACCTGCAGAAAGACAGCACTCACACAGTACCTCTTGTGACCACAAGAGGGAGCCCAGAAATAGAGTTCACAACAGTACCCCCCCTTCAGGAGGGGTCACCGAACCCTCATCAAGACCCCCAGGGTGATCAGGATGAGCCGCATGGAAGGCACGAACCAAATCGGCCGCATGAACATCAGAGGCGACAACCCAGGAATTATCCTCCTGACCATAGCCCTTCCACTTAACTAAATACTGAAGCTTCCGTCTGGAAATACGAGAATCCAAGATCTTCTCCACCACGTACTCCAATTTGCCCTCAACCAGCACCGGAGCAGGAGGCTCAACAGAAGGAACCACAGGCACCACATACCTCCGCAACAAAGACCTATGGAACACATTATGAATGGCAAATGATGCTGGGAGGTCCAAACGAAAAGACACCGGGTTAAGGATTTTCAAAATCTTATAAGGACTAGTGTTGAGCGATACCTTCCGATATCGGAAAGTATCGGTATCGGAAAGTATCGGCCGATACCGTCAAAGTATCGGATCTAATCCGATACCGATACCCGATCCCAATGCAAGTCAATGGGACGAAAATATCGGAATTAAAATAAACCCTTTATAAACTTGTAGGTTCATTCTACATGAAGGAAAACAACTAAGAATAATGTAGGATGTATTGGGGGAGGTGGCGGAGACATTAAAGGCACAGAGGTTTAGCCCAATCAAATAGAATAGCAGGATTTTTTTTTTTATGACGTTCGGCGTTAAAAAGATTTTGACTGTTTTTTTTTTTTATTTTATTTTGTCAGATATTGATGTTTCACTACTTCCACGCCCTTCACCTTCTTTTTTACTTCTCCCACACTTTCTTCTTCATTATCCTCATCATCAGCTTCTTTGTCATCAACTTCTTCACCTTATTCATCTTCTTCTTCATCTTCTACCTATTATTTTTTTGTTACATTGTTCATATTCTTTTTATTTTACTATTATCTTCTTCATATTCAACTTCTTCATCATATTCTTATTTGTGACAGGCATTCCCGTAGTTGTTATCTATAAAAGTTTGAAGATTACACCTTCCGTTCTGCCTGTCACAAAACAGTTACATTTGTCCGTGTTCAGTTTGGCCTGCAGCATCAGGCTTTATCCAGGGGCACCACAAGGAGGAACGGACTCACCCCCATACACTGCTTAGTCTTCTTCTGCTTATAATTTAGATAATATCTTTTGCTCTGATATTTAGTCTTATGCTTAATGTTCTTCTGCTCTTTGTTCTGCAGCCTCTTGTTCTTCTGCTTCTTGGTCTTCCAGGTCGTCGTCGTCTCCAGGGTCGTCGTCTCCGGGGTCGTCGTCATCGGGGTGGTCTTCAGGGTCATCGTCTCCAGGGTCGTCGTCATCACGGTGGTTGTCGTCTCCGGGGTCGTCGTCATCGGGGTGGTCTTCAGGGTCATCGTCTCCAGGGTCGTCGTCATCACGGTGGTTGTCGTCTCTGGTGTCGTCGTCATCTTAGGGGTGGTCTTCCGGGTCATCGTGTTTAGTCTCTTGAACTTGGAAATGTAGCAGAAGGTACAAGAAGGCTGAGAAAATGCCGAGAAACAGCTGATGGAACTGGAACTCGGATGGCTACCCGAAGGTCCAAGAGCCAATGGAACTACCGAGGACCAGCTGACGTTACTGGAAACCGGTTACTAAGCAGGAGGTACCCGTGCCTGAAAGCACTACCAAGGACCACCTGACGTTGGTGGAACTTGGATACCCAGAGGGAGGCACCTAAGCCAAAGGCTCTGCCCGGAACCAGCTGACGGTACTGGAACCAGGATGGGGAGCAGAAGGTACAAGAGCAAAAGACACTGCCGAGAACCAGCTGACGGTGCTGGAACCTGGATGGGTAGCCGAAGGTCCAAGAGCCAATGGAACTACCGAGGACCAGCTGACGTTACTGGAACCCGGTTACTAAGCAGGAGGTACCCGTGCCTGAAAGCACTACCAAGGACCACCTGACGTTGGTGGAACTCGGATACCCAGAGGGAGGCACCTAAGCCAAAGGCTCTGCCCGGAACCAGCTGACGGTACTGGAACCAGGATGGGGAGCAGAAGGTATAAGAGCAAAAGACACTGCCGAGAACCAGCTGACGGTGCTGGAACCTGGATGGGTAGCCGAAGGTCCAAGAGCCAATGGAACTACCGAGGACCAGCTGACGTTACTGGAACCCGGTTACTAAGCAGGAGGTACCCGTGCCTGAAAGCACTACCAAGGACCACCTGACGTTGGTGGAACTCGGATACCCAGAGGGAGGCACCTAAGCCAAAGGCTCTGCCCGGAACCAGCTGACAGTGCTGGAACCAGGATGGGGACCTATTCAAGCTTGTCTTCCTAGAGCCCCAACTGGCGGTGTTGGAGCCCAGGGTCAGCAGGAGGAGGAGATGGAGCAGAGTGTAGGCCGAAGCCTGCACTGGCGGCAGCTTTGGGTCTGTTGTGCCTGCGTGGCTGTTGCAGGACACGTTGCCGGCTGCACAGCAGGGGAACAGCTGGCGGTGCTGAACCCCACTGACACATTGGCTGGTGTTTTTCTCTGTGCAGCTAGCAGTACCGGGCCCCAACTGGCGGTGTTGGAGCCCGGGCTCTGCAGGGGGAGCAGAGTGTAGGCCGAAGCCTAATTGAACCAATTTCAAAGGTAACCTTTAACCCCCCCTCAGGGGTTACAAAGTAGAAGAGCCACAGCTTATGCAGCAGTAGTGCTGCACAAGTCAAAGGTTGCTCTTTTAATTTTTCTCCTTGCACACGCTGAATGAAACACGTATAACATTTAGCCCTTTATACAGTCAAACTGTGTTGCAGGCGCGAGTTCCCTTCGTAATGAGACGCAGCACAGATGTCAAGAATCCCACCTTGGTGCTGGGTGCAGCCTCCTGAGCGTTGTTATTTGCTGTACAGGAGTCTGCGCTGTCGTGTTATCCCCTGGCCTAGCGCTGTTAGCGCTGCCCATCTTCTGACATCATTTAATGTCGGCCGGTGCGGTTCGCGATGACCATGAATCCCAGCCCCGCAGTGTCTTAACATTGTTAAAACACTGCGGGGCTGGGATTCATGGCCTGGCGCAGCACATATGTTCGCCTCTCACACTCGGGTCCTTACACCCGCTTCAGACTGTGCGGCGTCAGCTGATCCCTTATCGCATGCCACGGCCATGAAGCCACACAGTCTGAAGAAGGCGGAAGGAGATGAGGGACAGGCGAACTGATGCACTGCTCATGCCCATCAATCACACCCTCGCAGTCCCAAGAAATAAGACACCGAGGGGTGTTGTGTGGGTCAGGGCGGCCGCAGAGGCGCAGGCAGCCAAACAATGATGCCAGAAGATGGGCAGCGCTACCAAGGGGGTTGCAGCGTGTCATTACAAAGGAAAGTCACACCACCGGGACGGTTAAATGGTCACACAGAGTACACATTTCAGACGTGTTTTCAGTTCCACATGTGCGAGGAGAATACGTTTATGAGCCACCTTGCACACATGCAGCATTACCGCTGTACAAGGTGGCTGTAAAACGTACAAACGCCTGGGGGAGGGGGGACAGGTTCCCTTCAATTTTAGTTCTTGTGTCTGCGTGGCTTTTGCAGGACATGATGCCGGCTACACAGCAGGGGAACAGCTGGCGGTGCTGAACCCCACTGACACATTGGCTGGTGTTTTTCTCTGTGCAGCTAGCAGTACCGGGCCCCAACTGGCGGTGTTAGATCCCAGGGTCAGCAGGAGGAGGAGATGGAGCAGAGTGTAGGCCGAAGCCTGCACTGGCGGCAGCTTTGGGTCTGTTGTGCCTGCGTGGCTGTTGCAGGACACGTTGCCGGCTGCACAGCAGGGGAACAGCTGGCGGTGCTGAACCCCACTGACACATTGGCTGGTGTTTTTCTCTGTGCAGCTAGCAGTACCGGGCCCCAACTGGCGGTGTTGGAGCCCGGGCTCTGCAGGGGGAGCAGAGTGTAGGCCGAAGCCTATTTGAACCAATTTCAAAGGTAACCTTTAACCCCCCCTCAGGGGTTACAAAGTAGAAGAGCCACAGCTTATGCAGCAGTAGTGCTGCACAAGTCAAAGGTTGCTCTTTTAATTTTTCTCCTTGCACACGCTGAATGAAACACGTATAACATTTAGCCCTTTATACAGTCAAACTGTGTTGCAGGCGCGAGTTCCCTTCGTAATGAGACGCAGCACAGATGTCAAGAATCCCACCTTGGTGCTGGGTGCAGCCTCCTGAGCGTTGTTATTTGCTGTACAGGAGTCTGCGCTGTCGTGTTATCCCCTGGCCTAGCGCTGTTAGCGCTGCCCATCTTCTGACATCATTTAATGTCGGCCGGTGCGGTTCGCGATGACCATGAATCCCAGCCCCGCAGTGTCTTAACATTGTTAAAACACTGCGGGGCTGGGATTCATGGCCTGGCGCAGCACATATGTTCGCCTCTCACACTCGGGTCCTTACACCCGCTTCAGACTGTGCGGCGTCAGCTGATCCCTTATCGCATGCCACGACCATGAAGCCACACAGTCTGAAGAAGGCGGAAGGAGATGAGGGACAGGCGAACTGATGCACTGCTCATGCCCATCAATCACACCCTCGCAGTCCCAAGAAATAAGACACCGAGGGGTGTTGTGTGGGTCAGGGCGGCCGCAGAGGCGCAGGCAGCCAAACAATGATGCCAGAAGATGGGCAGCGCTACCAAGGGGGTTGCAGCGTGTCATTACAAAGGAAAGTCACACCACCGGGACGGTTAAATGGTCACACAGAGTACACATTTCAGACGTGTTTTCAGTTCCACATGTGCGAGGAGAATACGTTTATGAGCCACCTTGCACACATGCAGTATTACCGCTGTACAAGGTGGCTGTAAAACGTACAAACGCCTGGGGGAGGGGGGACAGGTTCCCTTCAATTTCAGTTCTTGTGTCTGCGTGGCTTTTGCAGGACACGATGCCGGCTACACAGCAGGGGAACAGCTGGCGGTGCTGAACCCCACTGACACATTGGCTGGTGTTTTTCTCTGTGCAGCTAGCAGTACCGGGCCCCAACTGGCGGTCTTAGAGCCCAGGGTCAGCAGGAGGAGGAGATGGAGCAGAGTGTAGGCCGAAGCCTGCACTGGCGGCAGCTTTGGGTCTGTTGTGCCTGCGTGGCTGTTGCAGGACACGTTGCCGGCTGCACAGCAGGGGAACAGCTGGCGGTGCTGAACCCCACTGACACATTGGCTGGTGTTTTTCTCTGTGCAGCTAGCAGTGCCGGGCCCCAACTGGCGGTGTTGGAGCCCGGGCTCTGCAGGGGGAGCATAGTGTAGGCCGAAGCCTAATTGAACCAATTTCAAAGGTAACCTTTAACCCCCCCTCAGGGGTTACAAAGTAGAAGAGCCACAGCTTATGCAGCAGTAGTGCTGCACAAGTCAAAGGTTGCTCTTTTAATTTTTCTCCTTGCACACGCTGAATGAAACACGTATAACATTTAGCCCTTTATACAGTCAAACTGTGTTGGAGGCGCGAGTTCCCTTCGTAATGAGACGCAGCACAGATGTCAAGAATCCCACCTTGGTGCTGGGTGCAGCCTCCTGAGCGTTGTTATTTGCTGTACAGGAGTCTGCGCTGTCGTGTTATCCCCTGGCCTAGCGCTGTTAGTGCTGCCCATCTTCTGACATCATTTAATGTCGGCCGGTGCGGTTCGCGATGACCATGAATCCTAGCCCCGCAGTGTCTTAACATTGTTAAAACACTGCGGGGCTGGGATTCATGGCCTGGCGCAGCACATATGTTCGCCTCTCACACTCGGGTCCTTACACCCGCTTCAGACTGTGCGGCGTCAGCTGATCCCTTATCGCATGCCACGGCCATGAAGCCGCACACTCTGAAGAAGGCGGAAGGAGATGAGGGACAGGCGAACTGATGCACTGCTCATGCCCATCAATCACACCCTCGCAGTCCCAAGAAATAAGACACCGAGGGGCGTTGTGTGGGTCAGGGCGGCCGCAGAGGCGCAGGCAGCCAAACAATGATGCCAGAAGACGGGCAGTGCTACCAAGGGGGTTGCAGCGTGTCATTACAAAGGAAAGTCACACCACCGGGACGGTTAAATGGTCACACAGAGGACACATTTCAGACGTGTTTTCAGTTCCACATGTGCGAGGAGAATACGTTTATGAGCCACCTTGCACACATGCAGCATTACCGCTGTACAAGGTGGCTGTAAAACGTACAAACGCCTGGGGGAGGGGGGACAGGTTCCCTTCAATTTCAGTTCTTGTGTCTGCATGGCTTTTGCAGGACATGATGCCGGCTACACAGCAGGGGAACAGCTGGCGGTGCTGAACCCCACTGACACATTGGCTGGTGTTTGGCTCTATGCAGCTAGCAGTACCGGGCCCCAACTGGCGGTGTTAGAGCCCAGGGTCAGCAGGAGGAGGAGATGGAGCAGAGTGTAGGCCGAAGCCTGCACTGGCGGCAGCTTTGAGTCTGTTGTGCCTGCGTGGCTGTTGCAGGACACGTTGCCGGCTGCACAGCAGGGGAACAGCTGGCGGTGCTGAACCCCACTGACACATTGGCTGGTGTTTTTCTCTGTGCAGCTAGCAGTACCGGGCCCCAACTGGCGGTGTTGGAGCCCGGGCTCTGCAGGGGGAGCAGAGTGTAGGCCGAAGCCTAATTGAACCAATTTCAAAGGTAACCTTTAACCCCCCCTCAGGGGTTACAAAGTAGAAGAGCCACAGCTTATGCAGCAGTAGTGCTGCACAAGTCAAAGGTTGCTCTTTTAATTTTGCTCCTTGCACACGCTGAAAGGAACACGTATAACATTTAGGCCCTTACACAGTCAAACTGATTTTGAGGCGTGAGTTCCCTTCGTAAAGAGACGCAGTACAGCTGGCAAAAATGCCACCTTGGTGCTTTGCGCGGCCTCCTGAGCATCGTTATTTGTTGCACAGGAGTCTTCGCTTTTGTGTTATCCTTTGGCCTTGCGCTGTTAGCGCTGATCATCCTCTGACATCATGTTATGTCGGCTGTTGCGGTTTGCGATGACCATGAATCCCAGCCCCCCAGTGTCTTAACATTGTTAAAACACTGCGGGGCTGGGATTCATGGCCTGGCGCAGTAAATATGTTCGCCTCTCGCTTGGGTTCTTACACCCGCTTCAGACTATGCGGCGTCAGCTGATCCCTTATCGCATGCCACGGCCATGAAGACGCACAGTCCGAAGAAGGCGGAAGGAGATGAGGGACAGGCGAAGAAATGCACCGTTCATGCCCATCAATCACACCCTCGCAGTCCAAATAAATAAGACACCGAGGGGCGTTGTGTGGGGCAAGGCGGCCGCAGAGGCGCAGGCAGCCAAACAATGATGCCAGAAGACGGGCAGCGCTACCAAGGAGCTTGTTGCGTGTCAATACAAAGGAAAATCACACCTGAGGGACGTTTTAATGGTCGCAGAGGACTCATTTTTAGACGTGTTCACTTCAACATGGGCAAGGAGAATAAGTTTCTGAGCCACCTTGCACACATGCAGCATTACTGTCGTACAAGGTGGCTGTAAAACGTAAAAACGCCTGGGGGAGGGGGGACAGGTTTCCTTCAATTTCAGTTCTTGTGTCTGCGTGGCTGTTGCAGGACACGTTGCCGGCTACACAGCAGGGGAACAGCTGGCGGTGCTGAACCCCACTGACACATTGGCTGGTGTTTGGCTCTGTGCAGCTAGCACATCTGGGCCCCAACTGGCGGTGTTAGAGCCCAGGGTCAGCAGGAGGAGGAGAGGGAGCAGAGTGTAGGCCGAAGGCTGCACTGGAGCAAGTTGAAGGGGAAACTTTAACCCCCCCCCAGGCGTTTGTAGCTGAAAGAGCCATCGTGTACAGCACTAATGCTGGAAAAGGTAAACTTAGCTCTTTTAATTATGGTCCTTGCACATGCTGAACCTAACACTTATAAAAAGTGTCCCCTCCTACCGTGATACCGTCCGGTTGGTGGAACTTTCCTTTGTGATGTGACGCAGCACAGCCGTCATTCTTACCCCCTTGGCGCCGTGCGCCGCCTCCTCAGCGTTGTTTGAATCAGTCCCGGAGCCTGCGCTGTTAGGTTAGCCCTTGGCCATGCACACATTTTGCGCTGCCCGTCTTCTGACATCATTTGGTGTCAGGCTGGCTGTGCCTGTGCGGCCGCGCTGGCCGAGATCCCGCCTCGTACTGTCTTCTGATTTAATCCCACTGGGGGCCTGAGATCCGTGGCCATGCGCAGTGCATATCCTTGCCTCTCACTCCCCTCCCTACGGCTTCTTCAGACTGTGCGGTGTCACGGCCGTGGCATGCTATTAGGGACCAGCTGACACCGCACAGTTTGAAGAAGCCGTAGGGAGATGAGTGAGAGGTGGAGGTTCAGATATGCACTGCGCATGTCCATGGATCTCAGGCCCCCAGTGGGATTAAATCAGAAGACAGTACGAGGCGGGCTCTCGGCCAGCGCGGCCGCACAGGCGCAGCCAGCCTGACACCAAATGATGTCAGAAGACGGGCAGCGCAAAATGTGTGCATGGCCAAGGGCTAACCTAACAGCGCAGGCTCCGGGACTGATTCAAACAACGCTGAGGAGGCGGCGCATGGCGCCAAGGGGGTAAGAATGACGGCTGTGCTGCGTCACATCACAAAGGAAAGTTCCACCAACCGGACGGTATCACGGTAGGAGGGGACACTTTTCATAAGTGTTAGGTTCAGCATGTGCAAGGAGCACCACGAAAAGAGGCACTTTTTCCCTTTGCATCATTACTGCTGCACAAGGTGGCTCCTTCAGTAACAAACGCCTGGGGGGGGGGACAGGTTCCCTTAAATTTAACTTGTTGTGCCTGCATGGCGGTCGCAGTACACGTTGCCGTATACACAGCAGGGGAACAGCTGGCGGTGCTGAACCCCACTAACACATTGGCGAGGTGTTTGGCTCTGTGCGGACAGCACTTCTGGACGGCAACTAGCGGTGTTGGAGCCCAGGGACAGGAGGGAGAGGTGGAGGTAGGAGGAGGTAGGAGGGATTGCCACACACACAGCAGGGGAACAGCTGACGTTACTGAACCCCAATAACAGAGGAGGGACTGTTGACTGTGCGTACAGCACTACTGGATGGCAACTAGCGGTGTTGGAGCCCAGGGACAGGAGGGGGAGGTGGAGGTAGGAGGAGGTAGGAGGGATTGCCACACACACAGCAGGGGAACAGCTGACGTTACTGAACCCCAATAACAGAGGAGGGACTGTTGACTGTGTGTACAGCACTACTGGACGGCAACTAGCGGTGTTGGAGCCCAGGGACAGGAGGGGGAGGTGGAGGTGGAGGAGATAGGAGGGATTGCCACACACACAGCAGGGGAACAGCTGACGTTACTGAACCCCAATAACAGAGGAGGGACTGTTGACTGTGCGTACAGCACTACTGGACGGCAACTAGCGGTGTTGGAGCCCAGGGACAGGAGGGGGAGGTGGAGGTGGTGGAGATAGGAGGGATTGCCACACACACAGCAGGGGAACAGCTGACGTTACTGAACCCCAATAACAGAGGAGGGACTGTTGACTGTGCGTACAGCACTACTGGAGGCAACTAGCGGTGTTGGAGCCCAGGGACAGGAGGGGGAGGTGGAGGTAGGAGGAGGTAGGAGGGATTGCCACACACACAGCAGGGGAACAGCTGACGTTACTGAACCCCAATAACAGAGGAGGGACTGATGACTGTGCGTACAGCACTACTGGACGGCAACTAGCGGTGTTGGAGCCCAGGGACAGGAGGGGGAGGTGGAGGTAGGAGGAGGTAGGAGGGATTGCCACACACACAGCAGGGGAACAGCTGACGTTACTGAACCCCAATAACAGAGGAGGGACTGTTGACTGTGCGTACAGCACTACTGGACGGCAACTAGCGGTGTTGGAGCCCAGGGACAGGAGGGGGAGGTGGAGGTGGCTAAGTGTGCCTGGCCAAGGGATAACATAACAGCGCAGGCTCCGGGACGGAATCAAACAACGCTGAGGAGCCGGGGCACGGCGCCAAGGGGGTAGGAATGACGGCTGTGCTGCGTCATATTACGAAGGAAAGTCCCACCTCCGGGACGGTTTTACGGTATCAGTGGACACATTTTATAAGTGTTAAGTTCTGCGTGTGCAAGGAGCTAAACAAAAATAGCTACCTTTTCCTTGTGCAGCATTACTGCTGTACAAGGTGGCTCTTTCAGTAACAAACGCCTTGGGGGGGGACAGGTTCCCTTACATTTCAGTTGTTGTGTCAGCGTGGCGGTCGCAGGACACATTGCCGGCTACACAGCTGGGGATCAGCTGACGTTACTGAAACCCAATAACACTGGGTCGTATGTTTTGACTGTGCAGACGGCACTTCTGAGCCTCAACTGGCGGTGTTGGAGCCCAGGAATTTAAGTTCAGGTGGTAGAAAGATGAACACAACAGGAGACCTGGATACTGTAGACAGTCACCTAATTATTTAATCAGGAAGAGGAGTGGCAAATTCCTGCGAGATCCAGGCCTTGTTCATTTTCAGGAAAGTAAGCCGGTCAACGTTATCGGAGGATAGTCGCATGTGACGGTCAGTTAGTACACCACCTGCAGCACTAAAGACACGTTCCGATAATACACTGGCCGCAGGGCAAGACAGCACCTCCAATGCATACTGGCTTAGCTCTGGCCATGTATCCAGCTTTGAGACCCAAAACTTGAAAGGGGAAGAGCCGTCTGGGAGTACAGCAAGGGGGCAAGGCATGTAGTCTGTCACCATCTGACGGAACCGTTGCCTCCTGCTGACTGGAGCCGTCTGTGATGGTGTAGACTTTTGTGGCTGGCACAGAAAACTGTGCCACAGTTGGGCCATACTGGTCTTGCCTTGGGCAGAGGCACTGCTTCTGCTCCCTCTTTGTGCAGAGCCTCCACCACTGCCTGGACGCACTGAGCTGCTTTGGAATGCACTAGCAGCACTTCTCTCAGTTGGAATGGAGAAGATGATGGAATTCACCAGTGTGTCTTGGTACTCCCGCATTTTTCGCTCCCGGTTCAACGGTGTGATGAGGCTTTCTACGTTGTCCCGGGAGCGAGGATCGAGGAGGGTGAACACCCAATAATCAGAATGTGGGCAATGCGGTGGTCGTTTATCAGGCACTGCAGCATGTAATCCACCATGTGCTGCAGACTGCCAACTGCCCAAGAAACGCTGTCCCCTGCTGGAGGCGTGATCTCTGCCCGCTCCTCATAACCCCACCCTCGCTGTACACACTGAGTACTGGACAATTGTGTAACTCCCTCCTCTGGACGGATGTCTTCCTCCTCCATTGACTCCTCCTCATCCTCCTCACAAACTGTCCCCTGCCTACGCGTTTGTGAGGAACCACGTGGCGCTGACTGTCCAGAAGATGATGGAAATGCTGAATCCTCATCCTCCACCTCTTCCACAACATCATCCCTTAGCGCTTGCAGTGATTTTTCAAGCAGGCAGATAAGGGGGACAGTCATGCTGACTAGTGCATCATCTGCACTCGCCATCCGCGTGGAATAATCAAAGGGACGCAAAACCTGGCAGACGTCATTCATAGTGGCCCACTCTGTGGTTGTGAAGTCTGTACGGCGCTGACTGCGACTTCTTTGCGCCTGAAGCAGCTGGTACTCCATTACAGCTTGCTGCTGCTCACACAACCGCTCCAACATATGTAACGTGGAATTCCACCTGGTAGGTAGGTCACATATGATGCGATGTTCCGGCAGGCGGTGTCGGCGCTGCAGAGCCGCAATGCGCGCTTTTGCCGTGCTGGAACGCCGCAAGTGAGCACACTCTAGGCGGACCTTGTGCAGCAGTGCATCAAGATCCGGATAGTCCCTCAGAAAACTCTGCACGACCAAATTGAGCACATGTGCCAGACATGGGATGTGAGTGAGGTTGCCGAGGCCCAGAGCTGCCACCAGATTTCGGCCATTATCACACACTACCATGCCTGGCTGGAGATTCGCTGGCACAAACCACACATCGCTCTCCTGCTTGATGGCATTCCAGAGCTCCTGCGCTGTGTGGCTTCGATTCCCCAAATAAATTAATTTCAAGACGGCCTGTTGACGTTTGGCCACGGCTGTGCTCATGTCGGTCGTAACAGGTACACGTTCATCACGGGTCCATGTGGAGGTGGACTGTGACGGCTCCTGCAGCGATGATTCTGAGGAACTGGTGTAGGAGGAGGAGTCAATGCGTACAGAATGGATTCCTGCAATCCTTGGAGTGGGCAGGACATGTCCTGCGCCACTCACATGGTCTGTACCCGGCTCAACGACATTAACCCAATGGGCAGTGAGGGAAAGGTATCGCCCCTGTCCATGTTGACTGGTCCACGCATCGGTGGTGAGGTGGACCTTGCTACTGACGGCGTTCAGTAGCGCGTGTTTTATGTGTCCCTCCACATGCTTGTGCAGGGCAGGGACGGCTTGCCTGCTGAAGTAAAAGCGGCTGGGCACATTGTACTGTGGGACTGCCAATGACATGAAGTCACGGAAGCTGTCAGTCTCCACCAGCCTGAATGACAGCATTTCCAGTGACAGAAGTTTGGCAATGCCTGCAGTCAGAGCCTGTGCTCGTGGGTGGTTTGACGAGAAAGGCCGCCTTTTCTCCCATGCCTGTACTACCGATGGCTGTAGACTGGGCTGGGAGTGTGTGGATGACTGGGAAAGTGGTGCTGCGGGTGGAATTACAGCGGGTCTCTGGACAACAGGGCCAGAGGTTCTTCCACGGCGATCCTGGGAGGAAGCCGAACCAGCTGCGTGTGAGCTGGAGGAAGAGGCAACACAAGCTGAAGAGGTGGTAGCTGCCGCTGTTGGTTGGCCTAGCTCTTCAGTGTGTTTTTCTAACTCCGCCGGGTGCCTGGTGCGCACATGTTTCCACATGTTGGAGGTATTGAGGTTGCTGACATTTCGACCTCTTTTGACTTTGTGATGACACACCTTGCATTTGACATAGCAAATGTCATCTGCAACTGTGTCAAAAAAGGACCAGGCACTGCAAGTCTTGGGAGCGCCCTTTTTGGCTTTTGGAAGAGACATGCTCCTAATGGGTGCCAAAGCGGAGGCTGCAGGATCCGCAGTCTTCCCCCTCCCTCTCCCTCTTTGGGCCGTACGGGGAATCTCTTCCTCAGAGCTGCTCCCACCACCTTCCTGTCCCTCACGCCAAGATGGGTCAAGGACCTCATCATCTACACTACCCTGTGCCCCCAACTGCTCCTCCTGGGTAGTCTCAGCAGCAGAGCACGCACCAGTAAGTGGCACCTGAGTGTCATCATCAGCTGATGCGGCCTGCGATGTGGTGACCGGAGCCACTGGCCCACCCGCCTCTTCAGACTCAGAGAGAAAAAGCTGTTGGGCATCACTGCACCCTGCCTCTTCTTCCATTTCTCCAATGCTGCTTGGCTGGCCCCCTGTTTCCAAGCCAAGAGATTCAGAGAACAGAAGTAGAGACGGCTCCTGTCCTGGGCTCTCTGTCTGCCTGGGCAATTTGGCAGGTGGTGAAGAGACAGATGGCTGCTCTCCAGTGCTCTGTGTCTGAGAGGATGTGGCACTAATTGAAGTTGATGCATTAGCTGCCATCCATCCGACAACGGCTTCAATTTGTTCTTCACGCAGCAGCGGTGTACGGCGCTCTGCGACAAAGCTGCGCATGAATGACTGTTCCCTTGTGAAAGTGGGTGCTGATGAGTCACCGGTGCCCGCAGCAGGCACAGAATCCCCACGTCCCCTCCCTGCTCCGCGCCCACGCCCACGCCCACGTGCCTTACTCACTGCCTTCTTCATCTTGGTTGACTGATAAAGATAAGCAGAAAAGTACTAACGGATTTGTGTGCTTATTCCTGAACAACTCCTCCTAACAGGTATAAGAAACACTAATTTTCTAAAGTGTGGACTAGACTTTAATATGAGCTAATGTGGCCTACACAAATGTAAAGTGGTGTCACTGGTGTGTTTGGTGAACTTTATTATTTATTTATTTTTTGGGGGCTGAACTGACAACAGATAGAGCTGCAGTCACACGGAGACCGTGCAGACAGACGTAAACGGCGCTGCAAGGCCCAAAAACCCTCCTCTACGTTATCCTATGTAGTGTTTTTCCACAAGTTAGCTGGAGACGGGTGGAAAGACACTAATAGGAATTTTTTGAAAAAATGTGCAGCAGCCTGCACTACTTAAAACAAAATGAAAATTGATTTGGCGGTATGACGCAGTGAAGAACCCTGAGCTGTAGACAACCAGGCTATGGCTGCTCACAGACTACAGGGCGAGCTGCAGTCACACGGAGACCGTGCAGACAGCCGTAAACGGCGCTGCAAGGCCCAAAAACCCTCCTCTACGTTATCCTATGTAGTGTTTTTCCACAAATTAGCTGGAGACGGGTGGAAAGACACTAATAGGAATTTTTTGAAAAAATGTGCAGCAGCCTGCACTACTTAAAACAAAATGAAAATTGATTTTGCGGTATGACGCAGTGAAGAACCCTGAGCTGGAGACAACCAGGCTATGGCTGCTCACAGACTACAGGGCGAGCTGCAGTCACACGGAGACCGTGCAGACAGCCGTAAACGGCGCTGCAAGGCCCAAAAACCCTCCTCTACGTTATCCTATGTAGTGTTTTTCCACAAATTAGCTGGAGACGGGTGGAAAGACACTAATAGAATTTTTTTGAAAAAATTAGCAGCAGACTACACTACTTGGAAAAAAAAAAACAGTATGAGGCAATGAACCACCCTCCCTGAACTGAATACAACCAGCTATGGATGGCCTATGTGGCTGCACTCAGACTAGAGAGTGGGCTGCACTCACACACACACATACACAGACCTTGCAGATTGCTGTGAAAACAGCGCTACAAGGCAAACACAAGGTGAATAGTAGGTGAACACAGCGGTTGCTAAATTAGCCTTTGGAAAGCACAAAGAAGCATATCGCTATCTCTAAACTGGCCCTCAGTCAGCAAACAGCGTCCTGTCACTAACTGATTTCACAGCAGAGTGATCGCAAAATTGCGCCAGCGACTTTTAAACTGCATCATGACATCATTTCAGCAGCCAATCACAGCCATGCCAGTAGTTTCATGCCCTCCATGCTGAACAGGATGTGCCCACACTTGGAATCATTCTCATTGGATGAATTTGTGCATTTTGAATCTGGGAACTTCCGATTCCGGTATCCGATACTTGCGGTATCGGAATGCTCAACACTAATAAGGACCGATGAAGCGAGGCTTGAATTTAGGAGAGGAAAACCTTCATAGGAACATACCGAGAAGACAGCCATACCAAATCCCCAACACGAAGTCGGGGACCAACACCGCGATGGCGGTTGGCAAAGCGCTGAGCCTTCTCCTGTGACAACTTCAAATTGTCCACCACATGGTTCCAAATCTGCTGCAACCTATCCACCACAGAATCCACCCCCGGACAGTCAGAAGACTCAACCTGACCCGAGGAAAAACGAGGATGAAAACCAGAATTGCAGAAAAAAGGCGAAACCAAAGTAGCAGAACTAGCCCGATTATTAAGGGCAAACTCGGCCAATGGCAAAAAAGTCACCCAATCATCCTGATCAGCAGAAACAAAACATCTCAAATAAGTTTCCAACGTCTGATTAGTTCGCTCGGTTTGGCCATTCGTCTGAGGATGGAAGGCCGACGAAAATGACAAATCAATGCCCATCTTAGCACAAAAAATCCGCCAAAATCTGGACACAAACTGGGATCCTCTGTCAGACACAATATTTTCAGGGATGCCGTGCAAGCGAACCACATTCTGAAAAAATAAAGGAACCAAATCGGAGGAGGAAGGCAACTTAGGCAAGGGCACCAAATGGACCATCTTGGAAAAACGATCACACACCACCCAGATGACAGACATTCTCTGAGATACTGGAAGATCTGAAATAAAATCCATGGAAATGTGCATCCAAGGCCTCTTCGGGACAGGCAAAGGCAAAAGCAAACCGCTGGCACGAGAACAGCAAGGCTTAGCCCGAGCACAAATCCCACAGGACTGCACAAAGGAATGCACATCCCGCGACAAGGAAGGCCACCAGAAGGACCTAGCCACCAAATCTCTGGTACCAAAAATCCCAGGATGACCTGCCAACACCGAAGAATGAACCTCGGAAATAACTCTGCTGGTCCATCTATCTGGGACAAACAGTCTCTCTGGTGGGCAACGGTCAGGTCTCTCAGCCTGAAATTTCTGCAGCACTCGTCGCAAATCTGGGGAAATGGCAGACAAAATCACTCCCTCTTTGAGGATACCAGCCGGCTCTGAAACTCCCGGAGAGTCAGGCTCAAAACTCCTAGAAAGGGCATCAGCCTTCACGTTCTTCGAACCAGGCAGGTACGAGACCACGAAATCGAAACGGGAGAAAAACAATGACCAACGAGCCTGTCTAGGATTCATGCGCTTGGCAGACTCGAGATAAATCAGATTTTTGTGATCAGTCAAGACCACCACATGATGCCTAGCTCCCTCGAGCCAATGTCGCCACTCCTCAAATGCCCACTTCATAGCCAACAATTCCCGATTACCAACATCATAATTCCGCTCGGCAGGCGAAAACTTTCTTGAAAAGAAGGCACAAGGCTTCATCACAGAGCCATCAGAGCTTCTCTGTGACAAAACAGCCCCTGCTCCAATCTCAGAAGCATCCACCTCGACCTGGAAAGGAAGAGAGATATAAGGCTGACATAATACTGGAGCTGAAGAAAACCGGCGCTTCAGCTCCCGAAAGGCTTCCACTGCTGCAGGAGACCAATTAGTCACATCAGAACCTTTCTTGGTCAAATCCGTCAAGGGCTTAACCATGCCAGAAAAGTTAGCGATGAAGCGACGGTAAAAATTAGCAAAACCCAAGAACTTCTGAAGACTCTTAAAAGATGTAGGCTGAGTCCAGTCATGAATAGCCTGGACCTTGACTGGGTCCATCTCAATAGTAGAAGGAGAAAAAATAAAACCCAAAAAGGAAACCTTCTGTACTCCGAAGAGACATTTTGAGCCCTTCACAAATAAGGCATTAGCACGCAGGACCTGAAATACCATCCTGACCTGCTTCACATGGGACTCCCAGTCCTCAGAAAAGACCAAAATGTCATCCAGATACACAATCATAAATTTATCCAGATATTCTCGGAAGATGTCATGCATGAAGGACTGGAACACAGAAGGAGCATTAGAGAGTCCAAAAGGCATCACCAAGTACTCAAAATGGCCCTCGGGCGTATTAAATGCTGTTTTCCATTCATCCCCCTGCTTAATACGCACAAGGTTATACGCACCACGAAGATCTATCTTGGTGAACAAACTGGACCCCTTAATCCGAGCAAACAGATCAGATGATAATGGCAAAGGATACTGAAATTTGACCGTGATTTTATTTAGAAGACGATAATCTATACAAGGTCTCAGAGAACCATCCTTCTTGGCCACAAAAAAGAATCCTGCACCAAGAGGGGAGGAGGACGGGCGAATATGTCCATTCTCTAAAGACTCCTTTATATAACTCCGCATTGCAGCATGTTCTGGTACAGACAAATTAAAAAGTCGTCCCTTAGGGAACTTACTACCAGGAATCAAATTTATAGCACAATCACAATCCCTGTGAGGAGGCAGGGCACCGGATCTGGGCTCATCAAATACATCCTGGTAGTCCGACAAAAACTCAGGGACCTCAGAAGGAGTGGAAGAAGCAATTGACACCAAAGGAGCATCGCCATGAATCCCCTGGCAACCCCAACTTGAAACAGACATAGCTTTCCAATCCAGAACTGGATTATGGGCCTGCAGCCATGGCAGACCCAAAACGACAACATCATGCAGATTATGCAGCACAAGAAAGCGAATCACCTCCTGATGTACAGGAGTCATGCACATGGTCACTTGAGTCCAATACTGAGGCTTATTCTCAGCCAATGGTGTAGCATCAATACCCCTCAGTGGAATAGGGAATTCCAAAGGCTCCAGGACAAAACCACAGCGCCTGTCAAACGACAAATCCATCAGGTTCAGGGCAGCACCCGAATCCACAAAAGCCATAACCGAGTAGGATGACAAAGAACAAATTAAAGTAACAGACAAAATGAATTTAGGCTGTATAGTACCAACGGTGACAGATTTAGCGATCTTTTTTACGCGCTTAGAGCATGCTGAGATAACATGAGTTGAATCACCACAGTAAAAGCACAACCCATTTTGATGTCTATGATTTTGCCTCTCAATTCTGGTCAGAATTCGGTCACATTGCATAGACTCAGGTCTCTGTTCAGAAAACACCGCCAGATGGTGCGCAGATTTGCGCTCCCACAAACGCCGATCAATCTGAATGGCCAAAGCCATTGAGTCATTCAGACTTGCAGGCGTGGGGAACCCCACCATAACATTCTTAATGGCTTCAGAAAGACCTTCTCTGAAATTTGCAGCCAGGGCACACTCATTCCATTGAGTAAGCACCGACCATTTCCGAAATTTTTGAAAATACACCTCAGCTTCATCCTGGCCCTGAGAGAGAGCCAGCAAGGCCTTTTCTGCCTGGTTCTCAAGATTAGGTTCCTCATAAAGCAATCCAAGCGCCAGAAAAAATGCATCCACATTCAGCAATGCAGGATCTCCCGGTGCCAGGGAGAAGGCCCAATCTTGAGGGTCGCCACGTAACAGGGAGATAACAATTCTAACTTGCTGAGCGGAATCACCAGAGGAACGAGGTCTCAAAGAAAGAAATAATTTACAATTATTCTTAAAATTCAGAAACCGAGATCTATCTCCAGAAAACAACTAAGGAATAGGTACTTTTGGCTCAGACATAGGACTGTGAACAACAAAATCCTGAATGCTTTGCACCCTTGCAGCAAGATGATCCACACTAGAAGTCAGACTCTGAATATCCATGTCTGCAGCTGAACTCAAAGCCACCCAGAGATTAAGGGGATGAGAGAAGCTGGACAGACTGCCGCAAAGGGAGAGGAAAAAAAAAATATACTCAGGACTTCTCTTATCCCACTTCTGCGATGCATTAAACACTTTTCAGGCCTGCTGTACTGTTATGATCTCAGTGGCTTTGGATCACAAATCTAACCAGCTAAGTCAGAGATAATAGGACAAGCTCTGGGGATGTGGTAACTGGACTGACCGCAAAACCTGATCCTAACCAAACACACTAAAGGTAGCCGTGGAACGTTTCCTGAAATCCTAGACGTCTCTTCACGGCCTGAGAAACTGACTACCCCTAGAGATAAAGTAAGACCTCACTTGCCTCAGAGAAATAACCCCAAAGATATAGAACAGCCCCCCACAAATAATAACGGTGAGTTAAGAGGAAAAGACAAACGCAGAGATGAAACAGGTTAAGCAAATGAGGCCCGCTAACACTAGATAGCAGAAAATAGCAAGGGATCTGTGCGGTCAGTAAAAAACCCTATACAAAAATATCCACGCAGAGAATGCGAGAACCCCCACACCAACTAACGATGTGGGGGGAGCAACTCAGCACCCCAGAGCTACCAGCAAGCAGAGAAATCACATATTAGCAAGCTGGACAAAACTCATAATATTCTAGGAAACATATTGAACATAGATGAGCAAGAATAAGCAAACAGAACTTAGCTTCTCATGGAGAGACTGATAACGGATGTAGACAGGAGCAATCAGAATAGCACTGAATACAACGACAGCAGGCATAGACTGAGAGTCCAAGTGAGCTTAAATAGAAAACCAGCCCACAGATAACGAGACAGCTGATGCCAGTCACAAACCTGCAGAAAGACAGCACTCACACAGTACCACTTGTGACCACAAGAGGGAGCCCAGAAATAGAGTTCACAACAGTCCCCTGACTGAGTAGAGCATAAAACATCTTAATAATGCTCATGAAAACTTCATCCACTCAGAAGATTTTGGCCATCACATTTTCTGGGATCGTGGAGGAGTCTGTGCAGCAATTATTAATTTATCTTCTACTATGGGGATAGGCGATGAAATTTGGTTATGGGATAACCTCTTTAAACTGAGATTGCACAAGAAAATTATGATTATAACTAATACTATACAAATACAGGTTTTCCCAAGGGAAAAAATAACAATAGTAGTTAAAGAGTAAGCATAAAAAGAAGTCATTTTTAACAGATCTCAACCATCTTTTAGGCTTGAGGGTTTTCTTCTACATTGTTGGCTTATGTTGATGTAAGACAAACATATATGGACCTACTGTATCTGTGCAACTCGTTCATACTTTGTACTATGTGCTCTGACGGTCTCTTGTATTCCTCTTCTGACTGGGGCTGTTAACTGACCACTGCTCAACTGTGATAAAATAAATTTGTTTTTCTGCTGGAAGAGGAAGCAAAGAGACTGAAAGGTGACAAAGTACGGAGTATTTGAAAGTGTGACCAGTCACGTAGGTCTGTATGGTTTTTATTTATTTTTTTGATAATCATGGGCACATTTGTGCATTTCAAAACTAATAATACCTTTTAACGTTAGTAAATTATTCAGTAGGCTATGTTTTCTGTTC
Source organism: Ranitomeya variabilis (assembly GCF_051348905.1). Taxonomy (NCBI): domain Eukaryota; kingdom Metazoa; phylum Chordata; class Amphibia; order Anura; family Dendrobatidae; genus Ranitomeya; species Ranitomeya variabilis. The sequence continues at coordinate 527,936,240 of NC_135237.1, read as the reverse complement.
CCATCACTTCTCATATGCAAGTATTTATATTGTACTTTGTATTGGCAAAGTAGTATGAACTGAGAAATAGATGCTGGGAGCTGACCAACCCTGAGATATCAGACCAAAGAACCCCTCAAAGTTTATACATCTCCATCTGTTTTTATTAATCCATGTTTCTCTCAGAATGGAGACTAGTGTGAAAGCTAAAAGATATTTATGAAAAGTTATATTTGTTTACAATTATTTTGGCAATATTATCCATTTTGGCAACTGTTATGGCTTGTGCTTTTGTCATATGATGGAATCTGATAAACAGTCACATTATTAAAGAGAACCTGTCACCCCCAAAATGGAAGTTGAGCTAAGACCAACAGCATGAGGGGCTTATCTACACCATTCTGTAATGCTGTAGATAAGCCCCCAATGTATCCTGAAAGATGAGAAAAAGAGGTTATATTATACTCACCCAGGGGCGTTCCCGCTGCGGTCTGGTCCGATGGGCATCGCAGTCCGGTCCGGGGCCTCCCATCTTCATAGGATGACATCCTCTTCTTCTCTTCACGCTGCGGCTCCAGCGCAGGCGTACTTTGACTGCCCTGTTGAGGGCAGAGCAAAGTACTGCAGTGCGCAGGCACTGGGCCTCTCTGACCTTTCCCGGCGCCTGTGCACTGCAGTACTTTGCTCTGCCCTCGACAGGGCAGACAAAGTACGCCTGCGCCAGTGCTGCGGCGTAAACACAAGAAGAGGACGTGATCGTAAGAAGATGGGAGGCCCCGGACCGCGGCGCCCATCGGATCAGACTGCCCGTCCAGGTGAGTATTATCTAACATCCATTCAGAATGCTGTAGAAAAGCCCCTGATGCCGGTGGGCTTAGCTCAACTTCAATTTTGGGGGTGACAGGTTCCCTTTAAGGTTGCAAAGAAGCCACGTCAACCATAATGAAAACAACTAGCTAGCACCCATTAACTGTTTGATATTGACTTGGTATATTATCATTTAAAATCTTAACACATTTTTGTGATATATTTTATCCTCATAATCCCTTAGTATATCACATAAGTGAGTACACCCCTCCCATTTTTGTAAATATTTTCAAGAGACAACACTGAAGACATGACACTTTGATACAATGGAAAGCAGTCAGTGTACAGCTTGTATAACAGTGTCAATTTGGTGTGCCCTCTAAATAACTCAATACAGCCATTAACGTCTAAACTGTTAGCAACAAAAGTGAATACACCACTAAGTGTAAATAGCCACATTGTAGTCAATAAGCCATTTTCCCTCCCTTCTGTTATGTGATTCAATAGTGTTACAAGGTCTCAGTTGTGAAGGGGAGCAGGTGTGATAAATTTAGTGTTATAAATTTAGTCAAAAGAAAAAATCCAGCTCACCATAGTTGTAGTCCCTGGAGGCTCGGAGCACGGAAACACTGTGTCAAGGCGTGAGGAATGCAGGAAATAGAAAAAAATCCAGCTCAACGAGGTGGTGAAAAAGCAAAGTCTTGGTACTTTATTCACTTCATATCAAAAAATAGAGGATAAAACAACAGCACAATATAAGGGTGCTATGTCACCAGAAACGCGTAGATAGTGTTTTTAATTATATTGTGCTGTTGTTTTATCCTCTATTTTTTGATATGAAGTGAATAAAGTACCAAGACTTTGCTTTTTCACCACCTCGTTGAGCTGGATTTTTTTCTATTTTATAAATTTAGTGCCTGGTGGTCAGAGTTCATAGCAAGTGAGTTATTCTGCTACATACAGTTGATCTGATCGCCTGTATGTAGCAGAGCCAATCGGGTTATAGCAGCTTCTAGTCTTCTATGGAGAATATTGAAGCATGCCAAAAGTATAAAAGAAGTTTTTAAAAATATAAAAAAAAATTTATTTATAAAAGTTTAAATCGCCCCCGTTTCGCCCCATTCAAAATAAAACAATTATAACAAAATCAAACATACACATATTTGGTATTGCTGCATTCAGAATTGCCCGATATATCAATAAAAAAAGCCGATAATTAACCCGATAGCAAAACGGCGTAATGGGAAAAAAATTAAAATCTCCAGAATTACGGGGGTTTTTGTTGCCGCAACATTGCATTAAAATGCAATAACGGGCGATCAAAAGATCGAATGTATACTAAAATGGTATAACTAAAAACGTCAGTTCGGCACTGCAAAAAATAAGCCATCATGAAACCCGAGATCACAAAAAATGGAGACGCTGCAAGTATTGGAAAATGGCGCAATTTTTTTTTTACTAAACATTTTTTTTTAACCACTTAAATAAAAAAGGATCTAGACAAGTTTGGTATCTATTAACTTGTAATGACATGGAATATCACAATGGCAGGTCAGTTTTAGCATTTGGTGAACATAGTAAAAAAAAATCCAAAAAGAACATTGTGGAAATGCATTTTTTTTGCAATTTCACCGCACTTGGAACTTTTTTCCCATTTTCTACTACACGATATGGTAAAACCAATGGTGTCGTTCAAAAGTACAACTTGTCCTGCAAAACACAAGCTCTCCCATGGTCGTATTGACGGAAAAGTAAAACAGTTATGGCTCTGGGAAGAAGGGGAGCAAAAACAGAAATGCAAAAATGAAAAAGGGCTTTGTCTCAAAGGGGTTTAAATTGAAAACAACTTAAAAAATATTAAAAGAACATAAAAAGGTTGAAATCTCATCCTTTTTGCCTAAACATAAATGGCAAAATTGCAAAATGTAAAATATATATATATATTTTGTATTGCTGGGTACATAACTTTCAAAACTTGTAAAATTTAAACAAATTTATTTAACAAAAAAAATGAAATGGAAAACAATTTTCCACAATTGCATAACAAAAAAAATGAAGAAAGTTTAGGATCAATGTAATTATAATAACCTGGAAAATCAGGTTACCAGATCATTTTTACAAGCATAATGAACACCGCAAGAACACCAGCCAAAAATAATTGCAGATTTGTGGGAGGTAGGGTTAGATTCACCATTCCACTGCATTTAGAATATTTCCCATTTTCAGTACATAGGATAAAATGAAAGGCTTCAATCTATACTATACTGTCAGCCTGGCTTCTATAGATTCAATAGATGAAAAAACCTCTGGGTACAACTGTTGCAATTAGCAGGTTTTTTTTATATATATAATAAATAGACTTAAAACATAGCTTTTACTTAGTTCCTGTGTTAAAATCTAAAACAAACAGTGTTACGAAAAGTGCAAGTGCTGACAAACAATACATATATCTCTTACAACTTAAAAAGGAACGTCACTGTCCTTTCTCCCCCTCGGGGTTATATATCATTCGTCTAGATAGGATATTGCCTCCCTCTTTGTGCACTCTAATAGTTCTTCATATTGTCATGTTCCTCCATAGAAAACAGCAATAGAACTCTTTCAATGTGCTTAAGGGTACCTATCACAATTCTCCCTATGTGGAGTCCAAGGTACAGTGAAAAATGGTTCCTCCTCTAACAGTACATGGTTTTATGTCAATCACTCCAACCTGACTGCTAGAGACCTTTTCTGCTTGATATACTGTGTGGGTAGACTATCTGTATAGCAGTGGCTGCTTTAATAGTCACGCTGTTTGTTCTATAGATACCCTCTCTAGATGCGCATAATAACAGACCACTGCTTAGTTTTACAAAGTATATCCACCCATCCCCGGTGTACTCATCTGTCTATACTGCTTGTCCTTTCAGTCGCAGTTTCCTTGCAGCATGAGTGCCCTCAGGATGCCTTTAGCGGTTCCCTCATAAATCCGCTTCATGGCTTCCTGACTCTATTGTGCCTCCCGACGCGTTTCTTCCTATGCGGATTCCTCAGGGGATCATTGGCATTATTTGGGGAAATCATTGGTCTACTTACTAGTAGCCGTCCTATATAGCAGAATAAAACCGGCGTTAAGCTGGCGCACTTCCGGACGCCAGCCCCGTTTCCGGTATAGATGCGCGCGCGCATTGCTCATGGACGCGCGTGCACATTGTAAGCCTTATGCATTTCCTGGATCCACATAGGAATCCTGGATTGTTAAGGCACGTGCACTATACTGTTACGTGCATGGTATCCTCGGCAACCTAGACGCTGTTGCTACAAACCTATCGTCATTTCCGGTTTGCCGGGTATCTCTGCAACAATAATAGAATATAACAGGGAGGTTCTCTAATGGGTATTATTTCCTAGTACCACATTTAATAATTCACTCTCCTTTCTCAACTATCGGGTAAATACGAAAAAAAACCTCTGGCCAGTGGGAAGGTATGTACGGGTAATATCGTATCCACATCTCTTATACACCACCATGAACCCTGACCTTTCTAGAAAAATGTGAGGTTCAGATAGTCACCTTTTATTAACCAGAGATCCTTATAAAAAGTAGCTATAATTTATGACAAGTTAGAATCATATGACGAGATGGACTGGGACATTAAGTTTTTTTGGGTACCTATTAGTTCCTCATACAGTGACACGTCAGACCTTATATGTTAGAATGATAGATTTAGGGTGCAGTCTATTCTAGCCCTGTTCCACCCTTCCTCAGCTCTTCCCTACCTCACGCGGAGGTTGGCACCTATTCCTGCGCATTGGCGCCCCCACTCGACGGCGGCTTTCCCTATAGGCTAAATGCCCTATTGATACCTCGTTTCTATAGGAAGGAAGAAAAGCTGAGTTGGTCATTAAGACCTTGTGGTGTAATGGTTTGCAGCCTGAAAATCCACTTACTCTCTCTTTGTAGAATGTTCCTGTCCCAATCTCCGCCTCTTGGCGGCTGGTATATTCTATCTATCCCCATGAATTTAACAACTTTTAGGTTGCCTTGGTGTACTCTATTAATATGGTTTGCTACTGAGGTGTTTCTCCCTTTTAGAGTGTCTCCATGGTGTTCACCCACCCGTCTTCTCAGTTCTCTGCTCGTTTTTCCCACATACTCCATTCCACATTCACAGGTCATTTTGTAGACCACTCCTTTGGTCCTGCAATTAATGAAGTGGTTTATGCGGTATGTTTTTCCCGTCACATTACTCACAAACTCATTCCCTTGGCTTAGGGATGCACAATATTTGCATTTACCACATTTGTAACAGCCTTTCACCTTTTCACCCAACCATGTTGGACTCACTTTTGGGGAAGGGGGGGTAAAATGGCTGTGGACTACCCTGTCTTTGATCGAACGGCCCTTTCTGAATGTGATTTGTGGGGTGGGGGTAATAATTTCCTTCAGATCCCTATCCATTTGAAGAATGGGCCAGTGCTTTTTAAGGATTTCTCTCATGTCTGTGGCTCCGTTTGTGTATTTTGTGATCAGTCTAATTTGTTGGTCCCCTTCTTTCTTCGGTGTGGGTTTCAGGAGATCTTTCCTTTGTCTATTTAGGGATACATTATATGCCTCTCTGAGTACATTATCTGGGTACCCTCGTTCACGAAAACGTGCTCTAAGATCATCTGCCTGCTTTTGGTACATCTGAGGTTCGGAGCAGTTTCTACAGACCCTTTGATACTGTCCCTTGGGGATGCCTTTTTTAAGGGCGAAGGGGTGATTTGACTCCCACCTTAATAGAGAGTTGGACGCTGTTGGCTTTCTATAAGTGCTTGTGGTTACTTGTCCATCTTTCCCCCTTTCAATGGTCACGTCTAGAAACGGTAATTTGTTTCTCCCTATCTCGTAGGTGAAATGTAGGCCCAGATCATTTACATTAAGGCCCGTGACAAAGGAGGTGAAGCCTTCTTCACTTCCCCTCCAAATGACAAACACGTCGTCAATGTAGCATAGCCACATGACGACGTTATCTTCCGTGTCTGCCCTATCACCAAAGACCACATTTTCCTCCCACCAGCCCAGGAGTAGATTTGCGTACGAGGGAGCACAGGGGCTCCCCATTGCTGTACCCCTGAGCTGGTGGAAGTGGGTACCATCAAAAAGGAAATAGTTTTTTGTTAGGCAAAATTCTAACGCCTTCACAACAAATTCATTATGTTGGCGAAATTGGAGTCCTCTTGTATTGAGAAAGTACTCCACAGCCATGATCCCTTTATTGTGTTGGATGGAAGAATACAACGCTTCAACGTCAATGGAGCATAACAACATGTCCGCATCCAATACCACACTCTCTAGTTTTAAAAGAAGGTCTGTCGTGTCACGGGTGTAGGAACTTAAAGAGGCCACAAAGGGCCGTAGTACGTGATCCACATATAGTCCTAGATTTTGCGTGAGGCTACCGATTCCTGAGACTATAGGTCTCCCCTTTAATGGATTTGTGCCTTTGTGTATTTTAGGTACACTATAGAATGTCGGCACTACTGGGTGCGTCGGTATCAACAAGTCTCTTTCTTTAACATCAATCAATTTTTTGTTGAAGGCTTCCCCTACCAGTGATTTTAATTGTTCATGGTAGGTTTTAGTTGGATTAGCCTCCAATTTCTCATAGCCCATCTCTTTTTGAAGAAGAGAATAACATAGGTCCCGATATTGTCCCACATCCATCACGACTACGTTTCCCCCTTTGTCTGAGGGCTTTATGACCCTTTCATGATCTTTCTCAAGTTCACATAGACTTTTCATCTCGCTTTTTGTTAGATTATAGGCTCCTTTCCTCTTTATATTGGATTCTAGCTCCACTAAGTCCTCTGTCACCAAATTCAGAAATACATCAATAGGGCTTAGGTCACTTGATACGGGTGGCATACGTTTACTCTTATTTCTGAGGTTGGTGAATGGTCCCTCCCCCAGTTCATTCGGGTCGGTGTCGCTGAGGTGGAACAAGAACCTTACGTCAATCTACACTCACCGGCCACTTTATTAGGTACACCTGTCCAACTTCTTGTTAACACTTAATTTCTAATCAGCCAATCACATGGCGGCAACTCAGTGCATTTAGGCATGTAGACATGGTCAAGACAATCTCCTGCAGTTCAAACCGAGCATCAGTATGGGGAAGAAAGGTGATTTGAGTGCCTTTGAACGTGGCATGGTTGTTGGTGCCAGAAGGGCTGGTCTGAGTATTTCAGAAACTGCTGATCTACTGGGATTTTCACGCACAACCATCTCTAGGGTTTACAGAGAATGGTCCGAAAAAGAAAAAAAATCCAGTGAGCGGCAGTTCTGTGGGCGGAAATGCCTTGTTGATGCCAGAGGTCAGAGGAGAATGGGCAGACTGGTTCGAGCTGATAGAAAGGCAACAGTGACTCAAATCGCCACCCGTTACAACCAAGGTAGGCCTAAGAGCATCTCTGAACGCACAGTGCATCGAACTTTGAGGCAGATGGGCTACAGCAGCAGAAGACCACACTGGGTACCACTCCTTTCAGCTAAGAACAGGAAACTGAGGCTACAATTTGTACAAGCTCATCGAAATTGGACAGTAGAAGATTGGAAAAACGTTGCTTGGTCTGATGAGTCTCGATTTCTGCTGCGACATTCGGATGGTAGGGTCAGAATTTGGCGTAAACAACATGAAAGCATGGATCCATCCTGCCTTGTATGGAGCATCTTTGGGATGTGCAGCCGACAAATCTGCGGCAACTGTGTGATGCCATCATGTCAATATGGACCAAAATCTCTGAGGAATGCTTCCAGCACCTTGTTGAATCTATGCCACGAAGAATTGAGGCAGTTCTGAAGGCAAAAGGGGGTCCAACCCGTTACTAGCATGGTGTACCTAATAAAGTGGCCGGTGAGTGTATACTACAACCCATCAGACTAAACTCAAATCCTCATATGGCTCATATTACTATGATGACGGAAAAAATAAATTAAAAATCCCTCGGTCCTTAAGTGTTTAAGTTTAGTAAAAATTAAGTAAAACTAAAAGTCTTTTAGTTTATCAAGTCATTTATGTACTTAATATATTGTTTTGTTTTGTTTTCTGCAGCCAAACTACGAGAATCGTGCTTTGACCCTGGAAATATAATGAATGGCACTCGACTTGGTATGGATTATAAGCTTGGATCCACTGTTACTTATTATTGTGATGCCGGCTATGTCCTTCAAGGATATTCAACACTTACATGCATCATGGGAGATGATGGAAGACCTGGATGGAACCGAGTTTTGCCAAGCTGTCATGGTGAGATTTTATATAATACCATAAAAATGAATTCCATTAAATATTATTGATATTAGTAAAGCATATGTTCTTTGTAGGCACCTTCACCATAGGCGCAAATGAATGTGTATCTAACAGCTGTCAATTGAGATGCTAGAAAATAAGGCCAAATTGAATCATTTGAAAAGGCTGGACACATTTTCTGAATCACAGATTCACTAAAATACCTGAATTGGCACAATATATTGTGAACCTCGCAAAATATTCCCACATTGCCAATTTTAACAATTTTATCAGGTAGAGTAAATATTTCACATTAAATAGTTACTCTCATTTCAGCATGTTTTAAATAAATCAATAGTACAAGCTAATTTAAGAAACTTTGTACTATATCATAGAGAGGCCTATACTCTCTTATGTCTCCAAAATAATAATAATTCACTGAGAAATATCACTAATATCTGTAGTGTTCAAAATAAAATGGAATGGCTGCTCACTGAGTGATCAACTTGCAGCTGCCTATTAGCCTATAAAAAAATATTGGGAAAGGAGAAAAAAGAAGCAGCGTGAGCAAGAGAGTCAAAGAGATATATACAGATGGTGCTGATGCTGTTTTGCTATGGTGCAGAGATAGATTCACAGCAACACTGCTCGGTACTTCTGATTAATGTCATTTAAGCTGCTGATTCTGAACATGTTTTATTTTGACACATAGTAGAAATTCTTTATATCTCTTTAAGCTACATCAGTGTCCATAGGGTTGAGCGAAACGGATCGGTCATTTTCAAAAGTGGCTGACCTTTGGCAAAGTCGGGTTTCGTGAAACCCGACCCGACCCCAGCATGGGATCGGCCACACGGTCGGCGATCTTCGCGCCAAAGTCGCGTTTTGTATGACGCTTTCCCCGCCATTTTTTCAGCCAATGAAGGAGTGTGTGCAGCGTGATGACATGGGTTCCGCCTCGCTTTGTGCGGCGTCACAAGGGGTAAAACCGCCATCTTAACGTTTGGGATATAGCGATTCCCACAGTGAAACACAAATTTTGCAGGGACGGAGGGGAGAGAGAGAGAGAGAGAGAATAAAAAAAAAATTGCATTGGGTTTTGTGTTTCGGTCGGCCCCCCGACTTTTCACAATAATCGGCCGATTTCACACGATCCGACTTTCGAGACAGTCGAGTTTCACGAAACCCGACTCGATCCTAAAAAAGCAAAAGTCGCTCAACCCTAGTGTCCACCAAATATTTTCCGGAACATTCTAAATATATCCTACAGAGGAAGGAGATATAGTTCATACAATCGCGAGGAATAGTGTTATTCCTTATGTTCAAATGAATTAAAAACTGGAAAGACAAGAAGCACAATAGGGTCTTATCCAAGGTAAAACAAAATAACCAAATAATGAGATTCAAACTGGGAGGAAGAATGGATATAAATCTGCGCTGCTTGAGGTCTAATGTATGATGAGAGATGAAAATTGTATATCGCCTGCTTTTATTTATCAAAGTGTCATCCACACATCAGTAATTGTGGTTGTCCTAATGAAGAGGCATAAACACTTCGACATGCATTGACAAATAAAAAACACATCTGTTATTTTTGACTCTCATCGTACATTGTATCTCCGGCAGTGCAGATTTATATCCACTCTTCCTCAAGTTTAAATCTTCATGCTTAGACACATGACATCTTATTCTTAAAAGTCTCCTATGGGAACGTTTTGTTAATAGACTGTAACTATTAAGTTACCCACTAATCACAACTGAATAAATATATTTAGTTTCTAAGGAATACAGACATACAGTGATCGTGATCACAAAATTTAGTTATGTTGTCAACTTTGCCTCATTTACCTACATATTGCCTCTAAAGGTGAAAACACTACATGGTGGCAGTGCATACTACTAAATGTTACTTTATTTTTTCCCTTCACTTTCAGGGTGATATGTCTAGGCTTTCTAGTTTCAGATTTATATTAGGATATTATTATTATTATTATTATTATTTATTGTTATAGCGCCATTTATCCCATGGCGCTTTACATGTGAGGAGGGGTATACATAATAAAAACAGGTACAATAATCTTAAACAATACAAGTCATAACTGGTACAGGAGGAGTGAGGACCCTGCCCGCGAAGGCTCACAATCTACAAGGGATGGGTGAGAATACAGTAGGTGAGGATAGAGCTGGTCATGCAGCAGTTTGGTCGATCGGTGGTTACTGCAGGTTGTAGGCTTGTCGGAAGAGGTGGGTCTTCAGGTTCTTTTTGAAGATTTCGATGGTAGGAGAGAGTCTGATGTGTTGTGGTAGAGGGTTGCAGAGTAGGGGTGATACGCGAGAGAAATCTTGTATACGATTGTGGGAAGAGGAGATAAGAGGGGAGTAGAGAAGGAGATCTTGTGAGGATCGGATGTTGCGTGTAGGTAAGTACCGGGAGACGAGGTCACAGATGTATGGAGGAGACAGGTTGTGGATGGCTTTGTACGTCATGGTTAGGGTTTTGTAGTGGAGTCTTTGGGCAATGGGGAGCCAGTGAAGGGATTGACAGAGGGGAGAGGCCGGGGAATAGCGGGGGGACAGGTGGATTAGTCAGGCAGCAGAGTTTAGAATAGATTGGAGGGGTGCGAGAGTGTTCGAGGGGAGGCCACAGAGCAGGAGGTTGCAGTAGTCAAAGCGAGAGATGATGAGGGCATGGACTAGGGTTTTTGCAGAGTCTTGGTTGAGGAATGAATGGATTCGTGAAATATTTTTGAGTTGAAGTCGGCAGGAAGTGGAAAGGGCTTGGATATGTGGATATATCATCATATTTTTTATAAGATCATTAGACAACCTTAAATATATCATGTTGCATGCTATTTCACAACAGAAGAGCTTGTACTTATGGAGGAAGAATTTATCAAGACTAGAGATGGGCAAACCAATGGATGTTCAGGTCTGTTTGGTTCGTCCAAACATTTTAAATAAGGTAACCTTAATTCATAGCGGACAGGTGCTCCAGCAACTAGAAACCCCAGTAACTTTAAAATGTCCCTCAAAATTTACAATGAGGTTTCCGACCCATGCAGTTGTCGGGAGACCTAGTGGCTGTGAACTCAGGCTTTGGGGTGAAGGAATTCATTCTAAAATATCAAAATACTTAGACTATTATTTATGATGAGTGATGGCAACATAATAATTGATTCAATCTCACAACAATCAACTCTTCAAAAGGGAGCCACTGACATACTGACACATATGGAGCCTCAGAGCCCAAGAAATCAGCTTATTTTCCAGGCAGAAGGCATGGTCATTTGTATATTCCTCCTTGTAAGGGCAGATGTAGACAAGCCTATATTATCTGATCAAAGAGTATCAGGACGATTTACAAATCACACTTTGATGAAACTCTGATCAGAGTTTGATCACTGTCATCATAGTGTACTCCGTTCCCTCAGTTGAGGAGAAGATGGACAAAAAAAGTCTCCATCTTCTCCATTCAGTCATCTGAGTGCAGTCCGATGGTTTTCATGGACTCATTGATTTGCCTGGCGATCCGAATATCAGATCAAACTCGGGCATGTTGTGTTTTTTTCCTCTGTCAGACTGTGTCCAAGGAAAAAGTCAGACATGCGCATGGCCGAGTATGATTTGATGTTTTGTTGAATCCCATTCAGACCAAAAATACGGCGATCCCTAACTGCGTAAAGGAGTTGTTTCAGTCTCATAAACTGTAGTTATCACTGATCCATACACTAGATAATAAAAATATTATTGCATAAGGTGTTGCTGCTTCAACCACCACTGTTCTTGAAAATGGAGGGTTCAAAGCCTACTTTGGGAATGAAGAATTAGTGAGCATGTGGGACCTCTGCCAAATTAATCTAAAATAACTGTAAACAGTTAATGGATATTTATCAAGAAGTGGTTCCAGATGCTCACTATCACTTCATTAATGCAGGAAACATTGTGCCACCCCATTCTTATGACTGGTGGATGTCTCAGTGATTGGACCCACGGATGTCATATATTTAACACCTATCTTATGGATACGTGATATATGCAGCTTATGTGACAATCCCTTTAGGATAAAATCCTTGCAGAGCAGCTTCCTATTCTGGCCTTAGAGGTGTTCTAAAGTGGTTACACTCTTCTCCACTGTCCATAAGCCCTAATACGACAGAGCTTGTCAAAAGCTCAGTCATGCTCAATTAATTATATAGAAAATATTATCTCCTTTACATAGAAAATATTGAAGCTTTAAGTCAAGTATTTAGAATTATTCCAGTAAGTTATAGCACCAAGCAAAATGATTTTAATTAGTCAAACTCATTTCCTAAGTGGAATTATCCTTCAATAATATACCATTTTAATTTAAAATGTTCAATTACTCATCAAACTTATGAAATTACTTTTCCGACTTATGTAGACCACTCATATCTTTTTGGTGACTCATCCTTCCATCATAGCACTTATACCTCATCATGTAACTTTACTCCTTGGCTCTGGCTTGTCAATGTCCAATGGAAGTCACTTCCTAGTGAGTCACTCGGCAGACGCTAACAAGAAGATTCTGTACTGCAGCCTCCATACTTTTAGGTCATTGTACCTACCTGTATTTAATTGCGTATAATTTTCATTTTCAGCATTCATAAATCATTTCATGCAGTAGGAACATGTTCAAGACCCTTGCCTTGTTGACCTAAACATAAGAGAACAGAGACATCCGGGCCTCTACAATCTAGATTCCATTTATGACAATATATTGTAACACTCAATCATGTGAATCTCTCTGGGATTTTACATGTAAAAACAGACAACTGAAATGAGGTTAAACCCTTATTGAATTGAAGATCTAGCAGCAAACCAAAAGCACTCCTTTAGGAGTAGATTTTTGCAGAGCAGATCACAAAGAGATAAGAGGCATCAGTTCGAGAAAATCCAAGCCCCTGAAGAGCAGGATCTGCAAGATCAAACTTGGGTTTGGCTTGGTAATTAATGATGAGCGAGTGTACTCGTTGCTCGGGTTTTCCTGAGCACGCTCGGGTGACCTCCAAGTATTTATGACTGCTCCGAGATTTAGTTCTCATCGCAGCAGCTGAATGATTTACAGCTACCAGCCAGCCTAAGTACATGTGGGGATTCCCTAGCAACCAGGCAACCCCCACATGTACTCACCCTGGCTAGTCGCTGTCAATCATTCAGCTGCTGGTGTTATGGAAATATTTGGGTTGGATAAATTTATCCCTCTGTGTGTGCTGTGGCCGCTCCCAATTAGACTGAGTATTTTGAGCGCTCAAAGGAATGAGACTGCAACACCATTGTGTCAGAACAACATTCCATCAATACTGATACTTTATTGTACATACATAGTTTTATATTTTCACATAGAAAGGAGTGGTTAGGGGTTGTCAGGGGTGGTTAGTTAATTACCATATTGTCTAGCTCCTCTGTCATTGGTTATCTAAACATATATGGAATATTGTGATTAATGCTCATATGACTGCTGACCAAGCAAGTAAAATGTAGCTCTCTGCATGTAGGACAGAGTTGAGACATTTGATCAGCAGTTAATAACTCTGACACTATTCCGCTTTTTGTGATGGAAAACCCCATATGATCTGTCTGGGTTATATCAGGCTTATATCAGTTCATGTCAGCCATTTTATGATCTGTCTGGGTTATATCAGTTCGTGTCAGACATTTTAAACCATTGATTATAATGTATATATTAGCTGTGAGCATATAAGTATATATTTGATTATAGAGGAGTATACATGCAAGTGAGATCTACATGATATATATATTTCTATCACAAGCCCCCCTTAGATATCACTTGCCCTAATCCTAGCCTCCTGTCCCAAAGCGCTGCAACTCTTTTGTGCTGTCGGCGAACTGACACAAGCCTAACGCCTGTGCCCTACTCCGTACAGACTTTTCGCAAATGGGCGGTCAGGAGATCTGTCCCTAACGGGGGTTCGTTGCAATCAGTCTCTTAGTCAATAGCATGTGTAGTGAGCGATGTGTAGTCTTTATCAGGTAGGTCATCTATTCGGTCAGGCCACAACATCATTCTGGCTTGCTTGTCATCTTCTGGTAGGGGAGCTTTCTTGCAATGCGATGAGTGGATCCAAGCGGGTCTTCCCTCCAGTTTCACAGAGTTTGGTGTCATCAGCAGCACTTGAACAGGACCATCAAATCTGGGATCGAGTGGTGTTCTCCTTACAAACTTTTTCACCAACACCCAGTCTCCTGGCTTCGAGGAGTGCATACCGGACACTGAATCTGGATCTGGCAATGAAGAAAAAAACTCGAGAATGGATGTTAGCAAGTTTCTTGGTGATTTCAATTACATAAGCAGACAAAGTATCATATTACATAATCAGCTGCTGAGGGAAAGGATACCCCTAACCTGGGACTAGACCCAAACAAAATTTCATACGGTAACAGCTTTTCTGGGCCTCTGGGAGTGTGCCTAACACTGAGTAGTGTGATTGGGAGTGTGTAGGCCTAAGTCTGACCCTACTGCTGACTAGATCTCTTGTGGGAGATTTGCTGTGAATGTGGGTCCCTGGTCACTCGCTATCACTTCTGGGACCCCATAGCTGCATATCTCGTCTCTGAGAGTAGCTTCTTTGCAGTAGTCTTTGCTGACTGGTTCTTCACTGGGAAAGCTTCTGGCTGCCATCCTGAGAACATGTCTACGGCCACAAGGGCATATTTGAAACCTCCACTTGGCGGAATTTGGATGTGGTCTATCTGGATCCTCTGGGAGGGGTACGGTGGTCTGGCAAGATGATGTATGGGAACTTTCTCCATTCTTCCAGGGTTGCATTGGCCACAGGTCAGACAGCTGTTTATGAACTTGGCTGTTAGGGTGGAGATTTCTGGAGCGAACCAGTAAGCACCAATCGGATCATTCATCTGTGTCTTTAATCTGTGTGTGGGGCTGGGCCCATGTGCCCACTAGACCACGATAAGGTACATGCTTCGGGGTAAACAGGGTTTGTAGTCCATTGAGTATACCCTTCCTTCTTCATGTGCTGCTCTCTTCTGCATCCAGCATTCCTTCTTGTCCTTTGGGGCTTGCTCTTGCAGCTTTTTGAGCAGATCACAGGACGTCATTTGGTCAGGTTTCTTGTCTTCAGTCGTCATGTAGCCGTCCGGCTCTACGACCTCTTCCACTTTTCCATATTGTCTATCCTTGACTGCTTCTTTGGCTGCCATATCGACCATGTTGTTGCCTCGTGCCTCTACTGTGCTTAGTTTTCCACGCGCTTTGACTTTTAGTACTGTCACCACTTTTCGAAGTTGAAGTGCATTCAGCAGGTCCTTAATGGCTCCATGATGCTTCACGGTTGTTCCGCTTGCTGTGATGAAGTCCCTTGCAGCCCAGATGGGTCCGAAGTCATGTGCTATGCCATGCGAGTACCTTGAATCGGTATGCATTTTCTCAGTCTTGTCTTCTGCCATCTGGTAGGCCTTCATCAGCGCTATCAGTTCTGCTTCCTGGGCTGACAGACTGGGCGGCAGACTTCTGGACCACATGATCTCTTGATTGCTGGTCACTGCACATCCCGTGTGGAATCTTCCTTCATCATCTGCGAATCTGGAGCCATCCACATAGAGGATCAACTCTGGGTTGGTCAGTGGCTCTTTTGCCACCTTGGGTAGTCCTGCTGTTTCCTGTTGCATGATGCTGAAGCAATCATGGTCATCCGTCCGGAGCAAATTCAGATCCCTGCAGAAGGTATCATGCAGATTTTGATCAGACTTTTTATCTGAAGGTCCATATCTGTATCCCCCCTTGGGAGTGGGAGTAGAGTGGATGGGTTGAGGACTGTGCATCTGGAGATGGTGACATTGTCGGGCAGGAGTAGAGAGCACTGGAGGCAAAGATGCCTGGCGTTGGAGAGATGTTTTGGCTGGGTTTGATTGAGGATTGCTGAGATGTCATGCAGAGCCAGGATTTCCAATGGTTTTTCCAATTATGTCAGTAGTCCTATCCAGGAGGGCGTGTGCTGCAACTGCTGCTCTCATGCGGGAGGTAGAGGCTCCCCTTGCGACTGGATCCAGGTGAGCTGAAAAGTAGTCCAAAAGTCTCTGCTTTCCCCCCTGAAGCTGCGTCAGGACTCCAGTAGCAAGGCCTTCTCTTCTCATCAAGTAGAGACGGAATGGCTTCTCGTAGTCAGATAGGCCTAGTGCTGGCGCTGAGACTACAGAGCCTTTTAACTTCTTGAACGAACTGAAGGCCACATCTGTCTGGAGGAACGGGGTCACGCTGACGTATTCACACAGAGGCTGCATTAGGATGGAAGCATCAGGGATCCAGGCTCTGCAATACGAAACTAGACCAAGGAAGGCCTGTAGCACCTTTGGAGTTGTCGGAGGGACCATCTTCTCCACTGTGGTCTTCCGGTCATCTGTCAGGTGTTTCGCCTGGTGAGCAATACAGTGTCTCTGGAACGTAACTTGCTTCAGACACCACTGGACCTTGTTCTTTGGGATCTTGCAGTGCTGCTCCGCCAGGTAGAGTATGAGATACAAGGAATGGGCTTTACACGTGTCAGTCAATTGCACAATGGAGTAGATCGTCCATGTATTGTAGGTGGGTTACTTCTGCATGGTCTGTGACCCAGTTGGTGAGGACTGTGGACATGGCTTTGGTGAACTGTGGAGGGCTGTTCTGGGCCAACTGTGGCATCACTGTCCATGTGTGGTGTCCCCCCTGGTGCATTAAGGCAAACAGGAACTGGTCTTCTGGATGAAGGGGAACACTGGAGAAAACATTAGCCAGGTTGTTCACTGTGAACACTTTTGCTGTGGCAGGCACATTTGAGAGCAGAGCGTGCGGATTCGGCATAATTTCAGTTTCAAACACCGTGGCGTCATTCACAGCTCTCAGGTCATATACCATTCTGAACTTGGCTGGCTCTCCTTTTACAGTATTTTTCTTGATGGGGAAAAGCGGGGTATTGCAAGGCGATGTGCGAGGAACAATGATTCCTATTTCCAGGTAGACCTTCAGTTGGTCAGAGGCAGCTTGACTCTAGGCCTGGCCTGGGCCTTACGAGGGTACGGGGTACATGGCTTGAGTGACACCCGTACTGGGGCAACTTGAGGTTTTCTCATGTGCTGGGGTCCCTTAGACCATAGACTTTCTGGTACTACATCCAGTACCTCCTTGGGTAGGCCTCATTGATTGTTTAATGTTCTTGTAGGGCCGCCAGCATGACTCTTCTCGGGTCAGGGATGAAGAAAGTGTCACTGTCCCATCTTCCTGGAACACTGTGGTTGCCTTCAGCTTCTGCAGTAGGTTCGCTCCCAGCAGGTTGAGTGGCAGGTCCTTTACACCACAAACTGGGACAGGATAGAGTGTCCTGGCTGAGTGCCCACGCTCAGTGGCTTTGTAAGCTGAGAATGTCTGACTTGACTATCAATGCCCATGCGAGACACAGAGGATTCTGATAGGCAGGTGGGATCAGCGAGTTCCACAGGTGTCATCACACTTCTGGCTGCACCACTTTGGATCTGACAATGCCATCCACTTTAAGGGTAATTTGAGGTATTGGTCCTGCAGATGAAGTTTTACATGTCAGGAGCGTAGTGTCTTGCGAACCTGGCTTGCTTGCCCCTGTCCTTTGGATGGGGTACTTCACTGCTTTCTGCACTTCTTCCTTGACCTGTTTCTCTGGACCAACTCTTGGGTTGCATGGGTCCAGTCTCTTTGGGGGCGTGGGTGCTTTGCACTGGTTCTGGTAATGGACAAACTTGCCACAGATGTAACACTTGACACTTCTTCTGTCTTTGTAGGGTGGTTGCGCTTCCAGGTTAGTAGTCACCATGAGAGGGGCCGTCCTCTGCAATCCTGGTTGGGACTTGGTCCCTTTGGCTACTGTGGACAATGGCATGATGAGCACCGTAGCGGCAGCGGGGTCCGGCCTGCTGATTGAAGCTGCGGTGGTAAGATGGGGCCTGCAGGTGCATTCGTGGCGAGGCCCGGGGGTGCCATGAGACCGGCGGCTGCATCCAACCCAAGGTCTTGGGGCATTACAGGGGCTGTGGCTGCATCTGCCATCACTTCTTCCCCCTGCTCCAACATAGCTTCTCCCCTTTGCTAACCTTATTGAGGTCGGTGTCTCCTCTCTGGAATCTGCAGCGGTTCTTCCGGTGTGTTGATCGGCACTTTGCAGCGTCTTCACCTCTGGCTCCCCTTCCGGCGTTCTCAGCAGCACGGCACGCGTTTCCTTCTTTGCGCTCTTTGTGGTGCTATAATGGTGGCAGTTTTGGCAACAATTAGCAATAAACAGTCTCCTAGGCGCACATAAAACATTTTTTTCTGGGCCAGTCCACTGCTATTGACCTGTTCCTAGGCCTAGCCACTATCAGTGGTTTCCTGATTGGCTGTCTCAGTCCATGCACAAAGACCTGTGCCAACATTTGCCTGTGTATCTGGTCTTGAATGGTGAAGCCCAAGTCTTGGAATACTTGCATTACTCTGCCATGAAACTTCTTTACAGACTCTGTCTTATCTTGGCTCTTGGTTTTGGCTTGTCCTGCCAATCTGCCTTTTGCCCACTCTCTGAGTTGTTCAATTAGCTGTGGCCCTGACTCCCAAGTGTGTACGTCTGATTCTGCTGGAAGTTTGAATTGTTCCTTCATGATTGGCCAGAGTGCAGCACCTGCTTCTATTTCCATTTATGGCCCAGAGATCATTCCAGGTGGCTGCATATGTTCGCTGGTTCTGCTACTTTCTTCGGTAAAATGGCATGGGATGCATCCCTGGGTCTGGAAGATTGTCACCTGACTTGAAGTGCAGTGCACATAGTTTAATGGTGGTGCCTCTATCTGCCCCTGTATTCTTGGTGCCTGTGGGTTTCCTTTCCAGTACTGGACAGCATGTATGATGTTCCCTCTTCATCTTCATCAGAGGAATAGTTGTAATAGCTTGTACTGGGGTCGTACACTGACTGATATTGGACTTAGAAGTTGCTTTTTATGTGAGGATGTCTCCCCCCTTGCTGAAGCTGTGATGGATTAGGCTTATAGTTCTATGTTGGTGTGAATGTAGGCAGCTCTGACCGGTGCTGAAGTTGTACATTATCAATACATGGTGATATCATTCCTCCCCCCTCTGCACCCAGGGCTGAGCTGTCTGCTACCTGATGTGTCTGGGGGTTGCCTACTGCATTGTGTGTAGTAGGATTTTCACCTTCTTTCCCCGATATCACAACTGGCAATGGCTGGACTGTGCCAGGGGCATAGAAGGGAAACCTTGTGCTTAAGCACCATATTGTTTGAATTGGGCGTTGGCCCAGCCGGCAACAAAGAGGAAAAAAGAGGAAGAAGAAGAAGGAGGGGTTGATGAGTGAGACAAAGGAAGAGAGAGAGATAGAAAGGTGTGGTAGAGAGAAACGGGGAGAATCAGGGTGTGCAGAAGGAGGTGGAAAGAGGAGGAGGGATGGGTGTGGAGAAGGGAAAGAAGGAGGAGATAGGTGTGGTGGGGGAGTGGAGAAGGAGGAGAGAGAGAGGGTGAGGAGAAGAGGGAGGAGAAGAGAGATAGAGAGGAGAATAGAGGAGTGAGAGAGAAAAAAGGAATGAGACTGCAACACCATTGTGTCAGAACAACATTCCATCAATACTGATACTTTATTGTACATACATAGTTTTATATTTTCACATAGAAAGGAGTGGTTAGGGGTTGTCAGGGGTGGTTAATTAATTACCATATTGTCTAGCTCCTCTGTCATTGGTTATCTAAACATATATGGAATATTGTGATTAATGCTCATATGACTGCTGACCAAGCAAGTAAAATGTAGCTCTCTGCATGTAGGACAGAGTTGAGACATTTGATCAGCAGTTAATACATCTGACACTATTACGCTTTTTGTGATGGAAAACGCCATATGATCTGTCTGGGTTATATCAGGCTTATATCAGTTCATGTCAGCCATTTTATGATCTGTCTGGGTTATATCAGTTCGTGTCAGACATTTTAAACCATTGATTATAATGTATATATTAGCTGTGAGCATATAAGTATATATTTGATTATAGAGAAGTATACATGCAAGTGAGATCTACATGATATATATATTTCTATCACACTGGGATGAAAACGAAATCTCTGAGTAGTCATAAATACTCGGAGATCACCCGAGCGTGCTCGGGAAAACCCAAGCAACGAGTACACTCGCTCATCACTATTGGTAATATTCCTCCAGTGTGTCGCAGCTTGGACTTAGCTCTGAGTGGGAAAAAGGTCTTCTGTCATTTAGGAATAATTATAGGAATATAGGAATTTCACATATTTTATATTATAAATGAGACATGGTAAGTGGAGGACATTGGTGACATTCATGTCTGAAGGTGACATTTATGTCTGGAGGCTTTGCTCAGTATGCATCATTTATCGCAGATGTCTTAATAAGATAACACTGCATGTTGACTTACTTCTCTCATTTATTGAACAAATCATTGCAGGAACCATGGCTCATCCCAATGTATGCAATTGTCTTGTTGAGCAATGGATTGAACATGGTGTTTTAGCTTTTGCTTATGACAGAAACCGCAATATAGATCAATACAGAGATTGGTTGGCCAACAATGGACTAGAACAGCGATCTGGACCCTTTGAACAGAGCAGTGTTCGAGAAGCACATACTTGACCATTGCTCCATACACACATATTTTACTGCTATCCTGTGGACAGATAATAAAGGTGATAAATCCCCCTTAATCCACCATTTATCTTATCTCTAATGGAGATTTTAGTAAAATGTATATTAAAATTTTGGGGAGAGGGAATTGAATTAATTTGCAGTTGTATTGTTAATAAATTCCGACAGGTTGGTTTTGCCCATTTGATCTCCACACACGAAGTCCCTTGCTGTGTATATTGCTTTTATGCAGGGCTTCAGTTCATGCCACTGAATCCTTTTAATATGATAGATGACATTAGCACAGTTGGTACTCTGTCAAGAATACAATTAAGGAGCGAAGTCATGATATCCTTCACAGCTGTGAAGCATTTTCTGGCAGGGTGTACTATACAGTGAGGTGTCATCTTAAGAATTATAAAATATATTTTCCAAGGAAAAATAAGTTTAGAACTTTAAGCTTTCTGCTTTATATATTTGTGAAGTTTTTCCATTACAAGTTTGACAAGCATAATTCATCATTTTATTTACTATTTGTATAATAAAAAAAGCAAAATACTACCAGTAAGTATAGGTTCTGGGGAGGTTGCAAGTTATCGATATTTCTGAGCCTTATGTCTCATTAAGCCTCGTGCATTTTGCCAGTGCTTTAAAGGGAATCTGTCCAGAGGTTTTTAATATCTCATTTTAGAACAGCATAATGTAGGAAAAGAGACTCTGATTCCAATGATTTATCACTTAATTTACTGGGTGCAGCTGTTCTCACGCAATCAGAGTTTTCAGATGTTACATGTAGCAGAGCTCAGAAAACTGAACCCACCCACACCACAGCTTTCCGTGTATATTGTCTATTTACAGTGAGCTGCTTATCAAAGGAGTGGGAGTGGTCAGACAAGGATGGGGTGTGGTTCGAGCAGTGATAATGTGCTGGCGATAAAGCCTTCATTGTGTGGAAACAACAGCACATAACCTAATAAGTGACACATCCCTGAAATCTGTGCCTCATCTGCTACCTTATACTGTCATCAGATTACATATCAAAAGTCTGCTGACAGATTCCCTCTAAGAGGAATTACTATCTTTAACATATGTGACATGTCCACAAGATATGCCAAAAATGTCCAATAGATGCAGATCTTAACAATGGAGCAAATTAACGCCACTGTGAGTGAAAAAATCCACCAGCATGACTTCTACAAATAAGTGAGGAAGCAAAGAAAATTATGGATAGCTACTTTTTACATGATAACCCACCTCTCGACTTTCGACTATTGTCAAACAAGTTAGGTAACAATTATGAGAACCCAACACTGTCCCTGCATCAGTGCATGCATAATACTTTACTAACTAGTTTGGGAGCTCCAAAAATTGAGGAGCATGCACAAAGACCGTTCCTTTTGCTTGACAAGTCATATTTGTTAAGTGTACAGGTTTTTTCCTCTCTATGGCATATGTCCAATGAACAATAGATATAGCTTGAATAGCTGCCTCATTTGGACAATAATCTTGGAAACATGGCCTGAGATATCCCTTTGAAATGTCCTTGAAGCCTACCTAATAATTATGGGATGTGAACCAAATCCACAATTCTCATTCCATTATGAATGCCTGTGAAGATTATCCAGTGCAATATACTAAACCATTTGGCACTGAACGACGGCAGTAAAGAACAAGATCTAATTAAAGAATGTAGATGAAACATTCATTCAACGAAGGCATGACAAGTCATCATTTTTGTCGACATTTCCCAATAAAACACATCATTTCTAGATTACAGCATGGAAATGCAAACCTGGGCACAGCTGATGCCAGTGGTTTTTCTGGCTGGTATATTCAATATGGAACAGATACAAATATTGTAATGATTTGAGCTCTGTACATCATTAATATACCTTATCAAGCAGGCAATGGGCAGTAGAAGTCCACTGATATGGAACAAGGCAATATGGGATGTGGGCAAAGAATGTAAAGGGCCCCAGCCACCACAGCTCTATGATGAGCCATTGGAGAACAAGAAGACCATCTATGTCATATTTGGTTTCTGCTACGGGGTGCTCTGTTCTCTATGCTAACCCTAACACACATACAATATTGATAATTGAAAGAGTGTTAAAAAGGTGTACCATAAATACTGTTGGCAGTGTGATGGGCCCTGAGGTAAAATTTAGACCTGAGCCCCCACCTGCATGTTGGATAGATTTATGGGCCCTTGTAGCATTCAAAATCCTATAAAGACATATGTGCTCACCCCCCATGTAATAATGTCCCTATCCTGGTCCATTCTTGTTATATTGTTCTACATCATGGGCCCTTCCTGTAATAATATCCCTCATACTGGGTCCATTCTGTAATAAAGTCCCCACCGTTGCGTATTCCTGTACTAATATCCACCATCATAGCCCCCTTTATGCAATAATATCCCCTATCCTGGACCCCTTCCAGTAATAATGTCCCTCATGCTGGTCCCTTTCCTGGCATAATTTCACTAATCCTGGACCCTTTCCTGGTATAATGTCCTCCATCCTGGGCCCCTTCCAATAATACAATAATATTGTCATTCATCCTGGGCCTCTTCTAATATATAATTGCCTAGAATACTACTTCCTGCAATTTGTGCCAACTTCCGTGGCTTTGTCCGGAGCTAATGTCCGGAGATAATGTCCGGAGCTAATGTCCGTAGCTAATGTCCGTAGCTAATGTCCGTAGCTAATATCCGGAGCTAATGTCCGGAGATAAGTGACGTCACCAGTGTCCTACACCCAGGCAGAGCACAGTGGCCCCAGGCAGAGCACAGGGGCCCCAGGCAGAACATGGGGCCCCAGGCAGAGCACAGGGGCCCCAGGCAGAGCACAGGGGCCCCAGGCAGCATATGGGGCCCCAGGCAGAGCACAGGGGCCCCAGGCAGCATATGGGGCCCCAGGCAGAGCACAGTGGCCCCAGGCAGAGCACACACCAAATCGGAGGCCGAGGGGCCCCGCCAACCAAATTGGAGGCCGAGGAGCCCCTCCCACCAAATCGAAGGCCGAGCGGCCCCGCCCACCAAAGCGGAGGCCGAGGGGCCCGGCCCCGCCCACCAAAGCGGAGGCCGAGGGGCCCCGACCACCACATCGGAGGCCGAGGGGCCCCGCCCACCAAATCGGAGGCCGAGGGTCCCCGCCCACCAAATCGGAGGCCGAGGGTCCCCACCCACCAAATTGGAGGCCGAGGGTCCCCGCCCACCAAATTGGAGGCCGAGGGGCCCCACCAACCAAATCGGAGGCCAAGGAGCCCCGCCCACCAAATCGAAGGTCGAGGGGGCCCGCCCACGAAAGCGGAGGCCGAGGGTCCCCGCACACCAAATCGGAGGCAGAGGGACCCCGCCCACCAAATCGGAGGCCGAGGGTCCCCGCCCACCAAAGCGGAGGCCGAGGGTCCCCAACTACCAAATCAGAGGCCGAGGGTCCCAGCCCAGCAAATCGGAGGCCGAGGGTCCCCGCCCACCAAATCGGAAGCCGAGGGTCCCCGCCCACCAAATCGGAGGCCGAGAGTCCCCGCCCACAAAATCGAAGGCCCAGGGGCCCCGCCAACCAAATCGGAGGCCGAGGGGCTTCGCCAACCAAATCGGAGGCCGAGGAGCCCCGCCCACCAAATCGAAGGCCGAGCGGCCCCGCCCACCAAAGCGGAGGCCGAGGGGCCTGGCACCGCCCACCAAAGCGGAGGCCGAGGGGCCCCGCCCACCACATCGGAGGCCGAGGGGCCCCGCCCACCAAATCGGAGGCCGAGGGTCCCCGCCCACCAAATTGGAGGCCGAGGGTCACCGCCCACCAAATTGGAGGCCGAGGGTCCCCGCCCACCAAATTGGAGGCCGAGGGTCCCCGCCCACCAAATCGGAGGCTGAGGGGCCCCGCCCACCAAATCGGAGGCCAAGGGGCCCCGCCAACCAAATCGGAGGCCGAGGGGCCCCACCCACCAAATCGGAGGCCGAGGGTCCCCGCCCACCAAATCGGAGGCCGAGAGTCCCCGCCCACTAAATCGGAGGATAAGGGGCCCCGCCAACCAAATCGGAGGCCGAGGGGCCCCGCCAACCAAATCGGAGGCCGAGGAGCCCCGCCCAACAAATCAAAGGCCGAGCGGCCCCGCCCACCAAAGCGGAGGCCGAGGGGCCCGGCCCCGCCCACCAAAGCGGAGGCCGAGGGGCCCCGACCACCACATCAGAGGCCGAGGGGCCCTGCCCACCAAATCGGAGGCCAAGGGTCCCCGCACACCAAATCGGAGGCCAAGGGTCCCCGCACACCAAATTGGAGGCCGAGGGTCCCCGCCTACCAAATCGGAGGCCGAGGGTCCCCGCCCACCAAATCGGAGGCCGAGGGGCCCCGCCCACCAAATCGGAGGCCGAGGGGCCCCGCCCACCAAATCGGAGGCCGGGGGTCCCCGCCCACCAAATCGGAGGCCGAGGGGCCCCGCCCACCACATCGGAGGCCGATGGGCCCCGCCCACCAAATCGGAGGCCGAGGGTCCCCGCCCACCAAATCGGAGGCCGAGGGTCCCCGCCCACCAAATCAGAGGCAGAGGGTCCCCGCCCACCAAATCGGAGG
Organism: Ranitomeya variabilis; assembly: GCF_051348905.1. Taxonomy (NCBI): domain Eukaryota; kingdom Metazoa; phylum Chordata; class Amphibia; order Anura; family Dendrobatidae; genus Ranitomeya; species Ranitomeya variabilis. The sequence goes on along the minus strand of NC_135237.1, from coordinate 527,910,992 downwards.
CCGAGGGTCCCCGCCCACCAAATCGGAGGCCGAGGGTCCCCGCCCACCAAATCGGAGGCCGAGGGTCCACACCAACCAAATCGGAGGCTGAGGGGCCCCGCCCACCAAATCGAAGGCCGAGGGGCCCCGCCCACCAAATCGGAGGCCGAGGGTCCCCGCCCACCAAATCGGAGTCCGAGAGTCCCCGCCCACCAAATCGGAGGATAAGGGGCCCCGCCAACCAAATCGGAGGCCGAGGGGCCCCGCCAACCAAATCGAAGGCCGAGGAGCCCCGCCCAACAAATCGAAGGCCAAGCGGCCCCGCCCACCAAAGCGGAGGCCGAGGGGCCCGGCCCCACCCACCAAAGCGGAGGCCGAGGGGCCCCGACCACCACATCGGAGGCCGAGGGGCCCCGCCCACCAAATCGGAGGCCGAGGGGCCCCGCCCACCAAATCGGAGGTCGAGGGGCCCCGCCCACCAAATCGGAGGCCGAGGGTCCCCGCCCACCAAATCGGAGGCCGAGGGTCCCCGCCCACCAAATCGGAGGCCGAGGGTCCACACCAACCAAATCGGAGGATAAGGGGCCCCGCCAACCAAATCGGAGGCCGACGGTCCCCGCACACCAAATCAGAGGCAGAGGGACCCCGCCCACCAAATCGGAGGCCAAGGGGCCCCGCCCACCAAAGCGGAGGCCGAGGGTCCCCGACCACCAAATCGGAGGCCGAGGGTCCCTGCCCACCAAATCGGAGGCCGAGGGTCCCCGACCACCAAATCGGAGGCCGAGGGTCCCTGCCCACCAAATCGGAGGCCGAGGGTCCCCGCCCACCAAATCGGAGGCCGAGGGTCCCCGCCCACCAAATTGGAGGCCAAGAGTCCCCGCCCACCAAATCGGAGGCCGAGGGGCCCCGCCAACCAAATCGGAGGCCGAGGAGCCCCGCCCAACAAATCAAAGGCCGAGCGGCCCCGCCCACCAAAGCGGAGGCCGAGGGGCCCGGCCCCACCCACCAAAGCGGAGGCCGAGGGGCCCCGACCACCACATCAGAGGCCGAGGGGCCCTGCCCACCAAATCGGAGGCCGAGGGTCCCCGCACACCAAATCGGAGGCCGAGGGTCCCCGCACACCAAATTGGAGGCCGAGGGTCCCCGCCTACCAAATCGGAGGCCGAGGGTCCCCGCCCACCAAATCGGAGGCCGAGGGTCCCCGCCCACCAAATCGGAGGCCGAGGGGCCCCGCCCACCAAATCGGAGGCCGGGGGTCCCCGCCCACCAAATCGGAGGCCGAGGGGCCCCGCCCACCACATCGGAGGCCGATGGGCCCCGCCCACCAAATCGGAGGCCGAGGGTCCCCGCCCACCAAATCGGAGGCCGAGGGTCCCCGCCCACCAAATCGGAGGCCGAGGGTCCCCGCCCACCAAATCGGAGGCCGAGGGTCCCCGCCCACCAAATCGGAGGCCGAGGGTCCACACCAACCAAATCGGAGGCTGAGGGGCCCCGCCCACCAAATCGAAGGCCGAGGGGCCCCGCCCACCAAATCGGAGGCCGAGGGTCCCCGCCCACCAAATCGGAGTCCGAGAGTCCCCGCCCACCAAATCGGAGGATAAGGGGCCCCGCCAACCAAATCGGAGGCCGAGGGGCCCCGCCTACCAAATCGAAGGCCGAGGAGCCCCGCCCAACAAATCGAAGGCCGAGCGGCCCCGCTAACCAAAGCGGAGGCCGAGGGGCCCGGCCCCACCCACCAAAGCGGAGGCCGAGGGGCCCCGACCACCACATCGGAGGCCGAGGGGCCCCGCCCACCAAATCGGAGGCCGAGGGGCCCCGCCCACCAAATCGGAGGCCGAGGGGCCCCGCCCTCCAAATCGGAGGCCGAGGGTCCCCGCCCACCAAATTGGAGGCCGAGGGTCCCCGCCCACCAAATCGGAGGCCGAGGGGCCCCGCCTACCAAATCGGAGGCCGAGGGTCCCCGCCCACCAAATCGGAACCCGAGGGTCCCCGCCCACCAAATCGGAGGCCGAGGGGCCCCGCCCACCAAATCGGAGGCCAGGGGTCCCCGCCCACCAAATCGGAGGCCGAGGGGCCCCGCCCACCACATCAGAGGCTGATGGGCCCCGCCCACCAAATCGGAGGCCAGGGGTCCCCGCCCACCAAATCGGAGGCCGAGGGGCCCCGCCCACCACATCAGAGACTGATGGGCCCCGCCCACCAATACGGAGGCCGAGGGTCCCCGCCCACCAAATCAGAGTCCGAGGGTCCCCGCCCACCAAATCGGAGGCCGAGGGTCCCCGCCCACCAAATCGGAGGCCGAGGGTCCACACCAACCAATTCGGAGGATAAGGGGCCCCACCAACCAAATCGGAGGCCGAGGGTCCCCGCACACCAAATCAGAGGCAGAGGGACCCCGCCCACCAAATCGGAGGCCGAGGGGCCCCGCCCACCAAAGCGGAGGCCGAGGGTCCCCGACCACCAAATCGGAGGCCGAGGGTCCCTGCCCACCAAATCGGAGGCCGAGGGTCCCCGACCACCAAATCGGAGGCCGAGGGTCCCTGCCCACCAAATCGGAGGCCGAGGGTCCCTGCCCACCAAATCGGAGGCCGAGGGTCCCCGCCCACCAAATTGGAGGCCGAGAGTCCCCGCCCACCAAATCGGAGGCCGAGGGGCCCCGCCAACCAAATCGGAGGCCGAGGAGCCCCGCCCACCAAATCGAAGGCTGAGCGGCCCCGCCCACCAAAGCAGAGGCCGAGGTGCCCGGCCCCGACCACCAAATCGGAGGCCGAGGGGCCCCGCCCACCACATCGGAGGCCGAAGGGCCCCGCCCACCAAATCGGAGGCCGAGGGTCCCCACCCACCAAATCGGAGGCCGAGGGTCCCCGCCCACCACATCAGAGGCTGATGGGCCCCGCCCACGAAATCGGAGGCCAGGGGTCCCCGCCCACCAAATCGGAGGCCGAGGGGCCTGTTGTGGATTCTGTTTGCGGGCTCCCTCTGGTGGTTACTGCTGGTACTGGGTGACTTTGGTGGGTTGCGGCCTTTGGTTTCCATCTGTCCATCAGAGGCTGGGTGTTTCCTATTTTACCTGGCCTCTCTGTCATTTCCCTTGCCGGCTATCAATGTGTTCAGATGTGCTCTGTTTGGTTCCTGCCTACCTGCTCCCAGATCTTTCAGGATAAGCTAAGTGCTGATTTTCAGTTGTTTGGTTTTTTGTCCAGCTTGCTTAGAATGTCTCTTTGTTAGCTGGTTGCTCTAGTGGACTGAGGTTCTCCCCATGTGCCATGAGTTGGCACATGGGTTCTTGTAATCTCAGGATGGTTTTTTTGATTAGGGTTTTTTGCTGACCGCTCAGTCCCCTTTGTGTCATTCTGCTTTCTAGTTTTCAGCGGGCCTCTATTTGCTAAAGCTATATACATCATCTCTATGTATGTGCCTTCCTCTCATTTCGCCATCAATGCATGTGGGGGGCAACTATATCTTTGGGGTTGATTCCTCTGGAGGCAAGTGGGGTCTTTGTTTTCTCTGCAGTACTAGTTAGCTCTTAGGCTGGTGCGTGGCGTCTAGAACCAACGTGGGCACGCTCCCTGGCTATCTCTAGTTGCGTTTGTCAGGCGTAGGGCAGCGGTCAGCCCAGGTTCCATCACCCTAGAGCTCGTCCGATATTTATTATTCTTTGCTTATCCTGTGCTATCCCTAGCCATTGGGGATTCATGACAGTATAGCCGGCCCACAAAGTGTTAATTGTTTGGGCTGAAGCAGGAGGAAAAGAAGTGTTCAAGGAAAATTTTTTTTTTTTTTTCCTTCAGAGTTTTGCTGCCTAGCCCTTAATTGCTGTCTAGCTGCTTCTTACCTCCTCTTAACCCTTGAATGGCTCTGATCTTAGCTGTTTATCATGGATGTCCAGAGTTTGGCTTCCAGCCTGAGTAATCTCGCGGCAAAGGTTCAAAACATACAGGATTTCGTTGTTCACACTCCCATGTCTGAACCTAGAATTCCTATTCCAGAGTTTTTTTCTGGAGATAGATCTACCTTCCTGAATTTCAGGAACAATTGTAAATTGTTTCTCTCTTTGAAATCTCGCTCCTCTGGAGACCCTGCTCAACAGGTCAAGATTGTTATATCGTTCCTACGGGGCGACCCTCAGAATTGGGCATTTGCATTGGCACCAGGGGATCCTGCATTGCTCAGTGTGGATGCGTTTTTTCTGGCATTGGGATTGCTCTATGAGGAACCTAACCTAGAGATTCAGGCTGAAAAGGCTTTATTGGCCCTCTCTCAGGGGCATGATGAAGCGGAAATATATTGTCAGAAATTTCGGAAATGGTCGGTGCTTACTCAGTGGAATGAGTGCGCCCTGGCTGCAAACTTCAGAAATGGTCTTTCTGAGGCCATTAAGGATATTATGGTGGGGTTCCCTGCGCCTACAGGTCTGAATGAGTCTATGGCTATGGCCATTCAGATTGATCGGCGTTTACGGGAGCGCAAACCCGTGCACCAGTTGGCGGTGTCTTCTGAACAGGCACCTGAGACTATGCAATGTGATAGAATTCAGTCCAGAAGTGAACGGCAAAATTATAGGCGGAAAAATGGTTTGTGTTTTTATTGTGGTGATTCAGCTCATGTTATATCAGCATGCTCTAAACGCACAAAAAGGGTTGATAAATCTTTTGCCATTGATACTCTGCAGTCTAAGTTCATTTTGTCTGTGACTCTGATTTTTTCACTGTCTTCCATTTCCGTCGATGCCTATGTGGATTCAGGCGCTGCCCTGAGTCTTATGGATTGGTCATTTGCTAAACGCTGCGGTTTTAGTCTAGAGCCTCTGGAAGTTCCTATTCCTCTGAAAGGAATTGATTCTACACCATTGGCTATGAATAAACCGCAGTATTGGACACAAGTGACCATGCGCATGACTCCCGTTCATCAGAAGGTGATTCGCTTCCTTGTACTGTATAATTTACATGATGTACTAGTGCTTGGTCTGCCATGGTTACAAACTCATAATCCTGTCCTGGACTGGAAAACAATGTCTGTGCTAAGCTGGGGATGTCACGGGGTTCATGATGATGCACCTCCGATTTCTATAGCTTCATCTACTCCTTCGGAGATCCCTGCGTTTTTGTCGGATTATAGGGATGTTTTTGAGGAGCCTAAGCTCAATTCGCTCCCTCCCCATAGAGAGTGTGACTGTGCTATAGAATTGATTCCTGGCAGTAAGTTCCCTAAGGGTCGTTTATTTAATCTGTCACTGCCAGAGCATACTGCTATGCGGAATTATATTAAGGAGTCCTTGGAAAAGGGACATATTCGTCCATCTTCGTCCCCTCTGGGAGCAGGGTTTTTTTCGTGGCAAAAAAAGATGGTTCCCTGAGGCCTTGTATAGATTATCGCCTTCTGAATAAGATTACAGTCAAATACCAGTATCCATTGCCATTATTTACTGATTTGTTTGCTCGCATTAAGGGGGCTAGGTGGTTCACTAAAATAGATCTTCGTGGTGCGTATAATCTGGTGCGGATAAAACAGGGTGATGAGTGGAAAACCGCATTTAATACGCCTGAGGGCCATTTTGAGTATTTGGTAATGCCTTTTGGACTCTCCAATGCTCCGTCAGTCTTTCAGTCCTTTATGCACAATATTTTCCGTGAATATCTGGATAAGTTTATGATTGTGTATTTGGATGATATTTTGGTGTTTTCTGATGACTGGGAGTCTCATGTTCTACAGGTCAGGAAGGTGTTTCAGGTTTTGCGGGCCAATTCTCTGTTTGTGAAGGGCTCAAAGTGTCTCTTCGGAGTCCAGAAGATTTCTTTTTTGGGGTACATTTTTTCTCCTTCTACTATTGAGATGGATCCCGTTAAGGTTCAGGCTATTTGTGACTGGACACAACCTACATCTGTTAAGAGCCTTCAGAAGTTCTTGGGGTTTGCTAATTTTTATCGTCGGTTCATTGCTAATTTTTCCAGTATTGTTAAACCTTTAATAGATACAAATAATAGGATTAAAATATAACTTTTACTGGATATATATATAAAATTCTCTATTAAAAGTGCAAAACAAAGATCAAACAAACAAACAAATACAGCGTGGGTGGTGCTTATAGACAAAGGCTATATTGTTGCCTCAGAAAGTCATAGTATTCCATCCATCAAAGTGCTACTACTGTAGCCAGGTACATGTATGTTTAATGCTCAAATAACAACCTGGCACAAAACAGTATATAGTACTTAAATACGCCAATATGCGCTACCAGGTTCCTCTATAGGGGTATCAATCCTAAATCTTTTATAGGGCCCCTTTTTGTGAAATAGAACTCTGGAATATTACACCGTACTTTCCTGCCATATCACATGGCGTTTAGCCCACAGGAATTAATACGGTATAGCGTCATCATAAACCCAAAGACAAGGTTTGGACATATAATAAGGAACGGTCTCACCCGGAGCTGTGTCAGTTACTTTCTTTCAGCTCTACTCATAACGGTGGACCTCCTCCCCTCCTCTTCCCGACACGTTTCGATACTTCTCATCAGGGGATAGCGTTGGGGTTATCTCATATCTTGCGTCCAATCGACGCTGTCATACCTTGTATGAGTAGAGCTGAAAGAAAGTAACTGACACAGCTCCGGGTGAGACCGTTCCTTATTATATGTCCAAACCTTGTCTTTGGGTTTATGATGACGCTATACCGTATTAATTCCTGTGGGCTAAACGCCATGTGATATGGCAGGAAAGTACGGTGTAATATTCCAGAGTTCTATTTCACAAAAAGGGGCCCTATAAAAGATTTAGGATTGATACCCCTATAGAGGAACCTGGTAGCGCATATTGGCGTATTTAAGTACTATATACTGTTTTGTGCCAGGTTGTTATTTGAGCATTAAACATACATGTACCTGGCTACAGTAGTAGCACTTTGATGGATGGAATACTATGACTTTCTGAGGCAACAATATAGCCTTTGTCTATAAGCACCACCCACGCTGTATTTGTTTGTTTGTTTGATCTTTGTTTTGCACTTTTAATAGAGAATTTTATATATATATCCAGTAAAAGTTATATTTTAATCCTATTATTTGTATCTATTGAAGTTTGAGGATTACACCACAGCTAAATAAATTGTTAAACCTTTGACTGATTTGACTAAAAAGGGTGCTGATGTTGCTGATTGGTCTCCTGCGGCCGTAGAGGCCTTTCGGGAACTTAAGCGCCGGTTTACTTCTGCTCCTGTGTTGTGTCAACCAGATGTTTCACTTCCTTTCCAGGTGGAGGTTGATGCTTCCGAGATTGGAGCGGGGGCGGTTTTGTCACAGAGAAGTTCTAATGGCTCGGTGATGAAGCCATGTGCTTTCTTCTCTAGAAAATTCTCGCCCGCTGAGCGCAATTATGATGTGGGTAATCGGGAGCTTTTGGCCATGAAGTGGGCATTTGAGGAGTGGCGTCATTGGCTTGAGGGTGCTAAACATCGCGTGGTGGTCTTGACTGATCACAAGAATCTCATTTACCTTGAGTCTGCCAGGCGTTTGAATCCTAGACAGGCTCGTTGGTCGTTATTTTTTTCTCGTTTCAATTTCGTGGTTTCATACCTGCCAGGTTCAAAGAATGTGAAGGCAGATGCTCTTTCCAGGAGTTTTGTGCCTGACTCTCCTGGAGACACTGGGCCTGCTGGTATCCTTAGGGATGGAGTAATATTGTCCGCCGTATCCCCAGACTTGCGACGCGCATTGCAGGAGTTTCAGGTGGATAAACCGGATCGATGTCCACCAGAAAGACTGTTTGTTCCGGATGATTGGACCAGTAGAGTCATCTCCGAGGTCCATTCTTCTGTGTTGGCTGGTCATCCTGGAATATTTGGTACAAGAGACTTGGTGGCCAGGTCTTTTTGGTGGCCTTCCTTGTCTAGGGATGTGCGTACCTTTGTGCAGTCTTGTGAAGTGTGTGCTCGAGCTAAGCCTTGCTGTTCACGGGCTAGTGGGTTGTTGTTATCCTTGCCCATCCTGAAGAGGCCCTGGACGCACATTTCTATGGATTTTATTTCTGATCTCCCGGTTTCACAGAAAATGTCCGTTATCTGGGTTGTGTGTGACCGCTTTTCTAAGATGGTTCATTTGGTGCCCTTGCCTAAGTTGCCCTCCTCCTCTGAGTTGGTTCCTTTGTTTTTTCAGAACGTGGTTCGTTTGCATGGGATTCCGGAGAATATCGTTTCTGACAGGGGATCCCAGTTTGTGTCTAGATTTTGGCGGACGTTTTGTGCCAAGATGGGCATTGATTTGTCTTTCTCGTCTGCATTCCATCCTCAGACGAATGGCCAGACGGAGCGAACTAATCAGACCTTGGAAACTTATTTGAGGTGTTTTGTTTCTGCTGATCAGGATGACTGGGTTGCTTTTTTGCCACTGGCCGAATTTGCTCTTAATAATCGGGCTAGTTCGGCCACGTTGGTCTCTCCTTTTTTTTGTAATTCGGGGTTTCATCCTCGTTTTTCCTCTGGTCAGGTGGAGTCTTCGGATTGTCCTGGAGTGGACGTGGTGGTGGACAGGCTACATCACATTTGGAATCAGGTGGTGGACAATTTGAAGTTATCTCAGGAGAAGACTCAGCAGTTTGCTAATCGCCGTCGCCGCGTGGGTCCCCGACTTCTTGTTGGGGACTTGGTGTGGTTGTCTTCTCGTTTTGTCCCTATGAAGGTCTCTTCTCCTAAGTTCAAGCCTCGGTTCATCGGTCCTTATAGGATCTCGGAGATTCTTAACCCTGTATCTTTCCATTTGGATCTCCCAGCATCGTTCGCTATTCATAATGTGTTCCATCGGTCGTTGTTGCGGAGGTATGAGGTGCCTGTTGTTCCTTCGGTCGAGCCTCCTGCTTCGGTGCTGGTGGAGGGAGAATTGGAGTATGTTGTTGAAAAGATCTTGGATTCTTGTGTTTCCAGACGCAAACTCCAGTATTTGGTTAAGTGGAAGGGTTATGGTCAGGAGGACAATTCCTGGGTGGTCACCTCCGATGTTCATGCGACTGATTTGGTCCGCGCCTTCCATAGAGCTCACCCTGATCACCCTGGGGGTTCTCGTGAGGGTTCGGTGACCCCTCCTCAAGGGGGGGGTACTGTTGTGGATTCTGTTTGCGGGCTCCCTCTGGTGGTTACTGCTGGTACTGGGTGACTTTGGTGGGTTGCGGCCTTTGGTTTCCATCTGTCCATCAGAGGCTGGGTGTTTCCTATTTTACCTGGCCTCTCTGTCATTTCCCTTGCCGGCTATCAATGTGTTCAGATGTGCTCTGTTTGGTTCCTGCCTACCTGCTCCCAGATCTTTCAGGATAAGCTAAGTGCTGATTTTCAGTTGTTTGGTTTTTTGTCCAGCTTGCTTAGAATGTCTCTTTGTTAGCTGGTTGCTCTAGTGGACTGAGGTTCTCCCCATGTGCCATGAGTTGGCACATGGGTTCTTGTAATCTCAGGATGGTTTTTTTGATTAGGGTTTTTTGCTGACTGCTCAGTCCCCTTTGTGTCATTCTGCTTTCTAGTTTTCAGCGGGCCTCTATTTGCTAAAGCTATATACATCATCTCTATGTATGTGCCTTCCTCTCATTTCGCCGTCAATGCATGTGGGGGGCAACTATATCTTTGGGGTTGATTCCTCTGGAGGCAAGTGGGGTCTTTGTTTTCTCTGCAGTACTAGTTAGCTCTTAGGCTGGTGCGTGGCGTCTAGAACCAACGTGGGCACGCTCCCTGGCTATCTCTAGTTGCGTTTGTCAGGCGTAGGGCAGCGGTCAGCCCAGGTTCCATCACCCTAGAGCTCGTCCGATATTTATTATACTTTGCTTATCCTGTGCTATCCCTAGCCATTGGGGATTCATGACAGGGGCCCCGCCCACCACATCAGAGGCTCATGGGCCCCGCCCACCAAATCGGAGGCCGAGGGTCCCCGCCCACCAAATCGGAAGCCGAGGGTCCCCGCCCACCAAATCGGAGGCCGAGGGTCCACACCAACCAAATCGGAGGATAAGGGGCCCCGCCAACCAAATCGGAGGCCGAGGGTCCCCGCACACCAAATCGGAGGCAGAGGGACCCCGCCCACCAAATCGGAGGCCGAGGGGCCCCGCCCACCAAAGCGGAGGCCGAGGGTCCCCGACCACCAAATCGGAGGCCAAGGGTCCCTGCCCACCAAATCGGAGGCCGAGGGTCCCCGACCACCAAATCGGAGGCCGAGGGTCCCTGCCCACCAAATCGGAGGCCGAGGGTCCCCGCCCACCAAATCGGAGGCCGAGGGTCCCCGCCCACCAAATTGGAGGCCAAGAGTCCCCGCCCACCAAATCGGAGGCCGAGGGGCCCCGCCAACCAAATCGGAGGCTGAGGAGCCCCGCCCACCAAATCGAAGGCCGAGTGGCCCCGCCCACCAAAGCGGAGGCCGAGGTGCCCGGCCCCGCCCACCAAAGCGGAGGCCGAGGGGCCCCGCCCACCACATCGGAGGCCGAGGGGCCCCGCCCACCAAATCGGAGGCCGAGGGGCCCCGCCCACCACATCGGAGGCCGAGGGGCCCCGCCCACCAAATCGGAGGCCGAGGGTCCCCACCCACCAAATCGGAGGCCGAGGGTCCCCGCCCACCAAATCGGAGGCCGAGGGTCCCCGCCCACCAAATCGGAGGCCGAGGGTCCCGCCCACCAAATTGGAGGCCGAGGGTCCCCGCCCACCAAATCGGAGGCCAAGGGTCCCCGCCCACCAAATCAGAGGCCGAGGGGCCCCACCAACCAAATCGGAGGCCGAGGGGCCCCGCCCACCAAATCGGAGGCCGAGGGTCCCTGCCGACCAAATCAGAGGCCGAGGGGCCCCGCCCACCAAATTGGAGGCCGAGGGGCCCCGCCCACCAAATTGGAGGCCGAAAGTCCCCGCCCACCAAATCGGAGGCCGAGGGGCCCCGCCAACCAAATCGGAGGCCGAGGAGCCCCGCCCACCAAATCGAAGGCCGAGCGGCCCCGCCCACCAAAGCGGAGGCCGAGGTGCCCGGCCCTGCCCACCAAAGCGGAGGCCGAGGGGCCCCGCCCACCACATCGGAGGCCGAGGGGCCCCGCCCACCAAATCGGAGGCCGAGGGTCCCCACCCACCAAATCGGAGGCCGAGGAACCCCGCCCACCAAATCGGAGGCCGAGGGTCCCCGCCCACCAAATCGGAGGCCGAGGGTCCCGCCCACCAAATTGGAGGCCGAGGGTCCCCGCCCACCAAATCGGAGGCCGAGGGTCCCCGCCCACCAAATCGGAGGCCGAGGGGCCCCACCAACCAAATCGGAGGCTGAGGGGCCCCGCCCACCAAATCGGAGGCCGAGGGTCCCTGCCCACCAAATCGGAGGCCGAGGGGCCCCGCCCACCAAATTGGAGGCCGAGGGGCCCCGCCCACCAAATTGGAGGCCGAGGGGCCCCGCCCACCAAATCGGAGGCCGAGGGTCCCCGCCCACCAAATCGGAGGATAAGGGGCCCCACCAACCAAATCGGAGGCCGAGGAGCCCCGCCCACCAAATCGAAGGCCGAGCGGCCCCGCCCACCAAAGCAGAGGCAGAGGGACCCCGCCCACCAAATCGGAGGCCGTGGGGCCCCGCCAACCAAAGCGGAGGCCGAGGGTCCCCGCCCACCAAATCGGAGGCAGAGGGACCCCGCCCACCAAATTGGAGGCCGAGGGGCCCCGCCCACCAAAGCGGAGGCCGAGGGTCCCCGCCCACCAAATCGGAGGTCGAGGGTCCCCGCCCACCAAATCGGAGGCCGAGGGTCCCCGCCCACCAAATCGGAGGCCGGTCCCCGCCCACCAAATCGGAGGCCGAGGGTCCCCACCCACCAAATCGGAGGAGGAGGGGCCCCACCAACCAAATCGGAGGCCGAGGAGCCCCGCCCACCAAAAGTAAGTGCGGCCCCAAAAGTAAGTGCGCCCCCGGGTGCAAAAGTAAGTGCGCCCCCGGGTGCAAAAGTAAGTGCGCCCCCGGGTGCAAAAGTAAGTGCGCCCCTGGGTGCAAAAGTAAGTGCGCCCCCGGGTGCAAAAGTAAGTGCGCCCCCGGGTGCAAAAGTGCGCCTCCGGGTGCAAAAGTAAGTGCGCCCCCGGGTGCAAAAGTAAGCGCGCCCCCGGCCCCGGGTGCAAAAGTAAGCGCGCCCCCCAGTCCCGTGTGTGAAAAGTGCTGCTGTAAAGCTGGTAGCGCTGTTCAAGCACCATATATTTCCTTCAGGAAATGCCCATCTAATATATAATTGCCTAGAATACTACTTCCTGCAATTTGTGCCATCTTCCGTGGCTTTGTCCGGAGCTAATGTCCGGAGATAATGTCCGGAGCTAATGTCCGGAGCTAATGTCCGGAGATAAGTGACGTCACCAGTGTCCTACACCCAGGCAGAGCACAGGGGCCCCAGGCAGCATATGGGGCCCCAGGCAGAGCACAGGGGCCCCAGGCAGAGCACAGGGGCCCCAGGCAGCATATGGAGCCCCAGGCAGAGCACAGTGGTCCCAGGCAGAGCACAGGGGCCCCAGGCAGCCTATGGGGCCCCAGGCAGAGCACAGGGGCCCCAGGCAGCACATGGGGCCCCAGGCAGAGCACAGGGGCCCCAGGCAGAGCACAGGGGCCCCAGGCAGCATATGGGGCCCCAGGCAGAGCACAGGGGCCCCAGGCAGAGCACAGGGGCCCCAGGCAGCATATGGGGCCCCAGGCAAAGCACAGGGGCCCCAGGCAGCATATGGGGCCCCAGGCAGAGCACAGTGGCCCCAGGCAGAGCACAGGGGCCCCAGGCAGAACATGGGGCCCCAGGCAGAGCACAGGGGCCCCAGGCAGAGCACAGGGGCCCCAGGCAGCATATGGGGCCCCAGGCAGAGCACAGGGGCCCCAGGCAGCATATGGGGCCCCAGGCAGAGCACAGTGGCCCCAGGCAGCATATGGGGCCCCAGGCAGAGCACAGTGGCCCCAGGCAGAGCACAGGGGCCCCAGGCAGCATATGGGGCCCCAGGCAGAGCACAGTGGTCCCAGGCAGAGCACAGGGGCCCCAGGCAGTTTATGGGGCCCCAGGCATAGCACGGTGGCCCCAAGCAGAACATGGGGCCCCAGGCAGAGCACAGTGGCCCCAGGCAGAACATGGGGCCCCAGGCAGAGCACAGGGGCCCCATGCAGCATATGGGGCCCCAGGCAGAGCACAGTGGCCCCAGGCAGAGCACCGGGGCCCCAGGCAGCATATGGGGCCCCAGGCAGAGCACAGTGGTCCCAGGCAGAGCACAGGGGCCCCAGGCAGCCTATGGGGCCCCAGGCAGAGCACAGTGGCCCCAGGCAGAACATGGGGCCCCAGGCAGAGCACAGGGGCCCCAGGCAGAGCACAGGGGCCCCAGGCAGCATATGGGGCCCCAGGCAGAGCACAGTGGTCGCAGGTAGAGCACAGGGGCCCCAGGCAGCCTATGGGGCCCCAGGCAGAGCACAGGGGCCCCAGGCAGCATATGGGGCCCCAGGCAGAGCACAGTGGCCCCAGGCAGAGCACAGGGGCCCCAGGCAGAGCACAGGGGCCCCAGGCAGAGCACAGGGGCCCCAGGCAGAGCACAGAGGCCCCAGGCAGCATATGGGGCCCCAGGCAGAGCACAGGGGCCCCAGGCAGCATATGGGGCCCCAGGCAGAGCACAGCGATATTTTGGACCACTGTGCGGTGTTTCAGACCCCCTGTGTGATGTCTGGGGCCCTGTTCTTAAGTATATTAAAGATTAAAGTAACGTATATTAAAGTATATTATAGATCAAATTTGACACGTTTATGAGCACCATTGAGTGATATACTCAAGAATGACATAATTTTTCAACATTTTATGGTTTCAAACTGTAAACACTCAGAGTTTTTTTTACTTCAACCAGAAAACCTTAACGGTTCATAAAAAACTTGACTGTTCAGGATATGATAAAAGTCATAGTATTCTGAATCTTTAACTTATAAAGATACCTTTACATGGGGTGATTATTGGTTCCAGAGAGGCTTTCGGCCGATAATCGTACACATGGCTGGTGACAGGACAATACAATATAAACGTTCAAAGGTAAACACTGATAACATTAAAATCTAATATATAATTGCCTAGAATACTACTTCCGGCAATTTGTGCCAACTTCCGTGGCTTTGTCCGGAGATAATGTCCGGAGATAAGTGACGTCACCAGCGTCCTACACCCGCTCAGGGTGGACAAAGATATATGCCTTCGTGGTGCGCGGCACTTTTCTGATTGGTTGCCGCCTGCCGCGAGCGACCAATCAGAAATGTGCCGTACTGTCAAGAATTGTCAAGAGCTGGTGAGTGCAGCCATTTTTTGTTCTTTCTTACTATTATTTATTAATTGTATTATTCTTACATTTGAATAAATAAAGTATATATGGATTCTAGACTCCCGATTCTTTAGAATCGGGCTGCCATCTAGTTCAGTAATAATGTCCCCCATCCTCAGACCCTTCCTGTTATATTGTATATCCTGGTCTCCCATCCAGGGCCCCATTCTGGCATAATGTCCCCCATCCTGAGTGCCTTCCTGCCATAATGTCTTCTGTTCTGCCGTTCATCTCCAACACATTTAAAAAAAAAAAGATTCTTCTTACCTTCTTTCACTTTGTATGTGGGATCATCTTCTATAGCCAGTGTAGAGGGTAGACTTTACCATGCCAGCTATGGGTGCCGCATGACTTCACTGTCATGTGGCACCCATGATGGGCATATCTCTAAATTACGTGTATTGCAGCGCATTGAGCTGGTGGGTACACACAACAGAAATAGGTGATGGCGTTGACAGGCCCCCCTCCCGCATGGGCCCGATTGCAGTCGTACCCTCTGAGACTGTGATTGTTACACCCTTGACTGTGGGTGATAAGGCGCTGATGACCATGACCTAGATTTTACTTTTCCATTCCTGAAAATTATTGTGATTTTTAAATCTCGAGTGCTAAAAGTGTCATTGCAATTCACATACAAATGAATAAAATACATCTGTCATCATGCACTTTGTCACCAATTAGAGAAGTCGTGTATCAGTCATGTCATTGAGCACAATGTGAAAGGTCGGTTAATTGATTAAACACATTGAGCGGAATCTTTGCTTCTAATGCAGCACCCAGATGTTAAAAATAGTTCATTTGCACTTTTAATTACTGTTAACCTGTTTTACGTGTATTGATTGAGAGTAATCTTTTGCATAATTGGTTTAATTAAGCTATTTCTGCAAGCAAGCAGTTTGCTAATATGGTAAAGTGATGTCTAGAATTTACTATCTCAAAACGAGTGTGCTTTAGTAAACACTTTTAAAACTGTGAAAGTCTATGCGCACCTGAACTATTGTTTTATAACTAAGTTTTTATAATAATTTATTATACCTAAAGTTTTGGGTGACTTTGCACTGTACTGTGATTTAGTTACCCTCTAAACTTTACTCTTTTACTATAAAAACTTCAAAAAGAGCCTAACAAAGACAAGTATACTTTTTAGTCAATTTAGCCCATATCATACACCTAGGAGGCAAACAACGACTAGTGAATCAAAACCAAAGATAAGAGCTGGAGCATATGTTGTCATAAGTGCAATGTATAGGTGCATGTTCACACTGAGGCCATTAACAAACATAACCTGGGATAGAAAGAAAAAGAGCAAAATGCTCTGCAGTAAGTTAATAAGTAATTAGTAATAGTTCATATAAATAACATAAGGTATTTGGTTGACACTATTTTGATCAAAAAAGTGTAAAAGCCATCCCACCGCAACAAGGTGTACCCAATAATTTATCTCGTATTAAACCTCTAAGTGCCAGAAGATCTCAATAGATGGGGTAGAGCAGGACCCGTACCTGACTGTTTAAACACCTGCCCCTGGAAAGCTATATAGAAAAAATGCACACTCCAGTATGCACAAAGTACAAAAAAGTAAAGTAAAACCAAAGAAATGAGCCGGAATATATGTTGAATTAAGTGAAATGTGTAGGTGCACATTCATATTGTGCACATTAATTTAGTGAATGCAACTAAATGGTGACATTATAGACCTCATGTCACAATTGACAACTCAACGACTTTTTGTTTCAGAATGGTAATTGATTTTCTAAGCAAGTATGTTAAAAAATGATTATTTTTATTTGGTTCTTTAATTGGAAATAACCCAATGTCTCATGCATTTGATCTTACTTAATTAGATTTAAATCTATAGGGAAATAATATGTTTGTCACATTTTATTCTTGTGGCCATTTAACTTTAATTTTTAAATACTAATCTGTTGACAGCCATATCGGAGACACACATTTCCTGTAAAGGCAGTGCAGTGTGTATAGGCAATGCACCTGGGTGTGGTTGCTTTATGTCAGTTCAAATAAATGGGAATCATTTCACATAGAAAGGTCACAAGTGATTGTAAAAGTCTCTGGGAAAAGAGATGGTCTACAACACCATGTTCTGGAGAGAAGGGTGAGACCGAGGTGCTTCATACAAGGTCCTACTTGTATGTAAAGTGTTACTATACTGAATGATCTTGGCTTTCAGATGTAGGGAAGAGATGTCATCAGTTTGCCCGCCCTATGATGATAATGAGATGATACTCTTGAACATATTCTAGTGTTTAAAATAAACGTAGAATTTTTGTAGAAAAAGTTGTTTTTGAAGAAATATGTTCATCGCTCTCATCTAATTTTTAAAATGTGTAATTTTCTCTTACATTCCCATTAAGTTGTTTATAGAAACTAGATGGTCATTGAACATTCTGACTTCTAAAACAATAATACAAGACTGTTTAGTGAGAGCTTGTCTTCGGGAAAGCAGAAAATTTTAGATGAATAAAAGATCTACTCTGACTTAGCTTTGGGAATGGTTATGAGCAGCTTTATCATTCAAATTTCACTTCTCTGTAGGTGGATAACAAATATCAAATATGTAGAACTAAACACATTTCTTCTGGTTACCTACTGTTAACCAGATTTTGCATTCTGCCAGAATGTCCCTTGCTTTTATGAATCGTTTTACCCAGTCTTATAAAATAAACAATCCCTACAATGAGTTTTTCTGATGCATACATATCATTCACTTAAAGGGAAGATGCCACTAGTTTTCTTGAAGTTTTTTTGTGTGAAATTAAGCTTAAAATAGTAATTAAAATGTATGAATGCAATGTTTGCACTGTTTGCAAACATTCCTATATGAAAACTATTATATATTTTCTTACAAATATATATAATTACCACTAGGGGAGCATTTTCCGTTTTAGACCTCAAGCAGCTATAGTGAGACTTACCAGCTTTACTGTTAGCGGCAAAATTAGGGCAGTAATATCACCATTTCCCTCCCCTTTTGGGTGGTCTATTATACCTGGGGCAGAATGAAGAGTAGCATCACAGGGCAGCGCCATTTTGTGGGTGACTGCCCTGTGATCTGCTATCACCAGCAGTTACTGTCTCTCTCTCCCTCTCCCATCAGCCTCTCTCACTCAGATTACATGTATCTCTCACCCCCCTCCACAATGTCTGGCCATTCACTGCAGACCTGCAGCTCCTTATCTTTTTCTTGCTGTGGGATGAATCCCAACTCCTGCTGAGCATCTGACAGCTCCTGTTCCGATAGTGCTAATGGTACACTGTTCCTCCTTGATGTCTCTGCTATTCTGCCAATCTAGGATCTGTTCTGCTGTACTGCTTATGTTAGCAGATCCAAGGGCTCCATGTACACTCACTGGCCACTTTATTAGGTACACCTGTCCAACTTCTTGTTAACACTTAATTTCTAATCAGCCAATCACATGGTGGCAACTCAGTGCATTTAGGCATGTAGACATGGTCAAGACAATCTCCTGCAGTTCAAACCGAGCATCAGTATGGGGAAGAAAGGTGATTTGAGTGCCTTTGAACGTGGCATGGTTGTTGGTGCCAGAAGGGCTGGTCTGAGTATTTCAGAAACTGCTGATCTACTGGGATTTTCACGCACAACCATCTCTAGGGTTTACAGAGAATGGTCCGAAAAAGAAAAAAAATCCAGTGAGCGGCAGTTCTGTGGGCGGAAATGCCTTGTTGATGCCAGAGGTCAGAGGAGAATGGGCAGACTGGTTCGAGCTGATAGAAAGGCAACAGTGACTCAAATCGCCACCCGTTACAACCAAGGTAGGCCTAAGAGCATCTCTGAATGCACAGTTTGTCGAACTTTGAGGCAGATGGGCTACAGCAGCAGAAGACCACACCGGGTACCACTCCTTTCAGCTAAGAACAGGAAACTGAGGCTACAATTTGTACAAGCTCATCGAAATTGGACAGTAGAAGATTGGAAAAACGTTGCTTGGTCTGATGAGTCTCGATTTCTGCTGCGACATTCGGATGGTAGGGTCAGAATTTGGCGTAAACAACATGAAAGCATGGATCCATCCTGCCTTGTATGGAGCATCTTTGGGATGTGCAGCCGACAAATCTGCGGCAACTGTGTGATGCCATCATGTCAATATGGACCAAAATCTCTGAGGAATGCTTCCAGCACCTTGTTGAATCTATGCCACGAAGAATTGAGGCAGTTCTGAAGGCAAAAGGGGGTCCAACCCGTTACTAGCATGGTGTACCTAATAAAGTGGCCGGTGAGTGTATATAGCAGCAGAACACTCTCACTACTGTGAATTGTGCAGCCCACAGAGGCGTGCCCAGTTCACAGCAGTGACAGTTCTACTGGAATAGATAGGGTCGGTCTCTGTCTGTTATCTCCTATGATTATGGGGTGCCGAATTATGACACTGATAGTGTCTTGCTGCTACTGTGAAGGCAAGATGTCAGCCCCCAGTGCCTTCTTTAAACTCCTATAACACATGAAATATGATTCATATGCAATCAAAACTTGGCTTTAACAGCATGTTATGCTACATTACATTGATTTTTTAATGAAATACAAATGCGGTACCTTTCCTTTAAAGAGACTTACCAATGAAGCAACATTCACTAAAAAAAGTAGAATGCCAATTCTCTTGGAGCTTTGAATGAAGAATGAGGTCCTTGATGTATCATACTAGCAGTCCTTGGATTCTTATTCAGTTTTTCTAAGAGCATTGTAAAACTCATACACCAACTATCTATGTTGAATGAGTGCTAAATATTATTGTGAAAAACATCTCAATGTATTGTTTAAAGATCTGCCGGTAATAGATAAGAGCTCTGATCGGTCCATTGATGATGAATAGAGCTGTATTGCATACTCTCTAAGGCATTTTAGAGCCCATTCTTAGAATTGATAGAGTTTGCAGTGGTCAGAGGTTAACAATCATAAATAGTGATGAGAAAACCCATGGATGTTCAGGTTTGACCTGACTTTTTAAAAAGTTCGATTCAGGACCTGAACTTGACCAGAGCCCCGTACCCCATAAAAGTCAATTTATACCCAAGCTTCAGGGCTATAAAATAGCTGTAAAATGGTCAGAGTTAGCGCTAGGGGTCTGCAAAAGAGAGAAAAATGGATAGGGAAATTACCTATTGGGGTTCTGTCACCCTAGAAATCATGGTAACATAGGAAGTAAATGAATAACATAACATTTTTATCAGTGTCCTCACAGTGTCGAATGGCTTGCTACCGGCAATCTGGTTAAAAATTTGACCCACAAAACATGTTTTCACATTTCCGCCACAGAAGCTGATATCAAATTTCACCCACAGAGCTTGTTTTCACATTACACCAAAAGAAGCTGATTATTAATTTCGCCCAGACAATGGGGCACGGTACCCCACAAGCAGAATTGCAAAATACGCACATCGGCTTAAAGGCACAATACTTCCACCTGTGCGGGGTGCATGCAAAATACACAGCATTTTAAAGGCATAGTACTCACACAGATATACGTTGCAGAGTACACACAATGGCTTTTGGCACAGTACTCCCACACATATGGGTTGCTAAGTACACACAGCAGTTTTTGAGTTGCAGTGTTCACACAAATGGCTTTTGGCACAGTGCTCAACACATTTGGGTTGCAGAATACACACAGCGGCTTTTGGCACTGTACACCAACAGATGAGTTGCAGAATTCACAATGGCTTTTGGCACGGTACTCACACAGATAAGGGTAACAGACTACTCACAGTGGAATTTTTGCAGTGTGCTCAGTTGGAATCTGTCCCTCACTCCAGCTGTGTCTTATCCCTACAGTAATAGGAGCAGAATGGTGGTGACACTCATCATCCAGCCTTTATATGGGCCGAATCACTTGGTGTACCGGCCAATCACAGCCATGCTAATGTTTGGTCTAAAACCTTGTTGACTGGCTACACTGCAGCCTTTCAACAAGCTTTATTAGACTGGTGAACTTGAACAGGAAACCGGACATACAGTAAAAATTTATTTGTTACTGGACATAAGATGTTTGGTACGGTCCCCAAACTTTACCATCCGGGTTTCCTCATCCCTAATCATAAAGTTATGACAAACCCTGTAGCTATTTATTTAAAAAATAAGGTCAAGTCAAACATCAATTGCCTTCAGTCACATAATTGATTCATTAATGTCTTCCTTTGTGCAATCACAGTGTCACATAACCTATTACATTTTGCCTGTAAAATAGATTTTCTGAAAGAACCCTGAGTCTGCAATACCAATAAGCAAGAAACATATCGGCAAAGGAATTCTCCAAACATATCACAAAGATATGAAGAAGTATAGATTAGGTTGGATTAGATGAAAAATTTCCTAAACTTTGAAGTCCCTTGGAACCCTATAAATCCAATATAACAAATGAAAATAATATGACACAACTACAAACCTGAAAACAACCATGATGGATACACACTCCTGAGGGGTGCTTTATGGTCAGCATATTGTGTGCCCAGAAAGCTATAGTGGCCTTGAATCCTGTCCAACAAGCCTCTAGGGAGCATGTTAATCATACAAAGGAGGGCATAATTATAGTATTTGATGCAGGACTTGTCATAATTTCATAGTTTAAAGGTTGAAAAAACACATAAGTTGATAGAGTTCAACTTATAGTCTATTGTGTTAACGAAGACAAATAACCTCATGAGGCAGATGCCAACTACCCTGTGTTAAGAGAAACATTTCTGACCCAAGATTAGTCCATTTCCTTGGATGAGGATAATGATTTTTTTTACATTTTGACAGCCTTTTATGGTTCAGAAAAAATAGCTGCCAGTGGCTGCCGTCTTGCGGAATATATATGGAAGCTAATTACAAAATGTTTACATTTTTGCAAACTTGAGTCTCTGTAAACTTCACGTTACATTCAATTCCACTACAATTGATCCCCTCATCTCTAGTGCAGAAACTGTAAATGGACACAACACAGCTCAAGCCATTGACCATAGTGTTAATATAATGTTTCAATATGTGATACTGCTTTTTGTGTGTATTGTAATGTTGCGGTAGCATCGTACGCAGTGAAGAGGCAGTGACCCACAAAGTTCAAACACAAAAGTCTCTTTAATGTGTTACTTCACACATAAAGGTGCATAGAATTTTATAGTACACGTTCAATACACACAGTTGCATCTCGTTTCAGTGCCCGTTTCATAGCACTACACATCATATGGCTTTTAGATTGCAGTCCCTAAACACGCCGGACCTCTCCTTGTCCAGTATACGTGGGGCGAACACATGCCATATTACAGTTTCCAAACACAGCTTTACATGTTGCAGACACTACACACGCCAGTCCTCCTCTGACTAAGTCCCGTGGGTGTCCTGCACTGCTGTATCACAGACTCTACTCACACAGCCGTACACAGCCCAGGATATCCTTTGGATAGCAGCTGGGCACCATATGCACCTGTTTGCAATTGTTGCACATGCCAGTCCTCTTTTGGGCACAGGACATCCACCTCTGGTTCACCTCCGGGCACAGGACTATCCACATCCGACTCTTTTGGGCACAGGACATCCACCATGTACGACTTGCATCGCTGTGTATGCTACGGGTGCCAGACTATTCAGCTGCCATAGCTACTGGCTCTGCTGGCTTGTGCTGCTTCACACACACAGCCAGCGCTCTGCAGGCTTCTGCTGTGCACAACAGCACACACCAGACTGACACTGACATTGCACCTGACACCTGAGAGACCCATACCCCTTACTGCAGGGTTTTTAACAAACAAACCTGTGGCTTTCAGCCACATGGAAATCCCGGACTGGAAATCTGTGACTGCCATGCACACCTATGGACTTCATCCATCTCCATGCACAACCTGACGAGAACACCCAGCGACCCCTACTTGTGACACGAGTCACTGCCTCACAGTATATAAAGTAAAAAAATGCCAGTTCTATACAATGATAATAATGAGCTTATTAAGCAACAAAATGGGATGTCCAACTGTTCCTTAAATATGGATAGACGGGTCATAAATTTAAGTTTACTGTCACATCTTTGTTTTTCTGAACAATGTTATTTACTGGAAAGAATAAAATACCTTACAACTTGTATTTCTAATTCCTTAAGCACCATCATGGCACACGTTCTTAAATTTCATATAACAGAGGCTCCTGATTCAAAAGAAGGCAGATTAGCATATTTTAAGGCAAGTTGTTCTGTATCTGTGCGCCACTAAAAGCTATTTACTGTACCTAGAGCTGTGTGCTTTGTAACTTAATTTGCATGGAAACAAAGACTAAAGTAGATTTAGCATGAAGGAGAGAAGTTTAGCAATACTGAGATTATTGTCTGTTGGATATAAACCCCTTGCAAACAAATAGTCACAGTAGCAAAATCAGATTTGCTGATAAACTCCACAATGCTGAATTGCTGCAAATGTCTCCCAAGAGGTAGAGCGACATACGGAGATCTGAAGTCGTAATTAACTTATCTCCCTGCTTTACACTCTAAAAGTGTCAATTGGAAAAGTACCTCAGTTTGTTAGACTAATATCTTTATAGAAGTAATGCTTTGTAAGGAAAGAAAATAACAGTCATCATCGTTGAGGTCTAACTGGAATATAAAATGTTGATATCATGGCACTAACTTCCAGCACGGCACTAAAGAGATTGTTTCATCAACATGACACCTGTCCATTGGTCCCATTAGGGCATTTGAAAGTGGTCATTTAGGGGTCTTCAACTTTGACAAGTTTGCTCTACACAACTTGGCTATCAATGTTCTACATGGACTCCCAATCTTTTTAACATTTGTAACGATATACTATAACTTCCTCGCAGTGGCAGAAATATAGTATAAATTTGTTCCTATAAACCAATATCCAACAAAACTAATCTTTCTATTCCAAAAATAGGTAGTGGATGAAATCAGTTGCAGACAATAATGTTGGGCATTATTGTAGACCAGACTAAAAACTCTATCTAGGATTGATTTCTGTCAGCAACTATTAAAGATTAAACTTAACTGCGTTTTCTACTTTTTGACCACATTCACTTTGAAAATATTTAGCATTTCATTTCTTTTCTAGCACCCTGTGGAAGCCGATCAACTGGATCTGAAGGAACTGTGTTATCACCGAACTATCCTAAAAACTACAGCGTGGGCCATAACTGTGTATTTTCTGTAGCTGTTCCTAAAGAGTTTGGTGAGTAAATTACATAAGATAATCACTTTAATAGGTTCATATTTTTAGTTCCTATGGTATATTAAGTTAGGTTCAGTAAAATCAAAAGAGATCTGAATGTTGCAGCTGTCATAAAAACCACATTAGATGGTCAAACCTGCAGATTTTGATGGGACCAGTCTAATGGGACCATGTGATGGGAATTATGTATGGAGTGTCTCAACTTTCTTTAAACAGATGATGTTGGTGGCAAAATTGACATTTTAAAATCTGGTCCTTTTGTTTTCCTGCAAGATAAAAAGTTGCCAGAGGACCAGGAGTATTCATCTTCTAATAATGAGAATACATGCACATTCAACCAAACTAAACATGCATATGTAGGGAGTTGTCAGAAGAGACAAATGAGCTGTCTGTTAAACAAGAATATGGTTTGCAGCTATCTAAGTTACACAGTCAAATTAAGATGGACAAATTGACTTCAAAACTCTTCGTCATTGAAGTTGATATAGTGGATGTAGGTTACTATATTAGCATTTCCAATGATAAAGTTAAGAGGTTGCAATAATAGTGATTTTCACATTCTGGCACCTTTATTTGCACCTTCTTTTTCTATCAAATTTGCAGGGTATTAACTTTGTTTTTGTACTGAGCACGGCAAAATGTTCCAGTTTAAGCAAGCTAATTACTGTTTGCATTGAAGTGTCTTCATATTGTGGGGAAAACAACGAGGGCTGTGTTTGGAAATTAAAAAAATGGAATGCAATATATTATAAAGGATTTTAGCCTTGGCTTGTTCAGATGATATAATATTTTAAAAACTCATTGTTTTGTTGCCTACTAGTGATGAGCGAATGTGCTTGGATAAGGTATTATCGGAGCGTGCTCCTCTGCTAACCGAATGTCTTCGGTGTGCTCAAAAAATATGTTCGAGTTCCAGTGGCTGCATTGTCTGTTTGTTAGGAAATCCCTGCATGTGTTGCTGCTGTCGAACAAGTGCGGGGATACAAACATATTATTCAAGCATGCTGAAGTCACTCGGTTAGCACACAAGCATGCTAGGATAACACCATATCTGGTACGTTCGCTAATCAATATTGCCTACCCATTTTCATTTTGTATTCTCTGGATGCCTATAAAAAATATGCAAGTATCACTATGTTTTTTACCTAAAAAAATAATAGTCCATAGGTGGTCTTTGATGAACTGATCTTAATTCTCTCTATTAGAGATGATCAAAAAGATTCACAGTACCCTGGTCCAGTGGCCACAGTGGTAGTCAATGCCTGCCTGATCAGAACCCCGTGAATGCCCAATGCTCCTCTTGATTATTAGGCAACAACTATGACATTGGCAATGAATGAGTAGAGGCGCTGGTTATTCCAGCAGGTAGGAGGCAGTTTTCACGGATTTAGACTCGAAGCCACTGACTATCAATGTGGCTGCAGGATTAGGATACTGCAAATCTTTCTGATTATCTTAAATCTCTGTGCTTTATGGGATGCTCTTTACACTAATTGAAATACCACATGCCGTATTTTCCGGCATATAAGATGACTGGGCATATAAGACAACCCCCCAACGTTTCCAGTTAAAATATAAAATCTTCTTAAAAGTCGGGGGTCTTCTTATGCGCCATGCATCATCTTACAGGGTGGGTGTGGACCAATCTGCATATGGTGGGGAGAGTGGTCCCGATGATGAAGGGAGGGAACATCTCACAGGGAAGGTGTAAGTGGAGTATCCCCCTATTACCTCATTGTGGCACCAATGCTTTCTGTGGGTCTCTGTGCTGGGGGGCAGTGGTGGCAGATCCTCTTTCAGCGGTGTGGGGGCTCTGTGCTGGGGGCGGCGGTGGCTCTTTGTGCAGTGTCATGGCTCTGCCGGCATTTCCTCAAAGCCTGGAGACACCTGCTGCTCCATTTTTGCAATGCGGTGGCCTCTGGGAAAATGGCCGCTGGGGGTGGCGCATGCTCAGTTTCAGATATTGTCTTCCGACATCTCGGGACATGATCTGAATCTGAGCATGCGCCGCCCCAGCAGCCATTTTCCCGGAGGCCACCGCATCGCAGCAATGGAGCTGCCAGGGCCTCCGGGCTTTGAGAAAATTCTGGCGGAGGCCCGACACTGCACAAAGACCAACCGCCGCTGCCCCCAGCACAGAGCCCCAACGCTGCACAAAGAGTAGCCGCCGCCACCTCCCAGCACAAAAACCCACAGAGAGCATCTCTGCCACAATGAGGTAATAGAGGGATACTCCTCTTACACCTTCCCTGTGAGATGCCCCCTCTCTTTGTCATCGGGACCATTCCCCCCCACAATATGCACTGTTGTGAATTTGCTTTTTGCTCCCTCTAGTGGTTACTAGTTTTTTGACTCTGGTTTTTCTGTCATTCCTTTTATCCGCACCTGGGTCGTTAGTTAGGGGTGTTGCTATATAAGCTCCCTGGACCTTCAGTTCAATGCCTGGCAACGTAGTTATCAGAGCTAGTCTGCTGTGCTCTTGTCTACTGATCCTGGTTCCAGTTATATCAGCTAAGTCTGCCTTTTGCTTTTTGCTATTTGTTTTGGTTTTGTATTTTTGTCCAGCTTGTTCCAAATCTATATCCTGACCTTTGCTGGAAGCTCTAGGGGGCTGGTGTTCTCCCCCCGGACCGTTAGACGGTTCGGGGGTTCTTGAATTTCCAGTGTGGATTTTAATAGGGTTTTTGTTGACCATATAAGTTACCTTTCTTTATTCTGCTATCAGTAAGCGGGCCTCTCTGTGCTAAACCTGGTTCATTTCTGTGTTTGTCATTTCCTCTTACCTCACCGTCATTATTTGTGGGGGGCTTCTATCCAGCTTTGGGGTCCCCTTCTCTGGAGGCAAGAAAGGTCTTTGTTTTCCTCTACTAGGGGTAGCTAGATTCTCCGGCTGGCGCGTGTCATCTAGAATCAACGTAGGAATGATCCCCGGCTACTTCTAGTGTTGGCGTTAGGAGTAGATATATGGTCAACCCAGTTACCACTGCCCTATGAGCTGGATTTTTGTATTCTGCAGACTTCCACGTTCCTCTGAGACCCTCGCCATTGGGGTCATAACAGTTTGCCAGGCCCGTATTAAATGTTTAATGCATTGCAGAAGAGGGATTATAAGAAAGAAGATTCTGAGTTTTTTTTTTTCTCCTTCCCCTTTACCTCAGAGTGGCTATGCTTGCTGCAGACATGAATGTCCAGACCTTGATTACAAGTGTGGACCAGCTGGCTACTCGTGTGCAGGGCATACAAGACTATGTTATCAGAAATCCTAGGTCAGAACCTAAAATACCGATTCCTGAACTGTTTTCCGGAGACAGGTTTAAGTTTAGGAATTTCGTGAATAATTGTAAATTGTTTTTGTCCCTGAGACCCTGTTCATCAGGAGATTCTGCTCAGGAAGTAAAAATTGTTATTTCGTTCTTACGGGGCGACCCTCAGGATTGGGCTTTTTCGCTGGCGCCAGGAGATCCGGCATTGGCTGATCTTGATGCGTTTTTTCTGGCGCTCGGTTTACTTTATGAGGAACCCAATCTTGAGATTCAGGCAGAAAAGGCCTTGCTGTCTATGTCTCAGGGGCAGGACGAGGCTGAAGTGTATTGCCAAAAATTTCGGAAATGGTCCGTGCTGACACATTGGAACGAGTGTGCACTGGCCGCTAATTTTAGAAATGGCCTTTCTGAAGCCATTAAGAATGTTATGGTGGGTTTTCCCATTCCCACAGGTCTGAATGATACTATGGCACTGGCTATTCAAATTGACCGGCGGTTGCGGGAGCGCAAAACCGCAAATTCCCTCATGGTGTTGTCTGAACAGACACCTAATTCGGTGCAATGTGATAGAAAAACCGCAAATTCCCTCATGGTGTTGTCTGAACAGACACCTGATTTAATGCAATGTGATAGAATCCTGACTAGAAATGAGCGGAAAATTCATAGACGCCGGAATGGCTTGTGCTACTACTGTGGTGATTCTACACATGTTATCTCAGCATGCTCTAAACGTATAGCTAAGGTTGTTAGTCCTGTCACCGTTGGTAATTTGCAACCTAAATTTATTCTGTCTGTAACTTTGATTTGCTCACTGTCATCTTATCCTGTCATGGCGTTTGTAGATTCAGGTGCTGCCCTGAGTCTCATGGATCTCTCATTTGCTAAGCGCTGTGGATTTACTCTTGAACCATTAGAAAATCCTATTCCTCTTAGGGGTATTGATGCTACACCATTGGCAGCAAATAAACCGCAGTATTGGACTCAGGTTACCATGTGCATGACTCCTGAACACCGCGAGGTGATACGTTTCCTGGTTTTACATAAAATGCATGATTTGGTCGTTTTAGGGCTGCCATGGTTACAGACCCATAATCCAGTCCTGGACTGGAAGGCTATGTCAGTCTCAAGTTGGGGCTGTCGTGGTATTCATGAGGATTCCCTGCCTGTGTCTATTGCTTCTTCTACGCCTTCGGAAGTTCCGGAGTATTTGTCTGATTATCAGGATGTCTTCAGTGAGTCTGAGTCCAGTGCACTGCCTCCTCATAGGGACTGTGACTGTGCTATAGATTTGATCCCAGGCAGTAAATTTCCTAAGGGAAGACTGTTTAATCTGTCGGTACCTGAACATACTGCTATGCGTTCATATATCAAGGAGTCTCTGGAAAAAGGACATATTCGTCCGTCTTCTTCCCCTCTTGGTGCGGGATTCTTTTTTGTGGCAAAAAAGGACGGATCTTTGAGACCTTGTATTGATTATCGGCTTTTAAATAAGATCACTGTCAAATTTCAGTATCCTTTACCGCTGTTGTCTGACTTGTTTGCCCGGATTAAGGGTGCCAAGTGGTTCACCAAGATAGACCTTCGTGGTGCGTACAACCTTGTGCGCATTAAGCAAGGTGATGAATGGAAAACCGCATTCAATACGCCCGAAGGTCATTTTGAGTACTTGGTGATGCCTTTTGGGCTCTCCAATGCGCCTTCAGTTTTTCAGTCCTTTATGCATGACATTTTCCGGAAGTATCTGGATAAATTTTTGATTGTTTATCTGGATGATATTTTGGTTTTTTCTGATAATTGGGATTCGCATGTGGAGCAGGTCAGGTTGGTCTTTAAAATTTTGCGTGAAAATTCTTTGTTTGTCAAGGGCTCAAAGTGTCTCTTTGGTGTACAGAAGGTTCCCTTTTTGGGGTTCATTTTTTCCCCTTCTGCTGTGGAGATGGACCCAGTCAAGGTCCGAGCTATTCTTGATTGGACTCAGCCCTCGTCAGTTAAGAGTCTTCAGAAGTTCTTGGGCTTCGCTAACTTCTACCGTCGTTTTATCGCTAATTTTTCTAGCATTGTGAAACTTTTGACGGATATGACCAAGAAGGGCTCCGATGTGGCTAGCTGGGCTCCTGCTGCCGTGGAGGCTTTCCAGGAGTTGAAACGCCGGTTTACTTCGGCGCCTGTTTTGTGCCAGCCTGACGTCTCACTTCCCTTTCAGGTTGAGGTGGATGCTTCGGAGATTGGGGCAGGGGCCGTTTTGTCGCAGAGAGGCCCTGGTTGCTCTGTTATGAAGCCTTGTGCCTTTTTCTCTAGGAAATTTTCGCCTGCCGAGCGAAATTATGATGTGGGCAATCGGGAGTTGTTGGCCATGAAGTGGGCATTTGAGGAGTGGCGTCATTGGCTCGAGGGTGCTAAGCATCGTGTGGTGGTCTTGACTGATCACAAAAATCTGATGTATCTCGAGTCTGCTAAACGCCTTAATCCGAGACAGGCCCGCTGGTCATTGTTTTTCTCCCGCTTTGATTTTGTTGTCTCGTATTTACCAGGTTCAAAGAATGTGAAGGCCGATGCTCTTTCTAGGAGCTTTGTGCCTGATGCTCCTGGAGTCACTGATCCTGTTGGTATTCTTAAAGATGGAGTTATCTTGTCAGCTATTTCTCCGGATCTGCGACGTGTGTTGCAGAGATTTCAGGCTGATAGGCCTGAGTCTTGTCCACCTGACAGACTGTTTGTCCCGGATAAGTGGACCAGCAGAGTCATTTCCGAGGTTCATTCCTCGGTGTTGGCAGGTCACCCGGGAATTTTTGGCACCAGAGATCTGGTGGCCAGGTCCTTTTGGTGGCCTTCCTTGTCAAGGGATGTGCGGTCATTTGTGCAGTCCTGTGGGACTTGTGCTCGAGCTAAGCCTTGCTGTTCTCGTGCCAGCGGTTTGCTCTTGCCCTTGCCTGTCCCGAAGAGACCTTGGACACATATCTCCATGGATTTCATTTCTGATCTTCCGCTATCTCAGGGCATGTCCGTTATCTGGGTGATATGTGATCGCTTCTCCAAGATGGTCCATTTGGTTCCTTTGCCTAAGCTGCCTTCCTCTTCCGATCTGGTTCCTGTGTTTTTCCAGAACGTGGTTCGTTTGCACGGCATCCCTGAGAATATTGTGTCAGACAGAGGATCCCAGTTCGTTTCCAGGTTCTGGCGATCCTTTTGTAGTAGGATGGGCATTGATTTGTCGTTTTCGTCTGCTTTCCATCCTCAGACTAATGGACAGACGGAGCGAACCAATCAGACTTTGGAGGCTTATTTGAGGTGTTTTGTCTCTGCTGATCAGGACGATTGGGTGACATTCTTGCCGTTGGCTGAGTTTGCCCTTAATAATCGGGCTAGTTCCGCCACCTTGGTTTCGCCTTTTTTCTGCAACTCTGGTTTCCATCCTCGCTTTTCTTCGGGTCATGTGGAGCCTTCTGACTGTCCTGGGGTGGATTCTGTGGTGGATAGGTTGCAGCAGATCTGGAATCATGTGGTGGACAACTTGAAGTTGTCACAGGAGAAGGCTCAGCGCTTTGCCAACCGCCGCCGCGGTGTGGGTCCCCGACTACGCGTTGGGGATTTGGTGTGGCTTTCTTCCCGCTTTGTTCCTATGAAGGTCTCCTCTCCCAAATTTAAACCTCATTTTATTGGGCCTTACAAGATATTGGAAATCCTTAATCCTGTATCTTTTCGTCTGGATCTTCCTGTGTCGTTTGCTATTC
This sequence comes from Ranitomeya variabilis, assembly GCF_051348905.1. Taxonomy (NCBI): domain Eukaryota; kingdom Metazoa; phylum Chordata; class Amphibia; order Anura; family Dendrobatidae; genus Ranitomeya; species Ranitomeya variabilis. Next base: position 527,880,541 of record NC_135237.1, on the reverse strand, counting down.
ACAATGTATTTCATAGGTCCTTGTTGCGGCGGTACATTGTGCCTGTAGTTCCTTCTGCTGAGCCTCCTGCTCCGGTGTTGGTTGAGGGCGAGTTGGAGTACGTGGTGGAGAAGATCTTGGATTCTCGCCTCTCCAGGCGGAGGCTTCAGTACCTGGTCAAGTGGAAGGGCTATGGTCAGGAGGATAATTCCTGGGTGGTCGCCTCTGATGTTCATGCGGCCGATTTAGTTTGTGCCTTTCATGCCGCTCATCCTGATCGCCCTGGTGGTCGTGGTGAGGGTTCGGTGACCCCTCACTAAGGGGGGGGTACTGTTGTGAATTTGCTTTTTGCTCCCTCTAGTGGTTACTAGTTTTTTGACTCTGGTTTTTCTGTCATTCCTTTTATCCGCACCTGGGTCGTTAGTTAGGGGTGTTGCTATATAAGCTCCCTGGACCTTCAGTTCAATGCCTGGCAACGTAGTTATCAGAGCTAGTCTGCTGTGCTCTTGTCTACTGATCCTGGTTCCAGTTATATCAGCTAAGTCTGCCTTTTGCTTTTTGCTATTTGTTTTGGTTTTGTATTTTTGTCCAGCTTGTTCCAAATCTATATCCTGACCTTTGCTGGAAGCTCTAGGGGGCTGGTGTTCTCCCCCCGGACCGTTAGACGGTTCGGGGGTTCTTGAATTTCCAGTGTGGATTTTAATAGGGTTTTTGTTGACCATATAAGTTACCTTTCTTTATTCTGCTATCAGTAAGCGGGCCTCTCTGTGCTAAACCTGGTTCATTTCTGTGTTTGTCATTTCCTCTTACCTCACCGTCATTATTTGTGGGGGGCTTCTATCCAGCTTTGGGGTCCCCTTCTCTGGAGGCAAGAAAGGTCTTTGTTTTCCTCTACTAGGGGTAGCTAGATTCTCCGGCTGGCGCGTGTCATCTAGAATCAACGTAGGAATGATCCCCGGCTACTTCTAGTGTTGGCGTTAGGAGTAGATATATGGTCAACCCAGTTACCACTGCCCTATGAGCTGGATTTTTGTATTCTGCAGACTTCCACGTTCCTCTGAGACCCTCGCCATTGGGGTCATAACAATGCACATTGGTCGGCACCCGCCCTATAAGACGACACCCAGTGTATAAGACGTCCCCTGACTTTAAAGAAGATTTTCAGGGGTTAAAAGGTCATCTTATACGCCGGAAAATACGGTACTGTATACAAGTATGTTGACCTAAATTCACATTGTGTATAGGATTTATGTTCATTGGGACAATATAAAATGGTCCCTCTGAATATACAGAGGGTTAATTAAGTATTGCACATGTCAACAATTGTTTACATAAATATATTTCTTAAGGTGCTATTGACATGAAATTCTCACTAGATATTGGTAAAAACCCATCCAATTCACACAGGAAAAAATATCAAACCATAGATGTTCATAAATTAAGTTTTGTGTAATAATGGGAAATGACACAGGGAATAAAGTATTGAACACATGAAGAAAGCGAGTTGAAATAAGCAGTGGAAAGTCATAACACCAGCTTAAATCTATCAGTAATTGGAAAACAATCCTGCCACCTAGTGATTAAAAAAAATAAGCTGGTTCAACTGATGGCCTATAAAAAGGTGTCTCATTGCCAAGGTCCAAGGGGTAATGTTCCTCCTTGTGGAGAGAGATATGTGAAGCCTGACATGCCGAGGTGAGGAGACTTTTAAGCAGCAATGCTCTCCTGTAATACATGCTGTCTCTTCAGAGAGGAAGAGGACTAGAACGCCAGTGCTACCTATAGGAAGTATCAATCCTAAGGATCAATATCGACTCTCTAACGAGCTTTGACACATGACTTAGGACAAAAGCCAAAAGCAAAATCTCAATTACCAAAGTGACACACAGCGAACATCTCTTGATTAGTATTTATTTCACTGGCTGTATGTGTCCATCAATACAGAAATGCCTCTGGGATCATACGGGAAGCAATTGAATGATATACAGCACCTGTAAAAATAGCCTTTTGTTATAAATCAGGCCATTATAGTCTATGGAATGCCAGCGTATCCATCAGGAGATTTTATCAGCATATGCGCTGGCAGAGAAACACACACACATACCGTAAATCGAGCCTTATCAGTACTAAATGAGGGACTCATGCTCAATCTGAATGCCTCATTGGCTTTTACATTTTAATACATCTGATGCAAGACAGACAAACTAGACTACAGTGAAATTACTAAGAATGTGTCGCTCTTTCACTTCTAATGTGTACTAGCGTACATTATGTCTCATTTAAAAAAAATGAGGGTCACTTCCAATATAACATGTATAAATGTCTCATGAATAGTGTTGAGCGATACCGTCCGATACTTGAAAGTATCGGTATCGGAAAGTATCGGCCGATACCGTCACAGTATCGGAATCCAATCCGATACCGATACCCGATACCAATACAAGTCAATGGGACTCATGTATCGGACGGTATTCCTGATGGTTCCCAGGGTCTGAAGGAGAGGAAACTCTCCTTCAGGCCCTGGGAACCATATAAATGTGTAAAAGAAAGAATTAAAATAAAAAATATCGCTATACTCACCTGTCCGACGCAGCCGGGACTTCAGCGAGGGAACCGGCAGCGTTGTTTGTTTAAAAATCGCGCTATTACTTGGTTACGTGAATTCCCGGCTTGTGATTGGTCAGGTCGGCCATGTTGCCGGGACGCGGACCAATCACAGCAAGCCGTGACGAAATTACGTCACGGCTTGCTGTGATTGGTCCGCGTCCCGGCAATATGGCCGCCCTGACCAATCACAAGCCGGGACGTCACGGGAGGCTGGACACGCGCTCATTTTAAAATGGGCGCGTGTCCAGCCTCCCGTGACGTCACGGCTTGTGATTGGTTGCGCCGCGATCAACCAATCACAAGCCGGGAGGCTGGACGCGCTCATTTTGAAATGGGCGCGTGTCCAGCCTCCCGTGACGTCACGGCTTGTGATTGGTTGCGCCGCGATCAACCAATCACAAGCCGGGAGGCTGGACGCGCTCATTTTGAAATGGGCGTGTGTCCAGCCTCCCGTGACGTCACGGCTTGTGATTGGTTGCGCCGCGATCAACCAATCACAAGCCGGGAGGCTGGACGCGCTCATTTTGAAATGGGCGCGTGTCCAGCCTCCCGGCTTGTGATTGGTTGACCGCGACGCAACCAATCACAAGCCGTGACGTCACGGGAGGCTGGACACGCGCCCTTTTTAAAATGAGCGCGTTTCCAGCCTCCCGTGACGTCACGGCTTGTGATTGGTTAATGGCGGCCATGTTGCCGGGACGCGGACCAATCACAGCAAGCCGTGACGTATTTTCGTCACGGCTTGCTGTGATTGGTCCGCGGCCCGGCAACATGGCCGCCCTGACCAATCACAAGCCGGGACTTCGCGTAACCATGTAAAAGCGGGAATTTTAAACAAACAACGCTGCCGGTTCCTGCGCTGAGGTCCCGGCTGCGTCGGACAGGTGAGTATAGCGATATTTTTTATTTTAATTCTCTATTTTACACATTTTAACATTAATGTTGTTCCGATACCCGATACCACAAGAGTATCGGAATCCCGGTATCGGAATTCCGATACAGCAAGTATCGGCCGATACCCGATACTTGCAGCATCGGAATGCTCAACACTACTCATGAAGATTAGGAAAAAAGCAGGAGCTAGCACATCTTGTCGGATAAGATTTGGAGCTTCTTTCAAATTCATTATGTTGATGCCCTCGACTGCGATTAGGGACCATGTCTCTGAAACGTGTCATGTCAACGAGCTGGATGTTTAATGCTGTTGATATAGAGTATTATTTTCCACTGAAAAGATGTGCTGTCTCTAGATTTCCTGTAATCTGTGTTGTGGGGTGTCGACAAGACCACCAGTCATTCACTGCATGGCTGTAGCTGAAGATTATCCTTAATGTATGTGTTTAATCACACGAAGGATGGTTTTAGCTTATGCAATGCATTAACGTTATGATTTCTGGATACCTACGTGTTTGTAGCTGACAAATCCTATAAAAGATTGCAACAATCTTTTAAGACAAAAGACATGAAGATGAATGGATGACCAGAATGTTTGCAGCAACTGTATATACAGTAGAAAAATGAACAAAAACCATGCTATAACTAAATAAATAAAAAGCAAAATGTGCATTAAAATAACACAGAGTTTTTAATAATGCTGTTTTTGATCAAAAATAGCATAAAAACCCTCCCACCACAACAAGGTAACTCTGATCGGGACAGTCCTACTCTGTCTAATATTAAAACCTTACCATGTGTCAATGTTGACCTCAGTGTGAATAAGGGCAGACAAAAGGACAGGGCCCAACTAGTGAAAAAGAGTCTAGTGAAGCCTCATATACAATTTCCTGCTCAGAAGAGGAAGGCCACACCATGGCTTGCACAGAATGCAATAATACAAAGAAAAAAACACAAAAATTTAGCTTGACTTGAGTTGGTGCACATGCAACTCACAAACGCATGTTCCCATTGGCCATAAAACATATAAAACCTACAAGAGAAAAAATGAGCAAAAACCCTGCAGTAACTCAGTAAATAAAAAGCAAAAAGTGCATTTAAATAACACAGAGTTTTTAGTAATTCTGTTTTTGATCAAAACTAGCATAAAGCCATCCCACGACGACAACGTAACTCTGATCGGGACAGTCCTACACTGTCTGATATTAAAACCTTACCATGTGTCAATGTTGATCTCAGTGTGAATAAGGGCAGACAAAAGGACTGGGCCCAACCAGTGAAACACCAGTCTGGGGAAGCCTTAAATACAATCTCCAGCTCAGAAGAGGAAGGCCACACTCCGACTTGCACAGAATGCAATAATACAAAGAAAAAAAAGGTAGGCTTTGTTAGTTTTTATGGCCAATGTGAAAATGCGTGTAAAAACTCAAGTCAAGCTCAATTTTTGTGTTTTGTATATACAGTAGGTACAGAAAGTATGCAGACCTCTTTAAACTTTTCACTCTTTGTTTCAATGCAGCCACTTGGTAAATTCAAGAAAATTCATTTTTTCTCATTAATGTACACTCGGCAACCCATCTTGACTGAAAAAATCCCCTTTGCTCAGTATTGAGTAGAAGCACCTTTTGAGTTAGTACAACCATGAGTGTTCTTGGGAATGATGCAATGTCGACCATGTAAGTTTTTCTTTTCTATGCATTTTATTTTCTTTTGAAAATGAAAATGAAAATCCAGTCCTATGGACCCCTCAAAACTCGCTTCAAATGTGAGGTGGTCCCTAATAAAATGGTTTTGTAAACTTTGTTGGAAAAATTAGAAATCGCTGGTCAACTTTTAACCCTTATAACATCCTAACAAAAAAATTATTTTTCCAAAATGGTGCTGATATAAAGTAGACATGTGGTAAGTGTTATTTATTAACTATTTTGTGTGATATGACTCTCTGATTTAGGGGCACAAAAATTAAAAGTTTGAATATTGCTAAATTTTCAAAATTTGTGCCAAATTTCCATTTTTCATAAATAGACACAAGTTATATCAAAGAAATTGTATAACTCTCCAGAATGTAAGCCCGCAAGGGCAGGGTCCTCGCCCCTCTGTATCAGTCTGTCATTGTAAGTTTGTTTTCTGTAAGTGATATCTGTAACTTGTATGTAATCCCTTCTCATGTACAGCACCATGGAATCAATGGTGCTTTATAAATAAATAATAATAATAATAATAATAACTAACATGAAGTACAAAATGTAACGAAAAAACATTCTCAGAATCAGTGTCCCTTGAAGCGTTCCAGAGTTGTAACCTCATAAAGTGACAGTGGTCAGAATTGTAAAAATTGGCTTAGTCATTAAGTACAAAATTGGCTCTGTCACTAAGGGGTTAACTTCCTCTTATTATTGCGATGTTGCTGAGGCAGAAAAGAAACAGTTCTGGCAGACATTTCTGAACATGGTGATACCAAATATGTTTTTTTTTTTTTTTCATTTTATTTTCAATGTGGCAAAAGGGGGTAATTTGAATTTTTGTGTTTTCTTTATTTTTCCATATCTTTTAAAACTTTTTTCACACTTTTTACTGGCTTTAATGGTCCCTTTAGAAGACTTGCAGCTGTGATCATATGATGCCCTGTGCTGTACATGACAAGGCTTCAGTACAGCTATATATTGCAGAAATCATGAACTCTTTTGAATGCCGGCTACAGACTGGCATTTACAGGAGACTCACAATGACAGGCACGGGGGTCATCAGCATATCACTGGTTGTCATGATAACCCATCAGCATCCTACAATCATGTGACAGGTCCACCAATGGGTGCTTCCAGCTGGTTCATATAAAATCCTGCTGTCAGTGACAGTGGACAGCCGTGGGCAGAGCAGGGCTCCACCCGTGACTGTAAGGCTTCTTTCACATTTCCATCAGTACGGGGCCTTCACAAACCGTCGGCCCGATGTACCGATGGATGTTGTACACAATTGTGCACAAAGTGGGCAGCGGATGCAGTCTTACGACTCATCCGCTGCCCATTGTGAGTTCTGGGGAGGAGGGAGCGGAGTTCCGGCCGAGCATGCGCGGTCGGAACTGGTGGATTCGACGGACGAAAAAGCGTTACATTGAACGTTTTTTCGTCTCGATGGACCGCAAAAACACCACGCATCTGTCGCACGATGGATGCAACGTGTGTCCATCCGTCGCAATCCGTCGTTAATTCAAGTCAATGGCAAAAAAACGGATCCTGCGGGCACATTTGCAGGATCCTTTTTTTGCCATAACGACGGATTGCAATGGCCCTCAGAAGACAGAAGTATGAAAAAAGCCTTAGAGGCACGTTACAATGAATGTTGTAAAAACAAAACAATGGCAAATTTAATTCGTTATTACCCTTTCAATCCACTTGGAATTTGTTTTCCAATTTTGCTGTATTTTATATTGCAAAATGAATGATGTCATTCAAAATTACAACTCCGCTCACAAAAAACAAAGCCCTCATGCAAGCTGTTTGCGAAAAATATAAAGATATGTTTCTTGACGCTATGTGAGGTAAATACAAAACCCCAAAACAATGAAAAATATCCAAGTCTTTGAAAGATTATAGATGATTTTTGTGTTTTTAATTTACAATGATATCTAAGAAGGTCATGTTGTACAGGTCCTTCTCAAAAAATTAGCATATAGTGTAAAATTTAATTATTTACCATAATGTAATGATTACAATTAAACTTTCATATATTATAGATTTATTATCCACCAACTGAAATTTGTCAGGTCTTTTATTGTTTTAATACTGATGATTTTGGCATACAACTCCTGATAACCCCAAAAACCTGTCTCAATAAATTAGCATATCAAGAAAAGGTTCTCTAAACGACCTATTACCCTAATCTTCTGAATCAACTAATTAACTCTAAACACATGCTAAAGATACCTGAGGCTTTTAAAAACTCCCTGCCTGGTTCATTACTCAAAACCCCCATCATGGGTAAGACTAGCGACCTGACAGATGTCAAGAAGGCCATCATTGACACCCTCAAGCAAGAGGGTAAGACCCAGAAAGAAATTTCTCAACAAATAGGCTGTTCCCAGAGTGCTGTATCAAGGCACCTCAATGGTAAGTCTGTTGGAAGGAAACAATGTGGCAGAAAACGCTGTACAACGAGAAGAGGTGACCGGACCCTGAGGAAGATTGTGGAGAAGGACCGATTCCAGACCTTGGGGAACCTGAGGAAGCAGTGGACTGAGTCTGGTGTGGAAACATCCAGAGCCACCGTGCACAGGTGTGTGCAGGAAATGGGCTACAGGTGCCGCATTCCCCAGGTAAAGCCACTTTTGAACCATAAACAGCGGCAGAAGCGCCTGACCTGGGCTACAGAGAAGCAGCACTGGACTGTTGCTAAGTGGTCCCAAGTACTTTTTTCTAATGAAAGCAAATTTTGCATGTCATTCGGAAATCAAGGTGCCAGAGTCTGGAGGAAGACTGGGGAGAAGGAAATGCCAAAATGCCTGAAGTCCAGTGTCAAGTACCCACAGTCAGTGATGGTGTGGGGTGCCATGTCAGCTGCTGGTGTTGGTCCACTGTGTTTCATCAAGGGCAGGGTCAATGCAGCTAGCTATCAGGAGATTTTGGAGCACTTCATGCTTCCATCGGCTGAAATGCTTTATGGAGATGAAGATTTCATTTTTCAGCACGACCTGGCACCTGCTCACAGTGCCAAAACCACTGGTAAATGGTTTACTGACCATGGTATTACTGTGCTCAATTGGCCTGCCAACTCTCCTGACCTGAACCCCATAGAGAATCTGTGGGATATTGTGAAGAGAAAGTTGAGAGACGCAAGACCCAACACTCTGGATGAGCTTAAGGCCGCTATTGAAGCATCCTGGGCCTCCATAACATCTCAGCAGTGTCACAGGCTGATTGCCTCCATGCCACGCCGCATTGAAGCAGTCATTTCTGCCAAAGGATTCCCGACCAAGTATTGAGTGCATAACTGAACATTATTATTTGATGGTTTTTTTGTTTGTTATTAAAAAACACTTATATTTGATTGGACAGGTGAAATATGCTAATTTATTGAGACAGGTTTTTTGGGTTATCAGGAGTTGTATGCCAAAATCATCAGTATTAAAACAATAAAAGACCTGACAAATTTCTGTTGGTGGATAATGAATCTATAATATATGAAAGTTTAATTGTAATCATTACATTATGGTAAATAATGAAATTTTACACTATATGCTAATTTTTTGAGAAGGACCTGTATTCCCAATTTCACAATTCCCATTATCAATGTTATATCTTCATACAGATTTTACTTTAGGAAATGTCAAGAAATGTAATGTATTAAGACCCATTAAACTAAACGTGAGTCGGAAAGTGTACTGTGTCTAATTGCTTTGCTATTTTGATTTGAATGCATTAACTCAAGAAACATTTGTATTGCATTATAGTTATTATTGGAATAAAATAACGTATTTTTCTATTATAAAACAGACTTTTTTCCTCCAAATTTCGGAGGAAAATGGGGAGGCTGTTTTATAATTCTAAATGAGCTTACTTTGAGGGGGCGGTTGCGGAGGAGTGGGGTCACAGAAGGCAGAGTTACTGTTTCAGGAGGCTGATGGTGGCAGGAGTGGGGCAATGCTGCCGGCCCTGAGCTCCCAAAAGATGTTGGCGCCGATAAGCGGAGCTTCCTTTCCCAATGATTTCCCTGCAGTTAGGAAAATGGCTGCTTGAGGTAGTGCATGCGTATACTGAGATCTCGTCTCACATCTTATATTTTTATAGTCCGTAAAACACAGTATACCTCAATTTGTACCTATAACCATACATGTTCAAGCTCTATAATTTTTAGCTGATAAAGAATACATTTCCCTGTTTGCATTGCAAAAACCATGTTAGACATGGCCCATTCATTTTTTTACATAATCATTTTTTACTTTTTAATACAAAAAAGACTACAAAAACCTGCTTTTAGCCTTTTTTTCTGCAAAAGGCTTTATTAAATAAGAGGAAAACATTTGTCAATTAAGTAAGGATATCTGAGAAGGTAGGTTTAGAAGGTTATTTTTTTTTAAAAAAAACATCAGTTAATCCAAATTTGATCATAAACACCTTAATAATTTTATTATTATTTATAATTTAATATTTTATTTATTATACATGAAAACCTAATTTTCAAATTTTAGAATAAACCAAAAAGTAAAATTAAACTATTTGATAAAATATATCTGCCAAAATGGTGGCAGAAGATGTTTGGAGGATTGACAAAGTTTTTTTCTGCATTTATCAACATTTTTTTTAAAGTCTTAATAATGTGATTTGAATTTCTTTAGTATGTAACTAAACTGATAAAATTAGAAAAGTCTTTAAAAATGAAATGAAGAGCCACATAGTCATTGTTGAACTGCTTAGGGTACCAAAGCACATACATATACAGCAGAATCACCTGATAAGGATAGAAAAAGGCGGAATTATTTATTTTTGCACACTGAGAAAAGAGCCAGTTTGGCACCGAAATGGTTAGAGACAATAAAGAACCATTTTGGAACACAAAAGGCTTCTCATTTACGGTAGCTCAGCCCATTCAATGTGATATCGTCCTCCTCTACGATATATTCATTGTTGGATTAGTTATGTTATTCAAGCTGCATCAATTTTAAGGAAGATGCTACATCTCTATTTGATTGTCATTTCACTTTAATAGCATTTTTTATTTATAATATTTGGTACATTACCTAATCATAGATTTAACTTCCTGTGCAGAATTTATGAGTAGTGTTGAGCGATACCGTCCGATACTTGAAAGTATCGGTATCGGAAAGTATCAGCCGATACCGGCAAAGTATCGGATCCAATCCGATACCGATACCCGATACCAATACAAGTCAATGGGACTCAAGTATCGGACGGTATTCCTGATGGTTCCCAGGGTCTGAAGGAGAGGAAACTCTCCTTCAGACCCTGGGATCCATATAAATGTGTAAAATAAAGAATTAAAATAAAAAATATTGCTATACTCACCTGTCCGACGCAGCCTGGACCTCAGCGAGGGAACCGGCAGCGTTGTTTGTTTAAAATTCGCGCTTTTACTTGGTTACGTGAAGTCCCGGCTTGTGATTGGTCAGGGCGGCCATGTTGCCGGGACGCGGACCAATCACAGCAAGCCGTGACGAAATTACGTCACGGCTTGCTGTGATTGGTCCGCGTCCCGGCAACATGGCCGCCATTAACCAATCACAAGCCGTGACGTCATGGGAGGCTGGACACGCGCGCATTTTAAAATGGGCGCGTGTCCAGCCTCCCGTGACGTCCCGGCTTGTGATTGGTTACGTCGCCCATGTGACCACGACGCGCCCAATCACAACGCCGGAACGTAATTTTAAAATCCTGCAAGGACCTGAAATTACGTCACGGCTTGCTGTGATTGGTCCGCGTCCCGGCAACATGGCCGCCGCGACCAATCACAAGCCGGGACGTCACGGGAGGCTGGACACGCGCGCATTTTAAAATGTGCGCGTGTCCAGCCTCCCGTGACGTCCCGGCTTGTGATTGGTTATGTCGCCCATGTGACCACGACGCGCCCAATCACAACGCCGGAACGTAATTTTAAAATCCTGCAAGGACCTGAAATTACGTCACGGCTTGCTGTGATTGGTCCGCGTCCCGGCAACATGGCCGCCGCGACCAATCACAAGCCGGGACTTCACGTAACCAAGTAAACGCGCGAATTTTAAACAAACAACGCTGCCGGTTCCCTCGCTGAGGTCCGGGCTGCGTCGGAGAGGTGAGTATAGCAATATTTTTTATTTTAATTCTCTCTTTTACACATTATTACATTAATGTTGTTTCGATACCCGATACCCGATACCACAAAAGTATCGGATCTCGGTATCGGAATTCCGATACAGCAAGTATCGGCCGATACCCAATACTTGCAGTATCGGAATGCTCAACACTATTCATGAGCAATATTTTCAGTTAAGAATTATTAGTGAAGAACTTTAGGTGTCCATCAACTTAAAATTTGGCTAAAAATTTGCTAATGAGTGAACGACCACCGAATGTTCATTCCTCTGATACAACTTAATACATTGTCATTGAAATTGGCCAATACAGATGCTCAAAGTTCCCTACATGTATAATTACTTTGATGAGTCATGGTCTATACATTTCCCAAATTGATGTTTGATCATTTGCTAAATGGTAAAATATTTCAAATACAGTCGGCATGGTTCCAGATTATGACACCATGTCATCATTTGGACAATACAATAATTTATTAAACTTCCCAAGAAATACATCTGTCATCAAAATGTCCATTTTCATCACCCTAAGTCTGCTATCTATAGACACAATTCGATCTTCAGATACTTAAAAAATTACCAGTACAAAAGTAAAATAGAGAGAATATTTAGAAACCATTTCTTCTCTGATGAAAATAAGAAAGCTGGTGCCCTTTTTTTCAACCTCTTGGTGATGAACAAACACTTGAAAATTTTTCATTTATTTTCTAGGATACTCATCTGTCAGATTCATGAACATTGCAAATGAATGTTGCATTGGTTATGGATGAAAAAGAGTGCAATAATCTCATAACAGCAAGTGCATTTGTGTTCTTTTGGCTCTGGACTAGAGTGCCTGGTGGAATTATGGTTCTTATTTAAACTATACGCCTCCTTAATGCTCTTTTACATTTTTGGTTTGCACACCACTGAACTTGCTATTCCAGCTGTGTACAAATAAGCAGACGGGTTTCAAGACTCAGATTTTCACTATGTTCTTGTATGTCTCTACTTCAATAAAAATCTAGACCTTTTAAATAAGATTATAGCCTCTCCTTGTAAATTGGCCAAAAGTGCAAAAATCATAGTAGACCTCAACCAAGGCTCGTCTCTAGAATGGTCCATCGTCTATTTGCTATTTAAAGTACCCTCATGGCATCTTATTGATTTGTATGATTATATTAATGTAACAATTAAAACTTAACTTTTATTTTGCTAATAAGAAAAAAAAACTTGTAAATACACCAAAGGGATGTGAAAATAAAAGGGTGTATTTAACCAGTACACACTGGGTGACATCTTAACCTGACTCTAGACATGAACCTAAAGACAAATTAATTAAAAAAGCACAAACAAAAAATTATTTATTTCCCAGAGTAAGAGCAACAGATATGGTAAGGGATTCCTGAATTAACCCCTTTCTGAACTCGGACGGGATAGTACATGATCGGGGGTCAGCGATGCTTCTGCAGAGTAACCAATAGATTTCTTTGAGACCTCTATGGTTACTGATGCCGGTTTGCTGTGAGCACCACCCTGTGGTCGGCACTCATAGCACACCTGCATTTCTGCTGCATAGCAGCGATCTGATGATAGCTGCTATGTAGCAGAGGCAATCGAGTTGAGCCAGCTTCTAGCCTACCATGGAGGCTATTGAAGCATGGCAAAAGTAAAAAAAAAAAGTAAAAAAATGTGAAAAAAATAAAAAAATATAAAAGTTTAAATCACCCCCCTTTTGCCCCATTCAAAATAAATCAATAAAAAAATCAAACCTACACATATTTGGTATTGCCGTGTTCAGAATTGCCCGTTCTATCAATTAAAAAAAACATTAACCTGATCGCTAAACGACGTAGCGGGAAAAAAATTTAAAACGCCAAAATTATGTTTTTTTGGTCGCCGCGACATTGCATTAAAATGCAATAACGGGTGATCAAAAGAACATATCTGCACCAATATGGCATCATTAAAAACGACAGCTCTGCACACAAAAAATAAGCCCTCAACCGACCCCAGATCATGATAAATGGAGACGCTGCGGGTATCGGAAAATGGCGCAATTTTTTTTAGCAAAGTTTGGAATTTTTTTTCACCACTTAGATAAAAAATAACCTAGTCATGTTAGGTGTCTATGAACTTGTAATGATCTGGAGAATCATAATGGCAGGTCAGTTTTAGCATTTAGTGAACCTAGCAAAAAAGCCAAACAAAAAACAAGTGTGGGATTGCACTTTTTTTGCAATTTCACCGCACTTGGAATTTTTTTCCCGTTTTCTAGTACACTACATGCTAAAACCAATAATGTCGTTCAAAAGGACAACTTGTTTTGCAAAAAATAAGCCCTCACATGGCCATATTGACAGAAAAATAAAAAAGTTATGGCTCTGGGAAGAAGGGGAGCCAAAAAAGAACATGGAAAAACGGAAAATTCCAAGGTCATGAAGGGGTTAATAGTTTTGATGTAAATTTAGTATATTAAAATATAAGTTCACTGTCAATATGGAAGTACATAATTACAAATAGCTTACAGTTTCAGGTAAAGAGGTCAGAAAATAAAAAAAGAGTATAAAGATAAACCTAGTTTCCTTTCCCTTTGAACTTTTGAGAACATATGAATCTTCACCTGTTGCCTGTATCTTTGAAAAATAAGTCTAGAATAAGATATTGCTCCATTTGTTGATATAATTGTGGTTTAAAAAAAATTAAAAATGATGTCTTATTAAAAAGATAAATTTATTGGTAAGATGGAAATTAAATTCAAGCTTAATGTTAAGAATTTCACTGAATCCATTCAAATTTTGAAAAATTTGCAATTTGATTTGCGTGAATTACCAATAAAATGACCACTGCCATATTCCACAAAGCAAATGATTGAGCAATAGAAAGCTAACATGATTCTAGGTGCAGCTGCATAGGCTTACCCATAATGCCATACAGTTATCACATCATGTGGTATAGCACAGCCAATAAGGAGAGACTATCCTTGCCTGCCTAAAAGCAGTTCATGTTCTGATACCCAAATAAACTAAACTTCAGTTCTGGTACCAGAATTTTACTCGAACTTGAACATGAACCTGAACCCCATTGAAATCTATGGGGATCCGAAAGTTGGACCTGGAAAATTTTCCCTCTCTCTTCTCCCGGACATCCCCCGGAACTCTAAACATAAAAACGGACTTCTGGGAGAAGGTAATGTTTGCAGTTCAGCACCATACACTAAGTGTCCGGTACAAACCCCAAATTTTAAAGTTTAGGTCTGCTCATCTCTTGTTGAGATCACTTTGATATTACAAATAGAAGTGTTTTGGCTCACATGGTGAGGCATATCCTCCAAGTCCAAGTTCCGGGTGGGCACACGGAAAACAGGCGTTGGTGCCACAGGTGTCATGGCTCAAGACGAGGTGGTTCTAGCTCTGTCCTGGTCAGGTCTGGGTTAAGTCTGTCTGCCTCTCTTTGGTTCTGGGATGGCTATTTAATGCTGGGAGTTCCTGGGTCCAGTGTCCGTGATAGTTCCATCTACTTGGTTTGAGGTAGCTGACCAAGGTTGCCCTTGGCTTGCCTCGGATTTGCTCTCTGACTATGTTATCAGCTTTGTCCTTTGTATTCTGTGTTGTCAGCCGGCTCCCTGTCCTCATGTGTGGTGGCTCTGACCCCTGTGATCATGTGACCGGCTAAGCTCAGGTCCTGTAAGCTCTGCTCTCCTCGGTCTCCGCACACCCTGTTTACTGGTGCACGTCCCCTTTTAGCACCTCCAGGCTTAACCCCGGTGACACTGTCCTTGTGTCATTACAACAGGCAGATAAGGCATGAGGGAAGCAGCTAGCAGAGACACCAGAAGCTGCACACAGACAGGAGATTAGGATTCAGGTAACAGAGGTATTGGAAGCCGCAAGCAGACAGGAGACCAGGAATCAGATAGCGGAGGTACTGGAGGTCGCAAGCAGTCTTAAGGTACCTTCACACTGAACAACTTAACAACGATAACGATAGCGATCCGTGACGTTGCAGCGTCCTGGATAGCGATATCGTTGTGTTTGACATGCAGCAGCGATCTGGATCCCGCTGTGATATCGCTGGTCGGAGCTAGAAGGCCAGCACCTTATTTCATCGCTGGATCACCCGCTGACATCGCTGAGTCGGCGTGTGTGACGCTGATTCAGCGATGTCTTCTCTGGTAACCAGGGTAAACATCGGGTTACTAAGCGCAGGGCCACGCTTAGTAACCCGATGTTTACCCTGGTTACCATTGTAAATGTAAAAAAACCAAACACTACGTACTTACATTCCGGTGTCTGTCGCATCCCAGTGGTGACGTCACTGTTCTGCTTTACGGCCGGCGCTTACACAGTGCAGGGAAGTGGATGCCGGGGAACGCGACAGACACCGGAATGTAAGTATGTACTGGTTTTTTTTTTTACATTTACACTGGTAACACCAGGGTAAACATCGGGTTACTAAGCGCAGCCCTGCGCTTAGTAACCCAATGTTTACCCTGGTTAGCCGGGGACTTTGACATTGTTGGTCACTGGAGAGCTGTCTGTATGACAGCTCTCCAGCGACCACACAACGACAAAACAGCGACGCTGCAGCGATCGGCATCATTGTTTATATCGCTGCAGCATCGCTTAATGTGACGGTACATTAAATAACAAGACCTAGGTGTGTGTCTTTTTTAGGCCTTTTATTGACCTAGGCAGATAATCACCTGGGAGCATGCAAGGCTGCTTACAAATCCCAGCGTGGAGCACAAGAGAATATAGCAGATCGGGATGAAAGAAACAGAACCTGGACCCAGGACAGGTGTGTAACAATAAGGCTGTCTTTGCAGTAAAAAGGTTGAAATGTGTTGGAAGTCCTACGAGACCTCGGAGTGTTAAACACAGAATTTAAGGGCAATCGGAGACTTTGTTGTACGTGGGATTCATGGCAAATTTATGAGCTGAAAATCAAATTTCTTTCAAAATTTTGAAAAACCTAACAATTTCAAAAGATCTCTTGTCTATACATAATTTATGGCTTAAACAACAATCTGTAAATGTTATTGTCATGTCTGGTTTGTTTTTCTAAACTCATTTGGGCCTGGCGTAGGCTGTAGCTCAGGTGGAACACAAGTTTTCATCATATTTCGGAATTGCAACTTTTAAAAAAATCACTAATTTACACATTCCCTCCCCTTGAGAGATGACTAAAAATGTGTTTATTTTTGAATCTCAATATTTTTCAAAGTCAAATGTAATATGTCAAGTTTTGCTACCTCATCTGTGAGCAGCATAATGTAGGGACATGGACCCTGATTCCAGCAATGTCACTTATGCTATTGGGTGCAGCAGTCCTGCATCATTAAGAGTTTTCTCTGCAGAAAGCTGAGCCCTGTATATCTTTCCCACATCACTTTTTAGCAGCTTTCTATGTACATTGTATATTGACTGTAAGCCACTAATTTGTGATGGGAGCATGGTTGGACTAGGAGGGTATGTGCACACGTCAGGATTTCTTGCAGAAATTTCTTGAAGAAAACCGGAAATTTTCTGCAAGAAATCCGCATTTTTTTTTGCGTTTTTTTCCCGTTTTTTTTGCATTTTTTTTAGCATTTTACAAGCGTAATTAGCTTGCAGAATGCTAAAGTTTTCCAAGCGATCTGTAGCATCGCTTGGAAAACTGATTGACAGGTTGGTCACACTTGTCAAACATAGTGTTTGACAAGTGTGACCAACTTTTTACTATAGATGCAGCCTATGCAGCATCAATAGTAAAAGATAGAATGTTTAAAAATAATAAAAAAAAAAAAAAAATGGTTATACTCACCTGCAGACAGCCGATCTCCTCAGCGGCTTCCGTTCCTATAGATGGTGTGTGTGTGCAGGACCTTCGATGACGTCGCGGTCTCGTGACCGCGACGTCATCGCGGTCATGTGACCACTACATCATCGCAGGTCCTTCACACACACCAGCTATAGGAACGGAAGCGGCAGCATGCACCGCTGAGAGGCGGAAGACTGCGGGGGCCATCGAAGGTGAGTATATCATGATTTTTTATTTTAATTCTTTTTTTTTACCAATTATATGGTGCCCAGTCCGTGGAGGAGAGTCTCCTCTCCTCCATCCTGGGTACCAACCGCACATGATCTGCTTACTTCCTGCATAGTGGGCATAGCCACATGCGGAAAGTAAGCAGATCAATGCATTCCTAGGTGTGCGGAATCCCCGCAATTCCGCAAATTTAATGAACATGTTGCTTTTTTTTTCCGCGATGCGATTTTTTTTCGGAAAAAAATGCAACATTTGCACAAGAAATGCGGAATACACTGAAAATAATGGGAGGCATATATAAGCATTTTTTTCGTGTTTTTATCACTTTTTTATAGCGAAAAAATGCAAAAAAAACGCGAAAAATACTGAACGTGTGCACATGGCCGGAGGCACAAGGACAGCTAGTCCGGCAGTGATAATTTCCTTCAGATAAAACACTGATAGTATAGAAACAAAAGCATATGGCCTAGAAAGTG
Source organism: Ranitomeya variabilis (assembly GCF_051348905.1). Lineage (NCBI taxonomy): Eukaryota > Metazoa > Chordata > Amphibia > Anura > Dendrobatidae > Ranitomeya > Ranitomeya variabilis. Next base: position 527,862,775 of record NC_135237.1, on the reverse strand, counting down.
ACACATCTCTGAAATCATGATTTTCTCTGATTACATAGCAAAAACCTTCTGACAGATTCCCTTTATCAAAGGTTGTGTGGCATTTTGATACATTTCACAAAAAAAGCTAGAGGAAAGAAGTAAAAAATAAGTATTAGACTAAAGAAAATATTTCAGCATTGGTAAATGAGGGTTGTAGCCACTTCCAATTTCCTTAAAAAGAACATTTTGATGAATGCAAATATGACTATTTTGTGGAATAACAGGGATTTCCTGCAGTCAAAGATGCTAATGAAGATCAAATTATTATGATTTGTTTTGTTAGCGGCAGGCTATGTCACAGGTGGTGACAAAGGAACAGAACTTGGTGATGTTCGAGACATTTAGCGTTACACTGGAGAGCACATAACAATGACTCCAAGTAATATTTTCTATGCAAATGTTAGAAACAATGGCACAAATGGCATCTGATGTGCCGGTGGCCAGATTGCAAAATACAACTCATATGTCAAACTACTAAATATTGGTATACGGGGAAATGAATGAAAATTATTCATAGTTAGAAAGAATTCCGAATAAAAATGAAAGTGACAAGCTATGGCAGATATTTAACCATAAAGCTCAGGATACAAATATGGGTTTTCTACATTACAATGGAAAGTGCTATTGGCTCTGACATTCATAGAGTGGACGCAGTTAGTACACTAATATGCAATACTTAGTATCACGTACAGGCTTGGATTACTTCTCATTGTAGCTAGAAATTTAAAGAATTGGCAAGTATGTGTGGTAGCTGGGATACAAATTTAACAAAAAAAGACCAGGATAAAATTCAGATGCCATAAAAAAAAATCCAATACCCCTCTTACAAGGAAGTAATGTAGAATGATCTCCTTATTTCAACAAAATTTATAATCTACAGTAATTGCTTGAGTGAAAAATCACATATCTGTATATGGAATAGAGATAGACCGCTTTAACTTAAGGGGGATCTTTGCGATTTAACATTGATGGCTTATCATTGAAGATCCCCACCAATAGACAAAAACGATACGCAAATCAGTCAAAATTCAAATTCAACTGTTCTGTCATATTTGGAGTTATTCTACCATTACGCTTAGGGGTCTCTCTACATACACAAATCATATTAATCACGAGTTAAAAAATGACTCACCTCGCTAATCACCTGTCCCACTGTCAAAGCCCAACATCAAGCCCTCTAAGCTTCCTTGGCTCTGTCATCATATTCACTTGGCGAACAGGCTTCTTGCACTGGGTAGGCCGCAAACATTATGACACACATCAGGATGTCACAACATGCATCACTCAAAGCTTAATCGTTTTTTTAAAATCCTGAGATCCTGCTCTGCACTGCGTGTGCTAAAAAAGTGACTAAATGGTGCCACAAAAAAAAGTGCGTTAGGATGCAATCAATCGTACCCCTCTCCAACAGGTGAAAGGTCAATAATCATTCCCCATCCCCCTGAGCCAGAAAGCCATAGCGAGACTCAGAGACTCACAGCCACCTTTGCCAAAGCCAAGGAAGACCCAGTCTTGCTCCCACCATCTGCCTCAGCTCTCCACTCAAGTGAGAACTGGGAGCCATCAATAGTTGGCTCTCCTCCCGAGAGGGTCAGGGAGGAGGTGGAACATGATGGCCACACAATTCCCACATTGACTGATCAGGAAGGAACCCATAAGGGAGCCGCATCTTGAAAATTCATAGTAATGGAGCAATTAATTAAATTTTGAAGGAGTTACTAGTATAATACTTGCTGACTTTTGATCCTGTGTTAGGGTTAGCGGAACGCACTGAATATACAGTACAGGCCAAAAGTTTGGACACACCTTCTCATTTAAAGATTTTTCTGTATTTTCATGACTATGAAAATTGTACATTCACACTGAAGGCATCAAAACTATGAATTAACACATGTGGAATTATATACTTAACAAAAAAGTGTGAAACAACTGAAATTATGTCTTATATTCTAGGTTCTTCAAAATAGCCACCTTTTGCTTTGATGACTGCTCTGCACACTCTTTGCATTCTCTTGATGAGCTTCAAGAGGTAGTCACCGGAAATGGTCTTCCAACAATCTTGAAGGAGTTCCCAGAGATGCTTAGCACTTTTTGGCCCCTTTGCCTTCACTCTGATCTCCAGCTCACCCCAAACCACAGGTCCTCTGGCATAGCACCCCATCAATCTCCTTGGTCAAATAGCCCTTACACAGCCTGGAGATGTGTTTGGAGTCATTGTCCTGTTGAAAAATAAATGATGGTCCAACTAAACGCAAACTGGATGGAACAGCATGCCGCTGCAAGTTGCTGTGGTAGTCATGCTGGTTCAGTATCCCTTCAATTTTGAATAAATCCCCAACAGTGTCACCAGCAAAGCACCCCCACACCATCACACCTCCTCCATGCTTCTCGGTGGGAACCAGGCATGTAGAGGCCATCCGTTCACCTTTTCTGCATCGCACAAAGACACGGTGGTTGGAACCAAAGATCTCAAATCTGGACTCATCAGACTAAAGCACAGATTTTCACTGGTCTAATGTCCATTCCTTGTGTTATTTAGCCCAAACAAGTCTCTTCTGCTTGTTGCCTGTCCTTAGCAGTGGTTTCCTAGCAGCTATTTTACCATGAAGGCCTTCTGCACAAAGTCTCCTCTTAACAGTTGTTGTAGAGATGTGTCTGCTCCTAGAACTCTGTGTGGCATTGACCTGGTCTCTAATCTGAGTTGCTGTTAACCTGCGATTTCTGAGGCTGGTGACTCTGATAAACTTATCCTCAGAAGCAGAGGTGACTCTTGGTCTTCCTTTCCTGGGGCGGTACTTATGTGAGCCAGTTTCTTTGTAGTGCTTGATGGTTTTTGCCACTGCACTTGGGGACACTTTCAAAGTTTTCCCAATTTTTCGGACTGACTGACCTTCATTTCTTAAAGTAATGATGGTCACTAGTGTTGAGCGATACCGTCCGATACTTGAAAGTATCAGTATCGGAAAGTATCGGCCGATACCGGCAAAGTATCGGATCCAATCCGATACCGATACCCGATACCAATACAAGTCAATGGGACTCAAGTATCGGACGGTATTCCTGATGGTTCCCAGGGTCTGAAGGAGAGGAAACTCTCCTTCAGGCCCTGGGATCCATATAAATGTGTAAAATAAAGAATTAAAATATAAAATATTGCTATACTCACCTCTCCGACGCAGCCTGGACCTCAGCGAGGGAACCGGCAGCGTTGTTTGTTTAAAATTCGCGCGTTTACTTGGTTACGTGAAGTCCCGGCTTGTGATTGGTCACGGCGGCCATGTTGCCGGGACGTGGACCAATCACAGCAAGCCGTGACGAAATTTCGTCACGGCTTGCTGTGATTGGTCCGCGTCCCGGCAACATGGCCGCCGTGACCAATCACAAGCCGTGACGTCACGGGAGGCTGGACACGCGCGCATTTTAAAATGCGCGCTTTTCCTTCCTCCCGGCTTGTGATTGGTTGCGCCGCGGTCAACCAATCACAAGCCGTGATGTCACGGGAGCCTGGACACGCGCACATTTTAAAATGCGCGCGTGTCCAGCCTCCAGTGATGTCCCGGCTTGTGATTGGTCCGCGTCCCGGCAACATGGCCGCCGTGACCAATCACAAGCCGTGACGTCACGGGAGGCTGGACACGCGCGCATTTTAAAATGCGCGCTTTTCCTTCCTCCCGGCTTGTGATTGGTTGCGCCGCGGTCAACCAATCACAAGCCGTGATGTCACGGGAGGCTGGACACGCGCACATTTTAAAATGCGCGCGTGTCCAGCCTCCAGTGACGTCCCGGCTTGTGATTGGTCACGGCGGCCATGTTGCCGGGACGCGGACCAATCACAGCAAGCCGTGACGTAATTTCGTCACGGCTTGCTGTGATTGGTCCGCGTCCCGGCAACATGGCCGCCATGACCAATCACAAGCCGGGACTTCACGTAACCAAGTAAACGCGTGAATTTTAAACAAACAACGCTGCCGGTTCCCTCGCTGAGGTCCAGGCTGCGTCGGAGAGGTGAGTATAGCAATATTTTTTATTTTAATTCTCTCTTTTACACATTATTACATTAATGTTGTTGCGATACCCGATACCCGATACCACAAAAGTATCGGATCTCGGTATCGGAATTCCGATACAGCAAATATTGGCCGATACCCGATACTTGCAGTATCGGAATGCTCAACACTAATGGTCACTCGTTTTTCTTTACTTAGCTGCTTTTTTCTTGCCATAATACAAATTATATCAGTCTATTCAATAGGACTATCAGCTGTGTATCCACCAGACGTCTGCACAACACAACTGATGGTCCCAACCCCATTTATAAGGCAAGAAATCCCACTTATTAAACCTGACAGGGCACACCTGTGAAGTGAAAACCATTCCCGGTGACTACCTCTTGAAGCTCATCAAGAGAATGCCAAGAGTGTGCAAAGCAGTCATCAAAGCAAAACGTGGCTACTTTGAAGAACCTAGAATATAAAACATATTTTCAGTTGTTTCACACATTTTTTGTTAAGTATATAATTCCACATGTGTTAATTCATAGTTTTGATGCCTTCAGTGTGAATTTACAATTTTCTTAATCATGAAAATACAGAAAAATCTTTAAATGAGAAGATGTGTCCAAACTCTTGGTCTGTACTGTATATATGAGACAGTAGGTGCGTTCGCAACCCAGGGTCCACCGTGCAGGAGAGAAACCTGCTGCTAGTAACAGGCAGTACTATTTGGCTGTATAAGCGAACTCTGTTACTTCACAGATTCACTACGAAAAGAGAACGCCGTGCCCTGTTAACTTCACAGGAGATCACAGCTACCTAATAGAGCCAACAGTGGTCATGCAGTCAAAATAGCACACAAGCAACTCCTCTCCGGTGGAGCTGAAATTCTAAAGGCTATACGCCAGCCCTGAATCCACGTATGCAAAAACTCCTCACCGGAGGTGCCGGTATTCTAGGGGCTTATTTCAGCCAAACCCTGATCACATACAACCATGACCACACTGGTGCTGAGCCCATAACATAGGTTTGATACTAGTGCATGGCCGTACAGCCATGCAAACCTTTTATAGTTTTAGCACTCAAGGACCTTCCTAGTGGTCCAACAGGAACCGCTTCAGGACCTGCGCATGTGACCCCCGGCCTCCAATGGGAGGTCATCCCATGGGCATGCCCAATATGGGAAAAGCAGGACTTAGACCCAGAAAGATCTGCTCGCTGCTGATCAGCGCTGGCAACAAAGGCAGAGCCTGGAAGAACAGTAGTAACCAGTCGCCCAATATCAGCCTGAGTCAGACGCTGGGACCGACGTCTCCGCTGAGCAGGCTCCACTGTGGCTTTAGAGGAATGGGAGACCGCAGCGGAGATGGTTCGAGATTCCCCCTGTGCAGAGGCGGGAACTTGACATCTAACATCAGGAACTAAAAAAATCCCCTTCATATCCAAAGGCCTGGAAAAGGGTGTGTGCTTAAATCAAGGCTTAATCCTTGCCTCTATTGATGCACAATATGATATTGAGTTTTCAAGCCAAGTATTATGACAGCATTGTGTGTGTTGCCCATAGTGCAAACTAGGCTTTGGGCAACATACATTTTTATGTCACTCTTGCCACAATGCTGAACCTTGCTGTGATATCTGAGGCCCACTCCTCAACAACAAAGTGAATGAAAACACCAAAGAGAATGCACAGAGCACAAGCTGACGAGCTGCAGTGGTATGACACATAAGTCACAAGGAGAGGGTTTTTTTTGTCCTCTGCTATTCAACTGTTTTACATAAAGCAAGTTGAATAAAAATTGGATTCAAGAAGAATCAAAATTTTTTGTAAAATTTAAGGTAGATTCACTTATCTTTAATACGCACTATAAATAAGACTATTTTATAATTTTAGTCATGTAAATAGGACAAGTTGCATGACACAGACTTCAACTCCTACTCAATCCTCCTCCCTTCACAAGGACCTACACACATAATGCAAAGAATGCCTAATAGTTTAGCCTAAAGAATCAATGAATGATGTTATCTCTTCATTTTCATACGTCCAATTACCTGCTTTTGGCTATCTGTACAAGGGGAATATTAGTTGCAGATATTCTGCCCCAATTTTGCTTAAGAAAGTCTACAGCTTAAAACAGTTCCAGTAAATTAGAAGAGATTTTGAGTCTTATTCTTATCTTCAAGCTGAAGAGATTTTACGCATGAAAATTGACTGACAGTATAGACTTTTTAATCCCTGGCAAGGGAATTTTTTACGCTATGGATTTCACTAACTTCAGTGTAGACGGTTAAAATCTGTAGTGAAATGCTTTGCAAATCTGCAGCAAAATCTGTATGTTAAACATTTGAATTTTAAAGCTATTTTTCCATGCATTTACAGATAAATCTACTGCAGAATTCCTTGCAGAAAAATTAATCTCATTTGCAGATATGTTGAAATAGTGTCAGAATCAGACATTTGGGCATTGGTGATACCCATTAATAAGTTGGCTTAAAGGGAACCTGTCACATTGTATAACGTTACTAACATGCAGATATAGGGTTTAACTGCAGGATAATGGAATTAGGATGGTGTGATGCTGCCTTAGGTGGGGGTCACACTTGCAACTGCAATGCATCCAGCAGAGGGCGCATCACCGCGAATGAATGTAACTACAGGTCATTGACCTACATTACCTTCATTCATTCGCCGGGGTTTACAGGCAGCAGCGATGGCATTAGCACAGCTCCTGCCTGTAAAATATTTTAACCCCTTCAGAAGGATTTACATCGTGGGACCTGACAGATCCTCGGATGGTATGTATATTGTTGGTTTATTATTTTTAGAGCGAGGGTCTTCAGGTGGATTGAGAGAGCAATAAAATATTACAACAACATGTGTGTTTATTTCATTAAAATACTTTTTAATAATGTGTGTGGTTTTTTTCAACCCTTTCATACAATTGGATTAATAATGGATAGTGTCATGGTTCCCAATGGCAAGGGAACGTCAGAGAACTTAAATAACAGACTAGCTCTTGGGTGATGGAATCTCGAGCTGACTGTGAGCTAAACCTACCACACAACTAACAGTGGCCGGGTGACGTACCTACGTTTTATCCCTAGACGCCCAGCGCCAGCCGGAAAACTAACTAACCCTAATAGAGGAAAAAACAGACCTGGCTTACCTCTAGGGAAATTCCCCCAAAAAGGAGACAGAAGCCCCCCACATATATTGACGGTGAGTTCAGAGGAAAAGACATACGCAGTATGAAGGTAGGTTCAGCAAAGCGAGGTCCGCTTACTAGATAGCAAGAAGATACAATAGGGAACTTCACGGTCAGCTGAAAACCCTATTAAAATACCATCCAGAAATTACTTTAAGACTCATGTGTCAACTCATGACACCGGAGTGGTAATTTCGGCCCACAAGAGCTTCCAGCTACAGAAACATAACATTACTGTGAACTGGAACAAAAATGCAAACAAACTTAGGACTAAGAGTCCAACTTAGCTGATAGTAGTCTAGAAGCAGGAACATGCAACAGAAAGGCTCTGGTTACATTGATGGCCGGCACTAGAATAACTGAGAAGCAAGGCTAAATAGGATACTCCCGTATCCTGATGGAAACAGGTGAACAGAGAAAGTGAAGCACACAAGTCCAGTACCACCAGTGACCACCGGGGGAGCCCAAAAACCAAATTCACAACAGTACCCCCCCCTCAAGGAGGGGGCACCGAACCCTCACAAGAACCACCAGGGCGATCAGGATGAGCCCTATGAAAGGCACGGACCAAATCAGAGGCATGAACATCAGAGGCTGTCACCCAAGAATTATCCTCCTGACCGTAGCCCTTCCACTTGACCAGATACTGAAGTTTCTGTCTGGAAACACGGGAGTCCAAGATCTTCTCCACAACGTACTCCAATTCACCCTCAACCAACACCGGAGCGGGAGGCTCAACGGAAGGCACAACCGGTACCTCATACCTGCGCAATAATGACCGATGGAAGACATTATGGATAGAAAAAGATGCCGGGAGGTCCAATCGAAAGGACACAGGGTTAAGAATCTCCAAAATCTTATACGGGCCGATGAACCGAGGCTTAAACTTAGGAGAAGAAACCCTCATAGGGACAAAACGAGAAGACAACCACACCAAGTCCCCAACACGAAGACGAGGACCAACACGACGACGGCGGTTAGCAAAATGCCGAGTCTTCTCCTGGGACAACTCCAAATTGTCCACCACCTGTCCCCAAATCCGATGCAACCTATCCACCACAGTATCCACTCCAGGACAATCCGAAGACTCCACCTGACCAGAAGAAAAGCGAGGATGAAACCCCGAATTGCAAAAGAAAGGAGAAACCAAAGTGGCAGAACTAGCCCGATTATTGAGGGCAAACTCCGCCAACGGCAAAAAGGCAACCCAGTCATCCTGATCCGCAGACACAAAACACCTCAAATAAGTCTCCAAGGTCTGATTAGTTCGCTCAGTCTGGCCATTAGTCTGAGGATGGAACGCAGACGAAAAAGACAAATCAATGCCCATCCTAGCACAGAACGCCCGCCAAAATCTAGACTCGAACTGGGTCCCCCTGTCAGAAATGATATTCTCCGGAATACCATGCAAGCGAACCACATTTTGAAAAAACAGAGGAACCAACTCGGAAGAGGACGGCAACTTAGGCAAGGGCACCAAATGAACCATCTTTGAAAAACGGTCACACACCACCCAGATGACAGACATTTTCTGAGAAACAGGGAGATCAGAAATAAAATCCATAGAGATGTGAGTCCAAGGCCTCTTTGGAATGGGCAAAGATAACAACAATCCGCTAGCCCGAGAACAACAAGGTTTGGCCCGAGCACAAACATCACAAGACTGCACAAAAACTCGTACATCTCGAGACAGAGAAGGCCACCAGAAGGACCTAGCCACCAAATCCCTGGTACCAAAGATCCCGGGATGACCTGCCAACGCAGAAGAATGAACCTCCGAGATGACTCTACTGGTCCAATCATCAGGAACAAACAGTCTACCAGGCGGGCAACGATCAGGTCTATCCGCCTGAAACTCCTGCAAAGCCCGTCGCAGGTCTGGGGAAACAGCAGATAATATCACCCCATCCTTAAGGATACCTGTAGGTTCAGAATCACCAGGGAAATCAGGCTCAAAACTCCTGGAAAGGGCATCCGCCTTCGCATATTTAGAACCTGGTAAGTATGAGACCACAAAATTAAACCGAGAGAAAAACAACGACCAGCGCGCCTGTCTAGGATTCAGGTGCCTGGCAGACTCAAGATAAATCAAATTCTTGTGATCGGTCAATACCACCACCTGATGTCTAGCCCCCTCAAGCCAATGACGCCACTCCTCAAAAGCCCACTTCATAGCCAAAAGCTCCCGATTACCAATATCATAATTTCGCTCGGCGGGCGAAAATTTTCGAGAAAAGAATGCACAAGGTCTCATCACGGAGCAATCGGAACTTTTCTGCGACAAGACCGCCCCAGCTCCGATCTCGGAAGCATGGACCTCAACCTGAAAAGGAAGAGTAACATCAGGCTGACGCAACACAGGGGCGGAAGAAAAGCGGCGCTTAAGCTCCCGAAAGGCCTCCACAGCAGCAGGGGACCAATCAGCAACATCAGCACCCTTTTTGGTCAAATCAGTCAAAGGTTTAGCAACATCAGAAAAACCAGTTATAAATCGACGATAAAAATTAGCAAAGCCCAAAAATTTCTGAAGGCTCTTAAGCAAAGAAGGTTGCGTCCAATCACAAATAGCCCGAACCTTGACAGGATCCATCTCAATGGAAGAGGGGGAAAAATGTACCCCAAAAAAGAAATCTTTTGAACCCCAAAAATACACTTAGAACCCTTCACACACAAGGAATTAGCCCGCAAAACCTGAAAAACCCTCCTGACCTGTTGGACATGAGAATCCCAGTCATCCGAAAAAATCAAAATATCATCCAGATACACGATCATGAATTTATCCAAATATTCCCGGAAAATGTCATGCATAAAGGACTGAAAGACTGAAGGGGCATTTGAAAGACCAAAAGGCATTACTAAATACTCAAAATGGCCCTCGGGCATATTAAATGCGGTTTTCCACTCATCCCCCTGCTTAATTCGCACCAAATTATACGCCCCACGGAGATCAATCTTAGAGAACCACTTAGCCCCTTTTATTCGAGCAAACAAATCAGTCAGCAGTGGCAGAGGATACTGATATCTGACTGTAATTTTATTCAAGAGTCGATAATCAATACACGGCCTCAAAGAGCCATCTTTTTTAGATACAAAGAAAAAACCGGCTCCTAAGGGAGATGAAGAAGGACGAATATGTCCCTTTTCCAGGGACTCCTTAATATATTCTCGCATAGCAGCATGTTCAGGTACAGATAGATTAAATAAACGACCCTTTGGAAATTTACTGCCCGGAATCAGATCTATGGTACAATCGCAATCTCTGTGAGGAGGTAGTGAACCAAGCTTAGGCTCCTCAAAAACATCACAATAATCAGATAAAAATTCCGGAATCTCAGAGGGAATAGATGACGAAATGGAAACCAAAGGTACGTCCCCATGAGCCCCCTGACATCCCCAGCTTAACACAGACATTGCTTTCCAGTCAAGAACTGGGTTATGAGATTGTAACCATGGCAATCCGAGCACCAAAACATCATGTAGATTGTACAACACAAGGAAGCGAATCGTCTCCTGATGGTCTGGATTCATACGCATAGTCACTTGTGTCCAGTATTGTGGTTTATTACTAGCCAATGGTGTAAAGTCAATACCCTTCAGAGGTATAGGAACTTCCAGAGGCTCTAGATCAAACCCACAGCGCCTGGCAAAGGACCAATCCATAAGACTCAAAGCGGCGCCAGAGTCGACATAGGCATCCGCGGTAATTGACGATAATGAACAAATCAAGGTCACAGACAGAATAAACTTAGACTGTAAAGTGCCAATTGAAATAGACTTATCAACCTTTTTTGTACGTTTAGAGCATGCTGATATAACATGAGTTGAATCACCACAATAGAAGCACAACCCATTTTTTCGCCTAAAATTCTGCCGTTCGCTTCTGGACAGAATTCTATCACCTTGCATATTTTCTGGAGCCTTCTCAGAAGACACCGCCACATGGTGCACAGGTTTGCGCTCCCGCAAACGCCGATCAATCTGAATAGCCATTGTCATGGACTCATTCAGACCTGTAGGTGCAGGGAACCCCACCATAACATCTTTAATGGCATCAGAGAGACCCTCTCTGAAATTCGCCGCCAGGGTGCACTCATTCCACTGAGTAAGCACAGACCATTTACGAAATTTTCGGCAGTATATTTCCGCTTCATCTTGCCCTTGAGATAGGGCCATCAAGGCTTTTTCAGCCTGAATCTCTAAGTTAGGTTCCTCATAAAGCAACCCCAAAGCCAGAAAAAACGCATCCACATTGAGCAACGCAGGATCCCCGGGTGCCAATGCAAATGCCCAGTCTTGAGGGTCACCCCACAGCAAGGAAATTACTATCCTAACCTGCTGTGCGGGATCTCCAGCGGAGCGAGATCTCAGGGAAAGAAATAATTTAAAATTATTTTTGAAATTCAGGAAACGAGATCTATCCCCGGAGAAAAATTCTGGTATAGGAATTCTAGGTTCAGATATAGGAGCATGAATAACAAAATCCTGTAAATTTTGAACCTTCGTAGCAAGATTATTCAAACCTGTAGCCAAACTCTGAGGATCCATTTTAATCAGGTGAGATCAGAGCCATTCAAGGATTAGAAGGAGAGAGAGAGACAAAGGCTGCAATTAGAGCAGAAATGCAACTAAGTCAACTATAGAGCAAGCTCAGAGGAAAAAAAAAAATCTGCAGACTTCTTTTTCTCTCCTTTCTTCTGCCAACGGTTTTAAACCCTTGGCCGGCCATACTGTCATGGTTCCCAATGGCAAGGGAACGTCAGAGAACTTAAATAACAGACTAGCTCTTGGGTGATGGAATCTCGAGCTGACCGTGAGCTAAACCTACCACTCAACTAACAGTGGCCAGTGTTTTGATTTTCCCAATGGCAGGGAAATCAAAATAACAACGGACTAGCTCTCGGGTGATGGGAACTAAAGTGACCGTGACCTGAACCTGACACGACACTGGAAGTAGCCGGGGAGTGTTTCCTACGATGCCCTAGACACCACGCGCCAGCCGGAGATCTAACTACCCCTATCAGAGGAATATACAGGCCTGCCTTACCTCCAGAGATGAACCCCAAAAGGAGATAGCAGCCCCCCACAGATATTGACGGTGAGTCAAGAGGAAAAGACATACGTAGGATGAACAGCAGATTTAGCACAGTGAGGTCCGCTTACTAGATAGCAGAAGTACAGGAAAGAGTTACTTCACGGTCAACTTCAAAACACTACTCAAAAACACCATCCTGAAATTACTTTAAAACTCCAGTGACAACTCATGCCACTGGAGTGGCAATTCCAGTCCACGAGAGCTTCCAGCTACAGAGAGTCACATTGCAAATAGCTGGACAAAAATAGCATAAACTAGAAACAAAATTCAACTTAGCTGAACAGGATCTTGAGGCAGGAGAATGCAACAGAATGCTACTGATACATTGTTGGCCGGCATCAGACCAGCAGCCAAGCAGCCTTAAATAGGAAACTCCCCTAATGGGTGTCAACAGGTGATCAAGGATAGAAGAAGGCAAATAAGTGGCACTACCATAAAACACCACCGGGGGAGCCCACAAACAGAATTCACAACAGGCCAGGTGACGTACCTACGTTTTATCCCTAGACGCCCAGCGCCAGCCGGAGAACTAACTAACCCTAATAGAGGAAAAAACAGACCTGGCTTACCTCTAGGGAAATTCCCCCAAAAAGGAGACAGAAGCCCCCCACATATATTGACGGTGAGTTCAGAGGAAAAGACATACGCAGTATGAAGGTAGGTTCAGCAAAGCGAGGTCCGCTTACTAGATAGCAAGAAGATACAATAGGGAACTTCACGGTCAGCTGAAAACCCTATTAAAATACCATCCAGAAATTACTTTAAGACTCATGTGTCAACTCATGACACCGGAGTGGTAATTTCGGCCCACAAGAGCTTCCAGCTACAGAAACATAACATAACTGTGAACTGGAACAAAAATGCAAACAAACTTAGGACTAAGAGTCCAACTTAGCTGATAGTAGTCTAGAAGCAGGAACATGCAACAGAAAGGCTCTGGTTACATTGATGGCCGGCACTAGAATAACTGAGAAGCAAGGCTAAATAGGATACTCCCATATCCTGATGGAAACAGGTGAACAGAGAAAGTGAAGCACACAAGTCCAGTACCACCAGTGACCACCGGGGGAGCCCAAAAACCAAATTCACAACAGGATAGGTGTCATAATTGACGCCTCTCCATTATTAATCTGGCTTAATGTCACCTTACAATAGCAAGGTTACATAGTTACATAGTTATTAAAGTTGAAGGAAGACTTTAAGTCCATCTAGTTCAACCCATAGCCTAGCATGCCCTAACATGTTGATCCAGGGGAAGGCAAAAAAACCCCATGTGGTAAGAGTAAGCTCCATCATGGGGAAAAAAATTCCTTCCCAACCCCACATACAGCAATCAGACTATTTCCCTGGATCAATGCCTTATCAAGGAATCTAATATATACCCTGTAATATTATACTTTTCCAGAAAGGTATCCAGTCCCCTCTTAAATTGAAGCAATGAGTCACTCATTACAACATCATACGGCAGAGAGTTCCATAGTCTCACTGCTCTTACAGTAAAGAATCCGCGTCTGTTATTATGCTTAAACCTTTTTCCCTCCAGACGTAGAGGATGCCCCCTTGTCCCTGTCACCGGTCTATGATTAAAAAGATCAGCAGAAAGGTCTTTGTACTGTCCCCTCATATATTTATACATTAACATAAGATCACCCCTTAGTCTTCGTTTTTCCAAACTAAATAGCCCCAAGTGTAATAACCTATCTTGGAATGGCAGACCCCCCAGTCCTCTAATAACCTTGGTTGCTCTTCTCTGCACCCGCTCCAGTTCAGCTATGTCTTTCTTATACACCGGAGACCAGAACTGTGCACAGTATTCTAAGTGTGGTCGCACTAGTGACTTGTATAGAGGTAAAATTATGTTCTCCTCATGAGCATCTATGCCTCTTTTAATGCATCCCATTATTTTATTTGCCTTTGTAGCAGCTGCCTGAAACTGGCCACTGAATATGAGTTTGTCATCCACCCATACACCCAGGTCTTTTTCATTGACGGTTTTGCCCAGAGTTTTAGAATTAAGCACATAGTTATACATCTTATTACTTCTACCCAAGTGCATGACCTTACATTTATCCCCATTAAAGCTCATTTGCCATTTATCAGCCCAAGATTCTAGTTTACATAAATCAGCCTGTAATATAAAATTGTCCTCCCTTGTATTGATTACCCTGCAGAGTTTAGTGTCATCTGCAAATATTGGAATTCTACTCTGAATGCCCCTACAAGGTCATTAATAAATATGTTAAAAAGAAGAGGGCCCAATACTGACCCCTGTGGTACCCCACTACTAACCGTGACCCAGTGTGAGTGTGCTCCATTAATAACCACCCTTTGTTTCCTATCCCTGAGCCAACTCTCAACCCACTTGCACGTATTTTCCCCTATCCCCATTGTTCTCATTTTATGTATCAACCTTTTGTGTGGCACCGTATCAAAAGCTTTTGAAAAGTCCATATACACTACATCTACTGGGTTCCCTTGGTCCAGACCGGAACTTACCTCTTCATAGAAGCTGATCAAATTAGTCTGACATGATCGGTCCCTAGTAAACCCGTGCTGATACTGGGTCATGAGGTTATTCCTCTTCAGATACTCCAGTATAGCATCCCTTAGAATGCCCTCCAGGATTTTACCCACAGTAGAGGTTAAACTTACTGGCCTATAATTTCCGAGTTCAGTTTTTGTCCCCTTTTTGAATATTGGCACCACATTTGCTATACGCCAGTCCTGTGGTACAGACCCTGTTATTATGGACTCTTTAAAGATTAAAAATAATGGTCTATCAATGACTGTACTTAATTCCTGCAGTACTCGGGGGTGTATCCCATCCGGGCCCGGAGATTTGTCAATTTTTGTGATTTTTAGACGCCGCCGTACTTCCTGCTGGGTTAAGCAGGTAACATTAAATTGGGAATTATTATCACTAGTCATATTGGCTGCCATGGGATTTTCTTTTGTAAATACTGATGAAAAAAAGTCATTTAGCATATTGGCTTTTTCCTCATCCTCATCCACCATTTCACCCAGACTATTTTTAAGGGGGCCAACACTGTCATTTTTTAGTTTCTTACTATTTATGTAGTTAAAGAATATTTTGGGGTTATTTTTGCTCTCTCTAGCAATGAGTCTCTCTGTCTCAATCTTTGCTGCCTTGATTTGCTTTTTACATAATTTATTTAATTTTTTGTATTTATTTAATGCCTCCTCACTACCTACTTCCTTTAATTCTCTAAATGCTTTCTTTTTGTCCCTTATTGCGCCCCTTACAGCTCTATTTAGCCATATTGGTTTCCTCCTATTTCTAGTATGTTTATTCCCATACGGTATATACTGTGCACAGGTCCTATCCAGGATGCTAATAAATGTCTCCCATTTTCTTTGTGTACTTTTATGTCTCAGGATATTGTCCCAGTTAATTGCACCAAGATCCTCTCTCATCCGTTGGAAATTTGCCCTCCTGAAGTTTAGTGTCCTTGTCACCCCTCTACTACACATCTTATTAAAAGAGACATGAAAACTTATTATTTTGTGATCACTATTCCCCAAGTGACCCCCAACCCTTATATTTGATATGCGGTCTGGCCTGTTGGTTAATATTAGGTCTAGCAGTGCCCCCCCTCCTTGTTGGGTCCTGAACCAGTTGTGAAAGGTAATTGTCTCTCATAGTTGTCAAAATCCGATTACCTTTACTGGAACTGCAGGTTTCTGTTCCCCAATCTATTTCAGGGTAGTTGAAGTCCCCCATAATAATGACTTCTCCTTGAGTCGCAGCTTCATCTATTTGCTTTACAAGGATATTCTCCATTGCTTCCATTATTTTTGGAGATTTATAACAAACCCCAGTAATTTATTATTTTTTCCCCCTCCCCTTATCTCCACCCACAGGGACTCTACATTTTCATTAGATTCACCTATATTATCACGCAGGATGGGTTTTAAGGTCGATTTTACAAACAGACACACCCCACCCCCTCGCTTATCTGTACGGTCATTTCTGAAAAGGCTATAGCCCTGCAAGTTAACAGCCCAGTCATGGCTCTCATCCAGCCATGTTTCAGATATCCCCACCATGTCATAATTATGTTCCAACAACATTAGTTCTAATTTGTCCATTTTGTTGGCGAGGCTTCTGGCATTAGTATACATGCACTTGATGTTCCTCTCTGTACCTCTATTTTTCTTAAATTACTAACTGTTCTAACCCCACCCCCCATGCCTCCGCCACCCCCAACTTCCTTATTTGTGCCCAGGTCTCTATCTGCACTATCTTCCCCACCTATAAAATGAATACCCTCCCCCCCATTCCCTAGTTTAAACACTCCTCCAACCTTCTAACCATTTTCTCCCCCAGCACAGCTGCACCTTCCCCATTGAGGTGCAGCCCATCCCTAGCGTAGAGCCTGTAGCCAACTGAGAAGTCGGCCCAGTTCTGCAGGAACCCAAACCCCTTTTTCCTACACCAATTCTTGAGCCACTTATTAACCTCCCTAATCTCCCGTTGCCTCTCTGGCGCGGCACGTGGTACAGGCAGTATTTCAGAAAATACCACGTTGGAGGTCCTTGCTTTCAGCTTGCAGCCTAATTCCCTGAAATCATCTTTAAGGACCTTCCACCTACCTCTAACTTTGTCATTTGTGCCAATGTGCACCATGACCGCTGGGTCCTCACCAGCCCCTCCCAGTAATCTGTCCACCCGATCAGCGATGTGTCGGACTCGAGCGCCAGGTAGGCAGCACACCGTTCGACGATCCCTGTCTTTGTGACAGATTGCCCTATCTGTTCCCCTAATAATTGAGTCCCCCACTACCAGCACCTGTCTGGCCTGCCCTGCTCTCCTATTTCCCTCCTTACTGGAGCAGTCACTCCTCCGGCTTTCAGAGGACATGCCTGGCTGCAGCAGTGCTACCCCTGTACTGGCACCCCCCTCATCTGCCAACTTAGCAAACTTATTGGGGTGTGAAAGATCAGGACTAGCCTCCCTGGCACTCTTCCTTCTACCCCGCTTCCTAACTGTCACCCAGCTAACTGCCTCACTGTCCTGCAGCTCCATCCTACCATCCCCCTCCTCATCTATCCCATTGAGTGTCTGCTCTGTGAGCAGAAGACTCCTCTCCATATTGTCTATGGATCTCAGTGTTGCCAGCTGCACATTTAGATCCAGTATCTGGGTTTCCAAATGCACAACGTGCTCACATCTCGCACAGCAGTATGCACCCTCGACCGGCTGATCAAGGACTGCATACATGTGGCAAGATGTGCACTGGATGGCATTAACAATTGTGGAGCACATTTCCTGATGGGGATTGCACCATGGCATTAACCCTTCATTACCCCATATCCCCCCGCTACACGGGAGTGGGAAGAGAGTGGCCAAGTGCCAGAATAGGCGCATCTTCCAGATGTGCCTTTTCTGGGGTGGCTGGGGGCAGATGTTTTTAGCCACGGGGGGGCCAATAACCATGGACCCTCTCCTGGCTATTAATATCTGCCCTCAGTCACTGGCTTTACCACTCTGGCAGAGAAAATTGCCCGGGAGCCCACACCAATTTTTTCCGCGATTTAACCCTTAAATTTAATAGCTACAGCGCTGAAATTTTGCACATACACACTACTAACATTAGTAGTGTGGAATATGAAAAAAAAAGGGGGATATGACATGGTTTACTGTATGTAAACCATGTCTCATATCATGTCGGGTTTAGGCAGGAGAAATTAAAAGCCGGCAATTGAATTACAGGCTTTTCAACATTATCGCGCTGAAGTAAATATAAATATATATATATATATATGTGTCTCTATGAGATATATATATATATATATATATATATGTCGGGTTTCACGAAACCCGACTTTGCTAAAAGTCGGCGACTTTTGAAAAGTGCCGATCTGTTTCGCTCAACCCTACTCACCATCCATAAAAATTTCCCTTTATTAGAAAATCATTCAAAACTTGTTCAAAGGAGGAAGTGGGTAGTGCTGTGAGTGACGCCTATTTCACATATAACAATGCATCTACAGGTCCAAATTGGAATTGTTGTTATACGTGAAATGACGGTCAACTACAGCAAAACCTGATTTTTTTTTCAATATTTTGATTTCTAATGAAGGGAATTTTTATGGATAGTGAGTGCCATTTTTTCCATGTTTTTCCACTTTTATTGTAACTGTCTTTCAATAAGTTGAGCACCACGAGATCAATGCAATCATATGGGATGTCCTCCAAGTTATTATTGAGAAGCTCTGATTTTGCCGAATCAACTTTTTTTGCTTCTATGGCGTTCCTTACGCCGAAAATCTTGCCAATTTGTGACTGCTTGGAGGCACATGGTACTCATCAGACACTCCTGATGCATTAAAGAACAAGTGCCTCTTAAAGAATCAGAAGTGTCTTATACCAACAAACCCCATCATCAAAACCGGAGGTAAAAAAATGCAAGTTTTGATGAATCGGAGCCACAGCGAACTACAAATGAAACTATTTAAAAACTGTTGAGGCACATAAACATGTACTAAAATAAAATAATTTTAAATAAAACTATAAAAAAACTCAATCTGTTACAATCTGTTACAATTTATTTTAATTAGTTAAAAAATGGCATACATAAAGTGATATATTCGTTTCCTGTTAACACAACCAGCCGGTGAATAAATCTTTATAACAGCTAATGAGACTTCACGAATAAATAATTTCTCCAAACTAAAACTAGAAGTTTTCATTTCTATGGCTCAATTTCAAAAGAGAGAATAGAAAAAAAAACTATGACTGCAGTGTAGCCATTTTCAATGTTTCATTATTCTGTCACGCAGAATCACAGCTGCAATATTTCATACTGTGACAGATTTCGGCTGCAAGATAAATGATTCGCAAAAGCACACAGCGTGCCACGGGCTGACTGTTTTGTAAACATGCAATCCTCATCGCTGCTGACACTCTCCCACGGACATCTCAAAATGGTGTAATGATGTTTAATTGTTAAACTATTCATTCAAGGGTTGATGAAAATTATGTTATAGATGTTTCAATTTCTCTGACATTTATTCCGATTAACGTGACTTAATTGATGTGTATGAAACTGCATGGGGTTCATTGCTTACATTATTTTACCTTTATTCCAAAAGTGAATGAGCTTGAAATAAAAAGTTATTTTCGACAATTTTATTATACCTTTTAAAGCTATAATAAAGCATAAGAAGTCCAAAAGCATTTGATATATTGTAATAAAACTACATTGATGTCTCAAAAAAATAGTATGTGGCTTTCGACCCAAATTTGATAAAATGTTACTTTTTTAGAATAAGGCAAAACCAAAAGATATCAACTGGAATATAAGTTGGTATACATGTAATATGTTGGAGCATGTTCACACTGGCCATTAAACATAAAAAAACCTAAGATAGCAACAAAATGAACATATACCCTGCTAAAAGTAAGTAAAAAACAATAGCGCAGATATTCTCTCCTCACTACTCCTCTGCTTCCCCCCTCTGCAAATCTCTTCACTGGCTCCCATTCCCTCAGCGTATCCAGTTCAAATTACTAATACTGACCTACAAAGCCATCCATAACCTGTCTCCTCCATATATCTCTGAACTAATCTCCCAATATCTTCCCTCACGTAATCTCCGGTCCTCCCAAGACCTCCTTCTCTCCTCCACACTTATTCGCTCCTCATCCAATCGCCTCCAAGACTTCTCACGAATATCCCCCATCCTCTGGAATTCTTTGCCCCAACAAGTCCGACTATCAACCACATTTGGATCCTTCAGACGGAACCTGAAAACCCACCTCTTCAGGAAAGCCTACAGCCTGCACTGACCCTGCTGCCTCCTCATCACTACCGAAGCTACCGCCTCACCAACACCGGAGCTCCTGCAACCCTCAACCTTCTGTCTTCTTCCCCACCATCCTGTAGAATGTAAGCCCGCAAGGGCAGGGTCCTCGCCCCTCTGTATCAGTTCGTCATTGTTTGTTTACTGTAAGTGATATCTGTAACTTGTATGTAACCCCTTCTCATGTACAGCACCATGGAATCAATGGTGCTATATAAATAAATAATAATAATAATAAATAGCATAGGATGCTTAGTAAAAACAGTTTCTGATCAAAAAAGGTGTAGTAAGCAATCCCACCAGCGCCAAGGTGTACCTAATCCGGACAGTCCTAACCTCTATTGTTAAAACCTTACAATGTGAAAGAACCTAAAGCAAAACCTAAAGAAATGAACTGGAGTATACTGTAAGTTGGTATACAAGCAACATGTATGAGCATGTCCGCACTGGCCAGTAAACAAACAAAACCTAAGATAGAAACAAAAGGAACATATAGTATACCCTGCTGTAAGCAAGTAGAAAGCAATAGCGCATATAAATGACACAGGGTACTTAGTAAACACTGTTTTTGCTAAAAAAAATAAAAAAAAAAAAAAAAAAAAAATCCATCCCACCAGCATCAAAGTGTATCCAATCGGGACACTTTATCTTGAGTTAACGTAGAAAACTACCTAAGCTCAGGTCTCATCATGGCTCGTCATGATTGATGCAACCCTGGATAAAATAATTGTCAGTTATGTTCATTGATGTCCAATTATGGGTTTATCCAAGATAGAAAATGCAGTTTTATGAAGAATCCCCATTGAAAAAAATTGTATGTCCCAAATTTAATAAGATGTTATATTCTTGATTCAGGGTAAAGTACCACTTCACATGTCCCCACATCATTACAGAATTACAAGTAGGAGAAACAATATATTTACAGGATACATGCCACAACATGACAATAAGTCAGCTGTAATGTAATATAGGAAAAGTCTATTGAATTGTATTAAATTCAGGAGCGTGAGACAAAACATTAACGGCAGATGATTAGAGGTAATGTAATCTATGGAATCAATGTGTTTATGATATTTAATTCACAGCTTGTTATTAAGGAAGCTTAGATAGTCAGGAACTTAAATTGCATTAGACACTACTCACATTTACATCTAAAAAAAAAGAAATGTATTGTTTCCAATGTCTTGTGTAATAAAAGAATAAAAGGAGAAACATTGATATGGTGGCTAAGGTCAGTTTCACATTAGCGTTTGCATGAGCTGCGGAGGGCTGCGGACTTCCTCCGTGAAGCCCTGCCCTCGGCCGCACCTCTGCCTCTAGCTCCGCCTACTACTGCATGCGGCCGGCATGCGGCCTGCGTACCTATCTTTAACATTAGGTACACAGGTCGTGCGGCTGTATGCGGATGCTTCCGCATGCGTCATTTTGACGATGCGGCGACCAGCGTAGGATGCAGGTTGTAGCAATATTTTTTTCCACATCGTCAAAACGACGCATGCGGAAGCATCCGCATACAGCCGCACGACCTGTGTACCTAATGTTAAAGATAGATACGCAGGCCGCATGCAGAAGTAGGCGGAGCTAGCGGCGGAGGTGCGGCCGGGGCTTCACAGAGGAAGTCCGCAGCCCTCCGTAGCTCATGCAAATGCTAGTGTGAAACTAGCCTTAGTGAGAACGCAAAGCAAAGAAAATGTCCCATCGTGTCTCCATTTACAATTAAATCTCTTTCTCTTCTCTGTCCTGTGTTTGGCTGTGAGAAAACTAGCCGCAGCATAGAATGTCCTTTTCCTTCTTTGCACCCCATGTGTCTAGCTGTAAGATAACTTGCTGTAGAGTGGGCCTCCAGTTTCTTACCTGTCAGCAGTAGGATATAGCTCACTAAATGCCCCCATGGACATTAGACTAATATCGGTCAGAATCGCCATTTGGCTTACAGTGTAATTTGTATGAGGACCCCGGCCGATTGATGGTTGGGACAGATGTCTAGCAACGTTTAATTTTGGATTGCCAATCACATTGTTCTCCAAGAAATACACCGCCTGCAGAAGTGTCAGTCGGTGGCTTACTCACAGGAGACCTCAGCTGAATGAGCACTATTGGTCATGGATGAGTCGGCAAAGATAGTTGTTGGCCAAATGATCACCGACATGTGTTTGGCCAACATAGGCAATGCACCTTCACTGAGGGAGCAGAGTTTAAATTGGACACCAGATGAAGATGGTACTGATCAACATATTTAAAGGAATAATAATCAGAATAATTATTCTCGGCAGGATTGTTTTTATAAGACTGTTTCAAGAAAATTCAGAAAATGATGCAAAATAACAGATAGAGCAACCATATCTCTCAGTACTTCTCCAATATGGCCAATTTTGGAGAAACTGACGCAATTCTAGAATAAATGGATATTGATTCTCCTCTTCTACAGTTCCATCACTCTAGAAAACTGCCATTTCAGAGGTCTTCAAAAGGAAATTTGTGTACACTACATACAATTTTCCTTCTCATTTTTTCATTGTATATGGGCAGTTGTCTGTGATTTTTAATTGCCTATTGTCTATTTTTAAGTCGTACAACTCAAATGTGATTAAGGGCTCCATACTCTTCTCCAAAATATGATGTTGGAGGAAAGAGGGAACAGGCTTGTTGAATTTCGAGCCAACAATTTTTATTGTAAGGTGAAATTATCCAATATGCTCTCAGAAGGGCCTGCAGTAGCTTGTTTTCCTCTCTCCATTCAGAACACATACACACTTGCCCAAACTGGGCGTGCAGGTATATAAGTAGACTGACAACTTGAGAGGGTCTATTATCACCTTTAGGAAATCTATGATCAGTGGAGGTATGGCCACAGGACATCCATTAATCAGAGCAAAGTAACTGTTGCACTCACAGAGGTAAAATGATCATTGTTCCAGGCAAAATGCTTACACACTGGTTCCTGATACTGCAGTTCAGCCATTCAATAAAGAAGAGGACATCAAAGGGTCAAAACTATACACATTGAAGAAGAAAGAGTTAAAACAACCTACAAATAATGATCATGTACCTAAAATCCAGTCCTGTCTGTCTGCAGGGTATGACATTTTTACTCCTTAATTCCCATTACATACAACTTAGTTAATCCCCCCAGCAATCATACAATAATGGCATCTGCTAAAAGTTATTTACTAACTTTTTAGGGTTTTAAGGTTGGTAACATTACTAAAAGCAACAAAGGATAGGGTTAAAGAAAATTTTCATTGATATAAATTAAGTGTTATAGTAAGGAAGACTTGTTATTAGAAATGAGCTAATAAATTCAAGTGGAATTGAATTTTACTTAAATTTTATAAAAATCCATGTTTACCAAAAAGTGAGTTGTTTTGTAATTGACTTCACTGTGGATTTGTCGAGAGGACGGTCACTGGCTACCATTTGTCTGATCTGAGAAAATCCATGAAAATAATAAAAGAACACCTTAAACTCACCTTGTTGTTTACCTCTCCAGTTTCTCTGCATCATTGCGCCGATTTTTGCCACATCTTAAGATCACTGATGTTTGCTGTGATTAGGACAGATGTGAACAGAGGGACCGGAAAGATAAGCTGTAAAGTGAGAAAAGGATTTCTGTTATTTTTTTTGCATCTTACATAAAAAAAACAACAATTTTTTATCTAATTTGAGCTGTATTGTGAAACACAACACCCCTATACATTTTGCCTTTTGTTTCTACACTTTGTTCCCCTTGAATTTCACTACACTCCCTGCACCCACTTTGTTTACCTGCGGCTCCACCAAACTTGACAGCTCCCTGTTCTTATATTATCTAACCTCACAGTGTGAGTTGGCACCAACTGGCCTCAGTGTCCATCCTCGCCCACTGCACACTCATTGCCTGTCAGTAATCTGCCCCTGCTCTGACCTCTGTCATCATTCCAGCATTGGAAATAACAGATCAGTGTCCTGGGTCTGTGGAAAGCAGCACAATCACTCCACACCACACCCACAGCGGTGATAGAGCTCCACAAGTTCGCACTTCACATGCACAGTGGTGAGAGAGCTTCACATGTCTACACATTGCATACACAGTCATGATGGAGCTTCACATATCTCCACATTACATCCACAGTGGTGACAGAGCTTCACATGTCCTCAAGTTACATTCACAGTGGTGAGAGAGCTTCACATGTCTCCACATTGCATACACAGTGGTGATAGAGCATCAAATGTCCTCATGTTATATCCACAGTGGTGAGAGAGCATCACATATCCCCACATTACATCCACAGTCGTGATGGAGCTTCACATGTCTCCACATTACATCCACAGTGGTGACAGAGCATCACATGTCCTCACATCACATCCACAGAGGTGATAGAGCTTCACAAGTCCTCACATCACATCCACAGTGGTGATAGAGCTTCACATGTGCCCACATCACATCCACAGTGGTGATAGAGCTTCACATGTGCCCACATCACATCCAGGATCATGATAGAGCTTCACATATCCCCACATCACATCCACAATGGTGAGAGTTTATACATGTCTCCACATTACATCCACAGTTGTGGTAGAGCATCAAATATCCTCACATTACATCCACAGTGGTGAGAGAGCATCACATGTCCCCACATTACATCCACAGTCATGATGGAGCTCCACATATCTCCACATTACATCCACAGTGGTAACAGAGCGTCACATGTCCTCACATCGCATCCACAGTGGTGATAGAGCTTCACATGTCCCCACATAACATCTACAGTGTTCTGCATGGGGAGGTTGGAGCAGAGGAAGGAGGGTCTGGCAGAGACTGTTGGAGGTTATGACCAGTCACTGACAGACAGGAAATTGTAGTCGGGAAGTGAGCATCTCCTCCAGAATCAGGAGACAGCTGCTCACATGACTAGATGTGATAAAGAATGTTGACAGGGAGTGTATTACAAACTGTCAGCATTCTACATCCTAGGTACACACAAATTATACAGAGATCCTGGACAATACTTCTAAGCTTTGGGATCTAGATAGACCATAGAGCATAATAAAAGACATTAAATTAGCAGAGAATGCATTCAAAGACAGTAGGTTAGTGATGACCAGATACCTGAGTGAAAACCTTTGGCAGCAGAACATGTGAAATTCGGACCTAGAACAAGTGAATATATGTTTTCATTGTTTGTAAATCCCTGTCCCTCCTCTTTTATACTATCCTATCCTAGATCTCCTTATACCTTTCCAACCGCACATTCAGCATCTCCCACTACCACACTACCTCCTCATCCCACCCTCTCTCTGTTAGAGTCCCCAAGGCTCTGTTCTAGGACCCCTACTCTTCTCAATCTATACACTTGGCATGGGACAACGCATAAAGTCCCATGGATTCCAGTACCAACTTTATGCTGATGACACTCAGATCTACCTTTCTGGCCCAGACGTCACCTCTCTGCTGTCCTGAATCCCGGAGTATCTATCAGCCATATCCTCCTTCTTCTCCTCTCGCTTCCTCAAACTCAATGTGCACAAATCTGAACTCATCATCTTTCCTCCATCTCATAGATTTTTCTTACCTGACCTATCTATCGCAATTAATGACATCATGCTTTCCCCCGTACTGGGAGTTCACTGCCTTGGAGTAACCCACCCTTGATTCTGCCCTGTCCTTCAAACCACACATCCAAGCTCTTTCCACCTCCTGTCACCTCCAGCTCAAAAATATCTCCTGTGTCCGTCCTTTCCTCAACCTTCAATTTACTAAAATGCTTGTGCATGCCCTCATCATCTCCTACCTTGACTACTGCAACATCCTTTTCTGTGTCCTCCCTGCTAATACCCTTGCACCTCTCCAGTCCATCCTTAACTCTGCTGCCAGACTAATTCATCTCTCTCCTCGCTACTCCTCCGCTTCCCCCTCTGCAAATCTCTTCACTGGCTCACATTCCCTCAGCGTATCCAGTTCAAGTTACTAATACTGACCTACAAAGCCATCCATACCCTGTCGCCTCCATATATCTCTGAACTAATCTCCTGATATCTTCCCTCACATAATCTCTGGCCCTCTGAAGACCTCCTTCTCTCCTCCACACTTATTTGCTCCTCACCCAACCGCCTCCAAGACTACTCCCGAATATCCCCCATCCGCTGGAATTCTTTGCCCCAACAAGTTCGACTATCAACCACATTCGGATCCTTCAGACGGAACCTGAAAACCCACCTCTTCAGGAAAGCTTACACCCTGCATTGACCCCTCTTCCTCCTCACCACTACTGGAGCTACTGCCTCATCAACACCGGAGCTCCTGCAACCCTCAACCTATTATCTCCTTCCCCATAATCCTGTAAAATGTAAGCCCGCAAGGGCAGGGTCGTCATCACTCTGTATCTGTCTGTAATTGATAGTTTGTTTACTGAAAGTGATATCTGTAATTTGTATGTAACCCCTTCTCATGTACAGCACCATGGAATCAAAGGTGCTATATAAATAAATAATAATAATGATAATAATAATAATGTAGAGATCTCAGAGCATGATAAACATCACTATGTGGCACTTTCCATTTGTGATGAAAAGATTTGGGTGAGTAAAACCCACCATAAATTTTTAAAAACGTGTTAATCTCTATTAAAGGGAATGAGCCACCAGGTTTTTGCTACTCAATCTGAAAGCAAGGGCAGAGATTCTGATTCCAGTATTGTTTCATTTGCTGGGTTCCTTGCTGCAGTTTTGATTGAAAACTGTGTTATCTGCTGCAGATCTACCAGTTTTCTGAATGCTGAGTTTTGTTTAATCCATCACACCACTGATTGACAGCTTTTTATCCACACTGACACTGTAAATTCGCAGAAAACTGACAATCATTGAGGAGGGTGTGTGGTTGGACTACCAGGAAGCAAGTTTACTAGTCCTCTAGTGATAATTTCCTGCTGATAAAATGATTACATAAAAACTACAAAAGGCAACCCAGTAAGCAACACATCGCTGAATTCAGGATCCCTGTCTCTACAGTATGCCGCTCTCAGATTAAATAGCAAAAACCTAGTGACAAATTCCCTTTAAGTAACAATTCTGCTTATAACATGCATAGTCTAACTTTTAGAAATTCAAGGCCGTTTTTTTCTCTATAAGTATATTACAATTTTTAGTATTGTCTTTGGCTGCTTACTGCACATACAATTATCTGTAATTCAGTATTGTGCATCCTGTTAACTGGAGGCAAAATGTGTTCTACTTGTACGACATTGAGATTAAACATGTCTTTCAATAAAATCCATTTCTGCACTCCCTTCCAATATTAGATATAGCAAAATATCGGGATTTGCACTTAAATGTTTTAAAGCAAAAATACAATTGTTAAAAGCCTTTTCTCGGCCTCAAAAAATGTATCTATTACGTGGAAATCAATAGAACTAATGCTTCCAGAAGAGGCCACTAGACAAGAAAATGTCAGAAAGTAGTGTATTAAATCATTCTATTATACCACTATCATATATTCCAAACATCATCTGGTTCTTTTCAGCACCAATTATTAATCAAGGTTGTTACAATTATTGAATAATATAATGTTTTCACATTTATAAAGAAAAAAATTAAAATCATTATTTTCATATAAAGTTGTATATACTGTAATATAAGAAGCATTCATTATTATAATGCTTTAAATAATATAAAAACTAGCATGAACCCTGAATAAAAGCAAACCAGTTTTTGTTTCTATGTTTTTCATAAAATTTTTTACAATTACTCACATCACTCATATGAAATATTAATATTTGCCCCCCAAGTAAGTATTTTATGGGCCACTCATCCATTGCAATGGAGCCTGTACATCGGAGTAGAGCTCATTAAATATGGAGTCAATGCCTGCATGTACACCTTACATACAAAGTCCTAAAGAACTTGACCTGAAATCATATGCTGACTACGATTAAATTGTATAATTTAAAAAAAAAATTAAAAAAAGTTCATGAGAGCCATTCTTTACAGGGTAGATAAATTAGGTAGTAATAGGTTAGCAACCTTTGACTGCTGGATCGGAGGTCTGCGAATCTGCGAATCTACTTATCTCCCTGCATTGCCAGGTTATCTTTTGATAAGCCAAGCTGACATACAATGGCCAATGGACATACAAATCAACTCTCCCATCAACAATCAGGAAATAATGGTAAAAAAAATAACTGTTCCTTATAGTCCTTAGTAGGTTTTAAAGTTAAGTAAATACAATCTCTGATGAACAACACTACCTATATTTACCAAAAATTAGGCCAAAATGCAGAAGCGGTGTGTGAAACATTAAGTACACACAATGACTCAATAGCTTGTAGAACCATTTTTAGCAGTACTAACCGGAAATCATCATTTCTGTACAGCTTTATGAATTTCTCACATCGTTATGGAGGAATTTTGGCCCACTCTTCATTACATTGTTGCTTAGGATCATTGAGATTTGTGGACCTTTGTTTATGCACAGTTTTCTTAAAGGGTAGCAATCTGCAGACTGTCACATCTCCACCACAACTTGCTACTTCTACTTCGGTCACCAGGAACTGCCATATTCACTCTGCAGGCAGCGCTGGTGATATAGATATCAGAACCAGAAGCTTTGGACGGCAGGCTCTGTTCAATCACTAAGGTTGGAGTTACCCCTGTCGAGAAAGCTAATGCGAAATGTGAGTCTGGGGCGGCCCCTTGGAATCCTTGTTCTTTGCACGTGTACTACACAAAATGAGTGAGTGTCATTGATTAAGATTTAACTATGCATACGCGCTTTGCACACTATGCATACGCACTGTAATTGTTTACTCAGATTCTGATGTTTATTCTTACTGCTAGCAGTTAGTGAAGCAAAGATTAAAGGTGCCGTCACACTAAACGATATCGCTAGCGATCCGTGATGTTGCAGCGTCCTGGCTAGCGATATCGTTGAGTTTGACACGCAGCAGCGATCAGGATCCTGCTGTGATATCGCTGGTTGTTGCTGAAAGTTGAGAACTTTATTTGGTCGTCAGATCGGCGTGTATCGTCGTGTTTGACACCAAAAGCAACGATGCCAGCGATGTTTTACAATGGTAACCAGGGTAAATATCAGGTTACTAAGCGCAGGGCCGCGCTTAGTAACCCGATGTTTACCCTGGTTACCAGTGTAAAATGTAAAAAAAACAAACACTACATACTCACCTTCTGCTGTCTGTCCTCCGGCGTTCTGTTTCTCTGCACTGTGTAAGCACAGCGGCCGGAAAGCAGAGCGGTGACGTCACCGCTGTGCCCTGCTTTTCCGGCTGGCACTTACACAGTGCAGAGAAACAGAACGCCATTATTTAAATGTTTGCATTCCGTTGGAGTTTATTCTTTATTATTTTCCATGTTAATTAGACTTGACTGAGGTTTATATTTTTCACATTACCATTTATTGGTCTAATTGTTAGCGTTCCTGTGAACCCTTTAATATCACTAAGTTTAGAGTGGCTGGGTTGTGTAGTGTCATTAGGCAGTTTGATTGTGTGTGTTTCCAGCTGAAGTTGTCAGCTTTCTACTCCAGTCAATTAGAGAGCAGCACACCCTACTAAGCCTTCCATTGCTGCTGGAAATTGCCAGATATAGTTTATTGTTTCATTGGCTTGGTGTGTGTCTTCTGCTCCAGGTTAACTTAGTGTATTCCTGGTTGACCCGGATTGTCTCTAACTATTCTTACAGATCCTGATTTCGTCCTTGACATGACCTCTCTGACCCTGCTTGGCGACCATTACTACCTCTGGACAGCAGCCCTTCTTTGGTAGTACTCCACTGGGTCCTATTGTAAAGCCACATCCTTGTACATGGGTTAAAGGGTATTGGGATTTCTCTGGATCTTTTACATATACAGTATTTAAAAAAAGGCATTTTTTTTCTAAAAAAAAATAAAAATAGTAATCTTACAATTCTTACAATGGCCACAGGGCTTTTTAAGATCTTATACTTCCTATTCTTTCAGGAAGAGTATTCAGCAGGATCCAATGATATCACAAGAAGGATTACAATGACAGGTAAAATCATAGTATAAAGCTGATAACCAGTTGTGAACACAGACAGAAGAAGGCCCTTATGTGAGAACATTGTAGGAGCAATTTTCAGTTCAATAGCTCGTAATGATACACATTTCTACCTGCATTGGTGGTGGAAGTGGCCTCCTTACCTCTTGGGCACATGTGTGGCTGCACAGTTTGCACTTATGGTATGTCCACCCCTTCTGATAATATCTTCCAGTCACAATAGGTGATGTTCCAGCTGATCCTGCTCCCCCTTCCTTCACAATGACCTTAGTTTTTCAATACAAAACACAGGGTTGGGGTCTGAACATTGTGGCTTTGATCATATGTTGTTTGAACAGGAAGTTAATGCCTAGAAATGTCCCAGTTGCCCCAGTGGCCGATGTGAAAAATATAAAATAGATATCTATTTTTCTATTTTTAATAAGATTGTAAAAAAAATATTGGCAATTAATAACAATGCATTAAGCCCAAAAATGTATCATAAAGTATATCATTTTCTTACAGTAGTTTTCCTTTAACCCCTTCATGACAGAGACCCTTTCCTTTGATGCAAACCCCGGCACTGAACCTGCATCTTTCTCCACACTTGATGGCTGATTTAATCAGTCATCAGGTGGTTCTAACAGCCACAGTTGGATCCGAGATACATGCACGGCTGTTAACCAGGTAAATGCTACTGTCAATCACTAACAGTGGCATTTAACATGCACAGACCGTAAGTGTGTCATGTAATTTCAGGGCGATGATGACTTATCATGAAAGATGGGGTACTGCTGAAGACTAGCATGCCTGTCATCATGATACTCCTGTGAAAGACCGAGTTTCATAGGAGATTGTGATTTTTGCTATACATGGCAGTGGTGAAGCATTGATATGTATATCCTTGGCGATCGGAAGATCACAGCTTCAAGTCTCCTAAGGGGACAAGTAAACATAGTTAAAAGTTAAAAAAAACATTTTACAAAATATTTAAAATATTAAAAAACTCAAAAGCTTAAATCATCCCCATTTTACCCCATTAATAATGAAACAATTACAAAAGAACAACAGATATTTGGCATCTCTTGATTCAAAAATTTCTAACCTATCAAAACATATAAAGTAAATTAATCTGATTGGTAAATGGCGCAATGAGAAAAAAAAGTTAAAATGCCAGAATAATTTTTTTTTGGTTGCCACAACCTTGTAATAAAATGCAATAAAAGGCAATCAAAGCATCACATTTACCCCCCAAAATTATATCAATAAAAATGTCAGCTTAGTGATCAAGAAATAAGCCCTCACCCAGCCCAGAGTCCCAAAAATGGAAACGCTACGGGTCTCGGTAAATGGTGACAAATGCTAAAAAAAATTTCATACAAATTTCAGATTTTTTTTTATACCTTTTAAAAATAAAAACAACCTAAGCATGTTTGGTATGTGTATTCTCATACTGACCTGGGGAATCATACTGCCAGGTCAGTTTTACCATATAGTGAACATGGTAAATAGAAAAAAACAAAATACAATTGTACTTTTTTTGCAATTTCACCACATTTGAATTTTTTTTCCTGTTTTCCAGTGAGCTGTGTAGTAAAATCTAAGGTGTTATTCAAAAATACAAATGGTCCTGCAAGAAACAAGCCCTCATTCGGCTATATTGACGAAAAAATAAAAAAAAAATATGGTTCTTGGAAGAAGGAGAGGAAAATAAGAAAACCAAAAAAACAGAAAATTGCCCGGGCGTGAAGGGGTTAAAGTCCTGCAAAAGCATTTCAATTCAGTTGTGATCTGGACTTTGAATGGGCCATTGTAACACTGTGATTCTATTTTTTTTACAGACATTCTGCTGTACAGTCATGGCCAAAAGTTTTGAGACTGACACAACTTTTGGTTTTGACAAAGTTTTGCTGCGTTTTTCAAACCTTTAGCCAGATGTTTCTATTAATGCTGAAGTATAATTATAAGCATTTTAAACTTTTAGTGACAAATATATCAAGTTTATGCAACGACTCCATTTTTACAGTTGACAACCTTTATTTTTCAAGACTTCTGCAAGTAGCAATTGAAAGTTGGAGTTCATTGCAAAGAAACTCCCTGGATCTGAAATTCCATTAAGAGCCTGTAGTAAATCCTCAAATAGCAGATTAATGAATAAAAACCCAGACATCCAAGCACTGATTAAGCAATAATGTATTGTCATATTTCATGATTTGGCCCAGAAGCTAACATTCAGTCCCTAGGCAGAACTCTCAAAAAATTAGGGACAACACTGTAAATATTGAGTCTTTGCATGAACTTGAAGCATTTGTCAATAAAAGTTTAATAACTTTTGGTATGTTTATAATTGTACTTCAGTAACTGTAGAAACATCTGACTAAAAGATCTAAAAACACTGAAGCAGCAAACTTTACAAAACAAAAATTTGTGTCAGACTCAAAACCTTTGTCCACAACTGAAGATTTGCTGGTGTACTTGGGATCATCGTTCTGTTGTATGACCTAGTTTTGGTCAAGCTTTAGCTTTCGAAATGTTATAATTGTACTTCAGTAACCTTAGAAACATCCAACTAAAAGATCTAAAAACATTCAAGCGTCAAACTTTGAGAAAACCAAAGTTAGTCTCCAAACTTTTGGCCACGACTGTCAATTTGCTGGTGTGCTTGTGATCATTGTTCTATTGCATGACCCGGTTTCGGCCAAGCTTTAGCTTTTGGATGCACAGCTTCACATTTCACTTTAGAGTTCTTTGGTATAGAGAGGGGCTCATAGTTGACTTAATTACAGGAAGATATCTAAGTCTTGTGGCTGCAAATATATATGTATAGATTAATAGATATGACTTAGATATGATGTATAAGATAGATAGAGAGATAACACATAGATAGATGATATATAGATAATAGATAGATAGACAGATAGATAGATAATAGAAAGATAGATGATAGATAATAGATAGATAGATAGATAGATAGATAGATAGATAGATAGATAGATAGATAGATAGATAGATAGATAGATAGATAATGGAATATTTTAAAATTAAAATTCAACAAATTCAGAAAATATTTCCCAAAATTTTAATTTATGGTGATTAGATTTGCTCTTAATTGCAGGTAGTCCAATTGACCTGAAAAGATGTATTTCAAAATCCAAAGTCTACTAGGATTGTATCCAACTCCTTTACATCACTTTGATACAATCTGTTAGGGCTAGCGGAATGCACCAAATAATTAGAAAGAAGGTATAAGGTGCGTTCGCACCCCAAGGTCCACCGTGCAGAGATGGAACCTGCTGCTGAGTAATGACAGACTATATGGTGGTACAATGTGGATACACAGACGAGTTCATTTCACCCGGTATGAAGGAAGTGAACCCTGTTGCGTCACAGGGCCGCGGTACCGCACAAAGAGTGCAAGCAAAGAGTCACATAACTCTGTTCCAAGACTCAGGGAAAGAGTTCCTCTAGACCTTTTGCACTTGACACCGCTACTGGGGTGTCAGAGATTAATAGAACTAATAATTTTCTGCACAGGAGTGCTTGCAGTGCTGCTCTGGCAGACGCCACTAAGACTTGGGCCAGGAAAGCGCTCTATTAGCGCATGGCGCCGCACTGGCCATCACTGCTATCAGATGCTGTATCGTGTGCTAGCTGTGTGGGATAGCACTGTCAGGCGGTAGGTAGCATCACCATTCGCAAACAGTCAGCAACACTAGGGATGGGAATGATTTGGAGCTTTCATCCATCGACAGGCACACATCTACACATGATAATAGGTTTATACTAGCGCATGGCCATGCAGCCATGCAAACCTTTTATAGCGGAAGCTCTCCAGGACCTTCCTAGTGGTCCAATAGGAGCTGCTACAGGACCTGAGCATGTGACCCCCGACCTCCAATGAGAGGTTGTCCCTTGGGCATGCTCAGAAGAAGAAAAGCGGGACTTAGTCCCAGGGACGCCCGCTCACCGCTGATCAGTACTGGTTACAACGGCTGAACCTGGAAGGACAGCAGTAACCAGTCGCACAGTATCAGCTTGGGACAGACGTCTCCACTGAGCAGACTCCACTGCGGCTGAAAAAAAATGGGAGACTGCAGCTGAGGTGGTTCGAGATTCCCCCTGTGCAGCGGTGGGAACTCGAGACCTAACATGGCCCCCCTCCTTGGACATCACTATGCTCAAAGGCAGCAATGAGCTGCGGAGCTCGAATGTGCTCAGCAGGCTCCCAGGACCTGTCCTCTGGGCCATAACCCTTCCAATCCACCAAATAAAATTTTTTGCCACATACCACCTTACACCCCAAGATAGCGTTCACATCATAATCGTCCGTAGATGAACCCGATGTCCTGGCAGATGACTCGGAAAACCGGTGGGACCGACATCTCTACTGTGAAGGCTCCACTGTGGCTGGAGGAGAATGGGAGACCGCAGCAGAGATGGTTCGAAATTCCCCTGTACAGCGGCGGGAACTCGACACCTAACATAATCTCTATTAGTTTTTTATAATTCGGTTGACCATTCTGTGCAGAACACTATATGAAAGAATTGCATTTTTTTACCATTTTACCTCACGTGCAATTTTTTTTAAAACAATTGGTCTGACAAAAAACAGGCCTCATAATGGTTTGTTGATGGGAAACTAAAAAAGTTATAACTCTTTGAAGAAAGAAGAATATAAAAATGAAAGTTGCTGCATCTTTAAACAGATAAAATATTATTATTTATTATTATTATAGCGCCATTTATTCCATGGCACTTTACATGTGAGGAAGGGTATACATAATAAAAACAAGTACAGTGCAATACAAGTTACAATGGTACTGGAGGAGAGACGAGATTACCCATAATTCATCAGTATTGTATCATAATAAAAAAGTAGCAAAAAATAAGCAGCAGCACATTGATTTTTAAGGTTTTTTTTGTGATTCTGTCTGAAAAGACCTCAAAATAAGAACTGCAATGTTGAAAATTGTGATGTATGCAAAACTATTAATAGGTTGCCAAGGTAGCCTGAATCAAAAGCCAGGAATACACTGTTTATTAAAGCAATCCAGAAGATCATGCAGAAGTTCAGCAGTGGCTGAAGAAATGTGAAGATATTTGACTAGGTCATGTCACATTCTATCCTTCTCATATCTAAAATTCTTGTTTTCATTGGACTCATTGCTGGCAAAGTTTATATAATCAGATCATAACTCACAGCTGGGGAGCATTTTCTCCAATAGTTCAAAGCTTGACACGAATGCCAGGCGAGCAGATGCCTGTGAAGAAGTTAGCATAGGGTAAATCCACAGAGAAATTAAATATTTCAGTAAGCTTCTTCAAGATGAACTTTGAAGAGCAGGACTATTGTTTTTTTGTTTTTTTAATACATACTTTATCTAGAATATACATAGCAACAAAAGGGAAAAAAATCAAACATTCTTATGTTATTATGCAACTTGATTATTTTTTATATTTTGCCCTGTGTATGTAGTTTGTAGGGTATTATGTAATTTTTCAAATAATTACAAATTACTGCAAACCTATCTCCTAAATATTTATGATTGAGGAACACAGTGACATTATTCTAATTTCCGCACACATCTAGATCTAATCACTGTTAGAACACAAATGTTAGGCTGCTTTCACACTACCGATGCATGCTGTGAAACAAATGCCCGACGTGGGCAGCAGAAGCAGTCTTACGACATTTCCGCTGCCCCATTGCAAGGTCCGGGGAGGAGGGGGCGGAGTTCCGGCCGCGCATGCTCGGTCGAAAATGGTGGACTCGATGCACAAAAAAAGTTACATGTAACTTTTTTTGTGCCGGCGGTGCGCCAAAACATGGCGCAACCATCGCACGACGGTTGCAATGTGTGGCAATACGTCGCAATGCTTCAGTAATGTAAGTCTATGGTGAAA
This sequence comes from Ranitomeya variabilis, assembly GCF_051348905.1. Classification (NCBI taxonomy): domain Eukaryota; kingdom Metazoa; phylum Chordata; class Amphibia; order Anura; family Dendrobatidae; genus Ranitomeya; species Ranitomeya variabilis. The sequence continues at coordinate 527,826,750 of NC_135237.1, read as the reverse complement.
AAACGCATCCTACAGACAACTTTGCAGGATGCGTTTTTTCTCCTGAACGACGCATTGCAACGTATTGCAAACGACACTAGTGTGAAAGTAGTCTTAGCCTTAAAATAAAAAAAAAAGACAAAAAAAAACATTTTTTTCTGGGCAAAATTTATTTTTGAATACAAATTTATAAATAGAAAAAAAAACAAGCAAATAACATATTACAATGGCTGGATGGACAAAATGGATAATCTGAGAAAGAAAATTGTAATTTTTTTTTTATTATTTCTTTTAATTTTAATTATAGAAACTATGGGTCTGAGATAACAAAATTATAAATTTACTTATGGTATATATACATTTTTAAACAGTCACATGTCTCAAATGATTTATCAAATTCACTTAAATTTGACAGGAAAATTAGATTTGCATCAAATTTATTTAAATCGAATAAGTATTTATTGCTGTTGAGAAAACAACGTATTGTGCTCTGAGATCTTCCATCTCAAAAGTATGATAAATGAAGGGGCCAAGAAGGGGATTCAAAGCAATACATTTGTCAACCCCATTTCACCCCTCACCTGTTTGTACCTGTTCAGTGTTGACCTCCAAGGTCACACATTTTGCTTAAGTACTGATCTCCACTATACTCTTAAAGGGACTCTGTCACCTGAATTTGGAGGGAACAATTTTCAGCCATAGGGGCGGGGTTTTCGGGTGTTTGATTCACCCTTTCCTTACCCGCTGGCTACATGCTGGCTGCAATATTGGATTGAAGTTCATTCTCTGTCCTCCGTAGTACATGCCTGCACAAGGCAATCTTGCACACACACACTTATTTTTAATGAAATGAATACATCAGTATATTTTGAAGTGCCTTCGAAGTATGTGACTTCAAAAGGTTTTTCAGCTAGCACAGAAAGCGCTGCACAACGGGGGCAGCGGATGCTGTTTTTCAACGCATCCACTGCCCCATTGTGAGGTGCGGGGAGGCGGGGGCGGAGTTCCGGCCACGCATGCACGGTCGGAAAAGACGGGAACGACGCGCCAAAAAAGTTACAAGCAACGTTTTTTGGTGGCGACGGTCCGACGCAACCATCGCACGACGGTTGCGACGTGTGGCAATGCGTCGCACTGCATCGCTAATGTAAGTCAATGGAGAAAAGACGCATCCTGCAAGCACTTTTGCAGGATGCTTTTTTCTACAAAATGACACATAGCGACGTGCAGTGCACGACGCTAGTGTGAAAGTAGCCTTAGACTTATCCTACATATACAAGCACATCTGTGCTACATCCACACACAGCTGTGTTACATTCACACATGGTGTTGCTACATATAAAGAAACTTTCCGACACACACACAGCTGTCCTACTCAAACCCACATTTTTCCTACATACATATGTACCACTCCTACAAATACACCCATAGTTCTCCTAGGTACACATTCAGCTTTGCTGCATATACACACTCTTCTACATGCACACACAGCTCTTCTACAAGCATAGTTCTGTTACATGCACACAGTTCTGCTACATATACATGCACATCTTTCCTTTATACACACAGCTATGTGACATACACATACCTCTGCTGCATTCACACACAGCTCTTCTACATACAAAAACAAGTCTTCCACACACACAGACACACTCACACACAGCTGTCCTACCTGCACACACACACTTATTTTTAATGAAATGAATACATCAGTATATTTTGAAGTGCCTTCGAAGTATGTGACTTCAAAAGGTTTTTCAGCTCGTCAGGACATGCTAAACTGATACCCCGATCAGAGTTGGTCAATAAGAGAGAGCGTGATAGGGAATGATGCTGTGTCGGTATTTTCCTCAATTACAGGGAGCTGCGTCCAGACTACAAGACACATAAGCTTTATAGCAATATTTTGTTTCTTGCTAAAAATGGCATATATATATACAGGTCCTTCTCAAAAAATTAGCATATAGTGTTAAATTTCATTATTTACCATAATGCAATGATTACAATTAAACTTTCATATATTATAGATTCATTATCCACCAACTGAAATTTGTCAGGTCTTTTATTGTTTTAATACTGATGATTTTGGCCTACAACTCCTGATAACCCAAAAAACCTGTCTCAATAAATTAGCATATTTCACCCGTCCAATCAAATAAAAGTGTTTTTTAATAACAAACAAAAAAACCATCAAATAATAATGTTCAGTTATGCACTCAATACTTGGTCGGGAATCCTTTGGCAGAAATGACTGCTTCAATGCGGCGTGGCATGGAGGCAATCAGACTGTGACACTGCTGAGATGTTATGGAGGCCCAGGATGCTTCAATAGCGGCCTTAAGCTCATCCAGAGTGTTGGGTCTTGCGTCTCTCAACTTTCTCTTCACAATATCCCACAGATTCTCTATGGGGTTCAGGTCAGGAGAGTTGGCAGGCCAATTGAGCACAGTAATACCATGGTCAGTAAACCATTTACCAGTGGTTTTGGCACTGTGAGCAGGTGCCAGGTCGTGCTGAAAAATGAAATCTTCATCTCCATAAAGCATTTCAGCCGATGGAAGCATGAAGTGCTCCAAAATCTCCTGATAGCTAGCTGCATTGACCCTGCCCTTGATGAAACACAGTGGACCAACACCAGCAGCTGACATGGCACCCCACACCATCACTGACTGTGGGTACTTGACACTGGACTTCAGGCATTTTGGCATTTCCTTCTCCCCAGTCTTCCTCCAGACTCTGGCACCTTGATTTCCGAATGACATGCAAAATTTGCTTTCATCAGAAAAAAGTACTTGGGACCACTTAGCAACAGTCCAGTGCTGCTTCTCTGTAGCCCAGGTCAGGCGCTTCTGCCGCTGTTTATGGTTCAAAAGTGGCTTTACCTGGGGAATGCGGCACCTGTAGCCCATTTCCTGCACACGCCTGTGCACGGTGGCTCTGGATGTTTCCACACCAGACTCAGTCCACAATCTTCCTCAGGGTCCGGTCACCTCTTCTCGTTGTACAGCATTTTCTGCCACATTGTTTCCTTCCAACAGACTTACCATTGAGGTGCCTTGATACAGCACTCTGGGAACAGCCTATTTGTTGAGAAATTTCTTTCTGGGTCTTACCCTCTTGCTTGAGGGTGTCAATGATGGCCTTCTTGACATCTGTCAGGTCGCTAGTCTTACCCATGATGGGGGTTTTGAGTAATGAACCAGGCAGGGAGTTTTTAAAAGCCTCAGGTATCTTTTGCATGTGTTTAGAGTTAATTAGTTGATTCAGAAGATTTGGGTAATAGGTCGTTTAGAGAACCTTTTCTTGATATGCTAATTTTTTGAGACAGGTTTTTTGGGTTATCAGGAGTTGTAGGCCAAAATCATCAGTATTAAAACAATAAAAGACCTGACAAATTTCAGTTGGTGGATAATGAATCTATAATATATGAAAGTTTAATTGTAATCATTACATTATGGTAAATAATGAAATTTAACACTATATGCTAATTTTTTGAGAAGGACCTGTATAGTTTAAAAATTATAGTAAGCCGTTTTTCTTCTTTTGTACACATCCAGCGCACTGATTTTTTTTTTTCAAAAGACTAGAAAACCCTTTAATCTGTAATCTATTGTATATTTTTGATGCCAGAAAAAGTCATTACTATTGAGCTTTTAGTAAAGGACATTTATTATTATTCTAAAAAAGGAAAACCCCATTTTTCTATACCATTCAGATGAATTCTATATTGTGTAAATGCTTTATGAGCTCAATATTTACTTTTATGTTTTGATTAGCCGTTAAGATGATTAAAATGGGAAGCCTTAGCTATTTAGACAAACATATTTACAGCTTAAAATTGAAACAAAAGGCTTGATGCCATAAGAAGGAAAAGCAAATTCTGTCAAGGTTGTGCCTGGATATAAATACTCAAGGTTATGTCAATGTGGACTCCTCTTCATGGTTCCATATCAGAAAGCTAAGCAGTTTATGATTATTTCCTTGTCTTCCAAATTAACCAGTGAGCGGTAGGATTCTAAATTCGGATGGAAACAAAAATAGAAATTGCAGAGAGTCCGAGTAAGGCAGAAATGGGCAAAAATTATATTGCAAAATTCCAAAGAAATGCAAAGGTAATCTAACCTATAAACCAATATAAAATCATTAATTAATTAATTAATTAATTAATTAAGGGATCAGCTCTATTTACAATTATGTGCCATTCTGAGCCACTATCTTTTTTTCTCTTATTTGATAGGATGACGAACACCACCACTGTTCAACCTAAGAGACCTGATTAGTAGTCAATAAGGACTTTCAAATGCTGAAAGCATTTATTGTACAACTAATTAGAAATTGCATTGTTGTGCAAACAAAATCTGTAAAGTAAATGTGAAAAATTCATTTAAAAAAGTATTTGATGTAACTATAATGCAACTCTGCAATAAACACTTGTGAGAATATCCAACTTTTATGCCATGTCATTTATAAGGACAACATTCCATGCCTCTTAATATTGCTGAATATTATGAAGCAAAGCTCTTAAAATCCTTGTATAAACATAGAGTTAAATGACAAATTTATGCCTGGCTGCATACGCAACTTAGAGGAGTTTTAGGAGATTAGTGTATACAGGGGGAAGATTTAATAAGCAACTGTAAATGTGCCAAAATGCTGCCTAAACTAATGCTAAAAAAAAATAATTTTCATGCTGTACAGTGATGATGCGTTTTAAGAGAGTCTAAGAATTAGACAGCTCTAGTGACTCTACCTCAATATGTGGGAAACTCCTAATTCAGTCTAGTAGTAATAACAGATATCAAAAATGTACTTTTTTAATGGATTTCTCTAAGACTAGAAAAAATAATAAGGCAAGAAAATTTCATGAAAAAAATCCTAAATTCCTTAAACTACCAAACCACATTAATTGTAAATAGGGAAGTAATTATTATATTACATTAAAATGTCCTTCATCCTATTATGCTAACAGAATCTTATCATATAATGTTAGGACAGGGCAGGTGCCTGTGATCTGTGGCTGTAACCTACACATAACATACACCACTTCCCACACTGCTAAAGCTTAGAGAGTGGCCTATTGTCTTTTGGCTTGACCATCGGTCTAGCAGATTATCACAACTTGTACAGTTGTGGTCGGTACCTGGGCCATTACAGATCTGTGGTTATCAGTGAAGTAGTTTGTATGGCAGAGTCATATTCCATTTTCAGAGTAACTGCATAAGTATCTCTTCTTTAGTACAAACTTTTATGGTCAGCAAGGTGCTCTCTTTTTCTGTCGAGTGTAAGCTCTAATAATCACCAGGATACTCACTCTCTCTCTCCCGAAGAGTGTAAGCTCTTATAATCAGTGGGATGTTCTCTCTCGTCTGTAGCTTGTAAGCTCTTATGGTCATCGGGGTTACAAGCTTTCCAGTATTGACATGCAAGCAAATTTATTAACTGCAAATCAAATTTTTGAGGCCAGGTCAGTGAATCTCAAAAGTGTCTATTTCCCGGAAAATTCTGAGCTCTATATCAGGAAAACTGTGCTCCAACCAGAATAAAGTTTTTTTTCCAAAATATATCAAAATTGATTTTTATTTCCAGCCTATATAGATTAAACAAAATAGAGTATAACAATGAAAATTTGACTCTTACACATTTAAACAATAAATGGCACTTAGTGCAGGAAAATGAACATGCTGGTTACAAAATTTTGCATTCCTTAAAGTTTATTAATTCAATTGAAAATAATCTTATGCTATCATCTTGCAAGCCAGGAATTTTTAACAGAAACATTAAAGCTGCATTTCCACTGAAAGAAATAATCTTTCAGAGTAAAGAGGCTGGCGAATACCTGATGAAGGAGCAAAACGCTCTTTCATCGGGAGAAATGATCTTATGTAAATCGTGCACCACTATCTCCTTGTGCAAACAGGCTATTAAATGACTGCCTATCAGTAAATGTTTACTAATCGGTAGTCCTTTAGTGCAGAAAGTAGATTACTGTAAATGGACTAGGACAAGTTTTTGTAACAGCTACCGTTGATCTACTTCTTTAACTAGCTTAATAGGAAGTTTTAGAACACAACAACTGAGTCATTCATTTTTATAAAAATAATTTATTAATTTGAAAATTGCTATGGAGGAAAAGGCTAGAGATTAAAGAGATTATTATAATCAAAGAGTGAATTTCATCAATGTTATATATTATGCCTCTTTGTTTAATTATCATTCATGACTGTTTGTCCTGCTCCATTCCAGATAGATCATTACCTTTATCACTTGCCAAATACCCAAATGTAGCTTAGTGTAGGTGTACATTGGCAAGTCAGCATTGTTAGCATCATAAAGCAGGGAAATTACTATTCTAATCTAAATATGCTAATTACAGCTCGCCACTTCCAACTCTTCTCAGAAAAAGTTTGTTTTATTATTATTCTTTTTCAACTAAAGATCTTTCTGAATTGTTTTTTATTTGTGCAGATATTCAGCAATATATACAAAACGTTATTTTATTCTGTATATAAGTATGGTATAGAACTATAATGCAAAGCGAAAAAGTTGTAAAGATGGAATAATTTTGGAATGATGACTGGTTTGCCACTATATTGTTTCCAATACTGTGTGGCCACAAGTTTAATAATCAGAGTTGTGCTACCCAAAGGAGTAATTTTATTAGTCCATGTTGACTTATTCTCTCTTAAAATAAGCATACTGCATTGCTATGCCAATGCCCAATCAATACTCTTTTAGAAGTTGCTTTCAATTGCTATGGTTTTATCACACTGTGATGGTTTTTGGTAGCAAAGGGGGCCCCAAACTGTCCCTAGACCTGGGACCTTATCTGTTACTGTCCCAGGAGTACTCTTGAAGGTAGAGATGCCTGAGTCTCCGACCTTACTATGCTCCTGTTAAATCCTGATCTGTCTCATCCCCCACCCCATGAGGCATGGGACAGAACTATATAAACAATATGAATATTGATGATATGTAAATATATGTAAACAAGATAAAAAGATGAAACAGAGATTGCAGAAAGAAACAAACATACAAACACTCACTGTGGTCCTGAATTAAAATTCCACCATCCCATATTTGCATGGAAATTAAATGTTCACCCCGTGTTTGCTTGGGTTTCCTCTGGGTACTTCAGTCTCTTCCCACACTCCAGAGACATATTGATAGTGAACTTGGTGTCCCACAGTGGAGACAGTCACAGTGATGTCTTTCTGATGAAGGTGATATCAGCTGATGAAGGCAGATTCACGGCCAAAAAGCTTTAAAGAGTAAAGCTTCTTAAGTAAAGAAGTTTCTTTTTAATCTTTAACAAGTGTCTGCCTTGGTCTGAGTGCACTAACCAGCCTTACCATTCTTTCATTGAAATTTACACCCTTCTGGGTGAGCGGCTGGGTGCAGCACGGTCCCAGCAGACCATCCACCATCCTGTAGGACCTGTAAGACGTAGGTTCTGTGGTGACATCAGCATCACATGTCGATCCACATAACCAGTCAACCCCCAACATGGAAGCAGGGATGGCAAATTGTGCACGTTAAGCACCGCAGTCTCTGCAAACGTGGTTATGCTGGCAGCATAACCAAGGCAGGCTAGTGTAATTTGTTCTCAAACGCCTCCATTTGACCACCAGGTTTCACACCAGGAGCGCCCCCTCCTCTTTTCTCCTTTTTGTTACCATTCTAAAAACTGCACACCTCAAGGTACTCTAAACCACATTCAAGAAGTTTATTAACCCTTCAGATGCTTCACAGGCATTTTTGGAATGTGGAAGGGAAAAATGAACATTTACTTTTCTTTCACAAAAATTTCCTTTAGACCTAGTATTTTTTACTTTTGCAAGGGTGTTAGGAGAAATGGACCATGCAATTTGTTGAGCAATTTCTCCAGAGCATGTCAATACCCCATATGTGGGTAAATCTACTGTTTGGACACACAGCAGGGCTCGGAAGGGAAGGAGCGCCATTTCACTTTTTGAATGCAAAATTTGCTGGCATAATTAATGTATGCCATGTCATGTACTACATTTTTTTTAGCTACAAATCTTGCATTTTCATATGCCTAAACAGTGAAAACCCCTGCAAGTGACCCCATTTTGGAAACTAGACCCCATAGGGACCTTATCTAGATGTGTATTGAGTATCCTGAATCCACAGGTGCTTCACAGAAGTTTATAACATTAACCTGTGAAAATAAAAAAATCACATTTTTCTCAAATAAATCTTTTTTAGCTTCAAATCTTGCATTTTCATAAGGGTAACAGGAGAAATTGCTCCATACAATTTGTTGTGAAATTTCTCCTGAGTGCGCAGATACCCCATATGTGGAGGAAAACAAATGTTTTGGAGCACTTCAGGGCTTGGAAGGTAAGGAGCGCCATTTGACTTTTTAAATGCAAAATTTGCTGGAATAATTAGTGATTGCCAAGTCACGTTTGGAGAGCCCTGATGTGCCTAAACAGTGGAAACCCCCGAAAAGTGACATCATTTTGGAAACCAGATCCGTTATGGAACTTATCTAGATGTCTAGTGAGAACTTTGAACCCACACATGCTTCACAGAAGTTTTTAATGTAGAGACATGGAAATAAACAAATCAAAATTTTCACAAATAAATCTTTTTTAGCTCCAAATTTTGCATTTTCATAACGGTAACAGGAGAAATTGCTCTGTACAATTTGTTTTGCAATTTCTCCCAAGTACGCCGACATCCCATATGTGGGGGAATACTGCTGTTTTGGCACACGGCAGGGCACGTTTGGAGAGCCCCAATGTGCCTAAAAAGTGGAAACCCTCCACAAATGACATCATTTTGGAAACTAGACCCCATTGGGAACTTATCTAGATGTGTATTGAGCACCTTGAACCATAAGGTGCTTCACAGAAATTTATAACGTTAAGCCATGAAAATGAAAAAATAACATTTTTCCCACAATAATCTTTTTTAGATACAAATTTTGTATTTGGACAAGAGCAACAGGAGAAAATGGTGCCCAATGTTTGTTGTACAATTTCTCTTGAGTTCAATGATACCCCATATATGGTGAAAAACTACTTTTGAGGCACAGTGCCAAGCTCAGAAGGGAAGTAGTGCCACATTGCACTGCAAATTGTGCTGCACTTGTTTGAGGGTGCTGTGTTACATTGACAGAGTCCCTGAGGTGCCAGGATAGCAGAAACCCCCATATGTTACTGCATTTTACCCATGAAACCTCTCAATGAATTAATCTAGACGTACAGTGATTATATTGACACTACAGGTCTGTCACAGACTTTTATATCATTGGGCAATGAAGAAAAAATAATTTAAATTTTTACCACCAAGATTGTGTGTTAGCCCCAAGTTTTACATTTTCACCCTGGGAAATGGGTAAAAATTGCTCCAAAATTTTTACCACAATTTCAGCTGAATGGAGAAATACCCATATGTGGCTGTACAGTACTATTTAGCCATATGAAGAGACTCGGGAGGAACGAAGCGCTATTTGCCTTCTGGAGCGCGGATTTTCCTTGACTAGTTTGCAGATTTCTTATAAAGAGCCCCTAAGTGCTAGAAAAGCAGAATCCCCCCTCAAGTAACCCAATTTTGGAAATTATAACCCTTTGGGAATTTCTCTGCAGATGTTATGACTCCATGGGTGTTTTCCAGAAACAGGCATCAGCAAAATGTTGCTGAGTGAAAATTGCAAACTGCCATTGTAGTGACCAGTACATTATGCCCATCTCATGCTTCTGGAAGCCCGCACTTGTAAATTTGGTGGGCTCTCATCACTACAGAAATGCCAAGCATGTGGGTGCTAAATCTGGTTTAGGCACACTAGGGCTCAGAAGGGAGGGGGCATTTGGATTCGGGAGCACAAAATTTGCTGAATTTCTTTTAGGCAGCAAGGAGGCATTTAGATTTCCCAGAGCCTTTTTTGCTACCAGTAATGTGGAAACTCTCTGTATTTCCATTAAGAGACCTGAGTGGGGACTTGCTTTTGCAGATTCAGTTAAAGCTTTTATTGGGAACATTTTACATAATGTTTGTGATCACATTTATCTGGTGCTCAACGCTGAGCACTTACATCGAGGATTCCATCTAAATCTCTGAGTGATGTGACGGATAAAACCCCTGATGAATCCATTTACTCTATTGAGGCAGCAGAGTTACTCTGGAGTCAGTCTGGCCTCTGTTCAGTGGTGTCCTTTTCAGAAGTGCACAAAACTGTGGCCGATGGCACTTTTAACCCCTTCCTGACATCAGACGTACTATCCCGTCGAGGTGGGGTGGGCCCGTATGACCGCCGACGGGATAGTACGTCATCACCGATCAGCGGTGCTCACGGGGGGAGCGCGGCCGATCGCGGCCGGGTGTCAGCTGCATATCGCAGCTGACATCCGGCACTATGTGCCAGGAGCGGTCATGGACCGCCCCCGGCACATTAACCCCCGGCACACCGCGATCAAACATGATCGCAGTGTACCGGCGGTATAGGGAAGCATCGCGCAGGGAGGGGGCTCCCTGCGGGCTTCCCTGAGACCCCCGGAGCAACGCGATGTGATCGCGTTGCTGCGAGGGTCTCCTACCTCCTTCCTGGCTGCAGGTCCCAGATCCAAGATGGCCGCGGCATCCGGGTCCTGCAGGGAAGGAGGTGGCTTACCGAGTGTCTGCTCAGAGCAGACACTTGGTAAGCCTGCAGCCCTGCACAGCAGATCGTCGATCTGGCAGAGTGCTGTGCACACTGCCAGATCAATGATCTGTGATGTCCCCCCCTGGGACAAAGTAAAAAAGTAAAAAAAAAATTTTTCCACATGTGTAAAAAAAAAAAAAAAAAAAAAAAATTCCTAAATAAATAATAATAAAAAAATATATATTATTCCCATAAATACATTTCTTTATCTAAATAAAAAAAACAAAACAATAAAAGTACACATATTTAGTATCACCGCGTCCGTAACGACCCAACCTATAAAACTGCCCCACTAGTTAACCCCTTCAGTAAACACCGTAAGAAAAAAAAAAAAAAAGAGGCAAAAAACAACGCTTTATTACCATACCGCCGAACAAACGTGGAATAACACACGATCAAAAAGACTGATATAAATATCCATGGTACCGCTGAAAACTTCATCTTGTCCCGCAAAAAACAAGCCGCCATACAGCATCATCAGCAAAAAAATAAAAAAGTTATAGTCCTGAGAATAAAGCGATACCAAAATAATTATTTTTTCTATATTTTAGTTTTTATCGTATAAAAGCGCCAAAACATAAAAAAATGATATAAATGAGATATCGCTGTAATCGTACTGACCCGACGAATAAAACTGCTTTATCAATTTTACCAAACGCGGAACGGTATAAACGCCTCTCCCAAAAGAAATTCATGAATAGCAGGTTTTTGGTCATTCTGCCTCACAAAAATCGGAATAAAAAGCGATCAAAAACGGTCACGTGTCCGAAAATGTTACCAATAAAAACGTCAACTCGTCCCGCAAAAAACAAGACCTCACATGACTCTGGAGCAAAATGTGGAAAAATTATAGGTCTCAAAATGTGGAGACGCAAAAACTTTTTTGCTATAAAAAGCGTCGCTGGTTTCACACTTGCGTTTTTGTCTGCAGCGTTTTTTGCACAAAAAAACGCATGCGTTTTTTCCCTATATTTAACATTGAAAACGCATGCGGTTTTTTTGTACGCGTTTGGTCGCGTTTTCAAACGCATGCGGTTTTTTTCTGCATGCGTTCATTTTCAGAAATACAACCTGCAGTATTTTCTTGCGTTTTTAAGCACATGCGTTTGTTTGCGTTAAAAACGCATGCATTTTTATCGAAAAAAAACAGAAAACACACTGAAAAGCCACCCACCACCATCAAGGTGATAAAGGGATCCAAACCCTAACCCTAACTCTACCCCTAACCTCACCCCTAACCGTTTAATGAACATTTTCTGACAGTCATAGTGCCACGTATTTCAGTGCCACGTATTTCAGTGCCACGTATTTCAGTGCCACGTATTTCAGTGCCATGTATTTCAGTGCCACGTATCACGTATTTCAGTGCCACGTGTTTCAGTGCCACGTATTTCAGTGGCACATATCACGTATTTCAGTGCCACATATTTTAGTACCACGTATTTCAGTTGCACGTATTTCAGTGCCACGTATTTCAGTGCCACGTATTTCAGTGCCACATATTTCAGTGCCACGTATTTCAGTGCCACGTATCACGTATTTCAGTGCCACGTGTTTCAGTGCCACGTATTTCAGTGCCATGTATTTCAGTGCCACGTATTTCAGTGCCACGTATTTCAGTGCCACGTATCACATATTTCAGTGCCACGTATTTAAGTGCCACGTATTTAAGTGCCACGTATTTCAGTGCCACGTATCACGTATTTCAGTGCCACGTGTTTCAGTGCCACGTATTTAAGTGCCACGTATCACATATTTCAGTGCCACGTATTTAAGTGCCACGTATTTAAGTGCCACGTATTTAAGTGCCACGTATTTCAGTGCCACGTATTTCAGTGCCACGTATCACATATTTCAGTGCCACGTATTTAAGTGCCACGTATTTAAGTGCCACGTATTTCAGTGCCACGTATTTCAGTGCCACGTATTTCAGTGCCACGTATCACATATTTCAGTGCCACGTATTTAAGTGCCACGTATTTAAGTGCCACGTATTTCAGTGCCACGTATTTCAGTGCCACGTATTTCAGTGCCACGTATCACGTATTTCAGTGCCACGTGTTTCAGTGCCACGTATCACGTATTTCAGTGCCACGTATTTCAGTGCCACGTATTTCAGTGCCACGTATTTCAGTGCCACGTATTTCAGTGCCACGTATTTCAGTGCCACGTATTTCAGTCACGTTTAGGGTTAGGGTTAGGGGTAGGGTTAGGGTTAGGGCTAGGGTTGGAGGTAAAGTTAGGGTTGGGGCTAAAGTTAGGGTTGGGGCTAAAGTTAGGGTTAGGGTTTGGATTACATTTACATTTGGATTAGGGTTGGGATTAGAATTATGGGTGTGTCAGGGCTAGGGGTGTGGTTAGGGTTACCGTTGGGATTAGGGTTAGGGGTGTGTTTGGGTTAGGGTTTCAGGTAGAATTGGGGAGTTTCCACTGTCCAGGCACATCAGGGGCTCTCCAAGCGCGACATGGGGTCCAATCTCAATTCCAGCCAATTCTGCGTTGAAAAAGTAAAACAGTGCTCCTTCCCTTCCGAGCTCTCCCGTGCGCCCAAAAAGGGGTTTACCCCAACATATGTGTTATCAGCGTACTCGGGACAAATTGAACAACAACTTCTGGGGTCCAAGTTCTCTTGTTATCCTTAGGAAAATAAAAATTTGGGGGGCTAAAAATCATTTTTGTGGGAAAAAAAAGATGTTTTATTTTCACGGCTCTGCGTTATAAACTGTAGTGAAACACTTGGGGGTTCAAAGTTCTCACAACACAACTAGATAAGTTCCTTGGGAGGTCTAGTTTCCAATATGGGGTCACTTGTGGGGGGTTTGTACTGTTTGGGTACATCAGGGGCTCTGCAAATGCAACGTGACGCCTGCAGACCAATCCATTTAAGTCTGCATTCCAAATGGCGCTCCTTCCCTTCCGAGCTCTGTCATGCGCCCAAACAGTGGTTCCCCCCCACATATGGGGTATCAGCGTACTCAGGACAAATTGGAAAACAAATTTTGGGGTCCAATTTATTCTGTTACCCTTGAAAAAATACAAAGCTGGGTGCTACAAAATCATTTTTGAGAAAAAAAATAAAAATTATTTTCACGGCTCTGCGTTATAATCTGTAGTGAAACACTTGGGGGTTCAAAGCTCTCAAAACACATCTAGATAAGTTCCTTAGGGGGTCTACTTTCCAAAATGGTGTCACTTGTAGGGAGTTTCAATGTTTAGGCACATCAGGGGCTCTCCAAACGCAACATGGCGTCCCATCTCAATTCCAGTCAATTTTGCATTGAAAAGTCAAATGGCGCTCCTTCCCTTCCAAGCTCTGCCATGCGCCCAAACAATGGTTTACACCCACATATGGGGTATCATCGTACTCAGGACAAATTGCACAACATTTTTTGGGGTCCAATTTCTTCTCTTACCCTTGGGAAAATAAAAAATTGGGGGCGAAAAGATCATTTTTGTGAAAAAATATGATTTTTTATTTTTACGGCTCTGCATTATAAACTTCTGTGAAGCACTTGGTGGGTCAAAGTGCTCACCACACATCTAGATAAGTTCCTTAGGGGGTCTACTTTCCAAAATGGTGTCACTTGTAGGGAGTTTCAATGTTTAGGCACATCAGGGGCTCTCCAAACGCAACATGGCGTCCCATCTCAATTCCAGTCAATTTTGCATTGAAAAGTCAAATGGCGCTCCTTCCCTTCCAAGCTCTGCCATGCGCCCAAACAATGGTTTACACCCACATATGGGGTATCATCGTACTCAGGACAAATTGCACAACATTTTTTGGGGTCCAATTTCTTCTCTTACCCTTGGGAAAATAAAAAATTGGGGGCGAAAATATCATTTTTGTGAAAAAATATGATTTTTTATTTTTACGGCTCTGCATTATAAACTTCTGTGAAGCACTTGGTGGGTCAAAGTGCTCACCACACATCAAGATAAGTTCCTTAGGGGGTCTACTTTCCAAAATGGTGTCACTTGTAGGGGGTTTCAGTGTTTAGGCACATCAGGGGCTCTCCAAACGCAACATGGCGTCCCATCTCAATTCCAGTCAATTTTGCATTGAAAAGTCAAATGGCGCTCCTTTCCTTCCGAGCTCTGCCATACGCCCAAACAGTGGTTTACCCCCACATATGGGGTATCAGCATACTCAGGACAAATTGTACAACAACTTTGGGGGTCCATTTTCTCCTGTTACCCTTGGTAAAATAAAACAAATTGGAGCTGAAATAAATTTTGTGTGAAAAAAAGTTAAATGTTCATTTTTATTTAAACATTCCAAAAATTCATGTGAAACACCTGAAGGGTTAATAAACTTCTTGAATGTGGTTTTGAGCACCTTGAGGGGTGCAGTGTTGTGAATTTGGATTCTGGGCTCCCCCGGTGGCTACTGGTGGAATTGAACTGGTGTCTTCATCTTCTCTGTTCACCTGTTCCCATCAAGATGTGGGAGTCGCTATATAGCCTTGTTGCTCTGTTAGTTGCTTGCCGGTCAACAATGTTATCAGAAGCCTCTCTGTGCTTGTTCCTGCTCCTAGACAACTACTAGATAAGTTGGACTCTTGTCCATGTTTGTTTTTGCAATTTTGTTCCAGTTCACAGCTGTAGTTTCGTTACTGTGTCTGGAAAGCTCTTGTGAACAGGAATTGCCACTCTGGTGTTATGAGTTAATGCCAGAGTTTTAAAGTAATTTCTGGATGGTGTTTTGATAGGGTTTTTAGCTGACCATGAAAGTGTCCTTTCTGTCTTCTGCTATGTAGTAAGTGGACCTCAAATTTGCTAAACCTATTTTCATACTACGTTTGTTATTTCATCTTGATTCACCGCCAATACATGTGGGGGGCCTCTGTCTCCTTTCGGGGTATTTCTCTAGAGGTGAGCTAGGACTAATATTTTCCTCTGCTAGCTTTATTTAGTCCTCCGGCTGGTGCTGGGCATCTAGAATCAACGTAGGCATGCTACCCGGCCACTGCTAGTTGTGCGTTAGGTTTAGTTCATGGTCAGCTCAGTTTCCATCTTCCAAGAGCTAGTTCCTATATATGCTGATGCTATGATCTCTTGCCATTGAGATCATGACAGTTTGACCGGCCCACTAAAGGGTTAAAATCCTTGGCTGAGAAAGGAGAGAAATAAGTAGTCTGCTGAAATTTTTTTTTTTTTTTTTTTTTTTTTTTTCTCTCTCTTTGAATGGCTCTGTGTTCACCTGTTTGCAATGGATCTTCAGAGTGTAACTGCAGGTTTGAATAATCTCGCCACGAAGGTACAAAATTTGCAAGATTTTGTTTGTCATGCACCTGTATCTGAGCCGAGAATTCCTTTGCCGGAATTTTTCTCGGGGAATAGATCTGGGTTTCAGAATTTTCGAAATAATTGCAAATTATTTTTGTCCCTGAAATCTCGCTCTGCCGGAGATCCTGCACAGCAGGTCAGGATTGTGATTTCCTTGCTCCGGGGCGACCCTCAAGACTGGGCTTTTTCATTGACACCAGGGGATCCTGCGTTGCTCAATGTGGATGCGTTTTTTCTGGCCTTGGGGTTGCTTTATGACGAACCTCATTTGGAGCTTCAGGCAGAAAAAACTTTGATGTCCCTATCTCAGGGGCAAGATGAAGCGGAAATTTACTGCCAAAGATTCCGTAAATGGTCTGTGCTTACTCAGTGGAATGAGTGCGCCCTGGCGGCGACTTTCAGAGAGGGTCTCTCTGATGCCATTAAGGATGTTATGGTGGGGTTCCCTGTGCCTGCGGGTCTGAATGAGTCCATGACAATGGCTATTCAGATCGATAGGCGTTTGCGGGAGTGCAAACCAGTGCACCATCTGGCGGTGTCCACTGAGAAATCGCCAGAGAGTATGCAGTGTGATAGAATTCTGTCCCGAAGCGAGCGGCAGAATTTTAGACGGAAAAATGGGTTGTGTTTCTATTGTGGTGATTCTACTCATGTTATATCAGCATGCTCTAAGCGCACTAAAAAGCTTGGTAAATCTGTTTCCATTTGCACCTTACCGTCTAAGTTTATTCTATCTGTGACCCTGATTTGCTCTTTGTCATCTATTACCACGGACGCCTATGTCGACTCTGGCGCCGCTTTGAGTCTTATGGATTGGTCCTTTGCCAAACGCTGTGGGTATGATTTAGAGCCTTTGGAGACTCCTATTCCTCTGAAGGGGATTGACTCCACCCCATTGGCTAATAATAAACCACAATACTGGACACAAGTAACTATGCGTATTAATCCGGATCACCAGGAGATTATTCGCTTTCTGGTGCTGTATAATCTACATGATGATTTGGTGCTAGGATTGCCTTGGCTGCAATCTCACAACCCAGTCCTCGACTGGAAAGCTATGTCTGTGTTGAGCTGGGGATGTAAGGGGGCTCATGGGGATGTACCTGTGGTTTCCATTTCATCATCTATTCCCTCTGAAATTCCTGAGTTCCTGTCTGACTATCGTGACGTCTTTGAAGAATCCAAGCTTGGTTCGTTACCTCCGCACCGAGAGTGCGATTGTGCCATAGATTTAATCCCGGGTAGTAAATACCCAAAGGGTCGTTTATTTAATCTGTCTGTGCCTGAACATGCTGCTATGCGTGAATATATAAAGGAGTCCTTGGAAAAGGGACATATTCGTCCATCGTCATCTCCCTTAGGAGCCGGTTTTTTCTTTGTGTCAAAAAAAGACGGCTCTTTGAGACCATGTATCGATTATCGGCTTTTGAATAAAATCACTGTAAAATATCAATACCCATTGCCGTTGCTGACTGATTTGTTTGCTCGCATAAAGGGGGCCAAGTGGTTCTCTAAGATTGACCTTCGTGGGGCGTATAATTTGGTGCGAATCAGGCAGGGGGATGAGTGGAAAACCGCATTTAATACGCCCGAGGGCCACTTTGAGTATTTAGTGATGCCTTTTGGTCTTTCAAATGCTCCGTCAGTTTTCCAGTCCTTTATGCATGATATTTTTCGCGATTATTTGGATAAATTTATGATTGTGTATCTGGATGATATTCTGATTTTTTCTGATGACTGGGACTCTCATGTCCAGAAAGTCAGGAGGGTTTTTCAGGTTTTGCGGTCTAATTCTTTGTGTGTGAAGGGTTCTAAGTGTGTTTTTGGGGTACAGAGGATTTCCTTTTTGGGATATATTTTTTCCCCCTCTTCCATTGAAATGGATCCTGTCAAGGTTCAAGCTATTTGTGATTGGACGCAGCCCTCTTCTCTTAAGAGTCTTCAGAAATTTTTGGGCTTTGCTAACTTTTATCGTCGATTTATTGCTGGTTTTTCGGATATTGCTAAGCCATTGACCGATTTGACTAAGAAGGGTGCTGATGTTGCTGATTGGTCCCCTGATGCTGTGGAGGCCTTTCGGGAGCTTAAGCGCCGTTTTTCCTCTGCCCCTGTGTTGCGTCAGCCTGATGTTGCTCTACCTTTTCAGGTTGAGGTCGACGCTTCTGAGATCGGAGCTGGGGCAGTGTTGTCGCAGAAAAGTTCTGACTGCTCCGTGATTAGGCCTTGTGCCTTCTTTTCCCGTAAATTTTCGCCCGCTGAGCGGAATTATGATGTTGGGAATCGGGAGCTTTTGGCCATGAAGTGGGCTTTTGAGGAGTGGCGCCATTGGCTTGAGGGGGCCAGACATCAGGTGGTGGTATTGACTGACCACAAAAATTTGATTTATCTTGAGACCGCCAGGCGCCTGAATCCTAGACAGGCGCGCTGGTCATTATTTTTCTCTCGGTTTAATTTTGTGGTGTCATACCTACCGGGTTCTAAGAATGTTAAGGCGGATGCCCTTTCTAGGAGTTTTGAGCCTGACTCGCCTGGTAACTCTGAGCCCACAGGTATCCTTAAGGATGGAGTGGTATTGTCAGTCTTTTCTCCAGACCTGCGGCGGGCCTTGCAGGAGTTTCAGGCGGATAGACCTGATCGTTGCCCACCTGATAAACTGTTTGTTCCTGATGATTGGACCAGTAGAGTCATCTCTGAGGTTCATTCTTCTGCGTTGGCAGGTCATCCTGGCATTTTTGGTACCAGGGATTTGGTGGCAAGGTCCTTCTGGTGGCCTTCCCTGTCACGAGATGTGCGAGGCTTTGTGCAGTCTTGTGACGTTTGTGCTCGGGCCAAGCCTTGTTGTTCTCGGGCTAGTGGATTGTTGTTGCCCTTGCCTATTCCTAAGAGGCCTTGGACGCACATCTCGATGGATTTTATTTCAGATCTGCCTGTTTCTCAGAAGATGTCTGTCATCTGGGTGGTGTGTGACCGTTTCTCTAAGATGGTCCATTTGGTTCCTCTGCCCAAGTTGCCTTCTTCTTCCGAGTTGGTTCCTCTGTTTTTTCAAAATGTTGTTCGTTTGCATGGTATTCCTGAGAATATCGTTTCTGACAGAGGCACCCAATTCGTGTCTAGATTTTGGCGGGCATTCTGTGCTAGGATGGGCATAGATTTATCTTTTTCGTCCGCTTTCCATCCTCAGACGAATGGCCAGACCGAGCGGATTAATCAGACCCTGGAGACATATCTGAGGTGTTTTGTGTCTGCTGACCAGGATGATTGGGTTGCTTTTTTGCCATTGGCGGAGTTTGCTCTCAATAATCGGGCCAGCTCTGCCACTTTGGTGTCCCCGTTTTTCTGTAATTCGGGGTTTCATCCTCGATTTTCCTCTGGTCAGGTGGAATCTTCGGATTGTCCTGGAGTGGATGCTGTGGTGGAGAGATTGCATCAGATCTGGGGGCAGGTGGTGGACAATTTGAGGTTGTCCCAGGAGAAGACTCAGCTTTTTGCCAACCGCCACCGTCGTGTTGGTCCTCGGCTTTGTGTTGGGGATTTGGTGTGGTTGTCTTCTCGTTTTGTCCCTATGAGGGTCTCTTCTCCTAAGTTTAAGCCTCGGTTCATCGGCCCATATAAGATATTGGAGATTCTTAACCCTGTTTCCTTCCGTTTGGACCTCCCTGCATCCTTTTCTATTCATAACGTTTTTCATCGGTCATTATTGCGCAGGTATGAGGTACCGGTTGTGCCTTCCGTTGAGCCTCCTGCTCCGGTGTTGGTTGAGGGTGAGTTGGAGTACGTTGTGGAGAAAATCTTAGACTCTCGTGTTTCCAGACGGAGACTCCAGTATCTGGTCAAGTGGAAGGGATACGGCCAGGAGGATAATTCTTGGGTGAATGCATCTGATGTTCATGCCTCTGATCTGGTTCGTACCTTTCATAGGGCCCATCCTGATCGCCCTGGTGGTTCTGGTGAGGGTTCGGTGCCCCCTCCTTGAGGGGGGGGTACTGTTGTGAATTTGGATTCTGGGCTCCCCCGGTGGCTACTGGTGGAATTGAACTGGTGTCTTCATCTTCTCTGTTCACCTGTTCCCATCAAGATGTGGGAGTCGCTATATAGCCTTGTTGCTCTGTTAGTTGCTTGCCGGTCAACAATGTTATCAGAAGCCTCTCTGTGCTTGTTCCTGCTCCTAGACAACTACTAGATAAGTTGGACTCTTGTCCATGTTTGTTTTTGCAATTTTGTTCCAGTTCACAGCTGTAGTTTCGTTACTGTGTCTGGAAAGCTCTTGTGAACAGGAATTGCCACTCTGGTGTTATGAGTTAATGCCAGAGTTTTAAAGTAATTTCTGGATGGTGTTTTGATAGGGTTTTTAGCTGACCATGAAAGTGTCCTTTCTGTCTTCTGCTATGTAGTAAGTGGACCTCAAATTTGCTAAACCTATTTTCATACTACGTTTGTTATTTCATCTTGATTCACCGCCAATACATGTGGGGGGCCTCTGTCTCCTTTCGGGGTATTTCTCTAGAGGTGAGCTAGGACTAATATTTTCCTCTGCTAGCTTTATTTAGTCCTCCGGCTGGTGCTGGGCATCTAGAATCAACGTAGGCATGCTACCCGGCCACTGCTAGTTGTGCGTTAGGTTTAGTTCATGGTCAGCTCAGTTTCCATCTTCCAAGAGCTAGTTCCTATATATGCTGATGCTATGATCTCTTGCCATTGAGATCATGACAGTGCAGTTTTTAGAATGGTGTCACACTTGAGTATTTTCTATCATATAGACCCCTCAAAATGACTTCAAATGAGATGTGGTCCCTAAAAAAAAATGGTGCTGTAAAAATGAGAAATTGCTGGTCAACTTTTAACCCTTATAACTCCGTCACAAAAAAAAATTTTGGTTCCAAAAATTGTACTGATGTAAAGTAGACATGTGGGAAATGTTACTTATTAAGTTTTTTGCGTGACATATGTCTGTGATTTAAGGGCATAAAAATTCAAAGTTGGAAAATTGCAAAATTTTCAAAATTTTTGCCAAATTTCCATTTTTTTCACAAATAAACGCAAGTTATATCGAATAAATTTTACCACTAACATGAAGTACAATATGTCACGAGAAAACAGTGTCAGAATCGCCAAGATCCGTCAAAGCGTTCCAGAGTTATAGCCTCATAAAGGGACAGTGGTCAGAATTGTAAAAATTGGCCCGGTCATTAACGTGCAAACCACCCTTGGGGGTGAAGGGGTTAAGCAATCCTAAAAAGACGGACACCACCAGATCACAAGCCGTACGGCATTCATAGTGCCTCCATCTGCCTCATTATAGGGAATCTTCCGCTGTGGGTTCTGTCTGAATTACATATTTCAGAGATTTACATGGAAATCCTGGTGTAAGCGCTCAGCATAGAGTGCAGGATAAATGTGCATTGAGCCTTACTGCAATCTTAGGGAGGCAGAATGAAAAAATCAACAGCATGTGAAGAATTGGTTTTATTTATTTTTTACGCTGTTGCTTGTGCAATATAAGTGATTGGGCGACTTTATTCTTCGGTTCAGCGGGATTACAGAGATACCAGATTTATATCTTTTTTATATTTGGCTGCTGTCATACACTAAAAGATGCTTTTTATTGTGAAAACTAGTTTTTGCATCTCTATATTTTGAGAGCTATAATTTTTCCATTTCAGCCAACAGAGTCGTGTGAGGGCTTGTTTTTTGTGGGACGAGCTGACGTTTCCATTGGTATCATTTTTTGGCACATGACATTTTTTGATTGCTTTCTATTCTGATTTTTGGGAGACAAAATGAACAAAAGCCAGCAATTCAGGAATTGCTTTTTTTTTTTTTTAAATATCGTTCTGGGTGTAGTAAATTGATAAGACATCTTTATTCTTCGGGTCAGTATGATTACAGTGATGTCTCATTTATTTTTTTGTTTTGACGCTTTTACACAATACAAACTATTTCATAGAAAAAAATAATTATTTTTGCTTTGCTTTCTTCTGAGAGCTGTAACTTTTTTATTTTTCTTCTGATGGAGCTGTATGGCAGCTTGTTTTTTGTGAGACAAGATAATGTTTTCAGCTGTACCATTTTTATTTACATCCATCTTTATGATTGCGTTTTATTGGACTTTTTGTTCAGCGGTATGATGATAAAGTACTGCTTTTTGCATTGTTTTTTATTTTTTTACGGTGTTGACTGAAAGGATTGACTAGTGGGACAGTTTTATAGAGCGGGTCGTTAAGGACTCAACGATACAAAATATGTGTACTTTTATTGTTTTTTGTATTTATATAAATAAATGTATTTATTGGAAAAATATTTTTTTAATTGTATATGAATTCATAACTAGAACCATCATCAGCATAGCAATAGAACACTACAACCACCATTAGTATATGAATAAATTATCAGAACCATCACGAGTACATGAATACAACACCAATCTTGATACTGTGATCAATTGCCGTGTTAGGTCAACTCCCATCAGATAAATTTGTATAGAATGAACCCAAAACTACAGGTATGTCCTATATCATGGTAAGGAGATGCTCAAAGTTGTTGTTAAAAAACCTTCATCTGGCTAAGAACCATACTGTGCCCACTTTTCAAACAGCCTCCCATAATTCTGTTCCTACCTCCACATTTACTCCCTCATACTGCCCCTTTCCATACTGTACCTCCTGTCATACCTCCTCTGTGCATACTGTCCCACTATACTCTGCAATCACACTAACACATGCACTCCTCAGCATTACAATACAAGTTTCATGTTTTTGGTACAGAGTGCTTAACTTCCCCACATCTTCATTACCTATGCAGCACAGGAGTGACATCATCAGCATCATCTGGTGACCTCATCACACTGCTGCCTGTCACCTCTGCCTCATGGGAATCAGCCACATCATACTCCCAGACGGCGGCCCATTAGAATCATCTTCCATAGCTGAAGTGGCCAAGTTTGGATAATGTGCTCCAAATATCAGTCAAGCGAGATTGAGTGAGATTTGTGTCCTAAGTGTCCCGAACTTCTTGACTGCAACCAATTAAGTTTCAAACGTCCTTTTTTAATCAAAGTGAACTTCTGTTTGTACTACTATGGACACCTGGAGAAATAGAAAGTACGTGAGCAAAATGGTCAGATGAGGGTGTTGGTTTGGGTGGCAAAAAATATCTGACCGTGCTTCCTTTAAAATATGACACTTTAAAATGCTGTTAGTTTACCCACAGTTCTACATAAAGCTACAGATAGCAATGTGATCAGTTATTAAGATACGTACCAAAAACTGATAAGATCAAGAACTTATTGAACCTTTTCATATAAATTGTACAAAATAGTATAGGAAATGTATATATTTAATTTATTTTTCAATACTCACTAACCAGCTAGAAATGAGTTAACTTTCCAATTTTAATATTACTGAATCATCAAAGCTTTCTAGTGCATGCTGGGATGCACATCCACCAGAGAGTGGAGAATGTATCTGATATCTGTGTCAGTAGGATGTCATGTTCTAATGATGTTCTCTATACTGATGCTCTCTGTAGGCAAGCTTCCCTCCTGCAAATTAACATTTGGATAAGGAAATCCTATTACTCAGTTCTGCTGTCAAACTTTTTTATATAATTTTCAAGAAGGGTGCATCAAATTACCCACACCTCATTGACAACCCTAGCATATGAACTCCGCACAGTGTTACTTTGGTGACAAACTTACATTTATCAATTTGCATTATACTGATATTTGCATTTACATATTGTATTGGTGTAGAGCTGCAGAAAGAATGTAAAGTTGGTAAAACTCTGAAAAAACAAAGCATTCATCAAAGCATATAGGGAAAAATTACCAAAATGCTAAAACTGAGCCATGCTGAGACACTGAAAAAATTGCTAACGTTTTTAAAAACTTTTAGCCCTGTGCTGCGATAAGTAAACTCACTATAAAAAAATACTGTAACTAGAGTGAATATCACAAAATATGAAGAATACTTTTCCCCTAGTAGACAAAGAAAATGTAGTCTACCTTACGTTATTTGTCACCTTTAGCTTAATAGGTGCATAATACAAGATATCTGCAATGATTGGTATTTGGTATAATGCCCAATGTTGAGGTGTGTTATGGTGAAGTTACTCGTGTGCACCATACCTGACACTTAGTCACCCACCTGACACTCCTGCCCCCGTCCCTGTTGGGTTGAATTCACAAAAACAGTTTTATCAGTGTTTTGGATCCTATTTTCATTTGTTTCTGGTCATAGGTGTCCTTTTTGACTATCTGTTAGTGATGAGCAAGCGTGCTCTGATAACGTCTTATCCGAGCATGCTCAGGTGTTATCTTATCATCTGGACGTGCTCATATATTATGTTCGAGTCCCCCAGCTGCATGATTTGTGGCTGTTAGACAGACAAAAAACATGTGGAGATTGCTTATTTGTTAGGAAATCCCCACATATATTGTGTCTGTTTAACAGCCGCAAATCATGCAGCCGCAGGGACTCGAACATAACATACGAGCACGCCAAGAAGCTTGGATAACACCTGAGCATGCTCGGATCATGCTTATCAGAGCATGTTCGCTCATCTCTACTGTTATGCGCTTCAACTGTTTTATGCGATAAAAAGATATTAAGTTTTCTCAAGCTTCTTCTAGCAAGCAGTACACGAAAAATGGCCAGTCTCATGGATGCAACTGAGATTGATAGATTTTTAGCATTAGATATTCTTTAATGAGGCAAGTATCTTCCTGTTCGACTCACCAGGTGAGGTGGATCCTCTAACCCCAAGGTGTGGATAGGCACACATACCATGGCTGTCAGCGCAGTAGATAGAAGGGGCACATAGAACACCTTAAACTCCCATTTACCTCCTCACATCAGTGGCACAAGTGCCAGGCACATACCCACTCTTTTCTTGACCCTCTTAAATCTGTCGTGAAATACCTATGCTTTATTGATGCAAGATGCATTTTACAAAGTCTCACAATTTATATTCTGTACATGCTAGGTGAGCATTTAAATTGCAACATAACAATATTATATCCTACATAACATGGGATATACTTCTGCACACAGCCACCTTAAGCATACGCTATGCAGTTTAGCACATAGTCACCTTATGCATATGAAGGATTTAAAAATTAGATTAACATGTCACCTTGAAACAGAAAGAGTAGATAGTATCCCTGCACACTTTGCACTTTACATAGATTTATGATTTTCTCACATGCAGAAAATAGATCTTATGAACTACAAGAATTGCCATGTCATTCCTTATAATTACAATTAGGAGGACTTGTTTTCCTAAAGCTGCTTTTAGTGACCACCAGATCACAGAGACTGTATTAAAGCGAACCTGTCACCTGTTTTGGCCGATATTAGCTGCGGCCACCGCCTTTCAGGGCTTATCTACAGCATTCTATAATGCTATATATAAGCCACCGATCTGACCTGCAAGAGAAGAAAAATAAGTTTTATTATACTCACCGGGGAGGCGGTTCTGTCCGACAGGTGTTGCAGGTCCGGGTCTGGCGCCTCCCTTCTTCTAGCGACACCGCCCTCCTGCTTCTTTATCGCTCCCAGGTATCGTGCTCCTGCACAGGCATATTTCTCTGCCCTGTTCAGGGCAGAGCAAAATACTGCAGTGCGCAGGCACGGGAAAGGTCAGAGAGGCCCAGGGACTGCACACTGCAGGAATTTGCTCTGACCTTAACAGGGCAGAGAAGTACGCATGTGCAGGAGTGCGATGCCAAGGAGTGATGACGCAGGAGGGTGGCGTTGCAAGAAGATGGGAGGCGCTAGACCCAGACCTGCGACACCCATCGGATCGGACCGCCCCCGGGTGAGTATAATAAAACTTATTTTTTTCTCTTGCAGGTCAGATCAGGGGCTTATCTACAGCATTATAGAATGCTGTAGATAAGCAGGGAAAGGCAGAGGCCGCATCTTATAGCAGCCAAAACAGGGGACAGGTTCTCTTTAACAATAGTATTATGTATGTGTATTACAATGTGTAAAACGATTTTGTACCCCTTAAAAATAATTTATATTTGTGATCACAATAATATCAACATTTGACCAATAACTTGTTATATGTACATTGAAGTAAGTGTTCCTCCACTTTCAGTACCTTTTTTTAAATTTTAATTGTTTGTTTTTTTAATTTCCTAATAAAGGATTGAATTTATATGCTTTTACTTGTAACACTTCTTCGGTGTTATTGGGCAATACCCCAGCCCAGTCTAAGGTGATATTGCATTAATTAAGCAGTGATGACCACATTTATGGTCTCAATATAATTAAAATGACTTTTTTTAATTAAAGTATAAGGTAGTGTCTGTTCAGCAGTGTCAAAAAAGACTAACAGTGTGTTCAGAGGATCAAAAGATATATTAGTGTCCAAAGAGATTCTTATCTGTGTCAACCACTCAAGAATATCAGAAAATATCTATCAAAAGCACAGGGATTGTTGATGTTAGCCCTAGTGATGAGCTAATATACTTGTTGCTTGGGTTTTCATGAGCACGCTCGGTTGATCTCCAAGTATTTGTTAGTGTTCGGAGATTAAGTTTTCATCATCTCAGCTGAATGATTTACAGCTACTAGCCAGCCTGAGTACATGTGGGGGTTGCCTGGTTGCTAGGAAATCCCCACATGTAATCAAGCTGGCTAATAGCTTAAAATCATTCAGCTGCTGCAATGAAAACTTAATCTTCGAACACTAACAAATACTCGGAGATCACACGAGCGTGCTCAGGAAAACCCGAGCAACGAGTATATTCGCTCATCATTAGTTAACACTAAAAATCTGTGTCATAAGAACAAAGAATAACAGTGTTTATGGCTCCTCAGGAGTAATATACTTTAAACAACAATACTCACACACCAAGAGCATATAATGAAACAATCTGTGAGAAGATATTCGAATGAGTCCTTGTATGCAGGTATTTGGGGCTAAAAATCATTGAAAATTGTGCTCATTTGGTCCTCTATGGTCTCTGTTTTGCTCTATTTATTGCTGGCTGCAAAATGAGTTAGCAGAAAATCTGCCAGTGATTTCATTTAAATTTTACATTTAAATGTTTAATTTTAATAAAACCCAATTGAAAAAAAAATACATACTTATTGCCCCAAATACTTGCATTTAAGTAAAACATAATATTGTTTCCAAGAATGGAGAACTCAACGATTGTCCTAAATTCTCCCTTTGTAAAGGTAATTAAGTATTTTCTGAAAATATATGGGTGAAACTTTTATTCATTTCCATTTGAAGAAAATTAGTTGTAAAGGTAATTTTGGAATTGATGATTACCTGTATACGTGAACATGAAGAAATGCTGACTTATAGAATCCTGTTCACTGCTGCACTTTTGTGAATGATGGATGAGTCATTGGCGTTTTTGCTGTTCAATCAAACATAACTGTATGGTATGATGGAAATAAAATGAT
Source organism: Ranitomeya variabilis (assembly GCF_051348905.1). Classification (NCBI taxonomy): domain Eukaryota; kingdom Metazoa; phylum Chordata; class Amphibia; order Anura; family Dendrobatidae; genus Ranitomeya; species Ranitomeya variabilis. Next base: position 527,799,399 of record NC_135237.1, on the reverse strand, counting down.
ATTATCAAAATTAATCCGAAAGGGATTGTGTGGGTGATCTTGACAAGACTGTATAAAAAGATGTCGTCAAGTGAAAAAAAATTCTATGGAAGTCCCGTACTTCTAGTTTTTATTTGCCTTAGTTCATGACCTTAATAAATCTATAAAGTAGCGATAGTTTGCTATTTAGATCTTTACCTATTGCTGTAGAATAGAAGACTTCATAGTGCTTGTGATGAAGTGTCACTCTGGAGAGCAATATGATTCAGCCTCAAACTGGCAAAGGCTGCCTGAGCACTGTACCATTCCCATGACCTTGTCTAGCAGTATTCTCTCACCATAACTAATGTCACAAAGAAACTAGACTTAAAGGTCATTGCAGTTGAAAACTATTGCAGTCAAATCATGTTTCTTAGACAAGTATGATGAGAAAAGGACAAGTTTGGGACACCTGCTGCTACTGCTCTGACATCTACCATTACTGGAGAGCTAGACGAAATCTAATGACATATTGTACAATATGCTGCCAGTTGTGCTGTTTATATTTGTCCACAAAACTTATAGTCCACAGAGTTTCAGAATTTATCCTTTTTCATTCTTGTATGCAATAGTTGAATTTTCACTGCTGGATTCTATTTTTACTAAAATGCATTGTCGGAGATATATAAAGACTAGTAAAAATAAAAAGAGAGACAATACCAATAGAAATTCATGGGCGCGAGTGGAATCGCGATCCGCCTGCGCCCATTAACTAGTTAAATCCTGCTGTCAGCATTTGATTTATTAAGCGCTGCCGGCTGCGCGGCCGGAAATACGAGCACCGCTGACCCCCGTTACGTGATTGGGAGTCGGCGATGAGTTGCCTTCCCAACCAGAGGTCTCCTCGAGACCTCTATGTTGTTGATGGTCAATTGCTATGAACATCACCCTATGGTCGGCGCTCATAGCAAGCCTGTAATTCTGCTGCATAGAGGTGATCTGTGCATCACTTCTATGTACCAGAGGTGATCGAGTAGTGGATGCTTCTAGCCTCCCATTGAGGCTATTAAAGCATGGCAAAATTAAAAAAAAAAATGTGTTTTAAAAATATAAAAAAGTAAAAAAATAAATTAAAGTTAAAATCTCCCCTTTTTAGCCCCAATCAAAATAAAGCAATAAAAAAAATCAAACCTACACATATTTGGTATCGTCGAGTTTGGAATAGCCCGATCTATCAATAAAAAAAGGATTAACTTGATCGTTAAATGGCGTAACGAGCAAAAAAATCAAACCCCCAAAATTACGTTTTTTGTGTTCTCCGCGACCAAAAGAATGTATCTGTACAAATGTGCTGTAATTAAAAATGTCAGCTCGGCATGCAAAAAAAAAGCCTCACCCGACCCCAGGTCACGAAAAATGGAGAAGCTACGGTTATCGAAAAATTGCACAATTTTTTTTTTTTAGCAAACTTTTGAATTTTTTTTACCACTTAGATAAAAGAGAACCTAGACATGCTTGGTGTCTGTGAACTCGTAATGACCTGGAAAATCATAATGGCAGGTCAGTTTTAACATTTAGTGAACCTAGCAAAAAAAGCCAAACAAAAAACCAGTGTGGGATTGCACTTTCATCGCACTTGGAATTTTTTTCCTATTTTCTGTTACAGGACATGGTAAAACCAATGATATCGTTAAAAAACACAACTCGCCCACAAAAAATAAGCCCTCACATGGCCATATTGACAGAAAAATTGTGAAGTTATGGCTCTGGAAAGAAGGGAGCGAAAAACAAAAGCAGAAAAAAGGGTTAAGGGGTTAAATGCATAAAGCACATGAGAACATGATGCTAGGAACCTGATTATGGTTTAAGTTATTTGAATGGGCCACACAGGGATAGTTAGGTTAATGCGTTGAAGCGGTAGGCCAAACTGAACAAATGTGTTTTAGGGCACATTTAAAACTGTGGGGATTGGGGATTATGTTCTAACCTTACGTATATGTCAGGGGAGCAGTGTGCTGCTAGTTGTTTTATGTAGATTATGACATGCAAATTAGTTTTCTTGCAGACCTAAATAACTTTATTTGCTGATTTGTTGTGTGAGAGAGACAATTTGCTTACTTTTCTCTCATGAGCTCTATCTATAAAACTGGTGATTCCTACAAGTATATTTCTTCCCTTACTTTCAGCTAACAGAGACTGATACTGGAAGAGCACATAGCTTTGTCATCTGGGTACAGACTAGAGGGACACCATCCAACATTGAACTTGAGGGACCCCAACAGATGAAGAGAGATACCCAATTATGGCCCAAATTGAGTGTAGGCACTTCCATCCAACAACAAAAACCTACAAAAAAGGAAGTGGATGCCCAATCTCAAAAATATACACAAAAAAGACAGCATATACACATATAAAAGGAAACAAAATGCAGAGTTGCCATGTCATTCACAGAGATACTAAAGTACTAAAGATCTTTCATAACCATAGATTGCCACAGTAGAACATAAACAATGCTAATTATTGTAATAAATAATTCAGAAATTATTGCTGAGTATAATAAATTACCAGTCAATAATAAGGTATATATACATATCAAAATTTAATAAGCCCAATAATCCTATTTAAAAGTGCAAATGCAATAAAGACTAGGGGGGCATCTACCTGCTCCTCCTGATCCTCCAAATCATTCAGCATATAACATGGAACTTGAGGGTCCCCAACAGATTCAGGAAGGTAATGAAAATGGACAAGTTGCTGTTCTTCCTCTATGTTCTCTTGCATTCTAGTAAGCTGTTTTTTCCATGATAAATATGAATGCTTCAGTAAATAATGTCATCCTTTATCAGCTTCCATTATTGGTGCTCAAAGTAATAAACACTCGACTGCTGCATGATATCATGCGTGTCACCAAATCCAGCAGTTTGCAACTTTGAAAATTAAGCAGCTGTCAATAAGACATTCTGTGTTTACAAAGCCAAAAGAAAGAGTGGGTGAAATGAGCTCTCAAAGTCATCACCTTCCTCGAGTGGTTATATTTTTAAATGTTTCACAATTAACCCTAGAACGCATACCTGTGGCCTCGCAGGCCTGCCAGGTTACTTGTTTTCTATTTTCTGTAAAAGTGCTTTAGTTAGAATTTTGAAAATCTAGGTAATCCTCAGGTATATAGTTGTTAGTAATTTCCAGTTATTCATATATTTTTATGTTACAGACATTTCGGTATAACAACCTTTTTTTGGGACTACCCCATATTCACGCACCTGGAGCCTTTTAGGCCTATACTAGGTTTACATGTGATACACAGTCTTTTTGTCTGTATTGTTGCTGAGGAAGAACTTTTATGACTCTGCTATTGCTGGGAACAGTGTGGACTCTGCATGACAACATAAAAATAATAAAAATATTAAAAATAAGAAAAAAAAAAGAATACAAATATTACAATGGATAATTACTTTACCAATTTTGAAATGGCCAACTTTTTGCTTCAAAAGCAACTTACACTTGTTGGTAGGGTTGAGCGAAACGGGTCGATCATTTTCAAAAGTCGCCGACTTTTGGCTAAGTCGGCGTCTCATGAAACCCGATCCGACCCCTGTGCTTGTCGGCCATGCGGTACGCGACTTTCGCGCCAAAGTCGCGTTTCAATGACGCGAAAAGCGCCATTTCTCAGCCAATGAAGGTGAACGCAGAGTGTGGGCAGCGTGATGACATAGATCCTGGTCCCCACCATCTTAGAGAAGGGCATTGCAGTGATTGGCTTGCTGTCTGCGGCGTCACAGGGGCTATAAAGGGGCGTTCCCGCCGACCGCCATCTTACTGCTGCTGATCTGAGCTTAGGGACAGGTTGCTGCCGCTTCGTCAGAAGCAGGGAGAGCGTTAGGCAGGGTCCACTAACCACCAAACCGCTTGTGCTGCAGCGATTTGCACTGTCCAACACCACCTTCGGTGTGCAGGGACTGTGGAAGCTATTTTTTTTTTTTTTTCCCCTCAGCGCTGTAGCTCATTGGGCTGCCCTAGAAGGCTCCGTGATAGCTGTATTGCTGTGTGTACGGCACTGTGCAAACCAACTGCTTTTTTCAAAGCACATATCCTCTTGTTCCTTCCTTTCTGCACAGCTATCTTTTTTGTTTGTCCACACTTTTTATTTAATTTGTGCATCAGTCCACTCCTATTGCTGCCTGCCATACCTGGCTTAGATTACTGCAGGGAGATAGTAATTGTAGGACAGTCCCTGTTTTTTTTTTGTTTTTTTTGTGGGAGATTAAGATTGGCATTTCTGCTACAGTGCCATCCCTGTGTGTGCCATCTCTCACTGAGTGGGCCATAGAAAGCCTATTTATTTTTTCCGTGATTTGTGTTCTAAATTCTACCTCAACACAAAAACACTACATCAATCAGTGGGAGAAAAATATTGGCCTCAGTCAGGGCTTGTGTGTCACTGCTGTGTGTGCTATCTCTCATTCAGTGGGCTATAGCAAGCCTATTTATTTTATTTTTTTTTTTAATATTATTTGGTTTCTAAAGTCTCCCTGAAAAAAAAAAAAATACCTAAAAAAACAGTGGGAGAGTAATATTGCCCTTTCAGCTTGTGTGCCAGTCTTGACTCCTGGGTGTGCCACCTCTCTCTCTCATTCAGTGGGCCATAGAAAGGCTATTTTTTTGTGTGGTTTTTTTAATATTATTTGGTTTCTAAAGTCTCCCTGAAAAAAAAAAAAAAACATAAAAAAACAGTGGGAGAGTAATATTGCCCTTTCAGCTTGTGTGCCAGTCTTGACTCCTGGGTGTGCCACCTCTCTCCCTCTCATTCAGTGGGCCATAGAAAGCCTATTTATTTTTTTTTTAAAATATTATTGGGTTTCTAAAGTCTCCCTTAAAAAACAAAAAATACATAAAAAAACAGTGGGAGAGTAATATTGCCCTTTCAGCTTGTGTGCCAGTCTTGACTCCTGGGTGTGCCACCTCTCTCTCTCATTCAGTGGGCCATAGAAAGGCTATTTTTTTTTTGGTTTTTTTAATATTATTTGGTTTCTAAAGTCTCCCTGAAAAAAAAAAAAAAAAACATAAAAAAACAGTGGGAGAGTAATATTGCCCTTTCAGCTTGTGTGCCAGTCTTGACTCCTGGGTGTGCCACCTCTCTCCCTCTCATTCAGTGGGCCATAGAAAGCCTATTTATTTTTTTAAAAAAATATTATTGGGTTTCTAAAGTCTCCCTTAAAAAACAAAAAATACATAAAAAAACAGTGGGAGAGTAATATTGCCCTTTCAGCTTGTGTGCCAGTCTTGACTCCTGGGTGTGCCACCTCTCTCCCTCTCATTCAGTGGGCCATAGAAAGCCTATTTATTTTTTTTTTTAAATATTATTGGGTTTCTAAAGTCTCCCTTAAAAAACAAAAAATACATAAAAAAACAGTGGGAGAGTAATATTGCCCTTTCAGCTTGTGTGCCAGTCTTGACTCCTGGGTGTGCCACCTCTCTCCCTCTCATTCAGTGGGCCATAGAAAGCCTATTTATTTTTTTAAAAAAATATTATTGGGTTTCTAAAGTCTCCCTTAAAAAACAAAAAATACATAAAAAAACAGTGGGAGAGTAATATTGCCCTTTCAGCTTGTGTGCCAGTCTTGACTCCTGGGTGTGCCACCTCTCTCCCTCTCATTCAGTGGGCCATAGAAAGCCTATTTATTTTTTTTTTTTAAATATTATTGGGTTTCTAAAGTCTCCCTTAAAAAACAAAAAATACATAAAAAAACAGTGGGAGAGTAATATTGCCCTTTCAGCTTGTGTGCCAGTCTTGACTCCTGGGTGTGCCACCTCTCTCTCTCATTCAGTGGGCCATAGAAAGGCTATTTTTTTTTTTGGTTTTTTTAATATTATTTGGTTTCTAAAGTCTCCCTGAAAAAAAAAAAAAAACATAAAAAACAGTGGGAGAGTAATATTGCCCTTTCAGCTTGTGTGCCAGTCTTGACTCCTGGGTGTGCCACCTCTCTCCCTCTCATTCAGTGGGCCATAGAAAGCCTATTTATTTTTTTTTTTAAATATTATTGGGTTTCTAAAGTCTCCCTTAAAAAACAAAAAATACATAAAAAAACAGTGGGAGAGTAATATTGCCCTTTCAGCTTGTGTGCCAGTCTTGACTCCTGGGTGTGCCACCTCTCTCCCTCTCATTCAGTGGGCCATAGAAAGCCTATTTTTTTTTTTTTTAAATATTATTGGGTTTCTAAAGTCTCCCTTAAAAAACAAAAAATACATAAAAAAACAGTGGGAGAGTAATATTGCCCTTTCAGCTTGTGTGCCAGTCTTGACTCCTGGGTGTGCCACCTCTCTCCCTCTCATTCAGTGGGCCATAGAAAGCCTATTTATTTATTTTTTTAAATATTATTGGGTTTCTAAAGTCTCCCTTAAAAAACAAAAAATACATAAAAAAACAGTGGGAGAGTAATATTGCCCTTTCAGCTTGTGTGCCAGTCTTGACTCCTGGGTGTGCCACCTCTCTCCCTCTCATTCAGTGGGCCATAGAAAGCCTATTTATTTTATTTTTTAAATATTATTGGGTTTCTAAAGTCTCCCTTAAAAAACAAAAAATACATAAAAAAACAGTGGGAGAGTAATATTGCCCTTTCAGCTTGTGTGCCAGTCTTGACTCCTGGGTGTGCCACCTCTCTCCCTCTCATTCAGTGGGCCATAGAAAGCCTATTTATTTTTTAAAAAAAAATATTATTGGGTTTCTAAAGTCTCCCTTAAAAAACAAAAAATACATAAAAAAACAGTGGGAGAGTAATATTGCCCTTTCAGCTTGTGTGCCAGTCTTGACTCCTGGGTGTGCCACCTCTCTCCCTCTCATTCAGTGGGCCATAGAAAGCCTATTTATTTTTTTTTTTAAATATTATTGGGTTTCTAAAGTCTCCCTTAAAAAACAAAAAATACATAAAAAAACAGTGGGAGAGTAATATTGCCCTTTCAGCTTGTGTGCCAGTCTTGACTCCTGGGTGTGCCACCTCTCTCCCTCTCATTCAGTGGGCCATAGAAAGCCTATTTATTTTTTTAAAAAAATATTATTGGGTTTCTAAAGTCTCCCTTAAAAAACAAAAAATACATAAAAAAACAGTGGGAGAGTAATATTGCCCTTTCAGCTTGTGTGCCAGTCTTGACTCCTGGGTGTGCCACCTCTCTCCCTCTCATTCAGTGGGCCATAGAAAGCCTATTTATTTTTTTTTTTAAATATTATTGGGTTTCTAAAGTCTCCCTTAAAAAACAAAAAATACATAAAAAAACAGTGGGAGAGTAATATTGCCCTTTCAGCTTGTGTGCCAGTCTTGACTCCTGGGTGTGCCACCTCTCTCCCTCTCATTCAGTGGGCCATAGAAAGCCTATTTTTTTTTTTTTAAATATTATTGGGTTTCTAAAGTCTCCCTTAAAAAACAAAAAATACATAAAAAAACAGTGGGAGAGTAATATTGCCCTTTCAGCTTGTGTGCCAGTCTTGACTCCTGGGTGTGCCACCTCTCTCCCTCTCATTCAGTGGGCCATAGAAAGCCTATTTATTTATTTTTTAAAATATTATTGGGTTTCTAAAGTCTCCCTTAAAAAACAAAAAATACATAAAAAAACAGTGGGAGAGTAATATTGCCCTTTCAGCTTGTGTGCCAGTCTTGACTCCTGGGTGTGCCACCTCTCTCCCTCTCATTCAGTGGGCCATAGAAAGCCTATTTATTTTTTTTTTTAAATATTATTGGGTTTCTAAAGTCTCCCTTAAAAAACAAAAAATACATAAAAAAACAGTGGGAGAGTAATATTGCCCTTTCAGCTTGTGTGCCAGTCTTGACTCCTGGGTGTGCCACCTCTCTCCCTCTCATTCAGTGGGCCATAGAAAGCCTATTTATTTTTTTAAAAACATATTATTGGGTTTCTAAAGTCTCCCTTAAAAAACAAAAAATACATAAAAAAACAGTGGGAGAGTAATATTGCCCTTTCAGCTTGTGTGCCAGTCTTGACTCCTGGGTGTGCCACCTCTCTCCCTCTCATTCAGTGGGCCATAGAAAGCCTATTTATTTTTTTAAAAAAAATATTATTGGGTTTCTAAAGTCTCCCTTAAAAAACAAAAAATACATAAAAAAACAGTGGGAGAGTAATATTGCCCTTTCAGCTTGTGTGCCAGTCTTGACTCCTGGGTGTGCCACCTCTCTCTCTCTAATTGTGGGCCATAGAAAGCCTTTTTTTTTTTTTTTTTTTAATATTATTTGGTTTCTAAAGTCTCCCTGAGAAAAAAAATAAATAAATTAGGTGGGAGATTAATATTGACATTAGTGCTTGAGTGACAGTCCTGCGTGTGTGTCATCTCTGTGATTTTGTGCCACAGAAAACAGAGTGTGTAACATTGTGCCTGATTTTCCTTGTGGTCTCACCAACCTGTTAAGGGATATTGAAATCATACTGAAGTTATAGCTCACCGTGTAAGTTGTTTGACAGCAACAAATAAAGTTACTTTGGTTAAGATTTTAAAACAATGAGGAAGTCTGGTGCAAGAGGTCGTCGTGGGCGTTCATTGTCAGCTGGTAATGATGGTAGTGGTAGTGGAGCATCAGGTGGTCGTGGGGATAAAAATATTCCACCTAAGTCTGGAGCTGTGGAGCCAGTTTCGTCGTCAGGCTACACAAGGCCTCGAACGCTCTCTTTTCTGGGAGTAGGAAAACCGCTTTTAAAGGCGGAGCAGCAACAGCAAGTTTTGGCTTACATTGCAGACTCAGCCTCTAGCTCTTTTGCCTCCTCTTACGAAACTGGTAAATGTAAAAGCAGCGTGTCGCTTGTGGATGTTCACGGTCAGGGACAAGTCGCTTCCTTGTCCTCCTCAGCAAAAACTACAACAAGAGAGAAGGATGCAGCAGGCGACACAACGGGTCACTCCATGGAGCTCTTTACACATACCGTCCCTGGCTTAGAAAGTGAAACATTTAACAGGCCATGCCCATTACAAGTATATTCTGACATGGAGTGCACTGATGCACAGCCACAGCCAGAGTACTATGCTGCTCCTTTGACTCAGACCACCACATTGCCCTCTCAGGGTACAGATCCACAATCAGACCCTGATGAGACTATGTTGCCCCGCCACGAACGCTATACCACCGACCGACACAGTGACACAGACGAAGTTGCACACGAGCTCGAAGAGGAGGTAATAGATGACCCAGTTATTGACCCCGATTGGCAGCCATTGGGGGAACAGGGTGCAGGCGGCAGTAGTTCAGAAGCGGAGGTGGAGGAGGGGCCGCAGCAGGCATCAACATCGCAACAGGTTCCATCTGCCGGGCCCGTATCTGGCCCAAAACGCGTGTCAAAGCCAAAACCTGTTGGAGCACAGCGTTGCCATCCGGTTAAAGCTCAGTCTGCAATCCCTGAAAAGGGATCCGAGTCTAGGAAGAGTGCAGTCTGGCATTTTTTTAAACAACATCCAACAGATCAGCGCAAAGTCATTTGTCAAAAATGTTCAACTAGCTTAAGCAGAGGTCAGAATCTGAAAAGTCTAAATACTAGTTGCATGCATAGACACTTAACCACCATGCATTTTCAAGCCTGGACTAACTACCAAACGTCCCTCAAGGTTGTAGCACCCTCGGCCAATGAAGCTAGTCAGCAACGCAACATCCCTTCCGTCACTGTAAGGCCACCATTTTCTGCACCACCAGCAGTATCTGTGCAGGTTTCTTTGCCAGCCAAAAGCAGTCAGGGTCAGGGAACCACCAGTTTTGTAGGAGGAAATATTGCATCTAGGGCACCGGCGGAAACAATACCGTCTCCAACCGTCTCTCAGTCTGCCATGTACACCGGCACACCCGAAAGTTCCACGATCTCCAGCTCTCCAGTCCAGCTCACCCTACATGAGACTCTGGTTAGAAAAAGGAAGTACTTATCCTCGCATCCGCGTACACAGGGTTTTAACGCCCACATAGCTAGACTAATCTCGTTAGAGATGATGCCCTACCGGTTAGTTGAAAGCGAAGCTTTCAAAGCCCTGATGGAGTACGCTGAACCACGATACGAGCTACCCAGTCGACACTTTTTTTCCAGAAAAGCCATCCCAGCCCTGCACCAGCATGTTAAACAGCGCATCGTCCATGCACTCAGGCAATCTGTGAGTACAAAGGTGCACCTGACTACAGATGCATGGACCAGTAGGCATGGCCAGGGACGTTATGTGTCCATCATGGCACACTGGGTGAATGTGGTGGATGCAGGGTCCACAGGCGACATCAATTTAGGGACAGTTGTGCCTAGCCCACGGTCTAGGAAACAGTTGGCTGTAGGCGTTCGCACCCCCTCCTCCTCCTCCTCCTCGTCCTCCTGCAGAAGCTACAGCTCTTCCACAGAACGCAGTCTGCCAACCACTCCATCGGCAGATGACACTGTTGCACACCAGTTGTCCCATTATGGGCCAGCTACTGCCAAGCGTCAGCAGGCTGTATTGGCTATGAAGTGCTTGGGCGACAACAGACACACCGCGGAAGTTCTGTCCGAGTTCTTGCAACAAGAAACGCAGTCGTGGCTGGGCACAGTAGATCTTGAGGCAGGCAAAGTAGTGAGTGATAACGGAAGGAATTTCATGGCTGCCATCTCCCTTTCCCAACTGAAACACATTCCTTGCCTGGCTCACACCTTAAACCTGGTGGTGCAGTGCTTATTGAAAACTTATCCTGGGTTCTCCGACCTGCTCCTCAAAGTGCGTGCACTTTGCTCACATATCCGACGTTCGCCTGTACACGCCAGCCGTATGCAGACCTATCAGCGGTCTTTGAACCTTCCCCAGCATCGCCTAATCATAGACGTTGCAACAAGGTGGAACTCAACACTGCACATGCTTCAGAGACTGTGCGAACAGAGGCGTGCTGTTATTTATTTGTGGGAGGATACACGGGCAGGCAGTAGGATGGCAGACATGGAGTTGTCAGGTGTGCAGTGGTCGAAGATACAAGACATGTGTCAAGTCCTTCAGTGTTTTGAGGAATGCACACGGCTGGTTAGTGCAGACAACGCCGTAATAAGCATGAGCATCCCCCTAATGCGTCTGCTGATGCAAAGTTTGACGCACATAAAGGAGCAGGCGTCTGCACCAGAGGAAGAGGAAAGCCTTGATGACAGTCAGCCATTGTCTGGTCAGGGCAGTGTACAGGACGAGGTAGCGGGCGAAGAGGAGGTGGAGGACGAGGAGGATGATGGGGATGAGTATATTTTTAATGCCGAACCTTTCCCGGGGGCACAGGAAATTGGTTGCGTGTCACGGCCGGGTTCTGGTTTTTTGAGGGACACAAGTGACGTAGATTTGCCTGCAACTGCCCCTCAACCAATCACAACCGGAGATTTGACAACTGGAACTTTGGCCCACATGGCGGATTATGCCTTACGTATCCTAAAAAGGGACACACGCATTACGAAAATGATGAACGATGACGATTACTGGTTGGCCTGCCTCCTTGATCCACGCTATAAAGGCAAATTGCAAAATATTATGCCACATGAGAACTTGGAACTAATATTAGCAACCAAACAATCAACTCTTGTTGACCGTTTGCTTCAGGCATTCCCAGCACACAGCGCACGTGATCGTTCTCACACGAGCTCCAGGGGGCAGCAGGCTAGGAGTGTTAGGGGTGCACACATCAGAAGTGGCGTTGGACAGAGGGGTTTTCTGACCAGGTTGTGGAGTGATTTTGCTATGACCGCAGACAGGACAGGTACTGCTGCATCAATTGAAAGTGACAGGAGACAACATTTGTCCAGTATGGTTACTAACTATTTTTCATCCCTTATCGATGTTCTCCCTCAACCGTCATTCCCATTTGATTACTGGGCCTCCAAATTAGACACCTGGCCAGAATTGGCAGAATATGCATTGCAGGAGCTTGCTTGCCCGGCAGCAAGTGTCCTATCAGAAAGAGTATTCAGTGCTGCAGGTTCAATATTAACCGAAAAAAGGACTCGTCTGGCTACCCAAAATGTTGACGATCTAACATTCATTAAAATGAACCACAACTGGATTTCGAAATCTTTTGCCCCACCTTGCCCGGCCGACACCTAGCTTTCCTATGAAAGGCTCTTGCCTGTGAATTACTTTTCTAATGTCTAATTTGCTGCAGCTGATTGTACAGCATACGACATGTTTACACCTCCCTAAATGGCCAAACTCCCCACACGGGGCCGTGGTATCGCGACTTGGCGCAAGCACCCGTGAGACTGCTGTTTGTCTGAAGAGGTGGGTGTGCTCGCTTTTGGTTGACGGCATTGCTACTGGGTCCCTCATAGTACAATGTAGTGTCTCTGGCGGTGGTGGTGCGCACCCAACGTCAGACACACCGTTGTAACATGAGGGGCCCTGGGGCGGTCCCGCCGGCCTCTAGAGAGTTCCCCCCTACCCCAGCTCAAAATGTGCTCTACCACATGCAAAATTATGTCGCACAGCTCCACCAATCTTTAGTCTATTCGCTGACATCATTCAATGTCTGGCACTGACAATACACATTTGTAGACATCTATGATGCAACTTAAAGTAGTCTGTGTCTGTGTCCTATATTGGCACCATTAAATAGTTACTGCCAAATTACTATGTCAGAAACTCAGCAGATGAGCCCACCCCTGTACCTAAGTATGCCACCTTTTTTTTTGTTTTGGTTGTTTTGCGAGACATTAACATCTATTTATATTTTGGGAGTACTGGGACAGACACTCCTTGCACTACTCCTCCACTCACCACCAAGCTGCCCGTGTATCCATGTAACCGCTGTAAAACTGCCATGAGCCTATTGTTTGTTATTTTAGGCCTTTGAAGCCTGTCTGCGGTCCCTCCTTCCACTAGTCCTCCACTGACCAGACCACTGCTGCCCGTGTACCCCTGGAACCAATTATAAAGTGCCTACAGCCAGCCCATTTTTTTATGTTAGGCCTTTGAAGCCTGTCTGCGGTCCCTCCTTCCACTAGTCCTCCACTGGCCAGACCACTGCTGCCCGTGTACCCCTGGAACCAATTATAAAGTGCCTACAGCCAGCCCATTTTTTTATGTTAGGCCTTTGAAGCCTGTCTGCGGTCCCTCCTTCCACTAGTCCTCCACTGGCCAGACCACTGCTGCCCGTGTACCCCTGGAACCAATTATAAAGTGCCTACAGCCAGCCCATTTTTTTATGTTAGGCCTTTGAAGCCTGTCTGCGGTCCCTCCTTCCACTAGTCCTCCACTGGCCAGACCACTGCTGCCCGTGTACCCCTGGAACCAATTATAAAGTGCCTACAGCCAGCCCATTTTTTTATGTTAGGCCTTTGAAGCCTGTCTGCGGTCCCTCCTTCCACTAGTCCTCCACTGGCCAGACCACTGCTGCCCGTGTACCCCTGGAACCAATTATAAAGTGCCTACAGCCAGCCCATTTTTTTATGTTAGGCCTTTGAAGCCTGTCTGCGGTCCCTCCTTCCACTAGTCCTCCACTGGCCAGACCACTGCTGCCCATGTACCCCTGGAACCAATTATAAAGTGCCTACAGCCAGCCCATTTTTTTATGTTAGGCCTTTGAAGCCTGTCTGCGGTCCCTCCTTCCACTAGTCCTCCACTGACCAGACCACTGCTGCCCGTGTACCCCTGGAACCAATTATAAAGTGCCTACAGCCAGCCCATTTTTTTATGTTAGGCCTTTGAAGCCTGTCTGCGGTCCCTCCTTCCACTAGTCCTCCACTGGCCAGACCACTGCTGCCCGTGTACCCCTGGAACCAATTATAAAGTGCCTACAGCCAGCCCATTTTTTTATGTTAGGCCTTTGAAGCCTGTCTGCGGTCCCTCCTTCCACTAGTCCTCCACTGGCCAGACCACTGCTGCCCGTGTACCCCTGGAACCAATTATAAAGTGCCTACAGCCAGCCCATTTTTTTATGTTAGGCCTTTGAAGCCTGTCTGCGGTCCCTCCTTCCACTAGTCCTCCACTGACCAGACCACTGCTGCCCGTGTACCCCTGGAACCAATTATAAAGTGCCTACAGCCAGCCCATTTTCTTATGTTAGGCCTTTGAAGCCTGTCTGCGGTCCCTACTTTAAATACTCCTCCACTCACCACCAAGCTGCCTGCCCGTCTATCCATGTAACCGCTGTAAAACTGCAATGAGCCTATTGTTTGTTATTTTAGGCCTTTGATAGCCTGTCTGCGGCCCCTACTTGCAATACTCCTCCACTGACCACAATGCTGCCTGGAGTGCCTGCCTGTGTATCCATGTAACCGATGTAAAACTGCCATGACTGCCTACTGTTTGTTATTTTAGGCCTTTGATAGCCTGTCTGCGGCCCCTACTTGCAATACTCCTCCACTGACCACAATGCTGCCTGGATTGCCTGCCTGTGTATCCATGTAACCGATGTAAAACTGCCATGACTGCCTACTGTTTGTTATTTTAGGCCTTTGATAGCCTGTCTGCGGCCCCTACTTGCAATACTCCTCCACTGACCACAATGCTGCCTGGAGTGCCTGCCTGTGTATCCATGTAACCGATGTAAAACTGCCATGAGTGCCTACTGTTTGGTATTTTAGGCCTTTGATAGCCTGTCTGCAGCCCCTACTTGCAATACTCCTCCACTGACCACACCAATGCTGCCCGTGTACCCCTGGAACCTATTTAAAAGTTCATAGAGCCTAGTTATATATTTTATTTACTATTAATAAGGCCATGATGGACTACGCTGTACCACGCTACAAGCTAACCAGTCGACACTTCTTTTGCGAGAAAAGCCATCCCAACCCTCCACCAGCATGTAGAAGACCGCATTGTCCATGCACTCTGGCAATCTGTGAGTACAAAGGTGCACCTGACAACAGACGCATGGACCTGTAGGCATGGCCACGGAAGATTACGTGTCCATTACGGCGCAATGGGTTAATGTGTTGGATGCATGGTCCACAGGGGACAGCCTACTAAGTCTGTCTGCAGTCCCTAATTCAAATTGTCCTCCACTGTCTAAATCGGAGCTTCCACCTTCTGGCTTTCGGCCTATAGTATCAGAAATTAAACTGCATTTGGCCTTCAACTTTGGTTAGGGCCTACTAACGGCTTCTGCCCCTCCCTGGTGTTGCCCTCAACTAAATAAAGCTGAGCTTCAACCTTCTGCTCCAAATTACCATTTTAAAAAATGCAATAGGCTTTTCCGGCCTACTAAAGGTGTCTGTCTGTGTGCCCCTGCCTGGTGTTGTCCTCAACTAAATAAAGCTGAGCTTCAACCTTCTGCTCCAAATTACCATTTTAAAAAATGCAATAGGCTTTTCCGGCCTACTAAAGGTGTCTGTCTGTGTGCCCCTGCCTGGTGTTGCCCTCAACTAAATAAAGCTGAGCTTCAACCTTCTGCTCCAAATTACCATTTTAAAAAATGCAATAGGCTTTTCCGGCCTACTAAAGGTGTCTGTCTGTGTGCCCCTGCCTGGTGTTGTCCTCAACTGAATAAAGCTGAGCTTCAACCTTCCGGCTCTCATTAAGTGGTTTTTAAAAAACAAAATGGTGGTTAGGGCCTACTAACGGCTTCTGCCCCTCCCTGGTGTTGCCCTCAACTAAATAAAGCTGAGCTTCAACCTTCTGCTCCAAATTACCATTTTAAAAAATGCAATAGGCTTTTCCGGCCTACTAAAGGTGTATGTCTGTGTGCCCCTGCCTGGTGTTGTCCTCAACTAAATAAAGCTGAGCTTCAACCTTCTGCTCCAAATTACCATTTTAAAAAATGCAATAGGCTTTTCCGGCCTACTAAAGGTGTCTGTCTGTGTGCCCCTGCCTGGTGTTGTCCTCAACTGAATAAAGCTGAGCTTCAACCTTCCGGCTCTCATTAAGTGGTTTTTAAAAAACAAAATGGTGGTTAGGGCCTACTAACGGCTTCTGCCCCTCCCTGGTGTTGCCCTCAACTAAATAAAGCTGAGCTTCAACCTTCTGCTCCAAATTACCATTTTAAAAAATGCAATAGGCTTTTCCGGCCTACTAAAGGTGTCTGTCTGTGTGCCCCTGCCTGGTGTTGTCCTCAACTAAATAAAGCTGAGCTTCAACCTTCTGCTCCAAATTACCATTTTAAAAAATGCAATAGGCTTTTCCGGCCTACTAAAGGTGTCTGTCTGTGTGCCCCTGCCTGGTGTTGTCCTCAACTAAATAAAGCTGAGCTTCAACCTTCTGCTCCAAATTACCATTTTAAAAAATGCAATAGGCTTTTCCGGCCTACTAAAGGTGTCTGTCTGTGTGCCCCTGCCTGGTGTTGCCCTCAACTAAATAAAGCTGAGCTTCAACCTTCTGCTCCAAATTACCATTTTAAAAGATGCAATAGGCTTTTCCGGCCTACTAAAGGTGTCTGTCTGTGTGCCCCTGCCTGGTGTTTTCCTCATCTAAATAAAGCTGAGCTTCAACCTTCTGCTCCAAATTACCATTTTAAAAAATGCAATAGGCTTTTCCGGCCTACTAAAGGTGTCTGTCTGTGTGCCCCTGCCTGGTGTTGTCCTCAACTAAATAAAGCTGAGCTTCAACCTTCTGCTCCAAATTACCATTTTAAAAAATGCAATAGGCTTTTCCGGCCTACTAAAGGTGTCTGTCTGTGTGCCCCTGCCTGGTGTTGCCCTCAACTAAATAAAGCTGAGCTTCAACCTTCTGCTCCAAATTACCATTTTAAAAAATGCAATAGGCTTTTCCGGCCTACTAAAGGTGTCTGTCTGTGTGCCCCTGCCTGGTGTTGTCCTCAACTGAATAAAGCTGAGCTTCAACCTTCCGGCTCTCATTAAGTGGTTTTTAAAAAACAAAATGGTGGTTAGGGCCTACTAACGGCTTCTGCCCCTCCCTGGTGTTGCCCTCAACTAAATAAAGCTGAGCTTCAACCTTCTGCTCCAAATTACCATTTTAAAAAATGCAATAGGCTTTTCCGGCCTACTAAAGGTGTCTGTCTGTGTGCCCCTGCCTGGTGTTGCCCTCAACTAAATAAAGCTGAGCTTCAACCTTCTGCTCCAAATTACCATTTTAAAAAATGCAATAGGCTTTTCCGGCCTACTAAAGGTGTCTGTCTGTGTGCCCCTGCCTGGTGTTGCCCTCAACTAAATAAAGCTGAGCTTCAACCTTCTGCTCCAAATTACCATTTTAAAAAATGCAATAGGCTTTTCCGGCCTACTAAAGGTGTCTGTCTGTGTGCCCCTGCCTGGTGTTGTCCTCAACTGAATAAAGCTGAGCTTCAACCTTCCGGCTCTCATTAAGTGGTTTTTAAAAAACAAAATGGTGGTTAGGGCCTACTAACGGCTTCTGCCCCTCCCTGGTGTTGCCCTCAACTAAATAAAGCTGAGCTTCAACCTTCTGCTCCAAATTACCATTTTAAAAAATGCAATAGGCTTTTCCGGCCTACTAAAGGTGTCTGTCTGTGTGCCCCTGCCTGGTGTTGTCCTCAACTAAATAAAGCTGAGCTTCAACCTTCTGCTCCAAATTACCATTTTAAAAAATGCAATAGGCTTTTCCGGCCTACTAAAGGTGTCTGTCTGTGTGCCCCTGCCTGGTGTTGTCCTCAACTGAATAAAGCTGAGCTTCAACCTTCCGGCTCTCATTAAGTGGTTTTTAAAAAACAAAATGGTGGTTAGGGCCTACTAACGGCTTCTGCCCCTCCCTGGTGTTGCCCTCAACTAAATAAAGCTGAGCTTCAACCTTCTGCTCCAAATTACCATTTTAAAAAATGCAATAGGCTTTTCCGGCCTACTAAAGGTGTCTGTCTGTGTGCCCCTGCCTGGTGTTGTCCTCAACTAAATAAAGCTGAGCTTCAACCTTCTGCTCCAAATTACCATTTTAAAAAATGCAATAGGCTTTTCCGGCCTACTAAAGGTGTCTGTCTGTGTGCCCCTGCCTGGTGTTGTCCTCAACTAAATAAAGCTGAGCTTCAACCTTCTGCTCCAAATTACCATTTTAAAAAATGCAATAGGCTTTTCCGGCCTACTAAAGGTGTCTGTCTGTGTGCCCCTGCCTGGTGTTGCCCTCAACTAAATAAAGCTGAGCTTCAACCTTCTGCTCCAAATTACCATTTTAAAAAATGCAATAGGCTTTTCCGGCCTACTAAAGGTGTCTGTCTGTGTGCCCCTGCCTGGTGTTGTCCTCAACTAAATAAAGCTGAGCTTCAACCTTCTGCTCCAAATTACCATTTTAAAAAATGCAATAGGCTTTTCCGGCCTACTAAAGGTGTCTGCCCCTCCCTGGTGTTGTCCTCAACTGAACAAAGCTGAGCTTCCACATTCTGGCTTTCGCCCTATACTATCAGATATTAAACTGCATTTGGCCTACTAGTGTGGTTAGGCCCTTGAAACAGTGTCTGCTGCTCTTGGGTTTGCTACTCCACTGAACAAAGCAATGCCGCCTGTTTAGTCCTGTTACCAATTTTGAACTGCATTTAGCCTACTTTATTCTTTGGCCCTATATCTGTTTCCTCCTCATCCTGCCCATTGCCCAGCCACTGCTAAATGAGTCTGCTGGTACATTGACCTAGACCACTACATTCCCCTTGTACTCTACACAGCCAGAATCTGACCCTGCTGAAAGTAAGGTTCCCCTTCCCGCATGTTATACCACCTTACACAGGGACAAAGAGGAAGGTGCAGATGAAAGTGCAGGTTCCTTCATCAGGTGGGGGGGCATACTCGTTGGCAACGTCACTGGCACAGGGCCCCTCAGAGTACGCAAAAGTGTCGCTGCTGGTGGGAGGCGCCCCCGCCATGCAAACACACCGCCGTACTTTGAGGGGCCCTGTGCCAGTGCCAATGCGAACGAGTGGGCCCCCCCCTGCTTGCTCAGGATCACAGCACTTGCAACGTTTAAATACTTACCTTTCCCTGCAACACCGCCGTGACGTAGTCCGCATTTCCTGGGCCCACGAAAAACTTGAGCCAGCCCTACTCCCCCCACAACTTTCCCCCAATTCCCTATGCCCAACTATTATTATACAGTTAATTAAGATTGGCAAGCTTCAGAAACAAGAATGGATGTTTTTGGCATTAAAATGGGCACTGTAGGTGTTTTCCTGGCCTCCACTCACTGCCGACTATGCTTCCCCATTGACTTGCATTGGGTTTCGTGTTTCGGTCGATCCCCGACTTTTAGCGATAATCGGCCGACTGCACTCGACTCGACTCTGGACAAAATCGGGTTTCCCAAAACCCTACTCGATCTTAAAAAAATGAAAGTCGCTCAACCCTACTTGTTGGTACTATGAGGCCAAACCGCCGCAAAATTCCTCCAATCATGAAGCACAATGCACAGCGAACAATCTACGAGAGTGTATTCGGTTTCTGCAATCAAGCAACAATGGTGTCTTATAAAGCCAAGAAAGAAAAATCTGTGATATTACTGAGTACAATGCATCATGATGGAAGTATTGACACCAATGACAGGAAAAAAAAACCTGAAATCATACTGCATTATAATAAGACAAAAGGAGGTGTCGACAAGATGGATGAAATGATTGGAGAGTATTCGTGCAAAAGGCAGACTAAACGTTGGCTTGTTGCCCTTTTTTCAATATCCTTGATGTGTCAGCCCTCAATAGCTACATTGTTTATTGTCAAACTAATCCAGAATTCCATGCCAACAGGAAAGACAAGAGACGTCTATTTTTGACAGAACTTTGTTATGAACTTTTGATGCCTACTATGATGGAGACAAGCAGCATGATATGCTTATCAAGGCAAATTACAGAGGCAATGATCCGATGTGGAATACACTTTCTGGAACATCCAGAGCAAAGAGAAAAAAAAGGAAAGCACTGCTATATTTGTCCAGCAAAGAAGGAAAGAAAATCGGAGCGTTTCTGTTCTACTTGCGGACAAAATGTATGCAAGGAACATTCAGCCGAAAAAATAATATGCAAGAATTGTCGGGGGAATATGTAAAGTTACAAATAAATATTCCTGCACCAAGTTTGCTACAACCAAAAAATATTTTCATAAAAAAATTGCATATAGAATGCCTATATTTGGCGTGCCCGTTTACTTACTTTTTTGTTGTTTTATGCACATAATTATGTTTTGAAATATACACATCTTAGGCTGTGTTCCCAGTAGCACTGGGGTCCGCCAGGAGGGGATCCATAATGGATCTGACCTCCTGGTAACTCCACCTAAGGCTGCCGGAATGGCGGGATTCCGCCAGCCTTAGCTGGGGTCACCAGGAGGTCAGATCCATTACGGATCCCCTCCTGGCGGACCCCAGCGCTAGTTGGAATGCATCCTTACCTTGCAATTGTAAAAGAAATTTTGAAAAGTGTTTTTATTTGAGTTATTCCGTGTTATTTGCACACAGGCCTAAAAGGCCCCAGGTGCGTGAATATGGGGTAGTCCCAAAAAAGGTTGTTATACCGAAATGCCAATAACATAAAAATATATGAACAACTGGAAATTACTAACAACTATATATAAAATTCTAACTAAAGTAATTTTACAGAAAATAGAAAACAAGTAACCTGGCAGGCCTGCGAGGCCCCAGGTATGCGTCCGTCAGCCTTAGCTTGGGTCACCAGGAGGTCAGATCCATTACGGAATCCCATCCTGGCGGACCCCTGCGCTAATGGGAATGCATCCTTACTTTGCAATAAACTTTGAAAAGTATTTTTATTTCAGTTATTCCATGATAATTGTAAACAGGCCTAAAAGGCCCCAGGTGCGTGAATGTGTAGATTTCTATGGGTATGCGTTCTAGGGTTAAGTTCAGGATGTAGCCATGCAGGGAGCATGAGTTATTTTTCCTGAACGTAAGGAGCCAAAATGTTCCACTCACAACAATTTCCAGTTGCTCTTCATGGAGAGCTGGTTGGTGTGAGAGTTTCTGCTGGATTTGCAACAGCAAATTGTGCGTTGTATGATTTTGTCCCCCAGGACCTCAAGCTGTAAAACTTCTTAGCTGTGATTTAGCTTACAAGAGTGAAAAGATCAGGGCAATGCGTCAAATTAACAGGTATTCATAATGTAAACCATGGCCTTTCTTTAACCCCTTTCTGACCTTGGACGGGATAGTACGTCCGAGGTCAGATCCCCCGCTTTGATGCAGGGCTCCGGCCCTGCACCCTGTGGTCGGCGCTTATAGCACACCTGCAATTCAGCTGCATAGCAGCGATCTAATGATCGCTGCTATGTAGCAGAGCCAATCGCGTTGTGCCTGCTTCTAGCCTCCCATGGAGGCTATTGAAGCATGGCAAAAGTAAAAAAAAAAGTTAAAAAAATGTGAAAAAAGTTAAAAAATATAAAAGTTTAAATCACCCCCCTTTCGCCCCATTCAAAATAAATCAATAAAAAAAATCAAACCTACACATATTTGGTATCGCCGCGTTCAGAAACACCCGATCTATCAATTAAAAAAAAGCATTAACCTGATCGCTAAACAGCGTAGAGAGAAAAAAATTTGAAACGCCAGAATTACATTTTTTTGGTCGCTGCGACATTGCATTAAAATGCAATAACAGGCGATCAAAAGAACACATCTGCACTGAAATGGTATCATTAAAAATGCCAGCTCGGCACTCAAAAAATGAGCCCTCACCCAACACCAGATCATGAAAAATAGAGACGCTACGGGTATCGAAAAATGGCGCAATTTTTTTTTTTAGCAACGTTTGGAACTTTTTTTTTCACCACTTAGATAAAAAATAACCCAGTCAAGTTAGGTGTCTATGAACTTGTAATGACCTGGAGAATCATAATGGCAGGTCAGTTTTAGCATTTAGTGAACCTAGCAAAAAAGCCAAACAAAAAAACAAGTGTGGGATTGCACTTTTTTTGCAATTTCACCGCACTTGGAATTTTTTTCCCATTTTCTAGTACATGACGTGCTAAAACCAATGATGTCGTTCAAAAGTACAACTTGTTTCACAAAAAATAAGCCCCCACATGGCCATATTTACGGAAAAATAAAAAAGTTATGGCTCTGGGAAGGAGGGGAGCGAAAAACGAACACGGAAAAACAGAAACTCCCAAGGTCATGAAGGGGTTATTAAAAGAGTTGTATAAAAAAACAGTCCTGTCCCTTTTCAAAAATATTGGGACAAGAATAGGTAGGTTCATGTCCATAAAAGCAAGCACCTGCAACAATTCCAGTAGCATATATGGGATTCATATCGGACTACTACAAAAGGGGTGTATGAAAATCTCAAAATGGCACTGTTTGGATAGCTCTCACCAATTATACTCCTGTGAAAAATTTCCCTGATTGGGTATGCTATACAATGCATTACGTGTTAGGTGTCGAGTTCCTGCCTCTGCACAGGGGGAATCTCAAACCATCTCCACTGCAGTCTCCCATTCTTCTCCAGCCACAGTGGAGTCTGCACAGTGGAGATGTCGGTCCCAGCATCTAGCACAGGCTGATACTGGATGACTGGTTACTACTGCCCTTCCAGGCTCTGTCCTTGTAGCCAGCAATGTTCAGCAGTGAGCAGGTCTTTCTGGGACTAAGTCCTGCTTTTCCCATACTGAGCATATCCATGGGATGACCTCCCATTGGAGGTCGGGTTCACGTGCTCAGGTCCTGTTGCGGCTCCTATTGGTCCATTTGTAAGGTCTTGTACCACTGCCGCTATAAAAGGTTTGCATGGCCGCTCGGCCATACGCTAGTGTACATTTGAAAACGTGTGTATTGATTAGTGCAAGTCATTCTTTAATCATCCCCTCCCTTGTGTATGACTGATCGTGTAAGGTGGATGTCTGCTATCTAGCGCCTGGCTGAGCTATCAGCAATAAACACACAAAACAGCGTCTAATTGCTGTGACCGCCAGTGCGGCACCGTGCGCCATTAGAGCGCTTTCCTATCCCAAGTCTGGGTGGTTAGTGGCATCTGCCAAAGTGGCACAGCATGCACTCTTGTGCATTTGTTATATTTTCAGTTACTCTGACACCCCAGTTGTGGTGTCGAGCGCAAGTGGTCTGAACGTACTCTAATCCTGCATCTTGGGATAGATTCCTGAGACTCCTTGCTTGCTCTCTTGGTGCGGTACCGCGGCCCTGTGATGCAACAGGGTTTGCTTCCTTCACACTGGGTGAAGTTAACCCGTGTGTGTATCCACATTGTACCGCCATATAGTCCGTCATTACTCAGCAGCAGGTTCCATCGCTGCACGGTGGACCCCGGGCTGCAAATGCACCTTATACCATCTCTCTTATAATTTGATGCGTTCCGCTAGCCCTAACATTATGGGGAAGCCGAATGGCTGGGTCCAGTCTCTGTGTCACCAGCAGTTTGTGAATTGGCAGCAGGCATTTTATTTTGAGATCCTTGCAAATTCAATAAAAACTGGTCAAATTGGTGGAGACTGCGATTTTGAGGAAATTTGAATTTGACTCAAAGTCAATCATTCGTCGATATGGTCATCTCTAGTAGAGACCATATGTTGTATTTCTTTGCCTGGCATGAGTGATCTATATTATTTCTGCGAGGAGAGATGACACCTTGTGCTGCTCAGGAAAAAATATAATATCATCACTGGTTTTTTTTCAGAATGAATGGATAGTTGTCTTAATTGGATGCATTGTATTATGAATCAATACTGAGACACAATCCGAGACTTTTAAGAAAAAAAAAAGATTTTAAAAAATTATGAAAAAAAATATATTTTCAATGACTGCATTTTGTACATTTGTTTAACCCAAAGTTTTTTTTATTATTCCTTACACAAACATTATTCATGCAGTAAATACATTGAGGCTGTCATATTGTAAGACGGTTTACATTATCAGTCTTAAGATGAATAACTTATGATAGTCTCACAAGGCCAAGTCATTTCTTTGCTTGACATTTTAGAAGAGCCATCTGCTCACTAGATCTATTATGTTGTGCCTCCATCTGAAAAAAAGATTCTCGACCTAAATGATGTGAAGAAGTGACAATTTACAGGTTCTTCCTTATGTCCAAATACATCATCACATTTTAGTATAGTAAACACAGGATTATTGTAGGACATACACAGTCCATATACATTCGAGCTCCTTAAATTTCATAGCTAAATAGGAATGGACATAAGCCAATCAGGTCACGCTGCTAAAAAAAAATCAAGTTAATCGAAGAAAAGTTAAATATCAATTCAATCACTTTTACTAGGGGCTCATTCACCCATCTGCTTTTTCCACGTACGAGAAAAATGGAATGATAATTCTGATCAGACTTCTATCACAGTTTGATCAGAGTGTGGTCTGAGTGTCATCTGTTTTACTCATACGTGGAGAAACAAAAAAAAATAAATCCTTGGAATCAGAGTCATTGCCCCCACATCATGCTATTCTCAGATTGCATAGCAAAAACCAGCTGATAAGTTCAATTTAAGGAATAAATTCTATACATCCATATGACCCTGATTAACTCCTGTACATAGGACTTGTATAGACCTACATTTTCATACCTATGGAAATATCTTTTGTATGGGCCATAGTAGAGATGAGCAAACATATTAAAGTGAAATTAAATTCTACTTACATTTTGCAAAAATACACATTAGCCAAAATGCTATTTTTTTTTATAATTCACATCGGAATGGATTCTGGCCTCCTTTTTTTTTTTAAAAGGCGTAAATAAAAAAAAACACTTATACTTAACTTATCGATTCCCTCTTCGGCCCCTCAGTTCTTTACCGACCTTCATCCGGTCTTATTATCACCCCTGGTGAGCACTGAATCACTGAGCATATTCACGCTAGGCTGGTACCTCCAATTCTGATGAGGGGGATGGTGAAAAGTAGAGGGGCCAGAGAGGTGGATGGATAAGTGAGAATAAGTTGTTGTATTTTATTTTCTACATCTTAGTTTTATTATTCTTTGGAGTCTTGAGAGATCCCAGAGGATAACACAGGACATTCAATTTGTAGAAAATGACTTCACTGAAAATCAAATGTCCAAGGAAAATGTATGCAAATTCAAACTTTGTCCGATCCGCTTATCTCTATACCCTTGTGTCATGCTACTATGCTGTGTCTTTACCGATTCAACCCTTTTAATATAACAAAATAGCTTTCTTTAAAATAACTGGTAAAACACATTAATGTTCACTGAACTCGCTAGCTTCAGCTGGAACAAGCATCCATAAGATGTGTCTGTCAGACCCATTTTACTCTCTGTGGCATATTATAGGGGAAAATAGAATCTCTAGGAGATTCAGCATGCTTTATGCAGTTTCTCTCAAGATATATATATATATATATATATATATATATATATATATATATATATATACTGTATATATATATATATATATATATATATATATATATATATATATATAATATATCATACATATCACACCCCAGGTGTCTGACAGCAAGTTCGTTCCAAAGGTGAGCATGAATTTGTAGAAGTCAGTTGAGAAGGATAGATGTCTACCAAAAGAACGCTTGACCATAGGCTGCCTGAGTCTCATATGACTCATGCACCAAACAACTGATTTTCTCGTACAACTACTGTCTGTGGTTTTCACAGATAAAAGTCATACCAATGATATTCTATGAACCTGGACACATGTCCAATTTTTCTTTTGTCCACAGAAAATAATGGAGGCATGTCTGATTTTGGTCAGAGGGAATGGATGAAAGTCGACATGCAAGTCTGTGTTTCTGTGAAAAAAGTCAGATAGCATTCAGATATCATCTGGTCTGATTTTCATTGACTGGAGAAGCAATTTTTCTCTCTTCAAATATGTGAAAAACTGATGCCACTTCTATCAAACTCTGATCAAAGTCTGATCAGAATAATCCGTCTGTTATTCACATATGTGGATAAATCGCTTGCGTGAACCATTACAGGTCCGCCAACCTGATTTTCTATTCTTCCTGGGCAGCTGATCCAAAAGTTACATATTCCATTACTTTTTTCTAAGCTAATTTCAAAAGCAAAGTAAATAAAATAGACTATAAGCAATGTCTACAGATCAATATGCCAAGTGTAAGCATTTCCTATAACTTGATGATAATTACAATCACAATAATCTATAATAATCGCGACTTTCCAGCTTCAAAACAATCATAGACACTTTGATTTCTTTAAGGATACTGAAAAAAAATCCCCTATCTTTAGGACTGCTCAGGAGTTTTGCAATTAAGATCTCTTAGTTTTACCTAGAACTCGCAGATGACACATTTCTTTTTAATCTCTTTCTTAAAATAACCTCCTTTTATTGATATATGACTAACGAAAGTTACCATTTAATCACATAAATCAGTCGTAATTAAAATCAACGTCTTGACTATAATTTCAGTAGGAAATTATGTGATTATTAGGTTAATATTCCTCATATGTGCCATCGGGAGTCTCGGGAAAGTGAGACATTCTCCATTGCAAATGATTTGTTCTTTAGAAATGGAGCTGAGCTCCCTTCCTCAAGTCCGGCGGAGGAAATCAAATAGCTTTGGGGTGTATCATATTGCATTTACACGGATAGGTGTAAATTGGTTTCAGCCCAATGATCAAATGAATAACAAAAAGAAGAAAAAAAAAACACATTATCCTTGGCTGGTAGGATGATAAGATGTAAAGGTTTTACAAACAAAGCTGCACCAATTTTAATTAGCGATTTCAAATTAGAAGGTGACAAAGAAGTAAGCTACTTAGAGACATGGCTTTGAAATTCTAATCAGTCTGAATAGTCAAAGTAATCAATTAAGTATGTTAACTCGTCCTTGCTTTGATAATTGTTTAATTTGAAGCTCTTTACAGGGATGTTATAAATGAGCCCATTCAACTTTACAAGTGCAAAATATTTCAAAGTGTTTAAGACCAGTACACATGATTACCCTAGTGACATCAATGCAAGATCTGGGAGGCTTGTGATATTGGGCTCTATGAGGACACTGCTCTCTAGTTTATGCATTCAAGGCTAGTACTATAAAATTGAATTATTCAATGCATAAAAAAATATTGAAAATATTATTTAGATTTACAAATTGACCATTGATTATTCTTCCTTTATTAAATGTTAAAGGCGCACTTGACATTTTAATTAAACATAACATTAAGTTGTCATTACTGTTATGGCTTGTGCACGCAACCGATTATATTGAACGAGTGCTATCCATGGCTTTCATGGATAGCATTCACACCCATGATATTTTGTAAGGCTGTGTACATGTCTAATCTTTCCCTTGAACCAAGTAGTCCAAGAAAAAAAATCGGTGATGTGTCTGACATGTGTCGGATCAAAATCGGCAATGCAAGTTTGTAGTTCTGCGGAACACATTAAAATGAACCTAGTGCATTCCGATATTCACAGAATGACACAATAGAGAAGGTGGAGACATTATTTTTTCACTCCACCTCCAAGAAAAGCTGATCCCATACTGATCAATCTTTGATCAGCATAATCAGACCTTTTTTCTGAGATTGAGAGAAAACAGTCTTGTTTACCTACCGTTAGGATGGTTCCGTACGCATTTTTTTTTCTCATATTCTCAAAATTCTAAGATATTTTAAGTGCCCTGTACCCATCTTTGATTTATATATATTAGTTTCTTCAACTTGTCGTATCCTTTTTTGTATGAAATAGTTTTTTAAGCTTCTTCTACACATTCAACAGTGAAAAATGGATGACATTCGATTGCTATTCATTTTTTTTAAACAAAATCATTTACTTTCATTTAAACTGCAACATGGATAAAAGTAGGAATATGAAAAAAAGCACATTACTTGTAAAGGTTCTGTGATTTATAGCATGCGTGTTTCAAAAACGATAGCACATGCACCAAAAAAACCTGACGTGAAAGAACCATTGGTCGGTAATATTTTCTGCTTGATCCCAAAACAGTCATTGTTGAAGAAATCCTACAGAAAACAGAAGACTAGCAGAGTTTGTCAAGGACATAGTTATTGGCGACCTATCCAGAGGATCAGCAGATCAGATCCATACACTGTTCAATAGCCTTTCTGGGGTATTGCAGTTCAGCTCCCATTAATCTGAACAGAAGTTGAGCCCCTGTACCAGAACACTGTGATGGCACAGAATACAGAATTGTGCTATGTTGTTTCCCCTCTGTTTACTTATGGCTAGCATATGAGCTGCAAACATTTGATTTTGTGGGGGTGCTGTGTGTTGGACCTCCACTAATCTGATATAGATGACCATTCAAAAGGATAGGTATTCAAAATGTAAATTTTAATCATTCCCTATATTCTCTTGCCATTTATTTCCATCTTCATCTGGTGGCCAGTCAAAGCCTCATCCCTTTTAAAAAAAGCACAAAAATTGAGCTTGAATTAAGTTGGTATATATGCAGCACATAAAAGCATGTTCACATTGGCCATAAAGTGCACAAAACCTACAAGAAGCAAAATAAGCCAAAAAACCCTGCTGTAACTAAGTAAGTAAAAAGCGAAAGTGCATTTAGTAATACTGTTTTTGATTAAAAAAAATAGCATAAAAGACATCCCACTGTCAACAAGGTGCCCCTGAGCGGGACTGAGCCTACACTGTCTAATATTAAAAACCTTACCATGTGTCAGAGTTGACCTCAGTGTGTGAATAAAGGCAGACAAAAGCACCGGGTTCCGACCTGTGGACATCAGTCTGGGGAAGCTTTTAAATGTAATTACCAGCTCAGGAAAGGGAGGCCACACCCCAGCTTGCACAAAATGCAAAAATACAAAGAAAAACGCAAATAATGAGCTTGGATTAAGTTGGTATACATGCAGCACATAAACGCATGTTCACATTGGCCATAAAGAGCACAAAGCCTACAAGAAACAAAATGAGCAAAAAACTCTGCTGTAACTAAATAAGTAATAGGCAAAAGTGCATTTAAATTACTCAGGGTTCTTACTACTAATGTTTTTTTATCAAAAATAGCATAAAAGCCATCCCACCGTCAACAAGGTGACCCTGATTGGGACAGAACCTACACTGTTTAATATTCAAAACCTTTCCATGTATCAGAGTTGACCTCAGTATGTGAAAAAAGCCTCTTTCCTTAGTAAAGGGGTAAGTTTTAGCAATCTTTTGTCCTGTAGACAAGGAAGGTACTGTTGTAGTCAAATGTCTTTTACTCAGACACAATGGACTGTGGAGAAGATTAAAGGGGTGTCCCGAAATAAAATGAATTTTCATTCTAAATCCTAATCTATTTAATACTAGAAAATAAAAATTTTGCAATATACTTTAATTAAAAACCCCTATCCTTCCTGAACTACACTAACCAACTGCTTTACGTATTTATTTATTCACTAATTCCTTTTTGATTACACTGCATTAAAAAATACCGGATACTCACATGACATCAAGTGTCATCAAGGAGCAGAGGTCACTTCCGCACTTCAGACTATGCCCCTCTGTTTGAAATGAAGCATCATCATTGACCTTTGTTTCAGTGGCTGGGCTAGTCCCTGTGAAATGTGGACTGTACAATGTGCATAATGACCGAGTGCTCTCTCTGGCTGAAGGTAAATGAAAGGGGGACATGGATGACCTCTTAAGACAAAACAAGACCAAACTGATTAATTTTTGTTTCATGTTTTATGTTTAAAAGGACCCTGTCACCAGGTTTTCCCATATAACCTACTGCCACCACCTTTTAACCCTGTGTTACACCATTCTGGAATGCTGTATATAAGTCTCCAAGCCATCCTGCAAAGTAAGAATATGATCATCTGTTATACTCACCTATGAGGCCGTCCGGTTCAATGGACATTGCTGTTTGTGGTCCGACGCGTTCTCTCTTCTTTTGATCGCTCTCCTCCTTCTCTGCTACATGTGAATGATGTGTCTTAAGACATCCACATAGTTTTCCCAATTGTGTTCCTGTGCAGGTGAAGTTCTCTTTGCCCTGCTGAGCCTAAAGCAAAGAACTCTATTGTAAATGTGCCGGCACTATTTAGCCTTTCCCCGCACATGTGCAGAGCAGTACTTTGATCTGCCATCAGCAGGGCAGAGAAAACTACAGAAGCGCGATGGGGAACACTGTGTGAATGATGTAGGATGCATCATCCACACAAATATAACACACAGGTACTTGGATGCAGTGACCCAATCGCGCAGAGCAAGGGTTAACTATAGTTTAAGTAATTCAGAAAAAAGTATGTGGCCCTCACAATGGCAGCTTGAATGAAAAGTCCTTTGTTTCATGACTTTCATCTTAGATATTAAGGTGCAGAGGGGTGTGGGGAGAAAGGACAACTATAGTTTAATTGTACAACAGGGGTGTACTCATCGCAGGGAGATAACCAGGAGAAAGGAATGCAAAACAGAACAATATCACGGTTATTTAACTATACAGTCTTTTGCTAACAGATTCACTTATTGTGGCTCCACTGTCCGACATGCTCTCTGGTGGTCCAAAGGGTGATGGGATGTTGGTCGAGGTCGGTGAAGGGTCTTCAGGTGTTCCCGCCCAATACACAGTCCCGCTTCTGGTGGCAGGGGGTAGTCGCCGGTTTTGCCCGCTGAGCCCCTAGTCCATATAACTGCAGAGCAGACAGATAGAGCTCTCTGTAAGAATCCAATCAGCATGTATCTCTCTGAGCAGCCACCATCACCCGAATGACTGCTCTGAAATGCTCTGCCCTACGTGCACTGCAATGCTCTGCCCGGTGCACGCTCCTCTGTGTGCCAGCCATCACCTGGACATCAGCGCTGCGATGCTCTGTCTTGTGCACGTTCCCCTGCGCAACCGCTGATATGGGTGATTTTCTCACGTGGCCGCCATGTCTCTGCATGCGACGGCCTACCCCTCTCCTTGCTGCAGCCATGGTCCACTCCTGCTCAGCATTCTGGTGGGAAGCCCCTTCAGTTCCCATGCAACCCCTTTTAAATTACTTTGCCTAGCCACTCCCCCTACACCCTGGTTACCGTCTGGCTCCATCTGCAATCTCGTTCCCTCCAGGACCAGGAGGTTTGGCCCCAGCAGTTCTGGACCCGGCGCTTCAGCAGCCCTGACAGCCCGGTCCTCCCTTCCACATGAAGCAGAGAAGGAGGACATCATCAAAAGAAGAGAGGAGGTGCCAGACCTAGAACAGTGACACCCGTCGGACTTGACCGCCACGTAGGTAAGCATAGTAAAAGGTCTTTTTTTGTTTTAAAGGGTGGCTTGGAGACTCCAGAATGCTGTAACACAGAGAT
This sequence comes from Ranitomeya variabilis, assembly GCF_051348905.1. Lineage (NCBI taxonomy): Eukaryota > Metazoa > Chordata > Amphibia > Anura > Dendrobatidae > Ranitomeya > Ranitomeya variabilis. The sequence continues at coordinate 527,768,377 of NC_135237.1, read as the reverse complement.
GAAAGGTGGTGGTCGTAGGTTATGTGGGATTAACCTGGTGACAGGTTCCCTTTAATGTTCTTTTAAAAGTGAGTTATAGAATTTTGGTGTTTCTTAATGTAAGCAGAAATTGTGCCTTCTTTGACAGCAAATAGAGATAATTGGAATGTTGGGTTCTTTCTAATTTACAATAATAACAAGCCATATTCACATGCCCTTTTTCAGTTTATGAACATCATAGTGACTGGAGGATACCTGGTGAGAGATCCACCTTGTTAGATGATCTCAAACTTTCTAAGTAACCATTCATTGAATAGGTATTATGTAAGACCCCATTTTTGCTTGCAGAGGCCAGTCAGAGCATCCCCATGCAATAATTGCTGGTTATCAGTCGATTCTTATGCAGAGAAGAAGTTATGCATATGGGACACTCCTTAAATTTCAATATTTATTTGATAACCACATAATATTAGGTAAATATATAATTAGTGGTGGTTCCACTGTTAGGACAGCCACAGATACTATTCTCTTGTGACAATTTAAATTTTATAATTTGCTGTTTACCGTCAGGTGATGGCGCAACCTAGGTATTAACACAAGCCCTCTCTGGACCACAGACTATACTGCTGACACTTTTTGCCATGGGATTGCAAGCATGAATATCGCTACCTGTGAACATTTTCATCATTCATTATTTTTGATGGTTTGCGATATCACAATCACTACCACTGCCAAGATTATGGCTGCAATTGAGATGTGAAAATTATTCTGCCAGTTTGTTTGCTAGTTTATCTATTGATTGGCCTGTCCTATGAATTGATCAGAAGCCTGTATGCTAAAGATAATGACATTGAATGGGACTGTGGGTCAGTGAAGATTGCAAATCTATTTAATCTTCTCTAACTGCAATATCATACTAAGCATTACAGGTTAAAAGCGAACCTGTCACCACCAGGTTTGGCCGATATAAGTAAGATACAGCCATTGCCTTTCAGGGCTTACCTGCAGCATTCTATAATGCTGTTTATAAGCCCCCGGTCCGACCTGAAAGATAAGAAAAATAAGGTTCATTATACTCACCTGCGGTCCAGTCCGATGGGTGTCACAGGTCCAGGTCCGGCGCCTCCCATCTTCTTACTATCTCCACCCTCCTGCTTGCTTTATGGCTCCCGGCATTGCTCTCCTGCAGGCGAACCTATCTACCCTGTTGAGGGCAGTGCGCAGGCGCTGGGCCTCTCTGACCTTTCCAGGCGCCTGTCAGTCAGAGTTGGGTGAAGTCGGTGGAGAACTGCCCTCTGTGACTTGCCCACTTAGTCACCTTGTTCCTGGCTTTCTGTTCAAAGTAAACTTTTGTTATTTATTCCTGCTGACAGTGGTTTGGCAGCCCATTGATATCAATGTGATGTGTGGTTAATCCATAGAGATCCTGTGTTTTCTAGAGAGAGGGAGACACACAGACAACCTTCATAGGTCTTATCTTCACTGGCTAGTAGACGAGGGTCAATAGCACGTGACTCAAATTAGCTTAAAAGGAGTACTTTAAATGTATCCATAAACCAGATAATCCCTTTAATTTGCCATCAGCAATAACATTTCCAGAGCTACAGTAGTTTTTCAAGCTCAAAACTAGTAAATTAATTATTTTTTTTTGTATCTGGTGATGTTTGAGTGTGAACTTGTTTTTCTTACAAGTATTGTTTAGCAGAATACTGAGTGTCGTTATAAAAACATGAAAAAATGGGAAAATTTCAGCTCCTAAAATTTCAGTGTTTTTTTTCAGAAAACTAAAAATCCACAGCTCAGATCGACGTGTATCGATCTCACACAGTCGTTCTTTGTCAGATGTTGCTAAATCTAAAAACACTGATTTAGTCAGAACGGCTGCACCCAGTAAAATAAGTGATACATCAATGGATTCAGCTTCTCTTTGCCTACATCAGGCTGCTCTCAGATGAGGTAGCAACAACCTGCTGACAGATTACCTTTAATTATGAAAATTAATACTGTAGACGTCAAAAGATTCAGAATTTTTAAGGAAATCCCAACGTAAAATGTTGTCATGAAATAGTTGTGAGGTAAATGTTCATTAGGCTGATAGCTATTTCTCCCAACCTTCCCACACAGATGCACCCTCTGATCCTGTGAGCGTGCATGCAATATACATGAGAAAAGGAGTATGCGACTGTTGAACTCCTCAATTCAACTAACTTGATCCAATATTTTCTATAACATGTGCACATTAGAGAGTCAATGATATCAGCAGGTTTAGCTTACCTAGGGGCTCGTTTACACTGGTCAACTTGTGGCATTAAATAACCACTAATCATCTACATGGGTGCTAATCAGCAGTCATTAAAAAGCCTATTTACATAAGCTAATTGCTCTTCCGATGTCCTCAGGTTGGTTAGTAATAGATCACTTTTGTGTGCAAAGACTGACGTTGTTCTCCGTAGCACATGGCAACACCAATGGATGATCAGTTTTAAGCAAGCTCGAAAACATTTCATTGGACGAAAGAACGTTTTATTTACACCTGCCTATTATCACCTAAAGTAAATGCGCTCTTAGGCCCCATTCAGACATCCAATTGACTCATATGAGTGATATCCGTAGTTTCCATGGATAGCAATCGTAGCAGTTATATTCTAAGGAGCCAATCACATATACATCATTTTTCAAAGACCATGCAGTAGGTGGAAAATTGCGTAGACATGTCCAATTATGATGGTTGAATTAATATCATCGATGCAATTCTATCTGTCTGAGAAAAAATTGGACAGCACTCGGATGACATTTAAGTGCTGTCCAATTTTCTTGGACTGTCAGAAAAGAGAAGGTGAAGAAACATTTTTTTTACTCCACGTATGATAAAATAATAAGTCTGTTTTTCTCATGTGTATGTGTATGTGTATGGCACCTTTATATTGGATGTGTCAAATAGTTAAAAATTGTGTATATTAACCACTTCACGACATACGCCGTACATGTACTGCACATGTCGTGTCTCCCCCTTTGATGTGGGCTCCGGTGCTGAGCCCACATCTTTCCCAGAACATGTCAGCTGTTTTGAACAGCTGACATGTGCCTCTAACAGCCATGGCTGGAATCATGATCCACCCACTGCTGTTAACCTGATAAATGCCACTGTCAATCTCTGACAGCGGCATTTAACTCACACTTACTGCAAGAGCGGCGGAAATCCCACCCATCGGTGACGTCACGTGATCGCGGGTCACCGATGGGTTGACATGGCAACCAGAGGTCTCCAGCAGACCTCTATGGTTGTCATAGCCAGATTACTATGAGCACCGCCTGGGGGTCAGCACTCATAGCAAGTGAGCAATTCTTGTACACACAGGCAATCTGATCATCGCCTGTGTGTAGCAGAGGCGATCCGACAACTGCACCTTCCTTTGTCCCATGGAGACTATTAAAGCATGCAAAAAGTAAAAAAAAATGTTTTTAAAAATATTTAAAAAATAAAAACATATAAAAGTCCAAATCTCCACCCTTTCGCCCCATTCAGAATCATCCAATCTATCAAAATATAAAAATAATTAATCTGATCGGTAAACAGCATAGCGAAAAAAAAGTCAAAACCCCAGAATTACGTTTTTTGGTCACCGCAACATTGAATTAAAATGCAATAATGGGCGATCAAATGATGATATACACACCAAAATGGTATCATTTAAAACATCAGCTCGGCACGCAAAAAATAAGCCCTCACCCGGCCCTAGATCCTGAAAAATGGAGACACTATGGGTCTCAGAAAATGACACAATTTTTTACCAAACTTTGTATTTATTTTTCACCACTTAAATAAAAAAGAACCTAGACATGTTTGGTGTTTATGGACTCATAATGACCTGGAGAATCACAATAGCAGGTCAGTTTTAGCATTTGCTGAACATGGTAAAAGAATCCAAAAAACAGTTGTGCAATTGCATTTTCTTTGCAATTTCACAGCACTTGGATTTTTTTTTCCTATTTTTGAGTACACAATATGGTAAAACCAATGATGTCGTTCAAAATTACAACTCGTTCCACAAAAAACAAGCCCTCATATGGCCATACTGATGGAGAAATACAAAAGTTATGGCTCTGGGAAGAAGGGGAGAGAAAACAGAAACGCTAAAACTAAAAAGGGCCCCATTCGTGACAGGGTTAAAAATGTTTATCAAACATATGGCCTGTTTATTTTTTAACTCTGCCCTGTTTCCAATATTATTATTATTATTATTATTATTATTATTATTATTATGTGATAATTATGTTTTGCTCCACTGCAATGATTCATCTATATTCCGGCCACTAATAGCTACTAATGAAACTCTAACAAGGGAAGGAAGAGTATTTTGGTTAATGTAACAAAGGCCAATTTCCCATCTGCCTCCTAATTATCTTGTTGGTTTTTGTTTGATTGGAAGAAAACCAAATGGACTTTATTATTGATTTTTTGGAACTTGGCAAAGATGATAAAAGCCTGTGTATAAGATCAATGTATGCATATGTTGTAGGTGCACTAATGATAAATGACTTTTCTAAACCTGTCATCTTAATATTTCCTGTGTCAATGCCCAGCTATAGCTGAAATGCCAGGAGTATTTTCAATCACAATGTTATTCTTTTATGTGAATATACATACATATATATATTATATATATATATATATATATATATATATATATATATATATATATATATATATATATATATATATATATATAAACACAGTGCAGACCAAAAGTTAGGACACACCTTCTCATTTAAAGATTTTTCTGTATTTTCATGACTATGAAAATTGTACATTCACACTGAAGGCATCAAGACTATGAATTAACACATGTGGAATTATATACTTAACAAAAAAGTGTGAAACAACTGAAATTATGTCTTATATTCTAGGTTCTTCAAAGTAGCCACCTTTTGCTTTGATGACTGCTTTGCACACTCTTGGCATTCTCTTGATGAGCTTCAAGAGGTAGTCACCGGGAGTGGTCTTCTAACAATCTTGAAGGAGTTCTCAGAGATGCTTAGCACTTGTTGGCCCTTTTGCCTTCACTCTGCGGTCCAGCTCACCCCAACCCATCTTGATTGGATTCAGGTCTGGTGACTGTGGAGGCCAGGTCATCTGGCGTGGCACCCCATCACTCTCCTTCCTGGTCAAATAGCCCTTACATAGCCTGGAGGTGTGTTTGGGGTCATTGTCCTGTTGAAAAATAAATGATGGTCCAACTAAACGCAAACCGGATGGAATAGCATGCCGCTGCAAGATGCTGTGGTAGCCATGCTGGTTCAGTATGCCTTCAATTTTGAATAAATCCCCAACAGTGTCACCAACAAAACACCCCCACACCATCACACCTCCTCCTCCATGCTTGACGGTGGGAACCAGGCATGTAGAGTCCATCCGTTCACCTTTTCTGCGTCGCACAAAGACACGGTGGTTAGAACCAAAGATCTCAAATTTGGACTCATCAGACCAAAGCACAGATTTCCACTGGTCTAATGTCCATTCCTTCTGTTCTTTAGCCCAAAAAAGTCTCTTCTGCTTGTTGCCTGTCCTTAGCAGTGGTTTCCTAGCAGCTATTTTACCATGAAGGCCTGCTGCACAGTGTCCTTTTAACAGTTGTTGTAGAGATGTGTCTGCTGCTAGAACTCTGTGTGGCATTGACCTGGTCTCTAATCTGAGCTGCTGTTAACCTGCGATTTCTGAGGCTGGTGACTCGGATAAACTTATCCTCAGAAGCAGAGGTGACTCTTGGTCTTCTTTTCCTGGGGCGGACCTCATGTGAGCCAGTTTCTTTGTAGCGCTTGATGGTTTTTGCCACTGCACTTGGGGACACTTTCAACGTTTTCCCAATTTTTCAGACTGACTGACCTTCATTTCTTAAAGTGATGATGGCCACTCGTTTTTCTTTACTTAGCTGCTGTTTTCTTGCCGTAAAACAAATTCTAACAGTCTATTCAGTAGGACTATCAGCTGTGTATCCACCAGACTACTGCACAACACAACTGATGGTCCCAACACCATTTATAAGGCAAGAAATCCCACTTAGTAAACCTGACAGGGCACACCTGTAAAGTGAAAACCATTCCGGGTGACTACCTCTTGAAGCTCATCAAGAGAATGCCAAGAGTGTGCAAAGCAGTCATCAAAGCAAAAGGTGGCAACTTTGAAGAACCTAGAATATAAGACATAATTTCAGTTGTTTCACACTTTTTTCTTAAGTATATAATTCCACATGTGTTAATTCATAGTTTTGATGCATTCAGTGTGAAAGTACAATTTTCATAGTCATAAAAATACAGAAAAATCTTTAAATGAGAAGGTGTGTCCAAACTTTTGGTCTGTACTGTATATAGTGAAGACTGTAATAGGAGAGACACTGGAATCTTTAGGCCATGTGCACATGCTGCGGATTCCATTGAGGAATTTTCCGCAGCGGATTTGATAAATCCGCAGTGCAAAACCGCTGTGGTTTTTACTGCGGATTTATCACGGTTTTTATTGCGGTTTCCGCTGCAAATTTTCACCTGCAGTTTCCTATTGGAGCAGGTGAAAAACCGCTGCGGATTCCGCACAAAGAATTGACATGCTGTGGAAAATAAACAGCTGCGTTTCCGCGCGTTTTTTTCCGCACCATGTGCACTGCGGATTTAATTTCCCATAGCTTTATATGGTACTGTAAATGCATGGGAAACCGCTCCAGATCCACAGCTGCGGAAACGCTGCGGATCCGCAGCAAAATCCTCAGCGTGTGCACATACCTTAATAGGGAACCTGTCACCATGTTTGGACTATAATAGATACAGCCATCACCTTTCAGGCCTGATATACAGCATTCTAAAATGCTGTATACAAGCCCCAACCTGACCTGCAAGAGAAGAAAAATAACTATAATATAATAATATAATAATATATTCACGTGCTATCTGGTCCAGTCCGATGGGTGTCGCTCTTCTTGGTCTGGCACCTCCCTTCTTCTTGCGATGCCGCCATACTGGTTGTTTCATGTGGATGACATGTCTCCTCGGCACAACGCTCATGCACAGGCGTACTGCTCTGCTCTCTTGAAGGCAGAGCAAAGTACTGCAGTGCGCAGGTACCAGGAAAGGCCAAGATCCCCAGCGCATGCACACTGCAGTACCTTGCTCTGCCCTCAACAGGGCAGAGAATGACCTGTGCATGAGCGCTGTGCTGAGCAGACTGTGTGGATGATGAAGGGATGTGTGATCCACAGGAAGCAACCAGGAGGACGGGGATTGTAAGAAGATGGGAGGCGCAGGACCAAGATCAGCGACACCCATCAGACCGGACCGCCCCGTAGGTGAGTATAATAAAAAATATTTTTCTTCTCTTACAGGTTTGGTTGGGGACAGATATACAGCATTATAGAATGCTATATATCAGGCCTGAAAGGTGATGGCCGTTTCTCTTATTGGCCAAACCTGGTGACACGTTCACTTTAAAGATTCCAGTGTCTCTCCTACTACAGTCTTCACCTTATCAATATGCAATTCAGCAGTGGACACATACAGAAGAGGGCCCCTGTGCAAGGACAATATATGGGTCCTTTGTAGTCCAACAGTTCCTCATAGTCCACCTGATTTGGAAGTGAATGTGAGCCCGCTTACCTCTTGTGCCCCCGATGCAATTTTCAAAACCTGAGGTTAGAACCTCTAATAATATTGCTTTTCTTTGTAACTGAGACATACAACTTAGGTCAGAGGGTTGGTTTACACAGCACAATATAAATCCAAATATCACTGCGATTGGCAACATGTTTGCAGATCGATGGTTGTTTAATAGGTCATTTTCACAACAGACCTTGCTTCTGATGTGCAAAAATGATCAGTAATTAATTGTTCTGTGCACATGGGAAGCCGTTATCAATATCATATATCCTGTTTACACAGGATGATACAATGATTATTAAACAAGTACAATAATGAAGACCTATCACTTGTCCAAAAAATGAGTCTTTTAAATCCTCATGCTCCCAAGAATCTGCCCATGTTTTCCGTTTGTCATTTATTCACTGTGATGTAGAATTTTTTGGCACCAAATATGCAAAACATCCAAAGAGTCGTTTCACAACAGTTTTTCTTTGCAGCATGTAGTCCGCCACCCTTCATGATGCTGCCCAATCAATGCTTGGCAGCATGTGAACCTGGTTGAAGGGCGAGATCTTGCACTGTAGCCCTCAACCTCTATGACGTTGCCCAATCACTGCTCAGCAGTCTCTGAACCTGGTTGAACCACTTGATCTCACAATATCACACTGATCAAGAAAGTTCAGATGCCACCCTGTGGTGATTGGGAGTGGTCATAGAGGGAGAGGGCTACAGGGGGAGATCCCCCACTTTATGGAGATATGGAGCTGACGACCAATGATTGGGCAGAATCATAACAGAAGAAAACTACACACACCTAGAGAAAACTGTGGTGAAGTGCCTTGTTGGATGACAAGAATAGTTAGCGCTAAATAATGAAAACAGTTTATCTCTGCAATAGAGTGACAAAATGACAGAGACCTTCAACAGGTTCAGGGTGGGTCATAAGGTAGCAGACTGATTTCGTTTGACAAGGTAGCAGTTTTGTTTTAAACATCATTTCATCTGACAAATGAATGTACTACTAATTCATCGGGCAATCGTTAGACTGTTCACAGTGGATGATTATGGGAATTGAGCATTACTAGGAGCACTCATTCCTAATAATAATGCTTTCTAAATGTATCCTTAGTGTCCACAACCTATTGTAAGCTGATAGTCATCTGGTGACATTACTCTTATTCCAGTGACAAATGCCAGCTAGATTCCATTCGTCTCTGGGTAACCATCTCCTGGGGTCCAATATATGGCTCGTTAATCACTAGTTATAGAATATTGCACTACAAAATACAATATGTTGTGTAAGACATTTAGTTAAATATATGGAATATAATGTGTATAAACATGTAAACCCCAAAACAAAAAACGCAACAAAAGAACACCAAAAAAGTGGCTGAAAAAGTCAGACATATTTACCAACACAGATCACAAAGGTAATGTACTTTATGGATGCAGAATCTTGCCTTGACAAAGACGTGTCACGTTACTTTCTATAAATCCGTACCCTAATTTCTACCCTAACATCCACAGCAATATGTTACTCACTAAATGCTACATAAAACATAGACAGGCTGCAACGTCTATCGCAACCGTTGGGTGCCCACATATAGATATGTCTATCATAAATAATTCCTGAAAGAACATCACCAAATTATGTTCTTTGAAATTTTTTTTTAATAACAATCGGTCATTTCACAATACTCATTTCTACATGATATGTAGAGCCAACAGGAAATTTAAAGAAGGACATGTCTGACTGCTGACAAAAAAAAGTTGAATAATGAAAATACTTCCCTTGGAATAGTCCATCAATATTCAAGCACTTTGGGTCCTACAACCATCATTTAAGTGAATGGGAATGGGCTCGGCCACACGTGTTTGTACAGTGGCATGATTCGCTGAATGGCGATCAGCGTTGGTCTGTTCAAATATTGATGGCTACTGCTAAGAAGAGGCCATAAATATTGAAGCCCTGGAAAATCCCTTTAATGAGGATATTATTTATGGTGTAAGAAAATGGAAGATTATGTTTGCATGATTGAAAAATAATAAGTGAAAAAAAATCAACATAAAGTATATAGTATATTTTTATGACACAAAACATTGTAAATGAATTCCTCTTGAGATGTGGACAGTGTTGTTAAGTTGTACATTTTGGATTCCCGAGTGTATGAACAAGAGCAATATAAAATAACATGACTGACACCACATTCTTTACCCCTGTAAATATTAGATGAACGTTGTTTAGAGGAACTTAGAACAGAGGCTTTAAAAGCCTTAAGAAACCTCTGGAAAGTCTCTTGGGCTTATATTCTGAATTATCAATACCTCTGGGAAAAATGAACAAGGACAGCTGCTTTTTTCGAGGAAGTAGATCAATATTTATTTAAGGCATTGATAGTTCTGAGAGGCGTTTGATGCATCCGTAAGTTGAACCCCAGCGCACCTCTGCAGACATACTTTAGAGAGAATCAGCCTACCAGTGACAGAACAATATAGTACAATACATGTGTATTTAAATAAGCTGGCCTAGATTCTTCAAAGGGTGCCAGGATTTAATGCTCAAATAAATCACAGAGTCATGCAAAATAAAGGTAAACCTCAGCACCCTGAGAGTTTAAAGACCTTGTAAAATATGTATTCATCATTTATTCAGAGCTGTAGAGTTACTATCATCATTTAGTAAGAAGAGGCAAAAAAGTAGACTACTAAAACTCAGAGAGATTCATACGAGGCATAAAAAATGGAAAACTATATACAACCCTTGGCAAAAATTATGGAATCACCGGCCTTGGAGGATGTTCATTCAGTTGTTTAATTTTGTAGATAAAAGCAGATCACAGACATGGCACAAAACTAAAGTAATTTCAAATGGCAACTTTCTGGCTTTAAGAAACACTAAAAGAAATCAAGAACAAAAAATGTGGTAGTCAGTAATAGCTACTTTTTTAACCAAGTATAGAGAAAAATTTATGGAATCACTAAATTTTGAGGAAAAAATTATGGAATCATGAAAAACAAACAGACAAAAAAAATCACTAGTATTTTGTTGCACCACCTCTGGCTTTTATAACAGCGTGCAGTCTCTGAGGCATGGACTTAATCAGTGTCAAACAGTACTCTTCATCAATCTGCCTCCAACTTTCTCTGATTGCTGTTGCCAGATCAGCTTTGCAGGTTGGAGCCTTGTCATGGACCATTTTCTTCAACTTCCACCAAAGATTTTCAATTGGATTGAGATCCGGACTATTTGCAGGCCATGACATTGACCTTATGTGTCTTTTTTCAAGGAGGGTTTTCTCTATGGCAGGATGCATTATCATCTTGAAAAAATGATTTCATCTCCCCAAACATCCTTTCAATTGATGGGATAAGAAAAGTGTCCAAAATATTAACAGAAACTTGTGCATTTATTGAAGATGTGTTGACAGCCATCTCCCCAGTACCTTTGCCTGACATGCAGCCCCATACCATCAATGACTGTGGAAATTTGCATGTTTTCTTCAGGTAGTCATCATTATAAATCTCATTGGAATGGCACCAAACAAAAGTTCCAGCATCATCACCTTGCCCAATGCAGATTCGCGATTCATCACTGAATATGACTTTCATCCAGTCATCCACAGTCCACGACTCCTTTTCCTTAGCCCATTGTAACCTTGTTTTTTTTCTGTTTAGGTATTAATGATGGCTTTCGTTTAGCTTTTCTGTACATAAATCCCATTTCTTTTAGGCGGTTTCTTACAGTTCGGTCACAGACATTGACTCCAGTTTCCACCCATTCGTTCCTCATTTGTTTTGTTGTGCTTTTCCTGTTTTGGAGACATATTGATTTAAGTTTGCTTTATTCACGCTTTGATGACTTCCTTGGTCTACCAGTATGTTTGCCTTTAACAACCTTCCAATGTTGTTTGTCTTTGCTCCAGACTTTAGACACAGCTAAAGGTGAACAGCCAACATATTTTGCAACATTGCGTGATGATTTACCCTCCTTTAAGAGTTTGATAATCCTCTTTGTTTCAATTGACATTTCTCATGTTGGACGCATGATTCATGTCAGTCCACTTGGTGCAACAGGTCTCCAAGGTGTTATCACTCCTTTTCAGATGCAGACTGTTATGACCCCAATGGCGAGGGTCTCAGAGGAACGTGGAAGTCTGCAGAATACAAAAATCCAGCTCATAGGGCAGTGGTAACTGGGTTGACCATATATCTACTCCTAACGCCAACACTAGAAGTAGCCGGGGATCATTCCTACGTTGATTCTAGATGACACGCGCCAGCCGGAGAATCTAGCTACCCCTAGTAGAGGAAAACAAAGACCTTTCTTGCCTCCAGAGAAGGGGACCCCAAAGCTGGATAGAAGCCCCCCACAAATAATGACGGTGAGGTAAGAGGAAATGACAAACACAGAAATGAACCAGGTTTAGCACAGAGAGGCCCGCTTACTGATAGCAGAATAAAGAAAGGTAACTTATATGGTCAACAAAAACCCTATCAAAATCCACACTGGAAATTCAAGAACCCCCGAACCGTCTAACGGTCCGGGGGGAGAACACCAGCCCCCCTAGAGCTTCCAGCAAAGGTCAGGATATAGATTTGGAACAAGCTGGACAAAAATACAAAACCAAAACAAATAGCAAAAAGCAAAAGGCGGACTTAGCTGATATAACTGGAACCAGGATCAGTAGACAAGAGCACAGCAGACTAGCTCTGATAACTACGTTGCCAGGCATTGAACTGAAGGTCCAGGGAGCTTATATAGCAACACCCCTAACTAACGACCCAGGTGCGGATAAAAGGAATGACAGAAAAACCAGAGTCAAAAAACTAGTAACCACTAGAGGGAGCAAAAAGCAAATTCACAACAGCAGACTAACAAGCAGATCTAATCTGATGCAGGTGTTAGTTTTGGGTATGAAAATTTACAGGGTAATTCCATAATTTTTTCCTCAGAATTGAGTGATTCCATTATTTATCCCCTATGCTTGGTTAAAAAAGTAACCATTACTGACTACCATATTTTTTGTTCTTGATTTCTTTTAGTGTTTCTTAAAGCCAGAAAGTTGCCATTTGAAATTACTTTAGTTTTGTGCCATGTCTGTTATGGACCTGGTGGTTAGGTGCACCTGGAATGACCTGATGGTTAAACTAAAAGACAGGACAAGCTCTGGAAAGTGGGAACTCTGCTGACCGCAAATCCTAATCCTAACACACACACTAGAAATAGCTGTGGAGCGTACCTAACTCTCCCTAGACGCCTCTTCACAGCCTAAGAGCTAACTACCCCTAAAGATAGGAAAATAAGCCTTACCTTGCCTCAGAGAAATTTCCCCAAAGGTAAAGGCAGCCCCCCACATATATTAACTGTGAGTTAAGAGGAAAGTCACAAACACAGGGATGAAACAGGTTTCAGCAAAGGAGGCCAGACTTACTAGATAGACTGAGGATAGGAAAGGGATCTATGCGGTCAGCACAAGAAACTACAAAAAGCCACGCAGAGTGTGCAAAAAGACCCCCGCACCGACTCACGGTGCGGAGGTGCCACTCTGCAACCCAGAGCTTCCAGCTAGCAAGGCAATATCATGTTAGCAAGCTGGACTAGAACTTAGCAAGCACTAAGAAACATATTCAGTACAAAATGAACAACAAATGAACTAGCAGGGACTTAGCTTTTGCTGGAGTAGACAGGTCATCAGAAAGATCCGAGAGAGATCTGAACCAGTACTAATACATTGACAGCTGGCATAGAGTAATGATCTGAGTGGAGTTAAATAGAGAAGCCAGCCTAGCCGCAAACGAGGGCAGCTGAGGAGGCAACCTCAGAACCAGCAGTTCCACTCACAGCCACCAGAGGGAGTCCACGGACAGAACTCGCCGAAGTACCATTCATGACCACAGGAGGGAGTCCGAGAACGGAATTCACAAAACATGTCTGTGATCTGCTTTTTTTCAACAAAATTAAACAACTGAATGAACATCCTCCAAGGCCGGTGAGTCCATAATTTTTGCCAGGGGTTGTAGTATAGCCACTCTTCATAGGAACTGTTGGATCTCCATGTTCAGGGAGTTCCTTGCTCTGCAATCTGTTTGCCACTAAATTGAGAAGGAGAGTCTAAGGCCCCCAAATACTTTGCAAAGATATTGGTTATTCGATGAATCAGCTGATCATTAAACCAGCAGATATCTTGCCCAACTCTCGCATACATAGTAGCACTTGCTCTGTTAAGAGTTCCTCTCACTTGTATGAGGGAGACTCATCTAGTGGCAATTTATCTCTTAGAAAACAAAATGATTGACAGTCCAAGTTTGGACATGCCAGAGGATTATCTCCCTTGACAGAAGATGTAAGTCAGAGGTCCCCATAAACATTAAACTCCAGTCCAAATATGTTGATATAGGCTGGTTTGGCCAACATTTACAATAAACACTCCCCACCCTCTTTTACCTACTTATTAATGTAAAATTAAAAATAATTATGCACCATATTCCTCCCTTGTCTGCTAGATAATCCATATATCCCATGATGTGCTCAAACCCTACTATATCTAGATTGCTTGGCTGAGCAATGGCATGAATAGACCAATAAGACATGAATCCAGAACACAGTCAGCTGAACCTGAAAGCGCAGCTGCAGTGACTTGCGCTGACATCATTGAGGTTACCGCCGGTCATAGACAGTGGTTCTCAAGCTCAGCTCAAATTCTCCTGGATTCATGGCTGAGCAGTCGCATCATGCCACTACTCAGGCATGCAATCCAGATGAAGAAGAGTTGGGCCCTTCGTGAGACAAATGGATTATCAGCGGACGGGTGAGGAATATGGTGTTTATTATTTTAGTTATACGGTAACAAATGGGTAAAAGAGGGAGGAGAGTGTTTATTTCAAATAAAGGATTTTTTTGTGTGTTTCTTTATTTAATTGTTACTACAAGATTAGTAATGGGGCGTCTTATAGACGCCACTCCATTACTAACCTCATGAATTGATGTCAGCTGACATTGTAAAGCTGACATCAACTCCACAAATATTACACAACTTGCCAAAACATCAATAAATAAAAAAATCAGCCGTACAAATATTACCCCACTGCCACTACACCAATAAATGAAAAAAAGGCATTGGATCCCCTGTAATTTTTATAACCAGCTGAGGGAAAGTTATAGGCTGGGGGATGATGTTAATATTCTGGGAACAGGCCAATATCCATAAAGATTTCTCAGCTAATAATATCAGCTCACAGCTGTCTGTTTAGTCTTTATTTGTTATTATAGAGGAGACACCCAAAGAAATTACAGTATGTGGGGTCCCCCTATATTCAGTTACTAGTAACGACTAACCAGACAGCTGCATGATGATATTAGTAGCCTAGGAAAGGGCCATACAAATTGGCCCTCTTTGAGATTTAGAACATCAGCTCTCAGCCACCCCAGAAATGTTGCATCCTTAAGATGTGCCAATTCTGGTGCTTTGACACAGCTCTTCCAACTTGCCCGGGTGCAGAAGCAAGTGGGGTAATAGGTTTGTGGTTGATTCCAGCTGTTTTATGGCCACTGACATCAAGCTATGGGGTTCGTAATGGAGAGGTATCAATAAGATGCCCACATTACTAACCCCATAGTCATATTGTAATAAAGACACAACCGGAATAAAGTCCTTTATTTAAAATAAAACTCCGCAGCCCACTTTTACTCATTTATTGACAAAAGTTCCAAATAAGAAAACACTATATTCCTCACCTGTCCAATGATAATCCATTTGTCTCACGAAGAGCTCAACTGCCAACTCAACTACATCTGGATTGCATGACTGACCGGTGGCCTGATGCTACTGCTCAGCTGTGTATCCAGGAGACACTGAGCTGAGGCTGAGAACTCAGCTACAGCACTGAGCACTGACATCAATAAGATGAGCAGAGTTCATAGTTGATATTTCCCCATGATCTCAAACAATGATGTTCTGGTCATCTATTGGTGTCATGCTCACGCCCTGACTGGTGAGCCCCACCGTGCCATGAACCAGACTACCCTGGAAGGGGCATGACTAGGACAGCTGCCTTGGTTTTTGCTGGAGCCTCTGATGGTGAGGTCAGGCTTGTGCGGCAGGCAGCTGCCAGGTGCTACTCCTGGGTGGTGTCTGGCTGTGGCTTCTGATCCCACTTGGGAGACAGGAACACTAGGACATGTGCAGGTGGCAGGCAGATGAGCAATGCTGAAACTTGGACGAGTAGGCAAGCCGGCACGGCAGAGACACAAGGTTGGCAGGCATGGCAGAGACACAGGGCTGGCAGGCACGACAGAGACACAGGGCTGCCAGGCACGGCAGAGACACAGGGCTAGCAGGAACGGCACAGACACAGGGCTGGCAGGAACGGCAGAGACACAGGGCTGGCAAGAATGGCAAGTTGGTGTGGTGTATGAAGGAACAGGTAGGGACCTGCTCACACAGGAGGTGAAGGTACGAATATGAAGTATGAAGGAACAGGTTGGGACCTGTTCACACAGGAGGTGCTGGTAAGAAAATAAGCAAGAAGGAATGGAGTATGAAGGAACAGGTTGGGACCTGTTCACACAGGAGATGCAGTTATGGAAACAAGCAGGAAGGAATGAAATGTGAAGGAACAGGTTGGGACCTGTTCACACAGGAAGAGAACCGCAAGGCTGCAGATAGGAGTGGTAGAGCAGCAGTAGATTGTGCAGCAACAGAAGCTAAGCAAAGTGGAACCGCAAGGAATGCGGAGAGGAGCTGCAGCAAGCGGTTTCTGCATCAGCAAAAGCTAAGCAGAGCGGAACCACAAGGAATGCAGAGAGGAGCTGCAGCAAGAGGTTTTGCAGCAGCAAAAGCCAAACAGAGCGGAACCGCAAGGAATGCGGAGAGGAGCTGCAGCAAGAGATTTCTGCAGGAGCGGAGCAGAGTAGAACAGAGAACCGCAGGAGTGCGGAGCAGAGGTAAAGCTGCAAGAGAGCAGAGCACAGGCAAAGTCACAATGGTACAGAGCAGGCAGAGCCGCAAGAGTGCGGAGAGAGGACACAAGGAAAGACAACAGGGAAAGAAGGCACAGACAAAGACACAAGGGTAGGACAAAGTTCAGACAAGGTAATGGAACAAGACAAGGTGTAAGAACAAAGACACAGGGACCAGGATATTCTGCCTCCTGAAGGGCAAACAGACAGATACAAGGCAAAGCAAGGAGAACAGCCTTCACAGAAGGCAAGACACAGAGCAAGACATGGCAGCTCAGAAGCAAAACACTAACTGAGTTAACACATTGCACAGGCCCAGTCCACAGGGTGGAGCTATCCTAAATACTGGAGGCCTCTTGGTAATTGGTCAGGAATAGATTAGACAGGTGCGCCCTGATTCCATAGGAACCAGAGAGTTCTGGCGCCGCCCCCTATACACACAGCTAGGAAGCATGCAGAGAGCAGAGGCACAGAATATGCAGCCAGCAACAGACTGAACACAACATGACATGGAGCAGTGAGTAAGATGTTGTGTGAGGGATTGAAAGCCATATAGTGATGCCAGCAGAGTTGTTACAATTGTTCTCTGTTTGTTCTTTGCTGTAGTTCTAATCACATCCATGTGATCTATACAGCCAATTACTGGCCTCAACAGTGATGCTTGCATGTATGACACAAGGTTACAGAGGCAAATGATTGGCTATAGTGGTCCTGAGGCGGGGAGCACTGGAACATCAGCGCTTAAGTTACGGGGAATATAGCAGATCTATTTATGGTTGGACTTTTATTTTAGCATATTTCTTGCTATTATTCATAGTTTTTATAATACCTGGATAATGCAGATCCAGTTTATACATTTATTCATAATTTTATGCCTGGTATTACTGTTTATTGCATACAGAACAGTGAGGCCTATTGATGGTTGCCATTCTTCATGTTTTCTATGATGTTTTAGTCAATTCCCAACTCCTTGTTGAGTCACCTCCCATTTCCTTGCTGGCTGGGTCAATTCCCAAGTTCCTCTCGACAGGGGAGTATTAAAACAGTTTTCATTACCTCTTATGACAGTGAAGCTTCCACACCGATTGTCCAATCTGTGTGGGACCTTCCCACCATAAGGACCCCTTTGCAGTCTCATGGCCTTTATCTTCAGTATATGTCCAGTACTACCTTAACCTTTAAAATATGTTATTTCTCCGAAGCCTGAACAATCACATGGATTTAACATAGAAATATTAAGAGATGTCCAGTGGACAATATTGAGTTAGTAAAACAACAAAGAAAAGAAATAGCATCCATTAACATTAAAAATGTGCCACTGACAAAATTACATGTGTCATATCTGTCCTTTGTCATAAATCTCTAGTTTTATGTAGTATCGAGAAATTGTCAGATACCAGATTTGTGTCTAGCATCAGTCGTCAGTTTACACTCGGTGTGATATTTTTCTACTGTCATTCTAAATTTACATTTGTTGCCATCTCTCTCTTTACTTTCCTATTGATTTACCAGTAGTGATAGACTTATTTTCTGATTTCAGCTCAGTTTGTTGCAGAACTAATTGAGCTATTAGGCAATACTGTGGATGTGCCGTAAAATCTTTCACAGCTTTATTATATTATTTATTGCTGCTATAGAAAAGCCCAAGTGGATATTTTACATTAACTTCGGTGTACGTTAGATGACTGAACTTCCTAAAGCTGTATTTTTAACAAAACTCTTTAAAGGTTCTTAAAGATGTAGACCAAATATTTGTGCATGGCCTTGATGAGTGATCCATCCTTGTCATTGGAAATATAGGTCACTGCACTTGGTGGATATCTCTGACTTATTTCTTGTTACTTATATAGTGACATCATATTTAATATCATGTTTTAAATATACAGATATTCACTTATACCTTGATGTCCCTTTTGCAACCGTCACATAATAAGGCCAATTTCTGAGGCTGTAAAGTTGTAGTATGACACTGGGTCAAGACCAATTACAAAAGGCAAAAAATGTCTATTTCTATTTTTGTCAAGAAAGTTGACTTTGGTTCTCTTGTGTAATTGTGCGATTCCTTATTTTTTTAGCAATTATTTTTTTGTACTAGCTTCTTTACACCTTAAATTTTAGATAACTGTCAGATGGCAAGGTTCAGCCAAAAACTAAATCTACTATACCCTCATAAATATTCAAACATATGGTATGGATGAGGATGTGTATGTTTTTAATAGGGAGAGAGCAATAAGATACTGCTTGTGATGGGCAAGTGTCATTGGTCATCAACACACAGAAGAGGGTCATTTGGTCTTGCCAAGATTGTTGGCTTCAGCCAATTTTCCTCTACTGTGTATGGAGGTCTTAAATTCCCCCCTGGCTTCTTGCTTCATGGTGAGGTACAGAGCACTTTTACTTGTTTGACATGCCATTGGTCCATGCTATGCTCTTTCTGAAGCTACTCTTTGAGTCCCAACTACTGTTCGCTAATTAACATTGTCTTACTAGTGATATTGAATAGGATGCAAGTTTCGTGGAGTCATTCCACCAATCAGATTTGCGAGTACATGTACAAACAGCTATTTTTGCAGCTAGATCATGGACCCATTAAAATGAAAGAGCCTGTTTTCACATAGGTAGGTTTCACATACCCTGTTTTTCAGACCACTTGCCTACAAAAAAAGTGGAGACTTGTACAACTTTGACCCATGTTGTGGATCAAACTTGCCAATGCAATCAATTTCCCTATGAAAAAATGGTTATCACACAGATGCACACGTGGTCAAAATTGTTGATACCCTTCGTTTAATGACAGGAAAACCCACAATGGACACAGAAATAACTTTAATCTGACAAAAGTAATAATATATAAAAAAGATCTATGACAATGAACAAATGAAAGTCAGACATTGCTTATCCACGATGCTTCCACAGAATTTAAAAAAAAAGTAAAACTCATGAAATAGGCCTGGACAGAAATGACGGTACCCTTGAAAATAATGTGACAAAAGGGACATGTTAAAACATGGTGTGTCCACTAACTAGCATCACAGGTGTCTACAATCTTGGAATAAGTGAGTGGCCTGTATATAGGGCTACAGATACTCACTGTGCCGTTTGGTGACATGGTGTGTATCACACTCAACATAGACCAGAGGAAAGGGAAAGCGAAGGAAAGAGTTGTCCTCAGGAGATTAGAAAGAAAATTTACAGACCCGGTGATACCGATTATATTTATTATTATTATTATTTTCTTTATTTTAAAAATGGGAAAAGCAGGCGATTTAAACTTTTAAATACTCTTTTACATTTTAAAACATCTTTTTCTTTTTTTAACTATTTTAACCTATATTCATCATTGCTTATACTATATACTGCATTATAAAATGATTGCAGTTTATAATATATCACAGTCTCCTTTGAAGCTCAGCTTATAACTAAGCTTCAGAGGAGTACCAAGATGGTGTTCACAAGGGCCTTCAGCAAGTCAGCAGTTGCCAATGTAACCCATCTGTCACCCGTGATCGTATTCTGGGTATAGGTGGACGCCAGTGAGTGTACACACTTGGGACCTTGTTATTTATACGTTGCTGTCGCCAACATACAGGCAGATGCTGGCTATGTATTACAGCCAGCATCTTCCCGAAATGGAGTGGCCTTAGCTCCTCAGCCCACTCCATACACTCACCCATTGCTTGGCCCTCACATATATGTAAGATGTGCAAATGTTTAATGAGTAAATGAATCTAAGAAAAAAATGGATGAAACAAGGATTGTAGAAACTGACACACAGACCAAAAACTGATTCAGGACACCGAAAAAGACTACAGTTCCAGGGGCTTAAATAGAGTTGTATGTGTCCTGATGCAAAATATGGACCTGGGCCCACGCCTTCATGTCGATCAGATGTAATGGAATTTGTAGCATACTAGATTTTATAAATATAGATGTTTAAGTGTCCCTGTCCTGACCTATTTCTGTAATAATGTCCCTCTTCCTGGGCACCTTTCTGTAATAATGTCCACCTTCCTGGCCTCTTTCTGTAATAATGTCTCTAACCCTAGGCCCTTTTCTGTTATAATATTCCCTGTACTAGTCCTCTTTCTGGTATAATGACCTTTATCCTGGACCTTCTTGTAGTATAAGCGCCCTATCTTGAGCCCCTTCCTGGTATACTGTTCACCATAATATAATTATATCTGTCATCCTGTGTCCCTTCCCGGTTTAATTTCCCCCATTCTGGTATAATGTCCCCCATCCTGAGCTTCTTCCTTGTAAAATGACCCACCTTCCTGGGCTACTTCCTGGTGTAATGACCTCCTTCCTGGATGCCATTCTAGTCTAATGAACACCATCCTGGACCCATTCTGGTATATAAAACCCATCCAGGTTCCATTCCTTGTACAATGACCCACATCCTAGTCCCCTTCCTGATATAATGACCCCTATTCTGAGCATGCTTCCTTGTACAATACTTGTTCCTGGACTCCTTTCTGGCATAATATCCTTTTTGTTTTTCAAAACATAAAAAATAAAAAAGATTATTTTTGCTTTCCTCGGCACCTACGACATGCAACATGCTCTTCTGTATCTGACTTGAGTGTGCTGTCACGGACAGTGCATGACATCACTGCAATGCTATGCTTATGAGTGGCATGCCAACATCAGCTGCCAGCCTCTGATTGGCCGGAGGAGTGTATTGCAATGCAGGGAGCTGCATGTGTGTCCTTGAATGCATATTCAGTTGAAGCTAGCGTTGGTGGACCCATTTAATGTAGAGGCCCAGAGGGTGCAACTGCGATCGTTAAACCCCTGCAAAGATCATTTTTAACTTATGAGAAAAAAAACATGTGAAACCAGTCTTGGAAACCATGTCTTCAAATCAGATTAGGCAGCTCCACCAAAATGGGCAGAGCTGGGAAGGAGAGCAGTTGAAATAGGCATGGCGATGTCAGCCCTTCAAAGTCATCAAAAGTGCCAATCCTTGACTAGAGTAACATTACTGGCGAGGCACATGAAGATGTATGTCGCTGATATAATACGCCAAATTCATTTAGGCGCATGCTCATCTTATTCCTGCACTCCCCTCATCATGATTGGAAAGTGAAACACCAGTCGTAATGAATTGGAACCTATATGTGTGGTTCCCTTTCTTTGCTAAAATATTAACACTACCACTTGTAAATAAGATAAATAAATATAATAAGCTAAATAAAAATGACCAGAAAATTAAAAGCTTTCATTAATTGCAACTCCTCATTTAAAACCTGTGCAATATTTACAAAATTACTGTAAAATTCTAAGTCTATCTATCCAGTAGGCCATTGTGTGGTCATTGGGGATCCACACCTAACGACTTGCAGAAAATATATAATGCAAACTTTTTTTTTTTAAGGAATGGAAAAATGATTTTGCTTTTTATATTCTCTCTCCTGGCAAAATTTATTATCTGGAGAGACCTCAAGACATTTATAATCACCTACAAATCATACTGAAATGATCCATAGAAATGTTCAGTGATAAATGACACTAGAGGAATACAGTATAATGGATAAACTACAAAGTTGCTCTCCATGTGCGTTTGTATTCAGTGCTCAGAACACAGAATTGCAATGCCCTAGTTTCTGTACATTGTTTATGACAATAATGGTCTGGACATCAATTAATTCTCAAAACAATGTAAATGCTGTAATTTATTATGCAAACATCTTGCCCGATATTAAATAAATAAAATCAAAACAATTCTATTTGTTAGGAGGAAACAGTGGGAACGACGTAAGTATAGATTTATAGAAACAAAATAAAATCAACCAATGTGCATGGACAAAATTTCATAATAAAAATGTTTGCAAAAATCCTATGAAAAGTTGTTGGCTACTTCCAGATATGTTACTTCATATGTATTTAAAATCACAATGTAACATAGTAACATAGTAACATAGTTAGTAAGGCCGAAAAAAGACATTTGTCCATCCAGTTCAGCCTATATTCCTATATTCCATCAGAATAAATCCCCAGATCTACGTCCTTCTACAGAACCTAATAATTGTATGATACAATATTGTTCTGCTCCAGGAAGACATCCAGGCCTCTCTTGAACCCCTCGACTGAGTTCGCCATCACCACCTCCTCAGGCAAGCAATTCCAGATTCTCACTGCCCTAACAGTAAAGAATCCTCTTCTATGTTGGTGGAAAAACCTTCTCTCCTCCAGACGCAAAGAATGCCCCCTTGTGCCCGTCACCTTCCTTGGTATAAACAGATCCTCAGCGAGATATTTGTATTGTCCCCTTATATACTTATACATGGTTATTAGATCGCCCCTCAGTCGTCTTTTTTCTAGACTAAATAATCCTAATTTCGCTAATCTATCTGGGTATTGTAGTTCTCCCATCCCCTTTATTAACTTTGTTGCCCTCCTTTGTACTCTCTCTAGTTCCATTATATCCTTCCTGAGCACCGGTGCCCAAAACTGGACACAGTACTCCATGTGCGGTCTAACTAGGGATTTGTACAGAGGCAGTATAATGCTCTCATCATGTGTATCCAGACCTCTTTTAATGCACCCCATGATCCTGTTTGCCTTGGCAGCTGCTGCCTGGCACTGGCTGCTCCAGGTAAGTTTATCATTAACTAGGATCCCCAAGTCCTTCTCCCTGTCAGATTTACCCAGTGGTTTCCCGTTCAGTGTGTAATGGTGATATTGATTCCTTCTTCCCATGTGTATAACCTTACATTTATTATTGTTAAACCTCATCTGCCACCTTTCAGCCCAAGTTTCCAACTTATCCAGATCCATCTGTAGCAGAATACTATCTTCTCTTGTATTAACTGCTTTACATAGTTTTGTATCATCTGCAAATATCAATATTTTACTGTGTAAACCTTCTACCAGATCATTAATGAATATGTTGAAGAGAACAGGTCCCAATACCGACCCCTGCGGTACCCCACTGGTCACAGTGACCCAGTTAGAGACTATACCATTTATAACCACCCTCTGCTTTCTATCACTAAGCCAGTTACTAACCCATTTACACACATTTTCCCCCAGACCAAGCATTCTCATTTTGTGTACCAACCTCTTGTGCGGCACGGTATCAAACGCTTTGGTAATGTCAAAATGTATATACATCGGGCAAAATAAGTATTGAACACATCACCAATTTTCCAAGTTAATCTATTTCTAAAGGGGCATTTGACATCAAATTCTCACCAGATGTCGGTGACAACCCATCCAATCCACACAGGCAAAGAAATCAAACCATAAATGTCCACGGATGAAGTTGTGTGTAATACTGAGAAATGACACAGGAAAAAAAGTATTGAACATGCTTACTGAAATTTTATTAATGCTTCATACAAAAGCCGTTGTTGGTGATAACAGCAGTAAGATGTCTCTTGTATGGAGAAACCAGTCACATGCATTGCTGACTTGCGATTATGTCCAATTTTTTCACACAAACACTCTTCAAATCCTGACGCTTCCGTGGGCTCCTTCTAGCAACTCCGAGTTTTACTTCATTCCATTAATTTTCTATTGGATTCAGGTTAGGTGATTGGCTGGGCCATTCTAGCAGCTTTATTTTCTTTCTCTAAAACCAATTGAGAGTTTCCTTGGCTGTGTGTGTTGGGATCAGTGTTTTGCTGAAATGTCCACTTTCATTTCATCTTCATCATCCTGGTAGATGGCAGCAGATTTTTTTTTATCAAGACTGTGTTGGTACATTTGCCTATTCATCCTTTCTTCAATTACTTGAAGTTTACCAGTGCCGTATGCAAAAAACAGCTCCACACCATGATGTTTCCACCTCCAAACTTTACTGTGGGCATGGTATATTAACTTGGTGTATATTATGGCATCCAAAGAGTCAACTTGAGACCTTATCCACTTTGCAAAAGTTTAATTAAATATGAAATATGTCTCTAAAAATCAATTCCTAGACTGCCCATACACATTTGATAAGTGTTAGTACCTGCCAATTCCGAATGGCAGGTGTTAGAGGAGATGAGGATCTCACAAAACATTAGACTGCACCACAAGAATACTAGTGGATACTTTTAAGGGCCCAGGATCTGACAGGATGGACCTAACAGGATTAGGAACTGACTTTGGAATAACTTACTTGCTACTAGACTTTATTTTTTCAAAACCAAAGAATTGAGCAGGAGCATAAGTTGGTATACATGCAATGGGTAACAGCATGTTCATACTGTGGCTATTTCACAGACAAACCTCAAGAAAAAAGCTAAGTATATACCCTATGAAAAGTAAATGTGTAAATAGTAAAAGCACATGTGAATAACAGGGTACATAGTAAACACAATTTTGATTTACAAAATTGTAAAAGCTATTCCACCATGAGAAGGTGGTGGCCTCAGATCTCTCCTATCTTGTATTTAGTATTGAAACCTTAACTCCTGTTAGCCAACTGCAAGATATAAGGGCAAAGTGGGACATAGCATGACTGCACTAGATACAGGATAGGACCATCCAGATTGAGTACACCTTGCCGAAATGGAATGGCTTTTATGATTTTTTGATAATTATAGTGTTGTCTAAGTATCCTATGTAGTATCCTACTATTAATACTGGAACACACTGGCGCTACTAACAAAAAGGCCCAAGTGCTGCAGGTACTTCGGCAGATCCGTGCCCACTCTGCCACAAAACAAGCAAACTAATAAAGGATAAAGTACCACGCTACAAGGGTGTAAGAGGTGCTTACTGTTGGCTGATATATAGGTTAATCCCTAATTCGCCCTTTATAAAAACGGATGCTGCACGTTGGGGCATATACAATGGGCTAGTAAGTAACAAGTAATAAATAGTACGATGCTAACTAATAATGCTCCCGATTGTAGTTCACTTGTACCGCAATAAGTTTGAAAACCATCTAGGTATGAAAGAGTATATACATAATAAATGTCTTACCGCGACCGAGTGGTACAGCAGGCTCTTCTGAGTTCCTGTAGGGTGACTCGTGGTAAGGCGCATGCAAACTTGGATGCACTTACCATGAGTCACCCTACAGGAACTCAGAACAGCCTGCTGTACCACTCGGTCACGGTAAGACATTTATTATGTATATACTCTTTCATACCTAGATGGTTTTCAAACTTATTGCGGTACAGGTGAACTACAATCGGGAGCATTATTAGTTAGCATCGTATTATTTATTACTTGTTACTTACTAGCCCATTGTATATGTCCCAACGTGCAGCATCCATTTTTATAAAGGGCGAATTAGGGATTAACCTATATATCAGCCAACAGTAAGCACCTCTTACACCCTTGTAGCGCGGTACTTTATCCTTTATTAGTATCCTACTATTACCATTTACTTATTTACTTACTACAGGGTATTTGCTAATGTTTTTTCTAGACTTTATTTTTTCATCAAACCTAATATTTGAAAGAGTATTTACAAACTTTTGAACATTACTGGCTTTAAGCTGTGATTCCACCATGACACAGTGTAAAGATAGAGGGAAATAAAGTTATTGCACTACAAGTTTTATGATCCTCTATGGGAGAAAAGTTGCATACAACCTTGCAATACTGTAATGGAATTGCCTTGATTTTAACCACCACTGGGAAGGATCGGGACACCGCCATAATATTTATATGACTTGCCTGTGCCACTGAAATTGGTTGGTTTTGACTAACTTTCATCTAATGCAGGGTCTCCAACCTGTGGCTTGGGAGCCACATGTGACTTGCGGGTCCATGATGTGTTTCTTCGCTGCTGCCTGCCAGCTTAGTGCATTAGCACCAGGTCTAGGAAACAAGTATTAAGAGCAGGCCTTCAGATGGTGAACTTTCTGCGTAGTCTAGCCCAAAAAGAGCAGATCTAAATGTGCATATTTTAACCTTGAAGGTTTGGCGATAATTGAAGTATGGCAGGCTGGAGACCTGATGATGTTTTGTGTCAGAGGAGGTGCTTGAAGCTGGATGCAACCGTGTGGTGGGAGTGATTGATGCATGATTACTGAAGATTACTGTATTGTGGGAACCTCTGGAACTTGGCATACTAGCTTGGTGTAATTTTTGTGGAAAAGTGTTGGCTGTCATTATACCAGTAATGATGGCTAGGTGTGCCACTATTCTGAGGGAGGCAGGAGCTGGCTCGCGACTCTCTCTCAGACCTAAATGTGGCTCGCCACCATCTCTCAAATCTGAATATGGATTTCAAGCTCAGAAAGGTTGGGATCACTGATCTAATGTGTGTGAAATTCTACCAGCAGATATTCGCAGTAGAAAGTTCAGTTACTGTCAATGTGAGTGACTATTAAAAAAAAACAAAAATAGAGAAGTGTACAGAAATTCTTCATCCAATAGTACTAATGAGAAGGAGGTGGACAATGAGAAAAATATTGCCTGCAAATGTAGAAGGTCAGATGAGTCATTATGTGCAGTCTTGGTAAACAGATAAATAATTTACGAATGAACACATGGTCATCTATATCTATTATCCATCGATGGGACTCTAAAAATAAATATTTGAAAAAATCTTTACTGGAGTTTAGTAATAACGAAGGTAATAACATTATTTTCTGTCCCATAATAATTTGTAAACCAGGAGGGTAATGTGCATATAAAAAGTTATTGTGTAAAGTATATAAGCACAAATTGTTCATATAATTTTCCACTAACAATTATGTTATGGTTCCTATTTCAAAAAGTTGTATAATTTTTTCAGATGTTATATAATCTCACATTTTATAGATGCCAGAAAATGTGAAAAGTTAACGAGAATTCTATTAATATGTTTTTTTATGGATGGTCACTATGAATTTGAAAGACGTGGCAAGTTGATTTTTTTTTCTGTAATGACATTTTCTCCAGACTGGAAAGACATACTGTATACCACATGGAAAAAATTGTCTCACTTACACATTATACCTACACGAATAATTATGATATATCATTTTAAATCTTTATGAAATTATTCCCCATATGCAGTTAAATCAATACATAGCTGCCACTTATCTTGAAAAGGTTTCTACAAGATTTTGGAGGGTGAGCGTGAGAATTTTTGACCATTTATCCAGAAGAGCATATGTGGGGTTAGACATTGGTGTAGGACAAGCAGGCCTGACTCACAATAGATGTTCTAGGTCATTTCAAAGTTGTTTGATGGGACTGAGGCCAGGTCTATGTGCGGTCAGTCATCCTCTTCAACACAAAACCCACCCAACCATGCCTTAATGGATTTGCTATGTACATTTGGCACATTCATACTGGAACACACAAAGACTTCCTCATACTATTCCCACAAAGTTGTGTATTATACAATGTATTGGTATACTGAAGCAATAAGATTTCTCTTCACTGAAGCTAAGCGAACTAACCCAACCTCTAAAATCAACCCCATAGCATTAAAAGTCTTTCACCAAACTTTACAGTTGGCACAAGACAATTCAGCCAAATAATATTTTCCCGGAATTCCCCAAAACCAGGCTCACCCACTAAACTACCAGATACAAAAGCGTGATTTGTTACTTCACAGTACTCCAGAGCAGTGATTTACACTACTCTTCAAATAATTAGCACTGTGCTTTGTGATATACAGCTCTGGCAAAAATTAAGAGACCACTGCAAAATGTTCAGTTTGTCTGATTTTGTTCTTTTAGTCTATAAACTTCTGACAACATGTCTCTGAATTTCCAAGCAGTAAATTTTGTATTTTTTTTCTGACAAGGATAAAAAAAAACAGTGCTTTCAGACCTCAAGTAATGCAAAGAAAATAAGTTCATAATCATTTGGAAACAGCAATACTAATGCTTTATCTCATGAAGAGTTCAGAAATCAATATTTTGTGGAATAACCATGATTTTTAATCACAGCTTTCATGCGTCTTGGCATGTTTTCCACCAATCTTTCACACTGCTTCTGGTGCAAAAATGTAGGCAGTTCTTCATTTGATTGCTTGTGACTTTCCATCATCTTCTTTATTACATTCCAGAGGTTTTCAATGGGGTTCAGGTCTGGAGATTGGGCTGACCATGACAGGGTTTTGATGTGGTGGTCTCTTAATTTTTGCCAGAGCTGTAAGTCTGTACATCTAGTTGGCCATGGAAACCTAAACTTTTAAGCTTCAGGTTCAAAGGTTTTGTGATGATGCTCATACCAGTAGAGTTCTGGACTCTGCTGTTATGAAATTAGCAAGGCACTGGTGACATTTATGCCTTTTGCTCCTCAGCATGTGGTGAATAGAGATGAGTGAGTTTGCTCGGGTTCCCTCTTATTCTGCAAGCTATAGTGCTTGCCGAATAAGCTGCAGAGGAAACTCGGCTTCCTGGATCGTGCCTGCCGATCAGCTGATCGGCGCCACAGCTTCATGTGTTGTGGCTGTGTCACAGTCATGATACATGCATGGAGAGCCTGTTTGTTGGTGCGATCCAGGAAGTCGGGTTTCCTCTGCAGCTTATTCGTCAAGCGCTGTAGCTGGCTGAGTAAGAGGGAACCCAAGCAAATTTATTCATGTCTAGTGGTGACCCCTTTCTGTAACTTTATATTTGATTGCTCCGAAGTCGCAGAGGTCCCTAAATAGTTCCAGAGGAAAGAAATTTCATGAACTGACTTGTTGCATAGTGGCAACCTATCGCAGAACCATACTCAAATTCTTTTACAAATGGTAGGAAAGGCAGACGACATGGAGTGAAGCTGGATGTTATACATGCTTTGCAATGGGACTGAATGAAGAACGTGAATTCAGTTATTAAGAAGCGTATCTCAATACTTTTGTCCATACATGATTGCTCATATCAGCCAACAGTTCATGTGTTCTAAATGAAATGAAAAGAGGTGGAACTCACCGGACTAAAGTCTAAACTTTATTGGTCCAAAAAATGTTTAAAACATCTCAGGCAGGTGGGGGGCTAGAGAGTGCAAAGACGACGGCAATTTCGCACCGTGTTGCTCTTCTACTTGGACCAATAATGTTTGAACTTTATTCCAGTGAGTGCCACCTCTTTTCATTTCATTTGGATTATGCACTTTGCTCCGGTGTGCACCTGAAAGAAGAAAGGTTTTATGCCTGCGGCATTTTTGATCAGCTGATGGTATTGACTCTATGAATCACCAGTGGTGCTCGGCTTTCTCTATTTCTGTGAGTTTATGTGTTCTGTTTGAAGATAAAATAGAAAGCCGTGCTTCCTGTGCGTACTTTTAATTGCCTTCATCATATTACATAACACTTAGTACTTACAATTGCTCATTTTTTCATTAGTTTAATGACATCACAAGATTTAAAACAGAGTAACTAATTCTTTGTAAGCTCTATGAAGAGATAGAGAGTCTATTTTCCTTGCATGAGTCATCACTACAAAAGTCCCTGAAAGGGGAGGAATGGAGCTGCAGGGTCAAGAGTTAAAGAGAGGAATAATAAAGTCAGGGAAAAGAGACTTCCTGTTTGTACATAGAGTAAAAAAAAGATGATAAAAAAGAATTAACTAAGTAGAAGGGAAAAATACAGAAATTGTAAGTGCACAGTGCCAGACAATGTGATAATTGTGATATATTAAGAAGATAAAAACTTTTAGATTGCCCTGTCCTCTCCATTGTGATCAAATATATTGGGGGAGTCAAGAGGCCCCATAAACATCAGAAGGATTTATCGTCCTGCCTACGAGTTCAGCTGACTTTAATCTAAAATGTGATGGGACCTTGTTCTTTAGGTTTACACCTTTTTTCATATATACACCAGAAAAAGTCAAATGAAGGGGCAAGCTATGCTATAATTAATTAAAGCTATCCCATCATCAGGATTTTGCTAAGTAACCTACATACACTGTCGGTTTGCCGCTGCTAAACTGATTAAAATGATACCTGGGGTGAAGAAATACATCTTATGGTCCTTGGGTAGTGTTAGAAGTTTGCAGCTAATGTTATGCTCGTGCTCCTGGGTGGGACTGTAGTCTTATCTTCCTGATCTAGCCTGCTCTAAGCGAAAAAAACAAGGAAAAATCTGCCCATGGGCCCGCCCCAAAGCACAAACAGTCTGCCTCTATGATGAGGAATATGTCTGTACTTTGGGGGGGTGGGGGTGACTGTGGTCAGGTTTATCCTTAGTTTCTCTGGCTTAGAGCAGGACAGATCAGGAAGATTAGACTCTGCCTACATTCTCGTCCAGGAGCAGGAGCATATCATTAGCTGCAAACTTCTAACACTGATTACACAAGAACCACAAGACGGATTTCTTCACCACTGGTATCATTTTAATCAGTTTAATACTGCCAATCTGCCAGTGTCTGTAAGGCCATGTGCACACGTTCAGTATTTTTTGCGTTTTTTTTCGTGTTTTTTCGCTATAAAAATGTGATAAAAATGCGAAAAAAACGCTTACATATGCCTCCCATTATTTTCAGTGTATTCCGCATTTTTTGTGCAAATGTTGCCTTTTTTTCAGCGAAAAAATCGCATCGCGGAAAAAAAAGCAACATGTTCATTAAAATGCGGAATTGCAGGGGATTCCGCACACCTGGGAGTCCATTGATCTGCTTACTTCCCGCACGGGGCTGTGCACACCATGCGGGAAGTAAGCAGATTATGTGCGGTTGGTACCCAGGGTGGAGGAGAGGAGACTCTCCTCCACGCACTGGGCACCATATAATTGGTCAAAAAAAAAGAATTAAAATAAAAAATAGTCCTATACTCACCTTCGATGTCTTCCCGCCTCTCCACTGCACGCTGTCGCTTCGGTTCCTGTAGCTGGTGTGCGGTGAAGGACCTGCCGATGACGTCGCCATATTGTGATTGGTCGAGACCGGTCATGTGACCACTCACGTGACCGTGACGTCATGGAAGGTCCTGCGCGCACACACCATCTATACGGAACGGACGCCGGTGAGGAGATCGGCTGTCTGCGGGTGAGTATAAGCATTTTTTTATTTTTTTTATTATTTTTAAACATTCTATCTTTTACTATAGATGCTGCAAAAGCAGCATCTATAGTAAAAAGTTGGACACACTTGTCAAACGCTATGTTTGACAAGTGTGACCAACCTGTCAGTCAGTTTTCCAAGCGATGCTACAGATCGCTTGGAAAACTTTAGCATTCTGCAAGCTAATTACGCTTGCAGAATGCTAAAAAAATGCGAAAAAAATGGAAAAAAAACGCAAAAAAAAAATGCGGATTTCTTGCAGAAAATTTCCGTTTTTCTTCAGGAAATTTCTGCAAGAAATCCGGACGTGTGCACATGGCCTTAGTTACTTAGCAAAATCCTGCTGACAGGTTCACTTTAAGGTCCTTTTGCATTTACTGACCAGTGGCACTAATCTACCTCTCATTAGTAAATTTTTACAAATCAGTAATCAGTTAATTGTCTGGTTCTTCACAGTGCAAGTCCTATATACACAGGACAATTTGCTCCAAGAGCAATGATCCTTTTGGCAGCACAAATGCAATTTGAGTGTTTTGCTTATTTATCAGGATATAGGCAGCCTGTTTCCACTGAAAGATTGTCATCAAACAAGAACACTTGCTCGCAATGACCTTTCATTATAAATGCAGCTTTACTCTGCTTAGACGTATAGTCATATATCATGTTTGAAATGGGACTAACAAACAAGCTTTATGGTATACGGTTGACATACATCTGAATGCATATATCAGTTTATGCTCATGACCGTGAGATTAAAGTGCATCAGCCACTAATGCATAAATGTTTCATATTCCTAATGCACTCCATCTTGGATAAAGTTTTATATGCATATCTTGATCAAATCTTCAGTGACAAGGTCACCTACTGATTGGTCTGAATAAATCTTCATATTTTAGATGCTCACTGGCAGTAAGTGAGCCCTTAGGTACATGGCAAATATTTCAAATATGAATTTGAGCTTCCCCGCTGAGTTATTCAGCTTGAAATTAGTTATGTTTCCAAGCTTGCAGAAGAATAGAAAAGGGGAAACTTTAACTATCTTAGTATTGAACCTCCATGAATGTATTATGTTTACTTATGAATCATGCATATTGTTTTCTGTATGTATTTTCCATCAGCGTTTTTGTATTTGAATATGTTGCAAACGATTTTGCAGTTACAGCAAAAAACTGACACAGATTTGTGGCAATAGACCCAAGGTCTCTTAAAATTTGAATTTGTTACCGTAACTCTCTTTAAGTGAAACTATAATTAAAAATGACCGATTGTTTAAATAAGTTTATTTGGAATAAATGTATTATTTTTCTTTGTCAAAAATTTTTTTTTTCATTCCACATAGGCCAAAGTAACTATCTTAGATTGTAACTTCCTATTGTTTCAGGAAACAACACATGTACATAGCCACAATGATCGGAGCCTGACCCTATATTTTGCATTGAAGCCTCTAGTGAGCATGTGCAAAGGTCTTTGTGAAGGAAGGGATAGGAGGGTCAGCTCCTATCAACTATTGGGTCAGGATAGTAGGGTCAGCTGTGACATCAACTATTGCAAATGGTGTATCCTGTAAAATCAGCTGAGTATAGAGTTGTTACCTTTGATTGTGAAATCATGAATCTGATAATAAAGAGCTTTGCTTAAAATTCTTAATGAAAGGACAGGAAATAAGAGTCTAAGAAAGCTCCAGAGGCAGAGTCTGAATATTGCAAAATTACATATTTTTTTAATAAAGTGATAATTTTTAAAAATAAAGTGATTAATTTAATCATGATATAAAAAAATTGCCAACATTTTTTTTTAGATATTTTTAAACCTGAAGCATATTTTAAACATTAGTTCATTTTCTGATGACAGCTTCCCTTTAGGCTAGGAGGACACCACCGTATTTTCTCTAATCTGAAAAAATCAGCCTGATTATGCTAATCACACTGTGATCACACTCTGATAAGAGCATAATTAGAGTATGATCATAGTGTGATCTGATTTTTTGGGGATGTGGAGAAGATGTAAAAAAAACGTTCTCCATCTTCTCCATTTTGTCAGTCCATGAAAGTGGAATCGCACTCGGATGTCAACCGAGTGAGGTCTGATTTTTTTCCACAGACTCATTGACTTGCATGGCTTAATGTGATCCACATTTTGTGTAGGCTGCAATTTCATCTGTGGACAAACTCTTTCAAAGGAAAATATTGGCCATGTGCATGGCCCCATAGAATAACATTGGTCCTAGTGTGATCCAATTTTTTGTTGGATCCCATTCGGACCAAAAATACGGTCTATTGCACAAGCCCTGAAGGTTTTTTTTTTCATGTTTTTGTGCATTTTTCTGCTACTTATCTAAAGTAATATTCTTTATTTTACAGTAAAAAAACATATACAATATATAACATAAAAATGCTGTTAACTTTTCCCAGGTAACAGAGAGTAAAATGACAATACTATAGAGGCCAGTTTTAATTTTTGGCCAAATGGTCCTCTCTCTTCTGTATTTTCTGTTGCTTGTATGTCTGTTTGACCCATAACCGTACATCACTATGCACATTGCAGTGTTTCCAATATACTGGTCAGTATAGTGGTCCTATGGGGTGCATATCATACAGATCATAAAGTAGTCATGCATATTTTTGGGGACATATGTATCACCTTGTAGCACCTCGTGAATCATATAGGGGTTTTTTTTCACTAAGAACATAATATTTAGATTTCTTTACAGAAAAATGTAACCTAGATTACTTTACCAAATATGCCCAAAAGACACAGTTTTGTGTTAAAAGACTTCTTAGGCTCATATATAAAATAAGTGATAATTTTATTTTTACAAAGTGTGATTTTGTTTTCAGGAAAATAAAAAAAGAGAATCTGTCAGAAGACAGCATGAAACATGACAGCAGAAAACAGGGATATGCTCCCTGGGTAAAACTTTCTAGGTTTTAATTCTGAAAGCATTTCAGAGAAAACATAGTTTACAAGCAAGCTAGAATTGCGGAAAAGACTCAAAATGGCAACTCCCTAGATGGATTTTGTTTAACTAGTGATTGTGACTTTTTAGCACCAAAAGAAACAGACCCTTGAAAACATCACAAAAAATGTGTGAAATTTGATTAAAGTCATACATCTTGAATCTGTCGAAAATATCTGGAAAAGAAAAGTAATCTAGGAAAAATAAAAATAATAAAAAAGAAAAACAACTTAAAGAGAATCAGTTATCAGTTTTTGCTATGTAATCTGAAAGTAGCATAATGTAGGGGCAGAAACCAACCCTGAATCCAATGATGTGTCATTCATTGGGTTGCTTGATGTAGTTTAATATAAATGGAAATCAGAATGACTACATGGCACAAGAGAAATAACCCTATAGTGATAATCTTATGTTGAAAAAACATTGATTTTCTGGAAAGCATAGCAAGCAGCCCAGTAAGTTACCTAGTAACATAGTTATTAAGGTTGAAGGAAGACTTTAAGTCCATCTAGTTCAACCCATAGCCTAACCTAACATGCCCTAACATGTTGATCCAGAGGAAGGCAAAAAAACCCATGAGGCAAAGAGTAAGCTCCACCATGGGGAAAAAAATTCCTTCCCGACTCCACATACGGCAATCAGACTAGATCCCTGGATCAACGCCCTATCAAGGAATCCAGTGTATATACCCTGTAACATTATACTTTTCCAGAAAGGTATCCAGTCCCCTCTTAAATTTAAGTAATGAATCACTCATTACAACATCATACGGGAGAGAGTTCCATAGTCTCACTGCTCTTACAGTAAAGAATCCGCGTCTGTTATTATGCTTAAACCTTCTTTCCTCCAGACGTAGAGGATGCCCCCTTGTCCCTGTCTCAGGTCTATGATTAAAAAGATCAGAAAGGTCTTTGTATTGTCCCCTCATATATTTATACATTAAAATAAGATCACCCCTTAGTCTTCGTTTTTCCAAACTAAATAGCCCCAAGTGTAATAACCTATCTTGGTATTGCAGACCCCCCAGTCCTCTAATAACCTTGGTCGCTCTTCTCTGCACCCGCTCCAGTTCAGCTATGTCTTTCTTATACACCTGAGACCAGAACTGTGCACAGTATTCTAAGTGTGGTCGAACTAGTGACTTGTATAGAGGTAAAATTATGTTCTCCTCATGAGCATCTATGCCTCTTTTAATACATCCCATTATTTGCCTTTGTAGCAGCTGCCTGACACTGGCCACTGAATATGAGTTTGTCATCCACCCATACTCCCAGGTCTTTTTCATTGACGGTTTTGCCCAGAGTCTTAGAATTAAGCACATAGTTATACATCTTATTACTTCTACCCAAGTGCATGACCTTACATTTATCCCCATTAAAGCTCATTTGCCATTTATCAGCCCAAGCTTCTAGTTTACATAAATCATCCTGTAATATAAAATTGTCCTCCTCTGTATTGATTACCCTGAAGAGTTTAGTGTCATCTGCAAATATTGAAATTATGCTCTGTATGCCCCCTACAAGGTAATTAATACATATGTTAAAAAGAAGAGGGCCCAATACTGACCCCTGTGGCACCCCACGGCTAACCGCAACCCAGTCTGAGTGTGCACCATTAATAACTACCCTTTGTTTCCTATCCCTGAGCCAGCTCTTATCCCACTTACACATATTTTCTCCTATCCCCATTTTTCTCATTTTATGTATCAACCTTGTGTGTGGCACCGTATCAAAAGCTTTTGAAAAGTCCATATACACTATGTCCACTGCATTCCCTTGGTCCAGTCCGGAACTTACCTCTTCATAGAAGCTGATCAAATTAGTCTGACATGAACGGTCCCTAGTAAACCCTTGCTGATACTGGGTCATGAGGTTATTCCTCTTCAGATACTCCAGTATAGCATCCCTTAGAATGCCCTCCAGGATTTTACCCACAGTAGAGGTTAAGCTTACTGGCCTATAATTTCCGAGTTCAGTTTTTGTCCCCTTTTTGAATATTGGCACCACATTTGCTATACGCCAGTCCTGTGGTACAGACGCTGCTATTATGGAGTCTTTAAAGATTACAAATAATGGTCTATCAATGACTGTACTTATTTCCTGCAGTACTCGGGGGTGTATCCCATCCGGGCCCGGAGATTTGGCAATTTTAGTGATTTTTAGATGCCACCGTACTTCCTGCTGGGTTAAGCAGGTGACATTTAATGGGGAATTTTTGTTATCACTGATCATAATGTCGGCCATGGGATTTTCTTTTGTAAATACTGATGAAAAAAAGTCATTTAGCAGATTGGCTTTTTCCTCATCCTCATCCACCATTTCACCCAGACTATTTTTAAGGGGGCCAACACTATCACTTTTTAGTTTCTTACTATTTACGTAGTTAAAGAATATTTTGGGATTATTTTTACTCTCTCTGGCAATGAGTCTCTCTGACTCAATCTTTGCTGCCTTGATTTGCTTTTTACAAAATTTATTTAATTTTCTGTATTTATTTAATGCCTCATCACTACCTACTTCCTTTAATTCTCTAAATGCTTTCTTTTTGTCACTTATTGCGCCCCTTACAGCTCTATTTAGCCATATTGGTTTCCTCCTATTTCTGGTATGTTTATTCCGATACGGTATATACTGTGCACTGGTCCTATCCAGGATGCTAATAAACGTCTCCCATTTTCTTTGTGTATTTTTATGTCTCAGGATATCGTCCCAGTTAATTGCACCAAGATCATCTCTCATCCGTTGAAAATTTGTCCTCCTGAAGTAATACATCACTTGAATCAGATTCTCTGACCCTGCACCATGCTGCTTTAAGATTAAATAGCAAAAAACTACTGACAAGCTCCCTTTAAAAAGTATCACAACACATAGAAATAATAAGACGGAATTGCTAAAAGCCACTAAAAAGGCACAAATCACTTTTTAGTGACCAACAGCAATGATGAATTGGGTTGAAAGTTTGCAAAGACTTATTGAAATTAATATTATATTCTCTGTTGGAATAAGGAGAAGTTGATATAAAACCGATAATATAATATAAAGTGCAAAAAAATATTGAGCTTTACACTTATCTCAAGATTAGCGAAATACACTTTGACTAAGCAAATTAGCAATTACATTTATTGAACCAAGCTGAAGCGAGAAAAAAACAAGCACAAACACAGCGCCCAGCATATCCGAGGCACAAAGTACACTGGCTAGAATTTGTTCTTGATGTTACATAAAAGTACACTGGCTTTCAGAATGATAACGTCAGTTTGTCTGTCTTAATGTTAATGTTATTAATGTATGTCTCTTTAATACTTATTCTTAAATTTGCTAAAGGCTGAAAATGGTACTAGAATTACATTCTTTGTTACGTTTATCCATAAAAGTTAAGGAAAACCACACTAAAGAAACAACATTTTTTGAGAAGGAGCTAGAGATGTTTTTTACCTTGGCATTCTACTGTATGAGAACTTATGGAGAATTGTATGGAGTAAAAACCTGTATATACACACATGGTCAAAATTGTTGGTACTAGGGTTGAGCGACTTTTGCTTTTTTAGGATTGAGTCGGGTTTCGTGAAACCCGACTGTCTCGAAAGTCGGATCGTGTGAAATCGGCCGATTATTGTGAAAAGTCGGGGGGCCGACCGAAACACGAAACCCAATGCAAGTCAATGGGAATTGATTTTTTTTTTCTTCTCTCTCTCTCTCTCTCTCTCCAAAATTTGTGTTTCACTGTGGGAATCGCTATATCCCAAACGTTAAGATGGCGCTTTTACCCCTTGTGACGCCGCACAAAGCGAGCCGGAACCCATGTCATCACGCTGCACACACTCCTTCATTGGCTGAAAAAAATGGCGGGGAAAGCGTCATACGAAACGCGACTTTGACCGTGTGGCCGATCCCACCCTGGGGTCTAGTCGGGTTTCACGAAACCCGACTTTGCCAAAAGTCGGCGACTTTTGAAAATGACCGATCCGTTTTGCTCAACCCTAGTTGGTACCCCTCATTTAATGACAGAAAAACCCACAATGATCACAGAAATAACTTGAATCTGACAAAAGTAATAAACAAATGAAAGTCAGACATTGCTTTTCAACCATGCTTCCACAGAATTAAAAAAAAAAAAAATTCTTGAAATAGGCCTGGAGAGAAATGATGTTTCCCTTAACATATTATTTTGTTGCACAACCTTTTTAAGCAATCACTGCAATCAAACGATTCCTGTAACTGTCAATGAGACTTCTGCACCTTTCAACAGGTATTTTGGCCCACTCCTGAAAAGAAAACTGCTCCAGTTGTCTCATGTTTGAAGGTTGCCTTTTCCAGACGGCATGTTTCAGCTCTTTCCAAAGATGCTCAATAGGATTTAGGTCAGGGCTCATAGAAGGCCACTTCAGAATAGTCCAATGTTTTCCTTGGCCATTCTTGGGTGTTTTTAGCTGTGTTTTGGGTCATTATCCTGTTGCAAGAACCAAAACCTGCGAATGAGATCAAGCTTTCTGATACTTTGCAGCACATTTCTTTCTAGAATCCCTTGATAGTCTTGAGATTTCATTGTACCCTGCACAGATTCTAGACACCCTGTGCCAGATGCAGCAAGGCAGCCCCAGAACATAACAGAGCCTCCTCCATGTTTCAAAATAGGACAGTGTTCTTTTCTTGATATGTTTCATTTTTCCTTTTTGAACATAGAGCTGATGTGCCTTGTCAAAAAGTTCCATTTTTGTCTCATCTGTCCATAGGAAATTCACCCAGAAGCTTTGTGGCTTGTCAACATGTAGTTTGGCAAATTACAGTCTGGCTTTTTATGATTTTTTTTCAACAATTGTGTCCTCCATGGTCATCTCCCATGAATTCCACTTTGGCTCATACAACAACGGATGGTGCGATCTGACACTGATGTTCCTTGAGCTTGAAGTTCACCTTTAATTTGTTTAGAAGTTTTTCTGGGCTCTTTTGTTACCATTTGTATTATCCGTCTCTTTGATTTGTCATCAATTTTCCTCCTGTGGCCACGTCCAGGGAGGTGGGCTACAGTCCCATGGATCTTACATTTCTGGATAATATGTGCAACTGTAGTCACAGGAACATCAAACTGCTTGGAGATGGTGGATCGCACAAAATAAAAATAATGATAAAGTTTGATCACAACCCGGGGTCCACCGTGCAAAGATGGAAAACTGTAGCTAATGTGAACAATGGTGGATCACACAGCAAGCGATACCTAGCTTGCACGTTACACGTGTTACACGTCACTCAATGTATAGCACACAAGGCTGGCACACAGCAACAGAAAAGATGTTCTGCATTGGAGCTGTGTCAGTCGCAAAGTAATGAAAAAGATGCTCTACAGTAGAGCTGTGTCAGTCGCACACAGTAACAGAGCAGCTATGGCGCTAAACACGATCCCTGTTAATCTCACAGGAGAACGCAACTCTCACAGGGGCAAGGGAACAGGTAGTGGACACAAACGCAGCGTGTGCAGGCACATAAACTCCTCTCCGGAGGTGCCAGAATTCTAAAGGCTATATGCCTGCTCTGAGCACACGCAGACAGGTCCACACTACCATTATGTTCCACACACTCATAAGGTATACATTATCTTAGCGCGCGGGTGTACTCTCCAGGAAACCTTTTATACATTCCTGTTTTCCTGTTCAAGTCCAGTCAGACAGGATCTTGCTCGTGGACCAATCTGGAACTGCCACTTCACCCAAGCAGCTGATGACCGACCACCACGAGCATGCTCTGTAGGGAGATTTCTGGACTGGAAGGCCTATCTGCTGCTGCCTATTGCTAGTTACTATAGCTTTGGCAGTAGAGCCTGCAGTAACCAAGCGAACAGCATGAGTCTGGGCAAGACGCTGAGACCGATGTCTTTGCTGAGCCACTCCCACTGCAGCCAAAGCAAAATGGGAGACCGTAGAGGCAGTCAAGGCTTGGGATCTACCCGTGTGGTGGGAGAATCTTGGCACCTAACAGATGGTCATTTAACTTTTACCTCTAACATGTTTGTCTATAATTTTCTTTCTAATCTCCTGAGACAACTCTTTCCTTCGCTTCCTCTGGTCCATGTTGAGTGTCATACACACCATGTCACCAAACAGCACAGTGAGTATCTGTAGCCCTATATACAGGCAACTCACTGATTCCAAGATTGTAGACACCCGTGATGCTAGTTAGTGGACACTCCTTGATTTAACATGTCCATTTTGTCACATTATTTTCAGGGGTACCATCATTTCTGTCCAGGCCTATTTCATGAGTTTTATTTTTTTTTAAATTCTTTGGAAGCATGGTTGAAAAGCAATGTCTGACTTTCATTTGTTCATTTACATAGATCTTTTATTTATTATTACTTTTGTCAGATTCAAGTTATTTATGTGACCATTGTGGGTTTTTCTGTCATTAAAGGAGGGATACCAACAATTTTGACCACGTGTGTATAAAAAATAAATATTTTGTATTTTTAAATGCACTTCTCTGTCTTTGGGTGGGGAAAAGACAAAAAATAAAAATAAAAATAGCAGATTGATATTGTGTTTTTTGGTGAAAACACCTGCAGAAAAAAAATGCAGCCAAAAGCATTTTTGAACGTGGGAACATGATTTACTACTTCATTAACATAGGTTTTTAATGCCTTTTGAAGCAAAACGTTGATGAACAAAAAAGAAAAGAGGCAAATAGCTTAAAAAAGAGATAATGAATGCGATGGGGAAAAAAAACAGCAAAGAAAGAAGAAAAAAATAAAAGGGCACAAATTCAATGACGAACTGATCCCTCCGTGTGGGAATCAAGCATTGCAACTTCATTCGCGTTTTTTTTTCCAGCAACGAACTTTTAGAGTATATTTAAAAATATGTTATTAATAATTATTACTACAGTTTTAGGAACATTAAGAATGACCCATCACATCTTTTCATTATTTATTTAATTTTTTTAAATATGAAAAATAAAATCAAAATGAGAACTGATATTATTTTGTTATATATACAGTTTATCAATATATATATTTATATCATATTAAATAATTCCATCCACAAAAAACTGGTTTATATGTATCACAATAATCATAAACAGAGAAGAGAAACTGGAACTGTATGCATAAATATTCATTTTTGTGCACAACTGGGAAAAAATATGTCTGGGTTCATCTGATTTAAGACGTTTTTTCACCAGCAATGGTAGTGATTATTGAACACATATAATTGAAGGGGAAATTGTCCAAAAAGTGGAGCAGATATTTAATATATGGTGTCAATTTGCCCCACTTATCTGTACATGATATTTTGAAACAATGAATATTCCACTTTTAATATTTGATTCATTGACTGAATCCCCATTTTCATTACCCAATGTTGCTCCTCCACAAAATAATTTCACAAATTCAGCAAACGTGTTTTCATGTTGTTCTGTGCATTATGTTTGCTGTTGGTAAATTATTACTGCAATCCATATATTTTATTCCTTTAGAGTTACATATTAATTCATTACATTACATTTTGGGCATTTCATATGCCTTACATATGATCATGTAATTTTATTACACATTTTTTTGTATTCTTTGTCACAAATTATTTTAAACATCTTAAAGATCATGAACTTGGAGCATGATTTCTTCTCTTTTCTCTCCCTTTTCTTTCTCTGCTACTGGTTATTGCTCTATAGTGGTTTTTGGCCAGTTTGTGTTTTTCCAGACGTCTCTCCATGACGTAGTTGAGGTATATGATGGAGCAACTCAACAGTCGCCTCTCTTATCTTCTCTCTCAGGATCTCATTCAGGTACTTTTTCTTTTCTCAGAGATACCAATGGGTCATTTATAAAATGTTCTATTTTTTTAATTTAATATTATGTTTGTTGAGATAAGTAACATACTATCAAAATACAATACATTTAGATTTTAAAGGGAAGCTATTTTCAGAAAATTATTTATTGACTAGGTTTGTTTTTTGTGTTAAATGTATTTTTATAAAAATGTTACCATTTATTTTAATATATTAAATAAAAATAATAATTATTATTTTGTTCATATAGCACCAACATATTCAGCAGCACTTCACAATTAAGTGTGGACACGTACAAACAATATAAACATTGCAAAGTAACACATAGTTCAACTGTTACAATCTGTATTAGAAGTAAAAAATAAAATATCTTGTATTTTTTGCAAATTTTCACATTAGCCTTTGAGATTTTTAGAATGTAAGCTCATTTTGCTTCAAGAAACAACACCTGTAGTTTCAGGAAAAAACACTGGTGCTATGGATTTTTTTTAAAGCTGTGATAGGAAGAAAAACATTTTCATCTTTTTCTTTTCAATTCAGGTAATACAAAAGTCCTGATTTAAGCAATAGATCATTTTTTATGATAGCTTCCCTTTAAAGTTTTTTGTAGCATTTTAAATTTTTTATAGAGTATATTTGTTATACCTGTTTAGTTTGCCACAGCCACCAACACTAATAAAATGAGTAAACAATGTATACTCATATGTACACCCATTAATTAGCTGTCCTTACAGCACAGTGTTTCAAGTTTTCTATTTACCTACAGTGATAATGTCCAATATATTACAGCAGTATGAGACTACTGAGGCCATTAATTGGATGCAAAATAATTCAGCCATGTAACCAGAATGAGGAAGATCGAGGGTATAGCTCTGGAATTGCATTGCTTAAATTGTTGAGTATAAATCACAAACAAATCAATTTTAGGCAAATTTTTTACATTTTGTCTGAATCCAAGAATTTGGGTGATTTGTTCCAGGCAAATTCAGTGAATTAATGCATGGGGATGGAGTTAAAAATAATTATAATCACATCTCATTGCTCAACTGTTTCAGGATTGCAGCTCCCTACCTTGTCATTCTAACTCTTCCCGCAGCTCATATTTATCTCTCCTAGTGACTCCAGGGTCTTCATTCCTTATAGTGTGGCAACAGATGTCCTTTTTCTGATCTTTAATCTTTGACAGACGTATCGATTGAGATTAAAGATTCACAGGAGGATGTCCGTCACCACATTTTAAGAAAAGAAGACAAAGTAGCCACAGGAATATATTGGATGAGCAGACAGAGAGGTATTGTTACGGGAAAGGTTTGTGGCGAAGCGGGCATTATTTTTTTCAGAACTGTAGGCTTATTATACTTTTGGTCAGAGCATAAAAAATATATATTCAATTTATATTGAACAAATTAGATGTGAATTAATTTCATTACCAAGCTTAAGTAAATTTTGGCAGATTTACTGATCACTATTGAACATACATTTTTTTAGTTTTATCTGTTTTGGTGGCTGTCTGCAGATGTTTAAATTACATTCCAAAACTAGTGATGAGCGAGTATACTCACTGCTCGGGGTTTCCCGAGCAGGCTCGGGTGGTCTCCGAGTATTTGTAACTGCTCGGAGATTTAGTTTTTGTTGACGCAGCTGCATGATTGATGGCTGCTAGCCAGCCTGAGTACATGTGGGGGTTGCCTGGTTGCTAGGGAATTCCCACATGTAATCAAGCTGTCTATCAGTTGTAAATCATGCAGCTGAGGCAACGAAAACCCGCACAGCGAGTATACTCGCTCATCACTATCAAAATCCCTTAAAACTATATAAAACTATATTTTGTATATCACTTCCTGACACAGACAAGCACAATGGTGATTTTCAGATCATTGGTGTACAACTCTGACATTCATGTTTGGCAAAAAGATAATTTTGCACTTGTTTATTCAAAATTCCAAGGTCCCAAAAAGTGATTTTTTTTTTTCAACAAAAAAATATTTTCAGAATTGTAATAAAAAATTTCAGAAAAAAAATGTTTGCAACCTCCCATGAGTTGTAACTCCAATTAATATGTACTTATTATATATTAACAGTCTAAGTATTCATGACCAGTCACATAGCTTCTCTATATTGTACAGTGTCTATAGCACAGAAACATATAGCCATACAGTGCCTCAAAGGTACAATACAATGAGTTGGACATTGAGAATATAGAGATATGCAGAAGATAATACTGTGCATATGGAGTTCAATGTTGCATAATACTGCTGTGTAAGATTTGTACGCTACCGTGAAAATCTGATGCAACTCTATGTATCCCGATTATCAGTCTTTAAAAGTTTGTAACATGGCTAATTGCATGAGATCTTAGGATCTGGTTACAATTAATGATATGCAGCACTAGATCACCAACCTGTTTTGTGCAGTACAAAACATCATTTCATGTGACGAATAAGCATTTTGCCAATCGTGAATGATCAGCCGCTTGATTAAACTGCAAGATTATCGTGAAACAAGCAGAGAAAGGCAACATTCCCACAATGAGCCTTTGGTGAGTTTTTGATATTGCAGATTTTCTGTAGCAATTCTGCACCTATTATGTAAATTATTTTACTTACATTTTTTTCATTGCGTTTATTAGTGTGTGTTTTTTTACATACGTTTTTATTGCATTTTTGACTCTTCAATTCTGTCTTATTATGGCATATTTTAAATGAAGCTGCTTTATTTTTGATGCTTCTTAGCATTTGGTGTTAGCATCACATTATTAATATTG
Organism: Ranitomeya variabilis; assembly: GCF_051348905.1. Classification (NCBI taxonomy): domain Eukaryota; kingdom Metazoa; phylum Chordata; class Amphibia; order Anura; family Dendrobatidae; genus Ranitomeya; species Ranitomeya variabilis. The sequence continues at coordinate 527,723,451 of NC_135237.1, read as the reverse complement.
TCATGTCTGGATTAAATACATTATTGATTAGTTTCCATCCCGGAAACACGCTAATAACTCATGTGTGTTTTTCTTGTCTGTGGATTTTCCACATCTAACGCAAGTCTAAAGAAAAAAATCTGACTCTAAAAAAGAGAAATTGACATGATGCGGATTTCAAACATGCTCTGCTGGGCAGTTTATACAGCATAATAAAAGCACAGTAGGCATGAGATTTCTATAAATCACATCCACTATGGTTGAACTGTAAGATGCTGCTGTTTTGCCACAGCGAAAATATACAGCGTTAAAAGCTCACCAAAAATGCATCGTGGGCACACATCCATAGAAAAGAATCAATTAGATTTCTGTTTATGAACCAAATTAAAACAGTTTGAAACCTTCCAAAGTCTCCTTTCCTTAGCTTTTTGTGCATTAATAAACCTCACGTGAACACATTTTAGCTAACAGATCCCTAATTCGTGAACACAAAAGACATAGTTTTGAAACTTTCTTACCAATATCTGTAATTTTCTAAAATTTACATGTAAAATAGCCATCTGGGGAATTTTGTTTAACCCCAATGGTCATATCAATGTCAAATTAATTTAAGACTATATTAAATCCTTACCATTGTGCTATCTAGAGTCATGAAAGGATATTAAAAATATAGAATCTTTTTAGATTTGGAAACCATTTCTTTTTTTACTGAAATGCATGTTTTGTTTTTCGAAGTTCTTTGCTTCCCTGCAGACTGTTGGCTGCAGAACGAGTTAATGGAAATCTGTCACAAGATTTTCCAAATACAGACTGCGTCCACCACCTTTAATGCCTCTTTCACAATATTCTATTAAGATGTAAGATATAAGTCATCAATCCCATTTGCACAGCCCAAAAAATACATTTTATAATCCCCCATACAGCGAGTCCTGTCCCATGGGCATTGCTGGTCTTGCTTTGGTGCCTCCTCTCTTCACAATCACTGTCCTCCTGCTTGATTTGTGTATATGACAGATACTATGTCATCCACACAATATCACCAAATCTCACGGCTTTACTTTTGGGTCATCAGTGTTCTTTGGCCTCTCTAGTTGCATGCACATTACAATGCTGTGCTCTGACCTCAGCTTAGCAGAGTGAAGTATATCTGGGCCAGAATGTGATTTGAGGGCACTGACGGGAAGACATAGTATATGTCATTCACATAAAGAAGGGAAGGAGGATGACAATTGTGGTGAGAGGAGGCGTAGTATCAAGATTCTCATTGGACATGACCTCGCTATATGGGGTATTATGAAAGGTATTTTTTGGGCAATGCAGAGGGGTCGGGACTTATAAACATTTTACTAGAATGTTGTAAAAAGGCATTAAAGATGGTGGCCGTACTTTATATTTGGTAAACCTGGTGACAGGTTACTTTTAAACACTGAGTCTGTTAGTGAAATTGTCCTCAAGGTAGATTGGTAGCGCTATCATTGTTATTTGGCTTTACAAAACTTATCTGTGCTGATTAATAACTTTAGACTTTACTGTGGTCATAAATCAGCTGAGAGATGCTCAGATATAGACAGAACAAAAGTTAGGCTACGTTCACGTGTGAAGTTGTCATCCAGTTGTAACCAACACAGTATTAAACATAAAAAAGCCATACATTACAAATAGAGCAAAACAGATACACACTTTGGTTTCCATTTTGGTTTCCATTTTCAGTGATAAAATATAGATCTGGTAAAAACATTAACAAATGACTATCCGTTATGATCCATTTTCCATAGACTTAAAAATAAATATAGATGCAGTTGCTATCTGTTTTTTGGTGGTACTAAAATGTTGTACCTGTAAGGTTTTTTTGATCCAGCTAAAAAAAGGATTGCAGCTGGATTGTAGTCAAATGGAAGACATTTTAGGGCAATTCTGTTCTCAATCAAATACATGGATCCTAGACTGGATTATTTTGCCTCCATTTTTGTCTTTCCAAAATGTATCCAAAAATGGAAAACACAACTGGACATATGAACATAGCCTTGCAAACTCACCATCAGAACTTTCTATAGACCCATCTTGCCTTTACTGATATGTTTCTTTTTCCTACTCCAAAGAAAAGTCATGCAACTGCATATTTGGATTTGTCAGTACTTCTGTTGACGTCAGATTCAGATGCTACATGAGTCTCTGCAGCACCTAAATATAACCCGCTGCTTGGAAAAAGCTTGCCTTCTCTCCAATTAAGCATGCCCTGGACAGCTTTCTCAACTGACACTGAACATTACAGTTGCCTTTTGGCCCCTACTCATTTAGGGAAATTGAGAGCAGAGACAGCAGACATCATTGTTAATGTTGAGTTTCAAATGCCATAGAGACTCGTGTGGCATCCAAATGTCAAAAGAAACACCATAATTGGGCATCCATTTGCCATCAGAAGAAGTACCAAAATGTCCAGAGACTGCAGGCACATGATATTCAAGCTATTGAAAGCATAATAATAAAATTAAGGTGCAGGCAAGATGGTTCTGTAGAGTCTTTATGGTTCTGCTGAAGCCCCTTAAAAACAAAATTTATAAATGCAGTGGTAAAATAGCGTTTGACTTGTCTTACTAAGTACATTGTGACTCCACAAGTTGCTTACTTGCCAAGGACTTGCAAGGGGAAATAAAACTTTAGCATTTTCATTAAATGTCCAACTTTAGAGCTATCTATTAGGTGATAGATTCTCTTTAAAAAAGAGCACTGATGGCTGACACAACTCTGCAATTGTATGGCCTGTTAAACACTTTCATTTGTCCTATAAATGTAATGTATACTTGGATTTCAGTAACCATACACTGACACTGAGTCCTAAGCTCTATGAAATAACAGAAACTGTAATAGCACAGTCAGAAGTTTTCTTTGTTGACTTGTTAATAAAGTTTTTTTATTCATTTTGTTGAGTAGGCGAATCGCTTCCACTAAGTTCTGGTAACCAGATTATTATTAAATTTACAACAATTGGACCGGTGACATCGAAAGGATTTCACTTTGTCTATCAAGGTAAATACAGAAACAAACTTAACAATACATTTACATGTATTGTGTCATATCATCGAGTCAAGATCTATTTGAGAGGTTACTGCACATACCTAACAATCTGTGCCCCCTCTAACTAACTCTTGTTTCTCAGCTCCACTCCTCAAGAATTCCTAACAGAATGTGCTTTACAGTCTATATTCAAAAATCTTTCCAACAGATCATCTTAAAGCTCTTGGGTCCCAAAACACCATGATTTTGCAGTACTCAGTTGGTAGATGTCTATTTGCAGCACTCTGATCTACATTGGTACCCAATAGCAGACAGATCAGAGTCCTGTGAACTTCCTCGTCCAGCACTCAAATGCCAGCATCCGCTATTGTTTACTATGCCCCTTTTCATGTCATAATGTCTCCTGTGGCTTAGCCACACAACATTTTTAATAACTTCTATATTACAGTTATAATTGTACATTGTCTCATTATTAAACTAAGTTGGTTATTTTTTTAGCTTCATAAATGAACCGTAAGATTCCATGCCACCGCAGATACTCTGTACATACTCAAATCTTGACATTTCCCTTGAACATCACATAGTGGAGGTATTCTTCTCCAAGATGGATTGCTTTAAGAAGTCAATAGCTTCATAATGTGAAAATATGTATAATTCTTGCAGTATTCACGCTCAATATGTCCTTTTTTTATACTTGTGGATATCATTAATCTAAGACTAAAATGTAATATTAATAGAATACTGACTTTAAAGCACAATTTAATTTATGAAGTAATCAATATAACAGTACCATAAATAGTCACTAAACCTCACAAGACTTTGGGATGTGCATTTATCTTTGTTAATACCATAGGCAGTTAGTATTCTGGCATTCAAGTGGCAGTGAAGACATTTGTAGAACCCTGGTTCATTTGCCAGGGAGTATCAACATGAACACCAGACCTGGGTATTCCCAATGCTTTTGCTCAACTTCAGTGATACATGTTCCCTCCTAGTGATTGCTCTCAGTGGTAAAAACAAGATAATAATATTGTAGTTAAGATGCCTTTTAATGGCTAACAAAAATAAAATAAATGATGTTACAAAGCAAGCTTTCCATACGTCTTAGGTCTGTTCATCATGGTGTAACAAAGTATTTGAAGAAACACAAATATATACACCAACAAGTTAAGGCTGAGTCACACATAATGATATCGTTAACGATATCGTTGCAACGTCACGCTTTTGGTGACCTAGCAACAATCCCGCTAATGATCTCGTTATGTGTGACAGCGACCAACGATCAGGCCCCTGCTGGGAGATCGTTGGTCATTGGGGAATGATCAGGACCATTTTTGGTCACTAATCACCCGCTGTCATCGCTGGATTGGCATGTGTGACGCCGATCCAGCGATGTGTTCACTTGTAACCAGGGTAAATATCGGGTTACTAAGCGCAGGTCCGCTCTTAGTAACCTGATATTTACCTGGTTACCATTGTAAAAGTAAAAAAAAACCAGTACATACTCACATTCTGATGTCTGTCACGTCCCCCGGCGTCTACAGGGTTAAAACTGCTTTCGGCAGGAGCGCTGCTAATGCACGCGCTGCTGCCGAGAGCTTCCTTGCACTGACTGTGTCAGCACCGGCCGTAAAGCAGAGCATAGCGGTGACATCACCGCTGTTACTGCCGTCGCTGACACATTCAGTGCAGGGAAGCTCTCGGCAGCAGCGCGTGCATTAGCAGCGCTCCTGCAGAAAGCAGTTTTAACCCTGTGGATGCCGGGGGGGACGTGACAGACATCAGAATGTGAGTATGTAGTGTTTTTTTTTTTTTTACTTTTACAATGGTAACCAGGGTAAATATCGGGTTACTAAGCGCGGCCCTGCACTTAGTAACCCGATGTCTACCCTGGTTACCCAGGTGCTGCAGGGGGAATTCGGCATCGTTGAAGACAGTTTCAACGATGCCGAAGTCGTTCCCCTGATCGTTGGTCGCTGGAGAGAGCTGTCTGTGTGACAGCTCCCCAGCGACCACACAACGACTTACCAACGATCACGGCCAGGTCGTATCGCTGGTCGTGATCTTTGGTAAGTCGTTTAGTGTGACTCCAGCTTTAGAGGCATGGCATAATAAATGGACATTTAAATAAACAAACAAACTGATCTTAGTGAGTGAATCCTTAATTAGATTAGTGGTGTGAAAGTTTTATAGTCCCAGTAGTGATGTAAGATCAGACATCTGGTTCCTTCACTGTCTCTGGAGCAGATTCCTCAGATTAGGACTAAATGTCCTATTGGGGGGTCTCTATGTTGGAGAAACAGGGCAGAAACTGAGGGCAAGGATGAGGTCTCATTGCCACACAGACAAAGTAAACCATTGACCTGTGGCCAAACATTTCTGTGGTCCAGGACACAACATAAACAATATTAAAGTTGTCATATTAAAATGCAACTTCAAATGACAAAAAGATCAAAGGGTCTGGGAATACAAGCTTATTACAGTCTTTGATTCCCTCCACACAGGTAGCAGAAAAAAGGCAGTGATGTTTACCTCCGAGGCCTCCAAACAAATGCACTATCAGGATGCAGTGGACCCATGTAGTTAAGATGGCAGCAACACAGGTGCAAAAATCCAGATGAGACAACCACTCACGGCCTACCAATCCATGGAGAGAGTGGTTGCTTGGTGTATAAATGCACAATGAAGGCTTGTATACGGCACTGGTCACATACAGGTGATGCACAGCATCCAGATTAAAAGCCTATTAGTGACTCCCATACTATTCAATCAGGCGGGCTGCCCAGCGCTATCCAAATGCATCCCATGTGAACAGACCCCACAGTTTACAAGACCAAATAGGCTCAGCTGCACCATGAAAAATATAGTGCAGAAAATAAATATAAAAATATGTGAGGTGTTAGTCGATGTTATGGCCAAGATATGCAAGCTTGAGACCCGCACCAATGGTCCTCACCCTTGCGAGTCCTAACACTAAACAGCAAAACCACAAAATAAGGACTAAAAATCCTCCAAAAATTCAAAAACAGAAGAAAAAAGGCAGCGATGTTTACCTGCCCAAGCCTCCAACCAAATGCACTAACAGGATGCAGCAGACCCATATAGTTCACACAGGACAAAATCTGTCAGGAGCATTTATGGTTTACTAAAAAATCTGAGGAATCTGCTCTAGAGACAGCGAGGGCACCAGGTCTCTGATCCTACATGGATATTGGGACTATTAAAAGTTCACAGAGCTTAACTTAATCTAATTACAGATTCACTCTCTAAGCTCATTTTTGTTTATTTAAATGTCCATTTATTATGTCTTGTCTATGTTCTTTTTTTGTTTATATTTGTGTTTCTCCGGTACTTTGCTCTATCATGCCTGATGAAGAGACCTAAGAAGTTTTGAAAGCTTGCTTTGTAACATAATTTATTTTATTTTTGTTAGTCATTAAAAGGTATCATAACTACAAGACTATTATTTTGTTTTTCCCACTATGTGCAATCTTTTTTCAACTGGCTTACATGGTACCAAACCTATTTTCCTCCTACTGTTATTATGAGTTGCGATCTACCAAGAATTTTTGCTAGCAACATTTAGCAATGTCTTGGTGTGTTCTTGTCGGCAGAGAGACCATTATACCAGAATCCAATTGTAACTAATACTACGATCCCTATAGTTGTGACCTGACTTCAAATCATGACCAGTTGGGACCATTTCAAGATGGAAATTTTGAAACACTGGTTGATTAAATCTTTTGATTCTCAGCATCTGCACTTGTTATATTAGGACATCTTCATTCATCAGATCTTTTAAATATCCCCATTAAAATCTAGATAATGCTAACATTTTAAAAAAATCGCCATTTCCAAATAAATTGTATCGACCCTTTAATTTTGTAATCTTTGACAAAACAAGCTTCCGGTTATTTTGTTATGATCGGAAACTGCTTTGTATGTTATATTAGAGTACTACTTGGAAGTAGTAAAAGATAATGTGGCTATTGCATATTTATCTATAAAATGTATTTTCTTTTCATCACATTTTCTATAATGTTTATTCTGCAGTTATAAATATAAATTTTGCTGCTTTTATTCCAATATATGTCTATCATCATAAATTAGCCTTAGGGTTCCATATAAGTTCAGATACTCAGTACAGCATAAAATCTTGAATATTTCACTGTACATCATATGGCAGATATAACCTCCCAGAGACAGAGTGTTTCAAAATATATATAAAAAAATATCATTCTTGGAGAGATCCCATTCAATACTTTATACTTGTGGTTAGCAGCAATATAAGATTAAAATATAATATGAATATAAATATTACATTCAAAGTCCTATTTCTTTTATGAAGAAATCAATATAAAAATAACAAATTCCTCTTTATAAAATTACATTAAATTGTGAAAATAAATGTAAAAGTTATTTTGTAGAAATGTATTCTTTAACGCTAAAAGTTTATCTTTGTTCAGTGCTTTAATACTGTTTATTTTTTTGTTTGTAAAGCTTATGATGTTACTGGTTATTTGCCATATTACTAGAAAAGTTAAAGTATAGCAACATGATTTGATAGGTTATGGGAAAGCTGTAATTTAAAGACTATTCTGACAGTTGGTGAAAATTGCACTAATTTTGACAAGGAGAGGTAATTTTGAGAAATTTCAAAATGTGTCTGTAATACAGTCCTTTATATAATCATTGGATGTGTTTAATCACAAAAGCTCGGAGTTTATGTTTTAAAGCAAAGTTGCTAAAATGCGCAAAAATCACAGATAGATAGATAATAGATAGATAGAAAAAGTGCAGCACAATCAATAGCAAAATTAAAGATAGTGGATGCAAAGCCCCCCAGGTAACTTCAAACCTTAACAATATCCAGGCAAAAATAGAGGCAAAACTTCAAGGTAAAAAAAATAAGGGGTTTATTGACCCATTGTTATGGTGACGTTTCGTTCCATGTAAGGAACTTTATCAACCTTTATTTGAGCTTGATAAAGTTCCATACTTGGAACGAAACATCGCTATCACAATGGGTCAATAAACCACTCATATTTTTGACCTTGGAGTGCTGCCTCTATTTTTGCCTGGATAAATAGATAAATAATTATTGTAAAAGCTTCAGACATTGGTATTAAGTCTATGGGATTACCTATAAAATGGGGAATTTGTCAAGAACATTGTGCTTTCTCTTCAGCCTTGATCCTAAAGCACAATAAAGTAATGTATGCACGATTCTTTAAGAAACCTATGGGCATTAATAAGTTTGGTTCATGTTTTGGAGTGTCTCGCTGAAAAAAATGAAAGGGACACCAGTCAAGCGCTGACGTAGATTTCAATACCAATGTATGGTAGTTTTCTGGAATACAGTATAGTAATTGTGTTGCATGGGTAGGCCTTGTCCCTTTCCAACAGCACAAAGAATTTCAAAATTTCTTGCAAATACCACTTGCGACAAACTTGCACTTCTTGAAGCCACTTTTCTGGTGTAAATGGAATGATTAATTCCCTCCATAACGTCTAGCTAGAAAATGTTTATGAAAAATTTTAATTGTACAGAGAGTTCAAAAAGAGGTTAAATGTTTATGTGGTTAGGTTAGAATACTACTTTTCATTGGTCTTTTCTGCAATGAGCTGCCATTACCCATATCCGCATGCAGCCACTACATGAGTATTTGTGACCAATATGTTTGTTTAGGATGACCAATTTAACAATGCTCGCAAAAGTAGACAAACTAGACAATAAAATGAAAGTTTATTTTTTTTAGAAATAATCTTTGTAAATGCATAATATATAGAAGTGCTACTAATAATAATATAAAATTTAACCCTATCAAAAAAATGTTCTTTTTTAGTTAATAGTTCTTCTTTTTGTTCTCATATTAAGAAAACGTGTGTGGAACAATTAATGATGTTGTATTTTCCTTTCTAAACAATAACGGAAATAAAAATTAAGTCACAATCATTGTAACTACTACATCTTGAGCTATAATTTCAATTTAGACATTTAGATAAATTTTGTAGGATTTACCAAATTGTGACAAGCTTGGAGAAATATGTAGTCTAATTACAAGTAGAAATGTTTACAGAAAACTCTGCTATATCCATTGGGTTTATGTTAATGTTTCTAAATTACTGTTTCCAGCGGTCCCAAGGACGAGTGCCACCCAATGTAGTTCTGTACCGGAACCGCGTTTTGGAAAAAGAATTGGAAATGAGTTTGCCGTTGGATCTGTGGTTTTCTTTGAGTGCAATCCAGGATACATCTTACAAGGTTCTGTGGCTATTAGATGTGATACAGTTCCAAATTCATTGGCTCAGTGGAATGACACGCTGCCAACCTGTGTTGGTAAGTATCTAACAATAAAGTATATACTGAGAAGGATGTGTTAACCTGAAGCTTTGGTTATCAGAGAAAGTCTATTCAATCAGTACATCAAACAAGTTAGCTTTTAAAGTTAGAAGAAATAATGAGACATTTTTCCACTTGAATAGAATCCAGTCTATTGTCTGTTCCTCATTGTCGTCTACCGTGAAACAACCTACAACTGAACTAAAATGACCTTCTTTTTATCCTCCAGCTTTCTATGATTCACTTAACAATGTATGGCATAGGGTTAATATAAAAAGATAAAGTATCAAGACAAGATATTACGTTCTGTGAAATATCAACCCCTGTTCATTTGAGGACTTCTGAGATAATTAAGCACAAGTCCTTTCATAAAGAATCGTCTTCTGATATTATAACTAAGATGTCATTTTAGTTGATTTTTCCATGTATCTTTTTCTTGATTATAGATTAATCTCACGAGTTTATTATACTCTGGGTGTCACAGTTACTACATTTAATAGGAAGCAAAAAGAAATTTATCTCCGAATGTGTCATAACTCATTAGCGAAGACATTCTTTACAGCATAGTAACAGATTTCCAAGAATTAATATGTAAAAAGGATAGTGCTAAACAAAACAAAGAATCTTAATACAGTAGGGAGGTTCCATACCAAAAACTACCACCCTTTAACTCTGGAGGTTCAAAGAAATAAGCAAGTATATTTTAAGCTAAATAAGCTTTCTCTGAATTTCCACCAAAATTTGAATTGTAATCATCCATCCCATTGCTGGATTCCTAGGTTCTGGAGAGGTTAAAATAACAATAAACTATGATACTCACCATATCTGGACCCACATCATACCTGTACTGGTATTGCTATTCCCTGCCCTGTTTACAGATCCTCTTCTGTTTGGTCTTCACATCCCTTTAGATCTTACACTAGGCACCACCACTGACTAAACCTCATCAGTCACATGGGACGCAACACATGTCAGCGATATTTGTAGAATTCTATTTGACCATGTAGAGCATGTAACATGTCATTAATATCAATGATTTGTGTCATGCCCCATATGAATGCATGGGGTCTAATTAGTGGTGGCATCTTCAGAATGAGGGAGAAGAACACAGTACAGGAATTCTTCAGAGACCTGGGTGAGAGGTATGAGAGGGAGGTATGGAGAGTTGAGTATAAGAGTTTCTTTTTCCTTTAACCTCTTCACTTGATTTGCACCAAATGTGTTCAATACAAGTCGAATACTCCCCATCCTAATTGAACAAATGTGCCAAATCAAATTTTGTCCATGATATTGTCTTCTTCTATAGTAGATATCTGACATTTTGATAACTATTTAGTAGAGGAGGGAAGTGTGATCTCTGATTATTCCTCACAATATCGTGAAGAACTAAAGAAGTTATTTTATGCATTTGCTCTCCACAACGTAGAATTAAGCAATGTATCTGGTATGATCTTTTTAATGAACCTGGTGATGAACATACCTCTCTGAATACATCTTTATTATACTGTTCAATCATCATGTACTGTATTTAAACAAAACTCTTCTGCTGGGCTTGGATTCTGAAATATAGAGATTTGTCTACTAGGATATTCTCTCTACAGAACTACCTCATATGTTGTTGCCATGGAGAAACAACTGTGGGCACATTGGAGTTTTTTTTACATGTGGTCAAATAATCAAAATGAAACTCAACAGAGCCATAATTATTAGGAAAGAGGTGAAATCAAAATAATCTCTGATGAGCTCATTATCTCATCCATGTCTGATGCCAAAAAAATTGAAAGTTAAGGAAGCTTTAATCTGTGATTGCAATATTATCTTTTTTTATACATACATATATAATATAAACAACTCTTTGGTTTTTTTTAAAGCTGTACATCTTATTATCTTATGTTACTTATCTTGGGATGCATGAACTGCAATGAAAGAAACTGAATGACTGGGGACGATTAAATCAACTGAAAGCAAATTGAACTTATTTTGAATTTCACTAAAAAAATTGCATTTATCAGAACCTAATTTTTTTAATATTCAAAACAAGCTGGCGCCATTTTGCTCTACTGTTTTGAAAGTTGGAAACGGACCATAAAACAAATAAAAACAGATTATACTCACTTCATTTCTCCTTAGTACTGGTGGTGGCACAACCTGCTGCTTAGTCCTGCACTAGCTAGCTTCATATTTGACCCTCATTTCCGTCCTCACTTTTTGGCACCTATGGCACTGACTAAGCCTCAAGTGTAAGAAAAAAAGGCAAGATAGAAGCTCATCATGCTTGCTTTGTCATATGGATAGTTGGGTAACTTTAAACTGGTGGGTGCTGAATCCCGCTGGTGAAGCACAGCAACAAAAGAAAAAGTAGGGGTGTAGCACATCCATCCATTAAAGTAAAAGTCATTTATTTAAATCCAAATTTAGTGGATCCACACAAGAGCATTAAAATCTGATGCGTTTCTGGTGAAAAAACCCTTAGCCCTATGACTAATGGTGTTTTTGCCAGAAATGCATCATGTTTTAAGTGTTTTTGTGTGGATCCGGTTAGATGTGCTACACCCATACTTCCTTCTTCATAAGCCTCAAGTGATGTCTCATCAGACCTAGTACCGGAGGTGCCAAAAAGTAAAGAATGCTGAAGATGGACAAGAGGACTGCAATCATTGGGAAGAAGTGAGACATTAGAGGACTGTGTGGGGGACTTGCAGCACCAGGATAGTTGTTAGGTGAACAGAATGTTTTCGATTTTTTAACTCTTCTGTAAAATATGCTCTTAGGTCTGAAACAACCTTTGGCAGTAATAATTGGTTTTTCTCAGACATACCGAATTAGAGTAAATCTAGTGAATCAAATTTTGGCCGATATGTTTATCTGTAGGAATGACACATTTGTATATTGTAAAAATTCCCCCAATCAAATTTCCTTAGCTAAGCTGCTTGACCCACAGGGAGTGTGACATGGGGAATAGGGGTTCATTTTATTCACAATTAAATTTTCTACAAGCTTTTTCGTAACCCTCCACAGTGTTAGCATTATCTCCATACCTTTGGTAGAGCCAAATAATCTTTGCATTTCAAACCACTCAATCTTTTTCTTCCTACCACAAGCAAGACGGGAATGAAATCATTCAATATATGATGTACTGCTTTGTATAATGAAATGAAACAAGAGTCTCAAATCCAATTATTTATCAATCCGTAGATAATATATGCAGTTAGGATGAGATTGAGCTTGATCTGTGTTTTAAATGAAGTATAGAGGAGCCCATATTAAATTGCTTGGAGTCTTGGGTGTCCTGAGATTATTTTACTTACAGATATCAGTCATCAATCATCCCGCCCAGCCATTGCTGGTAATTACTTAAACATTTTAATGTCACTGATTTTATATCTATCCAGTCTCCTACTGATGTGATCAATTATGCATGGCACAAGACATTACTGCTGTAATCTTTACAGGGTTAAGTCGCATTGTTCTACATATTCCTGCAGTCTCTCCGCATTTAAGAAACACTTCTAAAGGAGTTGATAATGTTTTTCTAAGGCAGTGATATATTGCCTCCTAATGATAATGGCAATGCAACACATCAATCTTGTTTTTTCAGACTAATGCAGGAAGGCAGAATATCTGTGACTGGGTACGACTCTGCATCTTGCCCCTTTTCTATATTTTTCTCTATCATGATGGTAATAAGTTGAAATATATTGTAATCAAGATGGATTTTTTCATCCTCATTTAAGTTGTATACTTACTACATTGATTGCGATGTTATTTACAATATGGAATGTCATTACTTTACCTTTTAGATGACGTATAGCAATTTTCTCAGATGCAATATTCATTAGGTCAAAGCTCCAAGAAAAACATATTGACCATGTTTTGTCAAGTGGAGAGCATGAGGGGTAGTGCATGCTACATGTAAACTTAGCTGCTCATGGTTTAACTGGGTGATAAGGTGCAATGACCTTTACATCCCAGTAGTCTCAATAACTCACATTCTGCCTGAGATCATTTTTCCCTTTTCTTTATATCAATTACAACCTATCATTTATTAACATTCTATTTCAACAAAATATCCTAGGTAAAGAAAATCTGAAGCAGCACTATATTAGCAAAGGGTGCAAATCCTAGGACTTAAATCAAATCCACACTAGATATGATGCCAAAAATGGCAGCACTTCAAGATTCAAGTTAAAAAAAAAGTTGGCCACATGGTGTTAGGGTTGGTGGATCGAACTAAAAAGGTGAAGTGAGATCGCAACCCGGGGTCCACCGTGTGTTAGGAGTCGAGTTTCCTCTGCTGCACAGGGGGAATCTCGATCCGTGTCTGCTGCGGTCTTCCATTCTGCATCGGCTGCAGTGGAGCCTGCTCAGCGGAGACGTCGGTCCCAGCGTCTCACTGAGACTGATACTGTGCAAAGGGTTACTGCTGCCTCTCCAGGCTCTGCTATTGTACCCTGCACTGATCTGCGGCGAGCAGGCTTTTCTGGGGCTAAGTCTTGCTTTGCACACACTGAGCATGCCCAGGGTAAGATCTCTCAGTGGACATCAAGGGTCACATGCTCAGGTACTGCAGCCAAATCTATTGGTCCTTCTAGGAAGGTCCTGTAGGTGCGCAGGCTCTGTAGCAGCCTTTCATTGGTCCTTCTAGGAAGGTCCTGTACGTGCTGCAGCTATTTAAGGCTCACATGGCCGCATGGCCATGCGCTAGAATCATCCTAAGTTATGTGCTTTGCGCCAGTGTGGTCATGTGTTTGTATGTGTTCAGGGACCCGGCTGAAATAAGCCCCTAGAATGCTGGCACCTCCGGCGAGGAGTTTTGTGTGCATGCATGACCACTGACTGCTCTCATTTGGGTAGTTAGCTTGTGCCTCTGTGAAAGTCTAACAGGGCACAGAGCTTTGCTTTCTTGGCCGCTCTGTGAAGCTAACAGAGCTGGTTCATACCGCTATATAGTGCCGCCAATTACTTAGCAGCAGGTTCTTTCCTGCACGGTGGATCCCGGGTTGCGAACGCACCAATCCCATCTAATAAATATATTCGGTGCATTCCGCCAATCCTAACAGTATACTAGCTCCTGGATCTGGCTAAGTAATGGCGGATGAACAGCGATTGCAGGGGTACATCCAGCTGCTGGAGGGCCGGTTGGCATCTCTTGAGCGTGCAACCTCGGCGGTGGATGTTACCGCAATAGCTGTTCAGGCTGCTAGCGTGGCTGCAGCAGCTTTACCCACTGACACCTCTGTTCCGACCTTATCTCACCTCCCATTGCCTGAGAGATACTCTGGGGACATTAAGTCCTGTAGGGGTTTCATGAGCCAGTGTGGTATACACCTCGAGCTCCTGGCTGCACGTTTTCCCACAGAGCGGGCAAAGGTGGGATTCATAATCTCTCTCTTGTCGGACAGGGCGTTGGAGTGGGCTACGCCGCTGTGGGAGCGCAACAATCATGTGGTGCGGAGTTTTCCTTGGTTTCTGGACACTCTGAAACAGGTCTTTGTAGGACCTCAAGTCACCCATGATACAGCGCTCCAACTGTTGGCTTTGACTCAGGGTTCAACCATGGTCAGCCATTTTGCGGTTCTCTTCCGGACATTAGCGTCTGAGTTGGAATGGCCAGATAAAACCCTCATTCCCGTATTTTGGAGGGGGCTGGCTGACCATGTGAAGGACGCTTTGGCTACTAGGGAGATTCCCACCACACTGGTGGAGCTCATAGCTGTATCCACTCGCATAGACCTTCGTTTTCAGGAGAGAAGGTTGGAGCGAGCCCAGTGTAGGCAGAGGTTTCAGCTGGCTCCCACCTTCGCCTGACCTCTGGAATCTCCAGTCCAGGCGTCCGAGTCACATGAGGCCATAGAGGTGACACGAGCAGGATCCAAGTCCCAGTCCGCTCGTGCACATAAGGTCTGTCATGTTTGCCGGCAGTCTGGACATCTTGCCTCCAAGTGTCCTCAGTGGTCGGGGAAACATCAGCGTCTAGTGGCAGTTGGAGGAGTGTTGTGAACTTTATTTTTGGGCTCCCTCTTGTGGTCACAAGTGGTACTGTGTGAGTGCTGTCTTTGGGTTCCCTCTGGTGGCTCTTTGTGTCATTCTGCAGGTCTGAGGCTGGTTCAGCTGTCTCGTTATCTGTTAGCTGGTTTCCTATTTAGCTCACCTGGACTTTCAGTGGTTGCCTGCTGTCGATGTATTCAGTGCTATTTTGATCTCTCCTGAATCCCTTCGTTATCAGTCTCGCCAAGAGAAGCTAAGTTTTCTGTTTGGTTATTTTTTGCTCATCAGTGTTCAATATGTTTCTTGGTTATTTATTTGTCCTTGTCCAGCTTGCTAATATGTGATTTCCTTGCTTGCTGGTAGCTCCAGGGGGCTGAGTTTCTCCCCTCACACCGTTAGTTGGTGTGGGGGTTCTTGTATTCTCAGCGTGGATATTTTGTATAGGGTTTTTTACTGACCGCACAGTTCCCTGCCTGTCTTCTGCTATCTAGTATTAGTGGGCCTCGTTTGCTGAATCTGTTTTCATTTCTACGTTTTGTATTTTCCCCTTACCTCACCGTTATTATTTGTTGGGGGCTTCCTATATCTTTGGGGTCAATTCTCTGAGGCAAGTGAGGTCTTACTTTCTCTATAGGGGTAGCAAGTTTCTCAGGCTGCGTCGAGACGTCCAGGAATTTAGGCACGTTCACCGGCTACCTTCAGTGTGTTTGGTTAGGATCAGATTTGCGGTCAGTCCAGTTACCACCTCCCTAGAGCTCGTTCTATGTTCAGTAACTTAGCTAGTTCATTCTGTGATCCTCAGCCACTTAGGATCATAACAGAGGAGGTACACTAGACACGGCAACGTTTGCCTCAAAGTTGTCCTTCAAGGGGACAATTACCTTAGGCCCATCCACTCTTATGGTAAAGCTATGCGTGGACTCTGGGGCGGAGGGTAATTTTATGTCATCCGCTTTCGCCCAACGTCACGCAATACCCCTGGTTATGCTCGCCAAACCAGTAACCGTTCGAGTGGTAAATGGGTCGACACTACCCTCACAGATTACCCACCAAACCATTCCTATCACGCTTTCTGTGTCTCCATCACATCAGGAGATTATCTCCCTATTAGTCATTCCTGAGGGAATTGATGAGGTCCTGTTGGGGATACCATGGCTACACTATCATTCTCATATAGAGTGGTCCTCAGGGAGAATTTTGGGATGGAGTAAATCCTGCGAGGGTGGATGTCAGAGGGAGTGCATTCAGGTTGCTACAACACAGGTACCCACAGATCTTTCCTCTCTCCCCAAGCACTATTGGCCCTATGCAGACGTGTTCTCCAAAAGGGCTGCAGAGACCCTTCCACCTCACCACCCCTATGACTGTCCTATTGACCTTTTGCCTGGTGCTGAGCCTCCCCGGGGTCGAGTCTATCCGTTATCTCTCCCGGAGATGGAGGCAATGTCTCATTACATCCAAGAGAAAATGGCAAGAGGATTCATTAGGAAGTCAATGTCACCTGCAGGGGCTGGGTTCTTCTTTGTACAGAAGAAGACTGGAGACTTACATCCATGCATAGACTACAGGGGTCTTAACGCCATCAAGAACAAGTACCCATTACCCCTGATATCTGAGCTTTTTGATAGGCTATGGGGAGCAAGGGTATTTACAAAATTAGATCTGCGGGGTGCCTAAAACCTGATTCGCATCCGTGAGGGGGATGAATAGAAGACGGCTTTTAACACCAGGGAAGGGCACTATGAATACCTGGTGATGCCCTTCGGGCTCTGTAATGCTCCAGCCATTTTCCAAGACTTTGTGAATGACATTTTCCGGGATATGCTCACCACCTCGGTCGTAGTCTATCTGGATGATATTCTAATCTACTCTCCAGATATTGACTCCCATCGGAGAGATGTTCGCAAAGTCTTCGACCTCTTACTGGCAAAATCCCTCTACGCCAAGTTGGAGAAGTATGTGTTTGAGCAGGAGTCCTTGCCTTTCCTTGGTTATATCATCTCTGCCCAGGGTTTGGCCATGGATCCTGCCAAGCTACAGGCTGTGATGGACTGGCAGGAACTTCATTCTCTTAAAGCGGTGCAGCGCTATATATAGCGTCTGTATATATACTTGGTATATATACAGACGGCCCAGCAGCTGAATTCTTGCCAGGCTAGATGGTCCCTGTTCTTCTCCCAGTTCCATTTTACTCTCCATTTTCTCTCCGGGGAGAAGAACATTCATGCCAGCGCTCTCTCCCGCTCCGTAGTGTCATCTGAGGAGGAGGAGCCTCGGCTTATTGTCCCTTCTGAGAGCCTGAGAACTGTGGCTCCGGTTTCGCTAGAGTCCGAGCCCTCGGGCAAGACTTTCATACCAGCGAATTTGCGACCGGAGGTACTCTCTTGGGCTCACTCGTCCAGAGTGGGTGGACATTTTGGGACCAAGAGGACATCTGAGCTTTTGGCGAGGATGTACTGGTGGCCGCATATGGCCCGTGACATCGGGGACTATATTCGGGAGCGTGTCTCCTGCGCCCAGAATCGGTCTCCTCAGCAACGGCCTGCTGGGTTACTTTACCCCATGCCGGTGGCAGACAGGCCCTGGGAGATGGTTGGGATGGACTTCGTGGTGGGCTTACCCAAGTCTCGTAGCTGCACCGTTATCTGGGTAGTCACCGATCATTTTTCAAAGATGGTGCATTTGATGCCGCTTCCACGGTTACCTTCTGCACGGGCCTTGGTGGCGTTGTTCATAAAACATATTTTCCGCTTACATGGAATGCCTGATAAAATTGTCAGCGACCGGGGCATCCAGTTTGCGTTTCGGTTTTGGAGAGAGCTCTGCCATTTACTCAGCATAGAGCTGAATCTCTCCTCTGCATATCATCCCGAGATGAATGGGTTGGTAGAGAGAACCAACCAGACTCTGGTGACATACTTGCAACATTTTGTCTCTGCTAGGCAGGATGACTGGGCATCTTTGCTACCTTGGGCGGAATTTGCCTTGAACAATGCATGCATGTCGCTGTGCTCATGCCCATGTCATCCACCAATTCTAGGGTGGCAGACTGGGCGGTGGGGGCACGTGACATCTGGGACCACACATAGGATGCCATCCGGGCCTCCAAGGAGAGAATGAGGGTTTCGGCTGATACACACCGGCGCCCCGCTCCGACCTTTGCTCCTGGCGACTTAGTGTGGCTCTCCGCCCGTAACATCAGGCTGCAAGTTGAGTCCACAAAGTTTGTGCCTCCCTACATTGGCCCGTTCAAGGTTCTGGAACAGGTCAACCCTGTGGTCTACCATTTGGCCATTCCTCCACGCCTTGGTATCACCGATACTTTTCACGTTTCCCTCTTAAAGCCCGTTCATTTGTCCCAGTTTTCTGAGTCATCTGCCGGGACATCAGGTTCATCCATGGATGAGTTTGAGGTGAATGCTATCGTGTGGGTGCAAGGTGGTACGTGGCAAGAAATTTTATCTGGTGGACTGGAAGGGTCACGGTCCAGAGGATAGAACCTGGGAGCCTGTGGAGCACATTCGGGCTCCACTGCTCATTGCAGCTTTTGAGCGTAGAGAGGCTCAAGGAGGGGAGGCCCTAGGAGGGGCGGTAATGTTAGGAGTCGAGTTTCCTCTGCTGCACAGGGGGAATCTCGATCCGCTTCTGCTGCAGTCTCCCATTCTGCATCGGCCGCAGTGGAGCCTGCTCAGTGGAGACGTCGGTCCCAGCGTCTCACTGAGAATGATACTGTGCAAAGGGTTACTGCTGCCTCTCCAGCCTCTGCTATTGTATCCTGCACTGATCTGCGGCGAGCAGGCTTTTCTGGGGCTAATTCCTACTTTGCACACACTGAGCATGCCCAGGGTAAGATCTCAGTGGAGATCAAGGGTCACATGCTCAGGTACTGCAGCCAAATCTATTGGTCCTTCTAGGAAGGTCCTGTAGGTGCGCAGGCTCTGTAGCAGCCTTTCATTGGTCCTTCCAGGAAGGTCCTGTACATGCTGCAGCTATTTAAGGCTCACATGGCCGCACGGCCATGCGCTAGTATCTTCCTAAGTCATGTGCTTTGCGCCAGTGTGGTCATGTGTTTGTATGTGTTCAGGGACCTGGCTGAAATAAGCCCCTAGAACGCTGGCACCTCCGGCGAGGAGTTTTGTGTGCATGCATGACCACTGACTGCTCTCATTTGGGTAGTTAGCCTGTGCCTCTGTGAAAGTCTAACAGGGCACAGAGCTTTGCTTTCTCGGCCGCTCTGTGAAGCTAAGAGAGCTGGTTCATACCGCCATATAGTGCCGCCAATTACTTAGCAGTAGGTTCTTTCCTGCACTGTGGGCCCCGGATTGTGAACGCACCAATCCCATCTAATAAATATATTCGGTGCGTTCCGCCAACCCTAACACCATGCAGAGCTGTTAAACCGCAGCTAGTGAACAATGGCGGAAGCGTGTAGCAAGCGATCTAGAAAGCACACAGGGTTAAATGTCACCCTGTGTGAACAGAAAGTAATTACCCAGCTCTGTTAGCTTCACAGAGGGGTAGAAATAGTATGGCGCAGCTAAATGCCATGCTAGTGTAAAAGGCGCTATATGAAATCTCCTGTTACTTCACATGCGAACTTAGATGAAAATAGCATACCTAGATGGGTTTTTTTAATGACCAGTGGAAGATAAAACTCAAGAACTCGAGTGGATTAAGTTACAATAGATTCATTGAGTCACCTCTGAAATGTAGAAGCCTACCGTACTCTAGAATAATTAACACTAATGTCAAATATAACATTCTATGTGAAGGCAAGAAATAAAATGTAGCATTTTTGATTTATATATTTGGTTGCTAAGATATTTTTAAGTTATGTTTTTTTGTGCTACAAACAGACAATTGACATAGACCTGAACAAATCTATTCGATGATAAACACATTCTTCATGAATTTTTAGAAATTT
Organism: Ranitomeya variabilis; assembly: GCF_051348905.1. Taxonomy (NCBI): domain Eukaryota; kingdom Metazoa; phylum Chordata; class Amphibia; order Anura; family Dendrobatidae; genus Ranitomeya; species Ranitomeya variabilis. The sequence continues at coordinate 527,703,202 of NC_135237.1, read as the reverse complement.
GCAAAACTAAGCAAATTTCATCAATTTGCCATTTACTTCACACAAATCACCTAAAATGCCTTCTGCCATTGCAAAAGACTGAATTAGCTAGAGAAGAATCATACAGCCAGGGAGGGTTCTGGTAATAAACATTTAAAAAAAAAAACGAACAAAACAGTTCTAGAATTTTACAAAAAGTTCAGATTCGCCTGAATCTGAATTCTTATGATTCACTTTGTGGCCACTCTCAATTTTGCTGATTTATAGAGTGCTGGGAAAAAGGTAAAAAATAAAATAATACTTGAGTACTCATTTGTCCTGTCCCCATTGCCCTAGTCTGGTCCTTTGCACAGTTCTCTGCTTTCTCTTCTTTTCTTCTGTATTAATGTCATCTTCTGGACCTGGGCTTCCCGCACTGAGTTGAGGTGCTGACTAGTCTTTGGGAAATACATATTGTGATATCAGAGTCCCACTTAGTGCCAAATGCCCTGGTGCAAAGTGAAGATGGAAGAAGAAAACTTTGCATGTTGTCCAGAAAATAAGATGCTTGCGGGAGCTGCACAAAGAACCCTATGGTGGGCTGTCACGGTGGGAAAAGTTAGCTACAATATGAGTATTAATTATTTTTAAATTCTACCTTTATCCTGCTGTGAGATCTAGAAAGTCCCAACAGTATAATAAGAAGCATTCAATTCACATTCAATAGAATTGATGCAAATTAAATTTCCTGACTGAATTTTGGCACATTCGCTTAAGAGTAATATCTCTGAATGCTGTTAACAGTAGTTAAAATTTCAGTAGAAATAAAATAAAATAAAAACAAACGACAAAAAATAATATATATCAATATACCTAACTTTAATACTTACAAAATCTTTATATGATTCAACCGCTAGGGAGCAAAACTTGTGCCCAAAATGACTTTCTTTTACGTCCTTCTCAAAATGCTCTATTTTTGTTTAACCTTACTTTTGCATGTATGTAACATCCATGATACTTCATTTTATTATATATTCTTTTTAAAGATTTTAGGAATTCATAGAGTGACCAGCAAGATAAAAAATGAATTAATTCAGGCTAAAGAACACGTAACACTCAAAATTCTCCAATTAGGTCGTGAGAATCTTTACCTATGGAATAAACTCCAGAACTGATGTAGTAATGCTCTGGAGATACATAGGAAATAAACTAATTAAAATATGCCAAATATATTCTGTTGATTAAAATGCCCAGATATCTCAGGAGTGCAGCTCAGAAGTCTTTACTGTTATTTGTAGATAATGAAATGTTATCAGGAAAAAAACATGAAATTAACCAAACTCTAATGCTTTCCATTACAGCTGTTATTTTTGCATACAGTATCATTATCCCGGTGAATGTGGTGTTAACATCAAGCAAAGATTACCTGTTACTGATTAGGCAGTTTCCTTAGTGACTTTGTGCAGATGGTTAACTGCTCTGCTTAACATCCCAGGGAAACATTTGATTTTGTTCAGGATAAGTGCAGAAATAAAGGGAAAGTTCCAGAATATGGATTATAATACAGACAAGGAATACCAACAATAGCAATGAGATTGTAAACACTCATAAAATAACATCTTGATTATTTGCTGCGTTATATAAATTAAAGTTCCCAGAGAGTGGCCATATTGTACACTCTTCCTTCTTGCGCTATTTGCAGAGTATAATAATAATCTTTATTTTTATATAGCGCTAACATATTCCGCAGCGCTTTACAGTTTGCACACATTATCATCACTGTCCCCGATGGGGCTCACAATCTAAATTCCCTATCAGTATGTCTTTGGAATGTGGGAGGAAACCGGAGTGCCCGGAGGAAACCCACACAAACACGGAGAGAACATACAAACTCTTTGCAGATGTTGTCCTTTGTGGGGTTTGAACCCAGGACTCCAGCGCTGCAAGGCTGCTGTGCTAACCACTGAGCCACCGTGCCGCAGAGTATATGCATGCACTTTATGCAGCAATTGATACAAATTTTGCACAAATTATTATGAGCTATGGTAGATTGGGTGGTGAAGTTTATTCCTCTTCGACAGATTATGAAGTTATAGCTAGGGGTGCTACATACAAAGACCTATTTACAGTAGATGTATTGTGTTTAACCCCTTTACCCCCAATGTGTCCCTATTACTGCTTCTGATATCCCAATACTGAGCCGCTGCTGCTGTATGTGTCCCTATTACTGCACCTGATACCTCGATACTGAGCCGCTGCTGCCATATGTGTCCCTATTACTGCTCCTGATACCCCGATACTGAGCCGCTGCTACCGTATGTGTCCCTATTATTGCACCTGATACCCCAATACTGAGCCACTGCTGCCATATGTGTCCCTATTACTGCCCCTGATACCCCAATACTGGACTGCTGCTACCGTATGTGTCCCTATTATTGCACCTGATACCCCAATACTGAGCCACTGCTGCCGTATGTGTCCTTATTACTGCTCCTGATACCCCAATACTGAGCCACTGCTGCCGTATGTGTCCCTATTACTGCCCCTGATACCCCAATACTGAGCCACTGCTGCCTTATGTGTCCCTATTACTGCTTCTGATACCCCAATACTGAGCTGCTGCTGCCATATGTGTCCCTATTACTGCACCTGATACCCCAATACTGAGCCGCTGCTGCCGTATGTGTCCCTATTACTGCCCCTGATACCTCAATACTGAGCCACTGCTGCCGTACGTGTCCCTATAATTGCACCTGATACCCCAATACTGAGCCACTGCTGCCGTATGTGTCCCTATTACTGCTCCTGATACCCCAATACTGAGCCGCTGCTACCATATGTGTCCCTATTATTGCACCTTATACCCCAATACTGAGCCACTGCTGTCGTATGTGTCCCTATTTCTGCCCCTGATACCCCAATACTGAGCCTCTGCTGCCGTATGTGTCCCTATTACTGCACCTGATATCCCAATACTGAGCCGCTGTTGCTGTATGTGACCCTATTACTACACCTGATACCCCAATATTGAGCCGCTGCTGCTGCCATATGTGTCCCTATTACTGCACCTGATACCCCAATACTGAGCCGCTGCTACCATATGTGTCCCTATTATTGCACCTGATACCCCAATACTGAGCCACTGCTGCCGTATGTGTCCCTACTACTGCTCCTGATACTCCAATACTGAGCCGCTGCTACCGCATGTGTCCCTATTATTGCACCTGATACCCCAATACTGAGCCACTGCTGTCGTATGTGTCCCTATTACTGCCCCTGATACCCCAATACTGAGCTGCTGCTGCCATATGTGTCCCTATTACTGCCCCTGATACCCCAATACTGAGCTGCTGCTACCGTATGTGTCCCTATTATTGCACCTGATACCCCAATACTGCGCCGCTGCTGTCGTATGTGTCCCTATTACTGCCCCTGATACCCCAATACTGAGCCGCTGCTGCCATATATGTCCCTATTACTGCCCCTGATACCCCAATACTGAGCTGCTGCTGCAGTATGTGTCCCTATTACTGCACCTGATACCCCAATACTGAGCCGCTGCTGCCATATGTGTCCCTATTACTGCACCTGATACCCCAATACTGAGCCTCTGCTGCCTTATGTGTCCCTATTACTGCACCTGATACCCCAATACTGAGCCGCTGCTTCCGTATGTGACCTTATTACTACACCTGATACCCCAATACTGAGCCGCTGCAGCTGTATGTGTCCCTATTACTGCCCCTGCTGTGCGGTTCTGTGTGCCCTCTAAATTCTTAAGCACCCCTCTATAATATAGCAATGCCAGGTGCAAGTGACCTCGAAAACAGTGCCCATATTTTGCCCCCTAGAAAGTAGTATTGTCCTGTGTGCCCCCTTGATAGTCACAGTAACCTGAGTTCCCCTATAACAATAAGGGCCCACTTTACATATAAAAATGTCCCGAGTCTCCCTCTGTATAGCTCACCTATACACAGTATGATGCTCTCTTATACACAGTATACTGACCCCTTAGCAGCCTCCAAACTGTAATCCCCACAATGTATGATGCCCCTCTAGATGGCCTCCATATAGTATAATTCACCAGATCATCCTCAATATAGTATAATGTACCAGATAGTCCTCAATATAGTATAATGTACCAGATAGTCCTCAATATAGTATAATGCACTCCCATAGGCATACTCTATATTGTATAGTGCACCCCCCATAGGCAGACGTTATAGTACAAGTCAGCACCCATAGGCAGACTCTGTAGCATAAGGCAGCACCCCATAGGCAGACCCTGTAGTATAAGACAGCACCCCCATAGGCAGACCCTGCACTACAAAGGCAGCACCCCTATAGACAGACCCTGTAGTATAAGGCAGCACCTCCATAGGCAGACCCTGTAGTATAAGGCAGCACCCCCATAGGCAGACCCTGTAATATAAGGCAGACCCCCCGTAGGCAGACCCTGTAAAATAATGCAGACCCCCCAAAGGCAGACCCTGTAGTATAAGGCAGACCTACCCATAGGCAGACCCTATAGCATTAGGCAAACCCCCATAGGCAGACCCTGTCATATTAGGCAAACCCCCCATAGGCAGACCCTGCAGCATTAGGCAGACCCCCCATAGGCAGACCCTGTCATATTAGGCAAACCCCTCATAAGCAGACCCTGTAGCATTAGGCAGACCCCCCATAGGCAGACCCTGTAGTATTAGGCAGACCCCCATAGGCAGACCCTGTAGTATTAGTCAGACCCCCCATAGGCAGACCCTGTAGTATTAGGCAGACCCCCCCATAGGCAGACCCTGTAGTATTAGGCAGACCCCCATAGGCAGGCCCTGTAGTATTAGGCAGACCCCCATAGGCAGACCCTGTAGTACTAGGCAGACCCCTCCCATAGGCAGACCCTGCAATATTAGGCAGACCCCCATAGACAGACCCTGTAGTATTAGACAGACCCCCCTTAGGCAGACCCTGTAGTATTAGGCAGACCCCTCCCATAGGCAGACCCTGTAGTATTAGGCAGACCCCCCATAGACAGACCCTGTAGTATTAGGAAGACCCCCCATAGGCAGATTCTGTACTATAAGGCAGCCCCCCTTAAAAAAATAAATAAATACTCACCTCTCTTCTTCCTGGTTCCCGCGCTGCTCGGAGCTCCCGCTTGTCTCGGCACTGGGCAGTGACTCATCACGCCTGCTGTCAGCGTCACCAACATCAGACCCTGACAGGGGGATGATGGTAGAAGGAGCACAGCGCTCCTTCCCTCATCATTGCGGTCAGCTGTATCAGCTAAATGCCGGTACAGCTGACCCTGCGATGGCAGGTTGGGGGCCCACTGCTGGCACCGTGCCCCCCGCCTGCTCAGGGGCCCCATAGCGGCCGGCAGCAGAGCAGGGAGATCGATTTTCCCTGCTCTGCCACAGAAGGTAGCTGTATTAGCATGCTGCATGCGCCAATACAGTTACAGTAGCGTAGCTCCAGGTGGTCCCCCTCAGAGCACCGGGCCCAGGGCACCCGCACCCTCTGGCCTCCGGTAGCTACGCTACTGGTAACAGGAGAAATTGGACCTTAAAAGTTTTTGTCCAATTTGTCTCGAGTATGCTGATACCCCATATGTGGGGTTAAACCTATGCTTGGGCACACGGCAGAGCTCAGAAGGGCAGGAGCACCGTTTTACTTTTTCAGCCCAGAATTGGCTGGAATTGAGATTGGACACCATGTCGTGTTTTGGAGAGCCCCTGATTTGCCTAAACAGAATTGGGGGGTTTCTACTAACTCCAACCCTAACCCCAACACACCCTTAACCCTAATCCCAACCTACCCCTAATCCCAACCCTAACCATAACCACACCCCTAACCCAAACACACCCCTAAACCTAACCACAACTCTAACCCCAACACACCCTTAACCTCAGCACACCTCTAACCCTAATCCCAACCATACCCCCAATCACACCCTTAACCCTGACACACCCCTGACCCTAATCCCAACTCTAACCCCAATCTCAGCTGTAAACGTAATCCAAACCCTAACCCCAACTTTAGCCCCAACCCTAACCATAACTCTAATGGGAAAATGGAAATAAATACATTTTTTTATTTTATTATTTTTCCTTAACTAAGAGTGTGATAAAGGAGGGTTTGATTTACTATTTATAGTGGGTTTTTATGTTTGGCAACTGTGGCACGCTAAAAGATGCTTTTTATTGCAAAAAATAGTTTTTGCATCATCACATTTTGAGAGCTATAATTTTTCCATATTTTTGCCCACAGAGTCATGTGAGGTCTTGTTTTTTTGCGGGACGAGTTGACATTTTTATTGGTACCATTTTCGGGCACATGACATTTTTTAATCACTTTATATTACGATTTTGGGAGGCAGAATGATCAAAAACCAGCAATTCAGGAATTTCTTTTGGATAGGGTGTTTATACCATTCCGCGTGTGGGAAAATTGATACAGCAGTTTTATTCTTCAGGTCAGCACGATTACAGTGATACTTCATTTATTTCATTTTTCTATGTGTTGGCTCTATACAATAAAAACTATTTTATATAAAAAATAATTGTTTTCGCATCGCTTTATTATGAGAGCTATAACTAGTGCTGTATGGCAGCTCAATTTTTGCAGGACAAGATGACGTTTTCAGTGGTACCATGTTTATTTATATCTGTCTTTCTGATCACGTGTTATTCCACTTTTTATTCAGCAGTATGATGATAAAGCATTGTTTTTTGCTTTGTTTTTTACTTATTTTTTTTACGCTGTTCACTGAATGGGTTAACAAGTGTGACAGTTTTATAGGTCGGGTCGTTACGGACGCAGGGATAGCAAATATGTGTACTTTATTGTTTTTTTTTTATTTTCATAAAGAAATGTATTTATTGGAACAATATTTTTTTTTCTTTATTTAGGAATTAAAAAAAAAATACTTTTACACATTATAATATTTTTTTTTAAACTTTTTTACTTTGTCCCCGGGTGGGACATCACTATATATTGTCAGATCGCTGATCTGACACTTTGAAGAGCACTGTGTCGCATCAGCAATCTGACAGGCAGTGCAGGAGACTTGCCGGCGCCTGCTCTCAGCAGGCACTGACAAGCCACCTCCCTGCAGGACCTGGAAGGACCCTGCTGCCATCTTCGATCAGAGGACCTGCTGGGAGGAGAATGGAGGAGACCCTTGTAACATCGCAATCACATCGCGTTGTTCTGAGGGTCTCAGGGAAGCACACAGTGAGCCCCCTCCCTGCGCGATGCTTCCCTATGCCACCAGAACACTGAGATCTTGTTTGATCTTAGTGTTCTGGGGTTACAGTGCCGGAAGCGGTCAGTGACCGCACCTGACACATAGTGCCGGATGTCAGCTGTGAGCGTGGCTGATCGCATATGACGTACTATCCCGTCGATGGTCATACGGGTCCGGGTCACCTCGACGGGATAGTACTTCTCATGTCAGAAAGGGGTTATTGTTCTTATCATGCCATTTATAGGCCTACTGAAGTATAATGGAGCTGTCATTAAATCTGTCATGTGCTAATCCTGTACAGCAAAGCTATAATGGAACCACAGCAACAGGAAGCATATGAGTTGTTGTTTTTTTTAAATAAGATACTGTAAGTTAGTGCCAAAAAGGGAAATATATATAATTGAAAATTAAAATTAAGAAACAAAAAACCCTCTGATAGGCTTTTCTCTCCAAAGACATTTTTTTAAAAAATCCAAAAGATATAGCAGCAATGCTGAGGAATTGGTGCACAGGATGCCTATAAGTTCAAAATATGGATCAACAGGCAATTATACACTGTGGAGAGGTGTGGAGCCATTATAATGTATGTAGACCCTTTATGGACGACTGTGTGGAGGTGACATTTTGGGCATCACACTGTGTTGGGTCAGCATACTTTAAGGTGGGGTACAGTAGGGTCATCATGTAGTGTTGGAGAGAACTGTGGGGGAATTCACTGTGGGTGTATCTTATAGTGTTTTTTGGGCACTTTTGTTTGCATCATACTTTGTGGGTGCAATGAAAGTGGAATCTAGGGCATCAGTAGGAGGAAAATTATCCCTGATCCTTGTGGTATCAATTTTACCAGTACTGAAACTTGTGGTCACCACTGCTCCCAGTATTGATCCTTGAGGTCCCAATTGCTCCCGTTAGTGAACCTTATGGTCACCACTACTCTCAGTACTGATCCATTTGGTCCCCACTGCTTCCAGTACAGATCCATGTGGTCATCACTGCTCCCAGTACTGATCCTTGTGGTAGTCACTGCTCCCAGTACTGATCCTTATGGTCCCCATTGCTCCCATTACTGAACCTTGTGGTCACCACTACTCTCAATACTGATCCATTTGGTCCCCACTGCTTCCAGTACAGATCCGTGTGGTCATCACTGCTCCCAGTACTGATCCTTGTGGTAGTCACTGCTCCCAGTACTGATCCTTATGGTCCCCATTGCTCCCATTACTGAACCTTGTGGTCACCACTACTCTCAATACTGATCCATTTGGTCCCCACTGCTTCCAGTACAGATCCGTGTGGTCATCACTGCTCCCAGTACTGATCCTTGTGGTAGTCACTGCTCCCAGTACTGATCCTTATGGTCCCCATTGCTCCCATTATTGAACCTTGCGGTCACCACTACTCTCAGTACTGATCCATTTGGTCCCCACTGCTTCCAGTACAGATCCTTGTGGCCCCCACTGCTGACTTTATGCCATTTAGAGAATGTACCATTTACAATGACTCTTTGTTCCTGCCCCTTAACCAGTTTTCTACCCGTGTACATATAGTTCCCCTTAGTCCCTGCTAAGATTTGCACCTATTACCCAGCATGTACCTTATGTTAGACACAACTTATTTTTCATGAATTTATGCTCGTTGTCAGTCTTTTTATTAATTTTATTGTTCTTTGAAATATGTTTTCGCAGATAATTTCTTATAATGTTTTGCACATCACTTTTACAGGTTATTTACAGGATTTTACAGTTAATTAAACTTTCACAGTACATATTAAGTCTATTGTAAATGGACTTTGTCACCAGAGTCAACTTTGGACATCTGTTCGATTGTTGAGTTGAGATGTTTTGAATGTAGAGGGAAATGTTATTTAGCTGACCTCTGATTTTGGAGCATAATTGCACCTTTAAGCGACTCATACAACTGCTAACCTTTATTCGTACATGCCACACAGTATAAAGTTCTTAGCTGTATTGTATGGTTCTACTCAACTGTCACATTCTATTATATACTTTACACATTGTACGAAATAGTAATACGTGTCAGCTAATACCATATATACATTGTCTTCTATTTTCTTTTTCATTCTAGTGCCCTGTGGTGGAATTTTAACAAAGCGGAAGGGGACTATTCTGTCTCCTGGCTACCCTGAGCCATATGACAACAATTTGAACTGTATATGGAAAATCTCTGTGCCGGAGGGAGCAGGCATTCAAGTAAGATCATAAGATATTCTCAAGCCCTTGTCATATTCGTTTTCTTAGGAAGACAAGAAAAAAATGTATTGAAGTCAATGAAGTGATATCTATAGTGTAAGGATTCCAATGCTTACAGTATGGCAGCAGATACAGTACATGGTATTATATTGCTTGTAATTGGACCTTGTTTTAAAAATGAAAAGGGAATTTATCACCACTCACCAGGTTTTTGCTACCCCATCTCAGACAACATGATGTAGGGGCCATGAATACAGCAATACATCACTTACTAAGCTGCTTGCTGTCATTTTGATAAAAATTATTGTCTGCAGATCTGCCTGTTCTCTGAATGTTGAGCTCTCTATAACCCTACCCACACCACTTATTGTCCGCTTTCTGCCTATGCACAGTGTACACATAAAGCTGCCAATCTGCTGTTGGGGCTATTTTATACAGATCTCTTGAAAATGGAATACTATTAACAAGTGACAGGTTTATTAGTCCTCTACTGACAATCTCTTGTTGTTAAAATTGTGATTTTATCAAAACAGCCATCAGCCCAGTAAGTTCCACATCATGGAAAATAGGGTCTCCGTCTCTACATTATGCCACAATCAGATTAGGTGCTAAAACCTGGTCACAGATTTTTAGCTTTGTCAAAAAGACCTAAGAACAATAACAATAGTGAATGATGGGCGATGGTGCGGCATGATGGTGGCTCAGTGGTTATCACTGTTGCTTTTCAGCACTGAGGTCCTGGGTTCAAATCTCAACAAGAACAACATGAGCAAGAAAGGAGTTGGTTTATACTCCCCATGTTTGCATGGGTTTCCTCCCACACTCCAAAGAAATACAAATAGAGAATTTAGAGTCTGAGCCCCATTGAGGATAGCAATGATAATGTGTGTAAATCACTGTTAAATATGATAGCACTATATAAGAAAAGCATGATAAATATTACAGAGGCTGGAAAGACCGGAGGCTCACTCGACCAGGGCCGGTTTTAGACAAAGTGGGGCCCTAGGCAAAATTCAAAGTGGGGCCCCAAATTCTGAAACATTGCACTAACAACCACACTACAGTCAATTCAGTGCATTGAAGTGAGTTTTTAACTAGTAGCAACATCTTTAACCCCCAAGAAGCCACTGAATAACAAAGACAAAATTTCTGTCCAAGGAGTAAAACATATCACAAGGTTGGGTTTGTTTTTGTTGACTAAAACTAGTTAAGTCACTAAAAACACATTTTCTCGGGTATCCTCACTCTAGTTGTATCCTACAAAGAACACAGCTTTGTAATATGTTTTAAATTCAGTACAAGAAAATGGATATGTGGAAAATATGTAAATTAAACAATATTATTACACCATTGAATTTTGCATTCTAGGTTTATTTATCACTTATTTCTCGCAAATGAGTATGAGCCCTACGAATGGATAGAGTTGTTTTGCACCTGATCAATCTCTGCTCCATTCAGCTGGGGCTCTGAAGCCCTGATTCTTGGGAATAATGGGGGGGTCTTGGCAGTCAGACCGCAGGGATCTTAAAATTATCCCGTGGATGAGTGACATCTCCTAACCTTGAGAACCCCCTTGAACAGTGATGTCTGAGCTAAATATAATATTGCATGGCAGCGTTAATTCACTAGAAATAATGAAATGAATGATACCTGCGGTCACTGATCAGGATCCTGCACAGGCTGCTCTGTGGTGTGCACTAGCACCAAGAGTGATGATGTCACTGATCGCTAGTGCCAGGACCACTGCGTTCTGTAATAGGCTGCAGCAGTCCGGTGATCTGAGCAGAGCGCCATTATGAAAACACAATAATACATGGTACAAGTCACCTGACTGATGCAGATTATGGGCTTGCTTACAATAGTGTATAAAACGGCCGAGTGCTATGTGATGTTTTATCACATAGCAGCACGCAACCTAAAGTTATACTGTAGGGCAGTGCAGATCTGCATAAGACTATCGCAGCGTGCTGCGAGTGGCTCTGCAAGCTCTGCAAGCTCTGCAAACTGGACCATTTGCACCTATACAAGTCTATGGGTGTATGTAAGACATAGGAATGCACTCAGATGTTATCTGAGTGCAGTCTGATGTATGCACACCGAGACATCCTGCCCCCGCATCTCTCATTCTGCCTGTCTCCATCCTGCCCCCGTGTCTCCAATCCTGCCCCATGTCTCCATTCTACCCTGGGCAGAATGGAGACATATGGTCTATGTGTCTCCATCCTGCCGGCGAAACATATTGCATCTTGCTGCTTTCAATAAATATAATTAAAAAAAAAAAAACGTTCTCCTTACCTGGCTGCGCTCCTGTGGCGATGATCCCTCCAAGCGTTTCAAGCTCGCACTCGCCGGCCAATGACAATGTTGTAATACGCCGGTGGCGTGCGTGCAGACGTCAGCTGTCAGCCTCCGATTGGCTGGTGCTTTATTGCCGTGCGGGCCCGCACAGCGATAGAGTAACTGAACCTGTGTCTCAGACGCAGGTTCAGTTACTGCACAGGCAGAAACCTGCCACTGGGGCCAGGAGCAGAAGAGATGGGGCCCAATGTGGTGTAATTAGGATAATCATCGCAATTATCTTGCATGAGAGAATATACACTAGTGTGAGCGACCCCTATAAGGCTATGTGCCCACGTTGCGGATTTTGCTGCGGATCTGCAGCGGATTTGGCCCTGTGGATTCGCAGCAGTTTTCCATGTGGTGTACAGTACTATGTAAACCTATGGAAAACCAAATCTGCTGTGCCCATGCTGTGGAAAATTCCACACGGAAACGCTGCGGTTTATTTTCCGCAGCATGTCAATTCTTGGTGCGGATTCTGCAGCGTTTTACACGTATTCCATAACAGGAATACAAAGGTGTAAAAACGCAGGTGGAATCCGAACAAAATCTGCATAAAATTCGCAGATAATCCGCGGTGAATCTGCAGGTAAAACGCAGGGGTTTTACCTGCCGATTCTTCAGAATCCAAGCGGAAAAATCCGCAATGGAATCCGCAAAGTGTGCACATATAGCCTCACAGAACAAAGTGGTCCCGTGGCTAGCGATCAGTGACATCATCACTCCTGGTGCCAGCGCACACTGCAGAGCAGCCTGTGCAGGATGCTAACGAGTGACAGACAGTAGTAGGTATCATTCATTTTTTTATATCACTTTTTTTTTTCATTTCTTTTTTACGTTAATTACATTGGAGTTTTGGTTGCTGACTGCGCAGACTGTGTGACTGGTGTGGTAGTGCAGTTGAAAAAAACTCACCAGTAAGCACCTAAGCAGTGAAGTGTCTTCTATATGGGAACACTTGTCTTCTGGGTGGCCGCACAGCTCCTGCATTGTGTCCCTGACAGGGGCTGCTGACTGCTGTGCAGCATTAGGACAACGTCGGAGGTCACTGGTCAGGTGACCGTGTCACATAGGAAGGTCCTGCCGCTGAACAGCAGCTGCAGTGCCAGCCCAGGACACAGTATAAATTATAACCTGGAGCCTGCTGCAGAGTGAGGGTGGACGGCCACAGAGGAAGAACAGGAGAACATGCAGAGCGCAGGTCAGGTCAGTATAACACGCCTGACTGCTTCTGCCTCAGGGATTGCAGCCGCTGAGCCGACATAGATAACACAGACAAGGCAGTGCAGCGCCGCCAGGAAACAACTCACAATTGCAGAACAGATAAGAGACAGATGCACTTATGTCTGCCTCTTCTGCAAAGCAAAGCACTGCCTTGTGCTATTTTAATTGTAAGCAAGCTCCATTGTGGTCATGGAACCAGCAGGGGGCCCTTGGAGGAGCGGGGGCCCCAGGCAGCTGCCTGGTCTGCCTGTGCTTAACGCCGGCCCTGCACTCGACCAGGATTTTTTTAAGGAAGAGTACATTCTTAACAATGCTATTGGGACCTGCAAAAAGCCGTATGTGGCTCTCATTGATGGCATTACTATGGGAGGTTATCCACTACTTTTGGATCCTTCAAAAGAAACCTGAAAACCCACCTCTTCAAAGAAGCTTACAGCCTGTAAAGACCACACGGCCACCTCAACACCATCGGAGCTCCTGCAACCCTCGACCTACTCTCTCCTTCCCCATAATCCTGTAAAATGTAAGCCCGCAAGGGCAGGGTCCTCTTCCCTCTGTACCAGTCTGCCATTGTTAGGTTATTTACTGTAAGTGATATTTGTATTTTGATGTAACCCCTTCTGATGTACAGCACCATGGAATTAATGGTGCTATATAAATAAATAATAATAATAATAATAATAATAAATAATAAAAACAACAACTCAAAAATCCTCAAGCATTTTTTGGGTTGCAAGTACCTTTGAAGTTACATAGTTTTTGAGCCATGTTGGATATTTAAAGGTAAGAACCATGTAAACATTTGATCAGTTGTTATCTTCCAGAAATGTGATTTAGACCCTGGTACCAAGTTATAATAAATCTATTACATCATTAGTACTTAGTGATAACAAAACCAGGAAACATATTTGATCAAAGAAGGAAAATTAGAGCACTAAATAGTGCAAAAATACCAAAGACCAGAAAAGAAAACCAACTCCATATCAAATGCCAAAGAAGAAGTACAAAAAGAGCATCTACAGTTAGGTCCATATATATTTGGACAGAGACAACATTTTTCTAATTTTGGTTATAGACATTACCACAATGAATTTTAACCAAAACAATTCAGATGCAGTTGAAGTTCAGACTTTCAGCTTTCATTTGAGGGTATCCACATTAAAATTGGATGAAGGGTTAAGGAGTTTCAGCTACTTAACATGTGCCACCCTGTTTTTAAAGGGACCAAAAGTAATTGGACAGATTCAATAATTTTAAATGAAATGTTCATTTTTAATACTTGGTTGAAAACCCTTTGTTGGCAATGACTGCTTGAAGTCTTAAACTCATGGACATCACCAGACGCTGTGTTTCCTCCTTTTTGATGCTCTGCCAGGCCTTCACTGCGGTGGTTTTCAGTTGCTGTTTGTTTATGGGCCTTTCTGTCTGAAGTTTAGTCTTTAACAAGTGAAATGCTGCTCAATTGGGTTGAGATCAGGTGACTGAATTGGCCATTCAAGAATATTCCACTTCTTTGGTTTAATTAACTCCTGGGTTGCTTTGGCTTTATGTTTTGGGTCATTGTCCATCTGTAGTATGAAACGACGACCAATCAGTTTGGCTGCATTTGGCTGGATCTGAGCACACAGTATGGCTCTGAATACCTCAGAATTCATTCGACTGCTTCTGTCCTGTGTCACATCATCAATAAACACTAGTGACCCAGTGCCACTGGCAGCCATGCATGCCCAAGCCATCACACTGCCTCCACCATGTTTTACAGATGATGTGGTATGCTTTGGATCATGAGCTGTACCACGCCTTCGCCATACTTTTCTCTTTCCATCATTCTGGTAGAGGTTGATCTTTGTTTCATCTGTCCAAAGAATGTTATTCCAGAACTGTGCTGGCTTTTTTAGATGTTTTTTAGCAAAGTCCAGTCTAGCCTTTTTATTCTTGATGCTTATGAGTGGCTTGCACCGTGCAGTGAACCCTCTGTATTTACTTTCATGCAGTCTTCTCTTTATGGTAGATTTGGATATTGATACGCCGACCTCCTGGAGAGTGTTGTTCACTTGGTTGGCTGTTGTGAAGGGTTTCTCTTCACCATGGAGATTATTCTGCGATCATCCACCACTGTTGTCTTCCGTGGACGCCCAGGTCTTTTTGCATTGATGAGTTCACCAGTGCTTTCTTTCTTTCTCAGGATGTACCAAACTGTAGATTTTGCCACTCCTAATATTGTAGCAATTTCTCGGATGTTTTTTTTTCTGTTTTCGCAGGTTAAGGATGGCTTGTTTTACCTGCATGGAGAGCTCCTTTGACCGCATGTTTACTTCACAGCAAAACCTTCCAAATGCAAGCACCAGACCTCAAATCAGCTCCAGGCCTTTTATCTGCTTAATTAAGAATGACATAACGAAGGGATTGCCCACACCTGTCCATGAAATAGCCTTGGAGTCAATTGTCCAATTACTTTTGGTCCCTTTAAAAACAGGGTGGCACATGTTAAGTAGCTGAAACTCCTAAACCATTCATCCAATTTTAATGTGGATACCCTCAAATGAAAGCTGAAAGTATGAACTTCAACTGCATCTGAATTGTTTTGTTTAAAATTCATTGTGGTAATGTCTATAACCAAAATTAGAAAAATGTTGTCTCTGTCCAAATATATATGGACCTAACTGTAGGTTACTTAGAAACAGTAATATTTTATTAGATTAACAGTATAAAAAGATAAAGTGCATTCAAGGAACAAGAATCAATACTTAATAGTATTAGCTAGTGGGTAAAAATACCCCGTTTCACCTCTTCTGGTGTTTTGCTTTCTCAATGGGACTTCCCCTTGAGAAAGGAAAACACCGGAAGAGGCGAAACGTGCGTCGGGGGTCTTTGTCTTTGGATCCAACCCGGTGTTCAGCTGTCCTGCATTGGTAAGTGCTGCTCTCTACACCTGATGACATGCTGTGGGGTATTTTTATCCACTAGCTAATACAAAAACGTATTACTTGCAGCTCTTTGCAACTATGCACTTTGTTCTTATAGGCAGCTTACAACGGGGGATGCCTACTGTCATAATGATCCTTATGCACACTATTAAGTATTGATTCTTGTTCCTTGTATGCACTTTATGTTTTTATACTGTTAATGTAATAAAATATTACTGTTTCTAAATAACCTAGATGCTCTTTTTGTACTCCTTCTTTGGCATCATTAGTACTTAGTAGGTTCGAATAGTACCTGTAGTAGTTGACAGCTGGAGAGCAACATCTGGCTTCCTAGTCACTGGTTGCAGAACATTACTATAACTTATGGATTCTAGTACCATCAGGTTCTTCTGTCTGATGGTCCCTGAAAAATTCATGTTGGCTGACCCTTGTTGATTCGAGGATGCAATTATATATACTATAAGGACTAGAGAGGATTTTAGAAAGATCGGACGTGTCAACAGGCCACTGTATTTTAGTGTCTTGGGCAAATGTCCCCAGAGTAAACTGAATTTTTGCCCTAAGTTCTAAAAATAATTTTACAGAGATCTTACTAGAGGAGTGTTGTAATATCATATCACAGCCCAAAAAATCACGACTGTTGGGTGCATCATAACGACAAATGCAGAATAAATAATTTTCAGCAAAAAGAAAAAAAATATGGAAAAACACAACTGTTCATACTGGATTCATAATTAGAAAAAGTCTATGAATTGGTTTGGTTTTTACAATATACTGTGTTACATTTACATATTGTTCTGATTTTTTTCCTTTATGTGTGTTTTGAAGCTAAGGAATATTCTTTTTCTCTGTGTATTCCCCAGGTGCAGGTTGTCAGTTTCGCTACAGAACATAACTGGGACTCGTTGGATTTTTATGATGGAGGTGACAACAATGCTCCAAGACTTGGCAGTTATTCAGGTAAGCAAAACCTACAGGCTTCTTTTGTGACCTATTTTAATACTGCTGATAGAACAAAAAAATTGTAGAAATAGAATAGATAATTAAAGTACATTGGGAAAGTGATATTTAGCACTCGATTTTAAAGAAATGTGCATTGGATTTTTATGTTTTTAATAGAATCATCATTGAGCCCTAGAAATATCAATGTGAAAGAAGACTTTCTATCAGGGGGCATTGGCTCACATTTATTAGGCAGTACATACCAGATTTTGGCATACACTATAGCTCTAAAAATAAGGCATTTGATATTCTATGACATTTTGACAGTAATACTTTCAACTTCTCATCTTGCTCCTGAAAAAACGTTAGTATGTTCTCCAAAGGTTATATACTGGAACTTTGGCTACATTTATTTTGGAAGAAATGGCACAAATTCAGCATTTTAGAAGTCATAAGAGTTGCTGAGAGTTTCGAATTTTCAGTATGGAACTATTGGAAACAATCTGGATAAATTTTTGAGCTGACAATGGGTGGAGATTACATAAACCTCATCTAAAACTGGGCAGTCCCACCATGTTTGAAGCACTTCAGGAATAAAACTCGGGTGGGACTTAATCATCTTTATTTTAACTGAATAATTTGAAATTATGGTACAGGCAAACTTTGCAAGAATACTAATAGTAAAAAATGCTTTGACATAATCACGAGATATATGCTTTTTAATAATTTTGAAACAAATAAAATAAAAAAAGTAAAGCTGACCATAAATATTCGAGTTGCTGGAAAAGCGATTAGTCATCTGAGCAGCATCAATGATGTTAAGTCTATGGAGACCTGCTGGAACACCTGCTCCATTCATTATAAGTGAGCAAAACTAGAATAACCCTTTACTTACCCATCTTGATAATGAGGCCCTTTCTTCCACTATTTTAAATAGAGAGGTTGGAGAACACTACTACTCACTGGTTGGAGAACACTAGTATAGCTTTCGAACTCTGTTACCATCAGGTTCTTATGTCTGATGGTCCATGAAAACTTCATGTTAGATGATCCTTGTTGATCCAAGGATGTAATTATATATACTCTAGGGACTAGACATGAGTCAAGAAAGGTCAGGCGTGCCAACAAGCCACTCTATGTTAGTCTTTTGGGCACATGTCTCGGCAGCGAACTTAATTTTACTCCAAAAAATTCAAAATAACTTCATGAAGACCTTAAATGAGTAGGAGTGTTGTACTACCATATCACAACCACTACAATATTGACTATTGGGTGCAACATATAGACAAATGTAGCAGACATATCTCTCAATAGAGTACCTGAGAAAAATTTGAGAACTCTATAAAAGTAAATGAAGATCTGGCACTAGCTCAGCTCTTTGAGTATGTGACAATGTGCAGTCCTCATCAACAGCGACTACACACTGTACAGAACTGTGTTCTGCTCCACACACTTATTTCTGGCAGTCACTGGAGCTGATTGGTGGTGGTACCGGGTGTCAGTCCCCTTTGAGCTGATGTTGATTACCTATACTGAAGATTAAATTAAAACTGTCTGATGCCATCAAAAAGATTTTGATCCTTTCTGATATATTTGTCATGTAGCACCCAAAAGGTCAAAATGTTGCATGTTTTGTAAGCTGCTGATGGAACAGACGCTGTAATACTTTTTGAAGGATCCCTTATATGCTGTCACCCCTTTTGATTTTTGTACATGATTAAGCCACATAGATTTCTGGACTAGATGAAAGCTGCATCATAGTGTCAGATGCATGGAATGAATGTGTGAATGTGTTGCAAATAATGAACACATGTACAGTCATAACTATAACACATCAATATCAAAGTAGCGGGCAACCATCCTTAATGTTGTAAAAACAGATTTCAGTAGAATTGATTGTGGTTTGTCTGATATATTCCTATTGATACAGTGTATGATATATTTTTCCTTCCTAGGAACCACCATACCTCATCTTCTAAACAGCACATCAAACAATCTGTACTTAAATTTTCAATCAGACATCAGTGTTTCTGCAGCTGGGTTCCATCTGGAATACACAGGTAATTGTCTCTAGTTTTCGACACCACACAAAGCGGAGCACATTACTGTCAGCTTTCTACATTGTCAGAATTCATTTATTTTACATCTCTATGTATCAAAAGGAAAAGCTCTATTACTCTACTGTAAGGGGTTGTTTCATTTGATGACTTTTTTATTCTTGCTTTCTATATTTATGGATATTTCAATTTAAAGAGAATATTATCAGAATATGACTTATTCTTTAACCCCTTAACGACCGCCGATACGCCTTTTAACAGCGGCCGCTAAGGGTACTTAAACCACAGCGCCGTTAATTAACGGCGCTGTGGAAAAAGTGAATAGCGCCCCCCAGAGTCGGATTTTCTCTGGGGTCTCGGTTGCCGAGGGTAGCCGAGACCCCAGAGAACATGATTCGGGGGGTTTTTACCGACCCCCGAGTTGCGATCGCCGGTAATTAACCGTTTACCGGCGGTCGCAACAAAAAAAAAAAAAACGCGATTTGCCGTTTAATTTCTCTGTCCTCCGATGTGATCGCACATCGGAGGACAGAGAAATGTGGTCCCCGATGGCCCCCAATAGCCCCCCAATACTTACCTACCTCCCCCGGTGCTCCTCGTGTCTCCCCATGGGCGCCGCCATCTTTTTTCTGGGAAAAAATGGCGGGCGCACGCGCAGTGCGCCCGCCGCCCGGCACCCGGATGTTCTTTGGGGTCTCGGCTGCCGGGGGTAGCCGAGACCCCAAAGAACATGATCGGGGTCGATTTGCACCGACCCCTGCTTTGCGATCGCCGGTAATTAACAGTTTACCGGCGACCGCAAAAAAAAAAAAAAAAAAAGCGATCAGTTATTTCTCTGTCCTCTGATGTGATCGCACATCAGAGGACAGAGAAATAGGGGGATTCGGGGACCCTATCATACTCACCCGGGGTCCCTGGGTCCTCTTCTGTCTTCTCCTGCCAGCCGGCTTTTTCATCATGGCGGGCGCATGCGCAGTGCGCCCGCCATCTGCTGCCATCTGCCGGCCGGCAGGAGAAGACAAGTTGGGGCTAAAATTAGGGTTAGGGTTAGGGTTAGGGTTAGAGTTAGGGTTAGGGTTAGGGTTAGAGTTAGGGTTAGGGTTGGGGCTAAATTTAGGGTTAGGGCTAGGGTTAGGGTTAGGCTACTTTCACACTAGCGTTTTTTGGCTTCCGTCGCAATGCGTCGTTGGAGAAAAAACGCATCCTGCAAAAGTGCTTGCAGGATGCGTTTTTTCTCCATTGGCTTGCATTAGCGACGCATTGCGACGGATTGCCACATGTCGCATCCGTCGTGCGACGGATGCGTCGTGCTTCGGCGGACCGTCGACACAAAAAAAACTACATGTAACTTTTTTGTGCGACGTGTCCCACATATTTCAGTGCCACGTGCCACGTATTTAAGTGACACGTGCCACGTATCAAAGTGCCACGTGCCACATATTTCAGTGCCACGTATCAAAGTGCCACGTGCCACGTATCAAAGTGCCACGTGCCACGTATCAAAGTGCCACGTGCCACGTATCAAAGTGCCACGTGCCACGTATCAAAGTGCCACGTGCCACATATTTCAGTGCCACGTGCCACGTATCAAAGTGCCACGTGCCACGTATCAAAGTGCCACGTGCCACATCTTTCAGTGCCACGTGCCACGTATTTAAGAGACACGTGCCACGTATCAAAGTGCCACGTGCCACATATTTCAGTGCCACGTGCCACGTATTTAAGTGACACGTGCCACGTATCAAAGTGCCACGTGCCACATATTTCAGTGCCACGTATCAAAGTGCCACGTGCCACGTATCAAAGTGCCACGTGCCACGTATCAAAGTGCCACGTGCCACGTATCAAAGTGCCACGTGCCACGTATCAAAGTGCCACGTGCCACATATTTCAGTGCCACGTATCAAAGTGCCACGTGCCACGTATCAAAGTGCCACGTGCCACATCTTTCAGTGCCACGTATTTAAGTGACACGTGCCATGTATCAAAGTGCCACGTATCACGTATTTCAGTGCCACGTATTTAAGTGACACGTATCACGTATAAGTGCCACGTGTCACGTATTTAATTGCCACATATTTAAGTGCCACGTATCAAGATTTTCCATGGAGAACAGACACATCCAGAGATATGTCTGCTCTCCACGGCTGCAGCAACACACTGACAGGAGCCATAGTTCCTGTCGGTGTGTCACTGCGCATGCGCGAGCGAGTTTACCGGCGGTCATTGACCCCGGCACTCTCGCTTAACGGCAGTGCTGCGTGGGAAAGTTCAACGCAGCTGTACTGCTGTTAACCGAGACGCCGGAGTCATTGAACTCCGGAACAGTACGCGATACACTGCTAGGAGCTTCGCTCCTGGCAGTGTATCGCCGGAGAGCAGCCGATCGGCGTGGGACACTCGTTTTATGGATTCTGCGGACAGGGAGTATGAATTTGGTTTATTATTTTTGGATTTTTTCCTGGAGGATCGAGGGCTTCGCCTACAAGTGTGCTGTTGGTGAGTATATACTCTGTGTTATATGTTGTATGTACTGTGTGTCATGTATGTGTATTGTGTGTAGGTGTTTTGTGTAACTTTACAATTGTGCTAAGTCGCCGGACACAGGGACAACTCTCCCATCCTAATACCGGATGGGAGTAGTAGTCCCATACGGCGACTTAGCACAATGGTGGCACTAGCGTCGCATGGGGACACACACACGCACACACACGCACACACACGCACACACACACACACAGAAGGACTCCATGCTGCTTCACTGGGGGGCGGGGGCTTCCCTCTTCCTGTCCGACGTCACGTCCGGTCCTGGGTGTCAACCCCTCCGTACAAAGACGCCGACACCCAGGACAAAGGCGCTGTGTGTGGAAGGTAATATGGGGCCCTAGGGGGATACGCAGACACGCCGCTGCGTAAAGAATTGACATGTCAATTCTTTTTACGCCGGCGTGTTTGCAGACAAAAGCGCCGCGTTTTTTTGCGGTGTGTCTGAACGGCAAAGTGAATTTCTCATTCACTTTGCCGGCAGACGAAAATGACATTGCGCATTTTTGAAAAGCGCCCGCAAAATAGCGCTCAAAAATGCGCTATGTCTGAAAGTAGCCTAAGGCTTCTTTCACACTTGCGTCGGTACGGGGCGGTCGCAATGCGTCGGCCCGATGTACCGACGCACGTTGTGAAAATTGTGCACAACGTGGGCAGCGGATGCAGTTTTTCAACGCATCCGCTGCCCAGTCTATGTCCTGGGGAGGAGGGGGCAGAGTTACGGCCACGCATCCGCGGAAATGGCGGACGCGACGTACAAAAAAAAGGTTACATTGAACTTTTTTTGTGACGACGGGGGCTAAAGTTATGGTTAGGGTTGGGGCTAAAGTTAGGGTTGGGGCTAAAGTTAGGGTTAGAGTTGGGATTAGGGTTAGGGTTTGGATTAGGGTTGGGATTAGTGTTACGTTTGGGATTAGGGTTGGGATTAGGGTTAGGGTTGGGATTAGGGTTAGGGGTGTGTTGGATTTAGGGTTTTGATTAGGGTTATGGTTAGGGTTGAGATTAGGGCTGTTTTGGGGTTAGGGTTGTGATTATCGTTAGGGTTGTGATTAGGATTATGGATCGGGTTGAGATTAGGGTTAGGGCTGTGTTGGGGTTAGGGTTGGAGTTAGAATTGGGGGGTTTCCACTGTTTAGGTACATCAGGGGGTCTCCAAACACGACAGCCAATTTTGCGCTAAAAAAGTCAAATGGTACTCCCTCCCTTCTGAGCTCTGCCGTGCGCCCAAACAGTGGTTTACCCCCACATATGGGGCATCAGCGTACTCGGGATAAATTGGACAACAACTTTTGGGGTCCAATTTCTCCTGTTACCCTTGTGAAAATAAAAACTTGGGGGCTAAAAATCTTTTTTGTTGGAAAAAAATATATTTTTTTATTTTCACTACTCTGCATTATAAATTTCTGTGAAGCACTTGAGCTTTCAAAGTTCTCACCACATATCTAGATAAGTTCCTTAGGGGGTCTAGTTTCCAAAATTTGGTCACTTGTGGGGGTTTCTACTGTTTAGGTACATTAGGGGTCTGCAAACGCAACATAACGCCCGCAGACAATTCTATCAAAGTCTGCATTGCAAAATGGCGCTCCTTCCCTTCCGAGCTCTGCCGTGCGCCCAAACAGTGGTTTACCCCCACATATGGGGTACCAGCATACTCAGGACAAATTGGACAACAACTTTTGGGGTCCAATTTCTCTTGTTACCCTTGTGAAAATAAAAATTTGGGGGCTAAAAAAATCTTTTTTGTGGGAAAAAAAATATTTTTTATTTTTACTACTCTGCATTATAAACTTCTGTGAAGCACTTGGGCATTCAAAGTTCTCACCACATATCTAGATAAGTTCCTTGGGGGGTCTATTTTCCAAAATGGGGTCACTTGTTGGGGGTTTCTACTGTTTAGGTACATTAGGGGTCTGCAAAGGCAACATAACGCCCGCAGACAATTCTATCAAAGTCTGCATTCCAAAATGGCACTCCTTCCCTTCCGAGCTCTGCCATGCGCCCAAACAGTGGTTTACCCCCACATATGGGGTACCAGCATACTCAGGACAAATTGGACAACAACTTTTGGGGTCCAATTTCTCTTGTTACCCTTGTGAAAATAAAAACTTGGGGGCTAAAAAATCTTTATTGTTAAAAAATATATATTTTTTATTTTCACGACTCTGCATTATAAACTTCTGTGATGCACTTGGGCATTCAAAGTTCTCACTACACATCTAGATAAGTTCCATGGGGGGTCTAGTTTCCAAAATGGGGTCACTTTTGGGGGGTTTCTGCTGTTTAGGCACATCAGGGGCTCTCCAAACGCGACATGGCGTCCGATCTCAATTCCAGTCAATTTTGCATTGAAAAGTCAAATGGCGCTCCTTTGCTTCCGAGCTCAGCCATGCGCCCAAACAGTGGTTTACCCCCACATATGGGGTGTCGGCGTACTCAAGACAAATTGTACAACAGCTTCTGGGGTCCATTTTCTCCTGTTACCCTTGGTAAAATAAAAATTTGGAGGCAAAAAGATCATTTTTGTAGAAAAAATGCGATTTTTTTATTTTCACGGCTCTACGTTATAAACTTCTGTGAAGCACCTGGGGGTTTAAAGTGCTCACCACACATCTAGATAAGTTCCTTAAGGGGTCTAGTTTCCAAAATGGTGTCATATGTGGGGGGTCTCTACTGTTTAGGCACATCAGCGGCTCTCCAAACGTGACATGGCGTCCGATCTCAATTCCAGCCAATTCTACATTGAAAAAGTAAAACGACACTCCTTCTCTTCCAAGCTCTGCGGTGCGCCCAAACAGTGGTTTACCCCCATATATGGGGTATCGACGTACTCAGGAGAAATTGCACAACAACTTTTGTGGTCTAATTTCTCCTGTTACCCTTGTGAAAATAAAAATTTTGGGGCAAAAAGATCATTTTTGTAGAAAAAATGAGATTTTTTATTTTCACGGCTCTACGTTATAAACTTCTGTGAAGCACTTGGGGGTTCAAAGTGCTCACCACACATCTAGATAAGTTCCTTGGGGGGTCTAGTTTCCAAAATGGTATCACTTGTGGGGGGTTTCCACTGTTTAGGCACATCAGGGACTCTCCAAACGCGACATGGCATCCGATCTCAATTCCAGCCAATTCTGCATTGAAAAAGTCAAACGGTGCTCCTTCACTTCCAAGCTCTGCGGTGCGCCCAAACAGTGGTTTACCTCCACATATGGGGTATCGACGTACTCAGGAGAAATTGCACAACAACTTTTGTTGTCTAATTTCTCCTGTTACCCTTGTGAAAATAAAAATTTTGGGGCAAAAAGATCATTTTTGTAGAAAAAATGAGATTTTTTATTTTCACGGCTCTACGTTATAAACTTCTGTGAAGCACTTGGGGGTTCAAAGTGCTCACCACACATCTAGATAAGTTCCTTGGGGGGTCTAGTTTCCAAAATGGTATCACTTGTGGGGGGTTTCCACTGTTTAGGCACATCAGGGACTCTCCAAACGCGACATGGCATCCGATCTCAATTCCAGCCAATTCTGCATTGAAAAAGTCAAACGGTGCTCCTTCACTTCCAAGCTCTGCGGTGCGCCCAAACAGTGGTTTACCTCCACATATGGGGTATCGACGTACTCAGGAGAAATTGCACAACAACTTTTGTGGTCTAATTTCTCCTGTTACCCTTGTGAAAATAAGAATTTGTGGGCGAAAAAATCATTTTTGTGAAAACAAATGCGATTTTTTATTTTCACGGCTCTACGTTATAAACTTCTGTGAAGCACTTGGGGGTTCAAAGTGCTCACCACACATCTAGATAAGTTCGTTGGGGGGTCTAGTTTCCAAAATGGTGTCACTTGTGGGGGGTTTCCACTGTTTAGGCACATTAGGGGCTCTCCAAACGCGACATGGCGTCCGATCTCAATTCCAGCCAATTCTGCATTGAAACAGTCAAACGGTGCTCCTTCACTTCCAAGCTCTGCGGTGCGCCCAAACAGTGGTTTACCTCCACATATGGGGTATCGGCGTACTCAGGAAAAATTGCACAACAAAATTTGTGGTTAAATTTCTGTTTTTACACTTGTGAAAATTAAAAAAAATGGTTCTGAAGTAAAATGTTTGCAAAAAAAAGTAAAATGTTAATTTTTTTCTTCCACATTGTTTTAGTTCCTGTGAAGTACGTAAAGGGTTAATAAACTTCTTGAATGTGGTTTTGAGCAGCTTGAGGGGTGCAGTTTTTAGAATGGTGTCACACTTGGTTATTTTCTATCATATAGACCCCTCAAAATCACTTCAAAGGTGATGTGGTCCCTAAAAAAAACATGGTGTTGTAAAAATGAGAAATTGCTGGTCAACTTTTAACCCTTATAACTCCCTAACAAAAAAAAAAATTGTTTCCAAAATTGTGCTGATGTAAAGTAGACATGTGAGAAATGTTATTTATTAACTATTTTTTGTGACATATCTCTGTGATTTAAGGGCATAAAAATACAAAGTTTGAAAATTGCAAAATTTTAAAAATTTTCGCCATATTTCCATTTTTTTCATAAATAATCGCAAGTAATATCGAAGAAATGTTACCACTAACTTGAAGTACAACATGTCACGAAAAAACAATCTCAGAATCAGCGGGATCCGATAAAGCGTTCCAGAGTTATAACCTCATAAAGTGACACTGGTCAGAATTGTAAAAATTGGCTCGGTCATTAAGTACCAAATTGGCTCTGTCACTAAGGGGTTAAATGAAGTTTTTTATGTTAAACATTTTTCAATTTTCTTTCACAATATTAACCCCTTTACGACCTTGGACATATAGGTACGTCCAAGGTCACCTCCCCCTGTTTGCTGAGAGCTCAGGAGATCAGCCCACAACTTTTCCAGCACATGTCCATTCATCAGCTGACAAGTTCCTCTAGCAGCGGCTGGTGAAATCGCAATTCACCTGCAGCTGTTAACATGTTATATGTCATTGTCAGTCTCTGACAGCGGCATTTAACATGATCATGACGGAAGAGCATCACAAACCCTGCCCATGACACTGTTCCCATGCTGTCTGATGATAGAATGTGAGCCAGCAGTAAAAAAGGTCACAGCCGTCGGCTTTTGAGAGTACTACACTCATCGTACTACACCTGCTCTCGCTGATAACAACGAGATCAGGTGAGGCTAAGGAGAATAATCATCAACTGGCACATGTGCAATAAATAATTTCAGAAATTGAAAAGTTGAAATTGAAAAAAAACGGCATGAGGTCCCCTGTAGTTTTCATAAACAGCTGAGGGAAAGTTGACGGCTGAGGGCTGATGTTAATATTCTGGTAACAGAGAATAGCCATAAAGGCTCTCAGGCTATTAATATCAGCTCACCGCTGTTTGATTAACCTTTACTGGTTATTATAGGGAGACCCACCCAAAAATGATGTGCGGTCCCCCTATAATCATCAACCAGCAAAACCTAAACAGAGAGCTACGGGCTGATATTAATACCCTACAAAGGGGCCTTGAATATTATCATCTTCCCAAAATAAAACCTCATCTCTCAGCCACCCCAGAAATGGTTCATCCATTAGATGTACCAATTCTGGTGCTTAGCCTTGCTCTTCCAACTTGCCCTGGTGTGGTGGCAAGTGAGTTAATAGTTGTGTGGTTCATGTCAGCTTTGTAATGTCAGCTGACATCAAGCCCACATGTTAGAAATGGAGAGGTGTCTGTAAGATGCCCCCATTACTGACCCCATATTCTTATTGCAATAAAGACACATCAAGAATAAAGCCATTTTTTTAAATAAAACTCTCCACCCTCTTTTACCCATTTATTTTAAAAAAAGAAATAAAAAAATGCCCCACCATATTCCTCACCTGTCCGACGAGAAGATAATCCATATCTGTCCCATGTAGAACTCTGATGTGAATTCTGTTGTGGGTTCTGCTCTTGGGCTCCCTCCGGTGGTTATAAGTGGTAGTGCTGCTGTTTGTCCTTCACAGCAGTCATCAGGTGCGTCCACTTCGGACGGGGCTATTTAGTCTGGCTTCACCCTTTAGTGAGTGCCAGTTGTTCATTGTTTCTGGAGGATTCATATCCCTTCCTGGTCGCTCCTGCTTGCAGTTCATTTCTACAAGATAAGTTCTACTTGTTTTTCTGCCCACATCTTGTGGGCCTCTTTGTTCAGTGCATTGCATGTTTTTTCTTGTCCAGCTTTATCTGTGTAAGGATTTATGCAGCCAAGCTGGAATCTCTGGAGAGGCAGATTTACCCTCCATGTCTTTAGTTAGATGTGGAGTTTTTGTATTATCTGTGGTGGACATTTCATAGTGTTTTAATACTGACCGCATAGTTCTCTGTCCTATCTTTCCTATTTTAGCTAGATTTGCCTCCTTTGCTAAATTCTGTTTTCAGCCTGTGTATGTTTTTTCTTCTCCTCTCACAGTCAATATTTGTGGGGGGCTGCCTATCCTTTGGGAATTTTCTCTGAGGCAAGATAGTTTTCCCTTTTCTATCTATAGGGTTAATTAGTCCTCCGGCTGTGTCGAGGTGTAGGATTGGTAGGTACATCCCACGGCTACTTCTAGTTGCGGTGTTAAGTCCATGGTCTGCGGTCAGTACAGTTACCACATTCTCCAGTGTATGTCTCATGCCGCTCCTAGGCCACCAGATCATAACAGTACAACTGGCCAACAATGAGTTAACCGCATCTCAAAAGAAGGGAAAGAAAGTGCTGAGGCATTTTTTTTTCTGTACTCTGTTGTGTTTTTTTCCCTCTTTATCTCTGGGTGGCTCAGGAGTTAGGCGCTGACATGGATGTTCAGGGACTTGCTTCTCATGTGGATCAACTTGCTGCTAGAGTACAGGGTATTTCTGATTATATCGTGCAGACTCCTGTTTTAGAGCCTAGAATTCCTACCCCCGATCTGTTTTTTGGGGACAGGTCCAAATTTTTGAGCTTTAAAAATAACTGTAAACTGTTTTTTGCTCTGAAGCCCCATTCCTCTGGTGATCCCATCCAGCAGGTAAAAATTGTCATATCTCTGTTGCGTGGCGACCCTCAGGATTGGGCATTTTCCCTGGAATCTGGGAATCCGGCCTTGCTTAATGTAGACACCTTTTTTTCAGGCGCTTGGGTTATTGTATGATGAACCTAATTCTGTGGATCATGCTGAGAAAACCTTGTTGGCCCTGTGTCAGGGTCAAGAAGTGGCAGAATCATATTGCCAGAAATTTAGAAAATGGTCTGTGCTTACTAAGTGGAATGAGGATGCTTTGGCGGCAATTTTCAGAAAGGGTCTTTCTGAATCTGTTAAAGATGTTATGGTGGGGTTCCCCACGCCTGTAGGTCTGAGTGATTCTATGTCTCTGGCCATTCAAGTTGATCGGCGCTTGCGTGAGCGCAGAGTTGTGCACACTATGGCGTTGTCTTCCGAGCGGAGTCCTGAGCCTATGCAGTGTGATAGGATTGTGTCTAGAGCTGAACGCCAAGGATTCAGATGTCAGAATAGGTTGTGCTTTTACTGCGGTGATTCTGCTCATGTTATTTCTGATTGCCGTAAGCGTGCCAAGAGAATCGCTAATTCCGTTACCATCAGTACTGTACAACCTAAATTTCTGTTATCTGTGACCCTGATCTGCTCATTATCGTCATTTTCTGTCATGGCATTTGTGGATTCAGGCACCGCTTTAAATTTAATGGACTAAGAATTTGCCAGACGTTGTGGTTTTCCCTTACAGCCTTTGCGGAGTCCTATCCCTTTGAGGGGCATTGATGCTACACCATTGGCTAAAAATAAACCTCAGTTTTGGACACAGTTAACCATGTGCATGGCGCCAGCCCATCAGGAAGATTGTCGTTTCCTGGTGTTGCATAATTTGCATGATGCTATTGTGCTGGAGTTTCCATGGTTACAGGTACATAATCCGGTGTTGGATTGGAAATCTATGTCTGTGACTAGTTGGGGTTGTCAGGGGGTTCATGATGACGTTCCTCTGATGTCAATTTCCTCCTTCCCCTCTTCTGAAATTCCTGAGTTTCTGTCAGATTTCCAGGATGTTTTCGATGAGCCCAATTCCAGTTCCCTTCCACCGCATGGGGACTGTGATTGTGCTATTGATTTGATTCCAGGCTGTAAGTTCCCTAAGGGCCGACTTTTCAACCTGTCTGTGCCTGAACATGCCGCCATGCGGAGTTATGTTAAGGAGTCTTTGGAGAAGGGGCATATTCAGCCATTTTCTTCTCCATTGGGAGCAGGTTTTTTTTTTGTTGCCAAGAAGGATGGCTCCTTGAGACCCTGTATTGATTATCGCCTCTTGAATAAGATCACGGTCAAATTCCAATACCCTTTGCCTTTGCTTTCTGATTTGTTTGCCAGGATTAAGGGGGCTAGTTGGTGTACTAAGATTGACCTTCGAGGGGCATATAATCTTGTTCGTATTAAGCAGGGTGACGAATGGAAAACAGCGTTTAATACGCCCGAGGGCCATTTTGAATATCTTGTGATGCCATTCGGACTCTCTAAAGCCCCATCTGTGTTTCAGTCCTTCGTGCATGATATTTTTCGGAATTTTCTTGATAAATTCATGGTTGTATATTTGGATGATATTTTGATTTTTTCAGATGATTGGGAGTCTCATGTGAAACAAGTCAGGATGGTATTTCAGGTCCTTTGTGATAATGCCTTGTTTGTGAAGGGGTCTAAGTGCCTCTTTGGAGTACAGAAGGTTTCTTTTTTGGGCTTCATTTTTTCTCCCTCATCTATAGAAATGGATCCGGTTAAGGTTCAGGCCATTCATGATTGGATCCAGCCCACATCCGTGAAGAGCCTTCAGAAATTTTTTTGCTTTGCTAATTTTTATCGCCGTTTCATTGCCAACTTCTCCAGTGTGGTTAAACCCCTGACCGATTTGACGAGGAAGGGCACTGATGTAACAAATTGGTCCTCTGAGGCTGTTTCTGCCTTTCAGGAGCTTAAGCGCCGATTTACTTCTGCCCCTGTGTTGCGTCAGCCAGATGTTTCTCTTTCTTTTCAGGTTGAGGTTGACGCTTCTGAGATTGGGGCAGGGGCCGTTTTGTCTCAGAGGAATTCTGATGGTTCCTTGATGAAACCGTGTGCCTTCTATTCTCGAAAGTTTTCGCCTGCGGAACGCAATTATGATGTCGGCAATCGTGAGTTGTTGGCTATGAAGTGGGCATTTGAGGAGTGGCGACATTGGCTTGAGGGGGCCAAGCACCGTATTGTGGTCTTGACCGATCATAAGAATCTGATTTACCTCGAGTCTGCCAAACGGCTGAATCCTAGACAGGCCCAATGGTCCCTGTTTTTCTCCCATTTTGATTTTGTTATCTCGTATCTTCCGGGTTCTTAGAATGTTAAGGCTGATGCCCTCTCTAGGAGTTTTTTGCCTGATTCCCCTGGGGTTCTTGAGCCGGTTGGTATTCTGAAGGAGGGGGTGATTCTTTCTGCCATCTCCCCTGATTTGCGACGGGTTCTTCAGGAGTTTCAGGCTGATAAACCTGATCGCTGTCCAGCGGGGAAACTGTTTGTTCCTGACAGATGGACTAGTAAAGTGATTTCTGAGGTTCACTGTTCTGTGTTGGCTGGCCATCCTGGGATTTTTGGTACCAGAGATTTGGTTAGTAGGTCCTTTTGGTGGCCTTCTTTGTCACGGGATGTGTGTTCTTTTGTGCAGTCCTGTGGGTCTTGTACGCGGGCCAAACCTTGCTGCTCCCGCGCCAGTGGGTTGCTTTTGCCTTTGCCGGTCCCTGAGAGGCCTTGGACGCATATTTCTATGGAATTTATTTCGGATCTTCCTGTTTCCCAGAGGATTTCGGTTATCTGGGTGGTCTGTGACCGGTTTTCTAAGATGGTTCATTTGGTACCTTTGCCTAAATTGCCTTCCTCTTCTGAGTTGGTTCCATTGTTTTTTCAGCATGTGGTTCGTTTGCATGGCATTCCGGAGAATATTGTGTCCAATAGAGGTTCCCAGTTTGTTTCTAGGTTTTGGCGGTCCTTTTGTGCTAAGCTGGGCATTGATTTGTCTTTTTCTTCCGCATTTCATCCTCAGACAAACGGCCAAACCGAGTGTACTAAACAGACTTTGGAAACTTATTTGAGATGCTTTGTGTCTGCCGATCAGGATGATTGGGTGGCTTTCTTGCCATTGGCCGAGTTTGCCCTTAATAATCGGGCTAGTTCTGCTACCTTGGTTTCACCATTCTTTTGTAATTCTGGGTTTCATCCTCGTTTTTCTTCAGGGCAGGTTGAGTCTTCTGATTGTCCTGGGGTGGACTCTGTGGTTGACAGGTTGCAGCAAATTTGGGCTCATGTTGTGGACAATTTGGTGTTGTCTCAGGAGGAGGCTCAGCGTTTTGCCAACCGTCGTCGGCGTGTGGGTTCCCGGCTTCGGGTTGGGGATTTGGTCTGGTTGTCTTCTCGTCATGTTCCTATGAACGTTTCTTCCCCGAAGTTCAAGCCTCGGTTTATTGGTCCTTATAGGATTTCTGAGATTATCAATCCAGTGTCTTTTCGTTTGGCCCTTCCAGTCTCTTTTTCCATCCATAATGTTTTTCATAGATCTTTGTTGCGGAAATATGTGGTGCCCGTGGTTCCCTCTGTTGATCCTCCTGCCCCGGTGTTGATTGATGGGGAGTTGGAGTATGTTGTGGAGAAGATCTTGGATTCTCATTTTTCAAGACGGAGGCTTCAGTATCTTGTCAAGTGGAAGGGTTATGGCCAGGAGGATAATTCTTGGGTTGTTGCCTCCGATGTTCATGCTGACGATTTGGTTTGTGCCTTCCATTTGGCTCGTCCTGATAGTCCTGGGGGCTCTGGTGAGGGTTCGGTGACCCCTCCTCAAGGGGGGTACTGTTGTGAATTCTGTTGTGGGTTCTGCTCTTGGGCTCCCTCCGGTGGTTATAAGTGGTAGTGCTGCTGTTTGTCCTTCACAGCAGTCATCAGGTGCGTCCACTTCGGACGGGGCTATTTAGTCTGGCTTCACCCTTTAGTGAGTGCCAGTTGTTCATTGTTTCTGGAGGATTCACATCCCTTCCTGGCCGCTCCTGCTTGCAGTTCATTTCTACAAGATAAGTTCTGCTTATTTTTCTGCCCACATGTTGTGGGCCTCTTTGTTCAGTGCATTGCATGTTTTTTCTTGTCCAGCTTTATCTGTGTAAGGATTTATGCAGCCAAGCTGGAATATCTGGAGAGGCAGATTTACCCTCCATTTCTTTAGTTAGATGTGGAGTTTTTGTATTATCTTTGGTGGACATTTCATAGTATTTTAATACTGACCGCATAGTTCTCTGTCCTATCTTTCCTATTTTAGCTAGATTTGCCTCCTTTGCTAAATTCTGTTTTCAGCCTGTGTATGTTTTTTCTTCTCCTCTCACAGTCAATATTTGTGGGGGGCTGCCTATCCTTTGGGAATTTTTTCTGAGGCAAGATAGTTTTCCCTTTTCTATCTATAGGGTTAATTAGTCCTCTGGCTGTGTCGAGGTGTCTAGGATTGGTAGGTACATCCCACGGCTACTTCTAGTTGCGGTGTTAAGTCCAGGGTCTGCGGTCAGTACAGTTACCACATTCTCCAGAGTACGTCTCATGCCGCTCCTAGGCCACCAGATAATAACAGAACTCCATCTCCGGACAATGGATGTTCAGGTCCTCCATTCCTCTGAATGGAGTCCAGGTTCAGGTTTGAGTTAGATTACCATTCTGGAACCTGAATCAAACTTTTTTTAAATGTTCGCCGAACCTGCCAGAGCTGAACATCCACGGGTTCACCCATCACAAATCCTAACCTTTAAAACCATTATTTGAATACATATGTGGGTCATAAGGGATGCACACCATTACTGTGTACACTACTAAGTGCCGAACTTGCAATTGAGTATTTCCATGGTGCCCCACATTGCTTGGGCTGTTAAACTTGAATATTTATTACTGAGGCTGCTCTTGGCAAATCAGCTTTAATTTATTACAGAGAAGACTCAACATTAGATTTCACATCAGTGGGAGTGTGACATGACATCCTCCAATCAGGTTTTCTGACTAATAACAGAGAAGCGCTGATTTGATCAGATCAGCCTTTGTAATAAATCTCCATGTTTAACAGTACCAGCAGTATGGAGCAACACGACAGCTCTGTAATGTTATCCCTCTGGAGGAATCAAGACTGTCAGGTCTAAATTGTTTTGTAATACATTGTTCAGAAAGTCAGAAGATAAGAGTGACTTGCTTGTATTTAACTCTCTCCAAATTAACGTGTTTGGAAATGTACACTTTGTGGACCTAGTAACTTTGTGCAGAATAGTTTGTTAATATTGGATTTGTTGTAGAATATTTTATTGACATGAATGCTTAAATTATTTGGAGATTTTCTATTAAATTTACTTCATTTAAATAGGCCCAAGGCGTTCCTAAGATAATAAACAGATTCCTACCCATACACCTACATACTACATACAGTGTCCTTCACACCATCCCGGTCTTCGGGCTTCTTATTTTGGACCCAATTGGCAATAGCTGAAAATAAGAAAGTGCTAGGGGATTCTTTTGGCTTGGAGATAATGCAATACTTAAACCAATCAGTGGTTGCTCCTGAGGCGCCCAATTAGCACTCATCTGCCTTCCCCAGTAAAAGAGGAAGCAAGGAGTTCATCAGAGGACATGGGCAGCTGGTACACACCTGTGCTGGGTATCCTGGGCTTGGCTTCCTTCACCGAGAACCACTGCCCTTTGGTGTGCTCCACATTGGGTTTTGCAGATGGCACAGTATGTCTCTGTGATGTTATCTCCATTAAAGCCTTACTTCCACATAAACAAGTATATTCAAACCAGAGCACATATTTCTATCAGTATAGAGCAAAGTAAACAAGTGGAAGAAAAGTCTTGTTACGTACATACATCTTTATCTTGCACATGAAGAATCAGACTGATTTTTATTTGCTTTTTGTCAATATGTCTCCTTTTACCATCCGTACGTCATCCTAAAAAAAACTGCACAGGATACAGATGACACATAGTTGGCATCAATATGCTGTCCTTTCTTTTTAATTATTGCATATCCATTCTCTTAAAAGGATGAATTGTTTGGAGAGATTGAATCAAAATTAAACAAATCTTCATTTTTGGGGAACCAATGACAAACAAAAATTTGATCTTTTGAGTGGTGAATCCCTGGGGCAGTAGAGGCTGACTTGGTCCATGGACAAGAATGTCACTGTTTCTAAAATAATCCAGCCATGTTTTTCGTTCACATCAAAAAATTTTAAAAGGAATCTGTCAGCAGGATATCACCAAGAAAAATATTTCTATGCACAATTAGCTGTTTCAACATCTAGCTTTATCTTTACATGGTCAGTCCATTTCTTTGTTAATGAGAAATTAGCATTTGCATTGATATGTAAATTAGACTGTAGATCTGAAGCCTGTGTCACACCATCAATTTTCCCTACCAGTGCTGCCTCCTCCTGCTTGACTCATGGGTCCTTTGCCTGAAGACACACAGCATGGACGCTGTCACTCAAACAGAAGGAGTCAGTGCTGGGAAGGGAAAAGAGCTGAGGTGACAGAGGCTTCAAGTATACAAATAGCTTTTGAGCCTTATATCCATATTGGTTCACACTCTGATTTCTCAGTAACAGATTCCCCTTCACCCTTTCACGACATATGACTAGTGTTGAGCGATACCTTCCGAAATCGGAAAGTATCGGTATCGGAAAGTATCGGCCGATACCGTCAAAGTATCGGATCTAATCCGATACCGATACCCGATCCCAATGCAAGTCAATGGGAGGAAAATATCGGAATTAAAATAAACCCTTTCTTTCCTTGTAGGTTAATTCTACATGAAGGAAAACAACTAAGAATAATGTAGGATGTATTGGGGGAGGTGGCGGAGACATTAAAGGCACAGAGGTTTAGCCCAAACAAATAGAATAGCAGGATTTTTTTTTTTTTATGACGTTCGGCGTTAGAAAGATTTTGACTATGTTATTTATTTTTTTTTTTTTGTCAGATATTGATGTTTCACTACTTCCACGCCCTTCACCTTCTTTTTTACTTCTCCCACACTTTCTTCTTCATTATCCTCATCATCAGCTTCTTTGACATCAACTATCTTCACCTTATTCATCTTCTTCTTCTACCTATAATTTTTTTTTTTTACATTGTTCATATTCTTTTTATTTAACTATTATCTTCTTCATATTCAACTTCTTCATCATATTATTATTTGTGACAGGCATTCCCGTAGTTGTTATCTATAAAAGTTTGAAGATTACACCTTCCGTTCTGCCTGTCACAAAAGAGTTACATTTGTCCGCGTTCAGTTTGGCCTGCAGCATCAGGCTTTATCCAGGGGCACCACGAGGAGGAACGGACTCACCCCCATACACTGCTTAGTCTTCTTCTGCTTATAATTTAGATAATATCTTTTGCTCTGATATTTAGTGTTATGCTTAATGTTCTTCTGCTCTTTGTTCTGCAGCCTCTTGTTCTTCTGCTTCTCGGTCTCCCTTGTCGTCATCGTCTCCAGGGTCGTCGTCTCCAGGGTCGTCGTCTCCGGGGTCGTCGTCATCGGGGTGGTCTTCAGGGTCATCGTCTCCAGGGTCGACGTCATCTCAGTGGTCATCGTCTCTGGTGTCGTCGTCATCTTAGGGGTGGTCTTCCGGGTCGTCGTCTTTAGGGTCTTGAACTTGGAAATGTAGCAGAAGGTACAAGAAGGCTGAGAAAATGCCGAGAAACAGCTGATGGAACTGGAACCCGGATGGCTACCCGAAGGTCCAAGAGC
Source organism: Ranitomeya variabilis (assembly GCF_051348905.1). Taxonomy (NCBI): domain Eukaryota; kingdom Metazoa; phylum Chordata; class Amphibia; order Anura; family Dendrobatidae; genus Ranitomeya; species Ranitomeya variabilis. Next base: position 527,666,997 of record NC_135237.1, on the reverse strand, counting down.
CAATGGAACTACCGAGGACCAGCTGACATTACTGGAACCCGGTTACTAAGCAGGAGGTACCCGTGCCTGAAAGCACTACCAAGGACCACCTGACGTTGGTGGAACTCGGATACCCAGAAGGAGGCACCTAAGCCAAAGGCTCTGCCCGGAACCAGCTGACGGTACTGGAACCAGGATGGGGAGCAGAAGGTACAAGAGCAAAAGACACTGCCGAGAACCAGCTGATGGTACTGGAACCCGGATGGGTAGCCGAAGGTCCAAGAGCCAATGGAACTACCGAGGACCAGCTGACGTTACTGGAACCCAGTTACTAAGCAGGAGGTACCCGTGCCTGAAAGCACTACCAAGGACCACCTGACGTTGGTGGAACTCGGATACCCAGAAGGAGGCACCTAAGCCAAAGGCTCTGCCCGGAACCAGCTGACGGTACTGGAACCAGGTTGGGAGCAGAAGGTACAAGAGCAAAAGACACTGCCGAGAGCCAGCTGACGGTACTGGAACCCGGATGGGTAGCCGAAGGTCCAAGAGCCAATGGAACTACCGAGGACCAGCTGACGTTACTGGAACCCGGTTACTAAGCAGGAGGTACCCGTGCCCGAAAGCACTACCAAGGACCACCTGACGTTGGTGGAACTCGGATACCCAGAAGGAGGCACCTAAGCCAAAGGCTCTGCCCGGAACCAGCTGACGGTGCTGGAACCAGGATGGGAACCTATTCAAGCTTATCTTCCTAGAGCCCCAACTAGCAGTGTTGGAGCAAAGGGTCAGCAGGGGGAGCAGAGTGTACGCCAAAGCCTGCACTGGCGGCAGCTTTGTGTCTGCATGGCTGTTGCAGGACACGTTGCCGGCTACACAGCAGGGGAACAGCTGGCAGTGCTGAACCCCACTGACACATTGGTGTGTGTTTTTCTCTGTGCAGCCAGCACTTCGGGGCACCAACTGGCGGTGTTAGAGCCCAGGCTCTGCAGGGGGAGCAGAGTGTAGGCCGAAGCCTAATTGAACCAATTTTAAAGGTAACCTTTAACCCCCCCTCAGGTGTTACAAACTAGAAGAGCCACGCCTTATGCAGCAGTAGTGCTGCACAAGTCAAAGGTTGCTCTTTTAATTTTGTTCCTTGCACAAGCTGAATGAAACACGTACAACATTTTGGCCCTTATACAGTCAATCTGTCTTGGAGGCGGGAGTTCCCTTCGTAATGAGACGCAGCACAGCTGGCAAAAATACCACCTTGGTGCTGGGCGTGGCCTCCTGAGCATCGCATTTTGATGTACAGGAGTCTGCGTTGTTGCGTTATCCCTTGGCCATGCGCTGCCCGTCTTCTGACATCATTTCATGTCGGCTGGTGCGGTTCGCGATGCCCATGAATCCCAGCCCCGCAGTGTCTTTACAGTGTTTCACACTGCGGGGCTGGGATTCATGGCCTGGCGCAGTACATATGTTCGCCTCTCGCTCGTGTCCTTACACCTGCTACAGACTGTGCGGCGTCAGCTGATCCCTTATCGCATGCCACGGCCATGAAGCCGCACAGTCTGAAGAAGGCGGAAGGAGCTGAGTGACAGCCTGGCGAAGATATGCACTGCTCATGCCCGTCAATCACACCCTCGCAGTCAAAATAAATAAGACACCGAGGGGCGTTGTGTCGGGCAGGGCGGTCGCAGAGGCGCAGCCAGCCAAACAATGATGTCAGAAGAAGGGCTGTGCTACCAAGGGGGTCGTTGCGTGTCATTACAAAGGAAAGTCACACCTCAGGGACGTTTTAATGGTCTCAGGGGACACATTGTAGACGTGTTCTGTTCCACGTGTGCAAGGAGAATAAGTTTATGAGCCACCTTGCACACATGCAGCATTACTGCTGTACAAGGTGGCAGTAAAACATACAAACACCTAGGGGTGGGGCAACAGGATCCCTTCAATTTCAGTTCTTGTGTCTGCGTGGCTTTTGCAGGACACAATGCCGGCTACACAGCAGGGGAACAGCTGGCGGTGCTGTACCCCACTGACACATTGGCTGGTGTTTTTCTCTGTGCAGCTAGCAGTACCGGGCACCAACTGGCGGTGTTAGAGCCCAGGGTCAGCAGGAGGAGAGGGAGCAGAGTGTAGGCCGAAGCCTGCACTGGCGGCAGCTTTGTGTCTGCGTGGCTGTTGCAGGACACGTTGCCGGCTACACAGCAGGGGAACAGCTGGCGGTGCTGAACCCCACTGACACATTGGCGAGGTGTTTTTCTCTGTGCAGCCAGCTCTTCGGGGCACCAACTGGCGGTGTTAGAGCCCAGGCTCTGCAGGGGGAGCAGAGTGTAGGCCGAAGCCTAATTGAACCAATTTTAAAGGTAACCTTTAACCCCCCCTCAGGTGTTACAAACTAGAAGAGCCACGCCTTATGCAGCAGTAGTGCTGCACAAGTCAAAGGTTGCTCTTTTAATTTTGTTCCTTGCACAAGCTGAATGAAACACGTACAACATTTTGGCCCTTATACAGTCAATCTGTCTTGGAGGCGGGAGTTCCCTTCGTAATGAGACGCAGCACAGCTGGCAAAACTACCACCTTGGTGCTGGGCGCGGCCTCCTGAGCATCGCATTTTGATGTACAGGAGTCTGCGTTGTTGCGTTATCCCTTGGCCATGCGCTGCCCGTCTTCTGACATCATTTCATGTCGGCTGGTGCGGTTCGCGATGCCCATGAATCCCAGCCCCGCAGTGTCTTTACAGTGTTTCACACTGCGGGGCTGGGATTCATGGCCTGGCGCAGTACATATGTTCGCCTCTCGCTCGTGTCCTTACACCTGCTACAGACTGTGCGGCGTCAGCTGATCCCTTATCGCATGCCACGGCCATGAAGCTGCACAGTCTGAAGAAGGCGGAAGGAGCTGAGTGACAGCCTGGCGAAGATATGCACTGCTCATGCCCGTCAATCACACCCTCGCAGTCAAAATAAATAAGACACCGAGGGGCGTTGTGTCGGGCAGGGCGGTCGCAGAGGCGCAGCCAGCCAAACAATGATGTCAGAAGAAGGGCTGTGCTACCAAGGGGGTCGTTGCGTGTCATTACAAAGGAAAGTCACACCTCAGGGACGTTTTAATGGTCTCAGGGGACACATTGTAGACGTGTTCTGTTCCACGTGTGCAAGGAGAATAAGTTTATGAGCCACCTTGCACACATGCAGCATTACTGCTGTACAAGGTGGCTGGAAAACATACAAACGCCTGGGGGAGGGGGGACAGGTTCCCTTCAATTTCAGTTCATGCACTGCGCATGTCCATGGATCTCAGGCCCCCAGTGGGATTAAATCAGAAGACACTACGAGGCGGGATCTCGTCCAGCGCGGCCGCACATGCTCAGCCAGCCTGACACCAAATGATGTCAGAAGACGGGCAGCGCAAAATGTGTGCATGGCAAAGGGCTAACCTAACAGCGCAGGCTCCGGGACTGATTCAAACAATGCTGAGGAGGCGGCACACGGCGCCAAGGGGGTATGAATGACGGCTGTGCTGCGTCACATCACAAAGGAAAGTTCCACCTACCGGACGGTATCACGGTAGGAGGGGACACATTTCATGAGTGTTAGGTTCAGCATGTGCAAGGAGCACCACGAAAAGAGGCACTTTTTCCCTTTGCATCATTACTGCTGCACAAGGTGGCTCCTTCAGTAACAAATGCCTGGGGGGGGACAGGTTCCCTTAAATTTAACTTGTTGTGCCTGCGTGGTGGTCGCAGTACACGTTGCCGTATACACAGCAGGGGAACAGCTGGCGGTGCTGAACCCCACTAACACATTGGCGAGGTGTTTGGCTCTGTGCGGACAGCACTTCTGGACAGCAACTAGCGGTGTTGGAGCCCAGGGACAGGAGGAGGAGGAGGAGGTGGAGGAGATAGGAGGGATTGCCACACACACAGCTGGGGAACAGCTGACGTTACTGAAGCCCAATAACAGAGGAGGGACTGTTGGGACTGTGCGTACAGCACTACCAGGCAACAACTAGCGGTGTTGGAGCCCAGGGACAGGAGGAGGAGGAGGAGGTGGAGGAGATAGGAGGGATTGCCACACACACAGCTGGGGAACAGCTGACGTTACTGAACCCCAATAACAGAGGAGGGACTGTTGGGACTGTGCGTACAGCACTACCAGGCAACAACTAGCGGTGTTGGAGCCCAGGGACAGGAGGAGGAGGAGGAGGTGGTGGAGGAGATAGGAGGGATTGCCACACACACAGCAGGGGAACAGCTGACGTTACTGAACCCCAATAACAGAGGAGGGACTGTTGGGACTGTGCATACAGCACTACCAGGCAACAACTAGCGGTGTTGGAGCCCAGGGACAGGAGGAGGAGGAGGAGGTGGAGGAGATAGGAGGGATTGCCACACACACAGCTGGGGAACAGCTGACGTTACTGAACCCCAATAACAGAGGAGGGACTGTTGGGACTGTGCGTACAGCACTACCAGGCAACAACTAGCGGTGTTGGAGCCCAGGGACAGGAGGAGGAGTAGGAGGTGGTGGAGGAGATAGGAGGGATTGCCACACACACAGCTGGGGAACAGCTGACATTACTGAACCCCAATAACAGAGGAGTGACTGTTGACTGTGCGTACAGCACTTCTGGACAGCAACTAGCAGTGTTGGAGCCCAGGGACAGGAGGAGGAGGAGGAGGTGGAGGAGATAGGAGGGATTGCCACACACACAGCAGGGGAACAGCTGACGTTACTGAACCCCAATAACAGAGGAGGGACTGTTGACTGTGCGTACAGCACTTCTGGACAGCAACTAGCGGTGTTGGAGCCCAGGGACAGGAGGAGGAGGAGGAGGTGGAGGAGATAGGAGGGATTGCCACACACACAGCAGGGGAACAGCTGACGTTACTGAACCCCAATAACAGAGGAGGGACTGTTGGGACTGTGCGTACAGCACTACCAGGCAACAACTAGCGGTGTTGGAGCCCAGGGACAGGAGGAGGAGGAGGAGGTGGAGGAGATAGGAGGGATTGCCACACACACAGCTGGGGAACAGCTGACGTTACTGAACCCCAATAACAGAGGAGTGACTGTTGACTGTGCGTACAGCACTTCTGGACAGCAACTAGCGGTGTTGGAGCCCAGGGACAGGAGGAGGAGGAGGAGGTGGAGGAGATAGGAGGGATTGCCACACACAGCAGGGGAACAGCTGACGTTACTGAACCCCAATAACAGAGGAGTGACTGTTGACTGTGCGTACAGCACTACCAGGCAACAACTAGCGGTGTTGTAGCCCAGGGACAGCAGGAGAAGCAGAGGAACACAATGTAGGCCGAAGCCTGATTGGAGAAAGTCGAAAGGGAACCTTTAACCCCCCCCCAAGGCGTTTGTAGCTGAAAGAGCCAGCTTGTGCAGCACAAAAGATGCAAAAGGAAAAGGTGGCTCTTTTCATTATGCTCCTTGCAAACACAGAACTAAACACTTATAAAATGTGTCCCCTGAAACAGTGAGACCGTCCCGGAGGTGGGACTTTCCTTCGTAATATGACGAAGCACAGCTGTCATTCCTACACCCTTGGCGCCATGCCCCGGCTCCTCAGCGTTGTTTGAATCTGTCCCGGAGCCTGCGCTGTTATGTTATCCCTTGGCCAGGCACACTTAGCGCTGCCCATCTTCTGACATCATTTGGTGTCAGGCTGGCTGCGCCTGTGCGGCCGCGCTGGACGAGATCCCGCCTCCCAGTGTCGTCTAATGTAATCCCACCGCGGGTCTGGGATCCGTGGCCATGCGCAGTGCATATCCTCGCCTCTCACTCCCCTCCCTACGGCTTCTTCAGACTGTGCGGCGTCACGGCCGTGGCATGCTATTAGGGATCAGCTGACGGCGCACAGTCTGAAGAAGGCGTAGGGAGATGAGTGAGAGTCGGAGGTTCAGATATGCACTGTGCATGTCCATGGATCTCAGGCCCCCAGTGGGATGAAATCAGAAGACAATACGAGGCGGGCTCTCGGCCAGCGCGGCCGCACTGGCGCAGCCAGCCTGACACCAATTGATGTCAGAAGATGGGCAGCACTAAGTGTGCCTGGCCAAGGGATAACATAACAGCGCAGGCTCCGGGACAGATTCAAACAACGCTGAGGAGCCGGGGCACGGCGCCAAGGGGGTAGGAATGACAGCTGTGCTGCGTCATATTACGAAGGAAAGTCCCACCTCCGGGACGGTTTTACGGTATCAGTGGACACATTTTATAAGTGTTAAGTTCTGCGTGTGCAAGAAGCTAAACAAAAATAGCTACCTTTTCCTTCTGCAGCATTACTGCTGCACAAGGTGGCTCTTTCAGTAACAAACGCCTTGGGGGGGGGACAGGTTCCCTTACGTTTCAGTTGTTGTGTCAGCGTGGCGGTCGCAGGACACATTGCCGGCTACACAGCTGGGGAGCAGCTGACGTTACTGAAACCCAATAACACTGGGTCGTATGTTTTGACTGTGCAGACGGCACCTCTGAGCCTCAACTGGCGGTGTTGGAGCCCAGGAATTTAAGTTCAGGTGGAAGAAAGATGAACACAACAGGAGACCTGGATAACGTAGACAGTCACCTAATTATTTAATCAGGAAGAGGAGTGGCAAATTCCTGCGAGATCCAGGCCTTGTTCATTTTCAGGAAAGTAAGCCGGTCAACGTTATTGGAGGATAGTTGCATGCGACGGTCAGTTAGTACACCACCTGCAGCACTAAAGACGCGTTCCGATAATACACTAGCCGCAGGGCAAGCCAGCACCTCCAATGCATACTGGCTTAGCTCTGGCCATGTATCCAGCTTTGAGACCCAAAACTTGAAAGGTGAAGAGCCGTCTGGGAGTACAGCAAGAGGGCAAGACATGTAGTCTGTCACCATCTGACGGAACCGTTGCCTCCTGCTGACTGGAGCCATCTGTGATGGTGTTGACTTTTGTGGCGGGCACAGAAAACTGTGCCACAGTTGGGCCATACTGCTCTTGCCTTGGGCAGAGGCAGTGCTTCTGCTCCCTCTTTGTGCAGAGCCTCCACCACTGCCTGGACGCACTGAGCTGCTTTGTAATGCACTAGCAGCACTTCTCTCACTTGGAATGGAGAAGATGATGGAATTCACCAGTGTGTCTTGGTACTCCCGCATTTTTCGCTCCCTGTTCAACGGTGTGATGAGGCTTTCTACGTTGTCCCGGTAGCGAGGATCGAGGAGGGTGAACACCCAATATTCAGACATGTTGAGAATGTGGGCGATGCGGCGGTCGTTTCTCAGGCACTGCAGCATGTAATCCACCATGTGCTGCAGACTGCCAACTGCCCAAGAAACGCTGTCCCCTGCTGGAGGCTTGATCTCTGCCCGCTCGTCATCACCCCACCCTCGCTGTACACACTGAGTACTGGACAATTGTGTAACTCCCTCCTCTGGACGGATGTCTTCCTCCTCCATTGACTCCTCCTCATCCTCCTCACAACCTGTCCCCTGCCTACGCGTTTGTGAGGAACCACGTGGCGCTGACTGTCCAGAAGATGATGGAAATGGTGAATCCTCATCCTCATCCTCTTCCACAACATCATCCCTTAGCGCTTGCAGTGATTTTTCAAGCAGGCAGATAAGGGGGACAGTCATGCTGACTAGTGCATCATCTGCACTCGCCATCCGCGTGGAATAATCGAAGGGACGCAAAACCTGGCAGACGTCATTCATAATGGCCCACTCTGTGGTTGTGAAGTCTGAACGGCGCGGAGTGTGACTTCTTTGCGCCTGATGCAGCTGGTACTCCATTACAGCTTGCTGCTGCTCACACAACCGCTCCAACATATGTAACGTGGAATTCTACCTGGTAGGTAGGTCACATATGATGCGATGTTCCGGCAGGTGGTGTCGGCGCTGCAGAGCCGCAATGCGCGCTTTTGCCATGCTGGAACGCCGCAAGTGAGCACACTCTAGGCGGACCTTGTGCAGCAGTGCATCAAGATCCGGATAGTCCCTCAAAAAACTCTGCACGACCAAATTGAGCACATGTGCCAGACATGGGATGTGAGTGAGGTTGCTGAGGCCCAGAGCTGCCACCAGATTTCGGCCATTATCACACACTACCATGCCTGGCTGGAGATTCGCTGGCACAAACCACACATCACTCTCCTGCTTGATGGCATTCCAGAGATCCTGCGCTGTGTGGCTTCGATTCCCCAAAGAAATTAATTTCAAGACGGCCTGTTGACGTTTGGCCACGGCTGTGCTCATGTCGGTAGTAACAGGTAAACGTTCATCACGGGTCCATGTGGAGGTGGACTGTGACGGCTCCTGCAGCGATGATTCTGAGGAACTGGTGTAAGAGGAGGAGTCAATGCGTACAGAATGGATTCCTGCAATCCTTGGAGTGGGCAGGACACGTCATGCGCCACTCGCACGGTCTGTACCCGGCTCAACGACATTAACCCAATGGGCAGTGAGGGAAAGGTATCGCCCCTGTCCATGTTGACTGGTCCACGCATCGGTGGTGATGTGGACCTTGCTACTGACGGCATTCAGTAGCGCGTGTTTTATGTGTCCCTCCACATGCTTGTGCAGGGCAGGGACGGCTTGCCTGCTGAAGTAAAAGCGGCTGGGCACATTGTACTGTGGGACTGCCAATGACATCAAGTCACGGAAGCTGTCAGTTTCCACCAGCCTGAATGACAGCATTTCCAGTGACAGAAGTTTGGCAATGCCTGCAGTCAGAGCCTGTGCTCGTGGGTGGTTTGACGAGAAAGGCCGCCTTTTCTCCCATGCCTGTACTACCGATGGCTGTACACTGGGCTGGGAGTGTGTGGATGACTGGGATCATGGTGTTGCGGGTGGAATTACAGCGGGTCTCTGGAGAACAGGGCCAGAGTTTCTTCCACGGCGATCCTGGGAGGAAGCCGAACCAGCTGCGTGGGAGCTGGAGGAAGAGGCAACATGAGCTGAAGAGGTGGTAGCTGCCGCTGTTGTTTGGCCTAGCTCTTCAGTGTGTTTTTCTAACTCCGCCGCGTGCCTGTTGCGCACATGTTTCCACATGTTGGAGGTATTGAGGTTGCTGACTTTTCGACCTCTTTTTACTTTGTGATGACACACCTTGCATTTGACATAGCAAATGTCATCTGCAACTGTGTCAAAAAAGGACCAGGCACTGCAAGTCTTGGGAGCGCCCTTTTTGGCTTTTGGAAGAGACATGCTCCTAACGGGTGCCAAAGCGGAGGCTGCAGGATCCGCAGTCTTCCCCCTCCCTCTCCCTCTTTGGGCCGTACGGGGAATCTCTTCCTCAGAGCTGCTCCCACCACCTTCCTGTCCCTCACGCCAAGATGGGTCAAGGAACTCATCATCTACACTACCCTCTGCCCCCAACTGCTCCTCCTGGGTAGTCTCAGCAGCAGAGCACGCACCAGAAAGTGGCACCTGAGTGTCATCATCAGCGGATGCGGCCTGCGATGTGGTGACCGGAAGCACTGGCCCACCCACCTCTTCAGAGGAAGAGAGAAAAAGCTGTTGGGCATCACTGCACCCTGCCTCTTCTTCCATTTCTCCAATGCTGCTTGGCTGGCCCCCTGTTTCCAAGCCAAGAGATTAAGAGAACAGAAGTAGAGATGGCTCCTGTCCTGGGCTCTCTGTCTGCCTGGGCAATTTGGCAGGTGGTGAAGAGACAGATGGCTGCTCTCCAGTGCTCTGTGTCTGAGAAGATGTGGCACTAATTGAAGTTGATGCATTAGCTGCCATCCATCCGACAACGGCTTCAATTTGTTCTTCACGCAGCAGCGGTGTACGGCGCTCTGCGACAAAGCTGCGCATGAAGGACTGTTCCCTGGTGAAAGTGGGTGCTGATGAGTCACCGGTGCCCGCAGCAGGCACAGAATCCCCACGTCCTCTCCCTGCTCCGCGCCCACGCCCACGTGCCTTACTCACTGCCTTCTTCATCTTGGTTGACTGATAAAGATAAGCAGAAAAGTACTAACGGCTTTGTGTGCTGATTCCGGAACAACTCCTAACAGGTATAAGAAACACTAATTTTCTAAAGTGTGGACTAGACTTTAATTTGAGCTAATGTGGCCTACACAAATGTTAAGTGGTGTCACTGGTGTGTTTGGTGAACTTTATTATTTATTTATTTTTTGGGGACTGAACTGACAACAGAGAGAGCTGCAGTCACACGGAGACCGTGCAGACAGCCGTAAACGGTGCTGCAAGGCCCAAAAACCCTCCTCTACGTTATCCTATGTAGTGTTTTTCCACAAGTTAGCTGGAGACGGGTGGAAAGACACTAATAGGAATTTTTTGAAAAAATGTGCAGCAGCCTGCACTACTTAAAACAAAAGGAAAATTATTTTACGGTATGACGCAGTGAAGAACCCTGAGCTGGAGACAACCAGGTTATGGCTGCTCACCGACTACAGGGCGAGCTGCAGTCACACGGAGACCATGCAGACAGCCGTAAACGGCGCTGCAAGGCCCAAAAACCCTCCTCTACGTTATCCTATGTAGCGTTTTTCCACAAGTTAGCTGGAGACGGGTGGAAAGACACTAATAGGATTTTTTTGAAAAAATTAGCAGCAGACTACACTACTTAAAACAAAAGGAAAATTGATTTAATGGTATGACGCAGTGAAGAACCCTGAGCTGGAGACAACCAGGCTATGGCTGCTCACAGACTACAGGGCGAGCTGCAGTCACACGGAGACCGTGCAGACAGCCGTAAACGGCGCTGCAAGGCCCAAAAACCCTCCTCTACGTTATCCTATGTAGTGTTTTTCCACAAGTTAGCTGGAGACGGGTGGAAAGACACTAATAGGAATTTTTTGAAAAAATTAGTAGCAGACTACACTACTTGGAAAAAAAAAAAGAACAGTATGAGGCAATGAACCACCCTCCCTGAACTGAATACAACCAGCTATGGATGGCCTATGTGGCTGCACTCAGACTAGAGAGTGGGCTGCACTCACACACACACACACACAGACCTTGCAGATCGCTGTGAAAACAGCGCTACAAGGCAAAGCAAGGTGATTAGTAGGTGAACACAGCGGTTGCTAAATTAGCCTTGGAAAAGAACAAAGAAGCAAATCGCTATCTCTAAACTGGCCCTCAGTCAGCAAACAGCGTCCTGTCACTAACTGAATTCACAGCAGAGTGAGCGCAAAATGGCGCAAGCGACTTTTAAACTGCATCATGACATCATTTCAGCAGCCAATCACAGCCTTGCCAGTAGTTTCAGGCCCTCCATGCTGAACAGGATGTGCCCACACTTGGAATCAGTCTCATTGGCTGATTTCGTACAAAGTTGTGCAGTTTGAATCCTGGGAACTTCCGATTCCGGTATCCGATACACGGCAAGTATCGGATCTCGGTATCGGAATTCCGATACCGCTAAGTATCGGCCGATACCCGATACTTGCGGTATCGGAATGCTCAACACTACATATGACGTAAACTTATGTCATATATGTGTCCTTGGCTTTCATGCGGGCTCCAATGCTGAGCTCGCTTCTTTACCCACACATGACAGCTGATTTAATCATGTGCGTTTAATAGCCATGGGTGGATTGAATCTTTCCCCACGACTGTTAACCAGTTAAATCCTGCTATCAATCTCTGACAGCTGGATTTAACATGGGCTGACATCATTCCCCATTGATGCCCTTGTCCCGTGATCTCAGGAAGCCGTTAGGTTGTCAAGACAGCTGGAGGTATGAAGAAGACCCCCGTGACTGCCACCTTGGTACTCCTGTGAACATTGGCTCGTGGTCAGCGTTTATAGGAGATAATGATTTTTTCTATACATAGCAATGCTGAAGCCCTGCTATGTGTAACATAAGTGATAGGAGATCATAGCTTCAGGTCTCCTAAAAGGACTACTGAATACAGTAAAAAGAGAAGCACATTTTTTTAACCCCTTTCTGCTATTGGACGTACTATTCTGTCCATGTGGGGTGGGCCCTAATTCCCAAGGACGGAATAGTACGTCCAGCGCGATCGGCCGCGCTCACGGGGGAGCGCGGCCGATCGCGGCTGGGTGTCAGCTGCCTATCGCAGCTGACATCCGGCACTATGTGCCAGGAGTGGTCACGGACCGCCCCCGGCACATTAACCCCCGGCACACCGCGATCAAACATGATCGCGGTGTGCCGGCGGTACAGGGAAGAATCGCGCAGGGAGGGGGCTCCCTGCGGGCTTCCCTGAGACCCCCGGAGCAACGCAATGTGATCACGTTGCTGCGAGGGTCTCTTACCTCTCCTCCCTGCAGCAGGCCCTGATCCAAAATGGCTGCGGCATCCGGGTCCCGCAGGGAGGGAGGTGGCTTACCAAGTGCCTGCTCAGACCAGGCGCTTGGTAAGCCTGCAGCGCTGGAACTCAGATAGGTGATCTGACAGAGTGCTGTGCAAACTGTCAGATCAACGATCTGTGATGTCCCCCCCGGGACAAAGTAAAAAAGTAAAAAAAAACATTTCCACATGTGTAAAAAAAAAAGAAAAAAAATCCTAAATAAAGAAAAAAAAATATTATTTCCATAAAAACATTTCTTTATCTAAATAAAAAAAATCAAACAATAAAAGTACACATATTTAGTATCTCTGCGTCCGTAACGACCCCACCTATAAAACTATATCACTAGTTAACCCCTTCAGTGAACACCGTAAAAAAAAAACGAGGCAAAAAACAACGCTTTATTCTCATACCGCCAAACAAAAAGTGGAATAACACGCGATCAAAAAGACGGATATAAATAACCATGGTACCGCTGAAAACGTCATCTTGTCCCGCAAAAAACTAGCCACCATACAGCGTCATCAAGGAAAAAATAAAAAAGTTATAGTCCTCAGAATAAAGTGATGCAAAAATAATTATTTTTTCTATAAAATAGTTTTTATCGTATAAAAGCGCCAAAACATAAAAAAAATATAAATGAGGTATCGCTGTAATCGTACTGACTGGAAGAATATAACTACTTTATCAATTTTACCAAACGCGGAATGGTATAAACGCCTCCCCTAAAAGAAATTCATGAATAGCTGGTTTTTGGTCATTCTGCCTCACAAAAATCTGAATAAAAGCGATCCAAAATCTCCCGTGCCCGATCATGTTACCAATAAAAATGCCAACTCGTCCCGCAAAAAACAAGACCTCACATGACTCTGTGGACCAAAATATGGAAAAATTATAGCTCTCAAAATGTGGTAACGCAAAAAATATTTTTTGCAATAAAAAGCGTCTTTCAGTGTGTGACGGCTGCCAATCATAAAAATCCGCTAAAAAACCCGCTATAAAAGTAAATCAAACCCCCCTTCATCACCCGCTTAGATAGGGAAAAATTAAAACATTTAAAAAATGTATTTATTTCCATTTTTCCATTAGGGCTAGGGTTAGGGCTAGGGTTAGGGCTAGGGCTAGAGTTAGGGCTAGGGTTAGGGTTGGGGCTAGGGTTAAGGCTACAGTTAGGGTTGGGGCTAAAGTTATGGTTAGAGTTAGGGTTAGAGTTAGAGTTAGGGTTAGAGTTAGGGTTTGGATTACATTTACGGTTGGGAATAGGGTTGGGATTAGGGTTAGGAGTGTGTCTGGGTTAGAGGTGTGGTTAGGGTTACCATTGGGATTAGGGTTAGGTGTGTGTTTGGGTTAGATTTTCAGTTAGAATTGGGGGGTTTCCACTGTTTAGGCACATCAGGGGCTTTCCAAATGCGACATGGCATCCGATCTCAATTCCAGCCAATTCTGCGTTGAAAAAGTAAAACAGTGCTCCTTCCCTTCCGAGCTCTCCCGTGCGCCCAAACAGGGGTTTACCCCAACATATGGGGTATCAGCGTACTCAGAACACATTGGAGAACAACTTTTGGGGTCCAATTTCTCCTGTTACCCTTGGGAAAATACAAAACTGGGGGCTAAAATATAGTTTTTGTGTAAAAAAAATATTTTTTATTTGCACGGCTCTGCGTTATAAACTATAGTGAAATACTTGGGGGTTCAAAGCTCTCACAACACATCTAGATGAGTTCCTTAGGGGGTCTACTTTCCAAAATGGTGTCACTTGTGGGGAGTTTCTACTGTTTAGGTACATTAGGGGCTCTGCAAACGCAATGTGACGCCTGCAGACCATTCCATCTAAGTCTGCATTCCAAATGGTGCTCCTTCCCTTCCAAGCCCTCCCATGCACCAAAACGGTGGTTCCCCCCACATATGGGGTATCAGCGTACTCAAGACAAATTGGACAACAACTTTTGGGGTCCAATTTCTCCTGTTACCCTCGGGAAAATACAAAACTGGGGGCTAAAAAATATTTTTTGTGGGAAAAAATTTTTGTTTTATTTTTACGGCTCTGCATTATAAACTTCTGTGAAGCACTTGGTGGGTCAAAGTGCTCACCACACCTCTAGATAAGTTCCTTAGGGGGTCTACTTTCCAAAATGGTGTCACTTGTGGGGTGTTGCAATGTTTAGGCACATCAGTGGCTCTCCAAACGCAACATGGCGTCCCATCTCAATTCCTGTCAATTTTGCAGTGAAAAGTCACACGGCGCTCCTTCCCTTCCGAGCTCTCCCATGTGCCCAAACAGTGGTTTACTCCCACATATGGGGTATCAGCGTACTCAGGACAAATTGTACAACAACTTTTGGGGTCCAATTTCTTCTTTTACCCTTGGGAAAATAAAAAATTGGGGGCGAAAAGATAATTTTTGTGAAAAAATATGATTTTTTTATTTTTACAGTTCTGCATTATAAACTTCTGTGAAGCACATGGTGGGTCAAAGTGCTCACCACACCTCTAGATAAGTTCCTTAGGGGGTCTACTTTCCAAAATGGTGTCACTTGTGGGGGTTTCAATGTTTAGGCACATCAGTGGCTCTCCAAACGCAACATGGCGTCCCATCTCAAATCCAGTCAATTTTGCATTGAAAAGTCAAATGGCGCTCCTTCGCTTCCGAGCTCTGTCATGCGCCCAAACAGTGGTTTACCCCCACATATGGGGTATCGGCATACTCAGGACAAATTGTACAACATCTTTTGGGGTCCATTTTCTCCTGTTACCCTTGGTAAAATAAAACAAATTGGAGCTGAAATAAATTTTTTCTGAAAAAAAGTTAAAAGTTAATTTTTATTTAAACATTCCAAAAATTCCTGTGGAACACTTGAAGGGTTAATAAACTTCTTGAATGTGGTTTTGAGCACCTTGAGGGGTGCAGTTTTTTGAATTGTGTCACACTTGGGTATTTTCTATCATATAGACCCCTCAAAATGACTTCAAATGAGATGTGGTCCCTAAAAAAAATGGTGTTGTGTGTATTTTGGTTCCAAAATTGTGCTGATGTAAAGTAGACATGTGGGAAATGTTACTCATTAAGTATTTTGTGTGACATATCACTGTGATTTAATTGCATAAAAATTCAAAGTTGGAAAATTGCAAAATTTTAGCCAAATTTCCATTTTTTTTTCACAAATAAACGCAGGTAATATCAAAGAAATTTTACCACTATCATGAAGTACAATATGTCACGAGAAAATAGTGTCAGAATCACCAGTATCCATTGAAGTGTTCCAGAGTTATAACAACATAAAGGGACAGTGGTCAGAATTGTAAAAATTGGCCTGGTCATTAACGTGCAAACCACCCTTGGGGGTCAAGGGGTTAATATGGAAAAAGAAGAAAACCGACAAAAGTTCAAACTACCCTCCTTTTGCTCCATTGAAAATAAAACAATAAAAAATATATATATATTTAAAAAATTGAAGCGCCAAAACTTTTTAATTTTTTTGGCTGATGCAACATTGCAGTTAAATACATTAACAGGCAATCAAAACATCGTATCATCAATAAGCCCTCACCCAGCCCCAGATCCCTAAAAATGGAAATGCTACAGGTCTCGGAAAATGGTTCTAAATGCAAAAACTTTTTATGGTACAAATTTCAGAATTTTATTCACCACATATATAAAAAATAAGCTATACATGTTTGGTATCTGTATACATGAAGTGGCCTGGGGAATCATATTGTCAGGTCACTTTTACCATATAGTGAACATAGTAAATAAAAAAAAAATTTGCAATTTTTTTTTGCAATTTCATCTCACTTAGAATTGTATTCCTGTTTACTAGTACACTATATGGTAAAATCAATGGAGTACTTCCAAAGTACAACTCATTCCACAAAAAACTGGCATCAATATGGTTATATTGATGAAAAAAAATTGTGGCTTTTGGAAAAAAGGGAGGAAAAAATGAAAATGAAAAAAAAAAGGAAAATAGCCATGAAGTGAAGGGGTTAAATGTATATTTTATGCCCATTGGTTTAGTTATGACATTAAGATTTGACAACAGGGAACATGTGCACCCGTAAAGTTAGTCATAAACTGAGTGAGCATTCCGTTTTTCTACACAATGTATATAATCTTTGATATGTTTGCAAATGTTTTAGTATTATCCAATGAATTTGCATATACCAGGCACATGTTAAAATACATGTGCATTATCAAATTCAGTGAGGTTGGCCCCTTGTAACAGGTATACTGTATGAGTTCACAGCTTTAGGCACATAGCAGTCAATTAAGAAATTAAGACTAATGTTAGGATTGCCATTTTGGGTACGTCCCTGCCATTTTTGCTGAACCGCTTTAAACTAATATGGGCATTCGAAAAATCATGACATCTTTGTGCAGCTCTGCGTTGTGCAAAATTTTAGCAACTTTTCAAAATGCTTTACAAAAGTTTTCTGGCATAAAAAGTTAGATTAATTGGGCCCATGGTGTATGCTATCATTTCTGTTAAAGCTGACTTCAGCTTCTTTAAATGTTGATAGTAATTGTCTAAAAAGCTAAATCCTTGGTCCATCAGCTTCTAAATAGTTATACAGTTTCTACGGTGAAGGCCATTCACGCTGCGCAGACCTTGACCATGCTCTGCGATGCTCCCTAATATCACTCTTGTCTTTCTCAAAGTGCAAATTATTTTTTGGTTTGTAGCCAAGTAGAGATAAGTAGATTTTGCAAGATGGAAATTCTCCAAATCGTGTGGATTTTGTCAGGAGATTTGATTTGCAGCAAAGTTATTTTTCATGAATTTAATGTTCTTTATTATGCTCCAGACCGCAACGCATAGTAAATATAACATGTAAAAAAAAATGTAAAAATAATACTTACCACTCACCTATCTTTGCACCCCCATTGCCTCTGGTGCGCACTGCCCACCTGTTCGGTACTCAGGGCTTCTTCTTTCTGCATACATGTGCTGGGATCTTTACCTTAGAAGAGGGCTTCAAGCCTTCAAGCCATGACCAAAGCGCATCATGAGTTCATGACATCACAGCAGAGTCTTAAAGCATAAAATAACAGAAAATAATACGTACCACTCACCTATCCTCGCACCCCCATTGCCTCTGGTGCTCGCTGCCCAGCCGTTCGGTCCTCATCGTCTTCCTGCTCACATGCATCTGTATCTTCAATTTAGATCAGGGCTTCAAGCCATGACGAAAGCAAATCATGACATCACAACAGCCTAGTCTCAGAGGTCACAGCACCTTACAACATAATGATAACACAACGTATCATGACAATTGAGGCCTCTATGCACTTTATGCACTTCATGCTTTAAAAAATAGAAAATAAAAAAATCCAGTTGGTTCAATACAACGAAAAGGATCATTCCAAACAGCTGGACTGTTCTTATATGCTATACATTCTTATTTCTGGGAATAGCTGTGCTCAAAATACTCTAGGTAACTGATTGATCTTGTAATTACTAACTGCACACTAGACAAAAAAATTTTATGGAGTATTTTGTAGGGAATGATGTCACCATAGTCATCAGCTCTGAAATGCAATTATCAATCTATTATGTTTATCAATGAGGCATATAAGATACAAGTGCTTATAACTTGCTTTGAAGACCATTGCTACAGTCTAAAGTCTTAGACTGGAAAGAGCATTTGTAAAGAAAAGTATTATTGGATCAATACAATGAAAATTAGGTAATGATGAACTGTAGCCATACATGGTTTTGTCACCCATTTGTGGACAGAACCTAGATATATATTTATCTTAAAGTTGACATTTTGGGTGCTATACTACAAAATGGATGCTCTGGGGCAGGAAGGAGAGCACATTAAAAAAACACATTTTGTAAAGTTCTTTCTGTTATATAATTAAATATTTATTTGAATAAGAGCTCAGTGTGATTGTCATGACAGCATCAGAAGATATGAAGCGACTTCAATTTCTTGACTTTCTGTTGAATGAAGTCCAACTTGAGTTGTCCATCCAATAGACTACTAATGCAATTGTTTCTGTCTAAAATAGCATATTTTAAGAAATTATCAGTTACTCACCCTAACCTACCCATTGGGGCTGTGGATTTTCCACAGTCATTACCGTTGGCATAGTCTCCTTTTACAATGGATGGGACATTGATGGACTGAAAAGACTACAGGAGTTGTTCAGGCTGCATAAATATGTTACTGGAGCAAATATGTGATAAAACTCTGACAAACTCATAGGATGTTAACCCTATGGATCCAGCACAGGTTGTTCTGATGGTCTTTGTCAGCTATAAAAGTGATGAAGTCACCACTCTTCTGTCACAAGACCACCTTAGGCCGGTTTCACACATCCAGATAATTCCGGTACCGGAGAAATCGGTACCGGAGTTATCCGTGTCCGTGTGCTTGTGTGGCACATCAGTGTGGCACACGTGCAGCAGCCGTGTGCCGCCCATGTGCCGCCTGAGGACCACACGGACCGTGCAGGAGAAACAGCGCTACAGTAAGCTCTGTCCCCCCTTCATGTGGTGCTGAAGGCGGCATTCATCTCTTCTCCCCTGCAGGAGAGAAGAGATGAAAGATCAAGTTTTTGTTCTCTTTTGTTAAAAATAAAGTTTGCTGGTGACCTCCCGCCTCTCATCCCCAGTGCGCCGCCCGGCCACTTGCAGAGAAATACTCACCCAGCTCCCGCGATGTCTCCACTCTCCTCTCAGCGCTGGCAGCTTGTCCTGTGTGAGCGGTCACGTGGGACCGCTTATTACAGTGGTGAATATGCTCATATTCACCACTGTAATGAGCAGTCCCACGTGACCGCTCACACAGGACAGGCTGCCGGCGCTGAGAGGAGACATCGTGGGAGCTTGGTGAGTATTTCTCTGCAAGCGACTGGGCTGCGCACTGGGGATGGGAGGCGGGAGGTCACCAGCAAACTTTATTTTTAACAAAAAAGAACAAAAACTTGATCTTTCATCTCTTCTCTCCTGCAGGGGAGAAGAGAGGAATGCCGCCTTCAGCACCACATGCAGGGGGGACAGCGCTTACTGTAGCACTGTCTCCTACCACGGTACGTGCACACATACGTGCACACGTACGTGCACACGTGTATTGCTGTACGTGCTGCCGGAGATAAGGGGACATGTCTCCATGTTTTCAACACGGACACATGGTCCGTGAAAACACGGAGACACGTGCATAGACCCATTCATTTGAATGGGTCTACATGTGTCAGTGTCTCCTGTACGTGAGAAAACTGTCACTACACGTACGGGAGACACTGACGTGTGAAAGAGGCCTTAGTCTGTGATGAGCTGCAGCAGCCATGTAACTAGAAGAGAGTGTTGACAGACATTTCTTGTATGTTGAGCTATTCCAGTCATCTGACTGCTGAAGAAATTCAGATTCCTCTGTTGTAACATTTTTACTTTGGCAAAATAACAATAAAAGGTCCCAGTATCAAGGCAGAAGGCAGGAATCATAGTAATAAAGACCATAAGTAGAAGATGGCCAAAGGTGAGGATGGTCAGCAGACAAGAAAACATAGTCATGCCAAGCTGAAAAGGAAAAGAGCACAAGAACAGGAAATTGGATCCTATTGTTCTGATGCAAAATCTCTTGTATAAAGCACAAGGTAATTAGACAATAACTATGGCTAGGTCCTTTAAGTAGTCAGAAGTATATGCATATGTATGACACCAGCAGCACTGCAAAATGCGGTAGCCTGAAGGTGGTCAAAAGCACTGAAGAGAATTAACAAGTGCATCATGACAAGGGCTGGATGACTTCCTCGATACACATAACATTGTGGGTTATGTTTAAAATGTATCTGTGCTATGACTATGCCATATGGCTTATTAGCAATATGGCTGTATTCACCCTATGTTTGTGAGTTACATTACATGTATATGTTTCAGTATTGCAACATCTCAATAGATTAAATATATGTCGAAAGGCTGTCCTTGATTTTTAATATGTCCATGTTACAAAGCATGATTTATCTGATAAACTGTAGTACAATATTATGGGTGATATAAGAATCAGTATACCATATGTCTATGCCCATGTCTGTGTTGATGGAACATGTGGATACAGATCTGGTCAACGCAATGCCAACATTTTCCTGTCTTTGAGAAATATAAGCTGCACACGGATCAATCTGTTTGTCTACAACGTTCAATTATAGCTTCAACCACGGATTTTGACTTCGAGGATTATTAGATCTACCAAAGCAGATGGTTTTTGTTTTGCAAGTGAAAGGGTACAGCAGGATAATTCTTCCTTGGAGATAATGAGTAGGCAAGAGTTTTAGTAGCGTCTACTAAAATTGCATTGTTTCATTTTCTATCGATCTGATATTAAGCTTAGAAAGAAATATAACAAGTACAGCTTGGGCCAGTCCCTTCCTTCCCCCTGCCGGCTCCCAGCGTCTTCCTTTCTACTGTAGGGATTGAGTTAATAGGATGAATTTGTAATATTTTTAGACCACAGCGCTCTCCTTGGGTTCTGACAATTCAGTCTTAGAGCTGTGTCTATATTCTGTCAGGTTTTCATTAAGCCTCCATATCTCACTGCTCTGTTGTCGCAAAAGTAAAAGCTGTAAATGGCACGCGAGTGTTGGAACAATATTCTCAAAATTGTTGTGAAGCTCAATCTGTTTTACTTCAGTTGGACATCTCTGTTTGAGAGTTTTCAAGAGATTGATGTCAGAAAGTCAAATTTATTATGGAACTTGCACAACTCTAGCTGAAGATATGGTGGAAAACTATTGTTATATAGTGATAAAAGGATGAAAGTAGCGCTACTGATGATAAATATGCTAGCTCTTCTAGAGATTAAAAAAGAAGAGGCAACATAGAGCTTCCAGGGATTGCAAAAAACTGCTAAACTTACTGATGTATCCTGTCCTTTCTCTCCAGGCTTGACATTTCCTGAGATAAGTGACATGAAATGGCTTTAAAAATAAATAAATAAAATAAATATATATATCTATATATATCTATATATAGATATATATATATATATATACAGTATATATATATATATATATATATATATATATATATATATTTTTTATTTGTAGGTTTGTGATACTTTGTTGGTAGTTTTTCATGCTAGCTCTTTGTGTCTATGGTTATGATATGACTTCCGGTTTGTCAAGGGTTTTGCATAGCATGTTACCATAATGTACTCAATTTGTACTAAGGCAAACTGTAATCCTAATTTGGAGGTGGACACATCTGTCCAAATTCCTGGTAAAAAAGTGACAAAAATATAACATATGTAAATGCACCACTGGGCACACAAAGACGCATAAAGCATAAAAATCTCCCAACAGAGTATTGCAAATTCATGATTTCTTCAAATAAGGACTTGCATATGTGAAGCCAAGAGGAATAACCCAAAGGGACACACTGGTAATTCATCTGATACAGGTGGATGAGCACCATGCACAGAGGGTGCCCGCTGTGTTATACAGCCAGCACTTGCAATTTACTAACTTAAATGCAGCTGTCAATCTATCTGTGACAGCAGCATTTAAGTGTTACGATGACAGTGGTGTGCCCATTTCCACGCTCCTACCCTCCCCAACATAATTGCAAAATTGTGATAGGTTCCCGTAGCAGCTGCCATTTTTGCAGTATATTGTGTGATCCCGGGTTCAAGTCCCCTATGAGAACTAAAAAAAGAAAAGAAAACACCTAAAAAAGTAAAAATATTATAGGTGTAAAAAAATTGAGTGACATTTGAAACCCTCTTTTCTCAAAACAACAATAAAGAAACAATAGAAAAAGTGAACATTTGGTATTATAACATCTTCAAAAATCCAAGCTAATTAAATATAAAATTTTGCATCCTGCATGGTGAATAGCATAGAGCAAAAAAAATTAAATGCAGAATCTGCTGTTTTTAAGCTGCAAAAATACAATTAAGATAAATAAAAAAGTATGAGTACCCCAAAATAATACAGATAAAAGCAACAGCTCGCTACTCGAAAACAAGCCTTTGTGTCAAGTAACATTCCCTAAACAAGACCCTCCTATTGCCTTCTAAAAAGTTAGCGCTATTTTTGGAAAATAGTTTGAAAAAGTGTGAAGAAGTTTGTAGCTCTTTTTTGTAATTTTATTATTTATTTGTTAATTTTTTTTCTATGTGAGGTCACGGTCAGACGCTCAGTATTTTACATCAGTATTTGTAAGCCAAATCCAGTAGTGGCACAATCAGAGGAAAAGTATAATAGAAACACATCACCAGGTCTGTATTATTCACCCACTGGTTTTGGCTTTCAAATACTCAAGGGCAGATATATAATTGATGCAACCTTTACAGTCACACAGGGACCCAATAGGTAAGGGGGCCACTACCACCTCTAAAGCAGGTGGAACTTTTCTTAATTATTTTATAACTGACATAAACTTTATTAGGGAAGAAGAAAAAAAAATGTTCAGATGTCCTAATGACTTTAATGCAGCTGATAGTTTTGGCTTGAATTCACCTAGAAAAATCTTGATTATTTAATTACTGTAATTAGTTTGCAGATTTTCAAGCAGCGTCAAAAAAGAAGTTAATTAGAAAACATGAATAGATAATGTTCACTGAACTCAAAACACCTGCTGTTTAGCAAATGAAATGTTGATCTATTAATGCTTCCAAGGCTTTCGAATTTGCTATTAACAATAATAATGACAGGTGTTTATATTATAGCATTGGTTTTACACATATATTCTTCTGAAGAATAACACAAAGGCCATAAGAAAGGGAAAAAAAAACACCTTTCTATCAATTGGTGATCCATCTGATCCAACGCATAGCTACGGTATCAACAATAAATTCTGCTAATGCAGAGCTCTTGGCAAGAATCCGGGAACCCGAATTGCACTAGCACCAACAAAATTTGGTGCAATACCATGCACATAGAGCACTTTACAATGTTTAAAGTGTGTCTTCAGTTATAAATGACAAATGTTTGTTGCAGTACTTACAAAAAGCTTTATAGAGAACTTTTCAGCAGAATCAAGCTACCTACATTATTGCAGCCATGTATAATTTAGTCTGAAATTCTTTGACATTTCAGAGTAAAGATACTCACCAAGTCATGCAACAAGTGACTATCATGACTAGTCCAAAAGGCAGGTCCCAAGCAGATTCTCTCAACCCGCTCACCTTGATTGATAGGTTTCTCTATGCTCACTCATGGGCTAGGTGCAGATAATCATGTGTCTCCTCATCCGAGAGAATCGGGTCGGTTACACAAATCTCACTCTGATCAGAGTTTGAAAAGAATGTGAGCATAATGTGATCCGATTCTCTCGGATGAGCAGAAGATAAAACATTATCTTCTCTGTTCTGTCAGTCCGTGAATATTGGACTGCACTCAGATGTTATCAACGTGCCCTCTGGTGGTGTCCATGGACTCCTTCACTTGCATGGCCGAGTGCAATCTCAATATCAAATCCCAATCTAGCATGCAGCAATATTTTCCTTGGACTTGCTTGGCCTGAGTAAGAAATCTGAAATCTGCATGACCCCATACAATAAAATTTGATCCAAGTGCAGTCCAAAATGGTATTGGATCACACTTGGACTAATAAAGAGGCCATGTGCAAGTGCCTATATGGAGACATTTACCAGTCCAGGTAAACCTCTTGGAAACTGTCTCTTGGACTAGTCATCCTAAAAACATGGTCCCCAGGTGTTAGCTAGCAGAGTTTTAGATGTAAAATGTACATAGCTTCAATAATAGAGGCAGTCTCTGAGACTGCCTGTGATTAATGGAGCAAGAATTAGCTAACAGTTTCTGATAAAATTGTTTAGTTGAGTAGCAGATTCTGCTTTCTTTCTAAGCTGTAACACCGCACATGCACCTATACTGCACATTTCTGCAGCTGACTATAAAGCTCCAGCACCAGCAGCACACAAAGTCCAGGCAATTGTCTTCTTGGCTTTCCTATCCAGCAACAAGTCTCGCTGACTTTCTCTTTTTGAATTGATTAATAGCTTTAAAGAGAAGAAATCCTGCATGTTACACATGTCCTGAAGACAATGCATCAGTCTCTGTCCACTGCTGGAGCTTTGTAGTCAGTTGCAGAAATGTGCAGTATTGGTGTATGTGCTGCTGGTGCTTAGGAGTGAGAAGTTCAAATTCTTCTAATAACTAGATTGCAAACTTAAATCTCTTAGAAGTATCACAACATATCATTTTTACACTGATACACTACAAAGGAGTGATTTCAAATATTTCTTGACAGCGTTACACAAACCAGTAAAATATGTCATGTTCCGACTTCTAGAAAAAAAAAGTAATTTTAACTCACAGACCTGCAAACCTAATTTTCTCATGTCTTCCAAGAAAATTCCAATTGAAATAAGTAAAATTCTGAGCTTGTGGGTTGTTTCAAATTATTTGAGTAGGTACTTCATGCTATGGAAAAGTTCAAGTTCTCTTATTCAATAATGAATATTGAGCCAAATTTATTTAACTGAACTGTCAGAAAACATTTCATAGAAAATGTAAGCTATTTTCACTGATAGGGTTTAGGGTTGTGAGACCCACATTGATCACTAAAACAACATGACCCTATTCATAAATAAAGTATGTGCCTTGCATGACTCAAAAGCTTTTGATATTGAAGTGGATATTGGTTCTGACATAGAGATCTGGACTTCTGAATCTTTGACATGAGTAAGACTGCCTAGTGCAGTCGAAACGCATCGACTGGGTCATGCCGACCATGTAAATTTTTCTGTTGCATGCACCATATTTTCTTTTGAAAAATAAAAAGAAAAGGAAAATCCAGTCCTGTTGAGCCAGATTCCATTTTTTTTCTATTTTCCTTAGTAATATCTCTGCACAGTGGACCCCGGGCTGGGAACGCACCTTATAGCTTCCTTTATATTATTTGGTGCATTCCGCCAGCCCTAACATTATACTAGCACCAGGGTCTGGCTAGTAATGGCGGACAAACAGTGACTGCAGTGGCACATCCAGCAGCTCAAGGGCTGGTTGGCGGCTCCCGAGCGCACAACCTCAGCTGTGGATGTTACCGCAGTAGCTGTTCAGGCTGCTAGCATGGCTGCAGCCAGTCTGTCCACTGCCACCCCTGTTCCGACCTTATCCCACCTTCCGCTGCCAGATAAGTACTCTGGCAATAGCAAGTCATGTAGGGGATTCGTGAGCAGTGTGCAATACACCTTGAGCTCCTGGCTGCACGTTTTCACACAAAGCGGGCTAAAGTGGGATTTATAATAACCATCCTGTCGGACAGGGCGTTGGAGTGGGCTATGCTGCTGTGGGAGATCAACAATCATGCGATGCAGAGTGCTCCGCGGGTCCTGAGCACTCTGAAACAGGTCTTTTTGGGACCTCGAATCACCCATGATACGGCGATCCAACTGCTGACACTGACACAGGGCTCATCCACGGTCAGCCATTTTGCTGTCCACTTCCAGACTTTAGCATCTGAGATGGAGAGGCTGGATAAAGTCCTCATTCCTGTATTTTGGAGGGGGCTGGCTGACCATGTGAAGGACACTTTGGCCACTAGGGAGATTTCCGCCACCCTGGAGGAGCAAATAGCGGTTTCCACTTGCATTGACCTTTGTTTTAACGAGCAAAGTTTGGAGGGAGCCCAGTGTAGGCAGAGGATTCGGCTGGCTCCCATCTTTGCCAGACCTCTGGATTCTCCAGATCAGACGTTCGAGCCACGTGAGGCCATGGAATTGTCACGAATGGGATCTAAGTCTCGGGCTGCTCATGCCCTCAAGGTCTGCCATGTATGCTGGCAGTCAGGACATCTTGCCTCCAGATGTCCTCAGCAGTTGGGAAAATGTCCCCATCTAGTGACCGTAGGAGGAAGTTCACTAGACACAGCGGCGTTTTCCACTAAACTGTCCTTTAAGGGGACAATTACCATAGGCCCATCCACTTATACGGTAGAGCTTTGCGTGGATTCCGAGGTGGTGGGCAACTTCATGTCTTCTGCCTTCACCCAACGTAATGCAATACCCCTGGTGATGCTCGCCAAACCAGTTACCGTACGAGTGGTAAATGGGTCAACACTGCCCTCACAGATAACACACCAAACCATCCCATTTCCTCTTTACATGTCTTCTTCCCATCAGGAGATTATCTCCCTGCTAGTCATTCCTGAGGGAATTGATGAGGTTTTGTTAGGGATACGTTGGCTACATTACCACTCCCATCATATAGAGTGATCCTCAGGGAAAATTCTGGGATGGAGTGAATCTTGTGAGGGTAGATGTCTGAGGGAGTGCGTTCAGGTTGCCACAACTGAGGTACCCGCAGACCTTTCCTCTCTCCCCAAGCACTATTGGCCCTATGCGGACGTGTTCTCCAAGAAGGCTGTGGAGACCTTTCCGCCTCACCGCCCTTATGACTGTCCTATTGACCTCTTGCCTGGTGCTGAGCTTCCCTGGGGTCATGTCTATCCACTATCTCTCATGGAGACAGAGGCAATAACTCAGTACATCCAGGAGAATCTGGCAAGAGTATTCATTAGGAAGTCAGTGTCACCCGCAGAGGTGGGGTTCTTTTGCGTGCAGAAGAAGAATGGAGAACTACATCCATGCATAGATTACAGGGGTCTTAACACCATCACCGT
This sequence comes from Ranitomeya variabilis, assembly GCF_051348905.1. Lineage (NCBI taxonomy): Eukaryota > Metazoa > Chordata > Amphibia > Anura > Dendrobatidae > Ranitomeya > Ranitomeya variabilis. Next base: position 527,640,182 of record NC_135237.1, on the reverse strand, counting down.
TAAGTACAAGCACCCTCTGCCCCTGATATCTGAGCTCTTTGAGAGGTTGCAGGGAGCAAGGGTTTTTACTAAACTTGATCTTGGAGTGCTTACAACCTGACATCCATGAGGGAGAAGAATGAAAGATGGCATTTAACACCAGTGACTGCCATTATGATTATCTGATGATGCTCATTGGGCTCTTTAATGCCCCTGCTCTTTTACAAGACTTTGTAAACAATATCTTCCGGGATATGCTCACCACCTCGGTCATAGTCTATCTGGATGATATTCTCATCTACTCTCCAGATATAGACTCCCACCGGAGAGATGTTTGCAATGTCTTTGACCTCCTACGGGCAAATTCCCTCTATGCCAAGTTTTAGAAGTGTGTGTTTGAGCAGGAGTCCTTGCCTTTCCTTGGCTATTTCATCTCCATCCGGGGATTGGCCATGGATCCTGCCAAGCTACAGGCTGTGATGGACTGGCAGGAACCCGATTCTCTCCAACCGGTGCAACACTTTATGGGGTTCATTAACTATTATCGCCAGTTCATTCCCCACTTCTTAACTTTGGTAGCTACCCTGGTTGCCCTCACCAAGAAGGGAGCTAATCCCAAATTGTGGTTGGAGGAGGTCTCCAAGGCTTTCCTCTCTTTCAAGTCAAACATCGCTAGCGCTCCCATTTTCAATTGCCCCGATGTTGTTAAACCATTTATTATGGAGGTGGATGCCTCTTCAGTGGGTGCTGGAGCAGTCCTCTTCTAAAAGGATGCTCAAGGTTGGAAGCATCCTTGCTTCTTCTTCTCTAAGACCTTCTCACCGGCTGAGAGAAAATATTCTATCGGGGACAGGGAGTTGCTAGCCATGAAGTTGGCCTTTTCGGTGTGGAGATACCTCCTGGATGAGGCTTGTTTTTGCTTCCAAGTGTACACGGACCACAAGAGTTTGTTTAATTTACAAACTTCCCAGCGGCTAAACTCTCGCCAGGCAAGATGGTCCTTGTACTTCTCCAGGTTCCATTTCTGCCTCCATTTTCTCTCCGGGGAGCAGAACATTCATGCTGACACTCTCTCCCGCTCCATAGTGTCATCAGAGGAGGAGGAGTTGACTCGGCTAATTGTCCCTTCAGAGAACCTGAGAACTGTGGCCCTTGTCTCACTAGAGTCTGTGCCCCCAGGCTAGACTTTTGTGCCACCTAATTTGCAACTGGAGTTTCTCTCGTGGGCTCACTCGTTCAGGGTGGGTGGACATTTTGGGACCAAGAGGACATCTAAGCTCCTGATGAGGATGTACTGGCAGCCGCATATGGCCCATAATGTCAGAGACTATATTTGGGCGTGTGTCTCCTGTGCCAAGTATCGGTCTCCTTGGCAACGGCCTGCTGGGCTACTTTACTCCCTGCTGGTGGCAGACAGGCCCTGGTAAATGCTTAGGATGGACTTTGTGGTGGGCTTACCCAAGTCTCATAGCTGCAATGTTATCTGGGTAGTCACCGACCATTTTTCTAAAATGGTGCACCTGGTGCCTCTTCCATGGGTACCTTCTGCATAGGACTTGGTGGCATTGCTCATTAAGCACGGTATGCCTGACAAAAGTGTCAGTGACCGGGGTCCCCAGTTCACATCTCTGTTCTGGAGAGAGCTTTATTGCCTACTCAGCACTGAGCTTAACCTCTCTTCAGCTTACTATTCTGAGACAAACGGGTTGGTAGAGAGGGCCAACCAGACCCTAGTCACATACCTGTGACATTTTGTTTTGGCCAGGCAAGATGACTGGGCATCCTTGCTACCATGGGCAAATTTTGCGCTGAACAATGCCGTAGCCGACTCCACTGGGCATACCCCGTTCCTCCTTAATTATGGCCAGCTTCCACGTGTCCCTGTCCTGCCCATGTCGTCCACCGACTCTAGGGTGACAGACTGAGTGGTGGAGGCATGTTACATTTGGAACCGCACAGAGGATGCTATCTGTGGCCCAAAGGAGAGAATGAGGGCTTCCGCCGATGCTCATCGGCGCCCTGCACTGACTTTTGCTCCTGGCGACTTAGTGTGGCTCTCTGCCCGTAACATCAGACTGCAAGTTCAGTCCACTAAGTTTGTGCCTCACTACATAGGTCCCTTCAAGGTCCTGGAACAGGTCAATCCTGTGGTCTATTGTTTGGCCCTTCCTCCATGCCTAGGTATCACCAACAACTTTCATGTGTCCCTCTTAAAACCCGTTCACATGTCCCAGTTTTCCAAGTCATCTGCCGGGACATTGGGGTCGTCCACGGACAATTATGAGATGAACGCCATTGTTGGGTGCAAAGTGGTACGTGGCAAAAAGTAGTATCTGGTTGACTGGAAGGGTCATGGCCCAAAGGACAGGACCTGTACAATGGCGGGAACTCTACCCCTAACATTACCCCCCTCCTAGGGCCTACCTTCTTGGCTATCAAGCACATTCCGGCTCCTCAGCTCATTGCAGCTTTTGAGCGTAGCAAGGCCCAAGGAGGAGGGGGCCCTAGTAGGGGGGGTAATGTTAGGGGTTGAGTTCCCACCACTGTACAGGGAGAACCTCGAACCATGTCTTCTGTGGTCCCCCATTCTTCCTCAGCTGCAGAGGAGCCTGCTCAGCAGAGACATCGGTCTTGCTCAAACAAGAGTCCTGTGACCAAACACTAGCGTTCACTCAGCGGTATAGCGTCTCCTTACATACTGCGTGACGCTAACACATGTGTGATTTCATTATAACGCCATATACTGTCTGCCATTACCAAGCAGCAGGTAATATCTCTGCATGGTGGACCCCGGGCTGCGAACGCACCTTATAGCCTCTTTCATATTATTTGGGGTGTTCCGCCAGCCCTAACAAGGTGGAGCCTCATCACATCGCTCTTGATTATTTTTAATTGCTGTCCAATAATAGATACTACAGAGTATCAGTGTATCCTATTTGACATAGCTTTACCTGCCTCTTGCTGGTGATAAGTATCTTTCCGTCAGCAAAATGCAAAATAAAAAACTACTGGAAAGCTACTTCAAGAATACTACCCATTATTTAGATTTAATACAAAGAAAATGAAAAATAAATTTTGATTTTTATAATAAAGCTTTTCTCACAGGTTTATCTGAACGTATGTGCATACATTCCCAACATAGTCTCCTATATTTATTTAATTTTACCCTTTCTTTAATCCCTAGTGGATTTAGAATGTCAGATAAGTAAAGCCATTATGTGATTTAATCCTATTAATCCATAGACCTGAATTCTTCTTTAATCTAGAAATTCAGAGTTAATGCATTAACAAATATCAAATGCATGTTACATCTATATATTGGTTGGAATTATGCAATCTCTATGTGCATAAAATGTTCAACTTCAAAGGAAATGAAATATTGTCACAGGTGGATTTTTTTTTTTGCATTAATAAACCAATAGCAAATCCTGCATTTCTCATTGTTGGAACGTGTGCTGACAGCGATGTCAGGCAGTAACAATAGACTCTAACGGTGCTCCAGAATTATGCAGCTGGTCTTAGTACCTCAGCTGATAACAGGGATATAAATGCTGATAGCTGGACTCTAGTAATTTGTATGAATTCAATTAGTATTACCTACAAACAGAGAAAGGCATTTGTCAATGTCAGTGTCCCATACAAAATTCCATTACTTTCAAATAGAAAGCTTTTCTTTGGTAAATGGGATTGCTATTTAATTTAACTGTTTCCAGGTAGGTGATCTATTTTTCTTGCAACTTTATTTTTTATTTTTGAAGATATACATTTTTTATATGGTGCCATCTTGTGTGCATGACAAAAAAACAAGACAAATTGAAGCCCTTTTACTGTTTGTGAATTGGGACCAAGAACTTAAAGGGAACCTGTCACCCCAAAATCGAAGGTGAGCTAAGCCCACCAGTATCAGGGGCTTATCTACATCATTCTGGAATGCTGTAGATAAGCCCTCGATGTATCCTGAAAGATGAGAAAAAGAGGTTAGATTATATTCACCCAGGGGCGGTCCCGGTACGATGGGCGTCGTGGTCCGCTCCAGGGCCTCCCATCTTCTTATGATGACCTCCTCTTCTTGTTTTCACTCTTCGGCTCCAGCGCACTGCAGTGCAAGGCACCGGGCCTCTCTGACCTTTCCCAGCACCTGCGCACTGCAGGACTTTGCTCTGCCCTCAACAGGGCAGACAAAGTATGCATGCGCCGGAGCCGAAGAGTGAAGACAAGAAAAAGATGTCATCCTAAGAAGATGGGAGGCCCCGGACCGGACATCGACGCCTATCGGACCGGACCGTAGCGGGACCGCCCCTGGGTGAGTATAATATAACCTCTTTTTCTCATCTTTTTCTCATCTTTCAGGATACATCGGGGGCTTATCTACAGCATTCCAGAATGCTGTAGATAAGCCCCCGATTCTGGTGGGCTTAGCTCACCTTTGATTTTGGGGGTGACAGGTTCCATTTAAATTCACAATGTTTATATCATATGTAAAACTTGAGCCTATTCAAAGCATTTTGCCACTTTATCCTGCTGGCCAGTTTCAAGATCTTTTATAGTTACGATTTAATGTTGTTCACATACTTATTTATTATTATCGTTTGATTGCTTATTTGTTTATTGATCATGTATATTTGTCACAAGGACTTATTAGGATGCAGTTTCTCTTGGATATATTTGGAAATGTGTGTTTCTCAATATATCAGCAACCCCAGACTAAGGATCTCTTCATGAAGAAAAATGGTCTGTGTCTGAGTAATGGGAGGCCTCTAAGGATGAGTGAATTTTTGGAAATTCATATTCACCAGCTTTGCGGAACTGAAAATCATGAAAATCTCCCAATTTTCAATTGCCCTGAAAAGATGCTATCCTCAGACCAGTGTTTGCTTGTGAGATTATTAGACACCTGGCTGGGGATGAATGAAGTAGATGATGAGGCAAACTCTTGTAAAACATATGGAAGCTGGAAATGATGCTCCTTGAATACTCACACAACTATACTTTGCCTGATCGGCCATTAAAAGCTAAAAAGCTTTGTATGATCACATCAGGGGTGTTTGGTGGGTTCCGGCTCCAGTGCTAGGCATTGCTCCCTTTTCCCATGTACAACTGTCTCAGTACTAGTCAATGCTTGCTGTCTTTGGTAACCCACCAAACACATCTGTGTTACCAAAGACGGCAAGCATGGACTAGTACTGAGGCAGCTGTACATGGGAAAAGGAGCAATGATTAGCACTGGAGCCGGGACAGGTGAAAAAAATAGATGAATATAAAGTTTAATATTTTTTTAACTCCTTTTCTTCCCTCCCCTTCTTTTATTATGCCATGTGGTCTTGGAGAGACCTCAGAGAATAAAAACATTTCAGAGCAATCTGAAACAATTTTTTGTGAACCAAATCTAACCTTCTTGCCGAATCGAGCATAATCTGCCTGAAATGAAATTCAAGAGATCCATTCATCTCTTTTGTACATCTCTTCTCCTGAACCAGAATTATTTTAAGGGCCCTGTAGAGGATTTAGCTTTTATTTCCAAATTATTGTTTGACTAATTTTGAACAAGTAGTATGGAAAATTAAGCATGTGCAACATGTGTCATTATGAATAATTGGCTGGAAGATCACTGTTATTACTTATTATTTCAGCAATTGGCCTTGACTCCTGTCCAGAGCCGTTAATGCCAAGTAATGGGATAAAAGTTGGTGACAGATACATGGTTGGGGATGTGGTGTCCTTTCACTGTGATCAAGGATATTCTCTCCAGGTAGTGTCATTTATTTTACATTATCTTAATTTTATTTATATTATGCTAATTAAAGTAACCACAAGTGTTAATTAGTTAATATTGAGATTAAAGAAAGATGCTTTTGCTTAGATTTTTTTGTCAAAGGAAGAAAATGATCTAGTATGTTAATTTACATTTATAAGATAATTTTATATTAACCCCATTGTTTTGCTATTAAAAGTAGGATTCTATTAAAAATAGAAAACAAATAAGTGAAATTGTTGTATAGCTGTGAATGAAAATGTTAATTAACATTAATATGTTTCTTCTTAAAAATCTGCTCAAGCTTCCAGTATTTTTCCTTATTTTTCAATCATAGGCAGATTTACCAAAACTGTTACTAAAACTTTCTTTGTTGCCCTTAGCAATTCTTAAGCTGTGGTGGAAAAATGAAAACTTCACTATAACTGGTTGCTATGGGCAGCATAGACAGTTTTGCTGGCAGTTTTGATAAACCTGCCCAATTGTCTCTAAAGACATCTCCCAACTTTATGACTCTGTAATTATTCTTAGAGATATGGACACATTTAGTTACTTTTATTATTCTATTTAAATCCATGTATTTTGGGCTAAAAAAATAATTTTTGCAATTTAATTTCATGAAAAATTTTGCACCATTTGTGTTTTATAGCATTTGTTTCCCTACATATTGCTGGCTGCGGAATAAGTTAACTGAGTATCTGTCAGCAACTTCTGAAGGGAGACGCAACTCTTTTGTCTCTTTATGAGCTCTGCTCAGCTGATTTATGACCATAAAATTCTACTTAACTCTAATGTTTTTTGTGGTCAAAAATAAGCACAAAATAGTTCTCCCCCTCAACACACAGACACTCACACAAATAAAAGGGTTACAAATGTTCTGGTCAGAATGACCTCAAAGATGAATTCATGGTTAAGTTATTTTTTGGCCAGCAATAGACAGTGCAGCTCAGAGTGCAAAATTGTTTGCAAAATCCAAATGCCAAAATGATTTAAAACCCAAAATATATGCAATACAGCTCCTAACGATGTCCATATGTTTTAAAGAAGGGCCATCTCTTTTCCATACAATCCTCTTTTACTTATTTTATTCTATATAGAATATCACTTGTGGAACATCTTTACATAGAGCCCTATAGTTGGGCGAATTGATTCACAAGATTCCGGTTCATTGACTCGCAAATCTGTTACCCTCAAGGATGCCCGGTCGGTCCGGCTTTTGATTAGCCGGGCTGGTACAACGTCTTGATTGCAGAGTGGTGCACAGATGACATTACGTCAGTCCAGCTAATCAAAATCTGTGTTGGGGATGCCAGAAGGTAAGAGATTGATGAGCCTCTCATTCAGTGGCCAGAGACTACCAACCTGGCTGATAAACTAGAGTCCCACAAATTGATCTGCTCAATTATATCCAAGACGTTCATGTGCTACATACACTTATTGATTTAGTTGGACAGCATGTTATGCTTCTTTTGTATTGTGGTGGTGCTGTATGGTAATTGAACTCTTACTGCATGTTTTCTCAGAAGATTTTAAATGATTGCTAATGGCTCCAACATCATAACATCCTGTGCTCTGAATATTTTTGGTTGTGAGTAAAGGTTAATGCTCTTACCAATAAAATATTCTCTAAAGAAGATAGCGAAACTTTATTTAGAAGGATCACAAACAAAATTGTAATCAGAAACATTTTTTCCAAACTGTAGACGGAGGTAGACTGTTTATATCTGAAGTAGCTCTTACAATGCAGCACATCTTAATATATCAAAGTGCTACCTTTTCCATTGTTACCGCATTTTAATTTATTGCCTGTTTTTACTACAGGGACATTCTCACATCACTTGCATGCCTGGACCAGTAAGAAGATGGAACTACCCAATTCCAATATGCATTGGTAAGTGATCTCTAAAAAAAACATATGTACCAATAGTGTCATAGGTGGGCATGTCATTGGTGTAACATGTTCAACAGAAAGGGGCCCAAGAGGTCAATTTTCATCTCAAAAGCCGGTGAAATTGTTCATTATTATGAGCAATTAGACTGCAAAGGGCCCATATATTTGCTCTTGCATAGGTGCCTAGTTCTGTGTCCATTTCTGTCAAAGATTTATTAGAGAGGAGAGGATCGATATGAGTTTGAGTCAAATTTCCTGACTTTTGTGGTGCCACGTGAATTCAAAAACTTTGAGATTTAATTTGAAAAGAAAAAACAAAACTTTTTATGGCCACCATTTCTCACACTGGTGAAGCATCAGAAAGCAAAGTAATTTCTTTGTGGTCAAATGGCTTCCCTAGTATGCCCTGAGGCTACAGCATCACATTTTATTTATTCTGCTCTCTTAAATAGCACCAATAGTTCCTTCAGCGCTTCACATACATTGTCATCACTGTCTCCATTGGGACTCACAATGTAAATTCATAGTAAGTTTTTGGAGTTTGCAAATAAATCAGAGTATCTGAAGGAAGCCAATGCAACTACAAGGAGAGCTTACAAACACTTTGTAGTTATTTTCCTTGGTGAAATTTGAACCCAGAACTCCAGAGCTACAATGCTAACCTTGGTGCTCATTCCAGTTTCCATAAGATGGAAAACAAGATATCCAATAATTCATCATGTACTACAGGAAAACATTTGCCAGTCTATTAAATTAACTGTCATTCAACTATTGATCTCTTCAGCTCAGTGTGGTGGAGCGATGATTGACTTCAGTGGGGTGATACTCAGCCCTGGGTTTCCAGGAAATTACCCGAGTAGTTTGGATTGCACATGGACAATCAAACTGCCCATTGGTTTTGGTAAGTAAACTTCTATTTTTCTATCTTTTCAAAGATCTTGAATATTTCTCTATTTTGGTCAGTTAACCAATACGCCCTGACCAGCCATACCCTTAAAAATAATAACAGGTGAAGTAAATAGCAGAGATTATCCCATCAGTCATTTCTGGAAGATGATGTGTAAGAAGCAAAAAAAAATGAGTCAGAGAAAAAAGGAAGTCTTGTGGGTGTTCCTCGAATGAAGGGTTTACTACCTACCAAAGAGGTCTAATGACAGACAATTGGTCATGGGTGCCTAAGGTGGGAAATTAAAATCGAGTCCAACTGGTTCAAGCAAAGAGCAGAGATGTTGCAGCCCAACCTTTTAAAAAGTTAATGCTAACTGTGGCTGAAAGACCTCAAAGTATACAGTGTATCACAGCTTGCTGCACATGGCGCACTGTACCTGCAAACAATTCAGAGAACCCATCCTGATTCCAGTGTCCATCATCAGAAGTGCATACAAAGATCATTTGAGCATAACAGCTCCATTAAGCAATGGAAGATGGTGACAGAAATTACATATATATATATATATATATATATATATATATATATATATATATATACTGTATATATCACATGGATGACTTGGTGCATGTGCTCGTATATTGGTTACCTAAGGTAAAGATGCAGTATGGAATAATATTCACATGGGTCTTAGCATTCATGTCTTAAACATGCCACTTACCTGAGGATATCCAAATACAGTACATCATGCAGATTTCTCTGAAAAGGCATTAGTCTCTATAAGCAGGATAATGCTCTGTCACACAGCAAAAAAAGATCGGTAACAGTTTGAGGAACATGACAAGAGTTCAAAGTTGTGACCTGATCTCCAATCTGATTGTCAGGACTCGAACCCACGACTTCTGTGCACCTGGTAGCAGGTCTTCCCTTTGAGCTATTCAGCACTTTAGACAGCTCCTTGCTAGTTCAGCTACCAGTACCTGTTGTTTCTGATGACCTCTACCCTGTGATTTCCTGATTGGGTCGATCTGGGATTTCCTGATCGGCTCCATCCTTTGATTTCTTGATTGGACACCCTATTTTAACCTAGCCTTTCACTTCCTTCCTAGTGAGATTATTGAGCTCCAGCCTTTAGTATAGCTCCATCGCCTACTGCTCATCCTCTATATTATGCTGCTATTTTCGTGTACTGACCCCTGAAATCCCATAGACTACATTTCCTACTGCTCCTCTATATAAATATATGGGCATAGTTCACGCATCCATGCAGACTGCTGATCAGGGATCATTTTTCGAACAGATGTGGCCCTAAAGCCTTGTTTTATAAATTTCTAAGCTTTTGAGTGGGATTTAAAAAGTGCTTCATGACAGGTTATCATTTAGTCTTTGTATATCTACACAGTGTTAATAGTCAATAAAGAAATACGCTGTATATTTTTCTGTATATAAAAAGTTAATTCTTCATACTTTCTAACAATTAGCACAATAGAACCTCAGCTTTTTCTTCCAGGAAAAAAGTGTTTACACTGATCAGAGAAGGATACAGTCCATGAAAACAGCAGCAGTGCAATAAACAGCTGGAAGTGCACTTTACATCTGCTGCTTTAATTAAATGTATCGTTAGGTAATGTAATGTATGTGATTTATCTTATCAGGTGTGCATCTACAATTTGTCAATTTCTCCACTGAAACAATACACGACTACCTGGAGGTACGAAGCGGACCTGCAGATACTGGCTCTGTAATTGGCAGGTTAAGTGGTCCTCAGGTCCCTGCTTCACTGTTCAGCACAACCCATGAGACCAGCTTGTATTTCCATAGCGATTATTCTCAGAACAAACAGGGATTTCACATCATTTATCAAGGTAAGGAACGCACTTTGCTATTCTAATGCAATCAATAAAAAGTTTTTAAAATGTGCGTTTAGTAACTTTGTTTGCAGTTAGTACATCTATTTATATCCTGGCTACAACTCTGACAGCCAAAGTGCTTGGGGATTTTGGGTGTAGATAGGAGAGGATCTGTCTGTGCTCATAGTGAAATATAAAGTTAGTTCTGAGCAAGCAAAGAAATGGTCAGAAATAGTCAACAGTCTGAAAAAATGAAGTTTGAAAAGATTTTTATGATTAGAAATGAAAAACAAAGAGCAAGTTAAAAAAAATAGAAAAAAGTCATACTCCCTTACTAATTGCCAGAACTGGCATGCTGGTGGTTACTGACATTGTTTGTTCTGCAATGATGACGTTGCCAACATGAGACTGTTGAGACAGATAACTGATTAACTTCAGCGGTTACATGCACATGGTTGGTCCATCATTACTGCAGGAAACGTTAGAGACCAGCATGGAAAACATGAGAAGCAGTGCTGGGAATTAGCAGGTGAGCCATTGAGGGTTTTTTTTAAAGTTGAGAACTGTTCCTAATATTTTCAATTTTTTATATCCTGAAAACACCTTAATTTGTGTTTTTTTCTGCATTTTTCTACAAAGCTCCTTAACAAATTCCAGACATTAAAAAAACATTTTTTTAGTGGACCTATACTAGGATATAATAGGATATGTGGCATGAAATGTCCCACTTTAAAAAATAAGGTTTTCTGATACTCTCTCTGGAGAATGTTATGCTATATGTTGCTACAGAGAAAAAAGGTACAGTATAATATAATCACACAATAGTTGTGATATGGCCTGGACCCTGTTGTGGGTATTGCTACGTAACATTTGTGGCGACACGTGCCACCTCTGTTGCTGCTGTCTTTTTTGTTTGCAACATATGACAGTGCCAGTCATATTTTTTCCCTTGGACATTTGGTGCTGCTTTATAAGTAGGTAGTGATGAGCGAGTTTACTCGTTGCTCAGGTGATCTCCGAGTATTTGGATGTTCTCGGAGAATTAGTTTTCCTTGCTTCAGCTGCATGATTTACAGCTGCTAGACAGGCTGAATACATGTGAGGAATGCCTGTTTATTAGGGAATTCCCACATGTTTTCAGGCTCTCCAGAAGCAGTAAATCATGCAGCTGAGGCGATAAAAACTAAATCTCCAAGCACATCCAAACACTCGGAGATCACCTGACCATGCTCGGGGAGACCTGAGCAACAATGCTACTCACTCATCACTATTTATAAGGGATCTATAGAGGTAATTTTAGTGTAGATTTTATCACTCGTTCTTGAGAATCCTGGGAGGGTCACCAAGCTATTTAAACCCATGAAGCTTTGACTCCCACTGCCAGTCAATAGCATTGCTATCAAGGTTTATACTGCTGAAATCTTGTTTGTTTATTCTGATTATTCCCATTCTTTGACCTCTTCATGTTTTTGACCATCCTTTTGTTTTACAATTCTGTTCATGGCGTGGCATCTTGACCTCGACCATGCTTGACGACTCTTCCTGACTCTAGTTTGCTCTTCAGGACAGCAGTTTTTCTGTGAAAGCAATCCAGGGGACCCCATTGTAAGACCAAATCCCTGTAAAAGGGTTAAAGGGTGAAGGTAGGGGTCACTCTGGAATGTGTCAAATGGTTTGGATTGTGCCAAGTCTCTCCGAGGTAGCCATTTTGAACCTGTGGCCCCTGATAGTCATGACATATCAAATGTCTCTCATGGGAAACTGTGGTGATTAATGACAATTTTTGAAAAGATAGTATGGATAGATGTGTATTCCTGCCAGAATAATTCATAACAAAGACTATGATGAATTGCAATATTAGTCATTAGAAGAGATGAGCGAATTTGCTCAGGTTCCCTCTTATTCAGCATGCTATAATGCTTGCCAAATAAGCTGCAGAGAGAACTCGGCTTCCTGGATTGCACCGGCCGATCAGCTGATCGGTACCGCAGCTGCATGTGTCGTGGCTGCGTCACAGTCATGACACATGCATGGACAGCCTGTTTGTTGGACAAATGTTTGACACATGCAGCTGTAGCGCCTATCAGCTGATCGTCCGGTGCAATCCAGGAAGCCTGATTTCCTCTGCAGCTTATTCGGGAAGCGCTATAGCTTGCCGAATAAGGCTACTTTCACACCAGCGTCGTGTGACGTACGTCGCAATGCGTCGTTTTGGAGAAAAAATGCATCCTGCAAAGTTGCCCGCAGGATGCGTTTTTTCTCCATACACTTCCATTAGCGATGCATTGCGACGTATGGCCACACGTCGCATCCGTCGTGCGATGGATGCGTCATGTTTTGGCTGACCATCGGCACAAAAAAGTTCCATGTGACTTTTTTTGTGCGTCGCGTCCGCCATTTTCGACCACGCATTCGAGGCCAAAACTCCTCCCCCTCCTCCCCGGACATTACAATGTGGCAGCAGATGCGTTGAAAAACTGCATCCGCTGCCCCCGTTGTGCATTTATTTCCATTTATTTCACATGTCCACCGGTACGTCGGGCCGACGCATGGCGACGGCCCAGTACTGACTGAAGTGTGAAAGTAGCCTAAGAGGGAAACCGAGCAAACTCGCTTATCTCTAGTCGTTAGTCAAGTTCTTGGAGTGAGTTAAAGATATCTAATTTCTTACAAGTTGTATGTGTCTAAGCAGTAGCTTGAGATTATGGTGATAATCATTGCTATGACAACAGCTGTAGAACTAATATGTCAGGTCTGAATTCATCCCTTGACATTTTATAAAAGCTGACCCTGCAACTATTGCGAAAGTAATGCATATCAAGATTCAGGTTCTCCAGGGCAGTGAGAGCTGATGCCAAAGGTTATAGAAGCTGTGAAACTGACGATTAGCCGATCTCCAAGTTGGCTTCAATATAATAAAAGGTCGTCTTAACAATCTTAACAAAGCAGCCCCCATAATGATGATTTTTAAGGTTCTGTAAACACAGATCCTTTCATGAATAACCCTTATGAATCAATAACCATGGCACAGAAGAGCTATTACAATGTCTTTACATCTCAAAAAATACAGTTAAACTTTAATTCGGTGTTTTACAAGGATAGTAGCAATGTATAACAAAGGAGAATCACTGTCTACAAAATCGCTCCTAGGACTGAAGATAAAATTCAAGATCTTTATTATGATTAACAGTACAACACATTTTGTTTTTTTTTCTTCCTCTGGTCCAAAATATAACAAATTTAATACATATATAATAATAGACCTCTTGGATTTCATCCTATGGTGTCTTTTCTGGCATCTATTACATAAAACAAGGATAGGTCATCAATATAAGATCATTCAACCTCAACTCTTGGAACACCCAGTAATCAGCTGAATAAAGGAACTGTGGTATAATGGAAGTGGCACACATGCATACAATGTGATTCATTTGTGAATGGTAGCTCTTTCCTGTACTTTTATGAATATCAGATTGGTGGGGATCCAACTCCCAGCCCCTAAATCAATCTGCTCCTTGAAGGTACGGAGGCTCACCAGAAGTGACAAAGCTCCATACATTGTGTAGTGGCCATAATTGGTACTGGATGCTCTCTCACTCTATCTTCATTTTGACAAGCCTACATTATATTTCCATGCTGTTTCAAGCATAATGGATCCTGGGATTTGTTGACTTTAGCCCTTTCTATTGGTTCTTTAGTCTTATAACATTAGCATAAACACAGCTATATTAAAGATCAAATGATAGTCAGATCAGTGGGATTATCATTATGACTAAAACTATTTTGATAAGAATTACAAGGTATTTAAGGAGGGTTTAAAGTTGGGTTTTATCAAGATTAGTGTTGAGCGATACCGTCCGATACTTGAAAGTATCGGTATCGGAAAGTATCGGCCGATACCGGCAAAGTATCGGATCTAATCCGATACCGATACCCGATACCAATACAAGTCAATGGGACTCAAGTATCTGACGGTATCCCTGATGGTTCCCAGGGTCTGAAGGAGAGGAAACTCTCCTTTAGGCCCTGGGAACCATATTAATGTGTAAAATAAAGAGTTAAAATAAAAAATATTGCTATACTCACCTCTCCGACGCAGCCTGGACCTCACCGAGGGAACCGGCAGCGTTCTTTGTTTAAAATGCGCGCTTTTCCTTCCTTCCGTGACGTCACAGCTTCTGATTGGTCGCGTGCCGCCCATGTGGCCGCGACACGACCAATCACAGCAAGCCGTGACGTAATTTTCAGGTCCTTCTAGGCATTCAGTATTTTAAAATTACGTTCCGGCTTTGTGATTGGTCGCGTCGCGGTCACATGGGCGATGCGACCAATCACAAGCCGTGACGTCACGGGAGGCAGGAAACGCGCGCATTTTTAAAATTACGTCACGGCTTCTGATTGGTTGCGTGCCGCCCATGTGACCGCGACGCGACCAATCACAGCAAGCCGTGATGTAATTTTAGGTCCTGAATGCCTATTTCTGCATTCAGGACCTGAAATTACGTCACGGCTTGCTGTGATTGGTCGCGTCGCGGTCACATGGGCGGCACGCAACCAATCACAAGCCGTGACGTAATTTTAAAAATGCGCGAGTTTCCTGCCTCCCGTGACGTCACGGCTTGTGATTGGTCGTGTCGCCCATATGACCGCGATGCGACCAATCACAAAGCCGGAACGTAATTTTAAAATACTGAATGCCTAGAAGGACCTGAAAATTACGTCACGGCTTGCTGTGATTGGTCGCGTCGCGGCCACATGGGCGGCACGCGACCAATCAGAAGCCGTGACGTCATGGAAGGAAGGAAAAGCGCGCATTTTAAGCAAAGAACGCTGCCGGTTCCCTCTGTGAGGTCCAGGCTGCGTCGGAGAGGTGAGTATAGCAATATTTTTTATTTTAATTCTTTATTTTACACATTAATGTTGTTTCGATACCGATACCCGATACCACAAAAGTATCGGATCTCGGTATCGGAATTCCGATACTCGCAAGTATCGGCCGATACCCGATACTTGCGGTATCGGAATGCTCAACACTAATCAAGATCAATAAAAGCTGACATTACTTTGAAATTGCCACTCTGAGATTCTGATGGCTGTAAAAAGACCATGACGAATGTAAGAGCTTGTTCGGGTCCCAATGGATAAACATTCACCAAGCCACTACTGTAGTTTATGGCTGAGAAGAAACTGGAAGTATTAATATACCGGTTGAGTGTGTCTTGTACATTGCATTCAGCATTCCCTTATCTCTGCTGTGACAACTAGTTGGTTGCTTGTGTTTGTAAAAGTAATATTCACCTGTGAATATAACTGTGTCATAAATCCTGATTGTCTCATCAAACATATTCTCAGACAGTTGCCCATGCATTGTCACATGCTAGTGAAGACATCTAGGTCTGACATAGAGACGTACATTGCTCTTGACAGGTTGACGTTTTCCCAAATGAACTACTGAAAAGTGTAAGATACTGCAAAGTGGTGAACATCCCATCCAGGCTTCTTGTGATTTATCCTAAATATAACCCAGCTGAAAGCTTTTCTTGAGTAGCATTTTTCCAAGGATTCCTCTGCAAAAAGCATTTTTTTTTTAATCAAGAATCAATCAATGGCAATACAGCTAAAAAATTGTTCCTTCAAGAGCTTGGAATATTTATGGAATGTATAAAACCAGCAGAAAAAAAATCCTTAATTTGTGATAGAGAGGTGGTATATGATCCCAAAGACTTGTACAAATCTACTAAGGGTTATCTTGAGTTTGGTTATCTTGACTTCGGATATCATGACACAAAAAAAAGACATTGGTCAATAGCCCATGTAACGTTAACCTTTCTCCTCTTTAAGAATAACTAAACAGTTGGCTATATTATTATTTTTGTCCACTGATGTACAAAAAGAGAAGAGTGCAGCCTTGAAGGGAGGAGCACCCACTCCACAGAGGAGTATGAATTCAATAGAATATGACTCTTTGTTGAATCCAGACACTGCACTGTGTATTCACTCATGCAGTTGTGCGGAACTTATCATCCGATTTGTGGTGGTCTCAGGACCTATTCTCCCATTGATATGCAAGCAATTCAATTAAAGCCTATGGTCTGATTCATGAAAGTTTTTACGAAAGAAAACATGGCATCAAAAGCTTAAAAAAGTCTCATAATTTTGCACAACATGAGGCTGCGTGCGCCATTTTTGATTTTTGTCCAGCTCAGACAAAGGGCATAGAGCTGGGGCAAAATGGGACAGACAGAATGTGGTTACCCTAGCTCGTCAAATTCATGATGAGTGGTGTCATTCTATATACAGCAAATCTTACTCCAGACCCTGACTGAAAAATGCTGATTTTGATGAATCAGTGCTTAAGGGGTATTGCCATCTCCAAGATCTTCTCCCAATATTAAGTAGGTGTAGTAATAACAATAATAATAATAATGATAATAATAGCAAATTAGAAATGTAGTATAGTTTTTCTGATTTGCTATGTCTCTTTCCTCATTGGCAGGGCATTGCAGGACTTTAGGTATCCATGGTTATGCCTACTGATATAGTAACAGTTAGTTAGTTAGTTGCTAGTGGTCATAACTATGGATAACTAAGGTCCTGCAATTCTTGCACTTGAGGAAAGAGATAGTGAATCTTAAAAACTATATTACATTTCTAATTGGATGTATTTCCTAATATTATTATTATTACACTAGATGGTGGCCCGATTCTAACACATCGGGTATTCTAGAATATGTATGTATGTACAGTATGTATATAGCAGCCACATAGTATATAGCACAAGCCACGTAGTATATATGAGCCATGTAGTACATAGCAGACAAATACTACGTGGCCTGTGCTATATACTATATGGCTGCTATATACATACATACATATTGTAGAATACCCAATGCGTTAACACAGGCCACGCAGTATATAACACAGCCCAAACAGTATATAACACAGCCCACGTACTATATAACACAGCCCACACAGTATATAGCAGCCACACAGTATCTAACACAGGCGACATAGTATATAACACAGGCCATGCAGTATATATAACACAGGGCACGTAGTATATAACACTGCCCATGTAGTATATAGCAGCCACGCAGTATATAACACAGCCCACGTAGTATTTGGCAGTGTGGGCACCATATCCCTGTTAAAAAAAATAATTAAAATAAAAAATAGTTATATACTCACCTGCCGGGATCCAGCAAAGCTCTGGCGATGCGCACGCGGCTGCCGCCATCTTCTGTTCCCAGGATGCATTGCGACATTACCCAGATGACTTAACGGTCTCATGACGGAAGGTGAGAATAGCAAGATTTTTGTTTTTTCATTATTTTTAACATTACATCTTTTTACTGTTGATGCTGCATAGGCAGCATCAATAATAAAAAGTTGGGGACACACAGGGTTAATTGCAGCAGTAACGGAGTGCGTTACCCGCGGCATAACGCAGTCCGTTACCGCTGGCATTAACCCTGTGTGAGCGGTGACTGGACGGGAGTATGGAGCGGGCACCGGGCACTGTCTGCAGGGGAGTACGGAGGGACTAATCGGACTGTGCCCATCGCTGATTGGTCACGGCAGCCATGACAGGCAGCTGGTGAGACCAATCAGCGATGCCGGATTTCCATTACAGACAGACAGACAGACAGACGGAAGTACCCCTTAGACAATTATATATATAGATTTACTACACATTGTTTTAGGATCTTGGAAATGTCAAATCCATACAGATCACTTCTCAGACATTTTTGATGAGATCTGTGGGAGTCAAAAGAACAACAGTATACAAGGAATTAATATGCTTTAAAATATAAAAATATTGTTAAATGTTTAATTACTCTTTCTCTGACAAGGTGTGAAATTGGTCTTTTCAGCACATCATGTACCTCCAGGCAGACATATCTACTCATATGCTGCTAGATACTTGTTTTACAGATAGGTTTCTACCCTGTGTTGTGGTACAACATCTCACTTGCAATTTTATGGTCAAATTAGTATGAAGCTTCAAGTTCAGTCCCTAATGAGTGACAGCCACCCCTCCTGGAGTTAACATTCAGGAAACCCTATTTCTGAAATCAACCAATGACTATGACAAGGTATGAAGGTGGTCTACCTGCAAAAAAAAAAAAAATAGTTACATACATTTTGTCAAATAGATAATTACACAATAAATATAATATAATATTAAATATAATATTAAATAAAATATAAATAAATATTTTCTAAATACACCCATCCAGTATTGTGCCAAGGGAGCACATATGGAATACTTCTGGTCCAACCCACTTGGAAGCAGAGATTTAAATAATTAAAATAATCCAAATTCTCTTCAGGATTTTTGTACAAATATATTTTTCAAAATTGAGATTGTAGCACCCCAAAAAAGTCATGGAATTATGCTATTCACGGGATTGTCAAAATATCTCGAATTATTAATTTATTAGTTATCGAGTATGAGCACCACATGAAGAAAGACACGTACCATTCCATTCTAGTCTCCATTGCCTTCTTGCCCTGCATCATGATTACTTATTAAATCAATGACATTAAGTCAAAGGAGCACCTAAAGCTGGACTTCTGGCTTGTAGCCCATTGTCGAGCAAATGCCTTCCAATGATTTGATGCTTTGGCTTGGTATCTAACATCCAATTTCACTTGCAGTACATAATGGATCAATCATGGAACCAGCAGAATGAGCATTTCTCCAAAGTGTCCCAGGAACCATTTTTCAACACAAAAATGTAAGGCTACTGTGAGCAGCCTGTGTAGCCTTAACGTGCTGCCATGCCCTGCAAAGTCTCCTTTCAACCAAATTTGGGATGTCATTGGGCGGCAATTACAAATGAAGCTTTAAGCGATGGATTTTAATGATTTACCAGCTTAAGTGCATTCAGACTGGCAGAACACTCCTTAAACAACCATAAATAGCCTCACTGATACCATGCCAAGGCTATAAGTGCAGGGATTTTTGTGTGTGGCTCTCATACTCTGTATAGAATTAATTAAGATATTTTGAAAATGTTGTTTCCATTCTTCATTATTTACATATCATTAACACATCTCTCCATCCCCTGATATACCACATTTCCAGGACTATTCCTTCTTGGTTTTGCAATTTCACTGTTAAAGAGTGTTTATACAGTACATAAAGGGATAGCAATTTGCTTAGCTCCACCTGTTCTATGTGATAGTGTCTACAGGTAGGGCCACATGTTCAGTTTGATAGGCACATTTCCAGTGTATGCAAATTCACTCTAATGCATAATAAAATAAACTATTTCACTAGTCTGATTTTGGTTTTAGCTATTCTATGAGGCAGGGTCCGACCCTTCAACGAGCCTTGAACTATGACCACGGTAAATGCCAAGCTTAAAAGTTATCTTCAGAGAGCTGTTTAAGGGGGTTAAACCACATCAATATAGATCAGAGTCTGGTTGACTGAATGAGATGTCCTTGATGGATGTACTTGGTCTTACTCTTAAGAGACCAGCTGAGTACAGTCTTGACACTGCTCTAAATGAAAAAAACATGACAATTATCTTTTTTGCAACAAAACAAAACTGTTGCTAGTGCCACTTATGAAAAGTAGCTATTCTACCATCAAGTCAATGTCTTCCAATATGACTTGTATACCTAGAACTTCTAGAGATAAGCAAATCTTATTCAAATTTGCCAGCTTTGCAGAAAATTAAATTGTTGGCAAATTAAAAGTATTTTAACGCTTCCTATAACCCTAAAAAACCCTCTGAGGTCTCCTAGAATATAATGCAAACTCTTTTAAGTTCTTTAAAGAATACGTTAAAATACATTATGTTAAAACACATTCTTAGCAATGTTTGAGTGACATCAACATACAGATACAGCTATTATCAAATGGATTGTAAATTGTCAAAAGCAACAGCCTATACCTCCCACACTAATCTTATTCATTGCTGTACTGTTGAACACACTATCTATACAGTTTCTTCAGTTTTTCATGGTTTTATTTCCCTATCTATGTGGCTAAACTGCAACCTGTGATGTCCTGTCACTATCGAGATTCACGATAAATAGCTTCTGCATTTCCTCTCTGGTAGCTTTCTCTCCTTTCTGTCACATGCAACATAGAATATTCAATTATGTTAGAGAGCTAATGTATATATTTTCTAATATAAAGCATTGTCAATAAGATGTCATACTCATTTGAGCTCTAGAAGAACCAATATTTCCCCCATTGAGGATTTCTCCAAAGCACGGTTCCCCCTTTAAGTATACAACATTTGTTGCATAATTTTTCAGTCAATTTAATAAAAGTAATTTCTAAACTTTCCCCGAAGATGGTTGTAGATTAGGGGACAGTGACTGAGCTTCCAGAAACTTTTCCAGTGTTTGCACAAAGTAACATATTTGGCAGAATAAAATAATTAATTATCAGCAAAATGATAACATAGTTGGAAGAAATTGCAAATTTTCTGCGTTTCCGAAACAACAGGTTTTGGAAGACCATCACTCTTATATATCAAAAAGTCTTGAGAAAAGGTTTAATTGCCCTGAAAGAAGAAAGTTAATTTTGTAATTTAAAAGAATGTTCCCTGTTATAAATTTGAAAGGAAGTGAAAATTTGATGTATTGGCAGTTCTGCTCACATGGACATCAAAGAAAGGCGAATGTATTTGTATTCTACGGCCCTACTCATTTGAATGATATTATAATGTGGCAGCATTAAACCAAATCTTGTCACATTTAGTAAAGTTTCATGGCCAAAACTAAAGTGTAGTGTAATAAAAGCTTTTCCAAAATTATACCTTTACCTAAAATGTTTCAAAAGAATATAGTTGTGGGCTCAGTCAGAGGTATAGGGCATGAGGATAACAATGTAATGAGAATAGCAGGAAAACCAAGATGTTTGACATACAGCCTGACCAAACTCAAGACACTTTGCAAATAGCATATTCATCGCTTTAACATTTACGGTAACCTTTTAATTCATATCTGGCTGATATTTCAATTTCTACATCCTTCTGGGTGTCTTTTTGAATGTTCAACCGCAATGTTCTTTATTAGTTATTAATTCATTATTAGTGTTGAGCGATACCTTCCGATATTCAAAAGTATCGGTATCGGATTGGATCGGCCGATATCCAAAAAATATCGGATATCACCGATACCGATACCCGATACCAATACAAGTCAATGGGACACAAATATCGGAAGCTATCCTGGATGGTTCCCAGGGTGTGAAGGAGAGGAAACTCTTCTTCAGGCCCTGGGATCCATATTCATGTAAAAAATAAAAAATAAAAATAAAAAAATATGGATATACTCACCCCTTCAACGGACCCTGGCTCTCACCGGTGCAAGCGTCTGCCTCCGTTCCTAAGAATGCAGTGAGTGAGGGACCTTCGATGACGTCGCAGTCACATGAGAGGTCACGCGACTAGTGTTGAGCGATACCGTCCGATACTTGAAAGTATCGGTATCGGAAAGTATCGGCCGATACCGGCAAAGTATCGGATCCAATCCGATACCGATACCCGATACCAATACAAGTCAATGGGACTCAAGTATCGGACGGTATTCCTGATGGTTCTCAGGGTCTAAAGGAGAGGAAACTCTCCTTCAGGCCCTGGGATCCATATTAATGTGTAAAAGAAAGAATTAAAATAAAAAATATTGCTATACTCACCTCTCCGACGCAGCCTGCACCTTACCGAGGGAAGCGGCAGCGTTCTTTGTTTAAAATTTGCGCTTTTCTTTCCTTACGTGAAGTCCCGGCTTGTGATTGGTCGCATGCCGCCCATGTGGCGGCGACGCAACCAATCACAGCAAGCCGTGACGTAATTTCAGGTCATTCAGTATTTTAAAATTACGCTCCGGCTTTGTGATTGGTTGCGTCGCAGTCACATGGGCGACGCAACCAATCATAGCAAGCCGTGACGTAATTTCAGGTCCTTAAGGATTTTAAAATTACGTCCCGGCTTTGTGATTGGTTGCGTCGCAGTCACATGGGCGACGCAACCAATCACAAGCCATGACGTCACGGGAGGCTGGACACGCGCGCATTTTAAAATGGGCGCGTGTCCAGCCTCCCGTGACGTCCCGGCTTGTGATTGGTTGCGGCGCGGTCAACCAATCACAAGCCGGGAGGCTGGACACGCGCGCATTTTAAAATGGGCGCGTGTCCAGCCTCCTGTGACATCCCGGCTTGTGATTGGTTGCGGCGCGGTCAACCAATCACAAGCCGGGAGGCTGGACACGCGCGCATTTTAAAATGGCTTCCCGGCTTGTGATTGGTTGACCGCGCCGCAACCAATCACAAGCCGGGACGTCACGGGAGGCTGGACACGCGCGCATTTTAAAATGGGCGCGTGTCCAGCCTCCCTCGGTAAGGTGCAGGCTGCGTCGGAGAGGTGAGTATAGCAATATTTTTTATTTTAATTCTCTCTTTTACACATTTTTACATTAATGTTGTTTCGATACCGATACCCGATACCACAAAAGTATCGGATCTCGGTATCGGAATTCCGATACCCGCAAGTATCGGCCGATACCCGATACTTGCGGTATCGGAATGCTCAACACTACACGCGACCAATCACAAGACCGCGACGTCATCGCAGGTCCTACACTCACTGCATTCTTAGGAACGGAGGCTGCCGGTTGCACCGCTGAGGTCCAGGGTCCGTCAGAGGGGTGAGTATATCCATATTTTTTATTTTTATTCTTTATTTTTTACATGAATATGGATCCCAGGGCCTGAAGGAGAGTCTCCTCTCCTCCAGACCCTGGGAACCATACGCACCGCACACGCCTGGGAACTTATAGGAACTTCTAATTCCGATTTCCGATATCACAAAATTATCGGAACTCGGTATCGGAATTCCGATACAGCGAATATCGGCCGATACCCGATATTTGCAGTATCGGAATGCTCAACACTATTCATTATATATTCCCAGAATTAATGACCTAACCCCTGATCATTTGTAGTACAGTTATTAAAAAAGAACATATGCATTAGCTGATACTTAATAGTTTGGTTGCTTTTGAAGGTTTTCTGCTATTCTGACACCTCAGTGGCTCTGCAAATGAAGCCCATAATATATTACAAGCAAATTTGCACTCTAAAACTCAATTATTCCTCTCTTCCTTTTGAGTGATGGATGTGGACCAAAACAGAAGTTTCTCACCTCATGTTGGGTACTGCCGCAGTTAAGAAAAATTGCATAAAAACTTGTGGGTTGCATTTTCTCCTCTTCCACCTTGGGAAAGTGCAAATGTGGGGCTATATCAACATTTTGGTGAAAATAAAATGTTATTTTATTTTTATTTAAACATTCAAAATAAAATAACAAAAAAAAGAATCGATACTCATCTCCACTGATCCCCTACCTTAATCATGTTGATCCTCCTCTGGACTTCCACTGGTCTCTGCTTCCTGGTCCCGCCCAACAAACAGGAAATGCTAGTGATATAGAGGGTCAAAATGATAGTGGAAGAGGATCACTTGAGGTTAACGCTAATTTTTAATTATTATTTATTGCAACTGTAGTTTTTTTTTTTTTAAATGTCAACTTAACAGAAAGGACAACCCATTCATTGGTAGAATTAGATTTCCTGCCTGGTTATTTACACTGTGCATATTTCATGATTCCACCTTTCTGTGTGTCTGTATGAAGTTATTGATGGGCGAAAATGCTTGGATAAAGTCTTATCTGAGTGTGCTCGTGTGTTATCGTGTGTTATTATGTTCACAAACACCTGTGAGGTCTTCCTAAAATACTGGCAATCCATGCAAGTGTTCATCTGTCTAACAACCACAAAATATGCAGCCACGGGGACACAAACAAAATATACGAGCACGCCCAAGATGCTCGGATAACACCTGAGCATGCTCGGATAAGATGTTATCTGAGCACATTCACCCATCACTAGATGCAGTGGCTAACCATCTGCCTTCCAATCTGGAGCAGGGGCATGCTGAGCTGTCAGTATTTGATGGACAGCTCAGGTGACCAATCGGATGCTGAAGCGTGCTTGTCTGTCAGTGTCTTGAATGACAGTTTAGCGATCCAATCAGAGTTAGGGTTTTGCCTGAGCTTCACCAATATGTCTCCTGTTCAGGTAATTTCCAGGATATTTAGCTAGCCTTCTGCCTCAGACTAGTGACAATTGTCGCTTCTTGCTCACTGGTGTATGTCTGCCTTGTTTCTCTGTGCTCTGATCATCCATTTGCTTTTACCCTTCTCTTGGTCAACTATTTTACTGGCTTTTGACCCCTGGACTGTGACCTGACTATTATTTGTATCACCCCTTGGTCTATGACAAAGCCAGACTTGTGGCTTCTTTGTGTGTAGTGACCAACGTCACAGCAAGTTTGTTCATCATTCTGGCAGATAATATCCTATTCTAGTGTTTCAGTCAAATATAATGGAATTTACAGTTGAGGATTTTCTGAGACAGATTTGAACAAAGCCAAATAAATACCAATGTGATCAGAATGTTCGTGTGAGAAATGCCAGATGCCATACAGCCACTCGGCCTTTCCATACAAGTCAAAGAAAACTAAAAATATTTTTGCCCCAGATGAAGTAAGGCTCAATAGAGGAGTTGATTACCAATCTGTTCCTTAAAACGTCCATTACAAATCAATGACAATTATAAATAATGTAAACTAGGATGAATACAAGTAGACATAACTTCAGGGTGGTGGCAATGGGTAGGGAACTTTATTTTGAACAACTTTCTGCATCTTTAGCTTAAAAAAGTTTCTTAATTATTTTGCAGCATTATACAGAACTGAGAGATAATGTTTTAACTTATTAATATGCAAATTTTGCCTTTAGTAAAAAACATTTCTGATTTTCAAGCTGTGAAATTTTATGCAAATATCTAGAAGTCATGGTGTGCTCCAGCTGAGCTATTTTGGGTATTAACACTTTATGTCGGTAGATACAAGTATATATGAAGTCATTCGAAAAAGTACAAATCTATAAACTATTGTTAGATTTCTCTTCTTTGGCAGAATGTAGTCTGGTAAATGTTTCGCTTACGAGCCTTGTTACTTTAGTCTAGTGTGTGTATTATATTTAAAGGTTCTCTTCTATGGGAATCTCTTTTTTGTCAAAACGATCAGAGTATGTCAACCAAAAGAGACTACTTCCCATTCTCTGTAATTTTTGGGGGGTGCAATATGGTCAACGTTGGGGTTGTAGGCAAGGGGTGACCATCAAGCAGAGGCATGTTGCAAGGAAAAAATAGAGGAGACAGACTGTATAACTTTATCTCAGATATACAAATTTTGATGGTTACTCAGTACAGATCATTCTCCTGATGGTTGCAGTAGTACAGTTTACAGACTTATTAGTTACACTAAAATATATAGCAGCTTTAGTAATACCAAACCTTTTTTACAGTCTGGGTAAGTTTAGTATACCACGGTAGTTTTAACATAGTCCTAGTCTGTGTTTCAAAAATTCTGTGATTGGATAATAATTAGTGATGAGCAAGTGTACTCGTTGCTCGTGTTTTCCCGAGCATGCTCGGATGATCTCCGAGTATTTGTAAGTGTTCGGAGATTTAGTTTTTTGTCACCTCAGCTGAATGATTTACGGCTACTAGCCAGGTTGAGCCGTAAATCTTTCAGCTGAGGTGACGAAAACAAAATCTCCCAACACTTACAAATACTCGGAGATCACCCGAGCGTGCTCAGGAAAACCCGAGCAACGAGTATACTCACTCATCACTAGTAATAATTCCTGGCTGTAACCATGATTTGCAGCTCAAAAATACATAATTATTTATTTATTTACCATCTTTCATCTTGATCTTGAGACATGGCGATTTGATGGATAAACGCTCTGTAAGAAGATTTATCTTGTCCAAGCCTAGATAGGTCCACCAGGGACCTATTATCTTGCCATTATCTTGATAGTATCAAGACATTGGGGTTGCTGGTCTTCCTCTTTGCTTTGTTCTTTCTATTCTTCCGACCATGATATCCTTCCCCATTGATTACTGTCTTCATATGATGTGTCCAAAGTAGGCAAGTTGTAGCCTCATATTCCTTGCTTAGAGTGACGTTTTTGGCTTGATTTGTTCGAAAATTTATTTGTGTGTTTTTCTTGCCATCCATGGTACTGATATAAAATAGCAATATAGGGCTTAAGTCTCAAATATGGCTTACTCCTTACACTCCAGACTCTCTTCGCCCTAGTGGGCACTACTTTGCTTTACAGGAACAGAAACTTCCTTCCTTCTCTTTCTCTGTACCAAACACCTAAAACAATCTTTTTGACACTTTATTGTTCTTACAGGTACAATAGCTCACTTACTTAAGTGAACATCATTGGAACTGAAATTCCTGCTGGGGTTTAGAAAGTTATACCCAACTAGTCAAAAATTGATGACTTACAAACATCCAGAGATATGTATTATGTTATCTAGGCATCGTATTACAAAGTTAGAAAGAAGTAACATTTTGCCATACTCTGTCGGGAGATGTTTATGTTATATGTATTTTTGTGTGGCTATAGAGTGATTATGATTTGGCTTGCAGACGGTGAAGGGTTTTGGTAGCACGTCTTTAGCAAATTAGAGCACAGGTAAAAGTGCCATAAAGCATAGCAAAGCTTTGTGTTGATTTTTTTTTAGAAAACAAGGAGTTGGAACTCCAAAGTGATTCTAAATGTATTTATAATTTGCATTAAAGGCTCAATTTCAACTTTTATTTTGCTTATAAAGTAATAACAATGCTACTAATAGGTTTTCTTAATATCATATAACAATACTGATGCTTGAAGTCCATGAAAAGTCATGCTTTGGAATTAAAAATGTCTACATAGAACATTCTAGAATTGTTTCTTGTTCTAATGTATTGCTCATACAATTTCCTAAGTATTTTTTCTTGTTTCTATTCCTAGCCTATCAGCTGCAGAGCTGTCCTGATCCTCGGCCATTTCGCAATGGATTTGTAATTGGGAATGATTTCACTGTGGGACACACTGTATCGTTTGAGTGTTATGCTGGATATTCACTGATTGGAGAATCTGCCCTCACATGTCTGCATGGCGTGAGCCGTAACTGGAATCATCCAATACCTCGCTGTGATGGTATGGTATCCATGCCTAGTTCACTATTTTGCATGATGACAAAAAAGAGAAATGATGTACAAACCCCCTTTTTTTCCAGCCCTAGCATTAATTGCAACAGGAGCCAACCCTTATTGCCCTATCTTTAATATTATACCAGAAAAATAAATCCCCCAATTCCAGCCAGTCTCCAGCCCACCCAAAAATATAACCTGTGTTTTCTAAAAGATGTCCCCAAGACTGGCAGTGTATTAAGTTAAGAAGACAATCAAACATTGTAGAGGTTTAATTTTCTGTCCACTTTTAAGAGTTCTTTCTAGGTTTATTGTTTTGCTATAGGACATCATTAAAGGAACATATCCAAGTATTGTGTATAGAAATAAATGTTGAGTTATAGGCTTTTGCATTTAAGTTTTCCTCCAAAAATGCTCTGCTTGTGAAATTGCTAAATTTTGTGTCATGTATTAATAATCTGAAAATCCACATTAAAATCTGATGGAATATATACTCCAATGAGAAAAGACAAGATTCCTCATTTGAAACAATGAGTTCCTAAATTCAACCTACCACCCATGACAGCTCTCTCGAAATAACTGTACATGGAAAGAATACGTGAGCCACCAGCAGCGTCAGGGTTACACCTTGTGAATACGAAGGACTCCTGAGCTCATGTCAATCGCTGAGAGGACTCCACATTTGGATTTTGCTGACCATGATAAACTGTAATTTCAGGAAGACTAGATCATATTGATTATTTAGTAACAGTGTCTGGACGGTCACTACTTTATACCATTGTCAGACAGGGCATGTGGTGAGAATTTCCATTTATTTTCAATAGTAGACAAAGTAGAAGGTAATTTAAAGTTCTGCAGCCCTTTTCTTCATCCCTGCTGACACAGTATCAGATAGAAAACGATACCTAAAGTAATTAGAACATCTCATCCAAAGAGGGAAATGCAAACTATAGAAGGAATTCATCTCAGGGAAGAATTTTTGAAGCTGCGTGGTCTTGATTTGCACCAAATTTATTGTCATGCCATGATTGATAAATTTGGCACATTTTTATAAGATCTACTTAAAATTGCAAAAAGTGGCAGTAGTTGCACAAAAATTTAGGCAAAACAATTTTAAAGCTTTGATAAATTCCCCTTTATGTGTCTGAATGATTGAATGAATGAATGAATGAATGAATGAATGAATGAAGTCTGGTGAATCCAGCAGCCTCTGCACTGGTATAAGCAATATGTAGATGCATACCAACAGGAAAAATGAAATTTCAGTATGCAGGCCAATGCAAACTGTGACCAGTGACGGGCTGAAGGTCTACTGTAATATTATGAGCAATGAATACTAAATTAAGGAGAGTTCAGCAGCACAAATGACAGAGACAGACTTCATAAACACTCAGTACATCAATTTAACTAGTTTTATTTCAAACTTTTATAAAATAGAAGGTTAGACTTCAAAAATCTCTGATCCTTTAAGGTTTACTTTCAATTTTTACAAATGCCTCATTTTTCTTAGTTGGGTTTCTCATAACATGTTGTTTAATTTTCTCGGAATAAAAGAAAAACTCTATTTCCATAGCTGTAGTACTTCTTGTTTTGCCTGCAGCTTAGCAACTTGGATGGCTCAAGTGCATGTGCTTGAAAAGCTCTTCTGTATGTCTCTCATGAAGTCCCACAGACTTAAGCATTTACAGCAGGTCCTTACCATTCTTGTTTGTTGAACTCTTTTGCAGCTCTCTGTGGAGGGAATATAACAGCAATGAATGGTACTATTTACTCCCCTGGATATCCAGATGAGTACCCAAACTTCCAAGACTGCCTGTGGCTGGTGAAGGTTTCTCCAGGAAATGGGATATACATCAATTTCACAGTCCTCCAGACAGAACCGATTTATGACTTCATCACTGTATGGTAAGAAGTCTTTTTATTTCTTACTTTTGGGATTAATTAAAATGATTCTCTTAGTTTTGTGTTTTTTCTTAATATTCTGCATTTAGCAGAGTGCACAAAATGATGGAAAATGGTAGCAGGCTTTTTAGAAATATACAGATATAGCATTGGTTACCTTTACAAGCACACCACATATTTGGATTTTTTTATTGTTGTTTCAAATGACTTAGAAAAGTTTAAGTTCCTCAAAAAATATTTTTCTTTAAAATTTATATTTTGAACAATGGTGCGCACTGATAATTAAGAGGGTCAGTGCTCACTTTCTGTTTTCATTGTACATTGATGGCTAGTTGTCCACAGCCACAAAATTGCTCTGGCATCCATGTAGGTGCCTACATGCCCTGCTTCTACTTATGATGCTCTAAAGCTCTGCATCGTGGGACAACAAAGAGATAGTCCTGTGAATGTCTATGAGACGTCTGTTCAATTCAGTCTGGTAACCTGGAGGTTAACTTCTGGTTTGTGTTTGTTACCTGTATGGGGCTGCTAGCTATTTAAGCTCCTGAATGCCTGTTCCTTATTTCCAGGTACAAGCTAAGCTTTTTCCTTTTCACAAATGTGTCACTTTCTGCCCTGATAATTTGATTTCTGTTGATTGAGCTCATATTTTGACAATTCTTCTGCCTGACATTTTAGTAACTAGTTTAGATTTTTTATTGATGTGCATTCTGACCATTTTCTGCCAGCTAGCTTAATCAGCCAGCAACCTATTTGTTGGACCCAAACCAGAGGACCTTGCATAAGTCCATATCTTTGTACAGGGATTAAAGGGTGAAAACCAGAACAATACCTGGGATCTGGTATATTGGGGTGCCTAGAGTAAAGGCTGTCCATAAAGTCCTCGTAAGAACTGCATAGCACAGAGCTACCATTATAATTACCCCTAGCAAACACTATTATTATTATTTATTATTATTATAGCGCCATTTATTCCATGGCGCTTTACATGTGAGGAGGCGTATACATAATAAAAACAGGTACAATAATCTTGAACAATACAAGTCACAACTGGTACAGGAGGAGAGAGGACCCTGCCCGCGAGGGCTCACAATCTACATGCAACAATAATGTGACCATAGGGATAATAACTATTTTTGGTTGTAAATCAGGCAATTATTGGATGTTACTTGGCAACAGATGCAACTTAATTAATTTGTCAAAATTATGTTATAATATTAAGAAAATAACATCTGGGATGACTTTTTTACCTTTGCGTTTTGCAGTACTATGATGTTCCTCAAAGCCTCAGAAACATTCTTATGAGCCTCAGTTTACTTTCCTATCTCTGATACACACTAAATGGCCGATTTAATCAGATGACTACTAACCTATAAGTAGAATTTTAGAGTGTTAAAGTAACCCATTGACCTCCGACTAATGAATTCCATACACATTAGATGAAAGTCTGGATAGCCCCTTCATTACTACTGATAATGTCATCCCCAACAGATGACATTGAGAGAAGAATCAGCCAACTGGAATTTTGACGCCTGACTCTTTAGCTCTTCAGGGGAGATTAGTGATTCAACACAACATCCAAACCAAGGAGACTCTGCAAAAAAAGTGTCATTGATATGTAAAGATTTGTAGACTCCCTTTAAATATACAGTAGGTGTAAATTATGTTGTACAACCTTGCAAATCAGCATAAAATCTTATTAACACAAAAAGAAAAAAATTTAACCCGCTCTTATTGCTGACTCCTAGGATGCCTGTGCCTCATGTCAGAGCATGTCTCATATGTATTGCAGATTTCCATCTATTTCAGATGTTATTTATCTCCAAATAAATGTTTTTGTCAGAGCTTAGCTGTCTGATCTAAGATCTCACACTCCCCAGACAGTAGAGAAACTACAGATACAGGCAGCGTGTAGCAGGTTTATCTCTCCATACAGCTAACAGATATTCTGCAAGATGTTAGTCATTTCTTCTTTGAGAGTGATGCATGAGCTTTTTTTCTTTACTATCATTTCATCCAATGTTACATTATTTTCTAGACATAATGATAAATCAGGTGTTCTTATAAAACATATAAAGAATTAACACCTAGATGAAAAAATCTGCCTATCTTCTACCTACAGCTAAATCTCAGCACCTTTAGTGCTGGCATTAAATATACCTAATATATCCAATTACAGATGTAGAAGCTGCCAGCTTGTCTCCTTGTATACTAATTAAATAATATTTGTGTAATACCGCTAGTCTTATTCATGTTGAGTCAGTTTGGACAGATGCTACATTTGTATGCAACTTACATATATATTGTTCAATTATCAAAGGGGTCCTAAGCTGTAGGCTGTATCTCAATGGCAAGAGTTGAAAAGAAAGAGGGAGATATGGATCAGACAGTTCTTGCGGGGGAAAGTCGCTGCCAGAATTGCATGTGTATGTGCAGCTACGGAGAGATAGATGTCTGACAAAAGCAATTTTGGCCAACAGCCAGCCAATGTATATCTCCAGGTCAAAGAGGGGATGGATAAGGTTTGGGTCAATATTATCATAAAAGGAAGGATCTAGCATTTCCAATATACCACTTTCCTGGCTTCAGACACCTTGGGAGAGATTGGTTCCCATAAGGTTTGGGTCAATATTATTATGAAAGGAAGGATCTATCATTTCCAATATACCACTTTCTTGGCTTCAGACACCTTGGGAGAGATTGGTTCCCATCAAAAGCTAAAGACAATTTTTGACCCTAAGCTGTCTTAAAGTTTTCTATTACTTTTAGGAAAATTCCAAACACACTTTTCAAATGTCTTTGACATTTATTAAAGGCAGTCTCAGTTAAATATACATGGTCATTTGTGTATTAAATACAGTCACCGTCATTGAACTGTGTGACATTGTGATATTTTAGAAGTTTTGCAACTAAAATATAAAGTTTAAAAAGTGTAGCAAGGAAAATAAAATTCATAGACAATTTTACACTCTCTGCCATTTACAATATTCCAGACCCAAAAATGCAACAAGAAGCAACAAATATGACTCAGCATAGATATGTTTATTAGTAATTGTTCCCATTTTCAGGTTTACCTAATAATGTTTCATAGGTTGAAAAGTTCAACCTTCCTCCACCAATTGTACATTTTGCCACTAATTTAACTTTATCCCACAATGTTATGTGCATCAAGGAAATTATCCAGCCCTTTTTTTAAAAGCTGTTATAGTGTCTGCCATTACTTCCTCTTGTGCTTGGGAATTCCACAGTCTGACTGCCTTAACCCTTTCATATTTAGGTGCCGGAATTGCCTTTCTTCCACAAGTGCCCCCTGGTCCTTAGTATGGTCTTTGGAAATCATATACCAGTGTTTTGTACTGGCCACACATATATTTATACATGTAAATGAGATCTCCTCTGAGGCGTCTATGTGATAAGCTAAACAATCCCAACTTTTGCAATGTCTCATCATATGAGCGGCCTTCTATCCCATGTAATAATATAGTTGCCTGATTCTAACTTTCGACTATCCATTTTAAAATGTGGAGCTCAAAACTGGATCCTATATTCTAGATATGGCCTCACTAGTGATTTACAAAGAAGTAAAAAATATGTTGAGATCGCAGGATTTTATTTCTCCTTTTATACATCCTAAAGTCTTGTTTGCTTTTGGGCTCCTGCCTGACATTGAGTACTGCTGCTCCTCTTACTCATCACCAGAATCCCCCATCCTTCTCTTGTTCTATAGTCCCAAGTATACTCCCATTTAATGTGTATGCAGCAATAGGATTACTGCGTCCTAGGTGCATTACTGTACAATAAACCTCATTTGCCAAGTGCTTGCCCATCAGGCATCTTATTCAGATCGGTTTGCAATATTGTAATGTAAAGGTCAGATTTAAAAAATTCAACATAGTTTGGTGTCATTGTCACTCAACACTTAGGAAAGGCTTCCCACAAAAAAATACACCCTTTTTCTTGCAATTGTCGGGGGAAACATACAACGTGAACACACCCTCCAACTGCTTGGGTTCCTCTAACTTCGTAAGCATAGGTTCACCCCCGGCCTTCCTTCTAACACCGTGATCTTGTCCCGGAAAGCGGGCTCAGAAGCAGGTGGTCTTACCCGTCTGTCCCTCAGGCATATAGCCACCCTCCAAGGACATAGCAGCCTCCAATGACACAGCAGTTTCATACATTGCTAATGCATCCTTTAACCTTTCAGTGAGGCCCTGAAGGTATTTGCTTCTGAGAGCCTGGTCATTCCATTTGGTATCAGTTGACCACCTGCGGATTTCAGAGCTATAAGTCTTCACTGAACGATTCCCTTGCTGAATGTGACGCAGCTTGGATTCAACCAAGGAAATTTGCTAGGATCATCATAGATCAGGGCAAGAGCCCTTGAAAAACTCCTCCAGAGACTGAAGACACAAAATCCTGTGGCAGAGAAAGAGCCCAGGACTGAGGTTCCCACTGCAACAGTAAAATAACAATTCCTACTCATTGCTCTTCATCTCCAGAGGAGTAAGGACGAAGTTTAAAGTACAACTTGCATGCCTCTTGAAATAGAAAAAACTTGTCCCTATCCCCAGAAATCCTGTCCGGGAGGGCAATTTTGGGTTCAAGATGATCGGTCAAACCACAGGATCCCCCGCAATAGGATTCTGCAGCCGCTGCCAGTGCTGCTGGACCTCAGAACGAATGTCAATCACCTCCAGTGACAACCTCTGCAGCTGCTCTGCTAGCACAAAGCAATGGGGACCATGAACCCAGCAAAAGAAAAAAAAACCC
Organism: Ranitomeya variabilis; assembly: GCF_051348905.1. Lineage (NCBI taxonomy): Eukaryota > Metazoa > Chordata > Amphibia > Anura > Dendrobatidae > Ranitomeya > Ranitomeya variabilis. Next base: position 527,606,066 of record NC_135237.1, on the reverse strand, counting down.
ACACAGAAAAATCACACAAAAAAAACAAGTGTCAGTTTTATTTTTCTTTTGCAAAAGTGAAAGGTGGTTGATAATATGAAGCACAGTGTAGGAAAGGCTAAGTGCAACACGAATGGATAAGGGAAAGGGAACCAAACACTAGGGAAGGGGGGAGTGGAGACCCCTATACAGATATTATGTCACTCTGTCTGCCCTATCATCCCTTTATAGGATCCCCACGTATCGCAGAGCAGGTTACCTAATCTCTGCCTGACCCTGGCCTTAAGCCCTGCACTGGGAAGGGCAGGATAGGCGCTAGTCAATCCCCACTACCACTAAAGACAGATGGGATACAGAAACAAGAAGGAACACTTAGCTTAAGTAGTCTAGGAGAGAAACATGGATGTCCTCCAAACACCAGAGAGGAGGATAGCCGACTGCTATAACTCCAAGCCGCAATAGGGAAGTAGAAATAACAAATATTAACCATGCCTTCCAGTGGCAAGCTAGGAGTTATATACACCCCACTCCAGGTTTGTCAACCAGAGCTGGAGGAGGTTGCCACTGGGTCCTAAAGTCAGAAGGCTCAGAAAGAAGCCTGCAAAGCAAACTGCTGAGACCTTCTGCAGGTGGTTGCAGAGCGATGGTCTGCAGCCTCTGACACACCCATGACAGTTGTCAGCAAAGACTGACACTTTACTCTCAATCCATCCACAAGGTCATCAATAAACAGGTTAAAAATAATCAGTCCTAGCACAGATCCCAGCGGTACACCACTGCTGACTGCGTCCCATTAGGGGCTCGTACGGGATAATAGAAAAATTACTAATAAATATATCTATGCTGATTGTGCAATTTTTTTTATTTTTTTCCTTTTTAAACGTAGAAATTTTGAAATATTTTACATCTCAAATCTCTTTAGTAAACATATTTGGTGTATGTATTTCGGCAAATGTCAAAAATAGCCATAGACCCCATTGAATCAATGAAGGCCAAAACCTTTTGGTTTCCATGATGGTGTATAACTGTATCCAATGGTAAATATCTGCCACCCTGTGAGTAGACAGTGCCATATGGTGAAGGTACTGTATATGTTGGTTATATGTATATCTAATGTGTATTTTCATCAAGATGTGAACAGAAATTCTTGGAAAAGTTTATCAATATTAGAATGGTGGGGGTCCAAAAACCAACATTTCTGCCAATCTGCTGATTTGAATTACTCTTAGATGTAAACAGTTGAGGAGCAGAACAGCTCAGCTCCATTCAATGTGTAGCTGACGGTTACTGCAGATTAGCTACTATTCTTTTGAAGGAGCTGATCTGCAGAAAACACTATACAATTTGTCAGAGCTGTGCTTTTCAGCTCCTCATCTGTTAACAGAGCTGAGAACAACTGATCAGTTGGGTTCCCACCGTTCAGATGTTCAAGACCCATCCTCATAAACATCATAGTAGCTAAACCCCCATTTAGGACAAAAAGGTTAATCTGTGCTACTAATAGTTTCATGGAGAAAAATGATCAGCATAAGCCATCTCATGGATTTAGTAGACACATCAGTGCTTTAGTTTTGCTTCTTCCGACTGTTTTTGCCATGATTTTGTCAGAAATATGGCAGGTAATTCATATGTAGAATACAATAAAACCTTCTCATGTCTTCTAGGGATGGACCAGACCAGACGTCTCCACAAATAGGACAGTTCAGTGGTAATACCGCTCTAGAGTCTGTTTATAGCACTTCAAACCAAGTTCTGATAAAGTTCCATAGTGACTTCACAACCAGTGGCTTCTTTGTCCTTAGCTACCATGGTGAGTATGTGTTTTTTCTTAGACTAAGAAGCCAATTCATCAAAGTGTTTTTCCAAAAAGGATTTTGAAAAGTTGCACTTTTTTATGCAATGTGGAGATTTTATGACTTTTCAAGTTTTTACGCAAGTTTCACGTAACTCCGCCAAAATGGGCAGAGCTGTAGAGGAGCTGTAGGAAGACGGGGTGAGACTATGCTCACTCAAAATTTTAGAAATATGGCTTCAGCACTTAAATGGAGTACCACTTTGGGCGAGGTGCACGGAGGCTGTTAAAGGGAACCTGATAGTTAATACATCCTGCCCAATCCATGGGCTCCATGTATCCAACACTGGCTGTAAAATTCCATCCAGGTATGTTTGACTCTGAAACATTACTGCTTTTCAGAGATAAACATACTTTTAAAGCTCTCCTTGCATGCATGTATAAAGAGAGCCCTGTCACTCCAGAACAAAGGTCTGGGGAAAGTATGCAACTAGGTCCCCGATGATTTTTCTCAGCCAGTCAAACATACCTGGCTGAAATCATAAAGCCAGTACATGATAATCAGATGAGTATCAGTTGTCAGGTTCCTTTAATGAATTTGGTGCATCTTATTCTTGGATGTCCCACATTAGGACTGATGTACAAAACACTGTTCTTAATGAATCAGGACCTTTACAACCTCACTATTCATCATTACTTACATTATGTTATGTTATTCTTCATATAGCTAGATAATTGATTCTCTACTCAAAATTTGTAGACAATAAAGTTTAATCTTCTCTTGATGGCGTAATGTTTCAGCTAATTTCTGTATTTTTCAGACTATAGAACGCACTGGACCATAAGATGTCTTAGTGGAGGAAATTAGAAAAAAATTGAAGCCAAAAAGAGGGTCAATTCTATACTTAATATCCCCCATCCTGGTATGCATGGCCCCCTTATCTCTATCCTGGTATGCAGAGCCCCCATTTCTGTCCTGGTACGCATGGCCCCATCCTTATCCTAGTATGATTGGCTCCCCAACCCCATCCTAGTATGCAGGGACCTATCCTCATCCTGGTATGCAGGGACTCCATCTCCATCCTGGTTTGCATGGCCCCAATCCCTATCTTAGTGTGCTGGGACCCCATCTCAATCCTGGTATATATGGCCCCATTCTTATCCTGGTATGATTGGCCCCATCACCATCCTGGTATGCATGGCTCCATCCTTATCCTGGTATGATTGCCCTCAATCACTATCCCCCATATCCTGGTATGCAGGGATGACATCTCCATCCTAGTATGCCTGGCCCCATCCTTATCCTGGTATGCATGGTCCCATCTTTATCCTGGTATGATTGGCCTCAATCCCTATCCTGATATGCAGAAACCCAATCTCTGTCCTGGTATGCATGGCTCCATCCTTATCCTGGTATGATTGCCGTCAATCACTATCCCCCATAACCTGGTATGCAGAGATGACATCTCCATACTAGTATGCATAGCCCCATCCTTATCCTGGTATACATGACTCCATCCATATTCTGGTATGCATGGTCCCATCCTTATTCTGGTATGATTGGCCTCAATCCCTATCCTGATATGCAGAAACCCCATCTCTGTCCTGGTATGCATGGGCCCATCCTTATCCTGGTATGGTTGGCCACCTTACCTATCATAGTATGCATGGCCCCAGCAGAGAAAAAAACATTCTTACCTTCCCTGCGCTCCCTCGCAGTGTCCTGTTCCGGGGCCAGCAGCTGTTTTATGCTTGTAAGCAGCACATAGCAGTGAAGTCATGCGCTGCTTACAAGCTGCAGAGGACAGCTTCCAGAATACTCACTGTTCTCCATGCCGGGACTGTGTGTGTGGAACACAGTGAGTATTCATTGCTCTTTAGCGAGTACAGTGTCAGCCGGGTTCCTGCAGCTGCCGGGCTTTCACATATGCCACTACTAAAGGGAAGGAATATTCATTTCTCTTTAGCAGCATGCACAGTGATCATGTTCTCCGGTAGCCAAGACCCTCGAGATTTTCCTATGCTGGGGGTGCTATAACGTTATTTCTCAGCGCCACTAAAAAGCGGTTCTGAGGAATAAGTACCCTTAACTTCTGCCATTACAAGGCATATCGGCGGTCATTATGGGATTAAATAAAACCCATTAGAAAAAATATACATTAAGGCAAATAAAGATGCATTATAGTAAAATAAATCTTCCTGGATTGCACTCGAATGTTATCCAAGTGCTGTCCTATTTTTTTTCATGCACCCACAGACTCGCATTGCCGATTTTGATCTGACACCAAATTAAAAAATACATGTCTCCGATGTTTTCAGCTGACCATTTGGTCCAAGGAAAAAAATCGGACATGTACACAGCGTCTTAGAATATCATAGGTACGAGTGCTATCTGTGAAAACCATAGATGGCACTTGTTTGAGAAAATCGTTCTTGTGCACGGGTGTTTAGGGAATACAAGTTATAGTAGTGTATTCATTGTGATTTATACTTACATGTATAGATCTAATTAAATTAATACCTCCGCAATAAAATGGAAAGAAAACCATATATTTGTTTTACCCAAAATATTTACATAGCAAAAAACGAAGATGTCACCAGAATGTACGTATTTCATGTATACTTTGATCCTTCATATTTATTATATTTTTGCTGTTTGTGCTTCTCACAAAATTAGAATATCATCAAAAAGTAAATTTATTTAAGTTCTTCAATACAAAAAGTGAAACTCATGTATTATATAGAGTCATTAATCACAGAGTGATCTATTTCTAATGTTTATTTCTGTCAATGTTGATTATGGCTTACAGCCAATGAAAACCCAAAAGTCATTATCTCAGTAAATTAGAATACTTTATAATACTAGCTTGAAAAATGATTTTAAAATCCAAAATGTTGCCTACTGAAATGTATGTTTGTAATGACATTATATAATTTATGAGTTTCACTTTGAAGAACTGAAATAAATTACCGTAACTTTTTGATGATATTCTAATTTTGTGAGAAGCACCTGTATACAGCTCTGGCAAAAATTAAGAGACCACCACATCAAAACCCTGTCATGGGCAGCCCAATCTCCAGGCCTGAACACCACTGAAAACCTCTGGAATGTAATCAAGAGGATGATGGATAGTCACAAGCCATCAAACAAAGAAGAACTGCTCAAATTGTTGCGCCAGAAGCAGTGTGAAAGACTGGTGGAAAGCATGCCAAGAAGCATGAAAGCTGTGATTAAAAATCATGGTTATTCCACAAAATATTGATTTCTGAACTCGTCCTGAGTTAAAACATTAGTATTGTTGTTTGTAAATGATTATTAACTTATTTTCTTTGCATTATTTGAGGTCTGAAAGCACTGGTTTTTTTTTGTTTTTTTTTAATTTACCATTTTTCTTTGTCAGAAAAAAATACGAACTTTATTGCTTGGAAATTCGGAGACATCTTGTTAGAACTAGTTTATATAATAAAAGAGTAATTTACATTTTACTCAAAAATAAACCTATAAAGAGAAAAATCAGACAAACTGAACATTTTGCAGTGGCCTCTTAATTTCTGCCAGAGCTATATATATATATATATATACATATATATATATACATATATATATATATATATATATATATATATGTATATGTATATACATGTGTGTGTTGGTTTACAGTCTACCACTTTTCTTTTTGCAGTGTCATTGTCTTTTACTTAACCTTGGATATCTTCTTGTCCTGCATTTAAGTTCAATTCCCTGTGCAGTTCAGCGTTCAGGTTCACTGAAACATCTTCATGACGATAACCTATTTTGAACACTCTAGAATTGTAATTTTTAGCAATGTCTGACTTGTTTTACTTGTTGCTTTACAGTAAAGATAAGTGGTTAATAGTTTACACTTATGCCCAGGGCACAAACACTACATCTGCTTTTTACACCTCTATACAAATGGTGATAGTGGGCAAGGGAGAACATTTGATGAAGCTACACGAAATGATTCACATGTAGATGCCTTATGGTTGGAGAAATGCAGGCTGCAAGGAAATTTTGAAGAGTAGCTATAACATTATTTACAGGTTAATTTACAAGTATTAGCAGAATTGGAATGGCATTTTAAAAGTTTTATTAATAGGGAATCTGTCATCAGGTGTTTCCAGTATAAAATAGGGTCAGCCACCTGTACACCCTCATACACAGCAATCTAGAATGCTGTATATATATCCCCAATGCGCTCTGTATAACACAAAAATAACCTTTATTATACTCCAGTGTGGCACAGTACAGTCTAATTTGTGTCACTAGTCTTGATCCGGCGCCTCCTCCTCTTTTCTTAGGATCGCCGTTTTCCTTCATGTGGATGATACATCCAACGTCATCCACACAGTGTCTTCCATAGCGCTTCTGCCCAGATGCACTTCTCTCTGCCCTGGCGAGGACAGAGCAAAGTATTATAGTGCATATGTGCTGGTGCTCTCTGGCCTCTCCCCGTGCATACACATTACAGTACTTTGCTCTGCTCTCAGCATCTGCCCAACAGTGCGATGGAGAACACTGTGTAGATAACATAGAACGTGTCATCCACACAAAGCAAGAAGGAAAACAGCAATCTTAAGAAGAGAGGAGGCCCTAAAACAAAACCAGAGATGCCCTTTGGACCAGACTGCATCATAGGGCAGAATAACAAAAGCTGTTTTTTGTGTTATGCAGAGGGAATTGGGTATGTATATCCTATAGGTGAAGGCATACAGGTGCTGGCCCTGCTTTATATGGGGAAAATCTAGTGACAGGTTGTTAGGGTCGCGGAATGCACTAAATAAGATATGATAATAAAGTACATTCGCTACCCAGGTTCCACCATGCAGAGATGGTATACTGCAGCTAAGAGGACAATAACGAAACAAGCAGCGAGCATAACTGACTCGCACTGAGTTAAACGTCACTCAGCGGAGAAGTACGTGGCTGTGACAAAGCATAGCGACATGAAAGGAACTCTGCAGCAGAGATGTGTTTATAGGCACACAGCCGCAGAGTGATAATGGCACTAAATGCGAACCCTGTTAGCTTCACAGGCGTACGCATGCCCCACTGGGGCAGGGGAATGGCAGTGGACTCCAATCACTCATAGAACTTCTCTCCAGAAAAGCTGGAATTCTAAAGACCTGATGCAGGCCCTGAATTCGTACACAGAATCTCCTCTCCAGAGGAGCCGGAATTCTAAAGGCACTAGGCCTTCCCTGAGCACATACAACTGAGTCCACAGCACCGATAGATTCCTCACACACAAAAAACATAAATGATCTTAGTGCACCGATGGGCATGCCAAAGATCCTTTTATAGATTTTCTCAATCAGACAGGACCTTGCTCATGGGCCAATCTGGAGCCAGAACAGGACATGAACATGTGACAGCTGACGACCAAAGACAAGTCGCCTCATGAGCATGCCTAGTTGAGGGAAATCTGGACTTAGTCTCAGAAGAGATCACTCGCTGTAGTCACTTATTAGTTACCATAGATGAACCCGCAGAGGCAGCGCTAACCATGCTCACAGACTGAGTCTGTGCAAGACGCAGACACCGAAGTCTTTGCTGAGCAGCATCCACTGCGGTCGGAACAGAATAGGAGATGGCAGAGAAAGATAAGGCTTGGGATCTATCCTGTGCAGCGGAAGAATCCCCATGCCTAACGTACGTCCCCTTTAACCGATGTGGCATCTCATTAAATACATTTATGAGGACTTCATTGGAAAACCAAAAATAGTTTGTTCTAATATAAAGTTACAATGGGGAAAATAAGTATTAGATCCCTTGCTGATTTTGTAAGTTTGCCCACTGACAAAGAAAAAAAAGGAAAAAACACCGTGATTACTACTGTAGCAGGTGCCTAGGTAAGATTCCCAAACAATAAAATAGTATACAATATAAACCTGGCACTCAAGTGCCAGGTTTATCTTGTATACCCACTGACAAAGACATGAACAGTTTATAATTTTAAGAGTAGATTAATTAAATAATTAAATACTTATTTCTCACTGCAAAATGCAAATAGATTTATATAATTTATACAATGTGATTTTCTGGATTTTATTTTTGATATTCTATCTCTCAAAGTTAAAATTAACCTACCCTTCAAGGTATAGACTGTTTATCTCTTTGTCAGTGGGCAAACTTACAAAATCAGCAAGGGATCAAATACATGGGATAAAAAAGTATTTAGTCAACGACCAATTGTACAAGTTCCCCCATTTAAAAAGATGAGAGAGGCCTGTAATTGACATCATAGGTAGACCAAAACTATGAGAGTCAAAATTGAGAAAACAAATCCAGAAAATCACCTTGTCTGATTTGGCAAGATTTATTGGCATAGTCATGTGTGACCCACCTGTTCATAGATGAATATATTATTATTATACATTTTTATAGCGCCATTTATTCCATGGCGCTTTACATGTGAAAGAGGGGGTAAATATAGACAAATACATTAAACATGAGCAAAAAACAAGGCACACAGGTACATAAGGAGGGAGGACCCTGCCCGCAAGGGCTCACAGTCTGCAGGGGATGGGTGAGGATACTCTAGGAGAGGGTAGAGCTGGTTGTGTGGCAGTTCAGTAGGTTGAGGATCACTGGAGGCTGTAGGCTTGTCGGAAGGGGTGAGTCTTCAGGTTCTTTTTGAAGGTTTCAATGGTAGGCAAGAGTCTGATGTGTTGGGATAGAGAGTTCCAGAGTATGGGGGAAGTGTTATGATCCTAGTGGCTGAGGATCACAAATCTAACCAGCTAAGTAGAAGAAAATAGGACGAGCTCTGGGGATGTGGTAACTGGACTGACCGCAAACCTGATCCTAACCGCAACACTATAGGCAGCCGTGGAACGTTTCCTGAAATCCTAGACGTCTCTTCACGGCCTGAGAAACTGACTACCCCTAAAGAGAAAGTAAAGACCTCACTTGCCTCAGAGAAATAACCCCAGAGATATAGAAGCCCCCCACAAATAATAACGGTGAGTTAAGAGGAAAAGACAAACGCAGAGATGAAACAGGTTAAGCAAATGAGGCCCGCTAACGCTAGATAGCAGAAAATAGCAAGGGATCTGTGCGGTCAGTAAAAAACCCTATGCAAAAATATCCACGCAGAGAATGCGAGAACCCCCTCACCAACTAACGATGTGGGGGGAGCAACTCAGCACCCCAGAGCACCAGCAAGCTGGGAAATCACATATTAGCAAGCTGGACAAAACTCATCATATACTAGGAAACATATTGAACACAGATGAGCAAAAATAAGAAAACAAAACTTAGCTTCTCTTGGAGAGACTGATAACGGATGTAGACAGGAGCAATCAGAATAGCACTGAATACAACGACAACAGGCAAGGAATGAAGGACCAGCTGGATTAAATAGGAAACCTAACTAGCAGATGACAAGACAGCTGATCCCAGCCAGAAACCTGCAAAATAACAAAAAGAGCCACCAGGGGGAGCCCAAAGAGAGAACTCACACAGTACCACTCACGATCACAGGAGGGAGCCCGGAAACAGAGTTCACAACAGTACCCCCCCCTTGAGGAGGGGTCACCAAACCCTCACCAGAACCCCCAGGGCAATCAGGGTGAGCCACATGGAAGGCACGAACCAAATCGGCCGCATGAACATCAGAGGCGACAACCCAGGAATTATCCTCCTGACCATAGCCCTTCCACTTAACCAAATGCTGAAGCCTCCGTCTTGAAATACGAGAATCCAAGATCTTCTCCACCATGTATTCCAATTCTCCCTCAACCAGCACCGGAGCAGGAGGCTCAACAGAAGGAACCACAGGCACCACATACCTCCGCAACAAAGACCTATGGAACACATTATGGATGGTAAACGATGCCGGGAGGGCCAAACGAAATGACACAGGGTTGAGGATTTCCAAAATTTTATAAGGACCGATAAAACGAGGTTTAAACTTAGGAGAAGAAACCTTCATAGGAACATAACGAGAAGACAACCACACCAAATCCCCCACACGAAGTTGGGGACCCACACAGCGTCGACGGTTAGCAAAGCGCTGAGCCTTCTCTTGTGACAACGTCAAATTGTCCACCACATGGTTCCAAATCTGCTGCAACCTATCCACCACAGAATCCACCCCGGGACAGTCAGAAGACTCAACCTGACCCAAGGAAAAACGAGGATGAAAACCAGAATTACAAAAAAAAGGCGAAACCAAAGTAGCTGAACTAGCCCGATTATTAAGGGCAAACTCGGCCAATGGCAAAAAAGTCACCCAATCATCCTGGTCAGCAGAAACAAAACATCTCAAATAAGTTTCCAAGGTCTGGTTAGTTCGCTCGGTTTGGCCATTCGTCTGAGGATGGAAGGCCGACGAAAAAGACAAATCAATGCCCATCTTAGCACAAAAGGAGCGCCAAAATCTGGACACAAACTGGGATCCTCTGTCAGACACAATGTTTTCAGGGATGCCGTGCAGACGAACCACATTCTGAAAAAATAACGGAACCAAATCGGAGGAAGAAGGCAACTTAGGCAAGGGCACCAAATGGACCATTTTAGAAAAACGATCACAAACCACCCAGATGACAGACATTCTCTGAGAGACCGGAAGATCCGAAATAAAATCCATGGAAATATGCATCCAAGGCCTCTTAGGAACCGGCAAAAGCAAAAGCAAACCACTGGCACGAGAACAGCAAGGCTTAGCCCAAGCACAAATCCCACAGGACTGCACAAAGGAACGCACATCCCGCGACAAGGAAGGCCACCAGAAGGATCTAGCCACCAAATCTCTGGTACCAAAAATCCCAGGATGACCCGCCAACACTGAAGAATGGACCTCGGAAATAACTCTGCTGGTCCATCTATCTGGGACAAACAGTCTCTCTGATGGACAACCATCAGGTCTATCCGCCTGAAATTCCTGTAACACCCGTCGCAAATCTGGGGAAATGGCAGACAAAACTACCCCCTCTTTGAGGATACCAGCTGGCTCAGAAACTCCAGGGGAGTCAGGCACAAAACTCCTAGAAAGAGCATCAGCCTTCACGTTCTTCGAACCAGGAAGGTACGAGACCACGAAATCGAAACGTGAGAAAAACAACGACCAACTAGCCTGTCTAGGATTCAACCGCTTGGCCGACTCAAGATAAATCAAATTTTTATGATCAGTCAAGACCACCACACGATGCTTAGCTCCCTCTAGCCAGTGTCGCCACTCCTCAAATGCCCACTTCATTGCCAACAACTCCCGATTACCAACATCATAATTTCACTCAGCAGGTGAAAATTTTCTTGAAAAGAAGGCACATGGCTTCATCACAGAGCAATCAGAGCTTCTCTGTGACAAAACAGCCCCTGCTCCAATTTCAGAAGCATCAACCTCGACCTGGAAGGGAAGAGAGACATCTGGCTGACATAAAACTGGAGCCGAAGAAAACCGGCGCTTCAGCTCCTGAAAGGCCTCAACCGCCGCAGGAGACCAGTTAGTCACATCAGAACCCTTCTTGGTCAAATCCGTCAAAGGTTTAACCACACCAGAAAAATTAGCAATGAAGCGACGGTAAAAATTAGCAAAACCCAAGAACTTCTGAAGACTCTTAACCAATGTAGGTTGAGTCCAATCATGAATAGCCTGGACCTTGACTGGGTCCATCTCAATAGAAGAAGGAGAAAAAATAAAGCCCAAAAAGGACACTTTTTGGACTCCGAAGAGATATTTGGAACCCTTCACAAATAAGGCATTGGCACGCAGGACCTGAAATACCATCCTGACCTGCTTCACATGAGATTCCCAATCATCTGAAAAGACCAAAATCTCATCCAGATACACAATCATAAATTTATCCAGATATTCTCGGAAGATATCGTGCATGAAGGACTGAAACACAGAAGGGGCATTAGAAAGTCCAAAAGGCATCACCAAGTACTCAAAATGGCCTTCGGGCGTATTAAATGCTGTTTTCCATTCATCGCCCTGTTTTATACGCACAAGATTATACGCACCGCGAAGATCTATCTTGGTGAACCAACTAGACCCCCTAATCCGAGCAAACAGATCAGACAACAATGGCAAGGGATACTGGAATTTGACCGTGACTTTATTTAGAAGGCGATAATCTATACAGGGTCTCAACGAACCATCCTTCTTGGCCACAAAAAAGAATCCCGCACCAAGAGGGGAGGAGGAGGGGCGAATATGTCCCTTCTCCAAAGACTCTTTTACATAGCTCCGCATAGCGGCATGCTCTGGTACAGACAAATTAAAAAGTCGTCCCTTAGGGAACTTACTACCAGGAATCAAATTTATAGCACAATCACAATCCCTATGAGGAGGTAGGGCACTGGATTTGGGCTCATCAAATACATCCTGGTAGTCCGACAAAAACTCAGGGACTTCAGAAGGAGTAGAGGAAGCAATTGATACCAAGGGATCATCGCCATGAATTCCCTGGCAACCCCAACTCAACACAGACATAGCTTTCCAATCCAGGACTGGATTATGAGCCTGCAACCATGGCAGACCCAACACGACAACGTCATGCAAATTATATAACACAAGAAAGCGAATCACCTCCTGATGTACAGGAGTCATGCACATGGTCACTTGGGTCCAGTACTGAGGTTTATTCTTGGCCTATGCCGTAGCATCAATTCCCTTCAATGGAATAGGGAACTGTAATGGCTCAAGGATAAAACCACAGCGCTTGGCAAATGACAAATCCATCAGATTCAGGGCGGCACCTGAATCTACAAAAGCCATTACTGAGTAGGATGACAGAGAGCAAATCAAAGTAACAGACAAAATGAATTTAGGCTGTATAGTACCAATGGTGACAGATCTAGCAAAGTTTTTTGTGCGTTTAGAGCATGCTGAGATAACATGAGCTGAATCACCACAGTAAAAGCACAACCCATTCTGACGTCTATGATTTTGCCGTTCAATTCTGGTCAGAATCCTATCACATTGCATAGACTCAGGTTTCTGTTCAGAAAACACTGCCAGATGGTGCGCAGGTTTACGCTCCCGCAAACACCGATCAATCTGAATGGCCAAAGCCATTGACTCATTCAGACTCGCAGGCGTGGGGAACCCCACCATAACATTCTTAATGGCTTCAGAAAGACCTTCTCTGAAATTTGCAGCCAGGGCACACTCATTCCATTGAGTAAGCACCGACCATTTCCGAAATTTTTGACAATACACCTCAGCTTCATCCTGGCCCTGTGAGAGAGCCAGCAAGGCCTTTTCTGCCTGTTTCTCAAGATTAGGTTCCTCATAAAGCAATCCAAGCGCCAGAAAAAACACATCCACATTCAGCAATGCAGGATCTCCTGGCGCCAGGGAGAAAGCCCAATCTTGAGGGTCTCCACGAAACAGGGAGATAACAATTCTAACTTGCTGAGTGGAATCACCAGAGGAACGAGGTCTCAAAGAAAGAAATAATTTACAATTATTCTTAAAATTCAGAAACCTAGATCTATCTCCAGAAAAAAACTCAGGAATAGGTACTTTTGGCTCAGACATAGGACTGTGAACAACAAAATCCTGAATGCTTTGCACCCTTGCAGCAAGATGATCCACACTAGAAGTCAGACTCTGAATATCCATGTCTGCAGCTGAACTCAAAGCCACCCAAAGATTAAGGGGAGGAGAGAAGCAGGACACACTGCAGAGCAGAAAAAAAAAATTGAACTCAGGATTTCTCTTATCCCACTTTTGCGATGCATTTAACACTTTTGGCCTGTTGTACTGTTATGATCCTAGTGGCTGAGGATCACAAATCTAACCAGCTAAGTAGAAGAAAATAGGATGAGCTCTGGGGATGTGGTAACTGGACTGACCGCAAACCTGATCCTAACCGCAACACTATAAGCAGCCGTGGAACGTTTCCTGAAATCCTAGATGTCTCTTCATGGCCTGAGAAACTGACTACCCCTAAAGAGAAAGTAAAGACCTCACTTGCCTCAGAGAAATAACCCCAGAGATATAGAAGCCCCCCACAAATAATAACGGTGAGTTACGAGGAAAAGACAAATGCAGAGATGAAACAGGTTAAGCAAATGAGGCCCGCTAACGCTAGATAGCAGAAAATAGCAAGGGATCTGTGCGGTCAGTAAAAAACCCTATGCAAAAATATCCACGCAGAGAATGCGAGAACCCCCTCACCAACTAACGATGTGGGGGGAGCAACTCAGCACCCCAGAGCACCAGCAAGCTGGGAAATCACATATTAGCAAGCTGGACAAAACTCATCATATACTAGGAAACATATTGAACACAGATGAGCAAAAATAAGCAAACAAAACTTAGCTTCTCTTGGAGAGACTGATAACGGATGTAGACAGGAGCAATCAGAATAGCACTGAATACAACGACAACAGGCAAGGAATGAAGGACCAGCTGGATTAAATAGGAAACCTAACTAGCAGATGACAAGACAGCTGATCCCAGCCAGAAACCTGCAAAATAACAAAAAGAGCCACCAGGGGGAGCCCAAAGAGAGAACTCACACAGTACCACTCACGACCACAGGAGGGAGCCCGGAAACAGAGTTCACAACAGGGAAGCACGGGAGAAGTCTTGGATGCGGTTGTGGGAAGAAGAGATGAGAGGGGAGTAGAGAAGAAGATCTTGAGAGGATCGGAGGTTGCGTGTCGGTAAATACCGGGAGACCAGATGTATGGAGGAGACAGGTTGTGGATGGCTTTGTATGTCATTGTAAGGGTTTTGAGCTGGAGTCTGTGGGTGATAGGAAGCCAGTTAAGGGCTTGGAATAGGGGAGAGGCTGGGGAATAGTGGGGAGACATGTGGATTAATTGGGCAGCAGAGTGTGGGATGGATTGGAGTGGTGCCAGAGTGCTAGAGCGGAGGCCAGAGAGTAAAAGGTTGCAGTAGTCAAGGCGGGAGATAAGGGCGTGCACTAGTGCTTTTGTGGTGTTGCGGTCAAGGAATGCACAGATCCGGGAAACATTTTTGAGTTTGAGATGGCAGGAGGAGGCAAGGGCTTGTATATGTGGCTTGAAAGAGAGGGCAGAGTCGAGGATCACCCCGAGGAATCGGGCATGTGGGACTGGGGAAAGTGAGCAGCCATTGACATTGATGGATAGGTCTGGTGGAGAGGTAGAGTGAGACAGGGGAAAGATGACGAATTCTGTTTTGTCCATGTTCAGTTTTCGAAAGCGAGCAGAAAAGAAGGCCAAGAGAGCAGACAGACAGTGTGGGATTTTGGTAAGTAAGGAGGTGAGGTCAGGTCCTCATAGGTAGGTCTGCGTGGTGTCATCAGGGGGTACATGGGATTCTATGAGCTGTCCCAGGCCGATGGTGTAGATGGAGAAGAGTAGGGGTCCTAGAACAGAGCCTTGAGGAACACCGACAGACAAGAGGCAGAGTGAGGAGGTGGCTTGGGGGAGGGAGACACTGAATGTTCCGTCTGTCAGATATGAAGAGATCCAGGATAGGGCCAAGTCTGTGATGCCAAGAGATGAGAGAATCTGTAGCAGAAGGGAGTGGTCCACAGCGTCGAAGGCAGAAGACAGGTCCAGGTGAAGGCAGACAGAGTAGTGTCGCTTGCTTTTGGCAGTTAGTAGGTCATTGGTGACTTTAGTTAGGACACTTTCAGTTGAGTGATGGGTCGGAAGCGAGATTGTAACTGGTCAAAGAGGGAACAAGAGGAGAGATGGGAGGACAGTTCAAGATGGATGTGTTGTTCCAGTAATTTTGAGTCATAAGGGAGAAAGAAGAGATGTTGGGCGATAGCTAGACACAGAGGATGGGTCAAGGGAGGGCTTTTTGAGGATGGGTGTGATCTTGGCATGCTTGGAGGCTGAGGGGAAGACACCTGTTGTGAGTAAGAGGTTGAAGAGGTGTGTTAGGGTTGGGATGAAGACCATGGCAAGGTTAGAAATGAGGTGAGACAGGAGCGGGTCAAGCGTGCAGGTGGTGAGGTGTGATCTTGACAGGAGGGTGGAGAGCTGATCTTCTGCCATGGTGGAGAAGCTGGTTTTGGAGGAACAGGGTTGAGCAGCTAAGAGGGTCGTTGGGCACTGTGGGCCAAAGCTTTCTCTGATCGTATCGATCTTCTGCTTAAAGAAAGAGGCAAAGTCTTCAGCAGAAATGAGAGGGGAGGGATGAGGTGCCAGGGGACGGAGTAAAGAATTGAAAGTGTTGAAAAGCTTCTCTACTAGTAATTATCCACTAGGTCATGTAACTGGGTGCTCAAGTACGCACCGAGTTTCGCGGGTGCTTGAGCACCATGCATGTTTTGGCAAGCTGATCCTAGCCCAGCAGCCTTCTCTGCCATCTGATTAACTCTAAATTACACCATAAAGACCAATGATGTGGACTCGACCTTACACCATGGAGTTCAGGTGCTACTGACAGCCTAGCATAGAACCTTCTCATGAACTTTAGAGATGACTTTTAAGAATGAGAGAAATAGTTTCCAGATTAAACTAGACCTTCATCAGTACAATAGTGCTGTCACTACTTCTCCTACCCTCTGATTACCCTGACATCGGTTAAACACTACAGCTATACTACAGAAAACAAAAATTTCCAATTTTTTGTGCTTATCTATTGTGTTAATCAACATTAATACAAAAATTGTTCTTTTAATACTAAGTAATTTTCTGGTAAGTGTTGATAACAACAGCCTTTTGGCAGTCACAGTGTTATGTTATCTCACATGTAGATAATTAAGACAGCTCAAAAATTATTTTGCACCAAATTAAATAAATCTACAGAAAATAATTTAGATTTAACAACCTGTTGTTTCACTTAAACATTTTTCTTATACAACCTTCATTCTGCAATAATTACACATTTGTAATGGAACTTTGTTCTATCATTGTAAGATCCTAAGTGATTAGTAAGATGAATGGACAAGCCAGCTGTCAGCATCTAGTGACAGGTCAGCATTCTGCAGAATCTGCTCTGAACCTTCTACAGGTCCTAGAACATAATGCAATAGATGAAGAATTGCTGTTACCAACTTCTTTTTGAATAAATGCTGACATACAAGGAACGCAACTATAAATGGATGTGATACCAAGGAGGTTATAAAACAGTGAGATGGAAACTTTTCAACCTGACTCAGGATGTAGAAGTCATTGGTAGAAGATCTCAGTAAATATACAAAATATTGAAAGTGGTAATTAATGCAGCCACATCCCACAATCTTTGGACAAGGAAGGAAGATAATTGGTGTCCCCATCAATATACATATATCCTAATGACATATTATCTCCTCTGAGAACTAAAGGATCTTGAATATTGAAACCCAACTTCCCCAAACTTCTCTCCGTCAGCATCTGCTATTGTGAAAGACTAACATATAAGGCACATAACTGTGAATGAATGTGATACCACAGAGGCTATAAAACAGTGGGATGGAAACTTTTCAAGTTGACCTAGGATGTAAAAGTCATTGATAGAAGATCTCAGTAAACATAAAGTGTTGGTAGTGGTAGGTCATGCAACCACATCCTACAATGTTTGGACAAGGAAGCCAGATAATTGATGTCCCAATCCATATACACTGTAAACAAATAGGTCGCCATCTAACTCTTATGTTTCCCATCCAATGTACTCATGCTTCTTAATGACATATAAACTTTTCCGAGAACAATAGGATCTATAATGTTGAAACCCAATAACCCAATCCTCCTGTCCACCAACATCTACTACTATTGTGATAGACTGACATACAAGGAACATAACTGTGAATGGATATGACCCTAAAGTGGATATAAAGCAGTAGGATGGAAATTTTTCAAACTGTAAAGTGTTGTAATGATCTGTGGTAGAAGATCTCTGTAAATTATAAAGTGTGGATAAAACTGGTTCATGCAACCACATCCTACCATCTTTAGACAAAGAGGGAAGATGATTGACTGTCCTCATCCCCTGGAAACTCAGCTTGAGACCAGTTGAAAAAAGCTCAAAAGAAAGAAGATGACAGTTATAATTTCTCACCAGAAAAAGATCATTGATGGATTATCAGTTAAATCATTCTGCAGCCAGAAATAGGCAGTGCATTTCAAAGGTTATGAAGGCAAACTATTTTACTTTTTAATGTAAGCCAAAAGTAAAAAGTATTCATATCAAAAAATACTTGCAATTGCCATTAAAGATGTCTATATCTTTTAAGGTCTGAATAGACTTGAATATTAAAGGGATCCTAATCTTAGGCACTGGCTGTGTTAGGACGTGCCGCAACCCTCATTCCCTAAAGTTAGGGCTTTCCTTGAGTATTTGGCTACTCTTATACTTACCAGGTCTCATGATCACATGAGATAATGGCCCAACACCAAAGTTCATTTTTGTTTTTTTATGGAATTCTTGACAATTTTAGAAAAAACTTCAGGATTGTCTTGTTGCCTCATGCATTTTAAATGAATGTGTAGACCATTTTTAGCAACCTGTCATTGCCTGTATGTGAAATTTCTGTCTGCAGAAAACATATGTTCTATTTAAAAGGGTCACCATGTCCAAAAAATTATACAGTTTGGATTCTTTTCAAGTGGAGAAAATGATTTCTGAAATTAATGTGAGCAGTGTCCAAATTTCAAATTAGGTATTCAAAGATTACAGATGCCAACATATTTCTCAGTTCACTATGAATATAATCAGTCTGGTGATTTTTCATGACAAATTAATTTTTAGGGATCTATTACATTGTACATTGGAATACCAAGCTTGGCATTGTAATTCCCTTTAACTTTGTCATCTCATAAATTATAAAATGAGTAGTATTCTTGGTAGTTTTAATATCTTTGCAGATGCTTGAATTTCTATCGTAGGAAAAAAAGGAAACTGATCAAACCAAAAGTTTTCTTTTTGTTCAATAATTAAATTTCATTATATTCATATTAGTCGCTGTATCTATTTAGGCTAAAAATCTAAACTCCAAGTGACCTATCTGAATGCTGTTTTTGGAGGAAACCAAAGTATCAAGAATAAATCCGGGTCTGGAAATATAGGGCAAACATATAAGCTCCAATATTTTGCCTGCTTTATTTTTCTTTATTGATTCACTATCTCTGTTACCAAGTATCCTACTATAAATCTTGCAACAGCTAGATTTAGATGCTTAGTAGTCATGATTTTTTTGCTTGACTTTTCTTACTTGATCCAGAAGATTGGTGATAACTTATAGATCAGTTTGGGTTCAACCACTGGGACCACACTGATTAAGAGTGGTCCTCTAGAATGGACCAGCAATGCACTAACTTGACCACTGCTCCATCAATTCTCTATAGAACTGCCAGCAACTGCAATTAGCTTTTTTTTGGTGGCCCTGTAGAGGCGGTCGAGCATTTACTCTGCTGCATCAGTCTAACCGCATAAAAGTGCCCACTTCTGACAATTTGATCAGTCGAACTCTCAGTGATGTATGAGTTATCACCTAATCCAATCCACTGATAGTTGATAATTTCTCTTCATCAAACATCCCATTTAATAGAGATAATCTTGTGCTTCTCATGAAGGTACCATACATTCTTGAATGTTGAAAGAATATAGACTTTTCTACTCTGCTAAAATGTAGACATTTGAATTCCTTAAAGGTTAAAAGTAACCCCCTATCAATAGGACAGGAGATAATTTCTCGATCACCAAGGGTCTGACCGCATAAGCACCTCATGTTCAATTATTCTTACTGGGAGCACTGGAGATAGTTGAGTGCAGTCACATTGAGCAAGGAGCAGAGGTGAGCATGGAGGTCCCAGTTGTCAGCGCCCAAGCAATTGAGAAGATAACCCCAATCCTATGGATCTGAGTACCTTTTAAAGCAACACTTCAGTGTTTTTTCTATATCAGTACTGGAGTGGTGCTACTAATCTAAATTCCCTGAAACCGTTCTTATACTTACCTGCCAGCGTCTTTAGCTCTTACCAGGGCTGCTTCGGTCTCGTCCTGCCATTTTGTGATCGCAACTTCTGACTGACCGGAAGTCAGAGGTAAAGGTCACAAGCTCTCAGTGTAAGTATATGAGAGCTTCAATCTGGTTCTCATAGATTTACATTGAGTTCTGGATTGCTCCAACAAACACTGGAGCAAGCCAACAGGTCATGAACTGCTGTAGACCTACTGGAGCGGCACCGATAAAAGATGAAAATGGCAGCATGTAAGAATTAGGCCAAGGGCAGGAAACTTACATTAGGGACACCACTCCAGCGCTAAAGTAGATAAAACAAGTTGGTGCATTTAGGAATTCAAAAGCCTACATTTACTCAGGGTAGAAAAGTCTCTGGAAGGAAGGATATTAGAAGGAAATTCTTGTGCTTGTATGAATAACATAGATAGGGGCTGGGTAATTTCTAATTTTGGTATGTATGCTTTGAGGGTCTCTTTAATTAAAATCGCTGACTGATTGTCAACTCTCTCTAAACATGTGAAATCAAGCTTAATTGGAATTTCATTTATTTTGTTTTTAAATTTCGTTATTGATTGTAAAAAAAGAACAACATTGATCAGTGACAATAGCTACACATTAAAGATGTTGTCCACTACTAGGACAGCCCCTTCTTGAACTAAATGTTTGCCCCCGATAAAATAAAAAAAACTCTCTCCAGGGCTCTTGTGCCGTGCTGTGACACATGACCTCAGCATCCAATCAGTTCTGGCGTCGCTTTCCTTGCCTACATATGGATTCACGATTAAAACACAGCAAAGACCACAGATATGGAGAGTATATCTCGTATATATTATTCTCAATACAGAGATGAAAGATTATTGGTATGCTGTGTAGATTGGTGACCACCGCCACCTAGTGGAAGAAAAGACCCAAACCACCCTACCAAGGATTACCAAAAAATATCAGAACAAAGGTCTTTATTTTGAATATATAATTCATTTAACATATACAGGAGTAACGACACATAGTAAAATATCATAAAAACTACATCATATAAAAACCAAACACAGGACCAAAAAATAATTGCATAAAATATGCAGGCCACGGTATCCTAGTATATATTATATTATCTGCAGTCCCTCACCCACACTGCTCTAAAAAATATATCAAGACTCAATTACAAAGAGATAGAGTGCAAAAAGATGTGCTATACTTATGTATGTATTGCATAAGTACTGTGCAAAAAACGCAAAAAATCTCAAAGAAATCTTTAAAAGTGCAAAGTAGTGCTTCTATAGCCACCATATAGTGTGCTAATCTGCACAAGACAATTACTTAAAAGTGCATAGTGCCCAAAAATATATATTTGTTTGTATATATATATATATATATATATATATATATATATATGGTGCCAAAAGACAGCAAAAAAGTGCACAGTGCCACAACTAAATCACACAAATGTGTGCAGGCTGGAGGGGACAAACAATAGTTGTCAATATATTACCTCTAAGATGGCCGGGTCCTGTGTTGGCGCACCCCAACGCGCGTTTCGGACACTTTTCCTTCGTCAGGACCCCCTGACGAAGGAAAAGTGTCCGAAACGCGCGTTGGGGTGCGCCAACACAGGACCCGGCCATCTTAGAGGTAATATATTGACAACTATTGTTTGTCCCCTCCAGCCTGCACACATTTGTGTGATTTAGTTGTGGCACTGTGCACTTTTTTGCTGTCTTTTGGCACCATATATATATATATATATATATATATATACAAACAAATATATATTTTTGGGCACTATGCACTTTTAAGTAATTGTCTTGTGCAGATTAGCACACTATATGGTGGCTATAGAAGCACTACTTTGCACTTTTAAAGATTTCTTTGAGATTTTTTGCGTTTTTTGCACAGTACTTATGCAATACATACATAAGTATAGCACATCTTTTTGCACTCTATCTCTTTGTAATTGAGTCTTGATATATTTTTTAGAGCAGTGTGGGTGAGGGACTGCAGATAATATAATATATACTAGGATACCGTGGCCTGCATATTTTATGCAATTATTTTTTGGTCCTGTGTTTGGTTTTTATATGATGTAGTTTTTATGATATTTTACTATGTGTCGTTACTCCTGTATATGTTAAATGAATTATATATTCAAAATAAAGACCTTTGTTCTGATATTTTTTGGTAATCCTTGGTAGGGTGGTTTGGGTCTTTTCTTCTACATATGGATTGAAGATGAGGAGGAAGTCCAGGCTGCAGCTGATCCCCTCAATTCGTATGTAGATGGGGACATTGACGCCAGTGCTGATTGGGCGCCGAGGTCATGTGTCACAACACTGCACAAGAACCTCTGGGAGAGCAAATGCTGACACTGCAGGAACGGCGCCAACATGGGAGATGAGTATGAGCTATTATGTTTTATTGGGAGCAAATATTTAGTTCAGGAAGGGGTTGTACTGCTAGTGGAAAACTCCTTTAATGACAGATAATATCGACTTCAGGTCAGTTCTATTAACAAAATGTATTAATACTGATGATGGTCTTAATAAAATTATTTAGAAGTAAATTAAAATGTCATAAAGTCACCATCAGGAGGTGGGAGGGGAAGACAATGTTCAACTTGGGATTTTTAAGATATCTCAAGGCTAGCAGAGCATCGGTAGATCATTGTGCATTATATGCCCTATATGCAGTTTATAGAACATAATGACTAGTATTAGATAAGTAAAAAAAAACAGGAGGGAGGAGAAAGGAAAGAGGCACCAAACCATTTGCCTTCAGTGAGACTGTGTTTCAAGAAAAATTCAGTTTACCGAGAACATATATATAATTCACAGAACCACAAGGCTTATGATTGAATTGCAGCATTGTTGTTCGCTGTAGTCGTGACATCACCACTGCAGTGAATACACAGCCAATAAGTGGGGGTGATACGGCACTGGACCCGAGGAGGGTGAGTAGTATTTTATTTTGTTATTCTAGTACAGAACTGTCCTTAGAAACCCCATTAATGTACAGTTTATGTGGGCAGGACTGTGGTAAAATAATAAAATCACATAGTGCTAACACTTCCTGGGTCCAGTGCCGGCTTTCTACCTCTGCTCTGCTCTGTATTGACTGCAGTAGTGATGTCACAGCTACAGCACACAGCATTGGGCTCATCAATAACAAGCTCAGTGGGTCTTCTATTGTAGATGGCATGAGCCATTGAGCTCAGCGATTGCCTATAAAAGTGAAGTGCGCAGTAGTCATGAAGACATTGCTGTAGACAATACACAGATACAGCTGACAGCTGGGAGGGTGAGTACTGTTTTATTGTATTATGTATTATTTTAACACAATGCTGACTGGTAGAAAGCAAAAACATAAAAGTGGCAAACTCCATTAATCGTATTTGAAGTTTCTTTCCATTAGGGCGACTTTACTTTCAGTCCTAGTGCGATCCAACAAAACATCGGATTGCACTGGGAACAATGTTATTCAATAAGGCCGTGCATATGTCTGATTTTTTATTTAGACCAAGTCTGTCAGATGAAAGGATTGCAGCATGCACAATTTACTTCCAATATTTAGATCACATTCGGCCATGCAAGTCAATGAGTCTGTGGAAAAAAAATTGGTCTCGAATGTCATTTGAGTGCAGTCCGATTTTCATGGACTGACAGAATGGAGAAGATGAATAAAAATTTTCCCTTCTTCTCCTCATCTAAGAAAATTGGATCACACTATGATCACACTCTTATCAAACTCTGAGCAGAGTATAATCAGAGTGTGATTAGTATAGTCAGCTATAAATGTGCTCTTACACTTTGGACTGAGGATAGTCAAGTCACCTGCCTAGGTGACCATCTAATTTGTATTTAGTGTTCCACAAACATTCATTCGACAGATCCCAAAGGCAAGTAGAGATTTGGATCATGAGTTTTTTGTTTCCTATATACAGGGCTAAAAATCTTCTTCAAAGCACTTTTATTTCAACTATCTTATGTCTATTTTGAAAAGAAATGCCTGGCGGCCTTAGACCTTGTGGAACACTGCATAAAAATCACATGTATTCATCTGTGTATTCTATCTAAATAAATTGAACATTCTATGACAAACATGTAACATTTCGGTACAACTAATTTGTCAAATATTTATGTTTCTACAGCTTATCAATTGCGAATTTGCCAGTCACCTCCTCCTGTTCTGAATTCAGAAATTCTGGCAGAAGATGATGAGTTTGAAATAGGTAACCAGATCCGTTTCTCGTAACATATAGGCTGCGATCATACGCCCGAAGATTCTCTCTTCCGAGAGAATTGGATCGATTATGTTAATGACACTCTGATCAGAATTTGTGTCAGCATAGTGTGATATGATTCTCACAAATGAGAAAATCGTAGCACACCATCAGGAAAAGATGGAGAACCTTATTTTGCCATCTTCTCCATACTGTGAGTCTGTGGATTCAGATGTCATGTGTCCATGCACCCATAGTCTTGTATGCCTTTAAATTTGAGTGGCAAATCGCAACAGGCTGTGATTTTTTTCACTGTCAGACTTTATCAGTGAAAAAAATAGAGCATTGGCAATGCCCCCTCGAATAACTTTGGTCCAAGTGCTATTCGAAAAAACATTGACTAGCGCTCGTCTGATGTATAAGCCGTATGAGTGAACCCTAACTGGAAATTTAATCTCCATAATATCAACATGATATAAAAGAATCAAATTAGGACATGGCAATAGAGGAAAGCAGTCCCTATACTATTACACCACGTAAAAATCGGGGTCCTATCTGGGGATATTTCATATCATATCTACAGCTGCCCAAACTTTTTTGGACTCAAGGTGGATCTAAGCATTATTTGGTTATATCAAATCTATGGTCTGTTGTCCAGTACATTTTAGATTGTTTATAAAATGTTGAGTTTTGGACATTTTAACAAAATACGAGAAAGATTGGGAGCTTAAAGTATAATTTGTATTATTTATCTAATAATTGGAAAATGTCCAAACTCTTCATAATTATAATTATAACTTGTATACATAGATGAATACTGGCTGGTCTTTGAAGCTGTTACATTGGAAATATTTATGTGTAATCTTAATGTACCATTCTGGCAGGTTTTTTCAATTTCACCATCGGTCAGTCATCATCATTAATGTAAGTTCCGTGTTTGTAGAACAATATTTACTGGTTAGATTATTTTGCTGTTTCCAATGCTGTTCTGCTTCCTCTCTGATATCTTGAGATGGCCGCTCTGACTGGCCAGAAATCACCACCCCACCAATACTTTCTCAATTTGAGCCTGAATGAGCCTTGTTATGAGTCTCATAGACTTACATTGAGAAATGACTTCTGGCTAAAAACTTGTGTGATCCAGTTGGTCACAACTGTGGTCATGTGGTCAAGAAGTGGACTCAAGCGGCTCTAGAAATGGCAAAAGATGTCAAATTTTGAACATAGATTACTGATACCTAACCAGTGGTCAAATGAAAAAGCAAACTGGATTTGAACTTTAAGTGTTATGTTATTTTTTGTTTGTTTTTTACATATTCTTTTCTCTTCTTGCATCGCAGGCGACATCATTCGCTATCAGTGTGTGCCTGGTTTTACCTTAGTCGGCAATGAGATTCTCACCTGCAGGCTGGGCGAGCGGCTTCAGATGGATGGATCGCCACCTTCATGCCAAGGTTTCTACACAACTTTTTGCACCTACTATAATTACTAGAGTATAACCTTGCCCACATATGCAAGACAGTGGTAAACTGCACATTATGTTATGACTCAGTAAATGAATATTCCACAATTAGGAATCGATTTAATAAATGACTTAGTAAAATATTATTTGCTAAACACTGCACACAGGATAATAAAACAGATGTCTTTCCAGATAAGCATATGGTCCTGCAACTTGTTAACAAATGCCACCTTGAAATCCTAATAATTATTTTGACTCGTCCAAGGAAAACTTGACAGTGAAGAGCAACATTTTTGTTTAATGGAATCATAACAAACCGCTGAGCACATGGGAAATAGGATGTGTTAAAGAATAGCAGATAGGTAATTTTTATGATAATACTACTTTTTTCACAAGCTATATAAAGAGGAGAAAAAGAGCTGATATTGTACTTTCCCTGTTCCTTTTCCAATTTGAGTATCCCTATCATCGTGTTCCCTGATTTTATTATCCAAAGAAATCATTTCATCAGTTAACTCCGATTGCACTGCAAAATAGTTAAAACTTCATGAGTTTTTTTCCATTCCTATAAACAGAATGGCCCCCTATTCTTTAAAGCTTTTTGTCAGAGTTTTGCTGTGAGATCAAAAATGGAAGAGTTGGGTTTGGGTCTGAGCTGTGATCTTCTTCCAATGTGCTACTCCACTTGCATATAATGCTGAGCCAGCAAGAAGTGGCACATAGGCAGATGTTCATTATGTGAGCCGCCACCTTCCGGCTCAGCACTATGACAGATGGCAGAGCACTCAGCCGATGAGACTTCGGGTCTGCACAGTAGTGGCACATAGGTGGCTCATTATGTGAGCCGCCATCTTCCCGCTCAGCACTATGACAGATAGCAGAGCACTCAGGCAATGAGAATTTGGGTCTGCACAGTAGTGGCACATAGGTGGCTCATTATGTGAGTCGCCACCTACCGGCTCAGCACTATGACAGATGGCAGAGCACTCAGCCAATGAGACTTCGGGTCTGCACAGTAGTGGCACATAGGTGGCTCATTATGTGAGCCATCACCTACCGGCTCAGCACTACGACAGATGGCAGAGCACTCAGCCGATGAGACTTCGGGTCTGCACAGAATTGACACATAGGCGGCTCATTATGTGAGCCATCACCTACCGGCTCAGCACTATGACAAATGGCAGAGCACTCAGCCGATGAGACTTCGGGTCTGCACAGTGTAACTCTAGGGCAGTGGCACATTGGCAGATAACTATGCATACCCAAAGTCATTTTGACAGTCAAGCATTTGTATGATTTACAAAGCAGGGAGGAGGCTGATGGGCAGTACAGAGAGTATAACTATGCCTCTATGGGTGTGATATCAACTGGTTGGGCTAGCCTGTACACTAGTCAAGCTAATTAGAATATGCAGCAACACAAGAATGCTGAGTTTTCATTTATGCTAGCAGACTTCTCCAATGACAAAGGTAGCTCTGTAATTAGTTAATAAGGGTAAATCATGCTGTCAGGTTTCCTTTTAAAAATGTTAGCAAATGTTCCTACAACTTGACCCTCTACAATAAACCTAAAGAAAACTTTTACCGTTGTCGAAAAAAAAGCTGACTTTTGGTAGAAATGTGAAGCCTGAAAATCAGCTTGAATTTATCTAAATGAGGTTGCATTTGCAGCACTTACAAGGAGTTCTGCTTCAGGATCCACCATTCAGATTAATAGGTCATTCATGGAAATTTCTGTAGCAAATCTGCCACATATTTTATGTTATTTCCTGCTGCCACAGTTTTAAAGAAGTGCTTAAATATCATGACAGAGAAAAAAAATAAAAAACAAATATTGTTATAAATTGTAATACAATATTACTTTAATATCACTTTCCTAAATGTGATATATGGCTTTGTATGTGTTCTTTCAATGTGAGGTACATGAATGATTTCTAATTATGTATTATTCTACAAAGTCTCGTAGCAGGGCCATTTATATTCTGCAGTCAATTAGCAGCGGATTAATATCGCCAAGTTGGAAACACAAACTAATTACATTATTTTGTTTGTCTGATAATTTTAGGTGATTTTTTTCACAAAAAAGGTTTTGTTTATAAGTTTGAATGAAGACCAAAATAACAGAGGTCAAAAAATGATACACATCTTGTGAGCCACACAATCTTTCTCTAGATTATATTTTAGAATGCGCTAGGATACTACTTATTTCACTAAAAATGCAATAAATTACATAAAAATTTAGTGAAAGGAGACCTCAAAGGGAGCAATAAATGGGTCTTTTCAGAGTCTGAACCCCCTTTTAGAATATCGCTGCTTTGGCAATCAATTGTTAATACTTACAAGTGACAAGTCAGGAGATACATAAACACTCCAAGTTCCCTTTTCAGCAGTAGTAGCTCTCATATCAGGCTATTAATCATGGGGTCTTGAATGGAGAATCCTCCAACTAACCTCACTGGCCTAATTGCTCCAGTTTGAGGACTTGGTACAAATATAGATGAGCAAATTGATTTTAAAGATAACCTGTCATCAGTTTTTGAGACTGCCATGGAATATCACCACCTTTATCTGCTCCTGTACTGCATTTCATAAATGTAACTATAATCTCCTGACTCTCCCTGAATACCCCCCAAAAAAGCATTTGAATTGCTCCAGCTCTGTATCTAAACGAAGATGGTCCAATCTGAAAGGCATCAATGCTAAATTATACAGTGGGGAAAAAAGTATTTAGTAAGATACCAATTGTGCAAGTTCTCCCTCTTAAAAAGATGAGAGATGCCTGTAATTGACATCATAGGTAGACCACAACTATGAGAGTCAAAATAAGAAAACACATCCAGAAAGATTTATTTTGAAAATTATGGTGGAAAATAATTATTTGGTTATTAACAAAAGTTCATCTCAATATTTTGTTATTTATCCTTTGTTTGCAATGACAGAGGTCAAATGTTTTCTGTAAGTCTTCACAAGGTTGGCACACACTGTTGGTGGTATGTTGGCCCATTGCTCCATGTAGATATCCTCTAGAGCAGTGATGTTTTGGGCCTGTCGCTGGGCAACTTGGTCTTTCAGCTCCCTCCAAAGGTTTCCTATGGAGCTGAGATCTGGAGACTGGCTAGGCCACTCCATGACCTTCATATGTTTCTTACAAAGCCACTCCTTCATTGCCCTGGCAGTGTGCTTGGGATCATTACTATGCTGAAAGACCCATCTGCGTTTAATCCTCAATGCTCTTGCTGATGGATGGAGGTTTGAACTCAAAATCTCATGATACATGGCCCCATTCATTCTTTCATGTAAATGGATCAGTCGTCCTGGTCCCTTTGCAGAGAAACAGACTCAAAGCATAATGTTGCAACCCCCATGCTTCACAGTAGCTATGATGTTCTTTGGATGCAACTCAGCATTCTGTCTCCTCCAAACAGTGCGAGTTTTGCTTCTACCAAACAGTTTTACTTTGGTTTCATCAGAACATATGACATTCTCCCAATACGCTTATGGATAATCCAAACGCTCTCTAGCAAACTTCAGACGGGTCCAGATATATACTGGCTTAAGCAGGGGGACACGTCTGGAACTGCAGAATCTGAGCAGCATAGTGTGTTACTGATAGTAGCCTTTGTTACGGTGGTCCCAGCTCTATGCAGGTCATTCACTAGGTCTCCCTGTGTGGTTCTGGGATTTTGCTCACTGTTCTTTTGATCATTTTGACCTCACGGGGTGAGATCTTGTGTGGAGCCCAGATCGAGGGAGATTATCAGTGGTCTTGTATGTCTTCCATTTTCTTATTATTGCTCCCACAGCTGATTTCATCATACCAAGCTGCTTGACTATTGCAGATTCAGTCTTCTCAGCCAGGTGCAGGGCTATAATTTTGTTTCTGGTGTCCTTCAACAGCTCTTTGATGTTCACCATAGTAGAGTTTGGAGTGTGGCCATTTGAGGTTGTGGATAGGTGTCTTTTATACTGATATCAAGTTCAAACAGGTGCCATTTCTAAAGGTAATGAGTGGAGGACAGAGGAACCTCTTAAAGAAGAAGTTACAAGTCTGTGAAAGCCAGAAACCTTGCATGTTTTTAGGTGACCAAATACTTATTTTCCACCATAATTAGCAAAATAAATCTTGACAAATCAGACAAGGTGATTTTCTGGATTTGTTTTCTCAATTTGACTCTCATAGTTGTGGTCTACCTATGATGTCAATTACAGTCCTTTCTCATCTTTTTAAGAGGGAAAACTTGCAGAATTGGTGGCTGACTAAATACTTTTTTCCCCACTGTATGTGCCTCCTCTCTGCTCCTAATCACCATTCTCCAGCTATGATTGAATGTGGATAATGCGCCCTGCGTCACTCACATAGCACAACATAATCTCATGCCAGACCGGACCATCCTCAATTAATTACAATGTAGGTGCAATTCAAATGGTATTTTTGGGTTGACAGGAGGACTCAGTAGACAATATAAGACTTAAAATCTGGTGACAGGGTCACTTTAAACTAATCAAATACATTTTTAGAATTTCTCAAAATTTGTGCAATCAGTTGAATCTGATATTTGGGCAATTCACTTTGCACGGATTCAATAAATTTGCTCTATTTTCATGTATTATGAGGGCTAGGAAAGGGTTATGAACCTTCCCCATACGTGTCCCGCATCTCTTTGCTTTTTGCCCAGTCCACCAATCAGCTCCTCCTCTTCAATCTCATTGATATGTATCACCCCTATGTGCCAGAGAAAGGCCTATTCAGCATCAGCAATGCTCGCTGAAAAATTTATAGAGATTAAAAACCAAAAAAGTAGCCGATAAGGAATCCATAAGGGTACAAAGAAGTTATTGTGATGGTGGAATAGATATAGGGAGGGCTCAAGAGAGGTTAATCTAGAAGTTCATTACTATTTTAACTCTTCCCGACAGATTTGATGTTTACAGAATTTATTCTATGTGAACCGTATTCATTCAACTCTCCTTGATATGAGGAAATCTGTCCTAATCAAATTTCTCGAGATTCACTTAGCTCTAGAAGTCAAATATTACAATTTATCTGCAGCAGGCACCTCCATAATCCCACAATGTTATTAGCCAATTCCCATCAGGTCTATAGTAAGAAAATTCCTAGACCCCTTCAAGACAAGGGCATGTGGTTGGTAAACCAATCTCGGTGTATAGCGCATAATACTGTAATTAAAACACCTTAAAAGTTTATGTCTGTGACACTTGTCAAGATGCAGAACATCTCTATATTCCATAATTCATAACCTCATTAAACTTGACTGTTTCTGTAGCTCGGAGGAAATATGTCAACCATAATCTAGTTTTCATTTCTTATATTAGTTTGTGACCACTTCAGGCAAGAGGTTTAAAAGTTTCATAAATCACATAAGAAATATGAAAAACTTGTTTCTAGCTCACTGACCTGTAGCTGTATATTTTATATCATAACAAAATTTGGGTATGGTGATTTATAGCATTTTCATTTCCTAAAATATTCCAACATAGGTGTAATTGCCTGTATTAGTGTAAGTCTGCCTAACAAAACATACACACTGGGGAAAATGACAGATTTACATTAAAAAGTTGAATGTAAATATAGCTTAATAAATATGGAAAATGAAAAGTTGTATAGCTTCCTAATATAATTGATGTTTTAGGTTTGTTTTTTTTTCAAAATGTTTAATCCCTTAGCGGTGGAGTCAATTTTGAGTTAAATCGCCAACTCCCGATTTTCAAATCTGACCTATGTCACCAGAGAGATTCTGAAAATTATCGGAACCCAATGTACTTTATGTTAGTGCTAAGTTTTGATGTATATGGTTCACAATTTTTTATGAAGATATTTAAAATTTGTCATTTTTTTTTTTAATTTGAAGGCTTACAACCTTAAACCAGATAGTCATATCATAGAAACTAATTAAAGACAACCTACCAGGCAACTCATGATGCCAAAACTTGCATCCAGATATATTCTCCTGGGAAATGCTCTGGCATTTTAGAGAAAGTATTTGTTAAAGATGAGTACCATATGCAGAGATTACACTAATCAGTAGCCACTCTTAGGGTACTGTCACACAGTGGCACTTTTGTCACTACGACGGTACGATCCGTGACGTTCCAGCGATACCCATATGATATCGCAGTGTCTGACACGCAGCAGCGATCAGGGACCCTGCTGAGAATCGTACGTCATAGCAGATCGTTTGGAACTTTCTTTCGTCGCTGGATCTCCCGCTGTCATCGCTGGATCGTTGTGTGTGACAGCGATCCAGCGATGCGTTCGCTTGTAACCAGGGTAAACATCGGGTTACTAAGCGCAGGGCCGTGCTTAGTAACCCGATGTTTACCGTGGTTACCAGTGTAAAAGTAAAAAAAAACAAACAGTACATACTTACATTCCGGTGTCTGTCCCCCGGCGTTCTGCTTCTCTGCACTGTGAGCGCCGGCCGGCCGGAAAGCGAGCACAGCGGTGACGCGGTGATGTCACCGCTCTGCTTTCCGGCTGGCGCAGACACAGTGGAGAGAATCAGAACGCCGGGGGACAGACACCGGAATGTAAGTATGTACGTTTTTTTTTTTTTTACTTTTACGCTGGTAACCACGGTAAACATCGGGTTACTAAGCGCGGCCCTGCGCTTAGTAACCCGATGTTTACCCTGGTTACCCGGGGCCTTCGGCATCGTTGGTCGCTGGAGAGCTGACTGTGTGACAGCTCCCCAGTGACCACACAACCACTTACCAACGATCACGGCCAGGTCGTATCGCTGGTAAATCATATAGTGTGACAGTACCCTTAGTCACCTCTTCTCAGCACTGCTAATTGACCAGTAAATCACCCGCAGTAGAGCTGAGAAGAGCAGGAGGGGAGAGGGGTGGAATCAGACCATATTTTTCTAAAATACTTTTATTTTGATAGGATGTTAGTAGGCTTAAATGTAACATCAAGCGTTGATCACTTTTCAAGGAAATTCACAAATCCCAAGTTTTATGGACACTTTCAGGTTTTAAGTGACTTTGCAGGGTCTATACACATGTGATCAAAATTGTTGGTACCCCTCATTTAATGACAGAAAAACCCACAATTGTCACAGAAATAACTTGAATCTGACAAAAGTAATAATAAATAAAAAATATATGATAATGAACAAATGAAAGTCAGACATTGCTTTTCAACCATGCTTCCACAGAATGTAAGAAAAAATAAAACTCATGAAACATGCCTGGACAAAAATTATGATACCCCTAAAAATAATGTGACAAAAGTGACATGTTAAATCAAGGTGTGTCCACTAACCAGCATCACAGGTGTCTACAATCTTGGAATCAGGGAGTAGCCTGTACATAGGGCTACAGATACTCACTGTGCTGTGTGGTAACATGGTGTGTATCACACTCAACATGGACCAGAGGAAGCGAAGGAAAGAGTTGTCTCAAGTGATTAGAAAGAAAATTATAGGCAAACATGTTTAAGGTAAAAGTTATAAGACCATCTCCAAGCAGCTTGATGTTCCTGTGACTACAGTTGCACATATTATTCAGAAACTTAAGATCCATGAGACTGTAGACTACCTCCCTGGACGTGGCAGCAGGAGGAAAATTGATTACAAATCAAAGAGACGGTTAATACAAATGGTAACAAAATAGCCGAGAAAAACGTCTTAACAGATTAAAGGTGAACTTCAAGCTCAAGGAACATCAGTGTCAGAATGCACAATTCGTCGTTGTATGACCCAAAGTGGATTTCATGAGAGACGACCAAGGTGGACAATATTGTTGAAAAAAAATTCATAAAAAAGCCAGACTGGAATTTGCCAAACTAAATGTTGACAAGCCACAAAGCTTCTAGGAGAATGTCCTATGGACAGATGACACAAAAATTGAACTTTTTAGCAAGGCACATCAGCTCTATGTTCACAGATGGAAAAATGAAGCTTATCAAGAAAAGAACACTGTCCCTACTGTGAAATATGAAGGAGGCTTTGTTATGTTCTGGAGCTGCTTTGCTGCATCTGGCACAGGGTATCTATAATCTGTGCAGGGTACAATGAAATCTCAAGAGTGACTATCAAAGGATTTTAGAGAGAAATGTACTGTGCAGTGTCAGAAAGCTTAGTCTCAGTCGCAGGTCATAGGTCTTGCAACAGGATAATGACCCAAAACACAGCTAAAAACACCCAAGAATGGCTAAGAGGAAAACATTGGACTACTCTGAAACGGCCTTCTATGAGCCCCGACCTAAATACTGTTGAGCATCTTTAGAAAGAGTTGAAACATGTTGTCTGGAAAAGGCAACCTTCAAACACGAGACAACTGGAGCAGTTTGCTCTTGAGGAGTGGCCAAAATACCTGTGGAGAGCTGCAGAAGTCTCATTGACAGTTACAGGAATTGTTTACAGTGATTGCCGCAAAAGGTTGTACAACAAAATATTAAGTTAAGGGTACCATCATTTCTTTCCAGGCCTATTTCATGTGGTTTATTTTAATTTTTTTTATTCTGAGCAAGCATGGTTGAAAAGCAATATCTGACTTTGATTTGTACGTTGTCATATAATTTATTTTATTTATTGTTACTTTTGTCAGATTCAAGTTATTTCTGTGACCATTGTGGGGTTTTATGTCATTAAATGAGGGATACCAACAATTTTGACCATGTGTGTATATGGGGAAAACATCAAAAAGGACAAATTGATAACCTTTTTAAATCTGCACTCCTGAAACTATTCAAAACTGATCTGCAAAATTAGCAAAAAGTGGAATAACAAAAATGAAAAAATATATATTTTTTTCTCTAAAATAATGCTCTACCCACATTTTTTTTTCATTTTACAATTGTTTGTAGGAGAAAATTGACCCGACAATTTGTTACTTTTACCAAAAGTAGCAACTTTCCATTTTTCATATACAGACTAAGCCCAACATATTGTTTATTTCTTGTACTTTTTTGTCTTTTCTTCATCTCCACCTGCTCTGCTATACATCACCCTGCTACTTCTCAGTGCTGCATATCCCTCCTTCCTTCTCCTGTGTGCTCCTGATTAGCTCAATTTTTCTGAAATACTATCAAGTTAATCTAAAGTGTAGAGTTCACCTAAGGCTTCTGTGCATTTTGTTCTGTAAAGTACCCTGCCTGGCTTATAGTCCATCTACATCAGTATAGCTCTAGCATGGTTTTTACATTACTGGCTTGTTCTCTCAGAGCTGAGCGCTACTGGGAGTGAAAAGCTGCTGACAATGTTGGGGTAAAAGGTGAGTTTGATCGCTCAGTCAGCAACAGTACATGGCCAGAGGCTTTATTTAGAAGATTCATGTCTGTCAGCAGAAAGTTAACGATTTGACATGGATAATTTGAAACATACCTGAACCAAATAATTCTCAAACAAACATTACCGAGGATGTGTATCATTAAGGTAAAAAATGAAGATAATTTATCAATATAAAAGCATAATTTATTTATTAGAAAAATATGTAGAATCAATTTTAAAATAGAAAGGTTCTAGAAAGAAAAAGACAACATGTTACTAAGTATGCAATGCATTTTGTAGCAGTACACTCTAACTGTCCTAAAAGGTCCAGAAAAGAAAGGAAGGTTGAACATTCATTGCTGCTTCATTCTGCATGCTATCATGGAGTCCTATCCATTACACTGAACTGAAATTGGCCTGACAAGCAATAGATGTTTTCCTAGTCTAAACCCCTATAATAAATTGCCTGTTGTAAGGTGCATTTATCATCATGAGACAAAAAACATAGGTGAAAAGACTGAGAGTATGGTCACTGTTACCTGTGCATACGATAGCATCCCTCTGCCCTGACGCGCGTTTTGCTACACTTCTTCGGGAGATGAACCAAATAATTGTAGCAAACTATCAGGACAAACATTTGTGCTGCTGACATATTTCACACAAAAAATATCGGCTACACGGGTTGCAATTGTAGCAGATTATCAGCAGTGAGAAGTATTACATCTGCATGATTTTTTTAATCTTTGGATGTAAATAAAAGGACACTGATTTGTCAAATATCTGGCTGATGTTAGTCTATGGGCACATTCGACTCATATACAGTATTAAAAGAATTTACCAACAAACAGTGGGGAAAATAAGTGTTTGATACACTGCCGATTTTGCTTGTTTCCTCCCATACAAAGAATGGAAAGGTCTGTAATTTCTATCATAGGTACACTTCAACTGTGAGAGACAGAATCTAAAAATAAAAAGCAGAAAATAACATTGTATGATTTTTAAATAATTAAATTGCATTTTATTCGATGAAATAAGTATTTGATCACCGACCAACCAGCATGTATTCTGTCTCTCACAGTCCTGTTAGTTTTTCTTTAAGAAGCCCATCTTCTCTGCACTCATTACCTGTACTAATTGCATCTGTTTGAACTTGTTACCTGTATAAAAGACACCTGTCCACACACTCAATTACAATCCAACCTCTCCACCATGGCCGAGACCAAAGAGTTGTCAAAGGACACCAGGAACAAAATTGTAGACCTGCACAAGGCTTGGATTTCTGTAACTCCCATTGTTTTCTATATAAGTTATAAGGTATGCTTATCTGTTTTCATAACCCCATCTCTGATGGTACCTAAAAGCAGTTATTCCCATTCCAGGCAGTCAGAGATTCAGAAGAATCTGAAGTTTGCAAATATCGTTGGATTAAATTATGCTAAATTTATTCAATTTTGTCATAAAATTGAATAAATGTATCACTTTTGGACTCACTTAAAGAAAAAAAATGAAATGCGCAATGGCTAAGATCAAGTGTAGATTTGAGCCGAAATTTGGTCCATTTTCTGACTTTAGGCTTAAAGGGTAATTCGCTTTGTTTCTTCAGGGGCGCCTCAGTTCTTTGCCTCCCAGCTTCTTCCTTGCTTGGAGAGTGGCGTGCTCTTAAAGATTGAGAGGACCGTATTTTTGGTCTGAGTGTGATTTGACGAAACAATGGAACGCACTTGGACCAATTTTATTCTATTTAGCCGTGCACATGTCCGATCATTCCTTGGACAGACTTTACATGCTTGATTTGCATCCTGAAATCAGAACAAATATGGTCATTCAAGTCAGTGAGTCTGTCGAAAAAATCAGACTATACTTGGATGACATTTGAGTGCAGTCTGATTTCCACGGACTAAAAGAATGAAGGAGAAGGATAATTTTTTCTCCATTTTTTTTATCATCCAAGAAAATTAGATCCCACTGTGATTAAACTCTGATCAAAGTCTGAGCAGAGTTCGATCAGAGTGTGATTAGCACAATCTTCCTGATTCTCTTGGATGAGAGAATATACGGTTGTCTAAATGTAACCTAACAGAAATGATTAGTGGATCATCACACAGCTGGGGTAAACTGTAGATTTACCTCTTCTGCCATGGAAGAAACTTAGGGTACCGTCTCACTATACGATTTACCAACGATCACGACCTGCGATACGACCTGGCCGTGATCGTTGGTAAGTCGTTGTGTGGTCGCTGGGGAGATGTCACACAGACCGCTCTCCAGCGACCAACGATGCCGAGGTTCGCTGGTAACCAGGGTAAACATCGGGTTACTAAGCGCAGGGCCGCGCTTAGTAACCCGATGTTTACCGTGGTTACCAGCGTAAAAGTAAAAAAAAACAAACAGTACATACTGACCATCTGATGTCCGTCAGGTCCCTTGCCGTCTGCTTCCTGTTCTGACTGAGTGCAGCCGTACAGTGAAAGCAGAGCGCAGCAGTGACGTCACCGCTGTGATCTGCTCTCACTTTCCGGCCGGCAGACAGACAGAGCGGGAAGCAGACGGCAAGGGACCTGACGGACATCAGATGGTGAGTATGTACGTTTTTTTTTTTTTTTACTTTTACGCTGGTAACCAGGGTAAACATCGGGTTACTAAGCGCGGCCCTGCGCTTAGTAACCTGATGTTTACCCTGGTTACCAGCGAACGCATCGCTGGATCGCTGTCACACACAACGATCCAGCGATGACAGCGGGAGATCCAGCGACGAAAGAAAGTTTCAAACGATCTGCTACGACGTACGATTCTCAGCAGGGTGTCTGATCGCAGTAGCGTGTCAGACACTGCGAGATCGTAACGATATCGCTAGAACGTCACGAATCGTGCCGTTGTAGCGATAAAAATGCCACTGTGTGACGGTACCCTTAGGACATTGAGGCTTATCAGATCCAGCGGTATGGATAGCTTCAGAGAAGTACATGTGTGTTATAAAGGTCAGTGCTCGCTCCTTGCAAAGGAACCTGGCTACTCTGAGACTGCAGAGGTGGCCGGTAACCTAATGATCAAGAAACTACACAAATAAGCATCTCTACATTCTTGAGAACATAGAGAAGTAAATATTTAAAAAAATAAAATTATGACCTCAACAGAGTAAACTAATAAATAATTATGTGTCAGTATATCGAAGATAAAAACAATCCAGAATCGCATCATATTAAGGCAGAACAGATTTCTACGGTCGATTATGCATAAACATGGCTGCGGAGAAAAACAAGAAAGTTGTAAAGAAAAGACAATTTATAGAGAAAAAGTTGCAGGATGTTATTTATAATCCTATAAGTTTAAGCCGCCTGCAGGTGGAAATCCTTCTTGGATTTGTTCTTATTCATTTCTAATAGAAGTATATAAAGCAGCTGCAGCCAGAGATAAACCTTCCTTTTATGAAGACTAAATATTCACTCTCTTTTGCAGTGCTTTGCCCGGCCAACGAAATGCGCCTGGACTCGACAGGTATCATACTAAGTCCTGGATATCCTGACAGCTACCCCAACCTTCAGATGTGTGCGTGGAGCATTAGTGTGGAAAAGGGATACAATATAACCTTAATCTTCGAATTCTTTCATACTGAAAAGGAGTTTGACGTGCTTGAAGCATTTGACGGTAATGAAACATTATGTCATTGAACATAATTTGATGCTTTTGTTCTTTCGATGGCATTTTGTACAATGCACTTGTCTTTTCTCTGAATGTTTCGCACGTGCTAATCTGCAAATTTCATTTGGAACAGGACCGAACAGTCACTATCCGCTACTTATTTCCTTAAGTGGGGATTATTCCTCTAGTTTTAATGTAACCAGTAGTGGTCATGAAGTTTTTTTACGCTGGTCAGCAGATCACGGGACCAACAAGAAAGGATTCAGGATCCGATACATAGGTAGGATATTTCTATCATTTTATTAACTCTGTATTGAATATGATATATTTTTCCTTGTTTATATTTATATATTTATGAGTTTGAATTGACATAATCTTTAAAATATCAAGTTTTATAGATATTCTATTGAGTTAATGCACATTTTATTGATTTCTTTTTATTATATCACAAAAGTCCAAATCTCAAAAATTATCATAAGATCAATTTGTTTGACCTTTCTTGTTAAAGGTGTTTTCGTATCGTATCAATAAGATACGCCACAAAAATCTAATAGATGTAGATCCCACCCCTGAGACCAGCAGTAAAGTAGATTCTTGGTGGCCACCAACTATGATGAGGTGGCTGCCATCTATCTGCTACACATGCCAGGCAGCTTTCCATTCATTTTCTACCTAGATGTGATGATCAGCAGTTACCACTCCTGACAGTTCTGTACCATAAGATCTATGAGACATTGGTGGCATATCCTCAGGATATGGCATGCATGTCTTTTGTGGGAATACACCTTTAAATAGGACTGACACAATCAAGGTAACATTGGCATAGACCGGGTCATTGTCTAAGGTAACATGCCAATACATAGTAAATGAAGTAACAAGCGTACTAAAATTAATATATAAATAGTGGCAAATCTGCATTGACTGGAGAAGGGTGTAAAAAGGTGAGTGCTATTATTTTATGCTTATTTTTTTAGTAAATGTGAATTTTTATTCAAGATTTTCATGAAGACTTCTACAGATTAAGTCGTCATTTGAATATACTCAAAATGTATATATTTTATCTATTACGACCAATTATTTACTGACAATTTTTAGTCCTTCATCCATAGATTTCCCAATAAAACTAAGCAGAAGAGTATAACTCGGACGAGTGCTAGGAAATGCTTTATCGGGTAGCACTCAGGCCAGTGTTATACAATGGGGCAGTGCAGATCTTCATTTTTTTCTCATGCCAATTCGGCATGAGAAATATAATTCTGTGAGTGGCTCCACAAATAAGATCACATTGGACACACTCGTATGTCATCCGAGTGCAGTCCAACATCTGCGGACTCAGACAGTGTAGCAGATGGACAAAGTAAGTTCTCCATCTTCTCCTCACCTGTAATATGATGCTCTCGTGTGAGAGAATCAGATCATAGTAAGCTGACACTTTGATAAGAGTTTGAGCCAAGTATCATTAGCATAATTGATTCAATTCTCTCGCATAAAAGAATCAATGTTTGTGTCACCCTAGCCTAAAGGTACCTTCACACTAAGCAACTTTACAACGATAACGATAGCAATCCATGACATTGCAGCATCCTGGATAGCGATATCGTTGTGTTTGACACGCAGCAGCGATCTGGATCCTGCTGTGACATCGCTGGTCGTTGCTGAAAGTTCAGAACTTTATTTGGTCGTCAGATCGGCGTGTATCGTCGTGTTTGACAGCAAAAGCAACGATGCCAGAGATGTTTTACAATGGTAACCAGGGTAAATATCGGGTTACTAAGCGCAGGGCCGCGCTTAGTAACCCGATATTTACCCTGGTTACCATTGTAAAAGTAAAAAAAAAACACTACATACTCACCCTCTGATGTCTGTCACGTCCCCCGGCATCCGCGCTGCTGCTCAGAGCTTCCTGCACTGAGTGTGTCAGTGCCGGCCGGAAAGCAAAGCACAGCGGTGACGTCACCACTGTGCCCTGCTACTGCCGGCGCTTACACAGTGCAGGGAAGCGGACGCTGGGGGACGCGAATGTAAGTATGTAGTGTTTGTTTTTTTACATTTAACACTGGTAACCAGGGTAAACATCGGGTTACTAAGCGCAGCCCTGCGCTTAGCAACCCAATGTTTACAATGGTTACCCGGGGACTTCGGCATCGTTGGTCGCTGGAGAGCTGTCTGTGTGACAGCTCTCCAGCGACCAAACAGCGACGCTGCAGCGATCGGCATCGTTGTCGATATCGCTGCAGCGTCGCTTAGTGTGAAGGTACCTTAAGACTTTAAAGAAGCACTCCCATCAAAGTTTTTATACTCTTAATACAGTGGCATGTAAAAGTTAGGGCACCCTTGCTGAAAATTACTGTTATTGTGACCAGGTAAGCAAGTTGAAGATGAAATGATCTCTTAAAGGCCTAAAGTTAAAGATGACACATTTCCTTTGTATTTCAGGCAATACAAATATGTATTTCTACATTTTAAAAATTATAAAAAGGATAATGGGTTGGTGCAAAGATTGGAGATTTGTGAGCTCAGGTAACTTTGACCAAGGTTTCAGACCTTAATTAGCCTGTTAGGGTTAGGCTTTTTCACTATCATCATTAAGAAAGGCGAGGTGATGCAAGTTTACTAGCTTTATAAAAATCTAGCCTCCTCTAACCTTGTGCCAAAAAACAGCCACCTTGGGGTCTTCTAAGTAGCTGCCTAGCACTCTGAAAATGAAAATGATGGAGGTCCACATGGCAGGAGAAGGCTAAATAGAAGATAGCAAAGCATTTTCAAGTTGCCCTTTCTCCAGTTCAAAATGTAATTAAGAAATGACAGTTAACAGGAACAGTGGATGTCAAGATAAGGTCTGGAAGACCAAGAAAAATTTCAGTGAGAGCTACTCGTAAGATTGCTGTTACTACTCATTGCTACTGCATCCTCCCTGTAAAATTCAGTGTCACAAGTATGCAAATGAACATCTAAACAAGCCTGTTGCATTGTGGAAACAAGTCTTTTGGACCAATAAGGTTAAAGCAAAGATCTTTGTCCACAATGACGAAAGGTATGTGTGGAGAAAAAAGGGCACAGAATTTCAGGAAAATAACATCTGACCAACCACTAACCATTTCACGACATGCGCTGAACATGTTTGGCTCATGTCAGGTCTCCCCATTTGATGTGGGCTCTGGTGCTGATACCACATCTTTTCCAGCACATGTCAGATGATTTCATCAGCAGACATGTGCCTCCAATGGCCATGGGAGCAATTGCAATTCACCCGTGGCTGTTAACATGTTAAATACCACTGTCAATCTCTGACAGTGGCGTTAAACATGCTTGCATCATTAATCCCGCCCACCAGCGCACGTGTCACAT
This sequence comes from Ranitomeya variabilis, assembly GCF_051348905.1. Lineage (NCBI taxonomy): Eukaryota > Metazoa > Chordata > Amphibia > Anura > Dendrobatidae > Ranitomeya > Ranitomeya variabilis. The sequence continues at coordinate 527,564,539 of NC_135237.1, read as the reverse complement.
GACAGTGGGTCGCCAATGGGTTGGCATGACAACCCGAGGTCTTCAGAAGACCCTTATGGTTGTCGTAGCTGGATCACTATGTGCGCCGCCCATACATTGAGCAGGGCTGAAGCTCTGCTGTGTTTAGCACAGACAATTGGAAGATCAAAGCTTCTAGTCTTCCATGGAGACTTTTGAAGCTGGTAAAAAAAAAAAAAAGTTTTAAAAAATATTTAATAAAAAAAAAAAGTTTAAATCACTCCCCAATCATCTCATTCAAAATATAACAATTAAAAAGAAATACATATACTTGTATCATCACATTCAGAATCGCCCAATCTGTCAATATATAAAAATAATTAATCCAATTGGCAAATGGTGTAACGAGAAAAAAAGTAAAAAGCCAAAAAATGAGCCCTCACCCAGCTCCAGATCCTGAAAAATAGAGACACTACGGGTCTCGGAAAATGATGCAATTTATTTTAACAAACATTGGATTTTTTTGACCACTTAAATAAAAGAGAAATTATACCTGCTTGGTATCTACTAACTTGTAATTACATGGAGAATCATAATGGCAGGTCAGTTTTCTTATTTAGTGAACATGGTAAAAAAACACACCTTTTTTGCAATTTCACCGCACGTGGAATTTTTTTACTATTTTCAGGTGCAGTGTATGGTAAAGTGAATGGTGACATGAAAAAGTACAACTTGTTCCACAAAAAACAAGCCTACACATGGCAATATTGAAGAAAAGAAAAGAAAACGGGGTGAAGGGGTTAAGCATGGTGCTGAATCAATCATGCTTTTGGGGCATTGTAGAAGGAAGAGGGAAGAATGGATTCAATGAAATTTCAACAAGTTTGTGATGCAAACATAACACCATCTTCAAAATAAATGAAGTTGAAAAGAGGATGGCTTTTACAAATGGATAATGATTGTAAGCACACTTCAAAATTCACAATAAATGACCTCAAAAGGCACAAGCTAAAAGTTTTACAATGGCCCTCACTGTCCCTTGATCTGAACATCATTGAAAATCTGTGGCTAGACTACAAAATAGCAGCGCATTGAAAACGACCCCGGAATCTCACAACAGAACTCTAGAAATTTTCCAAGAAAGAATGGATGAAAATCCCTCAAACAAGAATTGAAAGACTCTTGTCTGTCTACAAAAAGTGTTTACACGCTGTGATACTTTCAAAAGGGAGTGTTAATAGGTACTAACCATGTTGGGTGCCTAAACTTTTACATTGGCCCATTTTCCTTTTTGCAGTCTTTAAAATGTATAAGATCAAATATATTTATTTGTTTGCCTAAAATATAAAGGACATTTGTTTTCTTTAACTTTAGGCTTTTTAGTAGTGTTGAGCATTCCGATACTGCAAATATCGGGTATCGGCCGATATTTGCTGTATTGGAATTCCGATACCGAGTTCCGATATTTTTGTGATATCGGAAATCGGAATTGGAAGTTCCTATAAGTTCCCTGACTCTCCTTCAGGCCCTGGGATCCATATTCATGCAAAAAATAAAGCATAAAAATAAAAAAATATGGATATACTCACCCCTCCAACGGACCCTGGCTCTCACCGGTGCAAGCGTCTGCCTCCGTTCCTAAGAATGCAGTTAGTGTAGGACCTGCGATGACATCACGGCTTGTGATTGGTCGCATGCACAGTCACGTGACCAATCACAAGCCGCGACGTCATCGAAGGTCCTTCACTCTGTATTCTTAGGAATGGAGGCTGCCGGTTGCACCACTAAGGTCCAGGGCTCGTCCGAGGGTGAGTATATCCATATTTTTTTATTTTTATTCTTTATTTTTTACATGAATATGGATCCCAGGGCCTGAAGGAGAGTTTCCTCTTCAGACCCTGGGAACCATCCAGGATCACTTCCGATATTTGTGTCCCATTGACTTGTATTGGTATCGGGTATCGGTAGCGGCGATATCCGATATTTTTCGGATATCGGCCGATCCAATTCGATACCGATACTTTCAAATATCGGAAGGTCTCGCTCAACACTACTTTTTAGTGCTCATTTCATCTTCAACTTGCTTAATTGTTCAAAATAACAGTAATTTTGACCAGAGCCGCCCAAACTTTTACATGCCCCATATATTGCAATCATCATTCTATATAACACTGTATGCTTATAATCGCTTATTTTGCCTTTCTACTCAGTTACGTTTTCTTTTTCATTACGTCTGTGACATCACGTAATTAAAAAAAGACCAACTGAATCATTCTAAGCTCTATGTAGAAACAGAAAGTCTATTTTCCTTCCATTAGTTATCATTGGAACTACAATTCTACATCACTGCAAAGTTCCTGGTAACCCAATACTACCCACTCTTCCACTGCTGACCCAGGTAATCCACTCCTCCCCTGCCCGGGACTTTGCAATGAGGTAGAATTGTAAATCTAATGATTACTCATGAATCAAAAAATGCTTCTGACATTGTATTATTATGCTGTGTAGTCTCTCTAGATCGCAGAGAATAATAAACATACAAAAAAATAAGTAAACAGGAGATATACTCATCCATCCTCACTTGCCCTACTGTGCAGCCCTACTCTTGTCGGGTCTTCCTCTTCTGTCCAGTCAGTGCTTGGTCTCATCAAAGGTATCATAGGTTTTGTAATGTTATATGGGTGAGACTGCACTGTTGACAGGACAGAAGACAATTGGCCCAGTGCTGGACTGTACGGCTAGATACAGTTGAAGCCAGAAGTTTACATGCACTATATAAAAAGACACATATGCATGTTTTTCTCAATATCTGACATAAGAGCAGAATAAAACTTTCACGTTTTAGGTCAATTAGGATTACCATAATTTTTAATTTTTGCTAAATTCCAGGCTAATGAGAGAGAGAGAGAATGTTTTTAGGCATTTTTACTTACTGCAAAGTCAAAAATTTACATACATTTCATTAGTATTTTGTACCATTGCCCTTAAACTGAATGCCTTGGGTTAAACATTTGTGATACCTTTCCACAAGCTTACCACAATAGTTGATCGGAATTTGGGCCCATTTCTCCTGTCAAAACTGATGTAGCTGATCCAGGTTTGTATGTCGACTTGCTCACACTGGCCTTTTTAGCTTTGCCCATAAATTTTCAATAGGATTGAGATCAGGGCTTTGTGATGGCCACTCTAAAACATTGACTTTGTTATCCTTAAGTCACTTTGCTACCATTTTGGCAGTATGCTTCAGGTCATTGTCCATTTGGAAGACCCATTTCCACCCAAGCTTTAACTTCCTGGCTGATGTCCTGAGATGTTGCTTCAGTATTGCCACATAATCTGCTTTTCTCCTGATGCCATCTATTTTGAGAAGTGCACCAGTCCCTCTTGCATCAAAACAACCCCACAACAAGATGCTCCCACTCCCATGTTTCACAGTTGTGATGGTGTTCTTAGGCTTCCGAGCTTCTCCCTTTTTACTCCAAATGTATTGATGGTCATTATACCCAAAAAGTTAAATTTTAGTTTCATCAGACCACAGGACATGTCTCCAAAAAATGAGATCTATGTTCCTGTGTGCATTTGCAAACATTAATCTGACTTTTTTGCTTCTTTTTGCATAATGGCTCCTTCCTGGCAGAGTGGCTTTTCAACCCATGTTGATACAGTACTCAATATCAATTCACTGTAGATTTTGACACAATCTTACCAGCTTCCACCATCATCTTCAAAGGACTTTTGCTTTTGTCCTTGGGTTTACATGCACATGTCGGACCAAAGCATGTTCATCTCTGGGACACAGAACCCATCTCCTTCTTGAGCAGTATGATGGCTGGACATTCCCATTTTGTTTGTACTAGCCTATAATTGTTTGTACAGATTAAGGAGGCACCATCAGATATTTTGAAACTGTACACAAGAATGAGCCATACTTATGCAAGTCCACAATAATCTTACTATTATCTTGGATGATTTCTTTAGACCTTCCCATGTTGCTACACAAAGAAGCAGTGTGCTTCAGGTGTGCAATAAAATGCATCATGAGGTGTGTCTCTAATTAACTCAGATGTTGCCAAAACAGCTTCCAAACACATGACATCATCATATGGCCTGTCCAGAATTGTTTATAGGCATAGTAATCTTAGCATATGTAAATTTATGACTTTAGAGTAAGTAAATAATAAAAATGAATTAAAACATTCTCTCTCTCACTATTCTGGCATTTGGCAAATATTAATAACTAGATGGTGGCCCAATTCTAACGCATCAGGTATTCTAGAATATGTATGTAGTTTATCTATGAAGATTTCAGAATAATGCAATGAATACACAGGATTCGGATGTCCAGGTGCGACCAATTAGCGAAGCGTGGTTCAAATCCCGCGCCAATTCGCGGCCAGACTGTGTCTGTCGCTGATTGTCAGCCGGGCATGACCAGTCAGTGAAGCCAGGGTGAGCTCCAGGTTTTAGAGGGCCCCGGGCAAAAGAGTCTCACAGCCCACGTAGCATATAACACAGCCCACGTAGTATATAGCACAGCCATGTAGTATATAGCACAGCTATGTAGTATATAACACAGCCATGTAGTAGATAGCACAGCCACTTAGTATATTGCACAGCCACGTAGTATATGGCACAGCCCACGCAGTATATAACACAGCCCACGTAGTATATAACACAGCCCACGTAGTATATAGCACAGCCACATAGTATATAGCACAGCTATGTACTATATAACACAGCCATGTAGTAGATAGCACAGCCACTTTGTATATTGCACAGCCACGTAGTATATTGCACAGCCATGTAGTATACTGCACAGCCATGTAGTATATAGCACAGTCCATGCAGTATATAACACATCCCACATAGTATATAGCACAGCCCATGTAGTATATAACACAGCCCATGCAGTATATAACACAGCCCATGCAGTATATAACACAGCCCACATAGTACATAACACAGCCACCTAGTATATAGCACAGCCACGTAGTATATTGCACAGCCACGTAGTATATAGCGCAGCCCATGTAGTATATAGCACAGCGATGTAGTGTATAACACAGCCCATGCAGTATATAACACAGCCCATGCAGTATATAACACAGCCCACGTAGTATATAGCAATGTGGGCACTATGTACCTATTAAAAAAAATTTAAATCAAAAATAGTTATATACTCATCTTCCGGCAGCCCCCGGATCCAGCCCAGGCCTTTAGCGATGCTCCTCGCGACACTCCGTTCCCAGTAATTCCTTGTGGCAATAACTCATGATGATGTAGCGGTCTCGCAAGACCACTACGTCATCTGGGGTCATTGCCGCAATGCATTCTTGGGATCGGAAGGTCGTGAGGAGCGGGAAAGGCTGCTGCAAATGCCGGAAGGTGAGAAAATAATTATTTTTTTAAATTATTATTTTTAACATTATATGTCTTTACTATTGATGCTGCATAGGTGGCATCAATAGTAAAAAGTTGGTCACACTTACAGGGTTAATGGCAGCATTAATGGACTGCGTTACACCGCGTTATGCCACAGTGTAACGTAGTCCATTTAATGGACTGCTAAAACGCTATGTGGGTGCTGACTGGAGGGGATTAGGGAGGGGCCAATTCGCGGCCGGACTGTGCCTGTCGCTGTTTGGTCACACCCAGCCGGCCACGACCAATCAGCGACGCGGAATTTCCGTGACAGACAGACAAACAGACGGACCTTAGACAATTATATATATAGATGATGGTAATCCTACTTGATCTAAAACAGAAAAGGTTTACTCTAATTTAATTTCAGATATTGAGAAAAACATGCATATGTTTCTTTTTATATAGTGTATGTAAACTTCTGTTTTCAACCGTAGGTGAGAGTCCGAAAAGTTTAATTTTTTTAACTCCTTGATTCCTTAATACAGTAAAATGATGACTGCCATTTTGCTTGAGTTACCAAAAATAATAATATTTTAAAGGAATTTCGATTTGTTTTGAAAGGATTTACTCATGTCTTCCTATATCTATTGACAGAAGTAAAAGAAAAAAGCATATTTTCGGACATTATAAAGCAGCCCATATTTGCAAAGTTATATATAGCACATTATATACAATATATGACAGGAATGATTCTCATTGTATACAGATGTGTCCAGTCTTACTTTTCCGTGAATTTTGTAAAAGGACTTTAGTTTCTCACATTACAAATTCAGTAATTTGTGGCAACATGCTAGCAAAACTCTCAGCAGGCTGCAATTCACTTCCCATCCACTAGCTGGCCATACTTTGACACATATAGCATAAACTTCTCCAGACAGATTATCAGGAAATCATGTTTTTTTTTTTTGTTTTTTTTTTATAAGCTGGTCTCGTGACACTCGTCTCAGCCAAGAGGAAAGGTAAGGAAGGACACATCTGTACCTCTGACATACACTGTGTGAACAGAACCGTAGGCAGAGAAATTCTAACTTGTAGATAGACAACTATGAAGCAGCTGTACATGTAGTATTTTATTAATCAGAATGGCCCCAAAAATGTTTTCCAAAACATTATTAATAGCTGATATCAAGCCAACATATGCTTATGTTCTGTTTTTAATGAATGCAAGGCCACTGTGGGCGCAGTATTAGTGCCATCACATATGGTACTTTGGATGGAGAGAAAATATGGTAACTAACTTTTCTATTAATATGCAAGTTAAGATTCACCCCTGGGTTCTACCCAACACTATAAAAAGAAGCTATAATTATAATCTAGCTTCCTTCTGTATACTTAGCTATTTGCTTTGCCCGTGTAATCCAAAATTACTTCAAACTTAATAGGCATCTGGGAAAGACACATGCTTTAAGTGTCACTATGATGAGATATTATCATGTGCCAAGGGATAATGGATGGAAATAACCAAACAATTGTAAATAAACAGGCACAGACTTAAATGAGCTCGAAAGTATGCAAATGATGTAAGTCAGTATAGACATAGCACATATATACAGTAGCTGCAGAAATTACTTAATCAACTCATGCACGATGTAATGTTAGCAATTATATGTAATTAACATTTACTATATTTCTACAGTACCACTTAGCATTGTTTGGGAAGACAGCCAGCAGGGATTCAGATGCTTAAATGTGGATTATTCGCTTGGTTAATGATGTATGGGATAGGAGTAGTTTTGAAAATATTTACCCCAAATGTTTTATTACTTTACATTAACAGTATATATATATATATATATATATATATATATATATATATATATATATATATATATATATATATTCAAAGTAAGATCCTCCTCGCGACAAGGATGGAAGCAAAATATTAGCAATCGTGATAGGCAAACCCAAACATTAAAGTGTCTGTGCACGGACCCCAAACATGGACTTCTCCAGGAAGTCCGTGTTACTGTTGGGTTTCGGCACCCCGAACGTTGGCTATTTCTCACGCTGTCATCTGTGTGACAGAGTTGGAAATACCGGCAGCGCTGATTGATGGTAAGTTAGTTACTGCCAGTCAGAGAGCTGCGGTTCCCGTGCAGAAGAAAAACAGTTATCGCTGATCGCAGGTGTCGACTCTCCAGTGTACCCCTGCTGTTGCTGATAGCAGCGAGAGCAGGCAAGGCTGATGAGACTATTCATCCAGCGCCTGTGCAACAAATAAATAAATTAATTAATTACTTCATTAATTTAGAAAATGATGTTTGGTCTCTTCTATTTTTGATAACAAATGCAGGCTAAACCAGGATTTGCGGGCTGCAACATCCAGCTGTCAGCTTTATCATGGCTGGTTATCAAGAATAGAGGGGTCCCATGCCATTTTTTTAAATTAGTTTTAAAATGGGTTTTAAAATTTTTGACAGCCAGACAAGCTAAAGCTGGAGCCTGGTATTCTTAGACTGGGAAGGGGCCAAGGATAATTCTCCCCCTAGCCTAAAAACAACAGACCGCAGCCTCCCCAGAAAAGGAGCATCTATTAGATGCACCAATTCTGGTACTTTTCCTGACTCTTTCCACTTGCCCTGAAGTGTTAGCAAGTAGGGTAATAGGTTTGTGGTTGATGTCAGCTGTTTATGGCATTTTAACATATTGGGAAAGTTTATACAGTTCAGACTTGGAAAACAACCAGTTCTACATTTGCTTGTTAAGAAGGTTTCAACAGCCATTTTGTATGGGCCTATATCTGAATGTACCAACTTATCCCTCACATTTTTTGAACATTTATAAGAAACGAGTGGGGGAGATTTAAACTCCTCCACTTCAGGTAAACACCAAGCATTGGCCAATGTTGTTTGACTATGTTGACAATACATTTACTTTCCTCACAGAAGGTAGTTACAAACGGTATTCTTTGCATCTGTTTTATATTCATACTTCTCTTATTAAAAAGGTTGGTAGGATCCAACCCTTGTACCTTATTCTTCTATTTTTTTCATTAGTTTCCTAGGATATTTCCTCTGTTCAAATTTTTTAATCATATCATCCGACACATCTAACTTGTTATCACTTACAATGCGTCTAACTCGCAGAAGTTGCGCTTCAGTTTCCATTTTCCTTTTTGTAACTTATAAAAAGTAAAAAATATATTTTTTTTTTGCCTAAAATAGAAAGGAAATGTGTCATCTTTAGCTTCAGGCCTTTTAGAGATAATTTCATCTTCTACTTGCTTAACTGTTCACAATAACAGTAATTTTGACCATGGGTGCCCAAACTTTTACATGCCACTGTATATATACATATATATAGTCATACACATTTATACTGGAGATGTTGCTTGGGCTACAAAGGCCAATTCTAAAACCTAATTAAAAAAAAAATAATATATATATATATATATATATATATATATATATATATATATATATAAACCATGGGGTGAATACAAAGAGCATCTCTAATTATACAGAACTTTGCTGTAAGGTTAAAGGGGCAGTCTGATAATTAAAATGTATTTTATAAGTATCTATTTTAACACCCTAAGCACTTTAGTAATTTGCCTTATTATACAATGACCTACACATTTCCCTATCCAGTTAATTCCTAATTGTGTTTTTTTTCTTCGCTTCCTGTTATGTTTCATTTGAGAGTATTCTGAAATGAGGTATCACCAGGAGGCTTCACTCACTTCCCAGGAGTGGAACATGATGTCATTGGTGGAGGCACTGCATTCACTTTCCACAACATCTGCTGTTTCTGCCCTCCGTAGATGTCTCCAGTACTATGCTTCTGTCTGGGCCAGCCACAGCTTCTTACCGTGAAAGGAGATGTTTTCAGGAGGTGGTGATAGCAGCACGGTAAGTGACACCAGCATCACCACCTGATGACAATTCATTTAAGGGCGGTGATAGAAGCTGTGGGGCAGCACCAATGTCACTCATCCTGCTTCTATCACTACTTCCTATTGAGGTCTCCTTTCACAGTAATATGCTGTGGCAAGCGGAAACAGGAGCAGAATTATGGTGCATTAGTCATTTCTAACAAACTTTCTGTGAGCACCATGGATTCAGGACATTATTAGAGGATGGTGAGAAAAGAAACTGTGGTAAGTAACTGCAGCGTCATACCCTGATGACATTCTGTCCCAAGGGGAGTGATATACACTACTGGGCATTGAGTGTAGCCCCAGCTTCCTGATAAATCATTTTTTGAGAATCCTTTCAAAGTGGCACAAGAAGATGAATAAAAAAACACATTTAAGGATTAGCAGGGTAGGAAAAGCGTAGGGTATTTTATAATTAAGCAAATTAAAACAAAAGTGTTTAGGATGTTAAAATAAAGAATATTTTAGATATTGGATCACTATTTTTAGTTTATTTGAATGACCATAAGCTCTTAATACAACTTCCAGGGACAGACTTTGCTCAAGCCACTTTGCTTAACATGTCCCAACGTAACACAGGCTTTCATCTTAAAACCTCGATCTACACTTACAACCTAATGTACTGGTACACGTTGGGTATACCATTTTTGCTGTGTAGAATAGCGCACCATCCACTAAAAAGCATTTTGTTTGGCATTCGTTTTTCTTCCAATTGGAGCATATGGGCAATAAACGCTATTGTATGCCTATACAAAGGCATCCATTGGAAACATTCCTATGGAGAATGCCCCATTGGTATCTTACCTACTAGAAGAGAATGGCTGGATGTCGTTTTACTTGTCAGGTTTCTTGATATTCTCTCATATTGGTTCCCAGTGTTTTATGCCTCATTATGTTCTAAGAGAATAGGTTAGCTGCCTATCAATAAAATATTGGTAATTACTGAAAGTGACCACAAAAACCTATGAAAAGGCCAAGTCTGCCTCTCATCGCTTGATAACATTACTAGATGTTCTTAGAGAGAATAAAAAGCTTATAAATATTTCAAAAATACTAAATATAAATTATGTTATATACCTGTCCACATTTTCCTAACTTTCATTGCCTCCAGCAAGCCCTGGAACATACCGATTAATATCAACATCTCAATATGTCAGTTTATATTGTAGTTTCAGAAAATGTGACATTTAAGAAATGCATACAGAGCGACAGGTACATGTCACTTTATAATATAAGCTTTCAAAAATTAATTTATTGACCATGACATCTGAATAGCAGTAGTCTTCATCGAATCTGTATCAGTGGTAAGATATTAAAATGCCATGATGATGATGATGTACTGGGGGATAAGACATAAACACTGATGTATGGCACTGAATATTTATTTGGTACATTGATGATAATGGGATCATCTGACTCACCTATGATTTGCTCAATGACAATCTATAGTCTATATAAAATGATAATTTCCAACTGAAGAAAGCCTGTTCTGTCAGGAAAAATTCTTGAAATATTTCACATTTTTGTAATTTTCCATGGAGAACAAGCCAAGGCATAATTTCAATTTCATGGAAGCCAATGCAAACTGTATAACTATGTTCTTGAACTACAACATCACTCTTCTTACTCAAATAAGGTAGAAGATATTATAAGTTCCCCTATATTTCAAAGCCTAAATATAAGAGGACTATGCCTATACGTACCCTCTAGAATGAGCACTTAGTTATCAAGATCAGAACTGGTTCATCCTCCTAACAATGTAAGCTACATAATGCAGGAGGACGGAGAAAATCTTTGCGGATTGTGTCAGCTCTACCTTCAGACAGTGGTTGTCCATCAGTAGTTTAGAAGGTTTCTATTATTGATATCATTTAGATTGGTTTTTCTTCTTGATTCTTTGCATGTATAACACAAGATTCCAGTGACAGAAAAGTTTACTTTGTCTTATAACTAAAGAAGAATCCAGCCCACCAAAAAAAGCCTTTGGAATAAAATTACAAACTAACGTTTTAAACTAATACGAGATCCACCACTTTGTGATAGTAGTGCAAACTCAATCCTCAAAAGCTTTTTCCATTTTACTGCATTTTGTATTGTCAATCTGAAGTTGACTCTAGCGTGGAATTTATACGGCTGCAAACACATCACAGTTGAACCACACTAAAGCGCAATAGAGTGTTGTGGCTCCCGCACATGGGACTTGTGAGTGCAAAATATCACTTCTAAAGCTAACAAGATTTTTTCAGCAGTCCTACATATTATGCACTCTTTATATTCTTATATTAAGGCCTCCTCTTCATCAATATCTTATTGGCTTGGGTCTGATACCCATCACCCCACTTTTCCCAATCACTGAGCTTGTGTAGTGGCCACATGTGCCCAGTGTACCGAGCTCCAGACACACCATAATGTCCATGATCAGTGAAATAAATGGAAGTTGTACTCCCATTTCTGAGTGCCTAAGATATTTTCTTCAGGCCTCTGCAAACAGCTAATTGGTGAGGTGATGAGTGTCATACCTCCACCAATCTGATATTGATGATCTATACAATGGTCATCAATATAACAGTCATGGAAAATGCAAAAAAATCACTGAGTACCATCATCTTCCTCCCATAAATGCACAACAATATGAACAAGGTTAGTCCATGCACAAATATCCGATAATTGGGCAAAATAGTATTGTGTCTCCTGACTAATTATTACACCATCCTATAAAAGGCCATCCTATAAAATGACCTTGTAGGGGGCATACAGAGCAGAATTTCAATATTTGCAGATGACACTAAACTCTGCAGGGCAATCAATACAGGGGAGGACAATTTTATATTACAGGCTGATTTATGTAAACTAGAAGCTTGGGCTGATAAATGGCAAATGAGCTTTAATGGGGATAAATGTAAGGTCATGCACTTGGGTAGAAGTAATAAGATGTATAAGTATGTGCTTAATTCTAAAACTCTGGGCAAAACCGTCAATGAAAAAGACCTGGGAGTATGGGTGGATGACAAACTCATATTCAGTGGCCAGTGTCAGGCAGCTGCTACAAAGGCAAATAAAATAATGGGATGCATTAAAAGAGGCATAGATGCTCATGAGGAGAACATAATTTTACCTCTATACAAGTCACTAGTGCGACCACACTTAGAATACTGTGCACAGTTCTGGTCTCGGGTGTATAAGAAAGACATAGCTGAACTGGAGCGGGTGCAGAGAAGAGCGACCGAGGTTATTAGAGGACTGGGAGGTCTGCAATACCAAGATAGATTATTACACTTGGGGCTGTTTAGTTTGGAAAAACGAAGGCTAAGGGGTGATCTTATTTTAATGTATAAATATATGAGGGGGAGTACAAATACCTTTCTGATGATCTTTTTAACCCCTTCCCGACCCATGACGCCACTTAGGCATCATGAAAACCCGTGCCAATCCGACCCATGATGCCTATGTGGCGTCATGGAATGATCGCGTCCCTGCAGATCGGGTGAAAGGGTTAACTCCAATTTCACCCGATCTGCAGGGACAGGGGGAGAGGTACTTCAGCCCAGGGGGGGTGGCTTCACCCCCCCGTGGCTACGATCGCTCTGATTGGCTGTTGAAAGTGAAACTGCCAATCAAAGCGATTTGTAATATTTCACCTAAAAAACTGGTGAAATATTACAATCCAGCCATGGCCGATGCTGCAATATCATCGGCCATGGCTGGAAACCCTAATGTGAGCCCCCCCACCCCACCGATCGCCCCCCCAAGCCACCGATCTGTCCCGTAGTCCCCTCTGTCCTGTGCTCCGCTCCCCCGTCCTCCTGTCCGCTCCCCCCGTGCTCCTATGCCACTCCCCTGTGCTCCGACGCCCCCCCGTGCCCCGATCTCCCCCCCCCCCTATACTTACCGAGGCTCCCGGTGCCCGTTCGTCTTCTCCATGGGCGCCGCCATCTTCCAAAATGGCGGGCGCATGCGCAGTGCGCCCGCAGAATCTGCCGGCCGACAGATTTGTTACAAGTACATTTTGATCGCTGTGATAGGTTCTATCACAGCGATAAAAATAAAAAAAATAATAAATAACCCCCCCCTTTATCACCCCCATAGGTAGGGACAATAATAAAAAAAAGAAAATATATATATTTTTTTTCCACTAGGGTTAGGGTTAGAACTAGGGTTAGGGTTAGGGGTAGGGTTAGGGTTAGGGTTAGGGGTAGGGTTAGGGGTAGGGTTAGGGTTAGGGGTAGGGTTAGGGTTAGGGTTAGGGCATGTGCACACAGTGCGGATTTGGCTGCGGATCCGCAGTGGATTGGCCGCGGATGCGCAGCGGATTGGCCGCGGATCCGCAGCGGATTGGCCGCTGCGAATTCGTAGCAGTTTTCCATCAGGTTTACAGTACCATGTAAACCTATGGAAAACCAAATCCGCTGTGCCCATGGTGCGGAAAATTCCGTGCGGAAACGCTGCGTTGTATTTTCCGCAGCATGTCAATTCTTTGTGCGAATTCCGCAGCGTTTTACACCTGTTCCTCAATAGGAATCCGCAGGTGAAATCCGCACAAAAAAACACTGGAAATCCGCTGTAAATCCACAGGTAAAACGCAGTGCCTTTTACCTGCAGATTTTTCAAAAATCGTGCGGAAAAATCTCACACGAATCCGCAACGTGGGCACATAGCCTTAGGTTTAGGGTTGGAATTAGAGTTAGGGTTGGAATTAGGGCTAGGCTTGGAAATAGGGTTAAGATTAGGCTTGTGGTTAGGGTTACGGATAGGGTTAGGGGTGTGTTGGGATTACAGTTGTGGGTAGGGTTGGGATTAGGGTTAGGGTTGGGATTAGGGTTAGGATTAGGGTTAGGGTTGGGATTAGGGTTACCGCTGTGTTGGGGTTAGGGTTGTGGTTAGGGGTGTGTTGGGGTTAGGGTTGTGATTAGGGTTATGGCTACAGTTGGGATTAGGGTTAGGGGTGTGTTGGGGTTAGCGTTGAAGTTAGAATTGAGGGGTTTCCACTGTTTAGGCACATCAGGGGTCTACAAACGAAACATGGCACCACCGTTGATTCCAGCCAATCTTGCGTTCAAAAAGTCAAATGGTGCTCCCTCCATTCCAAGCCCCGACGTGCGCCCAAACAGTGGTTTACCCCCACATATGGGGTACCAGTGTACTCAGGACAAACTGGGCAACAACTATTGTGGTCCAATTTCTCCTGTTACCCTTGCAAAAATAAAAAATTACTTGCTAAAACATAATTTTTGAGGAAAGAACAATTATTTTTTATTTTCACGGCTCTGCGATATAAACTTCCGTGAAACACTTGGGGGTTGAAAGTGCTCACCACACATCTAGGTAAGTTCCTTGGGGGGTCTAGTTTCCAAAATGGGGTCACTTGTGGGGTGTTTCTACTGTTTAGGCACATCAGGGGCTCTGCAAATGCAACATGACGCCCGCAGACCATTCCATCAAAGTCTGCATTTCAAATGTCACTACTTCCCTTCCGAGCCTTGACGTGCGCCCAAACAGTGGTATACCCCCACATATGGGGTACCAGCGTACTCAGGACAAACTGGGCAACAACTATTGGGGTCCAATTTCTCCTGTTACCCTTGCAAAAATAAAAAATTACTTGCTAAAACATAATTTTTGAGGAAAGAACAATTATTTTTTATTTTCACGGCTCTGCGTTATAAACTTCTATGAAACACTTGGGGGTTGAAAGTGCTCACCACACATCTAGATAAGTTCCTTGGGGGGTCTAGTTTCCAAAATGGGGTCACTTGTGGGGTGTTTCTACTGTTTAGGCACATCAGGGGCTCTGTAAATGCAACATGACGTCCGCAGACCATTCCATCAAAGTCTGCATTTCAAATGTCACTACTTCCCTTCCGAGCCCTGACGTGCGCCCAAACAGTGGTTTACCCCCACATATGGGGTATCAGCATACTCATGAGAAACTGGAAAACAACTTTTGGGGTCAAATTTCTCCTGTTACCCTTGGGAAAATAGAAAATTGCTTGCTAAAACATCTTTTTTGAGGAAAGAAAAATGATTTTTTATTTTCACGGCTCTGCGTTGTAAACTTGTGTGAAGCTCTTGGGGGTTGAACGTGCTCACCACACATCTAGATAAGTTCCTTGGAGGGTCTAGTTTCCAAAATGGGGTCACTTGTGGGGGGTTTCTACTGTTTAGGCACATCAGGGGCTCTGCAAACGTAACATGATGCCCGCAGACCATTCCATCAAAGTCTGCATTCCAAAACGTCACTACTTCCCTTCCGAGCCCCGGCATGTGCCCAAACAGTGGTTTACCCCCATATATGGGGTATCAGCGTACTCAGGAGAAACTGGACAACAACTTTTGGGGTCAAATTTCTCCTGTTACCCTTGGGAAAATAGAAAATTGCTTGCTAAAACATCTTTTTTGAGGAAAGAAAAATGATTTTTTATTTTCACGGCTCTGCGTTGTAAACTTGTGTGAAGCTCTTGGGGGTTGAACGTGCTCACCACACATCTAGATAAGTTCCTTGGAGGGTCTAGTTTCCAAAATGGGGTCACTTGTGGGGTGTTTCTACTGTTTAGGCACATCAGGGGCTCTGCAAATGCAACATGACGCCCGCAGACCATTCCATCAAAGTCTGCATTTCAAATGTCACTACTTCCCTTCCGAGCCCTGACGTGCGCCCAAACAGTGGTTTACCCCCACATATGGGGTATCAGCGTACTCATGAGAAACTGGAAAACAACTTTTGGGGTCAAATTTCTCCTGTTACCCTTGGGAAAATAGAAAATTGCTTGCTAAAACATCTTTTTTGAGGAAAGAAAAAAGATTTTTTATTTTCACGGCTCTGCGTTGTAAACTTGTGTGAAGCTCTTGGGGGTTGAACGTGCTCACCACACATCTAGATAAGTTCCTTGGAGGGTCTAGTTTCCAAAATGGGGTCACTTGTGGGGGGTTTCTACTGTTTAGGCACATCAGGGGCTCTGCAAACGTAACATGATGCCCGCAGACCATTCCATCAAAGTCTGCATTCCAAAACGTCACTACTTCCCTTCCGAGCCCCGGCATGTGCCCAAACAGTGGTTTACCCCCATATATGGGGTATCAGCGTACTCAGGAGAAACTGGACAACAACTTTTGGGGTCAAATTTCTCCTGTTACCCTTGGGAAAATTAAAAAATTCTGGGCTAAAAAAATATTTTTGAGGAAAGGAAATACATTTATTATTTTCACGGCTCTGCGTTATAAACTTCTGTGAAGCACTTGGGGGTTCAAAGTGCTCACCACACATCTAGATAAGTTCCCTTGGGGGTCTAGTTTCCAAAATGGGGTCACTTGTGGGGGAGCTCCAATGTTTAGGCGCACGGGGGCTCTCCAAACGCGACATGGTGTCCGCTAAAGATTGGAGCCAATTTTTCATTCAAAAAGTCAAATGGCGCTCCTTTCCTTCCGAGCCCTGCCGTGCGCCCAAACAGTGGTTTACCCCCACATATGAGGTATCAGCGTACTCAGGACAAATTGGACAACATCGTTCATGGTCCAGTTTCTCCTTTTACCCTTGGAAAAATAAAAAAATTGTTGCTAAAAGATCATTTTTGTGACTAAAAAGTTAAATTTTTTACTTCCATGTTGCTTCTGCTGCTGTGAAACACCTGAAGGGTTAATAAACTTCTTGAATGTGGTTTTGAGCACCTTGAGGGGTGCAGTTTTTAGAATGGTGTCACTTTTGGGTATTTTCAGCCATATAGAACCCTCAAAAAGATTTCAAATGTGAAGTGGTCCCTAAAAAAAATGGTTTTGTAAATTTTGTTGTAAAAATGAGAAATCACTGGTCAAATTTTAACCCTTATAACTTCCTAGCAAAAAAAAATTTGTTTCCAAAATTGTGCTGATGTAAAGTAGGCATGTGGGAAATGTTATTTATTAACTATTTTGTGTCACATAACTCTCTGGTTTAACAGAATAAAAATTCAAAATGTGAAAATTGCAAAATTTTCAAAATTTTTGCCAAATTTCCATTTTTTTCACAAATAAACTCAGAAATTATCGACCTAAATTTAACACTAACATGATGCCCAATATGTCACAAAAAAACAGTCTCAGAATCGCTAGGATCCGTTGAAGCGTTCCTGAGTTATTACCTCATAAAGGGACACTGGTCAGAATTGCAAAAAACGGCCAGGTCATTAAGGCCAAAATAGGCTGGGTCATGAAGGGGTTAATCATAGACCTGAGACAGGGACAAGGGGGCATCCTCTATGTCTGGAGGAAAGAAGGTTTAAGTATAATAACAGACGCGGTTTCTTTACTGTAAGAGCAGTGAGACTATGGAACTCTCTGCCATATGATGTTGTAATGAGTGATTCATACTTAAATTTAAGAGGGGACTGGATGCCTTTCTGGAAAAGTATAATGTTACAGGGTATATACACTAGATTCCATGACAGGGCGTTGATCCAGGGAACTAGTCTGATTGCCATATGTGGAGTCGGGAAGGAATTTTTTTCCCCCCAATGTGGAGCTTACTCTTTGCCACATGGTTTTTTTTGCCTTCCTCTGGATCAACATTTTAGGGCATGTTAGGTTAGGCTATGGGTTGAACTAGATGGACTTAAAGTCTTCCTTCAACCTTAATAACTATGTTACTATGTATGTTACCATGTTACTAAAAAACTGGAGACCTCTATTAAAAATAATAAATAAATCTTTATTAAACACAGTATGAATTCATTTAAAACATTGGGCTTGTATGGTAGTGCATGATTGGACAACAGATGGTACATTTAGGTAAGACGTGGTATCAATAACATCAAAAATAATTTTGATTGATTGTTGTAACCTTGGCCAGATCTGTGACTTGCCACAATCCTGTCTCTGAGCTCCTTGGCCAGTTCCTTTGACCTCATGATTTTCATTTGGTCTGACATGCACTGTGAGCTGTGAGGTCTTATATAGACAGGTGTGTGCCTTTCCAAATCAAGTCCCATCAGTTTAATTAAACACAGCTGGACTTCAACGAAGGAGTAAAACCATCTCAAGGAGGATCACATGAAATGAATAGCATGTGACTTAAATATGAGTGTCTGAGCAAAAGGTCTGAATACTTATGACCATGTGATATTTCTGTTTTCTTTTTTAATAAATATGCAAAAATTACTACATTTCTGTTTTTTTCAGTCAAGATGGGGTGCAGAGTGAACATTAATGAGGAAAGAAATTAAGTTTTTTGAATTTACCAAATGGCTGCAATGAAACAAAGAGTGAAAATTTAAAGGGGCATGATTGCTCTCCGTACCCACTGTATACATATAGTATATGAGGTATTGGTCTATATTTTAGCCTCACACTAAACTAAATAGCAACGCCACAAGAAAAACAAAATCCTCATGAAATTCAGGAAAGATATATCTTTGTACCGTCTTAGTCAGTCTCAAAAGCTTGCAATTTATTACCATCTTTTCAGTTAGCCATTAAAAGGTATCAACCACTGAGGACTCTCAATTCCAAATGTTTTTCCAGAAATTCAAGAATTAATACAGCAAAAAAGGGGCAGCAGTATTTACCTGCCCAGGTCTCAGAATTAATTCACTCTCAGGATGCAGCAAACCCTTGTAGTAAAGATGGCGGTAATCTTATACTGGGCAATCACCCCTCCATAAATTATATCTTCTCTTTTGGGGGTCAGCTGCCATGCGTCTAAAGTCTGTCCTGTAGTAGCACCTGGCGTCTATCCAGAGTCAAGTCTAACCCCACCATCAGAGGCTCCAGCAAAAAGTCAGATCTTCACTTAGTCATGCCTCTCCAGACTCTCCTCGGATCACGATGCAGTGGATCCTCCACCCCCGTTACAGTTTGCTCAGGTCATGTAATCTGCTGGCTTCCAAGATTCCTCTATCTCATACCTGTATCATACCTGTACCAGGAAGTTTCCCGCCAGAAAGACTAGCAAAATAAAATGTTCTCCTACTTGCAGGCAATGACCACTCGCTTAGATATGCTGAGGCATCTGCACATCCCAAAGCTGCAGCAACCTCAGCTGTGACCCTTCAGCCTTCTAGCTATGTTCCTGGTTCCAGACCCCAACTGTCAGCTCCTACACATTATGTCGGTGACCTTGCCCTATGTCATGAGTTTATCAATTAATGCACACTGCACTTTGAACTCTTAACCAATCAGATAGGGCCACAGTGGCTTTCAACAAGTCCAATCTCAGTGGCGAGACTCTGGCTTGGCTCAATACCTATGGAAGCGAGGGGATCCTCTTGTCTCCAACCTTCAGATTTTCTTAGAAGCAAGATTTTTTATGAACATGGCTGTGTTTCCTCCACAGTTTCCTCCCTTCTTAGGTTGCATCAAGGTAACATCACAGTGGGCCAGTACATTGTTCACTTCTGGAATCTATCCATCAAACTCACCTAGAACAACGAGGAGCTGTTGGCTGTCTTCAGGGAGGATCTTTATGAAAGAAATAAGGAAAAATTGTCTGGTAGTGATATTTCCACCTCACTGAATGAGCTGGTATCCCTAGTTACCCTGATCAACATCAGGTTTCAGGAGCGCTTCAAGGAGGTGACCCACTTGAGAATAGTTTTGCACTTGGCTCCTACCTTTCAAAGGTTGATCATGCCGCAAACCTCAACTTTGACACCTTCCACTGAGACAATGCAGATTGACCAGGTGAAGCTGGCCAAGCACCATCAGGAAGACCATCAGCGTGAAAGGAGGTGTTTACAGAACATTTAACCTATTCCTGTCTCAAAAAGGCCATTGTGGAGCAGTATTGTATCCTGATCCAACATCTGCAGAATATTTTGGTGGTATCATCCGTGAATGGGAGACCTCTTTCCGAGACCGTCCATTTCATTACTGAGCTGGTGGAATTTTGAGTAGGAATGCTACACTCAGAAGAGATTCTTATCTATGTGATGTCAGGTTTGTCTTATCCTCTGCTTCTAGCTCTGCCATGGCTGTGAAAACATGAGCCATTCTAAAGGCCCCGTCTCACTAAGCGATTTACCAACGATCACGACCAGCGATACGACCTGGCCGTGATCGTTGGTAAGTCGCTGTGTGGTCGCTGGGGAGCTGTCACACAGACCGCTCTCTCCAGCGACCAACGATCAGGGGAACGACTTCGGCATCGTTGAAACTGTCTTCAACGATGCCGAAGTCCCCCTGCAGCACCCGGGTAACCAGGGTAAACATCGGGTTACTAAGCGCAGGGCCGCGCTTAGTAACCCGATGTTTACCCTGGTTACCAAAAAAAACAAACACTACATACTCGCCTTTCGGTGTCCGTCAGGTCCCTTGCCGTCTACTTCCTGCTCTGACTGAGCCGCCGTACAGTGAGAGCAGAGCGCAGCGGTGACGTCACTGCTGCGCTCTGCTGTCACTGTACGGCCGGATCTCAGTCAGTCAGAGCAGGAAGCAGACGGCGAGGGACCTGACGGACATCAGAAGGCGAGTATGTACTGTTTTTTTTTTTTTACATTTACGCTGGTAACCAGGGTAAACATCGGGTTACTAAGCGCGGCCCTGCGCTTAGTAACCCGATGTTTACCCTGGTTACCAGTGAAGACATCGCTGGATCGGTGTCACACACACCGATTCAGCGATGTCAGCGGGATCTCAACGACCGAAAAAAGGTCCAGGCCATTCCGACATGACCAGCGATCTCACAGCAGGGGCCTGATCGCTGGTACGTGTCACACATAGCGAGATCGCTACTGAGGTCGCTGTTGCGTCACAAAACTTGTGACTCAGCAGCGATCTCGCTAGCGATCTCGCTATGTGAGACGGGGCCTTAAGACTGGAAATAGAATAACACTTCATTGGGGTCAGGAGTAGCACAAGAGTTGTCTAGATCCCATTTGGCCTGCTCGACCACCGGCTACTCCATCAAATTTACCTAGCTTACCTTGTGCTTATTAGACATACTCTGATGTCTCTGACAAAAAGGAGGCTGAGACACTACTACCTCATAGGCCGTATGACTGGCCTATCAACCTTTTTCCTAGCTGTTCTCCACAAGGCAGAATCTACCTTCTATTTCAGGCTGAGACCAATGCCATGTGCGAGTATATCAAAGAGAATCTTTTCAGGGGATTTATCTAAAAGTCATCCTCCCCATCTGGAGCAGTATTCTTCTTTGTAAAAGAAAAGGACAGATCGTTTTGACCCTGTATCGGTTATAGCGGACTCAACTAGATAACGATTAAGAATAAATATCCTCTTCCCCTCATTTCCGATGTTTGATCATCTCAAAAGTTCCAGTGTCTTTATGGAACGCTACCTTTGGGGCACGTATAACCTGATCCGGATACCCCAGAGGGAAAAAATGGAAAATGGCTTTTAACACCCGCAATGACTATTAAAAGTATTGTGTAATGACATTTGGACTCTGCAATGCCCCAGCAGTTTTCCAAGAACTGTGGAACGACATCCTGTAGGACCTCTTCTTCATGTGTGTGGTAGTTTACCTGTCATGAATGTTTCAGAGGCTGCAGACCGTTGCACTGCATCTGTCTGCAGAAGGTCTCGGCAGTTTGCTTTGCAGACTTCTTGCTGGTCCTTCTGATGCTAGGACCCAGTGTACACCTCCCCTGGCTCTAATCGTCACACCTCGACCTGGGTGTTTATAACTCCCAACTTGCTGTTGGGAGTTGTGAGTGATTTTTTATATTTGCAATTCCCTGTTGAGGCTTGGAGCTGCAGCAGTCGGCTAGCATATTATTTGGAGTTTGGAGGACATTGGTGTTTCTCTCTGAGTCTACTCAATCTAAGTGTTCCCTTGTTTTGTGTATCCTAGCTGTCTTTAGCAATAGTGGGGATTGACTAGCGTCATCCTGTCCTTCTTGGCGCGGTGGTTATTACCAGGGACAGGCAGGGATTAGTTATCCTGCTCGGTGATAGGTGCAGAACCTGTATAGGGACCATAGAGCAGACAGGGTAACATTAGGTCTGTCTAGGGGTCTCCACTCTCCCTTTTCCTACTGTTTGGTTCCCTTTCCCTTTGTGTTACACTTATCCATATCTAAACATTACGTGACATTACTTGGCTAACATTTTTGTGTATTCTCCTGATCTGCTCACACACAGGAGGGATGTTCGCCAGGTTCTGCAGGGATTAAGGAAGAACCGTCTGTACGCCAAGTTTGAGAGGTGTGTCTTCGAGCAAACCGATTTTCGATTCTTGAGTATATCATTGATAATTGAAACCGAGAAAGTGTTTGCCGTCCTAAAGTGGCCCCTTCCTGACAGTCTTAAGGTTATCCAGGGGTTTCTCAGATTTACTAATTATTACCGCCAATTCATTCTGCATTTCTCCTCTCGGACTGCTCCTATTACTACCCAGACCCGCAAGAGAGACAATCCTAAAGTATGGACTCAGGAGGCAGAGAACACACTTTCTCCTCAGCTCCTGTGCTGCATCGACCAGAAAATAATGAGCAATTATTTCTGGAAGTGGATGTTTCTTCCTCTGGGTTTGGAGACCTTACCAAAAAGTCTCCTTCAAGCCATATGGTGACCTGTAGCTTTCTTTCCAAAATGTTCTCAGACCCATAACACAACTACTCAATAGGTAATCAAGAATTGTTGGAGATAAAACTGGCTCTGGAGGAGTGGTGACTTTTGCTAGAAGGAGTGATGCTCTGGTGGTTGTTTACACTGACAACAAGAATCTAGCTTATCTGCAGTCCACACAGTGGTTATATCCATGTCTCTGTTCTTCACCTGTTTCCATTTTATTCTCCATTTCCGGCCGGCAGATATGAATGTTAAGACGGATGCACTCTCTATGTCCTTTCTGTTTTTCGACCAGGAGGGAGAGTCTGAACACATCATTGAACCCTCCAAAATAGTTAAGATTGCTCCACTGGATTTGTCTCGAGTCCCATCCAGAAAAATTTTAGTCACTGAACTTGACAGGAAGCGGGTTTTTCACTAGGGTCACTCATCTAAGTTGGCTGGTCATGCCAGACAAAAGAAAACAGCTCTCCTTATTATCTGGCATCATTAGTGGCAGCAACTGCGATAGAATATTTTGGATTTCACCTCGGCCTGGCCTTCTTGTGCCCAGGGCAAGACTCCGAACCAGCTTCCAACCAGCTGACTGCTTCCTTTGCCTGCACCATCTGCTCCCTGGCAGCATATTGTGATGGATTTCATTACCAATCTCCCATTATTGGCCGAGCATAATGTCATCTGGGTAGTTGTGGATTGATTCTCTAAAATGGCCCAATTAACTCCACCCTCTGGCCTCCCATCTGCTCATGTGCTTGCTGAGAAGTTCATCCACCATATTATCAGCCTCCATAGTTTACCTCTCAATATAGTCTCAGATAGAGGCATCCAGATTACATCTTGCTTCTGGAGGGCTACCTGCAAATTACTAAATGTCACCTTCAATTTCTCTTCAGCCTACCATTCACAATACAATGGTCAGGTAGGACAGGTCAACCAGATCCTGACCAACTTCCCACAGCACTTTTTCAATGCTCACCACAATGATTGGGCCGAGCTACTGCCCTGGGCCAAATTCCTATACAACAACCACGTGAGTGAGTCCTCTACTAGATCTCTGTTTTTCGTGGTCTACGGTTAACATCTCAGTATTCCATTCCCTATGTCTACTACCTCAGACATTCCTGCTGCTGAATCCCAGGGACAAGGCTTGGCTGTCTTCAAAGTATTTCCGTCTCAAGCTTCCCTTTGTTTAAATTGGGTCCTCGCTTTCCCGGCCTATTCAAGGTTCTCAAACAGATAAAACCTGTAGCCTACAAGCTCAACTTCTTGGCCTCTTTGCAAATCCCAAATTCATTTCACGTGTCTATCCTCAAGCCTGTCACACTAAGTCCCTTTTTCAAAGAACCAAGTACCACTCTTGCTCCTCTTATCATCTTCTGCTATGTTACAATAATAAACTAAGGTGTTACTCTCCTGGTCTAGTGCTGTGTCTCTGCAGGTGCCCTAATATTTGTTGATAGATTAGGGCAGCTATATCACAATTTAAGCAGATGTTGCCACAAGAGCCAATCATTAGACTCACAATCTCTGCTAGTGCAGATGCACAAACTTCTGAGCCCAGTGACTGACTGCAGGAGCCACATGTACTGCAGCCAGAAAGATTTAACTTCTGTTGTAAATATTGCATTGAGCGCCACTTCCATTTGCAGATCCTAGAAGGTTCACTTTTATGCTAGTAGAATTGCTGGGGATCAATCATAAATGATCAATATGATCTCCTGGAAACCAGAAAACCTTAACTATGATTGACGGCATGGTCCAACTTTTATCTAAGTCCATTCATTTTTTTCAGTCTCCTGACATATATGATAGAGCTGACCATTAACTTTAAATAAGCACTCCCATCAAAGTATCCTCTTAATATATTACAGTCATATTCTACAACACTGTGCACTTACATCTGCTCATTTTGCCTTTCTGCCCAGCTAATACTTCTCTTTTTTCTGCTCAATGTAGAAACAAGAAGTCTCTTGTCCCTGCTTTTATCATTCCCCTCTTCCTGACCCAGCTGCTCCCTCCTCCTCCCTGCCAGGGAGTTTTTGCAGTGACTTATGTCTCATGCAGGGAAGATAGACCTCATGTTTCTACATAGACATTAGAAGGATTCCGCTAGTCAGTTTATAATCATGTGATGTCATAGACCTAATGTTAAACAGAGGAAATAAATGGGTGGAAAGGCAAAATGAGCAATTGTAAGTACACAGTGTTATATCATATGATGATTGCAATATATTAAGAGGATAAAAACTTTGATGGGAGGAGGGCTTCTTTAATATCTTCAGAGCCTGCTGATTATGGCAAGACCAGTTGAGCATTTAAAGTATTTGTGGGTGTCCTGATTCCCCTTCTCCCCTGCTTTCTGGAGATAAGCAGCTACTAGAGTTGCCTTAACGCTTACTCTGTTCTTGCTCTGTTCAGAATGCAAGCACACTCAAAAGAATATATGTGTCTTGGGTAGAAGAGAACAAAAAGATCCAACCATCCCTGGTCCAGTGGCTATGTTGTTAGCCAATAGCCACCAGACAAGAGCTCTGTAAGCTTCCTACTAGTTGAGCGTGTAACCAGTACCTATCTTTATTAGTAGGCCTTGCATCATCATTAAGAAGAGAAGGTGAGGAGGGCTTTGGATGGCCCGGCATGTGCTACCAATGCGGCTGCTTTACTAGGGGCCTGCAAGTCTTATTGCACAACTCTATTATTAGGCGTCGACTGATGAATGAATGACATCACCCTAATGGACAAGTATTGGACAGTCACTATGGGCATTCAAAAAGAATAACCAACATTCACAGATTTCTAGCCCTTTAAATTGTAAATTTCTTTTTATTTCCTCAGTATGAAAACTATTTTTTGAACCTGCCTATAATTTACACCATTTCATCCTGGCTGTATTAAATCGGCTTGTTACTTTTTAATATTATTTTCTTACTTAGGTCTGTCACAACATTTCAGACGATTGTAGTCTCCAAGGAAACCTTACTTTGTTATGCAAAAACTCTTGAAATCTATCTATTGCACTTCATGGTTGACTTATACAGACAAACTTTCACATTAGAAAATAGTTCTCTTCTCAGTATAATTGGATTAATCTCATGTGAATTGCATCAAAAATGCTGCACAGCTGCTGTACCATCATAATAACCAGACATCTGTAATAACAAGATGTGCAATTTCATTTGAGGATATACAAGATGCTAAAGTAACAGCATCAGTAAAATTTATAGACATATAGTATAAGCTTATATAAAACAATTTAACGACCAGGGATACATGAAGCCTAATGTTATATAAAAGTACTAATCTAATATATAAAGCTGAATGTGTGTGTGTATATGTATGTATGTATGTGTGTGTGTATGTCCGGGATTGGCATCTGCACCATCGCAGCTACAGCCACAAAATTTTGCAGAGTCACACGTCTGGACCCCGAGAGCGTCATAGGCTATGTTGTGAGGCGAAATTTTAGGCGCGTTCCAATTCACCAAACAATTTTGCCCCTATCTACATAATGGGGAAAAAGTGAAAGGAAAAGTGTTGGAGGCAAATTGACAGCTGCCAGATGTGAACAAGGGGGACTTAAAGAGTGAGAGCGATGGCGCCAAAGAGTATATACTGTACAGTTGCTAAGGTGGGGCCCCGACATGGGATAATCACCACACCACCACGGGGATATGAACACACACACAAAATGCGCCACACACTACCATGTGCTTGAACACATATACCACCCTCAGCACACATTTCACCACACATACACCAACCTCGCCACATAAAAGTCGAAACACAAAAGTTGCCGCTCAAAACTCGCCACGCGCAAAACTCGCCACATGCAAAACTAGGCTCACGCAAAACTCGCCACACGTGCAAAACTCACCTCATGGAAAACTCGCCACACGCAAAACTTGCACACGCAGAAAAATTGCCACATGCACAAAAGTTGCCTCACACAAAACTTGCACATACTCAAAACGCACCACACATAAAACTCGCCACGCGCAAGACTCGCCATGCGCAAAACTTGCTGCACACAACTTGCTACACTAACCTGTCAACTCGACATACAAAAAGTTGCTGCACGCATGTCGCCACACAAAACTCATCTCACAAAAGTCGCTACATGCATGTCGCCACATGCAACTCAACACACACAACTTGACACATGAAACTCGCCCTAAAACACACACAAGTCTGGTATTATCCTTCAAACATAAAAATCTGATTAATAAGCAGAAAAACTACAAGAGCAACAACCGTACCATATAGGAAATATGGCAGCTGTCAGTCACATGACCTGTCTATTATGTGTATGTGTGAGCTAATATATACTGCCAGGGGGGAGGGCTTCCTATTGGCTGGGGATTTATCAGGCTGCCAATTTAGCTTACAAATACTGAGGTAAAAATACTGAGCAAATAACGTGTGAATGCGGTCTAATACAGGAGGAGATGACATACAGATACAGGTCCTTCTCAAAAAATTAGCATATAGTGTTACATTTCATTATTTACCATAATGTAATGATTACAATTAAACTTTCATATATTATAGATTCATTATCCACCAACTGAAATTTGTCAGGTCTTTTATTGTTTTAATACTGATGATTTTGGCCTACAACTCCTGATAACCCAAAAAACCTGTCTCAATAAATTAGCATATCAAGAAAAGGTTCTCTAAACGACCTATTACCCTAATCTTCTGAATCAACTAATTAACTCTAAACACATGCAAAAGATACCTGAGGCTTTTAAAAACTCCCTGCCTGGTTCATTACTCAAAACCCCCATCATGGGTAAGACTAGCGACCTGACAGATGTCAAGAAGGCCATCATTGACACCCTCAAGCAAGAGGGTAAGACCCAGAAAGAAATTTCTCAACAAATAGGCTGTTCCCAGAGTGCTGTATCAAGGCACCTCAATGGTAAGTCTGTTGGAAGGAAACAATGTGGCAGAAAATGCTGTACAACGAGAAGAGGTGACCGGACCCTGAGGAAGATTGTGGAGAAGGACCGATTCCAGACCTTGGGGAACCTGAGGAAGCAGTGGACTGAGTCTGGTGTGGAAACATCCAGAGCCACCGTGCACAGGCGTGTGCAGGAAATGGGCTACAGGTGCCGCATTCCCCAGGTAAAGCCACTTTTGAACCATAAACAGCGGCAGAAGCGCCTGACCTGGGCTACAGAGAAGCAGCACTGGACTGTTGCTAAGTGGTCCCAAGTACTTTTTTCTGATGAAAGCAAATTTTGCATGTCATTCGGAAATCAAGGTGCCAGAGTCTGGAGGAAGACTGGGGAGAAGGAAATGCCAAAATGCCTGAAGTCCAGTGTCAAGTACCCAGTCAGTGATGGTGTGGGGTGCCATGTCAGCTGCTGGTGTTGGTCCACTGTGTTTCATCAAGGGCAGGGTCAATGCAGCTAGCTATCAGGAGATTTTGGAGCACTTCATGCTTCCTGGCACCTGCTCACAGTGCCAAAACCACTGGTAAATGGTTTACTGACCATGGTATTACTGTGCTCAATTGGCCTGCCAACTCTCCTGACCTGAACCCCATAGAGAATCTGTGGGATATTGTGAAGAGAAAGTTGAGAGACGCAAGACCCAACACTCTGGATGAGCTTAAGGCCGCTATTGAAGCATCCTGGGCCTCCATAACATCTCAGCAGTGTCACAGGCTGATTGCCTCCATGCCACGCCGCATTGAAGCAGTCATTTCTGCCAAAGGATTCCCGACCAAGTATTGAGTGCATAACTGAACATTATTATTTGATGGTTTTTTTGTTTGTTATTAAAAAACACTTTTATTTGATTGGACGGTTGAAATATGCTAATTTATTGAGACAGGTTTTTTGGGTTATCAGGAGTTGTAGGCCAAAATCATCAGTATTAAAACAATAAAAGACCTGACAAATTTCAGTTGGTGGATAATGAATCTATAATATATGAAAGTTTAATTGTAATCATTAGATTATGGTAAATAATGAAATTTAACACTATATGCTAATTTTTTGAGAAGGACCTGTATATACTATATACAGGAGGAGATGACACACAGGTATATACTATATACAGGGGAGATGACACACAGGTATATAGTATATACAGGGGAGATGACACACAGGTATATACTATATACAGGAGATGACATACAGGTATATACTATATACAGGAGGAGATGACACACACATATATACTATATACAGGGGAGATGACACACAGGTATATACTATATACAGGAGGAGATGACATACAAGTATATACTATATACGGGAGGAGATAACACACAGGTATATACTATATACAGGAGAGATGACACACAGGTATGTACTATATACAGGAGGAGATGACACACAGGTATATACTATATACAGGGGAGATGACACATAGGTATATACTATATACAGGGGAGAAGACACACAAGTATATACTATATACAGGAGGAGATGACATACAAGTATATACTATATACAGGAGGAGATGACACACAGGTATATACTATATACAGGAGAGATGACACACAGGTATGTACTATATACAGGAGGAGATGACACACCGGTATATACTATATACAGGAGATGACATACAGGTATATACTATATACAGGAGGAGATGACACACACATATCTATATATATAATTGTCTAAGGGTTTTTCCATCTGTCTGTCTGTCTTTCTGTCTGTCTGTCTGTCCTGGAAATCCCGCATCTCTGATTGGTCGAGGCCGCCAGGCCTCGACCAATCAGCGACGGGCACAGCATGGCGACGATGATGTCATAATGGAAATCCCGCGTCTCTGGTCGAGGCCTGGGGGCCTTGACCAATCAATCACCGACCGGTACAGTATCGACGTAGATGTCATAATGGTTGCCATGGCGACGATGATGTCATAAAGGTTGCCTCGACCAATCAGCGACGGGCACAGTCTGCCGCGAATTCTGGAATCATCATTGCCAATATACTACGGGGACATGCATATTCTAGAATACCTGATGCGTTAGAATCGGGCCACAGTCTAGTATACTATATACAGGGGAGATGACACACAGGTATATACTATATACAGGAGGAGATGACATACAAGTATATACTATATACAGGAGGAGATGACACACAGGTATATACTATATACAGGAGAGATGACACACAGGTATGTACTATATACAGGAGGAGATGACACACAGGTATATACTATATTCAGGAGGAGATGACATACAAGTATATACTATATACAGGAGGAGATGACACACAGGTATATACTGTATACAGGAGAGATATACTATATTCAGGAGGAGATGACATACAAGTATATACTATATACAGGAGGAGATGACACACTGGTATATACTATATACAGGGGAGATGACATACAGGTACATACTATATACAGGGGAGATGACAAACAGGTATATAATATATACAGGGGAGATGACACACATGTATAACAGGTATATACTATATACAGGGGAGATGACACACACACATATACTATATACAGGGGAGATGACACATAGGTATATCCTATATACAGTGGAGATGACACACAGATATATCCTATATAAAGGGGAGATGACACACAGGTATTTACTATATACAGGGGAGATGACACACAGGTATATACAATTTACAGGGGAGATGACACACAGGTATATACAATTTACAGAGGAGATGACACACACAGGTATATACTATATACAGGAGGAGATGACATACAGGTACATACTATATTCAGGGGAGATGACATACAGGTATATACTATATACAGGAGATGATATACAGTTATATACTATATATAGGAAGAGATGGCATACAGGTATATAGTATATACAGAAGAGATGACATAAGGTATATACTATAGGTATATACAATATACAGGAGGAGATGACATACAGCAGGTATATACTATTTACAGGAGAGATGACATACAGGTATATACTATATACAGGAGGTGACATACAGGTGTATACTATATATAAGGGAGATGACAAATATGTACTGTATATACTGAGGGGAAAATGAGAGGTGTGAGGTGAAAATGAAAAGGTGTGAGTGCAAATTGAGAGGAGTGAGGGAAAATAGTGGAGTGATCGGAAAATGACAGATGTGAGGTCAAAATGACAAGAGTTAGGGGGGAATGAGAGGAGTGAGGGGGAAAATAAGACGTGTAAGGGAAAAAATGAGAGATGTGAGGGGGAAAATGAGAGGCGTGATGGGAAAATAAGAGAAGTGAGGTGCTATAACTAACCACAGATATTTACTATGCCCAGGCAACGCCGGGCTCTTCAGCTAGTATAAAATATAAACACTATTAACTGAAACTCTATATATAAGAATTAACCGTTTTTAGCTGCGTTTTGATTTATTTAATTGGTGCCAGACTGACAATTATGTTTTTCTAAGGAAATTTGGCAGGTCCAAGGCATCATAAATTTTCAGGGCACAAAACTTTTTTAGGAAGATGAGTTTTACATAGAAATGATCAAATCTTTTGAAATTCAAATTCGACAGACTAATACAATTTAAAGAAAAAATTACCGTGAATTGCAATACTATAAAGCCTCCAATTGCCCTGAAATGATGTGTGTAATAATCTGAGGTCTCCTAGGACTGTAAACTTCTTAACGCAAAAACACATTTAATAACACCTAGGTTACCTCACCATAAAAAGAATGGCAACTGGTAGTACCCATTTAAAGGTACAACACACGTACACTCGTCGTAGGTTTTTTAAGATTAAAAATGGTCTAAAAATGATCGATCTTAGCCATCTGTGATCACACAAACTACTCTGTGTAGAACTCTGAATCAAACTGATGGTGTCACTGTCAGAGGTATCATCACATCAGAGTTATTTGCCACATATTACATAACATCATCAGCTTCCTTCCCACTAATATGCCAGCCAAAATTAAAGAAGACCAAATATTGCCTGTGTTTGGTAGAACTATTGACCAAATGCCTGGTGCCACTGGTGGTGGTAGTGCCTCTGCTGCTCGTAGTGGCACCCACATTCTTAGCTGTGGAATTTTTTTTTTTGTCTTTTACGATACCTCATCCATTACCGTGGCCTCTTTTTCTGTTACCATACATTTTGTACAACACTATAATTAACTTGTGGCACTCTTTATAGCCCCAATTATTCACATCTTGCCAAAGGGACATAATAAGAAATGTTAGGTAGATGGATACATGTTCATAAAGCAAAATATGGGAGCAGAATGTAGTATACGTGTGCTGTGTATGGTTGTCATATTTGAATAGTAAAATAGGTGTGAAAAAAAAACAGAAAAGTACAGTTAAGTATTTACATTTTTAAAGGAAATCTGTCATCAGGTTTCTGATAACCAATCTGAGAGCAGCATGATAGGCCAGGCTCTATATGTACATAGTATATAGACAGTGAGCTGTTTATCGAAGGACTAGATGGTGGCCCAATTCTAACGCATCGGGTATTCTAGAATATGCATGTCCACATGGTATATTGCACAGCCCATGTAGTACACTGCACAGCCCACATAGTATATTGCCCAGCCATGTAGTATATTGCCCAGCCACATAGTATATTGCCCAGTTACGTAGTATATTGCCCAGTGAGGTAGTATATTGCCCAGCCACGTAGTATATTGCCCAGTTATGTAGTATATTGCCCAGTGACGTAGTATACAGCACAGAGCCACAAAGTATATTGCCCAGCCACGTAGTATATTGGCCAGTCACGTAGTATATTGCCCAGCCACGTATGTCACAGGTTAAAAAATAAAAAATAAACATATACTCACCTTCCGAGGGTGCCTTGTAGTAGTTCTGTCGACTGTGTGCGGTGCAGGTGGCAGCTTCCGGTCCCAGGGTGTGATGACGTCGCGGTCACATGACCGTTACGTCATGGCAGGTCCTTCTCGCAAACCATCCTTGCCACCGGAACCTGCAGCATGCATGGAGCGGCTACCGGAGCGTCGCGAGGAGCGGGAAGGGCGGCGGATGGTGAGTATATAATGATTTTTTATTTTTTTATTATTTTTAACATTAGATATTTTAATAATTGACGCTGCATAGGCATAATAATAATAGCGGCGGTGAATTAACAGCTGCTCGGCTGCTGCTTTATAGTGCATTAAGAATGAAAAAAATTGCAATTTTAATTCAAATGAAGACCAGATATCAGCTGCACCATATATTTGTATTATTCACAGACTGCTACCCTCATCTTCTTCACTGCTGAAGTTACTCAGCATATTACTATCTCGAGTATTTGTCCATTGTTTTACGGCTTTCTATCTTTCTATCGCTATAGCTTAACTGTGAGCTCTGATGTCTTCTCAATATTCTAAATCACTCTAAATGCCTGCTGCATTCCCTGCTTAGGCTTATCATATAGGCTATGAAAGTCCCCCATGATTGGCTGTACTATACAATATGATTTTATGGCTGCAATGCATTGTGGAAAATCTGTACAGTCATGCCTCTGGTCATTTTTATCTGGTTGATGCAATCTACAATATCTAAAAAACCTTCCAGCATAGGATAGAGCAACAATATTAAATTAGTGTATAACATCTTACGCAAAAAAGCCTTAAAGAAAAATAAACTAACCTGGTAATCAGAACAGTGGCGTATCTAGGGGGGGGCAGCCAGGGCATGTGCCCCGGGCGCAGCCGGCAGGGGGGCGCAGTCGGGCCGCCTAATTTGGCGGTCTGCAGTGTCTCCCCCGGCGGCGGCATTCTGCCGCCCCCGGTCTGTGAGTCAGCTGTTCTCTGTGCCGACTGTCAAGCTGACAGCCAGCACAGAGAAGCTGCAGAGTGCCGGCTCCCAATGTGTGCAGAGGGGGAGGGGAGCCCCTGCAGAGTGGCTGCGGCGGGCAGGGAGAAATCCCTGCAGCTCCGCTGCCCAGTGATCTGTCTTCCTGCTTCCTCTTGCTTCCTCTCACACAGACGCGCCACTGGATGACATCATCATTCAGCGGCCGGCTGTGTCAGAGGAAGGCGATGGAGCTGCTGCGGCAGAGCGCGAGGAGAGGTGAGAGGTGTGTGTGAATGTGTGTGTATGTGAGTGTGTGTGTGAATGTGTGTGTGTGTGTGTGAATGTGTGTGTGTATGTGTGTGTGTGTGTGTGTGAATATGTGTGTATGTGAGTGTTTATGTGTGTGTATGAATGTGTGTGTATGTGTGTGTGTGGCTCAGTATTGGGTGTGTGTGTGTGTGTATCGCGCTGCAGGGGAATGCGCAGAGAAGTGAATGGTGTGTGTGTGTGGGGGGGGGGAGGAGAGGGCAATGATGGGGCTGACAGAGAAAGAGCAATGATGGGGATGGTAGAGGAGGAGAGGACAATGATGGGGCTGACGGGGGGCGTATGTCCTTGGGGGGGCACCAAAATGAATTCTTGCCCCGGGTGCCAGAAACGCTAGATACACCTCTGGGTCAGAACATATATCTCTAACAGTTGTCATACACCTTAAATTAAAATTGGCAAAACCTTACTACCAAACAACCATCTAATCATGTAATCATCCAGGTTTTTCTATATTTTTCTACTTGCATTCAAATGCCAAAAACATTTTCTATTTTTTCAAGATAAACCACTGTCAGTGGCTTACTCGATTCTTCCCATGAGCTTACATGGCCGAGCTGAGCATTCATTAAATGTGGAAGGCAGGAGAGCTAGTTAGGAGTTGAGTTAGCAATTGGTCTACAGCAATCTTGTGTATTATCACCGTTTAGGTATATTGTGAAAAATTCATTATTACAGTGTGGTTTCTGTATTGGTACACCACAAAAGAGTAGGGAATAGTAATTTAGACTATGTTGATTCAGCCTGTGGAGTCCAATAATAAATATAGACCACATGGTTATGTGCTAGACTATGTGTTGACTATTTGCAGTAGTTGTATGACAACCCCAGAGAAAATGGTTTTCAAGCAACATGTTGTTAGCCATCATCAAACTAAATCGATTAGCTCATACTTGGGCTCGCTTAAAGAGGATGTCACCCGGCACCCTCGCTGATCAGCTGCCCTTGATTCCGGCGGTAGCCATAACCGCTAAGTTACTGAGCTGCTCCATCTGCTGATCGTGGTGACGGCCAGGAACTGCACATCTGTCCCCTATTAAGGGGGTAGATGTGCAATAAGCGGTTGAGTTGATGGATCAGATCCATAACTGAGCACTTATGGCAGCCGCTGGCGCCAAGTCAAGTTGATCCATGGAATACTGGGTGTTGCAACACCACTGATCAAACATTGATTAAATATTTTAAGGATAGGTGATCAATATTAAAGTGGTGGACAACCTATTTAAGGTCCCATGCCTTTTAGATGTCTATGGGCTGAACAATGCTTTGGCCAATTGTTCATCTAACAGCCATGTCAGCTGGCTTTCGCATACATATAATCTGCAGACATCTCTGTCGGTGGCTAATCTCTGGTAGTCCAAAGTCGGACATACCCAATCGACTTCTCCCTTACAATCAGATGACTGGCACCACCACACACCTGATTAGAGTGTCGACTGGGTGCAGCAGACATTAGTCTAATTTGCATGACAGGCTTTAGATTGCTGCTGATGGCAGAGAAGGGAAAAAACAGTTAGACGGCACCATTCCTGTGTTTTTATGCAATGTTTTATTAGCATAAGCATAATCTAACCATACAGTAGTCTTTAGAGCCATGGATAGAGTCTCTGGATTTCATATGCACATTAGTCATGTTGTGAATTTTCTGTCAGTCACATTTAAGGCTATGTGCACACGTCAGGATTCTTTGCAGAAATTTCCTGAATAAAACTGGACTTTTTCTGCAGGAAATCCGCATGCGTTTTTGTCGCGTTTTTTGTGTGGATTTTTCGTGTTTTTTCCTGGAGCTTCCCAATGCATTAAATAGCAGGAAATCTGCAAAAAATCCGCAAAATTAATGAACATGCTGCGTTTTTTACCGCAATGCGGGTTTTTTCACGGAAAAAAAACGCAACATGTGCACAAAATTTTCGGATTGCATTCTATTAATAGGATGATTAATGAATTAATTTTTTTGCGGTTTTATCGCGTTTTTATAGCAGAAAAAATGCAAAAAAATTGCGTAAAATCCGGAACGTGTGCACACAGCCTTAATCTTCTGTACTATTTTTTTTAGCATTTGATTCCCAATGGTTACAAAAATGTATTTATATCATCTGGATTTTGCAGCTCACTATTGTAGCACTCCAGAGTCTCCGCCACATGGATTCATTGTCAGTCAGACGGGTGGACAACTGAACAGTATGGTTCGCTGGGCCTGTGATCGAGGGTTTAGGCTCATTGGAAAAAGCACAGCTGTCTGCAAAAAATCACCATATGGTTATTATACATGGGATGCGCCTGTTCCTGCGTGTCAGGGTAATTCTTTAATTTATTCATAGCAAATTGTATAAAACTATCTATCTAACTTTCTATCTATCTATCTATCTATCTATCTATCTATCTATCTATCTATCTATCTATCTATCTAACTTTCTATCTATTATCTATCTATTATCTATCTAACTTTCTATCTAATAACTATCTATCTATATATTATCTATCTATCTATCATCTATATATTATCTATCTATAAATCTATTATCTATCTATATATCTATTTATCTGTCTCATTCTCTTTTATTCTATATTTAATTTTTTGTTACCTTTCTTCCCTTATTCACTGTGATTTTAGCTTTGATTACATGATTTGTGCTTTTTGTACTGCATTTTCATTGTGAATAACAAACAATAATATCTGCTCCTGCCGTGACATATCCAAAGCTCCAATACGATGAGAGATGAACACAATGAAGGGTCTTATTGCAGTTTTGGTTGCTGCTTTGTTTGCTGCAATGAATTTATAATATTTAGATTTAATCTAGAATAATGAATAAACTGGAATAAGTTCTTTCAGTTTCTCCATACTTGCATAAAATTCTGCCCATATAGGTTAAAATAAAAAAATTCAAGCCATTTTTAGATATACATTAAATGTAATATTATTTAAAACAGCATGTATAGTGATGTTGACAATTACAGTGCATCAGAGCCAGTGTTGTAACTTTAAACTTGTGGACCCCAAAAATATTTATTAATGCCCTGAACAATCACAGGTCTTTAAAAGCATTTGTCTTCTTACTCAGGCCAAAGAGACTTCATTGGTGCACTTCTTGTTGTTTGCTGGAGAATGAGATGTCTACAAATCCATCAGTGAACTTGTTCTGAAGAAGAGTTTTAATTGATCTCATACGTTTGTTTTTTTCGGATATTCTCTCAGCTGATTTATGATCACAGACCACATCAAAGGTTAGCCAAACTTTGATGTGGTCATAAATGAGCTTTTGGTAGCTCATAAAAAGACCTAAGAAAGAGTTAGAAACTCTCCAACAGAACGATTCTATGGATTCAAAAAGGAAAAAAAAAAACATTAAAAGCCTAAAGTTGCAAAATTTGAATGAAACCTTTTAAGAAAAATGATTTTTTTTTGCCCAAAATATATGTACTGTGTTTAGGTAAAAAAAAATGTTTTGAATGGTGTCCATATGATTTGAAAGACTTAAGGTACCTTCACACGAAACGACACTGCAGCGATAGCGACAACGATGCCGATCGCTGCAGCGTCGCTGTTTGATCGCTGGAGAGCTGTCACACAGACCGTTCTCCAGTGACCAACGATGCCGAGGTCCCTGGGTAACCAGGGTAAACATCGGGTTACTAAGCGCAGGGCCGCGCTTAGTAACCCGATGTTTACCCTGGTTACCAGCGTAAAATGTAAAAAAAACAAACAGTGCATACTTACATTCGCGTCCCCCGGCGTCCGCTTCCTGCACTGACTGACTGACTGAGCGCCGGCAGTAGCAGGGCACAGCGGTGACATCACCGCTGTGCTGTGCTTTCATTTTACGGCCGGCGCTCAGTCAGTGTGGGAAGCAGATGGCGGGGGATGCGAATGTAAGTATGTACTGTTTGTTTTTTTTACATTTTACACTGGTAACCCGATGTTTACCCTGGTTACCAGTGTAAAATATCGCTGTTATCGTTGCTTTTGCTGTCAAACACAAGGATACACGGCGATCGGACGACCAAATAAAGTTCTGAACTTTATTCAGCGACCAGCGACATCACAGCAGGATCCTGATCGCTGCTGCCTGTCAAACTAAACGATATCGCTAGCCAGGACGCTGCAACGTCACGGATCGCTAGCGATATCGTTACAAAGTCATTTCGTGTGAAGGTACCTTTAGTTGCAGTAGTGTGCACATGTGTAAAGCAAGAAGGCTTCAATTATTGTGAGTTGAGAAAAAATCCAAGAGATGGTCCCAAGGTGACTAGAGTGGGAGAGCAGAGTTAAAGCTCCCGATTAGAGTCTCGAAGGAAGGATTGAAGCAGACGCCTGAGATTGACTTCCTTCCTCCAGGGACATGGGTATGGGGTTGAAAGAAAAGCATTGCTGGTTGATAGAAAATGTGTAGTGAGGGACGACCAAACTGAGAGCCCTACAAGCCTGTGCAGTGGATGTAACCAGCTCTCTAGTCTATATGCATTTGCCACTTCTGGAAAAAGCTAGACCGCATTGACTATTACAAAAACATTCCCTTAGTTGTTTGCTGCTTAAAAATACCATGTCTCACCTTGAATATGACCAGCAAGTTTTACGCCTCATAGTGAGCCATTACCACCAAAGTAATGCCTCCTTGTGAAGAAATAAACGTTCTATGTGTATGGCGTTTTTGGTTAAAATTCAGAGCATATACTACAGACAATGTTGGCTCATGGGTATCTGCCAGAGATTTGACATTTAAACAGGCCTTCGGTGAACTGAGTCAAATCAATCAAATTGTATGATTTGATAGTGATGCAATCACTGACCGTTAAGCTAAAATTCATTTAAAAAAGCAGCTATTACTGGTAGGAAAGATGAGAAAACAATCCACAGAAATTATTAACCTTACTTCTTACGTACATAGAAAATAAGTGCAATTGCTATAATAAAAGCCTGTGCAGGTCCATATGTCATTTCTAGGCTTCTAATTATATCAGTATGGTTCTAGAAACATTCTGCACACTCTATACTTAGTTACAGTCAACGATCTTATTACGCAGTTTATCATACAAATTAAGATGTTAACGAGATAGTTGGAATTATAGTTGAATTCATGGGATCCTGATTTGTTTGACATTTGCAAAGAAGCCCTCGAGAGATAATGCATTTAGGTGAATCAAATCAATTAAGGAGAACAATGCTTGATACACTTCACAAACTTAAGGGCTATTGCTTGGTCAGGTTGCAAAAGTACAAGACACGGGAAGGGAAGTGGAACAAAGGCTGGATCAGCATGTGGAGGAGCTGTGCCAGAAATGTATCAAATGTGCATAGATTTACAATTTTGTTAAATTAGTTGTCTTATCTGAAGCTTTTTATGGAGATAATTTATTACAAGCCTAGTAAAGTTATTCTACTGTATGTCTGGAGCGAAATCGTGACCATATGTCTCCATTGCTTCAAAATCACAGTCAACACTTAATGGCTTTCACATTGGTATTGTGAAGGTCTATCCATAAACTTCCGCAAAACATACCTAGAAAATATTGTAACTTCTGCTAAATATGTGGCCACTAACGTAAGCCATACAGTTACATTTGTGGCTATTTGACTAATATTAAATGTATGATTACGCTTTTCAATACTGCATGAAAGAGTATGTTAACACTAGAGTTGAGCAAATTAATTCTCAGGTCCTTGTCCAATGGCCAAGTCGATAGTCCTTGACCACCTGACCAGAGCTCTTTAAGCCTCCAACTACCAGTGAAATCCCAGCTCATCTTCTGATTAGAAGACTGCCACAACATTATGCTTGTTTTGTGCAACAAAATAATGATGTTGTGGCAGAATACTAATCAGAAGATACATTGGGCATGGCCCAGGTACAGTAGTAGGAGAGTCTCTGTAGTGGTCATAGACTACTAACATGGCTGCTGGGCCCAGATCTTGCAAATCTTTTTACTCCAAAAATATTAAAATTTGAGAATTTGAGAGTACTCAGTGGTTAATACCTTTTAATGGCTAACTGAAAAGATGATAACAAATTACAAGCTTTCTAGATTACTGAGGACTCTCCATCAGACATAGAATAACAAGGATTCTGAATAGTCACATATTTATATACAGCAGGACACAGGAATAGTGCAGAAATAATACAAGTGTTGTGAAGCAGAACTATCAGTGTGGGAAGGAGAGAATCAGTTGTGGCAGTAAATATTGGAGGAGTTCATATATAAGAAGTGAGAACATTTTATTGTCCTCTGACTGAGATCAATTCCAGGGCTTGTGATGCCCCCACAAGGTCTGAGGAGCACATTCTGTAATTCATGTCAAAAGACATAAATCCATGCAACTCATTCATTCCTGTTATGAATGTGTCAAAGGACATCGTAAGTTTGTATTCACACATTTTTCTGTTTCTTTGGGATGTGAAACTACCTTTCAATACCAGCATCATAAACATGAAATTATAGAAAAATAATGGCACTAGCAAATGATTCCTGTGGAGGGATGGTATACCGATAAGCAGAGAGCTGGAGCAGTTCATTGAACAGTGTTAGTTGCTCACATAGAAATATACAAAACGTATAACAGTGGGAGGAATATGCGGCACTCACTAGTTCAAAAAAAGTGTGATAATCCTTTATACCATACTTCGGGACATGGACAAAAATGAGGTGTCTGTTAGGGCTAACGGAACGCACCAAATAATTAGAGAAAAGGAATAAGGTGCGTTCGCAGCCCGGGGTCCACCGTGCAGAGATGGAACCTGCTGCTAAGCAATGACGGACTATATGGTGGTACAAAGAGGATACACACTGGTTAGCTTCACCCTGTGTGAAATAGGCGAACCCTGTTGCGTCACAGGGCCGCAGTACCGCACGTAACAAAACTAATAATTAAATAGCACGAGAGTGCATGCGATGCCGCACTGGCGGACGCCACTGACTACCCAGACTTGGATTTGGAAAGCGTGGTGATAGCGCACGGCGCTGCACTGGCGGTCACAGCAATAGACGCTGTTTGTGTACCAGTGTTGGTTACTAGTCGGGCGCTAGATTACAATCATCCTCCTTACGCGAGCATTCAAACACAAGGGAGGGGATGATTAAGAGTGACTTTCACTCACAACACACATAAATAAGTGTATACTAGCGCATGGCTGTGCGGCCATGCAAACCTCTTATAGCTGCAGCATGTACAGGACCTTCCCAGAAGGACAAATGGGAGGCTGCCACAGAAGTTGAGCACCTTCAGAACCTTCCTGGAGGACCAATGGGATCTGCTGCAGTATCTGAGCATGTGACCCTCGATCTCCAATGGAAGATCTTGCCCTGGGCATGCTCAGAAGGGGAAAAGCAGGACTTAGTCCCAAAAGCATCTGCTCGCCGCTGCCCAGCACTGGCTTCCATGGCAGAAGCTGGAAAAGCAGCAGTAACCCTTTGCACAGAGTGAGACTGAGCAAGATGCTGGGACTGATGTCTCCGCTGAGCAGGCTCCACTGCAGCTGATGCAGAATGACACACCGCAGCAGACATGGTTCGAGATTCCCCCTGCACAGCAGTGGGAACTCGACTCCTAACATTACCCCCCCTCCTAGGGCCCTCCCTCCCTGGGCCTCGCTACGCTCAAAGGCTGCAATGAGCAGCGGAGCCCGAATGTTCTCTACAGGTTCCCAGGTTCTGTCCTCAGGGCCGTGGCCCTTCCAGTCCACCAGATAGTATTTTTTGCCACGTACTACCTTGCATCCCACGATAGCATTCACCTCATACTCATCCGTGGACGAACCCGATGTCCCGGCAGATGACTCAGAAAACCGGGACATATAGACGGGCTTTAAGAGGGAAACGTGTAAGGTGTCGGTGATACCAAGGCGTGGAGGACTAGCCAAATGGTAGACCACAGGGTTAACCTGTTCCAGAACCTTGAAAGGACCAATGTAGCGAGGCACAAACTTAGTGGACTCAACTCGCAGCCTGATGTCACGGGCGGAGAGCCACACTAAATCGCCAGGAGCAAAGGTCGGAGCGGGGCACCGGTGAGCATTGGCAGAAACCCTCATTCTCTCCTTGGAAGCCCAAATGGCATCCTGTGTGCAGTCCTAAATATCACGTGCCTCCACTGCCCAGTCTGCCACCCTGGAATCAGTGGATGACAAGGGCATGGGCATAGGGACACGCGGATGCTGGCTGTAATTAAGGAGAAAAGGAGTCTGCCCAGTGGAATCGGCTACAGTGTTGTTCAGAGCAAATTCTGTCCAAGGTAGCAAAGATGCCCAGTCATCCTGCCTAGCAGAGACAAAATGTCGCAAATATGTCACCAGAGTCTGGTTGGCCCTCTCTACCAACCCATTCGTCTCGGGATGATATGCAGAGGAAAGATTTAGTTGTATGCTGAGTGTTGTGAACTCTGTTCTCGAGCTCCCTCCTGTGGTCAGGAATGGTATTTCTGTGAGTTCTGTCCGTGGGTTCCCTCTGGTGGCTGAAAGTGGAGCTGCTGGTCTGGAGGTGGCTTCCTCAGCTGCATCGTTTAAGACTGGGCTGGTTCCTCTATTTAACTCTGCTCAGATCGTTACCTGATGCCAGTTGTCAATGTATCTGTACTGGTTCAGATCTCACTTGGATCTCCTGATGACCTGTCTACTTCAGCAGAAGCTAAGTCCCTGTTAAGCTCATTTGTTGTTCATTTGTGTGCTGAATATATTTCTGAGTACCTGCTAAGTTTTGTCCAGCTGGCTATCATGATATTGTCTCGCTAGCTGGAAGCTCTGGGTTGCAGAGTGGCACCTAACACGCCGTGAGTCGGCGCAGGGGGTTTCTTGCTCACTCTGCGTGGCTTTTTATAGTTTTTTGTGCTGACCGCAAAGATTCCTTTATCTATCTTCGGTCTATTTAGTAAGTCGGGCCTCCTTTGCTGAAACCTGTCTCATTCCTGTGTTTGTGCCTTCCTCTTAACTCACAGTCAATATATGTGGGGGGCTGCTCTTTTCCTTTGGGGAATTTCTCTGAGGCAAGGTGAGGCTATATTTCTCTTTAGGGATAGTTACCTCTCAGGCTGTGAAGAGTCGTCTAGGCAGAGTCAGGTACGATCCATGGCTAATTCTAGTGTGTGTGATAATAGATTAGGGCTGCGGTCAGCAGAGCTCCCACTTCCCAGAGCTCGTTCTATTTTGCAGTTTTGACTATCAGGTCATTCCCGGTGCTCCTAACCACCAGGTCCAGCCATAACAGCTGAGTAAATGACAGAGCTCTCTCCAAAACCGAGATGCAAACTTGGGACCCCGGTCACTGACAATTTTATCAGGCATGCCATGTAAACAGAAAATATGTTTAATGAACAACGCCGCCAAGGCCCGTGCAGAAGGTAACCGTGGAAGCGGCACCAAGTGCACCATCTTAGAGAAATGATTGGTGACAACCCAGATAATGGTGCAGTTACGAGACTTGGGTAAGCCCACCACGAAGTCCATCCCGACCATCTCCCAGGGCCTGTCTGCCACCGGCAGGGGGTAAAGTTGCCCAGCAGGCCGTTGCCGAGGAGACCGATTCTTGGCGCAGGAGACACAAGCCTGAATATAGTCCCTGACGTCACGGGCCATATGCGGCCACCAGTATGTCCTCGCCAAAAGCTCTGATGTCCTCTTGGTCCCAAAATGTCCACCCACCCTGGGCAAGTGAGCCCAAGAGAGAACTTCTGGTAGCAAATTAGATGGAACGAAAGTCTTGCCTGGGGGCACAGACTCTAGCGAAACCAGAGCCACAGTTCTCAGGCTCTCAGAAGGGACAATAAGCCGAGGCTCCTCCTCTTCAAATGACACTATGGAGCGAGAGAGAGCGTCGGCACAAATGTTCTTCTCCCGAGAGAAAATGGAGAGTAAAATGGAACCGGGAGAAGAACAGGGACCATCTAGCCTGGTGAGAATTCAGCCGCTGGGCCGTCTGTAAGTACACCAAGTTCTTGTGGTCTGTGAACACTTGGAAGGGAAAACGAGCTCCCTCCTAGAGGTGTCTCCACTCTGAGAAAGACAACTT
This sequence comes from Ranitomeya variabilis, assembly GCF_051348905.1. NCBI lineage: Eukaryota > Metazoa > Chordata > Amphibia > Anura > Dendrobatidae > Ranitomeya > Ranitomeya variabilis. The sequence goes on along the minus strand of NC_135237.1, from coordinate 527,520,730 downwards.
CATGGCTAGCAACTCCCTGTCCCCGATGGAATAATTCCTCTCCGCTGGTGAAAAAGTCTTGGAGAAGAAGAAGCAAGGATACTTCCGACCTTGAGCATCCTTTTGGAAGAGGACTGCTCCAGCACCAACGGATGAGGCATCCACCTCCATAATAAATGGCTTATCTACATCGGGGCAATGTAGGATGGGAGCACTAGCGAAGTGTGACTTAATCAAGAGAAAGGCCTTGGAGTCCTCCTCCGACCACAACTTGGGATTTGCTCACTTTGGGCAACCAAGGGAGCTACCAAAGTTGAGAAGTGTGGGATGAACTGGCGATAGTAATTAATGAACCCCATAAAGTGCTGCACCGCTTTAAGAAAATGGGGTTCTTGCCAGTCCATCACAGCCTGTAGCTTGGCAGGATCCATAGCCAATCCCTGGGCAGAGATGATATAGCCAAGGAAAGGCAAGGACTCCTGCTCAAACACACACTTCTCCAACTTGGCGTAGAGGGAGTTTGCCCATAAGAGGTCAAAAACTTTGCGAACCTCTATCCGATGGGAGTCAATATCTGGAGAGTAGATGAGAATATCATCCAGATAGACTATGACCGAGGTGGTGAGCATCTCCCGGAAGATGTCGTTCACAAAGTCTTGGAAAATGGCTGGGGCATTACAGAGCCCGAAGGGCATCACCAGATATTCATAGTGCCCATCCCTGGTGTTAAAAGCCATCTTCCATTCGTCCCCCTCATGGATGCAAATCAGGATGTAAGCACCCCGCAGATCTAGCTTAGTAAATTGTCATGATCTCTGCAGGCAGAGATCATAGCAAGCCTATAGAGGGACAAGCTCTCGGAAGATGGAACTATACTGACCATGAACTAAGCCTGCCGCGCAACTAGAAATAGCCAGGTAGCATTTCCTATTTATCGCTAGATGCCCAGCTCTGGCCTAAGACCTAAATAGCTAGCAGAGGGAAATATAAGACCTGGCTCACCTCTAGAGAAATATTCCAAAGAAGACAGTAGCCCCCCACATATAATGACGGTGAGTTCAGATGAAACAACAAACGCAGCAGGAAAATAGTCTTAGCAAATTTGAGGTCCGCTTACTAGATAGCAGAAGACAGATAGTATACTTTCATGGTCAGCAGAAAAACACTAACAAAACACCATCCAGAGATTACCTTAAACTCTGGCATTAACTCATAACGCCAGAGTAGCAATCCCTGATCAACGAGAGCTTTCCAGACACAGTAACAAAACTTCAGCTGTGAACTGGAACAAATAGGCAAAACAAAACATGGACAAAAGTCCAACTTATCTAGTAGTAGTCTTGAAGCAGGAACAAGCACTGAGAGGCATCAGATAACATTGTTGACCGGCAAGAAACCACCAGAGAAATGAGCTTAAATAGCGACACCCACTACTGATGGAATCAGGTGAAACAGGAAAGAGGATGACAAGTCCAATTCCACAAGCGGCCACCGGGGGAGCCCAGAATCAAATTCACAACAGTACCCCCCCCTCAAGGAGGGGGCACCGAACCCTCACCAGATCCACCAGGGCGACCAGGATGAGCCCTATGGAAGGCACGAACAAGATCAGAAGCATGAACATCAGATGCATTGACCCAAGAATTATCCTCCTGGCCGTAACCCTTCCAGTTGACCAGATACTGGAGTTTCCGTCTGGAAACACGAGAGTCCAAAATTTTCTCCACAACGTACTCCAACTCACCCTCAACCAACACCGGAGCAGGAGGCTCAACTGAAGGTACAACAGGTACCTCATACCTGCGCAATAACAACCGATGAAAAACGTTATGAATGGAAAAGGACGCAGGGAGGTCCAAACGGAAAGAAACAGGATTAAGAATCTCCAATATTCTATAAGGGCCGATGAACCGAGGTTTAAACTTAGGAGAAGAGACCCTCATAGGGACAAAACGAGAAGACAACCACACTAAATCTCCAACACAAAGCCGAGAACCAACACGACGATGACGGTTGGCAAAACGCTGAGTCTTCTCCTGGGACAACTTCAAATTGTCCATAACCTGCCCCCAAATGTGATGCAATCTCTCTACCACCGCATCCACTCCAGGACAATCCGAGGATTCCACCTGACCGGAGGAAAATCGAGGGTGAAACCCCGAATTACAGAAAAACGGGGACACCAAGGTGGAAGAACTGGCCCGATTATTGAGGGCGAACTCTGCCAATGGCAAAAAAGCAACCCAATCATCCTGGTCAGCAGAGACAAAACACCTCAGATATGTCTCAAGGGTCTGATTAGTCCGCTCGGTCTGGCCATTAGTCTGAGGGTGAAAAGCAGACGAAAAAGACAAATCTATGCCCATCCTAGCACAGAATGCCCGCCAAAATCTAGACACAAATTGGGTACCTCTGTCAGAAACAATATTCTCAGGAATACCGTGCAATCGGACAACATTCTGAAAAAACAGAGGAACCAACTCAGAAGAAGAAGGCAACTTGGGCAGAGGAACCAAATGGACCATTTTAGAGAAACGGTCACAGACCACCCAGATGACAGACATCTTCTGGGAAACAGGCAGATCTGAAATAAAATCCATCGAGATGTGTGTCCAAGGCCTCTTAGGAATAGGCAAGGGCAACAGCAGTCCGCTAGCCCGAGAACTACAAGACTTGGCCCGAGCACAAACGTCACATGACTGCACAAAGACTCGCACATCTCGTGACAGAGAAGGCCACCAGAAGGATCTTGCCACCAAATCCCTGGTACCAAAAATTCCGGGATGACCTGCCAATGCAGAAGAATGTACCTCAGAGATGACTCTGCTGGTCCAATCATCCGGAACAAACAGTCTATCAGGCGGACAACGATCCAGTCTATCCGCCTGAAACTCTTGCAAGGACCGCCGCAGATCAGGAGAAACGGCCGACAAAATTACTCCCTCCCTAAGGATACCTGTGGGTTCAGAATTACCAGGAGAGTCCGGGTCAAAACTCCTAGAAAGGGCATCTGCCTTAACATTCTTAGAACCCGGTAGGTATGACACCACAAAATTAAAGCGAGAAAAAAATAAAGACCAGCGCGCCTGTCTAGGATTCAGGCGTCTGGCAGTCTCAAGATAAATCAAATTTTTGTGGTCAGTCAATACCACCACCTGATGTCTAGCCCCCTCGAGCCAATGGCGCCACTCCTCAAACGCCCACTTCATGGCCAAAAGCTCCCGATTCCCAACATCATAATTCCGCTCTGCGGGCGAAAATTTGCGAGAAAAGAAGGCACAAGGCCTAATGACGGAGCAGTCGGAACCTTTCTGCGACAACACTGCCCCAGCTCCGATCTCCGAAGCGTCAACCTCAACCTGAAAAGGCAGATTCACATCAGGCTGACGCAACACAGGGGCAGAGGCAAAACGGCGCTTAAGCTCCTGAAAGGCCTCTACAGCATGAGGGGACCAATTAGCAACATCAGCGCCTTGTCTGGTCAAATCAGTCAGTGGTTTAACGACATCCGAAAAACCAGCAATAAATCGGCGGTAAAAGTTGGCAAAGCCCAAAAATCTCTGAAGACCCTTAAGAGAGGAGGGCTGAGTCCAGTCACAAATAGCTTGCACCTTGACGGGATCCATCTCAATGGAAGAGGGAGAAAAAATATACCCCAAAAAGGAAATTTTCTGGACCCCAAAAACGCACTTAGACCCCTTCACACATAAAGAATTAGACCGCAGAACCTGAAAAACTCTCCTGACCTGCTGGACATGAGAGTCCCAGTCATCAGAAAAAATCAGAATATCATCCAGATATATTATCATAAATTTATCCAGAAAATCGCGGAAAATATCATGCATAAAAGACTGGAAAACTGAAGGGGCATTAGAAAGACCAAAAGGCATGACCAAATACTCAAAGTGGCCCTCGGGCGTATTAAATGCGGTCTTCCACTCATCCCCCTGCCTGATCCGCACCAAATTATACGCCCCACGAAGATCAATTTTAGAGAACCACTTAGCACCCTCTATACGAGCAAACAAATCAGTAAGCAATGGCAATGGGTATTGATACTTAACAGTGATCTTATTCAGAAGCCGATAATCAATACATGGTCTCAAAGAGCCGTCTTTTTTTGAGACAAAGAAAAACCCAGCTCCCAAGGGAGAAGAAGATGGACGAATATGTCCCTTTTCCAAAGACTCCTTTATATATTCCCGCATAGCAGCATGTTCCGGCACAGACAAATTAAACAAACGACCCTTTGGATATTTACAACCCGGTATCAAATCTATGGCACAATCGCACTCACGGTGCGGAGGTAACGACCCAAGCTTGGGTTCGTCAAAGACGTCTTGATAATCAGAGAGGAACTCAGGGACTTCAGAGGGAATGGACGACGAAATAGAAACCAAAGGTACGTCCCCATGAATACCCTTACATGCCCAGCTCAACACAGACATTGCTCTCCAGTCCAAGACTGGGTTGTGAGACTGCAACCATGGCAATCCCAGTACCAAATCGTCATGTAAATTATACAGCACCAGGAAACGAATAATCTCCTGGTGATCCGGATTGATACGCATGGTTACTTGTGTCCAGTATTGTGGTTTATTATTAGCCAATGGGGTGGAGTCAATCCCCTTCAGAGGAATAAGAGTCTCCAAAGGCTCTAAATCAAAACCACAACGATTGGCAAAGGACCAATCCATAAGACTCAGAGCGGCGCCAGAGTCAACATAGGCGTCCGTGGCAATGGATGACAAAGAGCAAATCAGGGTTACAGACAAAATAAACTTAGACTGAATGGTGCTAATGGAAACAGACTTATCAAGCTTCTTTGTACGTCTAGAGCATGCTGATATAACATGAGTAGAATCCCCACAATAGAAACACAATCCATTCTTCCGTCTAAAATTCTGTCGCTCGCTCCTGGACAGAATTCTATCACACTGCATACTTTCTGGCGTCTTTTCCATAGACACCGTCAGATGGTGAACCGGTTTGCGCTCCCGCAGACGCCTATCAATCTGAATAGCCATTGTCATGGACTCATTCAGACCTGCAGGCAAAGGGAACCCCACCATAACATCCTTAACGGCATCAGAGAGACCTTCTCTGAAAGTTGCCGCCAAGGCGCACTCATTCCACTGAGTAAGCACAGACCATTTACGGAATTTTTGGCAGAAAACTTCAGCTTCGTCTTGCCCCTGAGATAGTGCCATCAAAGTTTTTTCTGCCTGAAGTTCCAAATGAGGTTCCTCATAAAGCAAGCCCAAGGCCAGAAAAAACGCATCCACATCGCGTAACGCAGGATCCCCTGCTGGCAATGAGAAGGCCCAATCTTGAGGGTCACCCCTGAGCAAGGAAATCACAATCCTAACCTGCTGAGCAGGGTCTCCAGCTGAACGAGACTTCAGGGACAAATAAAGCTTACAATTATTTCGGAAATTCTGGAAGCTAGCTCTATTCCCTGTGAAGAACTCCGGCAAAGGAATTCTCGGCTCAGATACCGGAGCATGTACCACAAAATCTTGTAAATTTTGTACTTTCGTGATGAGATTATTCAAACCCGCAGTTACACTCTGGAGATCCATTATTGTCAGGTGCACACAGAGCATACAGAGATTAGGAGGAGAGAGAGAGAAAAGACTGCAGCAAGGCAGACTGGAGGAAAAAAAAAAAAAAAATTTCAGCAGACTTCTTATAGCTCTCCTTTCTCAACCTGGGTCTTTAACACTTTACTGGCCGGTCAAACTGTCATGATCTCTGCAGGCAGAGATCATAGCAAGCCTATAGAGGGACAAGCTCTCGGAAGATGGAACTATACTGACCATGAACTAAGCCTGCCGCGCAACTAGAAATAGCCAGGTAGCATTTCCTATTTATCGCTAGATGCCCAGCTCTGGCCTAAGACCTAAATAGCTAGCAGAGGGAAATATAAGACCTGGCTCACCTCTAGAGAAATATTCCAAAGAAGACAGTAGCCCCCCACATATAATGACGGTGAGTTCAGATGAAACAACAAACGCAGCAGGAAAATAGTCTTAGCAAATTTGAGGTCCGCTTACTAGATAGCAGAAGACAGATAGTATACTTTCATGGTCAGCAGAAAAACACTAACAAAACACCATCCAGAGATTACCTTAAACTCTGGCATTAACTCATAACGCCAGAGTAGCAATCCCTGATCAACGAGAGCTTTCCAGACACAGTAACAAAACTTCAGCTGTGAACTGGAACAAATAGGCAAAACAAAACATGGACAAAAGTCCAACTTATCTAGTAGTAGTCTTGAAGCAGGAACAAGCACTGAGAGGCATCAGATAACATTGTTGACCGGCAAGAAACCACCAGAGAAATGAGCTTAAATAGCGACACCCACTACTGATGGAATCAGGTGAAACAGGAAAGAGGATGACAAGTCCAATTCCACAAGCGGCCACCGGGGGAGCCCAGAATCAAATTCACAACAGTAAATACCCTTGCTCCCCGTAGCCTATCAAAAAGCTCAGATATCAGGGGTAGTGGGTATTTATTCTTAACGGTGATGGCGTTCAGACCCCTGTAGTCTATGCATGGACGTATTCCTCCATTCTTCTTCTGCACAAAGAAGAACCAAGCCCCTGCAGGTGACACTGACTTCCTAATGAATCCTCTTGCAAGATTCTCTTGAATGTACTGGGACATTGCTTCCGTCTCCGGGAGAGATAACGGATAGACTCGACCCCGGGGAGGCTCTGCACCAGGCAAGAGGTCAATAGGACAGTCATAGGGGTGGTGAGGAGGAAGAGTCTCTGCAGCCCTTTTGGAGAACACATTTGCATAGGACCAATAGTGCTTGGGGAGGGAGGAAAGATCTGCGGGTACCTCTGTAGAAGTAACCTGAATGCACTCCCTCTGACATCTACCCTCACATGATTTACTCCATCCAAAAATTCTCCCTGAGGACCACTCTATATGAGGAGAATGATAGCGAAGACATGGTATCCCCAACAGGACCTCATCAATTCCCTAAGGAATGACTAATAGGGAGATAATCTCCTGATGTGATGGAGACATAGAAAGAGTTAATGGAATGGTCTGATGTGTAATCTGTGAGGGTAGTGTCGACCCATTTACCACTCGAACGGTCACAGGTTTGGTGAGCATCACCAGGGGTATTGTGTGATGCTGGGCGAAAGCAGATGAAATGAAATTGCCTTCCGCCCCGGAGTCCAGGCAAAGCTCTACCATAATAGTGGATGGGCCTATGGTTATTGTCCCCTTGAAGGACAATTTAGAGGAAAACGTCTCCATGTCTAGTGTACCTCCTCCAACTACCACTAGATGCCGACGTTCCCCTGACCGCTGAGAACACTTGGAGGCAAGATGTCCTGACTGCCGGCAAACATGACAAACCATAGGTGCACGAGCGGACCGGGACTTAGATCCCACACGCAACGCCTCTATGGCCTCATGTGACTCGGATGCCTGGACCGGATATTCCTGAGGTTTGGCAAAGGTGGGAGCCAGCCGAAACCTCTGCCTACACTTGGCTCGCTCCAACCCTCGCTCGTGAAAACGAAGGTCGATGCGGGTTAATAGAGCTATGAGCTCCTCCAGTGTGGCGGGAATCTCCCTAGTGGCCAAAGCGTCCTTCACATGGTCAGCCAGCCCTCTCCAAAATACCGGGATAAGGGCCTTATCCGACCATTCCAGCTCAGACGCTAATGTCAGGAAGTGGACGGCAAAATGGCTGACCATGGACGAACCCTGAGTCAATGCCAGCAGTTGGAGCGCCGTATCATGGGTGACTTGGGGTCCTAAAAAGACCTGTTTCAGAGTGCTCAAAAACCGAGGAGCACTCTGCACCACATGATCGTCTTATTGTCCTCAATCAGAGGACAATAAAACTTTCACACTTCTTATCAATGAACTTCTCCAATATTTCCACACACAACTGTTTTTGCTTTCCCATATTGATAGCTCTTCTTTGCCATCACTTTTCTTATTTACTGCATTATTCCTGTGTCCTGTTGTGGATAAATTTGTGACTCTTCAGATGTTCTGTTATACTGAGCCTGATAAAGAGACTTAAGTAGTCTTGAAAGCTTGCTATTTGTTACCATCTTTTCGTTAAACCGTTAAAAGTTATCAACCACCGAGGACTCTCAAATTTTAATATTTTTCTAACTACTGGCTAACATGATATAATGATATATTTTTGCTGTACTCAACTCTAATTGACACATAGCAGTAGATATGACAAATAAAAACTGGAATTTGGCACTCTTTCAGATTTGTAGAGTATATTTAACTAGTGAAGCAATCACAAAAAAAAGTTACGTTTCGGTCATAAACATCGACCTTTATCAGATGAATTGCTGAAGTTTAACAGTCATCGGAGAAAGACAGCACAATGAGACTAAGTGGTATCCTATCTGAGCACCTGATTTTTACACCACGGAGTGACGTGCGTCCTTATCTACCGTATCAGTAGATATATGACAGTATGGCATACTTTAGTTATAGTAGTAGTATAAGAAAAAGAGGACAATATCTTAGTGAATGGGCAATGCTGTGGTAAATGAGAAGCCTTTTAGGTTCCAAAATGGTTTTTTATTGTTCAAACACGTTTCAACATCGGTCCGGCACCTTTCTCAAGGTTACCTTGAGAATTACCTAGGCATACATTAGACCACAATAGATTCTTACCTTTAGGTAGCCTTGAGTGAAGCCTGGTAGATAGAAAGCTGACATCTAAAAGACATACTATGGAAATGATTTGTATTCACAAGTAAATTAGGCAATCACAGCACTGATCAATGCTGAAGTAAAACATTGAAATATTCAGAGCAGGTTGGCATTTAAAGCTAAAAGTGAAGTTTTTTTTTTACTTTTTGCAATTTTTCTTATCTATATATTAAATGGATTTATCAGGAGGTTACACAAACTGTGTGATAATGGTTCTTCACTGCTGGTTTGTCACACATACTATCTGTTCAGCAAATTCAGTTTGTTAGCTTTTTGTCAATTTATATTGATGAGCTGTGAGCTGTAACATCGTCTTACTAAAGAGATTCCCCCCCAAAAAAACGTGATTGCTGTGCTGCATTCCCTGCCTCGGCTTTTACACTGGCTATGTTCTTTACTATGTGATGTGATAGTTGTATTATTGGAAAGGCTGTCACACTTAAGGTAATTTGAGCCTTCTGTGGCTGATGTAATCTTTTGAGCGTGGTCATTTTTGACAACTTGCACAAATCACATTGCAAACTGTATCGCCGGATCGAGTGAATTACCTAATTTTCAACACAAATTCAATTTAGTCTTGTTTTTGTATAAATCTCATGGAATATTATTACCATTTTGTGAATGATTGTATACACTTACTGTTTTGTAATTCTCATATGAGTGTTGCATTTTCTTTGCAGCAATCTCATGCGGGATTCCAAAGGCTCCTTTATATGGAGGCATATTGGCAACAGATTACCTAGTGGGTACAAGTGTCACTTATTTTTGTAATGATGGATTTAAGTTATCATCCAAAGAGCTCATTCAGGCCGTATGCCAGCCAGATGGCACGTGGAGCAATCATAACAAAACACCTCGTTGTGTAGGTAAGTGAGGCCGAGAGCTGTATTCATAGGATATTACACTATTAATATGTGGCTGTCTTTAATTTGCATCATGTTTCATAAATCTGCAGCAGCTTGGAAACTCTTATGATATTGTAAGTCTTTATTCTTAACATTGAGCAGATTCATGACTGTTCGATGTAAAATTCATACAACCAGAACTTGCTCTTTTTGTTATAATGTTAGGGTCTGCTCTGGGTTTCTAATATTTTTGACAGGAATGAAACAATCTGCAGCTCAATCCCAGCAGTAAAAATTCTGCAACCCTTCACGTCAAATGAGTCCAAGAAGGACCATTTTAGTCCATCGAAAAATTGATCCATTACAGTAGTCATGGTTGTAAAAAGAAGCCATGAAGCTAATAAGCACTTTAGGTGAATACTATAGATTTTATCAGAGAGAGCTATGCATTAGCAACCTAATGAAGGACCTATGTATGTCATATCAGGTGGAAATATCCCTTTAAAGGGATTGTCCTTTTTTCCCCGAAGGATTACTAATAATATGTATTATTATTATTATTATACTAATATTAACAAATAATATGTATGTGGCTGCTGATGTCGGGTGCTCGCTGGTGTCTGGGTTTTGTCTTTTGGCAGAGATATTATCTGACCACTGCATCCAATCAGTGGCCACAATTTAAAATCATGCATCACCACTGTAGTCAGTGATTGGCTGCAGAGGTCACATGTCCTTAAAACTGATTTGATACATTTGTAGGAGAAATAATAATAGAGCATCACAACACAGAGGTGTAAGATTTGATCCAGAATAATTTCATGTGCAAAACACTTTTTAATACAGACCTGCCAGAAGACATGATAAGTCACCTCTATATGGCCAACAGCAGTAGCATCAGGTCAATTTAGGTAAAAGTGGCTCCAGTTTTCGTTGATATTGGGTCAATGTGTTCTCTAAATTTTTTAATATTTTTCATAAGTTCAAGTTGTAAATTTCAACTTCAATAGCTTTATTTGTCCACCTATGCTAAGTCCTAAAAAAAAATTAAAGTTTCTCCATCCTATGATTTAGGAGCTATTCATAGGAATGAGCAAATCAATTTGTGATGTTGGAGTATTGACTTGGCACTGGATGGGAGCAGCGTGAGCCCGTCTCCGGAACTCCCTTTTTGATTATCCAGCCTGGTGTGACGTCATATGTGTTAAACCACAATGATGACTTTATGCCATGCTAACTAATCAAAAAAAGGAGCCACGGATAATGGCAGGTAGGAGGAGGCTTGAAAGGCTCCCTTCCAGCATCCAAAGAATGCTGACTTGGCCATTGCAAATCAGTTCATATCTAGTTATTATTCAAGAAATTATTATTTAAATTGGGCCTTATTAGTAGTTTCCTTTGGCTAAATCTTTATATTTTTCATCATAAATGTTTAAGTTTACTTGAAGTTGAATGAATCCACATGTATCTAATCTGTTTTTTATATGCATAACCCTAGGAATGCTACTATACATTTGGCCAATTGCAGAATGGATTTTTCTGCCTCAGTTTTATATATATGCTAATAAATTATGTCAGTTGATGAATGTGCTCACTTAGGTTTTCTCCAATTTAAGACTTATTTTCAGTTCACAAGGCATGTAAGAAAAAAAGTAACCTTACTGCACAAGTATGGATTTATTAGCTAAATTAGTTGGGTCATGTTATAAGCTTTCGCCACTGCTTAGGTCTTTCAATTACTTCTATAATGAAGACCTAAGTATCTCTGAAACCCTACTTTTTAACCACTGACATACTGGAATAGTGCTTAATGAGATATAATGTGACAAGACCCTCTACCTGTAATGCTCATTTAACAAAGATACAGTTTTATCCTCCAAGTTGTCAAGATATCAGGCTGTTAATGTTTCGATTCTCCTGCTTTTCGCTAGTTAGTATTAGCAAGTATAAATCAAAGCTGTGAATTCAATTTGGCACACTTAACTGATAAAATAACCTATGTGTCAAATGACAAGCATTTAAAATTCCTGATAGAAACTTCTCTTTCCAGCTCTTTCTTTGTAATTTTAGTGCATTCTGTGTGATATAAAACATTTCTTCAAATAATTTTTCCTAAAAAGCTTAACAATTTTTCTTTTGAAGCTTGCCTGTACTACAGTGCACTGCAAGTTTCTCAATTCTGTTCAGCTGTCTCTCTGCTAGGTCAGTCTCTAGCCCAGTGTTTCCCAATTCTAGTCCTCGAGGTCCACCAAGAGGTCATGTTTTCAGAATTTCCTTAGTATTGCATATGTGATAATTGCAACACCTGCACGAGCAATAATTCTATCACCTATGCAATACTAAGGAAATCCTGAAAACTTGACCTGTTGGTGGGCCATGAGGATTGGCGTTGGGAAACACTGTTATAGCCATTTCTCTATTTTCCTGGACATAAATCTAAGCTCAAATGTAATTAATTAATTCAAGTTGATATTTTGAGATTAGATTTGACTTGAAGTTTATTTTTACTATTGGAGAAAGATGGTCTGAAAACGAGCAAGACAGAGCCGGTTTTTGAGATTGAGATGTAATACAAGTAAGCTGCAGAAAAAGCAAAGTTAAAAGGGTATTCCATGATTGAAACAAAATGGAATAAGAATGGGAATGTAATATTAGAAGAAAAGAAGCAATACATGTTTGTATTAACCTCTTTTGCTAGAATGCTGTCCTTCTGGTGTCCACTGACAGTCTTTGTATGCTTGACTGGAGCGATGATGTCTTGTTCGCACAAGTGACTATTGCAGTAATTGGCAATTTGGGACTCTGAGTCACCTCTCATGGAGAATCCATGAGTTGGGATAGTCAAGGAGTCTGAGATCAAAAGCCAGGAACGTATGTTATGAACAGAGGGAAGAGGCAAATGCCTAGTCAGGTAATGGTCTGAGGTCAAAATACTAGGAAGATAGTGGATCAGAACAAAGAGGTTAAACAGACGGATGATCAAAACGAGATCCAAGGTCAAACAATGAAAGATCATCAAACAAAACACTAAGCACCAACTACACTTAGCTGAAGATACATCTTGCAGAGGTCTGGGACTACATAGCTGGGCAATCACCTGGGACAATGAACACCTGAAGACAGCCAGCACCTCCCAGTCTCAGATTGGATGGCCGAGTTGTCAATCAAAACACCGACAACTCAGCACACCTCTGTACCAGACTAGACACACTGAAAACATTCCAGAGAACTTTCTAAATAGCTGGGTTTGCCAATAGGAAATTTTTGAAGGTGTCTATTCCGGAAGTCCACCTGTTCACTTATGCACTTGGCAGTGGTTGGATTAGTCAAACTGAGAATCAGTATAGGAAAAAAAATAGCTGTGTATACACATGTAAAGATAACAGTAATCAATCATACATGATGCATGACTCTGCATGAAAAACAGTCACTTGGCCCTATAGACATAAAGAGGCTGTCAGAGTGGCTTATCAGAAGGCAAAAATAGGACTCTAGTTGTGCAAGGACCAAGAAGATAAGATATTGGAGGTAGCGCATGCTTCACCATCAAGGCTTGTTCACACAAGCAAATTCATTGGACGAGTGCTATTCAATGTTTTTTTTATCAGATAACACTCGGACCAATGCTATATTTTGAGGCAATGCAGATCTGCTATTTTTTTCTCATGCCAATTCAACATGAGAGAAACATCACAGCATGTTGCAACTGGTGCCGCAAATCGGATCACACTCATCCGTGCAAGACTATTGGTGGATTTAAAACATTGGACTGCAATTGGATGTCAACTGAGTGCAGTCCAATTTATGCAGATACAGACTATGGAGAAGAAGGAGCAATAAAGTTCTCCATCTTCATTGCATCTTTGATACGATTCTATCTGATGAAAGAATGGGGTCATACTAAGATGACACTCGGCTCAAACTCCTATTAAGAGTTGGAGCAGAGCATCATTATCATAATGGGCCTGATTCTCTTCCATGAGAGAATCAAAGTTCTTATTACCCCAACTTTATGGGAATAGTTCAACTTTCAGCTATTTTCCCAGAATGTCGCATATTAAAAATAGTTAGTAAAATTACAGAACATGAAAATTTCTACAGAAAGAAAACATGTCACTTAAAAAGAAGAAACGCAAGAAAATGCATGTTCTGGAGCTTTAATTGGCGTATGGCAGAAAATACACTGTTTTTGCTCTGATATAACGTAGCTTCATTTTGCTTCTTTTAAAGTTGTTACATGTCCAAGTATAAATTCTTTCACCTTGGAGCACGGAAGATGGCGTATCGTCAATGGATCCCACTATGAGTACAAGACAAAAGTTGTCTTTAGCTGTGATCCAGGCTACTTCCGTTTGGGACCAGCATCTATTCAGTGCCTTGCCAATGGAACATGGAGCTGGAGAAACGAGAGACCACACTGCCAAAGTATGTATAGAAGATTATTTAGCGCTGGATGTTGCATAATTACGAAGATGGGTAATACATAAATATGTTTTTTTGTTAATGCTTTTTCAAAATATGTATTAGTTATTCAGAAGAGTAGTAAGTCATATATTATCAGAAAAAGTACAGACTTGTTTGGTGCTGAGCTTCCATTTCGTGTGGGGTTTTCGAGTTTGACAATGTTGTCTTTGAAGCTCGTAGGCTCAATCTGAATTCAATTGCTGACCTTCTTGCCCTTGGGAAGTCCCTAGAAACAGCTTCAACGGTGTCTGCTTCTCAGAAGGCAGCACAAAGCTGTCGAAATGCTCACTATATATACTGAATATGAAATAGTTGCAGTACGTAGATGGATTTTTTTAAGGCTGTATTCAATAGATCTTCGAAATAGTGCTTAGGATAAATTGTGATATTTGATGAAAGATTTTATCATAAACTACACATTGAATCTTTCATTCAGATCATCACTTATTTTGTGAGTATGAAATATCAAGAGATAAATGTGACCAGATGAGACATAGTGTATCAGGATTCATTCTAATTATTATTGAGATGAATTTAAACAAAAAGGTTGTTATATAAAATGCTTCGGCTGTGACATAGACGTGGCTTGGCTAAGCTAATGTATTAAGCAGTAATCCAACCTCCTATACACGTAGCAATAATGATGTTATGTCACAGAAAACTGTGAACTGTGTCAAACTCACAGCTGGAAGTGGAGCTGCCTAACTCAGGACTATCTATGGTCTTCTTTTATGTTATATGCTGCGTTATAGATGAGTGGATCTATCTACAGAAGATAGAGTTTGAGTTGAATTTATTTTATTTTGCTGTTTCATTCAAATTTGAATACGTTGAGGTTCGATTTGTGGATCACAAAAAATCTTTCTCAGTACCATTTCCCACACTGCTGAAGCTTTATAGAGCAAGCTAATATAATTTTGTACTGCAACACAGGCTCTACAGCTATGATATCTAGCGGATTATCACACCCAGGGCTGCCACTAGGAATTTTGGGGCTCCATACTGGCCAAATTTTTAGGCCCCCTTGAGAGTCCGCCCAGGCTCCAAGTGTACAGATAATACAGTGATCACCAGTGACATACACAGGAGAGTGTCAGTTTACAGGTAATACAGTGATAATGTACACAGGAGCTCTGTATATAATGTCAGTGTACAATTAAACCAGTGATCACCAGTGACATTATACACTGCAGCTCTGTATATAGTATACAGTCAGTGTACAGGTAACACACTGACTCACCAGTGACGTCTCTAGCTGAAGTCCTTTATCTTTGCTTTTCCTTTTCATCCAGCACAGACCACTGTCTCTGCATAAAATAACAGTTACCTAGAGCATCACATACAGAGCACATTCCCCACTTTTCCCCTTTCTTCTACACTACACATCTGAATACAGAGGTGCACCCACAATCATTATATAATTGGTTACTATGCAACTCACCATTCCAAATATAAATTATAATCTGCCACTGTGCCCCCACTAACTATACATAGCCACTTTCCCCCTTTAATATATAAATTAATTAGCACCTGTACTCTTTCCCCCAATTCATTGCCAGTTACTTCATGCCAAATGCCCCCCACTATGTACCTCTTGCTCTAACCCTAACCCCGATTCATTATATTTACATGCCCCTCCCGCCCCAATTCATTGTCATGTCTTTCTCTCCCACCCTCTATTCATTATCAACTGCTCTACCCCACATTCAACACATCATTAACTTACTCCCCCACCCTCAAAATTCATTATTTGTTCTCACTTAGATCATCATTTGCTCTCCCTACCCCCACCTTTATTTCATCATTTGCTCTCCCCACCCCACCTTCAATTAAATTGCTGTCCCTGTCTCTCTCACTGAATTCATCATTTGCAGTCCCCTGTCCCCCCACTTTATCATTTTCAGTCCCATGTCCCTTCCCCCACTTCATTATTTGCAGTTTCCCCACTTTCATTTGAAGTCCCCTTACTCCATCATTTGCAGCCCCCTATCCCCCTTTAATTTCAACATGTGCAGTCTCCCCTCAGACACATAACATCATGTGCAGTCCCCCTTACCCCCCACTTCATCAAGTGCAGTCCCCCTTACCCCCCCCACATCATGTGCAGCCCCACTCCCCCTTCATCATGTGCAGTCCCCCTTACCCCCACTCCATCATGTGCAGTCTCCTTTAACCCCTAAACTTCATCATGTGCAGTCCCCCTTACACTCCACACTTCATCATTTGCATTTACCCTCTCCCCCTCACCCAATGAATTCATTTTACAATGCCACGATTTATGATGCACAGATACAGCATAGAGTTATAGGTGTAGTACAATGCCAAAGATTTCACTTACTTCTTACCTTACATGAGTGATATTTATTGTAAATTCTACTAGTCCATACAGCAGAGGGGACTCATGTGATCTAGGGTCCACAGGTTCAGGATATTGATAAATGTACCCTACCAATAGAAACTGTCCTCAGCAGGGTACCCTTTAATAAAGTCATTTTCCTCATATATAATCATTGATACAGTATTATGGGCACCACATAATCCTCCTTACAGTATTATGAGCACCACATAGTCCTCCATACGGTATAATGGGCGCTATATAGTGCTCCAAATAGTGTTATAGGCACCACATAGTTCTTCATACTGTATAATGGTCCCCATATTTTGTTTCATTCAGTATAATAGGCCCCATTTATTTTTCCATTCAGTGTAATGGACCCAATATATTGCTCCATAAAGTATTTTGTGCCCTATACTGCTACATACATAAAAAATATATAAAAAATAAATATGCACCTCTACCCATTCCCTCATTGCTCAGGTCTCTTCAGTGTCTTCTGTCCCTCTGCATTGCTCAGCACACAGGCACACAGGGCATGCTGTAGTAACATCATTGTACTTTCTACACTGAGATGTCACGGAGCTCAGACACAGAATGGGAATGATGGAAGAGGAAGCATCAGCTGACGCTCCCATCATTGTTTTTAACTGTATTGGCATCTAGGATGCTGAAACAGTTGAAAGTATGATGCATTGTGGGGTTACTATGCCACTGAATGGGCCCACCCTGTTTGTCCTAGCATATGCCTTGGTGCGCTGGGTGGTGAAGCTGGCCCTGGTCAGCGGAGTCCTCTCTTTCTTTCTTTTATGTAGAGTGTAAGCTTTTATGGCAAGCAAGGTTCCCACTCTCCCCCATCTGAATTTTACACTAGAATAATTGACAATTAAAATAAAATTTTTATTTTTTTTAACAAAAGGGTTTAGCCAGGTAGCCAATAATTATAAACTTAGTACTTACAGTGAAAGCTGCAATATGATTGGCTGCTATGAATGACAAAGACAGTTCTTTTATATATTTTTTATAAAACTGCCCCGGCCTATTAATTTATTGCAGCTTACATCTTATAACCTTTTTGATTGTTTTCATATTTTAGTTACGTCATGTGGGGAACTTCCTGTACCACCAAATGGAAAGAAACTTGGAACACAAACCACATTTGGATCAACAGCGATATTCACCTGTGATTCAGGGTACATGCTTGTAGGGTCCGTTGTGCGAGAATGCTTATCTTCTGGACTTTGGAGTGGCACTGAGACAAGATGTTTAGGTACCTTTCACTTCCATTAAACTTTCAGCTATGAGTATATTTTTTCAAAGATTGTACCTGGAACTTGGAACCTTTGGGTGACTGAAACGACTCCTAGGACTCGTATATGGAGAGCATCATTAAAAAAGCCACAGGATAGTTGGGGGTCTTGTTACAGATCTAGTAGTGTAAGCTGTGGAGCTTTTCTAGAGAACAGGGAATGTCAGAAAAATACTTTAACCACTGCTAACATAAGATGGAAGGGGCCACAGAATAATATGAGTAAAGGTCTTTCTGGTGTATAATGCTATTATATGGGTTATCAAAGAAATGTAATACAATAACTAACTATAATAAATAATACACATTGAAACCCCTTTATTTTAACAAAAAGTTATTCTTTATCTAGTGCATACTAACAGGATTTTAAAGAGGGAAACTGCTGTCAATCACAACTAGTCGTAGATTTCTGAGGTCATGCACTAGGACTGGTTGTTCGAAACAGACTTCAGGTCAGAGGAGAGTCCAGTCCAGCTTCTTGAATGCACAATCCTCTGTTTGGTCAACCTGACAGGACACTGTGTAGAGCCAGACTAAAGGAGAAGATAAATACCTTTCTTTAGCTGTCTGAGAATGAACATATGGCAGTCAGCCTGACAGTTTTAGTGCGTCTGTCTTGCACTTCACAATGCCCATCCTACTGCTTGTCCTCCGAAACCTTGGACGGGCTACACAATGAGATAGATGGCAGTTGCCATATTTGAAGTCCTGACAGAGTGCGCTAGATAAAGCATACCTGTTTAACGTTTAATATTTATATGCATTTTATGTATTTTATTTACTTTATTAAACATCCTAAAAGAGCCGTTCAAATTTGAAGCTGATTGAACCCGTTTTTTAGATAATGTACTTCATATAATAATCAAATGAAGAAATTAAGTAAGTGATATAAGCATTCCCATGAATTTACCAATATAAAAGAGGGTTATAAAAGGAAATTAGAGACTAGTAATTCTAAAAATAAAATTAGACTTGGATGAGGGAAAAAACAATCAATATTTTTTTGTTTTTTAATATTATTAATTTGTTGCTTTAAAGGTATTCACACATGTTGAGTAATTGTTTTTTATTTCCCTCCATACACATGCATGCCCATCTCATAGCCAAACTTCTGAGTGGTTTTAAAGGTTTAGGGTAATAAGTAGCTGACAGGTACAGTACTGTGCTTATTTGCTTATTTTCAACATGCCAGACCTTTTTTCAAATATCTGTCATCTGGGTGAATTAGAATACACTCGTATACATGAGAAATGGGTGAATCTGGCTGACATGCATCTTTTATTGTTCACATTGCAGCTGGTCACTGTGGAACGCCTGAATTAATTGTGAATGGACAAGTGATTGGGGAGAATTATGGCTACAGAGATACTGTTGTGTATCAGTGCAACGCTGGTTTTCGCTTGATTGGGTCATCAGTAAGGATTTGCCAGCAAGATCACAACTGGTCTGGTCAATTGCCATCCTGTGTGCGTAAGTAAACACCTTGTGACTTCATTGATTTTTTTTTATTGCTATTCCATGTGTTGAAATATTGTTACTTTGTCACTGGAAATGTAGCAATATATGGTGTACTGGGGTACAGTTGTCATCGAAAGATTGTCCACCATGACAATATTTTTTTTTCCTTTATGATATTGATAGCTTGAGGGGAATTATGTATTTGAGGGATGCAAACGTTTTCCATACACAGAAAATCTGAGTTGAAAAAATGTAACACAACACTAAAAAGGTTGTCTAGGCTTGGGACTCAAGTCTACAGTCAATCTGCAGACTTGTGAATCCTCATTATGTGCCCATTGCTTGCTGTCAGGATTCTTTAGTGCTGACACCATGAAAAGCAGTCTGGCGCATGACCGCAAGTATACAATTTTACATACATGAAATCCCCTGTCAACTAGACATGTGTGGCCTCACTCAATCAATAAAAGTGAATTGAGTGAGGTTGGACACGTCTAGTCAGAATGTGGCCAGAAGTATACAAATCGCATACTTACGGTCACTTGACTACCAGCTTCTTGCTTTGACACCATAGATTTATGACAGTGTGTACTGTGAACATTATGATGATTCACAAGTTACATAAAATGACTGCAGACTCCAACACCAAGCCTGGGCAACATCTTTAAATCAGCGGTGTATCCAGGGGCACAACTACTAAAGTTGCGTCCAGGGGTTTCCCTGGTCGTGAGCCTAGGGGGTTGTCCATAAAGGTCCCTTTGGTCCTTATGAAAAGACTAATACTATTGAAAATCTTTTCACAGTTAGGGGACCTGAGATATTGCATTGGGATGTAATTCAGACTCCCAGAGATCATAAAGTGATAACATATCCTGTGAATTTTGCCATTTTTTATGAGATGGGACTAAAACTTTAAGTCATTAATAGATTTAAAATGTGTTTCTATTGTTACAAAAAGGCAGCATATTATGGTGCTTTCCTTACAATATCTATCACTCTTTGTCTTCCCCTTGTTTGGGGGTCACTGATCGCTTTTGTTGGTGATACTGCTGCTCCACAGCTACAGAAAAGGTCTTCTTTGCTCTGCCGACGAGGTGTGACTGCCAACATCATGCTGACTGACAGCCGTCTTCCTACTGTTATGCAGCAGGAATTAGTCTGTCAATCAGTATGACATCAGTAGTCATGCCCCGTCAACAGAGAAGAGAAGCCGCTTCTCTGTCGACAGAGTCACAGAATGGCTGGCAGTAGAGGTCAGTACAGATTTCTGTGTCAGCAGAGATTTGTACTGGGCAGAAAAGGCGGGTAGTTAGCAACTACCTGTCTGTTAGCTGTTAGACCTACAGTAAATAATTAATATTGTCCTAGATAACCCCTTTAATTAATATATGCTAGCTACTAATTTACATAAAAATACATATTCATTTGTAAGCGTCCGCTTCAACACAAGTTCCATGCCCCCTATAACTCTGAAAAGTTTCAACCTATTTCAGTGATTTTGAGACTGCTTTTTCATGGCACATTATACACTGCTCAAAAAAATAAAGGGAGCACTTAAACAACAGAATATAACTCCAAGTGAATCAAACACTGATTGACAATCAATTTCACATGCTGTTGTGCAAATGGAATAGACAACAGATGGAAATTACTGGCAATTATCAAGACACCCTCAATAATGGAGTGGTTCTGCAGGTGGGGACCACAGACCACATATCAGTACCAATGCTTTTGGCTGATGTTTTGGTCACCTTTGATTGTTGGGTGTGCTTTCACACTCGTAGTAGCATGAGATGGACTCTACAACCCACACAAGTGGCTCAGGTAGTGCATCTCATCCAGGATGGCACATCAATGCGAGCTGTGGCAAGAAGGTTTGCTGTGTCTGTCAGTGTAGTGTCCAGAGGGTGGAGGCGCTACCAGGAGACAGGCCAGTACACCAGGAGACATGGAGGGGCCGTAGGAGGCAACAACCCAGCAGCAGAACTGCTACCTCCGCCTTTGTGCAAGAAGGAACAGGAGGAGCACTGCCAGAGCCCTGCAAAATGACCCCCAGCAGGCCACAAATGTGCATGTGTCTGCACAAACGGTTAGAAACCGACTCCTTGAGGATGGTCTGAGTGCCCGACATCCACAGATGGGGGTTGTGCTCACAGCCCAACATCGTGCAGGATGCTTGGCATTTGCCACAGAACACCAGGATTGGCAAATTCACTATTTGCGCACTGTGCTTTTCACAGATGAAAGCAGGTTCACACTGAGCACATGTGACAGACATAACAGAGTCTGGAGATGATGTGGAGAGCGATCTGCTGCCTGCAACATCCTTCAACATGACCAGTTTGGCAGTGGGTCAGTAATGCTGTGGGGTGGCATTTCATTGGACGGCCGCACAGCCCTCCATGCGCTCACCAGAGGTAGTCTGACCGCCATTAGGTACCAAAATGAGATCCTCAGACCCCTTGTGAGACCATATGGTGGTGCGGTTGGCCCTGGGTCCCTCCTAATGCAGGACAATGCCAGCCCTCATGTGGCTGGAGTGTGTCAGCAGTTCCTGTAAGATGAAAGCATTGAAGCTATGGACTGGCCTGCCCGTTCCCCAGGCCTGAATCCGATTGAGCACATTTGGGACTTCATGTCTCGCTCCATCCACCAACATCACGTTGCACCACAGACTGTCCAGGAGTTGGCGGATGCTTTAGTCCTGGTCTGGGAGGAGATCCCTCAGGAGACCATCCGCCGCCTCATCAGGAGCATGCCCAGGCATTGTACAGTAGGGAGGTCATACAGGCACGTGGAGGCCACACACAATGCTGAGCATCTTTTCCTTGTAATGAGGCATTTCCACTGAAGTTGGATCAGCCTGTAATTTGATTTTACACTTCGATTTTGAGTATCATTCCAAATCCAGACCTCCATGGGATATTCATTTTGATTTACATTGATAATTGTTATGTTTTATTGTTCTGAACACATTCCACCATGCAATGAATAAAAATTTGCAACCGGAATATTTCATTCACAGATATCTAGGATGTGGTATTTTAGTGTTCCCTTTATTTTTTTGAGCAGTGTGTTTTATGTCAATGGTAAATTTAGGTCAATATGTTTTGCATCTATTTATAAAAATATCAGAAATTTGGCAAAAAGTTAGCAATTTTCAAACTTTGAATAATTGATTATCCCTTTAATCCAAATAGTCAAACCACACAAAACAGTTAATAAATATCATTTAGCTCTTGTCTGCTTTAGATCAGCACCATCTGTAAAATGTTCTTGTTTTGCCAGGATGTAAGAAGCTGGAATTTTTCATTTTTTCAAACATCCAAGCAGTAACATTTCTCCTTGCAGAGAGTCAAATGCCAAGCCTGACATGCCAAAGTGAGGAGACTTTCAAGCCTTGAACGCAGTGTCTGCAAATTGAGATTTTGGTTTTAGCTTTTGTCCAAAGTCATGTGGCAAGGCTCGCTAGAGAGTCGTTATTGACTTTTAGGATTGCTACTTCCAATAGGTGGCACTAGAGTTCTAGTCCTCTTCCTCTCTGAAGAAACAATTTGTGTATTTCCCAGAGAAGCATTGCAAAGCTTGAAAGTCTCTTCATCTTGGCATGACATGTCCCTCTCTGCAAAGAGAAATGTTACCTCTTGGATCCGGTCAGACGCCTCTCACCCAGCCAAACCAGATATCACACTTTGCACTAATGGGGGGCAGTACTCCAAGACACAGTGTCTGCAAATTGCGATTGAGATTTTGGTTCTGGCTTTATCACAAGTTATGTGACAAAGGCTCGTTGGTCAATATTGACTTTTAGGATTGCTACTTCCAATAAGTGGCACTAGAGTTCTAGTCCTCTTCATAATTTTTTTCAAAGAAATTTGCAAAGCATATGTTTTCATGGACCTATTCAGTTTTTAAGTGACTTTGGGGGTCCTACACATTGAAAAAAAAAAAAAGTGCTAACATTTTAAAAACAGCGCCCCCATTGTATTCAAAACAGCTGTCAGGTAGTTTATTAACCCTTCAGGTGCTTTTCAGGAATTAATTCAAAGTGACATGACAGGAAAGAAAAAAATTATTTTTAACACCCGGTGTATTTTTAGGACTATAAGACGTACCCCAAATTTAGAGGAGGAAATAGGAAAAAAAATGTGAAAATAGGGATCTGTCTTATAGTATGAATTTACTTTACTAGGGGGTGGAGGAAATGCAACAGGGTCACAGGAGGTAGGAGCAAGGTCGCCGCTGCAGGTGTGGGGCGATGCTATAGCCTTGGGCTGGGAGGAGGGGGTGTTCTAATCATTGGGAGGCAGGAGCCATTGATGTCCCAGCGATGAGTTCAAGGAAAATGTTGGTGGTGCAAGGCTGTAATGGAGTCTCCCCTGCACACATTAATCCCCTACAGGGGGCTTATGGAAAATGGCACTGGTACATATGCAGATTGAGATCTTGGCTTGTAATTGAGCCAAGATCTAAGTCCGTGTATGCGTCGTTACTATTTTCCTGAATCCCATCACTGAGTGATCAATGGCCCCTGCCTCTCACCACTGGGACACACCGTGCTCCCAGCCCAGGGCCCATAGCATTGCCCCACTCCTGCCTCCGCTGGCTTCTTGCAATGGTGACCCTGCCTCCTGTGACCTTCCACAGCTGCCATCACCCCATTGTAACCTACATTCAGACTATAAGATACACCCTCATTGGTAAAAATACTGTAAATGTTGCTATCTTGTGTACAGGTCACTATAGCCGGCAGCCTCTGAGGCCATGAGTTGCAATGGCAACCATCAGGACCACACAGTGTGCCAATGGCTGATGGGGTTAAAGATAGAGCCCCCCACAGTCTGTTCTTCATCTACATGCCATAGTCACTATTGACAGCGGCATCTAAGGGATAAATGGCCATGATTGGTGCCACTGCCAATCATGACTAATGCAGCAGGCTGTCAGCTATAGTGCGCAGCTGACAACTGCTTCCCTGTTGGTGAATGCTGTTCATTTATATCTCAAGGCAATTTCGAGATGTATTTGTGGTCTGTAAGAGGATATATATTATTATTATTATTATAGCGCCATTTATTCCATGGCGCGTTACATGTGAGGAGGGGTATACATAATAAAGACAAGTATAATAATCTATCTATCTATCTATCTATCTATCTATCTATCTATACATATATATGCAGAAAGTTGTCTGATAAGATGTGAGGATACTCTAATATCAAATATTAACATGATGCATCCTACCTATTGTGCCGCAATGTATTAATCAATGCTTAGATCCGTGTACACTGCCTCACAATTGCCACGTTGCATGGTTACAGATGAGAAGGAGTGACCAGAATTCAGAGCAAACGGCATGAAAAATTTGAAACAGCATGAAACATATCCGCAGCCCCACAGCGAGCACCAGGGACTCATTTGATTGTCCTATCTTGCCCTTGATGTTTATATCGCTTCTTTTTCAGATCATAAAATTGTCACCTTCTCTATAATTTAGGCTTTGCCTGTTTATCAAGGTGCATTTCTAGGCCTGGTGCTTCCCGGTATCGTGCAGCGAGGAACTGTCTGCAAAAATCCTCTTAATAATGTTTGTCAACGGAGAAATAATTATGATCTATCCGACAACGTTCTCTTTCCGTCCGGCACCTATTAGAATAATGTATGATTATGTTGCAATGTAAGAAGATCTACTGTATCTGGATGTAGAATTGTCAGTTGAGCAGATAATCAGTTTTCCATTTTATTTGGCCTACTCTTGAGATATTCAGCTACTACAGTACAACAGCTGTCTCATGAAAGTATTCATGAGCACAGATTCTGAGAAGGCCATTCACCCAATAAATCTGCACTGACACTGATCGCTGTCAGCCAAAAAAAAAATTCTTAACACTGTTTGTCCTGTATTTCAGTGAGCTCAAATGTACTTAAAGTAAATATAATTAAATAATAAAAAAAACAAAGAGAACTATAAAATCAAAGAGTGAAAGTTCAGTAAAAAATACAAACAAAATAGCAAATAAGAAATAAATAATTATACAGTAGAAAATAGATAGATAGATAGATAATAGATAGATAGATAGATAGATAGATAGATAGATAGATAATACATAATAGATAGATAAATAGATAAATAATAAATAGATAATAAATAGATTCATGATAGAAAACAGATAAATACATATATAGATAATAGACAGATAATAGATAGATGATAGATAAATAATAGATAGATGATAAATAGATAGATAAATAGATAATAGATAGATAACATATAGATAGATAGATAGATAGATAGATAGATAGATGCTAAATAGATAGATAATACATAGATAATAGATTGATTGATTGATAGATAGATAATAGATAGGTAGAGAGATAGATAATAGATAGATAGATAGATAGATAGATAGATAGATAGATAGATAGATAGATGGATAATAGATACCGTATATACTCGAGTATAAGCCGACCCCCCTAATTTTGCCACAAAAAACTGGGAAAACTTAATGACTCACGTATAAGCCTAGGGTGGGAAATGCAGCAGCTACCGGTAAATGTCAAAAGTTAAAATAGAAACCAATAAAAGTAAAATTAATTGAGACATCAGTAGGTTAAGGGTTTTTGAATATCCATATTGAATCAGGAGCCCCATATAAGGCTCCATAAAGTTTATGATGGCCCCATAAGATGTCCATATTAAAATATGCCCCATATAATCCTGCATAAAGGTTAATAATGGCCCCATAAGATGCTCCATAGACACATTTGCCCAATATAATGCTGCACAAATGTTGATTATAGCCCCATAAGATGCTCCATAAAGATATTTGCCCCATATAGTGCTGCACAAACGTTATGGCCCTATAAGATACTCCATGCAGACATTTGCCTCATATAGTGCTGCACAAACGTTAATTATGGCCCCATAAGATGCTCCATACAGACACTTGCCCCATATAGTGCTGCACAAATGTTATGGCCCCATAAGATGCTCCATACAGACACTTGCCCCATTTGCTGTTGCTGCGATAAAAAAAATCACATACTCACCTCTCCGTCGCTCAGGCCCCCGCACTTTCAATATTCACCTGACTTCGTTCCGGCGCAGCTCCATCTTCAGCGTCTTCTCCACTGACGTTCAGGCAGAGGGCGCCCACTAACCACGTTATTGCGCCCTCTGACCTGAGCGTCACTGCAGAAGATGCTGAAGATGGAGTGGCGCCAGAGTGAGGAGCAGGTGAACATCACGCAGGGCAGCGCTCCACTCCCCGTTATACTCACCTGCTCCTGGCGCTATGCAGTGCCTGCTTCCCCAGTGCCACAGCTTCTTCCTGTATTGAGCGGTCACCATTACCGCTCATGGCAGTAATGAATATGCGGCTCCACCCCTATGGAAGGTGAAGCCGCATATTCATTACTGTAATGAGTGGTACCATGTGACCGCTCAGTACAGGAAGAAGCTGGGGTGCTGGGGAGCCAGGGACCAGCAAGGACCACGCCAGGAGCAGGTGAGTATAATTAGACAGCCCCCGCTCCCCCTCCTCTGCCGACCCCTGGGTATGACTCGAGTATAAGCCGAGAGGGGGACTTTCAGCCCCCAAAAATGGGCTGAAAATCTCAGCTTATACTCGAGTATATACTATAGATAGATAATAGATAGATATTAGATAGATACATAATAGATAGATAAGTAGATAGATATATAATAGATAGATGGATAGATAGATAATAGATAGTTAATAGATACATGATAGATAGATAATAGATAGATAATAAATAGATAGATAATAGATAGATAATATATAGATAGACAGACGATAGATAGATAATAGATAGATAGATACATGATAGATGAGTCATGAGTAAGACTGAACGCGTCGACTGGGTCATGTCGACAATGTACATTTTTCTTTTGTATGCACTATAATTTCTTTAAAAAAAAATAAAAAGAAAAGGAAAATCCAGTCCTGTTGAGCCAGACTCCAATTTTTCTATTTTCCTTGATGTGAGGCCAGGGCGAGGCCGGTCTCTGAGCCCCAGGTGGATGAGCATAGAGCAACTGGGTGAGCTGGAATTAAGTTTCTCTCATCAAATTACCTGGTATTTCTAATTATAAATTCAGTTTTTAAAAACTAATTATAGGTCAGGAAATCAATTTTTTTTTCAGATGTTGGATGTAAAATCATTGTGTATTGTTCTTAACAGATGGTTTAATAAAGAGAGAGTTTTTAAAAATAGTATAATACACTATAACTTGTCAAAAAAATTATAACTCAGTATGGGAGCTGACCATGTTGGATTTATTATCAGGGTCAAAACTGTTTAGAAATAAAATAAAGCCATTTAACTTACCTAACGTTGCAGTTAAAATGAGAAAATGCTATCTATATATTGCGACCACCTCAAAACATCCTCAAAGTGGTCGAACACCATAGATGAAATCTGCTCCAAATGTATCATTGGCTCAAATTAGTATAGGCAGGCACCATGAAGGTGACCATGTCAGTTCCATATAGCTGTAAAAAGAGCTCGTTCCCAAACAGAAAATAACTTCTACCCTACGAGATCCAACAAAACAAATAAGAAAATTACTTATTCTTTCTCCAGGTGTTCTCTGTTCTAGAGATTACTCAAGCTATTTAACTGAGCTGCCCGCCCCTGATCCCTGACAGACGTAGTTTGTGCTTCCTAGTGAGTGTTTGCCTGATTCTGTTGTTCTGATCTTCTGCTAACTGACCATTTGGACCGTGTTCTGACTACCCCTTTGTCTTGCCCTTTTGCATGCTCCGCTATCTCCTGGTATTTTGACCCTTGGATTATGATCTAACTTATGCCTTTGTCTTTCCCTTGGTTATTTATGTGCTCTTTTGGTACTGACCCCAGAACATCTTACTTCTCTGCCTCACGGTGTGTCCTTGAGTGGTGACTGGCATCACATATAACTGCTTTTTGTTTAAGGGTATATTCAGATAAATATCACAATTTCCAATCTGACATAGTTAATGCTCATATTGTGGCAAAATAATCTAATCAATGGATGTCAGTTCTTACTAAATACATGTTCTATAGTTGTCATAATCAGATGGAAACACTCAAGGGTTCCATTACTTTTCATGTTAAACTAAGGCGAGTAAAGGGTATTAGACCACAGGGAACAACATGTTTCTCTATCGATAATCTTTAAACAAGAATGAATCTCTGTCAAACAAGTCTTTCCAAATCTGCAGGATAGAAATAAGAATAGAGCACGGGAAATAATTGCTCATGGGTCATTGCTAGCAGCAGCAAGGGTGAATGTAGTGTTTTTCAACGTCCAATTATAGCAAACTACAGTAGCTGCAACCGCTATGCTGAACAGCGAGGAGAGAGGTAATAGGTGTCTACAACTGTGACACTGCGCCGGTCTAAAGGCAGACGCCTGAAGTAAATCTCCTGTACACAAAAACAAATTATTTATAGACGTTAAAACTATTACTGCATTATCTATCTATCTATCTATCTATCTATCTATCTATCTATCTATCTATCTCCTATCTATTCTCTTTCTATCTATCATCTATTTTCTATCTATCTATCTCCTATCTATTATCTTTCTAACTATCTATCTATCGATCTATCATCTATCTATCTATGTATCTATCTATCTATCATCTATCTATCTCATATCTATCATCTATCTATCTATTATCTATCATCTATCTATTATCTCTCTATTTATCTATTATCTATCTATCATCTATCTCATATATCGATCATCTATCTATTATCTATCTATCTGTATATTATCTATCTACCATCTATCTATCTATTATCTATCTATTATCTATCATCTATCTCATATCTATCATCTATCTATCTATCTATCTATCTAACTATCTCTATCTTCTATCTATTACCTATCTATTATGTATTATCTATCTCATATATATCATCTATCTATCTATCTATCTATCTATCTATCTATCTATCTATCTATCTATCTATCTATCTATCTATCCTCTAATATTTATCTATCTGCATTATATATCTACAGTTGTGCTCAAAAGTTTACATACCCCGGCAGAATTTTTGCTTTCTTGGCCTTTTTTCAGAGAATATGAATGATAACACCAAAACTTTTTCTCCACTCATGGTTCGAGTTGGGTGTGTTAGGGCTGGCGGAACACACTGAGTAAATAGAGAGATGTTATTTGGCGTGTTCGCAGCCCGGGGTCCACCGTGCAGGAGAGAACCTGCTGCTGGCAAATGGCGGCCCTATATGGCGGTTGAAGCGAACTCTGTTACTTCAGAGTCGCCTAAAGAAAGCACTGTGTCCTGTTACACTCACAGGAGAACACAGCAACTGCTGAGCAGATAGCAGTTTGTGGTTATGCAATCATACAATCTCCTCACCGGAGGAGCCGGTATTCTAGGGGCTTATTTCAGCTGGGGCCCTGAACACATACACACGTAACCAAACTGGCGCAAAGCACATAACTTAGATTTGATACTAGCGCATGGCCGTGCGGCCATGCAAACCTTTTATAGCTGCAGCAAGTACAGAACCTTCCTAGAAGGACCAATGAGAGGCAGCCACAGAGCCCTTTGGAACTTCAGGACCTTCCTGGAGAACCAATGGGTTTTGCTGCAGTATCTAAGCATGTGACCCTCGATCTCCAATGAGAGATCTCACCCTGGGCATGCTCAGAAGGGAAAAGGACTTAGTCCCAAAAGCATCTGCTCACCGCTGTCCAGCACTGGCTACAATGGCAGAAGCTGGAAAAGCAGCAATAACCCTTTGTACAGAGTCAGACTGAGCGAGACACTGGGACCGACGTCTCCGCTGAGCAGGCTCCACTGCAGCAGGAGAAGAATGGGAGACCGCAGTGGAGATGGCCCAAGATTCCCCCTGTGCAGAGGCGGGAACTCGACCCCTAAGAGGGTGAAGCCATTTATTGTCAAACTACTGTGTTTTCTCTTTTTAAATCATAATGACAACCCAAAACATCCAAATGACCCTGATCAAAAGTTTATATGTCATGATCTCAATGGCAAGAGAACATAGCATAAGCATATATAGGAACTAGCTCTTGGAAGATGGGAACTGAGCCGACCATGAACTAAACCTAACGCACAACTAGCAGTGGCCGGGTAGCATGCCTACGTTGATTCTAGATGCCCAGCCCAGCCGGAGGACTAAATAAAGCTAGCAGAGGAAAATATTAGTCCTAGCTCACCTCTAGAGAAATACCCCGAAAGGAGACAGAGGCCCCCCACATGTATTGGCGGTGAGTTGAGATGAAATAACAAACGTAGTATGAAAATAGGTTTAGCAAATTTGAGGTCCACTTACTACATAGCAGAAGACAGAAAGGACACTTTCATGGTCAGCTGAAAACCCTATCAAAAACACCATCCAGAAATTACTTTAAAACTCTGGCATTAACTCATAACACCAGAGTGGCAATTCCCGTTCACAAGAGCTTTCCAGACACAGTAACGAAACTACAGCTGTGAACTGGAACAAAATGCAAAAACAAACATGGACAAGAGTCCAACTTATCTAGTAGTTGTCTAGGAGCAGGAACAAGCACAGAGAGGCTTCTGATAACATTGTTGACCGGCAAGCAACTAACAGAGCAGCAAGGTTATATAGCGACTCCCACATCTTGATGGGAACAGGTGAACAGAGAAGATGAAGACACCAGTTCAATTCCACCAGTAGCCACCGGGGGAGCCCAGAATCCAAATTCACAACAGTACCCCCCCCTCAAGGAGGGGGCACCGAACCCTCACCAGAACCACCAGGGCGATCAGGATGGGCCCTATGAAAGGCACGAACCAGATCGGAGGCATGAACATCAGATGCATTCACCCAAGAATTATCCTCCTGGCCGTATCCCTTCCACTTGACCAGATACTGGAGTCTCCGTCTGGAAACACGAGAGTCCAAAATTTTCTCCACAACGTACTCCAACTCACCCTCA
Source organism: Ranitomeya variabilis (assembly GCF_051348905.1). NCBI lineage: Eukaryota > Metazoa > Chordata > Amphibia > Anura > Dendrobatidae > Ranitomeya > Ranitomeya variabilis. Next base: position 527,489,653 of record NC_135237.1, on the reverse strand, counting down.
ACCAACACCGGAGCAGGAGGCTCAACGGAAGGCACAACCGGTACCTCATACCTGCGCAATAATGACCGATGAAAAACGTTATGAATAGAAAAGGATGCAGGGAGGTCCAAACGGAAGGAAACAGGGTTAAGAATCTCCAATATCTTATACGGGCCGATAAACCGAGGCTTAAACTTAGGAGAAGAGACCCTCATAGGGACAAAACGAGAAGACAACCACACCAAATCCCCAACAGAAAGCCGAGGACCAACACGACGGTGGCGGTTGGCAAAAAGCTGAGTCTTCTCCTGGGACAACCTCAAATTGTCCACCACCTGCCCCCAGATCTGATGCAATCTCTCCACCACAGCATCCACTCCAGGACAATCCGAAGATTCCACCTGACCAGAGGAAAATCGAGGATGAAACCCCGAATTACAGAAAAACGGGGACACCAAAGTGGCAGAGCTGGCCCGATTATTGAGAGCGAACTCCGCCAATGGCAAAAAAGCAACCCAATCATCCTGGTCAGCAGACACAAAACACCTCAGATATGTCTCCAGGGTCTGATTAATCCGCTCGGTCTGGCCATTCGTCTGAGGATGGAAAGCGGATGAAAAAGATAAATCTATGCCCATCCTAGCACAGAATGCCCGCCAAAATCTAGACACGAATTGGGTCCCTCTGTCAGAAACGATATTCTCAGGAATACCATGCAAACGAACAACATTTTGAAAAAACAGAGGAACCAACTCGGAAGAAGAAGGTAACTTGGGCAGAGGAACCAAATGGACCATCTTAGAAAAACGGTCACACACCACCCAGATGACAGACATCTTCTGAGAAACAGGCAGATCTGAAATAAAATCCATCGAGATGTGCGTCCAAGGCCTCTTAGGAATAGGCAAGGGCAACAATAATCCACTAGCCCGAGAACAACAAGGCTTGGCCCGAGCACAAACGTCACAAGACTGCACAAAGCCTCGCACATCTCGTGACAGGGAAGGCCACCAGAAGGACCTTGCCACCAAATCTCTGGTACCAAAAATGCCAGGATGACCTGCCAACGCAGAAGAATGAACCTCAGAGATGACTCTACTGGTCCAATCATCAGGAACAAACAGTTTATCAGGTGGGCAACGATCAGGTCTCTCCGCCTGAAACTCCTGCAAGGCCCGCCGCAGGTCTGGAGAAACGGCTGACAATACCACTCCATCCTTAAGGATACCTGTGGGCTCAGAGTTACCAGGCGAGTCAGGCTCAAAACTCCTAGAAAGGGCATCCGCCTTAACATTCTTAGAACCCGGTAGGTATGACACCACAAAATTAAACCGAGAGAAAAATAATGACCAGCGCGCCTGTCTAGGATTCAGGCGCCTGGCGGTCTCAAGATAAATCAAATTTTTGTGGTCAGTCAATACCACCACCTGATGTCTGGCCCCCTCAAGCCAATGGCGCCACTCCTCAAAAGCCCACTTCATGGCCAAAAGCTCCCGATTCCCAACATCATAATTCCGCTCAGCGGGCGAAAATTTACGGGAAAAGAAGGCACAAGGCCTCATCACGGAGCAGTCAGAACTTTTCTGCGACAACACTGCCCCAGCTCCGATCTCAGAAGCGTCGACCTCAACCTGAAAAGGTAGAGCAACATCAGGCTGACGCAACACAGGGGCAGAGGAAAAACGGCGCTTAAGCTCCCGAAAGGCCTCCACAGCATCAGGGGACCAATCAGCAACATCAGCACCCTTCTTAGTCAAATCGGTCAATGGCTTAGCAATATCCGAAAAACCAGCAATAAATCGACGATAAAAGTTAGCAAAGCCCAAAAATTTCTGAAGACTCTTAAGAGAAGAGGGCTGCGTCCAATCACAAATAGCTTGAACCTTGACAGGATCCATTTCAATGGAAGAGGGGGAAAAAATATATCCCAAAAAGGAAATCCTCTGTACCCCAAAAACACACTTAGAACCCTTCACACACAAAGAATTAGACCGCAAAACCTGAAAAACCCTCCTGACTTGCTGGACATGAGAGTCCCAGTCATCCGAAAAAATCAGAATATCATCCAGATACACAATCATAAATTTATCCAAATAATCGCGAAAAATATCATGCATAAAGGACTGGAAAACTGACGGAGCATTAGAAAGACCAAAAGGCATCACTAAATACTCAAAGTGGCCCTCGGGCGTATTAAATGCGGTTTTCCACTCATCCCCCTGCCTGATTCGCACCAAATTATACGCCCCACGAAGGTCAATCTTAGAGAACCACTTGGCCCCCTTTATGCGAGCAAACAAATCAGTCAGCAACGGCAATGGGTATTGATATTTAACAGTGATTTTATTCAAAAGCCGATAATCAATACATGGTCTCAAAGAGCCGTCTTTTTTTGACACAAAGAAAAAACCGGCTCCTAAGGGAGATGACGATGGACGAATATGTCCCTTTTCCAAGGACTCCTTTATATATTCTCGCATAGCAGCATGTTCAGGCACAGACAGATTAAATAAACGACCCTTTGGGTATTTACTACCCGGGATTAAATCTATGGCACAATCGCACTCTCGGTGCGGAGGTAACGAACCAAGCTTGGATTCTTCAAAGACGTCACGATAGTCAGACAGGAACTCAGGAATTTCAGAGGGAATGGATGATGAAATGGAAACCACAGGTACATCCCCATGAGCCCCCTTACATCCCCAGCTCAACACAGACATAGCTCTCCAGTCGAGGACTGGGTTGTGAGATTGCAGCCAAGGCAATCCTAGCACCAAATCATCATGTAGATTATACAGCACCAGAAAGCGAATAATCTCCTGGTGATCCGGATTAATACGCATAGTTACTTGTGTCCAGTATTGTGGTTTATTATTAGCCAATGGGGTGGAGTCAATCCCCTTCAGAGGAATAGGAGTCTCCAAAGGCTCTAAATCATACCCACAGCGTTTGGCAAAGGACCAATCCATAAGACTCAAAGCGGCGCCAGAGTCGACATAGGCGTCCGTGGTAATAGATGACAAAGAGCAAATCAGGGTCACAGATAGAATAAATTTAGACGGTAAGGTGCAAATGGAAACAGATTTACCAAGCTTTTTAGTGCGCTTAGAGCATGCTGATATAACATGAGTAGAATCACCACAATAGAAACACAACCCATTTTTCCGTCTAAAATTCTGCCGCTCGCTTCGGGACAGAATTCTATCACACTGCATACTCTCTGGCGACTTCTCAGTGGACACCGCCAGATGGTGCACTGGTTTGCGCTCCCGCAAACGCCTATCGATCTGAATAGCCATTGTCATGGACTCATTCAGACCCGCAGGCACAGGGAACCCCACCATAACATCCTTAATGGCATCAGAGAGACCCTCTCTGAAAGTCGCCGCCAGGGCGCACTCATTCCACTGAGTAAGCACAGACCATTTACGGAATCTTTGGCAGTAAATTTCCGCTTCATCTTGCCCCTGAGATAGGGACATCAAAGTTTTTTCTGCCTGAAGCTCCAAATGAGGTTCGTCATAAAGCAACCCCAAGGCCAGAAAAAACGCATCCACATTGAGCAACGCAGGATCCCCTGGTGTCAATGAAAAAGCCCAGTCTTGAGGGTCGCCCCGGAGCAAGGAAATCACAATCCTGACCTGCTGTGCAGGGTCTCCGGCAGAGCGAGATTTCAGAGACAAAAATAATTTGCAATTATTTCGAAAATTCTGAAACCCGGATCTATTCCCCGAGAAAAATTCCGGCAAAGGAATTCTCGGCTCAGATACAGGTGCATGACAAACAAAATCTTGCAAATTTTGTACCTTCGTGGCGAGATTATTCAAACCTGCAGTTACACTCTGAAGATCCATTACAAACAGGTGGACACAGAGCCATTCAAGGGTTAAGAGGAGGTAAGAAGCAGCTAGACAGCAATTAAGGGCTAGGCAGCAAAACTCTGAGGGGAAAAAAAAAAAATTTCCCTTCAACACTTCTTTTTCTCCTGCTTCAGCCCAAACAATTAACACTTTGCGGGCCGGTCAAACTGTCATGATCTCAATGGCAAGAGAACATAGCATAAGCATATATAGGAACTAGCTCTTGGAAGATGGGAACTGAGCCGACCATGAACTAAACCTAACGCACAACTAGCAGTGGCCGGGTAGCATGCCTACGTTGATTCTAGATGCCCAGCCCAGCCGGAGGACTAAATAAAGCTAGCAGAGGAAAATATTAGTCCTAGCTCACCTCTAGAGAAATACCCCGAAAGGAGACAGAGGCCCCCCACATGTATTGGCGGTGAGTTGAGATGAAATAACAAACGTAGTATGAAAATAGGTTTAGCAAATTTGAGGTCCACTTACTACATAGCAGAAGACAGAAAGGACACTTTCATGGTCAGCTGAAAACCCTATCAAAAACACCATCCAGAAATTACTTTAAAACTCTGGCATTAACTCATAACACCAGAGTGGCAATTCCCGTTCACAAGAGCTTTCCAGACACAGTAACGAAACTACAGCTGTGAACTGGAACAAAATGCAAAAACAAACATGGACAAGAGTCCAACTTATCTAGTAGTTGTCTAGGAGCAGGAACAAGCACAGAGAGGCTTCTGATAACATTGTTGACCGGCAAGCAACTAACAGAGCAGCAAGGTTATATAGCGACTCCCACATCTTGATGGGAACAGGTGAACAGAGAAGATGAAGACACCAGTTCAATTCCACCAGTAGCCACCGGGGGAGCCCAGAATCCAAATTCACAACATTTATATACCCTGGTGATTTTGGCCTGATAACATGCACAGAAGTTGACACATCTGTGCATGTTATCACAATTTTCTATCTATATAACTATTTTAGCATGCTGTGATTTACATAGAAAATAATGGTATGAACATGCAGTGGAAAGTCAATAAACCTCCATAAACTAATTCCAAACCCAATATTGAGCCTTCCTCAAGCTCAGTATTGTATTTCGAGATGATTCGTTACTTAAACACTAATTGTGATTAATAGAGAGTCTATATTCTTTTCTTTTTGTTTTGTTTATCATTTTGAATTGATTTGGAGAACTTCCATTTTTCTGGTTTACTATAACATTTTGGATTTTTAGGTAACTATCCGGAAGCTTTTATGTACATCTTTTTCTACCTGTGCTGTTTCAGTTCTATTACATCTATCTATCTAAACATATATAAAGTTATCCCTCTTATTCCTTATAATGATGGCATCTCAAATAGAATTGTTCATCTTAGATAGATAGATAGATAGATAGATAGATAGATAGATTGATTGATAGATAGATGATATATATTGCAGTTATTTTGTAATGTTGCACATGAAAATACGAGAAGCAATTGAATGAAACTAAAAGGAAGAAGATACAGATTAGATATTAGAAATAACTAATTGACAGTTAGGGTGATCAATGAGTGGACCAGGCTGCCACGAGAGTTGGTAAGTTCTCCTTCAATGGAAGTTTTCAAACAGAGGCTGGACAGACATCTGTCGGAGATGGTTTAGTGAATCCTCCTTTGAGCAGGGGGTTGGACCAGATGACCCAGGAGGTCTCTTCTAACTCTAGCATTCTATGATTCTATGATACTATGTTTACAGGTCTGATTTATCTATAACCAATTCACACATTATCTTCATTCTTTGTCCCATAAACATGGCAGCAATTAGCTGTGGTCATCCAGGCAGTCCAATCTATGGAAGAACAAGTGGCAATGGTTTCAATTACAATGATGTTGTGACATTCTCTTGTAACATGGGATATGTTATGCAAGGACCAACGAGAGCTCAATGTCAAGCCAATCGGCAATGGAGTCATCCACCTCCCATCTGTAAAGGTAAGAGATAAATATTTTGCGGTATTTTTTCCCTTTTTTATATATACGTCATCTTTGAAGCACAAGACACTTTAGGTGAACTCTAGAGTTATTTACCGTGCGGTTTCTCTTCTGATGTATTTTGGGTATCTTTTATGGAAGCTTTGCCTCCCGCATTATTTTTTAAACAAAACACTATATATAATATAGTGGTGTTTTTCTAAGTGGAAGTGCCCTGAATAATGGACAAGTGACCTTCTTTAGGCATTTAACAGCTTTGGAGGAATGAAGCAGTTAAAAGAAGTTATTAAAGATAGAACATATGCACAGCAAATCATTGTGACATTACTGTACATATACTGTATTTATTTTTTTATTTATTTCCAGGAGGGTTCCAAGTAAAATTTGTCTGAAAGTCATCATGTGTACATAACTTTATGTAGTTTTTGGAGGATTATTTATGTTTTTCTTAAATAGCTTTGAATAGGGGTGTAGTTTGGGTATCCTTACCGATGGGGGTGTAGTTCGGGAATGGTAAAGTTCAGGTATCCTTATCGAACACCTAGTGTCAATGCATGGTCCCCAAACATGGACTTCACTGGTAAGTCCATGTTACTGTTCAGGTTCGGCAGCCCGAACATAGCTTACTGAAAGACAAGTATTGGCATGACTGGGATTGCCCGGCACACACTGTGTAAAATAAAATAAAAGACTCATGGTCCCCTCTATTTTTGATAACTGACACAGGCAAAACCGACAGCTATGAGCATCATCATGGTTGGTTATTAGAAATAGAGGGGTCCCCATGCCGTTTTTGCTTTAATTATTTAAATAAATAACTGGAAAAGGGCCATGGATATTGACCCTCCCCTGCCTAAAAATAGCAGTCCTCAGTCGACCCAGAAAAGGCACATATATTAGATGCGCTAATTCTGGCACTTTGCCCAACTCTTCCCTCTTTCCCTGGTGCAGTGGCAAGTGGGGTAAAAGTTGTGGGATTGATGTCAGCTGTTTTATGGCCTCTGACATCAAGCCCACAGGTTAGTAATGGAGAGATATCTATCAGACATCCCCATAACTAACCCCGTAGTCAAATGTAATAAAGACAGAGACAGAGTAAAGTCCCTTAATTGAAATAAACACAGTCTCCTTTATTTGAAAAAAAAAACTCCCAGACCCTCTTTCACCCATAAATTTACAAAGAATTAAAATAAAAAAGTGAAGTTCCAAATAAAGGACTTTACTCTGTGTGTGTCTTTTAATTTGAATATACAGGGTTAGTAATGGGGGGGGCGAATAGACTCCTCTCCACTACTAACCCCTGGGCTTGATGTCAGCTTACATTACAAAGCTGACATGGGGGCCAATACTATTACCCCACTTTCCACCCCACCAGGGCAAATAGGAAGAGCCAGGCAAAGTTCCAGAATTGACATCTAATCCACTTTTTCTGAGGCACTTTTTCTCCGATAATCCATTGATGGCTATGTCCCACGACAATCGGGATGGTTTGGACAGCAGTGACATCAGTGATGCGACCGCTCTCCACACCAGCTGGCTCACACTGAGCAGAGCGTGAGAAGCTCTGCTTGTGACTGGCGGTGACATCATTAAGGTTACCATCGGTCACAGGCAGAGCTTCTCACGCTGTGCTCAGTGTGTTCCAGATGGCATGGAGAGTATTGGCATCACTGATGTGACTGCTCTCCAAACCATCACGATCATAGTGGATAATTGTCAGGGAGAGACTAGGTGAGCGAGAGCTAATAACCCGGGCCCCTGCAGTTTCCCTCAGACTAGGGAAATCCTGACTGACCCTCTACCTGGAGCTTACACTGATGGTGTGCATGTCCAGGCCTCGAACCTCACCCTGTCTCCTGAGCTCAGCCCTAGGCTGAAACCTTCGCCCACCACCCAGTGAAGATGTTATTCACCAATACCCACAGTTAGCACAGACAAGGATAAAGGAAAATATACACCATGCCGCAGTCACTCAGGGATACACTATAAATGTGCAGGGCAAAATAAATACAAATATAGGAAGGAGTAAATAAGACAAAGAAAAATACACCACCAGCAACGAATCTCCAACCACCAGCTCTCCTCACCAGACCGAGATAACAACGCACAAGACAGAAGCTATAAACGGTGACGCCCAAAGATCAGGAGAACTATTTAAAGGCAATGGGAATGGCCCAGCTTCCAATCCAAGGATTAGGTAAATTAACCCCGGAACAGCTAGATAAAATCTAGCAGACGCCAATGAGCAAATAGTGGTCAAAAGCGGAATTACCGCTGTCTGTTGGACGACCTGGTCTGAACAGCTTCCGACATGACAGTACCCCGCCTTCTACGAGGGACCCCAGGGCCCTCACGGCTAATAGGACCCGGCTTGTCCGGATGACGGCGGTGAAACAACCTGAGCAGCCGGTCAGCATGAACGTCAGAGGCTGGTACCCAGGACCTCTCCTCAGGCCCATAACCGCGCCAGTGTACCAAGTACTGTAAAGTGCGACGCACTACACGAGAGTCAACCACCTTGGAGACTTCAAACTCCAAATTACCATCCACCAAGACTGGAGGTGGCATAGGTGCCGCGTCCACAGAACCCACCACCTTCTTTAGAAGAGACCTGTGGAACACGTTGTGTATCTTATACACCGTAGGGAGCTCTAATCGGTACCCCACTGGGTTAATGACGGCGGTGACCCTAAATGGACCAATAAACTGTGGACCCAATTTATGGGATGGTATTTTGAGTCTTATGTTTTTTGTGGATAACCACACCCAGTCATCCATACTCAGGTCCGGACCTGGCACATGCCTACTGTCAGCCACACGTTTGTACCTAGCACCCACACTCAACAGGCGCTGTTTAACTCTCCTCCAGACTGATGACAATTGTGTTCCTAACTGGTCCTCCTCCGGAACGCCGGAAGAGCCCCTCCCCAAAATTGAGGATGTAGCCCGTAAACACAAAAAAACGGAGACTCCCCAGACGACTCCTGGCGGTGATAATTGATGGCAAACTCAGCTAAAGGAAGAAAGTTAGACCACTCCTCCTGGTTATCAGAGACAAAGCAGCGTAAGTACTGTTCCAAATTTTGGTTCATACGCTCAGTCTGACCATTTGACTGAGGATGAAACACCGAAGAATGAGATAACTTGATTCCCAGCCGTGAGCAAAACGCTCTCCAAAACTTTGCCACAAACTGAGACCCCCTATCAGACATGATGTCAGATGGAACCCCATGAAGTCTGACCACCTCCTGCACAAATACTTGAGCCAGAGTCTTAGCGTTAGGCAACGCAGGCAAAGACACAAAGTGCAACATTTTAGAAAACCGATCAACAATCACCAAGATGACCGTGTTTCCAGCTGATGAGGGCAAATCAGTGATGAAATCCATGGAGATTTCCGTCCATGGCTTACTAGGTACCTCAAGAGGAAGTAGTTTGCCAACAGGATGGGAGTGAGGCGTCTTAGCCCTAGCGCACGTGGTACAAGCTGACACGTATGAGACGACGTCATGTCGGATCTTGGGCCACCAAAACCGACGTGACACCAACTCCAAGGTACCTCTAACCCCTGGGTGACCAGCCAGGACAGCATCATGATGCTCCGCCAAAACCTTTAGGCGGAGATGAAGCGGTACAAAAGATTTGTTGATGGGAAGCTCAGATGGTACCTCCTCCTGAGCCTCGGCAATCTCAGCCTCAACCTCGGTAGTGAGAGCTGAAACCACAACACCCTTTTGGAGGATGGGTACTGGATCTTCCCGAGGTTCTCCCCCCGGAAAACACCTGGACAGAGCATCCGCCTTAGTGTTTTTAGACCCCGGTCTGTAAGTGACCACAAAATTGAACCGCGTGAAAAACAATGCCCTGCGAGCCTGCCTGGGGGACAGACACTTGGCAGACTCCAAACACAGCAGATTCTTATGATCGGTAATAACAGTTACCTGATGTACCGACCCCTCCAAGAAGTGTCGCCATTCCTCAAAGGCCAACTTAATTGCCAACAACTCCCTGTTGCCTATATCGTAGTTACGTTCGGCGGACGACAGTTTCTTGGAGAAATAGGCGCACGGACGTAAACCACTCAAAGATGAGCCTTGAGACAGTACCACCCCCACACCTACCTCAGACGCATCGACCTCCACAACAAAGGGTTTAGATACATCTGGCTGCACAAGAATGGGGGCTGAAACAAAACTGTTCTTAAGAAATTCAAATGCGCACACAGCAGCCTCAGGCCAAACGGAGAAATTGGTACCCTTTTTAGTCATGTCATTTAGCGGTTTAGCAATGATGGAAAAATCCTTGATAAATTTCCTATAGCAGTTAAAAGACCCAAGGAACCACTGAAGTGCTTTCAGGTTAACAGGACGTTCCCTACGCAGCACCGCCTGCACCTTAGCGGCGTCCATTTTAAAACCAGAAGCAGACACAATATAACCCAAGAAAGGCAACTCTTGAACAGAAAATACACATTTTTCAAGTTTAGCATACAGCTTATTCTCTCTGAGAAGCTGTAACACCTGCCTGACATGATCTACATGAGTATCACGGTCGCAAGAATATATGAGAATGTCATCTAGGTACACGATAACGAATTTCCCCAAAACATGCGAGAACACATCATTGATGAAATGTTGGAACACTGCAGGTGCGTTAGTCAACCCAAACGGCATCACCAAATTTTCAAAATGACCCTCAGGGGTATTAAAAGCCATCTTCCACTCATCACCTTGACGGACTCTTATGAGGTTGTACGCCCGCCTGAGGTCAAGCTTGGTAAACCACTTAGCACCTGCCACCTGGTTGAACAAATCTGGTATCAGAGGCATAGGGTATAGATCACGAACCGTAATGTGGTTCAACTCCCTGAAATCCAAACACGGGCGTAATCCGCCATCTTTCTTCTTCACGAAGAAGAACCCTGCTGCCACCGGCGAGGATGACGGCCTGATGTGCCCTTTGCTCAAGCTTTCAGCAATGTAATCTTTTAACGCTTGTCTCTTCGGACCGGAGATGTTAAACATCCTTGCTTTAGGCAATTTGGCCCCTGGTTTAAACCTGATAGAACAGTCATAAGGACGATGTGGCGGCAACTCTGAACAACCCTTCTCAGAGAACACATCCACAAAATCCCAAAGTGACTCCGGAACGCTTGAAGTCACCGCAGCCACACATGTGGCCAGGCAATTCTCCTGGCAGAACTCGCTCCACCGAACTATGTCCTGAGTCCTCCAGTCAATTACCGGGTTGTGCATAGACAACCAAGGAAAACCCAAAACCACCTGAGCAGGAAGATTCCTGAGCACCTTACATGTAACTCAGCCACAAATTCAGTAATCTCCCCCTGAGAGAGAGGAGCAGCATTGATGGTGACCACGCGGATAGGATGAGACAGTTTTTCAATCCTAAAACCTGCTGTGCGCGCAAACTCCTCATCAATGAGATTTGTGGCTGAACCACTATCCACAAAAACAGTAATTGGCAGCTCACTGCCAGCAACAAAAACCTTAGCAGGGAGCATGCACTGAGAAACCACCATGGAGGATATACATAAGCTCAGACTGGTCTCTTCCACACAATCTGAGCTTAGAAGTTTTCCGCCGTTGCGTTTTTCTTAGGCAGCAGAGGACAGATGTTAATAAAATGACCCGTTTTACCACAGTAAAATCAGGCTCCCTGCTTCCTGAGCTCAGGGACTGGACGCTTCACATGTGACACACCTGCGATTTGCATAGGCTCCGTGGGCTCACCTGCAGCAACCTCACGTGAACCTAAACCCTCTCCCATAGGCGGTGTCACATGCTCCCCCTGACGCAAACGGCAATCAATGCGGACAACCAGACTCATGGCGGAATCTAGAGAAGCAGGAGTCTCGTACATCAGAAGGGCTTTTTTAACCCTTCCAGAACTCCCATGTATAAACTGACTCCGCAATGCTGGATCATTCCATTGTGTATCGATCTCCCAGTGACGAAATTCAGAACAGTAATCCTCTGCAACTCGCTCCCCCTGGTGAGTAGAGCGTATCTTAGATTCTGCTAGAGCCATTCTGTCAGGTTCATCGTAGATTTTCCCAAGACAGGAAAAAAAACTCTCCACAGAGTCAAATGCAGCAGAATCAGATGGCAAAGAAAATGCCCATGCTTGGGGATCCCCACTCAACAATGACAACACCAGGCCCACACGCTGATCCTCATTACCCGAAGATATCGGGTGCATACGGAAATATAGTTTGCAAGCTTCACGAAAAGAAACAAATTTACTGCGTTCCACAGCAAATTTTTCAGGCAAAGGAAATTTAGGCTCAGCAACTCTTCCTGTCGCTCCAGCTTGCACATTAGACACTGCTAGTCCCTGTTGCTGTACTGCCCCCCTCATCTCCATGACCTGTAGGGACAGTGACTCCAACTGGCGGGTTATGGAAGTCATGGGATCCATGACAAAACACAAAAAAGAAAAGAAACCCCTTTTTTTGTGTTGTTGGGCCGATTATAATGTCAGAGAGAGACTAGGTAAGCGAGAGCTAATAACCCGGGCCCCTGCAGTTTCCCTCAGACTAGGGAAATCCTGACTGACCCTCTACCTGGAGTTTACACTGATGGTGTGCATGTCCAGGCCTCGAACCTCACCCTGTCTCCTGAGCTCAGCCCTAGGCTGAAACCTCCGCCCACCACCCAGTGAAGATGTTATTTACCAATACCCACAGTTAGCACAGACAAGGATAAAGGAAAATATACACCATGCCGCAGTCACTCAGGAATATACTATACATGTGCAGGGCAAAATAAATACAAATATAGGAAGGAGTAAATCAGACAAAGGAAAATACACCACCAGCAACGAATCTCCAACCACCAGCTCTCCTCACCAGACCGAGATAACAACGCACAAGACAGAAGCTATAATCGGCGATGCCCAAAGATCAGGAGAACTATTTAAAGGCAATGGGAATGGCCCAGCTTCCAATCCGATGATTAGGTAAATTAACCCCGGAACAGCTAGATAAAATCTAGCAGACGCCAATGAGCAAATAGTGGTCAAAAGCGGAATTACAGCTGTCTATCGGACGACCTGGTCTGAACAGCGTCCGACATGACAATAATTGCCATTAATGGATTATCGGTGGAAAGGTGAGCATAACTTTGCTTTATTATTTTTTATTATTTTTTTAATAAATGGGTAAAGGATGGTCAGGGAGTTTTTATTTCAATTAAATAAGTCTGTGTTTGTATTTCAATTAAAGAACTTTGTCTCTGTCTTTATACCATTTGACTATGGGGTTACTAATGCGGGCTAATAGACACTTCTCCAATACTAACCCCTGGGCTTGCTGTCAGCTGACATTACAAAGCTTACATCATCCCCAAACATATTACCCCACTTGCCACCATCACATGGCAAGTGGAATAAGCCAGGCAAAGTGCCAGAATTGGTGCATCTAATAGATGCACCTTTTCTTGGGTGGCTATGGGCTGCTATTTAAGATGAGTAGGGACAATATCCATGACCCCTTCCCAGTCTAAAAATACCAGCCCCCACTGTCTGCCTTAGCATGGCTGGTTGTTAAAAAATGGGGAGGACCCCATGCCTACTTTTAACCTATTTATTTCAATAATTAAAAAAAAAATTGCTTTTGGACCACTCTTTTTGATAACCAGCCAAGATAAAGCTGACAGCTGGGAACTGCAGCCTGCAGCTGTGGGTTTTGAATGCACTGGGTAGCAAGAATAGAGGGAACCTCATGCCATTTTTTATATTTTATTTATTTATTGCATAGACACTAGCTGGTGAATACTCTCATCACCGTACGCCTGTTCTTGCTGATATCTGCGAGATCAGACGTATGATGATGAGAGTTGCCTGTGACCTGTGGTAACCATTTTCCCACAGGCTACAGCTGCTAACTTACACGCACATGCTGTCATCTGTGTGACAGCGTGGGGACCACAGTGCTCTGACCAGCGGTAACAAGCTTAATGCCAATCAGAGCTGGTGTTCCAGCGCTGTCACACAGGTAACAGCATGGGAAATGGTGGATTTTCAGGCCCCCAATTCATTTGAATGGGGTGCAGCTTCGAGTTTGAGTTCTGGTACTATTCTGGTAACTGAACCAAACTTTTTTTAAATGTTTGGCCAAACCCAACAGACCTGAACATCATAGATCCGCCCATCACTAGCCTTGAAGAGTTTTTGAAGTGTTTGTACCTGAAGTTTTGTTTTTAAGCCTTCTATTTTGATTGTGCTTAGTTTGGAGCAGATTCCATAGTTAGCTACTTCAGAAAAAATTCTATTTACTTTTTTTCACCAAATATTTTTCAAAATCCAAAAAGGTAAAAACACCTAAAACACTGAACAAATAAACAGCAAAGTGGTTTAACAATTTTAATAAAAAGGAGGAGTCTTTCAAATGGTTTTTAAGCAATTTCTGTGTTATTCTTCTTTTTTTGGTTTAGAGCCTTCACAAGAACTCTGTGCCCACACACTCACGTAAACAGCTGCATTCCATATTAATTAAATTTCATAAATACTTCAGATTGTGAGACATTTAGTAACTGATCAATGAGTCTGGGTTTGGTGAAAGCCAAGAGGTTACTGGTTGGACTGCATTGTGCCAGCTGTAAAGTTTAGTGAATAGAGGGAATAATGCCATGGAATTGTTGTTAAATAAGTTCACCTAGACCGTTTAGTTCCAGGAGAGGGGAAGCTTAATGCTTCAGAACCCTAGGACATTTTTCAAGTTTCTAACTTTTGTGGGAACAGTTTGGAGAAGGCCCTTTTCTGTCCCCATGACTTTGCTCCAGTGCACAAAGAAAAGCCCATGAAACATGCTTGGGGTAGTTTGATGTTGAAGAACATGACTGGTTACACAGAGCCCGGACCTAAACCCCATTCAACACCTTTTGGTCAAGCTAGAATGGAGATTGTGAGCCCAACTCTTTTCTCCATTAGTGTCTGATAATGCAAATGCTCTTCTGGATGATTAGGCAAAAATTCTCCAAGGCACACCACAAAATCTTGTAAATAGTCTTAGCAGAAGGTAGGAAAGAGGAGCCAACTCTGTATTAATGCTTATGAATTTAGAATGGGATGCCATAAAAGTAGGTGACCCAGTTGTTATGTCAACCTAATGTGCGTCAAAGGCATCTGTCGAAAAATCCTCCTGATGTACAATATACGTCCGTCTCACAATGCAAATGTAGTGTGTATGGACACTAATATAACACCTAATATTTTTGCCACATTTGTCACCTCTGTTCTTTATATTTTATGATTGTTACTTACTAGACCAGTCATAACCACTTAATCAATGACAAGTTTCTACAGCACGTTTACTTCTTATTTGACAAAGTGTTTCTATCTTTCTGGAGTGTATTTCCCTGGACTCCGGTAAAATATTATCAATCAGTATTCTATAAATCTCAAAAGCAATTAAGGAAGCAGAACAGAGCAGGGTTCCAAGATAACCTTGTGAATGCATCTGTGTCATGCAGAGGTTAGCAATAAATTTCAGCCTAGATATTGAAATTAAAGCATAGTTATGGAGTCAAGTGAGATGTACGTGGGCTGTGAATTGTGAAACTGGCCTTCTTTTGCCCATTGAACTCTCTTCGCCTTCGTAGAAGCAATATTTTTACCTCCCTCAACTTAGAACTAGGTCAGCCAGATTTATCGCTATAGAATTGGTGTCTATAATTAATTTTATTGCTGTATTACTTGTGAGAGGAGACGAGAAGCAAATGGTGGTTGGGTCCATTCAAATATGAAATTTGCATTACAAAAACATTCGGTCTTACATCTGTTGGCATTCCATGCTTTGGCAATTGCTGATATAGAAGAACATTGAGGGGGAAGCACACAAGTGATGCCCCGTGACATGCCCTTACCTTACTACTACAAAAGACATATCCCGGTTGACATTTTCTTCATTGCTAGGTTAACATCTCACCTCTGTCTTGTCCCATAGAAGGGACAACAAATGTCTGCATCCTACAGCCATTAAATACAGCATGGGAGGGTGAGGGGGATCACAGCAGAAGTCTTGCTGCAAACAGCTTCGGTTGTGAGCCAAGAGCTGGATATTATCATAACTTTATGTATTTTTGATAATATATTGTGGTCTTATTATTATTGCTAGATTTTTCTCAGAAACTCATACATTTTTTTTTTAAAATGACTTCCAATCAGAGGAATAGCTAGAAATGTAAGGGTTGGTAGGAATTTTCCCCAGGCAGGAGGCCCCTAAGCAATTCTGCATTGGCCAGAGAATTTAGAGTTTATCTGTCAGATGATCTCTGCCTACCAACCCACTAATAGTACTGGGTAAATGACTTAAAAACCAGTGGCAAGAAACCTTCTTGGCTTCATAGAATTAAGTTTGTAGATCAAACCCTCCTCAATCCCTCTCACCTTTCATTGGAAATTACATTGGAATCTCTTGAATGCGTCACACATTTGGGAGCAGTGAATTCCCAATATATCACTTTGGCCATTGCCCACAGCCAGAAAAGTCAGTACCCGCATCCTATCTCCAGAAGGAACATCCCATACCAAGGGTTTTCATCATTTCTTGAGTTCTTAAGAGCCTATAGCCTAGGAATACACAAAATAGGGATGACAGAAAATAAAGTTTTGGGCTCATACAATTGTCCAGCCATTATTATTTAAAATACACACACAGACACAAAACTAAAAAAACAAAAGTACAAAAAGCTACATGAGCCAGTTACCGAGACAATATCTGTGCATGAAGTGCATTGAATTTGCGGAATAAGGCTGCATTCACAAATCGAGCTCTGAAGAAAAATGTACAAAGGGCAGTAATAGTAAAAGGGGCAGATCAGTGAATGTCTGTCTAAGAGGATGTGATTATTTCTGACCCTCTATAAACTGTTGAATGTTGGGA
The DNA here is from genome assembly GCF_051348905.1 of Ranitomeya variabilis. Lineage (NCBI taxonomy): Eukaryota > Metazoa > Chordata > Amphibia > Anura > Dendrobatidae > Ranitomeya > Ranitomeya variabilis. Next base: position 527,472,932 of record NC_135237.1, on the reverse strand, counting down.
ATTACCCAGAATTTCCAGGTTACCTAAAACGGGTAAACGAAGAGTGAGAAGTATTGGACAGAATAGTGAGAGGATCAGATTATGGACGATGTTAATTTAAAGGATGTCTGTCACACACGAAATGCATTTTAAATAAGCTATACCACTATTTAGAGATCTGAAAACCATACCTGTTTACTGGTAAAGCGCCTGAGAAAATAACTTTTAATTAGTATGTAAATTAAGGAGTTTTGATGCACCAAGAGCTTGGTGGACCATTATGGCACCTCACATTTCATTTTCAGGGCTTTCCTACTTCTGAATAACAGTGCTGGCATCCCATAAAGCCATATTCCTTCTGGTTGACAGTTCTCGCTCCCCGGAGTGAATGCTGCCTAAAGTCAGCCGATGTGTGTGCTCGCGCACTGACACTGCCTGTGCCCTGTCTCCTGTCTGCTGATGTCGCTTGCTAAACTTCCATGTGAACTTCTGTAGCCAGGAGGAGCCATGGAGGAGGAAGTGCCAGGCAACTTTTTTTCATGCAGCCAAGCAAAGGCAGTGTCAGTGCACAATCACACATACCAGCTGACTTTAGGCAGCACTCACTCTGGGAAGCGAGAGCTGTCAATCAGAAGCAGGGAAAATTCCCAACTTGAAAAATGAGGAGGCGTAACATTTAAGCAAGCTCCCTGCCATGTCAAGGGTATAGAAAATCTCCCTCAATTTTACAAGTGATATTTTCAGGCACCGTAACGGTAACAGGTACAGTGCCATAACGATTTTCATTGGGGGTGACAATCTTCCTTTAAATAAACGGCTAGGGCAACAATGTGAATCTTTGCCCCAGTTGAAGGAAAACCTAATTATGACTCTGATGGATGCTTTAAAAGAAAAGTAAACATAAGAAAAAAAACTAAAAATGTTTATTTTAGAACATTTGATAGTATTATGGTTTCGTGGAAATTTTGTAGATTCCGATGATGGATAATATTAATTTAGCTTCTTTGGAAAAGGAAAGTCCTACTCTGTTCAAGGCTGAGCCCCCTGTACTATAGGCCCCATAGGAGATAATATCTGTCATTATGCTTCAAATTACATATTATATACATATATCTGTGCATATCAGTACTGTACAATACATAAATTACTTTCCCAGCTGCTATTGCTTGCTGATAATGTCTTACATTTTCCATGCAGTTGTCAACTGTACCGATCCTGGGATTCCAGAAAATTCCATCCGCGAAAGTAAAATTGAGCACGGAAACTTCACCTACGGAACGGTGGTGTTTTATGACTGCAATCCAGGATATTATTTGTTTGGATCATCTGTGCTAGTCTGTCAGCCAAATGGGCAGTGGGACAAGTCGCTTCCAGAATGTATCAGTAAGTGAAACTCTGCCGCTCATTAAAAAAAAAGATAATTAATTAGATTAAACTATTTTAGGTAAAGTTGAGGAACTTAACTGCTAATCATGAATTCAACTTACTGGCTTCTAAAGGGAATGTGTAATAAAAAAAATGACCTACTTTTTGAATTAAGCTACTACTGGGGTATTCTTTCCTCATACGTCCTGTTATTTTAGTAAATGTACATGTACATTAGCAGCAATAGACTGACTCTGATCCTATCTTATATTGAAGCATCTAATGAGCATGTGCAAAAGTCATTATGAAGGGAGAAGGGAGAGTAGGGTCAGCTGTGACATCACCTATTGTATTTGGTGCATCCTGTTATAATGTTATCAGCTGTGTTTAAGGTTGCAGTAAAGGAAATAATTATTTGATCCCTTACAATGTGATTTTCTGGATTTTATTTTTGATATTCTATCTCTCAATGTTAAAATTAAAATTGTAGACTGTTCATGGGCAAACTTACAAAATCAGCAAGGGATCATAATAATAATACTTCTGAAAAGTGTTCTTTAAAGAACAGAAAGTATAAGTATAAAAGAGCCTTATTGACCAGTGGAAAAATGGCACGATCTCTATATACTGTATTTTTTAAAATACTGCTTGTATTATGAAAACTAAGAAACCATGCAATTTTGATTTAAAAAACGACACAAAAAACATATTTAAAGAATATGTCACTTTCTGAATATACATTCCCTTTAAGGAATTCAGAGTCTGAAGTGTATACTATATTGTTTGGTTGCATCAACAGAAAAGAAGTGGAGAATGATCTAAATACATTGCATTGCTTGTGTGCTACTGTTCCTCAGCCTATTTTGAAGTTCAGAGTTGCAGTTCCAATTCTTTAAACTTCAGAGCTGAAATCTGTCAGCTTCCCTTATTGACTTAGGCTCTGCACAGAACATGCATTGGTAATTTTATTCCCCTTTGACTGTTAAGGAATGCTGGGATTGCTGAAGGTGCTGATATCTTTACTAAATTATAGTAATTTAACTAATCTATTATACATGTGACTAGAGATGAAAAAAGGTAGTGCTGGTGAATTTCAACATGTCCTTTCCTTTTCTGCCCTGGGTAGATAAACAGTTGTCAATGGTGTCTGATGGGAGCTTCCTCTCACTCTTTAGAGCACATGCAGGGCAGTAGTAGTTCACAGAAACCTAACAATCCAAATCCTCAGGGCCCCCAAAAATTGAAGTTATCTAAACATATAAGACTCTATCACGTACTATTTCTTTGACACCAAATAACGTCACACCGAATTAGGCCTTAAACACAGGACAACATATGGAGCACTTCTTGGTTTGTATTACAAAGCTACAGTCACTCGTGTGCTCCTCTGTAATGCCTTTATGGACACTGCATTTTATAGTAGAAGTACTGCCTCCAAAGAAGGAAAGTCTACGAATTACACGATAGGTCAATGTGGCACTGCATAAATCAGATAAATACCCCCAAGGTCTATATCTGAAAGAAAAAGGCAAAAAAAGCAGCGCCCCATAGTGTAAACATTTCAGGTAAATGTAGTGACTCTGACAGTAAGTAGAAGTTCTCACTAGGGATGAGCAGACTCATAGAAGTTTGCGGTTGTCGGATTCGACCTTAGTCCAAAGTTCGACTTTTGTCCAAAGTTCGATTCAGGTACCAAATCTTTACCCAAATTCAAACTTGAACATGAACCCCATAGAAATCATTGGGGTCTTAAATTTGGAGCTGGAAAATCTCTCTCTCCTCCACAAACTCCCAAACTGTAAAGTGAACATCCAGGAGAAGTCAGTATTCAGAGTTCAGCACCAGACATTAGGTTTCCGGAATGAACCCCTAAGTTCACAGTTTGGGTTCGCTCATCTGCACTACTCACCTTAGCAAGATGTGATTTACAATAGTCCCAACTCTTTCCAGGAATTTGTAAAGAGTGGACCAGCTGCTGCTCCTCCTTGTGCCAGTAATGTATGATGGCAACCCCAATGAGTAATGCAGTAGACTGCATCTGGGTTTCCACCTTCAGTAGGTGTATGAACCCAAAAATGATGCACCACAGAGCGCACGGTGACTCCATCAGCACCACTATTATCACTGGCCCATTAGCGCATACTCCAAAACTTGTCTTGTGGGGTATTTGAACTTAAGCCCCGATGGGACCACTGAATGTAGCAAAGTGTAAAAGCACCTTTACATGGAATCTGTGAGCTTCCTATATCCAGAAAGCCACAAAATAGGGAGCAGAGTGTGCCGGCAAGCTCCCTTTGGCTTCTCCATACCAGCTCTGCTTGATATACAGGGTTTTAGCAATGTGCAACTAGAGAAAGATCTGTCAATCAAGTCATGCTCAGAGAGAAGAAGCTGTTGAGAGCTGCCAAGCAGACACTTCTCCCCATCTATTTTTAAGCTTTGTTTTGATTTAAATTTCCCAAAATGTAGTTGTAATCAAGGGCCCTGTCTTTATTTCATCCTATTCTTGATTTGGACTAAGCTGAAAGTTTGTCAAAATTACCTCCATCTATGCTGTTGTTATATTTGGCATATGAAGGTCTGTTCATGGAGAATACAGGTTTTCCTTCCAGAGATCTTGCTTATATTTGGTGTATGACCATCTGTATATGGAGGGTACAGGTTCTCCTTCCAGAGATCTTGCTTATATTTGGTGAATGAAGGTCTGTTCATGGAGGGTTCAGGTTCTACTTACAGAGTTCTTGATTATATTTGGTGTATGAAGGTCTGTTCATGGAGGGTACAGGTTCTCCATCCAGAGATTTTGCTTATATTTGGTGTATGCAGGTCTGATCATGGAGAGTACAGGTTCTACTTCGAGAGATCTTGCTTATATTTGGTATATGAAGGTCTGTTCATGGAGGGTACAGGTTCTATTTCCAGAGATCTTGCTCATATTTGGTGTATGAAGGTCTGTTTATGGAGGATACAGGTTCTACTTCCAGAGATCTTGCTTATATTTGGTGTAAGAAGGTCTGTTCATGGAGGGTACAGGTTCTACTTCCAGAGATCTTGCTTATATTTGGTGTATGAAGGTCTGTTCATTCAGGGTTGAGGTTATATTTCCAGAGATCTTGCTAGTCTAAGGAGTATGGGAATATTATTTTGGGCACAATAAGTAATGACTTTCATAGATTTTGCTTGGAAAGGGAGATCATTTTGAGAATTCAAGATGAAAAGTGCACAGACCTGAACTTTATTCTATTTATCCAAAATCCATAGCATGACAAAAGCCTCCATGTAATAAAGAAACTATAATCCTTTGGAGCTTTTTAAAGATGCAACATACTGGAATTAAGCTTGTCATCTCTGTTTACAGTGATTGACTGTGGTCATCCCGGAGTTCCTCCAAATGCAATTATTTCTGGTGAGAAGTTTACATTTGGATCTACTGTTCATTATTCCTGCACTGGAAGAAGAACGTTAATAGGTCATTCTACAAGGACCTGTCAGTTAAATGGGCAATGGAGTGCATCTTTACCTCACTGCTCAGGTAAGCAGAGAAGATAGAAAATAAAGGAATTTCCTACATGATATATTCTGTGTATGTGAACTTACGTTATAAGGAATGAAGAAAATCTGTATTTGGCAATATATATTTTCTACTAAAATTGTTGGTTTGCTGAAAGTCCATGTTCATAATATAGGATTAAAGGTAATCTGTTAACATGTTTTTGCTGCTCCATCTTAATGGTATGTTTGTGACCTGTTCGATCAAGCAGTGGCACTCCATTTAGCAGAGGCGGGTATGTTTGTGATCTGTTCGATCAAGCAGTGGCGCTCCATTTAGCAGAGGTCTGTATGTTTGTGACCTGTACGATCTTGCAGTGTCGCTCCATTTAGCAGAGGCGGGTATGTTTGTGACCTGTGCGATCACGCAGTGGTGCTCCATTTAGTGAGGCGGGTAGGTTTGCGACCTGTGCGATCACACAGTGGCACTCCATTTAGCAGAGGCGGGTATGTTTGTGACCTGTACGATCATGCAGTGGTGCGTTATTTAGCAGAGGCAGGTAGGTTTGTGACCTGTACAATCATGCAGTGGTGCGTTATTTAGCAGAGGCGGGTATGTTTGTGACCTGTACGATCTTGCAGTGGCGCTCCATTTGCAGAGGCGGGTATGTTTGTGACCTGTATGATTACGCAGTGGCGCGTTATTTAGCAGAGGCGGGTTTGTTTGTGACCTGTACGATTACGCAGTGGCGCGTTATTTAGCAGAGGCGGGTATGTTTGTGACCTGTACGATCATGCAGTGGTGCGTTATTTAGCAGAGGCAGGTAGGTTTGTGACCTGTACAATCATGCAGTGGTGCGTTATTTAGCAGAGGCGGGTATGTTTGTGACCTGTACGATCTTGCACTGGCGCTCCATTTGCAGAGGCGGGTATGTTTGTGACCTGTATGATTACGCAGTGGCGCGTTATTTAGCAGAGGCGGGTTTGTTTGTGACCTGTACGATTACGCAGTGGCGCGTTATTTAGCAGAGGCGGGTTTGTTTGTGACCTGTGCGATCACGCAATGGCGCTCCATTTATCAGAGGCGGGTATGTTTGTGACCTGTGCGATCACGCAATGGCACTCCATTTATCAGAGGCGGGTATGTTTGTGACCTGTACGATCACGCAATGGCGCTCCATTTAGCAGAGGCGGGTATGTTTGTGACCTGTACGATCATGCAGTGGCGCTCCATTTATCAGAGGCGGGTATGTTTGTGACCTGTACGATCACGCAATGGCGCTCCATTTATCAGAGGCGGGTATGTTTGTGACCTGTACGATCACACAATGGCGCTCCATTTATCAGAGGCGGGTATGTTTGTGACCTGTACGATCACACAATGGCGCTCCATTTATCAGAGGCGGGTATGTTTGTGACCTGTACGATCACACAATGGCGCTCCATTTATCAGAGGCGGGTATGTTTGTGACCTGTACGATCTTGCAGTGTCGCTCCATTTAGCAGAGGCGGGTATGTTTGTGACCTGTGCGATCACGCAGTGGTGCTCCATTTAGTGAGGCGGGTAGGTTTGCGACCTGTGCGATCACACAGTGGCACTCCATTTAGCAGAGGCAGGTATGTTTGTGACCTGTACGATCATGCAGTGGTGCGTTATTTAGCAGAGGCAGGTAGGTTTGTGACCTGTACAATCATGCAGTGGTGCTCCATTTAGCAGAGGCGGGTATGTTTGTGACCTGTACTATCATGCAATGTTGCGCCGTTTAGCAGAGGCGGGTATGTTTGTGACCTGTACGATCTTGCAGTGGCGCTCCATTTGCAGAGGCGGGTATGTTTGTGACCTGTATGATTACGCAGTGGCGCGTTATTTAGCAAAGGCGGGTTTGTTTGTGACCTGTACGATTACGCAGTGGCGCGTTATTTAGCAGAGGCGGGTTTGTTTGTGACCTGTGCGATCACGCAATGGCGCTCCATTTATCAGAGGCGGGTATGTTTGTGACCTGTGCGATCACGCAATGGCACTCCATTTATCAGAGGCGGGTATGTTTGTGACCTGTACGATCACGCAATGGCGCTCCATTTAGCAGAGGCGGGTATGTTTGTGACCTGTACGATCATGCAGTGGCGCTCCATTTATCAGAGGCGGGTATGTTTGTGACCTGTACGATCACGCAATGGCGCTCCATTTATCAGAGGCGGGTATGTTTGTGACCTGTACGATCACACAATGGCGCTCCATTTATCAGAGGCTGGTATGTTTGTGACCTGCAGGATCACACAATGGCGCTCCATTTATCAGAGGCGGGTATGTTTGTGACCTGTACGATCACGCAATGGCGCTCCATTTAGCAGAGGCGGGTATGTTTGTTACCTGTACGATCATGCAGTGGCGCTCCATTTATCAGAGACAGGTATGTTTGTGACCTGTGTAATCATGCAGTGGCGCGTTATTTAGCAGAGGCGGGTTTGTTTGTGACCTGTACAATTACACAGTGGCGCGTTATTTAGCAGAGGCGGGTATGTTTGTGACCTGTATGATTATGCAGTGGCACTCCATTTAGCAGAGGCGGGTATGCTTGTGACCTGTGCGATCACGCAATGGCGCTCCATTTATCAGAGGCGGGTATGCTTGTGACCTGTGCGATCATGCAATGGCGCTCCATTTATCATAGGCGGGTATGTTTGTGACATGTATGATCACGCAATGGCGCTCTATTTATCAGAGAGGGGTATGTTTGTGACCTGTGCAATCACGCAGTGGCGCATTATTTAGCAGAGGCGAGTATGTTTGTGACCTGTACAATTACGCAGTGGCGCGTTATTTATCAGAGGCGGGTTTGTTTGTGACCTGTACGATTACGCAGTGGCGCGTTATTTAGCAGAGGCGGGTTTGTTTGTGACCTGTGCGATCACGCAATGGCGCTCCATTTATCAGAGGCGGGTATGTTTGTGACCTGTGCGATCACGCAATGGCACCCCATTTATCAGAGGCGGGTATGTTTGTGACCTGTACGATCACGCAATGGCGCTCCATTTAGCAGAGGCGGGTATGTTTGTGACCTGTACGATCATGCAGTGGCGCTCCATTTATCAGAGGCGGGTATGTTTGTGACCTGTACGATCACGCAATGGCGCTCCATTTATCAGAGGCGGGTATGTTTGTGACCTGTGCAATCACGCAGTGGCGCGTTATTTAGCAGAGGCGGGTTTGTTTGTGACCTGTGCGATCACGCAGTGGCGCTCCATTTATCAGAGGCGGGTATGTTTGTGACCTGTGCGATCACGCAATGGCACTCCATTTATCAGAGGCGGGTATGTTTGTGACCTGTACGATCACGCAATGGCGCTCCATTTAGCAGAGGCGGGTATGTTTGTGACCTGTACGATCATGCAGTGGCGCTCCATTTATCAGAGGCGGGTATGTTTGTGACCTGTACGATCACGCAATGGCGCTCCATTTATCAGAGGCGGGTATGTTTGTGACCTGTACGATCACACAATGGCGCTCCATTTATCAGAGGCGGGTATGTTTGTGACCTGTACGATCACGCAATGGCGCTCCATTTAGCAGAGGCGGGTATGTTTGTTACCTGTACGATCATGCAGTGGCGCTCCATTTATCAGAGACAGGTATGTTTGTGACCTGTGCAATCATGCAGTGGCGCGTTATTTAGCAGAGGCGGGTTTGTTTGTGACCTGTACAATTACACAATGGCGCGTTATTTAGCAGAGGCGGGTATGTTTGTGACCTGTATGATTATGCAGTGGCACTCCATTTAGCAGAGGCGGGTATGCTTGTGACCTGTGCGATCACGCAATGGCGCTCCATTTATCAGAGGCGGGTATGCTTGTGACCTGTGCGATCATGCAATGGCGCTCCATTTATCAGAGGCGGGTATGTTTGTGACATGTATGATCACGCAATGGCGCTCTATTTATCAGAGAGGGGTATGTTTGTGACCTGTGCAATCACGCAGTGGCGCATTATTTAGCAGAGGCAAGTATGTTTGTGACCTGTACAATTACGCAGTGGCGCGTTATTTAGCAGAGGCTGGTATGTTTGTGACCTATGCGATCATGCAGTGGCGCTCCATTTAGCAGAGGCGGGTATGCTTGTGACCTGTGCGATCACGCAATGGCGCTCCATTTATCAGAGGCGGGTATGTTTGTGACCTGTGCGATCACGCAATGGCACTCCATTTATCAGAGGCGGGTATGTTTGTGACCTGTACGATCACACAATGGCGCTCCATTTAGCAGAGGCGGGTATGTTTGTGACCTGTACGATCATGCAGTGGCGCTCCATTTATCAGAGGCGGGTATGTTTGTGACCTGTACGATCACGCAATGGCGCTCCATTTATCAGAGGCGGGTATGTTTGTGACCTGTACGATCACACAATGGCGCTCCATTTATCAGAGGCTGGTATGTTTGTGACCTGCACGATCACACAATGGCGCTCCATTTATCAGAGGCGGGTATGTTTGTGACCTGTACGATCACGCAATGACGCTCCATTTAGCAGAGGCGGGTATGTTTGTTACCTGTACGATCATGCAGTGGCGCTCCATTTATCAGAGACAGGTATGTTTGTGACCTGTGCAATCATGCAGTGGCGCATTATTTAGCAGAGGCGGGTTTGTTTGTGACCTGTACAATTACACAGTGGCGCGTTATTTAGCAGAGGCAGGTATGTTTGTGACCTGTATGATTATGCAGTGGCACTCCATTTAGCAGAGGCGGGTATGCTTGTGACCTGTGCGATCACGCAATGGCGCTCCATTTATCAGAGGCGGGTATGCTTGTGACCTGTGCGATCATGCAATGGCGCTCCATTTATCAGAGGCGGGTATGTTTGTGACATGTATGATCACGCAATGGCGCTCTATTTATCAGAGAGGGGTATGTTTGTGACCTGTGCAATCACGCAGTGGCACATTATTTAGCAGAGGCGAGTATGTTTGTGACCTGTACAATTACGCAGTGGCGCGTTATTTAGCAGAGGCTGGTATGTTTGTGACCTATGCGATCATGCAGTGGCGCTCCATTTAGCAGAGGCGGGTATGCTTGTGACCTGTGCGATCACGCAATGGCGCTCCATTTATCAGAGGCGGGTATGTTTGTGACCTGTGCGATCACGCAATGGCACTCCATTTATCAGAGGCGGGTATGTTTGTGACCTATACGATCACGCAATGGCACTCCATTTAGCAGAGGCGGGTATGTTTGTGACCTGTACGATCACGCAATGGCGCTCCATTTATCAGAGGCGGGTATGTTTGTGACCTGTAAGATCACACAATGGCGCTCCATTTATCAGAGGCTGGTATGTTTGTGACCTGCACGATCACACAATGGCGCTCCATTTATCAGAGGCGGGTATGTTTGTGACCTGTACGATCACGCAATGGCGCTCCATTTAGCAGAGGCGGGTATGTTTGTTACCTGTACGATCATGCAGTGGCGCTCCATTTATCAGAGACAGGTATGTTTGTGACCTGTGCAATCATGCAGTGGCGCATTATTTAGCAGAGGCGGGTTTGTTTGTGACCTGTACAATTACACAGTGGCGCGTTATTTAGCAGAGGCGGGTATGTTTGTGACCTGTATGATTATGCAGTGGCACTCCATTTAGCAGAGGTGGGTATGCTTGTGACCTGTGCGATCACGCAATGGCGCTCCATTTATCAGAGGCGGGTATGCTTGTGACCTTTGCGATCATGCAATGGCGCTCCATTTATCAGAGGCGGGTATGTTTGTGACATGTATGATCACGCAATGGCGCTCTATTTATCAGAGAGGGGTATGTTTGTGACCTGTGCAATCACGCAGTGGCGCATTATTTAGCAGAGGCGAGTATGTTTGTGACCTGTACAATTACGCAGTGGCGCGTTATTTATCAGAGGCGGGTTTGTTTGTGAATTGTACGATTACGCAGTGGCGCGTTATTTAGCAGAGGCGGGTTTGTTTGTGACCTGTGCGATCACGCAATGGCGCTCCATTTATCAGAGGCGGGTATGTTTGTGACCTGTGCGATCACGCAATGGCACTCCATTTATCAGAGGCGGGTATGTTTGTGACCTGTACGATCACGCAATGGCGCTCCATTTAGCAGAGGCGGGTATGTTTGTGACCTGTACGATCATGCAGTGGCGCTCCATTTATCAGAGGCGGGTATGTTTGTGACCTGTACGATCACGCAATGGCGCTCCATTTATCAGAGGCGGGTATGTTTGTGACCTGTGCAATCACGCAGTGGCGCGTTATTTAGCAGAGGCGGGTTTGTTTGTGACCTGTGCGATCACGCAATGGCGCTCCATTTATCAGAGGCGGGTATGTTTGTGACCTGTACGATCACGCAATGGCGCTCCATTTAGCAGAGGCGGGTATGTTTGTGACCTGTACGATCATGCAGTGTCGCTCCATTTATCAGAGGCGGGTATGTTTGTGACCTGTACGATCACGCAATGGCGCTCCATTTATCAGAGGCGGGTATGTTTGTGACCTGTACGATCACACAATGGCGCTCCATTTATCAGAGGCGGGTATGTTTGTGACCTGTACGATCACGCAATGGCGCTCCATTTAGCAGAGGCGGGTATGTTTGTTACCTGTACGATCATGCAGTGGCGCTCCATTTATCAGAGACAGGTATGTTTGTGACCTGTGCAATCATGCAGTGGCGCGTTATTTAGCAGAGGCGGGTTTGTTTGTGACCTGTACAATTAGACAGTGGCGCGTTATTTAGCAGAGGCGGGTATGTTTGTGACCTGTGCGATCACGCAATGGCACTCCATTTATCAGAGGCGGGTATGTTTGTGACCTGTACGATCACGCAATGGCGCTCCATTTAGCAGAGGCGGGTATGTTTGTGACCTGTACGATCATGCAGTGGCGCTCCATTTATCAGAGGCGGGTATGTTTGTGACCTGTACGATCACGCAATGGCGCTCCATTTATCAGAGGCGGGTATGTTTGTGACCTGTACGATCACACAATGGCGCTCCATTTATCAGAGGCGGGTATGTTTGTGACCTGTACGATCACGCAATGGCGCTCCATTTAGCAGAGGCGGGTATGTTTGTTACCTGTACGATCATGCAGTGGCGCTCCATTTATCAGAGACAGGTATGTTTGTGACCTCTGCAATCATGCAGTGGCGCGTTATTTAGCAGAGGCGGGTTTGTTTGTGACCTGTACAATTACACAGTGGCGCGTTATTTAGCAGAGGCGGGTATGTTTGTGACCTGTATGATTATGCAGTGGCACTCCATTTAGCAGAGGCGGGTATGCTTGTGACCTGTGCGATCACGCAATGGCGCTCCATTTATCAGAGGCGGGTATGCTTGTGACCTGTGCGATCATGCAATGGCGCTCCATTTATCAGAGGCGGGTATGTTTGTGACATGTATGATCACGCAATGGCGCTCTATTTATCAGAGAGGGGTATGTTTGTGACCTGTGCAATCACGCAGTGGCGCATTATTTAGCAGAGGCGAGTATGTTTGTGACCTGTACAATTACGCAGTGGCGCGTTATTTAGCAGAGGCTGGTATGTTTGTGACCTATGCGATCATGCAGTGGCGCTCCATTTAGCAGAGGCGGGTATGCTTGTGACCTGTGCGATCACGCAATGGCGCTCCATTTATCAGAGGCGGGTATGTTTGTTACCTGTACGATCATGCAGTGGCGCTCCATTTAGCAGAGGTGGGTATGTTTGTGACCAGTACGATTACACAGTGGCGCGTTATTTAGCAGTTGCAGGTTTGTTTGTGACCTGTACGATTACGCAGTGGCGCCTTATTTAGCAGAGGTGGGTTTGTTTGTGACCTGTATGATTACGCAGTGGCACGTTATTTAGCAGAGGCGGGTTTGTTTGCGACCTGTACGATTACGCAGTGGAGCGTTATTTAGCAGTTGCAGGTTTGTTTGTGACCTGTACGATTACACAGTGGCGCGTTATTTAGCAGTTGCAGGTTTGTTTGTGACCTGTACGATTACGCAGTGGCGCCTTATTTAGCAGAGGTGGGTTTGTTTGTGACCTGTATGATTACGCAGTGGCACGTTATTTAGCAGAGGCGGGTTTGTTTGCGACCTGTACGATTACGCAGTGGAGCGTTATTTAGCAGAGGCTGGTATGTTTGTGACCTATGCGATCATGCAGTGGCACTCCATTTAGCAGAGTCGGGTATGTTTGTGACCTGTGTGATCAAGCAATGGCGCTCCATTTATCAGAGGTGGGTATGTTTGTGACCTGTACGATCACACAATGGTGCTCCATTTAGCAGAGGCGGGTATGTTTGTGACCTGTACGATCATGCAGTGGCGCTCCATTTAGCAGAGGCGGGTATGTTTGTGACCTGTGCGATCACGCAGTGGCGCTCCATTTATCAGAGGCGGGTTTGTTTGTGACCTGTATGATCATGCAATGGCGCTCCATTTATCAGAGACGGGTATGTTTGTGACCTGTGCAATCACACAGTGGAGCGTTATTTAGCAGAGGCGGGTTTGTTTGTGACCTGTACGATTACACATTGGCGCGTTATTTAGCAGAGGCGGGTATGTTTGTGACCTGTACGATTACACAGTGGCGCATTATTTAGCAGAGGCTGGTATGTTTGTGACCTGTACGATCACGCAGTGGCGCTCCATTTATCAGAGGCGGGTTTGTTTGTGACCTGTATGATCATGCAATGGCGCTCCATTTATCAGAGACGGGTATGTTTGTGACCTGTGCAATCACACAGTGGAGCGTTATTTAGCAGAGGCGGGTTTGTTTGTGACCTGTACGATTACACATTGGCGCGTTATTTAGCAGAGGCGGGTATGTTTGTGACCTGTACGATTACACAGTGGCGCATTATTTAGCAGAGGCTGGTATGTTTGTGACCTGTACGATCATGCAGTGATGCTCCATTTAGCAGAGGCGGGTATGTTTGTGACCTGTGCGATCACGCAATGGCGCTCCATTTATCAGAGACGGGTATGTTTGTGACCTGTATGATGACTCAGTGTCACTCCATTTAGCAGAGGCAGGTATGTTTGTGACCTGTACGATCTCGCAGTGGCGCTCCATTTGCAGAGGTGGGTATGTTTGTGACCTGTACGATTATGCAGTGGCGCGTTTGTTAACAGAGGCGGGTATGTTTGTGACCTGTACGACCTCGCAGCGTTGCTCCATTTAGCAGAGGCGGGTATGTTTGTGACCTGTATGATTATGCAGTGGCGCGTTACTTAGCAGAGGCGGGTTTGTTTGTGACCTGTACGATTACGCAGTGGCGCATTATTTAGCAGAGGCGGGTATGTTTGTGACCTCTACGATTACGCAGTGGCGCGTTATTTAGCAGAGGCGGGTATGTTTGTGACCTGTACGATCTCGCAGTGGCGCTCCATTTGCAGAGGCGGGTATGTTTGTGACCTGTGCGATTATGCAGTGGCGCGGTATTTAGCAAAGGCAGGTATGTTTGTGACCTGTACGACCTCACAGTGTCGCTCCATTTGCAGAGGCGGCTATGTTTGTGACCTGTACGATTACACAGTGGCGCGGTATTTAGCAGAGGTGGGTATGTTTGTGACCTGTACGACCTCGCAGTGTCGCTCCATTTAGCAGAGGCGGGTGGGTTTGTGACCTGTACGATTACGCAGTGGCGCGTTACTTAGCAGAAGCGGGTATGTTTGTGACCTGTACGATCACGCAGTGGTGCTCCATTTAGCAGAGGCGAGTATAATTGTGACCTGTACGATCATGCAGTGACGCTCCATTTAGCAGAGGCGGGTATGTTTGTGAACTGTAGGATCACGCAGTGGTGTTCCATTTAGCAGAGGCGGGTATGTTTTTTACCTGTACGATCACGCAATGGCGCTCCATTTATCAGAGGCGGGTGTGTTTTTGACCTGTACGATCACGCAGTGGCGCTCCATTTAGCAGAGGTGGGTATGTTTGTGACCTGTGCGATCATGCAGTGGCGCTCCATTTAGCAGAGGCGGGTATGTTTTTGACCTGTATGATCATGCAGTGGTGCTCCATTTAGCAGCGGCAGGTACGTTTGTGACCTGTATGATCATGCAGTGGCGCTCCATTTAGCAGAGGCGGGTATGTTTGTGACCTGTACATTCACGCAGTGGCGCTCCATTTAGCAGAGGCGGGTATGTTTTTGACCTGTATGATCATGCAGTGGCGCTCCATTTAGCAGAGGCGGGTATGTTTGTGACCTGTACGATCACGCAGTGGTGTTCCCTTTAGCAGAGGCGGGTATGCAGTTACTTCTGCTTAGATGTCCTGACAGCAGACACTTGTAAACACCAAGAATATTAATGTCAGTTCTACATGAGTATCAGCCGCCGGATGGTTAATATATCAGTGCCACACCATTTGTTAGATATTCTACGTTACGTAAAGAGTGTAAAATGTCACATTGTGCACCTATAATGGCGTAGAGTGGGGTCTGTTCATTCGACAGCTGTTACCTCTGTGTGTGTATATGTTGTTTGGGCATTATATTAATAGTTCAGTATATGTTTGTACATTTTCTTTAGTCACTGTATGTTCATAGTTGAGCACTATGTGGTGGTATTTATTAATGCATTGTATGGCGCTCCTGCACAGCCACTATGCAGTAAATTTGTAATGTATGGCAGCAGCAGAATGGTATTTTAGAAAGCTGCCAGTCAGTGATGGGCGGGCTATTACAGAGCTCATGAATATGGAGGACTACATGACACCAGACAACTAGTCCTCTAGAGATAATTTCCTGCTGCTAAAATATTGATTTTATTAAAGCTGCAAAGAGCAGCCCAGTAAGTGACACATCAATGGAATCAGGGTCTCTGCCTCTACATTATACAGCTTTCAGATTATTTGGAAAAAAAACTGGTTACAGGTTCACTTTAATGGTTTTCCACAATTAGGAAGTCTGAGAGCCAAATATCCATCACCGCCAGCCTATGTTATACAGGCTGTCAAACGCTGTGGGCAGTGATATTCTTTCCTACAACCAATGTATATGTTTTAACATATGGGGTCCCATGGAGCATGAAAACATTTTTTTTTCTCTTTTTTTGTTAGAAACTTATCTCCATCCCAAATTATGCGCATATGAAGGCATAGTAAAATGCTTTGGTACTTCTAGAATCTTTTTGTGCATCTTTATAATGAAGCCATGTGCACAAGATGTAACAAGGCAGAATATGACCCCTTGTATACTGAACGCCCATCAGAGCCCATCAGAGCTTCATTTTGTTCTATTTATTAATTGTTTTATTCTTGTTTTCTCCTGTTTATTTTATTCTGTTTCATATCTCGGCATCCAAAATGGTCTTGGTTAACATTTCCCTGCTTCTAAAATTGATTCTTCTCTAGTTTTATTCTGTGATACACTTTTAGTGCTTTTGAACACAACTATAAAAATGAATGGTATGATATAGCCTAAAGATACAAAATGGGCAAATGAGCGAATCTGAAGAAATTCACATTTGACACAATTGATAAAATTTGTTCTAAAAATTTGATTTTATAATTGAATGTGTCGTATTATCCTCTGAGACCCTCGGAGTATATATACAGTGGGGCAAAAAAGTATTTAGTCAGTCAGCAATAGTGCAAGTTCCACCACTTAAAAAGATGAGAGGCGTCTGTAATTTACATCATAGGTAGACCTCAACTATGGGAGACAAACTGAGAAAACAAAATCCAGAAAATCACATTTTCTGTTTTTTTATCATTTTATTTGCATATTATGGTGGAAAATAAGTATTTGGTCAGAAAAAAACAATCAAGATTTCTGGCTCTCACAGACCTGTAACTTCTTCTTTAAGAGTCTCCTCTTTCCTCCACTCATTACCTGTAGTAATGGCACCTGTTTAAACTTGTTATCAGTATAAAAAGACATCTGTGCACACCCTCAAACAGTCTGACTCCAAACTCCACTATGGTGAAGACCAAAGAGCTGTCAAAGGACACCAGAAACAAAATTGTAGCCCTGCGCCAGGCTGGGAAGACTGAATCTGCAATAGCCAACCAGCTTGGAGTGAAGAAATCAACAGTGGGAGCAATAATTAGAAAATGGAAGACATTCAAGACCACTGATAATCTCCCTCGATCTGGGGCTCCACACAAAATCCCACCCCGTGGGGTCAGAATGATCACAAGAACGGTGAGCAAAAATCCCAGAACCACGCGGGGGGACCTAGTGAATGAACTGCAGAGAGCTGGGACCAATGTAACAAGGCCTACCATAAGTAACACACTACGCCACCATGGACTCAGATCCTGCAGTGCCAGACGTGTCCCACTGCTTAAGCCAGTACATGTCCGGGCCCGTCTGAAGTTTGCTAGAGAGCATTTGGATGATCCAGAGGAGTTTTGGGAGAATGTCCTATGGTCTGATGAAACCAAACTGGAACTGTTTGGTAGAAACACAACTTGTCGTGTTTGGAGGAAAAAGAATACTGAGTTGCATCCATCCAACACCATACCTACTGTAAAGCATGGTGGTGGAAACATCATGCTTTGGGGCTGTTTCTCTGCAAAGGGGCCAGGACGACTGATCCGGGTACATGAAAGAATGAATGGGGCCATGTATCGTGAGATTTTGAGTGCAAACCTCCTTCCATCAGCAAGGGCATTGAAGATGAAACGTGGCTGGGTCTTTCAACATGACAATGATCCAAAGCACACCGCCAGGGCAACGAAGGAGTGGCTTCGTAAGAAGCATTTCAAGGTCCTGGAGTGGCCTAGCCAGTCTCCAGATCTCAACCCTATAGAAAACCTTTGGAGGGAGTTGAAAGTCCGTGTTGCCAAGCGAAAAGCCAAAAACATCACTGCTCTAGAGGAGATCTGCATGGAGGAATGGGCCAACATACCAACAACAGTGTGTGGCAACCTTGTGAAGACTTACAGAAAACGTTTGACCTCTGTCATTGCCAACAAAGGATATATTACAAAGTATTGAGATGAAATTTTGTTTCTGACCAAATACTTATTTTCCACCATAATATGCAAATAAAATGATAAAAAAAACAGAAAATGTGATTTTCTGGATTTTTTTTCTCAGTTTGTCTCCCATAGTTGAGGTCTACCTATGATGTAAATTACAGACGCCTCTCATCTTTTTAAGTGGTGGAACTTGCACTATTGCTGACTGACTAAATACTTTTTTGCCCCACTGTATATGTTTTTTAATGTATATTCAAGCCCCCCTCCGAAGTTGACCTTCACCACTATGCAGCTCAACACCCTGCCCTTTTCTCGGTGTCTCCGATCCTCTTCCATCATTACAGAGGTATTCAATGCCTCTAGTGTTGATAACGTCTTGTGACTTCATGACATTGAGATACGCAATGACTAGACTTCATGCGACATCATGATGCCAATCGCCCCCAGACATCATGACATCACTCTTAGGACAGAAGAGGACCTGAAGCATCTAGAAAGGGACCGGAGGACAGGGCGAGGCATTGTGTGGAGGAACAGGTGAAGGCAAAGGAACTATGAGTATTATATTTTTTATTTTTTAACACTTTACCACCTTCTGAGACCCTAGCAAAGCAGATGCAAGCTGGCTGCCATTTTGCTTGATTCCCCCACGGTAAATGCAAAAAAAAAAATCAGATTTGAGCAATTCCACATTTGATATATCTGGAATTGATTCACTGACCCCTATACAGAATATAATTAAAATGCAAAAAGGAAAAAAAAATGTTGGTTACAGAATGATGCGAATGTTTCATGCGGGGCTACCAGGGGTATAAAATAAATGTAGGCCGTCTTTCTTCTACTGGAATATAGTCATTTATGCACATTCTTATAATCTGACTAATAATAAAGAACAGATCACCTCTTATGTTCTGGAGTCACAACTGGTGCAGCAGTTATCTCTTCTCTCCATACCTTTTTGACTAAACTAGAACAGATATACACGTGTGCTTCCTTACCTTTCTTTTTACTTGACGCATCCTAAGATATGGTGAGCAAGATCACAAGCATAAAACATGATTTTACAATATTTATGGGGGGTTATGTCTGTTATATGTGCCTATAGCTCTTCACTAGATGGTTGTGGTGGGAGTCGCAGCCTGTTGACGGTTTTGCTAGCATGTTGGGATAATACTAGACACAGGATAGGACATTCCCGATGGGTCACCTTGTTGCAGTTGGATGGCATTTATGCTTTTTAGATCAAAATAGCGTAAACTAAGAACCCTATGTTATTTATTATTACCATTTACTTAGTTACATACTACAGAGTATATGCTCATTTTGGGTTTTTTTCTTGTGCTTTTGGGTTTTGTCTGTGAAATGGTCACATAGTGACCATACACTTCCACTTTGTACATATGCCAGCTCATAATCCGGTTCATTTCTTTGGTTTCACATTAAGGAAGCCAAACTTTGTCTAACAATATGTCTCTTTGACCACTTCTATACTAGAGTCTCACATGGAAGATCTCATTAGTGAAAAAAATCATTGCTATTCAGTTATGGGCTACAAAAATCCATAATTACTCACTGAAAAACATATTGAGGGGGAAAGAAGATGTGAATCTCATTGACTTTGCATTTCCAAGTGCTATAAATGGCAAAGAGAACATTAAAAAGTAAATGACCACCAACTAATGATTTTAGTAGCGGAGCTTTCATTTCAACTTCATTTGCTGTGCAATACTTCAGGAGCTTCTGTCCTCCTATGTCATTGTTGTTAGAGGTTCATTCCTGATTACTATCTTTTCCAGCCGCTTACGGGAGACTGTGACCGCTTTTATTGATAATAAGATCATTCACAGAAATTACTTTAAATCGAGAAAATGGCATTTAAATGTATAAGAATACGGAAATGAAATTGTAGAACTTAGATTTAAATATCAGAGTAAATGTAGTGGACTAATGATTTAGAAGGTTGTGTGGAGAAGGGCATGGAGAATGGAGTTCAATCTTGACCTGACTTGACTTTTTCAGGTTGTAGAGATTTTAAAATGGTGGCACTGCTTAGGTGGATTGTTTTTAAAGAGCCTTTAAAAATGTTTTGCTTCCTTCTAGAGATAGAATAACATGAGCTGTGTATTCACTTGGACAGATTTGCTGAATATTATTTAAAGGGAGTGTGGCATCTAAAAAGCCCCATTTATTTGAATCAAATTTTTTATGCTTGACCATTTCCCACCAAAAGTCATAGATAGAACTTCCTGCTTTAGGTTTTCAAGTATGGAGCCAGCCCAGGAACTGAGCTCTCATCGTACTCAGCAGATGCTGGTTGGATCACTGGTGATTAACCATATAAATGCCATCAATTGATGTTGAGTGCTCACTAGCTAACATTCGAATTTCCCACCTTCGCCTATGCAACACGTAGCGCCGTTATTTGTAGCGCAAATCATGATTTCCTTTGAACGACGGCCATGGGCCGGTGTTCATAAGAGTTTGCCAATGACAGATACAGGGGTCTTCATCAGACCCCAGCTGTCATGACAACCCATCAGAGCCCACCAGATCACATAAGACGGGCACCGATGGTCGTGTCTTGTGACGCGTTTCCAGCCTAAATCCAACCTCGGGTTTTAGATGCACATGACAACTGATCAAGTGTGTAGGAAAAGATGAGGGCTCAGTGCTGAAGCCCACATCAAAGACAGGGACATAACCAATGATGTACCTAAACTTCATTGGTTGTGAAGGGGTTGAATTAAGACTTCACAATGAACACCATGAAACAAATTAAAAAGAAAAAGACAAAAGGGAAAAATTGCAGTTTTTTCATCATTTTATTGCACTTGGATTTTTCAGTAAGTGAATGGTGTCATTTACAACAACAACTTGTCTTACCAAAAAAAAAAAAGTTCTGACTCTTGGAAAAACTGGGGGAAAAACTTGAAAGCGCAATAAATAAAATTAGAAGCATTGGAAAGTGTTTTTTAAAACAAGAGACATTTTTATTTTCATTATCGCAATCTGTATAAAACAAGTAAGCAATTGGAAATCTTATAGTTTTCACACTGGGGCTATTCTTGACTCATAGGGCTCAATTTAACCAAGCCTTTACGCCAATATTCTGCTGATAAAAAGCTTTGAAAAGTCACATAATTTGGTGCAACTGGCGGTTGTGCTAAAATCATGCAACTTTTTGCATTCTCAGGCCATTTTCGCCCAGTACTGACCAAGTAGGCGGAGCCAGGGTGTGAGGGGGCATGGTAAACTCCGCTCATAAAATTAATGTTAAGCAGTGGCGATTGCTATGACACAAATCTTTTTCAAGTCAGTAGGATTTATGATGGGTGCATATAGAAGTCAAGACCACTCATCATATGCTTCTGTTTCATGACGAGGTGCGTGCTTCTTCATGAATCAGAAGCGTCTGACTCAAGCCCATCTCTTCATCAAAATCAGCTTGAGCAATGCTGGTCTTTACGTATAGGGCCTATATTTGTATTATTTCATTAAAATTACATGTACATTAACAGCAATAGACTGACTCAGATGGTTTCTTATTTATTGAAGCACCTAATGAGTGAGTGGAAAGGTCATTGTGAAGAGAAGGGAAGAAGGGTCAACTGTGACATCGCCTATTGTGAATGGTGGATCCTGTGTTATCAGCTGTGTACAAAGGTGCTCCTTGTTAAATGAAATGTTTCATCCAGTCCCTGTCTGTATGATCTGTGGCTGCTTGAGACATTCATTGATGAGAAATATCTCAAACCTAGATCATCTATATGTGTTATTACATGGACAGGTGCTGTAAAAGAAATATTAAAAAAAAAAGAAAAATATGTCTGCATAAAATGTCACCTAATGTCCTAATTACAGGAGTTAGATGTCGGCACATGTTGACTTTCACCTGTTAGCTGATAATAATCATTGAGTCACCATTTTGTCTTGAGATCCAAATGAGAACATCTGGTATCAAACCTGTCATATTGAAATGAAGACAATGAAGGGGACATTACGTGAATTGTGCCTTTTTTCCAACATAGGCATTAGTGTTCAACTCTTGCAGATCTCTGAAGAGCTTTAGGTCTCAATGGTGGAAACCAACACCAGAAAATGACTTTACATTCTAAAAAAAATATATATTAATTCAATCCTTAAGTGGCGATAATTGGTCTCCATTGGAAAATCTTTATGTGCTCTAATATGGAACAAAAAAATATGAAAAAGGGACCCTATACTCTTTTACTGCAAGCAGGAAGCTCCAGCTAAAGTCGACTCAAGTTCTAATGGACCTTGATTAAAGGGAATCTGTCACCCCCAAAATCGAAGGTGAGCTAAGCCCACCAGCATCAGGGGTTTATCTACAGCATTCTGTAATGCATTCTGTAATGCTGTAGATAAGACCTCGATGTATCCTAAAAGATAAGAAAAAGAGGTTAGATTATACTTACCCAGGGGCGGTCCCGGTACGATGTTCGTGGGCGTCGCGTTCCAGGGCCTCCCATCTTCTTATGAAAAAGAGGTTAGATTATACTCAACCAGGGGTGGTCCCGCTGCGGTCCAGTCCGATGGGCCTCGCGGTCCAGTCAAGGGCCTCCCATCTTCTTACGATGACGTCCTCTTCTTGCATTCTTGCTGCGGTTCTGGCGCAGGCGCATTTTGTCTGCCCTGCTGAGGGCAGAGCAAAGTACTGCAGTGCGCAGGTGCTGGGCCTCTCTGACCTTTCCCGGCACCTGCGCACTGCAGTACTTTGCTCTGCCCTCAACAGGGCAGACAAAGTACGCCTGCACCGGAGCAGCAGCGTGACTACAAGAAGAGGACATCATTGTAAGAAGATGGGAGGCCCTGGACCGGACCGTGATGCCCATCGTACCAGGACCGCCCCTGGGTGAGTATAATCTAACCTCTTTTTCTCATCTTTCAGGATACATCGGGGGCTTATCTACAGCATTACAGAATGCTGTAGATAAGCCCCTGATGCTGGTGGGCTTAGCTCACCTTTGATTTTGGGGGTGACAGTTTCCCTTTAACAAGATTGTATATTCATTGTTATGGTTGTTGTGCAATACTAAAATAATGTTTGGCCAACCAATAAACAACTTGTCACTGAGGTTTTCAACAGCCAGACTCATGGAGATCACATGATCAAAGGGGTGGGACAGTAGATGTAAGGGCCCCTTCACACTGGTCGATTCTGCTACGATTACGACGCATTTGCGTCATATTCGACATCGCAGTACGAGCTCGTAGCCAGCGGTCACACTCTACGATGTTAACGCTTTTTCTGACGTAGTTGCGATGTGAACGTCACGCGTCGCAATCGTACGCTACCCTTCACACCGCCATAGTCCTACGACTCCGAGCGTGACGTATTACCAGCATGGGCGTGCTAAAACGTCACGCCCAATCAGGAGACAGGTATGCGGAAGCCCAACCCACGTAGTCGCATTACGAGCTCGTATGACCGCCGTCACATACTACGATTTCGACCGCCACAGCGAGACATTTACGACGAAAGAAAGTTCTGCTCTTTCTTTCACATCGTACGATGCTGGGCTGCGTCGCAAATCGTAACGCCATGTCACACTTTGCAACCTCGGAACGAGGACGGATAAACGTCACAAATCGAACGCTCGTTCAGACTTTGATTGCACAGTGTGAAGGGGCCCTAAGACATATGTTATTATTTTATAAAAGAAAATTATTTGTGAAAAAAACATGTACAATTTCTTTATGCCCAATTCACTGACAAATAAGTTAAGGAAATGAAGAAATGTACAGTTTGTTCAGTTCATGTAATGTAAATGTGAAACTAATAATTTCCCATCCCAGAATGACTGCACCAGAATCTGTTTTCCTGGCTGTAGTTTTTAGTAAACATCCAAAACTTCATTCCTAATTATAAGGCTATCAGGATAAAAGGACAATTGGCTGGAGATTAGTATTAACATATTCAAGAAGAAGCCCAGATTTTGCTGAGACAGTTGCTCCAAATGTCAAAGACATAGCAAAATAGCAACTGGCGTAAAACCAAATGCAGCATTTTAATGGACACCGCTCAGTAGTTGTTTTATTATGCACTTCCTTTTGGTTTTTCTCGTGCATATAGAGTATTTGCAAGTATTTAAGATGGCAAAAGATTGCAGGAGACAGCTCTTAAAGGTTCTTTCATTTAACATGAGATATACCGTTAAAATAGAAAAACCATCACCAACACTACTGAAACGATGTTCAAGGCAGAGCGCCACAAGTTTTCTAAGGTTATACGTGACGATTGTTTCTAACCCTTGACAACTCTTTAAAATTGGAAAAAATGGAAGTTGTAATATAATTGAATAGCTTTTATTTTATTTGTTTGGTGACCTATATAGGAAATTAAAAAGGTAATTTTTCTGTAAATAACCTGTAGGTAGGATTTTCAACAACAAATTGCCATCAACTATTAGGTCTAAAAGGTTGACCTTGATGCCCTGTGTTCTTGCTAATGCAGAGTAAGATAGGAGATAGTGCACTGGGTTCTAATGAGCTCTAAGGAGTCATGGGGATGGAGTTTTTTCCAGGGATTCAGAACACCTCTTGTGGTATTGGGTGCATAGACAATAAGCAAATGTAGTTGAGGCTAGTAGACCTTAATAAAGGATGTGTCAAAGGCCGCTGAAGGTGATGATAGTAATGATGGCTATTAGAGCATTAGAGCATAGACAGAAGGAAGATCTCGAAACATAATACATGCATCATCCTCATTATGTGATTGACTACAAATTGTTTGGTCTTTGCCTCCTTCATATTTCTGTGCATATTCAGCTGTAGATACAAAGATCAGGAAATATTTTATCACTTTATTAGGTGTTGTAGCTATTAGTTGATAAAGTAAATATAATATAGAAATAAAAAATTCCACATAAACATAACACATCTTATTAAGGGAAAATATAATTAACTCCTTCACCTCTGGGGCGATTTTCCATTTTTCGTTTTTTTCCTCCCCTTCTTTTAAGAGCTATAACTTATTTTTATTTTTCTAACAATACAGCCTCATGAGGGCTTGTTTTTTTGCAGGACTTTTAAATTGCACCATTAAATCTGCCACATACTGTAGTGTACTGGAAAATAAGAAAAAAAAATTCCAAGTGTGGTGAAATTGCAAAAAAAGCGCATTTCCACCATGTTTTCTTGATTTTTTTTTATTTACCATCTTCAGTATATGGTAAAACTAACCTGGCAATATGACTCCCCAGGTCAGTATGAGGTTGTAGATATCAAACATGTATAGTTTTTTTTTTTTTTTATTTAGGCGGTGACATTTGTTTAAGAACTTTGTCAAATTTTTTTTTGCTTTTGTCGCTATTGTCTAAGACCTGTAGCGTTTTCATTTCGGGATCTGAGGCTGGGTGATGGCTTTATTTTTTTTTTCACCTCGAGCTGACATTTTTACTATAGATGTGATGTTTTGATTGCCTCTTCCGTTTTTTTGCAATATGTGACAGCAACCCCCCAAAAAAATTAGGGCTTTTTGATTTTTTTTTTCTGGTTACCGATTTTATTTTATATTTTGATAGATTAGAAATTTCTGAATGTAGCGATGCAAAATATGTGTGTTTTTAATTTTTGTTATATTGTTTCATTTTTAATGGGGCAAAAGGGGTTGATTTGGACTTTTGTGGGTTTTTTATTTTTTTAAACTTTTTTTTATTTTTTACTATATTTAATAGTTCCCTTAGGAGGCTTGTAGCTGTGATCGTCTGATCTTCTGTGCTATAGATAGCCAGATGTGCCTTCTATAGCAAAAATCACGATCTCCTATGAACGCTGGCTAAAGGCTGATGTTCACAGGAGGATCATCATGAGAGGCACGGAGGTCTTCAGCACAAACCTGGCTGTCATGACAACCCATCTGTTCTCTGAGGGATGGGCATGGCGATGGGTGGGATCAATTATGTCCTTCCTGTAGGCATGTGTTAAATGTTGATGTCAGTGATTGACAGTGGCATTTAACAGGTTTTAACTCTGATCCACATGTTGCTGTTAGGAGCATTTGTTAGCTGATTAAATCAGCAGGGAAAGGTGTGGGCTCAGCATTTGAGCCCGCATAAAAGGCAGGGACATAGCAAAAGATGTAAATGTATGCTATCCGTCATGAAGGGGTTAAAGTCACAGATATACAGTGCAATTAAATTGAAGAGATAAACAGATTGACAAATGAGTAAATAGATAGCTAGAAAGATAGATAATAGATAGATGATAGATAGATATATAGATAATAGATAGATAGATAAATAATAGATAGATAGATAGATAGATAGATAGATAGATAGATAGATAGATAGATAGATAGATAGATAGATAGATAAATAATAGATAGATGATAGATATATAACAGGTAGATGATAGATAATAGATAGAGATATAGATAGATAGATAGATAGATAGATAGATAGATAGATAATAGATAGATAGGTAGGTAGAAAGATAGATAATAGATAGATAGATAGAGATATAGATAGATAATAGATAAATAGATAGATGATAGATGATAGATAATAGATAATTATAATTATTATTATAAAATAATGCCCAGTGTTTCATTTTCAGCTTTCTTTAATTAAAATTCATTTTGTAAAACCAACACCTCTTAAATATTTAAATGTGTGCTTGCACTTTAAATATTCTTATTTATTCTTATTTAAGACTTGAGACCTGTCTCATGAAGATATTCCGTATTTACCAATTACAAAGATATTGTAGATAATACATAAAATGAAAGAAAAATAAATATATAATGAAGGAAGTGTTGTTTATTCTAGAAAAAATATATCTAAATACATAGTTGGAGACATACATGTATAACGCACATTCATTATGTAATTCAGTTTCCCAATTTATGTAACCCAACATATGGAAAACAAAATATACAATATTAATCTTTCAGCTTTATTCAATTAAAACTCCTGATGGAAAATCATCACCTCTCACGTTACACCGAGATGTATGTATGTACTATAAATATTCCTAATTATGACTTCAGGTGATCCACATCTGCCACTTGTAGACGTTCTGTATTTAAAAGGCCGGAAGAGAAGCAAATAGGTGGATGCATAATCTACGCTGATGATGGAGATCCCTAACCCAGGATGCAACTAGGTTTTGATGCAGTTTTATTATCAACTGGTTTCAAAGAGGTGTATGGTTATGTCCTGATGAAGAAGTGTGATGACTTTGAAACACGTAGATAATGAAACAGAATCATGTCGACTTTGCATCCTGGACCATTCTTTCGGATTTTCAGCAGCAGCGCAGAAGACCCACCTATTTGTTTCTATTCTGACATTTCAAAGGGTTTTTGACCCATGGAACTGCAGCAGCTGACAAATTTAAGCTTCATCTATGTTGTGTAATACACAACTATTCCAGATGAACAACTCACTGCACCTCATTTTCCTTTATCATCGGGTAAGATCCTATTGCACTCTTTGCTCCTCAGTATTTCCTACTGTATTCACGAGACACAGCAATGAATAGACAGATAGGTAGATGGAAAGACAGGTAGATAGATAGATAGATAGATAGATAGATAGATAGATAGATAGATAGATAGATAGATAGATAGATAGATAGATAGCCAGGCTGATGGGCAGATACATATTTTTGTCCGTCTTTTTAGGAACTTTTTGAAGCCATGGAAAGAGTCCTGCTAATATGACCTGAAGTGTTGCTACACATTGGGTAAAAAAAATTCACTACTATAGTTTATTTTTTAATTTTTAGTCTTTTTTTGCACAAGCTCTTATGGTGCTGCTTCTGTTCTGTTTTTTTTTCTATTGGGGACCAGAAGATTATGATCCAAGGACTTGCACCTCTACTTATTGGATCAAATTGGTGCTGTTTTAAGTCCTATCAAAGATGGTAGTCTGCTGAGCTAGCCCATCTACTTTATTAAACCTGTAAGTTCCAGGCTGGATTATGGGAATGACCTTTCCCACCCAGACTCTTTTGGTTGCTCCTAAATCCTGGACCCAAAATTCAATTGACTTAAAACTCTCTCATTAACCTAGTGTTACTGATACAGTTTTTACATTACTGAGGCCAACCACCTCAGTGACATATATCTGCCATCCAGTACCATACCTTGTGATTGCTTGTGTTTGCATATCCCCTAGCCCAGTATTGATTGTCAGCTTTCTGCCTATACAGTGCAACCAGAAAGTTGACAATGAAAGGTGCTGGAGAAGATAGAAAGAACTCATGAATTAAGACTCATTCATTTGAAAATTAACTTATGAAAATCTAAAAGAGTGACATCAAATTAATCAAAAAGTATTTTTATCAAAAGCCACTGTTGATTTTAAATAAAATTACTGTGCCAAAACAGTTGTATAGCACAAACCTTGTGAATGACTCCCTTTAATAATCTCTTCCTTACTATTCCATACAAAAGTGATGTACTATATGCAATAGTGTTTCAACTTATATGTCATAAAAATGCCATTGCTATAGTCGCAATATGGACCAAGGGCTCAGCTAATTGCAAGAAATGTACTAAAATCTCAATGCATAAGCAAATCCTGTACAAAAATATATGTTTCAGACACTTCGCTAATTCCCAACTCAATACACTTGCTGATTACACTTTTCAAGATGATTGACGACCAGCTTGCCATGATCGGCATAGAAGCCATAAAGAGACAGAAAACAAAAAAGACTTTTAACCCATTAGGACCACAATGGATATAGAAGAAAAATAATAACTGGACCCCAAATTGCAGTTTAAATATTTTTATTAGGGTGGGAAGCAGTTTATTGTATGGTCATATTGAACAATCTAGATACATACGTGAATGGAAACTACCTTGATGATATGATGGTGTGTGGCTAATCCAGGGAAATCACAATTTTGCCTCTATCACATAAGCTGCAAATTCTCCACAATAGCAGCTAATCTTGAGGAAAGGTATAGAGCAAAAGTAAAAGTTCCTTGGATGAAGACATTCTTATCCACACAGAAATATGTGGAGCTGCCAGTAGCATAGTCATACTATAATCCCAGTATTTCAGGGACCACAATGACATCACTGTCTAGCAGTACAGATGCTGAAAGGAGCCAAAAACTTTTCAATCGACTGTAGTGGAGAAATCATGATACCTAGGCTGTTCTGGCGGAAATTAAGAATCCTCGATGGTATAAAATGAATGTTTTTATTTCACCAATGCATCAGACTGATACCTTTTATCAAGTTTAAAAAAAAAAGGTCAATGTAATTTGGAAACTGTTGATTCCTTCCAATTCAAAATACCTGAAGAAGGAAACAACAGTTTCCAAAATTCCAAAATGCGTTAACGATATTAAAGACTAGTCTTTACTGCACGAGCATTAACTATACACCCCGGCATCGTGAAAGTGCTGTCCATTCACAAATATTGACAAAATTTGATGCCAACTTGATGTGATTTGACACAACCTAGTCCACCTGTCATGTCAATAATCTGTAGCCATCGGACGGAAGCCCTGAGATCTGCTGCTTACCTACCGGCATGCATGACTCTTCTTGTTATTAGCCTTATGAATACACTTATGGACTTTTATTCTAAGGATACAGATTTTTTTTAGTTGTATTTCCATTACCCACAGCCTATACTGATACGTTATAGGAATGGTTTTAGATCTATACTTAGTACATATATTAATGCTGCAGTTGTACAAGTAGCACGGACTTAATTTGATGAGTGTGTGAAGTGTGGAACTCTTGTTTCTTACATAATGGTTGGAGACATACATGTATGCTGTACCTGCATAATATAATTCTGTTCCCCAGTTTGTGTAACCCAACATATGGAAAACTAAATAAAAAAGAAACATTTTCTAGGTGTACTCTATTAAAATTCATGTTATAAAGCAATCACCTCTCACATATTACACCAAGATGTATGCATGTGCTATAAATAATCCTAATTACGACTTCAGGCGATCCGCACCTGTCACATGTAGACGTTCTGTATTTACAAGGCACAGGATTGGAGGGATTGTTATTGTCATCCAGTAATCCCCCCATCTCTAAAGAAATGTGGTAATTAAAGTGCTTTACAACCTCATTTAGGATTTTTGATTTTTCCCTGGTTCTTCCCTGTGATGATCTCTTCCTGCATCTGACAGGTATTAGCAGTGGGATTTTGTTTTCAGGCGTGGGAGAGTGAAATGGGTTGTCACATGGGGTGAGTTATATGGAAGGATATACATCTTTTAATTGTTCATGAAAGAAAAAGCTAAGATAATGTCTGTATGTAGAAGTGAGTGCAACTGGGAATTTATTTATTTTTATTTGCTGTTGCCAGGTGATAGGATTGTAATATAAAATCAGCATGAAAAATCCATAAATACAGTAACAGAACATAAGATAATGATACATTGTTTATATAGAGAGGCAAGAGGCAAAGGATATATGAATAGCCAGATACAATAGATAGATAGATAGATAGATAGATAGATAGATGATAGATAATAGATAGATAGATAGATAGATAGATAGATAGATAGATAGATAGATAGATAGATAGGAGGTAAGTAAATAATAGATAGTGTGGTAGACTGACTAATATAAACCAAGTTTAAGCACAAAAATAAACATGGCCCTTTGGGCAAAACAGCAAAACAAATTGGTAACACTAGATACAGTCCTTGCATTAGTAGGGATCAGCCCACCCAGGGTTAGCAAGGACCACGATTCGGGCATAAAAAAAAACACAAACCCCTTCTCTGGACTGTTCCTCTCCAGCCACTGACACACATCTGCCTTTGGAAGCCAGCTACTTAGGACCCAGACCATGTGACTCCTCCTCCCATATGACTGTCAGCACACGACAGTGCTGGTTCTGCAGGTGGAGATAAGGTGGACACCCTCCCACCCACTCTATGGATGTCCACATAAAAAACCAGCCCATTATGTAATTTAGCTAAAACCTCACAGCACGTTGTATGCTGAAGTAAAGTAGTCTGTATTTTACATCACTGGCGCTATTAAGCGTAGTGACTACTGATGAGCGAGTGTACTCGCTGCTCAGGTTTTCCTGAGCACGCTCGGGTGGTCTCCGAGTATTTATGACTGCTCGGAGATTTAGTTTTTCATCTTGACAGCTGAATGATTTACAGCTACTTGCCTGCTTGATTACATATGGGGATTCCCTAGCAACCAGGCAACCCCCACATGTACTCAGCCTGGCTAGTAGCTGTAAATCATTCAGCTGCCGAGATGAAAACTAAATCTCCGAGCAGTCATAAATACTCGGAGGTCACCCGAGCGTGCTCGGAAAAACCTGAGCAATGAGTATACTCGCTCATCAATAGTAGTGACACATATCTCTCCTCCAGTGCTTTACCAAGTGACTTTGTCACAATAGATAGATAAAAGATAGATTGATAGAAATGAGATAGATGATATATAGATAATAGCTATAAGATAGATGACATAACCGCACCAAAAAAGCACAAGTTGGGTGCAAGGCCTCCCTGACAGCTATCCAATTGTCATATAGGTATATGGTAAGAAAAGCAGGCACCACTCCAAAATTGGTGAAAAAACAGGGACTTTGTTAGTCCACCTGGTGAGGCAACGTTTTGGCTGTGAACAGCTTTTGTCAAGCAAGGTGCAGATATAAATGCAGAGTATATAAAGCAAATTTGCAGTGTGAAGTGATTATAAATTCTTTAGCATAAAATTGAAACTCCTTATTATGACATACATTATTCAATGACATTCTTGAAATGAAGGATTCCTCAGACACATGTAAAAATTCCATAGGCACATGGAAAGTGAACAGTGATTAAAATGCATAGTGCATTGTTTGAAGTCACGTGCACATCTGTTTATTATTAATAGGGAGGTTGACTCACCCATAGGTATATTTTGGCACATAGCACTGAAAACTGGCTTCCAGAAGTGGCTATTGCACATGTCTGCGCTTGTCATAACAGACTGGTCAATCAGAGTGCACTGGGTTTCCCAAGACGCCCGCGCATGTGCAGTAGTGCTGTTAGAACATTGTGCGCCATTTTATATGAGGGAAAACTTTGCCCTATCATAACCCAGTGTATATGGTTGCATTTTGAAAATATAAAAGTACAATACAATTCAATTAGGTGCATTTCTATCCACATAGAGAAAAGGGCTGGATGGATAATTTGTGTCATTTTTCAACCCATTTCAGAATTGAGCTCAATGGAACAGAGCTTCAAGTCGCAGCTTAGAATGTGCAATAGAGGGGATATAGGGGCGGACATACTGGGCACATTTTAGTCTTGATTCCCAAGAGCCCAGCTGTCGTCATCCTTTCAGGTGATCAACAGCTCCAGCTAAAGTTGTCCACTGTGGTGCAAACCCAGATTTGAGGAAACACCATATAGACATCACAAGGGAAGAGACAGTGAGTATTAGGTCTTCTACTCCACCACACAGCACATATTGCAAACAGAGACTCCTGGTGGGGTAACACATTCTCCTTTTTAAATCCAGCCAACTGGTTTAGTGGCCTAGCAGGATGGATTTCTTGTATTTTACAGACTTGCATGCAGATTTTATCATTTTATTTAGTGATCTATGTTGCTGTAAAAGCTATGATATATGTTTTACCTAAGTTATTGAATAGTGTATGTGTAAAAAAATTATCTAAGGCTGAACCTTCCATAGTGTATCATAGACCCCAGATAGCCACTGCTGATGGGGGAAGTGAGTGTCCACACTGAGGGCGGATGGGCGAAGCATGTAGAAAGCACCCTTATGGCTACTAGACCTATGAGACAGTAGCTCCTTTGTGGACACCAAATGACCCTGTGGTGAAAGGTTATACCATTTACAAAAGGGGGAAATTGATATAGAAGGGTTAATGTTTTTCCTTCTTTTGCTAGAATTTGCTCTTATATTGTTGTAGCCTTATAGTCTCCGATTCAAGGATTTTATACTTATCTCATATGAAATGTTTTCAAGAGTCAGCAAGAACATACAAAGCTTTCTTGCAAAAAGAATGGGCCTTAGAGAGTCTCCTCGAGGTGGCTTGAGATGGGGCTACCACCTCTGAGAGCTCGAACTGTCATTGGGTTCCCCACCTCTTATGCGGGAGCAGCAGATGGTTCAGGTGACATAGGGGGCTGTCGTCCACATCTACATGTTGGGCGCTTCGGCACTACCAAAGCCGGATCACTTATAGCCCAGAAACCTGGGAATAAAACTCCAGGAACCAGGTGGAGGCAGTCCCCAAAGCATACAAAGGAAAGAGAAAAAGCAGACACCTGAAGAGGTTTACTGAATTACCCTCCTTATCATTTTCTCCTGGCTTTGTACTTTCTACAAAGCCTTTATGAGTGTTGGAGTAGTTCAACTACACATTCAAAATATTTGAATGAGACCCGACGTTTGTTGACTTCAAGGGTCTATGAATAACTGTTTGATCCTCTTTTATAAGTTTTTTTTCTGGCTTTGCACTGTGTGCAAAACCTTTATGAGTGGAGAAGTGCGACAACTATAAATTCTTAATTTCTTATGAGGCACTCCATTTGGTACCTTCAATGGTGTATGGATGACCCTACTTGTAATTTTTGTCAGGCTTAGGACTTAGTGCATAGCCTTTATAAGTCTATGAGTAATACTACATGACAATTTAAACATAATGTGTATGAGGCCCTCCTTTATGTCTAATACAAGATGTATTAGAGTCCCTCTTGCATCTAATTCTTGTCAGTTCTTGTTTCCATTATAAATGACACTGAAATTTCCAATTTTTCATAACAAATGAATAAAATTGTAATAAAAATTAATAAAAAATGCAATTTTGGTTTACTTAAATTATTGTTAAATTTTTAAATCCTTTTAAAATTTTGCCTTATATGCAAGTCATTATACAGTGTACATATAATATATATACACTTACGACAGAGTATATTTGTCTTGGAGGGTTTATCCTGTTCTCCTTCCATTCAGCATGTTTTTACATCCATTTCAACCTTTTCACTGCCCCCAGACCTAATCTTGTAGGGTCTGCAGGAAAAATCCTCCAATTTCCCTTTGACTCCCATTATACTAATTACTCGAAATGAGAATCCGAGCATCAGAAATTGCCCAATTTGAGTAATGAGTACCCGAGCCTTTTAGTGATGGCTCATTCATAATACATACTCAACCAAAGAAAAGGAAAAGCAGCACTTTAGTTTAAAAGCAAAACTTAGGGCCCAATTCCAGACTGCATAAACCGATGTGTTGCATTAGATAAATAAAATCCTTAACTTTTGCTTTTAAATTATATGGTTTGCTACTAGTGATGAGTGAATATACTCGGTACTCAAGATTTCTCGAGCACGCTCGGGTGTCCTCTGAGTATTTTTTAGTGCTGGGAGATTTAGTTTTCATCACCGCAGCTGAATGATTTACATCTGTTAGCCAGCATAAGTACATGTGGGGGTTGCCTGGTTGCTAGGGAATCCCCACATGTAATCAAGCTGGCTATCAGATGTAAATCATTCAGCTGCGGTGATGAAAACTAAATCTCCGAGCACTAAAAAATACTTGGAGGACCCCTGAGCATGCTTGAGAAATCTCGAGTAACGAGTATATTCGCACATCACTAAGGCCATGTGCACACGTTCAGTATTTTTCACGTTTTTTTCGCGTTTTTTCGCTATAAAAACATGATAAAAACGCGAAAAAACGCTAACATATGCCTCCTATTATGTTCAGTGTATTCCGCATTTTTTGTGCAAATGTAGCCTTTTTTTCCGTGAAAAAATAGCATAGCGGAAAAAAAAGCAAAATGTTCATTAAAATGCGGAATTGCAGGGGATTCCACACACCTGGAAGTGCACTGATCTGCTTACTTCCCGCACGGGGCTATGCCCACCATGCGGGAAGTAAGCAGATTATGTGCGGTTGGTACCCAGGGTGGAGGAGAGGAGACTCTCCTCCACGGACTGGGCACCATATAATTGGTCCAAAAAAAAGAATTAAAATAAAAAATAGTCCTATACTCACCTTCTATGTCTTCCCGCCTCTAAGGTGCATGCTGCCGCTTTGGTTTCTATAGCTGGTGTGCGGTGAAGGACCTGCGATGACGTCACAGTCTTGTGATTGGTCGAGACCGGTCATGTGACCGCTCACGTGACCGCGACGTCATGGAAGGTCCTGAACCACACCGGCATCTATAGGAACGGACGCCTGCAGGTGAGTATAACCATTTTTTTTATTTTTTTTATTATTTTTAAACATTCTATCTTTTACTATTGATGCTGCATAGGCTGCATCTATAGTAAAAAGATGGTCACACTTGTCAAACGCTATGTTTGACAAGTGTGACCAACCTGTCAGTCAGTTTTCCAAGTGATGCTACAGATCGCTTGGAAAACTTTAGCATTCTGCAAGCTAATTACGCTTGCAGAATGCTAAAAAAACGCGAAAAAAACTGAAAAAAAGCGCAAAAAAAAAAATGCGGATTTCTTGCAGAAAATTTCCGGTTTTCTTCATGAAATTTCTGCAAGAAATCCGGACGTGTGCACATACCCTAATTGCTACCTTTCTTTTTCTTTGGATAAGTATACCCAATCTAATCTCACAAACTCTCCCTTCCCCCTATCTGACCACCATCTACTCACCTTCTCATCCTTGTCCTCCTCACCTGCCCCCCATGTCCAGCCATTACCACATCCTCGCAGAAACCTCGCACATCTAGACACTCAGACTCTCAGACTCTCTCCTACCCCTGTCCTCCATAACTTCACTGCACGACACGGACAGCGACACCGCTTTCTATAACTCCACCCTCACATCAGCCATAGACTCAGTCGCCCCTCTCATGCATGGCACAGTGCAACAAACCAATAGGCAACTTTGGCATAACAATGTCACAAAAAACTTTGACAAGCATCCAGGGTTGCGGAGCGGCGTTGGAAGAAAACACGGCTGCCAGACGACTTCACTGCCTTCAAACAAGCTACATTTGACTTCAAATCAGCCCTCACCTCTGCTAAACAGACCTATTTCACTAACCTTGTATCTTCACTATCCTACAACCCAAAACAACTGTTCAGCACATTTAACTCCCTCTGTTATGATCCTAGTGGCTGAGGATCACAAAACGGACTAGCTAAGTTTATGAACATAGACACGAGCTCTAGGGAGGTGGTAACTGGACTGACCGCAAACCTGATCCTAACCAACACACTAAAGGAAGCCGGTGAACGTGCCTAAAATCCTGGACGTCTCGACGCAGCCTGAGAAACTATCTACTCCTGGAGGGAAAGTAAGACCTCACTTGCCTCAAGAGAAATCACCCCAAAGATATAGGAAGCCCCCAACAAATAATAATGGTGAGGTAAGGGGAAAACACAAACGTAGAAATGAAAACAGATTAAGCAAATGAGGCCCGCTAATACTAGAGAGCAGAAGACAGATAGGGAACTGTGCGGTCAGTAAAAAACCCTATGCAAAATATCCACGCTGAGAATACAAGAACCCCCACACCAACTAACGGTGTGAGGGGAGAAACTCAGCCCCCTACAGCTACCAGCAAGCAAGGAAATCACATATTAGCAAGCTGGACAAAAATAAACCAAGAAACATGTGACCACTGATGGTCAAAAAATGAACCAAGCAAAACTTAGCTTCTCTTGAAGAGACTGATAACGAAGGACTGCAGGAGAGCTCCAAAATAGCACTGGAGACATTGACAGCAGGCAACAACTGAGAGTCCAGGTGAAGTAAATAGGAAACCAGCTAAGAGATAATGAGACAGCTGATCCTGCCTCAGACCTGCAGAATGACACAAAGAACCACCAGAGGGAGCCCAAAGACAGCACTCACACAGTACCAGTTGTGACCACAAGAGGGGGCCCAAAAACAGAGTTCACAACATCCCTCCTCCGCCCACCACTGCCACCTCCAACTCCCTTCATCTCTTCCGAGGACTTTGCCACCTACTTCAAAAACAAGATCGACCAAACAAGGCAAACCTTTACTTGTCCACCACCCCAACCACTCCATATACCAGACCTCTGCCCTTCCCTAATAACCTCCCTCTCCAACATCACTGAAGGAGAGCTTACTCGCCTCTTTTTCAAATCACAACTCACCACCTGTGCACTTGACCCCATGCCTTCCCACCTGCTCCCCAACCTCACTAACACGCTTATTCCAGCCCTAACCCATCTCTTCAACCTATCGCTCTCTTCTGGTACCTTCCCCTCTGCCTTCAGACATGCCACCATCACACCCATCCTCAAAAAAACTAACCTTGACCCAACTGCTATGCCCAGCTATCACCCCATATCACTGCTCCTGTTTGCTTCAAAACTCCTTGAGCAGCATGTCCATGGTCAACTTTCCTCCCACCTCTCATCTAACTCTCTCCTTGACAACCTCCAATCTGGCTTCCGCCCCCACCACTCCACCGAAACTGCCCTGACAAAAATTACTAATGACCTAGTCACAGCCAAAGCTAACAGACAGTTCTCCATCCTCCTCCTTCTTGACCTGTCCTCTGCTTTCGACACAGTCGATCACTGCCTACTGCTACAGATTTTTTCTTCCCTTGGCATCAAAGACCTTGCCCTGTCCTGGATCGCCTCATACCTATCCAACCACACATTTAGCGTTTCCCACTCCCACACTACCTCCTCATCCAGCCCTCTCTCTGTTGGAGTCCCTCAAGGCTCTGTCCTAGGACCCCTACTTTTTTCCATCTATACCCTTGGCCTAGGACAACTCATAAAGTCCCATGGCTTCCAGTACCACCTGTATGCAGATGACACTCAGATCTACCTCTCTGGCCCAGATGTCACCTCCCTGCTGTCCAGAATCCCGAAGTGTCTGTCAGCCATATCCTCCTTCTTCACCTCTCGCTTCCTAAAACTCAATGTAGACAAAACCGAATTCATCATCTTTCCCCCACCTCACATATCCCCCCTACCCAATCTATCTATTATGGTAAACGGCATCACGCTCTCTCCCGCTCCTGAAATCCGCTGCCTCGGGATAACTCTTGACTCTGCCCTGTCCTTCAAACCTCACGTCCAAGCTCTTGCCACCTCCTGTCGTCTCCAACT
The DNA here is from genome assembly GCF_051348905.1 of Ranitomeya variabilis. Classification (NCBI taxonomy): domain Eukaryota; kingdom Metazoa; phylum Chordata; class Amphibia; order Anura; family Dendrobatidae; genus Ranitomeya; species Ranitomeya variabilis. The sequence goes on along the minus strand of NC_135237.1, from coordinate 527,435,109 downwards.
CAAAAATATTGCCAGAATCCATTCCTTCCTCAGCCCACAATCTACCAAAACTCTTGTGCATGCTCTCATCATCTCCCGCCTCGATTACTGCAACACCCTCCTCTGTGGCCTCCCCGCTAACTCTCTTGCACCACTCCAGTCTGTCATCAACTCTGCTGCCCGCCTAATCCACCTCTCTCCTCGCTACTCCCCTGCTTCTCCCCTCTGCAAATCCCTCCACTGGTTCCCAATCCCCCAGCGAATCCAGTTCAAACTACTAACACTGATCTACAAAGCCATCCACAACCTGTCCCCTCCCTATATCTCTGAACTAATCTCCCACTATCTTCCCTCACGTAATCTTCGTTCATCCCAGGACCTCCTACTCTCCTCCACACTTATTCATTCCTCACACAATCGCCTCCAAGATTTCTCCCGAATATCCCCCATCCTCTGGAATTCCATGCCTCAACACGTCCGATTATCCACCACCCTCGGATCCTTCAGACGGAACCTGAAAACCCATCTCTTCAGGAAAGCCTACAGCCTACAATAACCGAGCCGCCGCCTCACCACCACCAGAGCCGCCGCCGCCTCACCGCTATTTTCTGTCTCTTCCCCACTATCCCATAGAATGTAAGTCCGCAAGGACAGGGTCCTCTCCCCTCTGTAAACCTGTTTACTGTAAATGATATCTATAACCCTGTATGTAACCCCTTTCTCATGTACAGCACCATGGAATTAATGGTGCTATATAAATAAATAATAATAATAATAATAATAATAATAATAATATCAATAAAAACTGTCAAGTGTTTTGTACTCACCACAGATAGATAAATGATGGATAGATAGATAAATAGAAAGATATACGGTACGTAGATAGATAAATAGATAGATAATAGATAGATAGATAGATAGATAGATAGATAGATAGACAGATAGATAGATGATATATGATAAATAGATGATAGACATAAAAAATAGAAAGATAGATGATAAAAAGATAGATAGATAAATAGATAGATAATAGATATATAGATGATAGATAGATAATAGAGGATATATGATAAATAGATAATAGACAGATAAAAAATAGAAAGATAGATGATAAAAAGATAGATAGATAGATAGATAGATAGATAGATAGATAGATAGCTAGATAGATAGATAGATAGATAGATAGATAGATAGATAATTGCTATGTAGATGATAAATGGATTGTTTTTCCTTCAGTAATTTTAAGAACATCATATACACAGTTATAAAAGGAAGCAAAGCAAAAGTAATAATATTTTTCATAAATCCTTTGCCGGCAGTGTCTGATTGTTCTAGATAAAACGGCGGTGTATTATTGTGTATCATCGCTCTAAACTTTATTTTCAAAGGTGACATTTATTGAAATGTTGTATCACGGACCATTGAGCGTGCCCTGCTCACTGGCAGTGGCAACTTTTCTGAAGAGGTCACGGAAAGGGTAGATCTTGATGCTGTAGATTCAGAGATGGTTATTGCTGTTTTTTCATGTAACCAGGCGACTGTATCAGAATATTAATGGATGAAGCATTGGTCATGTAGCTTAGTAGCTTATTGTATATGTTTATTTGATATTTGTTTACAGGCAGGTATATAGTGAGAGACAAATAGAAAGACATCGTCAAAATATTATATCTAAATATTACATTCTGCATGTCTAAATACACACTGGGAACATCGGGTGCGGCCAGAAGAGCTCATTGATTTTACATTGGGCCCGGTTACGCCTCTGTAGACAACTGTTTTCTGGGTACTATGGCTGGATTACAATGGCAACCATTGTTCTACTCATTCCATACAAAGCCTCTCGTAAGGAAAGGACATGATTTCCATTATTTGCAGACAGCACTCGGGAGCATCACCTTGTAGTGGTCGTTCATGTGTGATTAATAGCTCTATAATGCACAGCCATTAAACCTTTGTAGTGTTAGTCCATGAGCCAAGAACCAAATTTGACGATATCGGTACCAAGCGGAGTGACTAATTCTCTTTGGTATTTTTAGGTAGATGCATGTCTGTAGTTTATTTTTTGATATGATAGCCCTTACATATACGTAGCTTATTAACCCCTTCAGCCCTAGGCCTATTTGTACCCAAGTGCCTAAGCCAATCTGACCTGTGCCACTTCATGGGCTAATAACTTTGGAACGCTTTCACCTATCCAAGCCATTCTGAGATTGTTTTCTCGTGACATATTGTACTTCACGTCAGTGCTAAATGGGAGTCAATATATTTTACCTTTCTATATAAAAAAATGCTAAATATTCGGAAATTTTGGAAAAATCGGCAATTTTTTAACTTTGAAATTCTCTGCTTTTTACAAAAATACTGATACCCCCCATAATAGTTATTAATTTACACTCCCCACATGTTTACTTCATATTGGCATCATTTTGAAAATGAAACCTTATTGTTTTACGACGTAATAGGGCTTATAGTTTTATGCGCAATTTTTCACATTTACAGCAAAACCCACTTTTCAAAGGACCAAGTCACTTCTGAAGTCACTTTAAGGGGCTTACATAACAGAAACCACCCATAAATTACCCCATTTTGCAAACTACACCCCTCAAGCTGTTCAAAACTCATTTTTAAAAACTGTTAACCCTTTAGGTGTTCCACAGGAATTTTAGCATGAGCCAAGAACCAAATATGACGATATCGGTACCACCCGGAGTGACTAGATGTAGTATTTGTAACAAAATTTAATCCAAGTTATGTAAATACACACTGAACATGTCATGTGCATATATATATATATATATATATATATATATATATATATATATATATATATGTTACTCCATAATATCTTCAACATCGGACTCTGAATCTGACTGTTGTTCTACTGGCTCGTCTTCAGTACCCTTGTTCTGGCATGTCTGTAATCTGCACATGTCTGTGCACTTCAGGCCATTGCTGAGGCAAGTACACTGAGGAAGTTCACATGACCGCACACACTTGCAGGACAGTAGCTGTATAATAGCTTCTGGTGCTGGTGCCCCTTGCATCCACTTGACAACAAGCTTTCCGTCGTTATCTATCATCCAACCGCAGTCTGTTGGGTTTGCAACCCATGGCTGGCTCTGCAGACTTCTCCTCCAGATCGCAGCCTGGTAGTTTGCACGCAGTGCATGCATGAAAAGGCAGTCCTGGCAAGGAGGGAGTTGACTTGACTCTACCACTCCACGTCTGGCACAGAACAGCTGATAACGGAGCCTGTTTACCTCAGTTGTTTGGGTAGTTGGCAGGTACATGTGGCAGGTGATTTCCTGTAACTTCTCAAAAAGTTCGGTAGACACTTCCCATGAACGACCAACTTCCTGAAAGGCATCCTGGTATGTCTTGTTCATCTTCAACTGCTTGAGTGTCGTCATCTTCCCACGGCCAGCGAATGCACTGACGGTGTCACAGCCTGTAAATGCATGCATACCAATCAATGAATCACATACGCTGCCTCCCAATGTTCGGCTCAGAGTGGTGATATCCAGGAATCTTGTCCGGTTCTGTGTACCGCATTTCTGGAACAGGTGGGATGGGATTTTGTGGCACATGCCCAGACACAGGACCATGACATCAGTATCCTCCGAAGTGATGATGACCGACTTGTAACCAGATTCTGCTGCATGAAGAGCATGGAGAAGGAGGCGTTTGTCTGCTTCTTCTTGATTTGACTTAAGGTCAGCAGCCTCTTCCCACTGTTCTTTGGTGATCTTAAAGCAGAGCTGCTCACATGTGACATACAGCTCCTTCTCCTCAAGCTTCTCCCTGTGGTGTTTCGCCTTCCATTCTTCTACCAGAAACTTTATGAGACTTGCCTTGTTGGAGGAACTACTTAGAAGCTTTTTCCACTGCTGGATGTTGTGCCCATGTTGAATGTTCTTGAAATGGATCCCTGTGCCTTCATATCTGTTGACTCTTTCTGTATCTTTGATGGATGTCTCCTTGTAGACGTCAAAGACAATATCAATGCGCTTGCTCTTAGCACCCTCATGGATAGCGCGACTCATTGCTGTGCCTGCTAGCTGGCCAAATGTTGCATTGTTTCCCTTCAGTTTCTGAACCAGGCTCATCCCATCAATGATGGTTGCAGAGGGCTCGGGGATCACTTCTGCAGGACGAGCATTCCTCTCCAACTCCCTTGCGAGGGCAGCCTTGTTGGTCTTGCGGATAGACCCATCACCATTGGCAAGTGCCCATGGCAATGGACCCAGGGGATGAGTCAAGACATCACTCATTTGTAGCTTTCTGTTCTCAGCTACAAGTATCATCTGGCCAAATAGGTTTCTGTCAGCCTTCAAAATTACCTCCTTGCCAAGACCTTGTCTGCGTGTCTTCATTTGGATGTTAGAGAACGTTTTAAGTTTGTTCTTCGTCATCTTGTCATGAAACAATGTAGTTGGCTTATCGGTACCCAAACGCTCATCCTTGAATGTTTGATATGCATCCTCTCCTATACTGTATGCCCCTTGAAGGTCTTTGGCTACATCTGGTGGTGCTACAGTCGCTGTTGACAAACTGATAAGTTCACCATTATGCTCTTTGTTGAAGGGGTTCACCCAACCTGTCTCCAGCAGTTGAACGAAAGATTGGACATCGGCTTCATCTCTTCTAATCCTAGACACCTGTAGGTCTGAATGCTGAAGTCAGTATATTGTTGGCCTACCAGGGCCCTCAGCTGCCTCAAGTACATACTGCGGTACTCTGATGTCAGGTAGAACCTGGAAACAGCTCCAACTTTGAGGCTGAAGCCTTTTGTGCCCCCTGGTGTCTGGGTGTCTTTGTTGATTGTCTCTTCAATGGTCTGGTCCACAGGAATTCGTCCAAAAGGATTCTTGCTACCGATCTGGACCGAAAAGCCACCTTGCATGAAGTATTCATGGACCTCTGGGTGTTCTATGGGCAGCCGAGACATTGTGGCATAGTAATAGGTTAGGTATCGGGCATAGTTGACCTTGTCATAGGCAAAACACCATGGTATCATCTGTCGGATTGCTCCTAGGTGAAGCATCCAGTTGCCTTCTCTTGAAGCTCGAACCAGGGCCAGCATGGTCTCGACCATGTCCAAGTATGACATCCAGAATGCTGAGAGTTGTTCATTTCTGAGGGTCTCAAGATAAACTTGAAAGAGCTTCAGGGTAAGTGTGCAAGATTCATTATCCAAGAGCTTTTCGAAGGATCCCTGCGACACACTGATGCGAAAGTTTGTGATGTTCTTCAGTGTTTCATCCAGATGGTGAAGGTCCCTTGCATGGTTTTCTTCTAGCCATGGAAGGAAGTTTTTCCAAGCAAGCCTCATAAGTGCTTCATAGACCAGCTTGTGTAGTCTCACTGCTCTGCCTGGGAGGTGTCAGCCTCTACAGAGGGAGATAGGAGCTCTGCAGAGAAGACCGGAGAGTCCTGTTCAGCACAGAACGTGTATGTGTCAGTGTGTGTGCGTGTGTTGGGGCACCTCAGGGTGTCTTCAAATGTGACATAGCCCCCTAGATTTCTTCCAGTAAAATTTGCACTCCAAAAGTCATTTGGCGCTCCTTCCCTTCCGAGGCCTGCCGTTCCCCAATACTGCAGTGTACGACAACATATCGGGTGTTGTTGTGTTCGGGAGAGATTGGTGAACAAATAGTGGGGTGCATTTTTTGCTGGTACACCTCTTAAAAATAAAAAAATGAGCCTAAAATGACACCTTCATGTAAAAAATGCACTTTTTCCATTTTCTCAACCAAGTGTTTCCAACTACTGTGAAACACTGGTTGGGTCAAAGTGGTCACTATACCCCCTAAAAGATTCCTTGGGGGTGTAGTTTCCAAAATAGGGTCACTTTTTGGGGTTTCCACTGTGGGGGTACCTCAGGCAGCCTTCAAATGTGACATGGCCCCCTAGATTTCTTCCAGTGAATCCGCCACCCAAAAACCACATAGCGCTCCTTCCGTGTTGAGCTGTGCTGTGTGCCCATACTTTAGTTTACGAGTACATGTGGGGTGTTTCTATAAACTGCAGAATTAGGGTAACCAAGTTTGGGTTTGCCGTTAACCCTTGCTAGGTTGCAGGTAAAATTGGATTACAATGTAATATCTGGAAAAAAAATGAAATTTTGAAATTTCGCCTTCATTCTGCTAAAATTCCTGTGGAACACCTAAAGGGTTAACAGTTTTTAAAAATGAGTTTTGAACAGCTTGAGGGGTGTAGTTTGCAAAATGGGGTAATTTATGGGTGGTTTCTGTTATGTAAGCCCCTTAAAGTGACTTCAGAAGTGACTTGGTCCTTTGAAAAGTGGGTTTTGCTGTAAATGTGAAAAATTGCGCATAAAACTATAAGCCCTATTACGTCGTAAAACAATAAGGTTTCATTTTCAAAATGATGCCAATATGAAGTAAACATGTGGGGAGTGTAAATTAATAACTATTATGGGGGGTATCAGTATTTTTGTAAAAAGCAGAGAATTTCAAAGTTAAAAAATTGCCGATTTTTCCAAAATTTCCGAATATTTAGCATTTTTTTATATAGAAAGGTAAAATATATTGACTCCCATTTAGCACTGACGTGAAGTACAATATGTCACGAGAAAACAATCTCAGAATGGCTTGGATAGGTGAAAGCGTTCCAAAGTTATTAGCCCATGAAGTGGCACAGGTCAGATTGGCTTAGGCACTTGGGTACAAATAGGCCTAGGGCTGAAGGGGTTAATAAGCTACGTATATGTAAGGGCTATCATATCAAAAAATAAACTACAGACATGCATCTACCTAAAAATACCAAAGAAAATTAGTCACTCCGGGTGGTACCGATATCTGGCCCGGCTCATGGACTATGTGGAGACTTTGTCTTCTGCGGATTATCCACCCATACAGGGATGTACTGTAAATGGATGACATTGTAGGCACTCAGAAAATCCATTGTCTTCTTCAATAGGTTGTTTAGGCAGATGACTCTGTAAAAGAATATTATAGTAAAGAGTAACCTTGTTTTAATTTTTATTTCATAAATCAATAGTAGACATGAAAATGAAAAACTTTCTTATATATCTTATTCTTTATAGTCCAGTAATGATCTTTCTACTCAATTGTAAAATATGTATTCAGTGAAAAATGAGAAAAAAAAATTGGAAGTGAGGCGAAACGGTAAAAAAAGGAGCAATTTTCCCATTTTTAGGGGTGTTTGCTTTTTACAACATTTAGTTGCGCATTAAAAATTAATCAAAACCAATTTGATTTGTCAGGTCAGTAGGATTATGGCAATGCTATTTTTTTTCTATGTTAGTAACTAAAACAAATTCAGATCTTTGTAAGAATAAATATGTTTCGAAATCTTCTGCAGCCCATAACTTTCTTTTTACTTTTTTGTCGACATAGCTGTATGAGAGCTTGCTTCTTTGCGCATCAAGCTCAGTTTTTATTAGCTTAATTTTTTATATTTGTTGTTATTTGGGCTAGACACAACATTTTGATCACTTTTTATTACATTTTTTTGAAAAATTGTCAATATACTTTCCCATTTCAGAGCTCACGATAAATAGTTTATCCATGATATGGGATAAATCCATTATTAATTCTGGTAATTATGCATTTAGAAATGCTAATTATGTTAATTTTATTATTTTTGTTTAGGGGTGAGTCAAGCTTTGATATGTTTTATTATTTATTTTTTTGTAAACCCAAACCAGGGGTGGAACAATCAGAGGAAAAGATTAATAGAAACATGCCTCCAACTTAAGCATTTTATTCCCTCTCATGATTTTAGCTTGCAAGTACTGATGTAAAACACTGACCAAATTCTGAACGTGTGAACGTGGCCTTGCATTGATGGTGTACAGCCACAGTGCATGCACACTGTTTGTTGTTAAGGGGTTAAAAAATATTGTAATAGCTGGAAAAATGTTAAAAAAAATATTTATAGGTAATTCCAGGTCTGACACATCGGTCTTCATTTCCTTTGCTGAATCATCAATGTGCTATACGTACATATGATCTCTCTGACCAAACACAGTCTTAGCAGTGATTTCTGTACAGTGCAACATACTGTAGCTGAAGCCAGTGATTGACTGCAGCGGTGCATGGACGTATGTGATCTCATTGCTGGAGGACAGGTAAAAACTGGTGGAGATCAAAAATGCGTTGGACGTAAAGCACAACTGTAAAATGTTCTTTCCGAGTCTGAAAAACATTCAATTTTGGCTCCTAAATGGGCCAAAAAAATTTGATACTGCATTCACAATTTACTGTAGAGTGGATGTCAAGCCTCAGCTATGTTTTCGTGGCTCAAGAGGACAGTTTTTGTATATGAAAGCCCGCACTTCAATTCATGCATGTGTGGATTTGGTAACATTCCACTCTCTTTAAAACATATATTCATATGTGATGTTATTGAAACAGTTCTATTTTTCAAGTTATCAACACCCAAATTAAGTTATGTTCCCCCTGACTAATGTTTTAAAGCATTATCTATAATATAAATATCTTCTTCCCTTGCAGGCGACGCTAGCGGTTGGTGCGGAGATCCTGGATCACCAACTCATGGTTCTAGGGAAGGCACAGAATTTAGGACAAAAAATACAATGAGATTCAGCTGTGAGGTTGGGTATGTTCTTCATGGATCAGAAGAAAGAACGTGTCTGAGTAATGGATCATGGACAGGACGACAGCCAGAATGTAAAGGTGCGTAAAACCGGAATTCTGTCTTTTTCATTCCTTAACTAGTCAACAATTAACATTTTCACAGAACCCATATATGTATGGAATATGTAGTATCTTGCTATTTTTTTCTGGGACATACCACTATGTTGAACTCTGCAGTTGCAATAAAAGGAATTGCCAGCCCAAACAAGAGCACTGATGTCTCGCCTGCTAGTCAATGCTTGTATTGCAAGGCAGCAACCATGACTATCCATTAAGTATGTGTTAATATTAAGAAACCTGGGGGACAATCTAAAGAATTGTTACACTGGAAAACTACAAGAAAACTACAGCAGGTTATTAAATGGTCACATTCGTAACCAAAGATAAAAAGGTAAAGGTTTTGTAGGTGTAACACAATTTCCTGAACAATGTCTTAAAGAAATATATTGCCTTACAATGAATGTACGTTTTTTTTTTTGTATGCCATTTAGGTTAAGTTATTCACTTTATCTTTGCTGGTTGAATCTTCTCAACAAGATTTTCATCTCTTTTTAAATAAGGTGGCTTATTTCTTAAATCTACCTTTTTACATCCCGCCAGCCGAAAGGCTCCACCGCTGCTTTTAAGAACATATTGAAAATGACTGAAAAATCTGTTATAAATCCTTAGAGAACATGGCCAGCCCAGCTAAACCGTTCACTTCTATTTTATCTCAACTGTAACCAACATAAAGGCCGACATGTCATTGTAGTTTATGTTATATTTCTCCGAGCCAAAAACTTCTAGTAATGGTAGAGTCATCATTATTAATTGACGAGATAATTGACTACAGCTCAAATCTGGAAACATAAACTGGGAGCTGCATTGAATAAGAATTTAAAGATTAAAATATTTCTAAAATCTGAACGTTCCATCAAAGAAACTTGTAATATGAGAGGATGCTTTAAAATTCATTTTTAACAATTTATACCAGCATTATTTGCCAATCTATTTCTCAGTATATTGGCAGAGTTAAGATTTTTCGATAACTCCAGTTTGCTTACACAAATCTGTACAGTGTAAGCTCTTATGGTCCTCCTCATTCTCCAAAACTGTCCCATGGCCTGACACTTGTGTGGACGACAGGCCTGACAAAGTTGCAAATGGTCCCTCTTCCTCCTTGCTCCTCTTCCTCCTGTCCCACAACCTCATGCATCATTGCCTGAAATATTGTTTCCAGCAGGCAAGCAAGAGGTATTGTAATGCTGATGATCGTGTCATTAGAGCTGGCCATATTGCTGGAATATTCAAAGCAGCGCAATACAGCACCCACGACCGGCTTGGAAGCCCACTCATTGGTGATGAAGTGGGATTGTTCTGTAGATCAACTCACCCATGTGTGATGCAGCTGAAACTCTATTATTGCCTGCTGCTGCTTACACAGCCTCTACAACATATGCAGGGTGGAGTTCCAACTTGTTGGCATATCACATATGATGTAGTGAGCAGGAAGAGAAACGTGACTCTGCAACGCAGACAGGTGAGCAGCAGCAGGGTGAGAATGCCAAAAGTGTGCACACACTGCCCACATTTTCACCAGCAGATTGGTTGCATCTGGGGAACTTTTGAGGAAGCTCTATACAACCAAATTATGCACATGCACCATGCAAAGGACGTGCGTCAAACCGGCTAAGTCCATAGCTGCTACCAGATTTTGCCAATTATTGCACACCACCAGGTCAGGCTTAACTTGCAGCTGCACCAATCACTCATCTGTCTGCTCTTTTATCCCAGTCCACAGATCCTGTGCAGTGTGGGATCTGACCCCCAAACAAATCAGTTTCAGAAACATCTGTTGTTGTTTACCCTTGACTGTGCTCAAATTCTTGGTGCAGGCTTTACTGTGTGTGGCGGATGAGGTGGTGGAGGAAGTGGGGAAAGTTTTCTCCTGTGTTTGTGTTTATTACATTTGACTATGAGGTTAGTAATGGGAGTGTCTTATAGATGAATCTCCATTACTAACCTGTGGGCTTGATGTCAGCGGCTATAAAACAGCTCACATAAACCCCACAACTATTATTCCACTTGCCACCAGACCAGGGAAAATGGGAAGAGACAGGTGAAGTGCTAGAATTGGCACATTTTATTGATGCGCCTTCTCTGGGGCAGCTGCGGGTAGCTATTTTCAGGCTGGGAAAGGTCAATGTCCATGGCCCCATCACATCTGGCTACCAAATATGGGGAGGGGACCCAACACTGTTTTTTTAGATTATTTATTTAAATAATTAAAAAAATGGCATGGAACCCACTATTTTTGTTAACCAGCCAAGATAAAGCTGAATGTTGGAAGCTGAAGCCCACAGCTGTCGGTCTTGCCTGCGCTGGTTATCAAAGATAGATGAGACATCACTTTTTATATGTATACATATATAAATATATACAGTGTGCTGGCCTATCACAGCCATGCCAATACTTGACATGGCTGTGATTGAGCTGGAAGTGCCCACACAATAAAGCTTGTTGATTGACTGTGCTGCAGCCTTCCAACAAGCTTTGTTCAGGATGCTGAACCTGAAAAGTAAAAAGGACTTTGAGGAGAAGTCTGTGTTGGGGATCCGTGCACGAATACTAGGTGTCCGGTATGGACATCGAACTTTACTGTTCGAGTTAGGCCATCCCTATATATAATATATAGGTAATATATAACATATTTGTAGATTTGTTTCCTTATTTCCTTATGGTCACAATTTGCCTTTTTCTTTTACTTTAACCAGTAGAACTAGGCTTAGATTAAATTGTAATATATAGGTCCAACTACATTTCTGATCATTAGCTAGTATAATGCATATCCATAAGCTACAATGACAAATATAATTGTCCTTTAATTTCACATTCTTAGCTGTGGTGACAAAGTGCTCAATTTATTGAAGTGTAAAATGGTTTGTGAATAATAACTCACATAATGGACTTAGTATTCATATCACTGTAAAGAATAGATGAATGTTTAACTTCACAAGAGGATAGGAAATGCATTCAGTGGGTGGCATTTATGGCAGTTTGTCTTATTTTATAATATCTATTTGAAATGTAACTTTTTAGTGTTAGTTAATTGGTATTTGTGGATTTTTATGGTAAAGAGATAATTGTGAGATGTATCAAAACTGGTGCAGGGGGATAATGGAGAATTCTTATATAGAAACTAATCAAGTCTCTCAAAAATCAGTGCTGGACCTTTGTTATAAGTGCCACTTTTAGTAAATTCTTGCTATTATCTCTCTTAATAATGCCCAATTTTGTACTGAGCACCAGTTTTCTCATCTTCCCATCAATATGAAGGGTCTAAAAGTGCCGGAGGCACGTCACCAATATCTCATGGATTCGGTTCCTTAGTAGGTTACCTAAGCAAGGCTAAAAGATCCAATCCAGATCACTAGAGAACATTCAAATGCATTTGAATGGGCTTGAATTTTACTCAAATTTTACAACATTCCACATCCACCAAAATGCTGATTTTTGTTTTTCGCTTTCTACCGGTTTCCGCAAAATGGTGGCCATTGGAATACATTTTTCTGAACAGGAGGAAAGCCATCAAATGGTTAAAAAATAAAATAAAATCCTTATACTCAAATAATCGTTCATCTCTCTAACTCCTCTGCTCCTAAATGTCAAACATCCAGTCCTCATTGCAACTTTTGATTCCCAGTTATGGCTTTCTATGAGAGTCTGGGGATATCAGCGCGACCGGCAAGCGTACAAAATGTGACTAGGATCAAATGGATGATGTTGAGTGGTAGAGAGGCCTGACAGATCCGCAGAGAGGTGAATATAATGATTTTTAAATTTTTTATATAATACATTTATTTGCTCTAGGGTCTGGGAAGAATCCATAGCATAATTAGGGACATTTCATTTAGAAAAGAACTTCCTAGGAAAACCTGTGCGAACCGGCCAGTTTGAAATTTGACTGATCTGCTCATCGCTACTTGTTACCTGTGGTATAAAGTTGGTGAACTGATTAATAGGGTTATCAAGTTTTAATAAATAAAGTTGGACTATCTTTTAAAGAGAATCTGTCAACAGGATTTGGCACCCAATATGCCTCTAATCAGTTATGACAGTTAGCAGTCTAAACTGCGACATATTCAAAATGATGATCTTTCTTTTGGCACTTAGGAAATCACGACAGTGCACTCACTCTTACACGTCCATTTAATTTAATTCTCTCCTGTCATCTATTAATTCTTCACCCCCATTATGTATTTTTTTTGCAATTTGAAAAATAGTCCTTGTTTATATCTTCAAAATTACTGCTAATTAGGGATGGGCGAACCCGAACTGTAAACGTCGGGACCGTACTGAATGCATAGTTTTCGGTCACATGGTCCCGAACACAGGTTTCCATTGGAAAAAGCCGAAGACTGCCGAGTGCAGTAAATACCGCCGGAAGGTAATGAGCAGCCCCGGAAGCAGATACAGCCGAGAGACAGCGGGACGGGAGGACGTGTCGCTGGACAGGTAAGTATAATTTTAAAGTTTATTATTAATTTTATCTTTTACAGCCCCTCCGCCCCATCCCATATCTGTAAAGTCCAAGTTCAGGGTTCGGACACAAGTTTGTGTCATCTCCGGTCCCGAACTCGAACTTTACAAAAAAACTCGGGCGAACCCGCCGGTTCACCCATCACTACTGCTAACTAAAGTTGATGTGAATTGATGCATATTACCCAGTCCTATGACCAGGTCAATAATATCTGGCTGCAAGCTCAGAGAATTGCATCTGTTGGTCTTCTTTTGATTAGCTGGCTTGCCATTACATTGCATGTCTGTCACACTGCATCTATGATGTCTCAATATTCTGACTAATCAAAAGCAATGTTAGAGATGCTGTGAAGTAGGAAGTGGTTCTCGGGGTTCCTGTCTAGCAGCCAGAAATGACTGACCTGGATGCTGGACTTTGTTTTGCGAAATTATTTGCACAAACTATACTGCTACACCACATAAAGACAAGTATATGCATCATATAAATGGGATCACCACACCGATAATTTAAATACAAAATGTGACAATTTTTATTTAAACAACACCACACAAAAACTGTGATTTAAAAGCAATTAAAAAACTCCCATAGACAAAAAGGGAGGTAAGGGTCCATACAATACATGAGTTAAATGCTCAAGAAAAACATTGCATAGTCTATATTAAATATCAAATATGTGAATACAAACAAATGTGACCACATACAAAATTAATTAAGAGGAACCTTTTATGAGTTGGGTGTGCCTCAATTCTCCATGCCAAATGTTCTACTCCAATCAGGCACAGGAATTTATTTCTGGGTTTAAATAATCCTGGCATTTTTCATGAGTTGTTTAAGTGGGCATATTGCTTGTCCTGACTCCTCTACAGCTCTGCTTTGAAAAAAAACAAAAAACGGGTGACTTTTCAAAGCTTTTACGTAAAAACCTTGATGAATCGGACCTTACACCTTTAACTATTATTTTTATTTCCCTTTTTAAATTTGTACATAGCAAAAACCATAAATGATACCAAGCATCTGTAGCATGAAGTAGATACAGATATCTGCCATGAATAACCTCTTTGCGTAGACCATGTTAGTGTATGTGAATGTAATAGAATGTCTTCTGCTTTGGATCTGCTTTCCTTAACAAAATGAAGTTCTTGTAGGAACAAAAGGTGCTGAGGTCGATTGTTGATCCCAGCCATCAGACCTATAGACCATTCCAATAAATATCTGTGGTTCAAATAAACTATTTTAAGAATCTCTGCTAAAATGAGTAGTCCACCATTAATCTAAGGTTCGCACATACCTTCAAAAGCCATTCTTTTGTTTTGGTGACAACTATTTCTTCCACCACCTCTACACCTTCATACACACGCATGCAAATGTTCGGAATCTGCATGCGTTTTTGTGTATACCTCCAGCAGTGTCTTATCTCCCCTGAAAACAAATGTATTTGGCACTGAGCCTTAACATGCTGATCTTTTAATCTTCAGGATCAATTCTTTTGACATAAGAGGAAAGTTTGCATGTCCCCATACTCATAAAGAAGTTGGCCAGTTCTGCCTTAATCTCAGTATTCGGATGACTTTTCTCTAATATATATATGTATCGTAATAATAAAACAATTTTGGAAAGACGATAATTAGAGAATTATCTATGGAAAACAGAAATCTGAGACCAGGAAAAAAAATGGACAAAAGCGAGTATTTTCGTATGGGAATTTATAGACTCAGACACGAAGACAAGAAATTGACCAGTTTATACTCTTAACCATCTGTAAAAAAAAGAATATCATCTAATAAGAGGACAGAGGCAGAGAACATGACTATGATATAAACTTTGGGCAATTACCCATACATCAATTTCCTTTACAATTCCCCCGTGTTTTCCCCTAATTAGGTAAATTAGACATTTTAATATCTCTTTAATTTTAGCCAACCCATTAAATATTGTATCTTTCCAATTACCTTTCATTCACACAAATTACTTAGGAAGCTTTAAATATTTTCCCCCATTATTATTCAAATAATTCTTTTTAACAATTAGGTTCTGGGCCATTAAGTTTCCGGGAACTGTTTAGATAAAATGTGCTGAGGTGTCGTTAAGAAATCTGAAACATTTCCGTCTTCATACTCCTCATCCATTTTACATCCTAACGATGCCCCAGCTTTTCTCTGTGTAATTGAGCTTGGAAAAGATTCATACAAGGAGCTGAATGCATTATGTATGCTTATTCACACATTGTCTACCAAGTTGTCAATAGCAGGAAAGACAGCTAGATATCTCAATGTAGTAGTAGTATAAATGGCTGGCAGTGACTGCCGTGGCATCTGCAAAAAAGATTCAGTGTCAATGTAGGCAATGATGATAAATACAGTATGTGCCATGTAATTAAAGTTTTCTACCAAATAATTAGGATTTTTTTCAGGTTGTATTTATTTAAATATTTATTTTAGATATTTTTCACTTTATTCACATATTATCAATATCAAGTGTTTGTTATTATTTCTTTATGTGTTCTTTGTTTTACTTTATCTTAGCCGTTCAATGTGGAAATCCTGGAACCACGGCAAATGGAAGAGTGTTTCGAGTTGATGGAACAACTTTCTCCAGCTCAGTCATATACTCGTGCGTGGACGGCTATATTCTTTCTGGATCTAACATTAGACAATGTACAGTCAATGGCACATGGTCAGGGGCACTACCCAACTGCACAAGTAAGTATGTTGGTGTAAAATTATTTACAAAAAATTGAACAAAAAAATTGAAATCGTATGAAAATTGTAGAGTTGAGTGAATTTGTTCAGGTTCCTTCTTTGTTCTTCCCTCTTTGCCTGTTTGTTGGGTTCTCCATGCATGTGCTGTGACTGTGACACAGCTGTGACACATGCAGTTGCGGGGCCGATCAGCTGATAAAAAGTTATCCATTTACCTACTAAGAAGTTTCCATAGTCCTTTAGTTAGCTGAATGATCTGCAAAAATGTTACAAATAATTCAGAGCTCCTGGTTCTGGTGGCTTTTTTTTTTGCTCTCTTCTCTCAATGGTAGAGATAGCAGCAACAAGGGGTGATGCACAGATTTCATAGTGAGGAGAGGGGAGAAAGTATAGACAGTCTCAAGGTAGGCAGAGACAACAGCACATAGAACAGAAGGAAAGCTTAGGCTTTGGTCACACTTGCATGTGCAATGCAAGAGACTCGCGCGAGTCTCTCGGCATCAATTCCCGGCACTGCCGCCAGCACTCGGGACCAGAGCATGCGGCTGCATGTATTTCTATGCAGCCCCACACTCCGGTCCCGGGTGCCAGCGGACGTGCCGGGTATTGATGCCGAGAGACTTGCGCGAGTTTCTCACATTGCACACACAAGTGTGATACCGGCCTTAGGAAGAGTTCAGGATAGAAGCTGTGGTGAAGATATTTGAACTAATGAACATAAATGCACACAGACCTCACCTTCAGCCTGTATTACTGAGAGAGGCAATTCCATACAATAAGTATCTGAAATTTAAATTAAGCTGCAAACTGCTTATCAGCAGGTCTGAAAATGAATGGAAGACTCAATTGTGTTAACTTTTTTTAACTAATATAAACTACTGCAATGTATAAATATTTTTTTTCCCTGTAAAATACGTCTATAGCATTTATATATCCTAGCTCTTATTTTATCTATGTCTTGCTAAAAAGATTTATTTTTATTTTGCTAGATAAGTTATGCAATATAATAAGTTTGCTCCGTTACATTAGATGAGCACTTACTGCGCGAATAATTGACAATTAAAAAGCAATTTTAATGAACCTTATAAAAAAAATGAATGACCACATATGTACAATAAAAGTTTTCAACACCAGAAAATATAGGAATACAAGGATTTCATATTTTCTTTTCCGTAAAGGTCTTTAGCTTGCAGTTGCTCCAAGTAAGAAGACTTCTGATGTTTTGTGGGTCAGCTACATAATACAATCATATTGTATGCATGTGCATTAACAAACAGGTAGACTTTGAGGGTCTAATTTTAAGGCATTGTTCAGAACTGCCTATTTTCAGTCCATGTGAAAAATGAATAGCACGCAGACCATTGTAAGTGGGTTAGATCAGATACGCATTTTTTTCACTAGTGCATGCAGTTTTTTTTCCTTGTGGAATCTGGTCATATGGTTATAGTCATGCAAACATTCGGATAAATGGAAAATCATTTGATTTATGGGGATGAAAATGGAAGGTTATTTGTCACAACCGTCATCTGAGGCCAGCAAAAACAGTACTATCACAAAGAAATTACAACCTGCCAACTTGTCATGCAAACAGACCACTTTACAAGATGGGTCTAAAGAGTTTTCTATATAAGAAAAAAAAGATGTAATTTTACTACCAGATCAGTTGGATAAATATTAATGCCTTGACATCTCGCACACAGTAATCAGCTGTGGAGATCCTGGTGTCTCAGCCAATGGAATCAGATATGGAGAAGATTACATTGTGGGACAGAATGTTACATATATTTGTCAACCTGGATTTACGATGGATCCCAAGAGCTCAATTACACGTCAATGTACAAGCAATGGGACTTGGAGTGGAGTTATCCCACTTTGTAAAGGTAATGCTTTATCGTTAGAAGTACAAATTTCAATTTTTAGAGATGGTCTGAATCAATTGACAGAACCAGGTCTAGTGGTCACATCAGTAATCAGTGACCGTCAGATGGAAGTCTTGAGAACTGCCTACGATCAACCGGCATCCATGGCTCTTCTTGTGATAAGCCAGCCTGGTGTGACATCATAAATGTATCACAGAGAAATGATGACATCATGCCAGGCTATCTAATCAAAGGAGGAGCCGTGGAAGCTCTCAGGTAAAAGGTGGTTCATAGGGGTCTCATATGACAGCAACAGATTGCCAACATGGCCACTATGTATATAGTGGAAAAACATCATTCAGGACATAGCTTAGAGATTGAATGGTCACCTATTTCTCATTAGGTCTCAGGCTAGGTCTCATTAATCAAAACATTTCAATGTATGGTTTGTCTTTGATGTTTTGCAGCTGTCACTTGCCCATATCCTCCTCAACTTTCTAATGGAAAACTTGAAGGAACAAATTTTGATTGGGGTTTCAGTATCAGCTATGCCTGCTTTCCAGGTTATGAACTGTCCTTCCCTGCAGTGCTGACCTGCGTTGGCAATGGCACCTGGAGTGGAGAAGTTCCGCAGTGTTTACGTGAGTAATATTCTAAGTGTTTATGGACTTCATTTTTTTTCCTAAAGATCACATTATGAAATGTGATCTTCACAAAGTGTACTTAACGTCTACTGAGGCTTGAAAAACTGCTTGAAATTAACTTTTAATTTTTAGACTAAATTCAATGTGTTTTCTTTTTTATTTATTTGGTTTACATTATTCCTTCTGGAAGCTACAATTCAGTACAAAGCTGGTGGTTAGCTGACGAGGGAAGTTTGACTGTGCTCTGATGGTGCGAACAAAAAAATGTTTCCATTACTATTGTAAAGTTGTGTGGGGTACGTTTGACAAAATTTTGCCTGAGACAAAAGTGCATTACGATCATGTAAAAAATTAAATTCTGCTCCTGATTTATTTTTTGTTTGTTTTTAGTGTGTTTATTTGGGAGGTAATAAATGAGCTGCCAATAAAGTTCTCTAGGCCAGTATAATTACGGTGATACCAAATTTGAATATATTTTTATATTGTATATATCTTTTTTAATTGATTTGTTAAAATATGAAAAAAAAAGTTTGTGCTGCTATTTTCTGCGAGCCATACAAATTATTTTTCCATTAATGGAGCTTTAACATCGGGTGTTTGTCGCGCTGTCATGTGCTTGACAGTGCTGCAAATACTGCATCTGATTGGTGATAAAATCATTACCGCTAGTCAGACAGCCATGGTTCCCACGCTGTCAAATGACAGAGTGAGCCCGCAGCTATGATCAGAGGTAAAAAGTTTACTTCCGGTCACTGGTATCGGCTGATGGGACTACTGCTCCCATCAGACAAAGCCTGCTGCCACTATTAGCAGCGAGAGCAGGTGAGGCTGATGGGAGTATAATAAATAATTTAAAAAACTGGCTTGGGTTCCCTTGTATTTTTGATAACCAGCCAGGCAACCCTCAGCTGTCAGCATTAGCAAGGCTGGTTATCAGGTAAAGAGGGATACACACCCTGTTTTTTAATTATTTAAATAAATAATTTTAAAAAACAGCGTGGGGTCCCCCCCAATTTTGACAACCAGCCTAACTAAAGCAGACAGCTGGGGCTGGTATTCTCAGGCTGGTAAGTGGTCATGGATATTGCCTGTGTGATGGATCATTTCTTGCACAGCAAGATAATGTATTTATTTATATAATTTGTGGATTAATGGATAGAGACTTTTTTTGATTGCTTGTTTCATTTTGTTGAATTGCAGCGACCACAAAAATGTAATTTTGGCATTGCTGAATTTTTTTTGTTCATGATTTTTACTGCTCAGTGTAGTTATTTTTATTTTTTAACAGATCTGACTTTTCTGAACGTGGTGATACCACATGTGTATTGTTTTATTTTTTATTACTTACCTTTTTTAATGGGTGAAAAAAGGGGTGGTTTAAACTTTTATGATTTTTGATTTCCTTCATACTTTGTTAAACATTATTTTGGATTTTTCATTATTCTTAATAATCTTGTTAGACTTGAAGTTGTAATCATCTGATCACTTGTGCTGTATACAACATGGCCGCAGCATCACTGTATATATTAAAGAAATGTCCTTTGAAGCTCGGCCAGTGCCACTGCCAGTGTTTCAAAAGAGCTTCACAAAAACAAAAATATGGGCTTTACCAGACCCCCTGCTGTCAAAGCAACACATCAGGGACTCCTGATAACATCATGTAATGATATGCCCAAATTACAGGCCTCTGTTAAATGCCACTGTCAGAGATTGACAGAGACATTTAACAGGTTAAGAATCATATGGTAAACTCCGCTCCATCCATAACTGTTGGATTACCTTCCCTTAGCAAATTTTGGTGAGTTATTACGCTGCATATTTTTGAAAAAAACCTATTTTATCTATTTGGTGCAGAAATGGAGAAAAAAAAATGCAACATCAAAAATTCACCATAGCTCAACATGGGCCAGGTCCTGGCTGTAACATACAGTCATTACCTGCCAGGTATAGGGAGAGCTCACTCCATGAAAATTGTGAACATCTAAAAAAATATTTTTTTGACATTTTTTAATAAAAAAAGTTTTTAAATAGAACAGTTCCTTGAATCTAGAGCAGTAGCACACGAAGGCAGCACTCCAGTTTTTTCCAGCTTAGGCTCGGTTCACACGAGCATTTGTGAAATCGTCGGTTTTTACATCCAGAAAAAAGTGACTATTTTCTTCCATGTTTTCATCCCCATAACAGTTGTGTTTCCATTTTTTACATCCGTCTAGAATCCATAAGTAAATTTGCACATCCGTATGGCAACCATTTTTTACATGAAAATTTTAATAAATAATAAAGAACAAATAGAGTATCTTATCTTTCTAATTGTAATGTATCCATGAAAAACACATGACATACCGATCATAACATGTATGTGATCCATTTTTATGCACCCATTGACTTAAAATGGGCAAGGCTGATCCAAAGTATGAATCAGAGTAGTGTAAGCTGTGATTTCTTTTTTACACACAGACCATCAGGTCTGTGTGTAAAAACGTTTATGTGAACTACCTCTGTTAGGGCTAGCGGAACGCACTGATTAAATATAGATGTTTTTATTGGTGCGTTCACAGCCCGGGGTCCACCGTGCAGGAGGAACTTGCTGCTAGCAAATGACGGCACTATATGGCGGTTTAAGTGAACTCTGTTACTTCACAGAGTCGCATGGAAACAAGACGCTGTGCTCTGTTAACCCCACAGGAGTTCACAGCTAACTGCCGAGCTGAAGGCAGTCTGTGGTCACGCAAACATACAATCTCCTCACCGGAGGAGCCGGTATCCCAGGGGCTTATTTCAGCCGGGACCCTAAATCCACGCACACAATCTCCTCGCCGGAGGTGCCGGCATTCTAGGGGCTTATTTCAGCCGAGTCCCTGAACACACATAAATGTGACCACACTGGCACATGCACATAACAGATTTGATACTAGCGCATGGCCGTGCGGCCATGTGAGCCTTATATAGCTGCAGCAAGTAAAAGACCTTCCTAGAAGGACCAATGAGAGGCTGCCATACCTGAGCATGTGACCCTAGATCTCCACTGAGAGATCTTGCCCTGGGCATGCTCAGTGTGTGCAGAGCAGGACTTAGTCCTAGCACCTACAGGACCTTCCTGAAAGGACCAATGGACTTAGCTGCAGTGTCTGACCATGTGACCCTCGATCCCCACAGAGAGATCTTACTCAGGGCATGCTCAGAACGAGAAAAGCAGGACTTAGTCCCAGAAGCATCTGCTCGCCGCTGCCCAGCACTGACTTCAATGGCAGAAGCAGGAAAAGCAGCAGTAACTCTTTGTACAGAGTGGGACTGAGCAAGATGCTGGGACCGACGTCTCCGCTGAGCAGGCTCCACTGTGGCAGAAGAAGAATGGGAGACCGCAGCGGAGATGGCCCGAGATTCCCCCTGTGCAGAGGCAGGAACTCAACCCCTAACATTACCCCCCTCCTTGGGCCTCGCTACGTTCAAAGGCAGCAATGAGCTGCAGAGCCCAAATGTGCTCAACAGGCTCCCAGGATCTGTCCTCTGGACCATAACCCCTCCAATCCACCAAATAAAATTTTTTGCCACGTACCACCTTGCACCCCAAGATAGCGTTCACCTCGTAATCATCCGAAGATGAACCCGATGTCCCGGCAGATGACTCAGAAAACTGGGACATGTATACGGGCTTTAAGAGAGACACATGAAAGGTGTCAGTGATACCCAGGTGTGGAGGAAGGGCCAGACGGTAGACCACAGGGTTAACCTGTTCGAGGACCTTGAAGGGACCCAAGTAGCGAGGTGCAAACTTAGTGGACTCAACTCGCAGCCTGATGTTACGGGCGGAGAGCCACACTAAGTCGCCAGGAGCAAAGATCGGAGTGGGGCACCAATGTGCATCGGCGGAGGACCTCATTCTCTCCTTGGAGGCCCGGATGGCATCCTGAGTGCGGTCCCAAATGTCCTGTGCCTCCACATCCCAGTCTGCCACCCTGGAGTCGGTAGAAGACACGGGCATAGGCACAGGAACCCGCGGATGCTGACTGTAATTAAGAAGGAATGGAGTCTGACCAGTGGAGTCGGCTACGGCGTTGTTAAGCGCAAACTCCGCCCACGGTAGCAAGGATGCCCAGTCATCCTGCCTAGCAGAAACAAAATGTCGCAGATATGTGACCAGAGTCTGGTTGGCCCTCTCTACCAACCCATTCGTCTCGGGATGATATGCTGAAGAGAGATTCAACTCAATGCTGAGTAAATGACAAAGCTCTCTCCAGAACCGAGACGCAAACTGGGGACCCCGGTCACTGACAATTTTGTCCGGCATACCGTGTAGGCGGAAGACATGTTTAATAAACAACGCTGCCAGAGCCCGTGCAGAAGGTAGCTGTGGAAGAGGCACCAAATGCACCATTTTGGAAAAATGGTCGGTGATCACCCAAATAATGGTGCAGCCACGGGACTTGGGTAAGCCCACCACAAAGTCCATCCCGACCATCTCCCAGGGCCTGTCTGCCACCGGCATGGGATAAAGTAAGCCAGCTGGCTGTTGTCGAGGAGACTTATTTTTGGCGCAGGAGACAAACGCCTGAATATAGTCTCCGACGTCACGGGCCATATGCGGCCACCAGTACGTCCTCGCCAGAAGCTCAGATGTCCTTTTGGTCCCAAAGTGTCCACCCACCCTGGACGAGTGAGCCCAAGAGAGAACCTCCGGTCGCAAATTTTCTGGCACAAAAGTCTTACCCGGAGGCACAGACTCTAACGAAACCGGAGCCACGGTCCTCAGGCTCTCAGATGGGATAATAAGCCAAGGTTCCTCCTCCTCTGCTGATGACACTACAGAGCAAGAGAGAGCATCGGCACGAATGTTCTTCTCCCTGGAGAGAAAATGGAGGGTGAAATGGAACTGGGAGAAGAACAGGGACCATCTGGCCTGGCGAGAATTTAGCTGCTGGGCAGTCTGAATATAGACCAAGTTCTTGTGGTCGGTGAAAACTTGGAAGGGAAAATGAGCCTCCTCCAAGAGATGTCTCCACTCCGAGAAGGCCAACTTCATAGCTAGCAACTCCCTGTCCCTGATGGAATAATTCCTCTCTGCCGGTGTGAAGGTCTTAGAGAAAAAGAAGCAGGGATGCTTCCGACCTTGAGCATCCTTTTGGAATAGGACTGCTCCAGCACCGACAGACGAGGCATCCACCTCCATTATGAAAGGTTTATCTACATCAGGGCGATGTAGAATGGGAGCACTAGCAAAGTTGGACTTAATAGAGAGGAAGGCCTTGGAGACCTCTTCTGACCACAACTTGGGATTTGCTCCCTTTTTGGTGGGGGCAACCAAAGCAGCTACCAAAGTTGAGAAGTGGGGAATGAACTGGCGATAGTAATTAATGAACCCCATAAAGCAATGCACCGCTTTGAGAGAATGGGGTTCTTGCCAGTCCATCACAGCCTGTAGCTTGGCAGGATCCATAGCCAATCCTTGGGCCAAGATGATATAGCCCAGGAAAGGCAAAGACTCCTGCTCAAACACACACTTCTCCAACTTGGCATAGAGGGAATTTGCCCGTAGGAGGTTGAAGACTTTGCACACATCTCTCCGGTGGGAGTCTATATCTGGAGAGTAGATGAGAATATCATCCAGGTAGACTACAACCGAGGTGGAGAGCATATCCCAGAAGATATCGTTTACAAAGTCTTGTAAAACGGCGGGGGCATTACAAAGCCCAAAGGGCATCACCAGATATTCATAGTGCCCATCCCTGGTGTTAAAACCGTCTTCCATTCATCCCCCTCACGGATGCGATTCAGGTTGTAAGCACCCCACAGATCTAATTTAGTAAACACTCTTGCTCCCCGAAGCCTGTCAAAAAGCTCAGATATCAGGGGCAGAGGGTACTTGTTCTTAACGGTGATGGCGTTAAGACCCCTGTAATCTATGCAGGACGTAATTCTCCGTTCTTCTTCTGCACGAAGAAGAAACCAGCCCCTGCAGGTGACACAGACTTCCTAATGAATCCCCTTGCCAGATTCCCCTGGATGTACTGAGACATTGCCTCCATCTCTGGGAGAGACAATGGGTAGACTCGACCCCGGGGAGGCTCATTACCAGGCAAGAGGTCAATAGGACAGTCATAGGGCCAATATTGCTTGGGGAGAGAGGAGAAATCTGCGGGTACCTCTGTAGTAGCAACCTGAACGCATTCCCTCTGACATCTGCCCCCAAAAGTTTCACTCCATCCCAAAATCCTGCCTGTGGACCACTCAATATGAGGAGAGTGGTACCGTAGCCAAGGTATCCCTAAGAGGACCTCATCAATTCCCTCAGGAATGACGAGCAGAGATTTTATCTCCTGATGAGATGGCGACATGGATAGAGTAAATGGGATGGTCTGGTGTGTAATCTGTGAGGGCAGTGTCGACCCATTCACCACTCATACGGTCACTGGTTGGGCGAGCATCACCAGAGGTATTGTGTGTCTTTGGGCAAAGGCAGAAGACATAAAATTGCCCTCCGCCCCAGAATCCACGCAAAGCTCTACCGAATGAGTGGATGGGCCAATGGTAATTGTCCCCTTAAAGGACAATTTGGAGGCAAATGTCGCCGTGTCTAGTGAACCTCCACCTACTACCACTAGACGCTGACGTTTCCCCGACCGCTGAAGACATCTGGTGGCAAGATGTCCTGACTGCCGGCAAACATGACAGACACTAAGTGCACGAGCGGTCCGGGACTTAGGTCCCGCTCGTAGCACCTCCATGGTCTCATGTGACTCGGGTGCCTGGACAGGAGATTCCAAAGGTTTGGCGAAGGTGGGAGCCAGCCGAAACCTCTGCCTACACTGGGCTCGCTCTAACCTCCGCTCGTTAAAATGGAGGTCAATATGAGTAGATACAGCTATTAACTCCTACAGTGTGGCGGGAATCTCCCTAGTGGCCAGAGCGTCCTTAACATGGTCAGCCAGCCCCCTCCAAAATATAGGGATGAGGGCTTTATCCGACCACTCTAGCTCAGATGCTAAGGTGCGGAAGTGGACGGCAAAATGGCTGACCAAGGACGAGCCCTGAGTCAATGCCAACAGTTGGAGTGCCATACCATGGGTGACTCGAGGTCCTAAAAAGACCTGTTTCAGAGTGCTCAGAAACAGCGGAGCATTCTGCACCACATGATCACCACGCTCCCACAGCAGCATAGCCCTCTCCAACGCCCTGTCCGACAGGAGAGACATAATGAATCCCACCTTTGCCAGCTCTGTAGGGAAACGTGCAGCCAGGAGCTCGAGGTGTATAGAGCACTGGTTCACGAAACCCCTACATGATTTGCCATCACCAGAGAATTTTTTTGGCAGCGGGAGACGAGCCAGGGTCAGAACAGGAGTGGCAGTGGACAAAGCTGCTGCAGCCACGCTAGCAGCCTGAACAGCTACTGCAGTAACATCCACAGCTGAGGTTGTGCACTCGAGAGCCGCCAACCTACCCTCCAGCTGCTGGAAGTACTGCAAAGATTGCTGTTTGTCCGCCATTGCTAGCCAGACCCTGGCGCTAGTATTATGTTAGGGCTAGCGGAACGCACTGATTAAATATAGATGTTTTTATTGGTGTGTTCGCAGCCCGGGGTCCACCGTGCAGGAGGATCCTGCTGCTAGCAAATGACGGCACTATATGGCGGTTTAAGCGAACTCTGTTACTTCACAGAGTCGCACGGAAACAAGACGCTGTGCCCTGTTAACCCCACAGGAGTTCACAGCTAACTGCCGAGCTGAAGGCAGTCTGTGGTCACGCAAACATACAATCTCCTCACCGGAGGAGCCGGTATTCTAGGGGCTTATTTCAGCCGGGACCCTAAATCCACGCACACAATCTCCTCGCTGGAGGTGCCGGCATTCTAGGGACTTATTTCAGCCGAGTCCCTGAACACACATAAATGTGACCACACTGGCGCATGCACATAACAGATTTGATACTAGCGTATGGCCGTGCGGCCATGCGAGCCTTATATAGCTGCAGCAAGTAAAAGATCTACTGCATACATATGGCAGCAAGGTTAAATACCAGCTGCTTTGAGAAAGAACATACCATTGTTCGAAACGCGTTGCTTGCTACTCTCCACTATGTAATTTATTGGACTGGACTTTGCATTTTATCCTTAATAAATTTGTAAGCTTTTGGAAGCTGGATTTTTTTCTTTTTTTTCTGGATTAAAAAAAGCAAATGTGGTCTGAATGAGCCACAAGGGATCACTGTCTGTGATTTATCTAATATGCAAAAAAAAAGGTCTGAGTTGCATTTAAATGTCATCAGTGCAATCAGAGTATCATCCGAGTTCGGTCAGTGTCAGTTTTGACCTTCAGAGTTTGCTCAGTGTTTCATCAATTTTTCTCAGATGAAAAAAAACTGAAGGAGGTGTCTCAACTCTCTCATATCAAAGAGTTCGTGAAAATCGGATCTGTAAGCTGGTATTGGCAATTTTGAGAATCTGATCAAGATCTGACATGTCTCCATAATTTTGTGAAGACTAATAGGTCTGCAAAAATACAATGGAATGTAAACAAATTAAAAT
Organism: Ranitomeya variabilis; assembly: GCF_051348905.1. Taxonomy (NCBI): domain Eukaryota; kingdom Metazoa; phylum Chordata; class Amphibia; order Anura; family Dendrobatidae; genus Ranitomeya; species Ranitomeya variabilis. Next base: position 527,408,240 of record NC_135237.1, on the reverse strand, counting down.
ACTTAAATACGAGCTCTATCCATGAAAAACACTGGAAGAAGTTGAATGCGAAAAATCTGAAGTTGATGTGAGTCCTTAATTGTTCTTGTTGGATGCATAGCCAGGATCATTCGCATTTCACCTGAATATTGAGTGCTAGCACGATAATGGGGCAAGACTCTGGACCCCGACCTCATTATAAAAAGTGCAAAGATGGCAGCACTCCAAATGATTAGCCGAAATATGTCTCTTTGTTACCCGTAGGTGTAGTGTTCCAGTCCAGTCATCTGTACATATATTTTTTTTTATCACATTGTATATTTAGTTATCTATTTAATTGTTAAATATCTAGTGCCAATTACTATCCTTTCATGCAACTCCCTTTGGGAGCATCATTAAAACATGGCATGGTTACACTGACATTTTGGTCCTTCATATATAGAAAGGCGCATTATTGTAATGTATCGAGTAAGCAATCTCCGAGCTGTTGCTAGGGAATATCCTAATTACACACACCATTAAGGTTTCCATAGAAAGCAGCAGTTGTGGAATCCAAGGTTTCTGTATTGTCTCTTCTAGTCACATATCATTAGTCCAAAAAGAAGCCTTTACAGCTGAGATGTCACCTCTTGCTTTTCCAGGGAATTTTGCACAGCCTTAGTAGTATGCCTATTGATCTGATTCCAAAGTGTTCCCTCCTATTTAGTTAACTAATTTATGCAACTAACTCCAAATTGCTTCTTCTAACCTCCAGCTTATGTCAGTGTAGCTAAAATTCAACTGAAAAATGAAGGCAAAAGAAAAAATATTGCAAGAGATCGGCAAAATATAAAAGTGAATGAATATTCCATTAATGTATTTCATGATGTGCAAGCTAGATTTCAAGAATATATTATTATTAGCTCTGTGCCTCTTTGTAGAGTCCTTACTGCAATGCTGCATCCCAAAGTTCACACTTTAGAGATTTCAGTGACATTAAAAGGGTGGTCAGAAGCTAACATTGATTTTAATCTTATGTTTTTCTATTTAATATAATAATCTAATCTCTTTTCTTATATACATTAATTATAAAGTGCCTACTGATCTCCCTCAACTCTCTCTAACTGCTTTATTTTATTTTTTTACCAACTTCTGGTTTAATAATATTTAATTTGAAAATCCCCAGTGCATGCTCGCAGAAGTTGCAGTCACTGCCGCAGCTTCTATCTCCATCTTGAAATGAAGCATCATCAGTGACATATGTTTCAGGGCCTGGGCAAGTCCCTGCTCAACTGAGCATACGTCAGTTGTCAATTCTGATGTCTGCTCAGTATGAGCTCCCTTTTCCCTGTGCATAATTTTTTTTCAATGTACAGTGACAGTGCACTCTCTTGTCAGCTTTAATGAGAATAAGGATGCAAGAGAGTGCACTGTCAGTGCACATTGTAAGTAAAGAATGTGGTGGGCAAGAAAAGCAGAGAACAGTCCAGCCCTTGAAACAGACATTACCATCATAGCTGTGGCTAGTTATGTAATCATACCCCTTGAGGAAGCTAGTTGGTACTAGTAATACGCATGGAGATTTACTATCTCATAATGGCTTTATTCTCCATATTTTTGAGCCTTAAATCTGGCATTATGAATCTTAATAAACTCACTATCACACTCCTATGTTCTATACCATATCAGTTGGTCTATTTGATCTTATTTATGGTCTATGTTTTCTATACATTATCTTCATAGGATTGTTTTTTATTAGCAATCTATTTATAACATTGCAAGACTACCATATTAGTGTTTATTATTGCTCTACTATACTAGTCCATCTCATGAGTTGCTACCCTTATTTCAAGCTATGACTATGCTTTTTTATATGTACCTTATTGTACTTGTTAGATGCATTTGTCTAGTTGTATCACTTAGTATTCACAATAAAGATATTGGCCTCGATGCATCAAGACCAGCGTTGTTCTTACTGGTCTTGATGCGAGGTTGTGCTGGAGTAAGATGACAAAATTTTGAAACAGTTCATAGCTTTTAGTCCAGAATTCTGCCATGAATGTTTTGATGCATCAGGCCCAAATTTGGTACGATTATTGAAATTTTATTTATAATAGTTTTTTTAGAAGTGCCTTATTTTACTGGTGCATCTTTTCCTTTTTGTAGTGGGTACTTAGTTTCCATTTGTATCTTGCCATTGAGCACTCCTTTTTATTAATAGCAGTGCCTGCCATAACACTATTTGTATGATCACTATGGGATATGTTAGAGAAGTATAGATATATAAATATTACAAAGAGGATCATGGGGTGCATTAAAAAAGGTCTGGATACACATGATGAGAGCATTATACTGCCTCTGTACAAATCCCTGGTTAGACCGCACATGGAGTACTGTGTACAGTTTTGTGCATCAGTGCTCAGGAAGGATTTAATGGAACTAGAGCGAGTACAAAGGAGAGCAACAAAATTATTAAAGGAGATGGGGGAACTACAATACCCAGAGAGATTAGCAAAGTTAGGATTATTTAGTCTAGAAAAAAGAAGATTGATGGTTGAACTAATAACTATGTATAAGTATATATAAGTATATAAGGGGACAATACAAATATCTCTCTGAGGATCTGTTTATACCACGGAAGGTGACGGTCACAAGGGGGCATTCTCTGCGTCTGGAGGAGAGAAGGTTTTTCCACCAACATGGAAGAGGATTCTTTACTGTTAGGGCAGTGAGAATCTGGAATTCCTTGCCTGAGGAGGTGATGATGGCGAACTCAGTCGATGGCGAACTTTAGTAGGACGTAGATCTGGGGATTTATTCTGACAGAATATAGGCTGAACTGGATGGACAAATGTCTTTTTTAGGCCTTGCTAACTATGTTACTATATTATGTATGTCACATGTTTCAAAAGAACTATTTTGAGAACTGGATTGCCTTTATGTACGGCGGCAGATGAGTGGTAACCATGATCAATCAGATTTTTCATTGAGGTATTTTGGAGCCTAACAACTTATTACATATTTGTCAGTTTTTACTTTTTTTTTTCAAATTGAAAAAAGATTCAACTACATTCCATCAATCCAGAATCATAAGAATGAAATGAATATCATTAACCTTTCCACGTTATTATCAGTACCAATAAAAGACAAATGATTGGATAATCCCTTCTTGTGCATTTATAGAATATTAACAAATGTATGAGATTAGATTATCCTCTATAAATACATACAGGCCCAAAAATATGTCAGTGTCCACAGATGTATATAACGTAACCCTTTTATATACTGTACTCTGCCTAATTTTTTTTGTTTCTGGTTTTACAAAATTTACAGTAAGTTTCAGAAAGAAATGCTGGAAAAATTCATTTTGTATTGTTAATATTTTAACCTAGATAAAATAAATTGAAAGACATTGGTTATCTCTCATGTGAAGTTTTTAATTAAAGGGAACCTGTCTGTGCCTTTTCATATATGAAGGTAGTGGTATTAGTGTGCAGGTGCTTGTCCCCCAATATGATGCTTTTTTTGAAGATATAACATTCTTGAGAAATCTAGTGTAGACGACAAACCAGCCTGGAAGTGCACTGGAGTGGGTCAGCGCACTTCGAAGAAGCGGTGTAAGTGCGCTCACCCACCTCCAGTGTTCTTGCAGTGTAATTTGCACAGAGCATCTAAACTAGATTAAATTTATGATGTAGCAAAGGTACCACTTAATGTACCCATATATTGGTAACTCGTAGCAATCAAAATAGCAAGGAGTCAATTCATGTCCTTTAAAAGCACAGTACAAAATGTTATTAATGTAAATGTTACAAAAAATGTGAAACATATAAAGAAATACAATGGATACATATAGGTCTCTGTAGTTATGACTCAAGGTGAAACAAGGAGGAGCAATGGCAGGGCAGGACAGAATAAAGTATGTCCAAGTTTTTGTTTCGTAATATATACAAAGAACTGTGATAGCCGTTAATAAAAATGTATATATTGATGGGCAACTATCTAATTGTCATGCAGCACTATGTCGTCCCAAGATTCCAAGGGGCAGATAATCTTTAGTGCTGACAAATAAAGAAGGTCCATGTGCATTAATTATAATAATCACAGTCTCTGATTCTGTTTGCAGAAATCTGGAAAAATTAGAGCTCTCAAAATATGGTGATCCAAAAATTAGTTTTTGCAAAAAAAACATTTTTTGTTTGTGTGACAGCAACCAAACATAAAAAAAATAAATCTGTTATCGCTGTAATTGTACCAACCCGAAGAATAAAGTTGTCTAATCATTTATACTTTATGAGGAATGGCATAAAAAATAAATAAAACCAATTCTTCACATGCGGTTTATTTGTTCATTCTGCCTCCCAAAGATCGCAGTAAGGCCTGTCCCACAGGTCCAGATAATTCCGGTACCGGAAAAATCGGTACCGGAGTTATCTGTGTCCGTGTGTCCGTGTGCTAACGTGGCACATCAGTGTGGCACACGTGCGGCAGCTGTGTGCCGACTGGGTACCACACGGACTGTGCAGGAGACAGCGCTAGAGACAAGCGCTGTCCCCTGCATCTGGTGCTGAAGCCGGAATACATTCCTTCTTCCCAGCAGCGTTCGCTGGAGAGAAGGAATGAAAAATCATTGTTTTTTTATTTTTTTTGTCTTTAAAATAAAGATCCTTGTCACCACCCCCTCCCACCCCCTGTGCGCCCACCCACTGGAAATAAAATACTCACCCGGCTCCCTTCTCTCAGCGTCGCAGCTTCTTCCTGTATGAGCGGTCACGTGGTACCGCTCATTACAGTGATGAATATGCGGCTCCACACATATCTCCATATTCTACAACTGAATTTTGTCTAAGTATCTAAATACTACCATCTCTTAGCAGGACCCATGTCTCCACCCAGGTAATCTCCCAAATATACCCCAATACTTACCTTTCCCTTCCTATTACTCCAAACCCCTGTTGTGTTCGCTGTTATTTTTTAGAATGTTATTTTAAATTTTTTTATTTACTGTTGTATAATTAAAATGTTATTATAATATTGAATATTCAAAAATAAAGTAGATACCAAGAAAACAAAGTGTTCGGTCCAACTCAGCCCATTCATCAACTTTTACAGGTAAAAATCTAAAAACTACCAAATCTTCTTTATTTAGTTTTTTTTTTCCTAAAAGTATAGTAAAAGTATTGGGGACATTTGTTTGGCTACTTTCATTAAACATTTTACACCAAGTGGCTTTTACAGGCTCTTTGTTTCCCCTATGAATTGCTGGCTGTAGAAAGAGTTTCCTGAGAATTCATCAGTGAGCTCATCTCATTTTCACAGGGAGTTTGTATCTATTTTGTCTTTTTCTGAGCTGATTTATGAACACAAGTTTCAACTCAACTTTGACAAGGTCTGTGGTCATAAGTCAACTGAAAGAAGTTTAGTAAAAGAAAGTTAACTCATTCAGCAGCCTGTATTCAGAACAAGCTCACTGACAGATTCTCAGTAAAATCATTCTGCAGCCAGCTATGTGGACAGTGCAATACAAAGGCTGAAGAAATAAAACATTGCAAAATTTTAAATAAATCCAATTTGCAAATTTTATTTATAGCCAAAAATATACTAATTTAAATAAAAAAAATGCCTGGGAGCTATCATATACTTCAGAACACAAAGCGGAGCTCTGAAATCACTTCTAGAAAAGCACAGCCCCTCAATATGCATTAGGATCGAAAAAACATAAATATATAGAAGCCAACAGGAAGGAAAAAAGCCGTAAAATATGCCGGTAGTGCACAATGCCGGATCCACCACGACTAATACATACGGCAGGTGCCTTTGTGTTTGTAACAATAGGAACTCCTTGAAAATCTATTAAAAAAACCCTACATATTGAATTGTAGGATTTTATATAAAGCAATCAAACCGGGTGCATTTTCTATTAGTTTTCATAACAATCAATTCAGAGATTTCTCAAGGTTAGAGAAAAAGAAATTATTTTGTCTGAGCCAGGCTGAAATAGCAGTATTTGCCATTGAGTAAATGTAACTTGGTGACTTGTGTATCCATAGAAGTTTGGTGCTACGATTATAATAAGCAAAAAAGCAAAAACTTTTCAGTTTAACAATTCGTCTCAACAAGAAAATATAAAAATCGATAAAACTGAATTGTCATTTGTTATTTTGTATCCAGGAGCAAATCATTTGTGCAGTTTGTTTTGTAGCCATAAAATTCAAATAAGTTAGAAGTAATAAAAATCCGATATCTGCGTTGGATGACTTAATTCTGAAATATTCTTCATATAAACTTCGTTTTTAGGAGCTCTTAAAGTGTTCTTATTGTAGTAACTTTGCAAAAGATTGCGGAAAAAATAGATAGGATTTTTTTTAATTTTTTAAGCAATACAGAGGAGTTATAAGTTATAAAAAAAGTTCTAGATCCAGAAGAATGCTTACATATCATAATGCCCCAAAACAATACTCAGAATTAGTGATGAGTGAGTATGCTCAATACTGGAGTTTTCCGGGCATGCTCAGGTGTTCTCAGACTATCTTGGGCGTGCTCGTAGATTATGTTTTGTCTCCGCAGCTGCGTGATTTGTGGCTGCTAGACAGCCTGAATACATGTGGGGATTCCCTACAAACAGGCAATCCCTGCATGTCTTCAGTCTGTCTAGCAGCCACAAATCATGCAGCTGCGGAGACAAAACATAATCTACGAGCATGCCCAAGATAGTCTGAGAACACCCGAGCATGCTCGGAAAACCCAAGAAAGAAGCATACTCGGTCACCACTACTCAGAATGGGTCCTACATCCCACTTTACGCTAAATGTACTATGGTCCAGATTCATCAGTGCCTTTGCACCATTTTATTTGTCTAGCTTACTGAGTTTTGTTTTTGTTTGCATACAATTCGTTATTCTATTTGCACCTTCTTTTTCAGGTCATTCTATATGTGCTCTTCTGTTTTGTTTTGTTTTCCGCTTTGAGTTTAGCGGTTCCAGATAATTTCAAGAGATTCAGCAAATGGAACTTTTTAAAAAGTCATCACATTTTATCGCAACTCCGCTCCAGTCTCCCCTCTGGTGTATTTTTCAGTATATCAGTATTTTGACAACATTTTTGCTACATTTTGCACAACGTGTGTCTTTTGGTTTAAAAAAATTGCAAAACCCTTTCAAGACAGAAACAAGATGATTTTTAACTTCTCTCCAAATTCAGCAATCGCTTGCGCCATTTTTTAAATTTTGGTGCCAAAATGGGCAAATAATATTACAAGACAAAAAGGAAAGTGACTTAACCCCCCACAAATGATGAATTGGGGCTTATGGATTTCTTAAAGGTAACTGCCAAATTTTGATTTACCGTATATACTCGAGTATAAGCCGAGATTTTCAGCCCAAAATTTTGGGCTGAAAGTGCCCCTCTCGGCTTATACTCGAGTCATGATCGGTGGTGGGGTCGGCGGGAGAGCACTGTCATATACTTACCTGCTTCCGGCGATCCTGGCGCTCCCCCTGCCCATCCCACGGTCTCCGGGTGCCGCAGCCTCTTCCCCTGAGCGGTCACGTGGGACCGCTCATTAGAGAAATGAATAGGCTGCTCCACCTCCCATAGGGGCGGAGCCGCCTATTCATTTCTCTAATGAAGCGGTGCCGGTGACCGCTGATAAAGAGGCTGCGGCACCGAAGACAGGCAGGGGGAAGGAGCGGGACGCCGGGAGCAGGTAAGTATGACATATTCACCTGTCCGCGTTCCACACGCCGGGCGCTGTCTCCATCTGCAGAGCACTGTATGGCACAGCTATGGGGCAACGGTGCAGAGCACTATATGGCACAGCTATGAGGCAACGGTGCAGAGCACTATATGGCACAGCTATGGGGCAACGGTGCAGAGCACTATATGGCACAGCTATGAGGCAATGGTGCAGAGCACTATATGGCAGAGCTATGGGGCAACGGTGCAGAGTACTATATGGCACAGCTATGAGGCAACGGTGCAGAGCACTATATGGCACAGCTATGGGGCAACGGTGCAGAGCACTATATGGCACAGCTATGGGGCAACAGTGCAGAGCACTATATGGCACAGCTATGGGGCAACGGTGCAGAGCACTATATGGCACAGCTATGAGGCAACGGTGCAGAGCACTATATGGCACAGGTATGGGGCAACGGTGCAGAGCACTATATGGCACAGCTATGGGGCAACGGTGCAGAGCACTATATGGCACAGCTATGAGGCAACGGTGCAGAGCACTATATGGCACAGCTATGAGGCAACGGTGCAGAGCACTATATGGCACAGCTATGGGGCAACGGTGCAGAGCACTATATGGCACAGCTATGGGGCAACGGTGCAGAGCACTATATGGCACAGCTATGGGGCAACGGTGCAGAGCACTATATGGCACAGCTATGGGGCAACGGTGCAGAGCACTATATGGCACAGCTATGGGGCAACGGTGCAGAGCATTATATATATGGCACAGCTATGGGGCAACGGTGCAGAGCATTATATATATGGCACAGCTATGGGGCAACGGTGCAGAGCATTATATATATGGCACAGCTATGGGGCAACGGTGCAGAGCATTATATATATGGCACAGCTTTATGTGGAGCATCTATGGGGCCATAATGAATGGTATGGAGTATCTATTTCTAATTTTGAAATTCACCGGTACCTGCTGCATTTTCCTCCCTAGGCTTATACTCGAGTCAATAAGTTTTCCCAGTTTTTTGTGGCAAAATTAGGGGGGTCGGCTTATACTCGGGTCAGCTTATACTCGAGTATATACGGTATATTGTATTTTGAATTTAGGTCCAAAACTCTAAAGCCTCATTTACATAAGCAACAGCTGTTGTTCAAACGATGGCTTGGACAATCACTGAACCAGCAGCTATCTCTCCTGACTACCCCATATACAAGAGTGATATCAGCAGGTTCGGCCAACATCAGTCAAGTGGGTACTAGGGGCCTTAAAACTGGCCTTATTCATAATGTTTTATCTCAAACTGTGGGTTATTCAGAAGCTTATTTTAGTAACACCTGTCTTTGGGACCCTGGAACATAAGCTATAAGTATTGTATGAACTCTGGTTTGGCCTATCATTCATCCAGAAACTATGTCTCCTGATACCTCCATACACCAGAATGCTCATTCTCAGATGCTCTTATGTTCTCTATGAGACAGCCCTGTCAACTCCTCTATTGGAAAGCTTATCTCTCCGGGGACAATAGAATTGGCAGTCTGAAATTGGACATGCCAGATCCTTATCTTGAAAGACTCCTATACGTATTAGACTATCTGCTTAGCCCACCAATTTCAATCCTATCGTAAAGCTAGCCAAGCACATGAGATTACTGTTGCCCGGATGGATCCTTCAGACTTTTCAGTACCACATTTCTGATTAGAAAACTAGAGGACCACCAAATCCATTCTAGCATTGGGTTGACTGGTGCAACCTTTGGTACACAAGTATTAATACATGACATCTTTTTGTCTTGTATTTAGGTGGTAAGAAAATGTGTTTGTCAACAATATCTGCTCTCATCAGGTCTGTTTTATGCCTTCTGGTAATTCAAAACAGTCCCCCTCTTCCCTCTTTTAACACTTCCCAACAGCTACCTTAAGGCTAGGGTCACATGATCATTTTCTCTGCATTGGTGAAAAATGGTCGGCTTATGCTAATCAGACTCAGCTTGATCAAAGTGGTATCCTTTTTTCTCGGAGGAGATAAAAAAAGTTTCTTCACTTTCTCAATTATATCAGTCTGTGAAAATTGGACTGCACATGGATATCATTTGAGCGATGTCCAATGGACTTATAGACCTGCATTGCCGATTTTTATCCGACACTAAGATCAAAATCAGACGTTTCACTGATTTATTTCCAGGGACCACTCGGACCGTGGCAAAAAAATCGAACGTGTGCAGAGCCTCATAGATTAACATGGGCACAAGTGATATCCATCTTGCATAGCACTCGGCCAAGATAATCAGCTGTGTGCTTGAACTCTCAAAAGGAGTCTAAGAAGTCATGTTGCAATTTTGATTCATCATAAATAATACGATCATGTTTGAGATCAGTCAACGGTGCACAGATCATAGCACAATATAAAACTCATTCCCAGAGATACATTGTGAGTCCAGTTCATCTATTTATGGTATATTTTTTATAGATTTATTACAGATCCAATTACAAAAATAAAAAATGGTTGCATATTTCAATAATTAAATGAAATGCCTCATATTATGACTATACGGTGAAAATGTACTGTTAATTATCCTCTTATGTAAAGCGGATGTTCCCATGACAGCCCATCTCCACATAAAAGACCTTAGGGTAACTGCATTAATTAGTAACTTTAGATTACCGAGTGAGAGAAAAGAGTTGGAAGGTAAATTTATGCAGGAAGTTAATACCCTGCCCTGTGACCCAATCTGAGAATGTAGTTTTAGGTGTAATTATCAATTCAATTAAAGTAAAGCATCATCTTTATGTACTCGAAACTGGAGATCTGATCACAGCTAAATAGCTGATCAAAGGGTATTTCACTCTTAAATTACAAAATGACAATCATTTACCTAAAGCCTAAATTACAGTTGTGTCCGCCATTAACTCTCCTGCAATTTTGTCAAGGGCTTTAGTTTACTTTCTAGATAAATCTAATACATGTTAGAAAAACCCTTGACAGGATACAACTCACATCATATTCACAGGGCGGCCGCATACATTCACACATACAGGTGCGGATTGGCACGCAGGGGAACAGGTGAGTCCCCGGTAGGCCCCTCTGCTGGAGAAAGCTCCCAACTCTGTATTAGGACAATAGTTGTCACAAATTACCTGATTTATTATATACAGACAAGTATAGCATCTCATTATTCATGTAATATTCGGCCCAGTTCATTGTTATATAGAAGCAAAGGCAAATTTGTGTAAGGTAGTACGGTATTTGTATGTAAAGAACAGTGGGCCCCAAGAGTTACTGTTACTAATGGGCGCTGGCACCCCAATCCGACACTGCACATAAACTCTTCCAACAATTTATTGTAAAGTTATGTTTTTGATCTTTAGGGGAAGTTGTGTGTGTTTTTTTATAATTGATTTATATGGATAGCAGTGGTCACAGTTGCCACCTGGACCCAGAGTCCTAGGAACTCTCAGGTCCCTCTGTGACCTATCATTTAGTAATTTGTCGAGATACTGCATTTGTTGAGGTGGCAAACATTCCATCACTTTTCTCTTGTTATGATTTATGTAGTTATAGGTGTTTGATAGATAGTTTTTATTGTAAACATCTCCTGGTGAGGGGTTGACATCTGTCTGTCTGTTTTGCCATAAAGGCTCAAGGCTGTGACCGTCCGATAGGTCCGAGGGCAATCCGACAAAACATTGGTTTGCACTCTGACCAATATTATTCTATGGGACCATGCATGTATCCAAATTTTTCCTCGGACCGAGCCAATCAGAAGAAAAAATCTCTGCATGCCCAAGTTGGATTCAATATTTGGCATCACACTCGGTCATGCAAGTCAATATGTCCGTGGAGAACATGAGACTACACTCAGATGACATGCAAATGTAGTCCAAATACCGTGGACTGACAGAATGGAGAAGATGGTGAATTTTTTTTTTTCATCTTCTCCTCATCCAAGAAAATCCAATCACGTTCTGATGAAACTCTGCATAATCAGCCTTAGGGTGGTTTCACACTAGAGTACGGGAGTGCTGCGGATGGCAGCGTACTTTCTCCCTTCTTCCTCCCCGAAACCCCACCTACACCCCACCTACAGCTCCTTGCATCCTGCGGTGGCCTGCGTACCTATCTTTATCATTGGGTATGCACGGATGTACGTTGTTTGCGGATGCCTCCGCATGTGCCGTTTGGACGCTGTGCCGACTGCAACAAAATGCAACATGTTGCGTTCGGCACAGTTCGGTGCAGCGTCCTAACGGCGCATGCTGAGACATCCGCAAGCAACGTACATCCCTGCGTACCCAATGATGAAAATAGGTACGCAGGGCACCGCAGGATGCAAGAAAGTGTAGGTGGGGTTTCAGGGAGGGAGAAGAGGGAAGAAGTACGCTGCCATCAGCAGCACTCCCGTATGCTAGTGTGAAACCACCCTTATTCTCTCATTTGAGAGAATATATGCTGGTGTGACCCAAGCCTAACCGAGCACAATGTGTCCTGACATTTTTCCCTTGAAAACAAGGTTTTGGTTTGCTGCTTTTATTACTTCTGGTGATTGGTGATCCAGCAGGAACTTGTATGATAACCAAGGGACATTTGGTCTATTTGTGGATACTACCCTATGCCTCTGATGTTGCTGGTGTATTAGGCCTGAGGAGTAACAAGTACATTAGGTCATTACTGCTGGAGCTTCTGTACAAGACTAAGATAGGAGAAAAAATGTTGTGCATCTTCCCAGATGAGAACCATCCAAAAAAAAGGGTAGGCCCTATAACAAGTATGAGGCCAGCACAATCTAGTTTGGCCCTGGTTAATATCTGTGAGTTTAAACCCTATTTCTGATTTATTCTCTAAGTAGATGAGAGCCTTCTACCAATTTTGCTAAATACATTGCCCCTTCGGTTAACTGAATGAATGTATGGCCTGTTACAGTTACAAATGAATCACTGAGGTGCGGTACCATAAGTGTGACCAGGGAAATCAATAAAATAGGTGCTAAAGTCCCAGAAGTTCCACCACCAACCAAATATTAATGACTTATCCTGTTACAAGCCACCAATATTACAGTCTTAAATTCCATATTAACTATCATGGCCAATGAAACACTCATTACATCTTTCCATAAGGAGTTATAATTCAGGTATTTAATAAACCCAAGGAATTGTAAAGCCTTTAGAAAGAGCCGACCCTGTACAATGATAGGATATAAGACATAATAATAGCACTATTTATTAAATCGGCACTTATAGGAAAAAATGCCAATATTTAGTGCTGGATCCTACAGTGTGCAAAAGTTATCACGATGATTAACCCACAAAGCTTAACACCCTGTAATGAAGCTTTATGGACTTTTAAAGCATCAAAGCAAACACGGCTGTCAAACTATTTGCAGCAATAAATCAGTGTAACACAACTAATTGCTGTTAAAATAGTTTTCATTGTCAGAAAAACCATTAGATGAATTAATTGTGAGAGCTGGAAGCCTAGCAAGGTTTTTCTGTACATTTATCCCACTCGCCTGTTACTAAAGATCCAATTAGGAGGAGAAAATAATTATTAATAGTTCACTTTATGCTGCACATAGAGGAAACTATGCTCTGCTTCAGTGGTCAGTAGAAAGGAACATGATATCTCTTAACTTCATAGTTTTCTAGGAACATTTTTTAAAGGGGTTTAACATTGATGGCAAGCATTTAAAGGGAATCTGTCATCAGGTATTTGCTATGTAATCTGAAAGCAGCATGAGGTAGGGGCAGAGACACTGATTTAAGTGATGTGTCACTTACTAGGCTGTGTTGTTGTTTCAATACAATTAGTGTTTTCTTATCAGGAGATTATCACTGCCGGAAAAAGTACCTGCATGCCTCCTAGTCCAGCCACGCCACGAACATTGATTAGCAGTTTACAGTCAATAGACAATGTACATGGAAAGCTGCTAATCAGGGATGTGGGCGGGGTCAACTTTCTGAGACCTGCAGGGATCAGCTTTATTCCCATTTTCACAAAGAAAGACGAGAAGCAATGGGATAAAAATGAAAAGGAAAAGAAACAGATTAGACATCAGAAAACACTTTTTGACAGTGAGGGTGATCAATCAGTGAAACAGGCTGCCATGAAAGGTGGCGAGTTCTACTTCAATGGAGGTCTTCAAACAGGTTGGACAGACATCTGTCTGAGATGGTTTAGTGAATCCTGCATTGAGCAGGGGGTTGGACACAATGACCCAGGAGGTCCCTTCCAACACTAATATTCTATGATTCTATGCTATACCTAAAAACTCTGATTGTATCACAACTGCTGCACCCAGTAAACTAAGTGATGCATCACTGAAATCAGGGTCTCTTTCCTTATATTATGCTGCTCTGAGATGAGATAGCAAAAACTTGGTGACAGACTCTCTTTAAAGGGATTGCCCAGGACCTTAGCCTAGATCATCAACATCAGATTGGTAGTGATTCAACACCCAGTATTCCCATCTATCAGCTATTCCCATGTCCTATTATGTCCAGAAGTAAACCGTGTACAGAGGGGAAACATCATAGCTCCATACGTTATGTAACGGATGTTCTCTTGTACCTGTTGAAGTGAATGTGATCCGAGCTGCAGTACCAAAAATGACCACTACACAGAGTATGGAGTCATGCTGTTCCGGCTCTGTATACTATTTATTTTTATATATAAAGAAACCAGCAATATAGATTCTCATAAATATACTAAACTCAAAAATAATCATAAACACAAGAGAGATCAAGAGTTTTTTACGTATAAAAGTATATATTTATTATTACATTAAATATTTAACAAATATTCATTTATTATAAGGACAATATGTCAGTATGAAAAACAAAAATGATCCAAATAAGGTGATAACGCAAAAACGCGATCACAAGCAGAAAGCCAACAATATGAATGGGTTCCAGATTAATCATTAACTACCAACAATGGGTATATGCAAACTTAACACAATAAATCCTGTGTTAGTTATAGGTGTGACACTAGTTTGGATAAAAGTAGTCCAAACCACGCTGATCTAAGTAACAGCGATGATCTAACAATTAGCCACTTCACACCTAACATTTACAATGGAACCACACATAGAATAAAACAATACAAAAGGTTATTTACCCATATTGTGAACGTGTTAGTTCTGCAGGTGATCGCTCTCCCGACGCGCGTTTCGCGAGACAAAGACTCGCTTCCTCAAGGGGCGTGGTCTTACAGGGGTGAGCGTCAGTATTAAATAACACCGTGATCCGGTCACATGGAGAGAGACCGGCAAATGGCATGACGCGTGTGATCATAATACTAAATGCCGTTCCCGGACTCACAGCCGCCAATCAGCGATCCCCATGCACCCGTCGGGAGCAGCGGCCAGCGCCAAGCCGCATACCGCCCGGCAGGCAACAGGAGAAAACCTCATGACAGCATGGAGACAGACAACGGAAAAAATCATGCAAAAAGCAGGGGCAATCAGTTCATATTGACAATGCTTCAATGAATATATACATAATATATAAAAACACAATCGGAGAATATAGGCAGCTACAAATTGATTGAAGTGAATAGTGAATAAATAACAAACACACATATACAAAGTGAAAAAATCACTCATTAATATAATAAATAAGACAATACAATGTATGAAAAAGCACAGAATTGATCATAAATATAAGGATAAAATTATATATATATATATATATTTTACATAGTGAGACATGTGATATTACAATAAAGTGAACCGATCATATACCTATAACCAACACAAATACAAGATGATATATATAAAGCAGCAAAAATACCATATATATTAAAGTGCAAAAAAAGACTCATAAATATGAGTCAACATATATACTAGGTATAAGACATTAATAAAGGTGATCTTCTTGGTGAAGGACAGTTGATGGACGTAATCAATTGCATGCCATAGATACTCCACGATCTCAATAAGTCTACACAAGAAAATTTATGATTAAAAAAACAATGAATAAAAACACATAAAAACAAGAACGCCACAAATAAGACCAACAGAAAAGGAGGATGGTATATCTGGAGAGGGAATCTCAAAAGAAGGGTGGATCAAATTCTATATTTATAAAAATGATGAATAGCCATTAGTCTCATTTAATCCATTCGGCACCATTGTGCCTAGGGTGAAAATCCACCTACATTCTTTTTGTGCTAATAGGCCTTTAATATCCCCACCTCTGATGCCACATTGCACATGTTCTATACCTCGAACTGCAAGATGGTTAGGGTTGCAGTTATGGAATTGACGAAAATGTCGAGGCAGTGTTTTTAAGAGGGAAATGTGAGTTTCTTTTTTTGCTGCTGCAATATCTCGGACATGTTCCCGAACACGGGTACCCAGACGTCTAGACGTCAAGCCCACATAGATTTTAGAACATGTACAGGTCGCATAATATATAACTTGTGTAGTATTACAAGTTATACGTTGTTTGATATTAAACTGCTTTCCATCTACCGAATGGAAATTTGAAGATCGAACAATATTTTTACATGCTATACAATTACCGCATGTAAAACAGCCCTTAACGGGTCCACTTGAACCAAAATATGCACCATCATGTGCAACAATTGGAACATAATGGCTACTCATTAATAAATCCCCCAAATTCTTACTTCGTCGAGAGGTCATAAGGGGTGAACTGGTAAGATTCTCAGCTAATACTGCATCAGTTTTTAATACATGCCAGTATTTTTGGATGCAGGTTCTCATTTCTTGCCAATGTCCATTATATGTAGAAATATACCGGATTTTATTTTCCTTTTCACTATTTTTAGCCCTTGGGCATAATAGATCTTCTCTCGAACATAGTTTTGCCCTATTGTACCCTGCCTTGATACATTTTTTGGAATATCCTCTTTCTAAAAATCTCTCACGGAGATCCTTGGCCTGCGTTTGGAAATTAGATTCAGAGGAGCAGATCCGCCTCATTCTGAGGAATTGACCAACTGGGATGGCTTTAATGGTACTATAAGGGTGACTGGAATTTGCATGCAGCAATGAATTAGTGGAAGTAGGTTTTCTATGTACGTCTGTTTGCAAGAACAGATCTCTATCCACCTGAATATTGATGTCTAAAAATTCAACTGACTTCCTGCTGCTAGAATATGTTAATTTAATATTCAAGTCATTATGATTCAACTGCTGCATGAAAATCTGTAATTGAATTTCAGTACCCTGCCAAATAATAAATAAATCATCAATATAACGTAACCAGCACTGCACATGGTCCGCGCCCCGGACGCCATCCCCGCCGAAGACACCCCTCTCCCAGAAACCCAGGAAGAGGCCGGCGAAAGATGGCGCACAGGCCGCGCCCATGGCAGTGCCGCGTTTCTGTAAATAAAAAATGTCTTTAAATACAAAAAAATTTTTTGTTAGTATAAATTCCAATAATTCAAGAATAAGATCACATGTATGGCCATCCCAGTTGCTAGTCCCCAGAAAGAAGCGGACCGCCTCCATGCCATCATCATGGCGAATACACGTATAAAGTGTTTCTATGTCCGCAGTAACCAGAACCATATCCTCCTCAAGTTGTATGCCATTAATTCTAGTGAGGACATCCGAAGTGTCCCTGGCATAGGAGGGGAGCGACTCAACTAAAGGTTTTAAATAGTAATCAATAAATTTACAAATTGGGTCGCAAAGCCCACCTATGCCAGAGACAATTGGACGGCCGGGAGGGTTAAGTGGGTCTTTATGTACCTTAGGGATGAAGTACAATGTGGGAATTTTGGGAAATTTAGTAAAGAGTCCATCAAACATTTTTTTGTGGATAATACCTTGTTCTAATGCCCTTTGAAGAATTTCTTCCAATTGATTTTGAAATTTGAGAACAGGATTACCATCAAGTCTGGCATAGGTATTAGTATCCCTAAGATGCCTACTTGCCTCTCGCTCATACATTGAACGGGGCCAAAGAACAACATTTCCCCCCTTGTCGGCCTTTTTGATGACAATGTCATCAAAAGATTGTAATTCACTTATAGCGTGTCGTTGTTTAGCAGTCAAATTATCAAATTTACGTTTTGTTGATATCTGTTTAAATTCTTGAGCTACCAGACGTGTAAATATATCTACAGCTGGAACAGTCGACAAGGGGGGAAATTTCTTTGATTTTGGATATAGATTTTTTGGGAACCTACCCAGACTATCAGGTTCCTGTTCCTGCAAGAGGTCCTCGAGATCCCTCAAAGCCTCCTGTTCGACCCGATCAGTAGTAGAAATTGTTGTATTATCTTGAGACATAAGTTTTTTCATTACCAGTTTCCTAGAGAAGAGAAAAAGATCTTTTGTTGCTACAAATAAATCAAAATTATTAGTAGGCGAAAAATTCAAACCTTTCCGAAGAACTTCCAAATGTGTTTTTGTAAGAACATGGTTGGATAAATTTATTACCTCAGAGCCATGTTTATTTCTCTTCTCCTGGAAACCGGAACGAAATTTGTTGTTTCTAGTTGTCATTCTCTGATAATTGGATTGTATGTTTCTTAGATCGGGCTTAGTAGCTGATACTTTAGTTGAATCCTCACTTGATGCCAGAGAAACAGAAGAGGCGGATCGAGAGCGCGAGGGTCTCCTATAGTGATTGTAGTTTTTGAAGTTTTTATTCCATTTATAAGTGGAATTAGTTTGATGGTCAGAGACATCACGTTGGAATTTTTTTGCTTTAATATCACAAATGGCCTTCTCCCATTTAGCAAATTCCACATCAAGATCGTTATTCAATGATATTAGGGCTTCATTAGATAACTCATGTTTCAATTTCGTTTGGATAGATTCAATTTCTTTATCTAAGTCATCTAAAGATGTCTGATTCAACTGGGCAAGCAGACCCATGAACCCCCGTGAGCAGGCATTTGCACAATCTTCCCATTTTTCACGAAAAACAGTATCCTCTATCTCAAAGGACGGGAACACTTGTATTCTGAGGCCCCTAGGTATGAGGCCCCTCTCCAGATATTTATTTAAAAAGGCTCGATTCCACCAAGTACGTGTGCGTTTATTTAACAAGTCTTTGAGCCTTTTAATTGATTCTTGTAGATCTTTACCACCTCCTGTGGATAACACCTTAGGATCATCATTAAACACATCTTTAAGTTGAGAAAGCCATGTTTGTTCCCGGGCCTTAAAATCCATACTGGAGCTGGATTTAACAGCTGTGAAGAGCACACAGAAAATATGAACATATAAAGAAACCAGCAATATAGATTCTCATAAATATACTAAACTCAAAAATAATCATAAACACAAGAGAGATCAAGAGTTTTTTACGTATAAAAGTATATATTTATTATTACATTAAATATTTAACAAATATTCATTTATTATAAGGACAATATGTCAGTATGAAAAACAAAAATGATCCAAATAAGGTGATAACGCAAAAACGCGATCACAAGCAGAAAGCCAACAATATGAATGGGTTCCAGATTAATCATTAACTACCAACAATGGGTATATGCAAACTTAACACAATAAATCCTGTGTTAGTTATAGGTGTGACACTAGTTTGGATAAAAGTAGTCCAAACCACGCTGATCTAAGTAACAGCGATGATCTAACAATTAGCCACTTCACACCTAACATTTACAATGGAACCACACATAGAATAAAACAATACAAAAGGTTATTTACCCATATTGTGAACGTGTTAGTTCTGCAGGTGATCGCTCTCCCGACGCGCATTTCGCGAGACAAAGACTCGCTTCCTCAAGGGGCGTGGTCTTACAGGGGTGAGCGTCAGTATTAAATAACACCGTGATCCGGTCACATGGAGAGAGACCGGCAAATGGCATGACGCGTGTGATCATAATACTAAATGCCGTTCCCGGACTCACAGCCGCCAATCAGCGATCCCCATGCACCCGTCGGGAGCAGCGGCCAGCGCCAAGCCGCATACCGCCCGGCAGGCAACAGGAGAAAACCTCATGACAGCATGGAGACAGACAACGGAAAAAATCATGCAAAAAGCAGGGGCAATCAGTTCATATTGACAATGCTTCAATGAATATATACATAATATATAAAAACACAATCGGAGAATATAGGCAGCTACAAATTGATTGAAGTGAATAGTGAATAAATAACAAACACACATATACAAAGTGAAAAAATCACTCATTAATATAATAAATAAGACAATACAATGTATGAAAAAGCACAGAATTGATCATAAATATAAGGATAAAATTATATATATATATATATATTTTACATAGTGAGACATGTGATATTACAATAAAGTGAACCGATCATATACCTATAACCAACACAAATACAAGATGATATATATAAAGCAGCAAAAATACCATATATATTAAAGTGCAAAAAAAGACTCATAAATATGAGTCAACATATATACTAGGTATAAGACACAGTCCTTCACCAAGAAGATCACCTTTATTAATGTCTTATACCTAGTATATATGTTGACTCATATTTATGAGTCTTTTTTTGCACTTTAATATATATGGTATTTTTGCTGCTTTATATATATCATCTTGTATTTGTGTTGGTTATAGGTATATGATCGGTTCACTTTATTGTAATATCACATGTCTCACTATGTAAAATATATATATATAATTTTATCCTTATATTTATGATCAATTCTGTGCTTTTTCATACATTGTATTGTCTTATTTATTATATTAATGAGTGATTTTTTCACTTTGTATATGTGTGTTTGTTATTTATTCACTATTCACTTCAATCAATTTGTAGCTGCCTATATTCTCCGATTGTGTTTTTATATATTATGTATATATTCATTGAAGCATTGTCAATATGAACTGATTGCCCCTGCTTTTTGCATGATTTTTTCCGTTGTCTGTCTCCATGCTGTCATGAGGTTTTCTCCTGTTGCCTGCCGGGCGGTATGCGGCTTGGCGCTGGCCGCTGCTCCCGACGGGTGCATGGGGATCGCTGATTGGCGGCTGTGAGTCCGGGAACGGCATTTAGTATTATGATCACACGCGTCATGCCATTTGCCGGTCTCTCTCCATGTGACCGGATCACGGTGTTATTTAATACTGACGCTCACCCCTGTAAGACCACGCCCCTTGAGGAAGCGAGTCTTTGTCTCGCGAAACGCGCGTCGGGAGAGCGATCACCTGCAGAACTAACACGTTCACAATATGGGTAAATAACCTTTTGTATTGTTTTATTCTATGTGTGGTTCCATTGTAAATGTTAGGTGTGAAGTGGCTAATTGTTAGATCATCGCTGTTACTTAGATCAGCGTGGTTTGGACTACTTTTATCCAAACTAGTGTCACACCTATAACTAACACAGGATTTATTGTGTTAAGTTTGCATATACCCATTGTTGGTAGTTAATGATTAATCTGGAACCCATTCATATTGTTGGCTTTCTGCTTGTGATCGCGTTTTTGCGTTATCACCTTATTTGGATCATTTTTGTTTTTCATACTGACATATTGTCCTTATAATAAATGAATATTTGTTAAATATTTAATGTAATAATAAATATATACTTTTATACGTAAAAAACTCTTGATCTCTCTTGTGTTTATATTTATTTTTATAGTTGTGGGACTTACTGACAGCTGATTGGTAGGGATTTCAGGTGTTGGATCCCCATTGATCTGTTATTGATGGCCTATATTAAGCATAAACCATAAATCTCAAAATCCTAGCTGCTACAAGATGGGTTATTAAAAATGTATTATTTGGCTACAAAATGATCAGCAAAGTAAAAAACATTGGAGAAACTGCAGCACAAAGCACAATCACTTGTATTGAAAAAGTGAGACACGGACTACATGTTCAAACACTGATGGCCCATCCTTTCCAAAAGCCACCAATGTTAAAGTCAAGCATAATATAACTAATGATATAGAGCAATTTTCCCGAAATAATACCAATGAAGAATAATAATAGTTCTTGACGTAGTCTAGTGACAGTACAATAGAAACTTGAAATAAACAATTCTTATTAAGCTCTGTTCTGGTTACAAGCCTTGGCTCACTAGGCCTTCTGCAGCCCTTTTCTATTAGTATGTAACCACACTGGTAACTTAGGCCAATCATTGGTTCCAGCGGTTACAAGA
Source organism: Ranitomeya variabilis (assembly GCF_051348905.1). Taxonomy (NCBI): domain Eukaryota; kingdom Metazoa; phylum Chordata; class Amphibia; order Anura; family Dendrobatidae; genus Ranitomeya; species Ranitomeya variabilis. Next base: position 527,386,500 of record NC_135237.1, on the reverse strand, counting down.
ATAGACGGCAAGTTAATATTATATTGTAGGTCACATCTGAGCCACGACCCTGAAGTGGCAGAGGATTTATCAGGTGATTGGGAAGCGGACCATACACATTAGATGCTGTTGGCCATACAATGCTTCAGCCGACAGCCATATAGGCCAACAATCCCATACATTTATGCATTTTTTTCTATCATATTCTACAAAGTATGACAAATCTGGCAAATCGATTGGCAGTTCAAAAATTGCACATGCCCAATCAACATATTCCCCAACAATTACTTTTCTGGGGTCCACTTTTTCATTGAACTGTCCGGAGAACCGGTTGATATCGGAGGATTGAGACAATAATCCAATATGTATGGGGACCTTACTTTTTTGTATTTTATAATATTTACTTTTTTTAGCCAATTTAATTCCTGTCTTAAAGAACCTCTTTATCCAAGCCATAAACACCTATGCCGGACCCGTGTTAATAAAACTGGATGGGACATAGATGTTAAAGGGTTGTCCCCGATGTAAGGATTCCCTACAGACTTGTGAATTCTCACATCGCATGCACTGTGTGCTGTGAGAATTCACATGCACCGGTAATGGGCGGTCATATGACCACAAATAATCAATTTGCATACTTCTGGCCACATTCTAAGACGTGTCCGGGCTCTCTCAATACACTTGCATTGAGCCAAGCAGTGAATGTCTAGTCGGCACGTGACCAGATGTATACAAATCACATAGTTGCAGTCACATCCATCTGCCCTCAGTGCCAGCACTAGAGAATCGTCACAGTACGCACGATGTGAGGATTTACAAGTCTGCAATCACATCAAGCGACTGCAGAATTGTTCCTTTAGGCCGGAACACTTCTTCAAGTAAGAACCTAATATTAACAGGATGGTGGTCAAGCACCCACGCGTGTAGTCTGTTGCAACTGGAACCTCCAACTACCTGCAACATTGCCTGTGTTTTATCTGATTAGCAGACCATCGCGATGACATTTGTGTGTCATACTGCAACATAATGGCAACCTAGTAATTAAGAGAGGCTTGAGGTATGTAGCAAGTAGTAGAAGGTTTGATTGTTTTGGTCTGGAGGCTAAGGACTACTGGCAAATTCTTTTGCTCAATTCTACAGGAGCCCATTAGTACTCTTGTATCCCGGTGCTGCAGACTACGTTTGCCTTAAAATTACAGAAAAAGGTTACTGGAATCTCAGCGGACACTGTAATTGCAAATTGGACTAGAGTCTTAGGCAAATAAAGTTATAACCATGGGTATACATTGTAATGCCGTTTCTGCTTTTCGAAGAAAACACGTTCATTTCTTGACATATTAAAACTGTTTATCCACATTTCAATTTGGAATGTTTTATCTATTAGTTATTTAGATTGTGACTTGATGGCAGTGAACTCATGAACCTGTCGATAATGCAGGTCTGTATGTGACACCGATCCGTGTGAGTCCTACTAGATCTTTGATTGTCATCACACTGCGAGACTCAATATAGAACGGTCAGTTAACCAAGACATTACTTTCCGGCTATGACTTCTTGCCAGCTGCTCTGTGATCTATTATTCCGCACGAGGAGATTGTGTGATTTACTTTTAGAAATGCAATGGTATCTGGGACACGAGATGAATAGTAACATCGGGCCGCGATATTCTCACGTAATCTCAATGTAAATAAATGTATCAAGTCGATAAACAAACTTGGGAATAATTCCCGCTGTTTGATGTGAATACGGCTAAATGATTTTTTCGCTCTGCATACTGATTGTAGTCAGAAACAAACATATAATCAACAGAGAAATGCGCAAAGCATTGTACGGTCACACATACACTTCTTTCATTCTATTCAATCTCTTGATAATAGAAGGTCATATTTACTAGAATAGCATAATAATAATAGGAAAAAAGAAACAATGAAATGCAAAATCGTTACATATTCTAGCCTCCTACGCATACATGTAACGCTGAATGCTACAATTAATCAAAGTGTTAGTTGAAAACATTATTCTTTTAAGTAACTTTGCCGATATTCTACTTTACTTATTCAATCCCCTCGAGTATTCCTGTCTTATACTCTGTTCCAGAGATGCTTTCAGTAATTTACCGATTTCCTGTTAACACCCAAGATGCACGACCTCAAGCAGCCGATCCTTGCTTGCTCCATGTCTGGAAAGAGCCTGCTTTGTTATACCGTGTTGTGACAGATACCGTATAGGGTTTACTATACAAACTGTGCAATAGTCTCATATTTAAAGAGATGCATCTTCAACAATGCAATACACTAATATACTGTAGAACTCATTAATTAATATTATTATTGATAAGAACGTACTGATGCCTCTAATTCTCAAAGCACTAGGGACCATAAGTATCGGCAAACTAATACATAAAATATTGGTTCAATATGTGGTATTTTAAAGAGGGTGCAGAGGAAAGAGGGGTATGGGGACTCAAAGACTCCTCAGCTACATAAAAATCCAGAAAAATGAAAGGGAAGTTGGTTAAATTCTTCATGACCGGGCTATTTTCCATTAGTTTGCTTTAGCTTTCTCCTCCATTCCTTCCAAGAGCCGTAACTTTTTTAATTTTTCCGTCAATACAGGTGTAGGATTGGTTTTTGTGGGTGTAGCTTTCAATATCACCATTCATTTTATCATATGATGCGTTGGAAAGCAGAAAAAATTCAAAACAAATTGAAATTGCCAAAAAAATAGTAATAATAATAATAATAATAATAATAATAATAAAAAAGGGCAATTCTACAATTGGGTTTTTTATTTACTATGATAACTATATGGTAAAATTGACCTGGCATTATGATTCTCCAGGTCAGTACGAGTACGCAGATACCAAACATGTATATATATTATTTTTCATTTAAATGGTGAAAAAAGTTAGAAAATTTGTAAAAAAATAAATCAATTTTGCTCGGACAATATTTTACAAGACCCGTAACGTTTTCATTTTTTCGGACTATGAGGATCTAAGAGGATTTATTTCTTGCTCCCTGAGCTGACATAATTTTGGGGTAGGTGCAATGTTTGGACCACCTCTTATTGCTTTTCACTTCAAAGAAGTGTAATTCAGGCGTTTAGATTTTTTTATCACTTTGCCATTTACCAATCAGATTTATTTTATGTTTTGATAGATTGGAATTTTACGAATGCAGCAATATCAAATATGTGTATTTTATTTTTAATGTTTATGGGGCAAAAGGGGGGTAATTTGAACTTTTGTATTTTTTATCTTTTTTTCATATTTTTACAGACTTTTTTCTATTTACTGTATTTATTATAGGACTTGAGCCTGCGATCTTCTGATTGCTATTGTTGAACATAGCAGTACATCAGTGTGTGAAAATGTGCAAGGAGAAAGTCATGATCTCCTGTGAAAGCTAAATGGTGACATAGAATTGTCAAGCAAGGAGTTCTTCAGCAGACCCCTAGCTGTCATGGCAACCCATTGGTGCCCTGCGTTCATGTCACGGGCTTGTGGCATGTGGAATAACTCAACACTTTGCCAGTGCATGCTAAATGCTGGTCAGAGATTGAAAGTGCCTTTTAACAGGTTAACAGCAGTGAGCAGAGCTTCACCCACGACTGTTAGAGGCATGTGATGGTTGATTAAATCAGCCATCATCTGCCAGGAAAGATGTAGGTTTGTCATGGAAAAGGACATGACATATGACTAGTGTTGAGCATTCCGATACTGCAAATATCGGGTATCAGATGATATTCACTGTATCGGAATTCCGATACCGAGTTCCGATATTTTTGTGATATTGGAAATCGGAATCGGAAGTTCCTATAAGTTCCCAGTCATCTTCGGCGTGTGCGGTGCATATGGTTCCCAGGGTCTGGAGGAGAGGAGACTCTCCTTCAGGCCCTGGGATCCATATTCATGTAAAAAATAAAGAATAAAAATAAAAAATATGGATATACTCACCCCTCCGACGGACCCTGGCTCTCACCGGTGCAAGTGTCTGCCTCCGTTCCTAAGAATGCAGTGAGTTAAAGACCTTCGATGACGTCATGGTCACGCGACCGCTCACGTGACCACTCATGTGACTGCGACGTCATCGAAGGTCCTTCACTCACTGCATTCTTAGGAACGAAGGCAGACGCTTGCAGCGGTGACAGTCAGGGTCCGTCGGAGGGGTGAGTATATCCATATTTTTTTATTTTTATTCTTTATTTTTTACATGAATATGGATCCCAGGGTCTGAAAGAGAGTTTCCTCTCCTTCAGACCCTGGGAATGATTCAGGATCACTTCTGATATTTGTGTCCCATTGACTTGCATTGGTATCGGGTATCGGTATCGGCGATATCCGATATTTTTTGGATATCGGCCTATCCAATCCGATACCGATACTTTTGAATATCGGAAGGTATCGCTCAACACTACATATGACATAAATGCATGTAATATGCTGTGAAGAAGTTAAAGGGGTTGACTGATGAAAACAAGTTAATACCTATCCACAAATGGGTGATAACTTTTTGATAGGTGGGAGTTCGAGTGCTTGGACATGCTGTGATTGGCAAAATGGGGCACTTTTATCCCCATTGGAATGAAGCAGCATGGCGTATGATTCACCACTATGCCATTCAGTTCTTATGAGGTTGACAAGCATTGAGAATGTTTTTAACGGCAGCCCCATAGAGAACAAATTGAGTGGCTTGTGTGTGTCCTACCTAAGACTAAATAATAAAAATTCCTCATTTTGGCAATTAGTTCTGGTCTCAACAGTTAGTCCCATATCAATCAATAAGTTATAACCTACTGTGGAAGAAATAAGTGTTTCATCCCTTGCTGATTTTGTAAGTTTGCCCATTGACAACAGTCTATAATTTTAAGGGTAGGTTATATCAAAAATAAAATCCAGAAAATCACATTGTATAAATTATATCACTTTATTTGCATTTTGCAGTGAGAAATAAGTATTTGATCCCTTGGGCTAACAAGATTTAATACTTGGTGGCAAAACCTTTGTTGGCAAGCACAGCAGTCAGATGTTTTTTGTAGTTGATGATGAGGTTTGTGCACATGTCAGGAGGAATTTTGGTCCACTCCTCTTTGCAGATCATCTCTAAATCATTAAGATTTTGAGGCTGTCGCTTGGCAACTTGGAGCTTCAACTCCCTCCATAAGTTTTCTATGGGATTAATGTCTGGAGACTGGCTAGGCCACTCCATGACCTTAATGTGCTTCTTTTTGAGCCACTCCTTTGTTGCCTTGGCTATATATTTTGGGTCATTGTCTTGCTGGAAGACCCAACCATGACGCATTTTTACTGTCCTGGCGGAGGGAAGGAGGTTGTCACTCAAGATTTTACGGTACATGGCTCCATCCATTCTTCCATTGTTGCGCTGAAGCAGTCCTGTGCCCTTAGCAGAGAATCACCCCCAAAACATAATGTTTCCACCTACATGCTTGGCCTTATTGAGCAGGGGGACATTGTGGGCACTGCAGGATTTTAAACCTTTACGGCATAATGTGTTACCAATGGTTTTCTTGGAGACTGTGGTCCCAGCTGCCTTGAGATCATTCACAAGTACCCCCATCAAAGTTTTAGGCTGATTTCTCACCTTCCTCATGATCAAGGATACCCAACGAGGTGAGGTTTTGCATGGTGCCCCAGATCGATGTCGATTGACAGTCATTTTGTATTTCTTCCATTTTTTAACTATTGCACCAACAGTTGTCTCCTTCTCACACAGCACCTTACTTATAGTTTTGTAGCCCATTCCAGATTTGTGCAGGTCTATGATCTTGTTCCTGATATTCTTATAAAGTTCTAAGGTCTTGCCCATGTTGTAGAGATTAGAGTCTGACTGATTAATTGAGTCTGTGGACAGGAGTCTTTTATAAAGTATTTTCTGGTCTGCCTTTCAGTCTTAGCATTCAGTCTGCAGCCTTAAGGATTTAGGATCCATGGGGATAGACTGTTACCTTGTCAACTTAGTACTTATTGTTTAGGCTATTTCCTAGTGCCTTGGATATATGCAGCTCTCTTTGTTACTTAGCAGCCGTGAGGGCGTTTTTCTTTGGGAGTCTTTATATGCCAGTGTTTTCCTTTCCCGCAGTAGTCCGGTGGTTCTTATTCCCCTGTTACCTTTATTGTATGTTTCTTACTTTTTTAAGATGATTGTCTAAAAATAAAAATTGTTTTATATATATTAAAATCTCTTATCACTTCCTTTTTGGTATGGTATTTCATATCAGAATATGTACTCATCACTATTAAAGAGGTGGTCACGATGGTTGCGACCCGGTCCTTAGCCCTGGGCACCCAAGTGAAAGGGAAAAGTTTTAAAGGGAATTTGTGGATAAAGTTTGTTTGTGACTAGTGTTGAGCATTCCGATACCGCAAGTATCGGGTATCGGCCGATACTTGCGGGTATCGGAATTCCGATACCGAGATCCGATAATTTTGTGGTATCGGGTATCGGTATCGAAACAACACTAATGTGTAAAATAAAGAATTAAAATAAAAAATATTGTTATACTCACCTCTCCGACGCAGCCTGGACCTCACCGAGGGAACCGGCAGCGTTCTTTGCTTAAAATGCGCGCTTTTCCTTCCTTCCGTGACGTCACGGCTTCTGATTGGTCGCGTGCCGCCCATGTGGCTGCGACGCGACCAATCACAGCAAGCCGTGACGTAATTTTCAGGTCCTTCTAGGCATTCAGTATTTTAAAATTACATTCCGGCTTTGTGATTGGTCGCGTCGCGGTCACATGGGCGACGCGACCAATCACAAGCCGTGACGTCACGGGAGGCAGGAAACACGCGCATTTTTAAAATTACGTCGCGGCTTGTGATTGGTTGCGTGCCGCCCATGTGACCGCGACACGACCAATCACAGCAAGCCGTGACGTAATTTCAGGTCCTGATGCCTATTTCTGCATTCAGGACCTGAAATTACGTCACGGCTTGCTGTGATTGGTCGCGTCGCGGTCACATGGGCGGCACGCAACCAATCACAAGCCGTGACATAATTTTAAAAATGCGCGCGTTTCCTGCCTCCCGTGACGTCACGGCTTGTGATTGGTCGCGTCGCCCATGTGACCACGACGCGACCAATCACAAAGCCGGAACGTAATTTTAAAATACTGAATGCCTAGAAGGACCTGAAAATGACGTCACGGCTTGCTGTGATTGGTCGCGTCGCGGCCACATGGGCGGCACGCGACCAATCAGAAGCCGTGACGTCACGGAAGGAAGGAAAAGCGCGCATTTTAAGCAAAGAACGCTGCCGGTTCCCTCGGTGAGGTCCAGGCTGCGTCGGAGAGGTGAATATAGCAATATTTTTTATTTTAATTCTTTATTTTACACATTAATATGGTTCCCAGGGCCTGAAGGAGAGTTTCCTCTCCTTCAGACCCTGGGAACCATACAGGATACCGTCCGATACTTGAGTCCCATTGACTTGTATTGGTATCGGGTATCGGTATCGGATTAGATCTGATACTTTGCCGGTATCGGCCGATACTTTCCGATACCGATACTTTCAAGTATCGGACGGTATCGCTCAACACTATTTGTGACGCTACCTGTGGTATTCGGTCACAGATAACCGACGCTGCTTAAAGGGGTCCTCTGGGGTGATGTTATGGCAGCTAAGATGGTATAACTTCCCACAGGTGAATTTGAGTCCCCAGGGCTCCTGGTGTGTAGATGGAGATGGTAGATGGTGAGGTAAGAAACGGAGGACACAGGATTGCAGTCTCTTTACCTGGTTTACTGAAGACTTCAGGCAGCCACAGTCCAGGGCACCAGATCACAGGTACAGGCAGGGTCCGGCTGGCTTGGAAGCGAGTTCAGAGTCCCCTTTACCAGGTGGAGTTAGAAGCCTTCCTACTAGCACGGTGGTGGAGTCCCTTGCTGCCTGTGGCCTCAATCAAGGTCCTCGCTCTTCTCTCTGTCCTCCTTAAAGGGTAGGACACTAACCTGTATAACAAGTGGCTCGAACCCTTTTTACAGGGTCTCTATCACGACCCGGGCTCTATGCACCACTGTGTCTCCAGGTGTTAGGGCAGACAGGTGACGTGTAGTCCAGCTGTCCTGCCGGTTTCTGCTGTGCCTCGTGGAGTCCGACACAACCTCAGTCTTCCGGGTACCGGTGTCTGCGCTCTGCAAGGTGGTAGCTCAATTGCAGTTATTCCCCCCAATTATTTCTCTCCTGTGCTCCTCTCTCCTGCATGCTCACTACAATGTGTTCTTCTCTCTGTATTCTCTTTCTCCAGGAGCTGCTGCACTTCTTGTGGCTGCTTGGCCCCTCAGCTTCCTTCTCCTCTGCCTCTCTGACAGGAACTTCTCACTTTCCCTCCATACCAGTATATATATATATAGTGGAGCCACCCATAAGCTGGATCAGGGCTCCCCCTTCTGGCCTGGAGTGTGAACATGTTGTATGCTTGTGGTTACCTGATAAAGAAGATCTTCCTTTGCTTCCAAGCATGACATCACTCTCCCCGTGAGGACAACAATGCCACTGTAACAACCAGGACCCTGGGTTGTTACACTTGCACCAGATAACCTTTGAAAGATTTTTTTATAAATGCAATAAAACAAACATTCATCTTAGTTTTGTATTCAGTAACCCTTGTCGAATACTCTGAAAAACGTTTCTTACAAAATTTCCCTAAATGCAAGCTTTGCTTTGGAAGATAGGAAACTTCAGCTTACAACACATCCAAAAGTTTTGGCTTAAAAATCAATAGCAATAGAAAAAAGTATGAAATAAATGACCCACTTCATTTAGGTTAGAAAAATACTAATTTACTGTTTTGTGTTTGTGCTGAAAAATAAATAAGAAAAATTGCCATCATAGAAATTCTCATAATGAGCAAATCTCAGCTTTACGAGATTTCTGAAAACTTGGCTATATTTGTAGCTAGACTTTCTAAAATGTCTTAGTCTACATTCACATTAGCGTTCTGCGCCGCAGCGTCGGGCGCCGCAGCGTCGGGCGCCGCAGCGTCACTGCATGCGTCATGCGCCCCTATATTTAACATGGGGGCGCATGGACATGCGTTGCACTTGCGTTTTGCAACGCATGCGTCCCTGCGGCGCACGCGTCATGGCGCAGAGGACACTACAAGTTGCATTTTTTGTGCGTCCAAAATCAAGCAAAAAAAGGACGCATGCGTCGCAAAACGCAGCGTTGTGCATGCGTTTTGCTGCGTTTTTGTTTGCGTTGTGCGTTGCGTCGCCGACGCTGCGGCGCACAACGCAAATGTGAACGTAGCCTTACGGGGAGAAACAGCCCCATTACCACATACAGTAAGATGACCGGTAACATAAATTAACATGGTACTGTAGATTGGGGCCATTTTAATAATATTGCACTGGGACCCATGATCATCAAGTTACGCCTTAGTAGCCAACCACATACCATTGACATTTCCTTTTTTAATCACACAGCACTGGGGGCAGATACTAAGACCCTGACTTGAGAGAAGACTATTATTAAGGTTTATATTTCCTAATGGTTTCTTGACTTTAAGATTAGAAATGCTCAAAATAACTCTGTGCATGGTAATAAATAAGCCTAAAACAACAGTAAGGTCAAGGTTTGCTTCTTTTATGGCACTGTGAAGGACGTGAATGGCAGCATAGTCTCCAGTTTCCTAGTTACTGTCAATGAATGGGAATGGTAATTTATTCTGGTGCAGCGCATCTCGAGAAAGATGTTTCGAGTGTTCAGTGGCATGATATAGCTTGACAAGCACCTCTGCCTTATAACCCTTATTTTCAAAATGTTACATTAATGAAAGATTACGGTTTCATTTTTCATCAAAAGAATTCTTTGTAGTGGGTTTGGGCATTAACTACTTTTCTTTTTTCTTCTTTAAATCCTGAGGGATTTTTAAAACATTTAAAGCTTTGGTTTGAAGGAACGATTAATGAGGACTAAGAATTACAGAAAAGGCAAAGTAAAAAAAAAACAGTCTTTTCTAATAAAGTAGAAATAAAGATATTATGTTCCAATCTAGGTGATGGTGCTTTGCCATCTGACAGACAAGAGCATTTTATCTGGGGATGGTATCTTAAATGACATCATTGTACTTTTGTACCTGAGGGTGCACAATATTAATATCCTTTGTGTGTGCATTTTTTGGCATTCTTATCCCTAAAAAGTGTCATCCCTTTAAAAAAAAAATAAATGCTCCAATGTATGCTCTCCCATGTTATATCTTAAAAGGAATCTGTCAGCAGGTTTTTGCTATGTATTCTGAGAACAACATGAGGTAGGAGCTGAGACACTGATTTCAGCGATGTGTCACTTATTAGGTTGCTTCGATACAATGAGTGTTTTATAAGCAGGTGATTAACATTACAGGACTACAACTCCTGTGCATCCTAGTCCAGCCACGCCCCCAGCACTGATTAGTAGCTTAGTGTCAATAGATAATGTACACAGAAAGCTGCTAATCAGCGGTGTGGGATGGATCAGCTTCCTGAGTTATGCTGCATGCTATGTCTAAAAACTCTGACTGTGTCATAACTGTGGCACACTAAGTGATGCATTGCTAAAAACAGGATCTCTGCCCCTACATCATGCTGCTCTCAGGTGAAGCAGCAAAAACCTTTTGATAAATTCACTTTAATGCTTAGTGAATGAGACATACTGAGACACTCCTGTCTTGGTCACCCTAAATGTGATTGCGATATTTGATTTGATGGTGCCTTCATACCAAATTTATGCAGTCTGATAAACAATGCCAATAAAATACTTACAGCGTAAAGTCAATAATTAAAGGGAAGCTGTCAGCTTTAACTGGCATCCCCAAACTGTCCCCTTGCCTTTATTCAACACCTAATGGACTTTCGAACAAACCCCTTTTAGTGGAATATTGTCTTTAATCATGGAATTATTTCTATAGCTTGGCTTGTGATTGGCTAATTAGTGAGAGGCTAGTCATGGTGTTAGTTTTCCCAAACTAATCGTCCCATTAATCATGTTATCAAGCCCCTGTGATTAACTTGATTTGCAAGAGCAGCGTCACGTTGACTTTTTGCAAATCTCTGCTTCCCTGACAATACTTTCACCGGCTCCATTGGTCCATTGCACATGCCCCAAGAGCCACAGTGACCTAAGATTCATCCCGGCAAGATGTAAGACTCAACCAGCCATTATCGCCAGCTGTGCAAATCTCCTGACTAGCTGTGTCCTATGTTACTGCTGCTTTCCGAGGCATGCTCATAGCGCCGATGAAGCTGGAGAGTATACACCCGGCTTACTGTGCATTGTCAGGGAGGCACACACTTGCAAAGACACGGTAGTGACACTCTTACAAATCACGTCACTCACACCCATAGGGACATGATAACATGATTAGTGGGAAGATTAGTCCTGGGAAAATAATGCCCTCACAACTAGTCACCTACTAAATAGCATATCACTCACCAAGATATAAAAGCGATTTTATGGTAATAAAAAAAAAAAGTTACCAGAAGTTCCGTGTTTGAAAGTATATTGAGGGGAAGATAAAGATATGGGGCAGTTTTAGGGGTCTGGAGAAGCTGACAGGTTACCCTTGAATAGTTCTGTTTATGCATGACATACAGTTGTTTTTACAATTTCACCTACTGATTGGACCTACAAAGGTCAAGTTTACCACTAAGAAGTGAGCACCACATGAGAAATAGGACTCTTTTGACTAAGGGTGCTTTCACATTGCGTTCTGCGTCCGAGATCCCCCACAAAACAAGGTCCAGGCATATGTGCCAATGGGTCCATAAACTATAGTGATGTAGACATAGTGAACATGAACTCCTATGTGCATCATTTTTGAGTGCGTAAGCCTACTGGAGGTGGATACTCAGACGTAGTAGACTGGGTGTACACCTCCTGTAGGCATATACTCCTGAAAATGATCCACACCACGTTCACTATATCTATAGCATCACAGTCTATGGCCCGTTTGCACATACATACGGATGCCATTTTGCGGTAGGTTTTGGATGTGTGTCCTGACAGGAACACAGAGCGCAATGTGAAAGCACCCTCAGAACTGCTGGAAAGTGTCACTAAACCCTTTTCAGGTCTAATATACAGCTAACTTAACTCTTTGAAGGAAAAAATAGAAACTCATTTTTCCCCTGCTTAATTAGCAATTAAAATCTTTTGGTAAAGCAGTATTTTATTTTTTTATTATTATTACTATTAGGAATTTTATAAGATGGTGCATCACAGCAAAGTAACACTATGTCTGTTAGGCGTCGGAATTCTCCCGCCAGCCGCTGTGATTGCTGCTCAGCACAGCAGTCATTCCCATTGTCTTGCTCAGGCTCGTGGTATACGTTTGGTTACTGCTGGATCTCCAGTTAAGTCTATGGTAACCAGTGTTATGCAGGTGCAGCCTTGCACTGTGGAGTCTAAGTCCAGAGATCACCTTACTGAGCATGTCCGTGAGGTGGTGGCTTCTTGTTGGTGGTTGGATGTTAGCTGCTCTGGTGATGTGGCAGCTCTGGATTGGCCCATGGGCGATGTCTTGGCTGACTGGGCGTGAGTGTTTGGGGTGGAGCCTAGCTTATAAAAGGCTCTCAGTGCTGCACGCGGGGGTGCTAGTGTCATTTATGTTTGGTATGTGTGGATGGATACTCTACCACTCTGTCTGCACATGTGTATGTGTCTTTGCGCTGAGACTGTACACGGCAGACTGCTTGCATACTCATGCTGTTTCGCTCCCTTGGCTCAATACCCGAGTCTCTAGTCTGCTACATGCTACTGGTGCCAGTCAAGCACAGATTCAGTAGTGTCAGGACTGGGGTAACTAGCAGCTTGGCTTTGCATCTGTTTCATTTATGTTTGGTGTGTGTTGGTGGATACTCTACACTCTGTCTGCACATGTGTGTGTCTTTGCTCTGAGACTGTACAAGTTGGCAAACTGGTTGCACACTCATGCAGTTTCGTTCCCATGGCTCAACGCCTGAGTCTTAAGTCTGCTACATGCTTCGTGTGCCAGTCAGGCACAGGTCAGTAGTGTCAGGACTGGGGTGACTAGCCACTTGGCTTTGCATCTGTTTCGTTCATGTGCGCGATTGGCACAGTTCAGCTACAGAGTAAGCTCAACCCTGATGTTATACATCTCGGTGAAAGCGATAGGGTATTGTATCTAGCGTCAAAGAGCTCTCTCTCTCTCTTGGCTCTGCATCTGCTTCATTCAGGTGTGTGGTTAGAATCCAAACCAAAGCAACTTTAAAAAAGCACAACACATCAAGTAACAAAAAAATTATAAAAATGCATATTAAAAAGCACACACAAAAAGCAATGAAAAACTGCAATTAACATAATTTAAATATTAGATGCAGAAAATCTGCAAGATCAATAATGCACCAGAAGCTCATCTTTGGAATGTAGCCTTAAACAAAGTTGTTAAAGTTTTGATCCTGGCAACAGATTTTAAGAAATACTGCTTTATCATAGATCTCAAATTGGGAAATATTCCCTTTTTTCAGAAACATTACCACAACTTTCTTTAGGTTGTGACTGGCTTTGCAGCTTGGCAGCAAATAAATAAATAGGTCTGCTCTGTAATATCACACACAACTTGTGAAAATTTGTGGTAGTGAGTTATAGTAAAAAAAATAACCACAATTTTTTTTATTCCTAACTTTACATTGCAACATTAAAATCTTGTTTTTTTTTCTTTGTTAAACTTTTTACATAGATTTATTACAGCTAAATTCTAGAAACTTCAGGGAATTTAATAATTGCAAATTACACTTTGGCATATTCAAATTCTTAGGACAATCTCTGCAGGATGCCATTAAAGAAAACTAGAGTTTGACAACATATAACAACAAATGACCGATCTCCTCTGCCCCGTCTTATTAAAACGTGTCCTAATATATTTCTCTCAGCAGGTCCCTGTACTAACTCAGCGATATAGCGCTGACTCCATACTCATCTGCATAGAGATATCCACATGTCACCCGTCAATCTAACAAGACTAACTAGCCAAATTGTATAACTTAATTCTGGCAGGTTTAAGCTTTTTCATTAGGATAGAAATTAAGAAAGTGTGAATATTGCATTAATCTTTTCAACCATTTTCATACTTTAAGGCTACATACTGTGTCCTATGGCCAAGATGTTGAGAAAAAAAATTAACGACCTATTTTCTTAGGAAGCTGCTAGAATTCATTGTTGTAATTGTAGTAATTACCAAATTGGAAAATTGGGAGTATTTTTTATCTAGAATATAAATTGTTTTGCCATTAATTTGTCGAGATTTTTTCCAATTATTGTTTTATTGGCACACAGTTCTTGAAAGTTTGAATGTCAGGCAAGGAATAATGTTTTAGTTTCTATGTGTCCAAACAAGATCTTAGATAAATCTGGTGACTCCACAGACCTTCTATAACATGATTTGATCGGTTGTGTGTCAGAGCCTCTCAATTGCCCACAGAAAGCAGATGTCAGGAGAATAAGGATCTTGCATGTTGGGTTTCAGCATGCCCAATGTATTTTTCCCTTTGAAGATATGTTACTATTAGACTTTTCCCCTCTCACCATTGAAATAATCATGCATGACTAACAAATAAAAGCTTGCATGTTTATCATAGAAATGCCCTTCAACCGAACAAATTTTTTTTCAAAAGCTAGCTTGCTGAAACTTAGGAGAAGAATCAAAGGAATTCTTGGTCTTATCTCTTAAGCCCTATTAGGTATAGCAGTGTTCATATTCCCTGGTGGCATCTTGAAGGGTTATTCTTAACATTAAAAGTTATGATTTATCCAAGGTATAGGTGGTAACTTTGTGATCGTTGGGGGTCTGACCATTGGGAACCTTTTTACCAGTGGTGAGAATGAGGCTTTAAAATGCACCATTGCAATGGAGTAACGAGCACCACAATACATACATTGTCAAAGGACCTGACAGAGAATTCCAAGTTCTGTTCTTGGCTATTTCAAGACTTCCCATAGACAATTAATGAAGCCCACTTCTCCATGTTGACAGGACATTTCAAAGACTCTTTCTTAGGATCAGTTTTGGTTCCAATGTTTCAGACATCCTCCGATTAGAAATGTATTGCCTATTCTGTGGTAAGGTGATAATTTTTAATGTTAAGGATAACTCCTTGAGTCTATTTTCTGAAGATATGAGTAGTAGAGATAAGAAAATTTGCAAGATCCAGGGAACATTAGTTGATGAAGCTTCTGTGTCTTAAAATCAGTTTATTTCATTTGAATATACCTTACAAATGGTGGCAGATTAAAGGGATTTTCTGGTTTCAAATTGTTATTGTCCATATGCTGGCAGAAGTATAATATACCAACTGAGCTAGTACTCACTCTTCTTTGCTGATGTAGATGACATAAGCTGAGAGTGATTGGCTGCAGCGATGTAGTCACAGTATCCCCACTACAACCTGTAAACAATCAGTAGAGCAGCGGAAGAGATGCAACGCTGGACTCGGGGAGGGTGAGTATTAGATTGGTTTATTTTATGCTTCAGCTTTTTTGTAGATGACAATGATTTGAAACAAAAAGCACTAGTAATAAAAACAGAATAAAAGCTACACTGACATAAGACAATTACAGTAGGATATGGTTGCTGCCAAGGTCAAACAAAAAAACAGAGCTAAAAACCGAAACAATCGGACACATTATAAGGATTTTATTGACTTAACACAAACTTTGGAAACCATAAATGCAATATTAATCATTTTCAAGACTTCCTAATGGTCTGCTTTCCTCTAACATGTTTCATCTTTCCCTACAGCGAAGTTTTGTGGTGATCCTGGGATACCTGCGAATGGCAAGCGAGAAGGCAAAAGCTTTATCTTTCAGTCAGAAGTGTCTTTTATTTGCAATCCAACCTTTATTCTGGTTGGTTCCGGCACTAGGGTATGTCAGGCAGATGGAACCTGGAGTGGCTCCCCACCACGTTGTATAGGTAAATGTAATCTGCTGTAACATTTTTTCATGACTATAATTTCAATTAAATATCAGTAAAGATATAAGGACTTCATCTCAAAAATTAATATATTTTGCAAGCAAAGATCACCACCTTCATCCATGGGATGTGGGTGCTATTGGCGCTAACTGATAGACTGCATATGAAATCCGAGCATCACACAAGCAGAAAAAAGGGATACATTTTGGCATCTCTATAGGACTTGCCAGATGGTTTTGAAAAGAACACCTAAAAGTCCAACAATCTTAAGGGGGTTGTCTGAAACTAAAATGTATTTTAAACATAAATATCTATCTATTTAATCTGATAATTAGTAATGAACGAATGTGCCCTTATAAGTTGTTATCCGAGCATGCTTAAGTGCTATCCGAGTGTCTTCAGCATGCTCAAACAATATGGTCGAGTCCCTGCGCAAGGATGTCCCATGGCTGTTCAACAGCTGCAACAAAAGCATGAATTTCTTGTGTGTTCGGTAATCCCTGTATGTGTAACAACTGTCATACAGCTGTGAGACATGCTGCCGTGTGAACTCCAACATATCATTCGAGCATCCTGAAGTCCCTATCATTCCTTCTCAATCTAGCTGCTTTATTTAATTTTTTACTACTTTTTGTGGGATGACGCTTTGTTTGAGAATCCCAGTGCACGCGGCGATACTCAAATGCTGCAGCCTCTGCCCCCGCCCTGAAATGAAGAGTCATCAGTGATGTCCATTTCAGAGGCTGGGTTAATCCCAGCTCTACTGAGCATGCTCCGGTTGTCAATTCTGACGGGTTCTCATTAGGACGAGCAAGCAGAGACCAGTGCCGCCCCCCTAATGACATCACTTTCAGTATCACTCTCTCTCCTCTCACAATACACATTGACAGTGCACTCTCTTGCCACGTTGTTTCTTCTCATCAAAGCCAGCGAGAGAGTGCATTGCCACTGTGCACTGAGAAGAATAGAGCACAGTGAAAATCTCCTACTGAGCATTCATCGGAATTGACAACTAACCCATACTCAATAAGGTAGGTACTAGCTCAGGCCCTGAAAAAGATTTCACTGATGACTTTGTTTCAAGGTGAGGAAAGAGGCTATGGCAGTGACAGCAACATTTGCCCCTAATGATAACTTGTTTGAGTACTCAGCATGCCCTGGGGATTCTCAAACAATGCGTCATCACACAGGAAGAAGTAAAAACAATAATGAAAAGGTTAGATAGAGTATTGAGGAAATAATAAATACATTTTAATGAATTTATATTAGAAAAAAAAAAGATTAGTTTATAACATTAATTATATAGCAATTTAGGATTAAAATACATTTTACTTTCAGACCAACTATTTTTAATAGTATATATACAAAGAAAAAGCAACATGTTAGGTTGAATTTTCAAATACTTTTTAATAAGAGACAACACTAAAGTCAAAAAGGTCTTAAGTTAAAATTATAATTCTTAATAAATCTATATTTGAAATATTTGTTGCTTTTAGAAATTGTTTCACTAATATTTATTTTGATTGTGAAGGCCAATGGTGACAGTCAAGATGATGATGTCTGTAAAACGCAGTGGAATTAATGGCATCATATAAGAGAGTAAGATAAATAAACCCAAAATGAATAATTGTTTTTTTTTTTTAGAACCTACCCTAACATCTTGTGGAAATCCAGGAACGCCACGTCATGGTTTCCAAAATAATACTTATGGCTATCAGGTAAAATTTTTGAAACAGTTGTTTAAAGGATAAGTGCACAATGTTATATGGCACATTCTTCATTGTATGGGTTTCATTGGGGTGAATAATTGAAAAGTGTTTTCTTATAAAAGCAACACCTTTACAAAAAAGAAAGCTGAATGGAAATTGGCTGATCACTATCAGTTATAGCTTCTTTAATTCCTGGAAAAGCCTGTTATTTTTTTAGGAAGGATACACATCTCCTATTCATCTCTTACAGTAGATATATAATAGTACATTGCAATTATTAGTATGCAATGCTTAGGAGGACTAGAATTGCAAAATAGAGAGAAACTCTTATAAAGGTGTTTTTTTCAGACTTACTTATAATAGGGATCATGGGTCGAAATTTTTTCCCGGTTTGCCTTTTCGCAATGCAAAGAAAATATGAATGGGCTTGTCTTGTCAAGAAGCTAATTTAGCGTGAAGCTTCTCCTTTTGATTACCTTAGCTAAATAACCAAAATAGTCTGGCAGGCTTGTAATATATCTGTTATTTTTATTTCTATCTTTTTATCAGGTTGGAAGAGTTGTTCAATTCTCATGCAAAAAGGGATATCTCTTGCATGGATCTACCACTCGTAGTTGTCTACCGGACTTGACCTGGAATGGCTTGCCGACAGAGTGCATTCGTAAGTTTTCTTTGGATATAATTCACTTTTAATTCAACATTTTAAAGATGCACCACCAAAGTTTTTATCTTCTTAATATATTGCAATCATCATAGTATAAAGAACTCTGTACTTACAATTGCCCATTTTACCCTTCTGCCCAGTTAATTCCTTTGTGCATAGGTTCTGTTTTACTTATGTGGTGAAAAAAATTTCCAAAGTGTGTAAAAAAAGGCGCCATTTTGCCAGACCCATAGTGCCTCCATTTTTCAACATCTGAGGCTGGGTGTGGGTTTATTTTTTGTGCACTGAACTGACATTTTTAATTATAACCATTTTACAATACCATTATACAATTTTATTTTTTTTTTCTACTTTTTACTGGGTTTAGTAGTCTCCTTAGGAAACTTGATTGCTTGTCCTACACATAGCAGGGCTCCAGTCCTGCTATGTGTAGCAAAAATCTTCATCTCCTATACCATACTCTGTAGCAGATCAGCAATGACAATCATGAGGGTCTTCTTCTGACCTGCAATTGTCATGCCAACTCATCTGCGCCCCACTATCATGTACAAGGGGTGCTGATGAGTAGGTTTCATGACGCGCTTCCAGGAAGCATGAGTTAAATGCTGCGGTCAGAAATTGACTGTTAGGGGCACATGATAGCTGATTAGCTGTCATGTGCATAAAAACATGTGGGTTCAGAGCAGGGCCGGACTGGGACTAAAATTCAGCCCTGGCATTTGAAGTTACACAGGCCCACTTGTCACATGGTGACTGTATAATATCTTTGTACACTTGTAGGCAGGGCCGGTTTTAGGCAAAGTGGGGCCCTAGGCAAAGTTTAAAATGGGTCCCCAAATGCTAACATATTGCACATCACACAGAAGCCTTTCTGTTGTATTTACGTGCGCTGAGTTCAGGCCGCTAAACGAGTTTGATCGACAATACTGAAGTTGTTCAACGCTTGTTTCCCGGCCTCTTTCCACCAGCTGAGGAATAATGATGAGACAGAACGATCACTAATAGATCACCATACAGTATCATGTTTTCAGCAGCACATCTACAGTTTACACTGGCAATGTGCTGCTGACAACAAGGCTTTTTGTTCCAGCAAAAACAATCCGAATATGCAGCATTTTACTTGTTTAGTAAAATACACCCCATAGTCCTCCATATATTATAATGTGCTCCATAGTCCTCCATATAGTATAATACACTCCCTATAGTCCTCCATATATTAAAATACACTGCTCAGTCCTCCACATAGTATAATACACTCCTCATAGTCCTCCATATAGCATAATACAATCCTCATAGTCCTCCATATAGCATAATACAATCCTCATAGTGCTCCATATAGTATAATGCACCGCCACAGTCATCCATGTAGTACAATTCACTTCCCATAGTATAATGCACCCCATAGTTCTTCATATAGTATAACGTATTCCCCATAGTCCTCGATACAGTATAATGCAGCCCACATATAGTATAATGCAGCCACCCCAGAGTATAATGCAGCCACCCCAGAGTATAATGCAGCCACCCCAGAGTATAATGCAGCCACCCCAGAGTATAATGCAGCCACCCCAGAGTATAATGCAGCCACCCCAGAGTATAATGCAGCCACCCCACAGAGTATAATGCAGCCACCCCAGAGTATGTAACCCCCATAGAATATAATACAGCCCACCTCCCCATAATATATAATGTAGCCCCCCATAGAATATAATGCAGCCCCCCATAGTATATAACGCAGCCTCCCCCATAGAATATAATATACCCCCACAATAGTATATAACAAAGCCACATAGTACATAACATGGCCTCCCCCATAGAATATAATATACTCCCCATAGTATATAGCAAAGCCCGCATATTATATAGCACAAACCGCATAGTATACAGCACAGCCTGCATACTATAGCACAGCTCGCGTAGTAGATAACACAGCCCACACAGCAGTACTCAGCACAGACCACACAGTAGTATACAGCACAGACCACACAGTAGTATACAGCACAGCCCACGTAGAAGTATACAGCACAGTCCACACAGTAGTATACAGCACAGCCCACAGAGTAATATATACAGCACAGCCCACAAAGTAATATATACAGCACAGCCCACAAAGTAATATATACAGCACAGCCCACAGAGAACTATATACAGCACAGCCCACAGAGAACTATATACAGCACAGCCCACAGAGAACTATATAAAGCACAGCCCAGAGTACTATATACAGCACAGCCCAGAGTACTATATAAAGCACAGCCCAGAGAGTACTATATACAGCACAGCCCAGAGAGTACTATATACAGCACAGCCCAGAGAGTACTATATACAGCACAGCCCACAGAGTACTATATACAGCACAGCCCACAGAGTACTATACACAGCACAGCCCACAGAGTACTATATACAGCACAGCCCACAGAGTACTATATACAGCACAGCCCACAGAGTACTATATACAGCACAGCCCACAGAGAACTATATACAGCACACAGTAGTATACAGCACAGAGCACAGCCCACAGAGAACTATATACAGCCCACAGTAGTATACAGCACAGAGCACAGCCCACAGAGAACTATATACAGCACAGAGCACAGCCCACAGAGAACTATATACAGCCCACAGTAGCATACAGCACAGAGCACAGCCCACAGATAACTATATACAGCCCACAGTAGTATACAGCACAGAGCACAGCCCACAGAGAGCTATATACAGCCCACAGTAGTATACAGCACAGAGCACAGCCCACAGAGAACTATATACAGCCCACAGCAGTATACAGCACAGAGCACAGCCCACAGAGAACTATATACAGCACAGAGCACAGCCCACAGAGAACTATATACAGCCCACAGTAGCATACAGCACAGAGCACAGCCCACAGATAACTATATACAGCCCACAGTAGTATACAGCACAGAGCACAGCCCACAGAGAACTATATACAGCACAGAGCACAGCCCACAGAGAACTATATACAGCCCACAGTAGCATACAGCACAGAGCACAGCCCACAGATAACTATATACAGCCCACAGTAGTATACAGCACAGAGCACAGCCCACAGAGAGCTATATACAGCCCACAGTAGTATACAGCACAGAGCACAGCCCACAGAGAACTATATACAGCCCACAGCAGTATACAGCACAGAGCACAGCCCACAGAGAACTATATACAGCCCACAGCAGTATACAGCACAGAGCACAGCCCACAGAGAACTATATACAGCCCACAGTAGTATACAGCACAGAGCACAGCCCACAGAGAGCTATATACAGCCCACAGCAGTATACAGCACAGAGCACAGCCCACAGAGAACTATATACAGCCCACATCTCTTCTCTTCCTCCCCTCACCTCCTCCGAGAATGGCCCCACAGTCCAGAAAAAAAAAAAACTCTCCTCACCTCTCCTCGTGCCCAGCGTTGCTTCCTGGTTCCTGCTCCTGTCTCAGCAGCTGCAGTCTGCCCGGGACACAGCAGGTGCGCGATGATATGACATCATCGCGCACCCGCAGTGTCAGAGGCAGAGCGGGGAATGATGGGAGAGGAGCGTCTGTAGACGCTCTCCTCCATCATTGCATTCAACTGTACCGGCGTCTATACGCCGGTATAGTTGAATGCGACGGCGGGGGCGGCGGATTGAGCGGCCCACCACTGGCACTGGCCCTTCTGGCATTTGCCAGAAGTGCCCTATGGCCAGTCCGGCCCTGGTTCAGAGCCGGAGTTCGCATCCAAGAGGGATACACGAACTATGACATACTTGTACATAATGGGTCATGAAGGGGTTAATATGGATTAAAAAGATTGCCACAAATATTTTCAAAATATATCTGCCACAAACATTATATTTAACCCAGACAATTTTCATTTTTGCTCTTCGGTTTTATTGTCCCTTTCTTCCAAAAGCCATAATATTTTTTTTTACTTCAACATAGTCATTTTAAATATGCAATTTCTTTGAAAATGGGAAATAAATTTTAAGTGCTGGAAAATTGCAAAAAACAAACAAAGCAAAAACACAATTCTGCCATTGTTTTGGGGATTTTGATTAAACTGTTCATCATGAGTTATAATCACTTTGTTTATAGCAATACCAGACTTGTACAGTTTTTTTTAATTATGTAAAAATCTGAAATTTGTAGAAAAAAATAATTTTGTTTCACAAGGTGATATTCTTATTGGTACAATTTTGGGTTAAATATGATGTTCTTATCATATTTTTTGGTTGGAGATTATACCCCCCAAAATAGCAGTTCTTGCTTTTTTTTGCCGCTTAAAGCATTTAATTTATGGGTTAAATAATTTAATTTTTATAGATTGGTCCTACACATATGCAGCAGTATTGATTTTTTTCTCATTTTTAATAAAGAAAAAATAGGGTGACTTTTCAATATTTTTAAACATTTTTTTTTACTCCCTTTTGGGTATTTGAACTTGTGATAATCTGCAATATAGTTTTGGCTGGTTTCACAGGGTACCAACATGGCAGCCATAGCAATTCATCATTACTCCATGTTCACACTGTGGTGGGGAAAGAAGTTGTTAGGGCTGGGGGAACGCACCGAGTATATTTAGATATAATTATTGGCACGTTGGCAGCTTGGGGTCCACCGTGCAGGAGACGAACCTGCTGCTAGCAAATGGCGGCACAATATGGCGGTATAAGCGAACTCTGTTACTTCTCAGAGTCGCACAGACGGGAAAACGCAGCTGCCTAACAGAGCAGGGGAACACAGCTGCCTAACAGAGCAAAAGCAATCAGTGGTCAGGGAGTAGCAAGCACACAAACACTTCCTCTCCGGTGGAGCCGGAATTCTAATGGCTTTACGCCAGCCCTGAATTCACAATACAAAACTCCTCACCAGAGGTGCCGGTATTTTAGTGGCTTATTTCAGCCGGACCTTGACCACAAGCAGACAAGACCACTGAATAGCAAAAGCTCATGACATAAGCTGAGCCTAGCACATGGCTGTGCGGCCATGCAAACCTTTTATAGCTGCAGCAACTTTGGGACCTTCCTAGAGGACCAATGGGAGCTTCCACAGTACCTGAGCAACTTCAGGACCTTCCTAGAGGACCAATGGGAGCTTCCACAGTACCTGAGCAACTTCAGGACCTTCCTAGAGGACCAATGGGAGCTGCTGCAGCACCTGAGCATGTGACCCCTGACCTCCAATGAGAGGTCTTACTTTGGGCATGCTCAGGGGAAAAGCAGGACTTAGTCCCAGAGGCGTCTGCTCGCCACTCACCAGTACTGGCTACAATGGCTGAGCCTGGAAAGGCAGCAGTAACCATCCGCACAGTATCAGGCTGAGACCGACATCTCTGCTGAGCAGGCTCCACTGCGGCTGGAGAAGAATGGCAGACCGCAGCGGAGATGGTTCGAGACTCCCCCTGTGCAGAGGCGGGAACTCGACCCCTAACAGAAGTTGCCATTGGGCATCCGGAATGTCATGCCCCATGGAGTGTGCCTTATTTACCATTATTACAATTAACAGCAGCTACTAGAGCTTAACTCTGATCACTGCTGTACGGCCATGTTCAGTATTTTACATCCGTATTTGTTAGCCACAATTAGGAGTGGAACAATCAGAGGAAAAGTTTAATAGAAACACGTCCCCACTTCTGTATTTATCACCCACTCCTGGTTTTGGCTTACAAATACTGATGTAAAATACTGACCAAATACTCAAGGTGGCCTAAGAGACAGGTGCTGGCTGTGTATGCAGCAAACTTCTGAGCCTGCTTCAGACAACTGCACCCGAATTGTGCTGTACATGCAAGGCAGATGTCGGGAAGGTGTTAAGCGATAGATCGTTTTCTGTTGACACAAATTCTAATTATTCTCAATTTATGTATTTTCTAAGCACAAATCATATTTTTTTTTAAATATTGATTCAGAATTTAGAGCATTTCTTTTTTTCTATTTTTGTTTTCTATTTTATTTTAATATTATATTTTTTTATTTGATTCATATACAAACCTCACCAAATCATTCCACACATTTACTTTGTATGACTGCGGCCGTCCTATGAAGATTGATCCACAGTGCAAATTTCAGAATGACATACCTTCCATCTGTACATTACCTACCAGTGCCGATTGCTTTATATTCTTTAGTTACCTTTATGTTGCTATAAAGCAGGTTCAGACACTGTAATTCTGCAGGTGTATTTTACATTGCACCTAAATTATACAAGTGCTTGCACCAACTATAAAACATTGTTCCAATCTCATAGATAAAAGATAGTAATATGTTTTAGCTCTATCGCTTACCAGTTGTTTTTTCTACAGCCCACAGCTGCAAGCAGCCAGAATCTCCATTACATTCAAATGTTGTTGGAATAGATCTTCCGTCACTTGGTTATACATTAATTTACACTTGCCAGCCAGGATATCTTCTCTCGGGAGGGACTGAGCACAGAATTTGCCAGCCAGATAACACATGGAGCGGAAAAGTTCCAGTTTGCACAGGTAATGTAATATAATATTACTTGTCTTGAAACATTTGAATTATTTGTACTTGGCTGGAAAATGAAATGCAAGACTTTTGTTTTTTTAATGGCTTTATTCATCACATCATTCTCTGTGTGAAAGAAATGGGATTCCTTGGTTTAAATAAAACATTTATTTAAAGAAAAACAAGTATTACACTGTAAGTATTAATAATAAGTTATCAATTAGTTATATATTGGTGATTACATTAAATTTCAAATTATAATTTATTTAGATTTTGATTTTGAAATTGCAAATATTTAAACAAACAGTAGATTTTTTTTTTTTACCTTAAATTATTTTCACTTAGTTTGAGCTTTTATTTAGTTTGGTTGTAGCTAGTAAATTTGGGTCACAATGAATCCAGTTCTGAATGCTGCTAATTTTTACCTATTAGTAAGAATGAATTTCTGGAAAAATAGTTTTGGTCCAGGGCAACCTCTAAATATGCATATAGAGGGTTAACGCAGTACACATTTTTATGTATTTTTTTGACTCTTCAATAAGGATGAGCTTACTAGTAAAGTTGGAAAATCTTTCTCTCTCTCTCTCCTCCCCCAACTCTCGAACTATAAGGCCATGTGCACACGTTCAGTATTTTTCACGTTTTTTTCGCGTTTTTTCACTATAAAAACGTGATAAAAATGCGAAAAAAAACACAAAAAAAATGCTTACATATGCCTCCCATTATTTTCAGTGTATTCCGCATTTCTTGTGGAAATGTTGCATTTTGTTCCCCGAAAAAAATCGCTTCGCGGAAAAAAAAGCAACATGTTCATTAAATTTGCGGAATTGTGGGGATTCCGCACACCTAGGAATGCATTGATCTGCTTACTTTCCGCACGGGGCTATGCCCACCATGCGGGAAGTAAGCAGATCATGTGCGGTTGGTACCCAGGGTGGAGGAGAGGAGACTCTCCTCCACGGACTGGGCACCATATAATTGGTAAAAAAAAAGAATTAAAATAAAAAATAGTCATATACTCACCTTCGATGGCCCCAGGAGTCTTCCCGCCTCTCAGCGGTGCACGCTGCCGCTTCCGTTCCTATAGATGGTGTGTGTGAAGGACCTGCGATGATGTCGTGGTCACATGACCGCGATGATGTCGTGGTCACATGACCGTGACGTCATCGAAGGTCCTGCACACACACACCATCTATAGGAACGGAAGCCGCTGAGGAGATCAGCTGTTTGCGGAAGGTGAGTATAACCATTTTTTTTATTATTTTTAACATTATATCTTTTTACTATTGATGCTGCATAGGCAGCATCTATAGTAAAAAGTTGATCACACTTGTCAAACACTATGTTTGACAAGTGTGACCAACCTGTCAATCAGTTTTCCAAGCGATGCTACAGATCGCTTGGAAAACTTTAGCATTCTGCAAGCTAATTATGCTTGCAAAATGCTAAAAAAAACGATAAAAAAACAGGAAAAAAACGCAAAAAAAACCATGCGGATTTCTTGCAGAAAATTTCCGGTTTGCAGGTTGCTAAACTATTCTTTTCAATGAAAGCATCAATGAACAAGCTGAAATAAGTTTACCATCCCCACTGCAAATACTACAGCTCCTAATATGGTTTTGTTCTGCTGAGTTCTACAACTACATTAACCACCTAAAAACACAAATTTAGTAAATTATTATCTTACACTATTTTATTTTGTCCATACAACAGAGTTGAGAAAAGTGATCTGTCACCATGTCGGTAGAGCTGCTCATCAGACTATAGACATGTAAACCTCTACCGACATCCCTGGCGCCTATTCTGATTAATATGCCCAGAGTGACATCATAATTTTGGTGTGACTTTGCACAAGGCCAACTAATCAGAAGACGTGTTGGTGAAGTTATCAGATTGGAAGAGGTTTGCATGGATCTGGTCTAGTAATTACTGACCAGGATCCTTAAATGTCCACTTTAGCAAAAGTAAATGAAATCTCTACTAGAAAGTTTTGGGAAACCTATTCTTTCCCACATATTACCAAAATTAGGTCTACTTTTCAATAATTGAAAAAGCAAATTGTCTGTTGTCTGTAAACCTTTTCTCTAAGCCCATTTCAGGAACAAATTTCAGTTTATCTTGTCTTGTATGGTTGCCTGTGGTAATTGCAATTTAGCATATGGCTTTTCAGTTAGGGTTTGGTGCACATATTTGTTCCTTTATCACCTTTGTTCCAACTGTAAAGGTAAAATAGAAATAAAAGTTGATGTTTTATCAATCCAGTATTTCGGTCCCAATATCACTCTACAATGTGTTAGGGTTGGCGGATTGTACTAAATAAAATAAATAATAAAGTGCAATCGCAACCCGGGGTCCATTGTGGAGAGATGATAAACTGCTGCTAGTGAGCAATGACGGAACATACAGCGAGCGATTGCCTGGACACATTGTGTTAATGCCACACAGTGTGAACGGAACACTAAGCACCAAACTCCGTTACTCCACAGAGAGGCACTGAACAAATGTATACGGAGTGCTATGCCCTGTTAAACATCACAGGGAAAACACAAGGTAAGAGCATGCTCTGCAACTGAGCTGTCAATCACACACAGAAACAAAACAGATGCTGACTAGGGTTGAGCTTGCTCTGAGACTCTACTGTGCTAACCGCACACATGTAGGTAACAGATGTGAAGCCAAGTGGCTAATTGCCCCCACTGATGCTAGCTGCCTGCCTAAGTGTACAGTCCCAAAGCACATGCAGACAGCGTGGTAGAGACTCCTCTCACATAGCTGAACATAAATGATACTAGCACGCTCGCGTGTGCTGCAGAAAGCCTTTTAAACCTTCGGCTCCACCCCAAACACTCATGCCCAGCCGGCAGTGGCATCGCCCGTCGGCCATCTAGAGCTGGCACATCAACATCACCAGAGCAGCTAACATCCGACCACCAATGAGAAGATGCCACATCACGGACATGCTAAGTAAGGTGATCTCTAGACTTAGACTCTGGAGTGTAGTACTGCACCAGAACATCACTGGTTCCTATAGCCTTAGCTGAAGGGCCAACAGTAACCAAGTGTATACCACGAGGCTGAGCAAGATGCTGGGACTGCCTCAGCCAGAGCTGAATTGGAGATCACAGAGACAGATGAGGCTTGGGATCTATCCCACACAGCTAGAGAATCCCGACGCCTAACACAATGTCCCAGTCACTCAGACCCATAGTTCCTTTTTGTCCAAGCAGTAGAGTGTCTTGAGAGATGGAAAAACAAGTAAAATGTTTAGTTATAATGAAGTAATAACATAGAAGTCCCACATTGAAAGGATCGTTCTCATCTTAGACATTTATTGTATATCAGCACAATTTGTAATAAATGTCTGATATTTACTGACCACCCTTCTGACCCCCTTAGCCATCTTTGAATCGTATTGTGCACCTATGAATATCACATCTCTCTCACTTCTATGGAAGTTGTAAAAATGGCAGACTGGAAGGAGTAAACACATCAATTAAACATTTATGGCATATCCTGTGGAGATGTCGTAAATGTCCAAGATGGAAATTGCCCTTTACCGTGGCATTTTATAATTAGATTAACCCCTTCATGACCCAGCCTATTTTGGCCTTAATGACCTTGCCGTTTTTTGCAATTCTGACCAGTGTCCCTTTATGAGGTAATAACTCAGGAACGCTTCAACGGATCCTAGCGATTCTGAGATTGTTTTTTCGTGACATATTGGGCTTTATGTTAGT
Organism: Ranitomeya variabilis; assembly: GCF_051348905.1. Classification (NCBI taxonomy): domain Eukaryota; kingdom Metazoa; phylum Chordata; class Amphibia; order Anura; family Dendrobatidae; genus Ranitomeya; species Ranitomeya variabilis. The sequence goes on along the minus strand of NC_135237.1, from coordinate 527,358,014 downwards.
GGTAAATTTAGGTCGATAATTTCTGAGTTTATTTGTGAAAAAAACGGAAATTTGGCGAAAATTTTGAAAATTTTGCAATTTTCACATTTTGAATTTTTATTCTGTTAAACCAGAGAGTTATGTGACAGAAAATAGTTAATAAATAACATTTCCCACATGTCTACTTTACGTCAGCATAATTTTGGAAACAAATTTTTTTTTTGCTAGGAAGTTATAAGGGTTAAAATTTGACCAGTGATTTCTCATTTTTACAACAAAATTTACAAAACCATTTTTTTTAGGGACCACCTCACATTTGAAGTCAGTTTGAGGGTTCTATATGGCTGAAAATACCCAAAAGTGACACCGTTCTAAAAACTGCACCCCTCAAGGTGCTCAAAACCACATTCAAGAAGTTTATTAACCCTTCAGGAGTTTCACAGCAGCAGAAGCAACATGGAAGGAAAAAATTAACATTCAACTTTTTAGTCACAAAAATGATCTTTTCGCAACAATTTTTTTATTTTCCCAAGGGCAAAAGGAGAAACTGGACGACGAACTTTGTTGTCCAATTTGTCCTGAGTACGCTGATACCTCATATGTGGGGGTAAACCACTGTTTGGGCGCACGGCAGGGCTCGGAAGGGAAGGAGCGCCATTTGACTTTTTGAATGAAAAATTGGCTCCAATCTTTAGCGGACACCATGTCGCGTTTGGAGAGCCCCCGTGTGCCTAAACATTGGAGCTCCCCCACAAGTGACCCCATTTTGGAAACTAGACCCCCCAAGGAACTTATCTAGAAGCATAATGAGCACTTTAAACCCCCAGGTGCTTCACAAATTAATCCGTAAAAATGAAAAAGTACTTTTTTTTCGCAAAAAAATTATTTTAGCCTCAATTTTTTCATTTTCACATGGGCAAGAGGATAAAATGGATCCTAAAATTTGTTGGACAATTTCTCCTGAGTACACCGATACCTCACATGTGTGGGTAAACCACTGTTTGGGCACATGGTAAGGCTCGGAAGGGAAGGAGCGCCATTTGACTTTTTGAATGAGAAATTATCTCCATCGCTAGCGGACACCATGTCAGGTTTGGAGAGCCCCTGTGTGCCTAAACATTGGAGCTCCCCCACAAGTGACCCCATTTTGAAAACTAGACCCCCCAAGGAACTTATCTAGAAGCATAGTGAGAACTTTAAACCCTCAGGTGCTTCACAAATTGATCCGTAAAAATGAAAAAGTACTTTTTTTTCACACAAAATTTCTTTTAGCCTCAATTTTTTCATTTTCACATGGGCAACAGGATAAATTGGATCCTAAAATTAGTTGGGCAGTTTCTCCTGAGTACGCCGATACCTCATATGTGGGGGTAAACCACTGTTTGGGTGCACGGCAAGGCTCGGAAGGGAAGGCGCGCCATTTGACTTTTTGAATGGAAAATTAGCTCCAATCGTTAGCGGACACTATGTCGCGTTTGGAGAGCCCCTGTGTGCCTAAACATTGGAGCTCCCCTACAAGTGACCCCATTTTGGAAACTAGACCCCCCAAGGAACTTATCTAGATGCATAGTGAGCACTTAAAACCCCCAGGTGCTTCACAGAAGTTTATAACGCAGAGCCATGAAAATAAAAAATTATTTTTCTTTCCTCAAAAATGATTTTTAGCCCGGAATTTTTTATTTTCACAAGGGTAACAGGAGAAATTGGTCCCCAAAAGCTGTTGACCAATTTGTCCTGAGTACGCTGATACCCTATATGTGGAGGGGAACCACCATTTGGGCGCATGGCAGAGCTCGGAAGGGAATGAACACCATTTGGAATGCAGAGTTAGATGGATTGGTCTGCAGGCATCACATTGCGTTTGCAGAGCCCCTAATGTACCTAAACAGTAGAAACCCCCCACAAGTGACCCCATATTGGAAACTAGACCCCCAAGGAACTTATCTAGATGTGTTGAGAGAACTTTGAACCCCTAAGTGTTTCACTACAGTTTATAACGCAGAGCCCTGAAAACAAAAAAAAAACATTTTTTCCCACAAAAAGGGTTTTTTAGCCCCCCAAATTTTTAGTTTGCCAAGGGTAACAAAGAAATTGGACCAAAAAAGTTGTTGTCCAATTTGTCCTGAGTACACTGATACCCCAAATGTTGGGGTAAACCCCTGTTTGGGCGCACGGGAGAGCTCGGAAGGGAAGGAGCACTGTTTTACTTTTTTAACGCAGAATTGGCTGGAATGGAGATCGGACGCCATGTCGCGTTTGGAGAGCCCCTGATGTGCCTAAACAGTGGAAACCCCCAATTCTATCTCCAACCCTAACCCCAACACACCCCTACCCCTAATCCCAACCCTACCCCTAATCCTAACCCTACCCCTAATCCCAACCCTAACCCTGCCCCTAATCCCAACCCTACCCCTAATCCTAACCCTACCCCTAATCCCAACCCTAACCCTGCCCCTAATCCCAACCCTACCCCTAATCCTAACCCTACCCCTAATCCCAACCCTAATCCTAACCCTACCCCTAATCCCAACCCTAATGGGAAAACTGGGGCAGGGGGGGACATCGGCGGGGCAGGGGAGGACATCGGTGGGGCAGGGGGGAGATCTGCGGGGCAGGGGGGAGATCTGCGGGGCAGGGGGAGATCTGCGGGGAAGGGGAGGACATCAGCGGGGAAGGGGAGGACATCAGCGGGGAAGGGGAGGACATCAGCGGGGAAGGGGGCGATCCACAGGGCAAGGGGGAGATCAGCGGGGCAGGGGGGACATCACCGGAGCAGGGGAGGACATCAGCGGGGCAGGGGGTGATCCACAGTGCAGGGAGGACATCAGCGGGGCAGGGGAAGGACATCAGTGGGCCAGGGGAAGATCAGCGGGGCAGGGGAGGACATCAGCGGGGCAAGGGAGGACATCAGCGGGGCAGGTGAGGACATCAGCGGGGCAGGGGAGGACATCAGCGGGGCAGGGGAGGAGATCCACGGGGCAGGCGGGAGATCAACGGGGCAGGGGAGGACATCAGCGGGGCAGGGGGGACATCAGCGAGGCAGGGGGGCGATCTGCGGGGCAGGGGGGACATCAGCAGGGCAGGGAGGGACATCAGTGGGGCAGGGGGCAATCCACAGGGCAGGGGGGAGATCTGCGGGGCAGGGGGGACATCAGCGGGGCATGGGGCGATCCACAAGGCAGGGGGGAGATCTGCGGGGCAGGGGGGACATCAGCCGGGCAGGAGGGACATCAGCGGGGCAGGGGGCGATCCACAAGGCAGGGGAGAGATCTGCGGGGCAGGGGAGACATCAGCGGGGCAGGGGAGACATCAGCGGGGCAGGGAGGGAGATCAGTGGGGCAGGGAGGACATCAGCGGGGCAGGGAGGACATCAGCAGGGCAGGGGGCAATCTACAGGGCAGGGGGGAGATCTGCAGGGCAGGGGGGACATCAGCGGGGCAGGGGGGACATCAGCAGGGCAGGGGGTGATCCACAAGGCAGGGGGGAGATCTGCGGGGCAGGGGGGACATCAGCGGGGCAGGGAGGACATCAGCGGGGCAGGGAGGACATCAGCGGGGCAGGGAGGACATCAGCGGGGCAGGGAGGACAGCGGGGCAGGGAGGACATCAGCGGGGCAGGGAGGACATCAGCGGGGCAGGGAGGACATCAGCGGGGCAGGGAGGACATCAGCAGGGCAGGGAGGACATCAGCGGGGCAGGGGGCAATCCACAGGGCAGGGGGGAGATCTGCGGGGCAGGGGGGACATCAGCGGGGCAGGGGGGACATCAGCGGGGCAGGGGGGACATCAGCAGGGCAGCAGGTGATCCACAAGGCAGGGGGGAGATCTGCGGGGCAGGGGGGACATCAGCGGGGCAGGGGAGGACATCAGTGGGGCAGGGGGTGATCCACAAGGCAGGGGGGAGATCTGAGGGGCAGGGGGGACATCAGCGGGGCAGGGGAGGACATCAGCGAGGCAGGGGGTGATCCACAGGGCAGGGGGGAGATCAGGGGGGCGATCAGAGGAGAGATCAGGGGGGATCACTGGGGTGGGGGCTGTCAGATGCGATGCAGCAGAAGGTGGAAATGGAGCCGGCAGCAGCAGGGGGGGTAATCTCTGGGGCAGGGGGGAGGGGGCGATCACCGGGTGCAGGGGGGAGGGAGTGAAGGTCGGGGGGCATGGAATCACAAGGGGGGGAAGAGAAGCAGAGGGGAGCACCTGGCGGTGGGGGCCACTGCAGCGGTGGCGGTGACTGCAGCGGCGGCGGCGATCGCTGTATGTGGCAGGGCAGTATGCAGGCACCTCGCTGTTCAGCTTCCACGGAAGGCATGAAGCTGGACAGCGAGGCAGCCATGGTTTTCTCCGCCCCCCCCCACACATCTGAATGGAGAGCTAGCGTCACATGGACGCTAGCTCCAATCAGATCTGGGGGGTGGTGACAAAGTGGTCACCAGGGCGATTGTAGCCAAGTGGGGGCTGAGCCACCCCCCTCCCCGGGCTAAAGTACAAGTTCCCCTGTATCTGCAGGTCGGGTGAAATTTCAGTTAACCCTTTCACCCGACCTGCAGGAACGCGATTCCGCCATGACGCATACGCTGCGTCACAGGTCGGATTGGCACCGACTTTCATGACGCAGCGTATGCGTCATAGGTCGGGAAGGGGTTAAAATTGCAATGAAATGTATTAATAATTCTTTATTTCTGTAAATGACATAAATTTCCCACAGAGCAGGAACAAGTCACTATCAAATAATTATATTTCCTACCTACAGTACTACAATCTCTAGTGTATTATTTAGATTCCACCAATATTAGTGGTTTATACAGCTACATTTTAACTTCAGAGTTTTGTACTGTAAAATCTTTCTCAAGGCATCTGGGTCAAAAAGGGTTTTGCTTTTTTCAAAGGTCTTCACAAATGGTTTACAGACTGCAAAGATGCAGTCAATCAGGTGAATAATTACTAGACCCATGGGAGTGCAATCACCGTAGGATTAAGAGGCTATGCTTCTCTATGTAATCTAAGATGCACACAGGTGTACTATATTTATAATCTATAAGATCTAACAGATTAACCCCTTTGAGCACCGTCACTAAGACCTGTTACTCCAAGTTGGCAAACTTGTGGAACTTCCATTTGCAACTGCAACAAAATCCGAATTCTGTATGTGTTTTGCAAAAGATTTGCTGTGGATTTCATCATTGTACCTGACTGTGGCCTAATTATCAGGTTTATCACCCCTGTAAGCAATATGTATAATACTAGGGGGCAAGGCAAGGGTCAGATGGTTAGCCCAGACTATTTATGTGGATAGCATCCACTACTGGCTATCTGCTGTATGCAGAGCACAGCATTACTGTTGAGTCATCCTCGGCTGCTGTGCTTTGCACACTGAATATTTATTAAGCTTAGCTTTGTTAGTTAACTGCTGATTTTGGGACTACATTCAATCTCAATGGGCAGAGCTCAGTGGTTAGTGACAAAGTCAGCTCGAGTGACTCAGCAGCCGGTGATGATTTGACTTTATACACTCTGATTTAGGCGATGATTTGAATAACACAGTAAAATACGTCTACTAAAGCTATGTATGCACACTCTGGGCCAGTTGCAGTTTTACAAATATAGTTTAAAACCAATATTGTTGACCAAAATATTCCAAAGCTGTGGCAGAAATGTCACTATACATCAACGCAGCTTCAAGGGAATCTGTCAGCAGGTTTTTGTTACCTCATCTGAGAGCAGCATAATGTAGGAAAAGAGACCCTGATTATTACTTACGATGTTTCACTTTACTGGTTGCAGCAGTTATGACACAATCAGAGATTTTAGATGTAGCATCTAGCAGTGCTCAGAAAGCTGACCCCGCCCACACCACAGCTTTCTCTGTACACTGTATATTAACAGTAAACTGATTATCAGAGGAGGGGGCGGGGTCAGACCAAGGTTCATGGGAGCTGTAGTCCAGGCAGTGATAACCTCCTGGTGCTAAAACATTCATTGTATTGAAACAAGAGCACACAGTCTAATAAGTGACACATCCCTATCATCTGTGTCTAAGCTCCCACCTTTTGTGGCCCTCAGATTACATAGCAAAAACCTGCTGACAGATTCTCTTTAAGGTCATATTCCCACATTGAAATTAGGTTGCATTTTTGCCACAATTTTCCAGAAAAACACCAAAATATTCAGCATTATTGCATGATGAGAACATTATATTCTGCTACATTTTTGTAATTTTCTTAAACAAATCTCCAAGTTTTTTTTTTTAAATATCAGCAAAAAATAATGTTGCGTTTTATCATGTGAACATACTCTAAGGGTTAATTGCTTTGCTTCAATTTCCTTAATTGTGGCAAATCTTGCAATATGAAACATGGAGTAAGCAGACTCCGAGTATTTGGAGTATTTTGGATATACTTTTGCTTATTCTGAAAGTTTAGTTATCTGCTGGAGGTGCCCATTGAGGTGTTTAGTAGTGATGAGCGAATATACTCGTTACTCGAGATTTCTCGAGCATGCTCGGGGGTCTTCCGAGTATTTTTAGTGCTCGGAGATTTAGTTTTTCTTGCCGGAGCTGAATGATTTACATCTGTTAGCCAGCATAAGTACATGTGGGGGTTGCCTGGTTGCTAGGGAATCCCCACATGTACTTATGCTGGCTATCAGATATAAATCATGCAGCTGCGGCAATAAAAACTAAATCTCCGAGCACTAAAAAATACTCAGAGGACCCCCGAGCATGCTCGAGAAATCTCGAGCAATGAGTATATTCGCTCATCACTAATGTTTAGAGATGCTATGATGAAAGAGCCTTTCTGAAATCGTAATCACACAGTAACCAGGTTGGATCACCCAAAGAAAGGATGTGCCCTACTTCTCTATGCAGGAGTGAGGTTGGTTGAATGTTTTGATAAAGGGGGTTTCAAGAATTTGTAACAGAGAAAAGTTAGCAATTTAGAGGTGTAGAACTGTGGAAAAGGAGTGAGATGAATAAAAGGTCTTACAAAGTAAAATAAGGTAGGGATAGGCAATCAAAAACATTTTTACCTTGGAGTTCTTAAGAAAGAAAATAATAACTTAATAATTATCTATTTTATGTAATGCATTTTATAACTGTTTAACTTACTAGAATACTTCTGTATTTGTAGCTGGTTCCAAACCATTTGAGAATAAAACAAAGCCAGTTATGGGGACTCCAGGCCCAAAACTAAATGGTAAGAGTAATACATATTTAGTGGTTTTTGTAATTAAAAGTCAGAATTTTAAAGTAAAAAATATGTCTTTCCAATGTTTTGCAATGTTTAGATCTGTCACATGTCTATTTTTTCACTTTTCTGTCTTTATTAAATAGAATCTGTCAGTGCAATTTTGTAATGTACAGTAAAGGCATGGCTGTAATGGAGCCATAATACTGATTAAATTGATACCTTTGTGGAATAAATTTGCTCTCTTGCTCTCCTTTAATTACCATTTGAAATTTTCTGCTAATTAGAATTTGGTGCACAGGGGCCGGACTGTGCACCGGGTCTCCTCCATCTCTGTGAATCCCTGGCCCCTTCACCTGCCCCTGGCTTTTGAATGACCTGCTTCATCTGTGTGACATCTTAACAGTGACCTGTCATTCAAAGACTGGAGGCAGGTGGAGAGGCCGGGGAATCACAGACAGGGAGGGGAAGACCCAGTGCACAGTCAGGCCCCTGTGCACCAAAATCTAATAAGGAGGACATTTCAAATGTTGAATAAAGAAGAACAACAGAGCGGATTTCTTCCCCAAATGTATAAATGTTATCAGTACTACAGGTCAATTACAGCCATGTCATTACTTTGGATTACAAAATCGTGCTGACAGGTTATCTTTAAATGTAACTCCTTCAAAAAGTTCCTTAAATAAGGATACTCATTAATAAATCAACACTTCTTGCCATTTCAATTTTCTTAGAATTCACTAAATCATTTGTAAAGTTGTAAATCAAACACATTGTGAAATGCAAAGATCATTTCCCCACAAGGCCTCATGTTAAGTTTACACAAATTGGGTGAATTAATTTACTTATCAAAAATACCATGTTTATTGTTCTAAAATAAATAAATATCAATATTCTAATTCAATAATGATAATGAAGTGTCATTATGTTGTAAACAGCTCATCTAAGAGTTTAATAAATTTATGATGAGTTTTATCGTTGTCGTAATATTATTTTGTTTGTTTTTACGTCTTTTTTTGCTTAATGTATTAGATACATTTAGTTTACTATGGATGATAGTTGTTGTGTACTCAAAAGAAGACATTGTTTTTAGAATAGTAAATTATCTGGTCAATTTCTTTGCATCGTTTTAAATGTGTATTTATGGGAATTGGAAAGTAAAAGGAACATGAGAGACCTACCCCTTTGAATAAAAATTTAAAAAAGCAAATACCTTTTAGTAAGCAAATAAATAGTATTAGTACATGTAAATGATATAGGGTACTTGGTTGACACTATTTTGATCAAAAAGCATATAAACCATCCCACCGCGACAAGGTGTACACATTAAGGGTGGTCCTATCTCTAGCTTTAAACATATCCATGTGACAGCAGGCCTCAATAGATGGGGACAGAACAGGTCTGATGACTGTTTAAGGAATTGATTACTTTTGTGCCAAATGTTATTGTGGTAGCAATTGTTAGGGTTGGCGGATCGCACTAATTATAAAGATGAAGTGTGATCGCAACCGGTGGTCTGCCATGCGGAGATGTAAAACCACAGCTAATGAACAATGGCGAAAGCTTGCAGCAAGCAATCTTGAAAGCACACGGGGTTAAAAGTCCCCCAGTGTCAACAGAAAGTAATTACCCAGCTCTGTTAGCTTCACAGAGGGGTAGAAACAGTATGGCGCAGCTAGTTGCCACGCTAGTGGGAATGGCGCTATGTGAAAACCCCTGTTACTTCACAGGTCAGTGCTACCCTCTCTGGGGCAAGGGAACAGGTAGTGGACACAGTCACAGTATATGCACTCATATGAACACCTCTCTGGAGGTGCCGGAATTCTAAAGGCTATACACCACCAAGCAAACAAGTCCACATTACCGTAGTGTTCCACACACTCATGTAACATAAATGATCTTAGCGCACCAAAGATCCTTTTATAGATTGTGCCAATCATACAGGACCTTGCTCGCGGGCCAGTCTGGAGCCGGAACAGGACCTGAGCATCTGACGGCCGACCACCAATGAGAGGTCGCCCCATGAGCATGCTCAGTGGAGTGATTTCTGGACTTAGACCCAGGAACATCTGTTCGCTGCCTCCTATTGCTAGTTACTATAGCTGTAACTGGAGAGCCAGCTGTAACTAGACGAACAGCACGAGTCTGAGCCAGATGCTGAGATTGATGTCTCTGCTGAGCAGGCTCCACTGCAGTCAAAGAAAAATGGGAGACCGCAGAGGGAGACAAGGCTTGGGATCTACCTAGTGCAGTATGAGAATCCCGGCGCCTAACAGCAATATTGTTTCATTTCTTTTTTAATCTTTTTTTTTTGCTGAATGGATTAGGTACATTTAATTTACCATGAATGTTAGTTTTTGTGTACGCAAAGAAAAAGAAGACATGCTGTTTACAGAAGTACATTATCTGGTCAATTTGAGGGTGGTAATGGAGTAAAGACAAATATTTATGTGCAATGAGCCTTATTTCTTTTCATTGCACTGTATAATAATAATAATTTAATAATAATTTTATTTATATAGCCACAACATGTTATGCAGCACTTTACAGTTAAGTAAGGACATTTATAAACAAAAGACATCACAAAGCAACACATAGTTCACCAGTTACAGCAGGAGTGAAGGACCTATTTACATGTTTACAATCTATATGGAAATAAGGGGGACCCAATAGGTAGAAAGTGTTTGTCATGTATGGTACAGCCATCATTATAATAAATAAGGCATTTCCAGGAAGTAAAGTAGAGTATAAAATCTAACTTTTATTTGTTATAGTTAAAAGGTTCTAACTCAATAATACACACAAAACTAAAAAAATCCAAAAAATACATATCAATAAAGTGCTCATGGTGCCAGTGTTAGTATAAAACAGTTCCGATCTCATAAAATTCCAGTTGTAGCAGTTCATTTCCACTAAGCTCCTCAGCACGGAGACAATCATACACAAACAGGATAGCATCAATGTTCCTAGTTTCCCTGTTGTGCTCTGTATGTCTCCCGCCCTAACAAGGGCAGTGCTCAGGTATAACCTATGTCTATAGACCCTATAAGAAATAGACAAAAAAGCTTTTCCAACGCATTTCTGCCTCAATACGGAGGCCTCATCAGGGAAGTGTACTTGTAATTGGAGGGACTACAAGCAGTCCAAAGAGTCTATGGGGTATCAAAAAGAATTACATTAAATTTTTAGGGCCAGGTACATGCCTCCTATATATCCCACTATTGTACTGTGCAGCACTCTGCACAATAGGGCAGCACGATGGTGCAGTGGTTAGCACAGTAGCCTTGCAGCGCTGGAGTCCTGGGTCCAAACCCCACCAAGGACATCTGCAAAGAGTTTGCATGTTCTCTCCGTGTTTGCGTGGGTTTCCTCCGGGTTCTCCGGTTTCCTCCCACATTCCAAAGACATACTGATTAGATTGTGAGCCCCATCGGGGACAGCGATGATAATGTGTGCAACCTGTAAAGTGATGCGGAATATGTTAGCACTATATAAAAAATAAAGATTATTATTATGCAAAGAGGTGTTACCTCTTTTAATTCAATTTATTTTTGATAATAGATTGGAAGGACTCCAAGCAATGCAAACAATTACAAGTACACTCCCCCTTGGTATTGAAGCAGACATGCATTGGGAATGCTTGTTTTTGTAGTGACAACTGGGGAGAAGGAGTGAAGGAGATATGAGGGAATAGGGTCACCGGTGAAAGTTGTAGGATGAGAAGAAGCAAGGAGCCTGGAAACTTCTGTGACAGGCTCAAAGGTAGAAAGTGAGTTTGAGGTGGGTGTGGGAAGGGGGTTCAGGCTGTAAGGGGACTGTGCAAAAATGTCCTGATGGATATGGTTGATTTTGTCTAGGAAATAAGTAGCCAGATCGTCAGCGATGAGGTTGGTGACTAGGGCCTGTACTTTAGAACTCAGGAGGGAGTGGAAAGTTTTGAAAAGTTGTTTTATAATACACTGAATGTGTATTTATGGTGACTGGACAGTAAAAGGTATACGAGAGAACTGCCCCTTACAGCATGTAGCCTAATATAATTTGAGTTGTCTTTTTGTGAAAAATGGGCAATTGTAGGAAATCATTAAAAATGACAAGCTAAAAATGACTTACGCTTTGATGCCACTGCCACCATTACATTGTTCCCAGAAGTTCTTGATTTACAGGGCTGCAGTAGTGATATCACACGTACAACGAATGACTACTGCAGACAAATACTTTCTTCCCCAGCAGGAATGTTGAAGTCAGGACTGATCACATGTTTTAGACAGTATGTCGCCACTGCAGACACATCAGAAAAAAGATCCTATAAGCAAGGTAAAGATGGCCGTTTAACTGTAGGGTCATCACAAATTAGGGACTAGCTTGTTATTTTCAAGCATTTTAAGCATTGCTACTGCCCCAGTTCTTCTTTAAATGGACATTCACATTTAATCTTCCATTAATCATCACAGAATTTCTAAATTTCCAAAAATGTTCTTGACTAATGAAACTGTTCTTGTATATGCTTAATCAAATGTTTATCAACGTATAAAAAATATAGCTGATATATCAATTATGACAAAATTGTTAGACTTGCTCGTTTTTCTTTCTGTACATAAAAATACCTACAAATGTGAAATTGAAAATTGAATGGAAAAATACACATCACTATTTACTTTTTCTTTAATTTTAGACTGTTTATTAGCAATGTTTGAGTTGCTATTTTATAGAAAGAAATGCTTCATTTAGTTTTGTAGAAAAGGAGCCATTGCTTTATTCTTCTTCTTACTGTATGTTAACATTATGTAGCAGCAAATCATACGTCTGTTTCCTTTCAAACCATTGTGCTTTCCCAGCTTGCTGTTTGTCAATTAAAAAAATGCTAAAAAACACAAAATTCTTTATAGCAAGGTATTGTGGATGAATGAAAGGATTGTTTTCCAACAAGGAGTTTGTAAGTGTTTTTTTTAATTCTCTAAATATGAAAAAAATAAATGGGATTATTAAAAAATGCTTGCTCACTAATCATCCTACTACATTTGATAAATTGCTCTTACCTATAATAGCTCAAATCTACAGATGAGCGAATAAGAGAATAAATTCAAGTGTACTCGAATTGTGCTTAAATTTAGCAATAATCCTCAAACTCAAAATTGCTAATTTTTTGTAATTTGTTTCTGCGCAGACTCAGCATAATGGTGACCGCTGCCCGCCATTATTTCTGAACCGTAAAGTACCATCAAAAGGTTAAAAAAATAATAATTATGCTCACCTTACAGCTCACGTCTTTGGCTTCTTTACTCCTCACCATCATACTCTTGGTCCATATCAAATTTTCTCACTGCTGTTGTGAGAGCTGAAACTTATGTCACTTGCGCGCTCAAGGTCATGCCGCGCAATGTAAAGTCATGAAGCTATGACCTATTGCACTCATCAAAACCCTCCAGGCCTCAGAAGAGCTGGAATTCATGGCTTAGTGTGAGAAGCTTGGAGATTAACCCCTTAAGCCCCGAGGGTGGTTTGCACGTTAATGACCAGGCCAATTTTTACAATTCTGACCACTGTCCCTTTATGAGGTTATAACTCTGGAACGCTTCAACGGATCTTGGCGATTCTGACATTGTTTTCTCGTGACATATTGTACTTCATGTTAGTGGTAAAATTTCTTCGATATAACTTGCGTTTATTTGTGAAAAAAACGAATATTTGGCGAAAATTTTGAAAATTTCGCAATTTTCCAACTTTGAATTTTTATGCCCTTAAATCACAGACATATGTCACACAAAATACTTAATAAATAACATTTCCCACATGTCTACTTTACATCAGCACAATTTTGGAACCAAAATTTTTTTTTGTGACGGAGTTATAAGGGTTAAAAGTTGACCAGCAATTTCTCATTTTTACAACACCATTTTTTTTTAGGGACCACATCTCATTTGAAGTCATTTTGACGGGTCTATATGATAGAAAATACCCAAGTGTGACACCATTCTAAAAACTGCACCCCTCAAGGTACTCAAAACCACTTTCAAGAAGTTTATTAACCCTTCAGGTGTTTCACAGGAATTTTTGGAATGTTTAAATAAAAATGAACATTTAACTTTTTTTCACACAAAATTTATTTCAGCTCCAATTTGTTTTATTTTACCAAGGGTAACAGGAGAAAATAGACCCCAAAAGTTGTTGTACAATTTGTCCTGAGTACGCTGATACCCCATATGTGGGGGTAAACCACAGTTTGGGCGCATGGCAGAGCTTGGAAGCAAAGGAGCGCCATTTGACTTTTCAATGCAAAATTGACTGGAATTGAGATGGGACGCCATGTTGCATTTGGAGAGCCCCTGATGTGCCTAAACATTGAAACCCCCCACAAGTGACACCATTTTGGAAAGTAGACCCCCTAAGGAACTTATCTAGATGTGTGGTGAGCACTTTGACCCAACAAGTGCTTTACAGAAGTTTATAATGCAGAGCCGTAAAAATAAAAAATCATATTTTTTCACAAAAATGATCTTTTCACCCCCAATTTTTTATTTTCCCAAGGGTGAGAGAAGAAATTGGACCCCAAAAATTGTTGTGCAATTTGTCCTGAGTACGCTGATACCCCATATGTGGGTGTAAACCATTGTTTGGGCGCAGGGCAGAGCTCGGAAGGGAAGGAGCGCCATTTGACTTTTCAATGCAAAATTGACTGGAATTGAGATGGGACGCCATGTTGCATTTAGAGAGCCCTTGATGTGCCTAAACATTGAAACCCCTAACAAGTGACACCATTTTGGAAAGTAGACCCCCTAAGGAACTTATCTAGATGTGTGGTGAGCACTTTGACCCAACAAGTGCTTCACAGAAGTTTATAATGCAGAGCCGTAAAAATAAAAAATCATATTTTTTCACAAAAATGATCTTTTCACCCCCATTTTTTTATTTCCCCAAGGGTAAGAGAAGAAATTAGACCACAAAAGTTGTTGTGCAATTTGTCCTGAGTACGACGATACCCCATATGTGGGTGTAAACCATTGTTTGGGCGCATAGCAGAGCTCAGAAGGGAAGAAGCGCTATTTTACTTTTCAATGCAAAATTGACTGGAATTAAGATGGGATGCCATGTTGCGTTTGGAGAGCCCCTGATGTGCCTAAACATTAAACCCCCCCACAAGTGACACCATTTTGGAAAGTAGACCCCCTAAGGAACTTATCTAGATGTGTTTTGAGAGCTTTGAACCCCCAAGTGTTTCACTACAGTTTATAACGCAGAGCCGTGAAAATATATATTTTTTTTTTTTTCCACAAAAATGAAATTTAGCCCCCAGTTTTGTATTTTCACAAGGGTATCAGGATAAATTGGACCCTAAAAGTTGTTGTCCAATTTGTCCTGAATACGCTGATACCCCCTATGTGGGGGGGAACCACTGTTTGGGTGCATGACAGAGCTCGGAAGGGAAGGAGCGCCATTTGGAATGCAGACTTAAATGGATTGGTCTGCAGGCGTCACGTTGCATTTGCAGAGCCCCTGATGTACCCAAACAGTACAAACCCCCCCACAAGTGACCCCATATTGGAAACTAGACCCCCCAAGGAACTTATCTAGATGTGTTGTGAGAACTTTGAACCCCCAAGTGTTTCACTACAGTTTATAACGCAGAGCCGTGAAAATAAAAATTATTTTTTTTTTCACAGAAATGATTTTTTAGCCCCCAGTTTTGTATTTTCACAAGGGTATCAGGATAAATTGGACCCTAAAAGTTGTTGTCCAATTTGTCCTGAGTACGCTGATACCCCCTATGTGGGGGGGAACCACTGTTTGGGCGCATGACAGAGCTCGGAAGGGAAGGAGCGCCATTTGGAATGCAGACTTAAATGGATTGGTCTGCAGGCGTCACGTTGCATTTGCAGAGCCCCTGATGTACCCAAATAGTACAAACCCCCCACAAGTGACCCCATATTGGAAACTAGACCTCCCAAGGAACTTATCTAGATGTGTTGTGAGAACTTTGAACCCCCAAGTGTTTCACTACAGTTTACAACGCAGAGCCGTGAAAATAAAACATATTTTTTTTCCCACAAAAATGATTTTTAGCCCCCCAAATTTTTATTTTCCCAAGGATAACAAGAGAACTTGGACCCCAGAAGTTGTTGTTCAATTTGTCCCTAGTACGCTGATACCCCATATGTTGGGGTAAACCCCTTTTTGGACGCACGGGAGAGCTCGGAAGGGAAGGAGCACTGTTTTACTTTTTCAACGCAGAATTGGCTGGAATTGAGATTGGACGCCATGTCGCGTTTGGAGAGCCCCTGATGTGCCTGAACAGTGGAAACTCCCCAATTCTACCTGAAACCCTACCCCTAACCTCACCCCTAACCGTTTACTGAACATTTTCTGACAGTCATAAGTGCCACGTATATAAGTGCCACGTATATAAGTGCCACGTATGTAAGTGCCACGTATGTAAGTGCCACGTATGTAAGTGCCACGTATATAAGTGCCACGTATATAAGTGCCACGTATATAAGTGCCACGTATATAAGTGCCACGTATATAAGTGCCACGTATATAAGTGCCACGTATTTAAGTGCCACGTATTTAAGTGCCACGTATTTAAGTGCCACGTATTTAAGTGCCACGTATTTAAGTGCCACGTATTTCAGTGCCACGTATTTCAGGCACTGAAAAATACGTGGCACGTAAATACGTGGCACGTAAATACGTGGCACGTAAATACGTGGCACTTAAATACGTGGCACTTAAATACGTGGCACTTAAATACGTGGCCACTGAAATATCGTGGCACTTATATACGTATATACGTATATAAACGTATATTTCAGTGCCACGTATTTCAGGTTAGGGGTAGGGTTAGGGTTTTTTGTTTTTTTCTTGTTTTCTTGTGTTTTTCTATAAAAACGCATGCGTTTTACCGCGTTTACATGCATTTTTTCACACATGCGTTTTTTTTAAAAACGCATGCAGATAAAAACGCAAGTGTGAAACCAGACTAAAAGACGCTTTTTATAGCAAAAAAGTTTTTGCGTCTCCACATTTTGAGACCTATAATTTTTCCACATTTTGGTCCACAGAGTCATGTGAGGTCTTGTTTCTTGCGGGACAAGTTGACGTTTTTATTGGTAACATTTTCGGACACGTGACCATTTTTTATCACTTTTTATTCCGATTTTTGTGAGGCAGAATAACCAAAAACCAGCTATTCATGAATTTCTTTTGGGAGAGGCGTTTATACCGTTCTGCGCTTGGTAAAATTGATAAAGCAGTTTTATTCGTCGGGTCAGTACGATTACAGCGATACCTCATTTATATCATTTTTTTATGTTTTGGCGCTTTTATACGATAAAAACTATTTTATAGAAAAAATAATTATTTTGGTATCGCTTTATTCTCAGGACTATAACTTTTTTATTTTTTTGCTGATGATGCTGTATGGCGGCTCGTTTTTTGCGGGACAAGATGACGTTTTCAGCGGTAACATGGTTATTTATATCCGTCTTTTTGATCGCGTGTTATTCCACTTTTTGTTCGGCGGTATGGTAATAAAGCGTTGTTTTTTGCCTCGTTTTTTTTTTTTTTCTTACGGTGTTTACTGAAGGGGTTAACTAGTGGGCCAGTTTTATAGGTTGGGTCGTTACGGACGCGGCGATACTAAATATGTGTACTTTTATTGTTTTTGTTTGTTTTTTTTAGATAAAGAAATGTATTTATGGGAATAATATTTTTTTTTTTTATTATTATTTATTTAGGAATTTTTTTTATTTTTTTTTACACATGTGGAAATTTTTTTTTTTACTTTTTTACTTTGTCCCAGGGGGGGACATTACAGATCGCTGATCTCACAGTGTGCACAGCACTCTGTGAGATCTCCGATCTCACTTACAGCCGTGCAGGCTGCAGCTTTCATCTGCAGCCTGCTCCGACCCGGAAGTGCTCCCTGCAGGACCCGGATACAGCCCCTCGGCCATTTTGGATCCGGGGCCTGCAGGGAGAAGACGTTCGGTACGAGGTGAGTACATCACCTTGTACCGATCGTCTCAGGGAAGCCCGCAGGGAGCCCCCTCCCTGCGCGATGCTTCCCTGTACCGCCGGTACACCGCGATCATGTTTGATCGCGGTGTGCCGGGGGTTAATGTGCCGGGGGCGGTCCGTGACCGCTCCTGGCACATAGTGCCGGATGTCAGCTGCGATATGCAGCCGACACCCGGCCGCGATCGGCCGCGCTCCCCCCGTGAGCGCGGCCGATCGCGTATGACGTACTATACCGTCACCGGGAATTAAGGCCCACCCCACCTCGACGGTATAGTACGTCATACGGGATTAAGGGGTTAAGCAGGGATTAAAAGATGTAACCAGGACTGTATGGTTTCCAGTGAGGGGCTGAGTTCTGGAGAGGTGAGCGGTAAGGTGAGAATAAGGATTTTTTTTACATATTATATTTATTTTGCTCTGTGGTTTCAAAAAAACATAGAGCATAGTGAGGGACATTACATTTTAATCTACACTCACTGGCCACTTTATTAGGTACACCATGCTAGTAACGGGTTGGACCCCCTTTTGCCTTCAGAACTGCCTCAATTCTTCGTGGCATAGATTCAACAAGGTGCTGGAAGCATTCCTCAGAGATTTTGGTCCATATTGACATGATGGCATCACACAGTTGCCGCAGATTTGTCGGCTGCACATCCCTGATGCGAATCTCCCGTTCCACCACATCCCAAAGATTTCATGTTGTTTACGCCAAATTCTGACCCTACCATCCGAATGTCGCAGCAGAAATCGAGACTCATCAGACCAAGCAACGTTTTTCCAATCTTCTACTGTCCAATTTCGATGAGCTTGTGCAAATTGTAGCCTCAGTTTCCTGTTCTTAGCTGAAAGGAGTGGTACCCGGTGTGGTCTTCTGCTGCTGTAGCCCATCTGCCTCAAAGTTCGACGCACTGTGCGTTCAGAGATGCTCTTAGGCCTACCTTGGTTGTAACGGGTGGCGATTTGAGTCACTGTTGCCTTTCTATCAGCTCGAACCAGTCTGCCCATTCTCCTCTGACCTCTGGCATCAACAAGGCATTTCCGCCCACAGAACTGCCGCTCACTGGATTTTTTTTCTTTTTCGGACCATTCTCTGTAAACCCTAGAGATGGTTGGGCGTGAAAATCCCAGTAGATCAGCAGTTTCTGAAATACTCAGACCAGCCCTTCTGGCACCAACAACCATGCCACGTTCAAAGGCACTCAAATCACCTTTCTTCCCCATACTGATGCTCGGTTTGAACTGCAGGAGATTGTCTTGACCATGTCTACATGCCTAAATGCACTGAGTTGCCGCCATGTGATTGGCTGATTAGAAATTAAGTGTTAACAAGAAGTTGGACAGGTGTACCTAATAAAGTGGCCAGTGAGTGTAATCTCCTGAGAAAAAAAGAGTGGACAAATTCAAATGTTGCCTAATCTACTCATCTAAACTCAGATCTCCAGATTTGTCTGTTTGAGTAAATTCTACTATTTTCTGCAAAATACCTCCATTAGTGGTGGCACGTGAGCTCCAATATTACTCAATTTGGAGATGCCTTACTTTTGTATTTTGATGTCGATATAATTTGTAAATGATGCACAATTACTGAGATTTTAATTTGCAACAATTCTACAATAATTCAGTGGCAAAATTGCCTCAAAATCTGAATTTAAGATTATGTGGCCCATAGAGATGGGCAAAATTATTTGAATGGAACTGAATTCTACTAGAAACTTAAAAAAATCCACATTCTTCAGAATGCAAATTATTTGTAATTCACATTTTGCAAATTCACCCAAATGGTGGCCAGCTGTGACTCTGATTTTGCTGAAAGTTGAAAAAAACAACAACTTAATACTCACCACAAACCTGTCCCGGCAACCCTAAGCGACTACGATCACTAGAGATGAGTGGATAGATTGGCGGGACTTTGGTCCACCACCCAGATAAGTGAAAAATGGCTGCTAACCAGGAGGACCAAAAATCTCATGCCTTGTAAGCTTCCCAATGTGGCATTTGATTAACGTGGCTGGTTCAATGGCATCTGTGACACACACATGACATTGCACCAGCCCTGGCTAATCAAACGTCACACTTGGGAGGCTGAAATATAAGAGATTTGTAGGCCTCCCGACTAGCGGCCAGGTACTACTGACCTGGATGCTGGAGCAGAATCCGTGAATCAATCCACTCATCTCTAGTGGTTGTAATATATGAAGATGGAAATCATTAGCTATTAGTGATGATAACATCTGCCAAGATTCAAATTATGTAAATCACATGAATTTAGCAATTAAATTTGATTTGCTACCTGGCTACTGGACCAGAGTCCCGCAAACCGATCAGCACATCTCTAATAGCCAAGTAGGATTCAAGATTGACTAAGGATTGTAAAATTTGGGTATGTTGTCTTAAATGTGTCCCATTGACCCAGTCTAATTTCTTTAAAGCAAAATCAATGGCTTGTAAATTTAATTCTATTAAATAATTTCTGTCGTTAATATCAATTATTTCTAGAGAAAAATCATTTTTCAATTTCCAACATACACTGATTATTTCTTCCTATTCTACAGTTCCGGATGACGTTTTTTCTCGGAATTACATATGGAAAGGCTTTTACAACTTGAAAGGAAAGAATCAGCCAATGAATTTGACAGTTAACAGTTACAATGTATCAACAGGGAAGGTGAATGCAACACTTATCAATAGTAACACAGAGTTCCTTTTGTCAGGTAATTATTGTTATTTCAGATAATACATAGTCCGGTTATATTTTATAAAACAGCTTTATATTCATTTTTCTTTGTTAGTCTTGTGAACTTTGAATGGTTTCCTAATTATATGGCACATGCCATGAAACATATAATGGCTGCTCTTGCAGAATGCTAAGGTTGCATTTTTGGTCTTTTGACATTTTTAGCTAAGTTTTAAAGCCTGTAAAGAACCAATGAAACTTTGCAGCTAATGATCTCTTTTTTTCATCTGATTTCAAGTCATTTACCTATCTGAAATAGGCACATTTTTGCGTATTGAGAAAAGAATGGATCTCTGTTCAGTGACATTTATAGAAAACGCTTTCCAGTTAAACTTATCAGACCTGAATTTGCAAGCTGAGCTGTGCTGTCTGCAATAAAAATGTCCCTGCAACCTAATTAAATTGTTCACATATTTCCTTTTCGAAAATCCCATTTTTTTTAGCAGTGGAATACATTACTAGCCTTCTATTTCCACTGACAATCCCAGTTTGTAATACTATATAATAGTACTAGGTTCATGCAGGTTGGTAGAGCTTCTTCGCAAATTTCATGGGCATTAAAAGGTAAGGTAAGAGTTTTCAATTGTAAAAATCTACATTTTAAGAATGTTTTATTTTATTTTGAGCCGTTTGTTAAGTAGGCACAATTTTTGGTGTTTATTTCTTCAGGACAATTATGGTCAAAATTATTTCATGTTATTTCATAATAATGAAATTGAGAAAATTATACTCAATGTCAGGGCTCATGCAGACATCCATTTTAATCTGCCAAATGCTATCTGTGGTTTGGATGGATAGTCGCTCTTACCCTTGTTATTCTATGGGATCGTTCACACTGTCCGTGGAAATACAATCACAGCATGCATTATTTGCCTCCGAGAATCAGATGGCACACGTCTATTCAAGCCTATTGGTCTTTGAAAAAAAATTGGACCGCACTCGGATGTCCGATTTTCACAGACTGACAGATGGGATAGTACATCCGAGGTCAGAAGCCCCGCTTTGATGCGGGCTCTGGTGGTGAGCCCGCATCAAAGCCGGGATATGTCAGCTGTTTTGAATAGCTGACATGTGCCCTTAATAAGCGCGGGCAGAATCGCGATCTGATCACGCCTATTAACTTGTTAATTGCCGCTGTCAAACGCAGACAGCGGCATTTAACTACCGCTTCCGGCCGGGTGGCCGGAAATGATCGCATCGCTGACCCCCGTCACATGATCGGAGGTCGGCGATGCTTCAGCATTGTAACCACAGAGGTCCTTGAGACCTCTATGGTTATTGATGCACGGTAGCTGTGAGCGCCACCCTGTGGTCGGCGCTCACAGCAAACCTGCATTTCTGCTACATAGCAGTGAACATCATATCGCTGCTATGTAGCAGAGGCGATTGAGTGGTGCCAGCTTCTATCCTCATATGGAGGCTATAGAAGCATGGCAAAAGTAAAAAAAAAGTTAAAAAAATGTGAAAAAAATAAAAAAAATATAAAAGTTTAAATCACCCCCCTTTTGCCCCAATCAAAATAAATCAATAAAAAAAATCAAACCTACACATATTTGGTATCGCCGAGTTCAAAATCATCCGATCTATCAATAAAAAAAGCATTAACCTGATCGCTAAACAGCGTAGCAAGAAAAAAATTTGAAACGCCAGAATTACGTTTTTTTGGTCGCCGTGACATTGCATTAAAATGCAATAACGGGCAATCAAAAGAAAGTATCTGCACCGAAATTGTATCATTAAAAATGCCAACTCGGCTTGCAAAAAATAAGCCCTCAACCGACCCAGATCATGAAAAATGGCGAATTTTTTTTTTTTTTTAATTAGCAAAGATTGATTTCTTTTTTCACCACTTAGATAAAAAATAACCTAGTCATGTTAGGTGTCTATGAACTCCTACTGACCTGGAGAATCATAATGTCAGGTCAGTTTTAGCATTTAGTGAACCTAGCAAAAAAGCCAAACAAAAAACAATTGTGGGACTGCACTTTTTTTGCAATTTCACTGCACTTGGAATTTTTTTCCCGTTTTCTAGTACACAACATGGTAAAACCAATGATGTCGTTCAAAAGTACAACTCGTCCAGCAAAAAAATAAGCCCTCACATGGCCAAATTGATGGAAAAAAAAAGTTATGGCTCTGGGAAGGAGGGGAGTGAAAAACGAACATGGAAAAATGGAAAATCCCAAGGTCATGAAGGGGTTAATCAAATGTAATCTGTGCACTGTCCATTTTTCACAGATTGATAAGAGAAACTTGAGAAACTTTTATCATTTTTTTTAAACATTGAGAACTGATGAAACATTGACCCATCTCTGATGGTAAAAACTGACACATTGACTAAAGATGAGCAAAAATATTTGAGTGGAATTTAATTCTATGCAAATATTACAAAAATAAGCATTTTGCAAAAATGCTGATTTTTCTGTAATTTGAGTTTGCACGGATTTAGCAAGACGGCAGCAATTTTGGGTTAAAAGATAAAACAAATTCCTTTTACTCACCTTACTACTCTCCTCCCTAGCCCCTCCATTCCTCACCATCACTCATCTGGTCCTTGCCGCGTCTTCTTATCATCATCACAAGCACTGAATCTGTGGGCCTCACTACCAGAACTCCTGGCCTAGTGTCTTAGCTCAAGCTAATGCGCGTATGGTCAAGGCACAAGTCATGATGTCATAATGTCATGAGCATACGCGAGCTTGACTAGCATGAAGAGGCCTAGGGACTCATCGCTTACGGCAGCAATTAGAAGATGAGATGAGGACCAGAAGGGTGAGGAGCAAAGAGCCTGGAGAGGTGACTGGTAAGTTGAGTAGAAGTATTTTTTTTATTTTTTTACACCTTTATTTATCATTCTCTGTGGTGTTGAGTGAACTCAGAGGATAATAAGGGATGTCCATTTTGCAGAGAATAACCTCTTTGCAAATCGAATATCACGGAAAAATCCACACAAAGAGGCAAATTTGTAATTAATCTGATCTGGTCATCTCTAACTCTGACCAAACTATAATGAATCTCTGATCAAAAACACTGATGAAACTTGATTTTTTTTACATACAAGAAAAATCACCAAAGTCTAATATAGGCGTAAAGTGGAAATGCCCTTTTAACAGAGGTACAATTTTTGAATAATTTGTGTAAAATGCTAGATTTTACTTTTTTAGGCTTCTTGTTTCAATTATAACAATTTTATTTTTCAGGAATTTACAAAAGCCAAGAAGCTCGCTTGATCCTGCACATAAATTCAGTAAAATCATCAGCTCACACTACCTTGAGCAAAATGAAAGATGAGAAATGGGCAATGGATGGATTTGTAAGCATAAATCAATTATAACATGTTTATCATGCTTGAGTGGATAAGAAATTGCTTCTGTGAATCAAGATGAATTAACATGGTAAAAAGAGAGTAGTAGTTTATGAGGAAAAAGCATGCAAGCGTTTTTCTAGGAACTTTTCTTCCTGAGCCTAAAATAGAATACTCTCAGCCCAGAATAGATATAGTTTTGGTGACTAATAAACTACTTAGTGTCAGCAATGTGTTTTATCCTGCAAATAAATTGATATAATCCAGTTGCATCCAACATGTAACATCAGACTGTCCTATCAGAATACAAGATGACCCTCTTCGGAGCCGGTTGCTTCTTCAATAATTCTCGCCCCCATGTGAGAAGAAAATGCTAAGCTGATTTGGGGCTAAAACATAAGAAAGGAGATGTAGAAGGTTAAAAAAATTGTCCTAGCAGCAGTTAATGTGACAACAAGAGATAATCGAATCTGCTAAAATTTTTAATTTGGCAAGTCATGCAAATTTAACAGAGAATTTTGACTTAAATTGAAGTTATTCTATGAAAATTCGATATTGCTTACTATACTTCCCCATCTCCCATCTTTGTCTTCTATAGTTCACTGCCATTATAATTAATTCCTGTGGAAGATATCAGAAAAAAAATCATCATCTCAAGAATACGAACTTTTGTAAAATTTGAGAATTAACTTCTCCTCAAATAGATTCACTCATGTCTAGTGATAACCTAAAAAATAATCATAACTGCATCTCCGGTGGTCCTTGCTGATCTCTATTAACTTTGCTGCATCAATCTAGTGCCCTTTTATCCAAACATCCATTACCACCAATCACTGACCTCAGTTCCAGACTGCTGAGACCATTGATTGGCTGAAAACTGTCACATGGTTGTACATGCTGTGAACAAAGACCGGCAGGGATCATTAGAGCATCAGTGCTTGAGTGTCAGAGTTATATTTTTGTTGTGTACAGGTTATTTTTTCATTATATTGCATTGGCTGCTGTGGGGACAGTTTTATATAAAAAAATGCTGTTTAATTATACAGTTTCCAGGCACAATGACATAACAATGAGATGTGGATATAAGTGAATACGCCATAAAAATGTTTTGCGCAAACCTTCAGAATTGTTTGTAATCCCAGGTCACATCTTCAGCATTCCTCTTGTAACATCATACTATCCGTAAAAGCCATTGTTATAATTTATCATACCAGTCTCTCATCTTGACTACTGCATCTTACACGGCCTGTAATAGAAAAACTGTCTTATTATCAAGTTTTATTCAATCATGAAGGGGCTGGTTAGTATATTACTCCTTTGCAGGGTTATAGTACAAATCACATTTTTTTCTCTTCAAGCACATGATTGAAAAATACAAATTTTACCAAGTTATAAACAAAATTAAAACTGCATTGTGTTATGTTTGCAAGGTCTCAGCTGAACCAGATGGAGCTACATATGTTTTTCAAGGGTCTATTCATGGTAAAGACTATGGACAATTTGGATTAAGAAGTATAGGTATGTGATAATTTTGTGTCATGGTTTTACGTTGCCATAATGTATAGCTATTTCCAAATTATGTTCTCTTTGTGCATTTGTAATTTCCCATTTCTTGTACCTGTTTCAAATTTCCCATTAGAACCATCTTTTTGGCTGTAGTCACTAACTCAGGTAGGGTCCAAGGAAATAAAAAAGTATGAAGACTTCACCCATGAAACCATGAACAGTTATGAAAAATAACTACCAACTTTGGGCTAAGCTATTGTAAGATGACATGTGCTTAAAGTAGCCGATTGGATGAAAATTGTTCATGCACATCTAAACAGGGTTTAATATTGCAATGGTAGCTTTTATAAAAGATTTTGTAGTTTAAAACTTTCAGAAAGATTTGTCCTGAGAAGGGAAGTCCACCATGAATTCTCTTGTTTTGTTAGAATAGTTCTTGAACAATAAGCTACAGTATAGTATTCTAATGCTAGACACCCGAGAGATCATCTGTAACTTATGGCAGAAACCAGCATCAAGTTAAGCTTTCTGCAGAGCCTTCACAGGAGAAATTAAGCATGAATTCAATGGGCTGAGTCCTCCAAAGTAAGAGACACCCTTTGAAACAGATCTCTGCTAGTGATGAGCGAGTATACTCGCTGCTCGGGTTTTCCCGAGCACGCTCGGGTGGTCTCCGAGTATTTGGATGTGCTCGGAGATTTGGTTTTTGTCACCTCAGCTGCATGATTTATGTCTGCTAGACAACTTGGTTACACGTGCGAATTCCCTAGCAACCAGGCAACCCCCACATGTACTTAGGCTGGCTAGCAGCTGTAAATCATGCAGCTGCGTCAACAAAAACTAAATCTCCAAGCAATGACAAATACTTGGAGACCACCCGAGTGTGCTCGGGAAAACCCATGCAACGAGTATACTCGCTCACCACTAATCTCTGCTATTTAATGAGTTGGTCCAAAATACAACTTAGTTTTCATCCTAAATGCCTATCTCTATAAAGCCATAATCTAAACTATTTTCTAATATACTTTAATTAAAAATGTTCTAGCCTTCCTTAACTACACTATCTAACTGCTTTTCTTTTTTTCCTCCTTCCTTTTTGATGACACTTTGTTTGATAAACCCAGTGCATGCTTGGATAGTCAAACGAAGCATGATCAGGGGGCAGAGGCTGTGGTCATTGTTGCAGGACATGGCCCCTTCCTGAAATAAAGTGCCATCAGTGAAGTGCATTTCAGGGTCTGGACTATGCTCTGTTCTGTCACTGTGCGATGTGCACAATGACAGTGCACTGCCTTGCTAGATCAGGTCAGTAGTAATGAGCTGGCAACATTGTGTATTGTAAGATGAATACCCAGCTTGCAGAGACAGGCACCGCCACCGCAAGTGACATCTCTGTATTCTGACACCACACGCTAAGAGATCACTATTGCCGTCTCATTACTGCTGACTGTACACATCATACAGTAATAGCCCAGGCCAAGAAATGAGGGTGACTGATGACGCTTCATTTCATGGAGAGGGCAGGGGCTGTAACAGTAACAACAGCTTCTGCCCCCTGGTGATGCTTTGTTTGACAATCTCAGAATACATTGGAATACATCAAAAAGGAAATAGGAAAAAAGAAAAATAGTTAGATAGTGGAAGGATAATGAACTTTTTACTTAAAATATATTACAAAATAGTGTAGATTATGACAGTAAAGAGTTAGACATCTAAGATGCAAATTATTTTGTATTTTGGACGACCCCTTTAATGAATTTTGATTGTCTGCATTTTATAAAGAACACTGGTTACCAATTCAAAAATGGCCGGTATTTGCTTTTATTTTAATCCCACCATTTCTCTGAGTATTCCAGTTTTTTAGGTTTTTTAAATCTGCCATATGGTTCCAGAGATACGGACTTTTTTATTAAGTAATATATAGAAAAAATCCAACTCACCCTCAAAAGGAACAACAAAACACTCCAGGGCAAGGAAACATGGTGTTCAGATATAGGAGTTAGCAAACAAGGCAAATTCCAGCTCTATGGTGCGCAAAAACAGTTATTTAACAGAAAATCCAAGAGTTAAAATTCAGAGATAAAATGTCATGTACAATAATCCATAAAAACAATGTAGACCTACACGTTTCAGATGAGAACCAACCGTAATCATTTTTATTTAGTGCACATTTTAATGGTCTTTCTTTACCAAAAGGGGTATTGCGCGTAGGATTTAGTAGGGGAGTGTCTTATGTTGGTGCTGAATCATTATCATGGGAGCTAAGTCTCCTTGTAAAAACTACAAAAATCAGAACAAAACAAAAAGGCCAAGATCTCCAAAACTGTATAGCAAATTTAAAAAATAGATGGAATACCCAGGGGAGAAGAGGGAATAAAATAAGCAAATTCTGGACAATTTTTACCTGGAATCAGGTCCTCTTTAACTTGTGTTTTGGGTCTTTTTGTATTAGCAGTAGTCTAGTTATTCTGATCAAATGTACATAGGTTGTCCATATGATGCTACAGCTATTCTTCATATTCTTCTCGGTGCTATTGTGCTTTTAACCCTTAGTCAATGAACCTCAATAATAAAAACAAAAATCCAATAATACGCAATCCTAAAAGCATAAATATCTCGAATGCAAAGTCCCTGATGACCACTTGGTCATTTACTCTTTGCTGCAGAAATAAATAATATTTATTTGCAAGTCACCGGCTCTATAGGTAAAGCACTTTATTGCATCAGTTCATATAATAAATGATTCATAGACTGTTCTGTTTTGCCAATTTGTGTCAGTATTATTAAGAGCAATTTTGCCTACAGTTAAGAAAAAACACCTGTTTGTTTTTATAGATTTACCATAAACAGGAGCTTCATATTTACAATCTAATTATTCACTATGACAATGAAAATATTACATTCCCTCGTGAACATTCGGGCTGATAAAGTACCAAAATTGTCACTTCATTAAAAAAGAGAAATTATTAAACTATAAATTGCTCTAATCCTTTGTCTTTTGGGACAGATATGCTACACCTACACTGTATATACTGTATACAGAGAGAAAGATGTGTATATATTGCGCGGCTTATCAAAGATGTAAGGATTTTATAGCAGAATATATTGTGTCACTGCGCAGATGTTGTTTTTATTATGTTTTCATAATATTCCATGAAATATAGCAGAGATTGCTACATGAATGTGGTAATTTCAATGCATAGAAAACATATTTATTGCAAGTAAAATATGCATTTGATTTTTTAAGTTATGTTTCATCGCAAAGAAATGTCTGAAATAAATAAAGATGAGGTTAGCTCATCTCAACAACTATTTTCTACCGTATATTCCTGTTTTAAGACATATGAGTGGTATACCTGAGTATTTCTCTCTATAGCTTCCTCCCCACCATACCTAAACAATGGGGTTATTTAGCTTATGTACATAGCTGAACAGTCCACTTATGTATTACATGGACAGTAGAGATGAGTGAAATTCCCAAAATTTATCTCAGGATGATTTACTCAAATTGGCCGAAATCAAATCTGCCCTGGTTACCTTTTATTCTGTTTTGAGGCCTCTCAAAACCCTAAAGTAAAATAAAGGAAGGGGCTGGGAAGAGATTAAAATGATAATATAATTCCATTCACTCCTCATCTATATTAGGCAGATGCTTCACCGGTTCAGATATGGCAGTTCGCAGCAATGGTCTTCTGCTCACTTTGTGTCTTCGGTCTTCTTGTCCTTGGTTGTCTGCTCTTCACATTTTTGGTCTTCTGTCCAAGATCTTTTGGAGTTGATTAGGCTTCACAATGTGATAACATGCATTGTGCACCTCGTTACCATGTTGTGATGCCTAATGATCATTAGAAGATCATCGGCTTAAGAGTCATAACAAGAAGACTGGAAAACCAAAGACGAGAAAAATGAAAAAGAAGAGACCAAAGGCCTGAAGCAAGAGGAAGACTGGATGGGGAGCTGCGGTGTCAGGACAGGTGAGGGATAAGCCTAGGAAAGGTGGCTATAATTGCTTATTATTTTTTAACCATTTACCAGCTTATAAATAATGCAGCAAGCATACTAGTGGAACAACAGTAGCAAATGTCCTGAATTTATGGTTAAAATTTTAGCTCAGGTGTATGTTCAGTTTGTGAATGACAGCTTTCTATCCCGTTCTCTTAGGGGGAAGCCTAAGCACAATTTCACTTTCTTTTCAACTATATTATCTTTCAGGTTTTGTTTGCTGGCAAAATGTTGGAGGTAATGCTTATGTGAGATTATTCACAACCCTGAGAAAATTAAAATTTGTAAAGTCTTACCTCTCTACTAACTAGTAGAGATGAGCAAATATTTCTATTTTTGGTTTGGATTACGATTGCCTTATGTGCAATATTCGCCGAACATAGCCAATGGAGTCAATGATAGCATGGATGAGCAAAAATGTTCGGAAATGATCGTCAAACATAAAATCGACCAGTTTTTGGTACAAATATTTCACAAATATGGCAAATTCGGATTTGGCGATCATTTTCCGAACATATTCACTCATCTCTACTAACTAGGAAAAGTGTGTGCACTTTATGAAGCCAAATGCCATGATCTTTGCACAAGAGATATACATAGATTTGTTCACATGTGTCTCTCCATAGTGTATAGGATTGGATAGAGAGTGCAGAGTAGCTGTTGGGAGTGATTTGGAGGATAGTTAACCTCCTTATTGCTATGAATTAGCTCAGCAAACAGAAATGAGTTGAACTAAATCTGGTCTGTCATCTTGGAAAAAAGCTTCTTATTTGCAGATAATGAGTTAATCTACAGGTTGGTTGGCCATCTCACTAAAAGTGCAGCTACCAGGAGAAAATAAATGTATTACTGTGTGTATTGACTGTAAGCATGCCCTAGCATTTCTAATGACAGCGCATTATGCACAGATGTGCTGCAGAGGCGGCATTGCTTCCAGTGCTGGGACAAACTTACAGCATAATAAGTCATATTCCGAGTGATGACTATAATCACTGTGTGCATGCCTGAAATCTGATGGCTCCTGAGAGGAAATAAGTTCATTTTCTTCCAGCAGCCGCACTTTTAGTATGGCAGACAGGAAACGTAACACTGTTTGGCCACGCTCACATGTTCAGTATTTGGTCAATATTTTACATCAGTATTTGTAAGCCAAAACCAGGAGAGCAACACGTCACCACTTCTGCATTTTTCACCCTCTCCTGGTTTTGGCTTACAAATACTGAGCTAAAATACTCACGAAGTACTCAACATTTGCACGTGGTCTTAATTTACAGATAAACCCTATATTTGCAGGTAAATAGCATTTTCTAATGTGATGAGTTCCTTTTAAGCCACAAGGAAGGAAGTAAGATTGTACCGGGACGTCTTGCCAGGAGAATGGGAGAATTTGCTTAATTCAAGGCCATGTGAAAAACAATGTATCCTCCAGATCATCTCGTTAAACAAGGGACCCTCTATGTAAGGACATCCAAGTAGGACATCTAAACAAATCACTAGTGTGACAACACTTTAAAAAACAGTGTACAACAGCTTGGTCAATTCCACGTAAACTACAACATTTTTCAAACTTTTTTCTTTGAAGCATCAGTACACAAACTGTTCTATTAAAATTTAAAGTCCCATTAAAAGATAATTTTCCATGAATTGTGTTTTCACTGCTTGAAATTGAGAAGTGGCAGACTCAATTAACTCTTCCCCACCTCCTGTCATTTCCCACTGTTTGTTTATGGTCAGAAAGCCTCATGTGATAATGCAGAAATTATTACAGAAAAATAAGATTTCATAACGTACTAATTACCAGGCGCTGTAGATAAGTCACATTCTTATCTTGTCTACTGTTGACAGGAATTAACATGTCAGAGGATAATTCGTCAAACCAGTCACTTGGGACAAACAGCAGCTCCGTTGCAATTGCAATCCTGGTGCCTTTCTTCGCTCTAATATTCGCAGGTTTCGGCTTTTATCTATATAAACAAAGGTGAGATACCAATATATTTCTGCAGTATGACTATCAAATGTTTCCAGCTGATTAATAAAGTCATGGCATTACAAATCATGTGCAAATTTTTCCTGTTTATAATGTTGTTACAAAAATGTGTCAAAAATATGAAATATGCTATAATTATTGATAACCATATTGTTTTTCATACAAAATCCATAATATTCCTTTCTCCTGTTATGGGCCAGGTCTTCAGACCACTTTTTGCCCATTTTTGTAGATTTATTGATAGAAAATCAAGGTGCAGTTGGGTACAGTTATGCCTAAGGCACTGTTAAGAAGTCCATATTTTACAGTTGTCATAAAGAAGCACTCCCATCAAAGTTTTTATTCTCTAATATATTGAAATCATCATATTACTGGGTAGAAGGGCAAAATGAGCACTTGTAAGTATACACTTGTAAGGTATAGTAATGTATACTTAGAAGTGCACATTTTGCCCTCCTATCCGGTACATCATGTGATTAAAAAACTACTTGAATCCTTCTAAGCTGTATTAAGAAGCAAGAAGGCTCTTTTCCCTACATGAGTCATCATTAGAACTACAATTACATCACTGTAAAGTCCCTGGCAGCTCAGCTCCACTTCCTCTTGAACTCTTGACCCAGCTTCTCTGCTCCTCCAACCTGCCAGGGACTTTGCAGTGATGTGTGATTGTAGCACTAATGATGACTCATGAAGGAAAGAGTCTTCCTGTTTCTACATAGAGCTTAGAAGGATTCAGCAAGTCAGTTTTAATCACATGATGTCCTAGTCCTAATGAAAAAGAGAAGAATTAGCTGGGTAGAAAGGCACAGTGAGCAACTGTAAGTACACCGTGCACTATAACATGATGATTTCAATATACTAAGAGGATAAAACCTTTGATGGGATTGCTTCTTTAACTAAAGGTTTCACTCTTAAAGTAGCAAGGATAAAATTATCCCAATTTACACAGAACAATTTTCACATCAACATTTCTTCCAGTGTTTGTGAGACAGCCACTGTTTTCAGCTGTTACCAGCACCACTCTGGTCCCAATCCACGATCTTGTGACCCCAACCTCTAACTGACCAGACATCAGAGTTAATGGTCACAAGCTCTCAATGCAAATCTATGAGAACCAAATTCTAGCCTCATTCTAGCTCTCACAGGCTTACATTAAGTAGAGACTTTCCGATCACCCAACAAACACTGGAGTGATCCAGCAAGTCACAACCTGCAGAAGATTATTGTTGCAGTGCTGATAACAAAAGAAAACAGTGGCTGATAATTTTATTTTGATAATAGGTGCAAGGAACTTAGATTAGTTGCATTAATCCAAGTTGTAAAATAATAAAATGGAGGAGTGGTGACTTGTAGGATTGCTGCTTCCAACAGTTAGCACTATAGAGTTTAAGTCCTCTTCCTCTCCGAAGTGACAATTTGCATATGTATTATATAGGCATGCAGGATACGGAGAGACACCTTAAACATATTATATATAGTAGACATGCTACTGGAAGCTGTGAGAAAATATTAAAGGTATAGAGAAAATTTTGGCAGGTAAACTGGATGAATTTTCAATGCATAATGTATTATTTTTATTACCATAAAATAATTGTCTGTGTGAAAAATAAGCATATCCATCATATTTTACCAAGGGTTGGGAAAGGATATTGTATCAATGGAAGGGATAAACAAAATGCAAGAACCTATCTGCCCCAAAGAAGTAAATATCTCCTCCTGATCATGAGTGTCAATCGATTCAAATAGCATTAAGAACAAGAATTTTATGCATTGCCATAAGCATTTATGTAATTGTGTTCTAAGAAATATTCTAAGCCTTTTTTGAAATCACTACTAATTTCCGCTGTGACCAGATCCTGAGGCCTACAGTGCCACAGAATAATAGTTCTCAGGATGAAGAAGCCTTGTATTCTCTGGGGATTTAGCTTTTTTCCCAAGCAATGAGAGTGCCTTCTTGTATTTTGAGGGGGTGTTACATAAAGCAGCTTTTGACCATTTTTCCTATGGGCCACTTTTGTACTTTTACAAGTTAATCATGTTCCCTGTCACACGTCTCTTCTCAATGCCAAATATATGTAATTTTTTAAAATCTTTCCTCATATCTAAGATCATCCGTGCCATTATCAGTTGTGTGGCTTTTTTTGTATTCTTTTCTAATCCGATAGCATCCTTTCTATGAACAGGTGCCTAGAATCCAGTGCTGTTCTGCTCCTCTTCTCAATGATGTCAACGCTCTTCAGACTATTCATCCTATGCTATGCTCTATGCGTGAGCCAGGAGTCTTTTTTCCAATGTAAGTCGTTTTGACTTTCCATTGACATACATTGTGAACACCGCTTCCAGTTCACGCAGAGCAAAGTGTGACCCAGAGAGTCTGAAGAGCAGTGGTGTCACTGAGAAGAGGAGCAGAATGTCGCTGGATCCCAGGAAAGGTAAGTATATGAAGAAATCCGTACTATGCTAAATGCACATATACACAGCTTTATTTTTAAAAAAAAATCTTAACTAGAGTGTTTATTTAAGTAGCAATAATGGTAATGATTAGTGATGAGTGCATATACTCGTTGCTCGGGTGGTCTCCGAGTATTTTTGACTGCTCGGAGATATAGTTTTCTTTGCCTCAGCTGCCTGATTTACGGCTGCTAGACAGCTTGATTACATGTGGGGATTCCCTAGCAACCAGGCAACACCCACATGTACTCAGGCTGGCTCGCAGCCGTAAATCATGCAGCTGCGTCAACAAAAACTAAATCTCCGAGCAGTCACAAATACTCGGAGACCACCCGAGCGTGCTCGGGAAAACTCAAGCAACGAGTATATTCGCTCATCACTAGTAATGATTATTACAGCTTTATTTCATGTACTGCTGTTATTAATGCAAATAGTAATCACATTACTAGTGTTAATAATTATTTATATTAGTATTTGTTTTAATTGTGTCTTAATATAACAATATTAATTTATGTATAATGATTTTGTATTACCGTATATTGGAATATTTTTATATAACGATTTTAAAATTTTATACATTTATCTATTATGATATTTTCATTATTATTATTATTATTGTTATTATAGGACTGCGCCGAAAACACAGTACACAGGATGCTCTGTACATGAAAATAACAATGGTCAAGCAGCTTTTGAAAACCCAATGTATGACACTAATGCAAAATCCGTGGAAGGAAAAGCAGTACGATTTGACCCAAATTTGAACACAGTCTGCACAATGGTATAATGCTGGAAGACTTTTTTTTCTCTTCAGAACATTTGGAAGCTTAGACGTAAAACTGTGCACTACTTGGTTCACTGCTACTATTAAAGCACATTTTTAACACAAAAAGAAAAACAAAATCATGGGGTCTTGGAGGAGAAACAAAATCTAAGGAGGAGCCATGCCGAACGGAACTGAAACAACTCTTCGTGTGAAACATGGGAAGTTTTCCAGCATATCCATTGCACTCTATGAGTGCTTAATTACAATTTATTTTCTTTTTTTTAAAAAGGAGATTAATCTAAACGCGAAACTTTGCATTTATTGGAGGAGCATCCATTATCAGTATTTACTGTGCTTTATAAACTATATTAGAAGGTCTCGAGCAACATAAAACAAGCAAACCAATATATGGTAGAAAATTGCTATAATCACTGGAGAAAATAAGATTAATTACAGGCATTAGGTATATTACATTTTCGTGCTTTGGCAACTTTGAAGAAGGCCCTTGTTGAGTTAAATGTTTTTTTTTTTGCATCCATTGTTTTTCTAAGGCCTATGAAATACAGGTATTATTTATTTTCTTTCAACAGAACCAATGGCATTGTAAGGGAAAGGAAACATGTTTTCTAAGTATTTCTGTAGCAAGCCACCGTATCGATAACAATGGGGTGCTAGCCAGATCTTTCACCTAAATCTTTATGTATTTTTCCGGAAGTTCTTTTTGTTTTCTACACTATATGACTCACCATTAGTGAGCCTTGCTCATTGATAAATGTTAACTGAAATATCCCATGCTATGCATGTTATGGTTAACAATGTATTTAAAGGGAACTTATTTTACGATGTCTAGATAATGAAATGGACCTTAATATCCTAATATGTGTCTAAGTCTACTTGGCTTCCCAACATTTGTAAAGAACACACCAAGTTTAAAGGGTTATTCCCATTATTGACGTTACGACGTATTCACAGTAGAGGTAATAATTTCTAATCTGATCGTCAGTGATCTCAAGATCTGGGTTCTGAAATGCCTTTGTGTACATCTACTTTTATTGTTCATGGTACTGCTGTAGATAGCCAAGAATCAACAATATCATGTGTGGCTGCAATGTCATACAGATGGGAAATTTCAGAGCCCTATTCTAGGGATTGATGGGGGATCCACTTAGAAGAAAGTTATCCTCAATTCTGTAGACATGTTCATGTGTGTGTATATATATATATATATATATATATATATATATATATATATATATATATATATATATATATATATATATATACACACACACACACATATCGAGCGGATATATGTGAATACGAATCAGATGGTACTTGGGCTTGGGTGTCTCTATTGCAAATGGGAAATGGGGTACGGGAAGACTACGGGTTTTCATAACTCTGCCCCTTTTTTAATCTACAATGTTGAAAAATCTCGTTTATTCTGAAAATAAAAAAAAAGAAAAAAATCTGTAATAAGAACTTTTTTAATAAATTGTTTTAATCCGTCGACTGTAGTAGTTAACAATCACTTATACTTTCATTTATAATTTTTTTGTTATTTTTCCTTCATTTTTTTATTTCAATGGTTGAGATGCAGGATGGTGAGTTACTGACGATCACTAGGTTGTGTTATCTCATTACTGACCAGTTATAGCGTGTCAAATATTTATTTTAAACCAAAGAGGGTTAATTACGGTGACGTGCAACATGATGTTCAGACTGGTTTGGGGTTTGTGCATGTTCCTTTGCCATTTTTCAAGTGAGACATGTAAGGCAGCTTTCTTTAACATATTTTAGCATGGTCTGGGATATGATTTAGATTGCATTATAAATACTTCTTACTAACCTCAAATGCTACATAGTGGATGTAAAGAGCATTTCTTTTATGAAAATATATATCTTTTGAACTTTTATTCCAATCATACCTCAAGATAAAGTTGTCCTGATAAAGGAAACAATGCCAATCTTACCTACTCCTGTTCACGTTAAAAAAACTGAGCTGTAAAATCAGATACAACCCGTGAACTACACTGGCGCTATTTCTAAAAAATATATATATATTTAATTCTAATCCCAGACAATCACTTTAAGTTTTTTTAAAGAGAACCCTTCAGCATGATTTTGTAATGTAAAGAAAAGACATGACTGTAATGGCGCTGATTAAATTGATACCTTTGGTGAAGAAATCTGCTTTGTTGTTCCTTTTTAATCATCATTTGAAGTTTTTTGCTAATTAGATTTCAGTGCACAGGGGCCGGACTATGCTCAGAGTCTTTTCCTCCCTGTCTGTGATTCCCGGTCTCTCCACCTGCCTCTGGTCTCTGAATGACCTGCCTCCTCAGTTTGAACTCTCAGCAGTAGCTTGTCATTCAAAGATCAAGGGCAGGTGGAGGGGCAGGGGAATACAGACAGGGAGGAGAAGACCCAGTGTACAATCCAGCCCTTGTGCACCAAAATTTACTCAGCATAAAACTTCAAATGGTGATTACACAAGAACCACAAAGTGGATTTTTTCACCAAAGGTATCAATTTAATCTGTGTCACAGCCTCATTACAGCCATGCATTTTACTTGCATTACAAAATTGTGCTAAAATTGTTTTGGAGGCTCCATTGTAAATTTCATCAAAAATTACTCCATGATGAAAACCAAATGGATCTTATTACATACGATACGATACGATACGATACGATACACTTTATTGATCCCGTGGGTAATTATGGGACATGTAATAGGTCTCATGGGGCACCGTTGATGTCTACCAGGAGATGGATCCATGCCTAGCCTAAATTTCACTTTTCTGTTCCAGTATCTAATGCTGATGTGTATTTAGCCTGCATACCCATAACTTTTATTCACGCTCAGTATCTCCCATACTAAGTTACATATTTCATATGGAAGCAAAAAACAGTTAGGAATGGAAGCACCTGATGTAGAAGATGGCTGTCATTTTCAGGCTCATTCACATATTGAATTAATAAAGATAATTATTTGTAACCAGATTTGTAATGAAGTCCCTCTCCCTTTCTATCGATAATATTGATCAGAACTGTGAAATACATTTCATATTCAACTCAATTTGCTGTTTGATCTATACCATACTGCATAATTACATAATCCCAAATGCATGGCATCCCTTACGCATTGGATTAGGGTTAGCGATAAGAAACCAAACTACAAAAATGTGTGATCCATGTACATATATTCTGAACAATACCTGATAAAGGAATATCTAGCTTCTAGTAGGGCATGCAACTAACACAACTAATATGTAAACTGAGCAGTTTTTTTCAGTATGGTCCAAATATAAACATGTCCATTATGTTCTGAAAACCAGGCAATTCTTTAAAATGTAGACTTTTTTACATTTTCTTACTATCTTTAAGCAGGTAATGAAAGATGTGATAAAAATATATAATTTTTTCCTCTAATTATTATTTAACAAGAAACAGTTAAATATAGAAGAAACCTGTCAATCACTTGCAGCTTCGCCGGGAGAAGCAGGCCGAGGCAGGGCCTGACTAGTCTTGTCTTTCGAATGTTCCTCAGCTGGATCCTATTGCCATCGTATATTGAAGTATAGCTTCTCATAGAAAATTGTCTCAGTGCAGCCAGGCTCTGATTCATGATTCTCATGGTTTTGGCTGCACTAATCTGGTGACAGGTTCAGTTTAAGGGTTATTCTGATAAACAAATAATAACAGGTCTACAAACTTCCCATACAAAGAAAATTAAAGTGGAGATGGATTATTAATGTCTCCAACTTGTCCTTGACACCTCCAGTATTTAGCTTGTAGGTCTTGTTATGAACTTTCTAACTTTCCGCCCACCAAACATCTCATGATAGAAATCTCATTATATCTACATATCTACACTGGAAGCCCACAGTGATGTGTGATCACCTGTGTGACTTGAACACAACTATCTGACATGTGTGACTTAAGACCCTCAAGATTAAAGGCTGAAGGAACTATCTACATTCTACAGCATTTCCTTATGTACATAGGTATAAGAGTTGTGCACAAACACAGAAGTCCTTGCATTGATTTCTTATGTGGATGGTGGGACTGAAGGACACCAATTTATTGTGACTTGGTTGAAATAGTTGACAATAATGATGTTGCATGTTTATATCTACAGCTCCTAAAAATGAATCTGATTTTATTGGAAAGAACATTTGCAGAAAACTGCTAGAGCTCAGAAAATATCTGATGTCAAGAGTTGGAGATTTGAATTGTATAAGATGTTAGTGTTAGATCATTGGGAGAATGTAAAGCATGGTATGGTGGTAGGCAGAGGTGAAAGAGGAGAAATAAAGAGGTGTAACACTGTAACAAGCTTTCTATGTAAATGTTAAAAATGTGAACTCTAGCATAAAAGTACGTCTTTCTTGCCCACTACTAGTTCCTTCCATTGTCATTGTTATCTATTGCCATACTGGAAGCTTTGCCAACTATAAAGTTTGTCTATTTAAAGGACATAAATTGGTTCCAATCTAGCCCATTATGCATCAAAGATGAAAAACAAGTAGGTGGAAAGGTGCACTGAGCTGCTTGGTCACCCCAAAGGTGCAACGAGCATTGTCTTTACCCTTCCCAGGTCCAGTATTGTGTCTCCATGTCTGCTCTAGGGATTATGTACTGGCTGCAGTGGTTTTGTGAAAACAATAGTGCTGTAACCAGTCACAGGGCTCAGAGGCTCATACTCATATCTGCTACATGATAACATCTCCTGAGGATTACTAACTCTATATTCTATACTACAAATTAATAAATTAGTAAAGACTTCCTTTGCTGGCCTTTCCCAATTTATTAATTTTCATTAAATAGCAAACTGCCAATTCAGAGATTTTTCTTAATAGATTGTCTTGTCTTTATTTTCTCTGTCTTCAATTATTTTTAGCTGATTTTATTTTCAGTTCAATGTTTTATTGAGTCATTGGTGTGTTCATATTTAATAGGACTTATTTTTTTTTTAAAAAAAGGTAGTCTACTTCATATGTACCTTTAGCATACTCGGTGTAGGACTGAGGTGAAAAGGGCCTTCCTGCAACATTGACTCTGGGTCCCAAAGTCTAGCTACATACAAATATTATATTACCCACTTGCAAAAATTTGCCTATACTTCTATATATAAATAAAATAAGTAGTTTTTTGGATGAATGATAAGATGCTGCTTCAGTCTGTACATAATCAAATAATTTTTGGACAACTACTGTTTTACTACTGTAGAGGGGACCATCGGGGAATTCACCTGTTGGCCAGTCCAAGGCTACGTATACTCATCTCCCAATTTCACTTGATCATTGTAGAAGAAAGAACAAAGTAACTGTATTAAATTGCAAAATCTTCACGATGACAAATGTTAAAAATGGAATAAACCAAAGAAATAATAAATACACAATGATGTTTAATTTAAAAAGAGATACTCATTGATGAGCAAAAGGGTAACAATGTTTGAACTTTTTTACTTTTAGGCTCCATATCTAACTATCCACTACAGCTGTGAACGTGAGACTACCATCATTTTATAGACAATCATCTTGGCTATCTCATAAATAGTTTTGACTTGTAATTATTTACTATATGATTAGTTATGCAGATTCTTGTCTTGTCACTGCATTGTTACTATTTT
Organism: Ranitomeya variabilis; assembly: GCF_051348905.1. Classification (NCBI taxonomy): domain Eukaryota; kingdom Metazoa; phylum Chordata; class Amphibia; order Anura; family Dendrobatidae; genus Ranitomeya; species Ranitomeya variabilis. The sequence continues at coordinate 527,318,453 of NC_135237.1, read as the reverse complement.
TCTCCTGGTGGTGGACAAATCTTTTTCTTCCTGTTACTACAAAATGCAGCCTGTTCACATATACCATAATAGCTTAGTGTATTATTAGGTTGATTTACAAGCAAAAGGTTACTGGTTAGAATCAAAGAGCAGTCATGAAGAAGATTTCCCAAGAAAAGAGAAACAGCATCATCCAGCTCATTGATAGTGGTCTCTCAGCCAAGAAAATTGACAAACTGCACCATGTGAGTACCATGACAGTTGGAAGAATAAAGTCCGTACATCCATTCAAAAGCTAAGAAGTAGATGTCCAGGCAAAATAATGGAGTCATCAAGTAGGCTCATTACATAGTCTAACAGTTCAAACACGGCAGTGGAGGTGGCTTGTATGCTTTGTAATAGTAAAATCACAAAGGTCCATGCAAGCACTGTGTGATGCATGATACGCATGTCTGGAATGGTGGCCTGAAAAAACATGAAGCTGAAGAAGCCCTGACTTCAATATCTTCATAGGAGGCATTGGCTTGAGATTGCAAAATAGAAAGAAAAGTGGACAGTAGAAGATTGTAATTGGGTGATTTAGAGAGATGAGGTGAAAGTTAGTAGACTAGCCTCTGATGGGTGCAGATAGGACTGAAAAAAACAAGTAAGAAAAGGAACTGTCAAGTTCGATGAAGGAAGCCTTATGTTATGGGGTTGTTTTACAGTCAAAGGTGTTGGATACTTGACTAGGATCAATGGAGGTCTCAATGCTGAGCTATATGTGAGTATCCTACAAGACAAATTATTTCATACATTCAAGTACTATGGGTATGAAAAGGATGACATCGTGTTACAGCAGGACAACAACTTGAAGCATACCTCGAGATTGGCAAAGAAATAGAACAATGAAGTAAAGGTGCTTAATTTGCCCCTACAGTCCTCAGACCTCAATACTATTGAACATTTGTGGGTAGAGTTGAAGAAAAAGCTGTTAACATACTCAATTGAGTGAACTAGTATGCACCAACTTTGGGAAAGTGTAGAAGAGACCCGAGAGCAGATTTCATTCGATACATGCTTGAATCTGATCGAGAGTATGCTCAGAAGAATTCAGGCAGTGTTGAAAGCCAAAGGTGGATTTACACAATACTAAAAAAATAATAAAAATTACATTTTAGATTTATAGGAGCAAAACAGTAACAATGCAGTGACATGACAAGAATCTCCATTGAGATAGCCAAGATGATTGTCTATAAAATTATGGTAGTCTCACTTTCGCAGTAGTAGTGGATGGTGAGATATGGAACCTGAAAGTCAAAAGTTGAAAACATTGTTACCCTTTTTCTCATTTGTATATGTAGTAAAAATAAATACTTAAAAGTGGAACCTTAAGGTGATTTCTACAGTACATGCTGAAAAAAGGAATGGAAAAAAATCCATGTGGTATTCCTTAGTAAAAATACTATGTCTGGCTTTAGCCATTATTAATAGGGATAGGCGAACCCGAACTGTAAAGTTCGAGACCATACCGAACACATAGTGTTTGGTCACACGGTCCCTAACACAGGTTTCCATGGGAAACCCGTGTTACAGTTCAGGTCCAGTTTGGGCTGAAAAAAACCCCAGAAAATTAATAATAAAGATTAGAATTATTCTTACCTGTCCAGCGGCCGCAACTGCTTCCAGGGCCGCTCATTACCTTCTGCCATTATTCACTGCACTCGGCATGCTTCGGCTTTTTCCAGCAGTGTTCTTGCAGTGATGTCACCGCATGAACACTGCCAGAAAAAGCCGAAGACTACCGAGTGCAGTGAATACTTCCGGCAGTTAATGAGCAGCCATGGAAGCAGATGCTGCCGGTAGACAGCGGGACGGGAGGATGCATCGCTTGGCAGGTAAGTATAATTCTAATGTTTATTATAAATTTTCTGCTTTTTTTACAGCCCCCCTGCCCCATCCCATATATGTAAAGTCCGAGTTCGGGGTTCGGACGCAAGTTCGTGTCATGTCCGGCCCCGAACTCGAACTTTGCAAAAAACTTGGGCGAACCTGCCGATCCCAAACATTGCGGGGGTTCGCCCATCACTAATTATAAAGTATTGAAGTGTTCATGTGCAAAAGTTATTTTAGAACTGCACATAAAAGTTTGTGTCTGAGTGTTCTTGTGAGAGTGTGCGTGAGTGTGTGCATATATGTGTGTATACTTGTGTATACAGTGCCTTGAGAAAGTATTCGGCCCTCTGGAACTTTTCAACCTTTTCCCACATATCATGCTTCAAACATAAAGATACCAAATGTAAATTTTTGGTCAAGAATCAGCAACAATTGGAAAACAATTGTGAAGTTGAACAAAATGTATTGGTTATTTTAAATTTTTATGTAAATTCAAAAACTGAAAAGGCAAAAACTCATATTCATTACACTATAAATAAAGGTGAAAACAGCGGATTTGCCTATATAACGCCAACTTGACAGAACATTTAAGCACAGAAAAGCATACAATTTGTAAATACAGCAAATCCAGTGGACAGTGTGTGAATGAGGCAGGAAAATAAAGAGACAATGAATAGTATTTTTGCTGCTTTTTTATAGATCGTATGTTCTAGATCTAAAAACTTTCCTGTTTAGACAGATAATATTTTTTATTTTTAGAAATTGATTGTTTTGTTTGGTTTTGAGAGGAAGGAGTGGATTTAGTTTATTTTTCCAGAGACGTATTTATTTTATAAATAACATACTATGAAAAAAAGGAATTTAATAATTTATAGATTTATTATTTACAGATTTATGAATACAATAAAATTATATAGTGTTTTTCTAGAGGAAAACCTTATAATAAATGACATATTTTAAATTGTTATACACAAATGTACTTGGGGTCACACTATTTCTGGAAAACCAACCATTCAATTTTCAATTATGATTAGTACTTAGGCTGGTTTTACGTAGCCATTATATATCTGTCTATAATATTAATATACTACCTAGAGCCCAACCATACTCACTGTATTGACATTATGCGCCCATAGAAACATATGTTGATCTGAGATTGGTTCAGTAGGTGTCTGGGGGTTGCAGCTGTAGTGTTGGATGCTATGATGTGACCATATTAAAGCTGAGTGAAACCAGCCCAAGGGAATATATTGACTTTGACAGCTGCTTTTGTAGATGTTATTCCCAGAAGCCAGTTTTCCCATACGGGAGTGATTTCATAAAAATATACTTTCTTAAAGCAAGATAAAGTATTCCAACTATTTTTTTCAATAAATATCTCATATTTTTCAGAATGTAGGCTTATCCAAAAGTTATATTATGGCTTTTGTCAAGTTAACAGCTTTCAGTCTCTATGGGTCGAAACATTTATGGATATGTATTAAAACTAAAGTAGGAAAAATAAAGCTGTTGATTGCAGCAGACAAGCGGATTCGAGCTTCTAAATATTCAAAAGACTTATTGCAAAATAAAAGCAGCAGTGTGATAGGGAATAGGAAAGTTGAGATGCCTGTACAATGAGTATGGCAATATAGTGTGTCCGTAAAATCATGGTGCACTTTTGACCAGTCACTGGAAAGCAACAAAAAAATGATAGAAATGTGAAATCTGCTCCAAATAAAAGAAAGACTCTCCCAGTTTCATACTTATTCAGTGCAGTTCGATGTCGGCTCCATTTGTTGCCCTACACACATCCAAACGATAGTGAAGTTCTTGCCACACATGGGTAAGGACGTCTGGTGTAACAGAGTGAATAACATCTGTGATTCTCTGTTTCATGGAAGGTTGCCACAATCTTCTGCAAAAACCTTGCATCATTGTTGATCTCCTGAATCATATCTGTAGCAAACGCGCATGGTTTGGATTTAGCTGCCGGTTTGATAGCGTGCAACAGCTGCAAATTGTACCCTGTAAAACAGATGTTTTTTTAACACCTTATGAACTGTAGTCTTGCTTAGGTGTAATTGTCGAGCACACGCACACACAGATTTTTTAGGGCTCCTTAGGTAGCTATCCCATATAGCCTCTACAGACTCATCACTGGCTGATGGTCTACCAGAATGGGGTTTCTTCACCAAACTGACAGTTTCCTTCAACTGCTTATCCCACCGAGTGTTGTTTTTCCTATGTGGTGGAGCTTTGTTATAAATGTGCCAATATTCACTTAGCACTTTGGTCACTGATTCGACTTTAGCGAGCCACAGAATACACTGAACTTTCCTCTGTACTGTCCACATCTCAACTGGCATGGAAAACCACATAGCTGACATAAGCTTGTGGTTGCATGATGTCACAGACCTGGCAGTGTAATAATCAGAGTCATGTTTATCAGGGGTTAATCTGACTGGGGGCTCAAAAACAGCTTAAATGAGTTTGTGTTGTTTGATTGGTTCTTGTTATCTCTCCTCATGAACAGGTCAGATTGGCTAGAGAAAGAGCGCCAAAATATAAACTATAAATAGATCCTGTGACTGGTCAAAAGTGCACCATGACTTTACGGACACACTGTACATTACGCTGCTGCTTTTTACTTCTAATCATATAGATGTAGACTTTCTTAAGGTAACAGACATGAGAGATATTACAATACAGAAAGTTTACACTCTACAAGGGCACTCTCAAGTTTGAAAGCTATCCCCTATCTTTAAGATAGGGAGTTGCTTTCTAATCACTGGATGTAAGAATGCTGAGTTCCCAAACATACCGACACCATGATTTTAAAGAGCCCTGTGTGAATGAAACACAGTTGGGTTATGCATATTGCCACTCCATTCATTCTAATGGGAGCACCAAAGGTCAGCAAAGTTCTGTGCTTTGCAATTTCTGGCTCTCCCATTGAGGATGAATGGAGTGACAGTGCACATAGAGCAATGGACCTCTAGTGATCAGAAAATGTTTCACTATTGTGTGGATAAGATATAGCTTTCTTATTTGGCAATATACCTTTAAATCTTAAAGATGACTTTTCACCAAATTTTTCACATTGAACTGGACTAGACACACAATGTAAGTTTCTGCAGCACGGTTTAAAACATTTTTGTTTCAACTTAATTTTGCCCCTCTTAATTGTGTAGATATTAGAAATCAAAGTAATTGGCAACTAAGGAGCTAATTTTTGTTAAATACAGGTGGGTGTTATTAAATAGCGTTCATTGTTGGCATGTACTTCTTCTCCCTGTATGAGCTGCTTTCACTGGGGGTGTACCTCTTCTCCCGTTATGAGTTTCTATCACTGGGGGTGTGTTCTTCTTCTCCCTGTATGAGTTATCAATGAGGGCATGTACTTCTTCTCCTGTATGAGTTGCTATCAATGGGGGCATGTGCCTCTTCTCCGTACATATGAGTTGCTATCATTAGGGCATGTACTTCTTCTCCCTGTATAAATTCCTATCACTTGGAGTGTGTACTTCTCTCTATGTGACCTACTATCTCAAGGGGCATGTGCTTCTCTCTGTATGAGTCACTCTCTGATAACACTCATGTGGACTTAAGAAAAGTATACTCATTAGGTGCCAAATACTTTGAGTTCTTATATCTCTGCAACAGAGAAGCAAAATTAAGAAAAAAACTCAAACCAAAAACAAAATAACTTCATGTGTCAAGTTCAACATAAAAAAAATTGGTGAAAGGTCCACTACAACCTTTAACACAACAAAAGCCATTGAATTGTTGCGTTACACTTTTTTCTGCATCGGAACATGTTGCTTATTGTGAAAATTTGCAATTTTAAGAAAGGCCACTTCTGCATCTATACATATATAGCTTACACACTGCTGATTTTCATATGTAGTGTTTTACATGCACAGGTCAGGTACTGTACAGTATATAAAGGCATGTTCATCATTGTGCATTTTTTACATTAATGTCAATAAGCAAAAATATGTTTTTTATAAAAATAAAGTATACAAAGGACATCATGCATGCCAAGATCCTATTGAGAAAATGTATTCTTTGCTGCCAGTGTTTTTAGACTGATGAGTGGCCATTAGGCTGCATTTACATAATAATAATAATAATCTTTATTTATATAGCGCCAACATATTCCGCAGCGCTTTACAGTTTAACAGTTTCAAACAACAGTCATAGGTAATAACGTTAACAATACAACAATAAAGCAAAATAAGACGACCCTGCTTGTGAGAGCTTACAATCTACAATGAGGTGGCAGAGATACAAAGCACAGGTGTGTATTTACAATGATGTATTTACAATGCTGGTCTAGCCATCTTCAGGGGGTGGGGGGTGGATGGAGATAGTGAATGGGCTACATACACACATAAACATAAAATGACTTTGATTAGTTAACGTGGTAGGCCGCTCTGAACAAATGAGTTTTGAGCGAGCGCCTAAAACTATGCAAGTTGTGGATGGTCCTAATATCTTGGGGTAGAGCATTCCAGAGGATTGGCACAGCATGGGAGAAGTCTTGGAGTCGGGAGTGGGAGGTACAGATTAGTGCAGAGGTTAGTCAAAAGTCATTTGCAGAGCACAGCGGTCGGCTAGGATAGCCGCACTGTGGAGAGCTTTGTGGGTGAGAACAAGTGCTTTGAATTGTATCCTGTAATGAATGGGCAGCCAGTGTAATGACTGGCGAAGAGCGGATGCATCTGAGTAACGATTAGCTAGATAGACAACCCTGGCTGCTGCATTAAGGATAGACTGGAGAGGGGAAAGTCGAGTAAGGGGGAGGCCAATTAATAGAGCATTGCAGTAGTCCAGGCGGGAGTGGATTAGGGCGACAGTGAGGGTTTTTGTTGTCTCCATGGAGAGAAAAGGGCGGATTCTAGAGATGTTCTTTAGGTGTAAGCGGCACGAGCGGGCAAGAGATTGTATGTGGGAGGTGAAGGAGAGATCAGAGTCAAACATAACACCCAGACAGCCTGCCTGCTGCTGGGGTGTTATTATGGAGCCACCCATGGAGAGGGAAATGTCAGATTTAGGGAGGTTAGTAGAAGGCAGGAGCAGAAGAAGTTCAGTTTTGGAGAGGTTGAGTTTCAGATATAGAGCGGACATGATGTTGGAGACTGCAGACAGACAGTTAGTGGTGTTCTGTAGTACAGCGAGGGTAAGGTCAGGGAATGACGTGTATAGTTGTGTGTCATCAGCAAAAAGATGGTACTGAAAGCCAAATCTGATGATGATCTATCCAATTGGTGCTGTGTAGAGGGAGAAGAGAAGGGGCCAAGGACTGAGCCCTGAGGTACCCCAACAGTGAGAGGAAGAGGAGATGAAGCGGAGCCAGAGAACAGAACACTGAAGGAGCGGTCAGAAAGGTAGGAGGAGAACCAGGAGAGAGCAGTGTCCTTAATGCCTAGAGACTGGAGCCTAGAGAGTAGGAGAGTGTGGTCAACAGTGTCGAAAGCTGCAGAAAGGTCAAGGAGAATGAGCAGAGAGTGGTCACCGTTACATTTTGATGTCAGAAGGTCATTGGTCACCTTGATGAGTGCAGTTTCTGTCGAGTGTATGGGGCGGAAACCGGTCTGTGAAGGGTCTAGGAGGGAATGAGTGGAGAGGTAATGGGTAAGGCGGGAGTAGATCAGGCGCTCCAACAGTTTGAGATAAAGGGGAGATTGGAGACCGGTCTGTAGTTGTTTGTGCAGGATGGGTTAAGGGTGTTTTTTTTTTAGTAATGGAGTAATGATAGAGTGTTTGAAGGAGGAGGGGGAAATGCCAGAGGAGAGGTAGAGATTAAAGATTGTAGTTAGGTGAGTTGTGACGACTGGAGAGAGAGATTGGAGGAGATGAGAGGGAATGGGGTCGGTAGTGCATGTAGTCGGACGAGAAGAAGAGAGGAGCTTGGAGACTTCTTCTTCTGTGATGGGATCGAATGTGGAGAGTGAGCCAGGGGAGATGCAGGGAGGGATGGGAGTCATTGCACTTGGTGTCTGGGAGTGGATTTCCTGACGGATATTTTCTATTTTCTCTATAAAGTGGGAAGCCAGATCATCAGCACAAATGTCTGTGATAGGGTCTTGTGCTTTTGGCCTGAGGAGGGAGTGAAAGGTGTTAAAAAGTTTCTTGGGGTTGTTGGATAGTGAGGAGATCAGGGTGGTGTAGTAGGACTGTTTGGCGAGGTGAAGGGCAGAGTTATAGGTCCTTAACATAAATTTGAAGTGTATGAAGTCTTCTGGTGTGCGTGTTTTCCTCCATAAGCGTTTAGCACTCCTAGACCATCACTGGAGGAATCGGGTTTGCAATGTGAGCCAGGGCTGACATTTACATAGTATTTGGAATAAATAAACTTATAAATAGGACTTAATTTATTCATTTGTATATTTGATGTACTTTTATGGTAATATATGAATACAAACATGTTTTACGCACAATACAATTTAGATACCTTAGAAGTAAAAATAATTGTGTTTATTGATGCTAATTATTGCAATTTTTGCACATGCCTTTATATACCACCTCATAAAATAAACTGCTTGTGGAAGGTATCTATCTATCTATCTATCTATCTATCTATCTATCTATCTATCTATCTATCTATCTATCTATCTATCCTGTACACAAATTCAAATATAAGATGTGCTAAGATGGGCTTACACCACCACACTAGTGGCATTAAACCGCTTACTCAGGCAGACTGTTTTTAAAGTTGCTCACTGAATGATCATAGATTGTTCAGGGCCTATACACTGCCACTGTTCTTGACAGCACAAGTCCCGTTTACATAGGACAATGCACCACCAAGATCAATGACTGTACGAACCAAAAGATCATCTCACCAGATAAAGTAATGTAGGCCAAGAAACCAATATTTGCACCAGTGGAATCTTCTATATTTCTGTTCTATCAGGTGGTCAAATGTATTTAAAATAAAACAGTGAAGCCCCATTCAGACATTGGAGTTTTGTGTATGAGTACTATCCATGATTTTCAAGGATATAATTAAAGCGTCTGATAGTCTGTGGGGCCATGCACAAGTCTGAATTTTTCATCAGACTGAGAAGTTCATGGAAAATTATGTAGACATCATTGATCTTTGTCCAAGTGTTGAAACAAATTTGGCAATGCCAGTCAAAAAGTCTGTGAAAATATAGGATTAAAGAGATGACATTCGAGTGGGGTCTGACTTTCACAGACTGTCAGAAATGGGAAGGTGAAGAATTTTTGTTTAAATTTCTCCATGTACAAGAAAATTGGAAGACATTCTAATCAAACTCTGATCAAGTGCTGATCAAAATGATAGGTCCAGTTTTCTCAATTGCAAAAAATTGGAAATCTGAGTGAACCCTCAGATTGATGTCCTCAAAAGTTATTTCTTATTTAAGAAAGGAAAGGATTTTATTTTGTTCTATGTTTTACCCCAAACTTCTGAAATCACGTTGAATCAAATGTCAATTTCCATAAATGCCTGATAAACATACTTCAAAATAATTACATGCATATTTCGAAAACTTTTGTAAGGTTAATGTGGATATATATAATGTATACAGTACAAATTATGAATAATGAATACATTTTGCATTAAATGCCAAATCATTACTTAATATATAAGATTTTAAAAAAAACAACATTCCACGTTTTATTCTTGGCACTCTTAAGAGCTTCATCAAATTGTTAGACTATAATTTCAAGATCAAAATGCAAGATATGATTACACAATTTAGGTAAATAATTTTAAGATTTTTTAAACCCAACTTTTTTATATTTAAAAAAGCCTTCAAAATTCTGCATTTTATAATATTTGCTAAATTGGAAATAATTTAGGTAACATGGAGGGCAGGGTTAAATATATTTACAAAAATATAAGAATATTTAAGCATACAGTATTTATCTATAAAGGTTTAACACTGAAATCTTATTTCTACACAGAGGGTTTATAGCAAATTAAAAATGCAAATCTTACAGTATTATCTTCCTAGTATTTCAAAATTATTTCTGCAATGTAAATGAAGCTTCATTATGTAAAATATTATTTTTTTTTAACCTTACTTAGTAAAACAGAGAAAAGTATTTACAGAAATGTAATTTAGCCAAATCAGAATTAATATTAGCATTTTATTTTCTTGTAATATACTGATTTAAGATATTACTAATTCTGGAAAAAACACTGGTTGTCTACTTCTAGGATAAAGATTATTGGAGATATCTCATGTTATTAAATAATTATAATTTAGAATTTATTTCTGTCATGGGTTTTATATTTTTTTATTTATTTTCCACAGGATATACCTTATCTACAAAAATAATTTTTTTAAAAGTATCTAAAAACAGAGTGCCTATCAGGATAATTGGTTGCATCCAAAAAATGCTGCTTCAACTTCAGAAAATGTTGCAATCCACATTATTTGAGAACTCTAGCACCTGTTTTCTTGGGATCTTCAAAAGTTGCTATTTATTTCACAGAATGACTGCAATAAATATAATTATTCACTATTAACAAAAAAGGAATAAAAAAAATTCAAAATTGACAAATATGTTTCATTGACATCTGGCTACTCCTCTTATATCAATGCATACACTTTTGTAAAGAAATATATTTTTATGGAAAAAATAAATTTGTAAAATGATGATGTAAATTTTCAGTGCAATGTATACAAAATAAAATTAATAATTCATTTTAAGTGTTTTTCTTGTCTGTTCCATCTCATGGTAATTATTACAAAACAGTTAAGGAAATTGTTTTTATTGTTTCTTTTTTTTCCAGATACACAACTACTATTGTCCATTATTGAGCTGAGTTGGTGAACTCACCCCGAACCCTGACTAATCAACTGTTATTAGAGAACAGTAAGATTTAGAATAGCACAGCTTCCTCCACTGTGTAGTGGCCGGTCTCAGGTACTGCAGAATTGTTCTTATCAGTATGAGTTTACCTTCAATATCCCAAAATGTCCACTACACAGCGAGGGAAGTTGTGTTACTCTGGTTCCATAATTTTAAATCTAGCCATCGTTGCAGCTGATAGACATTGATCAGTGGGGTGCCAAGTGTTGGGCCCCACTGATCTGATATGAATTGTCTATCCTAAGTCTAGGTGAAAACTAGGGTTGAGCAAAAAGATTTGAGTGGAAATGAAAACTGTAATTGTTTGCATTATACGTTTTTTCAGAACAGCAATTAATGTGTTTTAATGTAATATTTAGTAAAGGGCGAGGACTTCAACTATTGTGTCACTTATTGGATGTGGCACTGCTAAAGGTCAATATCAACCCTCTAACGAGCCTTGCCACAAAACGTAGGATAAAAAACTAAATTAGGCACTAAATTTGCAAATCTGTGTTTCAGCACACGTGTTTGCAAATGGAGGGTCTGGTTTGGCTTCTTATATTATGTCATATGACAAGGCTCATTAAATGATTGATATTGACTTTTAGAATTTCTATTCGCTGTGACTAATAAGTGGCACTAAAATTCAAGTTCTCTTCCACTGTGAAGAGGCTATTTGCAAATTTACATTTCCAGAAGGGAATTGCATGGTCCATAAGTCTTTTTACATAAGCATGGCACTTTCTACAAGAAAAAACAGTACCTCTTAGACCATCCTGTCAGAAGCCTTTCACTCAGCCAAATCAGACCTCATGCTTTGCATGGATGAAAGATGAAGTTACTGAAACATGTACCTGGAGTAGCTGGCCTGGCTTCTTATCTTAACCCATGTGGCAAGGCTCATTAAAGGGTTGCCATTGACTTTTAGAATTGCTAAATCCTATAGGTGGCAGTAAAGTTCAAGTTCAATTCCGCTCTGAATAGGCAATTTGCATATTTAAATTTTAAGAGTAGCAGTCTATAACTTGTAAGTCTCTTTCCATTGGTTTGGAAGTATCCACAAGGAGAAATGTTATTCTTAGACTCACCCCCTCTTTAGGCAAGGGTAAGTTTGATCAAACCCTGTATCTATAATGAGCTATTTTAAAGAGGAACTTTCACCAAAATTTTCATGTTCAACTGGATAAATGATGTGACTAGAGATTGGCATAAATATTCTTTTTATTTAGACTCTCCATTTGAGAGACATTAGCAATCTAAGTGTTTGGCACCTAATGGGTTAACTTTTTTTAAAAGTCCAAGTTAGTGTTATCAGACAGTTTTCACTGAGGTTTCTACTTCTTTTATGATGCTGACCAATTATAGGGAGGCAGCAACACACTGGAAAAAAAAACAAACTAAATTGGTTACATGAAACAGAAGAAGCAGACACAGGGGCATGAAAGATTTAATAACACAATGTATGTGACCAATATACCACATGGAATCAGCATGGTGTAAGGACTGGCGGAACGCACCGAGTTAATGTAGATGTAATAATTGGTACGTTCCCAACCCGGGGTCCACTGTGCAGGAGAGAACCTGCTGCTAGAAGATGGTGGCACTATATGGCGGTATAAGTGAACTCAGTTACTTCACTGAGTCAACTGCAAAGAACACGCTGTGCCTTGTTAGCGTCACAGACGAACACAGCTAACTGCTGAGCTGATGGCAGTCAGTGGTCATGCACACAGAGAAGCACACAAACACTCCTCTCTGGTGGAACCGGAATTCTAGTGGCTATTAGCCAGCCCTGAATACATTCATACAAACTCCTCACCGGAGGTGCCTGTATTCTAGGGGCTTCTTTTAGCCAAACCCTATCCACATACAGGCGCGACCACAAATAGCAAGCTCATAACATGAAGTGATACTAGCGCATGGCCGTGCGGCCATGCAAACCTTTTATAGCTGCAGCAGCTTCAGGACCTTCCTAGAGGACCAATGGAAGCTGCAGCAGTACCTGAGCATGTGACCCCTGACCTCCAATGAGAGGCCTTACCTTGGGCATGCTCAGAAGGGAAAAAGCAGGACTTAGTCCCAGAGATGTCTGCTTGCCACTGACCAGTACTGGCTACAATGGCTGAGCCTGGGAAGGCAGCAGAAACCCTCCACACAGTATCAGGCTGAGCCAGGCGCTGGGACCGATGTCTCTGCTGAGCAGGCTCCACTGCGGCTGGAGAAGAATGGGAGACCACAGCGGAGATGGCTTGAGATTCCCCCTGTGCAGAGGTGGGAACTCGACCCCTAACACATGGTTCAGTACAACAAAGAATGTAATTCAAGAGAAAAAAATGTAATCAATTAACCATAATAGTATAAAACATGAAATTTTATTAAATATACAAAAAACAAATGTAAAAATAATAAAAAAAAAAATGGGAAAATCAGCAAATTGGCACCACACTCAAATTACATGGCAGGGGCAAACACAATATGTATTCCTTCCATAAGGACACAAAATGTTGGTCCATTGTTAATTGTACATATATAAAATTATTTCAAGGGACCCTCAGCAGTCATAGTGGAGCGGTCAATGAAAAGATTGTAATTATATTAGCAATAAGTTATAGTCATAATACTAGTAGCAATTAAAATTAAACAGTTTACACTATATTACTAGTAATTAGTGATGAGCGAATATACTCGTTACTCGAGATTACCTGAGCACGCTCGGGGGTCCTCCGAGTATATTTTAGTGCTCGTAGATTTAGTTTTCATCACCATAGCTGAATGATTTACATCTGTTAGCCAACTTGATTACATGTGGGGATTCCCTAGCAACCAGGCAACCCCCCACATATACTTATGCTGGCTAGCAGCTGTAAATCATGCCTCTGCATCAACAAAAAATAAATCTCTGAGCACTTACAAATACTTGGAGACCCCCGAGCATGCTCTGGAAATCTTGAGCAACGAGTATACTCGCTCATCACTACTAGTAATAGATAGGTAACTGAAAGCTGGCTGCTGCATAGTACAAACATGTAATTTAGGTTTTGCATATAATGAAGAAATGGAGGGGGAAAGAGAGAGAAGAAAGGTAAAAATTACCTCCTGTAGAGTATGGTGCCAGGCCCTGATGTATATTTTAGCGTGTATATTCTTCTTCTGGGGCTTCTGGGACCCCAGAAGGAGGCTCTAGATTACAAAATAGTTTAGAACAGTTTTCTCAGTGTGTGAGATATAATGATATAAGTGATTACAAGTTGTTTGAGCACAGAAGACATAAGTGTTATTACATCTCACACACTGAGAAACCTGTTTTAAGCTGCGGTGGTGGCGTGTTCTTCTTTGAGTGCTGATGCTTACAGTACAAACAATCTTTATTATTAAAATTGGCAAACAATTGCATGACATGTATCAAAGGTGCAAAAAAATGACATGCAGTAGTGATACCCAACAGTAGATAAACTTTTTATTAAATATATATTATTATAAACACTTATATAGTGGGGCAAGATATGTTGCCAAGCAAATGCAATTGATTGCAGGGGAGCAACTCTAATTATATAGTAACTAGAGATGATCAAACATATTAATATTCGGCTCGGATCTCAATTGCCAAATTTGCAATATTCGCCTATTTAAGCCCTTCACCCCCAGAGCTTTTTTCGGCTTTGCATTTTTGTTTTTCGCTCCCCTACTTCCCAGAGCCATAACTTTTGTATTTTTCCACCAATATGGCCATGTGATGGCATATTTTTTGTGGGACGAGTTGTAATTTTGAATGACACCATTGGTTTGACCATGTCAGGTACTAGAAAACAGGAAAAATAATTCCAATTGTGATTAAATTGCAAAATAAAATGCAATCCACTTGTTTTTTGTTTGGCTTTTTTGCTAGGTTCACTAAATGCTAAAACTGACCTGCCATTATGATTCTCCAGGTCATTACGAGTTCATAGGTACCAAACCTGTCTAGGTTCTTTTTTTATCCACAGTAAAAAGCTTACCGCAGGACAGCATGTGCCGGCAGAGAAGATACTACTTCTCCCATCAGCCTAAGTATGCTGTCACTGATAGCAGTGACAGCAAGTGCCGCTGATGGGAAAAGTAGTCTTTTGTCTGCCAGTGCCTGTGCACAAACTTAAAGAAAAATGTTACCATCGGTCAGAGTGCTGTAGTCATGCTGTCAGATGTCAGCATGACCATGCAGAGATACTGTAAACCGCAGTGGTGACCCACAGTAAAAAGCTTACCGCAGGTCAGCAGACACCAGCTGATGATAGACTACTCTTCCCATCAAACTGGAATGAATAGCCCCAAAATACACACGGAGGACAGCATGTGAATCAGCAAGATGAAAGAATCAATGATTCTTAAGTCTTGCCTACTCTTCCCATCAGGTTATGCCTGCTGTCACTGATAACAGTGAAAGCAGCAGCTGCTGATGGGAGAAGCAGTCCCTCGCCAGCCAGCACCTGTGCACAAAGTTAAAAAAAGAAGCAAATTAATTAAATACATATTCAAATAAAACTATAAAACACATTATACTCACCTAAAGCCCAATCTCCAATGCCCCCGTCTTTTATAAAAAATGTAAAATAAAAACAACAAAAACTCATCTTAACACTCAATCCCAATGCACAGGTCCCCTAGAAAAAAATCAAAAGCAATAAACCACCATATACTCACCTGTCCACCATAATTCATGTAATCCTGAGTGTCCCACGGCGATCTCACACGTAGAACAGCTATCAGGAGCCCGCAGCCTCCCAGAAAAGGCACTTCAATTAGATGCGCCAATTCTGGCAGTTTGCCTGATTCTTCCACTTGCCCTGTAGCGGTGACAAGTGGGGTTCATATTTGTGGGATTGATTGATAAGAGGTAGAGGATATTTATTCCTGACGATGATGGCGTTCAGACCCCTATAATCTATGCAGGGACGGAGCTCCCCATGCTTCTTTTGGACGAAGAAGAACCCAGCTACCGCAGGAGACAGCAATTTCCCAATAAAACCCCTCGCCAAATTCTCCCTTATGTACTCTTGACATTGCCTCAGTCTCCGGGAGTGACAAAGGGTAAACACGCCCATGAGCTAGCTCAGCCCCAGGTATGAGGTCAATCGGGCAATCATAGGGATGATGGGGAGGAAGAGTCTCTGCGGCTTTCTTGGAAAACACGTCCGTTTACTGCCAATAATGCTTGGGGAGCAAAGTTAGAATCGCGGGAACCTCAGATGACCCAACCTGAACCTGGGTCTTGAGACACAGACACTGACATGCCTTACTCCAACCCTGTATACTCCCCGTGGCCGAATCTATATGAGGTGAATGGTGACGCAACCAGGGGATACCCAGAAAGACCTCATCGATACCCTCGTGGATGATGAGCAAGCAGATTAACTCCTGATGTCTTGGAGAAACCTTGAGGGAAAGGAGAATGGTTTGAAGGGTAATCTGAGTGGGTAACATAGAAACATTAACCACTTTAACTGTAATGGGACTGGAGAGCATGACAAGGGTTATTGCATTCCGTTGGGGGAAGGAAGAGGACATAAAATCACCCTCTGCCACGGAATCCACGCAAGCCTCTGCAGAGAGAGAGATCGACCCATGGGACAGTGTCACCTTAAACATAATTTTGGAGGACAACACCGCCTTGTCTAGTGAGTCTCCTCCAAAAGCCACTAGACACGGTCATTTCACTGCCGCTGGGGACACTTGTTGGCATAATGACCAGACTGCCTACAAACATGGCAGATTGGAGATGCTCGAACGGGATGAGACTTGGATATGGCTGGAGAAATCTCCATGGCGTCCTACGGCTCCATATCCTGGGCCAGAGATTCTAGAGGCTTGGCAAATTTTGGAGCCAGCCAACACTTCTGCCAACACTGGGCTCTTTCCAACCCTCATTCGGAATGACGAAGGTTGATGTGAGTGGAGACAGAAATTTTCGGACTATAAGACGCACCGGACCATAAGACGCACCCCAAATTTGGGGTAAAAATTGCAGAAAAAAAGATTTTTTATAAGATTGGGATCCGTCTTATTGTCTGAATTTAAGATATCTTACATGAGGGCTGGCGGTGGCAGAGCAGGGTCACAGGATGCATGGTGTCGGCAGAGGTGCGGTGATGCTGAGGCGCGGTGGGCGGTATGGCGTGCACCTGAGCAGGGATCCTTCATGCTTAGGTGGGTGACGCCTCGGCCTGGTGTCCATGGGGGGTTGCGGCAGTGCAGTGCTGGCGGCAGAAGTGTGGTCACCTCCTCAGGTGAGGTGACGCTGTGGCCCGGTATCCAAGGCAAGCAGCAGAGCCGGGTTATTCACCGGTTTCATCTTCCTGAGGCCGCGCATGTGCCGAATGAGTGTTCTGCTTCCCAGGGCTTCAGGAAAATCTGCATGTGCAGATGGAGATCGCGGTGGCCATTTTCCTGAAGCCGAGATCTCAATCTGCGAACTCAGCTTCAGGAAAATGGCCGCCGCAATCAATCTGCACATGCGTGGCCTCCTGCGGCCATTTTCCTGAAGCCCCGGGAAGCAGAGAACTCAATCTGCGCATGTGCGGCCTCAGGAAGATGGCTGCTGCCACCAATAAAGCTGTGATTCACTTGGCTCTGCTGCTCATCTTGGATACCGGGCCATGGCGTAACCTCACCTGTGGAAGGGAGCCTGCTCATGCCATACCGCTCACCGTGCCCCATCATCCCCGTACCTCTGCCGCCACCACACCACTGCTGGTAAGCCTGCATTCGAACTATAAGATGCACCCCTCATTTTCCTCAAAACATTTTTTTGGGAAAAGTGCATCTTATAGTCCGAAAAATACGGTAACTCCTCCAGTGTGGCAGGAATCTCCCTAATAGTCGGAGCATCCTTTTACATAATCAGCCAATCCCTTCCAGAACACAGGGATAAGAACTTTATCCAGCAACTCCAACTCAGAGGCTAGAGTCCGGAAACAGATGGCGTAATGGTTGACCATAGAGGAACCTTGAGTTAAAATCAGAAATTGGAGAGCAGTATCGTGGGTGACACAAAGCCCTAAAAAGACCTGCTTCAGGGTGCTCAGAAAACACAAGATGCTCTGCACCACCTGATCATTACGCTCCCACAGTGGCGTAGCCCACTCCAATGCTCTGTCTGTTAACAGGGAGATCACAAATCCCACCTTAGCTGGTTCAGATTGGAAATGTGATGCCAGTAGCGCACACTGGTTCATGAATCCTCTACAGGTTTTACTGTCACCCGTGAACTTATGGAGCTGAGGGAGACTAGAGAGATGGAACAGAATTGGCAGTGTACACACGAGATGCAACTTCAGAGGCTGCATGAGCCGCTGCCGTGGTAACATCCACAGCTGATATCATGCTCTCAATAGCAGACAACCTGCTCTCCAGCTGCTGAATGTACCACTGTAAACGCTGCTCTTCCGCCATTGCTAGCCAGACCCAGGCACTAAGATACTGTTAGGGTTGGCGGATCGCACTAAATATAAATAAAGATGAAGTGCGATCGCAACCCGGGGTCCACCGTGCAGAGATGTAACCCCACAGCTACACTGGTGGAGCTGAACAATGGTGGAAGCATGTGGCAAGCGATCTAGAAAGCACACAGGGTTAAATGTCACCCATGTGAACAGAAAGTAATTTCCCAGCTCTGTTAGCTTCACAGAGGGGTAGAAATGGTATGGCGCAGCTAGATTCCATGCTAGTGGAAATGGCGCTATGTGAAATCCCCTGTTACTTCACAGGTGAATGCTACCCTCTCAGGGGCAAGGGACCAGGTAGTGGACACAGACACAGCATATGCACACACACGAACTCCTCTCCGGAGGTGCTGGAATTCTAAAGGCTGTACGCCCGCCCTGTGCAGACGCACAAACTCCTCTCCAAAGAATCCGGAATTCTAAAGGCTGTACACCTGCCCTGATCACACACAAACTAATCCACACTACCATAGTGTTCCGCATACACATGTAACATAAATGATCTTAGCGCACTGACGGGCATGCCAAAGATCCTTTTATAGATTGTGCCAATCAGACAGGACCTTGCTCATGGACCAATCCGAAGCCAGCACAGGACCTGAGCAGCTGATGACCGACCACCAATGAGAGGTCACCTCACGACACGAGCATGCTCAGTGGAGTGATTTCAGGACTTAGACCCAGGAAAGTCTGCTCGCTGCAGCCAATTTCTAGTTACTATAGCTGTAACTGGAGAGCCAGTAGTAACTAGACAAACAGTATGAGTCTGACCAAGATGCTGATACCAACATCTCTGCTGAGCAGGCTCCACTGTCGTCAAAGAGGAATGGGAGACCTCAGAGGGAGACATGGCTTGGGTTCCACCTCATGCAGTAGGAGTGTCCCAGTACCTAACACTATAGTATATTTGGATTAATAGTATACAAAATAGGCACACTCCAGTAATTAGTTGCTAGAAATGACTAAACCCACAATGTGACCAAAGCTGCTAAACAGCACAATGCTAATGTATAAAATACATCTTACCCAAGTTTATAAATGGATGGGTAACTCATACAGACATTTAACAACCCAAATGCATGTTTCACCTGTTCAGAATGCCATGCTTTCTCAGCTTGAAAGCAGCTAGCCTTTTCATGCTCCCTAAATAAGAAATAATTTTGCACTACCCTGTGTGAAAAAGCTTAGGTTTCTTCCACTTGGAATGCCTGTATATAATCAGCAGCCAGGCTTCTGAGCCCCAAAGAAGTAGTTTTTTGACAGTGTCTACAATTCCAGTAGCCTATCATGTCTGATACTGCAATGCAGTGTTAAAGAAGCACTCCCATCAAAGTTTTTATCCTCTTAATATATTGCAATCAACATATTATATAGCACTTTGTACTTGCAATTTCTTATTTTGCCTTTCTATCTGGTTAATTCTTATCTTTTCTCTGGTTTATATAGAAACAGGAAGTGTTTTCCCTGCATGAGTCATCTCTCTATTCAACTCCTAACACAGCTGCTCCCTCATTCCCCTTCCAGAGACTTTTGCAGTAATGACTAAGGCTACTTTCACACTAGCGTCGGTACGGGGCCGTTGCCATGCATCTGCCCGACGTACCGACGCACGTTGTGAAATAAATGCACAACGGGGGCAGTGGATGCAGTTTTTCAACGCATCCGCTGCCCCATTGTAATGTTCGGGGAGGAGGGAGCAGAGTTTCGGCCACGCATGCGTGGTCGAAAATGGCGGACACGATGCACCAAAAAAGGTTACATGGAATGTTTTTTTGTGCCGACGGTCCACCAAAACACGACGCATCCATCGCATGATGGATGCGACGTGTGACAATCCGTCGCAATGCGTTGCTAATGCAAGTGTATGAAAAAAAAACGCATCCTGCAGGCAACTTTGCAGGATGTATTTTTTCTCCAAAACGACGCATTGCGACATGCGTCACATGACGCTAATGTGAAAGTAGCCTATTGCAGGTAAAAAAGACTTCCTGTTTCTACATAAAGTTTAGAAGGATTCATTGACTCTGTTTTTAATCATGGGATGTCATAGACCTAATAGAAAAGAGAAGAATTAACTAAGTAAAAAGGCAAAATAAGCAATTGTAAGTATACAGTGTTATATAATATGATGACTGCAATATATTAAGAAAATAAACATTTTGATGGGACTGCTTTTTAATTGGGTGGTCTAAAGTTCCTAAATTGCTATAATTAGTTAGAAAGCATGAAAATAAGCAAGTTTGCATTTGACTTGCTTTTTCTACCTGCAGTCATTCTTTTGCAATGAGAGTTTTTATCTATAATGGTGCAGAACACATTTCCATGGAGCACAATTCTAGAGCCTGGCCAAAAGTGGGCAGTAGCTACTGTACATATCAGCCACCTCTCTCTGGCCAATTGGTTTTGTTTAGAGTAGTTTATATTCACCTCCATGTTCCTCTCCCTCTCTTACAACATGAACAACCTGGCAGCTTTCAAAGCAGTTCTAATCACAGTTTTCTATTCTAGCTGTCTTGAGCGGTGTGCTTGTTTAAATGCCTTGTTATCTCATGGGGATAAAAATGTGGACTTAGGACAAAGTGTTGGCAGCTGAATGTGCTATAGCAGAAATTGTGCTGAGCTTTGCAATTCAACTAATACTATAGATTTATATATAATCCGATATATGGTGGCGCAAAGTATCACTTAAGCTGTATATCCTTGCAGCGAGACCAACAAATTTCCACAAAATTTTGTCAAGAAAATAAATGTGTATAAAATACTATATACCACCGTATATACAGGTACGCGCTGGATAATAGCCAGTAAAAATGTCCTGTGCTGTAGACACCGGAATAAACACAATGTCCTGACATGGTTATATTCGGAACATGAAAGATAGTAGATACGGACCCCTAATGCGGCATCGGCCCTGCAGGATTCCGCTCCTACCCGAAGGTTAGTTGGTGGTGGCTGCCGCTGGCCGGGGCAGCCACTTGTTTGGACAAATACCTCCTTGATTTGGATTCACCCCAGAACAAAGGCATTATTATTGCAGTCTTCAATCCCTCAAGAAATTCATCAGTGGAGGTAAGAAGACCTTCATGTACTTTCAGGAACCCCCTTCTGTTCTTAGTTGTGCCAATTAGGGGTCCGTAAATACTATAGATTTACTCTTCACAATATCTGCCATTCAAGGAGGAGAGACTGTCCTTCTAGAAACCAGGAAGTAAAATATGCGCTGCTCTTAGCTGCTCCAGAGAAAATTAGAGAATACCTCTCCCTTAGTGAACAGACCATTTCTTTTAATAATCTGGCCAGTGTTACATTATGTAGTAATAACTCTGGAAAGCTTCAACATATCCCATTGATGTTGAGACTGTTTTTTTGTGACACTTTATTCTTTGTGATGATGGTAAATTTAGGTTGATGTGTTTTGTATTTATTTATAAAAATATCAGAAATTTGACAAAATATCTTAAAAATTAGCAGTTTTCAAACTTTGACTATTTATCCGTTTAATCCAGATAGTCATACCACACAAAAACATTAATAAATAACATTTCTCTCATGTCTGCTTTACATCACCACCATTTGTGAAATGTTGTTTTGTTTTGTCAGCATTTTAGAAGGTTTAAAAATGTAGCAGTAATTTTTCCTTTTTTCAAGGAAATACTGTATAAAGATCAGATTTTGTTAGGGACTAGTGTTGAGCGATACCTTCCGATATCGGAAAGTATCGGTATCGGAAAGTATCGGCCGATACCGTCAAAGTATCGGATCTAATCCGATACCGATACCCGATCCCAATGCAAGTCAATGGGACGAAAATATCGGAATTAAAATAAACCCTTTCTTTCCTTGTAGGTTAATTCTACATGAAGGAAAACAACTAAGAATAATGTAGGATGTATTGGGGGACGTGGCGGAGACATTAAAGGCACAGAGGTTTAGCCCAATCTAATAGAATAGCAGGATTTTGTTTTGTTTTTTATGACGTTCGGCGTTAGAAAGATTTTGACTATGTTAATTTTTTTTTTATTTTGTCAGATATTGATGTTTCACTACTTCCACGCCCTTCACCTTCTTTTTTACTTCTCCCACACTTTCTTCTTCATTATCCTCATCATCAGCTTCTTTGACATCAACTTCTTCACCTTATTCATCTTCTTCTTCATCTTCTACCTATTATTTTTTTGGTTACATTGTTCATATTCTTTTTATTTAACTATTATCTTCATCATATTCTACTTCTTCATCATATTCTTATTTGTGACAAGCATTCCTGTAGTTGTTATCTATAAAAGTTTGAAGATTACACCTTCCGTTCTGCCTGTCACAAAACAGTTACATTTGTCCGCGTTCAGTTTGGCCTGCAGCATCAGGCTTTATCCAGGGGCACCACGAGGAGGAACGGACTCACCCCCATACACTGCTTAGTCTTCTTCTGCTTATAATTTAGATAATATCTTTTGCTCTGATATTTAGTCTTATGCTTAATGTTCTTCTGCTCTTTGTTCTGCAGCCTCTTGTTCTTCTGCTTCTCGGTCTTCAGGGTCATCGTCTCCAGGGTCGTCATCTCCGGGGTCGTCGTCATCGGGGTGGTCTTCAGGGTCATCGTCTCCAGGGTCGTCGTCATCACGGTGGTTGTCGTCTCCGGGGTCGTCATCATCGGGGTGGTCTTCAGGGTCATCGTCTCCAGGGTCGTCGTCATCACGGTGGTTGTCGTCTCTGGTGTCGTCGTCATCTTAGGGGTGGTCTTCCGGGTCATCGTGTTTAGTCTCTTGAACTTGGAAATGTAGCAGAAGGTACAAGAAGGCTGAGAAAATGCCGAGAAACAGCTGATGGAACTGGAACTCGGATGGCTACCCGAAGGTCCAAGAGCCAATGGAACTACCGAGGACCAGCTGACGTTACTGGAACCCGGTTACTAAGCAGGAGGTACCCGTGCCTGAAAGCACTACCAAGGACCACCTGACGTTGGTGGAACTCGGATACCCAGAGGGAGGCATCTAAGCCAAAGGCTCTGCCCGGAACCAGCTGACGGTGCTGGAACCAGGATGGGGACATATTCAAGCTTGTCTTCCTAGAGCCCCAACTAGCAGTGTTGGAGCAAAGGGTCAGCAGGAGGAGGAGATGGAGCAGAGTGTAGGCCGAAGCCTGCACTGGCGGCAGCTTTGGGTCTGTTGTGTCTGCGTGGCAGTTGCAGGACACGTTGCCGGCTGCACAGCAGGGGAACAGCTGGCGGTGCTGAACCCCACTGACACATTGGCTGGTGTTTTTCTCTGTGCAGCTAGCAGTACCGGGCCCCAACTGGCGGTGTTGGAGCCCGGGCTCTGCAGGGGGAGCAGAGTGTAGGCCGAAGCCTAATTGAACCAATTTCAAAGGTAACCTTTAACCCCCCCTCAGGGGTTACAAAGTAGAAGAGCCACAGCTTATGCAGCAGTAGTGCTGCACAAGTCAAAGGTTGCTCTTTTAATTTTGCTCCTTGCACACGCTGAATGAAACACGTATAACATTTAGCCCTTTATACAGTCAAACTGTGTTGGAGGCGCGAGTTCCCTTCGTAATGAGACGCAGCACAGATGTCAAGAATCCCACCTTGGTGCTGGGTGCAGCCTCCTGAGCGTTGTTATTTGCTGTACAGGAGTCTGCGCTGTCGTGTTATCCCCTGGCCTAGCGCTGTTAGCGCTGCCCATCTTCTGACATCATTTAATGTCGGCCGGTGCGGTTCGCGATGACCATGAATCCCAGCCCCCCAGTGTCTTAACATTGTTAAAACACTGCAGGGCTGGGATTCATGGCCTGGCGCAGTACATATGTTCGCCTCTCGCTTGGGTTCTTACACCCGCTTCAGACTATGCGGCGTCAGCTGATCCCTTATCGCATGCCACGGCCATGAAGCTGCACAGTCTGAAGAAGGCGGAAGGAGATGAGGGACAGGCGAACTGATGCACTGCTCATGCCCATCAATCACACCCTCGCAGTCCCAATAAATAAGACACCGAGGGGCGTTGTGTGGGTCAGGGCGGCCGCAGAGGTGCAGGCAGCCAAACAATGATGCCAGAAGACGGGCAGCGCTACCAAGGGGGTTGCAGCATGTCATTACAAAGGAAAGTCACACCTCCGGGACGGTTAAATGGTCACACAGAGGACACATTTTAGACGTGTTTTCAGTTCCACATGTGCGAGGAGAATACGTTTATGAGCCACCTTGCACACATGCAGCATTACCGCTGTACAAGGTGGCTGTAAAACGTACAAACGCCTGGGGGAGGGGGGACAGGTTCCCTTCAATTTCAGTTCTTGTGTCTGCGTGGCTTTTGCAGGACACGATGCCGGCTACACAGCAGGGGAACAGCTGGCGGTGCTGAACCCCACTGACACATTGGCTGGTGTTTTTCTCTGTGCAGCTAGCAGTACCGGGCCCCAACTGGCGGTGTTAGAGCCCAGGGTCAGCAGGAGGAGGAGATGGAGCAGAGTGTAGGCAGAAGCCTGCACTGGCGGCAGCTTTGGGTCTGTTGTGTCTGCGTGGCAGTTGCAGGACACGTTGCCGGCTGCACAGCAGGGGAACAGCTGGCGGTGCTGAACCCCACTGACACATTGGCTGGTGTTTTTCTCTGTGCAGCTAGCAGTACCGGGCCCCAACTGGCGGTGTTGGAGCCCGGGCTCTGCAGGGGGAGCAGAGTGTAGGCCGAAGCCTAATTGAACCAATTTCAAAGGTAACCTTTAACCCCCCCCTCAGGGGTTACAAAGTAGAAGAGCCACAGCTTATGCAGCAGTAGTGCTGCACAAGTCAAAGGTTGCTCTTTTAATTTTGCTCCTTGCACTTGCACACGCTGAATGAAACACGTAGAACATTTAGGCCCTTACACAGTCAAACTGATTTTGATGCGTGAGTTCCCTTCGTAAAGAGACGCAGTACAGCTGGCAAATATGCCACCTTGGTGCTTTGCGCGGCCTCCTGAGCATCGTTATTTGTTGCACAGGAGTCTGCTCTTTTGTGTTATCCCTTGGCCTTGCGCTGTTAGCGCTGCCCATCCTCTGACATCATTTAATGTCGGCCGGTGCGGTTCGCGATGACCATGAATCCCAGCCCCGCAGTGTCTTAACATTGTTAAAACACTGCGGGGCTGGGATTCATGGCCTGGCGCAGTACATATGTTCGCCTCTCGCTTGGGTTCTTACACCCGCTTCAGACTATGCGGCGTCAGCTGATCCCTTATCGCATGCCACGGCCATGAAGACGCACAGTGCGAAGAAGGCGGAAGGAGATGAGGGACAGGCGAAGAAATGCACCGTTCATGCCCATCAATCACACCCTCGCAGTCCAAATAAATAAGACACCGAGGGGCGTTGTGTGGGGCAAGGTGGCCGCAGATGCGCAGGCAGCCAAACAATGATGCCAGAAGACGGGCAGCGCTACCAAGGAGCTTGTTGCGTGTCAATACAAAGGAAAATCACACCTGAGGGACGTTTTAATGGTCGCAGAGGACTCATTTTAGACGTGTTCAGTTCAACATGGGCAAGGAGAATACGTTTATGAGCCACCTTGCACACATGCAGCATTACTGTCGTACAAGGCGGCTGTAAAACGTAAAAACGCCTGGGGGAGGGGGGACAGGTTTCCTTCAATTTCAGTTCTTGTGTCTGCGTGGCTATTGCAGGACACGTTGCCGGCTACACAGCAGGGGAACAGCTGGCGGTGCTGAACCCCACTGACACATTGGCTGGTGTTTGGCTCTGTGCAGCCAGCACATCTGGGCCCCAACTGGCGGTGTTAGAGCCCAGGGTCAGCAGGAGGAGGAGAGGGATTAGAGTGTAGGCCGAAGCCTGCACTGGAGCAAGTTGAAAGGGAAACTTTAACCCCTCCCCCCAAGCGTTTGTAGCTGAAAGAGCCATCGTGTACAGCACTAATGCTGGAAAAGGTAAACTTAGCTCTTTTAATTATGGTCCTTGCACATGCTGAACCTAACACTTATGAAAAGTGTCCCCTCCTACCGTGATACCGTCCAGTTGGTGGAACTTTCCTTTGTGATGTGACGCAGCACAGCCGTCATTCTTACCCCCTTGGCGCCGTGTGCCGCCTCCTCAGCGTTGTTTGAATCAGTCCAGGAGCCTGCGCTGTTAGGTTAGCCCTTGGCCATGCACACATTTTGCGCTGCCCATCTTCTGACATCATTTGGTGTCAGGCTGGCTGCGCCTGTGCGGCCGCGCTGGCCGAGAGCCCGCCTCGCAGTGTCTTCTGATTTAATCCCACTGGGGGCCTGAGATCCATAAACATGCGCAGTGCATATCCTCCCTCTCACTCCCCTCCCTACGGCTTCTTCAGACTGTGCGGTGTCACGGCCGTGGCATGCTATTAGGGACCAGCTGACACCGCACAGTCTGAAGAAGCCGTAGGGAGATGAGTGAGAGGTGGAGGTTCAGATATGCACTGCGCATGTCCATGGATCTCAGGCCCCCAGTGGGATTAAATCAGAAGACACTGCGAGGCGGGCTCTCGGCCAGCGCAGCCGCACAGGCGCAGCCAGCCTGACACCAAATGATGTCAGAAGACGGGCAGCGCAAAATGTGTGCATGGGCAAGGGCTAACCTAACAGCGCAGGCTCCGGGACTGATTAAAGCAACGCTGAGGAGGCGGCGCACAGCGCCAAGGGGGTAAGAATGACGGCTGTGCTGCGTCACATCACAAAGGAAAGTTGCACCAACCGGACGGTATCACGGTAGGAGGGGACACTTTTCATAAGTGTTAGGTTCAGCATGTGCAAGGAGCACCACGAAAAGAGGCACTTTTTCCCTTTGCATCTTTACTGCTGCACAAGGTGGCTCCTTCAGAAACAAACGCCTGGGGGGGGGACAGGTTCCCTTAAATTTAACTTGTTGTGCCTGCGTGGCGGTCGCAGTACACGTTGCCGTATACACAGCAGGGGAACAGCTGGCGGTGCTAAACCCCACTAACACATTGGCGAGGAGTTTGGCTCTGTGCGGACAGCACTTCTGGACAACAACTAGCGGTGTTGGAGCCCAGGGACAGGTGGAGGAGGAGGAGGTGGAGGAGGTAGGAGGGATTGCCACACACACAGCTGGGGAACAGCAGACATTACTGAACCCCAATAACAGAGGAGGGACTGTTGGGACTGTGCGGACAGCACTTCTGGATGGCAACTAGCGGTGTTGGAGCCCAGGGACAGGTGGAGGAGGAGGAGGTGGAGGAGGTAGGAGGAGGTAGGAGGGATTGCCACACACACAGCAGGGGAACAGCTGACGTTACTGAACCCCAATAACAGAGGAGCGACTGTAGGGACTGTGCGGACAGCACTTCTGGATGGCAACTAGCGGTGTTGGATCCCAGGGACAGGTGGAGGAGGAGGAGGTGGAGGAGATAGGAGGGATTGCCACACACACAGCTGGGGAACAGCTGACGTTACTGAACCCCAATAACAGAGGAGGGACTGTTGGGACTGTGCGGACAGCACTTCTGGACGGCAACTAGCGGTGTTGGAGCCCAGGGACAGGTGGAGGAGGAGGAGGTGGAGGAGGTAGGAGGAGGTAGGAGGGATTGCCACACACACAGCAGGGGAACAGCTGACATTACTGAACCCCAATAACAGAGGAGGGACTGTAGGGACTGTGCGGACAGCACTTCTGAATGGCAACTAGCGGTGTTGGAGCCCAGGGACAGGTGGAGGAGGAGGAGGTGGAGGAGATAGGAGGGATTGCCACACACACAGCTGGGGAACAGCTGACGTTACTGAACCCCAATAACAGAGGAGCGACTGTTGGGACTGTGCGGACAGCACTTCTGGACGGCAACTAGCGGTGTTGGAGCCCAGGGACAGGTGGAGGAGGAGGAGGTGGAGGAGGTAGGAGGAGGTAGGAGGGATTGCCACACACACAGCAGGGGAACAGCTGACGTTACTGAACCCCAATAACAGAGGAGGGACTGTAGGGACTGTGCGGACAGCACTTCTGAACGGCAACTAGCGGTGTTGGAGCCCAGGGACAGGTGGAGGAGGAGGAGGTGGAGGAGATAGGAGGGATTGCCACACACACAGCTGGGGAACAGCAGACATTACTGAACCCCAATAACAGAGGAGGGACTGTTGGGACTGTGCGGACAGCACTTCTGGACGGCAACTAGCGGTGTTGGAGCCCAGGGACAGGTGGAGGAGGAGGAGGTGGTGGAGGTAGGAGGAGGTAGGAGGGATTGCCACACACACAGCAGGGGAACAGCTGACGTTACTGAACCCCAATAACAGAGGAGCGACTGTAGGGACTGTGCGGACAGCACTTCTGGATGGCAACTAGCGGTGTTGGATCCCAGGGACAGGTGGAGGAGGAGGAGGTGGAGGAGATAGGAGGGATTGCCACACACACAGCTGGGGAACAGCTGACGTTACTGAACCCCAATAACAGAGGAGGGACTGTTGGGACTGTGCGGACAGCACTTCTGGACGGCAACTAGCGGTGTTGGAGCCCAGGGACAGGTGGAGGAGGAGGAGGTGGAGGAGGTAGGAGGAGGTAGGAGGGATTGCCACACACACAGCAGGGGAACAGCTGACATTACTGAACCCCAATAACAGAGGAGGGACTGTAGGGACTGTGCGGACAGCACTTCTGAACGGCAACTAGCGGTGTTGGAGCCCAGGGACAGGTGGAGGAGGAGGAGGTGGAGGAGATAGGAGGGATTGCCACACACACAGCTGGGGAACAGCTGACGTTACTGAACCCCAATAACAGAGGAGCGACTGTTGGGACTGTGCGGACAGCACTTCTGGACGGCAACTAGCGGTGTTGGAGCCCAGGGACAGGTGGAAAAGCAGAGGAACACAATGTAGGCCGAAGCCTGATTGGAGAAAGTCGAAAGGGAACCTTTAACCCCCCCCCCCAAGGCGTTTGTAGCTGAAAGAGCCAGCTTGTGCAGCACAAAAGATGCAAAAGGAAAAGGTGGCTCTTTTCATTATGCTCCTTGCAAACACAGAACTAAACACTTATAAAATGTGTCCCCTGAAACCGTGAGACCGTCCCGGAGGTGGGACTTTCCTTCATAATATGACGCAGCACAGCCGTCATTCTTACCCCCCCGGCGCCGTGCCCCGGCTCCTCAGCGTTGTTTGATTCCGTCCCGGAGCCTGCGCTGTTATGTTATCCCGTGGCCAGGCACACTTAGCGCTGCCCGTCTTCTGACATTATTTGGTGTCAGGATGGCTGCGCCTGTGTGGCCGCGCTGGCCGAGAGCCCGCCTCGCAGTGTTGTCTAATGTAATCCCACCGCGGGCCTGGGATCCGTGGCCATGCGCAGTGCATATCCTCGCCTCTCACTACCCTCCCTACGGCTTCTTAAGACTGTGCGGTGTCACGGCCGTGGCATGCTATTAGGGACCAGCTGACACCGCACAGTCTGAAGAAGCCGTAGGGAGATGAGTGAGAGGTGGAGGTTCAGATATGCACTGCGCATGTCCATGGATCTCAGGCCCCCAGTGGGATTAAATCAGAAGACACTGCGAGGCGGACTCTCGGCCAGCGCGGCCGCACAGGCGCAGCCATCCTGACACCAAATGATGTCAGAAGACGGGCAGCGCTAAGTGTGCCTGGCCACGGGATAACATAACAGCGCAGGCTCCGGGACGGAATCAAACAACGCTGAGGAGCCGGGGCACGGCGCCAAGGGGGTAGGAATGACGGCTGTACTGCGTCATATTACGAAGGAAAGTCCCACCTCCGGGACGGTTTTACGGTATCAGTGGACACATTTTATAACTGTTAAGTTCTGCATGTGCAAGGAACTAAACGAAAATAGCTACCTTTTCCTTGTGCAGCATTACTGCTGCACAAGGTGGCTCTTTCAGTAACAAACGCCTTGGGGGGGGACAGATTCCCTTACATTTCAGTTGTTGTGTCAGCGTGGCGGTCGCAGGACACATTGCCGGCTACACAGCTGGGGATCAGCTGACGTTACTGAAACCCAATAACACTGGGTCGTATGTTTTGACTGTGCAGACGGCACTTCTGAGCCTCAACTGGCGGTGTTGGAGCCCAGGAATTTAAGTTCAGGTGGTAGAAAGATGAACACAACAGGAGACCTGGATAACGTAGACAGTGACCTAATTATTTAATCAGGAAGAGGAGTGGCAAATTCCTGCGAGATCCAGGCCTTGTTCATTTTCAGGAAAGTAAGCCGGTCAACGTTATCGGAGGATAAGGTCAGTTAGTACACCACCTGCAGCACTAAAGACACGTTCCGATAATACACTGGCCGCTGGGCAAGACAGCACCTCCAATGCATACTGGCTTAGCTCTGGCCATGTATCCAGCTTTAAGACCCAAAACTTGAAAGGTGAAGAGCCGTCTGGGAGTACAGCAAGAGGGCAAGACATGTAGTCTGTCACCATCTGACGGAACCATTGCCTCCTGCTGACTGGAGCCGTCTGTGATGGTGTTGACTTTTGTGGCGGGCACAGAAAACTGTGCCACAGTTGGGCCATACTGGTCTTGCCTTGGGCAGAGGCACTGCTTCTGCTCCCTCTTTGTGCAGAGCCTCCACCACTGCCTGGACGCACTGAGCTGCTTTGGAATGCACTAGCAGCACTTCTCTCAGTTGGAATGGAGAAGATGATGGAATTCACCAGTGTGTCTTGGTACTCCCGCATTTTTCGCTCCCGGTTCAATGGTGTGATGAGGCTTTCTACGTTGTCCCGGTAGCGAGGATCGAGGAGGGTGAACACCCAATAATCAGACATGTTGAGAATGTGGGCGATGCGGCGGTCGTTTCTCAGGCACTGCAGCATGTAATCCACCATGTGCTGCAGACTGCCAACTGCCCAAGAAACGCTGTCCCCTGCTGGAGGCGTGATCTCTGCCCGCTCGTCATCACCCCACCCTCGCTGTACACACTGAGTACTGGACAATTGTGTAACTCCCTCCTCTGGACGGATGTCTTCCTCCTCCATTGACTCCTCCTCATCCTCCTCACAAACTGTCCCCTGCCTACGCGTTTGTGAGGAACCACGTGGCGCTGACTGTCCAGAAGATGATGGAAATGCTGAATCCTCATCCTCCACCTCTTCCACAACATCATTCCTTAGCGCTTGCAGTGATTTTTCAAGCAGGCAGATAAGGGGGACAGTCATGCTGACTAGTGCATCATCTGCACTCGCCATCCGCGTGGAATAATCAAAGGGACGCAAAACCTGGCAGACGTCATTCATAGTGGCCCACTCTGTGGTTGTGAAGTCTGTACGGCGCTGAGTGCGACTTCTTTGCGCCTGAAGCAGCTGGTACTCCATTACAGCTTGCTGCTGCTCACACAACCGCTCCAACATATGTAACGTGGAATTCCACCTGGTAGGTAGGTCACATATGATGCGATGTTCCGGCAGGCGGTGTCGGCGCTGCAGAGCCGCAATGCGCGCTTTTGCCGTGCTGGAACGCCGCAAGTGAGCACACTCTAGGCGGACCTTGTGCAGCAGTGCATCAAGATCCGGATAGTCCCTCAAAAAACTCTGCACGACCAAATTGAGCACATGTGCCAGACATGGGATGTGAGTGAGGTTGCCGAGGCCCAGAGCTGCCACCAGATTTCGGCCATTATCACACACTACCATGCCTGGCTGGAGATTCGCTGGCACAAACCACACATCGCTCTCCTGCTTGATGGCATTCCAGAGCTCCTGCGCTGTGTGGCTTCGATTCCCCAAATAAATTAATTTCAAGACGGCCTGTTGACGTTTGGCCATGGCTGTGCTCATGTCGGTCGTTACAGGTACACGTTCATCACGGGTCCATGTGGAGGTGGACTGTGACGGCTCCTGCAGCGATGATTCTGAGGAACTGGTGTAAGAGGAGGAGTCAATGCATACAGAATGGATTCCTGCAATCCTTGGAGTGGGCAGGACACGTCCTGCGCCACTCGCACGGTCTGTACCCGGCTCAACGACATTAACCCAATGGGCAGTGAGGGAAAGGTATCGCCCCTGTCCATGTTGACTGGTCCACGCATCGGTGGTGAGGTGGACCTTGCTACTGACGGCGTTTTATGTGTCCCTCCACATGCTTGTGCAGGGCAGGGACGGCTTGCCTGCTGAAGTAAAAGCGGCTGGGCACATTGTACTGTGGGACTGCCAATGACATCAAGTCACGGAAGCTGTCAGTCTCCACCAGCCTGAATGACAGCATTTCCAATGACAGAAGTTTGGCAATGCCTGCAGTCAGAGCCTGTGCTCGTGGGTGGTTTGACGAGAAAGGCCGCCTTTTCTCCCATGCCTGTACTACCGAAGGCTGTAGACTGGGCTGGGAGTGTGTGGATCACTGGGAAAGTGGTGCTGCGGGTGGAATTACAGCGGGTCTCTGGACAACAGGGCCAGAGGTTCTTCCACGGCGATCCTGGGAGGAAGCCGAACCAGCTGCGTGTGAGCTGGAGGAAGAGGCAACACGAGCTGAAGAGGTGGTAGCTGCCGCTGTTGGTTGGCCTAGCTCTTCAGTGTGTTTTTCTAACTCCGCCGGGTGCCTGGTGCGCACATGTTTCCACATGTTGGAGGTATTGAGGTTGCTGACATTTTTCCCTCTTTTGACTTTGTGATGACACACCTTGCATTTGACATAGCAAATGTCATCTGCAACTGTGTCAAAAAAGGACCAGGCACTGCAAGTCTTGGGAGCGCCCTTTTTGGCTTTTGGAAGAGACATGCTCCTAACAGGTGCCAAAGCGGAGGCTGCAGGATCCGCAGTCTTCCCCCTCCCTCTCCCTCTTTGGGCCGTACGGGGAATCTCTTCCTCAGAGCTGCTCCCACCACCTTCCTGTCCCTCACGCCAAGATGGGTCAAGGACCTCATCATCTACACTACCCTCTGCCCCAACTGCTCCTCCTAGGTAGTCTCAGCAGCAGAGCACGCACCAGTAAGTGGCACCTGAGTGTCATCATCAGCTGATGCGTCCTGCGATGTGGTGAATGGAGCCACTGGCCCACCCGCCTCTTCAGAGGAAGAGAGAAAAAGCTGTTCGGCATCACTGCACCCTGCCTCTTCTTCCATTTCTCCAATGCTGCTTGGCTGGCCCCCTGTTTCCAAGCCAAGAGATTCAGAGAACAGAAGTAGAGACGGCTCCTGTCCTGGGCTCTCTGTCTGCCTGGGCAATTTGGCAGGTGGTGAAGAGACAGATGGCTGCTCTCCAGTGCTCTGTGTCTGAGAGGATGTGGCACTAATTGAAGTTGATGCATTAGCTGCCATCCATCCGACAATGGCTTCAATTTGTTCTTCACGCAGCAGCGGTGTATGGCGCTCTGCGACAAAGCTGCGCATGAATGACTGTTCCCTTGTGAAAGTGGGTGCTGATGAGTCACCGGTGCCCGCAGCAGGCACAGAATCCCCACGTCCCCTCCCTGCTCCGCGCCCACGCCCACGCCCACGTGCCTTACTCACTGCCTTCTTCATCTTGGTTGACTGATAAAGATAAGCAGAAAAGTACTAACGGCTTTGTGTGCTTATTCCTGAACAACTCCTCCTAACAGGTATAAGAAACACTAATTTTCTAAAGTGTGGACTAGACTTTAATATGAGCTAATGTGGCCTACACAAATGTAAAGTGGTGTCACTGGTGTGTTTGGTGAACTTTATTATTTATTTATTTTTTGGGGGCTGAACTGACAACAGATAGAGCTGCAGTCACACGGAGACCGTGCAGACAGCCGTAAACGGCGCTGCAAGGCCCAAAAACCCTCCTCTATGTTATCCTATGTAGTGTTTTTCCACAAATTAGCTGGAGACGGGTGGAAAGACACTAATAGGAATTTTTTGAAAAAATGTGCAGCAGCCTGCACTACTTAAAACAAAATGAAAATTGATTTTGCGGTATGACGCAGTGAAGAACCCTGAGCTGGAGACAACCAGGCTATGGCTGCTCACAGACTACAGGGCGAGCTGCAGTCACACGGAGACCGTGCAGATAGCCGTAAATGGTGCTGCAAGGCCCAAAAACCCTCCTCTACGTTATCCTATGTAGTGTTTTTCCACAAATTAGCTGGAGACGGGTGGAAAGACACTAATAGGATTTTTTGTTAAAAATTAGCAGCAGACTACACTACTTGGAAAAAAAAAAAAAAAAAGAACAGTATGAGGCAATGAACCACCCTCCCTGAACTGAATACAACCAGCTATGGATGGCCTATGTGGCTGCACTCAGACTAGAGAGTGGGCTGCACTCACACACACATACACACACAGACCTTGCAGATCAATGTGAAAACAGCGCTACAAGGCAAAAGCAAGGTGAATAGTAGGTGAACACAGCGGTTGCTAAATTAGCCTTTGGAAAGCACAAAGAAGCAAATCACTATCTCTAAACTGGCCCTCAGTCAGCAAACAGCATCCTGTCACTAACTGAATTCACAGCAGAGTGATCGCAAAATGGCGCCAGCGACTTTTAAACTGCATCATGACATCATTTCAGCAGCCAATCACAGCCATGCCAGTAGTTTCATGCCCTCCATGCTGAACAGGATGTGCCCACACTTGGAATCATTCTCATTGGCTGAATTTGTGCATTTTGAATCTTTGAACTTTCGATTCCGGAATTCCGATACCGCAAGTATCGGCCGATACCCGATACTTGCGGTATCGGAATGCTCAACACTACTCATTACTCGAGTTTCTCTGAGCATGCTCTGGTGGACTCCGAGTATTTTGTCGGGCTCGGAGATTTAGTTTGTTGATGCAGCTGCATGATTTGTGTCTGCTAGACAGATTGAATGCATGTGTGGATTCCCTAGCAAACACGCAATCTCCACATGTATTCAAGCTGTCTAGCAGCTGAAAATCATGCAGCTGCGTCGTCATAAACTAAATCTCACAGCACGCTGGAATACTCAGAGACCACCCAAGCATGCTCGGAGAAACTCGAGTAGCGAACTTACTCACTCAACACTGTTCAGTTTTGAAGTGACTTTGGGGGTCCTGTATATTGGAAACCCCCAAAAGTGATAACTAGGGTTGAGCGAAACGGATCGTTCATTTTCATAAGTCGCCGACTTTTGGCAAAGTCGGCGTCTCATGAAACCCGACCCGGTCCCTGATGGGGTCGGCCATGCGGTACGTGACTTTCGCGCCAAAGTCGCGTTTCAATTACGCTAAAAGCGCCATTTCTCAGCCAATGAAGGTAGACGCAGAGTGTGGGCAGCGTGATGACATAGATCTCAGTCCCCACCATCTTAGAGAAGGGCAATGCAGAGATTGGCTTGCTTTCTTCGGCGTCACAGGGGCTATAAAGGGGCGTTCCCGCCGACCGCCATCTTACTGCTGCTGATCTGAGCGTAGGGAGAGGTTGCTGGCCGCTTCATCAGAAGCAGGGATAGTGTTAGGCAGGGTACATTCACCCCCAAACCGCTTGTGCTGTAGCGATTTCCACTGTCCAACACCACCTTTTGTTTGCAGGGACATTGGAAGCTACATTTTTTTTTCCTCAGCGCTGTAGCTCATTGGGCTGCCCTAGAAGGCTTCCTGATAGCAGCGTTGCTGTGTGTGTACGCCGCTGTGCAAACCAACTGCTTTTTTCAAAGCACAAATCCTTTTGTTCCTTCCTTTCTGCACAGCTATCATGTTTGTTTGTCCACACTTTTGTGTGCAGCAGTCCTTTTTATAGCTGCCTGCCATACTTTTCTGAGATTACTGCAGGGAGATAAAGATTGGCAAGTCTGCCTCTGTGCCAGTGCTGTGTGTGGCATCTGTCTCTCATTGTGTGTCACAGAAAACCTAGTGTGTAATACTGGGCCAATTTTTTTTTGTTTTTGTAAATTCTCCCTGAAAAAAAAAAAAAAAAATAGTGGGAGATAAAGATTGGCAAGTCTGCCTCTGTGCCATTGCTGTGTGTGGCATCTGGCTCTCATAGTGTGCCACAGAAAACCAGTGTGTAATACTGGGCCATTTTTTTTTTTTTTTAAATTCTCCCTGAAAAAAAAAAAAAATAGTGGGAGATTAAGATTGGCATTTCTGCTTGAGTGCCGGTCGTGTGTGTGCCATCTGTCTCAAATTATTGGGGCACAGAAAACCTAGTGTGTAACATTGGGCCTGGTTTTCCTTTCAGTGTCAGCCACCTATAAAGGTGTATATAAATCCTACAGAAGTTTGAGTTCACCTTATAAGTTGTTTTACAGTAACAAATACCGTTACTTTGGTTTCGTTTTGCAAACAATGAGGAAGTCAGGTGGAAGAGGTCGTGGCCGAGGGCGGTCATTGTCAGCTGGTAATGATGGTAGTGGTGGTGGAGCATCAGGTGGTCGTGGTAAAAGCAGTACAGCACCTAAGTCTCGAGTTGTTGAGCCAGGTTCGTCATCTGCCTACACAAGGCCTCGAACGCTCCCTTTTCTGGGAGTAGGAAAACCGCTTTTAAAGCCGGAGCAGCAAGAACAAGTTTTGGCTTTCCTTGCTGACTCAGCCTCTAGCTCTTTTGCCTCCTCTTCTGAAAGTGCAAAATGTAAAAGCAGCGCGTCGTTAGTGGATGTTCACGGTCAGGGACATGTCGCTTCCTTGTCTTCTTCACCCAGAACAAGAGAGAAGGATGCGTCAGGAGACACAACGGGTTACTCCATGGAGCTCTTTACACATACCGTTCCTGGGTTAGACAGTGAAACAGTTAACAGGCCATGCCCATTAGAAGTTGAATTGGACATGGAGTGCACTGATGCCCAGCCACAGCCAGATTACTATGCTGTTCCTTTGACTCAGACCAGAACATTGCCCTCGCAGTGTACTGAGCCAGAATCAAACCCAGCTGAGACTATGGTGCCCCGTCACGAACGCTATACCACCGGCTTACACGGTGACACAGACGAAGTTGCACACGAGATAGAAGAGGAGGTCATAGATGACCCAGTTGTTGACCCCGATTGGCAGCCATTGGAGGAACAGGGTGCAGGCGGCAGTAGTTCTGAAGTGGAGGAGGAGGAGGAGCCGCAGCAGGCATCAACATCACAACAGGTTCCATCTGCCGGGCCCGTATCTGGCCAAAAACGCGTGGTAAAACCAAAACCAGTTGGAGGACAGCATGGCCATCCGGTTAAAGAAGCTCAGTCTGCAATGCCTGAAAAGGTATCCGATAGTAGAAAGAGTGCAGTCTGGCATTTTTTTAAACAACATCCAAATGATCAGCGCAAAGTCATCTGTCAAAAATGTTCAACTAGCAGAGGTCAGAATCTTAAAAGTCTAAATACAAGTTGCATGCATAGACATTTATCCACCATGCATTTGCAAGCCTGGACTATCTACCAAACGTGCCTAAAGGTTGCAGCACCCTCGGCCAATGAAGCTAGTCAGCAATGCTACATCCCTTCCCTCACTGTAAGCCCACCATTTACCGCAACACCTGCAGTATCTGTGCAGCTTTTGTCTCCAGGCCAAAGCAGTCAGGGAATCACCAGGTTCATAGTAGGAAACACTGCATGTAGGGCACCGGCAAGAATACCATCTCCAACCCTCTCTCAGTCTGCCATGTCCACCGGCACCACCGCTAGTTCCACGATCTCCAGCTCTCCAGTCCAGCTCAACCTACATGAGACTCTTGTTTGGAAATGGAAGTACTCATCCTCGCATCCGCATACACAGGGTTTGAACGCCCACATTGCTAGACTAATCTCATTAGAGATGATGCCCTACCGGTTAGTTGAAAGCAAAGCTTTCAAAGCGCTGATGGACTACGCTGTACCACGCTACGAGCTACCCAGTCGACACTTCTTTTCTAGGAAAGCCATCCCAGCCCTCCAACAGCATGTTAAAGACCGCATCGTCCATGCACTCAGGCAGTCTGTGACTACAAAGGTGCACCTGACAACAGATGCATGGACCAGTAGGCATGGCCAGGGACGTTACGTGTCCATCAAGGCACACTGGGTGAATGTGGTGGATGCAGGGTCCACAGGGGACAGCAATATTGGGACAGTTCTGCCTAGCCCACGGTCAAGGAAAGAGTTGGCTGTAGGTGTTCGCCCCCCCTCCTCCTCTTCCTCGTCCTCTTGCAGAAGCGAGAGCTCGTCCACAGACCGCAGTCGCACATCCACTCCATCCGCAGCTGCCACTGTTGCACACCAGGTGTGCCATTATGGGACAGCTAGTGGCAAGCGTCAGCAGGCTGTATTGGCAATGAAGTGTTTGGGCCACAACAGACACACCGCAGAAGTTCTGTCCGAGTTCTTGCAGAAAGAAACTCAGTCATGGCTGGGCACTGTACATCTTGAGGCAGGCAAGGTAGTGAGTGATAACGGAAGGAATTTCATGGCTGCCATAGCCCTTTCCCAACTGAAACACATTCCTTGCCTGGCTCACACCTTAAACCTGGTGGTGCAGTGCTTCCTGAAAAGTTATCCGGGGTTACCCGACCTGCTCCTCAAAGAGCGCAGACTTTGCTCGCATATCCACCGTTCGCCCGTACACTCCAGCCGTATGCAGAACTATCAGCGGTCTTTGAACCTTCCCCAGCATTGCCTAATCATCGACATTGCAACAAGGTGGAACTCCACACTGCACATGCTTCAGAGACTGTGCGAACAGAGGCGTGCTGTTATGTTTTTGTGGGAGGATACACATACACGGGCAGGCAGTTGGATGGCAGGCATGGAGTTGTCAGGTGTGCAGTGGTCGAAGCTACAAGACCTGTGTCAAGTCCTTCAGCGTTTTGAGGAATGCACATGGCTGGTTAGTGCAGACAACGCCATAATAAGCATGAGCATCCCCCTAATGTGTCTGCTGATGCAAAGTTTGATGCACATGAAGGAGCAGGCGTCTGCAGCCGAGGAAGAGGAAAGCCTTGATGACAGTCAGCCATTGTCTGGTCAGGGCCGTGTAGAGGACACGGTAGCGGGCGAAGAGGATGAGGAGGACGAGGAGGATGATGGGGATGAGTACTTTTTTAATGAGGAAGCTTCTCCTGGGCCAACAGAAATTAGTGGCGTTGCAAGGCCGGGTTCTGGTTTTTTAGGGGAGACAAGTGACGTAGATTTGCCTGTAACTGCCCCTCAAACCAGCACAACTGCAGATTTGACAACTGGAACTTTGGCCCACATGGCGGATTATGCCTTACGTATCCTCAAAAAGGACCCACGCATTATTAAAATGATGAGCGATGACGATTACTGGTTGGCCTGCATCGTTGACCCTCGCTATAAAGGCAAATTGTTAAATATTATGCCACATGAGAACCTTGAACAAATATTAGCAACCAAACAAGCAACTCTTGTAGACCGTTTGATTCAGGCATTCCCAGCACACAGCGCCGGTGATGGTTCTCACACGAGCTGCAGGGGGCTACAGGGCAGAGGTGTTAGAGGTGCACAAATCAGAAGTGGCGTTGGACAGAGGGGTTTTCTGTCCAGGCTGTGGAGTGATTTCGCAATGACCGCAGACAGGACAGGTACTGCAGCATCTATTCAAAGTGACAGGAGACAACATTTGTCCAGTATGGTTACTAACTATTTTTCATCCCTTATCGATGTTCTCCCTCAACCGTCATTCCCATTTGATTACTGGGCATCCAAATTAGACACCTGGCCTGAATTGGCAGAATATGCATTGCAGGAGCTTGCTTGCCCAGCAGCTAGTGTGCTATCAGAAAGAGTATTCAGTGCTGCTGGTTCAATATTAACCGAAAAAAGGATTCGTCTGGCTACCCAAAATGTGGATGATCTAACCTTCATTAAAATTAACCACTCCTGGATTTCAAATTATTTTGCCCCACCTTTCCCAGCTGACACCTAGCTTTCCTATAAAAAGGTATTGCTTGTGGACTGGTCTTACTGAGTGTTCCAATCTCTTAATTTGCAGCAGCTGTATGTCCAGCATACGACATGTTTACACCTCCCTCAATGGGAAAACTCCCCCCACGGGGCCGTGGTCTCAACACTTGGCGCAAACACCCGTTAGAGTGCCGTTTGTCTGAAGAGGTGGGTGTGCCCGCTTTTGGTCGACGGCACTGCCACTGGGTCCCTCATAGTACAATAAAGTGTCTCTGGTGGTGGTGGCGCGCACCCAACGTCAGACACACCGTTGTAACATGAGGGGCCCTGGGATGGTACCGCCGGCCACAAGAGAGTTCACCCCCCCAGCTCAAACTGTGCTCTACCACGTGCAAAATTATCTCTCACAGCTCCACCAATGTTTAGTCTATGCGCTGACATCATTCAATGCCTGGCACTGACAATACCAATTTGTTGACATCTATGATGCTAGTTAAAGTAGTCTGGGTCAGTGTCCTATATTGACACCAGTAAATACTTACTGCCAAATTACTATGTCAGAAACTCAGCAGATGAGCCCACCCCTGTAACTAAGTATGCCACCCTTTTTTTTGTGTTGTTTTGCGAGACATTAACATCTATTTATTTTTTGTGAGTACTAACTGTGTCAGACACTCCTTGCAATCGTCCTCCGCTGACCACAACAATGCTGACTGTGTACTCATGTAACCTATTTAAAACTGCATAGAGCCTATTTTTATTTATTTTAGGCCTAGTAAGCCTGTCTGCGGTCCCTCCTTGCAATCCTCCTCCGCTGACCACAACAATGCTGCCTGTGTACCCATGTAACCTATTTAAAACTGCATAGAGCCTATTTTTATTTATTTTAGGCCTAGTAAGCCTGTCTGCGGTCCCTCCTTGCAATCCTCCTCCGCTGACCACAACAATGCTGCCTGTGTACCCATGTAACCTATTTAAAACTGCATAGAGCTTATTTTTATTTATTTTAGGCCTAGTAAGCCTGTCTGCGGTCCCTCCTTGCAATCGTCCTCCGCTGACCACAACAATGCTGCCTGTGTACCCATGTAACCTATTTAAAACTGCATAAAGCCTATTTTTATTTATTTTAGGCCTAGTAAGCCTGTCTGCGGTCCCTCCTTGCAATCCTCCTCCGCTGACCACAACAATGCTGCCTGTGTACCCCTGCGAGATAACTCTAAGTGCCTTGAGCCTATTTTTATTTATTTTAGGCCTAGTAAGCCTGTCTGCGGTCCCTCCTTGCAATCCTCCTCCACTGACCACAACAATGCTGCCTGTGTATCCATGTAACCTATTTAAAACTGCATAGAGCCTATTTTTATTTATTTTAGGCCTAGTAAGCCTGTCTGCGGTCCCTCCTTGCAATCCTCCTCCGTTGACCACAACAATGCTGCCTGTGTACCCATGTAACCTATTTAAAACTGCATAGAGCTTATTTTTATTTATTTTAGGCCTAGTAAGCCTGTCTGCGGTCCCTCCTTGCAATCGTCCTCCGCTGACCACAACAATGCTGCCTGTGTACCCATGTAACCTATTTAAAACTGCATACAGCCTATTTTTATTTATTTTAGGCCTAGTAAGCCTGTCTGCGGTCCCTCCTTGCAATCCTCCTCCGCTGACCACAACAATGCTGCCTGTGTACCCCTGCGAGATAACTCTAAGTGCCTTGAGCCTATTTTTATTTATTTTAGGCCTAGTAAGCCTGTCTGCGGTCCCTCCTTGCAATCCTCCTCCACTGACCACAACAATGCTGCTGTGTACCCATGTAACCTATTTAAAACTGCAAAGAGCCAATTTTTATTTATTTTAGGCCTAGTAAGCCTGTCTGCGGTCCCTCCTTGCAATCCTCCTCCGCTGACCACAACAATGCTGCCTGTGTACCCCTGCGAGATAA
Source organism: Ranitomeya variabilis (assembly GCF_051348905.1). Taxonomy (NCBI): domain Eukaryota; kingdom Metazoa; phylum Chordata; class Amphibia; order Anura; family Dendrobatidae; genus Ranitomeya; species Ranitomeya variabilis. The sequence goes on along the minus strand of NC_135237.1, from coordinate 527,276,681 downwards.
CTCTAAGTGCCTTGAGCCTATTTTTATTTATTTTAGGCCTAGTAAGCCTGTCTGCGGCCCCTCCTTGCAATCCTCCTCCACTGACCACAACAATACTGCCTGTGTATCCATGTAACCTATTTAAAACTGCATAGAGCCTATTTTTATTTATTTTAGGCCTAGTAAGCCTGTCTGCGGTCCCTCCTTGCAATCCTCCTCCGCTGACCACAACAATGCTGCCTGTGTACCCATGTAAACTATTTAAAACTGCATAGAGCTTATTTTTATTTATTTTAGGCCTAGTAAGCCTGTCTGCGGTCCCTCCTTGCAATCGTCCTCCGCTGACCACAACAATGCTGCCTGTGTACCCATGTAACCTATTTAAAACTGCATACAGCCTATTTTTATTTATTTTAGGCCTAGTAAGCCTGTCTGCGGTCCCTCCTTGCAATCCTCCTCCGCTGACCACAACAATGCTGCCTGTGTACCCCTGCGAGATAACTCTAAGTGCCTTGAGCCTATTTTTTATTTATTTTAGGCCTAGTAAGCTTTGTCTGCGGTCCCTCCTTGCAATCCTCCTCCACTGACCACAACAATGCTGCTGTGTACCCATGTAACCTATTTAAAACTGCAAAGAGCCAATTTTTATTTATTTTAGGCCTAGTAAGCCTGTCTGCGGTCCCTCCTTGCAATCCTCCTCCGCTGACCACAACAATGCTGCCTGTGTACCCCTGCGAGATAACTCTAAGTGCCTTGAGCCTATTTTTATTTATTTTAGGCCTAGTAAGCCTGTCTGCGGTCCCTCCTTGCAATCCTCCTCCACTGACCACAACAATGCTGCCTGTGTACCCATGTAACCTATTTAAAACTGCATAGAGCCTATTTTTTTCTTTTATTTAATATTAATAAAGCCATGATGGACTACGCTGTACCACGCTACAAGCTACCCAGCTGACACTTCTTTTGCGAGAAAAGCCATCCCAACCCTCCACCAGCATGTAAAAGACCGCATTGTCCATGCACTCTGTCAATCTGTGAGTACAAAGGTACACCTGACAACAGACGCATGGACCTGTAGGCATGGCCACAGAAGGTTACGTGTCCATTACGGCGCAATGGGTTAATGTGGGGGATGCATGGTCCACAGGGGACAGCCTACTAAGTCTGTCTGCAGTCCCTAATTAAAATTGTCCTCAATTCAGGTTTTTGGGCTTTTTTAAAAAATAGGAAACTGCATTTGGGCTACTGTTATGACCCCAATGGCAGAGGGTCTCAGAAATAATTACTAAGTCTGCAAACACAAAAAACAAGCTCATAGGGCAGTGGTAACTGAGCTGACCATATATCTAATCCTAGCACCACAAATAGCAGCAGCCGGGGAACGTGCCTACGTTGGTTCTAGACGTCTCGCACCAGCCGGAGAACTAACTAACCCTAGAAGGGAAAAGAAAGACCTTTCTTGCCTCCAGAGAAAAGACCCCCAAAAGTTGGATACAAGCCCCCAACAAATAATAACGGTGAGGTAAGAGGAAAAGACAAACGTAAGAATGAGCTAGGTATTTAGCAAAGAGAGGCCCACTAGCTAATAGCAGAATATAGTAAGATGACTTATATGGTCAGCAAAAACCCTATCAAAATATCCACGCTGGATATTCAAGAACCCCCGAACCGTCTAACGGCCCGGGGGGAGAACACCAGCCCCCTAGAGCTTCCAGCAAAGTCAGGAATCACATTTAGAACAAGCTGGACAAAAAAAAAAGCAAAGCAAATAACCAAAAAACAAAGAAGCAGGACTTAGCTTAATTTTGCACGAACCAAGACCAGCAGACAGGAGCAAACAGAAAGGATCTGATTACAACGATGCCAGGCACTGGACTAAGGATCCAGGAAGTTTATATAGCGACACCCCTGGACTAACGACCCAGGTGGGTGCCAAACTGAGGAAGGACAATCCCAGAGTCATATCACTAGTAACCACAAGAGGGAGCCAAAAAGTCTAATTCACAACAGTACCCCCCCCTTAAGGAGGGGTCACCGAACCCTCACCAAGACCACCAGGGCGATCAGGATGAGCAGCGTGAAAGGCACGAACTAAATCGGCCGCATGCACATCAGAAGCAACCACCCAGGAATTATCCTCCTGACCATAGCCCTTCCACTTGACCAGATACTGAAGCCTCCATCTGGAGAGACGAGAATCCAAGATCTTCTCCACCACGTAGTCCAACTCGCCCTCAACCAACACCGGAGCAGGAGGCTCAACAGAAGGAACCACAGGTACAACGTACCGCCGCAACAAAGACCTATGGAACACGTTGTGAATGGCAAACGACACCGGAAGATCCAAGCGAAAGGACACAGGATTAAGGATTTCCAATATCTTGTAAGGACCGATGAAGCGAGGCTTAAACTTAGGAGAGGAGACCTTCATAGGAACAAATCGAGAAGACAGCCATTCCAAATCCCCAACACGAAGTCGGGGACCCACACCGCGGCGGCGGTTGGCAAAACACTGAGCCTTCTCCTGTGACAACTTTAAGTTGTTCACCACATGATTCCAGATCTGCTGCAACCTATCCACCACAGAATCTACCCCAGGACAGTCAGAAGGCTCCACATGTCCCGAGGAAAAACGAGGATGGAAACCAGAGTTGCAGAAAAATGGCGAAACCAAAGTAGCGGAACTAGCCTGATTATTAAGGGCAAACTCAGCCAACGGCAAGAAGGTCACCCAATCATCCTGATCTGCCGAAACAAAACACCTCAAATAAGCCTCCAGAGTCTGATTAGTTCGCTCGGTTTGTCCATTAGTCTGAGGATGAAAGGCAGACGAAAACGACAAATCAATGCCCATCCTAGCACAAAAGGATCGCCAGAACCTGGAAACAAACTGGGATCCTCTGTCAGACACAATATTCTCAGGAATGCCGTGTAAGCGAACCACATTCTGAAAGAACACAGGAACCAGATCGGAAGAGGAAGGCAGCTTAGGCAAAGGCACCAAATGGACCATTTTAGAAAAGCGATCACATACCACCCAGATGACAGACATGCCCTGAGACACCGGGAGATCTGAAATGAAATCCATGGAAATGTGTGTCCAAGGCCTCTTCGGGACAGGCAAGGGCAAGAGCAACCCGCTGGCACGAGAACAGCAAGGCTTAGCTCGAGCACAAGTCCCACAGGACTGCACAAATGACCGCACCTCCCGTGACAAGGAAGGCCACCAAAAGGACCTAGCCACCAGATCTCTGGTGCCAAAAATTCCCGGATGCCCTGCCAACACCGAGGAATGAACCTCGGAAATGACTCTGCTGGTCCACTTATCAGGAACAAACAGTCTGTCAGGTGGACAAGAGTCAGGTCTACCAGCCTGAAATCTCTGCAACACACGTCGCAAATCAGGAGAAATGGCCGACAAGATAACTCCCTCTTTAAGAATACCAACTGGTTCTGCGACTCCAGGAGAGTCAGGCACAAAGCTCCTTGAAAGAGCATCAGCCTTCACATTCTTTGAACCTGGTAAATACGAGACCACAAAGTCAAAACGGGAGAAAAACAATGACCAGCGGGCCTGTCTAGGATTCAGGCATTTAGCAGACTCGAGATACATCAAATTTTTGTGATCAGTCAAGACCACCACACGATGCTTAGCACCCTCGAGCCAATGACGCCACTCCTCAAATGCCCACTTCATGGCCAGCAACTCCCGATTGCCAACATCATAATTCCGCTCAGCAGGCGAAAACTTCCTAGAGAAGAAAGCACATGGTCTCATTACCGAGCAACCAGGGCCTCTCTGCGACAAAACGGCCCCTGCCCCAATCTCAGAAGTATCCACTTCGACCTGAAAGGGAAGTGAGACATCAGGCTGGCACAAAACAGGCGCCGAAGTAAACCGGCGCTTCAACTCTTGGAACGCCTCCACGGCTGCAGGAGCCCAGTTAGCAACATCAGAACCTTTCTTGGTCATATCCGTCAAAGGTTTAACAACGCTAGAAAAATTAGCGATAAAACGACGGTAGAAGTTAGCAAAACCCAAGAACTTCTGAAGACTCTTAACTGACGTGGGTTGAGTCCAATCATGAATAGCTCGGACCTTGACTGGGTCCATCTCCACAGCAGAAGGGGAAAAAATAAACCCCAAAAAGGGAACCTTCTGTACTCCAAAGAGACACTTTGAACCCTTAACAAACAAAGCATTCTCACGCAAAACCTGAAACACCATCCTGACCTGCTCCACATGTGAGTCCCAATCTTCAGAGAAAACCAGAATATCATCCAGATAAACAATCATAAATTTATCCAGATACTTCCGGAAAATATCATGCATAAAGGACTGAAACACTGAGGGAGCATTAGAGAGCCCAAAAGGCATCACCAAGTACTCAAAATGACCTTCGGGCGTATTAAATGCTGTCTTCCATTCATCTCCTTGCTTAATGCGCACCAGGTTGTACGCACCACGAAGATCTATCTTGGTGAACCACTTGGCACCTTTAATCCGGGCAAACAAGTCCGACAACAGAGGCAAAGGATACTGAAATTTAACAGTGATTTTATTCAGAAGCCGATAGTCAATACAAGGTCTCAAAGATCCGTCCTTCTTGGCCACAAAAAAGAATCCTGCACCAAGAGGGGAAGAGGATGGACGGATATGCCCCTTCTCCAGAGACTCCTTGATATACGAACGCATTGCGGCATGCTCAGGTACAGACAGATTAAATAGTCTTCCCTTAGGAAATTTACTACCTGGAATCAAATCTATGGCGCAGTCACAGTCCCTATGAGGAGGCAGAGCACTGGACCTGGACTCGCTGAATACATCCTGATAATCAGACAAATACTCAGGAACTTCCGAAGGAGTAGAGGAAGCAATAGACACCGGCGGGGAATCAGCATGAATTCCCTGACAGCCCCAACTTGACACAGACATTGCCTTCTAATCCAAGACTGGATTGTGGGTCTGTAACCATGGCAGACCCAAAATGACCAAATCATGCATTTTATGCAGAACAAGAAAACGAATCACCTCCCGATGTTCAGGAGTCATGCACATGGTTACCTGCATCCAAAACTGCAGGTTTATTTTCCGCCAATGGCGTAGCATCAATACCTCTAAGAGGAATAGGATTTACCAACGGTTCAAGAACAAAACCACAGCGCTTGGCAAATGACAGATCCATAAGACTCAGGGCAGCACCTGAATCCAAAAACGCCATAACAGGGTAAGAAGACAATGAGCAAATTAAAGTCACAGACAAAATAAATTTAGGTTGCAAATTACCAATGGCGACAGGACTAACAACCCTTGTTAGGCGTTTAGAGCATGCTGATATAACATGTGTAGAATCACCACAGTAAAAACACAACCCATTCTGACGTCTATGATTTTTCCGCTCATTTCTAGTCTGAATTCTATCACATTGCATTAAATCAGGTGTTTGTTCAGACAACACCACCAGAGGATTAGCGGTTTTGCGCTCCCGCAAACGCCGGTCAATTTGAATAGCCAGCGCCATGGAATCATTCAGACTTGTAGGAATGGGGAAACCCACCATCACATTCTTAATGGCTTCAGAAAGGCCATTTCTGAAATTTGCGGCCAGAGCACACTCATTCCACTGAGTAAGCATGGACCATTTCCGAAATTTTTGGCAGTACACTTCAGCTTCATCCTGGCCCTGAGAAATAGCCAGCAAGGCTTTTTCTGCCTGAACTTCAAGATTGGGTTCCTCGTAAAGCAATCCGAGTGCCAGAAAAAACGCATCAATATTTGCCAATACCGGATCTCCTGGCGCTAGCGAAAAAGCCCAATCCTGAGGGTCACCCCGTAAAAAAGAGATAACAATTTTAACTTGCTGAGCTGAATCTCCAGATGAACGGGGTCTCAGAGATAGAAACAATTTACAATTATTCCTGAAATTCCTAAACTTAAATCGGTCTCCAGAAAACAGTTCAGGAATAGGTATTTTAGGTTCAGACATTGGACTACTGGTAACAAAATCTTGTATGCCCTGCACACGAGCAGCAAGCTGGTCTACACTTGTAATCAAGGTCTGGACATTCATGTCTGCAGCAAGCACAAGCCACTCAGAGGTAAAGGGGAGGAAGAGAGGAAAAAAAAAAAAACTCAGAATTTCCTTTCTTATTATCCCACTTCTGCAATGCTTTAAACATTCAATGTTGGCCTGGCATACTGTTATGACCCCAATGGCAGAGGGTCTCAGAAATAATTACTAAGTCTGCAAACACAAAAAACCAGCTCATAGGGCAGTGGTAACTGAGCTGACCATATATCTAATCCTAGCACCACAAATAGCAGCAGCCGGGGAACGTGCCTACGTTGGTTCTAGACGTCTCGCGCCAGCCGGAGAACTAACTAACCCTAGAAGGGAAAAGAAAGACCTTTCTTGCCTCCAGAGAAAAGACCCCCAAAAGTTGGATACAAGCCCCCAACAAATAATAACGGTGAGTTAAGAGGAAAAGACAAACGCAAGAATGAGCTAGGTATTTAGCAAAGAGAGGCCCACTAGCTAATAGCAGAATATAGTAAGATGACTTATATGGTCAGCAAAAACCCTATCAAAATATCCACGCTGGATATTCAAGAACCCCCAAACCGTCTAACGGCCCGGGGGGAGAACACCAGCCCCCTAGAGCTTCCAGCAAAGTCAGGAATCACATTTAGAACAAGCTGGACAAAAAAAAAAGCAAAGCAAATAACCAAAAAACAAAGAAGCAGGACTTAGCTTAATTTTGCACGAACCAAGACCAGCAGACAGGAGCAAACAGAAAGGATCTGATTACAACGATGCCAGGCATTGGACTAAGGATCCAGGAAGTTTATATAGCGACACCCCTGGACTAACGACCCAGGTGGGTGCCAAACTGAGGAAAGACAATCCCAGAGTCATATCACTAGTAACCACAAGAGGGAGCCAAAAAGTCTAATTCACAACAGGCTACTAGTTTGGTTGGGGCCTACTGGTGATGTCTGATGCTCCTGGGTGTTCTCCTCCTCCTTGGTGTTCTCCTCCAGGTTTCCTTGTCTGAGCTTCAACCTTCTGGCTCTCATTAAGTGCTGTTTTTAAAAAATGGTGGCTAGGGCCTACTAACGGTGTCTGCCGCTCCCTGGTGTTGTCATTGACTGTATAAATCTGAGCTTCAACCTTCTGGCTCTCATTACGTGCTGTTTTTTTTTTTAAATGGTGGTTAGGGCCTACTAACGGTGTCTGCCACTCCCTGGTGTTGTCCTCAACTGTATAAATCTGAGCTTCAACCTTCTGGCTCTCATTAAGTGCTGTTTTTTAAAAAAATGGTGGTTAGGGCCTACTAACGGTGTCTGCCCCTCCCTGGTGTTGTCCTCCACTGTATAAATCTGAGCTTCAACCTTCTGGCTCTCATTAAGTGCTGTTTTTAAAAAAATTGGGGGTTAGGGCCTACTAACGGTGTCTGCCGCTCCCTGGTGTTGTCCTCAACTGTATAAATCTGAGCTTCAACCTTCTGGCTCTCATTAAGTGCTGTTTTTTTTTAAATGGTGGTTAGGGCCTACTAACGGTGTCTGCCGCTCCCTGGTGTTGTCCTCGACTGTATAAATCTGAGCTTCAACCTTCTGGCTCTCATTAAGTGCTGTTTTTAAAAAAATTGGAGGTTAGGGCCTACTAACGGTGTCTGCCGGTCCCTGGTGTTGTCCTCAACTGTATAAATCTGAGCTTCAACCTTCTGGCTCTCATTACGTGCTGTTTTTTAAAAAAATGGTGGTTAGGGCCTACTAACGGTGTCTGCCCCTCCCTGGTGTTGTCCTCCACTGTATAAATCTGAGCTTCAACCTTCTGGCTCTCATTAAGTGCTGTTTTTAAAAAAATTGGGGGTTAGGGCCTACTAACGGTGTCTGCCGCTCCCTGGTGTTGTCCTCAACTGTATAAATCTGAGCTTCAACCTTCTGGCTCTCATTACGTGCTGTTTTTTTAAAAAATGGTGGTTAGGGCCTACTAACGGTGTCTGCCGCTCCCTGGTGTTGTCCTCAACTGTATAAATCTGAGCTTCAACCTTCTGGCTCTCATTACGTGCTGTTTTTTAAAAAAATGGTGGTTAGGGCCTACTAACGGTGTCTGCCCCTCCCTGGTGTTGTCCTCCACTGTATAAATCTGAGCTTCAACCTTCTGGCTCTCATTAAGTGCTGTTTTTAAAAAAATTGGGGGTTGGGGCCTACTAACGGTGTCTGCCGCTCCCTGGTGTTGTCCTCAACTGTATAAATCTGAGCTTCAACCTTCTGGCTCTCATTAAGTGCTGTTTTTAAAAAAATTGGGGGTTAGGGCCTACTAACGGTGTCTGCCGCTCCCTGGTGTTGTCCTCAACTGTATAAATCTGAGCTTCAACCTTCTGGCTCCCATTAAGTGCTGTTTTTTTTAAAATGGTGGTTAGGGCCTACTAACGGTGTCTGCCGCTCCCTGGTGTTGTACTCAACTGTATAAATCTGAGCTTCAACCTTCTGGCTCTCATTAAATGCTGTTTTTTTTTAAATGGTGGTTAAGGCCTACTAACGGTGTCTGTCGCTCTTTGGTGTTGTCCTCGACTGTATAAATCTGAGCTTCAACCTTCTGGCTCTCATTAAGTGCTGTTTTTAAAAAAATTGGAGGTTAGGGCCTACTAACGGTGTCTGTCGCTCCCTGGTGTTGTCCTCAACTGTATAAATCTGAGCTTCAACCTTCTGGCTCTCATTAAGTGCTGTTTTTTTTTAAATGGTGGTTAGGGCATACTAACGGTGTCTGCCGCTCCCTGGTGTTGTCCTCGACTGTATAAATCTGAGCTTCAACCTTCTGGCTCTCATTAAGTGCTGTTTTTTTTTTAAATGGTGGTTAGGGCCTACTAACGGTGTCTGCCGCTCCCTGGTGTTGTCCTCGACTGTATAAATCTGAGCTTCAACCTTCTGGCTCTCATTAAGTGCTGTTTTTAAAAAAATTGGAGGTTAGGGCCTACTAACGGTGTCTGCCGCTCCCTGGTGTTGTCCTCAACTGTATAAATCTGAGCTTCAACCTTCTGGCTCTCATTACGTGCTGTTTTTTAAAAAAATGATGGTTAGGGCCTACTAACGGTGTCTGCCGCTCCCTGGTGTTGTCCTCAACTGTATAAATCTGAGCTTCAACCTTCTGGCTCTCATTAAGTGCTGTTTTTTAAAAAAAATGGTGGTTAGGGCCTACTAACGGTGTCTGCCCCTCCCTGGTGTTGTCCTCCACTGTATAAATCTGAGCTTCAACCTTCTGGCTCTCATTAAGTGCTGTTTTTAAAAAAAATGGTGGTTAGGGCCTACTAACGGTGTCTGCCGCTCCCTGGTGTTGTCCTCAACTGTATAAATCTGAGCTTCAACCTTCTGGCTCTCATTAAGTGCTGTTTTAAAAAAAATTGGGGGTCAGGGCCTACTAACGGTGTCTGCCGCTCCCTGGTGTTGTCCTCAACTGTATAAATCTGAGCTTCAACCTTCTGGCTCTCATTAAGTGCTGTTTTTAAAAAAATTGGAGGTTAGGGCCTACTAACGGTGTCTGCCGCTCCCTGGTGTTGTCCTCAACTGTATAAATCTGAGCTTCAACCTTCTGGCTCTCATTACGTGCTGTTTTTTTTAAAAATGGTGGTTAGGGCCTACTAACGGTGTCTGCCACTCCCTGGTGTTGTCCTAAACTGTATAAATCTGAGCTTCAACCTTCTGGCTCTCATTAAGTGCTGTTTTTAAAAAAAATGGTGGTTAGGGCCTACTAACGGTGTCTGCCCCTCCCTGGTGTTGTCCTCCGCTGTATAAATCTGAGCTTCAACCTTCTGGCTCTCATTAAGTGCTGTTTTTAAAAAAATTGGGGGTTAGGGCCTACTAACGGTGTCTGCCACTCCCTGGTGTTGTCCTCAACTGTATAAATCTGAGCTTCAACCTTCTGGCTCTCATTAAGTGCTGTTTTTAAAAAAAATTGGGGGTTAGGGCCTACTAACGGTGTCTGACGCTCCCTGGTGTTGTCCTCAACTGTATAAATCTGAGCTTCAACCTTCTGGCTCTCATTAAGTGCTGTTTTTAAAAAAAATTGGGGGTTAGGGCCTACTAACGGTGTCTGCCGCTCCCTGGTGTTGTCCTCAACTGTATAAATCTGAGCTTCAACCTTCTGGCTCTCATTAAGTGCTGTTTTTAAAAAAATTGGATGTTTGGGCCTACTAACGGTGTCTGCCGCTCCCTGGTGTTGTCCTCAACTGTATAAATCTGAGCTTCAACCTTCTGGCTCTCATTACGTGCTGTTTTTTAAAAAAATGGTGGTTGGGGCCTACTAACGGTGTCTGCCACTCCCTGGTGTTTTCCTCAACTGTATAAATCTGAGCTTCAACCTTCTGGCTCTCATTAAGTGCTGTTTTTAAAAAAAATGGTGGTTAGGGCCTACTAACGGTGTCTGCCCCTCCCTGTTGTTGTCCTCCACTGTATAAATCTGAGCTTCCACCTTCTGGCTCTCATTAAGTGCTGTTTTTAAAAAAATTGGGGGTTAGGGCCTACTAACGGTGTCTGCCGCTCCCTGGTGTTGTCCTCAACTGTATAAATCTGAGCTTCAACCTTCTGGCTCTCATTAAGTGCTGTTTTTAAAAAAATTGGGGGTTAGGGCCTACTAACGGTGTCTGCCGCTCCCTGGTGTTGTCCTCAACTGTATAAATCTGAGCTTCAACCTTCTGGCTCTCATTAAGTGCTGTTTTTTTTTTAAATGGTGGTTAGGGCCTACTAACGGTGTCTGCCGCTCCCTAGTGTTGTACTCAACTGTATAAATCTGAGCTTCAACCTTCTGGCTCTCATTAAATGCTGTATTTTTTTTAAATGGTGGTTAAGGCCTACTAACGGTGTCTGTCGCTCTTTGGTGTTGTCCTCGACTGTATAAATCTGAGCTTCAACCTTCTGGCTCTCATTAAGTGCTGTTTTTAAAAAAATTGGAGGTTAGGGCCTACTAACGGTGTCTGTCGCTCCCTGGTGTTGTCCTCAACTGTATAAATCTGAGCTTCAACCTTCTGGCTCTCATTAAGTGCTGTTTTTTTTTTAATGGTGGTTAGGGCATACTAACGGTGTCTGCCGCTCCCTGGTGTTGTCCTCGACTGTATAAATCTGAGCTTCAACCTTCTGGCTCTCATTAAGTGCTGTTTTTTTTTTAAATGGTGGTTAGGGCCTACTAACGGTGTCTGCCGCTCCCTGGTGTTGTCCTCGAATATATAAATCTGAGCTTCAACCTTCTGGCTCTCATTAAGTGCTGTTTTTAAAAAAATTGGAGGTTAGGGCCTATTAACGGTGTCTGCCGCTCCCTGGTGTTGTCCTCAACTGTATAAATCTGAGCTTCAACCTTCTGGCTCTCATTACGTGCTGTTTTTTTAAAAAATGGTGGTTAGGGCCTACTAACGGTGTCTGCCGCTCCCTGGTGTTGTCCTCAACTGTATAAATCTGAGCTTCAACCTTCTGGCTCTCATTAAGTGCTGTTTTTTAAAAAAAATGGTGGTTAGGGCCTACTAACGGTGTCTGCCCCTCCCTGGTGTTGTCCTCCACTGTATAAATCTGAGCTTCAACCTTCTGACTCTCATTAAGTGCTGTTTTTTTTTTTTAAATGGTGGTTAGGGCCTACTAACGGTGTCTGCCCCTCCCTGGTGTTGTCCTCGACTGTATAAATCTGAGCTTCAACCTTCTGGCTCTCATTTTGTGCTGTTTTTAAAAAAAATTGGGGGTTAGGGCCTACTAACGGTGTCTGCCGCTCCCTGGTGTTGTCCTCAACTGTATAAATCTGAGCTTCAACCTTCTGGCTCTCATTAAGTGCTGTTTTTTAAAAAATTGGGGGTTAGGGCCTACTAACGGTGTCTGCCGCTCCCTGGTGTTGTCCTCCACTGTATAAATCTGAGCTTCAACCTTCTGGCTCTCATTAAGTGCTGTTTTTTAAAAAATTGGGGGTTAGGGCCTACTAACGGTGTCTGCCGCTCCCTGGTGTTGTCCTCAACTGTATAAATCTGAGCTTCAACCTTCTGGCTCTCATTAAGTGCTGTTTTTAAAAAAATTGGATGTTAGGGCCTACTAACGGTGTCTGCCGCTCCCTGGTGTTGTCTTCAACTGTATAAATCTGAGCTTCAACCTTCTGGCTCTCATTAAGTGCTGTTTTAAAAAAAATTGGGGGTCAGGGCCTACTAACGGTGTCTGCCGCTCCCTGGTGTTGTCCTCAACTGTATAAATCTGAGCTTCAACCTTCTGGCTCTCATTAAGTGCTGTTTTTAAAAAAATTGGAGGTTAGGGCCTACTAACGGTGTCTGCCGCTCCCTGGTGTTGTCCTCAACTGTATAAATATGAGCTTCAACCTTCTGGCTCTCATTACGTGCTGTTTTTTTTAAAAATGGTGGTTAGGGCCTACTAACGGTGTCTGCCACTCCCTGGTGTTGTCCTAAACTGTATAAATCTGAGCTTCAACCTTCTGGCTCTCATTAAGTGCTGTTTTTTAAAAAAATGGTGGTTAGGGCCTACTAACGGTGTCTGCCCCTCCCTGGTGTTGTCCTCCGCTGTATAAATCTGAGCTTCAACCTTCTGGCTCTCATTAAGTGCTGTTTTTAAAAAAATTGGGGGTTAGGGCCTACTAACGGTGTCTGCCACTCCCTGGTGTTGTCCTCAACTGTATAAATCTGAGCTTCAACCTTCTGGCTCTCATTAAGTGCTGTTTTTAAAAAAAATTGGGGGTTAGGGCCTACTAACGGTGTCTGACGCTCCCTGGTGTTGTCCTCAACTGTATAAATCTGAGCTTCAACCTTCTGGCTCTCATTAAGTGCTGTTTTTTAAAAAAATTGGGGGTTAGGGCCTACTAACGGTGTCTGCCGCTCCCTGGTGTTGTCCTCAACTGTATAAATCTGAGCTTCAACCTTCTGGCTCTCATTAAGTGCTGTTTTTAAAAAAATTGGATGTTTGGGCCTACTAACGGTGTCTGCCGCTCCCTGGTGTTGTCCTCAACTGTATAAATCTGAGCTTCAACCTTCTGGCTCTCATTACGTGCTGTTTTTTAAAAAAATGGTGGTTGGGGCCTACTAACGGTGTCTGCCACTCCCTGGTGTTTTCCTCAACTGTATAAATCTGAGCTTCAACCTTCTGGCTCTCATTAAGTGCTGTTTTTAAAAAAAATGGTGGTTAGGGCCTACTAACGGTGTCTGCCCCTCCCTGTTGTTGTCCTCCACTGTATAAATCTGAGCTTCCACCTTCTGGCTCTCATTAAGTGCTGTTTTTAAAAAAATTGGGGGTTAGGGCCTACTAACGGTGTCTGCCGCTCCCTGGTGTTGTCCTCAACTGTATAAATCTGAGCTTCAACCTTCTGGCTCTCATTAAGTGCTGTTTTTAAAAAAATTGGGGGTTAGGGCCTACTAACGGTGTTTGCCGCTCCCTGGTGTTGTCCTCAACTGTATAAATCTGAGCTTCAACCTTCTGGCTCTCATTAAGTGCTGTTTTTTTTTTAAATAGTGGTTAGGGCCTACTAACGGTGTCTGCCGCTCCCTAGTGTTGTACTCAACTGTATAAATCTGAGCTTCAACCTTCTGGCTCTCATTAAATGCTGTATTTTTTTTAAATGGTGGTTAAGGCCTACTAACGGTGTCTGTCGCTCTTTGGTGTTGTCCTCGACTGTATAAATCTGAGCTTCAACCTTCTGGCTCTCATTAAGTGCTGTTTTTAAAAAAATTGGAGGTTAGGGCCTACTAACGGTGTCTGTCGCTCCCTGGTGTTGTCCTCAACTGTATAAATCTGAGCTTCAACCTTCTGGCTCTCATTAAGTGCTGTTTTTTTTTTAATGGTGGTTAGGGCATACTAACGGTGTCTGCCGCTCCCTGGTGTTGTCCTCGACTGTATAAATCTGAGCTTCAACCTTCTGGCTCTCATTAAGTGCTGTTTTTTTTTTAAATGGTGGTTAGGGCCTACTAACGGTGTCTGCCGCTCCCTGGTGTTGTCCTCGAATATATAAATCTGAGCTTCAACCTTCTGGCTCTCATTAAGTGCTGTTTTTAAAAAAATTGGAGGTTAGGGCCTATTAACGGTGTCTGCCGCTCCCTGGTGTTGTCCTCAACTGTATAAATCTGAGCTTCAACCTTCTGGCTCTCATTACGTGCTGTTTTTTTAAAAAATGGTGGTTAGGGCCTACTAACGGTGTCTGCCGCTCCCTGGTGTTGTCCTCAACTGTATAAATCTGAGCTTCAACCTTCTGGCTCTCATTAAGTGCTGTTTTTTAAAAAAAATGGTGGTTAGGGCCTACTAACGGTGTCTGCCCCTCCCTGGTGTTGTCCTCCACTGTATAAATCTGAGCTTCAACCTTCTGACTCTCATTAAGTGCTGTTTTTTTTTTTTAAATGGTGGTTAGGGCCTACTAACGGTGTCTGCCCCTCCCTGGTGTTGTCCTCGACTGTATAAATCTGAGCTTCAACCTTCTGGCTCTCATTAAGTGCTGTTTTTTAAAAAAATTGGGGGTTAGGGCCTACTAACGGTGTCTGCCGCTCCCTGGTGTTGTCCTCAACTGTATAAATCTGAGCTTCAACCTTCTGGCTCTCATTAAGTGCTGTTTTTTAAAAAATTGGGGGTTAGGGCCTACTAACGGTGTCTGCCGCTCCCTGGTGTTGTCCTCCACTGTATAAATCTGAGCTTCAACCTTCTGGCTCTCATTAAGTGCTGTTTTTTAAAAAATTGGGGGTTAGGGCCTACTAACGGTGTCTGCCGCTCCCTGGTGTTGTCCTCAACTGTATAAATCTGAGCTTCAACCTTCTGGCTCTCAATAAGTGCTGTTTTTAAAAAAATTGGATGTTAGGGCCTACTAACGGTGTCTGCCGCTCCCTGGTGTTGTCCTCAACTGTATAAAACTGAGCTTCAACCTTCTGGCTCTCATTACGTGCTGTTTTTTAAAAAAATGGTGGTTGGGGCCTACTAACGGTGTCTGCCACTCCCTGGTGTTTTCCTCAACTGTATAAATCTGAGCTTCAACCTTCTGGCTCTCATTAAGTGCTGTTTTTAAAAAAAATGGTGGTTAGGGCCTACTAACGGTGTCTGCCCCTCCCTGTTGTTGTCCTCCACTGTATAAATCTGAGCTTCAACCTTCTGGCTCTCATTAAGTGCTGTTTTTAAAAAAATTGGGGGTTAGGGCCTACTAACGGTGTCTGCCGCTCCCTGGTGTTGTCCTCAACTGTATAAATCTGAGCTTCAATCTTCTGGCTCTCATTAAGTGCTGTTTTTAAAAAAATTGGGGGTTAGGGCCTACTAACGGTGTCTGCCGCTCCCTGGTGTTGTCCTCAACTGTGTAAATCTGAGCTTCAACCTTCTGGCTCTCATTAAGTGCTGTTTTTTTTTTAAATGGTGGTTAGGGCCTACTAACGGTGTCTGCCGCTCCCTGGTGTTGTACTCAACTGTATAAATCTGAGCTTCAACCTTCTGGCTCTCATTAAATGCTGTTTTTTTTTTAAATGGTGGTTAAGGCCTACTAACGGTGTCTGTCGCTCTTTGGTGTTGTCCTCGTCTGTATAAATCTGAGCTTCAACCTTCTGGCTCTCATTAAGTGCTGTTTTTAAAAAAATTGGAGGTTAGGGCCTACTAACGGTGTCTGTCGCTCCCTGGTGTTGTCCTCAACTGTATAAATCTGAGCTTCAACCTTCTGGCTCTCATTAAGTACTGTTTTTTTTTTAAATGGTGGTTAGGGCCTACTAACGGTGTCTGCCGCTCCCTGGTGTTGTACTCAACTGTATAAATCTGAGCTTCAACCTTCTGGCTCTCATTAAATGCTGTTTTTTTTAAAATGGTGGTTAAGGCCTACTAACGGTGTCTGTCGCTCTTTGGTGTTGTCCTCGACTGTATAAATCTGAGCTTCAACCTTCTGGCTCTCATTAAGTGCTGTTTTTAAAAAAATTGGAGGTTAGGGCCCACTAACGGTGTCTGTCGCTCCCTGGTGTTGTCCTCAACTGTATAAATCTGAGCTTCAACCTTCTGGCTCTCATTAAGTGCTGTTTTTTTTTTAAATGGTGGTTAGGGCATACTAACGGTGTCTGCCGCTCCCTGGTGTTGTCCTCGACTGTATAAATCTGAGCTTCAACCTTCTGGCTCTCATTAAGTGCTGGTTTTATTTTAAATGGTGGTTAGGGCCTACTAACGGTGTCTGCCGCTCCCTGGTGTTGTCCTCGACTGTATAAAACTGAGCTTCAACCTTCTGGCTCTCCTTAAGTGCTGTTTTTAAAAAAATTGGAGGTTAGGGCCTACTAACGGCGTCTGCCGCTCCCTGGTGTTGTCCTCAACTGTATAAATCTGAGCTTCAACCTTCTGGCTCTCATTACGTGCTGTTTTTTTAAAAAATGGTGGTTAGGGCCTACTAACGGTGTCTGCCACTCCCTGGTGTTTTCCTCAACTGTATAAATCTGAGCTTCAACCTTCTGGCTCTCATTAAGTGCTGTTTTTTAAAAAAATGGTGGTTAGGGCCTACTAACGGTGTCTGCCCCTCCCTGGTGTTGTCCTCCACTGTATAAATCTGAGCTTCAACCTTCTGGCTCTCATTAACTGCTGTTTTTAAAAAAATTGGGGGTTAGGGCCTACTAACGGTGTCTGCCGCTCCCTGGTGTTGTCCTCAACTGTATAAATCTGAGCTTCAACCTTCTGGCTCTCATTAAGTGCTGTTTTAAAAAAAATTGGGGGTCAGGGCCTACTAACGGTGTCTGCCGCTCCCTGGTGTTGTCCTCAACTGTATAAAAATGAGCTTCAACCTTCTGGCTCTCATTAAGTGCTGTTTTTTTTTTAAATGGTGGTTAGGGCCTACTAACGGTGTCTGCCCTTCCCTGGTGTTGTCCTCGACTGTATAAATCTGAGCTTCAACCTTCTGGCTCTCATTAAGTGCTGTTTTTTTTTTAAATGGTGGTTAGGGCCTACTAACGGTGTCTGCCGCTCCCTGGTGTTGTCCTCGACTGTATAAATCTGAGCTTCAACCTTCTGGCTCTCATTAAGTGCTGTTTTTAAAAAAATTGGAGGTTAGGGCCTACTAACGGTGTCTGCCGCTCCCTGGTGTTGTCCTCAACTGTATAAATCTGAGCTTCAACCTTCTGGCTCTCATTAAGTGCTGTTTTTTAAAAAAATGGTGGTTAGGGCCTACTAACGGTGTCTGCCCCTCCCTGGTGTTGTCCTCCACTGTATAAATCTGAGCTTCAACCTTCTGGCTCTCATTAAGTGCTGTTTTTAAAAAAATTGGGGGTTAGGGCCTACTAACGGTGTCTGCCGCTCCCTGGTGTTGTCCTCAACTGTATAAATCTGAGCTTCAACCTTCTGGCCCTCATTATGTGCTGTTTTTAAAAAAATTGGTGGTTAGGGCCTACTAACGGTGTCTGCCGCTCCCTGGTGTTGTCCTCGACTGTATAAATCTGAGCTTCAACCTTCTGGCTCTCATTAAGTGCTGTTTTTAAAAAAATTGGAGGTTAGGGCCTACTAACGGTGTCTGCCGCTCCCTGGTGTTGTCCTCAACTGTATAAATCTGAGCTTCAACCTTCTGGCTCTCATTACGTGCTGTTTTTAAAAAAAATGGTGGTTAGGGCCTACTAACGGTGTCTGCCCCTCCCTGTTGTTGTCCTCCACTGTATAAATCTGAGCTTCCACCTTCTGGCTCTCATTAAGTGCTGTTTTTAAAAAAATTGGGGGTTAGGGCCTACTAACGGTGTCTGCCGCTCCCTGGTGTTGTCCTCAACTGTATAAATCTGAGCTTCAACCTTCTGGCTCTCATTAAGTGCTGTTTTTAAAAAAATTGGGGGTTAGGGCCTACTAACGGTGTCTGCCGCTCCCTGGTGTTGTCCTCAACTGTATAAATCTGAGCTTCAACCTTCTGGCTCTCATTAAGTGCTGTTTTTTTTTTAAATGGTGGTTAGGGCCTACTAACGGTGTCTGCCGCTCCCTAGTGTTGTACTCAACTGTATAAATCTGAGCTTCAACCTTCTGGCTCTCATTAAATGCTGTATTTTTTTTAAATGGTGGTTAAGGCCTACTAACGGTGTCTGTCGCTCTTTGGTGTTGTCCTCGACTGTATAAATCTGAGCTTCAACCTTCTGGCTCTCATTAAGTGCTGTTTTTAAAAAAATTGGAGGTTAGGGCCTACTAACGGTGTCTGTCGCTCCCTGGTGTTGTCCTCAACTGTATAAATCTGAGCTTCAACCTTCTGGCTCTCATTAAGTGCTGTTTTTTTTTTAATGGTGGTTAGGGCATACTAACGGTGTCTGCCGCTCCCTGGTGTTGTCCTCGACTGTATAAATCTGAGCTTCAACCTTCTGGCTCTCATTAAGTGCTGTTTTTTTTTTAAATGGTGGTTAGGGCCTACTAACGGTGTCTGCCGCTCCCTGGTGTTGTCCTCGAATATATAAATCTGAGCTTCAACCTTCTGGCTCTCATTAAGTGCTGTTTTTAAAAAAATTGGAGGTTAGGGCCTATTAACGGTGTCTGCCGCTCCCTGGTGTTGTCCTCAACTGTATAAATCTGAGCTTCAACCTTCTGGCTCTCATTACGTGCTGTTTTTTTAAAAAATGGTGGTTAGGGCCTACTAACGGTGTCTGCCGCTCCCTGGTGTTGTCCTCAACTGTATAAATCTGAGCTTCAACCTTCTGGCTCTCATTAAGTGCTGTTTTTTAAAAAAAATGGTGGTTAGGGCCTACTAACGGTGTCTGCCCCTCCCTGGTGTTGTCCTCCACTGTATAAATCTGAGCTTCAACCTTCTGACTCTCATTAAGTGCTGTTTTTTTTTTTTAAATGGTGGTTAGGGCCTACTAACGGTGTCTGCCCCTCCCTGGTGTTGTCCTCGACTGTATAAATCTGAGCTTCAACCTTCTGGCTCTCATTAAGTGCTGTTTTTAAAAAAAATTGGGGGTTAGGGCCTACTAACGGTGTCTGCCGCTCCCTGGTGTTGTCCTCAACTGTATAAATCTGAGCTTCAACCTTCTGGCTCTCATTAAGTGCTGTTTTTTAAAAAATTGGGGGTTAGGGCCTACTAACGGTGTCTGCCGCTCCCTGGTGTTGTCCTCCACTGTATAAATCTGAGCTTCAACCTTCTGGCTCTCATTAAGTGCTGTTTTTTAAAAAATTGGGGGTTAGGGCCTACTAACGGTGTCTGCCGCTCCCTGGTGTTGTCCTCAACTGTATAAATCTGAGCTTCAACCTTCTGGCTCTCATTAAGTGCTGTTTTTAAAAAAATTGGATGTTAGGGCCTACTAACGGTGTCTGCCGCTCCCTGGTGTTGTCTTCAACTGTATAAATCTGAGCTTCAACCTTCTGGCTCTCATTAAGTGCTGTTTTAAAAAAAATTGGGGGTCAGGGCCTACTAACGGTGTCTGCCGCTCCCTGGTGTTGTCCTCAACTGTATAAATCTGAGCTTCAACCTTCTGGCTCTCATTAAGTGCTGTTTTTAAAAAAATTGGAGGTTAGGGCCTACTAACGGTGTCTGCCGCTCCCTGGTGTTGTCCTCAACTGTATAAATCTGAGCTTCAACCTTCTGGCTCTCATTACGTGCTGTTTTTTTTAAAAATGGTGGTTAGGGCCTACTAACGGTGTCTGCCACTCCCTGGTGTTGTCCTAAACTGTATAAATCTGAGCTTCAACCTTCTGGCTCTCATTAAGTGCTGTTTTTTAAAAAAATGGTGGTTAGGGCCTACTAACGGTGTCTGCCCCTCCCTGGTGTTGTCCTCCGCTGTATAAATCTGAGCTTCAACCTTCTGGCTCTCATTAAGTGCTGTTTTTAAAAAAATTGGGGGTTAGGGCCTACTAACGGTGTCTGCCACTCCCTGGTGTTGTCCTCAACTGTATAAATCTGAGCTTCAACCTTCTGGCTCTCATTAAGTGCTGTTTTTAAAAAAAATTGGGGGTTAGGGCCTACTAACGGTGTCTGACGCTCCCTGGTGTTGTCCTCAACTGTATAAATCTGAGCTTCAACCTTCTGGCTCTCATTAAGTGCTGTTTTTTAAAAAAATTGGGGGTTAGGGCCTACTAACGGTGTCTGCCGCTCCCTGGTGTTGTCCTCAACTGTATAAATCTGAGCTTCAACCTTCTGGCTCTCATTAAGTGCTGTTTTTAAAAAAATTGGATGTTTGGGCCTACTAACGGTGTCTGCCGCTCCCTGGTGTTGTCCTCAACTGTATAAATCTGAGCTTCAACCTTCTGGCTCTCATTACGTGCTGTTTTTTAAAAAAATGGTGGTTGGGGCCTACTAACGGTGTCTGCCACTCCCTGGTGTTTTCCTCAACTGTATAAATCTGAGCTTCAACCTTCTGGCTCTCATTAAGTGCTGTTTTTAAAAAAAATGGTGGTTAGGGCCTACTAACGGTGTCTGCCCCTCCCTGTTGTTGTCCTCCACTGTATAAATCTGAGCTTCCACCTTCTGGCTCTCATTAAGTGCTGTTTTTAAAAAAATTGGGGGTTAGGGCCTACTAACGGTGTCTGCCGCTCCCTGGTGTTGTCCTCAACTGTATAAATCTGAGCTTCAACCTTCTGGCTCTCATTAAGTGCTGTTTTTAAAAAAATTGGGGGTTAGGGCCTACTAACGGTGTCTGCCGCTCCCTGGTGTTGTCCTCAACTGTATAAATCTGAGCTTCAACCTTCTGGCTCTCATTAAGTGCTGTTTTTTTTTTAAATAGTGGTTAGGGCCTACTAACGGTGTCTGCCGCTCCCTAGTGTTGTACTCAACTGTATAAATCTGAGCTTCAACCTTCTGGCTCTCATTAAATGCTGTATTTTTTTTAAATGGTGGTTAAGGCCTACTAACGGTGTCTGTCGCTCTTTGGTGTTGTCCTCGACTGTATAAATCTGAGCTTCAACCTTCTGGCTCTCATTAAGTGCTGTTTTTAAAAAAATTGGAGGTTAGGGCCTACTAACGGTGTCTGTCGCTCCCTGGTGTTGTCCTCAACTGTATAAATCTGAGCTTCAACCTTCTGGCTCTCATTAAGTGCTGTTTTTTTTTTAATGGTGGTTAGGGCATACTAACGGTGTCTGCCGCTCCCTGGTGTTGTCCTCGACTGTATAAATCTGAGCTTCAACCTTCTGGCTCTCATTAAGTGCTGTTTTTTTTTTAAATGGTGGTTAGGGCCTACTAACGGTGTCTGCCGCTCCCTGGTGTTGTCCTCGAATATATAAATCTGAGCTTCAACCTTCTGGCTCTCATTAAGTGCTGTTTTTAAAAAAATTGGAGGTTAGGGCCTATTAACGGTGTCTGCCGCTCCCTGGTGTTGTCCTCAACTGTATAAATCTGAGCTTCAACCTTCTGGCTCTCATTACGTGCTGTTTTTTTAAAAAATGGTGGTTAGGGCCTACTAACGGTGTCTGCCGCTCCCTGGTGTTGTCCTCAACTGTATAAATCTGAGCTTCAACCTTCTGGCTCTCATTAAGTGCTGTTTTTTAAAAAAAATGGTGGTTAGGGCCTACTAACGGTGTCTGCCCCTCCCTGGTGTTGTCCTCCACTGTATAAATCTGAGCTTCAACCTTCTGACTCTCATTAAGTGCTGTTTTTTTTTTTTAAATGGTGGTTAGGGCCTACTAACGGTGTCTGCCCCTCCCTGGTGTTGTCCTCGACTGTATAAATCTGAGCTTCAACCTTCTGGCTCTCATTAAGTGCTGTTTTTTAAAAAAATTGGGGGTTAGGGCCTACTAACGGTGTCTGCCGCTCCCTGGTGTTGTCCTCAACTGTATAAATCTGAGCTTCAACCTTCTGGCTCTCATTAAGTGCTGTTTTTTAAAAAATTGGGGGTTAGGGCCTACTAACGGTGTCTGCCGCTCCCTGGTGTTGTCCTCCACTGTATAAATCTGAGCTTCAACCTTCTGGCTCTCATTAAGTGCTGTTTTTTAAAAAATTGGGGGTTAGGGCCTACTAACGGTGTCTGCCGCTCCCTGGTGTTGTCCTCAACTGTATAAATCTGAGCTTCAACCTTCTGGCTCTCAATAAGTGCTGTTTTTAAAAAAATTGGATGTTAGGGCCTACTAACGGTGTCTGCCGCTCCCTGGTGTTGTCCTCAACTGTATAAAACTGAGCTTCAACCTTCTGGCTCTCATTACGTGCTGTTTTTTAAAAAAATGGTGGTTGGGGCCTACTAACGGTGTCTGCCACTCCCTGGTGTTTTCCTCAACTGTATAAATCTGAGCTTCAACCTTCTGGCTCTCATTAAGTGCTGTTTTTAAAAAAAATGGTGGTTAGGGCCTACTAACGGTGTCTGCCCCTCCCTGTTGTTGTCCTCCACTGTATAAATCTGAGCTTCAACCTTCTGGCTCTCATTAAGTGCTGTTTTTAAAAAAATTGGGGGTTAGGGCCTACTAACGGTGTCTGCCGCTCCCTGGTGTTGTCCTCAACTGTATAAATCTGAGCTTCAATCTTCTGGCTCTCATTAAGTGCTGTTTTTAAAAAAATTGGGGGTTAGGGCCTACTAACGGTGTCTGCCGCTCCCTGGTGTTGTCCTCAACTGTGTAAATCTGAGCTTCAACCTTCTGACTCTCATTAAGTGCTGTTTTTTTTTTAAATGGTGGTTAGGGCCTACTAACGGTGTCTGCCGCTCCCTGGTGTTGTACTCAACTGTATAAATCTGAGCTTCAACCTTCTGGCTCTCATTAAATGCTGTTTTTTTTTAAATGGTGGTTAAGGCCTACTAACGGTGTCTGTCGCTCTTTGGTGTTGTCCTCGTCTGTATAAATCTGAGCTTCAACCTTCTGGCTCTCATTAAGTGCTGTTTTTAAAAAAATTGGAGGTTAGGGCCTACTAACGGTGTCTGTCGCTCCCTGGTGTTGTCCTCAACTGTATAAATCTGAGCTTCAACCTTCTGGCTCTCATTAAGTACTGTTTTTTTTTTAAATGGTGGTTAGGGCCTACTAACGGTGTCTGCCGCTCCCTGGTGTTGTACTCAACTGTATAAATCTGAGCTTCAACCTTCTGGCTCTCATTAAATGCTGTTTTTTTTAAAATGGTGGTTAAGGCCTACTAACGGTGTCTGTCGCTCTTTGGTGTTGTCCTCGACTGTATAAATCTGAGCTTCAACCTTCTGGCTCTCATTAAGTGCTGTTTTTAAAAAAATTGGAGGTTAGGGCCCACTAACGGTGTCTGTCGCTCCCTGGTGTTGTCCTCAACTGTATAAATCTGAGCTTCAACCTTCTGGCTCTCATTAAGTGCTGTTTTTTTTTTAAATGGTGGTTAGGGCATACTAACGGTGTCTGCCGCTCCCTGGTGTTGTCCTCGACTGTATAAATCTGAGCTTCAACCTTCTGGCTCTCATTAAGTGCTGGTTTTATTTTAAATGGTGGTTAGGGCCTACTAACGGTGTCTGCCGCTCCCTGGTGTTGTCCTCGACTGTATAAAACTGAGCTTCAACCTTCTGGCTCTCCTTAAGTGCTGTTTTTAAAAAAATTGGAGGTTAGGGCCTACTAACAGCGTCTGCCGCTCCCTGGTGTTGTCCTCAACTGTATAAATCTGAGCTTCAACCTTCTGGCTCTCATTACGTGCTGTTTTTTAAAAAAATGGTGGTTAGGGCCTACTAACGGTGTCTGCCACTCCCTGGTGTTGTCCTCAACTGTATAAATCTGAGCTTCAACCTTCTGGCTCTCATTATGTGCTGTTTTTTTAAAAAATGGTGGTTAGGGCCTACTAACGGTGTCTGCCGCTCCCTGGTGTTTTCCTCAACTGTATAAATCTGAGCTTCAACCTTCTGGCTCTCATTAAGTGCTGTTTTTTAAAAAAATGGTGGTTAGGGCCTACTAACGGTGTCTGCCCCTCCCTGGTGTTGTCCTCCACTGTATAAATCTGAGCTTCAACCTTCTGGCTCTCATTAACTGCTGTTTTTAAAAAAATTGGGGGTTAGGGCCTACTAACGGTGTCTGCCGCTCCCTGGTGTTGTCCTCAACTGTATAAATCTGAGCTTCAACCTTCTGGCTCTCATTAAGTGCTGTTTTAAAAAAAATTGGGGGTCAGGGCCTACTAACGGTGTCTGCCGCTCCCTGGTGTTGTCCTCAACTGTATAAAAATGAGCTTCAACCTTCTGGCTCTCATTAAGTGCTGTTTTTTTTTTAAATGGTGGTTAGGGCCTACTAACGGTGTCTACCCTTCCCTGGTGTTGTCCTCGACTGTATAAATCTGAGCTTCAACCTTCTGGCTCTCATTAAGTGCTGTTTTTTTTTTAAATGGTGGTTAGGGCCTACTAACGGTGTCTGCCGCTCCCTGGTGTTGTCCTCGACTGTATAAATCTGAGCTTCAACCTTCTGGCTCTCATTAAGTGCTGTTTTTAAAAAAATTGGAGGTTAGGGCCTACTAACGGTGTCTGCCGCTCCCTGGTGTTGTCCTCAACTGTATAAATCTGAGCTTCAACCTTCTGGCTCTCATTAAGTGCTGTTTTTTAAAAAAATGGTGGTTAGGGCCTACTAACGGTGTCTGCCCCTCCCTGGTGTTGTCCTCCACTGTATAAATCTGAGCTTCAACCTTCTGGCTCTCATTAAGTGCTGTTTTTAAAAAAATTGGGGGTTAGGGCCTACTAACGGTGTCTGCCGCTCCCTGGTGTTGTCCTCAACTGTATAAATCTGAGCTTCAACCTTCTGGCCCTCATTATGTGCTGTTTTTAAAAAAATTGGTGGTTAGGGCCTACTAACGGTGTCTGCCGCTCCCTGGTGTTGTCCTCGACTGTATAAATCTGAGCTTCAACCTTCTGGCTCTCATTAAGTGCTGTTTTTAAAAAAATTGGAGGTTAGGGCCTACTAACGGTGTCTGCCGCTCCCTGGTGTTGTCCTCAACTGTATAAATCTGAGCTTCAACCTTCTGGCTCTCATTACGTGCTGTTTTTTTTAAAAATGGTGGTTAGGGCCTACTAACGGTGTCTGCCACTCCCTGGTGTTGTCCTAAACTGTATAAATCTGAGCTTCAACCTTCTGGCTCTCATTAAGTGCTGTTTTTTAAAAAAATGGTGGTTAGGGCCTACTAACGGTGTCTGCCCCTCCCTGGTGTTGTCCTCCGCTGTATAAATCTGAGCTTCAACCTTCTGGCTCTCATTAAGTGCTGTTTTTAAAAAAATTGGGGGTTAGGGCCTACTAACGGTGTCTGCCGCTCCCTGGTGTTGACCTCAACTGTATAAATCTGAGCTTCATCCTTCTGGCTCTCATTAAGTGCTGTTTTTAAAAAAATTGGGGGTTAGGGCCTACTAACGGTGTCTGCCGCTCCCTGGTGTTGTCCTCAACTGTATAAATCTGAGCTTCAACCTTCTGGCTCTCATTAAGTGCTGTTTTTTTTAAAAATGGTGGTTAGGGCCTACTAACGGTGTATGCCGCTCCCTGGTGTTGTCCTCGACTGTATAAATCTGAGCTTCAACCTTCTGGCTCTCATTAAGTGCTGTTTTTTTAAAAAAAATGGTGGTTAGGGCCTACTAACGGTGTCTGCCACTCCCTGGTGTTGTCCTCAACTGTATAAATCTGAGCTTCAACCTTCTGGCTCTCATCAAGTGCTGTTTTTAAAAAAAATTGGGGGTTAGGGCCTACTAACGGTGTCTGCCGCTCCCTGGTGTTGTCCTCAACTGTATAAATCTGAGCTTCAACCTTCTGGCTCTCATTAAGTGCTGTTTTTAAAAAAATTGGGGGTTAGGGCCTACTAACGGTGTCTGCCACTCCGTGGTGTTGTCCTCCACTGTATAAATCTGAGCTTCAACCTTCTGGCTCTCATTAAGTGCTGTTTTTAAAAAAATTGGGGGTTAGGGCCTACTAACGGTGTCTGCCGCTCCCTGGTGTTGTCCTCAACTGTATAAATCTGAGCTTCAACCTTCTGGCTCTCATTAAGTGCTGTTTTTAAAAAAATTGGATGTTAGGGCCTACTAACGGTGTCTGCCGCTCCCTGGTGTTGTCCTCAACTGTATAAATCTGAGCTTCAACCTTCTGGCTCTCATTACGTGCTGTTTTTAAAAAAAATGGTGGTTGGGGCCTACTAACGGTGTCTGCCACTCCCTGGTGTTTTCCTCAACTGTATAAATCTGAGCTTCAA
This sequence comes from Ranitomeya variabilis, assembly GCF_051348905.1. NCBI lineage: Eukaryota > Metazoa > Chordata > Amphibia > Anura > Dendrobatidae > Ranitomeya > Ranitomeya variabilis. The sequence goes on along the minus strand of NC_135237.1, from coordinate 527,250,705 downwards.
CCTTCTGGCTCTCATTAAGTGCTGTTTTTAAAAAAATTGGAGGTTAGGGCCTACTAACGGTGTCTGCCCCTCCCTGTTGTTGTCCTCCACTGTATAAATCTGAGCTTCAACCTTCTGGCTCTCATTAAGTGCTGTTTTTAAAAAAATTGGGGGTTAGGGCCTACTAACGGTGTCTGCCGCTCCCTAGTGTTGTCCTCAACTGTATAAATCTGAGCTTCAACCTTCTGGCTCTCATTAAGTGCTGTTTTTAAAAAAATTGGGGGTTAGGGCCTACTAACGGTGTCTGCCGCTCCCTGGTGTTGTCCTCAACTGTATAAATCTGAGCTTCAACCTTCTGGCTCTCATTAAGTGCTGTTTTTTTTTTAAATGGTGGTTAGGGCCTACTAACGGTGTCTGCCGCTCCCTAGTGTTGTACTCAACTGTATAAATCTGAGCTTCAACCTTCTGGCTCTCATTAAATGCTGTTTTTTTTTTAAATGGTGGTTAGGGCCTACTAACGGTGTCTGTCGCTCTTTGGTGTTGTCCTCGACTGTATAAATCTGAGCTTCAACCTTCTGGCTCTCATTAAGTGCTGTTTTTAAAAAAATTGGAGGTTAGGGCCTACTAACGGTGTCTGCCGCTCCCTGGTGTTGTCCTCAACTGTATAAATCTGAGCTTCAACCTTCTGGCTCTCATTAAGTGCTGTTTTTAAAAAAATTGGATGTTAGGGCCTACTAACGGTGTCTGCCGCTCCCTGGTGTTGTCCTCAACTGTATAAATCTGAGCTTCAACCTTCTGGCTCTCATTACGTGCTGTTTTTAAAAAAAATGGTGGTTGGGGCCTACTAACGGTGTCTGCCACTCCCTGGTGTTTTCCTCAACTGTATAAATCTGAGCTTCAACCTTCTGGCTCTCATTAAGTGCTGTTTTTAAAAAAATTGGAGGTTAGGGCCTACTAACGGTGTCTGCCCCTCCCTGTTGTTGTCCTCCACTGTATAAATCTGAGCTTCAACCTTCTGGCTCTCATTAAGTGCTGTTTTTAAAAAAATTGGGGGTTAGGGCCTACTAACGGTGTCTGCCGCTCCCTAGTGTTGTCCTCAACTGTATAAATCTGAGCTTCAACCTTCTGGCTCTCATTAAGTGCTGTTTTTAAAAAAATTGGGGGTTAGGGCCTACTAACGGTGTCTGCCGCTCCCTGGTGTTGTCCTCAACTGTATAAATCTGAGCTTCAACCTTCTGGCTCTCATTAAGTGCTGTTTTTTTTTTAAATGGTGGTTAGGGCCTACTAACGGTGTCTGCCGCTCCCTAGTGTTGTACTCAACTGTATAAATCTGAGCTTCAACCTTCTGGCTCTCATTAAATGCTGTTTTTTTTTTAAATGGTGGTTAGGGCCTACTAACGGTGTCTGTCGCTCTTTGGTGTTGTCCTCGACTGTATAAATCTGAGCTTCAACCTTCTGGCTCTCATTAAGTGCTGTTTTTAAAAAAATTGGAGGTTAGGGCCTACTAACGGTGTCTGTCGCTCCCTGGTGTTGTCCTCAACTGTATAAATCTGAGCTTCAACCTTCTGGCTCTCATTAAGTGCTGTTTTTTTTTTAAATGGTGGTTAGGGCATACTAACGGTGTCTGCCGCTCCCTGGTGTTGTCCTCGACTGTATAAATCTGAGCTTCAACCTTCTGGCTCTCATTAAGTGCTGTTTTTTTTTTAAATGGTGGTTAGGGCCTACTAACGGTGTCTGCCGCTCCCTGGTGTTGTCCTCGACTGTATAAATCTGAGCTTCAACCTTCTGGCTCTCATTAAGTGCTGTTTTTAAAAAAATTGGAGGTCAGGGCCTACTAACGGTGTCTGCCGCTCCCTGGTGTTGTCCTCAACTGTATAAATCTGAGCTTCAACCTTCTGGCTCTCATTACGTGTTGTTTTTTTAAAAAATGGTGGTTAGGGCCTACTAACGGTGTCTGCCGCTCCCTGGTGTTGTCCTCAACTGTATAAATCTGAGCTTCAACCTTCTGGCTCTCATTAAGTGCTGTTTTTTAAAAAAATGGTGGTTAGGGCCTACTAACGGTGTCTGCCCCTCCCTGGTGTTGTCCTCCACTGTATAAATCTGAGCTTCAACCTTCTGACTCTCATTAAGTGCTGTTTTTAAAAAAATTGGGGGTTAGGGCCTACTAACGGTGTCTGCCGCTCCCTGGTGTTGTCCTCAACTGTATAAATCTGAGCTTCAACCTTCTGGCTCTCATTAAGTGCTGTTTTAAAAAAAATTGGGGGTCAGGGCCTACTAACGGTGTCTGCCGCTCCCTGGTGTTGTCCTCAACTGTATAAATCTGAGCTTCAACCTTCTGGCTCTCATTAAGTGCTGTTTTTTTTTTTAAATGGTGGTTAGGGCCTACTAACGGTGTCTGCCCCTCCCTGGTGTTGTCCTCGACTGTATAAATCTGAGCTCCAACCTTCTGGCTCTCATTAAGTGCTGTTTTTAAAAAAAATGGTGGTTAGGGCCTACTAATGGTGTCTGCCGCTCCCTGGTGTTGTCCTCAACTGTATAAATCTGAGCTTCAACCTTCTGGCTCTCATTAAGTGCTGTTTTTTAAAAAAAATGGTGGTTAGGGCCTACTAATGGTGTCTGCCCCTCCCTGGTGTTGTCCTCCACTGTATAAATCTGAGCTTCAACCTTCTGACTCTCATTAAGTGCTGTTTTTAAAAAAATTGGGGGTTAGGGCCTACTAACGGTGTCTGCCGCTCCCTGGTGTTGTCCTCAACTGTATAAATCTGAGCTTCAACCTTCTGGCTCTCATTAAGTGCTGTTTTAAAAAAAATTGGGGGTCAGGGCCTACTAACGGTGTCTGCCGCTCCCTGGTGTTGTCCTCAACTGTATAAATCTGAGCTTCAACCTTCTGGCTCTCATTAAGTGCTGTTTTTTAAAAAAATGGTGGTTAGGGCCTACTAACGGTGTCTGCCCCTCCCTGGTGTTGTCCTCCACTGTATAAATCTGAGCTTCAACCTTCTGACTCTCATTAAGTGCTGATTTTAAAAAAATTGGGGGTTAGGGCCTACTAACGGTGTCTGCCGCTCCCTGGTATTGTCCTCAACTGTATAAATCTGAGCTTCAACCTTCTGGCTCTCATTAAGTGCTGTTTTAAAAAAATTGGGGGTCAGGGCCTACTAACGGTGTCTGCCGCTCCCTGGTGTTGTCCTCAACTGTATAAATCTGACTCCTATCAACAAAACTGGAAGCATATGCCAATTCAAATTAAAAATATATATATATTATTATACAAAACATGTACACAATAAACAAGGAGACATAAAATACAGAATAGCTGCTACTACAGTGTCACGTCCTCCATGCACAAATACCTATATAGCCTGTGTATCTACATGAATCCAAAAATGCTATAATATATTATAGTACACATACGGTACACAATGCACCTAAATTAGAGTATCTACCACAAAACAATAAGGGCATACACAGAAGTATATCACAGAAAAAATCTATATGCCAAGATGCGCAAATTTATAAATGGCTTAATACTGCACAATATACATATAAATGTTGTTATTATTCATTGGACGCTAAATAAATACAAATATATCTCTTGTCCCATAGGGGGCGCGCACGCCCTGGATAAACAATATATATAAAGTGCCTAGTGACAAATAAATTATATTATATTCCATATATATCCCATATAAAGGTGCAATAAACAAATTAATGGGTTTATTTGTATATACTAATAGTTTCCATATAAGACAGTGCTATCCTAGTTAGGGACAAGTAAGTACCAAGAGACCTAATGATATTAGTAGTCAATATTAGTATTAAGGTAAAGTGCGGCCATGAATACATAAGTACAAACAAATCCTAGGAGGAATTTCAATACATGACCTGTGTATGCAGCGCAGACCCCGACGCACGTTTCGCGTATAGCTTCTTCCTTGGGGGAATTTAGTACCCTGTAGTGTCTGCCGCTCCCTGGTGTTGTCCTCGACTGTATAAATCTGAGCTTCAACCTTCTGGCTCTCATTAAGTGCTGTTTTTTAAAAAAATGGTGGTTAGGGCCTACTAACGGTGTCTGCCACTCCCTGGTGTTGTCCTCAACTGTATAAATCTGAGCTTCAACCTTCTGGCTCTCATTAAGTGCTGTTTTTAAAAAAAATTGGGGGTTAGGGCCTACTAACGGTGTCTGCCGCTCCCTGGTGTTGTCCTCAACTGTATAAATCTGAGCTTCAACCTTCTGGCTCTCATTAAGTGCTGTTTTTTAAAAAATTGGGGGTTAGGGCCTACTAACGGTGTCTGCCGCTCCCTGGTGTTGTCCTCCACTGTATAAATCTGAGCTTCAACCTTCTGGCTCTCATTAAGTGCTGTTTTTAAAAAAATTGGGGGTTAGGGCCTACTAACGGTGTCTGCCGCTCCCTGGTGTTGTCCTCAACTGTATAAATCTGAGCTTCAACCTTCTGGCTCTCATTAAGTGCTGTTTTTTAAAAAAATGGTGGTTAGGGCCTACTAACGGTGTCTGCCACTCCCTGGTGTTGTCCTCAACTGTATAAATCTGAGCTTCAACCTTCTGGCTCTCATTAAGTGCTGTTTTTAAAAAAAATTGGGGGTTAGGGCCTACTAACGGTGTCTGCCGCTCCCTGGTGTTGTCCTCAACTGTATAAATCTGAGCTTCAACCTTCTGGCTCTCATTAAGTGCTGTTTTTTAAAAAATTGGGGGTTAGGGCCTACTAACGGTGTCTGCCGCTCCCTGGTGTTGTCCTCCACTGTATAAATCTGAGCTTCAACCTTCTGGCTCTCATTAAGTGCTGTTTTTAAAAAAATTGGGGGTTAGGGCCTACTAACGGTGTCTGCCGCTCCCTGGTGTTGTCCTCAACTGTATAAATCTGAGCTTCAACCTTCTGGCTCTCATTAAGTGCTGTTTTTAAAAAAATTGGATGTTAGGGCCTACTAACGGTGTCTGCCACTCCCTGGTGTTTTCCTCAACTGTATAAATCTGAGCTTCAACCTTCTGGCTCTCATTAAGTGCTGTTTTTAAAAAAATTGGAGGTTAGGGCCTATGTTGTGAATTCTGTTTGTGGGCTCCCCCGGTGGTGTTTTATGGTAGTGCCACTTATTTGCCTTCTTCTATCCTTGATCACCTGTTGACACCCATTAGGGGAGTTTCCTATTTAAGGCTGCTTGGCTGCTGGTCTGATGCCGGCCAACAATGTATCAGTAGCATTCTGTTGCATTCTCCTGCCTCAAGATCCTGTTCAGCTAAGTTGAATTTTGTTTCTAGTTTATTCTATTTTTGTCCAGCTATTTGCAATGTGACTCTCTGTAGCTGGAAGCTCTCGTGGACTGGAATTGCCACTCCAGTGGCATGAGTTGTCACTGGAGTTTTAAAGTAATTTCAGGATGGTGTTTTTGAGTAGTGTTTTGAAGTTGACCGTGAAGTGACTCTTTCCTGTACTTCTGCTATCTAGTAAGCGGACCTCACTGTGCTAAATCTGCTGTTCATCCTACGTATGTCTTTTCCTCTTGACTCACCGTCAGTATCTGTGGGGGGCTGCTATCTCCTTTTGGGGGTCATCTCTGGAGGTAAGGCAGGCCTGTATATTCCTCTGATAGGGGTAGTTAGATCTCCGGCTGGCGCGTGGTGTCTAGGGCATCGTAGGAAACACTCCCCGGCTACTTCCAGTGTCGTGTCAGGTTCAGGTCACGGTCACTTTAGTTCCCATCACCCGAGAGCTAGTCCGTTGTTATTTTGATTTCCCTGCCATTGGGAAAATCATAACAGTTTGGCCGGCCCACATGTGTTAAAACTATGCACTAAAGCAGGAAAGGATATGAAAAGGTTTTTTTTCCTTCTGTGTTTGGAAAGTGCACCTTAGTGCTTATTTGTACTCCTTGCTTAAACTGCAGTCTTCAGCCTTTTTTTTTTTTTCCTCTCCTCTTAATCTCTGAATGGCTTTGGTTACACCTGTTTGAATCATGGATCCACAGAGTTTGGTTGCAGGTCTGAATAACCTGGCTACAAAGGTCCAGAACTTACAAGATTTTGTTATACGTGCTCCAATGTCTGAACCTAAGATCCCTATGCCTGAATTTTTTACCGGAGACAGATCCCGTTTTTTGAATTTCAGAGAGAATTGTAAATTGTTTTTGTCTCTGAAATCTCACTCTGCTGGTGATCCTGCGCAACAGGTTAAAATTGTTATTTCTCTATTGCGGGGTGACCCACAAAGTTGGGCATTTGCATTGTCGCCAGGGGATCCTGCGTTATTAAATGTAGATGCGTTTTTTCTGGCTTTGGGGTTGCTTTATGAAGAACCTAATTTAGAGATTTTGGCTGAGAAAGCCTTGATAGCTCTTTCTCAAGGGCAAGATGAAGCTGAGATATACTGCCAAAAATTTCGTAAATGGTCGGTGCTTACTAAATGGAATGAGTGCGCTCTAGCAGCTAATTTCAGAGAAGGTCTTTCTGATGCCGTGAAGGATGTCATGGTGGGGTTCCCTGTGCCTACAGGTCTGAATGATGCCATGAAATTGGCTATCCAGATTGATCGGCGTTTACGGGAGCGCAAATCTGTGCACCATATGGCGGTATCTTCTGAGCAAAAATCTGTGCACCATATGGCGGTATCTTTTGAGCAAAAACCTGTGCACCATATGGCGGTATCTTCTGAGCAAAAACCTGTGCACCATATGGCGGTATCTTCTGAGCAAAAACCTGTGCATCATTTGGCGGTGACCTCTGAAAAGGCACCAGAGCATATGCAATGCGATAGTGTATTGTCTAGAGGCGAACGACAGAATTACAGGCGCAAAAATGGGTTGTGCTTCTATTGTGGAGATCCAGCTCATGTTATATCAGCATGCTCTAAACGCATAAAGAAGGTTGATAAAAAGGTTGATAAATCTTTTTCTATGGGTACCTTGCAGTCTAAATTTCTTTTGTCCGTGACATTGATTTGTACTTTATCATCTGTTACTGTGGATGCTTATGTGGATTCTGGCGCCGCTCTGAGTCTCATGGATTGGTCCTTTGCCAAGCGTTGTGGGTTTGATTTAGAGCCTCTGGAGGTTTCTATTCCCTTAAAGGGTATTGATTCTACACCTTTGGCTAGCAATAAACCACAATATTGGACACAAGTGACTATGCATCTGTCCCCAGACCATCAGGAGATTATTCGTTTCCTTGTGTTATATAATCTACATGACGTATTAGTACTTGGATTACCATGGTTACAAATTCATAATCCAGTCTTGGACTGGAGATCAATGTCTGTGCTGAGCTGGGGATGTCAGGGGATTCATGGGGATGCACCTTTGGTTCCCATTTCTTCATCTACTCCCTCTGAGATCCCAGCATTTCTGTCAGATTTTTATGATGTCTTTCAGGAGCCTAAAACTGATTCTCTCCCTCCTCACAGAGAGTGTGACTGCGCTATTGAGTTGATTCCCGGTAGTAAATTTCCTAAGGGTCGCTTGTTTAATTTGTCTGTACCTGAACATACTGCTATGCGGGAGTATATCAGAGAATCTTTGGAAAAGGGTCATATTCGCCCCTCTTTGTCTCCACTGGGGGCAGGGTTTTTCTTTGTGGGTAAAAAGGATGGTTCATTGAGACCTTGTATCGACTATCGACTTCTGAATAAGATTACAGTTAAATACCAGTATCCGTTACCTTTACTGACTGATCTTTTTGCTCGCATAAAGGGGGCGAAGTGGTTCACTAAGATCGATCTACGTGGTGCGTATAATTTGGTGCGGATTAAGCAGGGGGATGAGTGGAAGACCGCATTTAATACGCCTGAAGGCCATTTTGAGTATTTGGTAATGCCTTTCGGTCTCGCGAATGTCCCTTCCGTTTTTCAGTCCTTTATGCACGATAGTTTTCCGTGAATATCTGGATAAATTTATGATTGTGTATTTGGATGATATTTTGATTTTTTCGGAGGACTGGGAGTCTCATGTTCAACAGGTCAGGAGAGTTTTTCAGGTTTTACGAGCTAATTCTCTATTTGTGAAGGGCTCAAAGTGTATTTTTGGGGTTCAGAGAATTTCCTTTTTGGGATATATTTTTTCCCCTTCATCTATGGAGATGGACCCTGTTAAGGTTCAGGCTATTTGTGATTGGGTACAACCTACTTCTCTAAAGAGTCTTCAGAAATTCTTGGGATTTGCTAATTTCTATCGCCGATTCATAGCGGGTTTTTCTGCCATTGCTAAACCTTTGACTGATTTGACCAAGAAGGGTGCTGATGTTGCTAATTGGTCCTCTGCGGCTGTGGAGGCCTTTCGGGAGCTTAAGCGCCGCTTTTCTTCTGCTCCTGTGTTGCGCCAGCCTGCTGTTTCGCTCCCGTTCCAGGTTGAAGTAGATGCTTCCGAGATCGGAGCAGGTGCAGTTTTGTCGCAGAAAGGTCCTGACTGCTCAGTGATGAGACCATGTGCGTTTTTCTCTCGAAAGTTTTCGCCCGCTGAGCGAAATTATGATGTTGGAAATCGGGAGCTCTTGGCCATGAAGTGGGCATTTGAGGAGTGGCGTCATTGGCTTGAGGGTGCTAGACACCAGGTGGTGGTCTTGACTGACCACAAAAATCTAATTTATCTTGAGTCAGCCAGGCATCTGAATCCTAGACAGGCGCGCTGGTCGTTGTTTTTCTCTCGATTTAACTTTGTGGTTTCATATCTGCCTGGGTCTAAGAATGTGAGGGCGGATGCCCTCTCTAGGAGTTTTGAGCCTGACTCGCCTGGTGATTCTGAACCTACTGGCATCCTGAAGGATGGGGTGATATTGTCAGCTGTCTCCCCAGACCTGCGGGGCTCTTTGCAGGAGTTTCAGGTGGATAGGCCTGATCGCTGTCCGCCTGGTAGATTGTTTGTCCCTGATGACTGGACCAGTAGAGTTATTTCGGAGGTTCACTCTTCCGCGTTGGCAGGTCATCCTGGAATTTTTGGCACCAGGGATCTGGTGTCTAGGTCCTTCTGGTGGCCTTCCTTGTCTCGAGATGTACGTATTTTTGTGCAGTCTTGTGATGTTTGTGCTCGGGCTAAGCCCTGCTGTTCCCGGGCCAGCGGGTTGTTGTTGCCCTTGCCTATTCCTAAGAGGCCTTGGACGCACATCTCTATGGACTTTATTTCTGACCTTCCTGTTTCTCGTAGGATGTCCGTCATCTGGGTGGTGTGTGACCGTTTTTCCAAGATGGTTCACTTGGTACCTTTGCCCAAATTGCCCTCCTCCTCTGAGCTGGTCCCTCTATTTTTTCAGAATGTTGTGCGTTTGCATGGTATTCCTGAGAATATAGTGTCTGACAGGGGTACTCAGTTTGTGTCTAGATTTTGGCGGGCGTTCTGTGCCAGGATGGGCATCGACTTGTCTTTTTCGTCTGCATTCCATCCTCAGACTAATGGCCAGACTGAGCGTACTAATCAGACCTTGGAGACTTACTTGAGGTGTTTTGTGTCCGCTGATCAGGACGATTGGCTTGATTTTTTGCCATTGGCAGAGTTTGCCCTTAACAATCGGGCCAGTTCTGCCACTTTGGTTTCTCCATTTTTTTGTAATTCAGGGTTTCACCCTCGCTTTTCGTCCGGTCAATTGGAGTCTTCGGATTGTCCTGGAGTAGATGCTGTGGTTGATAGAATGCATCAGATTTGGGGACAGGTTGTGGACAATCTGAAGTTGTCCCAGGAGAAGACTCAACAGTTCACTAATCGTCATCGGCGTGTCGGTCCTCGTCTTTGTGTTGGGGACCTGGTTTGGTTGTCTTCTCGATTTGTTCCTATGAAGGTCTCGTCTCCTAAGTTTAAGCCTCGGTTTATCGGCCCTTATAGGATTCTGGAGGTTCTCAATCCTGTGTCCTTTCGTTTGGACCTCCCAGCATCTTTTACTATTCATAATGTTTTTCATCGGTCATTGTTGCGGAGGTATGAGGTGCCGGTTGTTCCGTCTGCTGATCCTCCTGCTCCTGTGCTGGTTGAGGGTGAGTTGGAGTATGTGGTGGAAAAGATCTTGGACTCCCGTGTTTCCAGACGGAAACTTCAGTATCTGGTTAAGTGGAAAGGCTATGGTCAGGAGGATAATTGTTGGGTGACAGCATCTGATGTTCATGCTCCTGATTTGGTTCGTGCATTTCATAGTGCTCATCCAGATCGCCCTGGTGGTTCTGGTGAGGGTTCGGTGCCCCCTCCTTAAGGGGGGGGTACTGTTGTGAATTCTGTTTGTGGGCTCCCCCGGTGGTGTTTTATGGTAGTGCCACTTATTTGCCTTCTTCTATCCTTGATCACCTGTTGACACCCATTAGGGGAGTTTCCTATTTAAGGCTGCTTGGCTGCTGGTCTGATGCCGGCCAACAATGTATCAGTAGCATTCTGTTGCATTCTCCTGCCTCAAGATCCTGTTCAGCTAAGTTGAATTTTGTTTCTAGTTTATTCTATTTTTGTCCAGCTATTTGCAATGTGACTCTCTGTAGCTGGAAGCTCTCGTGGACTGGAATTGCCACTCCAGTGGCATGAGTTGTCACTGGAGTTTTAAAGTAATTTCAGGATGGTGTTTTTGAGTAGTGTTTTGAAGTTGACCGTGAAGTGACTCTTTCCTGTACTTCTGCTATCTAGTAAGCGGACCTCACTGTGCTAAATCTGCTGTTCATCCTACGTATGTCTTTTCCTCTTGACTCACCGTCAGTATCTGTGGGGGGCTGCTATCTCCTTTTGGGGGTCATCTCTGGAGGTAAGGCAGGCCTGTATATTCCTCTGATAGGGGTAGTTAGATCTCCGGCTGGCGCGTGGTGTCTAGGGCATCGTAGGAAACACTCCCCGGCTACTTCCAGTGTCGTGTCAGGTTCAGGTCACGGTCACTTTAGTTCCCATCACCCGAGAGCTAGTCCGTTGTTATTTTGATTTCCCTGCCATTGGGAAAATCATAACAGTTTGGCCGGCCCACATGTGTTAAAACTATGCACTAAAGCAGGAAAGGATATGAAAAGGTTTTTTTTCCTTCTGTGTTTGGAAAGTGCACCTTAGTGCTTATTTGTACTCCTTGCTTAAACTGCAGTCTTCAGCCTTTTTTTTTTTTTCCTCTCCTCTTAATCTCTGAATGGCTTTGGTTACAACTGTTTGAATCATGGATCCACAGAGTTTGGTTGCAGGTCTGAATAACCTGGCTACAAAGGTCCAGAACTTACAAGATTTTGTTATACGTGCTCCAATGTCTGAACCTAAGATCCCTATGCCTGAATTTTTTACCGGAGACAGATCCCGTTTTTTGAATTTCAGAGAGAATTGTAAATTGTTTTTGTCTCTGAAATCTCACTCTGCTGGTGATCCTGCGCAACAGGTTAAAATTGTTATTTCTCTATTGCGGGGTGACCCACAAAGTTGGGCATTTGCATTGTCGCCAGGGGATCCTGCGTTATTAAATGTAGATGCGTTTTTTCTGGCTTTGGGGTTGCTTTATGAAGAACCTAATTTAGAGATTTTGGCTGAGAAAGCCTTGATAGCTCTTTCTCAAGGGCAAGATGAAGCTGAGATATACTGCCAAAAATTTCGTAAATGGTCGGTGCTTACTAAATGGAATGAGTGCGCTCTAGCAGCTAATTTCAGAGAAGGTCTTTCTGATGCCGTGAAGGATGTCATGGTGGGGTTCCCTGTGCCTACAGGTCTGAATGATGCCATGAAATTGGCTATCCAGATTGATCGGCGTTTACGGGAGCGCAAATCTGTGCACCATATGGCGGTATCTTCTGAGCAAAAATCTGTGCACCATATGGCGGTATCTTTTGAGCAAAAACCTGTGCACCATATGGCGGTATCTTCTGAGCAAAAACCTGTGCACCATATGGCGGTATCTTCTGAGCAAAAACCTGTGCATCATTTGGCGGTGACCTCTGAAAAGGCACCAGAGCATATGCAATGCGATAGTGTATTGTCTAGAGGCGAACGACAGAATTACAGGCGCAAAAATGGGTTGTGCTTCTATTGTGGAGATCCAGCTCATGTTATATCAGCATGCTCTAAACGCATAAAGAAGGTTGATAAAAAGGTTGATAAATCTTTTTCTATGGGTACCTTGCAGTCTAAATTTCTTTTGTCCGTGACATTGATTTGTACTTTATCATCTGTTACTGTGGATGCTTATGTGGATTCTGGCGCCGCTCTGAGTCTCATGGATTGGTCCTTTGCCAAGCGTTGTGGGTTTGATTTAGAGCCTCTGGAGGTTTCTATTCCCTTAAAGGGTATTGATTCTACACCTTTGGCTAGCAATAAACCACAATATTGGACACAAGTGACTATGCATCTGTCCCCAGACCATCAGGAGATTATTCGTTTCCTTGTGTTATATAATCTACATGACGTATTAGTACTTGGATTACCATGGTTACAAATTCATAATCCAGTCTTGGACTGGAGATCAATGTCTGTGCTGAGCTGGGGATGTCAGGGGATTCATGGGGATGCACCTTTGGTTCCCATTTCTTCATCTACTCCCTCTGAGATCCCAGCATTTCTGTCAGATTTTTATGATGTCTTTCAGGAGCCTAAAACTGATTCTCTCCCTCCTCACAGAGAGTGTGACTGCGCTATATAAATCTGAGCTTCAACCTTCTGGCTCTCATTAAGTGCTGTTTTTAAAAAAATTGGGGGTTAGGGCCTACTAACGGTGTCTGCCGCTCCCTGGTGTTGTCCTCAACTGTATAAATCTGAGCTTCAACCTTCTGGCTCTCATTAAGTGCTGTTTTTAAAAAAATTGGGGGATAGGGCCTACTAACGGTGTCTGCCGGTCCCTGGTGTTGTCCTCAACTGTATAAATCTGAGCTTCAACCTTCTGGCTCTCATTAAGTGCTGTTTTTTTTTTAAATGGTGGTTAGGGCCTACTAACGGTGTCTGCCGCTCCCTAGTGTTGTACTCAACTGTATAAATCTGAGCTTCAACCTTCTGGCTCTCATTAAATGCTGTTTTTTTTTTAAATGGTGGTTAAGGCCTACTAACGGTGTCTGTCGCTCTTTGGTGTTGTCCTCGACTGTATAAATCTGAGCTTCAACCTTCTGGCTCTCATTAAGTGCTGTTTTTAAAAAAATTGGAGGTTAGGGCCCACTAACGGTGTCTGTCGCTCCCTGGTGTTGTCCTCAACTGTATAAATCTGAGCTTCAACCTTCTGGCTCTCATTAAGTGCTGTTTTTTTTTTAAATGGTGGTTAGGGCATACTAACGGTGTCTGCCGCTCCCTGGTGTTGTCCTCGACTGTATAAATCTGAGCTTCAACCTTCTGGCTCTCATTAAGTGCTGGTTTTTTTTTAAATGGTGGTTAGGGCCTACTAACGGTGTCTGCCGCTCCCTGGTGTTGTCCTCGACTGTATAAATCTGAGCTTCAACCTTCTGGCTCTCATTAAGTGCTGTTTTTAAAAAAATTGGAGGTTAGGGCCTACTAACGGTGTCTGCCGCTCCCTGGTGTTGTCCTCAACTGTATAAATCTGAGCTTCAACCTTCTGGCTCTCATTACGTGCTGTTTTTTTAAAAAATGGTGGTTAGGGCCTACTAACGGTGTCTGCCGCTCCCTGGTGTTGTCCTCAACTGTATAAATCTGAGCTTCAACCTTCTGGCTCTCATTAAGTGCTGTTTTTTAAAAAAATGGTGGTTAGGGCCTACTAACGATGTCTGCCCCTCCCTGGTGTTGTCCTCCACTGTATAAATCTGAGCTTCAACCTTCTGACTCTCATTAAGTGCTGTTTTTAAAAAAATTGGGGGTTAGGGCCTACTAACGGTGTCTGCCGCTCCCTGGTGTTGTCCTCAACTGTATAAATCTGAGCTTCAACCTTCTGGCTCTCATTAAGTGCTGTTTTAAAAAAAATTGGGGGTCAGGGCCTACTAACGGTGTCTGCCGCTCCCTGGTGTTGTCCTCAACTGTATAAATCTGAGCTTCAACCTTCTGGCTCTCATTAAGTGCTGTTTTTTTTTTTAAATGGTGGTTAGGGCCTACTAACGGTGTCTGCCCCTCCCTGGTGTTGTCCTCGACTGTATAAATCTGAGCTTCAACCTTCTGGCTCTCATTAAGTGCTGTTTTTTAAAAAAATGGTGGTTAGGGCCTACTAACGGTGTCTGCCGCTCCCTGGTGTTGTCCTCAACTGTATAAATCTGAGCTTCAACCTTCTGGCTCTCATTAAGTGCTGTTTTTTAAAAAAATGGTGGTTAGGGCCTACTAATGGTGTCTGCCCCTCCCTGGTGTTGTCCTCCAATGTATAAATCTGAGCTTCAACCTTCTGACTCTCATTAAGTGCTGTTTTTAAAAAAATTGGGGGTTAGGGCCTACTAACGGTGTCTGCCGCTCCCTGGTGTTGTCCTCAACTGTATAAATCTGAGCTTCAACCTTCTGGCTCTCATTAAGTGCTGTTTTAAAAAAAATTGGGGGTCAGGGCCTACTAACGGTGTCTGCCGCTCCCTGGTGTTGTCCTCAACTGTATAAATCTGAGCTTCAACCTTCTGGCTCTCATTAAGTGCTGTTTTTTAAAAAAATGGTGGTTAGGGCCTACTAACGGTGTCTGCCCCTCCCTGGTGTTGTCCTCCACTGTATAAATCTGAGCTTCAACCTTCTGACTCTCATTAAGTGCTGTTTTTAAAAAAATTGGGGGTTAGGGCCTACTAACGGTGTCTGCCGCTCCCTGGTGTTGTCCTCAACTGTATAAATCTGAGCTTCAACCTTCTGGCTCTCATTAAGTGCTGTTTTTTTTTTTAATGGTGGTTAGGGCCTACTAACGGTGTCTGCCCCTCCCTGGTGTTGTCCTCGACTGTATAAATCTGAGCTTCAACCTTCTGGCTCTCATTAAGTGCTGTTTTTAAAAAAATTGGAGGTTAGGGCCTACTAACGGTGTCTGCCGCTCCCTGGTGTTGTCCTCAACTGTATAAATCTGAGCTTCAACCTTCTGGCTCTCATTACGTGCTGTTTTTTTTAAAAAATGGTGGTTAGGGCCTACTAACGGTGTCTGCCACTCCCTGGTGTTGTCCTCAACTGTATAAATCTGAGCTTCAACCTTCTGGCTCTCATTAAGTGCTGTTTTTTAAAAAAATGGTGGTTAGGGCCTACTAACGGTGTCTGCCCCTCCCTGGTGTTGTCCTCCACTGTATAAATCTGAGCTTCAACCTTCTGGCTCTCATTAAGTGCTGTTTTTAAAAAAATTGGGGGTTAGGGCCTACTAACGGTGTCTGCCGCTCCCTGGTGTTGTCCTCAACTGTATAAATCTGAGCTTCAACCTTCTGGCTCTCATTACGTGCTGTTTTTTTTAAAAATGGTGGTTAGGGCCTACTATCGGTGTCTGCCACTCCCTGGTGTTGTCCTCAACTGTATAAATCTGAGCTTCAAACTTCTGGCTCTCATTATGTGCTGTTTTTTAAAAAAATGGTGGTTAGGGCCTACTATCGGTGTCTGCCCCTCCCTGGTGTTGTCCTCGACTGTATAAATCTGAGCTTCAACCTTCTGGCTCTCATTTAGTGCTGTTTTTCTTTTTAAATGGTGGTTAGGGCCTACTAACGGTGTCTGCCGCTCCCTGGTGTTGTCCTCGACTGTATAAATCTGAGCTTCAACCTTCTGGCTCTCATTAAGTGCTGTTTTTAAAAAAAATTGGAGGTTAGGGCCTACTAACGGTGTCTGCCGCTCCCTGGTGTTGTCCTCAACTGTATAAATCTGAGCTTCAACCTTCTGGCTCTCATTACGTGCTGTTTTTTTTAAAAATGGTGGTTAGGGCCTACTAACGGTGTCTGCCACTCCCTGGTGTTGTCCTAAACTGTATAAATCTGAGCTTCAACCTTCTGGCTCTCATTAAGTGCTGTTTTTTAAAAAAAATGGTGGTTAGGGCCTACTAACGGTGTCTGCCCCTCCCTGGTGTTGTCCTCCGCTGTATAAATCTGAGCTTCAACCTTCTGGCTCTCATTAAGTGCTGTTTTTAAAAAAATTGGGGGTTAGGGCCTACTAACGGTGTCTGCCGCTCCCTGGTGTTGTCCTCAACTGTATAAATCTGAGCTTCAACCTTCTGGCTCTCATTATGTGCTGCTTTTTTTAAAATGGTGGTTAGGGCCTACTAACGGTGCCTGCCGCTCCCTGGTGTTGTCCTCGACTGTATAAATCTGAGCTTCAACCTTCTGGCTCTCATTAAGTGCTGTTTTTAAAAAAATTGGGGGTTAGGGCCTACTAACAGTGTCTGCCGCTCCCTGGTGTTGTCCTCAACTGTATACATCTGAGCTTCAACCTTCTGGCTCTCGTTAAGTGCTGTTTTTAAAAAAATTGGAGGTTAGGGCCTACTAACGGTGTCTGCTGCTTCCTGGTGTTGTCCTCAACTGTATAAATCTGAGCTTCAACCTTCTGGCTCTCATTACGTGCTGTTTTTTAAAAAAATGGTGGTTAGGGCCTACTAACGGTGTCTGCCACTCCCTGGTGTTGTCCTCAACTGTATAAATCTGAGCTTCAACCTTCTGGCTCTCATTAAGTGCTGTTTTTAAAAAAATGGTGGTTAGGGCCTACTAACGGTGTCTGCCCCTCCCTGGTGTTGTCCTCCACTGTATAAATCTGAGCTTCAACCTTCTGGCGCTCATTAAGTGCTGTTTTTAAAAAAATTGGGGGTTAGGGCCTACTAACGGTGTCTGCCGCTCCCTGGTGTTGTCCTCAACTGTATAAATCTGAGCTTCAACCTTCTGGCTTTCATTAAGTGCTGTTTTTAAAAAAATTGGGGGTTAGGGCCTACTAACGGTGTCTGCCACTCCCTGGTGTTGTCCTCAACTGTATAAATCTGAGCTTCAACCTTCTGGCTCTCATTAAGTGCTGTTTTTTTAAAAAATGGTGGTTAGGGCCTACTAACGGTGTCTGCCGCTCCCTGGTGTTGTACTCAACTGTATAAATCTGAGCTTCAACCTTCTGGCTCTCATTAAGTGCTGTTTTTTTTTAAATGGTGGTTAGGGCCTACTAACGGTGTCTGTCGCTCTTTGGTGTTGTCCTCGACTGTATAAATCTGAGCTTCAACCTTCTGGCTCTCATTAAGTGCTGTTTTTTAAAAAATTGGAGGTTAGGGCCTACTAACGGTGTCTGTCGCTCCCTGGTGTTGTCCTCAACTGTATAAATCTGAGCTTCAACCTTCTGGCTCTCATTAAGTACTGTTTTTTTTTTAAATGGTGGTTAGGGCATACTAACGGTGTCTGCCGCTCCCTGGTGTTGTCCTCGACTGTATAAATCTGAGCTTCAACCTTCTGGCTCTCATTAAGTGCTGTTTTTTTTTTAAATGGTGGTTAGGGCACACTAACAGTGTCTGCCGCTCCCTGGTGTTGTCCTCGACTGTATAAATCTGAGCTTCAACCTTCTGGCTCTCATTAAGTGCTGTTTTTAAAAAAATTGGAGGTTAGGGCCTACTAACGGTGTCTGCCGCTCCCTGGTGTTGTCCTCAACTGTATAAATCTGAGCTTCAACCTTCTGGCTCTCATTACGTGCTGTTTTTTTTAAAAATGGTGGTTAGGGCCTACTAACGGTGTCTGCCGCTCCCTGGTGTTGTCCTCAACTGTATAAATCTGAGCTTCAACCTTCTGGCTCTCATTAAGTGCTGTTTTTTAAAAAAATGGTGGTTAGGGCCTACTAACGGTGTCTGCCGCTCCCTGGTGTTGTCCTCAACTGTATAAATCTGAGCTTACACCTTCTGGCTCTCATTAAGTGCTGTTTTTTTTTTTAAATGGTGGTTAGGGCCTACTAACGGTGTCTGCCGCTCCCTGGTGTTGTCCTCAACTGTATAAATCTGAGCTTCTACCTTCTGGCTCTCATTAAGTGCTGTTTTTAAAAAAATTGGGGGTTAGGGCCTACTAACGGTGTCTGCCGCTCCCTGGTGTTGTCCTCAACTGTATAAATCTGAGCTTCAACCTTCTGGCTCTCATTAAGTGCTGTTTTTTTTAAAATGGTGGTTAGGGCCTACTAACGGTGTCTGCCGCTCCCTGGTGTTGTCCTCGACTGTATAAATCTGAGCTTCAACCTTCTGGCTCTCATTAAGTGCTGTTTTTTAAAAAAATGGTGGTTAGGGCCTACTAACGGTGTCTGCCACTCCGTGGTGTTGTCCTCAACTGTATAAATCTGAGCTTTAACCTTCTGGCTCTCATTAAGTGCTGTTTTTAAAAAAATTGGGGGGTAGGGCCTACTAACGGTGTCTGCCGCTCCCTGGTGTTGTCCTCCACTGTATAAATCTGAGCTTCAACCTTCTGGCTCTCATTAAGTGCTGTTTTTAAAAAAATTGGGGGTTAGAGCCTACTAACGGTGTCTGCCGCTCCCTGGTGTTGTCCTCAACTGTATAAATCTGAGCTTCAACCTTCTGGCTCTCATTAAGTGCTGTTTTTTAAAAAATTGGAGGTTAGGGCCTACTAACGGTGTCTGCCGCTCCCTGGTGTTGTCCTCAACTGTATAAATCTGAGCTTCAACCTTCTGGCTCTCATTAAGTGCTGTTTTTTTAAAAAATGGTGGTTAGGGCCTACTAACGGTGTCTGCCGCTCCCTGGTGTTGTACTCAACTGTATAAATCTGAGCTTCAACCTTCTGGCTCTCATTAAGTGCTGTTTTTTTTAAAATGGTGGTTAGGGCCTACTAACGGTGTCTGTCGCTCTTTGGTGTTGTCCTCGACTGTATAAATCTGAGCTTCAACCTTCTGGCTCTCATTAAGTGCTGTTTTTTAAAAAATTGGAGGTTAGGGCCTACTAACGGTGTCTGTCCTCCCTGGTGTTGTCCTCAACTGTATAAATCTGAGCTTCAACCTTCTGGCTCTCATTAAGTGCTGTTTTTTTTTTTAAATGGTGGTTAGGGCATACTAACGGTGTCTGCCGCTCCCTGGTGTTGTCCTCGACTGTATAAATCTGAGCTTCAACCTTCTGGCTCTCATTAAGTGCTGTTTTTTTTTTTAAATGGTGGTTAGGGCACACTAACGGTGTCTGCCGCTCCCTGGTGTTGTCCTCGACTGTATAAATCTGAGCTTCAACCTTCTGGCTCTCATTAAGTGCTGTTTTTAAAAATATTGGAGGTTAGGGCCTACTAACGGTGTCTGCCGCTCCCTGGTGTTGTCCTCAACTGTATAAATCTGAGCTTCAACCTTCTGGCTCTCATTAAGCGCTGTTTTTTTTTAAATGGTGGTTAGGGCCTACTAACGGTGTCTGTCGCTCTTTGGTGTTGTCCTCGACTGTATAAATCTGAGCTTCAACCTTCTGGCTCTCATTAAGTGCTGTTTTTTAAAAAATTGGAGGTTAGGGCCTACTAACGGTGTCTGTCGCTCCCTGGTGTTGTCCTCAACTGTATAAATCTGAGCTTCAACCTTCTGGCTCTCATTAAGTGCTGGTTTTTTTTTTAAATGGTGGTTAGGGCATACTAACGGTGTCTGCCGCTCCCTGGTGTTGTCCTCGACTGTATAAATCTGAGCTTCAACCTTCTGGCTCTCATTAAGTGCTGTTTTTTTTTTAAATGGTGGTTAGTGCACAGTAACGGTGTCTGCCGCTCCCTGGTGTTGTCCTCGACTGTATAAATCTGAGCTTCAACCTTCTGGCTCTCATTAAGTGCTGTTTTTAAAAAAATTGGAGGTTAGGGCCTACTAACGGTGTCTGCCGCTCCCTGGTGTTGTCCTCAACTGTATAAATCTGAGCTTCAACCTTCTGGCTCTCATTACGTGCTGTTTTTTTTAAAAATGGTGGTTAGGGCCTACTAACGGTGTCTGCCGCTCCCTGGTGTTGTCCTCAACTGTATAAATCTGAGCTTCAACCTTCTGGCTCTCATTACGTGCTGTTTTTTAAAAAAATGGTGGTTAGGGCCTACTAACGGTGTCTGCCCCTCCCTGGTGTTGTCCTCCACTGTATAAATCTGAGCTTCAACCTTCTGGCTCTCATTAAGTGCTGTTTTTTAAAAAATTGGGGGTTAGGGCCTACTAACGGTGTCTGCCGCTCCCTGGTGTTGTCCTCAACTGTATAAATCTGAGCTTCAACCTTCTGGCTCTCATTAAGTGCTGTTTTTAAAAAAATTGGGGGTTAGGGCCTACTAACGGTGTCTGCCGCTCCCTGGTGTTGTCCTCAACTGTATAAATCTGAGCTTCAACCTTCTGGCTCTCATTAAGTGCTGTTTTTTTTTTAAATGGTGGTTAGGGCCTACTAACGGTGTCTGCCCCTCCCTGGTGTTGTCCTCGACTGTATAAATCTGAGCTTCAACCTTCTGGCTCTCATTAAGTGCTGTTTTTAAAAAAATTGGAGGTTAGGGCCTACTAACGGTGTGTGCTGCTCCCTGGTGTTGTCCTCAACTGTATAAATCTGAGCTTCAACCTTCTGGCTCTCATTAAGTGCTGTTTTTTAAAAAATTGGGGGTTAGGGCCTACTAGCGGTGTCTGCCGCTCCCTGGTGTTGTCCTCAACTGTACAAATCTGAGCTTCAACCTTCTGGCTCTCATTAAGTGCTGTTTTTAAAAAAAATTGGGGGTTAGGGCCTACTAACGGTGTCTGCCGCTGCCTGGTGTTGTCCTCAACTGTATAAATCTGAGCTTCAACCTTCTGGCTCTCATTAAGTGCTGTTTTTTAAAAAAATGGTGGTTAGGGCCTACTAACGGTGTCTGCCCCTCCCTGGTGTTGTCCTCAACTGTATAAATCTGAGATTCAACCTTCTGGCTCTCACTAAGTGCTGTTTTTTTTAAAAAATGGTGGTTAGGGCCTACTAACGGTGTCTGCCGCTCCCTGGTGTTTTCCTTGACTGTATAAATCTGAGCTTCAACCTTCTGGCTCTCATTAAGTGCTGTTTTTAAAAAAATTGGGGGTTAGGGCCTACTAGCGGTGTCTGCCGCTCCCTGGTGTTGTCCTCAACTGTACAAATCTGAGCTTCAACCTTCTGGCTCTCATTAAGTGCTGTTTTTTTTAAAATGGTGGTTAGGGCCTACTAACGGTGTCTGCCGCTCCCTGGTGTTGTCCTCGACTGTATAAATCTGAGCTTCAACCTTCTGGCTCTCATTAAGTGCTGTTTTTTAAAAAAATGGTGGTTAGGGCCTACTAACGGTGTCTGCCACTCCGTGGTGTTGTCCTCAACTGTATAAATCTGAGCTTTAACCTTCTGGCTCTCATTAAGTGCTGTTTTTAAAAAAATTGGGGGGTAGGGCCTACTAACGGTGTCTGCCGCTCCCTGGTGTTGTCCTCCACTGTATAAATCTGAGCTTCAACCTTCTGGCTCTCATTAAGTGCTGTTTTTAAAAAAATTGGGGGTTAGAGCCTACTAACGGTGTCTGCCGCTCCCTGGTGTTGTCCTCAACTGTATAAATCTGAGCTTCAACCTTCTGGCTCTCATTAAGTGCTGTTTTTAAAAAAATTGGAGGTTAGGGCCTACTAACGGTGTCTGCCGCTCCCTGGTGTTGTCCTCAACTGTATAAATCTGAGCTTCAACCTTCTGGCTCTCATTAAGTGCTGTTTTTTTTAAAAATGGTGGTTAGGGCCTACTAACGGTGTCTGCCGCTCCCTGGTGTTGTACTCAACTGTATAAATCTGAGCTTCAACCTTCTGGCTCTCATTAAGTGCTGTTTTTTTTAAAATGGTGGTTAGGGCCTACTAACGGTGTCTGTCGCTCTTTGGTGTTGTCCTCGACTGTATAAATCTGAGCTTCAACCTTCTGGCTCTCATTAAGTGCTGTTTTTTAAAAAATTGGAGGTTAGGGCCTACTAACGGTGTCTGTCCTCCCTGGTGTTGTCCTCAACTGTATAAATCTGAGCTTCAACCTTCTGGCTCTCATTAAGTGCTGTTTTTTTTTTTAAATGGTGGTTAGGGCATACTAACGGTGTCTGCCGCTCCCTGGTGTTGTCCTCGACTGTATAAATCTGAGCTTCAACCTTCTGGCTCTCATTAAGTGCTGTTTTTTTTTTTAAATGGTGGTTAGGGCACACTAACGGTGTCTGCCGCTCCCTGGTGTTGTCCTCGACTGTATAAATCTGAGCTTCAACCTTCTGGCTCTCATTAAGTGCTGTTTTTAAAAAAATTGGAGGTTAGGGCCTACTAACGGTGTCTGCCGCTCCCTGGTGTTGTCCTCAACTGTATAAATCTGAGCTTCAACCTTCTGGCTCTCATTAAGTGCTGTTTTTTTTTAAATGGTGGTTAGGGCCTACTAACGGTGTCTGTCGCTCTTTGGTGTTGTCCTCGACTGTATAAATCTGAGCTTCAACCTTCTGGCTCTCATTAAGTGCTGTTTTTTAAAAAATTGGAGGTTAGGGCCTACTAACGGTGTCTGTCGCTCCCTGGTGTTGTCCTCAACTGTATAAATCTGAGCTTCAACCTTCTGGCTCTCATTAAGTGCTGTTTTTTTTTTTAAATGGTGGTTAGGGCATACTAACGGTGTCTGCCGCTCCCTGGTGTTGTCCTCGACTGTATAAATCTGAGCTTCAACCTTCTGGCTCTCATTAAGTGCTGTTTTTTTTTTAAATGGTGGTTAGGGCACAGTAACGGTGTCTGCCGCTCCCTGGTGTTGTCCTCGACTGTATAAATCTGAGCTTCAACCTTCTGGCTCTCATTAAGTGCTGTTTTTAAAAAAATTGGAGGTTAGGGCCTACTAACGGTGTCTGCCGCTCCCTGGTGTTGTCCTCAACTGTATAAATCTGAGCTTCAACCTTCTGGCTCTCATTACGTGCTGTTTTTTTAAAAAATGGTGGTTAGGGCCTACTAACGGTGTCTGCCGCTCCCTGGTGTTGTCCTCAACTGTATAAATCTGAGCTTCAACCTTCTGGCTCTCATTACGTGCTGTTTTTTTAAAAAAATGGTGGTTAAGGCCTACTAACGGTGTCTGCCCCTCCCTGGTGTTGTCCTCCACTGTATAAATCTGAGCTTCAACCTTCTGGCTCTCATTAAGTGCTGTTTTTAAAAAAATTGGGGGTTAGGGCCTACTAACGGTTTCTGCCGCTCCCTGGTGTTGTCCTCAACTGTATAAATCTGAGCTTCAACCTTCTGGCTCTCATTAAGTGCTGTTTTTAAAAAAAATTGGGGGTTAGGGCCTACTAACGGTGTCTGTTGTGAAATTGGATTCTGGGCTCCCCCGGTGGCCACTTGTGGAATTGTACTTGTGTGCATCATCCCCTCTGTTCACCTGCTCCTATCAGGATGTGGGAGTCGCTATATAACCTTGCTCCTCTGTCAGTTTCATGCCGGTCAACAATGTAATCAGAAGCCTTTCTGTGCATGTTCCTGCTACTAGACAACTCCCAGCTAAGTTGGACTTTTGTCCTTGTGTGTTTTTGCATTTTGTTCCTGTTCACAGCTGCTGTTTCGTTACTGTGTCTGGAAAGCTCTTGTGAGCGGAAATTGCCACTCTGGTGTTATGAGTTAATGCTAGAGTCTTAAAGTAATTTCTGGATGGTGTTTTGATAGGGTTTTCTGCTGACCATGAAAGTGCCCTTTCTGTCTTCTTTCTATCTAGTAAGCGGACCTCGATTTTTGCTAAACCTATTTTCATACTACGTTTGTCATTTCATCTAAAATCACCGCCAATATATGTGGGGGCCTCTGTCTGCCTTTTGGGAAAATTTCTCTAGAGGTGAGCCAGGACTGTCTTTTCCTCTGCTAGGATTAGGTAGTTCTCCGGCTGGCGCTGGGCATCTAGGGATAAAAAAACGTAGGCATGCTACCCGGCCACTTCTAGTTGTGCGGCAGGTTTAGTTCATGGTCAGTATAGTTTCCATCTTCCAAGAGCTAGTTCTCATATATGCTGGGCTATGTTCTCTCGCCATTGAGAATCATGACAGTTTGACCGGCCCAAAAAAAAAGGGTTAAATTACTGGCTGAGAAAGGAGAGAAAAAAGAAGTCTGCTACAATTTTTTTTTTTTTTTTTTTTTTTCCTCTAGTTCTGAGTGTGCTCTTAATTGAATCACTTGCTAGTCTGCCTATACTGCAGCCTTCCTCTCTTTCTCTCCTTCTTATCCTTGAATGGCTCTGTGTTCACCTGTTTCAAATGGATCTTCAGAGTGTAGCTACAGGTTTGAATAATCTCGCCACAAAGGTACAAAATTTGCAAGATTTCGTTGTTCATGCACCTATGTCTGAGCCTAGAATTCCTTTGCCTGAATTCTTCTCGGGGAATAGATCTCACTTTCAAAATTTTAAAAATAATTGCAAATTGTTTTTGTCCCTGAAGTCTCGCTCTGCCGGAGACCCTGCACAGCAGGTCAGGATTGTAATTTCCTTGCTCCGGGGCGACCCTCAAGACTGGGCTTTTGCATTGGCACCAGGGGATCCTGCGTTGCTCAATGTGGATGCGTTTTTTCTGGCCTTGGGGTTGCTTTATGAGGAACCTCATTTAGAGCTTCAGGCGGAAAAGGCCTTGATGTCCTTGTCTCAGGGGCAAGATGAAGCTGAAATATACTGCCAAAAATTCCGCAAATGGTCTGTGCTTACTCAGTGGAATGAGTGCGCCCTGGCGGCGATTTTCAGAGAAGGTCTCTCTGATGCCATTAAGGATGTTATGGTGGGGTTCCCTGTGCCTGCGAGTCTGAATGAGTCCATGACGATGGCTATTCAGATCGATAGGCGTCTGCGGGAGCGCAAACCTGTGCACCATTTGGCGGTGTCTACTGAGAAAACGCCAGAAAATATGCAATGTGATAGAATTCTGTCCAGAAGCGAGCGGCAGAATTTTAGACGAAAAAATGGGTTGTGCTTCTATTGTGGTGATTCAACTCATGTTATATCAGCATGCTTTAAGCGTACTAAGAAGCCTGACAAGTCTGTTTCAATTAGCACTTTACAGTCTAAGTTTATTCTATCTGTGACCCTGATTTGTTCTTTGTCATCTATTACCGCGGACGCCTATGTCGACTCTGGCGCTGCTTTGAGTCTTATGGATTGGTCCTTTGCCAAACGCTGTGGGTATGATTTGGAGCCATTGGAGGCTCCGATACCTCTGAAAGGGATTGATTCCACCCCATTGGCTAGTAATAAACCACAATACTGGACACAAGTGACTATGCGTGTTAATCCGGATCACCAGGAGGTTATTCGCTTTCTGGTGCTGTATAATCTACATGATGTTTTGGTGCTGGGATTGCCATGGCTGCAATCTCATAACCCAGTCCTCGACTGGAGAGCTATGTCTGTGTTAAGCTGGGGATGTAAAGGAACTCATGGGGACGTACCTTTGGTTTCCATTTCATCATCTATTCCCTCTGAGATTCCTGAATTCTTGTCTGACTTTCGTGACGTTTTTGAAGAACCCAAGGTTGGTTCACTACCTCCGCACCGGGAGTGCGATTGTGCCATAGACTTGATCCCGGGTAGTAAATACCCTAAGGGTCGTTTATTTAATCTGTCTGTGCCTGAACACGCGGCTATGCGAGAATATATAAAGGAGTCCTTGGAAAAGGGACATATTCGTCCTTCGTCATCTCCCTTAGGAGCCTGTTTTTTCTTTGTGTCTAAGAAAGACGGCTCTTTGAGGCCGTGTATTGATTATCGACTTTTGAATAAAATCACGGTTAAATATCAATATCCGTTACCACTGCTTACTGATTTGTTTGCTCGTATAAAGGGGGCCAAGTGGTTCTCTAAGATTGATCTCCGTGGGGCGTATAATTTGGTGCGAATCAAGCAGGGGGATGAGTGGAAAACCGCATTTAATACGCCCGAGGGCCATTTTGAGTATTTGGTGATGCCTTTTGGTCTTTCAAATGCCCCTTCAGTCTTCCAGTCCTTTATGCATGACATTTTCCGCGATTATTTGGATAAATTTATGATTGTGTATCTGGATGATATTCTGATTTTTTCGGATGACTGAGACTCTCATGTCCAGCAGGTCAGGAGGGTTTTTCAGGTTTTGCGGTCTAATTCCTTGTGTGTGAAGGGTTCTAAGTGTGTTTTTGGGGTTCAAAAGATTTCCTTCTTGGGATACATTTTTTCCCCCTCTTCCATCAAGATGGATCCTGTCAAGGTTCAGGCTATTGGTGATTGGACGCAACCCTCTTCTCTTAAGAGTCTTCAGAAATTTTTGGGCTTTGCTAACTTTTATCGTCGATTTATTGTTGGTTTTTCTGATGTTGTAAAACCATTGACTGATTTGACTAAGAAGGGTGCTGATGTTGCTGATTGGTCCCCTGATGCTGTGGAGGCCTTTCGGGAGCTCAAGCGCCGCTTTTCTTCCGCCCCAGTGTTGCGTCAGCCTGATGTTGCTCTTCCTTTTCAGGTTGAGGTCGACGCTTCTGAAATCGGAGCTGGGGCGGTGTTGTCGCAGAGAAGTTCCGACTGCTCCGTGATGAGACCTTGTGCCTTTTTTTCCCGTAAATTTTCGCCCGCCGAGCGGAATTATGATATTGGGAATCGGGAGCTTTTGGCCATGAAGTGGGCTTTTGAGGAGTGGCGTCACTGGCTTGAGGGGGCCAGACATCAGGTGGTGGTATTGACTGACCACAAAAATGTAATTTACCTTGAGTCTGCCAGGCGCCTGAATCCTAGACAGGCGCGCTGGTCGTTGTTTTTCTCTCGGTTTAATTTTGTGGTGTCTTACCTACCGGGTTCTAAGAATGTTAAGGCGGATGCCCTTTCTAGGAGTTTTGAGCCTGACTCCCCTGGTAATTCTGAGCCCACAGGTATCCTTAAAGATGGAGTGATATTGTCTGCCGTTTCTCCAGACCTGCTGCGGGCCTTGCAGGAGTTTCAGGCGGATAGACCTGATCGTTGCCCACCTGGTAGACTGTTTGTTCCTGATGATTGGACCAGTAGAGTCATCTCTGAGGTTCATTCTTCTGCGTTGGCAGGTCATCCTGGAATCTTTGGTACCAGGGATTTGGTGGCAAGGTCCTTCTGGTGGCCTTCCCTGTCACGAGATGTGCGAGGCTTTGTGCAGTCTTGTGACGTTTGTGCTCGGGCCAAGCCTTGTTGTTCTCGGGCTAGTGGATTGTTGTTACCCTTGCCTATCCCGAAGAGGCCTTGGACGCACATCTCGATGGATTTTATTTCGGATCTGCCTGTTTCTCAGAAGATGTCTGTCATCTGGGTGGTGTGTGACCGTTTCTCTAAGATGGTCCATCTGGTTCCCTTGCCTAAGTTGCCTTCTTCTTCCGAGTTGGTTCCTCTGTTTTTTCAAAATGTTGTTCGTTTGCATGGTATTCCGGAGAATATCGTTTCTGACAGAGGGACCCAATTCGTGTCTAGATTTTGGCGGGCATTCTGTGCTAGGATGGGCATAGATTTGTCTTTTTCGTCTGCTTTCCATCCTCAGACTAATGGCCAGACTGAGCGGACTAATCAGACCTTGGAGACATATTTGAGGTGTTTTGTGTCTGCGGATCAGGATGATTGGGTTGCTTTTTTGCCTTTGGCGGAGTTGGCCCTCAATAATCGGGCCAGCTCTGCCACCTTGGTGTCCCCGTTTTTCTGTAATTCGGGGTTTCATCCTCGATTTTCCTCCGGTCAAGTGGAATCTTTGGATTGTCCTGGAGTGGATGCTGTGGTGGAGAGGTTGCATCAGATTTGGGGGCAGGTGGTGGACAATTTGAAGTTGTCCCAGGAGAAGACTCAGCTTTTTGCCAACCGCCATCGTCGTGTTGGTCCTCGGCTTTGTGTTGGGGACTTGGTGTGGTTGTCTTCTCGTTTTGTCCCTATGAGGGTTTCTTCTCCTAAGTTTAAGCCTCGGTTCATCGGCCCGTACAAGATATTGGAGATTCTTAACCCTGTGTCCTTCCGTTTGGACCTCCCTGCATCCTTTTCGATTCATAATGTTTTTCATCGGTCATTGTTGCGCAGGTATGAGGTACCGGCTGTGCCTTCCGTTGAGCCTCCTGCTCCGGTGTTGGTTGAGGGTGAGTTGGAGTACGTTGTGGAAAAGATCTTGGACTCTCGTGTTTCCAGACGGAAACTCCAGTATCTGGTCAAATGGAAGGGATACGGTCAGGAGGATAATTCTTGGGTCACTGCCTCTGATGTTCATGCCTCCGATCTTGTCCGTGCCTTTCATAGGGCTCATCCTGATCGCCCTGGTGGTTCTGGTGAGGGTTCGGTGCCCCCTCCTTGAGGGGGGGGTACTGTTGTGAAATTGGATTCTGGGCTCCCCCGGTGGCCACTTGTGGAATTGTACTTGTGTGCATCATCCCCTCTCTTCACCTGCTCCTATCAGGATGTGGGAGTCGCTATATAACCTTGCTCCTCTGTCAGTTTCATGCCGGTCAACAATGTAATCAGAAGCCTTTCTGTGCATGTTCCTGCTACTAGACAACTCCCAGCTAAGTTGGACTTTTGTCCTTGTGTGTTTTTGCATTTTGTTCCTGTTCACAGCTGCTGTTTCGTTACTGTGTCTGGAAAGCTCTTGTGAGCGGAAATTGCCACTCTGGTGTTATGAGTTAATGCTAGAGTCTTAAAGTAATTTCTGGATGGTGTTTTGATAGGGTTTTCTGCTGACCATGAAAGTGCCCTTTCTGTCTTCTTTCTATCTAGTAAGCGGACCTCGATTTTTGCTAAACCTATTTTCATACTACGTTTGTCATTTCATCTAAAATCACCGCCAATATATGTGGGGCCTCTGTCTGCCTTTTGGGAAAATTTCTCTAGAGGTGAGCCAGGACTGTCTTTTCCTCTGCTAGGATTAGGTAGTTCTCCGGCTGGCGCTGGGCATCTAGGGATAAAAAAACGTAGGCATGCTACCCGGCCACTTCTAGTTGTGCGGCAGGTTTAGTTCATGGTCAGTATAGTTTCCATCTTCCAAGAGCTAGTTCTCATATATGCTGGGCTATGTTCTCTCGCCATTGAGAATCATGACAGGTGTCTGCCGCTCCCTGGTGTTGTCCTCAACTGTATAAATCTGAGCTTCAACCTTCTGGCTCTCATTAAGTGCTGTTTTTTTTTTTAAATGGTGGTTAGGGCCTACTAACGGTGTCTGCCCCTCCCTGGTGTTGTCCTCGACTGTATAAATCTGAGCTTCAACCTTCTGGCTCTCATTAAGTGCTGTTTTTAAAAAAATTGGAGGTTAGGGCCTACTAACGGTGTCTGCTGCTCCCTGGTGTTGTCCTCAACTGTATAAATCTGAGCTTCAACCTTCTGGCTCTCATTAAGTGCTGTTTTTTAAAAAATTGGGGGTTAGGGCCTACTAGCGGTGTCTGCCGCTCCCTGGTGTTGTCCTCAACTGTACAAATCTGAGCTTCAACCTTCTGGCTCTCATTAAGTGCTGTTTTTAAAAAAAATTGGGGGTTAGGGCCTACTAACGGTGTCTGCCGCTCCCTGGTGTTGTCCTCAACTGTATAAATCTGAGCTTCAACCTTCTGGCTCTCATTAAGTGCTGTTTTTAAAAAAAATGGTGGTTAGGGCCTACTAACGGTGTCTGCCCCTCCCTGGTGTTGTCCTCAACTGTATAAATCTGAGATTCAACCTTCTGGCTCTCACTAAGTGCTGTTTTTTTTAAAAAATGGTGGTTAGGGCCTACTAACGGTGTCTGCCGCTCCCTGGTGTTTTCCTTGACTGTATAAATCTGAGCTTCAACCTTCTGGCTCTCATTAAGTGCTGTTTTTAAAAAAATTGGGGGTTAGGGCCTACTAGCGGTGTCTGCCGCTCCCTGGTGTTGTCCTCAACTGTACAAATCTGAGCTTCAACCTTCTGGCTCTCATTAAGTGCTGTTTTTAAAAAAATTGGGGGTTAGGGCCTACTAGCGGTGTCTGCCGCTCCCTGGTGTTGTCCTCAACTGTATAAATCTGAGCTTCAACCTTCTGGCTCTCACTAAGTGCTGTTTTTTAAAAAAAATGGTGGTTAGGGCCTACTAACGGTGTCTGCCGCTCCCTGGTGTTTTCCTTGACTGTATAAATCTGAGCTTCAACCGTCTGGCTCTCATTAAGTGCTGTTTTTAAAAAAATTGGTGGTTAGGGCCTACTAACGGTGTCTGCCGCTCCCTTGTGTTGTCCTCGACTGTATAAATCTGAGCTTCAACCTTCTGGCTCTCATTAAGTGCTGTTTTTAAAAAAATTGGGGGTTAGGGCCTACTAACGGTGTCTGCCACTCCCTGGTGTTGTCCTCAACTGTATAAATCTGAGCTTCAACCTTCTGGCTCTCATTAAGTGCTGTTTTTAAATAATTTAGTGGTTGGGGCCTACTAACGGTGTCTGCCGCACCTTGGTGTTGTCCTGCGTTATTTTACTGACCTTTAATCTTCAGGCTTTCGGCCTTCATTTGTAATATTAAACTGCATAGGGCCTACTAGTTGGGTTGGGCCTACTAACGGTGTCTGCCGCTCAAAGGTGTTCTCCACTGAACAAAGCAGTGCCGCCTGTTTACTCCTGTTACCAATTTTGAACTTTATTTTGCCCACTTTATTATTTGGGCCTACTAACTGTGTCTGCCTCTCATTACAGTTGTCCTCCACTGAACTAAGCAATGCTGCCTGGTTAGTCCTGTTACCAATTTTGAATTGCATTTAGCCCACTTTATTATTTGGCCCTATATCAGTGTTTTCTCCTCATCCTGCCCATTGCCCAGCCGGTGCTACATGAGTCTTGTGGTACTTTGACCCAGACCACTACATTCCCCTTGCACGCTACACAGCCACAATCTGACCCTGCTGAAAGTCAGGTTCCCCTTCCCGCATACTATACCACCTTACACAGGGACAAAGATGAAGGTGCAGATGAAAGTGCAGGTTTCTTTAACAGGTAGGGGGCATACTCGTTGGCGACGTCACAGGCACAGGGCCCCTCAGAGTACGCAAAAGTGTCACTGCCGGTGGGAGGCGCCCCCGCCATGCAAACACACTGCTGTACTTTGAGGGGCCCTGTGCCAGTGCCAATGCGAACGAGTGGGCCTCCCTGCTATCTCAGGATCACAGCACTTGCAAAGTTGAAATACTTACCTCTCACTGCTCCACCGCCGTGACGTAGTCCACGTTTCCTGGGCCCACTAAAACCTTGAACCAGCCCTACCCCCCACAACTTTTGTCAAATGACCCCCAATTTCCAATGCCCAACTATTATTAGAAAGTTAATTAAGATTGACAAGCTTCAGAAACAAGAATGGATGTTTTTGGCATTAAAATGGGCACTGTAGGTGTTTTCGTGGCCTCCACTCACTGCCGACTATGCTTCCCCATTGACTTGCATTGGGTTTCGTGTTTCTGTCGATCCCCGACTTTTCGCGATAATCAGCCGACTGCACTCGACTCGACTTTGGGCAAAGTCGGGTTTCACAAAACCCGACTCGATCTTAAAAAAATGAAAGTCGCTCAACCCTAGTGATAGCATTTTAAAAACCGCACCTCTCAACGTATTCAAAATTGCTTTCGAGTAGTTCATTAACTGTTAAGGTGCTTCTCTGTAATGAATGCAACGTGGCATGACAGGAATGAAAAAGTTTATTTTTACCTCCTAAATTTTGATAACTTTTGAACAGGCTGCTATAGCTGGAAGACTTTAAGGCCTTTATTTGGTCATGAGTTGCCATGGCAAACATCAGGACCACACAATCAAGATCTCAGGATACCAATGGAATTAAGAAGGAAGCCACCACTCTCTGTTAACCATCTAGATGCTGTAGTCCCTATTTACAGCGACATTTAAAGGGTTAAACATCTATAGACTGTGCCAATACTGATCGTGGCTAATGCAGCAAGTTGTTACCTATACAGTACAGCTGACAGCTGCTGGATTGTCACCTGTGTGGGGATACTATTTTCTTATATCTCAGGTCAGTAAAAAGACGTATTGGTGGTCACTAAAGGGCTAAACAGCCTGCTTTTTTCCCACCAGCTATTATTTGTTTTCATCTAGCCAGATATGTATAGATCAAAGAAACATTAATAATGTTGTGTTGGCACTAAAAAGCTCAAAAGAAGTTCCATGCAGTCCTACGAGACCTTCGAGTGTCATGCACCTATTTTTAGGGCAATTAGAGTATTTGCAATATTGAGAATCGCTGCAAATGAAATTTTGTCGAACCATGTGGTAAAGCTGGAGAATCTGAAATTCAAATAGTTCGATCATCTCTAGTGACGCATTAATTCTGTGCAATCATTTTGCTTCATAGTTTCTTTTAACTGTAGTTTTATTGTAAGTTGGGACATAGTAGGTACAAAGGACAAAACTTACAAGGTTATCTCTTAGTCTAGTCTTCAAAGGATGGAAATATGGACATCTGTCTATACAAGCTGAACATCCCCAATCCTTTACAGTATGGGAAAGGAAAGGCTGTAAAGTACACCAAATATTACTAGAACTTCCTCTTTAATAACTCTGTGTCCGATCACCAACCTCACATTGACATTGTTGCCTAAATGTAGGTCTAAGACTGAAGATATGAAAAATATTGCTGAGATTAGGGGCATGAATCTCCATGCTCATGGGCTCTAAAGAAGAATCTCCAACATGGCCCCAAACTATTATGGATTTTATACTGTTAATCTTATATGGGCCAAAGGGACCCTTTGAAACTGTGTGCAACTGCAACATCTGCAAACATTATAGTTATACCCCCGACAAATAGAAGATGATGGGGATCAGCAAAGTGGAAGTGTTGTACAACCTGTAATGAAGCAGAAAATTGTATTTTTTTCCCTTTGTATCTTGTGATTGTTTTACATGTTCTGCAGTGTACCTTAATTTGTCTCAGTTCTATCTCTCCATCAATCTAAATCTTTTATCTATGTATCTGAAATCCTACATAACACAAGTCAGTGTAAGTTCTATATAATTACCTTAACATGTCTACAAAGAAATATTTGTATTTATGATTTACATAAATGTCTTTCTGCACAATGTATGTGGGTGTCATTTATAACTTTTTTCTTGGTATCTTTTCTGCTTCTCATTTGCTTGCCAAGAACTCCCACACTGCCCTCTCCTTCTGTGAATCAGAGATTGAAAGAGAAGTGCTATGAGACATCGCGACCTCGTTTTCCCTGTACCTGAAAATATAATGTGAAAAATGAGTTTTCTGTTAACTTTCAACTACACAATATAAAGAAATTCAATATTTTGAGTTTGTGTTTTATTAATTCTTCAGCTTTAGTACATGTCTATTCTACTGCGTTATATACAACTTTACATTAGTTAGTATTTTTAACCCTTTCCCATCATGCGGCGTATATAAATGGCGCTGCAAGAGCTGCATTCCCACAAACCGCCGTATATATATACAGCACCATGATTGCTCAGGCTCACGCTGAGTGCAGCCACAATCAAATTCGGGTGTCAGCTCTATATAAGTAATAAGGCAGATTTTAGTGTGCACACTGTCAAGGGGCGAGGTGCTAGTGGAACGGGCTGTTAAGCCCACAGCAATGTAGATTCAAAATTCACTGCACACTCTTAAGTATATGTTGCAAAAATATATTTTTTCAAGTCCATAAATAGAAAAATATGAATGGGAGCGAGGGGATAATGGTGCAAAAAAGCGACTACATTATATGACGTTTCAATCCATCCTGGATCTTAATCATTTAGTCGCTGAAAAAAAGAGATAACATGAAAATCCAATCAAATTGCATGAGACAAGTAGTACGTAACATGGAAGTTCTAAAGAAAAAAATAGAAAAATTATACAATGCTCAAAATAGGGAACTGGAGAATGATGGAACCAGGAGAAAACAGGCACAAAAGTGAAGAGAAAAGGGAAAAATTCAGAAAAATGGATAACAATGGTGTGAATGTTGTTTATAATAAAAATAAAAATGAATTATTCAAAAACGTTTTTTGAAGGTAATGTATATATGGCAAAGGGTGGCACATAAAGCAGACCAATATATTAAAGTCTAAAGCAGACGAATATATTAAAGTCTGTGGACAGAGACTTAAAATGGTGTTACTGAGAATTTACCTGTTTTGACGGTGTGTCTAATAAGGTATCACATACTGTAGATAATGGAAGAAGGGGGATTCCCTTATTAAATTCACATTTATAGTGCTGTGGAGAAGATACAGTAGGTACTAGGGTCCATTTAGTTAATAAGAGGTGAGGCACACCTAAGGGCAATTGGAGGACCTGTAACTAGAGAAGAGCGAATTTGATTGGGTCCCTGCTTATTAGGCAATCTATAGCGCTTACTGAATAAGCAGGGACCAGATAAAATTCACTCACCTCTACCTGTAACCTTGATAGGTGAAGGTTAGTAGCATTACCTGCAGTGGGGATAGAGGGTTGGAGTTAATAATTAGTGATGAGAGAATACATTTGGCACTCTTCGTTAGTAGCACGAATACAGGAAACAGTGTAGGGATAGCATATTGTGAGCATAGTTAGAGTGATAGGAGCCTATTGGGAGCTTTATTTATTCAAAAAGCTCTTTTAAGAGCTGAAGATTGTGAAGATTAGTTATTTGTTAGGTAGGGAGAGATGCAATAGGAGGGAGAGTAAAAGGCAGGCACATGGATGTTCTCATCATTGCATACCTCTGCTGTTTTTTGCAGTTTGCTGCATAGTTTAGTATTAGGAATAGATAGTGGAATTAGGGTGAAATAGGGAGAGTTTCATCGACTACCAAAATATACAAATCAGCTATTTTTAGAGGCAAATAATATTAGGAAGTACCAGCATATACAAAACCATTTTTTAAGATGAAAGAAAAAAATGAGCTGCACAGCCTGTGTTAGGGCAATGAATCAACAGCAGTAAGTGGTGACAGGCTGACTAAAGTTCAGGAGGTGCTCGCATGGAGATTAGAAGCAATCCAGAAAATGAAAACAGAAGAATGCGGCAGCACTCACCCGACTGTGGTCCAATTCTTTATTTAGAACATGGATAAATGCAGCTTTTCGGTCCGAGGGAGTGCAGTTGGATGGGAGGTGAGCAGGTGAATGACGACAGCTGTTTCGCGCTGTTACAAGCGCTTCTACAGGTCTAGAAACAGGGGAAGTGACGCCGGCTTAAGACAGGTGAGTTGTAACAACCCACTCCCATCCCGCCGCACGCCCACAAACCCTGTTCCAATAAAAACAGGTGCATATTAAACAACATATGAATTAAAATACAATCAAATGCAAATACACAAACCCTGGATAACAAAACCTAGAACGAGCCCCAGGAAGAACAAACCATCATATTAATTAAACTCCTGATCTAAACGTACAATCTGCTATAACAGGATTGATATCTTATACTCAAACACTAAATACAGTCAGAAAGAGATAGTAATGACGTCGAAACTAACAAATTATATGAACATGTTAGAATCTTTGATACTCACGACAGCAGATCTCTCTAGAGAAAAAAAAAAAAAAAAAAAAAAAAAAGCCCTTATTTATAAAAAGGCTCCCTTTAATCTAGCTACCTCTGAGAGAATGGCGTTGAAAGAAATGGCGGGGTGGTCTGATGTAATTCTGCGTCCAGCGGATAAAGGTGGAAAAACGGTTTTGTTGTCCAGGGAGGCATATGAGAGGGAAGCGTTACGACAGCTTTCGGATGGTGGTACATATCGGAGATTGTTGAAGGACCCTACTAATAAATTTAAGATTGAGTTACAGTCATTTTTGAGGGTCTCAGTATCGAAAGGGGTGATCACTCAGAAAAAAGCAGAGAAACTTTTTCCACCCTTTCCTACCAAACCTCATTGGTATTATCTCCCCAAAGTTCATAAATCAGCTACCCAGCCCCCTGGAAGACCGATTGTCTCGGGGGTTGGGTCGCTAACCGAACCACTCTCTCAATATTTGGAATGGCTGCTACATCCCCTACTTACCTCTGTCCCTTCCCACACCCGGGACACTAAGTCGTTTTTGCAAAGTATCCAGGGTTTTGCATGGCAACCGGGGTTCTCCTTGGCGTCCATTGATGTGGTCAATCTATATACCAGTATCCCACAATCACTTGGGGTTGACTGCATCAGACGTGTTCTGGACACTACTGATAGGGGCCAGCCCTTTGTTGATTTTGTGTGCGATGGGTTGAGTTTTATACTCACCCATAACGCCTTTACCTTTTTGGATACATGGTACCAGCAGACCACCGGGACCGCCATGGGGACCCCGGTCGCATGCACTTTCGCCAATTTATTTTTGGCTGTGTTTGAGGAGAATTATGTATACTCGGCCAAAAACGCCTTCCTCAGACACATTAGATTATTCTTGAGATATGTCGACGACGTGTTCCTGGTGTGGGACGGCACGGAGGAGGAGTTTGAGGGTTTTGTTGGCTACCTCAATACCACCAATCAGATGGGCATGTCATTTACCTCAGTGTTTGGGGGATGTCGGTTAGAGTTCCTTGACGTGCTGGTCACGATCGAGGAGGGAGACATTTGTACATCTGTTTATCGTAAACCTACTGCCACCAATTCTATCTTGCATTTCAACAGCTTCCATCCGTCGCATATTAAACGCTCACTCCCTTACAGTCAGTTATTGCGCACACGAAGGGTGAACAATACTCAGAGGGGGTTCACACGACAAGCCGGAGAACTCTGCCATCGTCTGATTGAGAGGGGGTATCCAAAAACTCTGCTGGATACAACTATGGAAAGGGTGAGTTCTACTATTGATAAGGGCAACAGAGGCAAGCAGAGCTCAACTGAACCCCGTTTTTCCTTTTGCTTCAAATATGGTCCGTTAGACCAGGAGATCCGTGCGTCGCTAAGACGCCATTGGCACGTCCTTGAACGGGACAGAGACCTTACAGGCAAGGCATTGGGAGGTCCCTTGATTTCCAATAGGAGAAGCACACGAGTCAGGGACATCCTGGTTCGTAACAGGTTGGTGGGTACACAGAATAATTGGTTAGAGCGATCGACCTTAAAAGGTAATTACCGCTGTGGTCATTGCCACTTTTGCGCACGACATGTTGTTGGACGCAATATGAATATAGGTCCCATCACACATATGACAAATCAATTTATTTCCTGTAAGACTGACTATGTCGTTTATGTTATCTTCTGTCCCTGTAGAAGATTTTATATAGGCAAAACGATACGCCAGATATACGTACGGTTTAGGGAACATGTCCGCTCTATTAAGACGGGAAAAGGCGTCCCGAGACTGATTAACCACGTAAGAGAGGTGCATGAGGGTAATGCGGATGTCCTCACATTTGCTGGCATAGAGCGGGTGATATTACCAGTGGGAGGTGGGGATTTGCATAAACTGCTATTGAGAGCAGAAGCCAGGTGGATCATGCGTACTAACGCCCTTGGCCCCGCTGGCTTTAATGACAGAATTGATATGTCTGTATTTTTGTAATCCCCTCCACTGTCTTTGCCGCAGGAGTCCTGGCCATCTTGTCCATTTCATCTTGCGTCGTTCTTCTTTTTTTTTACGTGGTTAATCAGTCTCGGGACGCCTTTTCCCGTCTTAATAGAGCGGACATGTTCCCTAAACCGTACGTATATCTGGCGTATCGTTTTGCCTATATAAAATCTTCTACAGGGACAGAAGATAACATAAACGACATAGTCAGTCTTACAGGAAATAAATTGATTTGTCATATGTGTGATGGGACCTATATTCATATTGCGTCCAACAACATGTCGTGCGCAAAAGTGGCAATGACCACAGCGGTAATTACCTTTTAAGGTCGATCGCTCTAACCAATTATTCTGTGTACCCACCAACCTGTTACGAACCAGGATGTCCCTGACTCGTGTGCTTCTCCTATTGGAAATCAAGGGACCTCCCAATGCCTTGCCTGTAAGGTCTCTGTCCCGTTCAAGGACGTGCCAATGGCGTCTTAGCGACGCACGGATCTCCTGGTCTAACGGACCATATTTGAAGCAAAAGGAAAAACGGGGTTCAGTTGAGCTCTGCTTGCCTCTGTTGCCCTTATCAATAGTAGAACTCACCCTTTCCATAGTTGTATCCAGCAGAGTTTTTGGATACCCCCTCTCAATCAGACGATGGCAGAGTTCTCCGGCTTGTCGTGTGAACCCCCTCTGAGTATTGTTCACCCTTCGTGTGCGCAATAACTGACTGTAAGGGAGTGAGCGTTTAATATGCGACGGATGGAAGCTGTTGAAATGCAAGATAGAATTGGTGGCAGTAGGTTTACGATAAACAGATGTACAAATGTCTCCCTGCTCGATCGTGACCAGCACGTCAAGGAACTCTAACCGACATCCCCCAAACACTGAGGTAAATGACATGCCCATCTGATTGGTGGTATTGAGGTAGCCAACAAAACCCTCAAACTCCTCCTCCGTGCCGTCCCACACCAGGAACACGTCGTCGACATATCTCAAGAATAATCTAATGTGTCTGAGGAAGGCGTTTTTGGCCGAGTATACATAATTCTCCTCAAACACAGCCAAAAATAAATTGGCGAAAGTGCATGCGACCGGGGTCCCCATGGCGGTCCCGGTGGTCTGCTGGTACCATGTATCCAAAAAGGTAAAGGCGTTATGGGTGAGTATAAAACTCAACCCATCGCACACAAAATCAACAAAGGGCTGGCCCCTATCAGTAGTGTCCAGAACACGTCTGATGCAGTCAACCCCAAGTGATTGTGGGATACTGGTATATAGATTGACCACATCAATGGACGCCAAGGAGAACCCCGGTTGCCATGCAAAACCCTGGATACTTTGCAAAAACGACTTAGTGTCCCGGGTGTGGGAAGGGACAGAGGTAAGTAGGGGATGTAGCAGCCATTCCAAATATTGAGAGAGTGGTTCGGTTAGCGACCCAACCCCCGAGACAATCGGTCTTCCAGGGGGCTGGGTAGCTGATTTATGAACTTTGGGGAGATAATACCAATGAGGTTTGGTAGGAAAGGGTGGAAAAAGTTTCTCTGCTTTTTTCTGAGTGATCACCCCTTTCGATACTGAGACCCTCAAAAATGACTGTAACTCAATCTTAAATTTATTAGTAGGGTCCTTCAACAATCTCCGATATGTACCACCATCCGAAAGCTGTCGTAACGCTTCCCTCTCATATGCCTCCCTGGACAACAAAACCGTTTTTCCACCTTTATCCGCTGGACGCAGAATTACATCAGACCACCCCGCCATTTCTTTCAACGCCATTCTCTCAGAGGTAGCTAGATTAAAGGGAGCCTTTTTATAAATAAGGGCTTTTTTTTTTTTTTTTTTTTTTTTCTCTAGAGAGATCTGCTGTCGTGAGTATCAAAGATTCTAACATGTTCATATAATTTGTTAGTTTCGACGTCATTACTATCTCTTTCTGACTGTATTTAGTGTTTGAGTATAAGATATCAATCCTGTTATAGCAGATTGTACGTTTAGATCAGGAGTTTAATTAATATGATGGTTTGTTCTTCCTGGGGCTCGTTCTAGGTTTTGTTATCCAGGGTTTGTGTATTTGCATTTGATTGTATTTTAATTCATATGTTGTTTAATATGCACCTGTTTTTATTGGAACAGGGTTTGTGGGCGTGCGGCGGGATGGGAGTGGGTTGTTACAACTCACCTGTCTTAAGCCGGCGTCACTTCCCCTGTTTCTAGACCTGTAGAAGCGCTTGTAACAGCGCGAAACAGCTGTCGTCATTCACCTGCTCACCTCCCATCCAACTGCACTCCCTCGGACCGAAAAGCTGCATTTATCCATGTTCTAAATAAAGAATTGGACCACAGTCGGGTGAGTGCTGCCGCATTCTTCTGTTTTCATTTTCTGGAAAACCATTTTTTAGTTGCAAAAAATTCTTACGTAGCGGCCTATAATTTTTTTACTGTAAAATAATATTTTTCAGTGCCAGCATATAGTAGCATCATTTTAAAAGCTAATTGCTAAATAATATTCCTCGGCTATTGTTTAAATATCTAATATTTCTCTAGCAGTTATGTGACTGTTGCAAAACCTGTTGAGCTACGGAAACATCACTATTTACCAGTAATTTCCCTGATTCATTCTGCAGAGATAATCAAACGTCACAATTTACAGGTGGAAATACTATTCATTAGTTTGCTGATGCAGTGTGCCAGCAAGATGATATAAAAAAAAATTATATTGGTTTAATAAATGACACTTGAAAATAGAAAAAGAACGTAGGGAGGTGCCAATCCCTAGTAGCCTATCACTAGTAAGTACCCTACCTGACAGGTTCAGGTAGGGTACTTACAAGTGATAGGCTACTAGGGATAGGCACCTCCCTAGGTTCTTTTTCTATTTTCAAGTGTCAATTATCTGGTGATGGTTTTGTATACACTAGTTTTTAAATTAATTAAATAATAAAGAGATTTTTTTAAGGATTTTTGGAGTTTTTCTGTGAACTGTTGTGCTATTCTACTCCATTGGATATTGTTTATTCTGTGAGATTTTGGTTTAATAAATGGCGTATCTTTATTTACCAGTTGTGGGACTGGCAGAATCCGGGTATATATAATGAAACGTGACAATTTTAGCAGTGGCAATCATTTTCATCACTCCACTGTTGCAGGGTGTCAGCAATGCAATATAGAAAAAAACATAATTTTCTATTGGTTTAATAAATAGCTTAACTTTGTCAAGCAATTGTGCGACTGGCGCAATCCAGACAGAGATAATCAAATGTGACAATATAGCAGTTTCAATTATTTTCATTACTCTGCTGTTGCAGTGTGTCAGTAAGGCAAGATAAAAAAATTCTATTGGGTTAAAAAATAGCGTATCTTTAGCAGTTGTGTGACCGGCGCAA
Source organism: Ranitomeya variabilis (assembly GCF_051348905.1). Taxonomy (NCBI): domain Eukaryota; kingdom Metazoa; phylum Chordata; class Amphibia; order Anura; family Dendrobatidae; genus Ranitomeya; species Ranitomeya variabilis. The sequence goes on along the minus strand of NC_135237.1, from coordinate 527,210,243 downwards.
TCCAGGTAGACAAAAGTGGCAATAATTTTCACTACTCCATGTGTCAGCAAGACAATATTATAACAAAATCATAATTTTCTATCTAGCAGTTGTGCAACTGGTGCAATCCGGGTTGAGATAAGCAAAACATCACAATTTACCAGTTGCAATGATTTTCATTAATCCACTGATGCAGTGTATTGGCAAGGCAATCTAAAAAACATAATTTTCTATTAGTTTAATAAATAGTGCATCTTTATCTAGCAGTTGTGACTATTTACCTGTAATTTACATGAGTCTGCTGTGTGCCATGTATAATACAGCTGAGATCTGAAAAAAAATAGCCATACATTGCTAGATACAGAGAATTTGTACATTAGACCTTTGTGAGGGTACTTTTTTTTCATAAGCATACGGCATTCAATGTGAGAAAGGTGACATTAAGGGACATGGATGTGGTGATGCCCGCCAAATCCGTGTGACAGATCTGAAGGTGACTGTATATCATTCTAGCTTCCTGTAAAAATTTAGTCAATGAGCTACACCACTAATGAAAACAGACAAGTGTGAGGATGTTGTGGGTTGGATGGTAGACAAAGGCTCCAGTGTGTTGACAAGCAGCACCATGAAGTCTTCCACATGGTCCAGTCTCAGTGGCCAAGAGGCTGGGCCTCTGAATACTCAACCTGGTCCTCCTTCCTCCCACCATCAAGATTCTCAGGGGACATATGACCCCGAAGCTGGCCACTCTGAGGTACTGTTTACGTTCCCTTGTAATTTGTCAGGCCTCTCAACATGCACCATTAAAGAGGGTCATGAGCAGGTGGAGTGCAGTGATGCTCAAAATTTTCAGCACTCACGGCCAGGACAAAGCCACGCTGGGGAAGGTGAAATCATGTCTAATGAGGTGGAGGATAATCATGAAGCACAGTTGCCATCAGGTCAGCTTAAAATCGCAAATCAGAAGGCGTATCAGATTGATGAATTGGAAGACGACGTGGTCGATTATGAAGCCACTGATCCAACCTGGCATGGTTGCACGCCTAGCGAGCACAGCAGTTCAGAGAGTGATGGATTCATGGCAAGAAAACAGGCAAGAAAAGGTATTGGTTTGACCAGAGGGAGAACTCGGTCAAGTGTTCCACAGAGCCCCCCCATTGGCTAGATAACAGGACAAAGGTGCATTGTTCCCCTGTATGGAAGTTTTTTCTGAAATTCCTTCATACAAAACAACTGTAATTTGCAGCATCTGCCAAACCAAGCTAAGAAGAGGCAAGAATACTGCCAACATGCAAAAGCACATGGCAGCCAAGCACCCCAGTAGGTGGGTGGAACACCTGAGTACAAAATCTGTGTTTGAGGGTGAAACCACTGCCCATTCCACTGTGTTGTGGCCTTCCCAATCTGCTGCCCATGAAGCAGGCACTGATGCCTCCTGCCCACAACTGGCAGTTGCACAGACACAACAGGAAACAACCATGTCCAGTTTGTTGTCCCAGTGCAACATTCAGAAGTCCCTGCCCCAGACACTTAACAAAAAGCAGAAATATTCACCCATCCACCCACAGTCCCAAACGCTAAACACCCACATTGCCAGATTACTAGCCCTGAAATGTTTCTGTTTCGATTTGTGGGAACTGAGTCTTTCCACGACCTCTTGGAGGTAGTAGCCCCATGGAATTCACAGCTGACACTATTTGTCCCAGTGTGCCATCCCTGCATTACATAAGCATGTGTTACACAATATCAGCCGTCTTCTGGCCAACACAGTCACGGGGAAGGTCCACCTAATCACAGACATGTGGACAAGTTCTTGAGGACAGGGATGCTACATTTTCCTCATGGCACACTGGGTTGACCCAGTGGAGTCTGGGACAGAGTAAGGTTTTAATATTAGACAGCATAGGACCGTCCCGATCATGGTCACCTTGTCGACAGTGGGATGGCTTTTATGCTATTTTTGATTAAAAACAGCATTGCTAACAACCCTTTGTTATTTACATGCACTTTTGCTTTTTACTTATTTAGTTACAGCATGTTTTTTGCTTATATTTTTTGTTTCTTGTAGGTTTTTTTCTCTTGTAATAACTGGTAAATGTATTGTGAGGGCCCCATCACAGCTTCCAAAATTCAAATGGGCATGTTAGAATTGGCATTATAAAGTGATGGGGAGTATGTGTTCCACTATGTTGTTAACTATTTGGTATGAGAGAGGGACCTCTCAAAGGAAGGAGTAAGAGCACTCACAAATGTTAAAGGAAAAACTAAAGCCAAAACACTTTGTGTGAACATACAGTATGCTAAAAGGGAGGTATAACTTTTTTAACCCCTTAACGACCTTTGACGCATACGCTGCGTCATGAAAGTCGGTGCCAAAACGACCTATGACGCAGCGTATGCGTCATGGTTTGATCGCGTTCCTGCGGGTCCGGTGACCGGGGTCAATGAAATGTCACCGGACCCGCAGGTACGTGAGGACCTCTAGTTGACCCCAGGGGGGGTGGCTTTGCCACCCCGTGGCCACGATCGCTCCTGTGCCCCCTGTTTCACCCCCCTCCAGCTCTGATTGGAGAAAGCGTCCATGTGATGCTTTCCCTCCAATCAGATGTGGAGGGGCGGAGTGAAACATGTCTGACATCAGTCTCCAGCTTCATCCCTTCCGTGGAAGCTGGAGAGTGAGGTTCCTGCCCGCTGCACCCGCCGCCGCCGCTGCCTGATCGCCGCCGCCGCCACCTTACCGACGCTGCCGCCTATTCATTGCCGCCCCTGCTGACTCCTGACCGCCGCTGCCGCCTTACGGTACTCCCCCCCTTCTGCCTCCCGCTCCCCCCACCATCCGATCCCCCCCCCCCGCCATCCGATCCCCCCTGCACTCCCTCCCACGCCCCAGAAATCACCCCCCTGCCCAGGGATCAACTTTCCTTGCTGCTCCTACAGCCACCCTCTAACGTGTCCCCCCCCCGGTGATCACCCACCCCAGTGATCACTCTCATCACCCCCTGCCCCCCTGATCACCCCACCCCCACCACCAACCCCATTCCCCCCCCCCCGCTCCTGGCTCCTGCATTTCCTCAGGCCCCTTTGCCTGACAGCTCCCCCGTGCCCCGCTGATCTCCACCTGTCCGCCTTCCGGTCCGCTGATCGCCGCCTTCTGGTCCGCCTTCCGGTACTCCCCCCCTCCCCCCCGTCCGATTTCCCCCCCCCCCTGACCTCCACTGTCCCCCACGCCCCAGAAATCACCCCCCTGCCCAGTGATCACCCTTTCCTGCTGCAGGCTCCTACATCTCCCCTGCCCCCTCCTTCCCTCCGCTCCTGACAGTCACCTTCTGCCCCGCCCCGGAGATCACCCACCCCAGTGATCACTCTGATCACCACCCCCCCCCCACCCCACACCCGCTGTTGCTGGCTCCTGCATTTCCTCAGGCCCCTTCGCCTGACAGCTCCCCCGTGCCCCACTGATCGCTCCCGCGTGATCGCTCCCGCGCCCCTCTGATCGCTCCCGCGTGATCGCTCCCGTGTGATCGCTCCTGCGCCCCTCTGATCGCTCCCGCGTGATCGCTCCCGTGTGATCGCTCCCACGCCCCACTGATCGCTCCCGCGTGATCGCTCCCGCGCCCCTCTGATCGCTCCCGCGTGATCGCTCCCGCGTGATCGCTCCTGCGCCCCGCTGATTGCTCCCGTGTGATCGCTCCCGCGCCCCACTGATCGCTCCCGCGCCCCGCTGATCGCTCCCCTTGCTGCTGCTGCCGGATCCTGCATCTCCTCAGCCCCCCACGCCTGAAAGTCCCCTCCTGCAGTAAAAAGTTTCACTAAACACTCGCACATACACACACGCACACTATAATAAAGCTTATTTTTTTTTACACACACCACACACACAATGTCCCGCTCGTCCCAGACATCCCAGTCACAAAGGCTGTACTCGGCAGAGGAGGCATATTCCTTTCTTGCCTCCGAAGCTGATAGTGAGGGTGAGGACCCCACTTTTTTGTATTCCTCTCACTCTTCCTCCTCCAGTGACACGGACTCGCCACCACCAAGAAGTCGCAGAACGAGAAATCGTCCAGAGCCCAGGGAAGAAGAGTCGGAGGCCGGGGGAGAAGACCCACAACCAAGGGTGAGTAACCCCCAACCTAGTGCTAGTCACGCCCAACCTAGCACTAGTGCCCCCACCTGGACCCCCGTCCCTGAAAATTTTGCTCCACGGATTCCTGATTTCATTCCCCAATCAGGAATCCAATTTGAGACTGCCAACCTCAGGGAAATAGACTTTTTCAAAGTCTTTTTCTCCGAGTCAATTGTCAGTCTCATGGTGGAGCAAACAAATTTATACGCCCTGCAATTTTTTTCCCAAAACCCAGTTTCATCATTTTCTGCTTGGAGTCCTGTTGACTCTGTAGAAATGTTGAAATATTGGGGACTGGTCCTTCACATGGGGATTGTGAAGAAACCAAAACTTCGCCAATACTGGAGTACTGATATTTTATATCAAACTCCAATATATGGCATGGTTATGAATCGCAAACGTTTTGAAGCGATTCATAAATTTCTACATTTTAGGGACAACACAGACATCCTTCCCCGCGATGACCCGAATTTTGATAGACTGTTCAAAATTCGGCCTATCATCGAACACTTCAGCAACAAGTTTGCTGAAGTGTACATTCCCCAAAGGGAAATTTGTGTGTATGAATCCCTCATCCACTTCAAAGGGCGGCTTCAGTTCCGTCAGTACCTGCCCAGCAAACGGGCAAGGTACGGGATTAAGCTCTATAAGCTCTGCGAGAGTACCTCAGGGTACACGCTCAGCTTTAGAGTTTATCAAGGAAAGGACAGCAGTATCCAGCCCCCAGAATGTCCACCCACTCTGGGGGTGAGTGGGAAAATAGTGTGGGATTTGGTTCACCCACTGCTTGATAAAGGTTACCATCTGTACGTTGATAACTTTTATACAAGCATCCCACTCTTTCAATCCCTCTCTGCCAGAGCTACCGTCGCTTGCGGTACTGTGCGCAGAAACAAGAGGGGTCTCCCTTTGTCGCTAATTGAGCAGGCTCTCCCAAAGGGTGAGAGCCGGGCCCAATGTAGCGGCAACATGCTTGTGGTCAAGTTCAAAGACAAAAGAGACGTCTTTTTCTTGACCACAATCCATGGTCCCGGCACCACGGCCACCACCGTTCGAGGTACCCCAGCACAGGTCCACAAACCGGACTGTGCCCTGGGGTACAACAAACACATGGGGGGAGTTGATCTTTCTGATCAAGTCCTCCAGCCCTATAGTGCCATGCGGAAAACAAAGGTGTGGTATAAAAAACTGGCTGTGCACATCGTACAAATGGCACTGTATAACGCATACGTGCTATCACGATGTGCAGGTCAGAACAACAACACCTTCCTTCAGTTCCAGGAGGCGGTGATAAAGGCCCTGATGTTTGGAGACGAGGAAGGAGCGGGCCCCAGCACCCCTGGATCTCAAGGTTCCCGTATTGTACCAGGGCAACATTTTCCCGGAGAGGGGTGAAAAAGAAAAAGGTGCCGGGTATGTTATAAAAGGGGGATAAGAAAGGAAACTCGTTTCCAATGTGAAACGTGTCCCGACAAACCTGGACTGTGTTTGGATGAATGCTTCAGAATTCATCACACGTCCGTGGACTAGCCACATCCTGATATTCCACTACAGAACTCACCCACACCAGGCTGATATACACAACACCACACACACACACCAACCTGACGTACACTACACCACATACCAACCTGACGTACACTACACCACACACGCCAACCTGACCCTACGTCAGGTTGGTGTGTGTGTGTTGTAGTGTATGTGAGGTTGGTGTGTGGTGTACGTCAGGTTGGTGTGTGTGGTGTAGTATACACCACACAAACACACGCACCAACCTGACGTACACTACACCACATACCAACCTGACGTACACTACACCACACACACCAACCTGACCCTACATCAGGTTGGTGTGTGTGGTGTAGTGTGTCAGGTTGGTGTGTGGTGTAGTGTACACCACACACACGCACCAACCTGACGTACACTACACCACATACCAACCTGACGTACACTACACCACACACACCAACCTGACCCTACGTCAGGTTGGTGTGTGTGGTGTAGTGTATGTCAGGTTGGTGTGTGGTGTAGTGTACACCACACACACGCACCAACCTGACGTACACTACACCACATACCAACCTGACGTACACTACACCACACACACCAACCTGACCCTACATCAGGTTGGTGTGTGTGGTGTAGTGTATGTCAGGTTGGTGTGTGGTGTAGTGTACACCACACACACACACCAACCTGACGTACACTACACCACATACCAACCTGACGTACACTACACCACACACGCCAACCTGACCCTACGTCAGGTTGGTGTGTGTGTGTGTGTTGTAGTGTATGTCAGGTTGGTGTGTGGTGTACGTCAGGTTGGTGTGTGGTGTAGTGTACACCACACACACGCACCAACCTGACGTACACTACACCACATACCAACCTGACGTACACTACACCACACACACCAACCTGACCCTACGTCAGGTTGGTGTGTGTGGTGTAGTGTATGTCAGGTTGGTGTGTGGTGTAGTGTACGTCTGGTTGGTGCATGTGTGTGGTGTACACTACACCACATACAACAACCTGACGTACACTACACCACATACCAACCTGACGTACACTACACCACATGTACACTACACACTAACCTGATGTACACTACGCCACACTCACCAACCTGACACTACATCAGGTTGGTGTGTGGTGTAGTGTATGTCAGGTTGGTGTGTGGTGTGGCGTATGTCAGGTTGGTGTGTGTGGTGTAGTATACGCCACACACACCAACCTGACATACACTACAACACACACACACACCAACCTGATGTACACTATGTATGTCAAAAAGTCAAATGGCGCTCCTTCCCTTCCGAGCTCTGCCGCGCGCCCAAACAGTGGTTTACCCCCACATATGAGGTATCAGTGTACTCAGGAGAAATTGCCCAACAAATTTTAGGATCCATTTTATCCTGTTGCCCATGTGAAAATGAAAAAAATTGAGGCTAAATGAAATTTTTTGTGAAAAAAAAGTACTTTTTCATTTTTACGGATCAATTTGTGAAGCACCTTGGGGTTCAAAGTGCTCACTATGCATCTAGATAAGTTCCTTGGGGGGTCTAGTTTCCAAAATGGGGTCACTTGTGGGGATGCTCCAATGTTTAGGCACACGGAGGCTCTCCAAACGCAACATGGTGTCCACTAAAGATTGGAGCTAATTTTTCATTCAAAAAGTCAAATGGCGCTCCTTCCCTTCCGAGCTCTGCCGCGCGCCCAAACAGTGGTTTACCCCCACATATGAGGTATCAGTGTACTCAGGAGAAATTGCCCAACAAATTTTAGGATCCATTTTATCCTGTTGCCCATGTGAAAATGAAAAAAATTGAGGCTAAATGAAATTTTTTGTGAAAAAAAAGTACTTTTTCATTTTTACGGATCAATTTGTGAAGCACCTTGGGGTTCAAAGTGCTCACTATGCATCTAGATAAGTTCCTTGGGGGGTCTAGTTTCCAAAATGGGGTCACTTGTGGGGGTGCTCCAATGTTTAGGCACACGGGGCGTCTCCAAACGCGACATGGTGTCCACTAAAGATTGGAGCCAATTTTTCATTCAAAAAGTCAAATGGCGCTCCTTCCCTTCCGAGCCCTGCCGTGCCCACAAACAGTGGTGTACCCCCACATATGAGGTATCAGCATACTCAGGACAAATTGGACAACAACTTCTGTGGTCCAGTTTCTCCTTTTACCCTTGGGAAAATAAACAAATTGTTGCTAAAAGATCATTTTTGTGACTAAAAATTTAAATGTTCATTTTTTCCTTCTATGTTGCTTCTGCTGCTGTGAAACACCTGAAGGGTTAATAAACTTCTTGAATGTGGTTTTGAGCACCTTGAGGGGTGCAGTTTTTAGAATGGTGTCACTTTTGGGTATTTTCAGCCATATAGAACCCTCAAACTGACTTCAAATGTGAGGTGGTCCCTAAAAAAAATGGTTTTGTAAATTTTGTTGTAAAAATGAGAAATCACTGGTCAAATTTTAACCCTTGTAACTTCCTAGCAAAAAAAAATTTTGTTTCCAAAATTGTGCTGATGTAAAGTAGACATGTGGGAAATGTTATTTATTAACTATTTTGTGTCACATAACTCTCTGGTTTAACAGAATAAAAATTCAAAATGTGAAAATTGCGAAATTTTCAAAATTTTTGCCAAATTTCCAATTTTTTCACAAATAAACGCAAAAATTATCGACCTAAATTTACCACTAACATGAAGCCCAATATGTCACGAGAAAACAATCTCAGAATCGCTAGGATCCGTTGAAGCATTCCTAAGTTATTACCTCATAAAGGGACACTGGTCAGAATTGCAAAAAACGGCAAGGTCATTAAGGCCAAAATAGGCTGGGTCATGAAGGGGTTAAAAAAAAATAATTTTTATTTTGTGTTGTATGCATGTAATTATGAAGGAAATAATGTTTCTTAGCATTTTTCTTTTTTAACAATTTTTTATTTGGTTTGGAAGGTCTTTTTAAAAATCCGTAAACCCGGTGCAAAATTCTGTCAATATTATTCCAAGATACCATATGTGAGTTAGAAATGCACACAGGCATCTTCTCTCTGCTGTTCCCATTTAGTTTTAGCTCTTTCCCATCCATTTCAGATTTTTTCTCACGCCCTCAGATCTGTTTGTTGGTCCAGCAGAAAAGTATTCGGCTTTCCCATTGACTTGCATTGGATTTGTTATTTGGTACGAATACACTGATATTAGAAATTATTTGTGCCAATTTTCCCGAATCCGATCAGTGGTGGCATACAGCGTGTAAATATCTGTTGTCTTGTGTCCTGATAGCGGTACTCCCGTGCCTTGCTTGTGGTGCTGGCATGTTGGTATAAGTCTGGGAAGTTTTTATATGGCAGTATGTACCACCAGACCTGAAGTACATCACCGGACTCCAGACTGGAGGTGATGTTGTGCCTCTGAAGGAGAATGTAAACGTTTGTGTGCTCTGGTTACTATGGAAGCGTTGACGCTTCCTAATGTGTAGGGCTCTTAGGAGGAGTGGAGCGTATCTCCTGCTACTGGGGGGAAATGGGACCAAGTGTGCATGCTAGTTGCTGTGGAAGCACTGACGCCTCCAAGTTTGTTGATCTTTCTGAAGGAGAGTCGGGTCGGACACCTTGTGTGATTTATATTGAGATGTGGTTGCTGTGCTGACTAGTGTCTAAACATGGCAAGTGGAAAAAGAAAGGGGGAGCACAGGGCTGTGAAATATGAGGGCTATCGGGCTAAGGAGTCATGAGGGATAAGGTGTACTACTAACTCATCTATTGGTAGAAGGAAGATCAATGTGTCTGCAGGGAAAAGGGAGTAGTTGTTAATTGTAAAAAAAAATGTCAATTATAATCACAGGTGCCAGTCAATTTTCCTATTGAGACCTTTGGGTGTGAAAGTCTGGAGTGTGTGAACCCAGTAGGTTTCCCTGGATTTTATGATTGTAATGTGGTTCCTTCTTGGCCTAGGGATCTGCTCTATTACTTGAAATCTTAATTGTGCCATTGTGTCTGGCTTTGGAGAAGTGGTCCTGTAATCGTAGCCAGGTTTTTCCACAGCATATAGTTGACTTGTGGCTTGCGATACGATTCCTAATGTTATGTGTAGTTTCTCCAACATATAGGAGGTCACAGGGACCTTTAACTACATATATGACAAAATTAGAGTCACATGTATGATAGCCATTAATGGAGTAGGTTTTGCCTGTCTTTGGATGAGTAATGTTATCGGATTTGATGATATTATAGCAGACGGCGCAGTTGAGACAGGGAAGAGTGCCTTGTCTTCGGGTGCAGAGAAAACTATGTGTGGGTATATTGTGTGGGCTTCCTATATCAGCATGAGTCAGACTGTCATGTATGTGGGTTGGTCTCTTGGCAGGGCCGTCTCCAGGTTTTCATGGGCCCTGGGCGAAAGAGTCCCTGTGGGCCCCTTTAACACATACCACAATTCATAATGCACCGATACGGCAGAGAAATATAAGTATAGTACAATGCCAAAGATTTAACTTACTTCTTACATTACATGAGTGATATCTATTGTATATTCTGCATTAGCTCAAAAACTGGACAGTATAGTCCTCTATACAGAATAATGAGCCCCATATATTGTTCCAAACAGAATAATGAGCCCCATATATTGCCCATACAGTATAATGGCCCCATATAATGCTCCATACAGTATAATTGGCACCACATAGTCCTCTATACAGAATAATGAGCCCCATATATTGCTCCAAACAAAATAATGAGCCCAATATTATGCTCCATACAGAATAATGAGCCTCATATAATGCTCCATACAGTATAATGGGCACCACAGAGTGCTCCATTCAGAATGAGCCGCATATATGGCTCCATACGGAATTTACCCATATAATGCTTCATACAGTATAGTGAGCAACAACTAATTCTCCATACAGTATATGATGGGCCCCATCTATTGTACCATATATATAATGGGCCTCATATAATGCTCCATATAGTATTTGATTGGCCCCATACAGTATACTGAGTCCCATATATTGCTCCATACAGAATGGGTCCCATATAATGCTCCAAAAATAATTGGCCCCATAAGATGCTCCATGTATAATGGGCCCAATATAATGCTCCATATATAATTGGCCATATAAAATGCTCCATATATAATTAGTCCCATAAGATGCTTCATATATTATTGGCCACATATACTGCTCCTTATGTAATTGTCCCATATACTGCTCCATTTTGAATTGGCCCCATAAGATGCTCCATATTAAATTGGCTCCATATTAAATTGGCCCCATATAATGCTTCCTACAGAATTGGCTTCATAAGATGCTCCCTATTTTTTGGGCCCCATAAGACACTCCATATAGAATTGGCCCCATATAATGCTCCATATATGGGCCCCTTCTAATGGTCCCCATATATTGCTACAAATATATAAAAAAATGAAACACTCACCTCTCGTTGCTTGACGCTGCTCTGCTCTGGACTCCTCACTGTCGGCGTCTTCCTGCTCTCTGTACTGTGACTGCTGAGGCAGAGGGTGTGCACTGGTGACGTCATCACGCCCTCTGACCTGAACGTCACAGTCAGAGGACGGAAGATGCTGCAGCACTGGAACCGAGAGAGGTAAGTATCGCAAGTGCCGGGGCCCGGAGCAGGTGGGGGGTCCACTTGCAGAGGCCGGTACTATAGAGCGCCAGTGTCCCCAACGGCGAGTGGGCCCCCTGTCTTCTCAGGGCCCTCGCACTTGCCCGGGTGCACCGGGTGCTGACGCCAGCCCTGTCTCTTGGTGCATATCAATGCTGGTGTATTGAAGGACTCAATGTTGGGATATGCCTTGGATAGAAGGGGCTAATGTCTCCTGATGGTAGCCTTTATTTTGGGCATGAAGGGATGGTATATATGTACAAATGGTACTCTCTCCTGTTTGTTTAGTTGAGGAGAGGGTGATTTTGAGGTAGAGATATGATTCTCTTCCATGGTCAGGAGTGTTGTGGGGTAGCACCTGTCTTCCTAGACATATCACCCAATCTGATAACAGAACCAGGCAACATATTCGACACAGGAGGGATATTGAAGCACTAAATAGTGCAGAAAACCCCCCCACCAGAACAAAAAAACAACTCCATAGAGGCTATAGGACAGGAGTACAAACAGAGCATATAGGTAATTAAAGAGTTAATATTTTATTGTATAAATTTCATCAAGCATAAAGTGCATGCAGTGTACAACATACAATATTAGGTAAGGTGCAGAAGGATGATTAAAACAGAAGCGGGTATCCCCCGGTGCAAACTGCCCATGCGGCCAGTATGCATGATTGCAAAGAGAAAGTGCTGTCAAAAGTAAATATACCACATATGCCAGTGAGTGTAATAAACCCCACAGCACGAAATCAACAAATATAAGGAGCAGCGCTTACCAATACCGGCCAGCAGGGCAGGGAACACCGGGAGGATCCACCAGCTCGGACCCCTAACCACCCAATCTGGTGGGAAGCAAATTTGGATCTGTGACAATACGGTACACCCTTTGAAATGTAGAATTCTATTTTTGGTTGCTCTAGGATGGCTGCTAGAATAACGGAAAAGGCTATTGCAATATGTGGGTTTACAAAATAGATCAGTAGTTAGATGGCCATGGGTGTCCTTGATGACGAGTGTGTCAAGAAAATAGATTTGTTTTATGTCATGGTACAAAAAAGGATTGTAAGGATTGTGGTGTGACCTGCCAAATACAGAAAATGTCATCGATGTATCGATGATTGCTTATAGCGCTTTGCCTGAACGATGTGTTGTTGTAAATGTGTTGTTCTTCAAAGTGGTTCATATAGGCATTGGCCTATGGGTTCGACACCATTTAAGTCCTCCATGACTAAACATAGAATGTGCAACCAAATAGAAAAATATTTTCATGTAGTACCAAACTTAGGAGATCAAGGCACAGTCGGATCGAGTTAGTGGACATGTTTGAGGTTGACAGAAGGTGTTTCACTGCATAAATGCCTTTCATTCGTGGACAATGGAGGTGTATAGGTTAATCACATCAAATGTTACAAGCAGGCTTACTGGTGGAATGGTGGCAAGGTTTTTATTGGTTCTAAGGAGTTGGCCAGTATCTTGCAGAAATGATAGTGTAGTTTTGACTAATGGAGTGAAGATATTCTCTAAGTAGATAGACAGAGTTGTTAGGATGGAGTTGGTAAAGGCTTCTATCGGTTTGTCAGGAGTATTGGTGAGGGGCTTATGGATTTTGGGCAATATGTAAATTATCGGTGTTATTGTGTGGGGGTTTGTAAGAAATATAGCTTTTTTATCAATAGTTTTATTGTCCAGTTACATCCTAATTAGCATTTGAATCATGTTGTTTATTATATCGATGGGGTCCCAAGGGATTTCCCCACAGGTAATTGAGTCTGACAGTTGCCGGTGTATCTTGTTGCAATACATGTTGTGTTCCATTACAACTATGGTACCCTTCTTGTCAGTAGGTTTTATTGTGACACCTTTATTGTTCTGTATTGTTTATAGGGCTTGCTTTTCCTCTAGTGTGAGGTTCTGATGGGTGGGGAAAAAACAATTTGTTGTTAATGTGTTAGTTGTTTGATTTCCCTATCTAACAATGTGAGGAAGGTTTCGGTTGCATGGCCAGTGCGTGGTGTATTGAAGGTACTTGGGTTACGCAAGCCTAAGTAAGAGATGGAGAGTTCCATAACAGAGACATCACCGGGTGGAGACACTGTTAGCGTAGGTCTCATCAGGCATGCCAAAAATGAGTCTTAAGTTTTACCAAGAGATAAAATTGCCGAAGAAACTTCTCCAGCTGGAAAGAGTCCCAATTGGGAGATGGACAGAAGGATAATCCCTTCTGTAGGACAGAAAGTGCAACAGGGGAGAGTGTGTAACTGGAGATGTTCATTACCAGATTCGGCAGCTTTCCTGGAATCGAGTTTCTCCTCGATCTTCGGTTTGGTCTGCATGATGATAGCCTCCCCTGTGGCCTTTTGGTAAAAAAATATTATCTGCTTGGTTTCATAGATGTGTCTATTCCAGAGCTGAAGGATCCATTTCTGCATGGACCTTGTTGTTGACATCATGGATTTGTATTGGTGGACTCGGTCCATCTGTAGACATGGTTGTTGGTGTAATCTTCATTGTCCAGTTGAAATTGAAGGTGTTTCCTTTCTTGTAGAAACTTTTGGAGGCCTGAGAGAATCTTGTCCATCTTACTCTTAAGATTGGTCCAATTGGCTGATGAGAGGGTAGTAGATAGTTGCGTCTCGATGGCTTTGATATTTTGGTGGGTCTCGTTGATGGCCTTCTGTAGGTGTTCCACTGTAAGTATAATGATATCAAGTGAACATTTAGTCAATAGTTTATAAAACTTATCACAGTATTCATGATTGTCCACAAATAAATATGGGTGTTGGCGACTTCTTAAGCCCCTGAGAATTTTGTTCTGTCTGTGATACACCATTAAGGTGATGCAGTGAAAATCATAAGAAATCAGTTTATGTCTTTCCTTCTCATAGTCTCTTGTCCTCAGTTCTTGGGTGGGAGTTTTGAAAAACTGATTAGAGTTGGTGACTAGAGATAAGTTATTACTGCTGGTTGTAGCATTATATGCAAAAGTGTCCGCTGACATGAGTAAGCAATGGTGACAGTGACATCTAGGGGCATCGCAGAGTAAAGGATCACCCTCCTTGCTCCCATAGGCAAAACTCGAGCGATAAATGTGATCCCGAATGTGTAAATTGTTCACAACAAAAGCTTCACCTCAATCCACAAAAAAAGTAAGTCACTCAGGTCCATCATCAGTTAACGGAAATATAGGGGCTTTCACATTACTAGTAGCACAAAGGCACTGGAAAAGCGTTATGGCTCCTCTCCTCTCAAAAGAAATTCAGCAAATTCTATGCTCACAAATCCAAATGCCCACTACTTTCTAAGCCCCACAGGGTGCCTAAACCATATTTAGCGTCCATGTGTCTGGCATTTTTGTAGCGATGAAAGAAAGCCTAATTTGCAGGTGCATGTCTCCAGAAGCATGACCTGGGCACCACAATGTACTGGGCACTACAATATACTAGGCACTACATTGTATGGACACAACAATGGCAGTTTTCAATTTTCACTAGGCAACATTCACTGCTGCTTGCTTCTGGAAAGCATTCATGGAGTCAAAATCATCACTACACCTATAGATAAATTCCCAAAGGGGTATTATTTCCAAAATGGGATTACTTGAGGATTGATTCTGCTCTTCTAACACTTAGGGACACTATATATGGAGTCTGCAAACTATTCTAGCAAAACCTGCACTCCAGGAGGTGAATAGCTCTCCATCCCAATCGAGTCTCGCCAGTAGCCATGTGACAGTACTGTACAGTCACATACGGGTTATTTCCACATTCATCAGAAATTGTGGGACAAAATTTGGTGCCATTTTTCCCCATTTCCCAGTGTGAAAATGTAAAATATGGGGCTAAAACAAAATTTTGATGGAAAAAATGAAATATTTTTTTCTTTACTGCTCAGTGGTATAAAAATGTGTTATGCACCTGAAGTGTCAATATTACCACTGCACCCCTAGATTAATTAATTGAGATGTGGAGTTTGTGAAATGAGGTGACTTATGGGAGTTCTGCTGCTTTGGCGCCACAGGGGCTTCATCAACATGACATGGAACCCCCAAAAATCCAAACTTGAATATGGCGCTTCTTCTATTCTGAGCTTTGCACTGTGCCTCAAACACGGTTTTCGATGACATAAGGGGAATTGGTGTACTCAGGAGAAATTGCACAACAAATTTTGGTGTCCATTTTCTTCTGTTTGCCTTGTGAAAGTGAAAAATTTGGGGCTAAAGAACATTTTTGTTGGAAAAATTTTATTTTTTTTATTTTCACGGCTCAATGGTATAAACTTCTGTGAAGCACCTCAAGTTACTCCCAGAAAGTGCTCACCACACATCAATTTAAATTCCATGAGAGGTCTAGTTTCCAAAATGGGGTCAATTGTGTGGGGGGTTTACATCGTTTAGGCATACCAGGGGCTCTCCAAATGCGACATGATAGCTCCAGAAAATGTCATCAAAATATGAATTCCAAAACGTCTTTCCATCCTTTCTGAACCCTGCCGTTCACCCAAACAGTAGTTTTCCCCCACACATAGGGTATATCCATACTCAGGAGAAATTGCACAACAAACTTTGGCAGCCAAGTTTTCCTGTTACCCTTGTTAAAATTTTTGTGGGGAAAATGTGATTTTTCTTATTTTCATGACTCAACATTATAGACTTCTATAAACATATAGATAAGTTCCATCAGGGGTCTAGTTTCCTAAATAAAGTCACTTGTGTGGGTTTTCCACTCTTTAAGCACATCAAGGGCTCTCAAAACGCAACATGGCTAATGTTTGCAACAAATTTTGCATTCAAAAAGTCAAATGTCACTCTTCCCCTTCGAGCCCTGTCGTGCGCTCAAATAGTAATTTTCCTCCACATATTGAGTATCGGCATACTGAGAAGAAATTGCACAGCAAACTGTATTGTACATGTTCTCCTGTTACCCGTGTGAGAAAAAAATTGGGGCTAAAAGTATATTTGGGGGAAAACTGTGATTTTTTTCTTTTCACGTTTCAACATTATAAACTTCTGTGAAGCAAGGTGCTCACCATATACCTAGATAAGTACCTTGAGGTTTCTAGTTTCAAAAATGGGGTGACTTGTGGAGCGTTTCGACTCTTTAGGCACATTAGGGGATCTCTAAATGCGACATGGCATGATTCCAGAAAATTTTGCATTCAAAAAGCCAAATGACGCTGCTTCCCTTACGAGCTTTGCCGTGTGCCCAAAAAGTAATTTTCCTTCACATACTGGGTATAATCAAACTCAGGAGAAATTACACAACACATTTTGAGGTCTGTTTTTCCTGTTACCCTGAAGAAAATAACAAAATTGGGGTCCAAAATAATATTTTTTGGGAAAAAATGTTTTTCATTTTTTCCTTCCGCATTCCATTTATTCCTGTGAAGCTCCTGAAAGATTAATAAACTTTTTGAATGTGATTTTGAGCACTATGAGGGATGTTTTTAGAATGGTTTCAGTTTGGGGTATTTTCTGTCATATACACTCTTCAAAGTCACTTCAAATGTGATGTGGTCCCTAAAAAAAAAGTTTTGTAAATTTTGCTGTAAAAATGAGAAATCTCTGTTCAACTTTTAACCCTTTTAACTTACTAAAAAATATATTATTTTGTAAAAATTGTGCTGATGTAAAGTAGACATGTAGGAAATGTTATTTATAAACTATTATGTAATTTAAGCGCATAAAAATGAAAAATGTTCACCAAATTTCTGATTTTTCACAAATAAATGCAAGTCATATTGAACAAATTTTTACAACTATCATAATGTACAATATGCCATGAGAAAACAGTCTCAGAATCTGTCGGATCCATTGAAACTTTCCAGAGTTATTACCTCATAAATTGACACTGGTCAGAATTGAAAACAATTGTCCTGGTTCAGGAAAGTAAAAACAGGCTTTGGGGTGAAGGGGTTAAAGGAAATAGTGCTCCTAGATGGGACCATTGTCAAGAAGATATTTACTGGGTAACTCAATACTGATCCCCTTTGTTATAAGCTATCTGTTGGGAAAACTGGTGCCAAAATCTTCTAAAAATCCAGAAACATTCATTATCAGCCATGCAGGATAGGTAAAACAATGCAGCAAGGTAGCAATCAAAATTAATAAAGCCCCCCAAAATGAGTAGGAGCATTAGTTGGTATACATACAACTCATATGAGCATGTTCACACTGTGGCCATTTAACCCCTTAACCCCCCGGAGCTTTTTTTTTTTTATCTCACCTTCTTTCCAGAGCCATAACTTGCTGGCAGAAAGGGGTTAATATACAAAGCCTAAGATTGAACCAAAATGAACATAGACCATGCTGTAATTAAGTGAATAGTAATATTGCATACAAATAACATAGGGTACTTAGTAAACACTGTTTTTGAAAAAAAAAACTGTAAAAGTCATCCCAATGTGACAAGGTGTGCCCCAATCTTTATGGTCCTATCGTATAGTATAAAACTTCAACGCGTGTCAGACAAACTCAATGTAGATGGAGGCAGCACAGCACCAGGCCTCGACTGTTCAGGCACCCAGATTAGCTAAAATAAAAAGAACCACATCCCACTTTGTACAAAGAACAAAAAAATAGATCAAAATCAAAAAAGTAAGCCTGAGTATAAGTTGGTATACAGGCAACACATAGGGGCATGTTCAAACTGTGTCCATTTGACAGACAAAATCCAAAATTGACACAAAATGAGCTTACAATAACAGGCAAGTTGTGTAATGCTGGGACAAATCTGCACAGACAGACTGGATATGTGCCATAACTGCTTGGTGTCTTGGGGTGGCAACAGACCAGGGTTTGTATGCAGAAAAAGGCTGTAGATGAAAGTGATTATAGTTGTGCTCATTGTATAAATTGTGGTTACTGCAACAGCTCCCTACGCAGCCCAAATGAGTTTTTTTGTTTACTGAATAGGAAAATTAAAAAAAAAGAAAAATTATAGTACATGTAAATAGTGATGAGCGAATATACTCGTTGCTCGGGTTTTACCGAGCACGCTCGGGTTTTACCGAGCACGCTCGGGTGACCTCCGAGTATTTATGACTGCTCGGAGATTAAGTTTTCATCGCGGCAGCTGAATGACTTTTATTAGCCGGCTTGATTACATGTTGGGATTCCCTATCAACCAGACAACCCCCACATGTACTTAGCCTGGCTAGTAGCTGTAAATTCGCTCATCACTATTTACATGTACAATAATTTTTCTTTTTTTAAAATTTTCCTATTCAGTAAACAAAAAAACTCATTTGGGCTGCGTAGGGAGCTGTTGCAGTAACCACAATTTATACAATGAGCACAACTATAATCACTTTCATCTACAGCCTTTTTCTGCATGCAAACCCTGGTCTGTTGCCACCCCAAGACACCAAGCAGTTATGGCACATATCCAGTCTGTCTGTGCAGATTTGTCCCAGCATTACACAACTTGCCTGTTATTGTAAGCTCATTTTGTGTCAATTTTGGATTTTGTCTGTCAAATGGACACAGCTTGAACATGCCCCTATGTGTTGCCTGTATACCAACTTATACTCAGGCTTAGTTTTTTGATTTTGATCTATTTTTTTTTTTTTATTTCTCTGAGCAGTCATAAATACTCGGAGGACCTCCCTAGCGTGCTCGGGAAAACCCGAGCAACGAGTACACTCACTCATCCCTAGATGTAAATAAAATTTCTCCTTATTTTCAATTTTTTGTTGTTTTTTCCATTGGTAGTTATCATGGGCCTTTGCATGATTGAAAGCATTGGATGCTTTCCTCACCATTAGGCCGATGTCACACTTGCATGTGCAATGCGAGAAACTTGCGGGAGTCTCTCGCATTAATTCCTGGCACTGCCGCTGGTGGTTTGGACCGGAGCGTTCAGCTGCATATAAATATATGCAGCCGCACACTCCGGTCCCGAATGCAGATGGCAGTGTAGGGTATTGATGCGAGAGACTCGTGCGAATCTCTCGCATTGCACACGCAAGTGTGACATCAGCCTTAGAAATATGGTCAAAAACCAGAAGTAAATAGATCTGTTGAGATTTGAATCCTGCAAATCACACAAATTTTTACTGAGAAGTTTGAGCTGCAGCGAAGTTATTCTTTGTTAATTAAATTTTTTTTATTATGACCTGTGGTTTCTTCAAACCCAATGCATAATGTAATAAAGAAATGAGCCCTAGTTCACCCAGAGCCACTGCAGTCCACTGCCAGGTCCTCAGGGCTTCTCCTATTTCCTTGCTCTGTCAGGTGCCTTCTCTTTAGACTTCTTCAATCCAAGTCCTAATTTCAGGCTTAGCAAAGCTTTTGACTGACCTCACTCCACACCATGTCATTAATCAGGCCATAATATCATGGCGTCACGAGTTGACACTCACCTTGCTGGCACGGCTCTCAACGTAACATTCATGGCCTTGTCTAGCCAGAAGATATGGCCTGGCAAAAAATTTAGAAGATAATGCATGATATTGAAAAAAAGAAAAATAAGAGGTTCCAAGGACTGCTGGATGGGCTGCTTGGAAGGTTGGATCTGCTTATCCATCTGGATCTTGAAGTCCCACTGGATTTTAGCCCTTTCATTCTCCACCACTTTCTCTTGGGTCTCCCACCTGGAGTTAGGGAGACTTAGCCCATATGTTGTGCGGATGTTCCTGTATACAATTCCCGCTACTTGGTTGTGGTGTTTGGTATACACTGTTCCTGCTAGCATTTTGCATTCTGCCACTATATGTTGGACAGCTTCTGAGGTTTCTTTGCATAGTCTGCACCTTGGGTCCTGTCTTCTGTGGTATATTCCTGCTTCTATGGATCTGGTACTTAGTGCTTGCTCTTGTGCCACTATGATTGGTGCCTCTGTGCTGTATTGGAGTCCAGCTTTCTCCAGCCATTGGCAGGATTTCTCCATGTCAGTCACCTCCATTATCTGTCGATGTTACATCCCATGCAGTGGCTTATCTTGTTATAGTGCTTCATGTTCCTGTTCTTCCTTCCAGATCTGGTGTCGTTGCTGCCTTAGGCTTTCTCCCAGCATCTCATCCATCCTTTGGTGCCATTTTTCTGACGTATTCCTGGATACTCCTTGTTTCATCCGTGATGGTGGCTTGGATGCTTATCAAGCCTCGACCACCCTCCTTTCCTTTGGTATACAATCTTTGGCTTAAAAAAAAAAAATATATATATATATAGTATAGCTGGTATGAGTGGTATGTATATACTGCCCCTAATTCAATATGATGAGGGGCATTTAAGGTCTACAAAAAATATAATCTAAATATATTTTCCCTGCATTAGTCTTCAAAATGTGCTGGAACTTTTCATGTGAAGAATTTGGTTTAAATAAATATACTGCTTTCCGCATTAAACTGGCATAATTTGAATACTTTTCATTTATCCTTTAAGAGGCCTGAAAATTTAAAAAAGAAGGGTTACCTAAGACTTTGATTTTCTAAAGTAACCTTGCAAAATAAACTTTTAAAAGTTTCCTTTCTAAAGTATTCATTTCCAGCAGGAGCCCATCTGCCTTCACTGCCATACTGTGGCTCATAAGCTTGGATTTTACTATGAATGCAGACAGTAAGATAAGATTCCAGAGTGGAAGCAGTCAATAAGAATTGTTGCATTAAGGCCCCGTCTCACTTAGCGACGCTAAAGCGATCCCGACAACGATACGACCTGTCAGGGATCGTTGCTGCGTCGCTATGTGGTCGCTGGTGAGATGTCAAACAGTGAGATCTTACTAACGATCGCAGCTGCGATCTCACTGTTTGACATCTCACCAGCGACCTGTAGCGACCTGTACAACGATCTCACATGGGAGCTATTATGTCGATTCAGTGTCTGAGTCGTCAACGAGGTCGTTGGTAAGGTGTCAAACACAGCGATGTGTGCTACCCAGCGGGACCTCAACGATCAAAAAAAGGTCCAGGCCATTCCGACACGACCAGCGATCTCACAGCAGGGGCCTGGTCGCTGCTACGTGTCACACAAAGCGAGATCGCTACTGAGGTCGCTGTTGCGTCACGAAACTTGTGACTCAGCAGCGATCTCGCTAGCGATCTCGCTTAGTGAGACGGGGGCTTTATTAAACCTTCCACAGACTAATCCTTGATTTAGATCTTTCTATTTCTACAGAGAGTCAAAATATCAATAGAATAAAGACATTTGTTAGAGTAAATCATTATGTATGACTTTCCCATCAAGTTTATCACCCGACCCTGATACCTGCGAGGACACAGCTGCTAAGTAGCGTGCATGATGTTTTATTTATTAATGTAGCATTAACTTGTGAACTGTATAAACTGATGAATAAGGCTATAAACTATGAAAACATAAATGTAAAGGGGGCAATTACAAAAATATTCAATTTCTACTATTTAATAGCAGATAAAAAAGTATTCACAACATGAAACTAAGTTGAAATAGAATTTATAAAGGGGAAGATCATACAGTGTCATGTATGTGATGCAGTGTTGTGACACATGTCACCGGTGCCCAATCAGCGCTGTTATCACTGTCCCCGCCTTCAGACAAACTGAACATGAAGAGGAAATCAGGGATCATCTACAGCCCGGACTTCCTCTTTATGTTCAGTTTGTCCAAAGGTGGAGACAGTGATGTCATCTCTGATTGGGCTTCGGACATCACATGTCATTCCACTGCATCACAGCCCTGGGACTGTGAGTGTGACATGGGAGGTGAGCATAGGATTTATTATTTTATCGGGGCTAAACCTTTACAAAGCGGATGTCCTAGTAGTGGACAACCTCTTTAAGCTACATACTGGTGATTTACATCTGTATACTTAAAAAATATATTTATATTGGAGTTATGTGCATTCTTACTTTAGTTTTTAATTACACGGAGAAATAATAAATTGTTACATTAGTCTACCAAACATTAAAGGGAACCTGTCACCCCCTAGGCATTTTTAACTAAAAGAGCCACCTTGTGCAGCACTAATGCTGCATTCTGTCCCCATTATTTGTTGAACTGGACATACAATGCAATAGTGGCTGCACAGCAGAATAAAAGTCTTTGTTATTCTTTTTTTAATTTTGCCTCTCTATTGTGGATATATTATCAAGAAAAGTATTTAGTATCTAATTAGTTAACTTTTTTTTATGGCCATGTGAGTGTTATCAGTTTTCATGAGCCTTATACTTCTTCTCCCAGTATGAAACTAACCAATCTTAAGCAAGTAGAAACGTACTAGAGAAAAAACCTGACCTCTAAAGCTTTGGGGCCGATAACTTCCCCCCTTACCCTGTATGTCTGGTAAATCTGCTGTCAGCTCCTTAGTCACCACCACCAAGAGGGGGAGGAGAACCTGCACCGAACTCCTGAGTCCTCCTCATCGTCGCTCCTGTGATGATGTCACCAGGGTCACATGACCATAGTCCACAGGTCCTACTGCCAGCCTAAGTATGGAGTCTATATAAACCCTCACCATACATTATACAGCACAGAATTGTGGAGTCATTGCTTGTAGATCCAAAGAACAAAATTGTAACATTAGTGGATATTATAATAAAGTTTATTCAGTGCCCTGCTTAAAAGCAGTTGCTATGAATGAACTGAACAGTTCTGTGTAGAATGCACTGAGGTTCCACAGCAGCTGAGGTATATTATGAGGTTCTACAGCAGTTGTGGTGTACTAAAATTATAGGCAGCAATGGAAGTGGGGTAATGATGTCCTGCAGCAGCTAAGGTGTGCATTTTGAGGTTGTGCAGTAGCTGAACTAAGTGTGACATTCTGCAGTAGCTTCAGTGGGTATTATGAGGTTCAGCAGTAGCAGAGGTAAGTGTTGTGATATTCTGCAGTAGCTGCAGTGTGTATTATGAGGTCCAGCAGTAGCAGAGGTAAGTGTTGTGATGTTCTTCAATAGCTGAAGTGAGTATATGTATTATGAGATTCTGCAGCAACTGAGCTATGTATTGTGGTGTTGTTCTGCAGCAGCTGAGGTATGTATTTTGATGTTCTGCAGCAGCTGAGGTGTGTATTATGAGGTTCTGTAATAGATAAGGTTTATATTGTGATGAGTTGGTGGTCAACAGTATCAAAAACTGCAGAGAGGTCAAGGAGAATGAGCAGAGAGTAGTCACCATTACATTTTGCTGTCAAAAGGTCATTGGTCACTTTGATGAGTGCTGTTTCTGTAGAATGTAGGGGGCGGAAGCTTGACTGTGATTGATCTAGGAGAGAGTGATTGGAGAGGTAAAGGGTAAGGCAGGCGTAGACCAGGTGCTCGAATAATTTAGAGATGAAGATGAGATTGGAGACTGGTCTGTAGTTATTTGTGCAGGACAGGTCGAGAGAGGGTTTTTTTAATAATGGAGTAATGATAGAGTGTTTGAAGGAGGAGTGGAAAATGACATAGTGGAGGGAGAGATTGTAGATTTTAGTTAGGTGAATAGTGACGACTGAATAGAGAGAGAGACTGGAGGAGACGTAAGGGAATAGGGTCAGTAGTGCATGTAGTAGGATGAGAGGAAGAGAGGATTCTGGAGACTTCTTCTGTGATGGGATCAAATGTAGAGAGTGAGCTAGAGGAGAGGAATGGGAATCATGGCATTTGGTGGCTGGGTGCAGATTTCCTGACAGATATGCTCTATTATCTCTGTAAAGTGTGAGGCCAGATCAGCACAAATGTCTGCAATGGGGGCCAGTGTTTTTGGAATGAGGAGGTAGTGAAGGGTGTTGAAAAGTTTTTTTGGGTTGTTAGCTAGTGAGGAGATCATGGTGGTGAAGTAGGTCTGTTTGGCAGAAGGGCAGAGTTATAGGTTCTTAACATACAATTGTGTTGTGAATTCGGTTTGTGGGCTCCCCCGGTGGTCTGTTATGGTAGTGTCTCTTATGTGCCTTCCTCCATCTCTGATTACCTGTCGCCACCCTCTTGGGGAGTTTCCTATTTAAGGCTGCTTGGCGGTTAGTCACATGCCGGCCAACAATGTGCTAGTAGCATTCTGTTGCATTCACCTGCCTCAAGTTCCAGTTCAGCTAAGTTGAATTTTGTTTCTTGTTTTGCTATTTTTGTCCAGCTATCTGCAATGTGACTCTTCTATGCTGGAAGCTCTTGTGGACAGAAAATTACTACTCCAGTGGCATGAGTTGTCACTGGAGTTTAAAGTAATTTCTGGATGGTGTTTTTGAATAGTGATTTTTAGGTCGACCGTGAAGTAACTCTTTCCTGTCCTTCTGCTATCTAGTAAGCGGACCTCACTGTGCTAAATCTGCTGTTCATCCTACGTATGTCATTTCCTCTGAACTCACCGTCAATATCTGTGGGGGCCTACTATCATCTTTTGGGGTTCCTCACTGGAGGTAAGGCAGGCCTGTATATTCCTCTTATAGGGGTAGTTAGATCTCCGGCTGGCGCGTGGTGTCTAGGGCATCGTAGGTACATCCCCCGGCTACTGTAAGTGTTGGGTCAGGTTCAGGTCACGGTCGACCTTAGTTTCCATCACCCGAGAGCTAGTCCGTTTTGCATTTTTGTCCCATGGTCATTGGGGTAACCATAACAGTTTGGCCGGCCTATAAAAAATCTATGTGTTAAAATATGCACTAAAGTAGGAAGGAGAAGAAAAGGTTTTTTTTTTTTTGTTTTTTTTTTTTTTTGCTGTGTTTGAAAGTGCACCTTAGTTTGATCATTTGTATTCCTTGCTTAAACTGCAGTCTTCAGCCTTTTTTTTTTCTCCTCTCCTCTTAACCTCTGAATGCTTGGGTTACACCCATCTGAAACATGGATCCACAGAGTTTAGTTGCGGGTTTGAATAACCTTGCGACAAAAGTACAGAACCTACAAGATTTTGTTATACGTGCTCCAATGTCTGAACCTAAGATTCCTCTGCCTGAATACTTTACCGGAGACAGATCCCGGTTTTTGAGTTTCAGAGAAAATTGCAAATTGTTTTTGTCTCTGAGATCTCACTCTGCTGGTGATCAGACTCAACAAGTTAAAATTGTTATCTCTCTACTGCGCGGCGACCCACAAAGTTGGGCATTTGCATTATCGCCAGGGGATCCTGCGTTGTTAAATGTAGATGCGTTTTTTCAGGCTTTGGGGTTGCTTTATGAAGAACCTAATTTAGAGATTTTGGCTGAGAAAGCCTTGATAGCTCTTTTCCAAGGGCAAGATGAAGCTGAGATATATTGCCAGAAATTCCGTAAATGGTCGGTGCTTACTAAATGGAATGAGTGCGCTTTAGCAGCTAATTTCAGAGAAGGTCTCTCTGATGCCGTGAAGGATGTCATGGTGGGGTTCCCTGTGCCTACAGGTCTGAATGATGCCATGAAATTGGCTATCCAGATTGATCGGCGTTTGCGGGAGCGCAAATCTGTGCACCATATGGCGGGGTCTTCTGAGGAAGAATCTGTGCACCATATGGCGGTATCTTCTGAGCAAAAACCTGTGCACCATATGGCGGTGTCTTCTGAGCAAAGACCTGTGCACCATTTGGCGGTGACCTCTGAAAAGGCATTGGAGCATATGCAATGCGATCGTGTTTTGTCTAGAGGCGAACGTCAAAATTACAGGCGCAAAAATGGATTGTGCTTCTACTGTGGAGATCCAGCTCATGTTATATCAGCATGCTCTAAACGTATAAATAAGGTTGATAAAAAGGTTGATAAATCTTTTTCTACAGGTACCTTGCAGTCAAAATTTCTTTTGTCCGTGACATTGATTTGTACCTTATCATCTGTGACTGTGAATGCTTATGTGGATTCTGGCGCCGCTCTGAGTCTCATGGATTGGTCCTTTGCCAAGCGTTGTGGGTTTGATTTGGAGCCGTTGGAAGTTTCTATTCCCCTGAAGGGTATTGATTCTACACCTTTGGCTAGCAATAAACCACAATATTGGACACAAGTGACTATGCGTCTTACCCCAGACCATCAGGAGATTATTCGTTTCCTTGTATTATATAACCTACATGATGTCTTAGTGCTTGGATTACCATGGTTACAGATTCATAATCCCGTCTTGGACTGGAAATCTATGTCTGTGTTGAGCTGGGGATGTCGGGGTATTCATGGGGATGCACCTTTGGTTCCTATTTCTTCATCTACTCCCTCTGAGATCCCAGCATTTCTGTCAGATTTTTATGATGTCTTTCAAGAGCCTAAAGTTGATTCTCTCCCTCCCCACAGAGAGTGTGACTGCGCTATTGAATTGATCCCCGGTAGTAAGTTTCCTAAGGGTCGCTTGTTTAATTTGTCTGTACCTGAACATACTGCTATGCGGGAGTATATCAGAGAATCCTTGGAAAAGGGTCATATTCGCCCCTTGTTGTCTCCACTAGGGGCAGGATTTTTCTTTGTAGGTAAAAAGGATGGTTCATTGAGACCTTGTATCGACTATCGACTTTTGAATAAGATTACAGTTAAATACCAGTACCCGTTACCTTTACTGACTGATCTGTTTGCTCGTATAAAGGGGGCTAAGTGGTTCACTAAGATCGATCTACGTGGTGCGTATAATTTGGTGCGGATTAAGCAGGGGGATGAGTGGAAGACCGCATTTAATACGCCTGAAGGCCATTTTGAGTATTTGGTAATGCCTTTCGGTCTCGCAAATGCCCCTTCCGTTTTTCAGTCCTTTATGCACGATATTTTCCGTGAATATCTGGATAAGTTTATGATTGTGTATTTGGATGATATTCTTGTTTTTTCGGAGGACTGGGAATCTCACGTTCAACAGGTCAGGAGAGTTTTTCAGGTTTTGCGAGCTAATTCTCTTTTTGTAAAGGGCTCAAAGTGTAGTTTTGGAGTTCAGAGAATTTCCTTTTTGGGATATATTTTTTCCCCTTCATCTATGGAGATGGACCCTGTCAAGGTCCAGGCTATTTGTGATTGGATGCAACCTACTTCTTTGAAGAGTCTGCAAAAGTTCTTGGGTTTTGCTAATTTCTATCGCCGATTTATAGCGGGTTTTTCTGCCATTGCTAAACCTTTGACTGATTTGACCAAAAAGGGTGCTGATGTTGCTAATTGGTCCTCTGCGGCTGTGGAGGCCTTTCAAGAGCTTAAGCGCCGCTTTTCTTCCGCTCCTGTGTTGCGCCAACCTGATGTGTTACTTCCGTTCCAGGTTGAGGTGGATGCTTCGGAGATCGGAGCAGGTGCAGTTTTGTCGCAGAAAGATCCTGACTGCTCAGTAATGAGACCATGTGCGTTTTTCTCCCGAAAGTTTTCGCCCGCTGAGCGAAATTATGATGTGGGAAATCGGGAACTTCTGGCCATGAAGTGGGCGTTTGAGGAGTGGCGTCATTGGCTTGAGGGTGCTAGACACCAGGTGGTGGTCCTCACTGACCACAAGAATCTAATTTATCTTGAGTCGGCCAGGCGTCTGAATCCTAGACAGGCGCGCTGGTCGTTGTTTTTCTCCCGATTTAACTTTGTGGTGTCATATTTGCCTGGGTCCAAGAATGTGAGGGCGGATGCCCTCTCTAGGAGTTTTGAGCCTGACTCGCCTGGTGATTCCGAACCTACCGGCATCCTGAAGGATGGGGTGATATTGTCAGCTGTCTCCCCAGACCTGCGGCGTTCTTTGCAGGAGTTTCAGGTGGATAGGCCTGATCGCTGTCCGCCTGGTAGACTGTTTGTCCCTGATGATTGGACCAGTAGAGTTATCTCGGAGGTTCATTCTTCCGCGTTGACAGGTCATCCTGGAATTTTTGGCACCAGGGATTTGGTGTCTAGGTCCTTCTGGTGGCCTTCTTTGTCTCGAGATGTGCGCATGTTTGTGCAGTCTTGTGATGTTTGTGCTCGGGCCAAGCCCTGCTGTTCTAGGGCCAGTGGGTTGTTGTTGCCCTTGCCTATTCCTAAGAGGCCTTGGACGCACATCTCTATGGACTTTATTTCTGACCTTCCGGCTTCTCGTAGGATGTCTGTCATCTGGGTGATTTGTGACCGTTTTTCCAAGATGGTTCATTTGGTACCTTTACCCAAATTGCCCTCCTCCTCTGAGTTGGTTCCTCTATTTTTTCAGAATGTGGTGCGTTTGCATGGTATTCCTGAGAATATAGTGTCTGACAGGGGTACTCAGTTTGTGTCTAGATTTTGGCGGACGTTCTGTGCCAGGATGGGTATCGATTTGTCTTTTTCGTCTGCATTCCATCCTCAGACTAATGGCCAGACTGAGCGTACTAATCAGACCTTGAAGACTTACTTGAGGTGTTTTGTGTCCGCTGATCAGGATGATTGGCTTGACTTTTTGCCATTGGCAGAGTTTGCCCTTAACAATCGGGCTAGTTCTGCCACTTTGGTTTCTCCATTTTTTTGTAATTCAGGGTTTCACCCTCGGTTTTCGTCCGGTCAATTGGAGTCTTCGGATTGTCCTGGAGTGGATGCTGTGGTTGATAGGATGCATCAGATTTGGGGACAGGTTGTGGACAATCTGAAGTTGTCCCAGGAGAAGACTCAACAGTTCACTAATCGTCATCGGCGTATTGGTCCTCGTCTTTGTGTTGGGGACCTGGTGTGGCTGTCTTCTCGATTTGTTCCTATGAAGGTCTCGTCTCCTAAGTTTAAGCCTCGGTTTATCGGCCCTTATAGGATTCTGGAGGTTCTTAATCCTGTGTCCTTTCGTTTGGACCTCCCAGCATCTTTTAATATCCATAATGTTTTCCATCGGTCATTATTGCGGAGGTATGAGGTACCGGTTGTTCCTTCTGCTGATCCACCTGCTCCTGTGTTGGTTGAGGGTGAATTGGAGTATGTGGTGGAAAAGATCTTGGACTCCCGTGTTTCCAGACGGAAACTTCAGTATCTGGTTAAGTGGAAAGGTTATGGCCAGGAGGATAATTCTTGGGTGACAGCATCCGATGTTCATGCTCCCGATTTGGTTCGTGCATTTCATAGTGCTCATCCAGGTCGCCCTGGTGGTTCTGGTGAGGGTTCGGTGCCCCCTCCTTAAGGGGGGGGTACTGTTGTGAATTCGGTTTGTGGGCTCCCCCGGTGGTCTGTTATGGTAGTGTCTCTTATGTGCCTTCCTCCATCTCTGATTACCTGTCGCCACCCTCTTGGGGAGTTTCCTATTTAAGGCTGCTTGGCGGTTAGTCACATGCCGGCCAACAATGTGCTAGTAGCATTCTGTTGCATTCACCTGCCTCAAGTTCCAGTTCAGCTAAGTTGAATTTTGTTTCTTGTTTTGCTATTTTTGTCCAGCTATCTGCAATGTGACTCTTCTATGCTGGAAGCTCTTGTGGACAGAAAATTACTACTCCAGTGGCATGAGTTGTCACTGGAGTTTAAAGTAATTTCTGGATGGTGTTTTTGAATAGTGATTTTTAGGTCGACCGTGAAGTAACTCTTTCCTGTCCTTCTGCTATCTAGTAAGCGGACCTCACTGTGCTAAATCTGCTGTTCATCCTACGTATGTCATTTCCTCTGAACTCACCGTCAATATCTGTGGGGGCCTACTATCATCTTTTGGGGTTCCTCACTGGAGGTAAGGCAGGCCTGTATATTCCTCTTATAGGGGTAGTTAGATCTCCGGCTGGCGCGTGGTGTCTAGGGCATCGTAGGTACATCCCCCGGCTACTGTAAGTGTTGGGTCAGGTTCAGGTCACGGTCGACCTTAGTTTCCATCACCCGAGAGCTAGTCCGTTTTGCATTTTTGTCCCATGGTCATTGGGGTAACCATAACACAATTGTAGTGGATGAAGTTTTTTGGTGTGCAAGTTTTCCTCCTAGAGCATCGCTGGAGAAATCGAGTTTGTGATGTGAGCCAGTGCTGTTTTACTCTGTGTTTGGAGATTCTGAGGGTGAGTGGTGCTACTTGGTCCAATGTGCTTCTGGTAGTATCATTGTAGTGATATCCATCCAGATCAGGGCAAGAAAAAGAGGAGATTGGGGACAGTGATGAGTGTAGGGAGTCTGGAAATGTATGATGATTAACGACTTGTAGATTTCTGAATGTGTGGTAGGTAGGAGTGTGCTGGAGTGGGCAAGGATTTGTGAGCATGAAAGAGAGAATGTTGTGGTCAGAGAGGAAAAGAGGTGATTTATCTTGGTAGGAGGTTAAACAGAGCAGGACAAAGACCAGGTCAAGGGTTTTACTGTCTTTGTGTGTCTCAGAGGTTGAAAGCTGTGAGAGACGAAGCGAAGTGGTTAGAGATAGAAGCTGGGATGCAGATGGGGAAGTGGGACTGTTTATGGGGATGCTGAAGTCTTCCAGGATAAGTGGTGGTATCTCTAAAGAAATGAAGTGCGGCAGACAGTCAGAAACATGGTCAATGAACTGGGTGGGTGAGCCTGGGGGAACGGTATATGACTGCTACTCTGAGGGAGATGGGATTGAGGAACCTGATGTTGTGTACCTCAAATGAAGGGAATGAGAGTAATGGAATCAGGGGGATGACCTGGGAAGTGCATTGTATGGACAGGAGTATGCTGACTCCACCACCAAGTCTGTTTGTGGATCTCAGGGGAATGGGAGAAATGTAAGCCGCCATGAGAAATAGCAGCAGGAGAGACAGTGTCAGAATTCTGAATCCAGGTTTCAGTGCAGGCCAACAGATTAAGAGAGTTGTTCAGAAAGTAGTTGTGTAGGAAAGGAAGCTTATTGCATATTGACCATTAATTCCAGAGTGCACAATTAAAAGAAGGAGATGAAGGAGTATAACTAATATTAATAAGGTTAATAAGGTTTCTATTTGAGGTGGGGGGGTTTGAAGTTGGCGGATAGTGGACCGGGGTTGGCAGAGATATCCCATGAAATAAGTAGAAGTAGAAAGAGGAAGAGCAAGTAGTGTTTGGATTTGTGACATGGTTTATTGTTCAATATCTTTGGGCAAGATGGACTGAGATTTTTCAGGAAGGTGAAAAGAGCATTGGAGCTGTACATGGGAGAGGGAAGGAGAGAGGGGTTAATGTGGATGAGTGGTGATGGAGGGGGGATGGGGCGCTGAATGTGGATGGCAAAAGCACACAGGAAGATGGGAGTAGAAATAAAGCATGTGGTTAAATGGGAGTACAATGTGTGGGTTAGCTGACTCCTGCCTGACGAACTGTCATTGAATTAACTGCAGGTTCTAGATACTTAGCTATGAGGATACTTTGCTGAAGTTGAAACATGCATACATGCCACACATGTGCACCCCTTAGGATGTTTCTAGATTTAGAGGCTAACTAGATGGTCAGGTGAGAGCTTGTTTAGGATAAACTAGGGGCTGGTCAAAACACCAGGGGGTGGATAGGTGTTCAAAGAGGGCCAGACCTAACACTAGGCCTGACTCCATCGATATGCTATAACACCTTTCACCAGCTAACATCTTCCTAAGGATAGACATACAGCAGTTAGTATTCTATACAATGTGACAGATAACTTATAGCAGACATTCAGCAAGCAGAGACATTATGCCATTAAATAGTTTCAGGATGCCTAAAACAGCAGATGACAGACACAGCAAGCAGAAATGTTACACCTGTGTTAAGAGAGGAGATACATGTTGATTCATGGCCATTGAATTTACTGCAGCTTCTAGATACTGACACATGTGGTCAAAATTGTTGGTACTCCTCGTTTAATGACAGAAAAACCCACAATGGTCACAGAAATAACTTGAAACTGACAAAAGTAATAACAACTAAAAAATCTATGAAAATGAACAAATGAAAGTCAGACATTGCTTTTCAAACATGCTTCCACAGAATTAAAAAAAATAATAAAACTCATGAAAGAGGCTTGGGCGGAAATGATGGTACCCTTAACTTAATGTTTTGATGAGACTTCAGCACCTATCGACAGGTATTTTGGCCCTCTCCTCAAGAGCAAACTGCTCCATTTTTCTCATGTTTGAAGGTTGCCTTTTCCAGATGGCATGTTTTCAGCTCTTTCCAAAGATGCTCAATGGGATTTAGGTCAGGGCTCACAGAAGGCCACTTCAGAATAGTCCAATGCTTTCCTCTTAGCCATTCTTGGGTGTTTTTAGCTGTGTGTTTTGGGTCATTATCCTGTTGCAAGACCCATGACCTGTGACTGAGACCAAGATTTCTAACACTGGGAAGCACATTTCTCTCTAGAATCCCTTGATAGTCTTAAGAATTCATTGTACCCTGCACAGATTCTAGACACCCTGTGCCAGATGCAGCAAAGCAGCCCCAGAACATAACAGAGTCTCCTCCATGTTTCACAGTAGGGACAATGTTCTTTTCTTGCTATGCTTGATTTTTCCATCTGTGAATATAAAGCGGATGTGCCTTGTCAAAAAGTATCAGTTTTTGTCTCATCTGCCCATAGAACATTCTCCCAAAAGCTTTGTGGCTTGTCAACATGTAGTTTGGCTGTGTTATGATTTTTTTTCAACAATGGTGTCCGCCTTGGTCATCTTCCTGTGAAATCAGCTTTGGCTCATACAACGACGGATGGTGCGATCTGACACTGATGTTCCTTGAGCTTGAAGTTCACCTTTAATTTGTTTAGAAGTTTTTCTGGGCTCTTTTGATACCATTCATATTATCCGTCTCTTTGATTTGTCATCAATTTTCCTCCTGCGGCCATGTCCAGGGAGGTTGGCTACAGTCCCATTGATCTTAAATTTTTGGATTATATGTGCAACTGTAGTCACAAGAACATCAAGCTACTGGGAGATGGTCTTATAGCTTTTACCTTTAACACGTTTGTCTATAATTTTCTTTCTAATCTCTTGAGACAACTCTTTCCTTCGCTTCCTCTGGTCCATGTTGAGTGTGATACACACCATGTCACCAAACAGCACAGTGAGTATATGTAGCCCTATATACAGGCCCACTCACTGATTCCAAGATTGTAGACACCCGTGATCCTAGTTAGTGGACACCCCTTGATTTAACATGTCCTTTTTATAACGTTATTTTCAGGGTTACCATCATTTCTGTCCAGGCCTATTTCATGAAGTTTATTTTTTTTAAATTCTGTGGAAGCATGGTTAAAAAGCAATGTCCGACTTTCATTTGTTCATTTTCATAGATCTTTTATTTGTTATTACTTTTGTCAGATTAAAGTTATTTCTGTGACCATTGTGGATTTTTCTGTCATTAAACGAGGGGTACCAACAATTTTGACCACTTGTGTAGCTACGAGGATACTTTGCTAAAGGGGACACATGCATTCACCCAACACATGCATCATGTAGGAGATTAGATCCGGATATCAGAACTGTTTCTTTACTAGGGATGAGCGAGCTCTACAATGATCAGATGCTCGTTACTCGTACCGAGCAACTTCTAATGCTCAGATGCCTGTTTTGAGTAATGGGTATAATGAGTTAATAGGAAATCCAAGAAATTTTATGGCAGACTATACAAGTTCTGGGGGCAGTAAAAATTTTTAAATGGATGGAAAAAGTGCTAAATGGAAGGAGAACAACATGGGGAAGACCCCTGGAAGCCTCTCTGACTTCTAGATCCCTGCTGAGAACAATGGAGTCTCATTTTTACTCCATTTTAAGGACTGACAATAAAACATACAAAATCAAAGAGAAATTGGAGTTTACAGAAAAAAAATGTTAAAAATATATTTCCTGTATAATGACTTATATATAAGGCAAAGTTTAATAAGGATTTTAAAAAAATAATTTAAGTAAGCCAAAATTGAAATCTTTATTAATAAATTTGAAATGTCAGTGTAATTTATGAAAGAAGCAAGAGCTGCCAAAAAATTGATGGAAAAATGACTCAGATACACCCTGTATTAGACATAAGGAGGGCCTCATACACATTATGTTCAAATTGTCATTATACAAATATTAAAAAAAAACATATACTCATGATTACAGTGGCTAGAGAAATGTCAGTATTAGTCTCCCCATTAATATTCAATTTGTAGAATGTGGTATAATACGTTGTACGACACACAGAATACACAGAAATATAGACTTAAATACAGTTTTATTGGACTATATCATAAATGATGCATGTTAGAGGATTCAAAGGCAAGTCTGATCATGGGTACATTAGAGATTATTAAGCAATGTTAAGAAAAAAATTAATGATCAAATTCCAAAATATATATAAATAGTGTTGAGTATTCCGATACCGCAAGTATCGGGTATCGGCCGATACTTGCGGTATCGGAATTGCGATACCGAGTTCCGATATTTTTTTGGTATCGGAAATCGGAATCGGAAGTTCCCAGTGTATGGTTCCCAGGGTCTGGAGGAGAGGAGACTCTCCTTCAGACCCTGGGATCCATATTCATGTAAAAAATAAAGAATTTAAATAAAAATATGGATATACTCACCCGTCCGGCGGCCCCTGGACCTTACCGATTGTAACCGGCAGCCTCCGTTCCTAAGAATGAGAAGTTTAGGACCCTCGATGACGTTGCGGCTTGTGATTGGTCGCGTGCCGCTCATGTGACTGCTCACGCGATCAATCACAAGCTGTGACGTCATCGCAGGTCCTAAGCTCCTCATTCTTAGGAACGGAGGCTGCCGGTTACAATGGGTAAGGTCCAGGGGCCGCCGGACGGGTGAGTATATCCATATTTTTTATTTTTATTCTTTATTTTTTACATGAATATGGATCCCAGGGCCTGAAGGAGAGTTTCCTCTCCTTCAGACCCTGGGAACCATCCAGGAAAGCTTCCGATACTTGTGTCCCATTGACTTGCATTGGTATCGGGTATCGGTATCGGCGATATCCGATATTTTTCGGGCATCGGCTGATACTATCCGATACCGATACTTTCAAGTATCGGAAGGTATCGCTCAACACTATATATAAAGTATTAATAACTATCATTAGAATTGGTCAGTCCATATAGAAGCAAATGCAGTATATTGCTTACCCATTGTAGAATCAGCAGACCATAAATGTTACCACAACCGCCCCAACACGCATTTCACAATTTTGCTTTCCCGCTTTCTTGAGGGGAATGTCACAGCATGATTCACAGAATGATTCTCATGTTGTTTCCCTCAAATAACAGTAGACATTTGTGGTCAGTGGAGTTTATCTAAAAACTATTCTGGATACTTCTCTTTACAGCAAAACAAGTTACATCATTTCAACAGCGGGAAATTATAACTTTCTAACCATCCTGTGTTCAGCTAATCCACAGAGGGGGGGAGCTAATGCAGCCAAAGGTTAACATATTTGCAGTTGCCGCTCAGTGGCTGATTGCTTTTTCTGCTCTTTGTCTTCATATAACACGTGATTCCAGGACTGACCGATATCTGGAAATCTGCTTGTGTTGAGCGACCATTGGTTGCTTACATCTCATACAGAAGTATGCAGATTTTCCAGGTTAGGGGAGCAGTATCCGCATTCCGTAATATATGACCCAGGGCTCAGTGATGCTTTGGTTTCCTTTCATGGATATAGAAAATGGATCTGCGTTACAAAAATGATATGTTGGACTGACAAGTGAGATTAACTCCCATTTTTTGAGTATTTAATAAATCTGCCTTGCTTGTCCTCATCTGTTTTGCAGGTCAACAAACTAGTTGGCCTGGTACAATGTGTAATCAACATATTAGCAAGCATATGTTGTTCAATTACCCTATGACCCTGTCCTTCAAAGATAGCAGACAATAAGTTGCAACAAACATTAATTCAAGTGTCAATTCAAGTGATGATAGCCTATGTCTCTGGGCTTAATGAAATATATTCAAATATTGTGAACAAAGTGTAGCTCTGGTACTCTCTTGCTTATAAAAGGTCTGGTCTAAGTGCAAACGCTGGCAAAGATAACAAGCAAGGTCATTCATACACCTGTTAAGGTACCAACTGTAGTATTTTTTGTCAAATATAGTGAACAAAATGTAGTTCTGGCACTTCCACACTAATAGTCTAAAGTCTGCCCAAAAAAATACAAGCAGGATCATCCATACACCATTCAAGACACCAAGTGTAGTATCTCATTCAAATACTAAGAAAGTGTAGTTGTGGTATTCCTACACTTCCAAAAGCTCTGCACATAGTGCAAAGTTAGAAAGAAAAAAGTAGTCACCAATTAAAGTACCTAAAAAAAATTAAGAAAGTGTACATGTTAGGGCATGTTATGTTAGGCTATGGGTTGAACTAGATGAACTTCAAGTCTTCCTTCAACCTTAATAACTATGTAGATGTGTCACTTCTACACTCAGAAAGGTTTCGCTCACACTTCAAAACCAGGAAAAAATTATAAGGAAGATCATCCAGCAATCCACAGACCCTTGAAGGCAACAACTGGCAGGCCTCATTAAAATATTGTCAAAGTGTACTTGATGAACTCCTACACTCATAAACACTTTGAACAGAGTGCAAAGCTAGGAAAAAATACAAGTAACAACTGTGTGTCATTCAAATATTGAAGATAAAAAATCCTTTATGTGTTGCTGTTATCTGTTGGTGTGGAAAAGTTGGGGCTAATCCAGGCTTTGTTCATTGTTATCAAAGTGAGCCTGTCAGCATTTTCTGTTGACAGCTGAAAATGCCTTTCTGTTATGACCCCCACATGTATCACTAAAAACCCACTCAGACAAGATGCTAGCAGTAGGGCAGCACAACACTGCCAAGGCATAAAGACACAGTTCATTCCAGGTGCCCAGCTTTGAAACCCATTAGTCTCCATTTCCTCTCCTCCTTGATTGGGCAAGGAAGCTTACCCCCTGCCACTAGCATTGTCTGATGGGAATGTTTTCAACATATTTTCCACTATGGCCTTCTGATACAGAACTATTTTAGTAGACCTCTCTACCTCAGGAAGGAGAGATGAAAGGTTCATCTAGAAGCATGTGTCAAGCATGGTGAACAACCAGTACTCTTTTTTGGCCAGGATGAATGTAACGCAAGGGTCACGGGAAAGGCAGCAGTACATAAAGTCAGCCATATGTGCCAAGTAGTGTTGAGCGATACCTTCCGATACTTGAAAGTATCGGTATCGTGTAGTATCGGCAGATACCCGAAAAATATCGGATATCGCCGATACCGATACCCGATACCAATACAAGTCAATGGGACTCAAGTATCGGAGGGTATCCTGGATGGTTCCCAGGGTCTGAAGGAGAGGAAACTGTCCTTTAGGCCCTGGGATCCATATTCCTGTAAAAAATAAAGAATTAAAATTAAAAATATGAATATACTCACCCGTCCGGGGGCCCCTGGACCTTACCGATTGTAACCGGCAGCCTCCGTTCCTAAGAATGAGGAGTTTAGGACCTGCGATGACGTCGCGGCCTGTGATTGGTCGCGTGAGCGGTCACATGAGCGGCACGCGACCAATCAGAAGCCGCGACGTCATCGAAGGCCCTTCACGCGCTCATTCTTAGGAACGGAGGCTGCCGGTTACAGCGGTAAGGTCCAGGGGCCGCCGGAGAGGTGAGTATATCCATATTTTTTATTTTAATTCTTTATTTCTTACATGAATATGGATCCGATTCTGATTTCCGATATCACAAAAGTATCCGAACTCGGTACTTGCGGTATCGGAATGCTCAACACTAGTGCCAAGCTTACCGGAGCCAACACTTCCCTGTCTCCACCATGATAACCACTCTTTATCTCCTTTTCCGCCTTCTCTTCCTCCTCATTCCCCTAATCAGTCAATCAATGTTGGAGAGATGAGATGAAGTTTGTGTGGATACTAGCCTCTGTTGCACTAGCACCCAGCTCCTGTTCTTCCTCTCAGCCTACACCTCCTCATTATTACCCAATCCACGCTGAACAGATGAGATGAGGCTGGGTAGTATTTTCCTGTCTCACCTCTTCCTCCATCTCCACCTGGTCTACATGCAAAGTTTCAGCTTTAATTGTGAACAGCAACTGTTTAAGAAGGCTCAGAAGTGAGAATAGTGTGCGGATTATGGCGTCATCGCCACTCACCATCTTTATACAGTTCTCAAAGTCTTGGAGAACTGCATAAATGTCAGACATATATGCCCACTCTTCAGTTGTTATTAACAAACTTTCTCGGTGATACTTAGTTATCACTTGAGTATTTCAGTGCTCATTACTCGGCGAGTAATGGGCGGTGCTAGATGTAAAACTCGAATCTCTGCCCCGCATATTTGGCAACTGTTACACAGCCAATAAGCATGCATGGAATGCCTGTGAGTCACTGTAATGTCATAGCCATCTTGGTTGGCTGGCCATCTGACTCAACAAAAATTATAAAAGGAGAGGTGCTACCCGGCTTTGCACACTCAGGCCATTGCACAAATCTATGACACTTTGTATTGGAGGGAGAGAGATATTTTTTACACCTGTGTGCACAGTATAAAAATGTGGTCAACTGTAGCAGGCCAAGCAGTTTTTAAACTGTATAGATGACTAATTGAATCCAGAAAAAGTTTGAAAGTTTTTTGAATTTTTTATACCACTGTAATGTAACACCAACCACGTTATACTCTATGGTTGACTAATTGAATCCAGAAAATAATTTTTGCACTTTTTTTTAGTTTTACATCCTGCTGTAATGTAACAATAAACATGTTAAACTGTATGGATGACTAATTGGATCCAGAAAAAAAATGTGAAGGTTTTTTAAGAGGTTTGTATATCACCATAATGTAACACTAACCACATTAAACTCCATGGATGACTAATTAAATCCAGAAAAAAAGAACTTTTTTGTAGTTTTATAGACTATTGTAAAGTAACCCTAACCACGTTAAACTGTGTGGATGACAATATAGTCAATTTTTCAACCCCCTAAAAAAGAATGTGGTCACGTGCAGCAGCTATATATTTATCAAAGGACTGCAAAGAACTAAGCCCTGCCTAGAGGCTGTATTCTGCCTCTCTCCCTGTACCTGCAACTGTCCCTAGGCAAAATGTAGAATGCAATTAATAAAAAACAGAAAAGTACAGGATTAGCCCCTGAATGTTAGTATGATGGTTCAGAATCAACACCAGTATTACCACTAGAGGACTCTGATTAGTTAAACTGTACACACACAGGCTTGGATAGCTTCTTTTTCCCTCCAATCACAACTGTCCCTGAGCTATCTAATGGCTTCAGTGAGCTGAGTGTGGCAGCACCTGTCCTTTAGTAACCTCTGATGAGGTAATGCAGACAGCCAATTTCAGTAGTGCCAATATCAAGATGGTAAGGCACTAAAGTAACTGGCAGGCATGCCCCGCATGCTTATTGGCTGTGTAACAGGCTCTAAACATGTGGGGTGGAGATTCGAGCTATAAATCTGAGCACACAGATAGTGATATCTGAGTATCAACCCTAATCATCACACCTCACACATAGATCTGGCCTTAGACTGAATGGTACACTGTGCAACATTGCCTATTGGTGCCCAAACTCATACATAGTTTTTTTAGTCAGTTTCCCCAGGACATGAGTGAGGGCAGGAGATTTTTTGTATTGCTCTGGGCCGTGTTCACACACTAGTGTTTCAAGATCCATACTCATAATTATGTAATCCATGAACTAGACAGGAGTCTCCTGACTTGAATTCAACAGTTTCAGATTTGTAGCCAGCCCATGAATTGTGGTCCATATATACATCATGAAGCATTGATGTGTGAATCCATTAGTAGGTTTCCACTCACGACATGTATTGTACTGTAATATACTGCACCTCAAATTATCATAAAATAGATCACCGAACTCACCCCTAAAAAGAGTATTTTCATTTCGTACAATCATGACATATCGATGGGATATTCTATAAATATATAGTTGGTGCAGATCCTACTACTGGGACCTAACTCAAGATCAAGACCTGCTTTGCTTTTCATAGAAATTCCTTAACAAATGAAGGGCAATCCTGACCATGTTATGGTCATCAGTAGCGTGAGGGCTCAATTCTCTTCTAACAAATGAAGGGCAATCCTGACCATGTTATGGTCGTCAGTAGCGTGAGGGCTCAATTCTCTTTAGTGGAATCTGCATGTACTATATACAGTACAGACCAAAAGTTTGGACACACCTTCTCATTTAAAGATTTTTCTGTATTTTCATGACTATGAAAACTGTACATTCATACTGAAGGCATCAAAACTATGAATTAAAAAATGTGGAATTATATGCTTAACAAAAGAGTGTGAAACAACTGAAATTATGTCTTATATTCTAGGCTCTTCAAAGTAGCCACCTTTTGCTTTGATGACTGTTTTGCACACTCTTGGCATTCTCTTGATGAGCTGCAAGAGGTAGTCACTGGGAATGGTTTTCGCATTGCAGGTGTGCCCTGTCAAGTTTAATAAGTGGGATTTCTTGCCTTATAAATGGTGTTGGGACCATCAGTTGTGTTGTGCAGAAGTCTGGTGGATACACAGCTGATAGTCCTACTGAATAGACTGTTAGAATTTGTATTATGGCAAGAAAAAAGCAGCTAAGTAAAGAAAAATGAGTGGCCATCATTACTTTAAGAAATGAAGGTCAATCAGTCCAAAAAATTGGGCAAACTTTGAAAGTGTCCCCAAGTGCAGTGGCAAAAGCCATCAAGCGCTACAAAGAATGAGGACCACCCTAGGAAAGGAAGACCAAGAGTCACCTCTGCTTCTGAGGTTAAGTTTATCTGAGTCACCAGCGTCAGAAATCGCAGGTTAACAGCAGCTCAGATAAGAGACCCAGGTCAATGCCACACAGAGTTCTAGCAGCAGACACATCTCTACAAGACACTGTAAAGTAACACACTGGCGCTATGATCTTTCAGCTGCAAGCACCTTGGCACGTAGTGTGCAACCCTGCCAACCAATATTAAAATTAGAATACAATCAACAAACAGGTGCTGCGCTAGCAGGAGGAACTGTGACTAGGAATACATCTCAGTCACCTACCTCGCTGTTATGAACTGACGTGTCCACTTGGGACAATGGGCTGCTGCAGACCGTCCTCTGCTATCTTGGAAGATCTGTGATTAGAACAGTGCAGCCACGCAAGCGATGCACTACCATCCAGGGAGCGTCCTCCCGTAGTGCTGAAAACCCCACCAGTCTCGCCGCTGTAGTATCCGGCAGGCAGCTGCGGCCGATAGTGCCGCCGCACAGTGGCGTGGTGAGCGGGGGGCGTGGCTACTAGGTGACGTCACCAGTCCGTATAACGGACACTAACAGGGACCAATCCCGACGCGTTTCGAGGGTGCCGACCCTCTTTCTCAAGGTCCTTGAGTGGCTGCACTGTTCTAATCACAGATCTTCCAAGATAGCAGAGGACGGTCTGCAGCAGCCCATTGTCCCAAGTGGACACGTCAGTTCATAACAGCAAGGTAGGTGACATCTCTACAAGAACTGTTAAGAGGAGACTTTGTGCAGCAAGCCTTCATGGTAAAATAGCTGCTAGGAAACCACTGCTAAGGACAGGCAACAAGCAGAAGATATTGTTTGGGCTAAAGAACACAAGGAATGGACATAAGACCAATGGAAATCTGTGCTTTGGTCTGATGAGTCCAAATTTGAGATCTTTGGTTCCAACCACCGCGTCTTTGTGCGACACAGAAAAGGTGAACGGATGGACTCTACGTGCCTTGTTCCCACCGTGAAGCATGGAGGAGGAGGCGTGATGGTGTGGGGGAGCTTTGCTGGTGACACTGTTGGGGATTTATTCAAAATTGAAGGCATACTGAAACAGCATGGCTACCACAGCATCTTGCAGCGACATGCTATTCCATGTGGTTTGCATTTAGTTGAACCATCATTTATTTGTCAACAGGACAATGACCCCAAACACACCTCCAGGCTGTGTAAGGGCTATTTGATCAAGAAGGAGAGTAATGGGGTGCTATGCCAGATGACCCGGCCTCCACAGTCACCAGGCCTGAACCCAATCGAGATGGTTTGGGGTGAGCTGGACCACAGAGTGAAGGCAAAAGGGCCAACAAGTGCTAAGCATCTCTGGGAACTCCTTCAAGATTGTTGGAAGACCATTCCCGGTGACTACCTCTTGCAGCTCATAAAGAGAATTCCATGAGTGTGCAAAGCAGTCATCAAAGCAAAAGGTGGCTACTTTGAAGAACCTAGAATATAAGACATATTTTCAGTTGTTTCACACTTTTTTGTTAAGTATACAATTCCACATGTGTTAATTCATAGTTTCGATGCTTTCAGTGTGAATGTACAATTTTCATAGTCATGAAAATACAGAAAAATCTTTAAATGAGAAGGTGTGTCCAAACTTTTGGTCTGTACTGAATATGTGGTATATCATGTGGAAATATCATAGTTGTACAAGGGGTGTTCCCCTCCAAGCTCCTAATGCATGTTGTAGTGTACGCCCTTGTGTTCACATCCCCCACCTGAATATCAAGTAATGTAGATGTTAAAAGGAATTGCACAAGGATAGAAAAACCTCCCTCTGCTGTTCATGGGTTCTAT
Organism: Ranitomeya variabilis; assembly: GCF_051348905.1. Lineage (NCBI taxonomy): Eukaryota > Metazoa > Chordata > Amphibia > Anura > Dendrobatidae > Ranitomeya > Ranitomeya variabilis. The sequence continues at coordinate 527,167,794 of NC_135237.1, read as the reverse complement.
GTGGTATGTGGTATTGACTTGAACAGGTGGTGGAGTAGGAATTGAAGACAGGTCTGGTGCTGGTTCTGAAACAATCATGTCAATCCTGAATAACCCTTTATTAATTAATGGAAGGTCACACAATTCTGTAAATGAAATCCACTGTCAATCATATTGGTGCAGTTTGTTATGAAATATAGACAAAGGTATCAATGATAGAGCAGCACGGTGGCTCCCTCCATAAGCTTTCTTATAGATTAAGGTCTGGAGACTGGCTAGGCCACTCCATGACCTTAATGTGCTGCTTTTTGAGCCATTCCTTTCTTGCCTTGGCTGTACGTTTTGGGTCATTGTCTTGCTGGAAGACCCAGCCACTACTCATTTTTAATGTCCTGGTGGAAGGAAGGAGGCTGTCACTCAGGATTTTACGACACATGGCTCCAACCATTCTCCCATTATTGCGGTGAAGTAGTCCTGTGCTCTTAGCAGAGAAACACCCCCCAAAAAAAATGTTTCCACCTCCATGCTTGACAGTGGGGATGGTGTTCTTTGGGTCATAGGCAGCATTTTTCTTCCTCAAAACACAGCTCAATATTTGCCTTATCTGACCACATTGAACTGAAAAATAGACTGAAAAATGTAGAAATATTTCTTACTAAATAGACTGCAAATAAAACTCACCTGGAAATAAATTCTTATTGTTCTCTCTTTATAAATGTAATGTAAGTAATAACAATATAATATTCTTCTATTACTTTATTATGTGATGTTGTCACAGTATCTTCTAATAATTTATTACATTCACCAAGTAAATAAAAAATATTGTATAAATAATTACTGGTAGTAGAGTAATGCTATGGTTCTGAAAATATAAATGTTATATTGTATTCCATTAGTATTGATTTTGCTTTAAAAACAGTATTGATATGAATTAGTTTTGTAATAGGCTATAATATGAACTGTTAAACGAGGGTACAAAACTGTCATCTGAATAAGTGATGAACTCAAGTAGTAGCTGCACCAAAACTGGCATGCTCATAATACACACTTAGGCTATGTGCACACTTTACGGATTTTGCTGTGGATCCGCAGCAGATCTGCAGCTGCGGGTCTGCAGCAGCTTTCCATGCGTTTACAGTACAACATAAACCTATGGAAACCACAATCCACAGTGCCCATGCTGCAGAAAAAAACGCACGGAAACGCTGCGGATTACATTCCGCAGCATATCAATTCTTTGTGCGGATTCCTCTGTGGTTTAAACCTGCTCCACAATAGGAATCCACAGGCGTAAAACCGCAGGTGGAATCCACAGAAAATCCGCATAAAAACCATGGTAAATCCTAAGTAAATCCGCAGGTAAAACGCAGTGCCTTTTACCTGCGGATTTATAAAATCCGCTGCGGAAAAATCCACAGAGCTCCATTCTAAGTGTGCACATACCCTAAGGCTTTGTTTACATGTTACATTTTTGCTGCAATTTTTTCTGCAGCCAAAACCTGATCTCTTTGCCAGTAGAAAAGCGGCAGCCAAAATGCCGGTTTTGCTGCATTATGTCCTGCTTTTCTTGCTTAATTTTTGCTACACTTTATCTGTGTTTTCTTGCTGTATTTTCTTTCCTGGAGTTTTCAGGATACCAAAGTTCAGCTTTGCTTCCACCAATACAAGTTGTTAGGCATGCAATGGGAAAACAAAACACTTTTTTTTTGCAAACTTGGGCAATGTGAGCAAATTATTTAGGGGACACATTTTTTTGTATGTTTATCAGGCATCCTTTACATGTCTGTGGGTGGAACGAGACATGATGTACCAGATGTGCTTGATTGGATTCAGGTCTGGGCAACAGGCAGGCCAGTCCATAGTATCAATGTCTTCATCATGCAGGAACTGCTGACACATTTCAGCCACATGAGGCCTAGCATTTTCATGCATCAGAAAGAACCCTTGGGCCGCTGCACCTGCATATGGTTTCACAATTGGTCTGAGGATCTCATCCCGGTACCTCATAGCATTCAGGGTACCTCTGGTTAGCACATGGAGGGCTGTTCGGCTCTCCAAAGAAATGCCTTCCCACACCATTACTGACCCACTGACAAACCAGTCATGCTTGAGAATGTTACAGGCATCAAAACGTTCTCCACGGCATCTCCATACTATGTCTCGTCTGTCACATGTGCTCAGTGTGAACCTGCTCTAATCCATGGCTAGCATAGGCCGCCAATGTCAAATCTGCCAGACTTGGTCTTCTTTGGTAAATGCCAATTGCCCTGCATGGTGTTGAGCTGTAAGTACAACACTTAATTGTGGACATCGGGCCCTCACACCACACTCATGAGGTCTGTTTCTGACAGTTTAGGCAGACACATGGATGTTAGTGGCCTTCTGGAAGTCATTTTGCAGGGCTCTGGCACTGTTGATTGTGTTCCTCCTTGCACAAAGGAGGAAGTAGTTGTCCTGCTGCTTGGTTGTTTCTCTCCTATGCCCCCCTCCACATCTCCTGATGTGCTGGCCTATCTCCTTGTATCTGCTTCATGCTCTGGACACTGTGCAGACAAACACAGCTACTCCTCTTGCCACAGCTTGCATTGATATGCCATCCTGAATCAGCTGCATTAACTGAGCAAATTCTATGGGTTGAATACAATGCCTTATACTACCAGGGCCGGCGTTAGCGGAAGGCAGACCAGGCAGCTGCCTAGAGACTCCGCTTCCCCAGGGGCCTCCAGCCAGTCACCTGCCACCAGCGCCGACTCTCCCCCGCCAGCAAAGACGCATTCAACTACAGATAAGTGCAATGATGGAGGAGAGAGCGTCAGGTGACGATCCCTCTCCCATCATTCCCCTCTGCCTCTAACGCTGCAGGTGTGCAATGACGTCATATCATCACATACCTATCCTATCCTATCTGTTGGACTCCCACAAGGTTCAGTTCTAGGGCCCCTGCTCTTCTCCATTTACACTTTTGGCCTGGGACAGCTCATAGAATCTCACGGTTTTCAGTATCATCTCTATGCTGATGACACACAGATCTACATCTCTGGACCAGATATCACCACCATACTAACCAGAATCCCTCAATGTCTATCCGCTATTTTATCCTTCTCCGCTAGAATTGTAAAACTTAACATGGACAAAACAGAATTCATTGTCTTTCCCCCATCTCACACGACTCCCCCAACGAACCTATCCATTACAGTAAACGGCTGCCCACTCTCCCCAGTCCCACAAGCTCGTTGTCTCAGGGTAATCCTTGACACTGATCTCTCCTTCAAACCGCATATCCAAGCACTTTCCACTTCCTGCCACCTTCAACTCAAAAATATTTCACGGATCCGTACATTCCTAAACCAAGAATCTGCAAAAACCCTAGTCCATGGCCTCATCATCTCCCACCTCGACTACTGTAACCTCCTGCTCTGTGGCCTCCCCTCGAACACTCTCGCACCCCTCCAGTCTATTCTAAACTCGACTAATCCACCTGCCCCCCACTATTCCCCGGCCTCTCCCCTCTGTCAATCCCTTCACTGGCTCCCCATTACCCAGAGGCTCCAGTACAAAAGCCTAACCATGACATACAAAGCCATCCACAACCTGTCTCCTCCATACATCTGTGACCTCATCTCCCGGTACTTTCCTGCACGCAACCTCCGATCCTCATAAGATCTCCTTCTCTACTCCCCTCTTATCTCCTCTTCCCACAATCGCATACAAGATTTCTCTCACGTATCAACCCTACTCTGGAACTCTTTACCACACCATATCAGACTCTCACCTACCATCGAAACCTTCAAAAAGAACCTGAATACCTACCTCTTCAGGCAAGCCTACAACCTGCAGTAATCACCGATCGATCAAACCACTGCACGACCAGCTCTATCCTTACCTTCTGTATCCTCACCTATCCCTTATAGATTGTGAGCCCTCGCGGGCAGGGTCCTCTCTCCTCCTGTACCAGTTGTGACTTGTATTGTTCAAGATTATTGTACCTGTTTTTATTATGTATACCCCTCCTCACATGTAAAGCGCCATGGAATAAATGGCGCTATAATAATAAATAATAATAATAATAATAATAATAATAATACCTGCTGTGTTCTTTGAAGACTGCACCCGCTGAGACCAGAGCCGAGCCTGGGGCATCAGGAGCAGCATGGGGCACGAGGAGAAGAGGTGAGGATTGTGTTTTTTGTTTTTTTTTAATCAATGAGTGATTACTGGACTGTGGGGCCATTCTCAGGGGGGCTGTATTACATTCTATAGAGGGTTGTATTACATTCTATGGGGGGCTGTATTACATTCTATATGGTGCTGTATTATATTCTAGGGGGGGCTACATTATATTTTATGGGGGCTGTATTACATTCTATGGAGGGCTGTATTATATTCTCTGGGGGCTGTATTACATTCTATGGGGGGCTGTATTATATTCTATGGGGAGGTGGGCTGTATTACATTCTATGGGGTGCTCTATTATATTCTATGGGGGCTGTATTACATTCTATGGAGGGCTGTATTTGGTTCTATGGGGGGCTGTATTACATTCTACGGGGGGCTGTATTACATTCTATGTGGTGCTTTATTATATTCTAGGGGGGCTACATTATATTTCATGGGGGGCTGTATTATATTCTATGGAGGGCTGTATTATATTCTCTGGGGGCTGTATTACATTCTATGGGGGGCTGTATTATATTCTATGGGGAGGTGGGCTGTATTACATTCTATGGGTGGGTTGTATTATATTCTATGGGGGCTGTATTACATTCTATGGGGTGCTGTATTATATTCTATGGGGGCTGTATTCTATGGGTGGGCTATATTATATTCTATGGGGGACTGTATTACATTCTATTGGGGGGCTGTATTACATTCTATGGGGTGCTCTATTATATTCTATGGGGGTTGTATTACATTCTATGGAGGGCTGTATTTGGTTCTATGGGGGGCTGTATTACATTCTATGGGGGCTGTATTACATTCTATGTGGTGCTGTATTATATTCTAGGGGGGCTACATTATATTTTATGGGGGGCTGTATTACATTCTATGGAGGGCTGTATTATATTCTATGGAGAGGTGGGCTGTATTATATTCTATGTGGGGGCTGTATTATATTCTATGGGGGGCTGTATTCATTCTATGGGTGGGTTGTATTACTTTTTTGGGGTGCTATATTACATTTTATGGGGCTGTATTATATTCTATGGGGGCTGTATTACATTTTATGGGGTGCTGTATTATATTCTATGGGGGCTGTATTCTATGGGTGGGCTATATTCTATTCTATGGGGGGCTGTATTACATTCTATTGGGGGGCTGTATTACATTCTATGGGGTGCTCTATTATATTCTATGGGGGCTGTATTATATTCTATGGGGTGCTGTATTATATTCTATGGGAGGACTGTATTACATTCTATGGAGGGCTGTGTTAGGTTATATGGGGGCTGTATTACATTCTTTGGGGGCTGTATTATGTTCTATGGGGGTTGTATTACATTCTATAAGGGGCTGTATTATGTTCTATGGGGAGGATTGCATCATACACTTTGATGGGGCTACATTATATTCTATGGGGATGTGGGCTGTATTAAATTCTGTGGGGGTATATTACGTTCTATGGGGAGGTGGGATGTATTATATTCTCTGAAGGGGGCTACATTATATTCTATGGGGGGCAACATTATGATCTATGTTTTATAAATTTATTCTATGTATCAAATTTATTATATTCTATAAGGGGTGGTTGCATCATACTCTATGAGGGGGCTACATTATATTCTATGGGGGGCTGCATTATGCTATATGAGGAGGGCTACATTGTATTCTATGGAGGGGCTACATTATATTCTTTTGGGGGGCTGCATTATAGTCTATGAGGGGGCTACCATATATTCTGTGGAGGGGCTGCATTATACTATATGTGGGCTGCATTATACTTTATCGAGAGCTATGGGGAATATATTATACTATATGAAGAACTATGGGGTGCATTATACTATGGGGAGTGAATTGTACTACATGGATGACTATAGCAGTGCATTATACTATATGGAGCACTATGAGGAGTGTATTATACTATATGGAGGACTGAGCAGTGTATTATACTGTATGGAGCACTATGAGGAGTGTATTATACTATATGGAGCACTATGAGGAGTGTATTATACTATATGGAGGACTGAGCAGTGTATTTTAATATATGGAGGACTATGATGAGTGCATTATACTATATGGAGGACTGAGAAGTGTATTATACTATATGGAGGACTGAAGAGTGTATTATACTATATGGAGGACTGAGGAGTGTATTATACTATATGGAGGACTGAGCAGTGTATTTTAATATATGGAGGACTATGAGGAGTGCATTATACTAGATGGAGGACTGAGAAGTGTATTATACTATATGGAGGACTGAAGAGTGTATTATACTATATGGAGGACTATAGGGAGTGTCTTATACTATATGGAGGACTATGGGGAATGTATTATATTACAAGGACGACTATGGGGAGGGTATTATACTATATGGAGGACTGTGGTGCACATTATAATATATGGAGGAGTATGGGGTGTATTATACTAAACAAGCAAAATGCTGCATATTCATCGAGTGATTGGATTGTTTATGCAGGAACAGAAATCATTGTTCTCAGCAGCACATTGCCGCTGTAAACTGTAGATGTGCTGCTGATAACATGATACTGTATGGGGAGAGATTGATCTAATAGTGATTGTTCTGCTCCCATAATTCTTTCTCGGTGTAAAGAGGCCGGGAAACAAGTGAACAACTTCAATATTGTCGATCACACTCATTTAGCAGCCTGAACTCAGCGCATGTAAATACAACAGAAATGCTTCTGTGTGATGGGTAATATGTTAGCATTTGGGGCCCCATTTTAAACTTTTGCCTCGGGCCCCATTTTGCCTAAAACCGGCCCTGCATTCTACTGTACAGTAACTCTAGGGGTGAGAGCATTGACTAAATGCAAAAGTGATCAAAACAGCAGCCAAAATGGATGAGAGCAGAAAAATGGTCTGCTGTCACCCCATGCAGAACCACTCCTTTATAAGGGTTGTGTTGCTAATTGCCTATCATTTCTACCAGTTGTCTTTTTCATTTGAATAATAGCAGGATAAATTGATTCACACTCAGTGTTACTTCATAACTGGACAGGTTGATTTCACATATTTACATTACACCTGAATGGTTAATAAACCCCATTGTGTTGTTCAAGTGTTCCCTTTATTTTTTTTTGAGCAGTGTATATTTGATTTACCGATTGGAGGAATTACCCAGTTGGGAAACACACACCCTCATTATTCCAAAAAACATGGTCAACTTGGATCTTAAAATATGGAACCAAAAATGTAACTGTTACAACCTCTAATCTTATTCAACCCTAAATTCCCTCCCTCCTCCACCACCTTTCTTTCAATCATCCCTACTTAGTCACCCTTTATTTATTGGCATTCATTTAACTCTGTCTTACCTTCATTCTACAGAAAAGGAATATATTGTGATGACTCCAAACTGCTGATAAAGGAAGGACAAATCCAATTGCACACAAGATTGTGATAATAATTATTGAATGGTCAATGTCCTCATGATTTATTAATACTTTAATATTAATTTATATATACACTTTTAATAACTTTCACTTCGTGTAAGTAGTTCAAGAAAATATCACCCATTATCTCAATTTGTTAATATATTTTATAATTTTAACTATAGTCCAATAATGAATCATGTGTTGTATTAGAACAATCCTTGATATATCTGCTTGTGTTATATCCACATGTCCCCTCTGTAGGCTTTCACAGTAATTCTAACAACAGCCTCTCTCTTCTTTGAAGCTATGTCACAGTTCATCCCAGCTGCTGGGAAACCCCAGAGTGCTGAATTCAATGAAGTTCATTTGGGGTACTTCTCAATTTTTCTACATTATGGCTCACAGTAGTGCATAAAAATTTCATACAGTTATAAACAATTCATCACACATAGATCTCACAGGCCAGTCAAATAAATCTATTTAATCTCCACTTCTCGGATTCTTCACTTATCACCCCCTTTTTACTCATAAAAAGGATTCTTCTTTTATAACTTGGCAGGATACATCGGAGAACTTGCACTTGGTTGTGTCCACTGTCTTTTTTAGCCCTGGTCTGGTATCATCTGTCTTCTCTGCAGATTTCTACTGCAGTTCTAAGATTTGCCTCTGTTCTTTCCCAAGCTACGCCACAGTGCACCTCTGTGACTGGGGAACCCATGAGCTCTGAGTTCAATGAAGTTCAAATGGGGTACTTTTAAATATCAGGAATTTTCTCATGCTATTGCTCATAAAAGCATTTTCATTCAGTTTGCGCAAAAACTCATTAATATATTTATAAGCAAAATACACACTTATAGAAATTACAAAACATTACACTGGTCTGCCAAAATAATGTAACTCCTTCACCTCCGAGCCTGTTTTCACCTTGATGACGAGGACAAATTTTGCAATTCTGACCAGTGTCACGTTACGTGGTAATAACTCTGCAGTGCTTCAACAGATCCCAGTGATTATGTGACTTTATTTTTGTTACAGACTGTACTTCATGATAGTGGTAATATTTCTATGATTTGATTTTCATTTATTTGTGAAAAAATAGGAATGTTGAAGAATACTTTACAATTTTCATACTTTTAATTTTTATGCCCTTAACCCCTTTACCCCCAAGGGTGGTTTGCACGTTAATGACCGGGCCAATTTTTACAATTCTGACCACTGTACGCTTCAACGGATCCCGGTGATTCTGACCTTGTTTTCTCGTGACATATTGTACTTCATGATAGTTGTAACATTTATTTGATATTACCTGTGTTTATTTGTGAAAAAAAAGGAAATTTGGCGAAAATTTTGAAAACTTCACAATTTTCCAACTTTGAATTTTTATGCAATTAAATCACAGAGATATGTCACACAAAATACTTAATAAGTAACATTTACCACATGTCTACTTTACATCAGCACAATTTTGGAACCAACATTTTTTTTTTGTTAGGAAGTTATAAGGGTTAAAAGTTGACCAGCAATTTCTCATTTTTATAACACCATTTTTTTTAGGGACCACATATCATTTGAAGTCATTTTGAGGGGTCTATATGATAGAAAATAACCAAGTGTGACATCATTCTAAAAACTGCACCCCTCAAGGTGCTCAAAATCACATTCAAGAAGTTTATTAACCCTTCAGGTGTTTCACAGGAATTTTGGGAATGTTTAAATAAAAATGAACATTTTACTTTTTTCACAAAAATTTAATTCAGCTCCAATTTGTTTTATTTTACCAAGGGTAACAGGAGAAAATGGACACCAAAAGTTGTAGTCCAATTTGTCCTGAGTACACTGATACCCCATATGTGGGGGTAAATCACTGTTTGGGTGCATGGGAGAGCTCGGAAGGGAAGGAGCGCCGTTTGACTTTTCAATGCAAAATTGACAGGAATTGAGATGGGACGCCATGTTGCGTTTGGAGAGCCACTGATGTGCCTAAACATTGAAACCCCCCACAATTGACATCATTTTGGAAAGTAGACCCTCTAATGAACTCATCTAGATGTGTTGTGAGAGCTTTGAACCCCCAAGTGTTTCACTACAGCTTATAACGCAGAGCCATGAAAATAAAAATTATTTTTTTTTTCCACAAAAATTATTTTTAGACCCCAGTCTTGTATTTTTCCAAGGGTAGCTGTTGAAATTGGACCCCAAAAGTTGTTATCCAATTTGTCCTGAGTACGCTGATATCCCATTTGTGGGGGGGAACCACCATTTGAGCGCATGGCAGAGCTTAAACGGGAAGGAGCGTCATTTGGAATGCAGACTTAGATGGATTGGTCTGCAGGCATCACATTGTGTTTGCAGAGCCCCTAATGTACCTAAACAGTACAAGTCCCCCACATGTGACCCCATATTGGAAAGTAGACCCCCTAAGGAACTCATCTAGATGTGTTGAGAGAACTTTGAACCCCCAAGTGTTTCACTACAGTTTATAACGCAGAGCCGTGAAAATAAAAAATCTTTTTTTTCCACAAAAATTATTTTTAGCTCCCAGTTTTGTATTTTTCCAAGGGTAACAGTTGAAATTGAACCCCAAAAGTTGTTGTCCAATTTGTCCTGAGTACGCTGATACCCCATATGTGGGGGGAAACCACCATTTGAGCACATGGCAGAGCTCAGAAAGGAAGGAGCGTCATTTGGAATGCAGACTTAGATGGATTGGTCTGCAGGCATCACATTGCGTTTGCAGAGCCTCTAATGTACCTAAACAGTAGAAACCCCCCACAAGTGACCCCATATTGGAAACTAGACCCCCCAAGGAACTTATCTAGATGTGTTGAGAGAACTTTGAACCCCCAAATGTTTCACTACAGTTTATAACGCAGAGCCGTGAAAATAAGAAATCATTTTTTTCCACAAAAATTATTTTTTAGCCCCCAGTTTTATATTTTCCCAAGGGTAACAGGACAAATTGGACCCCAAAAGTTGTTGTCCAATGTGTCCTGAGTATGATGATACCCCATATGTTGGGGTAAACCCCTGTTTGGGCGCACGGGAGAGCTCGGAAGGGAAGGAGCACTGTTTTACTTTTTCAACGCAGAATTGGCTGGAATTGTGATCGGACACCATGTCTCGTTTGGAGAGCCCCTGATGGGCCTAAACAGTGGAAACCCCCAATTATAACAGAAACCCTAATCCAAACACATCCCTAACCCTAATCCCAACGGTAACCCTAACCACACCCCTAACCCTGACACACCCCTAAACCTAATCCCAACCCTATTCCCAACCGTAAATGTAATCCAAACCCTAACTTTAGCCCCAACCCTAACCCTAAATTTAGCCCCAATCCTTACCGTAGCCTTAACCCTAGCCCCAAACTTAGCCCCAACCCTAACCCTTATTATAGCCCTAACCCTAGCCCTAACCCTAAACCTAACCCTTTCCCTAACCCTAACCCTAGCCCTAACCCTAACCCTAGCCCTAACCCTAACCATAACCCTAGCCCTAACCCTAACCCTAACTCTAGCCCTAACCCTAACCTTAACCTTAGCCCTAACCCTGACCCTAACCCTATCCCTAGCCCTAACCCTAACCAAAAAATGGAAATAAATACATTTTTTTATTTTTCCCTAAATAAGGCGCTGATGAAGGGGGGGGTTGATTTACTTTTATATCGGTTTTTTATGATTGGCATCTGTCACACACTGAAAGATGCTTTTTATTGCAAAAAATATTTTTTGTGCTACCACATTTTGAGAGCTATAATTTTTCCATATTTTGGTCCACAGAGTCATGTGAGGTCTTGTTTTTTGCAGGACGAGTTGACATTTTTATTGGTAAAAATTTTGGGCGCGTGACTTTTTTTGATCGCTTTTTATTACGATTTTTGTGAGGCAGAATGAATAAAAACCAGCTATTCATGAATTTCTTTTGGGGGAGGTGTTTATACTGTTCCGAGTTTGGTAAAATGGATAAATCAGTTTTATTCTTCAGGTCAGTACGAATTACAGCGATACCTCATTTATTCATTTTATTATGTTTTGGCGCTTTTATACGATAAAAACTATTTTATTGAAAAAATAATTATTTTTGCATCGCTTTATTCTGAGGACTATAACTTTTTTATTTTTTATTTGATGGCACTGTATGGTGGCTCGTTTTTTTGCAGGACAAGATGACGTTTTCAGTGGTACCATGGTTATTTTTATCCATCTTTTTGATCACGTGTTATTCCACTTTTTGTTTGGCGGTATGATAATAAAGCATTTTTTGCCTCGTTTTTTTTTACAGTGTTCACTGAAGGGGTTAACTAGTGGGACAGTTTTTTAGGTCCGGTCGTTACGCACGCGGCGATACTAAATATGTGTACTTTTATTGTTTTTTTTATTTAGATAAAGAAATATATTTATAGGAACAATATATATATATATGTTTTATTATTTTTTTTAATTTTTTTTACACATGTGAATATTTTTTTTTTACACTATAACATTGCCCCAGGGGGGTATTATGTTATAGTGTAAGATCGCTGATCTGACACTTTGCTGTGCACTGTGTCAGATCAGCGATCTGACGTGCACAGTTCCAGGCTTACAGGCGCCTCCTCAGAGCAGGCACTGTGAAGCCACCTCCCTGCGCGACCCCAATGCAGTGGCTATTTTGGATCCAGGCCTGCTGCAGGGAGGAGGAGGTAAGAGACCCTTGGAGCAATGCGATCACATCGCGTTGCTCCGGGGGTCTCAGGGAAGCACGCAGGGAGCCCCCTCCCTGCGTGATGCTTCCCTATACCGCCGGAACACTGCAATCAAACATGCCGGGGGTTAATGTGCCGGGGCGGTCCGTGACCACTCCTGGCACATAGTGCCAGATGTCAGCTGTGATAGTCAGCTGACACCCGGCCACAATCGGCCGCGCTCACACCTTGAGCGCGGCCGATCGCATATGATGTACTATCCCGTCAGTGGTCATACAGGCCTACCCCACCTCGACGGGATAGTACGTCTAATGTCAGAAAGGGGTTGGATGTCATATATCTACTTTACATCAGCACAATTTTTGAAACCCAATTTATTTTGTTAGGTAGTTAGAAGGGTTAAAAGTTGACCAGTGATTTCTCATTTTTGCAACAAAATTTAAAAAACATTTTTTATGGACCACATCACATTGAAAGTGACTTTGAGCGGCTGTATGACAGAAAACACTAAACAGTGACATCATTCTAAAAACTGCGCCCATCACGGTGTTCAAAACCTCATTCAAGAAGTTTATTTACCATTCGGGTGTTTCACAGGAACTGAAGCAACGTGGAAGCAAAAAAATTAACATTTAACTTTTTTTTCACAAAAATTGTATTTAGACCTACATTTCTTAAATTTTATAAGGGATAAAATGGACCACGAAATGTGTTGTGCAATTACTCTTGAGCATGCTGATACCCCATACATGGGGGAAACCTACTGTTTAAGCACATGGCAGAGCTCTGAAAGGAAGGAGCGCCATTTGACTCTTTGAAAGCTAAATTTGCTGGAATCATTATTGGACACCATGTCACATTTGATGAGCCCATGATGTGCCTAAATAGTTGAAACCCCCCACCAGTGATCCCATTTTGGAAACTAGACCCCTCAAGGAACTTAGTTATGAAATGAGCACCTTGAACCCCCAGATGCATCACATATGGTTATAATGTTGAAACATGAAAATAAAAAATAACATTTTTCTCAAAATATTGTTCTTTAACCTCAAATTTTGCATTTTTACAAGGGTAACAGGAGGAATTGCACTGTAAGGTTTGTTGTGCAATTTCTCTTGAGTACTCTAATACCCAATATGTGGAGGAAAACTACTGTTTGTGCACATGGCAGGGCTAGGAAGGTGTGGAGACATGGGGGTGAGTGGTTGCTTTCTCCCACTGGCCCGAGACCACTTGAACCAGGGCTCATCCCACTGAATGCCCACTCTCATTTACCATGGACATAACACTACAAAAACAGAACACGGGGATGGTAAAACAGTGTGGCAACATTTTATTGAACCGTCAAAGAGACAATAACATATAGAACAGTCCCAGTAAATACACAAGATGGTGAAAATTACAGAGTCTCACACTTCCGCTGACTTGCCGGGATTGGAGCAGCTGCGACTTCAGTGCTTACAGGGCTGACTACCCCCACCAGCAGAGGTAGGCACCCACACAGCAGAGGTATCAACAAGGTAAGGAAGCGGACAGTTCATTGATGTATGTGGCCAGGTGACCTGATTGTGTTGACTAGGTTTCTTCAAATGTCTTTCATGGTTCAATGATGGTCAATGGAGCAGACTTGTTTCTTACAGCCAGAGCCATGGTCTTTTAAGCTGGCATCCTGTAGAAAGTCAAACATGTGTCCCTCCTAATGGAGCCATGTTGTCCTGGCTGTAGTTTTTAAAGTCTCTCTCTTTTACCAGAAGGATAGAAAATCCCTTTTATTCTCAGGTCTGTGCTTCTGATCATCATTGACAGGTCAGGGAGGAGGTTGGATGAGTTTATCTATCATTGAGTATTTAATCAATCTGCATAGTTTGTCCTTCTCTGTTTTGCAGGTCAACAAATTAAGTGCCCTATGTCCCTGTCCCTCAAAGATAGCAGACAATAAGTTGCAGGAGGCAGCAACTCAAAAGTCAACATGCAGGCTCCTATGAACTATAGTTTGTGTTTCTTCACCAACCAAAGAAAAACACATCACTTCAAAAGTCAACATGAAGATAATAGCCTATGTCTCCTGGCCTACTAAAATAGGCACCTGGATAATTAAAGGGAACCTGTCAACCCCCAGGGAGTTTTTTAGTAAAAGAACCACCTTCTGCAGCACTAAGGCTGCATTCTGTTAAGGTGGCTCTTCGCTTTGTGCTCCCTACTAATGCTGAAATATTATGCTTTATAATTTTCATGCCATACCTGTATTCTGTCCAGGGGGCACGTCTTTTCCCCCGAACTCAACCACCTCCCAGCCGTCAGTCAACCCCTCAGTGCACTGGGCGCCACCTCCTCTGTTTGTATGCGCATACCTGGTGCCTGCGCTGTGCTCTCATTTTTCTGTCATGTGCCGTGCGCTCTTTCTTGCAAGTCACATCAGCTGACTCGTCGGCAGCTTGTGATCACTCTGACGCTGCAGTGCAGACGAATCGAATCACGCTGGAGGAAAGAGCCAGAGGGAGATGGGGACAGCCGCAGATACTAACTGCGCATGCATCTGATTCCCAGCCTTGCAGTGTGAATACATCACAACACACTGCAGGGTGGGATCACTAGATCAGCTGATGTGACTTGCAGGGCAGCGCACACAACGCTTGACAGAAAAATGAGAGCACAGCGCAGGCACCAGGTATGTAGATACAAACAGAGGAAATGGCGCACGGCGCACGGAGGGGCTGACTGATGGCTGGGAGGCAGTTGAGTCCAGGGGAAAAGACGTGCACTCTGGACAGAATATAGGTATGACACGAAAATTATACAACTTAATATTGCAGTGTTAGTAGGGAGCAAAAAAAGAGAGCCTCCTTCACAGAATGCAGCCTTAGTGCTGCAGAAGGTAACTCTTTGTCAGGACTCTGAACATTTTTTACCTTTTGTGCATTACTGCCCTTTTCCAAGATGGCATCTTTGGTCTCATGTGCACTGTGTCTTCCTGCTATAAAACTCCACCCCAGCCTTCAGTCTGTGCTAGAGTGTTCTGCCTTGCATCCAGCTCCTGACCTCTGATTACTCCCTGGCTATATACCTGCTCCTGTGAACCTGTGTGGTGATCCTGCTACTCTGCTCTGAGTTCCTGCTGCATACACCAGTTTCCAGTAATCCTCCTTCATCTGCTGCTCGTGTTTCCTTCCATCTCATTTGCTGGACATGTAAGCTGTTTCTGCTCTGCAAAAACCTGAGACTATTGACCAAGCCTCCCTGGTTGAGCTGAGATATGATTTGAACTGCCTTATAAGCTTATCTATCTGTGTTTGGACTAAGGCAACGATGTATTTGTGTCAAGTATCCTCAAGAATAACTGTGCTTCATAGACATTCTGCTTGATTGCATTTTCCTCTGAAGATTCCTATAGACTGCTAAGCTGCATTTAATCTTTACACCAAGTGTTGTGGACTTGGGTTTCTCTCTGCACCTGTGTGAATCACCGTATGATAATATAGACTTTACCACTTATAAAACTGTGTCCTGTAGTGGTCTTTTTCCACGCAAAGAGTCTCCTGAGTTATCCCCTATAATTATTACAGGATACTCTAGCCATAAAAAAAAGGAGATTGCTGGAACAATGATTGCAGAGAGCAGATTAGAGCAGGTGTTTTCCATAATTTGATCACTGCAGAAAGATGTGGAGGGTCTGCAAAAGAAGTTTGGAAGCTTTGAACACAATCAACAAGTGTTTGGACAAACTTTGCAGGACTTAAGCAACCGCATGGCAGCCCAGGAAAACAAACTTGCTGGCATAGAGTCCCAGTATGGATGGGCTTTTCAGGACATAAGCACGCAAATAGCTGCACAAGTGACTTTACCCTTTGGGCAACCACCATCAGCTAGCCCACCTAAGTTGCCCCCATTCAGATTTAATGGTGATCGCGACAAATTTTGTGGCTTTCTGAATCAATGTATGCTATATTTTGATGTGCATGCTGACCGTTTTCCTACTGATAGATCCAAAGTATTGTGTGTAATAATGCTACTGACCTCACGAGCGCTCGCCTGGGCGAATCCGATGATTGAATCTCGTGACCCACGGTTAAATAACTTGGATGATTTCTTGGCCGCTATGGCATTAATGTTTGATGACCCTAATCGCCGTGCAACCGCTGAATCTGCTTTGTTGTCTTTACACCAGGCTAAACGTTCTGTTATTGAGTATGCCACTGAATTCTGGAGATTAGCGGTAGATACCAATTGGGACAGTTATGCACAATTGCCTATTTTTAAAAGGGGTCTGTCTAGTATTATAAAAGATGAACTAGCTTGCTCTGAGTCAGCACAAGAGCTAGAGACATTTATACAGCATTGTGTGCGCATAGACATTCGCCTTACTGAGCGTAGGCAGGAGAAATTTGCTGCTTATAACTGTATTTCTAACTTTTCCCTTCCTTCCAAAGAGCCTGCAGGTAAAACCTCTTGGGAAGTGGAGGAGGTGCCCATGCAAATTGATTCTGTTCAGAGGCATGAGATCAATGAGCGCCGGGAGCATCACCTTTGTGAAAGTCTATGTTAACAGAAGCTGTCCCTGAGTCCACGGCTACGGAACCACATGTACAGGCATTATCTTTACCTCCAGCATATAAAGAGTTCTCTGACATCTGTGACAAGAAGAATGCAGATCAGCTTCCTCCACACAGGCATTATGACTGTCCCATTGAGCTGCTTCCTGGGGCAGCTATTACTTTTGGTAATGTATACCCTTTGGCGCCATCTGAGCTTCAAGCCTTAAAGGAGTATATTGATGAAAATCTGGCCAAAGGCTTCATACGTCCTTCTTCCTCACCAGCAGGGGCACCTATATTTTTTGTAAAAAAGAAGGATGGGACCCTGAGACCCTGTGTTGATTATCGGGAACTCAATAAGGTAACCGTACGAAACCGTTACCCTTTGCCTCTGATTCCCGAATTACTGGAAAGAGTCCGCCATGCTAAGGTGTTCTCTAAACTGGATCTTCATGGGGCTTATAATTTGGTGCGTATTCGTCCAGGGGATGAGTGGAAGACAGCATTCTGATGCCCGTATGGCACCATGAATATCTGGTAATGCCCTTCGGGCTTTGTAATGCCCCTGCAACGTTTCAACACCTTGTTAATGACATTTTCAGAGATTTGTTGGACCAGTTTGTGGTGATCTATTTAGACGATATTCTAATCTTTTCTGACTCTCTACAGGAACATGAAGAACATGTCAATGCTCTTTTAAGACGTCTGAAAGAGAACCATCTGTATATCAAGCTGGAGAAATGCGAGATCCATCGTTCTGAGATACAGTTCTTGGGTTATATCATCTCTCCCCAGGGGCTGAACATGGAATCTGGTAAGATTCAGGCTATCCTTGACTGGCCGGTGCCCAAGAACGTTAAGGAGGTCCAACGTTTTATTGGTTTTGCAAATTTCTACAGACGCTTCATTCGAAATTTTTCTGATATTGTCCGTCCCATTACTTCCTTGACAAAGAAGGAAAAGCCCTTTAAGTGGTCATCACAGGCTCAAGAAGCTTTTGATCGGCTTAAGATCTGTTTCACATCAGCACCGCTGTTGATACACCCAGATCCAACACTTTCATTCATTGTGGAGGTTGATGCTTCTGATAATGCTTTGGGGGCTATTCTCTCCCAAAGAACTGGAGAGAAGGGTCTGCTACATCCTTGTGCTTTCTTTTCCCGTAGAATAACCTCAGCAGAGAAGAATTACGATATGGGAGACAATTAATTGCTGGCTATTATTGCGGCTTTCTAAGATTCGAGGCATCATCTGCAAGGAGCTGCACAGCAGATCATAGTGCTAACTGATCATCGCAATTTAGAGTTCCTTAGATCCGATGACTTTCTCCTCATCAGGCTCGTTGGAACTTATTTTTAAATCAATTTAACTTTGTTTTCTCGTACCGTCCAGGTTCTCATAATGGGAAGGCTGATGCTTTATCCCGAATCCATGCTGCGGATTCCGTACCTGGAGCCCCGTCCAAGACCATTCTATCTGATGCCAATTTCACCGGAGTTATCCATGATCAGGACTTGTGGAAGGAGTGCAGGGAGGCCTATGATGGTGATGTATATCTGGCCAACCCACCTGTGGATATTA
Source organism: Ranitomeya variabilis (assembly GCF_051348905.1). NCBI lineage: Eukaryota > Metazoa > Chordata > Amphibia > Anura > Dendrobatidae > Ranitomeya > Ranitomeya variabilis. The sequence continues at coordinate 527,149,462 of NC_135237.1, read as the reverse complement.
ATCTTGTCTTTAAGGGTGGCATGTGGTTCAGAGATCGACGTATCTACGTCCCTGAGGTCATCCGTCTGCAGATCCTCAAGTTGGTACATGACTCCAAGTTGGCTGGTCACAGGGGGTACAGAAGACACAAGAGTTCCTGAACCGATTCTTCTGGTGGCCAACTTGCCTGAAGGATACCAAGGACTATGTTCTCTCTTGCGAGGTATGTGCCCATTACAAGACTCCTCATGTGGCACCTACGGGTCTTCTACAACCATTACCTCTTCCGTCCCACCCTTGGGGGTCTATATCAATGGACTTTATTGTGGAGCTGCCTACATCGGGGGGCATGAATACAATCATGGTGGTAGTTGATCGCCTGACTAAAGCTGCTCATTTTGTTCCATGCACCAGCCTCCCCTCAGCTAAAGATACAGTGAACTTGGTTACACAGAATGTCTTTCGGTTGCATGGGGTTCCGGATGAGATCATCTCTGACCGTGGAGCACAGTTCACTTCAAGATTCTGGAAGGGGTTTTGCTCTGCACTCAATATTAATGTCTGTCTCTCTTCCGCTTACCATCCCCAGACAAATGGTCAGACTGAGCATACCAACCAGAAGCTGGAACAATATCTAAGATGCTATATCATTTATTCGTGTCAAGTATCCTCAAGAATAACTGTACTTCATAGACTTTCTGCTTGATTGCATTTTCCTCTGAAGTTTCCTATAGACTGCTAAGCTGCGTTTAATATTTACACCAAGTGTTATGGACTTGAGTTTCTCTCTGCACCTGTTTGAATCACCGTGTGATAATATAGACTTTATCACTTATAAAACTGTGTCCTGTAGTTGTCTTGTTCCACGCAAAGAGTCTCCTGAGTTATCCCCTATAATTATTACACTCTTTTACTTAAAAATGCCCGGGGGTGACATTTTCCCTTTAAGATTAAAGGCAACCTGTCACCCCCAAAATCGATGGTGAGGTAAGCTCACCGCCATCAGGAGCTTATTTACAGCATTCTGTAATGCTGTAGAAAAGCCCCTGATGTTACCTAAAAGAGGAGAAAAAGAGGATATATTATACTCAGGGGTGATCCCGCTGCGGTCCGGGTCCGATGGGTGTCTTAGGTCTGGTCTGGCGCCCCTCTCTGACTTGTCCCAGCACCTACGCACTGCAGTACTTTGCTCTGCCCTCAACAGGGCAGACAAAGTACACCTGCGCCGCAGCCGCGGCATGAAGACCAGAAGAGGACATCATGGAATGAAGATAGGAGGCGCTGGACCGGACCTAAGACACCCATCGGACCCGGACCGCAGCGGGACCGCCCCTGGGTTAGCATAATATAACCTCTTTTTCTCCTCTTTTAGGTAACATCGGGGGCTTATCTACAGCATTACAGAATGCTGTAGATAAGCTCCTGATGACGGTGAGCTTACCTTACCATCGATTTTGGGGTTGAAAGGTTCCCTTTAAATGCTATGTCGCCAAAGAAAGGAATGAGTGCCACATGAATTTTAAGAATGCAAAATTTGCTGGAATAATTAGCAGGTTCCATGTTGCGTTTGGAGAGCCTCTGATGTGACCTCTTTGGAAACTAGATCCCTCAAGGAATGTATCTAGATGTGTGGTGAGCATCTTTGATCCCCCTGGTGCTTCATAGAAGTTTATAATATTGACCCATGCAAATAAATATTTTCCAACAAAAATGTTCTTTTAGACCCAATTTGTTTATTTTCACAAGGGTAACAGGAGAAAATGCACTGTACATTCTTTATGCAATTTCTCTCATGTATGCTGATACCTCATATGTGGAGTAAAACTATTGTTTGGGCGCACAGATCAGGGCTCGGAATGGAAGGACCACCATTTGACTTTAAATATGAATGCAAAATTTGCTGATATAATTAGCGGACACCATATCACATTTGGAGAGTTCCTGATGGGCCTAAACAGTGGAAATCTACCACATCATTGATCTGTGAAAATGAGAAAAAAATATTTTTCTTAAAAAATGTTATATTAGCCCCAATTTTTTTTTCATTTTCACAAGGGTAGCAGGAAAACATAGAACCCAAAATGTGTTGTGGAATTTGTCCTAAGTTCACCAATACCCCAGATGTGTTTGAAAACTAGAGGCACAGTGCAAAGATCAGCAGGCAAGATGAGCCATATTAGAGTTCAGAATTTGCTGAACTGGTTGGAGGGTGCAATGTCACATTGGCAGAGTACCTGAAATGCCAGAACAGCAGAAACCACCCACATTTGACCTCATTTTACAAACTACATCTCCAATGAATTCATCTAGGGGTGTAGTGATTATATTGACACCACAGGTGGGTAACAAAAAGTTATAACACTGGACAGTCAATAAAAAATAATTACATCTTTACCGACAAAATTTTGTTTCAGCCACAGAAGGGAGGCATTTGGATTTAGAAGCACAGAATTTGATACATTTCTTTTGGGGACAAAGAAAAAGGTACTTTTCCAGACCCTTTATACTACCAGAAACATGGAAGCCCCTTTATTTCCATTGACAGATGATGGACCTGAGTGAGGACTTGTTTTTTTTTGTGGATTGAGTTGAAGCTTTGATTGGGAACATTTTACATAACATTTGGTTACACATTTATCCGGCACTCTAAGCTGAGTACTTACATCGTGGTTTGCATCTTAATCTCCAAGTGGCATGATTCAGATGAAACCCCCAAGGGATCCATTCACTATAAGGAGGCAGCAGAGTTACTTTGGACTTCATCTGGCCTCAGTTGAGCATTGGCCTTCTTTTCAGAAGTGCACAAAATTGTGGCAGACCTCACTTTTATGCACTTTTAAAAAACATACACATACATTATAGGGAATCTTCTGCCGGGGGTTCCATCTGAATCATGTATTTCAAAGATTTCCATGGAAACCCCAGTGTAAGTGCTCAGTGTAGAGCGCAGGATAAATGTGAGCCGAGCCTTAGGCTGCCGTCACACTCGCAGTATTTGGTCAGTATTTTACATCAGTATTTGTAAGCCAAAACCAGGAGTGGGTGATAAATGCAGAAGTGATGCATATGTTTCCATTATACTTTTCCTCTAATTGTTCCACTCCTGGTTTTGGCTTACAAATACTGATGTAAAATACTGACCAAATACTGCTAGTGTGATGGCAGCCTTATTGTGATCTTTTGGAGGCAGAATGAAAAAAATCAACAGCAGGGGAAGAATTGGTTTTATTTATTTACTATGCAATTCCTTGTGCGGTATAAGTGATAGGCGACTTTATTCTTCAGGTCGGTTCGATTACCACTATACCAAATTTATAGTTTTTTTGCAGGAAGAATGAACCAAAATGAACAATTCAGGATTTGTTTTTATGCCGTTTCGCGTGTGATAGAATTGATAAGGCTGTTTTATTCTTTGGGTCGATATGACACCAGACAGCGACACCACATTTATATATCTTTTCATGGCACTTTTACGCAATAAAAAATTATTATTTTTGCATTGCTTTGTTCTGAGAGCTACAACGTTTTACATTTTTCAGCTGATGGAGCTGTATGGCTGCTTGTTTTTTTGTGGGACAAGATAACATTTTCAGGGAAACCATTTTATTTACATTAATTTTTTATTGTGTTTTATTCCATTGTTTGTTTGTTTTTATTTTACAGTGTTCAGTGAAAGGGTTAACTAGTGGGACAGTTTTATAGATCCATTCGTTCTGAACTCAGTGATACCAAATATGTGTCTTTTTTTGTTTATTTTTGTTTTTACATAAATACATATATTTGGTGGATTAATATTTTTCTTTTTTGGATCTTTATGTTATAATTTTTTAAATATTTTTATGCAAATTGCCTCTACAGAGAGAAAGAGGACTTGAACTCTCTAGCGCCACTGGTATGTCACTCTCCACAAGGAGAAACGTTACCTCTTAGACCCCAGTCCAGAGCCTCTCATCTAGCCAAATCAGTTCTCATGCTTCGCACTGATGAGGGAGCACACTCGGACTGGGTCACGGTTAGCAGTGGGGTACCACAGGGGTCAGTATTGGGCCCTCTTCTTTTTAACATATTTATTAGTGACCTTGTAGGGGGCATTCAGAGTAGAATTTCAATATTTGCAGATGACACTAAACTCTGCAGGGTAATCAATACAGGGGAGGACAATTTTATATTACAGGATGATTTATGTAAACTAGAAGCTTGGGCTGATAAATGGCAAATGAGCTTTAATGGGGATAAATGTAAGGTCATGCACTTGGGTAGAAGTAATAAGATGTATAACTATGTGCTTAATTCTAAAACTCTGGGCAAAACCGTCAATGAAAAAGACCTGGGTGTATGGGTGGATGACAAACTCATATTCAGTGGCCAGTGTCAGGCAGCTGCTACAAAGGCAAATAAAATAATGGGATGTATTAAAAGAGGCATAGATGCTCATGAGGAGAACATAATTTTACCTCTCTGCAAGTCACTAGTTCGACCACACTTAGAATACTGTGCACAGTTCTGGTCTCCGGTGTATAAGAAAGACATAGCTGAACTGGAGCGGGTGCAGAGAAGAGCGACCAAGGTTATTAGAGGACTGAGGGGTCTGCAATACCAAGATAGGTTATTACACTTGGGGCTATTTAGTTTGGAAAAACGAAGACTAAGGGGTGATCTTATGTTAATGTATAAATATATGAGGGGACAGTACAAAGACCTTTCTGATGATCTTTTTAATCATAGACCTGAGACAGGGACAAGGGGGCATCCTCTACGTCTGGAGGAAAGAAGGTTTAAGCATAATAACAGACGCGGATTCTTTACTGTAAGAGCAGTGAGACTATGGAACTCTCTGCCGTATGATGTTGTAATGAGTGATTCATTAATTAAATTTAAGAGGGGACTGGATACCTTTCTGGAAAAGTATAATGTTACAGGGTATATATACTAGATTCCTTGATAAGGCGTTGATCCAGGGAACTAGTCTGATTGCCGTATGTGGAGTCGGGAAGGAATTTTTTTCCCCATGGTGGAGTTACTCTTTGCCACATGGGTTTTTTTTGCCTTCCCCTGGATCAACATGTTAGGGCATGTTAGGTTAGGCTATGGGTTGAACTAGATGGACTTACAGTCTTCCTTCAACCTTAATAACTATGTAACTATGTAACTATGTAACAGCACGAAACACCGTGTCTGCGAATTAAGATTCTGATTTGGCTTTAATCCTAAGTCATATTGCAAGACTCGTTAAAGGGTTGATTGTTACATGTATGATCGCTACTTCCAACAGGTGGCGCTATAGAGTTCAAGTGCTCTTCCTCTCTGAAGATGTAATTTGCATATAAAATTTCCCAGAGGAGCATTGCATTCTATTCGTATTTCCATTTTGTTGATTATTGTTTTTTTATATGATGATTAATTGGAAAATTATCAGCAAAAAATTAAGTGCCATTTGCATTGAAATAAAAAAAATTACTAACATCCATGCTCATGCTATCATACTAAGACATTATGGTTTATACTTTGGAAAAATCACAAAAATAAATGGGTTTTAAATCCTGGTGAACCTGCATTTTTTTCACCAAAATTGCTGCTAAAACTGAAGGGCTCACCACCACACAGCTTATTTTTGCCCTTTTAGGCCGGCATCACACTAGCGAGTTTTACGGACGTATGAGAGGTGCATAAAATACGGATTGCATACGGTACAATTATTCTCCATGTCCCAGCTCCTATCTGCCATATTTAACTGATCCGTCTTATACGGTCTTGTACGGCCATAGAAAATCGCAGCATGCTGCGTTTGTCACTGTATTGCGCAAAAAAATCGCCAATGAAAGTCTATGGGGGCGAGAAAAATACGAATTACACATGGACCATGCGTGTGACTTGCGAGAAATACGTACCGGTGTTATAGAGAAAAGCCGGCAATTCAGTGCGGTGTACAGTAAAATCACACTGACAGAATAGAATAGAATAGGTAGAATAAATGTCTACACATAGAATAGGTATATATATATATATGTCAGTGAGACACATATATATATATATTTATATTTCATACAGCGCTAAATATCATAAAAGCCGGTAATTCAATTGCCGGCTTTTCCACTCTCCCTCCCAAACCCGACAGGATATGAGACATGGTTTACATACAGTAAACCATCTCATATCCCTTTTTTTTGCATATTCCACACTGCGAATGTTAGTAGTGTGTATGTGCAAAATTTGGGCGCTCTAGCTATTAAAGGGTTAAATTGCGGAAAAAATTGGCGTGGGCTCCCGCGCAATTTTCTCTGCCAGTGTGGTAAAGCCAGTGACTGAGGGCAGATATTAATAGCCCAGAGAGGGTCCATGGTTATTGGCCCCCCTGGCTAAAAACATCTGCCTCCAGCCACCCCAGAAAAGGCACATCTGGAGGATGCGCCTATTCTGGCACTTGGCCACTCTCTTCCCACTCCCGTGTAGCGGTGGGATATGGGGTAATTAAGGGTTAATGTCACCTTGCTATTGTAAGGTGACATTAAGCCAGATTAATAATGGAGAGGCATCAATTCTGATACCTATCCATTATTAATCCAATAGTACAAAATGGTTAATAAAACACACACACATTATTACAAAGTACTTTAATGAAATAAAGACACAGGGTGTTTTAATATTTTATTATACTCTTAATCCATCTGAAGACCCTCGTTCTGTAAAAAAGGAAAAATAAAAAATCAACAATATCCCATACCTTCCGTCGTTCTGGCACGTCCCACGATGTAAATCCATCTGAAGGGGTTAAATCATTTTACACCCAGGAGCTCTGCTAAAGCAGCTGTGCTTGTGGCTGTAAAAATACGGGGAATGAATGGAGTGCAGGGGAATGTCCTGTAGTTACCTTGAGTCGCGGTGATGCGCCCTCTGCTGGATGTCCTCATATGAACTCGAGCGTGGGAACTTTTCCCAGGCTCGAGTTCATAGAGAGAGATACTGTATATATGTTTTAACGAACATTTGAGCCCAAAAATCCATTAGATGTCGGTTTTGCAAGCCTGCGAGAAAATATCGCAGTACGAATGCCATACGGATTACATATGGAGGATGACATGCACAAAATACGCTGCCACACCCTGCCTACGGATGACATACGGATCACTATTTTGGGAACATTTCTGCATATTACGGCCGTAAAAAATGGACCATATTTTCATACGCTGAGTGTGACGCCGGCCTTATAGTGCTGCTATTCAAAAAGTCTGCCATCCTCTTCAGCAGTCAAAGTTTTATGAAGATCCATGCCTAGGGGTCAAAACGTCACTGATCCTTTTTTTTCAATTGCCTAATGAAATATACATCGCGTATTTTGACGTGCCAATTTTCCTGTTACATGGAGTGTAAATCTTGCTTTTTTGGGTGCCATATATCTACCTTTATTAAATTAAATTATAATATTTACATCTTCTCTTGTGATCAAGTCTTGAACTTGCTTGTCCATGTTTACAGGCATAAGCTCCAGTTATGAGCCAAAGCCCATAATGATGTAGATGGGAGAATTTGGTAATCTTGAACTGTATTACAGGCAGTGAACCAAGAAGCACATTATGCATGTGCATAGAGATACACTGTATATAACAGTGTATTTCTATGTTGCCAGTATACTAGAGGTGAAGAAAAAGTTAGATTTTTTTTGTTCCTATAAAACAACTAAGGCCTCTTACACACTAGCGTCGTACGACGCACGTCGCAATGCGTCGTTTCGGAGAAAAAACGCATCCTGCAAAATTGCTTGCAGGATGCATTTTTTCTCCATAGACTAACATTAGCGACGCATTGCGACGCATTGCCGCACGTCGCAACCATCGTGCGACGGTTGCGTCGTGTTGCGTCGGACAGTCGGCACAAAAAAACGTTGCATGTAACTTTTTTTGGTGCATCGTGTCCAGCATTTCCGACCGCGCATGCGCGGCCGGAACTCCGCCCCCTCCTCCACCCCGGAGCTCACAATGGGGAAGCGGATGCGTTGAAAAACTGCATCCGCTGCCCCCGTTGTGCAGCGCTTTCACAGTATGCGTCGGTACGTCGCCACGTCGCATTGCGACGTGCGTCGTACGACGCTAGTGTGAAAGTAGCCTAAAACGAATAAAAAACAACTACAAAAATGCAGGCACTCAAATCCACAACCTTTAAAATTACAAGCAGAAGCTAAAACAATTAAGCCGCAGGCTCTGGTTATGTCTTCATGGGAACTTAGTTTAATTGATTTGTATTTTAGGCTCTGACTCCACAGGCAGATTATACCAATACATTGTACATAGAAATATATTCTAGAGGAAGAAAAAATGTAATAAAAATGTAATGCTGAGTCCATGATCACACGTAGCACAAATGCTGTGTTTTTTCTATTGCTTTTTTTCTGCGTGTTTTCTGCAGTTGTCTGCACCACACAATGAAATACCAAACTTCTCTGATTATTGCATATTTGCTGAGACCTTTTATGCATTTTTCCCCCTTACTTGATGCATATTTGGTGCATATGTGAAGCTGCTGTTTTAATGTGTTTTTAATAATACAGTAAAGCTTTGATTCTCTGTTTAAAAATACAACAGCATTTTTTTCAGGCACCACATAGAAGCCTTTGGAGAATAAAAATCATCCAAACTGCACAGTTCAGTAGCATCACATCCACTTTGCTTGGAAGTTTAGATGGTAGTCACTAGGGTTGAGCGAAACGGGTCGTTCATTTTCATAAGTCGCCGACTTTTGGCAAAGTCGGCGTCTCATGAAACCCGACCCGATCCCTGTGTGGGGTCGGCCATGCGGTACGCGATCTAGGCGCGAAAGTCGTGTTTCGTATGACGCGTTTAGCGCCATTTTTGCAGCCAATGAAGGAGCGGTAGAGTGCTGACGTAGGTGTTAGGGGGCGTACACAACAACAGGCATTTTTTTTCGAGTGCATTACAGCGATGTGCAAAGTGTAAAATGAGCGTTCTGGGAGCGATGTGGAAAATCAGCGTTTAGGGGGAGAGAGAGAGAGAGAGATTTAAAAAATAATTTTAAAAAAATTTCTTCATTGGGTTTCGTGTTTCGGCCGAAACCCGACTTTTCACGGTGGTCAGCCGATTACACTCGACTCGACTTTTAAGACAGTCAGGTTTCACAAAACCCGACTCGACCCTAAAAAACTAAAGGTCGCTAAACCCTAGTAGTCACATGTAGTGTAAATGCTGTGTATTTTCTGCTGTTTTTTTGCACAGAAATTTTACTGTGTTTAACTTTCAAAGCAAAATGGATGTGGTTTCATGAAAACTGTGCCCTCTGTGGATCTAAAGACGCTGCAGAACTATGCATTTTAGTGTTTTTTTTTCTGTTTCCAGAGGCTTCTATGTGGAACCTAAAAAAAGCATGCAAAGAGTTGCATTTACTTTTTTGAACACGCAGATCCAAAGCTTTTCTGTATTATAAAAACAAGCAGAGAAAAGTTCTTTAATTGAAAAAACACTCCCCCACAAATAACCCTCTCTTACCCTTTTATTAATATAAAAATTAAAAGTAAGATATCACAATATTCCTCATCTGTACGCCAATAATCCTTCTGTCTTTTGAAGTGTGCCATCTGGATGCTTTACTGAGAGGTGGCATGATGTGACTGCTCAGTCCTGCATCCAGGATACACTGAGCTGACAGTGAGAACGTTGCTGCATGTGACTGGCAGTAACCTTAATGACATCACCGCCGGTCACACCCTTTTTCCTGTGCCCGTGTCTTTATTACTTTTGATTATGGGGTTAGTAATGGGGGTGTCTTATAGATGCTTCTCCATTACTAACTCTCTGGGCTTGATGTAAACAAACATAAAATAGCTGACATAAACTCCAAAGCTGTTACTCCACTTATATCAGTGGGAAGTTGGAAGAACCAAGCAAAGCTCCAGAATTGGAGTGCCTAAGGATACTTTCACACTAGCGTCGTACGACGCACGTCGTAATGCGATGTGACGACGTACCAACGCATACTGTGCCAAAAAAACACAACGGGGGTAGCGGATGCAGTTTTTCAACGCATCCGCTGCCCCATTGTGATGTCCAGGGTGGCGGGGGAGGAGTTCCGGCTGCGCATGCGTGGTTGGAAAAGGCGGACACGACACACCAAAAAACATTACATGTAACTTTTTTTATGCTGATGGTCCGACGCAACACGACGCATCCATCGCACGACGGATGCAATGTGTGGCAATCCGTCGCAATGCATCGTTAATGCATGTCTATGGAGAAAAAAAGCATCCTCCAAGCAATTTTGCAGGATGCATTTTTTTCCAAAATGATGCATTGTGACGTGCGTCGTACGACGCTAGTGTGAAAGTAGATGCTTCTTTTCTTGGGTGGCTGCAATGTGCCATTATTAGGCTGGGGAGGGCCAATATCCACTTCTCAGCCCCCAGCTGTCTGCTTTAGCTTGGCTGGTTATTAAAATTGGGAGTATCCCACGCTGCTTTTTTAAATTATTTGAATAATTAAATAAAACTGTGTGGGGACCCCCTTATTTTGATAACCAGCCAATATAAAGCCGTCGACAGCTAAGGACTGCAGCCCACATCAGTCAGCTTGGTCTGCTCTGGTTATCAAAAATAGAACAGACCCCAAGTCTTTTTTTCTTTTTTTTTAAAACATAGTGTGGCAGCCAACTACAGCCAAGCCAATACTTGACATGGCCGGGATTGAGATGGAAGTGCCCACACATGAAAACTTGCTGAATGACTACTATGCAGACTTTCAACAAGCTTTGCCTGGGCGGGCTACCAAACCTAAACAGTAACACTGAGGTCCAGGAGAAGTCTCTGGTTGGGGTCAATGCACGGACCTTAGTTGTCTGGTATGGGCCCCAAACTTTACAGTTCGGGTTCGCCCATCTCTATTCATTAAATCTCTGCACACATTGCAAAGCCTGTCAAAAAATTACAAGCAGGGTCATCAATAAACCATTGAAGGTAAAAACTGTAGTATCTCATTCAGATATTGTCAACAAAGTGTAGTTGTGGTACTCCTACACTCATAAAAGCTCTGCACACAGAGCAAAGCCTGCCAACAGTTACAAACATGGTCATCCTTACAGCCTTGAAGACACCAGCTGTAATGCCTCATTAAAATATTAAGAAAGAATAGTTGTGTTACTAATACTCTCATAAAGGCTCTGTGCATAGTGCAAAGCCTGAAAAAAATTATAAGGAGGGTTATCCATGCACCCTTGAGTAGAGATGAGAGAACCTTTCAAGGTTTGGTTCGGATTCTCTGAATGAACCGCCGTTCGTCGAACGATTTGCCAAGTGGTCTGACAAACATATCCGAACCCCATTAGATTCAATGAAAAACAAAATCCAAATGCACAGACATCTTAAGGGGTGAGAAGAAACTTCCCAAATAACTAAAGTTAGGGGCAAACACCATGAAAAGTGGCATCAATTGACCTACAGTAGAAATTTGCAAATGTCACAGCAGCTGTTAGTTAATGCCCATGCATGAGGTATCAGGGCCTTGCGCAGCATTTACAGCTTGGAATTGAAGTTTCAATGAGGACCTGGTAGATAAGGGAGCATTATCAGCCTTCTTAAATGGGAGATCGGATACCTGATGCAACACCTCCATTTTATTCCAGCCATGCTTCGATAGCACAAACATCAGTTTGATACAGTACTTTTGGTAGAAAAAATGTAAGGAAAGTAACACATGGTGTTGACTGATCAATTGACCCACAGTGGAACCTTTTATAATGGCACAGAAGCAGTCAGCCATGGCCCATGCATGAAGTATTAGGGATTGGCCCAGCATTTACAGCCTGAAAGTTTATTTTTAATGAGGAGCTGGTGGTTAAGGTAGTGGTGTAAGCCTTCTTAGCTGTGAGACCTAATACCTGATGCAACACCTCCATTTTTTTTTCTTAATTCTAGCCACACTTAGATGGCACAAATATCAGTTTCCTACAGTACTGTTATTAGTTAGTACTGATATTTTTATCCCTTCCGCATCCTCTTCTGCTTCCAACTCTTCCTCTGGGAGCATCATCTCCTCACGCAGACTTTTCAAAGTGTGCTCCAGCATGTAGATGACCACAATAGTGATGCTGATGACGTCATTGTCAGCACTAACCATCTGAGTTGCCATTTCAAAACTGTGCAGAAGGGTGCAGAGGTCTTTCACTTGTGCCTACTCTGCAAGCATAATTTGCACCAGGCTATGCAAAAGGACATACTGCACCTGGGCTCGTCACTGCTGCCACAGCTGTTGCAACATGTGCAGAGTGGAATTCCACCATGTCAGGACATTGCTAATCAGATGGTTAACCAATAGGCTGAAAGACTTCAGTAGCGATGCAAGTCTATGATCTGCAGGGTGAAATTGTTGGAAGTGAGCATACAGCATACTGTGCTTTCTGCAGCAGCACATCCAGGCAAGGCTACTCGCAAAGAAATTGCTGTACCACCAGGTTGAGGACGTGAGCCATGCAAGACACATGTGTGAGGTTGCCACGGTGTAGAGCCGCCACAAGGTTTGCACCATTAATTCAAACGGCTTTCCCTGGCTCCAGGTTTAGAGGAGGCAGGTCTCTAACTGGGCCTGGATACCTGTCCACAACTCTTAAGCTGTGTGAGTGCGATCTCCAAGTCATATTAACTTAAACACTGCCTGATTGTGGTGAGCTATGGCTGCCCAGCATGGAGGTGGGGAAGATTCTATCTGCACAGTTGGAATGCGTGCTTGATTAACAGAGAGGTTGAGGGCACAGGTGGAGGCCCTAGAGGAAGTGGAGGAGGCAGAAGCAGTGGAGGAAGTGTTGATACAGAGGTTTGTTCCGCAAGCCCTGGGGATTGCAAGACTTGAGGAGCATCCTCTTCCCCGACAGCCACCAGAGTCACCCAGTGCCTAGTCATCTAGATGTAACTCCCCTGTCCATGCTTGCTCGTCCAGGTCTCATTGTTGAAATGCACCCTGGCAGACATTGAATTCAGGGAATGGGTGATATTGTCTGCAATTTGTTGCTTTAGTACAGGCACATCTTTCTTAGAGAAGTAATGGTGACTGGGCAACTGGTACTGAGGGACTGCGATGGCCATCAACTTTTGGAAACCATTTGTGTCCCCTAGGCAGAAAGGCAGTATTTCCAGGCAGTTCAAGCTCTTAGCTTTCCCATGTGTAGGAGGAAACATTCTTTTATGCGACCACAACTGCGGGACCGAGGGCTGGCTGCTGTGCTGAGATAGGGAGGAGTATGGAGAACAGGACAAACTGTTGGACTGTGAGGTGCAGGCGGAGATGTTATAGTGGATTGAGAAACATGTGTTGTGCTAGGTGACACGAAAGCAGCAGTCATGTCAACTTCCATAAAAGCTGACCGGCTGTAACTCACCCTGACTGTGGTGGGTAAGTAATTGTAGTTTCTGTGCCCAGAGACCTGTGTGTGAAGACTTTGTAATGGTGATGGAAGAGGAAGCAGCAGCAGATGGGGTTGATGGGACAGCCTGTGGTTGACGAGACCTGCTAGTCCGCATTTTAGCACAGTGAGATTCCCACACTAAGGCATGTTGATCGCGCATGTGCTGATTCATGCATGTAGTGGTCAAATTATTGCAATATTTGCTTTTTACTGAGCTTTTTTTGCAAATTTGACAGATAATGTGTGTTTGCTCATCCTTTGCAGTTTCTAAAAATGCCCAGGCAAGGCAACTCTTGCCACCGCTGTGAACAGCAAACTTGCGAAGAGTGGGGCTAAGGATGCAGTACTTGCTGTGGTTGCATCACTTTTTGTCTGTATGGGAAGCCGCAATGTATCTTCCTCATCTTCCTCCTCCTCCACCTCCTCTGCTGAGCTGCTCAGCTGCGTATCTCTGGGTTCAGAAAAAGTGGGATCTACAACATCATTGTTATCCTCTATGTTCTCACACTCTTCACCCTGAAAGTCACCCTCCTTCTCTTCCTGCCCTGACACCACAGATCAAACCGCATGCACTTTTATTATCTGAGTTTCAACAGGATCACCTCCACCTTTGGTGGTTAACGTCTGGTGACAAGGGTCTTGATTCTGCTTGTACCCTATTTGGTCCAGCCGTGGATCTATCATGAAAATATTTTGAGCATCAGTGCAGTTCCTTTCCTCCATTGAATTCTGTGATTCTTCAAAGCAGGCCTCTGATGCCTTTGGAATAGATTGTATGAACAGCTCTTCAGAATGGCCCATCTGTGGTTCCCCACAGTCAGTTGGGTGTTTGGAAATGTTTTATGCAGGCGGAAACAAGGGTAATTGGGGTGCCACCTCTGAGGATTGTACTGTGTGTGATGTTAAGGTGGAGGAAGAGGAGGAGATAATAATGGACACAGCACCATGACTAAGGTTCTTACCTGAAATGCGTTGGTTGTTCATCCCAGGTTGTGGTGACCAAGATCCATGTCTATTTTAATGTACTGTTGTACTAAATAAGTTTTTAATTTTTTTTACAAAAAGATTAATTTCCTTTTTTATTTTATTGCTGGAGGTTTTCTTCCCCCACCTTTTTCAAAGAGGAGGAGAGGCCACTTGATGCAGTGCTTACCATCCACTGGAGAACATGCTCTTTCTGAGCTTCATCTACAAGGCATATTCCAAAGACAGGAAGTTGAGTAAGCTGGAAAGTAGCAGATGCTGTCAGCTGTCTTTGGAAAGGACAAGACAGTGTTTCCTCAGTTAAGTTCTTCATTTACAATAACACTTAACCCACATATACATCGAACACAAAGTTTAAACCCAACTTCCACATGACCTCACTTTTTCCCACTCATGTTGTAAGTAGCCTTCTCCCCTTGTACCCTGCTGTTTCACAACCTTATGTCCACAGCTGTCAGTCACCTGTCACTAAATGAACAATCAGTATGTATTGTATTTTCTTAGATTTTCTTAGACGCGCGCTGAACTCTGGAGCATGGGAGAATGTACAGGCATTTTCTTGCAGTTCAGGGCTGCAGGGAGGGCAGACTCAGTGACTCTGAAGCAAGCACTGGCATGATCTCAGTCACTCCCCAGTAGCTTACAGCCGGGCCGGTCACATCAGCACTGCTCCCGGTTGTAAACTATATATCCTCTAGATATGGATTACAGCATGGGACTGACTGAACGCCGGACAGGTATGGGTATATTATTGTTTTTTTTATTTTTACTTTTTCACAGGAGATCGAGGGCATCGCATGGATAGGGCCGAACAATAAAGATGGGAAAACTGTGTTGTGTTTGATTTCATTAAAGACTTTATTCTGGCTGTGTCTTTATTTAACCCTTTGACTACTATAGGATTAGTAATGGATAGGTGTCTTATTGACACCTCTCCATTACTAAGCCGGCTTGATGTCACCTTACAATACAAAGGTGACATTAACCCCCTATTACCCCATGTGCCACCGCTACAGGGCAGTGGGAAGAGAGTGGCTAAGTGCAGGAATTGGTGCATCTGTAGGATGCGCCATTTCTGGGGCAGCTGTGAGCTGGTGTTTGTAGCCAGGGGGGTACTAACCATGGTCCTTTCTAGGCTATGAATATCAGCCCGCAGCTGCCTGCATAGCTTTACATGTAAAAAGTGGGCAAATATAGACCAATACAATAAACAAGAGCAAAAACAGGGCACTAACAGGTACAGAAGGAGAGAATACTCTGCACATGAGGGCTCACAATCTACAGGGGATGGGTGAGGATACACTAGGAGAGGATAGAGCGGGTTGTGCAGTGGTTTAGTAGGTTGAGGATCACTGCAGGCTGTAGGCTTGTTGAAAGAGGTGAGTCTTCACGGTCTTTTTGAAACTTTCCATGGTAGGCGAGAGTCTTATGTGTTAAGGTATAGAGTTCCAGAGTATGGGGGAAGCACTGGAGAAGTCTTGGATGCGGTTGTGGGAAGAAGAGATAAGAGGGGAGTAGAGAAGGAGATCTTGTGAGGATCAAAGGTTGCGTGTAGGTAAGTACCGGGAGACCATGTCACAGATGTATGGAGGAGACAGGTTGTGGATGGCTTTGTATGTCATAGTAAGGGTTTTGAACTGGAGTCTCTGGACAAAAGGAAGCCAGTGAAGGCTTAGCATAGGGGAGAGGCTGGGGAATAGCGGGGTGACAGGTAGATTAGTCAGGCAGCAGAGTGTAGGATGGAATGGAGTGGTGCCAGAGTGCTAGAGGGGAAGCCAGAGAGTAGGAGATTGCAGTAGTCAATGTGGGATATGATAAGGGCGTGCAATAGTGTTTTTGTGGTTTCATGGTCAAGGAATGCACGGATCCGGGAAACATTTTTGAGTTTGAGACAGCAGGAGGAGGCAAGGGCTTGGATATGTGGCTTGAAAGAGAGAGCAGAGTTGAGGATCACCCTGAGGCACCGGGCGTGTGGGACTGACGAAAGTGAGCAGCCATTGACATTGATGGATAGGTCTAGTGGAGGGGTAGAGTGAGATGGGGGAAAGATGATGAATTCTCTTTTGTCCATGTTCAGTTTTAGAAAGCGAGCAGAAAAGGCAGAGAAAGCAGACAGACAGTGTGGGATTTTGGTGAGTAAGCAGATGAGGTCAGGTGCGGATAGGTGACATCTATATACTGTATGTAAACCATGTCTTCTATCCTGTCGGCTTCTGCAGTGATTTCACAAAAGCCGACAAATGAATTACCAGCTTTTCTTCTATCTATATAAAGATGTGTATATATATATATATATATATATATATATATATATATATATATATATATATATATATATATATACACTCACCGGCCACTTTATTAAGTACACCATGCTAGTAACGGGTTGGACCCCCTTTTGCCTTCAGAACGGCCTCAATTCTTCGTGGCATTGATTCAACAAGGTGCTGGAAGCATTCCTCAGAGATTTTGGTCCATATTGACATGATGGCATCACACAGTTGCCGCAGATTTGTCGGCTGCACATCCCAAAGATGCTCCATACAAGGCAGGATGGATCCATGCTTTCATGTTGTTTACGCCAAATTCTGACCCTACCATCCGAATGTCGCAGCAGAAATCGAGACTCATCAGACCAAGCAACGTTTTTCCAATCTTCTACTGTCCAATTTCGATGAGCTTGTACAAATTGTAGCCTCAGTTTCCTGTTCTTAGCTGAAAGGAGTGGTACCCGGTGTGGTCTTCTGCTGCTGTAGCCCATCTGCCTCAAAGTTCGACGCACTGTGCGTTCAGAGATGCTCTTAGGCCTACGTTGGTTGTAACGGGTGGCGATTTGAGTCACTGTTGCCTTTCTATCAGCTCGAACCAGTCTGCCCATTCTCCTCTGACCTCTGGCATCAACAAGGCATTTCCGCCCACAGAACTGCCGCTCACTGGATTTTTTTTCTTTTTCGGACCATTCTCTGTAAACCCTAGAGATGGTTGTGCGTGAAAATCCCAGTAGATCAGCAGTTTCTGAAATACTCAGACCAGCCCTTCTGGCACCAACAACCATGCCACGTTCAAAGGCACTCAAATCACCTTTCTTCTCCATACTGATGCTCGGTTTGAACTGCAGGAGATTGTCTTGACCATGTCTACATGCCTAAATGCACTGAGTTGCCGCCATGTGATTGGCTGATTAGAAATTAAGTGTTAACAAGAAGTTGGACAGGTGTACCTAATAAAGTGGCCAGTGAGTGTATATATATATATATATATATATATATATATATATATATATATATATATATATATATATATATATATATATTAGGGTGCCAAGGAAATGCATGGCAAAAATTAAGTAGCAAGTTTTTCAAGGTCTCACCTAATTTTGTTCCTTTTTGGTCATAGATATTTTATAACTTTCTTTTTTTAAGATTAGTTATCATTTACTGGTTGCTCAATGGCACATCATATTGCAGTTTTAAATGTTTGTTTAGTATTTATCGTCATGCATATCCCACATTATGTATGGTATGTTATGCTGTTTACCGATCAGATTAATTGATTTTATATTTTGATAGATCGGGCGTTTCCGAATGCGGCAATACCAAATGTGTGTATATATATATACATATATACCGTTACAATATATGAAAAGGTTTGGGCACCCCTATTAATCTTAAGCTTAATGTCTTATAAAAATTGTTTTTTTTGCAACAGCTATTTCAGTTTCACATATCTAATAACTAGGGTTGAGCGAAACGGGTCGATCATTTTCAAAAGTCGCCGACTTTTGGCTAAGTCGGCGTCTCATGAAACCCGATCCGACCCCTGTGCTTGTCGGCCATGCGGTACGCGACTTTCGCGCCAAAGTCGCGTTTCAATGACGCGAAAAGCGCCATTTCTCAGCCAATGAAGGTGAACGCAGAGTGTGGGCAGCGTGATGACATAGATCCTGGTCCCCACCATCTTAGAGAAGGGCATTGCAGTGATTGGCTTGCTGTCTGCGGCGTCACAGGGGCTATAAAGGGGCGTTCCCGCCGACCGCCATCTTACTGCTGCTGATCTGAGCTTAGGGACAGGTTGCTGCCGCTTCATCAGAAGCAGGGAGAGCGTTAGGCAGGGTCCACTAACCACCAAACCGCTTGTGCTGCAGCGATTTCCACTGTCCAACACCACCTTCGGTGTGCAGGAACAGTGGAAGCTATTTTTTTTTTTTTTTCCCCTCAGCGCTGTAGCTCATTGGGCTGCCCTAGAAGGCTCCGTGATAGCTGTATTGCTGTGTGTACGCCACTGTGGAAACCAACTGCTTTTTTCAAAGCACATATCCTCTTGTTCCTTCCTTTCTGCACAGCTATCTTTTTTGTTTGTCCACACTTTTTATTTAATTTGTGCATCAGTCCACTCCTATTGCTGCCTGCCATACCTGGCTTACATTACTGCAGGGAGATAGTAATTGTAGGACAGTTTTTTTTTTTTTTTTGTTTTTTTTTTGTGGGAGATTAAGATTGGCATTTCTGCTACAGTGCCATCCCTGTGTGTGCCATCTCTCACTGAGTGGGCCATAGAAAGCCTATTTATTTTTTCCGTGATTTGTGTTCTAAAATCTACCTCAACACAGAAACACTACATCAATCAGTGGGAGAAAAATATTGGCCTCAGTCAGGGCTTGTGTGCCACTGCTGTGTGTGCGCTATCTCTCATTCAGTGGGCTATAGCAAGCCTATATTTTTATTTTTTTTTTTTTTTTAATATTATTTGGTTTCAAAAGTCTCCCTGAAAAAAAAAAAAAACCTAAAAAAACAGTGGGAGAGTAATATTGCCCTTTCAGCTTGTGTGCCAGTCTTGACTCCTGGGTGTGCCACCTCTCTCCCTCTCATTCAGTGGGCCATAGAAAGCCTATTTATTTTTTTTTTTAAATATTATTGGGTTTCTAAAGTCTCCCTGGAAAAAACAAAAAATACATAAAAAAACAGTGGGAGAGTAATATTGCCCTTTCAGCTTGTGTGCCAGTCTTGACTCCTGGGTGTGCCACCTCTCTCCCTCTCATTCAGTGGGCCATAGAAAGCCTATTTATTTTTTTTTTTAAATATTATTGGGTTTCTAAAGTCTCCCTGAAAAAACAAAAAAAACCTAAAAAAACAGTGGGAGAGTAATATTGCCCTTTCAGCTTGTGTGCCAGTCTTGACTCCTGGGTGTGCCACCTCTCTCCCTCTCATTCAGTGGGCCATAGAAAGCCTATTTATTTTTTTTTTTAAATATTATTGGGTTTCTAAAGTCTCCCTGAAAAAAACAAAAAATACATAAAAAAACAGTGGGAGAGTAATATTGCCCTTTCAGCTTGTGTGCCAGTCTTGACTCCTGGGTGTGCCACCTCTCTCCCTTTCATTCAGTGGGCCATAGAAAGCCTATTTTTTTTTTTTTTTTAATATTATTTGGTTTCTAATTCTCCCTGAAAAAAAAAAAAAAACCTAAAAAAACAGTGGGAGAGTAATATTGCCCTTTCAGCTTGTGTGCCAGTCTTGACTCCTGGGTGTGCCACCTCTCTCCCTCTCATTCAGTGGGCCATAGAAAGCCTATTTATTTTTTTTTTAAAATATTATTGGGTTTCTAAAGTCTCCCTGAAAAAACAAAAAATACATAAAAAAACAGTGGGAGAGTAATATTGCCCTTTCAGCTTGTGTGCCAGTCTTGACTCCTGGGTGTGCCACCTCTCTCCCTTTCATTCAGTGGGCCATAGAAAGCCTATTTATTTTTTCCGTGATTTGTGTTCTAAATTCTACCTCAACACAAAAACACTACATCAATCAGTGGGAGAAAAATATTGGCCTCAGTCAGGGCTTGTGTGCCACTGCTGTGTGTGCTATCTCTCATTCAGTGGGCTATAGCAAGCCTATTTTTTTTTTTTTTTTTTTTTTTTTAATATTATTTGGTTTCTAAAGTCTCCCTGAAAAAAAAAAAAAACCTAAAAAAACAGTGGGAGAGTAATATTGCCCTTTCAGCTTGTGTGCCAGTCTTGACTCCTGGGTGTGCCACCTCTCTCCCTCTCATTCAGTGGGCCATAGAAAGCCTATTTATTTTTTTTTTTAAATATTATTGGGTTTCTAAAGTCTCCCTGAAAAAACAAAAAATACATAAAAAAACAGTGGGAGAGTAATATTGCCCTTTCAGCTTGTGTGCCAGTCTTGACTCCTGGGTGTGCCACCTCTCTCCCTTTCATTCAGTGGGCCATAGAAAGCCTATTTTTTTTTTTTTTTTAATATTATTTGGTTTCTAATTCTCCCTGAAAAAAAAAAAAAACCTAAAAAAACAGTGGGAGAGTAATATTGCCCTTTCAGCTTGTGTGCCAGTCTTGACTCCTGGGTGTGCCACCTCTCTCCCTCTCATTCAGTGGGCCATAGAAAGCCTATTTATTTTTTTTTTTAAATATTATTGGGTTTCTAAAGTCTCCCTGAAAAAACAAAAAATACATAAAAAAACAGTGGGAGAGTAATATTGCCCTTTCAGCTTGTGTGCCAGTCTTGACTCCTGGGTGTGCCACCTCTCTCCCTCTCATTCAGTGGGCCATAGAAAGCCTTTTTTTTTTTTGGTTTTTTTAATATTATTTGGTTTCTAAAGTCTCCCTGAAAAAAACAAAAAAAACATAAAAAACAGTGGGAGAGTAATATTGCCCTTTCAGCTTGTGCGCCAGTCTTGACTCCTGGTTGTGCCACCTCTCTCTCTCTAATTGTGGGCCATAGAAAGCCTTTTTTTTTTTTTTTTTTAATATTATTTGGTTTCTAAAGTCTCCCTGAGAAAAAAAAATAAATAAATTAGGTGGGAGATTAATATTGACATTAGTGCTTGAGTGACAGTCCTGCGTGTGTGTCATCTCTGTGATTTTGTGCCACAGAAAACAGAGTGTGTAACATTGTGCCTGATTTTCCTTGTGGTCTCACCAACCTGTTAAGGGATATTGAAATCATACTGAAGTTATAGCTCACCGTGTAAGTTGTTTGATAGCAACAAATAAAGTTACTTTGGTTAAGATTTTAAAACAATGAGGAAGTCTGGTGCAAGAGGTCGTCGTGGGCGTTCATTGTCAGCTGGTAATGATGGTAGTGGTAGTGGAGCATCAGGTGGTCGTGGGGATAAAAATATTCCACCTAAGTCTGGAGCTGTGGAGCCAGTTTCGTCGTCAGGCTACACAAGGCCTCGAACGCTCTCTTTTCTGGGAGTAGGAAAACCGCTTTTAAAGGCGGAGCAGCAACAGCAAGTTTTGGCTTACATTGCAGACTCAGCCTCTAGCTCTTTTGCCTCCTCTTCCGAAACTGGTAAATGTAAAAGCAGCGCGTCGCTTGTGGATGTTCACGGTCAGGGACAAGTCGCTTCCTTGTCCTCCTCAGCAAAAACTACAACAAGAGAGAAGGATGCAGCAGGCGACACAACGGGTCACTCCATGGAGCTCTTTACACATACCGTCCCTGGCTTAGAAAGTGAAACATTTAACAGGCCATGCCCATTACAAGTATATTCTGACATGGAGTGCACTGATGCACAGCCACAGCCAGAGTACTATGCTGCTCCTTTGACTCAGACCACCACATTGCCCTCTCAGGGTACAGATCCACAATCAGACCCTGATGAGACTATGTTGCCCCGCCACGAACGCTATACCACCGACCGACACAGTGACACAGACGAAGTTGCACACGAGCTCGAAGAGGAGGTAATAGATGACCCAGTTATTGACCCCGATTGGCAGCCATTGGGGGAACAGGGTGCAGGCGGCAGTAGTTCAGAAGCGGAGGTGGAGGAGGGGCCGCAGCAGGCATCAACATCGCAACAGGTTCCATCTGCCGGGCCCGTATCTGGACCAAAACGCGTGTCAAAGCCAAAACCTGTTGGAGCACAGCGTTGCCATCCGGTTAAAGCTCAGTCTGCAATCCCTGAAAAGGGATCAGAGTCTAGGAAGAGTGCAGTCTGGCATTTTTTTAAACAACATCCAACTGATCAGCGCAAAGTCATCTGTCAAAAATGTTCAACTAGCTTAAGCAGAGGTCAGAATCTGAAAAGTCTAAATACTAGTTGCATGCATAGACACTTAACCACCATGCATTCTCAAGCCTGGACTAACTACCAAACGTCCCTCAAGGTTGTAGCACCCTCGGCCAATGAAGCTAGTCAGCAACGCAACATCCCTTCCGTCACTGTAAGGCCACCATTTTCCGCACCACCGGCAGTATCTGTGCAGGTTTCTTTGCCAGCCAAAAGCAGTCAGGGTCAGGGAATCACCAGTTTTGTAGGAGGAAATATTGCATGTAGGGCACCGGCGGAAACAATACCGTCTCCAACCGTCTCTCAGTCTGCCATGTCCACCGGCACACCCGAAAGTTCCACGATCTACAGCTCTCCAGTCCAGCTCACCCTACATGAGACTCTGGTTAGAAAAAGGAAGTACTTATCCTCGCATCCGCGTACACAGGGTTTTAACGCCCACATAGCTAGACTAATCTCGTTAGAGATGATGCCCTACCGGTTAGTTGAAAGCGAAGCTTTCAAAGCCCTGATGGAGTACGCTGAACCACGATACGAGCTACCCAGTCGACACTTTTTTTCCAGAAAAGCCATCCCAGCCCTGCACCAGCATGTTAAACAGCGCATCGTCCATGCACTCAGGCAATCTGTGAGTACAAAGGTGCACCTGACTACAGATGCATGGACCAGTAGGCATGGCCAGGGACGTTATGTGTCCATCACGGCACACTGGGTGAATGTGGTGGATGCAGGGTCCACAGGCGACATCAATTTAGGGACAGTTGTGCCTAGCCCACGGTCTAGGAAACAGTTGGCTGTAGGCGTTCGCACCCCCTCCTCCTCCTCCTCGTCCTCCTGCAGAAGCTACAGCTCTTCCACAGAACGCAGTCGGCCAACCACTCCATCGGCAGATGACACTGTTGCACACCAGTTGTCCCATTATGGGCCAGCTACTGCCAAGCGTCAGCAGGCTGTATTGGCTATGAAGTGTTTGGGCGACAACAGACACACCGCGGAAGTTCTGTCCGAGTTCTTGCAACAAGAAACGCAGTCGTGGCTGGGCACAGTAGATCTTGAGGCAGGCAAGGTAGTGAGTGATAACGGAAGGAATTTCATGGCTGCCATCTCCCTTTCCCAACTGAAACACATTCCTTGCCTGGCTCACACCTTAAACCTGGTGGTGCAGTGCTTATTGAAAACTTATCCTGGGTTCTCCGACCTGCTCCTCAAAGTGCGTGCACTTTGCTCACATATCCGACGTTCGCCTGTACACGCCAGCCGTATGCAGACCTATCAGCGGTCTTTGAACCTTCCCCAGCATCGCCTAATCATAGACGTTGCAACAAGGTGGAACTCAACACTGCACATGCTTCAGAGACTGTGCGAACAGAGGCGTGCTGTTATTTATTTGTGGGAGGATACACGGGCAGGCAGTAGGATGGCAGACATGGAGTTGTCAGGTGTGCAGTGGTCGAAGATACAAGACATGTGTCAAGTCCTTCAGTGTTTTGAGGAATGCACACGGCTGGTTAGTGCAGACAACGCCGTAATAAGCATGAGCATCCCCCTAATGCGTCTGCTGATGCAAAGTTTGACGCACATAAAGGAGCAGGCGTCTGCACCAGAGGAAGAGGGAAGCCTTGATGACAGTCAGCCATTGTCTGGTCAGGGCAGTGTACAGGACGAGGTAGCGGGCGAAGAGGAGGTGGAGGACGAGGAGGATGATGGGGATGAGTATATTTTTAATGCGGAAACTTTCACGGGGGCACAGGAAATTGGTTGCGTGTCACGGCCGGGTTCTGGTTTTTTGAGGGACACAAGTGACGTAGATTTGCCTGCAACTGCCCCTCAACCAATCACAACCGGAGATTTGACAAGTGGAACTTTGGCCCACATGGCGGATTATGCCTTACGTATCCTACAAAGGGACACACGCATTACGAAAATGATGAACGATGACGATTACTGGTTGGCCTGCCTCCTTGATCCACGCTATAAAGGCAAATTGCAAAATATTATGCCACATGAGAACTTGGAACTAATATTAGCAACCAAACAATCAACTCTTGTTGACCGTTTGCTTCAGGCATTCCCAGCACACAGCGCACGTGATCGTTCTCACACGAGCTCCAGGGGGCAGCAGACTAGGAGTGTTAGGGGTGCACACATCAGAAGTGGCGTTGGACAGAGGGGTTTTCTGACCAGGTTGTGGAGTGATTTTGCTATGACCGCAGACAGGACAGGTACTGCTGCATCAATTGAAAGTGACAGGAGACAACATTTGTCCAGTATGGTTACTAACTATTTTTCATCCCTTATCGATGTTCTCCCTCAACCGTCATTCCCATTTGATTACTGGGCCTCCAAATTAGACACCTGGCCAGAATTGGCAGAATATGCATTGCAGGAGCTTGCTTGCCCGGCAGCAAGTGTCCTATCAGAAAGAGTATTCAGTGCTGCAGGGTCAATATTAACCGAAAAAAGGACTCGTCTGGCTACCCAAAATGTTGACGATCTAACATTCATTAAAATGAACCACAACTGGATTTCAAAATCTTTTGCCCCACCTTGCCCGGCCGACACCTAGCTTTCCTATGAAAAGCTCTTGCCTGTGAATTACTTTTCTAATGTCTAATTTGCTGCTGCAGATTGTACAGCATACGACATGTTTACACCTCCCTAAATGGCCAAACTCCCCACACGGGGCCGTGGTATCGCGACTTGGCGCAAGCACCCGTGAGACTGCTGTTTGTCTGAAGAGGTGGGTGTGCTCGCTTTTGGTTGACGGCATTGCTACTGGGTCCCTCATAGTACAATGTAGTGTCTCTGGCGGTGGTGGTGCGCACCCAACGTCAGACACACCGTTGTAACATGAGTGGCCCTGGGGCGGTCCCGCCGGCCTCAAGAGAGTTCCCCCCTACCCCAGCTCAAACTGGGCTCTACTACGTGCAAAATTATGTCGCACAGCTCCACCAATCTTTAGTCTATTCGCTGACATCATTCAATGTCTGGCACTGACAATACAAATTTGTAGACATCTATGATGCAACTTAAAGTAGTCTGTGTCTGTGTCCTATATTGGCACCATTAAATAGTTACTGCCAAATTACTATGTCAGAAACACAGCAGATGAGCCCACCCCTGTACCTAAGTATGCCATCTTTTTTTTTGTTTTGGTTGTTTTGCGAGACATTAACATCTATTTATATTTTGGGAGTACTGGGACAGACACTCCTTGCACTACTCCTCCACTCAGCACCAAGCTGCCTGCCCGTGTATCCATGTAACCGCTGTAAAACTGCCATGAGCCTATTGTTTGTTATTTTAGGCCTTTGATAGCCTGTCTGCGGTCCCTACTCCTCCACTGACCACCAAGCTGCCTGCCCGTGTATCCATGTAACCGCTGTAAAACTGCCATGAGCCTATTGTTTGTTATTTTAGGCCTTTGAAGCCTTTCTGCGCTCCCTCCTTCCACTAGTCCTCCACTGACCAGACCACTGCTGCCCGTGTACCCCTGGAACCAATTTTAAAGTGCCTACAGCCAGCCCATTTTATTGTGTTAGGCCTTCGAAGCCTGTCTGCGGTCCCTCCTTCCACTAGGCCTCCACTGACCAGACCACTGCTGCCCGTGTACCCCTGGAACCAATTTTAAAGTGCCTACAGCCAGCCCATTTTATTGTGTTAGGCCTTCGAAGCCTGTCTGCGGTCCATACTTCCACTAGTCCTCCACTGACCAGACCACTGCTGCCCGTGTACCCCTGGAACCAATTTTAAAGTGCCTACAGCCAGCCCATTTTATTGTGTTAGGCCTTCGAAGCCTGTCTGCGGTCCATACTTCCACTAGGCCTCCACTGACCAGACCACTGCTGCCCGTGTACCCCTGGAACCAATTTTAAAGTGCCTACAGCCAGCCCATTTTATTGTGTTAGGCCTTCGAAGCCTGTCTGCGGTCCCTCCTTCCACTAGGCCTCCACTGACCAGACCACTGCTGCCCGTGTACCCCTGGAACCAATTTTAAAGTGCCTACAGCCAGCCCATTTTATTGTGTTAGGCCTTCGAAGCCTGTCTGCGGTCCATACTTTAAATACTCCTCCACTCAGCACCAAGCTGCCTGCCCGTGTATCCATGTAACCGCTGTAAAACTGCCATGAGCCTATTGTTTGTTATGTTAGGCCTTTGATAGCCTGTCTGCGGTCCCTACTTTAAATACTCCTCCACTCACCACCACCAAGCTGCCTGCCCGTGTATCCATGTAACCGCTGTGAAACTGCCATGAGCCTATTGTTTTTTTATGTTAGGCCTTTGATAGCCTGTCTGCGGTCCCTACTTTAAATACTCCTCCACTCACCACCACCAAGCTGCCTGCCCGTGTATCCATGTAACCGCTGTAAAACTGCCATGAGCCTATTGTTTGTTATGTTAGGCCTTTGAAGCCTTTCTGCGCTCCCTCCTTCCACTAGTCCTCCACTGACCAGACCACTGCTGCCCGTGTACCCCTGGAACCAATTTTAAAGTGCCTACAGCCAGCCCATTTTATTGTGTTAGGCCTTCGAAGCCTGTCTGCGGTCCATACTTCCACTAGTCCTCCACTGACCAGACCACTGCTGCCCGTGTACCCCTGGAACCAATTTTAAAGTGCCTACAGTCAGCCCATTTTATTGTGTTAGGCCTTCGAAGCCTGTCTGCGGTCCATACTTCCACTAGGCCTCCACTGACCAGACCACTGCTGCCCGTGTACCCCTGGAACCAATTTTAAAGTGCCTACAGCCAGCCCATTTTATTGTGTTAGGCCTTCGAAGCCTGTCTGCGGTCCATACTTCCACTAGTCCTCCACTGACCAGACCACTGCTGCCCGTGTACCCCTGGAACCAATTTTAAAGTGCCTACAGCCAGCCCATTTTATTGTGTTAGGCCTTCGAAGCCTGTCTGCGGTCCATACTTCCACTAGGCCTCCACTGACCAGACCACTGCTGCCCGTGTACCCCTGGAACCAATTTTAAAGTGCCTACAGCCAGCCCATTTTATTGTGTTAGGCCTTCGAAGCCTGTCTGCGGTCCATACTTCCACTAGGCCTCCACTGACCAGACCACTGCTGCCCGTGTACCCCTGGAACCAATTTTAAAGTGCCTACAGCCAGCCCATTTTATTGTGTTAGGCCTTCGAAGCCTGTCTGCGGTCCATACTTTAAATACTCCTCCACTCACCACCAAGCTGCCTGCCCGTGTATCCATGTAACCGCTGTAAAACTGCCATGAGCCTATTGTTTGTTATGTTAGGCCTTTGATAGCCTGTCTGCGGTCCTTACTTTAAATACTCCTCCACTCACCACCTAGCTGCCTGTGTATCCATGTAACCGATGTAAAACTGCCATGACTGCCTACTGTTTGTTATTTTAGGCCTTTGATAGCCTGTCTGCGGCCCCTACTTGCAATACTCCTCCACTGACCACAATGCTGCCTGGAGTGCCTGCCTGTGTATCCATGTAACCGATGTAAAACTGCCATGACTGCCTACTGTTTGTTATTTTAGGCCTTTGATAGCCTGTCTGCGGCCCCTACTTGCAATACTCCTCCACTGAGCACAATGCTGCCTGGAGTGCCTGCCTGTGTATCCATGTAACCGATGTAAAACTGCCATGACTGCCTACTGTTTGTTATTTTAGGCCTTTGATAGCCTGTCTGCAGCCCCTACTTGCAATACTCCTCCACTGACCACACCAATGCTGCCCGTGTACCCCTGGAACCTATTTAAAAGTTCATAGAGCCTAGTTATATATTTTATTTACTATTAATAAGGCCATGATGGACTACGCTGTACCACGCTACAAGCTAACCAGTCGACACTTCTTTTGCGAGAAAAGCCATCCCAACCCTCCACCAGCATGTAGAAGACCGCATTGTCCATGCACTCTGGCAATCTGTGAGTACAAAGGTGCACCTGACAACAGACGCATGGACCTGTAGGCATGGCCACGGAAGATTACGTGTCCATTACGGCGCAATGGGTTAATGTGGTGGATGCATGGTCCACAGGGGACAGCCTACTAAGTCTGTCTGCAGTCCCTAATTCAAATTGTCCTCCACTGTCTAAATCGGAACTTCCACCTTCTGGCTTTCGGCCTATAGTATCAGAAATTAAACTGCATTTGGCCTTCAACTTTGGTTAGGGCCTACTAACGGCTTCTGCCCCTCCCTGGTGTTGCCCTCAACTAAATAAAGCTGAGCTTCAACCTTCCGGCTCTCATTATGTGGTTTTAAAAAAAAAAATGGTGGTTAGGGCCTACTAACGGCTTCTGCCCCTCCCTGGTGTTGTCCTCAACTAAATAAAGCTGAGCTTCAACCTTCCGGCTCTCATTAAGTGGTTTTAAAAAAAAAAAAAATGGTGGTTAGGGCCTACTAACGGCTTCTGCCCCTCCCTGGTGTTGTCCTCAACTAAATAAAGCTGAGCTTCAACCTTCCGGCTCTCATTAAGTGGTTTTAAAAAAAAAAAAAATGGTGGTTAGGGCCTACTAACGGCTTCTGCCCCTCCCTGGTGTTGTCCTCAACTAAATAAAGCTGAGCTTCAACCTTCCGGCTCTCATTATGTGGTTTTAAAAAAAAAAATGGTGGTTAGGGCCTACTAACGGCTTCTGCCCCTCCCTGGTGTTGTCCTCAACTAAATAAAGCTGAGCTTCAACCTTCCGGCTCTCATTAAGTGGTTTTTAAAAAAAAATGGTGGTTAGGGCCTACTAACGGCTTCTGCCCCTCCCTGGTGTTGTCCTCAACTAAATAAAGCTGAGCTTCAACCTTCCGGCTCTCATTAAGTGGTTTTAAAAAAAAAAAAATTGGTGGTTAGGGCCTACTAACGGCTTCTGCCCCTCCCTGGTGTTGTCCTCAACTAAATAAAGCTGAGCTTCAACCTTCCGGCTCTCATTATGTGGTTTAAAAAAAAAAAATGGTGGTTAGGGCCTACTAACGGCTTCTGCCCCTCCCTGGTGTTGTCCTCAACTAAATAAAGCTGAGCTTCAACCTTCCGGCTCTCATTAAGTGGTTTTAAAAAAAAAATGGTGGTTAGGGCCTACTAACGGCTTCTGCCCCTCCCTGGTGTTGTCCTCAACTAAATAAAGCTGAGCTTCAACCTTCCGGCTCTCATTAAGTGGTTTTAAAAAAAAAATGGTGGTTAGGGCCTACTAACGGCTTCTGCCCCTCCCTGGTGTTGTCCTCAACTAAATAAAGCTGAGCTTCAACCTTCCGGCTCTCATTAAGTGGTTTTAAAAAAAAAAAAAATGGTGGTTAGGGCCTACTAACGGCTTCTGCCCCTCCCTGGTGTTGTCCTCAACTAAATAAAGCTGAGCTTCAACCTTCCGGCTCTCATTAAGTGGTTTTAAAAAAAAAATGGTGGTTAGGGCCTACTAACGGCTTCTGCCCCTCCCTGGTGTTGTCCTCAACTAAATAAAGCTGAGCTTCAACCTTCCGGCTCTCATTATGTGGTTTTAAAAAAAAAAATGGTGGTTAGGGCCTACTAACGGCTTCTGCCCCTCCCTGGTGTTGTCCTCAACTAAATAAAGCTGAGCTTCAACCTTCCGGCTCTCATTATGTGGTTTTAAAAAAAAAAATGGTGGTTAGGGCCTACTAACGGCTTCTGCCCCTCCCTGGTGTTGCCCTCAACTAAATAAAGCTGAGCTTCAACCTTCTGCTCCAAATTACCATTTTAAAAAATGCAATAGGCTTTTCCGGCCTACTAAAGGTGTCTGCCCCTCCCTGGTGTTGTCCTCAACTGAACAAAGCTGAGCTTCCACATTCTGGCTTTCGCCCTATACTATCAGATATTAAACTGCATTTGGCCTACTAGTGTGGTTAGGCCCTTGAAACAGTGTCTGCTGCTCTTGGGTTTGCTACTCCACTGAACAAAGCAATGCCGCCTGTTTAGTCCTGTTACCAATTTTGAACTGCATGTAGCCTACTTTATTCTTTGGCCCTATATCTGTTTCCTCCTCATCCTGCCCATTGCCCAGCCACTGCTAAATGAGTCTGCTGGTACATTGACCTAGACCACTACATTCCCCTTGTACTCTACACAGCCAGAATCTGTCCCTGCTGAAAGTAAGGTTCCCCTTCCCGCATGTTATACCACCTTACACAGGGACAAAGAGGAAGGTGCAGATGAAAGTGCAGGTTCCTTCATCAGGTGGGGGGGCATACTCGTTGGCGACGTCACTGGCACAGGGCCCCTCAGAGTACGCAAAAGTGTCGCTGCTGGTGGGAGGCGCCCCCGCCATGCAAACACACCGCCGTACTTTGAGGGGCCCTGTGCCAGTGGCAATGCGAACGAGTGGGCCCCCCCTGCTTGCTCAGGATCACAGCACTTGCAACTTTTAAATACTTACCTTTCCCTGCAACACCGCCGTGACGTAGTCCGCATTTCCTGGGCCCACGAAAAACTTGAGCCAGCCCTACTCCCCCCACAACTTTCCCCCAATTCCCTATGCCCAACTATTATTATACAGTTAATTAAGATTGGCAAGCTTCAGAAACAAGAATGGATGTTTTTGGCATTAAAATGGGCACTGTAGGTGTTTTCCTGGCCTCCACTCACTGCCGACTATGCTTCCCCATTGACTTGCATTGGGTTTCGTGTTTCGGTCGATCCCCGACTTTTAGCGATAATCGGCCGACTGCACTCGACTCGACTCTGGACAAAATCGGGTTTCCCAAAACCCTACTCGATCTTAAAAAAATGAAAGTCGCTCAACCCTACTAATAACTGTTGGACACAGTAATGTTTCTGCCTTGAAATGAGGTTTATTGTACTAACAGAAAATGTGCAATCTGCATTCAAGCAAAATTTGACAGGTGCCTAAGTATGGGCACCCTTATCATTTTCTTGTTTTAAATACTCCTACCTACTTTTTACTGACTTACTAAAGCACTTTTTATTTTTTTTGTAACCTCATTGAGCTTTGAACTTCATAGCCCGGTGTATGCAATCATGAGAAAAGCTAATTAAAGTGGCCACTTGCAAGTTGTTCTCCTGTTTGAATCTCCTCTGAAGAGTGGCATCATTAAGATTAATAGGGGTGCCCAAACTTTTTCATATAACTGTATATACCTTGAGCAAGTGGTAAATCTAAATTTAATGTCAGAAAAACGACTGGCACATCCAAACTAGTGTGAATAGGTGCATACCAGGAGCAGCTAACTCCATATATAATATACAAAAAAAGGTTGCACTCTATCGTGCCAAAGCATGTCTAATATGAAATACATGAAATTTGAATAGCAAAATGGCTTTTGAACATTAGAAAAATATTTAAGAGACGCTTTGCACAGAATTTGATTTAATCAAATAGTGTGAGCCCATCAACCATCGTCAAGGTGGTCTGTCATGATTCCCAATGGCAGGGAATTTGTCAACATAACACGGGCAAAAACAGGACGAGCTCTAGGGTGATGGAACCTGAGCTGACCGCGATCCTGAACCTCAACACTCAACTAACAGTAGCCGGGGGACGTTCCTGGGGGGCCCCTAGACGTCTCGCGCCAGCCGGAGATCTAGCTTCCCCTATCAGAAGAATAACAGACCTCACTTGCCTCCAGAGAAATATTCCCACAGAGATAGCAGCCTCCCACATATAATGACGGTGAAATGAGAGGAAGGCACAAACGTAGTTATGAAAACAGATTCAGCAAAATGAGGCCCGCTTAAGCTAGATAGCAGAGGATACAAAAAGTGAACTGCGCGGTCAGCTGAAAAACCCTTCAAAATACCATCCTGAAATTACTTGAACTCATGTGCCAACTCATGGTACATGAGTGGTAATTTCAGCCCACTAGAGCAACCAGCAGCAGAGAATTACATATCTGCAAGCTGGACTAAAAAACATGAAAGCAATCATGAAACAGGGAAATACAGACTTAGCTTGTCTTGAAGGCCTAGGAGCAGGTAACAGAGACACACACTGATACATTGATAGCCGGCAAGGGAATGACAGGAAAGCCAGGTTAAATAGGAAACACCCAGTCACTGATGGACAGGTGGAAACCAGAGACCGCAACCCACCAAAGTCACCCAGTACCAGTTGTAACCACCAGAGGGAGCCCAAAAACAGAATCCACAACAGTACCCCCCCCTTGAGGAGGGGTCACCGAACCCTCACGAGAACCCCCAGGGCGATCAGGATGAGCTCTATGGAAGGCGCGGACCAAATCAGTCGCATGAACATCAGAGGCGACCACCCAGGAATTATCCTCCTGACCATAACCCTTCCACTTAACCAAATACTGGAGTTTACGTCTGGAAACACGAGAATCCAAGATCTTCTCAACAACATACTCCAATTCTCCCTCCACCAGCACCGGAGCAGGAGGCTCAACCGAAGGAACAACGGGCACCTCATACCTCCGCAATAACGACCGATGGAACACATTATGAATAGCAAACGATGCTGGGAGATCCAAACGAAAAGATACAGGGTTAAGAATCTCCAAGATCTTATAAGGACCGATGAACCGAGGCTTAAACTTGGGAGAAGAGACCTTCATAGGGACAAAACGAGAAGACAACCACACCAAGTCCCCAACATGAAGTCGGGGACCCACGCGGCGACGACGATTAACGAGCCTGTCTAGGATTCAAACGTCTGGCAGACTCAAGGTAAATCAGATTTTTGTGATCAGTCAAGACCACCACACGATGTCTAGCACCCTCAAGCCAATGACGCCACTCCTCAAAAGCCCACTTCATGGCCAAAAGCTCCCGATTACCCACATAATAATTGTGCTCGGCGGGCGAGAATTTTCTAGAAAAGAACGCACATGGCTTCATCACCGAGCCATCGGAACTTCTCTGTGACAAAACCGCCCCCGCTCCAATCTCGGAAGCATCAACCTCAACTTGAAAAGGAAGTGAAACATCTGGTTGACATAACACAGGAGCAAAAGAAAACCGGCGCTTAAGTTCCTGAAAGGCCTCCACAGCCGCAGGAGACCAATCAGCAACATCAGCACCCTTTTTAGTCAAATCAGTCAAAGGTTTAACAACACTGGAAAAATTAGTAATGAACCGACGATAAAAATTAGCAAAACCCAAGAACTTCTGAAGACTCTTAACAGATGTAGGTTGTGTCCAGTCACAAATCGCCTGAACCTTGACGGGATCCATCTCAATAGTAGAAGGAGAAAAAATGTACCCCAAAAAAGAAATCTTCTGGACTCCGAAGAGACATTTTGAGCCCTTCACAAACAGAGAATTGGCCCGCAGGACTTGAAACACCTTCCTGACCTGTAGAACATGAGACTCCCAGTCATCAGAAAACACCAAAATATCATCCAAATACACAATCATAAACTTATCCAGATATTCACGGAAAATATTGTGCATAAAGGACTGAAAGACTGAAGGAGCATTAGAAAGTCCAAAAGGCATTACCAAATACTCAAAATGGCCCTCAGGCGTATTAAATGCGGTTTTCCACTCATCACCCTGCTTTATCCGCACAAGATTATACGCACCGCGAAGATCTATCTTAGTGAACCACCTAGCCCCCTTAATGCGAGCAAACAAATCAGTCAATAATGGCAATGGATACTGATATTTGACTGTAATCTTATTCAGAAGGCGATAATCTATACAAGGCCTCAGGGAACCATCTTTTTTTGCCACGAAAAAAAAACCTGCTCCCAGAGGGGACGAAGATGGACGAATATGTCCCTTTTCCAAGGACTCCTTAATATAATTCCGCATAGCAGTATGCTCTGGCACTGACAGATTAAATAAACGACCCTTAGGGAACTTACTGCCAGGAATTAATTCTATAGCACAGTCACAATCCCTATGAGGAGGGAGCAAATTGAGCTTAGGCTCCTCAAAAACATCCCGATAGTCAGACAAAAACGCAGGGACCTCAGAAGGAGTAGATGAAGCAATTGAAATCAGAGGTGCATCATCATGAACCCCCTGACATCCCCAGCTTAACACAGACATTGTTTTCCAATCCAGGACTGGATTATGAGTTTGTAACCATGGCAGACCAAGCACTAGTACATCATGTAAATTATACAGTACAAGAAAGCGAATCACCTCCTGATGAACGGGAGTCATGCGCATGGTCACTTGTGTCCAATACTGCGGTTTATTCATAGCCAATGGTGTAGAGTCAATTCCCTTCAAAGGAATAGGAACTTCCAGAGGCTCCAGACTAAAACCGCAGCGTTTGGCAAAAGACCAATCCATAAGACTCAGGGCAGCGCCCGAGTCCACATAGGCATCGACGGAAATGGATGACAGTGAACAAATCAGAGTCACAGACAAAATGAACTTAGACTGCAGAGTACTAACGGCAAAAGATTTATCAACCTTTTTTGTGCGTTTAGAGCATGCTGATATAACATGAGCTGAATCACCACAATAAAAACACAATCCATTTTTCCGCCTATAATTTTGCCGTTCACTTCTGGACTGAATTCTATCACATTGCATAGTCTCAGGTGCCTGTTCAGAAGACACCGCCAACTGGTGCACAGGTTTGCGCTCCCGTAAACGCCGATCAATCTGAATGGCCATAGTCATAGACTCATTCAGACCTGTAGGCGCAGGGAACCCCACCATAATATCCTTAATGGCCTCAGAAAGACCATCTCTGAAGTTTGCAGCCAGGGCGCACTCATTCCACTGAGTAAGCACCGACCATTTCCGAAATTTTTGACAATATACTTCCGCTTCATCATGCCCCTGAGAGAGGGCCAATAAAGCCTTTTCAGCCTGAATCTCCAGGTTAGGTTCCTCATGGAGCAATCCCAGTGCCAGAAAAAATGCATCCACACTGAGCAATGCAGGATCCCCTGGTGCCAATGCAAATGCCCAATTCTGAGGGTCGCCCCGCAGGAAAGATATTACAATCTTGACCTGCTGAGCAGGGTCTCCAGAGGAGCGAGATTTCAAAGAAAGAAACAATTTACAATTGTTCCTGAAATTCAGGAAGGTAGATCTATCTCCAGAAAAAAACTCTGGAATAGGAATTCTAGGTTCAGACATAGGAGTGTGAACAACAAAATCCTGTATATTTTGAACTCTTACAGCAAGATTATTCAGGCTGGAAGCCAAACTCTGGACATCCATGTTAAACAGCTAAGGTCAGAGCCATTCAAGGGTTAAGAGGAGGTAAGAAGCAGCTAGACAGCAATTAAGGGCTAGGCAGCAAAACTGAGGGGGAAAAAAAAAAATTTCCCTTCAACACTTCTTTTTCTCCTGCTTCAGCCCAAACAATTAACACTTAGTGGGCCGGCTATACTGTCATGATTCCCAATGGCAGGGAATTTGTCAACATAACACGGGCAAAAACAGGACGAGCTCTAGGGTGATGGAACCTGGGCTGACCGCGATCCTGAACCTCAACACTCAACTAACAGTAGCCGGGGGACGTTCCTGGGGGGCCCCTAGACGTCTCGCGCCAGCCGGAGATCTAGCTTCCCCTATCAGAAGAATAACAGACCTCACTTGCCTCCAGAGAAATATTCCCACAGAGATAGCAGCCTCCCACATATAATGACGGTGAAATGAGAGGAAGGCACAAACGTAGTTATGAAAACAGATTCAGCAAAATGAGGCCCGCTTAAGCTAGATAGCAGAGGATACAAAAAGTGAACTGCGCGGTCAGCTGAAAAACCCTTCAAAATACCATCCTGAAATTACTTGAACTCATGTGCCAACTCATGGTACATGAGTGGTAATTTCAGCCCACTAGAGCAACCAGCAGCAGAGAATTACATATCTGCAAGCTGGACTAAAAAACATGAAAGCAATCATGAAACAGGGAAATACAGACTTAGCTTGTCTTGAAGGCCTAGGAGCAGGTAACAGAGACACACACTGATACATTGATAGCTGGCAAGTAGTGTTGAGCATTCCGATACCGCAAGTATCGGGTATCGGCCGATACTTGCGGTATCGGAATTCCGATACCGGGATTCCGATACTTGCCGCGTATCGGATACCGGAATCGGAAGTTCCAAGATTCAAAATGCAGAAATTCAGCCAATGAGAATGATTCCAAGTGTGGGCACATCCTGTTTAGCATGGAGGGCATGAAACTACTGGCAAGGCTGTGATTGGCTGCTGAAATGATGTCATGATGCAGTTTAAAAGTCGCTGGCGCCATTTTGCGATCACTCTGCTGTGAATTCAGTTAGTGACAGGACGCTGTTTGCTGACTGAGGGACAGTTTAGAGATAGCGATTTGCTTCTTTGTGCTTTCCAAAGGCTAATTTAGCAACCGCTGTGTTCACCTACTATTCACCTTGCTTTTGCCTTGTAGCGCTGTTTTCACAGCGATCTGCAAGGTCTGTGTGTGTGTGTGTGAGTGCAGCCCACTCTCTAGTCTGAGTGCAGCCACATAGGCCATCCATAGCTGGTTGTATTCAGTTCAGGGAGGGTGGTTCATTGCCTCATACTGTTCTTTTTTTTTTTTTTTTTTCAAGTAGTGTAGTCTGCTGCTAATTTATTCAAAAAAATCCTATTAGTGTCTTTCCACCCGTCTCCAGCTAATTTGTGGAAAAACACTACATAGGATAATGTAGAGGAGGGTTTTTGGGCCTTGCAGCGCTGTTTACGGCTGTCTGCACGGTCTCTGTGTGACTGCAGCTCGCCCTGTAGTCTGTGAGCAGCCGTAGCCTGGTTGTCTCCAGCTCAGGGTTGTTCACTGCGTCATACCGCCAAATCAATTTTCATTTTGTTTTAAGTAGTGCAGGCTGCTGCACATTTTTTCAAAAAATTCCTATTAGTGTCTTTCCACCCGTCTCCAGCTAATTTGTGGAAAAACACTACATAGGATAACGTAGAGGAGGGTTTTTGGGCCTTGCAGCGCCGTTTACGGCTGTCTGCACGGTCTCCGTGTGACTGCAGCTCGCCCTGTAGTCTGTGAGCAGCCGTAGCCTGGTTGTCTCCAGCTCAGGGTTGTTCACTGCGTCATACCGCCAAATCAATTTTCATTTTGTTTTAAGTAGTGCAGGCTGCTGCACATTTTTTCAAAAAATTCCTATTAGTGTCTTTCCACCCGTCTCCAGCTAACTTGTGGAAAAACACTACATAGGATAACATAGAGGAGGGTTTTTGGGCCTTGCAGCGCCGTTTACGTCTGTCTGCACGGTCTCCGTGTGACTGCAGCTCTATCCGTTGTCAGTTCAGCCCCCAAAAAATAAATAAATAATAAAGTTCACCAAACACACCAGTTACACCACTTTACATTTGTGTAGGCCACATTAGCTCATATTAAAGTCTAGTCCACACTTTAGAAAATTAGTGTTTCTTATACCTGTTAGGAGGAGTTGCTCAGGAATAAGCACACAAAGCCGTTAGTACTTTTCTGCTTATCTTTATCAGTCAACCAAGATGAAGAAGGCAGTGAGTAAGGCACGTGGGCGTGGGCGTGGGCGCGGAGCAGGGAGGGGACGTGGGGATTCTGTGCCTGCTGCGGGCACCGGTGACTCATCAGCACCCACATTCACCAGGCAACAGTCGTTCATGCGCAGCTTTGTGTCAGAGCGCCATACACCGCTGCTGCGTGAAGAACAAATTGAAGCCGTTGTCGGATGGATGGCAGCTAATGCATCAACTTCAATTAGTGCCACATCCTCTCAGACACAGAGCACTGGAGAGCAGCCATCTGTCTCTTCACCACCTGCCAAATTGCCCAGGCAGACAGAGAGCCCAGGACAGGAGCCGTCTCTACTTCTGTTCTCTGAATCTCTTGGCTTGGAAACAGGGGGCCAGCCAAGCAGCATTGGAGAAATGAAAGAAGAGGCAGGGTGCAGTGATGCCCAACAGCTTTTTCTCTCTTCCTCTGAAGAGGCGGGTGGGCCAGTGGCTCCGGTCACCACATCGCAGGCCGCATCAGCTGATGATGACACTCAGGTGCCACTTACTGGTGCGTGCTCTGCTGCTGAGACTACCCAGGAGGAGCAGTTGGGGGCAGAGGGTAGTGTAGATGATGAGGTCCTTGACCCATCTTGGCGTGAGGGACAGGAAGGTGGTGGGAGCAGCTCTGAGGAAGAGATTCCCCGTACGGCCCAAAGAGGGAGAGGGAGGGGGAAGACTGCGGATCCTGCAGCCTCCGCTTTGGCACCCGTTAGGAGCATGTCTCTTCCAAAAGCCAAAAAGGGCGCTCCCAAGACTTGCAGTGCCTGGTCCTTTTTTGACACAGTTGCAGATGACATTTGCTATGTCAGATGCAAGGTGTGTCATCAAAAAGTCAAAAGAGGGAAAAATGTCAGCAACCTCAATACCTCCAACATGTGGAAACATGTGCGCAACAGGCACCCGGCGGAGTTAGAAAAACACACTGAAGAGCTAGGCCAACCAACAGCGGCAGCTACCACCTCTTCAGCTCGTGTTGCCTCTTCCTCTAGCTCACACGCAGCTGGTTCGGCTTCCTCCCAGGATCGCCGTGGAAGAACCTCTGGCCCTGTTGTCCAGAGACCCGCTATAATTCCACCCGCAGCACCACTTTCCCAGTCATCCACACACTCCAAGCCCACTCTACAGCCATCGGTAGTACAGGCATGGGAGAAAAGGCGGCCTTTCTCGTCAAACCACCCACGAGCACAGGCTCTGACTGCAGGCATTGCCAAACTTCTTTCACTGGAAATGCTGTCATTCAGGCTGGTGGAGACTGACAGCTTCCGTGACTTGATGTCATTGGCAGTCCCACAGTAAAATGTGCCCAGCCGCTTTTACTTCAGCAGGCAAGCCGTCCCTGCCCTGCACAAGCATGTGGAGGGACACATAAAACACGCGCTACTGAACGCCGTCAGTAGCAAGGTCCACCTCACCACCGATGCGTGGACCAGTCAACATGGACAGGGGCGATACCTTTCCCTCACTGCCCATTGGGTTAATGTCGTTGAGCTGGGTACAGACCGTGCGAGTGGCGCAGGACGTGTCCTGCCCACTCCAAGGATTGCAGGAATCCATTCTGTACGCATTGACTCCTCCTCTTACACCAGTTCCTCAGAATCATCGCTGCAGGAGCCGTCACAGTCCACCTCCACATGGACCCGTGATGAACGTGTACCTGTTACGACCGACATGAGCACAGCCGTGGCCAAACGTCAACAGGCCGTGTTGAAATTAATTTTTTGGGGGAATCGTAGCCACACAGCGCAGGAGCTCTGGAATGCCATCAAGCAGGAGAGCGATGTGTGGTTTGTGCCAGCGAATCTCCAGCCAGGCATGGTAGTGTGTGATAATGGCCGAAATCTGGTGGCAGCTCTGGGCCTCGGCAACCTCACTCACATCCCATGTCTGGCACATGTGCTCAATTTGGTCGTGCAGAGCTTTTTGAGGGACTATCCGGATCTTGATGCACTGCTGAACAAGGTCCGCCTAGAGTGTGCTCACTTGCGGCGTTCCAGCACGGCAAAAGCGCGCATTGCGGCTCTGCAGCGCCGACACCGCCTGCCGGAACATCGCATCATATGTGACCTACCTACCAGGCGGAATTCCACGTTACATATGTTGGAGCGGTTGTGTGAGCAGCAGCAAGCTGTAATGGAGTTCCAGCTGCTTCAGGCGCAAAGAAGTTGCAGTCAGCGCCGTACAGACTTCACAACCACAGAGTGGGCCACTATGAATGACGTCTGCCAGGTTTTGCATCCCTTTGATTATTCCACGCGGATGGCGAGTGCAGATGATGCACTAGTCAGCATGACTGTCCCCCTTATCTGCCTGCTTGAAAAATCACTGCAAGCGCTAAGGGATGATGTTGTGGAAGAGGTGGAGGATGAGGATTCACCATTTCCATCATCTTCTGGACAGTCAGCGCCACGTGGTTCCTCACAAATGCGTAGGCAGGGGACAGTTTGTGAGGAGGATGAGGAGGAGTCAATGGAGGAGGAAGACATCCGTCCAGAGGAGGGAGTTACCGAATTGTCCAGTACTCAGTGTGTACAGCGAGGGTGGGGTGATGACGAGCGGGCAGAGACCACGCCTCCAGCAGGGGACAGCATTTCTTGGGCAGTTGGCAGTCTGCAGCACATGGTGGATTACATGCTGCAGTGCCTGAGAAACGACCGCCGCATCGCCCACATTCTCAACATGTCTGATTATTGGGTGTTCACCCTCCTCGATCCTCGCTACCGGGACAACGTGGAAAGCCTCATCACACCGTTGAACCGGGAGCGAAAAATGCGGGAGTACCAAGACACACTGGTCAATTCCATCATCTTCTCCATTCCAACTGAGAGAAGTGCTGCTAGTGCATTCCAAAGCAGCTCAGTGCGTCCAGGCAGTGGTGGAGGCTCTGCACAAAGAGGGAGCAGAAGCAGTGCCTCTGCCCAAGGCAAGACCAGTATGGCCCAACTGTGGCACAGTTTTCTGTGCCCCCCACAAAAGTCTACACCATCACAGACGGCTCCAGTCAGCAGGAGGCAACGGTTCCGTCAGATGGTGACAGACTACATGTCTTGCCCTCTTGCTGTACTCCCAGACGGCTCTTCCCCTTTCAAGTTTTGGGTCTCAAAGCTGGATACATGGCCAGAGCTAAGCCAGTATGCATTGGAGGTGCTGTCTTGCCCTGCGGCCAGTGTATTATCGGAACGTGTCTTTAGTGCTGCAGGTGGTGTACTAACTGACCGTCGCATGCGACTATCCTCCGATAACTTTGACCGGCTTACTTTCCTGAAAATGAACAAGGCCTGGATCTCGCAGGAATTTGCCACTCCTCCTCCTGATTAAATAATTAGGTCACTGTATACGTTATCCAGGTCTCCTGTTGTGTTCATCTTTCTACCACCTGAACTTAAATTCCTGGGCTCCAACACCGCCAGTTGAGGCTCAGAAGTGCCGTCTGCACAGTCAAAACATACGACCCAGTGTTATTGGGTTTCAGTAACGTCAGCTGATCCCCAGCTGTGTAGCCGGCAATGTGTCATGCGACCGCCACGCTGACACAACAACTGAAATGTAAGGGAATCTGTCTTCCCCCCCAAGGCGTTTGTTACTGAAAGAGCAACCTTGTGCAGCAGTAATGCTGCACAAGGAAAAGGTAGCTATTTTGGTTTAGCTCCTTGCACACGCAGAACTTAACACTTATAAAATGTGTCCACTGATACCGTAAAACCATCCCGGAGGTGGGACTTTCCTTCGTAATATGACGCAGCACAGCCGTCATTCCTACCCC
The DNA here is from genome assembly GCF_051348905.1 of Ranitomeya variabilis. Taxonomy (NCBI): domain Eukaryota; kingdom Metazoa; phylum Chordata; class Amphibia; order Anura; family Dendrobatidae; genus Ranitomeya; species Ranitomeya variabilis. The sequence goes on along the minus strand of NC_135237.1, from coordinate 527,107,950 downwards.
CCCGGCGCTGCGCCCCGGCTCCTCAGCGTTGTTTGATTCCGTCCCGGAGCCTGCGCTGTTATGTTATCCCGTGGCCAGGCACACTTAGCGCTGCCCGCTTTCTGGCATCATTTGGTGTCAGGATGGCTGCGCCTGTGCGGCCGCGCTGGCCGAGAGCCCGCCTCGCAGCGTCTTCTGATTTAATCCCACTGGGGGCCTGGGATCCATGGACATGCGCATTGCATATCTGAACCTCCACCTCTCACTCATCTCCCTATGGCTTCTTCAGACTGTTCGGTGTCAGCTGGTCCCTAATAGCATGCCACGGTCGTGACACCGCACAGTCTTAAGAAGCCGTAGGGAGGGGAGTGAGAGGCGAGGATATGCACTGCGCATGGCCATGGATCCCAGGCCCCCAGTGGGATAAAATCAGAAGACACTGCGAGGCGGGCTCTCGGCCAGCGCGGCCGCACAGGCGCAGCCAGCCTGACACCAAATGATGTCAGAAGATGGGCAGCGCTAAGTGTGCCTGGCCAAGGGATAACTTAACAGCGCAGGCTCCGGGACGGAATCAAACAACGCTGAGGAGCCGGGGCACGGCGCCGGGGGGGTAGGAATGACGGCTGTGCTGTGTCATATTACGAAGGAAAGTCCCACCTCCGGGACGGTTTCACGGTTTCAGGGGACACATTTTATAAGTGTTTAGTTCTGTGTTTGCAAGGAGCGTGATGAAAAGAGCCACCTTTTCCTTTTGCATCTTTTGTGCTGCACAAGCTGGCTCTTTCAGCTACAAACGCCTTGGGGGGGGGTTAAAGGTTCCCATTCGACTTTCTCAGGCTTCGGCCTACATTGTGTTCCTCTGCTTTTCCACCTGTCCCTGGGCTCCAACACCGCCAGTTGCCGTCCAGAAGTGCTGTCCGCACAGTCCCAACAGTCCCTCCTCTGTTATTGGGGTTCAGTAATGTCAGCTGTTCCCCAGCTGTGTGTGTGGCAATCCCTCCTACCTCCTCCACCTCCTCCTCCTCCACCTGTCCCTGGGCTCCAACACCGCCAGATGCCATCCAGAAGTGCTGTACGCACAGTCAACAGTCCCTCCTCTGTTATTGGGGTTCAGTAACGTCAGCTGTTCCCCAGCTGTGTGTGTGGCAATCCCTCCTACCTCCTCCTACCTCCTCCTCCTCCACCTGTCCCTGGGCTCCAACACCGCCAGTTGCCGTCCAGAAGTGCTGTCCGCACAGTCCCAACAGTCCCTCCTCTGTTATTGGGGTTCAGTAACGTCAGCTGTTCCCCAGCTGTGTGTGTGGCAATCCCTCCTACCTCCTCCACCTCCCCCTCCTGTCCCTGGGCTCCAACACCGCCAGTTGCCGTCCAGAAGTGCTGTACGCACAGTCAACAGTCCCTCCTCTGTTATTGGGGTTCAGTAACGTCAGCTGTTCCCCAGCTGTGTGTGTGGCAATCCCTCCTACCTCCTCCACCTCCCCCTCCTGTCCCTGGGCTCCAACACCGCCAGTTGCCGTCCAGAAGTGCTGTCCGCACAGTCCCAACAGTCCCTCCTCTGTTATTGGGGTTCAGTAACGTCAGCTGTTCCCCAGCTGTGTGTGTGGCAATCCCTCCTACCTCCTCCACCTCCTCCTCCTCCACCTGTCCCTGGGCTCCAACACCGCCAGTTGCCGTCCAGAAGTGCTGTCCGCACAGTCCCAACAGTCCCTCCTCTGTTATTGGGGTTCAGTAACGTCAGCTGTTCCCCAGCTGTGTGTGTGGCAATCCCTCCTACCTCCTCCACCTCCTCCTCCTCCACCTGTCCCTGGGCTCCAACACCGCCAGTTGCCGTCCAGAAGTGCTGTCCGCACAGTCCCAACAGTCCCTCCTCTGTTATTGGGGTTCAGTAACGTCAGCTGTTCCCCAGCTGTGTGTGTGGCAATCCCTCCTACCTCCTCCACCTCCCCCTCCTGTCCCTGGGCTCCAACACCGCCAGTTGCCGTCCAGAAGTGCTGTACGCACAGTCAACAGTCCCTCCTCTGTTATTGGGGTTCAGTAACGTCAGCTGTTCCCCAGCTGTGTGTGTGGCAATCCCTCCTACCTCCTCCTACCTCCTCCTCCTCCACCTGTCCCTGGGCTCCAACACCGCCAGTTGCCGTCCAGAAGTGCTGTCCGCACAGTCCCAACAGTCCCTCCTCTGTTATTGGGGTTCAGTAACGTCAGCTGTTCCCCAGCTGTGTGTGTGGCAATCCCTCCTACCTCCTCCACCTCCTCCTCCTCCACCTGTCCCTGGGCTCCAACACCGCCAGTTGCCGTCCAGAAGTGCTGTCCGCACAGTCCCAACAGTCCCTCCTCTGTTATTGGGGTTCAGTAACGTCAGCTGTTCCCCAGCTGTGTGTGTGGCAATCCCTCCTACCTCCTCCACCTCCCCCTCCTGTCCCTGGGCTCCAACACCGCCAGTTGCCATCCAGAAGTGCTGTACGCACAGTCAACAGTCCCTCCTCTGTTATTGGGGTTCAGTAACGTCAGCTGTTCCCCAGCTGTGTGTGTGGCAATCCCTCCTACCTCCTCCTACCTCCTCCTCCTCCACCTGTCCCTGGGCTCCAACACCGCCAGTTGCCGTCCAGAAGTGCTGTCCGCACAGTCCCAACAGTCCCTCCTCTGTTATTGGGGTTCAGTAACGTCAGCTGTTCCCCAGCTGTGTGTGTGGCAATCCCTCCTACCTCCTCCTACCTCCTCCTCCTCCACCTGTCCCTGGGCTCCAACACCGCCAGTTGCCGTCCAGAAGTGCTGTCTGCACAGAGCAAAACACCTCGCCAATGTGTTAGTGGGGTTCAGCACCGCCAGCTGTTCCCCTGCTGTGCAGCCGGCAACGTGTACTGCGACCGCCACGCAGGCACAACAAGTTAAATTTAAGGGAACCTGTCCCCCCCCCCAGGCGTTTGTTACTGAAGGAGCCACCTTGTGCAGCAGTAATGATGCAAAGGGAAAAAGTGCCTCTTTTCGTGGTGCTCCTTGCACATGCTGATCCTAACACTTATGAAAAGTGTCCCCTCCTACCGTGATACCGTCCGGTTGGTGGAACTTTCCTTTGTGATGTGACGCAGCACAGCCGTCATTCTTACCCCCTTGGCGCCGTGCGCCGCCTCCTCAGCGTTGTTTGAATCAGTCCCGGAGCCTGCGCTGTTAGGTTAGCCCTTGGCCATGCACACATTTTGCGCTGCCCGTCTTCTGACATCATTTGGTGTCAGGCTGGCTGCGCCTGTGCGGCCACGCTGGCAGAGAGCCCGCCTCGTACTGTCTTCTGATTAAATCCCACTGGGGGCCTGAGATCCATGGACATGCGCAGTGCATATCTGAACCTCCACCTCTCACTCATCTCCCTACGGCTTATTCAAACTGTGCGGTGTCAGCTGGTCCCTAATAGCATGCCACGGCCGTGACACCGCACAGTCAGAAGAAGCCGTAGGGAGATGAGTGAGAGGTGGAGGTTCAGATATGCACTGCGCATGTCCATGGATCTCAGGCCCCCAGTGGGATTTAATCAGAAGACAGTACGAGGCGGGCTCTCTGCCAGCGCGGCCGCACAGGCGCAGCCAGCCTGACACCAAATGATGTCAGAAGACGGGCAGCGCAAAATGTGTGCATGGCCAAGGGCTAACCTAACAGCGCAGGCTCCGGGACTGATTCAAACAACGCTGAGGAGGCGGCGCACGGCGCCAAGGGGGTAAGAATGATGGCTGTGATGCGTCACATCACAAAGGAAAGTTCCACCTACCGGACGGTATCACGGTAGGAGGGGACACTTTTTATAAGTGTTAGGTTCAGCATGTGCAAGGACCATAATTAAAAGAGCTAAGTTTACCTTTTCCAGCATTAGTGCTGTACACGATGGCTCTTTCAGCTACAAACGCCTGGGGGGGGTTAAAGTTTCCCTTTCAACTTGCTCCAGTGCAGGCTTCGGCCTACACTCTGCTCCCTCTCCTCCTCCTGCTGACCCTGGGCTCTAACACCGCCAGTTGGGGCCCAGATGTGCTAGCTGCACAGAGCCAAACACCAGCCAATGTGTCAGTGGGGTTCAGCACCGCCAGCTGTTCCCCTGCTGTGCAGCCGGCAACGTGTCCTGCAACAGCCACGCAGGCACAACAGACCCAAAGCTGCCGCCAGTGCAGGCTTCGGCCTACACTCTGCTCCATCTCCTCCTCCTGCTGACCCCGGGCTCTAACACCGCCAGTTGGGGCCCGGTACTGCTAGCTGCACAGAGAAAAACACCAGCCAATGTGTCAGTGGGGTTCAGCACCGCCAGCTGTTCCCCTGCTGTGCAGCCGGCATCGTGTCCTGCAAAAGCCACGCAGACACAAGAACTGAAATTGAAGGGAACCTGTCCCCCCTCCCCCAGGCGTTTGTACGTTTTTAAGGCCACCTTGTACAGCGGTAATGCTGCATGTGTGCAAGGTGGCTCATAAACGTATTCTCCTCGCACATGTGGAACTGAAAACACGTCTGAAATGTGTCCTCTGTGTGACCATTTAACCGTCCCGGGGGTGTGACTTTCCTTTGTAATGACACGCTGCAACCCCCTTGGTAGCGCTGCCCGTCTTCTGGCATCATTGTTTGGCTGCCTGCGCCTCTGCGGCCGCCCTGACCCACACAACGCCCCTCGGTGTCTTATTTCTTGGGACTGCGAGGGTGTGATTGATGGGCATGAGCAGTGCATCAGTTCGCCTGTCCCTCATCTCCTTCCGCCTTCTTCAGACTGTGCGGCTTCATGGCCGTGGCATGCGATAAGGGATCAGCTGACGCCGCACAGTCTGCAGCGGGTGTAAGGACCCGAGTGCGAGAGGCGAACATATGTGCTGCGCCAGGCCATGAATCCCAGCCCCGCAGTGTTTTAACAATGTTAAGACACCGCGGGGCTGGGATTCATGGTCATCGCGAACCGCAGCGGCCGACATTAAATGAGGTCAGAAGATGGGCAGCGCTAACAGCGCTAGGCCAGGGGATAACACGACAGCGCAGACTCCTGTACAGCAAATAACAACGCTCAGGAGGCTGCACCCAGCACCAAGGTGGGATTCTTGACATCTGTGCTGCGTCTCATTCCAAAGGGAACTCGCGCCTCCAACACAGTTTGACTGTATAAAGGGCTAAATGTTATACGTGTTTCATTCAGCGTGTGCAAGGAGCAAAATTAAAAGAGCAACCTTTGACTTGTGCAGCACTACTGCTGCATAAGCTGTGGCTCTTCTACTTTGTAACCCCTGAGGGGGGGGTTAAAGGTTACCTTTGAAATTGGTTCAAGTAGGCTTCGGCCTACACTCTGCTCCCCCTGCAGAGCCCGGGCTCCAACACCGCCAGTTGGGGCCCGGTACTGCTAGCTGCACAGAGCCAAACACCAGCCAATGTGTCAGTGGGGTTCAGCACCGCAAGCTGTTCCCCTGCTGTGCAGCCGGCAACGTGTCCTGCAACAGCCACGCATGCACAACAGACCCAAAGCTGCCGCCAGTGCAGGCTTCGGCCTACACTCTGCTCCATCTCCTCCTCCTGCTGACCCCGGGCTCTAACACCACCAGTTGGGGCCCGGTACTGCTAGCTGCACAGAGAAAAACACCAGCCAATGTGTCAGTGGGGTTCAGCACCGCCAGCTGTTCCCCTGCTGTGCAGCCGGCATCGTGTCCTGCAAAAGCCACGCAGACACAAGAACTGAAATTGAAGGGAACCTGTCCCCCCTCCCCCAGGCGTTTGTACGTTTTTAAGGCCACCTTGTACAGCGGTAATGCTGCATGTGTGCAAGGTGGCTCATAAACGTATTCTCCTCGCACATGTGGAACTGAAAACACGTCTGAAATGTGTCCTCTGTGTGACCATTTAACCGTCCCGGGGGTGTGACTTTCCTTTGTAATGACACGCTGCAACCCACTTGGTAGCGCTGCCCGTCTTCTGGCATCATTGTTTGGCTGCCTGCGCCTCTGCGGCCGCCCTGACCCACACAACGCCCCTCGGTGTCTTATTTCTTGGGACTGCGAGGGTGTGATTGATGGGCATGAGCAGTGCATCAGTTCGCCTGTCCCTCATCTCCTTCCGCCTTCTTCAGACTGTGCGGCTTCATGGCCGTGGCATGCGATAAGGGATCAGCTGACGCCGCACAGTCTGCAGCGGGTGTAAGGACCCGAGTGCGAGAGGCGAACATATGTGCTGCGCCAGGCCATGAATCCCAGCCCCGCAGTGTTTTAACAATGTTAAGACACCGCGGGGCTGGGATTCATGGTCATCGCGAACCGCAGCGGCCGACATTAAATGAGGTCAGAAGATGGGCAGCGCTAACAGCGCTAGGCCAGGGGATAACACGACAGCGCAGACTCCTGTACAGCAAATAACAACGCTCAGGAGGCTGCACCCAGCACCAAGGTGGGATTCTTGACATCTGTGCTGCGTCTCATTCCAAAGGGAACTCGCGCCTCCAACACAGTTTGACTGTATAAAGGGCTAAATGTTATACGTGTTTCATTCAGCGTGTGCAAGGAGCAAAATTAAAAGAGCAACCTTTGACTTGTGCAGCACTACTGCTGCATAAGCTGTGGCTCTTCTACTTTGTAACCCCTGAGGGGGGGGTTAAAGGTTACCTTTGAAATTGGTTCAAGTAGGCTTCGGCCTACACTCTGCTCCCCCTGCAGAGCCCGGGCTCCAACACCGCCAGTTGGGGCCCGGTACTGCTAGCTGCACAGAGCCAAACACCAGCCAATGTGTCAGTGGGGTTCAGCACCGCAAGCTGTTCCCCTGCTGTGCAGCCGGCAACGTGTCCTGCAACAGCCACGCAGGCACAACAGACCCAAAGCTGCCGCCAGTGCAGGCTTCGGCCTACACTCTGCTCCATCTCCTCCTCCTGCTGACCCCGGGCTCTAACACCACCAGTTGGGGCCCGGTACTGCTAGCTGCACAGAGAAAAACACCAGCCAATGTGTCAGTGGGGTTCAGCACCGCCAGCTGTTCCCCTTCTGTGCAGCCGGCATCGTGTCCTGCAAAAGCCACGCAGACACAAGAACTGAAATTGAAGGGAACCTGTACCCCCTCCCCCAGGCGTTTGTACGTTTTTAAGGCCACCTTGTACAGCGGTAATGCTGCATGTGTGCAAGGTGGCTCATAAACGTATTCTCCTCGCACATGTGGAACTGAAAACACGTCTGAAATGTGTCCTCTGTGTGACCATTTAACCGTCCCGGGGGTGTGACTTTCCTTTGTAATGACACGCTGCAACCCCCTTGGTAGCGCTGCCCGTCTTCTGGCATCATTGTTTGGCTGCCTGCGCCTCTGCGGCCGCCCTGACCCACACAACGCCCCTCGGTGTCTTATTTCTTGGGACTGCGAGGGTGTGATTGATGGGCATGAGCAGTGCATCAGTTCGCCTGTCCCTCATCTCCTTCCGCCTTCTTCAGACTGTGCGGCTTCATGGCCGTGGCATGCGATAAGGGATCAGCTGACGCCGCACAGTCTGCAGCGGGTGTAAGGACCCGAGTGCGAGAGGCGAACATATGTGCTGCGCCAGGCCATGAATCCCAGCCCCGCAGTGTTTTAACAATGTTAAGACACCGCGGGGCTGGGATTCATGGTCATCGCGAACCGCAGCGGCCGACATTAAATGAGGTCAGAAGATGGGCAGCGCTAACAGCGCTAGGCCAGGGGATAACACGACAGCGCAGACTCCTGTACAGCAAATAACAACGCTCAGGAGGCTGCACCCAGCACCAAGGTGGGATTCTTGACATCTGTGCTGCGTCTCATTCCAAAGGGAACTCGCGCCTCCAACACAGTTTGACTGTATAAAGGGCTAAATGTTATACGTGTTTCATTCAGCGTGTGCAAGGAGCAAAATTAAAAGAGCAACCTTTGACTTGTGCAGCACTACTGCTGCATAAGCTGTGGCTCTTCTACTTTGTAACCCCTGAGGGGGGGGTTAAAGGTTACCTTTGAAATTGGTTCAAGTAGGCTTCGGCCTACACTCTGCTCCCCCTGCAGAGCCCGGGCTCCAACACCGCCAGTTGGGGCCCGGTACTGCTAGCTGCACAGAGCCAAACACCAGCCAATGTGTCAGTGGGGTTCAGCACCGCCAGCTGTTCCCCTGCTGTGCAGCCGGCAACGTGTCCTGCAACAGCCACGCAGGCACAACAGACCCAAAGCTGCCGCCAGTGCAGGCTTCGGCCTACACTCTGCTCCATCTCCTCCTCCTGCTGACCCCGGGCTCTAACACCGCCAGTTGGGGCCCGGTACTGCTAGCTGCACAGAGAAAAACACCAGCCAATGTGTCAGTGGGGTTCAGCACCGCCAGCTGTTCCCCTGCTGTGCAGCCGGCATCGTGTCCTGCAAAAGCCACGCAGACACAAGAACTGAAATTGAAGGGAACCTGTCCCCCCTCCCCCAGGCGTTTGTACGTTTTTAAGGCCACCTTGTACAGCGGTAATGCTGCATGTGTGCAAGGTGGCTCATAAACGTATTCTCCTCGCACATGTGGAACTGAAAACACGTCTGAAATGTGTCCTCTGTGTGACCATTTAACCGTCCCGGGGGTGTGACTTTCCTTTGTAATGACACGCTGCAACCCCCTTGGTAGCGCTGCCCGTCTTCTGGCATCATTGTTTGGCTGCCTGCGCCTCTGCGGCCGCCCTGACCCACACAACGCCCCTCGGTGTCTTATTTCTTGGGACTGCGAGGGTGTGATTGATGGGCATGAGCAGTGCATCAGTTCGCCTGTCCCTCATCTCCTTCTGCCTTCTTCAGACTGTGCGGCTTCATGGCCGTGGCATGCGATAAGGGATCAGCTGACGCCGCACAGTCTGCAGCGGGTGTAAGGACCCGAGTGCGAGAGGCGAACATATGTGCTGCGCCAGGCCATGAATCCCAGCCCCGCAGTGTTTTAACAATGTTAAGACACCGCGGGGCTGGGATTCATGGTCATCGCGAACCGCAGCGGCCGACATTAAATGAGGTCAGAAGATGGGCAGCGCTAACAGCGCTAGGCCAGGGGATAACACGACAGCGCAGACTCCTGTACAGCAAATAACAACGCTCAGGAGGCTGCACCCAGCACCAAGGTGGGATTCTTGACATCTGTGCCGCTTCTCATTACAAAGGGAACTTGCGCCTCCAACACAGTTTGACTGTATAAAGGGCTAAATGTTATACGTGTTTCATTCAGGGTGTGCAAGGAGCAAAATTAAAAGAGCAACCTTTGACTTGTGCAGCACTACTGCTGCATAAGCTGTGGCTCTTCTACTTTGTAACCCCTGAGGGGGGGGTTAAAGGTTACCTTTGAAATTGGTTCAAGTAGGCTTCGGCCTACACTCTGCTCCCCCTGCAGAGCCCGGGCTCCAACACCGCCAGTTGGGGCCCGGTACTGCTAGCTGCACAGAGCCAAACACCAGCCAATGTGTCAGTGGGGTTCAGCACCGCCAGCTGTTCCCCTGCTGTGCAGCCGGCAACGTGTCCTGCAACAGCCACGCAGGCACAACAGACCCAAAGCTGCCGCCAGTGCAGGCTTCGGCCTACACTCTGCTCCATCTCCTCCTCCTGCTGACCCCGGGCTCTAACACCGCCAGTTGGGGCCCGGTACTGCTAGCTGCACAGAGAAAAACACCAGCCAATGTGTCAGTGGGGTTCAGCACCGCCAGCTGTTCCCCTGCTGTGCAGCCGGCATCGTGTCCTGCAAAAGCCACGCAGACACTTGCTCTTGCACCTTCTGCTCCCCATCCTGGTTCCAGTACCGTCAGCTGGTTCCGGGCAGAGCCTTTGGCTTAGGTGCCTCCCTCTGGGTATCCGAGTTCCACCAACGTCAGGTGGTCCTTGGTAGTGCTTTCAGGCACGGGTACCTCCTGCTTAGTAACCGGGTTCCAGTAACGTCAGCTGGTCTTCGGTAGTTCCATTGGCTCTTGGACCTTCGGCTACCCATCCGGGTTCCAGCACCATCAGCTGGTTCTCGGCAGTGTCTTTTGCTCTTGTACATTCTGCTCCCCATCCTGGTTCCAGTACCGTCAGCTGGTTCCGGGCAGAGCCTTTGGCTTAGGTGCCTCCCTCTGGGTATCCGAGTTCCACCAACGTCAGGTGGTCCTTGGTAGTGCTTTCAGGCACGGGTACCTCCTGCTTAGTAACCGGGTTCCAGTAATGTCAGCTAGTCCTCGGTAGTTCCATTGGCTCTTGGACCTTCGGGTAGCCATCCGAGTTCCAGTTCCATCAGCTGGTTCTCGGCATTTTCTCAGCCTTCTTGTACCTTCTGCTACATTTCCAAGTTCAAGAGACTAAACACGATGACCCGGAAGACCACCCCTAAGATGACGACGACACCAGAGACGACAACCACCGTGATGACGACGACCCTGGAGACGATGACCCCGAAGACCACCCCGATGACGACGACCCCGGAGACGACGACCCTGAAGTCCACCCCGATGACGACGACCCCGGAGACGACGACCCTGGAGACGACGACGACCTGGAAGACCGAGAAGCAGAAGAACAAGAGGCTGCAGAACAAAGAGCAGAAGAACATTAAGCATAACACTAAATATCAGAGCAAAAAATATTATCTAAATTATAAGCAGAAGAAGACTAAGCAGTGTATGGGGGTGAGTCCGTTCCTCCTCGTGGTGCCCCTGGATAAAGCCTGATGCTGCAGGCCAAACTGAACGCGGACAAATGTAACTCTTTTGTGACAGGCAGAACGGAAGGTGTAATCTTCAAACTTTTATAGATAACAACTACGGGAATGCCTGTCACAAATAAGAATATGATGAAGAAGTAGAATATGATGAAGATAATAGTAAAATAAAAAGAATATGAACAATGTAAGAAAAAAAATAATAGGTAGAAGATGAAGAAGAAGATGAATAAGGTGAAGAAGTTGATGTCAAAGAAGCTGATGATGAGGATAATGAAGAAGAAAGTGTGGGAGAAGTAAAAAAGAAGGTGAAGGGCGTGGAAGTAGTGAAACATCAATATCTGACAAAATAAAAAAAAATTAACATAGTCAAAATCTTTCTACCGCCGAACGTCATAAAAAAAAACAAAAACCTGCTATTCTATTACATTGGGCTAAACCTCTGTGCCTTTAATGTCTCCGCCACGTCCCCCAATACATCCTACATTATTCTTAGTTGTTTTCCTTCATGTAGAATGAACCTACAAGGAAAGAAAGGGTTTATTTTAATTCCGATATTTTCGTCCCATTGACTTGCATTGGGATCGGGTATCGGTATCGGATTAGATCCGATATTTTGACGGTATCGGACGATACTTTCCGATACCGATACTTTCCGATATCGGAAAGTATCGCTCAACACTACTGGCAAGGGAATGACAGGAAAGCCAGGTTAAATAGGAAACACCCAGCCACTGATGGACAGGTGGAAACCAGAGACCGCAACCCACCAAAGTCACCCAGTACCAGTTGTAACCACCAGAGGGAGCCCAAAAACAGAATCCACAACAGTGGTCTCATTAAACTGATGGGTACCTGACCTCCCTGTCCAAATGTGAACACTTACCGAAGGCTAATGTCTGTATGCTTGGGTGAATATCCATATATAATATACAAAAAAAGGTTGCACTCTATCGTGCCAAAGCATGTCTAATATGAAATACATGAAATTTGAATAGCAAAATGGCTTTTGAACATTAGAAAAATATTTAAGAGACGCTTTGCACAGAATTTGATTTAATCAAATAGTGTGAGCCCATCAACCATCGTCAAGGTGGTCTCATTAAACTGATGGGTACCTGACCTCCCTGTCCAAATGTGAATACTTACTGAAGGTTAATGTCTGTATGCTTGGGTGAATATGGACACCTCTCTCAGCAAAGCCTACATATGGGTTGGCCGGAACCAAGTGTGACTAGATGTAATTAAAAACCAGATGGTGAGGGGAGGAGTGCTCAGTCAGTAAGCTAACATAGAAATGACAGAAAAACGACTGGCACATCCAAACTAGTGTGAATAGGTGCATACCAGGAGCAGCTAACTCCATATATAATATACAAAAAAAGGTTGCACTCTATCGTGCCAAAGCATGTCTAATATGAAATACATGAAATTTGAATAGCAAAATGGCTTTTGAACATTAGAAAAATATTTAAGAGACGCTTTGCACAGAATTTGATTTAATCAAATAGTGTGAGCCCATCAACCATCGTCAAGGTGGTCTCATTAAACTGATGGGTACCTGACCTCCCTGTCCAAATGTGAACACTTACCGAAGGCTAATGTCTGTATGCTTGGGTGAATATGGACACCTCTCTCAGCAAAGCCTACATATGGGTTGGCCGGAACCAAGTGTGACTAGATGTAATTAAAAACCAGATGGTGAGGGGAGGAGTGCTCAGTCAGTAAGCTAACATAGAAATTACAGAAAAACGACTGGCACATCCAAACTAGTGTGAATAGGTGCATACCAGGAGCAGCTAACTCCATATATAATATACAAAAAAAGGTTGCACTCTATCGTGCCAAAGCATGTCTAATATGAAATACATGAAATTTGAATAGCAAAATGGCTATTCAAATGGCTATTGGTTTTTAATTACATCTAGTCACACTTGGTTCCGGCCAACCCATATGTAGGCTTTGCTGAGAGAGGTGTCCATATTCACCCAAGCATACAGACATTAGCCTTCGGTAAGTGTTCACATTTGGACACGGAGGTCAGGTACCCATCAGTTTAATGAGACCACCTTGACGATGGTTGATGGGCTCACACTATTTTATTAAATCAAATTCTGTGCAAAGCGTCTCTTAAATATTTTTCTAATGTTCAAAAGCCATTTTGCTATTCAAATTTCATGTATTTCATATTAGACATGCTTTGGCACGATAGAGTGCAACCTTTTTTTGTATACTAAATTTAATGTCAACATATTTTACATGGTGAATCCTTATGCCAAAAGGAACAAATTTGAGGGGTAAGACTTACCAATTTGCAAAGTTCATTTTTCCTTGGCACCCTAATTTATGTATGTCATACATATATATCTACACCTATTCTATGTGTATATATGTATTCTATCTTTTCTATTAGAACCTGTCAGTGTGTTTTTACAGTAGCCGCATATGAATTGCCGGCTTTTCAAAGAACACGGGTGCATAAAATTCGCACAGCACTCGCATGGTGCGAGTGCTGTGCGAGTGCTGTGTGATTTTTTCTTGCACCCATTGACTTCTATTGCGGGATGCGATCCGTTTTCTGATTACATTTGCAGCATGCTGTGATTTTTTGCGAATTTGACATTTGCGAACGTTTTCTGAACACGTTCGCTCATCTCTGCCCTTGAAGGCATCAACTGGAGGGACTCATTCCAATATTAAGAAAGTGTAGTTGGGGTACTTCTACACTCATAAAAACTCTGCACACAGTGCAAAGCCAGAAAAAAATTATGAGGGTCATCCTTAGACCCTTGAAGTCAACAACTGTACTACCTCTTTCAAATATTAAGATAGTGTAGTTGTGGTATTTCTACACTCATTAAGGCTCTGTGTAAAAAAATGGGAAATAATAACACCTGAGCAACGCATGGCAATAGTTTCTTTATACAAGAGGCATCTTGAAGCTATCATTACCAACAAAAGCCTTTGTACGAAGTATTGAATAAATTTCAATAAGCATGTTCAATGCTTTTTTCCTGTTTAATTTCTCATTACTACCCAAAACTTAATTTATGGACATCTATGGTTTGATTTCTTTGCCTGTGTGGATTGGATGGGCTGTTACCGACATCTGGTGAGAATTTCACATTAGAGCACCTTTGGAAATATATTTACTTAGAAACTTGGTGACATGTTCAATTCTTATTTCACCTGCTGTATACAGTATATGAAAAATTTTGCCAAACAGCACATAAAAGGTTACACAATTTCACCTAAAATAATGCTTCATACATCAATGTGAGTGAAAAAATAAGCTTGCATAGAGGTAAAATTGCCCTGTCATTAAGGGGTTACTTAGCACATGTCTAAAATTATTTAACATTATGGTATTACATATTAGTGGGCTACAGTTGCCTCAAATACATTAAATTCAACATGAATTTCCTGTAGAAAAAAAAAAAAAAGAGCGACATCTCCACTTTCATTATGGCTTATGCTCCACAGCTTGAAATGCCAAGAAGTAAATAAAACTGTCATAATGCTACAAAGGAAACAAATGGATTACGAGAAGTCTGACAGAAATTCACTTCTTATATCACATTCAAGAGGAGCATAAAGGTTATGTGTGTAGACTTCTTTTGGAAGCCACTAGAGATGATTCGAAAGGCAGAAAAGCCAATTTATTGCTTAAATCTGGTAAAGCTTAATATTTGTACATGAAACACATCTATCATCAAGTTTGTAAGGCTACTTTCACACTAGCGTCGTACTCGGCCCGTCGCAGTGCGTCGGGCCGATGTACCGACGCTAGCAGTGAATGCGCCGCACAACGGGGGCAGCGGATGCATTTTTCCAGCGCATCCGCCGCCCCATTGTGAGGTGCGGGGAGGTGAGGGCGGAGTTCCGGCCGCGCATGCGCGGTCGTAAATGGCAGTCCATCGGCAGCAAAAAACGTTACATGTAACGCTTTTTGCAGCTGACGGTCCGCCACAACACGGCGCAACCGTCACACGACGGTTGCGACTTGTGGCAAAGCATCGCAATGCGACGCTAATGCAAATCAATGGTGAAAAAACGCATCCTGCAAGCACTTTTCCAACCAAACGACGCATAGCGACGTGCAGTGCACGACGCTAGTGTGAAAGTAGCCTTAGTCACATGAAGAAAAAACAATATTTTTAGATGGAACACAAATATTTACTTTGTATTTAACTAAAAAATATTCACTGAAAACATGAATGCAAAATTAATATGGTCATACTGTATTATAGCCTTGGGATTTAGTCAGATGGCTGTAATCTAGCCCTAGTTAATTGTCTGTAATATGGGCACTGTTCTTTAAGCTAGAACAAAGCATTTGCCAATACATAATGCTCAGGATCAAAGTACAGTGGTTCATGCATGAGTAGTGTTGAGCATTCCGATACTGCAAATATCGGGTATCGGCCGATATTCGCTGTATCGGAATTCCGATACCGAGTTCCGATATTTTTGCGAATTGGAAGTTCCCACAGTGCAAAAATGCAGTATAATTGAGTGTGGGTGGTGCGTGGGCAGAGACTGCATGTCTCTGTGCGGGCTGGGTCTGTGCGGGACTGTGGGTGGTCTGTGCGTGCCTGCTGGCGGTCTGTACAGTCTGCCGGGGGGTCTGTGCGGCCTCTTGGAGCTCTGTGCAGCGTGCCGGGGCTCAGTGCAGCATGCCATTGTAGCATTCCACAGTTATTACCACCTAAAATGACACTGGTCAGAAATGTAAAATTTGGCCTGGTGAGGAAGGAGAAAACAGGTTTTGGGGTGAATATGATAAAGGCGTTGTTCAGTACTTGGACATCATATTTTTAAAATAAGCACTTCCCCTTGTAAAAAAAAAAATCATATACTCACCTTTCCAGGTTTCTTGACACTAATATGCAACGTTAACCTTGCAGTCAATCAACTGCCACTTTTGGGCTGCTGTGTACGCATTTCCCTTACATGAACCTTGTACAAGCAAAAGTAGCGGGAGCGAAGCATCCCAATAGCATCTATTGATTGGCTGAGGATTCATGAGGATTAAAAAAGTTTTGAGGACCCCAGGAGACCCGCAACCGATATAGCTGGAGTGATGCCAGTGCAGGAGGTGAGTATCTGTCATTTTTATTTTACAAAGGGTAGTACTTTATAGAAAAGGGGATTGTCCAGCTGTAGGACAATCTCTTTAATGGAGCAATATAATCTGGTTCCAAAAATATGCATTGTAATTTACCATGATCTGTAATTTAGATCATTTAATTTACCTTATACACTGCGCAGATGTTGTACAGTGGTGGAAGACTAAGTAGTCATTAAGGCACCATAAGGACACATTACAAAAAAAATAAAATATATATATATATATATATATATGGTATATATATATAGCATGGTATATGTTTCTTTCCAGTGGTCTTATGCATAGGAAAGTACAATCTGCTGCATTTTTCTATACAGTAGAGAAAAGGTATGCAGGTGGAAAAGAAAAGAACACCCTTTTGGCTTCCACCTTGTAAATGGGACCCTCTGAGAATGTTATATTAACATCAAAGAAAGCTGCAGACTGTGCACAGATGCAGTGTGAATTTAGTCTTAGGGCTGTCCCACACGTCCAGATAATTCCGGTACTGGAAACAATCGGTACCGGAATTATCCGTGTCCATGTGCCCCTGCGTTTCTGGTGAACATCAGTGTGGCACACGTGTGCCGCCCGTGTGCCCACTGGGTACCACACGCACCGTGCTGGGTACCACACGTACTACCAGCATCTGGTGCTGAATCCGCAATTCATATGTTCCCTGCAGCAGCGTTTGCTGCAGAGAAAATATGAATAATAGTGTTTAAAATAAAGATCTATGTGTTCGCCGCCCTCCCACCCCCTTTGCGCCCCCCCCCCGCTGTTCTGAAAATACTCACCCGCTCCCTCGTTGGCTGTTGCTGCTTCCTGGTCTGGCTACATCTTCTCCTGTATGCGGTCACGTGGGGCCGCTCATTTACAATCATGAATAGGAGCCACATATTCATGACTCTAATCGTCGGCCCCACGTGACCGCATACAGTAGAAGGGGCGGCCAGCACAGAACACTGCGAGGGAGGCGGGTGAGTATTTTCAGAACAGTGGGGAGGCGCACAGGGGTTGGGAGGGCGGCGGACACATAGATCTTTATTTTAAACACTATTATTCATATTTTCTCTGCAGCAAATGCTGCTGCAGGGAACATATGAATCGCGGATTCAGCACCAGTGGGGGGACAGCGCTTACTGTAGCGCTGTCTCCTGCACGCCACACGGACTGCAAACGGAGAAGGTCCGTGTGTGTTCCGTGTTTTACATGGACCTATTGACTTTAATGGGTCCGTGTAATACATGCGCTCCCACGAACACTGACATGTCTCCGTGTTTGGCACACGGAGACACGGTCCACAAAAAATCAATGACATCTGCACAGATGCATTGATTTTTATGGGTCTACATGTGTCAGTGTCTCCGGTACATGAGGAAACTGTCACCTCACGTACTGGAGACACTGACGTGTGAAACCGGCCGGCCTTACAGAGTATTGGTATCATCCCACAAACCTGTATCCAGAATTTTGCTAATTCTTGCTATGTGTATAAGGGTTGTTATTTGTGAATAAAGACCTCAGAAAACAGTAGCCCTGGAGATAGGAGTAGGCACCTAGATACTATTTCAGAATGATTATAAAAGGCTGGCTTGATAGCCAAGGTATTGAGCTTTAGGATATATGTGATAATGCAAAGATAAATGTGTCTCATATATTACAGAAAATAAAACATCATAGGATTCAAGGAATGACTGAAAGTTAATGACTGCTACTGAGTCATCAAACATCATTAAGTAAAGAAAGATGTATGGTTTTTGTAGGCACTAGTCGCAAAATGTTGCAGATGCCCGATGGTTAGCCCAAGGCAGCATCTCTAATTCACAGACAACAGCCAACACATCCTACTGAAATGGAGGAGAACATGTTAGGAATACTCTGGAGGGTCATATTGTTCACTGTGTTTCTTAACAGACTTCTGTATGTTAAAGTTGACAAAATACATTATCTCAGAAATGCATGACATGTTTTACATGAATAATAGAAGATACGTTTAGTAGGTCAGTTCCATATGTTACTAATTTACCAATCTTGTGTCAATCTCACTGCATATTTCATCAAATGTTTCAGCTCTACAGGCAGCCGCTTTCCATATCATATCGCCTTTCAACTATGTAGTCACACTCACCACTCTTGCAGCCTGCGATGATACCTTCCCAATGGCCTCAGTGCACTACATTCTTCCATATGTTGGGTACGATTCGCCTCTTCAAGTCTATGGCTGAGCAGAGAAAAATGGATCCCATACGGATGATCTGTATAGCATCTGGGTTTTCTATAGCCACATTCGCAATTATTAACATCAGAAGCAGTGTTTGGTCTTGTAAATGTTAATAGCTGGTGATAAAAATATTGTGCCATACGAATTGAATATTAATGTTTTACTGACCACTAGTGTTGAGCATTCCGAAACCGCAAGTATCGGGTATCGGCCGATACTTGCGGTATCGGAATTCCGATACCGAGATCCGATACTTTTGTGGTATCGGGAATCGGTATCGGGATTAATATCAATGTGTAAAAGAAAGAATTAAAATAAAAAATAGGGATATACTCACCTCTCCGGCGGCCCCTGGACTTTACCGTCGTAACCGGGAGCCATTGTACCTAAGAATGCGCGCTTGAAGGGCCTTAGATGACGTCACGGCGCTCTGATTGGTCCGTAGCGGTCGCGTGACCGCTACGCGACCAATCACAAAGCCGTGACATCACCTAAGGTCTTTCAAGCGCTTGAAAGACCTTAGGTGACGTCACGGCTTTGTGATTGGTCGCGTAGCGGTCACGCGACCGCTACGCGACCAATCAGAAGCTGCGGACGTCTTCTAAGGTATTTCAAGCGCTTGAAAGACCTTAGGTGATGTCACGGCTTTGTGATTGGTCGCGTAGCGGTCACGCGACCGCTACGGACCAATCAGAGCGCCGTGACGTCATCTAAGGCCCTTCAAGCGCGCATTCTTAGGTACAACGGCTCCCGGTTACGGCGGTAAAGTCCAGGGCGCGTCAGAGGGTGAGAATATCCCTATTTTTTATTTTAATTCTTTCTTTTACACATTGATATGGATCCCAGGGCCTGAAGGAGAGTTTCCTCTCCTTCAGACCCTGGGAACCATACAGGATACCGTCCGATACTTGGTGTCCCATTGACTTGCATTGGTATCGGGTATCGGTATCGGATTGGATCCGATACTTTGCCGGTATCGGCCGATACTTTCCGATACCGATACTTTCAAGTATTGGATGGTATCGCTCAACACTACTGACCACTACAAATTAGAGAATCTTTTGAAATTCAAATTAGCCAACTTCACCAAATTATCACAAAAAACTGATTTGCTAGGAATAAATTTGCCCAAATTTCAATACTGGAAGGCTTGTAATTGCTCAGAAAATACACATGAAGGCGAGAAGAAAGAGAAAGAGAATTAAACTGATCATAAGATGTTTTACTCTACAGGAGAGAGATGAAGAGGACGCTGGTGTCCATAAGACCTTTTACTCTTCAGGAGAGACAGAGAAAACCTTGCTGATCATAAGAGCTTGCAATCTACAGGAAGAAGGAAGATGGAGAGAGGGAGGACCCATCTGACTATGAGGCTGTGTGCACACGTTGCGGATTTGATTACATATCTGCAGCATTTTTTGCCGCACGAAATTGCATCAAATCCGCAGTGTAGTGCACAACCAATGTAAGTCTATGGGAGCCGCAGACTTGTTGTGCACATGCTGCAGAAAAATCCGCACCGAAACGCAGCTTTTTTTTCCACAGCAAGTCACTTCTTTTGTGCGGAACTGCAGCGTTTCTGCACCCATAGACTTGCATTGAGTGGGGCAAATCTGCAGCAAAACCGCAGATGTAAAAAAGACCTGCAGTTTTGCTGCGGATGTGGGTCCGAGAAATGCTGCAGTTCGGGAGGAGGGAAGTGTGTGGGTGGAGTGTGGGCGGTGACTATGTGCATGTATTTGTGTGCGGACGGGGTCTGCGGGCTGTTCTGGTGTGTGCGGATGTGTGCGGCGCCTGTGCGGGTGTGTGCGGGACTGTCCGGGTGTGTGTGGGGCTGTTCAGGTGTGTGCGGCACTGTGCGGGTGTGTTCGGGGCTGTCCGGGTGTGTGCAGGGCTGTTCGGGAGTGTGCGGGGCTGTCCGGGTGTGTGGGGCTGTCCGGGTGTTGCGGGGCTGTTCGGGTGTGTGCAGGGCTGTCTGGGTGTGTGTGGGATTGTTCGGGTGTGTGCGGGGCTGTGCGGGGGTATTTGGGTGTGTGTGTGCAGGCAAGTCCCATCGGGCTATGCCTGCTACAGTGACAGTGACTGACACATTATCCAATGATGGGACCGTAGTAGTCCCATCATCCGTCTAATGTGTTGAATGTAAAAAAAAAAAAAAAAACATATACAGTACAAACAACATACACCATGCAACATGCACCATACAACATACACCATGCAACATACAACATACACCATGCAACATTCAGCATGCAACATACACCATGCAACATACACCATGGAACATACACCATGCAACATACACCATGCAACATACACCATGCAACATACACCATGCAACATGCAACATACACCATGCAACATACACCATACAGCATGCACCATACAACATACACCATACAACATACAACATACACCATACAACATACAACATACACCATGCAACATACACCATGCAACATACAACATACCACATGCACCATGCACCATGCAAAATACAACATACAACATGCACCATGCACCATGCACCATGCAACATACAACATATAACATATTAACATACACCATGCACCATGCAGTATACAACATACACCATGCAGCATACAACATACACCATGCAACATACAACATACAACATGCACCATGCAACATAAACTATGCAACATACACCATGGAACATACAACATACACCCTGCAACATACACCATGCAACATACACCATACAACATAAAACATACACCATGCAACATACAACATGCAACATACACCATACAACATACAACATACACCATGCAACATACAACATGCAACATACACCATGCAACATACAACCTTCAACATACACCATGCAACATACACCATGCAACATACAACACACACCATGCAACATACACCATGCAAAATACAACATACAACATACACCATGCAACATACAACATACACCATACAACATACAACATGCAACATACACCATGCAACATACAACATACAACATACAACATGCACCATGCAAAATACAACATACAACATGCACCATGCAACATACAACATATAACATATTAACATACACCATGCACCATGCAGTATATAACATACAACATACACCATGCAGCATATAACATACAACATACACCATGCATCATGCACCATGCAGTATACAACTTACTGCATACACCATGCAACATACAACATGCAACATAAAACATACAACATGCACCATGCAACATATAACATATTAACATACACCATGCATCATGCACCATGCAGTATACAACATACAACATGCACCATGCAACATGCAACATGCAACATAAAACATGCAACATAAACCATACAACATGCATCATGCAACATACAACATACATCATGCAACATACAACATACAACATACACCATGCAACATACAACATGCAACATACAACATACACCATGCAACATACAACATACACCATGCAACATACAACATGCAACATACAACATGCAACATACAACATACACCATGCAACACACAACATGCAACATACAACATGCAACATACAACATACACCATGCAACATACAACATGCAGCATGCAACACACACCATGCAACATACACCATGCAATATGCAGCATACAACATACACCATGCAACATATACCATGCAACATACAACATACACCATGCAACATACAACATGCAACATGCAACATCCAACATACACCATGCAACATACACCATACAACATACAACATGCAGCATGCAACATACACCATGCAACATGCAGCATACAACATACACCATGCAACATACACCATGCAACATACAACATACACCATGCAACATACAACATGCACCATGCAACATACAACATGCACCATGCAACATACAACATACACCATGCAACATACAGCATACATCATACACCATGCAACATGCAACATGCAACATACACCACACAACATACAACATGCCACATACAGTACATACATACAGTGCATACATACAGTACATAGATACAACATACATGTAGACATACAGTACATACAACATAGAGTACATACTCACCATCACCTTGATCCCCAAAGCCATTGTCACCTGTAAAAAAAATTAAAGTAATAAACAAACAATATACTCCCTGATCCGCAGATATCTGATTAAAATGAGTGTCCCACGACGATCTCAGCTGATGAGACTGCTCTCCAGGGGCTCCAGGAATACAATGACGGAAGGTATCCTTCCGCAATGTATTCCTCCGCCCCTGTGAGAAATAGCCTCTGGTCTCACTTGTGGCACTGCTGTGTGGGAAAATTCCCATGGAGCATTGCCATAAAGTGAGACCCTGAACTCAGGTAACCTCCTCAGTGATGAACTGCAGGAGCCATTGTCTCCTGTCAGTGTGTCACTAGAGGCCTATAGAGCAGTGATATCACCCGATGTCACTATTCTACAGGGGAGAGCGTCATGGGACACTCGTTATTAATTGAACAACGGCGGAAAGTGAGTATACGGTTTATTATTTTTCATTTTTTCCAGGCGATTGAGTATGGTAAGTATGGTTAAATTAATAATATTAAAATACTTTTTTTCTGGCTGTGTCTTTATTTTTTAACCCTTTCACTACTATAGGATTAATAATGGATAGGCGTCCTATTGACGCCTCTCCGTTATTAACCGGGCTTAATGTCACCTTACAATAGCATGGTGACATTTACCCCTTATTACCCCATATCCCACCACTACTTGGGAGTGGAAAGAGAGGGGCTAAGTGCCGGAATTGGCGTAACTTACAGATGCAACACTTCAGGGGCGGCTGGGGGATGGTATTTGTAGCCGGGGGGCAAATATCCATGGCCCCTCTCTAGGCTATGAATACCAGCCCGCAGCTGTCTGCGTAGCCTTTCTGGCTTTAAAATGTAGAGGGACCCCACATCACTTTTTTGAGGGGTCCCCCTATTTTAATAGCCAGTACAGGCAATGCAGACAGCTGCATGCTGATATTCATAGCCTGGGAAGGGGCCATGGGTATTACCCCCTTCCCAGGCTACAAATATTGGCCCCCGGCCATCGGCTTTCCCACTCTGGTGCAGAAAATTGAGCGGGAGTCCCCACCATTTTTTTCCATTTTTTTAAAAAAAACTAAACGTTCATTAATACACATCGGCCTAGCTTATTATATATCTATGAATTTATAAATATATCTATAGATACATAGATACATCTATCCATATATCTATAGGGTAAGTGTCCACGGGCCGGATAGCCAGCGCTTTGGATGGAGCGGAAAAATCGCTCGGCCCAAAGCGCCCCCCCTTCTGAACACAAAAAATGCATCAAAATGCATCAAAAACGCAGCTGCATTTTCTGCCAGGAGATGCAGATTTTGTGCAGAAAATTCTGCACCCAAATCTGCAACGTGTGCACATAGCCTAAGAGCTTACACGCTATAAGAGAGAGAGATAGACACCACTAATAAAAAGAGCTTACACTGAACAGGAGAGATAGCGAGGATTCTGATGACCATATAAGAGATTACAAGGTAGCACAAGCGATCGGATTATCACAGCTTCTAGTGTTCCATGGAGACTATTGAAGCAAGTGTAAAGTAAAAAAATGTTTTTAAAAATATGGAAAAATAGAAAAAAATATACAAAAGTTTAAATCACCCCCCATTCGCCCCATTCAAAATAAAACATTTAAAAATATATAAAAAATACACATATTTGGTATCACTGCATTCATAATCACCCGATCTATCAATATCCTAAAAGAATAAATCAATTTGGTAAACTGCGTAACAAGAAAAAAAATCGAAACCCCAGAATTACGTTTTTTGCTTGCTGCGACATTGCATTAACATGCAATGATGGGTGATCCGAGGATCCTAGCTACACCAAAATGATATCACAAAAAACATTTTTTCCTTAAAACTGGAAAAAGTCGGTAGCATTCGGTGAAAGATAGAATAAAAGCCAGTAATTCATGTGCCGCATTCAGTAAAATCACAGCTTGACAGGTTGAATAGAATGGATAGAATAGATATATACACATAGAATACACATATATATATATATATATATATATATGTCAGTGACACACATATACTGTATATATACAGCTCTGTTAAAAATTAAGAGACCACTCCAAAATGTTCAGTTTAGATCAAGAGTCAGAATAAGCACAATACAGTACCAAGGTCATTTATAGGAGTGGAGTGAAAAAAAAGTGAATACCCCTTAAATACTGTAATGGCAATTTTACTAATGATAAAAATTGGCTGGAAATTTCACTTCAAAGATAAATCTTCATTAGAATGTCTACTTTAGAAGGTAAACTTTGTTAAATAAAGAGATTCTAGATTTTTTTTCACACACCATAAAAAAATTAATTTCTAAATGTAGTAATAAAGCTGAATACAAATTGGCTATTTAAAGAAATAGTAATCTTTCAATCAAACTGGTTGACCTATACTAAGAATACAACATCAGTTTTCTTTTTCTTAAATTATCCCTGTAGAACTCAAAGAGTCATTTGTGTCCTCGCAAAGCGGTTCCTTTACAAACCGATAATGTACTATTCATTCTTCCACGTATTTGAGTGCATCTGTTTGGCAGCAATGCCAGTTCCCAATTTTGTAATCTAATTAATTCCGAGTCCTTAAACTGTCTTTGAATATACACTTCCGATTCTTGGGGAAAAGAAAGCAATTTATTTCCACGTATTTGTTATCACCTTCTATAATTTGATTTATATCTTCATGTATGATAATCCTGTTAACATATTTTCTTCGCTGAATATATTGTGGATTATTTCACATATACCAAATGCTACAGTGCATCAGGAAGAATCAGTTCAGCTTTAATGGATAAAAGAAAAGAAGCAAAAACAAAAACAATATTCCAAATCTTAATGGATATGTGGATATTTGACTTGTTTGCTACTTTTTAAAGAGGTTCTCTGGGAATGGCAAAAATTAAAGAAATGAAAACTAAAGAGAGAATTAAATTATAAATGCAAACTTAATGAGGAATGGTTTTAATTATAATGTAATAAATCATTAGTACACATAAAAATAAGAAACTTTCTAATATACTGTATCTTATCAGAAATCTGTTTTTTCCCCTCCCTGACTGATCATTCATTCTCAAAAATGTAAATTCATGGGTAAAATCTGCATTCAGTTAAGAACAATTTTTACATTACTGAGATTACAGTTGGTGCTGATAAGATTCTATGTATTCCTTCCATCTACATAGAATCTTATGAAAATCAAATGTCACATCTAGTGTTGAGCGATACCTTCCGATACTTGAAAGTATCGGTATCGGATAGTATTGGCCGATATCCGAAAAATATCGGATATCGCCGATACCGATACCCGATACCAATACAAGTCAATGGGACACAATGGGACAAGGCTTGTGATTGGTCGCGTGACAGCTCATGTGACCGCTCACGCGACCAATCACAAGCCGCGACGTCATCGAAGGTCCTAAACTCCTCATTCTTAGGAACGGAGGCTCCCGGTTACATCGGTAAGGTCCAGGGGCCGCCGGAGGGGTGAGTATATCCATATATTTTATTTTAATTCTTTATTTTTTACATGAATATGGATCCCAGGGCCTGAAGGAGAGTCTCCTCTCCTCCAGACCCTGGGAACCCTACACTGGGAACTTCCGATTCTGATTTCCGATATCACAAAAATATCGGAACTCGGTATCGGAATTCCGATACAGCAAATATCGGCCGATACCCGATACTTGCGGTATCGGAATGCTCAACACTAGTCACATCCTATCTCAGTAATAAATTTAAAAAAGAAATGATTAGTCCTGGCTGCCAAAGAAGCATATTTATCTGAATGATATATTGCAAAGTTTCTTATTTTCATGTGTACTATCGATTTAAGGGATAAAAATTAAAACAACAGTTACTCTTCAAAAATACTTCTAATAATTAATTTATGCTATTTGTTTCTAGGGAAATATACTCTATAATATCTTAAAAAGCTTGCTATCTTGCTACTCTGACAGAAGCCACCTGTCCTAGGTTATTTCCAGGTCACAGCATCTGCTCCTCCGCAGCAAATACAGGATGATCAGCAGTGTGAGCTGCCTCTTCTTACCTCCGCAAACCTGGTATTTCCAGTATGAAATAAGATATTGTGGATAGCAGTGTGAGCAGCCTCTTCTTATTTATGCACATGTGCATAAATGCAGCTTATTATTCTACTATCCTTGGAGGATGCAGATTAGTTGAACAATTAATGTTTGTTAATTTGTTGAATGCCTGCTGACTACCTATTATATCAAATACAATTGGGGGAGTGAAGTCAGTTTACCTCACCTCTTTGCTGTAGTGTGGAGTTCTGTTTGTTATCTTCACAGAAAGAATGCTGATTCTGCCAATGATTACGGCCAAATATAAACAGTGAAAGAAGGGGGAGACGTGTATTCCACCATTGCCATCGAGAGGACCTAAATAAATTTAAGTTTTACGTCACCTAGATGGCAGTGCTGTTCTGGAATTCACTCCTCTCCCTCCTTCACTGTTACCTATTATATCAGTCCCTGTAGTTAATTACAGTGGCTTGCAAAATTATTCACTCCCCTTGGTAGCATTTTGCTATCTCAAAATTTGGAATTTTGCTGATTTTTGGAGTTTGCATCATTTTATATAATGAATATTTGTTCTTTTTTTTGTGAAGCAAGCAACAAATAGGAGAACTAAAAAGTTTAGTGTGCAGAACTATTCACCCCCTAAGGTCAGTACTTTGTGAAGCCTCTTTTTGCAACAATTACAGCTCCAAGTCACTTTGGATACGTTTTTATGAGCTTTCCACATCTGGCCAGTTGGATTTTTGCCCATTCCTCAAGGCAAAATTGCTCCAGCTCCTTCTAGTTAGATTCTTTCCTGCAATGAACAGCAATCTTCAAGTATGACCACAAATCATCATTTGGATTAAGGTCTGGGCTTTAATTAGACCACTTCAAAACATTAAGGCATTTCACCTTAAACCACTCAAGTATTGATTTAGCAGTATGCTTTGGGTTATTGTCTTGTTGGAAGGTGAACATCTGGCCCAGTCTCAAATCACTGATAGACAGAAACAGGTTATTCTTAAGAATATCCCTGTATTTCACACCATTGACTTGTACCATTTTCCTTGTCGCTGCAGCTGAAAAACATCCCCACAGTGTTATGCTGCCACCATTATGTTTCACTGTGGGGATGATGTTCTTGGGGTGATAAGCTGTGATGGTTTGGTGCCAGACATAGAATTTAGTTTGATGGCCAAATAGTGAAATTTTGGTCTCATCTGACCACAGCACCTTTCTACTTATATTTGTAGAGTCACCCACAAACTCAAAATGAGCATTACAAATTTTGTGTGTAAGTAAAGGATTTTTTCTGCTTACTCTTCCATAAAGGACACCTCTATTGTGTGCAGCTTATTTTGCTCATATAAAGAGATACTCCAGTCTCTGCTTGGGAACACTGCAGCTCCTTCAGGAATGACTTTGGTCTCCATGCTGCCTCTCTGATCAATGCCTTTCTTACCTGTGCTGAGAGTTTTGGTGGGCGGCCCTCTCTTGGCAGGTTTGTTGTGGTACTATGTTGTTTCAATTGGCTGATAATAGATTTCATGGCGCTCCGTGGGATCATCAGAAATTGGCATGTATTTTTATAACCCAACCCTGACTTGTACTTCTACACAATTTTATCCCTGACGTGGTTGGAGATCTCCATGATATACGTGATGTTGCTTGGTAAGTGGTGTTGCCTCTGTGGCCTTTCAGAAAAGATGCATATTTACTGACAGAGCATGTGACACTTAGATTGCACACAGGTGGACTTCCTTTCTCTATGCATATGATTTATGAAGGTGATTGCTTGCACCAGAAATTTTTAGGTGCTTCATTGCAAAAGGGCTGAATACATATGCACATGCCAATTTTTAGTTATTTGATCTCATAAATTTTATTTATGCCTAAATTTTCTTACTTCACTTCACCAACTTAGACTATTTAGTGTTGATACGGTCGGTAAAAAGCGAAGGGGGTGAATACGTCCACAAGCCACTGTATACTATTATCCTTAGAGGACAAGGACACAGGTTAATTGAACAATGAACTAAGCATCATGGCTCCAACTGGAGGAATGCATATATGCTCCAGTGCCCATCTCTGCACCCACAAAGATGTTTGGAGAACCCAGGTTGGGACAATCAGGTCACCCGGCCACATATCTTAATGTTTTCTGTCAGCTTCCTAAGATTGCTGATACCTCCTCTCTGTGGGTGTCCACAAAAAGCAGGGTGCTACTGGTTCAGTTGGCCATGGAAGCCTCAAAATTGCAGATGTTCTAATTCCTGGCAAGCCAGTGGAAAGGTGAGGCCATGTCACAATTGAAGAGTCCCTAACATGTGAAAACAGTAGAAATCCCTCACAAGTGACCCTATTTGGGAAAGTAGACCCCTAAAGGAAATCATATAGGGGTGTAGTGAATATTTTTAACCCATAGGTGCCTCACAGATATATAGAACATTGAGACATAGAAACATAACTGTTTAGTGGTAAAAATGTAATTTTTGTATTTGCTGCACATTTGTCAGGTACACAAGGGTTAATAGGTGAAACTAGACCCCACAATTTATTGCACAACCTTTCCCGCATGCCTTTCTTCCCCATATGTTGTCAGAAATTACTGTTAGGCCACATATCAGGGCTGAGAAGGAAGGAGCGCTATTTGGCTTTTTGAGACATTTACACGGAAACCCCGACGTAAACGCTCAGCGGAGAGCGCGCTATAAATGTGAGCAGAATCTTATTCCGATTTTTGGGAGGTAGAATGAACAAGTAGACAGTAGTACAAGAATAGTTATTTTTATTTTTGCGCTGTTCACCATGCGGTATAAGAGATGAGGCTGATTTATTCTTTGGGCCGGTGCGATTACAGAGATACCAGATTTATTTATTTTTTTAGTTCTACTGCTATCATACAGTAAAAATGCTTTTTGTTTTAATAAAAAGTAGGGTTTTTTTGTCGCCATATTCTGAGACCTGTAACTTTTTATTTTTTTTGGCAAACAAAGCTGTATGAGGGCTTATTTTTTCCTGGAGGAGATGCAATTTTTTTGGGTACTATTTTGGGGTGCATAATATTTTTTTATCTCTTTTATTCAGATTTTTCAGACACAGAAATAAACAAAATCAGCAATTCAGTTATTGTTTTTATTTTTAATTTTTCATGACTTTCACAGTGCGGTAAAAGTGATAAAACCGATTGTTCGCCAGGTCGGTGCTATTACAGCGATACCAGATTGTTATATTTTTTATGCTTTGCTCTTTCTTCAGACTAAAACAATATTTAAAAAAAATAAAATTGTTTTACATTATCATATTCTGAGAGCTGTAACTCTGTAAACTAACACCTCACTAAGCACCTGGTTTTCAAGCTCCTAATATTTCTCTCACTGCTTGTCATTCACTATATTTCAGTAGTGATAGCAGATAAATTTTCTCTAGTGACTAGACATTGTTAGGGCTAGCGGAACGCACCAAATAATAAGAAAGATAGAGTAAGGTGCGTTCGCAGCCCGGGGTCCACCGTGCAGAGATGGAACCTGCTGCCAAGTAATGACAGACTATATGGCGGTACAATGTGGATACACACACGGGTTAACTTCACCCTGTGTGAAGGAAGCGAACCCTGTTGCGTCACAGGGCCGCAGTACCGCACCAAGAGTGCAAGAAAGGAGTCTCAGAACTCAATCCCAAGACACAGGATTTGAGTTTATATAGACCTCTTGCGCTCGACACCGCAACTGGGGTGTCAGACTGAAAGAAATAATAATAAAGATGCACGAGAGTGCGTGCGGTGCCGCACTGGTGGACGCCACTAACCACCCAGGTTTGGGTCAGGAAAGCGCTGTGAAAGCACACGGCGCCGCACTGGCGGTCACAGCAGTTAGACGCTGTATTGTGTGTCATGTGCTGATGGCTAAGTCGGGCGCTAGATAGCAATCATCCACCTTACGCGAGCAGTCATACACAAGGGAGGGGATAATTAATGAACGACTTTCACACATCAACACACACACGTTTACAAGTTTACACTAGCGCATGGCCGTGCGGTCATGCGAAGCTTATATAGCTGCAGCATGAACAGGACCTTCCAAAAAAGGACCAATGGGAAGCTGCCACAGAAGTTGAGCACCTTCAGGACCTTCCTGGAGGACGAATGGGATCTGCTGCAGTATCTGAGCATGTGACCCTCGATCTCCAACGGGAGATCTTGCCCTGGGCATGCTCAGAAGTAGTGTTGAGCGATACCTTCTGGTACTTGAAAGTATCGGTATCGGATAGTATCGGCCGATATCTGAAAAATATCGGATATCGCCGATACCCGATACTAATACAAATCAATGGGACACAAGTATCGGAAGGTATCCTGGATGGTTCCCAGGGTCTGAAGGAGAGGAAACTCTCCTTCAGGCCCTGGGATCCATATTCATGTAAAAAATAAAGAATTAAAATAAAAAATATGGATATACTCACCCCTCTGGCGGCCCCTGGACCTTACCGATGTAACCGGCAGCCTCCGTTCCTAAGAATGAGGAGTTTAGGACCTTCGATGACGTCGCGGCTTGTGATTGGTCGCGTGACCGCTCATGTGACTGCTCACGCGACCAATCACAAGCCGCGACGTCATCGCAGGTCCTAAACTCCTCATTCTTAGGAACGGAGGCTGCCGGTTACATGGGTAAGGTCCAGGGGCCGCCGCCGGAGGGGTGAGTATATCCATATTTTTTATATTAATTCTTTATTTTTTACATGAATATGGATCCCAGGGCCTGAAGGAGAGTCTCCTCTCCTCCATACCCTGGGAACCATGCACAGGTAACTTCCGATTCCGATTTCCGATATCACAAAAATATCGGAACTCGGTATCGGAATTCCGATACCGCAAATATCGGCCGATACCCGATACTTGCGGTATCGGAATGCTCAACACTACTCAGAAGGGGAAAAGCAGGACTTAGTCCCAAAAGCGTCTGCTCGCCGCTGCCCAGCACTGGCTTCAATGGCAAAAGCTGGAAAAGCAGTAGTAGCCCAAGCACAGAGTGGGACTGAGCAAGACGCTGGGACTGACGTCTCCGCTGAGCAAACTCCACTGCGGCTGGAGAAGAATGGGAGACCGCAGCAGACATGTTTCGAGATTCCCCCTGTGCAGCGGTGGGAACTCGACTCCTAACAGACATGAACTGATCTTTTGACATATAACCCCTTTGCACCAAAGCCTGTTTTCACTTTCCTGACCAGGCCAATTTTTACAATTCTGACCACTGCCACTTTATGAGGTCATAACTCTGGAACACATTAATGGATCCCACTGGTTCTGAGACTGTTTTCTCCTGACATATTGCACTTCGTGATACTGGTAACATTTCTTTAATGAGACAATTTTAAAATTTTTAATTTTTAAGCCCTAAAATCAGAGAGTCATGTCACACAAAATATTTAGTAAATAACAATTCCCACTTGTCCACTTTACATCAGCACAATTTTAAAAACATTATTTTTTTTTTGGTAGGAAGTTATAAGGGTTAAAAGTTGACCAGCGATTTCGCGTTTTTACAACAAAATGTGCAAAACCATTTTTTTAGGGACCACATCACATTTGAAGTGACTTTAAGGGATATACGTGACAGAAAATACCAAAAGTGACACCATTCTAAAAACTGCACCCATCAAGGTGCTCAAAACCACATTCATGGAGTTTATTAACCCTTCAGGTGCTTCACAGGAAATTTTGGAATGTGGAAAGAAAAAATAAACATTTACTTTTCTTACACACAAATTTTCTTTAGACCTATTTTTTTTACTTTCAGAAAGGGTAACTTGACAAAATGGACTAAACAGTTTTTTTTGCAGTTTCTCCTGAGCATGACAATACCCCATATGTGGGGCAAATCTACAGTTTGGGCATACAACAGGGCTCGGAAGGGAAGGAGCGCCATTTTGCTTTTTGAATGCAAAAATTGCTGGTATAATTAGCGGACGCCATGCCACATTTGGAGAGCCCCTGATGTGCCTAAACAGTGGAAACCCCCCACAATTGATGCCGTTTTGGAAACTAAACCCCTTAGGAAACTTTTCTAGATATGTATGGAGTACCTTGAACCCACAGGTGCTTCACAGAAGTTTATAACGTTAAGCTATGAAAATAAAAAAATCTAAGTTTTCTCAGAAAAATCTTTTTAGCTCCAAATTTTGCATTTTCATAATTGTAACAAGAGAAATTGCTCATAAAATTTGTTGTGCAATTTCTTCTGAGTGTGCAGATACCCAATATGTGGAGGAAAACAACTGTTTGGGTGCACGGCAGGGCTTGGAAGGGAAGGATCGCCATTTGACCTTTTGAATGTGAAATTTGCTGGAATAATTAGCGGACACAAACTCATTACCTTCGCAATGTTCCTCTATGTTGCTGTCACTACTGACAGCAACATCAGAGGGGTTAAATGCCCGTGATCGGTGCCATAACCGATTGTGGGCATTGCTGCGGGGTGACACCGGCACCCGTTCGCTGCGGCACTCAGAGTGAGGCTGCGCGATCGTGCCACTGAACATGTACTGCTGTTTGCAGGAACGCAGCTCCCACAGAGCAGTACATGTACGGTACATGTCAGGAAGGGGTTAAATTCACCAGCTTCACCAAATGTTTCCAAAAAATAGTTTTGCCATGAATTTCAATATTGCATAACTTCTAATTATTCGGAAAAGATGATTCTAACTCCGTGAAGTTTCCTAGGATTATATTGAACCATTTTTTAGCTCTTTAATGCAAACAAAGCCTTAGGCTGCCGTCACACTATCAGTATTCGGTCAGTATTTTACATCAGTATTTGTAAGCCAAAACCAGGAGTGGGACAATTAGAGGAAAAGTATAATAGAAACATATGCACCACTTCTGTATTTATCACCCACTCCTGGTTTTGGCTTACAGATACTGATGTAAAATACTGACCAAATACTGCTAGTGTGACGGCAGCCTTAATGATGTCCAAATGACCTCAACCTAACTGACTAGTGCAAAACAGATGGTAAATGGTTGTAGCCAGCTGGTCTAAAGGGTGATGTGTATGGATCTAATATTGCAACAAGGAAGTATAAAAAAAACATTTTTAAGAATGTCCACACTTTGTGAGGTAGACAGTTACACTACAATTTCTAGAATATGGAGAGTTCCCTTTTGCCTTTTAAAGCAAAAATCATATATGGCTTGTCCATCTTGCAATCCAGGAAACACACTTTCTGAAACACATAAGCCTTGGTTTCAGGACTTTTCTTTAGTTGCACAATTTAGACATAGAGATAATAAGCTGTAAGATACTGACTATAAGAATGTGGTACAAAATTGGCAATACAAGTCTATAGGTCAGTGACAAAAATCAGACCGCACTCAGATGACATGCGAATGCAGTTCGATTTTCACGGACTGACAGAATGGAGAAGGTAGAGAAACTTTTTTTTTCTCTCCATATCCGAGAAAAACTGCTGTCACTCTGGCCAAAGTCTGATAAAACAGTGATCAATGGGACCATTTTTGTGCACTGCAGAAAAAACGGTCCTGTGAACCTACCCATAGACTGAGACTATCATTCTCATTTTCTATGTGCTTTAGCTTTGCAGTATTACACCACAATCAGATGTAGACCTTTTTTCTATCCATGTGTACTTTAGCCTCCTATTACTAGGCTATAAAATCATAAAATGAAGCTGCTTAGATGGCCTCATCTTTTATAGTAGCTGTGATAGCCCCACCTGATTGGCGGCAGTCGACCATATAATGTGATAGCATCCTCACCTAATGACATAGGCTCGCTATCTGACTGCTGCAAACTGAATCACACATTCTTCAAACTTGCGGGAATCTATGAATTTCAGGAAATTCAAAACAAATTCAATCCTTAGCAGATCGATCTGCTCATCTCTACTAATAACCATCCTGCATTGTTTCACTTATTGTAGGTCGTCATACGAAGACTAAAAGGGAAAGAAACAGAGAGAAAATTGTAGCATCTTTGGAAATTAACCTGGTTGTTAACGTAGAAAAAAAAATATTTCCCAGTGCCCATGCAAGTGAATCAGTTGCCATAACAATACATATTTTTGCCAAGCATTACAAACGGAGTCCCGCTCTGTGCATTGTTGTTTTTATTTAGTTGGGTGAATGTGAACATATAATTTCTTCTATTTTGTTTCCTTTATTTGCAATCAGACGGCACTTGACCTTTTTCTATTTCGAATAAATAAGTGTGAGCATTGCCAGCTTACTTGCACTTGCCTTGTATCTTCAACTATTTTGACCACCTACTGGACCAAAACGCCATAAAAAGCAAAAGTTTAACTGATTAAAACACAGGTTATACTGAATCTTTTCACATAAAACTGCATATCAATCTACTCTATTTATTAATCATGTAACATGCGTTTAATAGCACTTTACAGAAATTACAGACACTGTCACACAAATCTAGATTCCCTCTCAGTATGTTCTTTGAAATGTGGAAGGAAATCCACACAAACATGGTAAGAGCATGCGTCAGTAAACTCCTTGCAGCAGTTGTCCTTGGTAGGATTGGAACCCAGTTCTCAAGCGCAGCAAGTCTACAGTTCTAACCACTGAGCCACCGTGCTGCCAGCTTCCCAGCTCATCTTGCCTGATAACGTGGTGACTGCAGATTGAACTTCATTTTCATGGTGACAGGTTCCGTGTAGTGGTTGCCCACTATTTGACTTAACATTACAAATAACATTCTCATGACCCGATTCATTAATATTAGCATTGTACATGCCATTTAATGAATTTGGCACATCATCTCAGTGCCATGTGCCTCCGTGCACCTCACTAGAAATGTTACTTCAGTAATTTACTGGAATTAAATTTTTGGCACAAGATAGTAGCATAACTTTTCATAAATTGGCTTGGTAAAACCACTCCATTATTTCCATGCTTCACTCATTTTAGCTGAGTCACCTGGGACTTTTTTCATACTGTTGTGCACCAGTTTTCTCAATGTTCGCAGTTAGTGAGGCAGCAGAAATACCACAGAATGCACAGGAGACAATAGGGTGCATGTGGGGGGAAATCGTTTTAAGTAGGCCAGTAGGGCAATCCAAAGCTGAATGCGTTAAAACTGTTTCTGAATCCTATGGGGATAAATTTAGAAAACAAAATCAGCTAGAATTTTCAATCCATTTTCAATTTTTGCATATATTTGTGACTTTGAGACAATTTCCTTACTTGTACTTGAGGTGGTGCTATTTTTTGCCTTCTCATCTACAGTATGCTTTTGAAAAGTGTTATGTACGACAAATCTGTCCTCAATTTCTAAGTCACTCTTTTTGACCAGACGATGTATCATATGTAGATTCAGGCTATCAATGATTTTTTGCTTTGTCTCTTCCACTGGTCACTTCACCATCTCGGTTGACCTTCTGTTTACCCTCATCCTTCTCTCCCATTTATTATTAACCACTTAAAATCTTGTCAGTCAGTATGTATTATTTTTCTTTCTCGCTTGGAATTTTTGTTTATCCACTTGTCATTCCGTCCATGTCTCCAGGGGGCTTGTCACTCATTGCAAAGAAACAGTTTCCAATTCCCCATCCCCTTTCTAAAAACTCCGTCTGTCAAATTTATAAATTTTCTCCAATTTGATGTTCACCAGAGGCATTATACTACCAGCGTTATCAGAATTAACAACACCTGCAATCTCCATCTGTTCCAGATTGTTTTGGATCAAACTCAACTCTTATCTTGAAAGCCAATTATCCTTGTTGCTATATACCAAACCATCACAGTGTTAAAGTGGTCATCTATCTGTAAAAGTAAATTGAATTTCTATCTAATGATTCGTTCCCAAGCCAATTAATATATACCTGCTTGTCATATGGACACAGCATAAGATCTGTCTGTCTCTAGAGAAAAGAATTATACACACAATTTTGTATTTTCATTTTTTTTTTACACTTCAGGTCACTATGATTTAATCTCAGGTAAAAAGAAAGTTATTTAAAGGAGTATTCCCATCTCTAAGATCCTATCCCAATATGTAGTAGGCATAGTAATAAAATATTAGAAAATTCCTCTAATTAGAAAAGTAGTATAGTTCTAGTTCTTCTGATTCGCTATGTCACTTACCCCATGAGCAGGGCAATGCAGTAGCTTAGGTTTCCATGGTTATGACCACTAAAATCTAAGTAACTGTCACTATGTGAGTCGTCATACTCATAATCATAGATACCTAAGCTACTGCAAAGAGCTGCAAAATAGGGTAAGCGACATAGTAATTCAGAACTATACTACATTTCTAATTGCAGGTATTTTCTATCACTATTATTATTCCAACTATTACATATTGGGAAAGGTTCTTGGCCATAGGATTACCCCTTTAAAAATAAACATGGAAAACAAACTTTGCAATAATTTATTAAATGAATAAAATCATGGCTTGAAGGCTGATCTTCTGAACATTATTTTATTCACCTGGGAGGCTGTTAATTCTTGTCAGGATACCAGTAGCTGGGGTGAGAACTGTGGACACAACACGGACCATAAAATACAGTAGTGTAAATAAGCCCTAGGTTGCACATATACTTTTTATAGTGCTATTCACTATTTTTTTTAAATAGTAATTTTTTATGATGTCTTTTTAAATTCAGATGTTATGTATTTGTTAAATATATTTATTTGGTATATTTATTTATACAGGACTTTTTACCAGATGTGATACTCTAAAGAAAGTGTCCCAATGTATCTTATAAAAAAAATGTAGTGGTTCATTGGATTGTCCAACAAAAAACATAATTGCAGAAAAACATAAAATAGGTGAAATAGTTACAAAGGGATTGTCCATTTGTCCTTATTGAAGTTTGTTCCCCATCTTTCCTGAGATTCTAAACAGTAGGTTGTGTCTGTGTCCATAGAAAGTTGAATGAATCAAGAATCACCTAGTTAAGTCACATATCAGCTGTTCAGCATACAACCTGGTGTCCATCTGATGTCCTTGTAAAGTGTGCACCCCCTTCCTGTGGGTCATGTGGTTATATGTGTCTCGCATAGCACATGTTCTCTATATATGGCGTTACCATCTACCCTGAGCTAACTATACAGAAATAATACATGCAATGTCAACTTAACCTTCCATGAGGCAATGTGCTCAGTATAGAATTGAGAATAAGAATAAATAAACCATTAACCCCTTTCTGACATTAGACCTATCATGTCACGGTGACCTGGGCCCGTATGACCATCGGCGGGATAGTAAGTCATATATAATCAGCCACGCTCAAGGGGGGAGCACGACCGATTGCAGCCGGCACTATGTGCCAGGAGCAGTCATGGACCACTCCCGACACTTTAACCCCCAAACACTGCAATCAAACAAGATCGCAGCATTCCGGTGGCATAGAGAAGAATCACCCAGGGAGGGGGCTCCCTGCGTGCTTCCCTGAAACCCTCAGAACAATGCAATGTGATCGCGTTGTTCCAAGGGTCTCCTTTGGTCTCCTCTCTGCAGGCCCCTGGATCCAAGATGGCCAAGATGGGTCCTGCAGGAAGGTGGCTTGTCACTGCCTGCTGAGAGCAGGCACCTGCAAGCCCCCTGCACTGCCTGTCAGATCGCTGATCTGACACAGTGCTCTGCAAAGTGTCAGATCAGTGATCTGACACTACATAGTGATGTCCCATCCTGGGACAATGTAAAAAAACTAAAAAAAAAAAATATTAAACTGTGTAAAAATATTTTACAAAAAATTCCTAAATAAAGAAAAATAAATAAATATTGTTCCAATAAATACATTTATTTATGTAAATAAAAAAACAATAAAAGTACACATATTTAGTATTGCCACGTCCGTAATGACCAGACCTATAAAACTGTCCCACTAGTTAACCCCTTCAGTGAACACCGTAAAATAATAAATAAAAAACGAGGCAAAAAGCAATGCTTTATCATCATACTGCTGAGCA
The DNA here is from genome assembly GCF_051348905.1 of Ranitomeya variabilis. Classification (NCBI taxonomy): domain Eukaryota; kingdom Metazoa; phylum Chordata; class Amphibia; order Anura; family Dendrobatidae; genus Ranitomeya; species Ranitomeya variabilis. The sequence goes on along the minus strand of NC_135237.1, from coordinate 527,069,993 downwards.
AAAAGTGGAATAACACACAATCAAAAAGACGGATGTAAATAAAAATGGTACCTGTTATGATCCCAATGGCAGAGGATCTCAGAGATTACAGCAAAGTCTGCAAACATAAATACCAGCTCATAGGGAAGTGGTAACTAGGCTGACCATATACCTGATCCTAGCACAAACAACTAACAGTAGCCGGGGAACGTGCCTACGTTGATTCTAGACGTCTCGCGCCAGCCGGAGAACTAACTAACCCTATCAGGGAAAATAAGACCTCTCTTGCCTCCAGAGAAAAGACCCCAAAGTTATAATACAAGCCCCCAACAAATAATAACGGTGAGGTAAGAAGAAAAGACAAACGTAAGAATGAACTAGATTTTAGCAAAGAGAGGCCCACTGACTAATAGCAGAAGATAGTAAGATGACTTATATGGTCAGCAAAAAACCCTGCAAAATATCCACGCTGAATATCCAAGAACCCCCGAACCGACTAACGGTGAGGGGGAGAATATCAGCCCCCCAGAGCTTCCAGCGATATCAGGAATCACATTTTGTACAAGCTGGACAAAAATATGAACAATGCAAATAAACAAAAATAAGAAAGCAGGACTTAGCTTATCTTGCAAAGAACCAGGACCTGAAGACAGGAGCAAACATAAATGAACTGATTACAACGATGCCAGGCACTGGACTGAGAATCCAGGAAGTTTAAATAGCAACACCCCAGGCCTAACGAACCAGGTGAGTACCAACCTGGGAAAAGACAATCCAAGTGCCAAACCACTAGTGACCACAAGAGGGAGCCAAGAAGTATAGTTCACAACAGGTACCGCTGAAAATGTCACCTTGTCCCACAAAAAATTTGCCACCATACAGCATCATCAACAAAATATAAAAAAGTTATAGCCCTCAGAATAAAGCGACACAAAAATAATTTTTTTTTATATAAAATAGTTTTTATTGTATAAAAGTGCCAAAGCATAAAAAAGATATAATTGAGGTATTGCTGTAATTGTACTGACCCAAAGAATCAATTATACCAAACGCGGAACGTTAAAAACGCCCCCCAAAAGAAATTCATGAATTGCTGTTTTTTACTCATTCTGCCTAACAAAAATTGGAATAAAAAGCGATCAAAAAATGTCCTGTGGCCGAAAATAGTACTAATGAAAACGTCAACTCATCCCACAAAAAACAAGACTTCACATGACTCTGTGGACCAAAATATGGAAAAATTATAGCTCTCAAAAAATGGTGATGCAAAAACTATTTTTTTAAATAAAAAAGGGTCTTTAGTGTATGACAGCTGCCAAACAAAAACCCGCTATAAAAACTCTCCACAATAGTAAATCAAACCCCACTTTATCACATCCTTAGTAAGGGAAAACTAATAAAATAAAAAAAAAATATTTCTATTTTTCCATTAGGGTTAGGGTTGGGACTAAAATTAGGGTTAGGGTTGGGTCTAAAGTTAGGGTTGGGGATAAAGTTAGGGTTAGGGTAGGGGCTAAAATCATAATTAGGGTTTGGGCTAAAGTTAGATTGGGTTAGGGTTTGGATTACATTTACGATTGGGTTAGGGGTGTGTCAGGGTTAGGGGTGTGGTTAGGGTTATGGTTAAAGTTGGGATTAGGGTTAGGGGTGTGTTGGGGTTAGGGGTGTGGTTAGACTTGGGATTAGGGTTAGGGGTGTGTTTGGGTTAGGGTTGGCATTAGAATTTGGGGGTTTCCATCTCAATTACATCCAATTCTGTGTTGAAAAGTAAAAGATGCTCCTTCCCTTCCGAGCTCTGCTGTGCGCCCAAACAGTGGTTTACCCCCACATATGGGGTATTGGCATACTTAGGACAAATTGGACAACAAATTTTGCAGTCCAATTTCTCCTGTTACCCTTGGGAAAATAAAAATTTTGGGGCTAAGAAATCAGTTTTGTGGGAAAAATGTTTTTTTTATTTTCATGGCTCAGAGTTATTATCTTTAGTGAAGCACTTGGGGGCTCAAAGTTCTCACAACACATCTAGATAAGTTCCTTGGGGGGTCTAGTTTCCAATATGGGGTCACTTGTGGTGGGTTTCTACTGCTTTGGTACATCAGGGGCTCTGCAAACGCAACATTACGCCCGCAGACCATTCCATCAAAGTCTGCATTCCATAAGTCTGCATTCCAAAATGCACCACAACTTTTGGTGTCCAATTTCTCCAGATACCCTTGGAAAAATACAAAATTAGGGTCTAAAATATCATTTCTGTGGAAAAAAATATTTTGTAATTCTCATGGCTCTACATTATAAACTTTAGTGAAACAATTGGGGGTTCAAAGTGCACACCACACATCTAGAAAAGTTCCTTAGGTGGCCTAGTTTCCAAAATGGGGTTACTTGTGGGGGGTTTCCACTGATTAGGCACATCAGGGGCTCTCCAAACGCGACATGGCGTCCTATCTCAATTCCAGACAATTTTGCATTGAAAAGTCAAATGGCGCTCCTTCCATTCCGAACTCTGCCATGCGCCCAAACAGTGGTTTACCCCAACATATGGGGTGTTGGCATACTCATAACAAATTGTACAATAACATTTGTGGTCCAATTCTCCTGTTTTCTTTGGTAAAATAAAACAAATTGGATCTGAAGTAATTCTTTGGTGAGAAAAGTTAAATGTTCATTTCTTTTAAACATTCCAAAAATTCCTGTGAAGCACCTGAAGGGTTAATAAACTTCTTAAATGTGGTTTTGAGCACCTTGAGGGGTTCAGTTTTTAGAATGGTGTCACGTTTTGGTATTTTCTATCATATAGACCCCTCAAAGTGACTTCAAATGTGATGTGGTCCCTAAAAGAAAATGGTGTTGTAATAATGAGAAATCGATGGCCAACTTTTAACCCTTATAACTCCCTAGCAAAAAAAAAAATTTGGTTCCTAAAATTGTGCTGATTTAAAGTAGACATGTGGAAAATGTTGCTTATTAATTATTTTATGTAACATTTCTCTGTGATTTAAGGGCATGAAAATTCTAATTTGGAAAAATGCTAAATTTGTAAAATTTTTGCCAAATTTCCATTTTTTTCACAAATAAACGCAAGTAACATCAAATAAATTTTACTACTATCATTAAGTATAATATGTCATGAAAAAATAATGTTAGAATCACCAGGATCCGTTGAAGCGTTCCAGAGTTATAACCTCATAAATGGACAGTGGTCAGAATTGTAAAAATTGGCCCGGTCATTAAATGGCTTAATTAATATTAAACAGTGGCCATTATCTTGTGCTTTCTATCTCTAGTTTGCAGTTGTCTCTAAACTCTTTTGTAGATAACTGCAAGTATGTTCCATACAGAGTACAAAGAGAAATGAAAAGTGTCGGTTCTCCTATATCTTTGTAGTACATATTCAAAAACAGAAACTGCTTGGAGGACATTATAGAGCAGTACTGAGCTGTTTAGCTGTGAATCCAGCACTGGAGTGAGATAAAACAATTACTGCAAAGCAACAGGAGTCTCTGCATGTCTCTCTATCTTTTCTGTCACTCTCCTGCTCCCAATTCTACCCCTCTCTCTCTGTCTCTTTCTGCTCCTACCTCTTTCTTCCATCTCCGTTTCAGTGATCTTCTATAGCCTGCCTAAATCCCTCAGTGGGCTGGCAGAACATCTAGTCTGTAGTAAGAAACAGGTTAGATGTTTTTAGGGAACAATGAGTTACTGAACAAAGGGAAGACTAAATGGTTCTTGAGTGGAGGAAATAGCATGACGTTTTTTTTATATTTGTTTAAACTATTGATTTATGCAAAGTTTGTTGAACAAGTGACCATTTAATTACTGAGCTGAGTTGTATGCAACTATGGGAATTTGTAGAGTACACTTGCCAGAGTATATTCCAGTGTACAGTAAAACACAATTTGTGAAGTAATAAACCAAATTTTGTGCAGTAATAACTACAGATACCAAGTTGAAAGCAATAGCATTGTATTCATAGAAACTTGCATTGTATAAGTTACAGTTATGATTATAGAAAACAAGTACAAGTAATTTAAACAACTGTGGCATACCTATTCAAAGTTAACTAGTAACAGCCAACAGTATCTTGGAATGTCTTTTTCTTTGCTTTTTTGGCATTATCCTCCTGTGGACTGTCTCCTTGACGTTTAACAGCACTGCCGATTATCCTATTGAAGTACCCTTGCTGTAACAGCTTTGGACGATCCCGGTCAGGTCGTTCACACTTCCGGGGCCAGAACAGTACTGCTTCCTTAGTATTCCATTCAGACACAGGTGGCATATTATAGTGAACAAAGAAATAAAAGTTTTTGGTTTCAGCACTTTCTGGCACGTTTTGTGCCCTTCAAGAAGGTATCTGAGCTTACGAGCCACTCCACATCAGCACTGTGAGGCTTAGCCACAAGGATACAACCAAAACAAGTTGCTAAATGATTGTAGTTCTCTGAATTTGCAAAATATTTCACTTTTTCTGCAAGTGTATTGCCACAGAGAATGTCTATACTTAGCAAACCCTTAAGATCTTGATACCATTGTGATCACTGCTGATGGTATTAAATACAGCCTTTACATCTGCATTCTTGGACAGATCGCAAAATGGCTTTACAGTGTCAATAATCTTTTTATCTAGATTGAAAGGGTCACTTAAGAAAGTTATGAGACCCTTCTTCACCTCCAAGAATATGGCGGATAAGTCCCTCTTATCAGTAGCATAGATTTTGTGTCCATTACTTTTTTTTGGTTGTGATGATCTTGAGCCACACCCAGATCCAGAAGTCAGATCAACGCCCTTCAACTGTCTCAAACCATAAGGGAGTACAGTAATGCTTTCTGTGAACGTCAATGTGCAACCTCCCAAGATGACTTTTTGACTTCACAGATTCAGTCAATCTTGCCACATCAACAATATTGGTAGAATTTCACTGAAGTGCTTTCTGATACCTATTGAAGACTGGCAGTATGTCTGCCAGAAATGCCAAGAATCTCAAGTTATTCTGCATGCAGAGAAATGTCCGCTGACCATAGCAAAAGTTATAAGCACTTTTTTTGTAAAGTACAAAGCTAAAGCCTGCCAAGACCGTAGCACAGCCTCCACCAGTGCATATGTGAATTCAGACTAGTGAACCTTGAACATTTCAGGAAGACTGACTAAATCAACATTATTCTCCTTAGTTATCATGAGCAGTTCCTTAGTTCTGAGTCCAGACACGTGGAAAAAACTGCAAATTGAAGACAGATTCTGAAGCATTATTTTCAGCTCTGGAACTGTATTACAGATATTTCTTCATGCTAGGTTTGACCTGTATATGCAGCACCATATCTTCAGAAGGGATGAAGGCATACTGCCTCGGTGTCACGGGGATACAAGGAGGTCAAGAGCTAATAACCCGGGCCCCTGCAACCACCGCCCACCACCCAGTGAATACAATAGACCAATACCCACAGTTATAACAAACAAGGATAAAGGAAAATATACACCACGCCGCAGTCAATCAGGAATACTCTATAAAGGTGCAGGGCAAAATAAATACAAATATAGGAAGGAGTAAATAAGACAAAGGAAAATACACCACCAGCAACGATACTCCAACAACCAGCTCTCCACTACGGACCGAGATAACTACGGATAAGACAGAAGCTATAATCGGCAATGCCCAAAGATCAGGAGAACCATTTAAAGGAAATGGGCATGGCCCAGCTTCCAATCCAAGGATCAGATAAATTAACCCCGGAGCAGCCAGACGAAAACTAGCCGACGGCAATGAGCAAACAGTGGTCAAACACGGAATTACCGCTGTCTGTCAGACGACCTGGTCTGAACAGTGTCCGACATGACAGTACCCCGCCTTCTACGAGGGACCCCTGGGCCCTTACGGCTTATAGGACCCGGCTTGTCCGGATGGCGACAATGAAAACACCTGACCAGCCGATCCGCATGAATGTCCGAGGCTGGTACCCAGGACCTCTCCTCAGGCCCATAACCATGCCAGTGTACCAAATATTGTAAAGTGCGGCGCACCACACGAGAGTCAACCACCCTGGAGACTTCAAATTCTAGGTTACCATCCACCAAGACTGGAGGTGGCATAGGCGCCGCGTCCACAGAACCCACCACCTTCTTAAGAAGAGACCTGTGGAACACGTTGTGTATCTTATACACCATAGGGAGCTCCAGTCGGTACGCTACTGGGTTAATGACGGCGGTGACCCTAAATGGACCAATAAACCGTGGACCCAATTTAAGGGATGGTATCTTGAGTCTTATGTTTTTTGTGGATAACCACACCCAGTCATCCACACTCAGGTCCGGACCTGGCACACGCCTACTGTCAGCCACACGTTTGTACCTAGCACCCACACTTAACAGGCGCTGTTTCACTCTCCTCCAGACTGATGACAATTGTGCTCCTAACTGGTCTTCCTCGGGAACGCCGGAAGAGCCTCTCTGACTCAACGTACAAAACTGAGGATGTAGCCCGTAAACACAAAAAACGGAGACTCCCAGACGACTCCTGGCGGTGATTACACAGGTCAACAAAAAAATTTTTTTTTTCTGGTGTCCAAAATATTTTAATGAATTTGGGGTATTTTTGGGGTGCTGATTCTGGATATGCTATCAGTTTTGCCAGATTGGCTAAAGTTTTTGGGATTTTTGGTATCTTATTTATAGCACTTGTTGGTAAATACGACGCATCATCTCATTAATTTCTTTGGATTAGTACTTGAACTGAGCAGTTCTCAATATAGTTTTGTGTTAATTAGTGTTCTAAAAGTTTGTTCATAGCTTGATTTTTGCACTAACTTTATGTTGTTGTCTGTTTTCCAGTGAAAAGCATGAACTCATCAAGAAGAAGTTGTCTTAACGATCCAGACTCATTCTGTTACATTTGTGGTGAATACACACTGCCAAAACATAGAAGAAACATAACAGACTTCGTAAAAAAAGTGTATTTTGCCTATTTTGGGGTTATGCTTGGGGACCAAGACAAGTTTTGGGCACCACACATAGTGTGCAAAGCATGTATCGAATTATTACGAAAATGGAGCAAAGGACAAAGAAAAAGCTTCAAATTTGGTGTTCCAATGGTTTGGAGAGAGCCAAAAAATCATCATGATGACTGTTATTTCTGTGCAGTGCAAGTGCAAGGATTCAATAAGCATAAGAAACGAAAATGGGAGTAACATGGAATCTGCAAGAAGGCCTGTCCCTCATTGTGAAGATGTGCCTGTACCTGTGTTTACCATAAATAACAGTCATCATGATGATTTTTTGGCTCTCTCCACACCATTGGAACACCAAATTTGAAGCTTTTTCTTTGTCCTTTGCTCCATTTTCGTAATAATTCGATACATGCTTTGCACACTATGTGTGGTGCCCAAAACTTGTCTTGGTCCCCAAGCATAACCCCAAAATAGGCAAAATACACTTTTTTTACGAAGTCTGTTATGTTTCTTCTATGTTTTGGCAGTGTGTATTCACCACAAATGTAACAGAATGAGTCTGGATCGTTAAGACAACTTCTTCTTGATGAGTTCATGCTTTTCACTGGAAAACAGACAACAACATAAAGTTAGTGCAAAAATCAAGCTATGAACAAACTTTTAGAACACTAATTAACACAAAACTATATTGAGAACTGCTCAGTTCAAGTACTAATCCAAAGAAATTAATGAGATGATGCGTCGCATTTACCAACAAGTGCTATAAATAAGATACCAAAAATCTCAAAAACTTGAGCCAATCTGGCAAAACTGATGACATATTCAGAATCAGCACCCCAAAAATACCCTAAATTCGATGAAATATCTTTGGCACCAAAAATGCTGTTGACCAGTGTTATTGATGGCAAACTCAGCCAAAGGAAGAAAGGTAGACCACTCCTCCTGGTTATCAGAGACAAAGCAGCGCAAGTACTGCTCCAAATTTTGGTTCATACGCTCGGTCTGACCATTTGACTGGGGATGAAACGCAGACGAATGAGACAACTTGATCCCCAGCCGTAAGCAAAATGCTTTCCAAAATTTTGCTACAAACTGAGTACCCCTATCTGACATGATGTCAGACGGAAATCCATGAAGCCTGACCACCTCCTGCTCACACACCTGAGCAAGAGTCTTAGTGTTAGGCAAAGAAGGCAAAGACACAAAGTGCGACATCTTCGAAAGCCGATCCACAATCACCAAAATGACCGTGTTCCCAGCTGAGGGAGGCAAATCCGTGATGAAATCCATGGAGATTTCCGTCCATGGCTTACTAGGTACCTCCAGAGGAAGTAGTGTGCCAACAGGACGGGAGAGGGGCGTCTTCGCCCTAGCGCACGTGGTGCAAGCTGACACATATGAGACCACGTCCTGTCGGATTTTGGGCCACCAAACCACAACACCCTTTTAGAGAATGGGTGCTGGGTCTTCCCGAGGTTCGCCCCCCGGAAAACACCTAGACAGAGCATCCGCCTTAGTGTTTTTAGACCCAGGTCGGTAAGTGACAACAAGGTAGAACCGCGTGAAAAACAATGCCCAGCGAGCCTGCCTGGGAGACAGACGCTTGGCAGACTCCTAATACAGCAGATTCTTATGGTCGGTAATAACAGTGACCTGATGTACCGACCGCTCCACGAAGTGTCGCCATTCCTCAAATGCCAACTTAATAGCCAACAACTCCCTGTTGCCGATATCGTAGTTACGTTCGGCGGACGACAGTTTTTTGGAGAAATAGGCGCACGGACGCAAACCACTCAAGGATTAGCCTTGAGATAGTACCGCCCCCACACCAACCTCAGATGCATCGACTTCCACGACAAAGGGTTTAGATACGTCTGGTTGCACAAGAATGGGGGCTGAAACAAAACTGTTCTTGAGAAATTCAAATGCGCAAACAGCAGCCTCAGGCCAAACGGAGAAATTGGTACCCTTTTTAGTCATGTCAGTTAGCGGTTTAGCAATGATAGAAAAATCCTTGATAAATTTCCTATAGTAGTTAGAAAACCCAAGGAACCGCTGAAGTGCTTTCAGGTTATCAGGACGTTCCCAATCCAGCACCGCTTGCACCTTAGCGGCGTCCATTTTAAAACCAGAAGCAGACACAATATAACCCAAGAACGGCAACTCTTGAGCAAAAAATACACATTTCTCCAGTTTAGCATACAGCTTATTCTCTCTGAGAAGCTGTTACCCCTGCCTGACATGATCTAAATGAGCATCACGGTCGCAAGAGTATTGAGGATGTCATCTAGGTACACGATAACGAATTTTCCCAAAACATGCGAGAACACATCATTGATGAAATGTTGGAACACTGCAGGTGCGTTAGTTAACCCAAAAGGCATCACCAAATTTTCAAAATGACCCTCAGGGGTATTAAAAGCCATCTTCCACTCATCACCTTGACGGACTCTTATGAGCTTGTACGCCCCCCTGAGGTCAAGCTTGGTAAACCACTTAGCACCTGCCACCTGGTTGAACAAGTCAGGTATCAGTGGCATAGGGTATGGATCACGAACCGTAATCTGGTTCAACTCCCTGAAATCCAAACACGGGCGTAATCCGCCATCTTTCTTCTTCACGAAGAAGAATCCTGCTGCCACCGGCGAGGATGACGGCCTGATGTGCCCTTTGCTCAAACTTTCAGAAATGTAATCTTTGAGCGCTTGTCTCTCCGGACCGGAGATGTTGAACATCCTTGCTTTAGGCAACTTGGCCCCTGGTTTAAACCTGATAGAACAGTCATAGGAGCGGTGTGGCGGCAACTCTGAACAACCCTTCTAAGAGAACACATCCGCATAATCCTGAAGTGACTCCGGAACGCTTGAAGTCACAGCGGACACACATGTGGCCAGGCAATTCTCCTGACAGAAATCACTCCACTGGATTATGTCCTGAGTTTTCCAGTCAATCACCGGGTTGTGTGTAGACAACCATGGAAAACCCAGAACCAATTGTGCCGGGAGACTCTTGAGCACCTTACATGTGACCTGCTCGAAATGAAGAACCCCAATGTGGAGTTTAACCTCAGCCACGAACTCAGTAATCTCCCCCTGTGGAAGAGGAGCAGAATTGATGGTGACCACACGGATAGGATGAGGCAGTTTTTCAATCTTAAAACCAGCAGTGCGCACAAACTCCTCATCAATGAGATTTGTGGCGGAACCACTATCCACAAAAATAGTGATTGGTATCTCTCTGCCAGCGACAACAACTTTGGCAGGGAGCATGCACGGAGGATATACATAAGCTCAGAAGTTTTCCGCCGTTGCGTTTTTCTTTAACAGCAGAGGACAGATATTAATAAAATGACCAGTTTTACTGCAGAAAAAACAGGCTCCCTGCTTCCTGAGTACAGGGGTACGATTCTTAACATGTGACACCCCTGCGATTTGCATAGATTCCGTGGGCTCACCTGCAGCAACCTCACGTGAACCTAAACCTTCACCTACAGGCCGCGTCTCATGATTCCCCTGACGCAAACGGCGATCAATGCAGACAACAAGACTCATAGCGGAATCTAGTGAAGCAGGAGTCTCGTACATCAGGAGGGCTTTTTAACCCTATTAGAAACTCCATGAATAAAGTGACTCCGCAATGCTGGCTCATTCCACTGAGTGTCAACTGTTGTGAAATTGGATTTTGGGCTCCCCCGGTGGCCACTGGTGGAATTGAACTGGTGTGCATCATCCTCTCTGTTCACCTGTTTCCATCAGGATGTGGGAGTCGCTATTTAGCCTTGCTCCTCTGTCACTTCCATGCCGGTCAACATTGTAATCAGAAGCCTTTCTGTGCATGTTCCTGCTGCTAGACAACTCCCAGCTAAGTTGGACTTAGTCCTTGTTTGTTTTTGCATTTTGTTCCAGTTCACAGCTGTAGTTTCGTTTCTGTGTCTGGAAAGCTCTTGTGATCTGAAATTGCCACTCTGATGTTATGAGTTAATACTAGAGTCTTAAAGTAATTTCAGGATGGTATTTTGATAGGGTTTTCAGCTGACCATGAAAGTGCCCTTTCTGTCTTCCTGCTATCTAGTAAGCGGACCTCAATTTTGCTAAACCTATTTTCATACTACGTTTGTCATTTCATCTAAAATCACCGCCAATATTTGTGGGGGCCTCTGTCTGCCTTTCGGGGAAATTTCTCTAGAGGTGAGCCAGGACTATATTTTCCTCTGCCAGGATTAGTTAGTCCTCCGGCCGGCGCTGGGCGTCTAGGGATAAAACGCAGGCTACGCTACCCGGCTACTGTTAGTTATGCGGCAGGTTTAGTTCATGGTCAGTTTAGTTTCCATCCTTCCAAGAGCTAGTTCTTATGTTTGCTGGGCTATGTTCTCTTGCCATTGAGAACCATAACAGTTTGACTGGCCCAAAAGGGTTAAATTAATTGACAGAGAAAGGAGAGAAAAGAGAAGTCTGCTGAAGATTTTTTTTTTTTTTTTTTTTTTTTTTTCTTTCTCAGTTCTGAGTGTGCTTGTAATTGAATCTCTTGCAAGTCTGCCTATATTGCAGCCTTTCTCTCTCTCTCTCCTTCTAATCCTGGAATGGCTCTGTGTTCACCTGTTTAAAATGGATATTCAGAGTTTAGCTGCCGGGTTTGAATAATCTCACCACGAAAGTTCAAAACTTACAAGATTTTGTTGTTCATGTTCCTATTTCTGAACCTAGAATTCCTTTGCCTGAATTTTTCTCGGGGAATAGATCTTGCTTTCAAAATTTCAAAAATAATTGCAAGTTGTTTTTGTCCCTGAAATCTCGCTCTGCTGGAGATCCTGCTCAGCAGGTCAGGATTGTGATTTCTTTGCTCCGGGGCGACCCTCAGGATTGGGCTTTTGCATTGGCTCCAGGGGATCCTGTGTTGCTCAATGTGGATGCGTTTTTTCTGGCCTTGGGGTTGCTTTATGAGGAACCTCAGTTAGAACTTCAGGCGGAAAAGGCCTTGATGTCCCTATCTCAGGGGCAAGACGAAGCTGAAATAAACTGCCAGAAATTCCGTAAATGGGCTGTGCTTACTCAGTGGAATGAGTGCGCCCTGGCGGCGAATTTCAGAGAGGGTCTCTCTGATGCCATTAAGGATGTTATGGTGTGGTTCCCTGTGCCTGCGGGTCTGAATGAGTCCATGACAATGGCTATCCAGATCGATAGGCGTCTGCGGGAGCGCAAACCTGTGCATCATTTGGCGGTGTCTACTGAGAAGACGCCAGAGAATATGCAATGTGATAGAATTCTGTCCAGAAGTGAACGGCAGAATTTTAGACGAAAAAATGGGTTGTGCTTCTATTGCGGTGATTCAACTCATGTTATATCAGCATGCTCTAAGCGTACTAAGAAGCTTGATAAGTCTGTTTCAATTGGCACTTTACAGTCTAAGTTTATTCTATCTGTGACCCTGATTTGTTCTTTATCATCTATTACCGCGGATGCCTATGTCGACTCTGGCGCCGCTTTGAGTCTTATGGATTGGTCCTTTGCCAAACGCTGTGGGTATGATTTGGAGCCTCTTGAAACTCCTATACCCCTGAAGGGGATTGACTCCACCCCATTGGCTAGCAATAAACCACAATACTGGACACAAGTAACTATGCGGATTAATCCGGATCACCAGGAGATTATTCGCTTTCTTGTGCTGTATAACCTACATGATGTGTTGGTGCTTGGATTGCCATGGCTGCAATCTCATAACCCAGTCCTTGACTGGAAAGCTATGTCTGTGTTAAGCTGGGGATGTAAGGGGACGCATGGGAACGTACCTGTGGTTTCCATTTCATCATCTATTCCCTCTGAGATTCCTGAATTCTTGACTGAATATCGTGACGTTTTTGAAGAACCTAAGCTTGGTTCATTACCTCCGCACCGGGAGTGCGATTGTGCCATAGATTTGATTCCGGGTAGTAAATACCCTAAGGGTCGTTTATTTAATCTGTCTGTGCCTGAACATGCTGCTATGCGAGAATATATAAAGGAGTCCTTGGAAAAGGGACATATTCGTCCTTCGTCATCTCCCTTAGGAGCCGGTTTTTTCTTTGTGGCTAAGAAAGATGGCTCTTTGAGTCCGTGCATTGATTATCGGCTTTTGAATAAAATCACGGTTAAATATCAATATCCATTGCCACTGCTGACTGATTTGTTTGCTCGCATAAAGGGGGCCAAGTGGTTCTCTAAGATAGATCTTCGTGGGGCGTATAATTTGGTGCGAATTAAGCAGGGGGATGAGTGGAAAACCGCATTTAATACGCCCGAGGGCCACTTTGAGTATTTGGTGATGCCTTTTGGTCTTTCAAATGCCCCTTCAGTCTTTCAGTCCTTTATGCATGACATTTTCCGTGATTATTTGGATAAATTTATGATTGTGTATCTGGATGATATTTTGATTTTTTCAGATGACTGGGACTCTCATGTCCAGCAGGTCAGGAGGGTTTTTCAGGTTTTGCGGTCTAATTCCTTGTGTGTGAAGGGTTCTAAGTGCGTTTTTGGGGTTCAAAAGATTTCCTTTTTGGGATATATTTTTTCCCCCTCTTCCATCGAGATGGATCCTGTCAATGTTCAGGCTATTTGTGATTGGACGCAACCCTCTTCTCTTAAGAGTCTTCAGAAATTTTTGGGCTTTGCTAACTTTTATCGTCGATTTATTGCTGGTTTTTCTGATGTTGTTAAACCATTGACTGATTTGACTAAGAAGGGTGCTGATGTTGCTGATTGGTCCCCTGCTGCTGTGGAGGCCTTTCGGGAGCTTATGCGCCGCTTTTCTTCCGCCCCTGTGTTGCGTCAGCCTGATGTTGCTCTTCCTTTTCAGGTTGAGGTCGACGCTTCTGAAATCGGAGCTGGGGCGGTTTTGTCGCAGAGAAGTTCCGATTGCTCCGTGATGAGACCTTGTGCTTTTTTCTCGCGTAAATTTTCGCCCGCCGAGCGGAATTATGATGTTGGGAATCGGGAGCTTTTGGCCATGAAGTGGGCTTTTGAGGAGTGGCGTCATTGGCTTGAGGGGGCTAGACATCAGGTGGTGGTATTGACTGACCACAAAAATCTAATTTATCTTGAGTCCGCCAGACGCCTGAATCCTAGACAGGCGCGCTGGTCGTTGTTTTTCTCTCGGTTTAATTTTGTGGTGTCCTACCTGCCGGGTTCTAAGAATGTTAAGGCGGATGCCCTTTCTAGGAGTTTTGAGCCTGACTCCCCTGGTAATTCTGAACCTACAGGTATCCTTAAGGATGGAGTGATATTGTCTGCCGTTTCTCCAGACCTGCGGCGGGCCTTGCAGGAGTTTCAGGCGGATAGACCTGATCGTTGCCCACCTGGTAGACTGTTTGTTCCTGATGATTGGACCAGTAAAGTCATTTCTGAGGTTCATTCTTCTGCGTTGGCAGGTCATCCTGGAATCTTTGGTACCAGGGATTTGGTGGCAAGGTCCTTCTGGTGGCCTTCCCTGTCTCGAGATGTGCGAGGCTTCGTGCAGTCTTGTGATGTTTGTGCTCGGGCCAAGCCTTGTTGTTCTCGGGCTAGTGGATTGTTGTTGCCCTTGCCTATCCCGAAGAGACCCTGGACGCACATCTCGATGGATTTTATTTCGGATCTTCCTGTTTCTCAGAAGATGTCTGTCATCTGGGTGGTGTGTGATCGTTTCTCTAAGATGGTCCATTTGGTTCCCCTGCCTAAGTTGCCTTCTTCTTCCGAGTTGGTTCCTCTGTTTTTTCAAAATGTGGTCCGTTTGCATGGTATTCCGGAGAATATCGTTTCTGACAGAGGTACCCAATTCGTGTCTAGATTTTGGCGAGCATTCTGTGCTAGGATGGGCATAGATTTGTCTTTCTCGTCTGCTTTCCATCCTCAGACTAATGGCCAGACCGAGCGGACGAATCAGACCTTGGAGACATATTTGAGGTGTTTTGTGTCTGCAGATCAGGATGATTGGGTTGCTTTTTTGCCTTTAGCGGAGTTTGCCCTCAATAATCGGGCCAGCTCTGCCACCTTGGTGTCTCCCTTTTTCTTTAATTCGGGGTTTCATCCTCGATTTTCTTCTGGTCAGGTGGAATCTTCGGATTGTCCTGGAGTGGATGCTGTGGTGGAGAGGTTGCATCAGATTTGGGGGCAGGTAGTGGACAATTTGAAGTTGTCCCAGGAGAAGACTCAGCTTTTTGCCAACCGCCGGCGTCGGGTTGGTCCTCGGCTTTGTGTTGGGGACTTGGTGTGGTTGTCTTCTCGTTTTGTCCCTATGAGGGTTTCTTCTCCCAAGTTTAAGCCTCGGTTCATCGGCCCGTACAAGATATTGGAGATTCTTAACCCTGTGTCCTTCCGTTTGGACCTCCCTGCATCTTTTTCTATTCATAATGTTTTTCATCGGTCATTATTGCGCAGGTATGAGGTACCGGTTGTGCCTTCCGTTGAGCCTCCTGCTCCGGTGTTGGTTGAGGGCGAGTTGGAGTACGTTGTGGAAAAAATCTTGGACTCCCGTGTTTCCAGACGGAAACTCCAGTATCTGGTCAAATGGAAGGGATACGGTCAGGAGGATAATTCTTGGGTGACTGCCTCTGATGTTCATGCCTCCGATTTGGTCCGTGCCTTTCATAGGGCTCATCCTGATCGCCCTGGTGGTTCTGGTGAGGGTTCGGTGCCCCCTCCTTGAGGGGGGGTACTGTTGTGAAATTGGATTTTGGTCTCCCCCGGTGGCCACTGGTGGAATTGAACTGGTGTGCATCATCCTCTCTGTTCACCTGTTTCCATCAGGATGTGGGAGTCGCTATTTAGCCTTGCTCCTCTGTCACTTCCATGCCGGTCAACATTGTAATCAGAAGCCTTTCTGTGCATGTTCCTGCTGCTAGACAACTCCCAGCTAAGTTGGACTTAGTCCTTGTTTGTTTTTGCATTTTGTTCCAGTTCACAGCTGTAGTTTCGTTTCTGTGTCTGGAAAGCTCTTGTGATCTGAAATTGCCACTCTGATGTTATGAGTTAATACTAGAGTCTTAAAGTAATTTCAGGATGGTATTTTGATAGGGTTTTCAGCTGACCATGAAAGTGCCCTTTCTGTCTTCCTGCTATCTAGTAAGCGGACCTCAATTTTGCTAAACCTATTTTCATACTACGTTTGTCATTTCATCTAAAATCACCGCCAATATTTGTGGGGGCCTCTGTCTGCCTTTCGGGGAAATTTCTCTAGAGGTGAGCCAGGACTATATTTTCCTCTGCCAGGATTAGTTAGTCCTCCGGCCGGCGCTGGGCGTCTAGGGATAAAACGCAGGCTACGCTACCCGGCTACTGTTAGTTGTGCGGCAGGTTTAGTTCATGGTCAGTTTAGTTTCCATCCTTCCAAGAGCTAGTTCTTATGTTTGCTGGGCTATGTTCTCTTGCCATTGAGAACCATAACAGTCAACCGCCCAGCGGCGAAATTCAGAACAGTAATCCTCTGCAACAAGCTCCCCCTGGCAAATAGTGCGTAACTTAGATTCTGCTAGAGCCATTCTGTCTGGATCATCGTAAATGTGTCCTAGAGCAGAAAAGAAACCCTCCACTGAGTTAAATGCAGCAGAATCAGATGGCAACAAAAATGCCCATGCTTGGGGATCCCCGCTTAATAATGACAACACCAGGCCCACACGTTGAGCCTCATTACCAGAGGAGATCGGGTGCATACGGAAATACAGTTTGCAAGCTTCACGAAAAGAAACAAATTTACTGCGCTCCCCAGCAAATTTTTCAGGCAAAGGAAACTTGGGCTCATTAACTCGTCCTGTCGCTCCAGCCTGTATATTAGATACTGCTAGTCCCTGTTGCTGCACTGCTCCCCTCAACTCAGTGACCTGTAGGGACAGCGCCTCCAACTGGCGGGTTATGGAAGTCATGGGATCCATGACAAAACAGAGAAGAGAAAAAAAAGGAACCCCTTTTTTTTTTTTTTTGTTAGGCCGATTATAATGTCATGGGGATACAAGGAGGGCGAGAGCTAATAACCCGGGCCCCTGCAATTTCCCTCAGACTAGGGAAATCCTGTCTGACCCTCTACCTGAAGTTTACACTGAAGGTGTGCATGTTCAGGCCTCCACCCTCACCCTGACTCCTGATTCAGCCCTAGACTGAACACCACCGCCCACCACCCAGTGAATACAATAGACCAATACCCACAGTTATAACAAACAAGGATAAAGGAAAATATACACCACGCCAGTCAATCAGGAATACACTATAAAGGTGCAGGGCAAAATAAATACAAATATAGGAAGGAGTAAATAAGACAAAGGAAAATACACCACCAGCAACGATACTCCAACAACCAGCTCTCCACTCCGGACCGAGATAACTACGGATAAGACAGAAGCTATAATCGGCGACGCCCAAAGATCAGGAGAACCATTTAAAGGAAATGGGCATGGCCCAGCTTCCAATCCAAGGATCAGATAAATTAACCCCGGAGCAGCCAGACAAAAACTAGCCAACGCCAATGAGCAAACAGTGGTCAAATGCGGAATTACCGCTGTCTGTCAGACGACCTGGTCTGAACAGTATCCGACATGACACTCGGACATTTGTCAGACAGTTTGACCTCGCTAATTCTTACAGTAGGGTTCACAGCCCTGCCTTTTCACCTGTATTTAAGGATGCTCCATTTGTGACAATTAATGATTTATTCTGCACAATGAAATTGGTTGCCCTCTCTTCTACAACACTTTTCATTCAGTCACTCATTGCGAAAAACACCCCTTCGCTCCCCGCATAGAAGACTCCAGGCCCCTAAGAATTTTTCTTCCTATTTACATCTGTATAAATTATTTTTGCCATTGTATACATTTTATCAATCAGACATTTATCAATGGAACTGTTGCACTGTAATGATATTGCTAGAGTGTTATTGCAAAAAATGTTTCTCGAGTGTTGCCCGGAAGCTCTCAACAATGCATTGCAACAGTTACCATTCTGGATCACATGCTGATAATTTACACCATTGCACTGATAAGGTTTAAATCTTCATTAAAATAAAAAGCGTGAGCAATATTGTTTGTAATTATGTATGCGGGAAATTTGTTTGCACTGAGTGTGTTTGCATCACAATATACATGAACCATCAAGAATCCTATTTTATTTGTAAGCTGCTGGGAAACTTTGCTGATAGCCTTGCAGATCAAACTGGACTGCAGTCTTTCAACTTGGGGAAGGGAAGACAAGCTATAAGCTTTCATGCTTCTAAATGTCCTTTGCTAATAGGATGTTCAGAAATAACGGCAATGCGATACACAGTTCCTTTATGCTCACCAATGGCAGGAATTTGATTTCTGTACGAAAACATTTTAGCTATTTCCGAGAGACACTTGACAAGATGGCGGCCCTTTCTGTCAAAATGCACTAATGTTTTCTCACTCTCAGTATCAGGAATGATTGAATATTCACCAGCCTTGCTTTGGTGTGATATAGATAAGTATTTCTATTTGATTGATGGACCATATGCGATTTTAACTATTTCAGTTTGAGTTGTAGGTCTAGACAGGATTTCTGAACTTAAAACTCCATCATTATCTTGTAAAATGGGATTCTTCATGGACAATGCATTGGACTCCGTCAACCATTTGAACCACTTGGTAAGAGAATGTTGTTTTTTTAATGGAACTTCCACCCCAGTCAACTGACACGACCTGTAAAATAAATAGAAGCAGCTTTTGGTTACTGATCGCATGGGAAACTCAGAAACTGTACCAATGGCATTTATGCTTCCAAATACTGAGGTAAAAAACTCACCAAATAACATGTGCATTTGGCCTTAATCACACTAGTACCAGATGTTTCTGAGTTATATCTCACAAATAAATTGTAATGCTAAACTTGAAAGTTGAATATGTGTACGCCACTGGGTTAATTAGTAAAAAACTTAATAATTTTATGAGTGATATTAGTAGAGATGAGCAGATCTTTTGAAATTTGAATTCGCCAACTTTGCCAAATTTTTCCAAAAAGTTTAGCGGCAAATACATTTCCACAGATATCAATATTGGAAAATTTGTACTTGTTTAGAAAATACACATCAGGAAAGGAAAGAGGACTCTGCTGAACATGAGAGCTTGCTCCTTACATGAGAGATGACATCGCTGAACATAAGATCTTACACGCTACAGGAGAGATAGAGAGAGAGAGAAAGAGGATCCGCTCATCACAAGGGCTTACACTCTACATCAGACAGCGAGAGAGACCGAACCATAAGAGCTCGTATTCTACAGGGGAGTGAGAAAGAGAACCACGTTGACCCTAAGTACTCACTCTCTACAGGAGAGAAAGAATTAAGGCAATCCAAAAAGGGGTAATTTGATCCAGTACTTCATATAAAAGGCAAAGTTTATTCCATCAATAAAAACATTGCTCAAAGGAAAATCCACATCATGAAATAAGCAGTTATTTAATAAGAGGAAAAAGTCCCAAGAAAAAGATTCAGGGTCCTAGTTGACACCATACTTCATAGAGAATTACCCAGTGACTCTGAAGATTGAAAACGACTCTGTTGTAAAAACTGTGCTACACTGGAAACTACTAATCGGTGATGGCTGAGGTACAGAACACCATTGTACAATGTATGATAATCTGCCAGATCTCACAGCTGCAGGACATTGTCTGATGCTTCATTCAGTAGTGTGAGAAATTGTGCAGTGCAAGTTGTTTTCCTTTTTTGAAAACCACAAATTAAATGTCAAAATGTTTGAACTCAGGTGAAACTACAAATTTTAGGTAATTTGACTCAGCAGATTGATTCACTCATCTCTAGATGTAAACATTTTCAAAGTGATGTTTGGATGTTAGTATGATTATTAGGGTATATTCATTAGAAAGCCTGAAGATACTGCGCAGTGTTGGTTTTTCTGCTTACTGGGCACAGTGAGGAGAGTGTGGAATGTGGTAGGAGAAGAATATTAAGCTACTGATAGAAGTTTGACTTTTTGTCAACTTCAATAGCTTTCAAAAGAAAGAAGCTAAAGAGAGGAACTCTAAAACTGATGTAGAAGATGAGAGGTGATGGACTGAAAACGCTGAAGAAAGAAACCATTTGGGACTGGTGAAAGTTATAATTTGCTCATCACAGTTTAAATAATTTATAGTCTAATTGATTCATTCAAAGAGCTTTTGGACTGAAGTTTACTGGTGGTTAAGAATCAATATCAGAAGAGCATTTCAAGATGAGGAGTAAAAAGAGATGTTACTAGTCAAGACAGAGATCAATAAATAGGGAGTCTGACTCCAAGCACCAGATGAAGAAGCCGTGAGGGAGAAGATATAAATTCATAAGTGATGAAAGGGTCAGCCGTCAAAAACAAAACAAAAACAAGTTAGAATATTATTCACTGACAATGGTCAATGGCTTGCCAATCAGTGCCAATAAAGCGATGACAACAAGCTTCTACAGATACATCACACAGAAGCTGTGGATTTAACCCCTTCGCGACATGCGCCGTACTAGTACTGCGCTGCCGGCACTGCATTTGTGCCAGCAGCAGTACTAGTATGGCGCATCGATCACTGCGGTCTCGCCGATCGCGGACATTTAACCCCTCTGATTCCTCTGTCAATAGTGACAGCGGCATAGAGGGGGATCGCGCAGGGACGGGGGCTCCCTGCGCTCTCCCACTGGAGCAACGTGATGAGATCGCGCTGCTCCGGTGACCTGGAAGGAGTCCCCGGATCCAAGATGGCCGCAGGACTCCTTCCGGGTCATGAGATGACTTAGCTTGCCGGCGCCTGCTGAGAGTTCCTAATAGCTGGCGCCGGCAAGCCTCTGCCCTTGCCTGTCACATCGGTGATCTGACAGAGTGCTGTGCACACTGTCAGATCACCGATCTGTGATGTCCCCCCTTGGGACAAAGTAAAAAAGTAAAAAAAAAAATGTCCACATGTGTAAAAAAAAAGAAAAAAAAATTCCTAAATAATGAAAAAAAAAAATATTCCCATAAATACATTTCTTTATCTACATAAAAAAAATCACACAATAAAAGTACACATATTTAGTATCGCCGCGTCCGTAAAGACCCCACCTATAAAACTATATCACTAGTTAACCTCTTCAGTGAACACCGTAAAAAAAAAAAAAAAAAAACGAGGCAAAAAACAACGCTTTATTCTCATACCGCCAAACAAAAAGTGGAATAACACGCGATCAAAAAGACGGATATAAATAACCATGGTACAGCTGAAAATGTCATCTTGTCCCGCAAAAAAAAAGCTGCCATACAGCATCATCAGCAGAAAAATAAAAAAGTTATAGCTCTCAGAATAAAGCGATGCAAAAACAATTATTTTTATATAAAATAGTTTTTATTGTGTAAAAGTGCCAAAACATAAAAAAATTACATAAATGAGGTATCGCTGTAATCATACTGACCTGAAGAATAAAACTACTTTATCAATTTTACCACACGTGGAATTGTATAAACGCCCCCCCTAAAAGAAATTCAGGAATTGCTGGTTTTTGTTCATTCCGCCTCCCAAAAATCGGAATAAAAAGCGATCAAAAAATGTCATGTGCCCGAAAATGGTACCAATAAAAACGTCAACTCGTCCTGCAAAAAACAAGATCTCACATGACTCTGTAGGCCAAAATATGGATAAATTATAGCTCTCAAAATGTGGTGATGCAAAAACTATTTTTTTAGTGTGTGATGGCTGCCTACCATAAAAATCCGCCCAAAAAGCGCTATAAAAGTAAATCAAATCCCCCTTCATCACCCCCTTAGTTAGGGAAAAATAATAAAATTTAAAAAAATATATTTATTTCCATTTTCCCGTTAGGCTACTTTCACACTAGCTAGCATACTGTGCAAGCGCCGCACAACGGGGGCAGTGGATGCTGTTTTTCCACGCATCCGCTGCCCCATTGTGAGGTGCGGGGAGGTGGGGGCAGAGTTCCAGTCGCGCAAGTGCGGTCGGAAATGGTGGACCGTCGGCACAAAAAAGTTACATGTAACGTTTTTGCTGCCGGCGGTCCGCCACAACACGACGCAACCGTCGCACGACGGTTGCGACGTGTGTCAATACGTCGCAATGCGTCACTAATGTTAGTCTATGGGGAAAAAAATGCATCCTGCAGATGACTTTGCAGGATGCGTTTTTTCGCCAAAACGACGCATTGCGACGTATGCAAAAAAACGCTAGTGTGAAAGTAGCGCTAGGGTTAGGACTAGGGTTAGGGCTAGGGTTAGGGTTGGGGTTAGGGCTAGGGTTAGGGCTGGGGTTAGGGTTGGGGTTAGGGTTTCAGTTAGAATTGAGGAGTTTTCACTGTTTAGGCACATCAGGGGCTCTCCAAACATGACATGGCATCCGATCTCAATTCCAGCCAATTCTGCTTTGAAAAACTAAAACAGTGCTCCTTCCCTTCCGAGTTCTCCTGTGCACCCAAACAGTGGTTCCCCCCAACATATGGGGTATCAGCGTTCTCAGAACAAGTTGGACAACAACTTTTGGGGTCCAATTTGTCCTGTTACCCTTGGGAAAATAAAAACGTGGGGGCTAAAATATCAGTTTCGTAGAAAAAAAAAATATTTTTTATTTTCACGGCTCTGCGTGATAAACTGTAGTGAAACACTTGTTGGTTCAAAGTTCTCACAACACATCTAGATAAGTTCCCGGGGGGTCTAGTTTCCAATATGGGGTCACTTGTGGGGGGTTTCTACTGTTTAGGTACATTAGGGGCTCTGCAAATGCAACATGACACCTGCAGATCAATCCATCTAAGTCTGCATTTCAAACGGCGCTCCTTCCCTTCCGAGCTCTGCCGTGCGCCCAAACAGTGGTTCCCCCCATATATGGGGTATCAGCGTACTCAGGACAAATTGGACAACAACTTTTGTTGTCCAATTTCTCCTGTTACCCTTGGGAAAATAAAAACGTGGGGGCTAAAATATCATTTTCGTGGAAAAAATATATTTTTTATTTTCACGGCTCTGCGTGATAAACTGTAGTGAAACACTTGTTGGTTCAAAGTTCTCACAACACATCTAGATAAGTTCCTTGGGGGGTCCAGTTTCCAATATGGGGTCACTTGTGGGGAGTTTCTACTGTTTAGGTACATTAGGGGCTCTGCAAATGCAACATGACACCTGCAGACCAATCCATCTAAGTCTGCATTTCAAACGGCGCTCCTTCCCTTCCAAGCTTTGCCGTGCGCCCAAACAGTGGTTCCCCCCAATGTATGGGGTATCAGCATACTCAGGATAAATTGGACAATAACTTTTGTGGTCCAATTTCTCCTGTTACCCTTGGGAAAAAAAAATTGCGGGCTAAAACATCATTGTGTGGAAAGAAAAAATGATTTTTTAATTTTCACAGCGCTACATTCTAAACTTTAGTGAAACAATTGGGGGTTAAAAGTGCTCACCACACATCTAGATAAGTTCCTTAGGGGGTCTTCTTTCCAAAATGGTGTCACTTGTGGAGGTTTCCACTGTTTAGGCACGTCAGGGACTCTCCAAACACGACATGGGTTCCGATCTCAATTCCAGCCAATTTTGCATTGAAAAGTCAAATGGTGCTCCTTCCCTTCCGCGCTCTGCCATGCGCTCAAACAGTGGTTTATCCCCATATATGAAGTATCAGCGTACTCAGGACAAATTGCAAAACAACTTTTGGGGTCCAATTTATCCTGTTACCCTTGGGAAAATAAAAAATTTGGGGCAAAAATATAATTTTTTGTGAAAATTAATATGAATTTTTTTTTACGGCTCTACATTATAAACTTCTGTGAAGCACTTGGAGGTTCAAAGTGCTCACCACACATCTAGATTAGTTCCTTAGAGGGTCTACTTTCCAAAATGGTGTCACTAGTGGGGGTTTCCACTGTTTAGGCACGTCAGGGGCTCTCCAAACACGACATGGGTTCCGATCTCAATTCCAGCAAATTTTGCATTGGAAAGTCAAATGGCGCTCCTTCCCTTCCGCACTCTGCCATGCGCTCAAACAGTGGTTTATCCCCATATATGAAGTATCAGCGTACTCAGGACAAATTGCACAACAACTTTTGGGGTCCAATTTATCCTGTTACCCTTGGGAAAATAAAAAATTTGGGGCAAAAAGATCATTTTTTGTGAAAATTAATATGAATTTTTTTTACGGCTCTACATTATAAACTTCTGTGAAGCACTTGGAGGTTTAAAGTGCTCACCACACATCTAGATTAGTTCCTTAGAGAGTCTACTTTCCAAAATGTTGTCACTTGCGGGGGTTTCCACTGTTTAGGCACATCAGGGGCTCTCCAATCGCGACATGGGTTCCGATCTCAATTCCAGCAAATCTTGCATTGAAAAGTCAAATGGCGCTCCTTCCCTTCCGAGCTCTGCCATGTGCCCAATCAATGGTTTACCCCAACATGTGGGGTATCGGCGTACTCAGGAAAAATTGTACAACAACTTTTTTGGTCCAATTTCTCCTGTTACCCTTGGTAAAATAAAACAAATTGGATCTGAAGTAAAAATTTTGTGAAAAAAAAAGTTAAATGTTCAATTTTTTTTAAACATTCCAAAAATTCCTGTGAAGCACCTGAAGGGTTAATAAACTTTTTGAATGTGGTTTTGAGTACCTTGAGGGGTGCAGTTTTTAGAATGGTGTCACTTTTGGGCATTTTCTGTCATATAGACCCCTCAAAGTCACTTCAAGTGTGAGGTGGTCCGTAAAAAAAATGGTTTTGCAAATTTTGTTGAAAAAATGAGAAATTGCTGGTCAGCTTTTAACCCTTATAACTCCCTAACAAAAAAAATTATGTTTCCAAAATTGTGCTGATGTAAAGCAGACATGTGGGAAATGTTGTTTATTAACTATATTATGAGATATATCTCTCTAATTTAAGGGCATAAAAACTAAAAGTTTGAAAATTGCTAAATTTTCATAATGTTTGACATATTTTAGTTTTTTTCACAAATAAATGCAAGTCATATCGAAGAAGTTTTACCACTATCATGAAGTACAATATGTCACGAGAAAACAGGGTCAGAATCGCCAGGATCCGTTGAAGCGTTTTAGAGTTATGACCTCATAAATTGACAGTGGACAGAATCCTAAAAATTGGCCCTGTCACTTAGGTGAAAACAGGCTTCGGGGTGAAGGGGTTAATGACATTGGGTTTATTCTTCTGCAGATATGCTGCACATCCAGATAGTTCTAAAGTGGTAAGAACAGGGAAAAGATTCATACTGCACATGTTCTCAAGCAACTGTCCTATTTAAATTCTAGGACAGCTTTCTTTCAGCGAAACAAGGTGGTCATCATCAGGGGTGAACCTAGCCTTTCTGCTGTCTGAGGCGAACTGCAAAACGGCACCCCCCCATGTAGTAAAATCAGTACAAATAAATCTGGTTTACTTTTTACTCGCCTAAGCTGTCGCATGTTGCATGTTGTCGCATGTTGCATGTCGCATGTTGTCGCATGTCGCCGCAGCTTGTCGCATTTTGCATGTTGTTGCACGGTGTATGGTGTATGTGCACACAGTGTAGACGAGTCTGGCTCTGCTATATCTGGATGCCTGACATCTAGATGTAGCAGAGCCAGTAGATGATCGCCGGAGATGTAGCAGAGCCAGTAGATGATCGCCGGAGATAACTCTCCAGCGATCACCTACACTACAGCGTTCTTGCAAACAGCTGATCGCTGTTTGTGAGAACCAGACTAGTGACCGGAGATAAGTCCCGGTCACGGCAGTTCTCGCAATAAGTTATCGCGAGAACTGCAGGGGACGAGGGACTTCCGGTGGCAGGACAGTTGAGCAGACATGCGTAGTAAGCTGCATTTACGCAGTTTCTACGCATGTGACTAATTTTTAGATGCGATTTTATCGCATCTAATGATAGTCTATGGCATACTTACGGCGTGGTGACGGAGCGTCGCCGCATTTTAAACAGACATGCTGCGTTCTGAAAAGACGTGCCGCATGTCCGTTTACGTGGGTCTGCCGCCTGCGTGTTTTACCGCATAGTTGAGACGGGATTTCATGAAATCCCCTCCATTATGCTGTAACATCTGGACATTGTTTGTTTGATGCAGTGGCTCTACACAGCATCAAACACGCAGCGATTCCTGAACGTGGAAACATACACTAATGCTTGCAGTCTGGGGGCACTTAAGGGTTAACAATAGGAAGCCCTTTAATTTATTTTCCCATCCACCCTGTCCTGTGCTTGTCTGCACCATTTCTCCAGTGCTCACAAACAGTCCACAGCTACTTCTCTCCTCCCACATGAGTCACAGTCTGATAAGCTGCAGGCACCAGCCAAGAAAGCAAAAAAAAAAAAAACTCGGCTCACTCACGCTGCAGAGCCGACTCCTTTGATTCATAGTAGCAGGGAGCCAGCTCTTTGAATCGGCTCATTCACGAACGACACTCACTAGCATGTGGGGGTGGGGTGGCAAATTATGTTTTTTATAGTTACTTACTGCTGCCGGTTACTGCTCCAAGTCGGCCAGCAATGTGTGTGTCTGACTCCCAGCATAGCAGCCAGCAGGTTGTCAGGAGACAGGGCACCGCCTCTGCACCTCAGCCCGGGTCGGGTGGTAACAGTGAGTCACCTCACCTGCCGCTGGGCACACCGCACGTTACCTTGTTTGCGACAGTGCAGACACTGTCAGCAAGTGTCAGAGCAGGGATTGCAGGGAGAGTCGGCACCACGTGTTCTAACTTCTGACTGCCGCTCGGCCGCCCCCTGTCTTTAGGAATACTCCGCTGCTTGAGGCAAGGTATTCAACTCGCCTCATGATAGCAGCGCTACTGGTCATCATTTTAATTCTTTAGTGGTTAACCTCTAAAGGGCCACTTTGCACATTAATAACCAACACTCATTTTTTAAATCTGATCAGTCACTTTATGTGGTAATACTTCTGGAAAGCTTCAATGGATTCAGGTGATTCTGAGAATATTTTATCGTGACATTATACTTTCATGATAGTGGTAAAATTTGTTTGTTGTGACTTGCAAAAATTTGTGAAAATATCGGACATTTGGAGAAAATTTTGAAAATGTTCACAATTTTCAAACTTTCAATTCCTGCGTCACATTAAATAGTTAATAAGTAGTGTTGAGCATTCCGATACTGCAAATATCGGGTATCGGCCGATATTCGCTGTATCGGAATTCCGATACCGAGTTCCGATATTTTTGTGATATCGGAAATTGGAATCGGAAGTTCCTATAAGTTCCCAGGCGTGTGTGGTGCGTATGGTTCCCAGGGTCTGGAGGAGAGGAGACTCTCCTTCAGGCCCTGGGATCCATATTCATGTAAAAAATAAAGAATAAAAATAAAAAATATGGATATACTCACCCCTCCGACGGCCCCCGGCTCTCAGCGGTGCAACCGGCAGCCTCCGTTCCTAAGAATGCAGTGAGTGTAGGACCTACGATGACGTCGCGGTCTTGTGATTGGTCACGTGACTGCTCATGTGACTGCAATGTCATTGAACGTCCTTCACTCACTGCATTCTTAGGAACGGAGGCAGACGCTTGCACCGGTGAGAGCCAGGGTCCGACGGAGGGGTGAGTATATCCATATTTTTTATTTTTATTCTTTATTTTTTACATGAATATGGATTCCAGGGCCTGAAGGAGAGTTTCCTCTCCTTCAGACCCTGGGAACCAACCAGGATAGCTTCCGATATTTGTGTCCCATTGACATGTATTGGTATCGGGTATCGGTATCGGCGATATCCGATATTTTTTGGATATCGGTCGATCCAATCTGATATTGATACTTTTGAATATCGGAAGGTATCGCTCAACACTATTAATAAGTCAAATTCATCACGTGCCTATGTTAAATCAGCACCATTTTTGAAACATAATTTTTATTTGTTAGGAAGTTAGAAGAGTTAATAGTTGATCAGCAATTTCTCATTTTTAAAACAAAGAGTGACCACATAACATTTGAAGTGACTTTGGGGGACTATATGACAGAAAATAAACAAAATTGACACTATTATAAAAACTTCACTCTTCACAGTCCTCAATACCACAATCAAGAAGTTTATTAACCCTTTAGGTGCTTTACAGGAATTAATCCAATGTGGAAGGAAAAAATTAACATTTTACTTTTTTTCACAAAAGTATTAATGTAGCCCTACATTTTTTTTATTTTTACAAGGGTAACAAGAGAAAATGAACCACAAAATTTGTTGAACTATTTCTCCTGAGTACGCTGTTGCACAATATGTGGGGCAAAAATACTGTTTGTTCGCTTGATAGGGCTTGGAAGGGAAGGAGCACAGTTCAAATTATTGAACACAAAAATGGCTGGAGTCAAGGGCGGACGCCATGCTGCATTAGGAGAGCCCCTGATTTACCTAAACAGTGAAAACCTTCCACAAATGACACCATTTTGAAAGCTAGACCCTTCAAGCACAGCTCATTGTGAGCGGCCAGATGAATTGCAACACTCTCAATGAGATCACCATTAGCACTGTGAGAAATTGAAGGTTACCACAGTTCTTATGCTGGCTCACAGTGAGTTGTGCATGAGAACAGCTGGCAGTGACCGATTGTAAACTCAATGATGTTACCACAGGTCACTGAAGATGTACTCTAACACCAAATTACCCCAGAGGGGTAAATGAACCCTATTTAAGGGATATACTTAAACTTGACTTTTATTAATTCCAATTTAAAAAGTGGTCTACTATTAAAGTAAAATTACTTAAGTGAAGCTATATAAATCTAGTCTCAGCAATGGTTTCTAACATTGGGAAACTTCTGTGTTCAATCAATAATTCAATTAATCAACTTTTGGAATACAAGAGGAGGAAGACCTGCGAGGACTCAACTTTGACTTCAGGAAGGCAGATTTTAATGGTCTCAGGAAGGTAGGAAAGGTCCAATTGCTGGATGTTTTAAAGGACAGAAATGTCCAAGAAGGATGGGAAGTTTTGCTAAATGAAATTTTCACTTCACAATCATTAACAATCCAGAAAAGAATGAAGAATTGAAAGCATTTAAAGAGACCAGGGTGGATGAACACAGAACTTAGTTACTTGTTTAAAAGAAAAAAAAAATGTGTATTAAATGGAAAGATGGAGCATATCTAAAGAAGAATATAATGCTACTAGATGGTGGCCCGATTCTAACGCATCGGGTATTCTAGAATATGTATGTACTGTATGTATGTACGTCGCACTGTGAGTGGGGGTTAAATTCCGCGCCAATATCGCTGATTGGTTGCGCCCGGCTGGCCGATCAGCAAAGCGTGGTTCAAATCTGGCGCCAATTTGCGGCCGGGCTGCACCAGTCACTGATTGGTTGCAGCACGACCAATCAGCGAAGCGTGGTTTAAATCCCGCATCAATTCGCGGCTGGACTGCGTTTGTCGATGATTGGTCGCAGGATGTCTGGGGTTCAGGGTGCAAAATATAGTACAGCCACGTAGTACATAACACAGCCACATAGTATATAGCGGCCACATACTATATAGCACAGCCCATAGTATATAGCACAGCCACGTAGTATATAGCACAGCCTCGTAGTATATAGCACAGCCATGTAGTATACAGCACAGCCACGTAGTATATAGCAGCCACGTAGTGTATAGCACAGCCACGTAGTATATAGCGCAGCCATGTAGTATATAGCAGCCACGCAGAATATAGCACATCCACGTAGTATATAGCACAACCACATAGTATATAGCACAGCCATGTAGTATATAGACCAGCCACGTAGTATATAGCACAGCCACGTAGTATATAGCAGAGCCACATAGTATATAGCACAGCCACATGGTATATAGCAGCCACATAGTATATAGCAGCCACGTAGTATATAACACAGCCCACGCAGTAAATAATACAGCTCACACAGTATATAACACTGCCCACATAGTATATATCAGTCACGCAGTATATAACACAGCCCATGTGGTATACAGCAGTGTGGGCACCATATCTCTGTTAAAAAAAGAATTAAAATAGAAAACAGTTATATACTCATCTTCCGGCGTTCACCGAAGTTGTCCCGATGCGTGCGAGGCTGTCGCCAGCTTCCATTCCCAGAGATGCATTGCAAAATTATCCAGATGTTTTCCCATTCAGCTCCAGCCGAAGTGGGTACTGCTCAGCACAGACATCGATCCCAGTATTTTGCTCAGGCTTGTGGTAAAAAATATGAATAATAATTACCTCTAATGGGATGTGAAGCACCAGGTTCCCAGGGTCTGTGCGCCCACCCCATCGCATGATTCGGAAGCACTCCTTCTTCAGGCAGGATGGATCCCAAGCATTGCATGGTGCTGTGGTCTCCCATTCAGCTCCGGCCAAGGTGGGTACTGCTCAGCACAGACATCGATCCCAGGATCTTGCTCAGGTTCGTGGTACACACTTGGTGACTGCTGGCTCTCCAGCTAAGTCTATAGAAATCAGTGATGTTCTGGTACAGTCCTGCTCTCCAGAGTCTAAGTCCAGAGATCACCTAACTGAGCATGTCCGTGATGTGGCATCTTCTCATTGGTGGTCAGATATTAGCTGCTCTGATGATGTTGTGGCTCGTGATTGGCCCACGGGCGATGCCAGGGCAGGCTAGGCTTGAGTGTTTGGAATAGAGCCTAGGGTTTAAAAGGTTTTCAGCGATGCACACGTGCGCTAGTATCACTTATGTGTGGTGTTTGTGAGTGGAAACTCTACCACTCTGTTTGCACATGACTCCCTATACACTGAGAGTTCTTATGATGGCAGGTAGGGTTAGGACTGGGAAGCTATCCCATGGCTTAGCATCTGTTTCTTCTATGTGTGTGGTTAACACAGCTGAGTTACAGAGCAAGTCCAACCCTCTGGCTACACCTATCAGTGAAAGCATCAGGGCTTTGCACCTAGCGTCACATTAGTTCCTTCCTTTGGTTCTGCATCTGCTTCATTCTTGTGTGTGATTGGCACAGTTTAGGCTACTTTCACACTAGCGTCGGGCCGAGATCACCGACGCTAGCGTTGTCTCCGCCGCACAATGGGGGCAGCGGATGCATTTTTCCAGCGCATCCGCTGCCCCATTGTGAGGTGCGGGGAAGTGTGGGGAGGTGGGGGCGGAGTTCCGGCCGCGCATGCGCGGTCTGAAAAAGCGGACCGTCGGGAGCAAAAAACGTTACATGTAATGTTTTTTGCTCCCGGCGGACTGCCACAACACGGCGCAACCGTCTCACGACGGTTGCGACGTGTGGCAATGCGTCGCAATGCGTCACTAATGTTAGTCAATGGAGAAAAAATGCATCCTGCAAGCACTTTTGCAGGATGCGTTTTTTCTGCAAAACGACGCATTGTGACGGATTGCAGTTAACGCTAGTGTGAAAGTAGCCCTAGTTGCAGAGCGAGCGCAACCCACGTGCTATCATCCCTGTGACGTTTAACAGGGTATAGTACTCAGCATATTGATTTCAGTTCCTCTCAGTGAAGCAACTGAGCTTGATAGTTTGTGTTCCATTCATACTGTGTGGAGTAAACGCAGTCTGATTAAGGTTAACTCTTAGGGTATGTGCACACGTCAGGATTTCTTGCAGAAATTTCCTGAAGAAAACCGGAAATTTTCTGCAAGAAATCAGCATTTTTTTTTTGCGTTTTTTTCGCGTTTTTTTAGCATTTTGCAAGTGTAATTAGCTTGCAGAATGCTAAAGTTTTCCAAGCGATCTGTAGCATCGCTTGGAAAACTGACTGACAGGTTGGTCACACTTGTTAAACATAGTGTTTGACAAGTGTGACCAACTTTTTACTATAGATGCTGCTTATGCAGCATCAATAGTAAAAAGATATCATGTTAAAAATAATAAAAAAATAAAAAAATGGTTATACTCACCCTTTGCAGATAGCCGATCTCCTCAGCGGCGTCCGTTCCTATAGATGGTGTGTGCAGGACCTTCCATGATGTCGCGGTCACATGACCGCGATGTCATCGCAGGTCCTTCACACACACCATCTATAGGAACAGAAGCGGCAGCATGCACCGCTGAGGCGGGAAGATTGGGGGGGCCATTGAAGGTGAGTATATGACTATTTTTTATTTTAATTCTTTTTTTTTACCAATTATATGGTGCCCAGTCCGTGGAGGAGAGTCTCCTCTCCTCCACCCTGGGTACCAACCACACATAATCTGCTTACTTCCCTCATGGTGTGCACAGCCCCGTGCGGGAAGTAAGCAGATCAATGCATTCCTAGGTGTGCGGAATCCCCACAATTCCGCAAATGTAATGAACATGTTGCTTTTTTTTCCGCGATGCGATTTTTTCGCAGAAAAAAATGCAACATTTGCACAAGAAATGCAGAATACACTGTAAATAATAGGAGGCATATGTAAACGTTTTTTTCGCTTTTTTTCCGCGTTTTTATCACGTTTTTATAGCGAAAAAACGCGAAAAAAATGCGAAAAATACTGAACGTGTGAACATGGCCTTACTGCTTTGTAATTCACTAGCAGCAGTTATCTGCACTGTGGACCCCAGGTTGCAATTGCACTTTTAATATTTATTTTTATTTAAGGCAATCCGTCAACCCTAAAGGTACCTTCACACTAAACGATATCGCTAGCGATCCGTGACGTTGCAGCGTCCTGGCTAGCGATATCGTTTAGTTTGACACGCAGCAGCGATCAGGATCCTGCTGTGATATTGCTGGTCGTTGAACAAAGTTCAGAACTTTATTTGGTCGTCAGACCGGCGTGTATCGTCGTGTTTGACACCAAAAGCAACGATACCAGCGATGTTTTACACTGGTAACCAGGGTAAACATCGGGTTACTAAGCGCAGGGCCGCGCTTAGTAACCCGATGTTTACCCTGGTTACCAGTGTAAAATGTAAAAAAAAAAAACAGTACATACTCACCTTCGCGTCCCCCGGCGTCCGCTTCCCACACTGACTGAGCGCCGTAAAGTGAAAGTGAAAGTACAGCACAGCGGTGACGTCACCGCTCTGCTGTTAGGGCCGGGCTCAGTCAGTGCAGGAAGCGGACGCCGGGGGACGCGAATGTAAGTATGTACTGTTTGTTTTTTTTACATTTTACGCTGGTAACCAGGGTAAACATCGGGTTACTAAGCGCGGCCCTGCGCTTAGTAACCCGATGTTTACCCTGGTTACCCGGGGACCTCGGCATCGTTGGTTGCTGGAGAGCGGTCTGTGTGACAGCTCTCCAGTGATCAAACAGCGACGCTGCAGCGATCGGCATCGTTGTCGCTATTGCTGCAGCGTCGCTTAATGTGAAGGTACCTTAACTCAGTGCTGTTCAACATTTTTATAAATAATCTAGATAAGGGAACCAAAGGTAAACTGATCAAATTGGCAAATATTGCAAAACTAGGAAATATAGCTAAAGGTACCTTCACACGAAACGACATCGGTAGCGATCCGTGACGTTGCAGCGTCCTCGCTAGCGATATTGTTTCGTTTGACACGCAGCAGCGATCAGGATCCTGCTGTGATGTCGCTGGTCGCTGAATAAAGTCCAGAACTTTATTTGGTCGTCCGATCGCCGTGTATCGTTGTGTTTGAAAGCAAAAGCAACGATACCAGCGATATTTTACACTGGTAACCAGGGTAAACATCGGGTTACCAAGCGCAGGGCCGCGCTTAGTAACCCGATGTTTACCCTGGTTACCAGCGTAAAAGTAAAAAAAACAAACAGTACATGCTCACCTGCGCGTCCCCCAGCGTCTGCTTCCTGACACTGACTGAGCGCCGGCCCTAAAGTGAAAGTGAAAGCACATCGGTGACGTCACCGCTGTGCTGTTAGGGCCGGAGCTCAGTCAGTTTCAGGAAGCAGACGCTGGGGGACGCGCAGGTGAGCATGTACTGTTTGTTTTTTTTACTTTTACGCTGGTAACCAGGGTAAACATCGGGTTACTAAGCGCGGCCCTGCGCTTAGTAACCCGATGTTTACCCTGGTTACCCGGGGACCTCGGCATCGTTGGTCGCTGGAGAGCGGTCTGTGTGACAGCTCCCCAGCGATCAAACAGCGACGCTGCAGCGATCGGCATCGTTGTCGCTATCGCTGCAGCGTCGCTTCGTGTGAAGGTACCTTAACACTAGAGAAGACAGAGAAAGGATTTGAAAGGATCTTGATAAACTTGAACAATGGCCGCGACTAATAGAATGGTATTTAACAGGGAGAAATGCAAGATTCTACATCTGGGCAAGAAAAACAAAAATTACATCTATTTAATGGTAGAAATAGTACTAAGCAGCAGCACCTGTGAAAAAGACTTGGGTATACTATTAGATCACACACTGTGCATGAGTCAACAGTGTGATGCAACAGCAAGAAAGGCAAACACAGTTCTATGATGTATTAATTGAAGCATAGAGTCTAGATCTTATGAAGTAATTATCCCTCTCTTCTCCTCCTTTGTCAGGCCTCACCTGAAATACTGTGTCCTGTTCTGGGCACGAACATTTTAAAACAAAAATTGAAAAACTGGAGCAGGTTCAGAGGAGAGCTACTAGGAGAAGAGCTACCCAGAGAAGAGCTACCAGAATGTGAAGCAGACTGCAAAGTATGTCCTATGAGGAACAGTTAAAGGATCTAGTAATCTTTCACTTGCAAAAAAGAATGCTAAGAGGAGACCTAATAGCTTACAAATATCTGAGGGGATGTCACATTTTTCCCATTTGCACATAGAAACATGAGAATCAATGGAATGAAACTGAATGAGAGAAGACACAGATTAGATATTAGAAAAAACTTTTGACAGTGAGGGTGATCAGTGAGTGGAGCAGACTACCATGAGAGGAGATGAGTTCTCCTTCTATGGAAGTCTTCATCAGAGACTGGACAGACATCTGTCAGAGATGATTTAGTGATTTCTGCATTGATCAGGGGGTTGGAGACAATGACCCTTGAGGTCCCTTCCAACTCTAACATTCTATGATTCTATGAATAACACTCAACTAATTATGATGTCTATTTTGTCCTACCTAGAGTCGCTGCTGCAATCTATGACTTTAGCTGACATTAATCAATATCTTTCTTGCACATAGGTTACACTAAAGCAATTTGAAAGAAACACGTAGCCACCGCAAAAAGTTTTGCCTATACTGGCTGGGGCTATAAGACCACTTTTTAAATTGGAATGAACAAAAGTCAAGTTTTAGTGTATCCCTTAAACAGGGTTAATTTATCTCTCTGGGGTAATTTGGTGTTAGAATTATTTATTCCGGAAGGGCTACTCAAACACTGATGAATTGAAGCTGCACTCTGACACTCAGTTCAGTGTCTCCTGTATGCCAGACTGAACGATCACATCATACCACTGTTCAGCAAGGCATCCAGAGGAGGCAGAGATGGATTATGGAATGGGACAAATGGATTATTGCCGGACAGGTGAGTAATTTGTTTTTTAATTAGTTTCATTTTTTCAGTAATAAATGGGAAAATGATAATGGGGTGTGTTTATTTCAATTACAGGACTTTATACTTGCTTTTCTTACAATATGACTATGGGGTTAGTAATGGGGGTATTTTATGGATGCCTCTCTGTTACTAACCCCTTTGATTGAAGTAAACTGATAATATAAAGCTGATATCAACCCCAACTCTATTACCCCACTTGCCACCACACCAGGGCAAGTGGGAAGAGCGAAGCTAAGCTCCAGATTTGGCGTATCTTATGGATGTGCCATTTCTGGGGTGGCTGAGGGCTGATGTTGGTAGCCTGGGAATGGGGACAATGGGGTCCCTGGCTATTAATATCAGCCCACAGCTTTCTGTTTAACCTTTGCTGGTTAGAATTTAAAGGGGAACCCTATATCATTTTTTTCAGTAAATCTATCTAGTAAAGTCTAAGCAAACAGCTGTGAGCTTTTATTTATAGCCTGGGAACCATTTGAGATATTGTCCCCTTTCCTAGGTTAGTAACTTCATCCCCAGCTGTGGACTATCCCTCTGCTGGCTATCAAAATTATTTGGGAGCCCACACCAATTTTTTTATTTAATTCTTCATTTTACACACAATGTACACTGCGGGTGCTGAATACAAGTCCCAATATTGACAGCGTCCACAATGCCTCCATCTGCCTCATTATAGAGAATTGTCATCCAGGTTTTCCCTCTGAATCATGTATTTCAGAAATTTACATGGAAACCCCAGTGTAAGCACTCAGTGCAGAGCACAGGATTAATATGAGCCAAGCCTTACTGAGAACTTTGGTAGGCAAAATGAACAAATCAACAGTAGGTGAAGAATTGGTTTTATTTCTTTTTTACACCATTTCTCATGCGGTATAAGTGACTAGACAACTTTATTCTTCGGGTTGGTGCGATTGCAGCAATACCAGATTTATATAGTTTTGTTTATGTCTGTCTGCTGTCACATACTAAAAGACACTTTTTTCTGCAAAAACTAGTTTTTGAACTGCCATATTTTCAGAATTACAAATTTCCTATATTTCTGCAGACAGAGTTGTGTGAAGGCTAGATTTTTGTGAAACGAGTTTTTATTGCTGCCATTTTCATGCACATTATATTTTTTGATCATTTTCTATTCTGATTTTTGGGAGGCAGAATTAACAAAAACCAGCAATTCAGGATTTTTTTTTCATGCTCTTCCATGTGTGGTAAAATTGGTAAGGCAGCTTTATTCTTCGGGTCAGTACAATTACAGCGATACCATATTTCTGTCATTTTTTATGTTTTGACACTTTTGCACAATAAAAAGTTTTACAGAAAAAAATATTATTTTTGCCTTGCTGTATTCTGAGAGCTATACATTTTAATTTTTCTGCTGATTGAACCTTATGGCAGCTTGTTTTTGAAGGACAACATTATGTTTTCAGAGATACCATTTTTGTGTACAATTGTCTTTTTGATTGTGCTTTTTTCCAGCAGTATGATGAAAAATCATAACAGAGGATTTAACTGTTGTGGCAGTTTTGTAGATTAGGTTGTTCTGGACATGGTGATACCAAATATGTGTACTTTAAAAAAAAAATAAAAATGTTTATTTATTAGCATTTTTTAAATATTTATTTTGAATTTTTTTTTTAATATTTTTACAATTTTTTTTTCTTAGTCCCTCTACAGGACTTTCCCTTTTTGCTTTGATTGCAGGTATAATGCATTGCAATGTACCAACCTTGAAAAGCATTATACCTGTGAACAGATGCGTTTAGACCATGCTCTGAGCATGCTGTAAGCAACTTCGCTTCCCATATCTTGTTGACCCAGGGGTCATCATGATGACTCCGGGTACCATGGCAATGATCGAGCCCCCCATGATAGCATCGTGGGGGTGCCGATGTGAAGTGAGAGAGAGCCCCCTTCCTCTCCCATCCTTCTAAATGCTGCAATCATTCTCAATCACAGCCTTTATTGGGCTAAGCAGCCAGGGGCTGTGCTGGCTTCCCTGGTAGGGAAGTGCTGATATTTCTTTATTTTTTTTTCTCTTCTATTCCTGGAGAACCCACTTTATTACATACTGGACCGAGTAACAGGTAGAAAATCACAACCCTATCACAGTTCAATTCATGTTGTAAAGAAGTCATTTTCTTCCAAACACTTCTCATAAACAATAAAAAGAGCGCACAGAGTTATCAAATGCAATCTGAGCTGATATTTGTGTCTTCATATTCTGGTGTAGAAACACTAAGGTTTATCTAGATTGCATGGTTTGACTTGAGCTCGTGTTGCCATATACTTATTTTCTATAAAAGAATAAAACATTTCCTACTCCCCCAGTTTACAGTACAAAGAGCTGTGAAACACATCAAGGCTATTTAAAGGGAACCTGTCATGTGTTCAAACACTATTCTCCTACAGATATGGGGTTAATCTGCAGAATAATAGCACTTAATGCTGTCAAGATTCTGCACTGATAGTGCAGCTACTTGGTAAAAAAATTAACTATGTGCCTACTGGGAGCAGCAAGCTTTCAGTCATAGAGTTGTTCAAGCGCCGCTAGTCACCATTCAGTACATAGTGATCAGTGGATGTAAGCCTGTGCTGGAGCATTGACTGACAGCTCACTATGGAGCACATTTGTGCAGAACGCTGTCAATCAAAGTGCCCAGGTGTGCGCACAGCCCCGGCTCACAGCATTGTGAATGATAACTGTACCGCTCCCTGCATGCCTCTTCCATAGAAAGCCGGTGCCTCCTGGGAGTAATAACATTCATCTTCACCCAAGTGCAAATCCACACCGTGGCCATCTAATAGACAAAATCTAGGATAAAAACAAAATGAGCAAATACCGTGTGGTAAGTAAATAAGTAAATGATAACAGTTCATTTAAATAACATAGGGTACTTAGATAACACTTTTTTGATAAGAAAAACGTAAACTCAGTATGACCGCGAAAAGGTGAACCTAATCAGGATGGTCCCTACCTCTTGTATTTCACCTCACTATGTGTCAGCAGATGTGAAAGCAGACAGAGGCAGAGCAGGACCCAGACGCGACTGTTCAGAAACCAGTCCATGAAAATCTATATACACAAAATACCCCCATCTATTTTGATATCTGCTGACACATAGTGAAGGGAATTACAATAATTAGGCCCCTTCCTGATTGCGGTACACCTTGTCGCATTGGGATGACCTTTATGCTTTTTTTATGAAAATAATGCTAGACAAGTACACTATGTTATTTAAATGTACTGTTACCATTTATTTACTTACTACAGATTATTTTCTTATTTTATTTTTATTATTATTATTATTATTATTATTATTATTATTATTAATGATGAGTGAGTATACTCGTTGCTCGGGTTTTCCCAAGCACGTTCGGGTGATCTCCAACTATTTGTAAGTGCTCGGAGATTTAGTTTTTGTTGATGCAGCTGCATGATTTATTGCTGCTAGCCAGCCTGAGTACATGTGGGGATTGCTAGGGAATCCCCACATGTATTCAAGCTGTCTAGCAGAAAGAAATCATTCAGCTGCACGATGAAAACGAAATCTCCGAGCACTTACAAATACTCGGAGACCATGCGAGCATGCTCGGAGAAAACCCGAGCAACGAGTATACTCGCTCATCACTAATTATTTTTTATTATTCCGTTATTATTTATTCCATTGCAGTTTACATATGAATAGTCATATACAAACAAAAAAGAAGTACCATACTCCTGAAGAAAACGAGTTTTAGGTTTTGACAGTTTGACAATTTTAGAACTATAACGACATTCAAATTGGTGTACACCGATGGACATTCCCCTTAACTGTATTGCTTTGCTTTAGCTTTTCTTTTTTGCACTGCGGTATAAAATAAGCACACTCAACCCCATACTTTGTTAATTGTTTATCTTCCCAAACAAGTGTTGTGTTTTCAAGCTTTAATTCAAAGTAATAACATAATAGCTACTTGAGGAGAATGCCTTTAAGAAGTTAATCACCCTGAAAATTAGAAATGTTAGCTGCTACTAGAAAATAAAATGTATTGTTTTCCTACTCTGCACATTCAACTTTTTTTTACTCATTATTTTGGTGCTGTTTTCATTAAGGAGATTTCCATTACATTAATAGCACTTAAATAGCTATTGGTGGTCCCAGATTCGACCCCCTTCATTGACTGCACTCATTTTGTTGCATTCTAATTTGCAGGAAGATCAATAAATCATCTGTTTAATTATTTCACAACTGCCCATGACATATCATTTCTAAGTTCATCATTTATAAAGCGAGAATGTGAGTCCTCAGCGGTATGTGGTGCGGTAATTACATGTTCATGAAATCGTAATAGCATTTTGTGAAGTATTCGAATAATATTGCTTTTGTGGAAAATAGATTTCATTGTTCTATTAACAACTTCATGACCAATGAATTTTTTTTATTGGGCCTTTGTTATTTCCATCCTCTTTTCCAAGAGCCATGACTTTTTTTATTTTTCCCACAGATGGACGTGTATGAGAGCACTTTTTTTTAGTTTCAATAGGTTTTACTTAGAAATAAGATATTGAAAGTATACAACAGTTGGGGTAGGTTCTCCCATGCAGGGGAGGGGTAAAGTTCAATAATAATGAACAAATACAAAGAAAAAGATAGAGGAGGACAGTACAAAGGGAAGACAAACAGGTAAACAACAGCGTGTTTTACACCAGTTTACTATCAGCTATTGCATGCAATGCCATCAACATAAAATAGTCAGGATTTCAGATTCAGATTGGGTCATACAAGGAGTGTTAACTTAAGGTAGAGAAAGAAAGAGTATAATGTATAATAAGGTCTACTCAAGTGGAGACGTGATTAAACCCCTAATATTTTGTTTGGACATCTTCCTTAGGTCCTTCAGGTCCTACCTCATCAGGGTGACAGATGTAGGGCCTGATTTAGTTGCGAGTTCGGATCTAGATCTATGAGAGCAATTTTTCTTAGTGACGAATTGATAATTTTAATAATGACACCTTGGAAAACACTTGACTTGTTTTATCAGAGGGCATTTTTTTTTACATTTTTCAGGGGGTAAGATCAGCAAGTAACAAAAATAACAATTCAATTAGGCTTTTTTATCCATGGCGTTTACCATACAAGTTAGGTAATTTTAGATTTTCCTTGATCAGATTTTTATGGATATGGTAATACTAAATATATATATATATATATATATATATATATATATATATATATATATATATATATATATATATATATATATTTATATGAATATTGGGAAAGGAAAGTATTTGATACTTAATGCAAATTAATGATTTAAAAATGATACAATGTGATTTTCTGTATTTTTTTTAAGATTCTGTCTCTCACAGGTAGAGTGTACCTACTATAAAAATTACAGACCTCGCTATTCTTTGTAGGAGGAAAAACAAGCAAAATTGGCAGTGTATCAAATACATATTGTCCCCACTGTATTTATATAAAAAAAAATTTGCTCTAATATTTAATCAACTTGGAGGACTTTAACCTGTGATCGGTTGATTTCTATGAACTACAATACTGTAGTATTGCACTGTATTAGTTCATTCTGTGGCTGGGTTTCAAGAGAGCACAACAATGGTGGAAACAGTGGCCATCAATAGATGACAGGCTGCCATGGTAACGCAGAGCTACCCCACAAGATTGGCAGCAGCATGTATGTGGTTAAATATCAGCATTTGGAGCTATCTCCATTTGGAGGAAAGTGATGACAGCCATAACCCACAATGTTTGGAGCAGGCATAAAGGGGTGTTCTCATCTCCAAGATCCTATCCCAATATGTAGTAGGTATAATAATAATAAAATTAGTAAATACATCAAATTAGAAATGATATGTCTAGAAAGATTGAACTTGATGGACCTTGGTCTTTTTTAACCTACAGTATTCAACTATGTTCTTCTGATTAGCTATGTCGATTAATACGAGTTATGATAAACAAAGGCTATAGGTGTGTTTAAAGTGGTTACACAGGACTATATCATTTTTTTTACAATGGATTTATAAATTAACTAGATGTTTCCAGCCAGCTAATGCTCGGCATGCTCATTGCTATCTAATTAATGCTGCTAGTGATTAAACTAAAGTAAATAATGACAACATTCAATTGCGCTTACGCAGGTGGTATATTAACTTAAAATGAAGTTAATAACAATAGTGTGGTGATGTGTTGGGGCGGGATTAAGTGTGGTAATGTGGTGGGGGGTGGGATTATGTGTGGTAATGTGGTGGGGGCGGGATTAAGTGTGGTAATGTGGTGGGGGGCGGGATTATGTGTGGTAATGTTGGGGGTGATTATGTGTGGTAATGTGGTGGGGGGCGGGATTATGTGTGGTAAGGGGGTGGGATTATGTGTAGTAATGTGGTGGGGGGCAGGATTATGTGTGGTGATGTGGTGTGGGGCGGGATTATGTGTGGTGATGTGGTGGGGGGTGGGATTATGTGTGGTGATGGGGTGGGGGGCGGGATTATGTATGGTGATGGGGTGAGGGGGTGGGATTATGTGTGGTAATGAGGTGGGGGGTGGGATTATGTGTGGTAATGTGGTGGAGGGTGGGATTATGTGTAGAAATGTGGTGGGGATGGGATTATCTGTGGTAATGGGGTGGGGGCGGGATTATGTGTGGTAATGTGGTGGGGGGCAGGATTATGTGTGGTAATGTGGTAGGGGGCAGGATTATCTGTGGTAACATGGTGGGGGTGGGATTATGTGTGGTAATGGGGTGGGGGGCGGGATTATGTGTGGCAATGTGGTGGGGCGAGATTATATGTGGTGATGTGGTGGGGGGGCGGGAATATGTGTGGTAATGTGGAGGGTGGGATTATGTGTGGTAATGTGGTGGGGGGCGGGATTATGTGTAGTAATGTGGTAGGGGGCAGGATTATGTGTGGTGATGTGGTGGGGGGGCGGGATTATGTGTGGTGATGTGGTGGGGGGGATTATGCGTGATGATGGGGTGGGGGGCAAGATCATGTGTGTTGATGGGGTGGGGGGCAGGATTATGTGTAGTGATGTGGTCGGGCGAAATTATGTGTGGTGATGTGGTGGGGGGGCGGGATTATATGTGGTAATGTGGGAGGCGAGATTATGTGTGGTAATGTGGTGGGGGGATTATGTGTGGTGATGTGGTGGGGGGGCGGGATTATGTGTGGTAATGTGGTGGGGGCGGGATTATGTGTGGTAATGTGGTGGGGGGCGGGATTATGTGTGGTAATGTGGTGGGGGCAGGATTATGTGTGGTAATGTGGTGGGGGGTAGGATTATCTGTGGTAACGTGGTGGGGGGTGGGATTATGTGTGGTAATGGGGTGGGGGGTGGGATTATGTGTGGTGATGTGGTGGGAGGGC
The DNA here is from genome assembly GCF_051348905.1 of Ranitomeya variabilis. Taxonomy (NCBI): domain Eukaryota; kingdom Metazoa; phylum Chordata; class Amphibia; order Anura; family Dendrobatidae; genus Ranitomeya; species Ranitomeya variabilis. Next base: position 527,027,387 of record NC_135237.1, on the reverse strand, counting down.
AGGATAATGTGTGGTGATGTGGTGGGGCGAGATTATGTGTGGTAATGTGGTGGGGGGAGGGATTATGTGTGGTAATGTGGGGGGCGGGATTATGTGTGGTAATGTGGTGGGGGGCGGGATTATGTGTGGTAATGTGGTGGGGGGCGGGATTATGTGTAGTAATGTGGTGGGGGGCGGGATTATGTGTGGTGATGTGGTGGGGCGAGATTGTGTGGTGATGTGGTGGGGGGCAGAATTATGTGTGGTAATGTGGGGTCGAGATTATGTGTGGCAATGTGGTGGGGGGGCGGGATTATGTGTAGTAATGTGGTGGTGGCGGGATTATGTGTGGTAATGTGCTGGGGGCGGGATCATCTGTGGTAATGTGGTGGGGGGCGGGATTATGTGTGGTAATGTGTTGGGGGCGGGATTATCTGTAGTAATGTGGTGGGGGGCGGGATTATGTGTGGTGATGTGGTGGGGGGCGGGATTATGTGTGGTGATGTATTTATGTGTGGTGATGGGGTGGGGGGGCGGAATTATGTACGGTAATGTGGTGGGGGGCAGAATTATGTGTGGTAATGTGGCGGGGGGGTGGGATTATGTGTGGTAATGTGGTGGGGGGTGGGATTATGTGTGGTAATGTGGTGGAGGGGTGGGATTATGTGTGGTAATGTGGTGGGGGGTGGGATTATCTGTAGTAACGTGTTGGGGGCAGGATTATGTGTGGTAATATGATGGGGGGCGGGATTATCTGTAGTAATGTGGTGGGGGGCAGGATTATGTGTGGTAATATGGTGGGGAGGTGGATTATGTATGGTAATGTGGTGGGGGAGCGGGATTATGTGTGGTAATGTGGTGGGGGGCGGGATTATCTGTAGTATCGTGGTGGGGGCAGGATTATGTGTGGTAATATGTTGGGGGGCGGGATTATCTGTAGTAATGTGGTGGGGGCGAGATTATGCGTGGTAAAGTGGTGGGGGCGGGATTATGTGTGGTGATGTGGTGGGGGGCGGATTATGTGTGGTAATGTGGTGGGGGCAGGATTGTGTGTGGTAATGTGGTGGGGGCGGGTCATCTGTGGTTATTGGGCGGGATTATGTGTAGTAATGTGGTGGGGTGGCAGGATTATGTGTGGTGATGTGGTGGGGAGGGCGGGATTATGTGTGGTGATGTGTTGGGGGGGCGGGATTGTGTGGTGATGTGTGGGGGTGGGATTATGTGTGGTGATGTGTTGAAGGGGTGGGATTATGTGTGGTGATGTGGTGGGGGGCGGGATTATGTGTGTTGATGTGGTGGGAGGGCGGGATTTGTGGGGGGTGGGATTGTGTGTGGTAATGTGGTGGGGGCGGGTTTATGTGTGATGATGTGGTGGGGCGGAGCTACTGTGCAGGGGGCAGGATTAGCGAGTAATCACGATACCTCTGATATATAAATATACAAAAAAGTTGCACTATATTGTGATAAAGCATGTAGCCATGGAATATATGAAATGTGAATAGCAATACTTCTCTGCAAAATAAGAAATGATTGAGACACTTAGCACATAGTTTGGACAATTCATGCATGCCCAGCAACCAATGACAAGGTGGTCTCACGCTGCTGGGATGTGTCTAGTGTGAATACCTCTTTTAGGCTGAATTCTGAATTCCTGGGTAAATGTGGACACCACTCTCAAAAGCCTGTATTTATGGGGAGGTAGGATCCTGCTGTAATTAAAACCACCACATGTTGAAGTGCGGAGTGCTCAGTCAGAGAACTAATATACAAGTAACAAAAGACTGACTGGCACTTCCAGGCTAATGTAAACAGGTGCATACTAGGAGCAGCCACCTCCATATACAATATACAAGAAAAGTTGCACTCTATCACGCTAAAGCATGTAGACATGGAATATATGAAATATGAATAGCAATACTGCTCTTGAAAATAAGAAATAATTGAGACTCTTAGCACATAATTTGGCCAAACTTTTTACAACCTTCTTTTGTATATTGTATGTGGAGGTAGCTGCTCCTAGTATGCATCTGTTCACATTAACCTTGAAGTGCCAGTCAGTCTTGTTAAAAATTATTCGGAAGGTAATTGCTAACTACCTGCCTGTTGTGCCTGGCTCTAATGTTTTCCAGAGTGGTCATAGACTGCTCATACTGGTGATTCAGCAGCTTCTGCTGACATCACATTGACAGAGCAGCAGTTACTCATCCACTCTGCACTTTTGATGGGGTGTCACTGCTGACATCATGCTGATTAACAGCCTGCTCCTCGTTGCCTAACTGTGGTGAGCCAGCTGTCCATTAGCATGACATCGGCAGTCACAGCTCATCGACAGACCAACCCAGAGGAGGGGAAGAGCTGCTCTGTTTACTAATGAATCTCCAACAGCAAAACATTTTCTCCACTCCTGGTTATTGGTTGGGTGAAGCCATTTATTGTCAAACTACTGTGTTTTCTCTTTTCAAATCATAATGACAACCCAAAACATCCAAATTACCATGATCAAAAGTTCAAATACCCCATTTCTTAATACCATGTATTGACCCCTTTAACATTAATGACAGCTTGAAGTCTTTTGTGATAGGTGTGGATGAGGTTCTTTATTTTCTCAGATGGTAAAATTGCCCACTCTTCTTGGCAAAAAACGTTCAGTTCCTGTAAATTCCTGGGCTGTCTAGCATGAACTGTGTGCTTGACATCTCCCCAGAGTGGCTCAGTGACATTGAGGTCAGGTGACTGAGATGACCACTCCAGAACCTTCACTTTGTTCTGCTGTAACCAATGACCGGTCAACTTGGCCTTGTGTTTTGGATCGTCGCCATGTTGGAACGTCCAAGTACTTCCCATGTGCAGTTTCCAGGCTGATGAGTGCAAATTTGCCTCCAGTATTTGCTGACAATGTGCTGCATTCATCTTTCCTTCAACTTTGACCAAGTTTCCTATGCCTTTGAAGCTCACACATTTCTAAAACTTTATCGATCCACCTCCAAGCTTTACAGTAGGAATGGTTTTCCTTTTATCATAGGTCTTGTTGACCTCTCTCGAAATGTAACATTTGTGGTTGTGGGCAAAAAGTTCAATTTTGGTCTCATCACTCCAAATTACCTAGTTCCAGGAGTTTTGAGGCTTCTCTGTGTGCTGTTTTGAGTATTGTAGGTGAGATTTGCGCAGTAATGCTTTCTTCTGGCAACTTGACCATGCAGCCCATTTTTCTTTAAGTGCCTCCTTATTGTGAATCTTGAAACAGTCACACTGCTAATTTTCAGAGTCCAATATTTCAGCTGATGTTATTTGTGGGTTTTTCTTTGTATCCCAAACAATTTTCCTGGCAGTTGTAGATGGCATTTTATTGGTCTGCATGACCTTGGTTTTGTATTTACAGAGCCCCTGATTTTCCATTTGTTAATAATAATAATCTTTATTTTTTATATAGCTCTAACATATTCCGCAGCGCTTTACAGTTTTGCACACATTATCATCACTGTCCCTGATGGGGCTCACAATCTAAATTCCCTATCAGTATGTCTTTGGAATGTGGGAGGAAACCAGAATACCTGGAGGAAACCCACGCAAACACGGGGAGAACATACAAACTCCTTGCCGATGTTGTCCTTGATGGGATTTGAACCCAGGACTCCAGCGCTGCAAGCCTGCACTGCTATCCACTGAGCCACTGTGCATTGGAATGCTAAAAGTTCCTTGGATACCATTTTGTATTCCTTTCCTGTTTTACACAGTTCATTTTCCATTTCCCATAGATCTGTTGATAATTCTTTTGCTTTCCCCATGACTCACAATCCAGAAACGTCAGTGGCTGGATGAAAGCTGCAAGAGTCTGCCTGGATCCCAGAAACTGATTACAAGCAAACAGGTCACAGGTGAGGATGTTACCTTTAGTGGCCATTCAAACCCATTTGTGTCAACTACTGTGCATGTTATCAAGCCAAGATCACCAGGGTATGTAAACTTTTGATCAGGGTCATTTGTATGTTTTGAGTTGTCAATATGATTTAAAATGAGAAACACAGTATTTTGACAATAAATGGCTTCACACAACCTCTAACCTTGAGTGGAAAATAATTTTTGCTGTTATCATTCATATTCTCTGAAAAAGGCCAAGAAAGCAAAAATTTTGCGGGGGTATGTAAACTTTTGAGGACAACTGTAAATGAGTTAGTTTTTGGGCATATAGTAAGAAAAAATATAGTCCTGGACAAGCCAATTAAGTACATCAAATTTGATATACCTCATTTTATATCAATTATAATGATAATATATTTCATTTTTCAAACCATACCAATAATTTTAAAAATGCAATGAAGCAAAAAAAAAATTACAAAATTTAAATACCGTCAGATACTTGAAAGTATCGGTATCGGAAAGTATCGGCCGATACCGGCAAAGTATCGGATCTGATCCGATATCGATACCCGATACCAATACAAGTGAATGGGACTCAAGTATTGGAAGGTATCCCTGATGGTTCCCAGGGTCTGAAGGAGAGGAAACTCTCCTTCAGGCCCTGGGATCCATATTAATGTGTAAAATAAAGAATTAAAATAAAAATATTGATATACTCACCTCTCCGATGCAGCCTGGACCTTACCGCTGTGAACCGGCGCCTTCTTTGCTTAAAATGAGCGCGTTTATGGCCTTCCATGACATCACGGCTTTTGATTGGTCGCGTGCCGCTCATGTGACCGCCATGCAACCAATCACAAGCCGTGACGTAATTCTCAGGTCCTAAATTCCTAATTCTAGGAATTTAGGACCTGAGAATTACGTCACGGCTTGTGATTGGTCGCATGGTGGTCACATGAGTGGCACGCGACCAATCAGAAACCGTGACATCATGGAAGGCCATAAACGCGCTCATTTTAAGCAAAGAAGGCTGCCGGTTACCAGCGGTGATGTCCAGGGGCCTCCGGACAGGTGAGTATATCAATATTTTTTATTTTAATTCTTTATTTTACACATTAATGTTGTTTCGATACCGATTCCCGATACCACAAAAGTATCGGAATTCCGATACCGCAAGTATCGGCCGATACCCAATACTTGCGGTATCGGAATGCTCAACACTAGCAACAACTTAACAAAATGCAAAGTGAAAAAACAAAAGGGAAATGTAAATCAAATAGGTATTTGGTGTGGCCACTAGAGATAAGCAGATCATTTTGCGCAATACCAGTACTCGGTCCAGTTCAGTGCTCTCTTGACTTGGACAGTAGATGTGCACATTTCTTAAGCTCTCTTTTTCCCCAGTGCAGCATTTTATTAGTTGGCCTGGTGTGATATCATCCATGCTGAGTGCAACGCACAAATGACGTATCGCCAACCCTGTTAATCATAATGCAAACCAGTGATCCAGGAGGGAAAGACATTTGCACAGCTTCTGTCCTAGACCATGGACATAGTTTGTGCGAAGCCATTCGCTCATGGCTAGTGACCATTCTTTTCCTACAAAACTGCTTAAAAGCATCAGTGTTACAACTCTGTTGTCAGGTGTCCTAGGACCAGGGTTTCCTTCCCTATCCCTAACACTAGAGGCACCCTAGCTCGCCCTGTCCCAGGATTACTTCTGATGCCAGGGACACATATCTTTCCTGAGCTCCTGAATCTGCTATCAGTCTCTATTCTTCCCCCACCTAGGGAGGAGGGGAGTAGTAGTGCACCATAATAAACCAACCAGACTAACAAGGTAATACAAACAGGGGTAATTGAAAATACCAAATGTACAAATATACTCTCACATGTAACAGAGGAATGCATTGGGGATTGGAGGATGGGAATAAAACAAAGTAGGAGACAAAAGGGAATTATCACACACTCAAAACCTTCACAGATAAACCCACCAAAAGCCTGAAAAGGAAAATAAGGATGACCAGCTGTGCAGGAGAAGGAACTATGCTCAGCTGTATGCCTTTTGGTGATATTTGGTCTGTATCTTAGCTCTAGAACAGCAATCTCAGATAAAATATATAGATGAGGCAGCACGGTCTCAAATCTTGCCGAATAAGTCTATTGTCCATATATTTTCTGGGGACTGTGTCCCTTTAGCAAGACAAATGATAACAGCATTAGTCAATGTAGTCTAGATAGAGTTGAGCAGATTTACTCATGCTAAGTTCTGAGTAAAAGATGCCGAACAAATTTAATTTTATGGAAAATGCAATTACTTAATGAAACAGATACATAAAGAAATATGCAAATCCAAGGTAGCAACTGATTGGGGGTGTTCTTAGTCCAGAAATACATTATGTCTGCTGATGCTGCTACTAGAGGAATGTAGCATTCAGTGAAGTAACTATAGTCTGATTTGTCCAGATGCAAAATATGGATCTGGAACCCCACAGGACATACATGTTTCTCCTCCCCCCATAAAATAATAATGTTCCCCATCCTGTGCTAATGCTCCCCATTCTGGACACCTTGTTGGTATATACAGTATGTCACCCATTCTGGTATATATAGTATTTCCCCCATACTGGAATATAAGTCCCCCTATTTTTGTTTATATGTCCCTAATCTTTGGCCCCTTCCTTGTATATATATATATGTCTCCCATGCTGGGCCCATTCTTTTATATATGTCCCCCATCCTGTTATTTATGTACCTTATCCCAGGCCCTATCCTGGCATGTATGTCTGCCATCCTGTTATACAAATGTTCCCTCATCTTGGTATACATATGTACTTCACATATGTGGCTTGTGAAAATATCCCCCCCCTTGGCTTTTTACCTATTTTATTACATTACAACCTGTGTTTAAATACTTTTGTAATTTGATTCATGTGTGTAATGCATCAGCACTAAATAGTTAAAGTTGGTGAAGTGAAGTGAGAAAAATATAGGCATAAATTAAATATTTGGGATCAAGTACTTACAAGTTGGCATGTGGATATGTATTCACTCCTTTTGTGACGATGGTCCTAAAATTTTCTGGTGCAAGCAATTACCTTCATAGTGAAAGGAAGTCAACCAGTGTGCAATCTAAGTGTCACATGGTCTGTCAGTATATATACTCTACTCTCTCTTTTCCGAAAGATGACAGAGACTGAAACACTTTTAAGCAAGAGCCACTACTAGCCAAGCAACACCATGAAGACCAAAGAGTTCTCCAAACAAGTCAGGGACAAATTTTTTGAGAGGTACAAGACAGGGTTAGATTATAAAAAATATCCCAACCTCTGATAATACCCAGAGCACCATCAAATCCATTATCATCAAATGGAAACAACATAGTACCACAACAAGCCTGCCAAGGGCCACCCACCAAAACTCTCAGCTTGGGCAAGAAGAGCATTAATCAGAGATGCAGCACAGAGACCAAAGGTAACCCCGAAAGAGCTGCAGAATTCTCAAGCAGAGACTAGAGTATCTGTCCACATGACCACAGTAAGTTGTACATCCCATAGAGGTGGCCTTTTTGGAAGAGTGGGCAGAAAAAAAGCCTCTACTTACACATAAAATTTGTAAGGCTTCAGTTTGCCAAAATACATGAGAGACTCCCCAAATGTATGGAGGAAGGTGCTGAGATCAGATGAGACCAAAATTGAACTTTTTGGCCACTAAGGTAACACTATGTCTAGCGCCAAACCAACACAGCTCATCACCCCAAGAACACCATTCTTACCCTGAAACATGGTGGTGGCATCATCAGGCTTTGGGGATATATTTGGGAGCAAGAACAGGGAAAATGATCCTAGCTGAGGGGAATATGAATGGTGCGAAATACATGGAGATTCTTGAGCAAAATTTGTTTCAATCTGTTAGTGAATTGAGACTGGGAAGGATGTCCACCCCCAACAAGACAATGAACTAAAGCATACTGCTAAAGGAACACTCAAGTGGCTTAAGGAGAAACAGGTTATTGTATTGAAATGGCCTAGTCAAAGCCCATACCTCAATCCAATTGAGAATCCAGTATCAGGCTTGAATATTGCTGAAGAAGCTGGAACAGTTTTGCCTTGAGGAATTGAGGCTTACTGACTTTAGGGGGTGAATAGTTATATACACTGAAGTTTTCAGTTATTTTGTCCTATTTGTTGTTTGCTTCACAATAAAAAGAAAACCAAATGTTCATAATTGTAGGCATGTTCTTTTACTGGAACTGATGCAAACCTTAAAAAAAACTGAATTTTCAGGTTGTGAGGTAGCAAAACAGGAAAACTGCCAAGTGGGCTGGCTGGGTGTGAATACTCGCATGCCACTTTATGTCCCCCATCCCGGTATCTATGTCCCCAATCCTGGTATACATATGCCCTCCCATCCTGTTATATATTTCTCCCTTCCTGGGCCCATCCTGGGATATATGCCCCCCATCTTGGTATGTGTGCCCTATCCTGAGCCCACTCTGGTATGTGTCTCATATCCTGGTCCCACTCTAGTATATATGTCTCTCAGCCTTGGCCCATCCATGAATATATATCACTGTTTTTTAAAAAATATAAAAAATTTTACTATTCTACTCCCTTTTCCCAGCTCCCACTCCATGCGGCATCCTCTTCTGTTGCCAGAGCAAGAGCCGACAGCTGACATCAGCGTGCAAGAGAAGTGCAGCGCATGACCTCACTGCCATGCTCAGCTAGTGGCTAGTGTTGAGCGATAACTTCCGATATCCAGAAGTATCGGCATCGGATTGGATCGGCTGATATCCAAAAAATATAGGATATTTGGGACACAAATAACGGAATGTAAATAAGCCCTTTCTGTATTGTCCTTCCTGTTCCGGAGGGGGGAAGAGTGTGGGCGGTGCGTGGGTGGACACTGTGCGTGTCTGTGTGTGCGGGCGGGGTCAGTGTGGGCCTGCCGGGGATCTGTACGGGCCTCTCGGGTGTCTGTGTGGGCTGCCAAGGGTCTGTGCGGGCTGCCAGGGCTCTGTGCGGGCTGCCGGGGCTCTGTGTGTGCCTGCCGGGGCTCTGTGCGGGGCTCTGTGCGGGCCTGCCGGGGCTCTGTGCGTGCCTGCCGGGGCTCTGTGCGGGGCTCTGTGCGGCTCAGTGATATTTGCAGTATCGGAATGCTCAACACTACTAGTGGCTTGCATGCCGACAACAGCTGCCAGCCTTTGATTGTCCGGCAGCTTGTACTGCAGGTGAAGGGACCCGGCAGGTCTCTGTGCTGGAATGCAGCTTCCCATCTCTGGGAAGAGTCAATAGTAGCATTATATGCCATATACATTGATTTGACAAGGATAGGCTAGGTTTTCAGAGTAAGGACATCATTTTTTGATGATATTTTTATTGAAAGTCATAGAGGCACAGGTTGTGGTTATGGGTGAGAACCGAGTCTACTGAGAGGAAAACGCTGTTCTGAGGATTTCTCTTTCAAGCTTTTTCTCATAGCAGCTTGTGTTTGCTTCTTCTTACACGGAATACAAGCAGCACTAAAATATCCTTCTGCTGCCCCCATGCTTCTGTAAGCCATTTTATTTATACATAATGTATGTTTTAAGATACAAATAAGCAATATTTTTACCATTATCTGTTTTCTTGGATATGAATAGCCAGAAAAAAAAGTTGATACATAAGGCACAGTTTCAGAATAAACGGAGAATGCCATACCTATTCTTCATTTTGATTAGTGCAGCTAATTATCTTTCTATCCCTGTGTAGTATTTGTCATGCTCCATTATTGCAGCTCCAGAACTCTTATCTTACCTCTATAATCACCTGTAAATTATATCAGACTCCCCGTGTGTATGCCAGAGATTACTTTGAGGGCTATCTTGCAAGTTTTTATTCTACAGTCTCTATGCATCATTAGCTTTCAAAGAATTCAAGGACTCTGAAGTAACATTGCAGACTATAGATATGAAATGATTATTTTTACAAGATTGACGTGCCAGTAATATTGACAGATATATGGCTCAATGTTCAACCAACTTGATCTAGTGTCTTCTAAATACAGTAAAGGAGAAATATCATGATAATCCAATGCCTAATAATTTACAATTCCTGCAACTACTTAAATTATCCCATAATTATGTTTTGTAGAGATGACAGGATTAATTTCAGGTCAAATTTTCTGAAATGTATGGTTTTATGGAACCATTTTTATGAGTTTTAAGACTCAATTTGCAGTTCACACAAAAAAAACTTTCCCACACAGCTGAACCATCAGAGAGGGGCTAAAGTAGTTTTATGTTGCTTCACATTTCTCCCCATAATGCACTGCAGCTATGACATCTATCTGATTATCATACCTTGTTGAGTGGTTATCGGTACCGGGTAATCACAGATCAGTGCTTCCCAGTGGAGCACAGTTTATCTGGCAGAGTTGTTTTCCATCTCCAGAGTCACTGGATAAGTCAATCTCTCCTGTAGAGTGTAAGGTCTTATGGTCAGCGGGGTCCTCTCTCTCCTGCAGAGTGTAAGCCCTTATGGTCAGCGGGGTCCTCTCTCTCCTGTAGAGTATAAGTTGTTATGGTCAGCGAGATTCTCTCTCTCCTATAGAGAGTAAGCTCTCATGATCAACCGGGTTATCTCTTTCCTTCTCATTTCTGTTGAGTTTAACTTCTTATGGTCAGTAGGGTTCTGTTTCGCCTATAGAGTGTAAGCTCTTGAAGTCAGTGAAGTCCCATCTAACTGTCCTATAGAGTGTAAGCTCTTATAATCAGTTAGAGTTTCTCTCTTTCTCAGTTCTGTACAGTGTAAGCTCTTACTGTCAGTGGGATCCTCTCCTTCCTACAGAGGCTAAGCTCCTATGGCCAATGGGATCCTCTCTCTATAACTTCTGGTCAGCGGAATCCTCTATTTCTCTTCTATTTAATGTAAGCTCTTATTGTCAACAGGGTCCTTACCCTCTATCTCTCTCGTGAATAAAGTTTAGCCCTTATGGTCAGCTGGGTTCACTTCCTCTCTCTCCTCTCCCCATATGTTTTTTTGAGCAATTACAAGTTTTCTAGTATTGAACTTCACACAAATTTATTCGCCGTGAATCAAATTTTAGCGAAAAATCCATTGGTCATCAAATTCAAATTTCAAAACATCCGCTCATCTCTATTGGCTGGATATTGTAGATATTATTATATTGATCTCTAGTTCTGGCCAGGTCCCCCAATCCTTTTGTCTGCCCTTATTCACACACTGAGGTCAACTCTGACACATGGTAAGGTTTTTAATATTAAACAGCGTAGGACTGTACCGATCACTGTCATCTTGTCAATGGTGGAATGGCTTTTATGCTATCTTTGATCAAAAACAGTATTACTGAGAACTCTGTGTTATTTAGATGCACTTTTGCTTTTTACTTATTTAATTGCAGCAAGGTTTTTGCTTATTTTGTTTCTTTTAGATTTTGTATGCTTTATGGCCAATATGAACATGTGTTTATGTGCTGCATGTATACCAACTTAAATCAAGTTGGATATGAAACAATCTCTAAAAGGCCTAAAGTTAAAGATTACATATTTCCCTTGTAATTTAGGCAAACAAAATATATATTGGCATTTTTTTTTACATTTTAAAAATTACAAAAAAAAATGGGCCAGTGCAAAAGATTGGGCACTAATGGAGATTTGTGTGCTCAGATAACTTTGACCAAGGTTTCAGACTTTAATCAGCCTGTTAGGGATATTATTTGTTCACTATCATCTTTAGGAAAAGCCAGGTGATTCACATTTACCAGCTTTATAAAAACCCAACCTCCTCTACTCTTGCACAAAAAGCAGGAGCCATGAGTTCTTCTAAGCAGCTGTCTAGCACTCTGAAAATGAAAATGCTGGAGGCCCGCAAAGCAGGAGAAGGACATAAGAAGGTAGCAAAGAGCTTTTAAGTTGCCCTTTCCTCTGTTCAAAATGTAATTATGAAATGGCAGTTAATAAGAACAGTGGAGGTCAAGATAAGGTATGGAAGACTATATCTGATCTTAGGATTGCTAGAGAGGCAAATCAGAAACCCAATTGACTGCAAAAAAACTTTCAGGAAGATTTAGCAGACTCTGGAGTTTTGGTACTTTGTTCTACTGTTCAGAAACAACTGCACAAATATGGCCTTCATGGAAAAGTCATCAAAAGAAAGCCTCTCCTGCATCCTCACCTTAAAATTCAGCGTCAGATGTATGCAAAAGAACATCTAAACAAGCCTGATGCATTTTGGAAACAAGCCCTGTGAATATGTGAGATTATTATAGAACTCTTTGGCGATAAATAAGTAGTTGTGTGTTTAGTAAAAAGGGCACAGAATTTTTTGAAGAGTTCATCTTTCCAACCCTTAACCCCTTTGCGATGTTGTGCGTAATAATACTCCAACATCAGACTCCTTCCCTTTGATGTGGCCTCTGTCGTTGAGCCCACATTTTTCCCGGCACATGCCAGCTGTTCAAAACAGCTGATATGTCCCTCTAACAGCTGCACATGGAATTGCGATCCACCCACGGCTGTTAACCTGTTAAATGCTGCTGTCAATCTCTGTCTGCTGCATTTTATTTGCACTTTCGGCAAGCGTACCAGAAATTCCACCCATCAGTGACCCCGTCACGTGATCGTGGGTTACCGATGGGTTGGTGTGATAACCAGAGGTCTCCAGCCAACCTCTATGGTTGTCATAGCTGGATTGCTATGAGCACCGCCCGGTGGTTGGCGCTCATAGCAAGTGAGCATTTCTGCTACATAAAGGCGATCTGACAATTGCTCTTATGGAGCAGAGCCGATCGGACAAAGGCAGTTTCTAGTCTCCCATGAGACTATTGAAGCATGCAAAAAGTAAAAGAGAAATGTTTTTAAAAATATTTTAAAAATGTAAAAATATAAACGTTCAAATTACACACCTTTCTCCCCATTCAAAATAAAACAATAAAAATATCAAACATGCACATATTTGGTATTGCCGAGTTCAGGATTGCCCAATCTATTAATTTAAAAAAAGAATTAACCTGAATGCTAACCAGCGTAATGAGAAGAAAAGTCAAATGCTAGAATTAATTATTTTTGGTCGCCACTACATTGCAATAAAAGATCAAAAGATCGTATCTACATCAAAAAGGTATCAATAAAAACATCAGCTTGGTGCATAAAAATAAACCCTCACCCTGCCCCAAATCAAGAAAAACGGAGACGCTACAGGTCTCGGAAAATGGTGCCTTTTTTAACCAAAGTTTGGACTTTTTTCACCACTTAAATAAAAAAGAACCCTGACATGTTTGGCGTCTATGAACTCGCAATGACCTAGAGAATCATAATGGCCAGTCATTTTTAGCATTTAGCAAAACATGTTAAAAAATAACCCCAAAAATAACTGTGGAATTGCACTTTTTTTGCAATTTCACCGCCGTTTGAATTTTTCTTGTTTTCCAGTGTATGAGATGTTAAAACCAATAGTGTCTTTCAAAAGTGCAACTTGTCCCACAAAAAACAAGCTCTCACATTGCCATTCTGACCAAAAAATACAAACGTTATGGCTCTGGGAAGAAGGGGAGCAAAAAAAAAAAATGCAAAAAATGGAAAATGGCCCAGGGGTTAAGCACTGGAAACATTTAACAGGTAGAGGGAAGAATAAGAAAAAAAAGCTGATGCTGAAAAGAGGATGGCTTTTACAAATGGATAATGATCCAACACACGTCAAATCCATAATAGACTGCCTAAAAAGGACCAGGCTGAAGGTTTCACAATGGCTCTCAGTCTCCTTATCTGAACATCATTGAAAATTTGTGGCTAGATCTCAAATAAATAGTGCAATTTTCACAGAACTGGAAGGATTTTCCAAGGAAGAATGAATGAATATGCCTCAAACAAGAATTGAAAAACTCTTGACTGGCTACAAAAAGCATTTATAAATTGGTATAATGTATTATGCATGGGTACCATAAAGACAAGAGTGATTTCTAGCTGAGTTAACATAAATATCTTTATTAAATAACATTAATTTATAAAAACATTAAAGTCCCATCCGCCGACTTTGTCATTATCGGCCACATGGATGCCCCTTTTGTCCTTTCCTGTTTACACTCTATCCCCCCATTGAAAAAATCCCCCATTGTTGCACCTCCATCCACTCTAACCCTATTAGCAATTTATGCACTTTACAACATTGGGTTATGCAGCGGTATGCATGGGCAGTAGGCCATATACAAATCTCCTGCATCTTATCATCTGCATGCATACTTAGGCTGGTTTCACATTTGCTTTTTTTGCCTCTGCGTTTTAGCACAAAAAAAGCATGCGTTTTTTTTCCTATATTTAACATTAAAAACGCATGCGTTTTTTTGTATGCGTTTTTGCCGTGTTTGACGACGCATGCGTCTTTTCTATGCTTGCGTTTTGTTGCAGAAATGCAATATGTAGTAATTTCTAGAGGCGTTTTTTTGCCGCCAAAAAATGCATGCGTTTTTTTGCGGCAAAAAAATGTATTGCTGTCTATGTAGACGCATGCGTTTTTAAGCACATGCGTTTGGTTGCGTTTTAAATGCATGCATTTCAATAGAAAAAACAAGAATACACACTGATAAGCCACCCCCACCATCAACATGATAAAGGGATCCAAACCCAAACCCTAACCCTACCCCTACCCCTAACCCTACCCCTAACCCTAAAGCCGGTAATTCAATTGCCGGCATTTCATTTCTCCTGCCTAAACCCAACATGATATGAGACATGGTTTACATACAGTAAACCATGCCATATCCCCCTTTTTTTTGCATATTCCATGTGCAAAATTTCGGCGTTGTAGCTATTAAATTTAAGGGTTAAATCGCGGAAAAAATTGGCATGGGCTCCCACGCAATTTTCTCCGCCAGAGTGGTAAAGCCAGTGACTGAGGGCAGATATTAATAGCCTGGAGAGGGTCCACGGTTATTGCCCCCCCTGGCTAAAAACATCTGCCCCCAGCCACCCCAGAAAAGGCACATCTGGAAGATGCGCCTATTCTGGTACTTGGCCTCTCTCTTCCCACTCCCGTGTAGCGGTGGGATATGGGGTAATGAAGGGTTAATGTCACCTTGCTATTGTAAGGTGACATTAAGCCAGATTAATAATGGAGAGGCGTCAATTATGACACCTATCCATTATTAATCCAATTTTATGAAATGGTTAAAAAAAACACACACACATGATTAAAAAGTATTTGAATGAAATAAACACACAGGTTGTTGTAATATTTTATTGCTCTCTCAATAGTGTTGAGCATTCCGATACCGCAAGTATCGGGTATCGGCCGATACTAGCGGTATCGGAATTCCGATACCGGGATTCCGATACTTGGCGCGTATCGGATACCGGAATCGGAAGTTCAATGATTCAAAATTCAGAAATTCAGCCAATGAGAAAGATTCCAAGTGTGGGCACATCCTGTTTAGCATGGAGGGCATGAAACTACTGGCAAGGCTGTGATTGGCTGCTGAAATGATGTCATGATGCAGTTTAAAAGTCGCTGGCGCCATTTTGCGATCACTCTGCTGTGAATTCAGTTAGTGACAGGACGCTGTTTGCTGACTGAGGGACAGTTTAGAGATAGCGATTTGCTTCTTTGTGCTTTCCAAAGGCTAATTTAGCAACCGCTGTGTTCACCTACTATTCACCTTCCTTTTGCCTTGTAGCGCTGTTTTCACAGCGATCTGCAAGGTCTCTCTGTGTGTGTGTGTGAGTGCAGCCCACTCTCTAGTCTGAGTGCAGCCACATAGGCCATCCATAGCTGGTTGTATTCAGTTCAGGGAGGGTGGTTCATTGCCTCATACTGTCCTTTTTTTTTTTTTTTTGAAGTAGTGCAGGCTGCTGCACATTTTTTCCAAAAATTCCTATTAGTGTCTTTCCACCCGTCTCCAGCTAATTTGTGGAAAAACACTACATAGGATAAAGTAGAGGAGGGTTTTTGGGCCTTGCAGCGCCGTTTACGGCTGTCTGCACGGTCTCCGTGTGACTGCAGCTCGCCCTGTAATCTGTGAGCAGCTATAGCCTGTGTCATGATCTCCATGGCCAGAGAACTAGCATAAGCCTCTATAGGAACAAGCTCTTGGAAGATGTAACTATACTGACCATGAACTAAACCTACCGCATCATCTAGAAGTAGCCAGGTAGCATGTCCTACTTTTTATCCCTATATGCCCAGCGCCGGCCGGAGAACTAAATAATGCTAGCAGAGGGAAATATAAGACCTGACTCACCTCTAGAGAAATGCCCAAAAAAAAGGAGACAGAAGCCCCCCACATATATTGGCGGTGATATGAGATGAAACAACAAACGCAGCAGGAAAATAGTTTTAGCAAATTTGAGGTCCGCTTTCTAGATAGCAGAAGACAGAAAGCATACTTTCATGGTCAGTAGAAAACCCTAACAAAACACATCCAGAAATTACTTTAGGACTCTGGCATTAACTCATAATACCAGAGTGGCAATTCCTGATCAACAAGAGCTTTCCAGACACAGTAACGAAACTGCAGCTGTGAACTGGAACCAAAATACAAAAACAAAACATGGACGAATGTCCAACTTATCTAGTAGATGTCTGGGAGCAGGAACAAGCACAGAGAGGCTTCTGATAACATTGTTGACCGGCAAGCATCTAACAGAGAAGCCAGGTTATATAGCGACACCCAGATCTAATCAGAACAGGTGAACAGGGAAGATGATGTCACAAGTTCAATTCCACCAGTAGCCACCGGGGGAGCCCAGAATCCAAATTCACAACAGTACCCCCCCCTCAAGGAGGGGGCACCGAACCCTCACCAGAACCACCAGGGCGATCAGGATGGGCCCTATGAAAGGCACGAACCAGATCAGAGGCATGAACATCAGATGCAGTGACCCAAGAATTATCCTCCTGGCCATATCCCTTCCACTTGACCAGATACTGGAGTCTCCGTCTGGAAACACGGGAGTCTAGGATTTTTTCCACAACGTACTCCAACTCACCCTCAACCAACACCGGAGCAGGAGGCTCAACGGAAGGCACAACCGGTGCCTCATACCTGCGCAATAACGACCGATGAAAAACGTTATGAATAGAAAAGGATGCAGGGAGGTCCAAACGGAAGGAAACAGGGTTAAGAATCTCCAATATTTTATACGGACCGATGAACCGAGGCTTAAACTTAGGAGATGAGACCCTCATAGGGACAAAACGAGAAGACAACCACACCAAATCTCCAACACAAAGCCGAGGACCAACACGACGGTGACGGTTGGCAAAAAGCTGAGTCTTCTCCTGGGACAACTTTAAATTGTCCATCACCTGCCCCCAGATATGATGCAATCTCTCCACCACCGCATCCACTCCAGGACAATCCGAGGATTCCATCTGACCGGAGGAAAATCGAGGATGGAACCCCGAATTACAGAAAAACGGGGAAACCAAGGTGGCAGAGCTGGCCCGATTATTGAGGGCGAACTCCGCCAATGGCAAAAAAGCAACCCAATCATCCTGGTCAGCAGACACAAAACACCTCAGATATGTCTCCAGGGTCTGATTAGTCCGCTCGGTCTGGCCATTAGTCTGAGGGTGAAAAGCAGACGAAAAAGACAAATCTATGCCCATCCTAGCACAAAATGCCCGCCAAAATCTAGACACAAATTGGGTTCCTCTGTCAGAAACGATATTCTCAGGAATACCATGCAAACGAACAACATTTTGAAAAAACAGGGGCACCAACTCGGAAGAAGAAGGCAATTTGGGCAGGGGAACCAAATGAACCATCTTAGAAAAACGGTCACACACCACCCAGATGACAGACATCTTCTGAGAAACAGGCAGATCTGAAATAAAATCCATCGAGATGTGTGTCCAAGGCCTCTTAGGAATAGGCAAGGGCAACAATAATCCACTAGCCCGAGAACAACAAGGCTTGGCCCGAGCACAAACGTCACAAGACTGCACAAAGCCTCGCACATCTCGTGACAGGGAAGGCCACCAGAAGGATCTTGCCACCAAATCCCTGGTGCCAAAAATTCCAGGATGACCTGCCAACGCAGAAGAATGCACCTCAGAGATGACTTTACTGGTCCAATCATCAGGAACAAACAGCCTATCAGGTGGACAACGATCCGGTCTATCCGCCTGAAACTCCTGCAAGGCCCGCCGCAGGTCTGGAGAAACGGCTGACAAGATAACTCCCTCCTTAAGAATACCTGTGGGGTCAGAGTTGCCAGGTGAATCAGGCTCAAAACTCCTAGAAAGGGCATCCGCCTTAACATTCTTAGAACCTGGTAGGTACGATACCACAAAATTAAACCGAGAAAAAAATAATGACCAGCGCGCCTGTCTAGGATTCAGGCGCCTGGCGGTCTCAAGATAAATCAAATTTTTGTGGTCAGTCAATACCACCACCTGATGTCTGGCCCCCTCGAGCCAATGGCGCCACTCCTCAAACGCCCACTTCATGGCCAAAAGCTCCCGATTCCCAACATCATAATTCCGCTCAGCGGGCGAAAATTTACGGGAAAAGAAGGCACAAGGCCTCATCACGGCGCAGTCAGAACTTTTCTGCGACAACACTGCCCCAGCTCCGATCTCAGAAGCGTCGACCTCAACCTGAAAAGGAAGAGTCACATCAGGCTGACGCAACACAGGGGCAGAAGAAAAACAGCGCTTAAGCTCCTGAAAGGCCTCCACAGCATCAGGGGACCAATTAGCAACATCAGCACCCTGTCTAGTCAAATCGGTCAATGGCTTAACGACATCCGAAAAACCAGAAATAAATCGACGATAAAAGTTGGCAAAGCCCAAAAATTTCTGAAGACTTTTAAGAGAAGAGGGCTGCGTCCAATCACAAATAGCTTGAACCTTGACAGGATCCATCTCAATGGAAGAGGGAGAAAAAATATATCCCAAAAAGGAAATTCTCTGAACCCCAAAAACGCACTTAGAACCCTTGACACACAGAGAATTAGACCGCAAAACCTGAAAAACCCTCTTAACTTGCCGGACATGAGAGTCCCAGTCATCCGAAAAAATCAGAATATCATCCAGATACACTATCATAAATTTATCCAAAAAATCGCGGAAAATATCATGCATAAAGGACTGGAAGACTGAAGGGGCATTAGAAAGACCAAAAGGCATCACCAAATACTCAAAGTGGCCCTCGGGCGTATTAAATGCGGTTTTCCACTCATCCCCCTGCCTGATCCGCACCAAATTATACGCCCCACGGAGATCAATCTTAGAGAACCACTTGGCCCCCTTTATGCGAGCAAACAAATCAGTCAGCAACGGCAATGGGTATTGATATTTAACCGTGATTTTATTCAAAAGCCGATAATCAATACATGGTCTCAAAGAGCCGTCTTTTTTTGACACAAAGAAAAAACCGGCTCCTAAGGGAGATGACGATGGACGAATATGTCCCTTTTCCAAGGACTCCTTTATATATTCTCGCATAGCAGTATGTTCAGGCACAGACAGATTAAATAAACGACCCTTTGGGTATTTACTACCCGGAATTAAATCTATAGCACAATCGCACTCACGGTGCGGAGGTAGTGAACCAAGCTTGGGTTCTTCAAAGACGTCACGATAGTCAGACAGGAACTCAGGGATTTCAGAGGGGATAGATGATGAAATGGACACCAAAGGTACATCCCCATGAGTCCCCTTACATCCCCAGCTCAACACAGACATAGCTCTCCAGTCAAGGACTGGGTTGTGAGACTGCAGCCATGGCAATCCCAGCACCAAATCCTCATGTAGATTATACAGCACTAGAAAACGAATAGTCTCCTGGTGATCCGGATTAATACACATAGTCACTTGTGTCCAGTATTGTGGTTTATTATTAGCCAATGGGGTGGAGTCAATCCCCTTCAGAGGAATAAGAGTTTCCAAAGGCTCTAAATCATACCCACAACGATTGGCAAAGGACCAATCCATAAGACTCAAAGCGGCGCCAGAGTCGATATAGGCGTCAGTAGTAATAGATGACAAAGAGCAAATCAGGGTCACAGACAAAATAAATTTAGACTGTAAAGTGCCAATGGAAACAGATTTATCAAGCTTTTTAGTACGTTTAGAGCATGCTGATATAACATGAGTAGAATCCCCACAATAGAAACACAACCCATTTTTCCGTCTAAAATTCTGCCGCTCGCTTCTGGACAGAATTCTATCACACTGCATGCTTTCTGGCGTCTTCTCAGTGGACACCGCCAGATGGTGCACTGGTTTGCGCTCCCGCAGACGCCTATCGATCTGAATGGCCATTGTCATGGACTCACTCAGACCCGCAGGCACAGGGAACCCCACCATAACATCCTTAATGGCATCAGAGAGACCCTCTCTGAAAGTAGCCGCCAAGGCACACTCATTCCACTGAGTAAGCACAGACCATTTACGGAATCTTTGGCAGTAAATTTCAGCTTCATCTTGCCCCTGCGATAGGGACATCAAAGTTTTTTCTGCCTGAAGTTCCAAATGAGGTTCCTCATACAGCAAGCCCAAGGCCAAAAAAAACGCATCCACATTGCGCAACGCAGGATCCCCTGGTGCCAATGCAAAAGCCCAGTCTTGAGGGTCGCCGCGGAGCAAGGAAATCACAATCCCAACCTGCTGTGCAGGGTCTCCAGCAGAACGAGATTTCAGGGACAAAAATAGCTTACAATTATTTCTAAAATTCTGAAAGCTAGATCTATTCCCTGAGAAGAATTCCGGCAAAGGAATTCTCGGCTCAGATACCGGAGCATGAATAATAAAATCTTGCAAATTTTGTACTTTCGTGGTGAGATTATTCAAACCTGCAGTTACACTCTGAAGATCCATTATTAACAGGTGAACACAAAGCCATTCAAAGATTATAAGGAGAGAGAAAAAAAAGAAAGACTGCAGCATAGACAGACTGGCAAGTGATCCAATTAAGAGCACAGAAAAAAAAAAAAAAAAAAAAAAAACTCTCAGCAGACTTCTTATTTCTCTCCTTTCTCAGCCAAGGATTTTAACCCTTTAGTGGGCCGGTCAAACTGTCATGATCTCCATGGCCAGAGAACTAGCATAAGCCTCTATAGGAACAAGCTCTTGGAAGATGTAACTATACTGACCATGAACTAAACCTACCGCATCATCTAGAAGTAGCCAGGTAGCATGTCCTACTTTTTATCCCTATATGCCCAGCGCCGGCCGGAGAACTAAATAATGCTAGCAGAGGGAAATATAAGACCTGACTCACCTCTAGAGAAATGCCCAAAAAAAAGGAGACAGAAGCCCCCCACATATATTGGCGGTGATATGAGATGAAACAACAAACGCAGCAGGAAAATAGTTTTAGCAAATTTGAGGTCCGCTTTCTAGATAGCAGAAGACAGAAAGCATACTTTCATGGTCAGTAGAAAACCCTAACAAAACACATCCAGAAATTACTTTAGGACTCTGGCATTAACTCATAATACCAGAGTGGCAATTCCTGATCAACAAGAGCTTTCCAGACACAGTAACGAAACTGCAGCTGTGAACTGGAACCAAAATACAAAAACAAAACATGGACGAATGTCCAACTTATCTAGTAGATGTCTGGGAGCAGGAACAAGCACAGAGAGGCTTCTGATAACATTGTTGACCGGCAAGCATCTAACAGAGAAGCCAGGTTATATAGCGACACCCAGATCTAATCAGAACAGGTGAACAGGGAAGATGATGTCACAAGTTCAATTCCACCAGTAGCCACCGGGGGAGCCCAGAATCCAAATTCACAACAAGCCTGGTTGTCTCCAGCTCAGGGTTTTTCACTGCGTCATACCGCCAAATCAATTTTCTTTTTTTTCAAAGTAGTGTAGTCTGCTGCTAATTTATTTTAAAAAATCCTATTAGTGTCTTTCCACCCGTCTCCAGCTAATTTGTGGAAAAACACTACATAGGATAAAGTAGAGGAGGGTTTTTGGGCCTTGCAGCGCCGTTTACGGCTGTCTGCACGGTCTCCGTGTGACTGCAGCTCGCCCTGTAGTCTGTGAGCAGCCGTAGCCTGGTTGTCTGCAGCTCAGGGTTTTTCACTGCGTCATACCGCCAAATCAATTTTCTTTTTTTTCAAAGTAGTGTAGTCTGCTGCTAATTTATTTTAAAAAATCCTATTAGTGTCTTTCCACCCGTCTCCAGCTAATTTGTGGAAAAACACTACATAGGATAAAGTAGAGGAGGGTTTTTGGGCCTTGCAGCGCCGTTTACGGCTGTCTGCACGGTCTCCGTGTGATTGCAGCTCTATCCGTTGTCAGTTCAGCCCCAAAAAAATAAATAAATAATAAAGTTCACCAAACACACCAGTTACACCACTTTACATTTGTGTAGGCCACATTAGCTCATATTCAAGTCTAGTCCACACTTTAGAAAATTAGTGTGTCTTATACCTGTTAGGAGGAGTTGCTCAGGAATAAGCACACAAAGCCGTTAGTACTTTTCTGCTTATCTTTATCAGTCAACCAAGATGAAGAAGGCAGTGAGTAAGGCACGTGGGCGTGGGCGTGGGCGCGGAGCAGGGAGGGGACGTGGGGATTCTGTGCCTGCTGCGGGCACCGGTGAGTCATCAGCACCCACTTTCACAAGGGAACAGTCGTTCATGCGCAGCTTTGTCGCCGAGCGCCGTACACCGCTGCTGCGTGAAGACCAAATTGAAGCCGTTGTGGGATGGATGGCAGCTAATGCATCAACTTCCATTAGTGCCACATCCTCTCAGACACAGAGCACTGGAGAGCAGCCATCTGTCTCTTCACCACCTGCAAAATTGCCCAGGCAGACAGAGATCCCAGGACAGGAGCAGTCTCTACTTCTGTTCTCTGAATCATCTCTTGGCTTGGAAACACGGGGCCAGCCAAGCAGCATTGGAGAAATGGAAGAAGAGGCAGGGTGCAGTGATGCCCAACAGCTTTTTCTGTCTTCCTCTGAAGAGGCGGGTGGGCCAGTGGCTCCGGTCACCACCTCGCAGGCCGCATCAGCTGATGATGACACTCAGGTGCCACTTACTGGTGCGTGCTCTGCTGCTGAGACTACCCAGGAGGAGCAGTTGGGGGCAGAGGGTAGTGTAGATGATGAGGTCCTTGACCCATCTTGGCGTCAGGGACAGGAAGGTGGTGGGAGCAGCTCTGAGGAAGAGATTCCCCGTACGGCCCAAAGAGGGAGAGGGAGGGGGAAGACTGCGGATCCTGCAGCCTCCGCTTTGGCACCCATAAGGAGCATGTCTCTTCCAAAAGTCAAAAGGGGGGCTCCCAAGACTTGCAGTGCCTGGTCCTTTTTTGACACAGTTGCAGATGACATTTGCTATGTCAGATGCAAGGTGTGTCATCAAAAAATCAAAAGAGGTCAAAAAGTCGCCAACCTCAATACCTCCAACATGTGGAAACATGTGCGCAACAGGCACCCGGCGGAGTTAGACAAACACACTGAAGAGCTAGGCCAACCAACAGCGGCAGCTACCACCTCTTCAGCTCGTGTTGCCTCTTCCTCTAGCTCACACGCAGCTGGTTCGGCTTCCTCCCAGGATCGCCGTGGAAGAACCTCTGGCCCTGTTGTCCAGAGACCCGCTGTCATTCCACCCGTAGCACCACTTTCCCAGTCAACCACACACTCCCAGCCCAGTCTACAGCCATCGGTAGTACAGGCATGGGAGAAAAGGCGGCCTTTCTCGTCAAACCACCCACGAGCACAAGCTCTGACTGCAGGCATTGCCAAACTTCTGTCACTGGAAATGCTGTCATTCAGGCTGGTGGAGACTGACAGCTTCCGTGACTTGATGTCATTGGCAGTCCCACAGTACAGTGTGCCCAGCCGCTTTTACTTCAGCAGGCAAGCCGTCCCTGCCCTGCACAAGCATGTGGAGGGACACATAAAACACGCGCTACTGAACGCCGTCAGTAGCAAGGTCCACCTCACCACCGATGCGTGGACCAGTCAACATGGACAGGGGCGATACCTTTCCCTCACTGCCCATTGGGTTAATGTCGTTGAGCCGGGTACAGACCGTGCGAGTGGCGCAGGACGTGTCCTGCCCACTCCAAGGATTGCAGGAATCCATTCTGTACGCATTGACTCCTCCTCTTACACCAGTTCCTCAGAATCATCGCTGCAGGAGCCGTCACAGTCCACCTCCACATGGACCCGTGATGAACGTGTACCTGTTACGACCGACATGAGCACAGCCGTGGCCAAACGTCAACAGGCCATCTTGAAATTAATTTTTTTGGGGAATCGTAGCCACACAGCGCAGGAGCTCTGGAATGCCATCAAGCAGGAGAGCGATGTGTGGTTTGAGCCAGCGAATCTCCAGCCAGGCATGGTAGTGTGTGATAATGGCCGAAATCTGGTGGCAGCCCTGGGCCTCGGCAACCTCACTCACATCCCATGTCTGGCACATGTGCTCAATTTGGTCGTGCAGAGTTTTTTGAGGGACTATCCGGATCTTGATGCACTGCTGCACAAGGTCCGCCTAGAGTGTGCTCACTTGCGGCGTTCCAGCACGGCAAAAGCGCGCATTGCGGCTCTGCAGCGCCGACACCGCCTGCCGGAACATCGCATCATATGTGACCTACCTACCAGGTGGAATTCCACGTTACATATGTTGGAGCGGTTGTGTGAGCAGCAGCAAGCTGTAATGGAGTACCAGCTGTATCAGGCGCAAAAAAGTCGCAGTCAGCGCCGTACAGACTTCACAACCACAGAGTGGGCCACTATGAAGGATGTCTGCCAGGTTTTGCGTCCCTTTGATTATTCCACGCGGATGGCGAGTGCAGATGATGCACTAGTCAGCATGACTGTCCCCCTTATCTGCCTGCTTGAAAAATCACTGCAAGCGCTAAGGGATGATGTTGTGGAAGAGGTGGAGGATGAGGATTCACCACTTCCATCATCTTCTGGACAGTCAGCGCCACGTGGTTCCTCACAAACGCGTAGGCAGGGGACAGTTTGTGAGGAGGATGAGGAGGAGTCAATGGAGGAGGAAGACATCCGTCCAGAGGAGGGAGTTCCCGAATTGTCCAGTACTCAGTGTGTACAGCGAGGGTGGGGTGATGATGAGCGGGCAGAGATCACGCCTCCAGCAGGGGACAGCGTTTCTTGGGCAGTTGGCAGTCTGCAGCACATGGTGGATTACATGCTGCAGTGCCTGAGAAACGACCGCCGCATTGCCCACATTCTCAACATGTCTGATTATTGGGTGTTCACCCTCCTCGATCCTCGCTACCGGGACAACGTAGAAAGCCTCATCACACCGTTGAACCGGGAGCGAAAAATGCGGGAGTACCAAGACACACTGGTCAGTTCCATCATCTTCTCCATTCCAACAGAGAGAAGTGCTGCTAGTGCATTCCAAAGCAGCTCAGTGCGTCCAGGCAGTGGTGGAGGCTCTGCACAAAGAGGGAGCAGAAGCAGTGCCTCTGCCCAAGGCAAGACCAGTATGGCCGAACTGTGGCACAGTTTTCTGTGCCCGCCACAAAAGTCTACACCATCACAGACGGCTCCAGTCAGCAGGAGGCAACGGTTCCGTCAGATGGTGACAGACTACATGTCTTGCCCTCTTGCTGTACTCCCAGACGGCTCTTCCCCTTTCAAGTTTTGGGTCTCAAAGCTGGATACATGGCCAGAGCTAAGCCAGTATGCATTGGAGGTGCTGTCTTGCCCTGCGGCCAGTGTATTATCGGAACGTGTCTTTAGTGCTGCAGGTGGTGTACTAACTGACCGTCGCATGCGACTATCCTCCGATAACGTTGACCGGCTTACTTTCCTGAAAATGAACAAGGCCTGGATCTCGCAGGAATTTGCCACTCCTCCTCCTGATTAAATAATTAGGTCACTGTATACGTTATCCAGGTCTCCTGTTGTGTTCATCTTTCTACCACCTGAACTTAAATTCCTGGGCTCCAACACCGCCAGTTGAGGCTCAGATGTGCCGTCTGCACAGTCAAAACATACGACCCAGTGTTATTGGGTTTCAGTAACGTCAGCTGATCCCCAGCTGTGTAGCCGGCAATGTGTCATGCGACCGCCACGCTGACACAACAACTGAAATGTAAGGGAATCTGTCCCCCCCCCCCAAGGCGTTTGTTACTGAAAGAGCCACCTTGTGCAGCAGTAATGCTGCACAAGGAAAAAGGTAGCTATTTTGGTTTTGCTCCTTGCACACGCAAAACTTAACACTTATAAAATGTGTCCACTGATACCGTAAAACCATCCCGGAGGTGGGACTTTCCTTCGTAATATGACGCAGCACAGCCGTCATTCCTACCCCCCCGGCGCCGCGCCCCGGCTCCTCAGCGTTGTTTGATTCCGTCCCGGAGCCTGCGCTGTTATGTTATCCCGTGGCCAGGCACACTTAGCGCTGCCCGTCTTCTGGCATCATTTGGTGTCAGGCTGGCTGCGCCTGTGCGGCCACGCTGGCCGAGAGCCCGCCTCGCAGTGTCTTCTGATTTAATCCCACTGGGGGCCTGGGATCTATGGACATGCGCAGTGCATATCTGAACCTCCACCTCTCACTCATCTCCCTATGGCTTCTTCAGACTGTTCGGTGTCAGCTGGTCCCTAATAGCATGCCACGGCCGTGACACCGCACAGTCTGAAAAAGAAGCCGTAGGGAGGGGAGTGAGAGGCGAGGATATGCACTGCGCATGGCCATGGATCCCAGGCCCCCAGTGGGATTACATCAGAAGACACTGCGAGGCGGGCTCTCGGCCAGCGCGGCCGCACAGGCGCAGCCAGCCTGACACCAAATGATGTCAGAAGATGGGCAGCGCTAAGTGTGCCTGGCCACGGGATAACATAACAGCGCAGGCTCCGGGACGGAATCAAACAACGCTGAGGAGCCGGGGCACGGCGGCGGGGGGGTAGTAATGATGGCTGTGCTGCGTCATATTACGAAGGAAAGTCCCACCTCCGGGACGGTTTCACGGCTTCAGGGGACACATTTTAAAAGTGTTTAGTTCTGTGTTTGCAAGGAGCATGATGAAAAGAGCCACCTTTTCCTTTTGCATCTTTTGTGCTGCACAAGCTGGCTCTTTCAGCTACAAACGCCTTGGGGGGGGTTAAAGGTTCCCTTTCGACTTTCTCAGGCTTCGGCCTACATTGTGTTCCTCTGCTTTTCCACCTGCCCCTGGGCTCCAACACCGCTAGTTGCCGTCCAGAAGTGCTGTACGCACAGTCAACAGTCGCTCCTCTGTTATTGGGGTTCAGTAACGTCAGCTGTTCCCCTGCTGTGTGTGTGGCAATCCCTCCTACCTCCTCCAACCTCCTCCTCCTCCACCTGTCCCTGGGCTCCAACACCGCCAGTTGCCGTCCAGAAGTGCTGTACGCACAGTCAACAGTCCCTCCTCTGTTATTGGGGTTCAGTAACGTCAGCTGTTCCCCTGCTGTGTGTGTGGCAATCCCTCCTACCTCCTCCAACCTCCTCCAACCTCCTCCTCCTCCACCTGTCCCTGGGCTCCAACACCGCCAGTTGCCGTCCAGAAGTGCTGTACGCACAGTCAACAGTCCCTCCTCTGTTATTGGGGTTCAGTAACGTCAGCTGTTCCCCTGCTGTGTGTGTGGCAATCCCTCCTACCTCCTCCAACCTCCTCCAACCTCCTCCTCCTCCACCTGTCCCTGGGCTCCAACACCGCCAGTTGCCGTCCAGAAGTGCTGTACGCACAGTCAACAGTCCCTCCTCTGTTATTGGGGTTCAGTAACGTCAGCTGTTCCCCTGCTGTGTGTGTGGCAATCCCTCCTACCTCCTCCAACCTCCTCCAACCTCCTCCTCCTCCACCTGTCCCTGGGCTCCAACACCGCCAGTTGCCATCCAGAAGTGCTGTACGCACAGTCAACAGTCCCTCCTCTGTTATTGGGGTTCAGTAACGTCAGCTGTTCCCCTGCTGTGTGTGTGGCAATCCCTCCTACCTCCTCCAACCTCCTCCAACCTCCTCCTCCTCCACCTGTCCCTGGGCTCCAACACCGCCAGTTGCCGTCCAGAAGTGCTGTACGCACAGTCAACAGTCCCTCCTCTGTTATTGGGGTTCAGTAACGTCAGCTGTTCCCCTGCTGTGTGTGTGGCAATCCCTCCTACCTCCTCCAACCTCCTCCAACCTCCTCCTCCTCCACCTGTCCCTGGGCTCCAACACCGCCAGTTGCCGTCCAGAAGTGCTGTACGCACAGTCAACAGTCCCTCCTCTGTTATTGGGGTTCAGTAACGTCAGCTGTTCCCCTGCTGTGTGTGTGGCAATCCCTCCTACCTCCTCCAACCTCCTCCAACCTCCTCCTCCTCCACCTGTCCCTGGGCTCCAACACCGCCAGTTGCCGTCCAGAAGTGCTGTACGCACAGTCAACAGTCCCTCCTCTGTTATTGGGGTTCAGTAACGTCAGCTGTTCCCCTGCTGTGTGTGTGGCAATCCCTCCTACCTCCTCCAACCTCCTCCACCTGTCCCTGGGCTCCAACACCGCCAGTTGCCGTCCAGAAGTGCTGTACGCACAGTCAACAGTCCCTCCTCTGTTATTGGGGTTCAGTAACGTCAGCTGTTCCCCTGCTGTGTGTGTGGCAATCCCTCCTACCTCCTCCAACCTTCTCCAACCTCCTCCTCCTCCACCTGTCCCTGGGCTCCAACACCGCCAGTTGCCGTCCAGAAGTGCTGTACGCACAGTCAACAGTCCCTCCTCTGTTATTGGGGTTCAGTAACGTCAGCTGTTCCCCTGCTGTGTGTGTGGCAATCCCTCCTACCTCCTCCAACCTCCTCCAACCTCCTCCTCCTCCACCTGTCCCTGGGCTCCAACACCGCCAGTTGCCGTCCAGAAGTGCTGTACGCACAGTCAACAGTCCCTCCTCTGTTATTGGGGTTCAGTAACGTCAGCTGTTCCCCTGCTGTGTGTGTGGCAATCCCTCCTACCTCCTCCAACCTCCTCCAACCTCCTCCTCCTCCACCTGTCCCTGGGCTCCAACACCGCCAGTTGCCGTCCAGAAGTGCTGTACGCACAGTCAACAGTCCCTCCTCTGTTATTGGGGTTCAGTAACGTCAGCTGTTCCCCTGCTGTGTGTGTGGCAATCCCTCCTACCTCCTCCAACCTCCTCCAACCTCCTCCTCCTCCACCTGTCCCTGGGCTCCAACACCGCCAGTTGCCGTCCAGAAGTGCTGTACGCACAGTCAACAGTCCCTCCTCTGTTATTGGGGTTCAGTAACGTCAGCTGTTCCCCTGCTGTGTGTGTGGCAATCCCTCCTACCTCCTCCAACCTCCTCCAACCTCCTCCTCCTCCACCTGTCCCTGGGCTCCAACACCGCCAGTTGCCGTCCAGAAGTGCTGTACGCACAGTCAACAGTCCCTCCTCTGTTATTGGGGTTCAGTAACGTCAGCTGTTCCCCTGCTGTGTGTGTGGCAATCCCTCCTACCTCCTCCAACCTCCTCCACCTGTCCCTGGGCTCCAACACCGCCAGTTGCCGTCCAGAAGTGCTGTACGCACAGTCAACAGTCCCTCCTCTGTTATTGGGGTTCAGTAACGTCAGCTGTTCCCCTGCTGTGTGTGTGGCAATCCCTCCTACCTCCTCCAACCTCCTCCAACCTCCTCCTCCTCCACCTGTCCCTGGGCTCCAACACCGCCAGTTGCCGTCCAGAAGTGCTGTACGCACAGTCAACAGTCCCTCCTCTGTTATTGGGGTTCAGTAACGTCAGCTGTTCCCCTGCTGTGTGTGTGGCAATCCCTCCTACCTCCTCCAACCTCCTCCACCTGTCCCTGGGCTCCAACACCGCCAGTTGCCGTCCAGAAGTGCTGTACGCACAGTCAACAGTCCCTCCTCTGTTATTGGGGTTCAGTAACGTCAGCTGTTCCCCTGCTGTGTGTGTGGCAATCCCTCCTACCTCCTCCAACCTCCTCCAACCTCCTCCTCCTCCACCTGTCCCTGGGCTCCAACACCGCCAGTTGCCGTCCAGAAGTGCTGTACGCACAGTCAACAGTCCCTACTCTGTTATTGGGGTTCAGTAACGTCAGCTGTTCCCCTGCTGTGTGTGTGGCAATCCCTCCTACCTCCTCCAACCTCCTCCAACCTCCTCCTCCTCCACCTGTCCCTGGGCTCCAACACCGCCAGTTGCCGTCCAGAAGTGCTGTACGCACAGTCAACAGTCCCTCCTCTGTTATTGGGGTTCAGTAACGTCAGCTGTTCCCCTGCTGTGTGTGTGGCAATCCCTCCTACCTCCTCCAACCTCCTCCAACCTCCTCCTCCTCCACCTGTCCCTGGGCTCCAACACCGCCAGTTGCCGTCCAGAAGTGCTGTACGCACAGTCAACAGTCCCTCCTCTGTTATTGGGGTTCAGTAACGTCAGCTGTTCCCCTGCTGTGTGTGTGGCAATCCCTCCTACCTCCTCCAACCTCCTCCAACCTCCTCCTCCTCCACCTGTCCCTGGGCTCCAACACCGCCAGTTGCCGTCCAGAAGTGCTGTACGCACAGTCAACAGTCCCTCCTCTGTTATTGGGGTTCAGTAACGTCAGCTGTTCCCCTGCTGTGTGTGTGGCAATCCCTCCTACCTCCTCCAACCTCCTCCAACCTCCTCCTCCTCCACCTGTCCCTGGGCTCCAACACCGCCAGTTGCCGTCCAGAAGTGCTGTACGCACAGTCAACAGTCCCTCCTCTGTTATTGGGGTTCAGTAACGTCAGCTGTTCCCCTGCTGTGTGTGTGGCAATCCCTCCTACCTCCTCCAACCTCCTCCAACCTCCTCCAACCTCCTCCTCCTCCACCTGTCCCTGGGCTCCAACACCGCCAGTTGCCGTCCAGAAGTGCTGTACGCACAGTCAACAGTCCCTCCTCTGTTATTGGGGTTCAGTAACGTCAGCTGTTCCCCTGCTGTGTGTGTGGCAATCCCTCCTACCTCCTCCAACCTCCTCCAACCTCCTCCTCCTCCACCTGTCCCTGGGCTCCAACACCGCCAGTTGCCGTCCAGAAGTGCTGTACGCACAGTCAACAGTCCCTCCTCTGTTATTGGGGTTCAGTAACGTCAGCTGTTCCCCTGCTGTGTGTGTGGCAATCCCTCCTACCTCCTCCAACCTCCTCCACCTGTCCCTGGGCTCCAACACCGCCAGTTGCCGTCCAGAAGTGCTGTACGCACAGTCAACAGTCCCTCCTCTGTTATTGGGGTTCAGTAACGTCAGCTGTTCCCCTGCTGTGTGTGTGGCAATCCCTCCTACCTCCTCCAACCTCCTCCAACCTCCTCCTCCTCCACCTGTCCCTGGGCTCCAACACCGCCAGTTGCCGTCCAGAAGTGCTGTACGCACAGTCAACAGTCCCTCCTCTGTTATTGGGGTTCAGTAACGTCAGCTGTTCCCCTGCTGTGTGTGTGGCAATCCCTCCTACCTCCTCCAACCTCCTCCAACCTCCTCCTCCTCCACCTGTCCCTGGGCTCCAACACCGCTAGTTGCCGTCCAGAAGTGCTGTACGCACAGAGCCAAACACCTCGCCAATGTGTTAGTGGGGTTCAGCACCGCCAGCTGTTCCCCTGCTGTGTATACGGCAACGTGTACTGCGACCGCCACGCAGGCACAACAAGTTAAATGTAAGGGAACCTGACCCCCCCCCCCCCCAGGCGTTTGTTACTGAAGGAGCCACCTTGTGCAGCAGTAATGATGCAAAGGGAAAAAGTGCCTCTTTTCGTGATGCTCCTTGCACATGCTGAACCAAACACTTATGAAATGTGTCCCCACACAGCGTTAAACCGTCCGGTAGGTGGAACTTTCCTTTGTCGTGTGACGCAGCACAGCCATCATTTTTACCCCCTTGGCGCCGTGCGCCCCCTCCTCAGCGTTGTTTGAATCTGTCCCGGAGCCTGCGCTGTTAGGTTAGCCCTTGGCCATGCACACATGTTGCGCTGCCCGTCTTCTGACCTCATTTGGTGTCAGGCTGGCTGCGCCTGTGCGGGTGCGCTGGCCGAGATCCCGCCTCGCAGTGTCGTCTAATGTAATCCCACCGCGGGCCTGTGATCCGTGCCCGTGCGCAGTGCATATCCTCTCCTCTCACTCCCCTCCCTACGGCTTCTTCAGACTGTGCGATGTCAGCTGGTCCCTAATAGCATGCCACGGCCGTGACACCGCACAGTCTGAAAAAGCCGTAGGGAGGGGAGTGAGAGGAGAGGATATGCACTGCGCACGGGCACGGATCACAGGCCCGCGGTGGGATTACATTAGACGACACTGCGAGGCGGGATCTCGGCCAGCGCACCCGCACAGGCGCAGCCAGCCTGACACCAAATGAGGTCAGAAGACGGGCAGCGCAACATGTGTGCATGGCCAAGGGCTAACCTAACAGCGCAGGCTCCGGGACAGATTCAAACAACGCTGAGGAGGGGGCGCACGGCGCCAAGGGGGTAAAAATGATGGCTGTGCTGCGTCACACGACAAAGGAAAGTTCCACCTACCGGACGGTTTAACGCTGTGTGGGGACACATTTCATAAATGTTAGGTTCCGCATGTACAAGGACCATAATTAAAAGAGCTAAGTTTACCTTTTCCAGCATTAGTGCTGTACACAATGGCTCTTTCAGCTACAAACGCCTGGGGGGGGGGGGGTTAAAGGTTTCCTTTCAACTTGCTCGAGTGCAGGCTTCGGCCTACACTCCGCTCCCCCTGCTCCTCCTGCTGACCCTGGGCTCTAACACCGCCAGTTTTTGCCCAGATGTGCTAGCTGCACAGAGAAAAACACCAGCCAATGTGTCAGTGGGGTTCAGCACCGCCAGCTGTTCCCCTGCTGTGTAGCCGGCAACGTGTCCTGCGACCGCCACGCAGACACAAGAACTGAAATTGAAGGGAACCTGTCCCCCCTCCCCCAGGTGTTTCTATGTTTTACAGCTACCTTGAACAGCAGTAATGCTGCATGTGTTCAAGGTGGCTCAGAAACTTATTCTCCTTGCCCATGTTGAAGTGAACACGTCTAAAATGTGTCCTCTGTGACCATTAAAACGTCCCTCAGGTGTGATTTGACTTTGTATTGACACACGCAACAAGCTCCTTGGTAACGCTGCCCGTCTTCTGGCATCATTGTTTGGCTGGCTGCGCCTCTGCGGCCGCCATGACCCACACAACAGCCCTCGTTGTCTTATTTAATGGGACTGTGAGGGTGTGATTGATGGGCAGGATCAGTGCATCAGTTCGCCTGTCCCTCCTCTCCTTCCGCCTTCTTCGGACTGTGCGGCTTCATGGCCATGGCATGCGATAAGGGATCAGATGACGCCGCACAGTCTGAAGCGGGTGTAAGGACCCGAGTGTGAGAGGCGAACATATGTGCTGCGCCAGGCCCTGAATCCCAGCCCCGCAGTGTTTTAACAATGTTAAGACACTGCGGGGCTGGGATTCATGGGCATCGCGAACCGCACCGGCCGACATTACATGATGCCAGAAGATGGGCAGCGCTAACGGCGCTAGGCCAGGGGATAACACGACAGCGCAGACTCCTGTACAGCAAATAACAACGCTCGGGAGGCTGCACCCAGCACCAAGGTGGGATTCTTGACACCTGTGCTGCGTCTCATTACAAAGGGAACTCTCGCCTCCATTACACAGTTTGACTGTATAAAGGGCTAAATGTTATACGTGTTCCATTCAGCGTGTGCAAGGAGAAAAATTACAAGAGCAACCTTTGACTTGCGCAGCACTGCTGCTGCATAAGCTGTGGCTCTTCTACTTTGTAACCCCTGAGGGGGGGTTAAAGGTGACTTTTGAAATCGGTTCAATTAGGCTTCGGCCTACACTCTGCTCCACCTGCAGAGCCCGGGCTCCAACAACGCTAGTTGCTGTCCGGAAGTGCTGGCTGCACAGAGCCAAACACCTCGCCAATGTGTCAGTGGGGTCCAGCACCGCCAGCTGTTCCCCTGCTGTGTAG
This sequence comes from Ranitomeya variabilis, assembly GCF_051348905.1. NCBI lineage: Eukaryota > Metazoa > Chordata > Amphibia > Anura > Dendrobatidae > Ranitomeya > Ranitomeya variabilis. The sequence goes on along the minus strand of NC_135237.1, from coordinate 526,993,704 downwards.
CCGGCAACGTGTCCTGCAAAAGCCACGCAGACACAACACACCCAAAGCTGCCGCCTGTGCAGGCTTCGGCCTACACTCCCCTCCCCCTGCTCCTCCTCCTCCTGCTCCTCCTCCTGCTGTCCCTGGGCTCTAACACACCGCCAGTTGGGGCCCAGATGTGCTAGCTGCACAGAGAAAAACACCAGCCAATGTGTCAGTGGGGTCCAGCACCGCCAGCTGTTCCCCTGCTGTGCAGCCGGCAACGTGTCCTGCAAAAGCCACGCAGACACAAGAACTGAAATTGAAGGGAACCTGTCCCCCCTCCCCCAGGCGTTTTTACGTTATCCAGCCACCTTGTACAGCGGTAATGCTGCATGTGTGCAAGGTGGCTCAGAAACGTATTCTCCTCGCACATGTGGAACTGAAAACACGTCTGAAATGTGTCCTCTGTGTGACCATTTAACTGTCCCGGTGGTGTGACTTTCCTTTGTAATGACACGCTGCAACCCCCTTGGTAGCGCTGCCCGTCTTCTGGCATCATTGTTTGGCTGGCTGCGCCTCTGCGGCCGCCCTGACCCACACAACGCCCCTCGGTGTCTTATTTATTGGGACTGCGAGGGTGTGATTCATGGGCAGGATCAGTGCATCAGTTCGCCTGTCCCTCCTCTCCTTCCGCCTTCTTCGGACTGTGCGGCTTCATGGCCGTGGCATGCGATAAGGGATCAGATGACGCCGCACAGTCTGAAGCGGGTGTAAGGACCCGAGTGTGAGAGGCGAACATATGTGCTGCGCCAGGCCCTGAATCCCAGCCCCGCAGTGTTTTAACAATGTTAAGACACTGCGGGGCTGGGATTCATGGGCATCGCGAACCGCACCGGCCGACATTACATGATGCCAGAAGATGGGCAGCGCTAACGGCGCTAGGCCAGGGGATAACACGACAGCGCAGACTCCTGTACAGCAAATAACAACGCTCGGGAGGCTGCACCCAGCACCAAGGTGGGATTCTTGACACCTGTGCTGCGTCTCATTACAAAGGGAACTCTCGCCTCCATTACACAGTTTGACTGTATAAAGGGCTAAATGTTATACGTGTTCCATTCAGCGTGTGCAAGGAGAAAAATTACAAGAGCAACCTTTGACTTGCGCAGCACTGCTGCTGCATAAGCTGTGGCTCTTCTACTTTGTAACCCCTGAGGGGGGGTTAAAGGTGACTTTTGAAATCGGTTCAATTAGGCTTCGGCCTACACTCTGCTCCACCTGCAGAGCCCGGGCTCCAACAACGCTAGTTGCTGTCCGGAAGTGCTGGCTGCACAGAGCCAAACACCTCGCCAATGTGTCAGTGGGGTCCAGCACCGCCAGCTGTTCCCCTGCTGTGTAGCCGGCAACGTGTCCTGCAAAAGCCACGCAGACACAACACACCCAAAGCTGCCGCCTGTGCAGGCTTCGGCCTACACTCCCCTCCCCCTGCTCCTCCTCCTCCTGCTCCTCCTCCTGCTGTCCCTGGGCTCTAACACACCGCCAGTTGGGGCCCAGATGTGCTAGCTGCACAGAGAAAAACACCAGCCAATGTGTCAGTGGGGTCCAGCACCGCCAGCTGTTCCCCTGCTGTGCAGCCGGCAATGTGTCCTGCAAAAGCCACGCAGACACAAGAACTGAAATTGAAGGGAACCTGTCCCCCCTCCCCCAGGCGTTTTTACGTTATCCAGCCACCTTGTACAGCGGTAATGCTGCATGTGTGCAAGGTGGCTCAGAAACGTATTCTCCTCGCACATGTGGAACTGAAAACACGTCTGAAATGTGTCCTCTGTGTGACCATTTAACCGTCCCGGTGGTGTGACTTTCCTTTGTAATGACACGCTGCAACCCCCTTGGTAGCGCTGCCCGTCTTCTGGCATCATTGTTTGGCTGGCTGCGCCTCTGCGGCCGCCCTGACCCACACAACGCCCCTCGGTGTCTTATTTATTGGGACTGCGAGGGTGTGATTCATGGGCAGGATCAGTGCATCAGTTCGCCTGTCCCTCCTCTCCTTCCGCCTTCTTCGGACTGTGCGGTGTTGTGAATTTGGATTCTGGGCTCCCCCGGTGGCTACTGGTGGAATTGAACTTGTGACATCATCTTCCCTGTTCACCTGTTCTGATTAGATCTGGGTGTCGCTATATAACCTGGCTTCTCTGTTAGATGCTTGCCGGTCAACAATGTTATCAGAAGCCTCTCTGTGCTTGTTCCTGCTCCCAGACATCTACTAGATAAGTTGGACATTCGTCCATGTTTTGTTTTTGTATTTTGGTTCCAGTTCACAGCTGCAGTTTCGTTACTGTGTCTGGAAAGCTCTTGTTGATCAGGAATTGCCACTCTGGTATTATGAGTTAATGCCAGAGTCCTAAAGTAATTTCTGGATGTGTTTTGTTAGGGTTTTCTACTGACCATGAAAGTATGCTTTCTGTCTTCTGCTATCTAGAAAGCGGACCTCAAATTTGCTAAAACTATTTTCCTGCTGCGTTTGTTGTTTCATCTCATATCACCGCCAATATATGTGGGGGGCTTCTGTCTCCTTTTGGGCATTTCTCTAGAGGTGAGTCAGGTCTTATATTTCCCTCTTCTAGCATTATTTAGTTCTCCGGCCGGCGCTGGGCATATAGGGATAAAAAGTAGGACATGCTACCTGGCTACTTCTAGATGATGCGGTAGGTTTAGTTCATGGTCAGTATAGTTACATCTTCCAAGAGCTTGTTCCTATTGAGGCTTATGCTAGTTCTCTGGCCATGGAGATCATGACAGTGCGGCTTCATGGCCGTGGCATGCGATAAGGGATCAGATGACGCCGCACAGTCTGAAGCGGGTGTAAGGACCCGAGTGTGAGAGGCGAACATATGTGCTGCGCCAGGCCCTGAATCCCAGCCCCGCAGTGTTTTAACAATGTTAAGACACTGCGGGGCTGGGATTCATGGGCATCGCGAACCGCACCGGCCGACATTACATGATGCCAGAAGATGGGCAGCGCTAACGGCGCTAGGCCAGGGGATAACACGACAGCGCAGACTCCTGTACAGCAAATAACAACGCTCGGGAGGCTGCACCCAGCACCAAGGTGGGATTCTTGACACCTGTGCTGCGTCTCATTACAAAGGGAACTCTCGCCTCCATTACACAGTTTGACTGTATAAAGGGCTAAATGTTATACGTGTTCCATTCAGCGTGTGCAAGGAGAAAAATTACAAGAGCAACCTTTGACTTGCGCAGCACTGCTGCTGCATAAGCTGTGGCTCTTCTACTTTGTAACCCCTGAGGGGGGGTTAAAGGTGACTTTTGAAATCGGTTCAATTAGGCTTCGGCCTACACTCTGCTCCACCTGCAGAGCCCGGGCTCCAACAACGCTAGTTGCTGTCCGGAAGTGCTGGCTGCACAGAGCCAAACACCTCGCCAATGTGTCAGTGGGGTCCAGCACCGCCAGCTGTTCCCCTGCTGTGTAGCCGGCAACGTGTCCTGCAAAAGCCACGCAGACACAACACACCCAAAGCTGCCGCCTGTGCAGGCTTCGGCCTACACTCCCCTCCCCCTGCTCCTCCTCCTGCTGTCCCTGGGCTCTAACACACCGCCAGTTGGGGCCCTAGGAAGACAAGCTTGAATAGGTCCCCATCCGGGTTCCAGTACCGTCAGCTGGTTCTCGGCAGTGTCTTTTGCTCTTGTACCTTCTGCTCCCCATCCTGGTTCCAGTACCGTCAGCTGGTTCCGGGCAGAGCCTTTGGCTTAGGTGCCTCCCTCTGGGTATCCGAGTTCCACCAACGTCAGGTGGTCCTTGGTAGTGCTTTCAGGCACGGGTACCTCCTGCTTAGTAACCGGGTTCCAGTAACGTCAGCTGGTCCTCGGTAGTTCCATTGGCTCTTGGACCTTCGGCTACCCATCCGGGTTCCAGTACCGTCAGCTGGTTCTCGGCAGTGTCTTTTGCTCTTGTACCTTCTGCTCCCCATCCTGGTTCCAGTACCGTCAGCTGGTTCCGGGCAGAGCCTTTGGCTTAGGTGCCTCCCTCTGGGTATCCGAGTTCCACCAACGTCAGGTGGTCCTTGGTAGTGCTTTCAGGCACGGGTACCTCCTGCTTAGTAACCGGGTTCCAGTAACGTCAGCTGGTCCTCGGTAGTTCCATTGGCTCTTGGACCTTCGGGTAGCCATCCGAGTTCCAGTTCCATCAGCTGTTTCTCGGCATTTTCTCAGCCTTCTTGTACCTTCTGCTACATTTCCAAGTTCAAGACCCGAAAGACGATGACCCGGAAGACCACCCCTAAGATGATGACGACACCAGAGACGACAACCACCGAGATGACGACGACCCTGGAGACGATGACCCTGAAGACGACCCCGATGACGACGACCCCGATGACGACGACCCCGATGACGACGACCCTGGAGATGACGACCCTGGAGATGACGACGACAACCTGGAAGACCGAGAAGCAGAAGAACAAGAGGCTGCAGAACAAAGAGCAGAAGAACATTAAGCATAAGACTAAATATCAGAGCAAAAGATATTATCTAAATTATAAGCAGAAGAAGACTAAGCAGTGTATGGGGGTGAGTCCGTTCCTCCTCGTGGTGCCCCTGGATAAAGCCTGATGCTGCAGGCCAAACTGAACGCGGACAAATGTAACTGTTTTGTGACAGGCAGAACGGAAGGTGTAATCTTCAAACTTTTATAGATAACAACTACGGGAATGCCTGTCACAAATAAGAATATGATGAAGAAGTTGAATATAAAAAAGATAATAGTTAAATAAAAAGAATATGAACAATGTAAAAAAAAAAATATATATATACGTAGAAAAGAAGAAGATGAATAAGGTGAAGAAGTTGATGTCACAGAAGCTGATGATGAGGATAATGAAGAAGAAAGTGTGGGAGAAGTAAAAAATAGGGTGAAGGGCGTGGAAGTAGTGAAACATCAATATCTGACAAAATAAATAAAAAATTAACATAGTCAAATTCTTTCTAACGCCGAACGTCATAAAAAAATTAAAAATACTGCTATTCTATTTGATTGGGATAAACCCCTGTGCCTTTAATGTCTCCGCCACCTCCCCCAATACATCCTACATTATTCTTAGTTGTTTTCCTTCATGTAGAATTAACCTACAAGGAAAGAAAGGGTTTATTTTAATTCCGATATTTTCGTCCCATTGACTTGCATTGGGATCGGGTATCGGTATCGGATTGGATTCCGATACTGTGACGGTATCGGCCGATACTTTCCGATACCGATACTTTCCGATATCGGAAAGTATCGCTCAACACTATCTCTCAATCCACCTGAAGACCATTGTTCTGTAACAAATTAAAAATAATAAACCAACAATATACATACCTTCCGTAGATCTGTAACATCCCACGATGTAAATCCATCTGAAGGGGTTAAAATATTTTACAGGCAGGAGCTCTGCTATAATGCAGCTGTGCTCCTGCCTGTAAACCCCGGGGAATGAAGGTAATGTAGGTCAATGACCTATAGTTACCTTCAGTCGCGGTGATGTGCCCTCTGCTGGATGTCCTCATAGACGTCGAGCATGGGAAAAAGTTCCCATGTCTCATATCATGTCGGGTTTAGGCAGGAGAAATGAAAAGCCGGCAATCGGCTTTTCTGCTATATCGCGCTGAAGTAAATATACTGTATATATATAGTATCAAAAAAAGAAAAGCAGCACAAAAAATAATACAAAAGGTGGACTTTTTTTCCTGAGCGGCGTGGCGACGTTTCGGATACAAAAATCCTTTTTCAAGCCTTTGTATTATTTTTTGTGCTGCTTTTCTTTTTTTGATACTATGACTGGAGGCTTTTTGGACTGCTGGTTGGGAGAGCTTTGCACACCATTGAGGTAGTATTGGATGCTGTTCCTATTTTTTCTATATATATATATATATATATATATATATATATATATATATATATATATGTCTCAATGATATATATATTTATATATATATATATATATATATATATATATATATATATATGTGTGTCTCAATGACACCGCATGAGAAAATGCATGCATCTAAAAAACGCAGCGTTTGCACGCGTTTACATGCGTTTTTTCACCACCTGCGTTTGCGTTTTAAATGCTGCATTTTTAAACGCAAATGTGAAACTAGCCTTAACTGTTATTTTTGACAAAATTCCTTTTTTCCTTAATAAAAAACTTTTATAAAAGGCACTTCGGCTTCACTCATCTCTTCTCAAATGTATTATGTTTTGGCAACTAAAGGCAAAACCCTTGGCTTTAACATATCTCACCTTAAAAATTATGATAACTCCACTGCAGTAACCCACATTTGGTATGTGACCCTACATTCAACCCTCCTCATACACTCTCTGCCCGCCTAACCTTCTTAAATTAAAGGGATACCCTTGATTATGATTGTAGAATTTTTTCCTTCCATGTTCCAACAGCATTTGCTGGCTAAAATAATTTTTGGGCCCTTTCTTTCCTCACCTTTCCCCTATACCCTCCATCTTCACTTGATTTTATTGAAAAATGTATTGATTTAATTCCTTTAAGTTATTATTTTATTATTAATTACATTCAGCAATTCCCTTCCCTTCTCCCACACTGGGCAATAAAAATGAATAAAGCATATACAGAATGGGAGGAATAGGGCTAAGCAAGAGCACATGTGAAAAAGACTTGGGTATGCTAATAGATCATAAACTGAACATGAGTCAACAGTGTGATGCCGCAGCAAAAAAGGCAAATGCAATTCTGGGATGTTTTTACAGAAGCAAACAGTCTAGATCACATGAAGTCATTGTTGCTCTCTACTCTTCTTTGGTCAGACCTCATCTGGAATACTGTGTCCACTTTTGGACACCACGTTTTAATCCCTTTCTGACCTCGGATGGGATAGTGCACCCAAGGTCAGATCCCCTGCTTTGATGTGGGCTCCGGTGGTGAGCCCACATCAAAGCCGCAACATCTCAGCTGTTTTGAACAGCTGACATGTGCGTGCAATAGAGGCGAATAGAATCGCAATCCACCTGCTGCTATTAATCAGTTAAATGCCATTGTCAAATGCTGACAGTGGCATTTAACTACCGCTTCCAGCCGCGAGGCCGGAAATGCGCTCATCGCCGACCCTCGTCACATGATCGAGGGTCAGCGATGCGTCACCATAACAACCAGGGGTCTACTTAAGACCTCTATGGTTGTTGATGCCGGCTTGCTGTGAGCTAGTAGTGAAGAACAAGACATGCACTCTCGCTAATACTGGTGCAGACTGAACATGGAGGGATTCTCCAGAATATAGTCATGAACATCAACAGTCGCACTCAAGAAAGATGTCTTCAGAATATTGTTAGCCAAATATGTGTTTTTTTTATTGTTTTGAAAAAACACCAAAAATAGAGGTATCACCGCAGTGTTGCAAGGTAACGTTTCGACCCTCTGGGTCTTTCTCAAACCTTACTTCTAATGGTAGATATGGAGAGGAGGGCACAGATCCCTGGAGAGGTGCAGGAGTCCCTTTAGGGGCTATAACTTTGTAGCTTCAGGTGTCTGCGGTGGTGGTGTGAATTAAATTAATAAATTCAACTGATGGGGATATGAGGAGTGGAATGTTCTGAAATAGTAAAAGGAGTAAGTGGTGTTGGAGAATAGGGAATAAGGCGATAATAAGGAGAAGGGGAGTTATTATAATCATGATTACTGTGAAATGGGATATCCATCAATAGAGAAACACTACTATTGTCATATAGTCAGGATGGTAGTGGGACAGAATCATAGAATCATGGAATGGTAGAGTTGGAAGGGACCTACTGGGTCATCTGGTCCAACCCCCTGCTCAAAGCAGGATTCACTAAATCATCCCATACAGATGTCCACTGCAGACACCTGAAGCTACAAAGTTATAGCCCCTAACGGGACTCCTGCACCTCTCCAGGGATCTGTGCCCTCCTCTCCATATCTACCATTAGAAGTAAGGTTTGAGAAAGACCCAGAGGGTCGAAACGTTACCTTGCAACACTGCGGTGATACCTCTATTTTTGGTGTTTTTTCAAAACAATAAAAAAAACATGTATTTGGCTAACAATATTCTGAAGACATCTTTCTTGAGTGCGACTGTTGATGTTCATGGCTTGCTGTGAGCGTCACCCTGTGGTCGACGTTCATAGCAAGCCTGTAATTCTACTTCATAGAGGCGATCTATGCTTCACCTCTATGTAGCAGAGCAGATCGAGTTGTGCCAGCTTCTAGCCTCCCATGGAGGCTATTGAAGCATGGCAAAAGTAAAAAAAAAAATTTAAAAAAATAGGAAATACATAAAAAAAATAAAAGCTTAAATCACCCCCCTTTCGTGCCATTCAAAATAAAACAATAAAAATAAAATCAAATATACACATACTTGGTATCTCCGCATTCAGAATTGCCCGATCTATCAATAAAAAAAAGGATTAAATGCAATAAAAAGAGAAAGGAAAAAATTGCTGCACTCACCCCAACTCTTTCTTCAGTTCTTTATTCACACACGAATATCCATAATAGGATGTGGCATGGAAATGGCTAGGGCTTGTGAGGGGAGCAGGGATGTGCAGGAACGAGGCGGACTTCTTCCAAGGATCCCCCTCAGTCTCTCAATTTAGAAGAAACTTCCTCGCCGGCATAATTCACAATATTATACGCCAGCTCAGTGCCAGTGTTTTTGTCTTTTTTACGTTTAAAAAAAAGGATTAACCTGATAGCTAAACGGCGTAGCGAGAAAAAAAATCAAAACATCCAAATTACGTTTTTTTGGTCGCCGCGACATTGCATTAAAATGCAATAACGGGCGATAAAAAAAATGTATCTGCACCAAAATGGTATCACTAAAAACCAGCTCAGCACACAAATAATAAGCCCTCACCCGACCCCAGATCACGAAAAATGGAGACGCTACAGGTATCGGAAAATGGCACAATTGTTTTTGTTTGTTTTTTAGCAAAGTTTGGAATTTTTTTTCAGCAATTAGATAAAAAATAACCTAGACATATTTGGTGCCTATGAACTCATAATGACCTGGAGAATCATAATGGCAGGTCAGTTTTAGCATTTAGTGAACCTAGCAAAAAAGCCAAACAAACAACACGCATGGGATTGCACTTTTTTTGCAATTTCACTGCACTTGGATTTTTTTTCCCATTTTCTAGTACATGACATGGTAAAACCAATGATGTCGTTCAAAAGTACAACTCGACGGCAAAAACTAAGCCCTCACATGGCCATATTGATGGAAAAATAAAAAAAGTTAAAAAAGTTATGGCTCTGGGATGGAGGGGAGCGAAAAACGAACATGGAAAAACGGAAAATCCCAAGGTCATGAAGGGGTTAAAAAAAAGACATCAACAAACTGGAGCAAGTTCAGGGAAGAGCAACTAGAATGGTGACCCGTCTGCAAACCATGTCCTATAAGGAACAGTTACAGGATTTGGGAATGTTTAGCTTGCAAAAAAGAAGACTGAGAGGAGACTTAATAGCTTTCTACAAATATCTCAAGGGCTGTCACATTGTAGAAGAATCATCTTTATTCTCATTTACACAAGGAAAGACTAGAAGCAATGGGATGAAACTGAATGGGAGGAGACACAGATTAGATATTAAAAAAACTTTTTGACAGGGTGATCAATGAGTGGAACAGGCGGCCACGAGAGGTGGTGACTGGTGAGTTCTCCTTCCATGGAAGTCTTCAAAGAAGGCTGGACAGACATCTGTCTGGGATGATTTAGTGAATCCTGCTTTGAACAGGGGGTTGGACCAGATGACCCAGGAGGTCCCTTCCAACTCTAACATTCCATGATTCTATGATTCTATGATTCTGTCTCACTACCATCCTGACTACATGACAATAGTAGTGTTTCTCCATTGATGGATATCCCATTTCACAGTAATCATGATTATAATAACTCCCCTTCAGGGCCGGACTTAGCCCAAAAGGCGCCCTGTGCGAGACTGCAGGACGGCGCCCCCCCCCTCCAAACTTTGAAAGAAAACAATAACTCTTTAATATTCACAACAACACGTTTACTTAGAAAACTTGTGTTTCCCTGCAAAACACTTGAAGAAACACTAATATTGCAATAACGGGAATTATAAAGTGCTTTAAAGCGGACCAAAAGGAAAAAATGACGCTTGGTCCAAAGCCATATGGGCTGACAGCCAATCAGAGTGCAGAGCGGCGGCCTGCAAGGCCAAACACCGCCACACCATGACCAGATGACATATTACCACCACAGTGATCGAATAATATCAAATACAAGGAACGAATACCACAACATCATGACCAGACCACATATTACCACCACATAGTGACTGAATACTACAATACTGATCAATAATAAAAAAAAACACAATACTATCACCATAAGTGCCATTATACACAGGAGATCTGTACTTAGTATGCAGCGTCTGTGTATAGGTAATACAGTGATCACCGGTGACATACACAGGACCTCAGTATATAGTATACAGTGTATAGTGTCAGTGTATAGGTAACACACTGACTCACCAGTGACATCTCTAGGTGAAGTCCTTCATCTTTCATCCCGCACAGACCGCCATCACTTCATCCAGCCAGGACTCGTCTCTGCAGGAAATAACACAGTTATCTCGAGTTCCACTTGCAGAACACATTACTTAATTTTCCCAACTTCTACATTACACCACATGAAGAAGGCGACATAGTGTCACTCTACACAGTAATAGGACCGCCCCTCCATTTAAAACAGTATACTCAAAAAATAAAATAAATACATCACTGCAGTAATAATATCCCTTAATTAGCCCCTATGGTAATAATATTCGCCATCCTGGCCCCCGTGTGTCTCATTCCTGGCGTCAGCCATATATTCTCCCATCCTGCCCTAATGAGTATCTATCCTGCCCCATATGATCTTCCCATCCTGCCCCATCTGTCTCCATCGTATCCATCCTGCCCCATCTGTCTCCAATCCTGCCTCCAGTGTCTCCAGTCATGACGCCATGTCTGTCATCCTGCCCCGTGTCTCCATTCTGCCCCTGTGTCAAGCATTCTGCCCGTGTCCAGCATTCTGCACCAGTGTCCAGCATTCTGCACCAGTGTCCAGCATTCTGCACCAGTGTCCAGCTTTCTGCCCCTGTGTCCAGCTTTCTGCCCCCTGTGTCCAGCTTTCTGCCCCAGTGTCCAGCTTTCTGCCCCAGTGTCCAGCTTTCTGCCCCAGTGTCCAGCGTTCTGCCCCAGTGTCCAGCTTTCTGCCCCAGTGTCCAGCGTTCTGCATCAGTGTCCAGCGTTCTGCCCCAATGTCCAGCGTTCTGCCCCTGTGTCCAGCGTTCTGCCCCTGTGTCCAGCGTTCTGCCCCAGTGTCCAGCTTTCTGCCCCAGTGTCCAGCTTTCTGCCCCAGTGTCCAGCTTTCTGCCCCAGTGTCCAGCTTTCTGCCCCAGTGTCCAGCTTTCTGCCCCCGTGTCCAGCTTTCTGCCCCAGTGTCCAGCTTTCTGCCCCCGTGTCCAGCGTTCTGCCCCCGTGTCCAGCTTTCTGCCCCCGTGTCCAGCTTTCTGCCCCAGTGTCCAGCGTTCTGCATCAGTGTCCAGCGTTCTGCCCCAATGTCCAGCGTTCTGCCCCCGTGTCCAGCTTTCTGCCCCAGTGTCCAGCTTTCTGCCCCAGTGTCTAGCTTTCTGCCCCAGTGTCCAGCTTTCTGCCCCCGTGTCCAGCTTTCTGCCCCAGTGTCCAGCTTTCTGCCCCCGTGTCCAGCGTTCTGCCCCCGTGTCCAGCTTTCTGCCCCCGTGTCCAGCTTTCTGCCCCAGTGTCCAGCGTTCTGCATCAGTGTCCAGCGTTCTGCCCCAATGTCCAGCGTTCTGCCCCCGTGTCCAGCTTTCTGCCCCAGTGTCCAGCTTTCTGCCCCAGTGTCCAGCTTTCTGCCCCAGTGTCCAGCTTTCTGCCCCAGTGTCCAGCTTTCTGCCCCAGTGTCCAGCGTTCTGCCCCCGTGTCCAGCATTCTGCCCCCGTGTCCAGCGTTCTGCCCCAGTGTCCAGCGTTCTGCCCCAGTGTCCAGCGTTCTGCCCCAGTGTCCAGCGTTCTGCCCCAGTGTCCAGCGTTCTGCCCCAGTGTCCAGCGTTCTGCCCCAGTGTCCAGCGCTCTGCCCCAGTGTCCAGCATTCTGCCCCAGTGTCCAGCGTTCTGCCCCAGTGTCCAGCGTTCTGCCCCAGTGTCCAGCGCTCTGCCCCCCCTGTGTCCAGCTTTCTGCCCCGTCTCCAGCTTTCTGCCCCAGTGTCCAGCTTTCTGCCCCAGTGTCCAGCATTCTGCCCCAGTGTCCAGCGTTCTGCCCCAGTGTCCAGCTTTCTGCCCCAGTGTCCAGCTTTCTGCCCCAGTGTCCAGCTTTCTGCCCCAGTGTCCAGCGTTCTGCCCCCGTGTCCAGCATTCTGCCCCCGTGTCCAGCGTTCTGCCCCAGTGTCCAGCGTTCTGCCCCAGTGTCCAGCGTTCTGCCCCAGTGTCCAGCGTTCTGCCCCAGTGTCCAGCGTTCTGCCCCAGTGTCCAGCGTTCTGCCCCAGTGTCCAGCGCTCTGCCCCAGTGTCCAGCATTCTGCCCCAGTGTCCAGCGTTCTGCCCCAGTGTCCAGCGTTCTGCCCCAGTGTCCAGCGCTCTGCCCCCCCTGTGTCCAGCTTTCTGCCCCGTCTCCAGCTTTCTGCCCCAGTGTCCAGCTTTCTGCCCCAGTGTCCAGCATTCTGCCCCAGTGTCCAGCGTTCTGCCTCCCTGTGTCCAGCTTTCTGCCCTGCCCCCCCCTCCCGATCGCCGCTCTCAATAATAATTAAAAAAAAAAAACAAGTTCTTCTTACCTGACCGCGATCCTGCTCTATCTGCTTATCGGTGGGGGCGGCCATCTTCCTGAGGCCGCGCGTGCGCAGGTGGAGTGCTCTGCTGCCCGGGGCTTCAGGAAAATGGCCGCGGGATGCCGCGCATGCGCAGATGGAGATCGCGGCGGCCATTTTTCTGAAGCCGAGAAGCGAACAGCCAGGTACATTCTGCGCCGCCGGCGACCCGCCCCCCCGCATTGTGCCGCCCCCCGCATTATGCCGCCCCCTTCCTACGCCACTGCCAGGGGGGGCCCGATGACCGGGGGCGTGGTAACCGGAACGCTGGCAGATGGAAATTTTAGAAAACGGCTGCCCCGTACCGGGTCGTACCGGCTGAATCCCACCCCTGATTTTGATGTAATGTGACATTAATCTGCTGAGCTCAATAAATGCGCCCCTTGTATGCTAACGAGCCTTGGCGCCCTGTGCGGCCGCACAGGTCGCACAGGGCAAAGGCCGGCCCTGCTCCCCTTCTCCTTATTATCGCCTTACTCCCTATTCTCCAACACCACTTACTCCTTTTACTATTTCAGAACATTCCACTCCTCATATCCCCATCAGTTGAATTTATTAATTTAATTCAATCAATTCATTTTTATCTTTTCTTATGCATGTTATTTGGTAAATGCATTTCTTCCCCCTCCCCTCATCATGATCCTCCGTTCCTCAGATCCTTGTCCTTCCTTCAATTTCATTGGCAATGCAGCCACACACCATATGTACCTCCTTCATTCTCCGCCACCCTACATTGTCCTCTTTCCTGACGTTCAGTGCATGCGTTGGATCCTGGATTCCCCTCTGACTTCGGGGAGCGCTCATACATTGGACGCAATTCTGGAAGTCCCATTTTCTAAGTGGCGGAGTTTCAATCACATGTGCTAATGACACGTTTTGGAAATGTCCACTGACATGGCCGGAGTCATCAGTAACCAGGGTTCTTAACAATCACTGCACCCTAGACCTGTCATGCCCCCGGAAGAAGCACTTTGTGAAACGGCGCTTGTCGGATGTGAAGGGAGGACAGCAGCTCTACATTTCCACTGACCTCGGCATCACTTTCTCTACAGGCATACACCACTACCTCTTATATGTGCTAAATACATGTGTAAGTTCGCCACCACATGCAGTGGTCATGCAAATATGATTTTCTTAGTGTATGGAGGAAACTTCCCTTCAATGGGGATCGTATTGTCTATAGCTTCTATGAGCAAACTCCCATTGTACTTTTGGCAATAAATGATGTTAATAATCACACTGCTTGAAATAATCAGTTAGGTGAACCTTTACCCTAGCCTGGAATATTTATACCCACTGGGGTTTCTAATGCTGATTTATATTTTCAGAAGTGTTTTTGTGATACTTCAATCGTTTTATCTCCATTTTTCCTCTCTTATCGACCATCAGTTTACCTCTACTGCTGCTCTCTCCCTTCCTTCATTGGAGGCTAATTTGCCCTGTCTTTTTAATGTATCTTATAAATTAATGTTATTTATCAAAGATATTTATTTTAACTCAGCTAGAAATCACTTCTTGTCTTTATGGTACCCATCCATAATAGATTATGTTAATTCATAATTTTTGAAGTGTCTAAAGCCCTATATGCAGGACTATGGTAATGAAAAAGTGTTTATAAACTGTGATCCTTTCAAAAGGGGGTGCTACTAGGTACTAACCATGCAGGATGCCCAAACTGTTGGCCAATTTTCCTTTTTGAAATGTTTGAAAAGTAAAATATGAAAGTACTAGATGGCAGCCCGATTCTAAAGAATCGGGAGTCTAGAATCCATATATACTTTATTTATTCAAATGTAAGAATAATACAATTAATAAATAATAGTAAGAAAGAACAAAAAATGGCTGCACTCACCAACTCTTGACAATTCTTGACAGTACGGCACATTTCTGATTGGTCGCTCGCGGCAGGCGGCAACCAATCAGAAAAGTGCCGCGCACCACGAAGGCATATATCTTTGTCCACCCTGAGCGGGTGTAGGACGCTGGTGACGTCACTTATCTCCGGACATTATCTCCGGACAAAGCCACGGAAGTTGGCACAAATTGCCGGAAGTAGTATTCTAGGCAATTATATATTAGATTTTAATGTTATCAGTGTTTACCTTTGAACGTTTATATTGTATTGTCCTGTCACCAGCCATGTGTACGATTATCGGCTGAAAGCCTCTCTGGAACCAATAATCACCCCATGTAAAGGTATCTTTATAAGTTAAAGATTCAGAATACTATGACTTTTATCAAATCCTGAACAGTCAAGTTTTTTATGAACCGTTAAGGTTTTCTGGTTGAAGTAAAAAAACTCTGAGTGTTTACAGTTTGAAACCATAAAATGTTGAAAAATTATGTCATTCTTGAGTATATCACTCAATGGTGCTCATAAACGTGTCAAATTTGATCTATAATATACTTTAATATACGTTACTTTAATCTTTAATATACTTAAGAACAGGGCCCCAGACATAACACAGGGGGTCTGAAACACCGCACAGTGGTCCAAAATATCGCTGTGCTCTGCCTGGGGCCCCATGTTCTGCCTGGGGCCCCTGTGCTCTGCCTGGGGCCACTGTGCTCTGCCTGGGGCCCCATATGCTGCCTGGGGCCCCTGTGCTCTGCCTGGGGCCCCATATGCTGCCTGGGGCCCCTGTGCTCTGCCTGGGGCCCCATAGGCTGCCTGGGGCCCCTGTGCTCTACCTGGGACCACTGTGCTCTGCCTGGGGCCCCATATGCTGCCTGGGGCCCCTGTGCTCTGCCTGGGGCCCCTGTGCTCTGCCTGGGGCCCCATGTTCTGCCTGGGGCCACTGTGCTCTGCCTGGGGCCCCATAGGCTGCCTGGGGCCCCTGTGCTCTGCCTGGGACCACTGTGCTCTGCCTGGGGCCTCATATGCTGCCTGGGGCCCCTGTGCTCTGCCTGGGGCCACTGTGCTCTGCCTGGGGCCCCATATGCTGCCTGGGGCCCCTGTGCTCTGCCTGGGTGTAGGACACTGGTGACGTCACTTATCTCCGGACATTAGCTCCGGACATTATCTCCGGACATTAGCTCCGGACAAAGCCACGGAAGTTGGCACAAATTGCAGGAAGTAGTATTCTAGGCAATTATATATTAGATGGGCATTTCCTGAAGGAAATACATGGTGCTTGAACAGCGCTACCAGCTTTACAGCAGCACTTTTCACACACGGGACTGGGGGGCACGCTTACTTTTGCACCCGGGGCCGGGGGCGCGCTTACTTTTGCACCCGGGGGCGCACTTACTTTTGCACCCGGAGGCGCACTTACTTTTGCACCCGGGGGCGCACTTACTTTTGCACCCGGGGCGCACTTACTTTTGCACCCGGGGGCGCACTTACTTTTGCACCCGGGGGCGCACTTACTTTTGCACCCGGGGGCGCACTTACTTTTGCACCCGGGGGCGCACTTACTTTTGGGGCCGCACTTACTTTTGGTGGGCGGGGCTACTCGGCCTCCGATTTGGTTGGTGGGGCCCCTCGTCCTCCGATTTGGTGGGCGGGGACCGGCCTCCGATTTGGTGGGCGGGGACCGGCCTCCGATTTGGTGGGCGGGGACCCTCGGCCTCCGATTTGGTGGGCGGGGACCCTCGACCTCCGATTTGGTGGGCGGGGACCCTCGGCCTCCGCTTTGGTGGGCGGGGCCCCTAGGCCTCCGATTTGGTGGGCGGGGCCCCTCGGCCTCCGATTTGGTGGGCGGGGCCCCTCGGCCTCTGATTTGGTTGGCGGGGCCCCTCGGCCTCCGATTTGGTGGGCGGGGACCCTCGGCCTCCGATTTGGTGGGCGGGGCCCCTCGGCCTCCAATTTGGTTTGTGGGGCCCCTCGGCCTCCGATTTGGTGGGAGGGGACCCTCGGCCTCCGATTTGGTGGGCGGGGACCCTCGGCCTCCAATTTGGTGGAGGGGACCCTCGGCCTCCAATTTGGTGGGCGGGGACCCTCGGCCTCCGATTTGGTGGGTGGGGACCCTCGGCCTCCGATTTGGTGGGCGGGGCCCCTCGGCCTCCGATGTGGTGGGCGGGGCCCCTCGGCCTCCGCTTTGGTGGGCGGGGCCCCTCGGCCTCCGATGTGGTGGGCGGGGCCCCTCTGCCTCCGCTTTGGTGGGCGGGGCCGCTCGGCCTTCGATTTGGTGGGCGGGGCTCCTCGGCCTCCGATTTGGTTGGTGGGGCCCCTCGGCCTCCGATTTGGTTGGCGGGGCCCCTCGGCCTCCGATTTGGTGGGCGGGGACTCTCGGCCTCCGATTTGGTGGGCGGGGACCCTCGGCCTCCGATTTGGTGGGCGGGGACCCTCGACCTCCGATTTGGTGGGCGGGGACCCTCGGCCTCCGCTTTGGTGGGCGGGGCCCCTCGGCCTCCGATTTGGTGGGCGGGGACCCTCGGCCTCCGATTTGGTGGGTGGGGCCCCTCGGCCTCCGATTTGGTGGGCGGGGCCCCTCGGCCTCCGATTTGGTGGGCGGGGACCCTCGGCCTCCGATTTGGTGGGCGGGGCCCCTCAGCCTCCAATTTGGTTTGTGGGGCCCCTCGGCCTCCGATTTGGTGGGCGGGGACCCTCGGCCTCCGATTTGGTGGGCGGGGACCCTCGGCCTCCAATTTGGTGGAGGGGACCCTCGGCCTCCGATTTGGTGGGCGGGGACCCTCGGCCTCCGATTTGGTGGGTGGAGACCCTCGGCCTCCGATTTGGTGGTCGGGGCCCCTCGGCCTCCGATTTGGTGGGCAGGGACCCTCGGCCTCCGATTTGGTGGGCGGGGACCCTCGGCCTCCGATTTGGTGGGCGGGGCCCCTCGGCCTCCAATTTGGTTTGTGGGGCCCCTCGGCCTCCGATTTGGTGGGCGGGGACCCTCGGCCTCCGATTTGGTGGGCGGGGACCCTCAGCCTCCAATTTGGTGGAGGGGACCCTCGGCCTCTGATTTGGTGGGCGGGGACCCTCGGCCTCCGATTTGGTGGGTGGGGACCCTCGGCCTCCGATTTGGTGGGCGGGGCCCCTCGGCCTCCGATTTGGTGGGCAGGGACCCTCGGCCTCCGATTTGGTGGAGGGAACCCTCGGCCTCCGATTTGGTTGGTGTGGACCCTCGGCCTCCGATTTGGTGGGCGGGGACCCTCGGCCTCCGATTTGGTGGGCGGGGACCCTCGGCCTCCGATTTGGTGGGCGGGGACCCTCGGCCTCCGATTTGGTGGGCGGGGCCCCTCAGCCTCCGATTTGGTGGGCGGGGACCCTCGGCCTCCGATTTGGTGGGCGGGGACCCTCGGCCTCCGATTTGGTAGGCGGGGCCCCTCGGCCTCCGATTTGGTGGGCGGGGACCCTCGGCCTCCAATTTGGTGGGCGGGGACCCTCGGCCTCCGATTTGGTGGGCGGGGCCCCTCGGCCTCCGATTTGGTGGGCGGGGCCCCTCGGCCTCCGATTTGGTGGGCGGGGCCCCTCGGTCTCCGATGTGGTGGTCGGGACCCCTCGGCCTCCGCTTTGGTGGGCGGGGCCGGGCCCCTCGGCCTCTGCCTTGGTGGGCGGGGCCACTCGGCCTTCGATTTGTTGGGCGGGGCTCCTCGGCCTCCGATTTGGTTGGCGGGGCCCCTCGGCCTCCGATTTGGTTGGCGGGGCCCCTTATCCTCCGATTTGGTGGGCGGGGACTCTCGGCCTCCGATTTGGTGGGTGGGGCCGGGCCCCTCAGCCTCCGCATTGGTGGGCGGGGCCGCTCGGCCTTCGATTTGGTGGGCGGGGCTCCTCGGCCTCCGATTCGGTTGGCGGGGCCCCTCGGCCTCCGATTTGGTTGGCGGGGCCCCTCGGCCTCCGATTTGGTGGGCGGGGACTCTCGGCCTCCGATTTGGTGGGCGGGGACCCTCGGCCTCCGATTTGGTGGGCGGGGACCCTCGGCCTCCGATTTGGTGGGCAGGGACCCTCGGCCTCCGATTTGGTGGTCGGGGACCCTCGGCCTCCGCTTTGGTGGGCGGGGCCCCTCGGCCTCCGATTTGGTGGGCGGGGACCCTCTGCCTCCGATTTGGTGTGCGGGGACCCTCGGCCTCCGCTTTGGTGGGCGGGGCCCCTCGGTCTTCGATTTGGTGGGCGGGGCCCCTCGGCCTCCGATTTGGTTGGTGTGGACCCTCGGCCTCCGATTTGGTGGGCGGGGACCCTCGGCCTCCGATTTGGTGGGCGGGGACCCTCGGCCTCCGATTTGGTGGGCGGGGACCCTCGGCCTCCGATTTGGTGGGCGGGGCCCATCGGCCTCCGATGTGGTGGGCGGGGCCCCTCGGCCTCCGATGTGGTGGGCGGGGACCCCCGGCCTCCGATTTGGTGGGCGGGGCCCCTCGGCCTTCGATTTGTTGGGCGGGGCTCCTTGGCCTTCGATTTGGTTGGCGGGGCCCCTCGGCCTCCGATTTTGTTGGCGGGGCCCCTTATCCTCCGATTTGGTGGGCGGGGACTCTCGGCCTCCGATTTGGTGGGCGGGGACCATCGGCCTCCGATTTGGTGGGCGGGGCCCCTCGGCCTCCGATTTGGTTGGCGGGGCCCCTCGGCCTCCGATTTGGTGGGCGGGGCCCCTCGGCCTCCGATTTGGTTGGCGGGGCCCCTCGGCCTCCGATTTGGTGGGCAGGGACCCTCGGCCTCCGATTTGGTGGGCGGGGCCCCTCGGCCTCCAATTTGGTTGGTGGGGCCCCTCGGCCTCTGATTTGGTGGGCGGGGACCCTCGGCCTCCGATTTGGTGGGCGGGGACCCTCGGCCTCCAATTTGGTGGACGGGGACCCTCGGCCTCCGATTTGGTGGGCGGGGACCCTCGGCCTCCGATTTGGTGGGTGGGGACCCTCGGCCTCCGATTTGGTGGGCGGGGACCCTCGGCCTCCGATTTGGTGGGCGGGGCCCCTCGGCCTCCGATGTGGTGGGTGGGGACCCTCGGCCTCCGATTTGGTGGGCGGGGACCCTCGGCCTCCGATTTGCTGGGCAGGGACCCTCGGCCTCCGATTTGGTGGTCGTGGACCTTCGGCCTCCGCTTTGGTGGGCGGGGCCCCTCGGCCTCCGATTTGGTGGGCAGGGACCTTCTGCCTCCGATTTGATGTGCGGGGACCCTCGGCCTCCGCTTTGGTGGGCGGGGCCCCTCGGCCTTCGATTTGGTGGGCGGGGCCCCTCAGCCTCCGATTTGGTTGGTGTGGACCCTCGGCCTCCGATTTGGTGGGCGGGGACCCTCGGCCTCCGATTTGGTGGGCGGGGACCCTCGGCCTCTGCTTTGGTGGGCGGGGCCGCTCGGCCTTCGATTTGTTGGGCGGGGCTCCTCTGCCTCCGATTTGGTTGGCGGGGCCCCTCGGCCTCCGATTTGGTTGGCGGGGCCCCTTGTCCTCCGATTTGGTGGGCGGGGACACTCGGCCTTCGATTTGTTGGGCGGGGCTCCTCGGCCTCCGATTTGGTGGGCAGGGACCCTCGGCCTCCGATTTGGTGGGCGGGGCCCCTCGGCCTCCACTTTGGTTGGTGGGGCCCCTCGGCCTCTGATTTGGTGGGCGGGGACCCTCGGCCTCCGATTTGGTGGGCGGGGACCCTCGGCCTCCAATTTGGTGGACGGGGAACCTCGGCCTCCGATTTGGTGGGCGGGGACCCTCGGCCTCCGATTTGGTGGGTGGGGACCCTCGGCCTCCGATTTGGTGGGCGGGGCCCCTCGGCCTCCGATGTGGTGGGCGGGGCCCCTCGGCCTCTGCTTTGGTGGGCGGGGCCGGGCCCCTCGGCCTCCGCTTTGGTGGGCGAGGCCGCTCGGCCTTCGATTTGGTGGGTGAGGCTCCTCGGCCTCCGATTTGGTTGGCGGGGCCCCCCGGCCTCCGATTTGGTTGGCGGGGCCCCTCGGCCTCCGATTTGGTGGGCGGGGACTCTCGGCCTCCGATTTGGTGGGTGGGGACCCTCGGCCTCCGATTTGGTGGGCGGGGACCCTCGGCCTCCGATTTGTTGGGCAGGGACCCTCGGCCTCTGATTTGGTGGTTGGGGACCCTCGGCCTCCGATTTGGTGGTCGGGGACCCTCGGCCTCCGCTTTGGTGGGCGGGGCCCCTCGGCCTCCGATTTGGTGGGCGGGGACCCTCTGCCTCCGATTTGGTGTGCGGGGACTCTCGGCCTCCGATTTGTTGGGTGGGGACTCTCGGCCTCCGATTTGGTGGGCGGGGACCCTCGGCCTCCGATTTGTTGGGCAGGGACCCTCGGCCTCCGATTTGGTGGTCGGGGACCCTCGGCCTCCGATTTGGTGGTCGGGGACCCTCGGCCTCCGCTTTGGTTGGCGGGGCCCCTCGGCCTCCGATTTGGTGGGCGGGGCCCCTCGGCCTCCGATTTGGTGGGCGGGGACCCTCGGCCTCCGATTTGGTGGGCGGGGACCCTCGGCCTCCGATTTGGTAGGCGGGGCCCCTCGGCCTCCGATTTGGTGGGCGGGGACCCTCGGCCTCCGATTTGGTGGGCAGGGACCCTCGGCCTCCGATTTGGTGGGCGGGGCCCCTCGGCCTCCGATTTGGTGGGCCGGGCCCCTCGGTCTCCGATGTGGTGGTCGGGGCCCCTCGGCCTCCGCTTTGGTGGGCGGGGCTGGGCCCCTCGGCCTCTGCTTTGGTGGGCGGGGCTGCTCGGCCTTCGATTTGTTGGGCGGGGCTCCTCGGCCTCCGATTTGGTTGGCGGGGCCCCTCGGCCTCCGATTTGGTTGGCGGGGCCCCTTATCCTCCGATTTGGTGGGCGGGGACTCTCGGCCTCCGCTTTGGTGGGTGGGGCCTGGGCCCCTCAGCCTCCGCATTGGTGGGCGGGGCCGCTCGGCCTTCGATTCGGTGGGCGGGGCTCCTCGGCCTCCGATTCGGTTGGCGGGGCCCCTCGGCCTCCGATTTGGTTGGCGGGGCCCCTCGGCCTCCGATTTGGTGGGCGGGGACTCTCGGCCTCCGATTTGGTGGGCGGGGACCCTCGGCCTCTGATTTGGTGGGCAGGGACCCTCGGCCTCCGATTTGGTGGTCGGGGACCCTCGGCCTCTGCTTTGGTGGGCGGGGCCCCTCGGCCTCCGATTTGGTGGGCGGGGACCCTCTGCCTCCGATTTGGTGTGCGGGGACCCTCGGCCTCCGCTTTGGTGGGCGGGGCCCCTCGGTCTTCGATTTGGTGGGCGGGGCCCCTCGGCCTCCGATTTGGTTGGTGTGGACCCTCGGCCTCCGATTTGGTGGGCGGGGACCCTCGGCCTCCGATTTGGTGGGCGGGGACCCTCGGCCTCCGATTTGGTGGGCGGGGACCTTCGGCCTCCGATTTGGTGGGCGGGGCCCATCGGCCTCCGATGTGGTGGGCGGGGCCTCTCGGCCTCCGATGTGGTGGGTGGGGACCCCCGGCCTCCGATTTGGTGGGCGGGGCCCCTCGGCCTTCGATTTGTTGGGCGGGGCTCCTTGGCCTTCGATTTGGTTGGCGGGGCCCCTCGGCCTCCGATTTTGTTGGCGGGGCCCCTTATCCTCCGATTTGGTGGGCGGGGACTCTCGGCCTCCGATTTGGTGGGCGGCAACCCTCGGCCTCCGATTTGGTGGGCGGGGCCCCTCGGCCTCCGATTTGGTTGGCGGGGCCCCTCGGCCTCCGATTTGGTGGGCGGGGCCCCTCGGCCTCCGATTTGGTTGGCGGGGCCCCTCGGCCTCTGATTTGGTGGGCGGGGACCCTCGGCCTCCGATTTGGTGGGCGGGGACCCTCGGCCTGCAATTTGGTGGACGGGGACCCTCGGCCTCCGATTTGGTGGGCGGGGACCCTCGGCCTCCAATTTGGTGGGTGGGGACCCTCGGCCTCCGATTTGGTGGGCGGGGCCCCTCGGCCTCCGATGTGGTGGGCGGGGTCCCTCGGCCTCCGCTTTGGTGGGCGGGGCCGGACCCCTCGGCCTCCGCTTTGGTGGGCGGGGCCGCTCGGCCTTCGATTTGGTGGGCGAGGCTCCTCGGCCTCCGATTTGGTGGGCGGGGACCCTCGGCCTCCGATTTGGTGGGCGGGGACCCTCGGCCTCCGATTTGGTGGGCGGGGACCTTCGGCCTCCGATTTGGTGGGCGGGGCCCATCGGCCTCCGATGTGGTGGGCGGGGCCCCTCGGCCTCCGATGTGGTGGGCGGGGACCCCCGGCCTCCGATTTGGTGGGCGGGGCCCCTCGGCCTTCGATTTGTTGGGCGGGGCTCCTTGGCCTTCGATTTGGTTGGCGGGACCCCTCGGCCTCCGATTTTGTTGGCGGGGCCCCTTATCCTCCGATTTGGTGGGCGGGGACTCTCGGCCTCCGATTTGGTGGGCGGGGACCCTCGGCCTCCGATTTGGTGGGCGGGGCCCCTCGGCCTCCGATTTGGTTGGCGGGGCCCCTCGGCCTCCGATTTGGTGGGCGGGGCCCCTCGGCCTCCGATTTGGTTGGCGGGGCCCCTCGGCCTCCGATTTGGTGGGTAGGGACCCTCGGCCTCCGATTTGGTGGGCGAGGCCCCTCGGCCTCCAATTTGGTTGGTGGGGCCCCTCGGCCTCTGATTTGGTGGGCGGGGACCCTCGGCCTCCGATTTGGTGGGCGGGGACCCTCGGCCTCCAATTTGGTGGACGGGGACCCTCGGCCTCCGATTTGGTGGGCGGGGACCCTCGGCCTCCAATTTGGTGGGTGGGGACCCTCGGCCTCCGATTTGGTGGGCGGGGCCCCTCGGCCTCCGATGTGGTGGGCGGGGTCCCTCGGCCTCCGCTTTGGTGAGCGGGGCCGGACCCCTCGGCCTCCGCTTTGGTGGGCGGGGCCGCTCGGCCTTCGATTTGGTGGGCGAGGCTCCTCGGCCTCCGATTTGGTTGGCGGGGCCCCCCGGCCTCCGATTTGGTTGGCAGGGCCCCTCGGCCTCCGATTTGGTGGGCGGGGACTCTCGGCCTCCGATTTGGTGGGTGGGGACCCTCGGCCTCCGATTTGGTGGGCGGGGACCCTCGGCCTCCGATTTGGTGGGCGGGGACTCTCGGCCTCCGATTTGGTGGGCGGGGACTCTCGGCCTCCGATTTGGTGGGTGGGGACCCTCGGCCTCCGATTTGGTGGGCGGGGACCCTCGGCCTCCGATTTTTTGGGCAGGGACCCTCGGCCTCCGATTTGGTGGTCGGGGACCCTCGGCCTCCGATTTGGTGGTCGGGGACCCTCAGCCTCCGCTTTGGTGGGCGGGGCCCCTCGGCCTCCGATTTGGTGGGCGGGGACCCTCTGCCTCCGATTTGGTGTGCGGGGACCCTCGGCCTCCGCTTTGGTGGGCGGGGCCCCTCGGCCTTCGATTTGGTGGGCGGGGCCCCTCGGCCTCCGATTTGGTTGGTGTGGACCCTCGGCCTCCGATTTGGTGGGTGGGGACCCTCGGCCTCCGATTTGGTGGGCGGGGACCCTCGGCCTCCGATTTGGTGGGCGGGGACCCTCGGCCTCCGATTTGGTGGGCGGGGACCCTCGGCCTCCGATTTGGTGGGCGGGGCCCCTCAGCCTCCGATTTGGTGGGCGGGGACCCTCGACCTCCAATTTGGTGGGCGGGGACCCTCGGCCTCCGATTTGGTAGGCGGGGCCCCTCGGCCTCCGATTTGGTGGGCGGGGACCCTCGGCCTCCAATTTGGTGGGCGGGGACCCTCGGCCTCCGATTTGGTGGGCGGGGACCCTCGGCCTCCAATTTGGTGGGCGGGGACCCTCGGCCTCCGATTTGGTGGGCGGGGCCCCTCGGTCTCCGATGTGGTGGTCGGGGCCCCTCGGCATCCGCTTTGGTGGGCGGGGCCGGGCCCCTCGGCCTCTGCTTTGGTGGGCGGGGCCGCTCGGCCTTCGATTTGTTGGGCGGGGACCCTCGGCCTCCGATTTGGTGGGCGGGGCCCCTCGGCCTCCGATTTGGTGGGCGGGGCCCCTCGGTCTCCGATGTGGTGGTCGGGGCCCCTCGGCCTCCGCTTTGGTGGGCGGGGCCGGGCCCCTCGGCCTCTGCTTTGGTGGGCGGGGCCGCTCGGCCTTCGATTTGTTGGGCGGGGCTCCTCGGCCTCCGATTTGGTGGGTGGGGACCCTCGGCCTCCGATTTGGTGGGCGGGGACCCTCGGCCTCCGATTTGGTGGGCGGGGACTCTCGGCCTCCGATTTGGTGGGCGGGGACTCTCGGCCTCCGATTTGGTGGGTGGGGACCCTCGGCCTCCGATTTGGTGGGCGGGGACCCTCGGCCTCCGATTTTTTGGGCAGGGACCCTCGGCCTCCGATTTGGTGGTCGGGGACCCTCGGCCTCCGATTTGGTGGTCGGGGACCCTCGGCCTCCGCTTTGGTGGGCGGGGCCCCTCGGCCTCCGATTTGGTGGGCGGGGACCCTCTGCCTCCGATTTGGTGTGCGGGGACCCTCGGCCTCCGCTTTGGTGGGCGGGGCCCCTCGGCCTTCGATTTGGTGGGCGGGGCCCCTCGGCCTCCGATTTGGTTGGTGTGGACCCTCGGCCTCCGATTTGGTGGGCGGGGACCCTCGGCCTCCGATTTGGTGGGCGGGGACCCTCGGCCTCCGATTTGGTGGGCGGGGACCCTCGGCCTCCGATTTGGTGGGCGGGGCCCCTCAGCCTCCGATTTGGTGGGCGGGGACCCTCGACCTCCAATTTGGTGGGCGGGGACCCTCGGCCTCCGATTTGGTAGGCGGTGCCCCTCGGCCTCCGATTTGGTGGGCGGGGACCCTCGGCCTCCAATTTGGTGGGCGGGGACCCTCGGCCTCCGATTTGGTGGGCGGGGACCCTCGGCCTCCAATTTGGTGGGCGGGGACCCTCGGCCTCCGATTTGGTGGGCGGGGCCCCTCGGTCTCCGATGTGGTGGTCGGGGCCCCTCGGCCTCCGCTTTGGTGGGCGGGGCCGGGCCCCTCGGCCTCTGCTTTGGTGGGCGGGGCCGCTCGGCCTTCGATTTGTTGGGCGGGGACCCTCGGCCTCCGATTTGGTGGGCGGGGCCCCTCGGCCTCCGATTTGGTGGGCGGGGCCCCTCGGTCTCCGATGTGGTGGTCGGGGCCCCTCGGCCTCCGCTTTGGTGGGCGGGGCCGGGCCCCTCGGCCTCTGCTTTGGTGGGCGGGGCCGCTCGGCCTTCGATTTGTTGGGCGGGGCTCCTCGGCCTCCGATTTGGTTGGCGGGGCCCCTCGGCCTCCGATTTGGTTGGCGGGGCCCCTTATCCTCCGATTTGGTGGGCGGGGACTCTCGGCCTCCGATTTGGTGGGCGGGGACCCTCGGCCTCCGATTTTTTGGGCAGGGACCCTCGGCCTCCGATTTGGTGGTCGGGGACCCTCGGCCTCCGATTTGGTGGTCGGGGACCCTCGGCCTCCGCTTTGGTGGGCGGGGCCCCTCGGCCTCCGATTTGCTGGGCGGGGACCCTCTGCCTCCGATTTGGTGTGCGGGGACCCTCGGCCTCCGCTTTGGTGGGCGGGGCCCCTCGGCCTTCGATTTGGTGGGCGGGGCCCCTCGGCCTCCGATTTGGTTGGTGTGGACCCTCGGCCTCCGATTTGGTGGGCGGGGACCCTCGGCCTCCGATTTGGTGGGCGGGGACCCTCGGCCTCCGATTTGGTGGGCGGGGACCCTCGGCCTCCGATTTGGTGGGCGGGGCCCCTCAGCCTCCGATTTGGTGGGCGGGGACCCTCGACCTCCAATTTGGTGGGCGGGGACCCTCGGCCTCCGATTTGGTAGGCGGGGCCCCTCGGCCTCCGATTTGGTGGGCGGGGACCCTCGGCCTCCAATTTGGTGGGCGGGGACCCTCGGCCTCCGATTTGGTGGGCGGGGACCCTCGGCCTCCAATTTGGTGGGCGGGGACCCTCGGCCTCCGATTTGGTGGGCGGGGCCCCTCGGTCTCCGATGTGGTGGTCGGGGCCCCTCGGCCTCCGCTTTGGTGGGCGGGTCCGGGCCCCTCGGCCTCTGCTTTGGTGGGCGGGGCCGCTCGGCCTTCGATTTGTTGGGCGGGGACCCTCGGCCTCCGATTTGGTGGGCGGGGCCCCTCGGCCTCCGATTTGGTGGGCGGGGCCCCTCGGTCTCCGATGTGGTGGTCGGGGCCCCTCGGCCTCCGCTTTGGTGGGCGGGGCCGGGCCCCTCGGCCTCTGCTTTGGTGGGCGGGGCCGCTCGGCCTTCGATTTGTTGGGCGGGGCTCCTCGGCCTCCGATTTGGTTGGCGGGGCCCCTCGGCCTCCGATTTGGTTGGCGGGGCCCCTTATCCTCCGATTTGGTGGGCGGGGACTCTCGGCCTCCGATTTGGTGGGCGGGGATTCTCGGCCTCCGATTTGGTGGGCGGGGCCCATCGTCCTCCGATTTGGTTGGCGGGGCCCCTCGGCCTCCGATTTGGTGGGCGGGGACCCTCGGCCTCCGATTTGGTGGGCGGGGCCCCTCGGCCTCCGATTTGGTTGGTGGGGCCCCTCGGCCTCCGATTTGGTGGGTGGGGACCCTCGGCCTCCGATTTGGTGGGCGGGGACCCTCGGCCTCCGATTTGGTGGGTGGGGACCCTCGGCCTCCGATTTGGTGGGCGGGGACCCTCGGCCTCCGATGTGGTGGGCGGGGACCCTCGGCCTCCGCTTTGGTGGGCGGGGCCAGGCCCCTCGGCCTCCGCTTTGGTGGGCGGGGCCGCTCGGCCTTCAATTTGGTGGGCGGGGCTCCTCGGCCTCCGATTTGGTTGGCGAAGCCCATCGGCCTCCGATTTGGTTGGCAGGGCGCCTCGGCCTCCGATTTGGTGGGCGGGGACTCTCGGCCTCCGATTTGGTGGGCGGGGACGCTCGGCCTCCGATTTGGTGGGCGGGGCCCCTCAGCCTCCGATTTGGTGGGCGGGGACCCTCGGCCTCCAATTTGGTGGGCGGGGACCCTCGGCCTCCGATTTGGTAGGCGGGGCCCCTCGGCCTCCGATTTGGTGGGCGGGGCCCCTCGGCCTCCGATTTGGTGGGCGGGGCCCCTCGGTCTCCGATGTGGTGGTCGGGGCCCCTCGGCCTCCGCTTTGGTGGGCGGGGCCGGGCCCCTCGGCCTCTGCTTTGGTGGGCGGGGCCGCTCGGCCTTCGATTTGTTGGGCGGGGCTCCTCGGCCTCCGATTTGGTTGGCGGGGCCCCTCGGCCTCCGATTTGGTTGGCGGGGCCCCTTATCCTCCGATTTGGTGGGCGGGGACTCTCGGCCTCCGATTTGGTGGGTGGGGATTCTCGGCCTCCGATTTGGTGGGCGGGGCCCATCGTCCTCCGATTTGGTTGGCGGGGCCCCTCGGCCTCCGATTCGGTGGGCGGGGACCCTCGGCCTCCGATTTGGTGGGCGGGGCCCCTCGGCCTCCGATTTGGTTGGTGGGGCCCCTCGGCCTCCGATTTGGTTGGTGGGGCCCCTCGGCCTCCGATTTGGTGGGCGGGGACCCTCGGCCTCCGATGTGGTGGGCGGGGACCCTCGGCCTCCGCTTTGGTGGGCGGGGCCAGGCCCCTCGGCCTCCGCTTTGGTGGGCGGGGCCGCTCGGCCTTCGATTTGGTGGGCGGGGCCAGGCCCCTCGGCCTCCGCTTTGGTGGGCGGGGCCGCTCGGCCTTCGATTTGGTGGGCGGGGCTCCTCGGCCTCCGATTTGGTTGGCGAAGCCCCTCGGCCTCCGATTTGGTTGGCAGGGCGCCTCGGCCTCCGATTTGGTGGGCGGGGACTCTCGGCCTCCGATTTGGTGGGCGGGGACCCTCGGCCTCCGATTTGGTGGGCGGGGACCCTCGGCCTCCGCTTTGGTGGGCGGGGCCCCTCGGCCTCCGATTTGGTGGGCACCGGGGTCCCTCTGCCTCCGATTTGGTGTGCGGGGACCCTCGGCCTCCGCTTTCGTGGGCGGGGCCCCTCGACCTTCGATTTGGTGGGCGGGGCTCCTCGGCCTCCGATTTGGTGGGCGGGGCCCCTCGGCCTCCGATTTGGTTGGCGGGGCCCCTCGGCCTCCGATTTGGTGGGCGGGGCCCCTCGGCTTCCGATTTGGTTGGCGGGGCCCCTCGGCCTCCGATTTGGTGGGCAGGGACCCTCGGCCTCCGATTTGGTGGGCGGGGCCCCTCGGCCTCCAATTTGGTTGGTGGGGCCCCTCGGCCTCTGATTTGGTGGGCGGGGACCCTCGGCCTCCGATTTGGTGGGCGGGGACCCTCGGCCTCCAATTTGGTGGACGGGGACCCTCGGCCTCCGATTTGGTGGGCGGGGACCCTCGGCCTCCGATTTGGTGGGCGGGGACCCTCGGCCTCCGATTTGGTGGGTGGGGTCCCTCGGCCTCCGATTTGGTGGGCGGGGACCCTCGGCCTCTGATTTGTTGGGCAGGGACCCTCGGCCTCCGATTTGGTGGTCGGGGACCCTCGGCCTCCGCTTTGGTGGGCGGGGCCCCTCGGCCTCCGATTTGGTGGGCGGGGACCCTCTGCCTCCGATTTGATGTGCGGGGACCCTCGGCCTCCGCTTTGGTGGGCGGGGCCCCTCGGCCTTCGATTTGGTGGGCGGGTCCCCTCGGCCTCCGATTTGGTTGGTGTGGACCCTCGGCCTCCAATTTGGTGGGCGGGGACCCTCGGCCTCCGATTTGGTGGGCGGGGACCCTCGGCCTCTGCTTTGGTGGGCGGGGCCGCTCGGCCTTCGATTTGTTGGGCGGGGCTCCTCTGCCTCCGATTTGGTTGGCGGGGCCCCTCGGCCTCCGATTTGGTTGGCGGGGCCCCTTATCCTCCGATTTGGTGGGCGGGGACACTCGGCCTTCGATTTGTTGGGCGGGGCTCCTCGGCCTCCGATTTGGTTGGCGGGGCCCCTCGGCCTCCGATTTGGTGGGCAGGGACCCTCGGCCTCCGATTTGGTGGGCGGGGCCCCTCGGCCTCCAATTTGGTTGGTGGGGCCCCTCGGCCTCTGATTTGGTGGGCGGGGACCCTCGGCCTCCGATTTGGTGGGCGGGGACCTTCGGCCTCCAATTTGGTGGACGGGGACCCTCGGCCTCCGATTTGGTGGGCGGGGACCCTCGGCCTCCGATTTGGTGGGTGGGGACCCTCGGCCTCCGATTTGGTGGGCGGGGCCCCTCGGCCTCTGATGTGGTGGGCGGGGCCCCTCGGCCTCCGCTTTGGTGGGCGGGGCCGCTCGGCCTTCGATTTGGTGGGCGAGGCTCCTCGGCCTCCGATTTGGTTGGCGGGGCCCCCCGGCCTCCGATTTGGTTGGCGGGGCCCCTCGGCCTCTGATTTGGTGGGTGGGGACCCTCGGCCTCCGATTTGGTGGGCGGGGACCCTCGGCCTCCGATTTGTTGGGCAGGGACTCTCGGCCTCCGATTTGGTGGGCGGGGACTCTCGGCCTCCGATTTGGTGGGTGGGGACCCTCGGCCTCCGATTTGGTGGGCGGGGACCCTCGGCCTCCGATTTGGTGGGCGGGGACTCGGCCTCCGATTTGGTGGGTGGGGACCCTCGGCCTCCGATTTGGTGGTCGGGGACCCTCGGCCTCCGATTTGGTAGTCGGGAACCCTCGGCCTCCGCTTTGGTGGGCGGGGCCCCTCGGCCTCCGATTTGGTGGGCGGGGACCCTCTGCCTCCGATTTGGTGTGCGGGGACCCTCGGCCTCCGCTTTGGTGGGCAGGGCCCCTCGGCCTTCGATTTGGTGGGCGGGGCCCCTCGGCCTCCGATTTGGTTGGTGTGGACCCTCGGCCTCCGATTTGGTGGGCGGGGATCCTCGGCCTCCGATTTGGTGGGCGGGGACCCTCGGCCTCCGATTTGGTGGGCGGGGACCCTCGGCCTCCGATTTGGTCGGCGGGGACCCTCGGCCTCCGATTTGGTGGGCGGGGACCCTCGGCCTCCGATTTGGTGGGCGGGGCCCCTCAGCCTCCGATTTGGTGGGCGGGGACCCTCGGCCTCCGATTTGGTGGGCGGGGACCTTCGGCCTCCGATTTGGTGGGCGGGGACCCTCGGCCTCTGATTTGGTAGGCGGGGCCCCTCGGCCTCCGATTTGGTGGGCGGGGACCCTCGGCCTCCAATTTGGTGGGCGGGGACCCTCGGCCTCCGATTTGGTGGGCGGGGACCCTCGGCCTACGATTTGGTGGGCGGGGATTCTCGGCCTACGATTTGGTGGGCGGGGATTCTCGGCCTCCGATTTGGTGGGCGGGGCCCCTCGGCCTCCGATTTGGTTGGCGGGGCCCCTCGGCCTCCGATTTGGTGGGCGGGGACCCTCGGCCTCCGATTTGGTGGGCGGGGCCCCTCGGCCTCCGATTTGGTTGGTGGGGCCCCTCGGCCTCCGATTTGGTTGGTGGGGCCCCTCGGCCTCCGATTTGGTGGGCGCGGACCCTC
Organism: Ranitomeya variabilis; assembly: GCF_051348905.1. Lineage (NCBI taxonomy): Eukaryota > Metazoa > Chordata > Amphibia > Anura > Dendrobatidae > Ranitomeya > Ranitomeya variabilis. Next base: position 526,962,724 of record NC_135237.1, on the reverse strand, counting down.
GGCCTCCGATTTGGTGGGCGGGGACCCTCGGCCTCCGATTTGGTGGGCGGGGCCCCTTGGCCTCCGATTTGGTGGGCGGGGCCCCTCGGCCTCCGATGTGGTGGGCGGGGACCCTCGGCCTCCGCTTTGGTGGGCGGGGCCAGGCACCTCGGCCTCCGCTTTGGTGGGCGGGGCCGCTCGGCCTTCGATTTGGTGGGCGGGGCTCCTCGGCCTCCGATTTGGTTGGCGAAGCCCCTCGGCCTCCGATTTGGTTGGTGGGGCGCCTCGGCCTCCGATTTGGTGGGCGGGGACTCTCGGCCTCCGATTTGGTGGGCGGGGACCCTCGGCCTCCGATTTGGTGGGCGGGGACCCTCGGCCTCCGATTTGGTGGGCAGGGACCCTCGGCCTCCGATTTGGTGGTCGGGGACCCTCGGCCTCCGCTTTGGTGGGCGGGGCCCCTCGGCCTCCGATTTGGTGGGCGGGGTCCCTCTGCCTCCGATTTGGTGTGCGGGGACCCTCGGCCTCCGCTTTCGTGGGCGGGGCCCCTCGACCTTCGATTTGGTGGGCGGGGCTCCTCGACCTCCGATTTGGTTGGTGGGGCCCCTCGGCCTCCGATTTGGTGGGCGGGGACCCTCGGCCTCCGGTTTGGTGGGCGGGGCCCGTCGGCCTCCGATTTGGTGGACGGGGCCCCTCGGCCTCCGATTTGGATGGTGTGGACCCTCGGCCTCCGATTTGGTGGGCGGGGACCCTCGGCCTCCGATTTGGTGGGCGGGGACCCTCGGCCTCCGATTTGGTGGGCGGAACCCCTCGGCCTCCGATGTGGTGGGCAGGGCCCCTCAGCCTCCGATTTGGAGGGCGGGGACCCCTCGGCCTCCGATTTGGTGGGCGGGGACCCCCGGCCTCCGATTTGGTGGGCGGGGACCCTCGGCCTCCGATTTGGTGGGCGGGGAACCTCGGCCTCCGATTTGGTGGTTGGGGCCCCTCGGCCTCTGATTTGGTGGGCGGGGACCCTCGGCCTCCAATTTGGTGGGCGGGGACCCTCGGCCTCCGATTTGGTGGGCGGGGCCCCTCGGCCTCCGATTTGGTGGGCGGGGCCCCTCGGCCTCCGATTTGGTGGGCGGGGCCCCTCGGCCTCCGATTTGGTGGGCGGGGCCCCTCGGCCTCCGATTTGGTGGGCGGGGCCCCTCGGCCTCCGATGTGGTGGTCGGGGCCCCTCGGCCTCCGCTTTGGTGGGCGGGGCCGCTCGGCCTTCGATTTGGTGGGCGGGGCCCCTCGGCCTCCAATTTGGTGGGCGGGGACCCTCGGCCTCCAATTTGGTGGGCGGGGCCCCTCGGCCTCCGATGTGGTGGTCGGGGCCCCTCGGCCTCCGCTTTGGTGGGCGGGGCCGGGCCCCTCGGCCTCCGCTTTGGTGGGCGGGGCCGCTCGGCCTTCGATTTGGTGGGCGGGGCCCCTCGGCCTCCGATTTGGTGGGCGGGGACCCTCGGCCTCCAATTTGGTGGGCGGGGACCCTCGGCCTCCGATTTGGTGGGCGGGGACCCTCGGCCTCCGATTTGGTGGGCGGGGCCCCTCGGCCTCCGATTTGGTGGGCGTGGCCCCTCGGCCTCCGATTTGGTGGGCGGGGCCCGTCGGCCTCTGATGTGGTGGTCGGGGCCCCTCGGCCTCCGCTTTGCTGGGCGGGGCCGGGCCCCTCGGCCTCCGCTTTGGTGGGCGGGGACCCTCGGCCTCCGATTTGGTGTGCGGGGACCCTCGGCCTCCGCTTTGGTGGGTGGGGCCCCTTGGCCTTCGATTTGGTGGGCGGGGCCCCTCGGCCTCCGATTTGGTTGGTGTGGACCCTCGGCTTCCGATTTGGTGGGCGGGGACCCTCGACCTTCGATTTGTTGGGCGGGGCTCCTTGGCCTTCGATTTGGTTGGCGGGGCCCCTCGGCCTCCGATTTGGTTGGCGGGGCCCCTTATCCTCCGATTTGGTGGGCGGGGCCCCTCGGCCTCCGATTTGGTGGGCGGGGACCCTCGGCCTCCGATTTGGTGGACGGGGACCCTCGGCCTCTGATTTGGTGGGCGGGGACCCACGGCCTCCGATTTGGTGGGCGGGGCCCCTCGGCCTCCAACTTGGTTGATGGGGCCCCTCGGCCTCTGATTTGGTGGGCGGGGACGCTCGGCCTCCGATTTGGTGGGCGGGGACCCTCGGCCTCCAATTTGGTGGACGGGGACCCTCAGCCTCTGATTTGGTGGGTGGGGACCCTCGGCCTCCGATTTGGTGGGCGGGGACCCTCGGCCTCCGATTTGGTGGGCTGGGCCCCTCGGCCTCCGATGTGGTGGGCGGGGCCCCTCGGCCTCCACTTTGGTGGGCGGGGCCGGGCCCCTCGGCCTCCGCTTTGGTGGGCGGGGCCGCTCGGCCTTCGATTTGGTGGGCGAGGCTCCTCGGCCTCCGATTTGGTTGGCGGGGCCCCTCGGCCTCCGATTTGGTTGGCGGGGCCCCTCGGCCTCCGATTTGGTGGGCGGGGACTCTCGGCCTCCGATTTGGTGGGCGGGGACCCTCGGCCTCCGATTTGTTGGGCAGGGACCCTCGGCCTCCGATTTGGTGGTCGGGGACCCTCGGCCTCCGCCTTGGTGAGCGGGGCCCCTCGGCCTCTGATTTGGTGGGCGGGGACCCTCGGCCTCCGCTTTGGTGGGCGGGGCCCCTCGGCCTCCGCTTTGGTGGGCGGGGCCCCTCGGCCTTCGATTTGGTGGGCGGGGCCCCTCGGGCTCCGATTTGGTTGGTGTGGACCCTCGGCCTCCGATTTGGTGGGCGGGGACCCTCGGCCTCCGATTTGGTGGGCGGGGACCCTCGGCCTCCGATTTGGTGGGCGGGGACCCTCGGCCACCGATTTGGTGGGCGGGGACCCTCGGCCTCCGATTTGGTGGGCGGGGTTCCTTGGCCTCCGATGTGGTGGGCGGGGACCCTCGGCCTCCGCTTTGGTGGGCGGGGACGCTCGGCCTTCGATTTGGTGGGCGGCGCCCCTCGGCCTCTGATTTGGTTGGCGGGGCCCCTCGGCCTTTGATTTGGTGGGCGGGGACTCTCGGCCTCCGATTTGGTGTGCGGGGACCCTCGGCCTCTGATTTGGTGGGCGGGGACCCTCGGCCTCCGATTTGGTGGGCAGGGACCCTCGGCCTCCGATTTGGTGGTCGGGGACCCTCGGCCTCCGCTTTGGTGGGCGGGGCCCCTCGGCCTCCGATTTGGTGGGCGGGGTCCCTCTGCCTCCGATTTGGTGTGCGGGGACCCTCGGCCTCCGCTTTCGTGGGCGGGGCCCGTCGGCCTCCGATTTGGTGGGCGGGGCCCCTCGGCCTCCGATTTGGATGGTGTGGACCCTCGGCCTCCGATTTGGTGGGCGGGGACCCTCGGCCTCTGATTTGGTGGGCGGGGCCCCTCGGCCTCCGATTTGGTGGGCGGGGCCCCTCGGCCTCCGATTTGGTGGGCGGGGCCCCTCGGCCTCCGATGTGGTGGGCGGGGCCCCTAAGCCTCCGATTTGGAGGGCGGGGACCCCCGGCCTCCGATTTGGTGGGCGGGGACCCCCGGCCTCCGATTTGGTGGGCGGGGACCCTCGGCCTCCGATTTGGTGGGCGGGAAACCTCGGCCTCCGATTTGGTGGGCGGGGCCCATCGGCATCCGATTTGGTGGGCGGGGACCCTCGGCCTCCAATTTGGTGGGCGGGGACCCTCGGCCTCCGATTTGGTGGGCGGGGACCCACGGCCTCCGATTTGGTGGGCGGGGCCCCTCGGCCTCCGATTTGGTGGGCGGGGCCCCTCGGCCTCCGATGTGGTGGTCGGGGCCCCTCGGCCTCCGCTTTGGTGGGCGGGGTCGGGCCCCTCGGCCTCCGCTTTGGTGGGCGGGGCCGCTCGGCCTTCGATTTGGTGGGCGGGGCCCCTCGGCCTCCGATTTGGTGGGCGGGGCCCCTCGGCCTCCGATGTGGTGGTCGGGGCCCCTCGGCCTCCGCTTTGGTGGGCGGGGCCGGGCCCCTCGGCCTCCGCTTTGGTGGGCGGGGACCCTCGGCCTCCGATTTGGTGTGCGGGGACCCTCGGCCTCTGCTTTGGTGGACGGGGCACCTCGGCCTTCGATTTGGTGGGCGGGGCCCCTCGGCCTCCGATTTGGTTGGTGTGGACCCTCGGCCTCCGATTTGGTGGGCGGGGACCCTCGGCCTCCGATTTGGTGGGTGGGGACCCTCGGCCTCCGATTTGGTGGGCGGGGACCCTCGGCCTCCGATTTGGTGGGCGGGGCCCCTCGGCCTCCGATGTGGTGGGCGGGGCCCCTCGGCCTCCGATGTGGTGGGCGGGGACCCCCGGCCTCCGATTTGGTGGGCGGGGCCCCTCGGCCTTCGATTTGTTGGGCGGGGCTCCTTGGCCTTCGATTTGGTTGGCGGGGCCCCTCGGCCTCCGATTTGGTTGGCGGGGCCCCTTATCCTCCGATTTGGTGGGCAGGGACTCTCGGCCTCCGATTTGGTGGGCGGGGACCCTCGGCCTCCGATTTGGTGGGCGGGGACCCTCGGCCTCCGATTTGGTTGGCGGGGCCCCTCGGCCTCCGATTTGGTGGGCGGGGACCCTCGGCCTCCGATTTGGTGGGCGGGGCCCCTCGGCCTCCGATTTGATGGGCGGGGCCCCTCGGCCTCCGATTTGGTTGGCGGGGCCCCTCGGCCTCCGATTTGGTGGGCAGGGACCCTCGGCCTCTGATTTGGTGGGCGGGGACCCTCGGCCTCCAATTTGGTTGGTGGGGCCCCTCGGCCTCTGATTTGGTGGGCGGGGACCCTCGGCCTCCGATTTGGTGGGCGGGGACCCTCGGCCTCCAAATAGGTGGACGGGGACCCTCGGCCTCCGATTTGGTGGGCGGGGACCCTTGGCCTCCGATTTGGTGGGTGGGGACCCTCGGCCTCCGATTTGGTGGGCTGGGCCCCTCGGCCTCCGATGTGGTTGGCGGGTAACCTCGGCCTCCGCTTTGGTGGGCGGGGCCGGGCCCCTCGGACTCCGCTTTGATGGGCGGGGCCGCTCGGCCTTCAATTTGGTGGGCGAGGCTCCTCGGCCTCCAATTTGGTTGGCGGGGCCCCTCGGCCTCTGATTTGGTTGGCGGGGCCCCTCGGCCTCCGATTTGGTGGGCGGGGCCCCTCGGCCTCCGATTTGGTTGGTGTGGACCCTCGGCCTCCGATTTGGTGGGCGGGGACCCTCGGCCTCCGATTTGGTGGGCGGGGACCCTCGGTCTCCGATTTGTTGGGCGGGGACCCTCGGCCTCCGATTTGGTGGGCGGGGACCCTCAGCCTCCGATTTGGTGGGCGGGGACCCTCGGCCTCTGATTTGGTGGGCGGGGACCCTCGGCCTCCGATTTGGTAGGCGGGGCCCCTCGGCCTCCGATTTGGTGGGCGGGGACCCTCGGCCTCCGATTTGGTGGGCGGGGACCTTCGGCCTCCGATTTGGTGGGCGGGGACCCTCGGCCTCCGATTTGGTGGGCGGGGCCCGTCGGCCTCCGATTTGGTGGGCGGGGCCCCTCGGTCTCCGATGTGGTGGTCGGGGCCCCTCGGCCTCTGCTTTGGTGGGCGGGGCGGGCCCCTCGGCCTCTGCTTTGGTGGGCGGGGCCGCTCGGCTTTCGATTTGTTGGGCGGCGCTCGTCGGCCTCCGATTTGGTTGGCGGGGCCCCTTATCCTCCGATTTGGTGGGCGGGGACTCTCGGCCTCCGATTTGGTGGGCGGGGACCCTCGGCCTCCGATTTGGTGGGCGGGGCCCCTCGGCCTCCGATTTGGTTGGCGGGGCCCCTCGGCCTCCGATTTGGTGGGCGGGGACCCTCGGCCTCCGATTTGGTGGGCGGGGCCCCTCAGCCTCCGATTTGGTTGGTGGGGCCCCTCGGCCTCCGATTTGGTTGGCGGGGCCCCTCGGCCTCCGATTTGGTGGGCGGGGACCCTCGGCCTCCGATTTGGTGGGAGGGGACCCTCGGCCTCCGATTTGGTGGGCGGGGACCCTCAGCCTCCGATTTGGTGGGCGGGGCCCCTCGGCCTCCGATGTGGTGGGCGGGGACCCTCGGCCTCCGATTTGGTGGGCGGGGACTCTCGGCCTCCGCTTTGGTGGGCGGGGCCGCTCGGCCTTCGATTTGGTGGGCGGGGCTCCTCGGCCTCCGATTTGGTTGGCGAAGCCTCTCGGCCTCCGATTTGGTTGGCGGGGCCCCTCGGCCTCCGATTTGGTGGGCGGGGACTCTCGGCCTCCGATTTGGTGGGCGGGGACCCTCGGCCTCCGATTTGGTGGGCGGGGACCCTCGGCCTCCGATTTGGTGGGCAGGGACCCTCGGCCTCCGATTTGGTGGTCGGGGACCCTCGGCCTCCGCTTTGGTGGGCGGGGACCCTCGGCCTCCGATTTGGTGGGCGGGGTCCCTCTGCCTCCGATTTGGTGTGCGGGGACCCTCGGCCTCCGCTTTCGTGGGCGGGGCCCCTCGACCTTCGATTAGGTGGGCGGGGCTCCTCGGCCTCCGATTTGGTTGGTGGGGCCCCTCAGCCTCCGATTTGGTGGGCGGGGACCCTCGGCCTCCGCTTTGGTGGGTGGGGCCCGTCGGCCTCCGATTTGGTGGACGGGGCCCCTCGGCCTCCGATTTGGATGGTGTGGACCCTCGGCCTCCGATTTGGTGGGCGGGGACCATCGGCCTCCGATTTGGTGGGCGGGGACCCTCGGCCTCCGATTTGGTGGGCGGGGCCCCTCGGCCTCCGATGTGGTGGGCGGGGCCCCTCAGCCTCTGATTTGGAGGGCGGGGACCCCCGGCCTCCGATTTGGTGGGCGGGGACCCTCGGCCTCCGATTTGGTGGGCGGGGACCCCCGGCCTCCGATTTGGTGGGCGGGGACCCTCGGCCTCCGATTTGGTGGGCGGGGAACCTCGGCCTCCGATTTGGTGGGCGGGGACCCTCGGCCTCCGATTTGGTGGGCGGGGCCCCTCGGCCTCCGATGTGGTGGTCGGGGCCCCTCGGCCTCCGATTTGGTGGGCGGGGCCCCTCGGCCTCCGATTTGGTGGGCGGGGCCGCTCGGCCTTCGATTTGGTGGGCGGGGCTCCTCGGCCTCCGATTTGGTTGGCGGGGCCCCTCGGCCTCCGATTTGGTTGGCGGGGCCCCTCGGCCTCCGATTTGGTGTGTGCTCTGCCTGGGGCCACTGTGCTCTGCCTGGGGCCCCATATGCTGCCTGGGGCCCCTGTGCTCTGCCTGGGGCCCCATATGCTGCCTGTGGCCCCTGTGCTCTGCCTGGGGCCCCTGTGCTCTGCCTGGGGCCCCATGTTCTGCCTGGGGCCCCTGTGCTCTGCCTGGGGCCACTGTGCTCTGCCTGGGTGTAGGACACTGGTGACGTCACTTATCTCCGGACATTAGCTCCGGACATTAGCTACGGACATTAGCTCCGGACAATAGCTCCGGACAAAGCCACGGAAGTTGGCACAAATTGCAGGAAGTAGTATTCTAGGCAATTATATATTAGATATTAGTGATGAGTGAGTATGCCCGTTACTCTCCACAATTCCTCACAGCTACCAAATCACATGGTATAGCACAGCCAATCTGAAGAAAGTATCACAGCCTGAATAAAAAGAGAAGTTTGAAAAACAGCTGTCATTTTGTGACAAATTCGGAAAGTGAAAGGGTGTCACAGCTCACAATTTAGTCATGCAGTTTGGGAGAGAAAGCCATAAACACTAAAGAAACTGTACATATAGTGTATAAATGCTGAGCACTTAAGAATAGGATAGTTAACCATAACCATATATGTTGAGGTCACTTTGACATTATTAAGGCTATGGTTGTGTAAAAGAACTTCAGTGTGGTTAGATTCAGTTCTATAAGACCTCCAAGTATTGTACACATCTTATCAGAGTGAATTGAGTACTTGCAATTAAAGAAAATCAATTTTTGTGGAAAATTCAGGTAAGGCAGAAAATGAAAATTTTAAAAGATTCACTCATCTCTGGGGTTAAGGCTGGTGGAACGCACTGAGTAAATATTGAGATAATATAAGTGTGTTCGCAGCCCGGGGTCCACCGTGCAGGAGTGGAACGTGCTGCTAGAGATGGCGGCACTATATGGCGGTGCAACACCTGAATAAACACAAGTTCAGTCATCCGGTCTATATAGGAGCGAGCTCTGCTGCTTCACAGAGTCGCCGGGATTAGGCTAACACTGTGCCCTGTTAACCTTTCAGAGGATCACAGCTAACTAACAGAGCAGGTAGCATACAGTGGTCATACAGTCAGCATAGCACACAAACAACTCCTCTCCGGGGGTGCCAGAATTCTAGTGGCTATACTCCAGCCCTAAATTCACATACATAAACTCCTCTCCAGAGGTGCCAGAATTCTAGTGGCTATACAGCCGACCCTGAACACATGCAGATACAGACCACAAGGTAGCTAGGCTCATAACCATAAGTTGATACGAGTGCATGGCTGTGCGGCCATGCAAACCTTTTATAGAGAAAGCTCTCCAGGTCCTTCCTAGTGGTCCAATAGGAACCGCTTCAGGACCTGAGCATGTGACCCCCGACCTCTAATGAGGGGTCGTCCCCTGGGCATGCTCAGTAGAGGAAAAGCAGGACTTAGTCCCAGGAGCATCTGCTCACCGCAGAACAGTGCTGGCTACAATGGCTGAGCCTGGAAGATCAGCAGTAACCAAGCGCACAGTATCTTCCCGAGCCAGACGCTTGGACCGATGTCTCCGCTGAGCAGGCTCCACTGCGGCTGAAGAAGAATGGGAGACTGCAACGGAGGTGGCTCGAGATTCCCCCTGTGCAGCGGCAGGAATTCGACACCTAACATCTGGTCATTTGTAATGAAAGAAATTTTGTAGCCTATCTTCTTCTGCTCTATATCTTGAATATGCTTTTTCTATCTGGAAAATGAGTGAATCAGAGAATTTTCTAGTATTCCAATAGTCAAGGACATCCTTGCACAAAGCCTTAATATTTAGTCTCATCGTAATATTTCAGAATTGTCTACATTTCTCTATTAACATTAAATTTAAGTCTACTCACTCAGTAAAAAGAACAACATTTCTACTAAAAGAAAAAATAAATAAATCTGTTCCTTCAGTCAGTTATACTGCAGTTCAGAGTTTTATATTCTTCAAACTGAGGTTTCAGGGAAACTGAGAAATACAATTCTCAACAGGAAGACCTAGAAGTAATTTAACCTCATTCAGATGAGGAAAATCCTACATAATTTATAGGCAGATACATCTCTGGTGATTAAAAGGCCAATGAGGATGGAAAAGCTGTGATAATGGTCCGTGAAGAAAACTCTGCCGAGGCTTACAGAAAATTAAACATGGTTGATTGTTATGAACAATTGGATGAAGATCTGTTCTTTGATTTCAGGTATAAAATAGTTGAAGTTTAGATCATCTGAGCTGATGGGAGAGAATTCAGGAAGAAGGAACTAGAAGGAATTTATCAAAAAGCACACTTAAAGTTTTAATAAGTGACCTTTATGATATTCTTTGATAAATATATGAAATAGTATCCCAGGGATTAAGTGGAAATGTGGTGCTTTTACTGTAAGTGGAACATAGATTAATTGCGGCTTTACCAAAATCATGACCTGTCTATATGCATCATACCCGAAAAGCAGGTTTCACTCTGAAGGACTTTAATAGGTCATATATCATGTGTTTACCCATTAGTTTGAGTAACAGCATATATTACTATATATTGTCTATCAGGAATGGTAATACCATCTTATCAGCTGGTATTTAAGGAACCATATCTTCATCAAACCTTTGATACCTATACAAGATTCCTTTTCAAAATTGTCTTTTTTTCAAGAGAACACTTTAATTTGCTGAGGCTATCACAAAAAAACCCCACATTTAAAAAAAAATAACGGACTTAGCAACAATCACTATATTAATCCTTCCTTTGAAGTAAAATAATGAAGAACAATGACAACTGTCGAGGTGGGATATGTCAGTAAGAAAGTCAGTAGGCAGTTCTTGAAGTTGATGTAGGAATAAAGAAAAATTATACAGCATGACGGGTGAGAAATTTTATCCTGGGCTAACCTGTGATAGCTAGACAACTAAGCCAGAGCATCTCCAAATTGGATGCTTTTGTTGGATGTTTTCAGAATGGAGTGAACTCCACTGAAAGTCCTCCAAGGAAGAACAACTAGAAAACTAAGGACAAGGTCATGGGTGCCGAAGGCTCATTGATGGGCATAAGGAGCATTCCTATCCAGTCCCTCAGAAGAGGTAATAGTAAGTTGATAAAAAAGGTACTGCTAGTTATGACAAAAAGTTGTCAGGACACACAAAGCATCACAGATTGTTGAGTATTGGGCTGTGTAGGACACATACTAGCCAAAGTCATGCTGTCCCCTGTCTACCACCTAGAGGATCTACACTGGACATAAGAGCATCAAAACTGGATTATAAAGCTACAGAAGTAGGTGGATTGGTCTGATTAATTATATTTTCTTTTGTATCACAAGTGCTTTTGTGGGCACATGTGTTATTTACCAGGAGAACAAATAGTGCTAGGTTTCAGACCAAGTGTGATTCTCTGAGCAATGTTCTTCAGAGAAACCTTTTGCCATGGGCAACCATGTAATTGTGACATAAACCACCTACCTAAACAGTATATAGACTAGGTACCAGCTTTATTGCAGCATGACTGGAGAAAATATAATTCTGCTTCTGAGAGCTCTGATTCCAGTTAGTTAACACCTTAGATACAGAGGTGGGTAATGAAAGTGGTGTTCATGGAAAGCGCTTTTTCAGATGCAGGTGGGTTGTCATACTGGAAGATGGTCCCAAGGTTTTCAATAAAAATAAAAAATGTATGACTTCCCAACAGATTTATCAGAAAACCTTTGGTTTCCTTTCAGAATCAATATGCTGTTTGATTAGAAACAAGATTTGATTGCATACAAGATTTGTTATTTTTCATGCCAAAAAAAATAATTTTCCTAACAAATTCATTAAAGTCTATGTTGCAAACATGAGTAAACTATAAGAGAGCATTACTTAGCAAAGAAAATCCCTTCCCATTTCATGTTGTTAGCAATGGCACCATATGGAAGAGAAATGTCACAAGACCCGAGAAAGAAAATAATTTATTTGCACAAAAAAGCTGAAGGCTACAAGAAAAGAAGTAAATGTTTACTTATCAATTATAACCCTAGCGTAAATGTGATATAAAAATGTAACAAAGATGGTACTGCAACTATCACACTGAGATGCCTAGGTGGACCATGGAAGTTAACACTTAAACAGAGGCACCTTTGATGAGAAGTGCTCAAGAAAATCAATATGCAAGTTCATTGCAGTTAGCTAAAGAAATAAAACCTCAAACTGGGGGAGAGTGTTTCCTGCGACACAACATGGCAAACACTGCAGAGGAATGGCATAGAAAGATAAAAGCATAGTGTCAACAGTGAAAAATTATGATGGGTATTGCTGGTGCCGGGGAGATACATTTTATTGATGGTATCATACATTCACGGATGTGCTGCTCTATAATGAGAGAGCAGATGTTAACATCACTCTGTGCTTTTGGTAGATGTGCACTTTTCCAACATTCAATAATAGTATCTGTGGTGGCTGGAGGGGTACAGCCTGCAAGTGCTTCCTGAAGCCCGAATCCCAGGTGCCTGAGCTGTAAGTGACCCAGCTTCAGGTAGTGCCAGAGCCCCCAACATGTAGAAATGGGACACAGCTTCCTGTTTCACCTGCACCATTGCTGGCTCCCACATAGAAGGTGGGGAACCCAAAGGATAGTGACATCTCTAGGGTGTGGTAGTAGCCCCATCTCAACCTGTCTCAATGAGTCTCTCCCAGGCCTGTTCTTTCATCAAGAATGGTTCATCCTGCTCCCTTCCTTCGCGAATAACACACATTGCATACCAGCAATATTGCTCCTCCATTTTGAGAAATGTGACCCTTCTTCCAGCCATCAGCTCTTGCAGCCTTCAAGGCAAGTGGTCCATTTATACTGCTTGCTGGTTGAAAGAGATGTGATGACAGGTCCTAAACTCTTCTATGGACCTCCATCTCTACTGCCGGTGATAAACAATCTCCCCTCGAGATGCCAACTGTTAGTACCTTGCGGCTACTTGGCCCAATAGCATTTCTCCTGCCCTTGTCCTGGATAGCCTTTTTGTCTCTTTCTAGGCTCCACAGTCCACTCACCAATTCCTGGATCCTGGCTCTCTCATCGGCAATCTGCAAGACGCACAGTGGTGAAGGTTGCCGACTAGGTTCAGGCTTTGGTGGTTCCAGGAAAGTGGCCTGTTCCAGATCACAGGCTCCTGACATCTCTGCTGTCATGCCAGTTTTCTTTGCCTCCAACATTCCAATGGTCACTCCCTTGGGAGTTTTGCATGATTTTGCCATCTTTGTCCCCTACTGTATGGATGACTAATTGAATCCAGAAAAAAATGTGAACAATTTTATTGAGTGTTATATACCACAGAAATGTACCCCAAAGCCATGAATACAATATGAATGAATAAGTGAATCCAGAAAAACGTTTCAACTCTTTTTTGGAGTGTTATATGCCACAAAATGTACCACAGACAGCACAATACTCTATGGATGAGTAAGAGAATACAAAAATGTTTTCAATTATTTTTGGATGTTTATAAAGCACCGAAATGTACCTCAGACCATGTAATAGTACATGGATGAGTAATTTCATACAAAGAAAGTTTGACTGCTTTTTTTAACTGTTATGTAACACCAAAATGTACCACAGACCAAGTAATGGTATATGGATGAATAATTGAGTGCAAAACATTTTTTCAACACTGTTTTGGACTGTTATATAACACCAAAATGCACCACTGACCAAGTAATTGTATATGGATAAGTAATTGTATACTGAAAAATGCTTCAAGGCTTTTTTTAGTGTTATGTAACACAGAAATTTTCTACAGATCACGTAATAGTATATGGATGAGTAATTGAATACAGAAAAATGTGTCAATGCTTTTTTAGACTATTATGTAACCCCAAAATGTACCACAGACCATGTAATGTTATATGGATGAGTAATTGAATGCAGAAAAATGTTTCAAGGCTTTTTTGTAGTGTTTTATAACACAGCCTGGCAGTGCCTGTCCTTTTATAACTCCTGATGATGTCACATGGCCAGCCAATCAGAGTAATGCCACTACTAAGATGGCTATGGCATTACAGTGATGCGCAGGCAATTCACACATGCTTATTGGCTGTGTAACAGTTGTCAAACATGCAGGGTGAGGATTCGAGTTTCAAATGGAGCATCGGTTAATGCTCACTGAGTAACGAGAATGTTCAAGCACCCAAATACTCGAATGTTATCCAAGCATTACTGAACATGTTTGCTCTTCCCTGTAGTTTGATTGAAACTGAAGATTTTGTAATGAAAGTTGTATTATCCTTACGCTTCATGTTATGGGTTAAATAAATGTTCTACTCAGAAATTTTAAAATTCTGGACACTGTTCTTGTACTCAGTAAGATATTGATTAACATCTTACTTTTCAAAAGGGTGTACTTATATACCTCTATATATACATTATTAAAAAGGTCTTTATTGTGGGAAACTAAATCACCATAATTCTATCACATTCCAGAATAAATGAATAATGATGTCAATAAAAAATAGTATTATGCACACAATAATGTCTTACACCATTATTTTAATGGAAAATAAAAAGGTTAGGGTTCTCATAAAAAAAACTGTGTCATGAAGGCCAAGACTAGCTGGATACCAAGGGTATAAACAATTTTATTCTGTCCTCCTATCAGTGCAACTATAAGGATCTTAGCAACTTGCTTCTTCTGCCTTTTGTCTTATTATTGAAGTTAATGCATAAGCAAAAATGCAAGGAGCTCCTTTTCTGCTACATTTTGGACAGTACCTACAACATTTCCAAGTGGGAAAACGTGACAAACTGCTAAACTTGTACAAATAAAGTTTTGACATAAACGCATGAAAAAAAAGTATTCAACAGAACTTATTTCCCAGAAATGTATAAATCTCAGTATAAGGGAATTGTTTATCTGGAATCGTGTGATGTTTTGCTGACGGGAAATTATCTGTATTATTTTTCTTCTATCAGAATATCAAATAAAAGTAAACTTGTGTTTCATCAAAAAAACAATTCAGTACTGTGTCATGCTTGAGTTATATGAATCTCTTGATTATGATCTTGCAGTGACAGGTACAGGAATTAGACTGTCAACAGCATAAAGCCAGAGCAGAATTTATTAATGATTTGCTGCCACCTCTGTATGTATACGTTGTAATCTTGTCATGGTGTTAGAGCATTGTGCGATATTAGCCCATGGAATTGATAATATAATGGAAATAAGGTATAGAAAATTTAATTCATTATATCAATTTATTTGCATTGCAATTTTTAGACCTGATTTTTTTTCTTTACGAGTACTGTACTTTATCTCATATTAACTTGATCTGCTATTCACTTGAATTGGAGCTAAAGTGCAGTACTTAACAGTGGCCACTAAGCAATGCACAAGGCTACTTTTTTCTGTCCCAAATAATACTTATCTACAGTCACTGCTGATTAAAATTACAGCTGATTTGCTGGGGACCCTGTTGGACCCTCACTGCTTTCGTATCTTGTGGATCAGCCCTTAGAATAACTCTTCCTAATCACAAGGGTTGTAACCCTAGAAACAGTACTCAAGTGATGCCTTCATTCCCAAGTTTTCTGTTCCTAGTGGGCTCTATAAAGCCCTATAGATGTACTAACCCTTTTGTCTTTTATCTTTTTCAATAATTTATATTATTAATATTATCATATCTTGATCTGTGGTATCCCAGAGTGACAAATTATAATGTTGATAGGGATTAACTGCATTCTTTATCTGGGGTACCAATGGATAGAATTGGGGATTAGGGACATAAAATTTGAATTTATATAAACATTCTAATCCATCATCTATATGTAAGTTTTTACCCAACAGATTGGAGTACATTTTTTAAATGCATATTCACACAGTTTTTCTTGGGATATACATTTTTTTAAATTATTTTTATTAAAGTCAAATTTTAAGTGGATTTAATAGTCATGTTGGAAAAGAAAAATACTTTCCATAAATTGTTCCTTCGAAGTTGGAAGCTACAATTGCCTAAAATGTCCTGATGTAAATACTTATGGCTTTTATGCCCTTTATTGGCTACCTGGGAAAATTATATTTGCAAACTTTCAGAGGACATAGGCTCCTTCATCAGGCATTATATATAAATGACTGAATGAGAAAAGTGCAAAAAATGTAAGAGATTTTACAACTAGTGATGTGCGAACCTGAACAATAAAGTTCAGGATCTATACTGAACACCTAGTGTCAGTTCACAGACCCCAAACACGGACTTCTCCAGGAAGTCTGTGTCACTGTTTCGGTTCAGCAGCCCAAATTTTGGTTATTTCCCACACTCTCATTTGCATGACAGCATGAGAAACACCATAGGCTCTGACAGGCCGCAAATTTGTTAGCCCTGGTCAGAGCGCTGTGATTCCTACATTGTCAGATGACATTGTGTGAGCCAGAAGCTGTGCCCAGGGATAAAAAGGTTACCACCAGTCAAGGGCATGGCTGATGTCAGCTGAGAGTACCACTCTCATCATCTTACACCTGCTCTAGCTGATAGCAGCTAGAGCAGACACACAATCGGTGTATTCACATTTTTTACCGATCGCCACATAGTCCTAGATTTGCCACAGCATTATAATGTTGCTTAGGGCATCCCGGGCTATATAGATTGAAGAGGAGACCAAATAATAGTCCGTACATATATAACGAAGTATAGTAAATTTTATTATATATATCAAAATAATGCGTAAAATCACATGGACAAGTCAAATACTGTGAGCAAGTGCAAAGAAGGCAATCCAAGACAAAACAACAACATCCACCATATTGGGACTAGCCGGGGGTGCCAATAAGCCAAAGGTACTAGAGATAGAACACATGAAAAACCTCAATGAGAGGAAACATAAATATACCTATGGTAAAGTATATAGATAGCTGAGACCAGGGATATCAAATTATATCTACACAAGTGGAGAAACTATACCAACATATCATCATTAATATAGCATAAGTCCCTAACACAATACACAAATAGTGGAACTTGTGTAAGCCTATACCTAAGTATAGTCACCAACTTGTGAAAAAGTCACAACTGGTCATAACATGAACAAATATTCATGTAGTACCTGTGGCGGTAGCTAAAGCTGGTGTATCTCCCCTGCTGTCACGCTGGTGGACACCTCAAAGGTACCATTGGCTTATTGGCACCCCGGGATATATGTACAGACTATTATTTGGTCTCCTCTTCAATCGAGATGGCTGATGAGATTATTCACCGGCTGGCGCCTGTGCAATAATTAAATTAAAAAAATGATATGAGTTCCCCTTTATTTTTGATAAATACAGATAAGTACAGAAATATCTGACAGCAGCTGCATGTATCTCCCAGCTGTCAGCTTTACATTAGCTGGATATCAAAAATAGAGAAATCACCACTTTTTACATAAATATATAAATACATAGTTTTAAAAAGCGGTGTGTCCCCCTCATTTTTGACAACCAGCCAAGCTAAAGCAGACAGCTGTGGGCTGGTATTCTCAGACTGAAAAGGGGCCATGGATATTAGCCCCCCTCAGCCTAAAAATAGCAGCCCACAGCTTTCCCATAAAAGGCGCATCAATTAGATGCACCAATTCTGGTACTTTGTCCAGCTCTTCCCACTTGCACTGGTGCGGTGGCTAGTGGGGTAATAGTTTTGGGGTTAAATGGAGATGCATCTATAAGACACCCCTATTTCAAACCCCATAATCAGATTGTAATAAAGACACAGCAATAATAAAGTCCATTAATTGAAATAAAACTTCCCACCCTCTTTAAATCATTTACTTTAAAATATAAAATTTAAAAAGTAAAGTTATACTCACCTATCTGAAGAGAAGATAATCCACCGATGCCCATGTCCTCTGTAAAAGACAAAAAATAAATCTGCCCTCAGTCTGTACCCTTTCCCCACCCAGGGAAGAGGGGAGTAGTAGTGTATGTTAATACACCAACCAGACTAACAAGGTAATCCAAGCAGGGATAAAGGAAAATAGCAATCATACAAATATGCTCACATAAAACAACAGAGGTAAACACCGGGGAGTGGAGGATAGCATAAAACCAAAGTAGGAGACAACCACATACCAACATCTTCAAGCCATGCAGCAAAAGCTAACTCTGGTAATGAGTGCTAGCCAAGGCGCAGATTATAAAAGAGATGGGAGTGGCTAACTGTGAACAACTGAGAGCATTAATGCAGGAAATGGTCTAAGAGCTCTCAACTGAGCAGATTAACCTCTGCACTGCTAAAACAAACTTGGAACCTTTAATATGAAGTAGAAGTGCTCATAAGCAGTGCAGAAGTAGGAGAAATCAGACACTGCAGTGTTCTGGCTGCTCTCTGTTGTTGTAAACCGGCGACAACGAGACTGATTAAACACTAACTATGTACTGAGGTATTTTTTCTCACTTTTCAAGGGCAACACTTTCTTTACTGTGTTTTGATAGGAGTGCTTATTTATAGGTATATAGCAAGGATACAGCTCATCATCCACATCAGTGTATACACATGGAACTAACTAAATTAACTTGTGTGAAATGTATGTAATTACAGTGGAACATGTTTACTGAAGCTTTAACATTTAGACACTATTTAGACAGGGCTGCCAGTAGACAATCTGATATACCAGTAATATAACAGTCTTCCCCTTTCCCTTTCCATAAGCTGCAAGCAAAAGCATACTGTCCAGCCTTGATGTGCATCATTAGTGTAATACGTAAAGAGATAAAATTTCTAGTACTATAGTGGATAAAAAATAGATAAAATATCACTATTGAGACACAGCCTCAATATACGCATACACACCTAATCACAGACTTAAAATAGTGCCAACAATTTATTTGGACTAGAATCTACTTGTAAAGCTGGTGCCTCCTGTGGAAAAAAACAAACCATGATTTTATGTGTAGACAGGGGCTGGCTGGCAAATTTTAGCCTGGGGGGCAACCACACAGCAGTGGCCCATGAGTCGCGGCCCATCCTTAAAGGGGTTGTCGGATCTTAAGCTACATGTCTAAAGTCACTGTGTGTGAATCCCCATATCGTGCACACTGTGAGGATTCTCTGGTGCCGGGAACAGGTGGTCTTGTGACTGCAAGCATGCGAATGAATATATTATATATATATATATATATATATATATATATATATATATATATATATATATATATATATATATAAAAACACACAGTCCTACTGTATACAGTGACAGTCACACACACAACCCCACTGTATAATGACAGGCACAGCCCCACTGTATAATGACAGGCACAGCCCCACTGTATAATGACACACACACGCACAACCCTACTGTATGATTAATGACACACACACAGCCCCACTGTATAGTGACACACACGCACGCACAGCCTCACTGTATAATCTCACACACAGCCTCACTGTATAATCTCACGCACATACTGTATAATCACACACACAGGGCCGGACTGGGACAAAAAAAAACAGCCCTGCCACACAAACCCCACCAGCCCACATACTATAACACTCCCCATCCCGATCAGTGAATTTTGCTATACTTTGTCCTGCCCTTCAACACTTCTCTTAAAGGCGTTATTTGAAGAGCCACATGTGAATGGCGCCGCAGTGCGCATGATCGAACACAGGTCCATTTACATGGTGCTCTTTACACCGCAGGCAGGCATCAGGGACACCCTGGGGATGAGGAGAGCCCAGAGGATGGCAGAGGACTGAGGAGCACAGCGCCCAGTGACCGCTCTGCAGAGGACTCACAGCAGAGGTGCCATCTCCCTCACAGGGGACCAGCGCTCCTCCTGCCGCCCAGCAGTATCTGCTCCGGAGCCAGGCGCCTCCTCCTCTCCTTCATTAGTGCCCCCAGCGCCTGCGTTGTAAGTTGGAAGGGCAGCGCAAGCTGCGCATGCCCGAAAAAAACCTTACAGTGCAGGCGCTGGAGACGCTAATGAAGGAAGAGGAGGTGGCGCCTGGCACACAGAGTACTGAGGGAGGCATTTGTGTCAGGGGGGAAAAGACATGCCCCCCTGACAAACTACAGGTATGACAGGCAAATTCTAAAAACGATTACTTCAGCGTTGGAAGGGACCAGAACTAAAAGAGCCACCTTCACAGAATGCAGCATTACAGCTGCACAAGGTGGCTTTTTTAGTTAAAAAGGCCGGGGGGGGGGGAGACAGGTTCCCTTTAATACAGGTGCTCATTAGGGTGGAATAACACTAGCATATGGCATTGGAAGTGATCTGCCAATGCTACTTGGCTCTTGCTCTGCTGTGAGCATGATCCGAGTGTCCGTGCTCCAATGCTCTCGCAGCACAAGTGTGGAGGAGACGGAGAAATTAATTTCTCCATCTTCTCAATGGTCTGACTCGCCGTGTATCAGACTGCAACATCTGCTGAGAAAAAAAAAACAACTGCACACGGACAGCAAGTGAGAAGAGAATCGTACCACTTTTGTGGAAGAAAATGGAACCGATTTTTTTTATACACTATATTAGTCCATGTGGCAACATTTCACTTCCATATCAGAGAAATGTGCAGTTACGGATCCGAAATGTTGCCACATGGGCCAATAAAGAGAACGCTACTTTTCTCACAATTAATCAGAGTGATAGATAGACAGATACACATACATACATAATAAGAATAGATACTGAGAATTACACCATTTATGCAGGACAGTAGAAGTATACACAGCTCCACAAAATACCGTATATACTTGAGTATATGTCGACCCAAGTATATGCCGAGGCACCTAATTTTGCCAGAAAAAAACTGGGAGAGCTTATTGAGTCGAGTATAAGCCAGGTATGCATTGTCCCCACATCCCCGTCCTTGTATGCATGGCTCCCCTGTCCCTGTATGCATGGCTCCTTATCCCCGTCCTTGTATGCATAGCTCCTCATCCCTGTCCTTGTATGCATGGTCCCCCCATCCCTGTCCTTGTATGCATTGCTCCTTATCCCAGTCCTTGTATGCATGGCTCCTCATCCCCATCCTTGTCTGCATGGCTCCCCCGTCCCCGTCCGCATGGCTCCTCATCCCTGTCTTTGTATGCATGGCTCCTTATCCCCATCCTTGTCTGCATGAGCTCCTTATCCCCGTCCTTGTATGCATGGCTCCTCATCCCCGTCTTTGTATGCATGGCTCCTTATCCCCATCCTTGTCTGCATGGGCTCCTTAGCTCCTTATCCCCATCCTTGAATGCATGACTCCTTATCCCCGTCCTTGTATGCATGGGCCTCTTATTCCCATTTTTGTATGCATGGCTCCTTATCCTCGTCCTTGTATGCATGGCTCCTTATCCCCATCCTTTTATGCACGGCTCCGTCCTTGTTCATGTATGCATGGTTCCGATAAAAAAAAAAAAACACATCCTACTTACCTTCCCTGCATGCCCTCGCAGCATCTCGTTTTGGTGCCAGCAGCTCCTGTGGCTGGGTGATCACGTGTCCCCCACTCATTAAGATAATGAATATTTAGGCCGGAGACACACTGCTGCGAGATACGGCCGAGTCTCGCTGGTTAAAAGCAAGCTGTGGCACCTGCACTCCGGAGCTGAGCGTGCAGCTGCATAGCAATACATGGAGCCGCACGCTCCGCTCCGGAGTGCAGGTGCCACAGCTTGCTTTTATCCAGCAAGACTCGGCCGTATCTCTCACCAGTGTGTCTCCGGCCTTTACCCACGCCTATGGGAGTGGAGAGGGGTGAATACTCATTACCTTAATGAGAGGCAGACACATGATCGCTCGGTCTGAAGAGCTGCTGGCGCCAGAACAAGATGCAGCGAGGGAGCGCAGGGAAGGTAAGTAGGATGTGTGCTGGAAGCCGGCAGCTGTGGCTGTGAACCCTATAAGAGAAATGAATATTCACGGCACTGGAATATTCTGTGACTCGCTGCTCCCCCTCCGTTTTTCTGGGACAATGACTCATGTATAAGCCGAGGGGGGTGTTTTCAGGACAAAAAAAAATATGCTGAAAAACTCGGCTTATACATGAGTTTATACGGTATACTACAATCTATTATATACACAGAGGCATATTATATACCGTGTTAAGGAATATAGAGCGATGTATATATTATATTAGATGGTGACCCGATTCTAACGCATCGGGTATTCTAGAATATGCATGTCCACGTAGTATATTGCCCAGCCACGTAGTATATTGCCCAGTGACGTAGTATATTGCCCAGCCACGTATTATATTGCCCAGTGACGTAGTATATTGCCCAGCCACGTAGTATATTGCCCAGTTACGTAGTATACAGCACAGAGCCACGTAGTATATTGCACAGCGATGTAGTATACAGCACAGAGCCACGTAGTATATTGCACAGCGATGTAGTATACAGCACAGAGCCACGCAGTATATTGCCCAGCCACGTAGTATATTGGCCAGTCACGTAGTATATTGCCCAGCTACGTAGTATATTGCCCAGCCACGTAGTATATTGCCCAGCCGCGTAGTATATTGCCCAGCCATGTAGTATATTGCCCAGCCACGTAGTATATTGCCCAGCCACGTAGTATATTGCCCAGCCACGTAGTGTATTGCCCAGCCACGTAGTATATTGCCCAGCCACGTAGTATACAGCACAGAGCCACGTAGTATATTGCACAGCGATGTAGTATACAGCAGAGCCACATAGTATATTGCACAGCGATGTAGTATACAGCACAGAGCCACGTAGTATATTGCCCAGCCACGTAGTATATTGCCCAGTTACGTAGTATACAGCACAGAGCCACGTAGTATATTGCCCAGCCACGTAGTATATTGCCCAGCCACGTAGCATATTGCCCAGCCACGTAGCATATTGCCCAGCCACGTAGCATATTGCCCAGCCACGTAGCATATTGCCCAGCCACGTAGTATATTGCCCAGTGACGTAGTATATTGCCCAGTGACGTAGTATTCAGCACAGAGCCACGTAGTATATTGCACAGCGACGTAGTATACACCACAGAGCCATGTAGTATATTGCCCAGCTACGTAGTATATTGCCCAGCCATGTATGTCACAGGTTAAAAAATAAAAAATAAACATATACTCACCTTCCAAGGGGTCCCTTGTAGTTCTGTCGCCTGTGTGCCATGCAGGCGGCAGCTTCCGGTCCCAGGGTGTGATGACGTCGCAGTCACTTGACCGTGACATCATCGCAGGTCCTTCTCGCGCAGGCGCTCAGGACCCGTGATGACGTCGTGGTCACATGACCGTGACATCACGGCAGGTCCTTCTCGCAGACCATCCTTGCCAATGGAACCTGCCGCTTGCATGGACCGGTCACCGGAGCGTCGCGAGGAGTGGGAAAGGCGGCAGAAGGTGAGTATATAATGATTTTTTATTTTTTTAAAATTATTTTTAACATTAGATCTTTCTACTATTGACGCTGCATAGGCAGCATCAATAGTAAAAACTTGGTCACACAGGGTTAATAGCGGCGGTAGCGGAGTGAGTTACCCGCGGCATAACGCGCTCCGTTACCACTGGCATTAACCCTGTGTGCGGTGACTGCGGGGAATATGGAGCGGGCGCCGGGCATTGACTGCAGGGGAGTAGGGAGGGACTAATCGGACTGTGCCCGTCGCTGATTGGTCGCGGCAGCCATGACAGGCAGCTGGCGAGACCAATCAGCGACTTGGATTCCATGACAGACAGAGGCCGCAACCAATGAATATCCGTGACAGACAGACGGAAGTAACCCTTAGACAATTATATAGTAGATAGTGTAGAGATGTGGCAGCAGTGTATATATAGTGTGTGTACACCAGTCACAGTATCACATACAATATATAGGTGATACTACAACTATACACATCAGTCGCAGTGTCAACTATATATTGTATATATATATACATAGCGCCATACTATACAAACATCTCTACACTCTCTCTCTCTCTATGTAATATATATATACTGTATATATATATATTCAAAAAATATATACACACACACACATCTCTACAATATACGGTAATTAGGACAGAATTATACTATGTTATGATGCATACATCACGTAGGAGACACAGAGGCTGATGTACATAGGAGACACCGCGACTGCTGAATATATATCACATTGAAGCTACTGTATATACAATATATAGTTGACACTGCGACTGATGTGTATAGTTGTAGTATCACCTATATATTGTATGTGATACTGTGACTGGTGTACACACATTATATAGATGAAACTGATAAAATAAAATTATATATATATATATATATATATATATATATATATATATATATATATATATATTAGACACAGATAGATAGTGCTGCTATACACAGCAGTATCACCTATACAACGTATATGCAGTAGTATATACATTATACAGGTGATACTGCAAATGTTGGATACATGATATATAGGCGATACTGCTACTGCTGTATATAATGATAGTATCACCTATATATCATGTATACAGCAGTCTATATACATTATATAGGCAATACTGCTACTGATGTGTCTATATGTTATGTATAGGTGATACTGTTGTGTATATATGTACGTGTGTATGTGTGTATACACACACACACACCAGTATAGCCTATATAACGACATATATACACAGCAGTATCACCTGTATACACATCAGTAGCGGTATTGCCTATATAATGTGTATAGACTACTAAATATACATTATATAGGTGATACTGATGTATATAATCACTATACTACGTATATAATGTATGTATAGCAGTCTACATCTTATATAGGTAACACTGCTACTTATGTGTATATACTTTATATAGGTGGTACTGCTGTGTATACATGTACATATATGTGTATACATACATGTGTGTGTACAGTATACTGTATATACAGTATGTATACACACACACTGCAGTGTCACCTATATAAGGTATATATACGCATCAGTAGCAGTGTCACCTATATAAGATATAGGCTGCTATACATACATTTTAGTGGTATAGTGATTATATACAGCAGTATCACCTATATAACGTATATATAGCAGTCTATACACATTATATAGGTGCAACTGCTGTATATACATTAAAAAATCATCTTGGGACTCACCCAGGTCCCTGAGATTGGGGGGGGAGGTCGGGAGGATGAAGGGCTGAGATGTGTTGGGTCCTCTCCAGCGTCGGCGGTGAAGAGGATCCCAGGCATTGGTGAGCAGTCTTCTCTGACGCTGGTACAGGCCGGCCAGCGTCAGACACAGTCAGGTGGAGGCGTCCTATGCGCGCCGGCCTTTTCAAATGTGCGCGCGTGGTCTCCTGCTTGCCCGCGCTGACACGGGCAGCAGACGAGCACGCGCAGGAACTAGGACCGCGGCCGTGCTCGCGCACTAGCGTGGGCCGCCGCGGCACTTATCAGCGCGGGCAACGCGCGCACACAGGACCTGGCTTAGGCTACGTTCACATTTGTGGTCAGCGCCGCAGCGTCGGGCGCCGCAGCGGCGCCGCATGCATCATGCGCCCCTATATTTAACATGGGGGCGCATGGACATGCGTTGTGCTGCGTTTTGCGCCGCATGGCCGCAAGCGTTGGACGCAAGAAACGCATCAAGTTGCATTTTTTTTGCGTCCAACTTTCGGCCAAAAACGACGCATGCGGCGCAAAACGCAGCGTTTTAGCGTGCGTTTTGCCGCGTTTTTGTTTGCGTTGTGCGCTGCGGCGCCGACGCTGCGGCGCACAACGCAAATGTGAACGTAGCCTTAGTTTTAAAGGGCCGGCTGGAGGGATGCGGCGCGCTATGTATTAAAATCGCTGCCGGTCCTCCAGCGGCCCTGTGCAGCTGCTCAGGCACCGGCCCGGGGGGCATATGCACTCCTGCCACCTGGCCCAGTCCGCCCCTGTGTGTAGATGTTAAAGAAGTTGTTCACTATCAGGACAACCCATTCTCAATCCTCATGTATGGCCCCGATAAAATAAAAACACTTATACTCACCTCCAGTGCTGTGCTAGTGATGTTGGCATCTCGTGCTACTGAGGTTAATGTGAGGTTGTTGCATCATTTGAGTCCTGTGCCCAATCAGCACTAGCATCATTGTCCCTGCCTTCAGACAAATTGCTCATCAAGACGAAGTCACAGAGCAGCCGTAGCTCCGACTTATTATTGATGTTCATTGTGTCCTAAGGCATGGATAGTGAAGCCAGTGCTGCCGGTTGGAGGGCGCACTTGACATAACAACCTCATGTGAGCCCTGGGAACGCAAGTGCCAACACCTCTGGAATGGTGCCCGCATCAGAAGTGTGCATATGTGTCTTATTTTAATGGGGCAAAACATGAGGAATGAAAAGGCGTTGTTCAAGTTGTGTTTTTCTAGAGAAATATTATTTCTTAAGGTCTGTTCTAGTTTTTAACTATTAGTTCAGCTGAAATTACTCCTGTGGATCAATGTGTTAGCTAATTACCTGTAGTTCCTGCTTGGCTTCTTTGAATTATTCTCATTTATAGTTTTCCAATGTGGAACAAATTCTCCTAATGTGCATAATTTGGCCTTTAGAGACATTTTATATCTTTAGGCCAGTAGGTAGAATTCACTGATGAAGAAAAAATTTTGGAGCATCTTTTGGTGCTTGTCATATTTTTTGGGGTCTCCTGGTAGTAATTAATCTGGCACGTTTTAAGCTTCTTACCACATTTCCTTTTCAATAAACATTTGTATAGTGTTTTGCATGCCACAAGGATTACCGTATTTTTCGGATTATAAGACGCACTTTTTTCCTCCAAATTTGGGGGGAAAATGGGGGTGCGTCTAATAATTCAAATATACCTTACCAGACACGGTGGAGCAGGGTCCCGGGGTCGCAGCTGGAGGAGGCAAGAGTGTAGAGTTGCTGCAAGCTGGGATAAGGGGGTATTGGATGTGCGACACTGCGGGTACTCAGCGATGCGGGGGCTCAGTCGACTTTTTGTGAAAGTTCGGAGCCCCTGCACGTCCATGTTTTACTATGCAGTGGACTCCAGGAAAATGTCTGCCCGAGGTGGCGCAGATAGAGATCTTGGCGCTGAGATCTCCATATGCACATGCGCCGCCCCTCAACTGCCATTTTCCCACTGTCCACCACATAGTAAACCATGGAAGAGCAGGGGCTCCAGGCTTTCACAAAATGTCAGCAGAGCCCCCGCACCACCGAACACCCATTATGCCGCACATCTGAACACCCCTTTCTCCCAACCTGGAGCCTGCAGCATCGCCCTACTTCTGCCTCCACCAGTAGCAACACTGGGACCCTGCTTCACTGCAGCCACCATCCCCACTAAGCAATAAGATGAATGAATTGCAAGAAGCACCACCATTTTATTAAAACAAGTTTTTGTTCCTATTTTTCTCCTCAAAATTTGGGGTACATCTTATAATTCGGGGCGTTTTATAAACCGCAAAATACGATATTTCATTTTGTAACTTTTCATTTATTAATTTGTCTAAATATTGATGTTAATGGTGATTTGGATTTGGAACAATACCTCTATGGCAACATTGACTGTGGAAGACTAAATATAAAGGTACTAATAAGTCTGTATGATCATTGAAATATTTCCCTTACCTGCTTACTATGATCATAACAATTCTTATGCCGCTTTTGAAAAGTTGCTTTTGACAACAAATTACTTTGCTAAGTAAAGTTATTTACCCAGTGAAACATATGTTGGGAAAGTTCAGTCCAATCAATGAGTTCTCATACCAATCAGAATTCCGGTGTTTCCAAAATTTCTTTTCAACCCCAAATCATGTTGATTCACAAAATCCATTCAGTTTTTGTAAATATGAATACATGAATGATTTCAATAACTGTGAACTCAAGTGGAAGATTATCCTTGATCATCACAAAAGTAATTTACGAAGTTTCTGTCTAAATAAACTTTTGAAAATATCTAAAAAAAGATTAACCCTGATGATAAACTTCATATTTTTGTTCTTCATGATGTATGTGGATCCTGGCTGTAAATGTTCACTTCTACTGAAATACTACATTCAAAGTTCATGTCTTTCACTTTTTCCTCTGTGGATCAAAGGATAACAAAAAACAATTAACCTTTAATTAATTGCGTGGGGTCCACTGGACCTCAAGCGAGTTTCTTTTCATCATATTTTTGCGAGTGTGGAAAGTAAGTAACCGTCCGTTTTCTAGCTTGGGTGCCCCTCCCTTCTTAGTGCATCGCGACATGCAGCATCAACTACATATGCCATAGCGATGTATGCACAACTAGTAGTGTAATTATTTTGGTGCAACTAATTGAGGGTTGAAGGGGTTGTCCCAACTTAGCAACCTATCACTTATCAAAAAGGCAAGTGATAGCTTGCTAAAACTGTGGTCAGCCATCTAACAACCCCACCAAACTCAAGAACTGGGCTTGGAAATGCCCCCACCTCTCTAGAATGAAAGAGTGGAAGTTGTGGCTGAGTCTCCGTTCTACCAAGTTATTTTAGAGCCTTATTTTCAGACTATAAGAGGATCAAAAAAATGAGAGGGCCATTGGTCAGGAAGTTATCACCTGGGCAGTGGTTAGGTCATAAACTATTTGGGACAACTCGTTTAAATAAAGATCACTTTCTTTAATAACTTCTAAAATTCACCTTGTGACAACAATATCATGAATCCTGAAGCTTTTACTTAATGTACCAAAACTTTTGCAACGTAGAGAAGTGTGACAGTTGTAAGTTTAATATACAGTACATAAAATAAGTCTGTAATTTGCCAATCAGGTGGAGAAAGGGTAGGATTGGTGAGCTTTCCATTATATGAGTGTATGAAAAATCTTTTGAGTTTCACCTGGTAGACTCAGACAATTTTTTTCTAATTTTCATTATTTTCAACCTTCCATGTGTCCATTTTTTAGATCCTTGTGACACCCGTGTAAGGTCCACATGGAATCCATTTTCATACAACCACACTGAAACATGTGTATGATCACATACCGTTTTCTAGGTTTTTAATTTGTTATTGTACCTCTTGGTTTATAGTAGAAATTTATTGATAAAAATCGGATGCTACTCTGATGGTCTGTGTGGGATCCGATTTTTTTTCTCTCACCCATACACTTGAATGGGTGAATCTCACCTGAGACAAGGATGAAAGTACTGCATGTATTTTTTTTCACAAGGAAAGTCAGACTGAGAAAAAAATTGTTAATCTGCACAGCCCTATTGAATAACATGGTTCAGTATGCTCTCTTTGGTTTATCCAATTAAAAATCAGCTAACAAACGTCAGATTTTTATGCTCGTCTACAGGCAACCTAAACATCTCCTTTAACAGTTACAATGTACATATTACCTTTATGGTTAAGAAATAATATGTAAAATCATTTTTAAAAGAAGGATAAGAGTTTCTTGGTGATGTAAATTAAAAATATGTTTTCTTTGCTTTATTCTCTTTTTTTCTTATTGCTTGCACTTTTAATCGTACAGTGAAGAAAAGCTTTCCTCCTGAAAAGATTTTTGACAGTTTGTTCTTTTATGCAATTACCATTTCAGAATGACTCAAAATATTAAAACGTTTGCTTTACAATAGTAGAAGAAAATTCTTTATATTTTCTTTCATGATTCTTAAACAATCTCCCTTCCCCTTTTGTCGACGTTAGTAAATCTTTTTGTAGAATAACCCATAATTGTGAGTATGAATGATTACATTTACAGAATTGTAATCTGCATTCCAAATCTGAAATGTAAAAAAAGTGATTAATAAATAATAATACAATGTATTGTGGTGAATTAATGGATTTCAATTTAACAACCGTGGCTATTGTTACATGTCAGTTTTACTCGAGTGGCAATGAGATTTACAAGGAAAATAACATGTATTTCCAACCTTTTTCTTTTTACAAGGTCTTTGAGTTTAGTCCATACATTTACAAAAAAATATATATATTTTTTTATTATTATGAAAAAAAACAACAATACATAGAGAATTGTTCATTTATTATTTAGTGAATACAAATGCACATGCGTATTTACAGTATTACCTATAAAAAGGTATATAACCCAACTGGTGTTAACTAATGTCCCTTAGGTACACCATGACCCCTAACATGTCAATAGCCTCAATGTCATCAATATTAGTGGTTTTTTTTGTCCTGCAGATCACTTGGTAAAACCCAAGAAAAAAACAAAATGAACATATACCCTGTAGTACGTAAATAATAATAGCACATGTAAATAACATGGGGTACTTAGTAGGGATGAGCGAACGTGCTCGGTGATACTCTCTTATCTTTTGAGCATTATGGTGCTCAGATATGCTCATTACTCAGTGAGCAATGGCAGGTGCTCAAGTTCAAACTCGAATCCCCAGCCCAAATCTTTGGCTCCTGTTACTCAGCCAATAAGCATGTGGAGCTTGCCTGTGAGTCACTGTAATGCCGTAGCCATCTTGGTTGTGGCATTACTGTGACTGGCTGTCATCTGACATCATCAGGGATTATAAAAGAACAGGAGCCACTCGGCTTGGCTCCTTGACGCGATTGCACAGGTCTGTGACACATTGTATTGGAGGGAGAGAGTGGATGTCTAGGCCTGTGTGCATAGTATGACAAATCAGAGGTCTGTAGTCTTGCTACTGATGCTGAACCTGAACAATCATACTAGCAGCCCTTCTAAAGGCTAATGGCTTGCTTTGCTATTTGTATCACATACAATCTGCATTTAGGATAGGGACGAAGAGAGAGTCACAGGAGCATTGAGAGTGACAGAATCTAGTCTGTAGACAGGGATTACGCCTGTGCAGTCCATTGGCAAATATGTAGCTGCAGCTTTTTTTGTGGGGGCTGAAAAAATTGAATATGTTTTGTTCCATCAAGTGTTATGTACTTTGAGGTCCTATATTGCGTTACATAACATACACAAAAATCATTAAAAAAGAACAATACTAGCGCATGGCCGTGCGGTCATGCGAACCTTAAATAGCTGCAGCACGTACAGGACCTTCCTAGAAGGACCAATGAGAAGCTACTCCAGAGCGTGAGCACCTACAGGACCTTCCTGAAGGAGCCAATGACCTTAGCTGCAGTATCAGATCATGTGACCCTCGATCTCCACTGAGAGATCTTACTCTGGGCATGCTCAGAACGAGCAAAGCAGGACTTAGACCCAGAAGCGTCTGCTCGCCGCTGCCCAGCACCGACTTCAATGGCAGAAGCAGGAAAGGCAGCAGTAACTCTTAGCACAGAGTCAGACTGAGCGAGATGCTGGGACCGACGTCTCCGCTGAGCAGGCTCCACTGCGGCAGGAGAAGAATGGGAGACCGCAGCGGAGATGGACCGAGATTCCTCCCTGTGCAGAGGAGGGAACTCGACCCCTAACACGGTGAGTCTGACGTCTATACCAGGAAAGATTTTTGAACAAATTATTAAACACCATGTATTTAAAGGGACTCTGTCACCTGAATTTGGAGGGAACAATTTTCAGCCATAGAGGCGGGGTTTTCGGCTGTTTGATTCACCCTTTCCTTACCCGCTGGCTGCATGCTGGCTGCAATATTAGATTGAAGTTCATTCTCTGTCCTCCATAGTACACACCTGCGCAAGGCAAGATTGCCTTGTGCAGGCATGTACTACGGAGGACAGAGAATGAACTTCAATCCAATATTGCAGCCAGCATGCAGCCAGCGGGTAAGGAAAGGGTGAATCAAACAGCTGAAAACCCCGCCTCCATGGCTGAAAATTGTTCCCTCCAAATTCAGGTGACAGAGTCCCTTTAAGTACCTGGATAAGAATGAAGTGATTAAGCAGAGTCAGCATGGGTTTGTAACTAATACGTCATGTCAGACTAACTTAATTTCCTTCTATAACAGAATCACTGACTGGGTGGATCAGGGAAATGCTGTATATATAGTATATCTTGACTTCAGCAAAGCATTTGACAAAGTATTTCACAAAATCCTTATTGAAAAAATGACTAAGTATGCAATGGAGAATGCAACTGTTAGGTGGATTCACAACTAGCTTAGTGATCGGACCCAAAGAGTGGTAATAAATGGCTGCACTTCCAGTTTGAAGAAAGTCTCAAGTGGGGTACCAAAAGGCTCTGTCCTGGGCTCTACATTGTTCAACATCTTTATCAATGATTTAAATGAAGGAATTGAGGGTAAACTGAATAAATTTGCTGATGACACAAAGCTAGGAGGGATAGCTAATACTAGAGAAGAGAGAGAGGATTCAAAAAAATATAAATAAACTGGAGCAGTGGGCAACAACTAACAGAATGGTTTTTAACAGGGAAAAATGCAAAGTACTACATCTGGGCAATAAAAATGAAAAAAGCATATACAGAATAGGAGGAATATGGTTAAGCAACAGCACATGTGAAAAAGACTTGGGTATCCTAATAGATCACAGACTGAACATGAGACAACGGTGTGATGCAGCAGCAAAAAAGGCAAATACAATTCTGGGTTGTATTAACAGAAGCATACAGTCTAGATCATGTGAAGTCATTTTTGCCCTCTACTCCTCTTTGGTCAGACCTCATCAGGAATACTGTGTCCAGTTTTGTGCAACACATTTTAAAAAAGACATCAACAAACTGGAGCAAGTTCAGAGAAGAGCGAACAGAATGGTGACTGGTCTGCAAACCATGTCCTATGAGGAACGTTTACAGGATTTGGAAATGTTTTGCTTGCAAAAAAGACTGAGAGGAGACTTCATAGCTGTCTGCAAATATCTCAAGGGCTGTCACATTGTAGAAGCACAAGGAAAGACTAGAAGCAATTGGATGAAACAGAATGGGAGGAGACACAGATTAGATATTAGAAAAAACATTTTGACAGTTAGGGTGATCAATGAGTGGAACAGGCTGCCACGAGAGGTGGTGAGTTCTCCTTCAATGGAAGTCTTCAAACAGAGGCTGGATAGACATCTGTCTGGGATCATTAGGTGAATCCTACTTTGAGCAGGGAGTTCGACCAGATGGCCCAGGATGTCCCTTCCAACTCTACCATTCTATGATTCTATGATTTTTAATAGAATAAATCAATGTTGGTTTACTTAAATTATATATATTTTTTTACATCATTTTTTTAATTTTTCATTGTATACCAGCCATTATACCGGAAAAAAATGTTTCTTGACATTTTTTTCTGTAAAATGCAATTTCTCATCAGTTTGGAAAGTTTTTTGTCAGTAATTAAAGTGGAGATGCTTCCTGTGGTATTCCCCATGCTGATTTCCTTCATTCAGCACTTTTCCCATCCATTCAAACATTTTCACTGCCTCCGAGACCTCTTTGTATCTCGGCTTTCACTTTGGCTACCATTATACCCGTTATACGAAATAAGTATTCCAGTATTAGGAATTGCTTGGATAGAGCAATGGGCTAGCAAAAGGATAAAAAAAAATAATGCTCAACTCACCACTCACCTCTCTGGCCCCCACCATTGGCTACTCTCCCCTGTTTGGTCCTTGGCACATCTTCTTACTGCTGCCATCTGAGGCATCTTAAAATTAAGTCAGGGCTTCCAGCCTTGACTGAGCCTAGAATGATTCTGTGTGTCTAAGAAATCCCGGCTTAGAGTACACATCATAAGGTCACTCACAACATCACCGTGACCTTACAAACGCTTATGTGCAGAAACTTGCTAAGCTTAGTCACGGACTCTAGACTTTGAATTCGGGCCTTAATTATGCCTGATGAAGTGCAGGACCTACCTATATAAGTGAGTTAGCAAAATGGGGGGTTGATAGACTCCTTTTCGTAAAAGAAACAAAGGAGACAGAGTTGAAAGTTTGGCTTAACAACTACACAACCCTGCTGACAACAGTCTGTTAATTTTTATGAGACTGAGAAAGAAAAGGTTATTAGTTAACTGTTACAGAATATAAGTAATAGTAACACAAAGATTTCCACAACTATGGCCTACTGAGCATTACAGGTTGGACAATGAGATCAAAGATTCTGCTATAATAAGCAATTGCTATACCTAATGCAATTCTGCATTAAATAAAATTAAATTGTAAATTATTCTATTCTTATGAAATGTGTCATTGTAATTACAATCAATTTAACCTCTCTTAACATTGTGTTAAATGTCATCTCATGGTTTAATGCATGCAGGTTTTAATCGTGTCTTTTATGTGCATGAATTAAATAATGGAAACTAAAATGACAGAGAAAACTCATTTTAAAAATGTTTAAGTAAAACCTTGGCACCAACTTCATCAAAACATTTTAAAATGCATTTTCAATCACATAAAAAAGTGTTGTTATAAGAATATGAAGTCAGATATTCCATATTGTCTGGAAATTTTCTATATAGTGAAGACATCCCAGACTGCCAGCTGAGCAGAAAAGTCTTTTCCAAGGGAGACTTCTTTCATTCTAGTCTTGATGAGGGCAATGTTAAAGTTAGTGGCAAATGATTCCTTAATAATCAGGCACATTTTAAAAGAGTTGTGTGCAATGAGGAACTTAAGTATAACTTTGTGGTGTAAGGCCTGATTAAATTAGACAAACAGGCATTGTGATAGCTTGTTCTGTCCCCGTCTTCACCCAGCTTTGCCCATGTTGGCAGTGTTGACTAAAACTGGAGTAAAAACACCAAATCTTTTACATATCGTCACTCAGCATATAAACTTTATTATTTTTCAAAGTGTTTTACACTAGATTTCTGGTTTAAGCACTTTGATGCATGGGACAGAGTACCCCCAACAGAAGCTGAATCAAAATTTCACACACAGATCACGTTTTCACACTTCCCCCACAGTTCCAAAATTTCAGCTCCAGTAATGTACATTACAGCAACCACCGATGAAACACGGTTAGTATGATTTTGGATAGAGCTGGCGGTCCACTGTGATGCTTGCTACCAGTAGTACCAGCCCCTTTGCCTTGTTGTCTCATCAATGTTGTTGCCCCAGAGTCCGGGGGCCCAAAGTATTTACATAAAAAAAATATTGGTTGAATTAGGTAACAACACCTGAATACTCCAGCTGGGAATATTGGAATAGTACTCAGTTTCAATTTTCTTGTTTGTCGGAACTGGGGCCATGATTAATAGGGTACAAGGTGAAACACAAAGCAAAGGACCTGGAGGCACTCTTAGCCATCCAACCTCAAACTATCTCTACTTTTTTAGCCCCTCACCATTTTAGTAGCTGTATTGAAATTACGCAGAACACAAACAATGCACAGTGCACACATCATTTTGACCACAACTTTACCATGGCCCAGAGTAACCCCACAGAAGCTGATTAAAAATGTCACCTCCAGACTAGGAGTCACAGTACCACAACAGAAGCTGAATAACAATTTTACCCACAGGGCTCGTGGCACAGTACCCCCCCCCCCCCACAGAAGCTGATTAAAAGTTTCACTCACAGACCAAGTGTCATGTCGGACTCTATTCACACTAGGGCGTCCGACAGACAGCGGTAATTCCGCATTCGTCCACTATGCACTCAGTGGTGCCGGCTAGATTTCATCTAGGTTGTCCGGGGTTAATCTAGCTGGTACTCGGATTGGAGGCTGGGTCTCGCCCACTGCTTTTAAATAGTTCTGCTGAACTTTGGGCGTCGCCGATTATAGCTTGTGTCTTGTGCCTGGTGATCTCGGTCTGGAGTGGTGGTCTAGGAGAGGAAATATCGTATCTGGTATCCTTTGTCATATTCCTTTCCTCCTTCCTATATTTGTATTTGTTTTACCCTGTGCACATTATAGTGTTTTCCTGTGTGTCTGCGGCGTGGTGCGGTTTTAGTTTTCCCTGTCTGCGCTTTCTGTAGGGGTTGGTGTGAGGTTTTATTACTGGGTGGTGGGTGGAGGTTTCAGCTTAGTACTGAAACAAGAGTCAGGGTCAGGCCTGGTGGCCCAGACATGCACACCTTCAGTGTAAACTCTGGGAGAGGGACAGACAGGGTTTCCCTAGTCTGAGGGATATTGCAGGGGCCCGGGTAATCAGCTGTAGTCTACCCAGTACCCACGTGACATTATAATCAGCCAAAAAGGAAAAAAAAAATAATATATATTTTTTTCTGTCATGGATCCCATGACTTCCATAAATCACCAGTTGAGGGTGCTTACAGGTCTCTGAATTGAAGGGGGCAGTTCAGCAGCAGGGTCTTGTGGTATCTAATGTGCAAATGGAAACTGCAGGTAGAGTTGCAGAGCCAAAAATCCCTTTACCTGAGAGGTTTGCTGGGGAATGCAGTAAATTTGTTGTTTTCCGTGAAGCCTGCAAATTGTATTTTCGTATGCGCCCGCTTTCCTCAGGTAATGAGGCTCAGCATGTGGGCTTGGTTTTGACATTACTGAACGGAGACCCCCAAGCATGGGCGTTTTCATTACCTTCTGATTCAGATGCATTTAACTCAGTAGAGAGTTTTTTTTCTGCTCTTGGACTCATTTA
The DNA here is from genome assembly GCF_051348905.1 of Ranitomeya variabilis. Classification (NCBI taxonomy): domain Eukaryota; kingdom Metazoa; phylum Chordata; class Amphibia; order Anura; family Dendrobatidae; genus Ranitomeya; species Ranitomeya variabilis. The sequence goes on along the minus strand of NC_135237.1, from coordinate 526,927,322 downwards.
TGATGATCCTGACAGATTGGCTCTAGCAGAATCTAAAATACGAGCTCTCTGCCAGGGGGAGCAAATGGCGGAGGATTACTGTTCTGAATTTTGCCGCTGGGTGGTGGACTGTTGTGAATTCCGTTCTCGGGCTCCCTCCTGTGGTCGTGAATGGTACTTTGGTGAGTTCTGTCCTTGGACACCCTCTGGTGGCTTTGAGTGGAACTGCTGATCTTTGAGGTTGGCTTTCTCAGCTGCCCTCGTTTATTGCTGCTGCTGGCTTCCCTATTTAACTCTGCCCAGGTCGTTAGTTCATGCCAGCTGTCAATGTCTCAGTACTGGTTCAGATCTCTCTTGGATTTCTCTGATGACCTGTCTACTCCAGCAGAAGCTAAGTCCTTGCTAGTCCATTTGCTGTTCATTGGTTTTTTAATATATTTCTCAGTACATGCTATGTTTTTTGTCCAGGTTGCTATTATGATATTTCCTTGCTAGCTGGAAGCTCTGGGGGTGCAGAGCTGCACCTCCACACCGTGAGTCGGTGTGGAGGTCTTTTTGCACACTCTGCGTGGTTTTTGTAGTTTTTAATACTGACTGCATAGTTCCCTTTCCTATCCTCTGTCTATCTAGAGAAGATTCGGCCTCCTTTGCTAAAATCTGTTTCATTCCTGTGTTTGTTACTTCCCTCTTAACTCACAGTCAATATTTGTGGGGGGCTACCTTTACTTTGGGGAATTTCTCTGAGGCAATGTAGGCTGCTATTTCTATCTTTAGGGGTAGTTAGCTCTTAGGCTGTGAAGAGGCGTCTAGGGAGAGTTAGGTACGCTCCACGGCTATTTCTAGTGTGTGTGATAGGATTAGGGATTGCGGTCAGTAGAGTTACCATTTCCTCAGAGCTTGTCCCAGGTTTTCCATTTTAACCATCAGGTCATTTCGGGTGCTCCTATCCACCAGGTCCATAACAGTACAGCTGGCCCACAAAGTGTTAATGCATCTCAAAAGAGGGAAAAGAGAAGTTCTGAGTCAATTTTTTTTTCTTTGCAGCTTGTTTTGTCTTTCTTTTCCCCTTAACCTCTGGGTGGTTCAGGACTCAGGTGTAGATATGGATATTCAAGGTTTGTCCTCTTGTGTGGATCAACTCGCTGCTAGGGTACAGAGTATTCAAGATTATGTAGTTCAGAATCCGATGTTAGAGCCTAGAAATCCAATTCCTGATTTGTTTTCTGGGGATAGATCTAAATTTTTGAATTTCAAAAATAATTGCAGACTGTTTCTTGCTCTGAAACCCCGCTCCTCTGGTGACCCCAGTCAGCAAGTAAAGATTGTTATTTCTTTATTGCGTGGAGACCCGCAAGACTGGGCATTCTCCCTTGAGCCAGGAAATTCTGCATTACTTAATGTAGATGCATTTTTTCTAGCGCTTGGATTGCTTTATGAAGAACCTAATTCTGTGGATCAGGCAGAAAAGATCTTGCTGACTCTATGTCAGGGTCAGGATGAAGCAGAAGTATATTGCCAGAAGTTTAGAAAGTGGTCTGTGCTTACACAATGGAATGAGTGTGCCCTGGCAGCAATTTTCAGAAAGGGTCTTTCTGAAGCCCTTAAAGATGTTATGGTGGGGTTCCCCACGCCTGCTGGTCTGAATGACTCAATGTCTTTGGCCATTCAGATTGATCGGCGTTTGCGCGAGCGCAAAGTTGTGCACCATTTGGCGGTGTCCTCTGAACAGAGGCCTGAGCCTATGCAATGTGATAGGACTTTGACCAGAGCTGAACGGCAAGAACACAGACGTCAGAATGGGATGTGTTTTTACTGTGGTGACTCCTCTCATGCTATCTCTGATAGTCCTAAGCGCACTAAGAGGTTCACCAGGTCTGTCACCATTAGTACTGTGCAGCCTAAATTTCTCTTATCTGTTACTCTGATTTGCTCATTGTCGTCCTACTCTGTTATGGCATTTGTGGATTCGGGCGCTGCTCTGAACTTGATGGACTTGGAGTTTGCCAGGCGCTGTGGTTTTTCCTTGGAGCCTTTGCAGAGTCCTATTCCCTTAAGGGGGATTGATGCTACGCCATTGGCCAAGAATAAACCTCAGTACTGGACTCAGCTGACCATGTGCATGGCTCCCGCACATCAGGAAGATATTCGCTTTTTGGTGTTGCATAATTTGCATGATGTTGTCGTTTTGGGTTTGCCATGGTTACAGGTTCATAATCCAGTACTGGATTCGAAATCAATGTCTGTGTCTAGTTGGGGTTGTCAAGGGATACATAGTGATGTTCCTTTGATGTCAATTTCTTCTTCCACTCCTGCTGAAGTTCCTGAGTTTTTGTCGGATTACCAGGATGTATTTGATGAGCCCAAGTCCAGTGCCTTACCTCCTCATAGGGACTGTGATTGCGCTATTAATTTGATTCCTGGTAGTAAGTTCCCTAAGGGCCGACTGTTTAATTTATCTGTGCCAGAACATGCCACTATGCGGAGTTATGTAAAGGAGTCCTTGGAGAAAGGGCATATTCGCCCGTCTTCGTCACCGTTGGGAGCAGGGTTCTTTTTTGTGGCCAAGAAGGATGGCTCTCTGAGACCCTGTATAGATTACCGCCTTCTCAATAAAATCACGGTCAAATTTCAGTACCCTTTGCCTCTGTTGTCTGATTTGTTTGCTCGGATTAAGGGGGCTAGTTGGTTTACCAAGTTTGACCTTCGAGGGGCGTATAATCTTGTGCGTATTAAACAGGGCGATGAATGGAAAACAGCATTTAATACGCCCGAGGGCTATTTTGAGTACCTGGTGATGCCATTCGGGCTTTCTAATGCTCCATCTGTGTTTCAGTCCTTTATGCACGACATCTTCCGGAAGTATCTGGATAGGTTCATGTTTGTATATTTGGATGATATTTTGGTCTTTTCGGATGATTGGGAGTCCCATGTGAGGCAGGTCAGGATGGTGTTCCAGGTCCTTCGTGCTAATTCGTTGTTTGTGAAGGGGTCTAAATGCCTCTTTGGAGTTCAGAAGGTTTCGTTTTGGGGCTTCATTTTTCCCCTTCTACTATCGAGATGGACCCTGTTAAAGTTCAGGCCATTTATGATTGGACTCAACCTACATCTGTGAAGAGTCTTCAGAAGTTCCTGGGCTTTGCTAATTTTTACCGTCGCTTCATCGCTAATTTTTCTAGTGTGGTTAAGCCTTTGACTGATTTGACGAAGAAAGGCGCTGATGTGGTGAATTGGTCCCCTGCGGCCGTTGAGGCTTTTCAGGAGATTAAACGTCGTTTTACTTCGGCCCCTGTGTTGCGTCAGCCAGATGTTTTGCTCCCTTTTCAGGTCGAGGTTGATGCTTCGGAGATTGGGGCAGGGGCTGTTTTGTCTCAGAGAAGTTTTGATGGCTCTTTGATGAAGCCGTGTGCTTTCTTTTCTAGAAAGTTTTCACCTGCTGAGCGTAATTATGATGTCGGCAATTGGGAGTTGTTGGCTATGAAGTGGGCATTCGAGGAGTGGCGACATTGGCTTGAGGGAGCCAAACATCGCGTGGTGGTCCTGACTGATCACAAGAATCTGACTTACCTCGAGTCCGCCAAGCGGTTGAATCCTAGACAGGCTCGATGGTCACTGTTTTTCTCCCGTTTCGATTTTGTGGTGTCATACCTTCCGGGATCTAAGAATGTGAAGGCTGATGCCCTTTCTAGGAGTTTTTTGCCTGATTCTCCGGGAGTCTCTGAGCCGGCTGGTATTCTCAAAGAAGGGGTGATTTTGTCTGCCATCTCCCCTGATTTGCGGTGGGTGCTGCAGGAGTTTCAGGCTGATAGACCTGACCGCTGTCCAGTGGAGAAACTGTTTGTCCCTGATAGATGGACTAGTAGGATTATTTCTGAGGTTCATTGTTCAGTATTGGCTGGTCATCCTGGGATTTTTGGTACCAGAGATTTGGTTGCTAGGTCCTTTTGGTGGCCTTCCTTGTCACGGGATGTGCATTCTTTTGTGAAGTCCTGTGGGACTTGTGCACGGGCCAAACCTTGCTGTTCTCGTGCCAGTGGGTTGCTTTTGCCTTTGCCTGTCCCGAAGAGGCCCTGGACGCATATTTCCATGGATTTTATTTCTGATCTTCTTGTCTCTCAAAGGATGTCTGTCATCTGGGTGGTTTGTGATCGGTTTTCTAAGATGGTCCATTTGGTACCCTTGCCTAAATTGCCTTCTTCCTCTGATTTGGTTCCATTATTTTTTCAGCATGTGGTTCGTTTGCATGGCATTCCGGAGAACATTGTGTCGGACAGAGGTTCCCAGTTTGTTTCTAGGTTTTGGCGGTCCTTTTGTGCTAAGATGGGCATTGATTTGTCTTTTTCTTCAGCGTTCCATCCTCAGACAAATGGCCAAACCGAACGAACCAATCAGACCTTGGAGACCTATCTGAGATGCTTTGTTTCTGCTGATCAGGATGATTGGGTGACCTTCTTGCCTTCTTGCTAGTCCATTTGCTGTTCATTGGTTTTTGAATATATTTCTCAGTACATGCTATGTTTTTTGTCCAGCTTGCTATTATGATATTTCCTTGCTAGCTGGAAGCTCTGGGGGTGCAGAGCTGCACCTCCACACCGTGAGTCGGTGTGGAGGTCTTTTTGCACACTCTGCGTGGTTTTTGTAGTTTTTAATACTGACTGCATAGTTCCCTTTCCTATCCTCTGTCTATCTAGAGAAGATTCGGCCTCCTTTGCTAAAATCTGTTTCATTCCTGTGTTTGTTACTTCCCTCTTAACTCACAGTCAATATTTGTGGGGGGCTACCTTTACTTTGGGGAATTTCTCTGAGGCAAGGTAGGCTGCTATTTCTATCTTTAGGGGTAGTTAGCTCTTAGGCTGTGAAGAGGCGTCTAGGGAGAGTTAGGTACGCTCCACGGCTATTTCTAGTGTGTGTGATAGGATTAGGGATTGCGGTCAGTAGAGTTACCATTTCCTCAGAGCTTGTCCCAGGTTTTCCATTTTAACCATCAGGTCATTTCGGGTGCTCCTAACCACCAGGTCCATAACAGTGGACACACAATGGAATGACCCGGCGCTGCGGATTCAGTTTGTATGTGGGGTTTTGAGAAGGGTTAAACAAGCCCTTCTGATGTACGAGACTCCTGCTTCTCTGGAGTATAGTGTGGTATATCGTGGCACAGCTGTAGAGGTGCACAAAGAAGGTTCCCAAACCAGTGACCATATATGAAATAAACTTTGGCACTCAACTTATGATGATATGAAATTTTAATGGCAGCCACTTGTACAAACGTTTCGGTCAAACACATTGACCTTCTTCAGTGTACTGCAGTGATATTAAAAAGCAAAACAATAAGTATATACAGTAATATAAGGTAAACAAAAGAGAAAATGATAATTATAAATGATAAATAACATGAGGAGACTCATATATAATGTGCATCTATAGTGGTGGATGGGAAAGGGAATGGGGTTAAAGAAAAGAAAAAAAAGGGGAAAAAAAGGAAATAAAGAAGGTGATCATACCTGGTCTCTTAGAGACACTATTCATGTGTGGCCTGAGATCAGATTGTGGTCCTATATGTGGATCCTAAGACAAAAGTACGTCTGTTTAGACAGGTCCGGTCCCTGTGAATCATGACCTAATGTAGGATACAATACTAACCTATGCGTAGGCATGAGTGGATGTGCGATGGTGAAGGACAGTGTATGAAAATGCACCACTGCTTGTCTTGGGAAGGGTCTAGTATAATAAATAAAATAAGTAATAGTATATAGTAGTACATAAAGAAAACTTATTTATCTGGGCTGGACAATCCCAGGGAATAGTGATACTGACCAAACAGTACAAGATAGTGTACTCTCCAGGAGTGTGAAAGAACCAAGACTGCGCATAAGGTAAACGAGGTACATGTGACCCAAAAGCACAGGCTAATGTGGTCTCCAGGAATGTAAACTGTGAAGGAACCAGAACCACGCATAAGATAACTGTCCGGATATCTATGGTGAGCCAAGGAAATGATAAGACACGTACCCTGTATACGAGTCAGCAGCACGGATCCAAAGAATGGACCAAAATTTGGAGTCCCTTATCTAAAGAAAGAAGGTGTACGGATTATCAAGTGAAGACAGTGCCCCCAAAGGTGGAGCGCTGGCACTATAAGTATTTCTTACCGGGAAAGGCAGAGGTGTGAGTGTAGAACGCGGTATCCGCCGCTTGTTCTGAGGTGTGCTGCCATGGTATGAAGCGCCAATATATGGCTGGCAGGCGGGACCGCTGGGTAGCGTGAAACCGGAAGTGCGTCACCGGAAGTGACGCACTGTATATGCCGGTGACGCTGTGCGTGTCAGCGCTGAGAAATGGTAATGGAGGTGCGTTCCACCTGAGTATATGTCGCACAGGAGCAGGCAAATGGGGCTAACTGAATGTGGGAGGAGCTAAAGGAGTATTTGGAATGATGGATGTGATAATGGCTCTGTGTAATAACATTCAGTCCTATGTACAAAATTTGTAATAAGGGTGGAGGCATGAAACAAAAAGAAAAAAGGGAATTTTAAGGAAAATAAATGAAATATAAAGTAAAGACCATGGAATTGAGGTAGGGATCCAGAGGGAAGGAGGATCGGGATGTGAACATTTTCGTGCCGTCACACTCAATATTGATGACTCTGTAAGATAAAGCCGTGTGTTAATACAATGTCTGAGGAAACTGAACATGTACATGCATACAGTAAATAATTAAATCACAATTTACATGATGAAATACAAAGCAATGACAAATGAGATTATAGAAATGCCAGGAGATCATAGTCCCTGTTGAGGCCTCTGGGTGTCATAGTGTCCAACTCGTGTATCCAGAACGCCTCTCTTCTCTTGAGGGTCTGGATACGATTGCCCCCCCGTCGGGGTACTGGGACATGTTCTATTACCTGGAACTTGAGTTGGGGTATAGAATGTCCTGCGTTGATGAAATGATGGGGTAATGGCAACAATGTATTCTTGCATCTTATTGTGGACTTATGTTTACTGATACGGTCCCGTATTGGTTGAGAGGTCTCACCAATGTACAAAAGGCCGCAAGGACATTTGATGGAATACACCACAAAGGAGGTGTCACAGGTACTATAGTCTTTAATTTGGTATCGTTTGCCCGAATGTGGGTGATAGAAATGATCTCCCTTTAAGACATTTCCGCACTGGTTACAGTGAAGGCATGGATATGTGCCAGTCCTGGGTTGGGAGAGAAATCTCTGGGTGGAAGAGCGTGAGCCCGATCCAATGTCAGCCTTTACCAGTGTATCGCGGATGTTACGTGCTCGTTTGTAGCAGGGTAAAAAATGATTACGGAACTCAGGTATGTCTGGGTATGCCTCTTGTAATAATTTCCAATGTTTCCTGATACTGTGATGGAGTATATGGACGTAAGGATGATATGTATGTACAAATGGTAAGCGATTTGTGACGGGTTGTTTGGAGCTGGTGGATGGGCGTAGAGCATCGTGTAGTACCCCCGGGGGATATCCCCGTTCGCTGAATTTATTGTACATCTCATCCAATCTCTCCTGTTTCTTAATCGGGTCAGTGACTATGCGTTCCACCCTCTTAAATTGGGAGCGGGGGATGGCATTTTTGGTAGTAATGGGGTGCAGGCTATTATAATGAAGCAAGCTATTGCGATCAGTAGATTTTCTATATAGATCTGTACTTATATTGCCATCCGTATCCTTCAACACTAAGGTGTCGAGGAAGCTAACCTGATGTTCATCTTTTGTCATGGTGAAGGATAGACCTGGCCAAGAGGCATTCAGTGTTTCAAAAAACTCATCCAGAGTGTCAAGTGACCCAGTCCAAATACAAAAAATATCGTCTATGAACCTCTTCCAAGTGACACAGTAGGTCCTAAACAGAGTATTGGGGTAGACTATCTCATCTTCGAAGGTGGCCATATATGCGTTTGCATACGGGGGCGCCATGTTAGACCCCATGGCGGTCCCCTGTGCCTGGAGGTAGTAGGTGTCCTCAAATAGAAAGTAGTTTTTAGTGAGAACAGTTGTCAGTAGTTCAAGGCATAAATTGATCGTGTTGTGATGTAATTCGGACGTGGTTAGTAACTGTCTGACACAGTCAATGCCTCGGTCATGGGGAATGGACATATAGAGGTCTTTTACCTCTAAGGACACTAAAAAGGAACTGCTAGGAACAGTGCCTAGTGTTTGTAGTACTCCGAGAAAGGCTCCGGTGTCAAGTAGATATGATTGAGATTTCTGTGTCAGAGGAGTGAGTATCTTTTCCAGAAATATGGAAAGAGGGGACAGAATAGAGTCCGTCGCTGCGATGATTGGTCGGCCTGGTGGGTTAATTAGGCTTTTGTGTACTTTCGGGAGTAAATAGAGTACGGGCGTCACTGGACTTGTTTTAGTGAGAAAATCTTTGGTTTTGGAGTCAATCACTCCCATGTCAGAATATGTGTGAAGTATGGCTGATATGTTGTCACGTATTTCCCCTGTGGGATCTTTACTCAATTTAATATAGACCGTACTGTCATTGAGCTGGCGGTGAGCCTCTTTGACATAATCTGTCCTATTCATGACCACTATGGCTCCGCCTTTATCGGCGGGTTTGATGATAATGTTTTTATCTTTACATAGGGCCTGTGATGCCTGGACATCGAGGTTGGACAAGTTAGAGGAGTAGTGTAATTTGCCCCCTTCGGTATCCCGCCGAAGTTGAGTAAAAGCTCTATCTTTAGGGGTAGTTAGCTCTTAGGCTGTGAAGAGGCGTCTAGGGAGAGTTAGGTACGCTCCACGGCTATTTCTAGTGTGTGTGATAGGATTAGGGATTGCGGTCAGTAGAGTTACCATTTCCTCAGAGCTTGTCCCAGGTTTTCCATTTTAACCATCAGGTCATTTCGGGTGCTCTTAACCACCAGGTCCATAACAGTGGACACACAATGGAATGACCCGGCGCTGCGGATTCAGTTTGTATGTGGGGTTTTGAGAAGGGTTAAACAAGCCCTTCTGATGTACGAGACTCCTGCTTCTCTGGAGTCTGCCATGAGTCTTGTTGTCTGCATTGATCGCCGTTTGCGTCAGGGGGCGCTAGAGACGCCGCCTATAGGGGAGGTTGTAGGTGCACGTGAGGTTGCTGCAGGTGAGCCCACGGAGTCAATGCAAATTGCAGGGGTGAGGCGTCATCAAGCCCCCTCGCTCAGGAAGCAGGGACTCTGTTTTTGCTGTGGTAAAAAGGGGCATTATGTAAATGCTTGTCCTCTGTTTTCTAAAAAAAAAAGCAACGGCGGAAAACTACTAAGCTCAGAGGGAGTGGAGGAGGCCAATCTGAGCTTATGCATATCCTCCATGGTGATCTCTCATTGTAGGCTCCCTGCCAGAGTTATGGTCGCTGACAGAGAGCTGCCAATCACTGTTTTTGTGGATAGTGGTTCAGCCACTAATCTCATTGATGAGGAGTTTACGCGCACGGCCGGGTTCACGGTCGAAAAATTGCCTAATCCTATCCGGGTGGTCACCATCAATGCTACCCCCCTCCCACAGGGGGAGATTACTGAGTTTGTGGCTGGGGTTAAACTTCACATTGGGGTTCTACATTCTGAGCAGGTTATGTGTAGGGTGCTCAGTAATCTTCCTGCACAAATGGTTCTGGGTTTTCCATGGTTGTCTATGCACAACCCGGTTATTGACTGGAAAACTCAGGACATAATTCAGTGGAGTGGATTTTGCCAGGAGAATTGCCTGGCCACATGTGTGTCTGCCGTGACTCCTAGGATTCCTGAGTCACTGCTGGATTTCACGGATGTGTTCTCAGAGAAAGGTTGCTCAGAATTGCCACCACATCGCCCCTATGACTGTACTATCAGGTTTAAACCTGGGGCCAAATTGCCTAAAGCTAGGATGTTTAACATCTCTGGTCCTGAGAGGCAAGCTTTAAAGGACTACATTGCTGAGAGTTTGAGCAAAGGGCACATCAGGCCTTCATCCTCGCCTGTGGCAGCAGGGTTCTTCTTTGATTAAAAGAAAGATGGCGGACTAAGCCCGTGTCTGGATTTCAGGGAGTTAAACCAGATTACGGTTCATGATCCATACCCTATGCCACTTATACCTGATTTGTTCAACCAGGTGGCTGGTGCTAAGTGGTTCTCCAAGCATAACCTCAGGGGGGCATTCAACCTCATAAGAGTCCGTCAAGGTGATGAGTGGAAGACGGTTTTTAATACTCCTGAGGGTCATTTTGAAAATTTGGTGATGCCATTTGGGTTGACAAATGCACCTGCAGTATTTCAACATTTCATAAATGATGTGTTCTCGCATGTTTTGGGGAAATTCGTTATTGTGTACTTAGATGACATTCTCATTTATTCATGCGACCGTGATACTCATTTAGAGCATGTGAGGCAGGAGTTACAGCTCCTCAGGGAAAATAAGCTCTATGCAAAACTTGAGAAATGTGTATTTTCGGTTCAGGACTTGCCTTTCTTGGGTTATATTGTGTCCGCTTCAGGGTTTAAAATGGATGCCGCTAAGGTGCAAGCGGTGCTGAGTTGGGAACGGCCTGATAACCTAAAAGTGCTTCAGTGGTTCCTTGGGTTTTCTAACTACTATAGGAAGTTTATCAAAGATTTTTCTACCATTGCTAAACCGCTTACTGACATGACGAAAAAGGGTACCAATTTCTCCGCCTGGCCTGAGGCTGCTGTGCGCGCATTCGAATTTCTTAAGAACAGTTTTGCTTCGGCCCCCATTCTGGTGCAGCCGGATGTATCAAAACCATGTACCATGGAAGTCGATGCATCTGAGGTTGGAGTGGGGGCGCTGCTGTCACAAGGCTCATCTTTGGGTGAGTTGCGTCCATGCGCCTACTTTTCCAAGAAGCTGTCCCCCGCCGAACAAAACTACGATATCGGCAACAGGGAATTGTTGGCTATCAAGTTGGCTTTTGAGGAATGGCGACACTTCTTGGAGGGGTCGGTCCACCAGGTTACAGTTATCACCGACCATAAAAACCTGCTTTATCTGGAGTCAGCCAAGCGTCTGTCCCCCAGGCAGGCTCACTGGGCATTGTTTTTCACGCGGTTGAACTTTTTTGTTACGTACCGACCGGGGTCTAAGAAAACTAAAGAAGATGCTTTATCCAGGTGTTTTCCGGGGGAGAGCCTCTGGAAGATCCGGTACCCATCCTCCAAAAAGGTGTAGTGGTCTCGGCTCTCATGACAGAGGTTGAGGCTGAGATTGCCGAGGCTCAGGAGGAAGTACCACCAGAGCTTCCCATTAACAAATCATTTGTACTGCTCCATCTTCACCTAAAGGTGTTGGGTGAGCATCATGATGCTGTCCTGGCTGGCCATCCAGGGGTTAGGGGTACCTTGGAGTTGGTGTCGCGTCGGTTTTGGTGGCCCAAAATCCGACAGGACGTGGTCTCATACGTGTCAGCATGTATCACATGTGCTAGGGCTAAGACGCCTCGCTCCCATCCTGCTGGCACTTTACATCCGCTAGGGGTACCCAGTAGGCCATGGACGGAGATCTCCATGGATTTTATTACAGATTTGCCCTCTTCAGCTGGGAACATGGTCATCTTGGTGGTTGTTGATCGGTTCTCAAAAATGTCTCACTTTGTGTCCTTACCTTTGTTGCCTTACGCTAAGACTCTGGCTCAGGTATTTGTACAGGAGGTGGTCAGACTTCACGGGGTTCCGTCTGACATCCTGTCTGATAGAGGTACTCAGTTTGTGGCAAAATTTTGGAAAGCATTTTGCTCACGGCTGGGGATCAAGTTATCACATTCTTCGGTGTTTCATCCTCAGTCAAATGGTCAGACCAAGCGTATGAACCAGAATTTAGAGTAGTATTTACGCTGCTTTGCTTCTGACAATCAGGAGGAGTGGTCAAATTTCCTTCCTTTGGCGGAGTTTGCGATAAATAATCACCGCCAGGAATCGTCTGGGGAGTCCCCGTTCTTTTGTGTTTACGGGCATCATCCTCAATTTTCTACACTGCGTCAGTGGGGCTCTGCTGGCATCCTGGAGGAGGACCAGCTAGGAGCACAACTGTCATCTGTCTGGAGGAGAGTTAAACAGCGCCTGTTGGGTGTGGGTGCTAGGTACAAATGTGTGGCTGACAGTAGACGTGTGCCAGGTCCGGACCTGAGTGTGGGTGACTGGGTGTGGTTGTCCACAAAAAACATCAAACTCAAAATACCGTCCCTGAAATTAGGTCCAAGGTTTATTGGTCCATTTAGGGTCGCCGCCATCATTAACCCAGTAGCCTACAGGTTGGAGCTTCCTACGGTTTATAAAATACACAACGTGTTCCACAGATCGTTGTTAAAAAAGGTGGTGGGTTCCGTGGACACGATGCCGACGCCATCTCCAGTTTTGGTGGATGGCAATTTGGAATTTGAAGTCTCCAAGGTGGTTGACTCTTGAGTAGTGCGCCGCACATTACAGTACCTGGTACACTGGCGTGGTTATGGGCCAGAGGAAAGGTCTTGGGTACCAGCCTTGGACATTCATGCGGACCGGCTGGTCAGTATGTTTCACCGCCGCCATCCGGACAAGCCGGGTCCTATAAGCCGTGAGGGCCCTGGGGTCCCTCGTAGAAGGCAGGGTACTGTCATGTCGGACGCTATTAACACTAGGGCGTCCGACAGACAGCAGTAATTCCGCATTCATCCACTATGCGCTCAGTGGTGCCGGCTAGATTTCATCTAGGTTGTCCGGGGTTAATCTAGCTGGTACTCGGATTGGAGGCTGGGTCTCGCCCACTGCCTTTAAATAGTTCTGCTGAACTTTGGGCGTCGCCGATTATAGCTTGTGTCTTGTGCCTGGTGATCTCGGTCTGGAGTGGTGGTCTAGGAGAGGAAATATCAAATCTGGTGGTGTATTATCCTTCGTCATATTCCTCCTTCCTATATTTGTATTTGTTTTGCCCTGTGCACATTATAGTGTTTTCCTGTGTGTCTGCGGTGTGGTGCGGTTTTAGTTTTCCCTGTCTGTGCTTTCTGTAGGGGTTGATGTGAGGTTTTATCACTGGGTGGCAGGTGGAGATTTCAGCTTAGTACTGAAACAGGAGTCAGGGTCAGACCTGGCGGCCCAGACATGCACACCTTCAGTGTAAACTCTGGTAGAGGGACAGACAGGGTTTCCCTAGTCTGAGGGATATCGAGAAATATCGGGGCGAGTACACACAGTGGCTTAAAGGCACAGTACTCCCATGAAGGATGAAGGACCGCTTCAACAAGAACCTTCGTCAAGAGAGCCGTGTTCCTAGTGGTTTTGGAGCAAGGATCCGAAAATATAAATACCACCGCATTCTGGCATTTCTGAGACTGGTCGTTGCCCAGAGAACGTATTTTTTCGGTGTATTAGGTTGTGTTGTATAGCCATAATCTGTATGTTTCTATTCCACAGGAGTTGGCGTTTTGTAAATTTTTGGTATTAATTTTTTTTTTCTTTTTTCACAGCACATGGAGCAGCACTCTTGACCCTGGTTCTGGAGCGGTCCTTCATCAGACAGCCACGGACACGTCCCAGCCATTCAGCAGCGCTGCAGCAAGTGGGGCTGCCACACTAACTGGAGACCAGGAAGCTGGTCCATCAGGTGTGCCCCATCAGGTGTGCCTGGCGGCCCAGACATGCACACCTTCAGTGTAAACTCTGGTAGAGGGACAGACAGGGTTTCCCTAGTCTGAGGGATATCGAGAAATATCGGGGCAAGTACACACAGTGGCTTAAAGGCACAGTACTCCCACAGGCGGGGTTACAAAGTACACACAGCAACTTTTTTGCACAGTACTCCCACAGATATTGGTGAGAGTAAACACAGTGGCTTAAAGGCTATGTATTCCTACATGCAGGGTTGTAGAATACACACAGTGGCTTAAAGGCACAGTACACCCACGGGCAGGGTTGCAAAGTACACACAGCGACTTATAGGCACACTACTCCCACAGGTGGTGTGCAGAGTAGAAACAGAGACACAGCAACTTAAAGGCACAGTACTCCCACAGGTGCAGCTGCAGAGTACACACAGTGGTTTAAAGGATCAGTACTTCCACAGATATGGTTGCAGAGTACACACAGTGGCATTTTGGCACAGACATCACACAGATATGGGTGCAAAGTACCCACAGCGACTTAAAGGCACAATACTCTCACAGTCGTGGTTGCAGAGTACACGCAGTGACTTTTGTAACAGTACTCCCACAAATATGGATTGCAGAATACACACACTGGCTTTTGGAACAGTACTCCCACAGGTGAGGTGACAACAAACACACAGCATTTTTTTACACAATGCCCCCACAGGTATGAGTTGCAGAGTACACACAGCAGTTTTGTGGTACAGTTCTCCCACTGAGTCAAGTGCAGAGTACACACAAAGGATTTGTCATGCCGGACGCTATTCACACTAGGGCGTCCGACAGACAGCGGTAATTCCACATTCGTCCACTATACGTTCTGTGGCACCGGCTAGACTTTATCCAGGTTGTCCGTGGTTAATCTAGCTGGTAATCGGGTTGGAGGCTGGGTCACGCCCGTGGCCTTTAAATAGTCATTCTGAACTTTGGGTGTCACCGATTATAGCTTGTGTCTTGTGCCTGGTGATCTCGGTCTGGAGTGGTGGTCTAGGAGAAGAAATATCTTATCTGGTGGTGTATTGTCTTTTGTCATATTTCTCCTTCTTATATTTGTATTTGTTTTGCCCTGTGCACATTTTAGTGTTTTCCTGTGTGTCTGCAGCGTGGTGCATTTTTAGTTTTCCCTGTATGTGCTTTCTGTAGGGGTTGGTGTGTGGTCTAATCACTGGGTGGCAGGTGGAGGTTTCAGCATAGGACTGGCGGCCCAGACAAGCACACCATCAGTGTAAATTCTGGGAGAGGGACAGACAGGGTTTTCCCTAGTCTGAGGGATATCGCAGGGGCCCGGGTAATCAGCTGTAGTCTACCCAGTACCAGCATGACAGGATTTGTGGCAGAGTGGCTACCTACCACTGTCCCTCACTCTAGTTGTGTCCTGTCCCTACACTAAGCAGAGGAGAATGGCAGTGGCACCTGTGATCCGGCATTTATACTTTCTGGGTCATTTGGTGCACTAGTCAATCTTTGGCAGGACTATGATGGCTCCGGAAGTGCTCATAGCGATAAAAGCTTGTTGATTGGCTGTGCTACAGCCTCTCAACAAACTTTATTAGGCATACGAATATGAACTGTATACCTGATATCCTGTCAAAAGTCTATGTTTGGTACTGGACACTTATAGTTCGGGTTCTCTCATCCCTAGTTATCAGTTCTAACTTATTTTACAGTACATGCTCCCTCTGATTTGCAAAGTCCAGCAAAATATGTTAACACTATAGAAATAAAATTATTACAATAATTTATTAAAAAATGGTTTACCAGAGAGCTGTGGGGCCATTAAACCATATATAGGAGGATGTGGGACAATCCTACTGTGTATAGGGATCTTTGAACCCTCATGGGATTTATAGAAGAGCACTGGCTCATAATATTTCATATAGGAGGCTATTGGGCCTTCATACTGTATTTATTGGGCTGTTGAGCCATCATGCCTGATATAGGACAGCTGTGGGAGATATGATATTTTGCATATAGTGCTATGGGGCCATCATTGGTGAAACTGGGTAAATGGGTAAATCTGCGCTGCTGATAAAGATGGATGGCAGACAATATTCATCAAAGTTTTATTTCAAAACAGGTGTGAAATGTGATGTACCCAAGGTCTAGCACCAGTCTAAGTTTTTAAATGTGACTTGCACACTAACAGGATTTTTCTAAGTGGCCAGGGACCCCATTTTAGTTTGAGCTCCTTGGGCTAGGTTTTTCTCTAAATCATAGTTTTCATTATTAAAAACTGGAATTAAACTTAATCATCTTACCTTTAAATAATAATCACAATTAATTTAAACACTTTTTACCAAAGGGCAAAAAAGATTTGTCAACTGTATTTTTTCATCAGTGATTTGTATTCAGAGAATAATATAAGTTTTTGTTTTTCATACTATTAGAATAGTCTGTACAGTATGGGAACTCTGGCATCTTTGTGAAAATTCTTGGTGGAATCAGTCTATGGAAGCATATGGAAGCTGGATGTGACAAACTCTCACGTGTATCACAAAAATCTATGAACTGAGCTTGGGAAGTTTAAAAGCTTGAAATGCTGTGGGGCATTTGGAACAACAAACACATTCTGTTCACACGCTCCTTTACTAAATGGTTACAATGTAACAGAAATAAATGATGGAAAATACTGAGAGTTTTGAGAATTTGAAATGTGTCATATTTATTCCATGAGGGAAAATGTGAAGCATCCACTTTACAATTTAAAAAAAAATAAATTAAAGAGAAAAAATGGAAAAGGAAGGAGTAAAGAGAGGAATGAAATAAGGAAGGTAGCTAGCTGCCATTCTTGTATATCATCTTCTCTTGTGCATCTTCAGGACTTTGTAATGTTTGCATTTTGCATTTTTTAAATATTTTGCATTACACACCTTGTGTAATTTTATTGCACTTTTACTAAAGTGCTTCTCTATCTGCAAAAGTCATTTAGTACCCATTAGGCATAGACACCTGCATTTTTGTGTTTTGGTCTGTGGAGCATATGTTATAGTACTCCTGCTTTATTTTTAATGTATATGTGCAGTATGTAGAGATGATCGAGCACTAAAATGCTCAGATGCTCATTACTTGATCTAAGCAATTCCTAATGCTCGTTTCGAGTAACAAGTATAATGGTAGTCAATAGGAAACTCATGCATTTTTCCGGCAGACCCAATGAAGATGTCTGGCTGGCAGTGAAAAAGTTGAAATAGAAGAAAAATGTGTAGAATGGAAAGAGAACAGGATTGCGAAGACCCCTGCAAGGAGTGGTGAGTGGGTCGACACTGTCCTCACAAATAACACAGCAGACCATCCCATTTACGTTATCTATGTCTCCATCCCATCAGATTATTTCCCTTCTTGTCATTCCCGAGGGAATATACGAGATCCTGCTAGGGATACCCTGGCTACGTTACCACTCCCCTCATATAGAGTGGTCCTCAGGAAGAATTTTGGGATGGAGTGAATCTTGTGAGGGCAGATGTCTGAGGGAGTGCATTCAGGTTGCCACTACAGAGGTACCCGCAGTTCTCTCTTCTCTCCCCAAGCGCTATTGGTCCTATGCGGACGTGTTCTCCAAGAGGGCTGCGGAGACTCTTCCACCTCATTGCCCCTATGACTGTCCTATTGATCTCTTGCCTGGGGCAGAGCCTCCCCAGGGTCGGGTCTACCCCCTGTCTCTCCCGGAGATGGAGGCAATGACTCAATACATCCAGGAGAATTTTGCAAGAGGGTTCATTAGGAAGTCAGTGTCACCTGCTGGGGCGGGGTTCTTCTTCGTGCAGAAGAAGAACGGAGAACTACGTCCATGCATAGACTACAGGGGTCTTAACGCCATCACCGTTAAGAATAAGTACCCTTTGCCCCTGATATCTGAACTCTTCGGTAGGCTATGGGGAACAAGGGTATTAACTAAACTCTGTGGGGTGCTTACAACCTGATTCGCATCCGTGAGGGGAACAAATGGAAGATGGCTTTTAACACCAGGGATGGGCACTATGAATACCTGGTGATGCCCTTCGGGCTCTGTAATGCCCCAGCTGTTTTCCATGACTTTGTGAATGATTTCTTCTGGGATATGCTCTCCTCCTCGGTGGTAGTCTATCTGGATTATATTCTCATCTACTCTCCAGATTTGGATTCCCACCGAAGAGATGTATGCCAAGTTGGAGAAGTGTGTGTTTGAGCAGGAGTCCTTGCCTTTCCTTGGCTATATCATATCTGCCCAGGGATTGGCTATGGATCCTGCCAAGCTACAGGCTGTGATTGACTGGCAGGAACCCCATTCTCTCAAAGCGGTGCAGTGCTTTATGGGGTTCAGTAACTATTATCGCCAGTTTATTCCTCACTTCTCAACTCTTGTAGCTCCCTTGTTAGCCCTCACCAAGAAGGGAGCAAATCCCAAATTGTGGTCGGAGGAGGTCTCCAAGGCTTTCCTTTCTATTAAGTCTCATTTTGCTAGCGCACCCATCCTACATCGCCCCGATGTAGATAAACCATTTATAATGGAAGTGGATGCCTCATCCATCGGTGCTGGATCAGTCCTCTTCCAAAAGGATGCTCAAGGTCAGAAGCATCCTTGCTTCTTTTTCTCCAAGACCTTCACACCCGCTGAGAGGAATTACTCTATCGGGGACAGGGAGTTGCTAGCTATGAAGTTGGCCTTCTTGGAGTGGAGATACCTCCTGCAGGGGCTCATTTTCCCTTCCAAGTGCATACCAACTGCAAAAATTTGGTTTATTTGCAGACTGCCCAGCGGCTAAGCTCTCAACAGGCTAGATGGTTCTTGTTCTTCTCCCATTTTCACTTCACCCTCCATTATCTTTCTGGGGAGAAGAACATTTGTGCTGATGCTCTCTCCCGCACCGTAGTATCTTCAGTAGAGGAGGAGGAGGAGCCTCGGCTAATTGTCCCTTCAGATAGCCAGAGGACCGTTGCCCCGGTTTCACTAGAGTCTGTGCCCCCGGGCAAGACTTTTGTGCCATTTAATTTGCGACCGGAGGTTCTCTCTTGGGCTCACTCGTCCAGGGTGGGTGGACATTTTGGGACCAAAAGGACATCTGAGTTGCTGGTGAGGACGTACTGGTGGCCGCATATGGCCTATGACATCGGAGACTATGCTTGGGCATATGTCTCCTGCGCCAAAATAAGTCTCCTCAACAACGACCAGCTGGATTACTTTACCCCCTGCTGGTGGCGGACAGGCCCTGGGAGATGGGTAATGACTGACCATTTTTCCAAAATGGTGCACTTGGTGCCTCTTCCATGGCTACCTTCTGCAGGGACCTTGGCAGCGTTGTTTATTAAACACATTTTCTGCCTACATGGTATGCTGGACAAAATTATCAGTGACCGGGATCCTCAGTTTGCATCTCGGTTCTGGAGAGAGCTCTGTCGTCTACTCAGCATTGAGCTGAATTTCTCTTCAGCATACCATCCCAAGATGAATGGGTTGGTAGAGAGGGCCAACCAGACCCTGGTCACAAATCTGTGACATTTTGTTTCAGCCAGGCAGGATGACTGGGCATCCTTGCTACCGTGGGCGGAGTTTGCGCTGAGCAGACCCCATTCCTCCTTAACTACAACCAGCATCCACAGGTTCCAGTGCCTATGCTTGTGTCTTCCGCCCATTCCAGGGTGGCATTTTAGACCACACACAGGATGCCATCCGGGCTTCCAAAGAGAGAATGAGATCCTCCGTGGATGCACATCGGCGCCCCGCTCCGACCTTTGCTCCTGGCAACTTAGTGTGGCTCTCTGCCCATAATATCAGGCTGCGAGTTGAGTGCACTAAGTTTGCACCTTATTACTTAGGTCCCTTCAAGGTCCTGGAACAGGTTAACCATGTGGTCTACCGTCTGGCCCTTCCTCCACACCTAGGTATCACTTTCATGTGTCCCTTCTAAAGCCCGTTCACATGTCCCGGTTTTCTGAGTCATCTGCCGGGACATCGGGTTCATCTACGGATGATTATGAGGTGAATGCTATCTTGGTGTGTAAGGTGGTACGTGGCAAAAAATTCTATTTGGTGGATTGGAAGGGTTATGGCCCAGAGGACAGGTCCTGGGAGCCTGCTGAGCACATTCAAGCTCCGCAGCTCATTGCTGCCTTCGAGCATAGCAAAGTCCAAGGAGGGGGCCCTAGGAGGGGGGGTACTGTTAGGTGTCAAGTTCCTGCCACTGCACAGGGGGAATCTCGAACCACCTCTGCTGCGGCCTCTCATTCTCCTCCCGTCACAGTGGAGCCTGCTCAGCGGAGACATCCGTCTCAGCACCTGGCTTGGACAGGCACTGCATGTTTGGTTACTGCTGCTCTTCCAGGTTCAGACATTATAACCAATACTGTTCAGCAGCAAGCAGGTGCTCCTGGGACTAAGTCCTCCTTTTCTCCTTCTGATCATGCCCAAGGGAAGACCTCTCATTGGAGGTTGGGGGTGACATGCTCAGGCCCTGTAGCAGCTCCTTTTGGTCCACTAGGAAGGTCCTGGTGAGTTGCAGCTATAAAGGGTTCGCATGGCCGCTCAGCCATGCGCTAGTATAAATCAGTAATTGTGTGTGTGTGGATGTATGCCTGTTCTGGTGAAAGCTCCAAATCATTCCCATCCCTAGAGTTGATGAATGTTCATGAATGTTGAAGCTGTCTAGCGCCAGATAGTGCCATCCAGCACCAGGCACAATCTATACTGAGTCTAACCAGCAGAGATCGCTGGTGCGGTGCTGTATGCACTCTGTGCTGCTATCTACAGTTTCTCCTGACAATCCATCAGTGTAAAGTGGGAACTCCCGCTTGATCCCAGCATCTGACTCAGGGCAGGCTCAAAAGCCACCTAGGGTCAGAGTGGGATCAATCACCAGCATAGTGGGGGTGAATTGCAGGGATTCCTCTAGTATCCATTTGCTGCACCCTGTGACTGCTAACAGGGCACAAGGTTACCTTTATTTCCTGCGACTCTGTGAAGCAACAGAGTTCACTCCTATACAGACCGGGTGATAGAATCCATGTCTATTCTGGCGTAGTACCACCATATAGTGCCGCCATTAAATAGCAGCAGGTTCCAGTCCTGCACGGTGGACCCCGGGCTGCAAATGCACCTTTATTATCATTATATTTACTCGGTGCGTTCCACCAGCCCTAACAGAAATTACACTGAAATGAAGCAGAAAGCACGTAATTACTGTTTGGATCAGTAATGGAATCAATAAAAAAAATCATTTTTTGGAGCTTTATATTTACACTGAAATGTAACAGAAAGCGCATAAAACTGTATGGATAAGCAATTGAATCCATACAAATTTGTCAATACTTTCTTGTAGTGTTATGTATACTATCAAAATGTACCCAAGGACATGTAATACTGTATGGATGAGCAGTACGATATCGGAAAAAATGTGACAACTTGTGTTGTGGGTGATATGCCATCGCAATCTGCCCAAGAACATGTAACACTCTATGGATGATCAATATAATACCAAAACATTTTTGAACAATTTTTTGAAGGTTACAGTTGTGCTCAAAAGTTTACTTACCCCAGCAGAATTTTTGCTTTATTGGCCTTTTTTCAGAGAATATGAATGATAACTATAAAACATTTTTCTCCACTCATGGTTAGTGGTTGGGTGAAGCCATTTATTGTCAAACTACTATGTTTTCTTTTTTTAAATCATAATGACAACCCAAAACATCCAAATAACCCTGATCAAAAGTTCACATACCGCATTTCTTAATACAGTGTATTGCCCCCTCTAACATCAATGACAGCTTGAAATCTTTTATGGTAGTTGTGGATAAGGTTCTTTATTTTCACAGATGGTAAAGCTTCCCACTCTTCTTGGCAAAAATAACTCCAGTTCCTGTACATTCCTGGGCTGTCTAGCATGAACTGCGTGCTTGAGATCTCCCCAGAGTGGCTCAATGATATTGAGGTCAGGAGACTGAGTTGGTCTCTCCAGAACCTTCACTTTGTTCCACTGTAGCCAATGACAGGTCAGCTTGACCTTGTGTTCTGGATTATTGTCATGTTGCAACGTCCAAGTATGTCAGCTTCCCGGCTGATGAGTGCAAATTTGCCTCCAGTGTTTACTGATAACGTGCTGCATTTGTCTTTCCTTGACCTTGACCAAGTTTCTTGTGCCTTTGTAGCTCAGACATCCCCAAAACAGCAATCCACCTCTGTGCTTTACAGTAGGAATGGTGTTCCTTTCATCATAGGCCTTGTTGACCTTTCTCCAAATGTAACGTTTATGGTTGTGGCCAAAAAGTTCAATTTCGGTCTCCTCACTCCAAATTACCTTGTTCCAGAAGTTTTTAGGCTTGTCTCTGTGCTGTTTTGTGCATTGTAGGCAAGATACTTTGTGGCATTTGCGCTTTAATGGCTTTCTTCTGGCAACTTTACCATGCATTTTTTTCAAGCGCCTCCTTATTGTGCATATTGAAACAGCCACACCGCTAATTTTTAGAGAGTCCTGTATTTAAGCTGATGTTATTTGTTGGTATTTCTTTGCATCCCGAACATTTTTCCTGGCAGTTGTGGATGACATTATTGTTGGTCCACCTGATCGTGCTTTTGTTTTTACAAAGCCGTTGAGTTTCCATTTGTTAATCACAGTTTGAACGCTGCTGACTGGCATTATCAATTCGTTTTGTATCTGTCATGGAGAGACTAGGTGGGCAAGAGCTAATAACCTGTGCCCCTGCAATTTCCCTCAGACTAGGGAAATCCTGACTGACCCTCTACCTAGAGTTTACACTGATGGTGTGCATGTCTAGGCCTCGACCCTCGCCCTGTCTCCTGTTTCAATCCTAGGCTGAAACCACCGCCCACCACCCAGTTAAAAGATCATACACCAATACCCACAGTTAGAACAGACAAGGATAACGGAAAATATACACCACGCCGCAGTCACTCAGGAATACACTATAAATGCACAGGGCAAAATAAATACAAATATAGGAAGGAGTAAATAAGACAAAGGGAAATACACCACCAGCAACGATACTCCAACTACTAGCTCACCACTCCAGACCCAGATAACAACGCACAAGACAGAAGCTATAATCGGCGACGCCCAATGTTCAGGAGAACTATTTAAAGGCAATGGGCATGGCCCAGCTTCCAATCCGAGCATCAGGTAAATTAACCCCGGACCAGCTAGATAAAATCTAGCCGATGCCAATGAGCACATAGTGGTCAAAAGCGGAATTACCGCTGTCTGTCGAACGACCTGGTCTAAACAGCATCTGACATGACAGTACCCCGCCTTCTACGAGGGACCCCAGGGCCCTCACGGCTTATAGGACCCGGCTTGTCCGGATGGCGATGGTGAAAATACCTGACCAGCCGATCCGCATGAATGTCCGAGGCTGGTACCCAGGACCTCTCCTCAGGCCCATAACCACGCCAGTGTACCAAGTACTGTAAAGTGTGGCGCACTACACGAGAGTCAACCACCTTGGAGACTTCAAATTTCAAATTACCATCCACCAAGACTGGAGGTGGCATAGGCGCCGCGTCCACAGAACCCACCACCTTCTTTAAAAGAGACCTGTGGAACACGTTGTGTATCTTATACACCGTAGGAAGCTCCAATCGGTACGCTACTGGGTTAATGACGATAGTGACCCTAAATGGATCAATAAACCATGGACCCAATTTAAGGCATGGTAATTTGAGTCTTATGTTTTTTGTGGATAACCACACCCTGTCATCCACACTCAGGTCCGGACCTGGCACATGCCTACTGTCAGCCACACGTTTGTACCTAGCACCCACACTCAACAGGTGCTGTTTAACTCTCCTCCAGACTGATGACATATGTGCTCCTAACTGGACCTCCTCCGGAACGCCGGAAGAGCCCCTCTGACTCAAAGTACAAAATTGAGGATGTAGCCCGTAAACACAAAAAAAGGAGACTCCCCAGATGACTCCTGGCGGTGATTATTGATGGCAAACTCAGCCAAAGGAAGAAAGGTAGACTACTCCTCCTGGTTATCAGAGACAAAGCAGCGTAAGTACTGTTCCAAATTTTGGTTCATACGCTCAGTCTGACCATTTGACTGAGGATGAAACGCCAAAGAATGAGACAACTTGATTCCCAGCCGTGAGCAAAATGCTTTCCAAAATTTTGCCACAAACTGAGTACCCCTATCAGACACGATGTCAGATGGAACCCCATGAAGTCTGACCACTTCCTGCACAAATACCTGAGCCAGAGTCTTAGCGTTAGGCAACGAAGGCAAAGACTCAAAGTGCGACATTTTTGAAAACCGATCAACAATCACCAAGATGACCGTGTTCCCAGCTGACGAGGGCAAGTCAGTGATGAAATCCATGGAGATTTCCGTCCATGGCTTACTAGGTACCTCAAGAGGAAGTAGTGTGCCAACAGGACGGGAGCGGGGCGTCTTAGCCCTAGCACACGTGGTACAAGCTGACACGTATGAGACCACGTCCTGTCGGATCTTGGGCCACCAAAACCAACGTGACACCAACTCCAAGGTACCTCTAACCCCTGGGTGGCCAGCCAGGACAGCATCATGATGCTCCGCCAAAACCTTTAAGCAGAGATGAAGCGGTACAAAAGATTTGTTGATGGGAAGCTCAGATGGTACCTCCTCCTGATCCTCGGCAATCTCAGCCACAACCTTGGTAGTGAGAGCCGAAACCACAACACCCTTTTGGAGGATGGGTACTGGATCCTCCCGAGGTTCTCCCCCCGGAAAACACCTGGACAGAGCATCCGCCTTAGTGTTTTTAGACCCCGGTCTGTAAGTGACAACAAAATTGAACCGCGTGAAAAACAATGCCCAGCGAGCCTGCCTGGGGGACAGACGCTTGGTTGACTCCAAATACAGCAGATTCTTATGATCGGTAATAACAGTGACCCCTTCAAGAAGTGTCGCCATTCCTCAAAGGCCAACTTGATTGCCAACAACTCCCTTTTGCCGATATCGTAGTTACGTTCGGCGGACGACAGTTTCTTGGAGAAATAGGCGCATGGACGCAAATCACTCAAAGATGAGCCTTGTGATAGTACCGCCCCCACACCAACCTCAGACGCATCGACTTCCACAACAAAAGGTTTTGATACGTCTGCCTGCACAAGAATGGGGGCTGAAACAAAACTGTTCTTAAGAAATTCAAATGCGCGCACAGCAGCCTCAGGCCAAACGATGAAATTGGTACCCTTTTTAGTCATGTCAGTTAGCGGTTTAGCAATGATGGAAAAATCCTTGATAAATTTCCTATAGTAGTTAGAAAACCCAAGGAACCGCTGAAGTGCTTTCAGGTTATCAGGCTGTTCCCAATGCAGCACTGCTTGCACCTTAGGGGCGTCCATTTTAAAACCAGAAGCAGACACAATATAACCCAAGAAAGGCAACTCTTGAACAGAAAATACACATTTCTCAAGTTTAGCATACAGCTTATTCTCTCTGAGAAGCTGTAACACCTGCCTGACATGATCTAAATGAGTATCACGGTCGCAAGAATATATGAGAATGTCATCTAGGTACACGATAACGAATTTCCCCAAAACATGCAAAAACACATCATTAATGAAATGTTGGAACACTGCAGGTGCGTTAGTCAACCCAAATGGCATCACCAAATTTTCAAAATGACCCTCAGGGGTATTAAAAGCCGTCTTCCACTCATCACCTTGATGGACTCTTATGAGGTTATACGCCCCCCTGAGGTCAAGCTTGGTAAACCAGTTAGCACCTGCCACCTGATTGAACAAATCTGGTATCAGTGGCATAGGGTATGGATCACGAACCGTAATCTTGTTAAATTCCCTGAAATCCAAACACGGGCGTAATCCGCCATCTTTCTTCTTCACGAAGAAGAACCCTGCTGCCACAGGCGAGGATGAAGGCCTGATGTGCCCTTTGCTCAAACTTTCAGCAATGTAATCCTTTAATGCTTGTCTCTCCAGACCGGAGATGTTAAACATCCTTGCTTTAGGCAATTTGGCCCCTGGTTTAAATCTGATAGTACAGTCATAGTGGCGATGTGGCGGCAACTCTGAACAACCCCTCTCAGAGAACACATCCACAAAATCCAGAAGTGACTCCGGAACGCTTGAAGTCACAGCAGACACACATGTGGCCAGGCAATTCTGGCAAAATTCGCTCCACTGAATTATTTCCTGAGTTTTCCAGTCAATTACCGGGTTGTGCATAGACAACCATGGAAAACCCAAAACCACCTGAGCAGGAAGATTCCTGAGCACCTTACATGTAACCTTCTCGGAATGTAGAACCCCAATGTGGAGTTTCACCTCAGCCACAAACTCAGTAATCTCCCCCTGTGAGAGAGGAGCAGCATTAATGGTGACCACGCGGATAGGATGAGGCAGTTTTTCAATCCTAAAACCTGCTGTGCGCGCAAACTCCTCATCAATGAGATTTGTGGCTGAACCACTATCCACAAACACAGTAATTGCCAGCCATTATAACCTTAGCAGGGAGCATGCATTGAGAAACCACCATGGAGGATATACGTAAGCTCAGATTGGTCTCCTCTGTTATGGACCTGGTGGTTAGGTGCACCTGGACTGACCTGATGGTTAAACTAGAAGACAGGACAAGCTCTGGGAAGTGGGAACTCTGCTGACCGCAAATCCTGATCTTATAACACACACACTAGAAATAGCTGTGGAGCGTACCTAACTCTCCCTAGATGCCTTTTCACAGCCTAAGAGCTAACTACCCCTAAAGATAGGAAAATAAGCCTTACCTTGCCTCAGAGAAATTCCCCAAAGATAAAAGGCAGCCCCCCACATATATTAACTGTGAGTTAAGAGGAAAGTCACAAACACAGGGATGAAACAGGTTTCAGCAAAGGAGGCCAGACTTACTAAATAGACTGAGGATAGGAAAGGGATCTATGCGGTCAGCACAAAAAACTACAAAAAGCCACGCAGAGTGTGCAAAAAGACCCCCGCACCGACTCACGGTGCGGAGGTGCCACTCTGCAACCCAGAGCTTCCAGCTAGCAAGGCAATGTCATGTTAGCAAGCTGGACTAGAACTTAGCAAGTACTAAGAAATATATTCAGTACACAATGAACAACAAATGAACCAGCAGGGACTTAGCTTTTGGTGGAGTAGACAGGTCATCAGAAAGATCCGAGAGAGATCTGAACCAGTACTGATACATTGACAGCTGGCATGGAGTATCGATCTGAGTGGAGTTAAATAGAGAAGCCAGCCTAGCCGCAAACGAGGGCAGCTGAGGAAGCAACCTCAGAACTAGCAGTTCCACTCACAGCCACCAGAGGGAGTCCACGGACAGAACTCGCCGAAGTATCATTCATGACCACAGGAGGGAGTTCGAGAACGGAATTCACAACAGTACCCCCCCCTTGAGGAGGGGTCACCGAACCCTCACCAGAGCCCCCAGGCCGATCAGGACGAGCCAAATGAAAGGCACGAATCAACTCGGCCGCATGGACATCGGAGGCAAAAACCCAGGAATTATCCTCCTGACCATA
Source organism: Ranitomeya variabilis (assembly GCF_051348905.1). Classification (NCBI taxonomy): domain Eukaryota; kingdom Metazoa; phylum Chordata; class Amphibia; order Anura; family Dendrobatidae; genus Ranitomeya; species Ranitomeya variabilis. The sequence goes on along the minus strand of NC_135237.1, from coordinate 526,900,246 downwards.
GCCCTTCCATTTGACCAGGTACTGAAGTTTCCGTCTCGAAATATGAGAATCTAAAATCTTCTCCACCACATACTCCCCCTCGACCAACACTGGAGCAGGAGGGTCAACGGAGGGAACCATAGGCGCCACATATCTCCGCAACAACGACCTATGGAACACATTATGGATGGCAAAAGAAGCTGGAAGGGACAAACGAAACGACACAGGATTGAGAATTTCAGAAATCTTATAAGGACCAATGAAACGAGGCTTAAACTTAGGAGAAGAAACCTTCATAGGGACATGACGAGACGACAACCAAACCAAATCCCCAACACGAAGTCGGGGACCAACACAGCGACGGCGGTTGGCGAAACGTTGAGCCTTCTCCTGGGACAATGTCAAATTGTCCACTACATGAGTCCAAATTTGCTGCAACCTGTCCACCACAGAATCCACACCAGGACAGTCCGAAGGCTCAACCTGCCCTGAAGAAAAACGAGGATGAAAACCAGAATTACAAAAAAAAGGCGAAACCAAAGTAGCCAAACTGGCCCGATTATTAAGGGCAAACTCAGCCAATGGCAAGAAGGTCACCCAATCATCCTGATCAGCAGAAACAAAGCATCTCAGATAGGTCTCCAAAGTCTGATTAGTTCGTTCAGTTTGGCCATTTGTCTGAGGATGGAAAGCCGAAGAGAAAGACAAATCAATGCCCATCTTAGCACAAAAGGACCGCCAAAACCTTGAAACAAACTGGGAACCTCTGTCCGACACGATGTTCTCCGGAATGCCATGCAAACGAACCACATGCTGGAAAAATAGTGGAACCAAATCAGAGGAGGAAGGTAATTTAGGCAAGGGTACCAAATGGACCATCTTAGAGAAGCGATCACAAACCACCCAGATGACCGACATCCGTTGAGAGACAGGGAGATCTGAAATAAAATCCATGGAAATATGCGTCCAAGGCCTTTTCGGGACTGGCAAGGGCAAAAGTAACCCACTGGCACAAGAACAGCAGGGCTTGGCCAGAGCACAAGTCCCACAAGACTGCACAAAAGAACGCACATCCCGTGACAAGGAAGGCCACCAAAAGGACCTAGCCACCAAATCTCTGGTACCAAAAATCCCAGGATGACCAGCCAACACCGAACAATGAACCTCAGAGATAACTCTACTAGTCCATCTATCAGGGACAAACAGCTTCTCTGCTGGACAACGGTCAGGTCTATCAGCCTGAAACTCCTGCAGCACCTGCCGCAAATCAGGTGAGATGGCAGACAGAATTACCCCCTCTTTGAGAATACCAGCCGGCTCAGGAACTCCCGGGGAATCAGGCACAAAACTCCTTGAAAGGGCATCGGCCTTCACATTCTTAGAACCCGGAAGGTAAGAAACCGCAAAATTTGAAATGGGAGAAAAACAGCGACCATCGAGCCTGTCTAGGATTCAACCGCTTAGCAGACTCGAGATAAGTCAGATTCTTGTGATCCGTTAAGACCACTACGCGATGCTTGGCTCCCTCAAGCCAATGTCGCCACTCCTCAAACGCCCACTTCATAGCCAACAACTCCCGATTGCCAACATCATAATTACGCTCAGCAGGCGAAAACTTTCTAGAAAATAAAGCACATGGCTTCATCACAGAGCCATCAGAAGATCTTTGAGACAAAACAGCCCCTGCTCCAATCTCAGAAGCATCAACCTCGACCTGAAAAGGGAGCGAAACATCTGGCTGACACAACACAGGGGCCGAAGAGAAACGATGTTTCAACTCCCGGAAAGCCTCAACGGCCGCAGAGGACCAATTCACCACATCAGCACCTTTCTTGGTCAAATCAGTCAACGGCTTAACAGCACTAGAAAAATTAGCGATGAAGCGACTGTAAAAATTAGCAAAGCCCAAGAATTTCTGAAGGCTCTTCACAGATGTAGGCTGAGTCCAATCATAAATGGCCTGAACATTAACAGGATCCATCTCGATAGTAGAAGGGGAAAAAATGAAACCCAAAAAGGAAACCTTCTGAACTCCGAAGAGACATTTAGACCCCTTCACAAACAAAGAATTAGCACGAAGAACCTGGAACACCATTCTGACCTGCTTCACATGAGACTCCCAATGATCCGAAAAGACCAAAATATCATCCAAATATACAATAATGAATCTATCCAAATACTTTCGGAAGATGTCATGCATAAAGGACTGAAACACAGATGGAGCATTAGAAAGCCCGAATGGCATCACCAGGTACTCAAAATGGCCCTCGGGCGTATTAAATGCTGTTTTCCATTCATCGCCCTGTTTAATACGCACAAGATTATACGCCCCTCGAAGATCTATCTTGGTGAACCAACTAGCCCCCTTAATCCGAGCAAACAAATCAGACAGTAGAGGCAAAGGGTACTGAAATTTGACCGTGATTTTATTGAGAAGGCAGTAATCTATACAAGGTCTCAGAGAACCATCCTTCTTGGCCACAAAAAAGAACCCTGCTGCCAACGGTGACGACGACGGGCGAATATGCCCTTTCTCCAAGGACTCCTTTATATAACTCCGCATAGCGGCGTGTTCCGGCACAGATAAATTGAAAAGCCGTCCCTTAGGAAATTTACTACCAGGAATCAAATTAATAGCACAATCACAATCCCTATGAGGAGGTAGGGCACTGGATTTGGGCTCATTGAATACATCTCGGTAATCCGACAAAAACTCAGGGACTTCAGAAGGAGTAGAAGGAGAAATTGACAACAACTGAACGTCACCATGTACCCCTTGACAACCCCAACTGGAGACAGACATTGATTTCCAATCCAATACTGGATTATGGACTTGTAGCCATGGCAAACCCAACACGACCACATCATGCAAATTATGCAACACCAAAAAGCGAACATCTTCCTGATGTGCAGGAGCCATGCACATGGTCAACTGAGTCCAGTACTGAGGTCTATTCTTGGCCAAGGGCGTAGCATCAATTCCCCTTAATGGAATAGGATACTGCAAGGGCTCCAAGAAAAAACCACAGCGCCTGGCAAACTCCAAGTCCATCAAATTCAGGGCAGCGCCTGAGTCCACAAATGCCATAACAGAGTAGGACGACAAAGAGCAAATCAGAGTAACGGACAAAAGAAATTTAGGCTGTACAGTACCAATGGTGACCGACCTAGCGAACCGCTTAGAGCGCTTAGGACAATCAGAGATAGCATGAGTGGAGTCACCACAGTAAAAACACAGCCCATTCTGATGTCTGTGTTCTTGCCGTTCAGCTCTGGTCAAAGTCCTATCACATTGCATAGGCTCAGGCCTCTGCTCAGAGGACACCGCCAAATGGCGCACAACCTTGCGTTCACGCAAGCGCCGATCGATCTGAATGGCCAAGGACATTGACTCATTCAGACCAGCAGGCGTGGGGAACCCCACCATAACATCCTTAAGGGCTTCAGAAAGACCTTTTCTGAAAATTGCTGCAAGGGCACATTCATTCCATTGAGTAAGCACAGACCACTTTCTAAACTTCTGGCAATATACCTCCGCTTCATCCTGACCTTGACACAAAGCTAGCAAGATTTTCTCTGCCTGATCCACAGAGTTAGGTTTGTCATAAAGCAATCCAAGCGCCAGAAAAAACGCATCTACATTAAGCAATGCAGGATCTCCTGGCGCAAGGGAGAATGCCCAGTGTTGTGGGTCGCCACGTAACAAAGAAATAATGATTTTTACTTGCTGAATGGGGTCACCAGAGGAGCGGGGTTTCAAAGCAAGAAACAGTTTACAATTATTTTTGAAATTCAGAAATTTAGATCTATCTCCAAAAAACAAATCAGGAATTGGAATTCTAGGCTCTAACATAGGATTCTGAACTACATAATCTTGAATGCTTTGTACCCTCGCAGTGAGGTGATCAACACAAGAGGACAGACCTTGAATGTCCATATCTGCACCTGAGTCCTGAACCACCCAGAGGTTAAGGGGAAAAGAAAGACAAAACACACTGCAGAGAAAAAAAAATGGTCTCAGAACTTCTCTTATCCCTCTATTGAGATGCATTAACACTTTGTGGGCCAGCTGTACTGTTATGGACCTGGTGGTTAGGTGCACCTGGACTGACCTGATGGTTAAACTAGAAGACAGGACAAGCTCTGGGAAGTGGGAACTCTGCTGACCGCAAATCCTGATCCTATAACACACACACTAGAAATAGCTGTGGAGCGTACCTAACTCTCAATATACAAAAAAAGGTTGCACTCTATCGTGCCAAAGCATGTCTAATATGAAATACATGAAATTTGAATAGCAAAATGGCTTTTGAACATTAGAAAAATATTTAAGAGACGCTTTGCACAGAATTTGATTTAATCAAATAGTGTGAGCCCATCAACCATCGTCAAGGTGGTCTCATTAAACTGATGGGTACCTGACCTCCCTGTCCAAATGTGAACACTTACCGAAGGCTAATGTCTGTATGCTTGGGTGAATATGGACACCTCTCTCAGCAAAGCCTACATATGGGTTGGCCGGAACCAAGTGTGACTAGATGTAATTAAAAACCAGATGGTGAGGGGAGGAGTGCTCAGTCAGTAAGCTAACATAGAAATGACAGAAAAAAATGACAGAAAAAAGACTGGCACATCCAAACTAGTGTGAATAGGTGCATACCAGGAGCAGCTACCTCCATATATAATATACAAAAAAAGGTTGCACTCTATCGTGCCAAAGCATGTCTAATATGAAATACATGAAATTTGAATAGCAAAATGGCTTTTGAACATTAGAAAAATATTTAAGAGACGCTTTGCACAGAATTTGATTTAATCAAATAGTGTGAGCCCATCAACCATCGTCAACGTGGTCTCATTAAACTGATGGGTACCTGACCTCCCTGTCCAAATGTGAACACTTACCGAAGGCTAATGTCTGTATGCTTGGGTGAATATGGACACCTCTCTCAGCAAAGCCTACATATGGGTTGGCCGGAACCAAGTGTGACTAGATGTAATTAAATACCAGATGGTGAGGGGAGGAGTGCTCAGTCAGTAAGCTAACATAGAAATGACAGAAAAAAATGACAGAAAAAAGACTGGCACATCCAAACTAGTGTGAATAGGTGCATACCAGGAGCAGCTACCTCCATATATAATATACAAAAAAAGGTTGCACTCTATCGTGCCAAAGCATGTCTAATATGAAATACATGAAATTTGAATAGCAAAATGGCTTTTGAACATTAGAAAAATATTTAAGAGACGCTTTGCACAGAATTTGATTTAATCAAATAGTGTGAGCCCATCAACCATCGTCAAGGTGGTCTCATTAAACTGATGGGTACCTGATAGTGTTGAGCGATACCGTCCGATACTTGAAAGTATCGGTATCGGAAAGTATCGGCCGATACCGGCAAAATATCGGATCCAATCCGATACCGATACCCGATACCAATACAAGTCAATGGGACTCATGTATCGGACGGTATTCCTGATGGTTCCCAGGGTCTGAAGGAGAGGAAACTCTCCTTCAGGCCCTGGGATCCATATAAATGTGTAAAAGAAAGAATTAAAATAAAAAATATCGCTATACTCACCTGTCCGACGCAGCCGGGACTTCAGCGAGGGAACCGGCAGCGTTGTTTGTTTAAAATTCGCGCTATTACTTGGTTACGTGAATTCCCGGCTTGTGATTGGTCAGGTCGGCCATGTTGCCGGGACGCGGACCAATCACAGCAAGCCGTGACGAAATTACGTCACGGCTTGCTGTGATTAGTCCGCGTCCCGGCAATATGGCCGCCCTGACCAATCACAAGCTGTGACGTCACGGGAGGCTGGACACGCGCTCATTTTAAAATGGGCGCGTGTCCAGCCTCCCGTGACGTCACGGCTTGTGATTGGTTGCGCCGCGGTCAACCAATCACAAGCCGGGAGGCTGGACGCGCTCATTTTAAAATGGGCGCGTGTCCAGCCTCCCGTGACGTCACGGCTTGTGATTGGTTGCGCCGCGGTCAACCAATCACAAGCCGGGAGGCTGGACGCGCTCATTTTAAAATGGGCGCGTGTCCAGCCTCCCGTGACGTCACGGCTTGTGATTGGTTGCGCCGCGGTCAACCAATCACAAGCCGGGAGGCTGGACGCGCTCATTTTAAAATTGGGGCGTGTCCAGCCTCCCGTGACGTCACGGCTTGTGATTGGTCAGGGCGGCCATATTGCCGGGACGCGGACCAATCACAGCAAGCCGTGACGTAATTTCGTCACGGCTTGCTGTGATTGGTCCGCGTCCCGGCAACGTGGCCGACCTGACCAATCACAAGCCGGGAATTCACGTAACCAAGTAATAGCGCGAATTTTAAACAAACAACGCTGCCGGTTCCCTCGCTGAAGTCCCGGCTGCGTCGGAGAGGTGAGTATAGCGATATTTTTTATTTTAATTCTCTCTTTTACACATTTTAACATTAATGTTGTTGCGATACCCGATACCCGATACCACAAGAGTATCGGAATCCCGGTATCGGAATTCCGATACAGCAAGTATCGGCCGATACCCGATACTTGCAGCATCGGAATGCTCAACACTATTACCTGACCTCCCTGTCCAAATGTGAACACTTACCGAAGGCTAATGTCTGTATGCTTGGGTGAATATGGACACCTCTCTCAGCAAAGCCTACATATGGGTTGGCCGGAACCAAGTGTGACTAGATGTAATTAAAAACCAGATGGTGAGGGGAGGAGTGCTCAGTCAGTAAGCTAACATAGAAATGACAGAAAAAAATGACAGAAAAAAGACTGGCACATCCAAACTAGTGTGAATAGGTGCATACCAGGAGCAGCTACCTCCATATATAATATACAAAAAAAGGTTGCACTCTATCGTGCCAAAGCATGTCTAATATGAAATACATGAAATTTGAATAGCAAAATGGCTTTTGAACATTAGAAAAATATTTAAGAGACGCTTTGCACAGAATTTGATTTAATCAAATAGTGTGAGCCCATCAACCATCGTCAAGGTGGTCTCATTAAACTGATGGGTACCTGACCTCCCTGTCCAAATGTGAACACTTACCGAAGGCTAATGTCTGTATGCTTGGGTGAATATGGACACCTCTCTCAGCAAAGCCTACATATGGGTTGGCCGGAACCAAGTGTGACTAGATGTAATTAAAAACCAGATGGTGAGGGGAGGAGTGCTCAGTCAGTAAGCTAACATAGAAATGACAGAAAAAAATGACAGAAAAAAGACTGGCACATCCAAACTAGTGTGAATAGGTGCATACCAGGAGCAGCTACCTCCATATATAAAATTCAAAAAAAGGTTGCACTCTATCGTGCCAAAGCATGTCTAATATATGGAGGTAGCTGCTCCTGGTATGCACCTATTCACACTAGTTTGGATGTGCTAGTCTTTTTCTGTCATCAGTGTAATGAGACCACCTTGACGATGGTTGATGGGCTCACACTATTTGATTAAATCAAATTCTGTGCAAAGCGTCTCTTAAATATTTTTCTAATGTTCAAAAGCCATTTTGCTATTCAAATTTCATGTATTTCATATTAGACATGCTTTGGCACGATAGAGTGCAACCTTTTTTTGTATATTATATTTTGAGGTAGCTGCTCCTGGTATGCACCTATTCACACTAGTTTGGATGTGCCAGTCTTTTTTCTGTCATTTTTTTCTGTCATTTCTATGTTAGCTTACTGACTGAGCACTCCTCCCCTCACCATCTGGTTTTTAATTACATCTAGTCACACTTGGTTCCGGCCAACCCATATGTAGGCTTTGCTGAGAGAGGTGTCCATATTCACCCAAGCATACAGACATTAGCCTTCGGTAAGTGTTCACATTTGGACAGGGAGGTCAGGTACCCATCAGTTTAATGAGACCACCTTGACGATGGTTGATGGGCTCACACTATTTGATTGAATCAAATTCTGTGCAAAGCGTCTCTTAAATATTTTTATAATGTTCAAATGCCATTTTGCTATTCAAATTTCATGTATTTCATATTAGACATGCTTTGGCACGATAGAGTGCAACCTTTTTTTGTATATTATATATGGAGGTAGCTGCTCCTGGTATGCACCTATTCACACTAGTTTGGATGTGCCAGTCTTTTTTCTGTCATTTTTTTCTGTCATTCCTAACTCTCAATAGACGCCACTTCACAGCCTAAGAGCTAACTACCCCTAAAGATAGGAAAATAAGCCTTACCTTGCCTCAGAGAAATTCCCCAAAGATAAAGGCAGCCCCCCACATATATTAACTGTGAGTTAAGAGGGAAGTCACAAACACAGGGATGACACAGGTTTCAGCAAAGGAGGCCAGACTTACTAAATAGACTGAGGATAGGAAAGGGATCTATGCGGTCAGCACAAAAAACTACAAAAAGTAATGCAGAGTGTGCAAAAAGACCCCCGCACCGACTCACGGTGCGGAGGTGCCACTCTGCAACCCAGAGCTTCCAGCTAGCAAGGCAATGTCATGTTAGCAAGCTGGACTAGAACTTAGCAAGTACTAAGAAATATATTCAGTACACAATGAACAACAAATGAACCAGCAGGGACTTAGCTTTTGCTGGAGTAGACAGGTCATCAGAAAGATCCGAGAGAGATCTGAACCAGTACTGATACATTGACAGCTGGCATGGAGTAACGATCTGAGTGGAGTTAAATAGAGAAGCCAGCCTAGCCGCAAACGAGGGCAGCTGAGGAAGCAACCTCAGAACTAGCAGTTCCACTCACAGCCACCAGAGGGAGTCCACGGACAGAACTCGCCGAAATATCATTCATGACCACAGGAGGGAGTTCGAGAACGGAATTCACAACACTCCTCCACACCCTCTGAGCTTAGAAGTTTTCCACCATTGCGTTTTTCTTAGACAGTAGAGGACAGATGTTTATAAAATGACCAGTCTTACCGCTGTAAAAACAGGCTCCCTGCTTCCTGAGCTCAGGGGCTCGACGCTTCACATGTGACACCCCTGCGATTTGCATAGGCTCCGTGGGCTCACCTGCAGCAACCACACGTGAACCTAAACCCTCTCCCATAGGCGGTGTCTCATGCTCCCCCTGACGCAAATGGCTATCAATGCGGACAACCAGACTCATAGCGGAATCTAGAGAAGTAGGAGTCTCGTACATCAGAAGGGCTTTTTTAACCCTTCCAGAAACCCCATGAATAAGCTGACTCTGCAGCACTGGATCATTCCACTGTGTATCGATCGCCCAGCGACGAAATTCAGAACAATACTCCTCTGCAACTCGCTCCCCCTGGCGAATAGTCCGTATCTTAGATTCTGCTAGAGCCATTCTGTCTGGCTCATCGTATATATTTCCAAGAAAGGAAAAAAAACTCTCCACAGAGTCAAATGCAGCAGAATCAGATGGTAAAGAAAACGCCCATGCTTGGGGATCCCCACTTAACAATGACAACACCAGGCCCACAAGCTGAGCCTCATTACCTGAGGAGATCGGGCACATACGGAAATATAGTTTGCAAGCTTCACGAAAAGAAACAAATTTATTGCGTTCCCCAGCAAATTTTTCAGGCAAAGGAAACTTAGGCTCAGCAACTCCACCTGTCACTCCAGCTTGCACATTAGATACTGCTAGTCCCTGTTGCTTCACTGCCCCCCTCAACTCAGTGACCTGTAGGGACAGCGCCTCCAACTGGTGGGTTACGGAAGTCATTGGATCCATGACAAAACAAAAAAAAGGAAACCCCTTTTTTTTGTTTTGTTTTGTTTTAAAGGCCGATTATAATGTCACGCAGAGATTAGGTGGGCAAGAGCTAATAACCCGGGCCCCTGCAATTTCCCTCATACTAGGGAAATCCTGACTGACCCTCTACCTAGAGTTTACACTGATGGTGTGCATGTCTAGGTCTCGACCCTCGCCCTGTCTCCTGTTTGAACCCTAGGCTGAAACCACCGCCCACCACCCAGTGAAAAGATCATACACCAATACCCACAGTTAGAACAGACAAGGATAACGGAAAATATACACCACACCGCAGTCACTCAGGAATACACTATAAATGCGCAGGGCAAAATAAATACAAATATAGGAAGGAGTAAATAAGACAAAGGGAAATACACCACCAGCAACGATACTCCACCTACTAGCTCACCACTCCAGACCGAGATAACAACGCACAAGACAGAAGCTATAATCGGCGACGCCCAATGTGCAGGAGAACTGTTTAAAGGCAATGGGCATGGCCCAGCTTCCAATCCGAGCATCAGGTAAATTAACCCCGGACCAGCTAGATAAAATCTAGCCGACGCCAATGAGCACATAGTGGTCAAAAGCGGAATTACCGCTGTCTGTCGAATGACCTGGTATGAACAGCGTCCGACATGACAGTATCCCTTTCCTGTTTTATACAGTTCAACTTACTTTTCCGGTAGATCAGTTGACAATTCTTTTGCTTTCCCCATGACTCACAATCCAGAAATGTCAGTGGCTTGATGAAAGTTGCAAAAGTCTGTCTGGATCGAAGAAACTCATTTGTGTCAACTTCTGTGCATATTATCAGGTTAAAATCACCAGAGTATGTGAACTTTTGATCAGGGTAATTTAGATGTTTTGGGTTGTCATACTGACACAGTACTTTTACAATAAATTGCTTCACCCAACCACTAACCATAAGTGGAGAAAATGTTTTGATGTTATCATTCATATTCTCTGAAAAAAGGCCAAGAAAGCAAAAATTCTGCAGTGGTATGTTAACGTTTGAGCACAACTGTATATACTATCGCAATGTTCCCAATAAGATGTAATACTCCATGGATAAGCAATAAAATCCAGATAACTTTTCCATCATTTGTTTTGAGGGTTAGATAAGACTGAAATGTACCCCGCAGCTCATAATCGTATATGGGTGAGTTATTGAATCCAGATAACATTTTCAAAGCTTTTTTGTAGGGTTAGATATCACCAAAATGTACACCAGAGCAAGTAATAGTGTATAGATTGGAAATTGAATCCAGGTGACTTTTTCAATGCTTTTTTGGAGGGTTATATACCACCGAAATGTACCCCACAGTACACAATACTTGATGTATGAGTAATTGAATTGAGATACATTTTTGAATGCCTTTTTGAAGGGTTATACATCATCGCAATGTGCCCCAGAGCATCAAATTGTCATTTTTTACGTAAAAATGTTTTAACACTTTTATGAAGGATTACAGCGGTGCTTCTCACAAAATGAGAATATAATCAAAAAGTTAATTCATTTCAGTTCTTCAATGCAAAACATGAATCTCAAATATTATACTGAATCATTACAAACATAGTGATATTTTCCAAGTGTTTATTTCTGTTAATGTTGATGATTATGGCTTATAGCCAATGAAAACCCCAAAGTCATTATCTCAGTAAATTAGAATAGTTAACAAAAAACACCTGCAAAGATTTCTTAAGCTTTAAAAATATTCCTTAATCTGTTTCAGTAGGCTCCACAGTCATGGGGAAGACTGCGGAAATGACAGATGTCCAGAAGGCAGTCATTGACACAAAAATATTTTCAGCACTTTAGCAACGATAATGGTGGTGTATCATGAGTGTTTGGCATGTGTTAGATGAGGGGAGGGAGTTTGCAGAGCTCAGAGGTGCGGAGTTCTTATAAGCAGTAATTTTTTCCCTAACTTTATGTGTGTACATTGCGTCTAGCCAATGAAGGTATAGGAAACACCCACAATCCCCTGATACAATGGCTTGCATCATTCGCTCCTGAAATCACATGTCCCTCTCCATATAAATAGCGGACATCTTGTTTTAGCGCCATATTGACACTGCAGCAGCGCAGAGAGGCTGCTCCTGACGCTGGCACTGTTAACAGCAAGATTTTAGCTAGTTAGTTAGTCGGTTCTATATCAGTCAGATAGTGTAGCTAGATAATGTCCTGTGTGGCTGTAAAATTTACCTTCTGGAATATTGGGGGGGGGGGGCATTACTGAGGTCCACAAACAAAGCCAGCAGGGCAAATGTCCTATAACTGTGTTGTGCACTGCTTCTATTGTGCTCCATGCACAAGTATAGCATTCTAAATAATATTTTTTCACTAGCTAAATGTGAAAAAGCCTGCTGTATCCACATTTTAGCTACTTAGATAGATGGTTGTATATCAGTCAGATACTGTATGTAGCTACTGTCCAGTGTGTCTTTTAAATTTTCCTTCCAGCACTTTTTTCTTTTTTGGCCATACTGAGGTCCAGAAAGAAAGCCAGCAGGGCACGTGTTCTGCACTGCTTCTATTGTGCTGCATACACGAGTATAGCATTCTAATAATATTTTTTACTAGCTAAATGTGAAACAGCCTTCTATATCCCACCTTGTCTTTTAGTACTGTGGTGATATGAAACTGTCTGCAGACCTAAGTCATATTAAAAAAATATATAATTTTTGTCTGTTGCTAAATGTGAAACAGCCTGCCGTATCCCACATTGTCATTTTGTGGCGTGATATGAACCTTTCTGCAGACTTAATGTGCATTAAAAAAAAATCAATTTTTTTCTGTTGCTGAATGTGATACAGCCCTCCATATCCCACATTGTCATGTTGTGGCGGTGATATGAACCTGTGTGTATACCTAAAGATCATTAAAAATTTTTACAATCTTTTCTGTTGCTGAATGTGATATATCCACGTTGTCATTTTGTGGTGGTGATATGAACCTGTGTGCAGACCTAACGCACATTAAAAAATATAATTTTTTTTCGCTAAATGAGATACAGCCCGACGTATCCCATATTGTCATGTTGTGGAAATGTTATGAACCTGTCTGCAGACCTAATGCTCATTAAAAAAATTATAATTTTTACTGTTGCTGAATGTGATACAGCCGGCCATATCCCACAATGTCATGTTGTGGCAATGTTATGAACCTGTCTGCAGACCTCAAGCACAATAAAAAAAAAAATTATCTGCTGATAAATGTGATGCAGCCCGCTATATCCAACCTTTTCATTTAGTTTTGTTGAAATTGTTTTGTGTGCAGAGCTGTTGCACATTTTTTTTTTACAAACGTGATACAGCAGCCGAGATCTGAGTTTGAAAATATTTCGAGACTCTCTTCCAGATTATGTGCATTTTTGGCATCCAATTTCTCATGGGCATCTTTTATGCTTAGCTTGAGATGCACATCTGTTAACCATATCTTCTGATGAGCATCAAACGCTCTCTGGCAATTGGTGTTGAGTAGATGAGTAACAGTTGTTGGCTGGTTCCTGGATCTTGTACTTCTCACAGCCGCCCTGTTATTAATCCTGCTGTACATTCCCACCCAAAAAACTTCTTCTGTTACTAACGTTATACAGTAGGGGACATGTCACTTTTAAATTCCTTGGAGCATCTCGTCAATGTTATACAGGCCTTATCGACAGGCTCAAAAAAATTATTTTGTTACTAATGTCATACAGTAGGGGACATGTGACTTTAAAATTGTTTGGAGCATCTACTCAATCTTATACAGGCCTTATCGACAGGCCCCCCAAAATTCTTCTGTTACTAATATCATACAGTAGTGGACATGTGACTTTGAAATTGTTTGGAGCATCTAGTTAATGTTATACAGGCCTTATCGACAGGCCCAAAAAAATCTTCTGTTACTAATGTCATACAGTAGAGGACATGTCACTTTGAAATTGTTTGCAGAATCTACTCAATCTTATACCGGCCTCATCCACACCAATAAAAACAAAAAAAAATCTGTTACTAATGTCATGCAGTAGGGAAAATCTCACTTTGATAATTTTTGGAGCAGATCTTCTTTGTCATACAGGCCTCATCAATGCTGGAACAAATCTTTCTGCTGTGAGTAACGTGATAAATCATGCCATATTTCACCTTCTAATTTTGTGCTGCTGAAATTCAGCTGTGTGCAAGGGTTGTGCAGAGTAAATAATCTATTTTTAGTTGCTAATAGTCTGCTCCTACCACACTATCTGAGCAACATGACAGGGAAAAGGCTTTGTGTTTGAGGTGTATGTGGGGTAGGTGTTAATGTTTCTGACAGCACTAAAGATCCACTAGCGTGACATCCTATCCGAAGACAACTGACAACTTCTGTTTCTAGATGTTGTAGTTTTAGTGTGCTGCATTGTTCTTGCGTAATTGCAGTCTCTGATATCTTTAGTGGGGCTTATGTGCCTGCTGTTGCTGCTGCTGCTGGAGATGTTAACAATAATTTGTGGAAATGTGAACAGTCCTGCTTGCATGTCCACCTGCTGGGTTGGGTGTAGTGGAAGACCTATTGGTCTCTATTATACTTTCTCTACTGTGGTAAGATTGATGCCACTTTGTTAGTGTCTGACACAAATTTTTGTAACTGTGTAGATTCCGCGTTGGGTCTCCTTCGTGTGTTACCAGTAGCAGTAGGCCTCCGATACCGGCAGTCCTCCACTGTCTTTGAGTCAACTACCTGTGTTACTATCCTTACATTTTTCTGACAAAAGTAAGATACAAAACTGATATATGTGCCACCTGAGTGTGGCTGAGCATAACTTTCAATCTTTGGGGGAGTTTTATCACTTATATAGCGCCAATAATTCAACATTCACTTTACATACATTACTGGCACTGTCATCATTGAGACTCACAATCTAAATTTACTAACTGTATGTCTTTGTAACGTGGGTAGAAAAATAATTACGGGAGTAAAACCTCGCAAACAACAAACTCTTTGCAGATGCTGTCCTTGGTGTAACACAGGACTAACTCGCTGCAAGGCTGCTAATGTTTGTGCGTTGACAACTGAATGTTTCTGTGGTTTGAAGGCTATCACTGCCATTCAAACTGTGTGCCTCACTGCTGTGTTGGGGAAAACCACTGTTAATATTATCTTCCAGCATGTTTTGATACTGCAACATGGGCATGTCCCTTTCTAGGGGGGAAGCAACAGGCACAATTTTCTTTTGTATTGTGACTATAACACACTGGCAACCCAGTAGTCAGCATTATTTGGGATCATAACTATATGCTAACTATATGGGTAACAATCATGTTGCAGATAGTGCTGCAAGAAGGTGCTCATGGGTCAGTCTCTTTTATGAGGTCCAAGTCTGCAGGGTGTTGGTGGTGGTATAACACTTAAGCTTTCTTCCTCCATCCCCTACTGACAACCATGGACAACATAGAAGTAATCATTATCGTCTTCATCCCCTAACTGTTGCGCATCCATCATCTCTTCCTTCTTGTCCTTTTCATGGTCCTTCTTCATTTGTTCCTCCCATGGCAAAAATCTGTGAGACAACAGACCTAAAGTTATAGATATTATTAACCCTAAAGGTGTCCTCCTCTGCTTCCTCTTCTTCCCACATGACAGTAATAGGAATGCTGATGATGGCATCATCACCACTAACCATCTTAGCAGCCATTAAGAAAATGTACAGATGAGTGCAGAGGTCCTTCATCCGTATCTAGTATGCAAGTGTGAATTGCACCACATCCGTACTGCGTTGTGCCAGGCTATGAAAAATGTCATCCTGCACCAGGTCTCGGCGCTGTTGCCACATTCACTGCAACATGTGCAGAGTTTAATCCCCCGGTGTGGTCATATCGCATATCAACTGGTTAAACGGTAGTCTGAATGATCTCTATACTAACTGAAGCGGAATGGTGTAAGTCAGCACCACAGTAGTGTCTGCAGCAGCACATCCAGGCTGGGATAGTGGCGGAGGAATTGCTGTACCATCAGGTTGAGGATGCGAACCATGCAAGGCAAGTGTGTAAGGTTGGGCTGGTGTAGGGCCACCACCAGGTTTGCATCATTATCGCCCACGGTGACCACATTATCGCCCACATCTCTGCAGTGTGTTTATTTAAAGCAGAGTTTGAGGGCTCAGGTGGAGGCCCTAGAGGAGGTGGAGGAGGCAAAAGCACTGCAGGAACTTTTACATGCATGTTTGTTCCACAAGCCCTGGGGATTCCAAGACTTGGTGTCTAGTGACACCTTAGTGTCTACTGCTTTAGTTCTCCATCCCGTGGTGTGTACTATTTCAGTTCTCCAACCCAAGCTATTTAGTAGTTTAGTTCTCCAATCCCAGTTGTCTATTAGTTCTCCATGTTCTGGTGCTATTTTAATTAGTTCTGAAATCATAGCTGTTTAGCAGTTTAGTTATCAACCCCTGTTGTCTATTAATTTACTTATCCATCATATATTGTGTAGTGGTTTATTTCTCCATCCCCAAGTGCCCTGCAAGCCTTGGGGATTGCAAGACCGACCAACTGCCCCTATAGCCACCAGAGTCACCCAGTGCCCTGTCATCTAGCTGTAGTTCCCCTGTCCGTGCTTGCTTGTCCAGATGTCATTGTTGAAATGCACCCTAGCAGTCATAGAATATTTCAGGGAACAGGTGATGTTGTTTGTGACTTGTTGCTGTAGCACAGGCATATCTTTCTTACAGATATAATGGTGACTGGGTAAATATTATTGTGGGGACTATGATGGCCATCAGCTTTCAGAAACCATCTGTATCTGTAAGGCATAAAGGCTACATTTCCATGGCCAACAGCTTAGTGTGACCTTGCAATAATCACAGAGATCACAGGCTATGAATCATACAGAAAAAGCTCTGTGATCTTAGTAGGGAATAGCTCTCAGCTGGTCCCTATTGTCCAGACAAAGATACGATTGGACGACGAATCATCCCAGGAGGCCGCAGGTTGTTAACAATAATTGGTTCTCAGAAAAGTAATGTAATACTGTCCATATGGCTTATCCACGTCCAGATTACACCACATGGAATTTGCGTATATCCCGCTGTACGATCACTGCTAACTCCATGATAACCCTGCATTCCTCGCTGCCAACAACAATCCTGTTTTTAACCCAATAAATAAATGCAGGTCGATTGGACGCCATTCTTCTTTTGAGGTTGACAACATCAGAGTGTTCCATCCACTCTTCCTCAGAGAAGCAGTCATATACCGGTCCCCAGGCCAACCCACCCACTTTCTTGACCACTTTTATGCATTGCGGCCACACTTCATGTCCTCAAAATTGACATCTCTTATCCTGGGAGACTTCAACAGCTACACCTCCCCAGCTGCATGTCAGCGTCTATCTCTAGCCAATTCTCGTGGCCTCTCACAACTTTCAAACTCTGAGACACACAAAGACATTAACATCCCTGATCAGGACTTTGTCCGCTTCAGTTCAATCTCCTACCTAGATGGCTCATCTCTTACCCTTTGTCCCCCATAAAATTAGAAGTATATCCACAACATAGACATTTTTAGGTGCTCCTTAAAAACACATCTGTTTAGGGCGGCCTATCACATTCCCTAATCAAAGTTATTTGTATATATTATTTAACACAAGAAAACGGAGTGGAAACAGGGTCCCTGTTGAAAAAACTAGAACGCGAAATGCGCGTTTGGGGGTGCCGTGAGAGGTGGGGGTGATCCCTTGATGATCTCAAATGGGTAAGCATGTGCCTTTGAAATTGTGAGATTATATGTATATGGCTATGCCTTAGCACTAACTCACTGCACTGAGGATCTATGGGATCTCCTACTGATGTGATATTGGTTCATGCCTATGCCATAAGGATGTATTGTTATGTTCCCCCCCTTGATCTGGTTACCGTCATGTCTCTTCCTTATTATTCTCTGATAAGTGCATAGTGCATACAGCACTTATATGCAGATTTGTGACATTTTTGTATTGATATTTGTTATATAGATATAATCAATAAAATTCTACATATTTTTATTCAATGATGTTGTTGTGGACGTTTCCACTCCGTTTTCTTGTGTTAATTTCTATTTGGAGTTCTGGTGACACAGTACCCAAGAGTGACTTTGGGAGAGTTGGTGCTATCTGCTCTTGGTCACAATATATATTGGTGCTTCATGATTTTGGTAATAAATATCATTTATATATATACACTCACTGGCCACTTTATTAGGTACACCTGTCCAACTTCTTGTTAACACTTAATTTCTAATCAGCCAATCACATGGCGGCAACTCAGTGCATTTAGGCATGTAGACATGGTCAAGACAATCTCCTGCAGTTCAAACCGAGCATCAGTATGGGGAAGAAAGGTGATTTGAGTGCCTTTGAACGTGGCATGGTTGTTGGTGCCAGAAGGGCTGGTCTGAGTATTTCAGAAACTGCTGATCTACTGGGATTTTCACGCACAACCATCTCTAGGGTTTACAGAGAATGGTCCGAAAAAGAAAAAAAATCCAGTGAGCGGCAGTTCTGTGGGCGGAAATGCCTTGTTGATGCCAGAGGTCAGAGGAGAATGGGCAGACTGGTTCGAGCTGATAGAAAGGCAACAGTGACTCAAATCGCCACCCGTTACAACCAAGGTAGGCCTAAGAGCATCTCTGAACGCACAGTGCGTCGAACTTTGAGGCAGATGGGCTACAGCAGCAGAAGACCACACCGGGTACCACTCCTTTCAGCTAAGAACAGGAAACTGAGGCTACAATTTGCACAAGCTCATCGAAATTGGACAGTAGAAGATTGGAAAAACGTTGCTTGGTCTGATGAGTCTCGATTTCTGCTGCGACATTCGGATGGTAGGGTCAGAATTTGGCGTAAACAACATGAAATCTTTGGGATGTGGTGGAACGGGAGATTCGCATCAGGGATGTGCAGCCGACAAATCTGCGGCAACTGTGTGATGCCATCATGTCAATATGGACCAAAATCTCTGAGGAATGCTTCCAGCACCTTGTTGAATCTATGCCACGAAGAATTGAGGCAGTTCTGAAGGCAAAAGGGGGTCCAACCCGTTACTAGCATGGTGTACCTAATAAAGTGGCCAGTGAGTGTATATATATATATATATATATATATATATATATATATATATATATATATATATATATATATATATAGCTTATTCTCTACTCCTCTGAACATAAATCACCATCAAACTCAACCGTACCCAAAAGGCTCATGCAGCCTTTATCTACCTCCCATTTCCTCAAGATGGTTGTACTATCATTGTAAATTAGCACCTGTATATAGTGTTAACCCCACGTCATTGTAGATTGTAAGCTCTGAAGAGCAGTATCGTCATTATTTTTGCTTTAATTGTTTTACTATCTTAAGCTTGGTAACTTTTGACTGTTTTATATGAACTGCTGACTTGTAAAGCTATGCGTAATGTGTTTGTGATATACAGCTCTGCTCTGGCAAAAATTAAGAGACCACCTCATCAAAACCCTGTCATGGGCAGCCCAATCTCCAGACTTGAATCCCATTGAAAACATAAACCTCTGGAATGTAATCAGGAGGATGATGGATAGTCACAAGCTTAAATTTTTGCTCCAGGAGCAGTGTGAAAGACTGGTGGAAAGCATGCCAAGATAAATGAAAGCTGTGATTAAAAATCATGGTTATTCCACAAAATAATGATTTCTGAACTCTTCGTGAGTAGTGTTGAGCATTCCGATACCACAAGTATCGGGTATCGGCCGATATTCGCGGTATCGGAATTCCGATACCGAGTTCCGATACTTTCAGTGTATTGGAAACCGGAATCGGAAATTCCCATCATGCAAACTCCCGTTTTTTTATGAATCAGCCAATGAGGAATGATTTGAAGTTTGGCACATCCTGTTCTGCATGGTGGGCATGTAACTACTGGCATGGCTGTGATTGGCTGCTGAAATGATGTCACGATGCCGCCGCCATTTTGTGCTCACTTTGCTGTGAATTCAGTTAGGGACAGGACGCTGTGTTCTGACTAAGGCCCAGTTTAGAGATTGTGATTTGCTTAATTGTGCTTAATCCAGGCTAAATTAGCAACTGCTGTGTGTTCACCTTGCTTTTGCCTTGCAGCGCTGTTTTCACAGCTGTCTGCATGGTCTCTGTGTGTGTTTGTGTGTGTGTGTGTGTGTGTGTGTGTGAGTGCAGCTCACTCTGCTGTCTGTTCATAGCCACAGCCGGTTTTGTTCAGCTCAGGGTGCTTCACTGCCTCATACTGCTAAATCCTTTTTTTTTTTTTTTTTTTTTTTATTAGTACAGGCTGCTGCACATTTTTTCAAATACATCCTATATTAGTGGCTTTCCATCTGTATCCAGCTAGATTGTGGAAAATCACTATATAGGATTAGATAGAGGAGCTTTGTTTGGCCTTGCAGCGCCATTCGTGGCTGTCTGCACGGTCTGTGTGGGTGCAGCTCACTCTGCTGTCTGTCCATAGCCACAGCTGGTTGTGTTCAGCTCAGAGTGCGCCACTGCCTCATACTGCTAAATCCATTTTTTTTTAAATTAGTGCAGCCTGCTGCACATTTTTTCAAATATATCCTATATTAGTGGCTTTCCATCTGTATCCTGCTAGATTGTGGAAAATCACTATATAGGATTAGATAGAGGAGCTTTGTTTGGCCTTGCAGCGCCGTTCGCGGCTGTCTGCACGGTCTGTGTGGGTGCAGCTCACTCTGCTGTCTGTCCATAGCCACAGCTGGTTGTGTTCAGCTCAGAGTGCGTCACTGCCTCAAACTGCTAAATCCTTTTTTTTTTTAATTAGTGCAGCCTGCTGCACATTTTCTCAAATATATCCTATATTAGTGGCTTTCCATCTGTATCCAGCTAGATTGTGGAAAATCACTATATAGGATTAGATAGAGGAGCTTTGTTTGGCCTTGCAGCGCCGTTCGCGGCTGTCTGCACGGTCTGTGTGTGAGTACTGCACTCACTCTGTAGTGTCTGTTCTGCGAAAAAAAAACAAAGTTCACCAAACACTCCACTTTACTGTTGTGAAGGCCATATAAGCTCATAATAAAGTCTAGTCCACACTCCATAAAATAAATGTTTCTTATACCTGTTAGCAGCTGTTCAGGAATAAGCACAGTAAGCCGTTAGTACTTTTCTGCCTATCTTAACCACTCAGTCAGGATGAAGAAGGCAGGGAGTAAGGCACGTGGGCATGGGCGTGGAGCAGGGAGAGGACGTGGGGATTCTGCGCCAGCTGCGGGCACCGGTGACTCTTCATCCCCCAGTTTCAGCAGGGAGCAGACCTTCATGCGCAGCTTTGTCGGAGCTCGCCGTACCCCGCTGCTGCGGGATGAACAAATTGAAGCCATTGTCGGATGGATGGCAGCTAATGCATCAACTTCAATTAGTGCCACATCCTCTCAGGCACAGAGCACTGAAGAGCAACCATCTGTCTCTTCATCACCTGCCAAATTGCCCAGGCAGTCAGAGAGCCCAGGACAGGAGCCATCTCTACTTCTGTTCTCTGAATCTCTTGGCTTGGAAACAGGGGTCCAGCAAAGCAGCATTAGAGAATCAGAAGAAGAGGCTGTATGCAGTGATGCCCAACAGCTTTGTCTCTCTGAATCAGAAGAGGCGGGTGGGACAGTGCCTCCGGTTACAACTTCTCAGTACGCATCAGATGATGAGACTCAGGTGCCAGTTTCTGGTGCGTACTGTGCTGCCGAGATTACCCAGGAGAAGCAGTTGGAGGCAGAGGGTAGCATAGATGATGAGGTCCTCGACCCATCATGGCGTGAGGAACAGGAAGGTGGTGGGAGCAGCTCTGGGGAAGAGATTCCCCGAACGGCTGGGAGAGGGAGGGGGAAGACTGCGGCACCTGGAGCCTCCACTTCGGCACCCGTTAGGAGCATGCCTCTTCCAAAAGCCAAAGCAGGCCCTCCCAAGAGTTGCAGTGCCTGGTCCTTTTTTGACACAGTTGCAGATGACATTTGCTTTGTCAAATGCAAGCTGTGTAGTCATAAAATCAAACGAGGTAGAAATGTGAGCAACCTCAATACCTCAAACATGTGGAAACATGTGCGGACCAAGCACGCGGTGGAGTTACAAAAACACACTGAAGACCTAGGCCAACCTACAGCGGCACCTACCACCTCTTCAGCTCGTGTTGTTGCCTCTTCCTCCAGCTCACACACTGCTGGTTCGGCTTCCTCACAGGATCGCCATGGAAGAACCTCTGGCACTGTTGTCCAGAGACCCAGTGTAATTCCACCCACAGCACCATGTTCCCAGTCATCCTCACACTCCCTGCCCAGTCTACAGCCATCAGTAGCACAGGTATGGGAGAAAAGGCGGCCATTCTCGGCAAACCACCCACGAGCACAGGCTCTGAATGCAGGCATTGCCAAACTTTTGTCACTGGAAATGCTCTCATTCAGGCTGGTGGAGGCTGACAGCTTCCGTAACTTGATGGCATTGGCAGTCCCACAATACAATGTGCCCAGCCGCTTTTATTTCAGCAGGCAAGCCGTCCCTGCCCTGCAAAAGCATGTGGAGGCAAACATCAAACATGCGCTACTAAACGCCGTTAGTAGCAAGGTTCACCTCACCACCGATGCGTGGACCAGTCACCATGGACAGGGACGATACCTTTCCCTCACTGCCCATTGGGTCAATGTTGTGGAGCCGGGTACAGACATGGCGAGTGGCGCTGTATGTGTACTGCCAATGCCAAGGATTGCAGGAATCCAGTCTGTGCACATTGACTCCTCCTCATACTCCAGTTCCTCAGAATCATCGCTACAGGAGCCGTCACAGTTTACCTCCACCTTGACCCGTGAACGCTTACCTGTTACAACCGATATGAGCACAGCTGTGGCCAAATGTCAACAGGCCGTACTTAAATTAATTTCTTTGGGGAATCAAAGCCACACAGCGCAGGAGCTCTGGAATGCCATCAATTCTGAGAGCGACAAGTGGTTTGCGCCAGTGAATCTCCAGACAGGCATGGTAGTGTGTGACAATGAGCGAAATCTAGTGGCAGCTCTGGCCCTTGGCAACCTCACTCACATCCCATGTCTGGCACATGTGCTCAATTTGGTTGTGCAGAGTTTTCTGAGGGACTATCCGGATCTTGATGCACTGCTGCACAAGGTCCGCCTTGAGTGTGCTCACTTGCGGCGTTCCAGCCTGGCCAGATTGCGCATAGCTAGTCTGCAGCGCCGATTCCGCCTTCCGGAACATCGCATCATATGTGACCTCCCCACCAGGTGGAATTCCACGTTACATATGTTGGAGAGGTTGTGTGAGCAGCAGCCATCAGTAATGGAGTACCAGCTGCATCAGGCGCAAAGAAGTCACAGTGCGCGCCGTTCAGACTTCACAACCACTGAGTGGGCCACTATGAAGGACATCTGCCAGGTTTTGCGGGCTTTTGATGAATCCACGCGGATGGCGAGTGCAGATGACGCGCTAGTCAGCATGACTGTCCCCCTTATCTGCCTGCTTGAAAGAACCCTGCAAGTGCTAAGGGATGAGGTGGTGGAAGAGGTTGAGGATGAGGAGTTACCAATTCCATCAGCTTCTGGACAGTCTGCGCGACGTGGTTCCTCACAAAGGAATAGGCAGGGGACCTATTGTGAGGAGGATGAGGAAGAGTCAATGGAGGAGGAAGACATCTTTCCAGAGGAGGGAGTTACACAAATCTCCAGTAGTCAGTATATAGAGCGAGGGTGGGGTGATGCAGAGCAGGCAGACATCATGCCTCAAGCAGGGGGCAGCGTTTCTTGGCCAGTTGGCAGTCAGCAGCACATGATTGATTTCATGCTGCAGTGCCTGAGAAATGACTGCCGCATCGCCCACATTCTTACCACGGCTGATTATTGGGTTTACACCCTCCTCGACCCGCGCTACAGGGACAATTTGCAAACCCTCATACCACCGTTGCAGCGGGAGCGTAAAATGCGGCTGTACCAAGACACGCTGGTGCAGTCCATTATCTTCTCCAGTCCAATCGAGAGAAGTGCTGCGCCTGCTACTGCTTTGCAAAGCAGCTCTGTGCGTAGAGGCAGAAGAGTAATCTCTTCACGAAGAGGTAGCAGTAGCAGTGGCCCAGCACAAGCCAAGACCAGTCTGTTCCAACAGTGGCAAAGTTTTGTGTGCCCGCCACAAATGTCTACACCATCACTGACGGTGACGGATCCAGTCAGCAGGAGGCCACGTTTCCATCAGATGGTGACAGACTACATGTCTTGCACTCTCAGCGTACTCCCAGACGGCTCTTCCCCCTTTAAGTTTTGGGTCTCTAACCTGGATACATGGCCAGAGCTTAGCCAGTATGCATTGGAGGTGCTGGCTTGCCCTGCTGCCAGTGTATTATCGGAACGCGTCTTTAGTGCTGCAGGTGGTTACTAACAGACCGTCGCATGCGACTATCATCCGATAACATTGACCGGCTTACTTTTTTGAAAATGAACAAGGCCTGGATCTCACAGGAATTTGCCACTCCTCTTACCGATTAAATAATTGGTTGCCAACAGTATCCAGGTCTCCAGCTGTGTTCATGTTTCAACCACCTGAACTTTAATCCCTGGGCTCCAACACCGCCAGTTGCTGCTCAGAAGTGCCGGCTGCACAGACAACACATGACCCAGTGTTATTGGGTTTCAGTAACGTCCGCTGATCCCCTGCTGTGTGTCCAGCAACGAGTCCAGCGACCGCCACGCTGGCACTACAACAGCAATTAAAGGAAACCTGTCCCCCCCAGGCGTCTGTAACTGAAAGAGCCACCTTGTGTAGCACAAATGCTGCACAAGGAACAGGTGGCTCCTTTAGTTCTGCTTCTTGCACATGCTGCACTTAACACTTATAAAATATGTGTCCCCTCATACCATTAAACCGTCCCTTAGGTGGGACTTTTCTTTGCTATGAGACATAGCACAGCCGGCATTCATACCCCCATGGTGCCGAGCGCCGCCTCCTCAGCGTTGTTTGCATCTGTCCCGGAGCCAGCGCTGTTATTTTAACCTTGGGCATGCACAGTTAGCGCTGCCTGTCTTCTAACATCATTTGGTGTCATGGTAACTTTGCCTGTGCGGCCGCACCGCCCGAGAAACCGCCTCGCAGTGTCTTCAGATTTAGTCCCACTGCAGGGCTGGGATTCCTGGGCATGAACAGTGCATATCTTCGCCTCTCCTTCTTCTCCCTCCGCCTTCTACAGACAGTGTGGCATCAGCTGATCCCAATTCACATGCCACGGCCGTGACGCCGCACACTCTGAAGAAGGCGGATGGAGAGTAGTGAGAGGCGAAGATAAGCACTGCGCATGCCCAGGAATCCCAGCCCTGCAGTGGGACTAAATCTGAAGACACTGCGAGGCGGTTTCTCGGGCGGTGCGGCCGCACAGGCACAGTTACCATGACACAAAATGATGTTAGAAGACGGGCAGTGGTAACTGCGCATGGCCAAGGTTTAACATAACAGCGCGGGCTCCGGGGCAGATTCAAGCAACGCTGATGAGGCGGCGCCAAGCATCATAGGGGTGTGAATGCCGGCTGTGCTGCGTCTCATCACGACGGAAAGTATAACCTGTGGGACGGTATCACGGTATCAGTGGACACATTTTATAAATGTTTAGTTCACCGTGTGCAAGGAGCATAATTAAAAGAACCACCTTGTGCTGCACAAGTTGGCTCTTTCAGTTGCTAACGCATGGGGGGTTAAAGGTTCACTTTTAACTTGACCCAATTAGGCCTCGGCCTACATTCAGCTCCTCCTGCTGTTCCCTGGGCTCTAACACTGCTAGTTGGGGCCTGGAAGTGCTGTCCGCACAGTCAACAGTTGCTCCTCTGTTATTGGGCTTCAGTAACGTCAGCTGTTCCCCAGCTGTGTGTGCGGTAATACCTCAAATCTGCTCCTCCTGCTGTCCCTGGGCTCTAACACCGCTAGTTGGTGCCTGGAAGTGCTGGCTGCACAGTTAACACTTGCTGCCGTGTTATTGGGTTTCAGTAATGTCAGCTGATTCCCAGCTGTGTATCTGGCAAAACAAACCTGCTCCTCCTGCTGTCCCTGGGCTCTAACACCGCCAGTTGGTGCCTGGAAGTGCTGTCCGCACAGTCAACAGTCGTTCCTCTGTTATTGGGGTTCAGTAACGTCAGCTGTTCCCCAGCTGTGTGTGTGGCAATACCTCCAATCTGCTCCTCCTGCTGTCCCTGGGCTCTAACACCGCCAGTTGGTGCCTGGAAGTGCTGTCCGCACAGTCAACAGTCGCTCCTCTGTTATTGGGGATCAGTAACATCAGCTGTTCCCCAGCTGTGTGTGCGGCAATACCTCCAATCTGCTCCTCCTGCTGTTCCCTGGGCTCTAACACCGCTAGTTGGTGCCTGGAAGTGCTGTCTACACAGTTAACACTTGCTGCCGTGTTATTGGGTTTCAGTAACGTCAGCTGATTCCCAGCTGTGTATCTGGCAAAACAAACCTGCTCCTCCTGCTGTTCCTGGGCTCTAACACCACCAGTTGGTGCCTGGAAGTGCTGTCCACACAGTCAACAGTCGCTCCTCTGTTATTGGGGTTCAGTAACGTCAGCTTTTCCCCAGCTGTGTGTGTGTGGCAATACCTCCAATCAGCTCCTCCTCCTGTCCCTGGGCTCTAACACCGCCAGTTGGTGCCTGGTAGTGCTGTCCGCACAGTCAACAGTCGCTCCTCTGTTATTAGGGTTCAGTAACGTCAGCTGTTCCCCAACTGTGTGTGCGGCAATACCTCCAATCTGCTCCTCCTGCTGTTCCCTGGGCTCTAACACCGCTAGTTGGTGCCTGGAAGTGCTGTCTACACAGTTAACACTTGCTGCCATGTTATTGGGTTTCAGTAACGTCAGCTGATTCCCAGCTGTGTATCTGGCAAAACAAACCTGCTCCTCCTGCTGTTCCTTGGCTCTAACACCGCTAGTTGGTGCCTGGAAGTGCTGTCCGCACAGTCAACAGTCGCTCCTCTGTTATTGGGGTTCAGTAACGTCAGCTGTTCCCCAGCTGTGTGTGCGGCAATACCTCCAATCTGCTCCTCCTGCTGTTCCCTGGGCTCTAACACCACTAGTTGGTGCCTGGAAGTGCTGTCTGCACAGTTAACACTTGCTGCCGTGTTATTGGGTTTCAGTAACGTCAGCTGTTTCCCAGCTGTGTATCTGGCAAAACAAACCTGCTCCTCCTGCTGTCCCTGAGCTCTAACACCGCCAGTTGGTGCCTGGAAGTGCTGTCTGCACAGTCAACAGACGCTCATCTGTTATTGGGGTTCATTAACGTCAGCTGTTCCCCAGCTGTGTGTGCGGCAATACCTCCAATCTGCTCCTCCTGCTGTTCCCTGGGCTCTAACACCGCTAGTTGGTGCCTGGAAGTTCTGGCTGCACAGTTAACACTTGCTGCTGTGTTATTGGGGTTCAGTAACATCAGCTGTTCCCCTGCTGTGTATCCGGCAACGTGTCATGCGACCGCCACGCTGGCACAACTACTGAAATTTAAGGGAACCTGTCCCCCCCAGGCATTTGTTACTGAAAGAGCCACCTTGTGCAGCAGTAATGCTGCACAAGGAAAAGGTGCCTCTTTTCGTTGTGCTCCTTGCACACGCTGAACACTTATGAAATATGTCCCCTCACACCGTTAAACCATCCCGTAGGTCGTACTTTGTAATGTGACGCAGCACAGCCGTAATTCCTACCCCCTTGGTGCCATGCGCCGCCTCCTCAGCGTTGTTTGATTCTGTCACGGAGCCTGTGCTGTTATGTTATCCCTTGGCCAGGCGCACTTAGCGCTGCCCCTCTTCTGACATCATTTGGTGTCAGGCAGGCTGCGCCTGTGCGGCCGCGCTGGCCGAGATCCCACCTCGCAGTGTCTTCTGATTTATTCACACTGCGGGCCTGGGATCCATGGGCATGCGCAGTGCATATCTTCACCTCAGGCTCTCACTCATCTCCCTCCGCCTTCTTCAGACTGTGCACCGTCAGCTGATCCCTAATAGCATGCCACGGCCGTGACGCCGCACAGTCTGAAGAAGCCGGAGGGAGGGGAGTGAGAGGCGAGGATATGCACTGCTCATGCCCATGGATCCCAGGCCCGCAGTGGGATTACATTAGACAACACTGCGAGGCGGGATCTCAGGCAGCGCGTCCGCACAGGCGCAGCCAGCCTGACACCAAATTATGTCAGAAGACGGGCAGCGCTAAGTGCGCCTGGCCAAGGGATAGCATAACAGCGCAGGCTCCATGACATAATCAAACAACAATGAGGAGGCGGCGCACGGCACCAAGGGGGTAGGAATGACGGCTGTGCTGCGTCACATTACAAAGGAAAGTCCCACCTCCGGGACGGTTTTACGGTGTGAGGGGACACATTTCAAAAGTGTCTAGTTCAGCGTTTGCAAGGAGCATAATTAAAAGAGCCACCTTTTCATTTTGCAGCATTAGTGCTGTACAAGATGGCTCTTTCAGCAACAAACGCCTGGGGGGGTTAAAGGTTCCCTTTCAACTTGCTCCAGTGCAGACTTCGGCCTACACTCTGCTCTTCCTGCTGACCCTGGGCTCTAACATGGCCAGTTGGTGCCCGGAAGTGCTGGCTGCACAGAGAAAAACACCAGCCAATGTGTCAGTGGGGTTCAGTAACGCCAGCTGTTCACCTGCTGCGTAGCCTGCATTGTGTCCTGCAAACACCACGCAGAAACAACAACTGAAATTGAAGGGAACCTGCCCTCCCAGGCGTTTTTTTGTATAACAGCCACCTTGTACAGCAGTAATGCTGCATTTGTACAAGGTGGCTCATTAAGTTATTCTCCTTGCACACGTCGAACTCAACACGTATAAAATGTGTCCCCTGATACCATTAAACCGCCCCTGAGGTGTGACTTTCCTTTGTAATGACACGCAGCAACCCCCTTGGTAGCGCTGCCTGTCTTCTGACATCATTGGTTGGCTGGCTGGATGCGCCTGGGCGGCCGCCCTGCCCGACACAACGCCCCTCGGTGTCTTATTTATTTTGACTGTGAGGGTGTGATTGATGGGCATGAGCAGTGCATATCTTCGCCTGTCACTCATCTCCTTCCGCCTTCTTCAGACTGTGCGGCATCATGGCCGTGGCATGCGATAAGGGATCAGCTGACGCCGCCCAGTCTGAAGCAGGTGCAAGGACATGAGTGAGAGGCGAACATATGTACTGCCAAGGCCATGAATCCCAGCCTCGCAGTGTGAATAAATGAAAAGACACTGCGGGGCTGGGATTCATGGGCATCGCGAACCGCACCGGCCGACATCAAATGATGTCAGAAGACGGGCAGCGCTAACTGCGCATGGCCAAGGGATAACACAACAGAGCAGACTCCTGGACAGCTAAAAGCGATGCTCAGGAGGCTGCGCCCTGCACCAAGGTGGTTTTTTTGCCAGCTGTGCTGCGTCTCATTAAGAAGGAAAGTCCCGCCTTCAAGACACTTTGACTGTATAAGTGGCTAAATTTTATACACTCACCGGCCACTTTATTAGGTACACCATGCTAGTAACGGGTTGGACCCACTTTTGCCTTCAGAACTGCCTCAATTCTTCGTGGCATAGATTCAACAAGGTGCTGGAAGCATTCCTCAGAGATTTTGGTCCATATTGACATGATGGCATCACACAGTTGCCGCAGATTTGTCGGCTGCACATCCCAAAGATGCTCCATACAAGGCAGGATGGATCCATGCTTTCATGTTGTTTACGCCAAATTCTGACCCTACCATCCGAATGTCGCAGCAGAAATCGAGACTCATCAGACCAAGCAACGTTTTTCCAATCTTCTACTGTCCAATTTCGATGAGCTTGTACAAATTGTAGCCTCAGTTTCCTGTTCTTAGCTGAAAGGAGTGGTACCCGGTGTGGTCTTCTGCTGCTGTAGCCCATCTGCCTCAAAGTTTGACGCACTGTGCATTCAGAGATGCTCTTAGGCCTACCTTGGTTGTAACGGGTGGCGATTTGAGTCACTGTTGCCCTTCTATCAGCTCGAACCAGTCTGCCCATTCTCCTCTGACCTCTGGCATCAACAAGGCATTTCCGCCCACAGAACTGCCGCTCACTGGATTTTTTTTCTTTTTCGGACCATTCTCTGTAAACCCTAGAGATGGTTGTGCGTGAAAATCCCAGTAGATCAGCAGTTTCTGAAATACTCAGACCAGCCCTTCTGGCACCAACAACCATGCCACGTTCAAAGGCACTCAAATCATCTTTCTTCCCCATACTGATGCTCAGTTTGAACTGCAGGAGATTGTCTTGACCATGTCTACATGCCTAAATGCACTGAGTTGCCGCCATGTGATTGGCTGATTAGAAATTAAGTGTTAACAAGAAGTTGGACAGGTGTACCTAATAAAGTGGCCGGTGAGTGTACGTGTTTCATTCAGCGTGTGCAAGGAACAAAATTAAAAGAGCAACCTTTTACTTGTACAGCATTACTGCTGCACAAGGTGGCTCTTCTAGTTTGTAACACCTGAGGGGGGTTTAAAGGTTACCTTTAAAATAGGTTCAATTAGGCTTCGGCCTACACTAGGCTCCTCCTGCTGTCCCTGGGCTCTAACACTGCCAGTTGGTGCTGAGAAGTGCTGGCTGCACAGAGAAAACACTCGCCACTGTGTCAGTGGGGTTCAGCAACGCCAGCTGTTCCCCTGCTGTGTAGCCAGCAACGTGTCCAGCAAACGCCACGCAGACACAAAGCTGCTGCCAGTGCAGGCTTCGGCTGTCATGATCCCAATGGCAGGGAATTTGTCATCATAACACGGGCAAAAACAGGACGAGCTCTAGGGTGATGGAACCTGAGCTGACCGCGATCCTGAACCTCAACACTCAACTAACAGTAGCCGGGGAACGTTCCTGGGGGGCCCCTAGACGTCTCGCGCCAGCCGGAGATCTAGCTTCCCCTATCAGAAGAATCACAGACCTATCTTGCCTCCAGAGAAATATTCCCACAGAAATAGCAGCCCCCCACATATAATGACGGTGAAATGAGAGGAAGGCACAAACGTAGTTATGAAAACAGATTCAGCAAAATGAGGCCCGCTTAAGCTAGATAGCAGAGGATACAAAAGGTGAACTGCGTGGTCAGCTTAAAACCCTTCAAAATACCATCCTGAAATTACTTGAACTCATGTGCCAACTCATGGTACATGAGTGGTAATTTCAGACCACTAGAGCAACCAGCAGCAGAGAATTACATATCTGCAAGCTGGACTAAAAACATGAAAGCAAACATGAAACAGGGAAATCCAGACTTAGCTTGTCTTGAAGGCTTTAGGAGCAGGTAGCAAAGGTAACAGAGACACACTGATACATTGATAGCCGGCAAGGGAATGACAGGAAAGCCAGGTTAAATAGGAAACACCCAGCCTCTGATGGACAGGTGGAAACCAGAGACCGCAACCCACCAAAGTCACCCAGTACCAGTTGTAACCACCAGAGGGAGCCCAAAAACAGAATCCACAACAGTACCCCCCCCTTGAGGAGGGGTCACCGAACCCTCACGAGAACCCCCAGGGCGATCAGGATGAGCTCTATGGAAGGCGCGGACCAAATCAGTCGCATGAACATCAGAGGCGACCACCCAGGAATTATCCTCCTGACCATAACCCTTCCACTTAACCAAATACTGGAGTTTACGTCTGGAAACACGAGAATTCAAGATCTTCTCAACAACATACTCCAATTCTCCCTCCACCAGCACCGGAGCAGGAGGCTCAACCGAAGGAACAACGGGCACCTCATACCTCCGCAATAACGACCGATGGAACACATTATGAATAGCAAACGATGCTGGGAGATCCAAACGAAAAGATACAGGGTTAAGAATCTCCAAGATCTTATAAGGACCGATGAACCGAGGCTTGAACTTGGGAGAAGAGACCTTCATAGGGACAAAACGAGAAGACAACCACACCAAGTCCCCAACACGAAGCCAAAATCTAGACACAAACTGGGATCCCCTGTCAGAAACGATATTCTCCGGAATCCCATGCAAACGAACCACGTTCTGAAAAAACAAAGGGACCAACTCAGAGGAGGAAGGCAACTTAGGCAAGGGTACCAAATGAACCATCTTAGAAAAGCGGTCACACACAACCCAGATAACGGACATTTTCTGTGAGACAGGGAGATCTGAAATAAAATCCATGGAAATGTGCGTCCAAGGCCTCTTTGGGATAGGCAAGGATAACAACAACCCACTGGCCCGAGAACAGCAAGGCTTAGCCCGAGCACACACTTCACAAGACTGCACAAAGGTGCGCACATCCCTTGACAAGGAAGGCCACCAAAAAGACCTGGCCACCAAGTCTCTAGTACCAAATATTCCAGGATGACCAGCCAACACAGAAGAATGGACCTCGGAGATGACTCTACTGGTCCAATCATCCGGAACAAACAGTCTTTCTGGTGGACAACGATCAGGTTTATCTGCCTGAAACTCCTGCAATGCACGTCGCAAGTCTGGGGAGACGGCGGACAATATTACCCCATCCCTAAGGATACCAGTAGGCCCAGAATCTCCAGGAGAGTCAGGCACAAAACTCCTGGAAAGAGCATCTGCCTTCACATTCTTTGATCCTGGCAGGTATGAAACCACAAAATTGAAACGAGAAAAAAACAACGACCAACGGGCCTGTCTAGGATTCAGATGCCTGGCAGACTCAACGTAAATCAGATTTTTGTGATCAGTCAAGACCACCACACGATGCCTAGCACCCTCAAGCCAATGACGCCACTCCTCAAATGCCCACTTCATGGCCAAAAGCTCCCGATTACCCACATCATAATTGCGCTCGGCGGGCGAGAATTTTCTAGAAAAGAATGCACATGGCTTCATCACCGAGCCATCGGAACTTCTCTGTGACAAAACCGCCCCCGCACCAATCTCGGAAGCATCAACCTCAACCTGAAAAGGAAGTGAAACATCTGGTTGACATAACACAGGAGCAGAAGAAAACCGGCGCTTAAGTTCCTGAAAGGCCTCCACAGCCGCAGGAGACCAATCAGCAACATCAGCACCCTTTTTAGTCAAATCAGTCAAAGGTTTAACAACACTGGAAAAATTAGTAATGAACCGACGATAAAAATTAGCAAAACCCAAGAACTTCTGAAGACTCTTAACAGATGTAGGTTGTGTCCAGTCACAAATCGCCTGAACCTTGACGGGATCCATCTCAATAGTAGAAGGAGAAAAAATGTACCCCAAAAAAGAAATCTTCTGGACTCCGAAGAGACATTTTGAGCCCTTCACAAACAGAGAATTGGCCCGCAGGACTTGAAACACCTTCCTGACCTGTAGAACATGAGACTCCCAGTCATCAGAAAACACCAAAATATCATCCAAATACACAATCATAAACTTATCCAGATATTCACGGAAAATATTGTGCATAAAGGACTGAAAGACTGAAGGAGCATTAGAAAGTCCAAAAGGCATTACCAAATACTCAAAATGGCCCTCAGGCGTATTAAATGCGGTTTTCCACTCATCACCCTGCTTTATCCGCACAAGATTATACGCACCGCGAAGATCTATCTTAGTGAACCACCTAGCCCCCTTAATGCGAGCAAACAAATCAGTCAATAATGGCAATGGATACTGATATTTGACTGTAATCTTATTCAGAAGGCGATAATCTATACAAGGCCTCTGGGAACCATCTTTTTTAGCCACGAAAAAAAAACCTGCTCCCAGAGGGGACGAAGATGGACGAATATGTCCCTTTTCCAAGGACTCCTTAATATAATTCCGCATAGCAGTATGCTCTGGCACTGACAGATTAAATAAACGACCCTTAGGGAATTTACTGCCAGGAATTAATTCTATAGCACAGTCACAATCCCTATGAGGAGGGAGCGAATTGAGCTTAGGCTCCTCAAAAACATTCCGATAGTCAGACAAAAACGCAGGGACCTCAGAAGGAGTAGATGAAGCGATTGAAATCAGAGGTGCATCATCATGAACCCCCTGACATCCCCAGCTTAACACAGACATTGTTTTCCAATCCAGGACTGGATTATGAGTTTGTAACCATGGCAGACCAAGCACTAGTACATCATGTAAATTATACAGTACAAGGAAGCGAATCACCTCCTGATGAACGGGAGTCATGCGCATGGTCACTTGTGTCCAGTACTGCGGTTTATTCATAGCCAATGGTGTAGAGTCAATTCCCTTCAAAGGAATAGGAACTTCCAGAGGCTCCAGACTAAAACCGCAGCGTTTGGCAAATGACCAATCCATAAGACTCAGGGCAGCGCCCGAATCCACATAGGCATCAACGGAAATGGATGACAGTGAACAAATCAGAGTTACAGACAAAATGAACTTAGACTGCAGAGTACTAATGGCAAAAGATTTATCAACCTTTTTTGTGCGTTTAGAGCATGCTGATATAACATGAGCTGAATCACCACAATAAAAACACAATCCATTTTTCCGCCTATAATTTTGCAGTTCACTTCTGGACTGAATTCTATCACACTGCATAGTCTCAGGTGCCTGTTCAGAAGACACCGCCAACTGGTGCACAGGTTTGCGCTCCCGTAAACGCCGATCAATCTGAATGGCCATAGTCATAGACTCATTCAGACCTGTAGGCGCAGGGAACCCCACCATAATATCCTTAATGGCCTCAGAAAGACCATCTCTGAAGTTTGCAGCCAGGGCGCACTCATTCCACTGAGTAAGCACCGACCATTTCCGTAATTTTTGACAATATACTTCCGCTTCATCATGCCCCTGAGAGAGGGCTAATAAAGCCTTTTCAGCCTGAATCTCCAGGTTAGGTTCCTCATAGAGCAATCCCAGTGCCAGAAAAAACGCATCCACACTGAGCAATGCAGGATCCCCTGGTGCCAATGCAAATGCCCAATTCTGAGGGTCGCCCCGCAGGAAAGATATTACAATCTTGACCCGCTGAGCAGGGTCTCCAGAGGAGCGAGATTTCAAAGAAAGAAACAATTTGCAATTGTTCCTGAAATTCAGGAAGGTAGATCTATCTCCAGAAAAAAACTCTGGAATAGGAATTCTAGGTTCAGACATAGGAGTGTGAACAACAAAATCCTGTATGTTTTGAACTCTTGCAGCAAGATTATTCAGGCTGGAAGCCAAACTCTGGACATCCATGTTAAACAGCTAAGGTCAGAGCCATTCAAGGGATAAGAGGAGGTAAGAAGCAGCTAGACAGCAATTAAGGGCTAGGCAGCAAAACTCTGAGGGAAAAAAAAAAAAAAATTCCCTTCAACACTTCTTTTTCTCCTGCTTCAGCCCAAACAATTAACACTTTGTGTCCGGCTATACTGTCATGATCCCAATGGCAGGAAATTTGTCAACATAACACGGGCAAAAACAGGACGAGCTCTAGGGTGATGGAACCTGAGCTGACCGCGATCCTGAACCTCAACACTCAACTAACAGTAGCCGGGGAACGTTCCTGGGGGGCCCCAAGACATCTCGCGCCAGCCGGAGATCTAGCTTCCCCTATCAGAAGAATCACAGACCTATCTTGCCTCCAGAGAAATATTCCCACAGAAATAGCAGCCCCCCACATATAATGACGGTGAAATGAGAGGAAGGCACAAACGTAGTTATGAAAACAGATTCAGCAAAATGAGGCCCGCTTAAGCTAGATAGCAGAGGATACAAAAGGTGAACTGCACGGTCAGCTTAAAACCCTTCAAAATACCATCCTGAAATTACTTGAACTCATGTGCCAACTCATGGTACATGAGTGGTAATTTCAGACCACTAGAGCAACCAGCAGCAGAGAATTACATATCTGCAAGCTGGACTAAAAACATGAAAGCAAACATGAAACAGGGAAATCCAGACTTAGCTTGTCTTGAAGGCTTTAGGAGCAGGTAGCAAAGGTAACAGAGACACACTGATACATTGATAGCCGGCAAGGGAATGACAGGAAAGCCAGGTTAAATAGGAAACACCCAGCCTCTGATGGACAGGTGGAAACCAGAGACCGCAACCCACCAAAGTCACCCAGTACCAGTTGTAGCCACCAGAGGGAGCCCAAAAACAGAATCCACAACATTCGGCCTACACTCTGCTCCTCTGCTCCTCCTGCTGACCCTGGGCTCTAACACCACCAGTTGGCTCCCAGTAGTGCTGGCTGCACAGAGAAAAACACCCGCCACTGTGTCAGTGGGGTTCAGCAACGCCAGCTGTTCCCCTGCTGTGTAGCCAGCATCGTGTCCTGTAAATGCCACGCAGACACAGCAGACCTAAAACTGCCTCCAGTGCAGGCATTGGCCTACACTCTGCTCCCTCTCCTCCTCCTGCTGTCCCTGGGCTCTAACACTGCCAGTTGGTGCCCAGAAGTGCTGGCTGCACAGAGAAAAACACCAGCCAATGTGTCAGTGGGGTTCAGTAACGCCAGCTGTTCCCATGCTGTGTAGCCTTCATCGTGTCCTGCAAACACCATGCAGACACAACAACTGAAATTGAAGGGAACCTGTCCCCCCCAGGCGTTTGTATGTATAACAGCCACCTTGTACAGCAGTAATGCTGCATTTGTACAAGGTGGCTCATTAAGTTATTCTCCTTGCACACGTCGAACTCAACACGTATAAACTGTGTCCCCTGATACCATTAAACCGTCCCTGTGGTGTGACTTTCCTTTGTAATGACACGCAGCAACCCCCTTGGTAGCGCTGCCCATCTTCTGACATCATTGGTTG
The DNA here is from genome assembly GCF_051348905.1 of Ranitomeya variabilis. Taxonomy (NCBI): domain Eukaryota; kingdom Metazoa; phylum Chordata; class Amphibia; order Anura; family Dendrobatidae; genus Ranitomeya; species Ranitomeya variabilis. The sequence goes on along the minus strand of NC_135237.1, from coordinate 526,863,875 downwards.
GCTGGCTGGCTGCGCCTGGGCGGCCGCCCTGCCCGACACAACGCCCCTCATTGTCTTATTTATTTTGACTGTGAGGGTGTGATTGATGGGCATGAGCAGTGCATATGTTCGCCTGTCACTCATCTCCTTCCGCCTTCTTCAGACTGTGCGGCTTCATGGCCGTGGCATGCGATAAGGGATCAGCTGATGCCGCCCAGTCTGAAGCAGGTGCAAGGACATGAATGAGAGGCGAACATATGTACTGCGCAAGGCCATGAATCCCAGCCCCGCAGTGTGAATACATGAAAAGACACTGCGGGGCTGGGATTCATGGGCATCGCGAACCGCACCGGCCGACATCAACTGATGTCAGAAGACGGGCAGCGCTAACTGCGCATGGCCAAGGGATAACACAACAGAGCAGACTCCTGGACAGCTAAAAGCGATGCTCAGGAGGCTGTTCCCTGCACCAAGGGGGTTTTTTTGCCAGCTGTGCTGCGTCTCATTAAGAAGGAAAGTCCCGCCTCCATGACAGTTTGACTGTATAAGTGGCTACATTTTATACGTGTTTCATTCAGCGTGTGCAAGGAACAAAATTAAAAGAGCAACCTTTTACTTGTACAGCATTACTGCTACACAAGGTGGCTCTTCTAGTTTGTAACACCTGAGGGGGGTTTAAAGGTTACCTTTAAAATTGGTTCAATTAGGCTTCGGCCTACACTAGGCTCCTCCTGCGGTCCCTGGGCTCTAACACCACCAGTTGGTGCTCAGAAGTGCTGGCTGCACAGAGAAAACACTTGCCACTGTTTCAGTGGGGTTCAGCAACGCCAGCTGTTCCCCTGCTGTGTAGCCGGCAACGTGTCCTGCAAACGCCACGCAGACACAAAGCTGCTGCCAGTGCAGGCTTTGGCCTACACTCTGCTCCTCTGCTCCTCCTGCTGACCCTGGGCTCTAACACTGCCAGTTGGTGCCCGGTAGTGCTGGCTGCACAGAGAAAAACACCCGCCACTGTGTCAGTGGGGTTCAGCAACGCCAGCTGTTCCCCTGCTGTGTAGCCGGCATCGTGTCCTGCAAATGCCACGCAGACACAACAGACCTAAAACTGCCTCCAGTGCAGGCTTCGGCCTACACTCTGCTCCCTCTCCTCCTTCTGCTTTCAATGGGCTCCAGCACCACCAGTTGGTGCCCAGAAGTGCTGGCTGCACAGAAAAAAACACCAGCCAATGTGTCAGTGGGGTTCAGTAATGCCAGCTGTTCCCCTGCTGTGTAGCCAGCATCGTGTCCTGCAAATGCCACGCAGACACAACAGACCTCCAAATGCCTCCAGTGCAGGCTTCGGCCTACACTCTGCTCCCCCTGCTGACCCTTTGCTCCAACAACGCTAGTTGTGGCTCTAGGAAGACAAGCTTGAATAGGTCCCCATCCTGGTTCCAGTACCATCAGCTGCTTCCGGGTAGAGCCTTTGGCTTAGGTGCCTCCTTCTGGGTATCCGAGTTCCACCAACGTCAGGTGGTTCTTGGTAGTGCTTTCAGGCACGGGTACCTCCTGCTTAGTAACCGGGTTCCAGTAACATCAGCTGGTCCTCGGTAGTTCCATTGGCTCTTGGACCTTCGGCTACCCATCCTGTTTCCATTACCATCAGCTGGTTCCGGGCAGAGCCTTTGGCTTAGGTGCCTCCTTCTGGGTATCCGAGTTCCACCAACGTTAGGTGGTCCTTGGCAGTGCTTTCTGGCACGGGTACCTCCTGCTTAGTAACCGGGTTCCAGTAACATCAGCTGGTCCTCGGTAGTTCCATTGGCTCTTGGACCTTCGGGTAGCCATCCGAGTTCCAGTTCCACCAGCTGGTTCTAAGCCTTCTTGTACCTTCTGCTACATTTCCAAGTTCAAGACCCTAAAGATGACGACCCGGAAGACCACCCCTAAGATGATGACGACACCAGAGACGACAACCACTGAGATGACGACGACCATGGAGACGATGTCCCTGAAGACCAACCCGATGACAACGGTGACGACGACCCCGGAGAGACGACCCTGGAGATGACGACATGGAAGACCCAGAAGCAGAAGAACAAGAGGCTGAAGAACAAAGAGCAGAAGAACATTAAGAATAACACTAAACATCAGAGCAAAAGATATAATCTAAATTATAAGCAGAAAAAGACTAAGCAGTGTATGGGGGTGAGTCCGTTCCTCCTCGTGGTGCCCCTGGATAAAGTCTGCTGCTGCAGGCCAAACTGAACGCGGACAAATCCTGTTTTTTATCTTTTGCGACAGGCAGAACGGAAGGTGTAATCTTCAAACTTTGATAGATAACAACTACAGGAATGCCTGTCACACATAAGATTTTGATGAAGAAGAGGAATATGAAGGAGATTATGAACTTGAATATGAAGAAGAGTTGAATGAGAAGAATTTGAAGATTTTTTTAAAAAAGAATAATAGGAAGAAGGTGAAGAAGAAGAGGAATAAGGTGGAGAAGAAGTTAATGAAAAAGATGCTGTTGCTGAGGATGATGAAGAAGAAAGTGTGTTAGAAGTAAAAAAAAGTTGCAGAGCATGGAAGTAGAGAAACATAAATATCTGACAAAATCTAAAAAATATAAACATAGTCAAAATCTTTGTAACTCCGAACGTCTAAAAATTTTTATAATTCCTGCTATTCCATTTGAATAGGCTAAACCTCTATGCCTTTAATGCCCCCTCCACCTTCTCCGATACATTCTACGTTATTCTTAGTTGTTTTCCTTCATGTGGAATTAGGCTACAAGGAAATAAAGGGTTTATTTTAATTCCGATATTTTGCTCCCATTGACTTGCATTGGTATCGGGTATCGGTATCGGCGAGATCCGATATTTTGCCGGTATCGGCCGATCCAATCCGATACTGATACTTTTGAATATCGGAAGGTATCGCTCAACACTATTCATGAGTTAAAACATTAGTAATTGTTGTTATTAAATGATTATGAACTTGTTTTCTTTGCATTATTTGAGGTCTGAAAGCACTGTTTTTTGTATTTTGACCATTTCTCCTTTTCAGAAAAAAAATACAACATTTATTGCTTGGAAATTTGAAGACATGTTAGTAGTTTATAGAATAAAAGAAAAATTTATATTTTACTGAAAAATATACCTATAAAAAAATCAGACAAACTGAACATTTTGCAGTGGTCTCTTAATTTTTGCCATAGCTGTATAAATAACGTTTATTTTTATTAGTAGATTGAAGATGGTAAAATTCAAACTGTTAACTGTGCCATGTGTAGGAGTGAGGAAACTTTTATGTGAGCAAAACTGCACAAACGAGGGTTTGCTGCTGTGCTGACACTGGGTGGAGAGTAGGGTGAACATGACAAGCTGCTGGACTGTGAGAGAGATGCAGGTGTTGATGTTATGGTGAATTGAGAAAGATGGGGTGTGCTTTGTATGTAAAATCTGTCAAAAACAGCAGGCATGTCCAATTCCTTATCAGCTGACAGGTTTTCAATCAACCCACGGGGTAAACAAGTGGAGGTTCTTTGGCCGGAGATCTGTGTGACTACACTTGCCATGGTGAATGAGCAGGAAGAATGTGGTTGATGGGGTGGACGGTGGTTGGCAAGACCCGTTACTCTGCATTTTAGCACAATGACATTCCCAAATTAACGCATGTTGATCGCGCATGTGCCAGGTCATGCATGTAGTATTGAAATGATTTAATTTTTTTTACTCTACTAGGTTGCTTTTAAAAAAGTTGACAGATAACATGATTTTTTTAGATTTTTGCTGGTCTAAAAAAAGACCCAAGCTAGGCAAATGCAGAACCACAAATGCTACTGTCCACTGTTAGAGTTGGGCCTCAGGATGCTTTGGTAGTCATGGCTGCATAACTCAGTGTCTACGTAGCCTCCTCATCTTCCTCCTCCTCTGCTGAGCTACTCAGCTGCATGCCTCTGGGTTTACACCAAGTGTGATCTCCTACCTCTTCGTCATCCTCTCTGTTCTCCTACTCCTCACCCTAAGAGTCACCCTCCTCCTCCTGTCTTGACAGCACAGTACAGTCCACGGACACCTGAAATTTCTGAGTCTAATCACAAATGGATCACCTTCACCCAACGGGATTAACATCAGGTTTTGGTTTACATTCTTGGACAAAACTTCGTCCGGCCATAGATCTAAGTCAGAATAAATTTGACCATCGGTGCAGATGATTTCCTCCTCTTGACTCTGTGAATCTGAGTACACTTCCTATGCCCATGGAATACAATGTGTGAAAAGATCTGCAGACTCAATCATCTGTGGTTCCCAACAGTCAGTTGAGTGCTTGAAGAGTTGTGATGTGGGGGAAATAAAGGTTAATTGAGATGCCACCACTGAGGACTGTACTGTGTGTGATGATAAGGTGGAAGAAAAGGAGCAGAGGCCACTTTGATGCAGCACTTGCCATCTACTGGAGCACATGTTCTTTCGGGCCCTCATCTACAAAGCGTACCCTTGTATGGCTGCCAAAGAAAGGGAGTGGAGTTGCCCATCCAGCAACAGAAGTTGTAAAAATGCCATGCAAATTCTAACTGCAGCAAAACAAACCGACTTCTCATCAGTAGTGTTGAGCGATACTTTCCGATATCGGAAAGTATCGGTATCGGAAAATATCGGCCGATACCTTCAAAGTATCGGATCTAATCCGATACCGATACCTGATCCCAATGCAAGTTAATGGGACGAAAATATCGGAATTAAAATAAACCCTTTCTTTCCTTGTAGGTTCATTCTACATGAAGGAAAACAACTAAGAATAATGTAGGATGTACTGGGGGAGGTGGCGGAGACATTAAAGGCACAGAGGTTTATCCCAATCAAATAGAATAGCAGGATTTTTTTTTTTTATGACGTTCGGCGTTAGAAAGATTTTGACTATGTTATTTTTTTTTATTATTTTGTCAGATATTGATGTTTCACTACTTCCACGCCCTTCACCTTCTTTTTTACTTCTCCCACACTTTCTTCTTCATTATCCTCATCATCAGCTTCTTTGACATCAACTATCTTCACCTTATTCATCTTCTTCTTCATCTTCTACCTATAATTTTTTTTTTTTACATTGTTCATATTCTTTTTATTTAACTATTATCTTCTTCATATTCAACTTCATCATATTCTTATTTGTGACAGGCATTCCCGTAGTTGTTATCTATAAAAGTTTGAAGATTACACCTTCCGTTCTGCCTGTCACAAAAGAGTTAAATTTGTCCGCGTTCAGTTTGGCCTGCAGCATCAGGCTTTATCCAGGGGCACCACGAGGAGGAACGGACTCTCCCCCATACACTGCTTAGTCTTCTTCTGCTTATAATTTAGATAATATCTTTTGCTCTGATATTTAGTGTTATGCTTAATGTTCTTCTGTTCTTTGTTCTGCAGCCTCTTGTTCTTCTGCTTCTCGGTCTCCAATGTCGTCGTCGTCTCCAGGGTCATCGTCTCCAGGGTCGTCGTCTCCGGGGTCGTCATCATCGGGGTGGTCTTCAGGGTCATCGTCTCCAGGGTCGTCGTCATCTCAGTGGTTGTCGTCTCTGGTGTCGTCGTCGTCATCTTAGGGGTGGTCTTCCGGGTCTTCGTCTTTAGGGTCTTGAACTTGGAAATGTAGCAGAAGGTACAAGAAGGCTGAGAAAATGCCGAGAAACAGCTGATGGAACTGGAACTCGGATGGCTACCCGAAGGTCCAAGAGCCAATGGAACTACCGAGGACCAGCTGACGTTACTGGAACCCGGTTACTAAGCAGGAGGTACCCGTGCCTGAAAGCACTACCAAGGACCACCTGACGTTGGTGGAACTCGGATACCCAGAGGGAGGAACCTAAGCCAAAGGCTCTGCCCAGAACCAGCTGACGGTACTGGAACCAGGATGGGGAGCAGAAGGTACAAGAGCAAAAGACACTGCCGAGAACCAGCTGACGGTACTGGAACCCGGATGGGTAGCTGAAGGTCCAAAAGCCAATGGAACTACCGAGGACCAGCTGACGTTACTGGAACCCGGTTACTAAGCAGGAGGTACCCATGCCTGAAAGCACTACCAAGGACCACCTGACGTTGGTGGAACTTGGATACCCAGAGGGAGGCACCTAAGCCAAAGGCTCTGCCCGGAACCAGCTGATGGTACTGGAACCAGGATGGGGAGCAGAAGGTACAAGAGCAAAAGATACTGCCGAGAACCAGCTGACGGTACTGGAACCCGGTTACTAAGCAGGAGGTACCCGTGCCTGAAAGCACTACCAAGGACCACCTGACGTTGGGGAACTCGGATGCCCAGAAGGAGGCACCTAAGCCAAAGGCTCTGCCCGGAACCAGCTGACGGTGCTGGAACCAGGATGGGGACCTATTCAAGCTTGTCTTCCTAGAGCCCCAACTAGCGGTGTTGGAGCAAAGGGTCAGCAGGGGGAACAGAGTGTAGGCCGAAGCCTTCACTGGAGGCATTTGTAGGTCTGTTGTGTCTGCGTGGCGTTTGCAGGACACGTTGCCGGCTACATAGCAGGGCAACAGCTGGCGGTGCTGAACCCCACTGACACATTGGCGAAGTGTTTTTCTCTGTGCAGCCAGCACTTCGGGGCACCAACTGGCGGTGTTAGAGCCCAGGCTCTGCAGAGGGAGCAGAGTGTAGGCCAAAGCCTAATTGAGCCAATTTTAAAGGTAACCTTTAACCCCCCCCCCCAGGTGTTACAAACTAGAAGAGCCACGCCTTATGCAGCAGTAGTGCTGCACAAGTCAAAGGTTGCTCTTTTAATTTTGTTCCTTGCACAAGCTGAATGAAACACGTACAACATTTTGGCCCTTATACAGTCAATCTGTCTTGGAGGCGGGAGATCCCTTCGTAATGAGACGCAGCACAGCTGGCAAAAATACCACCTTGGTGCTTGGCATGGCCTCCTGAGCATTGCATTTTGATGTACAGGAGTCTGTGTTGTTGCGTTATCCCTTGGCCATGCGCTGCCCGTCTTCTGACATCATTTCATGTCAGCTGGTGTGGTTCGCGATGCCCATGAATCCCAGCCCCGCAGTGTCTTCACAGTGTTTCACACTGCGGGGCTGGGATTCATGGCCTGGTGCAGTACATATGTTCACCTCTGGCTCGTGTCCTTACACCTGCTACAGACTGTGCGGCGTCAGCTGGTCCCTTATCGCATGCCACGGCCATGAAGCCGCACAGTCTGAAGAAGGCGGAAGGAGCTGAGTGACAGCCTGGCGAAGATATGCACTGCTCATGCCCGTCAATCACACCCTCGCAGTCAAAATAAATAAGACACCGAGGGGCGTTGTGTGGGCCAGGGCGGCCGCAGAGGCGCAGCCAGCCAAACAATGATGCCAGAAGACGGGCAGCGCTACCAAGGGGGTTGCAGCGTGTAATTACAAAGGAAAGTCACACCTCAGGGACATTTTAATGGTCTCAGGGGACACATTGTAGACGTGTTCTGTTCCCCGGGTGCAAGGAGAATAAGTTTATGAGCCACCTTGCACACATGCAGCATTACTGTTGTACAAGGTGGCTGTAAAACATACAAACACCTGGGGGTGGGGCAACAGGATCCCTTCAATTTCAGTTCTTGTGTCTGCGTGGCTTTTGCAGGACACGATGCCGGCTACACAGCAGGGGAACAGCTGGCGGTGCTGAACCCCACTGACACATTGGCTGGTGTTTTTCTCTGTGCAGCTAGCAGTACCGGGCACCAACTGGCGGTGTTAGAGCCCAGGGTCAGCAGGAGGAGGAGAGGGAGCAGAGTGTAGGCCGAAGCCTGCACTGGTGGCAGCTTTGTGTCTGCGTGGCTGTTGCAGGACACGATTCCGGCTACACAGCAGGGGAACAGCTGGCGGTGTTGAACCCCACTGACAGAGTGGCGTGTGTTTTGCTCTGTGCAGCCAGCACTTCCGGACAGCAACTAGCGGTGTTGGAGCCCGGGCTCTGCAGGTGGAGCAGAGTGTAGGCCGAAGCCTAATTGAACCGATTTTAAAGTTAACCTTTAACCCCCCCTCAGGGGTTACAAACTACAAGAGCCACAGCTTGGGCAGCAGTAATGCTGCACAAGTCAAAGGTTGCTCTTTTAATTTTGCTCCTTGCACACCCAGAAAGAAACACGTATAACATTTAGGCCCTTAAGCAGTCAAACTGTTTTGGAGGCGTGAGTTCCCTTCGTAATGAGACACAGCACAGCTGTCAAAAATCCCACCTTGGTGCTGGGCGCGGCCTCCTGAGCGTCGTTATTTGCTGCACAGGAGTCTGCGCTGTCGTGTTATCCCTTGGCCTTGCGCTGTTAGCGCTGCCCATCTTCTGACATCATTTAATGTTGGCCGGTGCGGTTCGCGATGACCATGAATCCCAGCCCCGCAGTGTCTTTACATTGTTTCACACTGCGGGGCTGGGATTCATGGCCTGGCGCAGTACATATGTTCGCCTCTCACACTCGGGTCCTTACACCTGCTTCAGACTGTGCGGCGTCAGCTGATCACTTGTCGCATGCCACGGCCATGAAGCCGCACAGTCTGAAGAAGGCGGAAGGAGATGAGGGACAGGCGAACATGTGCACTGCTCATGACCATCAATCACACCCTCGCAGTCAAAGTAAATAAGACACCGAGGGGCGTTGTGTGGGCCAGGGCGGCCGCAGAGGCGCAGCCAGCCAAACAATGATACCAGAAGACGGGCAGCGCTACCATGGGGGTTGCAGCGTGTAATTACAAAGGAAAGTCACACCTCAGGGATGGTTTAATGGTCACAGAGGACACATTTTAGACGTGTTCAGTTCCACGTGTGCAAGGGGAATAAGTTTCTGAGCCACCTTGCACACATGCAGCATTACTGCTGTACAAGGTGGCTGTGAAACATACAAACGCCTGGGGGAGGGGGGACAAGTTCCCTTCAATTTCAGTTCTTGTGTCTGCGTGGCTGATGCAGGACACGATGCCGGCTACACAGCAGGGGAACAGCTGGCGGTGCTAAACCCCACTGACACATTGGCTGGTGTTTTTCTCTGTGCAGCTAGCAGTACCGGGCACCAACTGGCGGTGTTAGAGCCCAGGGTCAGCAGGAGGAGAGGGAGCAGAGTGTAGGCCGAAGCCTGCACTGGCAGCAGCTTTGTGTCTGCGTGGCTGTTGCAGGACATGTTGCCGGCTACACAGCAGGGGTACAGCTGGCGTTGCTGAACCCCACTGACACATTGGCTGGTGTTTTTCTCTGTGCAGCTAGCACATCTGGGCGCCAACTGGCGGTGTTAGAGCCCAGGGTCAGCCGGAGGAGCATAGTGTAGGCCGAAGCCTGCACTGGAGCAAGTTGAAAGGGAACCTTTAACCCCCCCCCCCTCCCCAGGGGTTTGTAGCTGAAATAGCCATATTGTACAGCACTAATGCTGGAAAAGGTAAACTTAGCTCTTTTAATTATGGTCCTTGCAAACGCTGAACTTGACACTTATGAGATGTGTCCCCTCACACCGTTAAACCGTCCGGTCGGAGGGACTTTCCTTTGTCATGTGACGCAGCACAGCTGTCATTCTTACCCCCTTGGCGCCGTGCGCCGCCTCCTCAGCGTTGTTTGAATCTGTCCCGGAGCCTGCGCTGTTTTGTTAGCCCTTGTCCATGCACACATTTTGCGCTGCCCATCTTCTGACATCATTTGGTGTCAGGCTGGCTGCGCCTGTGTGGCTGCGCTGGCCAAGATCCCGCCTCGCTGTGTCATCTAATGTAATCACTCTGCGGACCTGTGATCCATGGGCATGCGCAGTGCATATCCTTGCCTCTCACTCCCCTCCTTCCAGCTTCTTCAGACTGTGCGGCGTCATGGCCGTGGCATGCTATTAGGGATCAGCTGACGGCACACAGTCTGAAGAAGGCTGAGGGAGATGAGAGAGAGGCGGATGTTAAGATATGCACTGCGCATGTCCATGGATCACAGGCCCGCAGTGGGATTAAATCAGAAGACACTACGAGGCGGGATCTCGTCCAGCGCGGCCGCACAGGCGCAGCCAGCCTGACACCAAATGATGTCAGAAGATGGGCAGCGCAAAATGTGTGCATGGACAAGGGCTAACATAACAGCGCAGGCTCCGGGACAGATTCAAACAACGCTGAGGAGGCGGCACACGGCGCCAAGGGGGTAAGAATGACAGCTGTGCTGCGTCACATGACAAAGGAAAGTCCCTCCGACCGGACGGTTTAACGGTGTGAGGGGACACATTTCATAAGTGTCAAGTTCAGCGTGTGCAAGGAGCACCACAAAAAGAGCCACTTTTTCCTTTTGCATCATTATTACTGCTGCACAAGGTGGCTCTTTCAGTAACAAACGCCTTGAAGGGGGACAGGTTCCCTTAAATTTAAGTTGTTGTGCCTGCGTGGCGGTCGCATGACACGTTGCCGTATACACAGCAGGGGAGCAGCAGGCATTACTGATCCCCACTAACACATTGGCGAGGTGTTTGGCTCTGTGCGGACAGCACTTCTGGACAACAACTAGCGGTGTTGTAGCCCAGGGACAGCAGGAGGAGGAGGTGGAGGAGATAGGAGGGATTGCCACACACACAGCTGGGGAACAGCTGACGTTACTGAACCCCAATAACAGAGGAGCGACTGTTGACTGTGCGTACAGCACTACCAGGCAACAACTAGCGGTGTTGGAGCCCAGGGACAGCAGGAGGAGGAGGTGGAGGAGATAGGAGGGATTGCCACACACACAGCTGGGGAACAGCTGACGTTACTGAACCCCAATAACAGAGGAGCGACTGGTGACTGTGCGTACAGCACTACCAGGCAACAACTAGCGGTGTTGTAGCCCAGGGACAGCAGGAGGAGGAGGTGGAGGAGATAGGAGGGATTGCCACACACACAGCTGGGGAACAGCTGACGTTACTGAACCCCAATAACAGAGGAGCGACTGTTGACTGTGCGTACAGCACTACCAGGCAACAACTAGCGGTGTTAGAGCCCAGGGACAGCAGGAGGAGGAGGTGGAGGAGATAGGAGGGATTGCCACACACACAGCTGGGGAACAGCTGACGTTACTGAACCCCAATAACAGAGGAGCGACTGTTGACTGTGCGTACAGCACTACCAGGCAACAACTAGCGGTGTTGGAGCCCAGGGACAGCAGGAGGAGCAGAGGAACACAGTGTAGGCCGAAGCCTGATTGGAGTAAGTCGAAAGGGAACCTTTAACCCCCCCCCCAAGGTGTTTGTAGCTGAAAGAGCCAGCTTGTGCAGCACAAAGGATGCAAAAGGAAAAGGTGGCTCTTTTCATTATGCTCCTTGCAAACACAGAACTAAACACTTATAAAATGTGTCCCCTGATACCGTGAGACCGTCCCGGAGGTGGGACTTTCCTTCGTAATATGATGCAGCACAGCTGTCATTCCTACCCCCTTGGCGCCATGTCCCGGCTCCTCAGCGTTGTTTGATTCCGTCCTGGAGCCTGCGCTGTTATGTTATCCCTTGGCCAGGCACACTTAGCGCTGCCCATCTTCTGACATCATTTGGTGTCAGGCTGGCTGCGCCTGTGTGGCCGCGCTGGCCGAGAGCCCGCCTCGCAGTGTTGTCTAGTGTAATCCCACCGCGGGCCTGGGATCCGTGGCCATGCGCAGTGCATATCCTCGCCTCTCACTCCCCTCCCTACGGCTTCTTCAGACTGTGCGGCGTCACGGCCGTGGCATGCTATTAGGGATCAGCTGACGGCGCACAGTCTGAAGAAGGCATAGGGAGATGAGTGAGAGGCGGAGGTTCAGATATGCACTGCGCATGTCCATGGATCTCAGGCCCCCAGTGGGATTAAATCAGAAGACACTGCGAGGCGGGCTCTCTGCCAGCGCGGCCGCACAGGCGCAGTTAGCCTGACACCAAATGATGTCAGAAGAGGGGCAGCGCTAAGTGTGCCTGGCCAAGGTATAACATAACAGCGCAGGCTCTGGGACGGAATCAAACAACGCTGAGGAGCCGGGGCACGGCGCCAAGGGGGTAGGAATGACAGCTGTGATGCGTCATATTACGAAGGAAAGTCCCACCTCCGGGACGGTTTTACGGTATCAGTGGACACATTTTATAAGTGTTAAGTTCTGCGTGTGCAAGGAGCTAAACAAAAATAGCTACCTTTTCCTTGTGCAGCATTATTGCTGCACAAGGTGGCTCTTTCAGTAACAAATGCCTTGGGGGGGGGACAGGTTCCCTTACATTTCAGTTGTTGTGTCAGCATGGCGGTCGCAGGACACATTGCCGGCTACACAGCTGGGGATCAGCTGACGTTACTGAAACCCAATAACACTGGGTCGTATGTTTTGACTGTGCAGACGGCACTTCTGAGCCTCAACTGGCAGTGTTGGAGCCCAGGAATTTAAGTTCAGGTGGTAGAAAGATGAACACAACAGGAGACCTGGATACTGTAGACAGTCACCTAATTATTTAATCAGGAAGAGGAGTGGCAAATTCCTGCGAGATCCAGGCCTTGTTCATTTTCAGGAAAGTAAGCCGGTCAACGTTATCGGAGGATAGTCGCATGCGACGGTCAGTTAGTACACAACCTGCAGCACTAAAGACGCGTTCCGATAATACACTAGCCGCAGGGCAAGCCAGCACCTCCAATGCATACTGGCTTAGCTCTGGCCATGTATCCAGCTTTGAGACCCAAAACTTGAAAGGGGAAGAGCCATCTGGGAGTACAGCGAGAGGGCAAGACATGTAGTCTGTCACCATCTGACGGAACCGTTGCCTCCTGCTGAATGGAGCCGTCTGTGATGGTGTAGACTTTTGTGGCGGGCACAAAAAACTGTGCCACAGTTGGGCCATACTGGTCTTGCCTTGGGCAGAGGCACTGCTTCTGCTCCCTCTTTGTGCAGAGCCTCCTCCACTGCCTGGATGCACTGAGCTGCTTTGTAATGCACTAGCAGCACTTCTCTCAGTTGGAATGGAGAAGATGATGGAATTCACCAGTGTGTCTTGGTACTCCCGCATTTTTCGCTCCCGGTTCAACGGTGTGATGAGTGTCATGATCTCTGCAGGCAGAGATCATAGCAAGCCTATAGAGGGACAAGCTCTCGGAAGATGGAACTATACTGACCATGAACTAAGCCTGCCGCGCAACTAGAAATAGCCAGGTAGCATTTCCTATTTATCGCTAGATGCCCAGCTCTGGCCTAAGACCTAAATAGCTAGCAGAGGGAAATATAAGACCTGGCTCACCTCTAGAGAAATATTAAAGAAGACAGTAGCCCCCCACATATAATGACGGTGAGTTCAGATGAAACAACAAACGCAGCAGGAAAATAGTCTTAGCAAATTTGAGGTCCGCTTACTAGATAGCAGAAGACAGATAGTATACTTTCATGGTCAGCAGAAAAACACTAACAAAACACCATCCAGAGATTACCTTAAACTCTGGCATTAACTCATAACGCCAGAGTAGCAATCCCTGATCAACGAGAGCTTTCCAGACACAGTAACAAAACTTCAGCTGTGAACTGGAACAAATAGGCAAAACAAAACAAGGACAAAAGTCCAACTTATCTAGTAGTAGTCTAGAAGCAGGAACAAGCACTGAGAGGCATCAGATAACATTGTTGACCGGCAAGAAACCACCAGAGAAATGAGCTTAAATAGCGACACCCACTACTGATGGAACCAGGTGAAACAGGAAAGAGGATGACAAGTCCAATTCCACAAGCGGCCACCGGGGGAGCCCAGAATCCAAATTCACAACAGTACCCCCCCCTCAAGGAGGGGGCACCGAACCCTCACCAGATCCACCAGGGCGACCAGGATGAGCCCTATGGAAGGCACGAACAAGATCAGAAGCATGAACATCAGATGCATTGACCCAAGAATTATCCTCCTGGCCGTAACCCTTCCAGTTAACCAGATACTGGAGTTTCCGTCTGGAAACACGAGAGTCCAAAATTTTCTCCACAACGTACTCCAACTCACCCTCAACCAACACCGGAGCAGGAGGCTCAACTGAAGGTACAACAGGTACCTCATACCTGCGCAATAACGACCGATGAAAAACGTTATGAATGGAAAAGGACGCAGGGAGGTCCAAACGGAAAGAAACAGGATTAAGAATCTCCAATATTCTATAAGGGCCGATGAACCGAGGTTTAAACTTAGGAGAAGAGACCCTCATAGGGACAAAACGAGAAGACAACCACACTAAATCTCCAACACAAAGCCGAGAACCAACACGACGATGACGGTTGGCAAAACGCTGAGTCTTCTCCTGGGACAACTTCAAATTGTCCATAACCTGCCCCCAGATGTGATGCAATCTCTCCACCACCGCATCCACTCCAGGACAATCCGAGGATTCCAACTGACCGGAGGAAAATCGAGGGTGAAACCCCGAATTACAGAAAAACGGGGACACCAAGGTGGAAGAACTGGCCCGATTATTGAGGGCGAACTCTGCCAATGGCAAAAAAGCAACCCAATCATCCTGGTCAGCAGAGACAAAACACCTCAGATATGTCTCAAGGGTCTGATTAGTCCGCTCGGTCTGGCCATTAGTCTGAGGGTGAAAAGCAGATGAAAAAGACAAATCTATGCCCATCCTAGCACAGAATGCCCGCCAAAATCTAGACACAAATTGGGTACCTCTGTCAGAAACAATATTCTCAGGAATACCGTGCAATCGGACAACATTCTGAAAAAACAGAGGAACCAACTCAGAAGAAGAAGGCAACTTGGGCAGAGGAACCAAATGGACCATTTTAGAGAAACGGTCACAGACCACCCAGATGACAGACATCTTCTGGGAAACAGGCAGATCTGAAATAAAATCCATCGAGATGTGTGTCCAAGGCCTCTTAGGAATAGGCAAGGGCAACAGCAGTCCGCTAGCCCGAGAACTACAAGACTTGGCCCGAGCACAAACGTCACATGACTGCACAAAGACTCGCACATCTCGTGACAGGGAAGGCCACCAGAAAGATCTTGCCACCAAATCCCTGGTACCAAAAATTCCGGGATGACCTGCCAATGCAGAAGAATGTACCTCAGAGATGACTCTGCTGGTCCAATCATCCGGAACAAACAGTCTATCAGGCGGACAACGATCCGGTCTATCCGCCTGAAACTCTTGCAAGGACCGCCGCAGATCAGGAGAAACGGCCGACAAAATTACTCCCTCCCTAAGGATACCTGTGGGTTCAGAATTACCAGGAGAGTCCGGGTCAAAACTCCTAGAAAGGGCATCTGCCTTAACATTCTTAGAACCCGGTAGGTATGACACCACAAAATTAAAGCGAGAAAAAAATAAAGACCAGCGCGCCTGTCTAGGATTCAGGCGTCTGGCAGTCTCAAGATAAATCAAATTTTTGTGGTCAGTCAATACCACCACCTGATGCCTAGCCCCCTCGAGCCAATGGCGCCACTCCTCAAACGCCCACTTCATGGCCAAAAGCTCCCGATTCCCAACATCATAATTCCGCTCTGCGGGCGAAAATTTGCGAGAAAAGAAGGCACAAGGCCTAATGACGGAGCAGTCGGAACCTTTCTGCGACAACACTGCCCCAGCTCCGATCTCCGAAGCGTCAACCTCAACCTGAAAAGGCAGATTCACATCAGGCTGACGCAACACAGGGGCAGAGGCAAAACGGCGCTTAAGCTCCTGAAAGGCCTCTACAGCATGAGGGGACCAATTAGCAACATCAGCGCCTTGTCTGGTCAAATCAGTCAGTGGTTTAACGACATCCGAAAAACCAGCAATAAATCGGCGGTAAAAGTTGGCAAAGCCCAAAAATCTCTGAAGACCCTTAAGAGAGGAGGGCTGAGTCCAGTCACAAATAGCTTGCACCTTGACGGGATCCATCTCAATGGAAGAGGGAGAAAAAATATACCCCAAAAAGGAAATTTTCTGGACCCCAAAAACGCACTTAGACCCCTTCACACATAAAGAATTAGACCGCAGAACCTGAAAAACTCTCCTGACCTGCTGGACATGAGAGTCCCAGTCATCAGAAAAAATCAGAATATCATCTAGATATATTATCATAAATTTATCCAGAAAATCGCGGAAAATATCATGCATAAAAGACTGGAAAACTGAAGGGGCATTAGAAAGACCAAAAGGCATGACCAAATACTCAAAGTGGCCCTCGGGCGTATTAAATGCGGTCTTCCACTCATCCCCCTGCCTGATCCGCACCAAATTATACGCCCCACGAAGATCAATTTTAGAGAACCACTTAGCACCCTCTATACGAGCAAACAAATCAGTAAGCAATGGCAATGGGTATTGATACTTAACAGTGATCTTATTCAGAAGCCGATAATCAATACATGGTCTCAAAGAGCCGTCTTTTTTTGAGACAAAGAAAAACCCAGCTCCGAAGGGAGAAGAAGATGGACGAATATGTCCCTTTTCCAAAGACTCCTTTATATATTCCCGCATAGCAGCATGTTCCGGCACAGACAAATTAAACAAACGACCCTTTGGATATTTACAACCCGGTATCAAATCTATGGCACAATCGCACTCACGGTGCGGAGGTAACGACCCAAGCTTGGGTTCGTCAAAGACGTCTTGATAATCAGAGAGGAACTCAGGGACTTCAGAGGGAATGGACGACGAAATAGAAACCAAAGGTACGTCCCCATGAATACCCTTACATCCCCAGCTCAACACAGACATTGCTCTCCAGTCCAAGACTGGGTTGTGAGACTGCAACCATGGCAATCCCAGTACCAAATCGTCATGTAAATTATACAGCACCAGGAAACGAATAATCTCCTGGTGATCCGGATTGATACGCATGGTTACTTGTGTCCAGTATTGTGGTTTATTATTAGCCAATGGGGTGGAGTCAATCCCCTTCAGAGGAATAAGAGTCTCCAAAGGCTCTAAATCAAAACCACAACGATTGGCAAAGGACCAATCCATAAGACTCAGAGCGGCGCCAGAGTCAACATAGGCGTCCGTGGCAATGGATGACAAAGAGCAAATCAGGGTTACAGACAAAATAAACTTAGACTGAATGGTGCCAATGGAAACAGACTTATCAAGCTTCTTTGTACGCCTAGAGCATGCCGATATAACATGAGTAGAATCCCCACAATAGAAACACAATCCATTCTTCCGTCTAAAATTCTGTCGCTCGCTCCTGGACAGAATTCTATCACACTGCATACTTTCTGGCGTCTTTTCCATAGACACCGCCAGATGGTGCACCGGTTTGCGCTCCCGCAGACGCCTATCAATCTGAATAGCCATTGTCATGGACTCATTCAGACCTGCAGGCAAAGGGAACCCCACCATAACATCCTTAATGGCATCAGAGAGACCTTCTCTGAAAGTTGCCACCAAGGCGCACTCATTCCACTGAGTAAGCACAGACCATTTACGGAATTTTTGGCAGAAAACCTCAGCTTCGTCTTGCCCCTGAGATAGTGCCATCAAAGTTTTTTCTGCCTGAAGTTCCAAATGAGGTTCCTCATAAAGCAAGCCCAAGGCCAGAAAAAACGCATCCACATCGCGTAACGCAGGATCCCCTGCTGGCAATGAGAAGGCCCAATCTTGAGGGTCACCCCTGAGCAAGGAAATCACAATCCTAACCTGCTGAGCAGGGTCTCCAGCTGAACGAGACTTCAGGGACAAATAAAGCTTACAATTATTTCGGAAATTCTGGAAGCTAGCTCTATTCCCTGTGAAGAACTCCGGCAAAGGAATTCTCGGCTCAGATACCGGAGCATGTACCACAAAATCTTGTAAATTTTGTACTTTCGTGATGAGATTATTCAAACCCGCAGTTACACTCTGGAGATCCATTATTGTCAGGTGCACACAGAGCATACAGAGATTAGGAGGAGAGAGAGAAAAAAGACTGCAGCAAGGCAGACTGGAGGAAAAAAAAAAAAAAAAAAATTCCAGCAGACTTCTTATAACTCTCCTTTCTAAACCTGGGTCTTTAACACTTTTCAGGCCGGTCAAACTGTCATGATCTCTGCAGGCAGAGATCATAGCAAGCCTATAGAGGGACAAGCTCTCGGAAGATGGAACTATACTGACCATGAACTAAGCCTGCCGCGCAACTAGAAATAGCCAGGTAGCATTTCCTATTTATCGCTAGATGCCCAGCTCTGGCCTAAGACCTAAATAGCTAGCAGAGGGAAATATAAGACCTGGCTCACCTCTAGAGAAATATTAAAGAAGACAGTAGCCCCCCACATATAATGACGGTGAGTTCAGATGAAACAACAAACGCAGCAGGAAAATAGTCTTAGCAAATTTGAGGTCCGCTTACTAGATAGCAGAAGACAGATAGTATACTTTCATGGTCAGCAGAAAAACACTAACAAAACACCATCCAGAGATTACCTTAAACTCTGGCATTAACTCATAACGCCAGAGTAGCAATCCCTGATCAACGAGAGCTTTCCAGACACAGTAACAAAACTTCAGCTGTGAACTGGAACAAATAGGCAAAACAAAACAAGGACAAAAGTCCAACTTATCTAGTAGTAGTCTAGAAGCAGGAACAAGCACTGAGAGGCATCAGATAACATTGTTGACCGGCAAGAAACCACCAGAGAAATGAGCTTAAATAGCGACACCCACTACTGATGGAACCAGGTGAAACAGGAAAGAGGATGACAAGTCCAATTCCACAAGCGGCCACCGGGGGAGCCCAGAATCCAAATTCACAACAGATGAGGCTTTCTACGTTGTCCCGGTAGCGAGGATCGAGGAGGGTGAACACCCAATAATCAGACATGTTGAGAATGTGGGCGATGCGGCGGTAATTTCTCAGGCACTGCAGCATGTAATCCACCATGTGCTGCAGACTGCCAACTGGCCAAGAAACACTGTCCCCTGCTGGAGGCGTGATCTCTGCCTGCTCGTCATCACCCCACCCTCGCTGTACACACTGGGTACTGGACAATTGTCTAACTCCCTCCTCTGGACGGATGTCTTCCTCCTCCATTGACTCCTCCTCATCCTCCTCACAAAGTGTCCCCTGCCTACGCGTTTGTGAGGAACCACGTGGCGCTGACTGTCCAGAAGATGATGGAAATGGTGAATCCTCATCCTCCACCTCTTCCACAACATCATCCCTTAGCGCTTGCAGTGATTTTTCAAGCAGGCAGATAAGGGGGACAGTCATGCTGACTAGTGCATCATCTGCACTTGCCATCCGCGTGGAATAATCGAAGGGACGCAAAACCTGGCAGACGTCCTTCATAGTGGCCCACTCTGTGGTTGTGAAGTCTGAACGGCGCGGAGTGCGACTTCTTTGCGCCTGATGCAGCTGGTACTCCATTACAGCTTGCTGCTGCTCACACAACCGCTCCAACATATGTAATGTGGAATTCCACCTGGTAGGTAGGTCACATATGATGCGATGTTCCGGCAGGCGGTGTCGGCGCTGCAGAGCCGCAATGCGCGATTTTGACATGCTGGAACGCCGCAAGTGAGTACACTCTAGGCGGACCTTGTGCAGCAGTGCATCAAGATCCGGATAGTCCCTCAAAAAACTCTGCACGACCAAATTGAGCACATGTGCCAGACATGGGATGTGAGTGAGGTTGCCGAGGCCCAGAGCTGCCACCAGATTTCAGACATTATCACACACTACCATGCCTGGCTGGAGATTCGCTTGCACAAACCACACATCGCTCTCCTGCTTGATGGCATTCCAGAGCTCCTGCGCTGTGTGGCTTCGATTCCCCAAAGAAATTAATTTCAAGACGGCCTGTTGACGTTTGGCCATGGCTGTGCTCATGTCGGTCGTAACAGGTAAACGTTCATCACGGGTCCATGTGGAGGTGGACTGTGACGGCTCCTGCAGCGATGATTCTGAGGAAGTGGTGTAAGAGGAGGAGTCAATGCATACAGAATGGATTCCTGCAATCCTTGGAGTGGGCAGGACACGGCCTGCGCCACTCGCACGATCTGTACCCGGCTCAACGACATTAACCCAATGGGCAGTGAGGGAAAGGTATCGCCCCTGTCCATGTTGACTGGTCCACGCATCGGTGGTGAGGTGGACCTTGCTACTGATGGCATTCAGTAGCGCGTGTTTTATGTGTCCCTCCACATGCTTGTGCAGGGCAGGCACAGCTTGCCTGCTGAAGTAAAAGCGGCTGGGCACATTGTACTGTGGGACTGCCAATGACATCAAGTCACGGAAGCTGTCAGTCTCCACCAGCCTGAATGACAGCATTTCCAGTGACAGAAGTTTGGCAATGCCTGCAGTCAGAGCCTGTGCTCGTGGGTGGTTTGACGAGAAAGGCCGCCTTTTCTCCCATGCCTGTACTACCGATGGCTGTAGACTGGGCTGGGAGTGTGTGGATGACTGGGAAAGTGGTACTGCGGGTGGAATTACAGTGGGTCTCTGGACAACAGGGCCAGAGGTTCTTCCACGGCGATCCTGGGAGGAAGCCGAACCAGCTGCTTGTGAGCTGGAGGAAGAGGCCACACGAGCTGAAGAGGTGGTAGCTGCCGCTGTTGGTTGGCCTAGCTCTTCAGTGTGTTTTTCTAACTCCGCCGCGTGCCTGTTGCGCACATGTTTCCACATGTTGGAGGTATTGAGGTTGCTGACATTTCGACCTCTTTTGACTTTGTGATGACACACCTTGCATTTGACATAGCAAATGTCATCTGCAACTGTGTCAAAAAAGGGCCAGACACTGCAAGTCTTGGGAGCGCCCTTTTTGGCTTTTGGAACAGACATGCTCCTAACGGGTGCCAAAGTGGAGGCTACAGGCTGCGCAGTCTTCCCCCTCCCTCTACCTCTTTGGCCTGTTCTAGGAATCTCTTCCTCGGAGCTGCTCCCACCACCTTCCTGTCCCTCACGCCATGATGGGTCAAGGACCTCATCATCTACACTACCCTCTGCCACCAACTGCTCCTCCTGGGTAGTCTCAGCAGCAGAGCACGCACCAGAAAGTGGCACATGAGTGTCATCATCAGCGGATGCGGCCTGCGATGTGGTGACCGGAGGCACTGGCCCACCCGCCTCTTCAGAGGAAGAGAGAAAAAGCTGTTGGGCATCACTACACCCTGCCTCTTCTTCCATTTCTCCAATGCTGCTTGGCCGGCCCCCTGTTTCCAAGCCAAGAGATTCAGAGAACAGAAGTAGAGACGGCTCCTGTCCTGGGCTCTCTGTCTGCCTGGCCAATTTGGCAGGTGGTGAAGAGACAGATGGCTGCTCTCCAGTGCTCTGTGTCTGAGAGGATGTGGCACTAATTGAAGTCAATGCGTTAGCTGCCATCCATCCGACAACGGCTTCAATTTGGTCTTCACGCAGCAGCAGTGTACGGCGCTCTGCGACAAAGCTGCGCATGAAGGACTGTTCCCTGGTGAAACTGGGTGCTGAGGAGTCACCGGTGCCCGCAGCAGGCACAGAATCCCCACGTCCTCTCCCTGCTCCGCGCCCACGCCCACGTGCCTTACTCCCTGCCTTCTTCATCTTGGTTGACTGATAAAGATAAGCAGAAAAGTACTAACGGCTTTGTGTGCTTATTCCTGAAAAGCTCCGAGTCCTAACAGGTATAGGAAACACTAATTTTCTAAAGTGTGGACTAGACTTTAATATGAGCTAATGTGGCCTACACAAATGTAAAGTGGTGTGTTTGGTGAACTTTATTATTTATTTATTTTTTGGGGGCTGATCTGACAACAGAGAGAGCTGCAGTCACACGGAGACCGTGCAGACAGCCGTTAACGGCGCTGCAAGGCCTAAAAAACCTCCTCTACTTTATCCTATGTAGTGTTTTTCCACAAGTTAGCTGGATACGGGTGGAAAGACACTAATAGGAATTTTTTGAAAAAATGTGCAGCAGCCTGCACTACTTAAAACAAAAGGAAAATTGATTTTACGGTATGACGCAGTGAACAAACCTGAGCTGGATACAACCAGGCTATGGCTGCTCACAGACTACAGGGCGAGCTGCAGTCACACGGAGACCGTGCAGACAGCCATAAACGGCGCTGCAAGGCCCAAAAAACCTCCTCTACTTTATCCTATGTAGTGTTTTTCCACAAGTTAGCTGGATACGGGTGGAAAGACACTAATAGGAATTTTTTGAAAAAATGTGCAGCAGCCTGCACTACTTAAAACAAAAGGAAAATTGATTTTACGGTATGACGCAGTGAACAACCCTGAGCTGGATACAACCAGGCTATGGCTGCTCACAGACTACAGGGCGAGATGCAGTCACACGGAGACCGTGCAGACAGCCGTAAACGGCGCTGCAAGGCCCAAAAAACCTCCTCTACTTTATCCTATGTAGTGTTTTTCCACAAGTTAGCTGGATACGGGTGGGAAGACACTAATAGGAATTTTTTGAAAAAATGTGCAGCAGCCTGCACTACTTAAAACAAAAGGAAAATTGATTTTACGGTATGACGCAGTGAACAACCCTGAGCTGGATACAACCAGGCTATGGCTGCTCACAGACTACAGGGCGAGCTGCAGTCACACGGAGACTGTGCAGACAGCCATAAACGGTGCTGCAAGGCCCAAAAAACCTCCTCTACTTTATCCTTTGTAGTGTTTTTCCACAAGTTAGCTGGATACGGGTGGAAAGACACTAATAGGAATTTTTTGAAAAAATGTGCAGCAGCCTGCACTACTTAAAACTAGTGTTGAGCGATACCGTCCGATACTTGAAAGTATCGGTATCGGAAAGTATCGGCCGATACCGGCAAAGTATCGGATCTAATCCGATACCGATACCCGATACCAATACAAGTCAATGGGACTCAAGTATCGGACGGTATCCCTGATGGTTCCCAGGGTCTGAAGGAGAGGAAACTCTCCTTCAGGCCCTGGGATCCATATTAATGTGTAAAAGAAAGAATTAAAATAAAAAATATTGCTATACTCACCTCTCCGACGCAGCCTGGACCTCACCGAGGGAACCGGCAGCGTTCTTTGCTTAAAATGCGCGCGTTTACTTCCTTCCGTGACGTCACGGCTTGTGATTGGTCGCGTGCCGCCAATGTGGCCGCGACGCGACCAATCACAGCAAGCTGTGACGTAATTTTCAGGTCCTGAATGCCTAATTCTAGGCATTCAGGATTTTAAAATTACGTTCCGGCTTGTGATTGGTCGCGTCGCGGTCACATGGGCGACGCGACCAGTCACAAGCCGTGACATCACGGGAGGCAGGAAACGCGCGCATTTTAAAATTACGTCACGGCTTGTGATTGGTTGCGTGCCGCCCATGTGACCGCGACGCGACCAATCACAGCAAGCCGTGACGTAATTTCAGGTCCTGAATGCCTAATTCTGCATTCAGGACCTGAAAATTACGTCACGGCTTGCTGTGATTGGTCGCGTCGTGGCCACATGGGCAGCACGCGACCAATCACAAGCCGTGACGTCACGGAAGGAAGTAAACGCGCGCATTTTAAGCAAAGAACGCTGCCAGTTCCCTCGGTGAGGTCCAGGCTGCGTCGGTGAGGTCCAGGCTGCGTCGGAGAGGTGAGTATAGCAATATTTTTTATTTTAATTCTTTCTTTTACACATTAATGTTGTTTCGTTACCGATACCCGATACCACAAAAGTATCGGATCTCGGTATCAAAATTTACAGCCGTAAACGGCGCTGCAAGGCCCAAAAAACCTCCTCTACTTTATCCTATGTAGTGTTTTTCCACAAGTTAGCTGGATACAGGTGGAAAGTCACTAATAGGAATTATTAGAAAAAATGAGCAGCAGACTACACTACTTGAAAAAAAAAAAAAAGAACAGTATGAGGCATTGAACCACCCTCCCTGAACTGAATACAACCAGCTATGGATGGCCTATGGCTGCACACAGACTAGAGAGTGGGCTGCACTCACACACACACACACACACACAGACCTTGCAGATCGCTGTGAAAACAGCACTGCAAGGCAAAAGCAAGGTGATTAGTAGGTGAACACAGCGGTTGCTAAATTAGCCTTGGAAAAGCACAAAGAAGCAAATCGCTATCTCTAAACTGGCCCTCAGTCAGCAAACAGCGTCCTGTCACTAACTGAATTCACAGCAGAGTGAGCGCAAAATGGCGCCAGCGACTTTTAAACTGCATCATGACATAATTTCAGCAGCCAATCACAGCCTTGCCAGTAGTTTCATGCCCTCCATGCTGAACAGGATGTGCCCACACTTGGAATCATTCTCATTGGCTGATTTCGTGCAAATTTGTGTAGTTTGAATCCTGGGAATTTCCGATTCCGGTATCCGATACGCGGCAAGTATCGGATCTCGGTATCGGAATTCCGATACCGCTAAGTATCGGCCGATACCCGATACTTGCGGTATCGGAATGCTCAACACTACTCATCAGTCATATTATACTTGTCTCACAACCCTAAACAGCTATTCAGTACTCTCAATTCTCTCCTGCATCCATCAGTTCCCCCTCCCTCTTCTCCCCTCTTCTCTCATCTCAGCTAAATACTTAGCCTCAACACCTGTGAACTTGACACAATAAAGTCCCACCTCATTCCAAACTTTACCACAGTCTTCATCACAAGAATAACCCACCTCTTCAACCCAACACTAACAACTGGTGTCTTTCATCGTGATTGAAACATACCTCAATCACACCCATCCTCAAAAAGCCCACCCTTGACCCATCCTCTGTGTCTATCTATCGCCTCTTATAATTTCTCCCCTATGCTTCCAAACTACTGGAACAACACATCCATTTTGTACGGTCCTGCCACCTCTCCTCTTGTTCCCTCTTTGACCGCTTACAAACTGACTTCAGCCTGCACCATTCCACGGAAACTGCCCTGACAAAAGTCACCAACGACCTACTCACTGCCAAATGAAAGTGAAGTGTTTGTCCTCCTTCTTTTCCTGGGCCTGGCATCTGTCTTTGACACAGTAGACCATTCCCTCTTACTACAGACTTTCTGATATGTTGACATTGCAGACTTGGCCCTTTGTTGGATCTCCTCGTACCTAACAGACAGGACATTCAGTATCTCCAAATCACACACCACCTCCTCATCTCGCCCCCTATGTGTCTTTGTCCACTGAGGTTCAGTTGTAGGACCAGGAACTATGCTTAGAGGGCAAACACATGCACTCCCTCCCTCTTAAAGGGACTGTCAGCATTAACCTAAGGTATTTCCAACCTATAGCTGGGTGACACCTTCTATTTAACATAGTAACATAGTTATTAAGGTTGAAGGAAGACTTTAAGTCCATCTAGTTCAACCCATAGCCTAACATGCCCTAACATGTTGATCCAGGGGAAGGCAAAAAAAACCCATGTGGTAAGAGTAAGCTCCACCATGGGGAAAAAAATTCCTTCCCAACCCCACATACGGCAAACAGACTAGTTCCCTGGATCAACGCCCTATCAAAGAATCTAATATATATACCCTGTAACATTATACTTTTCCAGGAAGATATCCAGTCCCCTCTTAAATTTAAGTAATGACTCACTCATTACAACATCATACGGCAGAGAGTTCCATAGTCTCACTGCTCTTACAGTAAAGAATCCGCGTCTGTTATTATGCTTAAACCTTTTTTCCTCCAGATGTAGAGGATGCCCCCTTGTCCCTGTCACCGGTCTATGATTAAAAAGATCAAGATTTAAGGCTTCTCCTCCAATATTGAGGTGCCTGAGCTACGTTGTTAGTTTGCCTTGCATGCTTGCTAGTTGTCAAGATCCCCAGGTCCGCCTGTCTGCTTTTCTACCCTGTACCCGACTGCTCTTACCTGTCTGTGCCTGTCTGTTCATACGTGTCTGCACTCTTCTGTCCATCAGCCAGTCCAGATTGCATCTGCCAGCGCCCATCTATCTAACACCCGGTCAGCCCGCAAATGCCAGTGCTTTTCTGTTCCTCAGCTGGTTCCATCTGCACCTGTGGTTCCAGAGTCCCTTGTTGTGAATTCTGCTTTTGGGCTCCCTCCGGTGGTTGTAGGTGGTAATGCAGTTGCCCCTGAGTTGCAGTCCTGGTCAGGTGTATCTGCTGATTGCAGATCTGACTGGGGTATTTAGGCGTGCAGGATTCATTAGTCCTTGCCAGTTGTCAATTGTTGTTGGGAGGTGTAGGACCTCTGCCTGGTTCCTACTGCCTTTCTGCCAAATCAGCAAAGATAAGTGTCTGGTTCTTTTTCCCTGTGGCACACATGTTGTGTGCTTCACAATTCAGTGCTATTCTTTGAGTTTTCTTGTCCAGCTTAGATTGTGTCAGTATTTTCTCAGTCTTGCTGGATTCTCTGGAGTGGCAGATATACATTCCATGTCTTTAGTTAGATTGTGGAACTTTTTGTATTATCTGCTGTGGATATTTTTGGAAGGGTTTTAATACTGACTGCCTAGTTATCTGTCCTATCCTTTCCTATTTAGCTAGAGTGGCCTCTTTTGCTAAATCCTGTTTTCTACCTGTGTGTGTCTATTCTTCTCCTCACAATCATTATTCGTGGGGGGCTGCCTATCCTTTGGGGGTCTGCTCTGAGGCAAGATAGCATTCCCATTTCCATCTATAGGGGTATTTAGTCCTCCGGCTGTGTCGAGGTGTCTAGGGAGTGTTAGGCACACCCCACGGCTACTTCTAGTTGCAGTGTTAGTTCAGGATTGCAGTCAGTACAGGTTCCACCGACTCCAGAGAAAGTTTCATGCGGCTCCAAGGTCACCAGATCATAACATTCCCTACAGTGCCTTCCTTCATTTTTCATCCCTCCTTTGGGCTGTAGCAGCTTACCTGCTGTAGGGGGTCAGATGCCACATTTTGAAGGTCAGCCATGGAGTAGCACCTGGTGCCACCTCTTTGTACCTCCTTGTACCCTCTTGTCCGAGTAGGGATTTGGTAGGCCACCTAGCTATGCCCCTTCCAGGCTTTCAGATGGATATGGAACAGTGATTCCACCACCTTGCCCGTTACAGCCTCCATCCGCTGGGTTGGCTGTAGTGGAAGAAGTGTTGGTCCCTGCTATCCATTTCTACTTTATTACAATTGATGCCACTTTGTTGGTGTCTGCCATTAATTTTTGTAAATGTGTTGACTCCTGGTTGGGTGTCAATCTGCTGGATTGGGTGTAGTGGAAGACCTGTCGGTCCCTATTATACTATTTCTACTATGGTGAAATTGATGCCACTTTGGTGGTGTCTGACAATAATTTTTAGAAATGTGAACACTCCTGGTTGGGTATCCATCTGCTGGATTGGGTGTAGTGAAAGACCTGTCATTCCCTATTATACTATTTCTACTGTGGTGAAACAGATGCCACTTTGGTGATGTCTGCCAATAATTTTTGGAAATGCAACACTCCTGGTTGGGTCTCCTTAATGCATGCTGCCTGTAGCAATAGACCTCCGAGATCATCAAACCTCCACTTCCTTGCAGTCAACTACCCATGTTACTATCCTTAAAATTGTCTGACAATGGTACTCTGCAAAACTGATATTTGTGCCACCTGAGTATGGCTCAGCATGAAAGCAGGTAGAGGTGTTGCTTGTGGTATCAGGGCTCCCAGCAAAGGGGGCCTACACCGATCCCTCACCCACCTGATCTTACTGTGACATTCAACTGAATGCTGTAAATGCTGTCCCAGACCCCGATACCTCATGCCTGGCTGATTGCTGCAGTGCCATGCTAAAATCTGTACTGTGGGTGAATTGAGGCCACGTTTCTGGTGTCTGTCCCTCATTTGATGTGTTTTGGCAGCATTTGGGGCCATTATAAGGTGTTGTGGATGCATTTGTTTTTGCCTCCCATTGACATGAACAGAGTTCCATTATGTTCAGCGAATATTTGACAAGTTAATCGCGAATATTACAAATTCGGCTAAAGCAATCCAAAACGAACATTGAAATATTCACTCATCTCTACTGGTGAGTACATTTCCACCAAATTTTACAATTTTTTATAAAATCACAATTAAAGAATAAACATCTTGAAAGCAAAAACCCTGACACAAATGGTGAATGTTAAAAAAAATTAAAAACAGCCAAATACATATAAAAAGCCTTTAAAAAGGAGAAAATTAAAAGAAGAAATAGGCACAAATGAAAAAAAAGTGAAAAATACAAAAAATAGGGAAAAAAATGCAAATGCAATAATGAATTGGGCCCAAGTGGTTAATGCGTGCATAATAATATTATATTTACACATCAGGATTGTTTTCAGCCCTGTGCTATGCACTTTTAAAAAGTAAGCACAATCCAACCAGAACCAAGATATAACTGAAAAATGGCATTAATGCATGAATATTTAAGTTTCTCATATTTCTGGAAATATACAATAACATGAGAAAAAATTAAGTAAAAGATTTCCTTTCCCATCTTACTGAAAGTTTTGCTGGATCCATGCAAATCTGATTCACAGAAATTTGGATTCTTTAAAAAAAAAATTTTACCCTTAGGGAAAGAGACAGCCTTTGGAGGAAACTATTGTACAAGTTTGGTCAGACATATGACATTTTCAATAACTGGTAATTGACTACATCATATCAATATTCTCTATTTTGATTCATAGTAACGATTTTCAGATCTAAAACATAATTTAACCAAACTGAATAAGATACATTCTTTAATTTGTCTCAGTATAATTTAATTACCTTCGAATGGAGATCACTAGAAAAATGGCAAAAAGAATATGAAGAATTTTGAACTAAATTTGTCAGTTATCAATTTCATCTTTATTCCTCTCCTCCAGGGATTATGCAGATCTAATTAGTTCTTGGTTTTGCATAACAATGATCTTGATTGTGATAAGTAAGCTTGGGACACCTTGAGATACGTTAGGTGGCATATGCTAGATACTTTTTTTTATCATTTTTTTTTTATTATTTAATCCTAATTAAGATCATAATTTAGAAAAAAGTGATAGTATTCTGGAATTTGCCATATGAAATCTAATTATTTTTAAAAAGATGATGAGTGTTACACTGTGCCCAGAGAAAAAAATGAATGGTTAAATTAAAGAAACAAATATATGCGATTTATGACCTATTTTGGCACCATGCCAACAATGATATTTTGACACATGTCCATTGCATACATGACTGGCTGTAATATCGTAAGTGACTGACTGCATTGGTCATTCATGTGTCATGACATGACTGTGACAAGCTATTTGTACAGTGAAGTAGAAAACAGACAGCGAGTGACCATGGAATCATCCGTCAGGAGGCAAAAGGGGATTGGAAAGTCAATTTACAATTTAAATTAGATTTATTATGAAAAGATCCCAAGGCATGGCGCAAACTGTTTGAGTTTGAAAAATAATTTTTCGCTCATTGAGGGGGAGTCTGATCTGTCACGATCTGAGATCAGCACTCATTAGCACTGATGTTATTTCCTTAGTACAACATTTTTGTGTTTTGTGTATTTTCATTCGTCTTTTGATGGCAGAGGACATTGGTGTTGAAGGCGCCCCATTGAGTATCTCTGTGCTCAATTACATTTTTTATACATTTAAATTAATCTATATTTCCTCTTGCAGTCAACTCATGATCCACAGGCTGCAATGTTATTTATGAGAGAATGTTTACAACTTATAGCCCTTTAACTAATATTCTTCTTTAAAGGTATGCTGTTGCATATGCTGATATATTGATTCACAGAACAGATACTATATTAAACAGTAGTTTTATTGGTTATAAACAAAATATTTAGAACATTTTCACGTTTCACAGCGCGCGAACACACACACACACTATATATATATATATATATATACACAATATACAGTACAGACCAAAAGTTTGGGCACAGCTTCTCATTTAAAGATTTTTCCGTATTTTCATGACTATGAAAATTGTACACTCACACTGAAGGCATCAAAACTATGAATTAACACATGTGGAATTATATACTTAACAAAAAAGTGTGAAACAACTGAAATTATGTCTTATATTCTAGGTTATTTTCAAAGTAGCCACCTTTTGCATTGATGACTGCTTTGCACACTATTGGCATTCTCTTGATGAGATTCAAGAGGTAGTCATTGGGAATGGTCTTCCAACAATCTTGAAGGAGTTCCCAGAGATGCTTAGCACTTGTTGGCCCTTTTGCCTTCACTCTGCAGTCCAGCTCACCCCAAATCATCTTGATTGGGTTCAGGTCTAGTGACTGTGGAGGCCAGGTCATATGGTGTAGCACCCCATCACTCTTCTTCTTGATCAAATAGCCCTTACACAGCCTGGAGGTGTGTTTGGGGGTCATTGTCCTGTTGAAAAATAAATGATGGTCCAACTAAACGCAAACCGGATGGAATAGCATTCCGCTGCAAGATGCTGTGTGTTATGATCCCAATGGCAGAGGATCTCTGATATTCTGGCAAGATAGCAAAAATATAAATACTGCTCTAGGGAGGTGGAAACTGGGCTAACCACATACCTGATCCTGACACAAACAACTAAAAGTAGCCGGTGAACATGCCTACGTTGGTTCTAGACGTCTCGAGCCAGCCGGAGAACTGACTACCCCTAAAGGGAAAAAATAAGACCTCGCTTGCCTCCAGAGAAATTGAACCCCAAAGATATAGAAAGCCCCCAACAAATAATAATGGTGAGGCAAGAGGAAAACACAAACGTAGAGATGAACTAGATTCAGCAAAGTGAGGCCCAATAGTCTAGATAGCAGAAAATAGATAGTGGACTATGCGGTTAGCAGAAAACCCTACAAAACATCCACGCTGAACATTAAAGAACCCCCACATCGACTGACGGTGTGGAGGGAGAATATCAGCCCCCTAGAGCTTCCAGCGAGTCAAAAATCAAATGTAAAGCAAGCTGGACAAAAACACTGAATAATGCAAACGATCCAAATTGTACAAAACAGACTTAGCTTTTCTTGCATGAGGCAGACTGAAAGGAATCCGGAGGAGACCAAATAGGTCTGGATACAACGATGCCAGGCAAGAGACTGAGTCCAGAGGAGACTCAAATAGGAAACACCCGCTGCTTAACGACACAGCTGGAGCTCAGGCCTGCAACAAGATATACCTAACACAATACCGTTAGTGACCACCAGAGGGAGCCCAGAAACACAGTTCACAACAGTACCCCCCCTTGAGGAGGGGTCACCGAACCCTCACCAAGACCCCCAGGGCGATCAGGATGAGCAGCGTGAAAGGCATGAACCAAATCAGCCGCATGAACATCAGAGGCGACAACCCAGGAATTATCCTCCTGACCATAGCCTTTCCACTTAACTAAATACTGGAGTTTCCGTCTAGAGATACGAGAATCCAGAATCTTCTCCATCACGTACTCCAACTCGCCCTCAACCAAAACCGGGGCAGGAGGCTCAACAGCAGGAACCATAGGCACCACGTACCGCCACAACAAGGACCTATGGAACACATTATGAATAGCAAAAGACGCTGGAAGGTCCAAGCGAAAGGACACCGGGTTAAGGATTTCCAAAATCTTATAAGGACCGATAAAGCGAGGCTTGAACTTAGGAGAGGAGACTTTCAAAGGAACATGCCGAGAAGACAACCAAACCAAATCCCCAACACGAAGTCGGGGACCCACACCGCGGCGGCGGTTGGCAAACCGCTGGGCCTTGTCTTGTGACAATTTCAAATTGTCCACCACATGGTTCCAAATCCACTGCAACCTATCCACCACAGAATCAACCCCAGGACAGTCAGAAGGTTCAACCTGACCCGAGGAGAAACGAGGATGAAAACCAGAGTTGCAGAAAAAGGGTGAAACCAAGGTGGCAGAACTAGCCCGATTATTAAGGGCAAACTCGGCCAGTGGCAAAAAAGGTAACCCAGTCGTCTTGATCAGCAGAAACAAAACATCTCAAATAAGTCTCTAACGTCTGATTAGTTCGCTCGGTCTGGCCATTAGTCTGAGGATGAAAAGCCGACGAAAAAGACAAATCAATACCCATCTTAGCACAAAAGGATCGCCAGAATCTGGACACAAACTGGGATCCTCTGTCAGATACAATATTCTCAGGGATGCCATGCAAACGAACCACATTCTGAAAGAACAAAGGAACCAAATCAGAGGAGGAAGGCAACTTAGGCAAGGGCACCAAATGGACCATTTTAGAAAAACGATCGCACACCACCCAGATGACAGACATCTTCTGAGACACTGGAAGATCCGAAATGAAATCCATGGAAATGTGCGTCCAAGGCCTCTTCGGGATAGGCAAGGGTGTCATAATTCTCAATGGCGAGAGAACATAGCCCAGCATATATGAGAACTAGCTCTTGGAAGATGGAAACTATACTGACCATGAACTAAACCTGCCGCACAACTAGAAGTGGCCGGGTAGCATGCCTACGTTTTTTAACCCTAGATGCCCAGCGCCAGCCGGAGAACTACCTAATCCTAGCAGAGGAAAAGACAGTCCTGGCTCACCTCTAGAGAAATTTTCCCAAAAGGCAGACAGAGGCCCCCACATATATTGGCGGTGATTTTAGATGAAATGACAAACGTAGTATGAAAATAGGTTTAGCAAAATCGAGGTCCGCTTTCTAGATAGCAGGAAGACAGAAAGGACACTTTCATGGTCAGCAGAAAACCCTATCAAAACACCATCCAGAAATTCCTTTAAGACTCTAGCATTAACTCATAACACCAGAGTGGCAATTTCCGATCACAAGAGCTTTCCAGACACAGTAACGAAACAGCAGCTGTGAACAGGAACAAAATGCAAAAACACACAAGGACAAAAGTCCAACTTAGCTGGGAGTTGTCTAGTAGCAGGAACAAGCACAGAAGGCTTCTGATTACATTGTTGACCGGCAAGAAACTGACAGAGGAGCAAGGTTATATAGCGACTCCCACATCCTGATAGGAGCAGGTGAACAGAGGGGATGATGCACACAAGTTCAATTCCACAAGTGGCCACCGGGGGAGTCCAGAATCCAAATTCACAACAGTACCCCCCCCTCAAGGAGGGGGCACCGAACCCTCACCAGAACCACCAGGGCGATCAGGATGAGCCCTATGAAAGGCACGGACAAGATCGGAGGCATGAACATCAGAGGCAGTGACCCAAGAATTATCCTCCTGACCGTATCCCTTCCATTTGACCAGATACTGGAGTCTCCGTCTGGAAACACGAGAGTCTAAGATCTTTTCCACAACGTACTCCAACTCACCCTCAACCAACACCGGAGCAGGAGGCTCAACGGAAGGCACAACCGGTACCTCATACCTGCGCAACAATGACCGATGAAAAACATTATGAATCGAAAAGGATGCAGGGAGGTCCAAACGGAAGGACACAGGGTTAAGAATCTCCAATATCTTGTACGGGCCGATGAACCGAGGCTTAAACTTAGGAGAAGAAACCCTCATAGGGACAAAACGAGAAGACAACCACACCAAGTCCCCAACACAAAGCCGAGAACCAACACGACGACGGCGGTTGGCAAAAAGCTGAGTCTTCTCCTGGGACAACTTCAAATTGTCCACCACCTGCCCCCAAATCTGATGCAACCTCTCCACCACAGCATCCACTCCAGGACAATCCGAAGATTCCACTTGACCGGAGGAAAATCGAGGATGAAACCCCAAATTACAGAAAAACGGGGACACCAAGGTGGCAGAGCTGGCCCGATTATTGAGGGCGAACTCCGCCAAAGGCAAAAAAGCAACCCAATCATCCTGATCCGCAGACACAAAACACCTCAAATATGTCTCCAAGGTCTGATTAGTCCGCTCGGTCTGGCCATTAGTCTGAGGATGGAAAGCAGACGAAAAAGACAAATCTATGCCCATCCTAGCACAGAATGCCCGCCAAAATCTAGACACGAATTGGGTCCCTCTGTCAGAAACGATATTCTCAGGAATACCATGCAAACGAACAACATTTTGAAAAAACAGAGGAACCAACTCGGAAGAAGAAGGCAACTTAGGCAAGGGAACCAGATGGACCATCTTAGAGAAACGGTCACACACCACCCAGATGACAGACATCTTCTGAGAAACAGGCAGATCCGAAATAAAATCCATCGAGATGTGCGTCCAAGGCCTCTTCGGGATAGGCAAGGGCAACAACAATCCACTAGCCCGAGAACAACAAGGCTTGGCCCGAGCACAAACGTCACAAGACTGCACAAAGCCTCGCACATCTCGTGACAGGGAAGGCCACCAGAAGGACCTTGCCACCAAATCCCTGGTACCAAAGATTCCAGGATGACCTGCCAACGCAGAAGAATGAACCTCAGAGATGACTCTACTGGTCCAATCATCAGGAACAAACAGTCTACCAGGTGGGCAACGATCAGGTCTATCCGCCTGAAACTCCTGCAAGGCCCGCCGCAGGTCTGGAGAAACGGCAGACAATATCACTCCATCTTTAAGGATACCTGTGGGCTCAGAATTACCAGGGGAGTCAGGCTCAAAACTCCTAGAAAGGGCATCCGCCTTAACATACTTAGAACCCGGTAGGTACGACACCACAAAATTAAACCGAGAGAAAAACAACGACCAGCGCGCCTGTCTAGGATTCAGGCGCCTGGCAGACTCAAGGTAAATTAAATTTTTGTGGTCAGTCAATACCACCACCTGATGTCTGGCCCCCTCAAGCCAGTGACGCCACTCCTCAAAAGCCCACTTCATGGCCAAAAGCTCCCGATTCCCAATATCATAATTCCGCTCGGCGGGCGAAAATTTACGGGAAAAAAAAGCACAAGGTCTCATCACGGAGCAGTCGGAACTTCTCTGCGACAACACCGCCCCAGCTCCGATTTCAGAAGCGTCGACCTCAACCTGAAAAGGAAGAGCAACATCAGGCTGACGCAACACTGGGGCGGAAGAAAAGCGGCGCTTGAGCTCCCGAAAGGCCTCCACAGCATCAGGGGACCAATCAGCAACATCAGCACCCTTCTTAGTCAAATCAGTCAATGGTTTTACAACATCAGAAAAACCAGCAATAAATCGACGATAAAAGTTAGCAAAGCCCAAAAATTTCTGAAGACTCTTAAGAGAAGAGGGTTGCGTCCAATCACCAATAGCCTGAACCTTGACAGGATCCATCTCGATGGAAGAGGGGGAAAAAATGTATCCCAAGAAAGAAATCTTTTGAACCCCAAAAACACACTTAGAACCCTTCACACACAAGGAATTAGACCGCAAAACCTGAAAAACCCTCCTGACCTGCTGGACATGAGAGTCCCAGTCATCCGAAAAAATCAGAATATCATCCAGATAAACAATCATAAATTTATCCAAATAATCGCGGAAAATGTCATGCATAAAGGACTGGAAGACTGAAGGGGCATTTGAAAGACCAAAAGGCATCACCAAATACTCAAAATGGCCCTCGGGCGTATTAAATGCGGTTTTCCACTCATCCCCCTGCTTGATTCGCACCAAATTATACGCCCCACGGAGATCAATCTTAGAGAACCACTTGGCCCCCTTTATACGAGCAAACAAATCAGTAAGCAGTGGTAACGGATATTGATATTTAACCGTGATTTTATTCAAAAGTCGATAATCAATACACGGCCTCAAAGAGCCGTCTTTCTTAGACACAAAGAAAAAACCGGCTCCTAAGGGAGATGACAAAGGACGAATATGTCCCTTTTCCAAGGACTCCTTTATATATTCTCGCATAGCAGCGTGTTCAGGCACAGACAGATTAAATAAACGACCCTTAGGGTATTTACTACCCGGAATCAAGTCTATGGCACAATCGCACTCCCGGTGCGGAGGTAGTGAACCAACCTTGGGTTCTTCAAAAACGTCACGAAAGTCAGACAAGAATTCAGGAATCTCAGAGGGAATAGATGATGAAATGGAAACCAAAGGTACGTCCCCATTAGTTCCTTTACATCCCCAGCTTAACACAGACATAGCTCTCCAGTCGAGGACTGGGTTATGAGATTGCAGCCATGGCAATCCCAGCACCAAAACATCATGTAGATTATACAGCACCAGAAAGCGAATAACCTCCTGGTGATCCGGATTGACACGCATAGTCACTTGTGTCCAGTATTGTGGTTTATTACTAGCCAATGGGGTGGAGTCAATCCCTTTCAGAGGTATCGGAGCCTCCAGTGGCTCCAAATCATACCCACAGCGTTTGGCAAAGGACCAATCCATAAGACTCAAAGCAGCGCCAGAGTCGACATAGGCGTCCGTGGTAATAGATGACAAAGAACAAATCAGGGTCACAGATAGAATAAACTTAGACTGTAAAGTGCTAATTGAAACAGACTTGTCAGGCTTCTTAGTACGCTTAAAGCATGCTGATATAACATGAGTTGAATCACCACAATAGAAGCACAACCCATTTTTTCGTCTAAAATTCTGCTGCTCGCTTCTGGACAGAATTCTATCACATTGCATATTTTCTGGCGTTTTCTCAGTAGACACTGCCAAATGGTGCACAGGTTTGCGCTCCCGCAGACGCCTATCGATCTGAATAGCCATCGTCATGGACTCATTCAGACTCGCAGGCACAGGGAACCCCACCATAACATCCTTAATGGCATCAGAGAGACCTTCTCTGAAAATCGCCGCCAGGGCGCACTCATTCCACTGAGTAAGCACAGACCATTTGCGGAATTTTTGGCAGTATATTTCAGCTTCATCTTGCCCCTGAGACAAGGACATCAAGGCCTTTTCCGCCTGAAGCTCTAAATGAGGTTCCTCATAAAGCAACCCCAAGGCCAGAAAAAACGCATCCACATTGAGCAACGCAGGATCCCCTGGTGCCAATGCAAAAGCCCAGTCTTGAGGGTCGCCCCGGAGCAAGGAAATTACAATCCTGACCTGCTGTGCAGGGTCTCCGGCAGAGCGAGACTTCAGGGACAAAAACAATTTGCAATTATTTTTAAAATTTTGAAAGTGAGATCTATTCCCCGAGAAGAATTCAGGCAAAGGAATTCTAGGCTCAGACATAGGTGCATGAACAACAAAATCTTGCAAATTTTGTACCTTTGTGGCGAGATTATTCAAACCTGTAGCTACACTCTGAAGATCCATTTGAAACAGGTGAACACAGAGCCATTCAAAGATTAGAAGGAGAGAAAGAGAGGAAGGCTGCAGTATAGGCAGACTAGCAAGTGATTCAATTAAGAGCACACTCAGAACTAGAGGGAAAAAAAAAAAAAATTGTAGCAGACTTCTTTTTTCTCTCCTTTCTCAGCCAGTAATTTAACCCTTTTTTGGCCGGTCAAACTGTCATGATTCTCAATGGCGAGAGAACATAGCCCAGCATATATGAGAACTAGCTCTTGGAAGATGGAAACTATACTGACCATGAACTAAACCTGCCGCACAACTAGAAGTGGCCGGGTAGCATGCCTACGTTTTTTAACCCTAGATGCCCAGCGCCAGCCGGAGAACTACCTAATCCTAGCAGAGGAAAAGACAGTCCTGGCTCACCTCTAGAGAAATTTTCCCAAAAGGCAGACAGAGGCCCCCACATATATTGGCGGTGATTTTAGATGAAATGACAAACGTAGTATGAAAATAGGTTTAGCAAAATCGAGGTCCGCTTTCTAGATAGCAGGAAGACAGAAAGGACACTTTCATGGTCAGCAGAAAACCCTATCAAAACACCATCCAGAAATTCCTTTAAGACTCTAGCATTAACTCATAACACCAGAGTGGCAATTTCCGATCACAAGAGCTTTCCAGACACAGTAACGAAACAGCAGCTGTGAACAGGAACAAAATGCAAAAACACACAAGGACAAAAGTCCAACTTAGCTGGGAGTTGTCTAGTAGCAGGAACAAGCACAGAAGGCTTCTGATTACATTGTTGACCGGCAAGAAACTGACAGAGGAGCAAGGTTATATAGCGACTCCCACATCCTGATAGGAGCAGGTGAACAGAGGGGATGATGCACACAAGTTCAATTCCACAAGTGGCCACCGGGGGAGCCCAGAATCCAATTTCACAACACAAGGGCAAAAGCAACCCGCTGGCACGAGAACAGCAAGGCTTAGCCCGAGCACAAATCCCACAGGACTGCACAAAAGAACGCACATCCCGCGACAAGGAAGGCCACCAAAAGGACCTGGCCACCAAATCTCTGGTACCGAAAATCCCAGGATGTCCCGCCAACACCGAAGAATGAACCTCAGAAATAACTCTGTTGGTCCATCCATCAGGGACAAACAATCTCTCTGGTGGACAACGATCAGGCCTATCAGCCTGAAATTTTTGCAGCCCTCGTCACAAATCTGGGGAAATGGCAGACAAAATTACTCCCTCTCTGAGAATACCAGCCGGCTCAGAGACTCCCGGAGAATCAGGCACAAAACTCCTAGAAAGTGCATCAGCCTTCACGTTCTTCGAACCAGGCAGGTACGAGACCACAAAGTCAAAACGGGAGAAAAACAACGACCAACGGGCCTGTCTAGGATTCAGGTGCTTGGCAGACTCGAGGTAAATCAGATTTTTATGATCAGTCAAGACCACCACACTATGTCTAGCTCCCTCGAGCCAATGTCGCCACTCCTCAAATGCCCACTTCATGGCCAACAACTCCCGATTACCAACATCGTAGTTCCGCTCAGCAGGCGAAAATTTCCTTGAAAAGAAGGCGCATGGCTTCATCACAGAGCCATCAGAACTTTTTTGCAACAAAACAGCCCCTGCACCAATTTCAGAAGCATCAACTTCAACCTGGAAGGGAAGAGAGACATCCGGCTGGCACAAGACTGGCGCTGAAGTAAACCGACGCTTCAGCTCCCGAAAGGCCTCCACGGCCACAGGAGACCAATTCGCAACATCAGAACCCTTCTTGGTCATATCCGTCAAAGGTTTAACCACGCTGGAGAAATTAGCGATAAAACGACGGTAAAAATTAGCAAAGCCCAAGAACTTCTGCAGGCTCTTAACAGACGTGGGCTGAGTCCAGTCATGAATGGCACGGACCTTAACTGGGTCCATCTCCACAGTAGAAGGGGAAAAAATAAAACCCAAAAAAGAAACCTTCTGTACCCCAAAGATACATTTTGAGCCCTTCACAAATAGAGCATTCTCCCGCAAAACCTGAAACACCATCCTGACCTGGTTCACATGGGACTCCCAATCATCAGAAAAAAACAAAATATCATCCAGATAAATAATCATAAATTTATCCAGATATTTCCGGAAGATGTCATGCATGAAGGACTGAAACACAGAAGGAGCATTAGATAATCCGAAAGGCATCACCAGGTACTCAAAATGACCCTCAGGCGTATTAAATGCCGTTTTCCATTCATCTCCCTGCTTTATGCGCACAAGGTTATACGCACCACGAAGATCTATCTTGGTGAACCAACTGGATCCCTTAATCCGAGCAAACAAATCAGACAACAATGGCAAAGGATACTGAAATTTAACAGTGATCTTATTCAGAAGACGATAATCAATACAAGGTCTCAGAGACCCGTCTTTCTTGCCCACAAAAAAGAATCCTGCACCAAGAGGGGACGAGGATGGGCGAATATGTCCCTTCTCCAAAGACTCCTTTATATAACTCCGCATCGCGGCATGCTCTGGCACAGATAAATTAAAGAGTCGTCCCTTAGGAAACTTACTACCAGGAATCAAATCTATAGCACAATCACAGTCCCTATGAGGAGGAAGGGCACTGGGCCTGGCCTCATTAAATACATCCTGAAAGTCTGACAAAAACTCAGGGATCTCAGAAGGAGTAGAAGAAGCAATAGACACCAATGGAGAATCGCCATGAATCCCCTGACACCCCCAACTAGACACAGTCATAGCTTTCCAATCCAAAACTGGATTATGGGCCTGTAACCATGGCAGACCCAAAACGACAACATCATGCATTTTATGCAGTACCAAAAAACGAATCACCTCCTGATGTACAGGAGTCATGCACATGGTCACCTGCGTCCAATACTGAGGTTTATTCTCTGCCAATGGCGTAGAATCAATTCCTCTAAGAGGAATAGGATTTTCCAAAGGCTCCAGGACAAAACCGCAGCGCTTGGCAAACGACAAATCTTTCAGACTTAAAGCAGCACCAGAATCCACAAAAGCCATAACTGAGTAAGAAGATAATGAACAAATTAAAGTCACAGACAAAATAAACTTAGGCTGAAAAGTACCAATGGCGACAGGATTAACTTTTTTCTTTAAACGTTTAGAGCATGCTGAGATAACATGTGTTGAATCACCACAGTAGAAACACAACCCATTTTGACGTCTATGATTTTGTCGCTCGGCTCTGGTCAGAATTCTGTCACATTGCATAGAATCAGGTGACCGTTCAGACAGCACCGCCAAAGGATTATCAGATTTGCGCTCCCGCAAACGTTGATCAATTTGAATGGCTAGAGCCATTGAATCATTTAGACCTGTAGGGATAGGAAACCCCACCATCACATCTTTAATGGCTTCAGAAAGACCATTTCTGAAATTTGCGGCCAGTGCACACTCATTCCATTGAGTAAGCACGGACCATTTCCGAAATTTTTGGCAATATACCTCAGCTTCGTCCTGACCCTGAGAGATAACCAGCAACATTTTTTCAGCCTGATTTTCAAGATTAGGCTCCTCATAAAGCAAACCAAGTACCAGAAAAAACGCATCAACATTCACCAATGCAGGATCTCCTGGCGCCAGAGAGAAGGCCCTATCCTGAGGGTCGCCGCACAAGAAGGAAATAACAATCTTAACTTGCTGAGCGGAATCACCAGAGGAACGAGGTTTCAGAGACAGAAACAATTTACAATTATTCCTAAAATTCAGGAATTTAGATCTATCTCCAAAAAACGACTCAGGAATAGGTATTTTTGGTTCAGACATAGGGCTATGGATAACAAAATCCTGAATACTTTGCACCCTAGCAGCAAGCTGATCCACACTAGAAGTCAGAGTCTGGACATTCATATCTGCAGCAGAGTTTCAGCCACTCAGAGAAAAAGGGGATGGAAGAAGCTAGGTAAACTGCAGCAAAAAAAAAAAAAAAACCTCAAAACTTCTTTTTAATCCCGCTTCTGCGATGCATTAAACATTTTCTTTTTGCCCTGGCATTCTGTTATGATCCCAATGGCAGAGGATCTCTGATATTCCGGCAAGACAGCAAAAATATAAATACTGCTCTAGGGAGGTGGAAACTGGGCTAACCGCATACCTGATCCTGACACAAACAACTAAAAGTAGCCGGTGAACGTGCCTACGTTGGTTCTAGACGTCTCGAGCCAGCCGGAGAACTGACTACCCCTAAAGGGAAAAAATAAGACCTCGCTTGCCTCCAGAGAAATTGAACACCAAAGATATAGAAAGCCCCCAACAAATAATAACGGTGAGGCAAGAGGAAAACACAAACGTAGAGATGAACTAGATTCAGCAAAGTGAGGCCCAATAGTCTAGATAGCAGAAAATAGATAGTGGACTATGCGGTTAGCAGAAAACCCTACAAAACATCCACGCTGAACATTCAAGAACCCCCACATCGACTGACGGTGTGGAGGGAGAATATCAGCCCCCTAGAGCTTCCAGCGAGTCAAAAATCAAATGTAAAGCAAGCTGGACAAAAACACTGAATAATGCAAACGATCCAAATTGTACAAAACAGACTTAGCTTTTCTTGCATGAGGCAGACTGAAAGGAATCCGGAGGAGACCAAATAGGTCTGGATACAACGATGCCAGGCAAGAGACTGAGTCCAGAGGAGACTCAAATAGGAAACACCCGCTGCTTAACGACACAGCTGGAGCTCAGGCCTGCAACAAGACATACCTAACACAATACCGTTAAAGACCACCAGAGGGAGCCCAGAAACACAGTTAACAACAGCTGTGGTAGCCATGCTGGTTCAGTATGCCTTCAATTTTGAATAAATCCCCAACAGTGTCACCAGCAAAGCACCCCCACACCATCACACCTCCTCCTCCATGCTTCACGGTGGGAACCAGGCATGTAGAGTCCATCCATTCACCTTTTCTGCGTCGCACAAAGACACGGTGTTTGGAACCAAAGATCTCAAATTTGGACTCATCAGACCAAAGC
Source organism: Ranitomeya variabilis (assembly GCF_051348905.1). Classification (NCBI taxonomy): domain Eukaryota; kingdom Metazoa; phylum Chordata; class Amphibia; order Anura; family Dendrobatidae; genus Ranitomeya; species Ranitomeya variabilis. The sequence goes on along the minus strand of NC_135237.1, from coordinate 526,822,043 downwards.
ACAAATGTCCACAGGTCTAATGTCCATTCCTTGTGTTCTTTAGCCCAAACAAGCCTCTTCTGCTTGTTGCCTGTCCTTAGCAGTGGTTTCCTAGCAACTATTTTACCATAAAGGCCTGATGCACAAAGTCTCCTCTGTTATGATCCTAGTGGTAGAGGATCTCAGGAGTTGTAGCTAAGTCCGCAACCACAAAAACCAGCTCATAGGGAGGTGGTAACTTGGCTGACCGCATACCTGATCCTAGCACAACAACTAGAAGCAGCCGGGGAACGTACCTACGTTGGTTCTAGACGTCTCGCACCAGCCGGAGAACTAACTAACCCTTTCAGAGAAAATAAGACCTCACTTGCTTTAAGAGAAAGGACCCCAAAGTTAATATACAAGCCCCCAACAAATAATAACGGTGAGGTAAGAAGAAAAGACAAACGTAAGTATGAACTAGATTTAGCAAAGAGAGGCCCACTAATTAATAGCAGAAAATAGGAAGCGGACTTATGCGGTCAGCAAAAACCCTACAAAAATATCCACGCTGAATATCCCAGAACCCCCGCACCGACTAACGGTGTGGGGGGAGAATATCAGCCCCCTTAGAGCTTCCAGCAAAAACAGGAATCACATTTTGGACAAGCTGGAACAAAATAAGAACAAATGCAATAAACCAAAATAAGAAAGCGGACTTAGCTTTTCTTGCAAAAATCAGAGGACCAGGAGTCAGGAGAAAACAGACATAGACTGATTACATCGATTCCAGGCACTAGACTGAGCTTCCAGGAAGTCTAAATAGGAACACCCAAGGCCTAACGAACCAGGTGGGTACCAACCTGGAGAAAGACAATCAAAGTGTCATACCGCTAGTGATCACAAGAGGGAGCCAAAAATACAGTTCACAACAGTACCCCCCCTTTAAGGAGGGGTCACTGAACACTCACCACGACCACAAGGGCGATCAGGATGAGCAGCGTGAAAGGCAAGAACCAAATCGGCCGCATGAACATCAGAGGCGACCACCCAGGAATTATCCACCTGACCATAGCCCTTCCATTTGACCAGATACTGAATCCTCCGTCTAGAGAGACGAGAATCCAAGATCTTCTCCACCACGTACTCCAACTCGCCCTCAACCAAGACCGGAGCAGGAGGGTCAACAGCAGGAACCACAGGCACAACGTACCGCCGCAAAAAAGACCTATGGAACACATTGTGAATGGCAAACGACACCGGAAGATCCAAACGAAAAGACACCGGATTGAGGACTTCCAAAATTTTATAAGGACCAATAAAGCGAGGCTTAAACTTAGGAGAGGAAACCTTCAGAGGGACATACCGAGAAGACAACCAAACCAAGTCCCCAACACGAAGTCGGGGACCCACACCGTGGCGGCGGTTGGCAAAACGCTGAGCCTTCTCCTGTGACAACTTCAAGTTGTCCACCACATGATTCCAAATCCGCTGCAACCTATCCACCACGGAATCCACCCCAGGACAGTCAGAAGATTCAACATGCCCCGAGGAAAAACGAGGATGAAAACCAGAGTTGCAGAAAAGTGGCGAAACCAAAGTAGCGGAACTAGCCCGATTATTGAGGGCAAACTCAGTGAATGGCAAGAAGGTCACCCAATCATCCTGATCTGCAGAAACAAAACATCTCAAATAAGCCTCCAGTGTCTGATTAGTTCGCTCCGTTTGGCCATTAGTCTGAGGATGAAAGGCAGATGAAAACGACAAATCAATGCCCATCTTAGCACAAAAAGATCGCCAGAATCTGGACACAAACTGGGATCCTCTGTCAGACATGATATTCTCAGGAATGCCATGCAAACGAACCACATTCTGAAAGAACAAAGGAACCAGATCGGAAGAGGAAGGCAACTTAGACAAGGGCACCAAATGGACCATCTTGGAAAAGCGATCACATACCACCCAGATGACAGACATTCCTTGAGACACCGGAAGATCTGAAATGAAATCCATGGAAATGTGTGTACAGGGCCTCTTCGGGACGGGCAAGGGCAAAAGCAACCCGCTGGCACGAGAACAGTAAGGCTTAGCCCGAGCACAAATCCCACAGGACTGCACAAACGAACGCACATCCCGCGACAAGGAAGGCCACCAAAAGGACATAGCTACCAAATCTCTGGTACCAAAAATCCCAGGATGCCCTGCCAACACTGAGGAATGAACCTCGGAGATAACTCTGCTGGTCCATTTATCAGGAACAAACAGTCTATCAGGTGGGCAAGGATCAGGTCTACCAGCCTGAAATCTCTGCAACACACGTCGGAAATCAGGAGAAATGGCCGACAAGATTACTCCCTCTTTAAGAATACCAGCTGGCTCTGAGACTCCCGGAGAGTCAGGCACAAAACTCCTAGAAAGAGCATCAGCCTTCACATTCTTCGAACCAGGCAGGTATGAGACCACAAAGTCAAAACGGGAGAAAAACAACGACCAACGAGCCTGTCTAGGATTCAGGCGCTTAGCAGACTCGAGATACATCAAATTTTTGTGATCAGTCAAGACCACCACACGATGCTTAGCTCCCTCGAGCCAATGACGCCACTCCTCAAATGCCCACTTCATGGCCAACAACTGCCGATTACCAACATCATAGTTCCGCTCCGCAGGCGAAAATTTCCTAGAAAAAAAAGCACAAGGTCTCATCACAGAGCAACCAGAGCCTCTCTGCGACAAAACAGCCCCTGCACCGATCTCAGAAGCGTCCACTTCAACCTGAAAGGGAAGTGAGACATCAGGCTGGCACAAAACAGGTGCCGAAGTAAACCGGCGCTTCAGCTCCCGGAAAGCCTCGACGGCTGCCGGAGCCCAATTAGCAACATCAGAACCTTTCTTGGTCATATCCGTCAAAGGTTTAACAACGCTAGAGAAATTAGCAATAAAACAACTGTAGAAATTAGCAAATCCCAAGAACTTCTGTAGACTCTTAACAGATGTGGGTTGAGTCCAATCATGAATAGCTCGGACCTTGACTGGGTCCATCTCTACTGTAGAAGGGGAGAAAATGAAACCCAGAAAGGAAACCTTCTGCATTCCAAAGAGACACTTTGAGCCCTTCACAAACAAAGCATTATCACGCAAAACCTGAAACACCATCCTGACCTGTTTTACATGAGAATCCCAATCATCAGAAAAAAACAGAATATCATCCAGATAAACAATCATAAATTTATCTAGATACTTCCGGAAAATGTCATGCATAAAGGACTGAAACACTGAAGGAGCATTAGAGAGCCCAAAAGGCATCACCAAGTGCTCAAAATGACCTTCGGGCGTATTAAACGCAGTTTTCCATTCATCTCCCTGCTTAATGCGCACAAGGTTGTACGCACCCCGAAGATCTATCTTGGTGAACCACTTGGCACCCTTAATCCGGGCAAACAAGTCAGACAATAGTGGCAAAGGATACTGAAATTTGACCGTGATTTTATTCAGAAGCCGATAGTCTATACAAGGTCTCAAAGACCCGTCTTTCTTGGCTACAAAAAAGAAACCCGCACCAAGAGGGGAAGAGGATGGACGAATATGTCCCTTCTCCAAAGACTCCTTTATATAAGAACGCATTGCGGCATGCTCAGGTACAGATAGATTAAATAATCGTCCCTTAGGAAATTTACTACCAGGAATCAAATCTATTGCGCAGTCACAGTCCCTATGAGGAGGAAGGGCACTGGACCTAGACTCACTGAACACATCCTGATAGTCCAACAAATACTCCGGAACCTCAGAAGGAGTAGAAGAAGCAATAGACACCGACGGGGAATCACAATGAATTCCCTGACAACCCCAACTTGACACAGACATTGCCTTCCAATCCAAAACTGGATTATGGGTCTGTAACCATGGCAGACCTAAAACGACCAAATCATGCATTTTATGCAGAACAAGAAAACGAATCACCTCCCGATGTTCAGGAGTCATGCACATGGTCACTTGTGTCCAATACTGCGGTTTATTCTCCGCCAATGGCGTAGCATCAATTCCTCTAAGAGGAATAGGATTTTCTAAAGGCTCCAGAACAAAACCACAGCGCTTGGCAAACGACAAGTCCATAAGGCTCAGGGCAGCACCTGAATCCACAAATGCCATAACAGGGTAGGAAGACAATGAGCAAATTAAAGTCACAGACAAAATAAACTTAGGTTGCAAATTACCAATGGCGACAGGACTAACAACCTTTGCTAGGCGTTTAGAGCATGCTGAGATAACATGTGTAGAATCACCACAGTAAAAACACAACCCATTCTGACGTCTATGATTTTGTCGCTTGGTTCTAGTCTGAATTCTATCACATTGCATTGAGTCAGGTGTCCCTTCAGACAACACTGCCAGAGGATTAGCAGATTTGCGCTCCCGCAAACGCCGATCAATCTGAATAGCAAGAGCCATAGAATCATTCAGACTTGTAGGAATGGGAAAGCCCACCATCACATTCTGAATAGCTTCAGAAAGGCCATTTCTGAAATTTGCAGCCAGAGCACACTCATTCCATTTAGTAAGCACGGACCATTTCTGAAATTTTTGGCAATATACCTCAGCTTCATCCTGGCCCTGAGAAATAGCCAGCAACGCTTTTTCTGCCTGAATTTCAAGATTGGGCTCCTCATAAAGCAATCCGAGCGCCAGAAAAAACGCATCAATATTTGTCAATGCCGGATCTCCTGGCGCCAATGAGAAAGCCCAATCCTGAGGGTCGCCACGCAAGAAGGAGATAACAATTTTTACTTGCTGAGCTGAGTCTCCAGACGAACGAGGTCTCAAAGAAAGAAACAATTTACAATTATTCCTAAAATTCCTAAATTTAAATCGATCTCCAGAGAACAGCTCAGGAATAGGTATCTTAGGCTCTGACATAGGACTACTTGTAACAAAATCCTGAATGCCGTGCACTCGTGCAGCAAGCTGATCCACACTAGTAATCAGAGTCTGAACATTCATGTCTGCAGCAGAGCTTCAAGCCACTCAGAGAAAAAAGGGGAAGAAGAAAAAAAAACAAAAAAAAACTCAGAACTTCTTTTCTTTTAATCCCGCTTCTGCAATGCATTAAATATTCACTTTTTGGCCTGGAATACTGTTATGATCCTAGTGGTAGAGGATCTCAGGAGTTGTAGCTAAGTCTGCAACCACAAAAAAACAGCTCATAGGGAGGTGGTAACTTGGCTGACCGCATACCTGATCCTAGCACAACAACTAGAAGCAGCCGGGGAACGTACCTACGTTGGTTCTAGACGTCTCGCACCAGCCGGAGAACTAACTAACCCTTTCAGAGAAAATAAGACCTCACTTGCCTCAAGAGAAAGGACCCCAAAGTTAATATACAAGCCCCCAACAAATAATAACGGTGAGGTAAGAAGAAAAGACAAACGTAAGTATGAACTAGATTTAGCAAAGAGAGGCCCACTAATTAATAGCAGAAAATAGGAAGCGGACTTATGCGGTCAGCAAAAACCCTACAAAAATATCCACGCTGAATATCCCAGAACCCCCGCACCGACTAACGGTGTGGGGGGAGAATATCAGCCCCCTTAGAGCTTCCAGCAAAAACAGGAATCACATTTTGGACAAGCTGGAACAAAATAAGAACAAATGCAATAAACCAAAATAAGAAAGCGGACTTAGCTTTTCTTGCAAAAATCAGAGGACCAGGAGTCAGGAGAAAACAGACATAGACTGATTACATCGATTCCAGGCACTAGACTGAGCTTCCAGGAAGTCTAAATAGGAACACCCAAGGCCTAACGAACCAGGTGGGTACCAACCTGGAGAAAGACAATTAAAGTGTCATACCGCTAGTGATCACAAGAGGGAGCCAAGAAATACAGTTCACAACACTCCTCTTAACAGTTGTTGTAGAGATGTATCTGCTGCTAGAACTCTGTGTGGTATTGACCTGGTCTCTAATCTGAGCTGCTGTTAACCTGCGATTTCTGAGGCTGGTGACTCAGATAAACATATCCTCAGAAGCAGAGGTGACTCTTGGTCTTCCTTTCCTGGGGCGGTCCTCATGTGAGCCAGTTTCTTTGTAGCGCTTGATGGTTTTTGCAATTGCACTTGGGGACACTTTCAAAGTTTTCCCAAATTTTCGGACTGACTGACCTTCATTTCTTAAAGTAATGATGGCCACTCATTTTTATTTACTTAGCTGCTTTTTTCTTGCCATAATACGAATTCCAACAGTCTATTAAGTAGGACTATCAGCTGTGTATCCACCAGACTTCTGCACAACACAACTGATGGTCCCAACACCATTTATAAGGCAAGAAGTCCCACTTATTAAACCTGACAGGGCACACCTGTGAAGTGAAAACCATTCCCGGTGACTACCTCTTGAAGCTCATCAAGAGAGTGCCAAGAGTGTGCAAAGCAGTCATCAAAGCAAAAGGTGGCTACTTTGAAGAACCTAGAATATAAGACATAATTTCAATTGTTTCACACTTTTTTGTTAAGTATATAATTCCACATGTGTAATTATGAGAAGATGTCATGAAAATACAGAAAAATCTTTAAATGAGAAGGTGTGTCATATATATATATATATATATATATATATATATATATATATATATATACACACACACACATACAGTGGGGCAAAAAAGTATTTAGTCAGTCAGCAATAGTGCAAGTTCCACCACTTAAAAAGATGAGAGGCATCTGTAATTTACATCATAGGTAGACCTCAACTATGGGAGACAAACTGAGAAAAAAAAATCCAGAAAATCACATTGTCTGTTTTTTTATCATTTTATTTGCATATTATGGTGGAAAATAAGTATTTGGTCAGAAACAAACAATCAAGATTTCTGGCTCTCACAGACCTGTAACTTCTTCTTTAAGAGTCTCCTCTTTCCTCCACTCATTACCTGTAGTAATGGCACCTGTTTAAACTTGTTATCAGTATAAAAAGACACCTGTGCACACCCTCAAACAGTCTGACTCCAAACTCCACTATGGTGAAGACCAAAGAGCTGTCAAAGGACACCAGAAACAAAATTGTAGCCCTGCACCAGGCTGGGAAGACTGAATCTGCAATAGCCAACCAGCATGGAGTGAAGAAATCAACAGTGGGAGCAATAATTAGAAAATGGAAGACATTCAAGACCACTGATAATCTCCCTCGATCTGGGGCTCCACGTAAAATCCCACCCCGTGGGGTCAGAATGATCACAAGAACGGTGAGCCAAAATCCAAGAACCACGCGGGGGGACCTAGTGAATGAACTGCAGAGAGCTGGGACCAATGTAACAAAGCCTACCATAAGTAACACACTACGCCACCATGGACTCAGATCCTGCAGTGCCAGACGTGTCCCACTGCTTAAGCCAGTACATGTCCGGGCCCATCTGAAGTTTGCTAGAGAGCATTTGGATGATCCAGAGGAGTTTTGGGAGAATGTCCTATGGTCTGATGAAACCAAACTGGAACTGTTTGGTAGAAACACAACTTGTCGTGTTTGGAGGAAAAAGAATACTGAGTTGCATCCATCAAACACCATACCTACTGTAAAGCATGGTGGTGGAAACATCATGCTTTGGGGCTGTTTCTCTGCAAAGGGGCCAGGACGACTGATCCAGGTACATGAAAGAATGAAAGGGGCCATGTATCGTGAGATTTTGAGTGCAAACCTCCTTCCATCAGCAAGGGCATTGAAGATGAAACGTGGCTGGGTCTTTCAACATGACAATGATCCTAAGCACACCGCCAGGGCAACGAAGGAGTGGCTTCGTAAGAAGCATTTCAAGGTCCTGGAGTGGCCTAGCCAGTCTCCAGATCTCAACCCTATAGAAAACCTTTGGAGGGAGTTGAAAGTCCGTGTTGCCAAGCGAAAAGCCAAAAACATCACTGCTCTAGAGGAGATCTGTATGGAGGAATGGGCCAACATACCAACAACAGTGTGTGGCAACCTTGTGAAGACTTACAGAAAACGTTTGACCTCTGTCATTGCCAACAAAGAATATATTACAAAGTATTGAGATGAAATTTTGTTTCTGACCAAATACTTATTTTCCACCATAATATGCAAATAAAATGATAAAAAAAACAGACAATGTGATTTTCTGGATTTTTATTTCTCAGTTTGTCTCCCATAGTTGAGGTCTACCTATGATGTAAATTACAGACGCCTCTCATCTTTTTAAGTGGTGGAACTTGCACTATTGCTGACTGACTAAATACTTTTTTGCCCCACTGTATATATATATAAACAACTTGCCCAAATCTCTGATTTGCTCATACAGATCCATTGTGGCAGAGTATGAACCGGTCAGTCAAAGAAGTATGCAAAACAATAGCCCAACCATTCATTTATTCTCACCCCTACCTAACCGTGGACGTTGTCACCCTAATAATGCAATTTGCTCCCTGGCTCAATGATATAATACCATGTAACTCTTGTCCAAAGGAATTGTACAACACCGCTACCAAACAATTAGAATCGAAATTAGTTAAAAGGAAATATCTCAATTATGCAATTTTGCTACCTCATTTGAATTATATGACACAACTGGATTAGCAAAAAAGATCTCAGTGACAATGCTTATAACAATATTTACCACTATCTATTTAGGTCAATAGTCCAGAAGATTGGCCAAACAGTGAACTAATCTAATATGAATCAGTCAGTATTGCAGTATAAGTGAACATAATATACATCTTAATAAATAGTCTACTGTAATATGACTTAGGAAATATAACTTGTCTCCCCAGAAACTAGACCACACATAACAATTCTTATGTAAAAATAAAAAATTACAGCTGAGGTTATGATGGTGAAAATTCTAAGTTTGTATTACAAATTTTGCAGCATACAGCTGCACCTCTCCTTGGTAGAATATGCTCCCATGTGATATTCTTTGGAAGTATATTTATATCACTTTACATTTAAAGGGAAGGTGCCATCAAAAATAAAAATTTCCAGCGATTGAAAAAATGTAAATAATTAATGTTTACATTTTCTTAAAAAATATTATCATTTGTTTTTAATTTAGTAAAATATGAAAAATAATTTTAAAAGGTTTGGCATTTCCACTTTTAATCACTAGGGGGAGCAGCTAATGAAATTTGACAAAAACCTAGTGTACAACTAGCTCACATTACTGCACTGCAGTAATTATGGGCTGAGTCTGCTGACGGGTGTGATGTCTCCTCTCCTCCCCTTCTGGTGTTTGCTAGGGGATGAGAGGATTCAGGAACACAGTGTGCAGCCATTTTGTTGGTGACTGCAAAGTTATGCTGACAAGTAGACAGTTACCGAGGATGGCAGGCAGCAAGGATTCTGGGAGATATATGGTGGAGAGAACAGGGTGACAGCAGCACAGAGTATTTCAGGAGAGCAGTGTGCTGGTCTATGAGGGCATGCTGTTCGGTGTGCAGAGCAGCCAGGGATTGTACATAGAGCGCTGTCTTTTGTACACATGGATGGACCGTCTGCTCAGAAATCCAGGAAACATTTCTGCTGATTGATGGCCTGTTCTGATCCAGACTTTGCATGCAAAGACCCCATTCCCCTCCTCAGATCCTGTCCTGGCGATGTGTGAAAGCGAGGTGACAGGCGCAGTCCGGGGTGATGCTGGGAAGGAAATGTAGCCATATAGTAACGATAAGCATGAGACCCCTCTCTTCAGCAGCCTCACCAGCCCTCCCCTGAAGGCACCTAACTGGAGGTCATGCTGCCCCCTCTATTACCCCAGACCCGCGTGCAGCTGCTCAACCGGAACCACCCTAGATTGGGTCCCCTTTCTGCAGATAATACTTCCATAGTGTTCTCACATAATACCGCCATATAGATCACTCATAATACCGCCATATAGAGCACACATAATACTGTCCTATAGTTCTCACATAATACCATCATATAGATCACAAATAACGACGCCAGAGTGTTCTCACATAATACCGCCATATAGAGCACACATAATACAGAGCACACAATACCGCAATATACTTCACACATAATACCGCCATATACTTCACACATAATACCGTCATATAGATCTCACATAATACCACCAGTGTTCTCACATATCGCCATATAGATCACACATAATACCGCCATATATATCAAACATAATACCGCCATATACATCACATAGTACCGCCATATACTTCACATAATGACGCCATATAGATCTGACATAATACCGCCATATAGAGCACACATAATACTGCCATATAGAGCACACATAATACCGCCATATAGAGCACACATAATACAGAGCACACAATACCGCAATATACTTCACACATAATACCGTCATATAGATCACACATAATACTGCCATATAGATCACACATAACGGGGGAGAGGACTGCATAGGAGAGGATTAGATACACTGCTCAGTCAGTATCATACAGGATAGGATTAGATACAAGGCTCAGCACAGTATCACATAGGATAGGATTAGATACATGGCTCAGCAGACAGTATCACACAGGAGAGGATTAGATACACAGCTCAGTCAGTATCACACAGGATAGGATTAGATACAAGGCTCAGCACAGTATCACACAGGATAGGATTAGATACATGGCTCAGCACACAGTATTCCACAGTAAAGGATTAGATACACGGCTCAGCACAGTATCACACAGGGTAGGATTAGATACAAGGCTCAGCACAGTATCACACAGGATAGGATTAGATGCATGGCTCAGCAGACAGTATCACACAGGAGAGGATTAGATACATGGCTCAGCACAGTATCACACAGGAAAGGATTAGATACATGGCTCAGCAGTCAGTATCACACAGGATAGGATTAGATACATGGCTCAGCAGACTGTATCACACAGGAGAGGATTAGATACACAGCTCAGCAGTCAGTATCACACAGGAGAGGATTAGGTATACAGCTCAGCACACAGTATCACACAGGATAGGATTAGATATACAGCTCAGCACACAGTATCACACAGGATAGGATTAGATACACAGCTCAGTCAGTATCACACAGGAGAGGATTAGATACATGGCTCAGCAGACAGTATCACACAGGAGAGGATTAGATACACAGCTCAGTCAGTATCACACAGGAGAGGATTAGATACACAGCTCAGCACTCAGTATCACACAGGAGAGGATTAGATACACAGCTCAGCAGACAGTAACACACATGGGAGGAGATACACTGCTCAGAGTCAGCACCACAAGGGATAGGATTAGATTCCCTCTCCCCTCCCCACTGATACTTACGGCTCCCTGCTGAGTCCTTTCTTCTCCCTCCCGTCCTTGGTCTTCTCCTCCTCCTCCTATAGCTGCAGGGCTCCTGCGATTATCCTGGGAGCAGGAGCTCACAGCTGCAGTGTGAGCTCCAGGAAGATGGCGCTGATCTCCTGCCTCTGCTGTGCAGGACGGCTCAGGGGGCGTGGCCAGACACAGCAGAGAGCAGCTTATAATGCTAGCTATAGAGTCGGTTCCCGACCGCAGATCTCTATGCACTGGGCTGCCGTAATTGCAGAGTGTAAGTGTCGTGCAGCTTCACTTACACTCCTGCAAAGCAAAATGGCGGCGCCCAGGGGCTGAAAAAAAAATTAATAATAAAAAAAATATTAAAGTTAAAAAAAGGAAATTTGCATGAAAAATAATTGTTTATATAAACAATTATTTTTAGTACAAAAAATAAAATGTGGCACCTTTCCTTTAAGTGTATTGCTTGTATTACTTTATACACTGTGTGAAAAACTATTAGGTGAGTATTTTGACTATATTATAATTTTATGCAAATTTTTTATCTCCAATCTGTATAAGCTTGAATGCTTATTGGATGAAGCAGATCATGTGCTGTGTATTTCCTCAGATATAATGGGCCAAAAAAGAGAATAAGTTGAGCTTGAAAAGTCAAAAAATGTAAAATGTCTTAAAGAGGGGTGCAGAACTCTTGAAATACTTTACCAATAATTTATTTTTAAATTAAATACATACGCCTTACACCTAGTTAATCCAATAATATTTTTTAAATGGTCAGAATGATGTTAAAAAAAAAAAGAATTGATACCCACTACACCAATCCTTTTTCTTATGCTCCTCAGGTTCATGCTTGGGTCTACTTTCTGCTCTCCTTTTAACAGAAAATAAATAAGTGCTCAAGAAGGATTAGTACAGTAATTCTATAAGTATGGATGTCTATTAGAATTTCAAAAAATTCACGTATTCAAGCAAATCAGATTTTTTTAGAATTTCAGTCAGACGCCAATTTTCTGGATTCATTCAAGCTGGGAAGGGGGTTATACCACAATAAATCATGCTCACAATGCCCCTTATCAGTCCCAACCTCTGCAGCACCCCAGCAATCTTCTATTGGTTTCCTCATCCCCTGCTCCCCTCAGATTTTTAATATTTCCCTCAAAATTGGTCAGTAAATTGGATTCATATTAAATTTACTAGATGCAAATTGAATGGGCCCTTGATTTCCTAAAACCACAGAGCAAAACTCTTGTCATCAGAGGATATGTGCTGTCCAAGTGACTAAGTAGGGTGAGGTACATAATAACACAGGGAGTCGCGTCAAGGCTTAGCTACTGTTGGAAATACCGGTGAACATTAAATAGGAGACCAAAGCCTGAGCAGAATTGGGGCCAACTAAGCCAGCGATTGCCATCTAGAACTGTGGTGGCATGAGCAGGTAAGAGGCTAGGTGACTGAATTTTTATTCTTTTTAACACATCCTTCCTCATAGCATTTTAATTGTCTTAATTAGGAGCTAACTGGTCTCAATCAATTTACAATTAAAACATTTGTTGCAAATCGAATTTCCTGGTCAAATTTAAGTGAATTTGCCAAATTCCAATTTTTACAGATTTGATTATCTTTACTGCTTATACTCTCATTGGTCACAGAGGTGATTCATTTCAGGAAGTAATTGGTTAAGCAGTCATGTTTTGTGTGTCGAAAGGGACCAGGAATTAAAGAACAGAGATGAGAGTACCTTTCAAGATGCTTCCCCCTGGAAAGGAACGTTCGCATGCAAGACAGCAGTGAGGCACACATTGTTAATCCCAGTTCTAGGTGTCCAACGCAGGAACGTCAAGGCGTCATCGCAAAAATATGAGCATCAGCAGCAATGTAAGTGGCATAATCAATTTCTGTGAGTCATTTCATACATTTTTAGACCACCCCATGCACCAACAGAACAGAGTACAAGTCTGACAATTTGTGAATGACTGGAGAGGATGGTGCAGGAGTATCGGAAGCTTAATATCAATTGCTTCGGGGTGGGTTTGGACCCTTTTGCATTTTGGTCTTCAAAACTGGAAGAGTGGTCTGTGCTCGCTTCTCATGCCTTGGAGGTGTTGTTATCCCAGCAGCCAGTGTTCTCTCAGAACATGTCTTCAGCTCTGCTGGTGGTGTCCTGATGGATAAGTGCCTCCAGCTGTCCCCTCAAAGTGTAGACTGCCTAACTTTCATCAAAATGAACAAGTCATGGATCTCCAATGACTTTTGCACCCCTGTTGCAGACTGGGCAGTCAAAGCAATGGTGTCATTTTTAGTGTCATGCATTGATCTTGTATTATTGCAGTCCTTGCCATCTTTGTGATGTCTTCTGTGCCTGCTGTTCTTACTGCTGCTGATGTTACAAACATTTTTTTGAAATGTGGAGACTCCAAGTTGGGTCTCCATCTGGTGGGTTGCCTGTAGTAGAAGGCGTGTCAGAGGCCTATTATACTGTTTCTACTTTGTGGAAATTGATGCCGCTTTAGTGGTGTGTGACAATTATTTTTTTAAATGTTGAGACTCCAAGTTAGGTCTCTATCTGGTGGGTTGTTTGTGTAAGTAGGACTACCAGACAGGCGGGCCTGAACTTACTTTCAGTTATCTACCTGTGTTACTTTCCTTAGATTTTTTTTTACCAATAGTACTGTATGAAACTGATGTTTGTGTCATCTTAGTGTGGCTGGCATAAAAAAAAATAATTTGGAGCTCTTGCACTAGGTATCAGGACTCTCACCTAAGAAGGCTTACACAGCTTCCTTAACCACTATGTCCTCTTTGAAAGACCTGCTGGGAAAGACTCTCATACCTCATGCATGGCCCATGTCTGAATTCTTCTGTGCCATATGCACATTTCTACTGTGGGTTAATTGATGCAACTTTTCATGGTGTCCGCCCCTAATTCTAGCTTTTTGAGAAGCTTTTTGGAACCTCTTAAGGTGTTCTGCATAGGTTTGGTTTGGCCTCCCAGTGAAACAAATGGCTTTCAGGTACGTTCCGTGAACTGTTCAGCGAACATCCAAACATTCGGCGAATGGTACCGAAGTGAACCTTGAAAACATATATACAGTCTATATATATACATATACATATATGTCAGTGAGACATATATATATATATATATATATATATATATATATATATATATATATATATTTCATACAGAGCTAAATAGCAGAAAAGCCGATAATTCAATAGTCGGGTTCTGTAAAATCATTGCAGAACGAGACAGGTTCAATAACTGTGGTCCCTCTCTAGTCTATTAATATTTGCCCTCAGTCACTGGCTTTCCCTCTCTGGTGGAGAAAATTGCGCAGGAACCCAAGCCAGTTTTTTCCATGAATTAATCCTTTAATTTAGCACCTACATCTCACAAATTTTACACACACATAGTACTAACATTATTAGTGAGGGACATATAAAAATCTAACTGTTCTGCAATGGTAAACCATGTCTCATATCCTGTCTGGTTCTGCAATGATTTTACAAAACCCGACAATTAAATTATCAGCTATTCTGCTGTCTAACTCTCTATTAAATATAAAGATATATATATATATATATATATATATATATATATATATATATACATGTCAATGACATATATATATATATATATATATATATATATATATATATATATATATATATATATATGTATATATATATGTATATATTGTAGCGTGGCTAAAGGGTGTCTAATCGACGGGAGATATGTGTCCCATAGATGGCTTGCCGCTGTGATGTAACCATAGCTACCTATATGTCTGTCAGGACCTGTGGTGATGTCAGACCACATGGCTAATCATGTGATGGGTTACTGGGTGTGGTTAGCTCTATATAAGACAGGCTAATGCTTAACACAGGAGATATGTGTGGAGCTGCTAGCCTCCAGAGTGTGTTAAAGTTCCAGGTCTGAGCCTGAAAGACTGGACACTTTGTTTTTCCTTTTCCTGAACTAAAGGCTATTTGTTTGCTGTTATTTTGCCAC
Organism: Ranitomeya variabilis; assembly: GCF_051348905.1. Classification (NCBI taxonomy): domain Eukaryota; kingdom Metazoa; phylum Chordata; class Amphibia; order Anura; family Dendrobatidae; genus Ranitomeya; species Ranitomeya variabilis. Next base: position 526,806,831 of record NC_135237.1, on the reverse strand, counting down.
GTGGTTTATGATGTAATAAACCTATGAACTTTTAAAGGAACGTGCCTCCTGAAGTGTAAGCCATCGCACCTGAGTGAGTGAAATCTCTACAATTGGTGGTAGACGTGCGGGCAACGTTCCCAGCGGAGACGAAAAGTCTGTTATTGAATGTCCTGGGTCAAGTCTGTTGTAAGCCAGCCGGGGAAAATGGAGGAACTGCTGAAACACTTGGTCCAGTTGCAGTCACAGCAGCAAGAGGCTAACAGGCTGTTGGTGCAGCCGATTCAACAGAACCAGCAGGAGCAACGGCAGCAGATGCAACAGAACCAGCAGGAGCAACGGCAGCAGATGCAGCTTCTGGCAACTGCCATCCAGGGCAAGATGAGTGCCCCAACCCCAGGTTTGGCTGATGACACCCACGTCCGGAAGACGGTAAGACGCGCATTGCAGAAAATGACCCCCGGGGATGATGTTGAGGCCTTCCTGATGGTGTTTGAGAGGGTCGCTGTGAGGGAAAAACTCCCGCCAGAGCAGTAGGCAGAGGTACTGGCACCATACCTGACGGGAGAACCCCAGAAGGTGTACTATGATTTGACCTTGCAGGATGCCAAAGAGTATCACAAATTGAAAGCCGAGGTTCTAGCACGTTTGGGGGTGACACTGACTGTTAGGGCACAGCGAGTTCACTCCTGAGCTTATCACCGGGACAAACCGCCTCGCTCCCAAATGTTTGACCTGTTGCACCTGGTCCAGAAATGGCTGCAGCCAGAGTCCTCTATGCCTGCACAGATGGTAGAACGAATGATGATGGATCGGTTTGTGCATTCCCTCCCGAGGTCCATACAGACTTGGGTTGCCCAGGGTGATCCCCAGAATGCCGACGAACTCATCGGACTGGTCGAGAGATACCAAGGGTTGGAAGGCTCCTCCGGGAGACAACCCATGTCGTACTGGGGGTCCCAGAAGGGAGCGGAGTCCCAAAAAGGGGTGGTGCATCCAAGGTCACAAAGGGCGGGGGAGGTGGTGCCCAAGGTCCCTACGGGTGATATTATTTGTTGGAGGTGCCACGGGCCAGGACATATAGCTGCCCGTTGTTCCCAGACCACTGAGCAGATGGACTGCAGCATGGGACGCCATTGTTCATACTATGCGTATCCAGCCTGCAGTGTGAACTCTCCGCCCAACGAGGGACCTCAAGCGTGTCCCGTAAAGGTGAACGGTCGAGCAGTAATGGCACTGTTAGACTCGTGGAGCCTAGTGACCCTGGTGAGGGCCACTTTTCCTCTCCACCTGCTCCCGGGAAAGAAGGTCGGAGTGCGGTGCATCCATGGTGATGCAAAGGACTACCCTGTGGCTAGGGTGGACATTGAAACGGCATGTGGCACTGAGTCCCACATAGTCGGCGTCATGCAGGACTTGTTGCACTCTATAATTATTGGCCGGGATTTCTGTTTGTTTTGGGATTTGTGGGGAAAAGGTTCTGAGCTCCCTAGCAAGAGTAGGGAACCAGTGAACCCTGGAAGGGTGTCACCACACCCAGAGACAGACAGGTTTCCTTTTTGTGTGCTGGTTGGGGATGAGGAGGAAGTGTCCCCTGCATCTGACACTATGGAGTTAGAGGTAACCGGTGAAAATTTTGGGACTGCCCAACATAGGGACCCCACTCTGAGGGAAGCCTTTAATAATGTCACAGTTATTGACGGGGTGGTACAGGAGCCGGGGGCAGACACAAGGTTTCCCCATTTTCTGATGAGTGGGGAGTTGTTGTACCGGGTCACGAAAATAAGGGAGGAGTTGGTAGAGCAGTTGGTAGTGCCGGGTCCATATAGACGGAAGGTGTTGGACATGGCCCATTCACACATCTTGGGTGGACACCTAGGGGTGGAAAAAACGCAGGAACGGGTTGTGCAGAGGTTCTATTGGCCTGGGTGTCACCGAGAAATAGTGAACTATTGCAGGTCCTGCCCTACATGTCAACTAACTGCTCCCACTCCTCATTTCCGGAACCCCCTTGTGCCACTGCCCATTATTGAGGTACCGTTCGAGAGAATTGCCATGGACTTGGTTGGTCCCTTAGTTAAATCAGCCCGGGGCCATCAGTATATATTAGTCATCCTGGACTATGCCACACGCTATCCTGAGGCAATTCCCTTGAGAAATTCTTCCTCGAAGAGTATAGCCCACGAGTTGGTCCATGTCTTTTCCCGGACAGGTCTGCCGAAGGAGATCCTGACTGACCAGGGGACACCTTTCATGAGCAAGGTGATGAGGGAGTTATGCAAAGCCCTAAAAATCTCCCAGTTGAGGACCTCGGTGTACCATCCCCAGTCAGATGGTCTTGTTGAGAGATTTAACAAGACACTGAAGAGCATGCTGAGAAAAGCTATAGAGAAAGACGGTAGAGACTGGGATTGTCTCTTACCCTATCTGATGTTTTCCATTCGTGAAGTTCCACAGGCCTCCACGGGGTGCTCACCGTTTGAGCTTCTATATAGCCGACATCCGCGAGGACTCCTAGATGTAGCCAAGGAAACCTGGGAAGCCGAAGCCACGCCCCACAGAAGCGTCATTGAGCATGTGGCCCTGATGCAGCAGAGGATTGCAAAGGTGATGCCTATCATGAAAGAACACCTCCTCCAGGCACAAGAAGCTCAGGCCAGAATCTACAACTGGTCTGCAAGAGTGAGGCAGTTCAATCCGGGAGACCGAGTTCTTGTGTTAGTTCCGACGGTGGAAAGCAAGTTCTTGGCCAAATGGCAAGGGCCATATGAGGTTGTCGAGAAACTTGGTGAAGTAAATTATAAAATTCACCAACCAGGAAGACGGAAACCATTCCAAGTATACCATGTCAACCTCATCAAGCCGTGGCAAGATAGAGAGCCGACAGTAACTCCATCGTTGTTAAGCAACCCAGAAGGTGAGGCTGAAGTGGTTACTATAGCGGAGACGCTATCGAAGACCCATAAACAACAGTGCCGGGAGTTACTCCAGAAAAACAGGGACCTGTTTCCAGAGTTGCCAGGACACACGAAGGTCATAGCGCATGAGGTCGTAACAGAGCCACATGTGCAGGTGAACGTGAAGCCCTATCGTATTCCTGAGGCTCGTCGAGAAGTTATCTCCAAGGAAGTGGAGCGTATGTTGAAGCTTGGAGTCACTGAGGAATCCAAGAGCGGTTGGTCGAGCCCAATTTTCCTGGTCCCAAAACCTGATGGAGTGTGGAGGTTTTGCAATGACTATCGGAAGTTGAATGAGGTCTCCAAGTTTGATGCTTATCCCATGCCCCGCGTTGATGAGCTCATCGAAAGGCTTGGACCTGCCAGGTACATAACCACCTTGGATTTGACGAAGGGGTATTGGCAGATCCCCATGGCACAGGAAGCCAAGGAGAAGATGGCGTTTTCTACACCAGATGGATGTTTCCAGTATGTCCGGATGCCGTTTGGCCTACAAGGAGCTCCGGAGACCTTCCAGAGGGCTATGGATAGAATCCTTGCATCCCATAAGGCATACACTGCTGTGTACCTGGATGATATCGTCATCTTTAGCCCGGACTGGGAGAGTCATCTGGAAAAGGTCCAAGCGGTGTTTGATGCTATAAGAGAGGCCGGATTTACAATAAACCTGAAGAAGTGTGCCTTGGGTAAAGAAGAAGCAAAGTACCTTGGATACATAGTGGGTTGTGGAGAAATAAAACCTCAAATCAGTAAAGTGGAGGCAATTCAAACATGGCCAAAACCAGTTTCCAACAAGCAAGTTAAAGCCTTCCTGGGAATCGTGGGATATTACAGGAGGTTCATCCCAAACTTCGTCACGATGGCTGCGCCTCTGACTGACCTGCTAAAAGGGACAAAATCAGTAATGGTTAAGTGGTCCAAAGAAACAGAGTCAGCCTTCCAAGAAATGAAAGAGGCTTTGTGTAAGCAACCCGTTCTGATGGCCCCAAACTTCAAAAAAAGAGTTTATTCTTCAGACAGATGCCTCAGATGTCGGGGTGGGAGCAGTCCTTTCCCAGGAGCTACATGGGGAGTAGCATCCTGTCCTCTATCTGAGTAGGAAGTTGTCCTCGTCTGAAAAGAACTACTCAGTCGTTGAGAAGGAGTGCTTGGCCATAAAATGGGCGGTGGACACATTACGGTACTATCTGCTAGGACGTAAATTTAGATTGATATCCGACCATGCCCCACTTAGGTGGATGAGGGAAACGAAGGGTAGAAATGCTAGGGTCACCCGTTGGTTCTTAGCCCTGCAGGACTTCTGTTTCCATGTGGAACATAGGGCCGGAAAGCTGCACGGTAATGCTGATGCCCTGTCAAGAATCCCTTGTCTAGTGGGGGAAAGTGCCAAGCCCCACGGCTTTAGGCAGAGGGGGGAGGTATGTAGCGTGGCTAAAGGGTGTCTAATCGACGGGAGATATGTGTCCCATAGATGGCTTGCCGCTGTGATGTAACCATAGCTACCTATATGTCTGTCAGGACCTGTGGTGATGTCAGACCACATGGCTAATCATGTGATGGGTTACTGGGTGTGGTTAGCTCTATATAAGACAGGCTAATGCTTAACACAGGAGATATGTGTGGAGCTGCTAGCCTCCAGAGTGTGTTAAAGTTCCAGGTCTGAGCCTGAAAGACTGGACACTTTGTTTTTCCTTTTCCTGAACTAAAGGCTATTTGTTTGCTGTTATTTTGCCACGTGGTTTATGATGTAATAAACCTATGAACTTTTAAAGGAACGTGCCTCCTGAAGTGTCAGCCATCGCACCTGAGTGAGTGAAATTTCTACAATATATATATATATATATATATATATATATATATATATATGTATATATACACCTATACTATGTGTGGACATTTATTTTATCTATTCTATTCTAACCTGTCGGTGTGATTATACTGTACACCACACTGAATTGCCGGCTCTTCTAAAGGACACCGGTGCATATTTCTCGCAAGTCACACTGATGGTCCGTGTGGTGTTCGAGTTTTTCTCGCACCCATAGACTTTCATTGGCGACGGATGATAGGAGCTGCCCCATAGATTAACATTGGTCTAAGTGCTATGCAATTTTTTATCGCATAGCACTCATTTGTATTACGGTCTAGTGTGACTCCGGCCTAAGAGAGAGGCTGAGGGCACAGGTGGAGGCCCTAGAGGAGGTGGAGGAGTCAGAAGCTGTGGAGGAGCTGTTTGATACAGAGGTTTGTCCCAAAAGTCTTGTGGATTCAAAGACTTGTTAACCATTGCCTTGACAGCCTGCCCCCAATGCCACCAGAGTTGCCCAGTGCCCTGTAAGTGTGATGTAATCAATTTATTATCTCGCTTAGAATTTCCTTATGGTAATGTCGTGCTCCACGGTGGAGCTATTTTAAAACACAGCACAAACTTATTTTTTATTAGTTTTTTAAAGTCATATAAAAGGTGCATATATTTATTGTTTTTTGGAGGTATTTAGTGGTCACAAAGCTGGAGAACCCAGCGCGGATTATTTTTATATATATATATATATATATATATATATATATATATATATATATATATATATATATATATATATATATATATATATACCTGTTTATAGCTACTAATACAGAAGGGTGGCACTGTATTTGTATCCGCTACTGGATTCACAGTTTCTGAAGCGCTACTGGTGTGCTTAATTTTATCTCTTCAGAATGGCCTATCTGGAGTTCCCCACAGTAGGTTGGACATTTGGAAATTTTTGATGCTGGGGAAAATGAGAGTGATTGGGGTGCCACTTCTGAGGATTGTACTGTGTGTGATGCTAAGGTGGAGGAAGAGAGGCCACTTGGTGCAGTGCTTGCCATCCACTTTCTGAGCCTCATCCACATGGTGTATGACTGTTTGGCTGCCAAAGAAAGGGAGTCGAGTAGCCCGTCCAGTAACAGATGTTGTCAGTGATCTTTGCATAGGACGATACTGTGTTTGTTCAGTTGAGCTTTCATTAACATTAACACCTAACTCACGTGCACATCTAACACCAAGTCTATTCCTCTTTCCACCATGACCTTGCTTTTTCCCAATCATGCTGTATGTAGCCTTCCCCTCTTGCAACCTGCCATGATAGAGTGCCTGAAACAACACTGTTATATTGAATGATTTTTAAGTGGAGATTTGGCCTTTTGATTTGTCACTGAAACACAGTTTTATCACAAACATTTTGGATTAGCTAATTTGGCCTCGTTGCTACACCCCAATATTAGGCCTAACAATTTTTAACCCCTTAACCCCTGGAGGTATTTTTGTTTTTGCATTTTCATTTTTCAGTCCCCTTCTTCCTAGAGCCATAACTTTTTTATTTTTCCATCAATATAGCCATGTGAGGGCTTGTATTTTGTGGAACAAGTTGTTTTGAATGACAGCATTGGCTTTACCATGTCATGTACTACAAAATGGGAAGAAAATTCCATGTGAGGTGAAATTGCAAAAGAAGTGCAATCCCAACAATCCCAACATGCCATTAGTCTCCAGGTCATTTTGAGTTCATAGACACCAAACATGTCTAGGTTTTTTTTTACTAAATGGTGAAAAAAAATTCAAACTTTGTTTAAAAAAAAATGGTGCCATTTTCCGATACCTGTAGCTATGCCATTTTTCGAGATCTCAGGTTGGGTTAGAGCTTATTTTTTGCATGCCGAGCTGATGTTTTTAATGATACCACTTTGGTGCAGATACGATCTTTTGATTGCCCGTTAATGCATTTTAATGCAATGTAGTGGTGACCAAAAAAGTAGTTCTGGCGTTTTGACTTTATTCCTGCTAAGCTGTTTAGCGATCAGATTAATCCTTTTTTATTGATAGATCGAGCGATTCTGAATGCAGTCATACCAAATATGTGTATGTTTCATTTTTTTATTGTTTTATTTTGCATGGGGTGAAAGGGGGTTGATTTGAACTGTTATATATTTTTTAATTTTTTAAAAACTTTTTTTAACTTTTGGAATGCATCAATAGTCTCCATGGGAGACTAGAAGCTGCCATAACCCGATCGGCTCAGCTACATATAGGCGATGATCAGTTCACCTATATATAGCTGAATTACTTACTTGCTATGAGCACCGACCACTGAGTGGCGCTCACAGCAAGCTGGCAGGGACAACCATAGAGGTCTCCAGGAGACCTCTGGTTTTCATGCCAACCCACCCGTGACTCATAATCATGTGTCGGGGGTCACCAGTGGGTGAATTTCTGGCACCATTGCCAGAAGCACTTGTTAAATGCTGCTGTCAGCATTTGGATCGTGATTCCATGCTTGGCTGAAACATGCTGGGAAAGATGTGGGCTCACCACATCAAAGGGAGGGAGTAAATATGTGCCCGATACCGGAAAGGGGTTAAGTGAAAATCTGACCTTCTGATTTGTCGCTAAAACACAGTTTTTTAACAAACTATTTGGATTAGCTAACTGGGCCTTCTGACTGCACCCCAATAATAGACTTATCGATTTTAAGTGGAAATTTGTCCTTCTGATTTGTCTCTGAAACACAATTTTATCACAAATGGTTTGCATTAGCGAATGGGGCCTCCTGAGACTGCCACACAGTTTTTGATGCTGGAAGATCGATTTCACACAAAAGAGAATTCTATCTAGCAAACTGACAAGTTCGCTTGCAGCACTATCAGGAGCGGCTTCTCTGCACTGTGATACTATGAAACATGCAGCCAGCAAAACAAGATGTCTGCTTTTTATGTGGTCAGGGACATGTGACTTTGGCAGCTAATCACAGAAGACCTTGTGTCATAACATTGAGGATGTTTTCTGCTCAATCCTTGGCTGCCGGAATCAACCGACATAAAGTTAGGAAAAAAATAAAGAGCGCACTCATCATACAGCACCACTATTTTTGCCAAAGTAATAACAAACGCAGGAACGTGGAAACATGGTGATTTACGAAACTGTGACAAGATTTTGCCAACTTTGAGTTAATATGCTCATGAAACCAAACACAAATGTATTACGTTTGAGCCGAATTTGAAATTGGCAAATGCTTTCTGAACAAGTTCGTCATCTCTATTAAAGACTAACAGATTCAAGAACAATTGGAATGTGATCACTAGTGTATTGGTGTAGTAAATATCTGTTCTTTTGTTTATCCAATTCCTATGCAGTTCTGACCTTTTTTAAAATAGAATTATCAACTGAACCCCCTTTAAGACTACAACAAAATTCCTTGGAAGTAAATGCAAGGCAGCTTAGTGAAATAGTTTGTCTACTTTGTAGGTGGAATTTAAAAATGGACCCTTGATAATGTAATCTCTTTTTTATCTTTAATTTGGCTTCTACAATGGTCTTAAAAGAAATGAGTATAGTATATTGATATAAAAATTGATTGACATACAAATAATGTAATGTAGTGTTTAGAGGTGATGGTTTGTTTCATTAGTTTTATAATATTATTCAGACTAATTCAACTCTGATTTTAAGCTTTTCTCATTGAATTTGTTCCAGAGTTAACACATTACATTTTCCACTTAAAAAGTTCAAAATTTGCATTTCATTTGTTCAGCAAAAGTCTGTGGCTTGACACACTGTATTTTATAAACCGTCATGCTTTTCATTTTATAAATAAATGTAATAGGGTACAAATGTTCTCACTACTCAAGAACTAGCATTAAAACATAATGTGCTGACCCCCTAAAACATAATCTGTGTGAATTGTGGCAGAGGATGATGGAAAGATCAACTTTTAAAAAGCCTTCTTCCCTACAATAATTAAAAATGAAAATCTAATAACAGATAATATGTTCTGTGATACCATAAATTCTTCATTAATTTTCACCTGCTTGAACCCTACAAGAAGCAACCTTAAAAACGTTAAAGTAGGTAAATCATCAGTTCCAGGATGATACATTATATGCCCCAGTGTTTTGAAATTAAATGGGTTATCCAGAACTCCTTTTTTTACTATGGACCTAAGAGCTATCACACTTTTACTAACTACCTGCTTGTTATGCCCAACATCGTTCTCTGCCGGCACAGAGAGGTCACAGACCATTCCTGTCTGCAAATCTGCAATGTCCGCTGACATGTCAACAAAGCAGCTCCTCTTCATCCACTCTTCTCTGTTGACAAGTTGACATCATGCTGATTGACAGCCGGCTCTCTACTGCCTAACAATGAGGAACCATCTGTCAATTAGTCTGATGTAAGCAGTGAGGCACCATCGATAGCAGCCTGAAAGAAAAAGCGCTGCTCTGTTGATGTGGACCAGCTGAATTGATTGTTGAACTGCACTGTACTGCAGTCAAGGAACAAGCTTTTAGGCTGTGCACACTTGCAGAGCCATCACAGCCATGTCAAGCATTGGCATGGCTGTGATTGATAGGAGCACCACATGACCCAGAATGTATAAATGCCAGATCGCAGGTGCCACAGCGATTCTTCTCTGCTTAGTTTAGGGCCAGGACACAGCTGGAATGAGGAATAGTATTAGTTTTTGTGTGCGTACTTTACCAGATAGCCTCTCTGTGTGTACTCTGCACCCGTTTTTATGTGAGTAGTGTGCCTGCAACCAATTTTTTCTCCTCCGTACCTGTGATTGGGGAGTAGTGTGCATAAAATCAAAATTTTCTATTTTTCACCCATGTATATGATAGTAGTGTGCGTAAAAATAAATTGTTCTACTCTGTATCTTTGTCTGTGGGAGTAGTGTACTTAAAAACTAATTGTCATACTCTACATCCATGTCTGTGGGAATAGTGTGCCTAAAAACTAATTGTACTATTCTGAATCTGTGTCAGTGGAAGTAGTATGTGCCAAATCAAATTGGTCTACTCTGCACCCGTGTCTGTAGGAGTAGTGTGCATAAAAACAAATAATTATATTCTGCATCCTTATTTGTGGGAGCAGTTTTTGTAAAAACAAAATTGTTCTATTCTGCATCCAAGACTGTGAGAGTAGTGCACAAAATCAAATTGTTCTACTCTGCACCTTTGTCTGTGGCTGTAATGTATGTAAAAACAAATTGTTCCACTCTTCACTCATGTTTGTGGAAGTAGTATTTGTAAAAACAAATTGATCTACTCTGCATCCTTGTCTGTGGGAATAGTGTGCGTAAAACCTATTTTTTATACTCTGCTCCTGTGTCGATAGGAGTAGTATGTGCAAAACAAAGTTGTTCTAATTGCATCCTTGTCCATACATTTAATAGAAAAAGTTAAAAGCTCATAGAGCTCTCAATAGTTTGCTGACCGTTCTGTATATATCGATCGGAGAGTGCCGTATCCAACTGGCAGAGTCAGCACAAACAGGAAAGAAGAAAGAAAGTCCAGCACAGCCGTCCAACGGTAATAAATAATTCTATTTTTTTAGTACTGAAAGTTAGACAAAGAAAAAAAGTTAGTGAAGGAAATGTAAAAAACTCTTACATGTTTCAAGCCTAATAACTAGAGGTGAGCTAACCTTTCAAGGTTTAGTTCTTATTCGCCAAGCGGACCTCCATTCCCTGAACTGTTTGACATAGAGTCCAACAAACATACTCGTATGCCATTAGATTCACGGGGAGGCAAAAACAACCACGTAGACAACACCTTAAGGAGTGACAAATAGCTTTCCAATCAGCTAAAATTAAGGGCAGACACCAGACAAAGTGGCATCAATTGACCCACAGTAGAAATTTGCAAATGGCACAGCAGCAGTCAGTCATGAGCCATGCATGAGGTATCAGGCTCTGGCCCAGCATTTACATCTTGGAATTGAAGTTTTAATGAGGAACTGGTGGTTAATGGAGTGGTGTAAGCCTTCTTAGATAGGAAATCTCACACCTCATGCAGCATCTCCAATTTGTTTCTTTTTTTTAAATTCCAGCCACACTTAGATGGCACAAACATCAGTTTTATAGATAACTATTGATAGAAAAATGTAGGTGTAGTAATATAGGTAATTGACTGATCAATTGACCCACAGTAGAACCTGTTATAATGGCACACAAGTAGTCAGATAAATGCCATGCATGAGGTATCAGGCTCTATCCCAGCATTTACAACTTGGAATTGAAGTTTTAATGAGGATCTGGTGGTTAAGTGAGTAGTGTAAGACTTCTAAACTGGGAGACCTCACACCCCATGCAACACCTCCAAATTTTTTTTTTATTCCAGCTACACTTAGATGGCACAAACATCAGTTTTATAGACTACTACTGACTGATCAATTGACCCAAAGTAGAACCTGTCCACCTCCACCTACTCCACCTCCTCCTTCAGTTGGATCTCCATTTCATGGTTCAAGATTATTATTTATTTATTTATTAGTTCTATGATTTTTTTATTCATTTCCCTTTCTAGCCCTTGCTATGACAATTTTACAGACATTTCAAGTTAACAAAGTTTAGGTCCTCATTGACTTCTATTGGTTTCAGGTTCAGGGTCAAATTCAGGGTCAAGTTCGGATGCTGAATCGAACTTTGAATTAAAGTTCGGCCAAACCTGATAAACCCAAAAATCCATGGGTCAGCTCATCCACAGAAATTACTCTACCTGTGATTCCATGATTTTATTTAATACTTGCGATTTGAGGGGTGCTGAGGTAAGAAGAAACTGCTCACACTGCAAGACACCATGTCTATTTGAACTAGTATTGGAGATACCAGGAGTATTTTATTAAAAAGAGGCAACTCACACTGCTGTCCATCCTATCTGATCTAATACTGGAGACACCAGAAGTGCTAGAGTAAGGGGAGAGTTCTTACTCTGCTGTCCCACCACGTCTATCTGAACTAACACTGGAGACACCATAGGTGCTGAGGTAAGGAGAGGCTGCTCACACTGCTGTCCATCCTTTCTTTAAGCTGTCATATTGCAGATACCAGGAATGCTTTGGTGGGAGGAAGCCACATAAAATTTCGGAATGCTGAGTGAGTGCTGTGACCTGGAGGCAGCTTGACAGTGCATGGTATAGGTTACAAAGAGGTCACAGTAGCACGGATTTTTACTGTTCTATTAATATTCTAGACAAACCAAAGAGTGCAGCAGTATATTGCACTAAATACTACATATTGGTTTATAGCTAACACAGTAATAGCAGGTTCATTCTGTTATGAGGTGCTTGCCAGTTATTTTTATTAGTATTCTTGGAAAGGTTTCAAAGACAGATTTTTTTCAGAGTAAGGCAACGCCCATCTTGATGTACATCTGATGTTGATTATTGCTCTAGACAAAAAATGTGATTTGCTAACTAATGATATTTTGTAATTAATTAATTTATTAATTTATTCATTCTTTGTTTCTTCTACTTGCAAAGAACACCTTTAAAGCCCTAAAAGAAATCAGCCTGTAAGAATTTATATGGATGACTATTTGCTCTTTCTGACCTCTAGAAGGAGATTAAAGTACCGTATATACTCGAGTATAAGCCGAGATATTCAGCCCCAAAAAATGGTTCATGGTTGGCGGGGGGGTCGGTGGGTGAGGGGGAGCGACGACGGTCACATACTCACCTGCTCCTGGCATTCCTGATGCGGTCCCTGCATGTCCCATGGTCTCCGGCACCGGCAGCTTCTTCCTCTGTTCAGCGGTCACGTGGTACCGCTCATTAAAGTAATGAATATGGACTCCACTCCCATAGTGGTGGAGCCGCATATTCATTACTGTAATGAGCGGTACCAGTGACCGCTGAACAGAGGAAGAAGCTGCGGGCGCCAGAGACCATCTGTCCGGGAGAAGCTGCCAGGGACCGCGTCGGGAGAAGGGGAGTATTTCATATTCACCTTTCCCCGTTCCACCGACGCTCCGTCTTCCCCATCCTCTTGCTGTGACTGTTCAGGTCAGAGGGCCCGATGACATATTAGTGTGCGCACCGCCCTCTGCCTGAACAGTCAATGCAGAGAGACAGGACGTTGAGGAGCAGCGGGCAGCGATGACAGGTGTCATTTTTTTTTATTGCAGCAGCAGCATTATTAGTGGCACATTGTTAAATGGAGCATCTTATGGGGCCATAATGAACTGTATGGAGCATTATATATGGCACATTTTTATATGGAGCATTTTATGGGGCCATTTGTGCAGCATTATATGGGGCATATTTTAATATGGAGCATCTTATGGGGCCCATCATGAACTGTGTGGGGTTCCTGATTTAATATGGATATTCAAAAACACTTAACCTACTGATGTCTTAATAAATTTTACTTTTATTGGTATCTATTTTTATTTTGATATTTACCGGTAGCTGCTGCATTTTCCACCCTAGGCTTATACTCGAGTCAATAAGTTTTCCCAGTTTTTTGTTGCAAATTAAGGGGGTCGGCTTATACTCAGGTCGGCTTATACTCGAGTATATACAGTACGGTAAATAGATTTGGGGTTCCTCCTATAGTTGACAATATAAAGTTAACATCTTTTCACACTATTGCTATGTAAAGACAAACAAGAGAGTTACGGCTTTGAATCAGAAAAAATTAGCTTTAACCTAAAAATATACTATACAAAAAAAAATAAGTGTAAAATTGTGAATCTATAAAGATAAAAAGAAGCAAAGGAAAATCCAGCATCCAGTCTGGGAACAATAAAATCCTCAGGCTTTATTTCTGCCTTGGTTGTATGATAAATTTTATAGGATCTGAAATAAAGCCTGAGGATGTAATAGTTCAAATTCTGGATGCTGGATTCTCCTTTCTTTCTGTTGACTTACCTATAAAACTGCATCTTTGTGGTGTGTAATTTTACTTTACCTGTATCCAGAGATCTACGTTTCTCATTGCCAATGTTAATTAATATTATTTTAACCAACTGACATAATAATACAATTAAAACAATGAGATCCCTAAGGCAGAATTCTGGAAAGGGAAATGAATTTGCATTAGCAATAACTTACATCACTAGAAGCATGATAATTGATTAATTTTAATGATATTTAGACAAGATGATTGATAGCGCTCCATGCAAATAAGTAAAAGTGACAGCCCAGCTAAAGTGAGAGCAATCCTCCACGGGACAGAAAAATGTGACACGGCATCAAGACTTTATCTACAAATACTGCAGATTTCAATCCAATTACCTAATATTCACATGGACTCTTTACCAAGTGTATTGCTATTATGGTAGTATGATTATTTACTGCTAATATTGATACTGCTTGTGAAAATGAATGAAAAGCCCTGCAATTGTAAAACACATGCAAGCAAAAAAAATATAAAAAAAGAATCAGAACAAAATTTTGTTAGTTTCTAGGGAAGAGCGAACGTGCTCCGTGATACTCGGATACCACTCGAGTATCTGGGTGCGTGGATGTGCTCAGCACTCAGCAAGCGATAGCTGAAGCTTCGTTTCAAACTCGTATCCCCACCCTGCATGTTTGGCACCTGTTACACAAGCAATAAGCATGCAGGGATTTCCTGCGTTTCACTGTAATGTCATAGCCATTTTGGAAGTGGCATTACTGTGATTGGGTGGCCGTATAACATCATCAATATAAATGGACAGGCGCCATGACGCTAGGCACACTGACACCACTGCACAGCTCTGAGACAGTTGTTAATGGAGAGAGAGAGTGCTTGTCCAGGCCTGTGTATCCACAGTTTAATAAATCAGAGTCCTGCAGTGTTGATACTGATGCTGAAACTGAACCATCATACTAACAGCCCTTCTAAGAGCTAATTTTGAATTAAAAAATGTTTAAGCTGTGCGGTAAGCGACAGGGTAGTGGAAGTACTGATGATGGTGCACGCAGATGGTCGCAGACGCAGAGGACGTGGGTCATGTGTGACTATGCCTTTTGCTAGAGCACAAGGAACACACCCATCCACATCACATAGGTTCCTGTTCCACTTTGCAGGGAGGCACGGTACACCACTTCTGAAGCCAGAACAAGTGGTCGGATGGATAGCAGGTAATGCTTCCAACATGCTTGCCGGCATCCACATGGTCCAGTCTTACCAGCCAACAGTCGAGATTACATAATCTTGCTTGTGGTCTCTCATCCTGCATTTTTTAAGAGGGACAGGAGGAGATGTTATTTAGTGATACACAACACTTAGAGCAGCCACAGCCACAAAAAAAATTACAGTGGGGAATGGCAAATATTGTCTAAGAAGGAATATGGTGATGAGAAGTGTTACGTCACCAAGTGAGGAGAACCAGGGTGCGGCGGTGAAAGAGGCGGTTGATGATAAGCTTACTGGCCCCACCTGGTAATCTGGCATGCAGAATGAGGGCAGCAGCACTGAGGGGGAGAGAATGGCATTAATAGTGACCAGAGGCAGAAGACAAGCAAATGTTCTGCAGAATACCAACACACCTTAATTTCTCCATCGAAGAGTTAGGTGTTCCCCCAGTCTGGGACTTCTTTAAAGAGAGTTCTAAAACTAAAAAAATAGTAGCCTGTGCAATGCCAAGATCGGCAGGGGCCTATCCACATGTCATCTAAGCTCCCGACTCGGTGGGCCAAAAGTCTGGGTCTACGATTGGTGCCAGAACTTCCAGTGAATCACACCACTGCCTCTTCCCCTATGCTAGGTGCTTTCCAGTCTCCTGACCATGACACTGGCACAGATGCCTCCTGTTCTGCAATGTCCAGTTGCCATCTTTACTCAGGTCTGCTGCACCACAATAGTGCATTTGATTTGAGGCCTAGACAGGTAAGCATCTTTAAATCACTAGATCCCAAAATGTCTAGTTTAACCTCATGTACAACACATAAATACCAAATCCCCCAAAAAATGTTTTAAAGGGATAGAGAGGCACCAACAAAATAAATTAAAATTACAAATATTTTATTGAATTCTGCAATGAAATGTATCAAACACAATTTCAAACATAAGGGTATTTCATTAAAAATGCAGCAAAAGAGCAAAGATCTCATACATTGAATACTTTTTCAGCACTCACAAAAATCCTAAAGAGGATATATTTCTCACAATGTAAATGATTTGAAAAAACTCATAAGTGCCAAGTGCAATACTTTAAATAGATATTTTTTTTTAAATAACCGAGTCTTTTCTTATTTAATAATAGTGTATTTCCCCATGATTACAATGTATAAATTGATCCTAATGTGGTGTATTCTAACTGCAAAAGTGCCAATGCTAATAATCACAGTGGGGTGCCTATTATTAATGAGGATTACTGAAGCATGCTGTCTGCAAAAAAAGTGCTTAGTGCATAAAGATCCCTTTGGGATAAATAGATGCCTTCTTACATTATATGCACATACCCTCTTATGCAGGGGTGGGGAACCTTTTTCCAGCCGGGAGCCATATGGAAATTTCTACCATCATCCCGGTGGTCACATAAAAATGATCACCTTGAAAATCACCCAGGTATATTTAGTCGAACAATTAATTACGGTGGCTCACCCTTAATATGACGGCTGGAGCTGCTTCTCTTTGGTGCAGCTGTGATGTTAGGTGATACTCATCATGTTGCTTCTCACAGCTGTTTTTCCAGGGGTGGCACGAAGATCACAGGGGGGCACAGAAATCACAGAGCGCACAAAGATCAAAAGAGGTCATACTTGATTCCGAGCTTTCATTCAACCGCCACATCCGATCACTGGCTCGCTCTTCTTATCTGCATCTCAAAAACATTTCTAGAATTCGCCCTTTTCTTACTTTCAACTCAGCAAAATCTCTCACTGTTTCACTCTTTCATTCTCGTCTGGACTATTGTAACTCTCTCTTAATCGGCCTCCCTCATACCAAACTCTCCCCGCTCCAATCTGTCCTGAATGCTGCCGCCAGAATTATATTCCTTGCCAACGATTACACTGATGCCTCTACTCTGTGCAAGTCATTACACTGGTTACCCATCCACTGCAGAATCCAGTACAAAACTATTACCCTCATCCACAAAGCACTCCATTTCTCAGCACCACCCTACATCTCCTCTCTGGTCTCAGTCTACCACCCTACCCGTGCTCTCCGTTCTGCTAATGACCTGAGGTTAGCATCCTCAATAATCAGAACCTCCCACTCCCGTCTCCAAGACTTTTCACGTGCTTCGCCAATTCTGTAGAATGCACTACCCAGGTTAATACGATTAATCCCCAATCCCCACAGTTTTAAGCGTGCAATAAAAACGCATTTGTTCAGACTGGCCTACCGCCTCAATGCATTAACCTAACTATCCCTGTGTGGCCCATTCAAAAAATTTAAACCATAATCAGGTTCCTTGCATCATGTTCTCATACACTTTATGCAGTTAATAGCCCTCTGTGTCTGTATCGTTACATACTTAAGCTGTTAACTGGTTCATGCAGATTTACATGAACACCCAATCCTTACACTATGGCTGGTCCGAACAACGAAAGCAATTGTTACCATCCACCTCTCGTGTCTCCCCTTTTCCTCATAGTTTGTAAGCTTGTGAGCAAGGCCCTCATTCCTCTTGGTATCTATTTTGAACTGATTTTTGTTATGCTGTAATGTCTGTTGTCTGTACAAATCCCCTTTATAATTTGTAAAGCGCTGCGGAATATGTTGGCGCTATATAAATAAAATTATTATTATTAAAATTATTATTAAGGTGGGCACATAGGTGGGGGCACAGAGATCGCAGAGTGGCACATAGCTGGGGGCACATAGCTGGAGGGGACAAATCACAGGGGCACAAATCACATGGAAGCACAAAGATCACAGGGGGCACATAAATCACAGGGATATGCATAGCTGGGGGCACAGAGATCAAGGAGGGGCACATAGCTGAGGGGCACATAGCTGGAGGGGACATAGATCACAGGGGGCACAGATCACATGGGAGCACAAATATTGCAGAAGGGTACATAGCAGGGGGGCACAGGGATCACAGGGGGCACAGAGATCACAAGAGGGCACAAAATTTGGAGCCACAGAGATCACAGGGATGCACATAGCTGGGGGGCACAGAGATCAAAGGGGGCATATAGCTGGAGGGGCAGAGAGATCACAGGGGGAACAGAGATCACAGGGGGCACATAGCTGGGGGCACATAGATCACAGGGGGCACAAAGCTGGGAGCCACATAAATCAGAGGGATGCACAGAGCTGGAGGCACAGAGATCACAGGGGGCATATAGCTGGAGGGCACAGAAATCACGGGGAACAGAGATCACAGGGGTAGATGGAGGGCACAGAAATCACAGGGGGGCATATAGCTGTGGGAGAGCGGAGAGATCACAGGGGGAACTGAGATCACAGGGGGCACAGAAATCAAAGGGCGAACATGGCTGGGGCACAGGGATCACAGGAAGGGCACAGAGATGACATGGGGGCACATAGCTGGGAGGCACAGAGATCACAGTGGGGCATCTAGCTGGAGGGCACAGAAATCACAGGGGATGCATAGGGGGGACACAGAGATCAGAGGGGTCATATAGCTGGGCACAGATCACAGGGGCATATAGATGGAAGGGCAGAGAGATTACAGGGGGGCATATAGCTGCGGGTGCAGAGAGATCACAGGGGGAACAGATCACTGGGGTGCACAGAAATCACAGGGGGTACATAGCTGGGGACACAGAGATCATAGGGGGCATATAGCTGTGGAGAGCAGAGAGATCACAGGGGGAACAGAGATCACAGGGCACACAGAAATCACGGGGCACATAGCTGGGGGCACAGGAATCACAGGAGGGGCACAGAGATGACATGGGGGCACATAGCTGGTAGGCACAGAGATCAAGTACAAAGAAAGAAAAAAAGCCAGCTCACCGATATATGCAAGAAGCACGGAACTTCGTCCTGACTCGACGTGATGCAAATCCAAGTAAAAGAGAAAAATGTTCCAGCTTCTTTGATAAAATGTAAAACTTTAATCCATCATATAAAATAGTAGAGGACACACTCCTGGGACAATGCCATATCACAAGTGAAGAAAGCTACGCGTTTCGACCATACGGTCTTTGTCACAGCTGATCTGCTCAGCAGTCCATCTGGTATAAGAAGGACTGACCTACCAATGGAAAGGTAAAGCAAAAAAAAAAAAAAAGAGCTCACCTGACCAACAGTACTTTGAATCACAAACACATATAGATCATTGCCAGATATTCTAAAAAATATAAACAATATATATATACATATACAATGGTAAGATACAATAAATCCCATATATACAAAAAAAACACAAAAAAAAAAGACAGAAAAAACACAAAGAAAGGGCTAAAAAACATGCAATATATATATACATGAATCTATGCCTGCACTGCAATTTACCGTCTCTAATAGTGAAACATAAGTTCACTTTTTTTATTTAAACCATGCGGAAATCTAGTACCCAAATTAAACATCCAAAAGGCTTCCCGTGTGAGTAAAGACCTATGCATGTCTCCTCCCCGCGGAGGTTTTTTTATTTTTTCAATGCCCGTTACTCTTAAGAAATCAGTACTGCGTGAATGCATTTCAATGAAATGTCTCGCTGCTGAGGAAACGGTACGATTGCTGTTAGTTGTACATTTGATATCGTACAAATGTTCAGAGATGCGGTTTTTTAGTTTTCTGATTGTGCAACCAATGTATGATTTATCGCAGGAAATGCAATCTATTTTGTACACTACAAATCGTGTGTTACAATTAATAAAAGTTTTAATTTTATATTTATTTTCCATACCTCTGGTACCAAACAATTTTGTGACTACTAAATGCTTACAGGTAGTACAATTAGTGATATTGCATTTATAGCAACCCGTACAACTAAGCCAGGTGCTATTAGGTTGTTTGGACATAAAGCAATTAGGGGATAATATGTTACCTAGCGTAGGTGCCCTTCTTGCTACAACGTTGCAACCATTATTTAACAATACAGCAAGAGTGGGATCTTCAAAAAGAATTGGAATAGCCCGATTAATAATTGTTTTAATCTCATTAAATTGTGGGCTAAATTGCAGACAGACATATGGCTTAGTTGCCACATTTTTATGGATGTCATTTTTGTTTTTATTTTTCATATGGCTAGATTCCACATCTAAAAGATCTGACTGATTCTTCTGTTTGGCAACATTTAATGCTCTATTGAGCATCCAGTTAGGGTACCCCCGCTTTCTAAATTTATTCCCTGCTTGAAATAAATCATTATTAAAATTACTATTGTTGTTGCAATTCCGCTTCAATCTGGTAAATTCCCCCACGGGGATGGCTTTGATTGTATGCCTAGGATGGCTGCTTTTCGCATGGAGCACCGTATTCCCTGCCATTGGCTTTGTAAACGTACGTGTAGATACCAACTCATCAGGAATCCCTGTCAATTCCAAATCAAGAAATGAAATTTTGGAAACTGCATGCACAAACGTAAATTTTATGTTGAAATCGTTATTATTAATGTAATCCACAAATTTTTGTATGGCAGATACATCGCCCTTCCAGATAATCAACGTATCGTCGATGTATCTGCCATACCAGTGGATATAAGAAGAAAAAGGATTTACTACTGAAAATAAATATAAAAATTCCCAATGGGCCATCACCAGATTTGCCAGAGATGGAGAAAATTTAGCGCCCATAGAAACGCCTGTGCACTGCAAATAATACTCCTCATCAAAAGAAAAAAAAATGTGTGTTAATAAAAAGAAAGTGACCTGTAAAATAAAATTAACCAAGTCCTCCGAATAAACACTATATTTGTTGAGATGGAATTGAAGGGCTGACATCGCTATATCATGCGGAATACAGGTATATAATGATACCACATCGCAGCTTAGCCATGTAAAATCTGAATTCCACTGTTTTTGTGTTATAATACCCAAAACATCTTTGGTGTCCCTAATATGTCCAGGAGTTCTAGAGACCAACGGCTGCAAAACCGAATCCAACCACTGACCTAAAAATTCATTCAGTGAACCAATGCTAGAGACTATAGGTCTCATTGGAGGAAATGCTGCTTGCTTATGCATTTTAGGAAGCCCATATAATATGGGCGTTACAGGATGAGAGACGTGTAAATAATCAGCTTGTTTAGATGTTAAAACTCCCAAAGCTACACCTTCCTCTATCATTACATCAATATGTTGTTTAAAGAGGATAGTGGGATCAGAACTTAATTTTTTATAGACATTACTGTCAGAGATTAATTTCGAGATCTCATTTTTATAATCAATGGAGTTCATTATAACAATAATTCCCCCCATGTCACTTGTTTTTATCACTATGTCATTCATAGCTTTAATTTCTTGAATGGCTATTTTCTCCTTTCTGGATAAATTATTTTTACTCGATAATTTATTTTCATATAGAAATTTAAGATCTCGTTCTACTATTTCCTGGAATTTGTTCATGCACTCTACTCGAGAGTTTATAGGATAAAAATAGGGGTTTTTTGTACTAAAATTATTTGCTTGGTTAATAACTTTATTTTCTGTACCACTATCCTGTAGATCCTGCAATATAACAAGTGACATTTGCTCGTGAAAGTCTAGTGTGTGAAAGTCATTTTTTACTTTTTCCTCCCTTTCAGCACAATTATCTTGATCAGTGGAAAAAAAATGTTTTTTTATGGTTAAGTTCCTGATGAATTTATTGACATCCAAAATGGTGGAAAACAAATCAAAATCTTTGTCCGGTGCAAAATTTAAGCCATAGGTCAAAACTTGCAATTGTTCTTCTGAAAAGGACTTGGAAGAGAGATTAACTATATTTCGGCTTATCTCATCATGCCCTTCTTGCGGCGGGTTAGCACACCAGATTGATTTTCTGTGCTTCCTCCCACCGCGCCTTTTACGTTTTTTGATTTATTTAATTGTTTAGCTGGATTATAGTCTATGGGCTCATTAAGAGAGATATCAGATGTACTAAAGCCGTTATCGTCCGAATCGCCATCACGTGAACTAAAACTCACATAGCGTCTATTTGATTTCCTACGACGGTTGGAGAAGCGCAAAATAGATCTAGGAGTGTTGGAAGAATCATTATCTTCGTGCCAATTGTAAACTCGATTGTTGGCATAGTCTTCCAAATCGCGTTCAAATTTGCGCTTTTTTCTAGATATAATTTCATCTTCCAATGTTATAATTTCCTCCCGTATTTTCTTGTATGTGTCACTGTTTTCACACATGACATTCATACTTTGTAGATTTTCCTTGGAGGTTTCAATTTCCTTTTGCACATCCTGAAGTTTTTTCTCTTCGTATTTAACAATGAGTCGCATGAGGTTCAGTGAACAGCTGGTTAAAATCTCATTCCATTCATTAGAAAATGTTGAACCAAAATCGGTGGTAGCTTTTTTCTTCAACCGTAAACCCCTTGGAATCATGTCTTTAGACACGTAATTCTGGAGGGTGGTTAAATCCCACCAGATTTTCGTCTCCTGAATCATAGTCTTTTTCAGAAGAGTCCATGTGTTGGAAATATCAGAGCCAAAATTGGTCTCATTAAGTCCACCAGAAAACGCATTAGCCGCCTTTTGCATGCGGTTTTTGGTATAGTCCGACATGGTGCAGTGCAGAGTTTAATTCTGTCACAAAAGCAGATCGAAGCTTCACTCGCTTAATCAAGTGTGGTGAGTCCCATATATGGAGTGAATATCAGGTGCACGGCAGTCAATTTAAAGATTAAGTACAAAGAAAGAAAAAAAGCCAGCTCACCGATATATGCAAGAAGCACGGAACTTCGTCCTGACTCGACGTGATGCAAATCCAAGTAAAAGAGAAAAATGTTCCAGCTTCTTTGATAAAATGTAAAACTTTAAACAGAAGAATCAGTCAGATCTTTTAGATGTGGAATCTAGCCATAAGAAAAATAAAAACAAAAATGACATCCATAAAAATGTGGCAACTAAGCCATATGTCTGTCTGCAATTTAGCCCGCAATTTAATGAGATTAAAACAATTATTAATCGGGCTATTCCAATTCTTTTTGAAGATCCCACTCTTGCTGTATTGTTAAATAATGGTTGCAACGTTGTAGCAAGAAGGGCACCTACGCTAGGTAACATATTATCCCCTAATTGCTTTATGTCCAAACAACCTAATAGCACCTGGCTTAGTTGTACGGGTTGCTATAAATGCAATATCACTAATTGTACTACCTGTAAGCATTTAGTAGTCACAAAATTGTTTGGTACCAGAGGTATGGAAAATAAATATAAAATTAAAACTTTTATTAATTGTAACACACGATTTGTAGTGTACAAAATAGATTGCATTTCCTGCGATAAATCATACATTGGTTGCACAATCAGAAAACTAAAAAAACCGCATCTCTGAACATTTGTACGATATCAAATGTACAACTAACAGCAATCGTACCGTTTCCTCAGCAGCGAGACATTTCATTGAAATGCATTCACGCAGTACTGATTTCTTAAGAGTAACGGGCATTGAAAAAATAAAAAAACCTCCGCGGGGAGGAGACATGCATAGGTCTTTACTCACACGGGAAGCCTTTTGGATGTTTAATTTGGGTACTAGATTTCCGCATGGTTTAAATAAAAAAAGTGAACTTATGTTTCACTATTAGAGACGGTAAATTGCAGTGCAGGCATAGATTCATGTATATATATATTGCATGTTTTTAGCCCTTTCTTTGTGTTTTTTCTGTCTTTTTTTATTTTTTATTTTTTTTGTGTTTTTTTTGTATATATGGGATTTATTGTATCCTACCATTGTATATGTATATATATATATATATATATATATATATATATATATATACATATATATATATATTGTTTATATTTTTTAGAATATCTGGCAATGATCTATATGTGTTTGTGATTCAAAGTACTGTTGGTCAGGTGAGCTCCTTTTTTTTTTTTTTTTTTTTTTTTTTGCTTTACCTTTCCATTGGTAGGTCAGTCCTTCTTATACCAGATGGACTGCTGAGCAGATCAGCTGTGACAAAGACCGTATGGTCGAAACGCGTAGCTTTCTTCACTTGTGATATGGCATTGTCCCAGGAGTGTGTCCTCTACTATTTTATATGATGGATTAAAGTTTTACATTTTATCAAAGAAGCTGGAACATTTTTCTCTTTTACTTGGAGGCACAGAGATCACAGGGGGCTTATAGTTGGGGGAGCAAAGAGATCATATTGGGGCACATAGCAGAGGGTACATAGATCACAGTGATCACAGTGGGAACATAGCTGAGGGACAGACACAGATCACCTGCAGGCACAGAGCTGCCAGCACAGAGATCGCTCTGGACTCTGGCAGCAGCTCCTCTTCCAGGACAGGAGGATGGGAGAGCAATCGGCGCTAACCCTGCCCACCTCATTGCTAACCCCCCCATCCCGATGACATAATTAATGTGCAGGGCAGGCAGCGTTCTGTGATGAAAGCTGCGTGCCGTGCACTTGGAGTTAAAGATGCAAGATGCGGCTGCCGCCTGGACATTGTGGACTCCAGGGACCTTCCCGCGGGCCGCATGCGGTCCACAGGCCGAAGGTTCCCTGCCCTAATGGAAGTAGCCTGGGTGGTGAAAGGCGTTGTCAGGGTGGTAGCTAGGGTGCTCTGCAACACTACATTCCCTGGATACATAATGTAAGTCAAAGTAAGGTACCCCACTGTGATTATTAGCACTGGCACTTTTACAGTAAGAATACACCACATAAGGATCGATTTATACATTGTAATCATGGGGAAATACACTGATATTAAATAAAAAAAGACTCGGTTATTCAAAAAAAATGTATCTATTTAAAGTATTGCACTTTGCACTTATGAGTTTTTTCAAATCATTTGCATTGTGATAAATATATCCTCTTTAGGATTTTTGTGAGTGCTGAAAAAGTATTCAATGTATGAGCTCTTTGCCCTTTTGCTACATTTTTAATGAACTACTCTTATGTCTGAAATTGTGTTTGGTACATTTCATTGTAGAATTTAATAAAATATTTGTAATTTTAATTTATTTTGTTGATGCCTCTCTATCCCCAAAAAATTGGGAGGATTTGTTATTCATAGGTAAGCATCTTTGCCTGTTTTTTTTTGTGTTTTCTCTAGAATAGTGGAGATTTTTTCCTCTTTTTGTGGTTTTTACTGTTAGAGTAGGACTGAATACTGGTTGTTCACCCTGCTAGACCCACATTACAAACAGAACTTTGCATCTCTTCTTCCTGAGGTGATGAGTTCTTCTAAAATGGTGCTATAGCTGAAGGTCATTGTAGAAAATTTGCTGAAAAAATTCCCATCAGACAGTGCTAGTGGTAGGGGGAAAGCTTCTTTAACCAACCATGGAGAGACAAGGGAAACACACAGTAGAGGTAAACTGTGAAAGGCTTGGGCCAATTTCATAACACCAGCCCAGCCATAGAATTTAATGGAACTAGCATGGCGAACTTGCGCTATGCTGTGCATAATTTTCGGGAGTGTAAGTCCACTAGAGGTGGACACCCAGATGCAGTATACTATGTCTGAGTGTCTGCATCCAGTAAGTAGGCATACACGCCCGAAAATAATACATGGCATCATAATTAGTATTATAATTTTTTTATATTGTTTTACTAGTATCCTGCTCCTCAGTATCTCCACAAATGTAATATTAACTTCCACAAGAAGCCATAATTACACTTCTTTAGGAAGTAAATTCATAATCCATCAATGTTATAAAAATGTACATATTCTCCAAGAAATTCAAATGGTCGTTGATTCATGTATTTGCTGGAAGGCATTTCTATCAAAATAGGAGTCAATATAATGACTCAACTAAAGAACTTGCATGTCTCCATCAGTGCTGATACCCTAGCCTCAGGTAAAATGACTTTTTGTCAAAATGTGATGTATTACCTTTAGTCCGTCCGAATGCATTATTGTGTTTTTGGCTCAGGTAGAAGATACAAATCATATAAAAACTTTGTACTGGTGTCAGAGAGGTGAAAACTGTAAGTGCTCTGCGATTCTTTCCACAGTATGGGCAAGAAAATAGAAAAATAAGGATTTTCTATATTCTATTGTCAATGGCTTTCCTTAATGTGATACAAAAGTTAGTAATGTAATTAAAACATGTACATCATATTAGTGAATAAAAATGCTAATTCACTAAGATGTAATAGTAAAGACATTATCTGGGGAAATTTCTATAACAGTGTTGAGTTGTTAATCCACTAAGATGGAATTTCTCCTTTTCTCCCTGCAGATTTTCAAAGCCAATTTTAATTCTGCTCATGGGGTGAGAAAATAATAATCCACTGGAGAGATTATGTGTTCAACTGTTCATGACAGTTACCCTATTAAGGAGGCTATGAATTTCAATAAGGGCTTTTGAAACATTTGATCATCACCTTAATTCAAGGACAGATATCCTCCATGTTACAAAACAAACAATTGGCTTATCAGTATTTGCTCACTTTGTTTGTATTTTTTTTTTATTGTATAGGATTACGGTTTAACATGTATGTTATTTAGGGAAGCGGCAACTCAAAATAATTTAAATGCATGACTAGCTTGCATCCTTATATCCTCTTGAGGTATCAGGTAAATTAATAATACAGAAGATTTTTTTTGAGGAGTTATCAGCTCTTCCGACAAGCCTAATGTGGTTAATACTAGCATTTTTATTTCAATCATATACAAATTTAAAGTTCCTGTTTGTCACGGATCCCACCGCGCTGCCACATATTGTCACGATCCGCTCTCAGCATGCAACTTGGGGTTGCGCATGTAAGGGTTAATCTATCTCCCCTCTCTCAGTCCAGCATTTAACCTCTGTCCTATACTGTAATGGTAGCATAAATCACACACCGACCCAGGCCACACACCTGCTCATACACGCTGCCACCACTCACCGAACACACGGGCGATGTTACTACTACTGTCTGCCAATCATAAGGATCAAACACTTTAAGGCTATGGATTCTTTAGAACATACAAGGTTCAACTTGTTAAAGTTTTATTCTTTAATACAAAAGCTACAGTGCTTACAATAAAGAAAAAGGTATAAAAATATTGCAATAAAAAGACATACAAATATGCAAAACTGTTATAAAATAAACAGGAGAAAACTTACAGAAATAGCTAACTTTGTAGTCTGCTTTCTGCTCCCTGAGTGGGGGTGAATATGGACTGAAACACATCAGTTAGGCTGCCCCTCAATCTGTGAACACAATTCTATGTATACAGGCCTGATTTATAGAGTCACCATGGAGGTCAGATTTCTAGAACAGCCTCTCAGGTTAATATTATAATTAATTGTTTTTTCATTGGCCCATGGCCACTCCTCCAATTAATATATTATTTTTTATGAAATTCTTGGTGTAAAGTTTCCCACAGATACATAGTATCAGGCTGTAATTGACATCTCTCTTCAAAAGAGCTAGAAAGTGTGAAATGTTTCCCCTTCTTCCTAGTTCCCAACCAGACCCACTGGTGAGATTGGAGACAGTAGACTGCCTTCTCAAGATACATATGTTGTGACCTTTGTGAGACCTGCAGTTTCAGGGCAGATGTTAGACCGCTGCTGGTTACACATATAAACCTATACATATTTCACTACACACATATACACCTATACATATTTTACTGCACTGTTCATGCAATCAAGCAAGAAAAAGTAAGATCTCCAGCTGTCAGAAAGAGCCAATAACTCTGCTTAGAAGACAGAAGCAGTTTACTACCACAACTGTCTACTATTTTGGAGTCCTTCTGTGAAGCTTGGCAATTGCATGATTACTGGCTGTCTGCTAGCATACCAAAGCTGCTGGATCCTAGCAGACACAGATCAGCTCCATGTCATTCTTCTGTGTTTGAACCCTTGAGCCCATGTTTTGTGGTTGGCTTCTCTATCCAATGAGCCATGATACCTGTCCAAGAATGTTAGTAGGTAGTGATGGGAGAATGTGCTTGGATAAGGTGTTATCCGAGCATTCTCGGGGCTGACAGAGTAAGTTTGGCATGCTCAAATAATATGTTTGAGTTCAGGTGCATGCATGTCTCGTTGCTGTTCAACAAGCCGCAGCACATTCAGGGATTACCTAACAAACAGACAATCCCTACATGTGTTGTGGCTGTCGTACAGCAATGAGACATGCAGCTGCGGGGACTTGAACATGTTTTTCAGCATGTTGAAGACACTCAGCACACTAACATGCTCGGATAACACTTCATCTTTTAGTAGGACATTTGCCTGTGAACATTTGCAGTAGGAAGCTCCGCTGTTGTGACCTGTAGAAAGCTTGACAACAGATGGTATAGATTATCTACAGGTCCCAGAAGCGGAGCTTCCTACTGCACATGATCAAAGGAATCTGTAATATTAAATTCTTAATTCAGGTTTTTCTCAGTGTAACAAGACTAAAGTGATTTCCTCCCTAGGTAAAACAATGTGGGATTTAATCTGCAGGTTAATATGAATCTGCCCAGCAAAAACTCTTAGACCCACACTGCAGGGAGAAAATATGCCTTATTCCCCCAGCAGTATTGTTGGTATTTGTCACAGGAATAGCGCTGGTGCAAGTTTAGTCATCGCTCTATGTATAGAGAGTGAGAGCTGTATCCTCGCCCCGGCTGTGACTTGCAACTGCTTAGCATTAGAGACGGCTATAAGTCAGTGCTGGAGGGATGGCTACAGACATCATTCTTTATACACAGAGACATGACTGAACTCGCACTAGCGTCAACCCGGGATTGAAATTCCAAAGCTACCTGGTGTAACAAAGTTCATTTCATCCCGGCAGTGAGGGTCTAACAGCTGGCTAAAAGAAGAACATATAATCAAAAAACAACACAGAAAAAGAAAGAACCTTGCCAACACCAAGTTAGATTACAAATGCACTAGCAGGATGCAACCGACAACCATTATAAAGGTAGGGGCAGCAGAGGTGGAAAATACTGGTGGAGCAACCATTCACATAGTGTTGAGCAATACCTTCCGATACTTGAAAGTATCGGTATCGGATAGTATCGGCCGATACCCGAAAAATATCAGATATCGCCGATACCGATACCCGATACCAATACAAGTCAATGGGACACAAGTATCGGAAGCTATCCTGGATGGTTCCCAGGGTCTGAAGGAGAGGAAACTCTCCTTCAGGCCTTGGGATCCATATTCATGTAAAAAATAAAGAATTAAAATAAAAAATATGGATATACTCACCCCTCCGGAGGCCCCTGGACCTTACCGATGTAACCGGCAGCCTCCGTTCTTTAGAATGAGGAGTTTAGGACCTTCGATGAGGTCGCAGCTTGTGATTGGTCGCGTGACCGCTCATGTTACCGCTCACGCGACCAATCACAAGCCGCGACGTCATCGCAGGTCCTAAACTCCTCATTCTTAGAAACGGAGGCTGCCGGTTACATCGGTAAGGTCCAGGGTCCGCCGGAGGGGTGAGTATATCCATATTTTTTATTTTAATTCTTTATTTTTTACATGAATATGGATCCCAGGGCCTGAAGGAGAGTCTCCTCTCCTCCAGACCCTGGGAACCATACACTGGGAACTTCCGATTCCGATTTCCGATATCACAAAAATATCGGAACTCGGTATCGGAATTCCAATACCGCAAGTATCGGCCGATACCTGAAACTTGCGGTATCGGAATGCTCTACACTAATCACAAACCTACCTGCCATAGCTGTAGGTTAATAGCATTTTTTTCATGTGACAGGTTCCCCTTAAATTTAATTTGCTGTTGAAAACCATAGACTGTATGACATCTGATCTGTATGTTGAGTTGAAATATGTAGACTACACATTGAAGAAGAAGTGATAAGTTTGATACGTTACTGTGGACTACTGAAAATCTTATTTAACTGTGAAGGGGAGAAAATAATCCAAAATCTAACAAAAATGTCAAAGAAAATGGAATTCAGGTGTTTAAGGTGGTGACAGAATACACGGTCAGCAGTCACTCTGTTACACTTTCCTATGTCGTATACCTGTAGGTAATAAATCCCCATCAATCTGTGCCACAAAGAATTTATTACATTAACAGTAACATGTTTCTCACTGCCAGTGTTACACAATAGAGCAGCGACCACATGAACGGTATAATTTATTGCCTTCACTTTCGGGTTACAATGTATTGATATGACAGAGGTTAGATAAAGACTACCCTCTTTCTCGGTTAGCTGAGGACAGTGTCACTTTGTATCAAGGCAAATCTTTAAACAAAATAATTATTTCAGAAGAACTCTGACTTTTGACATGATTGGATTAAAAAGGGTTCATGTAACCATTTACGATTATTCAAAATTGCAAATAAGCAGGCAAAAGGAGGCTTTTAACATTAAAGAAAGTTCTCAAGTCATAATTGACATGTCAATTTGAAAATGTTACGCTTTCCTGAATTTTACTTAAAGGGGTATTACAAAATTTTCAAAAGAAGTTTATTCATTTTAATATATAAAAGTTATGCAAAGCTTTCCCAAATACCTTCTGTATTAAAACTTTGTGTTTTTAAACATCTCAGCTTGCTTTTTTTCAATATGAACCTTCATTGTTTATGTTCAGAGGCAGAATCTCAGTCATGGTCATGTCATTACATTTCTTGATACAAGACAGAGCTCTGATACCTGTTTTGACCCTTGGGTGTTGGGGCTGCTGTCAGCTGTTTTTTGTTCGCAGAGGGTACTATTGATGAGATAGCCTCTTGACACACTTAACTTTATTATTGGTTCCCCCTTCTTTATATACTTTTTATGTTGTATTGTTTGATCTTGCCATCACTTAATAACTAGTGTTGAGGGATACCTTCCGATATTTGAAAGTGTCGGTATCGGATTGGATCGGCCGATATCCAAAAAATATCGGATATTGCCGATACCGATACCCGATACCAATACAAGTCAATGGGACACAAATATCGGAAGTGATCCTGGATGGTTCCCAGGGTCTGAAGGAGAGGAAACTCTCCTTCAGGCCCTGGGATCCATATTCATGTAAAAAATAAAGAATACAAATAAAAAATATGGATATACTCACCCTCGGACGGCCCCTGGCTGTCACCGCTGCAAGCGTCTGCCTCCGTTCCTAAGAATGCAGAGTGAGGGACCTTTGATGACATCGCGGCTTGTGATTGGTCGCGTGACCGCTCATTTGACCGCTCACGCGACCAATCACAAGCCGCGACGTCATTGCAAGTCCTACACTCACTGCATTCTTAGGAACGGAGGCTGCCGGTTGCACGGCTGAGGTCCGGGTCCGTCGGAGGGGTGAGTATATCCATATTTTTTATTTTTATTCTTTATTTTTTACATGAATATGGATCCCAGGGCCTGGAGGAGAGTCTCCTCTCCTCCAGACCCTGGGAACCACACGCACCGCACATGCCTGGGAACTTATAGGAACTTCCGATTCCAATTTCCGATATCACAAAAATATCGGAACTCGGTATCGGAATTCCGATACAGCGAATATCGGCCGATACCTGATATTTGCAGTATCGGAATGCTCAACACTATTATTATTAATATTAATACTATTAATAATAACTGCTAAATGTATTCATTGTAACATTGTGCTACTTTCCACATATGAGTATTGGGGTGTTTTCACCACAAGTGTATGGTGTAATATTTATGGTGTTGCAGGATTTATGTATCAACCTTGTCTACTATGATCATGATCACACACAGACACCGTATTTATGGACTTTTTTGTAGCCAGTGGCTTATATTGCTCCACAAACCTGCTATAATAGTGCGCATTTTCAGCAACTTGATACCGTGTGCCATCACCTTGAACTGTTTTTATACGTGTATTTTGTTCCAGTATTCATCTTTTTGGATAATAAACTTTTGCTTATTTTAAAAACAAATTATATTTTGGACTTCGGACTCCCTGTCTCTCATAGGGTCCATGATCTGGTGGAGTGTCCATTGTAATTATTAGTTTTCTGACCATTTACTGACACGTGGTCATGAGGTGTCAACATATAGTTATATTATGGTTATGGTATAGCAGATATTGATAGTAAGGTGAATTACAAGGTACACTAGCCAGGTATACACCAACAAGGGAGCCACACCAAGTATATCATGTGAACTTGCTGAAGCCATGGTGAGATCGAGAATCGCTGGAAGCTCCTTGCCTGGGAGCCCGTCTTGAAGCCAAAGTGTAGGATGTCACAATTGAGAAGACTCAAAAACTAGTGCAGAGGCAACAGTGTCGGAAACTGCTGCAGTGGAACCGTGACCTATTCTCAGAGACAACAAACAGGAAATTTGAGAGAGCGCATCTGCACTACTCGCTTCTTGAAAAGAGGTTGCTGTCAATTCTGAATTGTCTTGACCTTGTTTATCTGTGGCTTGATTTCACCTCTCCCAACGATGTAGCCTAAGTACTTGACATCCTCCTTCCTTATGGCTAGTGTTGAGCATTCCGATACCGCAAGTATCGGGTATCGGCCGATACTAGCGGTATCGGAATTCCGATACCGGGATTCCGATACTTGGCGCGTATCGGATACCGGAATCGGAAGTTCCATGATTCAAAATTCAGAAATTCAGCCAATGAGAAAGATTCCAAGTGTGGGCACATCCTGTTTAGCATGGAGGGCATGAAAGTACTGGCAAGGCTGTGATTGGCTGCTGAAATGATGTCATGATGCAGTTTAAAAGTCGCTGGCGCCATTTTGCGATCACTCTGCTGTGAATTCAGTTAGTGACAGGACGCTGTTTGCTGACTGAGGGACAGTTTAGAGATAGCGATTTGCTTCTTTGTGCTTTCCAAAGGCTAATTTAGCAACCGCTGTGTTCACCTACTATTCACCTTGCTTTTGCCTTGTAGCGCTGTTTTCACAGCGATCTGCAAGGTCTCTCTGTGTGTGTGTGTGTGAGTGCAGCCCACTCTCTAGTCTGAGTGCAGCCACATAGGCCATCCATAGCTGGTTGTATTCAGTTCAGGGAGGGTGGTTCATTGCCTCATACTGTCCTTTTTTTTTTTTTTTTTTGAAGTAGTGCAGGCTGCTGCACATTTTTTCAAATAATTCCTATTAGTGTCTTTCCACCCGTCTCCATCTAATTTGTGGAAAAACACTACATAGGATAAAGTAGAGGAGGGTTTTTGGGCCTTGCAGCGCCGTTTACGGCTGTCTGCACGGTCTCCGTGTGACTGCAGCTCGCCCTGTAGTCTGTGAGCAGCCGTAGCTTGGTTGTCTCCAGCTCAGGGTTGTTCACTGCGTCATACCGCCAAATCAATTTTAATTTTTTTTCAAGTACTGTAGTCTGCTGTTAATTAATTTAAAAAAATCCTATTAGTGTCTTTCCACCCGTCTCCAGCTAATTTGTGGAAAAACACTACATAGGATAAAGTAGAGGAGGGTTTTTGGGCCTTGCAGCGCCGTTTACGGCTGTCTGCACGGTCTCCGTGTGACTGCAGCTCGCCCTGTAGTCTGTGAGCAGCTATAGCCTGGTTGTCTCCAGCTCAGGGTTGTTCACTGCGTCATACCGCCAAATCAATTTTAATTTTTTTTCAAGTACTGTAGTCTGCTGCTAATTAATTTAAAAAAATCCTATTAGTGTCTTTCCACCCGTCTCCAGCTAATTTGTGGAAAAACACTACATAGGATAAAGTAGAGGAGGGTTTTTGGGCCTTGCAGCGCCGTTTACGGCTGTCTGCACGGTCTCCGTGTGACTGCAGCTCGCCCTGTAGTCTGTGAGCAGCCGTAGCTTGGTTGTCTCCAGCTCAGGGTTGTTAACTGCGTCATACCGCCAAATCAATTTTAATTTTTTTTCAAGTACTGTAGTCTGCTGCTAATTAATTTAAAAAAATCCTATTAGTGTCTTTCCACCCGTCTCCAGCTAATTTGTGGAAAAACACTACATAGGATAAAGTAGAGGAGGGTTTTTGGGCCTTACAGCGCCGTTAACGTCTGTCTGCACGGTCTCCGTGTGACTGCAGCTCTATCCGTTGTCAGTTCAGCCCCCAAAAAAGAAATAAATAATAAAGTTCACCAAACACACCAGTTACACCACTTTACATTTGTGTAGGCCACATTAACTCATATTAAAGTCTAGTCCACACTTTAGCTAATTAGTGTTTCTTATACCTGTTAGGAGGAGTTTTTCAGGAATAAGCACACAAAGCCGTTAGTACTTTTCTGCTTTTCTTTATCAGTCAACCACGATGAAGAAGGCAGTGAGTAAGGCACGTGGGCGTGGGCGCGGAGCAGGGAGGGGACGTGGGGATTCTGTGCCCGCTGCGGGCACCGGTGACTCATCAGCACCCACTTTCACGAGGGAACAGTCGTTCATGCGCAGCTTTGTCGCCGAGCGCCGTACACCGCTGCTGCGTGAAGACCAAATTGAAGCCGTTGTGGGATGGATGGCAGCTAATGCATCAACTTCCATTAGTGCCACATCCTCTCAGACACAGAGCACTGGAGAGCAGCCATCTGTCTCTTCACCACCTGCCAAATTGCCCAGGCAGACAGAGAGCCCAGGACAGGAGCCGTCTCTACTTCTGTTCTCTGAATCTCTTGGCTTGGAAACAGGGGGCCAGCCAAGCAGCATTGGAGAAATGGAAGAAGAGGCAGGGTGCAGTGATGCCCAACAGCTTTTTCTCTCTGAGTCTGAAGAGGCGGGTGGGCCAGTGGCTCCGTTCACCACATCGCAGGCCGCATCAGCTGATGATGACACTCAGGTGCCACTTACTGGTGCGTGCTCTGCTGCTGAGACTACCCGGGAGGAGCAGTTGGGGGCAGAGGGTAGTGTGGATGACGAGGTCCTTGACCCATCTTGGCGTCAGGGACAGGAAGGTGGTGGGAGCAGCTCTGAGGAAGAGATTCCCCGTACGGTCCAAAGAGGGAGAGGGAGGGGGAAGACTGCGGATCCTGCAGCCTCCGCTTTGGCACCCGTAAGGAGCATGTCTCTTCCAAAAGTCAAAAGGGGGGCTCCCAAGACTTGCAGTGCCTGGTCCTTTTTTGACACAGTTGCAGATGACATTTGCTATGTCAGATGCAAGGTGTGTCATCAAAAAATCAAAAGAGGTCAAAAAGTCGCCAACCTCAATACCTCCAACATGTGGAAACATGTGCGCAACAGGCACCCGGCGGAGTTAGACAAACACACTGAAGAGCTAGGCCAACCAACAGCGGCAGCTACCACCTCTTCAGCTCGTGTTGCCTCTTCCTCTAGCTCACACGCAGCTGGTTCGGCTTCCTCCCAGGATCGCCGTGGAAGAACCTCTGGCCCTGTTGTCCAGAGACCCGCTGTAATTCCACCCGCAGCACCACTTTCCCAGTCAACCACACACTCCCAGCCCAGTCTACAGCCATCGGTAGTACAGGCATGGGAGAAAAGGCGGCCTTTCTCGTCAAACCACCCACGAGCACAGGCTCTGACTGCAGGCATTGCCAAACTTCTGTCACTGGAAATGCTGTCATTCAGGCTGGTGGAGACTGACAGCTTCCGTGACTTGATGTCATTGGCAGTCCCACAGTACAGTGTGCCCAGCCGCTTTTACTTCAGCAGGCAAGCCGTCCCTGCCCTGCACAAGCATGTGGAGGGACACATAAAACACGCGCTACTGAACGCCGTCAGTAGCAAGGTCCACCTCACCACCGATGCGTGGACCAGTCAACATGGACAGGGGCGATACCTTTCCCTCACTGCCCATTGGGTTAATGTAGTTGAGCCGGGTACAGACCGTGCGAGTGGCGCAGGACGTGTCCTGCCCACTCCAAGGATTGCAGGAATCCATTCTGTACGCATTGACTCCTCCTCTTACACCAGTTCCTCAGAATCATCGCTGCAGGAGCCGTCACAGTCCACCTCCACATGGACCCGTGATGAACGTGTACCTGTTACGACCGACATGAGCACAGCCGTGGCCAAACGTCAACAGGCCGTCTTGAAATTAATTTTTTTGGGGAATCGTAGCCACACAGCGCAGGAGCTCTGGAATGCCATCAAGCAGGAGAGCGATGTGTGGTTTGAGCCAGCGAATCTCCAGCCAGGCATGGTAGTGTGTGATAATGGCCGAAATCTGGTGGCAGCCCTGGGCCTCGGCAACCTCACTCACATCCCATGTCTGGCACATGTGCTCAATTTGGTCGTGCAGAGTTTTTTGAGGGACTATCCGGATCTTGATGCACTGCTGCACAAGGTCCGCCTAGAGTGTGCTCACTTGCGGCGTTCCAGCACGGCAAAAGCGCGCATTGCGGCTCTGCAGCGCCGACACCGCCTGCCGGAACATCGCATCATATGTGACCTACCTACCAGGTGGAATTCCACGTTACATATGTTGGAGCGGTTGTGTGAGCAGCAGCAAGCTGTAATGGAGTACCAGCTGTATCAGGCGCACAAAAGTCGCAGTCAGCGCCGTACAGACTTCACAACCACAGAGTGGGCCACTATGAAGGATGTCTGCCAGGTTTTGCGTCCCTTCGATTATTCCACGCGGATGGCGAGTGCAGATGATGCACTAGTCAGCATGACTGTCCCCCTTATCTGCCTGCTTGAAAAATCACTGCAAGCGCTAAGGGATGATGTTGTGGAAGAGGTGGAGGATGAGGATTCACCACTTCCATCATCTTCTGGACAGTCAGCGCCACGTGGTTCCTCACAAACGCGTAGGCAGGGGACAGTTTGTGAGGAGGATGAGGAGGAGTCAATGGAGGAGGAAGACATCCGTCCAGAGGAGGGAGTTACACAATTGTCCAGTACTCAGTGTGTACAGCGAGGGTGGGGTGATGACGAGCGGGCAGAGATCACGCCTCCAGCTGGGGACAGCGTTTCTTGGGCAGTTGGCAGTCTGCAGCACATGGTGGATTACATGCTGCAGTGCCTGAGAAACGACCGCCGCATCGACCACATTCTCAACATGTCTGATTACTGGGTGTTCACCCTCCTCGATCCTCGCTACCGGGACAACGTAGAAAGCCTCATCACACCGTTGAACCGGGAGCGAAAAATGCGGGAGTACCAAGACACACTGGTCAGTTCCATCATCTTCTCCATTCCAACTGAGAGAAGTGCTGCTAGTGCATTCCAAAGCAGCTCAGTGCGTCCAGGCAGTGGTGGAGGCTCTGCACAAAGAGGGAGCAGAAGCAGTGCCTCTGCCCAAGGCAAGACCAGTATGGCCCAACTGTGGCACAGTTTTGTGTGCCCCCCACAAAAGTCTACACCATCACAGACGGCTCCAGTCAGCAGGAGGCAACGGTTCCGTCAGATGGTGACAGACTACATGTCTTGCCCTCTTGCTGTACTCCCAGACGGCTCTTCCCCTTTCAAGTTTTGGGTCTCAAAGCTGGATACATGGCCAGAGCTAAGCCAGTATGCATTGGAGGTGCTGTCTTGCCCTGCGGCCAGTGTATTATCGGAACGTGTCTTTAGTGCTGCAGGTGGTGTACTAACTGACCGTCGCATGCGACTATCCTCCGATAACGTTGACCGGCTTACTTTCCTGAAAATGAACAAGGCCTGGATCTCGCAGGAATTTGCCACTCCTCCTCCTGATTAAATAATTAGGTCACTGTATACGTTATCCAGGTCTCCTGTTGTGTTCATCTTTCAACCACCTGAACTTACATTCCTGGGCTCCAACAACGCCAGTTGAGGCTCAGAAGTGCCATCTGCACAGTCAAAACATACGACCCAGTGTTATTGGGTTTCAGTAACGTCAGCTGATCCCCAGCTGTGTAGCCGGCAATGTGTCCTGCGACCGCCACGCTGGCACAACTGAAATGTAAGGGAACCTGTCCCCCCCCCCCCCCAAGGCGTTTGTTACTGAAAGAGCCACCTTGTGCAGCAGTAATGCTGCACAAGGAAAAGGTAGCTATTTTCATTATGCTCCTTGCACACGCAGAACTTAACACTTATAAAATGTGTCCACTGATACCGTAAAACCGTCCCGGAGGTGGGACTTTCCTTCGTAATATGACGCAGCACAGCTGTCATTCCTACCCCCTCGGCGCCGTGCCCCGGCTCCTCATCGTTGTTTGATTCCGTCCCGGAGCCTGCGCTGTTAGGTTATCCCTTGGCCAGGCACACTTAGCGCTGCCCATCTTCTGACATCATTTGGTGTCAGGCTGGCTGCGCCTGTGCGGCCGCGCTGTCCGAGAGCCCGCCTCGCAGTGTGGTCTAATGTAATCCCACCGCGGGCCTGGGATCAGTGGCCATGCGCAGTGCATATCCTCGCCTCTCGCTCCACTCCCTACGGCTTCTTCAGACTGTGCGGTGCCAGCTGATCCGTAATAGCATGCCACGGCCGTGGCAGCGCACAGTCTGAAAAAGCCGTAGGGAGGGGAGCGAGAGGCGAGGATATGCACTGCGCATGGCCACTGATCCCAGGCCCGCGGTGGGATTACATTAGACCACACTGCGAGGCGGGCTCTCGGACAGCGCGGCCGCACAAGCGCAGCCAGCCTGACACCAAATGATGTCAGAAGATGGGCAGCGCTAAGTGTGCCTGGCCAAGGGATAACCTAACAGCGCAGGCTCCGGGACGGAATCAAACAACGATGAGGAGCCGGGGCACGGCGCCGAGGGGGTAGGAATGACAGCTGTGCTGCGTCATATTACGAAGGAAAGTCCCACCTCCGGGACAGTTTCACGGTTTCAGGGGACACATTTTATAAGTGTTTAGTTCTGTGCTTGCAAGGAGCATAATTAAAAGAGCCACCTTTTCCTTTTGCATCTTTTGAGCTGCACAAGCTGGCTCTTTCAGCTACAAATGCCTTGGGGGGGGGGGTTAAAGGTTCCCTTTCTCCAATCAGGCTTCGGCCTACATTGTGTTCCTCTGCTTCTACTGCTGTCCCTGGGCTCCAACACCGCTAGTTGTTGCCTGGTAGTGCTGTACGCACAGTCAACAGTCGCTCCTCTGTTATTGGGGTTCAGTAACGTCAGCTGTTCCCCTGCTGTGTGTGTGGCAATCCCTCCAACCTCCTCCAACCTCATCCAAACTCCTCCTCCTCCACCTGTCCCTGGGCTCCAACACCGCTAGTTGCCGTCCAGAAGTGCTGTACGCACAGTCAACAGTCGCTCCTCTGTTATTGGGGTTCAGTAACGTCAGCTGTTCCCCTGCTGTGTGTGTGGCAATCCCTCCTACCTCCTCCAACCTCCTCCTACCTCCTCCTCCTCCACCTGTCCCTGGGCTCCAACACCGCCAGTTGCCGTCCAGAAGTGCTGTACGCACAGTCAACAGTCCCTCCTCTGTTATTGGGGTTCAGTAACGTCAGCTGTTCCCCTGCTGTGTGTGTGGCAATCCCTCCTACCTCCTCCAACCTCCTCCAACCTCCTCCTCCTCCACCTGTCCCTGGGCTCCAACACCGCTAGTTGCCGTCCAGAAGTGCTGTACGCACAGTCAACAGTCGCTCCTCTGTTATTGGGGTTCAGTAACGTCAGCTGTTCCCCTGCTGTGTGTGTGGCAATCCCTCCTACCTCCTCCAACCTCCTCCTACCTCCTCCTCCTCCACCTGTCCCTGGGCTCCAACACCGCCAGTTGCCGTCCAGAAGTGCTGTACGCACAGTCAACAGTCCCTCCTCTGTTATTGGGGTTCAGTAACGTCAGCTGTTCCCCTGCTGTGTGTGTGGCAATCCCTCCTACCTCCTCCTACCTCCTCCACCTGTCCCTGGGCTCCAACACCGCCAGTTGCCGTCCAGAAGTGCTGTACGCACAGTCAACAGTCCCTCCTCTGTTATTGGGGTTCAGTAACGTCAGCTGTTCCCCTGCTGTGTGTGTGGCAATCCCTCCAACCTCCTCCAACCTCATCCAAACTCCTCCTCCTCCACCTGTCCCTGGGCTCCAACACCGCTAGTTGCCGTCCAGAAGTGCTGTACGCACAGTCAACAGTCGCTCCTCTGTTATTGGGGTTCAGTAACGTCAGCTGTTCCCCTGCTGTGTGTGTGGCAATCCCTCCTACCTCCTCCAACCTCCTCCTACCTCCTCCTCCTCCACCTGTCCCTGGGCTCCAACACCGCCAGTTGCCGTCCAGAAGTGCTGTACGCACAGTCAACAGTCCCTCCTCTGTTATTGGGGTTCAGTAACGTCAGCTGTTCCCCTGCTGTGTGTGTGGCAATCCCTCCTACCTCCTCCTACCTCCTCCACCTGTCCCTGGGCTCCAACACCGCCAGTTGCCGTCCAGAAGTGCTGTACGCACAGTCAACAGTCCCTCCTCTGTTATTGGGGTTCAGTAACGTCAGCTGTTACCCTGCTGTGTGTGTGGCAATCCCTCCAACCTCCTCCAACCTCATCCAAACTCCTCCTCCTCCACCTGTCCCTGGGCTCCAACACCGCTAGTTGCCGTCCAGAAGTGCTGTACGCACAGTCAACAGTCGCTCCTCTGTTATTGGGGTTCAGTAACGTCAGCTGTTCCCCTGCTGTGTGTGTGGCAATCCCTCCTACCTCCTCCAACCTCCTCCTACCTCCTCCTCCTCCACCTGTCCCTGGGCTCCAACACCGCCAGTTGCCGTCCAGAAGTGCTGTACGCACAGTCAACAGTCCCTCCTCTGTTATTGGGGTTCAGTAACGTCAGCTGTTCCCCTGCTGTGTGTGTGGCAATCCCTCCTACCTCCTCCTACCTCCTCCACCTGTCCCTGGGCTCCAACACCGCCAGTTGCCGTCCAGAAGTGCTGTACGCACAGTCAACAGTCCCTCCTCTGTTATTGGGGTTCAGTAACGTCAGCTGTTCCCCTGCTGTGTGTGTGGCAATCCCTCCTACCTCCTCCAACCTCCTCCTACCTCCTCCTCCTCCACCTGTCCCTGGGCTCCAACACCGCCAGTTGCCGTCCAGAAGTGCTGTACGCACAGTCAACAGTCCCTCCTCTGTTATTGGGGTTCAGTAACGTCAGCTGTTCCCCTGCTGTGTGTGTGGCAATCCCTCCTACCTCCTCCTACCTCCTCCTCCTCCACCTGTCCCTGGGCTCCAACACCGCCAGTTGCCGTCCAGAAGTGCTGTACGCACAGTCAACAGTCCCTCCTCTGTTATTGGGGTTCAGTAACGTCAGCTGTTCCCCTGCTGTGTGTGTGGCAATCCCTCCTACCTCCTCCAACCTCCTCCAACCTCCTCCTCCTCCACCTGTCCCTGGGCTCCAACACCGCTAGTTGCCGTCCAGAAGTGCTGTACGCACAGTCAACAGTCGCTCCTCTGTTATTGGGGTTCAGTAACGTCAGCTGTTCCCCTGCTGTGTGTGTGGCAATCCCTCCTACCTCCTCCAACCTCCTCCTACCTCCTCCTCCTCCACCTGTCCCTGGGCTCCAACACCGCCAGTTGCCGTCCAGAAGTGCTGTACGCACAGTCAACAGTCCCTCCTCTGTTATTGGGGTTCAGTAACGTCAGCTGTTCCCCTGCTGTGTGTGTGGCAATCCCTCCTACCTCCTCCTACCTCCTCCACCTGTCCCTGGGCTCCAACACCGCCAGTTGCCGTCCAGAAGTGCTGTACGCACAGTCAACAGTCCCTCCTCTGTTATTGGGGTTCAGTAACGTCAGCTGTTCCCCTGCTGTGTGTGTGGCAATCCCTCCAACCTCCTCCAACCTCATCCAAACTCCTCCTCCTCCACCTGTCCCTGGGCTCCAACACCGCTAGTTGCCGTCCAGAAGTGCTGTACGCACAGAGCCAAACACCTCGCCAATGTGTTAGTGGGGTTCAGCACCGCCAGCTGTTCCCCTGCTGTGTATACGGCAACGTGTACTGCGACCGCCACGCAGACACAACAAGTTAAATGTAAGGGAACCTGACCCCCCCCCCCCCCAGGCGTTTGTTACTGAAGGAGCCACCTTGTGCAGCAGTAATAATGCAAAGGGAAAAAGTGCCTCTTTTCGTGATGCTCCTTGCACATGCTGAACCTAACACTTATGAAATGTGTCCCCACACAGCGTTAAACCGTCCGGTAGGTGGAACTTTCCTTTGTCGTGTGACGCAGCACAGCCATCATTTTTACCCCCTTGGCGCCGTGCGCCCACTCCTCAGCGTTGTTTGAATCTGTCCCGGAGCCTGCGCTGTTAGGTTAGCCCTTGGCCATGCACACATGTTGCGCTGCCCGTCTTCTGACCTCATTTGGTGTCAGGCTGGCTGCGCCTGTGCGGGTGCGCTGGTCGAGATCCCGCCTCGCAGTGTCGTCTAATGTAATCCCACCGCGGGCCTGTGATCCGTGCCCGTGCGCAGTGCATATCCTCTCCTCTCACTCCCCTCCCTACGGCTTCTTCAGACTGTGCGATGTCAGCTGGTCCCTAATAGCATGCCACGGCCGTGACAACGCACAGTCTGAAAAAGCCGTAGGGAGGGGAGTGAGAGGACAGGATATGCACTGCGCACGGGCACGGATCACAGGCCCGCGGTGGGATTACATTAGACGACACTGCGAGGCGGGATCTCGGCCAGCGCACCCGCACAGGCGCAGCCAGCCTGACACCAAATGAGGTCAGAAGACGGGCAGCGCAACATGTGTGCATGGCCAAGGGCTAACCTAACAGCGCAGGCTCCGGGACAGATTCAAACAACGCTGAGGAGTGGGCGCACGGCGCCAAGGGGGTAAAAATGATGGCTGTGCTGCGTCACACGACAAAGGAAAGTTCCACCTACCGGACGGTTTAACGCTGTGAGGAGACACATTTCATAAATGTTTGGTTCCGCATGTACAAGGACCATAATTAAAAGAGCTAAGTTTACCTTTTCCAGCATTAGTGCTGTACACAATGGCTCTTTCAGCTACAAACGCCTGGGGGGGGGGGTGTTAAAGGTTTCCTTTCAACTTGCTCGAGTGCAGGCTTCGGCCTACACTCCGCTCCCCCTGCTCCTCCTGCTGACCCTGGGCTCTAACACCGCCAGTTTTTGCCCAGATGTGCTAGCTGCACAGAGAAAAACACCAGCCAATGTGTCAGTGGGGTCCAGCACCGCCAGCTGTTCCCCTGCTGTGCAGCCGGCAACGTGTCCTGCAAAAGCCACGCAGACACAAGAACTGAAATTGAAGGGAACCTGTCCCCCCTCCCCCAGGCGTTTTTACGTTATCCAGCCACCTTGTACAGCGGTAATGCTGCATGTGTGCAAGGTGGCTCATAAACGTATTCTCCTCGCACATGTGGAACTGAAAACACGTCTGAAATGTGTCCTCTGTGTGACCATTTAACCGTCCCGGGGGTGTGACTTTCCTTTGTAATGACACGCTGCAACCCCCTTGGTAGCGCTGCCCGTCTTCTGGCATCATTGTTTGGCTGGCTGCGCCTCTGCGGCCGCCCTGACCCACACAACGCCCCTCGGTGTCTTATTTATTGGGACTGCGAGGGTGTGATTGATGGGCAGGATCAGTGCATCAGTTCGCCTGTCCCTCCTCTCCTTCCGCCTTCTTCGGACTGTGCGGCTTCATGGCCGTGGCATGCGATAAGGGATCAGATGACGCCGCACAGTCTGAAGCGGGTGTAAGGACCCGCGTGTGAGAGGCGAACATATGTGCTGCGCCAGGCCCTGAATCCCAGCCCCGCAGTGTTTTAACAATGTTAAGACACTGCGGGGCTGGGATTCATGGTGATCGCGAACCGCAACGGCCGACATTAAATGATGTCAGAAGATGGGCAGCGCTAACGGCGCTAGGCCAGGGGATAACACGACAGCGCAGACTCCTGTACAGCAAATAACAACGCTCAGGAGGCTGCACCCAGCACCAAGGTGGGATTCTTGACATCTGTGCTGCGTCTCATTACAAAGGGAACTCTCGCCTCCATTACACAGTTTGACTGTATAAAGGGCTAAATGTTATACGTGTTCCATTCAGCGTGTGCAAGGAGAAAAATTACAAGAGCAACCTTTGACTTGCGCAGCACTACTGCTGCATAAGCTGTGGCTCTTCTACTTTGTAACCCCTGAGGGGGGGTTAAAGGTGACTTTTGAAATCGGTTCAATTAGGCTTCGGCCTACACTCTGCTCCACCTGCAGAGCCCGGGCTCCAACAACGCTAGTTGCTGTCCGGAAGTGCTGGCTGCACAGAGCCAAACACCTCGCCAAT
This sequence comes from Ranitomeya variabilis, assembly GCF_051348905.1. Lineage (NCBI taxonomy): Eukaryota > Metazoa > Chordata > Amphibia > Anura > Dendrobatidae > Ranitomeya > Ranitomeya variabilis. The sequence continues at coordinate 526,763,118 of NC_135237.1, read as the reverse complement.
GTGTCAGTGGGGTCCAGCACCGCCAGCTGTTCCCCTGCTGTGTAGCCGGCAACGTGTCCTGCAAAAGCCACGCAGACACAACACACCCAAAGCTGCCGCCTGTGCAGGCTTCGGCCTACACTCCCCTCCCCCTGCTCCTCCTCCTCCTGCTCCTCCTCCTGCTGTCCCTGGGCTCTAACACACCGCCAGTTTTTGCCCAGATGTGCTAGCTGCACAGAGAAAAACACCAGCCAATGTGTCAGTGGGGTCCAGCACCGCCAGCTGTTCCCCTGCTGTGCAGCCGGCAACGTGTCCTGCAAAAGCCACGCAGACACAAGAACTGAAATTGAAGGGAACCTGTCCCCCCTCCCCCAGGCGTTTTTACGTTATCCAGCCACCTTGTACAGCGGTAATGCTGCATGTGTGCAAGGTGGCTCATAAACGTATTCTCCTCGCACATGTGGAACTGAAAACACGTCTGAAATGTGTCCTCTGTGTGACCATTTAACCGTCCCGGGGGTGTGACTTTCCTTTGTAATGACACGCTGCAACCCCCTTGGTAGCGCTGCCCGTCTTCTGGCATCATTGTTTGGCTGGCTGCGCCTCTGCGGCCGCCCTGACCCACACAACGCCCCTCGGTGTCTTATTTATTGGGACTGCGAGGGTGTGATTGATGGGCAGGATCAGTGCATCAGTTCGCCTGTCCCTCCTCTCCTTCCGCCTTCTTCGGACTGTGCGGCTTCATGGCCGTGGCATGCGATAAGGGATCAGATGACGCCGCACAGTCTGAAGCGGGTGTAAGGACCCGCGTGTGAGAGGCGAACATATGTGCTGCGCCAGGCCCTGAATCCCAGCCCCGCAGTGTTTTAACAATGTTAAGACACTGCGGGGCTGGGATTCATGGTGATCGCGAACCGCAACGGCCGACATTAAATGATGTCAGAAGATGGGCAGCGCTAACGGCGCTAGGCCAGGGGATAACACGACAGCGCAGACTCCTGTACAGCAAATAACAACGCTCAGGAGGCTGCACCCAGCACCAAGGTGGGATTCTTGACATCTGTGCTGCGTCTCATTACAAAGGGAACTCTCGCCTCCATTACACAGTTTGACTGTATAAAGGGCTAAATGTTATACGTGTTCCATTCAGCGTGTGCAAGGAGAAAAATTACAAGAGCAACCTTTGACTTGCGCAGCACTACTGCTGCATAAGCTGTGGCTCTTCTACTTTGTAACCCCTGAGGGGGGGTTAAAGGTGACTTTTGAAATCGGTTCAATTAGGCTTCGGCCTACACTCTGCTCCACCTGCAGAGCCCGGGCTCCAACAACGCTAGTTGCTGTCCGGAAGTGCTGGCTGCACAGAGCCAAACACCTCGCCAATGTGTCAGTGGGGTCCAGCACCGCCAGCTGTTCCCCTGCTGTGTAGCCGGCAACGTGTCCTGCAAAAGCCACGCAGACACAACACACCCAAAGCTGCCGCCTGTGCAGGCTTCGGCCTACACTCCCCTCCCCCTGCTCCTCCTCCTCCTGCTCCTCCTCCTGCTGTCCCTGGGCTCTAACACACCGCCAGTTTTTGCCCAGATGTGCTAGCTGCACAGAGAAAAACACCAGCCAATGTGTCAGTGGGGTCCAGCACCGCCAGCTGTTCCCCTGCTGTGCAGCCGGCAACGTGTCCTGCAAAAGCCACGCAGACACAAGAACTGAAATTGAAGGGAACCTGTCCCCCCTCCCCCAGGCGTTTTTACGTTATCCAGCCACCTTGTACAGCGGTAATGCTGCATGTGTGCAAGGTGGCTCATAAACGTATTCTCCTCGCACATGTGGAACTGAAAACACGTCTGAAATGTGTCCTCTGTGTGACCATTTAACCGTCCCGGGGGTGTGACTTTCCTTTGTAATGACACGCTGCAACCCCCTTGGTAGCGCTGCCCGTCTTCTGGCATCATTGTTTGGCTGGCTGCGCCTCTGCGGCCGCCCTGACCCACACAACGCCCCTCGGTGTCTTATTTATTGGGACTGCGAGGGTGTGATTGATGGGCAGGATCAGTGCATCAGTTCGCCTGTCCCTCCTCTCCTTCCGCCTTCTTCGGACTGTGCGGCTTCATGGCCGTGGCATGCGATAAGGGATCAGATGACGCCGCACAGTCTGAAGCGGGTGTAAGGACCCGCGTGTGAGAGGCGAACATATGTGCTGCGCCAGGCCCTGAATCCCAGCCCCGCAGTGTTTTAACAATGTTAAGACACTGCGGGGCTGGGATTCATGGTGATCGCGAACCGCAACGGCCGACATTAAATGATGTCAGAAGATGGGCAGCGCTAACGGCGCTAGGCCAGGGGATAACACGACAGCGCAGACTCCTGTACAGCAAATAACAACGCTCAGGAGGCTGCACCCAGCACCAAGGTGGGATTCTTGACATCTGTGCTGCGTCTCATTACAAAGGGAACTCTCGCCTCCATTACACAGTTTGACTGTATAAAGGGCTAAATGTTATACGTGTTCCATTCAGCGTGTGCAAGGAGAAAAATTACAAGAGCAACCTTTGACTTGCGCAGCACTACTGCTGCATAAGCTGTGGCTCTTCTACTTTGTAACCCCTGAGGGGGGGTTAAAGGTGACTTTTGAAATCGGTTCAATTAGGCTTCGGCCTACACTCTGCTCCACCTGCAGAGCCCGGGCTCCAACAACGCTAGTTGCTGTCCGGAAGTGCTGGCTGCACAGAGCCAAACACCTCGCCAATGTGTCAGTGGGGTCCAGCACCGCCAGCTGTTCCCCTGCTGTGTAGCCGGCAACGTGTCCTGCAAAAGCCACGCAGACACAACACACCCAAAGCTGCCGCCTGTGCAGGCTTCGGCCTACACTCCCCTCCCCCTGCTCCTCCTCCTCCTGCTCCTCCTCCTGCTGTCCCTGGGCTCTAACACACCGCCAGTTTTTGCCCAGATGTGCTAGCTGCACAGAGAAAAACACCAGCCAATGTGTCAGTGGGGTCCAGCACCGCCAGCTGTTCCCCTGCTGTGCAGCCGGCAACGTGTCCTGCAAAAGCCACGCAGACACAAGAACTGAAATTGAAGGGAACCTGTCCCCCCTCCCCCAGGCGTTTTTACGTTATCCAGCCACCTTGTACAGCGGTAATGCTGCATGTGTGCAAGGTGGCTCATAAACGTATTCTCCTCGCACATGTGGAACTGAAAACACGTCTGAAATGTGTCCTCTGTGTGACCATTTAACCGTCCCGGGGGTGTGACTTTCCTTTGTAATGACACGCTGCAACCCCCTTGGTAGCGCTGCCCGTCTTCTGGCATCATTGTTTGGCTGGCTGCGCCTCTGCGGCCGCCCTGACCCACACAACGCCCCTCGGTGTCTTATTTATTGGGACTGCGAGGGTGTGATTGATGGGCAGGATCAGTGCATCAGTTCGCCTGTCCCTCCTCTCCTTCCGCCTTCTTCGGACTGTGCGGCTTCATGGCCGTGGCATGCGATAAGGGATCAGATGACGCCGCACAGTCTGAAGCGGGTGTAAGGACCCGCGTGTGAGAGGCGAACATATGTGCTGCGCCAGGCCCTGAATCCCAGCCCCGCAGTGTTTTAACAATGTTAAGACACTGCGGGGCTGGGATTCATGGTGATCGCGAACCGCAACGGCCGACATTAAATGATGTCAGAAGATGGGCAGCGCTAACGGCGCTAGGCCAGGGGATAACACGACAGCGCAGACTCCTGTACAGCAAATAACAACGCTCAGGAGGCTGCACCCAGCACCAAGGTGGGATTCTTGACATCTGTGCTGCGTCTCATTACAAAGGGAACTCTCGCCTCCATTACACAGTTTGACTGTATAAAGGGCTAAATGTTATACGTGTTCCATTCAGCGTGTGCAAGGAGAAAAATTACAAGAGCAACCTTTGACTTGCGCAGCACTACTGCTGCATAAGCTGTGGCTCTTCTACTTTCTAACCCCTGAGGGGGGGTTAAAGGTTACCTTTGAAATTGGTTCAAGTAGGCTTCGGCCTACACTCTGCTCCCCCTGCAGAGCCCGGGCTACAACACCGCTCGTTGCTGTCCGGAAGTGCTGGCTGCACAGAGCCAAACACCTCGCCAATGTGTCAGTGGGGTCCAGCACCGCCAGCTGTTCCCCTGCTGTGTAGCCGGCAACGTGTCCTGCGACCGCCACGCAGACACAACACACCCAAAGCTGCCGCCAGTGCAGGCTTCGGCCTACACTCCCCTCCCCCTGCTCCTGCTCCTCCTCCTTCTCCTGCTGTCCCTGGGCTCTAACACACCGCCAGTTGGGGCCCAGATGTGCTAGCTGCACAGAGAAAAACACCAGCCAATGTGTCAGTGGGGTTCAGCACCGCCAGCTGTTCCCCTGCTGTGCAGCCGGCATCGTGTCCTGCAAAAGCCACGCAGACACTTGCTCTTGTACCTTCTGCTCCCCATCCTGGTTCCAGTACCGTCAGCTGGTTCCGGGCAGAGCCTTTGGCTTAGGTGCCTCCCTTTGGTATCCGAGTTCCACCAACGTCAGGTGGTCCTTGGTAGTGCTTTCAGGCACGGGTACCTCCTGCTTAGTAACCGGGTTCCAGTAACGTCAGCTGGTCCTCGGTAGTTCCATTGGCTCTTGGACCTTCGGCTACCCATCCGGGTTCCAGCACCGTCAGCTGGTTCTCGGCAGTGTCTTTTGCTCTTGTACCTTCTGCTCCCCATCCTGGTTCCAGTACCGTCAGCTGGTTCCGGGCAGAGCCTTTGGCTTAGGTGCCTCCCTCTGGGTATCTGAGTTCCACCAACGTCAGGTGGTCCTTGGTAGTGCTTTCAGCACGGGTACCTCCTGCTTAGTAACCGGGTTCCAGTAACGTCAGCTGGTCCTCGGTCGTTCCATTGGCTCTTGGACCTTCGGGTAGCCATCTGAGCTCCAGTTCCATCAGCTGGTTCTCGGCATTCTCTCAGCCTTCTTGTACCTTCTGCTGCATTTCCAAGTTCAAGAGACTAAACACGATGACCCGGAAGACCACCCCTAAGATGACGACGACACCAGAGACGACAACCACCGTGATGACGACGACCCTGGAGACGATGACCCTGAAGACCACCCCGATGACGACGACCCCGGAGACCACCCCGATGACGACGACCCCGGAGACGACGACCCTGGAGACGACGACGACCTGGAAGACCGAGAAGCAGAAGAACAAGAGGCTGCAGAACAAAGAGCAGAAGGACATTAAGCATAACACAAAATATCAGAGCAAAAAATATTATGTAAATTATAAGCAGAAGAAGACTAAGCAGTGTATGGGGGTGAGTCCGTTCCTCCTCGTGGTGCCCCTGGATAAAGCCTGATGCTGCAGGCCAAACTGAACGCGGACAAATGTAACTGTTTTGTGACAGGCAGAACGGAAGGTGTAATCTTCAAACTTTTATAGATAACAACTACGGGAATGCCTGTCACAAATAAGAATATGATGAAGAAGTAGAATATGATGAAGATAATAGTAAAATAAAAAGAATATGAACAATGTAACCCAAAAAATAATAGGTAGAAGATGAAGAAGAAGATGAAGAAGGTGAAGAAGTTGATGTCAAAGAAGCTGATGATGAGGATAATGAAGAAGAAAGCGTGGGAGAAGTAAAAAAGAAGGTGAAGGGCGTGGAAGTAGTGAAACATCAATATCTGACATAAAAAAAAAAAATAACATAGTCAAATTCTTTCTAACGCCGAACGTCATAAAAAAAAAAAAAAAATCCTGCTATTCTATTAGATTGGGCTAAACCTCTGTGCCTTTAATGTCTCCGCCACGTCCCCCAATACATCCTACATTATTCTTAGTTGTTTTCCTTCATGTAGAATGAACCTACAAGTGTATAAAGGGTTTATTTTAATTCCGATATTTTCGTCCCATTGACTTGCATTGGGATCGGGTATCGGTATCGGATTGGATTCCGATACTGTGACGGTATCGGCCGATACTTTCCGATTCCGATACTTTCCGATATCGGAAAGTATCGCTCAACACTACTTATGGCACACTTTTTTGGTTTTATGGTGAACGTAACTTTTCTCAAAGCATCCATGATTGCCTGTACCTTTGGTGGATGACTACCCCAGTCAGGGCTGAAGACCACAATGTCATCAAGATAGGCTATGACATACTTTTTATGAGGAGCTAAGATCTGATCTTTAGCCCTCTGGAAGATAGCTGGGGCCCCCTGCAGTCCAAATGGCATTCTGGTGTATTGAAAACACTCATCAGGAATTGAGAAGGCCATCTTCTCTGTGGCACTCTGGGACAAGGGTATCTGCCAGTGGCACTTCATCAGGTTGAGGGTTGTAATGTACCTCGCGGGTCCTAGTCTCTCAATGAGTTCATTCAAGTGGGGCATTCGATGCGCATCAAAACTGTATACCTCATTCTGCCTGCAGTAGTCATTAAATAGCCATCACTAACTGTTGGGCTTTGGTATGAGGACGATGGGACTCAACCATCCACTTTTTGTCTCCTCTATCACACCGAGGTCTAGTATTCGCTTTTCCTCATTTGATATTTTCTCCTGGCATGCTTTAGGAATTCTATAGGGCTTAGGGTTCAATCTTACATGCGGTTGTGTCAACACATCATACTCCACCACCACACGAGTTCAGTTTTTCTACCACAAGACACAAGACCACTGGAGAATACTCTCTCCAGTCTTGCTGAAGCAAGACTGCCTCTAGAGCCCATTTATTTAAACCCCAGACCATGTGACTTTTTTCATCATGTAAACAACAAATTGTAAGGTTTAACTATAATATACAATTAAGGATTGATCCAGAACATTGAAACTGCATTGGTGCCTTAGAAAATAGTAAAATATTGAAAAAAGTGCTATATAACGTACTTATGAAATATTTATCTGCAAATATTGCTATGAAAAAAGGAAGGTACTTCGCATATAGATTGGCCAAAATATGTGAGCCCAATTGCCACGTCAAGGCGTTCTTCATAAATTGGGTCCCTGTTCTGATACATCACCTCTCCTGGGCAAAAAAGCATACAGTTTATGGGGCAGGAAAGGACCAGCTTATCTGCTTAAAATCACCTGTGTCTAATGGGAGTGGGAGTGCACGTGTCCAGAAGGCTATGATTCAATAGAGAAAAAGGACCAGCACATCTAAATTAGCGTGAACAGGTGCCAAACAAAAAAAGCATATAAACAACAAATAGTAAGGTTGCACCATAATATACAAGGAAGGATTGATCTAGAACATTGAAACTGCATTGTTGTCATAGGAAATAGTAAAAAATGCAAAAAAGCATTATATAATGTGCACATGAAATATTTAGCTTTAAAAATTGTTATGAAAAAAGGATGGTACTTCGCTCATAGATTGGCCAATATATGTGAGCCCAATTGCCACGTCAAGGGGTCCTTCGTAAATTGGGTCCCTGTCCTGATAATGTCCCCATTTTTTCCTATTTCCTATGACAGCAATGCAGTTTTAATGTTCTAGAGCAATCCTTCCTTGTATATTATGGTGCAACCTATTTGTTGTTTATATGCTTTTTTTTGGTTGGAGCCTATTCACACTAGTTTAGATGTGCTGGTCCTTTTTCTTTATTGAATCGTCAAAAGTAGTAGCACTAAAAATGTCAGAGTACGAAAAGTAAGCTATCACCCAGCCGCAGAAAAATGAAAACTTTACAGGTCTCGGAAAATGGTGACAAAAGATAATTTTTTTTATACAAATTTATGATTTTTTTTTCACCATTAAAAAAAAAATATATATATATGGTATCTGTGCATTCATACTGAGCTTGGGAATCCTATTGCCAAGTCAGTTTTACCATATATTGAACAAGGTAAACAAAAAAAATACATTGCAGAATTGTACTTTTTTCCAGTATACTATGTGTCAGAATTAATGGTGTAATTCAAAAGTACATCTCATCCCACAAAACACAAGCCCTCATGCAGCTATATGGATAGAAAAATAAAAAGTTTTGGGTCTTGATAGAAGAGGAGAAAAAATAGGAAAGGAGAAAATGAAAATCGCCCGGGGTGAAGGGGTTAAAAACCTTTGCAGAAATTCTATTTTAGCTAGATAACCCCATAAAAATTCCCAAAAAATAATGATAAGCAGAAAAATAATTCCAAAAGGGATAAGTAGCTAAATTTCCATTGTATTTCCCATCAAAGCAGCAAAGCTTGCGTCCCTGATACACATGGGCAAAACTATATTGAGCAAATGGTTTGCAGTGACACCTAGATCCAGAAGTCTAAGGGGCCCAGAAGACCAATATTAGCAAAGATGTTTAATAGTTAAGGGTCACAAATGTACTCCAAAAAAGCTAAATAAGAAATAAGATGTCTGATACTAGTAAAATTAAAGATGAAATTGAGATGTACAGTATGAGATGGTCGTAAAGAGATGAATTGCTTTATGAAAATTGCAGTTATGCAATGAGTTACGTGACCAATTTATACTAGGGTATAACAGCGGAAATTTCATACATGGGTAATCTAGAACATAATGTTAAAGTCAACTAAAAATCTCAATTTCTACTCTTTTCCCACATGTGTATTACGGTTGTATGATCCATAAAATAGGATTTAGTAGGCTACCGGAGATATAATGAACAATATTGATGCGAGAGAAGGATCATATAAGAATTCTAAGATCCTCATTAAATCACATAAAAAATTACAAAACAACATTCCAGTCTATTACTACACTCATGATGCAACTAAAAGCTTTTGAGGATATATTAAAACAGAAAGCTCACATATTTCTTTCTCAGGAAGCAGCAAATATGAACAATTTATAAAGTTTAGAAATTAAATAACACGATATTTGCACCATTACCCTACAATCTGAGTGCACTGGATGTCCCAACCCTCAACTCCCTCATGTTCCAATGAAAAATATATATAAAACCAAAGGAAATCTTTGTACTCTTGCTGAACTCTTCTGATAAAATATGCAGGTGATAATGTACTTCCCAATGGATTATGGTCAAGTAGTTGAAGGTGCCAGTCAAATCCACATGTAAACTTGAAAAAGATTAAAGAATAGTTTGGCCTTCATATTTTGTGATTCAAATGGGCCATTTTTTGGATTAGTTTGATTAACACCTTCACCCCCAAGGGTGGTTTGCACGTTAATGACCGGGCCAATTTTTACAATTCTGACCACTGTCCCTTTATGAGGTTATAACTCTGGAATGCTTCAACGGATCTTGGCGATTCTGACATTGTTTTCTCATGACATATTGTACTTCATGATAGTGGTAAAATTTATTCGATATAAGTTGCGTTTATTTGTGAAAAAAATGAATATTTGGCGAAAATTTTGAAAATTTTGCAATTTTCCAACTTTGAATTTTTATGCCCTTAAATCACAGACATATGTCACGCAAAATACTTATTAAGTAACATTTCCCACATGTCTACTTTACATCAGCACAATTTTGGAACCAAAATTTTTTTTTGTGACGGAGTTATAAGGGTTAAAAGTTGACCAGCAATTTCTCATTTTTACAACACCATTTTTTTTTAGGGACCACATCTCATTTGAAGTCATTTTGAGGGGTCTATATGATAGAAAATACCCAAGTGTGACACCATTCTAAAAACTGCACCCCTCAAGGTACTCAAAACCACTTTCAAGAAGTTTATTAACCCTTCAGGTGTTTCAAAGGAATTTTTGGAATGTTTAAATAAAAATGAACATTTAACTTTTTTTCACACAAAATTTATTTCAGATCCAATTTGTTTTATTTTACCAAGGGTAACAGGAGAAAATAGACCACAAAATTTGTTGTACAATTTGTCCTGAGTACGCTGATACCCCATATGTGGGGGTAATCCACTGTTTGGGCGCATGGCAGAGCTCGGAATGAAAGGAGCGCCATTTGACTTTTCAATGCAAAATTGACTGGAATTGAGATGGGACGCCATGTTGCATTTGGAGAGCCCCTGATGTGCCTAAACATTGAAACCCCCCACAAGTGACACCATTTTGGAAAGTAGACCCCCTAAGGAACTTATCTAGATGTGTGGTGAGCACTTTGACCCAACAAGTGCTTCACAGAAGTTTATAATGCAGAGCGGTAAAAATAAAAAATCATATTTTTTCACAAAAATGATCTTTTCGCCCCCAATTTTTTATTTTCCCAAGGGTAAGAGAAGAAATTGGACCCCAAAAATTGTTGTGCAATTTGTCCTGAGTACGCTGATACCCCATATGTGGGTGTAAACCATTGTTTGGGCGCAGGGCAGAGCTCGGAAGGGAAGGAGCGCCATTTGACTTTTCAATGCAAAATTGACTGGAATTGAGATGGGACGTCATGTTGCGTTTGGAGAGCCCCTGATGTGCCTAAACATTGAAACCCCCCACAAGTGACACCATTTTGGAAAGTAGACCCCCTAAGGAACTTATCTAGATGTGTGGTGAGCACTTTGACCCAACAAGTGCTTCACAGAAGTTTATAATGCAGAGCCGTAAAAATAAAAAATCATATTTTTTCACAAAAATGATATTTTCGCCCCGATTTTTTTATTTCCCCAAGGGTAAGAGAAAAAAATTAGAGCACAAAAGTTGTTGTGCAATTTGTCCTGAGTACGACGATACCCCATATGTGGGGGTAAACCACTGTTTGGGCGCATAGCAGAGCTCGGAAGGGAAGGAGCGCTATTTTACTTTTCAATGCAAAATTGACTGGAATTAAGATGGGATGCCATGTTGCGTTTGCAGAGCCCCTGATGTGCCTAAACATTAAAAACCCCCACAAGTGACACCATTTTGGAAAGTAGACGCCCTAAGGAACTTATCTAGATGTGTTTTGAGAGCTTTGAACCCCCAAGTGTTTCACTACAGTTTATAACGCAGAGCCGTGAAAATAAAAATTCTTTTTTTTTTTCACAAAAATGATTTTTCAGCCCCCAGTTTTGTATTTTCACAAAGGTATCAGGATAAATTGGACCCAAAAAGTTGTTGTACAATTTGTCCTGAGTATGCTGATACCCCGTATGTGGGGGGGAACCACTGTTTGGGCGCATGACAGAGCTCGGAAGGGAAGGAGTGCCATTTGGAATGCAGACTTAAATGGATTGGTCTGCAGGCGTCACGTTGCATTTGCAGAGCCCCTGATGTACCCAAACAGTACAAACCCCCCACAAGTGACCCCATATTGGAAACTAGACCCCCCAAGGAACTTATCTAGATGTGTTGTGAGAACTTTGAACCCCCAAGTGTTTCACTACAGTTTATAACGCAGAGCCGTGAAAATAAAAATTCTTTTTTTTTTCACAAAAATGATTTTTTAGCCCCCAGTTTTGTATTTTCACAAGGGTATCAGGATAAATTGGACCCAAAAAGTTGTTGTCCAATTTGTCCTGAGTATGCTGATACCCCATATGTGGGGGGGAACCACTGTTTGGGCGCATGACAGAGCTCGGAAGGGAAGGAGCGGCATTTGGAATGCAGACTTAAATGGATTGGTCTGCAGGCGTCACGTTGCATTTGCAGAGCCCCTGATGTACCCAAACAGTACAAACCCCCCACAAGTGACCCCATATTGGAAACTAGACCCCCCAAGGAACTTATCTAGATGTGTTGTGAGAACTTTGAACCCCCAAGTGTTTCACTACAGTTTATAACGCAGAGCCGTGAAAATAAATTCTTTTTTTTTTTTTCACAAAAATGATTTTTTAGCCCCCAATTTTGTATTTTCACAAGGGTATCAGGATAAATTGGACCCCAAAATTTGTTGTCCAATTTGTCCTGAGTATGCTGATACCTGATATGTGGGGGGGAACCACTGTTTGGGCGCATGACAGAGCTCGGAAGGGAAGGAGCGCCATTTGGAATGCAGACTTAAATGGATTGGTCTGCAGGCGTCACGTTGCATTTGCAGAGCCCCTGATGTACCCAAACAGTACAAACCCCCCACAAGTGAACCCATATTGGAAACTAGACCCCCCAAGGAACTTATCTAGATGTGTTGTGAGAACTTTGAACCCCCAAGTGTTTCACTACAGTTTATAACGCAGAGCCGTGAAAATAAAAATTCTTTTTTTTTTTCACAAAAATGATTTTTTAGCCCCCAGTTTTGTATTTTCACAAGGGTATCAGGATAAATTGGACTTAAAAAGTTGTTGTCCAATTTGTCCTGAGTATGCTGATACCCCATATGTGGGGGGGAACCACTGTTTGGGCGCATGACTGAGCTCGGAAGGGAAGGAGCACCATTTGGAATGCAGACTTAAGTGGATTGGTCTGCAGGCGTCACGTTGCATTTGCAGAGCCCCTGATGTACCCAAACAGTACAAACCCCCCACAAGTGACCCCATATCGGAAACTAGACCCCCCAAGGAACTTATCTAGATGTGTTGTGAGAACTTTGAACCCCCAAGTGTTTCACTACAGTTTACAACGCAGAGCCGTGAAAATAAAAAAATCTTTTTTTTCCCACAAAACTTATATTTTGGCCCCCAGTTTTGTATTTTCCCAAGGGTAGCAGGAGAAATTGGACCCCAAAAGATGATGTCCAATTTGTCCTGAGTACGCTGATACCCCATATGTTGGGGTAAACCCCTGTTTGGGCACACGGGAGAGCTCGGAAGGGAAGGAGCACTGTTTTCCTTTTTCAACGCAGAATTGGCTGGAATTCAGATCGGATGCCATATCCCGTTTGGAAAGCCCCTGATGTGCCTAAACAGTGGAAACCCCCCAATTATAACTGAAACCCTAATCCAAACACACCCCTTACCCTAATCCCAACAGTAACCCTAACCACTCCTCTAACCCAGACACACCCAACCCTATTCCCAACCGTAAATGTAATCCAAACCCTAACCCTATCTTTAGCCCCAACCCTAACTGTAGCCCCAACCCTAGCCCCAACCCTAGCCCTAACCCTAGCCCTAACCCTTGCCCTAACCCTAACCCTAGCCCTAACTCTAGTCCTAACTCTAGCCCTAACCCTAACCCTAATGGGAAAATGGAAATAAATACATTTTTTAATTTTTTTATTTTTCCCTAACTAAGGGGGTGATGAAGGGGGTTTGATTTACTTTTATAGCGGGTTTTTTAGCGGATTTTTATGATTAGCAGCCGTCACACACTGAAAGACGCTTTTCATTGCAAAAAATATTTTTTGCGTTACCACATTTTGAGAGCTGTAATTTTTCCATATTTGAGTCCACAGAGTCATGTGAGATCTTGTTTTTTGCGGGACGCATTGACGTTTTTATTGGTAACATTTTCGGACACGTGACATTTTTTGATCGCTTTTTATTCCAATTTTTGTGAGGCAGAGTGATCAAAAACCAGCTATTCATGAATTTCTTTTTGGGGAGGCGTTTATACCGTTTCACATTTGGTAAAATTGATAAAGCAGTTTTATTCGTCGGGTCAGTACGATTACAGCGATATCTCATTTATATCATTTTTTTTATGTTTTGGCGCTTTTATACGATAAAAACTATTTTATAGAAAAAATAATTATTTTGGTATCGCTTTATTCTCAGGACTATAACTTTTTTATTTTTTTGCTGATGATGCTGTATGGCGGCTCGTTTTTTGCGGGACAAGATGACGTTTTCAGCGTTACTATGGTTATTTATATCAGTCCTTTTGATCGTGTGTTATTCCACTTTTTGTTCGGCAGTATGATAATAAAGCGTTGTTTTTTGCCTCGTTTTTTTTTTTTTTTCTTACGGTGTTTACTGAAGGGGTTAACTAGTGAGCCAGTTTTATAGGTAGGGTCGTTACGGACGCGGCGATACTAAATATGTGTACTTTTATTGTTTTTTTTTTATTATTTAGATAAAGAAATGTATTTATGGGAATAATATATATATTTTTTTTCATTATTTTGGAATTTTTTTTTTTTTTTTTTCACACATTTGGAAAAATTTTTTTTAACTTTTTTACTTTGCCCCAGGGGGGGACAATACAGATCGGTGATCTGCCAGTTTGCATAGCACTCTGACAGATCACCGATCTGCGAGAAGTGCAGGCTGCTTCACAGTGCCTGCTCTGAGCAGGCTTCTGTGAAGCCACCTCCCTCCCTGCAGGACCCGGATCCGCGGCCATCTTGGATCCGGGTCTGGAGCAGGCAGGGAGGGAGGTAAGACCCTCGCAGCAACGCGATCACATCGCGTTGCTGTGGGGGGCTCAGGGAAGCCCGCAGGGAGCCCCCTCCCTGCGCGATGCTTCCCTGCACCGCTGGCACATCGCGATCATGTTTGATCGCGGTGTGCCGGGGGTTAATGTGCCGGGGGCGGTCCGTGACCGCTCCTGGCACATAGTGCCGGATGTCAGCTGCGATATGCAGCTGACACCCGGCCGCGATCGGCCGCGCTCCCCCCGTGAGTGCGGCTGATCGCGTATGACGTACTATCCCGTCCGTGGTCATACGGGCCCACCCCACCTCGACGGGATAGTACGTCAGATGTCAGGAAGGGGTTAAGGAGCTTTACTTAATTTCACTAGTCAATAAAGAACCATTAGTAATTTGCTTAAGGACTGTAAGTTGTAGATGGCTCCCAAAAACTTGTCCTTCGGCTTGGGAGCATAATGAATATTGTGCATGGGCTAACGCCTACATGGACACTAATTTATCACTGAGGAAGTCAAAAAATCTCTGAAAGAAACCAGTCGCTCATTGGTTAGCACTAGAGTTGAGCAACTTTTACTTTTTTATGATCGAGTTGGGTTTCGCGAAACCCGACTTTGTCAAAAGTCGGATCGGGTGAAATCGGCCGATTATTGTGAAAAGTCGGGGATCCGACTGAAACACGAAACCCAATGCAAGTCAATTGGGAAGCAAAGTCGGCAGTGAATGGAGGACAGGAAAACTCCTACAGTGCCCATTTTAATGCCAAAAACCTCAATTCTTGTTACTTAAGCTTGTCAATCTTAATTTACCTAATAATAATAGTTAGGCATTGAAAATTGGGGGTCATTTGGCAAAAGTTGTGGGGGGGTAAAACTGGCTCAAGTTTTTCGTGGGCCCAGGAAACGCGGACTACGTCACGGCGGTATAGCAGGGAGAGGTAAGTATTTCAACTTTGCAAGTGCTGTGATCCTGAGCAAGCAGGGGGGCACACTCATTTGCATTGGCACTGGCACAGGGCCCCTCAAAGTACGGCGGTGTGTTTGATGGCGGGGGCACCTCCCACTGGCAGAGACACTTTTGCGTACTATGAGGGGCCCTGTGCCAGTGACGTCGCCAACGAGTATGCCCCCCCACCTGATGAAGGAACTTGCACTTTCATCTGCACCTTCCTCTTTGTCTCCGTGTAAGGTGGTATAGTATGCGGGAAGGGGAACCACACTTTCAGCATGGTCAGATACTGGCTGTGTAGAGTGGAAGGGGAATGTAGTGGTCTGGGTCAATGTACAAGCAGACTCATCTAGCAGTGGCTGGGCAATGGGCAGGATGAGGAGGAAATGCAGATATAGGCCCAAAGAATAAAGTAGGCTAAATGCAGTTCAAAATTGGTAACAGGACTAAACAGGCGGCATTGCTTTGTTCAGTGGAGGAAAACTGTAATGAGTGGCAGACACCGTTAGTAGGCCCAACCAAACAAGTAGGCCAAATGCAGTTTCGTATTTCATATAGGCTGAAAGCCTGAAAATTGAAGCTCAGCTTTCTTCAGTGGAGGAGAAAAGCAAGCAGCGGCAGACACCGTTAGTAGGCCCAACCAAACAAGTAGGCCAAATGCAGTTTCATATTTCATATAGGCTGAAAGCCTGAAAATTGAATCTCAGCTTTGTTCAGTGGAGGAGAAAAGCAAGCAGCGGCAGACACCGTTAGTAGGCCCAACCAAACAAGTAGGCCAAATGCAGTTTCATATTTCTTATAGGCTGAAAGCCTGAAAATTGAATCTCAGCTTTGTTCAGTGGAGGAGAAAAGCAAGCAGTGGCAGACACCGTTAGTAGGCCCAGCCAAACAACTAAGTCAAATGCAGTTTCATATTTCATATAGGCTGAAAGCCTGAAAATTGAAGCTCAGCTTTGTTCATTGGAGGAGAAGAGCAAGCAGCGGCCGACACCGTTAGTAGTCCCATATTTCTTATAGGCTGAATGCCTGAAAATTGAAGCTCATCTTTGTTCAGTGGAGGAGAACAACAAGCAGCGGAAGACACCATTAGTAGGCCCAACCAAACAAGTAGGCCAAATGCAGTTTCATATTTCATATAGGCTGAAAGCCTGAAAATTGAAGCTCAGCTTTGTTCATTGGAGGAGAAAAGCAAGCAGCGGCAGACACCGTTAGTAGACCCAACCAAACAAGTAGGCCAAATGCAGTTTCATATTTCTTATAGGCTGAAAGCCTGAAAATTGAAGCTCAGCTTTGTTCAGTGGAGGAGAAAAGCAAGCAGCGGCAGACACTGTTAGTAGGCCCAACCAAACAAATAGGCCAAATGCAGTTTCATAATTCATATAGGCTGAAAGCCTGAAGATTAAAGCTCAGCTTTGTTCAGTGGAGGAGAAAAGCAAGCAGCAGCAGACACCGTTAGTAGGCCCAACCAAACAACTAGGCCAAATGCAATTTTATATTTCATATAGGCTGAAAGCCTGAAAATTGAAGCTCAGCTTTGTTCAGTGGAGGAGAACAACAAGCAGGGGCAGACACCGTTAGTAGGCCCAACCAAACAAGTAGGCCAAATGCAGTTTCATAATTCTTATAGGCTGAAAGCCTGAAAATTGAAGCTCAGCTTTGTTTAGTGGAGGAGAACAACAAGCAGCGGCAGACAACGTTAGTAGGCCCAACCAAACAAGTAGGCCAAATGCAGTTTCATATTTTATATGGGCTGAAAGCCTGAAAATTGAAGCTCAGCTTTGTTCATTGGAGGAGAAGAGCAAGCAGCGGCAGACACCGTTAGTAGGCCCATATTTCTTATAGGCTGAATGCCTGAAAATTGAAGCTCATCTTTGTTCAGTGGAGGAGAACAACAAGCAGCGGAAGACACCATTAGTAGGCCCAACCAAACAAGTAGGCCAAATGCAGTTTCATATTTCATATAGGCTGAAAGCCTGAAAATTGAAGCTCAGCTTTGTTCATTGGAGGAGAAAAGCAAGCAGCGGCAGACACCATTAGTAGACCCAACCAAACAAGTAGGCCAAATGCAGTTTCATATTTCTTATAGGCTGAAAGCCTGAAAATTGAAGCTCAGCTTTGTTCAGTGGAGGAGAAAAGCAAGCAGCGGCAGACACTGTTAGTAGGCCCAACCAAACAAATAGGCCAAATGCAGTTTCATAATTCATATAGGCTGAAAGCCTGAAGATTAAAGCTCAGCTTTGTTCAGTGGAGGAGAAAAGCAAGCAGCAGCAGACACCGTTAGTAGGCCCAACCAAACAACTAGGCCAAATGCAATTTTATATTTCATATAGGCTGAAAGCATGAAAATTGAAGCTCAGCTTTGTTCAGTGGAGGAGAACAACAAGCAGGGGCAGACACCGTTAGTAGGCCCAACCAAACAAGTAGGCCAAATGCAGTTTCATAATTCTTATAGGCTGAAAGCCTGAAAATTGAAGCTCAGCTTTGTTTAGTGGAGGAGAACAACAAGCAGCGGCAGACAACGTTAGTAGGCCCAACCAAACAAGTAGGCCAAATGCAGTTTCATATTTTATATGGGCTGAAAGCCTGAAAATTGAAGCTCAGCTTTGTTCAGTGGAGGAGAAAAGCAAGCAGCGGCAGACACCGTTAGTAGGCCCAACCAAACAAGTAGGCCAAATGCAGTTTCATATTTCTTATAGGCTGAAAGCCTGAAAATTGAATCTCAGCTTTGTTCAGTGGAGGAGAAAAGCAAGCAGTGGCAGACACCGTTAGTAGGCCCAGCCAAACAACTAAGTCAAATGCAGTTTCATATTTCATATAGGCTGAAAGCCTGAAAATTGAAGCTCAGCTTTGTTCATTGGAGGAGAAGAGCAAGCAGCGGCAGACACCGTTAGTAGGCCCATATTTCTTATAGGCTGAATGCCTGAAAATTGAAGCTCATCTTTGTTCAGTGGAGGAGAACAACAAGCAGCGGAAGACACCATTAGTAGGCCCAACCAAACAAGTAGGCCAAATGCAGTTTCATATTTCATATAGGCTGAATGCCTGAAAATTGAAGCTCATCTTTGTTCAGTGGAGGAGAACAACAAGCAGCGGAAGACACCATTAGTAGGCCCAACCAAACAAGTAGGCCAAATGCAGTTTCATATTTCATATAGGCTGAAAGCCTGAAAATTGAAGCTCAGCTTTGTTCATTGGAGGAGAAAAGCAAGCAGCGGCAGACACCGTTAGTAGACCCAACCAAACAAGTAGGCCAAATGCAGTTTCATATTTCTTATAGGCTGAAAGCCTGAAAATTGAAGCTCAGCTTTGTTCAGTGGAGGAGAAAAGCAAGCAGCGGCAGACACTGTTAGTAGGCCCAACCAAACAAATAGGCCAAATGCAGTTTCATAATTCTTATAGGCTGAAAGCCTGAAAATTGAAGCTCAGCTTTGTTTAGTGGAGGAGAACAACAAACAGCGGCAGACAACGTTAGTAGGCCCAACCAAACAAGTAGGCCAAATGCAGTTTCATATTTTATATGGGCTGAAAGCCTGAAAATTGAAGCTCAGCTTTGTTCAGTGGAGGAGAAAAGCAAGCAGCGGCAGACACCATTAGTAGGCCCAACCAAACAAGTAGGCCAAATGCAGTTTCATATTTCTTATAGGCTGAAAGCCTGAAAATTGAAGCTCAGCTTTGTTCAGTGGAGGAGAACTACAAGCAGCAGCAGACACCGTTAGTAGGCCCAACCAAACAAGTAGGCCAAATGCAGTTTCATATTTCTTGTAGGCTGAAAGCCTGAAAATTGAAGCTCAGCTTTGTTCAGTGGAGGAGAAAAGCAAGCAGCGGCAGACACCGTTAGTAGGCCCAACCAAACAAGTAGGTCAAATGCAGTTTCATATTTCTTATAGGCTGAAAGCCTGAAAATTGAAGCTCAGCTTTGTTCAGTGGAGGAGAACTACAAGCAGCAGCAGACACCGTTAGTAGGCCCAACCAAACAAGTAGGCCAAATGCAGTTTCATAATTCTTATAGGCTGAAAGCCTGAAAATTGAAGCTCAGCTTTGTTTAGTGGAGGAGAACAACAAGCAGCGGCAGACAACGTTAGTAGGCCCAACCAAACAAGTAGGCCAAATGCAGTTTCATATTTTATATGGGCTGAAAGCCTGAAAATTGAAGCTCAGCTTTGTTCAGTGGAGGAGAAAAGCAAGCAGCGGCAGACACCATTAGTAGGCCCAACCAAACAAGTAGGCCAAATGCAGTTTCATATTTCTTATAGGCTGAAAGCCTGAAAATTGAAGCTCAGCTTTGTTCAGTGGAGGAGAACTACAAGCAGCAGCAGACACCGTTAGTAGGCCCAACCAAACAAGTAGGCCAAATGTAGTTTCATATTTCTTATAGGCTGAAAGCCTGAAAATTGAAGCTCAGCTTTGTTCAGTGGAGGAGAAAAGCAAGCAGCGGCAGACACCGTTAGTAGGCCCAACCAAACAAGTAGGTCAAATGCAGTTTAATATGTGATATAGGCTGAAAATTGAAGCTCAGCTTTGTTCAGTGGAGGACAGCTGTATTGAGTGGCGCAGACAGACACAGGTAGTAGGCCTAAAATAAAAAAGTATGTAGGATAGCTGCGGAGACACCATCACGTGTTTCTCAACGCAAGCAGTGAATAGCCAGACCTTTCCCCGGGAAGGAACAACCACGGGAAGGGCAGCATCCAATACAGGAAAACCACCTATGCCAAGCATGGTATCCATCCACAGACAGCTGTTTCGGGGTGTTTGCCCCTCATCAGTGTGAAGTAGGAATCTGGCTATTAGGAGCAGTGCCAAGTAAAAGGCTGTGAAGGAACAGATGATTGGCCTCGGGGAGACCAAAACATCCAACACATAAGGGATGAGGGCAGTGTTCTGGATCACTGCGTTGAGAAACACGTGATGGTGTCTCCGCGGTGTTGGATGTTTTGGTCTCCCCGAGGCCAATCATCTGTTCCTTCATAAAATAAAAAAGTAGGCTTAATGCAGTTTAAAATAGGATACAGGGGTACACAGGCGGCATTGGTTTGTTCAGCGGAGGACGATTATAAGGAGTGGCGCAGACACACTTAGTAGACCTAAAATAAAATAGTTGGCTCAATGCAGTTTAAAATAGGTTACAGTGGTACGCAGGCGGCATTGGTTTGTTCAGCGGTGGATGATTGTAAGGAGTGGCGCAGACACACTTAGTAGGCCTAAAATAAAAAAGTTGGCTCAATGCAGTTTAAAATAGGTTACAGGGGTACACAGGCGGCATTGGTTTGTTCAGCGGAGGAAGATTGTAAGGATTGGCGTAGACACAGTTATTAGGCCTAAAATAAAAAAGTTGGCTCAATGCAGTTTAAAATAGATTACAGGGGTACACAGGCGGCATTGGTTTGTTCAGCGGAGGACGATTGTAAGGAGTGGCACAGACACACTTAATAGGCCTAAAATAAAAAAGTTGGCTCAATGCAGTTTAAAATAGGTTACAGGGGTACACAGGCGGCATTGGTTTGTTCAGCGGAGGAAGATTGTAAGGAGTGGCACAGACACACTTAGTAGGCCTAAAATAAAAAAGTTGGCTCAATGCAGTTCAAAACTGGTAACAGGAGTAAACTGGCGACATAGGTTTGTTCAGCGGAAGACGATTGTAAGGAGTGGCGCAGACACACTTAGTAGGCCTAACATAAAAAAGTTGGCTCAATGCAGTTTAAAATAGGTTACAGGGGTACACAGGCGGCATTGGTTTGTTCAGCGGAGGATGATTGTAAGGAGTGGCACAGACACACTTAGTAGGCCTAAAATAAAAAGGTTGGCTAAATGCAGTTCAAAACTGGTAACAGGAGTAAACTGACGACATAGGTTTGTTCAGCGGAAGACGATTGTAAGGAGTGGCGCAGACACACTTAGTAGGCCTAACATAAAAAAGTTGGCTCAATGCAGTTTAAAATAGGTTACAGGGGTACACAGGCGGCATTGGTTTGTTCAGTGGAGGATGATTGTAAGGAGTGGCGCAGACACACTTAGTAGGCCTAAAATAAAAAAGTTGGCTAAATGCAGTTCAAAACTGGTAACAGGAGTAAACTGGCGACATAGGTTTGTTCAGCAGGGGACGATTGTAAGGAGTGGCGCAGACACACTTAGTAGGCCTAAAATAAAAAAGTTGGCTCAATGCAGTTTAAAATAGGTTACAGGGGTACACAGGCAGCATTGGTTTGTTCAGTGGAGGACGATTGCAAGGAGTGGCGCAGACACACTTAGTAGGCCTAAAATAAAAAAGTTGGCTAAATGCAGTTCAAAACTGGTAACAGGAGTAAACTGGCGGCATGAGTTTGTTCAGTGGAGGACAACTGTAAGGAGTGGATGACACAGTTAGTAGGCCAAAATAATAAAGTGAGGTAAATGTCTGCCAAAATTTTTTTCATAAATAAACAGGTGGCATAGCTACCTACAGGGGTGGGCTCCTCTACTGAGTAGCAGACAGTGGTAGTTGGCGCAAAGTATTAAATGGTCTAAATGGAGGCCAGGGCCCCTGTATATTTTTACTATCATCTATCATTTCAACACATTTTTATTGGCAGTGCCATTGAAGTATTTAACAGCACAGACTACACAGTGGTGGAGCCGGGAGAGGTAAGTTTTGCAAGTGGTAGAGCGCTGTTCGAGCTGGGGGGGACACTCTCTCGTGGGCGGTGATACTGGCCCAGGGCCCCTCATATTACGACAGTGTGTTTGACATTGGTTGTGCACCACCACCATCAGAGACACTTCATTGTACTATGAGGGACCCTGTGCCAGTGCCGTTGCCCAAGAATGGACATACCCACCTGTCCAGGCAAACGGCACTCGCACGGGTGCTTGCGCTAGGTGGTGACCACGGCCCTGTGGGAGGAGTCAGCCCATTTATGGAGGTAAAAAATTGGCCTATGGTGGACATTCAGCAGCTGCAAATGGAGGAAATGGAGCAGTCAGTAAGAGGAGTCCAAAAGCAAGACATTTTTCAGGCAAGCTACGTGTCAGCAGGGGAAGGTGGGGCAAAATAATTAGAAATCCATGATTGGTTCATTTTAATGAAGGTTAGATCGTCAACATTTTGGGTAGCCAGATGAGTCCTTTTTTCGGTCAGTATTGAACCAGCAGCACTAAAGACTCTTTCTGATAGCACACTAGCAGCTGGGCAAGCGAGCTCCTGTAATGCATATTCTGCCAATTCAGGCCAGGTGTCTATTTTAGATGCCCAGTAATCAAAGGGGAATGACGTGTGAGGGATAGTGTTGAGCGATACCTTCCGATATTTGAAAGTATCGGTATCAGATTGTATCGGCCGATATCCGAAAAATATCGGATATCGCCGATACCGATACCCGATACCAATACAAGTCAATGGGACACAAATATCGGAAGTGATCCTGGATGGTTCCCAGGGTCTGAAGGAGAGGAAACTCTCCTTCAGGCTCTGGGATCCATATTCATGTGTAAAATAAAGAATAAAAATAAAAAATAGGGATATACTCACCCTCTGACGCGCCCTGGTTGTAACCGCTGCAACCGGCAGCCTCCGTTCCTAAGAATGAGTGAGTGAAGGACCTTCGATTACGTCGCGGCTTGTGATTGGTCGCGTGAGCGGTCACGTGTACAGTTACGTGACCAATCACAAGACCGCAACGTCATTGCAGGTCCTTCACTCGCTCATTCTTAGGAACGGAGGCTGCCGGTTGCAGCGGTTGCAACCAGGACGCTTCAGAGGGTGAGTATATCCCTATTTTTTATTTTTATTCTTTATTTTACACGTGAATATGCATTCCGATCCCGATTCCCGATATCGCAAAAATATCGGAACTCGGTATTGGAATTCCGATGCCACAAATATCGGCCGATACTTGCGGTATCGGAATGCTCAACACTAGTGAGGGAGAACATCGATAAGGGAGGAAAAATAGTTCGTAACCATACTGGACAAATGTTGTCTCCTATCACTTTGAATCGATGCAGCAGTACCTGTCTTGTCTGCGGTCATTGCGAAATCACTCCACAACCTGGTCATAAAACCCCTCTGTCCAACGCCACTTCTGATTTGTGCACCTCTAACACCTCTGCCATGTGGCCCCCTACAGCTCGTGTGGGAACCATCACCGCCGCTGTGTGCTGGGAATGCCTGAAGGGTAGTGTTGAGCATTCCGATACTGCAAGTATCGGGTATCGGCCGATATTTGCTGTATCGGAATTTCCGATACCGAGATCCGATACTTTTGTGGTATCGGGTATCGGGTATCGCAACAACATTAATGTAATAATGTGTAAAAGAGAGAATTAAAATAAAAAATATTGCTATACTCACCTCTCCGACGCAGCCTGGACCTCAGCGAGGGAACCGGCAGCGTTGTTTGTTTAAATTTCGCGCTTTTACTTGATTTCGTGAAGTCCCGGCTTGTGATTGGTCAGGGAGGCCATGTTGCCGAGACGCGGACCAATCACAGCAAGCCGTGACGAAATTACGTCACGGCTTGCTGTGATTGGTCCGCGTCCCGGCAACATGGCCACCATTAACCAATCACAAGCCGTGACGTCACGGGAGGCTGGACATGCGCGTATTTTAAAAAGCGCGCGTGTCCAGCCTCCAGTGACGTCCCGGCTTATGATTGGTCACGGCGCCATGTTGCCGGGACGCGGACCAATCACAGCAAGCCGTGACGAAATTACGTCACGGCTTGCTGTGATTGGTCCGCGTCCCGGCAACATGGCCGCCATTAACCAATCACAAGCCGTGACGTCACGGGAGGCTGGACACGCGGGCTTTTTAAAATACGCGCATGTCCAGCCTCCCGTGACGTCACGGCTTGTGATTGGTTAATGGCGGCCATGTTGCCGGGACGCGGACCAATCACAGCAAGCCGTGACGAAATTACGTCACGGCTTGCTGTGATTGGTCCGCGTCCCGGCAACATGGCCGCCCTGACCAATCACAAGCCGGGACTTCACGTAACCAAGTAAAAGCGCAAATTTTAAACAAACAACGCTGCCGGTTCCCTTGCTGAGGTCCAGGCTGCTTCGGACAGGTGAATATAGCAATATTTTTTTATTTTAATTCTTTCTTTTACACATTAATATGGATCCCAGGGCCTGAAGGAGAGTTTCCTCTCCTTCAGACCCTGGGAACCATCAGGAATACCGTCCGATACTTGAGTCCCATTGACTTGTATTGGTATCGGGTATCGGTATCGGATTGGATCCGATACTTTGCCGGTATCGGCCAATACTTTCCGATACCGATACTTTCAAGTATCGGACGGTATCGCTCAACACTACTGAAGGGTCTACAAGAGTTGCTTGTTTTGTAGCCAATATTTGCTCAAGGTTCTCATGTGGCATGATATTTTGTAATTTCCCTTTGTAGTGTGGATCCAGGAGGCAGGCCAACCAGTAATCTTCATCGGTCATCATTTTTATAATGCAGGGGTCCCTTTTTAGGATACGCAAGGCATAATCAGCAATGTGGGCCAATTTTCCAGGTGTCAATTCACCGCTTGTGCTGGGTTGAGGAGCACTTTCTTGCAAATCAACATCACATGTCTCCCGCAAAAACCCTATACCTGACCTTGCAACGCCACCAGTTTCTATTGCCCCCTGAGAAGCATCCTCCTCCCATAAATATTCATCCCCATCATCCTCCTACTCCTCCTCTTCGTCCACCACCTCGTCCAGGAGAGTTCCCTGAGCAGACAATGGCTGACTGTCATCAAGGCTTCCCTCATCCTCGGCTGCAGATGCCTGCTCCTTAATGTGCTTAAAACTTTGCATCAGCAGACGCATTAGTGGGATGCTCATGCTTATGATGGCGTTGTCTGCACTTACCAGCCGTGTGCATTCCTCAAAACACTGAAGGACTTGACAGAGGTCTTGTAGCTTCGACCACTGCACACCAGACAACTCCATGTCTGCCATCCAACTGCCTGCCCCTGTATGTGTATCCTCCCACAAATACATTACAGCATGCCTCTGTTTGCACAGACTCTGAAACATGTGCACTGTGGAGTTCCACCTTGTTGCATTGTTGATTTTTAGGCGTGCTGGGGAAGCTTCAGCGATGGCTGATGGTTCTGCATATGGCTGGAGTGTACGGGCGACCGGCGGATGTGCGAGCAAAGTCTTCCCACCTTCAGGAGCAGGGCTGGTAACCCCGGATAATTTTTCAGGAAGCACTGCACCACCAGGTTCAAGGTGTGAGCCAGGCAAGGTATGTGTTTCAGTCCTGAAAGGGCTATGGCAGCCATAAAATTCCTTCCGTTATCACTGACTACCTTGCCTGCCTCAAGATGTACACTGCCCAGCCATGACTGAGTATCTTGCTGCAAGTACTCTACCAGTACTTCCGTGGTGTGTCTGTTGACGCCCAAACACTTAATTTCCAACACAGCCTGCTGACGCTTACCACTAGCTGTTCCATAATGGGACACCTCGTGTGCAACACTGGCAGCTGCGGATGGAGTGGTTGGGCGACTGCGCTCTCTGGACGAGCTTTCACTTCTGGAGGAGGAGGAGGGGTGTCGAACGCCTACTGCCAACTGTTTCCTAGATCGTGGGCTAGGCAGAACTGTCCCACTATGGCTGTCCCCTGTGAACCCTGCATCCACCACATTAACCCAGTGTGCCGTGATGGACACGTAACATCCCTGGCCATGCCTACTGGTCCATGCATCTGTTGTGAGGTGCACCTTTCTACTGACTGATTGCCTGAGTGCATGGAAAATGCGGTCTTTGACATGCTGGTGGAGGGCTGGGATGGCTTTTCTCGCAAGGAAGTGTCGACTGGGTAGGTCATAGCATGGTACTGCGTAGGCCATCAGGGCTTTGAAAGCTTTGCTGTCAACCAACCGGTAGGGCATCATCTCTAACGAGATTAGTCTAGCAATGTGGGCATTCAAACCCTGTGTACACGGATGAGAGGATGAGTACTTCCTTTTCCTAACAAGAGTCTCTTGTAGGGTGAGCTGGACTGGAGAGCTGCATATGGTGGAACTAGTGGGGGTGGTGGTGGACATGGCAGATTGAGAGAGGGTTGGTGATGGTATTCTTGATGTTGGCCTACATAGAGTGTTTCCTACCAAGAACCTGGTGATTCCCTGACTGCGACGATACCTCCACATTTGCTGCCGGTGGTGTCCTAAACGGTGGGCTTACAGTGAGGGAAGCAATGTAGCGTTGCTGACTACCTTCATTCTGAGCGGGTGCATCAATGGTACGGGACGTTTGGTAGTTAGTCCAGGCTTGCAAGTGCATGCTGGTTAAATGTCTACGCATGCACGTTGTATTTAAATTTAGGGGATTCTTCCCTCTGCTAAAGGTCTTTGAGCATCTCTTACAGATAACTTTGCACTGATCATTCGGATTTTGATTAAAAAATTGCCACACTGCACTCTTCCTACTATCGAATACCTTTTCAGGCATTGCACGCTGTGTTACTTTCACTGGATGGCCATGCTGTCCTAAAACTGTTTTTGGTTTAGACACACATTTTTGGCATGATACGGGCCTGCCAGATGAAAGCTGCTGCAATGTTGATGCCTGCTGTGGATCATTCTCCTCCGCTTCAGAGCTACTGCCAGCGGCACCCTGTTCCCCCAATGGCTGCCAATCTGGGTCAACATCTGGGTCATCTATCACCTCCTCTTCAATGTCCTGTGCACCTTCCTCTGTGTCACCGTGTAAGGTGCTATAGCGTTCGGGACGGGGCACCATAGTCTCATCAGGGTCAGATTCTGGCTCAGTACACTGCCAGGGCAATGTAGTGATCTGAGTCAATGGAACAGCATAATAATCTAGCTGTGGCTGTGTATCTGTGCACTCCATGTCTGATTCATCTTGTAATGGGCTGTTAACTATTTCCCTTTCTAACCCTGGCACGGTATGTGTAAAGAGCTCCATGGAGAAAACTGTAGTGTCGCCTGCCGCATCCTTCACTTTTGCTTTGGGTGAAGGACACAAGGACGTGACTTGTTCCTGATTGGGAGCATCCACTGACGACTCGCTGATTTTATATTTCGAACTTTCTGAAGAGGAGGCGAAAGAGCTAGAGGCTGAGTCAGTAATGAAAGCCAAAACTTGTTCCTGCTGCTCCGGCTTTAAAAGCGGTTTTCCTACTCCCAGATAAGGGAGCCTTTGAGGCCTTGTGTAGCCAGACAATGACGCTGTCTGAACAACTCGAGCCTTAGTGCTATTTTGCTTTTCCCATTACCACCAGATGCTCCACCACCACCACACCCACCATTACCAGCTGGCAATGACCGCCCACGGCCTCTTCCACCAGACTTCCTCATTTTTGGGAAAATGTAACCAAACTAACAACCATTATATGGTACTGCAAAACAAGGTAGAAGGTGTATATAAACTTGCTGGCAATTTAAATCTCCCTTTTTTGTGTGGGAGACTGCTGCAAAAACCAGGTCCACTGTATTACGCTACGCAATGTAAGGGCAGAAAGTGGCTGGCAGATATACGACAAACAGAACTTACGCAGATCCAATTAGGGGCAATTTAAATCTCCCTTTATTATGTGGGAGACTGCTGCAAAAACCAGGCCCACTGTATTACACTACACAATGTAAGTGGCAGAAAGTGGCTGGCAGATATACGACAAACAGAACTGACGCAGATCAACTTATGCGCAATTTAAATCTCCTATTTTGTGTGAGAGACTGCTGCAAAAACCAAGCCCACTGTATTACACTACACAATGTAAGTGGCAGAAAGTGGCTGGCAGATATTCGACAAACAGAACTGATGCAGATCCACTTAGGGGCAATTTAAATCTCCCTTTATTATGTGGGAGAAGGCTGCAAAAACCAGGCCCACTGTATTACACTACACAATGTAAGTGGCAGAAAGTGGCAGGCAGATATACGACAAACATAACTGACGCAGATCCACTTAGTAGCAATTTAAATCTCCCTTTATTATGTGGGAGAATGCTGCAAAAATCAGGCCCGCTGTATTACACTACACAATGTAAGTGGCAGAAAGTGGCTGGCAGATATACGACAAACAGAACTGACGCAGATACACTTAGGGGCAATTTAAATCTCCCTTTATTATGTGGGAGACTGCTGTAAAAATCAGTCCCGCTGTATTACACTACACAATGTAAGTGGCAGAAAGTGGCTGGCAGATATACGACAAACAGAACTGACGCAGATCCACTTAGGGGCAATTTAAATCTCCTTTTTTTGTGTGGGAGACTGCTGCAAAAACCAGGCCCACTGTATTACACTACACAATGTAAGTGGCAGAAAGTGGCTGGCAGATATACGACAAACAGAACTGACGCAGATCCACTTGGTGGCAATTTAAATCTCCCTTTTCTGTGTGGGAGACTGCTGCAAAAACCAGGCCCACTGTATTACACTACACAATGTAAGTGGCAGAACGTGGCAGGCAGATATACGACAAACAGAACTGATGCAGATCCACTTAGGGGCAATTTAAATCTCCCTTTATTATGTGGGAGACTGCTTCAAAAACCAGGCCCACTGTATTACACTACACAATTTAAGTGGCAGAAAGTGGCAGGCAGATATACAACAAACAGAACTGACGCAGATCCACTTAGGGGCAATTTAAATCTCCCTTTTTTGTGTGGGAGACTGCTGCAAAAACCAGGCCCACTGTATTACACTACACAATGTAAGTGTCAGAAAGTGGCAGGCAGATATACGACAAACAGAACTGATGCAGATCCACTTAGGGGCAATTTAAATCTCCCTTTATTATGTGGGAGACTGCTTCAAAAACCAGGCCCACTGTATTACACTACACAATTTAAGTGGCAGAAAGTGGCAGGCAGATATACGACAAACAGAACTGACGCAGATCCACTTAGGGGCAATTTAAATCTCCCTGTTTTGTGTGGGAGACTGCTGCAAAAACCAGGCCTACTGTATTACACTACACAATGTAAGTGGCAGAAAGTGGCTGGCAGATATACGACAAACAGAACTGACGCAGATCCACTTAGGGGCAATTTAAATCTCCCTTTTTTGTGTGGGAGACTGCTGCAAAATCCAGGCCCACTGTATTACACTACACAATGTAAGTGGCAGAACGTGGCTGGAAGATATATATATATATATATATATATATATATATATAAGCGACTGTACTACAATAACAATCTCCCTACAATGATCTCAGTACAAGTATGGCAGCCAGCAATAAAAAGGACTGCTGCACACAAAAGTGTGGACAAATAAACAATAGAACTGTGCAGAAAGGAGCAACAGGATTTTTGCTTTTAGAAAAGCAGTTGGTTTGCACAGCGGCATACAAACAGCAATGCAGCTATCAGGGAGCCTTATAAGCTACAGAGCTGATGCACAGAAATCTTGCCTCCACTGTCCCTGCAAAGAAAAGGTGGTGTTGGACAGTGGAAATTGCTACAGCACAAGCGGTTTGGGAGTTAATCTTCCCTCCCTAACAATATCCCTGCTTCTGACGAAGCTGCAGCAACCTCTCCCTATGCTAAGATCGGCAGAAGTAAGATGGCGGTCGGCGTGCATGCCCCTTTATAGCCCCTGTGATGCCACAGAAAGCAAGCCAATCACTGTCATGCCCTTCTCTAAGATGGTGGGGACCGAGACCTGTTATCACGCTGCCCACACTCTGTGTCCTCCTTCATTGGCTGAAAAATGGCGCTGAAAGCGTCATACGAAAATGACTTTGGCGCGAAGATCGCCGACAGCATGGCCGATCCCACACTGGGATTGGGTCAGGTTTCATGAAACCCGACTTTGCCAAAAGTCGGCGATTTTTCAATTTGTCCATCCGATTCGCTCAACGCTAGTTAACACTGCTACCTTGGGCATTGTGCTTAGTTTATCGGACATGGTTATCTTTGTAAAAGACTAGGCCTTGAAACTATTTGGTGCAACGTTTACATAGGCAAAACTTTTCAGAAGGATGTGAGAATGTCGCTTGATTGCTGTGCTGTGCAAAATACTGCATTCCCATCAAGAATGAATGAAGCAGAGGTGTGGACGCTAGACTTTTTCTCCACTGAAGTTACGGTCTTCATGGCTCTATTCTGAGGATCACTGGGGGTTCCATCAGATGGACCTACAAAAATAATTATGTTATCCCCTTTGTTATGACTAGAAATACTTATAAAGTTGGTACAACCCTTGAAAGGGAATCTGTCAGCTCACTTATGTTATGTAATTTCAGAAAAGCATGATATCAGGACAGAACGCCCGATTTCAGCAATCTATCATTTATGACTGCTTGCTGCAAATGTTAGATAATCCCTGTTTTCTATTTCGGAGATGTTGAGCTGCATATAAAGCAACCGATACACCTGATTGGCAGCTTCCTGTGTACACTGTACTCTGTGAGAAAGCTGCCAATCAGTGGTGGGGGCGGGGTTACACAGACTGTCGGGAACAGGACACCTAGTCCTCTAGTGATTGTATCCTGCTAATAAAATACTGATTGTATTGAAACTACTGGAAAAAGCCCAGTAAGTGATATATATCGCTGAAATCAAGGCTTTGGCCCTATATTTTGCTGCTTTCAGATCATAGAGCCAAAACCTGGTTCCTTTTAAGGCTCACTCAGACTACTTTTGAAATTGTGTTTTTTCTGGTATTTACTGTTAATCTTCTAATTGGTATTCAGCAGCGGAGACTTTCTGAAGTCAGTCTGATTTTAATAGACTTTTCTTTTTTACCAACAAGGTTCCTTCCAAAAACTTTAAGACTGAAATTATTTGAACTGTTGTTATCTTACTAGCAAACTCATCAAACAGAATAAGGAGAAAGTAAGGTATTTTCTTTTCCTCTTTTAAACCTGGTAGAGCTGGAAAAAAAATCATGTTCTTTTAACAAATGCAGACATTAATCATGTTATTAATGCGATTCCCTTTAATGAACCACTGTACTGGACAAGTTTAACTCATTAAGTTTTAATTTTACTTGTTCAATGCAAATGGATAAAACGAGGAATAAACATTGGAGTGAGAAACCGACTAAGACGGGAAATTATTTTGGTCCATGGAGCAAATCAGATCTAGATCATCTAATGGCTTCTAGAAAGATAATTATTATTACATTTATCTATTTTTAAAACACCATTAATTCTATGGTGCTGTTCATGAGAAGAGGGTATACATACATACTATAGATATATAAAATCCCATAAACTAACAGCAACATACTTGTGTAAAGGAGAAGAGGACCCTTCATGGCAGATTTACAATCTATGGTGTATTGGGGAAGGAGACAGTTGGGGGAGTTGGAACTGATCCGGTGGTAGTAAGACGGAGCGGGGTTTTTGAAGGCTGAGGGCTCTTCTGAGGATATGAGTTTTCAGGTTGCATATGAAGGTTTCAGTTCTGAGAGATAATTGGGCATGTTTGGGCTTTGAATTTCATAGGATGGGAGTTGTTCGTGAAAAATCTTGGAGGCGATTATGTGAGGTTCAGATGAGAGATATGGATTGACCTGTGTATTACTTATAGGAAGGTATCAGGAAATTAGTTTGGAGATGTATTGGGGTGTCAAATTATGGACATCTTTGCAAATCATTTTTGGAAGTTTAAAATGGATTCACCGGTGAATTGGAAGTTAGCGAAGGGATGCGACAGTTACTTGGGAAGCCGCAGAGAATATTGCAGTAGTCACGGCAGGAGATGATGTATTTACATGAGGTCATGTTCTAACATTTGAATTCATTTGTTGTTAAGGAATGTACGTATTCTGGAAATAATTTTGAGTTGGAGGCAATAGGAGAAAATAATGGCTTGGATGTGTAGTTTAAAGAACAGAACAGAGTAACATTCAGGCGGCAGACTTGCGATACTTGGTCATACAAGTGAAATCACTTGTCCAAGATATATAGATAGATAGATATATAGATAGATGCTATAAACAAATACAGTGGGGGAAATAAGTACTTGATCCCTGGCTGATTTTGTAAGTTTGCCCACTGACAAAGACATGAACAGTCTATAATTTAAAGGGTAGGTTAATTTTAACATTGAGAGACAAAATATCAAAAATAAAATCCAGAAAATCACATTGTATAAATTATATAAATTTATTTGCATTTTGCAGTGAGAAATAAGTATTTGATCCCCTTGGCAAATAAGACTTAATACTTGGTGGCAAAACCCTTGTTGGCAAGCACAGCAGTCAGACGTTGTTTGCAGTTGATGATGAGGTTTGCGCACATGTCAGGAGGAATTTTGGTCCACTTCTTTGCAGATCATCTCTAAATCATTGAAATGTTCAGGCTGTTGCTTGGCAACTCGGAGCTTCAACTCCCTCCATAAGTTTTCTATAGGATTAAGGTCTGGAGACTGGCTAGGCCACTCCTTGACCTTAAAGTGCTTCTTTTTGAGCCACTCCTTTGTTGCCTTGACTGTATGCTTTTGGTTATTGTCTTGCTGGAAGAACCAGCCATGACCCATTTTTAATGTCCTGGCAGAGGGAAGGAGGTTGTCACTCAGGATTTTACGGTACATGGCTCCATCCATTCTTCCATTGATGAGGTGCAGTAGTCCTGCGCCCTTAGCAGAGAAACACCCTCAAAACATAATGTTTACATCTCCATGCTTGACAGTGGGGACGATGTTCTTTGGGTCATAGGCAGCATTTCTCTTCCTTCAAACACAACGAGTTGAGTTAATGCTAAAGACCTCAATTTTTGCCTCATCTGACCACAGCACCTTCTCCCAGTCGCTCACAGAATCATCCAGGTGTTCATTGGCAAACTTCAGATGGGCCTGCACATGTGCCTTCTTGAGCAGAGGGACCTTGTGGGCACTGCAGAATTTTAAACCTTATGGCATAATGTGTTATTATTATTATTATTATTTATTGTTATAGCGCCATTTATTCCATGGCGCTTTACATATGAGGAGGGGTATACATAATAAAAACAAGTACAATAATCTTAAACAGTACAAGTCATAACTGGTACAGGAGGAGAGAGGACCCTGCCCGCGAAGGCTCACAATCTACAAGGGATGGGTGAGGATACAGTGTGTGTGTTAGTAATGGTTTTCTTGGTGACTGTGGTCCCAGCTGCCTTGAGATCATTAACAAGTTCCCCCATGTAGTTTTAGGCTGATCTTTCACCTTCCACATAATCAAGGATACCCCACAAGGTGAGATTTTTCGTGGAGCCCCAGATCGATGTCGATTGATAGTCATTTTGTATTTCTTCCTTGTTCTTACTATTGCACCAACTATTGTGTACTTCTCACCCAGCATCTTACTTCTGGTTTTGTTTCCCATTCCAGCTTAGTGCAGGTCTATGATAGTAACATAGTAACATAGTAACATAGTTAGTAAGGCCGAAAAAAGACATTTGTCCATCCAGTTCAGCCTATATTCCATCATAATAAATCCCCAGATCTACGTCCTTCTACAGAACCTAATAATTGTATGATACAATATTGTTCTGCTCCAGGAAGACATCCAGGCCTCTCTTGAACCCCTCGACTGAGTTCGCCATCACCACCTCCTCAGGCAAGCAATTCCAGATTCTCACTGCCCTAACAGTAAAGAATCCTCTTCTATGTTGGTGGAAAAACCTTCTCTCCTCCAGACGCAAAGAATGCCCCCTTGTGCCCGTCACCTTCCTTGGTATAAACAGATCCTCAGCGAGATATTTGTATTGTCCCCTTATATACTTATACATGGTTATTAGATCGCCCCTCAGTCGTCTTTTTTCTAGACTAAATAATCCTAATTTCGCTAATCTATCTGGGTATTGTAGTTCTCCCATCCCCTTTATTAATTTTGTTGCCCTCCTTTGTACTCTCTCTAGTTCCATTATATCCTTCCTGAGCACCGGTGCCCAAAACTGGACACAGTACTCCATGTGCGGTCTAACTAGGGATTTGTACAGAGGCAGTATAATGCTCTCATCATGTGTATCCAGACCTCTTTTAATGCACCCCATGATCCTGTTTGCCTTGGCAGCTGCTGCCTGGCACTGGCTGCTCCAGGTAAGTTTATCATTAACTAGGATCCCCAAGTCTTTCTCCCTGTCAGATTTACCCAGTGGTTTCCCGTTCAGTGTGTAATGGTGATATTGATTCCTTCTTCCCATGTGTATAACCTTACATTTATCATTGTTAAACCTCATCTGCCATCTTTCAGCCCAAGTTTCCAACTTATCCAGATCCATCTGTAGCAGAATACTATCTTCTCTTGCATTAATTGCTTTACATAGTTTTGTATCATCTGCAAATATCAATATTTTACTGTGTAAACTTTCTACCAGATCATTAATGAATATGTTGAAGAGAACAGGCCCCAATACCGACCCCTGCGGCACCCCACTGGTCACAGTGACCCAGTTAGAGACTATACCATTTATAACCACCCTCTGCTTTCTATCACTAAGCCAGTTACTAACCCATTTACACACATTTTCCCCCAGACCAAGCATTCTCATTTTGTGTACCAACCTCTTGTGCGGCACAGTATCAAACGTTTTGGAAAAATCGAGATATACCACATCCAATGACTCACCATGGTCCAGCCTATAGCTTACCTCTTCATAAAAACTGATTAGATTGGTTTGACAGGAGCGATTTCTCATAAACCCATGCTGATATGGAGTTAAACAGTTATTCTCATTGAGATAATCCAGAATAACATCCTTCAGAAACCCTTCAAATATTTTACCAACAATAGAGGTTAGACTTACTGGCCTATAATTTCCAGGTTCAATTTTAGAGCCCTTTTTGAATATTGGCACCACATTTGCTATGCGCCAGTCCTGCGGAACAGACCCCGTTGCTATAGAGTCCCTAAAAATAAGAAATAATGGTTTATCTATTACATTACTTAGTTCTCTTAGTACTCGTGGGTGTATGCCATCCGGACCCGGAGATTTATCTATTTTAATCTTATTTAGCCGGTTTCGCACCTCTTCTTGGGTTAGATTGGTGACCCTTAATATAGGGTTTTCATTGTTTCTTGGGATTTCACCGAGCATTTAATTTTCCACCGTGAATACCGTGGAGAAGAAGGTGTTTAATATGTTAGCCTTTTCCTCGTCATCTACAACCATTCTTTCCTCACTATTTTTTAAGGGGCCTACATTTTCAGTTTTTATTCTTTTACTATTGATATAGTTGAAGAACAGTTTGGGATTAGTTTTACTCTCCTTAGCAATGTGCTTCTCTGTTACCTTTTTGGCAGCTTTAATTAGTTTTTTAGATAAAGTATTTTTCTCCCTATAGTTTTTTAGAGCTTCAATGGTGCCATCCTGCTTTAGTAGTGTAAATGCTTTCTTTTTACTGTTAATTGCCTGTCTTACTTCTTTGTTTAGCCACATTGGGTTTTTCCTATTTCTAGTCCTTTTATTCCCACAAGGTATAAACCGCTTACAGTGCCTATTTAGGATGTTCTTAAACATTTTCCATTTATTATCTGTATTCTTATTTCTGAGGATATTGTCCCAGTCTACCAGATTAAGGGCATCTCTAAGCTGGTCAAACTTTGCCTTCCTAAAGTTCAGTGTTTTTGTGACTCCCTGACAAGTCCCCCTAGTGAAAGACAGGTGAAACTGTACAATATTGTGGTCGCTATTTCCTAGATGCCCGACCACCTGCAGATTTGTTATTCTGTCAGGTCTATTAGATAGTATTAGGTCTAAAAGTGCTGCTCCTCTGGTTGGATTCTGCACCAATTGTGAAATATAATTTTTCTTGGTTATTAGCAGAAACCTTTTGCCTTTATGGGTTTCACAGGTTTCTGTTTCCCAGTTAATATCCGGGTAGTTAAAGTCTCCCATAACCAGGACCTCATTATGGGTTGCAGCTTCATCTATCTGCTTTAGAAGTAGACTTTCCATGATTTCTGTTATATTTGGGGGTTTGTAACAGACCCCAATGAGAATTTTGTTACCATTTTTCCCTCCATGAATTTCGACCCATATGGACTCGACATCCTCATTCCCTTCGCTAATATCCTCCCTTAAAGTGGACTTTAGACAAGACTTTACATAGAGACAAACCCATCCTCCTCTCCGATTTTTACGATCCTTTCTAAACAGACTGTAACCCTGTAAGTTAACTGCCCAGTCATAGCTTTCATCTAACCATGTCTCAGTTATTCCCACTATGTCAAAGTTACCTGTAGATATTTCTGCTTCTAGTTCTTCCATCTTGTTTGTCAGGCTTCTGGCGTTTGCGAGCATGCAGTTTAGATCTTGTCCCTGACATCCTTATAAAGCTTTTTGGTCTTGTCCATGTTGCATAGGTTAGAGTTTGATTGAATAATTGAGTCTGTGGACAGAAGTCTTTTATAAAGGTGATCATGTAGGACAGCTGTCTTTAATGCTGGTAACGAGTTGATTAGGATCGTCTAACTGGTCTGTAGGAGCCAGAACTCTTAATGGTTGGTAGGTGATCAAATACTTATTTCTCACTGCAAAATGCAAATAAATTAATATAATTTATACAATGTGATTTTCTGGATTTTATATATAATATTCTATCTCTCAATGTTAAAATTAACCTACCCTTAAAATTATAGGCTATTCATATCTTTGTCAGTGGGCAAGCTTACAAAATAGGCAAGGGATCAAACACTTATTTCCCCCAATGTATATGAATAGCACCTCATAACAAAATAAAGCAAGCGTAAACAGGTAAAGTTGCTATGAATGCAAAATATGCCTCAAGGAACATACTTATAAAATTTTACTTTAACTATAAAAAAGTGTGATGCTATGCAAAAATTACCATAGAGAGCACAGACAAGCACATCACATGCTTTGCTTTTTGTGATGGCACATTTCATTTCATTCTTATGAAAAATGCAGAGTCCTAAAACGTTGCTTAGCTATAAATTTTTTTGACTCTACAATTGTCTTCATTACAAGATGAAAAGGCTTATAACGCCTTTTAATAATTTAATAATCCGGTGTGGTTCCTGTGGTGAAGCTTCTCTGATCCCCCACTGTATTTCTCCACATGGCTTCACCAATGAAGTGCCAACATTACACACCACTCTGGTCAAGTGACACATAAACCAATAAGACATGTCCACCTTATCCCCGGTGGCCTGATATTTTGATAAGTTTACATTTATTATGTATTATCTCAAGGGCAATTTTGGACAATATTCTTTTCAGTTTATTTTAGCAATAGCCAACCCTTGCCATAATCTACATATCTTTGACTATATCATTGTCTCCAATGTTATTTTATTAGTTTGAGATATTTTTTCCCAGTTGCTTTCATACATATGCAGCATTTTGTAAGTAGACTCAATATCAGTGCATATGATCGGTGTCATTTGTTGTGTTAAAGGGGATGTCTCAAGTTTTTAAATAATTAAAGGGAACCTGTCACCCCCAAAATCGAAGGTGAGCTAAGCCCACCAGCATCAGGGGCTCATCTACAGCATTCTGTAATGCTGTAGATAAGCCCCCGATGTACCCTGAAAGATGAGAAAAAGAGGTTAGATTATACTCACCAAGGGGCGGTCCCGGTCCGATTCTGGACCGATGGGTGTCGCGGTCTGGTCCGGGGTCTCCCATCTTCTTACGATGACGTCCTCTTCTTGCATTCAAAATGCGGCTCCGGCGCATGTCCACTTTGTCTGTCCTGTTGAGGGCAGAGCAAAGTACTGCAGTGCGCAGGTGCCGGGAAAGGTCAGAGAGGCCCAGCGCCTGTGCACTGCAGTACTTTGCTCTGCCCTCAACAGGGCAGACAAAGTACACCTGCACCAGAGCCTCAACATGAATACAAGAAGAGGACGTCATCGTAAGAAGATGGGAGGCCCCGGACCGCGATGCTCATCGGACCAGAACCGGACCAGGGCCACCCCTGGGTGAGTATAATCTAACCTCTTTTTCTCATCTTTTAGGATACATTGGGGGCTTATCTGCAGCATTACAGAATGCTGTAGATAAGCCCCTGATGCTGGTGGCCTTAGTTCACCTTCGATTTTGGGGGTGACAGGTTCCCTTTAAGATTGCAAAGTGCTTGTACAGGGTGGAGCGCGGTAATTTGCTTTTTTGCACTGCATGCTGTGGCGGCACTGTCGGTCGAAGAGAGGGGAGAGTGGGTGTGGCTTACAGTGGCTGATGGGAGATTTGTATTCCTCCGCCTTTCAGTTGCCATCATGCAGTGGACACGTGAGGAGAGGTCATTTTGTGTTGAAGCGTATTTTTCAAATGCCCACTCGATCATTGCAGTGCAGCGTGCTTTTCGTTTACAATTCGCTGTTCCTCCACGCGGACGTGTTCCTGGACGGCAATCAATTGTAAATTGGGTGAATGCATTCAGAACAGCAGGGAATGTGTCATGTGTACGAAGGGGACCTGAGAGAAGGATTACAACACCACAAAACATCGAGAGAGTTAGAGCAGCAGTACTGCAATCTCCGAAACGCTCTGCTCGGAAGCAATCATTTGCTCTTGGCATTTCAAGACGTTCTCTCCACCGGATTCTTCATGATGAACTGAATTTTCACCCGTATAAAATGTGCGTGGTCCAACAATTGTCAGCACGGGACTATTTGACACGGCGGACCTCTTGTGAAGACATGTTAGCAACGATACCCCGTGACGCAATTGTGTTTTTTTCTGATGAGGCACATTTTCACCTTAGTGGGTGTGTAAACAAACAAAATATGCGTTACTGGAGTGAAACAAACCCCAGAGAAGTTCACGAGAGACCTCTGCATTCGGACCGCGTCACTGTGTGGTGCGCCATATCACGGGTAGGCATCATTGGTCTTTACTTTTTTCAGGATAACGGTCGGCATGACTGTGAACTCCGAACGGTACTTGTCTATGATACAGGATTATTTTCAGCCGGCTCTTGAGGCAATGGAACTAGAGGATACATGGTTCCAACAGGATGGTGCCACTGCACACACAGCGAGGGTTACCATGAATTGTTTGAGGCAAATGTTTCCTGGACGGCTTATCTCTTTGAGGGGAGATGTGAACTGGCCAGCACGCTCACCAGATTTAGCCCCATGCGATTTTTTCCTTTGGGGTTACCTGAAGTCTAAGGTGTATATCAACCGTCCCAACACCTTGGAAGACCTAAGGAACAATATTGAAGCTGAAATTGGCAGAATACCAGTGGACATGCTTGTTAGAGTTCATGAAAACTTCAGAAAACGTATGCAGCAGTGTGTGGATAGCGAAGGTCGACATTTGCCAGATACACTATTTAAAACCATGTAATTTAAAAATTCCATTACTGTTCAGTATAATTAAAATATAAAATAAATTTTTCTAATGATCATAATTTTTTTATTTCATTCCCAAATCAGCAAATTACCGCGCTCCACCCTGTAAAAAGCATCAACTTTGCAATGTGCTTTTTATTAAAAATCCTTTCTGTTTTAAAGAATGGATTTGATAATGTGCAGCGCTTCGCCATGGTTTCTGACCTGCAGTCTCAGATTGGCATGTTACCTACCTATGGAGTGTGTGACTTGTAAGCCCTACTTTAGAGTTTGCAAATGCAGCTGTGAAGCATCAAATTACACTGGATCTGGCTAGCTTCAGTGCTCCTGCGCTTCTCTCATGCTGCAAAGTAGCCTCTACTAATAGCATGAGTGTTGTATCTTCAGAAGTGTGCCCGTTCTTTGCCACCTTACTTTCTGGTTGGTTGTGTTCCTCAAGATTTAGAGTTCTGACAAGAGGCATGGATTCATTGCTGGTCCAAACTTTCGATATTCACAAGCACACCACCCTCACCAACACTCATCAAAAGATAATATCTCACCTCAACAACTTTAACAGTATTTCACTGCAAATATACTGGTAATTTTTGGGGGGCATAGCAGCTCAATCCTGTGTAGTTGATGTACTGGAGCAACGACTACAGGGAGACAATGAAGTTAGATTTCCCCTGCAGGCGAGATGCTCACTTCCAGTCATCGAGGTGGTACAGGAAGCGCTTACAATCACCACTCACTATAAAGTGAGTATAGGCTGTATACATATGGTGCACACTGCAGAGAAGGCTGTCAATCAAAATCCAGAAGATTGATTGCAGAGTGCTACCTGTGTGGAGAGCAGTGACTTTAACGACTCCCTGCACTGCCCCGGTGACTGGAAGTGAGCATCTCGCCTGCAGAATAAAAAGGGGAAAGTTGTGGAAGGGATGCAGGATCAGCCGGTCTCAAAAAGCAATGTCCAGACCTCAGGTGCAATAGGAAAAACAGCCGGGACACATGCAGCTGCGGCAACGGACAACTGATTACCAGGAACTACCCAGGTAGCTGGGTTCTCTCTGCAGCTTATTCGGTAAGCGCTATAGCTTGCCGAATAAGGAGGGACCCGAACATATTCTCTCATCTCTACTGCTGATCTTGCTACAATATTTCTATTTTTACCCTTTCTTCACTCCTATAGATGAAGAAAATAATATATGGATATGTGAAAAGTCATGGAAACCGTTGGACAGGAAAACAACTACTGCATTAAAACCCCACTGTACTAAGACAGCCTGCGTAAACCTGACTCTCGCGGCGTTGAGAATCCCTTAGGAGCCTTGACTACGCCGCTGAATATCTTTTCATATGTACAATAGTATTTTCCAGATTGAGCACATTTGCATCCGCTTTGTAGTACCAGAATATTACTTGTATATTCACCTCATGAGGCACAGAATGGTTAGGGAAGGAAGCCAAGCATACTAATGAAATTGATCAGTGCATCACTGATGCCGAGGCTGACACAAAGAATCATACACTAATTTGCAACCTGACACTACCTCTCTCCTTGTATCTTTATAAGAAAAAAATAAACAAAAAAATATAATACGCTTGTCAAAAGCAATATCCATAAAACAACACGAGGAGAAGTATTTAATCTTTGTGCCTATCCATTTGCTGTGATGAATAAGGCAGGCCCGGCTCTTCTGCATTTGGCCATACACATAATCATGTACTGTAATCTAAGTTTCCAGCTTGTCAGCAGCTGCTAGTTCATCAGCAAGAGAATAGTAATCTATTTGTGTGGGCTACAGGCTTGACTTTTTTTTTAAAGGCAAATATACAAATTGTCACAAATAAGAATATCCTCGGTC
This sequence comes from Ranitomeya variabilis, assembly GCF_051348905.1. Taxonomy (NCBI): domain Eukaryota; kingdom Metazoa; phylum Chordata; class Amphibia; order Anura; family Dendrobatidae; genus Ranitomeya; species Ranitomeya variabilis. Next base: position 526,722,038 of record NC_135237.1, on the reverse strand, counting down.
TAATACATACACCTGACCTATTAAAATGGATAAGAATGTGATAACTATTATCATGAATACATTACCACATTAATGATAAGGTAAGGAAGGCTAAGACTACCTAAGGCCAAGGTCACACCACTGTATTTTCCTTCATCCGAGAAGATTGGTCCGATTATGCTAATCACACTCTGATCAGAGTTTGAACAGAGTGTGATCCAATTTTCTCGGATATAGAGAAGATGGAAGAGAAAAATCTCTCCAACTTCTCCATTGTGGCCGTCCATAAAAATCGGACTGCTCTCGGATGTCAGCCGAGCGTGGTCCAATTATTTTTATGGATCAACTGAATGTAAATAACGTAGGGTACTTAGCTGAAACAATTTTGATGAAAAAACCCATAAAAGTCATCCCACCGTGACAAGGCGTACACTATCAGGATGGTCCTAAACTCTTGCAGTTCATTTTGGTATGTGTCAGCACTCAGCAGGCTTAAAAAAAGATGGAGGCAGAAGCAGGTCCCAGAACTAAATGTTTCAACACCTGTCCTTGGAAAGCTATAAGGAATGCACAGCCCAAAATGGGGAGGAGGCACACAACTGTATGTGCAAAGTCCAAGAAAATAAAGCAAAACCAAGAACTAGGCAGCAGTCATGCCAAAATGCAGATTTTGCTATAATTTGCTTCTGTATGGATTACGCAGATTTTTTTTTTAATAGAAAAAGATCATCAAAATGTTAAAAAAATTAAATCCTTATACTCACTTAACTGCTCACTTCTTCTTTCCAGCCGTTTGTTCCTACCAGGAATTTTGATTGAAGCCTCTTGTGCTGAAATCCCCGGGCAACACTGAGCAAAGACTTTTGGCTTTGATAAGGCCTGGAGGATACAGCGGAAGCACGTGAAATGTGACGTCATCATGATGTCATGACGTTTACTATGACCTTGTGAACGCATGCGCACAACCCTCTCGGGTTACAAAGATGGCATGAAGACTTGTCAAAGCATAAGAGACCCGGGGGTTTTAGCACAAGCCATGGCAAACTGAAGATGCGAAGAGAACCAGATGGGTGATATACTACTGGAGATACCCTAGAGCATAATACGGGACATTTACGGTAATTTGCAAGAAATACATTTTCTGCAAATCTAATTTCTAAGGAAAATACACGTGAGTTTTGTGTCATCCGCTCATCTCTACTCGTAGTAATATTTGAGCAGGACATCCTGGGATCAGCTTATTATCTGAGGATCCTTTAAAAAGATTCCTTGTACACAGCTGATTTTGAATCTGAATAATTGTAGTAGTAATTTTCCACAAAAAAAATACATGAATTGACAACATTTATAAACTACGGAAATAACTTGATTTGTTGACTATTTAAGCGGGCTGGATAGTAAAAAGTACGGTAATGTGAACTCTTCCCCGTGACTTTCTTTTCAACTGTTCTGTATACGCTGTTTAAAACATAATGACACACAAATGTACAAAGCTTGTACAAAGGCAACATCTGCTCCTCTTCAGTGTACTGTAGATGTTATTTAGAATAAATTATATATTGCTCATATTATTAATGGCCTTTTTTCTCTGGCATTATTTCATGTTTAATTAGCCTGAATCAGATGTGACTAAAAAGGCATAATAATTATAGGCTCAAAAACACACAATGTAAAATAAGCATGGAATATCTGGATAATGAGGCTTTACTCATAGTTAGAGGACACGTATCACATGCAGAAGATGAGAAAAGGCTATAGGTTGCTCTGTTGGTGCATGTTTATTACTTGTTAATCTTCACACACAAGCTTTTGATGAACATTTCAACATTTGTTTATTTGTCAGGCATTGTTAAAGTTTTTTTACAAGTATAAAAACATAGGATCTATCTAAAAAGGATCTAATCTGAGTGACCATTGTTTCTATGAAAACATGTATTCTGCTGAACAAAAGGGAGTCTGTCACCAGGCTTTTGCTACATCATCTGAGAGCTGCATAATGTAGGAAAAGAGACCCTGAATCCAATGATGTATCATTTACTTTAATGAGTCAAGCAGTTATGACACAGAGTTCTTAGATGAACACATAGCAGGGTTCAGTAAGCTAACCCTGCCCACACCTCAGCTTTTTGTGTACATTGTATATTGATAGTGAGCTGCTTACTGCTTATCAGAGGAGGGGGTGTGGTCAGAAGAAATGGCATGAGGCAGCTAGTCTAGGACAGGGATGATATCCTGGTGATAAATCCATGATTGTAAGTTAACAACAGCAGAAAACCTGATAAGCGACGCATTGCTAAATTCAGTTTTTTAACCACTACCTCATGCTGTCTCAGATTACATAGCAAAAACTTGCTGCTCCTGAGTTGCCCACCAGAGCAGTGGGGTACCCGGTACCGGGTCCGGTGTTCACAGGGGGATGTCACGGTGGCGACCCGGTCCGTGGCCCTGGGCGCCCATGTAAAAGGGGAAAGTCTTTAAAGGGATTTGGTGAATAGAGTTTATGTTCGTGATGCCACCTGTGGTATTTGGTCAGGGGGGACAGACGCTGCTTTAAGGGGTCCTCTGGGGTGATGTTATGGCAGCTAGATGGCATAACTTCCCACAGGTGAAGTGTGTCCCCAGGGCTCCCAGTGTGTAGATGGAAGATGGTGAATGGCGCAGTAAAGAACGAGGACACAGGTTTGCAGTCTCTTTATCTGGTTTACTGAAGACTTCAGGCAGCCACAGTCCAGGGCACCAGATAACAGGGCAGGCAGGGTCCGGCCGGCTTGGATGTGAATCCAGAGTCCCCTTTTACCAGGTGGAGTTAAAAGCCTTCCTCTAGTGCAGTGGTATTGTAGTCCCTTACTGCCTATGACTTCACATAAGGTCCTCACAGTTCTTCTCTCTGTCCCCCATAAAGGATAGGACATAACCTGTATGACTGGTGACTTAAGCCTTTTTACAGGGACTCTAGCATGCCCCAGGCTCTAAAGGTGTCACCGTGCCTCCTGGGTATTAAGGCGGACAGGTAACTTGCAGTTCAGCTGTCCTGCCGGTTTCTGATGTAAGTTGTAGAGTCCTTACAACCTTGGTGGTCTGGCTACCGGTTATCTGCGTTTCAGAAGGAGGCAGCCTGCTCTTAGCTGGTCTCCCCTGGTGTTACTCTCCTGTGCTTCGCTCTCCTTCACGCTCACTGAACAATGTTCGGCTTTCTGTATGTCTCTTTCCAGGAGCTGTGGTACTTTATATCACACGGCCCCTTCAGACCTTCTGACACTCTATGTCAGTCTGCTCTCCTCTGTCTCTGACAATCTGATCTCCAAACCACAATATATATAGGGGAGTCACCTAGTAAATAGGATAGTGTGAAAATGTTGTGTGTATGGTGGTTAACTGATAAGAGTTATCCTTCATCGCTTCCAAATGTAACATCACTCTCCCCGTGAGGAAAGCAATGCTACTGTGATGAACAGGACCCTGAGGTGCCACAGTCCCACCCATCAGTGCGACCATGACTTGACTGCGGGGCGCCAATGGTTTGTCATGACAGCAGGGAATTGCTGATGACTCCCATGCCTATCATTTAGATCCTCTTGTGAACACGGTTCCCTGGCCGGCATTCATAGGAGAACGAGATTTCTTCTATGCAAAGCAGTGACGATGCATTGCTATGTATAGCACAAATAATCGGATGATCGCAGCTTCAAATTTCCTTAGAGGACTATTAAATACTGTAAAACCTGAGAAAATAACGTTTTTTTTAAAAAAAAAAAAAGTTTAATCCTTTAATGACCACTGATACATCTTTTAACTGACCTCAGATATAAGGGAATAGCCTCCCCATACAGGTGACAATCCAGCAGCTGTCGGCTGGACACTATAGCTGACAACTTGCTGCATTAGCCACAATCAGTATTTGCACTGTGCAAATCTGTTTAACCTCTTAGATGCTGCTGTCAATAATTACTATATCATATAAATGTTTAAAAGAGTGTGGCTTCTCCCTCTTTATCCCCATCGGCACCCTGAGATCATGATGGTGTGATTCTGATGTTTGCCATGGCAATTCACGAGCAAATAGCGGCCTTAGAGTCTGACGGCTATACTGACCTGTTAAAAAGTCAGCAACATTTAGGTGGTAAAAATCTACTTTTTCATTCCTATCATGCCACTTTGTATTAATTCCTGAAAAGCACATGAAGGGTTAATGAACTACCTGGCAGCAGTTTTCAGTATGTCAGGGGGTGTTGTTTTTAAAATGGTATCACATATGGGGATTCCCAATATATAGGACCCCTAAAGTCACTTCAAACCTAACCCCCTAAAAAAATAATTTAGTAAATTTCCTTTAAAAAATGAAAAATTACTGCTACATTTGTAAACCTCCTAAAATGCTAACAAAATAAAATAATATTCTACAAATGGTGCTGATGTAAAGCAGACTTGTGGGAAATGTTATTTATTAATGTTTTGCAGTGGTTTGACTATCCGAATTAAAGGGATAATCATTCAAAGTTTGAAAATTGCTATTTGTTTTACATTTTTGTAAAATTTCTGATATTTTTTATAAATAAACACAAAACATATCAACTTAAATTTACCATTATCATAAAGCATAATGTGTCACAAAAAAAAAAAAAAATCTTAAAATCACTGGAATTTGTCGAAGTGTTCCAGAGTTATTACCACATAAAGTGACACTGGTCAGATTTTTAAAATTTGGCTGTCACTAAAAGGTTAAATCACCCCTCTTTTTTCCTCATTAAAAATAAAACAAAAAATACACATGTTTGGAATCGCTGCATTCATAAAAGATAAAAGACCGATCAATCAAAATAGGAAACAAATTAATCCGATCAGCAAACTGTGTAACGAGAAAAAAAATCAAAACACTGCAAAAATATGCAATAAAAGGCAATCAAAGCATCATAACTATACCAAAATGATAATAATTAAAACATCATTTAAGGGCACAAAAATTAAGCCCTCACACAGCCCCATATCCTGGAAAATAAAAACGTTACTGGTCTCGGATAATGGCAACATAAGCAAAATATTTTTTTCTTACAAATTTCCAAAATTTATTTCACCACCTAAATAAAGAAAAACTATACATGTTTGGTATCTATGTACTCCTACTGCCCTGGATAATCATGTTGCCAGGTCAGTTTACCATATACTGAAAAATGAAAAATAAAAAATCTAAAAATCAATTGTGGAATTGCACTTCTTTTCAATTTCAATACACTTGGAATTTTGTTTCTGCTTTTTAGTGCATCACAAGATAAAATGAATGGTATCACTCAAAAAGAAAACGCGTACAACAAAAAACAAGCCCTCAAATGCCCTCAAATAAAAAAGCTATGGCTCTTAGAAGAAGAGGAGGAAAATACGAAAGTGCAAAAATGGAAAATCGCAAGGTCATTAAGGGCTTAAAAGACCTGTAGATCAGCTCTCCTCACTGGAGTATCCAGTCACTGGCTATGGATGTCGGTCACTACAGGTGAAATATGGTGACTAGGGTTGAGCGAAACGGGTCGATCATTTTCAAAAGTCGCCGACTTTTGGCTAAGTCGGCGTCTCATGAAACCCGATCCGACCCCTGTGCTTGTCGGCCATGCGGTACGCGACTTTCGCGCCAAAGTCGCGTTTCAATGACGCGAAAAGCGCCATTTCTCAGCCAATGAAGGTGAACGCAGAGTGTGGGCAGCGTGATGACATAGATCCTGGTCCCCACCATCTTAGAGAAGGGCATTGCAGTGATTGGCTTGCTGTCTGCGGCGTCACAGGGGCTATAAAGGGGCGTTCCCGCCGACCGCCATCTTACTGCTGCTGATCTGAGCTTAGGGACAGGTTGCTGCCGCTTCGTCAGAAGCAGGGAGAGCGTTAGGCAGGGTCCACTAACCACCAAACCGCTTGTGCTGCAGCGATTTCCACTGTCCAACACCACCTTCGGTGTGCAGGAACAGTGGAAGCTATTTTTTTTTTTTTTTCCCCTCAGCGCTGTAGCTCATTGGGCTGCCCTAGAAGGCTCCGTGATAGCTGTATTGCTGTGTGTACGCCACTGTGGAAACCAACTGCTTTTTTCAAAGCACATATCCTCTTGTTCCTTCCTTTCTGCACAGCTATCTTTTTTGTTTGTCCACACTTTTTATTTAATTTGTGCATCAGTCCACTCCTATTGCTGCCTGCCATACCTGGCTTACATTACTGCAGGGAGATAGTAATTGTAGGACAGTTTTTTTTTTTTTTTGTTTTTTTTTTGTGGGAGATTAAGATTGGCATTTCTGCTACAGTGCCATCCCTGTGTGTGCCATCTCTCACTGAGTGGGCCATAGAAAGCCTATTTATTTTTTCCGTGATTTGTGTTCTAAAATCTACCTCAACACAGAAACACTACATCAATCAGTGGGAGAAAAATATTGGCCTCAGTCAGGGCTTGTGTGCCACTGCTGTGTGTGCGCTATCATTCAGTGGGCTATAGCAAGCCTATATTTTTTTTTTTTTTTTTTTTTTAATATTATTTGGTTTCAAAAGTCTCCCTGAAAAAAAAAAAAAACCTAAAAAAACAGTGGGAGAGTAATATTGCCCTTTCAGCTTGTGTGCCAGTCTTGACTCCTGGGTGTGCCACCTCTCTCCCTCTCATTCAGTGGGCCATAGAAAGCCTATTTATTTTTTTTTTTAAATATTATTGGGTTTCTAAAGTCTCCCTGAAAAAAACAAAAAATACATAAAAAAACAGTGGGAGAGTAATATTGCCCTTTCAGCTTGTGTGCCAGTCTTGACTCCTGGGTGTGCCACCTCTCTCCCTTTCATTCAGTGGGCCATAGAAAGCCTATTTTTTTTTTTTTAATATTATTTGGTTTCTAATTCTCCCTGAAAAAAAAAAAAAAACCTAAAAAAACAGTGGGAGAGTAATATTGCCCTTTCAGCTTGTGTGCCAGTCTTGACTCCTGGGTGTGCCACCTCTCTCCCTCTCATTCAGTGGGCCATAGAAAGCCTATTTATTTTTTTTTTTAAATATTATTGGGTTTCTAAAGTCTCCCTGAAAAAACAAAAAATACATAAAAAAACAGTGGGAGAGTAATATTGCCCTTTCAGCTTGTGTGCCAGTCTTGACTCCTGGGTGTGCCACCTCTCTCCCTTTCATTCAGTGGGCCATAGAAAGCCTATTTATTTTTTCCGTGATTTGTGTTCTAAATTCTACCTCAACACAAAAACACTACATCAATCAGTGGGAGAAAAATATTGGCCTCAGTAAGGGCTTGTGTGCCACTGCTGTGTGTGCTATCTCTCATTCAGTGGGCTATAGCAAGCCTATTTTTTTTTTTTTTTTTTTTTTTTTTAATATTATTTGGTTTCTAAAGTCTCCCTGAAAAAAAAAAAAAACCTAAAAAAACAGTGGGAGAGTAATATTGCCCTTTCAGCTTGTGTGCCAGTCTTGACTCCTGGGTGTGCCACCTCTCTCCCTCTCATTCAGTGGGCCATAGAAAGCCTATTTATTTTTTTTTTTAAATATTATTGGGTTTCTAAAGTCTCCCTGAAAAAAACAAAAAATACATAAAAAAACAGTGGGAGAGTAATATTGCCCTTTCAGCTTGTGTGCCAGTCTTGACTCCTGGGTGTGCCACCTCTCTCCCTCTCATTCAGTGGGCCATAGAAAGCCTATTTATTTTTTTTTTTAAATATTATTGGGTTTCTAAAGTCTCCCTGAAAAAAACAAAAAATACATAAAAAAACAGTGGGAGAGTAATATTGCCCTTTCAGCTTGTGTGCCAGTCTTGACTCCTGGGTGTGCCACCTCTCTCCCTTTCATTCAGTGGGCCATAGAAAGCCTATTTTTTTTTTTTTAATATTATTTGGTTTCTAATTCTCCCTGAAAAAAAAAAAAAAACCTAAAAAAACAGTGGGAGAGTAATATTGCCCTTTCAGCTTGTGTGCCAGTCTTGACTCCTGGGTGTGCCACCTCTCTCCCTCTCATTCAGTGGGCCATAGAAAGCCTATTTATTTTTTTTTTTAAATATTATTGGGTTTCTAAAGTCTCCCTGAAAAAACAAAAAATACATAAAAAAACAGTGGGAGAGTAATATTGCCCTTTCAGCTTGTGTGCCAGTCTTGACTCCTGGGTGTGCCACCTCTCTCCCTTTCATTCAGTGGGCCATAGAAAGCCTATTTATTTTTTCCGTGATTTGTGTTCTAAATTCTACCTCAACACAAAAACACTACATCAATCAGTGGGAGAAAAATATTGGCCTCAGTAAGGGCTTGTGTGCCACTGCTGTGTGTGCTATCTCTCATTCAGTGGGCTATAGCAAGCCTATTTTTTTTTTTTTTTTTTTTTTTTTTAATATTATTTGGTTTCTAATTCTCCCTGAAAAAAAAAAAAAAACCTAAAAAAACAGTGGGAGAGTAATATTGCCCTTTCAGCTTGTGTGCCAGTCTTGACTCCTGGGTGTGCCACCTCTCTCCCTCTCATTCAGTGGGCCATAGAAAGCCTATTTATTTTTTTTTTAAAATATTATTGGGTTTCTAAAGTCTCCCTGAAAAAACAAAAAATACATAAAAAAACAGTGGGAGAGTAATATTGCCCTTTCAGCTTGTGTGCCAGTCTTGACTCCTGGGTGTGCCACCTCTCTCCCTTTCATTCAGTGGGCCATAGAAAGCCTATTTTTTTTTTTTTTAATATTATTTGGTTTCTAATTCTCCCTGAAAAAAAAAAAAAAACCTAAAAAAACAGTGGGAGAGTAATATTGCCCTTTCAGCTTGTGTGCCAGTCTTGACTCCTGGGTGTGCCACCTCTCTCCCTTTCATTCAGTGGGCCATAGAAAGCCTTTTTTTTTTTTGGTTTTTTTAATATTATTTGGTTTCTAAAGTCTCCCTGAAAAAAACAAAAAAAACATAAAAAACAGTGGGAGAGTAATATTGCCCTTTCAGCTTGTGCGCCAGTCTTGACTCCTGGTTGTGCCACCTCTCTCTCTCTAATTGTGGGCCATAGAAAGCCTTTTTTTTTTTTTTTTTAATATTATTTGGTTTCTAAAGTCTCCCTGAGAAAAAAAAATAAATAAATTAGGTGGGAGATTAATATTGACATTAGTGCTTGAGTGACAGTCCTGCGTGTGTGTCATCTCTGTGATTTTGTGCCACAGAAAACAGAGTGTGTAACATTGTGCCTGATTTTCCTTGTGGTCTCACCAACCTGTTAAGGGATATTGAAATCATACTGAAGTTATAGCTCACCGTGTAAGTTGTTTGATAGCAACAAATAAAGTTACTTTGGTTAAGATTTTAAAACAATGAGGAAGTCTGGTGCAAGAGGTCGTCGTGGGCGTTCATTGTCAGCTGGTAATGATGGTAGTGGTAGTGGAGCATCAGGTGGTCGTGGGGATAAAAATATTCCACCTAAGTCTGGAGCTGTGGAGCCAGTTTCGTCGTCAGGCTACACAAGGCCTCGAACGCTCTCTTTTCTGGGAGTAGGAAAACCGCTTTTAAAGGCGGAGCAGCAACAGCAAGTTTTGGCTTACATTGCAGACTCAGCCTCTAGCTCTTTTGCCTCCTCTTCCGAAACTGGTAAATGTAAAAGCAGCGCGTCGCTTGTGGATGTTCACGGTCAGGGACAAGTCGCTTCCTTGTCCTCCTCAGCAAAAACTACAACAAGAGAGAAGGATGCAGCAGGCGACACAACGGGTCACTCCATGGAGCTCTTTACACATACCGTCCCTGGCTTAGAAAGTGAAACATTTAACAGGCCATGCCCATTACAAGTATATTCTGACATGGAGTGCACTGATGCACAGCCACAGCCAGAGTACTATGCTGCTCCTTTGACTCAGACCACCACATTGCCCTCTCAGGGTACAGATCCACAATCAGACCCTGATGAGACTATGTTGCCCCGCCACGAACGCTATACCACCGACCGACACAGTGACACAGACGAAGTTGCACACGAGCTCGAAGAGGAGGTAATAGATGACCCAGTTATTGACCCCGATTGGCAGCCATTGGGGGAACAGGGTGCAGGCGGCAGTAGTTCAGAAGCGGAGGTGGAGGAGGGGCCGCAGCAGGCATCAACATCGCAACAGGTTCCATCTGCCGGGCCCGTATCTGGACCAAAACGCGTGTCAAAGCCAAAACCTGTTGGAGCACAGCGTTGCCATCCGGTTAAAGCTCAGTCTGCAATCCCTGAAAAGGGATCAGAGTCTAGGAAGAGTGCAGTCTGGCATTTTTTTAAACAACATCCAACTGATCAGCGCAAAGTCATCTGTCAAAAATGTTCAACTAGCTTAAGCAGAGGTCAGAATCTGAAAAGTCTAAATACTAGTTGCATGCATAGACACTTAACCACCATGCATTCTCAAGCCTGGACTAACTACCAAACGTCCCTCAAGGTTGTAGCACCCTCGGCCAATGAAGCTAGTCAGCAACGCAACATCCCTTCCGTCACTGTAAGGCCACCATTTTCCGCACCACCGGCAGTATCTGTGCAGGTTTCTTTGCCAGCCAAAAGCAGTCAGGGTCAGGGAATCACCAGTTTTGTAGGAGGAAATATTGCATGTAGGGCACCGGCGGAAACAATACCGTCTCCAACCGTCTCTCAGTCTGCCATGTCCACCGGCACACCCGAAAGTTCCACGATCTACAGCTCTCCAGTCCAGCTCACCCTACATGAGACTCTGGTTAGAAAAAGGAAGTACTTATCCTCGCATCCGCGTACACAGGGTTTTAACGCCCACATAGCTAGACTAATCTCGTTAGAGATGATGCCCTACCGGTTAGTTGAAAGCGAAGCTTTCAAAGCCCTGATGGAGTACGCTGAACCACGATACGAGCTACCCAGTCGACACTTTTTTTCCAGAAAAGCCATCCCAGCCCTGCACCAGCATGTTAAACAGCGCATCGTCCATGCACTCAGGCAATCTGTGAGTACAAAGGTGCACCTGACTACAGATGCATGGACCAGTAGGCATGGCCAGGGACGTTATGTGTCCATCACGGCACACTGGGTGAATGTGGTGGATGCAGGGTCCACAGGCGACATCAATTTAGGGACAGTTGTGCCTAGCCCACGGTCTAGGAAACAGTTGGCTGTAGGCGTTCGCACCCCCTCCTCCTCCTCCTCGTCCTCCTGCAGAAGCTACAGCTCTTCCACAGAACGCAGTCGGCCAACCACTCCATCGGCAGATGACACTGTTGCACACCAGTTGTCCCATTATGGGCCAGCTACTGCCAAGCGTCAGCAGGCTGTATTGGCTATGAAGTGTTTGGGCGACAACAGACACACCGCGGAAGTTCTGTCCGAGTTCTTGCAACAAGAAACGCAGTCGTGGCTGGGCACAGTAGATCTTGAGGCAGGCAAGGTAGTGAGTGATAACGGAAGGAATTTCATGGCTGCCATCTCCCTTTCCCAACTGAAACACATTCCTTGCCTGGCTCACACCTTAAACCTGGTGGTGCAGTGCTTATTGAAAACTTATCCTGGGTTCTCCGACCTGCTCCTCAAAGTGCGTGCACTTTGCTCACATATCCGACGTTCGCCTGTACACGCCAGCCGTATGCAGACCTATCAGCGGTCTTTGAACCTTCCCCAGCATCGCCTAATCATAGACGTTGCAACAAGGTGGAACTCAACACTGCACATGCTTCAGAGACTGTGCGAACAGAGGCGTGCTGTTATTTATTTGTGGGAGGATACACGGGCAGGCAGTAGGATGGCAGACATGGAGTTGTCAGGTGTGCAGTGGTCGAAGATACAAGACATGTGTCAAGTCCTTCAGTGTTTTGAGGAATGCACACGGCTGGTTAGTGCAGACAACGCCGTAATAAGCATGAGCATCCCCCTAATGCGTCTGCTGATGCAAAGTTTGACGCACATAAAGGAGCAGGCGTCTGCACCAGAGGAAGAGGGAAGCCTTGATGACAGTCAGCCATTGTCTGGTCAGGGCAGTGTACAGGACGAGGTAGCGGGCGAAGAGGAGGTGGAGGACGAGGAGGATGATGGGGATGAGTATATTTTTAATGCGGAAACTTTCACGGGGGCACAGGAAATTGGTTGCGTGTCACGGCCGGGTTCTGGTTTTTTGAGGGACACAAGTGACGTAGATTTGCCTGCAACTGCCCCTCAACCAATCACAACCGGAGATTTGACAAGTGGAACTTTGGCCCACATGGCGGATTATGCCTTACGTATCCTACAAAGGGACACACGCATTACGAAAATGATGAACGATTACGATTACTGGTTGGCCTGCCTCCTTGATCCACGCTATAAAGGCAAATTGCAAAATATTATGCCACATGAGAACTTGGAACTAATATTAGCAACCAAACAATCAACTCTTGTTGACCGTTTGCTTCAGGCATTCCCAGCACACAGCGCACGTGATCGTTCTCACACGAGCTCCAGGGGGCAGCAGACTAGGAGTGTTAGGGGTGCACACATCAGAAGTGGCGTTGGACAGAGGGGTTTTCTGACCAGGTTGTGGAGTGATTTTGCTATGACCGCAGACAGGACAGGTACTGCTGCATCAATTGAAAGTGACAGGAGACAACATTTGTCCAGTATGGTTACTAACTATTTTTCATCCCTTATCGATGTTCTCCCTCAACCGTCATTCCCATTTGATTACTGGGCCTCCAAATTAGACACCTGGCCAGAATTGGCAGAATATGCATTGCAGGAGCTTGCTTGCCCGGCAGCAAGTGTCCTATCAGAAAGAGTATTCAGTGCTGCAGGGTCAATATTAACCGAAAAAAGGACTCGTCTGGCTACCCAAAATGTTGACGATCTAACATTCATTAAAATGAACCACAACTGGATTTCAAAATCTTTTGCCCCACCTTGCCCGGCCGACACCTAGCTTTCCTATGAAAAGCTCTTGCCTGTGAATTACTTTTCTAATGTCTAATTTGCTGCTGCAGATTGTACAGCATACGACATGTTTACACCTCCCTAAATGGCCAAACTCCCCACACGGGGCCGTGCGACTTGGCGCAAGCACCCGTGAGACTGCTGTTTGTCTGAAGAGGTGGGTGTGCTCGCTTTTGGTTGACGGCATTGCTACTGGGTCCCTCATAGTACAATGTAGTGTCTCTGGCGGTGGTGGTGCGCACCCAACGTCAGACACACCGTTGTAACATGAGTGGCCCTGGGGCGGTCCCGCCGGCCTCAAGAGAGTTCCCCCCTACCCCAGCTCAAACTGGGCTCTACTACGTGCAAAATTATGTCGCACAGCTCCACCAATCTTTAGTCTATTCGCTGACATCATTCAATGTCTGGCACTGACAATACAAATTTGTAGACATCTATGATGCAACTTAAAGTAGTCTGTGTCTGTGTCCTATATTGGCACCATTAAATAGTTACTGCCAAATTACTATGTCAGAAACACAGCAGATGAGCCCACCCCTGTACCTAAGTATGCCATCTTTTTTTTTGTTTTGGTTGTTTTGCGAGACATTAACATCTATTTATATTTTGGGAGTACTGGGACAGACACTCCTTGCACTACTCCTCCACTCAGCACCAAGCTGCCTGCCCGTGTATCCATGTAACCGCTGTAAAACTGCCATGAGCCTATTGTTTGTTATTTTAGGCCTTTGATAGCCTGTCTGCGGTCCCTACTCCTCCACTGACCACCAAGCTGCCTGCCCGTGTATCCATGTAACCGCTGTAAAACTGCCATGAGCCTATTGTTTGTTATTTTAGGCCTTTGAAGCCTTTCTGCGCTCCCTCCTTCCACTAGTCCTCCACTGACCAGACCACTGCTGCCCGTGTACCCCTGGAACCAATTTTAAAGTGCCTACAGCCAGCCCATTTTATTGTGTTAGGCCTTCGAAGCCTGTCTGCGGTCCATACTTCCACTAGTCCTCCACTGACCAGACCACTGCTGCCCGTGTACCCCTGGAACCAATTTTAAAGTGCCTACAGCCAGCCCATTTTATTGTGTTAGGCCTTCGAAGCCTGTCTGCGGTCCATACTTCCACTAGGCCTCCACTGACCAGACCACTGCTGCCCGTGTACCCCTGGAACCAATTTTAAAGTGCCTACAGCCAGCCCATTTTATTGTGTTAGGCCTTCGAAGCCTGTCTGCGGTCCATACTTCCACTAGTCCTCCACTGACCAGACCACTGCTGCCCGTGTACCCCTGGAACCAATTTTAAAGTGCCTACAGCCAGCCCATTTTATTGTGTTAGGCCTTCGAAGCCTGTCTGCGGTCCATACTTTAAATACTCCTCCACTCACCACCAAGCTGCCTGCCCGTGTATCCATGTAACCGCTGTAAAACTGCCATGAGCCTATTGTTTGTTATGTTAGGCCTTTGATAGCCTGTCTGCGGTCCTTACTTTAAATACTCCTCCACTCACCACCTAGCTGCCTGTGTATCCATGTAACCGATGTAAAACTGCCATGACTGCCTACTGTTTGTTATTTTAGGCCTTTGATAGCCTGTCTGCGGCCCCTACTTGCAATACTCCTCCACTGACCACAATGCTGCCTGGAGTGCCTGCCTGTGTATCCATGTAACCGATGTAAAACTGCCATGACTGCCTACTGTTTGTTATTTTAGGCCTTTGATAGCCTGTCTGCGGCCCCTACTTGCAATACTCCTCCACTGAGCACAATGCTGCCTGGAGTGCCTGCCTGTGTATCCATGTAACCGATGTAAAACTGCCATGACTGCCTACTGTTTGTTATTTTAGGCCTTTGATAGCCTGTCTGCAGCCCCTACTTGCAATACTCCTCCACTGACCACACCAATGCTGCCCGTGTACCCCTGGAACCTATTTAAAAGTTCATAGAGCCTAGTTATATATTTTATTTACTATTAATAAGGCCATGATGGACTACGCTGTACCACGCTACAAGCTAACCAGTCGACACTTCTTTTGCGAGAAAAGCCATCCCAACCCTCCACCAGCATGTAGAAGACCGCATTGTCCATGCACTCTGGCAATCTGTGAGTACAAAGGTGCACCTGACAACAGACGCATGGACCTGTAGGCATGGCCACGGAAGATTACGTGTCCATTACGGCGCAATGGGTTAATGTGGTGGATGCATGGTCCACAGGGGACAGCCTACTAAGTCTGTCTGCAGTCCCTAATTCAAATTGTCCTCCACTGTCTAAATCGGAACTTCCACCTTCTGGCTTTCGGCCTATAGTATCAGAAATTAAACTGCATTTGGCCTTCAACTTTGGTTAGGGCCTACTAACGGCTTCTGCCCCTCCCTGGTGTTGTCCTCAACTAAATAAAGCTGAGCTTCAACCTTCCGGCTCTCATTAAGTGGTTTTAAAAAAAAAAAAATTGGTGGTTAGGGCCTACTAACGGCTTCTGCCCCTCCCTGGTGTTGTCCTCAACTAAATAAAGCTGAGCTTCAACCTTCCGGCTCTCATTATGTGGTTTAAAAAAAAAAAATGGTGGTTAGGGCCTACTAACGGCTTCTGCCCCTCCCTGGTGTTGTCCTCAACTAAATAAAGCTGAGCTTCAACCTTCCGGCTCTCATTAAGTGGTTTTAAAAAAAAAATGGTGGTTAGGGCCTACTAACGGCTTCTGCCCCTCCCTGGTGTTGTCCTCAACTAAATAAAGCTGAGCTTCAACCTTCCGGCTCTCATTAAGTGGTTTTTAAAAAAAAATGGTGGTTAGGGCCTACTAACGGCTTCTGCCCCTCCCTGGTGTTGTCCTCAACTAAATAAAGCTGAGCTTCAACCTTCCGGCTCTCATTAAGTGGTTTTAAAAAAAAAAAAAATGGTGGTTAGGGCCTACTAACGGCTTCTGCCCCTCCCTGGTGTTGTCCTCAACTAAATAAAGCTGAGCTTCAACCTTCCGGCTCTCATTATGTGGTTTTAAAAAAAAAAATGGTGGTTAGGGCCTACTAACGGCTTCTGCCCCTCCCTGGTGTTGTCCTCAACTAAATAAAGCTGAGCTTCAACCTTCCGGCTCTCATTAAGTGGTTTTTAAAAAAAAATGGTGGTTAGGGCCTACTAACGGCTTCTGCCCCTCCCTGGTGTTGTCCTCAACTAAATAAAGCTGAGCTTCAACCTTCCGGCTCTCATTAAGTGGTTTTAAAAAAAAAAAAATTGGTGGTTAGGGCCTACTAACGGCTTCTGCCCCTCCCTGGTGTTGTCCTCAACTAAATAAAGCTGAGCTTCAACCTTCCGGCTCTCATTATGTGGTTTAAAAAAAAAAAATGGTGGTTAGGGCCTACTAACGGCTTCTGCCCCTCCCTGGTGTTGTCCTCAACTAAATAAAGCTGAGCTTCAACCTTCCGGCTCTCATTAAGTGGTTTTAAAAAAAAAATGGTGGTTAGGGCCTACTAACGGCTTCTGCCCCTCCCTGGTGTTGTCCTCAACTAAATAAAGCTGAGCTTCAACCTTCCGGCTCTCATTATGTGGTTTTAAAAAAAAAAAAAATGGTGGTTAGGGCCTACTAACGGCTTCTGCCCCTCCCTGGTGTTGTCCTCAACTAAATAAAGCTGAGCTTCAACCTTCCGGCTCTCATTAAGTGGTTTTAAAAAAAAAATGGTGGTTAGGGCCTACTAACGGCTTCTGCCCCTCCCTGGTGTTGTCCTCAACTAAATAAAGCTGAGCTTCAACCTTCCGGCTCTCATTATGTGGTTTTAAAAAAAAAATGGTGGTTAGGGCCTACTAACGGCTTCTGCCCCTCCCTGGTGTTGTCCTCAACTAAATAAAGCTGAGCTTCAACCTTCCGGCTCTCATTAAGTGGTTTTAAAAAAAAAAAAAATGGTGGTTAGGGCCTACTAACGGCTTCTGCCCCTCCCTGGTGTTGCCCTCAACTAAATAAAGCTGAGCTTCAACCTTCTGCTCCAAATTACCATTTTAAAAAATGCAATAGGCTTTTCCGGCCTACTAAAGGTGTCTGCCCCTCCCTGGTGTTGTCCTCAACTGAACAAAGCTGAGCTTCCACATTCTGGCTTTCGCCCTATACTATCAGATATTAAACTGCATTTGGCCTACTAGTGTGGTTAGGCCCTTGAAACAGTGTCTGCTGCTCTTGGGTTTGCTACTCCACTGAACAAAGCAATGCCGCCTGTTTAGTCCTGTTACCAATTTTGAACTGCATGTAGCCTACTTTATTCTTTGGCCCTATATCTGTTTCCTCCTCATCCTGCCCATTGCCCAGCCACTGCTAAATGAGTCTGCTGGTACATTGACCTAGACCACTACATTCCCCTTGTACTCTACACAGCCAGAATCTGACCCTGCTGAAAGTAAGGTTCCCCTTCCCGCATGTTATACCACCTTACACAGGGACAAAGAGGAAGGTGCAGATGAAAGTGCAGGTTCCTTCATCAGGTGGGGGGGCATACTCGTTGGCGACGTCACTGGCACAGGGCCCCTCAGAGTACGCAAAAGTGTCGCTGCTGGTGGGAGGCGCCCCCGCCATGCAAACACACCGCCGTACTTTGAGGGGCCCTGTGCCAGTGGCAATGCGAACGAGTGGGCCCCCCCTGCTTGCTCAGGATCACAGCACTTGCAACTTTTAAATACTTACCTTTCCCTGCAACACCGCCGTGACGTAGTCCGCATTTCCTGGGCCCACGAAAAACTTGAGCCAGCCCTACTCCCCCCACAACTTTCCCCCAATTCCTTATGCCCAACTATTATTATACAGTTAATTAAGATTGGCAAGCTTCAGAAACAAGAATGGATGTTTTTGGCATTAAAATGGGCACTGTAGGTGTTTTCCTGGCCTCCACTCACTGCCGACTATGCTTCCCCATTGACTTGCATTGGGTTTCGTGTTTCGGTCGATCCCCGACTTTTAGCGATAATCGGCCGACTGCACTCGACTCGACTCTGGACAAAATCGGGTTTCCCAAAACCCTACTCGATCTTAAAAAAATGAAAGTCGCTCAACCCTAATGGTGACTATTCAATAGAGCAGCCTTAAAATCACTAGAAAATAATATAGGACTCTATTCACCTCTGTGTTCATACTGGAAGCTCTTTGCCTGATCCATTAAATGACAAATCCAAGGAGTGCATACGTCGCTGTTTGCTTCATTTTAACAGAAAGAATGTGTGCAGCATGATTCACTTTCTAATGGACATAGATGGGTCCTTTGGGTTCTGTTTGTGTCCCACATGTGATGAGTTTGTTTGCTGCTTGAGTTTTCTATTTCTGTTTTTATAAAGGAACAGAAAAATAGAACTCAGAATGCTACTGTGAACCTAGCCTTAAAGGGGTATTTTGGGCTGAGAATAAATCTTGTAACAGTGTGTGATATGCACGTTGTCAATATGGGTATTCCCCATAAGAGTGAATGGTCAAGTTTGTATGTATAGTGTGGAGACATGAGGGTCAGTGGGTGCTCTTGTCCACTTGCCTGGCTGTCTTTAGAAAGACTGCATGGACCAGTGCTTATCTTACCGAACACTTGTATTCCTTTCCAGTGGGCATAATACTACAACACATTGTGAGGGTGACACAGTGGGGCAATATTTTATTGAACCATCAATAGACAATAACATATAGTACAGACGGTGGAAATAACAGAATCTCACCTTTGCGCTGGGTTGCCAGTATTAGAGAAGCTGCGGTTTTGGGGCTTCCAGGGCCAACTACCCCGATCTTGAGAGAGGAGGTAGCGGCAAGCTTAGGAAACTGACAGTTCATTTGGGTATGTGGCCATCAAATCTCTATTCCTCTGGTTGGAGCCATGGTGCCTGGATGTTGTTCTGTAAAGTCTCTCTGCAGAAGTATAGAGGTTCCTTTTTATACCCACGGCTGTCCTCTAGGCCATTATCCAAAGATCAGGGGAAAGGTGGGTAGTCAACGCTCATTGTTCAAATATTTAATCAATCTGCATAGTTTGTCCTTCACTGTTTGCAGGTCAACAAGCTTGTGGACTAATACAATGGGTCAACATATTAGCAACAATGATTGTTCAATTATCCTGCTTCCCTGTCTTCCAAGGGTAGCAGCTAGTGTTGAGCATTCCGATACCGCAAGTATCGGGTATCGGCCGATACTTGCGGTATCGGAATTCCGATACCGGGATTCCGATACTTGCCGCGTATCGGATACCGGAATCGGAAGTTCTAAGATTCAAAAAGCAGAAATTCAGCCAATGAGATTGATTCCAAGTGTGGGCACATCCTGTTTAGCATGGAGGGCATGAAACTACTGGCAAGGCTGTGATTGGCTGGTGTAATGATGTCATGATGCAGTTTAAAAGTCGCTGGCGCCATTTTGCGATCACTCTGCTGTGAATTCAGTTAGTGACAGGACGCTGTTTGCTGACTGAGGGACAGTTTAGAGATAGCGATTTGCTTCTTTGTGCTTTCCAAAGGCTAATTTAGCAACCGCTGTGTTCACCTACTATTCACCTTGCTTTTGCCTTGTAGCGCTGTTTTCACAGCGATCTGCAGGGTCTGTGTGTGTGTGTGTGTGAGTGCAGCCCAGTCTCCAGTCTGAGTGCAGCCACATAGGCCATCCATAGTTGGTTGTATTCAGTTCAGGGAGGGTGGTTCATTGCCTCATACTGTTCCTTTTTTTTTTTTTTTCCCAAGTAGTGTAGTCTGCTGCTAATTTATTCAAAAAAATCCTATTAGTGTCTTTCCACCCGTCTCCAGCTAATTTGTGGAAAAACACTACATAGGATAAAGTAGAGGAGGGTTTTTGGGCCTTGCAGCGCTGTTTACGGCCGTCTGCACGGTCTCCGTGTGACTGCAGCTCGCCCTGTAATCTGTGAGCAGCTGTAGCCTGGTTGTCTCCAGCTCAGGGTTTTTCACTGCGTCATACCGCCAAATCAATTTTCTTTTTTTTCAAAGTAGTGTAGTCTGCTGCTAATTAATTTTAAAAAATCCTATTAGTGTCTTTCCACCCGTCTCCAGCTAATTTGTGGAAAAACACTACATAGGATAAAGTAGAGGAGGGTTTTTGGGCCTTGCAGCGCCGTTTACGGCTGTCTGCACGGTCTCCGTGTGACTGCAGCTCGCCCTGTAATCTGTGAGCAGCTGTAGCCTGGTTGTCTCCAGCTCAGGGTTTTTCACTGCGTCATACCGCCAAATCAATTTTCTTTTTTTTCAAAGTAGTGTAGTCTGCTGCTAATTAATTTAAAAAAATCCTATTAGTGTCTTTCCACCCGTCTCCAGCTAATTTGTGGAAAAACACTATATAGGATAAAGTAGAGGAGGGTTTTTGGGCCTTGCAGCGCCGTTTACGGCTGTCTGCACGGTCTCCGTGTGACTGCAGCTCGCCCTGTAATCTGTGAGCAGCTATAGCCTGGTTGTCTCCAGCTCAGGGTTTTTCACTGCGTCATACCGCCAAATCAATTTTCTTTTTTTTCAAAGTAGTGTAGTCTGCTGCTAATTAATTTTAAAAAATCCTATTAGTGTCTTTCCACCCGTCTCCAGCTAATTTGTGGAAAAACACTACATAGGATAAAGTAGAGGAGGGTTTTTGGGCCTTGCAGCGCCGTTTACGGCTGTCTGCACGGTCTCCGTGTGACTGCAGCTCGCCCTGTAATCTGTGAGCAGCTATAGCCTGGTTGTCTCCAGCTCAGGGTTTTTCACTGCGTCATACCGCCAAATCAATTTTCTTTTTTTTCCAAATAGTGTAGTCTGCTGCTAATTTATTCAAAAAAATCCTATTAGTGTCTTTCCACCCGTCTCCAGCTAATTTGTGGAAAAACACTACATAGGATAAAGTAGAGGAGGGTTTTTGGGCCTTGTAGCGCCGTTTACGTCTGTCTGCACGGTCTCCGTGTGACTGCAGCTCTATCTGTTGTCAGTTCAGCCCCCAAAAAATAAATAAATAATAAAGTTCACCAAACACACCAGTTACACCACTTTACATTTCTGTAGGCCACATTAGCTCATATTAAAGTCTAGTCCACACTTTAGATAATTAGTGCTTCTTATACCTGTTAGGAGGAGTTGCTCAGGAATAAGCACACAAATCCGTTAGTACTTTTCTGCTTATCTTTATCAGTCAACCAAGATGAAGAAGGCAGTGAGTAAGGCACGTGGGCGTGGGCGTGGGCGCGGAGCAGGGAGGGGACGTGGGGATTCTGTGCCTGCTGCGGGCACCGGTGACTCATCAGCACCCACTTTCACCAGGCAACAGTCGTTCATGCGAAGCTTTGTGTCCGAGCGCCGTACACCGCTGCTGCGTGAAGAACAAATTGAAGCTGTTGTCGGATGGATGGCAGCTAATGCATCAACTTCCATTAGTGCCACATCCTCTCAGACACAGAGCACTGGAGAGCAGCCATCTGTCTCTTCACCACCTGCCAAATTGCCCAGGCAGACAGAGAGCCCAGGACAGGAGCCGTCTCTACTTCTGTTCTCTGAATCTCTTGGCTTGGAAACAGGGGGCCAGCCAAGCAGCATTGGAGAAATGGAAGAAGAGGCAGGGTGCAGTGATGCCCAACAGCTTTTTCTGTCTTCCTCTGAAGAGGCGGGTGGGCCAGTGGCTCCGGTCACCACATCGCAGGCCGCATCAGCTGATGATGACACTCAGGTGCCACTTACTGGTGCGTGCTCTGCTGCTGAGACTACCCAGGAGGAGCAGTTGGGGGCAGAGGGTAGTGTAGATGATGAGGTCCTCGACCCATCTTGGCGTGAGGGACAGGAAGGTGGTGGGAGCAGCTCTGAGGAAGAGATTCCCCGTACGGCCCAAAGAGGGAGAGGGAGGGGGAAGACTGCGGATCCTGCAGCCTCCGCTTTGGCACCCGTTAGGAGCATGTCTCTTCCAAAAGCCAAAAAGGGCGCTCCCAAGACTTGCAGTGCCTGGTCCTTTTTTGACACAGTTGCAGATGACATTTGCTATGTCAGATGCAACGTGTGTCATCAAAAAGTCAAAAGAGGGAAAAATGTCAGCAACCTCAATACCTCCAACATGTGGAAACATGTGCGCAACAGGCACCCGGCGGAGTTAGAAAAACACACTGAAGAGGTAGGCCAACCAACAGCGGCAGCTACCACCTCTTCAGCTCGTGTTGCCTCTTCCTCTACCTCACACGCAGCTGGTTCGGCGTCCTCCCAGGATCGCCGTGGAAGAACCTCTGCCCCTGTTGTCCAGAGACCCGCTGTAATTCCACCCGCAGCGCCACTTTCCCAGTCATCCACACACTCCCAGCCCAGTCTACAGCCATCGGTAGTACAGGCATGGGAGAAAAGGCGGCCTTTCTCGTCAAACCACCCACGAGCACAGGCTCTGACTGCAGGCATTGCCAAACTTCTGTCACTGGAAATGCTGTCATTCAGGCTGGTGGAGACTGACAGCTTCCGTGACTTGATGTCATTGGCAGTCCCACAGTACAATGTGCCCAGCCGCTTTTACTTCAGCAGGCAAGCCGTCCCTGCCCTGCAGAAGCATGTGGAGGGACACATAAAACACGCGCTACTGAACGCCGTCAGTAGCAAGGTCCACCTCACCACCGATGCGTGGACCAGTCAACATGGACAGGGGCGATACCTTTCCCTCACTGCCCATTGGGTTAATGTCGTTGAGCCGGGTACAGACCGTGCGAGTGGCGCAGGACGTGTCCTGCCCACTCCAAGGATTGCAGGAATCCATTCTGTACGCATTGACTCCTCCTCTTACACCAGTTCCTCAGAATCATCGCTGCAGGAGCCGTCACAGTCCACCTCCACATGGACCCGTGATGAACGTGTACCTGTTACGACCGACATGAGCACAGCCGTGGCCAAACGTCAACAGGCCGTCTTGAAATTAATTTTCTTGGGGAATCGTAGCCACACAGCGCAGGAGCTCTGGAATGCCATCAAGCAGGAGAGCGATGTGTGGTTTGTGCCAGCAAATCTCCAGCCAGGCATGGTAGTGTGTGATAATGGCCGAAATCTGGTGGCAGCTCTGGGCCTCGGCAACCTCACTCACATCCCATGTCTGGCACATGTGCTCAATTTGGTCGTGCAGAGCTTTTTGAGGGACTATCCGGATCTTGATGCACTGCTGCACAAGGTCCGCCTAGAGTGTGCTCACTTGCGGCGTTCCAGCACGGCAAAAGCGCGCATTGCGGCTCTGCAGCGCCGACACCGCCTGCCGGAACATCGCATCATATGTGACCTACCTACCAGGTGGAATTCCACGTTACATATGTTGGAGCGGTTGTGTGAGCAGCAGCAAGCTGTAATGGAGTACCAGCTGCTTCAGGCGCAAAAAAGTCGCAGTCAGCGCCGTACAGACTTCACAACCACAGAGTGGGCCACTATGAATGACGTCTGCCAGGTTTTGCGTCCCTTTGATTATTCCACGCGGATGGCGAGTGCAGATGATGCACTAGTCAGCATGACTGTCCCCCTTATCTGCCTGCTTGAAAAATCACTGCAAGCGCTAAGGGATGATGTTGTGGAAGAGGTGGAGGATGAGGATTCACCATTTCCATCATCTTCTGGACAGTCAGCGCCACGTGGTTCCTCACAAACGCGTAGGCAGGGGACCGTTTGTGAGGAGGATGAGGAGGAGTCAATGGAGGAGGAAGACATCCGTCCAGAGGAGGGAGTTACACAATTGTCCAGTAGTCAGTGTGTACAGCGAGGGTGGGGTGATGACGAGCGGGCAGAGATCACGCCTCCAGCAGGGGACAGCGTTTCTTGGGCAGTTGGCAGTCTGCAGCACATGGTGGATTACATGCTGCAGTGCCTGAGAAACGACCGCCGCATCGCCCACATTCTCAACATGTCTGATTATTGGGTGTTCACCCTCCTCGATCCTCGCTACCGGGACAACGTAGAAAGCCTCATCACACCGTTGAACCGGGAGCGAAAAATGCGGGAGTACCAAGACACACTGGTCAATTCCATCATCTTCTCCATTCCAACTGAGAGAAGTGCTGCTAGTGCATTCCAAAGCAGCTCAGTGCGTCCAGGCCGTGGTGGAGGCTCTGCACAAAGAGGGAGCAGAAGCAGTGCCTCTGCCCAAGGCAAGACCAGTATGGCCGAACTGTGGCACAGTTTTCTGTGCCCGCCACAAAAGTCTACACCATCACAGACGGCTCCAGTCAGCAGGAGGCAACGGTTCCGTCAGATGGTGACAGACTACATGTCTTGCCCTCTTGCTGTACTCCCAGACGGCTCTTCCCCTTTCAAGTTTTGGGTCTCAAAGCTGGATACATGGCCAGAGCTAAGCCAGTATGCATTGGAGGTGCTGTCTTGCCCTGCGGCCAGTGTATTATCGGAACGTGTCTTTAGTGCTGCAGGTGGTGTACTAACTGACCGTCGCATGCGACTATCCTCCGATAACGTTGACCGGCTTACTTTCCTGAAAATGAACAAGGCCTGGATCTCGCCGGAATTTGCCACTCCTCCTCCTGATTGAATAATTAGGTCACTGTATACGTTATCCAGGTCTCCTGTTGTGTTCATCTTTCTACCACCTGAACTTAAATTCCTGGGCTCCAACACCGCCAGTTGAGGCTCAGACGTGCCGTCTGCACAGTCAAAACATACGACCCAGTGTTATTGGGTTTCAGTAACGTCAGCTGATCCCCAGCTGTGTAGCCGGCAATGTGTCATGCGACCGCCACGCTGACACAACAACTGAAATGTAAGGGAATCTGTCCCCCCCCCCCCCAAGGCGTTTGTTACTGAAAGAGCCACCTTGTGCAGCAGTAATGCTGCCCAAGGAAAAGGTAGCTATTTTTGTTTAGCTCCTTGCACACGCAGAACTTAACACTTATAAAATGTGTCCACTGATACCGTAAAACCGTCCCGGAGGTGGGACTTTCCTTCGTAATGTGACGCAGCCCAGCCGTCATTCCTACCCCCCCGGCGCCGCGCACCGGCTCCTCAGCGTTGTTTTATTCCGTCCAGGAGCCTGCGCTGTTATGTTATCCCGTGGCCAGGCACACTTAGCGCTGCCCGTCTTCTGGCATCATTTGGTGTCTGGATGGCTGTGCCTGTGCGGCCGCGCTGGCAGAGAGCCCGCCTCGCAGTGTCTTCTGATTTAATCCCACTGGGGGCCTGGGATCCATGGACATGCGCAGTGCATATCTGAACCTCCACCTCTCACTCATTTCCCTATGGCTTCTTCAGACTGTTCGGTGTCAGCTGGTCCCTAACAGCATGCCACGGCCGTGACACCGCACAGTCTGAAGAAGCCATAGGGAGATGAGTGAGAGGTGGAGGTTCAGATATGCACTGCGCATGTCCATGGATCCCAGGCCCCCAGTGGGATTAAATCAGAAAACACTGCGAGGCGGGCTCTCTGCCAGCGCGGCCGCACAGGCGCAGCCATCCAGACACCAAATGATGCCAGAAGACGGGCAGCGCTAAGTGTGCCTGGCCACGGGATAACATAACAGCGCAGGCTCCTGGACGGAATAAAACAACGCTGAGGAGCCGGTGCGCGGCGCCGGGGGGGTAGGAATGACGGCTGGGCTGCGTCACATTACGAAGGAAAGTCCCACCTCCGGGACGGTTTTACGGTTGCAGGGGACACATTTTAGAAGTGTTTAGTTCTGTGTTTGCAAGGAGCATGATGAAAAGAGCCACCTTTTCCTTTTGCATCTTTTGTGCTGCACAAGCTGGCTCTTTCAGCTACAAACGCCTTGGGGGGGGGTTAAAGGTTCCCTTTCGACTTTCTCAGGCTTCGGCCTACATTGTGTTCCTCTGCTTTTCCACCTGTCCCTGGGCTCCAACACCGCTAGTTGTTGCCTGGTAGTGCTGTACGCACAGTCCCAACAGTCGCTCCTCTGTTATTGGGGTTCAGTAACGTCAGCTGTTCCCCTGCTGTGTGTGTGGCAATCCCTCCTACCTCCTCCAACCTCCTCCTCCTCCACCTGTCCCTGGGCTCCAACACCGCCAGTTGCCGTCCAGAAGTGCTGTACGCACAGTCAACAGTCCCTCCTCTGTTATTGGGGTTCAGTAACGTCAGCTGTTCCCCTGCTGTGTGTGTGGCAATCCCTCCTACCTCCTCCTACCTCCTCCAACCTCCTCCTCCTCCACCTGTCCCTGGGCTCCAACACCGCCAGTTGCCGTCCAGAAGTGCTGTACGCACAGTCAACAGTCCCTCCTCTGTTATTGGGGTTCAGTAACGTCAGCTGTTCCCCTGCTGTGTGTGTGGCAATCCCTCCTACCTCCTCCTACCTCCTCCAACCTCCTCCTCCTCCACCTGTCCCTGGGCTCCAACACCGCCAGTTGCCGTCCAGAAGTGCTGTACGCACAGTCAACAGTCCCTCCTCTGTTATTGGGGTTCAGTAACGTCAGCTGTTCCCCTGCTGTGTGTGTGGCAATCCCTCCTACCTCCTCCAACCTCCTCCTCCTCCACCTGTCCCTGGGCTCCAACACCGCCAGTTGCCGTCCAGAAGTGCTGTACGCACAGTCAACAGTCGCTCCTCTGTTATTGGGGTTCAGTAACGTCAGCTGTTCCCCTGCTGTGTGTGTGGCAATCCCTCCTACCTCCTCCAACCTCCTCCTCCTCCACCTGTCCCTGGGCTCCAACACCGCCAGTTGCCGTCCAGAAGTGCTGTACGCACAGTCAACAGTCCCTCCTCTGTTATTGGGGTTCAGTAACGTCAGCTGTTCCCCTGCTGTGTGTGTGGCAATCCCTCCTACCTCCTCCAACCTCCTCCTCCTCCACCTGTCCCTGGGCTCCAACACCGCCAGTTGCCGTCCAGAAGTGCTGTACGCACAGTCAACAGTCCCTCCTCTGTTATTGGGGTTCAGTAACGTCAGCTGTTCCCCTGCTGTGTGTGTGGCAATCCCTCCTACCTCCTCCAACCTCCTCCTCCTCCACCTGTCCCTGGGCTCCAACACCGCCAGTTGCCGTCCAGAAGTGCTGTACGCACAGTCCCAACAGTCGCTCCTCTGTTATTGGGGTTCAGTAACGTCAGCTGTTCCCCTGCTGTGTGTGTGGCAATCCCTCCTACCTCCTCCTACCTCCTCCAACCTCCTCCTCCTCCACCTGTCCCTGGGCTCCAACACCGCCAGTTGCCGTCCAGAAGTGCTGTACGCACAGTCAACAGTCCCTCCTCTGTTATTGGGGTTCAGTAACGTCAGCTGTTCCCCTGCTGTGTGTGTGGCAATCCCTCCTACCTCCTCCAACCTCCTCCTCCTCCACCTGTCCCTGGGCTCCAACACCGCCAGTTGCCGTCCAGAAGTGCTGTACGCACAGTCAACAGTCCCTCCTCTGTTATTGGGGTTCAGTAACGTCAGCTGTTCCCCTGCTGTGTGTGTGGCAATCCCTCCTACCTCCTCCAACCTCCTCCTCCTCCACCTGTCCCTGGGCTCCAACACCGCCAGTTGCCGTCCAGAAGTGCTGTACGCACAGTCAACAGTCCCTCCTCTGTTATTGGGGTTCAGTAACGTCAGCTGTTCCCCTGCTGTGTGTGTGGCAATCCCTCCTACCTCCTCCAACCTCCTCCTCCTCCACCTGTCCCTGGGCTCCAACACCGCCAGTTGCCGTCCAGAAGTGCTGTACGCACAGTCCCAACAGTCGCTCCTCTGTTATTGGGGTTCAGTAACGTCAGCTGTTCCCCTGCTGTGTGTGTGGCAATCCCTCCTACCTCCTCCTACCTCCTCCAACCTCCTCCTCCTCCACCTGTCCCTGGGCTCCAACACCGCCAGTTGCCGTCCAGAAGTGCTGTACGCACAGTCAACAGTCCCTCCTCTGTTATTGGGGTTCAGTAACGTCAGCTGTTCCCCTGCTGTGTGTGTGGCAATCCCTCCTACCTCCTCCAACCTCCTCCTCCTCCACCTGTCCCTGGGCTCCAACACCGCCAGTTGCCGTCCAGAAGTGCTGTACGCACAGTCAACAGTCCCTCCTCTGTTATTGGGGTTCAGTAACGTCAGCTGTTCCCCTGCTGTGTGTGTGGCAATCCCTCCTACCTCCTCCAACCTCCTCCTCCTCCACCTGTCCCTGGGCTCCAACACCGCCAGTTGCCGTCCAGAAGTGCTGTACGCACAGTCCCAACAGTCGCTCCTCTGTTATTGGGGTTCAGTAACGTCAGCTGTTCCCCTGCTGTGTGTGTGGCAATCCCTCCTACCTCCTCCTACCTCCTCCAACCTCCTCCTCCTCCACCTGTCCCTGGGCTCCAACACCGCTAGTTGCCGTCCAGAAGTGCTGTACGCACAGAGCCAAACACCTCGCCAATGTGTTAGTGGGGTTCAGCACCGCCAGCTGTTCCCCTGCTGTGTATACGGCAACGTGCACTGCGACCGCCACGCAGACACAACAAGTTAAATGTAAGGGAACCTGACCCCCCCCCCCCCCCCAGGCGTTTGTTACTGAAGGAGCCACCTTGTGCAGCAGTAATGATGATGCAAAGGGAAAAAGTGCCTCTTTTCGTGATGCTCCTTGCACATGCTGAACCTAACATTTATGAAATGTGTCCCCACACAGCGTTAAACCGTCCGGTAGGTGGAACTTTCCTTTGTCGTGTGACGCAGCACAGCCATCATTTTTACCCCCTTGTCGCCGTTCGCCCCCTCCTCAGCGTTGTTTGAATCTGTCCCGGAGCCTGCGCTGTTAGGTTAGCCCATGGCTATGCACACATGTTGCGCTGCCCGTCTTCTGACCTCATTTGGTGTCAGGCTGGCTGCGCCTGTGCGGGTGCGCTGGCCGAGATCCCGCCTCGCAGTGTCGTCTAATGTAATCCCACCGCGGGCCTGTGATCCGTGCCCGTGCGCAGTGCATATCCTCTCCTCTCACTCCCCTCCCTACGGCTTCTTCAGACTGTGCGATGTCAGCTGGTCCCTAATAGCATGCCACGGCCGTGACACCGCACAGTCTGAAAAAGCCGTAGGGAGGGGAGTGAGAGGAGAGGATATGCACTGCGCACGGGCACGGATCACAGGCCCGCGGTGGGATTACATGAGACGACACTGCGAGGCGGGATCTCGGCCAACGCACCCGCACAGGCGCAGCCAGCCTGACACCAAATGAGGTCAGAAGACGGGCAGCGCAACATGTGTGCATAGCCATGGGCTAACCTAACAGCGCAGGCTCCGGGACAGATTCAAACAACGCTGAGGAGGGGGCGAACGGCGACAAGGGGGTAAAAATGATGGCTGTGCTGCGTCACACGACAAAGGAAAGTTCCACCTACCGGACGGTTTAACGCTGTGTGGGGACACATTTCATAAATGTTAGGTTCCGCATGTACAAGGACCATAATTAAAAGAGCTAAGTTTACCTTTTCCAGCATTAGTGCTGTACACAATGGCTCTTTCAGCTACAAACGCCTGGGGGGGGGGGGTTAAAGGTTTCCTTTCAACTTGCTCGAGTGCAGGCTTCGGCCTACACTCCGCTCCCCCTGCTCCTCCTGCTGACCCTGGGCTCTAACACCGCCAGTTTTTGCCCAGATGTGCTAGCTGCACAGAGAAAAACACCAGCCAATGTGTCAGTGGGGTCCAGCACCGCCAGCTGTTCCCCTGCTGTGTAGCCGGCAACGTGTCCTGCGACCGCCACGCAGACACAAGAACTGAAATTGAAGGGAACCTGTCCCCCCTCCCCCAGGTGTTTCTATGTTTTACAGCTACCTTGAACAGCAGTAATGCTGCATGTGTTCAAGGTGGCTCAGAAACTTATTCTCCTTGCCCATGTTGAAGTGAACACGTCTAAAATGTGTCCTCTGTGACCATTAAAACGTCCCTCAGGTGTGATTTGACTTTGTATTGACACACGCAACAAGCTCCTTGGTAACGCTGCCCGTCTTCTGGCATCATTGTTTGGCTGGCTGCGCTTCTGCGGCCGCCCTGACCCACACAACGCCCCTCGGTGTCTTATTTATTGGGACTGCGAGGGTGTGATTGATGGGCAGGATCAGTGCATCAGTTCGCCTGTCCCTCCTCTCCTTCCGCCTTCTTCGGACTGTGCGGCTTCATGGCCGTGGCATGCGATAAGGGATCAGATGACGCCGCACAGTCTGAAGCGGGTGTAAGGACCCGAGTGTGAGAGGCCAACATATGTGCTGCGCCAGGCCCTGAATCCCAGCCCCGCAGTGTTTTAACAATGTTAAGACACTGCGGGGCTGGGATTCATGGTCATCGCGAACCGCACCGGCCGACATTACATGATGCCAGAAGATGGGCAGCGCTAACGGCGCTAGGCCAGGGGATAACACGACAGCGCAGACTCCTGTACAGCAAATAACAACGCTCGGGAGGCTGCACCCAGCACCAAGGTGGGATTCTTGACACCTGTGCTGCGTCTCATTACAAAGGGAACTCTCGCCTCCATTACACAGTTTGACTGTATAAAGGGCTAAATGTTATACGTGTTTCATTCAGCGTGTGCAAGGAGAAAAATTAAAAGAGCAACCTTTGACTTGTGCAGCACTACTGCTGCATAAGCTGTGGCTCTTCTACTTTCTAACCCCTGAGGGGGGGTTAAAGGTGACCTTTGAAATCGGTTCAAGTAGGCTTCGGCCTACACTC
The DNA here is from genome assembly GCF_051348905.1 of Ranitomeya variabilis. Taxonomy (NCBI): domain Eukaryota; kingdom Metazoa; phylum Chordata; class Amphibia; order Anura; family Dendrobatidae; genus Ranitomeya; species Ranitomeya variabilis. Next base: position 526,691,709 of record NC_135237.1, on the reverse strand, counting down.
TGCTCCACCTGCAGAGCCCGGGCTCCAACAACGCTAGTTGCTGTCCGGAAGTGCTGGCTGCACAGAGCCAAACACCTCGCCAATGTGTCAGTGGGGTCCAGCACCGCCAGCTGTTCCCCTGCTGTGTAGCCGGCAACGTGTCCTGCAAAAGCCACGCAGACACAACACACCCAAAGCTGCCGCCAGTGCAGGCTTCGGCCTACACTCCCCTCCCCCTGCTCCTCCTCCTCCTGCTCCTCCTCCTGCTGCCCCTGGGCTCTAACACACCGCCAGTTGGGGCCCAGATGTGCTAGCTGCACAGAGAAAAACACCAGCCAATGTGTCAGTGGGGTCCAGCACCGCCAGCTGTTCCCCTGCTGTGCAGCCGGCAACGTGTCCTGCAAAAGCCACGCAGACACAAGAACTGAAATTGAAGGGAACCTGTCCCCCCTCCCCCAGGCGTTTTTACGTTATCCAGCCACCTTGTACAGCGGTAATGCTGCATGTGTGCAAGGTGGCTCAGAAACGTATTCTCCTCGCACATGTGGAACTGAAAACACGTCTGCAATGTGTCCTCTGTGTGACCATTTAACCGTCCCGGTGGTGTGACTTTCCTTTGTAATGACACGCTGCAACCCCCTTGGTAGCGCTGCCCGTCTTCTGGCATCATTGTTTGGCTGCCTGCGCCTCTGCGGCCGCCCTGACCCACACAACGCCCCTCGGTGTCTTATTTATTGGGACTGCGAGGGTGTGATTGATGGGCAGGATCAGTGCATCAGTTCGCCTGTCCCTCCTCTCCTTCCGCCTTCTTCGGACTGTGCGGCTTCATGGCCGTGGCATGCGATAAGGGATCAGATGACGCCGCACAGTCTGAAGCGGGTGTAAGGACCCGAGTGTGAGAGGCCAACATATGTGCTGCGCCAGGCCCTGAATCCCAGCCCCGCAGTGTTTTAACAATGTTAAGACACTGCGGGGCTGGGATTCATGGTCATCGCGAACCGCACCGGCCGACATTACATGATGCCAGAAGATGGGCAGCGCTAACGGCGCTAGGCCAGGGGATAACACGACAGCGCAGACTCCTGTACAGCAAATAACAACGCTCGGGAGGCTGCACCCAGCACCAAGGTGGGATTCTTGACACCTGTGCTGCGTCTCATTACAAAGGGAACTCTCGCCTCCATTACACAGTTTGACTGTATAAAGGGCTAAATGTTATACGTGTTTCATTCAGCGTGTGCAAGGAGAAAAATTAAAAGAGCAACCTTTGACTTGTGCAGCACTACTGCTGCATAAGCTGTGGCTCTTCTACTTTCTAACCCCTGAGGGGGGGTTAAAGGTGACCTTTGAAATCGGTTCAAGTAGGCTTCGGCCTACACTCTGCTCCACCTGCAGAGCCCGGGCTCCAACAACGCTAGTTGCTGTCCGGAAGTGCTGGCTGCACAGAGCCAAACACCTCGCCAATGTGTCAGTGGGGTCCAGCACCGCCAGCTGTTCCCCTGCTGTGTAGCCGGCAACGTGTCCTGCAAAAGCCACGCAGACACAACACACCCAAAGCTGCCGCCAGTGCAGGCTTCGGCCTACACTCCCCTCCCCCTGCTCCTCCTCCTCCTGCTCCTCCTCCTGCTGCCCCTGGGCTCTAACACACCGCCAGTTGGGGCCCAGATGTGCTAGCTGCACAGAGAAAAACACCAGCCAATGTGTCAGTGGGGTCCAGCACCGCCAGCTGTTCCCCTGCTGTGCAGCCGGCAACGTGTCCTGCAAAAGCCACGCAGACACAAGAACTGAAATTGAAGGGAACCTGTCCCCCCTCCCCCAGGCGTTTTTACGTTATCCAGCCACCTTGTACAGCGGTAATGCTGCATGTGTGCAAGGTGGCTCAGAAACGTATTCTCCTCGCACATGTGGAACTGAAAACACGTCTGCAATGTGTCCTCTGTGTGACCATTTAACCGTCCCGGTGGTGTGACTTTCCTTTGTAATGACACGCTGCAACCCCCTTGGTAGCGCTGCCCGTCTTCTGGCATCATTGTTTGGCTGCCTGCGCCTCTGCGGCCGCCCTGACCCACACAACGCCCCTCGGTGTCTTATTTATTGGGACTGCGAGGGTGTGATTGATGGGCAGGATCAGTGCATCAGTTCGCCTGTCCCTCCTCTCCTTCCGCCTTCTTCGGACTGTGCGGCTTCATGGCCGTGGCATGCGATAAGGGATCAGATGACGCCGCACAGTCTGAAGCGGGTGTAAGGACCCGAGTGTGAGAGGCCAACATATGTGCTGCGCCAGGCCCTGAATCCCAGCCCCGCAGTGTTTTAACAATGTTAAGACACTGCGGGGCTGGGATTCATGGTCATCGCGAACCGCACCGGCCGACATTACATGATGCCAGAAGATGGGCAGCGCTAACGGCGCTAGGCCAGGGGATAACACGACAGCGCAGACTCCTGTACAGCAAATAACAACGCTCGGGAGGCTGCACCCAGCACCAAGGTGGGATTCTTGACACCTGTGCTGCGTCTCATTACAAAGGGAACTCTCGCCTCCATTACACAGTTTGACTGTATAAAGGGCTAAATGTTATACGTGTTTCATTCAGCGTGTGCAAGGAGAAAAATTAAAAGAGCAACCTTTGACTTGTGCAGCACTACTGCTGCATAAGCTGTGGCTCTTCTACTTTCTAACCCCTGAGGGGGGGTTAAAGGTGACCTTTGAAATCGGTTCAAGTAGGCTTCGGCCTACACTCTGCTCCACCTGCAGAGCCCGGGCTCCAACAACGCTATTTGCTGTCCGGAAGTGCTGGCTGCACAGAGCCAAACACCTCGCCAATGTGTCAGTGGGGTCCAGCACCGCCAGCTGTTCCCCTGCTGTGTAGCCGGCAACGTGTCCTGCAAAAGCCACGCAGACACAACACACCCAAAGCTGCCGCCAGTGCAGGCTTCGGCCTACACTCCCCTCCCCCTGCTCCTCCTCCTCCTGCTCCTCCTCCTGCTGCCCCTGGGCTCTAACACACCGCCAGTTGGGGCCCAGATGTGCTAGCTGCACAGAGAAAAACACCAGCCAATGTGTCAGTGGGGTCCAGCACCGCCAGCTGTTCCCCTGCTGTGCAGCCGGCAACGTGTCCTGCAAAAGCCACGCAGACACAAGAACTGAAATTGAAGGGAACCTGTCCCCCCTCCCCCAGGCGTTTTTACGTTATCCAGCCACCTTGTACAGCGGTAATGCTGCATGTGTGCAAGGTGGCTCAGAAACGTATTCTCCTCGCACATGTGGAACTGAAAACACGTCTGCAATGTGTCCTCTGTGTGACCATTTAACCGTCCCGGTGGTGTGACTTTCCTTTGTAATGACACGCTGCAACCCCCTTGGTAGCGCTGCCCGTCTTCTGGCATCATTGTTTGGCTGCCTGCGCCTCTGCGGCCGCCCTGACCCACACAACGCCCCTCGGTGTCTTATTTATTGGGACTGCGAGGGTGTGATTGATGGGCAGGATCAGTGCATCAGTTCGCCTGTCCCTCCTCTCCTTCCGCCTTCTTCGGACTGTGCGGCTTCATGGCCGTGGCATGCGATAAGGGATCAGATGACGCCGCACAGTCTGAAGCGGGTGTAAGGACCCGAGTGTGAGAGGCCAACATATGTGCTGCGCCAGGCCCTGAATCCCAGCCCCGCAGTGTTTTAACAATGTTAAGACACTGCGGGGCTGGGATTCATGGTCATCGCGAACCGCACCGGCCGACATTACATGATGCCAGAAGATGGGCAGCGCTAACGGCGCTAGGCCAGGGGATAACACGACAGCGCAGACTCCTGTACAGCAAATAACAACGCTCGGGAGGCTGCACCCAGCACCAAGGTGGGATTCTTGACACCTGTGCTGCGTCTCATTACAAAGGGAACTCTCGCCTCCATTACACAGTTTGACTGTATAAAGGGCTAAATGTTATACGTGTTTCATTCAGCGTGTGCAAGGAGAAAAATTAAAAGAGCAACCTTTGACTTGTGCAGCACTACTGCTGCATAAGCTGTGGCTCTTCTACTTTCTAACCCCTGAGGGGGGGTTAAAGGTGACCTTTGAAATCGGTTCAAGTAGGCTTCGGCCTACACTCTGCTCCACCTGCAGAGCCCGGGCTCCAACAACGCTAGTTGCTGTCCGGAAGTGCTGGCTGCACAGAGCCAAACACCTCGCCAATGTGTCAGTGGGGTCCAGCACCGCCAGCTGTTCCCCTGCTGTGTAGCCGGCAACGTGTCCTGCAAAAGCCACGCAGACACAACACACCCAAAGCTGCCGCCAGTGCAGGCTTCGGCCTACACTCCCCTCCCCCTGCTCCTCCTCCTCCTGCTCCTCCTCCTGCTGCCCCTGGGCTCTAACACACCGCCAGTTGGGGCCCAGATGTGCTAGCTGCACAGAGAAAAACACCAGCCAATGTGTCAGTGGGGTCCAGCACCGCCAGCTGTTCCCCTGCTGTGCAGCCGGCAACGTGTCCTGCAAAAGCCACGCAGACACAAGAACTGAAATTGAAGGGAACCTGTCCCCCCTCCCCCAGGCGTTTTTACGTTATCCAGCCACCTTGTACAGCGGTAATGCTGCATGTGTGCAAGGTGGCTCAGAAACGTATTCTCCTCGCACATGTGGAACTGAAAACACGTCTGCAATGTGTCCTCTGTGTGACCATTTAACCGTCCCGGTGGTGTGACTTTCCTTTGTAATGACACGCTGCAACCCCCTTGGTAGCGCTGCCCGTCTTCTGGCATCATTGTTTGGCTGCCTGCGCCTCTGCGGCCGCCCTGACCCACACAACGCCCCTCGGTGTCTTATTTATTGGGACTGCGAGGGTGTGATTGATGGGCAGGATCAGTGCATCAGTTCGCCTGTCCCTCCTCTCCTTCCGCCTTCTTCGGACTGTGCGGCTTCATGGCCGTGGCATGCGATAAGGGATCAGATGACGCCGCACAGTCTGAAGCGGGTGTAAGGACCCGAGTGTGAGAGGCCAACATATGTGCTGCGCCAGGCCCTGAATCCCAGCCCCGCAGTGTTTTAACAATGTTAAGACACTGCGGGGCTGGGATTCATGGTCATCGCGAACCGCACCGGCCGACATTACATGATGCCAGAAGATGGGCAGCGCTAACGGCGCTAGGCCAGGGGATAACACGACAGCGCAGACTCCTGTACAGCAAATAACAACGCTCGGGAGGCTGCACCCAGCACCAAGGTGGGATTCTTGACACCTGTGCTGCGTCTCATTACAAAGGGAACTCTCGCCTCCATTACACAGTTTGACTGTATAAAGGGCTAAATGTTATACGTGTTTCATTCAGCGTGTGCAAGGAGAAAAATTAAAAGAGCAACCTTTGACTTGTGCAGCACTACTGCTGCATAAGCTGTGGCTCTTCTACTTTCTAACCCCTGAGGGGGGGTTAAAGGTGACCTTTGAAATCGGTTCAAGTAGGCTTCGGCCTACACTCTGCTCCACCTGCAGAGCCCGGGCTCCAACAACGCTAGTTGCTGTCCGGAAGTGCTGGCTGCACAGAGCCAAACACCTCGCCAATGTGTCAGTGGGGTCCAGCACCGCCAGCTGTTCCCCTGCTGTGTAGCCGGCAACGTGTCCTGCAAAAGCCACGCAGACACAACACACCCAAAGCTGCCGCCAGTGCAGGCTTCGGCCTACACTCCCCTCCCCCTGCTCCTCCTCCTCCTGCTCCTCCTCCTGCTGCCCCTGGGCTCTAACACACCGCCAGTTGGGGCCCAGATGTGCTAGCTGCACAGAGAAAAACACCAGCCAATGTGTCAGTGGGGTCCAGCACCGCCAGCTGTTCCCCTGCTGTGCAGCCGGCAACGTGTCCTGCAAAAGCCACGCAGACACAAGAACTGAAATTGAAGGGAACCTGTCCCCCCTCCCCCAGGCGTTTTTACGTTATCCAGCCACCTTGTACAGCGGTAATGCTGCATGTGTGCAAGGTGGCTCAGAAACGTATTCTCCTCGCACATGTGGAACTGAAAACACGTCTGCAATGTGTCCTCTGTGTGACCATTTAACCGTCCCGGTGGTGTGACTTTCCTTTGTAATGACACGCTGCAACCCCCTTGGTAGCGCTGCCCGTCTTCTGGCATCATTGTTTGGCTGCCTGCGCCTCTGCGGCCGCCCTGACCCACACAACGCCCCTCGGTGTCTTATTTATTGGGACTGCGAGGGTGTGATTGATGGGCAGGATCAGTGCATCAGTTCGCCTGTCCCTCCTCTCCTTCCGCCTTCTTCGGACTGTGCGGCTTCATGGCCGTGGCATGCGATAAGGGATCAGATGACGCCGCACAGTCTGAAGCGGGTGTAAGGACCCGAGTGTGAGAGGCCAACATATGTGCTGCGCCAGGCCCTGAATCCCAGCCCCGCAGTGTTTTAACAATGTTAAGACACTGCGGGGCTGGGATTCATGGTCATCGCGAACCGCACCGGCCGACATTACATGATGCCAGAAGATGGGCAGCGCTAACGGCGCTAGGCCAGGGGATAACACGACAGCGCAGACTCCTGTACAGCAAATAACAACGCTCGGGAGGCTGCACCCAGCACCAAGGTGGGATTCTTGACACCTGTGCTGCGTCTCATTACAAAGGGAACTCTCGCCTCCATTACACAGTTTGACTGTATAAAGGGCTAAATGTTATACGTGTTTCATTCAGCGTGTGCAAGGAGAAAAATTAAAAGAGCAACCTTTGACTTGTGCAGCACTACTGCTGCATAAGCTGTGGCTCTTCTACTTTCTAACCCCTGAGGGGGGGTTAAAGGTGACCTTTGAAATCGGTTCAAGTAGGCTTCGGCCTACACTCTGCTCCACCTGCAGAGCCCGGGCTCCAACAACGCTAGTTGCTGTCCGGAAGTGCTGGCTGCACAGAGCCAAACACCTCGCCAATGTGTCAGTGGGGTCCAGCACCGCCAGCTGTTCCCCTGCTGTGTAGCCGGCAACGTGTCCTGCAAAAGCCACGCAGACACAACACACCCAAAGCTGCCGCCAGTGCAGGCTTCGGCCTACACTCCCCTCCCCCTGCTCCTCCTCCTCCTGCTCCTCCTCCTGCTGTCCCTGGGCTCTAACACACCGCCAGTTGGGGCCCAGATGTGCTAGCTGCACAGAGAAAAACACCAGCCAATGTGTCAGTGGGGTCCAGCACCGCCAGCTGTTCCCCTGCTGTGCAGCCGGCATCGTGTCCTGCAAAAGCCACGCAGACACTTGCTCTTGTATCTTCTGCTCCCCATCCTGGTTCCAGTACCGTCAGCTGGTTCCGGGCAGAGCCTTTGGCTTAGGTGCCTCCCTCTGGGTATCCGAGTTCCACCAACGTCAGGTGGTCCTTGGTAGTGCTTTCAGGCACGGGTACCTCCTGCTTAGTAACCGGGTTCCAGTAACGTCAGCTGGTCCTCGGTAGTTCCATTGGCTCTTGGACCTTCGGCTACCCATCCGGGTTCCAGCACCGTCAGCTGGTTCTCGGCAGTGTCTTTTGCTCTTGTACCTTCTGCTCCCCATCCTGGTTCCAGTACCGTCAGCTGGTTCCGGGCAGAGCCTTTGGCTTAGGTGCCTCCCTCTGGGTATCCGAGTTCCACCAACGTCAGGTGGTCCTTGGTAGTGCTTTCAGGCACGGGTACCTCCTGCTTAGTAACCGGGTTCCAGTAACGTCAGCTGGTCCTCGGTAGTTCCATTGGCTCTTGGACCTTCGGGTAGCCATCCGAGTTCCAGTTCCATCAGCTGGTTCTCGGCATTTTCTCAGCCTTCTTGTACCTTCTGCTACATTTCCAAGTTCAAGAGACTAAACACGATGACCCGGAAGAACACCCCTAAGATGACGACGACACCAGAGACGACAACCACCGTGATGACGACGACCCTGGAGACGATGACCCTGAAGACCACCCCGATGACGACGACCCCGGAGACCACCCCGATGACGACGACCCCGGAGACGACGACCCTGGAGACGACGACGACCTGGAAGACCGAGAAGCAGAAGAACAAGAGGCTGCAGAACAAAGAGCAGAAGGACATTAAGCATAACACAAAATATCAGAGCAAAAAAATATTATGTAAATTATAAGCAGAAGAAGACTAAGCAGTGTATGGGGGTGAGTCCGTTCCTCCTCGTGGTGCCCCTGGATAAAGCCTGATGCTGCAGGCCAAACTGAACGCGGACAAATGTAACTGGTTTGTGACAGGCAGAACGGAAGGTGTAATCTTCAAACTTTTATAGATAACAACTACGGGAATGCCTGTCACAAATAAGAATATGATGAAGAAGTTGAATATGATGAAGATAATAGTAAAATAAAAAGAATATGAACAATGTAACCCAAAAAATAATAGGTAGAAGATGAAGAAGAAGATGAATAAGGTGAAGAAGTTGATGTCAAAGAAGCTGATGATGAGGATAATTAAGAAGAAAGCGTGGGAGAAGTAAAAAAGAAGGTGAAGGGCGTGGAAGTAGTGAAACATCAATATCTGACATAAAAAAAAAAAAAAATAACATAGTCAAATTCTTTCTAACGCCGAACTTCATAAAAAAAAATTAAAAATCCTGCTATTCTATTACATTGGGCTAAACCTCTGTCCCTTTAATATCTCCGCCACGTCCCCCAATACATCCTACATTATTCTTAGTTGTTTTCCTTCATGTAGAATGAACCTACAAGTTTATAAAGGGTTTATTTTAATTCCGATATTTTCGTCCCATTGACTTGCATTGGGATCGGGTATCGGTATCGGATTGGATCCGATATTTTGACGGTATCGGCCGATACTTTCCGATACCGATACTTTCCGATATCGGAAAGTATCGCTCAACACTAGTAGCAGCACAATAAGTTGCAACAAATATCAATTTAAGAGTCAATGTTCAGGCTGATACGAATAATGGCCTATGTCTCTTGACCCGTTAAAGAAAAACATGTCTGGCCTAATCAAGAACAAATGCTGTGTCGTCACACACGAGATTTGAATACTTGTGGTCATGTACCAACTACACTCAGCTCTACTTATCAATGTTAAAGCACAGGAGAGACTACTCTTTAGATGACTGAAAATTTGCAAATCACATACATGTGTATATATAACTGCCAAATTACATATTAAATATAGGGTGTAGGTCAGCAGGAAGTACGGTTCTGAGAGGCAGATATGTGTCACTGAGGTGGTTGACCTCGATAATGTAAAGTCTGTACCAGTAACACTAGGATACTAAGAGAATTTTAATGAGACTGGATTTTGGGTTCATGATTTAGGAGCAATCAAAATTGTCTGGGTGGAAAAGGTCTTTCCATAATCCAGCCTGAGCCTTGCAGATCTATTAACAGCAGCTATGTTAGCTCAGGAAAGGGGGATCTGCTGGAGCTGAATTGAGGTATTTGGTGAACATGTTTAATACAACTTGGGCTAATTTTTCCTGGAATAGCGAGATTGTTGAGGCCGCTACATTTACTTTGTTCACTGAATAAATAACTATTTATGTTATGCATGTGTGCTGAAAGAAGTTTGTTTTCATTTTAGAGCTATAAAGTTTATTGTGGACAATGAACCTTACCCTGATTTCATATAAAAACCCTGTGCTAGCATGTATACATGTGACTGCCAGAAAGCTGAAAGGGGAAATGTGACAGCATTTCACACTGTCACGATTTAGCAATCTTCAGGTGGTATAGGGAGCCTGCAGGCTTTTTTTTTTCTCAGCCAGAGGTGTCCACCATGAACTAGATCTTCAGAGTCTCAATCTGCTAGGCACTAAGACAAAGGTGTAAAGTCTTTGTGATTTACTGATATTCATCTTTTACATAGATATGTTAGTAGGAGTAAACTCTGAATAGCAACATTAGAGCAGGGTATAAGAATGAGCTGTCCAGGGTTAATTAACAGGTAGTCAACAGTTAAGTGAAGCATCAAAACAATGCCAGGTCCAGAGTCAGCCAAAGTCAAAACCAGAAAAAAAAATCAGCAAGGGCAGCATGCTAGGGATATTTCAAACAGGTACTCATACTGGTTACTTTTACCATGTGCTTACTTAATGAAGCACTTCAAATATATTTTTTCTCTAAATCTGTGTAAATATATATGTAGCGTGGTGTAAGTCAAGTAATATACTTTTTGATCAACATCTTTTCCATTTTCCAGCACTGCTACTGTCCTTTTCTCATTCACATGATTGCTATTCCAACGTGCCAGATCACACAGAACTTAAGGTGTGAGATGTCAGAAATCACTCTTACTGTGTAGGTTTATGGAGTGTCAGAACAAGGAGGAATAGACTTACATTGTAAAAAAGACTTACGGCCCACAAATTGACCCCAGTGTGATCTGTCAAGACAGAATAGAAGTTACGTAACTGAGAGGACTGGATCAGCACTGGAAATTGAAAGGAAAATTACACAATTGACTCACAAGTGAAGGACCAGGTCATGGCTGTTATCACTACTAGGTCGATTATTGGGGAAATCACAGAGAGAGTATAGTATATACACCTATGATTCCAATGCATCAAATATGTGTATATACCCCCCATACTGTCACTGCACACTCCACAATAACAAAATAACTACTAGCTGCCACCACAAATAGTTTTTACTTTTTAGTTGGCACCCGCTACAGCTGGTGTATGGCTTCAATGGTGCAGTTTACAGAGCAAGAGGAACAGAGCTATTACATTTTATATATTTAATCCAGAAAGATAGGCAGTGTTTGTAAAAAATATACAAGATGATACAAAATGGGACAAAACAATACAGTACAGTGCCTTGCGAAAGTATTCGGCTCCCTGGAACTTTTCAACCTTTTCCCACATACCATGCTTCAAACATAAAGATACCAAATGTAAATTTTCGGTGAAGAATCAGCAACAAGTGGAACACAATTGTGAAGTTGAACGAAAATTATTGGTTATTTTTAATTTTTGTGGAAATTCAAAAACTGGAAAGTGGGGCGAGCAATATTTTTCGGCCCCTTTAACTTAATACTTTGTTGCACCGCCTTTTGCTGTAAGTCGCTGGGGGTATGTCTCTATCAGTTTTGTACATCGAAAGACTGAAATTCTTGCCCATTCTTATTTGGCAAACAGCTCAAGCTCAGTGAAGTTTGATGCAGATCGTTTGTGAACAGCAGTTTTCAGCTCTTTCCAAAGATTCTCGATTGGATTGAGGTCTGGACTTTGACTTGGCCATTCTATCAACTGGATAAGTTTATTTGTGAACCATTCCATTGTAGATTTTGAGTTATGTTTGGGATCATTGTCTTGTTGGAAGGCAAATCTTCGTCCCAGTCTCAGGTCTTTTGCAGACTCCAACAGGTTTTCTTCAAGGTTGGTCCTGTATTTGGCTCCATCCATATGCCCATCAATTTTACCCATCTTCCCTGTCCCTGCTGAAGAAAAGCAGGCCCAAACCATGATGCTGCCACCACCATGTTTGACAGTGGGAATGGTGTGTTCAGGGTGATGAGCTCTGTTGCCTTTACGCCAAACATATCGTTCGACATTGTTGCCAAAAAGTTCAATTTTGGTTTCATCTGACCAGAGCACCTTCTTCCACATGTGTGGTGTGTCTCCCAGGTGGTTTGTTGCAAACTTTAATCAACACTATTTATGGATATATTTGATAAATGGTTTTCTTCTTGCCACTCTTCCATAAAGGCCAGATTTGTGCAGTGTACGACTGATTGTTGTCCTATGGACAGATTGTCACACCTCAGCTGTAGATCCCTGCAGTTCATCCAGAGTGATCATGGGCCTTTTGGATGCATCTCTGATCAGTCTTCTCCTTGTTTGAGATGAAAGTTTAGAGGGACAGTCGGGTGTTGGTAGATTTGCAGTGGTATGATACTTCCATTTTAATATGACTGCTTGCACAGTGCTCCTTGGAATGTTTAAAGTTTTGGAAATCATTTTGTATCCAAATCCAGCTTTAAACTTCTCCACAACAGTATCATGGATCTGCCTGTTGTGTTCCTTGGTCTTCATGATGCTCTCTGTGCTTCAAACAGAAGCCTTAGAATATCACAGAGCAGGTGCATTTATACGGAGACTTGATTACACAGAGGTGGATTATATTTATCATCATTAGGCATTTAGGACAACATTGCATCAGTCAGAGATCCACAATGAACTTCTGGAGTGAGTTTGCTGCACTGAAAGTAAAGGGACCAAATAATATTGCACGCCCCACTTTTCAGTTTTTGAATTTCCACAAAAATTTAAAATAAACAATAAATTGTGATCAACTTCACAATTGTGTTCCACTTGTTGTTGATTCTTCACCAAAAATTTACTTTTGGTATCTTTATGCTTGAAGCATGATATGTGGGAAAAGGTTGAAACGTTCCAGGGAGCCAAATACTTTCGCAAGGCACTGTATATACAATCTCATAAAATAAAAAGGAATAACGAAAGAAAACTACTGAACCTGGTCCCAAAAATGGCTCAGAGCTTAGCGGAGGGAAGCACTCTGATTGGGAAAATGGACAGAACCCGCAGCAAACTATGTCTTCCAAGGACTAACAAATGGCCCAGATGCAAATGCTTCTTCTTATTAGCTCAAACTTATGCCCATATACCGCCCCTTGATGAGCTTATGTGGGGGTGGATTGCTCGATGTGCTCAGTCTGTTTGAATTTTATGAGAGCCCCAATTTATAGGATATCTTGCCCCGTATTTTTCAAGGCGGTAGAGTTTGATGTCATATTTCTTATCATGATTTTACTTTTACATAGAGATCAAACAGGGCCTGGTTCACATCATCTAGAAGCCTGTTATTAAGTTGGATATGTTCTAGAGGCCCCATGGTGATGTGAGGGAATGCTTTCTAGTTGTTACTTTGCTATGATGCTGAAAATCTATATCCTATAAATATTGGAATAATAAAAAACTCTAATAGTCATAGCTGGAAAATGAAGATACAAACTCTGGAACACTCTTATAAAAATCATTTGAACACAGGATGCTTTTGCCTTGAAACAAAGACAGCACCTGCACTTTCCTCTTCTGTGTAAACACATCTCAAAGCTTACTGTCTTTTGCTCCAGCAGATATCTTGTTTAATTCACCTGGACTCTACAGGGGATCTCTACTTCAAAGAACCTGGAGGTGTCAGCTTTTTTTTAACTTATCCTTAGGAAGTTCTACTTTAGTTAAACGTCTGATGGTTTATTAACATGTTTAATGTATGTGTATATATTTTTATTCATTCATCATATTTGAAATTTAATTTGCACAGTGTCTGCTGCAACATTTTTGGGTTTAGATAAACAGCACAGAACAAGAATTGTGGTATTAACCCCAAAATACTATCAAGCATGGCCAATGTGGCCAAAATCTTTTCAGCAATCATATACCTGAGTTTTATATGTTTAATTTATGTTTTTGCTTCACAAGATAAAACAAATAATATGTGATTTTCAAAATACCTTGACACCTAATCTCTCAATACTGACCTCAGATAGAGTCTTCCTACAATTTAACTGATCTATGATATAAATCATCTGTTTTTCTTTAGCATTACTAGTTAAATATTTTAAAATAGCATATATAAAATTAAAAATAAAATAATCAATTCACATATTCAGAGGGCAGGAACACATTAGGCCAAAATCCATTAAGTGCTGTAGAAAGAACAGTAAAACGCCATTGAATAATTGCCTGTCAAGAAAACAAATTAAGCTCAATTTCCACGTATATTAGTTATGCAGTTATTAATGTTTTCTGGTCTTCTATTTCTGCATGTTTAACAGGTATTTGTTCCATTATCAACTTGCGTGAGAAAAATTAGAAACGATTTCATTACTTACAGTGTAAGGCTGGCTAATTTGTAACAGTGTTGTGATAAACAATATGATATATATACAACTTATTACCTGCTTATTACCATAGGGTATTTAGAATAATTACTGTCAACTTTCTGCAAAGGAAAATGTGAATAGATGGTTCACAAGGTAGCTCAAAATAGGGATAGTCTAAATATAGATGAACAGATTTTTATACAGATCATATTCAACAGTTTTAATAGAATATGTGAATATTTTCCTACAGAGGTGTTCATCCTATGTGCAGACCTCTATTTCTTAAAATACTAATGGCTCTAATAACTGTTGATTATTGCCCAGCACTAGGGCCCATAACAGGCCCTACTTCACCACTATTTGACTTGATAAAAGAATCAATTTAAAGGGAATCTGTCACCTTAAATTGGTGGGCTATGTAAATGCCCTGTGTCCGGTCCGATGGGCAGTGTTTCGTCTTCTTTTCTCCACCCCATCCTTCCCACTGTCCGCAATATTTTTGTGAATTTGAGTAGGTGTCCTCCATAGTTCGTGCGTGCGCAATGCAATCTTGCCTTGCTTTGCCGAACTGCAGGCAAAGCCAAAAAGCATTACTGCGCATGCGCCGGCGCACTATGTCCCAAAACACAGCTAAATACTTCCAGGACATAGCACACTGGTGCATGCGCAGAAATGCTTTTCAGCTTTGCCCGTAGTTGGGCAAAGCATACTGTGCGTGAGTGAGGCAAGATTGCATTGCGCATGCGCGAGCTATAGAGGACACCTACTCAAATTCACAAAAATATTGCGAACAGCGGGGAAGGATGGGGTGGAGAAAAGAAGACAAAACACCACCCATTGGACCAGACAAAGGGCATTTACATAGCCCACCAATTTGAGGTGACAGATTCCATTTAAGATCCAGTATTTGTCATCCTTTACAGAAGCAACAGAAATTGATGCCTCTGCTGAACCTCCAGTCATCTTCTTTCTTTATGGTTAGTGTTGAGCGATACCTTCCGATATTCGAAAGTATCGGTATCGGATTGGATCGGCCGATACCGGCAAAATATCGGATCTCGCCGATACCGATACCCGATACCAATACAAGTCAATGGGACACAAATATCGAAAGGTATCCTGGATGGTTCCTGTTATGATCCTTAGTGGTTGAGGATCACAAATTACTCCAGCTAAGTAACAAACATAGGACAAGCTCTAGGGAGGTGGCAAACTGGACTGACCGCAAATCTGAACCTATCCAAACACACTAGAAGTAGCCGGTGAACGTGTCTAAAAATCCTAGACATCTCGAGCCAGCCTGAGGAACTAACTACCCCTAGAGAGAAAGAAAGACCTCTCTTGCCTCCAGAGAAATAATCCCCAAAGATATAGAAGCCCCCAACAAATAATAACGGTGAGGTAAGAGGAAGGCACATACACAGGGGTGAAAACAGATTCAGCAAATGAGGCCCACTAATACTAGATAGCAGAAAATAGTAAAGGGGTCTGTGCGGTCAGTAAAAAACCCTTACAAAATATCCACACTGAGATTTCAAGAACCCCTGCACCAACTAACGGTGTGGGGGGAGAAACTCAGTCCCCTAGAGCAACCAGCAAGCGAGGAGATCACATCTTAGCAAGCTGGACAAGAAACATGATGAATGCTGATAATCAAAAAATGAACGGACAAAAACTTAGCTTGTCTTGGAGAGGCTGGGAGCAAGGTAATCACAAGGAATCTGAAGAGCACTGAATACATTGATAGCAGGCAAGGAACTGAGTATCCAGGTGAGTTAAATAGGAAACCAACCAAGGATAACGAACCAGCTGATGCAGCCAACCTGCAGAAAGACAACACTACACAGTACCGCTTGTGACCACTAGAGGGAGCCTAAAAATAGAGTTCACAACAGGTTCCCAGGGTCTGAAGGAGAGGAAACTCTCCTTCAGGCCCTGGGATCCATATTCATGTAAAAAATAAAGAATAAAAATAAAAAATATGGATATGCTCACCCCTCCGGCAGACCCTGGACCTTAGCAATATAACCGGCAGCCTCCGTTCCTAAGAATGCAGAGTGAAGGACCTTCGATGACAATGCAGCTTGTGATTGGTCGCGTGACCGCTCATGTGACTGCTCACGCGACCAATCACAAGCAGCAACGTCATCGCAGGTTCTACACTCACTGCATTCTTAGAAACGGAGGCTGCCAGTTACATCGCTAAGGTCCAGGGTCCGCCGGAGGGGTGAGTATACCCATATTTTTTATTTTTATTCTTTATTTTTTACATGAATATGGATCCCAGGGCCTGAAGGAGAGTCTCCTCTCCTCCAGACCCTGGGAACCATACACTGGGAACTTCCGATTCCCATTTCCGATATCACAAAAATATCAGAACTCGGTATCGGAATTCCGATACAGCAAATATCGGCTGATACCCGATACTTGCGGTATTGGAATGCTCAACACTATTTATGGTATATTTATAGAAGCCCGGTTAAGTTTGAAAGGGTTGATGTCACACATTTCAAAACTATCTTCACTCATCCTAATGTAAAACTAGTCATGGCGTGCACGATCTCAGTAAAATACGGACTCAGTAACATTACATTTCTTGGATTCTCGAGCGTTTTTCATTCCCTCTTGATATTACGGTGTTATGAGTTGAGTCAGAGTGCCCAGCAATGTTTTCATTAAAATGACATCAAAGAGATTTCGCAGGTATTCAGGTTTTTTCATAGAAATGTTGAGCAGCACAATAAATGTCAAAAATATATGCCTGTAAAGGACCAACGATTGTTATGTTACATCCGTTACTTTGCTATGTCACATAAGTTGCATCCCTTTCTGTAGCACTGCTTAAAGTAAACAAAAAATTGTGATGATGAAAATGAACAGAAAGCAGATATTTAGAAGTTTTGTGATTGTGTTTCCAAAATCTCAGACTGTGCCGTTATAACATAAAAAAAATTGATAGAGATTGTAAAGGACTTAAAAAAGGATAATACGATTTTGATGATTGCCGAGTTCTCTAAGCACAACTTTTTAGTGGATTATAAGAACACTAAAGTTAAGAAGAGATATCTACTTTTGCACATTCATGTATTTCTCTGCACTTCTTTGCATGTTTTGTACTGATGGCCTCTAAAAATAAAGCACAGTTCTTCTCTCCCAAGTACTAACACACATGTGCTCAAAAAGTCCAAGGTCGCTGTGTGGTCATGTGAATCGGGGTTGCCCACTGCACATTTTCTGAAGATTCAATGTGTTAGTAATGTATAAGTAGCTTTAAATTTCTGAAAAAGGTGCTTCTCTGAAACGCGCGTTGGGGTGGGTGCGCGCACCACATAAGCTCCCAGCCAGTGCACTTCTTCAGGTAAAAAATTTGAATGTGTAATATGTTTATTTTTGATTGTAAGTGTTAATCTCTGTTACGTTCTTTGTAATCATGGATACCCAAAGGTTCCTTTTAATAGTTCAATTGAGAATAGCATACTTTACCCGAAACCTCTTATTCCTTTGTGGTCCAGCACACTCCTAGCATACAGTCTGTATGTTGACTTATATGTGTTTGCCCACACCTAACCTTGCCTGTATAAAATATATTTAATAAAGTAATTTTATTACACTTCATTTGGACCCAAGAATGCCTATCTGATGGTTCCCTTTCCCCTTTGACTGTTACATTGTGACAATCGGTCCATATTGAGATATACGTTTATGCATTGAACCCCCCTAGCATATCAATGCCTGTCACTAATCTTTTGTGGTATCAATTCATATAGGAATAGATTGGCTTGTTCAACTTCTTTAATCTTACACTAGCCATCACTTATTAATTTATGTCAATTCTGTATTCACGGTAGTCCTTTCAAAATAGAATCTGCACTTTCATTATTATTCATTGGAGTACAGGTATAAGTGAACTAAATTCTCTTAAAACTCATGGGTGTAACTTATCCATTTCCAGAGTTTTATCAAGATTTAGTGTGGTAAAAGGCTCATCTCTTAAAATAAGTCATCATCTATCCACAGGGTAGGGTATTTAGCTTACTGATTGGTGGGGGTCCAACTACTTGGACCCAAAACAATCAGCAGAATTGTGAATTTGTATTTCCAGTGGAGCACTTTTACCCCCATTACAAAAGGAAGTAGCAGGCTGCAGGGCCGGATTTAAGAGGTGGGTGGCCCGGGACCCATTTTGGAGGGAGGCCCATTTTTCAAGGTGTTGCAATATGTAATGCAAAAACACAAAATGAAAAGAACGCAATTTTATTTACAAAAATCATTTACGCACAGTCATTCATTTTTTACAATCCAGGCACTTTCCTTGATTTTCGTGTTGCAAAATCACTAATGAAGTCACTAAAGTCCAATTCATGCAGTATATCTGACTCGATGCTCATGATAGCCAAATTTACAAGTCTTTCCTGCTTCATGTTCATGTCCTTAATTGGTTTTCAACTAACTTGAGTTTTGAGAAGGAACGCTCACCACTGCAGTTTGTTACCATCAAAATTAGTTATATCCTTAGAGCTATCTCAATATTTGGGAAAGTGTCCTGCACACCCTTTTCCATGATAAGCTTGTACATGAAAAGTTCAGTGCTGATATCTTTTGGCTCCTCGTCTGTGAATAAATTGGCAAATGTTACCAACTGGCACAGTTCATCGATAAATGTAAGGTCCAAGTCATCTGAATAAGACCTGATGAGTTGATCTGCTGTGGCCTTAAGCTCTTCTGAAGACAGTTCGGTCAGATGGCTAAAAAAATCAAAATTTGCTTGATACATCTTTATATGCTTGAAGACGTTGATCAAGAGAAGCGATAAACTAATCAATGATAGGCAAGAAAGTTTCTGTTCTGTATTTTTCAGAAGGGCTGAGTTGTACTTCTTCCGTATGGCCATAATCCAATGGATTGAGACACACGTTTCGGCGCCTGTGTCCAGTTATCGTCTGAACATATGTACCAGGCAGCTCTTCGCCTTGTTTCTCATAAATTTTGAAGGAGTTACGCTTTGATGCGACATAGTTTCTTAAGATGGTCAGTGACGCCACAGCAGTGTTTAGATCAGTTTTGCATGTTGCTGAATAGGTAGCGCCTACAAGCTTCTGTTGGGATCGGAGAAGGCTTCCGCATGCCATTAGCTAAGTATTAGGTACAGGGAGGGTACTAAGGAAGTCTGGCTAGGCTAGCCAGGTCAGTGGATGCTGACGTAGGTCAGGTGCCATGACACTGCCGCTCTGCGCCAGCCACTGAGATGTAGGACCGTAGCCAGGTCCCTACACTTTCAATAGTTTCTCGTTTGTTAAATGTTCCTATTTTACATGTTTTGAGATATTTATCCCTATGTTGGTGGGAGGCCCCCGCCTGGTGGATGGCCCAGGGCCCAGGCCCCTTGGGCTCCCCCCTAAATCCGGGCCTGCCAGGCTGCATGCTTTACAGATGCTCCATTCATTCTTTTTGTTGCTGGCAGAAAAAAATAAGTGCAGCACTGGGCATCCCCATAAGGAATGAGTAGAGTAGCGACTGAATATGCACACTGCCATTGTAATGGGAATACTCCATATTAAATCCCACCAAAGACAACATCTTCAAGAAGTTTGTATATCCTCCCTGTATTTCTTTGGGTTTCCTCTGGGTTCACTGATTTCGTCTCACACCCCAAAAACAAACTGAAAGGGAATGTAGATTATGAGCCCCAATGGGGACAGTGATGATAGTGTCTGTGGAAATTAGAAGCACTATATAAGCGAGTAAAATAAGATAGAGTCAGAACCAAAGTTTTGTAATATGCTATATTAAGCTTGTTATAATATAAGATTGCATAAAAATGAATGGATTCATAGACATCTTTATAATTCTCAATATACATAGTTACCCTTCTAGAGTTAATACAAATCTTAGAAATTGGTGAGCATTTCAGATAACATGCTTAACTGCCTGAGAAATAGTATCTATGAAACCTAATGAGGAATATCCTACTATATTTTTCCATTGACCCTCACTTGTAGCGAATAAAATATGTTTATGCCCCAGGGGAAAAAAAATATTAGCTTAGCAATGTATGTTATCTACTGTATGCTATGCTACTATTCTTGATGACAAAAATAAAGTCTGCATTGGTCAATGAATAAAATGGTTGATTAGATGCTTAATGAGTCCTGTGCCTGAACAAAAGATAAAATCCAGAGTGATTTCACGATTTCAGAAAGTGACACCTATGTGTCTAGCAAAATACAAACATAGTAAGAATAGCATAAAAGAGGAATTTTTGAACTGGCAGATAACTACACTGCTCAAAACAATAAAGAGAACACTTAAACAATACAATGAGACTCCAAGATAATCACATTTGTATAAAATCAACATATCCAGTTATGAAGCAACAATGAGTGTGGATGAATTTATCTTGCTGTTGTGCAAATGGAACAGACAACAAGTAGAAATCATAGGCAATGAGCAAGACAACCTGTAAAGGAGTGGTTCTGCAGGGGCTGACCACAGAACATTTCTCTGTTCTCATCCTTTTTGGCTGTTTTGGTCATTTTTGCATTTTGCCATTGCTCTCACCCCTAGAGGTACATTAGCATGAAGTGGTGTCTACAAACCCACAGAGGTTTCTCAGGTAGTGAAGCTCTTCCAGGATGGCACATCAATGCAAGCTGCGGCAAGAAGGGTAGCTGTGTCTGTCAGCACAGTGTTAAAAGCATGGAGCAGATACCAGGAGACAGGCCAGTACACCAGGAGACATGGAGGGGGGCCATAGGAAGACAACAACCCAGCAGCAGGACCACTACCTCCTCCTTTGTGCAAGGAGCAACAGGGAAGCAGTGTCAGCTCTGCTACATAACCTCCAGCAAGCCACTAACATCCATGTGTTTGCCCAAACTGTCAGAAACAGACTCCGTGAAGGTGGTATGAGTGCCTGACGTCCACAAGTGAGTGTTGTGCTTACCACTCAATACCATGCAGAGCAATTGGCATTTGCCATAGAACACCAAGATTGGCAGATTTGACATTGGCACCCTGTGCTTTTCACGGATGAGAGCAAGTTCACACTGAGCTCATGTGACAGACATGACAGCGTCTGGAGACACCCTGGAGAATGTTCTGCAGCCTGCAACATCATGCAGCATGACCGGTTTGTCAGTGGGTCACTAATGGTGCAGGAAGGCATTTCTTCGGAGGGCCACATAGCTTTGCATATGCTAACCAGAGGTACCCTAACTACCGCTAGGTACCGGGATGAAATCCTCAGACCCATTGTGAGACCATATGCAGATGCACTGAGCCCTGGGTACCTTCTCATGCATGCCAATGCAAGGCCTCATGTGGCTGAAGTGTGTCAGCAGTTCCTGCATGGTGAAAGCATTGATGCTAATAACTGGCCCCCCAGACCTGAATCCAATCAATCACATCTAGGACATCATGTTTCGCTCCATCCACCAATGCCAAGTTACACCACAGACTGTCCAGGAGTTGACTGATGCTTTACTCAAGGTCTGGGAGGAGATCCCTCAGGAGAACATCTGCCACTTCATCAGGACTTTGCCCAAGGCATTGTAGGGAGGTCATACAGGCATGTGGAGGCCACACACACTACTGTGCATCATTTCCTTGCCTTGAGGCATTTCCACTGAAGTTTATCAGCCTGTGATTTGATTTTCTGCTTTGATTTTGAGCATAATTCCAAATTTTGAAACTGGAATATTTCATTCAATGATATCTAGGATGTGATATTTTAGTGTTTCCTTTATTTTTTGAGCAGTTTATATATTGTACAAACTACAGTGCCTGGAATTAAAGAAGCATTCCCATCAAAGTTTTCATGCTCTTAATATATCGCAGACACCAAATTATATGCCACTGTGTACTTACAATTGCTTATTTTGCTTTTTTTACACAGCTAATTATTTTCTTTTCTCTGCTCTATGAAGAAACAGGAAGTCTCATGTCCCTGCATTTATCATTCCCCACTTCAACTCGTAACTCAACTGCTCTCTCTTCCGTCAACCAGGGACTTTTGCAGTGGACTCAAAATTCATACAGGTAAAATGCCTTCCTGTTTCTACATAGAGCTTTGAAGCTAGCTAGTCAGCTAGTCAGTTTTTAATCATATGATGTCATAGACTTAATGTAAAAGAGAAGAATTATCTGGGTGAAAAGGCAAAATGAGCAATTGTAAGTACACAGTGTCATATAATATGATGACTGCAACATATAAACAGGTTAAAAAATTTGATGGAATTGGTATGCCTTCACGACATGCACCGTACATGTACTGCGCATGTTGTATCTCTTCCTTTGATGTGGGATCCGGCGCTGATCCCATATCTTTCCAGGCATATCTCAGCATGTCCATCCATGGCTGTTAACCTGTTAAATGCTGCTGTCAATCTCTGACAGCGGCATTTAATGTGATCACACCGGAAGTGCGTCACTAATCCCGCGCAATCGGTTACCCGTGGTGATGTGACATGACAGCCCGGGGTCTGCAGAAGACTCCTGTTGTTATCATTGCTAAATTGCTGTGAGCGACGCCCAGCGGTCAGCGCTCATAGCAAGTGAGCATTTCTGCTACACACAGGCGATCTGATCATCGCCTCTGTAGCAGAGGCGATCGGATTAACGCAGCTTCTAGTCTCCAATGGAGACTATTGAAGCAAGTGAAAAGTGAAAAAAAAATGTTTTTAAAAAGATTTAAAAAATTGAAACAATATAATAGTTTAAATCACCCCCCATTTGCCTCATTTAAAATAAAATAATTTAAAAAATACATATATTTGGTATCACCGAATTCAGAATCACCCGATCTATCAAGATATAAAAATAATTAATCCAATCGCTAAAACGGCGTAGCGAAAAAAAAAGTAAAAACACCAGAATTACATTTTTTTGTCACTGCAACATTGCATTAAAATGCTATAAATGGCGAACAAAAGATTATATCTACACCAATATGGCATTATTAAAAATGTCAGCTCGACACGCAAAAAATTGGCCCTCACCCAGCCCCAGATCACAAAAAATGGAGATGCTACGAGTTTCGGAAAATGACGGAATTTTTTTTTAACAAACTTTGGATTATTCTTTCACCACTTAAATAAAAAATGGACCTAGACATGTTTTGTATCTATGAACTTGTAATGAAGTGGCGAATCATAATGGCAGGTAATTTCTAGTATTTGGTGAATATGGTAAAATAAATCCCCAAAACATTTGTGGAATTTCACTTTTTTTTGCAATTTCATAGCACTTGGATAAAACAAGCTTTAACATGGCCATATTGACGGAAAAATTAAAAAGTTATGAAAAATGGGAGTGAAAAACAAAAA
Organism: Ranitomeya variabilis; assembly: GCF_051348905.1. Classification (NCBI taxonomy): domain Eukaryota; kingdom Metazoa; phylum Chordata; class Amphibia; order Anura; family Dendrobatidae; genus Ranitomeya; species Ranitomeya variabilis. The sequence goes on along the minus strand of NC_135237.1, from coordinate 526,668,618 downwards.
TGCAAAAAATGAAAATGGGCTGCGTTGTGAAGGCGTTAACATATAGCCCGATAAAGGGTTCTTACTAACTTGGTAAGTTATGAATTGCCTAGTCCTATTCTCACTGTGACCAATTTTCATTTTTATGCTTTTTATTCTTCATTTTTAGTCCAACAGTAGTAACTACCATAGCTGTATGAGGGATTGCTAGTTACAAGTAGTAATTTAGAATGACATCATTAATATTAACATACAATGTACTGGAAAACTTTAAAAAAAAATGCAATTGAACCATTGTTTTTTAGGTTTTGTTTTAAATTTTAAAGAGCTAACCATCACCTTGTAAATAGGGTATGGACTTTACTTGCTCTTATACATTTATTATTGTGTATTGAATTCTATTTGATACCATAACCAGAATTTTGCCTTCCTTCTGACCTACCACCTAATCTACTTCTTTGAGCAATTTACCTATTAATTGTACATAAGCATATTGATCGGTGAAGGTTCAAGTTCTTGACATATTTCCTGAAATCTGCAGTTTCATGTGAATTTGAGCATTTTGAGATTCAATTTGCAGTTCGCGAAAATAAACATGCCCATCACCATTTTCCACACTGCTAAAGCATCTTGGAGCTGGTGAAAGTAATTTTACATTGACGTGTGGGATTCCTCATAATCCTCTACAGTTATGACATCTAGAGGATTATTATTGTTGTGAATTCTGCTCTTGGGTTCCTCCCGGTGGTTGCTGGTGGTAATGCAGTTGTCCATGGGTTGCAATCCTGGGCAGGTGTTCCTGCTGATTGCAGCTCTGACTGGGGTATTTAGGTGTGCAGGATTCATTAGCCCTTGCCAGTTGTCCATTGTTCTTGGAGGTTATTCATCTCTGTCTGGTTCCTCCTGCCCTGCAGCCAAATCAGCCAAGATAAGTGTCTGGTTTTGTTTCTGCTGCACACATGCGGTGTGCTTTACATTTCAGTGCTATTCATTGTTTTTTCTTGTCCAGCTTAGACTGTGTTTGGATATTTTCAGTCCAGTTGGATTCTCAGGAGATGCAGAGATACATTCCATGACTTTAGTTAGATTGTGGAATTTTTGTATTATCTGCTGTGGATATTTTTAGGATTTTAATACTGACCGCTTAGAATTCTGTCCTATCCTTTCCTATTTAGCTAGCATGGCCTCTTTTGCTAAATCGTGATTTCTGCCTGCGTTTGTCTTTCCTCTTATACTCACAGTCAATATTTGTGGGGGGCTGCCTATCCTTTGGGGTTCTGCTCTGAGGCAAGATAGAATTCCCATTTCCATCTATAGGGGTATTTAGTCCTCCGGCTGTGTCGAGGTGTCTAGGATGTGTTAGGTACACCCCACGGCTACTTCTAGTTGCGGTGTCAGTTTAGGGTTTGCGGACAGTACAGGTTCCACCTTCTCCTGAGAAAGTCTCAAGCGGCTCCAAGGTCACCGGATCATAACAGTACAACTGGCCAACAATGAGTTAAATGCATCTCAGAAGAAGGGAAGAAAGGTGTTGAGCCATTTTTTTTCTGTAGTCTGCTTGGTCTCTTCTTCCCTCTATTTTTCTGGGTGGCTGAGGAGTCTTGTGCTAGCATGGATGTTCAGGGATTGGCTTCTCGTGTGGACCAGCTTGCTGCTAGGGTACAGGATATTTCTGATTATATTGTTCAGACTCCAGTTTTGGAGCCTAGGATTCCTACTCCTGATTTGTTTTTTGGGGATAGATCCAAGTTTTTGAGTTTTAAAAACAACTGTAAACTGTTTTTTGCTCTGAAACCTCGATCCTCTGGTGATTCCATTCAGCAGGTTAAAATTGTCATCTCCCTGCTGCGTGGCGATCCTCAGGATTGGGCATTTTCCCTGGAATCTGGGAATCCAGCCTTGCTTAATGTAGACGCCTTTTTTCAGGCTTTAGGATTATTATATGATGAACCAAATTCAGTTGATCAAGCTGAGAAGACCTTGTTGGCCCTGGTTCAGGGTCAAGAAGCAGCAAAGTTGTATTGTCAGAAATTTAGAAAATGGTCTGTGTTGACTAAATGGAATGATGATGCTTTGGTGGCAATTTTCAGAAAGGGTCTTTCTGAAGCCGTCAAAGATGTTATGGTGGGGTTTCCCTCGCCTTTCGGTCTGAATGATTCTATGTCTCTGGCCATTCAGATTGATCGGCGCTTGTGGGAGCGCAGAACTGTGTGCGCTGTGGCGTTGTCCTCAGAGCAGATGCCTGAGCCAATGCAGTGTAATAGGATTCTGTCTAGAATGGAACAACATGGATTCAGACATCAGAATAGGTTGTGTTTTTATTGTGGCGATGCTTCTCATGTCATTTCAGTCTGCCCTAAGCGTACAAAGAGGATCGCTACTTCATTTACCATCAGTACTGTACAACCTAAATTTCTGTTATCTGTGTCCTTGATATGCTCATTATCATCATTTTCTGTCATGGCGTTTGTGGATTCAGGCGCCGCTTTGAACTTAATGGACTTTGAGTTTGCCAGGCGTTGTGGATTTCCCTTGCAGTCTTTGCAGAACCCTATTCCTTTAAGGGGCATTGATGCTACACCTTTGGCTAAAAATAAGCCCCAGTTCTGGACACAGGTGACCATGTGCATGGCGCCAGCCCATCAGGAAGATTGTCGATTTCTGGTGTTGCATAATTTGCATGATGCTATCATGCTGGGTTTTCGGGGGTTGCAGGTACATAATCCTGTGTTGGATTGGAAGTCTATGTCTGCGACTAGTTGGGGATGTCAGGGGGTTCATAATGATGTTCCTTTGATTTCAATCTCCTCTTCTTCTTCTTCTGAAATTCCAGAGTTTTTGTCTGATTTTCAGGATGTATTCGATGAGCCCAGGTCCAGTTCTCTCCCACCGCATAGGGACTGTGATTGCGCGATTGACTTGATTCCAGGCTGTAAGTTTCCTAAGGGCCGACTTTTCAACCTGTCTGTGCCTGAACATACCGCCATGCGGAGATATGTTAAGGAGTCTTTGGAGAAAGGGCATATTCGACCATCTTCTTCACCATTGGGAGCGGGTTTTTTTTTTGTTGCTAAGAAGGATGGCTCCTTGAGACCCTGTATTGATTATCGCCTGTTGAATAAGATCATGGTCAAGTTTCAATACCCCTTACCTCTGCTTTCTGATTTGTTTGCTAGGATTAAGGGGGCTAGTTGGTTTACGAAGATTGACCTTCGGTAGGGCCTATAATCTTGTTCGCCTACAGCCTGCACTGACCCCCCTGCCTCCTCATCACCACCGAAGCTACCGCCTCACCAACACCGGAGCTCCTGAAAACCCCCAACCTACTGTCTCCTTCCCCTTAATCCTGCAGAATGTAAGCCCACAAGGGCAGGGTCCTCGCCCCTCTGTATCAGTCTGTCATTGTAAGTTTGTTTTCTGTAAGTGATATCTGTAACTTGTATGTAACCCCTTCTCATGTACAGCACCATGGAATCAATGGTGCTTTATAAATAAATAAATAATAATAATAATAATAATAGTATTAAGCAGGGTGATGAATGGAAAACTGCGTTTAATACGCCCGAAGGCCATTTTGAATACCTTGTGATGCCATTTGGGCTCTCTAATGCTCCATCTGTTTTTCAGTCCTTCATGCACAATATCTTCCGGACTTATCTTGATAAATTCATGATTGTATATTTGGATGACATTTTAATTTTTTCCGATGATTGGGAGTCCCATGTGGAACAGGTCAGGATGGTATTTCAGATCCTTCATGATAATGCCTTGTTTGTGAAGGGGTCTAAGTGTCTCTTTGGAGTGCAGAAGGTTTCTTTTTTGGGCTTCATTTTTTCTCCCTCATCTATAGAGATGGATCCGGTTAAGGTTCAGGCCATTCATGATTGGATTCAACCCACATCCATGAAGTGCCTTCAGAAATTTTTGGGCTTTGCTAATTTTTATCGCCGTTTCATTGCTAACTTCTCCAGTGTGGTTAAACCCTTGACCGATTTGACGAAGAAAGGCGCTGATGTGACGAATTGGTCCTCTGCGGCTGTCTCTGCCTTTCAGGAGCGTAAACGCCGATTTACTTCTGCCCCGGTGTTGCGTCAACCGGATGTTTCTCTTCCGTTTCAGGTTGAGGTTGACGCTTCTGAGATTGGGGCAGGGGCCGTTTTGTCTCAGAGGGATCCTGTTGGTTCCTTGATGAAACCGTGTGCATTCTTTTCCCGTAAATTTTCGCCTGCTGAACGCAATTATGATGTCGGCAATCGGGAGTTGCTGGCTATGAAGTTGGCATTTGAGGAGTGGCGACATTGGCTTGAGGGAGCTAAGCACCGTATTGTGGTCTTGACTGATCATAAAAATCTGATTTACCTCGAGTCTACCAAGCGGCTGAATCCTAGAAAGGCTCGATTGTCCTTGCTTTTTCCCGTTTTGATTTTGTGGTCTCCTATCTTCCGGGTTCTAAGAACATTAAGGCTGATGCCCTCTCTAGGAGTTTTTTGCCCGATTCTCCTGAGGTCCTTGAACCGGTCGGCATTCTGAAAGAAGGGGTGGTTCTTTCTGCCATTTCCCCTGATTTACGACGGGTTCTTCAGGAATTTCAGGCTGACAAACCTGACCGCTGTCCAGCGGGGAAATTGTTTGTTCCTGATAGATGGACTAGTAGAGTGATTTCTGAGGTTCATTGTTCTGTGTTGGCTGGCCATCCTGGTATTTTTGGTACCAGAGATTTGGTGGGTAGGTCCTTTTGGTGGCCTTCTTTGTCACGTGATGTGCGTTCTTTTGTGCAGTCCTGTGGGACTTGTGTGCGGGCCAAGCCTTGTTGTTCCCGTGCTAGTGGGTTGCTTTTGCCTTTGCCGGTCCCTGAGAGGCCCTGGACGCATATTTCTATGGATTTTATTTCTGATCTTCTGGTCTCCCAGAAGATGTCTGTCATCTGGGTTGTTTGTGACCGGTTCTCTAAGATTGTCCATTTGGTGCCTTTGCCTAAATTGCCTTCCTCTTCTGATTTGGTTCCATTGTTTTTTCAGCATGTGGTTCGTTTGCATGGTATTCCGGAGAATATTGTGTCCGACAGAGGTTCCCAGTTTGTTTCTCGGTTTTGGCGGGCCTTTTGTGCTAAGCTGGGCACTGATTTGTCTTTTTCTTCCACATTTCATCCTCAGACAAATGGCCAGACTGAGCGAACTAATCAGACTTTAGAAACTTATCTGAGATGCTTTGTGTCTGCTGATCAGGATGATTGGGTGGCTTTCTTGCCATTGGCCGAGTTTGCCCTTAATAATTGGGCTAGTTCGGCTACCTTGGTTTCGCCCTTCTTTTGTAATTTTGGTTTTCATCCTCGTTTTTCTTTGGGGCAGGTTGAGCCTTCTGACTGTCCTGGTGTGGATTCTGTGGTTGACAGGTTGCAGCAGATTTGGGCTCATGTGGTGGACAATTTGGTATTGTCTCAGGAGGAGGCTCAACGTATTGCTAACCGTCGTCGGTGTGTCGGTTCCCGGCTTCAGGTGGGGGATCTGGTTTGGTTGTCTTCCCGTCATGTTCCTATGAAGTTTTCTTCCCCTAAGTTTAAGCCTCGGTTTATTGGTCCTTATAGGATTTCTGAGATTATTAATCCGGTGTCTTTTCGATTGGCCCTTCCGGCCTCTTTTGCTATCCATAATGTCTTCCATAGATCTTTATTACGGAAATATGTGGTGCCCGTCGTTCCTTCTGTTGATCCTCCGGCCCCTGTGTTGGTTGATGGGGAGTTGGAGTATGTGGTTGAAAAAATTTTGGATTCTCGCTTTTCGAGGCGGAGGCTTCAGTACCTTGTCAAATGGAAGGGTTATGGCCAGGAGGATAATTCTTGGGTTTTTGCCTCTGATGTCCATGCTGCTGATTTGGTCCATGCCTTTCATCTGGCTCATCCTGATCGGCCTGGGGGCTCTGGTGAGGGTTCGGTGACCCCTCCTCAAGGGGGGGTACTGTTGTGAATTCTGCTCTTGGGTTCCCCCCGGTGGTTGCTGGTGGTAATGCAGTTGTCCATGGGTTGCAATCCTGGGCAGGTGTTCCTGCTGATTGCAGCTCTGACTGGGGTATTTAGGTGTGCAGGATTCATTAGCCCTTGCCAGTTGTCCATTGTTCTTGGAGGTTATTCATCTCTGTCTGGTTCCTCCTGCCCTGCTGCCAAATCAGCCAAGATAAGTGTCTGGTTTTGTTTCTGATGCACACATGCGGCGTGCTTTACATTTCAGTGCTATTCATTGTTTTTTCTTGTCCAGCTTAGACTGTGTTTGGATATTTTCAGTCCAGTTGGATTCTCAGGAGATGCAGAGATACATTCCATGACTTTAGTTAGATTGTGGAATTTTTGTATTATCTGCTGTGGATATTTTTAGGGTTTAAATACTGACCACTTAGAATTCTGTCCTATCCTTTCCTATTTAGCTAGCATGGCCTCTTTTGCTAAATCGTGATTTCTGCCTGCGTTTGTCTTTCCTCTTATACTCACAGTCAATATTTGTGGGGGGCTGCCTATCCTTTGGGGTTCTGCTCTGAGGCAAGATAGAATTCCCATTTCCATCTATAGGGGTATTTAGTCCTCCGGCTGTGTCGAGGTGTCTAGGATGTGTTAGGTACACCCCACGGCTACTTCTAGTTGCGGTGTTAGTTTAGGGTTTCCGGTCAGTACAGGCTCCACCTTCTCCTGAGAAAGTCTCATGCGGCTCCAAGGTCACCGGATCATAACATATTATGTCTTGTACAATGGTGGTCAATACCTGGGCCATCACAGATCAGTGGTTCCCAGTGAAGCACAGTTTGTACAGCACAGTCAATTTCCATCTCCAGTGTCACTGGGTAAGTATCTTTCCTGTAGAATGTAAGTTCTTATGGTCAAAGAGCTCTTCTCTCTTCTATAGAGTATACTTTTTTTGTCACCGGTGTACTCTCTCTATCTTGTAGAGTGTAAGTTTTTTAGGCCAGTGGGGTCTTCTCTCTCCTGTAGAGTGTAAGCTCTTTTATTCAGCAGGTTTCTCTCCCTTTCTCTCACTTGTAGAGTGTAAGCTGTTATGGTCAGCATGGTTCTCGCCCTTCTATAATGTGTAAGCTCTTATGGTCAGCATGGTACTTCCATGCGTATTTTCTGCTCAATTACAAACTTTCCAGTATTGATATTTTTGTGAATTTATTTCCCTGGAAATCTAATTTTTTGGATAAATTCAGCAAACTTGAATTTCTAAAAATCCAGTCATCTCTACTGTAAATGCACTGATTTTTCAAGTCATAACTCTTGGTTAGCTCTTGTCTAGAAATCTGCATCATCTCTTTGTTTAGTGCTTCATTACAGCTTTCCTAGTGGAGGACCATTTCTCAGTTACTAGCATTGCAGTGTCATCTACAGCACTATTATCGTAACGCTTAAACTATTCTAGGAACTACTTCTTGTAGATCCCCCCTTGGTGGTAACCATATTGACCACATCTCCTAATGAAAGTTAAAGGGTTGATTAACCAATCAATTTGCTCCATTGAGGGTCTGCTATCTCATTTTCCAGTAAATGAATCAAAGCAGTGCAACTCATCACCTCTCCCACCATTGAACCAGCATTTTTCCCAAGAACAAGGTCCTCATTTCTCTTCACCTAAATTGAATAGTTGGCCACGAATATGTGGCTCTATGTATTCATTTGCATTGGCTTTCAAAAATTTGCGGGACCTTTAACATCCTTAATGTTAATTAAATTTCTGATAAAAAACTAAAGCATATTTTCATTAAAAAAACTGGAGTAGAACCAAAAGGAAACTTAGCAGCTGCATACATGTTTACCATTGAATAAGTAGAATTATCACAATTACTGTAAATCAGGTCAATCTGAACATTGCATTGTGAATAACAGGTTGCAGGGGGCATATAGCCGTTAGCTTTTCGATATTACAATAGTTATCACTGTTGAAGTTGCATCAACTGAAGTTATTTCACTTGAGTAGTTTTCAAAGTGACAGCTGTCATTTCCCCAATCATTTCATTATTTTTTACTACATTCAGTAGTATTTCACTTGCAGGGAAGACACTAGTGGCCTTTTATTGCATGCATTTCCCATAGCTCTACTGATGAGATTAATGGATGTTGACTCAGTTCTGAAAGCATGTGGGTGATTTGACAGAGATGTTGTTTTTCTTGACAGTGCATAATGGCTGTAGCACATATAGAAGAATCACTTTTCGAGGCAAGAAAACAGAAATCTCCCTTAACGCTACAGTAAGTTGCCGAATGTCATGGCACATAAGTGCTTAGACAGATGCTTATGTCTACATTAGTTGAATATAGAGTGTTCTTGCTTAACATATTAGATTATATGCAAGAACAGAGTTCATTTACATAATCCAAATAAAAGCACTACAAAACATAAATTATAAGTCTAAGAAAAATACATAGAGACTTAATTACCTAGAGTATTTGTTGTTTTGGGAAACCCGTTGGTTTGATTTTTAGACATTTTGCCACCAAACATGAGCAGTTCAATCAGAGGAGAATCGACCTTTAGCCTCATTTCCTCAAAATCACAGGACCTCCTGAAAATTCCTACAGTTTGACGTTCGATTCCCGAGGATTGCAGAAAAAAATGCTATTTCAAGCACTGCTGAAGAGAGTAATATAATGACATCAGGCTGTATGGGCTTCCCAATAATGCCTTGGTATTTAGCACAAGTGTGGAATATGAAAGCCAATATAAAAGATGGGGTCCAACAAAGCAGCGCCATTTAATTTACCCATTTTAAGAATTTGCAGCATATGGATGGAAGGTCAAAGCACACAGCTCATTCCACATAAGAATAGAGAAAGGCCCAATTGTGGTCTACTACTGCAGTGTTGAAAATGGGAGTGGTAATTTCAGTGTGTGAATAATAATCCCAAGAAGGAAGTGAGATATGCAGGTGCTGGAACTGCATAGTTAGTGTGACTGTAAATTGATTGATCTAAGATATATTACAGGAACAGCACCCTAATAACCAACTTTTTTCATTCTTTACACACTGCAAAAAAAGAAAGGCATTTTAATACCCCTGTTTCTTAATTTTGTAACTAAGCCAAAATCCTGAAATCAAGGCTTGTGTGCCACAAAAAGAGGGCTTCCTGAAATAACCACAACTGTCTATCTCCTGAAGTGTGCATGTTGAAATAAAATAAATGCCTGACTGCTCTCTTGTTGTAACAGTCTAATGTTAAGACTCGTACACAACACCTGAATGCAGCAGCTGGTTGGAAATGTTTGCTGTTGGTGCTTGAACTTTCCTAGCAAAAAACTCAGTAAGTGGTTGGAAACAGTTGGAATTTGACCAGGTGTATGCAAGTCACATATTTACGCTCACCCCTGGAAATCAAACAAGTGTATATAAACATATTTACGGTCACCCCCGGAAACCATTAAGGTGTAAAAAAATGATTGGTCCCGCCATGGAGCATTGAGCACCTGTACTTGGTTTGAACACAGTTATTTTGTGCTGACATAGTCCCTTTAAGCTAAAAAACTGGAGAAAATGTTTTGATGAATTGGGCGCACATTAATTTTCCAAGGCTACTTTCCGGTGATGAGCTTTTGGTGAGTTTATGATGTTGCAAATTTTCTGCACCATTTCTGCACTAATTATGTATCTGTTAAATATGCTTATTTTGCACATTTATTTAATCAGGATTTTTTGCCAGATGCGTTACTCTTAAAGATAAAATGTCATGATATTTTCATAAAAAAATTTAGTGGTTTATTGAATTGTGCACAGAAAAACCACATTGCAGCAAAACATAAAATAGATGAAATAGTAACAAACAGATTGTCCATTTGTTCCTATCAGCATTTGTTCCACATCTTTCCCAAAGTTCTGAATGGTAAAAGCCGTCTGTCTGTGTGAAGTCTGAAGTCATCATGGCTACCAGTTGTTCCTTCCTTCTGTGACTTGTCTGACGTCCATGGAGAATGATGGTGAAGGCAGGACAACCCCCACGTGACAGCCCCCTCCCTCCTAAGAGACGTAATATATATGTCCCACAGACCACTTGTCCTCTCTATATGGTGTTAACTTATACTCTGAGCTATATATACTTAAATAGCTTTTGTAATGTCAGCGAGAGGCAATGTGTTCAGTACAGAATTGAGAATAAGAATAATTAATAATTAATATTTAACAGTAACATAGTTTACTTTTTTGGAAAAGATGCAATGTAGGAAACTCACCAAATACTCAATGTGAAAACTTAACCTAAGTGTCAATAACCTTAGGTTTAATTTACAGGACTTAGATTTTCCACTTCACATTTGCATGCAGAAAAATGCAGTATTTTACAGTTTAAACAAATCGGATGAATTTTATACAAATCTCATATCCACTTGCTCTTCTTCAATCTGCAGAAATTAACCAACATAGTTATTTTCAAATACATAACATTTACTGTAAATGAGATGTGGAAAATCTATGTACACAAAGCGCATAAAGAATCTTTTATGCGTTTATGCATCAGAAATTAAGTAAAATTCATGTAATTTACAAATTACGTTTATTCAAGCTAAGTAACTAAGAAAACAGAAAGTTTCCAAAGCAAACTTTCATTTTAAACTTGACATACCAAAAAAAGTGGAAAAAACACAATAAAAACACAATGAAAAAGCACTAATAGCTTAATAAAACAAATAATGTAAGTAATCTTAGTTAGCTAATTGGTGCAAAAATGTTGTGGAAAATCTGCAGCATCAAAAAGACACCAACTAAGTACTATGGGAGCTTAGCCTTTAAAATATTTTTAAAAGATGTCTTCTTCTGGCACTTTGTTAATGCGCTTTCATGCAAAAACTGCCTGAAACAGTGCTAAAGAAATGCTCCAAAGAATGAACATATACATACCGTATCTATGTAAAAATGACTTGCTGTTCATTTGTTCAAGCTTTTGAGCAGTGTTTAACAGCTTTAAGTTTCCACAAATGCCATGTAGTAAAAGAAAATGACCTAATGGCCTGACCATTCTTTAGACAAAAACTATTCTTTGCAAAAGAAGTCAGTGGGAAGGCTCAAAAGACATCCGGAAGACATACTGGAATATTTTTGAGCATTTATCAGAGATTTTGCTTCAAAAATCACTAGAGGCTTCATCATTGCGGAATGGAGATAAAGAGGTTGTTCAGTACTTTTTCATTGATGACCTATCCAAAGGATAGGTCATCAGTGTCTGATTGTCAAGGGTCCGAAACCCAGCACCCTGTTAATCAGCTGTTACCGGAGCCTGCGCCGACTACTGGCTGGTAATACTCACTTGCGCAGCTGGCAGTCTTCTGATAAAGGCTAGCAGGGTAGTACACTTCCACCTTTTATTGATTTCAATATTAGGCATATGTGTAGTATCAAGGCTTGGACACTAACGGAAGATGGCCAGCTCCACAAATGAGTACTTGCAGCTAGCGGCCAACATTGATAACTGCTGATCGGCTGGATGTCAGATCCCGGCTAATTAGACATTGAGACCTAAAAGTGCTTCTCACAAAATTAGAATATCATCAAAAAGTTATTTTTTTTTCAGTTCTTCAATACAAAAAGTGAAACTCATATAATGTATAGAGTCATTACAAACGGAGTGATCTATTTCAAGTGTTTATTTCTGTTAATGTTATGGCTTACAGCCAGTGGAAACCCAAAAGTCATTATCTCAGTAAATTAGAATTATTAACAAAAACACCTGCAAAGGCTTCTTAAGCGTTTAAAAAAAGGCCCTTAGTTTGTTTCAGTAGGTTCCACAATAATGGGGAAGACTGCTGACTTGACCGATGTCCAGAAGGCATTCAGTGACAATCCAGAAGGAGGGTAAACCACAAAAGGTCATTGCTAAAGAAGCTGGCTGTTCACAGAGTGCTCTATCCAAGCATATTAATGGAAAGTTGAATGGAAGGAAAACATGTGGTAGAAAAAGGTGCACAAGCAACCGGGATAACCACAGCCTTGAAATGATTGTTAAGAAAAGGTCATTCAAACACTTTGGGGAGATTCATAATGAGTGAACTGCTGCTGGAGTCATTGCCTCAAGAGCCACCACACACAGACGTATCCAGGACATAGGCTACAGGTGTCACATTCCTTGTGTCAAGCCACTCAAGACCAATTGAAAATGCCAGAAGCATCTTACCTAGGCCAAGGAGAAAAATAACTGGCTGATGCTCAGTGGTCCAAGGTGTTGTTTCCAGATGAAAGTAAATTTTGCATTTCATTTGGAAATCATGGTCCCAGAATCTGGAGGAAGAGTGGCGAGGCACACAATCCAAGCTGCTTGAGGTCTACTATGAAGTTTCCACAATTAGTTATGGTTTAAGGCTCGATGTCATCTCCTGGTGTAGGTTCTCTGTGTTTTATCAAGACCAAAGTCAGCGCAGCTGTCTACCAGGAAATTTTAGAGCACTTCATGATTCCCTCTGCTGACAAGGTTTTTAGAGATGGAAACTTGATTCTCCGGCAGGACTTGGCACCTGTCCACACTGCCAAAAGTACCAATACCTGGTTTAAAAACAACAGTATCAGTGTGCTTAATTGGCCAGCAAACTCACCTGACCTTAACCTCATAGAGAATCAATAGGGTATTGTCAAGAGGAAGATGAGAGACACCAGACCCAACAATGCAGACGAGCTGAAGGCTGCTTTCAAAGCAACCTGGGCTTCCATAACACCTCAGCAGTGCCACAGGCTGATCGCCTCCATGCCATGCTGCATTGATGCAGTAATTGGTGCAAAAGGAGCCCCGACCAAGTATTGAGTGCATTTACTGAACATCCATTTCAGTAGGCCAACGTTTCAGATTTTAAAATCATTTTTCAAGCTGGTGTTATAAAGTATTCTAATTTACTGAGATAATGACTTTTGGGTTTTCATTGGCTGTAAGCCATAATCATCAACATTGTAGGAAATAAACACTTAAAATAGATGACTCTGTTTGTAATGACTCTATATTATATAATATATTAGCTTAACTTTTATTGTTGAAGGACTGAAAAAAAATAAATTTTGAATGATATTCTAATTTTTGAGAAGCATTTGTACCCTATGGCTAGGTCATTAATGAAAAAGTAGTGGGCAACCTCTTTAAAAAAAATACCCTGGAAAATTCCAGAAAAATAGACACCCAAAAATGCTTGAAAAACAGTATAAAAAAAGCTCTAAAACTAAAGTCTAAAACTTTGAAAAACTTGTGGGAAACTACCATAAACCACTCTGGATATGTGCACTAAGGACATCTTTTTCAGGCAGATTCTGCATATCACCCACTTTAAAAAGCTCTTAATAAATGTTAAAAATAGGAAGCATATGCCCAGCAAATCAGACACTATTTAATATATTAAATTTAAAAAAAAAAGATGCTGACAGCAAAGCCACTGCAAAACCAACAAAAACGGATGGCAAAAAAAACGCTTCCAGAAAAACAAATGCATTGTGCACATCACGTAAAAGAAGCTGCTTCAGATGTACAAAACACCAGAGTAAAAGAAAGATTCCTGAAGCACCTTCAGTTAAAAAAAACCTGTTGTTTCTGTTTTCAAAAATGATGTCGTGTTTTCAGGTCAAAATTATATTTTTAACCCCTTTACCTCCGAGGGTGGTTTGCATGCTAATGACCAAGCCAATTTTTACAATTCTGACCATTGTCCCTTTATGAGGTAATAACTCAGGAACGCTTTAACGGATCTTGGCGATTGTGAGAATGTTTTTTCATGACAAATTGTACTTCATATTAGTGGTAAATTTTGAATTTTTATGCCCTTAAAACAGAGAAATATGCAATAGAAAATAGTTAATAACTACAAACATGTCCAAAAGCATATTAGTAATACATAGGGACCTTCACTACTAGAGTGAATCCCAAGTGCATTTAGACAGGGGGTGTGTCAAAATGTAACAACCTAAAAAATGGATAACAAGTATCCACACACACCACTCACCAAAGATATATATATATATATATATATATATATATATATATATATATATATAGTATTAAAGTTTATTATGTTGCGAAAAATCTGGACAATACACACATTGAATAAAATCTCATACATTTACAGTTGACATGATACTTTGCATCAGCACAATTTTTTATCCAAAATTTTTTTTGTTAGGAAGTTATAAGGGTTAAAATTTAAACAGCGATTTCTCATTTTTACAACATTATTTTTTTTAGTGGACCACTTCACATTTGAAGTCACTTTTGAGGGGTCTATTTGATAGAAAATACCCAAAAGTGACACCATTCTAATAACTGCACCCATCAATGTGCTCAAAATCAAATTCAAGAAGATTATTAACCCTTCAGGTGTTTCACAGAAATGGTTTTAATGTTTTTTAAAAAAATGAATATTTCACTTTTTTTCACAAACAATTTAATTCAAACCAATATTTTTTATTTTACCAAGGGTAACAGGAGAAATTAGACAACAAGAGTTGTTGTGCAATTTATCCTGAGTACGCTAATACCCAATATGTGCAGATAAACTACTGTTTGGGCGCATGGCAGAGCTCGGAGGTGAAGGAGCTCCGTTTGACTTTTCAATGCAAAGTTGGCTGGAATTGAGATCGGACGCCATGTCGTGTTTGGAGAGTTCCTGATGTGCCTAAACAGTGGAAACCTTCCACAAGTGACACCATTTTGGAAACTAGACCCGCTAAGGAACCTAGCTAGATATGTTGTGAGCACTTTGAATCCCCAAGTGCTTTTCAGAAGTTTATAATGTAGAGCTGTAAAAATAAAAAATCATATTTTTTCACATAAATTATTTTTTGCCCCCAACTTTTTATTTTCCCAAGGGTAACAGGAGAAATTGGACCCAAATGTTGTTTTTCAATTTGTTCTGAGTATGCGGATGCCCCATATGTAGGGATAAACCACTGTTTGGGTGCATGGCAGAGCTCAGAAGGGAAGGAGCGCCAGATTTTACAGTTATGGGTTGCAGGTCCCATCACCCACTGGGAGAGCCCATTAGGTGCCAAAACAGCAGAACCCCATAAGTGACCCCAACTACACCTCTCAATGAATTCATCTAGGGGTGCAGTGATTATATTGACACCATGGGTGTGTCAGAGAATTCTATACCATTGGGTAGTGAGGACAAAAAAACTACATTTTTACCACCAACATTTTGTTTTAGCGAAAGATTTTACATTTTCACACAAGAAGTGGGTAAAAATGGCAACAAAATTTGTTCCACAATTTCTACTGAATGTGGCAATACCCCATATGTGGCTGTACAGTGCTACTTAGCCATGCGGAGAGACTCGGGAGGAACGGAGCGCTATTTGCCTATTTAATTGAATGGGTCTGTGCACATGTCAGTGTGTTCCCACGGACCGTGTGCCATGGGCAAAACACGCTGTCTTGTCCATTTTTTATGTCAGCATAGGCCATATAATGTCCCGCACACTTGCATACACATAACACACATGGATGTCATCCATGTGACACGCATCGGCGCCAAGGAAGAAGTGTTACAGTAAGCTCTGTTCCCCGGCGCCGGGTGCTGAACATGGCTCTCCTCATTCTTCCCTGCTCTGCTGACGATCAGTGCTGGCAGGGGAGAATGATGAGAGTTGCATTTAAGTAATAAAAGAGACAACAGGTGGTGGCTGATGGGTTTATTACTCCCATCAGCCTACCCCTGCTTCTGCTAACAACAGTGACAGCAGGAGCGGCGGATCAGAGTATTCATCTGCTACTCATGTGCTCTAAATAAATACAGTAATTTAAAAAAAATGGCGTGGGTTCCCCACTATTTTCATAATCAGCCAGAAAAAACTCACAGCTGGGTGCTGCAACCCTCAGCTGCCAGCTTCAGCAAATTGGATATCAAGAATAGAGGGGTCCCCACGCCATATTTTTTAATTATTTAAATAAATAATTTTAAAAAAACGGTGGGTGATCCCTCATCTTGACAACCAGCCTTGCTAAAGCTCACAGCTGGGGGCTGGTATTCTCAGGCTAGTAAGGGACCTTGGATATTGACCCCCCAGCCTAAAAATAGCTGCTCACAGCAGCCCAGAAAGGGCACATCTGTTAGATGCACCAATTCTGGTGCTTTTCCCAGCTCTTCTCACTTGCCCAGAAGCAGTGGCAAATAAGGTAATAGTTGTGGGGTTGATGTCACCGGTGACATCAAGCCCACAGCTTAGTAATGGAGAAGCGTCTATTACCGACAGAGCAGGGGAGAATGATGAGAGCCGTGTTCAGCACCCAGCGCTGGGGAACAGCGCTTACTGTAAAGCTTCTTCCCTGGTGCCCATCCGTGTGGTACTGATGCGGCACACACATGCCACACTTTTGCTGCAAGTATTACACACACGGACACTGACATTTCCGATACCAGAAATATCAGGACGTGTGAAAGAGACCTTATAGCGGGTTTTTATGTTTGGCTGCTGTCACACACTAAAAGACGGTTTTTATTGCAAAAATAGTTTTTGCATTGCCATATATTGAGAGCTATAATTTTTTCATATTTTGGCTGACAGAGTCATTTGAGGTCTCGTTTTTTGCAGGACGAGTTGACATTTTTATTGGTATCTTTTTTGGGCACATGACATATTTTGATCGCTTTCTATTCCAATTTTTGGGAAGCAGGATGAACAAAAACCAGCAATTCATGAATTTCTTTTTTGGGGGGCACTTATACCATTCCATGTGTGGTAAAATTGATAAGGCAGTTTTATTCTTCTGGTTAGTACGATTACAGCGATACCTCATTTATATTGTTTTATGTTTTGGCACTTTTATACAATAAAAACTATTTTATATAAAAAATAATTATTTTTGCATCTCTTTATTCTAAGAGCTATAACCTTTTTTATTTTTCTGCTGATGGAGCTGTGCGGGGGCTTGTTTTTTGTGGAACAAGATGATGTTTTCAGGGGTACCATGATAATTTATATCTGTCTTTTTGATCACGTGTTACTCCACTTTTTGTTCAGTGGTATGATGATAAAGCAATGTTTTTTGCGTTTTTTTTATGGTGTTCACTAAAAGGGTTAACTAGTGGGACATTTTTATAAGTTGGGTCAATACAGATGCGGCAATACCAAATATCTAAATATTTTATATCTAAATATTGTTTAGATTTTTTTCATTCAAATATTTATTTAGTGATAGAATAAATATTGACTTTTGTACTATTATGTTTTATTATTTTTTTCAATATTTTTACAATTATTTATTTTTTGTATTCATTCTATGTTTTACCTTTTGTCCCACTATGGGACAATGATTTTTTACTGGCTGATCGCCTCTATAGCATGCAGATGAAGCAGCATCTGCATGCTACAGAAGCTGTCAGCACTGCATGTAATTTACATTGACCAGTGAGACTTCCTGATCATCACTGTGCATGACAGGAAGTCTCTCAGCTCTGAAGACCCAGATGTCATCATGACGACATCGGGTCTCCATGGCACGCCGCGGGGTCTCTGATCCAAAAGCAAAGTGGATGTCAGCCCATGTGAAGGCTCCGGAATACTACGATCGTGTTTGCAGCATTTTGGGGGTTGAAGTGTTGGAAGCTGTCTGTGACTGCTCCTGGCACCTAGTGCCGGGTGTCATCTGTGAGAATCAGCTGACACCCAGCTGCGCACCCCCCATGTGAACGGCAGATCGCGATGACATACTATTCTGTCCATGGGAAGTAAGTCCCAGCTCACATGGATGGAATAGTATGTCTGATGGCAGAAAGGGATTAATTTGGGGTATATTTACTCACATTAGCACAAACAAAAGAAGACAAAAAGTTTGAGCTTCTTAAGTGGAACAGAAGTTCTGGAAATACTGCTCAATTTAATAGAGTCAGAATCCCATTTCCATGAAATAATATATTATTTTTCTCAAGAATGATGATAGTGTTTCACTTCATAATCGAATGATATATTATTCAATGTTACATGCATGGAGAGACAAGATAATGCTGATTTAACTTTGTCCTTATAGCAGACTTTCCATTTTGATTCATCTTCTGTTTCAACACATGGAAACATTCATCATTGCTAACAGTAGTGTCAAGTGGAAAAGGAAATACTGTCATTGTACAGACTTTGCATCATGGATAGAAAAGAAAATAATGCAACTAAAGAAACACAGTGGAAATGAAAACTTGGCACCGGCTTCCATCGAGCAATGCTGAGCTGGGTTTACAAAGTAAACACTCGGCAAAAGCCACATTTGCTTGTCGCGAAATAAACATTTGTTTGACAACGAATGAAATGAAATTATTTGTGTTTATTTAAATGTTTATTTATTTTCTTATCTTAAATATGGAAATGAAAAACACACATTACATGCAATCTGAGTGGCAGTGACATTGATATGTCATTGGCTTAGTTTTTGAAAGCTCAAAATAAAATTAAATTCATTTCTCAGGAATAGATAAACATATTTAACTCCTGTGCAACTGTTATGGAAACATGTATTTTATCATCAGAACTGTCTTCCTTAAAGGGGTTTTCCATTGCAACGATATTGTTGGCATTTGTCTTCAATGTCACATTGGTGGGGGTCCAAAACTCATCACCACCACTGATCAGCTGTGCCTGGCAGTAACCAAAAACAGTGTGACACTTTATACTCTGTTTATATCCACCTGTTTTCTGGAGAATGGCTGCCGTATTTGGAGCATGCGCAGATTGTGATCTCAGCTCTTTGATGAGCTAACATTCTGCGCATGCGCTGCTTCAGGTGACAATTTTTCTGAAGCACACTGCCAGTAGATCAATTTGCAGAGCGAGGACCCCGCTACTGCATGCACCACCAACATTTTCATCAAGCTCACCAATGGGACACCTTCTCCTCCCAGAGCAGGACCCACAGCATCGCCCCTTTCCTACCACTGCCGGCTTCCTGCAACAGTGACCTTGCCCTTTGTGACCCTTCTCCAATGCCTTCCGGTAAACTACTTTCGGACTATAAGATGCACCCAATTTTCCTCCCAAATTTTGGGGGTAAAAATGGATTCTATAGTCTGAAAAATATGGTGTATGACTATTATCTGTTCCCTTCTGTACATGTCCTGCAGATTAGTGGGGTCTGAGTTCTAGAATTTCAATTAGTTGTTCAACATCTAGAAAATATATTAGCCGGTATACTGCTTTTGTGAAAGTTCTCATACAATAACTCAGGGATTCTGCCTGCTGAGGAATGTACTTATAACCATTTGTTGAGCGATTATTCGACATCTCAAAATCCGGATTCCCATCAATCTGCAGTATATAAGAATAGTGATGAGCGAATGTGCTCGGATAACGTCTTACACAAGCATGCTTGGGTGTTATCCGAGTATCTTGGGCATGCTCGTATATTATGCTTGCATCCCCAAGGCTGCATAATTTGCAGCTATTAGACAGTCTGAACACATGTGGGGATTGCCTGTTTGTTAGGGAATCCCCACATATGTTCAGGCTGTCTAACAGCTGCAAATCATGCAGCCACAGGGACTCGGACATAATATACGAGCACGCCCCAAATACTTGGATAACACCCGAGCATGCTCGGATAAGAAGTTATTCGAGCATGTTTGTCCATCACTAATAAGAAAGTGGAAAGATATGATAAGAAAGATAGGTCCCTTTAAAGTGAATCTCTGCAATTCAATACTTGTAAAAAGAATAACATGCTGATTACCATCAGCCACCACTAGTGGGAGCTGAGGAGTTTAAAACCTTTGGGACCCACCAATTTTTCATTTTTTGTGGTTTGGATTTCTCCTCTCCTTCTTCCAAGTGGTCATAACTTTTTTTACTTTTCCATTGATCTAGTTGAGGACTTTTTTGCAGGACTACTTATCGTTTTTAATTATTCATTTTACTATATCATCAACTGAAAAATGGGAAAAAATCCAAATGTTGTCAAGTTGTGAAAAAACTACAATTCTGCTAATGCATCGTTATTTTACATCATTCATTGTGCAACAAAAATAACCTGAAAACATGGTTCTCTAGGTCAGTACAATTATGGCGATATCAAACTTGTGTAGGTTTTTTTTTATAATATATTTTAATAAAGTTCTGAAATTTGTAAAAAAAAGCAAACAAACAAACAAAAGAAAACAAATGTTTGTGTGAATATGTTCTGTAATTTTTAAAATTTTCAATGAAGCTGTTTGAGGCCTTGTTTTTTGCATAAGGAGCTGACACTTTTATTGGTAGCATGTTGGTGCGCATACAGTACGTTGCTCACTTTTGATTGTACTCGATTGAGAAACTGTGGTATCCGAAAATCTGCAAATCTGTTGTTTTTTTATTTGATTTTGCATCCAACATATGTTTTCAATTACATCATTTTTTGATAGAAGAGGTGATGACAATTATATTTATTATTATTTACATTTTTTTAATTTCATAACTGGAAAAAGAAGATTTTTAAACATTTTTTTATTTTATCTTTCAGTCTTTTAGGGGACCTTAACCTGCGATCTCTTATACCATTAACTACAATGCCACGCTATTGAATTATATGGTACAAATGGCAGTCTCTTTTGAAGCTTAGTCTATGGCCAGACTCAGATGAGCATGTGAAAAATTGTTCGATTTTAATCCAGAAAACATAGCTGATTTTCATCCATTTTGTCATCCAGGTGCCATCTATTTTTTCCATTTTTTAAATCTTTGTGCAATCTGTTTTCATACATCTTCATTCAAAAATGTATATGATTAGACACAGTTTCCTTGTTAAATAATGGAAATGCAGCCCTAAAATTTGTATGTTACACAGAAGTTCTGTGTGGGAGCCGATTTTTTTTATCCGAGACTTAGAAGAGTATAGTGCATTTGCAATTTTTTTCACACGGATGCTCAGTTTGTGTGAAACAAAAGTCATCTGAACAGCACTGTTGAATTAAATTAGTCAGTGTACTGTCTGTGTTAAATGATCATGTGAATAAACCCTGTAGCTGAGCTTTAGAGAAGTGCCAAGATGACAGCGAAGACTGGCATGGACTTTCAGCAGGTCCCTGACTCACATGGTAATCATTTGGTTCCCCGAGATAGCGTGGCTGGGAGTCAATGGATGTGGGTTGTGGCGGCCAGCAGCTATCACACTAATTAAATGCCACTGTCAGTGATTGACAGCGGCATATAAATAGTTAAATTGTCAGTAGCTTAAGTTATTGCTATTATAGCAGTTGACAGCTATGTATTACAGCTTCAATCAGCAGTGTATGGAGCAGACACAGCTCCTGAGCCTGCTCCATACAGGCAAAACCTGCCTGATGTAGAGCTGCATCAGGGTGCACAAAGGGGTTAATGCACGTGATTTTTGAATTGATAAATCAGTTTACAGATAACTCCTATATTATCCGTAGTGACAGATGCAGATATCATTATAAAGAGAATGTCCATAAAGAACATTAATCAATTTGTCCACAGGATGACAGGTAAAGGCCTGATCACTGCTGGTCCCAATACTGGAAAATAGGGTTGAGCGAAACGGGTCGTTCATTTTCAAAAGTCGCCGACTTTTGGCTAAGTTGGCGTCTCATGAAACCCGATCCGACCCCTGTGCTTGTCGGCCATGCGGTACGCGACTTTCGCGCCAAAGTCGCGTTTCAATGACGCGAAAAGCGCCATTTCTCAGCCAATGAAGGTGAACGCAGAGTGTGGGCAGCGTGATGACATAGGTCCTGGTCCCCACCATCTTAGAGAAGGGCATTGCAGTGATTGGCTTGCTGTCTGCGGTGTCACAGGGGCTATAAAGGGGCGTTCCCGCCGACCGCCATCTTACTGCTGCTGATCTGAGCTTAGGGAGAGGTTGCTGCCGCTTCGTCAGAAGCAGGGATAGCGTTAGGCAGGGTCCACTAACCACCAAACCGCTTGTGCTGTAGCGATTTCCACTGTCCAACACCACCTTCGGTGTGCAGGGACAGTGGAAGCTAATTTTTTTTTTTTTCTCTCAGCGCTGTAGCTCATTGGGCTGCCCTAGAAGGCTCTGTGATAGCAGTATTGCTGTGTGTACGCCACTGTGGAAACCAACTGCTTTTTTCAAAGCACATATCCTCTTGTTCCTTCCTTTCTGCACAGCTATCTTTTTTGTTTGTCCACACTTTTTATTTAATTTGTGCATCAGTCCACTCCTATTGCTGCCTGCCATACCTGGCTTACATTACTGCAGGGAGATAGTAATTGTAGGACAGTCCCTGTTTTTTTTTTTTTTGTGGAAGATTAAGATTGGCATTTCTGCTACAGTGCCATCCCTGTGTGTGCCATCTCTCACTGAGTGGGCCATAGAAAGCCTATTTATTTTTTTCCTTGATTTGTGTTCT
This sequence comes from Ranitomeya variabilis, assembly GCF_051348905.1. Classification (NCBI taxonomy): domain Eukaryota; kingdom Metazoa; phylum Chordata; class Amphibia; order Anura; family Dendrobatidae; genus Ranitomeya; species Ranitomeya variabilis. The sequence goes on along the minus strand of NC_135237.1, from coordinate 526,646,359 downwards.
AAAATCTACCTCAACACAAAAACACTACATCAATCAGTGGGAGAAAAATATTGGCCTCAGTCAGGGCTTGTGTGCCACTCCTGTGTGTGCCATCTCTCATTCAGTGGGCCATACAAAGCCTATTTATGTTTTTGTTTTTTTTAATATTATTGGGTTTCTAAAGTCTCCCTGAAAAAAAAAATACATAAAAAAACAGTGGGAGAGTAATATTGCCCTTTCAGCTTGTGTGCCAGTCTTGACTCCTGGGTGTGCCACCTCTCTCTCTCTAATTGTGGGCCATAGAAAGCCTATTTATTTTTTGCTTTTTTTAATATTATTGGGTTTCTAAAGTCTCCCTGAAAAAAAAAAAAAAAACATAAAAAAACAGTGGGAGAGTAATATTGCCCTTTCAGCTTGTGTGCCAGTCTTGACTCCTGGGTGTGCCACCTCTCTCTCTCTAATTGTGGGCCATAGAAAGCCTATTTATTTTTTGCTTTTTTTAATATTATTGGGTTTCTAAAGTCTCCCTGAAAAAAAAAAAAAAACATAAAAAAACAGTGGGAGAGTAATATTGCCCTTTCAGCTTGTGTGCCAGTCTTGACTCCTGGGTGTGCCACCTCTCTCTCTCTAATTGTGGGCCATAGAAAGCCTATTTAGTTTTTTGTTTTTTTTTATATTATTGGGTTTCTAAAGTCTCCGTGAAAAAAAAAAATACATAAAAAAACAGTGGGAGAGTAATATTGCCCTTTCAGCTTGTGTGCCAGTCTTGACTCCTGGGTGTGCCACCTCTCTCTCTCTAATTGTGGGCCATAGAAAGCCTATTTATTTTTTTCCTAGATTTGTGTTCTAAAATCTACCTCAACACAAAAACACTACATCAATCAGTGGGAGAAAAATATTGGCCTCAGTCAGGGCTTGTGTGCCACTCCTGTGTGTGCCATCTCTCATTCAGTGGCCCATACAAAGCCTATTTATTTTTTTGTTTTTTTTAATATTATTGGGTTTCTAAAGTCTCCCTGAAAAAAAAAAAAACATAAAAAAACAGTGGGAGAGTAATATTGCCCTTTCAGCTTGTGTGCCAGTCTTGACTCCTGGGTGTGCCACCTCTCTCTCTCTAATTGTGGGCCATAGAAAGCCTATTTATTTTTTGCTTTTTTTAATATTATTGGGTTTCTAAAGTCTCCCTGAAAAAAAAAAATACATAAAAAAACAGTGGGAGAGTAATATTGCCCTTTCAGCTTGTGTGCCAGTCTTGACTCCTGGGTGTGCCACCTCTCTCTCTCTAATTGTGGGCCATAGAAAGCCTATTTATTTTTTTGTTTTTTTTAATATTATTGGGTTTCTAAAGTCTCCGTGAAAAAAAAAAATACATAAAAAAACAGTGGGAGAGTAATATTGCCCTTTCAGCTTGTGTGCCAGTCTTGACTCCTGGGTGTGCCACCTCTCTCTCTCTAATTGTGGGCCATAGAAAGCCTATTTATTTTTTTGCTTTTTTTAATATTATTTGGTTTCTAAAGTCTCCCTGAAAAAAAAAAATACATAAAAAAACAGTGGGAGAGTAATATTGCCCTTTCAGCTTGTGTGCCAGTCTTGACTCCTGGGTGTGCCACCTCTCTCTCTCTAATTGTGGGCCATAGAAAGCCTATTTATTTTTTTCCTAGATTTGTGTTCTAAAATCTACCTCAACACAAAAACACTACATCAATCAGTGGGAGAAAAATATTGGCCTCAGTCAGGGCTTGTGTGCCACTCCTGTGTGTGCCATCTCTCATTCAGTGGCCCATACAAAGCCTATTTATTTTTTTGTTTTTTTTAATATTATTGGGTTTCTAAAGTCTCCCTGAAAAAAAAAAAAAACATAAAAAAACAGTGGGAGAGTAATATTGCCCTTTCAGCTTGTGTGCCAGTCTTGACTCCTGGGTGTGCCACCTCTCTCTCTAATTGTGGGCCATAGAAAGCCTATTTATTTTTTTTGCTTTTTTTAATATTATTGGGTTTCTAAAGTCTCCCTGAAAAATAAAAAATACATAAAAAAACAGTGGGAGAGTAATATTGCCCTTTCAGCTTGTGTGCCAGTCTTGACTCCTGGGTGTGCCACCTCTCTCTCTCTAATTGTGGGCCATAGAAAGCCTATTTATTTTTTTGCTTTTTTTAATATTATTTGGTTTCTAAGGTCTACCTGAAAAAAAAAAATACATAAAAAAACAGTGGGAGAGTAATATTGCCCTTTCAGATTGTGTGCCAGTCTTGACTCCTGGGTGTGCCACCTCTCTCTCTCTAATTGTGGGCCATAGAAAGCCTATTTATTTTTTTCCTAGATTTGTGTTCTAAAATCTACCTCAACACAAAAACACTACATCAATCAGTGGGAGAAAAATATTGGCCTCAGTCAGGGCTTGTGTGCCACTCCTGTGTGTGCCATCTCTCATTCAGTGGGCCATACAAAGCCTATTTATTTATTTATTTTTTTTAATATTATTGGGTTTCTAAAGTCTCCGTAAAAAAAAAAAAAAACATAAAAAAACAGTGGGAGAGTAATATTGCCCTTTCAGCTTGTGTGCCAGTCTTGACTCCTGGGTGTGCCACCTCTCTCTCTCTAATTGTGGGCCATAGAAAGCCTATTTATTTTTTTGTTTTTTTAATATTATTGGGTTTCTAAAGTCTCCGTGAAAAAAAAAAAATACATAAAAAAACAGTGGGAGAGTAATATTGCCCTTTCAGCTTGTGTGCCAGTCTTGACTCCTGGGTGTGCCACCTCTCTCTCTCTAATTGTGGGCCATAGAAAGGCTATTTTTTTTTTTTTTTTTTTTTTTTTTTATTAGTATTTGGTTTCTAAATTGTCCCTGAAAAAAACATTTTATCTTATTTGGTTTCTAAAGTCTCCCTGAGAAAAAAAAAAAATTAGGTGGGAGAATAATATTGACATTAGTGCTTGAGTGACAGTCCTGCGTGTGTGTCATCTCTGTGATTTTGTGCCACAGAAAACAGAGTGTGTAACATTGTGCCTGATTTTCCTTGTGGTCTCACCAACCTGTTAAGGGATATAGAAATCATACTGAAGCTCACCGTGTAAGTTGTTTGACAGCAACAAATAAAGTTACTTTGGTTAATTTTTTAAAACAATGAGGAAGTCTGGTGCAAGAGGTCGTGGCCGTGGGCGTTCATTGTCAGCTGGTAATGATGGTAGTGGTAGTGGAGCATCAGGTGGTCGTGGGGATAAAAATATTCCACCTAAGTCTGGAGCTGAGGAGCCAGTTTCGTCGTCTGGCTACACAAGGCCTCGAACGCTCTCTTTTCTGGGAGTAGGAAAAACGCTTTTAAAGCCGGAGCAGCAACAGCAAGTTTTGGCTTACATTGCAGACTCAGCCTCTAGCTCTTTTGCCTCCTCTTCTGAAACTGGTAAATGTAAAAGCAGCGCGTCGCTTGTGGATGTTCACGGTCAGGGACAAGTCGCTTCCTTGTCCTCCTCAGCAAAAACTACAACAAGAGAGAAGGATGCAGCAGGCGACACAACGGGTCACTCCATGGAGCTCTTTACACATACCGTCCCTGGCTTAGAAAGTGAAACACTTAACAGGCCATGCCCATTACAAGTAGATTCTGACATGGAGTGCACTGATGCACAGCCACAGCCAGAGTACTATGCTGCTCCTTTGACTCAGACCACCACATTGCCCTCTCAGGGTACAGATCCACAATCAGACCCTGATGAGACTATGTTGCCCCGCCACGAACGCTATACCACAGACCGACACAGTGACACAGACAAAGTTGCACACGAGCTCGAAGAGGAGGTAATAGATGACCCGGTTGTTGACCCCGATTGGCAGCCATTGGGGGAACAGGGTGCAGGCAGCTGTAGTTCAGAAGCGGAGGTGGAGGAGGGGCCGCAGCAGGCATCAACATCGCAACAGGTTCCATCTGCCGGGCCTGTCATGGTTCTCAATGGCGAGAGAACATAGCCCAGCATATATGAGAACTAGCTCTTGGAAGATGGAAACTATACTGACCATGAACTAAACCTGCCGCACAACTAGAAGTGGCCGGGTAGCATGCCTACGTTTTTTAACCCTAGATGCCCAGCGCCAGCCGGAGAACTACCTAATCCTAGCAGAGGAAAAGACAGTCCTGGCTCACCTCTAGAGAAATTTTCCCAAAAGGCAGACAGAGGCCCCCACATATATTGGCGGTGATTTTAGATGAAATGACAAACGTAGTATGAAAATAGGTTTAGCAAAATCGAGGTCCGCTTTCTAGATAGCAGGAAGACAGAAAGGACACTTTCATGGTCAGCAGAAAACCCTATCAAAACACCATCCAGAAATTCCTTTAAGACTCTAGCATTAACTCATAACACCAGAGTGGCAATTTCCGATCACAAGAGCTTTCCAGACACAGTAACGAAACAGCAGCTGTGAACAGGAACAAAATGCAAAAACACACAAGGACAAAAGTCCAACTTAGCTGGGAGTTGTCTAGTAGCAGGAACAAGCACAGAAGGCTTCTGATTACATTGTTGACCGGCAAGAAACTGACAGAGGAGCATGGTTATATAGCGACTCCCACATCCTGATAGGAGCAGGCGAACAGAGGGGATGATGCACACAAGTTCAATTCCACAAGTGGCCACCGGGGGAGCCCAGAATCCAATTTCACAACAGTACCCCCCCCTCAAGGAGGGGGCACCGAACCCTCACCAGAACCACCAGGGCGATCAGGATGAGCCCTATGAAAGGCACGGACAAGATCGGAGGCATGAACATCAGAGGCAGTGACCCAAGAATTATCCTCCTGACCGTATCCCTTCCATTTGACCAGATACTGGAGTCTCCGTCTGGAAACACGAGAGTCTAAGATCCTTTCCACAACGTACTCCAACTCACCCTCAACCAACACCGGAGCAGGAGGCTCAACGGAAGGCACAACCGGTACCTCATACCTGCGCAACAATGACCGATGAAAAACATTATGAATCGAAAAGGATGCAGGGAGGTCCAAACGGAAGGACACAGGGTTAAGAATCTCCAATATCTTGTACGGGCCGATGAACCGAGGCTTAAACTTAGGAGAAGAAACCCTCATAGGGACAAAACGAGAAGACAACCACACCAAGTCCCCAACACAAAGCCGAGGACCAACACGACGACGGCGGTTGGCAAAAAGCTGAGTCTTCTCCTGGGACAACTTCAAATTGTCCACCACCTGCCCCCAAATCTGATGCAACCTCTCCACCACAGCATCCACTCCAGGACAATCCGAAGATTCCACTTGACCGGAGGAAAATCGAGGATGAAACCCCAAATTACAGAAAAACGGGGACACCAAGGTGGCAGAGCTGGCCCGATTATTGAGGGCGAACTCCGCCAAAGGCAAAAAAGCAACCCAATCATCCTGATCCGCAGACACAAAACACCTCAAATATGTCTCCAAGGTCTGATTAGTCCGCTCGGTCTGGCCATTAGTCTGAGGATGGAAAGCAGACGAAAAAGACAAATCTATGCCCATCCTAGCACAGAATGCCCGCCAAAATCTAGACACGAATTGAGTCCCTCTGTCAGAAACGATATTCTCAGGAATACCATGCAAACGAACAACATTTTGAAAAAACAGAGGAACCAACTCGGAAGAAGAAGGCAACTTAGGCAAGGGAACCAGATGGACCATCTTAGAGAAACGGTCACACACCACCCAGATGACAGACATCTTCTGAGAAACAGGCAGATCCGAAATAAAATCCATCGAGATGTGCGTCCAAGGCCTCTTCGGGATAGGCAAGGGCAACAACAATCCACTAGCCCGAGAACAACAAGGCTTGGCCCGAGCACAAACGTCACAAGACTGCACAAAGCCTCGCACATCTCGTGACAGGGAAGGCCACCAGAAGGACCTTGCCACCAAATCCCTGGTACCAAAGATTCCAGGATGACCTGCCAACGCAGAAGAATGAACCTCAGAGATGACTCTACTGGTCCAATCATCAGGAACAAACAGTCTACCAGGTGGGCAACGATCAGGTCTATCCGCCTGAAACTCCTGCAAGGCCCGCCGCAGGTCTGGAGAAACGGCAGACAATATCACTCCATCTTTAAGGATACCTGTGGGCTCAGAATTACCAGGGGAGTCAGGCTCAAAACTCCTAGAAAGGGCATCCGCCTTAACATTCTTAGAACCCGGTAGGTACGACACCACAAAATTAAACCGAGAGAAAAACAACGACCAGCGCGCCTGTCTAGGATTCAGGCGCCTGGCAGACTCAAGGTAAATTAAATTTTTGTGGTCAGTCAATACCACCACCTGATGTCTGGCCCCCTCAAGCCAGTGACGCCACTCCTCAAAAGCCCACTTCATGGCCAAAAGCTCCCGATTCCCAATATCATAATTCCGCTCGGCGGGCGAAAATTTACGGGAAAAAAAAGCACAAGGTCTCATCACGGAGCAGTCGGAACTTCTCTGCGACAACACCGCCCCAGCTCCGATTTCAGAAGCGTCGACCTCAACCTGAAAAGGAAGAGCAACATCAGGCTGACGCAACACTGGGGCGGAAGAAAAGCGGCGCTTGAGCTCCCGAAAGGCCTCCACAGCATCAGGGGACCAATCAGCAACATCAGCACCCTTCTTAGTCAAATCAGTCAATGGTTTTACAACATCAGAAAAACCAGCAATAAATCGACGATAAAAGTTAGCAAAGCCCAAAAATTTCTGAAGACTCTTAAGAGAAGAGGGTTGCGTCCAATCACCAATAGCCTGAACCTTGACAGGATCCATCTCGATGGAAGAGGGGGAAAAAATGTATCCCAAGAAAGAAATCTTTTGAACCCCAAAAACACACTTAGAACCCTTCACACACAAGGAATTAGACCGCAAAACCTGAAAAACCCTCCTGACCTGCTGGACATGAGAGTCCCAGTCATCCGAAAAAATCAGAATATCATCCAGATACACAATCATAAATTTATCCAAATAATCGCGGAAAATGTCATGCATAAAGGACTGGAAGACTGAAGGGGCATTTGAAAGACCAAAAGGCATCACCAAATACTCAAAATGGCCCTCGGGCGTATTAAATGCGGTTTTCCACTCATCCCCCTGCTTGATTCGCACCAAATTATACGCCCCACGGAGATCAATCTTAGAGAACCACTTGGCCCCCTTTATACGAGCAAACAAATCAGTAAGCAGTGGTAACGGATATTGATATTTAACCGTGATTTTATTCAAAAGTCGATAATCAATACACGGCCTCAAAGAGCCGTCTTTCTTAGACACAAAGAAAAAACCGGCTCCTAAGGGAGATGACGAAGGACGAATATGTCCCTTTTCCAAGGACTCCTTTATATATTCTCGCATAGCAGCGTGTTCAGGCACAGACAGATTAAATAAACGACCCTTAGGGTATTTACTACCCGGAATCAAGTCTATGGCACAATCGCACTCCCGGTGCGGAGGTAGTGAACCAACCTTGGGTTCTTCAAAAACGTCACGAAAGTCAGACAAGAATTCAGGAATCTCAGAGGGAATAGATGATGAAATGGAAACCAAAGGTACGTCCCCATGAGTTCCTTTACATCCCCAGCTTAACACAGACATAGCTCTCCAGTCGAGGACTGGGTTATGAGATTGCAGCCATGGCAATCCCAGCACCAAAACATCATGTAGATTATACAGCACCAGAAAGCGAATAACCTCCTGGTGATCCGGATTAACACGCATAGTCACTTGTGTCCAGTATTGTGGTTTATTACTAGCCAATGGGGTGGAGTCAATCCCTTTCAGAGGTATCGGAGCCTCCAGTGGCTCCAAATCATACCCACAGCGTTTGGCAAAGGACCAATCCATAAGACTCAAAGCAGCGCCAGAATCGACATAGGCGTCCGCGGTAATAGATGACAAAGAACAAATCAGGGTCACAGATAGAATAAACTTAGACTGTAAAGTGCTAATTGAAACAGACTTGTCAGGCTTCTTAGTACGCTTAAAGCATGCTGATATAACATGAGTTGAATCACCACAATAGAAGCACAACCCATTTTTTCGTCTAAAATTCTGCCGCTCGCTTCTGGACAGAATTCTATCACATTGCATATTTTCTGGCGTTTTCTCAGTAGACACCGCCAAATGGTGCACAGGTTTGCGCTCCCGCAGACGCCTATCGATCTGAATAGCCATCGTCATGGACTCATTCAGACTCGCAGGCACAGGGAACCCCACCATAACATCCTTAATGGCATCAGAGAGACCTTCTCTGAAAATCGCCGCCAGGGCGCACTCATTCCACTGAGTAAGCACAGACCATTTGCGGAATTTTTGGCAGTATATTTCAGCTTCATCTTGCCCCTGAGACAAGGACATCAAGGCCTTTTCCGCCTGAAGCTCTAAATGAGGTTCCTCATAAAGCAACCCCAAGGCCAGAAAAAACGCATCCACATTGAGCAACGCAGGATCCCCTGGTGCCAATGCAAAAGCCCAGTCTTGAGGGTCGCCCCGGAGCAAGGAAATTACAATCCTGACCTGCTGTGCAGGGTCTCCGGCAGAGCGAGACTTCAGGGACAAAAACAATTTGCAATTATTTTTAAAATTTTGAAAGTGAGATCTATTCCCCGAGAAGAATTCAGGCAAAGGAATTCTAGGCTCAGACATAGGTGCATGAACAACAAAATCTTGCAAATTTTGTACCTTTGTGGCGAGATTATTCAAACCTGTAGCTACACTCTGAAGATCCATTTGAAACAGGTGAACACAGAGCCATTCAAGGATTAGAAGGAGAGAAAGAGAGGAAGGCTGCAGTATAGGCAGACTAGCAAGTGATTCAATTAAGAGCACACTCAGAACTAGAGGAAAAAAAAAAAAAAAAAAAAAATTGTAGCAGACTTCTTTTTTCTCTCCTTTCTCAGCCAGTAATTTAACCCTTTTTTGGGCCGGTCAAACTGTCATGGTTCTCAATGGCGAGAGAACATAGCCCAGCATATATGAGAACTAGCTCTTGGAAGATGGAAACTATACTGACCATGAACTAAACCTGCCGCACAACTAGAAGTGGCCGGGTAGCATGCCTACGTTTTTTAACCCTAGATGCCCAGCGCCAGCCGGAGAACTACCTAATCCTAGCAGAGGAAAAGACAGTCCTGGCTCACCTCTAGAGAAATTTTCCCAAAAGGCAGACAGAGGCCCCCACATATATTGGCGGTGATTTTAGATGAAATGACAAACGTAGTATGAAAATAGGTTTAGCAAAATCGAGGTCCGCTTTCTAGATAGCAGGAAGACAGAAAGGACACTTTCATGGTCAGCAGAAAACCCTATCAAAACACCATCCAGAAATTCCTTTAAGACTCTAGCATTAACTCATAACACCAGAGTGGCAATTTCCGATCACAAGAGCTTTCCAGACACAGTAACGAAACAGCAGCTGTGAACAGGAACAAAATGCAAAAACACACAAGGACAAAAGTCCAACTTAGCTGGGAGTTGTCTAGTAGCAGGAACAAGCACAGAAGGCTTCTGATTACATTGTTGACCGGCAAGAAACTGACAGAGGAGCATGGTTATATAGCGACTCCCACATCCTGATAGGAGCAGGCGAACAGAGGGGATGATGCACACAAGTTCAATTCCACAAGTGGCCACCGGGGGAGCCCAGAATCCAATTTCACAACAGTACCCCCCCCTCAAGGAGGCGGCACCGAACCCTCACCAGAACCACCAGGGCGATCAGGATGAGCCCTATGAAAGGCACGGACAAGATCGGAGGCATGAACATCAGAGGCAGTGACCCAAGAATTATCCTCCTGACCGTATCCCTTCCATTTGACCAGATACTGGAGTCTCCATCTGGAAACACGAGAGTCTAAGATCCTTTCCACAACGTACTCCAACTCACCCTCAACCAACACCGGAGCAGGAGGCTCAACGGAAGGCACAACTGGTACCTCATACCTGCGCAACAATGACCGATGAAAAACATTATGAATCGAAAAGGATGCAGGGAGGTCCAAACGGAAGGACACAGGGTTAAGAATCTCCAATATCTTGTACGGGCCGATGAACCGAGGCTTAAACTTAGGAGAAGAAACCCTCATAGGGACAAAACGAGAAGACAACCACACCAAGTCCCCAACACAAAGCCGAGGACCAACACGACGACGGCGGTTGGCAAAAAGCTGAGTCTTCTCCTGGGACAACTTCAAATTGTCCACCACCTGCCCCCAAATCTGATGCAACCTCTCCACCACAGCATCCACTCCAGGACAATCCGAAGATTCCACTTGACCGGAGGAAAATCGAGGATGAAACCCCAAATTACAGAAAAACGGGGACACCAAGGTGGCAGAGCTGGCCCGATTATTGAGGGCGAACTCCGCCAAAGGCAAAAAAGCAACCCAATCATCCTGATCCGCAGACACAAAACACCTCAAATATGTCTCCAAGGTCTGATTAGTCCGCTCGGTCTGGCCATTAGTCTGAGGATGGAAAGCAGACGAAAAAGACAAATCTATGCCCATCCTAGCACAGAATGCCCGCCAAAATCTAGACACGAATTGAGTCCCTCTGTCAGAAACGATATTCTCAGGAATACCATGCAAACGAACAACATTTTGAAAAAACAGAGGAACCAACTCGGAAGAAGAAGGCAACTTAGGCAAGGGAACCAGATGGACCATCTTAGAGAAACGGTCACACACCACCCAGATGACAGACATCTTCTGAGAAACAGGCAGATCCGAAATAAAATCCATCGAGATGTGCGTCCAAGGCCTCTTCGGGATAGGCAAGGGCAACAACAATCCACTAGCCCGAGAACAACAAGGCTTGGCCCGAGCACAAACGTCACAAGACTGCACAAAGCCTCGCACATCTCGTGACAGGGAAGGCCACCAGAAGGACCTTGCCACCAAATCCCTGGTACCAAAGATTCCAGGATGACCTGCCAACGCAGAAGAATGAACCTCAGAGATGACTCTACTGGTCCAATCATCAGGAACAAACAGTCTACCAGGTGGGCAACGATCAGGTCTATCCGCCTGAAACTCCTGCAAGGCCCGCCGCAGGTCTGGAGAAACGGCAGACAATATCACTCCATCTTTAAGGATACCTGTGGGCTCAGAATTACCAGGGGAGTCAGGCTCAAAACTCCTAGAAAGGGCATCCGCCTTAACATTCTTAGAACCCGGTAGGTACGACACCACAAAATTAAACCGAGAGAAAAACAACGACCAGCGCGCCTGTCTAGGATTCAGGCGCCTGGCAGACTCAAGGTAAATTAAATTTTTGTGGTCAGTCAATACCACCACCTGATGTCTGGCCCCCTCAAGCCAGTGACGCCACTCCTCAAAAGCCCACTTCATGGCCAAAAGCTCCCGATTCCCAATATCATAATTCCGCTCGGCGGGCGAAAATTTACGGGAAAAAAAAGCACAAGGTCTCATCACGGAGCAGTCGGAACTTCTCTGCGACAACACCGCCCCAGCTCCGATTTCAGAAGCGTCGACCTCAACCTGAAAAGGAAGAGCAACATCAGGCTGACGCAACACTGGGGCGGAAGAAAAGCGGCGCTTGAGCTCCCGAAAGGCCTCCACAGCATCAGGGGACCAATCAGCAACATCAGCACCCTTCTTAGTCAAATCAGTCAATGGTTTTACAACATCAGAAAAACCAGCAATAAATCGACGATAAAAGTTAGCAAAGCCCAAAAATTTCTGAAGACTCTTAAGAGAAGAGGGTTGCGTCCAATCACCAATAGCCTGAACCTTGACAGGATCCATCTCGATGGAAGAGGGGGAAAAAATGTATCCCAAGAAAGAAATCTTTTGAACCCCAAAAACACACTTAGAACCCTTCACACACAAGGAATTAGACCGCAAAACCTGAAAAACCCTCCTGACCTGCTGGACATGAGAGTCCCAGTCATCCGAAAAAATCAGAATATCATCCAGATACACAATCATAAATTTATCCAAATAATCGCGGAAAATGTCATGCATAAAGGACTGGAAGACTGAAGGGGCATTTGAAAGACCAAAAGGCATCACCAAATACTCAAAATGGCCCTCGGGCGTATTAAATGCGGTTTTCCACTCATCCCCCTGCTTGATTCGCACCAAATTATACGCCCCACGGAGATCAATCTTAGAGAACCACTTGGCCCCCTTTATACGAGCAAACAAATCAGTAAGCAGTGGTAACGGATATTGATATTTAACCGTGATTTTATTCAAAAGTCGATAATCAATACACGGCCTCAAAGAGCCGTCTTTCTTAGACACAAAGAAAAAACCGGCTCCTAAGGGAGATGACGAAGGACGAATATGTCCCTTTTCCAAGGACTCCTTTATATATTCTCGCATAGCAGCGTGTTCAGGCACAGACAGATTAAATAAACGACCCTTAGGGTATTTACTACCCGGAATCAAGTCTATGGCACAATCGCACTCCCGGTGCGGAGGTAGTGAACCAACCTTGGGTTCTTCAAAAACGTCACGAAAGTCAGACAAGAATTCAGGAATCTCAGAGGGAATAGATGATGAAATGGAAACCAAAGGTACGTCCCCATGAGTTCCTTTACATCCCCAGCTTAACACAGACATAGCTCTCCAGTCGAGGACTGGGTTATGAGATTGCAGCCATGGCAATCCCAGCACCAAAACATCATGTAGATTATACAGCACCAGAAAGCGAATAACCTCCTGGTGATCCGGATTAACACGCATAGTCACTTGTGTCCAGTATTGTGGTTTATTACTAGCCAATGGGGTGGAGTCAATCCCTTTCAGAGGTATCGGAGCCTCCAGTGGCTCCAAATCATACCCACAGCGTTTGGCAAAGGACCAATCCATAAGACTCAAAGCAGCGCCAGAGTCGACATAGGCGTCCGCGGTAATAGATGACAAAGAACAAATCAGGGTCACAGATAGAATAAACTTAGACTGTAAAGTGCTAATTGAAACAGACTTGTCAGGCTTCTTAGTACGCTTAAAGCATGCTGATATAACATGAGTTGAATCACCACAATAGAAGCACAACCCATTTTTTCGTCTAAAATTCTGCCGCTCGCTTCTGGACAGAATTCTATCACATTGCATATTTTCTGGCGTTTTCTCAGTAGACACCGCCAAATGGTGCACAGGTTTGCGCTCCCGCAGACGCCTATCGATCTGAATAGCCATCGTCATGGACTCATTCAGACTCGCAGGCACAGGGAACCCCACCATAACATCCTTAATGGCATCAGAGAGACCTTCTCTGAAAATCGCCGCCAGGGCGCACTCATTCCACTGAGTAAGCACAGACCATTTGCGGAATTTTTGGCAGTATATTTCAGCTTCATCTTGCCCCTGAGACAAGGACATCAAGGCCTTTTCCGCCTGAAGCTCTAAATGAGGTTCCTCACAAAGCAACCCCAAGGCCAGAAAAAACGCATCCACATTGAGCAACGCAGGATCCCCTGGTGCCAATGCAAAAGCCCAGTCTTGAGGGTCGCCCCGGAGCAAGGAAATTACAATCCTGACCTGCTGTGCAGGGTCTCCGGCAGAGCGAGACTTCAGGGACAAAAACAATTTGCAATTATTTTTAAAATTTTGAAAGTGAGATCTATTCCCCGAGAAGAATTCAGGCAAAGGAATTCTAGGCTCAGACATAGGTGCATGAACAACAAAATCTTGCAAATTTTGTACCTTTGTGGCGAGATTATTCAAACCTGTAGCTACACTCTGAAGATCCATTTGAAACAGGTGAACACAGAGCCATTCAAGGATTAGAAGGAGAGAAAGAGAGGAAGGCTGCAGTATAGGCAGACTAGCAAGTGATTCAATTAAGAGCACACTCAGAACTAGAGGAAAAAAAAAAAAAAAATTGTAGCAGACTTCTTTTTTCTCTCCTTTCTCAGCCAGTAATTTAACCCTTTTTTGGGCCGGTCAAACTGTCATGGTTCTCAATGGCGAGAGAACATAGCCCAGCATATATGAGAACTAGCTCTTGGAAGATGGAAACTATACTGACCATGAACTAAACCTGCCGCACAACTAGAAGTGGCCGGGTAGCATGCCTACGTTTTTTAACCCTAGATGCCCAGCGCCAGCCGGAGAACTACCTAATCCTAGCAGAGGAAAAGACAGTCCTGGCTCACCTCTAGAGAAATTTTCCCAAAAGGCAGACAGAGGCCCCCACATATATTGGCGGTGATTTTAGATGAAATGACAAACGTAGTATGAAAATAGGTTTAGCAAAATCGAGGTCCGCTTTCTAGATAGCAGGAAGACAGAAAGGACACTTTCATGGTCAGCAGAAAACCCTATCAAAACACCATCCAGAAATTCCTTTAAGACTCTAGCATTAACTCATAACACCAGAGTGGCAATTTCCGATCACAAGAGCTTTCCAGACACAGTAACGAAACAGCAGCTGTGAACAGGAACAAAATGCAAAAACACACAAGGACAAAAGTCCAACTTAGCTGGGAGTTGTCTAGTAGCAGGAACAAGCACAGAAGGCTTCTGATTACATTGTTGACCGGCAAGAAACTGACAGAGGAGCATGGTTATATAGCGACTCCCACATCCTGATAGGAGCAGGCGAACAGAGGGGATGATGCACACAAGTTCAATTCCACAAGTGGCCACCGGGGGAGCCCAGAATCCAATTTCACAACAGTACCCCCCCCTCAAGGAGGGGGCACCGAACCCTCACCAGAACCACCAGGGCGATCAGGATGAGCCCTATGAAAGGCACGGACAAGATCGGAGGCATGAACATCAGAGGCAGTGACCCAAGAATTATCCTCCTGACCGTATCCCTTCCATTTGACCAGATACTGGAGTCTCCGTCTGGAAACACGAGAGTCTAAGATCCTTTCCACAACGTACTCCAACTCACCCTCAACCAACACCGGAGCAGGAGGCTCAACGGAAGGCACAACCGGTACCTCATACCTGCGCAACAATGACCGATGAAAAACATTATGAATCGAAAAGGATGCAGGGAGGTCCAAACGGAAGGACACAGGGTTAAGAATCTCCAATATCTTGTACGGGCCGATGAACCGAGGCTTAAACTTAGGAGAAGAAACCCTCATAGGGACAAAACGAGAAGACAACCACACCAAGTCCCCAACACAAAGCCGAGGACCAACACGACGACGGCGGTTGGCAAAAAGCTGAGTCTTCTCCTGGGACAACTTCAAATTGTCCACCACCTGCCCCCAAATCTGATGCAACCTCTCCACCACAGCATCCACTCCAGGACAATCCGAAGATTCCACTTGACCGGAGGAAAATCGAGGATGAAACCCCAAATTACAGAAAAACGGGGACACCAAGGTGGCAGAGCTGGCCCGATTATTGAGGGCGAACTCCGCCAAAGGCAAAAAAGCAACCCAATCATCCTGATCCGCAGACACAAAACACCTCAAATATGTCTCCAAGGTCTGATTAGTCCGCTCGGTCTGGCCATTAGTCTGAGGATGGAAAGCAGACGAAAAAGACAAATCTATGCCCATCCTAGCACAGAATGCCCGCCAAAATCTAGACACGAATTGAGTCCCTCTGTCAGAAACGATATTCTCAGGAATACCATGCAAACGAACAACATTTTGAAAAAACAGAGGAACCAACTCGGAAGAAGAAGGCAACTTAGGCAAGGGAACCAGATGGACCATCTTAGAGAAACGGTCACACACCACCCAGATGACAGACATCTTCTGAGAAACAGGCAGATCCGAAATAAAATCCATCGAGATGTGCGTCCAAGGCCTCTTCGGGATAGGCAAGGGCAACAACAATCCACTAGCCCGAGAACAACAAGGCTTGGCCCGAGCACAAACGTCACAAGACTGCACAAAGCCTCGCACATCTCGTGACAGGGAAGGCCACCAGAAGGACCTTGCCACCAAATCCCTGGTACCAAAGATTCCAGGATGACCTGCCAACGCAGAAGAATGAACCTCAGAGATGACTCTACTGGTCCAATCATCAGGAACAAACAGTCTACCAGGTGGGCAACGATCAGGTCTATCCGCCTGAAACTCCTGCAAGGCCCGCCGCAGGTCTGGAGAAACGGCAGACAATATCACTCCATCTTTAAGGATACCTGTGGGCTCAGAATTACCAGGGGAGTCAGGCTCAAAACTCCTAGAAAGGGCATCCGCCTTAACATTCTTAGAACCCGGTAGGTACGACACCACAAAATTAAACCGAGAGAAAAACAACGACCAGCGCGCCTGTCTAGGATTCAGGCGCCTGGCAGACTCAAGGTAAATTAAATTTTTGTGGTCAGTCAATACCACCACCTGATGTCTGGCCCCCTCAAGCCAGTGACGCCACTCCTCAAAAGCCCACTTCATGGCCAAAAGCTCCCGATTCCCAATATCATAATTCCGCTCGGCGGGCGAAAATTTACGGGAAAAAAAAGCACAAGGTCTCATCACGGAGCAGTCGGAACTTCTCTGCGACAACACCGCCCCAGCTCCGATTTCAGAAGCGTCGACCTCAACCTGAAAAGGAAGAGCAACATCAGGCTGACGCAACACTGGGGCGGAAGAAAAGCGGCGCTTGAGCTCCCGAAAGGCCTCCACAGCATCAGGGGACCAATCAGCAACATCAGCACCCTTCTTAGTCAAATCAGTCAATGGTTTTACAACATCAGAAAAACCAGCAATAAATCGACGATAAAAGTTAGCAAAGCCCAAAAATTTCTGAAGACTCTTAAGAGAAGAGGGTTGCGTCCAATCACCAATAGCCTGAACCTTGACAGGATCCATCTCGATGGAAGAGGGGGAAAAAATGTATCCCAAGAAAGAAATCTTTTGAACCCCAAAAACACACTTAGAACCCTTCACACACAAGGAATTAGACCGCAAAACCTGAAAAACCCTCCTGACCTGCTGGACATGAGAGTCCCAGTCATCCGAAAAAATCAGAATATCATCCAGATACACAATCATAAATTTATCCAAATAATCGCGGAAAATGTCATGCATAAAGGACTGGAAGACTGAAGGGGCATTTGAAAGACCAAAAGGCATCACCAAATACTCAAAATGGCCCTCGGGCGTATTAAATGCGGTTTTCCACTCATCCCCCTGCTTGATTCGCACCAAATTATACGCCCCACGGAGATCAATCTTAGAGAACCACTTGGCCCCCTTTATACGAGCAAACAAATCAGTAAGCAGTGGTAACGGATATTGATATTTAACCGTGATTTTATTCAAAAGTCGATAATCAATACACGGCCTCAAAGAGCCGTCTTTCTTAGACACAAAGAAAAAACCGGCTCCTAAGGGAGATGACGAAGGACGAATATGTCCCTTTTCCAAGGACTCCTTTATATATTCTCGCATAGCAGCGTGTTCAGGCACAGACAGATTAAATAAACGACCCTTAGGGTATTTACTACCCGGAATCAAGTCTATGGCACAATCGCACTCCCGGTGCGGAGGTAGTGAACCAACCTTGGGTTCTTCAAAAACGTCACGAAAGTCAGACAAGAATTCAGGAATCTCAGAGGGAATAGATGATGAAATGGAAACCAAAGGTACGTCCCCATGAGTTCCTTTACATCCCCAGCTTAACACAGACATAGCTCTCCAGTCGAGGACTGGGTTATGAGATTGCAGCCATGGCAATCCCAGCACCAAAACATCATGTAGATTATACAGCACCAGAAAGCGAATAACCTCCTGGTGATCCGGATTAACACGCATAGTCACTTGTGTCCAGTATTGTGGTTTATTACTAGCCAATGGGGTGGAGTCAATCCCTTTCAGAGGTATCGGAGCCTCCAGTGGCTCCAAATCATACCCACAGCGTTTGGCAAAGGACCAATCCATAAGACTCAAAGCAGCGCCAGAGTCGACATAGGCGTCCGCGGTAATAGATGACAAAGAACAAATCAGGGTCACAGATAGAATAAACTTAGACTGTAAAGTGCTAATTGAAACAGACTTGTCAGGCTTCTTAGTACGCTTAAAGCATGCTGATATAACATGAGTTGAATCACCACAATAGAAGCACAACCCATTTTTTCGTCTAAAATTCTGCCGCTCGCTTCTGGACAGAATTCTATCACATTGCATATTTTCTGGCGTTTTCTCAGTAGACACCGCCAAATGGTGCACAGGTTTGCGCTCCCGCAGACGCCTATCGATCTGAATAGCCATCGTCATGGACTCATTCAGACTCGCAGGCACAGGGAACCCCACCATAACATCCTTAATGGCATCAGAGAGACCTTCTCTGAAAATCGCCGCCAGGGCGCACTCATTCCACTGAGTAAGCACAGACCATTTGCGGAATTTTTGGCAGTATATTTCAGCTTCATCTTGCCCCTGAGACAAGGACATCAAGGCCTTTTCCGCCTGAAGCTCTAAATGAGGTTCCTCATAAAGCAACCCCAAGGCCAGAAAAAACGCATCCACATTGAGCAACGCAGGATCCCCTGGTGCCAATGCAAAAGCCCAGTCTTGAGGGTCGCCCCGGAGCAAGGAAATTACAATCCTGACCTGCTGTGCAGGGTCTCCGGCAGAGCGAGACTTCAGGGACAAAAACAATTTGCAATTATTTTTAAAATTTTGAAAGTGAGATCTATTCCCCGAGAAGAATTCAGGCAAAGGAATTCTAGGCTCAGACATAGGTGCATGAACAACAAAATCTTGCAAATTTTGTACCTTTGTGGCGAGATTATTCAAACCTGTAGCTACACTCTGAAGATCCATTTGAAACAGGTGAACACAGAGCCATTCAAGGATTAGAAGGAGAGAAAGAGAGGAAGGCTGCAGTATAGGCAGACTAGCAAGTGATTCAATTAAGAGCACACTCAGAACTAGAGGAAAAAAAAAAAAAATTGTAGCAGACTTCTTTTTTCTCTCCTTTCTCAGCCAGTAATTTAACCCTTTTTTGGGCCGGTCAAACTGTCATGGTTCTCAATGGCGAGAGAACATAGCCCAGCATATATGAGAACTAGCTCTTGGAAGATGGAAACTATACTGACCATGAACTAAACCTGCCGCACAACTAGAAGTGGCCGGGTAGCATGCCTACGTTTTTTAACCCTAGATGCCCAGCGCCAGCCGGAGAACTACCTAATCCTAGCAGAGGAAAAGACAGTCCTGGCTCACCTCTAGAGAAATTTTCCCAAAAGGCAGACAGAGGCCCCCACATATATTGGCGGTGATTTTAGATGAAATGACAAACGTAGTATGAAAATAGGTTTAGCAAAATCGAGGTCCGCTTTCTAGATAGCAGGAAGACAGAAAGGACACTTTCATGGTCAGCAGAAAACCCTATCAAAACACCATCCAGAAATTCCTTTAAGACTCTAGCATTAACTCATAACACCAGAGTGGCAATTTCCGATCACAAGAGCTTTCCAGACACAGTAACGAAACAGCAGCTGTGAACAGGAACAAAATGCAAAAACACACAAGGACAAAAGTCCAACTTAGCTGGGAGTTGTCTAGTAGCAGGAACAAGCACAGAAGGCTTCTGATTATATTGTTGACCGGCAAGAAACTGACAGAGGAGCATGGTTATATAGCGACTCCCACATCCTGATAGGAGCAGGCGAACAGAGGGGATGATGCACACAAGTTCAATTCCACAAGTGGCCACCGGGGGAGCCCAGAATCCAATTTCACAACACGGGCCCCTATCTGGCCCAAAACGCGTGTCAAAGCCAAAACCTGTTGGAGCACAGCGTTGCCATCCGGTTAAAGCTCAGTCTGCAATCCCTGAAAAGGGATCCGATGCTAGGAAGAGTGCAGTCTGGCATTTTTTTAAACAACATCCAATTGATCAGCGCAAAGTCATCTGTCAAAAATGTTCTACTAGCTTAAGCAGAGGTCAGAATCTGAAAAGTCTCAATACTAGTTGCATGCATAGACACTTAACCACCATGCATTTTCAAGCCTGGACTAACTACCAAACGTCCCTTAAGGTTGTAGCACCCTCGGCCAATGAAGCTAGTCATCAACGCAACATCCCTTCCGTCACTGTAAGGCCACCATTTTCCGCACCACCGGCAGTATCTGTGCAGGTTTCTTTGCCAGCCAAAAGCAGTCAGGGTCAGGGAATCACCAGTTTTGTAGGCGGAAATATTGCATCTAGGGCACTGGCGGAAACAATACCGTCTCCAACCGTCTCTCAGTCTGCCATGTCCACCGGCACACCCGCAAGTTCCACGATCTCCATCTCTCCAGTTCAGCTCACACTACATGAGACTCTGGTTAGAAAAAGGAAGTACTTATCCTCGCATCCGCGTACACAGGGTTTTAACGCCCACATAGCTAGACTAATCTCGTTAGAGATGATGCCCTACCGGTTAGTTGAAAGCGAAGCTTTCAAAGCCCTGATGAAGTACGCTGAACCACGATACGAGCTACCCAGTCGACACTTTTTTTCCAGAAAAGCCATCCCAGCCCTGCACCAGCATGTTAAACAGCGCATCGTCCATGCACTCAGGCAATCTGTGAGTACAAAGGTGCACCTGACTACAGATGCATGGACCAGTAGGCATGGCCAGGGACGTTATGTGTCCATCACGGCACACTGGGTGAATGTGGTGGATGCAGGGTCCACAGGGGACATCAATTTAGGGACAGTTGTGCCTAGCCCACGGTCTAGGAAACAGTTGGCTGTAGGCGTTCGCACCCCCTCCTCCTCCTCCTCCTCCTCATCCTCCTGCAGAAGCTACAGCTCTTCCACAGACCGCAGTCGGCCAACCACTCCATCGGCAGATGACACTGTTGCACACCAGTTGTCCCATTATGGGCCAGCTACTGGCAAGCGTCAGCAGGCTGTATTGGCTATGAAGTGTTTGGGCGACAACAGACACACCGCGGAAGTTCTGTCCGAGTTCTTGCAACAAGAAACGCAGTCGTGGCTGGGCACAGTAGATCTTGAGGCAGGCAAGGTAGTTAGTGATAACGGAAGGAATTTTATGGCTGCCATCTCCCTTTCCCAACTGAAACACATTCCTTGCCTGGCTCACACCTTAAACCTGGTGGTGCAGTGCTTATTGAAAACTTATCCTGGGTTCTCCGACCTGCTCCTCAAAGTGCGTGGACTTTGCTCACATATCCGACGTTCGCCTGTACACGCCAGCCGTATGCAGACCTATCAGCGGTCTTTGAACCTTCCCCAGCATCGCCTAATCATAGACGTTGCAACAAGGTGGAACTCAACACTGCACATGCTTCAGAGACTGTGCCAACAGAGGCGGGCTGTTATGTTTTTGTGGGAGGATACACATACACGGGCAGGCAGTAGGATGGCAGACATGGAGTTGTCAGGTGTGCAGTGGTCGAAGATACAAGACATGTGTCAAGTCCTTCAGTGTTTTGAGGAATGCACACGGCTGGTTAGTGCAGACAACGCCGAAATAAGCATGAGCATCCCCCTAATGCGTCTGCTGATGCAAAGTTTGACGCACATAAAGGAGCAGGTGTCTGCACCAGAGGAAGAGGAAAGCCTTGATGACAGTCAGCCATTGTCTGGTCAGGGCAGTGTACAGGACGAGGTAGCGGGCGAAGAGGAGGTGGAGGACGAGGAGGATGATGGGGATGAGTATATTTTTAATGCGGAACCTTTCCCGGGGGCACTGGAAATTGGTTGCGTGTCAAGGCCGGGTTCTGGTTTTTTGAGGGACACAAGTGACGTAGATTTGCCTGCAACTGCCCCTCACCCAATCACAACCGGAGATTTGACAACTGGAACTTTGGCCCACATGGCGGATTATGCCTTACGTATCCTAAAAAGGGACACACGCATTACGAAAATGATGAACGATGACGATTACTGGTTGGCCTGCCTCCTTGATCCACGCTATAAAGGCAAATTGCAAAATATTATGCCACATGAGAACTTGGAACTAATATTAGCAACCAAACAATCAACTCTTGTGACCGTTTGCTTCAGGCATTCCCAGCACACAGCGCACGTGATCGTTCTCACACGAGCTCAAGGGGGCAACAGACTAGGAGTGTTAGGGGTGCACACATCAGAAGTGGCGTTGGACAGAGGGGTTTTCTGACCAGGTTGTGGAGTGATTTTGCTATGACCGCAGACAGGACAGGTACTGCTGCATCAATTGAAAGTGACAGGAGACAACATTTGTCCAGTATGGTTACTAACTATTTTTCATCCCTTATCGATGTTCTCCCTCAACCGTCATTCCCATTTGATTACTGGGCATCAAAATTAGACACCTGGCCAGAATTGGCAGAATATGCATTGCAGGAGCTTGCTTGCCCGGCAGCAAGTGTCCTATCAGAAAGAGTATTCAGTGCTGCAGGTTCAATATTAACCGAAAAAAAGGACTCGTCTGGCTACCCAAAATGTTGACGATCTAACATTCATTAAAATGAACCACAACTGGATTTCGAAATCTTTTGCCCCACCTTGCCCGGCCGACACCTAGCTTTCCTATGAAAAGCTCTTGCCTGTGGACTACTGTGAATTACTTTTCTAATGTCTAATTTGCTGCAGCTGATTGTCCAGCATACGACATGTTTACACCTCCCTAAATGGCCAAACTCCCCACACGGGGCCGTGGTATCGCGACTTGGCGCAAGCACCCGTGAGACTGCTGTTTGTCTGAAGAGGTGGGTGTACTCGCTTTTGGTCGACGGCATTGCTACTGGGTTCCTCATAGTACAATAAAGTGTCTCTGGCGGTGGTGGTGTGCACCCAACGTCAGACACACTGTTGTAACATGAGGGGCCTTGGGCCTGTAACGCCGGCCACAAGAGAGTTCACCCACCCCCAGGTCAAACATTGCTCTACCACTTCCACAGTTATCTCTCACACTTCCACCAATGTTAAGTCTATGCGCTGACATCCTTCCATACCTGCCACTGACAATACCATTGTGTTGACATGTATGATGGTACTTAACATAGTCAGGGGCAGTGTCCTCTATTTACCACAGTAAATACTTTGCGCAAAATTAGTAGGTCTGAAACAACGCAGAGGATCCCACCCCTGAACCTAATGATTGCACCCTTTAGTGTTTTTGTTTTGTTTTAATGCGAGACATTCACATTTAGTTGTTGTTTTGGACTACTAAATGGCAGACACTCATTACAATCGGCCTCCGTTGACCAGACCACTGCTGCCCGTGTACCCCTGTAACTAATAATAAAGTGCCTACAGCCAGCCCAATTTAATTATGTTAGGCCTTTGAAGCCTGTCTGCGGTCCCTCCTTCCACTAGGCCTCCACTGACCAGACCACTGCTGCCCGTGTACCCCTGTAACTAATAATAAAGTGCCTACAGCCAGCCCAATTTAATTATGTTAGGCCTTCGAAGCCTGTCTGCGGTCCCTCCTTCCACTAGGCCTCCACTGACCAGACCACTGCTGCCCGTGTACCCCTGTAACTAATAATAAAGTGCCTACAGCCAGCCCAATTTAATTATATTAGGCCTTCGAAGCCTGTCTGCGGTCCCTCCTTCCACTAGGCCTCCACTGACCAGACCACTGCTGCCCGTGTACCCCTGTAACTAATAATAAAGTGCCTACAGCCAGCCCAATTTAATTATGTTAGGCCTTCGAAGCCTGTCTGCGGTCCCTCCTTCCACTAGGCCTCCACTGACCAGACCACTGCTGCCCGTGTACCCCTGTAACTAATAATAAAGTGCCTACAGCCAGCCCAATTTAATTATATTAGGCCTTCGAAGCCTGTCTGCGGTCCCTCCTTCCACTAGGCCTCCACTGACCAGACCACTGCTGCCCGTGTACCCCTGTAACTAATAATAAAGTGCCTACAGCCAGCCCAATTTAATTATGTTAGGCCTTCGAAGCCTTTCTGCGCTCCCTCCTTCCACTAGGCCTCCACTGACCAGACCACTGCTGCCCGTGTACCCCTGTAACTAATAATAAAGTGCCTACAGCCAGCCCAATTTAATTATGTTAGGCCTTCGAAGCCTGTCTGCGGTCCCTTCTTCCACTAGGCCTCCACTGACCAGACCACTGCTGCCCGTGTACCCCTGTAACTAATAATAAAGTGCCTACAGCCAGCCCAATTTAATTATATTAGGCCTTCGAAGCCTGTCTGCGGTCCCTCCTTCCACTAGGCCTCCACTGACCAGACCACTGCTGCCCGTGTACCCCTGTAACTAATAATAAAGTGCCTACAGCCAGCCCAATTTAATTATGTTAAGCCGTTGAAGCCTGTCTGCGGTCCCTCCTTCCACTAGGCCTCCACTGACCAGACCACTGCTGCCCGTGTACCCCTGTAACTAATAATAAAGTGCCTACAGCCAGCCCAATTTAATTATGTTAGGCCTTCGAAGCCTTTCTGCGCTCCCTCCTTCCACTAGGCCTCCACTGACCAGACCACTGCTGCCCGTGTACCCCTGGAACCAATTATAAAGTGCATAGAGCCTATTTTTTAATTTAATTTAATATTAATAAAGCCAGGATGAACTACGATATACCACGCTATGAGCTACCCAGTTGACAATTCTTTTGCGAGAAAAGCCATCCCACCCCTCCACCTGCATGTTATAGACCACATTGTCCTTGCATTCTGTCAATTTGTCAGTCCAAAGGTATACCTGACAACAGACACATGGACCTGTAGGCCTGGCCACGGAAGGTTACGTGTCCTTTGTGGCTCAATGGGTTAATGTATTGGATGCATGGTCCACACAGGGGACAGCCTGCAAAGTCTGTCTGCAGTCCCTAATTCAAGTTGGCCTCAACTGAATAAAGCTGAGCTTCTACCTTCTGGCTCTGATTAACTGCTGTTTTTAAAAAAATTGGCTTTTCCGTCCATCTAAAGGTGTCTGCCCCTGCCTGGTGTTGTCCTCAACTGAATAAAGCTGAGCTTCAACCTTCTGTTCCAAATTACGATTGTTAAAAATGAAATTGGCTGTTCCGGCCTACTAAAGGTGTCTGTCTGCCCCTGCCTGGTGTTGTCCTCAACTGAATAAAGCTGAGCTTCAACCTTCAGTTCCAAACATACAACAAAAAACTGGTACAATACAAAAAGTGGCCTCCAGCTACAAAAACTTTCTCCTACAAGTAGTTAACTGACAGTTTTTTTTCCAGTGAAAACACAGATATGGCATCCAACGAGTGTTGTCCTGTCTCGTCTTCTTTATATTATTGCCAAGAAGCTGCAACTGAATAAAGCTGTGCTTCAACCTTCTGTTCCAAATTACCATTTTTAAAAATGCAATTGGCTGTTCCGGCCTACTAAAGGTGTCTGTCTGCCCCTGCCTGGTGTTGTCCTCAACTGAATAAAGCTGAGCTTCAACCTTCAGTTCCAAATTACCATTTTTAAAAATGCAATTGGCTGTTCCGGCCTACTAAAGGTGTCTGTCTGCCCCTGCCTGGTGTTGTCCTCAACTGAATAAAGCTGAGCTTCAACCTTCAGTTCCAAATTACCATTTTTAAAAATGCAATTGGCTGTTCCGGCCTACTAAAGGTGTCTGTCTGCCCCTGCCTGGTGTTGTCCTCAACTGAATAAAGCTGTGCTTCAACCTTCAGTTTCAAACATACAACAAAAAACTGGTACAATACGAAAAGTGGCCTCCAGCTACAAAAACTTTCTCCTACAAGTAGTTAACTGACAGTTTTTTTTCCAGTGAAAACACAGATATGGCATCCAACGAGTGTTGTCCTGTCTCGTCTTCTTTATATTATTGCCAAGAAGCTGCAACTGAATAAAGCTGTGCTTCAACCTTCTGTTCCAAATTACCATTTTTAAAAATGCAATTGGCTGTTCCGGCCTACTAAAGGTGTCTGTCTGCCCCTGCCTGGTGTTGTCCTCAACTGAATAAAGCTGAGCTTCAACCTTCAGTTCCAAATTACCATTTTTAAAAATGCAATTGGCTGTTCCGGCCTACTAAAGGTGTCTGTCTGCCCCTGCCTGGTGTTGTCCTCAACTGAATAAAGCTGAGCTTCAACCTTCAGTTCCAAGTTACCATTTTTAAAAATGCAATTGGCTGTTCCGGCCTACTAAAGGGGTCTGCCCCTGCCTGGTGTTGTCCTCAACTGAATAAAGCTGAGCTTCTACCTTCTGCCTCTTATTAACTGCTGTTTTTTAAAAAAATTGGCTGTTCCGGCCTACTAAAGGTGTCTGTCTGCCCCTGCCTGGTGTTGTCCTCAAATGAACAAAGCTGAGCTTCCACATTCTGGCTTTCGCCCTATACTATCAGATATTAAACTGCATTTGGCCTACTAGTGTGGTTAGGCCCTTGAAACAGTGTCTGCTGCTCTTGGGTTTGCTACTCCACTGAACAAAGCAATGCCGCCTGTTTAGTCCTGTTACCAATTTTGAACTGCATTTAGCCTACTTTATTCTTTGGCCCTATATCTGTTTCCTCCTCATCCTGCCCATTGCCCAGCCACTGCTAGATGAGCCTGCTGGTACATTGACCTAGACCACTACATTCCCCTTATACTCTACACAGCCAGAATCTGACCCTGCTGAAAGTAAGGTTCCCCTTCCCGCATGTTATACCACCTTACACAGGGACAGAGAGGAAGGTGCAGATGAAAGTGCAGGTTCCTTCATCAGGTGGGGGGGCATACTCGTTGGCGACGTCACTGGCACAGGGCCCCTCAGAGTACGCAAAAGTGTCGCTGCTGGTGGGAGGCGCCCCCGCCATGCAAACACACCGCCGTACTTTGAGGGGCCCTGTGCCAGTGCCAATGCGAACGAGTGGGCCCCCCCTGCTTGCTCAGGATCACAGCACTTGCAACGTTGAAATACTTACCTTTCCCTGCAACACCGCCGTGACGTAGTCCGCATTTCCTGGGCCCACGAAAAACTTGAGCCAGCCCTACTCCCCCCACAACTTTTGCCAAATGACCCCCAATTCCCTATGCCCAACTATTATTATAAAGTTAATTAAGATTGACAAGCTTCAGAAACAAGAATGGATGTTTTTGGCATTAAAATGGGCACTGTAGGTGTTTTCCTGGCCTCCACTCACTGCCGACTATGCTTCCCCATTGACTTGCATTGGGTTTCGTGTTTCGGTCGATCCCCGACTTTTAGCGATAATCGGCTGACTGCACTCGACTCGACTCTGGACAATATCGGGTTTCACAAAACCCGACTCGATCTTAAAAAAATGAAAGTCGCTCAACTCTACTGGAAAACTTACTTGGCACAAAGCAGAAGGTTATATCCATTCGACATATGTGTAGTGACAGTTGTGTGACAGTTGTGTGTTTTATCTTAGAATGTTTATTAAAAATTTTCCAGAATTCTACTGTAAAGCACTTTTATTGTAGTAGATATGACCATTTGTGCGGCGGTCATCTCTCATCAAGTCTAAGCGACCTATTTATTAATGTATACCATTTGTATTTTGAAATCCGGAGACAGATCCACTGTAAAAGAAGCGCTATATAAAAACTTGCTCTGTATGGATGAGTCATATATTGCAAACGATGTCAATTAGGAATCTATTTCTATCACTGAGCTATAAATGTCAACATTTTAAGTATAACATGAAATGGGCAATGGTATCCCAGCACAGCGGGTGCAACATTTCTACCCACACTCATTAAAATATTTCTTTCTATTCCATCAGTTAGCTAAATAAATAGATCTGCTGCATTTCATTGCGAAATGGACATGTTCTGGAATGTATCTCAGCGTGGGACTGAATTATAAGTGTTAAGATTTGGAATAATAAAAGTATATGATCCCAATAAAAAAAAGTCTTAAATAAAAAAATTATACTATTAGTATATAAGTATTTGTAATTAACATAATAATGTGTCAATTACACCAATTATTGATGAGGACAGAGCAGAGAATATACAAGATTACAGAGAAAGAATATGTATTGCAGTCATATCCATAGGCAAAATTTGGGTTTTGCTTCAAAACTATGGAAAAAATATATATTTTTATGCAGGAAAAATATGTATCTTTGTTAGACAGGCTTCACACTAGCGTTTGGCAGGGCTGCAGACGGCAGCCTTCTTCCTCCGTGGTACCCCGCCCACTGCCGCACCTCTTCCTTCTGCTCTGCCTATGTCTGCATGCGTTCTGCATACATTATCTTTAACATTGGGTACGAAGGCCATGTGGATGTTTGCGGAAGCCTCCGCATGCATCATCTTGATGCAGTACTGAACTGCATCAAACACAACATATTAGGATTTTGTAGCGGTTGGCGAAGCTTCAAAACGACGCATGCGGAGGCATCTGCATACATCTGCATGACCTGCATACCTAATGTTAAAGATAGGGTACACAGGACACCTGCCAATATAGGCGGAGCTAAAGGAAGAGGTGCGGCAGTGGGTGGGGCTTCACGGAAGAAGAAGGCTGCCGTCCGCAGCCCCGCCGAAGGCTAGTATGAAGCTATCCTTAGCAAGTAGATAAAAAAATATTAAAATTTGAGTGTCCTCAGTGGTTGATACCTTTTAATGGCTAACTGAAAAGATGGTAACAAATTGCAAGCTTTCGAGACTACTCAGGTCTCCTAATCAGTAATAGTAAAATAACACAAAATCTGAAGAGTCACATATTTATGCACAAGAGGACACAGGAATAATACAATAGATAATCTATTGCTTTATTCCTGTGTCTTCTTGTGCATAAAAATGTGACTCTTCAGATTTTGTGTTACTCTATGCCTGATGAACAGTAGTCTCGAAAGCTTGCAATTTGTTATCGTCTTTTCAGTTAGCCATTACAAGGTATCAACAGTGAAACGAGTACTGCATCAACATGGACTTAAAGGCCACTCTGCCAGGAATAAGCTATTACTCCAGAAGAAGCATGACAAACAGCTTAATGTTTGCAAATGCACACAGGAACAAAGACCTTAATTTTTGTGAGATATGTCCTGTGGTCTGATAAAACTAAAAAAACATTTTAGGCATAATGACCATCATTACGTTTGAAGGAAAAAGGGAGAAGTTTGGAAGCCTAAGAACACCATCCCCACTGTGAATCACAGGGGTGGCAGCATCATGTTGTGGGGTTGTTTTGCTGCAGGAGGGACTGGTGCACTTCACAAAATAGATGAGAAAAGAAGATTGCGTGACTATACTGAAGCAACATCTCAAGACATTAGTCAGGAAGTTAAAGCTTGGGTGGAAATTGGTCTTCCAAAGGACAGTGACCCGAAACATACTGCCAAAATGGTAAAAAAGTAGCTTAAACCATTCTTTTCAGGAGGAATAGACCCAAATTCCGACCAACTATTGTGAGAAGCTTGTGGAAGGATATCCCAAATGTTTGACCAAAGTCATTCAGTTTAAGGGCAATGGAACCAAACTGACTTTGCAGTAAGCGATAAAAATGCCTTAAAACATTCTCTCTCTCATTATTCTAGCATTTGGCAAATATTAATATTTATGGTAATCCTAATTGACCTTAAACGGGAAAGGTTTATTCTAATTTCATGTCAGATATTGAGAAAAGCATGCAGATGTGTTTTTTATATAGTGTAGGTAAACTTATGGTTTCAACTGTACATATATATATATATATATATATATATATATATATATATACAGTTGTGCTCAAAAGTTTACATCCCCCAGCTGAATTTTTGCTTTCTTGGCCTCTTTTCAGAGAATATGGATGATAACACCAAGATTTTTTCTCCACTCATGGTTCGTGGTTGGGTGAAGCCATTTATTGCCAAACTACTGTGTTTTTTCTTCTTAAATCATAATGACACACATACAGGGCGCATGTCTTTCTAAAATAGACAACTAAAATTATTTACACCGGATATCAGTAAGGTGTAACAATTACTAATGCATTCCCCTTCAAAGTTTTGCAGGTTAAAAAGAATACAACACGCTAAGAACAAACTGTACTGTTCATTATAATAAATAACATTAAAAGATTAATGTAAAATCAATTTCCTTCCATTATTCTATTTATCTAGATTTATCTATGGGAGAAAACAGCATGTTACTGACCTTTCTGCTATCTAAACAGACATTAATGAATTGAGTGTTTTAACACTTATCATATAATTTATAACTTTAATAAGAAAACTTACTGGTGCTTGAAATTGGCAAATGCTAAGTCACAAACTGTAGCATCTTAGTAAAACAAAGAGGATAAAAATAAAGGTGCAACAAAGTTGTCAAACAGCTGTGGATCTGTAGCATATCCGATCATTATTTATTAATAATGTGCCCAGTAGTATTCAATTGTGTAAAAGATTTGGATTTTCTTTTTAATTTACAATGCTTTTTTTTTCTAGCTCCTGATACAAATATCACAAACACATTGTTTCTTTTCCTTCGGATGTAAATATTTGTAAATATTGAATTGAGTGGTTTCACAACTAATTAAACTAGGAACTTATAAGGTATCCTCAATTTGCAGCCCACCTGAGTCTGTGGGGTCTTAAGACAATTACTACATAAGAGGATATCAGTGTGTATTCCCTGTCCTGATGGTTACACTATTTTGCCTCTTCTGTGACATCCTGGTATACATTTTCTTTAGGCACCATTGTCTGTTTTGTGGCATTACTGCATTAGACTTGTCTTGTATTCGATGACAGCTCTGTCAGTCTTAGCCTTATATATTGGTGCAATTATATCATCTTTATTGTGTCACATCACCCCTATGCACATTATTCCATTAGTGTTAAAATCAATTTACAATCGTCATTTATACCTTTAGAGTGTTTATTATCCATAATCTGTGACATCACTCTGTTTCTATTTTGTACCATTACTTTGTGCATTATTACTGTGTAGGGATACAGCGTAACTATGATTTATTTACGGTGATATTACTCTACCTTTTATTGTTCTAGTTCATTTAGGTCATATGTATGCATCACCTCGATTTATGATATCACTATAATTCCTATATTTTGACATCATTATGCTTATTGTTCCTGTTTTATGCGGACTGTACTGTCATTATACTATTTGACAGGGGGCTGTGGGGGCCATCATAATTTGGGGTCCTTTGAGGGCTATCATACCATGTGGGGATGCTTTAGGGGCCATCATACAGTATGGAATGACAGTTGGATGCATAATTTTATGTGTGGGGTGTGGTGGCAATCATTCTGTGTTGAGTTGTAGTTTTGGGGGGTCAACAGATTGTGTGGAGGGGTGATTGTGGCTATTATAATGTGTGTACTGTGGGGGCCACCATATCATGTGGGGTGCTGTGGGAGCCATCATTCTGGCTGTGTGGAAATCAGACATCTGACATTATACTGTTTGGAGGTCTGAGGCGGAAATCATACTTTAGGAGTTTGTTTTGGGAGCTATGGAGGCATCATAGTGGCTGTTTTGGCAAATACTCTGTGTGGGGGCTGTAGAGACCATCTCACTTCTCCGATTTTGTAAACCTCATCATCATCCCTCATAGTGTGTGTGTGTGTGTGTGTGTGTGTGTGTGTGTGTGTGTGTGTGTGTGTGTGTGTGTGTGTGTGTGTGTGTAGAAGCTGTTTGGATATCATACATCTCAATTTTTGTCCACCACACAATCATCATTAACATCATGCTGGCTCAGTTGACAATTGCCTCGGAGTGCGTCCTAATCTCCTTGCAACCAATCCTCTACAACTTACAGGCTGCATGATTTTAAAAACTAAAAACAAACTCAACAAAAAACAGATGCAGGAGCAGAAGTCAGCTTACTACATATATACTGGAACAGAATCGAGCTTACTACATATATGCGGGAACAGAAGCGAGCTTATTACATATATACGGGAACAGAAGCGAGCTTACTACATATATACGGGAACAGAAGCGAGCTTACTACATATATACTGGAACAGAATCGAGCTTACTACATATATGCGGGAACAGAAGCGAGCTTATTACATATATACGGGAACAGAAGCGAGCTTACTACATATATACGGGAACAGAAGCGAGCTTACTACATATATACTGGAACAGAAGCGAGCTTACTACATCCAGGTATATACAGGAACAGAAGCGAGCTTACTACATATATACGGGAACAGAAGCGAGCTTACTACATATATACTGGAACAGAAGCGAGCTTACTACATATATACGGGAACAGAATCGAGCTTACTACATATATATGGGAACAGAAGCGAGCTTACTACATATATACTGGAACAGAAGCGAGCTTACTACATATATACGGGAACAGAAGCGAGCTTACTACATATATGTGGGAACAGAAGCGAGCTTATTACATATATACGGGAACAGAAGCGAGCTTACTACATATATACGGGAACAGAAGCGAGCTTACTACATATATACTGGAACAGAAGCGAGCTTACTACATACAGGTATATACAGGAACAGAAACGAGCTTACTACATATATACGGGAACAGAAGCGAGCTTACTACATATATACTGGAACAGAAGCGAGCTTACTACATATATGCGGGAACAGAAGCGAGCTTATTACATATATACGGGAACAGAAGTGAGCTTACTACATATATACGGGAACAGAAGCGAGCTTACTACATATATACTGGAACAGAAGCGAACTTACTACATACAGGTATATACAGGAACAGAAGCGAGCCTACTACATATATACGGGAACAGAAGCGAGCTTACTACATATATACTGGAACAGAAGCGAGCTTACTACATATATACGGGAACAGAATCGAGCTTACTACATATATATGGGAACAGAAGCGAGCTTACTACATATATATTGGAACAGAAGCGAGCTTACTACATATATATATGCGGGAACAGAAGCGAGCTTATTACATATATACGGGAACAGAAGCGAGCTTACTACATATATACGGGAACAGAAGCGAGCTTACTACATATATACTGGAACAGAAGCGAGCTTACTACATACAGGTATATACAGGAACAGAAGCGAGCTTACTACATATATACGGGAACAGAAGCGAGCTTACTACATATATACTGGAACAGAAGCGAGCTTACTACATATATACGGGAACAGAATCGAGCTTACTACATATATATGGGAACAGAAGCGAGCTTACTACATATATACTGGAACAGAAGCGAGCTTACTACATATATACGGGAACAGAAGCGAGCTTACTACATATATACGGGAACAGAAGCGAGCTTACTACATATATACGGGAACAGAAGCGAGCTTACTTCATATATACGGGAACAGAAGCGAGCTTACTACATATATACGGGAACAGAAGAGAGCTTACTACATAGATATGGGAACAAAAAAACTTACCATATATATGTATACACTGCAACACATCGTCATTTGTTGAAGATAAGAAGAAGAAAAATAATTCACTTCTATGAAGAATGAGTTGGAATTGGATTGTTATATGTTTAAAGTTACTATCCATTTTCCTCCATTCTTTACCTCACTATTCACTATTTTTCATTTATTATGTTTTATTATTATTATTATTATTTATTGTTTATTTTTTATTCTTTATTCATTATTTTTTATTTTTTATTTTTATTTTTATTTTCAATTCTTTATTCACTTTCTGCATCATATCTGCATATTTAATGCACTGTCACTTTATGTGTATATTAGTACGAAGCACATTGATGTATACTTTCACTTCAGTTCTGTTTCACCAGACTGAGTTATGTGATTGTAGGATATTTTTCCTGCTCATAATAGCTTAGGCATATGG
This sequence comes from Ranitomeya variabilis, assembly GCF_051348905.1. NCBI lineage: Eukaryota > Metazoa > Chordata > Amphibia > Anura > Dendrobatidae > Ranitomeya > Ranitomeya variabilis. Next base: position 526,612,824 of record NC_135237.1, on the reverse strand, counting down.
TCTTTCACTTTTGTCTGCACCATGGAGGAGGGTGGGAATGCACGATCCTATTATTCTTCTGGAGTCTAGTTGTAGTATTTTGGTTTTAAATGTATGCCGGTGTGCGCATGTCCGTTACCGTCTGGAGTGAGCGTCTCTCGCTGTGTCCATCTCCAAGGGCAGGTCGGGTGTCACATGACGTCTAGAGGAGGTTTTCCCCTCACACCCGCCCTGCTATGACGGCCTCGGTGATGACGTGCCTCGGGCGCTACCGCGCATGCGCCGCTATTCCGGCACTACTTCCGGTCGCAGTAATATTTAAACAGCACGAGATGGGCTCAAAATTAACCCTGCTGAAAAAGCGAAAACGCGAAACGCGCGTCCAGGGGAGCCACACCAGGAGGGGGAACCTCGTTGTAGCCAACCCTACATGGGTAAGTTTGAAAGGATATATGGCACATTTTGTATGTCAGCATAGTCACTTACATGAAGGGGATACCGGTGGGACCCTGTATAGGTTTGTTTATGGGCTATAGCTGTCGGGGATATAGGCACATATGAGGTGTATTACACATTATTCTTCCCTTGTGGTGTTTTTTGGTAAACCATCATGTCTCTTTTCTGTAACTGCTTTGTTTGTGCAGAGTGCCTACAACACTTACTGCAGTATTAATATTGATGTTGTTTAGCATATGATATTCAATAAAATTTATTCCTTTTTATATAAAAATATGGTACTATGGATATTTTTGCTCCGTTTCTTGTCTATACATATATATGTATGTGGGAACATATTTGAGCTTCTGCATGAACAGAACATGATGTTGAAATAAAAAGTATGTGGCTTGGATATTGTATGTTGTTCTCATAATTATGCCTATTTCAACAAACAAAAAATAAAAAGTTGTGCTGACCAAACCTGAACACTATAAAAAAAAAGTCACATTCTAAGGCACTTTTTCACACCAGATCTTTTAAATAAAAAAAAATCTTTTGGGAACTTTATTTTCACCGATAAATTTTTTTTCTGGAATTAATCTTTGGATGTTTTTGTGCGCTCTGTTCTCAGCATATCAACACTTCACATTCTATTTGTATAACCTTCATCATGTGTCAACCATTTTTTCTTCTGCCTTTTTCAATTGAAACAATGAGACGAGCACAAGAGAAAGCGGTTGCTACATGATTAACTCTATGGAAATTGCATATGGAGCTGTGATGTGACAAGCACAGAGCGTGTGAAAACAGCCAAATTCTAATAGAACTGTAAATAAAACAATGTTGGGAGTCTGGGAGAAAGCATACTAATGTCCTTGATAACTCCTTTAACCCTGGTGTTCTGTTTGGGTCAACTATACACTTGTACATTTTTGACCGGACCTACTAAAGTGTTGTTTTTAGCTACTTTAAGTATATTATTTGAATACCTGCTGCATTATTAAACTGTAATGAGAACATGGTTGGTTGTCATCAAATAAAAAATGAAATAAAAAACTTAATTTTTCTTTATTTTGTTTTGAATAAGGTTATTGCCTTCTGCAGAGAAATTACAAATTTGTGCTTTGATAACTATAACAACTATAACAACTATAACTAAAACAACTATAACAAATATAACTAACTTTAACTATAACTAACTATAACTATAACATGAAATTCAACATTTTGAAAAAAAAAATATATAAAAACTTCAGCACAACAATAATGCACATGTATTTAACATACATATTTTGCACAACTAAAACAAGTCATATTTGATTTCGGTCACTTGATGGAGGACAAAAGCAGCATCGTTTCCTTTTTAGGCTGGCAGCAATGCTGGTGGGACGTTGGTTCGGTAGCAGTGCTGGTAGAGGCTGTGGTTTCACTTGCTTGAGCCCGCCGCAGGATACTTTGAACAATGGCTGCTGCTCTTTCACTTCTGGGATGCAATTCTCTCCCTTCAATACATGGCCTAATACGGGATTTTCCTAATTCTTCCAGAAACAGTCTTCTTTATGTAGTTTATTTCTGTTCCAATTGTGGTCAACTTCACACCATAAGACAAATGCATTGCATGCAGACACATCAGGAATATTCTAAAAAACAATCATTGGCCACCTATTGGTTTTTCGTTTGCACGTATAAGTAGTTATCAGTTGATCAAGTGTATCAACAGCCCCTTTTGTGGCATTGTAATGTAATATCATGTCCGGCTTTCTGTCTTCTCAATTGCTTATTACATTGTCTTGGTGCATCATGCTTATCAAAATGACTTGTTTATTTGTTTTTTTAGAATGTAAGAAACCACTATAATAGTTAACGTTTACCAAAAAAAGTAAAAAAAAAAAAAAAAACACTCCTAGTAAGAACTCCTAAAATGAGGAAAATAGAATAAACTATAAGTTTCAGATTTGCATAATAAAAATCTGCAGGATATCAAATTTCAATTTCGGTCATTTTTGACCAAACAGAACAGCAGGGTTAAGGGAACCTGTCACCTCAAGAAATGCTAATTACCTGCTGATGTAGGGTGAATCTGCAGTTAAATAGGCCATGCTGTATCAAAGTAATTTCGCCAGTAATTTGGCGTAACTCCGAGTTGCACAAAAATGTTGCAACTTTCGGTGTTTTCATACCAATTTTTCCCAAGTCTACCAAAATGAGCAGAGCTCAGGTGATAGAGGGTATGGGTGTGATGCCAAGGTTAGTCTTATTAATGACGAGCGGTGGCATCGCCTATACCTGAAATTTTATTCCATTATGGGCTGGAGTGAGATCTTTGGTGTGATGCCTGGAGGCACAAGCTACTCATGAGACACTGAATCAGGAGCTCCTCACTCCACACCACCTTTTTAAAAATCACTTTTCTTAACAAATTGAGGCCATAGTGTTTAAAGCCTGGTTAGCCATCTTACTGGAAGAATGATGAGCATAGGATAAAGAAGTCTTATTCTCACTACTGCCACCCACTTCCAGTCATAGGGGCAATGCAGAGAGTAGTTATACTCATTGCTTTCTAGAGAGTGCGCTGTAATAACTCATTGACAATTTGATTGAGGCTGTCAATCAGTATGTCGGGAAGTGATGTGATCACAGTATAATGACTGGAGATTGAAACCGCCTTCATCACTGTAAGCATGTGAATGCAGGGAGAGTAAAACTTAGTTTTCCCTCTGTCTCCAGTTAGCAAAATACACAGGGTTTAAATGCTGTTTACCTGAAGATTGATGAAATACATGCAGAATTATACCGTTTCTCAAGGTGACAGGTTACCTTTAACTTCATTTTGACGTCAGACGGGATAGTACGTCTGAGGTCAGATCCCCTGCTTTGATGTGGGCTCCGGCGGTGAGCCCGCATCAAAGCCGGGACATGTCAGCTGTTTTGAACAGCTGACATGTGCCCCCAATAGCGGCGAGTGGAATCGCGATTCACCCACCGCTATTAACTAGTTAAATGCCGCTGTCAAATGCTGACAGCGGCATTTAACTAGTGCTTCCCGCCATTTGGCCAAAATGAGCGCATCACTGACCGGGTCACATGATCGGGGTCAGCGATGCATCGGCATTACAACCAGAGGTCTCCTTGAGACCTCTGTGGTTGTTGATGCAGGATTGCTGTGAGCGCCGCCACCCTGTGGTCGGCACTCATAGCAATGCAACAATTCTACTACATAGGAGCGATCTGAGCATCGCCTCTATGCATCAGAGGTGATCAAGTTGTGCCAGCTTCTAGCCTCCCATGGAGGCTATTGAAGCACGGTAAAAGTAAAAAAAATGTTTTAAAAAATATGAAAAAAATAAAAAATATAAAAAAGTTTAAATCACCCCCCTTTATTCAAAATAAAGTTACCTAAAAAAAACCCTACAAATATTTGGTATCGCCGCATTCAGAATCGCCCGATTTATCAATAAAAAAAGAATTAACCCCTTCCCGACCTTTGACGCATACGCTGCGTCATGAAAGTCGGTGCCAATCCGACCTGTGACGCAGCGTATGCGTCATGGAATGATCGCGTCCCTGCAGATCGGGTGAAAGGGTTAACTCCAATTTCACCCGATTTGCAGGGACAGGGGGAGTGGTGCTTCAGCCCAGGGGGGGTGGCTTCACCCCCTCGTGGCTACGATCGCTCTGATTGGCTGTTGAAAGTGAAACTGCCAATCAGAGCGATTTGTAATATTTCACCCAAAAAAATGGTGAAATATTACAATCCAGCCATGGCCGATGCTGCAATATCATCGGCCATGGCTGGAAAACCTGATCTACCCCCCCACCGCCACCGATCGCCCCCCCAGTCCTCCGTTATGTGGTCCGGTCCCCGCCGTCCGCCTGCCCGCTCCCCCGTCCTCCTGTCCGCTCCCTCCTTGCTCGGATCCACCCCCCTGTGCTCCGATCACCCCCCCTGTGCTCCGATCCACCCCCCCCACCACCCCTTCATACTTACCGATCCTCCCGGTGTCCGTACGTCTCCTCGCTGGGCGCCGCCATCTTCCAAGATGGCGGGCGCATGCGCAGTGCGCCCGCCGAATCTGCCAGCCAGCAGATTCGTTCCATGTACATTTTGATCACTGTGATAAAACCTCACAGTGATCAAAATAAAAAAAATAGTAAATGACCCCCCCCTTTATCACCCCCATAGGTAGGGACAATAATAAAAAAAAGAAAATATTTTTTTTTTCTTTTTCCACTAGGGTTAGGGTTAGAACTAGGGTTAGGGTTAGGGTTAGGGGTAGGGGTAGGGGTAGGGTTAGGGGTAGGGGTAGGGTTAGGGGTAGGGTTAGGGTTAGGGCATGTGCACACAGTGCGGATTTGGCTGCGGATCCGCAGCGGATTGGCCGCGGATCCGCAGCGGATTGGCCGCGGATCCGCAGCGGATTGGCCGTGGATCCGTAGCGGATTGGCTGCTGCGAATTCGTACCAGTTTTCCCATCAGGTTTACAGTACCATGTACACCTATGGAAAACCAAATTCCGTGTGGAAACGCTGCGTTGTATTTTCCGCAGCATGTCAATTCTTTGTGCGGTTTCCGCAGCGTTTTACATCGGTTCCTCAATAGGAATCCGCAGGTGGAATTCGCACAAAAAAACACTGGAAATCCGCTGTAAATCTGCAGGTAAAACGCAGTGCCTTTTACCTGCAGATTTTTCAAAAATCGTGCGGAAAAATCTCACACGAATCCGCAACGTGGGCACATAGCCTTAGGGTTAGGGTTGGAATTAGAGTTAGAGTTGGAATTAGGGCTAGGGTTGGAAATAGGGTTAAGATTAGGCTTGTGGTTAGGGTTACGGATAGGGTTAGGAGTGTGTTGGGGTTACAGTTGTGGTTAGGGTTGGGATTAGGGTTAGGGTTGGGATTAGGGTTAGGGTTGTGATTAGGGTTACGGGTGTGTTGGGGTTAGGGTTGTGATTAGGGTTAGGGCTACAGTTGGGATTAGGGTTAGGGGTGTGTTGGGGTTAGTGTTGAAGTTAGAATTGAGGGGTTTCCACTGTTTGGGCACATCAGGGGTCTCCAAATGCAACATGGCACCACCATTGATTCCAGCCAATCTTGCTTTCAAAAAGTCAAATGGTGCTCCCTCCCTTCCAAGCCCCGACGTGCGCCCAAACAGTGGTTTACCCCCACATATGGGGTACCAGCGTACTCAGGACAAACTGGGCAACAACTATTGGGGTCCAATTTCTCCTGTTACCCTTGCAAAAATAAAAAATTACTTGCTAAAACATAATTTTTGAGGACAGAAAAATTATTTTTTATTTTCACGGCTCTGCGTTGTAAACTTCTGTGAAGCACTTGGGGGTTGAACGTGCTCACCACACATCTAGATAAGTTCTTTGGGGGGTCTAGTTTCCAAAATGGGGTCACTTATGGGGTGTTTCTACTGTTTAGGCACATCAGGGGCTCTGCAAATGCAACGTGACGCCCGCAGACCATTCCATCAAAGTCTGCATTTCAAATGTCACTACTTCCCTTCCGAGCCCTGACGTGCGCCCAAACAGTGGTTTACCCCCACATATGGGGTACCAGCGTACTCACAACAAACTGGGCAACAAATATTAGGGTCCAATTTCTCCTGATACCCTTGTGAAAATAAAAAATTGCTTGCTAAAACATCTTTTTTGAGGACAGAAAAATGTTTTTTTATTTTCACGGCTCTGCGTTGTAAACTTCTGTGAAGCACTTGTGGGTTGAACGTGCTCACCACACATCTAGATAAGTTCCTTGGGGGGTCTAGTTTCCAAAATGGGGTCACCTGTGGGGGGTTTCTACTGTTTAGGCACATCAGGGGCTCTGCAAACGTAACATGATGCGTGCAGACCATTCCATCAAAGTCTGCATTCCAAATCGTCACTACTTCCCATCCGAGCCCCGGCATGTGCCCAAACAGTGGTTTACCCCCACATACGGGGTATCAGCGTACTCAGGAGAAACTGGACAACAACTTTTGTTGTCAAATTTCTCCTGTTACCCTTGAGAAAATTAAAAAATTCTGGGCTAAAAAAATATTTTTGAGGAAAGAAAACACATTTATTATTTTCACGGCTCTGCGTTATAAACTTCTGTGAAGCACTTGGAGGTTCAAAGTGCTCACCACACATCTAGATAAGTTCCCTTGGGGGTCTAGTTTCCAAAGTGGGGTCACTTGTGGGGAGTTCCTACTGTTTAGGCACATCAGGGGCTCTGCAAACGCAACGTGATGCCCGCAGAGCATTCCATCAAAGTCTGCATTTCAAAACGTCACTACTTCCCTTCCAAACCCCGACGTGTGCCAAAACAGTGGTTTACCCCCACATATGGGGTATCAGAATACTCAGGAGAAACTGGACAACAACTTTTGGGGTCCAATTTCTCCTGTTACCCTTGGGAAAATAAAAAATTGTGGGCTAAAAAATCATTTTTGAGAAAAGAAAAATTATTTTTTATTTTCATGGCTCTGCGTTATAAACTTCTGTGAAGCACTTGGGGGTTCAAAGTGCTCACTATGAATCTAGATTAGTTCCTTGGGAGGTCTAGTTTCCAAAATGGGGTCACTTGTGCGGGAGCTCCAATGTTTAGGCACACAGGGGCTCTCCAAACGCGACATGGTGTCCGCTAATGATTGAAGCTAATTTTCCATTCAAAAAGCCAAATGGCGTGCCTTCCCTTCCGAGCCCTGCCGTGCGCCCAAACAGTGGTTTACCCCCACATATGGGGTATCATCGTATTCAGGACAAACTGGATAACAACATTTGGGGTCCAATTTCTCTTATTACCCTTGGGAAAATAAAAAAATTGTTGCGAAAAGATCATTTTTGAGGAAAGAAAAATATTTTTTTTTTTCATGGCTCTGCGTTATAAACTTCTGTGAAGCACCTAGGGGGTTTTAAGTGCTCACTATGCATCTAGATAAGTTCCTTGGGGGGTCTAGTTTCTAAAATGGGGTCACTTGTAGGGGAGCTCCAATTTTTAGGCACACAGGGGCTCTCCAAACGCGACATGGTGTCCGCTACCGATTGGAGCTAATTTTCCATTCAAAAAGTCAAATGGCGCGCCTTCCCTTCCGAGCCTTGCCGTGCACCCAAACAGTGGTTTACCCCCACATATGAGGTATCAGCGTACTCAGGACAAATTGACAACAAAGTTCGTGGTCCAGTTTCTCCTTTTACCCTTGGGAAAATTAAAAAATTGTTGCAAAAAGATCATTTTTGTGACTAAAAAGTTAAATGTTAATTTATTCCTTCCATGTTGCTTCTGCTGCTGTGAAACACCTGAAGGGTTAATAAACTTCTTGAATGTGGTTTTGAGCACCTTGAGGGGTGCAGTTTTTAGAATGGTGTCACTTTTGGGTATTTTCAGCCATATAGAACCCTCAAACTGACTTCAAATGTGAGGTGGTCCCTAAAAAAAATGGTTTTGTAAATTTTGTTGTAAAAATGAAAAATCACTGGTCAAATTTTAACCCTTATAACTTCCTAGCAAAAAAAAAATCTGTTTCCATAATTATGGTGATGTAAAGTAGACATGTGGGAAATGTTATTTATTAACTATTTTTTGTCACATAACTCTCTGGTTTAACAGAATAAAAATTCAAAATGTGAAAATTGCAAAATTTTCAAAATTTTCGCTAAATTTCCATTTTTTTCACAAATAAACTCAGAAATTATCGACCTAAATTTACCACTAACATGAAGCCCAATATGTCACGAAAAAACAATCTCAGAATCGCTAGGATCCGTTGAAGCGTTCCTGAGTTATTACCTCATAAAGGGACACTGGTCAGAATTGCAAAAAATGGCAAGGTCATTAAGGCCAAAATAGGCTGGGTCATGAAGGGGTTAACCTGAACGCTAAACGGCGTAGCGAGAAAAAAATTTGAAATTCCAGAATTACGTTTTTTTGGTCGCTGCGACATTGCATTAAGATGAAATAGCGGGCGATCAAAAGAATGTATCTGCACCAAAATAGTATAATTAAAAATGTCATCTCGGTGCGCAAAAAATAAGCCCAAACCCAACCCAAGATCACGAAAAATGGAGACGCTACGGGTATCGGAAAATGGCGCAATTTTCCAAAAAGTTTGGAATTCTTTTTCACCACTTAAAATAAAAAATAACCTAGACATGTTTGGTGTCTATGAACTCGTATTGACCTGGAGAATCAAAATGGCAGGTCAGTTTTAGCATTTAGTGAACCTAGCAAAAAAGCCAAACAAAAAAACACTGTGGGATTGCACTTTTTTTTGCAATTTCACCGCACTTGGATTTTTTTCCCGTTTCCTAGCACATGACATGCTAAAACCAATGATATCTTTCAAAAGTACAGCTTGTAACACAAAAAATAAGCCCTCGCATGGCCATAATGACTGAAAAATAAAAAAGTTATGGTTCTGAGAAGGAGGGGAGCAAAAACAAAAACGAAAAAACGAAAACACCCGGGTCATGAAGGGGTTAAAGTGTAGAGTTGTGCAATCAAAAGAAAAAAAATGGCCTCCTCCACCTTAATTTTCCATGTCTGCTTATAAACATGGAAAGACACATGGAATTCCCCAAGATAGGTGTGAAACAGCCTTACACAGAAAAAAAAGGAGAAAGAAAAGAAAGAAAAAGAAAAAGAAAAAAAAGGAAGAAAAAAAAGGAAAAAAAAAGAAAAAGAAAGAAAAGAAAAAAAAAGGAAAAAAAAAGGGAAAAAAAAGGAAGAAAAAAAAAGGGAAACAGCCTTACAGATTTAGTAAATGTGTTCTTAACAGACAAATGTTTTTACTCACACATCACAAAACACTATTACATACACACAAATCTTACAAATATACATACAATTCACAGAAAAATTACAGATACACAGGCACGTACGTAGACATGTATCCAGACATATACAGTGGGAAAAAAAAGTATTCAGTGTGCAACCAATTGTGCAAGTTCTCCCACTTAAAAAGCTGAGAGAGGCCTGTAAATGACATCATATGTAGACAACAGCTATGAGAGTCAAAATGAGAATACAAATCCAGAAAATAACCTTGTCTGATTTGGCAAGATTTATTTTGCAAAATATGGTGGAAAATAAATATTTGGTCATTAACAAAAGTTCATCTCAATATTTTGTTATATATCCTTTGTTGGCAATGACAGAGCTAAAACGTTTTCTGTAAGTCTTCACAAGGTTGCCACACACTGTTGGTATATTGGCCCATTCCTCCATGCAGTGGATTCCTCCATACATATTAGTGGATTCATGCAATCAGCAGTATCTAATGTATTTACAGTGCCTTGCGAAAGTATTCGGCCCCCTTGAACTTTTCAACCTTTTCCCACATATCATACTTCAAACATAAACATACCAAATGTAAATTTTAGGTGGAGAATCAACAACAAGTGGAAAAAAATTGTGAAGTTAAGCAAAGTTTTTTGGTTATTTTAAATTTTTGTGGAAATTCAAAAACTGAAAAGTGGGGCGTGCAATATTATTCGGCCCCTTTACTTTCAGTGCAGCAAACTCACTCCAGAAATTCATTGTGGATCTCTGAATGATCCAATGTTGTCCTAAATGCCTAATGATGATAAATATAATTCACCCGTGTGTAATCAAGTCTCCGTATAAATGCACCTGCTCGCTCTGTGATAGTCTCGGGGGTTCTGTTTGAGTCACAGAGAGAATCATGAAGACCAAGGAACACAACAGGCAGGTCCGTGATACTGTTGTGGAGAAGTTTAAAGCCGGGTTTGGATACAAAATGATTTCCAAAATTTTAAACATCCCAAGGAGCACTGTGCAAGCGATCATATAGAAATGGAAGGAGTATCATACCACTGCAAATCTACCAAGACATGGCCGTCCCTCTAAACTTTCATCTCAAACAAGGAGAAGACTGATCAGAGATGCAGCCAAGAGGTCCATGATCACTCTGGATGAACTGCAGAAATCTACAGCTGAGGTGGGACAATCTGTCCATAGGACAACAATCAGTCGTATACTGCACAAATCTGGCCTTTATGGAAGAGTGGCAAGAAGAAAGCCATTCCTCAAAGATATCCATAAAAAGTGTTGTTTAAAGTTTGCAACAAGCCACCTGGGAGACACACCAAACATGTGGAAGGAGGTGCTCTGGTCAGATGAAAGCAAAATCGAACTTTTTGGCAACAATGCCAAACGATATGTTTGGCGTAAAGGCAACACAGCTCATCACCCTGAACACACCATCCCCACTGTCAAACATGGTGGTGGCAGCATCATGGTTTGGGCCTGCTTTTCTTCAGCAGGGACAGGGAAGATGGTTAAAATTGTTGGGAAGATGGATGCAGCCAAATACAGGACCATTCTTGAAGAAAACCTGTTGGAGTCTGCAAAAGACCTGAGACTGGGACAGAGATTTGTCTTCCAACAAGACAATCATCCCAAACATAAAGAAAAATCTACAATGGAATGGTTCACAAATAAATGTATCCAGGTGTTAGAATGGCCAAGTCAAAGTCCAGACTTCAATCCAATCGAGAATCTGTGGAAAGAGCTGAAAACTGCTGTTCACAAACGATCTCCATCAAATCTCACTGAGCTCGAGCTGTTTGCCAAGGAAGAATGGGCAAGAATTTCAGTCTCTCGATGTATAAAACTGATAGAGACATACCCCAAGCGACTTGCAGATGTAATTGCAGCAAAAGGTGGCGCAACAAAGTATTAAGTGAAAGGGGCCGAATAATATTGCACGCCCCACTTTTCAGTTTTTGAATTTCCACAAAAATTTAAAATAACCAATACATTTCACTCAACTTCACTATTGTGTTCCACTTGTTGTTGATTCTTCACCAAAAATTTACATTTGGCATCTTTATGTTTGAAGCATGATATGTGGAAAAAGGTTGAAAAGTTTAAGGGTGCCAAATACTTTTGCAAGGCACTGTATATATAATTTTATTTTTTAGACCAATTAGATTGTCTTTTATTTGTATGTGCGCCTTCTTTTATCTTTTTGCATTTCTCCTGCATACCAATGGTTTGCCCAATAAAGTTTTGATATCTTTTCACATTACGTACATGTGACCTTATTCATACTACTTGGTCATGGTAACATTTTCAACAGACACATCCTCTCTTTGCATATTTCCCAGAGGAGCATTGCAGAATAACAGTCTCCTTATCTTGGCATGCTTGACATGTCACTCTCTGCAAGGAGAAATGTAACCCCTTGGATCCCGGTCAGACGCCTCTCACCTAGCCAAACTAGCTCTCACACTTTGCACTGATTAGGGGCAGTACCCCAAAACACAGTGTCTGCAAATTGAGATTCTGTTTTTGGCTTTTATCCTAAGTCATATGACAAGGTTCGTTAAAGGGTCGACATTGACGTTTAGAATTGCTACTTCCTATAGGTGGCACTAGAGTTCTTGTCCTTTTCCTCTCTGAAGAGACAATTTGCTTACTTCCCAGAGGAGCATTGCGGCTTAAAAGTCTCCTCATCTAGGCATGCTTAACATATCTTTCTCCGTAAGGAGAAATTTAACCCCTCGGATCCCATGCAGACACCTCCAAAATCGTGCTGAATCATCCTCAGAAGAGCGGAAGATATTACAGCTGGAAAAGGGGGACCAGATTCATATTAATACCTGTAGACTTAGAATGGAATGTCATAAAATCTTGTGCAGGTGTAATGTGTAGGTATCAGAAACTTTAGTCCATTTAGTCTACTTGTGCTAGGTTTTAAAAAGGTAAAAATGTGATATAGACACGTAGAGGCAATAACCGAGCAAGAATAAGTCTCATATAGACAGGAAGAGAACAGAGAGCAGAAAATGACAGATGTAAATGGTACATTAGACAGGTGGTAAGAAGTAACAGACTGTTGAAAGCACAGAGAAGGAACTAAGGCCGGGATCGTAATATACAGCTGACAGTGTTGACTCCGATGCTTTATGATAAGTTTGTTTTATACAATTATTTTTGACATCTTGCAAATGTGCTATTTTTACTTTGCAAATGATCTATAAGTGTTTCAGGCAGGGTATCAGATACAATGGGGAATGGATATCTTTAATATTCTACAGTTGCTCAGCATATTGATAATTTTATAGTGAATAAGGACCATACTGGAGGATAACAAGAAATTGGTGCACCATTACAAATTTTTCAATAGGGTCAAAGTGACTTCAAAACGATAAAGGGAATCTGTCACCAGTTTTTTCCACCTGATTGGAAAACAGCGTAATATAGAAACAAAGAGCCTGATTCCAGAAATATGTCTCACACTGGGCTGCTTGCTGTAGTTTTGATATAATTACTGTTTTATCAGCAGATAATTATCACTAGAGGACTAGTAAACCTGCTGCCATGTAGTCCTCCATATACATGAGCTCTATATAACTCTATCCCTACCGCTGATTGACAGCATTCTGCCTCTGCACAGTGTACACAGAAAGCTGTCATTCAGGGATGTGGGTGGGGCTATACACAGCTTAGCATTTAGCTGGAAAGTAAAGGGCCATTAACAGGATAACAAAATTAAAAATATACTTATACTTACCTAACTGCTCACCTCTCTGGCCTGTCTGCTCCTCACCTTCACCCTTCTGATCATTGATGCATCTTCTTATCATGGCCACTGAGCACTGAATTCCTTTGCCTCTTTAAACCAGACTCTGATAACGCCCGGGATGTTGCTACGTATGTACGCCCAAGGTCATGGCACATGTCTTGATGTTACGCATGTCTGCACAAAAATGTCCAAGGCCTTATTAGAGCCAGAAGTTGCAGCCTAACGAGGGAGACCGGTGAATTCAGCGTTTTTTGGCGGTGATAAGAAGATGCACCCGAGTACTGGACAGGGAACGCTGAGGAACAGAGTTGAGAGGTAAAGTAAGTTTAGGTATTTTTTTACATTTTATTATGTTCTGTGGTCTCCCAATTTGGAAGGCTGTTCAAGAGGTTGGCAGCATGTACTTATTCCAATAGGTTGGCAACATGTACTTATTCCAAGAGGTTGACAGCATGTACTTATTCCAAGAGGTTGGCAGCATGTACTTATTCCAAGAGGTTGGCAGCACGTACTTATTCCAATAGGTTGGCTGCATGTATTTATTCCAAGAGGTTGGCAGCACGTACTTATTCCAATAGGTTGGCTGCATGTACTTATTCCAAGAGGTTGGCAGCATGTATTTATTCCAAGAGGTTGGCAGCATGTACTTATTCCAAGAGGTTGGAAGCATGTACTTATTCCAAGAGGTTGGAAGCATGTACTTATTCCAAGAGGTTGGCTGCATGTACTTATTCTAAGAGGTTGGCAACATGTACTTATTCCAAGAGGTTGGCAGCACGTACTTATTCCAATAGGTTGGCTGCATGTACTTATTCCAATAGGTTGGCTGCATGTATTTATTCCAAGAGTTTGGCAGCATGTACTTATTCCAAGAGGTTGGAAGCATGTACTTATTCCAAGAGGTTGGCAACACGTACTTATTCCAAGAGGTTGGCTGCATGTACTTATTCTAAGAGGTTGGCAACATGTACTTATTCCAAGAGGTTGGAAGCATGTACTTATTCCAAGAGGTTGGCAACATGTACTTATTCCAAGAGGTTGAAAGCATGTACTTATTCCAAGAGGTTGGCAGCATGTACTTATTCCAAGAGGTTGGCAGCACGTACTTATTCCAATAGGTTGGCTGCATGTACTTATTCCAATAGGTTGGCTGCATGTATTTATTCCAAGAGGTTGGCAGCATGTACTTATTCCAAGAGGTTTGAAGCATGTACTTATTCCAAGAGGTTGGCAACACATACTTATTCCAAGAGGTTGGCTCCATGTACTTATTCTAAGAGGTTGGAAGCATGTACTTATTCCAAGAGGTTGGCAACATGTACTTATTCTAAGATGTTGGCAACATGTATTTATTCCAAGAGGTTGGCAGCATGTACTTATTCCAAGAGGTTGGCAACATGTATTTATTCCAAGAGGTTGGCAGCATGTACTTATTCCAAGAGGTTGGCAGCATGTACTTATTCTAAGAGGTTGGCAACATGTATTTATTCCAAGAGGTTGGCAGCATGTACTTATTCCAAGAGGTTGGAAGCATGTACTTATTCTAAGAGGTTGGCAGCATGTACTTATTCCACGAAGTTGAAAGCATGTACTTTTTCTCTGAGGTCGGCAGCATGTACTTATTCTAAGAGGTTGTCCTGATTTCAATGGCATGACCTGATAAGTTATGCCATAAATTCCCAATAGATGCCGGTCAAATCCCACATCTATAGTATATCGAGAAATGGGCCTCATTAAGATGTGGCTACTCATGGTCCACTTTCTCCATCTATACATTTCTGAGTGATTTCCAAAAATCTTGCGCAGTCAGCCGATTGGCCATGATATATATTTGGCATTGTATAGCCTTTGTACAGTAGCATACTGCGTGCCTTAATTGTAATTTAATGGAATGTGCGCACACGGTTCATTCTTTTTCCTCTTAAATCTTTTCTAATACTTGTTCCTGTGAAGAATAAAGTGTGTCCCTGTGACTTTCTGTAATATATGCAGCAGCATTTCATTCTTTAATGTTTCAAGGACACTCTCGGAGCACTGCAAATATTTGGGGAAGTTCTCTTTAGCGTCTATAATCTCTCATTTACTTTTTACCACATCAATATCTGATTTAGTTTTAATTAGATTGCTCTGCGCTGCCACATTAGTAAAAGCTATTAAAACCGCATTTCATATTTTGCTCTAACACTCTGTCAGCTAGTACAATAATTCCGGTTGTCGGTAGGTTTCTTTGCTCAGTATATCACCTCAGGAATCCGTTTGACAGCCTGTGCTTAATCAGTGTGCTCCGAAAGTTGCTTGTACATTATTACAGCGCTAATTACCAGGACCAAGAATAGTCAGTGAGTTTTCACAATTCTCCATCATTTTATCATGTTTAGCTCAATAAGCTTAGTGTTGGACTGGGAATGTTGAACCAAAGATTGGAAATGGTTCAGCAGACTAAATCAGGGTCCAGTAGAGAAAATGTGCAAAATGCTTTGTAAGTTACAGTGAATATAACAAGTCTACACACCCATGTAAAAAAGCTATTTTTTGTCATGTGAAAATACCACACCAAAAAGAAGAATTTTAAAACTTTGCACATCTATAATCTGTACAAATCCATTGAAAAACAAACTGAAATCTTTTTTGCTGGAAAAAGAAAGCTAAAAAAAATGAAATAATAAAGTCACATAAATATCAACATCCTTAAACTAATTCTTTATTGAAGTACCCTTTAAATTTATGGCAGCATTCAGTGTTTTTTTAGGGTCGGAATCTATCATCGTGGTACATCTAGAATTGACAAGCAGTCAGTTTTTTGGGGTAGGAATTAGTGATGAGCGAGTATGCTCGTTACTCGAGTTTCTCTGAGCATGCTCGGGTGTTCTCCGAGTATTTCGGCGTGCTCGGAGATTTAGTTTAAGTCGATGCAGCTGCATGATTTGCGGCTGCTAGAGAGCTTGAATACATGTGGGTATTGCCTAACAAACAGGCAACCCCCACATGTATTCAAGCAGATTAGCTGCCACAAATCATGCAGCTGCCTCGACATAAACTAAATCTCTGAGCAAGCTGAAATACTCGGAGACCACCCAAGCATGCTCAGAGACACTCGAGTAACGAGCATACTCGCTCATCACTAGTAGGAATCTATCATTGAATCTTTATGTCCATAGTGGAGCAAATACAGACGACGATTGTTTCACGCTTACATTGCACTTCAACAGGTCATTGTTGAAGCACAATATAAGTGCAATGTCAGCGTGAAACGATCATCGTCTGTATTTGCTCCACTGTTTTATCTGCCTGCTGTTGGTATGATGATGCTACAATAAAGGATTTTGTTGCACGGGACGGTTTGTGCCAATCTGCTTTCTTTTCTATGGACATACAGATTCTCTTTCTTTGGAAGTGGCACCCGTAATCCCTGGTGTGTGTGAAACTTCATTAATCCGAGGTCATACAGCTGTGCCTTTGTCCTGCTTCTCTTCTATGGTATATCATTGAATTTTTGCCCCCTCTTCCTTGCAGTAGCTCCACAACTATCAACTGGCTTGTTAGGTGCTAAGGCTGACCTGATACCGGCAGGAATATAGTAGCTGTTATTCAACTCTGATGCTCACAAAGCCTTGCCAATTTATGTAATGTGGAGTTCCAGCGCATGGTCATGTTGCACACCAGTCTGTCAGCTGGCAGTTGCAAATGCTGCTGCAGCAATGCTAGAAGGGCAGCAGCTGTAGCTGACATGCCAAAGTAGGCAGACATTCAGCCTACCTTCCCAAGTAGCCTGTTACAGCCACTATCATACATGATCATGCCTTGTTGTAGGTTCAGCATCGAGAGCCACAGATCTGTCTTGTCTGTTATGCTTTTTATGTCTTCCGCGGTGTGCTATTTGTCACCTAAGCAAATTAGTCTAAACAGAGTCTGTTGCCGCTTCACTGAGGTAGCTCTGTACTGCTTCCAATTTGCGATTGATATGGACAACATGGTCCGAGATGACAATTAGGAGATGGAGGAAGAGGAGGAGCAGAGGGTGTAGGAACAAGTGCAGGAAGTGGAGGCAACCCTGACGGAACTTAGGCTCGCAGTCCTAGGTGTCAATAGCACATGTGCTGTCCCAGGGTGTGTCTCCGTTGTTACCTTGTGGTGTGAACAAAAAAATTGATATTTTAAGTCCATATTGAAATATACAGAATGCATTCAGACCATGACAGAGTAGCATTACTGGTCATACATTTACAGACAGACAATGTTCATAGTCACACAATCTTGAGAACTGTTTACTTCATTGTGTGAAAGCTTTTACCTCACAAATAGTTCTATGTTTTTCTATGTTTGTTGTTTGTTATTGTAAAACATTGAGGTTTATTTAACCTCTATCTGCTGTGGACTTATGTAATCCTTGGGAGCTTTTATATTGTGTGCATTTATTGCCCATTGTCTTATGCATTATCTTATCCCAAAAGCTGGCCACTAGAGGGCAAAGGTTGAACCAGAGTTAAGGTACCTTCACACTAAACGATATTGCAAGCGATCCGTGACGTTGCAGCATCCTGGCTAGCGATATCGTTGTGTTTGACAGGCAGCAGCGATCAGGATCCTGCTGTGATATCGCTGGTCGTTGCTGAAAGTCCAGAACTTTATTTTGTCACTGGATCTCCCGCTGTCATCACTGGATCGGTGTGTGTGACACCGATCCAGCGATGTCTTCACTGGTAACCAGGGTAAACATCAGGTTACTAAGCACAGGGCCGCGCTTAGTAACCCGATGTTTACCCTGGTTACCAGCGTAAATGTAAAAAAACCCACATACTCACATTCCGGTGCTCGGCGTCCGCATCCCTGCACTCCTCCTGCATCCTGTGTAAGTGCCGTCCATAAAGCAGAGGGGTGACGTCACCGCTGTGCTCTGTGGGAGATGCCAGAGATGTTCGGCGCTGACACAGGATGCAGGAGGAGTGCAGGGAAGCGGACGCCGGGCACCGGAATGTGAGTATGTGGGGTTTTTTTACATTTATGCTGGTAACCAGGGTAAACGTCGGGTTACTAAGCGCGGCCCTGCGCTTAGTAACCCGATGTTTACCCTGGTTACCAGGGGACTTCGGCATAGTTGGTCACTGGAGAGCTGTCTGTGTGACAGCTCTCCAGCGACCACACAGTGACTAAACAGCGACGCTGCAGCGATCGGCATCGTTGTCTGTATCGCTGCAGCGTCGCTTAGTGTGAAGGTACCTTTACACATAGTGCAAATCACTTTTAGGCTGCCATCACACTAGCAGTATTGGGTCAGTATTTTACATCAGTATTTTTAAGCCAAAACCAGGAGTGGAACAAATAGAGGAAAAGTATAATAGAAACATATGCACAACTTCTGCATTTATCACCCACTCCTGGTTTTGGCTTACAAATACTGATGTAAAATACTGACGAAATACTGCTAGTGTGACGGCAGCCTTAAGGCCATAGAAACATGACTAAGATAGAAGCAGAAAGTTGGGTACCTGTACTTATATGTGTACAGTGTTGTGATACCTGCATAAGTGGGGATGTCAGTGCAGTGTGGTGAATTTTCCAGTAGTTTCTTTGTCTTGGTGGTTCCTTCTCTGATATTCCAGACTGATGATGTTTAAAAGCTCCTTGGTGATGATGTGAGTATATGTACTTAATCTTTATATGTACTTAAAATGTGCATGTTAAAATATATAAAAGTGTACGCAATCATGTTATTCCTTTAATTTAGTACCTTGAAATAAAACTGCATTATATCACAAGTAGAAGCCTTCTTTAAAGCCATATCCCAACCTTAGTGTTAAAAATGTGGCAATACATAACTCCACAAGGTTCTCCCAGTATGCTGTCAGGGAAATGTAACATCCCTGGCCACAAGCACTTGTCCACATGTCAGTTGTTAAGTGGAGCTTCGCAGTAACTTTATTGGTGAGGGCATGAATTATGTCATGTGACACGTACTGGTGTAAGATGGGAACAGCACACAGGGAAAAATAGTGGCAGCTGGTGACCGCGTCCCGAGGGATGGCTGCCACTATGAGGATCCGGAAAGCCTCAGTACCCAAAAGCCTAACAGCAATATTTCCAGGGTAAGCAGTCTAAAAATGTGCCTGTTCAGTGTTTGGTCATATGGGTGGCTGGGTATTTTCTCTTGCGTTCCAAGGCCTGGGGTAGAGACAGCTGAACGCTGTGTTGGGACAAGGAATTGGACATTTTGTTGATGGTGCTTATGAATGTTCAACAACAGGTTCAGGGCAGGAGGCATCCGCAGCCATGGATTTTGGACTCCGGTGTTCGACCCACCAAGTTGGGTGCTGTGATGACATTTGTGTGAGCATGCTGATGATGGTCAGGCTGGTAATGGTCAGGACCCTTTGGATCTTCGTATGGCATAGGTTGTAAATGACTATTATTTTATCTTTCGCACTTACTTAAATAAAGCACCAGACTGGGGAACACCTAACACTTGGCCTGGGAACTTGGCCACGAATGGGTGCTTGGGGGAACAGTAACTGCCCCGATGCGAGTTTCATGTGTGCTTGTATTTAATATGAGGAATTAATTGCACACATGGTTGTCTGTGTGTAAACTCATATGTATTGGTTTAGAGACTGATGTTGTTTTTCCCACATATTATTTTTTCCTTTTTTGATCTGATCCACACTTACATTTTGGTGTTGAATTTTTACATTTTTTTTTCATAAAAAAAGGGGATTTTAATTTATTCCAGTGGATTTTGTTTACTCCATTTTTTTATGTCTTGGTTTCAGTGCTCTCCACTACATGGCAAAGTTGCTGCGGTTCCTTCCACTTTTCAATAATATCACTCACAGGTGGAGAGGGAAATATTTAGGAAAGAAATTTCATGAACTAACTTGTTGCATCAGTGGTCTCCTATTACTTGACTATGCACAAATTCATTGAGCTTTTTAGAATAACTCATTGTTTTATAAATGTTTGTACAGTGGTGTAGAGTGGTAAAGATTTGCGAGACTGTTTACAATAGCTCTTTGTTTCAAATGGCACAAAATAGCATCACAGCTTTCATTTTCAAGGGCTGTTTTACTAGACTACAACCAGTGCCGAGCCATCAATTTATTGTGCATAGTCATGAGCCTAATAAGTAATTGCACAATTTTATTTGATGACAAATACAAAAAGAAATATGTGAAACTTACCAAGAACAAGTTACTCAACGTTGTCAATGATATCTGATTTTTCTGTTCATTTTTATTGTATTTATTATGTTCTAGTTTAATTTTTAAAGTGTTTTCTTGCCCAGATAAATCAAAGTAAAAAATATAGCAAAGGAAAAACTTCAACAACAAATGCAGTCAATTTTCATAGATTATTATTGTCTCTGTTGTAAAAATTAGATGTAGATGATATAATGTGGCAGAGCTTCTGTTAAATGATGTTCTTCCACTTTGCAGGAATATAAATATACTAGGGAATTACCTACTACTTAAAATCCCTCGTTCACACATGAAAGCCTTCCATAGGAAATGCATTACGCTTTATGGGCCGAGAGTGTAATGAATCTTATGTCTGCTTTTACTTAATGGATAATTTATTTCTCTCCCTGCAATCAAATTGGAAGGTTAAAAAAATATCTTACCTAGAAAAAAGCCACAATTGGAACTATTGAACTTTTTATTACGACCTTTATTGCAATACATCAGACTCTGTATGTCCAGTTTTATGATAGCTTTACTTCATTTAATATCCTATCATGTCTATGAAAAGGTTCCGTATATCTTAGGTGAGTACCAGAACACCTTTCATTGTTATTTGCAATGGTTCTGTGTTCTTTATTATTGGTATGCAGAATTACAGTATTCTTATTTTTGTTAATATACATGCTTTTAAGCTAAGTTTGTGCACACTGTATGTCTTTACATTGCCTTCTGAATGTATGCTCATATTGTTACTTTTTCCCAATAACTAAAACTTTAAGGTCTGTAGGGATTCACACTGTTATGTAGGCAGTAGGTAGGGCTCAAACAGGCATTGCAGCACAATGGAGAAGCATCAAAATGCAAAGCAATGTAATTTAATGCAGCCGAGCGGGCTTCTGCATAATGGCCAGCAGCTATGACATCACATCTTAGTTTATCAAGTGGATTATCATCCTTTTTACAGTTGCTCTAGTCCCACACTTGGTCATCAGAGATTATTAGTTCCCAGTGCAGTCCCAGGACTACTGATATTTACAGAATAGTTGGATTCCAGCTCCAGATTTACCTAGTAAAACAGATAATACTGAAATATGTTTTTTGTGAGCTCATTCTCACTTTCTATCTCCTCCCCTTTCCATTTTCTCAGAACTATTTACAGGGGATCATACTGCGAAGCCGGCAAATACAAATGTCAAATTGTCTCTCTCTAATCCCTATGAATTAAGTTTGGGTGAGTGATGCAAACCTGAAGCAATGGATTACCTGCCACTATAGTTCATTTATTTTTAATTGTTCAAACCATCCTATTAAATGCAATAGATTATCACCAGTGGAAGATTTTGAATTGTATTGTATTCTGGAGAGATGGTTTGTCTATTCCAAAGACTTTCATTGTTGTACATACAGTTAAGAAAAATTGCCTCTTTGGAGAGCCACTAAGTAGGGATGGACAAACCTGAGCGGTGAAGATCAGGGTCCGTACTGAAAATCTAGTGTCTGTGCACAGATCCCAAACACGGACTTCTCTATTAAGTCTGTATTAAATGTTTGGGTTCGGCAGCCTGAACATCTCGTGTCTCCCACACGGTCATCTGTGTGACCGTGCAAGAAATACTGGCTCTGATCAGTGGTAAGTTCGTTACCGCCGTTCAGAGTGCTAAGGTTCCCACACTGTCAGGCAGATGACAGCGTGTGAGCCAACAGCTGTGACCGGAGGTAAAAAGTTACCGCAGGTCACAGGCATTGGCTGATGAGAGTACTCTCTAATAGTAGTCAGAGTAGGCATACACTGATGAGAGCATTCATCAGCTGATGCCTGTGCAATAAATAAAATAAAACAATGGTGTGGGGTCTCCTCTATTCTTGATAACCAATGAAAGCAAAACCGACCGCTGCGGGCTGCAGTCCTCAGCTGTGAGCATTATCTTGGCTGGTTATCAAAAATAAAGGGGACCCCCCACTTTTTAAATTATTTAAATAAATAATAAAAAACGCACTGTTGGGTTCCCTCATTTTTGACAACCAGCCAAGCTAAAGCAGACTGCTGATAGCTGGTATTCTCAAGCTGATAAGTGGCATGTCATTATGATTTAAAAAGAGAAAACACAGTAGTTTGACAATAAATGGCTGCTAGGGTTGAGCGAAACGGGTCGTTCATTTTCAAAAGTCGCCGACTTTTGGCTAAGTCGGCGTCTCATGAAACCCGATCCGACCCCTGTGCTTGTCGGCCATGCGGTACGCGACTTTCGCGCCAAAGTCGCGTTTCAATGACGCGAAAAGCGCCATTTCTCAGCCAATGAAGGTGAACGCAGAGTGTGGGCAGCGTGATGACATAGGTCCTGGTCCCCACCATCTTAGAGAAGGGCATTGCAGTGATTGGCTTGCTGTCTGCGGCGTCACAGGGGCTATAAAGGGGCGTTCCCGCTGACCGCCATCTTACTGCTGCTGATCTGAGCTTAGGGAGAGGTTGCTGCCGCTTCGTCAGAAGCAGGGATAGCGTTAGGCAGGGTCCACTAACCACCAAACCGCTTGTGCTGTAGCGATTTCCACTGTCCAACACCACCTTCGGTGTGCAGGGACAGTGGAAGCTATTTTTTTTTTTTCCCTCAGCGCTGTAGCTCATTGGGCTGCCCTAGAAGGCTCCGTGATAGCTGTATTGCTGTGTGTACGCCACTGTGGAAACCAACTGCTTTTTTCAAAGCACATATCCTCTTGTTCCTTCCTTTCTGCACAGCTATCTTTTTTGTTTGTCCACACTTTTTATTTAATTTGTGCATCAGTCCACTCCTATTGCTGCCTGCCATACCTGGTTTACATTACTGCAGGGAGATAGTAATTGTAGGACAGTCCCTGTTTTTTGTTGTTTTTTTTTGTGGAAGATTAAGATTGGCATTTCTGCTACAGTGCCATCCCTGTGTGTGCCATCTCTCACTGAGTGGGCCATAGAAAGCCTATTTTTTTTTTCCTTGATTTGTGTTCTAAAATCTACCTCAACACAAAAACACTACATCAATCAGTGGGAGAAAAATATTGGCCTCAGTCAGGGCTTGTGTGCCACTCCTGTGTGTGCCATCTCTCATTCAGTGGGCCATACAAAGCCTATTTATTTTTTTGTTTTTTTTAATATTATTGGGTTTCTAAAGTCTCCCTGAAAAAAAAAAAATACATAAAAAAAACAGTGGGAGAGTAATATTGCCCTTTCAGCTTGTGTGCCAGTCTTGACTCCTGGGTGTGCCACCTCTCTCTCTCTAATTGTGTGCCATAGAAAGCCTATTTATTTTTTTGCTTTTTTTAATATTATTTGGTTTCTAAAGTCTCCCTGAAAAAAAAAAAAATACATAAAAAAACAGTGGGAGAGTAATATTGCCCTTTCAGCTTGTGTGCCAGTCTTGACTCCTGGGTGTGCCACCTCTCTCTCTCTAATTGTGGGCCATAGAAAGCCTATTTATTTTTTTGCTTTTTTTAATATTATTTGGTTTCTAAAGTCTCCCTGAAAAAAAAAAAATACATAAAAAAACAGTGGGAGAGTAATATTGCCCTTTCAGCTTGTGTGCCAGTCTTGACTCCTGGGTGTGCCACCTCTCTCTCTCTAATTGTGGGCCATAGAAAGCCTATTTATTTTTTTGCTTTTTTTAATATTATTTGGTTTCTAAAGTCTCCCTGAAAAAAAAAAAAGTACATAAAAAAACAGTGGGAGAGTAATATTGCCCTTTCAGCTTGTGTGCCAGTCTTGACTCCTGGGTGTGCCACCTCTCTCTCTCTAATTGTGGGCCATAGAAAGCCTATTTATTTTTTTGCTTTTTTTAATATTATTTGGTTTCTAAAGTCTCCCTGAAAAAAAAATACATAAAAAAACAGTGGGAGAGTAATATTGCCCTTTCAGCTTGTGTGCCAGTCTTGACTCCTGGGTGTGCCACCTCTCTCTCTCTAATTGTGGGCCATAGAAAGCCTATTTATTTTTTTGCTTTTTTTAATATTATTTGGTTTCTAAAGTCTCCCTGAAAAAAAAAAATACATAAAAAAACAGTGGGAGAGTAATATTGCCCTTTCAGCTTGTGTGCCAGTCTTGACTCCTGGGTGTGCCACCTCTCTCTCTCTCTAATTGTGGGCCATAGAAAGCCTATTTATTTTTTTGCTTTTTTTAATATTATTTGGTTTCTAAAGTCTCCCTGAAAAAAAAAAATACATAAAAAAACAGTGGGAGAGTAATATTGCCCTTTCAGCTTGTGTGCCAGTCTTGACTCCTGGGTGTGCCACCTCTCTCTCTCTAATTGTGGGCCATAGAAAGCCTATTTATTTTTTTGCTTTTTTTAATATTATTTGGTTTCTAAAGTCTCCCTGAAAAAAAAAATACATAAAAAAACAGTGGGAGAGTAATATTGCCCTTTCAGCTTGTGTGCCAGTCTTGACTCCTGGGTGTGCCACCTCTCTCTCTCTAATTGTGGGCCATAGAAAGCCTATTTATTTTTTTGCTTTTTTTAATATTATTTGGTTTCTAAAGTCTCCCTGAAAAAAAAAATACATAAAAAAACAGTGGGAGAGTAATATTGCCCTTTCAGCTTGTGTGCCAGTCTTGACTCCTGGGTGTGCCACCTCTCTCTCTCTAATTGTGGGCCATAGAAAGCCTATTTATTTTTTTGCTTTTTTTAATATTATTTGGTTTCTAAAGTCTCCCTGAAAAAAAAAAATACATAAAAAAACAGTGGGAGAGTAATATTGCCCTTTCAGCTTGTGTGCCAGTCTTGACTCCTGGGTGTGCCACCTCTCTCTCTCTGTGGGCCATAGAAAGCCTATTTATTTTTTTCCTTTTTTTAATATTATTTGGTTTCTAAAGTCTCCCTGAAAAAAAAAATACATAAAAAAACAGTGGGAGAGTAATATTGCCCTTTCAGCTTGTGTGCCAGTCTTGACTCCTGGGTGTGCCACCTCTCTCTCTCTAATTGTGGGCCATAGAAAGCCTATTTATTTTTTTGCTTTTTTAATATTATTTGGTTTCTAAAGTCTCCCTGAAAAAAAAAATACATAAAAAAACAGTGGGAGAGTAATATTGCCCTTTCAGCTTGTGTGCCAGTCTTGACTCCTGGGTGTGCCACCTCTCTCTCTCTAATTGTGGGCCATAGAAAGCCTATTTATTTTTTTCCTTTTTTTAATATTATTTGGTTTCTAAAGTCTCCCTGAAAAAAAAAAAAAAGTACATAAAAAAACAGTGGGAGAGTAATATTGCCCTTTCAGCTTGTGTGCCAGTCTTGACTCCTGGGTGTGCCACCTCTCTCTCTCTAATTGTGGGCCATAGAAAGCCTATTTATTTTTTTGCTTTGTTTAATATTATTTGGTGTCTAAAGTCTCCCTGAAAAAAAAAAATACATAAAAAAACAGTGGGAGAGTAATATTGCCCTTTCAGCTTGTGTGCCAGTCTTGACTCCTGGGTGTGCCACCTCTCTCTCTCTAATTGTGGGCCATAGAAAGCCTATTTATTTTTTTGCTTGATTTGGGTTCTAAAATCTACCTGAAAAAAAAAAACACTACATCCATCAGTGGGAGATTAATACTGTCCTCAGGGCTTGTGTGCCACTCCTGACTCCTGTGAGCGCCATCACTCACTCAGTGGGCCATAGAAAGCCTATTTATTTTTTTGCTTGATTTGGGTTCTAAAATCTATCTGAAAAAAAAACACTACATCCATCAGTGGGAGATTAATACTGTCCTCAGGGCTTGTGTGCCACTCCTGATCCTGACTCCTGTGCGCGCCATCTCTCACTCAGTGGGCCATAGAAAGCCTATTTATTTTTTTGCTTGATTTGGGTTCTAAAATCTAACTGAAAAAAAAATCACTACATCCATCAGTGGGAGATTAATACTGTCCTCAGGGCTTGTGTGCCACTCCTGATCCTGACTCCTGTGCGCGCCATCTCTCACTCAGTGGGCCATAGAAAGCCTATTTATTTTTTTGCTTGATTTGGGTTCTAAAATCTACCTGAAAAAAAAACACTACATCAATCAGTGGGAGATTAATATTGTCCTCGGGGCTTGTGTGCCACTCCTGATCCTGACTCCTGTGCGCGCCATCTCTCACTCAGTGGGCCATAGAAAGCCTATTTATTTTTTTGCTTGATTTGGGTTCTAAAATCTACCTGAAAAAAAAACACTACATCCATCAGTGGGAGATTAATATTGTCCTCGGGGCTTGTGTGCCACTCCTGATCCTGACTCCTGTGCGCGCCATCTCTCACTCAGTGGGCCATAGAAAGCCTATTTATTTTTTTGCTTGATTTGGGTTCTAAAATCTACCTGAAAAAAAAACACTACATCAATCAGTGTGAGATTAATATTGTCCTCGGGGCTTGTGTGCCACTCCTGATCCTGACTCCTGTGCGCGCCATCTCTCACTCAGTGGGCCATAGAAAGCCTATTTATTTTTTTGCTTGATTTGGGTTCTAAAATCTACCTGAAAAAAAAACACTACATCCATCAGTGGGAGATTAATATTGTCCTCGGGGCTTGTGTGCCACTCCTGATCCTGACTCCTGTGCGCGCCATCTCTCACTCAGTGGGCCATAGAAAGCCTATTTATTTTTTTGCTTGATTTGGGTTCTAAAATCTACCTGAAAAAAAAAAACACTACATCCATCAGTGGGAGATTAATATTGTCCTCGGGGCTTGTGTGCCACTCCTGATCCTGACTCCTGTGCGCGCCATCTCTCACTCAGTGGGCCATAGAAAGCCTATTTATTTTTTTGCTTGATTTGGGTTCTAAAATCTACCTGAAAAAAAAAACACTACATCCATCAGTGGGAGATTAATATTGTCCTCGGGGCTTGTGTGCCACTCCTGATCCTGACTCCTGTGCGCGCCATCTCTCACTCAGTGGGCCATAGAAAGCCTATTTATTTTTTTGCTTGATTTGGGTTCTAAAATCTACCTTAAAAAAAAAACACTACATCCATCAGTGGGAGATTAATATTGTCCTCGGGGCTTGTGTGCCACTCCTGATCCTGACTCCTGTGCGCGCCATCTCTCACTCAGTGGGCCATAGAAAGCCTATTTATTTTTTTGCTTGATTTGGGTTTCAAAATCTACCTGAAAAAAAAACACTACATCCATCAGTGGGAGATTAATACTGTCCTCAGGGCTTGTGTGCCACTCCTTATCCTGACTCCTGTGTGTGCCATCTCTCACTCAGTGGGCACTGGGCCATAGAAAGCTTTTTTTTTATTATTATTATTTGGTTTCTAAATTGTCCCTGAAAAAAACAATTTATCTTATTTGGTTTCTAAAGTCTCCCTGAGGGAAAAAAAAAAATAGGTGGGAGATTAATATTGACATTTGTGTTTGAGTGACATTCCTGCGTGTGTGGCATCTCTGTGATTTGGTGCCACAGAAAACAGAGTGTGTAACATTGTGCCTGATTTTCCTTGTGGTCTCACCAACCTGTTAAGGGATATTGAAATCATACTGAAGTTATAGCGCACCGTGTAAGTTGTTTGACAGCAACAAATAAAGTTACTTTGGTTAAGTTTTTAAAACAATGAGGAAGTCTGGTGCAAGAGGTCGTCGTGGGCGTTCATTGTCAGCTGATAATGATGGTAGTGGTAGTGGAGCATCAGGTGGTCGTGGGGATAAAAATATTCCACGTAAGTCTGGAGCTGTGGAGCCAGTTTCGTCGTCTGGCTACACAAGGCCTCGAACGCTCTCTTTTCTGGGAGTAGGAAAACCGCTTTTAAAGGCGGAGCAGCAACAGCAAGTTTTGGCTTACATTGCAGACTCAGCCTCTAGCTCTTTTGCCTCCTCTTCTGAAACTGGTAAATGTAAAAGCAGCGCGTCACTTGTGGATGTCCACGGTCAGGGACAAGTCGCTTCCTTGTCCTCTTCAGCAAAAACTACAACAAGAGAGAAGGATGCAGCAGGCGACACAACGGGTTACTCCATGGAGCTCTTTACACATACCGTCCCTGGCTTACAAAGTGAAACACTTAACAGGCCATGCCCATTACAAGTTGATTCTGACATGGAGTGCACTGATGCACAGCCACAGCCAGAGTACTATGCTGCTCCTTTGACTCAGACCACCACATTGCCCTCTCAGGGTACTGATCCACAATCAGACCCTGATGAGACTATGTTGCCCCGCCACGAACGCTATACCACCGACCGACACAGTGACACAGACGAAGTTGCACACGAGCTCGAAGAGGAGTTAATAGATGACCCAGTTATTGACCCCGATTGGCAGCCATTGGGGGAACAGGGTGCAGGCGGCAGTAGTTCAGAAGCGGAGGTGGAGGAGGGGCCACAGCAGGCATCAACATCGCAACAGGTTCCATCTGCCGGGCCCGTATCTGGCCCAAAACGCGTGTCAAAGCCAAAACCTGTTGGAGGACAGCGTGGCCATCCGGTTAAAGCTCAGTCTGCAATCCCTGAAAAGGGATCCGATGCTAGGAAGAGTGCAGTCTGGCATTTTTTTTAAACAACATCCAATTGATCAGCGCAAAGTCATCTGTCAAAAATGTTCAACTAGCTTAAGCAGAGGTCAGAATCTGAAAAGTCTCAATACTAGTTGCATGCATAGACACTTAACCACCATGCATTTTCAAGCCTGGACTAACTACCAAACGTCCCTTAAGGTTGTAGCACCCTCGGCCAATGAAGCTAGTCAGCAACGCAACATCCCTTCCGTCACTGTAAGGCCACCATTTTCCGCACCACCGGCAGTATCTGTGCAGGTTTCTTTGCCAGCCAAAAGCACTCAGGGTCAGGGAATCACCAGTTTTGTAGGAGGAAATATTGCATCTAGGTCACCGGCGGAAACAATACCATCTCCAACCGTCTCGCAGTCTGCCATGTCCACCGGCACACCCGCAAGTTCCACTATCTCCATCTCTCCAGTTCAGCTCACACTACATGAGACTCTGGTTAGAAAAATGAAGTACTTATCCTCGCATCCGCGTACACAGGGTTTTAACGCCCACATAGCTAGACTAATATCGTTAGAGATGATACCCTACCGGTTAGTTGAAAGCGAAGCTTTCAAAGCCCTGATGGAGTACGCTGAACCACGATACGAGCTACCCAGTCGACACTTTTTTTCCAGAAAAGCCATCCCGGCCCTGCACCAGCATGTTAAACAGCGCATCGTCCATGCACTCAGGCAATCTGTGAGTACAAAGGTGCACCTGACTACAGATGCATGGACCAGTAGGCATGGCCAGGGACGTTATGTGTCCATCACGGCACACTGGGTGAATGTGGTGGATGCAGGGTCCTCAGGGGACATCAATTTCGGGACAGTTGTGCCTAGCCCACGGTCTAGGAAACAGTTGGCTGTAGGCGTTCGCACCCCCTCCTCCTCCTCCTCCTCGTCCTCCTGCAGAAGCTACAGCTCTTCCACAGACCGCAGTCGGCCAACCACTCCATCGGCAGATGACACTGTTGCACACCAGTTGTCCCATTATGGGCCAGCTACTGGCAAGCGTCAGCAGGCTGTATTGGCTATGAAGTGTTTGGGCGACAACAGACACACCGCGGAAGTTCTGTCCGAGTTCTTGCAACAAGAAACGCAGTCGTGGCTGGGCACAGTAGATCTTGAGGCAGGCAAGGTAGTTAGTGATAACGGAAGGAATTTCATGGCTGCCATCTCCCTTTCCCAACTGAAACACATTCCTTGCCTGGCTCACACCTTAAACCTGGTGGTGCAGTGCTTATTGAAAACTTATCCTGGGTTCTCCGACCTGCTCCTCAAAGTGCGTGGACTTTGCTCACATATCCGACGTTCGCCTGTACACGCCAGCCGTATGCAGACCTATCAGCGGTCTTTGAACCTTCCCCAGCATCGCCTAATCATAGACGTTGCAACAAGGTGGAACTCAACACTGCACATGCTTCAGAGACTGTGCCAACAGAGGCGGGCTGTTATGTTTTTGTGGGAGGATACACATACACGGGCAGGCAGTAGGATGGCAGACATGGAGTTGTCAGGTGTGCAGTAGTCGAAGATACAAGACATGTGTCAAGTCCTTCAGTGTTTTGAGGAATGCACACGGCTGGTTAGTGCAGACAACGCCGTAATAAGCATGAGCATCCCCCTAATGCGTCTGCTGATGCAAAGTTTGACGCACATAAAGGAGTGTTGTGAAATTGGATTTTGGGCTCCCCCGGTGGCCACTGGTGGAATTGAACTGGTGTGCATCATCCTCTCTGTTCACCTGTTTCCATCAGGATGTGGGAGTCGCTATTTAGCCTTGCTCCTCTGTCACTTCCATGCCGGTCAACATTGTAATCAGAAGCCTTTCTGTGCATGTTCCTGCTGCTAGACAACTCCCAGCTAAGTTGGACTTTAGTCCTTGTTTGTTTTTGCATTTTGTTCCAGTTCACAGCTGTAGTTTCGTTTCTGTGTCTGGAAAGCTCTTGTGATCTGAAATTGCCACTCTGATGTTATGAGTTAATACTAGAGTCTTAAAGTAATTTCAGGATGGTGTTTTGATAGGGTTTTCAGCTGACCATGAAAGTGCCCTTTCTGTCTTCCTGCTATCTAGTAAGCGGACCTCAATTTTGCTAAACCTATTTTCATACTACGTTTGTCATTTCATCTAAAATCACCGCCAATATTTGTGGGGGCCTCTGTCTGCCTTTCGGGGAAATTTCTCTAGAGGTGAGCCAGGACTATATTTTCCTCTGCCAGGATTAGTTAGTCCTCCGGCCGGCGCTGGGCGTCTAGGGATAAAACGCAGGCTACGCTACCCGGCTACTGTTAGTTGTGCGGCAGGTTTAGTTCATGGTCAGTTTAGTTTCCATCCTTCCAAGAGCTAGTCCTTATGTTTGCTGGGCTATGTTCTCTTGCCATTGAGAACCATAACAGTTTGACCGGCCAAAAAGGGTTAAATTAATTGACAGAGAAAGGAGAGTAAAGAGAAGTCTGCTGAAGATATTTTTTTTTTTTTTTTTTTTCCCCCCTTCAGTTTTGAGTGTGCTTGTAATTGAATCTCTTGCAAGTCTGCCTATATTGCAGCCTTTCTCTCTCTCTCTCCTTCTAATCCTGGAATGGCTCTGTGTTCACCTGTTTAAAATGGATATTCAGAGTCTAGCTGCAGGTTTGAATAATCTCACCACGAAAGTTCAAAATTTACAAGATTTTGTTGTTCATGTTCCTATATCTGAACCTAGAATTCCTTTGCCTGAATTTTTCTCGGGGAATAGATCTTGCTTTCAAAATTTCAAAAATAATTGCAAGTTGTTTTTGTCCCTGAAATCTCGCTCTGCTGGAGATCCTGCTCAGCAGGTCAGGATTGTGATTTCCTTGCTCCGGGGCGACCCTCAGGATTGGGCTTTTGCATTGGCTCCAGGGGATCCTGCGTTGCTCAATGTGGATGCGTTTTTTCTGGCCTTGGGGTTGCTTTATGAGGAACCTCAGTTAGAACTTCAGGCAGGAAAGGCCTTGATGTCCCTATCTCAGGGGCAAGACGAAGCTGAAATATACTGCCAGAAATTCCGTAAATGGGCTGTGCTTACTCAGTGGAATGAGTGCGCCCTGGCGGCGAATTTCAGAGAGGGTCTCTCTGATGCCATTAAGGATGTTATGGTGGGGTTCCCTGTGCCTGCGGGTCTGAATGAGTCCATGACAATGGCTATCCAGATCGATAGGCGTCTGCGGGAGCGCAAACCTGTGCACCATTTGGCGGTGTCTACTGAGAAGACGCCAGAGAATATGCAATGTGATAGAATTCTGTCCAGAAGTGAACGGCAGAATTTTAGACGAAAAAATGGGTTGTGCTTCTATTGCGGTGATTCAACTCATGTTATATCAGCATGCTCTAAGCGTACTAAGAAGCTTGATAAGTCTGTTTCAATTGGCACTTTACAGTCTAAGTTTATTCTATCTGTGACCCTGATTTGTTCTTTATCATCTATTACCGCGGATGCCTATGTCGACTCTGGCGCCGCTTTGAGTCTTATGGATTGGTCCTTTGCCAAACGCTGTGGGTATGATTTGGAGCCTCTTGAAACTCCTATACCCCTGAAGGGGATTGACTCCACCCCATTGGCTAGCAATAAACCACAATACTGGACACAAGTAACTATGCGAATTAATCCGGATCACCAGGAGATTATTCGCTTTCTTGTGTTGTATAACCTACATGATGTGTTGGTGCTTGGATTGCCATGGCTGCAATCTCATAACCCAGTCCTTGACTGGAAATCTATGTCTGTGTTAAGCTGGGGATGTAAGGGGATGCATGGGGACGTACCTGTGGTTTCCATTTCATCATCTATTCCCTCTGAGATTCCTGAATTCTTGACTGAATATCGTGACGTTTTTGAAGAACCTAAGCTTGGTTCATTACCTCCGCACCGGGAGTGCGATTGTGCCATAGATTTGATTCCGGGTAGTAAATACCCTAAGGGTCGTTTATTTAATCTGTCTGTGCCTGAACATGCTGCTATGCGAGAATATATAAAGGAGTCCTTGGAAAAGGGACATATTCGTCCTTCGTCATCTCCCTTAGGAGCCGGTTTTTTCTTTGTGGCTAAGAAAGATGGCTCTTTGAGGCCATGCATTGATTATCGGCTTTTGAATAAGATCACGGTTAAATATCAATATCCGTTGCCACTGCTGACTGATTTGTTTGCTCGCATAAAGGGGGCCAAGTGGTTCTCTAAGATAGATCTCCGTGGGGCGTATAATTTGGTGCGAATTAAGCAGGGGGATGAGTGGAAAACCGCATTTAATACGCCCGAGGGCCACTTTGAATATTTGGTGATGCCTTTTGGTCTTTCAAATGCCCCTTCAGTCTTTCAGTCCTTTATGCATGACATTTTCCGTGATTATTTGGATAAATTTATGATTGTGTATCTGGATGATATTTAGATTTTTTCGGATGACTGGGACTCTCATGTCCAGCAGGTCAGGAGGGTTTTTCAGGTTTTGCAGTCTAATTCCTTGTGTGTGAAGGGTTCTAAGTGCGTTTTTGGGGTTCAAAAGATTTCCTTTTTGGGATATATTTTTTCCCCCTCTTCCATCGAGATGGATCCTGTCAAGGTTCAGGCTATTTGTGATTGGACGCAACCCTCTTCTCTTAAGAGTCTTCAGAAATTTTTGGGCTTTGCTAACTTTTATCGTCGATTTATTGCTGGTTTTTCTGATGTTGTTAAACCATTGACTGATTTGACTAAGAAGGGTGCTGATGTTGCTGATTGGTCCCCTGCTGCTGTGGAGGCCTTTCGGGAGCTTAAGCGCCGCTTTTCTTCCGCCCCTGTGTTGCGTCAGCCTGATGTTGCTCTTCCTTTTCAGGTTGAGGTCGACGCTTCTGAAATCGGAGCTGGGGCGGTTTTGTCGCAGAGAAGTTCCGATTGCTCCGTGATGAGACCTTGTGCTTTTTTCTCACGTAAATTTTCGCCCGCCAAGCGGAATTATGATGTTGGGAATCGGGAGCTTTTGGCCATGAAGTGGGCTTTTGAGGAGTGGCGTCATTGGCTTGAGGGGGCTAGACATCAGGTGGTGGTATTGACTGACCACAAAAATCTAATTTATCTTGAGTCCGCCAGACGCCTGAATCTTAGACAGGCGCGCTGGTCGTTGTTTTTCTCTCGGTTTAATTTTGTGGTGTCCTACATGCCGGGTTCTAAGAATGTTAAGGCGGATGCCCTTTCTAGGAGTTTTGAGCCTGACTCCCCTGGTAATTCTGAACCTACAGGTATCCTTAAGGATGGAGTGATATTGTCTGCCGTTTCTCCAGACCTGCGGCGGGCCTTGCAGGAGTTTCAGGCGGATAGACCTGATCGTTGCCCACCTGGTAGACTGTTTGTTCCTGATGATTGGACCAGTAAAGTCATTTCTGAGGTTCATTCTTCTGCGTTGGCAGGTCATCCTGGAATCTTTGGTACCAGGGATTTGGTGGCAAGGTCCTTCTGGTGGCCTTCCCTGTCTCGAGATGTGCGAGGCTTTGTGCAGTCTTGTGACGTTTGTGCTCGGGCCAAGCCTTGTTGTTCTCGGGCTAGTGGATTGTTGTTGCCCTTGCCTATCCCGAAGAAGCCCTGGACGCACATCTCGATGGATTTTATTTCGGATCTTCCTGTTTCTCAGAAGATGTCTGTCATCTGGGTGGTGTGTGATCGTTTCTCTAAGATGGTCCATTTGGTTCCCCTGCCTAAGTTGCCTTCTTCTTCTGAGTTGGTTCCTCTGTTTTTTCAAAATGTGGTCCGTTTGCATGGTATTCCGGAGAATATCGTTTCTGACAGAGGTACCCAATTCGTGTCTAGATTTTGGCGAGCATTCTGTGCTAGGATGGGCATAGATTTGTCTTTCTCGTCTGCTTTCCATCCTCAGACTAATGGCCAGACCGAGCGGACGAATCAGACCTTGGAGACATATTTGAGGTGTTTTGTGTCTGCAGATCAGGATGATTGGGTTGCTTTTTTGCCTTTAGCGGAGTTTGCCCTCAATAATCGGGCCAGCTCTGCCACCTTGGTATCTCCCTTTTTCTGTAATTCAGGGTTTCATCCTCGATTTTCTTCTGGTCAGGTGGAATCTTCGGATTGTCCTGGAGTGGATGCTGTGGTGGAGAGGTTGCATCAGATTTGGGGGCAGGTAGTGGACAATTTGAAGTTGTCCCAGGAGAAGACTCAGCTTTTTGCCAACCGCCGGCGTCGGGTTGGTCCTCGGCTTTGTGTTGGGGACTTTGTGTGGTTGTCTTCTCGTTTTGTCCCTATGAGGGTTTCTTCTCCCAAGTTTAAGCCTCGGTTCATCGGCCCGTACAAGATATTGGAGATTCTTAACCCTGTGTCCTTCCGTTTGGACCTCCCTGCATCTTTTTCTATTCATAATGTTTTTCATCGGTCATTATTGCGCAGGTATGAGGTACCGGTTGTGCCTTCCGTTGAGCCTCCTGCTCCGGTGTTGGTTGAGGGCGAGTTGGAGTACGTTGTGGAAAAAATCTTGGACTCCCGTGTTTCCAGACGGAAACTCCAGTATCTGGTCAAATGGAAGGGATACGGTCAGGAGGATAATTCTTGGGTGACTGCCTCTGATGTTCATGCCTCCGATTTGGTTCGTGCCTTTCATAGGGCTCATCCTGATCGCCCTGGTGGTTCTGGTGAGGGTTCGGTGCCCCTTCCTTGAGGGGGGGGTACTGTTGTGAAATTGGATTTTGGGCTCCCCCGGTGGCCACTGGTGGAATTGAACTGGTGTGCATCATCCTCTCTGTTCACCTGTTTCCATCAGGATGTGGGAGTCGCTATTTAGCCTTGCTCCTCTGTCACTTCCATGCCGGTCAACATTGTAATCAGAAGCCTTTCTGTGCATGTTCCTGCTGCTAGACAACTCCCAGCTAAGTTGGACTTTAGTCCTTGTTTGTTTTTGCATTTTGTTCCAGTTCACAGCTGTAGTTTCGTTTCTGTTAATAGAAGAGAACAAAGGAAGCTTTCTCAAATATATAAAAGCGATAAATTTATTAGTTACAAAAAACACTCATACAAAAAAGACCAATAAAATAGACATGATACAAAAACACATGAACACGTTATCTGTAAATACCCGTGTACAGAACACAAGAGTGTAAAGAAAGACACCAGGATTAATAGAGGAGCGTACCACATAAACCATTAGCTGTACATGTTCTTAATGTTCTTAACCCCAGGTGCGTGCTGGAGCGTCCGCATACCAGGTGAGACCAGCCTCCCATGTGTTCAATATGATAACCGTTTTTTCAGGACCACTAGCGTTTCCAGGGTCCACAAGGTTTTTGTGTCTAGGACCTTAAGGTGCACATAACGCATGGTCTATAGCTCTTTCACCACTCGTGTCCATATGGCATAGGACACACAGAGGGTGATAGACATAGTATTTTATTCATAGTTACACATGGAGATTTTGGCTTGGTAGCACCTTAGTTATGGTCCACATTAAGAACATGTACAGCTAATGGTTTATGTGGTACGCTCCTCTATTAATCCTGGTGTCTTTCTTTACACTCTTGTGTTCTGTACACGGGTATTTACAGATAACGTGTTCATGTGTTTTTGTATCATGTCTATTTTATTGGTCTTTTTTGTATGAGTGTTTTTTGTAACTAATAAATTTATCGCTTTTATATATTTGAGAAAGCTTCCTTTGTTCTCTTCTATTAACTATGATCTATAAGGAGGATGTTTATGGTTTTTTGTGACATATGGGGGTCACAATGATGTTTCTGGAAAATTGGTTAGTTTCGTTTCTGTGTCTGGAAAGCTCTTGTGATCTGAAATTGCCACTCTGATGTTATGAGTTAATACTAGAGTCTTAAAGTAATTTCAGGATGGTGTTTTGATAGGGTTTTCAGCTGACCATGAAAGTGTCCTTTCTGTCTTCCTGCTATCTAGTAAGCGGACCTCAATTTTGCTAAACCTATTTTCATACTACGTTTGTCATTTCATCTAAAATCACCGCCAATATTTGTGGGGGCCTCTGTCTGCCTTTCGGGGAAATTTCTCTAGAGGTGAGCCAGGACTATATTTTCCTCTGCCAGGATTAGTTAGTCCTCCGGCCGGCGCTGGGCGTCTAGGGATAAAACGCAGGCTACGCTACCCGGCTACTGTTAGTTGTGCGGCAGGTTTAGTTCATGGTCAGTTTAGTTTCCATCCTTCCAAGAGCTAGTTCTTATGTTTGCTGGGCTATGTTCTCTTGCCATTGAGAACCATAACAAAGGAGCAGGCGTCTGCACCAGAGGAAGAGGAAAGCCTTGATGACAGTCAGCCATTGTCTGGTCAGGGCAGTGTACAGGACGAGGTAGTGGGCGAAGAGGAGGTGGAGGACGAGGAGGATGATGGGGATGAGTATATTTTTAATGCGGAACCTTTCCTGGGGGCACTGGAAATTGGTTGCGTGTCAAGGCCGGGTTCTGGTTTTTTGAGGGACACAAGTGACGTAGATTTGCCTGCAACTGCCCCTCACCCAATCACAACCGGAGATTTGACAACTGGAACTTTGGCCCACATGGCGGATTATGCCTTACGTATCCTAAAAAGGGACACACGCATAACGAAAATGATGAACGATGACGATTACTGGTTGGCCTGCCTCCTTGATCCACGCTATAAAGGCAAATTGCAAAATATTATGCCACATGAGAACTTGGAACTAATATTAGCAACCAAACAATCAACTCTTGTTGACCGTTTGCTTCAGGCATTCCCAGCACACAGCGCACGTGATCGTTCTCACACGAGCTCAAGGGGGCAACAGACTAGGAGTGATAGGGGTGCACACATCAGAAGTGGCGTTGGACAGAGGGGTTTTCTGACCAGGTTGTGGAGTGATTTTGCTATGACCGCAGACAGGACAGGTACTGCTGCATCAATTGAAAGTGACAGGAGACAACATTTGTCCAGTATGGTTACTAACTATTTTTCATCCCTTATCGATGTTCTCCCTCAACCGTCATTCCCATTTGATTACTGGGCATCAAAATTAGACACCTGGCCAGAATTGGCAGAATATGCATTGCAGGAGCTTGCTTGCCCGGCAGCAAGTGTCCTATCAGAAAGAGTATTCAGTGCTGCAGGTTCAATATTAACCGAAAAAAGGACTCGTCTGGCTACCCAAAATGTTGACGATCTAACATTCATTAAAATGAACCACAACTGGATTTCGAAATCTTTTGCCCCACCTTGCCCGGCCGACACCTAGCTTTCCTATGAAAAGCTCTTGCCTGTGAATTACTTTTCTAATGTCTAATTTGCTGCAGCTGATTGAACAGCATACGACATGTTTACACCTCCCTAAATGGCCAAACTCCCCACACGGGGCCGTGGTATCACGACTTGGCGCAAGCACCCGTGAGACTGCTGTTTGTCTGAAGAGGTGGGTGTGCTCGCTTTTGGTTGACGGCATTGCTACTGGGTCCCTCATAGTACAATGTAGTGTCTCTGGCGGTGGTGGTGCGCACCCAACGTCAGACACACCGTTGTAACATGAGGGGCCCTGGGGCGGTCCCGCCGGCCTCAAGAGAGTTCCCCCCTCCCCCAGCTCAAACTGTGCTCTACCACGTGCAAAATTATGTCGCACAGCTCCACCAATCTTTAGTCTATTCGCTGACATCATTCAATGTCTGGCACTGACAATACAAATTTGTAGACATCTATGATGCAACTTAAAGTAGTCTGTGTCTGTGTCCTATATTGGCACAATTAAATAGTTACTGCCAAATTACTATGTCAGAAACTCAGCAGATGAGCCCACCCCTGTACCTAAGTATGCCACCTTTTTTTTTTTTTTGTTGTTTTGCGAGACATTAACATCTATTTATATTTTGGGAGTACTGGGACAGACACTCCTTGCAATACTCCTCCACTGACCACCAAGCTGCCTGCCCGTGTATCCATGTAACCGATGTAAAACAGCCATGAGCCTATTGTTTGTTATTTTAGGCCTTTGATAGCCTGTCTGCGGTCCCTACTTTAAATACTCCTCCACTGACCACCAAGCTGCCTGCCCGTGTATCCATGTAACTGATTTAAAACTGCCATGAGCCTATTGTTTGTTATTTTAGGCCTTTGATAGCCTGTCTGCGGTCCCTACTTTAAATACTCCTCCACTGACCACCAAGCTGCCTGCCCGTGTATCCATGTAACCGATGTAAAACAGCCATGAGCCTATTGTTTGTTATTTTAGGTCTTTGATAGCCTGTCTGCGGTCCCTACTTTAAATACTCCTCCACTGACCACCAAGCTGCCTGCCCGTGTATCCATGTAACCGATGTAAAACAGCCATGAGCCTATTGTTTGTTATTTTAGGCCTTTGATAGCCTGTCTGCGGTCCCTACTTTAAATACTCCTCCACTGACCACCAAGCTGCCTGTGTATCCATGTAACCGATGTAAAGCTGCCATGAGCCTATTGTTTGTTATTTTAGGCCTTTGATAGCCTGTCTGCGGTCCCTACTTTAAATACTCCTCCACTGACCACCAAGCTGCCTGCCCGTGTATCCATGTAACCGATGTAAAACAGCCATGAGCCTATTGTTTGTTATTTTAGGCCTTTGATAGCCTGTCTGCGGTCCCTACTTTAAATACTCCTCCACTGACCACCAAGCTGCCTGCCCGTGTATCCATGTAACCAATTTAAAACAGCCATGAGCCTATTGTTTGTTATTTTAGGCCTTTGATAGCCTGTCTGCGGTCCCTACTTTAAATACTCCTCCACTGACCACCAAGCTGCCTGCCCGTGTATCCATGTAACCGATGTAAAACAGCCATGAGCCTATTGTTTGTTATTTTAGGCCTTTGATAGCCTGTCTGCGGTCCCTACTTTAAATACTCCTCCACTGACCACCAAGCTGCCTGTGTATCCATGTAACCGATGTAAAGCTGCCATGAGCCTATTGTTTGTTATTTTAGGCCTTTGATAGCCTGTCTGCGGTCCCTACTTTAAATACTCCTCCACTGACCACCAAGCTGCCTGCCCGTGTATCCATGTAACCGATGTAAAACAGCCATGAGCCTATTGTTTGTTATTTTAGGCCTTTGATAGCCTGTCTGCGGTCCCTACTTTAAATACTCCTCCACTGACCACCAAGCTGCCTGCCCGTGTATCCATGTAACCGATGTAAAACAGCCATGAGCCTATTGTTTGTTATTTTAGGCCTTTGATAGCCTGTCTGCGGTCCCTACTTTAAATACTCCTCCACTGACCACCAAGCTGCCTGCCCGTGTATCCATGTAACCGATGTAAAACAGCCATGAGCCTATTGTTTGTTATTTTAGGCCTTTGATAGCCTGTCTGCGGTCCCTACTTTAAATACTCCTCCACTGACCACCAAGCTGCCTGTGTATCCATGTAACCGATGTAAAGCTGCCATGAGCCTATTGTTTGTTATTTTAGGCCTTTGATAGCCTGTCTGCGGTCCCTACTTTAAATACTCCTCCACTGACCACCAAGCTGCCTGCCCGTGTATCCATGTAACCGATGTAAAACAGCCATGAGCCTATTGTTTGTTATTTTAGGCCTTTGATAGCCTGTCTGCGGTCCCTACTTTAAATACTCCTCCACTGACCACCAAGCTGCCTGCCCGTGTATCCATGTAACCGATGTAAAACAGCCATGAGCCTATTGTTTGTTATTTTAGGCCTTTGATAGCCTGTCTGCGGTCCCTACTTTAAATACTCCTCCACTGACCACCAAGCTGCCTGCCCGTGTATCCATGTAACCGATGTAAAACAGCCATGAGCCTATTGTTTGTTATTTTAGGCCTTTGATAGCCTGTCTGCGGTCCCTACTTTAAATACTCCTCCACTGACCACCAAGCTGCCTGCCCGTGTATCCATGTAACCGATGTAAAACAGCCATGAGCCTATTGTTTGTTATTTTAGGCCTTTGATAGCCTGTCTGCGGTCCCTACTTTAAATACTCCTCCACTGACCACCAAGCTGCCTGTGTATCCATGTAACCGATGTAAAGCTGCCATGAGCCTATTGTTTGTTATTTTAGGCCTTTGATAGCCTGTCTGCGGTCCCTACTTTAAATACTCCTCCATTGACCACCAAGCTGCCTGCCCGTGTATCCATGTAACCGATTTAAAACAGCCATGAGCCTATTGTTTGTTATTATAGGCCTTTGATAGCCTGTCTGCGGTCCCTACTTTAAATACTCCTCCACTGACCACCAAGCTGCCTGCCCGTGTATCCATGTAACCGATGTAAAACAGCCATGAGCCTATTGTTTGTTATTTTAGGCCTTTGATAGCCTGTCTGCGGTCCCTACTTTAAATACTCCTCCACTGACCACCAAGCTGCCTGCCCGTGTATCCATGTAACCGATTTAAAACAGCCATGAGCCTATTGTTTGTTATTTTAGGCCTTTGATAGCCTGTCTGCGGTCCCTACTTTAAATACTCCTCCACTGACCACCAAGCTGCCTGCCCGTGTATCCATGTAACCGATGTAAAACAGCCATGAGCCTATTGTTTGTTATTTTAGGCCTTTGATAGCCTGTCTGCGGTCCCTACTTTAAATACTCCTCCACTGACCACCAAGCTGCCTGCCCGTGTATCCATGTAACCGATGTAAAACAGCCATGAGCCTATTGTTTGTTATTTAGGCCTTTGATAGCCTGTCTGCGGTCCCTACTTTAAATACTCCTCCACTGACCACCAAGCTGCCTGCCCGTGTATCCATGTAACCGATGTAAAACAGCCATGAGCCTATTGTTTGTTATTTTAGGCCTTTGATAGCCTGTCTGCGGTCCCTACTTTAAATACTCCTCCACTGACCACCAAGCTGCCTGCCCGTGTATCCATGTAACCGATGTAAAACAGCCATGAGCCTATTGTTTGTTATTTTAGGCCTTTGATAGCCTGTCTGCGGTCCCTACTTTAAATACTCCTCCACTGACCACCAAGCTGCCTGCCCGTGTATCCATGTAACCGATTTAAAACAGCCATGAGCCTATTGTTTGTTATTTTAGGCCTTTGATAGCCTGTCTGCGGTCCCTACTTTAAATACTCCTCCACTGACCACCAAGCTGCCTGCCCGTGTATCCATGTAACCGATGTAAAACAGCCATGAGCCTATTGTTTGTTATTTTAGGCCTTTGATAGCCTGTCTGCGGTGCCTACTTTAAATACTCCTCCACTGACCACCAAGCTGCCTGCCCGTGTATCCATGTAACCGATGTAAAACAGCCATGAGCCTATTGTTTGTTATTTTAGGCCTTTGATAGCCTGTCTGCGGTCCCTACTTTAAATACTCCTCCACTGACCACCAAGCTGCCTGTGTATCCATGTAACCGATGTAAAGCTGCCATGAGCCTATTGTTTGTTATTTTAGGCCTTTGATAGCCTGTCTGCGGTCCCTACTTTAAATACTCCTCCATTGACCACCAAGCTGCCTGCCCGTGTTTCCATGTAACCGATTTAAAACAGCCATGAGCCTATTGTTTGTTATTATAGGCCTTTGATAGCCTGTCTGCGGTCCCTACTTTAAATACTCCTCCACTGACCACCAAGCTGCCTGCCCGTGTATCCATGTAACCGATGTAAAACAGCCATGAGCCTATTGTTTGTTATTTTAGGCCTTTGATAGCCTGTCTGCGGTCCCTACTTTAAATACTCCTCCACTGACCACCAAGCTGCCTGCCCGTGTATCCATGTAACCGATTTAAAACAGCCATGAGCCTATTGTTTGTTATTTTAGGCCTTTGATAGCCTGTCTGCGGTCCCTACTTTAAATACTCCTCCACTGACCACCAAGCTGCCTGCCCGTGTATCCATGTAACCGATGTAAAACAGCCATGAGCCTATTGTTTGTTATTTTAGGCCTTTGATAGCCTGTCTGCGGTCCCTACTTTAAATACTCCTCCACTGACCACCAAGCTGCCTGCCCGTGTATCCATGTAACCGATGTAAAACAGCCATGAGCCTATTGTTTGTTATTTTAGGCCTTTGATAGCCTGTCTGCGGTCCCTACTTTAAATACTCCTCCACTGACCACCAAGCTGCCTGCCCGTGTATCCATGTAACCGATGTAAAACAGCCATGAGCCTATTGTTTGTTATTTTAGGCCTTTGATAGCCTGTCTGCGGTCCCTACTTTAAATACTCCTCCACTGACCACCAAGCTGCCTGCCTGTGTATCCATGTAACCGATGTAAAACAGCCATGAGCCTATTGTTTGTTATTTTAGGCCTTTGATAGCCTGTCTGCGGTCCCTACTTTAAATACTCCTCCACTGACCACCAAGCTGCCTGCCCGTGTATCCATGTAACCGATGTAAAACAGCCATGAGCCTATTGTTTGTTATTTTAGGCCTTTGATAGCCTGTCTGCGGTCCCTACTTTAAATACTCCTCCACTGACCACCAAGCTGCCTGCCCGTGTATCCATGTAACCGATGTAAAGCTGCCATGAGCCTATTGTTTGTTATTTTAGGCCTTTGATAGCCTGTCTGCGGTCCCTACTTTAAATACTCCTCCACTGACCACCAAGCTGCCTGCCCGTGTATCCATGTAACCGATTTAAAACTGCCATGAGCCTATTGTTTGTTATTTTAGGCCTTTGATAGCCTGTCTGCGGTCCCTACTTTAAATACTCCTCCACTGACCACCAAGCTGCCTGTGTATCCATGTAACCGATGTAAAGCTGCCATGAGCCTATTGTTTGTTATTTTAGGCCTTTGATAGCCTCTCTGCGGTCCCTACTTTAAATACTCCTCCACTGACCACCAAGCTGCCTGCCCGTGTATCCATGTAACCGATGTAAAACAGCCATGAGCCTATTGTTTGTTATTTTAGGCCTTTGATAGCCTGTCTGCGGTCCCTACTTTAAATACTCCTCCACTGACCACCAAGCTGCCTGCCCGTGTATCCATGTAACCAATGTAAAGCTGCCATGAGCCTATTGTTTGTTATTTTAGGCCTTTGATAGCCTGTCTGCGGTCCCTACTTTAAATACTCCTCCACTGACCACCAAGCTGCCTGCCCGTGTATCCATGTAACCGATGTAAAACAGCCATGAGCCTATTGTTTGTTATTTTAGGCCTTTGATAGCCTGTCTGCGGTCCCTACTTTAAATACTCTTCCACTGACCACCAAGCTGCCTGCCCGTGTATCCATGTAACCGATGTAAAACTGCAGTATTTTGCTTATAAAAAAGAAAATACTGGAGAGATATCAAATGCAGACATTTTAACATTAAAAACAAAAACACATACAACATAAAACTGGTACAGTACA
This sequence comes from Ranitomeya variabilis, assembly GCF_051348905.1. NCBI lineage: Eukaryota > Metazoa > Chordata > Amphibia > Anura > Dendrobatidae > Ranitomeya > Ranitomeya variabilis. Next base: position 526,569,005 of record NC_135237.1, on the reverse strand, counting down.
AAAATTGGCCACCAGCTACAAAAACTTTCTCCTGCAAGTAGTTAACTGAAAGGTTTTTTTCCATTGAAAACACAGATATGGCATCCACCGAGTGTTGTCCTGTCGCGTCTTCTTTATATTATTGCCAAGAAGCTGCAACTGAATAAAGCTGAGCTTCTACCTTCTGCCTCTTATTAACTGTTTTTTTTTTTTAAAAATTGTCCACCAGCTACAAAAACTTTCTCCTGCAAATAGTTAACTGAAAGGTTTTTTTCCATTGAAAACACAGATATGGCATCCACCGAGTGTTGTCCTGTCGCGTCTTCTTTATATTATTGCCAAGAAGCTGCAACTGAATAAAGCTGAGCTTCTACCTTCTGCCTCTTATTAACTGCTTTTTTTAAAAAAAATTGTCCACCAGCTACAAAAACTTTCTCCTGCAAGTAGTTAACTGAAAGGTTTTTTTCCATTGAAAACACAGATATGGCATCCACCGAGTGTTGTCCTGTCGTGTCTTCTTTATATTATTGCCAAGAAGCTGCAACTGAATAAAGCTGAGCTTCTACCTTCTGCCTCTTATTAACTGTTTTTTTTTAAAAAAAATTGTCCACCAGCTACAAAAACTTTCTCCTGCAAGTAGTTAACTGAAAGGTTTTTTTCCATTGAAAACACAGATATGGCATCCACCGAGTGTTGTCCTGTCGCGTCTTCTTTATATTATTGCCAAGAAGCTGCAATTGAATAAAGCTGAGCTTCTACCTTCTGCCTCTTATTAACTGCTTTTTTTAAAAAAAAATTGTCCACCAGCTACAAAAACTTTCTCCTGCAAGTAGTTAACTGAAAGGTTTTTTTCCATTGAAAACACAGATATGGCATCCACCGAGTGTTGTCCTGTCGCGTCTTCTTTATATTATTGCCAAGAAGCTGCAACTGAATAAAGCTGAGCTTCTACCTTCTGCCTCTTATTAACTGCTTTTTTAAAAAAAAATTGTCCACCAGCTACAAAAACTTTCTCCTGCAAGTAGTTAACTGAAAGGTTTTTTTCCATTGAAAACACAGATATGGCATCCACCGAGTGTTGTCCTGTCGCGTCTTCTTTATATTATTGCCAAGAAGCTGCAACGGAATAAAGCTGAGCTTCTACCTTCTGCCTCTTATTAACTGCTTTTTTTAAAAAAAAATTGTCCACCAGCTACAAAAACTTTCTCCTGCAAGTAGTTAACTGAAAGGTTTTTTTCCATTGAAAACACAGATATGGCATCCACCGAGTGTTGTCCTGTCGCGTCTTCTTTATATTATTGCCAAGAAGCTGCAACTGAATAAAGCTGAGCTTCTACCTTCTGCCTCTTATTAACTGCTTATTTTTAAAAAAATTGTCCACCAGCTACAAAAACTTTCTCCTGCAAGTAGTTAACTGAAAGGTTTTTTTCCATTGAAAACACAGATATGGCATCCACTGAGTGTTGTCCTGTCTCGTCTTCTTTATATTATTGCCAAGAAGCTGCAACTGAATAAAGCTGAGCTTCAACCTTCAGTTCCAAATTACCATTTTTAAAAATGCCATTGGCTGTTCCGGCCTACTAAAGGTGTCTGTCTGCCCCTGCCTGGTGTTGTCCTCAACTGAATAAAGCTGAGCTTCAACCTTCAGTTCCAAATTACCATTTTTAAAAATGCAATTGGCTGTTCCGGCCTACTAAAGGTGTCTGTCTGCCCCGGCCTGGTGTTGTCCTCAACTGAATAAAGCTGAGCTTCTACCTTCTGCCTCTTACTAACTGCTGTTTTTTTAAAAAAAAATTGGCTGTTCCGGCATACTAAAGGTGTCTGTCTGCCCCTGCCTGGTGTTGTCCTCAACTGAACAAAGCTGTGCTTCAACCTTCTGTTCCAAATTACCATTTTTAAAAATGCCATTGGCTGTTCCGGCCTACTAAAGGTGTCTGTCTGCCCCTGCCTGGTGTTGTCCTCAACTGAATAAAGCTGAGCTTCAACCTTCAGTTCCAAATTACCATTTTTAAAAATGCAATTGGCTGTTCCGGCCTACTAAAGGTGACTGTCTGCCCCTGCCTGGTGTTGTCCTCAACTGAATAAAGCTGAGCTTCTACCTTCTGGCTCTGATTAAGTTTTTTTTTTTTTTTTTTTTTAATTGCTGGATGGGGCCTAATACCTCTGTTTGCTTCTCCCTGGTGTTTGTCCTCAACTGAATAAAGCTGAGCCTCTACCTTCTGGCTCTGATTAACTGCTGTTTTTTTAAAAATTGGTGGTTCCGGCCTACTAACGGTGTCTGCCCCTCCCTGGTGTTGCCCTCAACTGAATAAAGCTGAGCTTCTACCTTCTGGCTCTGATTAACTGCTGTTTTTTTAAAAATTGGTGGTTCCGGTCTACTAACGGTGTCTGCCCCTGCCTGGTGTTGTCCTCAACTGAATAAAGCTGAGCTTCTACCTTCTGGCTCTGATTAAGTTTTTTTTTTTTTTTTTTTAATTGCTGGATGGGGCCTAATACCTCTGTTTGCTGCTCCCTGGTGTTTGTCCTCAACTGAATAAAGCTGTGCCTCTACCTTCTGGCTCTGATTAACTGCTGTTTTTTTAAAAATTGGTGGTTCCGGCCTACTAACGGTGTCTGCCCCTCCCTGGTGTTGCCCTCAACTGAATAAAGCTGAGCTTCTACCTTCTGGCTCTGATTAACTGCTGTTTTTTTAAAAATTGGTGGTTCCGGCCTACTAACGGTGTCTGCCCCTGCCTGGTGTTGTCCTCAACTGAATAAAGCTGAGCTTCTACCTTCTGGCTCTGATTAACTGCTGTTTTTTAAAAAATTGGTGGTTCCTGCCTACTAACGGTGTCTGCCCCTGTCTGGTGTTGTCCTCAACTGAATAAAGCTGAGCTTCTACCTTCTGCCTCTTACTAACTGCTGTTTTTTAAAAAAAAATTGGCTGTTCCGGCCTACTAAAGGTGTCTGTCTGCCCCTGCCTGGTGTTGTCCTCAACTGAACAAAGCTGTGCTTCAACCTTCTGTTCCAAATTACCATTTTTAAAAATGCCATTGGCTGTTCCGGCCTACTAAAGGTGTCTGTCTGCCCCTGCCTGGTGTTGTCCTCAACTAAATAAAGCTGAGCTTCAACCTTCAGTTCCAAATTACCATTTTTAAAAATGCAATTGGCTGTTCCGGCCTACTAAAGGTGACTGTCTGCCCCTGCCTGGTGTTGTCCTCAACTGAATAAAGCTGAGCTTCTACCTTCTGGCTCTGATTAACTGCTGTTTTTTTAAAAATTGGTGGTTCCGGCCTACTAACGGTGTCTGCCCCTGCCTGGTGTTGTCCTCAACTGAATAAAGCTGAGCTTCTACCTTCTGGCTCTGATTAACTGCTGTTTTTTAAAAAATTGGTGGTTCCGGCCTACTAACGGTGTCTGCCCCTCCCTGGTGTTGCCCTCAACTGAATAAAGCTGAGCTTCTACCTTCTGGCTCTGATTAACTGCTGTTTTTTTAAAAATTGGTGGTTCCGGCCTACTAACGGTGTCTGCCCCTGCCTGGTGTTGTCCTCAACTGAATAAAGCTGAGCTTCTACCTTCTGGCTCTGATTAACTGCTGTTTTTTAAAAAATTGGTGGTTCCGGCCTACTAACGGTGTCTGCCCCTCCCTGGTGTTGCCCTCAACTGAATAAAGCTGAGCTTCTACCTTCTGGCTCTGATTAACTGCTGTTTTTTTAAAAATTGGTGGTTCCGGCCTACTAACGGTGTCTGCCCCTGCCTGGTGTTGTCCTCAACTGAATAAAGCTGAGCTTCTACCTTCTGGCTCTGATTAACTGCTGTTTTTTAAAAAATTGGTGGTTCCTGCCTACTAACGGTGTCTGCCCCTGCCTGGTGTTGTCCTCAACTGAATAAAGCTGAGCTTCTACCTTCTGGCTCTGATTAAGTTTTTTTTTTTTTTTTAATTGCTGGATGGGGCCTAATACCTCTGTTTGCTGCTCCCTGGTGTTTGTCCCCAACTGAATAAAGCTGAGCCTCTACCTTCTGGCTCTGATTAACTGCTGTTTTTTTAAAAATTGGTGGCTCCGGCCTACTAACGGTGTCTGCCCCTCCCTGGTGTTGCCCTCAACTGAATAAAGCTGAGCTTCTACCTTCTGGCTCTGATTAACTGCTGTTTTTTTAAAAATTGGTGGTTCCGGCCTACTAACGGTGTCTGCCCCTGCCTGGTGTTGTCCTCAACTGAATAAAGCTGAGCTTCTACCTTCTGGCTCTGATTAAGTTTTTTTTTTTTTTTTTTAATTGCTGGATGGGGCCTAATACCTCTGTTTGCTGCTCCCTGGTGTTTGTCCTCAACTGAATAAAGCTGTGCCTCTACCTTCTGGCTCTGATTAACTGCTGTTTTTTTTAAAATTGGTGGTTCCGGCCTACTAACGGTGTCTGCCCCTCCCTGGTATTGCCCTCAACTGAATAAAGCTGAGCTTCTACCTTCTGGCTCTGATTAACTGCTGTTTTTTTAAAAATTGGTGGTTCCGGCCTACTAACGGTGTCTGCCCCTGCCTGGTGTTGTCCTCAACTGAATAAAGCTGAGCTTCTACCTTCTGGCTCTGATTAAGTTTTTTTTTTTTTTTTTTAATTGCTGGATGGGGCCTAATACCTCTGTTTGCTGCTCCCTGGTGTTTGTCCTCAACTGAATAAAGCTGTGCCTCTACCTTCTGGCTCTGATTAACTGCTGTTTTTTTTAAAATTGGTGGTTCCGGCCTACTAACGGTGTCTGCCCCTCCCTGGTGTTGCCCTCAACTGAATAAAGCTGAGCTTCTACCTTCTGGCTCTGATTAACTGCTGTTTTTTTAAAAATTGGTGGTTCCGGCCTACTAACGGTGTCTGCCCCTGCCTGGTGTTGTCCTCAACTGAATAAAGCTGAGCTTCTACCTTCTGGCTCTGATTAACTGCTGTTTTTTTAAAAATTGGTGGTTCCGGCCTACTAACGGTGTCTGCCCCTGCCTGGTGTTGTCCTCAACTGAATAAAGTTGAGCTTCTACCTTCTGGCTTTCGGCCTATACTATCAGATATTAAACTGCATTTGGCCTACTAGTGTGGTTGGGCCCTTGAAACAGTGTCTGCTGCTCTTGGGTTTGCTACTCCACTGAACAAAGCAATGCCGCCTGTTTAGTCCTGTTACCAATTTTGAACTGCATTTAGCCTACTTTATTCTTTGGCCCTATATCTGTTTCCTCTTCATCCTGCCCATTGCCCAGCCACTGCTAGATGAGTCTGCTGGTACATTGACCTAGACCACTACATTCCCCTTGCACTCTACACAGCCAGAATCTGACCCTGCTGAAAGTAAGGTTCCCCTTCCCGCATGTTATACCACCTTACACAGGGACAAAGAGGAAGGTGCAGATGAAAGTGCAGGTTCCTTCATCAGGTGGGCGGGGGCATACTCGTTGGCGACGTCACTGGCACAGGGCCCCTCAGAGTACGCAAAAGTGTCGCTGCTGGTGGTAGGCGCCCCCGCCATGCAAACACACCGCCGTACTTTGAGGGGCCCTGTGCCAGTGCCAATGCAAACGAGTGGGCCCCCCCTGCTTGCTCAGGATCACAGCACTTGCAACGTTGAAATACTTACCTTTCCCTGCAACACCGCCGTGACGTAGTCCGCATTTCCTGGGCCCACGAAAAACTTGAGCCAGCCCTACTCCCCCCACAACTTTTGCCAAATGACCCCCAATTCCCTATGCCCAACTATTATTATAAAGTTAATTAAGATTGACAAGCTTCAGAAACAAGAATGGATGTTTTTGGCATTAAAATGGGCACTGTAGGTGTTTTCCTGGCCTCCACACTGCCGACTATGCTTCCCCATTGACTTGCATTGGGTTTCGTGTTTCGGTCGATCCCCGACTTTTAGCGATAATCGGCCGACTGCACTCGACTCGACTCTGGACAAAATCGGGTTTCACAAAACCCGACTCGATCTTAAAAAAATGAAAGTCGCTCAACTCTAATGGCTGCATCCAACCATTAACCATGAGTGGAGAAAAAAAAATAATGTTATCATTCATATTATCTCAATAAAGGCCAAGAAAGCAAAAATTCTGCTGGAGTATGTAAACTTTTGAGCACAACTGTATCTTTCTGTCCTCATAGACATGTAATGGTTCTTTTTTTGTCATAGTGAAGATAGGTAGACTAGAAACTCAACACACTTCTGTTCTAGTATTGTTTTAGCCAATGAAGTACACAAGACAAAAATCTCTCTGATCACCACAAAGCAGTTATCAGTAGAGTTGGTGTTTTGGTCCCTAGACTGGTGACATCTTTTATAATTAGCTGCCCAAGCATAACGTCACATGTGGGTCACAATGCAACAATTATGTCATTCGTGGCCGACTAATCAAAAAAAGAGGAGTTGCTGATGCCATCAGTTAAGAAGCAGTTGTCAATAATCCTTTCCAGTGGCCACATGATGTGACCAATGAAAATCAATTCACCCCAACTCTAGTTGTCAGCTTGTTATGACTTGTTTAAACAGTATGCCAGAAATAAGCCTCTTACTTACTGGTGGAATCTTCAGTGATTAGTTGAAACCTGCAAGAACATGATTCATAAAGTTGAGCGAATTTCTTCAGGTCCCCGCTTATTCGGCAAGCTATAGTGCTTACCGAATAAGCTGCAGAGGGAGCCCGGATGCATGGAGTGGGACAGCTGATCAGCTGATCGGCGCCGCAACTGCTTGTGTCATGGCTGTGTCACTGTCACAGAACTTGCATGGACAGCCCAACACACAGGCTCTCCATGAATGTGCTGTGACAGTGACTCAGCCACGACACATGCAGCTGCGGCGCCGATCAGCTTTTCAGCCGTCCCACTCCATGCATCCGGGATCCCTCTACAGCTTATTCGGTAAGCACTATAGGTTGCCGAATAAGCAGGGACCAGAAGGAATTCTCTCAACTCTAATTAGGATAAATTTAGATTTGAATAGTATCAATTAAAATCAATGGACTGTCAGCGCAATGCATGGATGTTCTGGTCCTCAGGAATCATTGGAATGTTCTCTGTAGACAGTTGGTAAAATATCAGGTACTGTAAGTCGCAGGGGCCAATTCATCAAGTCTTGATGACGTACACACAATCCCTTTAGGAAAAAAGTAGGTAAAATGGGTCTGAATTTTTTTTACTGGTCGCGTTATGGGGACCTCAATGAGGCTGACATTATAGAAATTTCAATAAGGCTGTAACTTTGGGCATTTTTTTGCAGCACTGTTCGGAGACTTGCCTTAATTTTGTAGAACATTGAGTCTTTTTTATATAAAATGAATAATTTGTAATACATTTCAGTTATTTTCATCTAACAGTTTTTTGTGATAGCGAGTAAAGCAAGGTACTTATATGAGCCAGCCTGATATTTGAAGTGACTAAATTAGACCCTTTAAAAGAGTAGATAAAGGGTTCCACGGGTACAAACCTTGACATTCTTTACGCTGTTGTATGTTTATACTTTTTCTTCATAACATGAACAAATTTACTTTTTTCATGGCTTTCAATGAAATACCTACAGGCTCCTCTCACTCAATTATGACACCTAACACTACAGAAATCATAAAAAATGAAAGCATTCAATTCAGAGGAAGTTTAGAAAAATGTATACTGTATATTGTCCAATTTAACCTACAAGAAATAATACCATAAAAGTTAGAAAAAGCAGCCTGAAAAGTCACTTGTGCCAGGAGGGGAAAAAACCAAAACTAAATACTGTATAAAATACATGGCTAACTCTTTAAAGATTTGCAGCTTTGACTAAAGTTTGGTTTGACCATTTTTCTCATGTGCAGAAATATTCCTGGTAATATAATTGTGAAATTGCATGTGGCATTCAATTTCATTTCAGAGGAAATTAATGAAACTGCACCTGTGACAAACATTACTGTAACTATCTTTTGAGTTGTAGTTTTAGGTAACATTTTCAGAATGTCACAAAAGGCTTGCATCATATTTATAAAATTCTCAAGCAGCCTTACGGAAGGTGCAGCCATTTTTGATTAATAATTACATCATAACTCATAGAAAATAAGTTAGAAATTCATAGAAATTGATTAAAGTGAGAGGTTTAACTTGAAGTGAACTTGCCGTGTACAAAAACGCTCTAAACCTGCAGATATGGGGTTCATCTGTAGGTTAATAGTATTTTAATACCATGCGACCTCTGTACTGAAAGTTACAATTATTAAATTATTATTTATATTATTTAGATTATTTATGGTAGTTACGTAGGTTGAAAAAGAGCAGGTCCGTCAAGGTCATTCTTTCTCTACCAGTTCTACATTTTCAACCTCTAGATAATATATAACCCACAAATGGCATTTGTTGTGAGAAAAGTTGCAGCCCTTTTTAAAGTGCTCTTATAATGTCTGTCATTACTACTTCCCGCGGTCGGACATTCCACAGTCTGACTGCTCTAACTGTGAAGAATCCTTTCTTATTTAGCTACCAGAATTGCCTTTCTGCCCAGGGGCGGACTATAATAGGGTCAATCTGGGCGGTAGCCCAGGGCCCAGCAGTGTGGGGGAGCCCTCGGCTACCGCTCAGATTGCCCACCGCCCGTCTCATCTGCTCACCGGGCCCCTACCGGCGCTGCGGCAGTTTCACCTATTGACGTGCGGGTGTGCGCCCGCACGTCAATAGTTAACAACAGCTGCCAGCCAACTGGAGGCTGGCAGCTGAAGTCGGCCGCAGGCGCAGCACACACGTCGCCGGAGCTCGCTGCTGGAGCGCACCGGTGAGGTGAGGAGGACTCTTTTTTTTTTCTTTGCGAACGGCCAGATTGCTGGACAGACTGGGGGCAATATTGGAGACACTGGGGCAGAATGCTGGATCACTCACTGGGGGCAATATGCTGGACAGACTGGGGGCAATATGCTGGAGACACTGGGACAGATTACTGGACACACTGGGGCAGATTGCTGGACAGACTGGGGGCAATATTGGAGACACTGGGGCAGATTGCTGGACACACTGGGGCAGATGCTTGACACACTGGGGGCAATATGCTGGACAGACTGGGGCAGAATGCTGGACACACTGGGGCAGAATGCTGGACACACTAAGGGCAGGACTGGAGGCATGGGCAGAATGTAGATATGGGGCATGATTGGAGACACGGGAAAGAATGAAAGACATGGGGCAGGATAGGATCATGGGGCAGGATGGATACGATGGAGACAGATGAGGCAGGATGGGGAGATCATATGGGGTAGAATGGATACTCATGAGGGCAGGATGCAAGAACATATGGCTGGAGCCAGGAATGAGATACACGGGGCAGGATGAGGAATATTATTACCATAGGAGCTAATTAAGGGATATTATTACTGCATTGATATATTTATTTTATTTTTTGAGTATATTGTTTTAAATGGGGGGGCGGTACTGTTACTGTGCAGAGTGACACTGTGTCGTCTTTTCTTCTTCATGTGGTGTAATGTAGAAGTTGGGAAAAATTAAGTAATGTGTTCTGCAAGCGGAGCTCTAGATAACTGTTATTTCCTGCAGAAATGAGCCCTGGCTGGAAGAAATGATGGCGGTCTGTGCTGGATGAAAGATGAAGGACTTCACCTAGAGACGTCACTGGTGAGTCATTGTTACCTATACACTGACACTATACACTGTATACTATATACAGAGGTCCTGTGTATGTCACCAGTGATCGCTGTATAACCTCTACACAGACACTGCATACTAAGTACAGATCTCCTGTGAATACTGGCACTTATGGTGATAGTATTGTGTTTTTTTATCACTGATCAGTATTGTAGTATTCAGTCACTATGTGGTGGTAACATGTGGTCTGGAAATGGTGTTGCGGTATTTGTCCCATGTATGTGCTATTTGGTCACCATGTGGTGGTAATATGTGGTCTTGACATGGTGTAGGGGTATTTTTTCCTTTGTTGTGATATTATTCGATCACTGTGGTTGTAATATGTGGTCTGGTCATGGTGCGGTGGTTGTTGTGAATTTGGATTCTGGGCTCCCCCGGTGGCCGCTTGTGGAATTGGACTTGTCATCCTCTTTCCTGTTTCACCTGATTCCATCAGTAGTGGGTGTCGCTATTTAAGCTCATTTCTCTGGTGGTTTCTTGCCGGTCAACAATGTTATCTGATGCCTCTCAGTGCTTGTTCCTGCTTCTAGACAACTACTAGATAAGTTGGACTTTTGTCCATGTTTTGTTTTGCCTATTTGTTCCAGTTCACAGCTGAAGTTTTGTTACTGTGTCTGGAAAGCTCTCGTTGATCAGGGATTGCTACTCTGGCGTTATGAGTTAATGCCAGAGTTTAAGGTAATCTCTGGATGGTGTTTTGTTAGTGTTTTTCTGCTGACCATGAAAGTATACTATCTGTCTTCTGCTATCTAGTAAGCGGACCTCAAATTTGCTAAGACTATTTTCCTGCTGCGTTTGTTGTTTCATCTGAACTCACCGTCATTATATGTGGGGGGCTACTGTCTTCTTTGGAATATTTCTCTAGAGGTGAGCCAGGTCTTATATTTCCCTCTGCTAGCTATTTAGGTCTTAGGCCAGAGCTGGGCATCTAGCGATAAATAGGAAATGCTACCTGGCTATTTCTAGTTGCGCGGCAGGCTTAGTTCATGGTCAGTATAGTTCCATCTTCCGAGAGCTTGTCCCTCTATAGGCTTGCTATGATCTCTGCCTGCGGAGATCATGACAGTTTGACCGGCCACTAAAGTGTTAAAGACCCAGGTTCAGAAAGGAGAGTTATAAGAAGTCTGCTGGAATTTTTTTTTTTTTTTTTTTTTTTCTTTTCCTCCAGTCTGCCTTGCTGCAGTCTTTTTGCTCTCTCTCCTCCTAATCTCTGTATGCTCTGTGTGCACCTGACAATAATGGATTTCCAGAGTGTAACTGCGGGTTTGAATAATCTCATCACGAAAGTACAAAATTTACAAGATTTTGTGGTACATGCTCCGGTCAAACTGTCATGATCTCCGCAGGCAGAGATCATAGCAAGCCTATAGAGGGACAAGCTCTCGGAAGATGGAACTATACTGACCATGAACTAAGCCTGCCGCGCAACTAGAAATAGCCAGGTAGCATTTCCTATTTATCGCTAGATGCCCAGCTCTGGCCTAAGACCTAAATAGCTAGCAGAGGGAAATATAAGACCTGGCTCACCTCTAGAGAAATATTCCAAAGAAGACAGTAGCCCCCCACATATAATGACGGTGAGTTCAGATGAAACAACAAACGCAGCAGGAAAATAGTCTTAGCAAATTTGAGGTCCGCTTACTAGATAGCAGAAGACAGATAGTATACTTTCATGGTCAGCAGAAAAACACTAACAAAACACCATCCAGAGATTACCTTAAACTCTGGCATTAACTCATAACGCCAGAGTAGCAATCCCTGATCAACGAGAGCTTTCCAGACACAGTAACAAAACTTCAGCTGTGAACTGGAACAAATAGGCAAAACAAAACATGGACAAAAGTCCAACTTATCTAGTAGTTGTCTAGAAGCAGGAACAAGCACTGAGAGGCATCAGATAACATTGTTGACCGGCAAGAAACCACCAGAGAAATGAGCTTAAATAGCGACACCCACTACTGATGGAATCAGGTGAAACAGGAAAGAGGATGACAAGTCCAATTCCACAAGCGGCCACCGGGGGAGCCCAGAATCCAAATTCACAACAGGTGGTATTTGTTCCTTGTATTTGATATTATTGGTCATTTTAAAAATTGAAAAATAAATCTAAATATACCTAAATTGTATTGCATATTTTAACAAATATTTAATAGGTTACAGTAGAGTAGGGCCCGGCCAAAAGTGTCTACCGTGTTATGGTGGCAGCTTACAAAATCTTTGTCACATGACCCATCACATTTGAAAAATACATTTGAAAAATGACCCGTCACATGACCCCATCACATGACCCCGTCACATGACGGGGGGGGCCCACAGTGTCTGAACAGCCCGGGCCCCTGGCTACCCTTAATCCACCCCTGTGCAGTGGTATTTGTTCCTTGTATGTGATATTACTGGTCATTTTAAAAATTGAAAAATAAGTCTAAATATACCTAAATTGAATTGCATATTTTAAAAAATATTTAATAGGTTACAGTAGAGTACGGCACGGCCAAAAGTGTGGCGGCTTACAAAATGTTTGTCACATGACCCCTTCACATGACCCCGCACAGTGGGGCACAGTGTCTGAACAGCCCGGGGCCCTGGCTACCCTTAATCCACCCCTGTTTCCGTCATATGTATTTTTGTTTGCTGTAGTCATTTTTAGCAGTTTATTATAACAAGACAAGCTAAAAGAAACAAAAATGTGTTTTTCAATTATATTACACTTTCTTCTTATAGTTAAACTACCTTAAACAATCATTTCTTAGGACACATTTATATGAGCACACAAACAGATGCCTCTGTAAGGGTATAATTTGGGTAGTGATATGTCCTTTTACAACTGTAGTATACAAAGAGCTTTAATGACAGGCTGCTGTCTCAACAATTCTACAGGGTTGGCCATTTATATGGATACATCTAAATAAAATGGGAATGGTTGGTGATATCAACTTCCTGTTTGTGGCACATTAGTATATGGGAGGGGGAAAACTTTTCAAAATGGGCGGTGACCATGGTGGCCATTTTGACGTCGGCCATTTTGGATCCAACTTTATTTTTTCCAATGGGAAGAAGGTCATGTGACATCAAATTTATTGAGAATTTCACAAGAAAAACAATGGTGAGCTTGGTTTTAATGCAACTTTATTCTTTCATGAGTTATTTACAAGTTTATGACCACTTATAAAATGTGTTCAAAGTGCTGCCCATTGTGTTGGATTGTCAATGCAACCCTCTTCTCCCACTCTTGGCACACTGATATCAACACCGCAGAAGAAATGCTAGCACAGGTTTCCAGTATCCGTTGTTTCAGATGCTTTGGGGTCATCTGAAGGCAATTGTCTATGCTGTGAAGATTGTAAAGAACGGATGCCATGCCGTGGATGAAATGAGTGCCTGTGCTTGGCTTGAATAGTCTTTTTGTGTTGACATATCTCCTTTAAACTATGTTGCCACAATGAGCTTTGGTGAGTTTTTTTCAAGTTGCAGATTTTCTGCACCTTTAAAAAAAAAATTACTTACTTTTTTATTGCATTTTTGAGTGCATTTTTTTATGCTTTCTTATTGCGTTCTCGACTCTGCGTTTTTTGTTTCTTGTGCAGTCATATTTGAAATGAAGCTGCTTTGTTTTTGATACATCCTTGTATTTTATTTTGCTAAAACTTTATTGCTCTTCTTAGGTGCAGATTACATGCGCTTTTGATGAGTTTCCACCATGTCCTTTTTTACCTGCAGATTTTGTGTGGCTAATGCAAATCTAGGGGAAAAATCCACAAATAAAACTCAGTGTACCCATAAGAGAAATTGACATGTTGCGGATTTGGAACACGCACCACAGGTCAGTTTACAAGGAGTAAAACAAAAAGCTCAGTGAGCAGGAGATTTCTATAAATCTCATCCATGTTGCTGAAAATGTAAGATGCTGTGTTTTTAACTCTGCAAAAATACGCAGCGTCAAAACCAGACCAAAAATCCATCATAGGCACACAGCCGTAAGAGCAATGTGTTGGTGGTTAGAAGTGTTTTGGTGGGTTGCTAATGGTTGTTTCTTTAATAATTTGCAACTGTGTGCCCCTGCCTTTATTATGGTGGCTGTTGCATGCAATTCTGCATTTATGTTAGGACATGGTATTGGTAAGCGACACTGTCTTTTTTGTATTTTTTTAATTTATGTCCTTTTCTCAGTGAATTGTTTTTTAAATTTAGTATAGGGACTCACAAATATTGATGTCTCTTGTCGTGTGTTGCGAGCTTTTGCATTTTGGACAAAACATTGACCAATAAGTCATGCATTATATACATTTCTTTGCACATTTTTCCACTTTTTTGCAGGGTGCAGGCCCTGTATTTCAGTGGTGGCTGGGTACTTTGGGGTGTCTTTGTGGTACTGGGCAGCCCACATGTTATTCGGACAATGGTGCAGCTTGCGCAATGGTGTGAATGAAACCTTATGCAAGCCTGTGTTCATTTGAAATGTAAGACAACCTCTCCCATAATGTGAGGTGGTTTTGCAAGTGTCCTTTTATTAATATTTTGCATCTATGTTTTTAACATGAGGGAACTTGTTGCATCCTGTTGTGCTTTTGTGTTTGGACATGATATTGTAGGTATGGTTGTTTTTTTTTTGTGTGATTTTTTTTCCAAGAGACAGTAGCTGATTGACATACACATTGTTAGGCTTCTTTCAGACTTCCGTCGGCAGTGTCCCGTCCTAATGCGTCGGGAAGACGTGCTGACGGATGCCAATAAAATAGTGATACAACGGAGGCAACGCATCCAGTGTTATGACAGATGTGTTGGCTGAGGTTTTCCGGTGTAGAAGTGGGACTTGGTGATCCAGAGAAAGAGAGAAATAATATTTTCCCTGCTTTGAAAATCCTTCTGGGCATGCTCAGAGGGAAAAAACATGTTACGTCACTGGATTCCTGTGTGTGACGGTGTTGTGAACTCTGTTTTCAGGCTCCCTCTTGTGGTTACAGATGGTATTGTGTGACTTTGGTTTTTTGGCTCCCCCTGGTGGTTTGGTTTATTATCCTGCGGGTCTGGCTGGATCAGCTGCCTCGTTATTCACCAGGGAGGCTCCTATTTAGCTCTGCTTCACTTCCACTTGTTGCCGGCTGTCAATGTATTCAGTGCTATTCTGATTACTCCTGATTATCTCGTTTTCTGCCTCTTCAGGATAAGCTAAGTTCTGTTTGAATATTTTTTGCTCATCTGCCTGCAATATGATTTCTGTGTATGATGAGTCTAGTCCAGCTTGCTAATATGTGATTTCTTTTTGCTGGTAAGCTCTGGGGTACGGAGTTGCTTCCCCCGCACCGTTAGTTGGTGCGGGGGCTCGAGCAATCTCTGTGTGGATATTTTGAATAGGGTTTTTTATTGACCACACAGTTCCCTTCCTATTTTCTGCTATCTAGTATTAGCGGGCCTCATTTGCTAAATCTGATTTCACCTCTGCGTTTGTGCTTTCCCCTTAACTCACCGTTAATATTTGTGGGGGGCTATTCTATATCTTTGGGGTCATTCCACTGAGGCAAGAGAGGACTTTCTTTCCCTCCAGGAATAGTCAGTTTCTCAGGCTGTGAAGAGACGTCTAGGATTTTTAGGTAACGTTCCACGGCTGCCTATAGTTGTTTGCGGATAGGATCAGGTTGCGGTCAATCTAGTTACCACTTCCCCAGAGCTAGTAGTCTGTTCAGTTACTTAGCTAGTGCGACCTGCGATCCTTGCCACTAGGATCATAACAGTACAGCCGGCCCGGTAAAGTGTTAATTGCATGGCAGATGCAGGAGAAAAGAAGCTTGGAGATATTTTTTTTTTTTTTTTGCTGCCGTGTGTCTAGCTGCTGTGTGTCTGGCTTCACTCCTCCTCTTAATCTTGGTGTGGCTCTGAGTTCAGCTGCTGATATGGATATCCAGAGTTTAGCCTCCAGTGTAGATCATCTTGCTGCAAGGGTACAAAGTATTCAGGATTTTGTTGTGCACAGTCCTATGTCAGAGCCTAGAATACCTATTCCAGAGTTGTTTTCTGGAGATAGATCTAGGTTCCTGAATTTTAAGAACAATTGCAAGTTGTTTCTTTCTTTGAAACCTCGTTCCTCTGGGGATTCTGTTCAGCAAGTTAAGATTATTATTTCTTTCTTGCGTGGCGATCCTCAAGATTGGGCTTTCGCATTGGCTCCAGGGGATCCTGCATTGCTCAGTGTGGATGCATTTTTTCTGGCCCTTGGATTGCTCTATGAGGAACCTAATCTTGAGAACCAGGCTGAAAAAGCGTTGTTGGCCCTCTCTCAGGGGCAAGATGATGCAGAGGTGTACTGCCAGAAATTTCGGAAATGGTCGGTGCTTACTCAATGGAATGAGTGTGCCCTGGCTGCAAATTTCAGAAAAGGTCTTTCTGAAGCCATTAAGAATGTCATGGTGGGGTTCCCTACGCCTGCAGGTCTGAATGAGTCAATGACTCTGGCCATTCAGATTGATCGGCGTTTGCGGGAGCGCAAACCTGCGCACCATTTGGCGGTGTCTTCTGAACAGACACCTGAGTCTATGCAATGTGATAGAATTCTGACCAGAAGTGAACGGCAAAATTATAGACGGCAAAATGGGTTGTGCTTTTACTGTGGTGACTCAGCTCATGTTATCTCAGCATGCTCTAAGCGCACAAAAAAGATTGATAAATCTGTCACCATCGGTACTTTACAGCCTAAGTTTATTTTGTCTGTTACCCTGATTTGGTCCCTGTCATCTTACCCGGTTATGGCTTTTGTGGATTCAGGTGCTGCCCTGAGTCTGATGGATTTGTCATTTGCCAGGCGCTGTGGTTTTGTTTTGGAGCCTTTAAAATTCCCTATTCCACTAAGGGGAATTGATGCTACACCATTGGCTACGAATAAGCCTCAGTACTGGACACAAGTGACCATGTGCATGACTCCTGTTCATCAGGAGGTGATTCGCTTTCTTGTATTGCATAATTTGCATGATGTTGTTGCGTTGGGCCTGCCATGGTTGCAGACTCATAATCCAGTCCTGGATTGGAAAGCAATGTCTGTGTCAAGTTGGGGTTGTCAGGGAATTCATGGCGACGCTCCTGTGGTGTCAATTGCTTCATCCACTCCTTCTGAGGTCCCTGCGTTTTTGTCAGATTACCAGGATGAATTTGATGAGCCCAAACTCAGTTCTCTACCTCCTCATAGGGATTGTGATTGTGCTATAAATTTGATTCCTGGTAGTAAGTTTCCTAAGGGACGACTTTTCAATTTGTCAGTGCCGGAGCATGCTACTATGCGGAGTTATATAAAGGAGTCTTTGGAGAAAGGACTTATTCGTCCCTCCTCCTCCCCTCTTGGTGCGGGGTTCTTTTTTGTGGCTAAGAAGGATGGTTCCTTGAGACCTTGTATTGATTATCGCCTTCTAAACAAAATCACGGTCAAATTTCAGTATCCTTTGCCATTGCTATCTGATCTGTTTGCTCGCATTAGGGGGTCTAGTTGGTTCACCAAGATAGATCTTCGTGGTGCGTATAACCTTGTGCGTATTAAGCAGGGTGATGAATGGAAAACTGCATTTAATACGCCCGAAGGCCATTTTGAGTACTTGGTGATGCCTTTTGGACTTTCTAACGCTCCTTCTGTCTTTCAGTCCTTTATGCACGACATCTTCCGCGAATATCTGGATAAATTTATGATTGTGTATCTGGATGATATTCTGGTTTTTTCGGATGATTGGGAGTCCCATGTTAAGCAGGTCAGGATGGTGTTTCAGGTCCTGCGTGCCAATGCTTTATTTGTGAAGGGCTCAAAATGTCTTTTTGGAGTCCAGAAGGTCTCTTTTTTGGGTTTCATTTTTTCTCCTTCTGCTATTGAGATGGACCCAGTCAAGATTCAGGCTATTCATGACTGGACTCAGCCTACATCTGTTAAGAGTCTTCAGAAGTTCTTGGGTTTTGCTCATTTTTACCGTCGCTTCATCGCTAATTTTTCTGGTGTTGTTAAGCCATTGACGGATTTGACCAAGAAGGGTTCTGATGTTACTAATTGGTCTCCTGCGGCTGTGGAGGCCTTCCGGGAGCTGAAGGGCCGGTTTTCTTCGGCTCCGGTCTTATGTCAGCCAGACGTCTCCCTTCCTTTCCAGGTCGAGGTTGATGCTTCTGAGATTGGAGCGGGGGCTGTTTTGTCGCAGAGAAGCTCTGATGGCTCTGTGATGAAGCCATGTGCTTTCTTTTGAAGAAAGTTTTCGCCTGCCGAGCGGAATTATGATGTTGGTAATCGGGAGTTGTTGGCTATGAAGTGGGCATTTGAGGAGTGGCGACATTGGCTTGAGGGAGCTAAGCATCGTGTGGTGGTCTTGACTGATCACAAGAATTTGATTTATCTCGAGTCGGCCAAGCGGCTGAATCCTAGACAGGCTCGTTGGTCGTTGTTTTTCTCTCGTTTTGATTTCGTGGTCTCATACCTGCCTGGTTCGAAGAATGTGAAGGCTGATGCTCTTTCTAGGAGTTTTGTGCCTGACTCTCCTGGTGATTCAGAACCAGCTGGTATCCTCAGAGAAGGGGTGATTTTGTCTGCCATCTCCCCAGATTTGCGACGAGTGCTGCAGGAGTTTCAGGCGGATAGACCTGACCGTTGTCCACCGGAGAGACTGTTTGTCCCGGATAGATGGACCAGCAGAGTTATTTCCGAGGTTCATTCTTCGGTGTTGGCAGGCCATCCTGGGATTTTTGGTACCAGAGATTTGGTGGCTAGGTCCTTCTGGTGGCCTTCCTTGTCGCGGGATGTGCGTTACTTTGTGCAGTCTTGTGGAATTTGTGCTCGGGCTAAGCCTTGCTGTTCTCGTGCCAGTGGCTTGTTGTTGCCTTTGCCTGTCCCGAAGAGGCCTTGGACGCACATTTCCATGGATTTTATTTCAGATCTCCCTGTCTCTCAGAGAATGTCGGTCATTTGGGTGGTGTGTGATCGTTTTTCTAAAATGGTCCATTTGGTGCCCTTGCCTAAGTTGCCTTCCTCCTCCGAGTTGGTTCCTCTGTTTTTTCAAAATGTGGTTCGTTTGCACGGGATCCCTGAAAATATTGTTTCCGACAGAGGATCCCAGTTTGTGTCTAGATTTTGGCGGCCTTTTGAGCTAAGATGGGCATTAATTTGTCTTTTTCGTCGGCCTTCCATCCTCAGACGAATGGCCAAACCGAGCGCACTAATCAGACTTTGGAAACCTATTTAAGATGTTTTGTTTCTGCTGATCAGGATGACTGGGTGACTTTTTTGCCATTGGCCGAGTTTGCCCTTAATAATCGGGCTAGTTCTGCTACTTTGGTTTCGCCTTTTTTTTGTAATTCAGGGTTTCATCCTCGTTTTTCCTCGGGTCAGGTGGAGCCTTCTGACTGTCCTGGAGTGGATGTTGTGGTGGATAGGTTGCATCAGATTTGGAATCATGTGGTGGACAATTTGAATCTGTCACAAGAGAAGGCTCAGCGCTTTGCCAACCACCGTCGCTGTGTGGGTCCCCGACTTCGCGTTGGGGATTTGGTGTGGTTGTCTTCTCGCTTTGTTCCTATGAAGGTCTCCTCTCCTAAGTTTAAGCCTCGGTTTATCGGTCCTTATAAGATTTTGGAAGTCCTTAACCCTGTGTCATTTCGTTTGGACCTCCCGGCATCGTTTGCTATTCATAATGTGTTCCATCGGTCGTTGTTGCGGAGGTATGTGGTGCCTGTGGTTCCTTCGGTTGAGCCTCCTGCCCCTGTGCTGGTTGAGGGAGAATTGGAATACGTGGTGGAGAAGATCTTGGATTCTCGTATTTCTAGACGGAGGCTTCAGTATTTGGTTAAGTGGAAAGGCTATGGTCAGGAGGATAATTCCTGGGTTGTCGCCTCTGATGTTCATGCGGCCGATTTGGTTCGTGCCTTCCATGTGGCTCACCCTGATCACCCTGGGGGTTTAGATGAGGGTTCGGTGACCCCTCCTCAAGGGGGGGGTACTGTTGTGAACTCCGTTTTCAGGCTCCCTCTTGTGGTCACAGATGGTATTGTGTGACTTTGGTTTTTTGGCTCCCCCTGGTGGTTTGGTTTATTATCCTGCGGGTCTGGCTGGATCATCTGCCTCGTTATTCACCAGGGAGGCTCCTATTTAGCTCTGCTTCACTTCCACTTTTTGCCGGCTGTCAATGTATTCAGTGCTATTCTGATTACTCCTGATTATCTAGTTTTCTGCCTCTTCAGGATAAGCTAAGTTCTGTTTGAATATTTTTTGCTCATCTGCCTGCAATATGATTTCTGTGTATGATGAGTCTAGTCCAGTTTGCTAATATGTGATTTCTTTTTGCTGGTAAGCTCTGGGGTACGGAGTTGCTTCCCCCGCACCGTTAGTTGGTGCGGGGGCTCGAGCAATCTCTGTGTGGATATTTTGAATAGGGTTTTTTATTGACCGCACAGTTCCCTTCCTATTTTCTGCTATCTAGTATTAGCGGGCCTCATTTGCTAAATCTGATTTCACCTCTACGTTTGTGCTTTCCCCTTAACTCACCATTAATATTTGTGGGGGGCTATTCTATATCTTTGGGGTCATTCCACTGAGGCAAGAGAGGACTTTCTTTCCCTCCAGGAATAGTCAGTTTCTCAGGCCGTGAAGAGACATCTAGGATTTTTAGGTAACGTTCCACGGCTGCCTATAGTTGTTTGCGGATAGGATCAGGTTGCGGTCAATCTAGTTACCACTTCCCCAGAGCTAGTAGTCTGTTCAGTTACTTAGCTAGTCCAACCTGCGATCCTTGCCACTAGGATCATAACAGACGGTCAGCGACGGATCCTGCATACATAGGCTTCCATTATAGCCAACGATGGACAGCGCAGGACACGTCGCTGACCGATTTTGCGACGTGCAGAAAAAACTTTCCTCTGAACGTGTTCTCTCCACGACGGAACACTATTTTCCGACGGATCCAGTGCACGACGGATGAAACGGATGGCCATCCGTCACAATCCGTCGCTAATACAAGTCTATGGGACAAAACAGGATCCTGCAGAAAAATTTGCAGGATCCTGTTTTTTCAAAAGTCGATGGATTTCGACGTGAGACAAAAGACGGAAGTGTGAAAGAGGCCTTAGTGGACTTACAATTGCGCTGCTTTTTATGACTCCTCAAATGCTCCTTTGGCACAGACTCTGTGTCTTTCTTATTACCAGACTCTCATTTTGCATGTAACTGATGTTCTACTGGTCTCCTAACTTGACAGTAATGCAGGAGAAATTTTGTGCATTCCAGTGACCTACGGGCACAATTACCATTTTTTCCATAAAGGGAAGGTCTCATAAATGAGATACCACCTATCAGACATTTTGGCATATTCTAATGGATATGTCATCAATATCAGTTCATGGGAAAAAAATAGCAAAGAACAGCATTTACTTTTATATCCTTACCACAATTGATGACATCCCAACAAATACATTATCCCAAACTGAGTTTGGAATAAGAAATGAAGGATGACTACAGCATGAGTCTTTATTCACAGGAGGCAAATGAAGCCTCATTTTTTATAAAGAATGTGCACACAAATCATAATCAACTTTAAGTACTACATGCATTGTTTATCCTGCTCAAGGTTGCCGCTACTGAAAGATATTTTATTTCCGTCTCTCTTTTATAATCACCATACGGTTTACTGGTTGGTTGCAAATCAATATTTTATCATCCACGGGATATAATTCTTTGGAGTACAATCCTTTTACAGATGATCTGTTTTGGTAATTTAATACGTGCTCAGTACTCACATATAAAAGTAAAGAACTTTTAAACACTTAAAATTCATTTTCCCTAGAATAAGAAAAATAAAACTAAACTCGCTTTCCTGCATTACATTACACGCTGCCTGACTCTTATCATGTACAAAGCGCCAAATAATACAAATGACGTAAAAATTAGATTAAAAAAACATTAATATTCTGTCTAAAAGTAAGTTACAAATTACAGATTAAAGTATGTTTAAGTATATATACAGTACAGACCAAAAGTTTGGACACACCTTCTCATTTAAAGATTTTTCTGTATTTTCATGACTATGAAAATTGTATATTCACAGTGAAGGCATCAAAACAATGAATTAACACATGTGGAATTATATACTTAACAAAAAAGTGTGAAACAACTGAAATTATGTCTTATATTCTAGGTTCTTCAAAGTAGCCACCTTTTGCTTTGATGACTGCTTTGCACACTCTTGGCATTCTCTTGATGAGCTTCAAGAGGTAGTCACCGGGAATGGTCTTCACATCACAGGTGTGCCCTGTCAGGTTTAATAAGTGGGATTTCTTGCCTTAGAAATGGGGTTGGGACCATCAGTTGTGCTGTGCAGAAGTCTAGTGGATACACAGCTGATAGTCCTACTGAATAGACTGTTAGCATTTGTATTATGGCAAGAAAAAGCAGCTAAGTAAAGAAAAAAAATTGGGAAAACTTTGAAAGTGTCCCCAAGTGCAGTGGCAAAAAACATCAAGCGCTACAAAGAAACTGGCTCACATGAGGACCACCCCAGGAAAGGAAGACCAAGAGTCACCTCTGCTTCTGAGGATAAGTTTATCCGAGTCACCAGCCTTGGAAATCGCAGGTTAACAGCAGCTCAGATTAGAGACCAGGTCAATGCCACACAGAGTTCTAGCAGCAGACACATCTCTACAACAACTGTTAAGAGGAGATTTTGTGCAGTAGGCCTTCATGGTAAAACAGCTGCTAGGAAACCACTGCTAAGGACAGGCAACAAGCAGTAGAGACTTGTTTGGGCTAAAGAACACAAGGAATGGACATTAGACCAGTGGAAATCTGTGCTTTGGTCTGATGAGTCCAAATTTGAGATCATTGGTTCCAACCACCGTGTCTTTGTGTGACGCAGAAAAGGTGAACGGATGGACTCTACATGCCTGGTTCCCACCGTGAAGCATGGAGGAGGAGGTGTGATGGTGTGGGGGTGCTTTGCTGCTGACACTGTTGGGGATTTATTTAAAATTGAAGGCATACTGAACCAGCATGGCTACCACAGCATCTTGCAGCGGCATGCTATTCCATCCGGTTTGCTTTTAGTTGGACCATCATTTATTTTTCAACAGGACAATGACACCAAACACACATCCAGGCTGTGTAAGGGCTATTTGACCAAGAAGGAGAGTAATGGGGTGCTAAGCCAGATGACCTGGCCTCCAGAGTCACCAGACCTGAACCCAATCGAGATGGCGTGGGGTGAGCTGGACCGCTGAGTGAAGGCAAAAGGGCCAACAAGTGCTAAGCATCTCTGGGAACTCCCTCAAGATTGTTGGAAGACCATTTCCAGTGAGTACCTCTTGAAGCTCATCAAGAAAATGCCAAGAGTGTGCAAAGCAAAAGGTGGCTACTTTGAAGAACCTAGAATATAAGACATATTTTCAGTTGTTTCACACTTTTTTGTTAACTATATAATTCCACATATGTTAATTCATAGTTTTGATGCCTTTAGTGTGAAATTACAATTTTCATAGTCATGAAAATACAGAAAAATCTTTAACCCCTTAATCCCGTATGACGTACTATCCCGTCAAGGTGACCTGGGACTTAATTCCCGGTGACGGGATAGTACGTCATACGCGATCGGCCGCACTCACGGGGGGAGCGCGGCCGATCGCGGCCGGGTGTCAGCTGCATATCGCAGCTGACATCCGGCACTATGTGCCAGGAGCGGTCACGGACCGCCCCCGGCACATTAACCCCCGGCACACCGCGATCAAACATGATCGCGATGTGCCGGCGGTGCAGGGAAGCATCGCGCAGGGAGGGGGCTCCCTGCGGGCTTCCCTGAGCCCCCCGCAGCAACGCGATGTGATCGCGTTGCTGCGAGGGTCTTACCTCCCTCCCTGCCTGCTCCAGACCCGGATCCAAGATGGCCGCGGATCCGGGTCCTGCAGGGAGGGAGGTGGCTTCACAGACGCCTGCTCAGAGCAGGCACTGTGAAGCAGCCTGCACTTCTCTCAGATCGGTGATCTGTCAGAGTGCTATGCAAACTGACAGATCACCGATCTGTATTGTCCCCCCCTGGGGCAAAGTAAAAAAGTTAAAAAAAAAATTTCCAAATGTGTAAAAAAAAATAAAAAAAAATATTCCAAAATAATGAAAAAAAATAAATAAATATTATTCCCATAAATACATTTCTTTATCTAAATATATATAAAAAAAACAATAAAAGTACACATATTTAGTATCGCCGCGTCCGTAACGACCCGACCTATAAAACTGGCCCACTAGTTAACCCCTTCAGTAAACACCGTAAGAAAAAAAAAAAAAACGAGGCAAAAAACAACGGTTTATTATCATACCGCCGAACAAAAAGTGGAATAACACGCGATCAAAAAGACTGATATAAATGACCATGGTACCGCTGAAAGCGTCATCTTGTCCCGCAAATAACGAGCCGCCATACAGTATGATCAGCAAAAAAATAAAAAAGTTATAGTCCTGAGAATTAAGCGATGCAAAAATAATTATTTTTTCAATAAAATAGTTTTTATCGTATAAAAGCGCCAAAACATAAAAAAATGAGATAAATGCGGTATCGCTGTAAGCGTACTGACCCGAAGAATAAAACTGCTTTATCAATTTTACCAAACGCGGAACGGTATAAACGCCTCCCCCAAAAGAAATTCATGAATAGCTGGTTTTTGGTCATTCTGCCTCACAAAAATCGGAATAAAAAGCGATCAAAAAATGTGACGTGCCCAAAAATGTTACCAATAAAAACGTCAACTCGTCCCGCAAAAAACAAGATCTCACATGACTCTGTGGACTCAAATATGGAAAAATTATAGCTCTCAAAATATGGTAACGCAAAAAATATTTTTTGCAATAAAAAGCGTCTTTCAGTGTGTGACGGCTGCCAATCATAAAAATCCGCTAAAAAACTCGCTATAAAAGTAAATCAAACCCCCCTTCATCACCCCCTTAGTTAGGGAAAAATAAAAAAAAAGTATTTATTTCCATTTTCCCATTAGGGCTAGGGTTGGGGCTAGGGTTAAGGCTACAGTTAGGGTTGGGGCTAAAGTTAGGGTTAGGGTTTGGATTACATTTACGGTTGGGAATAGGGTTGGGATTAGGGTTAGGGGTGTGTCAGGGTTAGAGGTGTGGTTAGGGTTACTGTTGGGATTAGGGTTAGGGGTGTGTTTGGATTAGGGTTTCAGTTATAATTGGGGGGTTTCCACTGTTTCGGCACATCAGGGGCTCTCCAAACGCAACATGGCGTCCGATCTCAATTCCAGCCAATTCTGCGTTGAAAAAGTAAAACAGTGCTCCTTCCCTTCCGAGTTCTCCCGTGTGCCCAAACAGGGGTTTACCCCAACATATGGGGTATCAGCGTACTCAGGACAAATAGGACAACAACCTTTGGGGTCCAATTTCTCCTGTTACCCCTGGGAAAATACAAAACTGGGGGCTAAAAAATAATTTTTGTGGGAAAAACAAAGATTTTTTATTTTCACGGCTCTGCGTTATAAACTGTAGTGAAACACTTGGGGGTTCAAAGTTCTTACAACACATCTAGATAAGTTCCTTGGGGGGTCTAGTTTCCAAAATGGGGTCACTTGTGTGGGGCTTCTACTGTTTAGGTACATTAGGGGCTCTGCAAACGCAATGTGACGCCTGCAGACCATTCCATCTAAGCCTGCATTCCAAATGGCGCTCCTTCCCTTCCGAGCCCTCCCATGCATCCAAATGGTGGTTCCCCCCACATATGTGGTATCAGCGCACTCAGGACAAATTGGACAACAACTTTTGGGGTCCAATTTCTCCTGTTACCCTCGGGAAAATACAAAACCGGGGGCTGAAAAATATTTTATGTGGGAAAAATTTTTAGTTTTATTTTTACGGCTCTGCATTATAAACTTCTGTGAAGCCCTTGGTGGGTCAAAGCGCTCACCAAACATCTAGATAAGTTCCTTAGGCGGTCTACTTTCCAACATGGTGTCACTTGTGGGGGGTTTCTACTGTTTAGATACATTAGGGGCTCTGCAAACGCAATGTGACGCCTGCAGACCATTCCATCTAAGTCTGCATTCCAAATGGCGCTCCTTCACTTCCGAGCCCTTCCATGCGTCCAAACGGTGGTTCCCCCCCACATATGGGGTATCAGCGCACTCAGCACAAATTGGACAACAACAATCGGGGTCCAATTTCTCCTGTTACCCTCGGGAAAATACAAAACTGGGGGCTAAAAAATAATTTTTGTGGGAAAAAATTTTTGTTTTATTTTTATGGCTCTGCATTATAAACTTCTGTGAAGCCCTTGGTGGGTCAAAGTGCTCACCACACATCTAGATAAGTTCCTTAGGGGGTCTACTTTCCAACATGGTGTCACTTGTGGGGGGTTTCTACTGTTTAGGTACATTAGGGGCTCTGCAAACGCAATGTGACGCCTGCAGACCATTCCATCTAAGTCTGCATTCCAAATGGCGCTCCTTCCTTTCCGAGCCCTCCCATGCGCCCAAACAGTGGTTCTCCCCACATATGGTGTATCATCGCACTCAGGACAACTTGGACAACAAATTTTGGGGTCCAATTTCTCCTGCTACCCTCGGGAAAATACAAAACTGGGGGCTAAAAAAATAATTTTTGTGGGAAAAAATTTTTGTTTTATTTTTACGGCTCTGCATTATTAACTTCTGTGAAGCCCTTGGTGGGTCAAAGCGCTCAAAACACATCTAGATAAGTTCCTTAGGGGGTCTACTTTCCAAAATGGTGTCACTTGTGGGGGGTTTCAATGTTTAGGCACATCAGTGGCTCTCCAAACGCAACATGGCGTCCCATCTCAATTCCTGTCAATTTTGCATTGAAAAGTCAAACGGTGCTACTTCCTTTCCGAGCTCTCCCATGCGCCCAAACAGTGGTTTACCCCCACATATGGGGTATCAGCGTACTCAGTACAAATTGTACAACAACTTTTGGGGTCCAATTTCTCCTGTTACCCCTGGGAAAATACAAAACTGGGGGCTAAAAAATAATTTTTGTGGGAAAAACAAAGATTTTTTATTTTCACGGCTCTGCGTTATAAACTGTAGTGAAACACTTGGGGGTTCAAAGTTCTTACAACACATCTAGATAAGTTCCTTGGGGGGTCTAGTTTCCAAAATGGGGTCACTTGTGTGGGGCTTCTACTGTTTAGGTACATTAGGGGCTCTGCAAACGCAATGTGACGCCTGCAGACCATTCCATCTAAGCCTGCATTCCAAATGGCGCTCCTTCCCTTCCGAGCCCTCCCATGCATCCAAATGGTGGTTCCCCCCACATATGTGGTATCAGCGCACTCAGGACAAATTGGACAACAACTTTTGGGGTCCAATTTCTCCTGTTACCCTCGGGAAAATACAAAACCGGGGGCTGAAAAATATTTTATGTGGGAAAAATTTTTAGTTTTATTTTTACGGCTCTGCATTATAAACTTCTGTGAAGCCCTTGGTGGGTCAAAGCGCTCACCAAACATCTAGATAAGTTCCTTAGGCGGTCTACTTTCCAACATGGTGTCACTTGTGGGGGGTTTCTACTGTTTAGATACATTAGGGGCTCTGCAAACGCAATGTGACGCCTGCAGACCATTCCATCTAAGTCTGCATTCCAAATGGCGCTCCTTCACTTCCGAGCCCTTCCATGCGTCCAAACGGTGGTTCCCCCCCACATATGGGGTATCAGCGCACTCAGCACAAATTGGACAACAACAATCGGGGTCCAATTTCTCCTGTTACCCTCGGGAAAATACAAAACTGGGGGCTAAAAAATAATTTTTGTGGGAAAAAATTTTTGTTTTATTTTTATGGCTCTGCATTATAAACTTCTGTGAAGCCCTTGGTGGGTCAAAGTGCTCACCACACATCTAGATAAGTTCCTTAGGGGGTCTACTTTCCAACATGGTGTCACTTGTGGGGGGTTTCTACTGTTTAGGTACATTAGGGGCTCTGCAAACGCAATGTGACGCCTGCAGACCATTCCATCTAAGTCTGCATTCCAAATGGCGCTCCTTCCTTTCCGAGCCCTCCCATGCGCCCAAACAGTGGTTCTCCCCACATATGGTGTATCATCGCACTCAGGACAACTTGGACAACAAATTTTGGGGTCCAATTTCTCCTGCTACCCTCGGGAAAATACAAAACTGGGGGCTAAAAAAATAATTTTTGTGGGAAAAAATTTTTGTTTTATTTTTACGGCTCTGCATTATTAACTTCTGTGAAGCCCTTGGTGGGTCAAAGCGCTCAAAACACATCTAGATAAGTTCCTTAGGGGGTCTACTTTCCAAAATGGTGTCACTTGTGGGGGGTTTCAATGTTTAGGCACATCAGTGGCTCTCCAAACGCAACATGGCGTCCCATCTCAATTCCTGTCAATTTTGCATTGAAAAGTCAAACGGTGCTACTTCCTTTCCGAGCTCTCCCATGCGCCCAAACAGTGGTTTACCCCCACATATGGGGTATCAGCGTACTCAGTACAAATTGTACAACAACTTTTGGGGTCCAATTTCTCCTGCTACCCTTGGAAAAATACAAAACTGGAGGCCAAAAAATAAGTTTTGTGGGAAAAAAAAGATTTTTTATTTTCACGGCTCTGCGTTGTAAACTGTAGTGAAACACTTGGGGGTTCAAAGTTCTCACAACACATCTAGATAAGTTCCTTGGGGGGTCTAGTTTCTGATATGGGGTCACTTGTGGGGGGTTTGTACTATTTGGGTACATCAGGGGCTCTGCAAATGCAACGTGACGCCTGCAGACCAATCCATTTAAGTCTGCATTCCAAATGGCGCTCCTTCCCTTCCGAGCTCTGTCATGCGCCCAAACAGTGGTTCCCCCCCACATATGGGGTATCAGCATACTCAGGACAAATTGGACAACAACTTTTGGGGTCCAATTTATCCTGATACCCTTGTAAAAATACAAAACTGGGGCTAAAAAATCATTTTTGTGAAAAAAAAAAAGAATTTTTATTTTCACGGCTCTGCGTTATAAACTGTAGTGAAACACTTGGGGGTTCAAAGTTCTCACAACACATCTAGATAAGTTCCTTGGGGGGTCTAGTTTCCAATATGGGGTCACTTGTGGGGGGTTTGTACTGTTTGGGTACATCAGGGGCTCTGCAAATGCAACGTGACGCCTGCAGACCAATCCATTTAAGTCTGCATTCCAAATGGCGCTCCTTCCCTTCTGAGCTCTGTCATGCGCCCAAACAGTGGTTCCCCCCCACATATGGGGTATCAGCATACTCAGGACAAATTGGACAACAACTTTTGAGGTCCAATTTATCCTGATACCCTTGTGAAAATACAAAACTGGGGGCTAAAAATCATTTTTGTGAAAAAAAAAAGAATTTTTATTTTTACGGCTCTGCATTATAAACTTCTGTGAAGCACTTGTTGGGTCAAAGTGCTCACCACACATCTAGATAAGTTCCTTAGGGGGTCTACTTTCCAAAATGGTGTCACTTGTGGGGGGTTTCAATGTTTAGGCACATCAGGGGCTCTGCAAACGCAACATGGCATCCCATCTTAATTCCAGTCAATTTTGCATTGAAAAGTAAAATAGCGCTCCTTCCCTTCCGAGCTCTTCTATGCGCCCAAACAGTGGTTTACCCCCACATATGGGGTATCGTCGTACTCAGGACAAATTGCACAACAACTTTTGTGGTCTAATTTCTTCTCTTACCCTTGGGGAAATAAAAACATAGGGGCGAAAAGATCATTTTTGTGAAAAAATATGATTTTTTTATTTTTACGGCTCTGCATTATAAACTTCTGTGAAGCACTTGTTGGGTCAAAGTGCTCACCACACATCTAGATAAGTTCCTTAGGGGGTCTACTTTCCAAAATGGTGTCACTTGTGGGGGTTTCAATGTTTAAGCACATCAGGGGCTCTCCAAATGCAACATGGCGTCCCATCTCAATTCCAGTCAATTTTGCATTGAAAAGTCAAATGGCGCTCCTTCCCTTCCGAGCTCTGCCCTGCGCCCAAACAATGGTTTACACCCACATATGGGGTATCAGCGTACTCAGGACAAATTGCACAACAATTTTTGAGGTCCAATTTCTTCTCTTACTCTTGGGAAAATAAAAAATTGGGGGCGAAAAGATCATTTTTGTGAAAAAATATGATTTTTTATTTTTACCGCTCTGCATTATAAACTTCTGTGAAGCACTTGTTGGGTCAAAGTGCTCACCACACATCTAGATAAGTTCCTTAGGGGGTCTACTTTCCAAAATGGTGTCACTTGTGGGGGGTTTCAATGTTTAGGCACATCAGGGGCTCTCCAAATGCAACTTGGCGTCCCATCTCAATTCCAGTCAATTTTGCATTGAAAAGTCAAATGGCGCTCCTTTCCTTCCGAGCTCTGCCATGCGCCCAAACAGTGGATTACCCCCACATATGGGGTATCAGCGTACTCAGGACAAATTGTACAACAAATTGGGGGGTCTATTTTCTCCTGTTACCCTTGGTAAAATAAAACAAATTGGATCTGAAATAAATTTTGTGTGAAAAAAAGTTAAATGTTCATTTTTATTTAAACATTCCAAAAATTCCTGTGAAACACCTGAAGGGTTAATAAACTTCTTGAAATTGGTTTTGAGTACCTTGAGGGGTGCAGTTTTTAGAATGGTGTCACACTTGGGTATTTTCTATCATATAGACCCGTCAAAATGACTTCAAATGAGATGTGGTCCCTAAAAAAAAATGGTGTTGTAAAAATGAGAAATTGCTGGTCAACTTTTAACCCTTATAACTCCGTCACAAAAAAAAATTTTGGTTCCAAAATTGTGCTGATGTAAAGTAGACATGTGGGAAATGTTACTTATTAAGTATTTTGCATGACATATGTCTGTGATTTAAGGGCATAAAAATTAAAAGTTGGAAAATTGCGAAATTTTCAAAATTTTTGCCAAATATTCATTTTTTTCACAAATAAACTCAAGTTATATCGAAGAAATTTTACCACTATCATGAAGTACAATATGTCACGAGAAAACAATGTCAGAATCGCCAAGATCCGTTGAAGCGTTCCAGAGTTATAACCTCATAAAGGGACAGTGGTCAGAATTGTAAAAATTGGCCCGGTCATTAACGTGCAAACCACCCTCGGGGCTTAAGGGGTTAAATGAAAAGGTGTGTCCAAACTTTTGGTCTGTACTGTATATATATATATATATATATATATATATATATATATATACTAGCTATTGAACCCGTTCTACGCCTGGGTGGCGAGCATTTATACTGGTATATGGTCTCCATCCTGGTATGTGCTGCTCCCATCTTGCTCTCCCATCCTGTCATGTGCTGCTCCATCCTGCGCCCCCATCCTGTCATGTGCTGCTCCACCGTGTCATGTGCTGCTCCATCCTGCGCCCCCATCCTGTCATGTGCTGCTCCACCATGTCATGTGCTGCTCCATCCTGCATCCCCATCCTGTCATGTGCTCCCATCCTGCGCCCCCATCCTATCACGTGCTGCTCCATGCAGTGCGGGCGGCTGTGCTGAGTGTGGGCGGCTGTGCTGAGTGTGGGCGGCTGTGCGGAGTGCGGGCGGCTGTGCGGAGTGCGGGCGGCTGTGCGGAGTGCGGGCGGCTGTGCTGAGTGCGGGCGGCTGTGCTGAGTGCGGGCGGCTGTGCTGAGTGCGGGCGGCTGTGGATGGCTGTGCTGGGTGCGGTGGCTGTGCTGGGTGCAGCGGCTGTGGGCGGCGGCTGTTCTGGGTGCGGCGGCTGTGCTGGGTGCGGCGGCGGTGCGTGGCTGTGCTGGGTGCGGCGGCTGTGGTGGGTGCGGCGGCTGTGGGTGGCTGTGCTGGGTGCGGCGGCTGTGGACAGCTGTGCTGGGTGCGGTGGCTGTGCTGGGTGCAGTGGCTGTGCGTGGCTCTAGGCGGCTGTGCGTGGCTGTGGGCGGCTGTCCGTGGCTGTGCTGGGTGCGGCGGCTGTGGACGGCTGTGCTGGGTGCGGTGGCTGTGCTGGGTGCGGCGGCTGTGCGTGGCTGTGGGCGGCTGTGCGTGGCTGTGCTGGGTGCGGCGGCTGTGCTGAGTGCGGGTGGCTGTGCTGGGTGCGGGCGGCTGTGCTGGGTGCGGTGGCTGTGCTGGGTGCAGCGGCTGTGCGTGGCTGTGGGCGGCAGCTGTGCTGGGTGCGGCAGCTGTGGTGGGTGCGGCGGCTGTGCTGGGTGCGGCGGCTGTGCTGGGTGCGGCGGCTGTGGACGGCTGTGCTGGGTGCGGTGGCTGTGCTGGGTGCAGCGGCTGTGCGTGGCTGTGCGTGGCTGTGCTGGGTGCGGCGGCTGTGCTGGGTGCGGTGGCTGTGCTGGGTGCAGCGGCTGTGCTGGGTGCAGCGGCTGTGCGTGGCTGTGCTGGGTGCGGCGGCTGTGCTGTGCATGGCTGTAGGTGGCTGTGTGTGGCTGTAGGCGGCTGTGCGTGGCTGTGCTGGGTGCGGCGGCTGTGGACGGCTGTGCTGAGTGTGGCGGCTGTGCGTGGCTGTGCTGGGTGCGGCGGCTGTGGGTGGCTGTGTGTGGCTGTGCTGGGTGCGGCGGCTGTGGACGGCTGTGCTGGGTGCGGTGGCTGTGCTGGGTGCAGCGGCTGTGCGTGGCTCTAGTCGGCTGTGCGTGGCTCTAGGCGGCTGTGCGTGGCTGTGGGCGGCTGTCTGTGGCTGTGCTGGGTGCGGCGGCTGTGGACGGCTGTGCTGGGTGTGGTGGCTGTGCTGGGTGCGGCGGCTGTGCGTGGCTGTGGGCGGCTGTGCGTGGCTGTGCTGGGTGCGGCGGCTGTGCGTGGCTGTAGGCGGCTGTGCGTGGCTGTGGGCGGCTGTGCGTGGCTGTGCTGGGTGCGGCGGCTGTGCTGAGTGCGGGTGGCTGTGCTGGGTGCGGTGGCTGTGCTGGGTGCAGTGGCTGTGCTGGGTGCAGCGGCTGTGCGTGGCTGTGGGTGGCAGCTGTGCTGGGTGCGGCGGCTGTGGTGGGTGTGGCGGCTGTGCTGGGTGCGGCGGCTGTGCTGGGTGCGGCGGCTGTGGACGGCTGTGCTGGGTGCGGTGGCTGTGCTGGGTGCAGCGGCTGTGCGTGGCTGTGGGCGGCTGTGCGTGGCTGTGCTGGGTGCGGCGGCTGTGCTGGGTGCGGCGGCTGTGCTGGGTGCGGCGGCTGTGCTGGGTGTGGCGGCTGTGCGTGGCTGTAGGCGGCTGTGCGTGGCTGTGCTGGGTGTGGCGGCTGTGGACGGCTGTGCTGGGTGCTGTGGCTGTGCTGGGTGCAGCGGCTGTGCGTGGCTGTGCTGGGTGCAGCGGCTGTGCGTGGCTGTGCTGGGTGCGGCGGCTGTGCTGTGCGTGGCTGTAGGCAGCTGTACGTGGCTGTAGGCGGCTGTGTGTGGCTGTGCTGGGTGCGGCGGCTGTGGACGGCTGTGCTGAGTGCGGCGGCTGTGGGTGGCTGTGCTGGGTGTGGCGGCTGTGCTGGGTGCGGCGGCTGTGCGTGGCTGTAGGCGGCTGTGCGTGGCTGTAGGCGGCTGTGCGTGGCTGTGGGCGGCTGTGCTGGGTGCGGCGGCTGTGGCTGTGCTGTGCTGCGTGCGGTGGCTGTGGCTGTGGTAGGTGCGGCGGCTGTGCGTGGCTGTAGGCGGCTGTGCGTGGCTGTAGGCGGCTGTGCGTGGCTGTGGGCGGCTGTGCTGGGTGCGGCGGCTGTGCGTGGCTGTGCTGGGTGCGGTGGCTGTGCTGGGTGCGGCGGCTGTGCGTGGCTGTAGGCAGCTGTGCGTGGCTGTGGGCGGCTGTGCGTGGCTGTGCTGAGTGCGGGTGGCTGTGCTGGGTGCGGTGGCTGTGCTGGGTGCAGTGGCTGTGCTGGGTGCAGCGGCTGTGCGTGGCTGTGGGCGGCAGCTGTGCTGGGTGCGGCGGCTGTGGTGGGTGTGGCGGCTGTGCTGGGTGCGGCGGCTGTGCTGGGTGCGGCGGCTGTGGACGGCTGTGCTGGGTGCGGTGGCTGTGCTGGGTGCAGTGGCTGTGCGTGGCTGTGGACGGCTGTGCGTGGCTGTGCTGGGTGCGGCGGCTGTGGACGGCTGTGCTGAGTGCGGCGGCTGTGGGTGGCTGTGCTGGGTGTGGCGGCTGTGCTGGGTGCGGCGGCTGTGCGTGGCTGTAGGCGGCTGTGCGTGGCTGTAGGCGGCTGTGCGTGGCTGTGGGCGGCTGTGCTGGGTGCGGCGGCTGTGCGTGGCTGTGCTGGGTGCGGTGGCTGTGGTAGGTGCGGCTGCTGTGGACGTAAGTGGCGTAAGTAACAAATAGCTGTGGCATGAAGTGCCACAGCCTCATGGCACAGCAATTTGTTACTTGCGGTACCTTATTCATTTCCGGCGCCATTTTCTGTGTCCTCCTGGTGCCGGAATCGGCGCCTGCGCAGTCCGCGCTTTCCGGCGCCATTTTCTTGAAGACACACTGCAATGTGTCTTCAAGAAAATGGCGCCGGAAAGCGCGGACTGCGCAGGCGCCGATTCCGGGAGCAGGGGGATATTCATGGCCCGGAATGGCGTCGGTGGAACGGGACGGGTAAGTATACTCACCCTCCGCCTCCTGGCTCGTCCCTGTTTCTCCATTGGAGATCGCGGTGTGCGTTCAGCGCTTACGCATACCGCGATCTCCTGGGAGCGTCGCTCTGTGAGGTCCAGACTGCGCCGGCGCTTGCGCTTGCGCAGTCTATAAAGGCTTCGGACAGAGTGACACTCCCAGCGTTATATTATAGATATATATATATATATATATATATATACACATCAGCTGTACCGAGGGATTCATTCCGAAGTAAGTGAACAGTCAGCTCTTGAAATTGTGCTATGAAAAGAAAAAATGGACAAGCGAAAGGATCTGAGAGACCTTCATAATCGCAAAATTGTGACGGTGAGATGACTGGGTCGGTGAATCTCCATAGCTGTCATTCCTGTAGGGTGTTTCACCATATACACTCACCGGCCACTTTATTAGGTACACCATGCTAGTAACGGGTTGGACCCCCTTTTGCCTTCAGAACTGCCTCAATTCTTCGTGGCATAGATTCAACAAGGTGCTGGAAGCATTCCTCAGAGATTTTGGTCCATATTGACATGATGGCATCACACAGTTGCCGCAGATTTGTCGGCTGCACATCCCAAAGATGCTCCATACAAGGCAGGATGGATCCATGCTTTCATGTTGTTTACGCCAAATTCTGACCCTACCATCCGAATGTCGCAGCAGAAATCGAGACTCATCAGACCAAGCAACGTTTTTCCAATCTTCTACTGTCCAATTTCGATGAGCTTGTGCAAATTGTAGCCTCAGTTTCCTGTTCTTAGCTGAAAGGAGTGGTACCCGGTGTGGTCTTCTGCTGCTGTAGCCCATCTGCCTCAAAGTTCGACGCACTGTGTGTTCAGAGATGCTCTTAGGCCTACCTTGGTTGTAACGGGTGGCGATTTGAGTCACTGTTGCCTTTCTATCAGCTCGAACCAGTCTGCCCATTCTCCTCTGACCTCTGGCATCAACAAGGCATTTCCGCCCACAGAATTGCCGCTCACTGGATTTTTTTTCTTTTTCGGACCATTCTCTGTAAACCCTAGAGATGGTTGTGCGTGAAAATCCCAGTAGATCAGCAGTTTCTGAAATACTCAGACCAGCCCTTCTGGCACCAACAACCATGCCACGTTCAAAGGCACTCAAATCACCTTTCTTCCCCATACTGATGCTCGGTTTGAACTGCAGGAGATTGTCTTGACCATGTCTACATG
The DNA here is from genome assembly GCF_051348905.1 of Ranitomeya variabilis. NCBI lineage: Eukaryota > Metazoa > Chordata > Amphibia > Anura > Dendrobatidae > Ranitomeya > Ranitomeya variabilis. The sequence goes on along the minus strand of NC_135237.1, from coordinate 526,533,722 downwards.
CCTAAATGCACTGAGTTGCCGCCATGTGATTGGCTGATTAGAAATTAAGTGTTAACAAGAAGTTGGACAGGTGTACCTAATAAAGTGGCCAGTGAGTGTAGTACTATACATCTCTCTATCAGCGTAGAGGTGCCTAAATGGGGATCCAGTCCGTAATCACATAGAGAAAAAACTTGGCGCTCGGTGTTCGAGCAGTAAAATTATGATAACTTTATTCTGGCAATCCAACTGCAAAATAAATGTTGACGTTTTGGTCCTAAATTCTCAACTTAAAACAGAATGCAATAGATTTCCGTGGATTGTACTAGTTCAATGTGTGTAGCGCAGAAAGGAACGTGACTGCACATGCAGAGGCGTTATCCTTGGATAGCTTAAACCCTGAGGGTTGAGTTTTTTCCATATATAATTTTAGGGTGTTTCAGTCAGGCATTGGTTAGAAGCTAGGAAATTTGGCCCCTGGAAGAAGAAATTAACTTGTCTGGTCAGAACTCCCTCACAGTAGAGTTACTCTTCTGTGGCTGTAACTACTTAAAAGTTTATGCCGCCTATTAGGGCTCATGCACACAACAGTATTTCAAAGCGAACCTTGCTCGTTCCTATGTTATTCAATGAGGCCACACACATGAAAAAAATTTTCACTGGCTAAATCTGAATGTGAAAAAAAAATGCAGCATGCACAAATTTCTTACGTACCTCAGCAAATTGTCTCTTCAGAGAGGAAGAGGACTGGAACTCTAGTGCCACCTATTGGAAGTAGCAATCCTAAAAGTCAATGTCGATCCTTTAGCGGGCCTTGTCACATGACTTAGGATAAAAACCCAGACTAGAATCTTAATTTGCAGACACTGTGTTTCAGGGTACAGCCCCTCATCAGTGCAAAGTGTGAGATCTGATTTGGCTGTGTGAGAGGCATCTGGCCGGGATCAGATGATACTTGCCCATTTAAGTCTATGGGTGTGAGAAAAAAATTGTATGCCATACGGACCCACAGTATAGCATCTGATTTTTACAGATACATTGCAATCCTCTAATATAGTAAATAGTGATGAGCAAGTATGCTCGTTGATCGGGTCTCCTAGAGCACGCTCGAGTGGTCTCTGAGTATTTTGGCGTGCTCAGAGATTTAGTTTTCGTTGCCTCAGCTGCATGATTTGCGACTGCTAGACAGCTTGAATACATGTGTGGAATGCCTGTTTGCTTGGGAATTCCCACATGTATTCAGCCTGTCTACAAGTCGCAAATCATGCAGCTGAGAGGACAACAAACTAAATCTCCGAGCACGCCAAAATACTTGAAGATCACTCGAGCATGCTCGGGAGACGCGAGCAACAATGCTACTCGCCCATCACTAAGTAAACTGTAAATGATCTTGTAAATGATTAATAGCTGCTGTATACGGACAGCAAATGGATGACAAGTGAGAAAAAAATTGTCTGACTTCTCTGGATGAAACATAGAATGTTTTTTTTTATGCGGTCGTGTAAACCTACCCTTTTAGCAATGTATAAGAATGAAAGATAAGTGAAATAATTCAAGGTAAATTGAATTCACCTTAAATTTTACAAAAAAATTGGGTTTGTCTAAATATTAATTATTTGTGATTCACTGCCACTCAGATCCCATTTTGCCATACTATAGAGAATGCTTAAAGAATCTCAGATTCACCTCTCCTCTGCCAAAAAGATAACATATAGTACAATCCATATGCCTGCGGGAATCCACCCACTCAGGGAACAATTAACAGCATCCAGCACAGTTGTACAAAAACATTTCTCTGGAGCTTCCTGCCACCAGTCCACAAACAGAGACAAAAATTCAGTGGCCGTACATTGAACTTGACAAACCACACCCTTGGGGTGGAGGTATTGTGAGTAGCCATCAAACCCATCTCTTACAACTACTCTCAAAACTCTTACAATTACTCACAAAAAACCAACCCTGTCATGGCCGATTACCCCTCTCAGCACATAACATGCTGAAGAGAAACTTCTGGGTTTTTACATAACAGAATATAGCAATGTTTGTGATACATATCTCCCCTCACATACATTGCCAGTGACCCTGTCACAACTGTTTCAAACCAAGTATACTCCTGTAAGACAGCGGCATGATATGATATTAGTGCTCTATTTCAGCAAGGTAAGGTCACACTTAAAAAAAATCATGGTGTTAGTTTTTCTCCAAATTCCTCAGCTCTTAATGTGATCCATATAAACCTCACCTGTAAAACTTCAGGTCTTAAGTACTTGAAGGATTTTAAGGATCTGCTGTCATGCTGCAAGAAAAAGGACATGTGGAAGACTTCTGAAGTTCATGTCTTCATTGGTTCAAGCTTTTTTTTCCTGCCACAAGTGGGATTTACTCAATATTTGGCAGTTTGATTTACCTTTATGGCTTATCTTTATAGTTATAATCAACTGTCTATCAATAACAAGAAAAGCAAAACATAAATGGTTGTGGAAATACAAAATCACATTTTTATAACACTGTTTGAAGCCTCCAGATCTAAACCAAACCTTCAGTTGGTCAAAACATGACTAAGAAATGGCTCACCAAGTTTTCTCCAACTTTGAACTAATATTTATAAGCATGCCAATATTCTATAACCTACTTTTTAGATGTATTTATTAAGTGATATGCAAATATGTAGCTTGTGTAGTTGCTAACAAGTTCTCTATTTTTTACTTGAAGGCCAATCTAAGAGGAACATCATGGCCCCTGAAGCTACCTCAAAGGGAACAGATGATGATACAGTAGATGCAGAAATATTGCTGTGCTTTAAAATGGTAGAATGAGATGATTAGAAAGAATGTATTGCTACACAGGCAAAATCATGAACATGCTGAGCTTTTACTTAAAAACAGGAGCAAGACAGAAAAATGACTGAAAAGCTTGACTTGGAATAAAATCACGGTAAGTCCAGGACTAGAACACAAGAAAGTGTGGCTGCATTTTGGAGTAAGTATATTAGGTCTTTTTCACGCCAGTAGAATGACCCCAAGAAAACGCCATCTTATGGAAATTTATGATTTTCTTATCTTTTAACTGTAGCCTGTATTGGACTTAACAACAAAGGATCTCCAGCATGAATCATTTGATAGGTAGTATAGGAATTTTCCAGCACTTTGTTGTTGGCTCAGCTTTGTAATAACTAGCTTGGCAACAAAGCAGTGTCATGATATCCGGCCAGCAGGAGATCAGTCACGTCACTTGCAGGAGCAAGGAGCAGCACTGGTCTCCTGCAGGCCGAGTTTCGTGACACCGCTCTGTTGCCTGCTGGTTACTACTGAGCTAAGCTGACAACAGAGCGCTTTGTGATTGTGCACATCACACAATGCAAAGCGACAGAGGAATGACCAATCCCACCCCTGAAATGAGCGTCAGAGGTGACACTTCATTTCATGGAGGGGGCAGGGGTTGTGACAGTAACCTCAGCCTCTACCCCCTGTTGACAATTCATTTGAATGTCCCAGTATTCATTGAGATACTGAAAAGAAGCATCATTCATTACACAGGAAGTAGGGAATAAAATAGAATAGAAGTTCAATAGTGTAGATAGACAGGATATGCAATTTTAAATGCAAGTATATGAGAAAATAGCTTAGACTAGGACACTAAATAGATGAGAATTTACAATGAAGTTTACTTTGTCTTCGGACCACTCCTTTAAAAGGCATATTCCACTTATTGAACTCGGCACCTCTTCTGTATGACGTGTGCCTCCGTGCACCACAACAGAAATGATACTGAAGTCAAGGACTGGAGTATCATTTCTGGTGCACAAAACACTGGCCCTGTTGATGAAATTGATAGGAAGGCTTGACTATGCCCCATTTCAACCCAACTGCTCCCCAACACTACCCATTTTGGGGAAGATGATTCAAATTGCGTGAAAACACCAAAAGTCACAAAATTCTGCAATTTTTGATGCTGATATGCCAGTTTTCTGGCTTAATTGCTTTGATGGATTGGCCCTTAATGCTTACTTTACCTCTTGAGGAGCCGCTGCAGAGAGCTATGTGGCAGACTGCAGCCCCAGCGGTAACAGCTGATTACCAAAGAGTGAACAAAGTCTGACATTTATCACAAGTCTTCCCTTTGCTTATCTTTCTGTACAATGCGCATACTGTAATTACAGATATGACTGCATACATTTTTATTTGACATGAATTGTATTTTGAGATAATTTCTCTGTTTTCAGAAAGTCTGAAGATTTTATGTATAAAAAGACAATGCTTACTGTTCTTGTTCATTGTTTGGAAAAAGTCGAGAGGGAAAATTACTGTAGTTTCAAGATTTGAAACAAAAAAAAGGATTCTCTGTTCTACTTTTTCTTGAAGGGTAAACAATTTTACCTTTTATTTCAAATTTATTTTGCTAAAACAAAATATTAAAAGTCAAAGTGGTATTTTATTTTCTCATTAGGTTCTTTTTTGGCTCCATTATATGATCTTAATGTTTAATCTGTACAGGAAACATAATGTGATGTGGTCACCTGCAGATTATTATTATTATTTATTTATATAGCACCATTGAGTCCATGATGCTGTACATGAGAACGGGTTACATACAAATTACAGATATCACTTACAGTAAACAAACTAACAATTACAGACTGATACAGAGGGATGACGACCCTGACCTTGTGGGCTTACATTCTACAGGATTATGCGGAAGGAGACAATAGGTCGGGGGTTGCAGGAGCTCCGGTGTTGGTGAGGCAGCATCTCCGGTAGTGGTGAGGAGGCAGCGGGGTCAGTGCAGGCTGTAGGCTTTCCTGAAGAGGTGGATTTTCAGGTTCTGTCTGAAGGATCCGAATGTGGTTGATAGTCGGACGTGTTGGGGCAAAGAATTCCAGAGGATGGGGGATACTTGGACATGTGTTAATTCATAGTTTTGATGCCTTCAGTGTGAATGCACAATTTTCATAGTCATGAAAATACAGAAAAATCTTTAAATGAGAAGGTGTGTCCAAACTTTTGGTCTGTACTGTATATAGTCAGGGGGTTCCGGGGTGTCTATATGGCCATGTATATAGTCAGGGGGTGCAGTGTCCATATGACCATGTATATAGTCAGGGGGTGCAGCGTCTATAAGCAGGAGGTATAGCCGACATGGAGACCTACCATCACTTCCTCCATTGCAAAGAACAACCTGCTGTCTTTACGGGGACATTCCTGGGTAACTGGGAATTGTCTGGTGTTGACCCTTGCAGTAAGTCCGACCATTTCTGCTCTTCCGCTTCCTGCGTTGGAGCCACTGTTTGGGTGCTCCCCGTAGTCATGTCAAACCGATATAGGTAGGCAGGTCTGACGCTCCAGGAGTCATCCCTACGGTTCAGTAAGAACTCGGAGCATTGGACGGCCTTGTCGGACGTGCACAGCCGAGCCTTCGGAGGATTGAAGAACCTTCCAAACCGCGTGGATGTTGATGCTTCATGAACAAGAATGGGTTTGTGAGAAGGCCAGTGCTGCGGACCCCCAAGTAGGGGTCAGTGCTGGTGGACACATGCCTCAGTTTGTGGCTCTTATCGGCGTGCACGGTGACGGCTTCTTTGGATCCACCGCAGCTGGGATCGGACTGGAATGGGATCTCCACCTCCTCCTCCTTCACCAGGTTTCTTTGCAGACCTGGAAATATGGTTGGCACAGCATCAGGCTTGAACTTCACCTCTGTCCCGCGGATTGTGTAATTAGTGGGGGAAAAGTGATCAGCACACATCCCTAACCTCTCCGAGGGGCTCATGTCCAGAACCTGCCGGGCAGCAAGGTCCAGATCACCAAAGTTCTGCCTGGTCTGCCCAAGCCACAGCTGTACCATAGAGAAGTTACTGGGAAACACGTGAACTGCCACATTAGGGTTCTGGAGCTCCGTGAAGTTCGGGCAGTCTGTGACAATACATCTCAGCGTGACATCAGATAAAGGTTAACAAGTGGTTTTAATCCAAAATGTTATCACAATCATAAGTTGCCATAATACAAAAAAAACTTTTTTCCTGTGGTGTAAATAGAGTCCAATGGGTCCTGGTGCAAAATTTGGACCTGGACCCCCCCAGACATGTGAGCCCTGGAAGAGTTCTAAATCCTATATGGACATACAAGTTGCACCCTCTCCCCTAATATGAAGTACTGTTCCCCATCTTGGTCTCATCCTAGTATATATGTCTCCTACCCTGGCCCCAAACTGGTGTGTGTATATATAGTACATTTTCAATGTTCTAGAGTAATCATTCTATATAGATATATAGGCTTTTTTGCCCAGGAGATGTGACAAAACAGGACAGGGACCCAATTTATGGAGGACACCTTGACATGGCAATTGGGCTCACATATATTGGCCAACCTATGTGCACCTTCCTTTTTTCATAGCAATTTTTGCAGATAAACATTTCATGTGTACATTATATAGCGCTTTTTTCCTTTTTTCACATTTTTTATGGCAGTAATGCATTTTCAGTGTTCTAGAGTAATCATTCTTGGTAAATCATGGTGCAACCGTTATCGTTTTTCAACTTATATTTTTTTGTTGGTGCCTGTTCACACTAGCTTGGATGTCCTGGTCTCTCTCTCTCTCTCTATCTATATACGGTGTGTCCATAAAGTCATGGTGCACTTTTGACCAATCGCTGGAAAGCAACAAAAAAAGTTAGAAATGTGAAATCTGCTCCAAATAAAAGGAAACCTAGTCAGTGCAGTTTGATTTGGGCTACATTTGTTGCATGATGTCACAGACCTAGCAGTGTATTATCAGAGTTAATAACAATCTTTATTTTTATATAGCGCTAACATATTCCGCAGCTCTTTACAGCTTTGCACACATTATCATCACTGTCCCCAATGGGGCTCACAATCTAAATTACCTATCAGTATGTCTTTGGAATGAGGGAGGAAACCAGAGCACCAGGAGGAAATCCACACAAACACAGGAAGAACATACAAACTCCATGCAGATGTTGTCCTTGGTGGCATTTGAACCCAGGACTCCAGCGCTGCAAGGCTTCAGTGCTATCCACTGAGCCACCGTGCTGCCCATAGCCACCATGCTGCCCATATTCAGAGTTCAGTTTATCAGGGGTTAATCTGACTGGGGGCTCAGCAACAGCTTATGCGCTGCTTGATTGGTTCTCGTTATCTCTCCTCATGAACAGGTCTGATATGATTGGGCCAGAGAAAGGGCGCTAAAATGTAAACTACAAAAGTGCACCATGACATTACGGACAGACTATATTATTATTATTATTATTATTATTATTTATTTATAAAGCACCATTGATTCCATGGTGTTGTACATGAGAAGGGGTTACATACAAGTTACAGATATCACTTACAGTAAACAAACTTACAATGACAGACTGATACAGAGGGGTGAGGACCCTGCCCTTGCAGGCTTACATTCTGCAGGATTATGGGGAAGGAGACAGTAGGTCGGGGGTTGCAGGAGCTCCGGTGTTGGTGAGGCGGTAGCTTCGGTGGTGATGAGGAGGCAGCGGGGTCAGTGTACTATATATATATATATCGTATTTTCCGGCGTATAAGACGACTGGGTGTATAAGACAACCCCCCAACTTTTCCAGTTAAAATGTAAAATCTTCTTAAAAGTCGGGGGTCTTCTTATAAACCGTGTCGTCTTATAGGGCCGGTGACTTTTGTGCCTTTTGGGGGGGGGGAGTGGGCCTGATGACGACGAGGGGGCGTCTCACAGGAAAGTGAGTATCCCCCATTACCTCATTGTATCACTGCAGCGTGGGGTCTCTGCTGGGAGCGGCGGCGGCGGCTGTGCTGTGGGGCAGCGGCTCCTCTTCTTCAGTGTGGGGCCTCTGGGCTGCTGGGCGGCGGCGGCGGCTTATCTTCAGGCAGTCGGGGCTCCTCCGGTATCTCCTTAAAGCCCGGAGGCCCTGCCGGCAACTCCATCGGTGCAATGCAGTGGCCTCCGGGAACATGGCCGCTGCTCAGATTCAGATCTCGTCCCGAGATCTCGGGAGACGAGATCTAAATCTGAGCAGCGGCCATTTTCCCGGAGACAGCTCCATTGCTGCTATGCGGTGACCTCCGGGAAAATGGCCGCTGGGGGCGGCGCATGCTCAGATTCAGATCTGAATCTGAGCAGCGGCCATGTTCCCGGAGGCCACTGCATTGCACCGATGGAGTTGCCGGCAGGGCCTCCGGGCTTTAAGGAGATACCGGAGGAGCCCCGACTGCCTGAAGATAAGCCGCCGCCGCCGCCCAGCAGCACAGAGGCCCCACACTGAAGAAGAGGAGCCGCTGCCCCACAGCACAGCTGCCGCCGCTCCCAGCAGAGACCCCACGCTGCAGTGATACAATGAGGTAATGGGGGATACTCACTTTCCTGTGAGACGCCCCCTCGTCGTCATCAGGCCCACTCCCCCCCCACCCACCATATACACCCGGCAAGGCAATACCTGGCGTATAAGACGACCCCCGACTTTTAAGAAGATTTTCAGGGGTTAAAAAGTCGTCTTATACGCCGGAAAATACGGTATATATATATATAGAATAAAGAAAAGAAGGCAGCACTCCAAGTCCTTTTTAAAGTGGAAACGTGCAGTTTATTCAAACCCACAAGGCTTGAGAAAGGCTCATTCGAGCCGAAACGTCGCACAAGAGAGATGTGGGTTTGAATAAACTGCACGTTTCCACTTTAAAAAGGACTTGGAGTGCTGCCTTCTTTTCTTTAATCTGTATACAATTTGGGTGGATGAGAGGACCGTCTTGCCCAGGAGGCCGTGCACCCGCTGGTGAGCATTGTGCTGTTCCAATTTTTTTGTCTATATATATATATATATCTATATTTTGAACCAGGTATTGGTACTTTTGGCAGTGTGGACAGGTGCCAAGTCTTGCTGGAGAATGAAGTTTTCAATTCCAAAACGTTTATCAGCAGAGGGAAGCATAAGGTGCTCTAAAATTTCCTAGGAGATGGCTGACCTAACTTTGGTCTTGATAAAGCACAGTGGACCTACACCAGCAGATCACATGGTTCCCCAAACCATCACCGATGTGTAAACTTCACACTAGACCTCAAGCAGCTTAGATTGTGGCCTCTCCACTCTTCATTCAGACTCTGTGTTCTTGATCTGCAAATGAAATGCAAAATTTACTTTCATCTGAAAACAATATCTTGGACCACTGAGCAACAGTCCAGTTCTTTCTCTCCTTGGTAAGATGCTTCTGGCATTGTCTATTTGTCATGAGTGGCTTGACAGAAGGAATGCGACACTTGTAGCCCATGTCCTGGATACGTCTGTGTGTGGTGGCTCTTGAAGCAATGATTCCAGCAGCAGTCCACTCCTTGTAAAACTCCCCAAAATTTTTGAATGGCCTTTTCTTAACCCCTTCACCCCCAAGGGTGGTTTGCACGTTAATGACCGGGCCAATTTTTACAATTCTGACCACTGTCCCTTTATGAGGCTATAACTCTGGAACGCTTTGACGGATCTTGGCGATTCTGACATTGTTTTCTCGTGACATATTGTACTTCATGTTAGTGGTAAAATTTATTCGATATAACTTGCGTTTATTTGTGAAAAAAATGGAAATTTGGCGAAAATTTTGAAAATTTTGCAATTTTCCAACTTTGAATTTTTATGCCCTTAAATCACAGACATATGTCACGCAAAATACTTAATAAGTAACATTTCCCACATGTCTACTTTACATCAGTACAATTTTGGAACCAAAATTTTTTTTTGTGACGGAGTTATAAGGGTTAAAAGTTGACCAGCAATTTCTCATTTTTACAACACCATTTTTTTTTAGGGACCACATCTCATTTGAAGTCATTTTGAGGGGTCTATATGATAGAAAATACCCAAGTGTGACACCATTCTAAAAACTGCACCCCTCAAGGTGCTCAAAACCACATTCAAGAAGTTTATTAACCCTTCAGGTGTTTCACAGGAATTTTTGGAATGTTTAAATAAAAATGAACATTTAACTTTTTTTCACACAAAATTTATTTCAGCTCCAATTTGTTTTATTTTACCAAGGGTAACAGGAGAAAATGGACCCCCAAAGTTGTTGTACAATTTGTCCTGAGTACGCTGATACCCCATATGTGGGGGTAAACCACTGTTTGGGCGTATGGCAGAGCTCGGAAGGAAAGGAGCGCCATTTGACTTTTCAATGCAAAATTGACTGGAATTGAGATGGGACGCCATGTTGCGTTTGGAGAGCCCCTGATGTGCCTAAACACTGAAACCCCCTACAAGTGACACCATTTTGGAAAGTAGACCCCCTAAGGAACTTATCTTGATGTGTGGTGAGCACTTTGACCCACCAAGTGCTTCACAGAAGTTTATAATGCAGAGCCGTAAAAATAAAAAATCATATTGTTTCACAAAAATGATCTTTTCGCCCCCAATTTTTTATTTTCCCAAGGGTAAGAGAAGAAATTGGACCCCAAAAAATGTTGTGCAATTTGTCCTGAGTACGATGATACCCCATATGTGGGTGTAAACCATTGTTTGGGCGCATGGCAGAGCTTGGAAGGGAAGGAGCGCCATTTGACTTTTCAATGCAAAATTGACTGGAATTGAGATGGGACGCCATGTTGCGTTTGGAGAGCCCCTGATGTGCCTAAACATTGAAACTCCCTACAAGTGACACCATTTTGGAAAGTAGACCCCCTAAGGAACTTATCTAGATGTGTGGTGAGCACTTTGACCCACCAAGTGCTTCACAGAAGTTTATAATGCAGAGCCGTAAAAATAAAAAATCATATTTTTTCACAAAAATGATCTTTTCGCCCCCAATTTTTTATTTTCCCAAGGGTAAGAGAAGAAATTGGACCCCAAAAAATGTTGGCCAATTTGTCCTGAGTACGATGATACCCCATATGTGGGTGTAAACCATTGTTTGGGCGCATGGCAGAGCTTGGAAGGGAAGGAGCGCCATTTGACTTTTCAATGCAAAATTGACTGGAATTGAGATGGGACGCCATGTTGCGTTTGGAGAGCCCCTGATGTGCCTAAACATTGAAACTCCCTACAAGTGACACCATTTTGGAAAGTAGACCCCCTAAGGAACTTATCTAGATGTGTGGTGAGCACTTTGACCCACCAAGTGCTTCACAGAAGTTTATAATGCAGAGCCGTAAAAATAAAAAATCATATTTTTTCACAAAAATGATCTTTTCGCCCCCAATTTTTTATTTTCCCAAGGGTAAGAGAAGAAATTGGACCCCAAAAAATGTTGGCCAATTTGTCCTGAGTACGATGATACCCCATATGTGGGTGTAAACCATTGTTTGGGCGCATGGCAGAGCTTGGAAGGGAAGGAGCGCCATTTGACTTTTCAATGCAAAATTGACTGGAATTGAGATGGGACGCCATGTTGCGTTTGGAGAGCCCCTGATGTGCCTAAACATTGAAACTCCCTACAAGTGACACCATTTTGGAAAGTAGACCCCCTAAGGAACTTATCTAGATGTGTGGTGAGCACTTTGACCCACCAAGTGCTTCACAGAAGTTTATAATGCAGAGCCGTAAAAATAAAAAATCATATTTTTTCACAAAAATGATCTTTTCGCCCCCAATTTTTTATTTTCCCAAGGGTAAGAGAAGAAATTGGACCCCAAAAAATGTTGGCCAATTTGTCCTGAGTACGATGATACCCCATATGTGGGTGTAAACCATTGTTTGGGCACATGGCAGAGCTTGGAAGGGAAGGAGCGCCATTTGACTTTTCAATGCAAAATTGACTGGAATTGAGATGGGACGCCATGTTGCGTTTGGAGAACCCCTGATGTGCCTAAACATTGAAACTCCCTACAAGTGACACCATTTTGGAAAGTAGACCCCCTAAGGAACTTATCTAGATGTGTGGTGAGCACTTTGACCCACCAAGTGCTTCACAGAAGTTTATAATGCAGAGCCGTAAAAATAAAAAATCATATTTTTTCACAAAAATGATCTTTTCGCCCCCAATTTTTTATTTTCCCAAGGGTAAGAGAAGAAATTGGACCCCAAAAAATGTTGGCCAATTTGTCCTGAGTACGATGATACCCCATATGTGGGTGTAAACCATTGTTTGGGCGCATGGCAGAGCTTGGAAGGGAAGGAGCGCCATTTGACTTTTCAATGCAAAATTGACTGGAATTGAGATGGGACGCCATGTTGCGTTTGGAGAGCCCCTGATGTGCCTAAACATTGAAACTCCCTACAAGTGACACCATTTTGGAAAGTAGACCCCCTAAGGATCTTATCTAGATGTGTTTTGAGAGCTTTGAACCCCCAAGTGTTTCACTACAGATTATAACGCAGAGCCGTGAAAATAATTTTTATTTTTTTTCTCAAAAATGATTTTTTAGCACCCAGCTTTGTATTTTTACAAGGGTAACAGAATAAATTGGACCCCAAAATTTGTTTTCCAATTTGTCCTGAGTACGCTGATACCCCATATGTGGGGGGGAACCACTGTTTGGGCGCATGACAGAGCTCGGAAGGGAAGGAGCGCCATTTGGAATGCAGACTTAAATGGATTGGTCAGCAGCCGTCACGTTGCATTTGCAGAGCCCCTGATGTACCCAAACAGTACAAACCCCCCACAAGTGACCCCATATTGGAAACTAGACCTCCCAAGGAACTTATCTAGATGTGTTTTGAGAACTTTGAACCCCCAAGTGTTTCACTAAAGTTTATAGCGCAAAGCCGTGAAAATAAAAATTCTTTTTTTTTTTTCACAAAAATGATTTTTTAGCCCCCAGTTTTGTATTTTTACAAGGGTAACAGGATAAATTAGACCCCAAAAGTTGTTGTCCAATTTGTCCTGAGTACGCTGATACCCCATATGTGGGGGGGAACCACTGTTTGGGTGCATGACAGAGCTCGGAAGGGAAGGAGCGCCATTTGGAATGCAGCCTTAAATGGATTGGTCTGCAGGCGTCACGTTGCATTTGCAGAGCCCCTGATGTACCCAAACAGTACAAACCCCCCACAAGTGACCCCATATTGGAAACTAGACCTCCCAAGGAACTTATCTAGATGTGTTGTGAGAACTTTGAACCCCCAAGTGTTTCACTACAGTTTATAACGCAGAGCCGTGAAAATAAAACATCTTTTTTTTCCCACAAAAATGATTTTTAGCCCCCCAAATTTTTATTTTCCTAAGGATAACAAGAGAACTTGGACCCCAGAAGTTGTTGTTCAATTTGTCCCGAGTACGCTGATAACACATATGTTGGGGTAAACCCCTTTTTGGGCGCACGGGAGAGCTCGGAAGGGAAGGAGCACTGTTTTACTTTTTCAACGCAGAATTGGCTGGAATTGAGATTGGACGCCATGTCGCGCTTGGAGAGCCCCTGATGTGCCTGGACAGTGGAAACTCCCCAATTCTACCTGAAACCCTAACCCAAACACACCCCTAACCCTAATCCCAACGGTAACCCTAACCACACCCCTAGCCCTGACACACCCATAATTCTAATCCCAACCCTAATCCAAACGTAAATGTAATCCAAACCCTAACCCTAACTTTACCTCCAACCCTAGCCCTAACCCTAACCCTACCCCTCACCCTAACCCTAAACGTGACTGAAATACGTGTCACTAAAATACGTGTCACTAAAATACGTGGCACTGAAATACGTGGCACTGAAATACGTGGCACTGAAATACGTGGCACTGAAATACGTGATACGTGGCACTTAAATACGTGGCACTGAAACACGTGGCACTGAAATACGTGATACGTGGCACTGAAATACGTGGCACTGAAATACGTGGCACTGAAATACGTGGCACTGAAATACGTGGCACTGAAATACGTGGCACTGAAATACGTGGCACTGAAATACGTGGCACTGAAATATGTGATACGTGGCACTTAAATACGTGGCACTGAAACACGTGGCACTGAAACACGTGGCACTGAAACACGTGGCACTGAAATACGTGGCCCTGAAATACGTGGCACTGAAATACGTGGCACTGAAATATGTGGCACTGAAATACGTGGCACTGAAATACGTGGCACTGAAACACGTGGCACTGAAACACGTGGCCCTGAAATACGTGGCACTGAAATACGTGGCACTGAAATATGTGGCACTGAAATACGTGGCACTGAAATACGTGGCACTGAAACACGTGGCACTGAAATACGTGGCACTGAAATACGTGGCACTGAAATATGTGGCACTGAAATACGTGGCACTTAAATACGTGGCACTGAAATATGTGATACGTGGCACTGAAATACGTGGCACTGAAATACGTGGCACTGAAATACGTGGCACTGAAATACGTGGCACTGAAATACGTGGCACTGAAATACGTGGCACTGAAATATGTGATACGTGGCACTTAAATACGTGGCACTGAAACACGTGGCACTGAAACACGTGGCACTGAAATACGTGGCACTGAAATACGTGGCACTGAAATACGTGGCACTGAAATACGTGGCACTGAAATACGTGGCACTGAAATACGTGGTACTAAAATATGTGGCACTGAAATACGTGATACGTGGCACTGAAATACGTGGCACTGAAACACGTGGCACTGAAATACGTGATACGTGGCACAGAAATACGTGGCACAGAAATACGTGGCACTGAAATACGTGGCACTGAAATACGTGGCACTGAAATACGTGGCACTATGACTGTCAGAAAATGTTCATTAAACGGTTAGGGGTGAGGTTAGGGGTAGAGTTAGGGTTAGGGTTTGGATCCCTTTATCACCTTGATGGTGGTGGGTGGCTTTTCAGTGTGTTTTCTGTTTTTTTTCGATAAAAATGCATGCGTTTTTAACGCAAACAAACGCATGTGCTTAAAAACGCAAGAAAATACTGCAGGTTGTATTTCTGAAAATGAACGCATGCAGAAAAAAACCGCATGCGTTTGAAAACGCGACCAAACGCGTACAAAAAAACCGCATGCGTTTTCAATGTCAAATATAGGGAAAAAACGCATGCGTTTTTTTGTGCAAAAAACGCTGCAGACAAAAACGCAAGTGTGAAACCAGCGACGCTTTTTATAGCAAAAAAGTTTTTGCGTCTCCACATTTTGAGACCTATAATTTTTCCACATTTTGCTCCACAGAGTCATGTGAGGTCTTGTTTTTTGCGGGACGAGTTGACGTTTTTATTGGTAACATTTTCGGACACGTGACCATTTTTGATCGCTTTTTATTCCGATTTTTGTGAGGCAGAATGACCAAAAACCTGCTATTCATGAATTTCTTTTGGGAGAGGCGTTTATACCGTTCCGCGTTTGGTAAAATTGATAAAGCAGTTTTATTCGTCGGGTCAGTACGATTACAGCGATATCTCATTTATATCATTTTTTTATGTTTTGGCGCTTTTATACGATAAAAACTAAAATATAGAAAAAATAATTATTTTGGCATCGCTTTATTCTGAGGACTATAACTTTTTTATTTTTTTGCTGATGATGCTGTATGGCGGCTTTTTTTTTGCGGGACAAGATGACGTTTTCAGCGGTACCATGGATATTTATATCAGTCTTTTTGATCGTGTGTTATTCCACTTTTTGTTCGGCGGTATGGTAATAAAGCGTTGTTTTTTGCCTCGTTTTTTTTTTTTTTTTTCTTACGGTGTTTACTGAAGGGGTTAACTAGTGGGGCAGTTTTATAGGTTGGGTCGTTACGGACGCGGCGATACTAAATATGTGTACTTTTATTGTTTTGTTTTTTTTATTTAGATAAAGAAATGTATTTATGGGAATAATATATTTTTTTTATTATTATTTATTTAGGAATTTTTTTTTTATTTTTTTTACACATGTGGAAAATTTTTTTTTTTACTTTTTTACTTTGTCCCAGGGGGGGACATCACAGATCATTGATCTGGCAGTGTGCACAGCACTCTGCCAGATCGACGATCTGCTGTGCAGGGCTGCAGGCTTTCCAAGTGTCTGCTCTGAGCAGACACTCGGTAAGCCACCTCCCTCCCTGCAGGACCCGGATGCCGCGGCCATCTTGGATCCGGGACCTGCGGCGAGGAGGGAGGTAGGAGACCCTCAGAGCAACGCGATCACATCGCGTTGCTCCGGGGGTCTCAGGGAAGCCCGCAGGGAGCCCCCTCCCTGCGCGATGCTTCCCTATACCGCCGGTACACTGCGATCATGTTTGATCGCGGTGTGCCGGGGGTTAATGTGCCGGGGGCGGTCCGTGACCGCTCCTGGCACATAGTGCCGGATGTCAGCTGCGATATGCAGCTGACACCCGGCCGCGATCGGCCGCGCTCCCCCCGTGAGCGCCGCTGATCGATGATGACGTACTATCCCGTCGGCGGTCATACGGGCCCACCCCACCTCGACGGGATAGTACGTCAAATGTCGGGAAGGGGTTAACAATCCTTTCAAGGCTGTGGTTATCCCGGTTGCTTGTGCACCTTTTCTACCACACTTTTTCCTTTCACTCAACTTTCCATTAATTTACTTGGATACGGCACTCTGTGTACCGCCAGCTTCTGTAGCATTGACCTTTTGTAACTTACCCTCCTTGTGGAGTGTGTCAAAGGCTGCCTTCTGCACATCTGTCAAGTCCGCAATGTTCCCCATGATTGTGGAACCTAGTGAAATGAAGGGACCCTTTTAAACACTTAGGAAGCCTTTGCAGGTGTTTTTTGATCAATATTCTAATTTGTGACCAGTAGAAGCACCACTGCAGCGCAAAACGGCTGTCGTCCATTCCACTCCTGCTCCCATCCTCCCGACGCCGATGTTTTAAAGTATTGGAATAAAGAAGTTTTTTAACCGGTGAGTGCCATCCGTTCCTTTCAATTTTTGTACCCATTGTGGCTATTTTCTTTGGAGTGGCACCCCAGCTCACGGAGCACTTACTGCTGTATACATGCTTGCAGCATCAGTTCATGCAATTACCTGTGCACTGAGTGGGCTTCCCCGCTGTGCGGATTAACACTTTGTTGGAGCTCAATATTCTAATTTACTGAGATAATGACTTTGGGGTTCTTATTGTCTCTAAGCCAGAATCATCAACATTAACAGAAATAAACACTTGAAATAAATCACTCTGTTTGTATTGAATCTATATAATAGGAGTTTCAATTTTTGTATTGATGAACTGAAATAAATTAACATTTTGATGATATTTTAATATTGTGGGAAGCACTTGTATATGTCCCTTATCCTGGGTCCTATCATGGTATATATATCCCCCACCTGGTGTATATATCCCCTATCCAGGTATATGTCCCTTATCCTGGACCCCATCCTAGTACATATATCCACCTTCATGGTAAATATATCCCTCATTCTGTCGTTGTTCTTTAAGGCATAGAAAAATTAATGATTCTCTCATCTTCCCTCTATTCCACCGCTGCATGGTGTCCTCTTCTGAAGCCAGCAGCTGACTTCAGCATGCAAGCGATTGAAGCACATGACATCACTGCCATGTGACCTCAGTCACGTGCGCACCAATGACAGCTGTTGGCCTCTTATTGGCCAGCAGCATGTATTGCAGTGAACAGACCCAGTGCTGAAATACACATTCGAGGACGCACATCCAGTTGAAGTTTACCCTGGTGTCGAAGGGTCCCTCACCTTCACAAGCCCGATCGCGACATCTGTGACCGCTATCATTACGCCCCTGGTCCTTTCCATTATATTTTCTACGTGTCATATTACCTACATATAGTGATGGAAATAGAAAAAGTAGAAAAAAGCAATATACGGCTGTGTTCATATTGGCATCAGATTTCAAGGAATTGATAGTGCTGCATGTGGAGCAATTATCTCTAGCATTGGAATGGTGGACATTTAAAAAAGATGTATAAGGGTTTTTCTTTAAGTTGTTGTTACAATTTCTTGCCTTTAATCCAATTTTTTTTAAATTCTCAGCATCCCCTTTACCAAATGTCATGTTCTTTTTCACATTGCAGATTAACTGTCAACCATGAAAATCACTGGACTGTCAACCTAAGCAACTACTAGCTTTTCTTCTGAAGAACCTCCAGGCTTAACACCGAGAAACATCATGCAAGTAAACAGATTCTGAAATTGGAAATGACTTAGACAAGGCTGTAGTCTATCTCCATATTTCTTCCTGTATGGAAAATAGAAGATGATTCAAAATATATTGAAGAATTATCTCTGAACTTTGGCGTACCGGTGACACTACACTCAAAGCTCAAAGACAGTGAAGAAACCGAAGGTCATGACGACAGAAGAAGTAGACAACTTCAAGGTTGATATTGAAGGCATATAAATAGTACATGGTTTTCATAAGCTATGATTAATTATTAAAGGGAACCTGTCAGGTCCATTGATTGTCCACAGCTGTTAATATAGCGGCATGCATTAGGATTTTTCTAATGTGCTAAGGTGTTTTATGTGATCACAATCGCTGCAGTGTTTGAAGAACAATTTTTATTCTTCAGCATTCTTCATATGCTAATGAAGCAGGGCTAGTCAGACTGGGCTTTTTTCCACATGAAGGTCCTGCTGGAATCTTCACACCTACCTGGGAGTGATTGACAGCTTGCATAAGGCCGGGGTCACACTTGCGAGTGCTGCAGAAGTCAGCCATCCATGCCCACTCATTGGTTGTTATGCTGACCGGAATATCAATGGGCATGTTGTAGCTGGTATTCAACTGCTGCACTCTGCTGCTCACAAAGCCTTTCTAATATATGTAATGTGGAGTTCCAGCATGTGGACATGTCGTGCACCAGTCGATGAGCTGGCACTTGCAAGCACTGCTGCAGCACTGCCATATTGGTGGCACTTGTAGATGACTTGCGGAAATGAGTGCTGATGCGGCGTACCTTCACAAGTAGCTCAGGCAAATTTGGTAGGCTTTCAGATACCACTGAATTGAGCACATGGACTGCGCATAGTACGTGTGTGAGCTAGCCAAGCTTCAGAGCAACCGCCAGGTTCCGACCATTATCACACACTACCATGCCTGGTTGTAGGTACCGCAGCAAGAGGCACAGATCTGTCTGGTCTGTTATACCTTTGCACAACCCAGTGGCATGGGGGTGGATCAATCATGCTTTGTGGTAGTGTTGCAGCCAATGGAACTGAGGGCATTTCATGGGTAGAGGGAACAATGGATTGATTGAAATTTCAATAAATTCTGGATGCAAACATAACACCATCTGTAAAAAAGCTGAAGTTGAAAACAGGATGGCTTCTACAAATGGATAATGATCCTAAACACACATCAAAATCCACAATAGACTACCTCTAAAGGTGCAAGCTGAAGGTTTTACAATGTTCCTCACAGTTCCCTGACCCGAACAACATTGAAAATCTGTGGCTAGACTTCAAAAGAGCAGTGCATGCTAGACAACCCAGGAGTCTCACCAAACTGGAAGGATTTTCCAAGAAAGAATGGATGAAAATCCCTCAAGCAAGACAGACAACACCTCTAAGGATTATGCCTAAATAGACCAAACATACAGCCGACCATATACCGTACTGATGTAGCCAGCATCTTTTGCTAAAAAGTATATGAGTGTCTGTCTATACAATAAACATAGTGAGCTACAACATTTAGTATAGCAACTTACTTACTCTCTTAAAGTTGGGTACATAGTTATGCAGTTTTGACATCTTTTTTAACAGTTTCAAAAACTATTGTTATTATTAAGGCTTTTTTTATAACGCTTCCCTAGCTCAAAAGGCATCATGGTTTGAACCAAGATGAAAGCAGGAGACATCAATCTATTCAGTAACTTTCTTGTACATGCAATGGAGGCAAACACAGACGTTCAAGATCATCAAAACATAACTTGTACTATATTTCTTAAAAAGACAGTCAGAGGAAGCCAAACAATAAAGCACAATATCAAAAAGAATTGCCAATGATTCAATGCTCAATCAAGAAAATCCTAAACCAATATCAGTAGTCCACATAAATATAAAGCACAAAGGTGCTACATGCTATCACATAATTTGTTCTAAAAGTAGGAATAAAAAAGATGCCATGCAATTAAAATATCATCAATAAAACATGAATTCATTCCATATTGATCATAACTGACAGGATGGTGATGCGATGAGTTCAATTGTCAATAGTAAAAAGGGAATGATTCCTCTCCATATAATGTTCTAGTAGAGGCTAATTATACCCAAAAATGCAAATTTGGTTTCATTGCCTGATGTGACTGACCCAACCAAAACCATCCCCTTTAATACACAAGACCTTTATGTCCCTCTGTATGCCATGTTGTATGTCCACAGCCTTAGGCCCCAATTGATCATTGGGGTTGTGTCTTTTTGTGTGTTAAAATGGTTTTAATAGTGACTTTTATCTTTGTGCCCTATTCATTATTTCACTTGCGTATTTTTATTAAGTGAAGTTTTCTTCACTTTAATCTGTTTTTTCTTCTGCATTATGAGTCTTGTTTTGCTTATCCAAATAAATTCATCATTTGCATTTCAAAATGTGACAAAAATGTTTTAAGAATTGTACTTCAGTACCCTAGCGAAGCGCAAAATCCTTATTTTGTGTGCAGTTGAAGACTAACATGCCAAATTTTAAAGGATTAAGTGACTTTTTGCTCTAAAAAGGTGCAAAAATTAAACAAGATAAAATATAGAGCATATTTGGTTCTGTAGAAAAGTTATTAATCCATTTCTACCATAACATTGTGGTGCCCAAAACACCAACATATGCAACAAGACAAAACATAAAAGTCACTTAAAAAATGCAAATGATGAACAGTGAGTTTGGACTTTTAAGAGCACTTAAATATAGGTATCCCTTTTGGCACATGAAATGGAGTGACCAAGATGAACCATACCATTGTCTAGGGTCCATCCTAAGACCAAAAGTGATGGTGGACACAACGATAGGAGAAAGCCACAGGAGGATGATATTTGGGTTTATTAATTATTTTTCTGGGGGTCAAACTATGTATTTTATGTTTTTTAGGTTGTTTTGGACAGGGACTCTGTAATCCTCACTAAATGTAAGGTTCTCGCTGTTAGGAGTTCTTTGAAGGCATTTATCCTTGACCCTTAACCTATTTTTGATTTTATTTAAAGGACATGCATGTCTGTACCTAGATGGAAGCACAAGACTTATTAATTACATACTTTTGTGAAAAATAGAGGGCTTAAGAACTCATTAAAGAGTTTGTCTCAAGTTTTAAATGTATTATCTTTCTATAGGATAGGTGGCAACTTGATTATCGCTGGGGATTGAACCACTGGGACCTTTTCTGATCCTGACAATGGTTTTCTGCAGCGACCCATCTGATTGGAGAAGAGGTTGCACCTGCCCAACCTCTGTTCTATTCAGGGGGACTCTGTAGAGTTTATTCTCAGCATTGTTATGGCCAACCAGATGCCAACAATGGACAAGTTATCTCCAATCTTATGAGTAGGAAATAACTTTAAAACTTGAAGAGGACCTTTCACTAAATCTTTCATGTTGAGCTGTACTCACAATACTACTGGTTGCAGAGCGGACTAAAACATAATTTGCTTTTAATTACGCGTCTCTGTTGCGGAGATATTTGCAATTAAAGTATTTGGCATATAAAGGAGCCTATTAGCTGTCTGGTCAGATCAATGAAAAACATATTTTCAATAGCGATCGGGCACCAAGCTGTGCCCCCTCTCATCCCTGATCTCTGAAGCTACTTTATAGCATAGAGCAGAGCTGTGTGTCATCACAAACACCTTCAGATTTCTTCTCTTGGCTGTCAGTGTAGGGGACCAGAGAGTAAAGCAATGATAAGTGTGATTACAAAGACATCTGCAACAGCAGTTCTCGCCAGACTGCCCTGTCACCTCTGTCCTCACCCCAACACTGATATCAAAAGAAGATCTGGAAGTGTTTGTAATCATACTCAGCTCTGCTGTATTCCACATAATAGCTGCAGAGATCAGGGCTGATAGCAGGGCGTGTTCTATTTTTCCTGTATGAATCCTTCTGCTTATGATTGGTCAATATCATGAAGGGCGAAAAGTACACACCCAGTTGGATAACACCCAGTTGAGCTTATCATAAATTATAACCTAAATGTTACTAGCAGTGGAGGTGAGAAATTAAAAACTACTAAGAATATGTTTTATTTAGCTCTGCAGCCACTGTACTACGAGGACGCTAGTTTAATATGCTGATACTGGTGTAAGATCCTTTTTTAATGGCTCTTGAGTACAAGTACAAGTGTATTCTGTAAAGCCTGGTTAACAGTTGCAGCTTGTACTGAGTGGTGTGAGATCTCTGCAGCAGGAAAGCAGTGCATCAAAAAGCTGTCAATCAGGCTAGGTGAAGGGAAATTAATACAGCCATTTTGCCATGGATTATCAAACTGAATACACCAGAATCATTAGACCTACAAGATCTATAAGTAAGGAATTTATCTTGTTTTGTTAAAACTGGTGAGAGATCTGTTTTCACATACTCTGGGCCAAGTAATACAGATATTACAAAATCACTATTTTATCTGAGCACAGGCTCTTATATTAGACAGTATTTGTGCTTTGGTCACTTTTTTGTTTGGGCTAGATATAAGACTTTTACGTTTGATGGTGACATATAATGCACAGTTACATGCTGTTGTATTCACATCCCATTTAATAACTTGAGTCACTGGCTTGAGGTCACAAATTTAAATAATACTTCACTAAACATTTATTAAAAAGAAGCATTGTAAACGGAGCCAAGGAAAATCTGTCTTCCCCATAGTTGAGCTTGACCAATTATGCCTTAAGGAAATGACTGATTTAAACAAATATGTTTAATGTTTTAATTCAGAACTGAACTTAACTGTATGACTTAAATATGAAGCTGACTCTTTATATTCTGTCTGCAAAACTGTATTAGACACAAACTCATGAAATATAAATATGGATGAGTAAACTATTTAAAAGGGCGTAAAATTGTATTATTGTTCGTTCGCTAACTAGTAGGTTAATACTGAATTTAATAGGTTAATATATCTAAACACGGATATTTAAGTATGTAATGCAGATGATACACAATAGAGACAACAAATACAGAACACACAAGATATAAAATACATAAAAAAGTCTTAGCTAGGATACATCTATATGAGGCAAAGATTATATCAAAACTACAGCAAACAGTCCAGCAAGTGATTGTGACAGAAGTGGTTCATTTCTATTTTGTATAAAATAGAAGAAAATAGTATTATGCAATAATGGCCTATGTTCCAGTTATCATCTGTCTACGTGCCGATATTCTTATGGGTAATGGTCAGTTCCTATAATTCCCAAAAATTGTCAAAGACATGTTGCTGTTTTCAATATGGTCTGTAATCACCTTAAAATTCTATTTCTTCAGCCAGATTCTCTTGGGAATTCAACTTTTGAACTAGAACACGCTAATATACGGGAAGTACCCCCACATTCTCTTATGTCATTTATCTCATATTCCAGGATGTGTTTGACTGTACCACTCATATTTCTGCCAGATTATTGTGTAGTGCCTCATTTCCCTTTCTCCTCCTGTACCAGTCGTGGCTTGTATTGATTAAGATTATTGTACCTGTTTTTTATTGCTGATTATTGCTTCATCGCTTGTGTACCTAAAGGTACCTTCACATTAAGCGACGCTGCAGCGATACAGACAACGATGCCGATCGCTGCAGCGTCGCTGTTTGATCGCTGGAGAGCGGTCACACAGACCGCTCTCCAGCGACCAACGATGCCAAGGTCCCCGGGTAACCAGGGTAAACATCGGGTTGCTAAGCGCAGGGCCGCGCTTAGTAACCCGATGTTTACCCTGGTTACCAGCGTAAAATGTAAAAAAAACAAACAGTACATACTTATATTCGCGTCCCCCGGCATCCGATTCCTGCACTGACTGAGCGCCGGCCCTAACAGCAGAGCGGTGACATCACCGCTGTGCTGTACTTTCACTTTCACTTTACGGCGCTCAGTCAGTGTGGGAAGCGGACGCCGGGGGACGCGAAGGTGAGTATGTACTGTTTGTTTTTTTTACATTTTACACTGGTAACCAGGGTAAACATCGGGTTACTAAGCACGGCCCTGCGCTTAGTAACCCGATGTTTACCCTGGTTACCAGTGTAAAACATCGCTGGTATCGTTGCTTTTGGTGTCAAACACGACGATACACGCCGGTCTGACGACCAAATAAAGTTCTGAACTTTGTTCAACGACCAGCGACATCACAGCAGGATCCTGATCGCTGCTGCCTGTCACACTCAACGATATCGCTAGCCAGGACGCTGCAACGTCACGGATTGCTAGCGATATCGTTTAGTGTGAAGGTACCTTAAGGCAGAGAACACCTGAGTAGGTTAGAAATTCCTCTTCTAACAACTTGGAGGCCTTCAGCGGGATATAATATTCCCCTTCGACTTTCATCTTTGACTGAACAATTGACTGCCTCACTCCTGAACAGAATACCAGATCCCAGGTAAGTGAGTAGATTTATTACTCACACAGTTTTCTCTCTGGGAAAGGAGGCTTTCTAGAGTCAGTCTTTGGGGATTATTAACGGGAAAACCCTCAGTATCTGTTATTTGTTGTCTCTTGTTTGTCTGTTGTTTATTTCAGTGCTGTTAACAATTGTTTTTTTTTCATCATGAAGTGCGATGACTTTCCATCATTTGTTTTGTCTGTATCTATAATGAGGGTTCCTGTCTGTGAATGTTTGTTAATACTGTAAATATTGTAAATATATTGTCTTGATCCTGCTCTGCTATGCTTTGCTATACTTGTTCTATATTTGCTCTATGTTTCTTTCCTTCTTTATTACTTTTATTCTGTATTTGCTAGCTAATTATATTAGTTCAGTGTATTGGTGCCTTGTCAGTTGTTAATTGATAAGTAGTACTGAAGTACTGATAGTGCTGTGCTGAACTGTTCTGTTTATACTGCGGTCCTGATATATTGCTGAATCTGTGTTGTGGGGTACTAAGCAGCCCTCATGATGTATGGAGACTAAATGTTGTGTGCTCAATGTATAAATAGCCTTCTAATTAAATGCAGTGAGTAGATAAAACTCTCCAGTTAGTTGCTATTCGAAAAAGCTTACTGGAAGGTCCCGGGTGGGAGTTTGTAGTGAAGTGGGAAAGAGCACATGAAGACAATCTATGTGAACATAAATGCTCATTTTTGTATGCAACCTGGTACTCAGATAGGACATGAATTAGAGGATATAGTGAACCAACTAAGAGATTCTACAGATAGATGTGATTTATGCTTTTGTCCATTGGCACTAGAGCATTTTGATACGATGTGGGGAGTGAGAAAGTACAGAAGTAATGTATGTATGGATGTGATTTAAATATCAGACAGATGCTTCCCATGTACCACATGTTGTGTGAAAAGTGTCTATGTTCAGTTCACCACTATAGGCGCAGAGTATACTCTTGTCATATAGTAACTTCAAAAGCTCAGTAGTTATATTAGACTCTAGATGGTATATGCGAATGTGGCAAGATAATCTCACTCATGAATATTATCTTATTGAACCCGGAGTGGATTTAGGAATTCACTTTGCATATTCAAAGTCCAGTGAGGACTCAGATCCAGATGTATTAGGAGTGTATAGCACTTGTAGCTGGAACTGAGTTGTTCATAGTGATTTACTTTTTCAGGAGAGTGTGCATCAGCATCAGGACAGAACCGAGAGTTGCGGTTTAGCTTATTGCTCTTGAAGCAGGATTGCGGGCTATCATAGTAGACCAGTGGGATCCAGCTTATACATAACAGGGCTGAAGATTGGGGTCGCTACCTTTGACAGCTGTTATGGGTGCTAGATTAACCAGGTCAGGACAGACTATGGATCCGAGATATAAGATAAAGGACCTGGTGCGTCTTGAGCAGGGAAATAAAGCAGATAAGGCGGGAAAGCCAAGGGATGGATGTTTGGATGCCGAGAGATGGAAGCATTTAAGTAAGAAGAATGCCAAATGGATTGATAAATATGACTATGGGGTGCAAGTTGCAGCATGGATCGGAACCTTTGAACGACATGGTCCGTTTTTAAATACTGAGAACAAGGAATGTAATGAAGTTAGAATGTGAGAATGTATGTAAGGCGATCTGCAGCATCCCTGCAGGCACAAACAGCCCCCCTTTCACTGAGTCAGTCTGTGCGCATCGCCCTCCGCCCCTATGGGAGAGGGGGATGAGATCGTGTTCCCTTCCAGCAGCAGCCCAGAAAAGAGTGAGGCTGCATATGAAAAAGGAAGTGTCTTCGGCATCCTCTGGGTCTGCAGCCTCAACCTCTGTGGCTAGTACTGGGCCCTATTTGCCTAGCTTACATAGCTTTGCCTCTACATCCTCATTTCCATCTTCAATGGGATTCCAAATATCTGGGCTCTGCTATGTGCAGACCCCGGTGATATACTAACAGCCACGGTCTTCATGAGTGCCGGTCACAGGGGAGGGATGATCCCCATGTCTCTACAGATGCGAACTAGCTCGCTTGTATATGATGCTTCTCCTCTATGCTCATTACCCTGGGTTGCCACAGGGGTCCAGAGACAGTTTCTCAACTCTGATAAGGAACTGCCCCAACAACAAAATGTAATTGTAGATTGTGAGCCCTCGCGGGCAGGGTCCTCTCTCCTCCTGTACCAGTTAATGACTTGTATTGTTTAAGATTATTGTACTTGTTTTTATTATGTATACCCCTCCTCACATGTAAAGCACCATGGAATAAATGGCGCTATAACAATAAATAATAATAATAATTATTATTCCTATGGTGGGTAGAAATGAGGAATCATTTCACTTGCAGACAACCCTTACCCCTCATAATTATGATTTGAAAAAACCCAGAAAAGCCAGATTTCTAAAAAAAAAAAAGTGTTTCTGACAGGATTGAAGGAAGACCTAAGTACAGAAGTGATGAGGGTGCGGCCAGAATGTATATACAATCCTTTCCCATGTTTAGAGAGAGGACCAGATTAACAGTAGGAAAGGAAAGAAGCAGCAAAAGCTGACTCCTGTTATGGTGTTATGGTGAATATACCTACAGATGCATTTAATAATGCTGTGAAAACTGTCGTGCAGGCAGCAGGTATATATCACAGGAGGGCAGGGGGAGAGAAGAAAAGTAAAGATGGGATAGTTCACCCAGAGAAGTGTAAACAAAAATATCGGTCCCCCCACGGGATGGCTATCACTATCACACAATTAAAACTTCCTAATAGGAAACAATTAAAATGCCTGATTGATACAGGGGCGGGCATTACTACTATAAGAAAAAGCATATTCCACAACGATTCATGACAGGGAAAACCATCCAGGGTTTAGGAGCAGGGGAACAGCCCATCCCTTGCATGAAACAGAACCCAAGAATGTATTAACAGCACGGACCACAGACTTGTGTGCCCAACTGCTAGTCTCAGATATATGTCCTCTAAGCTTGATAGGTGCTGATATCCTGAGTGCAATTAATGCAGTTATTAATTAAGTTTGGAAGAAAAGTATTACTGTTACAGGCCCATTGTCTGAAGCAATCCTCTCCACCATGACGTCAGTAATTCAGCTAGATGACGAAAAACTGCAAATTGACAAAGATGAGAACATTCAGCAAATGCTCAAGCAAATATCAGATGCAGTATAGGTAAAGGATAAGAAAAATGTTGGTTTGTTAAGGATGACACCAGTATCCTTCAAAGTAAAACCAGGAACTGTACCGGTGCGTATTAAACAATAGAGCAGAGATCAAACAGGTATGTCTAATCGAAACACGATTCCTTGCTAATCTTTTTGCACCACAAAGGATGTAAGGTTTCAATAAACCAAAAAAAGGAAAAGGTTGTTTTCTTGGGTCACTGCATTTCACTTCAGCTGAAACACATAACACCAGAAAGGGAAAAAGCCATAAGCCAAGCAATTGTGCCCACGTCCATCAGTACACTGGGAACATTCCTGGGGCTGATCGGCTACTGTAGAGAATGGGTTCCCTCTACATCACAAATCATACAGCTTCTCTTCGTTGTGTTGTCAATGTGAAACAAGGGTCTAATTTCATACAGCTTCTAAAGGTAGACATCTATGAATATGTGTTGGTATGCATTGACTATGTGACATTTTTGATAGTATAACTGATTATTTATTTGATGCTCTAAATGTTGAATCAGCCTTTATGAAACAGCTTATATTTATTATTAATTAGCATTCTATAGAACATAATTATCTCACAGCCTTTCAAGGAAATTTCTGTCAGGTGGTAGGACTTGCCTGTTGCCACTATATAGATCCTTCAGGTCTAATGAGAGTTACTCATGATATAAAACAAGCTAAAACGATAAAGGAAGGCATGCGAAAAGCCTGTCCGAAATGTACCCCCCCCGAATGGCTTTTATGGTTATATCCCTTGAAGGAATAGGTTGACGGATATCGGGTGTAATTAATTTCCTAATTCAGGGTAAGTGCACTTGGCAGCATTTCTTGCAGAAATTTCCTGAACAAAACCGGAAATTTTCTGCAAGAAATCCGCATGCATTTTTTTCACGTTTTTGAGCGTTTTTGATGCTTTTTTTGTGCGTTTTTTGCGTGTTTTTTCCAAAGCTTCCCAATGCATTATATAGCGGGAAAAATGCAAAAAATCCGCAAAATTAATGAACATGCTGTGTTTTTTACCGCAATGCGTTTTTTTCCAAGAAAAAAACGCATCATGTGCATAAAAATTGCAGAATGCATAAAAAATGATGGGATGCTTATGTATGCGTATTTTAAGTGCTTTTCCGGCAGAAAAGGGCTCAAAAACGTGAAAAATCCTGAACGTGTGCACATAGCCTCAAGCAGTTTTAGTGATACTGATCATTGCAGTGATGATAAAGTTATTTGTTATGCTTTTAAAGAAAATTCTCAGTTCTAATTGCAAATGTTTTCCAGGTAAACATAAAGCTAAAATCAATACTGACTCTGAGATAAAGCAAACCCAAGTGATGACTACCTCGATAACTGCACTCCAACATGAATACATTTTCTGCAATAAGCAAACTTCAGTAGATTTGGCTGATTGTATGTACTGCGGAAGACCAACGATCTGATAAAAGATAAAGAACCCACAGAGAACTTACAAAGACTCGTTGACAATATCGACTCTATGAGTTATACTAACAAATAAAAACTATATTCTATTTTCTAACACATATTTTAATATATTAATAAAAATGTCTATATAATACCATGTCATAAAAATATATCTTTATCACCCCCTCATAATAATTCCTTGATAGAAATAGGGTTAGATGGTTTATAAGGTCTGACCCACAAGTATAATCTGAATGGATACACAGCAAGACTTGTATCCCATGATATATATCTTGCAGGCCTGAGCAGTAGGAAAAGCCAGTTAGGGAAAGGTTGACCAGATGATAAAAAAGAGGAGTTGTGAAAGAAGTGGTTAATTTCTAATTCTGAATAAAAAGAAGAAAATAGTATCTATAATATAACACTGGGAGCGTCACTCTGTCCGAAGCCTTTATAGACTGCGCAAGCGCAAGTGACGGCGCAGTCTGGACCCCACAGAGTGACGCTCCCAGGAGATCGCGGTATGAGTAAGCACTGAACGCACACCGCGATCTCCAACGGAGAAGCAGGGACGTGCCAGGAGGGTGAGTATATGCTATATTTACTTGTCCCCGTTCCAGTGATGTGCGCTGCTCCATCCTCCGCCTGCGACTGAACAGTCACAGGCAGAGGACCCGGAAGATGGAGCGGCGCGCAGCAGTGGAACGGGGGACAGGTAAATATATTAAGCCCCGGGGGCCTGAGCTAGCGGCGACTCCGGCACCTGACCTCCACAGCGCGCCGGTGTCCCCGCCTGCTCAGGCCCCCAGCACTCACCACCGCCATGCACAGCCACCCGCACTCACCACCGCTCGCACTCACCACCGCCCGCACTCACCACCGCCACGCACAGCCGCCCGCACTCACCACAGCCACGCACAGCCGCCCGCACTCAGCACAGCCGCCCGCACTCAGCACCGCCACGCACAGCCGCCCGCACTCAGCACCGCCACGTACATCCGCCCGCACTCAGCACCGCCACACATAGCCGCCCGCACTCAGCACCGCCACGCACAGCCGCCTGCACTCAGCACTGCCACGCACAGCCGCCCGCACTCACCACAGCTACGCGAAGCTGCCCGCACTCAGCACTGCCACGCATAGCCGCCCACACTCAGCACAGCCGCCCGCAATCAGCACAGCCGCCCGCACTCAGCACAGCTGCCCGCACTCAGCACAGCCGCCCGCACTCAGCACAGCTGCCCGCACTCAGCACCGCCATGTACAGCCACCCGCACTCAGCACAGTCACACATAGCCGCCCGCACTCAGCACCGCCACGCACAGCCGCCTGCACTCAGCACCACCATGCACAGCCGCCCGCACTCAGCACCGCCACGCACAGCCGCCCGCACTCAGCACCGGCACGCACAGCCGCCCGCACTCAGCACCGCCACGCACAGCCGCCCACACTCAGCACCACCACACACAGCCGCCCACACTCAGCACAGCCGCCCGCACTCAGCACAGCCGCCCGCACTCAGCACAGCCGCCCGCACTCAGCACCGCCATGTACAGCCACCCGCACTCAGCACAGTCACGCACAGCCGCCCACACTCAGCACAGCCACGCACAGCCGCCCGCACTCAACACAGCCACGCACAGCCGTCCGCACTCAGCACTGCCATGCACAGCCGCCCGCACTCAGAACCGCCACGCACAGCCGCCCGCACTCAGCACCGCCACACACAGCTGCCCGCAGTCAGCACCGCCACGCACAGCCGCCCACACTCAGCACAGCTGCCCGCACTCAGCACCGCCACGCACAGCCGCCCGCACTCAGCACAGCCACGCACAGCCGCCCGCACTCAGGACAGCCACGCACAGCCGCCCACACTCAGCACAGCCAAGCACAGCCGCCCGCACTCAGCACCGACACGCACAGCCACCCGCACTCAGCACCGCCACGCACAGCCGCCCGCACTCAGCATTGCCACGCACAGCCGCCCACACTCAGCACCGCCACGCACAGCCGCCCGCACTCACCACCGCCACGCACAGCCGCCAGCAGTCAGCACCGCCACGCACAGCCGCCCACACTCAGCACAGCTGCCCGCACTCAGCACCACCACGCACAGCCGCCCACACTCAGCACAGCCACGCACAGCCGCCCGCACTCATCACCGCCACGCACAGCCGCCCGCACTCAGCACAGCCGCCCGCACTCAACACAGCCGACCGCACTCAGCACAGCCACGCAGAGCCGCCCGCACTCAGGACAGTCACGCACAGCCGCCCGCACTCAGCACAGCCAAGCACAGCTGCCCGCACTCAGCACCGCCACGCACAGCCGTCCGCACTCTGCACCGACACGCACAGCTGCCTGCACTCAGCACAGCCACGCACAGCCGCCCGCACTCAGCACCGCCACGCACAGCCGCCCGCACTCAGCACCGCCACGCACAGCCGCCCGCACTCAGCACCGCCACGTACATCCGCCCGCACTCAGCACCGCCACGCACAGCCGCCCGCACTCAGCACCGCCACGCACAGCCGCCTGCACTCAGCACCGCCACGCACAGCCGCCCGCACTCACCACAGCCACGCAAAGCCGCCCGCACTCAGCACCACCACGCACAGCCGCCTGCACTCAGCACAGCCGCCCGCACTCAGCACCGCCATGTACAGCCACCCGCACTCAGCACAGCCACGCACAGCCACCCGCACTCAGCACCACCACGCACAGCCGCCCGCACTCAGCACCGCCACGCACAGCCACCCGCACTCAGCACCGCCACGCACAGCCGCCCGCACTCAGCACCGCCACGCACAGCCGCCCACACTCAGCACCACCACACACAGCCGCCCGCACTCAGCACAGCCGCCCGCACTCAGCACAGCCGCCCACACTCAGCACAGCCACGCACAGCCGCCCGCACTCAGCACAGCCACACACAGCCACTCGCACTCAGCACAGCCACGCACAGCCACCCGCACTCAGCACAGCCAAGCACAGCCGCCCGCACTCAGCACCGCCACGCACAGCCGCCCGCACTCAGCACCGACATGCACAGCCGTCCGCACTCAGCACCGCCACGCACAGCCGCCCGCACTTAGCACCGCCACGCACAGCCACCCGCACTCACCACAGCTACGCGCAGCCGCCCGCACTCAGCACCACCACACACAGCTGCCCGCACTCACCACAGCCACGCACAGCCGCCCGCACTCAGCACTGCCATGCACAGCCGCCCACACTCAGAACCGCCTCGCACAGCCGCCCACACTCAGCACAGCCGCCCGCACTCAGCACAGCCACGCACAGCCGCCCGCACTCAGCACAGCAACGCACAGCCGCCCGCACTCAGCACAGCCAAGCACAGCCGCCCGCCCTCAGCACCGCCACGCACAGCTGCCCGCAGTCAGCACCGCCACGCACAGCCGCCCGCACTCAGCACAGCCGCCCGCACTCAGCACAGCCGCCCGCACTCAGCACCGCCATGTACAGCCACCCGCACTCAGCACAGTCATGCACAGCCGCCCACACTCAGCACAGCCACGCACAGCCGCCTGCACTCAGCACAGCCAAGCCCAGCCGCCCGCACTCAGCACCGCCACGCACAGCTGCCCGCACTCAACACAGCCACGCACAGCTGTCCGCACTCAGCACTGCCATGCACAGCCGCCCGCACTCAGAACCGCCATGCACAGCCGCCCGCACTCAGCACCGCCACACACAGCTGCCCGCAGTCAGCACCGCCACGCACAGCCGCCCACACTCAGCACAGCTGCCCGCACTCAGCACCGCCACGCACAGCCGCCCGCACTCAGCACAGCCACGCACAGCCGCCCGCACTCAGGACAGCCACGCACAGCCGCCCACACTCAGCACAGCCAAGCACAGCCGCCCACACTCAGCACCGCCACGCACAGCCGCCCGCACTCAGCACCGCCACGCACAGCCGCCCGCACTCAGCACCGACACGCACAGCCGCCCGCACTCAG
This sequence comes from Ranitomeya variabilis, assembly GCF_051348905.1. Classification (NCBI taxonomy): domain Eukaryota; kingdom Metazoa; phylum Chordata; class Amphibia; order Anura; family Dendrobatidae; genus Ranitomeya; species Ranitomeya variabilis. The sequence goes on along the minus strand of NC_135237.1, from coordinate 526,500,789 downwards.
CACCGCCACGCACTGCCGCCCGCACTCAGCATTGCCACGCACAGCCGCCCACACTCAGCACCGGCACGCACAGCCGCCCGCACTCACCACCGCCACGCACAGCCGCCAGCAGTCAGCACCGCCACGCACAGCCGCCCACACTCAGCACAGCTGCCCGCACTCAGCACCACCACGCACAGCCGCCCACACTCAGCACAGCCACGCACAGCCGCCCGCACTCATCACCGCCACGCACAGCCGCCCGCACTCAGCACAGCCGCCCGCACTCAACACAGCCGCCCGCACTCAACACAGCCACGCAGAGCCGCCCGCACTCAGGACAGTCACTCACAGCCGCCCGCACTCAGCACAGCCAAGCACAGCTGCCCGCACTCAGCACCGCCACGCACAGCCGTCCGCACTCAGCACCGACACGCACAGCTGCCTGCACTCAGCACAGCCACGCACAGCCGCCCGCACTCAGCACCGCCACGCACAGCCGCCCGCACTCAGCACCGCCACGCACAGCCGCCCGCACTCAGCACCGCCACGTACATCCGCCCGCACTCAGCACCGCCACGCACAGCCGCCCGCACTCAGCACCGCCACGCACAGCCGCCTGCACTCAGCACCGCCACGCACAGCCGCCCGCACTCACCACAGCCACGCAAAGCCGCCCGCACTCAGCACCACCACGCACAGCCGCCCGCACTCAGCACAGCCGCCCGCACTCAGCACCGCCATGTACAGCCACCCGCACTCAGCACCACCACGCACAGCCGCCCGCACTCAGCACCGCCACGCACAGCCACCCGCACTCAGCACCGCCACGCACAGCCGCCCGCACTCAGCACCGCCACGCACAGCCGCCCACACTCAGCACCACCACACACAGCCGCCCGCACTCAGCACAGCCGCCCGCACTCAGCACAGCCGCCCACACTCAGCACAGCCACGCACAGCCGCCCGCACTCAGCACAGCCACACACAGCCACTCGCACTCAGCACAGCCACGCACAGCCACCCACACTCAGCACAGCCGCCCGCACTCAGCACCGCCACGCACAGCCGCCCGCACTCAGCACCGACATGCACAGCCGTCCGCACTCAGCACCGCCACGCACAGCCGCCCGCACTTAGCACCGCCACGCACAGCCACCCGCACTCACCACAGCTACGCGCAGCCGCCCGCACTCAGCACCACCACACACAGCTGCCCGCACTCACCACAGCCACGCACAGCCGCCCGCACTCAGCACTGCCATGCACAGCCGCCCACACTCAGAACCGCCTCGCACAGCCGCCCGCACTCAGCACAGCCGCCCGCACTCAGCACAGCCACGCACAGCCGCCCGCACTCAGCACAGCAACGCACAGCCGCCCGCACTCAGCACAGCCAAGCACAGCCGCCCGCACTCAGCACCGCCACGCACAGCCGCCCGCACTCAGCACTGCCACGCACAGCCGCCCACACTCAGCACCGCCACGCACAGCCGCCCGCACTCAGCACCGCCACACACAGCTGCCCGCAGTCAGCACCGCCACGCACAGCCTCCCACGCTCAGCACAGCTGCCCGCTCTCAGCACCGCCACGCACAGCCGCCCGCACTCAGCACAGCCACGCACAGCCGCCCTCACTCAGGACAGCCACGCACAGCCGCCCACACTCAGCACAGCCAAGCACAGCCGCCCGAACTCAGCACCGCCACGCACAGCCGCCCGCACTCAGCACCGCCACGCACAGCCGCCCGCACTCAGCACCGCCACGCACAGCCGCCCGCACTCAGCACCGACACGCACAGCCGCCCGCACTCAGCACCGCCACGCACAGCCGCCCGCACTCAGCACCGCCACGCACAGCCGCCCGCAGTCAGCACCGCCACGCACAGCCGCCCACACTCAGCACAGCTGCCCGCACTCAGCACCGCCACGCACAGCCGCCCACACTCAGCACAGCCACGCACAGCCGCCCGCACTCATCACCGCCACGCACAGCCGCCCGCACTCAGCACAGCCGCCCGCACTCAACACAGCCGCCCGCACTCAACACAGCCACGCAGAGCCGCCTGCACTCAGGACAGTCACGCACAGCCGCCCGCACTCAGCACAGCCAAGCACAGCTGCCCGCACTCAGCACCGCCACGCACAGCCGCCCGCACTCAGCACCGACACGAACAGCTGCCCGTACTCAGCACAGCCACGCTCAGCCGCCCGCACTCAGCACCACCACGCACAGCCGCCCGCACTCAGCACCGCCACGCACAGCCGCCCGCACTCAGCACCGCCACGTACATCCGCCCGCACTCAGCACCGCCACGCAGAGCCGCCCGCACTCAGCACCGCCACGCACAGCTGCCTGCACTCAGCACCGCCACGCACAGCCGCCCGCACTCACCACAGCCACGCAAAGCCGCCCGCACTCAGCACCACCACGCACAGCCGCCCGCACTCAGCACAGCCGCCCGCACTCAGCACAGCCGCCCGCACTCAGCACAGCCGCACGCACTCAGCACAGCCGCCCGCACTCAGCACCGCCATGTACAGCCACCCGCACTCAGCACAGCCACGCACAGCCACCCACACTCAGCACCACCACGCACAGCCGCCCGCACTCAGCACCGCCACGCACAGCCACCCGCACTCAGCACCGCCACGCACAGCCGCCCGCACTCAGCACCGCCACGCACAGCCGCCCACACTCAGCACCACCACACACAGCCGCCCGCACTCAGCACAGCCGCCCGCACTCAGCACCGCCACGCACAGCCGCCCGCACTCAGCACCGCCACGTACATCCGCCCGCACTCAGCACCGCCACGCAGAGCCGCCCGCACTCAGCACCGCCACGCACAGCTGCCTGCACTCAGCACCGCCACGCACAGCCGCCCGCACTCACCACAGCCACGCAAAGCCGCCCGCACTCAGCACCACCACGCACAGCCGCCCGCACTCAGCACAGCCGCCCGCACTCAGCACAGCCGCCCGCACTCAGCACAGCCGCACGCACTCAGCACAGCCGCCCGCACTCAGCACCGCCATGTACAGCCACCCGCACTCAGCACAGCCACGCACAGCCACCCACACTCAGCACCACCACGCACAGCCGCCCGCACTCAGCACCGCCACGCACAGCCACCCGCACTCAGCACCGCCACGCACAGCCGCCCGCACTCAGCACCGCCACGCACAGCCGCCCACACTCAGCACCACCACACACAGCCGCCCGCACTCAGCACAGCCGCCCGCACTCAGCACAGCCGCCCACACTCAGCACAGCCACGCACAGCCGCCCGCACTCAGCACCGCCACGCACAGCCGCCCACACTCAGCACCACCACACACAGCCGCCCGCACTCAGCACAGCCGCCCGCACTCAGCACAGCCGCCCACACTCAGCACAGCCACGCACAGCCGCCCGCACTCAGCACAGCCACACACAGCCACTCGCACTCAGCACAGCCACGCACAGCCACCCGCACTCAGCACAGCCAAGCACAGCCGCCCGCACTCAGCACCGCCACGCACAGCCGCCCGCACTCAGCACCGACATGCACAGCCGTCCGCACTTAGCACCGCCACGCACAGCCGCCCGCACTTAGCACCGCCACGCACACCACCCGCACTCACCACAGCTACGCGCAGCCGCCCGCAGTCAGCACCACCACACACAGCTGCCCGCACTCACCACAGCCACGCACAGCCGCCCGCACTCAGCACTGCCATGCACAGCCGCCCACACTCAGAACCGCCTCGCACAGCCGCCCGCACTCAGGACAGCCGCCCGCACTCAGCACAGCCACGCACAGCCGCCCGCACTCAGCACAGCAACGCACAGCCGCCCGCACTCAGCACAGCCAAGCACAGCCGCCCGCACTCAGCACCGCCACGCACAGCCGCCCACACTCAGCACTGCCACGCACAGCCGTCCACACTCAGCACCGCCACGCACAGCCGCCCGCACTCAGCACCGCCACACACAGCTGCCCGCAGTCAGCACCGCCACGCACAGCCGCCCACACTCAGCACAGCTGCCCGCTCTCAGCACCGCCACGCACAGCCGCCCGCACTCAGCACAGCCACGCACAGCCGCCCTCACTCAGGACAGCCACGCACAGCCGCCCACACTCAGCACAGCCAAGCACAGCCGCCCGCACTCAGCACCGCCACGCACAGCCGCCCGCACTCAGCACCGCCACGCACAGCCGCCCGCACTCAGCACCGACACGCACAGCCGCCCGCACTCAGCACCGCCACGCACAGCCGCCCGCACTCAGCATTGCCACGCACAGCCGCCCACACTCAGCACCACCACGCACAGCCGCCTGCACTCAGCACCGCCACACACAGCCGCCCGCAGTCAGCACCGCCACGCACAGCCGCCCACACTCAGCACAGCTGCCCGCACTCAGCACCGCCACGCACAGCCGCCCACACTCAGCACAGCCACGCACAGCCGCCCGCACTCATCACCGCCACGCACAGCCGCCCGCACTCAGCACAGCCGCCCGCACTCAACACAGCTGCCCGCACTCAACACAGCCACGCAGAGCCGCCTGCACTCAGGACAGTCACGCACAGCCGCCCGCACTCAGCACAGCCAAGCACAGCTGCCCGCACTCAGCACCGCCACGCACAGCCGCCCGCACTCAGCACCGACACGAACAGCTGCCCGTACTCAGCACAGCCACGCACAGCCGCCCGCACTCAGCACCACCACGCACAGCCGCCCGCACTCATCACCGCCACGCACAGCCGCCCGCACTCAGCACAGCCGCCCGCACTCAACACAGCTGCCCGCACTCAACACAGCCACGCAGAGCCGCCTGCACTCAGGACAGTCACGCACAGCCGCCCGCACTCAGCACAGCCAAGCACAGCTGCCCGCACTCAGCACCGCCACGCACAGCCGCCCGCACTCAGCACCGACACGAACAGCTGCCCGTACTCAGCACAGCCACGCACAGCCGCCCGCACTCAGCACCACCACGCACAGCCGCCCGCACTCAGCACCGCCACGCACAGCCGCCCGCACTCAGCACCGCCACGTACATCCGCCCGCACTCAGCACCGCCACGCAGAGCCGCCCGCACTCAGCACCGCCACGCACAGCTGCCTGCACTCAGCACCGCCACGCACAGCCGCCCGCACTCACCACAGCCACGCAAAGCCGCCCGCACTAAGCACCACCACGCACAGCCGCCCGCACTCAGCACAGCCGCCAGCACTCAGCACAGCCGCCAGCACTCAGCACAGCCGCACGCACTCAGCACAGCCGCCCGCACTTAGCACCGCCATGTACAGCCACCCGCACTCAGCACAGCCACGCACAGCCACCCACACTCAGCACCACCACGCACAGCCGCCCGCACTCAGCACCGCCACGCACAGCCACCCGCACTCAGCACCGCCACGCACAGCCGCCCGCACTCAGCACCGCCACGCACAGCCGCCCACACTCAGCACCACCACACACAGCCGCCCGCACTCAGCACAGCCGCCCGCACTCAGCACAGCCGCCCACACTCAGCACAGCCACGCACAGCCGCCCGCACTCAGCACCGCCACGCACAGCCGCCCACACTCAGCACCACCACACACAGCCGCCCGCACTCAGCACAGCCGCCCGCACTCAGCACAGCCGCCCACACTCAGCACAGCCACGCACAGCCGCCCGCACTCAGCACAGCCACACACAGCCACTCGCACTCAGCACAGCCACGCACAGCCACCCGCACTCAGCACAGCCAAGCACAGCCGCCCGCACTCAGCACCGCCACGCACAGCCGCCCGCACTCAGCACCGACATGCACAGCCGTCCGCACTCAGTACCGCCACGCACAGCCACCCGCACTTAGCACCGCCACGCACAGCCACCCGCACTCACCACAGCTACGCGCAGCCGCCCGCACTCAGCACCACCACACACAGCTGCCCGCACTCACCACAGCCACGCACAGCCGCCCGCACTCAGCACTGCCGTGCACAGCCGCCCACACTCAGAACCGCCTCGCACAGCCGCCCGCACTCAGCACAGCCATTCGCACTCAGCACAGCCACGCACAGCCGCCCGCACTCAGCACAGCCACGCACAGCCGCCCGCACTCAGCACAGCCAAGCACAGCTGCCCCCACTCAGCACCGCCACGCGCAGCCGTCCGCACTCAGCACCGCCACGCACAGCCGCCCGCACTCAGCACCGCCACACACAGCTGCCCGCAGTCAGCACCGTCACGCACAGCCGCCCACACTCAGCACAGCTGCCCGCACTCAGCACCGCCACGCACAGCCGCCAGCACTCGGCACAGCCAAGCACAGCCGCCCGCACTCAGGACAGCCACGCACAGCCGCCCACACTCAGCACAGCCAAGCACAGCCGCCCACACTCAGCACCGCCACGCACAGCCGTCCGCACTCAGCACCGCCACGCACAGCCGCCCGCACTCAGCACCGACACGCACAGCGGCCCGCACTCAGCACCGCCACGCACAGCCGCCCGCACTCAGCATTGCCACGCACAGCCGCCCACACTCAGCACCGCCACGCACAGCTGCCCGCACTCAGCACCGCCACGCACAGCCGCCCGCAGTCAGCACCGCCACGCACAGCCGCCCACACTCAGCACAGCTGCCCGCACTCAGCACCGCCACGCACAGCCGCCCACACTCAGCACAGCCATGCACAGCCGCCCGCACTCATCACCGACACGCACAGCCGCCCGCACTCAGCACAGCCGCCCGCACTCAACACAGCCGCCCGCACTCAACACAGCCACGCAGAGCCGCCCGCACTCAGGACAGTCACGCACAGCCGCCCGCACTCAGCACAGCCAAGCACAGCTGCCCGTACTCAGCACCACCACGCACAGCCGCCTGCACTCAGCACCGACACGCACAGCTGCCCGCACTCAGCACAGCCACGCACAGCCGCCCGCACTCAGCACCGCCACGCACAGCCGCCCGCACTCAGCACCGCCACGCACAGCCGCCCGCACTCAGCACCGCCACATACATCCGCCCGCACTCAGCACCGCCACGCACAGCCGCCCGCACTCAGTACCACCACGCACAGCCGCCTGCACTCAGCACCGCCACGCACAGCCGCCCGCACTCACCACAGCCACGCAAAGCCGCCCGCACTCAGCACCACCACGCACAGCCGCCCGCACTCAGCACAGCCGCCCGCACTCAGCACAGCCGCCCGCACTCAGCACAGCCGCCCGCACTCAGCACCGCCATGTACAGCCACCCGCACTCAGCACCGCCACGCACAGCCGCCCACACTCAGCACCACCACACACAGCCGCCCGCACTCAGCACAGCCGCCCGCACTCAGCACAGCCGCCCACACTCAGCACAGCCACGCGCAGCCGCCCGCACTCAGCACCACCACACACAGCTGCCCGCACTCACCACAGCCACTCACAGCCGCCCGCACTCAGCACTGCCATGCACAGCCGCCCACACTCAGAACCGCCTCGCACAGCCGCCCGCACTCAGCACAGCCGCCCGCACTCAGCACAGCCGCCCTCACTCAGCACCGCCACGTACAGCTGCCCGCACTCAGCACCGCCACGCACAGCCGCCCGCACTCAGCACAGCCACGCACAGCTGCCCTCACTCAGGACAGCCACGCACAGCCGCCCACACTCAGCACAGCCACGCACAGCCACCCGCACTCAGCACAGCCAAGCACAGCCGCCTGCACTCAGCACCGTCACGCACAGCCGCCTACACTCAGCACCGACACGCACAGCTGCCCGCACTCAGCACCGCCACGCACATCTGCCCGCACTCAGCACCGACACGCACAGCCGCCCGCACTCAGCACCGCCACGCACAGCCGCCCGCACTCAGCGCCGTCACGCACAGCCGCCCGCAGTCAGCACCGCCACGCACAGCCGCCCACACTCAGCACAGCTGCCCGCACTCAGCACCGCCACGCACAGCCGCCCACACTCAGCACAGCCACGCACAGCCGCCCACACTCAGGACAGCCACACACAGCCGCCCGCACTCAGCAGAGCCAAGCACAGCCGCCCGCACTCAGCACCGCCACGCACATCTGCCCGCACTCAGCACCGACACGCACAGCCGCCTGCACTCAGCACCGTCACGCACAGCCGCCCGCAGTCAGCACCGCCACGCACAGCCACCCACACTCAGCACAGCTGCCCGCACTCAGCACCGCCACGCACAGCCGCCCGCACTCAGCACAGCCACGCACAGCCGCGCACACTCAGGACAGCCACACACAGCCGCCCGCACTCAGCACAGCCAAGCACAGCCGCCTGCACTCAGCACCGCCATGCACAGCTGCCCGCACTCAGCACCGACACGCACAGCCGCCCGCACTCAGCACCGCCACGCACAGCCGCCCGCACTCAGCACCGACACGCACAGCTGCCTGCACTCAGCACCGCCACGCACAGCTGCCCGCACTCAGCACCGACACGCACAGCCGCCCGCACTCAGCACCGCCACGCACAGCCGCCCGCACTCAGCACCGCCACGCACATCTGCCCGCACTCAGCACCGACACGCACAGCCGCCCGCACTCAGCACCGCCACGCACAGCCGCCCGCACTCAGCACCGTCACGCACAGCCGCCCGCAGTCAGCACCGCCACGCACAGCCGCCCACACTCAGCACAGCTGCCCGCACTCAGCACCGCCACGCACAGCCGCCCGCACTCAGCACAGCCACGCACAGCCGCCCACACTCAGGACAGCCACACACAGCCGCCCGCACTCAGCAGAGCCAAGCACAGCCGCCCGCACTCAGCACTGCCACGCACATCTGCCCGCACTCAGCACCGACACGCACAGCCGCCTGCACTCAGCACCGTCACGCACAGCCGCCCGCAGTCAGCACCGCCACGCACAGCCACCCACACTCAGCACAGCTGCCCGCACTCAGCACCGCCACGCACAGCCGCCCGCACTCAGCACAGCCACGCACAGCCGCCCACACTCAGGACAGCCACACACAGCCGCCCGCACTCAGCACAGCCAAGCACAGCCGCCTGCACTCAGCACCGCCATGCACAGCTGCCCGCACTCAGCACCGACACGCACAGCCGCCCGCACTCAGCACCGCCACGCACAGCCGCCCGCACTCAGCACCGACACGCACAGCTGCCTGCACTCAGCACCGCCACGCACAGCCGCCCGCACTCAGCTTTGCCACGCACAGCCGCCCACACTCAGCACCGCCACGCACAGACGCCCGCACTCAGCACCGCCACGCACAGCCGCCCACACTCAGCACAGCCACGCACAGCCCCCCGCACTCAGCACAGCCGCCCGCACTCAACACAGCCGCCCGCACTCAGCACAGCCGCCCACACTCAGCACGCAGGATGGGAGTACATGACAGGATGGGGACGCAGGATGGAGCAGCACATGATAGGATGGGGGCGCAGGATGGAACAGCCCATGACAGGATGGGGATGCAGGATGGAGCAGCACATGATAGGATCGGGGCGCAGGATGGGAGCACATGACAGGATGGGGATGCAGGATGGAGCAGCACATGACAGGATGGGAGAGCAAGATGGGAGCAGCACATACCAGGATGGAGACCATATACCAATATAAATGCTCGCCACACGGGCGTAGAACAGGTTCAATAGCTAGTCTATAATATAATGCTGGAAGCATCACTCTGTCAGAAGCCTTTACACTATGTTCCAAATTATTATGCAAATGACATTTTTCTCGGATTTTCCTAAATGGTCAGTGCAAATGACAGTCAGTCTAATAAAAGTCATCACCCGTTAGAGTATACATCGAATTTTATTGAAGAAACCTCCCAATGATAACAAGTATAATCTCCAAAATGAATAAAAACTCAAAATGCACTGTTCCAAATTATTACGCACAGTAGTATTTCTAAACTTTTGATATGTTTTAAAGTACTGAAAATGCTCATTTGTGGAATTTGCAGCATTAGGAGGTCACATTCACTGAACAAAAAAGCTATTTAACTCCAAAATATCCTAACAGGCCAAGTTACATGTTAACATAGGAGCACTTCGTTGATATCACCTTCACAATTCTTGCATCCATTGAACTTGTGAGTTTATGGAGAGTTTCTGCTTGTATTTCTTTGCATGAAGTCAGAATAGCCTCCCAGAGCTGCTGTTTTGATGTGAACTGCCTCCCACCCTCATAGATCTTTTGTTTGATGATACTCCAAAGGTTCTCTATAGGGTTGAAGTCAGGGGAAGATGGTGGCCACACCATGAGTTTATCTCCTTTTATGCCCATAGCAGCCAATTACTCAGAGGTATTCATTGTCATGCATGAAGATGATTTTTTTCCTGAAGACATGTTTCTGCTTTTTAGACCATGGAAGAAAGTTGTCAGTCAGAAACTCTATTTACTTTGCTGAGGTCATTTTCACACCTTCAGGAACCTTAAAGGGCCCTACCAGGTGGTTGCCCATGATTCCAGCCCAAAACATCACTCCTCCACCTCCTTGCTGACGTCGCAGCCTTGTTGGGACATGATGGCCATCCACCAACCATTCACTACTCCATCCATCTGGACCGTCCAGAGTTGCTCGACATTCATCAGTAAACAAGACTGTTTGGAAATTAGTCTTCATATATGTGTGGGCCCACTGCAACCGTTTCTGCTTGTGAACACTGTTTAGGGGTGGCCGAATAGTAGGTTTATGCACCACAGCAAGCCTTTGAAGGATCCTACACCTTGAGGTTCGAGGGACTCCAGACGCACCAGCAGCTTCAAATAACTGTTTGCTGCTTTGTAATGGTATTTTGGCAGCTGCTCTCTTAATCCAATGCATTTGTCTGCCAGAAAACTTCCTCATTATGCCTTTATTTGCATGAACTCTGTCTGTGCTCTGTTTCAGTCACAAATCTCATCAGAGTATGATGATCACTCTTAAGTTTTCGTGAAATATTTAATTTTTTCATACCTTCTCCAAGGCATTGCACTATTTAACGCTTTTCCGCAGCAGAGAGATCCTTTTTATTTCCCATATTGCTTGAAACCTGTGACCTGCATAATAATGTGGAACATCATTTTTGAGTAGTTTTCATTTAATTAGAATCACCTGGAAAACTAATTCACATGTGTTTAAGATTGATTTCAGTGATTCATTGAGCCCTGAGACACAATACCATCCACGAGTTTATTTGAAAAACAAAACAATTAAATCTTTAAGACACTTAAATCCAATTTGCATAATAATTTGGAACACAGTGTATACACTGCGCAAGCGTGATGCGCCTGCGAAGTCTTGACCCCACAGAGTGATGCATCCTGGGATGAGGATTGTGGCTGAGGAGATCATGGTAGAGATCACTGTATGCGTAAGCACTGAGCGCATACCACTGTCTCTTGCACCTTGTCCCGGCTCTGAGAACAGAGCACCCTGCGAGAAATGCTGAGGCCTGGGAGAAGGGAAGTATGTGGGCGGAGTGTTGGCGGTGACTGTCTGCGTGTCTGTGTGTGGGCCTGCAAGGCTGTGTGTGTGGGGTCAGCGGAGGTCTGCGGGGCTGTGTGCAGAGTTGGTGGGGCTGTGTGCGGGGTCGGCAGGGCTGTTTGTGGGGGTCTGCAGGCTGTCCATGGGTGTGTGTGCTGTCCAGGGGTCTTCAGGCTATTCGGGGGTCTCCGGGGTGTGCGAGGGATCTGTGGGGCTGTCTGGGGGTCTGCGAGGCTGTCTGGGGGTCTGTGGGGGGGTCTGTTGACTGTCCAGGTGTCTGTGGGCTTTCTGTGGGTCTGCGGGGATCTTCCGGGGTTTCCGATGGTCTGCGGGGCTTTCCATGGGCCTGTGGGGCTGTCCGGGGGTCTGCGGGTTGTCCATGGGTCTGCGGGGGTCTGCTGGGGCTGTGCGGGGGTCTGCCGGTCTGCCACGGCTGTGCGGGGGGTCTGCTGGACTGTCCAGGGGGTCTGCGGGGGATCTGCGGAGCTGTCCGGGGGTCTGCGGGCTATCCGTGGGTCTGCCGGGGCTGTGTCAGTGTGTGTGTGTGTGCGCAGGCACCGTCAAATGGTACTACGAGTCCCATCCGGCTATGCCTGCTACAGTGACAGTGGTTGACACATTAGCCAATGATGGGACAGTAGTAGTCCCATCATCCGGCTAATGTGTTGAATGTAGGAAAAAAAACAACACATATAGTACATATATAGTTCATACTCACCATCTACAGCTAATCCCCCAAAGCTCTCGCTCACCTGAAAATAATTAACATAATAAACCAACAATATACTCCCTGTGTCCGCCGTAACAATTAATACGATTGTTCCATGATGATCTCCTGTGGAGAGCTATAACATCAGCTGATTCGACCGCTCTCCAGGAGCTCCAGGATACAATGACGGATGGTATCCTTCCGCACTGTATGCCTCAGCCGCTGTGAGTGCAGTATAGTTCATACTGTCACTTGCTGCACAGTTGCGTGGGAAAATTCTCATGCAGCAGTGCCATAAAGTGAGAGTAATGAAGTAAAGTTACCTCTTTAGTGATGCACTACAGGAGCCATTGTCTCCTGTTAGTGTGTCACTGAAGGTCTACAGAGCTGTCACATCTCCTGATGTGACAGCTCTATAGGGGAAATCATCATGGGACACTCATAATTAATTGGACTGCATCGGACAGGGAGTATATGATTGTTTTATTATTTTTTATTTTTTGCAGCCGATCGAGGGTGTTGCAGGAATTAGGCGTGGTTGTAAGTAGGGTGAAATAAAGAATATTAAAATACTTTTTTCTGGCTTTGTCTTTTTTTAACTCTTTCACTACTATAGGATTAATAATGGATAGGTGTCTTATTGATGCCTCTCCATTACTAACCAGGCTTAATGTCCCCTTACAATACAAAGGTGACATTAACCCCTTATTACCCCATATGCCACCACTACAGGTCAGTGGGAAGAGAGAGGCTAAGTGCCGGAATTGGCGCATCGTACAGATGCGCCATTTCTGGGGCAGCTGGGAGCTGGTATTTGTAGCCGGGGGGGCCAATATCCATGGCCCCTTGCTAGGCTACAAATATTGGCCCCCGGCTGTCGGCTTTCCCCTTCTGGTGCAAAAAATTACACGGGAGCCCATGCCATTTTTTTCCCATGTTTTTTCAAATTTAATCATGTGCGCCGGTACCACCAGCAGCCGCCCGCCATCGCATCCAAGGGGAACGACATCACCTTCTCCCACTTCCCATGGTACCTGCTCGACAAGAAGATGAACGAGCATTGGATGCCCATCTACCAGCTGTGCCAGCCCTGCGCTGTGCCCTACTGCTTCATCGACACCTACGAGTGGCTGCGAGAGGATGCTAACCAGGTGCTGGACGCCATCGGCACACATGACAAGATGGAGGCACACAAAACAGGATGAGGGCGCAGGATGGAGGCTGCACATGACAGGAAGGGGTCGCAAGATGGTAGCAGCACATGACAAGATTAGGGCGCAGGATGGAAGCAGCACATACCAGAATGGAGGCTGTATACCAATATAAATGCTCTCCACCCGGGCGTAGAACGGGTTCAATAGCTAGTTATGCAATAATGGCCTATGTTCCAGTTATCATCTGTCTACATGCCGATATTCTTATGGGTAATGGTCAGTTCCTACAATTCCTAGAAATTGTCAAGACATGTTGTTTTCAATATGGTCTGTATTCACCTAAAAATTCTATTTCTTCAGCCAGATTATCTTGAGAACTTCAACTTTTGAACTAGAACACACTGACATGCGGGAAGTACCCCCACATTCTCTTATGTAATTTATCTCATATCCCAAGAAGTGTTTGACAACCCATTGCATAACTCATATTTCTGCCAGATTATTGTGTAATGCCTAATTTCCCTTTCTCCTCCTGAACCAGTCGTGACTTGTATTGATTAAGATTATTGTACCTGTTTTTATTATGTATCCTCCTCACATGTAAAGTGCCATGGAATAAATGGCGGTATAATAATAAATAATAATAATAATAATATTGTACTATAAAAGAACACCCTAACCCCCCATTAAACAGAGACTATTTGGAAAGGCAGCGAGCAGTCTTTCTCTCTGATTATTGCTTCATCACTTGGGTACATGAGTACGGTTAGAAATCCCTCCTCTAATATGGATGAGTAAACTATTTACTGTAACTGGGCGTAGATTGTATTATTCTTGGTTCACTAACAAGTGGGTTAATATTGAATTTAATAGGTTAATATATCTAAACATGGATATTTAAGTATGTAATGCAGATGATACACAATAGAGACAACAAATACACAACACAAAAAATATAAAATGCATAAAAAAGTCTTAGCTATGATACGTCTACATCAGGCAAAGATTCTATCAAAACTACAGCAAACAGTCCAGCAAGTGATACATCGCTGGAATAAGGATTTCTTGCCCTATTCTAGGGAAGGAGGTAAAGGAACATGGAGGCTGATATCCACCTGTAGGTCAGAGACAGCTAGATGAGGTGCAGGTAATATGCTTCCAATTGACTGGCTATTTTGTCCTTGTTGGCAGTGGTCTGCATATTGTGGGATGTGTGCAGGCCTTGAACATCCAATTGAAGGTCAATATATCTGGGCTGGTTGGTATGTATATACAAAAATGTGGAAGAGAGTGTATTTACTATGAATAATAATTCAGATTCATTAAAGGAGTCTGTGTCATTATTTCAATTAAAGAACTTTATTCTGGTTGTATGTTTATTACAATATAGCTATAGGAATAGTAATGGATAGACGTGCAACGCCCGCTAGGGCCGTGGGGTACTCGGAACCGGGTTCTTAAAGGGGTAGTCACAGCAGCAGTGACCCAGTCCGTGGCCCTGGGCATGCAATAAAAGGGATCACTGATGGGAATAAAGTTTATATAGCAAAAAGGGAGCATTCCGATACCGCAAGTATCAGGTATCGGCCGATACTTGCGGTATCAGAATTCCGATACCGAGTTCCGAAACTTTTGTGGTATCGGGAATCGGTATCGGGATTGATATCAATGTGTAAAATAAAGAATTAAAATAAAAAATAGGGATATACACACCTCTCCGGCGGCCCCTGGACTTTACCGCCGTAACCGGGAGCCGTTGTTCCCAAGAATGCGCGCTTGAAAGTACCTTAGATGACGTCGCGGCTTCTGATTGGTTGCGTAGCGGTCGCGTGACCGCTACGCGACCAATCACAAGCCGTGACGTCATCTAAGGTCTTTCAAGCGCTTGAAATACCTTAGATGACGTCACGGCTTGTGATTGGTCGCGTAGCGCTCACGCGACCAATCAGAAGCCGCAACGTCATCTACCTGCACAACCACGGACTCCAGCATCCAGTTTTCTGGCGCTCAGCTCTGGGGGAGCTTGGTCACAGCTCCACTCCCCAGGCTCTCCTCACTTTTCTCCCTCCAGACTCACACTCCTCTCACACACTAACTCCACCTTCAGGCCAGAACTTATGGGGAAGCTCCCCTGAAATTGGGTTTAGTGCTCCGCCTTCTGGTCTGGAGCCAAGGTGTTGGATGCTGATATTTACCTGATTAGGGGACCCCTCCTTGCTTCCAGGCATGACATCACCCCTGTGAGGGAGGCAATGCCACTGTGGCAACCGGACTCCTGAGGTGCCACAGACTTATTATAGATGCGTCTCTATTACTAAACTATGGGCTTGATGTTACCAGACAATACAAAGGTGACATCATCCCCCACAAATATGAACCCACTTGCCACCGCCACAGGGCAAGTGGGAAGAGACAGTCAAATCCCCAGTATTGGCACATCTAACAGATGCGTCTTTACTGGGGTGGCTGCGGGCTTCTATTTTTAGGCTGGGGGAGCAATATCCATGGCCCGTACCAGCCTGAGAATACCGGCGGCCCCCAGCTGTCTGTTTTTTGTCAAAAATGTGGGTGACCTCAAGCCGTTTTTTTAATTATTTATTTGAATCATTTAAAAATTGGAGTGAGGACTCCTCTACTCTTGATAACCTGCCTTGCAATCCTGACAGCTGATTGTTGCAACTCTCAACTGTGAGTTTTGCCTGGCTGGTTATCAAAAATACAGGGGAACCAATCGTTTTTTTCTTTTCTTATTATTTATTTAGAGCGCAGGCACTGGCTCTCACAGTTAACAGTTGTATACAACTCTCAACATTGTCCCCTAGTGCTGATTGCAGTGTGAGCAGGGGACAGTGATGTGAACTGCCTTCTTCAGCACCCGGTACCAGGGAACAACGAAAGCATTACCCGTTTTTCTGGTGCCAGAACGTGTCACACTGATGACAAAGGGATGTCATCCGTGGTTCATTAGTGTGCATGTGTTCAGGACATTTTGTGGTTCATGCTGCTACCGGAAACACTGATGTCTGAAAGAGCAATTAGTGAACTCTGTAATTTACCAAACTTTGACCGACTTTTGCTAATTTTTAGGAAAAAATCCTGTGACTACAAGTCTGACTCTAGTCCTGGTTTCCTTAGCGCTGTCCTTGAAAACAATAAACAAAGTGCTCCCACACTGGACACTGCGATGCCAATAGACTGCTCATCAACCTACTGGCCCTGTCTGACCCTTAGACACACATACACTGACAACAACAGTATTAACATAACACAAATACAATATATATGAGTCTTTCAACAACTAGGCTATTAAACATTAATGTGCTTTTTTAAGGATCTCCTTGCAGCATCCACTTTAGCCTTTGCTGGTTACAATTTATAGGGAAAGCCGGAAAGCCCACGTCATTTTTTTCTTTAACCCCCTGTAAACTAACCAGTAAAGACTAAGCTAACAGGTGGGAGCTGTTATTAATACATTGGGAACCTTTTGGCATATTGTTCCCTTTCTCAGATTAGTAATATCAGCCCCCAGCTAAAGGCTTTCCCTCTGCTGGTTTTCAAAATTATGAAGGCGCCCACGACAATTTTTTTTATTTAAATCTTAATTTAACACACCATGTACGCAGAAGGTGCTGAATACAAGTCCAATCATTGTCATGTGGTCGTGCTGAGCTCAGGGAGACCAGGTGACAATGATCAGAGCTGTCATCAGCACCTGATGCCTGGGAGCAGCGTGAACTGTACCGCTCTTTCCTAGCTGCCAGTACGTGTCCTAAGGATGACATCTATATGTTATCCATATGCACGTGTGCCACACGCATTTTGTCCATGTTGCCAAAAAAAGGACATGTCTCTGGGTTTCTTACATGGACACATGGTTTGTGTAAAAAATCTGACATGCGCACATCATCTTTTAATACATAGGGTGTGCGTATGTCCGTATTTGCCATCCTTAAAAACATAATGTGTACAGACATAAAAACCAGACGTGTGAAGGAGGCCTTAACTACAGGTGTTGCTATTTCTCCCACAAACCATAGCCAAAGTTGTGGGAAACAAAGGTTTAAAGGTATGAGAGCATGTTGAGTATTTGCTTGCAGAAATTTCTGCAAGGTTTCTGCATCTCTTGGTAGCAAAAACGCTGCAGCAAAAACATGCGCTTTTGTTGCATAATTTGCACACGTTTTTGCATACGTTTTACACAACAATGAATGCTTTTTTGAGCTAAATAAATATATTTAAAAAAGTATTTTTGTGATATAATTTCCTAAATCAACTCCTTCTTTTTAATTCTGATGCAATAGCATCAGGGTAATGGGATTACAGCTTCAAGTCAGCAATTTTCCCTGACACCAAGCCTGGGTTTAGTAATGAAGAGGTATCTGCCAGACACACTCATTACTAAACTGGTAAGCAAAGAGTTAAATTAACACACATACACATTGTCACCAGCTTATATAGGAGCATTAACTGAATGAACCTACATAGGCTGTAACCAAACAGCAACTGGCAGGAATAAACGTGCACCACGATACCTGTTAATTTTTACAAAAATATTTTAAAAAATTGCCAGGGCTCCTTTATAATTTTCTTAACCAGCAGAGGGAAAGCTGATGGTTGAAGGCTGATGTTAATATTATGGGAAGGTTCCCAGGCTATTAATATCAGCTTACAGATGTTTGCTTAGCCTTTACTGGCAAGTTTATAGGCGGGCCAAAGAAAAAAATTGACGTAGGGTCCTCCTAAAAAATCTAACAAGCAAAGGCTAGGCAGACAGCTGCAAGCTGATACTAATAGTCTAAGAAGGGGCCATGGATATTGGACTACTCCCAGACTAAGAACATCAGCAGCTCTCAGCTGCCCTAGAAATGGTGCATCAAAAAGAGGCATCAAATCTGGTGCCTAACCTCACTCTTCCCACTTGCCCTGGTGCATTGGCAAGTGTGGTGATAGTATTGGGGTTCATGTCAGACTTCTTTTGGTAGCAGACGCCCCCATTACTTATTAAATGTCTCTAAATAAAATACACCCTGAATAAAGTAATTTATTTGAAAAAAAAATTACACAGACTCATTTATTAAATCTAAATTTATCAGGTGATGAACTTGTGTGACCTCTCTTACGGCAGCTCAGCGCTATACATTTTGGGAGCAATGATGCTCCTGTCAGTGTGTATCCGGTGGCCAGTTAGAGCATGTGTCTGTTCCAGAAGTGAGATCGCCGTGGGACACTCTGGATTACATGGACAACAGCAGACAGGAGGGTATATGGTTGTTTATTATTTTTGATTGTTGGGCATTGGGAATTGTGCGTCAAGATGAGTATATGTTGTCTTTTTATTTTAAATTTTTTATACTAGACAAGGGCATCTGGGTGTTAGGTGAGGATAATGTGTTATTTATTTTTATTTGAATATGCATTTAATTATTTTAAATTTTTTATCATTTTTTTTTTAAATTTGAGCACAGGCGCCAACTTTCAAGAAACTACTTATCCCATCAGCGGCACCTGCTATCACTGTTATTAGTGACAGCAGGCATTGGCTGATGGGAATAGCAGTCTCTCATCAGCTTATGCCTGTGACTTGCAGAAAGCTTTTTAACAGAAGTCACAGTCACAGCTACAGGGTCATGCTGACATCTGACAGTGTGACCCAGCAGTGCTCTGACCGACGGTATCGATCTTACCAGCAGTAACTTTACCGATGATCAGAACTGCTGATGTTTCTTGTGCTGTCACCATAGGAAGTCCATAAAAATGCAAGCAAAAGCTTAGCAAATCCACAAACATTTTGATACCTGACTCAATGGCAGTCAATGGCTGAAAAATGCAAAAAATCCACAAAAAACAAATTACGTGCTGCAGAATAAAATGCAATGCAAATACTCAAAGGAAAATTACTAGTAGTCATGTGTACACACACTTCAGGATTCTCATTGAATTAGCTGGTATAAGGATTTAAATTTAGAGTGGAAAAACGCAGCAAAAACGCACCATGTGCACGCAGCCTTATAGGTGCAGTCTTGTCACTTTCTAAGATGTTACAGGGACCACAACCCCTTAATGAGTCTGAACCCAAAACTGAATCTTTGTCTGGTCTTCATTTAAATTAGACCAACTCTTAAACAATGGAGAGATACATTTCTACCTGGATTAACAATGTTCTCTTGTTTGATAAACAATTAATTTATGCTAATCCTTGGAATAAACTCTAATTAATATTTTTTTCTGAGTGATACTTTTCAATAATAGCATATTTTCGGAATGTCTGAATCACAGATCACTTTGCTGGAGGGTTTGCTTTCATAAAATAAATTCTGATATGTGCATTGCCAGTCCGGGAAAAGATTAGAATGCAGCCATATGTAGATGAGCAGGCTGCATTGTGAGTTTAGTGCTGGAGGGTGAAGCATTTCTCCTGATTAGTGTTGAGCATTCCGATGCTGCAAGTATCGGGTATCGGCCGATACTTGCTGTATCGGAATTCCGATACCGGGATTCCGATACTCTTGTGGTATCGGGTATCGGGTATCGGAACAACATTTTATTTTAATTCTCTCTTTTACACATTTTAACATTGTTAAAATGTGTAAAAGAGAGAATTAAAATAAAAAATATCGCTATACTCACCTGTCCGACGCAGCCGGGACCTCAGCGCAGGAACCGGCAGCGTTGTTTGTTTAAAATTCCCGCTTTTACATGGTTACGCGAACTCCCGGCTTGTGATTGGTCAGGGCGCCCATGTTGCCGGGCCGCGGACCAATCACAGCAAGCCGTGACGAAAATACGTCACGGCTTGCTGTGATTGGTCCGCGTCCCGGCAACATGGCCGCCATTAACCAATCACAAGCCGTGACGTCACGGGAGGCTGGACTTGCGCGCTTTTGAAAAAGCGCGCGTGTCCAGCCTCCAGTGACGTCCCGGCTTATGATTGGTTGCGCCGCGATCAACCAATCACAAGCCGGGAGGCTGGACACGCGCGCAATTTTAAAATGCGCGCTTGTCCTGCCTCCCGTGACGTCACGGCTTGTGATTGGTTAATGGCGGCCATGTTGCCGGGCCGCGGACCAATCACAGCAAGCCGTGACGTATTTTCGTCACGGCTTGCTGTGATTGGTCCGCGTCCCGGCAACATGGCGCCGTGACCAATCATAAGCCGGGACGTCACTGGAGGCTGGACACGCGCGCTTTTTCAAAAGCGCGCAAGTCCAGCCTCCCGTGACGTCACGGCTTGTGATTGGTTAATGGCGGTCATGTTGCCGGGACGCGGACCAATCACAGCAAGCCGTGACGTATTTTCGTCACGGCTTGCTGTGATTGGTCCGCGGCCCGGCAACATGGGCGCCCTGACCAATCACAAGCCGGGAGTTCGCGTAACCATGTAAAAGCGGGAATTTTAAACAAACAACGCTGCCGGTTCCTGCGCTGAGGTCCCGGCTGCGTCGGAGAGGTAAAGTATAGCGATATTTTTTATTTTAATTCTTTCTTTTACACATTTATATGGTTCCCAGGGCCTGAAGGAGAGTTTCCTCTCCTTCAGACCCTGGGAACCATCAGGAATACCGTCCGATACTTGAGTCCCATTGACTTGTATTGGTATCGGGTATCGGTATCGGATTGGATCCGATACTTTGCCGGTATCGGCCGATACTTTCCGATACCGATACTTTCAAGTATCGGACGGTATCGCTCAACACTACTCCTGATTTTATTTATACTAGGCAGATGGGAACTGGGAAACATTTTCTCTTGGGGAATATTTATATGCAGTGATGATAAGTGGAACATACAAGTAAATACGTACTGCTTCCATTTTTTTTATCATGCTTCTAACTGCATTAGAATAGCAGGCTTTGGACACAATGCATTTTGCCAATACAGAGGAACAGCCACCAAAGCTATAGAAAAGGCATAACATCAGACTACGCTTTCCAAGAAAATTAAACAGACCAGTGTAACAGATTGAAAATCACTTTCATATTTACAGTACTTCTCATGGAAATTGCATTTCAGAATTCAGGCCAGAGTCAGACTGCAACATATGTGTATTATGCAAAACGTGATCAAGCTGATGTCCCGCAGTATTAGTGCCGCACCAATGCCATCAAGCTATACCAATGCTATACATAAATATAAATATATATATACACAGTGCATATGTACTGTACATATTTGTATATATACAAAACAAGAATGCAATGATTTTGAAATCTCTAGTAGCCATATTTTTTTTGGCACAGACCATAAGATACACATCGGAGAAGAATGTTAGACATTTTTCCATTTCATTTGAAAAAGTAAATGAACTAATTTTGATATGGCAATAACAAATCTCAAAAAAGTTGGGACATGAAGATGCTTACCATTGTGTAATATGAAAGTGAAGCTAGTGAGCACCAGTTTTACATTCCTTTGGTATCGGCAATCCTATTCATGGGAATAATCATCACCTGTAGTCTTGTTCGGTGGTGCTTCACCATAGAAATCACATATGCGTTTTTTGTAAAGAAGGCGAAAGGTGGCACTCGCTATAAGCTTCAATAAAATAGTATTTAATTTAATCAAAGATGGAAAGGAGCACTGGCTAGGGGTGTGTGGAAGTGTGAAAAGCTGGATGACAGCCGTTTTGTGCTGCAAACCACGCTTCTACGGGTCCATTTGTGCACGAAGCTTATGGTAAGCGCCACCTTCCTTCTTCTATTCAAAAAATGCATCTACCATTGTGTAGCATTCTCTCTTTTTACAACAGTCTGTAATAATCTGGGAAGTGAGAAGACCAAAAGAAGCAGTTTTTGGAGAGGAATAATGTCTCATTCCCACCTGAAGAAGGATTCTAGCTGCTCAGCAGGTCTGGATCTTCTTTGCCATATTTTTTGTTTCATAATGTGCCAAAATATTATATTGGTAAATCTCTTTCATGTGTGCATAATGCAATTTCAGATAACACTGTCTTGAGGATCCTTAGGGTGCTTTCCCATCGCGCTTTTTATTAATATTATTATTATTATTTATTTATTTATATAGCACCTTATATATGCACCTTCATGGGTCTTATAAAGTCTTGCATCCAAATCTCCCACAAAATGTGATTCAGACTTATGCACCGATGAGGCTATAGACTATAATGGTGCCGGCAGAGCAAACGTGCGCTCCGATGATCAACATTTTCAGGTCTATAAGCCTACAAGAGGCAGACATTGAGACATAGTAGACAGCTACATTTTGAATAATAAAAATTATTATAATATTATGGTAAATTGGAAATACTATAATTGCGCTGACTTGGAAAATCAATTAGCTATGTCATTTATGCCATGCAATAAACAACATAAAAACAACCCCCCCACCAAAAAAAATGGCAGATTTGCAACTTTTTTCACCATATCATCAGACTTGGATTTTCTTCCTATTTTCCACTACATTACATGGTAATATGAGCAGTGTCATCCAATACAAAACCTCATCCCTTAAAAACTAGGTCCTCATATGACTATTAAAATGTAAAAAAGTTATGATTCTTAGGAGAAGAAAAAGTAAAAACTGAAGCAAAAAAGTGAAAACTGACTGAGGCAGGAGTGGGATCAAAACATATCTGTTGTCAATCCTTGTACAGTGCATCAAAAAATGTTCTATATACCATAAATTAAAAAAAAAATAAATAAAAAACTTTAGCCACAGAATGCAATGTTACAGCACATTATTTTATTCTATATATGGATTGATTAGGAAATCCTATAGCAGAGTTTACTCTTAAGAACCTTCACGGCCTGATGATTTTTCATTTTTGTGCTATTGTTTCTTCCTCCCATTCCTTCAAGAGCCATAATCTTTTTATATTTTTTATTTCTTAATAGCCAAGTGATTCATAGGACTTGTTTATGCAGGATGAGCTGCAGTTTTGAATGACGACACTTATTTTATTATACAATGTACTGAAAAATGGAAAGAAAATCCAAGTGCAGTGAAATGGTAGAAAAAGTCAATTCTGCCATTGCTTTGTGTTTTTGTAGCAAGCATTGTGTTGTAAAATCAATATGATTCTCCAGGTCAGTAGATTACATCGATCAAAAACAAGTAGGTTTTTAATATCTTAGAGGTCAAATAATTTTTCAGAACTTTATAAAGAAATTTTTGTCTACGCGGTTATTTTGTCGTCTATGCCGCTATTTTCATCTGTGTCGTTATGACCCATAACTTTATCTTTCCATCAATGGAGCTAATTGGGTGTTTCTTTTTTGTGCATTAAGCTATAGCTTTTAATAATAACATTTTGGGGAAATTACGATATTTTGATAACTTTCTATTGCTTATTTTAGTGAAAAGTAGCCACCAAAGAATGACAATTCTGATATTTCTTTTTTTTTTTTCAGCACTTAACCCCTTCACTCCGAAGCCTGTTTTCACCTTCCTGACCAGGCCAATTTTTACAATTCTGACCACTGTCATTTTATGAGGTCATAACTCTGGAACACTTCAATGGTTCCCACTGATTCTGAGAATGTTTTCTCATGACATATTGTACTTTATGATAGTGGTAAAATTTCTTCAAAATTTCTTGCACTTATTTGTGAAAAAAAATTTAATTTGGCAACAATTTTGAAATATTAGCAATTTTCAACATTTTAATTTTTATGCCCTTAAATCAGAGTCACATTGCACAAAATAGTTAATAAACAACATTTCCCACATGTCTACTTTTTTTTTAGATCAGCACAATGTTTGAAACATTTTTTTTGTTAGGAAGTTATAAGGCTTAAAAGTTGACCAGCGATTTCTCATTTTTACAACAAAATTTGCAAAACCATTTTTTAGGGACCATCTCACATTTGAAGTGACTTTGAGGGGCCTATATGACAGAAAATACCTAAAAGTGACATCATTTTAAAAACTGCACCCCTCATGCTGATCAAAACCACATTCAAGAAGTTTATTAACCTTTCAGCTGCTTTACAGGAATTAATGGAATGTGGAAGGAAAAAATAAACATTTACTTTTCTTTCACAAAAATTTTCCCTTAGACCTATTTTTTTTTTACTTTCGCAAGGGTAACAGGAGAAATTGCTCCATACAATTTGTTGTGAAATTACTCCTGAGTGCACTGATATCCAATATGTGTAGGAAAACAACTGTTTGGGTGCACGGCAAGGCTTGGAAGGAAAGGAGCACCATTTGACTTTTTGAATGTCAAATTTGCTGGACTAATTAGCAGTTGTCATGTCACTTTTGGCGAGCCCCTGATGTGCCTAAACAGTGGAAATCCCCAACAAGTGACCCCATTTATGAAATTAGACTCCCCAAGGTACTTATCTAGATGTCTTTTGAGCACCTTGAACCCACAAGTGCTTCTCAGAAGTTTATAACGTAGAGCCGTGGAAATAAAAAAATCACATTTTTCCCACAAAAATCTTTTTTAGCTATAAATTTTGAATTTTCACAAGGACTAAAGGAGAAAATGGACCCCAAAAATTTGTTGTACAATTTCTGCTGAGTTCACCGATACCCCATATGTAGTGTTGAGCGATACCGTCCGATACTTGAAAGTATCGGTATCGGAAAGTATCGGCCGATACCGGCAAAGTATCGGATCTAATCCGATACCGATACCCGATACCAATACAAGTCAATGGGACTCAAGTATCGGACGGTATCCTGATGGTTCCCAGGGTCTGAAGGAGAGGAAACTCTCCTTCAGGCCCTGGGATCCATATTAATGTGTAAAATAAAGAATTAAAATAAAAAAATATTGCTATACTCACCTCTCCGACGCAGCCTGGACCTCACCGAGGGAACCGGCAGCGTTGTTTGCTTAAAATGCGCGCGTTTACTTCCTTCCGTGACGTCACGGCTTGTGATTGGTCGCGTGCCGCCCATGTGGCCGCGACGCGACCAATCACAGCAAGCCGTGACGTAATTTTCAGGTCCTGGATGCCTAATTCTAGGCATTCATGATTTTAAAATTACGTTCCGGCTTGTGATTGGTCGCGTCGCGGTCACATGGGCGACGCGACCAATCACAAGCCGTGACGTCACGGGAGGCAGGAGACGCGCGCATTTTTAAAATTACGTCACGGCTTGTGATTGGTTGCGTGCCGCCCATGTGACCGCGACGCGACCAATCACAGCAAGCCGTGACGTAATTTCAGGTCCTGAATGCAGAAATAGGCATCAGGACCTGAAATTACGTCACGGCTTGCTGTGATTGGTCGCGTCGCGGTCACATGGGCGGCACGCAACCAATCACAAGCCGTGACGTAATTTTAAAAATGCGCGCGTCTCCTGCCTCCCGTGACGTCACGGCTTGTGATTGGTCGCGTCGCCCATGTGACCGCGACGCGACCAATCACAAGCCGGAACGTAATTTTAAAATCATGAATGCCTAGAATTAGGCATTGAGGACCTGAAAATTACGTCACGGCTTGCTGTGATTGGTCGCGTCGCGGCCACATGGGCGGCACGCGACCAATCACAAGCCGTGACGTCACGGAAGGAAGTAAAAGCGCGCATTTTAAGCAAACAACGCTGCCGGTTCCCTCGGTGAGGTCCAGGCTGCGTCGGAGAGGTGAGTATAGCAATATGTTTTATTTTAATTCTTTATTTTACACATTAATGTTGTTTCGATACCGATACCCGATACCACAAAAGTATCGGATCTCGGTATCGGAATTCCGATACCCGCAAGTATCGGCCGATACCCGATACTTGCGGTATCGGAATGCTCAACACTACCCATATGTTATCAAAAATTACTTTTGAGGCACAGTGCAAAGCTCATAAGGGAAGTAGCGCCATATTGTAGTGCAGATTTGTTGCATTTGTTTGAGGGTGCCATGTCAGATTGGCAGAGCCGCTGATGTTCCACAACAGGAGAACCAACTGAAATGACCCCATTTTATCAATTAAACCTCTCAATGAATTCATCTATGGGTGCAGTGATTATATTGACACCATAGGTGGGTCACAGACTTTTATACCATTGGGAAGTGAAGAAAAAATAATTTACTTTTTAACCACCAAGATTGTGTGTTAGCCCCAAATTTAACATGTGGAAATAGGTAAAAATGGCCCCAAAATTTGTTTAACAAATTCTTCTTAATTTAGAAATACCCATATGTGGCTGTACAGTACTACATAGCCATACGAAGAGACTTGGGAGGGACGGATCGCTATTTGCCTTCTGGAGCGCAGATTTTCCTTGACTAGTTTGTGGATTCCATATAAAGAGTCCTTAAGTGCTAGAAAAACAGAATCCCTCCTCAAGTGACCCCATTTTGGAATTTATAAGCCTTTGGGAATTTATCTACAGATCTAGTGATGATTTTGACTCTATGGGTGTTTTCCAAAAAAAGCAGCAGTGGATGTTGCTGAGTGAAAATTGCAAACTGCCATTCTAGTGACCAGTACATTATGCCCAGCTCATGCTTCTGGAGACATGCACCTGTAAATTAGGCGGGCTCTCATCACTACAGAAATAACAAACAAGAGGGCGCTAAATGTGGTTTAGGCACACTGGGACTCAGAAGAGAGAGGGCATTTGTATTTGGAAGTGGAGAAAATGCTGAATTTTCTGGGGGGAGTGAGGAGGCATTTAGCTTTTCCAGAGCCTTTGTACTACCAGAAACG
Organism: Ranitomeya variabilis; assembly: GCF_051348905.1. Classification (NCBI taxonomy): domain Eukaryota; kingdom Metazoa; phylum Chordata; class Amphibia; order Anura; family Dendrobatidae; genus Ranitomeya; species Ranitomeya variabilis. Next base: position 526,473,881 of record NC_135237.1, on the reverse strand, counting down.
TGGAACCCCCTATATTTCCGTTACCAGATGACAGACCTGAGTGGGGACTTGCTTTTTTTGTTGATTGAGTTGAAGCTTTTATTGGGAAAATTTTACATAATGTTTGGGATCACATTTATCCGGCACTCTACGCTGAGCACTTACTTTGGGGCTTTCATCTAAATCTCTGAGTACTGTGACAGATGAAACCCCGAGAGATCTGTCTGAATCGCATATTTCAGAGATTTGCATGGAAACCCCGAAACCTCTGTGTAATTGCTCAGCGTAGAGCACAGGATAAATGTGTGCAAAGCCTTACTGAGATCTTTAGAAGGCAGATTAAAAAAATCAACAGCATGTGAAGAATTGGTTTTATTTTTTATGTCGTTTCTTATGCAGTATAAGTGATTAGGTAACTTTATTCTTCGGGTCGGTGCGATTACAGCGATATCAGATTTATATCAGGTTTTTATGTTTGGCAGCTGTCACACACTAAAGGACGCTTTTTATTGCAAAAACAACATCACCATATTTTGAGAGCTATAGTTTTTCCAGATTTGGGCCGACAGAGTAATGTGAGGGCTTGTTTTTTGCAGGACGAGCTGATGTTTTTATTGGTACCATTTTTGGTCACATGACATTTTTTGATCGCTTTCTATTTTGATTTTTTGGGAGACAGAATGAACAAAAACCAGCAATTCAGGAAATGCTTTCTGCGTTGTTTTTTTAAAAATGTTGCTCCACATGTGGAAAAATTGGTAAGACAGCTTATTCTTCAGGTCAGTACGATTACTGCAATATCTCATTTATATTTTTTTAATGTTTTGACACTTTTACATAATAAATACTATTTTATGGAAAAAATAATTATTTTTGCATTGCTTTATTCTGACAGCTACAACTTTTTTATTTTTATGCTGATGGCACTGTTTGGCAGTTTGCTTTTTGTGGGACAAGATAAAGTTTTCAGCGGTACCATGTTTATTTACATCTGTCTTATTGATTGTGTTTTATTGCACTTTTGTTCAGTGGTATGATGATAAAGCATTGCTTTTTGCCTCTTTTTTTTTTGCGGTGTTCACTGAAAGGGCTAACTAGTGGGACAGTTTTATAGAGAGGGCCGCTATGGACACAGCGATACCAAATTTGTGAACTTTTATTGTTTTTTTAAATTTACATAAATGTATTTATTGGAATGTATATATATATATATATATATATATATATATATATATATATATATATATATATATAATTTATTTAGGAATTAAATATATATTTTTACACTTTTTAAATTTTTTTTAAAGTTTTTAACATTGTCCCATCCAGGGACATCACTGTACAGTGTCAGATCGCAGAAGTGATACTCTGCAATGCTTCTGCACTGCATAGTATCACATCAGGATCTGGAAGGCAGGGAAGTAGGTATGTCAGAGCCTCCTCTCAGCAGGCGATCACAAGCCACCATCCCTGCAGGACCTGGAAGGACCCCGCGGTCATCTTGAGGCTGGAGATCTCCATTGAGATCATCAGGACAGCACAATCATTCCCTGGACTCATTCCCTATGCAATGATCCTCTATGCCGCTGTCACTACTGACAGCTGCATCAGAGGGGTTAAATGCCCACGTTCAGTGCTAGCATTAATCATGAGCATTGCTGCGGGGTGTCAGCTCTCACATAGAGCTGGCATCTGCACATGATCACCATACATATACTGCTGTTTGCGGGAACACAGTCCCCCCGCAGCAGTACATGTACTGCGCATGTGCAGAAGGGGAATCTGACAGCAGGTTTTACTATGTAATCTGAAAGCACCATAATGTAGAGGTAAAGAGCCTGATTAGAGGAATGTGTCATTTACTAGGCTGTGTTTTGCTGTTTCAATACAATCAGTGTTTTATCAGCAGGAGATTATCACTAGAGGACAAACTGCCTCATACCACCTAGTCCAACCCTGACCCCACCATTGCTTTCTGTCAATGTACAGTGCGCACAGTACTCTGCAGATTAGTGGTGTGGGCAAAGTTATTCACATCTCAACATCTGCTAATTATAAACTAAGTGATGCACAGCTAAAATCAGGGTCTCTGTCCCTCCATCATGCTGCTGTCAGATTACATACCTAACACCTGCTGACAAATTCTCTTCAAAACACAGTTTACATAATTGTACTTTTTGGTAGGTTTTGTATACTGTTTGATATTTCAGACTTTCACTAACATTAATCTCTGCTGATATACCAGATTCAGAATAAAAGAGATAGTCCCAGTCTGTGAATAGAAATCAAATATTACATTGACATACAATGATCTGTGGTCCCATCACCACTCAGTGTGTGACTATGAATTATTAATACATCTGTGATATACTGCAGTAACAGCACCTTTATAGCTGTTTTTTTTTTCTTTTTTCTTCCCATATTGCCAGCACGTAAGTCTTCAGCCACACACTGCTGTTTTTTCAGCTAAATACAAATTCTGAATTCGAGGCTTGTTTCTGTTTGTCAATGAATGTGTGATCCATGTTTTGAGATGCACCATTTTTAAAAAAAATAAATATCCCTAATTCTGAAATTTAAATACAAGTGTTTACCAACCAAAGTGTGGGCATTGTTTTAAATATTTCTTGGAGTCCTCTTCATTGCATTGACTAATCATTTGGTGATTAGCAACCAAGTTTTGGTCCCTAAAAGAGGGATAATTCTTTTCACTTCTCATTGAAAGGCCATTGTTAGTGCAAATGCTCATCTGTTTATACTCCACAGAGATAATTGTTGCAGCCAACCATATAATAGGACTATGGTTTCTTCCATTTGCACCATCTTTCTATAAACAGCAATTTACGCATCAGATCTCCCAAAATGGATAATTTTTAGACTGCTTAAACAGTTTAAGAAGCCTAAGGGTATGTGTCCACGTTCAGGATTGCATCAGGATTTGGTCAGGATTTTCCATCAGTATTTGTAAGCCAAAACCAGGAGTGGAACAATTAGAGGAAAAGTATAATAGAAACATATGCACCACTTCTGTATTTATCACCCACTCCTGGTTTTGGCTTACAAATACTGACGTAAAATCCTGACCAAATCCTGATGCAATCCTGAACGTGGACACATACCCTAAAAAGTGAGATACTGCAGTGTGTTGTTAAACACACCGCTAGTTACTTCTGATTACCATCTATTTTTCCCTTGTCATATATATTGAAGTCATTTGGATATTAAATGGATGTGTTTGTATTACAGACTCTGTATGTACTCTGTGTAATACAGAGCTCAAAACACATTCGTTTGAATCCGTAGGGAACACACAGTGTTCTTCACATAATTTCCAGGCAATTAGAGGCTTTTTAGTTTTGGAATACATGTCAATTTATTCACTGCAAATCAACATTCAGCGGCAAATTCAGCGAATACAACCTCAAAGCACGATTGTTCCGCCCCCATGCTTAACCCCTTTAAGATCTTGCCCATTTCCGTTTTTGCGTTCTCGTTTTTCGCTCCCCTCCTTCCCAGAGCAATAACTTTTTTATTTTTCCATCAATATGGCCATGTGAGGACTTTTTCTTTGCAGGACAAGTTGCACTGACCTGCTATTATGATTCTCCGGGTCATTATGAGTTCATAGACACCAAACATGTCAAGGTTACGTCTTATCTAAGTGGTAAAAAAAAATTCCAAACTTTGCACTGAGACTGCAATCCCATCCGTGTCAATGAACTGCAATGAACTTGGTGAGATCTACGGTCGCACTGTGAGAAAAAGTATCACAGTGAAGAGTTGAGTTCATTGCAGTTCACTGGGAGAAATGTCTCACAGTGAACTGGGGTGAACTCTCTGAAATGAGCACTGCACCATGACACTTTCCCATTGTGCTAGCGGGGATCTCCCCGAGATCACTGCAGTTCAGGGTCCCAGCCTTAGTGACCAGTGGTAGCCTGGATGATGTCACTGCTAGTCACTGATGCTCACAGCAGCTCATTCTGCCTGTGACTCTCATGCTGCATGGTCACATCTTGGTACAGGTTGAAAACTGTTTAATCCTATGACAAGACATGGATCACAGCGTGTGACAGAACGACGGACAGATAAGGGATATTGCTGTTTGATTTGATAATAATTTTATTGCCAATGAGAAGCAGTGTTTGCTGTGCTGTCATGTGCATGGCAGCGCGACAAATACCATGTGTTCAGGGGGCCGAACCTGAACATTAACACAGACTTCCTTGTAATATCTGTCTTCCGCATCTGCGATCGAACAGTAGCTGTTCAGGTTCCCCCATCTCTCTCATTGATCCATGGACTTGTTTCCAAAATACATCAGGCTCTTTTGCATACTTCTGAAGCTTAATTTTATGGTCAGGATGCAGAGAGGTTTTCTTCTGATGACCCTTCCATGAAGGCCATATTTGTGCACGTGTCTCTGAACACTAGAACAATGTACCACAGTTCCAAAGCCTGCTAAAACTTTCTGAAGGTCTTTTGCAGTCAAGCGGGGGTTCTGATTTGCTTCTCTAGAAATCCTACGAGCATCTCTCACAAAAATTTTGTTTGGTTTTCCAGACATTATCTTGACCTCCACAGTTCCTGTTAACTGCCATTTATTGATTACATTTTGAACTGAGGAAAAGGCAACTTGAAAAGGTTTTGCCATCTTCTTTTAGTGTTCTCCTGCTTTGTAGGCCTCCACCATTTTCATTTTCAGAGTGCTAGGCAGCTTCTTAAAAGAACCCATGGCTGCTGTGTTTTGGCATACGGTTAGAGGAGGCCGGGTCTTTTTAAAGCTGGGAAATTTGCATCTCTTGGCCTTTCCTAATGATGATGTTGAAAAAAACAACTCAGGCAACCTTAGGATCTTAAACCTTGGATAATTTTTGTAATTTTTAAAATGTAAAAGATGAAAATAAATATACTGTATATATATATATATATAGTATTGTTTTTTGTTTTGCATAAAATACAAAGGAAATGTGTCTTCTTTAACTTTAGGCCTTTTAGAAGTCATTTCATCTTGAACCTGCTAAAGTGTTCAAAATAATATTAATTTTGACCAGCCATGCTCAAACTTTTACATTCCACTGTATAGTATTTTACCATTTTGTTGTTTTTTTTTGCCATGTGCATTGTTAGATCCCCATATTTTTTTATATGTTGCAGACCTGAGAGCTGAGGATTTAAAAAAACTGAGCAGCCATAAAGCATAAACAGGACATTTTCTACTGGCTAAAGTTTCTCCTTGCAGATACAGTGGTATTCATACCCCTAAAAATGTTCACTCTTTGTTTCATTGCAGCCATTGGATAAATTCAAAAAAGTTCATTTGTTTCTCAGTAATGTACACTCTGCACCCCATCTTGACTGAAAAAAACAGAAATGTAGCAATTTTGTAAATTTATTAAAAATGAAAAACTTAAATATCACAGGGTCATAAGTATTCAGACCCTTCGCTCAGTATTGAGTAGAAGCACCTTTTGAGCTAGTACAGCCATGATTCTTCTTGGGAATGATGCAACAAGATTTTCACACCTGGATTTGAGCATCATTTGCCATTTTTCCTTGCAGATACTCTCCAATTTTGTCAGGTTGGATGGTGAACTTTGGTGAACAGCCATTTTCAGGTCTCCCTAGAAATGCTCAATTGGCTTTAGGTCAGGGCTCCGGCTAGGCCAGTCAAGAATGGTCACAGAGTTGTTCTAAAGCCACTCCTTTGTTATTTTAGCTGTGTGCTTAGGTCATTGCCTTGTTGGAAGGTGAACCTTCGACCAAGTCTGAGGTCTAGAGCACTCTGGAAGAGATTTTCATCCAGGATATCTCTGTACTTGGCCGCATTCATGTTTCCTTCAATGACAAACAGTCGTCCTGTCCCTGCAGCTGAAAAACAGCCCCATATCATGATATTGCCACCACCATGTTTCACTGTTGGGATTGTATTGGGCAGGTGATGAGCAGTGCCTGGTTTTCTCCACACATACCACTTAGAATTATCACCAAAAAGGTCTATTTTCGTCTCATCAGACCACAGAATCTTATTTCTCATAGTCTGGGAATCCTTTATGTTTTTTAGCAAACCCTATGCCGGCTTTCATATATCTTGCACTGAGGATAGGCTTCCGTCGAGCCACTCTGCCATAAAGGCCCAACTGGTGGAGGGCTGCAGTGAAAGTTGACTTTGTGGAACTTTCTCCCATCTCCCTACTTCCTCTTTGGAGCTCAGCCACAGTGATTTGGGGGTTCTTCTTTACCTCTCTTACCAAGACTCTTCTCCCACGATTGCTTAGATTGACTGGATGGCCAGGTCTAGGAAGACTTCTGGTGGTCCCAAACTTCTTACATTTAAGGATTATGGAGGCCACTGTGCTCTTAGGAGAATTGAGAACTGGACAAATTCTGCTGTAGCCTTGGCCAGATCTGAGCCTTGCCACAATTCTGTCTCTGATCTCCTTGGCCACTTCCTTTCACCTCATAATTCTCATTTGATCTGACATGCACTGTGAGCTGTGAGGTCTTATATAGACAGGTGTGTGCCTTTCCAAATCAAGTCTTATCAGTTTAGTTAAACACAGTTGGACTCCAATGAAGGAGTAGAACCATCTCAATGAGGATCACAAGGAAATGTACAGCATGTGACTTAAACATGAGCGTCTGAGCAAAGGGTCTGAATACTTATTGTTAGGGCTAGCGGAACGCACCGAGTAAATATAGACGTTTATTATAATTGCTGCATTCGCAGCCCGGGGTCCACCATGCAGAAAGAACCTGCTGCTAGTGAATGGTGGCACTGTTTGGCGGTATAGACTAGCTCTGTTACTTCACAGAGTAGCCGTGAAAGGAAGCACTGTGCCCTGTTTTGCACAAAAAGGAAAAAAAGGCATGAACCGCACCTCCAAAAATCATAAGTTGATCTAAAGCCGCCAGGCAAAAATTTATATACTGAATATGAGGTTTTCAGTTTAACATTCTGATCAGACTGTATGAAGCCCACTGCCACATCACGGCAAACCTCGTAGTGGGTCCTACTGCCCTAACGGAGCGGAGCCGTGCGGCGACCACCGCCACAGCGGCAATGCACCAGCAGGGCAGACGGCCTGTTGCCCCACAGCACCCATGCTGCGAGACTGAGCCCCCATGACTCCAGACCGCACCGCCCCACCAGCACAAAGCCACAGCAACAATGGCTGCCACACAGCACCAGCACCAAAATGAAAGGAGCACAGACCCTCACCTTCCTCCAGCTCTTCAGTGAGAGCTAAAAATGGGCTAGACCCCTTACATTGCAGTCTCCTGCCAATTAAAATCACCTGTGCCAAATGGGAGGAGTGCTGGTCCAAGAAAGAGACTAGAACATGCTTTGCACAAAAAGGAAAAAAAGGCATGAACTGCACCTCCAAAAATCATAAGTTGATCTAAAGCCGCTAGGCTTTTTTTTTTTTTTTTTCCTTACTGTGCCCTGTTAGCCTCAGAGGAGCACAAGCTTTCTGCTGAACTGATAGCAGTCAGTGGTTATGCAAACACGCAATCTCCTCACCGGAGGTGCCGGTATTCTAGGGGCTTATTTCAGCCGGGTCCCTGAATACATTCATACAATCTTCTCACCAGAGGTGCCGGTATTCTAGGGGCTTATTTCAGCTGGGTCCCTGAATACATTCACACATAACCACACTGGCGCAAAGCACATACTTGGATTGATACTAGCGCATGACCGTGCGGTCATGCGAACCTTTTATAGCTGCAGCAAGTACAGGACCTTCCTAGAAGGACCAATGAGAGGCTGTCACAGAGCCTGAGCACCTTCAGGACCTTCCTGGAGAACCAATGGGATCTGCTGCAATATCTGAGCATGTGACTCTCGATCTCCAATGGGAGATCTTGCCCTGGGCATGCTCAGAAGAGGAAAAGCAGGACTTAGTTCTAAAAGTGTCTGCTCGCCGCTGCCCAGCACTGGCTTCAATGGCAGAAGCTGGAAAAGCAGCAGTAACCCTTTGCACAGAGTCAAACTGAGCGAGACACTGTGACCAACGTCTCTGCTGAGCAGGCTCCACTGCGGCAGGAGAAGAATGGGAGACCACAGCAGAGATGGCCCGAGATTCCCCTTGTGCAGAGGCGGGAACTCGACCCCTAACACCAATGACCATGTGATATTTCAGTTTTTCTTTTTTCTTAAATTTGAAAAAATTTCTACATTTGTTTTTTTTTCAGTCAAGATGGGGTGCAGAGTGTACATTAATGAGAAAAAAATTAACTTTTTTGAAATTAACAAATGGATGCAATGAAACAAAGAGTGAACATTTTTAAAGGGGAATGAATAGTTTCCGTACCCACTGTAGATTTATAGGGCATGCTATACTCCCTGAGAAAAAGGAATGTGTAAAGAATCTTCAAGGAGGAATAGAATATTGTACTGGGGGATAGCATTTCTAGGAGTTTATAATGATTCTTTAAAGATCCTTGCCACATAATTTAGGACATAATGCCAAATCAGAATCTTCTCCAAAAAGGAAAGAACTCCATTTGCAGATGGCTGTTTCTTGGCCCTTGCCACTCATCAGGGGGAGGCAATTCTCTCTCTAAGAAAAAGTTAAGGAAGTGTTGAGATAGATAGATATATAGTCTAACTTTTCAAAGGAGTTTTCCTAGCTTATTCGTAGCATTACCGTGATATCATTCATGATTTGAGTCGGACTTAACTCTGATTGACATAATCAATAATCTCCAGATTTTCCTGACTTGTCTGATCAGTAGTCCACTTTGCGTTCTTTACATTCATAGCGAGTCATTATTTAAATCCGCTCTTGTTAATTGTAGCATATTTTCTGCAGCTGTAAAACATTCAACAACCACCTGTTCTTCCATATACTGTACTTGTTTTTCATAATGGGATTGATGCAGCAGATGAGCATTTCCTTCAACGCTGTCGGCTCGCAGCCAGGTATTTTCAAGTTAGGATTGGCCTGCGAGGCGCATTAAGATGGCACTCAACCAAAATTTAATATGGTCCAAAATAGCTGATCACATTGCAGTCAACCACAAGCCATGTTGATTAATTCCGAAATGACTTTCAATTCCATCACAAAAAGTCTAAGTCGGGTATCGCGTATCATTGAATGTATCATCCTGATTACAGCAAGTCGTTAAAAATAAGTGCTTAAACCCCGGCCTCTTCAGTCTCTATTCAGCAGCCCTAACTGCGGTTGATTTCTGGCAAGCCGTCAACTTCCCAATTATAGTAATTCCTGGCTAGTAGCCAAAACATGACTATTGGGCGTCTGCCAGAGACACAGAGTTGTCCATCATTATAATATGCATTGTGCTACTTTTATCTGCAGCCTCTATTCATACTCGGCATTTGCTTTGGGACTTATTGTGTTTCAGGATATGTTTTTACATTTACCGGAGACAAATTTCTATTCCGAGTCCAGTTTTGTGTATATTATTGGAATCCGCTTGACTTCACTCCTCTGATCAGATAAGCCCATTTATACCGTAGATTATATTACACCTTTGTTTTAGTGTACTTCTTCTTTATAAACCAACAGTTTGTTCATCAGCGTCGCCTACAAATATTTATACTGTGTTTTAGCCGCCTGCTGTCATCATTACGAAAAGATAATTTGCTTATAAGTTACAGGGAAAGCAGCATTAAAACTGATATAATGGAGTAATTAGATAAAGCAGTGTAAGTGATCCTGCTCCCACGGATGTATGATACTTATTATCGTCTACCCTTGATAAATTCTTTTAAGACATTTTTCTCATTTATTGCTTAGTTTGCTGAGAGCAGCAGCTGTGATACAATCATAGTTTTTAGATGCAGCATGTAGCAGAGCTCAGAAAGCTGACCTCACCCACACTCCTGATTAGCAGCTATCTGTGTACATTGTATATTGACAGCCAATGAGTGCTGGGGGCTTGGTTGGACCAGGATGCACGTGGAAGCTAGTCTGGGCAGTGATATTCTTCTGCTGATAAAATACTCATTGTTTTGAAACAACAGCACACGGTCTAATACTGTGACACATCTCTCAAATCAGTGTCCCAACCTCTGCCTCATGCTTCCCTCAGATTACATAGAACAACCTGCTGACAGATTCCATTTAACAAAAGTTAACTCATTATGTGCCAATACTTTGATTGCTAATATCTCCACAACAGAGAGGTGAAATTTAAAAAAAAAAAAAACATTTTATTCTGCTCTGCAACCACTAATACATCATGTGTCCAGTTCAACATAGAAAATTTGGTGAAAGGTACCCTCTACGAGGTCTCTGTGATTTTGGAAAACTAGAAAGACACCCAATCACTGAAATGAGAAGGCAAAAGCAGTATTGTAACATCCTACCTTAGAGAGCTGCCTCTTCTGATAAGTAATGCCCCCTTGTCGGATGAGGCAAAAGAAGTATCTGAAAGACATGTTTAATGGGTTTAAACACAGTAGCAATATTATGCACCAAACTACATCAGATTTTAGTGATTTTAACCAAAGTTGAGGTGCAAACACATTAGTAAATCTTCTCCAATGTTCATTACGCGATGCCATTATGAAAAATGGCTAACTACTTTATTTACTTGACTAGCACCAGTACAGTGCCAGCAGCAATCTTTACTGCAGATATCCTACTGTAGAAAGTGCTGGAGACTCCTCATTAACATGCCTTAGCAGTACACGCACAATGGCAGTCATGCACTGCTCTTCACATTGCTCTTAGGCAATGTGCACACGTTGTGGATTGTATGCATTTTCGCATACAACACAACACAGCCCATTGAATTCAATAGGATTCTGCAATGCTGTGCTAATGCTGCGTATTTTTCCACGGCAGAATCGCATTGCGGAATAATACACAGCATGCTCATTCTTTGTGCGGAATCGCGGCGATTCCGCACACATAGGAATGCATTGATCCGTTTACTTCCCGCATGGGCTATGCCCACCATGCGCAAAGTAAGCAGATCATGTGCAGATGGTACCTAGGGTGGAGGAGAGGAGACTCTCCTCCAGGCCCTGGGAACCATATACCTGTTAAAAAAAAATTAAAATAAAAAATCGTGATATTCACATTCCGGCGGCCCCCGCAGCCTTCCCACTCCTCGCGATGCTCCTGTTCCCAGTGATGCCTCGCGACAATGACCTGTGATGACATAGCGGTCTCGCGTGATGCTACATCATCTGGGGTCATTGTCGCGAGGCATCACTGGGAATGGGAGCATCGCGAGGATCGGGAACGCTGTGGGGGCTGCCGGAAGGTGAGAATATCTTGATTTTTTATTTTTTAAAATTATTTTTAACATTATATCTTTTACTATTGATGCTGCATAGACAGCATCAATAGTAAAAAGTTGTTCACACTTGTCAAACACTATTCTTGACAAGTGTGACCAACCTGTCAATCAGTTTTCCAAGCAATGCTACAGATCACTTGGCAAACGCTAGCATTCTGCAAGCTAATTATGCTTGCAAAACGCTAGTGTTTAGCGGGAATACGCATGCCAATTCCGCATGCGTTTTACCCATGGCAGGGAGTTGCGGAATTGCTGAGGAAATTTCCATGGCAATTCCGCAATGTGTGCACATAGCCTTAAGCAACTTTCCGACACTGCATTCCTAAAGAAGAAAGGAGCCAAGACTGTAAAAGAGACTGCTTCCTGTACGAACGAGTAGCACATACTAGGATAGTTGACAATGAGTTCAGGTCAAAGTCAAGCTGTGAATAAATCATTCAACTAAGGAATGGCTGATGGAGAAGCTGAAAATGGTGTAAAGGCAGAGCACAGGTGAACATCTGCTTAACGGTAGAGTTGGTGGACATGTCAAAAGAGGCCTATTGATGAATGAGTGAAGGCAAACTGTCAAGCATATCCAGTTGTGTGAAAAAGTGTTGGCCCCCTTCCTGATTTCCTATGATTTTTCATGTTTATCACACCTAAATGTTTCAGATCACCAAACAAAGTGAAATATTAGACAAAGGTAACACAGGATGCAGTTTCATCTAAATTAATGTTTTTATTATTAAGGAAAAAATAAATCCAAACCTACAGGTTCCTGTGTGAAAAAAGTGATTGCCCACTACCTTAAAACATATATTAACTGTGGTTTATTACAAATTTTGGAAGCTGAGTTCAAATTATCTAACCACACTCAGGCCTGATTACTGCCACACCTGTTCTCAATAAAGAAATCACTTAAATTGGACCTGCCTTACAAAGCGAATTAGACCAAAAGGTCCTGAAAAACTAGACATCATGCCTTGATCCAAATAAATTCTGGAACAAATGAGAAGCAAAGTAATTGAAATCTATCAGTCTGGAAAAGGTTATAAAGCCATTTCTAAAGCTTTGTGAGTCCAGAGAACCACAGAGAGAGTCATTATCCACAAAGGGCAAAAACATGGAATGGTGGTGAAACTTCCCAGGATTGGCTGGCCAACCAAATATACCCCAAGAACACAGCAACGACATCCAAGAGGTATTAAAAGACCCCACAACATCATCCAAAGTACTGCAGGTCTCACTTGCCTCAGTTAAGGTCAGCGTTCATCGTGGTTGTCATGAAGAAGTATTATGTATACTTCAAAATGCATTGACAAATAAATCACCTACACTCGGATTGGCATCCTTCAACTTTTCCATGTGGCAGCGCAGATTTAATCCATTCTCCATTATCTGCATTTTCATCCTTTCGTGGGACTGCAGCAGCCTAAGCGTTATCAATGGTTATGTGCACACAACATGACCATTAGACATTTATTTGGGGCATTTTACCCAGATTAGACCCCATTTGCAATTTGTGTCTTTCCAGTCTTCTTTTAAGATTAGTGTTCTTGACTAGGGTTGAGCGACTTTCATTTTTTTAAGATCGAGTAGGGTTTTGGGAAACCCGATTTTGTCCAGAGTCGAGTCGAGTGCAGTCGGCCGATTATCGCTAAAAGTCGGGGATCGACCGAAACACGAAACCCAATGCAAGTCAATGGGGAAGCATAGTCGGCAGTGAGTGGAGGCCAGGAAAACACCTACAGTGCCCATTTTAATGCCAAAAACATCCATTCTTGTTTCTGAAGCTTGCCAATCTTAATTAACTGTATAATAATAGTTGGGCATAAGGAATTGGGGGAAAGTTGTGGGGGGAGTAGGGCTGGCTCAAGTTTTTCGTGGGCCCAGGAAATGCGGACTACGTCACGGCGGTGTTGCAGGGAAAGGTAAGTATTTAAAAGTTGCAAGTGCTGTGATCCTGAGCAAGCAGGGGGGGCCCACTCGTTCGCATTGCCACTGGCACAGGGCCCCTCAAAGTACGGCGGTGTGTTTGCATGGCGGGGGCGCCTCCCACCAGCAGCGACACTTTTGCGTACTCTGAGGGGCCCTGTGCCAGTGACGTCGCCAACGAGTATGCCCCCCCACCTGATGAAGGAACCTGCACTTTCATCTGCACCTTCCTCTTTGTCCCTGTGTAAGGTGGTATAACATGCGGGAAGGGGAACCTTACTTTCAGCAGGGTCAGATTCTGGCTGTGTAGAGTACAAGGGGAATGTAGTGGTCTAGGTCAATGTACCAGCAGACTCATTTAGCAGTGGCTGGGCAATGGGCAGGATGAGGAGGAAACAGATATAGGGCCAAAGAATAAAGTAGGCTACATGCAGTTCAAAATTGGTAACAGGACTAAACAGGCGGCATTGCTTTGTTCAGTGGAGTAGCAAACCCAAGAGCAGCAGACACTGTTTCAAGGGCCTAACCACACTAGTAGGCCAAATGCAGTTTAATATCTGATAGTATAGGGCGAAAGCCAGAATGTGGAAGCTCAGCTTTGTTCAGTTGAGGACAACACCAGGGAGGGGCAGACACCTTTAGTAGGCCGGAAAAGCCTATTGCATTTTTTAAAATGGTAATTTGGAGCAGAAGGTTGAAGCTCAGCTTTATTTAGTTGAGGGCAACACCAGGGAGGGGCAGAAGCCGTTAGTAGGCCCTAACCACCATTTTTTTTTTTTTTAAAACCACTTAATGAGAGCCGGAAGGTTGAAGCTCAGCTTTATTTAGTTGAGGACAACACCAGGGAGGGGCAGAAGCCGTTAGTAGGCCCTAACCACCATTTTTTTTTTAAAACCACATAATGAGAGCCGGAAGGTTGAAGCTCAGCTTTATTTAGTTGAGGACAACACCAGGGAGGGGCAGAAGCCGTTAGTAGGCCCTAACCACCATTTTTTTTTTTTAAACCACATAATGAGAGCCGGAAGGTTGAAGCTCAGCTTTATTTAGTTGAGGACAACACCAGGGAGGGGCAGAAGCCGTTAGTAGGCCCTAACCACCAATTTTTTTTTTTTTAAAACCACTTAATGAGAGCCGGAAGGTTGAAGCTCAGCTTTATTTAGTTGAGGACAACACCAGGGAGGGGCAGAAGCCGTTAGTAGGCCCTAACCACCATTTTTTTTTAAAAACCACTTAATGAGAGCCGGAAGGTTGAAGCTCAGCTTTATTTAGTTGAGGACAACACCAGGGAGGGGCAGAAGCCGTTAGTAGGCCCTAACCACCATTTTTTTTTTTAAAACCACATAATGAGAGCCGGAAGGTTGAAGCTCAGCTTTATTTAGTTGAGGACAACACCAGGGAGGGGCAGAAGCCGTTAGTAGGCCCTAACCACCATTTTTTTTTTTTTTAAAACCACTTAATGAGAGCCGGAAGGTTGAAGCTCAGCTTTATTTAGTTGAGGACAACACCAGGGAGGGGCAGAAGCCGTTAGTAGGCCCTAACCACCATTTTTTTTTAAAAACCACTTAATGAGAGCCGGAAGGTTGAAGCTCAGCTTTATTTAGTTGAGGACAACACCAGGGAGGGGCAGAAGCCGTTAGTAGGCCCTAACCACCATTTTTTTTTTTAAAACCACATAATGAGAGCCGGAAGGTTGAAGCTCAGCTTTATTTAGTTGAGGACAACACCAGGGAGGGGCAGAAGCCGTTAGTAGGCCCTAACCACCATTTTTTTTTTTTTTAAAACCACTTAATGAGAGCCGGAAGGTTGAAGCTCAGCTTTATTTAGTTGAGGACAACACCAGGGAGGGGCAGAAGCCGTTAGTAGGCCCTAACCACCATTTTTTTTTAAAAACCACTTAATGAGAGCCGGAAGGTTGAAGCTCAGCTTTATTTAGTTGAGGACAACACCAGGGAGGGGCAGAAGCCGTTAGTAGGCCCTAACCACCATTTTTTTTTTAAAACCACTTAATGAGAGCCGGAAGGTTGAAGCTCAGCTTTATTTAGTTGAGGACAACACCAGGGAGGGGCAGAAGCCGTTAGTAGGCCCTAACCACCATTTTTTTTTTTTAAACCACATAATGAGAGCCGGAAGGTTGAAGCTCAGCTTTATTTAGTTGAGGACAACACCAGGGAGGGGCAGAAGCCGTTAGTAGGCCCTAACCACCAATTTTTTTTTTTTTAAAACCACTTAATGAGAGCCGGAAGGTTGAAGCTCAGCTTTATTTAGTTGAGGACAACACCAGGGAGGGGCAGAAGCCGTTAGTAGGCCCTAACCAAAGTTGAAGGCCAAATGCAGTTTAATTTCTGATACTATAGGCCGAAAGCCAGAAGGTGGAAGTTCCGATTTAGACAGTGGAGGACAATTTGAATTAGGGACTGCAGACAGACTTAGTAGGCTGTCCCCTGTGGACCATGCATCCACCACATTAACCCATTGCGCCGTAATGGACACGTAATCTTCCGTGGCCATGCCTACAGGTCCATGCGTCTGTTGTCAGGTGCACCTTTGTACTCACAGATTGCCAGAGTGCATGGACAATGCGGTCTTCTACATGCTGGTGGAGGGTTGGGATGGCTTTTCTCGCAAAAGAAGTGTCGACTGGTTAGCTTGTAGCGTGGTACAGCGTAGTCCATCATGGCCTTATTAATAGTAAATAAAATATATAACTAGGCTCTATGAACTTTTAAATAGGTTCCAGGGGTACACGGGCAGCATTGGTGTGGTCAGTGGAGGAGTATTGCAAGTAGGGGCTGCAGACAGGCTATCAAAGGCCTAAAATAACAAACAGTAGGCAGTCATGGCAGTTTTACATCGGTTACATGGATACACAGGCAGGCACTCCAGGCAGCATTGTGCTCAGTGGAGGAGTATTGCAAGTAGGGGCCGCAGACAGGCTATCAAAGGCCTAAAATAACAAACAGTAGGCAGTCATGGCAGTTTTACATCGGTTACATGGATACACAGGCAGGCACTCCAGGCAGCATTGTGGTCAGTGGAGGAGTATTGCAAGTAGGGGCCGCAGACAGGCTATCAAAGGCCTAAAATAACAAACAGTAGGCAGTCATGGCAGTTTTACATCGGTTACATGGATACACAGGCAGCTAGGTGGTGAGTGGAGGAGTATTTAAAGTAAGGACCGCAGACAGGCTATCAAAGGCCTAACATAACAAACAATAGGCTCATGGCAGTTTTACAGCGGTTACATGGATACACGGGCAGGCAGCTTGGTGGTGAGTGGAGGAGTATTTAAAGTATGGACCGCAGACAGGCTTCGAAGGCCTAACACAATAAAATGGGCTGGCTGTAGGCACTTTAAAATTGGTTCCAGGGGTACACGGGCAGCAGTGGTCTGGTCAGTGGAGGACTAGTGGAAGTATGGACCGCAGACAGGCTTCGAAGGCCTAACACAATAAAATGGGCTGGCTGTAGGCACTTTAAAATTGGTTCCAGGGGTACACGGGCAGCAGTGGTCTGGTCAGTGGAGGCCTAGTGGAAGTATGGACCGCAGACAGGCTTCGAAGGCCTAACACAATAAAATGGGCTGGCTGTAGGCACTTTAAAATTGGTTCCAGGGGTACACGGGCAGCAGTGGTCTGGTCAGTGGAGGCCTAGTGGAAGTATGGACCGCAGACAGGCTTCGAAGGCCTAACACAATAAAATGGGCTGGCTGTAGGCACTTTAAAATTGGTTCCAGGGGTACACGGGCAGCAGTGGTCTGGTCAGTGGAGGCCTAGTGGAAGTATGGACCGCAGACAGGCTTCGAAGGCCTAACACAATAAAATGGGCTGGCTGTAGGCACTTTAAAATTGGTTCCAGGGGTACACGGGCAGCAGTGGTCTGGTCAGTGGAGGCCTAGTGGAAGGAGGGACCGCAGACAGGCTTCGAAGGCCTAACACAATAAAATGGGCTGGCTGTAGGCACTTTAAAATTGGTTCCAGGGGTACACGGGCAGCAGTGGTCTGGTCAGTGGAGGCCTAGTGGAAGGAGGGACCGCAGACAGGCTTCGAAGGCCTAACACAATAAAATGGGCTGGCTGTAGGCACTTTAAAATTGGTTCCAGGGGTACACGGGCAGCAGTGGTCTGGTCAGTGGAGGCCTAGTGGAAGGAGGGACCGCAGACAGGCTTCGAAGGCCTAACACAATAAAATGGGCTGGCTGTAGGCACTTTAAAATTGGTTCCAGGGGTACACGGGCAGCAGTGGTCTGGTCAGTGGAGGCCTAGTGGAAGTATGGACCGCAGACAGGCTTCGAAGGCCTAACACAATAAAATGGGCTGGCTGTAGGCACTTTAAAATTGGTTCCAGGGGTACACGGGCAGCAGTGGTCTGGTCAGTGGAGGACTAGTGGAAGTATGGACCGCAGACAGGCTTCGAAGGCCTAACACAATAAAATGGGCTGGCTGTAGGCACTTTAAAATTGGTTCCAGGGGTACACGGGCAGCAGTGGTCTGGTCAGTGGAGGACTAGTGGAAGGAGGGAGCGCAGAAAGGCTTCAAAGGCCTAAAATAACAAACAATAGGCTCATGGCAGTTTTACAGCGGTTACATGGATACACGGGCAGGCAGCTTGGTGGTCAGTGGAGGAGTAGGGACCGCAGACAGGCTATCAAAGGCCTAAAATAACAAACAATACGCTCATGGCAGTTTTACAGCGGTTACATGGATACACGGGCAGGCAGCTTGGTGCTGAGTGGAGGAGTAGTGCAAGGAGTGTCTGTCCCAGTACTCCCAAAATATAAATAGATGTTAATGTCTCGCAAAACAACCAAAACAAAAAAAAAGATGGCATACTTAGGTACAGGGGTGGGCTCATCTGCTGTGTTTCTGACATAGTAATTTGGCAGTAACTATTTAATGGTGCCAATATAGGACACAGACACAGACTACTTTAAGTTGCATCATAGATGTCTACAAATTTGTATTGTCAGTGCCAGACATTGAATGATGTCAGCGAATAGACTAAAGATTGGTGGAGCTGTGCGACATAATTTTGCACGTAGTACAGCCCAGTTTGAGCTGGGGTAGGGGGGAACTCTCTTGAGGCCGGCGGGACCGCCCCAGGGCCACTCATGTTACAACGGTGTGTCTGACGTTGGGTGCGCACCACCACCGCCAGAGACACTACATTGTACTATGAGGGACCCAGTAGCAATGCCGTCAACCAAAAGCGAGCACACCCACCTCTTCAGACAAACAGCAGTCTCACGGGTGCTTGCGCCAAGTCGCGATACCACGGCCCCGTGTGGGGAGTTTGGCCATTTAGGGAGGTGTAAACATGTCGTATGCTGTACAATCTGCAGCAGCAAATTAGACATTAGAAAAGTAATTCACAGGCAAGAGCTTTTCATAGGAAAGCTAGGTGTCGGCCGGGCAAGGTGGGGCAAAAGATTTTGAAATCCAGTTGTGGTTCATTTTAATGAATGTTAGATCGTCAACATTTTGGGTAGCCAGACGAGTCCTTTTTTCGGTTAATATTGACCCTGCAGCACTGAATACTCTTTCTGATAGGACACTTGCTGCCGGGCAAGCAAGCTCCTGCAATGCATATTCTGCCAATTCTGGCCAGGTGTCTAATTTGGAGGCCCAGTAATCAAATGGGAATGACGGTTGAGGGAGAACATCGATAAGGGATGAAAAATAGTTAGTAACCATACTGGACAAATGTTGTCTCCTGTCACTTTCAATTGATGCAGCAGTACCTGTCCTGTCTGCGGTCATAGCAAAATCACTCCACAACCTGGTCAGAAAACCCCTCTGTCCAACGCCACTTCTGATGTGTGCACCCCTAACACTCCTAGTCTGCTGCCCCCTGGAGCTCGTGTGAGAACGATCACGTGCGCTGTGTGCTGGGAATGCCTGAAGCAAACGGTCAACAAGAGTTGATTGTTTGGTTGCTAATATTAGTTCCAAGTTCTCATGTGGCATAACATTTTGCAATTTGCCTTTATAGCGTGGATCAAGGAGGCAGGCCAACCAGTAATCGTCATCGTTCATCATTTTCGTAATGCGTGTGTCCCTTTGTAGGATACGTAAGGCATAATCCGCCATGTGGGCCAAAGTTCCACTTGTCAAATCTCCGGTTGTGATTGGTTGAGGGGCAGTTGCAGGCAAATCTACGTCACTTGTGTCCCTCAAAAAACCAGAACCCGGCCGTGACACGCAACCAATTTCCTGTGCCCCCGTGAAAGTTTCCGCATTAAAAATATACTCATCCCCATCATCCTCCTCGTCCTCCACCTCCTCTTCGCCCGCTACCTCGTCCTGTACACTGCCCTGACCAGACAATGGCTGACTGTCATCAAGGCTTCCCTCTTCCTCTGGTGCAGACGCCTGCTCCTTTATGTGCGTCAAACTTTGCATCAGCAGACGCATTAGGGGGATGCTCATGCTTATTACGGCGTTGTCTGCACTAACCAGCCGTGTGCATTCCTCAAAACACTGAAGGACTTGACACATGTCTTGTATCTTCGACCACTGCACACCTGACAACTCCATGTCTGCCATCCTACTGCCTGCCCGTGTATCCTCCCACAAATAAATAACAGCACGCCTCTGTTCGCACAGTCTCTGAAGCATGTGCAGTGTTGAGTTCCACCTTGTTGCAACGTCTATGATTAGGCGATGCTGGGGAAGGTTCAAAGACCGCTGATAGGTCTGCATACGGCTGGCGTGTACAGGCGAACGTCGGATATGTGAGCAAAGTGCACGCACTTTGAGGAGCAGGTCGGAGAACCCAGGATAAGTTTTCAATAAGCACTGCACCACCAGGTTTAAGGTGTGAGCCAGGCAAGGAATGTGTTTCAGTTGG
Organism: Ranitomeya variabilis; assembly: GCF_051348905.1. Lineage (NCBI taxonomy): Eukaryota > Metazoa > Chordata > Amphibia > Anura > Dendrobatidae > Ranitomeya > Ranitomeya variabilis. The sequence continues at coordinate 526,453,863 of NC_135237.1, read as the reverse complement.
GAAAGGGAGATGGCAGCCATGAAATTCCTTCCGTTATCACTCACTACCTTGCCTGCCTCAAGATCTACTGTGCCCAGCCACGACTGCGTTTCTTGTTGCAAGAACTCGGACAGAACTTCCGCGGTGTGTCTGTTGTCGCCCAAACACTTCATAGCCAATACAGCCTGCTGACGCTTGGCAGTAGCTGGCCCATAATGGGACAACTGGTGTGCAACAGTGTCATCTGCCGATGGAGTGGTTGGCCGACTGCGTTCTGTGGAAGAGCTGTAGCTTCTGCAGGAGGACGAGGAGGAGGAGGAGGGGGTGCGAACGCCTACAGCCAACTGTTTCCTAGACCGTGGGCTAGGCACAACTGTCCCTAAATTGATGTCGCCTGTGGACCCTGCATCCACCACATTCACCCAGTGTGCCGTGATGGACACATAACGTCCCTGGCCATGCCTACTGGTCCATGCATCTGTAGTCAGGTGCACCTTTGTACTCACAGATTGCCTGAGTGCATGGACGATGCGCTGTTTAACATGCTGGTGCAGGGCTGGGATGGCTTTTCTGGAAAAAAAGTGTCGACTGGGTAGCTCGTATCGTGGTTCAGCGTACTCCATCAGGGCTTTGAAAGCTTCGCTTTCAACTAACCGGTAGGGCATCATCTCTAACGAGATTAGTCTAGCTATGTGGGCGTTAAAACCCTGTGTACGCGGATGCGAGGATAAGTACTTCCTTTTTCTAACCAGAGTCTCATGTAGGGTGAGCTGGACTGGAGAGCTGTAGATCGTGGAACTTTCGGGTGTGCCGGTGGACATGGCAGACTGAGAGACGGTTGGAGACGGTATTGTTTCCGCCGGTGCCCTACATGCAATATTTCCTCCTACAAAACTGGTGATTCCCTGACCCTGACTGCTTTTGGCTGGCAAAGAAACCTGCACAGATACTGCCGGTGGTGCGGAAAATGGTGGCCTTACAGTGACGGAAGGGATGTTGCGTTGCTGACTAGCTTCATTGGCCGAGGGTGCTACAACCTTGAGGGACGTTTGGTAGTTAGTCCAGGCTTGAGAATGCATGGTGGTTAAGTGTCTATGCATGCAACTAGTATTTAGACTTTTCAGATTCTGACCTCTGCTTAAGCTAGTTGAACATTTTTGACAGATGACTTTGCGCTGATCAGTTGGATGTTGTTTAAAAAAATGCCAGACTGCACTCTTCCTAGACTCTGATCCCTTTTCAGGGATTGCAGACTGAGCTTTAACCGGATGGCAACGCTGTGCTCCAACAGGTTTTGGCTTTGACACGCGTTTTGGTCCAGATACGGGCCCGGCAGATGGAACCTGTTGCGATGTTGATGCCTGCTGCGGCCCCTCCTCCACCTCCGCTTCTGAACTACTGCCGCCTGCACCCTGTTCCCCCAATGGCTGCCAATCGGGGTCAATAACTGGGTCATCTATTACCTCCTCTTCGAGCTCGTGTGCAACTTCGTCTGTGTCACTGTGTCGGTCGGTGGTATAGCGTTCGTGGCGGGGCAACATAGTCTCATCAGGGTCTGATTGTGGATCTGTACCCTGAGAGGGCAATGTGGTGGTCTGAGTCAAAGGAGCAGCATAGTACTCTGGCTGTGGCTGTGCATCAGTGCACTCCATGTCAGAATATACTTGTAATGGGCATGGCCTGTTAAATGTTTCACTTTCTAAGCCAGGGACGGTATGTGTAAAGAGCTCCATGGAGTGACCCGTTGTGTCGCCTGCTGCATCCTTCTCTCTTGTTGTAGTTTTTGCTGAGGAGGACAAGGAAGCGACTTGTCCCTGACCGTGAACATCCACAAGCGACGCGCTGCTTTTACATTTACCAGTTTCGGAAGAGGAGGCAAAAGAGCTAGAGGCTGAGTCTGCAATGTAAGCCAAAACTTGCTGTTGCTGCTCCGCCTTTAAAAGCGGTTTTCCTACTCCCAGAAAAGAGAGCGTTCGAGGCCTTGTGTAGCCTGACGACGAAACTGGCTCCACAGCTCCAGACTTAGGTGGAATATTTTTATCCCCACGACCACCTGATGCTCCACTACCACTACCATCATTACCAGCTGACAATGAACGCCCACGACGACCTCTTGCACCAGACTTCCTCATTGTTTTAAAATCTTAACCAAAGTAACTTTATTTGTTGCTATCAAACAACTTACACGGTGAGCTATAACTTCAGTATGATTTCAATATCCCTTAACAGGTTGGTGAGACCACAAGGAAAATCAGGCACAATGTTACACACTCTGTTTTCTGTGGCACAAAATCACAGAGATGACACACACGCAGGACTGTCACTCAAGCACTAATGTCAATATTAATCTCCCACCTAATTTATTTATTTTTTTTTCTCAGGGAGACTTTAGAAACCAAATAATATTAAAAAAAAAAAAAAAAAGGCTTTCTATGGCCCACAATTAGAGAGAGAGAGGTGGCACAACCAGGAGTCAAGACTGGCGCACAAGCTGAAAGGGCAATATTACTCTCCCACTGTTTTTTTATGTATTTTTTGTTTTTTCAGGGAGACTTTAGAAACCCAATAATATTTAAAAAAAAAAATAAATAGGCTTTCTATGGCCCACTGAATGAGAGGGAGAGAGGTGGCACACCCAGGAGTCAAGACTGGCACACAAGCTGAAAGGGCAATATTACTCTCCCACTGTTTTTTTAGGTTTTTTTTTTTTTTTCAGGGAGAATTAGAAACCAAATAATATTAAAAAAAAAAAAATAGGCTTTCTATGGCCCACTGAATGAAAGGGAGAGAGGTGGCACACCCAGGAGTCAAGACTGGCACACAAGCTGAAAGGGCAATATTACTCTCCCACTGTTTTTTTATGTATTTTTTGTTTTTTTCAGGGAGACTTTAGAAACCCAATAATATTTAAAAAAAAAAATAAATAGGCTTTCTATGGCCCACTGAATGAGAGGGAGAGAGGTGGCACACCCAGGAGTCAAGACTGGCACACAAGCTGAAAGGGCAATATTACTCTCCCACTGTTTTTTTATGTATTTTTTGTTTTTTTCAGGGAGACTTTAGAAACCCAATAATATTTAAAAAAAAAAATAAATAGGCTTTCTATGGCCCACTGAATGAGAGGGAGAGAGGTGGCACACCCAGGAGTCAAGACTGGCACACAAGCTGAAAGGGCAATATTACTCTCCCACTGTTTTTTTAGGTTTTTTTTTTTTTTCAGGGAGACTTTAGAAACCAAATAATATTAAAAAAAAAAAAAAAAAAAAAAAAAATAGGCTTGCTATAGCCCACTGAATGAGAGATAGCACACACAGCAGTGGCACACAAGCCCTTACTGAGGCCAATATTTTTCTCCCACTGATTGATGTAGTGTTTTTGTGTTGAGGTAGAATTTAGAACACAAATCACGGAAAAAATAAATAGGCTTTCTATGGCCCACTGAATGAAAGGGAGAGAGGTGGCACACCCAGGAGTCAAGACTGGCACACAAGCTGAAAGGGCAATATTACTCTCCCACTGTTTTTTTATGTATTTTTTGTTTTTTCAGGGAGACTTTAGAAACCCAATAATATTTAAAAAAAAAAATAAATAGGCTTTCTATGGCCCACTGAATGAGAGGGAGAGAGGTGGCACACCCAGGAGTCAAGACTGGCACACAAGCTGAAAGGGCAATATTACTCTCCCACTGTTTTTTTAGGTTTTTTTTTTTTTTTCAGGGAGAATTAGAAACCAAATAATATTAAAAAAAAAAAAATAGGCTTTCTATGGCCCACTGAATGAAAGGGAGAGAGGTGGCACACCCAGGAGTCAAGACTGGCACACAAGCTGAAAGGGCAATATTACTCTCCCACTGTTTTTTTATGTATTTTTTGTTTTTTTCAGGGAGACTTTAGAAACCCAATAATATTTAAAAAAAAAAATAAATAGGCTTTCTATGGCCCACTGAATGAGAGGGAGAGAGGTGGCACACCCAGGAGTCAAGACTGGCACACAAGCTGAAAGGGCAATATTACTCTCCCACTGTTTTTTTAGGTTTTTTTTTTTTTTCAGGGAGACTTTTGAAACCAAATAATATTAAAAAAAAAAAAAAAAAAAAAATATAGGCTTGCTATAGCCCACTGAATGATAGCGCACACACAGCAGTGGCACACAAGCCCTGACTGAGGCCAATATTTTTCTCCCACTGATTGATGTAGTGTTTCTGTGTTGAGGTAGATTTTAGAACACAAATCACGGAAAAAATAAATAGGCTTTCTATGGCCCACTCAGTGAGAGATGGCACACACAGGGATGGCACTGTAGCAGAAATGCCAATCTTAATCTCCCACAAAAAAAAAACAAAAAAAAAAAAAAACTGTCCTACAATTACTATCTCCCTGCAGTAATGTAAGCCAGGTATGGCAGGCAGCAATAGGAGTGGACTGATGCACAAATTAAATAAAAAGTGTGGACAAACAAAAAAGATAGCTGTGCAGAAAGGAAGGAACAAGAGGATATGTGCTTTGAAAAAAGCAGTTGGTTTCCACAGTGGCGTACACACAGCAATACAGCTATCACGGAGCCTTCTAGGGCAGCCCAATGAGCTACAGCGCTGAGGGGAAAAAAAAAAAAAAATAGCTTCCACTGTTCCTGCACACCGAAGGTGGTGTTGGACAGTGGAAATCGCTGCAGCACAAGCGGTTTGGTGGTTAGTGGACCCTGCCTAACGCTCTCCCTGCTTCTGACGAAGCGGCAGCAACCTGTCCCTAAGCTCAGATCAGCAGCAGTAAGATGGCGGTCGGCGGGAACGCCCCTTTATAGCCCCTGTGACGCCGCAGACAGCAAGCCAATCACTGCAATGCCCTTCTCTAAGATGGTGGGGACCAGGATCTATGTCATCACGCTGCCCACACTCTGCGTTCACCTTCATTGGCTGAGAAATGGCGCTTTTCGCGTCATTGAAACGCGACTTTGGCGCGAAAGTCGCGTACCGCATGGCCGACAAGCACAGGGGTCGGATCGGGTTTCATGAGACGCCGACTTAGCCAAAAGTCGGCGACTTTTGAAAATGATCGACCCGTTTCGCTCAACCCTATTCTTGACTTCACCGTAATAAAGAGACTGGGCAAAAATGACCTGCATGACAAAGTTACAAGGTGAAAACTACTGCAGAGCATTAAGAACATAAGGTTCAGTTTTGCCAGAAAATATCTTGACAAGATCCTCAAGACTTTTGGGAGAATACTCTGTGGCCTCAAGACTTTTGGGAGAATACTCTGTGGCCTGATGATAAAATAGTTGAACTTTTTGGAAGGTCTATTTCCCATTACATCTGGCATAGAAGTAACACAGCATTTCAGAAAAGGATCATCATACCAACAGTAAAATATGGTGGCAATAGTGTGATGGACTGGGGAAGTTTTGCTGCTTCAAAACCTGGAAGACTTGCTGTGGTAAATGGAACCATGAATTCTGCTGTCTACTAAAAAATCCTGAAGGAGAATGTCCAGCAATCTGTCTGGAACCTCAAACTGAAGCACATTTGGATTATGCAACAGGACAGTGATCAAAATACACCAGCAAGTGCACCTCTGAATGTCTTAAGAAAAAACAAAATTAAGACTTTGGAGTGGCCTAGTCAAAGTCCTGACATAAATCCAATTGAGATGCTGAGGTATGATCTTAAAAAGGTGATTCATGCTTGGAAACGCTCTAATGTGGCTGAATGAAAGCAATTCTTCAAATATTAGTGTGCCAAAAGTCCTTCGGAGAATTGTAAAAGACTCATTGCCAGTTATCGCAAGCGCTTGATTGCAGTTGTTGCTGCTAAGGGTGGCCCAACCTGTTAGTAGGTTACAGAGCCCTGTAGGTTTGAATTTCTTTTTTCCTTAATAATAAAGACCTTCATTTAAAAACTGCATTTTGTGTTTACTTGTGCTATTTTTGTCTTATATTTAAAATTGTTAGGAAATCAGGAAGTGGCAAACCCTTGTTCACACAACTGCACCTCCAGAGAGTTATACAGAGGTCTAAATTTAAAGAATATACCTCAGTAATGGTGCCCAACTATCTGCTAAAGGAATGATCACTCCAACTTTATGCAAGCAAATTTATTTAAGTTTATCTTAAAACTGTGCCATTGTAAATGCCAAGTCCATCTTCCTCTGAAGAGTAAATCTATAGAGTTAAAAAACTCCTTGCCTCTTAAGTAGAGATGAGCGAATATGTTCGGAAAACGAACGCCAAATATAAATTTGGCACGAATATGGTACATTCGGATTCGTGATCAGTAACATGAGCATTTTTCTTAAAATTGGAAAAAGTCGGTAACATTTGGTAATAGATAGAATAAAAGCCGGTAATTCATGTGTCGCATTCAGTAAAATCAGAGTGACAGGTTGGAACAGATTAGATAGAATATATATATACAGTTAGGTCCATATATATTTGGACAGAGACAACATTTTTCTAATTTTGGTTACAGACATTACCACAATGAATTTTAAACAAAACAATTCAGATGCAGTTGAAGTTCAGACTTTCAGCTTTCATTTGAGGGTATCCACATTAAAATCGGATGAAGGGTTTAGGAGTTTCAACTCCTTAACATGTGCCACCCTGTTTTTAAAGGGACCAAAAGTAATTGGACAATTGACTCTAAGGCTATTTCATGGGCAGGTGTGGGCAATCCCTTCGTTATGTCATTCTCAATTAAGCAGATAAAGGGCCTGGAGTTGATTTGAGGTGTGGTGTTTGCATTTGGAAGGTTTTGCTGTGAAGTAAACATGCGGTCAAAGGAGCTCTCCTTGCAGGTGAATCAAGCCATCCTTAAGCTGCGAAAACAGAAAAAACCCATCCGAGAAATTGCTACAATATTAGGAGTGGCAAAATCTACAGTTTGGTACATCCTGAGAAAGAAAGAAAGCACTGGTGAACTCATCAATGCAAAAAGACCTGGGCGCCCACGGAAGACAACAGTGGTGGATGATCGCAGAATAATCTCCATGGTGAAGAGAAACCCCTTCACAACAGCCAACCAAGTGAACAACACTCTCCAGGAGGTAGGCGTATCAATATCCAAATCTACCATAAAGAGAAGACTGCATGAAAGTAAATACAGAGGGTTCACTGCACGGTGCAAGCCACTCATAAGTGTCAAAAATAAAAAGGCTAGACTGAACTTTGCTAAAAAACATCTAAAAAAGCCAGCACAGTTCTGGAAGAACATTCTTTGGACAGATGAAACCAAGATCAACCTCTACCAGAATGATGGAAAGAGAAAAGCATGGCAAAGGCGTGGTACAGCTCATGACCCAAAGCATACTACATCATCTGTAAAACACGGCGGAGGCAGTGTGATGGCTTGGGCATGCATGGCTGCCAGTGGCACTGGCTCACTAGTGTTTATTGATGATGTGACACAGGACAGAAGCAGCCGAATGAATTCTGAGGTATTCCGAGACATACTGTGTGCTCAGATCCAGCCAAATGCAGCCAAACTGATTGGTCGTCGTTTCATACTACAGATGGACAATGACCCAAAACATAAAGCCAAAGCAACCCAGGAGTTTATTAAATCAAAGAAGTGGAATATTCTTGAATGGCCAAGTCAGTCACCTGATCTCAACCCAATTGAGCATGCATTTCACTTGTTAAAGACTAAACTTCAGACAGAAAGGCCCACAAACAAACAGCAACTGAAAACCACCACAGTGAAGGCCTGGCAGAGCATCAAAAAGGAGGAAACACAGCGTCTGGTGATGTCCATGAGTTCAAGACTTCAGGCAGTCATTGCCAACAGAGGGTTTTCAACCCAGTACTAGAAATGAACATTTTATTTAAAATTATTGAATCTGTCCAATTACTTTTGGTCCCTTTAAAAACAGGGTGGCACATGTTAAGGAGTTGAAACTCCTAAACTCTTCATCCAATTTTAATGTGGATACCCTCAAATGAAAGCTGAAAGTCTGAACTTCAACTGCATCTGAATTGTTTTGTTTAAAATTCATTGTGGTAATGTTTATAACTAGTGTTGAGCGATACTTTCCGATATCGGAAAGTATCGGTATCGGAAAGTATCGGCCGATACCGTCAAAATATCGGATCTAATCCGATACCGATACCCGATCCCAATGCAAGTCAATGGGACGAAAATATCGGAATTAAAATAAACCCTTTATAAACTTGTAGGTTCATTCTACATGAAGGAAAACAACTAAGAATAATGTAGGATGTATTGGGGGACGTGGCGGAGATATTAAAGGGACAGAGGTTTAGCCCAATGTAATAGAATAGCAGGATTTTTTTTTTTTTTATGACGTTCGGCGGTAGAAAGATTTTGACTATGTTAATTTTTTTTTTATTTTGTCAGATATTGATGTTTCACTACTTCCACGCCCTTCACCTTCTTTTTTACTTCTCCCACACTTTCTTCTTCATTATCCTCATCATCAGCTTCTTTGACATCAACTATCTTCACCTTATTCATCTTATTCTACCTCTAATTTTTTTTATTTACATTGTTCATATTCTTTTTATTTAACTATTATCTTCTTCATATTCAACTTCTTCATCATATTCTTATTTGTGACAGGCATTCCCGTAGTTGTTATCTATAAAAGTTTGAAGATTACACCTTCCGTTCTGCCTGTCACAAAAGAGTTACATTTGTCCGCGTTCAGTTTGGCCTGCAGCATCAGGCTTTATCCAGGGGCACCACGAGGAGGAACGGACTCACCCCCATACACTGCTTAGTCTTCTTCTGCTTATAATTTAGATAATATTTTTTGCTCTGATATTTAGTGTTATGCTTAATGTTCTTCTGCTCTTTGTTCTGCAGCCTCTTGTTCTTCTGCTTCTCGGTCTTCCAGGTCGTCGTCGTCTCCAGGGTCGTCGTCTCCTGGGTCGTCGTCATCGGGGTGGTCTTCAGGGTCATCGTCTCCAGGGTCGTCGTCATCACGGTGGTTGTCGTCTCTGGTGTCGTCGTCATCTTAGGGGTGGTCTTCCGGGTCATCGTGTTTAGTCTCTTGAACTTGGAAATGTAGCAGAAGGTACAAGAAGGCTGAGAAAATGCCGAGAACCAGCTGATGGAACTGGAACTCGGATGGCTACCCGAAGGTCCAAGAGCCAATGGAACTACCGAGGACCAGCTGACGTTACTGGAACCCGGTTACTAAGCAGGAGGTACCCGTGCCTGAAAGCACTACCAAGGACCACCTGACGTTGGTGGAACTCGGATACCCAGAGGGAGGCACCTAAGCCAAAGGCTCTGCCCGGAACCAGCTGACGGTACTGGAACCAGGATGGGGAGCAGAAGGTACAAGAGCAAAAGACACTGCCGAGAACCAGCTGACGGTGCTGGAACCCGGATGGGTAGCCGAAGGTCCAAGAGCCAATGGAACTACCGAGGACCAGCTGACGTTACTGGAACCCGGTTACTAAGCAGGAGGTACCCGTGCCTGAAAGCACTACCAAGGACCACCTGACGTTGGTGGAACTCGGATACCCAGAGGGAGGCACCTAAGCCAAAGGCTCTGCCCGGAACCAGCTGACGGTACTGGAACCAGGATGGGGAGCAGAAGGTACAAGAGCAAATGTCTGCGTGGCTTTTGCAGGACACGATGCCGGCTGCACAGCAGGGGAACAGCTGGCGGTGCTGAACCCCACTGACACATTGGCTGGTGTTTTTCTCTGTGCAGCTAGCAGTACCGGGCCCCAACTGGCGGTGTTAGAGCCCGGGGTCAGCAGGAGGAGGAGATGGAGCAGAGTGTAGGCCGAAGCTTGCACTGGCGGCAGCTTTGGGTCTGTTGTGCCTGCGTGGTGGTCGCAGGACACGTTGCCGGCTACACAGCAGGGGAACAGCTGGCGGTGCTGGACCCCACTGACACATTGGCTGGTGTTTTTCTCTGTGCAGCTAGCAGTACCGGGCCTCAACTGGCGTTGTTAGAGCCTGGGGTCAGCAGGAGGAGGAGCAGGAGGAGGAGCAAGGGGGAGGGGAGTGTAGGCCGAAGCCTGCACTGGCGGCAGCTTTGGGTCTGTTGTGCCTGTGTGGCGGTCGCAGGACACGTTGCCGGCTACACAGCAGGGGAACAGCTGGCGGTGCTGGACCCCACTGACACATTGGCGAGGTGTTTGGCTCTGTGCAGCCAGCACTTCCGGACAGCAACTAGCGTTGTTGGAGCCCGGGCTCTGCCGGTGGAGCAGAGTGTAGGCCGAAGCCTAATTGAACCGATTTCAAAGGTAACCTTTAACCCCCCCTCAGGGGTTACAAACTAGAAGAGCCACAGCTTATGCAGCAGTAGTGCCGCACAAGTCAAAGGTTGCTCTTTTAATTTTTCTCCTTGCACACGCCGAATGAAACACGTATAACATTTAGCCCTTTATACAGTCAAACTGTGTTGGAGGCGCGAGTTCCCTTCGTAATGAGACGCAGCACAGATGTCAAGAATCCCACCTTGGTGCTGGGTGCAGCCTCCTGAGCGTTGTTATTTGCTGTACAGGAGTCTGCGCTGTCGTGTTATCCCCTGGCCTAGCGCTGTTAGCGCTGCCCATCTTCTGACCTCATGTAATGTCGGCCGGTGCGGTTCGCGATGACCATGAATCCCAGCCCCGCAGTGTCTTAACATTGTTAAAACACTGCGGGGCTGGGATTCATGGCCTGGTGCAGCACATATGTTCGCCTCTGACACTCGGGTCCTTACACCCGCTTCAGACTGTGCGGCGTCAGCTGATCCCTTATCGCATGCCACGGCCATGAAGCCGCACAGTCTGAAGAAGGCGGATGGAGATGAGTGACAACAGGCGAAGATATGCACCACTCATGCCCATCAATCACACCCTCGCAGTCCCAAGAAATAAGACACCGAGGGGCGTTGTGTGGGTCAGGGCGGCCGCAGAGGCGCAGGCAGCCAAACAATGATGCCAGAAGACGGGCAACGCTACCAAGGGGGTTGCAGCGTGTCATTACAAAGGAAAGTCACACCACCGGGACGGTTAAATGGTCACACAGAGGACACATTTATACGTGTTTTCAGTTCCACATGTGCGAGGAGAATACGTTTATGAGCCACCTTGCACACATGCAGCATTACCGCTGTACGAGGTGGCCTTAAAAACGTACAAACGCCTGGGGGAGGGGGGACAGGTTCCCTTCAATTTCAGTTCTTGTGTCTGCGTGGCTTTTGCAGGACACGATGCCGGCTGCACAGCAGGGGAACAGCTGGCGGTGCTGAACCCCACTGACACATTGGCTGGTGTTTTCCTCTGTGCAGCTAGCAGTACCGGGCCCCAACTGGCGGTGTTAGAGCCCGGGGTCAGCAGGAGGAGGAGCAGGAGGAGGAGCAAGGGGGAGGGGAGTGTAGGCCGAAGCCTGCACTGGCGGCAGCTTTGGGTCTGTTGTGCCTGCGTGGCGGTCGCAGGACACGTTGCCGGCTACACAGCAGGGGAACAGCTGGCGGTGCTGGACCCCACTGACACATTGGCTGGTGTTTTTCTCTGTGCAGCTAGCAGTACCGGGCCCCAACTGGCGTTGTTAGAGCCCGGGGTCAGCAGGAGGAGGAGCAGGAGGAGGAGCAAGGGGGAGGGGAGTGTAGGCCGAAGCCTGCACTGGCGGCAGCTTTGGGTCTGTTGTGCCTGCGTGGCGGTCGCAGGACACGTTGCCGGCTACACAGCAGGGGAACAGCTGGCGGTGCTGGACCCCACTGACACATTGGCGAGGTGTTTGGCTCTGTGCAGCCAGCACTTCCAGACAGCAACTAGCGTTGTTGGAGCCCGGGCTCTGCCGGTGGAGCAGAGTGTAGGCCGAAGCCTAATTGAACCGATTTCAAAGGTAACCTTTAACCCCCCCTCAGGGGTTACAAACTAGAAGAGCCACAGCTTATGCAGCAGTAGTGCCGCACAAGTCAAAGGTTGCTCTTTTAATTTTTCTCCTTGCACACGCCGAATGAAACACGTATAACATTTAGCCCTTTATACAGTCAAACTGTGTTGGAGGCGCGAGTTCCCTTCGTAATGAGACGCAGCACAGATGTCAAGAATCCCACCTTGGTGCTGGGTGCAGCCTCCTGAGCGTTGTTATTTGCTGTACAGGAGTCTGCGCTGTCGTGTTATCCCCTGGCCTAGCGCTGTTAGCGCTGCCCATCTTCTGACCTCATGTAATGTCGGCCGGTGCGGTTCGCGATGACCATGAATCCCAGCCCCGCAGTGTCTTAACATTGTTAAAACACTGCGGGGCTGGGATTCATGGCCTGGCGCAGCACATATGTTCGCCTCTGACACTCGGGTCCTTACACCCACTTCAGACTGTGTGGCGTCAGCTGATCCCTTATCGCATGCCACGGCCATGAAGCCGCACAGTCTGAAGAAGGCGGATGGAGATGAGTGACAACAGGCGAAGATATGCACCGCTCATGCCCATCAATCACACCCTCGCAGTCCCAAGAAATAAGACACCGAGGGGTGTTGTGTGGGTCAGGGCGGCCGCAGAGGCGCAGGCAGCCAAACAATGATGCCATAAGACGGGCAGCGCTACCAAGGGGGTTGCAGCGTGTCATTACAAAGGAAAGTCACACCACCGGGACGGTTAAATGGTCACACAGAGGACACATTTTAGACGTGTTTTCAGTTCCACATGTGCGAGGAGAATACGTTTATGAGCCACCTTGCACACATGCAGCATTACCGCTGTACGAGGTGGCTGTAAAACGTACAAACGCCTGGGGGAGGGGGGACAGGTTCCCTTCAATTTCAGTTCTTGTGTCTGCGTGGCTTTTGCAGGACACGATGCCGGCTGCACAGCAGGGGAACAGCTGGCGGTGCTGAACCCCACTGACACATTGGCTGGTGTTTTTCTCTGTGCAGCTAGCAGTACCAGGCCCCAACTGGCGGTGTTAGAGCCCGGGGTCAGCAGGAGGAGGAGATGGAGCAGAGTGTAGGCCGAAGCCTGCACTGGCGGCAGCTTTGGGTCTGTTGTGCCTGCGTGGCAGTTGCAGGACACGTTGCCGGCTGCACAGCAGGGGAACAGCTGGCGGTGCTGAACCCCACTGACACTTTGGCTGGTGTTTTTCTCTGTGCAGCTAGCAGTACCGGGCCCCAACTAGCGGTGTTGGAGCCAGGGCTCTGCAGGGGGAGCAGAGTGTAGGCCGAAGCCTAATTGAACCAATTTTAAAGTAAACCTTTAACCCCCACTCAGGTGTTACAAAGTAGAAGAGCCACAGCTTATGCAGCAGTAATGCTGCACAAGTCAAAGGTTGCTCTTTTAATTTTGCTCCTTGCACACGCTGAAAGGAACACGTATAACATTTAGGCCCTTACACAGTCAAACTGATTTTGAGGCGTGAGTTCCCTTCGTAAAGAGACGCAGTACAGCTGGCAAAAATGCCACCTTGGTGCTTGGCGCGGCCTCCTGAGCATCGTTATTTGTTGCACAGGAGTCTGCGCTGTCGTGTTATCCCTTGGCCTTGCGCTGTTAGCGCTGCCCATCCTCTGACATCATGTAATGTCGGCCGGTGCGGTTTGCGATGACCATGAATCCCAGCCCCGCAGTGTCTTAACATTGTTAAAACACTGCGGGGCTGGGATTCATGGCCCGGTGCAGTACATATGTTCGCCTCTCGCTTGGTTTCTTACACCCGCTTCAGACTATGCGGCGTCAGCTGATCCCTTATCGCATGCCACGGCCATGAAGCCGCACAGTCCGAAGAAGGCGGAAGGAGATGAGGGACAGGCGAAGAAATGCACCGTTCATGCCCATCAATCACACCCTCGCAGTCCAAATAAATAAGACCCCGAGGGGCGTTGTGTGGGGCAAGGCGGCCGCAGAGGCGCAGGCAGCCAAACAATGATGCCAGAAGACGGGCAGCGCTACCAAGGAGCTTGTTGCGTGTCAATACAAAGGAAAATCACACCTGAGGGACGTTTTAATGGTCGCAGAGGACTCATTTTAGACGTGTTCATTTCCCCATGGGCAAGGATAATAAGTTTCTGAGCCACCTTGCACACATGCAGCATTACTGTCGTACAAGGTGGCTGTAAAACGTAGAAACAGCTGGGGGAGGGGGGACAGGTTTCCTTCAATTTCAGTTCTTGTGTCTGCGTGGCTTTTGCAGGACACGATGCCGGCTACACAGCAGGGGAACAGCTGGCGGTGCTGAACCCCACTGACACATTGGCTGGTGTTTTTCTCTGTGCAGCTAGCAGTACCGGGCCCTAACTGGCGGTGTTGGAGCCCAGGGTCAGCAGGAGGAGGAGAGGGAGCAGAGTGTAGGCCGAAGCCTGCACTGGAGCAAGTTGAAAGGGAAACTTTAACCCCCCCCAGGCGTTTGTAGCTGAAAGAGCCATCGTGTACAGCACTAATGCTGGAAAAGGTAAACTTAGCTCTTTTAATTATGGTCCTTGCACATGCTGAACCTAACACTTATGAAAAGTGTCCCCTCCTACCGTGATACCGTCCGGTAGGTGGAACTTTCCTTTGTGATGTGACGCAGCACACCCGTCATTCTTACCCCCTTGGCGCCGTGCGCCGCCTCCTCAGCGTTGTTTGAATCAGTCCCGGAGCCTGCGCTGTTAGGTTAGCCCTTGGCCATGCACACATTTTGCGCTGCCCGTCTTCTGACATCATTTGGTGTCAGGCTGGCTGCGCCTGTGCGGCCGCGCTGGCCGAGATCCCGCCTCGTACTGTCTTCTGATTTAATCCCACTGGGGGCCTGAGATCCGTGGCCATGCGCAGTGCATATCCTCGCCTCTCACTCCCCTCCCTACGGCTTCTTCAGACTGTGCGGTGTCACGGCCGTGGCATGCTATTAGGGACCAGCTGACACCGCACAGTTTGAAGAAGCCGTAGGGAGATGAGTGAGAGGTGGAGGTTCAGATATGCACTGCGCATGTCCACGGATCTCAGGCCCCCAGTGGGATGAAATCAGAAGACAGTACGAGGTGGGATCTCGGCCAGCGCGGCCGCACAGGCGCAGCCAGCCTGACACCAAATGATGTCAGAAGACGGGCAGCGCAAAATGTGTGCATGGCCAAGGGCTAACCTAACAGCGCAGGCTCCGGGACTGATTCAAACAACGCTGAGGAGGCGGCGCACGGCGCCAAGGGGGTAAGAATGACGGCTGTGCTGCGTCACATCACAAAGGAAAGTTCCACCTACCGGACGGTATCACGGTAGGAGGGGACACTTTTCATAAGTGTTAGGTTCAGCATGTGCAAGGAGCACCACGAAAAGAGGCACTTTTTCCCTTTGCATCATTACTGCTGCACAAGGTGGCTCCTTCAGTAACAAACGCCTGGGGGGGGGCAGGTTCCCTTAAATTTGACTTGTTGTGCCTGCGTGGCGGTCGCAGTACACGTTGCCGTATACACAGCAGGGGAACAGCTGACGTTACTGAACCCCACTAACACATTGGCGAGGTGTTTGGCTCTGTGCGGACAGCACTTCTGGACGGCAACTAGCGGTGTTGGAGCCCAGGGACAGGTGGAGGAGGAGGAGGTGGAGGAGGTAGGAGGGATTGCCACACACACAGCAGGGGAACAGCTGACGTTACTGAACCCCAATAACAGAGGAGGGACTGTTGGGACTGTGCGTACAGCACTACCAGGCAACAACTAGCGGTGTTGGAGCCCAGGGACAGGTGGAGGAGGGATTGCCACACACACAGCAGGGGAACAGCTGACGTTACTGAACCCCAATAACAGAGGAGGGACTGTTGACTGTGCGTACAGCACTACCAGGCAACAACTAGCGGTGTTGGAGCCCAGGGACAGGTGGAGGAGGAGGAGGTGGAGGAGATAGGAGGGATTGCCACACACACAGCAGGGGAACAGCTGACGTTACTGAACCCCAGTAACAGAGGAGGGACTGTTGGGACTGTGCGTACAGCACTACCAGGCAACAACTAGCGGTGTTGGAGCCCAGGGACAGGTGGAGGAGGAGGAGGTGGAGGAGGTAGGAGGGATTGCCACACACACAGCAGGGGAACAGCTGACGTTACTGAACCCCAATAACAGAGGAGGGACTGTTGGGACTGTGCGTACAGCACTACCAGGCAACAACTAGCGGTATTGGAGCCCAGGGACAGGTGGAGGAGGTAGGAGGGATTGCCACACACACAGCAGGGGAACAGCTGACGTTACTGAACCCCAATAACAGAGGAGGGACTGTTGACTGTGCATACAGCACTACCAGGCAACAACTAGCGGTGTTGGAGCCCAGGGACAGGTGGAGGAGGAGGTGGAGGAGGGATTGCCACACACACAGCAGGGGAACAGCTGACGTTACTGAACCCCAATAACAGAGGAGGGACTGTTGACTGTGCGTACAGCACTACCAGGCAACAACTAGCGGTGTTGGAGCCCAGGGACAGGTGGAGGAGGAGGAGGTGGAGGAGGTAGGAGGGATTGCCACACACACAGCAGGGGAACAGCTGACGTTACTGAACCCCAATAACAGAGGAGGGACTGTTGACTGTGCGTACAGCACTACCAGGCAACAACTAGCGGTGTTGGAGCCCAGGGACAGGTGGAGGAGGAGGAGGTGGAGGAGATAGGAGGGATTGCCACACACACAGCAGGGGAACAGCTGACGTTACTGAACCCCAATAACAGAGGAGGGACTGTTGGGACTGTGCGTACAGCACTACCAGGCAACAACTAGCGGTGTTGGAGCCCAGGGACAGGTGGAGGAGGAGGAGGTGGAGGAGGTAGGAGGGATTGCCACACACACAGCAGGGGAACAGCTGACGTTACTGAACCCCAATAACAGAGGAGGGACTGTTGGGACTGTGCGTACAGCACTACCAGGCAACAACTAGCGGTATTGGAGCCCAGGGACAGGTGGAGGAGGAGGAGGTGGAGGAGGTAGGAGGGATTGCCACACACACAGCAGGGGAACAGCTGACGTTACTGAACCCCAATAACAGAGGAGGGACTGTTGACTGTGCGTACAGCACTACCAGGCAACAACTAGCGGTGTTGGAGCCCAGGGACAGGTGGAGGAGGAGGAGGTGGAGGAGGTAGGAGGGATTGCCACACACACAGCAGGGGAACAGCTGACGTTACTGAACCCCAATAACAGAGGAGGGACTGTTGACTGTGCGTACAGCACTACCAGGCAACAACTAGCGGTGTTGGAGCCCAGGGACAGGTGGAGGAGGAGGAGGTGGAGGAGATAGGAGGGATTGCCACACACACAGCAGGGGAACAGCTGACGTTACTGAACCCCAATAACAGAGGAGGGACTGTTGGGACTGTGCGTACAGCACTACCAGGCAACAACTAGCGGTGTTGGAGCCCAGGGACAGGTGGAGGAGGAGGAGATGGAGGAGGTAGGAGGGATTGCCACACACACAGCAGGGGAACAGCTGACGTTACTGAACCCCAATAACAGAGGAGGGACTGTTGACTGTGCGTACAGCACTACCAGGCAACAACTAGCGGTGTTGGAGCCCAGGGACAGGTGGAGGAGGAGGTGGAGGAGGTAGTAGGGATTGCCACACACACAGCAGGGGAACAGCTGACGTTACTGAACCCCAATAACAGAGGAGGGACTGTTGGGACTGTGCGGACAGCACTTCTGGACGGCAACTAGCGGTGTTGGAGCCCAGGGACAGGTGGAAAAGCAGAGGAACACAATGTAGGCCGAAGCCTGAGAAAGTCAAAAGGGAACCTTTAACCCCCCCCCAAGGCGTTTGTAGCTGAAAGAGCCAGCTTGTGCAGCACAAAAGATGCAAAAGGAAAAGGTGGCTCTTTTCATCATGCTCCTTGCAAACACAGAACTAAAGACTTATAAAATGTGTCCCCTGAAACCGTGAAACCGTCCCGGAGGTGGGACTTTCCTTCGTAATATGACGCAGCACAGCCGTCATTCCTCCCCCCCGGGCGCCGCGCCCCGGCTCCTCAGCGTAGTTTGATTCCGTCCCGGAGCCTGCGCTGTTATGTTATCCCTTGGCCAGGCACACTTAGCGCTGCCCATCTTCTGACATCATTTGGTGTCAGGCTGGCTGCGCCTGTGCGGCCGCGCTGGCCGAGAGCCCGCCTCGCAGTGTCTTCTGATTTTATCCCACTGGGGGCCTGGGATCCATGGCCATGCACAGTGCATATCCTCGCCTCTCACTCCCCTCCCTACGGCTTCTTAAGACTGTGCGGTGTCATGGCCGTGGCATGCTATTAGGGACCAGCTGACACCGAACAGTCTGAAGAAGCCGTAGGGAGATGAGTGAGAGGTGGAGGTTCAGATATGCACTGCGCATGTCCATGGATCCCAGGCCCCCAGTGGGATTAAATCAGAAGACACTGCGAGGCGGGCCCTCGGCCAGCGCGGCCGCACAGGCGCAGCCATCCTGACACCAAATGATGCCAGAAGACGGGCAGCGCTAAGTGTGCCTGGCCACGGGATAACATAACAGCGCAGGCTCCGGGACGGAATCAAACAACGCTGAGGAGCCGGGGCGCGGCGCCGGGGGGGGGGAGGAATGACGGCTGTGCTGCGTCATATTACGAAGGAAAGTCCCACCTCCGGGACGGTTTTACGTTATCAGTGGACACATTTTATAAGTGTTAAGTTCTGCGTGTGCAAGGAGCTAAACCAAAATAGCTACCTTTTCCTTGTGCAGCATTACTGCTGCACAAGGAGGCTCTTTCAGTAACAAACGCCTTGGGGGGGGGACAGATTCCCTTACATTTCAGTTGTTGTGTCAGCGTGGCGGTCGCATGACACATTGCCGGCTACACAGCTGGGGATCAGCTGACGTTACTGAAACCCAATAACACTGGGTCGTATGTTTTGACTGTGCAGACGGCACTTCTGAGCCTCAACTGGCGGTGTTGGAGCCCAGGAATTTAAGTTCGGGTGGTAGAAAGATGAACACAACAGGAGACCTGGATAACGTATACAGTGACCTAATTATTTAATCAGGAGGAGGAGTGGCAAATTCCTGCGAGATCCAGGCCTTGTTCATTTTCAGGAAAGTAAGCCGGTCAACGTTATCGGAGGATAGTCGCATGCGACGGTCAGTTAGTACACCACCTGCAGCACTAAAGACACGTTCCGATAATACACTGGCCGCAGGGCAAGACAGCACCTCCAATGCATACTGGCTTAGCTCTGGCCATGTATCCAGCTTTGAGACCCAAAACTTGAAAGGGGAAGAGCCGTCTGGGAGTACAGCAAGAGGGCAAGACATGTAGTCTGTCACCATCTGACGGAACCGTTGCCTCCTGCTGACTGGAGCCGTCTGTGATGGTGTAGACTTTTGTGGGGGGCACAGAAAACTGTGCCACAGTTGGGCCATACTGCTCTTGCCTTGGGCAGAGGCACTGCTTCTGCACCCTCTTTGTGCAGAGCCTCCACCACTGCCTGGACGCACTGAGCTGCTTTGGAATGCACTAGCAGCACTTCTCTCAGTTGGAATGGAGAAGATGATGGAATTGACCAGTGTGTCTTGGTACTCCCGCATTTTTCGCTCCGGGTTCAACGGTGTGATGAGGCTTTCTACGTTGTCCCGGTAGCGAGGATCGAGGAGGGTGAACACCCAATAATCAGACATGTTGAGAATGTGGGCGATGCGGCGGTCGTTTCTCAGGCACTGCAGCATGTAATCCACCATGTGCTGCAGACTGCCAACTGCCCAAGAAACGCTGTCCCCTGCTGGAGGCGTGATATCTGCCCGCTCGTCAGCACCCCACCCTCGCTGTACACACTGAGTACTGGACAATTCGGTAACTCCCTCCTCTGGACAGATGTCTTCCTCCTCCATTGACTCCTCCTCATCCTCCTCACAAACTGTCCCCTGCCTACGCGTTTGTGAGGAACCACGTGGCGCTGACTGTCCAGAAGATGATGGAAATGGTGAATCCTCATCCTCCACCTCTTCCACAACATCATCCCTTAGCGCTTGCAGTGATTTTTCAAGCAGGCAGATAAGGGGGACAGTCATGCTGACTAGTGCATCATCTGCACTCGCCATCCGCGTGGAATAATCAAAGGGACGCAAAACCTGGCAGACGTCATTCATAGTGGCCCACTCTGTGGTTGTGAAGTCTGTACGGCGCTGAGTGCGACTTCTTTGCGCCTGAAGCAGCTGGTACTCCATTACAGCTTGCTGCTGCTCACACAACCGCTCCAACATATGTAACGTGGAATTCCACCTGGTAGGTCACATATGATGCGATGTTCCGGCAGGCGGTGTCGGCGCTGCAGAGCCGCAATGCGCGCTTTTGCCGTGCTGGAACGCCGCAAGTGAGCACACTCTAGGCGGACCTTGTGCAGCAGTGCATCAAGATCCGGATAGTCCCTCAAAAAGCTCTGCATGACCAAATTGAGCACATGTGCCAGACATGGGATGTGAGTGAGGTTGCCGAGGCCCAGAGCTGCCACCAGATTTCGGCCATTATCACACACTACCATGCCTGGCTGGAGATTCGCTGGCACAAACCAGACATCGCTCTCCTGCTTGATGGCATTCCAGAGCTCCTGCGCTGTGTGGCTACGATTCCCCAAAAAAATTAATTTCAAGACGGCCTGTTGACGTTTGGCCACGGCTGTGCTCATGTCGGTCGTAACAGGTACACGTTCATCACGGGTCCATGTGGAGGTGGACTGTGACGGCTCCTGCAGCGATGATTCTGAGGAACTGGTGTAAGAGGAGGAGTCAATGCGTACAGAATGGATTCCTGCAATCCTTGGAGTGGGCAGGACACGTCCTGCGCCACTCGCACGGTCTGTACCCGGCTCAACGACATTAACCCAATGGGCAGTGAGGGAAAGGTATCGCCCCTGTACATGTTGACTGGTCCACGCATCGGTGGTGAGGTGGACCTTGCTACTGACGGCGTTCAGTAGCGCGTGTTTTATGTGTCCCTCCACATGCTTGTGCAGGGCAGGGACGGCTTGCCTGCTGAAGTAAAAGCGGCTAGGCACATTGTACTGTGGGACTGCCAATGACATCAAGTCACGGAAGCTGTCAGTCTCCACCAGCCTGAATGACAGCATTTCCAGTGACAGAAGTTTGGCAATGCCTGCAGTCAGAGCCTGTGCTCGTGGGTGGTTTGACGAGAAAGGCTGCCTTTTCTCCCATGCCTGTACTACCGATGGCTGTAGACTGGGCTGGGAGTGTGTGGATGACTGGGAAAGTGGTGCTGCGGGTGGAATTACAGCGGGTCTCTGGACAACAGGGCCAGAGGTTCTTCCACGGCGATCCTGGGAGGAAGCCGAACCAGCTGCGTGTGAGCTAGAGGAAGAGGCAACACGAGCTGAAGAGGTGGTAGCTGCCGCTGTTGGTTGGCCTAGCTCTTCAGTGTGTTTTTCTAACTCCGCCGGGTGCCTGTTGCGCACATGTTTCCACATGTTGGAGGTATTGAGGTTGCTGACATTTCGACCTCTTTTGACTTTTTGATGACACACCTTGCATCTGACATAGCAAATGTCATCTGCAACTGTGTCAAAAAAGGACCAGGCACTGCAAGTCTTGGGAGCGCCCTTTTTGGCTTTTGGAAGAGACATGCTCCTAACGGGTGCCAAAGCGGAGGCTGCAGGATCCGCAGTCTTCCCCCTCCATCTCCCTCTTTGGGCCGTACAGGGAATCTCTTCCTCAGAGCTGCTCCCACCACCTTCCTGTCCCTCACGCCAAGATGGGTCAAGGACCTCATCATCTACACTACCCTCTGCCCCCAACTGCTCCTCCTGGGTAGTCTCAGCAGCAGAGCATGCACCAGTAAGTGGCACCTGAGTGTCATCATCAGCTGATGCGGCCTGCGATGTGGTGACCGGAGCCACTGGCCCACCCGCCTCTTCAGAGGAAGAGAGAAAAAGCTGTTGGGCATCACTGCACCCTGCCTCTTCTTCCATTTCTCCAATGCTGCTTGGCTGGCCCCCTGTTTCCAAGCCAAGAGATTCAGAGAACAGAAGTAGAGACGGCTCCTGTCCTGGGCTCTCTGTCTGCCTGGGCAATTTGGCAGGTGGTGAAGAGACAGATGGCTGCTCTCCAGTGCTCTGTGTCTGAGAGGATGTGGCACTAATTGAAGTTGATGCATTAGCTGCCATCCATCCGACAACGGCTTCAATTTGGTCTTCACGCAGCAGCGGTGTACGGCGCTCTGACACAAAGCTGCGCATGAATGACTGTTGCCTGGTGAAAGTGGGTGCTGATGAGTCACCGGTGCCTGCAGCAGGCACAGAATCCCCACGTCCCCTCCCTGCTCCGCGCCCACGCCCACGTGCCTTACTCACTGCCTTCTTCATCTTGGTTGACTGATAAAGATAAGCAGAAAAGTACTAACGGCTTTGTGTGCTTATTCCTGAGCAACTCCTCCTAACAGGTATAAGAAACACTAATTTTCTAAAGTGTGGACTAGACTTTAATATGAGCTAATGTGGCCTACACAAATGTAAAGTGGTGTAACTGGTGTGTTTGGTGAACTTTATTATTTATTTATTTTTTGGGGGCTGAACTGACAACGGATAGAGCTGCAGTCACACGGAGACCGTGCAGACAGACGTAAACGGCGCTGCAAGGCCCAAAAACCCTCCTCTACGTTATCCTATGTAGTGTTTTTCCACAAGTTAGCTGGAGACGGGTGGAAAGACACTAATAGGATTTTTTGGAAAAAATGTGCAGCAGCCTGCACTACTTAAAACAAAATGAAAATTGATTTGGCGGTATGACGCAGTGAACAACCCTGAGCTGGAGACAACCAGGCTATGGCTGCTCACAGACTACAGGGCGAGCTGCAGTCACACGGAGACCGTGCAGACAGCCGTAAACGGCGCTGCAAGGCCCAAAAACCCTCCTCTACGTTATCCTATGTAGTGTTTTTCCACAAATTAGCTGGAGACGGGTGGAAAGACACTAATAGGAATTTTTGGAAAAAATGTGCAGCAGCCTGCACTACTTAAAACTAAATGAAAATTGATTTGGCGGTATGACGCAGTGAACAACCCTGAGCTGGAGACAACCAGGCTATGGCTGCTCACAGACTACAGGGCGAGCTGCAGTCACACGGAGACCGTGCAGACAGCCGTAAATGGCGCTGCAAGGCCCAAAAACCCTCCTCTACGTTATCCTATGTAGTGTTTTTCCACAAGTTAGCTGGAGACGGGTGGAAAGACACTAATAGGAATTTTTGGAAAAAATGTGCAGCAGCCTGCACTACTTAAAACAAAATGAAAATTGATTTGGCGGTATGACGCAGTGAACAACCCTGAGCTGGAGACAACCAGGCTATGGCTGCTCACAGACTACAGGGCGAGCTGCAGTCACACGGAGACCGTGCAGACAGCCGTAAACGGCGCTGCAAGGCCCAAAAACCCTCCTCTACGTTATCCTATGTAGTGTTTTTCCACAAATTAGCTGGAGACGGGTGGAAAGACACTAATAGGATTTTTTTGAATAAATTAGCAGCAGACTACACTACTTGAAAAAAAAAAAAATATATGAGGCAATGAACCACCCTCCCTGAACTGAATACAACCAGCTATGGATGGCCTATGTGGCTGCACTCAGACTAGAGAGTGGGCTGCACTCACACACACACACACACAGACCTTGCAGATCGCTGTGAAAACAGCGCTACAAGGCAAAAGCAAGGTGAATAGTAGGTGAACACAGCGGTTGCTAAATTAGCCTTTGGAAAGCACAAAGAAGCAAATCGCTATCTCTAAACTGTCCCTCAGTCAGCAAACAGCGTCCTGTCACTAACTGAATTCACAGCAGAGTGATCGCAAAATGGCGCCAGCGACTTTTAAACTGCATCATGACATCATTTCAGCAGCCAATCACAGCCTTGCCAGTAGTTTCATGCCCTCCATGCTAAACAGGATGTGCCCACACTTGGAATCATTCTCATTGGCTGATTTTCTGCATTTTGAATCTTGGAACTTCCGATTCCGGTATCCGATACGCGGCAAGTATCGGAATCCCGGTATCGGAATTCCGATACCGCAAGTATCGGCCGATACCCGATACTTGCAGTATCGGAATGCTCAACACTATTTATAACCAAAATTGGAAAAATGTTGTCTCTGTCCAAATATATATGGACCTAACTGTATACATGGTGGGCCATTTATATGGATACACCTAAATAAAATGGGAATGGTTGGTGACATCAACTTCCTGTTTGTGGCACATTAGTATATGGGAGGGGGAAAACTTTTCAAGATGGGTGGTGAACATGGCAGCCATTTTGAAGTCGGCCATTTTTTATCCAACTTTATTTTTTCCAATGGGAAAAGGGTCATTTGACACATCAAACTTACTGAGCATTTCACAAGAAAAACAATGCTCCACCTTAGAGATGCTCCTTTTCTGGGACAGCTGAGAGCTGATGTTACTAGGCTGGGGGGGCAGTATCCATGGCCCCTTCCTAGGCTATTAATATCAGTCCACAGCTATCTGCATAGCTTTTTCGGGTTATTAATTACAGGGGGACTCTACGCCATTTTTTTATGGTCCCCCATTTTAATGGCCAGTAAAGGATAATTATAAAGCTGTGAGCTGATATTAATAGCCTGGGAAGCTCCATGGGTATTTCCCCCTTTCCAGGCTATAAACATCTGCCCCAGCCGTCGGCTTTCCCTCTGCTGGTTATGAAAATTGCGCGGAAGCCAATGCCATTTTTTTCTGCAAAATAATCTTTTATTAATTAAATACATGTCCAGTAATTTGCCAACACACTGTACTAATTGTATTTGTCATTGACATCTATATATTTATCTATTCCATTTGTATTTACCATATGTAATCCATCTCTTCTATCCTGTCGGCTCCTGCAGTAATTTTACAGAACATGGCAGATGAATTACCGGCTTTTCTTTGGTCTCGCTTTCTATCTATGTAATATATATTCATATATATGTGTGTGTCATTGACATCTATATATCTATGTATTCTATGTGTATATATCTATTCTATTCTAACCTGTCAGTGTCATTTTACTGTATGCGGCACATGAATTGCCGGCTTTTCAAAGGACACCGGTGTGTAAAAATCAGACAGAACTCACATGGTCTGAGTGCTGTGCGATTTTTTTCTCGCACCCATAGGCTTGCATTGGTGAGTCTCAGCCGAATCTCGGTGACAATCGCAGCATGTTGTGATTTTACAGGCATGTAGAATACGCCGGAGAAAAAATACGGTGATGTGAACTGCCCCATAGAGTAATACTGGTCCAAGTGTTATGCAATGTTTCCTCGCATAGCACTGATCCGTGTTCTATTCTAGTGTGACCTCAGCCTTACTCCCATCATCCGACACCTGCTGCTAATAACAGTGAGAGCAGGAGCAGATGATCGAGGTTTTCCTCACCCGCCGCCTGCAATATAACTAAATAGACGAATGAAAAATCCAGCATGCATTCCCCTGTATTTTCTATGACTAACCAGGAAAAACTCACAGCTGGGGGCTGCAACCCTCAGCTGTCAGCTTCAGCAAGGTTGGTTATCAAGAATACAGAAGTCCCCACGCTGTTTTTTTTAATTTTTAAAATAAATAATTTAAAAATTGGTGTGGGGGTCCCCCCCATTTTTTACAACCAGCCTTGCTAAAGCTGAAAGCCAGGGCTGGTATTAGATGCACCAATTGTGGACCTTTGCCTGGTTCTACCCTCTTGCCCTGTAGCGGTGGCAAGTGGGGTTATTATTTGTGGGGTTGATGTCACCTTTATATTGTCAGGTGACAGCAAGCTCAAAGCTTAGTAGCGGAGAGGCGTCTATAAGACACCTATCAATTACTGATCTTATAGTTTCATGGTAAATAAAGACACAGCCAGAATAAAGTATTTTAATAGAAATAAAGCAAAACATACTTTTCCTTTCTTTAATTTAAATAACAAACAGAGTTATACTCACCTAACGCCTAATTCCAATGAAGTCCTCGATCTCCTGTAATTAAACTAAAATAAAAAAACAACAATATACCATACTTGTCAGTCATTGTGTCTTCCACATCATAATCCATGTCTAGGGGCTAAATAGTTTTCAACATTGAAGGTGCCAAGATGCGATCGTCCAGGCTGAGAACTACTGGTGAATGAGCTACTGCGAGTGCAGCCTCAGTGACTAGCAGTGACATCATCGAGGCCGCGATGAACTGCAGTGACCTCAGGACTGTGGGAAAATGCTAGTGATGAGGTTACCACATCTGAAGAATTCCTTAATGATAAATTATATTTGGGTATTTTGCCTTTACTATGTGTAACTTACTTTCCAAAATAACTTTTGTTTTTATGGACGTAGTTAAAAAGACTTCATCTGTTAAAATATGAAACACAATGTTCTCAATATCTGAGTTTTTGGCCATTTCTGAGAAAGTGCTGAAAAAACATTACAGAGAACAAGCTCAATTATGAACT
Organism: Ranitomeya variabilis; assembly: GCF_051348905.1. Taxonomy (NCBI): domain Eukaryota; kingdom Metazoa; phylum Chordata; class Amphibia; order Anura; family Dendrobatidae; genus Ranitomeya; species Ranitomeya variabilis. The sequence continues at coordinate 526,427,562 of NC_135237.1, read as the reverse complement.
CCCGGGCCAGATATAACATTTCATTTTACTTTTGCTCTTATTGAGCCATCTTGCATGATCACCGTCATTTCAATTCACACATTCCAGTATTAAATGATTATAGAAGCCCATAAAAAGTAACACATTTTTATGGCTAGTGCATGTCGTTTATTGGTGATGGTGCAGACAGACTTTTGGGGAGTTTATGATGTTTTCATAGAATTACTTTGCACAACAAATTACAGCTGTAATTGATGAGATGAAATATTACATTTGCCGTAGTTATACTAGGTTCATCCGTGCTTTGGAATGCCTGAAATGACTGCAGATTTCAATTTAGTATCCTGCCTGGTGTATGCCTAGTAATTTTGTGGAAAGCTATTCAAAATGAGGTCAATTGTGTGTGAAAAACAAGATACATCTTGTGCTGACACATCGAGTTCAAACAGCACACATGATATATGCTTCATTATCCAAAATCATAAAATGTGAAGTCAAACATTGTACCTCACACACCAGTAAAAATAAAATCTTTAAGGTTACTTTCACACTAGCGTCGTGCACTGCACATCGCAATGCGTCGTTGTGGATAAAAAACGCATCCTGCAAAGTTGCCCGCAGGATGCGTTTTTTCTCTATAGACTTTTATGCCACACGACGCAACCATCGTGTGACGGTTGCGCCGTGTTTTGGCGCACCGCCGCCACAAAAAAAGTTACATGTAACTTTTTTGTGCGTCGGGACCGCCATTTTTGACCGCGCATGCGCAGCCGAAACTTCACCCCCTCCTCCCTGGACCTACAATGAAGCAGCGGAAGTGTCTTAAAGGGAAGGTGCCATAAAAAATTTTTTTTTTGCAGCAATTGTAAAAATGTAAAGAATTAATGTTTACATTTTCTTAAAAAATATTATCATTTGTTTATAATTTAGTAAAATATGAAAAATAATTTGAAAAGTTTTGGAATTTCCACTTTTAAACACTAGGGGGAGCAGCTGCTGAAATTTGACAAAAACCTAGTGTACAACTAGCTCACATTACAGCACTGCAGTAATTATGGGCGGAGTCTGCTGACATGTGTGATGTCTCCTCTCCTTCCCTTCTGGGTGTCTGCTAAGGGATAAGAGGATGATATTCAGGAATCCAGTGAGCAGCCATTTTGTTGGTGACCGCAGAGTAAGGCTGCCGTCACACTAGCAGTATTTGGTCAGTATTTTACCTCAGTATCTGTAAGACAAAACCAGGAGTGGAACAATTAGAGGAAAAGTATAACAGAAACATATGCACCACTTCTGCATTTATCACCCACTCCTGGTTTTGGCTTACAAATACTGAGGTAAAATACTGACCAAATACTGAATGTGTGACCGCAGCCTTAGGCTACTTTCACACTAGCGTTGTTTGCAATACGTCGCAATGCGTCATTCAGGAGAAAAAAAACGCATCCTGCAAAGTTGTCTGCAGGATTCGTTTTTTCACCATAGACTAACATTACCGACGCATTGCGATGTATTGCCACACGTCGCAACCGTCGTGCGACGGTTGCGTCGTGTTTTGGCGGACCGCCGCCACAAAAAAATTTTACATGTAACTTTTTTTGTGCGTCGAGTCCAACATTTTCGACCGCGCATGTGTGGCCGAAACTCCGCCCTCTCCTCCCCGGACCTTACAATGGGGCAGCGGAAGCGTCGTAAGACTGCTTCCACTGCCCACGTCGGGCATTACTTTCACAGCATGTGTCGGTACGTCGGGCCGACGCACTGCGACGGGCCCGTACCGACGCTAGTGTGAAAGCAGCCTTATACTGACAAGTAGACAGTCACCGAGGATGGCAGGCAGCAAGGATTCTGGGAGATATGTGGTGGAGGGAGCAGGGTGACAGCAGCACAGAGTATTTCAGGAGAGCAGTGTGCTGGTCTATGGGGGGCACCTTGTTCAGTGCGCGGAGCAGCCAGGGATTGTACATAGAGCGCTGTCTTTTATACACATGGATGGACCGTCTGCTCAGAAATCCAGGAAACATGTCTGTGGATTGATGGCCTGTTCTGATCCAGACTTTGCATGCAGACCCCATTCCCCTCCTCAGATCCTGTCTTCTCCATCCTGTCCTGGCGATGTGTGAAAGCGAGGCGACAGGCGCAGTCTGGGGTGACGCTGCGAAGGAAATGTAGCCATATAGTAACGATAAAAATGAGACTCCTCTTCAGCTGCCTCACCAGCCTTCCCCTGACTGCACCTAACTGGAGGTCATGCTGCCCCCTCTATTACCCCAGACCTGCGTGCAGGTGCTCAGCCAGAACCACCCTATAATGGGTCCGCTTTCTGAAGATAATACTGCCATAGTGTTCTCACATAATACCGCCATATAGATCACACATAATACCGCCATATAGATCACACATAATGCTGTCCTATAGTTCTCACATAATACCATCATATAGATCGCAAATAACGACGCCATAGTGTTCTCACATAATACCGCCATATAGATCACACATAATACCGCCATATAGATCACACACAATACCATCAAATAGATCACACAATACTGTCATACAGTTCTCACATAATACCACCATATAGACCACACATAATACCGCCAGTGTTCTCACATACCGCCATATAGATCACACATAATACCTCCATAGTGTTCTCACATAATACCGCCATATAGATCACACAATACCGCCATATAGATCACACAATACCGCCACATACTTGTCACAGTGCCGCCATATAGATCTCACATAATACCGCCATATACACTCACTGGCCACTTTATTAGGTACACCTGTCCAACTTCTTGTTAACACTTAATTTCTAATCAGCCAATCACATGGCGGCAACTCAGTGCATTTAGGCATGTAGACATGGTCAAGACAATCTCCTGCAGTTCAAACCGAGCATCAGTATGGGGAAGAAAGGTGATTTGAGTGCCTTTGAACGTGGCATGGTTGTTGGTGCCAGAAGGGCTGGTCTGAGTATTTCAGAAACTGCTGATCTACTGGGATTTTCACGCACAACCATCTCTAGGGTTTACAGAGAATGGTCCGAAAAAGAAAAAAAATCCAGTGAGCGGCAGTTCTGTGGGCGGAAATGCCTTGTTGATGCCAGATGTCAGAGGAGAATGGGCAGACTGGTTCGAGCTGATAGAAAGGCAACAGTGACTCAAATCGCCACCCGTTACAACCAAGGTAGGCCTAAGAGCATCTCTGAACGCACAGTGCGTCGAACTTTGAGGCAGATGGGCTACAGCAGCAGAAGACCACACCGGGTACCACTCCTTTCAGCTAAGAACAGGAAACTGAGGCTACAATTTGCACAAGCTCATCGAAATTGGACAGTAGAAGATTGGAAAAACGTTGCTTGGTCTGATGAGTCTCGATTTCTGCTGCGACATTCGGATGGTAGGGTCAGAATTTGGCGTAAACAACATGAAATCTTTGGGATGTGGTGGAACGGGAGATTCGCATCAGGGATGTGCAGCCGACAAATCTGCGGCAACTGTGTGATGCCATCATGTCAATATGGACCAAAATCTCTGAGGAATGCTTCCAGCACCTTGTTGAATCTATGCCACGAAGAATTGAGGCAGTTCTGAAGGCAAAAGGGGTCCAACCCGTTACTAGCATGGTGTACCTAATAAAGTGGCCGGTGAGTGTAGATCACACACAATACCACCATATAATTCTCACAATACTGATAAAGCATAATACCACCATACAGATCACATAATACCGTCATATAGATCTCACATAATGCCATAATACAGCATGACCCCTGCAGCTCCTGTTATCGCACGCATTGAGTTGTGTGTGCAATGGGGAAAGACATGCAGGGGGGAGAGGAGTGCATAGGAGAGGATTAGATACACTGTTCACAAGACAGTATCACACAGGATAGGATTAGATACACGGCTCAGCATAGTATCACACAGGATAGGATTAGGTACACGGCTCAGCAGACAGTATCACACAGGATAGGATTAGATACATGGCTCAGCAGACAGTATCACACAGGAGCGGATTAGATACACGGCTCAGGCTACTTTCACACTTTCGTCTTTAGGGATACGTCACAATGCTTCGTTTTGGAGAAAAAACGCATCCTGCAAAGTTGCCCGCAGGATGTGCTTTTTCCCCATAGACTTACATTAGCGACACATTGCGACGTATGGCCACACGTCGCATCCGTCGTGCGACGGATGTGTTGTGTTTCGGCGGCCGCGACGCGCAGTTCCATGTAACTTTTTTTGTCCGTCGGTTCCGCTTTTTCTGCCTGCTCATGCGCGGCCGGAACTCCGCACCCTCCTCCCCGCTCATCACACTGGGTAGCGGATGCGTCGTAAGACTGCATCCGCTGCCCACGTTGTGCTAAATTTAGCACAACATCCGTCGGTACGTCGGGCCAACGGTTTGCGACGGCCCCGTACTGACGGTAGTGTGAAAGTAGCCTCAGCAGACAGTATCACACAGGAGCAGATTAGATACACAGGTCAGCACAGTATAGGATTAGATACACAGGTCAGCATACAGTATCACACAGTATAGGATTAGATACACGGTTCAGCATAGTATCACACAGTATAGGATTAGATACACGGCGCAGCACACAGTATCACACAGGATAGGATTAGATGCATGGCTCAGCACACAGTATCACACAGGATAGGATTAGGTACACGGCTCAGCAGACAGTATCACACAGGATAGGATTAGATACACGGCTCAGCAGACAGTATCACACAGGATAGGATTAGGTACATGGCTCAGCAGACAGTATCACACAGGATAGGATTAGGTACACGGCTCAGCAGACAGTATCATACAGGATAGGATTAGATACACGGCTCAGCAGACAGTATGACACAGGAGAGGATTAGATACACGGCTCAACATAGTATCACACAGGAGAGGATTAGATACACGGCTCAGCACACAGTATCACACAGGATAGGATTAGGTACACGGCTCAGCAGACAGTATCATACAGGATAGGATTAGATACACGGCTCAGCAGACTATGACACAGGAGAGGATTAGATACACGGCTCAACATAGTATCACACAGGAGAGGATTAGATACACGCGCAGCAGAAAGTATCACACAGGATAGGATTAGATACACGGCGCAGCAGACAGTATCATACAGGATAGGATTAGATACACGGCTCAGCAGACAGTATGACACAGGAGAGGATTAGATACACGGCTCAGCAGGCAGTATCATACAGGATAGGATTAGATACACAGCTCAGCAGACAGTATGACACAGGAGAGGATTAGATACACGGCTCAACATAGTATCACACAGGAGAGGATTAGATACACGCGCAGCAGAAAGTATCACACAGGATAGGATTAGATACACGGCGCAGCAGACAGTATCATACAGGATAGGATTAGATACACGGCTCAGCAGACAGTATCACACAGGATAGGATTAGATACACGGCTCAGCAGACAGTATGACACAGGAGAGGATTAGATACACGGCTCAACATAGTATCACACAGGAGAGGATTAGATACACGCGCAGCAGACAGTATCATACAGGATAGGATTAGATACACGGCTCAGCATAGTATCACACAGGATAGGATTAGGTACACGGCTCAGCAGACAGTATCACACAGGATAGGATTAGATACACGGCTCAGCAGACAGTATCACACAGGATAGGATTAGGTACACGGCTCAGCAGACAGTATCACACAGGATAGGATTAGATACACGGCGCAGCAGACAGTATCATACAGGATAGGATTAGATACACGGCTCAGCAGACAGTATGACACAGGAGAGGATTAGATACACGGCTCAACATAGTATCACACAGGAGAGGATTAGATACACGGCTCAGCATAGTATCACACAGTATAGGATTAGATGCATGGCTCAGCAGTCAGTATCACACAGGAGAGGATTAGATACACAGCTCAGTTAGTATCACACAGGAGAGGATTAGATGCATGGCTAAGCAGACAGTATCACACAGGAGAGGAGTAGATACACAGCACAGTAACACACATGGGAGGAGATAACTGCTCAGTCAGCACCACAAGGGATAGGATTAGATTCCCTCCCCCCCTCCCCACTGATACTCACGGCTGCCTGCTGAGTCCTTCTCCCTCCCGTCCATGGTCTCCTCCTCCTCCTATGACTGCAGGGCTCCTGTGTGATTATCCTGGTAAGCTGGAGCTCACAGCTGCAGTGTGAGCTCCAGGAAGATGGCGCTGGTCTCCTGCCTCTGCCGTGGTGTGGACGGCTCAGGGGGCGTGGCCAGACACAGCAGAAAGCAGTTTACAATGGTAGGTATAGAGTCGGCTCCCGACTGCAGATCTCTATGCCCTGAGCTGCCGTAAATGCAGAGTGTAAGTGACGTGCAGCTTCACTTACACTCCTGCAAAGCAAAATGGCGGCGCCCAGTGGCTGAAAAAAAAATTAATAATAAAAAAAATGTTAAAGTTAAAAAATGTAAATTTGTATTAAAAATAATTGTTTATATAAACAATCATTTTTAATACAAAAAATAAAATGCGGCACCTTTCCTTTAAGACTGCTTCCGCTGCCCACGTCGGGCATTTTTTGCACAGTATGAGTCGGTACGTCGGGCCGACGCAGCACGACGGCCCCGTACCGACACTAGTGTGAAAGCAGCCTAACCCATCACAGGAGGTAATAAGCCATGTAACAAACACTACAGGGATACAATATGGGTTAATATTTTAATCAGTTTGGTTTACAGCGGGTTCTATGTGGTTTATAACCATTTTTGATGGGGAAATATTTGGCATTTCCAATGTAGACTACTCTAAACATAGTAAATATTAAAAAGGCTAGTCTTTAAAAATATCAGTATCTTACATTAGTAAATTGTGCCTTGCATAATGTAGTTTGAAAATGAAGCAGATTTTACCTTGCCATGAAATAGCCAGTCTGCACCTAGACCACTGCAGTACTACTGAGCCAGACTATTCTGATTCCATGACTAGGCTGTGAGTTTGGGACTCTTTAGGATTGTATGTCTATACTGAACCAGTACTCACTCAAAGAACTTCATTAGATAGCTTCAACCCAATTGCAGAGGTATGTATAAAGATTCCTCAGGAAGGAGCCGGTCTGTGCTCTGAAACGCGCATCGGGGTGGGCTCTGGATCCCCCATCGCTGTAGCATACCAGGTAATATTCGGTTACTTAATATATACTATATTGCTAATGACTAGTCCTTAAGGGAGTTTACTGATATCTATACATTCACTTCGCCATCTGTATGGTTTGTTAACCAAAATATACTGTTCCATGGTATGTTTATGCGGTGGGTGGTATTCCTCAGCCCCTTGTGTGTGTTTTGTACTACCACATAGTGTTTTACTGTTCCCATCATTTCCGTTGTACCTGTTTCCATGTATTGGGTTTTATTATGTAAATTAATAAGTGATATTTTATGGGATTTATTGACTGCGTTTTTGTGGTAAACGAGTAAACAAGCCTGGTCGATAACAGTAGAGTCAAAACCGTAGTGCACCTTGACAGGGAACTAGTGACAACCTGCAGCTAGGACCTAAGCTCAGGCAAGGTGTTGATGGAGGAACTGCCTAATATATCCACTGCTGGCAAGGGATAGGCCAGGGAAGCAAAACCCTACAGAACACAGTGGTTTCAAATTCCTGCAGAGTCTGACTGTGCCTCTCTATAGTCAGGTGGAGACTCTCGATTAACAGGAGGATGTAGCAGCTCAGCAAGATGGTCTGACACTGGCGGGTGCAGAGTGGTGCACACACAATGTAGGACAGTGCTTACATACCATGTGAGTAACCGGCATGACATATACAATAATAATTTAGCACAGGTGATGTGCGATTGAAACAAGCACCAAACAATAGGCAGTTCCCAATATCCCCACTCAAATAAAAAGGTACAAATGAGCTCAAAGGCCCCAATTTATCATGATTTTCAAGCCAGAAAACTAACATAAAATTATTCGAACCGTAGCAAAAATTTAGCAAAGGGTTAACAAATATGTTACAATTTTTGCTGTTCTCTTGACACTTTTGCCAAGCTCTGAACAAGCTGGTGGAGATGGGATGGGATGGGATGGAGGAGTGACAGGGAGTGTCATTGCCTGCTCATCACATTCATGATGAGTGGTGGCATTCCTTACTTGAAGATTTGTGTTGAGCTCTACACAGAGGCACGCGCTACTTTGCGTCTCTCCTAATCCATTAAGGGGCATGTTCTTCTTAATGAATCAGACACCTTACACTCACGCTTTCCCCATTTTTATGAATTGGGGCTAGAGTGTCTTGGCCAATATTGGTAAATGTGTTAATCATATGTGTTGTTCTTAGCACTTTGATCAAAATGTGTGAGCCCGTCTGCCACAAAAAGGTAATCTCTTCAGATGAGACCTTATGCTAATATAACACATCATTAGTAAACAGTATCATCCAGATCTTACAGGTAGAGCAGGCTTCATGTGTAGGGTGCATATTATGTATGCTATCTTCATTATAAATGAATCTCACTCATTTGGTATGGTAATAGTCGTAAAGGTCTTGCATGTTTGTGAAGTAGATACATTAAAGCTATCTAATTTCCATATTTGATACAGTTTAATGTTTAGCAGCCTGGAAACTTCATACGCATTAAACACAAGTGCTATCTATTATGTACATTGCAATATGCACTTTATGCACCTTAAAGCTCTCAAAGTAAAGAAATCTTCTATTCCTGCCACTTAACATTATCAAACCTAATTGTTCCGCCGATTAATATGCAGTCATTGCTTACATGGGAAGACTAATAACCCTATACACTTAGATGTAGATAATCCATCTACATAATTAGTCACAAGATTTACTTACCAGTATATTACGAGAATATTGTTTACTGATGGATCATGACCCTCCACATGTATAAAATGAAAAATTATGGCCTCCTGATTTCTACATATTTGTTTTGTTATGGCAGATGCTGTAAGATACATGAAAACAGCAATTTTGTTTGCTTGAAGACTGCCAGAAAAAATGTGTCATATAATTTTTAAAGTATATTCATTGTAAATCAGTAAGTAAAAGATGGATCAAAACAGATCATAATGGATCCATCATATTCTTCATTAATAGTATGAAAACAAAATACATTATACTAGGGTGAGCAAAACTAAATTTACTGTCCAGTCATATTCAGTAGGGAATGTAGATTGTGGGCCCCAATGAGTGCAGTGATGATGATGATGTTTGTAAAGCGCTGTGGAATTAAAGGTGCTATATATGTGAGTAAAAAATAATAATAATGGTGAGTCCAAAAAACCCTTTTATCAAATTTTGTCATGCTTGACTGTGGGTACACCAACAACTGGGTGGAAAAGAGAGATGAAGACCCTAACTGTAAGGAACAAGGGATGGGGCACTTCCTGACTGCAACCTGTCTCTGTCTCTAAGCTCCCCTAACGCCCTATGTGTGTCCTTCCCCTAGCCGCCATCACGTGCCTTGTCCATGATTGTCACCTCAATATACCCTGGCTAGTGCACTAGCCGGCAAGGACATGAGCCTCACCACTGCAGATGGTAACAACACAGGGGAAGTGACAAACATGAGACAGTCAAAGATTAGGGAAACAATACTCAGTGACTTGCTCTGCTACAAAGCTCCAAACAGCAGAGGATATGGCACCAGGAATCCAAAACTCCACAGCAACAGCAGCTAAATCACTGTCACCATAGAGCTCCTCACTCCAGGCTGGTCTGCAAAGAATTAATCTATTACTGACAGTCAGCTGATGCATCATGTGACTATTTAAAGGCTGGTGGGAGTGGTCACCACCCACATCAGCTGACCAGTCAAAAAGCAGCTGCCAGCAAGGATACTGACATTAACCCTTAGCTGGCCAAAAAGGCAAAAAGCAATGTTTAAATTATAGCAGAGCCTTAGATGCCACGAATCCAAAAATGAATTGTGACAGCACCCCCTGTCAACGATTGGCCTCTGGACCCAAAGACCGGACTTCACCGGAAATGACATACGGTAAGGATGCCTCAACCCACTGGGATTCCCCTCCACAGTCACTTGATCCTCAAGGTTAGGGCAAATGCAGCCCGATGGTAATGGTAATAGCCTAGGCTCTGTAGACACAACAAATCTCCAGAGCAATGACCTGTGGAACAGGTTATGTACCTGCATTACTGGGTATAACTCCAAATGGAAGGTCGCAGGGTTGAGAATGGCTGACACCCGATACGGTCATATTACCCTAGAACTCCAACTCCCAGATATGTACTTCCACCTGATGTTTATCGTGGACACCCACATGTCCTCACTCACACACAGATCCAAACCTGAATGTTTACTACCAAGCATACATTTGCTATAGATGGTAAGCTCCTTGAGGAACAGACAACAGAGGTGTCCCCCGTGTTACCAAACTCATATCCTCACAATATTCAGTGGGAACCACTACCCTCCCCTGAACACTCCTCCTGGGAGGGCACAGAGACTCAGACTTTACCTGAGGTGAGGGCAAAGTCTTGCCCCTATTCCCTGGTAGCAACTTTGTGATGGAGTACCAATTTTGGCACCAGATGGGCAGACATTAATATAATGATCAGTCAGACCACAGAAAAAAACATGCCCCCATCCCACAGTGAACTGCTGGCAACCTGGTTGGAGAGGAGATTCCTCCCACCTGCATGGGTTTGTCTGTCTGGACCTGTGTGTCCTCCCTAGAAAGAACAACAAGGGGGTAGAGTCAGTGTATGGCTCTTCCTGAGGAATCTATCCATCTGGATAGCAATGGCCATGGTGGCCTCCAATGACTCAGGAGTAGCATTCTGCACTAGAGTATCCTGAAGCCTAGCCGACAGACCCTGACAGAAATGACTGCTAAGCACAGGGTCATTCCTGTGAGTGTCAGTGGTCCATCTCCAGAACTCCAAGCAGTATACCTCCTTCTTCTGGCCCCCCTGCTTGATTTTATGAAGATTAGACTAAGTCAGAGAGACACCATCAGGATCCCCATACACCAGCGCCAATGCCGCAGAAACACATCCACTGACTGTAAAGATGTTGAATCGGTTAGCAGAGAGGTCAATGATTGGATATCACTCTTAAGAAGGGAGACTATGATCCCCACATGTTGTTCCTCACTCCCTAAGGAAAGAGGGTGGAGTCTGAAATGCAATTCACAGGCGTCATTGAAGACCATAAATGTATCTCTCCCACCAGAAAACCTGTTATAGAGAGGTATTTTGGGTTCCGGTTGAACCTGGGCATGAGTCGAAACCGAGACCCCAGACACCTGCTGAAGCTGCTGCACCACCTGAGACCGGAACTACAAAGCCTCACCATTGAGGGTCTGGATCAGCTTCTGCTTGAGCCATAGGGTCTCCGGAAGAAGGGTAAGGTAGGTAATAATGTCACACTCTGTCACGGGTAACTCTGATGGACGGTGCAACATACACCAAAGACGGGATGGAAAAGGGTGAAGCAACAAGGGATGGGGCACCTCCTGACTCCAACCTGTGCCTGTCTCTAAATTCCCCTAAAGGTCTATGTGGGTTCTTCCCCCAACCACCATCACATGCCTGGTCCCTGAGTGCCAAATTAATATACCATGGGTAGTGCACTGGCTGGCAAGGACACAAGCCTCACCACTGCAGATGGTAACAACACAGGGGAAGTGACAAACAAGAGAAAGGCAAAGATTAGGGAAACGATACTCAGAGACTTGCTCTGCTGCAAAGCTCCAAACAGCAGAGGATACGGCACCAGTTGTTATGGTTCTCAATGGCAAGAGAACATAGCCCAGCAAACATACGAACTAGCTCTTGGAAGGATGGAAACTAAACTGACCATGAACTAAACCTGCCGCACAACTAACAGTAGCCGGGTAGCGTAGCCTGCGTTTTATCCCTAGACGCCCAGCGCCGGCCGGAGGACTAACTAATCCTGGCAGAGGAAAATATAGTCCTGGCTCACCTCTAGAGAAATTTCCCCGAAAGGCAGACAGAGGCCCCCACAAATATTGGCGGTGATTTTAGATGAAATGACAAACGTAGTATGAAAATAGGTTTAGCAAAATTGAGGTCCGCTTACTAGATAGCAGGAAGACAGAAAGGGCACTTTCATGGTCAGCTGAAAACCCTATCAAAATACCATCCTGAAATTACTTTAAGACTCTAGTATTAACTCATAACATCAGAGTGGCAATTTCAGATCACAAGAGCTTTCCAGACACAGAAACGAAACTACAGCTGTGAACTGGAACAAAATGCAAAAACAAACAAGGACTAAGTCCAACTTAGCTGGGAGTTGTCTAGCAGCAGGAACATGCACAGAAAGGCTTCTGATTACAATGTTGACCGGCATGGAAGTGACAGAGGAGCAAGGCTAAATAGCGACTCCCACATCCTGATGGAAACAGGTGAACAGAGAGGATGATGCACACCAGTTCAATTCCACCAGTGGCCACCGGGGGAGCCCAAAATCCAATTTCACAACAGTACCCCCCCCTCAAGGAGGGGGCACCGAACCCTCACCAGAACCACCAGGGCGATCAGGATGAGCCCTATGAAAGGCACGGACCAAATCGGAGGCATGAACATCAGAGGCAGTCACCCAAGAATTATCCTCCTGACCGTATCCCTTCCATTTGACCAGATACTGGAGTTTCCGTCTGGAAACACGGGAGTCCAAGATTTTTTCCACAACGTACTCCAACTCGCCCTCAACCAACACCGGAGCAGGAGGCTCAACGGAAGGCACAACCGGTACCTCATACCTGCGCAATAATGACCGATGAAAAACATTATGAATAGAAAAAGATGCAGGGAGGTCCAAACGGAAGGACACAGGGTTAAGAATCTCCAATATCTTGTACGGGCCGATGAACCGAGGCTTAAACTTGGGAGAAGAAACCCTCATAGGGACAAAACGAGAAGACAACCACACCAAGTCCCCAACACAAAGCCGAGGACCAACCCGACACCGGCGGTTGGCAAAAAGCTGAGTCTTCTCCTGGGACAACTTCAAATTGTCCACTACCTGCCCCCAAATCTGATGCAACCTCTCCACCACAGCATCCACTCCAGGACAATCCGAAGATTCCACCTGACCAGAAGAAAATCGAGGATGAAACCCCGAATTACAGAAAAAGGGAGACACCAAGGTGGCAGAACTGGCCCGATTATTGAGGGCAAACTCCGCTAAAGGCAAAAAAGCAACCCAATCATCCTGATCTGCAGACACAAAACACCTCAAATATGGCTCCAAGGTCTGATTCGTCCGCTCGGTCTGGCCATTAGTCTGAGGATGGAAAGCAGACGAGAAAGACAAATCTATGCCCATCCTAGCACAGAATGCTCGCCAAAATCTAGACACGAATTGGGTACCTCTGTCAGAAACGATATTCTCCGGAATACCATGCAAACGGACCACATTTTGAAAAAACAGAGGAACCAACTCGGAAGAAGAAGGCAACTTAGGCAGGGGAACCAAATGGACCATCTTAGAGAAACGATCACACACCACCCAGATGACAGACATCTTCTGAGAAACAGGAAGATCCGAAATAAAATCCATCGAGATGTGCGTCCAGGGCCTCTTCGGGATAGGCAAGGGCAACAACAATCCACTAGCCCGAGAACAACAAGGCTTGGCCCGAGCACAAACGTCACAAGACTGCACGAAGCCTCGCACATCTCGAGACAGGGAAGGCCACCAGAAGGACCTTGCCACCAAATCCCTGGTACCAAAGATTCCAGGATGACCTGCCAACGCAGAAGAATGAACCTCAGAAATGACTTTACTGGTCCAATCATCAGGAACAAACAGTCTACCAGGTGGGCAACGATCAGGTCTATCCGCCTGAAACTCCTGCAAGGCCCGCCGCAGGTCTGGAGAAACGGCAGACAATATCACTCCATCCTTAAGGATACCTGTAGGTTCAGAATTACCAGGGGAGTCAGGCTCAAAACTCCTAGAAAGGGCATCCGCCTTAACATTCTTAGAACCCGGCAGGTAGGACACCACAAAATTAAACCGAGAGAAAAACAACGACCAGCGCGCCTGTCTAGGATTCAGGCGTCTGGCGGACTCAAGATAAATTAGATTTTTGTGGTCAGTCAATACCACCACCTGATGTCTAGCCCCCTCAAGCCAATGACGCCACTCCTCAAAAGCCCACTTCATGGCCAAAAGCTCCCGATTCCCAACATCATAATTCCGCTCGGCGGGTGAAAATTTACGCGAGAAAAAAGCACAAGGTCTCATCACGGAGCAATCGGAACTTCTCTGCGACAAAACCGCCCCAGCTCCGATTTCAGAAGCGTCGACCTCAACCTGAAAAGGAAGAGCAACATCAGGCTGACGCAACACAGGGGCGGAAGAAAAGCGGCGCTTAAGCTCCCGAAAGGCCTCCACAGCAGCAGGGGACCAATCAGCAACATCAGCACCCTTCTTAGTCAAATCAGTCAATGGTTTAACAACATCAGAAAAACCAGCAATAAATCGACGATAAAAGTTAGCAAAGCCCAAAAATTTCTGAAGACTCTTAAGAGAAGAGGGTTGCGTCCAATCACAAATAGCCTGAACCTTGACAGGATCCATCTCGATGGAAGAGGGGGAAAAAATATATCCCAAAAAGGAAATCTTTTGAACCCCAAAAACGCACTTAGAACCCTTCACACACAAGGAATTAGACCGCAAAACCTGAAAAACCCTCCTGACCTGCTGGACATGAGAGTCCCAGTCATCCGAAAAAATCAAAATATCATCCAGATACACAATCATAAATTTATCCAAATGATCACGGAAAATGTCATGCATAAAGGACTGAAAGACTGAAGGGGCATTTGAAAGACCAAAAGGCATCACCAAATACTCAAAGTGGCCCTCGGGCGTATTAAATGCGGTTTTCCACTCATCCCCCTGCTTAATTCGCACCAAATTATACGCCCCACGAAGATCTATCTTAGAGAACCACTTGGCCCCCTTTATGCGAGCAAACAAATCAGTCAGCAGTGGCAACGGATATTGATATTTAACCGTGATTTTATTCAAAAGCCGATAATCAATGCACGGCCTCAAAGAGCCATCTTTCTTAGCCACAAAGAAAAAACCGGCTCCTAAGGGAGATGACGAAGGACGAATATGTCCCTTTTCCAAGGACTCCTTTATATATTCTCGCATAGCAGCATGTTCAGGCACAGACAGATTAAATAAACGACCCTTAGGGTATTTACTACCCAGAATCAAATCTATGGCACAATCGCACTCCCGGTGCGGAGGTAATGAACCAAGCTTAGGTTCTTCAAAAACGTCACGATATTCAGTCAAGAATTCAGGAATCTCAGAGGGAATAGATGATGAAATGGAAACCACAGGTACGTCCCCATGCGTCCCCTTACATCCCCAGCTTAACACAGACATAGCTTTCCAGTCAAGGACTGGGTTATGAGATTGCAGCCATGGCAATCCAAGCACCAACACATCATGTAGGTTATACAGCACAAGAAAGCGAATAATCTCCTGGTGATCCGGATTAATCCGCATAGTTACTTGTGTCCAGTATTGTGGTTTATTGCTAGCCAATGGGGTGGAGTCAATCCCCTTCAGGGGTATAGGAGTTTCAAGAGGCTCCAAATCATACCCACAGCGTTTGGCAAAGGACCAATCCATAAGACTCAAAGCGGCGCCAGAGTCGACATAGGCATCCGCGGTAATAGATGATAAAGAACAAATCAGGGTCACAGATAGAATAAACTTAGACTGTAAAGTGCCAATTGAAACAGACTTATCAAGCTTCTTAGTACGCTTAGAGCATGCTGATATAACATGAGTTGAATCACCGCAATAGAAGCACAACCCATTTTTTCGTCTAAAATTCTGCCGTTCACTTCTGGACAGAATTCTATCACATTGCATATTCTCTGGCGTCTTCTCAGTAGACACCGCCAAATGGTGCACAGGTTTGCGCTCCCGCAGACGCCTATCGATCTGGATAGCCATTGTCATGGACTCATTCAGACCCGCAGGCACAGGGAACCCCACCATAACATCCTTAATGGCATCAGAGAGACCCTCTCTGAAATTCGCCGCCAGGGCGCACTCATTCCACTGAGTAAGCACAGCCCATTTACGGAATTTCTGGCAGTATATTTCAGCTTCATCTTGCCCCTGAGATAGGGACATCAAGGCCTTTTCCGCCTGAAGTTCTAACTGAGGTTCCTCATAAAGCAACCCCAAGGCCAGAAAAAACGCATCCACATTGAGCAACTCAGGATCCCCTGGAGCCAATGCAAAAGCCCAATCCTGAGGGTCGCCCCGGAGCAAAGAAATCACAATCCTGACCTGCTGAGCAGGATCTCCAGCAGAGCGAGATTTCAGGGACAAAAACAACTTGCAATTATTTTTGAAATTTTGAAAGCAAGATCTAATCCCCGAGAAAAATTCAGGCAAAGGAATTCTAGGTTCAGATATAGGAACATGAACAACAAAATCTTGTAAGTTTTGAACTTTCGTGGTGAGATTATTCAAACCTGCAGCTAAACTCTGAATATCCATTTTAAACAGGTGAACACAGAGCCATTCCAGGATTAGAAGGAGAGAGAGAGAGAAAGGCTGCAATATAGGCAGACTTGCAAGAGATTCAATTACAAGCACACTCAGAACTGAGAAAAAAAAAAAAAAATCTTCAGCAGACTTCTCTTTTCTCTCCTTTCTCTGTCAATTAATTTAACCCTTTATGGCCGGTCAAACTGTTATGGTTCTCAATGGCAAGAGAACATAGCCCAGCAAACATACGAACTAGCTCTTGGAAGGATGGAAACTAAACTGACCATGAACTAAACCTGCCGCACAACTAACAGTAGCCGGGTAGCGTAGCCTGCGTTTTATCCCTAGACGCCCAGCGCCGGCCGGAGGACTAACTAATCCTGGCAGAGGAAAATATAGTCCTGGCTCACCTCTAGAGAAATTTCCCCGAAAGGCAGACAGAGGCCCCCACAAATATTGGCGGTGATTTTAGATGAAATGACAAACGTAGTATGAAAATAGGTTTAGCAAAATTGAGGTCCGCTTACTAGATAGCAGGAAGACAGAAAGGGCACTTTCATGGTCAGCTGAAAACCCTATCAAAATACCATCCTGAAATTACTTTAAGACTCTAGTATTAACTCATAACATCAGAGTGGCAATTTCAGATCACAAGAGCTTTCCAGACACAGAAACGAAACTACAGCTGTGAACTGGAACAAAATGCAAAAACAAACAAGGACTAAGTCCAACTTAGCTGGGAGTTGTCTAGCAGCAGGAACATGCACAGAAAGGCTTCTGATTACAATGTTGACCGGCATGGAAGTGACAGAGGAGCAAGGCTAAATAGCGACTCCCACATCCTGATGGAAACAGGTGAACAGAGAGGATGATGCACACCAGTTCAATTCCACCAGTGGCCACCGGGGGAGCCCAAAATCCAATTTCACAACAACCAGTAATCCAAAGCTACACAGCAGCAGCAGCTATACCGCTGACACCAGAGAGCTCCTCACTCCAGGTTGGTCTGCAATGAATTACCCTATTACCAAAAGTCAGCTGATGCATGATGTGACTATTTAATGGATGGCAGGAGGTCACCACCCACATCAGCTGACTATCCAAAATGAAGCTGCCAGCAAGGATACTGGCCTAAAAGGAAAAAAGCAACATTTAAATGATAGCAGAACCAGAACTGCCACAAATCCAAAAATAAATCATGACAAATTTACGAAAAATTATGGATGCGCATATCTGTAAACTTTGCAAATCACTTAATCATGTTCCTACATGTCCATATTATCTGTAAATGTCGCAACAACAATTAAATTTGTTTTTGCTTTTGCACTATCGATTTAACCACTATCATCTCCAATTTTCAGTTTCTGAGCTTACATTGCTTACCCATTTTAAGAATCTGCAACTATCTAATGCGCATGCGGGCCTCCTACAGGCCCTCATATCCATTAGACTAATGTCAATAGAGCTTGACAAAAATGTCCAACATTCTAATGTATATAGGAGCCCTGGACAATTTTGTTGTCAGATGAGGTATCGAAAAAGCATGTCCAATTTTGGATTGCCAATGCTTTCATTTTCTTGGTCATAAGTTGCAGCTCAGAAGAGCTCTGCCAAATGGACACTTCTGTGTATGGGAGAGCTGGCCAAGATTCTTTCTGATCTGACAATCTGATGTGTATGATGAACTTCTTCACAAGAGATGAAGTCAGAGAAATCGGTGTGTTAGACTATAATTACTAGTATTTTAGCTTCCATGTTAAATATTTTGTCGCAGGTGTCTGCCAGCAGCTTACTTAACCTTTCATATTAAAAACACATGTATTCTCAGCCAAGTGTATGTGTTTGGGGGGCCGGGGAGAGATAGCCACTATATCTCCTTTTTGTTAAATGGCAGCTGTGCCAGATGCCCAAAAGCTATAATGGCATCCAATTAAATAACCAGATTATTTTTTTTTATCATTTCACGACATCTGACCTCTTCTACAATTTAATTAAGCACTTTAATTTACCACTAAGCACTTTAATTTACCACTAAAAAATTCAAATGTTATCTCTACATGCACTTCACATCACAACCACTGTATGTTTAGACATATAGGGACTGAAATATCAAACTGTTTACAGCATCAAACTGGCATGAAACTATTTAAGTAGTCCAGTTTTTTTACACAATACAAAGTTGCATAAAAATTTTGCAAATTTTTGCCATTTTCACGCAAGATTCAAGCAGCTCCACCAAAAAGAACAGAACTAATTAAGATAGTCATCAATGATAAAATAGTAGACAACATCTTTAAAGACCCAGATAACCCCTTTAGTGATCATTTCACTGGAATAACATTTCTAGCCGAAAGAATGCCAACACTTTTTATGAATTTTTTGGGTGGACATTGCCACTCACCATCCTGACCAGGATCCCCCCCAGCTTCGTCAATTTTCCCAGATCTGTCCGAAACTGTTGTAGAAATGCTAAAAGTTTTTGAAATTTTGTGAAACTTTGAGGTGCGCAAAAATACTGTGGCATTTCAAGTTGTTGTATGCCAGAATTCAGTCATAAACATCATGATGATTCTAGGGCCAATGAATCTACTATTAGGATTAGTGACCGGTGTGAAAAATATTGCAAGATTTATTTATTTTAAATAAAGGTAGTGACATGGAAAAGTGAAAAGATATTGACATTTGAAATTATATACATTTAATGGAAACCTGATTTAAACAATAGGCCATTTTCCGATGACTCATTCTTTGACACATTCAAATTTGCAATGTACAGTACAGAATATATCAAAATAATTTAGATATTCATAGCCTAGGCATTGTTAAATATTCACAGCGGCCTTCGAGTTTCAGCTTCCTGATTACAAAATTGCATTACCCAAGCAAACGTTTTACAGTGCCACATCTTATACATTATGTTTAAAAAATATATAAAACCTTTTAGCGCTAATAGCTCCTATATTCAATATAATACCAAGCTTACCAAGGTCAGGTTTCAGTACACCAGATAATGGGATTTTTTTTAGAATATGTTATGAAATATTAAAAAACTAACTCGCAAAAGATCCTTTTTTTTTCACGTGTAATTTAACTGAATGCTGTAAATCATTTTGCCCACTCATTTCTTTTGTGACCTATGGTTAAATAATAACAATGGGGAAAAAAAATTGACTTTTATTCATAAATCAGCCCACACTAGTTATATAGTGGTAGACTTCTACAAATAAGAACGGAATGACTTCCAGTCAAGGACAGAATCTCTCGGAGAGTCTTCCTCCAGAGTTAGATGGAATTTTTATCAAGTAATAACCAGAGCAGAAAATGCTTTGCCCTTGACAGCTGCACTTCCGCACATTGTGTGACAAAGTGCAGCAAACTGGAATGAGTTGTCTTTGAAAGTTAAAACGTATCGCACAAACTGACGTTCAGCTTTTATCTAAACGTTTACAGTATGTTAAGTATCCTAAATAAATAATCATAATAGAATATTATGTTCATGTCCAAGGAAATCCAACTGTTATCGGCATAAGTAGCGGAATAAAGAGTCGTTGTTCAACTGGGACTTGCAAGACGTGTTCATTGCATGGTCGGTGTTCAAAAGAGCAAATGTGATAGTCTAAATGGGATGTATCACCGAAGGCAAAGCTTTAAACTAATCCTTAAGGAAAATCTGTAACCAGGGCCTCAGCTACTATGATTCATTTATTATATTACATGGTAGAGGGGTCTTTGAGGTCCCTAAGGCACCAAGACCTAGATATAAATGATATTAGTGCAACTCCTTGTGTATAACTTTAAATAAAAACTAAACATTCAAGTTTTTTAAATTTTGTAGGCACCTTAAATTATTGTAAATTAATGGGTATTCAGGTACTGAGACCCCTCCGATCACTCAAAAGATTGCTGACAAGTGTGCTGCTTTGAAGGCAAAAATGCCACAGCTCTTGACTGAGCAAGAGCACACAGAATCTTAATGGTTTAACAGAGTCAGAATTTAATAAGTCTATGACTTTTCATTGGATATGTACTCTTTTATACTTCACCTTATAATCTTTATATAAGTGGTGACAAGGACACGTCTCTATACTTCCGCTGCTTGAACAGGAAGGCTGTTGGCCACCATTGGGCAGGTTCAGGGACAACCGTTTTCCAAATCAGAGAGCGTCCATGAGATGTTTATACAGATAAGGAAGATTTGTGGATAATCTGTGCTGCTGGTAGCCCATATAATAAATCCAAATCTCCATACAGAAAGCACATGTGTTTTTTCTTTGCTTAGTCAACGCATTTCAAAGTACTACAGACTTCTTCATCATGACAAGAAAAGCATAGCTCACACCACAATGCAGTTATATTTACAGTTATATAAGTTCAAATCTTGGATCCAAATAGACACATGATGGACACCTGATGTGTCAAAGTTCATCAAAGTTCACCAGTGAAAAAAAAGAAGGAAAAAATATTTTTTTACAGATTGGCAGTATAGACTTAATAATATACAAAAGCTAATGATGTCTAAATTATACTTTTTCATTGACTAAATAAAAAAAAAATTGTGCACTTTCGGTCTGGATTTGGATTTATTATATGGGATACCCGAAGCGCAGATTATCTGCAAATCCTCTTTATCTGTGTTTTCTCAGTCTGATGTCCCTTTATAATGATTAGCAAAAAATCATTCAATGTAACAAATGTTAATTTTATTAAATAAAGACACCAATAAGGACAAAGGGCTATTAAAACATTTGACAAGACAAAATGAAAAGAAAAAGACATATAATAAAAAAACAAGGGAAGCAGGTCAGCACATACAGCACTATTGGTAATCACCGTATATCAAATGTCAACACTAAAGATTGGAAACTGTAGCATGAACACCCAAGAAAAGGGATGAATGAATATATATATATATATATATATATATATATATATATAGATAGATAGATATAGATATATATCTATATATATATAATCCCCCCCAAAAATATATAAAGTGCAGTGCAGCGTAATATATATATATTTTATCTGAATAACAAATTAAATTATGTTTATTAATTTCATTATTTAGCTCAGAAATTCATATCACGAGTAGAAAAAGTGCACAGTGCAGTATAACATAACATAATATTTTACATAAATGGATGAGAAAGTAATACTAACCAGAATTCATGCTGCACGTACTGGCGCCACCACCTCACACTCCAATTGTGTGGTGTGGGGTGGTGGCACCAGCACATGCACCATGAATACCTGTGATTCAGCTGCTCCACATCACTAGAGCAGCTCTTCTTCTTCTGGGATGCTCTGTCAGTGGGATGTGACTCACAATGTCATGCTGATTGACAGCCAGCTCCCGGAAGTTAGGCAGCGGGGAGACGGCTGTCAATCAGCATGACGTTGGCAGTTATGCCAAGTCAACACAGTAGAGTCAATGAGAAGCTGCAGCTTTGGCAACACTACATTAGTGGAAGCCACCAAATCACTGGCAGGAGCGGCCTGTAATTGCTCTATGCCGGTAAAGATTGACTCTGGGCACAACAAACAGCTTGTTAGCAACTAAATGCTTGTTAGTTCTTAGGCCCATAGTAAAATGATTAAAGGGTCTTGGATAACCTCGTTAAATATACTTTTTCAAACTTTTTATGTTGTTTTCAGTTTTAATGTTGCAAGGAAGCACGTAAAATTGTGCCAACAATTTATAAATATCATTAATAAAAATATAAGAAGGATTGAAGAACGACAAAAAAGTTGTTTGGCCTCAGAAATTGAACACTGGCCAGAAAAACTCATAGAACTATTCAAATGACACTATGTAGATGGTTAACTGCTGTTTTCTTCATAATTAAAATATAAAACATTTTACATATTCTTTTATCCTCCATATAAAATGTTACATTTTTTTCAGTTGCTTAATTTGTGCAAGTCCAAAATATTAGATGCGCAAAATAACTATAAATGTTTCTAGTATACAATCATATTAAAATTTGAGAGTCCTCACTACTCAGTGGTTGATGTCTTTTCATGGCTAACTTAATAGATGGTAACAAATTGTGAGCTTTTGAGACTACTCAGTTCCCTTCATCAGGCATAGAATAACGCACAATCGGAAGAGTCGCATACAGTATTTATGCACAAGAGGACACAGGAAAAAAGCAATAGATAATCTATTCTATTATACCTGTGTCGTCTTGCACAAAAATGTGTGACTCCAGATTTTGTGTTATTCTACGCCTGATGAAGACACCTCAATAGTCTTAAAAGCTCACAATTTATTACCATCACACCAGGCAGTGTGATGCTGTAAATAACGTTATGTTGAAACGTCTTGAGTCCTGGCATACATGTGATTGTTACATTGACATGTACAATCTACTTAACCCCTTTCTGACCTCGGACGGGATAGTACCTCCGAGGTCAGAAGCCCCGCTTTGATGCGGGCTCCGGCGGTGAGCCCGCATCAAAGCCGGGACATGTCAGCTGTTTTGAACAGCTGACATGTGCCCGTAATAGGCGCGGGCAGAATCACGATCTGCCTGCGCCTATTAACTAGTTAGGGCTTGTTTCCACTTGCGAGAATAACGTCCGTGTCTCGCATGTGGAAACCAAGCTCTGGTGCCGGCACTCCAGAGCGGAGCGTGCGGCCGCATAGGAACACATGGAGCTGCACGCTCCGCTCCTAAGTGCCGGCACCAGAGCTTGGTTTCCACATGTGAGACACGGACGTGTTTCTCGCAAATGGAAACAAGCCCTTAAATGCCGCTGTCAAACGCTGACAGCGGCATTTAACTACCGCATCCGGCCGGGCGGCCGGAAATGATGGCATCGCCGACCCTGTCACATGATCGGAGGTCGGCGATGCTTCAGAATAGTAACCATAGAGGTCCTTGAGACCTCTATGGTTACTGATCCCCGGTAGCTATGAGCGCCACCCTGTGGTCAGCGCTCACAGCACACCTGATTTTCTGCTACATATCAGTGAACAGCAGATCGCTGCTATGTAGCAGAGGCGATCGCGCTGTGCCAGCTTCTAGCCTCCCATGGAGGCTATAGAAGCATGGCAAAAGTTAAAAAAAAGTTAAAAAAAATGTGAAAAAAATAAAAAAAAATATGAAAGTTTAAATCACCCCCCTTTCGCCCCAATCAAAATAAATCAATAAAAAAAATCAAACCTACACATATTTGATATCGCTGCATTCAGAATTGCCCGATCTATCAATAAAAAAAAGCATTAACCTGATCGCTAAACAGCGTAGCGAGAAAAAAATTTGAAACGCAAGAATTACGTTTTTTTGGTCGCCGCGACATTGCATTAAAATGCAATAATGGACGATCAAAAGAACATATCTGCACCAAAATGCTATAATTAAAAACGTCAGCTCGGCATGCAAAAAATAAGCCCTCAACCGACCCCAGGTCATGAAAAATGGAGACGCTATGAGTATCGGAAAATGGCACAATTTTTTTTTTTTTTTTTTAGCAAAGTTTGGAATTTTTTTTCACCACTTAGGTAAAAAATAACCTAGTCATGTTAGGTGTCTATGAACTCATAGTGACCTGGAGTATCATAATGGCAGGTTAGTTTTAGCAATTGGTGAATCTAGCAAAAAAGCCAAACAAAAAACAAGTGTGAGATTGCACTTTTTTTGCAATTTCATCACACTTGGAATTTTTTTCCCGTTTTCTGTTACACGGCATGGTAAAATTAATGATGTCGTTCAAAAGTACAACTCGTCCCACAAAAAATAAGCTCTCACATGGCCAAATTGACGGAAAAATAAAAAAGGTATGGCTCTGGGAAGGAGGGGAGTGAAAAACGAACACGGAAAAACGGAAAATCCCAAGGTCATGAAGGGGTTAAAGATGTTTTCCACTACTACTTCAACCCCCTTTCATTTGTCTTAACTCTTCCTAACACCTTTCTAATACACTTTTATTACCTGCCCTGCTCCTGTAAGCTCATCTCTCTGTGGGTCATATATCCTTCTGATTTTACAGTTTTGATTCTGGATCTGCTACTTCTGATCTGGAAACCGAAATCAGACAAGCAGAGCTGTGCATGCCCCTGGTGCGGCCGGGTGGGGCTATATCTTGTGAGTGACAGCAGTTTGAGCACACATGCTCAGATCAGACTTTACTCTCCTCACTGCCTAATTGCTGCTTTGTAGTGCCATCCTTTCAGCTGACAAATCCTGTAATCTGCTGCTTGTTATTGGAAAGCATATCAAAGGGCTTGTCAGCTTCAGGCACAGCACTTCAAAGCATCAGCAGACTCAGTCAGAACTACACATGACCGAGCTCACATCAGGCTTCACTCTCCTCTGCGTGAATGCTGCTTTCAAGTGCCGTGCTTTCAGCTGACAAGCCCTGTGATACACTTTATACTGATCAGCACATCGCAGTGCTTGTCAGCTGAATGCATGGCACATCAAAGCAGAATTCAAGCAGAGAGGAGAATGCAGTCTCATCTGAGCATGTGTGCTAAGTCTGCTGTCACTCACTGAGACATAACTCCTCCGTCACAAGTGATGTGCCCTGCTCTGTTCATCTGATTCCTTCCCCAAATCAGAAGTAGCAGAGCCAGGATCAAAACAGAAGGTTATGTGACCCACAGAAAGATGAGCTTTCAGGAACAGGATAGATCAGAGGTGTCAAACTGCATTCCTCGAGGGCCGCCAACAGGTCATGTTTTCAGGATTTCCTTGTATTGCACAGGTGATAATTTAATCACCTGCACAGAATGATTCCAGCACCTTGTGGAATGCTAAGGAAATCCTGAAAACATGACCTGTTGAGGAATGCCCTTGAGGAATGCAGTTTGACACCTCTGGGATAGATGATAAAAGTGCATTATAAAAGTTAGTTAGGAAGAGTTAGGACAAATGAAAGGGGGTTAAATTAGTAGTAGAGAACCTCTTTAAACACTGTACAGACCAAGCTTGCCACTTATTGGCACTATTATTTATTTACGGCATTGGCATCTTTTAGCAGAATGTAGCTCTGCCACACTGAAAAATATCTCCACTAATGGTTTCAGGTGAGGTCTTGGCCTCTGAATTTCATAAATCTCAATCAAGCATCCACTAGATGTCCTGGAAACACAATTCTGATCTATGGAGGCCACCATCCAAAGTTAAATAGGATTTAAACAATCTGACTTGGTACCAAGATACCATAGGACGCCCTCAATTAGCAGAGTCTATGTTTTATGGACTCAGAATTGCCAGTACATTGTGAGGATCCACAAGTCTGCAGTCACAAGGAGTAACAAGGAGCAGCCTTGCGCCCTAAGATCAAACAACTCCTTTAAGAAGAAATCATTTTTTAATATTGTTTTATGTTGAAAAAGAAGTAAAAAGAAATAACTGAATACATTTTGTGGTTACCGCAACTGTATTGACCTGTAGACAATGTGTCATATATTGCATTGTTAACACTGTTTTCAAGAAAATTAGGAATTACTGCATTTTTACCATTTCACAAAAAATGTTAAGACAGTTTAATGTAACTCAAAATGATATCGCCAAAAAAATACAAATTAGCATGCAAAATAAAACCTTCATACAGATATAGTGATGGACAAATAAAAAAAATATTGCACTTGGGAAATGGACATAAAAAGAGAAAAATTTGCCTGAAGTGTGACCTGAAGTGTCTTTTTTTTGTGTTGTCTTTTCAATGTTTTTGACTGATGACGGGTCTTTTAGTCTTTTTATCGATTTTGAGGTGCTTTTCATACTGGGTTTTCCAAACTTTTTTTATACGTTACTAAACTGCTGGTGATCTTTAGAGCAAAAACATTGACAAAATGCTCAAAAAGGTACCGCAGCATCTTCTGTGAGTCTTTTGGGCATTCCCATTGAATTGAATTGGAAAGTATAGAATGTCTTCAGAGTGAAGATACCTGAGAAATGGTCTCACTTTTTTAAACACTTGGCATCTTTAAAAACGGACTGGCTACATGTAGTGCACAGTTTATCACAGACTGTTACCTGAAATTAATTATATTGATCTGCAATTAGTTTGCATGTATCATGCCCGCATGTGACACATGTGTATCGTGGACCCACTGTGCCACAGGGCCGGGCTTACCAGGAGGGAGAGTAGATAAGCTATCTGGTGCTCATTTGAGCTCCTGATGGTGGAGTCAGACTTGAGCTGCAGGTAGCCTCCAGGTACCACTCCTAGGCAGCCCCCATTACTGCAGATGCTGACCCTAAGGGTCAGGTACGCTGACATGGAATGGACTTGGAGTATTTGGCAAGACAGTGGGTTCTTATACTGACGTAAGAGATTCAGGTTTGGAGACCGCCAGTGAGGTTTCGGATTCATGCACCAATGGATGCAGTTTCAGGTTCATGACCTGGCCACACAACGCCCAGGGGTTTAGGTTTAGATTTTGGCCCCACAAGAACCAGGGGTTCAGATTCAGACTCTGGCTGCACATGGACCAGGAGTTTCGGTTTGGGTCCTGGCAAAATCAGGACCAGGGGTTCTGGTTCGGGCCCTGGCCATGTTTGCATGGGTTTCCTCGGGCTTCTCCTGTTTCTTCCTACACTCCAAAGTCATGTTGATAGGGGATTTCAATTGTGAGCCCCAATGGGGACAGGGATGAGGATGTCTAAAGCCCTGCAGAATTAAAGGTGCCTTATAAGTGAATAAATAAATAAAATATTTTTTTTGTTAATTTGGACAGGTGGTTAAAGTCAAAATAATACAAAAATGTTGGGTGTGTCAAAACGCGCAAATGCAAAAAAAGAATGCAAGAACAGGCAGGCTGAGTGAATTGCAGCACTGTAGCACAATGTCTACCGCAAGCAGCTATCGGTTAATGTGTAATTTACAAAGTAAAAATAGAATATTAATTGTCCATATCTTTTCATTTTTTTAAAAACAGATATTTGGCACATAGTCAAACTGAAAAAAAGTGATTTTTTTTTTACATGCATGCTAAATTAATATTAGCAGCTAAAAGTGTGAGCCAAATGTAAAATCAGTGTCACCACTACTCCTTAAAATAAAAGTTTGCCATATGCAGAGTTAACACATAGCATTTAGTTCAGTGTCTATATTTTATATTTCTTTACAAATTCTTCATAAATAAATCGACCAAAAATCTGGTGATATGCTGGAAAATCCCAATCTGTCATGTGTCACTTTACATAACAATAACTTTGGAATGCCTTTATGTTTCCCACTGGTCCTTAGAATTTTTTATGGCATGTTTACTTTATGTTATTAATGATTTTAGATCAATATGTTTTGAATTCAATAGAAAAAATACTTAAAATTACAAAAATATGGCAAAAAAAAAATGTACCCAAAATTTGAATGTGTCTGCCCTTAAAACAAAAAAAATAGTTAATAGCTGATATTTTTCACAATAATCTTTCAGAAAGTTGTTTTTTTGGGGGGTTGATTAATATTTCAAGTTCTTTTGAGGGTCCCAACATATTAGAAGCCCTCAGCAAATCACCACATTTTAGATAGCACACCTCTTAGGGTAAGTTCACACAGGGCGTTTTTGCTGCAATTTTTTGCTGCTTTTTTATGCTAATTTTCAGCTGCTTTTTACAGGACCAGCAAAGCCTATGAGATTTCAGAAATCTCATGCACACACATTGGTTTTTTGTCTCATCAGGATTTTGTGCTTTGTTGTGTTTTTTGGACATAGAGCAGGTCACTTCTTTCAGTGTTTCATTGTTTTTTCAGCGTCTTTGACCCATTGACTTGGTGAAAAAATGCTGCAAATATGCAGGTTGCCTTTTCTTGCAGGGTATTTGCTGCAGAAAAGTCAAGGACAGCAGGATATGACCTCGCACTCAGCTCTAATACCTCTAGATGGCTGCATGATGCGTCCATGCAGCCTGTCATCCAGCAGAGCGGAGCTGAACCCCATTCACTTGAATAGGGGGCCCGAAAATACAGTGTTTGACACGCTGTCATATGCATGAAAGAGCCACAAACACCGCTTCTGATCGGTGGGGAAATCATCCCCGCTGGTCAGAAAGCTCCAGGAGGAGCTTTTTTGCCCAGGAGAGGTGACAAAACAGGACAGGGATCCAATTACGAAGAACGCCTTGACATGACAATTGGGCTCACATATATTGGCCAATTTATGTGTGAAGTACCTTCCTTTTTTCACAGCAATTTTTACAGATAAATATTTAATGTCTACATTATATAGCGCTTTTTTCCTATTTTCTATGGCAGTAATGCATTTTCAATGTCCTAGAGTAATCATTCTTGGTAAATATTGGTGCAACCTTTATCGTTTTTCAACTTATATGTTTTTTGGTTTGGCGACTGTTCACACTAGCTTGGATGTGCTGGTTTTGTTCTCTATTTGAAATTTTGATAACCAGCCAGACAAAACTCACAGCTGGGGACTGCAACCCCCAGCTGTCAGCTTCAGCAAGACTAGTTATCAAGAATAGAGGGGTGCTCACGCTTTTTTTAAATTATTTAAATAAATAAATAATTTTTAAAACAGCATGAGGTCCCCCCCATTTTTGACAACCAGCCTTGCAAAGCTCACAGCTGGGGGCTGGTATTCTCAGGCTGGTAAGGGACCATTGATATAGGCCCCCCAGCCTAAAAATAGCAGCCAGCAGCTGCCCAGAAAAGGTACATCTGTTAGATGTGCCAATTCTGGCATTTTGTCTGGCTCTTCTCACTTGCCATGTAGCGGTGGCAAGTGGGGTAATGTGGGGTTAATGCCACCTTCCTATTGTAAGGTGACATTAAGCTGGCATAGTAATGGAGAGGTGTCAATAGGACACAAATCCATTACTAATCCTATAGTAGTTAAAGGGCTAAATAAACCCACACATGCAGAAAAAAGTATTTTAATGAAATAAAACAATACACACAGTTTTGCCATCTTTAATAGTCTGCCTCTCCAAGCAAAGCCCTTGATCTTCTGAAATAAAGATAAAAATAATGAACCAACACAAACACTCCCTGTTCAGACACAGTCCAATATAACGAGTGACCCACTCCGTAATCCTTAATCTGGGGGAGACAAAGCTTACAACCGGGAGTGCTGCTAATGTGACCACACCAGCTGTAAGCCACTGATGAATGAGGAGATAATGCCAGCGCTTGCTTCAGTGACCAGAGGTGATGTCACTAAGCATGCGCTCCCTCACAGCCTGACCTGAGGTAACTTCTGGACCGTGGGAAAATGCCAGTGAAGAGTTTACCGCAGGAAGGTCCGGAAGGGCGTGTCTGGTCATGGGCCGCCTTGTCTGCTATGTTGTTAACAGAATCGATGTTCTCAAGATACCCATACTGTTAAGAGGTGTGATGGAGCACAAAGTTGTTGACTTCGTCACTTACCCCAGCATGCCATGGGTATCATTAGAAATATTGGTCTTGTAGAAAATCTCTCTTTCCTCCATCCAGGGTAATAGTAATATATCCCATCTGGTTCATGGGGACGGGGACAACATGGGCCTGTGTGATTTCAAATGCCAGGACTGGATTTTAGCCCCAGTCCGTACCTGACTGCAGGTAATCTATCTATTCTATCTATTCTAACAATCTATCCATCTATTTTTCTATTATTTATCTATTCATTCTATCTATCTACAGGAAGTTTTTTTTTCTCTGTGGGCACTCAACTTTCTTGGCATGCACAAAGAGAAAAAAAAACACATGAAAAAACGCACAAAAAAGCGACGAAAAATGCACCAAAACCTGCGTTTTTGGCGCAGCTTCATTCTGCCAAGAAAATCAGGTTTTGCTGCAGAAAAAAAACAGCAACAACTATTTAGGAATTTGTTGACTATCTGTATGCTTCACATGAACTAGTGCAAAATGAAAAAAAAAAAAAAAAAAAAAAGAGAAATTACATACTTTCTAATAAAATGTAGTGTTAGCTCCCCAAAAAACTAATTTCACAAGAAGTAATGGGAAAAAAAACACCATACAATTTGTTACCCAATTTATTCCAAGTACAGTAGAACCCTTTATGTGGTTATACCCAACTCTATTTGTACATGGCATGACTCAAAATAATTAGAGCTCCATTTGGCTTTTGGAGTGCAAGTTTGGCTGAATTAGTTTTCATTGATCATATTGCATTTGCAGCTTCCCTGAGGTGTTAATATGGCAGAAACCCCCCTCCCGAAGTAATCCCATATTGTAACAATACAACACTCAAGGAAATCCTTCCATGGTGTAGCTAACTCTACTTACTCTAAGGGCTGTCCCACACGTCCAGATAATTCCGGTACCGGAATAAATCGGTACCGGAGTTATCCGTGTCCGTGTGCCTGGGAACTCACGGAGGCCATACCTGCGGCACACGTGTGCCGCCCGTATGGCGAGTGGGTACCACACGGAGCGTGTGGTACCCACTCTGCATGGTGCTGAAGCTGCGATTCATATCATCCCTGCAGCAACGTTTGCTGCAGGGAAAATATGAAGAATAGTGTTTAAAATAAAGATCCATGTGTCCGCCGCCCCCCCACCCCCTGTGCGCCCCCCCGCTGGTCAGAAAATACTTATCCGGGTCCCCCGTCGGCAGTCGCTCCTTCCTGGTCTGGCCGCGCCTCCTACTGTATGCGGTCACGTGGGGCCGCTCATTTACACTCATGAATAGGCGGCTCCGCCCCTATTGGAGGTGGAGCCACATATTCATGAGTGTAATCGGCCGCATACAGTAGAGAAGCCGCGGCCAGACCAGGAAGGAGCGACTGCCGACGGGGGATCCGGGTGAGTATTTTCTGACCAGCGGGGGGGGCGCACAGGGGGTGGGAGGGCGGCGGACACATGGATCTTTATTTTAAACACTATCATTCATATTTTCTCTATAGCAAACGCTGCTACAGGGAAGATATGAATCGCGGCTTCAGCACCATGTGGGGGGGACAGCGCTTACTGTAGCGCTGTCTCCGGCACGCCACACGGACCCCAGACGGAGAATGTCCGTGTGAGGTGCGTGTTTTACGCGGACCCATTGACTCTATTGGGTCCGTGTAAAACGTGCGCTCCCACGAACACTGACATGTCTCCGTGTTTGGCACACGGAGACACGGTCCGCACACGGTCCGCACAAAATCAATGACATCTGAACAGATGCATTGATTTTTATGGGTCTACGTGTGTCAGTGTCTCCGGTACGGGAGGAAACTGTCACCTCACGTACCGGAGCCACTGACGTGTGAAACCGGCCTAAGGCCGGTTTCACACGTCAGTGGCTCCGGTACGTGAGGTGACAGTTTCCTCCCGTACCGGAGACACTGACACACGTAGACCCATAAAAATCAATGCATCTGTTCAGATGTCATTGATTTTGTGCGGACCGTGTGCGGACCGTGTCTCCGTGTGCCAAACACGGAGACATGTCAGTGTTCGTGGGAGCGCACGTTTTACACGGACCCAATAGAGTCAATGGGTCCGCGTAAAACACGCACCTCACACGGACATTCTCCGTCTGGGGTCCGTGTGGCGTGCCGGAGACAGCGCTACAGTAAGCGCTGTCCCCCCCACATGGTGCTGAAGCCGCGATTCATATCTTCCCTGTAGCAGCGTTTGCTATAGAGAAAATATGAATGATAGTGTTTAAAATAAAGATCCATGTGTCCGCCGCCCTCCCACCCCCTGTGCGCCCCCCCCGCTGGTCAGAAAATACTCACCCGGATCCCCCGTCGGCAGTCGCTCCTTCCTGGTCTGGCCGCGGCTTCTCTACTGTATGCGGCCGATTACACTCATGAATATGTGGCTCCACCTCCAATAGGGGCGGAGCCGCCTATTCATGAGTGTAAATGAGCGGCCCCACGTGACCGCATACAGTAGGAGGCGCGGCCAGACCAGGAAGGAGCGACTGCCGACGGGGGACCCGGATAAGTATTTTCTGACCAGCGGGGGGGCGCACAGGGGGTGGGGGGGCGGCGGACACATGGATCTTTATTTTAAACACTATTCTTCATATTTTCCCTGCAGCAAACGTTGCTGCAGGGATGATATGAATCGCAGCTTCAGCACCATGCAGAGTGGGTACCACACGCTCCGTGTGGTACCCACTCGCCATACGGGCGGCACACGTGTGCCGCAGGTATGGCCTCCGTGAGTTCCCAGGCACACGGACACGGATAACTCCGGTACCGATTTATTCCGGTACCGGAATTATCTGGACGTGTGGGACAGCCCTAAAGGTGTTTTACAAATGTCTTACCGTTAGTCTGTGAAAATTAAGATTTAGCTTAGCAAGTTTTTATAATAAAATTCAATTTTTCCAATTTATGTGTCGCCATATTGTAACACCTGTAACTTTTTTACATATTTCACTTGACAGAGCTGTATGTGAGCTTAGTTTTTGCATGACAAACAAAAGTTTTAATGAATGCCATAATGGCGTTCAACAAACTTTTTGTCATTCTTTATTCATATGTTTTCAGAAAAGTGATCAGTAAAATTCTGTGTTTTTTTAAAAGATTTTTTCATGGCTGGGATTAACAGCATTCACGTTCTATAATAAAGGTAACTATGGTATAATAGACTCAGCAATACCACATATATACTGTATATTACCATAACTGTTAAATTTTTGTTTCAGGGCTTGTTTTTAAGGAACAAGTATCATTTTAGTTTGTATAAATCTTGGGCTCACGATTTTCTAATTGTTTCCTTTTAAATAAAAATTCAGCGCAAAGTGACCCCCAAAAATTAAAAATGTTATTGCGTTTAATGGGACAGCTAAGTAAAAAGCTAGCTTAAGGGTATGTGTCCACGGTCAGTAAACACTGCTTGTTTGACGCTGTGCAGAGCTGCAGCGTCAAACACGCAGCGTCCAGATGTTCCAGCATAGTGGAGGGGATTTTCTGAAATCCCGTGTCCGCTATGTGTGGAAACACGCATCCGACTTCCCTGTGACTCCGGACATGCTGCGCGTCTTTTCAGATCGCAGCACGTCCGTGCTACCTGCGGCGACGCTGCGTCGCCGCAAGTAATATCACAGGGCGCTATGCGAGGGTGCGATGATCCCGGATGTGTACAGTTAACACATCCGGCATCATCGCGTCCCAAAAAGGGGGCGGGGCTTAGCGCCGAGCGGCTTCGCAGCTCCGGCGATACCGCCGGCCATCCTGACCGTGGACACGTACCCTTATAGTTCAGTTTATTGTTGCAGATCTAAAAATGACATGCAGCGGGGAAAAAAAGTATTTAGTCAGCCACAAATTGTGCAAGTTCTCACACTTAAAAAGATGAGAGAGGCCTGTAAATTGACATCATAGGAAGACCACAACTATGAGAGTAAAAATGAGTAAACAAATCCAGAAATTTACCTTGTCTGATTTGGCAAGATTTATTTTGCAAATTATGGTGGAAAATAAGTATTTGGTCACCTAAAAACATGCCAGATTTCTAGCTCTCACAGACCTGTAACTTCTTTTTTAAGAGGCTCCTCTGTCCTCCACTCATTACCTGTAGTAATGGCACCTGTTTGAATTTGTTATCAGTATAAAATACACCTGTCCACAACCTCAAACAGTCACACTCCAAACTCCACTATGGTGAAGAAGACCAAAGAGCTGCCGAACAACACCAGAAATCAATTGTAGTCCTGCACCAGGCTGGGAAGACTGAATCTGCAACAGGCAAGCAGATTGGTGTGAAGAAATCAACTGTGGGAGCAATAATAAGAAAATGGAAGACATACAAGACCACTGATAATCTCCCTCCATCTGGGGCTCCACGCAAGATCTGACCCCGTGGGGTCAAAATGATCATGAGAACGGTGAGCGAAAATCCCAGAACCACATGGGGAATGACCTGCATAGAGCTGGGACCACCGTAACAAAGGCTACTATCAGTAACATGCTACGCCTCCAGGGACTCAGATCCTGCAGTACCAGATGTGTCCCCTGCTTAAGCCAGTACATGTCTGGGCCTGTCTGAAGTTTGCTAGAGAGAATTTGGATTATCCAGAAGAGTATTAGGAGAATGTCATATGGTCTGATGAATCCAAAGTAGAACTGCTTGGTAGAAACAAAACTTGTCGTGTTTGGAGGAAACAGAATGCTGAGTTGCATCCAGAGAAGACCATACCTACTGTGAAGCATGGGGGTGGCAACATCATGCTTTGGGGCTGTTTCTGTGCAAAGAAACCAGGACAACTGATTTGTGTGTATGAAAGAATGAATGGGGCCATGCATTGTGAGATTTTGAGTGCAAACCTCCTTCCATCAGCAAGGGCACTGAAAATGAAACGAGGATGGGTCTTTCAGAATGATAATGAACCCCGTTTTGAAAAAGCTGAAATGCGAAACGCGCATCAGGGGCTGTGGGGCGAGGTGGGGACATTCCCCTGACTAATAATGGGTAAGCATACTTTTGGATTTATTTTTGGTCTGAACAGGCTTATAATTCACTGAGATATTATGGGTTGCTTTGATTGTTTAAAGCCAGTAGATCTTTCTTTCTATAGTCTGTGCATTACATATTTGCTTCCCTGGGGTGTATTGTATTGTTCTCCCTCAGTCCTGCATATCTGCAGATCTCCTCCGGTCAAATTTCCTTGATATGTAATATATATATTTAAAAGACTTTTTGCATGTTATTTTCTCAATAAATAAACCTTTTTATACATCTATGATGTTGTTTGGGACATTTTTGCTCTATTTTTCATCTTTGTTGGTATCTATTTGGAGCGGCCCAGTTGAATTTATATATTTTCGTCATTTTGGGAGAGCTGGTACACAGTGCTCTCGGCCTCAATATATGGTGGTGTTTTTTGATTATATTAATGGACATGTCTGGGCCTGTCTGAAGTTTGCTAGAGAGCATTTGGATTATCCAGAAGAGTATTAGGAGAATGTCATATGGTCTGATGAATCCAAAGTAGAACTGTTTGATAGAAACAAAACTTGTCGTGTTTGGAGGAGACAGAATGCTGAGTTGCATCCAGAGAACACCATGCCTACTGTGAAGCATGGGGGCGGCAACATCATGCTTTGGGGCTGTTTCTGTGCAAAGAGACCAGGACGACTGATTCGTGTGCATGAAAGATGAATGGGGCCATGCATTGTGAGATTTTGAGTTTAAACCTCCTTCCATCAGCAAGGGCACTGAAGATGAAACGTGGATGGGTCTTTCAGAATGATAATGATCCCAAGCACACCACCAAGACAACGGAGGGGCTTCGTAAGAAACATATGAAGGTCCTGGATTGGCCTAGCTAGTCTCCAGATCTCAACCCCATAGAAAATCTTTGAAGGGAGTTGAAAGTCCGTGTTGCCAGTGACAGGCCCAAAACATCACTGCTCTACAGGAGATCTGCATGGAGGAATGGGCCAACATACCACCAAAAGTGTGTGCCAACCTTGTGAAGACTTACAGAAAACTTTTGACCTCTGTCATTGCCAACAAAGGATATATAACAAAATATTTTGTTAATGACCAAATACTTATTGTCCACCATAATTTGCTAAGTAAATCTTGCCAAATCAGACAAGGTGATTTTCTGGATTTGTTTTGTCATTTTGACTCTCATAGTTGTGGTCTACCTATGATGTCAATTACAGACCTCTCTCATCTTTTTAAGTGTGAGAACTTGCACAATTGGTGGCTGACTAAATACTTTTTTCCCCACTGTATATGTGTAGATTATTTTTTGTTTTGTGTAAATAAAAAAAGACTAAAAGGAATAAAAGACTCTTGACATTTTTTTTAATTTTTTTAAAATGTTGTAAACTTTTTTAACTTTGCAGATTTGATACATAAAACTTGGTAGGACACAAAGACAGGTGAAGATCACATATCATTTCTCTCCTGTGTCTCTAGCTTGTCAGCTTCCTCATGGCGCCTCTCTCCTCCTTCACAGAGGCTGAAGCAAGGGGGAGAGACTTTTTTTACAGATTGTAACTCAGCGTGGATCACAGCTATATCAGCGATTAATTGTCAACCTAAGGACAGATTCAGAAGGTTGTATGAAAACTCAGGCTACATGCAGACATGACTGGATCTATATGCTCATCCGCATATCGATCGTGTGCAAGAGATGCCTGCAATTTGCATGCACAAATCTGGACAATAAATCATACCAAAGTTGTACAGGCTGCACGTTTTTCAAAACAGACCAATGGTTTGACTGGAATGTCGGCCATGTGCACTGGCACATTGGCTATAATTATTTTTATCATTTATTTTTAAAGTATCCTTAATATCAGGGTGCTTTGCATATGAAAAAGGTATTTTATTCATAGCACACAAATACAATTTTTTAATTAAACCAACTTAGACAAGTCCAGAAGTGGAAAGGACCCTGCCCTTATGGGCATGCAATCTGCAGGGTGTTGCAGAAAGAGACAATAAGTTGGCGGAGTTGGTATGGGGGTTGCAGCGGCTCCAGTAGTGAGATAGTAGAGGGGTTATTGTAAGCTATAGGCATTTCTGAATTGATTAATTTTTTGGTTTTGTTTGAACATTCAAAATGTGGGAGATATTAAGGTATTGAGTTGCAGAGGATGAGAATGCCCAGGAGAAGTCATGGAGGTGATTGGGTGAGGAACATATGAGAACAGAGGACAGAAGGAGGTTTTGTAAGGACTGGACATTACATATGGGGAAATATTGGGAGATTAGTTTGGAACTGTATGGGAGAGACAGATTAGTAGGTCGTTGTTAATAGTTTGAACTGGATTCACTGTGGGATTGTAAGCCAATGGAGGGATTGGCAGATGTTGGAAGCAGAAGAGTACAGTAGAAAGAGGAGGATTAATTGGGAAGCAGGGGTAAGGACAGACCGGAGAGGTGCGAGTGTTTGGGTGCTGTCCCATTGTGTATCCCCATTGAGGCATACTTCCAAAAACGCCCGCAAACAGGGCCGAACGCATGCACCTAAAGGTTAATAGACTGTAATGGTGACAGAACAGTGAATGTGCACTCTGCCTTGCACTTTTTATGGGAGTGTACTCCTACAGGAGGCTTCAGTGGAAATGCCTCATGACAAGGAAAAGATGCTCAGCATTGTGTGTGGCCTCCACGTGACTGTATGACCTCCCTACTGTACAACTCCTGGGCATGCTCCTGATAAGGCGGCGGATGGTCTCCTGAGGGATTTCCTCCCAGACCTGGACTAAAGCAACCGCTAACTCCTGAACAGTCTGTGGTGCAACGTGACGTTGGTGGATGGAGCGAGACATGATGTCCCAGATGTGTTCAATCGGATTCAGGTCTGGGGAACAGACAGGCCAGGCCATAGCTTCATTGCCTTCATCTTACAGGAACTGCTGACACACTCCAGCCACATGAGGTCTGGCATTGTCTTGCATTAGGAGGATCCCAGGGCCAACCACACCAGCATATGGTCTCAGAAGGGGTCTGAGGATCTCATCTCGGCACCTAATGGCAATCAGGCTACCGCTGGCAAGCACATGGAGGGCTGTGCGGACCTCCAAAGAGATGCCACCCCACACCATTACTGACTCACTGCCAAACTGACCATGCGGAAGAATGTTGAAGCAGCAGATCACTCTCCATGGCATTTCCAGACTCTGTCATGTCTGTCACATGTGCTCAGTGTGAACCTGCTTTTATCTGTGAATAGCCCAGTGGCAAATTTGCCAATCCTGGTGTTCTATGGCAATGCCAAGAATCCTGCACGGCGTTGGGCTGTGAGCACAACCCCCATCTGTGGATGTTGGGTACTCAGACCATCCTCATGGAGTCGGCTTCTAATCATTTGTGCAGACACATGCACATTTGTGGCCTGCTGGAGGTCATTTTGCAGGGCTCTGGCAGTGCTCCTCCTGTTCCTCCTTGCACAAAGGCGGAGGTAGCGGTCCTGCTGCTGGGTTGTTGCCCTCCTACGGCCCCCTCCACGTCTCCAGGTGTACTCGTCTGTCTCCTGGTAGCGACTCCAGACTCTGGACACTACGCTGACAGACACAACAAATCTTCTTGCCACAGCTCGCATTGATATGCCATCCTGAATGAGCTGCACTACCTGGGCCACTTGTGTGGGTTGTAGAGTCCATCTCATGCTACCACGAGTGTGAAAGCACAACCAACATTCAAAAGTGACCAAAACATCAGCCAGAAAGTATTGGTACTGAGATGTGGTCTGTGGTCCCCACCTGCAGAACCACTCCTTTATTGAGGGTGTCTTGATAATTGGCAATAATTTCCACAAAGTACCACAAAGACATGGACTCTAATAGTTTCATCCACACTAGTAGTTGTCATCTCCCTATATGGTTAACAAACATTCCTAAGGGTCAATATATGAGGATAAGGAGGAACTGCACCAAAATTGAGGACTACCGCATAGAAATTGAATATTTAACCGCTCAATTTGAGGAAAAAGGGTATAACCCACAGACCCTAGCCCAGGCCAGATTAGAGGTGGAGGCAATACCTAGAGAGTCTTTATTATTTAAAACCCAGGTCATTGATAACCTCCCCACCATTGAGGAACAAATAAGTCAGCTCCCTATCATTACCCAGTTCCATGCAGAACACAGAAAATTCAAGAATATCATTAGCAAACACTGGCCAATTTTGCAAGGTGACAAATGCATTGGGGACCTACTACCACCACACCCCAAATTCATATACAAAAAGGCCCAGAATTTGGGCCTTTTATTGGCCCCCACTACTAAATTAGTTTCCACCACCACTAGTAAACATCCTCCAACAGCAAAAAAAGTCGGTTTTCTTCCATGTGGTTTATGCCCTTGCTGCAGGCGCACAAAATTAGAAATAAAACTATATACCTCCTTTATGAACACTCACAAATCCAACCACTACAGTATTAAAACTAACATTACATGTCGCACTAAAGGAGTTATTTATATTCTAATATGCCCGTGCGATAAAATCTATGTAGGTAGAACCAAAAGACGGCTACAAGACAGGATTAAAGAACACCTAGACAATATTAACAAAGGGTATGATAAACACCCACTATCACAACATTTCTCTCAATACCACAACCGATCCTGTCAGGAAATCATTTTTTCTGGCATACAAGTGGTCCCACCGAATCCTAGGGGGGGCGACTTTTTAAAAGCTATGTCCAGAATAGAGTCCAAATGGATATTCACTCTCGATAGTATGGCCCCTAATGGCCTCAATCAAGAGATTGAGCTCTATGCTTTTTAGTTTTGCACTAGGGTACCCCTAGGTTATTGTCTCCCCCCCCCTTTTTTAACCCTTAGGATTTTTTAACCCCTAGGATATTTTATCATATATTTTGTGTGGTTTCTGTTTAAAAAAAAAAAAAAAAAAAAATCAGTTTTTAATCCTTCTTTTATATATATTTATTAAAGTTCTTTTTATCTTATATTGTAATTAGTGTTGAGCGATACGGTCCGATACTTGAAAGTATCGGTATCGGAAAGTATCGGTCGATCCCGGCAAAGTATCGGATCTAATCCGATACCGATACCCGATACCAATACAAGTCAATGGGACTCAAGTATCGGACGGTATCCCTGATGGTTCCCAGGGTCTGAAGGAGAGGAAACTCTCCTTCAGGCCCTGGGAACCATATTAATGTGTAAAATAAAGAATTAAAATAAAAAATATTGATATACTCACCTCTCCGACGCAGCCTGGACTTTACCGCCATAACCGGGAGCCTTCTTTGCTTAAAATGCGCGCGTTTAATGGTTTCCGTGACGTCACGGCTTGTGATTGGTCGCGTGCCGCCCATGTGACCGCGACGCGACCAATCACAAGCCGTGACGTCACGGGAGGCAGTAAACGCGCGCTTTTTAAAATTACGTCACGGCTTCTGATTGGTCGCGTGCCACCCATGTGACCGCGACGCGACCAATCACAAGCCGTGACGTAATTTTCAAATCCTGAATGCCTAGAATTAGGCATCAGGACCTGAAAATTACGTCACGGCTTGTTGTGATTGGTCGTGTCGCGGTCACATGGGCGGCACGCGACCAATCAGAAGCCGTGACGTCATGGAAACCATTAAACGCGCGCATTTTAAGCAAAGAAGGCTCCCGGTTACGGCGGTAAAGTCCAGGGGCCTCCGGACAGGTGAGTATATCCCTATTTTTTATTTTAATTCTTTATTTTACACATGGAAACTCTCCTTCAGGCCCTGGGATCCATACACTGGAAACTTCCGATTCCGATTCCCGATACCACGAAAGTATCGGATCTCGGTATCGGAATTCCGATACCCGCAAGTATCGGCCGATACCCGATACTTGCGGTATCAGAATGCTCAACACTAATTGTAATTCTAAATATTGGTATGCTCATTTTAATTCTAAGCACAGTCTCACAGACTCATATCTATATGCACTACATCACCTGGTACCCTACAAGGGTGACTGAATAATATTATTATTGTCCGCAGTACTCCATACGATTCATCTGTTTCTTCCTTTAAAATACATCCAGCCTCTAACCATCAGACGTATAAGCTTTGCCGCCTATGCTGATCCAGGATAAAGGTATATATAAAGGTTGGCAGCCGGGTATAGGGATAGCCCTGACGAAGAGAGGAGATACCTCTCGAAATGCGTTGGTCAATTCCCTACCGAGCATCCGTCCTCGCTACCTTGTGACGTCACATTCTAGCCCCGCCCACCCATCGCGCCGCATCCCAGCGTTGCTCACGGCCGGAGCGCGCGAGATACGGCCGATACTCTGCCCCCAGTGGCTCCCCACCGAGCCGCTCTTTGCGGCAGTACCTTTTCCTAGTGGCGGCCAGCCCCAGCTCCGTACTCCGGTGCTTTATCACCACCACCTCGGGTCCTTCCGAGCATACCCGCTCACCAGTGTACCTCCCCCCAGAGGCTCCCTACTCAGCCGCCCTCTGCACTAGCCTCTTGTGCCATCGTCGGCTGGTCTCAGCTTCGTACCCCGACGCTACATTTCTGCTACCTTGGGG
Organism: Ranitomeya variabilis; assembly: GCF_051348905.1. Taxonomy (NCBI): domain Eukaryota; kingdom Metazoa; phylum Chordata; class Amphibia; order Anura; family Dendrobatidae; genus Ranitomeya; species Ranitomeya variabilis. The sequence continues at coordinate 526,386,167 of NC_135237.1, read as the reverse complement.
TCCTGCCGAACACATCTGGAAGTAAGTGCGCTCTTCCACTACAATATCTTTAGGGCACTACATTTGGTTACCCTGCTATGTATCAATAATATATTCTATTTAGGCAGCTCCTCATTACATTGCTCAAGTATACCTTCCTCCAATCTGCATTTTCCATTGCCAAATAAGTGAGTACCAGCACACCTTTTATACATATACATATACATTTTTTGGGCAACATTTAGGTTCAGTGTATTTTTTCCTCAACGCAGTTAGCGCGGAGATTACATCTTATTCTCTTCTAGCATACCCACTTTTTACAGGTATATACACAGAACCTGTTTATAATCTCCAGCTGCTTCTGTACTCTCCTTTTATCCCTGTCGTTAGTGGAAAGCGCCAGTGGTATATTTTTTTAGTTTCTTAATAATTTCCATCTGTTGTCTATCCCATTTGCACAACAGCATGTGAAATTGATTGTCAATCAGTGTTGCTTTCTAAGTGGACAGTTTGATTTCACAGAAGTTTGATTTACTTGGAGTTATATTCTGTTGTTTAAGTGTTACCCTTATTTTTTTGAGCAGTGTCTACATAGTTTTTTATGGTTTCCTATTTTTGCACACTATAAAAAATATGTTATTTCAGCGCCATATCTTGAGAGCTATAACTTTTTTATTTTTTTGCCAACAAGCGGCATGGGGGGGCTTGTTTTTTGGAAAATAAGTTGAAGTTATTTTCCCTTAAATTTTCCAGCATCACGCAGCCAGGCTCTGGTTCATGGTACCTGTGGTTTGGGCAGCATGAATCGCATGAAAGTTTCTTTTCAACATATGGAAGTAGCGCCTGTGATGTATCGCTCTTACCTACTATTTCTTTCTACACAACAATGCTATCCGTCTGTTGTGCAGAGAACTGCGACCCAGATCTTTCAAGGGCTTTTGGCCCTTTCTTTAGGTAGTAGTCCCGTGATAAAGTGTAGACAAAACCCAGTGATATGTCATCACTTCACAGGAGAAATGTGGTGACATATGATTCAGAGTAATACTCTTGTGCTAGTCTTCATTTTACGCCATAAGAGAATCATGCCAGCATGGTGCTGCAGAATAGCTGTGGGTTCGTTTGAGTCTCAGGCTACAAAAAGACAAATAGCAATGGTCACTTGTATGACAAGTACTAGACATACCAAACAAAACACATTTTTACACTTCACTGAAAAGAATATTGATTTTTTTTGTCTGATGGAAACAAGCGTCATTGTAACAGTAAAAAAAAATAGAAGACAAAATATGGATCAAATGATTTCACCTTTTATAGTTTTTAATGGTACAGGGTGATTTTACACATCTTACATAAATCTTATATAAAGTTACTGATGATCTGAATGGGTGTTGTGACTTAAAGAATTTTGAGTCAAATTTCATGAAAGGCATCCAACATATAAAAAAATATATTTTTGTAAATAACGTAAAACTTTAAGTGCAAGCTGCTAAGAGAAATAAATTGTATTTTACAACATTGATGAATTATCAAAAGAACATGATGTCTCTTTTCTCTGAACTTTTTTCTAAATCATTCAAGACAAATAGGTATTTGCATTGCTTTTTATAAATATATCGGATTTGCTAGAACCAAAATTTTTTGCAAATCGATTCTTTTAGATTAATTAACCCCTTCATGACCCTAGCTTTATTCGTTTTTTCGTCTTTTGCTCCCCTCCTTCCCAGAGCCATAACTTTTTTTTATTTTTCCGTCAATATGGCCATGTGAGGGCTTATTTTTTGCAGGATAAGTTTTACTTTTGAACAACATCATTGGTTTTAGCATGTCATGTACTAGAAAACGGGAAAAAAATTCCAAGTGCGGTGAAATTGCAACAAAAAAGTGCAATCCCACATTTGTTTTTGTTTGGCTATTTTGCTAGGTTCACTAAATGCTAAAATTGACCTATTATTATGATTCTCGGGGTCATTATGAGTTCACAGACACCAAACATGTCTAGGTTCTTTTTTATCAAAGACATGAAAAAAAAAAAATTATGCAATTTTCCGATACCCGTAGCGTCTCCATTTTTGGTGAACTCGAGTCGGGTGAGGGCTTATTTTTTGTATGCTGAGCTGATGATTTTAATGATTCCATTTTGGCGCAGATACATTCTTTTGATTGCCCGTTATTGCATTTTAATGCAATGTTGCAGTGACCCAAAAAATGTAATTCTGGCGTTTCAAATTTTTTTCACGCTGCCGCCGTTTAGAGATCAGGTTAATCCTTATTTTTATTGATAGATCGGGTGATTCTGAACCCGGTGATACCAAATATGTGTAGGTTTGATTTTTTTATTGTTTTAGTTTGAATGGGGCAAAAGGTGGGTGATTTAAACTTTTATATTTTTTTATTTTTTTCATATTTTTTAAAACATTTTTTCTTTACTTTTGCCATGCTTCAATAGCCTCCATGGGAGGCTAGAAGCTGGCACAACTCAATCGCCTCTGATGCATAGATCGCTCCTATGTAGGAGAATTACTGCATTGCTATGAGCGTCGTCAACAGGGTGGCGGTCACAGCAATCTGGGATCAACAACCATAAAGGTCTTCAATAGACCTCTGGTTGTCATGCCAATGCATCGCTGACCCCCGATCATGTGATGGGGTCAGCGATGCGCTCATTTCCGTCCCGATGGCTGTAAGCGGTAGTTAGATGCCGCTGTCAGAGATTGACAGCAGCATTTAACTAGTTAATAGCAGTGGGTGAATCACGATTCCACCCGCCACTATTGCAGGCACATGTCAGCTGTTTAAAACAGCTGACATGTCCCGGCTTTGATGTGGGCTCACCGCCGGTGCCCTCATCAAAGCAAGGGATCTGACCTCGGACGTACTATCCCGTCCGAGGTCAGAAAGGGGTTAAATAGTTCCTAACGGGTCTCCATTTTTTCTTGTTTATTTTTAAGCTAAGGAAGGGGTTAAATTAAAAAAATATGTATGTTGTGACAAAGTGACTGGCAAAGCACTAGAGAGGAGGTTTGTTTCACAAAGGGTGTTAGCTTCTGTGATAGCAACCTAGCAAATACTCCAGCATACCAAGTGCTGAAAGGGGTTAATCAGACATATTTAGTGCTAGGTTGATTGAACAGCTGTTGAATGGGAGGAGTCCAGAGGACAAATACCCAGACTTCTAGAGCATTCAGTGTGGGCTGAGCCTGGAGGTGCAAGCTCTGGAGCTGAATTTTCATGTTGAGGAAAAGTGGACCTTCTGTTGGTTGTTCCTGAAGCAAGCATATTCCCATAGCAACAAGGACTGTGCCATACATTATGTTTTGTTATCCTATTGGGTAAGGAAGGTCGAGTTTGTTTTTGCTATTGTTACACTGGTTTATATAAAAAATTTTAATAAACCAGTGGAAGATTTAAAGAGACAGTGTTCCTGTGTCTGCCTCTTTGAGCAGCCTAGTGAGCTGATCTACCAAAATATACTCATTTAATTCCTCACCTTTCCATGTGCCAAAGCAACCTGCTTGGTCCTCCACTGCCTCTCTGCCATTGTTTTCAATCAAAATGGCGCTATAATCATCTCCAAAAATAACTTTGAATAGTTATATAGTACCTTCTCATTCAGTCAAAGGGGTGGGTTTCATTTTCTTTCAGTCATGGGCTCATCATATTGTTGACGTCCACTCTGAATGATGGTCTGGTGTGTGCCAACATCACAGGAATCTGCTCTAAAATCCTGCACATGTTCAGTGACGAGTGGCATCCCGTGCTTGCTCAATGACGAGAAGCTCCCCATGCATGTGGACTGAATCTGAGTGTGTGTACCCAGCTTCATTGACTGTGTGTACACATGTATCAGAACCGCTGCAAGCCACAAGGTCTGTGACCATGCTCGTCACTGCGCATAATCGGGGAGCCACTCAACACTGCGTAAGTATGAGGAACCGCTCAACACTGCTTAAGCCAGGGATTTTAGAGCAGATTCCCGAGACATTGGCCTACCCCAGAACATCAATCAGAGCGTGTGAGCATTGATAATATGATGAGCCCGTGACTGAAAGAAAATGAAGCCCACTGCTATGACTGAATAAGAAGCTACTATATAACTATACAAAGTTATTTTTGGAGATGATTACGGCACTGCTTTGATTGAAAACAATGATGCATATTGCATCACTAACAACATCACTAACAACACACTGAGGACCATTTAGTTGCTAAAAATAACGTGACAGGTTCCCTTTAAGTGATATCATTAAATCATGGAGCAATGCCATCATGATGTCCTGTGATGTGTAGTGAGCACAGGAAGTGCCGAAAGCTGAAGACAGATGTAAAGACTGTAGCAGAAGTAGGGAGTGACCCAAATTAGGAATGGGCAGAGAATTGTATCCCAAGACATTTGAGAGGTAACGTGAGTATACCATTTACATTTTTGAACCCCTCAGCTTTATGTGCTCTGGGGTCTGTACACATCTCAAAGCATAATAAACAGCTTTTACCAGAAATTCAACTCACAAAGAATAAATTCAATGCAAATGGATTTTTCTGGCTGAATTCGAGCAATTTTGACTGAATCAGCCATCTGTAGTATTGATAAAATTAAGTGAAATATGGGCAGCAAAACACTGAGCAAATGTCCTTAGTTACCCTTCTTCAGTCGCACTGGGCGTCACTCTACATCATTAGGTTGAAAAGGTAAAACACCAATAACTTATTTCACATGCATTTCAGGCAATGTCCTTAGTCTTTGCATGAATGATGCGTGGCATGTTTTGCCATATTCTTTGAGTACAAATAATTAAGTTCCTCCAATGAGAAACCTTTTACCTATAATAGCAATGAACGACGGTAACAATTATATTTTACAGCATTGAGTAGCATAGCAAAAAATCTAAATTTTTCAAATCAAAACTAAGCTACAAAAAATAAACACAATTGCTTTGAAAAGGCGCAAAAACTTTGCAACTTTTGGCATTTTCATGCCAGTTTCTCCCAGCTATGCCAAAATAGGAAGAAATGGGGTGTTAGCGTGGCGGAGATGTGATGTCACAGCTCATCTATTTCATGATAAGCTGTGATGTTCCCTACAACAGAAATTTTAGTCCAGTCAAGGATTGAAGTAAGATTTGTTGTGGTGTGCAAAAAGGCGCATGCTGTTGTGAACTATACTTCCTGGATTCTCAGTCCAGTGCCTGGCATCGTTGTAATCAGTTCACTTCTGTTTGCTCCTGTCTTCAGGTCCTGGTTCTTTGCAAGATAAGCTAAGTCCTGCTTTCGTACTCTTGATCATTTGCATTGTTCATATTTTTTGTCCAGCTTGTACAATATGTGATTCCTGTTTTGCTGGAAGCTCTAGGGGGGCTGATATTCTCCCCCCACACCGTCAGTCAGTTTGGGGGTTCTTGGATATTCAGCGTGGATATTTTGCAGGGTTTTTTGCTGACCATATAAGTCTTCTTACTATATTCTGCTATTAGTCAGTGGGCTTCTCTTTGCTAAATCTAGTTCATTCTTACGTTTGTCTTTTCTTCTTACCTCACCGTTATTATTTGTTGGGGGCTTGTATTACTTTGGGGTCTTTTCTCTGGAGGCAAGAGAGGTCTTATTTTCCCTGATAGGGGTAGTTAGTTCTCCGGCTGGCGAGAGACGTCTAGGATCAACGTAGGCACGTTCCCCGGCTGCTGTTAGTGTTTGCGCTAGGATCAGGTATATGGTCAGCCTAGTTACCACTTCCCTATGAGCTGGTATTTCTGTTTTGCAGACTTTGCTGTAATCTTTGAGGTCCCCTGCCATTGGGATCATAACAGTATGCCAGGCCAATAAATAGTTAATGCATTGCTGAAGTGGGATTAAAAGAAAAGAAGTTCTGAGTTTTGTTTTTTTTTTCTTCCTCCCCTTTATCTCTGAGTGGCTTGAAGTTTTGCTGTAGACATGAATGTTCAGACCTTGATTACTAGTGTGGATCAGCTTGCTGCACGTGTGCAGGGCATTCAGGATTTTGTTGTTAGCAGTCCTATGTCAGAGCCTAAGATACCTATTCCTGAGCTGTTCTCTGGAGATCGATTTAAATTTAGGAATTTTAGGAATAATTGTAAATTGTTTCTATCTTTGAAACCTCGTTCGTCTGGAGATTCAGCTCAGCAAGTTAAAATTATTATCTCCTTCTTGCGTGGCGACCCTCAGGATTGGGCTTTCTCGTTAGCGCCAGGAGATCCTGCATTGGCGGATGTTGATGCGTTTTTTCTGGCGCTCGGATTGCTTTACGAGGAGCCTAATCTTGAAATTCAGGCAGAAAAAGCTCTACTGGCCATCTCTCAGGGCCAGGATGAAGCTGAGGTGTACTGCCAAAAATTTCGGAAATGGTCCGTCCGTGCTTACTCGATGGAATGAATGTGCTCTGGCCGCAAATTTCAGAAATGGCCTTTCTGAAGCCATTAAGAATGTGATGGTGGGTTTTACAATTCCTACAAGTCTGAATGATTCTATGGCGCTGGCTATTCAGATTGATCGGCGTTTGCGGGAGCGCAAATCCACTAAACCTCTGGCGGTATTGTCTGAACAGACACCTGTCTCAATGCAATGTGATAGAATCCTGACTAGAACCGAACGACAAAATCATAGACGTCAGAATGGGCTGTGTTTTTACTGTGGTGATTCTACACATGTTATATCAGCATGCTCTAAACGCCTAACCAAGGTTGTTAGTCCTGTCACCATTGGTAATTTGCAGCCTAAATTTATTTTGTCTGTGACTTTAATTTGTTCATTGTCTTCCTACCCTGTTATGGCATTTGTGGATTCAGGTGCTGCCCTGAGTCTTATGGACTTGTCGTTTGCCAAGCGCTGCGGTTTTGTCCTGGAGCCTTTAAAGGTTCCGATTCCTCTCAGAGGAATTGATGCTACGCCACTGGCGGAAAATAAACCGCAGTATTGGACACAAGTGACCATGTGCATGACTCCTGAACATCGGGAGGTGATTCGTTTTCTTGTTCTGCATAAAATGAATGATTTGGTCGTTTTAGGTCTGCCATGGTTACAGACCCATAATCCTGTTTTGGATTGGAAGGCTATGTCTGTCTCAAGTTGGGGTTGTCAAGGAATTCATTGCGATTCTCCGCCGGTGTCTATTGCTACTTCTACTCCTTCAGAAGTTCCTGAGTATTTGTGTGACTATCAGGATGTATTCAGTGAGTCCAGGTCCAGTGCTCTTCCTCCTCATAGGGACTGTGACTGCGCTATAGATTTGATTCCTGGCAGTAAATTTCCTAAGGGACGATTATTTAATTTGTCTGTACCCGAGCATGCCGCGATGCGTTCTTATGTCAAGGAGTCTTTGGAGAAGGGGCATATTCGTCCATCCTCTTCCCCTCTCGGTGCGGGATTCTTTTTTGTGGCCAAGAAAGACGGGTCTTTGAGACCTTGTATAGACTATCGGCTTCTGAATAAAATCACTGTTAAGTTTCAGTATCCGTTGCCGCTATTGTCAGACTTGTTTGCTCGGATTAAGGGCGCCAAGTGGTTCACCAAGATAGAGCTTCGTGGTGCATACAACCTTGTGCGCATTAGGCAGGGAGATGAATGGAAAACTTCATTCAATACGCCCGAAGGTCATTTTGAATACTTGGTGATGCCCTTTGGGCTCTCTAATGCCCCTTCAGTGTTTCAGTCCTTTATGCATGATATCTTCTGGAAGTATCTGGATACATTTTTGATTGTGTATCTTGATGATTTTCTGGTTTTCTCGGATGATTGGGATTCTCATGTGAAGCAGGTCAGGATGGTGTTTCAGGTTTTGCGTGATAACGCTTTGTTTGTGAAGGGCTCAAAGTGTCTCTTTGGAGTGCAGAAGGTTTCCTTTTTGGGTTTTATTTTCTCCCCTTCTGCTGTGGAGATGGACCCAGTCAAGGTCCGAGCTATTCATGATTGGACTCAGCCCACGTCTGTTTAGAGTCTTCAGAAGTTCTTGGGGTTCGCTAATTTCTACCGTCACTTTATCGCTAATTTTTCTAGCGTTGTTAAACCTTTGACGGATATGACCAAGAAAGGTTCTGATGTGGCTAATTGGGCTCCTGCAGCCGTGGAGGCCTTCCAGGAGCTGAAGCGCCGGTTTACTTCGGCGCCTGTTTTGTGCCAGCCTGATGTCTCACTTCCCTTTCAGGTTGAAGTGTGTCATGGTTCCCAATGGCAAGGGAACGTAAAAAACACATAAGTAACAAACGAGCTCTCGGGTGATGGAAACTCGAGTTGACTGTGAGCTAAATCTACCACACAACTAACAGTAGCCAGGGAGCATACCTACGGCTTCCTATATGCCACGCGCCAGCCGGAGGACTAACTACGCCTGGTAGAGGAAGAAACAGACCTGGCTTACCTCTAGGGAAATACGCCAAAAGATGATAGCAGCCCCCCACATGTAATAACGGTGAATTAAGAGGAAAAGACATACACAGTATGAAAGTAGATTTAGCAAAGAGAGGTCCACTTACTAGATAGCAGAAGGATACAAAAGAGGACTTTACGGTCAACTGAAAACCCTTTCAAAAACCATCCTGAAATTACTTTAAGACTCCTGTGTCAACTCATGACACAGGAGTGGCAATTTCAGCCTGCAAGAGCTTCCAGCTACAGAGAATTACAAAAACTGCAAACTGGACAAAAGGTACAAAACAAAAGGACAAAGTCCACTTAGCTGATCAGCAGACTAGTAGCAGGAACATGCAACCGAAGGCTCTGGTTACAATGATGACCGGCAAGGAAATGACTGGAGAGCAAGGCTAAATAGGAAACTCCCAAACACTGATGGAAGCAGGTGAACAGAAGAAGCAAAGTGCAAACAAGTCACCAGTACCACCAGCAACCACCAGGGGAGCCCAAAAAGCGGATACACAACAGAAGTGGATGCTTCTGAGATCGGTGCTGGGGCTGTTTTGTCGCAGAGAGGCTCTGGTTGTTCTGTGATGAGACCATGTGCCTTTTTCTCTAGGAAGTTTTCGCCTGCTGAGCGGAACTATGATGTTGGTAATCGGGAGTTGTTGGCCATGAAGTGGGCATTTGAGGAGTGGCGTCATTGGCTCGAGGGTGCTAAGCATCGTGTGGTGGTCTTGACTGATCACAAAAATCTGATGTATCTCGAGTCTGCTAAGCGCCTGAATCCTAGACAGGCTCGTTGGTCATTGTTTTTTTTTTTTTTTCTCGTTTTGACTTTGTGGTCTCATACCTGCCTGGTTCGAAGAATGTTAAGGCTGATGCTCTCTCTAGGAGCTTTGTGCCTGACTCTCCTGGAGTCTCGGAGCCAGCTGGTATTCTTAAAGAGGGAGTGATCGTGTCGGCCATATCTCCGGATTTGCGACGTGTGTTGCAGAGATTTCAGGCTGGTAGACCTGACTCGTGTCCACCCGACAGACTGTTTGTTCCTGATAAATGGACCAGCAGAGTCATTTCCGAGGTTCATTCCTCGGTGTTGGCAGGGCATCCGGGAATTTTTGGTACCCGAGATTTGGTGGCTAGGTCCTTTTGGTGGCCTTCCTTGTCACGGGATGTGCGGTCATTTGTGCAGTCCTGTGGGACTTGTGCTCGGGCTAAGCCTTGTTGTTCTCGTGCTAGCAGGTTGCTTTTGCCCTTGCCCGTCCCGAAGAGGCCTTGGACGCACATTTCCATGGATTTCATTTCTGATCTTCCGGTGTCTCGGGGAATGTCTGTCATCTGGGTGGTGTGTGATCATTTTTCCAAGATGGTCCATTTGGTACCCTTGCCTAAGTTGCCTTCCTCTTCCAATCTGGTTCCTTTGTTTTTTCAGAATGTGGTTCGTTTACACGGCATTCCGGAGAATATCGTGTCCGACAGAGGATCCCAGTTTGTGTCCAGATTCTGGCGATCTTTTTGTGCTAAGATGGGCATTGATTTGTCGTTTTCATCTGCCTTCCATCCTCAGACTAATTGTCAAACGGAGCGAACTAATCAGACACTGGAGGCTTATTTGAGATGTTTTGTTTCTGCGGACCAGGATGATTGGGTGACCTCCTTGCCATTGGCGGAGTTTGCCCTTAATAATCGGGCTAGTTCCGCTACTTTGGTTTCGCCATTCTTCTGCAACTCTGGTTTTCATCCTCGTTTCTCCTCGGGTCATGTTGAGTCTTCTGACTGTCCTGGGGTGGATTCCGTGGTGGATAGGTTGCAGCGGATTTGGAATCATGTGGTGGACAACTTGAAGTTGTCACAGGAGAAGGCTCAGCGTTTTGCCAACCGCCGCCGCGGTGTGGGCCACCGACTTCGTGTTGGGGATCTGGTTTGGTTGTCTTCTCGGTATGTCCCTCTGAAGGTTTCCTCTCCTAAGTTTAAGCCTCGCTTTATTGGTCCTTATAAAATTTTGGAAGTTCTTAACCCGGTTTCTTTTCGTTTGGATCTTCCGGTGTCGTTTGCCATTCACAACGTGTTCCATAGGTCTTTGTTACGGCGGTACGTTGTGCCTGTGGTTCCTGCTGTTGAGCCTCCTGCTCCGGTGTTGGTTGAGGGCGAGTTGGAGTACGTGGTGGAGAAGATCTTGGATTCTCGTCTCTCTAGACGGAGGCTCCAGTATTTGGTCAAATGGAAGGGCTATGGTCAGGAGGATAATTCCTGGGTGGCCGCCTCTGATGTTCATGCGGCCGATTTGGTTTGTGCCTTCCACGCTGCTCATCCTGGTCGCCCTGGTGGTCTTGGTGAGGGTTCGGTGACCCCTCCTTAAAGGGGGGGTACTGTTGTGAACTATACTTCCTGGATTCTCAGTCCAGTGCCTGGCATCGTTGTAATCAGTTCACTTCTGTTTGCTCCTGTCTTCAGGTCCTGGTTCTTTGCAAGATAAGCTAAGTCCTGCTTTCGTACTCTTGATCATTTGCATTGTTCATATTTTTTGTCCAGCTTGTACAATATGTGATTCCTGTTTTGCTGGAAGCTCTAGGGGGGCTGATATTCTCCCCCCACACCGTCAGTTGGTTTGGGGGTTCTTGGATATTCAGCGTGGATATTTTGCAGGGTTTTTTGCTGACCATATAAGTCTTCTTACTATATTCTGCTATTAGTCAGTGGGCCTCTCTTTGCTAAATCTAGTTCATTCTTACGTTTGTCTTTTCTTCTTACCTCACCGTTATTATTTGTTGGGGGCTTGTATTACTTTGGGGTCTTTTCTCTGGAGGCAAGAGAGGTCTTATTTTCCCTGATAGGGGTAGTTAGTTCTCCGGCTGGCGAGAGATGTCTAGGATCAACGTAGGCACGTTCCCCGGCTGCTGTTAGTGTTTGCGCTAGGATCAGGTATATGGGCAGCCTAGTTACCACTTCCCTATGAGCTGGTATTTCTGTTTTGCAGACTTTGCTGTAATCTTTGAGGTCCCCTGCCATTGGGATCATAACAGCATGCCACTCTGTCGCCCCACATTCATGAAGTAGTGTTTACCTATTTATGAATCAGGAGCATCTGATTCCTCCATGCCCATTCATCAAGAACAATGCGATAATTGCCAGTCTTGATGAATTGGGGCCAGTGGGATTGGGTGGGCAACATACGCTGCTCATCTACTTGATTTAACTTGACTACAAAGTGATATTCACTTACTCACTTGTCCCGGCTCCAATGCTAGGTTTTGCTTACCCCTCTTATGGTCGGCTTCCTCTGTGGTAGTCATCTATGATAGGTAACTTGGGTCTCTCAGCAACCACCTCTGCCATTATCCTCTAAGGTTGGATGTCACTTGAGTATTCAGAAAATATAGCACCTTGCTACCGCATATTTTTCAAGGAGCTTGCCTCAGCTTCAAATGACTCTTTTCCAGCTGGGTGTTTCTCTTCCAAGTAAAGAAATCCATTAACCAACTACTGCTTCCAAGTTCAGTCTATTTGCACCAAGTGCTGTATCACTCGTTGCAACTTGTACCTTTACTAAGTATTCAACTCTTCTACCGTGATACTGGTGCTGTTCACACATTTAACTCTGCTGCAACAGATATCTGATAACAAATCCATTTCTGCTAAGTTCTTGTGCTGTTCACATCTCCTACACTGCTGTACCTGTACTGTATCCCTGCTGCAAGATACCAGATTGCACATACATTTCTGCTTTTCCTGTGAATAAGCTGCAGCTAAATCTAGTGCTTCCTATTTGCTTACTCTTTTTCTATCCTGCATCCTGTACTTTGCTGCTTCATGTGCCATTCAGCAAGTGCAGCTCCACTGCATCAAAACCTATGGTCTGTGCTGCTAACACTTATGGCTTAGAAATTCCACTCCCCAGCTGAGCCCATAACAGAGAACTCTGACAAAGCAGCAGCATCGGTATGAATGACATTCCTACTGGATACAGAGGACTTATCTGGACTGGTTATAGAACTTGTTACTCACTTGTCCTGGTTCCAGTGCCAGGCCAGCTCCTTCTCTGCTAGTCCATGCCACATTTATGTGGTAAATCCTAAGGCCTTCTAGGATTTAATGCACAATACATATTAAGCAATATGCCCAACAATCTTTGGTGACCGGTCGAAAGCGGCTTCTATATTGTCTTTGCTGTCTGAAGATGTTGTGGCTTAGGATGCGTAATTATGGGAACAAAATTATGTTGTGATGTATTCTCTACTTTCCTTCCTGTCTGTGTTCCTTAGTGTTTGATGAACCAGGTCTTGTCGACAAAGCCAGAGCCCCTATACAACGGCTTAGAAAGGGACTAATCACTGTGGGACATTACGCCATCCAGTGATGAACATTGTCACCAGAATTGGCCTGTTACCATAAAGCTCACCTGGTTATCTTCTATCAAGCTGCATCTAGTGCTTCCAGCTGTGTTTGCCCATCTGCCATTCTGCATACCCTGATGTTCTGGTACTTGTTGATCCATGCTCCCAATCATGCCCCCACTTAGTTTGGCATCCCCGCAGAAATCACCCTCCATTATCCCCACAGCCTTCCCCCACATATGCAGTACAATGAATCTACAGATCCTCCATCAAAGTATAACAGCAACAGTGCCCCCAAAACAGTACAGGGTAGGGCATTTATATGGATACACCTAAATAAAATGGGAATGGTTGGTGATATCAACTTCCTGTTGGTGGCACATTAGTATATGGGAGAGGGAAAACTTTTCAAGATGGGTGGTGACAATGGAGGCCATTTTGAAGTTGGCCATTTTGGATCTAACTTTATTTTTTTGAGAAGAGGGTCATGTGACACATCAAACTTATTGAGAATTTCACAAGAAAAACAATGGTGTGCTTGGTTTTAACATAACTTTATTCTTTCATGAGTTATTTACAAGTTTCTCTTTGTTTACAGCCATTAACATGTCACAGAGGTTAACATGTGAGGAGCAGATAGAAATTGTGTTGATGTCAGGTGAACGCAGTACCCGGGTCATTACAGCAGATTTCAATGCAAGACATCCTACGAGACCACCCATCTCCCATGCTACAGTTAGCAAACTGCTTGCCAAATTTTGTGAAACAGGTACAGTGTTGGATTTGCCAAAATGTGGACGCAAGAAAGCTGTCACTAATTAAGAAACATCAGTGGCTGAAGATGTACTGAACATGGCACGTTCCCTGAAGATGGCACGTTCCCTGAGTTTTTCCAGCAAGATGGTGCACCACCACATTATGGATGTCAGGTCCGAGCATTCCTACATGAATAGTTTCCTGGAAAGTGGATTGGTCATCGTGGGCAAGTTTAATGGCCACCAAAGTCTCCCGATCTGACCCCCTTAGACTTTTATTTTGGGGGTCATCAGCAATTTTGTATGCTGTCAAGATATGAGATGTGCAGCATTTGAAACAACGGATACTGAAAACCTGTGCTAGCATTTCTTCTGTGGTGTTGCTATCAGTGTGTCAAGAGTGGGAGAAGAGAGTTGCATTGACGAGGGCAGCACGGTGGAGCAGTGGTTAGCACAGCAGCCTTGCAGCGCTGGAGTCCTGGGTTCTAATCCCACCTTGGACAACATCTGCAAAGAGTTTGTATGTTCTCTCCGTGTTTGCGTGGGTTTCCTCCAGGCACTCCGGTTTCCTCCCACATTCCAAAGACATACTGATAGGGAATTTAGCTTGTGAGCCCCATCGGGGACAGTGATGATAATGTGTGCAAACTGTAAAGTGCTGCGGAATATGTTAGCGCTATATAAAAATAAAGATTATTATTGACAATCCAACACAATGGGCAGCACTTTGAACACATTTTATAAGTGGTCATAAACTTGTAAATAACTTATGAAAGGATAAAGTTACGTTAAAACCAAGCGCACCATTGTTTTCTCATGAAATTCTCAATAAGATTGATGTGTCACATGACCCTCCTTCCATTGGAAAAAATAAAGCTGGATCCAAAATGGTCAACTTCAAAATGGCCGCCATGGTCACCACTAGTGATGAGCGAATATACTCGGTACTCAAGATTTCCCGAGCACGCTCGGGTGTCCTCCAAGTATTTTTTAGTGCTCGGAGATTTAGTTTTCATTGCCACATCTGAATGATTTACATCCGTTAGCCAGCTTGATTACATTTGGGGATTCCCAAGCAACCAGGCAACCCCCCCTGTTATGACCCCAATGGCGAGGGTCTCAGAGGAACGTGGAAGTCTGCAGAATACAAAAATCCAGCTCATAGGGCAGTGGTAACTGGGTTGACCATATATCTACTCCTAACGCCAACACTAGAAGTAGCCGGGGATCATTCCTACGTTGATTCTAGATGACACGCGCCAGCCGGAGAATCTAGCTACCCCTAGTAGAGGAAAACAAAGACCTTTCTTGCCTCCAGAGAAGGGGACCCCAAAGCTGGATAGAAGCCCCCCACAAATAATGACGGTTAGGTAAGAGGAAATGACAAACACAGAAATGAACCAGGTTTAGCACAGAGAGGCCCGCTTACTGATAGCAGAATAAAGAAAGGTAACTTATATGGTCAACAAAAACCCTATCAAAATCCACACTGGAAATTCAAGAACCCCCGAACCGTCTAACGGTCCGGGGGGAGAACACCAGCCCCCTAGAGCTTCCAGCAAAGGTCAGGATATAGAATTGGAACAAGCTGGACAAAAATACAAAACCAAAACAAATAGCAAAAAGCAAAAGGCAGACTTAGCTGATATAACTGGAACCAGGATCAGTAGACAAGAGCACAGCAGACTAGCTCTGATAACTACGTTGCCAGGCATTGAACTGAAGGTCCAGGGAGCTTATATAGCAACACCCCTAACTAACGACCCAGGTGCGGATAAAAGGAATGACAGAAAAACCAGAGTCAAAAAACTAGTAACCACTAGAGGGAGCAAAAAGCAAATTCACAACAGTACCCCCCCCTTAGTGAGGGGTCACCGAACCCTCACCACGACCACCAGGGCGATCAGGATGAGCGGCATGAAAGGCACGAACTAAATCGGCCGCATGAACATCAGAGGCGACCACCCAGGAATTATCCTCCTGACCATAGCCCTTCCACTTGACCAGGTACTGAAGCCTCCGCCTGGAGAGGCGAGAATCCAAGATCTTCTCCACCACGTACTCCAACTCGCCCTCAACCAACACCGGAGCAGGAGGCTCAGCAGAAGGAACTACAGGCACAATGTACCGCCGCAACAAGGACCTATGAAATACATTGTGAATAGCAAACGACACAGGAAGATCCAGACGAAAAGATACAGGATTAAGGATTTCCAATATCTTGTAAGGCCCAATAAAACGAGGTTTAAATTTGGGAGAGGAGACCTTCATAGGAACAAAGCGGGAAGAAAGCCATACCAAATCCCCAACGCGTAGTCGGGGACCCACACCGCGGCGGCGGTTGGCAAAGCGCTGAGCCTTCTCCTGTGACAACTTCAAGTTGTCCACCACATGATTCCAGATCTGCTGCAACCTATCCACCACAGAATCCACCCCAGGACAGTCAGAAGGCTCCACATGACCCGAAGAAAAGCGAGGATGGAAACCAGAGTTGCAGAAAAAAGGCGAAACCAAGGTGGCGGAACTAGCCCGATTATTAAGGGCAAACTCAGCCAACGGCAAGAATGTCACCCAATCGTCCTGATCAGCAGAGACAAAACACCTCAAATAAGCCTCCAAAGTCTGATTGGTTCGCTCCGTCTGTCCATTAGTCTGAGGATGGAAAGCAGATGAAAACGACAAATCAATGCCCATCCTACTACAAAAGGATCGCCAGAACCTGGAAACGAACTGGGATCCTCTGTCTGACACAATATTCTCAGGGATGCCGTGCAAACGAACCACGTTCTGGAAAAACACAGGAACCAGATCGGAAGAGGAAGGCAGCTTAGGCAAAGGAACCAAATGGACCATCTTGGAGAAGCGATCACATATCACCCAGATAACGGACATGCCCTGAGATAGCGGAAGATCAGAAATGAAATCCATGGAGATATGTGTCCAAGGTCTCTTCGGGACAGGCAAGGGCAAGAGCAAACCGCTGGCACGAGAACAGCAAGGCTTAGCTCGAGCACAAGTCCCACAGGACTGCACAAATGACCGCACATCCCTTGACAAGGAAGGCCACCAAAAGGACCTGGCCACCAGATCTCTGGTGCCAAAAATTCCCGGGTGACCTGCCAACACCGAGGAATGAACCTCGGAAATGACTCTGCTGGTCCACTTATCCGGGACAAACAGTCTGTCAGGTGGACAAGACTCAGGCCTATCAGCCTGAAATCTCTGCAACACACGTCGCAGATCCGGAGAAATAGCTGACAAGATAACTCCATCTTTAAGAATACCAACAGGATCAGCGACTCCAGGAGCATCAGGCACAAAGCTCCTAGAAAGAGCATCGGCCTTCACATTCTTTGAACCTGGTAAATACGAGACAACAAAATCAAAGCGGGAGAAAAACAATGACCAGCGGGCCTGTCTCGGATTAAGGCGTTTAGCAGACTCGAGATACATCAGATTTTTGTGATCAGTCAAGACCACCACACGATGCTTAGCACCCTCGAGCCAATGACGCCACTCCTCAAATGCCCATTTCATGGCCAACAACTCCCGATTGCCCACATCATAATTTCGCTCGGCAGGCGAAAACTTCCTAGAGAAAAAGGCACAAGGTTTCATAACAGAGCAACCAGGGCCTCTCTGCGACAAAACGGCCCCCGCCCCAATCTCCGAAGCATCCACCTCAACCTGAAAGGGAAGTGAGACGTCAGGCTGGCACAAAACCGGCGCCGAAGTAAACCGGCGTTTCAACTCCTGGAAAGCCTCCACGGCAGCAGGAGCCCAGTTAGCTACATCGGAGCCCTTCTTGGTCATATCCGTCAAAGGTTTCACAATGCTAGAAAAATTAGCGATAAAACGACGGTAGAAGTTAGCGAAGCCCAAGAACTTCTGAAGACTCTTAACTGACGAGGGCTGAGTCCAATCAAGAATAGCTCGGACCTTGACTGGGTCCATCTCCACAGCAGAAGGGGAAAAAATGAACCCCAAAAAGGGAACCTTCTGTACACCAAAGAGACACTTTGAGCCCTTGACAAACAAAGAATTTTCACGCAAAATTTTAAAGACCAACCTGACCTGCTCCACATGCGAATCCCAATTATCAGAAAAAACCAAAATATCATCCAGATAAACAATCAAAAATTTATCCAGATACTTCCGGAAAATGTCATGCATAAAGGACTGAAAAACTGAAGGCGCATTGGAGAGCCCAAAAGGCATCACCAAGTACTCAAAATGACCTTCGGGCGTATTGAATGCGGTTTTCCATTCATCACCTTGCTTAATGCGCACAAGGTTGTACGCACCACGAAGGTCTATCTTGGTGAACCACTTGGCACCCTTAATCCGGGCAAACAAGTCAGACAACAGCGGTAAAGGATACTGAAATTTGACAGTGATCTTATTTAAAAGCCGATAGTCAATACAAGGCCTCAAAGATCCGTCCTTTTTTGCCACAAAAAAGAATCCCGCACCAAGAGGGGAAGAAGACGGACGAATATGTCCTTTCTCCAGAGACTCCTTGATATATGAACGCATAGCGGTATGTTCAGGTACCGACAGATTAAACAGTCTTCCCTTAGGAAATTTACTGCCTGGGATCAAATCTATAGCACAGTCACAGTCCCTATGAGGAGGCAGTGCACTGGACTCAGACTCACTGAAGACATCCTGATAATCAGACAAATACTCCGGAACTTCCGAAGGCGTAGAAGAAGCAATAGACACAGGCAGGGAATCCCCATGAATACCACGACAGCCCCAACTTGAGACTGACATAGCCTTCCAGTCCAGGACTGGATTATGGGTCTGTAACCATGGCAGCCCTAAAACAACCAAATCATGCATTTTATGTAAAACCAGGAAACGTATCACCTCGCGGTGTTCAGGAGTCATGCACATGGTAACCTGTGTCCAATACTGCGGTTTATTTGCTGCCAATGGTGTAGCATCAATACCCCTAAGAGGAATAGGATTTTCTAATGGTTCAAGAGTAAAACCACAGCGCTTAGCAAATGAGAGATCCATGAGACTCAGGGCAGCACCTGAATCTACAAACGCCATGACAGGATAAGATGACAGTGAGCAAATCAAAGTTACAGACAGAATAAATTTAGGTTGCAAATTACCAACGGTGACAGGACTAACAACCTTAGCTATACGTTTAGAGCATGCTGAGATAACATGTGTAGAATCACCACAGTAGTAGCACAAGCCATTCCGGCGTCTATGAATTTTCCGCTCATTTCTAGTCAGGATTCTATCACATTGCATTAAATCAGGTGTCCGTTCAGACAACACCATGAGGGAATTTGCGGTTTTTCTATCACATTGCACCGAATTAGGTGTCTGTTCGGACAACACCATGAGGGAATTTGCGGTTTTGCGCTCCCGCAACCGCCGGTCAATTTGAATAGCCAGTGCCATAGTATCATTCAGACCTGTGGGAATGGGAAAACCCACCATAACATTCTTAATGGCTTCAGAAAGGCCATTTCTAAAATTAGCGGCCAGTGCACACTCGTTCCAATGTGTCAGCACGGACCATTTCCGAAATTTTTGGCAATACACTTCAGCCTCGTCCTGCCCCTGAGACATAACCAGCAAGGCCTTTTCTGCCTGAATCTCAAGATTGGGTTCCTCATAAAGTAAACCGAGCGCCAGAAAAAACGCATCAAGATCAGCCAATGCCGGATCTCCTGGCGCCAGCGAAAAAGCCCAATCCTGAGGGTCGCCCCGTAAGAACGAAATAACAATCTTTACTTGCTGAGCAGAATCTCCAGATGAACAGGGTCTCAGGGACAAAAACAATTTACAATTATTCACGAAATTCCTAAACTTAAACCTGTCTCCGGAAAACAGTTCGGGAATCGGTATTTTAGGTTCTGACCTAGGATTTCTGATAACATAGTCTTGTATGCCCTGCACACGAGTAGCCAGCTGGTCCACACTTGTAATCAAGGTCTGGACATTCATGTCTGCAGCAAGCATAGCCACTCTGAGGTAAAGGGGAAGAAGAAAAAAAAAAAAACTCAGAATCTTCTTTCTTATAATCCCTCTTCTGCAATGCATTAAACATTTAATACTGGCCTGGCAAACTATTATGACCCCAATGGCGAGGGTCTCAGAGGAACGTGGAAGTCTGCAGAATACAAAAATCCAGCTCATAGGGCAGTGGTAACTGGGTTGACCATATATCTACTCCTAACGCCAACACTAGAAGTAGCCGGGGATCATTCCTACGTTGATTCTAGATGACACGCGCCAGCCGGAGAATCTAGCTACCCCTAGTAGAGGAAAACAAAGACCTTTCTTGCCTCCAGAGAAGGGGACCCCAAAGCTGGATAGAAGCCCCCCACAAATAATGACGGTTAGGTAAGAGGAAATGACAAACACAGAAATGAACCAGGTTTAGCACAGAGAGGCCCGCTTACTGATAGCAGAATAAAGAAAGGTAACTTATATGGTCAACAAAAACCCTATCAAAATCCACACTGGAAATTCAAGAACCCCCGAACCGTCTAACGGTCCGGGGGGAGAACACCAGCCCCCTAGAGCTTCCAGCAAAGGTCAGGATATAGAATTGGAACAAGCTGGACAAAAATACAAAACCAAAACAAATAGCAAAAAGCAAAAGGCAGACTTAGCTGATATAACTGGAACCAGGATCAGTAGACAAGAGCACAGCAGACTAGCTCTGATAACTACGTTGCCAGGCATTGAACTGAAGGTCCAGGGAGCTTATATAGCAACACCCCTAACTAACGACCCAGGTGCGGATAAAAGGAATGACAGAAAAACCAGAGTCAAAAAACTAGTAACCACTAGAGGGAGCAAAAAGCAAATTCACAACACCCCCCCCCCCATGTACTTACGCTGACTAACAGATGTAAATCATTCGGCTGCGGCGCTGAAAACTAAATCTTCAAGCACTAAAGAATACTTGGAGGACACCCGAGCGTGCTCGGGAAATCTCGAGTACCAAGTATATTCGCTCATCACTTGTCACCACCCATCTTGAAAAATGTTCCCCCTCCCATATACTAATGTGCCACAAACAGGAAGTTGATATCACCAACATTCCCATTTTATTTCGGTATATCCATATAAATGGCCCACCCTGTATACTACTCCCACAGCACTATGTTCCTAAGGCCGGTAACCTACTTGCAACTGCAATGCGAGAAACTCACACCTCAATACCCGGCACTGCCGCCAGCACTCGGGACTTGAGTGTGCGGCTGCATGTATTTCTATGCAGTTGAACGCTCCGGTCCGAACTGCCGCCGGCAGTGCCGGGTATTGAGGCAAGAGATTTGCGTGAGTTTCTCACATTGCAGTTGCAAGTGGGACACCTGCCTAAAGGTGCTCATCAACAGTATGAAGTCCCGATAGTTCTCCCACACACACACAGTATCATTCCCCCCACTGAGTATCACAGCCTCTCACACAGTATAATTTCTCCACTACCCCCAACACAGTATGATGGCCTCTACGCAGTATGATGGCCCCTTAGTATGATCTTCTCCTCAGTCCCTCACTCAGTATGATGCCCTCCACTCAGGATGCCACCCACATCCCCTCACTCAGTATGATGGCGCCCACAGTGACTGACTCAGTATAATGCCCCCTACAGCTCCTCACAAACTATAAGGGCCCCACAGTTCCTTACTCAGTATGAAAGTCCCACAGCCCTTGACTCAGCATGATGCCCCAACAGACCTTGGCTAAGTATGATGGCCCCACAGCCCCTTACTCAGTATAATGGCTTTATTGTCCCAAACTCAGTATGATTCACCCACATTGTCTCACTCAGTATGATGGCCATAAAACAGTATGATGGTCCCCACAGCCTCTCACTCAGCATGATGCCCCCCACAGACACTCAAACAGTATTATGACCCCCACAGCCCACAGTCCCTCTCAAACTGTAATACCCCACATATTCCCTCACTTAGAATAATGGCCTCCACAGTCCAATACTCGT
Organism: Ranitomeya variabilis; assembly: GCF_051348905.1. Lineage (NCBI taxonomy): Eukaryota > Metazoa > Chordata > Amphibia > Anura > Dendrobatidae > Ranitomeya > Ranitomeya variabilis. The sequence goes on along the minus strand of NC_135237.1, from coordinate 526,364,760 downwards.
TATGATTGCCCACCCATTGCCCCACTTTGTAGAATACTCCCCAAAGTCCTTAAGTTTTCAATTTAAAATAAAACCTCACTCACCACTTCAATCGATGCTATGTGGTGCCTTTTCCTCTTCTTGACAGTATGTACATGCTAAACGACTCACGTGGTGAAGTTACATCATTGTGCCAGCTGAGGTATAGAAGAGGCACCAAGCAGGAACCTGAGAGCGGCATCCTGCAACTATTATTTCACTTTCTAGTGCCCACAACGGAGCTGCAGCATTGCTTCGTGACTGCTAGTGCAGGTGAAAGTGGGTATAACTAAGCCAATCTGACTATTGAAAACCCTTGACCCTTGGGTGGTAGGCCAGTTTTGCTTCATTATACGTACTCCGCAACATTTTTAATGTATGCTTTTTAGTTTCATGGCTTTTTTAAATAAATAATATTGCAAAACATTTCCTCTCAGAGAGCCCGAAATAACAACATAGGATATATTTTAGTGCTCAACTATATTTTTAAACTTCAATTATGACATTGACAGCACTTTTCATAACAAATTTGACAGCAAAATCAACCAAGAAGTAATGGACTAGTGTAGAAACCAAGTGAAATACCTGCTCAGATGAGCTCATTATTCATAATATACATTGCATTGTTTACTTTATTATACTGACACCTGGTGTTGAAGAATGAAAAAGGAAAAAGAAAGAACTGTGTGTCTGAGTCTTGCTTATATTATTGCAGCAGCAAAAACATAAAGGAACATTTCTCATTTGTCACCTCGGCAGTTTTTGTGAACAAGCAATTTGCTTGGATCATTAATAAGAGTAATCACAGAGCTGACCAAACAACCTTCATATACAGTAAATGCATAAAGTTCTGCATATTGGGAATTCATTTCCCCATCTACGTGCAATAAAATACCATGACTATGAAATAAATTTTTAAACAAATCAAAAAAGAAGTATTATGCAAAAAAAAAAAATGTAGATTGCAATTCTATGACACCTTAAACTAGAAATGAGGACAGCACTGTGGCTAAGTTGTCAGCATTGTTGCTTTACTATGCAGAGTGTGAATCTGACTAAATATTCTGCATGGGGTTTGGATGTTCTTCCTGTGTTTGTATGATTTTTCTAAAAGTACTCTAACTGCAGTAATATAGAAAGAAGTTAAAATGAGTCTGTCAGCCAAATTTCACAAGCCATTCAGTGCACCTTTGGTGTAGCCAAGCAGCTCAGTGCACCTTTGGTGTGGCCAAGCAGTACAGTGCACCTTTGGTGTGGCCAAGCAGTACAGTGCACCATAGGTGTGGCAAAACAGTTCAGTGCACCTTTGGTGTGGCCAAGCTGTTCAGTGCACCTTTGGTGTAGCCAAGCAGTTCACTGCACCTTTGGTGTGGCCAAGCGGTTCAGTGCACCTTTGGTGTGGACAAGCGGTTCAGTGCACCTTTGGTGTGGCCAAGCGGTTCAGTGCACCTTTGGTGTGGCCAAGTGGTTCAGTGCACCCTTGGTGTGGCCAAGCTGTTCAGTGCACTTTTGGTGTGGCCAAGCTGTTCAGTGCACCTTTGGTGTGGCCAAGCGGTTCAGTGCACCATTGGTGTGGCCAAGCTGCTCAGTGCACTTTTGGTGTGGCCAAGCTGCTCAGTGCACTTTTGGTGTGGCCAAGCTGTTCAGTGCACCTTTGGTGTGACCAAGCAGTTCAGTGCACCTTTGTTGCTGTAACAACCCTGGCAGCATCAACTCACTCACCCTGTGCCATGCTGTGAGATCTGTCTGCTAACGGCTCCATGCCGTGTTATTCATGGCGGCTTGCTCTGTGTACACTTCCTGGCTGTGTGCATAGGGTGGTGGCGCTGGCAAATTCAGTTTCTTATTGAGACTGTGTGCACCTGCCTATGGTGTCCTGTTGTGAATTGACTTTTTGGTTCCCTCTTGTGGTCACTAGTGGTATGACTCTGGGATTGTCTTTCTTCAGTTTGGAACTCACCTGGGTCGTTAGTCCAGGGGTGTCGCTATATTAACTTCCTGGATCCTTAGTCCAGTGCCTGGCATCGTTGTAATCAGATCCTTCTGATGCTCATGTCTGCTGGTCCTGGCTCTTGCAAAATTAAGCTAAGTCTTGCTTCTTTGTTTTTTGAGTTATTTGCTTTGCTCCTATTTTTGTCCAGCTTGTACTAAATGTGATTTCTGACCTTGCTGGAAGCTCTAGGGGGCTGGTGTTCTCCCCCTGGCCGTTAGTCGGTTCGGGGGTTCTTGAATATCCAGCGTGGATATTTTAATAGGGTTTTTTGCTGACCATATAAGTCATCTTACTATATTCTGCTATTAGCTAGTGGGCCTCTCTTTGCTAAATACCTAGCTCATGTTTATGTTTGTCTTTTCCTCTTACCTCACCGTTATTATTTGTTGGGGGCTTGTATCCAACTTTTGGGGTCTTTTCTCTGGAGGCAAGAAAGGTCTTTCTTTTCCCTTCTAGGGTTAGTTAGTTCTCCGGCTGGCGCGAGACGTCTAGAACCAACGTAGGCACGTTCCCCGGCTGCTTCTATTTGTGGTGCTAGGATTAGATATATGGTCAGCCCAGTTACCACTGCCCTATGAGCTGTTTTTTTGTGTTTGCAGACTTGGTATTATTTCCTGAGACCCTCTGCCATTGGGGTCATAACAGTGTCCCCAGCCAATGGCCTAGAGGCCTCTGATTTTTAAGGCATCCTCACCTATTGGAGGACGCCTGAGCAAACTATTTCCCTCAGTTAGTTTTTGCTACTGAGCTGCCAGGTCGTGTCCTGTCTCTGTCTCTGAGGGATGCAATATGCAGGCCTTTACCCGTATTTTGTTTGTGTATCCATGTCCGTTCCTGTCTGAACTCTGGTCTATGTCCGCTACTGTTCCTTTTTGTCTGTTGTCATTCCCACTCTGCTGTGTGTACATCTGCTCTGCTCGCCACTAGGGTTGAGCGAAACGGGTCGATCATTTTCAAAAGTCGCCGACTTTTGGCTAAGTCGGCGTCTCATGAAACCCGATCCGACCCCTGTGCTTGTCGGCCATGCGGTACGCGACTTTCGCGCCAAAGTCGCGTTTCAATGACGCGAAAAGCGCCATTTCTCAGCCAATGAAGGTGAACGCAGAGTGTGGGCAGCGTGATGACATAGATCCTGGTCCCCACCATCTTAGAGAAGGGCATTGCAGTGATTGGCTTGCTGTCTGCGGCGTCACAGGGGCTATAAAGGGGCGTTCCCGCCGACCGCCATCTTACTGCTGCTGATCTGAGCTTAGGGACAGGTTGCTGCCGCTTCGTCAGAAGCAGGGAGAGCGTTAGGCAGGGTCCACTAACCACCAAACCGCTTGTGCTGCAGCGATTTCCACTGTCCAACACCACCTTCGGTGTGCAGGAACAGTGGAAGCTATTTTTTTTTTTTTTTCCCCTCAGCGCTGTAGCTCATTGGGCTGCCCTAGAAGGCTCCGTGATAGCTGTATTGCTGTGTGTACGCCACTGTGGAAACCAACTGCTTTTTTCAAAGCACATATCCTCTTGTTCCTTCCTTTCTGCACAGCTATCTTTTTTGTTTGTCCACACTTTTTATTTAATTTGTGCATCAGTCCACTCCTATTGCTGCCTGCCATACCTGGCTTACATTACTGCAGGGAGATAGTAATTGTAGGACATTTTTTTTTTTTTTTTGTTTTTTTTTTGTGGGAGATTAAGATTGGCATTTCTGCTACAGTGCCATCCCTGTGTGTGCCATCTCTCACTGAGTGGGCCATAGAAAGCCTATTTATTTTTTCCGTGATTTGTGTTCTAAAATCTACCTCAACACAGAAACACTACATCAATCAGTGGGAGAAAAATATTGGCCTCAGTCAGGGCTTGTGTGCCACTGCTGTGTGTGCGCTATCATTCAGTGGGCTATAGCAAGCCTATATTTTTTTTTTTTTTTTTTTTTAATATTATTTGGTTTCAAAAGTCTCCCTGAAAAAAAAAAAAAACCTAAAAAAACAGTGGGAGAGTAATATTGCCCTTTCAGCTTGTGTGCCAGTCTTGACTCCTGGGTGTGCCACCTCTCTCCCTCTCATTCAGTGGGCCATAGAAAGCCTATTTATTTTTTTTTTTAAATATTATTGGGTTTCTAAAGTCTCCCTGAAAAAAACAAAAAATACATAAAAAAACAGTGGGAGAGTAATATTGCCCTTTCAGCTTGTGTGCCAGTCTTGACTCCTGGGTGTGCCACCTCTCTCCCTTTCATTCAGTGGGCCATAGAAAGCCTATTTTTTTTTTTTTAATATTATTTGGTTTCTAATTCTCCCTGAAAAAAAAAAAAAAACCTAAAAAAACAGTGGGAGAGTAATATTGCCCTTTCAGCTTGTGTGCCAGTCTTGACTCCTGGGTGTGCCACCTCTCTCCCTCTCATTCAGTGGGCCATAGAAAGCCTATTTATTTTTTTTTTTAAATATTATTGGGTTTCTAAAGTCTCCCTGAAAAAACAAAAAATACATAAAAAAACAGTGGGAGAGTAATATTGCCCTTTCAGCTTGTGTGCCAGTCTTGACTCCTGGGTGTGCCACCTCTCTCCCTTTCATTCAGTGGGCCATAGAAAGCCTATTTATTTTTTCCGTGATTTGTGTTCTAAATTCTACCTCAACACAAAAACACTACATCAATCAGTGGGAGAAAAATATTGGCCTCAGTAAGGGCTTGTGTGCCACTGCTGTGTGTGCTATCTCTCATTCAGTGGGCTATAGCAAGCCTATTTTTTTTTTTTTTTTTTTTTTTTTTAATATTATTTGGTTTCTAAAGTCTCCCTGAAAAAAAAAAAAAACCTAAAAAAACAGTGGGAGAGTAATATTGCCCTTTCAGCTTGTGTGCCAGTCTTGACTCCTGGGTGTGCCACCTCTCTCCCTCTCATTCAGTGGGCCATAGAAAGCCTATTTATTTTTTTTTTTAAATATTATTGGGTTTCTAAAGTCTCCCTGAAAAAAACAAAAAATACATAAAAAAACAGTGGGAGAGTAATATTGCCCTTTCAGCTTGTGTGCCAGTCTTGACTCCTGGGTGTGCCACCTCTCTCCCTCTCATTCAGTGGGCCATAGAAAGCCTATTTATTTTTTTTTTTAAATATTATTGGGTTTCTAAAGTCTCCCTGAAAAAAACAAAAAATACATAAAAAAACAGTGGGAGAGTAATATTGCCCTTTCAGCTTGTGTGCCAGTCTTGACTCCTGGGTGTGCCACCTCTCTCCCTTTCATTCAGTGGGCCATAGAAAGCCTATTTTTTTTTTTTTAATATTATTTGGTTTCTAATTCTCCCTGAAAAAAAAAAAAAAACCTAAAAAAACAGTGGGAGAGTAATATTGCCCTTTCAGCTTGTGTGCCAGTCTTGACTCCTGGGTGTGCCACCTCTCTCCCTCTCATTCAGTGGGCCATAGAAAGCCTATTTATTTTTTTTTTTAAATATTATTGGGTTTCTAAAGTCTCCCTGAAAAAACAAAAAATACATAAAAAAACAGTGGGAGAGTAATATTGCCCTTTCAGCTTGTGTGCCAGTCTTGACTCCTGGGTGTGCCACCTCTCTCCCTTTCATTCAGTGGGCCATAGAAAGCCTATTTATTTTTTCCGTGATTTGTGTTCTAAATTCTACCTCAACACAAAAACACTACATCAATCAGTGGGAGAAAAATATTGGCCTCAGTAAGGGCTTGTGTGCCACTGCTGTGTGTGCTATCTCTCATTCAGTGGGCTATAGCAAGCCTATTTTTTTTTTTTTTTTTTTTTTTTTTAATATTATTTGGTTTCTAATTCTCCCTGAAAAAAAAAAAAAAACCTAAAAAAACAGTGGGAGAGTAATATTGCCCTTTCAGCTTGTGTGCCAGTCTTGACTCCTGGGTGTGCCACCTCTCTCCCTCTCATTCAGTGGGCCATAGAAAGCCTATTTATTTTTTTTTTAAAATATTATTGGGTTTCTAAAGTCTCCCAGAAAAAACAAAAAATACATAAAAAAACAGTGGGAGAGTAATATTGCCCTTTCAGCTTGTGTGCCAGTCTTGACTCCTGGGTGTGCCACCTCTCTCCCTTTCATTCAGTGGGCCATAGAAAGCCTATTTTTTTTTTTTTTAATATTATTTGGTTTCTAATTCTCCCTGAAAAAAAAAAAAAAACCTAAAAAAACAGTGGGAGAGTAATATTGCCCTTTCAGCTTGTGTGCCAGTCTTGACTCCTGGGTGTGCCACCTCTCTCCCTTTCATTCAGTGGGCCATAGAAAGCCTTTTTTTTTTTTGGTTTTTTTAATATTATTTGGTTTCTAAAGTCTCCCTGAAAAAAACAAAAAAAACATAAAAAACAGTGGGAGAGTAATATTGCCCTTTCAGCTTGTGCGCCAGTCTTGACTCCTGGTTGTGCCACCTCTCTCTCTCTAATTGTGGGCCATAGAAAGCCTTTTTTTTTTTTTTTTTAATATTATTTGGTTTCTAAAGTCTCCCTGAGAAAAAAAAATAAATAAATTAGGTGGGAGATTAATATTGACATTAGTGCTTGAGTGACAGTCCTGCGTGTGTGTCATCTCTGTGATTTTGTGCCACAGAAAACAGAGTGTGTAACATTGTGCCTGATTTTCCTTGTGGTCTCACCAACCTGTTAAGGGATATTGAAATCATACTGAAGTTATAGCTCACCGTGTAAGTTGTTTGATAGCAACAAATAAAGTTACTTTGGTTAAGATTTTAAAACAATGAGGAAGTCTGGTGCAAGAGGTCGTCGTGGGCGTTCATTGTCAGCTGGTAATGATGGTAGTGGTAGTGGAGCATCAGGTGGTCGTGGGGATAAAAATATTCCACCTAAGTCTGGAGCTGTGGAGCCAGTTTCGTCGTCAGGCTACACAAGGCCTCGAACGCTCTCTTTTCTGGGAGTAGGAAAACCGCTTTTAAAGGCGGAGCAGCAACAGCAAGTTTTGGCTTACATTGCAGACTCAGCCTCTAGCTCTTTTGCCTCCTCTTCCGAAACTGGTAAATGTAAAAGCAGCGCGTCGCTTGTGGATGTTCACGGTCAGGGACAAGTCGCTTCCTTGTCCTCCTCAGCAAAAACTACAACAAGAGAGAAGGATGCAGCAGGCGACACAACGGGTCACTCCATGGAGCTCTTTACACATACCGTCCCTGGCTTAGAAAGTGAAACATTTAACAGGCCATGCCCATTACAAGTATATTCTGACATGGAGTGCACTGATGCACAGCCACAGCCAGAGTACTATGCTGCTCCTTTGACTCAGACCACCACATTGCCCTCTCAGGGTACAGATCCACAATCAGACCCTGATGAGACTATGTTGCCCCGCCACGAACGCTATACCACCGACCGACACAGTGACACAGACGAAGTTGCACACGAGCTCGAAGAGGAGGTAATAGATGACCCAGTTATTGACCCCGATTGGCAGCCATTGGGGGAACAGGGTGCAGGCGGCAGTAGTTCAGAAGCGGAGGTGGAGGAGGGGCCGCAGCAGGCATCAACATCGCAACAGGTTCCATCTGCCGGGCCCGTATCTGGACCAAAACGCGTGTCAAAGCCAAAACCTGTTGGAGCACAGCGTTGCCATCCGGTTAAAGCTCAGTCTGCAATCCCTGAAAAGGGATCAGAGTCTAGGAAGAGTGCAGTCTGGCATTTTTTTAAACAACATCCAACTGATCAGCGCAAAGTCATCTGTCAAAAATGTTCAACTAGCTTAAGCAGAGGTCAGAATCTGAAAAGTCTAAATACTAGTTGCATGCATAGACACTTAACCACCATGCATTCTCAAGCCTGGACTAACTACCAAACGTCCCTCAAGGTTGTAGCACCCTCGGCCAATGAAGCTAGTCAGCAACGCAACATCCCTTCCGTCACTGTAAGGCCACCATTTTCCGCACCACCGGCAGTATCTGTGCAGGTTTCTTTGCCAGCCAAAAGCAGTCAGGGTCAGGGAATCACCAGTTTTGTAGGAGGAAATATTGCATGTAGGGCACCGGCGGAAACAATACCGTCTCCAACCGTCTCTCAGTCTGCCATGTCCACCGGCACACCCGAAAGTTCCACGATCTACAGCTCTCCAGTCCAGCTCACCCTACATGAGACTCTGGTTAGAAAAAGGAAGTACTTATCCTCGCATCCGCGTACACAGGGTTTTAACGCCCACATAGCTAGACTAATCTCGTTAGAGATGATGCCCTACCGGTTAGTTGAAAGCGAAGCTTTCAAAGCCCTGATGGAGTACGCTGAACCACGATACGAGCTACCCAGTCGACACTTTTTTTCCAGAAAAGCCATCCCAGCCCTGCACCAGCATGTTAAACAGCGCATCGTCCATGCACTCAGGCAATCTGTGAGTACAAAGGTGCACCTGACTACAGATGCATGGACCAGTAGGCATGGCCAGGGACGTTATGTGTCCATCACGGCACACTGGGTGAATGTGGTGGATGCAGGGTCCACAGGCGACATCAATTTAGGGACAGTTGTGCCTAGCCCACGGTCTAGGAAACAGTTGGCTGTAGGCGTTCGCACCCCCTCCTCCTCCTCCTCGTCCTCCTGCAGAAGCTACAGCTCTTCCACAGAACGCAGTCGGCCAACCACTCCATCGGCAGATGACACTGTTGCACACCAGTTGTCCCATTATGGGCCAGCTACTGCCAAGCGTCAGCAGGCTGTATTGGCTATGAAGTGTTTGGGCGACAACAGACACACCGCGGAAGTTCTGTCCGAGTTCTTGCAACAAGAAACGCAGTCGTGGCTGGGCACAGTAGATCTTGAGGCAGGCAAGGTAGTGAGTGATAACGGAAGGAATTTCATGGCTGCCATCTCCCTTTCCCAACTGAAACACATTCCTTGCCTGGCTCACACCTTAAACCTGGTGGTGCAGTGCTTATTGAAAACTTATCCTGGGTTCTCCGACCTGCTCCTCAAAGTGCGTGCACTTTGCTCACATATCCGACGTTCGCCTGTACACGCCAGCCGTATGCAGACCTATCAGCGGTCTTTGAACCTTCCCCAGCATCGCCTAATCATAGACGTTGCAACAAGGTGGAACTCAACACTGCACATGCTTCAGAGACTGTGCGAACAGAGGCGTGCTGTTATTTATTTGTGGGAGGATACACGGGCAGGCAGTAGGATGGCAGACATGGAGTTGTCAGGTGTGCAGTGGTCGAAGATACAAGACATGTGTCAAGTCCTTCAGTGTTTTGAGGAATGCACACGGCTGGTTAGTGCAGACAACGCCGTAATAAGCATGAGCATCCCCCTAATGCGTCTGCTGATGCAAAGTTTGACGCACATAAAGGAGCAGGCGTCTGCACCAGAGGAAGAGGGAAGCCTTGATGACAGTCAGCCATTGTCTGGTCAGGGCAGTGTACAGGACGAGGTAGCGGGCGAAGAGGAGGTGGAGGACGAGGAGGATGATGGGGATGAGTATATTTTTAATGCGGAAACTTTCACGGGGGCACAGGAAATTGGTTGCGTGTCACGGCCGGGTTCTGGTTTTTTGAGGGACACAAGTGACGTAGATTTGCCTGCAACTGCCCCTCAACCAATCACAACCGGAGATTTGACAAGTGGAACTTTGGCCCACATGGCGGATTATGCCTTACGTATCCTACAAAGGGACACACGCATTACGAAAATGATGAACGATGACGATTACTGGTTGGCCTGCCTCCTTGATCCACGCTATAAAGGCAAATTGCAAAATGTTATGCCACATGAGAACTTGGAACTAATATTAGCAACCAAACAATCAACTCTTGTTGACCGTTTGCTTCAGGCATTCCCAGCACACAGCGCACGTGATCGTTCTCACACGAGCTCCAGGGGGCAGCAGACTAGGAGTGTTAGGGGTGCACACATCAGAAGTGGCGTTGGACAGAGGGGTTTTCTGACCAGGTTGTGGAGTGATTTTGCTATGACCGCAGACAGGACAGGTACTGCTGCATCAATTGAAAGTGACAGGAGACAACATTTGTCCAGTATGGTTACTAACTATTTTTCATCCCTTATCGATGTTCTCCCTCAACCGTCATTCCCATTTGATTACTGGGCCTCCAAATTAGACACCTGGCCAGAATTGGCAGAATATGCATTGCAGGAGCTTGCTTGCCCGGCAGCAAGTGTCCTATCAGAAAGAGTATTCAGTGCTGCAGGGTCAATATTAACCGAAAAAAGGACTCGTCTGGCTACCCAAAATGTTGACGATCTAACATTCATTAAAATGAACCACAACTGGATTTCAAAATCTTTTGCCCCACCTTGCCCGGCCGACACCTAGCTTTCCTATGAAAAGCTCTTGCCTGTGAATTACTTTTCTAATGTCTAATTTGCTGCTGCAGATTGTACAGCATACGACATGTTTACACCTCCCTAAATGGCCAAACTCCCCACACGGGGCCGTGGTATCGCGACTTGGCGCAAGCACCCGTGAGACTGCTGTTTGTCTGAAGAGGTGGGTGTGCTCGCTTTTGGTTGACGGCATTGCTACTGGGTCCCTCATAGTACAATGTAGTGTCTCTGGCGGTGGTGGTGCGCACCCAACGTCAGACACACCGTTGTAACATGAGTGGCCCTGGGGCGGTCCCGCCGGCCTCAAGAGAGTTCCCCCCTACCCCAGCTCAAACTGGGCTGTACTACGTGCAAAATTATGTCGCACAGCTCCACCAATCTTTAGTCTATTCGCTGACATCATTCAATGTCTGGCACTGACAATACAAATTTGTAGACATCTATGATGCAACTTAAAGTAGTCTGTGTCTGTGTCCTATATTGGCACCATTAAATAGTTACTGCCAAATTACTATGTCAGAAACACAGCAGATGAGCCCACCCCTGTACCTAAGTATGCCATCTTTTTTTTTGTTTTGGTTGTTTTGCGAGACATTAACATCTATTTATATTTTGGGAGTACTGGGACAGACACTCCTTGCACTACTCCTCCACTCAGCACCAAGCTGCCTGCCCGTGTATCCATGTAACCGCTGTAAAACTGCCATGAGCCTATTGTTTGTTATTTTAGGCCTTTGATAGCCTGTCTGCGGTCCCTACTCCTCCACTGACCACCAAGCTGCCTGCCCGTGTATCCATGTAACCGCTGTAAAACTGCCATGAGCCTATTGTTTGTTATTTTAGGCCTTTGAAGCCTTTCTGCGCTCCCTCCTTCCACTAGTCCTCCACTGACCAGACCACTGCTGCCCGTGTACCCCTGGAACCAATTTTAAAGTGCCTACAGCCAGCCCATTTTATTGTGTTAGGCCTTCGAAGCCTGTCTGCGGTCCATACTTCCACTAGTCCTCCACTGACCAGACCACTGCTGCCCGTGTACCCCTGGAACCAATTTTAAAGTGCCTACAGCCAGCCCATTTTATTGTGTTAGGCCTTCGAAGCCTGTCTGCGGTCCATACTTCCACTAGGCCTCCACTGACCAGACCACTGCTGCCCGTGTACCCCTGGAACCAATTTTAAAGTGCCTACAGCCAGCCCATTTTATTGTGTTAGGCCTTCGAAGCCTGTCTGCGGTCCCTCCTTCCACTAGGCCTCCACTGACCAGACCACTGCTGCCCGTGTACCCCTGGAACCAATTTTAAAGTGCCTACAGCCAGCCCATTTTATTGTGTTAGGCCTTCGAAGCCTGTCTGCGGTCCCTCCTTCCACTAGGCCTCCACTGACCAGACCACTGCTGCCCGTGTACCCCTGGAACCAATTTTAAAGTGCCTACAGCCAGCCCATTTTATTGTGTTAGGCCTTCGAAGCCTGTCTGCGGTCCCTCCTTCCACTAGGCCTCCACTGACCAGACCACTGCTGCCCGTGTACCCCTGGAACCAATTTTAAAGTGCCTACAGCCAGCCCATTTTATTGTGTTAGGCCTTCGAAGCCTGTCTGCGGTCCATACTTCCACTAGGCCTCCACTGACCAGACCACTGCTGCCCGTGTACCCCTGGAACCAATTTTAAAGTGCCTACAGCCAGCCCATTTTATTGTGTTAGGCCTTCGAAGCCTGTCTGCGGTCCATACTTCCACTAGGCCTCCACTGACCAGACCACTGCTGCCCGTGTACCCCTGGAACCAATTTTAAAGTGCCTACAGCCAGCCCATTTTATTGTGTTAGGCCTTCGAAGCCTGTCTGCGGTCCATACTTCCACTAGGCCTCCACTGACCAGACCACTGCTGCCCGTGTACCCCTGGAACCAATTTTAAAGTGCCTACAGCCAGCCCATTTTATTGTGTTAGGCCTTCGAAGCCTGTCTGCGGTCCATACTTCCACTAGGCCTCCACTGACCAGACCACTGCTGCCCGTGTACCCCTGGAACCAATTTTAAAGTGCCTACAGCCAGCCCATTTTATTGTGTTAGGCCTTCGAAGCCTGTCTGCGGTCCATACTTCCACTAGTCCTCCACTGACCAGACCACTGCTGCCCGTGTACCCCTGGAACCAATTTTAAAGTGCCTACAGCCAGCCCATTTTATTGTGTTAGGCCTTCGAAGCCTGTCTGCGGTCCATACTTTAAATACTCCTCCACTCACCACCAAGCTGCCTGCCCGTGTATCCATGTAACCGCTGTAAAACTGCCATGAGCCTATTGTTTGTTATGTTAGGCCTTTGATAGCCTGTCTGCGGTCCTTACTTTAAATACTCCTCCACTCACCACCTAGCTGCCTGTGTATCCATGTAACCGATGTAAAACTGCCATGACTGCCTACTGTTTGTTATTTTAGGCCTTTGATAGCCTGTCTGCGGCCCCTACTTGCAATACTCCTCCACTGACCACAATGCTGCCTGGAGTGCCTGCCTGTGTATCCATGTAACCGATGTAAAACTGCCATGACTGCCTACTGTTTGTTATTTTAGGCCTTTGATAGCCTGTCTGCGGCCCCTACTTGCAATACTCCTCCACTGAGCACAATGCTGCCTGGAGTGCCTGCCTGTGTATCCATGTAACCGATGTAAAACTGCCATGACTGCCTACTGTTTGTTATTTTAGGCCTTTGATAGCCTGTCTGCAGCCCCTACTTGCAATACTCCTCCACTGACCACACCAATGCTGCCCGTGTACCCCTGGAACCTATTTAAAAGTTCATAGAGCCTAGTTATATATTTTATTTACTATTAATAAGGCCATGATGGACTACGCTGTACCACGCTACAAGCTAACCAGTCGACACTTCTTTTGCGAGAAAAGCCATCCCAACCCTCCACCAGCATGTAGAAGACCGCATTGTCCATGCACTCTGGCAATCTGTGAGTACAAAGGTGCACCTGACAACAGACGCATGGACCTGTAGGCATGGCCACGGAAGATTACGTGTCCATTACGGCGCAATGGGTTAATGTGGTGGATGCATGGTCCACAGGGGACAGCCTACTAAGTCTGTCTGCAGTCCCTAATTCAAATTGTCCTCCACTGTCTAAATCGGAACTTCCACCTTCTGGCTTTCGGCCTATAGTATCAGAAATTAAACTGCATTTGGCCTTCAACTTTGGTTAGGGCCTACTAACGGCTTCTGCCCCTCCCTGGTGTTGTCCTCAACTAAATAAAGCTGAGCTTCAACCTTCCGGCTCTCATTAAGTGGTTTTAAAAAAAAAAAAATTGGTGGTTAGGGCCTACTAACGGCTTCTGCCCCTCCCTGGTGTTGTCCTCAACTAAATAAAGCTGAGCTTCAACCTTCCGGCTCTCATTATGTGGTTTAAAAAAAAAAAATGGTGGTTAGGGCCTACTAACGGCTTCTGCCCCTCCCTGGTGTTGTCCTCAACTAAATAAAGCTGAGCTTCAACCTTCCGGCTCTCATTAAGTGGTTTTAAAAAAAAAATGGTGGTTAGGTCCTACTAACGGCTTCTGCCCCTCCCTGGTGTTGCCCTCAACTAAATAAAGCTGAGCTTCAACCTTCTGCTCCAAATTACCATTTTAAAAAATGCAATAGGCTTTTCCGGCCTACTAAAGGTGTCTGCCCCTCCCTGGTGTTGTCCTCAACTGAACAAAGCTGAGCTTCCACATTCTGGCTTTCGCCCTATACTATCAGATATTAAACTGCATTTGGCCTACTAGTGTGGTTAGGCCCTTGAAACAGTGTCTGCTGCTCTTGGGTTTGCTACTCCACTGAACAAAGCAATGCCGCCTGTTTAGTCCTGTTACCAATTTTGAACTGCATGTAGCCTACTTTATTCTTTGGCCCTATATCTGTTTCCTCCTCATCCTGCCCATTGCCCAGCCACTGCTAAATGAGTCTGCTGGTACATTGACCTAGACCACTACATTCCCCTTGTACTCTACACAGCCAGAATCTGACCCTGCTGAAAGTAAGGTTCCCCTTCCCGCATGTTATACCACCTTACACAGGGACAAAGAGGAAGGTGCAGATGAAAGTGCAGGTTCCTTCATCAGGTGGGGGGGCATACTCGTTGGCGACGTCACTGGCACAGGGCCCCTCAGAGTACGCAAAAGTGTCGCTGCTGGTGGGAGGCGCCCCCGCCATGCAAACACACCGCCGTACTTTGAGGGGCCCTGTGCCAGTGGCAATGCGAACGAGTGGGCCCCCCCTGCTTGCTCAGGATCACAGCACTTGCAACTTTTAAATACTTACCTTTCCCTGCAACACCGCCGTGACGTAGTCCGCATTTCCTGGGCCCACGAAAAACTTGAGCCAGCCCTACTCCCCCCACAACTTTCCCCCAATTCCTTATGCCCAACTATTATTATACAGTTAATTAAGATTGGCAAGCTTCAGAAACAAGAATGGATGTTTTTGGCATTAAAATGGGCACTGTAGGTGTTTTCCTGGCCTCCACTCACTGCCGACTATGCTTCCCCATTGACTTGCATTGGGTTTCGTGTTTCGGTCGATCCCCGACTTTTAGCGATAATCGGCCGACTGCACTCGACTCGACTCTGGACAAAATCGGGTTTCCCAAAACCCTACTCGATCTTAAAAAAATGAAAGTCGCTCAACCCTACTCGCCACTACTTGTGGCTTTGCACCTCTCTGCTCTGCTTGCCACTATTAGAGGCTCTGCACCTTTCTGCTCTGTTCGCCACAAACTGTGGCTCTGTGCTTCTCTGCTTTGCTTGCCACAACCTGTGGCTCTCTGCCTTTTGGCTTTGACTCCTGCAATTCTGGCTCTCGGCATTGCCTCATGTGGTTCTGCTCTTGGCTCTGCCTCCAGCATCTCCGCTCTTGACTCCGCCTCCAGTGTCTCCGCCTCTAGCGTCACCGCTCTTGGCTCTGCCTCCAGCAACTCCGCACTTGGCTCCACCTCCAGCTTTGCTCTGTCTTCTCCTTCTTTACTCTTAGCTATGTTCCTGTTCTTGGCTCTGCCTCCTGCTCTTGGCTCTGCCTCCTGAGTTTCTGTTCTTGGCTCCGCCTTCTGCTCTTGGCTCCGCCTCCTGCTCTTAACTCTGCCTCCTGTGGTTCTACTTTGCATCCACTCTTGCGGTCTTGCACTATCTCTGTTCTGCAACTTGCCGCACAGGTCTCTGCCTGTTTCTTTATATTCACCAGTCCGAACAGGTCCCTACCTGTTCTCATATACCCTCCAGTCTGAACAGGTTCTTACCTGTTTCCATACACCCACCTGTATACCAGTTCCTACCAGAGTATCAGCCTGCCCGTCTGACCTGCCAGAGTGCCAGCCATGCCCACCTGTCTGCCAGTGTGCCAGTCGCGCCTGCCTGCCTGTGTCTCATCAAGCCTGTCTGCCCATCAGGGCCTCTGCTGTACCCGTCCGCCAGCCAGTGTCACAGCCGTGCCTTCCTGCCTGTATCCTGTCCCCTGGTGGGATCAGCATCCACAGCCAGACACCACCCTGGAGTGGTACCTGGTAGCTACCTGCTGCACAAGTCTAACCTCACCATCAGAGGCTCCAGCAAACACTTAGGAAGCTACTTAGTTACGCCCCTTCCAGGGTAGTCTGGTCAGTGGACCAGTGGGGCCTCACTCCTGAACGCCCATGCCAACCAGTCTGGGCAACAGCATTACAGTTGTGGCCAAGCTGTTCAGTGCACCATTGGTGTGGCCAAGCAGTTCAGTGCACCTTTGGTTTGGTCAAGCTGTTCAGTGCTCCTTTGGTTTGGCAAAGCTATTCAGTGCACCTTTGGTGTGACCAAGCAGTACAGTGCACCTTTGGTGTGGCCAAGCAGTTCAATGCACCTTTGGTGTGGCCAAGCAGTTCAGTGCACCATTGGTGTGGACAAGCCATTCAGTGCACCTTCGGTGTGGCCAAGCAGTTTAGTGCACCTTTGGTGTGGCCAAGCAGTTCAGTGCACCTTTGGTGTGGCCAAGCAGTTCAGTGTACCTTTGGTGTGGCCAAGCAGTACAGTGTACCTTTGGTGTGGCCAAACAGTTCAGTGCACCTTTGGTGTGGCCAAGCTGTTTAGTGAACTTTTCCACTTGCTTGTCTTTTATCTATCTGCACCCTCCTCTGGCTATTCTAAACTCACAGCTGTCAGTCAAGGAAGAACATGGCGGAGATACATGGGAAACAATTTGTTGGGAACATTGCCCAGAATCATTTGGTCATGCCAATCGTGCAGCAAGTGGCTGTGCTTGGTTTTGTATTTTTTTGTTTACACTTTTTTCTTTCTCCATTTTTTGTCATATTTCTGCTTCTGTTCATCCTTTTCCTTCCTCTGTTTTTTGCTCATTTTATAACCAGTCCAGTCCAATGGTTGATTCAATAAGACTGACAATGTCTTAATAAAGGACTAGTTGGAGTACAATGTGCAAATTAATTGAGAGAGGCACGCCAATTATTAAATGTG
Source organism: Ranitomeya variabilis (assembly GCF_051348905.1). Lineage (NCBI taxonomy): Eukaryota > Metazoa > Chordata > Amphibia > Anura > Dendrobatidae > Ranitomeya > Ranitomeya variabilis. The sequence continues at coordinate 526,348,013 of NC_135237.1, read as the reverse complement.
GCATATCTTTGCTCTGGTGTGCGCCTCACCACAAATGATACTCTAGTCAGGCTGGAGTAGCATTTCTCGTGTAACAATTAATGAATTTGCCCTGGCTCCTCCCAGGTCTGCCAATTGTCCATTTTTGCAGAGCTGAATAAAACTGATGCGATAACATAAAAAAAAAAAAATTTTGAGTAAAAATGTTATGTCTTGTCAAAGTGTATTACACCAGAAAGCTGAAGTAAACACTTTGATGAATTGGCCTCTTTGCATCACTGACATGCGCCGTTCACACGTCCCAGTACATGTGGTGACAGTTTTCTTCACACATGTCCGTGTGTTGAAATGGACCATGCATTAATTTTTTTCTGGCAGCACGGATGTCAATAGGTCCCACACTCTAGCACAGGAATGACATACAGTGTGTCATCCATGTGCCATCCATGTGACACATACCAGAATCAAATGCAGAATAGAAATGACAGATGTTCAGTAGAGATGAGTGAGCACTAAAACGCTCTTGCAATTGCTAATGCTCATATGCTTGTTTCGAGAAACAAGTATAATGGGAGTCAATGGGAAAACTGAGCTATTTTTCTGCAGATACTACAAGGAGGTTTGGGGGGGCACTGAAAATGTTGGAATGGATGGAAAAAGTGCTGAATAGAAGGAGAACAGCATGGGGAAGACCCCTGGGTGCATTTCTGACTCCCAGATCGCTGCTGAGAACAATGGGGTCACACTTTTACTCCACTTTAAAGACTGAAAATACAACATTCAAAATCAATGAGAAATTGGAACTTATAGGAAAAAAAGGTAAGAAACATTCTTTCCTGTATAATGACATGTATATAAAGCAAAATGTAAAAAGGATTAATAAAAATTAAAATTAAAGGAAACCAAAATAAACTTTGTATTACAAATTTGGAAATTTCAAATTTATGAAAGAAGCAAGAACTGCCAAAAATGTGATGTAAGAGGGACTCAAATACACCCTGTATTAGAGATAAAGTAGGGCCTCATACACATTTTGTTCAAATTGTCATGTAGTGGTACCCCTAGATTCATAAAGGCTATGCACTAAGTGCAAATCCTGCCAAAAATTATAAGTAGGGTCATACATATACCATTGAAGGCACCAACTGTAGTAACTCATTCAAATGTTGTAAACAAACTATTGTTGTGGTACTCCTACACTCATAAAAGTCCTGCATATTGCAAAGCCTGCCAAAAATTACAAGCAGGGTCACTTATACACGCTTGAATGCACATATTAGTACCTCATTCAAATATTGTGAACAAAGTATAGTTATGGTACTCCTACACTCATAAATGTTCTGAACAGTGCAAAGCCTGCCAAAATTTACAAGCAGGGTCATCCATATACCCTTGAAGGGAACAACTGTAGTACCTCATTCAAATAGTGTGACCTAATGTGTAGCTTCAGTACGCATACACTCATAAAGGCTCTGAACACAGTGCAAAGCGAGGAAAAAATTATAAGCAGGCTCATCCATAGCCCCTTGAAGGCAACAACTGGAGGGTCTCATTAAAATATTTAGAAATTGTAGTTGATGTACTCCTACACTCATGAAAGCTCAGAACAAAGTGCAAAGCAACTAAAAAATGATAATTAAGGTAATACAGTCATCCATATACCCTTGAAGGCAACAACTGGAGGGCCTCATTAAAGTATTTTGAAAGTGTAGTTGATGTACTCCTGTGCTCATAAATCTCATAAATAAAAAAATATATAAGTAGGGTCATACTTTCACTGATAGACCCTTGAAGGCTACAACAGGCAGGCTTCATTCAAATGTTGAAGTTTAAAAACACTTTATGTGCTTCTGTCATCTGGTGGTGTGGAAAAGTTGGGGCTAATCCAAACCTTGTTCATTTTTATCAGAGTGAGTCTGTCAGGAGAAAATGCCTTTCTTTTTTGACCCCCCAGCAACATTAAAAACCTGCTCAGACAAGACAGCACAACACCTCCAAGGCATAGAGGGACTGCTCATGCCAGGTGCCCAGCTTTGAGGCACAATAGCTAAAGGTCGCAGAAGAATTAGGGAGTATTCTGGCTTTGTCAGCCAGTTATTGCTTGATCAGGTTTAAAACATTTTCTCTTATGTCAAAAACACCCAGTTGTTAGAGCCTGGATGCTGAGATGGTGTCATGAAATTGGCCCAGGCCTTTGTCAGTGTACCCCTGCCTTTGCTGTGCATATCTCTCACATGTCCTCCATGGTTGAGAAAGGAAACTTGCCCCCTGCCAGTAATGTTGTCTGATGTTGTGTGCTATAACACCATTTTAGCAGGCCTCTCCGCCTCATGAAGGACATATACAATATTTCCCTTCTAGTGTGTGTCTAGCAGGGTAAACAGCCGTTATTTTTTTTTACCAAGATGAATGTAACGTGAGGGTCACGAGAAAGGCCGTGGTACATAATGTCTGCCATATGTGCCAAGGTCCCTACAGCAAACATTTTCATGTCTCCACCAAGATGACTACTCTCCATCTCCTCCTCCTCATTCCCCTCCTCAGCCCATCCATGCAGGAGAGACGGGACGAAGCTTGTGTGGGTACTAGCTTCTGTTGCATCAGCCAGCTCGTTTTCCTCCTCTTCAGCCTTCACATGCTCAATTTTAGACAATCCGCACTGAGCAGATGAGATGAGGCTGGGTTGGATAATATCACTGTCTCATGTCTTCCTCCATCTCCACCTGGTCTGCATGCAAAGCCTCATGTGTAATTGACAGCAGTGACTGTTTAAATGGGAACAGAAGCAGGATCATTGCGCTGATGATCCTCATTTTATATAAACCAAATCTTTAGAACAGAGCACATAGTAATAGTAGGTCAAACCCTATACCAAATGGTAAGAGGGGTTATATTAGCACTGGATACTCCCTTTATGAATGAAAACACATGAATAAGGAAAGAGCAAAACCCATCTCATATAAATTAAGCAAGAGTTCATTAAAAAAAAATATGTTGCACATATAGAAACAAATAATCGCATAAATCAAATAAAAAGAAAAAAGTGGATAGTTGACTTAAACAGGTGTAAAGCAAAAGGTCCAAAAAAAGTATAGTGGATGGGAAGAATAAAGAATAGCAGCAAGTCTCATAAAGTGCCAGTGCCCATACGGTTAATGCTGTCTCTCTGTATGGGAACATTAACTGCATGGGCACACTGGCACTTTATGCGGCTTGCTGCTATTTTTTATTCTTCCCATCCACTATACTTTTTTTTGGACCTTTTGCTTTACACCTGTGTAAGTCAACTATCCACTTTGTCTTTTTATTGGTTTATGTGATTATTTGTTTCTATATGTGCAACATTTTTTTTAAATGAACTCTGACTTAATTTTTATGGGATGGTTTTTGCTCTTTCCTTATTCATGTGTATTGATCCCCATCTTAGTGGAGTCCTCAAAGTCTTGGAGTACTGCACAAATGTCAGACATTCATGCCCATTCTTCAGTTGTTATGTGCGGAAGCTAATTAGAATCCTGATGGGCATGTTAGAGCTGGTAGTCCACAACTGGCCTCTGCTGCTTTCAAAGCTGTGTCCGCATGTGCAGTGTGGAGTTCCAGTGTGTGGTCTGTTGTGAGTTTGGTTTCTGGGCTCCCCCGGTGGTCACTGGTGGTACTGAACTTGTGTCTTCATCGCCTCTGTTCACCTGTTTCCATCAGGATGTGGGAGTTGTCTATTTAGCCTTGCTCCTCAGTCATTTCTATGCCGGCCAACAATGTTACCAGAAGCCTTTCTGTTGCATGTTCCTGCTCCTAGACTACTATCAGCTAAGTTGGACTTGTAGTCCTAAGTTTTGTTTTGCATTTTTGTTCCAGTTCTCTGTGTTTAAATATTTCTGAGGCTGGAAGCTCTTGTGAGCTGAAATTGCCACTCTGGTGTCATGAGTTGATATTAGAGTCTTAAAGTAATTTCAGGATGGTGTTTTGAAAGGGTTTTCAGCTGACTGTGTAGTTCCCTTTTCTGTCTTCCTACTATCTAGTAAGCGGACCTCAATTTGCTAAACCTATCTTCATACTTCGTATGTCAATTTCCTCTAAAATCACCGACATTATATGTGGGGGCTACTGTCTGCCTTTTGGGGAAAATTTCTCTAGAGGTAAGCCAGGTCTGTATTTTCCTCTGCTAGGGTCAGTCAGTTCTCCGGCTGGCGCTGGGCGTCTAGGGATAAAACGTAGGCACGCTACCCGGCCACTGTTAGTTGTGCGGTAGGTTTAGCTCACAGTCAGCTCGAGTTCCCATCTTCCAAGAGCTAGTCCTTTTGTATGCTTTACTACGGTCTCTTGCCATTGAGAACCATGACAGTTTGGCCGGCCAGGGGTTAAAATAATTGGCAGAAGAAAGGAGAGAAAAGAAGTCTGCAGAGAATTTTTTTTTTTTTCCCTGAGTTTGCTCATTAGTTGATTCACTAGCATCTCTGCTTACTGCAGCCTTCGTCTCTCTCTCCTTCTAATCCTTGAATGGTTCTGATTTCACCTGATGAAAATGGATCCTCAGAGTTTAGCTACAGGTTTGAATAATCTCGCTATGAAGGTTCAAAGTTTACAGGATTTTGTAATTCATGCTCCTATATCTGAACCTAGAGTACCTTTGCCTGAATTTTTCTCCGGGGATAGATCTCGCTTCCAGAATTTCAAACATAATTGTAAATTATTTTTGTCTCTGAGATCTCGCTCCGCTGGAGATCCTGCACAGCAGGTCAGGATTGTAATTTCCTTGCTCCGGGGCGACCCTCAGGATTGGGCATTTGCTTTGGCACCAGGGGATCCTGCGTTGCTCAACGTGGATGCGTTTTTCCTGGCTTTGGGGTTGTTTTATGAGGAACCTCATTTAGAGATTCAGGCTGAAAAAGCCTTGATGGCCCTGTCTCAAGGGCAAGATGAGGCTAAGATATACTGCCAAAAATTTCGTAAGTGGTCTGTGCTTACTCAGTGGAATGAGTGCGCCCTGGCGGCGAATTTCAGAGAGGGTCTCTCTGATGCCATTAAAGATGTTATGGTGGGGTTCCCTGTGCCTGCAGGTCTGAATGAGTCCATGACAATGGCTATTCAGATTGATCGGCGTTTGCGGGAGCGCAAACCTGTGCACCATTTGGCGGTGTCTACTGAGAAGGCGCCAGAGATTATGCAATGTGATAGAATTCTGTCCAGAAGCGAACGACAGAATTTTAGGCGAAAAAATGGGTTATGCTTCTATTGTGGCGATTCAACTCATGTTATATCAGCATGCTCTAAACATACTAAGAAGGTTGATAAGTCTGTTTCAATTGGTACTTTACAGTCCAAGTTTATTCTATCTGTGACCCTGATTTGCTCTTTATCGTCTATTACCGCGGACGCCTATGTCGACTCTGGCGCCGCTTTGAGTCTTATGGATTGGTCCTTTGCCAAACGCTGTGGGTTTAATTTAGAGCCTCTGGAAGTTCCTATACCTCTGAAGGGTATTGACTCCACGCCATTGGCTAGTAATAAACCACAATACTGGACACAAGTAACTATGCGTATTAATCCGGATCACCAGGAGATTATTCGCTTCCTTGTGTTGTATAATCTGCATGATGTGTTGGTGCTTGGATTGCCATGGCTGCAATCTCATAACCCAGTCCTCGACTGGAAAGCAATGTCTGTGTTAAGCTGGGGATGTCAGGGGACTCATGGGGACGTACCTTTGGTTTCCATTTCGTCATCTATTCCCTCTGAGATTCCGGAATTTTTATCTGATTATCGTGACGTTTTTGAGGAGCCTAAACTTGGTTCACTACCTCCGCACAGAGAGTGCGATTGTACTATAGATCTGATTCCGGGCAGTAAGTTTCCAAAGGGTCGTTTATTTAATCTATCTGTGCCTGAACATGCTGCTATGCGGGAATATATTAAGGAGTTCTTGGAAAAGGGACATATTCGTCCTTCGTCATCTCCCTTAGGAGCTGGTTTTTTCTTTGTATCTAAAAAAGATGGCTCTTTGAGGCCGTGTATTGATTATCGGCTTTTGAATAAAATCACGGTTAAATATCAGTATCCTTTGCCACTGCTTACTGATTTGTTTGCTCGAATAAAGGGGGCCAAGTGGTTCTCTAAGATTGATCTTCGTGGGGCGTATAATTTAGTGCGAATTAAGCAGGGGGATGAGTGGAAAACCGCATTTAATACGCCTGAGGGCCATTTTGAGTATTTAGTAATGCCTTTTGGTCTTTCAAATGCCCCTTCAGTCTTTCAGTCTTTTATGCATGACATTTTCCGTGAATATTTGGATAAATTTATGATTGTGTATCTGGATGATATTTTGATTTTTTCGGACGACTGGGACTCTCATGTCCAACAGGTCAGGAGGGTTTTTCAGGTTTTGCGCTCTAATTCCTTGTGTGTAAAGGGTTCTAAGTGCGTTTTTGGGGTTCAAAAAATTTCGTTTTTGGGGTACATTTTTTCCCCCTCTTCCATTGAGATGGACCCTGTCAAGGTTCAGGCTATTTGTGATTGGACGCAGCCCTCTTCTCTTAAGAGCCTTCAGAAGTTTTTGGGCTTTGCTAATTTTTATCGTCGATTTATAACTGGTTTTTCTGATGTTGCTAAACCGTTGACTGATTTGACTAAGAAGGGTGCTGATGTTGCTGATTGGTCCCCTGCTGCTGTGGAGGCCTTTCGGGAGCTTAAGCGCCGCTTTTCTTCCGCCCCTGTGTTGCGTCAGCCTGATGTTACTCTTCCTTTTCAGGTTGAGGTCGACGCTTCAGAAATTGGAGCGGGGTCGGTTTTGTCACAGAAAAGTTCCGACTGCTCCGTAATGAGACCTTGCGCGTTCTTTTCTCGTAAATTTTCGCCCGCTGAGCGAAATTATGATATTGGTAATCGGGAGCTCTTGGCTATGAAGTGGGCTTTTGAGGAGTGGCGTCATTGGCTGGAGGGGGCTAGACATCAGGTGGTGGTATTGACCGACCACAAGAATTTGATTTATCTTGAGTCTGCCAGGCGCCTGAATCCTAGACAGGCGCGCTGGTCGTTGTTTTTCTCTCGGTTTAATTTTGTGGTTTCTTACCTACCGGGTTCTAAAAATGTGAAGGCGGATGCCCTTTCTAGGAGTTTTGAGCCTGATTCCCCTGGTAATTCTGAACCTACAGGTATCCTTAAGGATGGAGTGATATTATCTGCTGTTTCCCCAGACTTGCGACGGGTCTTGCAGGAGTTTCAGGCGGATAGACCTGATCGTTGCCCGCCTGGTAGAATGTTTGTTCCTGATGATTGGACCAGTAGAGTCATCTCGGAGGTCCATTCTTCTGCGTTAGCTGGTCATCCTGGAATCTTTGGTACCAGGGATTTGGTGGCTAGGTCCTTCTGGTGGCCTTCCCTGTCGCGAGATGTGCGAGGTTTTGTGCAGTCTTGTGATGTTTGTGCTCGGGCCAAGCCTTGTTGTTCTCGGGCTAGTGGATTGTTGTTATCTTTGCCTATTCCGAAGAGGCCTTGGACTCACATCTCCATGGATTTTATTTCTGATCTCCCTTTTTCTCAGAAGATGTCTGTCATCTGGGTGGTGTGTGACCGTTTCTCTAAGATGGTCCATTTGGTCCCCTTGCCTAAATTGCCTTCCTCATCCGAGCTGGTTCCTCTGTTTTTCCAAAATGTGGTTCGCTTGCATGGTATTCCGGAGAATATCATGTCTGACAGGGGAACCCAATTCGTGTCTAGATTTTGGCGAGCGTTCTGTGCTAGGATGGGCATTGATTTGTCTTTTTCGTCTGCTTTCCATCCTCAGACTAATGGCCAGACCGAGCGAACTAATCAGACCTTGGAGACTTATTTGAGGTGTTTTGTGTCTGCGGATCAGGATGATTGGGTTGCCTTTTTGCCCTTGGCGGAGTTTGCCCTCAATAATCGGGCTAGTTCTGCCACCTTGGTTTCTCCTTTCTTCTGTAATTCGGGGTTTCATCCTCGTTTCTCTTCCGGTCAGGTGGAGTCTTCGGATTGTCCTGGAGTGGATGCTGTGGTGGAGAGGTTGCATCAGATTTGGGGGCATGTGGTGGACAATTTGAAGTTGTCCCAGGAGAAGACTCAGCATTTTGCCAACCGCCGTCGTCGTGTTGGTCCTCGTCTTTGTGTTGGGGACTTGGTGTGGTTGTCTTCTCGTTTTGTCCCTATGAAGGTTTCTTCTCCTAAGTTTAAGCCTCGGTTCATCGGCCCGTACAAGATATTGGAGATTCTTAACCCTGTGTCCTTTCGTTTGGACCTCCCTGCATCTTTTTCTATTCATAATGTCTTCCATCGGTCATTGTTGCGCAGGTATGAGGTTCCGGTTGTGCCTTCCGTTGAGCCTCCTGCTCCGGTGTTGGTTGAGGGTGAGTTGGAGTACGTTGTCGAGAAGATCTTGGACTCCCGTGTTTCCAGACGGAGACTTCAGTATCTGGTCAAGTGGAAGGGCTACGGTCAGGAGGATAATTCTTGGGTGACAGCCTCTGATGTTCATGCCTCCGATTTGGTCCGTGCCTTTCATAGGGCTCATCCTGATCGCCCTGGTGGTTCTGGTGAGGGTTCGGTGCCCCCTCCTTGAGGGGGGGGTACTGTTGTGAGTTTGGTTTCTGGGCTCCCCCGGTGGTCACTGGTGGTACTGAACTTGTGTCTTCATCGCCTCTGTTCACCTGTTTCCATCAGGATGTGGGAGTTGTCTATTTAGCCTTGCTCCTCAGTCATTTCTATGCCGGCCAACAATGTTACCAGAAGCCTTTCTGTTGCATGTTCCTGCTCCTAGACTACTATCAGCTAAGTTGGACTTGTAGTCCTAAGTTTTGTTTTGCATTTTTGTTCTAGTTCTCTGTGTTTGAATATTTCTGAGGCTGGAAGCTCTTGTGAGCTGAAATTGCCACTCTGGTGTCATGAGTTGATATTAGAGTCTTAAAGTAATTTCAGGATGGTGTTTTGAAAGGGTTTTCAGCTGACTGTGTAGTTCCCTTTTCTGTCTTCCTACTATCTAGTAAGCGGACCTCAATTTGCTAAACCTATCTTCATACTTCGTATGTCAATTTCCTCTAAAATCACCGACATTATATGTGGGGGCTACTGTCTGCCTTTTGGGGAAAATTTCTCTAGAGGTAAGCCAGGTCTGTATTTTCCTCTGCTAGGGTCAGTCAGTTCTCCGGCTGGCGCTGGGCGTCTAGGGATAAAACGTAGGCACGCTACCCGGCCACTGTTAGTTGTGCGGTAGGTTTAGCTCACAGTCAGCTCGAGTTCCCATCTTCCAAGAGCTAGTCCTTTTGTATGCTTTACTACGGTCTCTTGCCATTGAGAACCATGACAGTGGTCACGTCACAGACCATTCTGTGAGATGGCACTTGCATGTGCAGCTGCAGCACTGCCGGAGTGTTGGCAGTTTTAGTTGACTTGCTCAAATGGCTGCTAACCAGAAGCTCTAGCAATTATGGGTAGGTTTTCAGAAGCTGTTTTATTACCACGTTGAGCACATGTGTTTGCCAAGCTTCACAGCCACCATCAGGTTACGGCCATTATCACACCTGACTATGCCTGGTTGCAGGTTCAGCGGTGAGAGCCACATAATCTGTCTGGTCTGTTATTCCTTTTAATAACTGTGCCTTCATTTGCCGTTTGTCTCCTAGACAAATACGTTTCCGCATGACAGTGCTGCAAAGCTTCCAGCTCACGGGTGCTTTTTGATTGCACATCGAAGATGGAGGAAGAGGATGAGTAGTTGGGGGTGCAGGAACTGATGTAGGAGATGGAGGACACTCTGACAGAAGTAGGGCCAGCAATCATTGTCAGTAGCACATGTGCCGTGGCAGGGTGGGACTCAGCCCCCGGCCTCCAGAGTGTTCACCCAGTGTTCCATCAGTGAAATGTAGTATCTCTGGCCATAAGTCCTTGTCCACGAGTCAGACATTAAGTGGACCATTCCAGTAACCGTATTGGTAAGGACATGTGATGTTCCTGTACACGTACTGATACAATGTGGGCAGACGGTGCGCAGACACCTGAAACAAGTTGATGCGTGTGCTGTAACCTGTATTGCTGACTCTGTATGTCCTTAAAGTAGTTTTGTGAATAAAACATTCACTGTTTGTGGAGCTTGATTTACCTTCATTTTGCATTTTCTACACCTTGACCTGGTGTTTTTGTGCTCAAAACACCTCCAGGATACAAATATCGGATGCCACACCGGGAGAAATAGTGGCAGCTAGGGACCAAGTACTAACAGACCAGCATTGTACACCTGTAGCAGGCCAATTTAGGTTTTTATTTCAAACCAACAAAAATGAACACAAACCAAGTACTACAGTATACTGCATATGACAAAAGTCAATTTTTAACAAAAATATTTTGTGAACTATAACAGGCCAAAAGGTTTTTAAAAATGTGAACCACCATAATTTTACACAAAGCATGTTAAACTGTATAGATGATTAATTGAATCCATAAAAATGTTTGGAAGTTTTTTTGTGAGTTTTATATACCACCGTAATGTAACAATAACCTCGTTAAGCTGTATGAATGAGAAATGTAATCTATAAAATTTTTGGAAGGGTTATTTGGAGTTTTATATACCATTGTAATGTAACAAGAACAATGTTAAACTGTATGGATGAATAATTGAATCCATACAAATTTTTAAAGGGTTGTTTGGAGTTTTACATTCCACAATAATAAAAATAACCACGTTAAACTTTATGGATGACTAATTAAATCCATAAGAAATTTTGGAAGGGTTTTTGTACTTTTATCTACCACCCTAATGCAACAAGAATCGTGTTACACTGTATGGATTACTAATTGAGTCTATAAAGATTTTTTGTAAAAGTTTTTTTGAGTTTTATATAGAACAGTAATGTAATAAGGACCGCGTTAAACTGTATGGATGACTAATTGAATCCATAACAAATTTTGGAACTTTTTTTGAGCTCTATATACCACCACAATGTAACAAGAACTGTGTTAGCCTGTATGGATGATTAACTCTTTCACCACCTTTTTCTGTTTTTATGTTTCCATTTTTTTTTCTCCTTCTTCCGAGACATAACTTTTTATTGATTATTTTGTAATTGGTTTTGTCATATAGTGTGCTGGAAAATGAGAAAAAAAATGAAAGTTCAGTGAAATTGCAAAAAAGTGCAATTTCTCAATTGTTTTTTGTCTAGCTTTTCTTACCATGTTCACTAAATACTAAAACTGACCTGCCATTATGGTTTTCCAGGTCATTATGAGTTGGTAGATACAAAATTTGTATAGGTTCTTTCCTATTTAAGTGGTGAAAAAAAGATTCAAACTTTCTAAAAAAATAAGCAAACAAAAAGTCGCCATTTTAAGAGACCCTTAGTGTCTGCATTTTTTGTGATTTGGGGCTGGGTGATGGCTTATCTTTTGCATGTCGATTTGATGTTTTTATTGATACCATCTTGTTGTAGATATGATCTTTTGATCGCCCATTATTGCATTATAATTCAATGTTGTGGCAAACAAAGAAAAATATTTCTGGGGCTTTGATTTTTTCTCTTTACAGCTTTTACCGATCGGATTATTTCCTTTTATATATTGATAAATCGAGTCATTCTAAATGCGGCAATACCAAATATTTGTGTTTTTTTATTCTTTTATTTTGAATGGGGAGTGATCTTTTTTTAAAATATCTTTTAACCCTTTAACGACCGCCGATACGCCTTTTAACGGTGGCCGCTAAGGGTACTTAAACCACAGCGCCGTTAATTAACGGCGCTGTGGAAAAAGTGAATAGCGCCCCCCAGAGTCGGATTTTCTCTGGGGTCTCGGTTACCGGGGATAGCCGAGACCCCAGAGAACATGATTCGGGGTTTTTTTACCGACCCCCGAGTTGCGATTGCCGGTAATTAACCGTTTACCGGTGATCGCAAAAAAACCCCCAAAAAACGAGATTTCCCATTTAATTTCTCTGTCCTCCGATGTGATCGCACATCGGAGGACAGAGAAATGGGGTCCCCGGTCGCCCCCGATGCCCTCCCCGATACTCACCTGTCTCCCCCAGTGTTCCTCGTGGTTCCCCATGGGCGCCGCCATCCTAAAAATGGCGGGCGCACGCGCAGTGCGCCCACCAGCCGGCACCTGGGAGATCTTTGGGGTCTCGGCTGCTGGGGGTAGCCGAGACACCAAAGAACATGATCGGGGTCGGTTTTTACTGACCCCTGATTTGCGATCGCCGGTAATTAACTGTTTACCGGCGACCGCAAAAAAAAAAAAAAAGTGATGTGTAATTCTCTGTCCTCTGATGTGATCGCACATCAGAGGACAGAGAAATAGGCGGATTCAGGGACCCTATCATACTTACCGGTGTCCCTGGGTCCTCCTGTGTCTTCTCCTGCCGGCTGGCTTCTTCCTATAGAAAGAAAATGGCGGGCGCATGCGCAGTGCGCCCGCTCTCTGCTGCCATCTGCCGGCCGGCAGGAGAAAAGAGTTGGGGCTAAAATTAGGGTTAGGGCTAGGGCTAGGGCTAGGGTTAGGGTTAGGGCTAGGGTTAGGGTTAGGGCTAGGGTTAGGGTTAGGGTTAGGGCTAGGGTTAGGGTTAGGGCTAGGGTTAGGGTTAGGGTTGGGGCTAAATTTAGGGTTAGGGTTGGAGCTAAATTTAGGGTTAGGGTTGGGGCTAAATTTAGGGTTAGGGCTGGGGCTAAATTTAGGGTTAGGGTTAGGGTTGGGGCTAAAGTTAGGACTAGGGTTGCGGCTAAAGTTAGGGTTAGGGTTGGGATTAGGGTTGGCATTAGGGTTGGCATTAGGGTTACGTTTGGGATTAGGGTTAAGGGTAGGGTTGGGATTAGGGGTGTATTGGGATTAGGGTTAGGTTTGAGGTTAGGGTTGAGATTAGGATTAGGGGTGTGTTGGATTTAGGGTTCTGATTAGGGTTATGGTTGTTTTGAGGTTAGGGTTGCGATTATCCTTAGGGTTGTGATTAGGATTATGGATCGGGTTGGCATTAGGGTTAGGCATCTTTCACACTTCAGTCTTTTGGCGTCAGTCTGAAACGGCCATTTTCATCAAATAGCGGATCAGCCATTGTTTTTGGCGGTTCCGCTATTTTCCCATAGACATGCATTAGCGACGGATTGTGGCGGATGGTCATCCGTTCCATCCGCCATGTGACGGATCCGTCGAGATTTGGCGGACGTCAGCTACACATTGACGGCCATTGTAACGTTTTTTGTCTGCGCCGAAATGGCGGTTCGCGACGGATCCGTCGCGTTCGTCATTCCATAGAATGGCCGCCTATGGGCGACGGATCCGTTGTTACCGTCATTTCGGCGGATCCGTCACCCCAATCCGCTTTTTCAATTGCGCATGCTCCAAAAAGTAGATACTTTTCCTAGACAACCCCCAAGTAACGGATCCATCAAAAAAACAGATCCGTTAATACCGTTTTCTCAACAATTGTGACGGATCCGTCACTATGTCGGAGCTGACTGACGCCAAACAACTGAAGTGTGAAAGAAGCCTTAGGGGTGTGTTGGGGTTAGGGTTGGAGTTAGATTTGGGGGGTTTCCACTGTTTAGGTACATCAGGGGGTCTCTAAACGCCACAGACAATTTTGCGCTCAAAAAGTCAAATGGTGCTCCCTCCCTTCCGAGCTCTGCTGTGCACCCAAACAGTGGTTTACCCCCACATATGGGGCATCAGCGTACTCGGGATAAATTGGACAACAACTTTTGGGGTCAAATTTCTCCTGTTACCCTTGTGAAAATAAAAACTTGGGGGCTAAAAAAAAATTTTGTGGAAAAAAAAATATTTTTTATTTTCACAACTCTGCATTATAAACGTCTGTGAAGCACTTGGGCATTCAAAGTTCTCACCACACATCTAGATAAGTTCCTTGGGGGCTCTAGTTTCCAAAATGGGGTCAGTTGTTGGGGGTTTCTACTGTTTAGGTACATCAGGGTCTCTGCAAACGCAACATAATGCCCGCAGACCATTCTATCAAAGTCCGCATTCCAAAAATGGGGTTCCTTCCCTTCCGAGCTCTGCCATACGCTCAAACAGTGGTCCCCACCACACATGGGGTATCAGTGTACTCAGCACAAATTGGACAACAACTTTTGGGGTCCAATTTCTCTTGTTACCCTTGTCAAAATAAAAATTTGGGGGCTCAAAAATCTTTTTTGTGGAAAAAAAAATTTATTTTTATTTTCACGACTCTGCATTATAAACTTCTGTGAAGCACTTGGGCATTCAAAGTTCTCACCACACATCTAGATAAGTTCCCTGGGGGGTCTAGTTTCCAAAATGGGGTCACTTGTGGGGGGTTTCTACTGTTTAGGCACATCAGGGGCTCTGCAAATGCAACATAATGCCCGCAGACCATTCTATCAAAGTCTGCATTCCAAAACGGCGCTCCTTCCATTCCGAGCTCTGCCATGCGCCCAAACAGTGGTTTACCCCAACATATGGGGTATCAGCCTACTCAGCATAAATTGCACAATAAATTTTGGGGTCCAATTTCTCCTGTTACCCTTGAGAAAATAAAAAGTTGCAGGCTAAAAAATCATTTTTGAGGGAAAAAAAAGGATTTTTTATTTTCACGGCTCTACTTTATACATTTCTGTGAAGAACTTGGGGGTTTAAAGTGCTCACCGCACATCTAGATAAGTTCCTTAAGGGGTCTAGTTTCCAAAATGGTGTCACTTGTGGGGGGATTCCACTGTTTAGGCACATCAGGGGCTCTCCAAACGCGACATGGCGTCTGATCTCAATTCCAGCCAATTCTACATCGAAAAAGTAAAACGGCACTCCTTCTCTTCCAAGCTCTGCAGTGCGCCCAAACAGTGGTTTACCCCCACATATGGGGTATCTATGTACTCAGGAGAAATTGCACAACAACTTTTGTGATCTAATTTCTCCTGTTACCCTTGTGAAAATAAATATTTTGGGGCAAAAAGATCATTTTTGTAGAAAAAATGTGATTTTTTATTTTCACGGCTCTACGTTATAAACTTCTGAGAAGCACCTGGGGGTTTAAAGTGCTCACCACACATCTAGTTAAGTTCCTTAAGGGGTCTAGTTTCCAAAATGGGGTCACTTGTGGGATGCTTCTACTGTTTAGGCACATCAGGGGCTCTCCAAATGCGACATGGCGTCCAATCTCAATTCCAGCCAATTCTACATTGAAAAAGTAAAACGGCACTCCTTCTCTTCCAAGCTCTGCGGTGCGCCCAAACAGTGGTTTACCCCCACATATGGGGTATCAACATACTCAGGAGAAATTGCACAACAACTTTTGTGGTCTAATTTCTCCTGTTACTCTTGTGAAAATAACAATTTGTGGGCGAAAAGATCATTTTTGTGTAAACAAATGCAATTTTTTATTTTCACGGCTCTACTTTATAAACTTCTGTGAAGCACTTGGGGGCTCAAAGTGCTCACCACACATCTAGTTAAGTTCCTTAAGGGGTCTAGTTTCCAAAATGGGGTCACTTGTGGGGGGTTTCCACTGTTTAGGCACATCAGGGGCTCTCTAAACGTGACATGGCATCCGATCTCAATTCCAGCCAATTCTGCATTGAAAAAGTCAAACGGCGCTCCTTCTCTTCCAAGCTCTGCGGTGCACCCAAACAGTGGTTTACCCCCACATATGGGGTATCGGCGTATTCAGGAGAAATTGCACAACAACATTTATGGTTAAATTTCTGTTTTTACACTTGTGAAAATAAAAAAAAATGGTTCTGAAGCAAAATGTTTGCAAAAAAAAGTTAAATGTTCATTTTTGCCTTCCACATTGTTTCAGTTCCTGTGAAGCACGTAAAGGGTTAATAAACTTCTTGAATGTGGTTTTGAGCACCTTGAGGGGTGCAGTTTTTAGAATGGTGTCACACTTGGTTATTTTCTATCATATTGACCCCTCAAAATGACTTCAAATGTGATGTGGTCCCTAAAAAAAAATGGTGTTGTAAAAATGAGAAATTGCTGGTCAACTTTTAACCCTTATAACTCCCTAACAAAAAAAAATTTTGGTTCCAAAATTGTGCTGATGTAAAGTAGACATGTGGGAAATGTTATTTATTAACTATTTTTTGTGACATATCTTTCTGATTTAAGGGCATAAAAATCCAAATTTTGAAAATTGCTAAATTTTTAATTTTTTTGCCATATTTCCATTTTTTTCATAAATATTCGCAAGTAATATCGAAGAAATGTTACCACTATCATGAAGTACAATATGTCTCGAAAAAACAATCTCAGAATCAGCAGGATCCATTGAAGCGTTCCAGAGTTATAACCTCATAAAGTGACAGTGGTCAGAATTGTAAAAATTGGCCTTGTCATTAAGTACCAAATTGGCTCTGTCACTAAGGGGTTAAACCCTTTTCTTTTACTTTCTTCAATAGTGTCCATTGGAGGCTGGAAATTGCGATCATCTGATCACTTGTGCTACACAGAGCAGGTTCTTTTACATTATGTTCTATTAATAAAAAAAATCTTCCTAAAATTTGTATTTATTCAATTTACCATTCATACAGTTTAACGCAACTCTTGTTACATTACAATTGAAGTATTTTCCTGGGCAGGAAGCAGCAGAAGAGGCACTGCTGACAGGTAATTAGGGAACAGGGGTACTTGGGATAGCAGGCCGAGTGTGGAAGAACATATAGTGGTGTAGAGTTTGTATTGGTAACATGGGGATGCAAGCTATATGTGGGGTGCAAGGTATATAAGGGGGTACAAGCTATATGTGGGTGTACAAGCTATATGTGGGGGTGAAATCCATATGTGCGATGCAAGATATGTGTGGAGTACATACTGTGTAAGGGTGCAGGCTACATGTGGGGGTATATATGGTGGTGCAGGCTATATGTGTGGGTACATATGGGGGTGCAAGCTATATATGTTGGTGCAATCTATATGTGGGGGTGCAAGCTATATGTGATGGTACATATGTGGGTGCAGGCTACATGTGGGGTGCATATGGTGTGCAGGGTGCATATAGGGGTGTATACTACATGTAGGGGTATATATGGAGATGCAGGGTACAAATGAGGGTGCAGGGGGTTCATATAGAGGTGCAGGCTACATGTGGATGTACATATGGGGGTGTAGGGTACAAATAGACGTGAAGTCTACATGTGGGGGTGCAGACTATATGAAGGGGTACATATGGGGTGCTGTCTACATGTGGAGGTAGATATGAGGGTGCAGGCTACTTGTGAGGGTACATATGAGGGTGCAGGCTACATGTGGCGGTACATATGAGGGTGCAGGCTACATGTGGGGGTACACATGGGGTGCAGGCTACATGTGAGAGTACATACTGGGGTGAAGGCTGCATGTGGTGGACACATTGGGGCACTGGATATATGTGGGGGTACATATGTGGGGTGCAGACTATGTTTAGGGGTACATATAGGGGTGCAGCTCGAATATCATCAAGGACAACATCTGCAAAAATTTGTATGTTCTCCTCGTGTTTGTGTGGTTTTCCTCCAGATTCTCCGGTTTTGTTGCACACTTCAAAGACATACTGACAGGGAATTTAGATTGTGAGTCCCAAAGGGGACAGCAAAGATGATGTCTGTAAAGCGCTACGGAATATGATAGCACTGCATATTAAATAAATATATATGTGGTGGATCATATGGAGATGTAGGCTGTATGTGTGGGGAACATAGGAGTACAGGCTGTATGTTTGTGGGGACATGGGAGTGCAGTCTGCATGTGTGGGGGACATGGGAGTGCAGACTGTATGTGCGTGGTGCATGGGGTGTGGACTGTATGTGTTAGAGCGCCACAGAGAAGGGGAAGGTAAACACTTAAGGTGAAGCTTAATATACAAGGAATTGTTATTGTAGACAGTGAGGGTGAGTGGTATTTCTTGAGGGCAAGTATGGACGGAGAACAGTGTGAACATAAGGCACAGTATGGAGTGAGTGCATTGAGGGGAGTGACCTTGAAGGCGGGGACAGTTTGGAGGCTATAGTTTACAACACAGTGTGTAGGGCGAACAGTGTATAGGCCATAGTTGCTAAGGGAGGATGGTTTCATAGTTATTGTTCATGGTTCATAGGGGAGGGATAGGCTGGAATTATAATTATATGGGGGATGGTGTGAAGGTAATATTTTATAGGAGAGGAGTTCATGTATGATAAGTAGTGTTGAGCATTCCGATACCGCAAGTATCGGGTATCGGCCGATACTTGCGGTATCGGAATTCCGATACCGAATTCCGATATTTTTGTGATATCGGAAATCGGAATCTGAAGTTCCCAGTGTATGGTTCCCAGGGTCTGGAGGAGAGGAGACTCTCCTTCAGGCCCTGGGATCCATATTCATGTAAAAAATAAAGAATTAAAATAAAAAATATGGATATACTCACCCCTCCGGTGGACCCTGGACCTTACCGATGTAACCGGGTGCCTCCGTTCCTAAGAATGAGGAGTTTAGGACCTGAGATGATGTCGCAGCTTGTGATTGGTCGCGTGAGCGGTCACATGAGCGGTCACGTGACCAATCACAAGCCGCGACGTCATCGAAGGTCCTAAACTCCTCATTCTTAGGAACGGAGGCGGCCGGTTACATCGGTAAGGTCCAGGGGCCTCCGAAGGGGTGAGTATATCCATATTTTTTATTTTAATTCTTTATTTTTTACATGAATATGGATCCCAGGGCCTGAAGGAGAGTTTCCTCTCCTTCAGACCCTGGGAACCATCCAGGATAGCTTCCGATACTTGTGTCCCATTGACTTGTATTGGTATCGGGTATCGGTATCGGCGATATCCGATATTTTTCGAGTATCGGCCGATACTATCCGATACCGATACTTTCAAGTATCGGAAGGTATCGCTCAACACTAATTATAAGGCTATGTGCACACGTCAGGATTTTGTCAGGATTTTGGCAGGATTTTGTCAGGCTTTTTCCTCAGGTTTTGTAGCCAAAACCAGGAGTGGAACAATTAGAGGAAAAGTATAATAGAAACATATGCACCACTTCTGCATTTATCACCCACTCCTGGTTTTGGCTACAAAACCTGAGGAAAAAGCCTGACAAAATACTGACAAAATCCTGACAAAATCCTGACGTGTGCACATACCCTTAGAGAGACATTGTGGATGTCACTTTTTTGGGCAGAGAGCACAGTGAGGAGCAATTATTTAGTGAACACAGCATAGACAGCTATTTTTGTTTAGGCAGCATTATAATGATACTTTTTATTTTTAACTGCAATGTGTCAGGATGTGCTGCAGAAGACTGAAGAAGGATGATTGTTGAGACGAGCTATAGCGTTGGGACCAGAAGAAGAAGAAAAGGATGTGAAAAGCTTCAAAAAGAGGAACTGTCACCTATAAGGTATCTGGATCTGAGGGTGCATTTACACAGGTCAATTGCGGCACTTAAATGCATTGCGATATGATCATCGTCCGTCTTATATGGCCACCTTAGGCTAATTTAGGTCTGAATGCTGTCCAATGTTTTTATCCTCTTTCAGTACTTTGTCCCAAAGAGTAAAGTGGATGTATTCACACATTGTTAAAACCATGGATCTGATAGTGGCTCAATGCAGGTCTTAGGCCACATCCACACATTTAGTGTTTGGTCAGTATTTTACATCAGTATTGTAAGCCAAAACCAGGAGTGGAACAAACAGAGGAAAAGTATAATAGAAACATGTCACCACTTTTGCATTTTTCAACCATTGTGTTATAAATCATAGACAGACTATTTATGGTTGGAAGCAGTCACAGTGGTAATCACCGATAAGTCACTGGATTTACCTGTACTCTTACACGATTCCATAAAGATCTCCAGAGGAAGCTTACAGGAAAGGACATATGAAAGAACTGTATGAATATGTGAAGTGACTGTGCATGGGAGTACTAGAGAAGAGCTGCACAATTTACAGGAAACAAAAGACAAAAGAAAAGAGTATAACCAAAACAACCAAGAAGAGCAGGTAGCAAAATATGAGCTATTGGAACTGGAACCTGACATCCTGGATATGAAAGTCATGTTGGCAGTGAAACTGCAGGCCAAATGGAAAGCCCCTGGAAATGATGGAATTCCAGCAGAACTGCTCAAGTCAATACCATAGAAAGAACTAACAGCGCTCTGCCAACGAATATAGAAAACCTGCAAGTAGAATGGAAGAGGTCAGTATTTATTCCAATACCAAAAAAAGAAGAAACGATGGACTGTGCCAACTATTAAACTATCGCCCTCATACCCCATGCAAGCAAAGATCTCCTGAGGAACATCCAACAGTGCCTAAGAACAACAACCAAGAGAGAGTTACCTGTTCTTCATGCTGGGTTCAGGAAGGAAGAGGCACCATTGACCAAATCGCCAATCTCCAGTGCATTATGGAAAATGCAAGAGAATACCAGAAGACAACATGTACTCTATAGGGGCTGCATTATAATATGTGGGTCTGCATTATACTCTGTGTGTCTGGATTATACTCTATGGGGCTGCACTATACCATATGGGGGCTGAATTATACTATTTAGGGACTGAATTATACTCTATGAGACTGCATTATAGTGTATTAAACTGCATTATACTCTATGAGACTGGATTATGCTCTATGAGGCTGCATTATTATACTCTATTGCACTGTATTATTATACTCTATGGAACTGCCTAATACTCTATGTGGCTGCATTATACTCTATCAAGGACTATGGTGTGTGAATTATATTATGCATACTATATATGGGGCTGCATTATACTGTATGGGGGACAATCTGGAATGCATGATATTAAATGAAGAACTATGGGGTGCATTATACTCTGGTCAGTACATTGTACTATATGGAGGACTATGGGGGTGCAGTATATAATATGGAGGATTATGGGATGCTTTATACTATACTGAGGACTATGGGGATTGTATAATACTATATTGAGGACTATAGGGAGTCTATAATACTATATGGAGGACTATGGGGGTGCAATATACAATATGGAGGTCTACGGGATGCATTATACTATTTTGAGGATTATGGAGGAGTGTAAAACACCATATGGAGGACTAAAGGCGGTGTATTATGCTATATGGAAGACTATAGGGAGTGCATAATTTTATGTGAAGAACTATGAATATAGCATTATGCTATATGGAGGACTATGGAAAGGGTATCATACTATATGGAGGACTATGGGGCACATTATGCTATATGGTGGACTAGACAGTGTGTATTATACCATGCATTATACTATGTGGAGGACTATTGGGTACATTTTACTAAGCAAGCAAAATGCTGCTCATTCATCGGGTGATTGGATTGTTTATGGAGGAACAAAAATCATTATTCCAGCAGCACATCGTCCAGTGAAAACTGCAGATATGCTGCTGAAAACATGAAACTGGACGGTGACAGATTGACCTTCTAGTGAAACTTCTGTGCCCATCATTCTTCTTCAGCCAGTGTAAAGAGGCCGAACACTTCATTATTGTCGATCACGCTAGTTTAACGGCCTGAACCAGCGCATGTAAATACAAACTAGATGTTTCTGTGTGATGCTGCAATATGTGAGCGTTTGGGGCCCTTCTTAAAACTTTTGCCATGGGCCACACTTTGTCTAAAACTGGCCCTGATTTCTCCTTGTATGTGGTAGTAGAAGATGCGATCCAGTTTTGGGCTCCACATTTTAGAAAGGATATTCAGAAGCTAAATTCAGTTCAAAGGCTAGATTATTGCAAGGGATTGAGGCTTGTCATATGATGAGAGGTTGGAAAAGTTGGGCTTGTTTAGCTTAGAGAAAAAAGACTCCTCAGAGGAGATCTCATTTACATGTATAAATATATGTGTGGTCAGTTTAAAAGACAGCACATGACTTATTCCGTCCAAAGACCACACTGAGGACCAGAGAGCACTCATTACGGGTGGAGGTAAGGCAATTCCGACAGTTACATAGGAAAGAATTCTTTACAGTTAGAGCAGTCAGAATGTGGAATGCCGACCACAAGAGGTAGTAATGGCCAACACTATAACAGCTTTTATAAAAGGGCCGGATGATTTCCTCAATACACAAAATATTGTGGATTATAGTTAATTTAGTGCCAAAATTAACAATTGATGGAGAAGGGTTGAACTTGATGGTCCAAGATTTTTTTTCAACCTATGTAGCTATGCAACTATGTAATTAGTACCATTGATCTTTGTATAGTGAGTTTTGTTCAGTAACAGGATAGGGGTCATATTCAGATGCTATGGTAGTACGTAGTCATGGTGTCACAGCACTAGATTGCAATTGTACAGCATTATTATTGGTAAAGTGAACTTTGCTCAGTTACGGCATGATCATAATATTGTGATTTAGTAACTGTATGACTGTATATGCAAGTATTCATTAGAAAATGCTCTAATTGCTGCATTTTTAGTAAGTTTTATTAAAATATATATTTTTATGGCTTGTGAACACATATCGGGGACCATATATTTGAACGACATAATGGTGTGGGGGAGGAAGGAAACCAGGTCCCAATTGTGTCATGAGGTCCGTTGTTAGGTGTTGAGTTCCCGCCTCTGCACAGGGGGAATCTCAAGCCATCTCCGCTGCGGTCTCCCATTCTTCTTCAGCCGCAGTGGAGCCTGCTCAGCGGAGACGTCGGTCCCAGCAGCTGACTCAGGCTGATACTGGGCGACCGGTTACTACTGTCCTTCCGGGCTTTGCCTTTGTAGCCAGCGCTGGTCAGCAGCGAGCAGATCTTTCTGGGACTAAGTCCTGCTTTTCCAATACTGGGCATGCCCATGGGACGACCTCCCATTGGAGGTCGGGGGTCACATGTGCAGGTCCTGAAGCGGTTCCTGTTGGACCACTAGGAAGGTCCTTGAGTGCTAAAACTATAAAAGTGTCAGGACTCTGAACATTTTTTACCTTTTGTGCATTACTGCCCTTTTCCAACATGGCGTCTTTGGTCTCATGTGCACTTGTCTTCCTGCTATAAAACTCCACCCCAGCCTTCAGTCTGTGCTAGATTATTCTGCTTTGCATCCAGCTCCTGATTACTCCCTGGCCTTGCACCTGCTCCTGTGAACCTGTGTTGGAGATCCTGCCACCCAGCTCTGAGAACCTGCTGCATACACCAGTGTTCAGTAATCCTCCTTCATCTGCTGCTCGTGTTACTTCCATCTGCATTTGCTGGACATGTAAGCTTTGCTGCTCTGCAAAACCTGAGACTATTAACCAGGCCTCCCTGGTTGAGCTAAGATACGATTTGAACTGCCTTATAGCATATCTATCTGTGTCTGGACTAAGTCAAGGATCTATTCGTGTCAAGTTTCCTCAAGAATAACTGTGCTTCATAGACTTTCTGTTTGTTTGCATCTACCTCTGAAGTTTCCTATTGACTGCTAAGCTGCGTTTATTATTTGCACCAAGTGTTGTGGACTTGAGTTTCTCTCTGCACCTGTTTGAATCACCGTGTGATAATATAAACTCTACCACTTATTAAACTGTGTCCTGTTGTCTTGCTCCACGCAAAGAGTCTCCTGAATTATCCCCTATAATTATTACAAAAAGGTTTGCATGGCCGCACGGCCATGCGCTAGTATCAAACCTATGTTATGAGCTCAGCGCCAGTGTCGTCATGGTTGTATGTGGTCAGGGTTTGGCTGAAATAAGCCCCAAGAATACCGGCATCTCCGGTGAGGAGTTTTGTGTATGTGGATTCAGGGCTGGCGTATAGCCATTAGAATTCCGGCTCCACCGGAGAGGAGTTGCTTGTATGCTATTCTGACTGCATGACCACTGTTGGCTCTATTAAGTAGCTGTGATCTTCTGTAAGGTTAACAGGGCACGGCATTCTCTTTTCGTAGTGAATCTGTGAAGTAGCAGAGTTTGCTTATACCGCCATATAGTACTGCCTGTTACTAGCAGCAGGTTTCTCTCCTGCACGGTGGACCCGGGTTGCGAACGCACCTACTGTCTCATAAATATTTCTATTCGGTGGTTCCGCCAACCCTAACATCCGTATGACACAATTTGTGTCTCTTAATGTCAAACCTGCCAGAGAAAAATAAGATTTTTACTAAAAAAAATGGTGTAAAAACTTCAGATATTTTTTCCAGATGAAATTTTGCTGAAATATTCATAATGCCGTTTCTTCTCACATCAATTCTATTGATTCAGCTCTGGCTGAGAATCTCTACACTATCAATCAGATAGGTGCTTAAACTATTTGAGGATTTTTCCCAGACTTGTAAAAGTTTCCTTGTATAGAGGCTGCCAGCTGTGACCACCAATAACTTCTAATTGGAGAATGAGACCTGTAGATTAATGTACTTTTTCTTCTAGCGGTGGAGTCATGTTTCAGATCCTTCTGGTCTAATGAAAAATTAATAAAGCGTTTATGTGTGATTTCTAAATACACGCAGTAGGTATACAGTCAAGCAGACCACGGCGTTCTCTCTTATTCTTTGTTTAGTCTTCTACAAAGGGGAACTTAGCTTTGATAATAATTTATATATTCTCCGCAACGGTTGCTGAGTGTTCACTATTGTGAAGTCTCCTCCGAGTGCTTGAACATTAAAAATTCTGTCAATAATAATGAACTTACCTGTCTTTGGGTGAGGTAGTTATGGCTTAGCTACGGTTTTATCTATGTCAACATTTCTTTTCTTTGTGGTATGTTTACCCTCGAGGGCTACATAGCAAGGCTCAAGAACTTCTTAATATTAATACATTTGACTTACATTGCATTTGGAGTTTTTTTTATGTGTCACTATCAAATATATGGACACAGAGGAACTGGAAATAATAAAGGAACATTCATCTTCAATTTTGAACAGAGGCAATCGCTTCACTTACGAATGTTAGAAATGTGGCTCTTATTGATTTGAAGATTCGCAGAGGTGACCTGCCTACATGTTTAATCTCTAGCATTTGTATAAACTGTATGTGGGTTACTTTTTGAGTTTATTAAGTCTTTATTCTACACACGTGGTGAAAATTGTTGGTACCCCTCGTTTAATGACAGAAAAACACAATGGTCACAGAAATATCTTGAATCTGACAAAAGTAATAATATATAAACGATCTATTAAAATGAACAAATGAAAGTCAGACATTGCTTTTCAACCATGCTTACACAGAATTAAAAAAAAAACTAGAACTCAAGAAATAGGCCTGGACAGAAATGATGGCACCCTTAACTTAATATTTTGTTGCACAACCTTTTGAGGCAATCACTGCAAACGATTCCTGTAGCTGTCAATGAGGTTTCTGCACCTCTCGACAGGTATCTTGGCCCACTCCTCAAGAGCAAACTGCTCTAGTTGTCTCGTCTTTGAAGGTTGCCTTTTCCAGATGGCATGTTTCAGCTCTTTCCAAAGATGTTCTATAGGATTTAGGTCAGAGCTCATAGAAGGCCACTTCAGAATAGTTCAATGTTTTCCTCTTAGTCATTCTTGGGTGTTTTTTTGCTTTTTTTTTTTAACCACATGTGTATATAGGCATGTCCAAAAAAAGAGAAAAGTTGGCCGTTGTCTGCTTTGTTACACCAGACATTCTCCTCCTCTCCCGCTCCATCTGTTGCAGGGATGTTTTAAAGATTTGAATAGAAGAAAATATTGTATCTATAACTGTGAGGAGTGCTGCTATCTTTTTTCTTTTTTGGACATTCTGCTGTGCCTTTTCCCACTCATGACTTGTTAGTTGAGCACAACTGTATCACCGACTTTTCATATGTCAGACCACAAACGCAGGAGTCCTCCACCCCAATTAAATGATTGTGCTGAGTCAATATCCCTCTTTTTACTATCTTTAATACATAGGAACAGTTAATTTACAGTCAAAAACATTGATGCAAATCATATTTTCTGTTCATGTTTGAGCAGATCTACCATATCAAAGTGGATTTGCTCATAACGACTGATAAACTAAACTTTTGTTGACTTAAGCATTTCATGTTTTTATAGCTTAGAGTACTTGGACAGTTTGAAAATTGAGGGTTTTTTTCTACATATGTTGTAGGTTTTCTTATTTTTTTTAGCTACTGGTAAACAAAGAAAATTCACTTTCTTTAGAGTTATAATACAGAATGGATAAGTGCAGCGTGTCCATGGCAATGGTTTCAGCTCACAAAGCATATCAAGCATCCTGACATGACATGCTTTGAAAATGTGAGAAGCTTTCAAAAATCATATAAGAAAAAAGCTAATGCTTTTCAACTATTTCTTCATCAATGTGAGACATTTAAAGTTTTTTAATGTACTCTAATGGAGATATAACTCCATTTTCTGACAGTAGGGACACATTTGTATTGCCCAAATCTTTTATAAAGCTCCCTTTTAAATATGACTTTTGCTTGGGTCTCAGTGCTCTACTAGCACCAGAGCATTATGTAAGAGATGCTTATTTATTTAGGTGCTAATTTTCTGGTATCAACCCAAGAAAAGTAAAACAAGACAAAAGTTAAAGTCAGACGAGCGGGTTTTATAGAGTAGTTATGATTATAATTGTTTGCACCTGTTTCAACTTGTCTTATTCTGTTTGGAGATTCTGGTCAGTTTTTGATCAGCCAAAGGAATTTTTAATTAGAGCTGGATCCTGTCTACCCTTGAAATTGTAGGCTTTCAGCCTCAGAGAGGCATATAAGGTTAGGGTCTCATCAAGGAGGTACATATTGCCGCGGCTGATGGGCTCTCATGAATTGGCTAATTTGTGACTAAGAACCTTAATTTTTTAACATATTTTCTATAGCAGTAATGCAGTTCCAATTTCAGATATATTCGATGATTGCATATTAAAATATTCCCTTGTTTACAATGGCTGATGAAGTAGCATACACCTTCAAGCATATGGCTGGACGTGGTGAAAGTAGTAAAGAGCTCTCTTTTTGTGTCAGGACTAGAGATGAGCGAATATTTCAATGTTCGGTTCGGCTCACGATGACCAAATTTGCAATATTCGCCGATATAATCATTGAATAAATCTCCGAATATAGCCGAACATACACAGCACAAGAAATGGTGTTTCCCAAGCTGTGAGACAGGGTTGAAAACACCAGCGTAGCGCTTCTGATTGGCAGTGAAATCAACCCCGCCAGTCAGAGAGCCGCGGTTCCTACGCTGTCAGAAGACAGCGTGAGCCCTCAGCTGTGATCGGAGGTAAAAAGTTTACCTCCGGTCACTAGTGTCAGCTTATGGGACTACAGCTCCCATCAGCTGACACTTGCTGCCACTAATAATAGTGAGATCAGGAGCAGTGGATGGGAGTATTCATCAGCCACTCCTGCGCTGTAAATAAATAATTTAAAAAAAACCTGCGTGGGTTCCTCTGTATTTTTGATAATCAGCCAGGCAAAACTCACAGCTGCGGCTGCAACCTGCAGCTGTCAGCCTCAGCAAGGCTAGTTATCAAGAATAGAGGGGTTCCCATGCCTTGTTTTGTAATTATTTAAATAAATAAAAGAAATGGCTTTTGACAACCAGCCTTGCTAAAGCAGACAGGGGCTGGTATTCTCAGGCTGGTAAGGGGCCATGGATACTGGCCCCCCATAGCCTAAAAAGAGCAGCCTGCAGCTGCCCAGAAAAGGTGCATCTATTGGATGCACCAATTCTAGTGCTTTGCCTGACGACTCTTCCCACTTGCTCTGTAGCAATGGCAAGTGGGGTTCATATTTGCGGGATTGATGTCACCTTCTTATTGTCAGGTGACATAAAGGCCAGAGGTTAGTAATGGAGAGGTGTCTGTAAGACACCAGTGGTTCTCAGCCTAAATGGTCGCATCTTGGCACCGTCCAGGTTGAAAACTAATTATCCCCCAGACATAGATTATGGCGTGGGACAGAATGACAAAAGAGGTGAGGGATATTGTTGTTTTTTATTTTTGGTTTATTACAGGAGAACGAGGGCTTTGGTGGAATTAGGCGAGGTCATAAGTATGGTTTAATTGAGATTATTAAAGGAGTCTGTGTCATTCTTTCAATTAAAGGACATTTTTCTGGGTGTCTGTGTTTTCTTACAATGTGACTATGTGACTGGATGGCCAGGTCTAGGAAGGCTTCTGGTGGTCCCAAACTTCTTCCATTTAAGGGTTATGAAGGCCACTGTGCTCTCAGGAACCTTGAGTATTGCAGAAATTCTGTTTGAACCTTGGCCAGATCTGTGACTTGCCACAATTCTGTCTCTGAACTCCTTGGCCAGTTCCGTTGACCTCATGATTATCATTTGGTCTGACATGCACTGTGAGCTGTGAGGTCTTATATAGACAGGAGTGTGCCTTTCCAAATCAAGTCATATCAGTTTAATTAAACACAGCTGGACTGCAATGAAGGAGTAAAACCATCTCAAGGAAGATCACAAGGAAATGGACAGCATGTGACTTAAATATGAGTGTCTGATCAAAAGGTCTGAATACTTATGACCATGTGATATTTAAGTTTTTCTTTTTTAATAAACATAGGAAAAATTCTACATTTCAGTTTTTTTTCAGTCAAGATCGGTGCAGAGTGTACATTAATTAGAAAAAATGAACTTTTTGAACTTACCAAATGGCTGCTTTGAAAAAAAGAGTGAAAATTTTCAAGGGTTCTGAATACTTTCCATACCCACTGTATGCTAAGGTAAATAGAAGAGAAGGGATAGCACTCACACCATAAATCAATGCTAATAATAATTTCCTAATCCAATATGCAATGTTTCAGTTTACATCTCAGCCTTTTTTAAGCTTGAAAATTCTGAGATGTAATCCGTAACTTTTTTATGCCACAATAAAGACTGAATAATTTGCTTCGGATGGTGAGTGCTCCTTTTCTTCTTTTTTGTACTATCGTAACTTCACATATGATTTGTGGGGTGCTGCATATTCTTCTATTTACTATTTTCTACTGTATAGACAGACTTGCATAAAGCTAGACACACCACAAATGGTATTTCTGGGTGTTGAGCATTTGAAGGCAATATATATAGTTTAGAAGATCAAGAGCGAAGCAATGCCTGGTTGTGCCATGATTCCATGCTATCATAGCTACATTGTCACTTGTTACATTTATATTTCCTTTCCTATTGTCTACAACCCACTTTGATGTAGTGCAATTCCTATGCAGCGGCAAAATTATAAGATTTCATATCATTTTTCCAACTAAGAATCAGTTATCAGGCCGACTCGCCAGGTTGTCCAACCAGACCAAAAAGTTTAGACAAAGTGACATCCATGTATAAGTTATTCCGATTTTACAAAACATCTCATTTTAATGTCTGTTAGACAGAACAATACTCAGATTAACATAAATTACAAAGTAAATTACATTTTGAACTTCTTAGTAGTTAGTAGTAATAGGATGAAAACCAAACCTCAATAAAGTCTACTCTGCTTTTATAGAACCTATAAAGAAGCTCCCATCTTGTGATTGCTTAGTACGGTCTACTCTGAAGAATATATGGAGGTTATTTGGCAAAATAAAACCTTTATCGACAGAATTATATTTAATAAAATAACACTTGCCCAAGGCAAAGCTTACTCCAAGACCAAGAGAGTGGTACTGAACACAGGACATTGCTGCAAATCAGAGCAATCCGAGCAAAGATTATATTAGTAAGTTCAATTATAATACAGTTCAGTTTTGATAGCATGATGTGATAATAAATTGAATTTGCATCATAAGAAAGTGGAGTCTTTTAATGACCACTGTCATATCAATTAATTTTGCATAAATCAATAGTACAAGCAAATACAAGAAATGCAGTTCATCTTAGAAATACGCTTCTTCTACAACTTATGAGCCACTTTCCATCTAACCCGATGTCTCTTGAATTCATAATTTACTCTGAAAAGCAAAGTCAAAACAAAACAGTTTGCCAGCTCACTGAGAGATCGGATTACTGCTGTCAATGGAAGTCTATGAAGGGGAGGAGAAGAAGAGGAAAGAAGCAGAGAGAGAGAGACAGATTTCAAAGTGTTATAGTAACTGTAAGAGTTAGTTTCAAAGTTACACTTCTCAGTACTGATGTTTATTGTCCTCCATGCTGGTAGTGTTTCTGAACATGTGCTATATATAGACAGGAGAGTGGGACTCTCTCATGTCCAATTGTGCTTCGTATGAGAGTGATCAAAGTAGCTAAAGATGAGCTGATGTTTTGGAATTACAAATCATGTGAATCTTAATAATGGAAAGCTTGTTGTTGGAAAATACTCTGAGGCGCAGAAGCTGGTGGCCGGAACACCGAGGGAGCAACTGTCTCCAAGCCTTGCTCCAGAGACCAGCAAGACAGTCAATTCCAAGTCGGCTGCCCGACCTTAATACTCAGGAGGCACAGTGGCAACTGTGGGGGTCGGGGCATCTCTAGGGTCCCTGTAAAAAGCCTCACGCCATCAGTCATATGGGTTTGTCCTATCCATACCATCTGGGCGACAGAGAGGAAGACATAACATCTGGAACATCTACAACAGTTGTGAGGACCTAACCGAGAAGCTCAGCGGGAGGTACTACAACACACAGGCGCTAGAGGAAGGCTACTGATTTCCACCTGGATAAGGGGACTCTGGATTTGCTGGACCCTGCCTACCCTGTGGTCTGTACCCTGGACTGTGGATGCTGAAGCCTCCATTAAAGGTAAAGAGACTGCAACCTTGTGTCCTCATTATTCACTGCGCCTTACATCATCCACCATCACCACCTACATTTCTGGGAAGCCCTGGGGATACACTTCACCTGTGGGAAGGTATACCATCTAGCTGCCATCACATCACCCCAGTGGACCCCTAAGCAGCGTCGGTCACCCTGACCGAATACCACAGGTGGCATCATGAACATTATCCCTTTAAAGACCTTTTCCCATCTATCAAATGGACGCTCCCCTAGGGCCATGGACTGGGTCAGCCACCGTGACATCCCCTGGTCCCCGGTGCCGAGTACCCCATTGCCCTAACGCGGGGGCGCTCCAGCCATATGAGATACCGTGACTGCTGTGGAGGGCCGAACCAATAGGCCGAAATTAATTCTACTCAATATTAATATAGATATTTTATAATTATTATAATATCGATAATTTTATTAATATTGATTGTATCAGAATTGTATATTGAGCAGAATTAAGTATGCTGACATCCCCCTATATATAATTTGAACCCGAGTACAGCCCCTTCTGTATATCGTATGAGCCCCCCAACAGCCCCTTATATGCAGCATGAGTCCCACACAGCCTCCCCCATATTCGGAATGAGCCCCACACAGCCTCCCTATATACTGCATGAGCCCCACACAGCCTCCCACATACATGATATGAGCCACCCACAGCCTCCCTATATACACTGCATGAGCCCCACACAGCCTCCCTATATACACTGCATGAGCCCCACACAGCCTCCCTATATACACTGCATGAGCCCCACATCCTCCCTATACACACTGCATGAGCCCCACACAGCCTCCCCATATACTGCATGAGCCCCACACAGCCTCCCTATATACACTGCATGAACCTCACATGGCCTCCCTATATACACTGTATGGCGCCCCATAGCCTCCCTATGTCCAGCATGTTGCCCTCATAGCCTCCCCTTATGCAGCATGAGCCCCACACAGCCTCCCCTATATGCGGCATGAGTCCCACAGAGCCGCCCTATATACAGGGGCAGATTATAATAGGGTCAATCTGGGCCATAGCCCAGGACCCAGTGGTGTGGGGGGCCCTGGGCTACCGCTCAGATTGCCCGTCGCCATCAGGGCATTACTGCCCTGACTGGCGTATGGACCTGGTGGGCAGAGGGGGCCCGATGCGGGCCCCATCTCATCTGCTCACGGGGCCCCTACCGGCCCTGCAGCAGTTTCACCTATTGACATGAGGACATGCGCCTGCATGTCAATAGTTAACAACAGCCGCCAGCCAATTAGAGGCTGGCAGCTGAAGTCGGCCGCAGGCGCAGCTCACAAGTCGCCGGCGTCTGACGTCATTGTCAGTCGCCGGCGAGTGCGCGCTGCTGGAGGGATCTTCGCCACTGGAGTGATCTTCACCGCTGGAGCGCAGGTCAGGTAAGGAGAACTACTTTTTTTTGGCAAACGGCCAGAATGCTGGACACTATCTGGGGGCAATATGCTGGAGTTTGGACACACTGGGGCAGATTGCTGGACACACTGGGGGCAATGCTGGAGAGGAGACACTGGGGCAGATTGCTGGACAGACTGGGGGCAATATTGGAGACACTGGGGCAGAATGCTGGACCCACTGGGGCAGATTGCTGGACACACTGGGGGCAATATGCTGGACAGACTGGGGGCAATATGCTGGAGACACTGGGGCAGATTGCTGAACAGACTGGGGGCAATATTGGAGACACTGGGGCAGAATGCTGGACACACTGGGGGCAGATTGCTGGACACACTGGGGGCAATATGCTGGACACACTGTGGGCAATATGCTGGAGACACTGGGGCAGATTGCTGGACACACTGGGGCAGATTACTGGACACACTGGGGCAGATTCCTGGACACACTGGGGCAGATTGCTGGACACACTGGGGGCAATATTGGAGACACTTGGGCAGAATGCTGGACACACTGGGGGCAATATGCTGGAGACACTGGTGCAGATTGCTGGACAGACTGGGGGCAATATTGGAGACACTTGGGCAGAATGCTGGACACACTGGGGGCAATATGCTGGACACACTGGGGCAGATTGCTGGACACACTGGGGGCAATATGCTGGACACACTGGGGGCAGGACTGGAGGCATGGGCAGAATGTAGATACAGGGCATGATTGGAGACACGGGGAAGAATGAAAGTGGATTGGATCATGGGGCAGGATGGATACGATGGAGACAGATGGGGCAGGATGTGGAGATCATATGGGGTAGAATGGATACTCATGAGGGCAGGATGCCAGAACATATGGCTAGAGCCAGGAATGAGATACACGGGGGAAGGAAGGGGAATATTATTACCATAGGAGCTAATTGAGGGATATTATTACTGCAGTGATGTATTTATTTTATTTTTTGAGTATACTGTTTTAAATGGGGGGGCGGTCCTGTTACTGTGCAGAGTGACACTATGTTGCCTTTTTTTCTTCATGTGGTGTAATGTAGAAGTTGGGAAAAATTAAGTAATTGTGTTCTGCAAGCGGAACTCTAGATAACTGTGTTATTTCCTGCAGAAACGAGCCCTGGCTGGAAGAAATGATGGTGGTCTGTGCTGGATGAAAGATGAAGGACTTCACCTAAAGACTTCACTGGTGAGTCAGTGTTACCTATACACTGACACTATACACTGTATACTATATACAGAGGTCCTGTGTATAATATCACCGGTGATCACGGTATAACCTCTACACAGACACTGCATACTAAGTACAGATCTCCTGTCAATACTGGCACTTATGGTGATAGTATTGTGTTTGTTTTTTTATTACTGATCAGTATTGTAGTATTCAGCCACTATGTGGTGGTAATATGTGGTCTGGAAATGATGTTGCGGTATTTGTCCCTTGTATGTGCTATTTGGTCACCATGTGGTGGTAATATGTGGTCTTGACATGGTGTAGCGGTATTTGTTCCTTGTATGTGATATTATTCAATCACAGTGGTTGTAATATGTGGTCTGGTCATGATGCGGTGATATTTGTTCCTTGTATGTGATATTATTGGTCATTTTAAAAATTGAAAAATAAATAAAAAAATATACCTAAATTGTATTGCATATTTTAACAAATATTTAATAGGTTACAGTAGAGTAGGGTCCGGCCAAAAGTGTTTACCATGTTATGGTGACGGCTTACAAAATCTTTGTAACATGATCCCGTCACATGACCTCGTCACATGACCCCGTCACATGACCCCGTCACATGACCGGGGGGCCCACAGTGTCTGAAGAGCCTGGGGCCCTGGCTACCCTTAATCCACCTCAGCCTATATACACTGCATGAGCATAACACAGCCTCCCTATATACACTGCATAAGCCACCCACAGCCTCCCTATATACACTGCATGAGCCCCACACAGCCACCCTATATACACTGTATGAGTAGCACACAGCCTCCCTATATACACTGCATGAGCCCCACACAGCCTCCCTATATACACTGCATGAGTAGCACACAGCCTCCTTATATACACTGCAGGAGCCACCCACAGCCTCCCTATATACACTGCATGAGCCTCACACAGCCTCCTTATATACACTGCATGAGCCCCACACAGCCTCCCTATATACACTGCATGAGCCCCACACAGCCTCCCTATATACACTGCATGAGCCCCACGACAGCCTCCCTATATACACTGCATGAGCCCCACACAGCCTCCCTATATACACTGCATGAGCCACACACAGCCTCCCTATATACACTGCATGAGCCCCACACAGCCTCCCTATATACACTGCATGTCACCCCCATAGCCTCCCTATGTGCAGCATGTTGCCCCCATAGCCTCCCCTTATGCAGCATGAGCCTCACACGGCTTCCCCCATATGCGGTATGAGTCCCACACAGCCTCCCTATATACACTGCATGAGCATAACACAGCCTTCCTATGTACACTGCATGAGCCCAACACAGCCTCCCTATATGCACTGCAAGAGCCCCACAGCCTCTCTATATGCACTGCATGAGCCCCAAGAAGCCTCCCTATATACACTGCATGAACCCTACAGCCTACCTACAGTATATACACTGCATTTTTCCCCCATAGCCTCCCTATGTGCAGCATGTTGCCCCCATAGCCTCCCCATGTGCAGAATGTCACCCCCATAGCCTCCTCATGTGCAGCACGTTGGCCCCATAGCCTCTGCTATACAGCACCATGTCACCCCCATGTCCTGCACCAGGTCACCCCCATGTCCTGCACCATGCCACCCCATGTGCACAGGACCATGTCACCCCCCATGTCCTGCACCATCTGCAGCACCATGTCACCCCCATGTCCTGCACTATGTCACCCCCATGTCCTGCACCATGTCACCCTCCATGTGCAGCACCATGTTGTCACCCCATGTGTGCAGCACCATGTCACCCCCATAGCTGCACCATGCCCACCCAATAACCCACACACATAAGAAAAAAAAACACCACATACTCACCTCGGTCCCGTTCCCTGGCGCTCTGCTTCTCTCTCTGCCTCCGATGTACGGACTCTCCAGGGTACACAGCTGACGCAATGAATTGGCGTCATCGTGTCAGCTGTTTCACATGCTGATTGGTGGAGGAAGTGGATGGAGGCCCCTCCTCCACCTAGGAGTCAGCGGTGCCGGGCAGAGCCACGGCACATATGGAAACCATGGGCGGGTGAGTGGGCATCATGCAGCACTTTTCACAGGTCTGCTGTAAAGGAAAGAGAAGACCTGCTTACCGTAAGAGTTTACACTCTACAGAAGAGAGAGAGAACCCTGCTAATCATAAGAGCTTACACTCTAAAGGAAAGAGAGAGGACTCCACTGACCATAAGAGCTTACACTCTACAGGTGGGAGAGAAGACAGTGCTTACCATAAGCGCTTACACTCTACAGGCAAGAGAAACAGGACCACACTAACCATAAGAACTTACAGTCTACAATAGCGAGAGGACCCTGCTAATCATAAGAGCTCACACTCTACAGGAAAGATACATACCCAGTCACTAGAGATGGAAATCAATGCTGCAGTACAAACTGTCCTCCACTGTGTACGGCTGATCACTTTACTGGTGAGAGAGAGAGAGAGAGAGGGGGCCCTGCTGACCATAAGAGCTTTCACTCTACAGGAGAGATAATAATACAAAACCTCAGATACAGAAACCATAGTATACGCAAAGAATCCCTAATTCATCTATAAGGACTGAGAGAGGTTATAACCCTATGGAGCTCCCAAAGGACATTGAAACAAAAACACCTGGAGCATATAAACCACCAAAAATTTCTCTAAAAGGTATATTTTTATGACAATTAATCAAAACATATAGTACAATACTTATATCACAACAGATTAGTCATTCAGAGAGCTGTTCAAATCGGGTCAAAGGTGCACCAAATAAGTGGGATGAACACAGATAGATGGGCCTCCACAATACATATTATATAGACATATATATAGAAGAAACCAAAGCGAAACACGCACTTGGGCGTGTGTCACACCCACAGCTATAAATACAGGTGAGATCAATTCTTGGTCTTCTTCCTCTCTAAAGACGTAATTTGCATATTTTATTTCCCAGAGGAGCATTGCATGGCTTATAAGCCTCCTTATACTGGCATTTCAGCCATGTCACTCTTCACAAAAAGAATCATTACCTCTTAGATACCATCTGATTTTGACACAGAAGATGAAAGATCATTGCCAGTTTTACCCTTTTGATCCTTGCAGAGACAGTAGCGCGTTCTTGCTCCATTGCTACTCTCATACTCAGCCACAGCTTCTTAACATAATGATTGGGTTACTCTATTTCTCATGTTTTTTTCAACAGATTTTATAAATGATATTCAGACAAAGTCCTCTACGCCAATTAATTGGGCGTCACAATGAGCTGGGCAATTGTCATGAGACCACCCTCCTCACCATCCAAGTGCCCGGACAACAGGAAGTCCACTGCTTATAGTCACATCACTGAAAAGTAAGTGCTTTAGTTACTTAAACCATTTCCTTGAAGTGAAGTATCATTAAAAGAACGCTAAGTGAATTATTTTCTTTTCTCAAAGTTTCTTGAGAAAACAAGAAAAACAGGAAAATGGTTTAGAAGGAAAAAAAAACGTCACAAGTATACAGTGATTTGTTATAGTCATAAAAGCAAAGTGAACATTTTATGAAAAGCAAATGTATGTAATTCTCCAATTTAAAAACAGTTTAGCTAAATAAATGATGGAGTCATATCTCCAGATTTCACTCGTACCGTTGGCTCAGCTCCATAGTAATTGAAAACTTTTTTATTTAATTTCCATTTCTAAAACTGAAGAAATGCATCAAATAATTATTATTACAAAATGTCAGTGCATGTAGCCTGGTCAGGACTATACAGGAATACTAATAGTCTTCCTGAATCAAAAGCCATTCTGCATTCATTTTCCATTTTTCTTACAGTCATTTATCACTGCACAATTTATTCTACAGGTTTTATAGAACAAGTTAGAGAAATACATTTTGTCTTTTTTTTTAATAGCCCATGGATACGGGCTCCCATCCAGGTTCTGACCATCCAGGCATCACTCAATGACACTTGTAAGCATCCCTGCAAATCT
This sequence comes from Ranitomeya variabilis, assembly GCF_051348905.1. Taxonomy (NCBI): domain Eukaryota; kingdom Metazoa; phylum Chordata; class Amphibia; order Anura; family Dendrobatidae; genus Ranitomeya; species Ranitomeya variabilis. Next base: position 526,310,910 of record NC_135237.1, on the reverse strand, counting down.
GACAACAAATTGTGTTGGATTTGGGCTCATTGAGTAATTTGTTTTTAAATTCATGCTGCTATACAAAATAGATGGGAACCAAAATGTAAACCTAGTTCATCAGGATCAGTGTCGTTCATGAATCAAGAGTGTTGCATGAGTGGTGTACACATCTGTTTGGGCCTCACCACAAATCCTTCTCCAGAGTAAGAGCTAGTGTAAGAGCTGGGCTACAGACCAGGGTCAGAGGGTGCTCTCATCCGCTGTCCTGGCTGTCTTTAGAAAGACCACATGGACCAGTGATCATCCCACTGAACGCCCGTTCTCATTCCCCGTGGGCAGAATACTGCTCAGACAACACAGGGTGAGGGTAACACAATGGGGTGATACTTTGTTGGATCTCCAACAGTCAATAACATATAGCACAGTCTCAGCAAGTACAAAAGATGGTAACAAATTACAGAGTCTCAATCTTCCAATATCATAGGGAATTAGAAAATCTGCAACTTCAGGGCTTCCAGGGTCAACCACCCCAAACAGTAGTACCCCACTTTTGGTGGGCACCCACAGAGAGGAGATGGCGGCAAGCTTAGGAAGCTAACAGAGTTCATTGAGGTATGTGACCAGGAGATCTGATTGCCCAATCTGGTTTCTCCAAACATTTTTGTGGGTTCAGTGGAGCAAATCTGTGTATCTCCTATTGGAGCCATGGTGCCTTGGCTGCTGTCCTGTAGAGGCTCTGAAAAGAGAGGCAGATCCCCATTTTGTTGTTCACAGCTCTTATTCATAGCATTCTTCCATAGGATTGGGGGAAGGTTGGGGGAGATATATTAGGTCCTGCTAGAGTTGTAGAATAATAAACTGCATGGATGCTACAATGTGTACTCAGCAGGCATTAAACATATTAACAAACATTGATTGTTCAATTAACCTGCGTCTTTGTAATCCAAGGTTATTTAGAAGAATAAATTGTATGGGCCAATACAATAGGTAATCAGCAGGCCTTCAACAAATCAACATATAACATTTCAATATACAACAAGAGTCAACGTCCAGGCTCATATGAACGATGTCTCATGTGTTTTGACCTGCTGAATAATACGTCTAGAATAATTGCGAATAAATGCTGTATCGTCACAGGGGCAAATTGATTTCGGAGCAGTATAACAACAACACAATTGCAATACAAAATTGTATGATTTCTAAGTAATGGGATATGAATGTGATGCTTGAAAAAAGCAAGTTCCCCTGGTGTGGTTATAATAGGTTGTTAAAAGAATTTTGTAGTGTTAATTTAACCTTTATATGAAGTTCATATATCCAAATGCTTGTTATTATTACTATTTTTATTATTATTAGCAGTCAATTATACATTGGCATAGCTAACTGTTCTGTAATTATACACATTTATATAAAGTTGGTTGCTATGGTGCCTGTAAGGAAAGAGAAATATTTCTCAGGTGAATGCTTCTTTTAAAATAGCACATTAAGATTATACTGAGCTGAAATAACATTACCCTTCATATTTCTCGACAGATGAAGATGGAAAAGCTTGACCTCGTCATTTTAAGTCACTTAGTCCACTGATACTAAATTGTTACCAGCTTGTTTAGAAATGACTCTCTCTCAGCTTCCTATATAAAATAGTCTATTATATCGCCATGCAGCCCTCTGCTCATAATACTCCCAGTGTCATCCATAACAATAAAAGGTTGAGCGGTAAGACAAATGATAATCACTTAGCATAGACTTTTTCTTTATCATGGTTGAGTAATCCAACATAATTGAACGCTTCTGGCCTGGAAAACATTTTAAAAACTTTGGAACTTACCAGAAAGTAGAGAGTAATCAAGCCAATCTAAAATGTTATGTTATCGCAAATTACTGTGCATGTTATCTTGTTTTAAATTAATGTCTTATTCTGGTAAATATTATACTGAATTTGCTTTTAACGAAACCGAATCTTGTAAATCTAACATGTCTTATGTAATCATGTTTGAAAAAAGTTTTACTAATATCGTTACTATATGTCATGTAAAGTTATTTTTTTGCTTGGGGTCCCTTAATATTTAAAGTGGTTGTCCATGACTTTTACATTCATGGCTTATCTTTAGGATAGGTCATCAATGTCTGACTAGTATAGATTCGACACCCAGAACCCCCTCTCATCAGTTGTTCTTGGTGTCGGCTGCCGAGACTGCCCAGTTATGGAGCTGTACAGATCTGTCAATAGTATAGTGGCCACGGCCTGGTACTACACACTCAGCACACTTCTGGAATCCATCAATATCAAGCGCCACCATGACTCCACAATTGCATATTTTGACAATGGGCAGACAACAGCTTCAATACTGGATTAGGAAGAATTTACCTGATAATTAGTGATGAGTAGTGTTGAGCATTCCGATACTGCAAGTATCGGGTATCGGCCGATACTTGCTGTATCGGAATTTCCGATACCGAGATCCGATATTTTTGTGATATCGGGTATCGGGTATCGCAACAACATTAATGTAATAATGTGTAAAAAAGAGAATTAAAATAAAAAATATCGCTATACTCACCTGTCCGACGCAGCCGGGACCTCAGCGAGGGAACCGGCAGCGTTGTTTGTTTAAATTTCGCGCTTTTACTTGGTTACGTGAAGTCCCGGCTTGTGATTGGTCAGGGCGGCCATGTTGCCGGGACGCGGACCAATCACAGCAAGCCGTGACGAAATTACGTCACGGCTTGCTGTGATTGGTCCGCGTCCCGGCAACATGGCCGCCATTAACCAATCACAAGCCGTGACGTCACGGGAGGCTGGACATGCGCGTATTTTGAAAAGCGCGCGTGTCCAGCCTCCAGTGACGTCCCGGCAACATGGCCGCCATTAACCAATCACAAGCCGGGACGTCACGGGAGGCTGGACATGCGCGTATTTTGAAAAGCGCGCGTGTCCAGCCTCCAGTGACGTCCCGGCAACATGGCCGCCATTAACCAATCACAAGCCGGGACGTCACGGGAGGCTGGACATGCGCGTATTTTGAAAAGCGCGCGTGTCCAGCCTCCCGTGACGTCACGGCTTGTGATTGGTTAATGGCGGCCATGTTGCCGGGACGCGGACCAATCACAGCAAGCCGTGACGTAATTTCGTCACGGCTTGCTGTGATTGGTCCGCGTCCCGGCAACATGGCGCCGTGACCAATCATAAGCCGGGACGTCTGTTGTGAATTTGCTTTTTGCTCCCTCTAGTGGTTACTAGTTTTTTGACTCTGGTTTTTCTGTCATTCCTTTTATCCGCACCTGGGTCGTTAGTTAGGGGTGTTGCTATATAAGCTCCCTGGACCTTCAGTTCAATGCCTGGCAACGTAGTTATCAGAGCTAGTCTGCTGTGCTCTTGTCTACTGATCCTGGTTCCAGTTATATCAGCTAAGTCTGCCTTTTGCTTTTTGCTATTTGTTTTGGTTTTGTATTTTTGTCCAGCTTGTTCCAACTCTATATCCTGACCTTTGCTGAAGCTCTAGGGGGCTGGTGTTCTCCCCCCGGACCGTTAGACGGTTCGGGGGTTCTTGAATTTCCAGTGTGGATTTTGATAGGGTTTTTGTTGACCATATAAGTTACCTTTCCTTATTCTGCTATCAGTAAGCGGGCCTCTCTGTGCTAAACCTGATTCATTTCTGTGTTTGTCATTTCCTCTTACCTCACCGTCATTATTTGTGGGGGGCTTCTATCCAGCTTTGGGGTCCCCTTCTCTGGAGGCAAGAAAGGTCTTTGTTTTCCTCTACTAGGGGTAGCTAGATTCTCCGGCTGGCGCGTGTCATCTAGAATCAACGTAGGAATGATCCCCGGCTACTTCTAGTGTTGGCGTTAGGAGTAGATATATGGTCAACCCAGTTACCACTGCCCTATGAGCTGGATTTTTGTATTCTGCAGACTTCCACGTTCCTCTGAGACCCTCGCCATTGGGGTCATAACAGTTTGCCAGGCCAGTATTAAATGTTTAATGCATTGCAGAAGAGGGATTATAAGAAAGAAGATTCTGAGTTTTTTTTCTTCCCCTTTACCTCAGAGTGGCTATGCTTGCTGCAGACATGAATGTCCAGACCTTGATTACAAGTGTGGACCAGCTGGCTACTCGTGTGCAGGGCATACAAGACTATGTTATCAGAAATCCTAGGTCAGAACCTAAAATACCGATTCCTGAACTGTTTTCCGGAGACAGGTTTAAGTTTAGGAATTTCGTGAATAATTGTAAATTGTTTTTGTCCCTGAGACCCTGTTCATCTGGAGATTCTGCTCAGCAAGTAAAAATTGTTATTTCGTTCTTACGGGGCGACCCTCAGGATTGGGCTTTTTCGCTGGCGCCAGGAGATCCGGCATTGGCTGATCTTGATGCGTTTTTTCTGGCGCTCGGTTTACTTTATGAGGAACCCAATCTTGAGATTCAGGCAGAAAAGGCCTTGCTGGCTATGTCTCAGGGGCAGGACGAGGCTGAAGTGTATTGCCAAAAATTTCGGAAATGGTCCGTGCTGACACATTGGAATGAGTGTGCACTGGCCGCTAATTTTAGAAATGGCCTTTCTGAAGCCATTAAGAATGTTATGGTGGGTTTTCCCATTCCCACAGGTCTGAATGATACTATGGCACTGGCTATTCAAATTGACCGGCGGTTGCGGGAGCGCAAAACCGCAAATTCCCTCATGGTGTTGTCTGAACAGACACCTGATTTAATGCAATGTGATAGAATCCTGACTAGAAATGAGCGGAAAATTCATAGACGCCGGAATGGCTTGTGCTACTACTGTGGTGATTCTACACATGTTATCTCAGCATGCTCTAAACGTATAGCTAAGGTTGTTAGTCCTGTCACCGTTGGTAATTTGCAACCTAAATTTATTCTGTCTGTAACTTTGATTTGCTCACTGTCATCTTATCCTGTCATGGCGTTTGTAGATTCAGGTGCTGCCCTGAGTCTCATGGATCTCTCATTTGCTAAGCGCTGTGGTTTTACTCTTGAACCATTAGAAAATCCTATTCCTCTTAGGGGTATTGATGCTACACCATTGGCAGCAAATAAACCGCAGTATTGGACACAGGTTACCATGTGCATGACTCCTGAACACCGCGAGGTGATACGTTTCCTGGTTTTACATAAAATGCATGATTTGGTTGTTTTAGGGCTGCCATGGTTACAGACCCATAATCCAGTCCTGGACTGGAAGGCTATGTCAGTCTCAAGTTGGGGCTGTCGTGGTATTCATGGGGATTCCCTGCCTGTGTCTATTGCTTCTTCTACGCCTTCGGAAGTTCCGGAGTATTTGTCTGATTTTCAGGATGTCTTCAGTGAGTCTGAGTCCAGTGCACTGCCTCCTCATAGGGACTGTGACTGTGCTATAGATTTGATCCCAGGCAGTAAGTTTCCTAAGGGAAGACTGTTTAATCTGTCGGTACCTGAACATACCGCTATGCGTTCATATATCAAGGAGTCTCTGGAGAAAGGACATATTCGTCCGTCTTCTTCCCCTCTTGGTGCGGGATTCTTTTTTGTGGCAAAAAAGGACGGATCTTTGAGACCTTGTATTGATTATCGGCTTTTAAATAAGATCACTGTCAAATTTCAGTATCCTTTACCGCTGTTGTCTGACTTGTTTGCCCGGATTAAGGGTGCCAAGTGGTTCACCAAGATAGACCTTCGTGGTGCGTACAACCTTGTGCGCATTAAGCAAGGTGATGAATGGAAAACCGCATTCAATACGCCCGAAGGTCATTTTGAGTACTTGGTGATGCCTTTTGGGCTCTCCAATGCGCCTTCAGTTTTTCAGTCCTTTATGCATGACATTTTCCGGAAGTATCTGGATAAATTTTTGATTGTTTATCTGGATGATATTTTGGTTTTTTCTGATAATTGGGATTCGCATGTGGAGCAGGTCAGGTTGGTCTTTAAAATTTTGCGTGAAAATTCTTTGTTTGTCAAGGGCTCAAAGTGTCTCTTTGGTGTACAGAAGGTTCCCTTTTTGGGGTTCATTTTTTCCCCTTCTGCTGTGGAGATGGACCCAGTCAAGGTCCGAGCTATTCTTGATTGGACTCAGCCCTCGTCAGTTAAGAGTCTTCAGAAGTTCTTGGGCTTCGCTAACTTCTACCGTCGTTTTATTGCTAATTTTTCTAGCATTGTGAAACCTTTGACGGATATGACCAAGAAGGGCTCCGATGTAGCTAACTGGGCTCCTGCTGCCGTGGAGGCTTTCCAGGAGTTGAAACGCCGGTTTACTTCGGCGCCTGTTTTGTGCCAGCCTGACGTCTCACTTCCCTTTCAGGTTGAGGTGGATGCTTCGGAGATTGGGGCAGGGGCCGTTTTGTCGCAGAGAGGCCCTGGTTGCTCTGTTATGAAACCTTGTGCCTTTTTCTCTAGGAAGTTTTCGCCTGCCGAGCGAAATTATGATGTGGGCAATCGGGAGTTGTTGGCCATGAAATGGGCATTTGAGGAGTGGCGTCATTGGCTCGAGGGTGCTAAGCATCGTGTGGTGGTCTTGACTGATCACAAAAATCTGATGTATCTCGAGTCTGCTAAACGCCTTAATCCGAGACAGGCCCGCTGGTCATTGTTTTTCTCCCGCTTTGATTTTGTTGTCTCGTATTTACCAGGTTCAAAGAATGTGAAGGCCGATGCTATTTCTAGGAGCTTTGTGCCTGATGCTCCTGGAGTCGCTGATCCTGTTGGTATTCTTAAAGATGGAGTTATCTTGTCAGCTATTTCTCCGGATCTGCGACGTGTGTTGCAGAGATTTCAGGCTGATAGGCCTGAGTCTTGTCCACCTGACAGACTGTTTGTCCCGGATAAGTGGACCAGCAGAGTCATTTCCGAGGTTCATTCCTCGGTGTTGGCAGGTCACCCGGGAATTTTTGGCACCAGAGATCTGGTGGCCAGGTCCTTTTGGTGGCCTTCCTTGTCAAGGGATGTGCGGTCATTTGTGCAGTCCTGTGGGACTTGTGCTCGAGCTAAGCCTTGCTGTTCTCGTGCCAGCGGTTTGCTCTTGCCCTTGCCTGTCCCGAAGAGACCTTGGACACATATCTCCATGGATTTCATTTCTGATCTTCCGCTATCTCAGGGCATGTCCGTTATCTGGGTGATATGTGATCGCTTCTCCAAGATGGTCCATTTGGTTCCTTTGCCTAAGCTGCCTTCCTCTTCCGATCTGGTTCCTGTGTTTTTCCAGAACGTGGTTCGTTTGCACGGCATCCCTGAGAATATTGTGTCAGACAGAGGATCCCAGTTCATTTCCAGGTTCTGGTGATCCTTTTGTAGTAGGATGGGCATTGATTTGTCGTTTTCGTCTGCTTTCCATCCTCAGACTAATGGACAGACGGAGCGAACCAATCAGACTTTGGAGGCTTATTTGAGGTGTTTTGTCTCTGCTGATCAGGACGATTGGGTGACATTCTTGCCGTTGGCTGAGTTTGCCCTTAATAATCGGGCTAGTTCCGCCACCTTGGTTTCGCCTTTTTTCTGCAACTCTGGTTTCCATCCTCGCTTTTCTTCGGGTCATGTGGAGCCTTCTGACTGTCCTGGGGTGGATTCTGTGGTGGATAGGTTGCAGCAGATCTGGAATCATGTGGTGGACAACTTGAAGTTGTCACAGGAGAGGGCTCAGCGCTTTGCCAACCGCCGCCGCGGTGTGGGTCCCCGACTACGCGTTGGGGATTTGGTATGGCTTTCTTCCCGCTTTGTTCCTATGAAGGTCTCATCTCCCAAATTTAAACCTCGTTTTATTGGGCCTTACAAGATATTGGAAATCCTTAATCCTGTATCTTTTCGTCTGGATCTTCCTGTGTCGTTTGCTATTCACAATGTATTTCATAGGTCCTTGTTGCGGCGGTACATTGTGCCTGTAGTTCCTTCTGCTGAGCCTCCCGCTCCGGTGTTGGTTGAGGGCGAGTTGGAGTACGTGGTGGAGAAGATCTTGGATTCTCGCCTCTCCAGGCGGAGGCTTCAGTACCTGGTCAAGTGGAAGGGCTATGGTCAGGAGGATAATTCCTGGGTGGTCGCCTCTGATGTTCATGCGGCCGATTTAGTTCGTGCCTTTCATGCCGCTCATCCTGATCGCCCTGGTGGTCGTGGTGAGGGTTCGGTGACCCCTCACTAAGGGGGGGGTACTGTTGTGAATTTGCTTTTTGCTCCCTCTAGTGGTTACTAGTTTTTTGACTCTGGTTTTTCTGTCATTCCTTTTATCCGCACCTGGGTCGTTAGTTAGGGGTGTTGCTATATAAGCTCCCTGGACCTTCAGTTCAATGCCTGGCAACGTAGTTATCAGAGCTAGTCTGCTGTGCTCTTGTCTACTGATCCTGGTTCCAGTTATATCAGCTAAGTCTGCCTTTTGCTTTTTGCTATTTGTTTTGGTTTTGTATTTTTGTCCAGCTTGTTCCAACTCTATATCCTGACCTTTGCTGAAGCTCTAGGGGGCTGGTGTTCTCCCCCCGGACCGTTAGACGGTTCGGGGGTTCTTGAATTTCCAGTGTGGATTTTGATAGGGTTTTTGTTGACCATATAAGTTACCTTTCTTTATTCTGCTATCAGTAAGCGGGCCTCTCTGTGCTAAACCTGATTCATTTCTGTGTTTGTCATTTCCTCTTACCTCACCGTCATTATTTGTGGGGGGCTTCTATCCAGCTTTGGGGTCCCCTTCTCTGGAGGCAAGAAAGGTCTTTGTTTTCCTCTACTAGGGGTAGCTAGATTCTCCGGCTGGCGCGTGTCATCTAGAATCAACGTAGGAATGATCCCCGGCTACTTCTAGTGTTGGCGTTAGGAGTAGATATATGGTCAACCCAGTTACCACTGCCCTATGAGCTGGATTTTTGTATTCTGCAGACTTCCACGTTCCTCTGAGACCCTCGCCATTGGGGTCATAACAGACGTCACTGGAGGCTGGACACGCGCGCTTTTCAAAATACGCGCATGTCCAGCCTCCCGTGACGTCACGGCTTGTGATTGGTTAATGGCGGCCATGTTGCCGGGACGCGGACCAATCACAGCAAGCCGTGACGTAATTTCGTCACGGCTTGCTGTGATTGGTCCGCGTCCCGGCAACATGGCCGCCCTGACCAATCACAAGCCGGGACCTCACGTAACCAAGTAAAAGCGCGAATTTTAAACAAACAACGCTGCCGGTTCCCTCGCTGAGGTCCCGGCTGCGTCGGACAGGTGAGTATAGCAATATTTTTTATTTTAATTCTTTCTTTTACACATTAATATGGTTCCCAGGGCCTGAAGGAGAGTTTCCTCTCCTTCAGACCCTGGGAACCATCAGGAATACCGTCCGATACCTGAGTCCCATTGACTTGTATTGGTATCGGGTATCGGTATCGGATTGGATCCGATACTTTGCCGGTATCGGCCGATACTTTCCGATACCGATACTTTCAAGTATCGGACGGTATCGCTCAACACTAGTGATGAGCGAATACTTTCGGCACTACTCATTACTCACATGAAAAGTACGGTATTTGGGCTATTCGTTGCTCGGTGAGTAATTAGGTATTTGCCTCAGTATATTCGAGTGACCCGCCCAGCATGTTTGTCACTTTAACTGCAGCCAATGAACATGCTGGGCTGGTGTAATGCCTGCTGCAGCACAGTAGCACACAACCTCCACCAGGGGGGTGTGGGTGAAGGAAAAACAGGTACACTCGCAGTGAAATCACAGAGCAGCAGGCAGGAGCCACTAGGTGGTGAAAGAGTAGTCTTAAACAGCTGGATAAGCAACAGAGAGGGAATGAAGTACCAGAGGTCACAGCAATACACGTGGTCAAAAACAAGCCATAGAAGTCAGAGCCAATCGGGAGCAAGAAAGCCAGAGACTCAAGACAGTCAAACAAGTCAGAGGACAAGCTAAGTCAAATACCAAGGGGTCACAACACGGAGAGCGAGTACTACAATGAGCGGAGTCACATTGGAACACAGGAACGGGACTTAGGTAAATGGGCAGAGGATAAATCAGGGTATAACAGGATCTGCTGCTCAGGCCAGAGACAGGAACAATAACTGACACTGCTAGCAAGTGACAGCAGACTGAAATAGCCAGTCTGATCCCAAAATGAGGCCAGGAAGATTAACCCCCGCATGACCATCCTGGGGAGAGAATAATAAAAAACAAACCCCTGACTGGATCATGACAGCTGACTTGCTTATCACAGTAATGCCGGTGCCATCTTTGATGTGGCATTACTGTGATTGGCTGGCCTTCCAATGTTAAATGTTGCCGGCGCCATCTTGCGCACATTGCAGCCAGAAACAGCATAATAAGAGCATAGTGTAAGAGTATGGAGAATGAAAGGAGCATAGGGACAGTGATAGAAAGTTATAGTGAGCGTTATTTGTTCCAAAAAACTCTTTTAAGGGCTGAAGACTGTCAAGATTACTTGTTTATTTTGTTAGGTGGGGATTTAGTAGGGAGAGATTTAATAGGAAGGAGGGAGGGTGGGTGGATGAAAGGCAGGCACCTGGGTGTTCTGATGATTGCAAGTACATGCTGCAGCTCTCTGCTATTTCCCACTTAAAAAACCTAAAATTTGTCTAGCAGTTGTGCGTCTGGTACAATCTGGGTAGAGATAATCATACATGACAATTTAGCAGGTGCAAAAAAGTTCATTTCTCTGCATTCGGAGTGTGCCAGCAAGCCGATTTAAAAAAAAAATCATAATTTTCTATTGTTCTAAATAATAGCATATGTTTATCTAGTAGTTGTGCGACTGGCGCAATCCGGGTACAGGTAATCTTACGTGATAATTTAGCAGGGGCAATAATCTTCATTACTCCGCATTTGGAGAATGTCAGCAAGCCAACTGACAAAAAAATTCATAATTTCCTATTTGTTTAAAAAATAATGTATCTTTCTCTAGCAGCTATGTGACTGGTGCAATCCGGGTAGAGATAATCTGACGTGATAACTTAGCAGAAGCAATAATCTTAATTACTCCACATTTGGTGTGTGTCAGCAACAGGATTGGCAAAAAATCTAAATTTTCTATTTTTCTAAAAAATAGCGTATCTCTATCTGGCAGTTGTGCGACTGGCACAATCCAGGTACAGATAATCTTACGTGCCAATTTAGCAGGGGCAATAATCTTCATTACTCTGAATTTGGAGTTTACCAACAAGACTATCTCCAAAAAAATAGCTACACATTTCTGGATACAGTGAATTTGTACCTAAGACCTATGTAAGAGTACTTGTGAAAAATAAAGCCAGTATATTTTGGTTTCAAAAGCATAACACATTCAAGATGAGAAAGGGTGACATTAAGGGACATGGATGTAGTGGTGCCCGCCAAGACCGTGTGACAGATCCAAAGGTGACTGTATCTCGTTCTAGGTTACTGTCAAAATTTGGTCAGCACGCTACACCACTAATGAACCCAGACAACTGCGAGGATGTTGTGGGTTGGATGGCAGACAAAGTCTCCAGTGTGTTGACAAGCAGCACCATGAAGTCTTCTACATGGTCCAGTCTCAGTAGTGAAGAGGCTGGGTCTCTGAATCCTCAACCTGGTCCTTCTTCCTCCCACCATCAAGAGTCCCAGGATACATATGACCCCAAATCTGGCTACTCTGAGGAACTGTTTACATTCCCTTGTGATTTGTCAGGCCTCTCAACGTGCACCATTAAAGAGGGTCATGAGGAGGTGGAGTGCAGTGATCCCTGTTGTGAATTTGCTTTTTGCTCCCTCTAGTGGTTACTAGTTTTTTGACTCTGGTTTTTCTGTCATTCCTTTTATCCGCACCTGGGTCGTTAGTTAGGGGTGTTGCTATATAAGCTCCCTGGACCTTCAGTTCAATGCCTGGCAACGTAGTTATCAGAGCTAGTCTGCTGTGCTCTTGTCTACTGATCCTGTTCCAGTTATATCAGCTAAGTCTGCCTTTTGCTTTTTGCTATTTGTTTTGGTTTTGTATTTTTGTTCCAGCTTGTTCCAAATCTATATCCTGACCTTTGTTGGAAGCTCTAGGGGGCTGGTGTTCTCCCCCCGGACCGTTAGACGGTTCGGGGGTTCTTGAATTTCCAGTGTGGATTTTGATAGGGTTTTTGTTGACCATATAAGTTACCTTTCTTTATTCTGCTATCAGTAAGCGGGCCTCTCTGTGCTAAACCTGGTTCATTTCTGTGTTTGTCATTTCCTCTTACCTCACCGTCATTATTTGTGGGGGGCTTCTATCCAGCTTTGGGGTCCCCTTCTCTGGAGGCAAGAAAGGTCTTTGTTTTCCTCTACTAGGGGTAGCTAGATTCTCCGGCTGGCGCGTGTCATCTAGAATCAACGTAGGAATGATCCCCGGCTACTTCTAGTGTTGGCGTTAGGAGTAGATATATGGTCAACCCAGTTACCACTGCCCTATGAGCTGGATTTTTGTATTCTGCAGACTTCCACGTTCCTCTGAGACCCTCGCCATTGGGGTCATAACAGTTTGCCAGGCCAGTATTAAATGTTTAATGCATTGCAGAAGAGGGATTATAAGAAAGAAGATTCTGAGTTTTTTTTTTCTTCTTCCCCTTTACCTCAGAGTGGCTATGCTTGCTGCAGACATGAATGTCCAGACCTTGATTACAAGTGTGGACCAGCTGGCTACTCGTGTGCAGGGCATACAAGACTATGTTATCAGAAATCCTAGGTCAGAACCTAAAATACCGATTCCTGAACTGTTTTCCGGAGACAGGTTTAAGTTTAGGAATTTCGTGAATAATTGTAAATTGTTTTTGTCCCTGAGACCCTGTTCATCTGGAGATTCTGCTCAGCAAGTAAAGATTGTTATTTCGTTCTTACGGGGCGACCCTCAGGATTGGGCTTTTTCGCTGGCGCCAGGAGATCCGGCATTGGCTGATCTTGATGCATTTTTTCTGGCGCTCGGTTTACTTTATGAGGAACCCAATCTTGAGATTCAGGCAGAAAAGGCCTTGCTGGCTATGTCTCAGGGGCAGGACGAGGCTGAAGTGTATTGCCAAAAATTTCGGAAATGGTCCATGCTGACACATTGGAACGAGTGTGCACTGGCCGCTAATTTTAGAAATGGCCTTTCTGAAGCCATTAAGAATGTTATGGTGGGTTTTCCCATTCCCACAGGTCTGAATGATACTATGGCACTGGCTATTCAAATTGACCGGCGGTTGCGGGAGCGCAAAACCGCAAATTCCCTCATGGTGTTGTCTGAACAGACACCTGATCTAATGCAATGTGATAGAATCCTGACTAGAAATGAGCGGAAAATTCATAGACGCCGGAATGGCTTGTGCTACTACTGTGGTGATTCTACACATGTTATCTCAGCATGCTCTAAACGTATAGCTAAGGTTGTTAGTCCTGTCATCGTTGGTAATTTGCAACCTAAATTTATTCTGTCTGTAACTTTGATTTGCTCACTGTCATCTTATCCTGTCATGGCGTTTGTAGATTCAGGTGCTGCCCTGAGTCTCATGGATCTCTCATTTGCTAAGCGCTGTGGTTTTACTCTTGAACCATTAGAAAATCCTATTCCTCTTAGGGGTATTGATGCTACACCATTGGCAGCAAATAAACCGCAGTATTGGACACAGGTTACCATGTGCATGACTCCTGAACACCGCGAGGTGATACGTTTCCTGGTTTTACATAAAATGCATGATTTGGTTGTTTTAGGGCTGCCATGGTTACAGACCCATAATCCAGTCCTGGACTGGAAGGCTATGTCAGTCTCAAGTTGGGGCTGTCGTGGTATTCATGGGGATTCCCTGCCTGTGTCTATTGCTTCTTCTACGCCTTCGGAAGTTCCGGAGTATTTGTCTGATTATCAGGATGTCTTCAGTGAGTCTGAGTCCAGTGCACTGCCTCCTCATAGGGACTGTGACTGTGCTATAGATTTGATCCCAGGCAGTAAATTTCCTAAGGGAAGACTGTTTAATCTGTCGGTACCTGAACATACCGCTATGCGTTCATATATCAAGGAGTCTCTGGAGAAAGGACATATTCGTCCGTCTTCTTCCCCTCTTGGTGCGGGATTCTTTTTTGTGGCAAAAAAGGACGGATCTTTGAGACCTTGTATTGATTATCGGCTTTTAAATAAGATCACTGTCAAATTTCAGTATCCTTTACCGCTGTTGTCTGACTTGTTTGCCCGGATTAAGGGTGCCAAGTGGTTCACCAAGATAGACCTTCGTGGTGCGTACAACCTTGTGCGCATTAAGCAAGGTGATGAATGGAAAACCGCATTCAATACGCCCGAAGGTCATTTTGAGTACTTGGTGATGCCTTTTGGGCTCTCCAATGCGCCTTCAGTTTTTCAGTCCTTTATGCATGACATTTTCCGGAAGTATCTGGATAAATTTTTGATTGTTTATCTGGATGATATTTTGGTTTTTTCTGATAATTGGGATTCGCATGTGGAGCAGGTCAGGTTGGTCTTTAAAATTTTGCGTGAAAATTCTTTGTTTGTCAAGGGCTCAAAGTGTCTCTTTGGTGTACAGAAGGTTCCCTTTTTGGGGTTCATTTTTTCCCCTTCTGCTGTGGAGATGGACCCAGTCAAGGTCCGAGCTATTCTTGATTGGACTCAGCCCTCGTCAGTTAAGAGTCTTCAGAAGTTCTTGGGCTTCGCTAACTTCTACCGTCGTTTTATCGCTAATTTTTCTAGCATTGTGAAACCTTTGACGGATATGACCAAGAAGGGCTCCGATGTAGCTAACTGGGCTCCTGCTGCCGTGGAGGCTTTCCAGGAGTTGAAACGCCGGTTTACTTCGGCGCCTGTTTTGTGCCAGCCTGACGTCTCACTTCCCTTTCAGGTTGAGGTGGATGCTTCGGAGATTGGGGCAGGGGCCGTTTTGTCGCAGAGAGGCCCTGGTTGCTCGGTTATGAAACCTTGTGCCTTTTTCTCTAGGAAGTTTTCGCCTGCCGAGCGAAATTATGATGTGGGCAATCGGGAGTTGTTGGCCATGAAATGGGCATTTGAGGAGTGGCGTCATTGGCTCGAGGGTGCTAAGCATCGTGTGGTGGTCTTGACTGATCACAAAAATCTGATGTATCTCGAGTCTGCTAAACGCCTTAATCCGAGACAGGCCCGCTGGTCATTGTTTTTCTCCCGCTTTGATTTTGTTGTCTCGTATTTACCAGGTTCAAAGAATGTGAAGGCCGATGCTCTTTCTAGGAGCTTTGTGCCTGATGCTCCTGGAGTCGCTGATCCTGTTGGTATTCTTAGAGATGGAGTTATCTTGTCAGCTATTTCTCCGGATCTGCGACGTGTGTTGCAGAGATTTCAGGCTGATAGGCCTGAGTCTTGTCCACCTGACAGACTGTTTGTCCCGGATAAGTGGACCAGCAGAGTCATTTCCGAGGTTCATTCCTCGGTGTTGGCAGGTCACCCGGGAATTTTTGGCACCAGAGATCTGGTGGCCAGGTCCTTTTGGTGGCCTTCCTTGTCAAGGGATGTGCGGTCATTTGTGCAGTCCTGTGGGACTTGTGCTCGAGCTAAGCCTTGCTGTTCTCGTGCCAGCGGTTTGCTCTTGCCCTTGCCTGTCCCGAAGAGACCTTGGACACATATCTCCATGGATTTCATTTCTGATCTTCCGCTATCTCAGGGCATGTCCGTTATCTGGGTGATATGTGATCGCTTCTCCAAGATGGTCCATTTGGTTCCTTTGCCTAAGCTGCCTTCCTCTTCCGATCTGGTTCCTGTGTTTTTCCAGAACGTGGTTCGTTTGCACGGCATCCCTGAGAATATTGTGTCAGACAGAGGATCCCAGTTCGTTTCCAGGTTCTGGCGATCCTTTTGTAGTAGGATGGGCATTGATTTGTCGTTTTCGTCTGCTTTCCATCCTCAGACTAATGGACAGACGGAGCGAACCAATCAGACTTTGGAGGCTTATTTGAGGTGTTTTGTCTCTGCTGATCAGGACGATTGGGTGACATTCTTGCCGTTGGCTGAGTTTGCCCTTAATAATCGGGCTAGTTCCGCCACCTTGGTTTCGCCTTTTTTCTGCAACTCTGGTTTCCATCCTCGCTTTTCTTCGGGTCATGTGGAGCCTTCTGACTGTCCTGGGGTGGATTCTGTGGTGGATAGGTTGCAGCAGATCTGGAACCGCCGCCGCGGTGTGGGTCCCCGACTACGCGTTGGGGATTTGGTATGGCTTTCTTCCCGCTTTGTTCCTATGAAGGTCTCCTCTCCCAAATTTAAACCTCGTTTTATTGGGCCTTACAAGATATTGGAAATCCTTAATCCTGTATCTTTTCGTCTGGATCTTCCTGTGTCGTTTGCTATTCACAATGTATTTCATAGGTCCTTGTTGCGGCGGTACATTGTGCCTGTAGTTCCTTCTGCTGAGCCTCCTGCTCCGGTGTTGGTTGAGGGCGAGTTGGAGTACGTGGTAGAGAAGATCTTGGATTCTCGCCTCTCCAGGCGGAGGCTTCAGTACCTGGTCAAGTGGAAGGGCTATGGTCAGGAGGATAATTCCTGGGTGGTCGCCTCTGATGTTCATGCGGCCGATTTAGTTCGTGCCTTTCATGCCGCTCATCCTGATCGCCCTGGTGGTCGTGGTGAGGGTTCGGTGACCCCTCACTAAGGGGGGGGTACTGTTGTGAATTTGCTTTTTGCTCCCTCTAGTGGTTACTAGTTTTTTGACTCTGGTTTTTCTGTCATTCCTTTTATCCGCACCTGGGTCGTTAGTTAGGGGTGTTGCTATATAAGCTCCCTGGACCTTCAGTTCAATGCCTGGCAACGTAGTTATCAGAGCTAGTCTGCTGTGCTCTTGTCTACTGATCCTGGTTCCAGTTATATCAGCTAAGTCTGCCTTTTGCTTTTTGCTATTTGTTTTGGTTTTGTATTTTTGTTCCAGCTTGTTCCAAATCTATATCCTGACCTTTGTTGGAAGCTCTAGGGGGCTGGTGTTCTCCCCCCGGACCGTTAGACGGTTCGGGGGTTCTTGAATTTCCAGTGTGGATTTTGATAGGGTTTTTGTTGACCATATAAGTTACCTTTCTTTATTCTGCTATCAGTAAGCGGGCCTCTCTGTGCTAAACCTGGTTCATTTCTGTGTTTGTCATTTCCTCTTACCTCACCGTCATTATTTGTGGGGGGCTTCTATCCAGCTTTGGGGTCCCCTTCTCTGGAGGCAAGAAAGGTCTTTGTTTTCCTCTACTAGGGGTAGCTAGATTCTCCGGCTGGCGCGTGTCATCTAGAATCAACGTAGGAATGATCCCCGGCTACTTCTAGTGTTGGCGTTAGGAGTAGATATATGGTCAACCCAGTTACCACTGCCCTATGAGCTGGATTTTTGTATTCTGCAGACTTCCACGTTCCTCTGAGACCCTCGCCATTGGGGTCATAACAGATCCCCAAACATTTGCGCACTCACGGCCAGGTGAAAGTCACATTGGGTTAGGTCAAATGACGTCTGAAGAGCTGGAGGATAATCATGAGGCACAGTTGCCATCAGGTCCACCTCAATTGGCAGCTCAGAAAGAGGATCATATTGAGGACTTGGAAGACGGCATGGTTGATGATGAGGCCACTGATCCAACCTGGCTTGGTGGCACGCCTAGCAAGCACAGCAATGCAGAAAGGGATGGATCCGTAGCAAGAAAACAGGCAAGAAGAGATTGTGGTTTGCCCTTAGGTAGAACTTGGTCAACTGTTCCACAGAGCCCCCCACTCGGCTAGATAACAGGCCAAAGATGCATTGTTACTAGTGTTGAGCATTCTGATACCGCAAGTATCGGGTATCGGCCGATACTTGCGGGTATCGGAATTCCGATACCGAGATCCGATACTTTTGTGGTATCGGGTATCGGTATCGAAACAACATTAATGTAAAAATGTGTAAAAGAGAGAATTAAAATAAAAAATATTGCTATGCTCACCTCTCCGACGCAGCCTGGACCTCACCGAGGGAACCGGCAGCGTTGTTTGCTTAAAATTCGCGCGTTTACTTCCTTACGTGAAGTCCCGGCTTGTGATTGGTCTCGTGCCGCCCATGTGGCCGCGACGCGACCAATCACTGCAAGCCGTGACGTAATTTCAGGTCCTTCAGGATTTTAAAATTACGTTCTGGCTTATGATTGGTCGCGTCGCGGTCACATGGGCGACGCGACCAATCACAAGCCGTGACGTCACGGGAGGCTGGACACGCGCGCATTTTAAAATGCGCGCGTGTCCTGCCTCCCATGACATCCCGGCTTGTGATTGGTCACGTCGCCCATGTGGCCACGACGCGACCAATCACAGCAAGCCGTGACGTAATTTCAGGTCCTTCAGGAATTTAAAATTACGTTCTGGCTTATGATTGGTCGCGACGCGACGCGACCAATCACAAGCCGTGACGTCACGGGAGGCTGGACACGCGCGCATTTTAAAAACGGCTTGTGATTGGTCACGTCGCCCATGTGACCGCGACGCGACCAATCACAAGCCAGAACGTAATTTTAAAATCCTGAAGGACCTGAAATTACGTCACGGCTTGCCGTGATTGGTCGCGTCGTGGCCTCATGGGCGGCACGCGACCAATCACAAGCCGGGACTTCACGTAAGGAAGTAAACGCGCGAATTTTAAGCAAACAACGCTGCCGGTTCCCTCGGTGAGGTCCAGGCTGCGTCGGAGAGGTGAGTATAGCAATATTTTTTATTTTAATTCTTTCTTTTACACATTAATATGGATCCCAGGGCCTGAAGGAGAGTTTCCTCTCCTTCAGACCCTGGGAACCATCAGGGATACCGTCCGATACTTGAGTCACATTGACTTGTATTGGTATCGGGTATCGGTATCGGATTGGATCCGATACTTTGCCGGTATCGGCCGATACTTTCCGATACCGATACTTTCAAGTATCGGACGGTATCGCTCAACACTAATTGTTACCCTTTATGACAGTTTTTTTTCTGAAAGTCCTTCAGATAAAACAACTGTAATTTGCCAAAATATGAAGAGGCAAGAACATTGCCAACCTGAGCCACCAGCATGCAAAAGCACGTAGCAGCCAAACACCCCAGTTGGTGGGCAGAACGCTTGGGTACCAAATCTGTGCCTGAGGGTCAAACCATTGTCCCTTCCCCTGTGTTATGGACTTCCAAATATGCTGACCATGAAGCAGAATTTTTCGGACTAACACACTAGGTTGCCTAATGAAGACATCCAACATAACTATAACAACTAAAATTGCAATGCTTTATTAATAATAGTAAAAAATAAAAAAACACATTTTAAAACAATGCAATAAAGTACTAGAGTGCCCTAACTAGGGAGGACACTGGATTGTGTAGAAAAATCTGGCTCATTAGAAGCCCATACCATATTAGCAAAGCAGATATACTCCAAGTCAAAAGACTTACTGAATAAATAATGAGCATACACCATGCATCAGCTGCCAGGCTAAATGAACGCTATACTAACATGCAATCATGAAAGGTAAAACAATACATATGACCAGAGAGGTAATGCAGTAATGAAGATTGCAGCCACACAGAAGTCACGGCGTTTCTCCTCACCCCAACGCACGTTTTGCATTCAGCTTCTTCTGATCACCTTTCTGATCTATAGCGTGATATCATAACATCCTAACATACTATACACTTGCCCATCCTCCTGGGCCTTGTGAAAGTGAGAAGTGCTGGCTGGCTGAGAATGAGAGGCTTTGGGATTGCAGCGTGAGAGTTGAGATATCAGAAGATGAAATGTGGAGAGAATGTTTGCCTGGGAGTAGCAGAGGGGCTAGAGAGCTGAGAAGCAAAGTGAGTATAAGCATTTTTTACTAACAAGAAAAAAATGAATGGCAACAAGGTAATGCTGTTAGCCTGTTATGGTGGATGACCGGGACTTTAAGAACAGCGATGTGAGCTCCGGGTATAGGTGCACAGCATGAACAAAGAGATTCCTTCAAAAATATAAAAGCAGAAAAAGATGCAGCACTCACCCATGAGCTAAGTAAACTAAGTCCTTTTTTGAACCATGATCGGTCTATGGACAAAATTTGTGGGACAAGCCAGTGCAGGAGGAATGTGGGGAAGGAGGATGGCCGTTTCGTGTGAGAGACGCTTCTACGGGTCACCTTCCTGTGCACCCTGGGTGATGGCACTGCATCTTGTTCCAGCCACTGGCGCCTGCCTGTAGCTCTTCCTGTGCTCAGCGGTCATGTGGTACCACTCATTAAGGTGATGAATATGCGCTCCATGCCTATAGGAGTGGAGATGCATCCATATTCATCACCTTAATGAGTGGTACCATGTGACCGCTGAGCACAGAAAGAGCTGCAGACAGGCACTGGCGGCCAGAACGAGATGCAGTGCCAGCACCGAGGGCGTGCAGGTAGGTGAGTATGATGTGTGAGTCGGCTCCTGGCATCCACTGCTCCGCTGCCCCCCTCCCCTGCCAGCTTTCTGTACTGTGACTCATGTATAAGCCGAGGGGGGCATTTTCAGCACACAAAAAAGTGCTGAAAACTCGGCTTATACACGAGTATATACAGTAGTTTCATCTTTTACATTTTAAAAATTGCAAAAAGGAAAATGAGCCAATGCAAAGTTTGTACACCCTTGGAGATTTGTGTGCTCTGATACCTTTGACCAAGGTTTCAGACCATAATTAGCCTGTTAGCACTATCACCATTAGGAAAGGACATGTGATGCAATTTTCCCAGCTTTCCTAGCACTCTGAAAAGGAAAATGGTGGAGGCCCACAAAACTGGAGAAGGCTATAGGAAGATAGGAAAGCGTTGTCAAGTTGCCCTTTCCTAAGTTTGAAAAGTAATTAAAAAATGGCAGCAAGCAGGAACAGTGGAGGTCAAGATAAGGTCTGAAAGACGAAGCAACATTTCAGTGAGAGCTGCTTGTAGGATTGCTAGAGAGGCAAATTAGACCCCCTTGCTTGACTGCAAAAGACATTCAGAAAGATTGAGCAAAGTCTGTAGTTGTGGTACATTGTTCTACTGTTCGGAGACACCTGCACAAATATGGCCTTCATGGAAGAGTCATCAGAGGTAATCCTCTCCTGCATCCACACCATAACATTAAAAATATCTGAAAGAATATCTAAACAAGCCTGATGCATTTTGGAAGCCAGTCCTGTGGTCCGATGAAGTTACAAATGAACTCTTTGGCTCCAATTATCAAAGGTAGGTGTGAAGAAAAAAGGACTGTGTTACGGACTGACCTGGTTGGAGTAGTGATATTGCAACCACTAGGGGCAGCACCGGGCAGGTAGCGTAGTCTGGAATCACCAAGGAGTCAGTACACAGGAACAGCAATGTAGTTTGAAGGAATAAGCAGGAATCATAGTCAAGGAAGCTGGGGGTTGTTTACCAGGAGCAGCAGTATTGTTTGAAGGAATAAGCAGGAATCATATTCAAGGAAGCCAGGGGTCATTTACCAAGAGCAGCAGTATCATTTGAAGGAGCACCAGGTGGATGGAAGCTTGACTAAAGGCAGGTAGCTCAATAATCATGCAAGGAACTGAGAGCAAGGCCAGGTTTAAATAGGGTGTGCAATCAACATGAAACAATCAGGAACTCAGGGTGGTAACCAACAAGAAACTCAGGGAGGAGACATCAGTAACAATATAGGTTCAAGTATTTGGTTAAGAATGGAACTGTCCAGCTAGATGAATAGCTCAGAAGGAAGAGCTGACGACTGGTGCACAGGAGCTGCCAGTTTCAAATCCTGACAGTACTCCCCTCCTTCCAGGATGGCCTCTGGACATCTCAGGTGCAGGCTTCTCTGGATGTCTCAGGTGAAAAGCTCTTGTAAGCCTGGGTGCATGGACTTTGCCCTCCGGCTCCCATGAATTATCTTCTGGTCCATAACCCCTCCATTGTACCAAATATTGTAGTCTCCCTCTAAATTTCGAGAGTCCAGAATTTCATCCACGATGTACTCTTCTTCTCCATGGACTATTTCTGGTGGAGGAGGTGGCTAAGTTCTTCCTGGAAAAGGGTTTTCCTTGAATATCTTGAGCAAGGACACATGGAACACGGTGAATTTTCATGCTGCTGGGAAGTTTTCAATGGAAAGCAACTGGATTAATTTGTGCAGAAATTTGAAAAGGTCCTTTGAATTTTTTACCTAATTTAGAAGATGGTATGTTTGTCTTCAGATTTTTGGTAGAAAGCCAAACCTTGTCACCAACCCGAAAGGTAGGAGGGACTTTGCGATGTTTATTTGCTGTTTCTTTATAATCTTCTTGGGCCTTTTGTAACATCTCAGTTAGTTCTTTTTGAGCTTTCTGCAACTCTATAAGTCTGTTTGTAACAGCAGGAACTGAGGTATTGAATGGAAGATTAGTAACAAATATCGGATGCAAGCCATAGTTAGCAAAATAAAAAGGGGATTTGGGGTGTAGAACTGTGTTTGGAGTTATTTTATGCAAATTCTGCTGTTGGTAGATAATCCAGCCAATCATCCTGTAAGTAAGAAATAAAACAGCGCAGGTATTGTTCAATGATTTGGTTAGTTCTTTCAGTCTGTCCATTGGATTGTGGGTGGAAGACAGTAGACACATTGACAGTAACTCCTAAAGCTGTACAGAAGGTTTTCCAAAATCTTGGTGTAAACTGAACACCTCTATCAGAAACGACATTGTCAGGAATTCCATGCTGTCTGAATGCCTCTTTGACCACTTATTCTGTGGTTTGTTTAGCTGTAAGAATTCCGTTAGTCAGAATAAAATGGGCCATCTTTGTGAGCTGATCCACCACAACAAGTGTAAAAGTAATTTCCTTTGATGGAGGAATGTCCATGATAAAATCCATTGAGATTGATTCCCAAGGCCTAGATGGAACAGGAAGAGGTTTAGGAAGTCCTAAAGGAGAAGATTGTGGTGTCTTGTTCCGTGCACATGTTAAACAGGAAGAAACATATTTTCTCACATCCTTCCTACAATTAGGCCACCAAAAAGAATGAAGTAGTAGTTCTTGTGTTTTCATTACTCAAGGGTGTCCCACATGTTTAGAATCATGAACACGTTTGACGATTTCAAGTCGAGCACATTCGGGGACATATATTTGGTGGTTCTGCATCCAAAATCACTCCTTAAAGGAAAAATCAATGTCTTTAGAAGGATGGTTAAGAAAGAAGACAGTTT
The DNA here is from genome assembly GCF_051348905.1 of Ranitomeya variabilis. NCBI lineage: Eukaryota > Metazoa > Chordata > Amphibia > Anura > Dendrobatidae > Ranitomeya > Ranitomeya variabilis. The sequence continues at coordinate 526,287,881 of NC_135237.1, read as the reverse complement.
GGTATCCCTCCTTAATTTTTGTCAAAAATTCTTTGGAGTCAAGTATTAAAAAAAAAAAATTTGGGACGTAGAATGGTAAACTCAGTGCTAGACCTCTCCTGTGGTCCAGGTTCAACAAAAATCCTGGACAGAGCATCAACATTGTCATTTCTTGAAATAGGCCGATAAGAAATTATAATATTAAACCTAGAGAAAAATAAGGCCCAACGTGCTTGTCTTGCAGACAACCTCTTAGCTATATGGATAAATTTTAAATTTTTGTGGTCAGTAAGAACAGTCACCGGATGATTGGCCCCTTCCAAAAGATGTCTCCATTTGGAGAAGGTCTACTTTAATGGCTAACAGTTCCTTATTTCCAATGTCATAGTAGTTTTCTGGAGCTGACATGGTATAAGAAAGAAATGCACATGGATGAAGCTGCATTTGTCTCCAACTTGCTGTGATAAAACGATTCCCACAACAAAGTCTGAGGCGTCTACTTCAACAACAAATGGCAGGTCAGGGCTTGGATGGACGAGTAATGGTGCAGAAGTAAAAAGTGTCTTTCGTTTGTCAAACGCCATTTGCGCCTCAGGAGACCAAAAAAAACACTCTGGTTTTCTTTGTGAGTGAAGTAATTGGTAAGATTATTTTTGAAAATCTTTCAATGAATGTTCTGTAGAAATTTACAAATCCTATAAAGCGCTGAACGTCTTTTAAATTTCTTGGGGTAGGCCAGTGAACTACCGCTCTGATCTTACTGGGATCCATGCTCAGACCTTCTGGGGAGATGATATATCCCAGAAATTGAGTTCTGGTTTGTTTGAATTCACATTTTTCGAGTTTAATATAGAGATTGTTTTCTAGTAGACATTCCAGAACTAACTGGACATGTCTGCGATGCTCCTCCAGGGTATCTGAAAATATAAGAATGTCATGAAGATAGACAATAACAAATTGATCCAAAAAATCTCAAAAAACATCATTGATGAAGTGCTGAAAGGTAGCAGGGGCGTTGCTAGGCCGAAAGGCATAACCAGATATTCAAAATGTCCATACCAAGTTCTAAAGGCGGTCTTCCACTCATCTCCCAGGCAGATTCGTATGAGATTTTAAGCCCCTCTTTAATCAAGTTTGGTAAAAAGTCTGGCAGAACACAGTCTTTCCAGCAACTCTGGGATTAAGGGGAGTGGGTAGCGATTCTTAATGGTAATTTTATTGAGTTCTCTATAATCAATACATGGCCCAGGGTTATTATTATTATTATTATTTATTTATTTATATTTGAGTCCTTCTTTTCTACAAAAATAAGGGTGTTCCAGCTGGCGAAGAAGAAGGTTGAATAAAGCCTTTCTCTAAATTTTCATCCAGGGATTCCTTTAATACTTTTAATTCTGGCTCAGAAAGATTGTAAATTCATCCAAAATGAATTGACGCTCCAGGAAGTAATTCAATGGGACAGTCATAAGCACGATGAGGAGGCAGTTAATCTGCTTTCTTCTTACTGCAGACTTCATTAAGCTGCTGGTCCTGAGGTAGTAGTTTCTCATCACTCTGATGAGAAATCTCAGAAATTAGAATTTGGTTAGAAGCAGATACATTAGCATGGCAATTTTTCTTACAGTACTGAGAGGGAAAGTAATGGTCCTCGATGCCCAGTTGATAGATGGGTTATAATTTCAAAACCAAGGAATTCCTAGAATAACTAGAAATTTTGGAGATGAAATAAGATGGAAACTAACCGCTTCATGATGATTCGTCTCCAGACAGATTTCTAGTTCAATTGTCTCATGAGTAATAGGTCTAGATGATAAAGGTGATCCATCCACCGTTTCCATATCGATGGGCATGGATTTAGTCCTACTTGCAATATTATTGTCAAGTGTGAATGGTAAGTCCATAAAATTCCCTCCTGCTCCAGAATCTAACATGGCAGAGCATTGTATTTTTTGGCTCTTAATTATGACCTGTATGGGAACAACAAAATGAGATGACGGTGACTGCTCTTTGCCTTTATCTTGCATTACAACGAGATAGTCTGCAGAACTGGGTCTGGTCATTCAAAGAGGTTTAAATCACTTTCAGCCCTGGTGTTTGTGAAGGCTGTGTTCCTTTTGTTAGGACAGTTGATGGCAAAATGTCCAGTGCCCCCACAATAGAGACATAGATTTTCTTCTACGCCGCCTCTCCCTCTCTACTTCAGAGAGAGGTTTACGGATTAAATCGATTTGCATAGGTTCAGGAACAGTTTCCTTTTTCTGTTGATTTTTTAATGCTGATCAAGTGAATGAGTAGTTAGTAGTAATGAGCATTCCGATACCGCAAGTATCGGGTATCGGCCAATATTTGCTGTATCGGAATTCCGATACCGAGTTCAGATATTTTTGTGATATCGGAAATCGGAATCGGAAGTTCCCAGTGTATGGTTCCCAGGATCTGGAGGAGAGGAGACTCTCCTTCAGGCCCTGGGATCCATATTCATGTAAAAAATAAAGAATAAAAATAAAAAAATATGAATATACTCACCCGTCCGGCGGCCCCTGGACCTTACCGATGTAACCGGCAGCCTCCGTTCCTAAGAATGCAGTGAGTTTAGGACCTGCGATTGGTCGCGTGAGCGGTCACATGAACGGTCACGCGACCAATCACAAGCCGCGACATCATTGAAGGTCCTTCACTGTTCATTCTTAGGAACGGAGGGTGCCGGTTACATCGGTAAGGTCCAGGGGCCGCCGGAGGGGTGAGTATATCCATATTTTTTATTTTAATTCTTTATTTTTTACATGAATATGGATCCCAGGGCCTGAAGGAGAGTTTCCTCTCCTTCAGACCCTGGGAACCATCCAGAATACCTTCCGATACTTGTGTCCCATTGACTTGCATTGGTATCGGGTATCGGTATCGGCGATATCCAATATTTTTTGGATATCGGCCGATACCATCCGATACCGATACCTTTGAGTATCGGAAGGTATCGCTCAACACTAGTAGTTAGGGGTGTTTCAAAAACACTCGCAGCCTTTCCTTTCTTCGTGCAGTGAGTCTCTGATCATTTCGGATGCATAGTTGAGCCCTCGAAGTGCATTATGCAATTTGGTTTCAGCTGTTACACAGCGATTTGCATCATCCAACACTTGGTCCATAGCAGTGATGAAAGAGACTAAGTCATTTAGGAGGTCAGAGTTCTTCTCCACATAAGGTGAGGCCCATGCAAGAGCCTCGTCAGTCAGGAGATTAATGATAAACAGAACTCTTTTTTTGTCACTGGTAAACAGAGAAGGATGCATCTGGAAATAGATACAGCATTTATTTAGGAATCTATGGTAGTGATAACGATCCTCGCTGAACTTTGCAGGCAGCGGCATGCGTGTGTTTGATTCTGGGCCAGAGTTGCACAATTCCAGAAGTTGCCTCTGCAACCCAATAATTTCCTTTTGCTGACCCAACACTTGTGTCTGTAACTTAAAATTTTTTCCTTGTGGTACCAAAATTCTAAAGTTCAGCAACTTGATGCCTCAGTTGGGCTGCAACGGACTCCATTTTGTGCTCGTTATTATTCTGTTACGGACTGACCTGGCAGTAGTAATATTGCAACCACTAGGGGAAGCACAGGGCAGGTAGGGTACTCTGGAATCGCCAAGCAGTTTATACACAGGAGCAGCAATGTAGTTTGAAGGAATAAACAGGAATCATAGTCATGGAAGCCAGGGGTCACTTACCAAGAGCAGCAGTATCATTTGAAGGAGCAGCAGGTGGAAGGAAGCTTGACTAAAGGCAGGTAGCTCAATAATCACGCAAGGAACTGAGAGCAAGGCGAGGTTTAAATAGGGTGTGCAATCAGAATGAAGCAATCAGGAACTCAGGGTGGTAATCAACAAGAAACTCAGGGAGAAGACATCAGTAACAATATAGGTTCAAGTATTGGGATAAGCATGGAAGTGTCCGGCGAGCTGAATAACTCAGAAGGAAGAGCTGCCGACTGGTGCACAGGAGCTGTCAGGTTCGATTCTTGACAGGCAGAGAATTTCAGGAAAAAACATTTTGCCAATCATTAATCATGTGGGTGGTTCAATCATGCATTGGGGTTGTGTTGCAGCCAATGACACAGGGAACATTTCATGGGCAAGAGAGAGGAAAGGATTCAAATAAATTTCAACAAATTCTTGATGCAAACATAACACCATCTGTAAAATAACTTGAAGTTGAAAGTGATCCTAAACACATGTCAAAATCCACAGTAGACTATCTCAAAAGGCACAAACTGAAGGTTTTTCAATCGTCCCCACAGTCTCCTGATCTGAACATCATTGAAAATCTGTGGCTAGACCTCCAAATAGCAGTGCATGCAAGATTACCCAGGAATCTCACAGAGCTGGAAGACTTTTCTAAGGAATGGATGAAAATCCCTCAAACAAAAATTGAAAGACTCATGTCTGGCTACCAAAAGTATTTACAAGCTGTAATACTTTCAAAAGGGGGTGCCACTGGGTACTAATCATGCAGGGTGCCCAAACTTTTGCATCAGCCCTTTTTCCTTTTTGTCATTTTTAAAATGTAAAAAATGAAAAAAGTATATATTTTTTCCTAAAATACAAAGTAAATGTGTAATCTTTAAATCTAGGCTTTTAAAGATCATTTCATCTTCAACTTGTTTAACTGTTCACAATAACAGTAATTTTGGCCAAGGGTGCCCAAACTTTTACATGCCCCCGTATTGACTTTGCATGACCCGTTCATCATTTTTCGTAACCCAGAAAGCTATCATTTATGACAAAAGCATTCAAATCTTTGTTCAATGCAATATAGTATCTGCCATTACTACCTTTTGTGTTAGAGCATTCCCTAGTCTGAGTGCTCTAACTGTAAAGAATTATTTCCTATTTGGAATCCAGAATCGGTTTTCCGTCATACATAAGGAATGTGCCCCTGTTCCTGTGTAAAGTTTTTGGAAGGTATTATTCATGCGTCAGTCCTTTGTATTAACCACACATATTTGTACATATGAGATCTCCTCTGAGGTGTAATTATTCTAAGCTAAACAAGCCCTACTTTTTCGACCTCTTTTAGTAGGAGAGACCTTCTATCCCATTTAATAATCTGGATACGCACCACTGAACCAACTCTAGCTTTCCAATGTATCTTAGAATTTTAAGCCACAGACTGGATCCCATATTCTAGATGTGACCTTAGAGGGGTAACAACACATTGGGATCACAGGATTTTATCTATCACTAGATGGTGGCCCGATTCTAATGCATCAGGTATTCTAGAATATGCATGTCCGCGTAGTATATTGCCTAGTCACGTAGTATATTGCACAGCCATGTAGTATATTGCACAGCCCACGTAGTATATTGCCCAGCCACATAGCATACAGCACAGCCCACGTAGTATCCAACACAGTGCACGTAGTATATTGCCCAGCCACGTAGTATATTGCACAGCCCACGTAGTATATTGCCCAGTCACGTAGTATACAGCACAGCCCACGTAGTATACAGCACAGCCCACGTAGTATACTGCCCAGCCATGTAGTATATTGCACAGCCCACGTAGTATATTGCCCAGCCAAGTAGTATATTGCACAGCCACGTAGTATATTGCACAGCCCACGTAGTATATTGCCCAGAGACATAGTATATTGCACAGCCCACGTAGTATATTGCACAGCCCACGTAGTATATTGCACAGCGACGTAGTATATTGCCCAGCCACGTAGTATACAGCACAGCCCACGTAGTATATTGCCCAGCCACGTAGTATACAGCACATCCCACGTAGTATATTGCCCAGTCACGTAGTATATTGCACAGCCACGTAGTATATTGCCCAGTGACGTAGCATATTGCCCAGCCACATAGTATACAGCACAGCCAACATAGTATATTGTGCAGCCACATAGTATATTGCACAGCCCACGTAGTATATTGCCCAGCTACATAGTATATTGCCCAGCCACGTAGTATATTGCCCAGCCACGTAGTATATTGCCCAGTGACGTAGTATATTGCCCAGTCACATAGTATATTGCCCAGTGATGTAGTATATTGCCCAGCCATGTAGTATATTGCCCAGCGATGGAGTATACAGCACAGAGCCACGTAGTATACGGAGTTAAAATAAAAAATAAACATATACTCACCCTCCGAAGACCCATTGAAGTCCTGGCCTTGTGCGCGGTGCAGGCATCAGATTCCAGTCCCAGGGTGTGATGACGTTGTGGTCACATGACCGTGACGTCATGGCAGGTCCTTCTCGTGCAGGACCTGTGATTATGTCACAGTCACATGACCGTGACGACCGCAGGCGGCAGCTTCCGGTCCCAGGATGGTATGCCAGAAGGACCTTCCATGATGTCACGGTCATGTGACAGAGACGTCATGGAAGGTCCTTCTCACAGGGCCTGTGATCATGTCGCGGTCACATGACCGTGACATCATGGAAGGTCCTTCTTGCAGACCATCCTTGGGACCGGAACGTGCCGCTTGCATGGACTGGCCGGAGCATCACAAGGAGGGGGAAAGGTGGCGGAAGGTGAGTATATAATGATTTTTTATTTTTTTATTATTTTTAACATTAGATGTTTTTACTATTGACGCTGCATAGGCTGCGTCAATAGTAAAAACTTGGTCACACAGGGTTAATAGCGGCGATAACGGAGTGCGTTACCCGCGGCATAACGCGGTCTGTTACCGCCGGCATTAACCCTGTGTGAGCTTTGACCGGAGGAGTGTATGCTGGCGCCGGGCACTGAGTGCGGGGAGTAAGGAGCGGCCATTTTCTCTCGGACTGTGCGTGTCGCTGATTGGTCGTGGGCGTTTTGCCACGACCAATCAGTGACTTGGATTCCATGACAGACAGGGGCCTCGACCAATGAATATCCGTGACAGACAGAAGGACAGACAGACAGAAAGACGGAAGTGACCCTTAGACAATTATATAGTAGATTTTGCGAACCCTAAAATATGTTTTCCTTTTGCAACTGCTGCTTGATATTGATTACTGCTGCTTAGCTAATTTTCTTCTAAGCCCATTGCTTCTAAGGGAGAATACAGTTTCTTACGGAGACACCATGGAGTTCCTAATGGTGCACAATGCAGAACCACTTTGACCCTGAAGTATGTAACAAACAAAAATGAGCTCTAGATGAGTTTTAATACTTTATTCCTAGCTTATGAAACATTAAGAAAGATTAAATTCAAGAACTTAAAAAGTTTTTTCACATGTTTGCAATATCTTGAATATAGAATTAAGTTAAAATTTAATTAAACTTTTCTACTTTTTTTGCGAATTAATAAAATAAACAAAATAAAGACCTTAGAAAAATGAATGTAAATTTCTTCTCTTACTAAAAAAGAACATTTTTATTTTTTTATGAGGACAAGCGCTGCCTCTTTGTTTGCCCTTAAGAAGTTTTCATGCTATAAACCACAGAGCAAATGATTTGTTTAAGTCACATATTGTTGTCCTGACAGATTTACACTACGGCAATCACAGTTGTCCTACCATGAAGCCGTTAACCTTGCTTATGGGCAAGTCAGTCCACTTTATTATATAGCTTTAATAATAAAACTTCAGTTCTTTGGTGTTTAGAAGACTTGTTAAGGCCATAATGTATGTCGGGCACAGATAATGTATCAATGAAAAGTGACTTTTAAATACTATTGACTACTGTTTTTGTGATGGTGATCAAAAGTAACTCACTGAAAAGGACATCAAATTCCCAAAAAATCACAGAAAATAGGCAGCCTTACTTTCCAACACCAGGTCACAATACCAATGTACCACAGAATAGAGCAGCCCCCCATGATAAAGGCCGGGGCAGCACAAGGGCAAACTACTGATGAAACAACTACTCACAAACCTTACCGATTCATGACGGAGGTGTTTGGATAGTAATGGACGCAGACGAGGCTAGTATAGGATGCCAGTCACACAGGTGTAGTGCACAGTGTCTGCTTACAGCCTGTTAGTGATGCCCATACTATAAGATAAAAGAATCATAGAATCATAGAATGTTAGAATGTTAGAGTTTGAAGGGACCTCTGGGTTCATCGTGTCCATCCCCCTGCTCAATGCAGGATTCACTAAATCATCTCCATCTGGACAGACTCTGAAGACTTCCATTGAAGGAGAACTCACCACCTCAGATCAGATGGGAAGCCCAGCACTAAATAAATGAACCTCACAAGGACAGACACAGTTAATTCAGCTAGCGCTAAACTGATTTTTATTCTGGGACTTGGATCAAAAGCAGACATTTTGCCCAGATTTTTCTTTTGCAAACACAAGGTCAACAACAAAAATAAAAACACAGACAAGTGAACTTCCCCATAGACTATGATGGTTAAGTGATCTATCAATGAAAAACATGGAAAGAGCACATAGATTAAAAATGGATTTCTAACAGAGCCCCCCTCCATCTGTCACACCCTGATCTCTGGGTGCCAATGGATACTCATGACATCCCACAAGAAGCCTCTGGGACTGGTATCTCTATTCTCCACAGACAAAGCTTAATATGGAATAGCCAAAAACACAAGACCCAGCAATCCCAAGCAATACCTAAAAATACTGTAGATAAAGTTGATATCATTTTGAAAAAAGTAGCTTTCCATATATTTAACTATAAAGCTAAATGCAAAATTTTCATCTTTTGCATTAGGTGAAACATTATTAATACCACTGTGTATAGACTGTACTCTAAAATGCGACCTTCCGCTTTATCGCTAACCTTCATACATTACTTTGGGTTCTCTGGTTCTTATCTTTTTATGAGTATTCATCTTCAGTACTGTAATAGTAATTTACACTATCATTGCAATACCTCTTACAGCAACAATTAATTAGCGTAGTCTCACTTGATCATCCATTTATTGTTATTTCGCTATGTGTCTGACTTACTTTGTTTTCAGTTGTTTTAATTGTAAATTGGAAAAAAATATGTACCGTATTTTCCGGCGTATAAGACGACTTTTTAACCCCCGAAAATCTTCTTAAAAGTCGGGGGTCGTCTTATACGCCGGGAATCGTCTTGTACGCCGGTGTATATGGTGGGTGGGGAGGGGGAGTGATCCTGATGACGAGGGGGCGTCTCACAGGAAAGTGAGTAATCCCCATTACCTTATCCTAGCAGTGCAGCGTGGGGGTGTCAGTGCTGGGAGCGGCGGCGGCTGCTGTGTTCTGGTGCGGCGGCTCCTCTTCTGTGTGGGGCCTCTGTGCTGTGGGGTGGCGGCGGCAGCGGCGTATCTTTATCCAGTTGGGGCTCCTCCGGCATCTCCTTAGCCCTGGAGGCCCCGCCGCAACTCCATCGGTGCAATGTGGTGGCCTCCGGGAAAATGGCCGCTGCTCAGATTCAGATCTCGTGTCCCGAGATTTCGGGACGAGATCTGAATCTGAGCAGCGGCCATTTTCCCGGAGGCCACCGCATCGCACCTATTGAGCTGCCTCCGGGAAAATGGCCGCTGCATTGCACCGATGGAGTTGCGGCGGGGCCTCCAGGGCTAAGGAGATGCCGGAGGAGCCCCAACTGGATAAAGATATGCCGCCGCCACCGCCACCCCACAGCACAGAGGCCCCACACAGAAGAGGAGCCGCCGCACCAGAGCACAGCAGCCGCCGCACCAGAGCACAGCAGCCGCCGCCGCCACTCCCAGCACTGAGACCCCCACGCTGCACCGCTACGATAAGGTAATGGGGGATACTCACTTTCCTGTGAGACGCCCCCTCGTCATCAGGATCACTCCCCCCCCCCCAAAAGGCACATATTCACCGGCCCTATAAGACGACATAGGGTGTATAAGAAGACCCCCGACTTTTAAGAAGATTTTATATTTTAACTGGTAAAGTTGGGGGGTCGTCTTATACGCCCAGTCGTCTTATACGCCGGAAAATACGGTATTTTATTTATCTCTGAAACATTACACTTTTCCTGTATTTTTTTCCAGATAATTAGCTGTGTAGATAATCTAGGAGTTGGTAATGCTAGTTGTTGTATTACTCTGTGATAATGGTATTCATGTAATTGTCTTAAAAATAAATAGAGATAAAAGAAATGACTAACTTGATCTTGGAGTGTTATGAGCTCCTCCTGCTTTATATTAAAGATATAGGGTCCAATTCATTAACATTTGACATTTCGGACGCAAGTCTAAATAATGGGTAGGCAAGAATAAGATGTACCTAATTCATAGCTATGCAAATTACCTCTTCAGAGAGGAAGAGTACTTGAATTCTAGTGCCACCTATAAGAAGTAGCAATTCTAAAAGTCAGTATTGAGCCTTTAACAAGCATTGTCACGTGACTTCGAATAAGAGCCAAACCAGAATCTCAATTTGCAGACACGGTGTTTTAGGGGTATTGCCCTTCGTCAAAGTAAAGTATGAAATGTGATTTGGCTGTATGAGAGGCTGGAATCTAAGGGGTAACATTTCTACTTGTGAAGAGTGACAAGCCAGGCCTGGCTTGTCGGAGTGAGGAGACTTTTATGCCATGTATGAATGGCATATACTGCAAGTCTCCTCACTCTGATAGAGCAAATGGTGGCACAACTGCGGAGGTGCCCACACATGCAAATAATGGAAATTACACATATTAATTTATGTGTAAATTTATGTGTATCATATTTATATTGTGTGTAATTTCTATTATTTGCATGTACTGGCACCTCCTTAGTTGTGCAACCATATCACCATTTGCTGTAATAAAGGTGTTTTATATTCACTTGCTTATTGTGTTGTGACCTCTATTTGTTTCTTCCTCTATTGGTTCTTATTTAACTCTCCGAATGGTCTGCCATTCTTCCAATTGTCACACATATATGTCGCGAACACTGATATTAATGAAATATAAGTAGGATATATATGTATTGCGCTTGTTCAGTTTGTTTTGCTCTTTTGACTTTGGTCTTGATAAAACACAGTGGACCTACACCAGTAGATGACATGGCTCCCCAAACCATCACTGATTGTGGAAACTTCATACTAGACCTCAAGCAGCCTGGATTGTGGCCTCTCCACTCTTCCTCCAGACTCTGGGACCTTGATTTCCAAATGAAATGCAACATTTACTTTCATCTTAAAACAACACCTTGGACCACTGAGCAACAGTCCAGTTTTTTTCTCCTTGGCCCAGGTAAGACACTTCTGGCATTGTCTATTGGTCATGAGTGGGTTGATACAGGGAATGCAACACTTGTAGCCCATGTCCTGGATAGTCTGTGTGTGGTGGCTTTTGAAGCAATGACTTCAACAGCAGTCCACTCTGTGTGGCTTACTCTCATTGTGGAATGTGTCAGTGACTGCCTTCTGGACATCTGTCAAGTCAGCAGTCTTCCCCATGATTGTGAAGCCTACTGAAACAGACTGAGGGACCTTTCTAAATGCTTACGAAGCCTTTGAATTATTCTAATTTACTGAGATAATAACTTTTGGGTTTTCATTGTCTGTAAGCCATAATCATCAACATTAAAAGAAATAAACACTTGAAATAGATCACTCTGTTTGTATTGACTATATAATATGAGTTTCACTTTTTGTATTGAAGAAGTGAAATGAATTAACTTTTTGATGATATTCTAATTTTGTGAGAAGCAGCACCTGTATATGGTAACTTATTTTCTCTTTGGTGCTGCTGCCACTCTGCAGTTTATTGATATATTCTTGGGTACAATATACTCCTTTATAATATCTAATGCTGTGTCTCTACTTATACCATCATTTTAAATTTAAATATTTTTATTCTGTGAGCGCCTTCTGTGCCACCACTCGCCCTTGTGCTATTGAATAAAGGCAATTTTATTTATAGCATTCCTTTTCTTGTCCTGATATTTTCAAAACTTAGTGTCTAAACTGCATCTCGGTTTTTTGTTCTTTGTCAGTTTCTCCTGCTCATCCAAGTGTTTATTTGCATTTTCGTCCTGTGGGAATATAGCTCAGCAGGGATCTTTGCTTTGGCCCAAGCAGGTGGCTATGGAGTCACAACGGACAATAGCAGGCTAGCGAGTTCCACACAGGTATGCACCAGGCGTATTTATTGTACACACTTGTCGTACAATGTTACACGTGCCAAACATGAAATAAAATATCTAAGGCCGTCTGGCCACTAACTAACAATAAGTTTCTAACTACAAAATAAACCTACACAATAACAGAGAAGTTTATGCAGCCTTACTGTGTCAGCTTCCCAGACTAGCAGATGAGAGAGTGAGATCCCAGCAGCTCCTGATTATCAGCTGAAGCAGTCAGGAGACCAAAACCTGGACTGCATGTGTGGAGGGGAAGCACCAGTCCTTTCCACGCTGATCACTAAAGAAACCAGGACCGGATTACAGTGAAATAAACAGGTTCACAATCAATACTGGGAGACATATGAAATGAAACGGGGAGAAACATATCTGTTTTCTAGTACTTCTCCCCTTGGTACCTCACACACCCCCTTCCTCTGTTCGAGCCCGTAGGGTCGGACACGACGAGTCACTAAACAGTGTGTTCTAGACAACGCATCTGCATTCCCGTGTGCTGTGCCTGCCCTGTGCTCAACGGAAAATTTAAAAGGTTGCAATGCTAAGAACCAGTGTGTCACCCTCGCATTGCCCTCTTTTGCCCTGGCCATCCACGTTAGGGGTGAATGGTCTGTCACTAGCCTAAATTGGCAACCTAGCAAACAATAGCATAAGGTGTATAGGGCCCATTTTACAGCCAGGGCTTCCCGCTCAACCGCACTGTAATTCTTTTCTGCCCTCGTAAGCTTTCTGCTTAGATAGCCCACTGGGTGTTCTTCGCCATTCACTTCCTGTGACAACACTGCACCGAGGCCAACACCCGAGGCATCCGTTTGGACAATAAACTCCCATTTAAAGTCAGGGGCAACCAACAAAGGTTGGTCACAGAGGACCGTTTTCAAATGTTGAAAGGCCTCCTCTGCTTCTGTGCTCCACTTTATTGTGATAGATTTTGACCCCTTGGTAAGATCTGTGAGAGGGGCCGCGATGGTGGCAAAATGTTTGATGAACCGCCTATAATAACCGACGATCCCTAAAAAAGCTCCAACTTGTTTTTTGGTGACCGGTTGTGGCCAATTCCGAATAGCGTCCACCTTATTGGTCTGTGGCTTTATGACTCCTCGCCCTATACTATATCCCAGATAGCAAGCCTCTTCCAATTCCAAGGTACATTTCTTGGGATTGGCAGTCAACCCAGCAGTTTTTACCGAGTCTAAAACAGCTTGTACTTTTGGTAAATGTGTGTCCCAGTCATCACTAAAGACAATGATATCGTCCAAGTATGCGGATGCATACTGGACATGGGGTTTTAGGACAATATCCATTAGATGTTGGAAGGTGGCTGCTGCACCATGCAACCCAAATGGCATATCACGGTACTGGAACAGTCCCTGAAGCGTGACAAAGGCAGTTTTTTCTTTGGCTGAATCCGTGAGGGGAATCTGCCAATAACCTTTTGTTAAGTTGATAGTGGATATGTACCTAGCCGAACCCAGTCTCTCTATAAGTTCGTCAACCCTCGGCATCGGGTAGGCATCGAATTTCGATACCTGATTTAGTTTCCGAAAATCATTACAAAATCGAATAGTCCCATCGGGCTTGGGCACCAACACGATTGGGCTAGCCCAACCACTCCGGGACTCCTCAATGACTCCAAGCTCTAACATTTTCTCAACTTCTTGGGCAATGGCTTGTCTCCGAGCCTCCGGAATTCGATATGGTTTTAGTCGTACCCGCGCCTGTGGATCATTAACAATGTCATGTTTAATTAAGTGAGTACCGCCAGGAAGTTCTGAGAAAACCTCTGCGTTTTTCTGTATGAATTCCTTGGTCTCTCGTTTTTGACTTTCGGAGAGTGTCTCTGCAATACCCACTTCTGGCAGTGTTACCTGGGGGACATTTACCAAAGATGGTGGTGCCCTTCGAGGTCCATCACCAAGGGCAGTTCCTGCCATTAGACTCTCCCTGTCCCGCCAGGCCTTAAGCAAGTTTATGTGGTAGATTTGCTCGGTTTTTCTCTTGTCTGGTTGATGTATCTTATAATTCACTTCACCTACTCCCTCCAACACCTCGTATGGGCCCTGCCACTTCGCAAGAAATGTATTTTCTACAGTAGGTACTAATACTAACACCCTGTCTCCGGGTTGAAAGACTCATGTTCTAGCCGCTCGGTTGTATACCGTGCTTTGGGCATGTTGTGCACGTTCTAAACATTCCTTAACTATTGGCATGACTGCCTCAATTCTATCTTGCATAAGCATTACGTGTTCAATTACACTACGATAAGGAGTCACCTCTTGTTCCCAAGTCTCTTTAGCAATATCTAACAGGCCTCTAGGACATCGCCCATAAACTAACTCAAAAGGCGAAAAGCCTGTGGAGGATTGGGGTACTTCACGTATAGCGAACAGGAGATATGGTAGGAGAGCATCCCAATCCCTCCCGTCCTTATCTACCACCCTTTTCAACATTCCCTTTAGGGTTTTATTAAATCGCTCCACCAATCCATCAGTCTGAGGGTGATATACTGAAGTACGCAAGTGGGAGATTTTTAGTAGTTTACATAAGTCTTTAAGTATACGAGACATAAAGGGGGTCCCCTGATCCGTTAGTATTTCCTTCGGAATGCCGGTGCGAGAAAACATATTAACAAGCTCCTTCGAAATTGCTTTCGCATTGGCATTCCGCAGGGGTACTGCTTCAGGGTAACGAGTGGCATAATCTAGTACTACCAAAATGTACTGATGACCCCTGGCAGATTTAACTAGTGGACCAACTATATCTATTGCTATCCTCTCGAAGGGCACCTCTATTATTGGTAAGGGCACAAGGGGGCTTCTAAAATGTGACATAGGTGCGGTCAATTGACACGTAGGACAGGATTGACAATACTGGGTCACGTCTCCCGCTGGACCCGGCCAAAAGAAACGTTGTAGAATACGGTGTTTTGTTTTTTCTCCTGCCAGGTGTCCCCCCAAGGGATGTTTATGGACCAGTTCCAAAACTACCTGGCGGAAGGACTTGGGCACCACTAGTTGCTCTACCACCACTCCTCGTACTTTGTCTATGTGATACAGCATATCCTGTTGCACCGCCACATGTGGGAACTCATTTTGAGCCCCTGGGTATAATGGTCTTCCCTCAGAGATCTTTACATTTTCCCATGCCCTTGCCAGAGTAGGATCTTGGTGCTGAGCGGTCCCGAATTTACCACGGGCCACCTCAAGACCTGGCATTTCTATAGCTTCCTCTAGCTCATCTGTCTCGCCTGCATATACAGCCAGAGGTGAGTCTACAGATCTGGGAGTTTCCTCTGAGATGGGCCCCCCTTCATCTTGCTGCAATGGCTCAGGGGCTAGCCCCACGGCACCGTCCTCAACTAGAGTGTCCACGCCATTTTTAAGGCTCCACAAGTCCCAAAATAAGGGAAAGTCTCTCCCTTATATTACGTCATGTCCCATAGACTTTAGGACTGCCGCTTGATGTCTTTTTGGTTCCTACTGGCATGGCAAGGGTGACTCAGGCAGTGGGGTAGTTTTTACATCACCATGGATGCAACTAATGCCCACGGTTAAGTTCGTTAGGGCTCTAGGGTCCACCAAACTGGCATGTACCAGAGTTACTTGACTGCCGGAATCCAAGACGGCATTCACACTTTGGCCGTCGACCTCAAGGCAACTCACATGTCGTTCCTTTCCTGTGAGGACCTCTGCAACACAGACCGACTGTACATATAACGAAAGTCATTTCATAGCGTTACAGTCCATTGGCTCTGTAGTCATTGGGCAGTTAGCTGCTACATGGCCAAGCCCGCGACATCGCCAACACTGTATAGGTCCTTGCCTCCTCACCGGGGACCCCAGCTGGCTTGCTGTGAGACCGTTCCACCTACATAGTCCTTTATGGGTCTGCTAGCCTTCATTGCAACATTCTCTTCTTTTGAAGACGAAGTAGGTTTTGCAGAATTTTCTGGCGATTTCTTTGGAGTCCAGCGAGGTGATAACGTCCCTTGGAGTAGGCTTTCGGAAGCATTGTAGCGTTCGACCATATTCACCAACTGGTCAGCTGTAGATGGGTCACCCTGACCAACCAACCTCTGTATCTTAGCGGGTAAGGACCGCAGGTACTTGTCTAGAACAACACGTTCCACCATCTCTGCGGATGTCAAAGTCTCTGGTTGCAGCCATTTTTTTACTAGATGGATGAGATCATGCATTTGTGAGCGGGCTGGCTGATGCTCCACAAAAGTCCACAAGTGTACCCTCTGTGCTCGTACATATGTGTTTACTCCCAGCCTTGCCAGGATTTCACCTTTTAATTTGGTATAGTCCATAGCATCCGCTCCACTTAAATCGTAATAGGCCTTTTGTGGATCTCCGCTCAGAAATGGAGCAACCACTTCAGCCCATGTATCCACCGGTAAATGCTCACGTTCTGCAATACGTTCAAATACAGTGAGATACACTTCTACATCATCATCAGCAGTCATTTTAAGCAAAGTCTTTTGTACGGCTTTCTGTGCACTAGCAACACTTTGTGCACGATCCCTCTCATCTCGGGGCTGCCGAAGCAAAGCCTGCTTTATTGCATTCAATTGCTCTTGCTGAATCTGATTTTGCTGGTCCAGGGCTTGCTGGAAGTAAATATTAGTCTGCTGTTGTTGAACATTTGTCTGCAGTAACTGTTTCACTAGTTCCTCCATATTACTGGACTCTTGGCTCTTCAAAAGCACAGGAGCTTTCAGCCAGGACATACACAGAGCACTTTCTCTGCAGTCACAGTCCAATAGCCACGATTGCCCGCATTCGAAACACCATTTGTGGGAATATAGCTCAGCAGGGATCTTTGCTTTGGCCCAAGCAGGTGGCTATGGAGTCACAACGGACAATAGCAGGCTAGCGAGTTCCACACAGGTATGCACCAGGCGTATTTATTGTACACACTTGTCGTACAATGTTACACGTGCCAAACATGAAATAAAATATCTAAGGCCGTCTGGCCACTAACTAACAATAAGTTTCTAACTACAAAATAAACCTACACAATAACAGAGAAGTTTATACAGCCTTACTGTGTCAGCTTCCCAGACTAGCAGATGAGAGAGTGAGATCCCAGCAGCTCCTGATTATCAGCTGAAGCAGTCAGGAGACCAAAACCTGGACTGCATGTGTGGAGGGGAAGCACCAGTCCTTTCCACGCTGATCACTAAAGAAACCAGGACCGGATTACAGTGAAATAAACAGCTTCACAATCAATACTGGGAGACATATGAAATGAAACGGGGAGAAACATATCTGTTTTCTAGTACTTCTCCCCTTGGTACCTCACAGTCCATACTTACACCACTAAGTATTTTTTCCCTATACACATGAATACATCATATTTCTGGTGTCTCTTTTTCCTTGTACATTTCTGTGTGAATAAGAAGGAATAGATGGGGATAATTACTTCACATGATCTAGTCGCTATGCTTCTCTTAATACATCCTAGAACTGTGTTTGCCTTTTTTTGCTGCTGCATCACATTGTTGACTCATGTGCGGTCTGTGATCTATTAGTAAATGGTGAACGCAACCGTGTGTCTCACTAGAAATGTTTGTACAGAAGCTGAGGAGCAAAAAAAGCACAATAGAGTCTTATCTGGTATAAAAATTAAATTTCTAAAAAGATTATGCTTATCTGGTATAGTTGTAGTCATACAACAATTTTCAAGGCATTGACACTCAGCTACTACAGATCCACAGGTCACCAGACCATATAAGAATGATAGTGGAAACAATGTGGATTTTCAGAGCTGCTGATAGACTGATGAATAAATCCAGGATACATAGAACTGTTTTAAATGTGGTTTTATTATTGACGCGTATCAAAGTTAACACACTTCTTTTTCAGGATATTACCACATGTGGCTTCCCCATGCCCAATGAAAGGGGAATTTACACTTCATAATGATCAATAACAAGCATTCTTTGGAACTATTGTTTAATGATAATCATCCAATCTAAACAGGCTACTGATCAACCAAAAATTTTGCAAAATATTCCATAGTCAGGTGAAATGATCTTTTACCTTGCAGAAAAGATCAAGGTTCATGGCAGCACATCAACCTGTGTAACCAGGACATGTGATGGTGAGAACAATGGAAAACTAAGTTAACGGAATGATCCATTACTGATCGTTCAGTGCACATTTGTAGCAGCATCGGTTTGCATAAAAATGATATGAAAAGTGTTGTGAATTCTGCTCTTGGGTTCCCTCCGGTGGTTGTTGGTGGTAATACAGTTGTCCCTGGGTTGCAATCCTGAGCAGGTGTTCCTGCTGATTGCAGCTCTGACTGGGTATTTAGGTGTGCAGGATTCATTAGCCCTTGCCAGTTGTCCATTGTTCTTGGAGGTTTTACATCTCTGTCTGGTTCCTCTTGCCCTGCTGCCAAATCTGCAAAGATAAGTGTCTGGGTTTTGTTTCTGCAGCACACATGCTGTGTGCTTTTCAATTCAGTACTATTCATTGTTTTTTCTTGTCCAGCTTAGACTGTGTTTGGATATTTTCAGTCAAGTTGGATTCTCTGGAGATGCAGATATACATTCCATGTCTTTAGTTAGATGGTGGAATTTTTGTATTATCTGCTGTGGATATTTTTAGGGTTTTAATACTGACCGCTTAGTATTCTGTCCTATCCTTTTCTATTTAGCTAGAGGTGCCTCTTTTGCTAAATCCTGTTTTCTGCCTGCGTGTGTCTTTCCTCTAATACTCACAGTCAATATTTGTGGGGGGCTGCCTATCCTTTGGGTTTCTTCTCTGAGGCAAGATAGAATTCCCATTTCCATCTATAGGGGTATTTAGTCCTCCGGCTGTGTCGAGGTGTCTAGGCTGTGTTAGGTACACCCCACGGCTACTTTTAGTTGTGGTGTCAGTTTAGGGTTTGCGGTCAGTACAGGTTCCACCTACTCCAGAGAAAGTCTCATGCGGCTCCAAGGTCACCGGATCATAACAGTACAAATGGCTAATAATGAGTTAAATGCATCTCAGAAGAAGGGAAGAAAGGTGTTGAGCCATTTTTTTTTCTGCAGTCTGTTCTTCCCTCTTTTTCTCTGGGTGGCTGAGGAGTCTTGTGCTAGCATGGATGTTCAGGGATTAGCTTCTCGTGTAGACCAGCTTGCTGCTAGGGTACAGGGGATTTCTGATTATAATGTTCAGACTCCAGTTTTAGAGCCTAAGATTCCTACTCCTGATTTGATTTTTGGGGACAGGTCCAAATTTTTGAGTTTTAAAAACAACTGTAAACTGTTTTTTGCTCTGAAACCTCGATCCTCTGGTGATTCCATTCAGCAGGTTAAAATTGTCATCTCCCTGCTGCGTGGCGATCCTCAGGATTGGGCATTTTCCCTGGAATCTGGGAATCCGGCCTTGCTTAATGTAGACGCCTTTTTTCAGGCTTTAGGATTATTATATGATGAACCAAATTCTGTGGATCAAGCGGAGAAGACCTTGTTGGCCCTGTCTCAGGGTCAAGAAGCGGCAGAATTGTATTGTCAGAAATTTAGAAAATGGTCTGTGTTGACTAAATGGAATGATGATGCTTTGGCGGCAATTTTCAGAAAGGGTCTTTCTGAATCCGTTAAAGATGTTATGGTGGGGTTTCCCACGCCTTTCGGTCTGAATGATTCTATGTCTCTGGCCATTCAGATTGATCGGCGCTTGCGGGATCCTCAGAGCAGATGCCTTGTGGCGATGCTTCTCATGTCATTTCAGTCTGCCCTAAGTGGACAAAAAGGATCGCTAGTTCATTTACTATCTGTACTGTACAACCTAAATTTCTGTTATCTGTGTCCTTGATTTGCTCATTGTCATCATTTTCTGTCATGGCGTTTGTGGATTCAGGCGCCGCCTTGAACTTAATGGACTTTGAGTTTGCCAGGCGTTGTGGTTTCCCCTTGCAGTCTTTACAGAACCCTATTCCTTTAAGGGGCATTGATGCTACACCTTTGGCTAAAAATAAGCCCCAGTTTTGGACACAGGTGACCATGTGCATGGCGCCAGCCCATCAGGAAGATTGTCGTTTTCTGGTGTTGCATAATTTGCATGATGCTGTCGTGCTGGGTTTTCCGTGGTTGCAGGTACATAATCCTGTGTTGGATTGGAAGTCTATGTCTGTGACTAGCTGGGGTTGTCAGGGGGTTCATAATGACGTTCCTTTGATGTCTATCTCCTCTTCTTCCTCTTCTGAAATTCCGGAGTTTTTGTCTGATTTTCAGGATGTATTCGACGAGCCCAAGTCCAGTTCCCTTCCACCGCATAGGGACTGTGATTGTGCTATTGACTTGATTCCAGGCTGTAAGTTTCCTAAGGGCCGACTTTTCAACCTGTCTGTGCCTGAACATACCGCCATGCGGAGTTATGTTAAGGAGTCTTTGGAGAAAGGGCATATTCGGCCATCTTCTTCACCGTTGGGAGCGGGATTTTTTTTTGTTGCTAAGAAGGATGGCTCCTTGAGACCCTGTATTGATTATCGCCTCTTGAATAAGATCACGGTCAAGTTTCAATACCCTTTACCTCTGCTTTCCAATTTGTTTGCTAGGATTAAGGGGGCTAGTTGGTTTACGAAGATTGACCTTCGGGGAACATATAATCTTGTTCGCAATAAGCAGGGTGATGAATGGAAAACTGCGTTTAATACGCCCGAAGGCCATTTTGAATACCTTGTGATGCCATTCGGGCTCTCTAATGCTCCATCTGTTTTTCAGTCCTTCATGCACGATATCTTCCGGAGTTATCTTGATAAATTCATGATTGTATATTTGGATGGCATTTTAATTTTTTCCGATGATTGGGAGTCTCATGTGGAACAGGTCAGGATGGTATTTCAGATCCTTCGTGATAATGCCTTGTTTGTGAACAGGTCTAAGTGTCTCTTTGGAGTGCAGAAGGTTTCTTTTTTGGGCTTCATTTTTTCTCCCTCATCTATAGAGATGGATCCGGTTAAGGTTCAGGCCATTCATGATTGGATTCAACCCACATCCGTGAAGAGCCTTCAGAAATTTTTGGGCTTTGCTAATTTTTATCGCCGTTTCATTGCTAACTTCTCCAGTGTGGTTAAACCCTTGACCGATTTGACGAAGAAAGGCGCTGATGTGACGAATTGGTCCTCTGCGGCTGTCTCTGCCTTTCAGGAGCTTAAACGCCGATTTACTTCTGCCCCGGTGTTGCGTCAACCGGATGTTTCTCTTCCGTTTCAGGTTGAGGTTGACGCTTCTGAGATTGGGGCAGGGGCCGTTTTGTATCAGAGGGATCCTGTTGGTTCCTTGATGAAACCGTGTGCCTTCTTTTCCCATAAGTTTTCGCCTGCTGAACGCAATTATGATGTCGGCAATCGAGAGTTGTTGGCTATGAAGTGGGCGTTTGAGGAGTGGCGACATTGGCTTGAGGGAGCTAAGCACCGTATTGTGGTCTTGACCGATCATAAAAATCTGATTTACCTCGAGTCTGCCAGATGGCTGAATCCTAGACAGGCTCGATGGTCCTTGTTTTTTTCCCATTTTGATTTCGTGGTCTGGTATCTTCCGGGTTCTAAGAATATTAAGGCTGATGCCCTCTCTAGGAGTTTTTTGCCTGATTCTCCTGAGGTCCTTGAACCGGTCGGCATTCTGAAAGAAGGGGTGGTCCTTTCTGCCATTTCCCCTGATTTACGACGGGTTCTTCAGGAATTTCAGGCTGACAAACCTGACCGCTCTCCAGTGGGGAAACTGTTTGTTCCTGATAGATGGACTAGTAGAGTGATTTCTGAGGTTCATTCTTCTGTGTTGGCTGGCCATCCTGGTATTTTTGGTACCAGAGATTTGGTTGGTAGGTCCTTTTGGTGGCCTTCTTTGTCACGTGATGTGCGTTCTTTTGTGCAGTCCTGTGGGACTTGCGCGTGGGCCAAGCCTTGTTGCTCCCATACTAGTGGGTTGCTTTTGCCCTTGCCAGTCCCTGAGAGGCCCTGGACGCATATTTCTATGGATTTTATTTCTGATCTTCCGGTTTCCCAGAGGATGTCGGTTATCTGGGTTGTTTGTGACCGGTTCTCTAAGATGGTTCATTTGGTGCCTTTGCCTAAATTGCCTTCCTCTTCTGATTTGGTCCCGTTGTTTTTTCAGCATGTGGTTCGTTTGCATGGCATTCTGGAGAATATTGTGTCCAACAGAGGTTCCCAGTTTGTTTCTAGGTTTTGGCGGGCCTTTTGTGCTAGGCTGGGCATTGATTTGTCTTTTTCTTCCGCATTTCATCCTCAGACAAATGGCCAAACCAAGCGAACCAACCAGACTTTGGAAACTTATTTGAGATGCTTCGTGTCTGCTGATCAGGATGATTGGGTGGCTTTCTTGCCATTGGCCGAGTTTGCCCTTAATAATCGGGCTAGTTCGGCTACCTTGGTTTCGCCCTTCTTCTATAATTTTGGTTTTCATCCTCGTTTTTCTTCGGGGCAGGTTGAGCCGTCTGACTGTCCTGGTGTGGATTCTGTGGTTGACAGGTTGCAGCAGATTTGGGCTCATGTGGTGGACAATTTGGTGTTGTCTCAGGAGGAGACTCAACATTTTGCTAACCGTGGTCGGTGTGTTGGTTCCCGGCTTCGGGTTGGGGATTTGGTCTGGTTGTCTTCCCGTCATGTTCCTATGAAGGTTTCTTCCCCTAAGTTTAAGCCCCGGTTTATTGGTCCTTATAGGATTTCTGAGATTATTAATCCGGTGTCATTTCGATTGGCCCTTCCGGCCTCTTTTGCTATCCATAGTGTCTTCCATAGATCTTTATTGCGGAAATATGTGGTGCCCGTGGTTCCCTCTGTTGATCCTCCGGCCCCTGTGTTGGTTGATGGGGAGTTGGAGTATGTGGTTGAGAAGATTTTGGATTCTCGCTTTTCGAGGCGGAAGCTTCAGTACCTTGTCAAATGGAAGGGTTATGGCCAGGAGGATAATTCTTGGGTTTTTGCCTCTGATGTCCATGCTGCTGATTTGGTCCGTGCCTTTCATCTGGCTCGTCCTGATCGGCCTGGGGGCTCTGGTGAGGGTTCGGTGACCCCTCCTCAAGGGGGGGTACTGTTGTGAATTCTGCTCTTGGGTTCCCTCCGGTGGTTGTTGGTGGTAATACAGTTGTCCCTGGGTTGCAATCCTGAGCAGGTGTTCCTGCTGATTGCAGCTCTGACTGGGTATTTAGGTGTGCAGGATTCATTAGCCCTTGCCAGTTGTCCATTGTTCTTGGAGGTTTTACATCTCTGTCTGGTTCCTCTTGCCCTGCTGCCAAATCTGCAAAGATAAGTGTCTGGGTTTTGTTTCTGCTGCACACATGCTGTGTGCTTTTCAATTCAGTACTATTCATTGTTTTTTCTTGTCCAGCTTAGACTGTGTTTGGATATTTTCAGTCAAGTTGGATTCTCTGGAGATGCAGATATACATTCCATGTCTTTAGTTAGATGGTGGAATTTTTGTATTATCTGCTGTGGATATTTTTAGGGTTTTAATACTGACCGCTTAGTATTCTGTCCTATCCTTTTCTATTTAGCTAGAGGTGCCTCTTTTGCTAAATCATGTTTTCTGCCTGCGTGTGTCTTTCCTCTAATACTCACAGTCAATATTTGTGGGGGGCTGCCTATCCTTTGGGTTTCTGCTCTGAGGCAAGATAGAATTCCCATTTCCATCTATAGGGGCATTTAGTCCTCCGGCTGTGTCGAGGTGTCTAGGTTGTGTTAGGTACACCCCACGGCTACTTTTAGTTGCGGTGTCAGTTTAGGGTTTGCGGTCAGTACAGGTTCCACCTACTCCAGAGAAAGTCTCATGCGGCTCCAAGGTCACCGGATCATAACAGAAAAGATCGCCAACCGGCAGACATGGTTTTTTTAACCTAGTGTGAAAATGGACCTTTAGATGCTGCCTACTGCATTAATATTTTAGCACACCATCAACACACCTCTTCTCTATTTATACATATAGCACAGATAAAAATGTAGCAAATATAATGTGCTATTTCTACCTAGTCCAATACTTTCAAAGCCCCAACTTCAAATTAGACCAGAAGCTTTGGTGCTCCAGTCTCCAGTTCAGACTTCTTTGAATAGCCTTCGGCGTCTTGTATATTTAGTACTCGCTGAGTCGACACCTCTCCTATTTAGAGTTGATTTTTAGTGTGCACTATTATATCACAAATGATAACACCGTTTATGTACCTTCCATGCCTCGGGTCACGACTGCCAAAACTTTCTCAGGTGGCAGATTTCCAAACTTTCAAGCAGCAACAGCATTTGAAGCCATCGTTGATATCGAAACTAAAAAATCATGCTGAAGCTGATCATTTTACTATTTATTGTTGCAAAGATAATTATAGAAAAATGTAAGGATAAGATTCAGCATAAAATGTGAATCCACATGTAGGGGTCGTCAGATTGCTGGAAAAAATCTGGATATTTCAAAACATTTTTCTTAGCTATAGATGGAGTGAAATGTAAAATATATAAAAAAAACTATAAAGAAAGCCTTTTATTAATGGTACTGTGTGTAAAACTGAATGTAATTATTAAAAGCCTTTACTGAGACAGAGGTAGCAGTTGGAGTTAAGCCCTACGTAACGATGGGGACTTAAAAAGTCTTCTACCAAATTTAACCCCTTACCGACGGAGCCAATTTGCAGCTTAATGACCAGGCCAATTTTTACAATTCTGACCACTCTCACTTTATGAGGTTATAACTATGGAGCAGTTTATCGGATCCCGCTGATCCTGAGAATGTTTTTTCGTGACATATTGTACTTCATGTTAGTGGTAACATTTTGTCAATATTACTTATAAAACAGAAATATAGATAACATTTTTCAAATTTTGTAATTTTCAAATCTTTAATTTTTATGCCCTTAAATCGGAGAGATATGTCACACAAAATAGTAAATAAATAACATTTCCCACATGTCTACTTTACATCAGCACAATTTTGGAAACAAAATTTTTTTTGTTAGGAAGTTATAAGGGTTAAAATTTGACCAGTGATTTCTCATTTTTACAACAAAATTTACAAAACCATTTTTGTTAGGAACCATCTCACATTTAAAGTCACTTAGAGGGGTGTACATGACAGAAAGTAACCAAAAATGACACCAATCTAAAAACTGCACCCCTCAAAGTGCTCAAAACCACATTCAAGAAGTTTATTAACCCTTTACGTGCTTCAGAGGATCTGAAGCAATGTGGAAGGAAAAAATTTAAAATTTACAAAAATTTTAATTCAGAACCAATTTTTTTTTATTTTCACAAGTGTAAAAAGAGAAAATGAACCGCAAAATTTGTTGTGCTAATTCTTCTGAATATGCCTATGTCCCATTTGTGGGGGTAAACCATCAAGAAAATGCCAAGAGTGTGCAAAGCAGTCATCAAAGCAAAAGGTGGCTACTTTGAAGAACCTAGAATATAAGACATATTTTCAGTTGTTTCACACTTTTTTGTTAAGTATATAATTCCACATGTTCATAGTTTTGATGCCTTCAGTGTGAATGTACAATTTTCATAGTCATGAAAATACAGAAAAAATATTTGAATGAGATGTGTCCAAACTTTTGGTCTGTAATATACACTCACCGGCCACTTTATTAGGTACACCATGCTAGTAACGGGTTGGACCCCCTTTTGCCTTCAGAACTGCCTCAATTCTTCGTGGCATAGATTCAACAAGGTGCTGGAAGCATTCCTCAGAGATTTTGGTCCATATTGACATGATGGCATCACACAGTTGCCGCAGATTTGTCGGCTGCACATCCCAAAGATGCTCCATACAAGGCAGGATGGATCCATGCTTTCATGTTGTTTACGCCAAATTCTGACCCTACCATCCGAATGTCGCAGCAGAAATCGAGACTCATCAGACCAAGCAACGTTTTTCCAATCTTCTACTGTCCAATTTCGATGAGCTTGTACAAATTGTAGCCTCAGTTTCCTGTTCTTAGCTGAAAGGAGTGGTACCTGGTGTGGTCTTCTGCTGCTGTAGCCCATCTGCCTCAAAGTTCGACGCACTGTGCGTTCAGAGATGCTCTTAGGCCTACCTTGGTTGTAACGGGTGGCGATTTGAGTCACTGTTGCCTTTCTATCAGCTCGAACCAGTCTGCCCATTCTCCTCTGACCTCTGGCATCAACAAGGCATTTCCGCCCACAGAACTGCCGCTCACTGGATTTTTTTTCTTTTTCGGACCATTCTCTGTAAACCCTAGAGATGGTTGTGCGTGAAAATCCCAGTAGATCAGCAGTTTCTGAAATACTCAGACCAGCCCTTCTGGCACCAACAACCATGCCACGTTCAAAGGCACTCAAATCACCTTTCTTCCCCATACTGATGCTCGGTTTGAACTGCAGGAGATTGTCTTGACCATGTCTACATGCCTAAATGCACTGAGTTGCCGCCATGTGATTGGCTGATTAGAAATTAAGTGTTAACAAGAAGTTGGACAGGTGTACCTAATAAAGTGGCCGGTGAGTGTATATATATATATATATATATATATATATATATATATATATATATATATATATATATATATATGTACATATATATATATATATATATATATATATATATATATATATATATATATATATATATGTATATATTATATATATACACACACACACACAGCTCTGGCAAAAATTAAGAGAAGACTGGAAAATGTTCAGTTTGTCTGATTTTTCTCTTTATAGATATATTTTTCAGTCAAATGTAAATTGTTCATTTATTCTATAAACTTCTGACAACATGTCTCCAAATTTCGAAGCAATAAATTGTTAGGGCTGGCGGAACGCACCAAATTATAAGAGAGATGGTATAGGTGCATTCGCAGCCCGGGGTCCACCTTGCAGAGATGGAACCTACTGCTAATGACAGACTATATGGCGGTACAATGTGGATACACACATGGGTTAACTTCACCCTGTGTGAAGGAAGCAAACCCTGTTGCGTCACAGGGCCGCGGTACCGCACCAAGAGCACAAGCAAGGTGTCTCAGGACTTTATCCCAAGACACAGGATTAGAGTATGTTCAGACCACTTTCGCTCGACACCACAACTAGGGTGTCAGAGTAACTGAAAATATAACTTAAATGCACAAGAGTGCATGCTGTGCCGCTTTGGCGGATGCCACTAACCACCCAGACTTGGGATAGGAAAGTGCTGTAATAGTGCACGGCGCTGCACTGGTGGTCACAGTAATTAGATGCTCTTTCGTGTGTTTAATGCTGATAGCTCATCCATGCGCTAGATAGCAGACATCCACCTTACGCGAGCAGTCATACACAAGGGAGAGGATGATTAATGAACGACTTGAACTCATCAACGCACACACGTTTTAAAATGTACACTAGTGGATGGTTGAATGGCCATGCGAACCTTTTATAGAGGAAGTGGTACAAGACCTTCCTGATGGACCAATAGGAGTTGCACCAGGACCTGAGCATGTGACCCCCGACCTCCAATGGGAGGTTGTCCCGTGGGCATGCTCAGTATTGGAAAAGCAGGACTTAGTCCCAGAAAGACCTGCTCGCTGCTGAACATTGCTGGCTACAAGGACAGAGCCTGGAAGGGCAGTAGTAACGAGTCGTCCAGTGTCAGCCTGAGCTAGATGCTGGGACCGACGTCTCCGCTGAGCAGACTACACTGCGGCTGGAGAAGAATGGGAGAATGCAGCGGAGATAGTTCGAGATTTCCCCTGTGCAGAGGCGGGAACTCGACACCTTACATAAATTTTGTATTTTTTTTTCTGAAAAAGAAAAATGGTCAAAATAAAAAAAAAACAGTGCTTTCAGACCTCAAATAATTCAAAGAAAACAAGTTCATAATCATTTAGAAACAACAATACTAATGTTTTAACTCAGAAAGAGTTCAAAAATCAATATTTTGTGGAATAACCATGATTTTTAATCACAGCTTTCATGCGTCTTGGCATGCTTTCCACCAGTCTTTCACACTACTTCTGTCACAAAAATGTAAGCAGTTCTTCTTTGTTTGATGGCTTGTGACTATCCATCATTCTCTTGAATACATTCCAGATTGGAGATTGGGCTGGCCATGGCAGGGTTTTGATGTGTGTGTGTGTGTGTGTGTGTGTGTGTGTGTGTATATATATAGTTAAATGGAACCTGTCAACAGTTTTTGAACCAATGAACAAATGCCACCACCTTTAACTGCTCCTGTGCTGCATTCCACAAACATGTCTATCAGCTTCTAAGTCCCCCTGTATACCCCAAAAACTACCAATTGGTATGCTCCAACATTATATGTAAATGAGGGTGGTCTGGTCTGATGGGTGTACTCCTTGTGGTGTCTGTTCCTCCTTTCTGCTCCTAATCCTGTTTTGATTGATGTGGATGATGCATCCTGTGTCATCCACATAGCGAACCAAGATCTCGCACCTGGGCAGTAGCCTCACTGGACAGCACAGGAGCACTCTGCTCTGCCCTACTGTGAGCAGAGCATAAAACAGCGCTGCGCAAGCTCATAGCATCGTCATCAGAGTGAGGCTACTGCTCAGGCGCGAGATCTCAGTTCACCATGTGGATGACGCAGGACACGTCATTCATATTAATCGAAGCTAAGCACTTTGTGCAAATTTAAATTTTAACAGTAGAGGACAGGACCTTCCCGACTGCGCGGTGGAATGGCTTTTATGCTTTTTTTTTAATCAAAAACAGTGTTTACTAAGTACCCTATTTGATGTATAGTATATGTACTATCACTATTTACTTACTTACAGCAGGGTATATGTTCATTTTGTTTCCATCTTATGTTTTTTCTGTTAAATGGCCAGTGTGAACATGCTCCTATGTATTGCATGTTTACCATCTTATACTCTGGCTCAGTTTTTTTGGTTTTCCTCTAATTTCTTGTACCTTGTACATAGTGGGGCATGGCTCCCCTTTTCTAAGGCATTTCATTTACTTCCCACAGGTGGGTGCCTGAACAGTCGTGTCTCAATCCTGCTTGGTCCCCATTTACATTAAGGTTATCTGACACAAGTTGAGGTTTTAATACTAGAGGTTAGGGTTGGGGTACACCTTGTGGCGGTGGAATTTCTTTTATGCTTTTTTTTAGTACCCTAGGTTATTTACATGTACCATTACAATTTACAGCCTTACTTACAGCACGGTATATGCACATTTTGTTTCCATTTTAAGATTTGTTTGTGAAATGGCAACAGTGGGAACATGTCTCGATGCGTTACATGTATAGCAATTTATACTCCTCCTGACGAAGCCGCATTTTTAGGCTGTGAAACGCGCGTCGAGGCTGTGGCTTACTCCCATTCCTGCATATACCGTGAATACAGGTAATATCTCTCTAATCTGTCAGTAATACTTACTCATGGTGCAGGTTTAGTCTAAGTTGCTATTAGAGACATTGTTCATGACCTTTCGACTACATATGTTGTTTACGTGAACTGTTGATTCAACACACAGAAGTGACATTTTCTAGATAATTATGCACAATCCTATTAGTATGCGTGTTAGCTATTTATAATATCTACGACTGTTCACATTTTCAGGATAATGTACGCCTTTACTATAGTGGGGTGAATTGTTTTATCTGCTCCTGTTGTCTGTTCATTGTTATTTTTTTCTGTGGCTGTCTTAGGTATACCACTCTATGTATTATTATACATATGATATAATAAATTATATTTATACTTGTACAACTTGGATCCCAGTATCTCTTTGTGGAACTTAATAGGTTCCTATATGCCCCTATTCACTTTTTTTTTATTATGCAACATATGCAATTAGTAGTGATCATTAAATACATCTTATATTGTTTGTACTTAGACTGGTATAATAATTCCACTAATGCAAAAAGCATTTCTTGATATTAGAGCTACATTGCATTAATTTTTTTTCTCCTTTTAGCCCTGAAGACCTTTAGCTTTTTATGCTTGTAAAGCTTCCAAATCCACTAGCTCATTTCCAAGCTTTGAACATTTTGTGCTGATGGCTTTTCTGTACAGTGCTGTATATGAGGCCAGGTTAATTAACAACCCACTAGCTGATTTATTTTTTTTTTACAATATTCAAGAATAGATTGTATAAAATCGCTCACCGAGACTTTTTTTTTCCTCCTAATCCATCAACAGTCTTTTATTGAGATGCTGTGTCACCATCATTGTGACCCTTGGGCTTCCACATGTGCTGTGGATCCGTACAAGTTTTTGGAGCACTGGAGTAATTCAGCATCCAATGAAGCCTGGAGGGCCACGCTGTGCCTCCAGAGTGAAAATTGTTGTGTGCCTATGGGGGCAGGGCACATTTCAAAGTGTCAAAAAGTAGAAGAAGCCAAAAAGCTACTCTGCCTTGGCTTGGATAATTGTATGCTGGACAAGGATAAGACAAGGAACTGAAACTTTGCCCCAGGTAAAGGAAAGCATTCACATGGAGCTATACAATTATGTTTTTTACCACTTTCCTAACGGAAGTTTAGCAAAATATTTTACATACAAAAAATAACGTTCTGTGCCTTTACTTAAAGTCTAGGGCAAGAAAACCATAAATTCTCTCATCCGAGAGAATCGGACCATTATGCAAATGACACTCTGATCAGAGTTTGATCCGTGTGTCAAAAAATAGTGTGATCCCAGTTCCCTAAGATGCGAGAATCAGAGCACACTGTGAGAACAACATCATCTTCTCCCTTGGACAGCACTCAGATGTCATCCGAGTGCAGTCCTGTGATTTCCACGCACTTATTGACCTCCTTGGCCAAATGCGATTCGATCAAACTCGGATATGCTGTGATTTTTTTTCTTCAGACTGGCTTGGAGGAAAAAATAGGACGTGCACAGCCACATAGCTTAACATTGTTCCTAATGCCGCCAGATATTTTGCCAGATCGCACACTTGAGCTGGTTGTTGTGAGCAAGCCCGCAAGCCCAACTTGTCAGCCATTAGGGTTTACTTCCTATTAACTGACTATTATAGACCTGCTCTCTTGTGAAATCTGCCTTTATATCTGAGACATTTTGTAGGAGTTTTATGGACTAAAACGAAATGTTTGCAGTGTCCTTATTAGTCTATCAAATCCTGACAGTATACAATGAGCACACTATCAGCAATCCATTCTATTACCAACTTGAGTCGACGTTGTATTTCCAATTTTCATACTTGCAGTCATGTGTCAACTTGTAATTTTTCCTTCTCTCACAGATTTTTTGAGAGATGTGGATGAGTCACTAGTCATCATCTTAGTGCAAGTGCGCAAACTGCAAACTTGTGGTCATGTGATGACCGAGCAGACAGTAGAGCGGAATCCTGACAGTGTGTACCTTGCGCACTGTCAGGATTCTGTAATCAGCAGTGTGATAGAGGCATTGCAGAAATTTAAATGTAACCCTTACCCCTGTTCATGGAATTCACAAACTTGAGAGGAGTGTTATAGGATTTTCACTTTTGATCATCTTTTCTCCTTAATTGATTATCCTAGGGAGAAAAGGGGAGGGGAGCAACTATGAATTGGTCAGCTATGGACAACTGCCTATTTGGCCATGCCTTAAATCCAGCAAATGGTTCTGCCTCGTACTGGATCTTTACGTGCTTTTATCCTACATGGGATGGAGACTATTTTATAGACTGATTTGCAGAAATGCTAACATTGTTTCTATCTACATATAATATATTTTAATGGTTGTTTTTTTTAACATAGTGCCCCTGATAAGTAGCAATCGACTACAACATCATTTGATAATAATCTTGCTACGAGCTATATGACTCACAGCACTACCAAGGTTAATATATTGGGGAATACATCGGCACGCTGCACTTCGATCCCAGTCTGTATATGTTTGTTCTCATTTTTTTCTCACTCAAATTCTTTGTACTTCCTATATTAAGTTTTTTTTCAATTAAAGTATTTTTTTTTACATTTACTTACAAGCAAAACTTATTATATTTACCAAGATAATCAAGAAGGTTAATTGTAGCTGAAGACTATAATTTGCTTTACTTATGAATTTATCCCTAATTCCCTTTTCACTTCTCTTTGTCTCCATATTAGCCATGTATTTAATTTCCTCAATATTCCAATAATTAGCTAGATATAGTTTTCCATTGACAGAATCAAAATTATTTATCCAGTTTAAAGCTATTGCAGAATACATTTAGGTGCTGAAAAAAAATAGGAATAAAATTCGGAATAAACATAGTATCTTAAAAGGAACCTGACAGGTCCCCCATGCCCTCCAGCCAGGCTGCATATACCTATGTATCAGCAAATTCCCCGCCTAAACAGCCCTGTATAATATTATTGAGTGAAAACAAAGTATAAAAAAAGTCTTTATAATGTCCTCGTTTGTTATGCTAATGAGCACTTTGACTAGTCAATGGGGCGGTAGTTGCCCCAGACCAGTCCATGTTATTCTTCCATGTTATCACGCCCCTGTGGGCGTGATACCGTAATTTGCATGAAATCTTGTGCATGCCGACGCTCATTCCAGGTCTATGCTTCCCAGCTACAGAGGCGCGCAATGAGCATGTCTGGAAGCTATCTTTTCAACTTCCACGTCTCTGAAGCCGGGAAGCATACACCTGGCTTCAGAGAAGCACAGACACTGCCAGAATGAGCGGCCATGACACCCCTCATGCAAATTATGTCATCATAAGTGATAACATGGAAAGAGGGCTGACTAATCTGGGGACGCTAACACTCCATTGACAAGCCAAATCCCTTATTAGCATAGCAAACGGAGAGACTATGAATGCTTTTTTTTATAAATTGCTTTCACTCAATAACATAATGCAGGGCTGGTTAGGCAGGGAATTTGCTCATACATAAGTGAATGTTGCTTAGTTTGAGGGCATTTGGGACATGACAGGTTCCCTTTTAAGGGAACAATACTTGTTGTCCGGTTTGCATTTAGTTGGACCATCATTTATTTTTCAACAGTACAATGACCCCAAACACACCTCCAGGCTGTGTAAGGGCTATTTGACCAAGAAGGAGAGTGATGGGGTGCTACGCCAGATGACCTGTCGTCCACAGTCACCAGACCTGAACCCAAGATGGTTTGGGGTGAGCTGGACCGCAGAGTGAAGGCAAAAGGGCCAACAAGTGCTAAGCATCTCTTGGAACTCCTTCAAGATTGTTGGAAGACCATTCCCGGTGACTACCTCTTGAAGCTCATCAAGAGAATGCCAAGAGTGTGCAAAGCAGTCATCAAAGCAAAAGGTGGCTACTTTGAACAACCTAGAATATAAGACATAATTTCAGTTGTTTCACACTTTTTTGTTAAGTATATAATTCCACGTGTTAACTCATAGTTTTGATGCCTTCAGTGTGAATGTACAATTTTCATAGTCATGAAAATACAGAAAAATCTTTAAATGAGAAGGTGTGTCCAAACTTTTGGTCTGTACTGTAGATGGGATAAATCAGCAGATTAGTAGTTTTTTTTTTAAATGGGTGGTTCGAAATCCAAAGCAAAGCCTATCTAATTAGTGCCATAATCTAAACTATATCCCAATATACTTGAATGAAAAATTCCCTACCGTCCCCTAACTATACTATCTAACTGCTTTTTGTTTCACTTCCTTTTTGATGACGCTTTGGTTGAGGATCCCAGTGCTTACTCAGATATTCAAATGAAGCGTCATCATGCCGCAGAGGCTGCAGTCACTGCTTTTGCACCTGCCCCTTCCCTGAATTGAAGAGTCATTAGGGAGAGTGATGTGCTAGCCTCTGCTCGAAGTGCACAATGAGAGCTCTGCTCCCTGCTCATATTAGCAATAACGAGCTGGCAACAGAGCTCGGTGTCAGAATACCTGAAGTGGAGAGACCAGTAATGTCACTTGTGGGGGCAGTATCTGCTAACCATTGTTTTGACATACCGGGAGTTGTAGGTTCATGGCAAACAATTGTGAATGGGGTTGACCTGACAATGAAATTGATCTCTATACTGGGCTTGACGATGTATTCAGGTACTGTTGGTGGCTCATGTGATGCATTTGCATGGTTCTAGTACGGTATTCATGTACTGATATTATTTCTGTTGATGTATTTATGCACTGATGGCTGTTCTAATGATGTACTGTATTTATGTACAGATGGTGGTTCTGGTGATGCATTCATATACTGATGATGGTTCTAGTGATGTATTCATTTACTGATGGTTGTTCTGGTGATGTATTCTTGTACTCATAGTGCTTTTTGTGATGTATTCCTGTGCTGTTATGGTTTTGATTCTGTATACACGTAGTGATCCTTAGCTTGAAAGATAACGTGATACATGCTAAAAGTGTATAGTGCCGTCTGACAAGTTAAGAGATACTACATCTGAGTTTGTGTTGGGAGCATAATTATCAAACTACATACTGAAGAATGCCTAATAGTGTGTAAAATATTCACTGTCAGGATTCGGCTCTGCTTGCCGGTTCTAGCGGTCATCACATAACCTCTCATATATGTTTCTCATATTTATGAGACAACTAGTTTCTCTTCCTGTTCCTCTCAATATAGGAGCTGTAGTTTTTCGCTTAACATTGAGAGAATTAGGAAGAGCCGCTAGACAGTATTTTACTGTAAGGCTGGGGTAATACTAGTGTTGAATATGGAGGAGTGCTATGCGAGAAAACATCGCATAGCACTCAGACGACTGTTAATCTATGGAGCAGCTCACGTCACCATTTTTTTTTCTCGGGCGTATTCAGCATGCGAGTGAAATCGCAGCATACTGCGATTGTACGCGTATATCGCCCGAGTCTCGCCACTGCAAGTCTATGGGTTCGAGACCATCAGTGTGACTTGCGAGAAATACGCACACAGTTTCCTTATTTCAGCCCATTGAGCCATTAAATTCAATGGGGAAAATAGTGAGAAATGTAAAGCCATACGCATGTCATAATGATGCCATATGGATACATAGGTGCGAGAAAATTGCATCATCACATTGCAAACGCGTTACACATGGATGACCATACGGAGAACACTCGTGCAACTCTCGGCCGAGAGACTCGGACTAAGTTTTCATACGTTAAATGTGACCCCGGCCGAAGTATGGTAATCAGACATGACGACTACTCAAAAATCTACTTCTGCTTTAACATAACCACTACCCACCATGGCCAATTGGTTTTGTGATTTCTTCCTCCTCTTCTTTCAGGCTCCTTCCATAAGTTCTTTATTTTTACATTTGTATTACCATACAAGGGCTTGTTTTTTACAGGATGAGTTGTACTTTTGGATGACATCATTCATTTCATCATGTAATGTACTAAAAGTGGGGAAAAATTTTCAAACAAAGCAAAAATAGTGAAAAAAAACCTTGCAATTCTGCTTTTGTTTTATTTTTACACTGCTCATTGTGGAGTTAAACCTGGTCAAATGACTTTCCAGGTGAGTATTAGTAGGGCGATACCAAACTTGTATAGTATTTTTTAATAAAGTCAAGATAAAAAAATTCTGAAATTTGTAAAAAAAAGTTAAAACCACTCTCTGAGACCTTTTTATGTTCACCTCAGTGAAGTTGTGTAAAGGGCCTGTCTTTTATGTATTGAGATTACATTTTTATTGATACCAATCTGGGGCACATAAGTTTTGTAAAAAATTTTATTGCATTTCTTAGGGCATTGAAGTGACCAAAAAAATGCAAATCTTGTGTTTTCATTTCTTTACAGCGTTTACCGCATACATTAATTAATCTTATATTCTGATAGACTTCTACTATTTTTTTAATTTAACTTTTATTTATTTATTTTTAAAGGGATAAAGCTGAGGCTATTTAAACTTGTACCTATTTTTTATATTTATAAAAAAATTGGATACTTGAACTTGTGATTGTTTAATAACTTGTTCTATAGAATTGCAAAATCACCGTATTGAAGAATTCCATTGAGGAAATGGAAATCTTCTTCGAAGCTGGGCTACAGGTTAGACATCAGCCTTCATAGGAGGATAAAGATGGGTGCAACAGTAGCCACCAACAAGCACAATATTGCAATGTCATCCTATTAGCACCCCAAAATATTGCTACAGTGGACCGATGGGAGAAAATACACTCAACACATGTCAATCAGTCCATTCAAATGCCACTCCATTCATGCAGACCTTAGTTCTTAGCCCCATAGCCAAAAAAAAGCAACAAAGTCCAGGATAACCCCTACAAAGAAACACTCCGATCAAAGTTTTTATCCTCCTAATATATTACAGTCACCATATTATACAGCACTGTGTACATCCAATTGCTCATTTTGCCTTTCTACCCGGCTGATTCTTCTCTTTTCTCTGTTCTTTGTAGAAACAAGAAATATTCTTCCCTGCAAAAATAATTCCCTTCTTGAACTCCTGACCCAGCTGCTCCCTCTTTTCCACTGCAGGGGACTTTTGCAGTAACTGATGATTCATGAAGGAAAAATTGACCTCCTGTTTCTACATAGAGCTTAGAAGGATCGAGCTAGTCAATTTTCACTCATGTGATGTCATAGATCTAATGGAGGACAGAAAGATTAACTGGGTAGAGAAGCAAAATGAGCAATTGTAAGTACACAGAGCTATATAATAATATATGGTGACTGCAATATATTAAGAGGATAAAAGCTTGTTTCTAAAAATAAAGCCGTGCTTAACAGAGGAAATACACATTTCAACCTTTGCTTCTTGTAGTACATAACAGATATATCTCTTCTGTGATAGTTGAGAAAACATAAGATATGTTATTCAATAAAGCAGGACCAATGCATAGCTCACCGAAAATAGCATAATTCCTGCTACATTAAGTATTGTTAATAGGGATACAAGCAAAATCATCAGAGTAAAATGCCATGTTACAGTGTGTTACATCATATCATATTGATCCAGTAAATACAGTATATCCGTAGAAAACGGGAAAAATACAACATTCATATAGTTAACCCCTTCATGACCAAGCCTATTTTGACCTTAATGACCTGGCCGTTTTTTGCAATTCTGACCAGTGTCCCTTTATGAGTTAATAACTCAGGAACGCTTTAACGGATTCTGAGACTGTTTTTTCGTGACATATTGGGCTTCATGATAGTGTTAAATTTAGGTCGATCATTTTTGTGTTTATTTGTGAAAAAAATGGAAATTTGGCTAAAATTTTGAAAATTTCGCAATTTTCAAATTTTGAATTTTTATTCTGTTAACCGAGAGAGTTATGTGACACAAAATAGTTAATAAAGAACATTACCCACATGTCTACTTTACATAAGCACAATTTTGGAAGCAATTTTGTTTTACTAGGAAGTTATAAGGGTTAAAATTTGACCAGCGATTTCTCATTTTTACAACAAAATTTACAAAACCATTTTTTTAGGGACCACCTCACATTTGAAGTCAGTTTTAGGGGTCTATATGGCTGAAAATACCCAAAAGTGACACCATTCTAAAAACTGCACCCCTAAAGGTGCTCAAAACCACATTTAAGAAGTTTATTAACCCTTCAGGTGCTTCACAGCAGCAGAAGCAACATGGAAGGAAAAAATGAACATTTAACTTTTTAGTCACAAAAATGATCTTTTAGCAACAATTTTTTTTATTTTCCCACGGGTAAAAAGAGAAACTGGACCCCAAAAGTTATTGTACAATTTGTCCTGAGTACGCCGATACCTGATATGTGGGGGGGAACCACTGTTTGGGCGCACGACAGGGCTTGGAAGGGAAGGAGTGCCATTTGACTTTTTCAATGAAAAATTAGTTCCAATCGTTAGCGGACACCATGTCGCGTTTGGAGAGCCCCTGTGTGCCTAAACATTGGAGCTCCCCCACATGTGACCCCATTTTGGAAACTAGACCTCCAACGGAACTAATCTAGATGTACGGTGACCATTTTAAACCCCCAAGTGCTTCACAGAAGTTTATAACGCAGAGCCGTGAAAATAAAAAATAATTTTTCTTTCCTCAAAAATTATTTTTAGCCCACAATTTTTTATTTTCACAAGAGTAACAGGAGAAATTGGACCACAAAAGTTGTTGTCCAGTTTGTCCTGAGTACGCTGGTACCCCATATGTGGGGGGTAACCACTGTTTGGGCACACGTCGGGGCTGGGAAGGGAAGTAGTGATGTTTTGGAATGCAGACTTTGATGGAATGGTCTGCGGGCATCACGTTGCGTTTGCAGAGCCCCTGATGTGCCTAAACAGTAGAAACCCCCCACAAGTGACCCCATTTTGGAAACTACACCCCACAAGGAACTTATCTAGATATGTGGTGAGCACTTTGAACCCCCAAGTGTTTCACAGAAGTTTACAACGCAGAGCCGTGAAAATAAAAAATCATTTTTCTTTGCTCAAAAATGATGTTTTAGCATGCAATTTTTTATTTTCACAAGGCTAACAGGAAAAATTGGACCCCAATATTTGTTGCCCAGTTTGTCTTAAGTACGCTGATACCCCATATGTAGGGGTAAACCACTGTTTGGGCACACGTCGGGGCTCGGAAGGGAAGTAGTGATGTTTTGAAATGCAGACTTTGATGGAATGGTCTGCGGGCATCACGTTGCGTTTGCAGAGCCCCTGATGTGCCTAAACAGTAGAAACCCCCCACAAGTGACCCCATTTTGGAAACTAAACCCCCCAAGGAACTTACCTAGATGTGTGGTGAGCATTTTGAACACCCAAGTGCTTCACAGAAGTTTATAACGCAGAGCCGTGAAAATAAAAAATAATTTTTCATTCCTCAAAAATTATGTTTTAGCAAGCAATTTTTTATTTTCGCAAGGGTAACAGGAGAAATTAGACCACAATAGTTGTTGCCCAGTTTGTCCTAAGTATGCTGGTACCCCATATGTGGGGGTAAACCACTGTTCGGGCGCACGTCGGGGCTCGGAAGGGAGGGAGCACCATTTGACTTTTTGAACGCAAGATTGGCTGGAATCCATGGTGGGGCCATGTTGCGTTTGGAGACCCCTGATGTGCCTAAACAGTGGAAACCCCTCAATTCTAACTCCAACACTAACCTCAACACACCCCTAACCCTAATCCCAACTCTAGCCATAACCCTAATCATAACCCTAACCCCAATACACACTTAACCACAACCCTAACCCCAACACACCCCTAACCCTAATCCCAACCCTAACCCTAATCCCAACCCTAACCATAATCCTAACCCTAATCCCAACCCTAACCACAACCCTAACCCCAACAAACTACTAACCCTAACCATAACCCTAACCACAAACCTAATCTTAACCCTAATTCCAACCCTAGCCCAAATTCCAACCCTAAGGCTGTGTGCCCACGTTGCGGATTCGTGTGAGATTTTTCCGCACCATTTTTGAAAAATCCGCAGGTAAAAGGCACTGCTTTTTACCTGCGGATTTACCGCAGATTTCCAGTGTTTTTTGTGCAGATTTCACCTGCGGATTCCTATTGAGGAACAGGTGTAAAATGCTGCGGAATCCGCACAAAAAATTGGTATGCTACGGAAAATACAACGCAGCATTTCTGCGAGGTATTTTCCACACCATAGGCACAGCGGATTTGGTTTTCCGTAGGTTTACATGGTACTGTAAACCTGATGGAAAACTGCTACGAATCCGCAGCGGCCAATCCGCTGTGGATCCGCAGCCAAATCCGCACGGTGTGCACATAGCCTTATTCTAACCCTAACCCTAGTTCTAACCCTAATTCTGTCCCTAGCCCTAACCCTAGCCCTAAACGTAACCCTAACCCTAGCCCTAACCCTAACCCTAACCCTAGCCCTAACCCTAACCCTAACCCTAGTTCTAACCCTAGTTCTAACCCTAGTTCTGACCCTAACCCTGGTGGAAAAATAAAAGTAAATATAATTTCTTTATTTTATTATTGTCCCTACCTCTGGGGTGATAAAGGGGGGGTTAATTTACTATTTTTTTTATTTTGATCACTGTGATAGGTTTTATCACAGTGATCAAAATGTACCTGGAACGAATCTGCCGGCCGGTAGATTCGGCGGGCGCACTGCGCATGCGCCCGCCATTTTGGAAGATGGCGGCTCCCATGGAGCAGATGGACGGACACTGGAAGGCTCGGTAAGTATGAGGGGGGATCGGAGCACGGGGGTGGGATCGGAGCATGGGGGGAGCAGACAGGAGGACGGGGGAGCGGACAGGCGGACAGAGGGGAGCAGAGCATGGGACAGAGGACTGGGGAGGAGATCGGTGGCGGTGGGGAGGCAGATCATGGTTTTCAGCCATGGCCGATGATATTGCAGCATCGGCCATGGCTGGATTGTAATATTTCACCAGTTTTCATAGGTGAAATATTACAAATCGCTCTGATTGGCTGTTTCACTTTCAACAGCCAATCAGAGCGATCGTAGCCACGGGGGGGGGGGGGTAAAGCCACACCCCTGGGCTGAAGTACCACTCCCCCTGTCCCTGCAGATCGGGTGAAATTGGAGTTAACCTTTTCACCTGATCTGCAGTGACGTGATCCCACCATGATGCCACATAGGCATCACAGGTCGGATTGGCACCGACTTCCATGATGCCTACGTGGCGTCACAGGTTAGGAAGGGGTTAAAGTACCTCTATATCTGGAGTTATATAGCACTTCTGGACATGATAGGTTCATTTTAAACACTTTCATTGGTCAGCCATATTGGAGGCACAAAGCTCCTCCCTGTCGTGTCTGGACAACACTCAGAATGATATTTGTGCTCTATGGATGCTAAACTGAATGGGAGTCGATTGACAGAGAATTGTCAATAAACTATAAGCAGTCCAGGAAGTGATGGACTACAGCCACTTAAAGGGAGTCTGTCAGTAGGATCAACTCTCTTAAGCCATCTGGATATACAGGTCATAGGAAGCCATATAAAATATCTGAATGTCGATTCGATGTCTTATTCCAGAGAATTCCAACTTTTTTCTTGCATGTAAATGAACTGCTAAAATCTATCGGCTGGGCATAGATCTCCCTGAGAATCTGCCTCCAGAGTTTATTTTAAATGAAAAGGGGTATTACAAGTGTGAGACATGTAATGACTGACACTTACCTCTCCTATGACAGAAAAATGACTGGCACATCCAAACTAGTGTGAATAGGTGCATACCAGGAGCAGCTACCTCCATATACAATATACAAAAAAAGTTGCACTCTATCATGCCAAAACACGTCAAATATGAAATACATGAAATATGAATAGCAAAATGGCTTTTTGAACATTAGGAAACATTTTTTGAGACGCTTAGCACAGAATTTGGCCAAATAGTGTGAGCCCATCAACCATCGTCAAGGTGGTCTCATTAAACTGATGGGTACCTGACCTCCCTGTCTAAATGTGAACACTTACCGAAGGCTAATGTCCGTATGCTTGGGTGAATATGGACACCTCTCTCAGCAAAGCCTAGATATGGGTTGACCGGAACCAAGTGTGGTTAGATGTAATTAAAAACCAGATGGTGAAGGGAGGAGTGCTCAGTCAGTAAGCTAACATAGAAATGACAGAAAAATGACTGGCACATCCAAACTAGTGTGAATAGGTGCATACCAGGAGCAGCTACCTCCATATATAATATACAAAAAAGGTTGCACTCTATCGTGCCAAAACACGTCAGATATGAAATACATGAAATATGAATAGCAAAATGGCTTTTTGAACATTAGGAAACATTTTTTGAGACGCTTAGAACAGAATTTGGCAAAATAGTGTGAGCCCATCAACCCATGGAGCAGACGGATGGACACCAGAAGGCTCGGTAAGTATGAGGGGGGGATTGGAGCATGGAGGGGTGGGATCGGAGCACAGGGGGAGCGGACAGGAGGACGGGGGAGTGGATAGGCGGATGGAGGGGAGCGGAGCACAGGACGGAGGACTGGGGAGGAGATCGGTGGCGGTGGGGGGGCAGATTAGGGTTTCCAGCCATGGCCGATGATATTGCAGCATCGGCCATGGTTGGATTGTAATATTTCACCAGTTTTCATAGGTGAAATATTACAAATCGCTCTGATTGGCTGTTTCACTTTCAACAGCCAATCAGAGCGATCGTAGCCATGGGGGGGGGGGGTGAAGCCACACCCCTGGGCTGAAGTACCACTCCCCCTGTCCCTGCAGATCAGGTGAAATTGGAGTTAACCCTTTCACCCGATCTGCAGTGACGCGACCCCTCCATGATGCCACATAGGCGTCACAGGTCGGATCGGCACCGACTTTTAAGATGCCGACGTGGCGTCACAGGTCGGGAAGGGGGTTAAAGTACCTCTATATCTGGAGTTATATAGCACTTCTGGACGTGATAGGTTCATTTTAAACACTTTCATTGGTCAGCCATATTGGAGGCACAAAGCTCCTCCCTGTCGTGTCTGGACAACACTCAGAATGATATTTGTGCTCTATGGATGCTAAACTGAATGGGAGTCGATTGACAGAGAATTGTCAATAAACTATTAGCAGTCCAGGAAGTGATGGACTACAGCCACTTAAACGGAGTCTGTCAGTAGGATCAACTCTCTTAAGCCATCTGGATATACAGGTCATAGGAAGCCATATAAAATATCTGAATGTCGATTCGATGTCTTATTCCAGAGAATTCCAACTTTTTTCTTGCATGTAAATGATCTGCTAAAATCTATCGGCCGGGCATAGATCTCCCTGAGAATCTGCCTCCAGAGTTTATTTTAAATGAAAAGGGGTATTACAAGTGTGAGACATGTAATGACTGACACTTACCTCTCCTAACCACACACAGTTCTGCAGTTAGATCATAGCTAACACAATACAGCAGAGATAACAAAGTACAGTGGAAGTGAACTTTGTCACATTACAAATACATTTGCATCTACAGTTGCTGTCAGCTTTCCTGTGCTGTTGTGTCTACTATAACCAACACAGTACAGCACATATGAAATTTGACTCATTGCAAACACACATGCAGTGCTGTCAGCTCTGCTGTATGGCCCCTCTCCACAATCTGGCTGCCTCTGAGATGGAAATTGAAGCACTATGAGGGGACAACTGCAGCTGCAAATGTGTTTGTAATGAGACAAAGTGCACTTCTGCTGTACTTTGCACATTGGGTTCTCACCGTAGACCTGTGTGTCAGTATGAGAACAAAGTGTCAATTATTACTTAGTTCATACTTACTTTGGTCCCCTTTCAATTAAATTAAGCTCTGTGGACAGATTCTCAGGGAAATTTATGCCCTTCCCACAGCATTCTCAGGAACGAGACATCGGAGCACAGTTATCAAGGTATCATTTTATTCACCTTGCTATGACTTACATGCCCATATAGACAGCTTAAGAAAGATATCTGTGTTTATAATTTATATACGGATTCATACAATTATATTTATAATAGTCATAATATTTAATTATTAGAACTTAGTTTGCCTCATTATGATTGTGTTTGTCAATTGTGTAATTAGTGAACATTAGAGATGAGCGAATCTTTGGAATTTTGAATCTCAGCTGAAAAAATTGATTTACATCTCACAGCCTAGTCCTCAGCATAGCTGGCTACCTCCAGTCCAGTTGTAGGGAGGAGAACCAATATAACAGTCCCCCTTGCAAGTCTGGGCCAGGACTGTTGGGGCTGTCACCATTATTTCAAGGGGAAGAGATTCCTGAACGGAGCAGTCTAGGGCACCTGACTGATGGGGGCAGGTCTGACATACATAGCAGTCTGAGCAGGAAGACGGGACAGTTGGCGGGGAATGAGCCTGTGAGCAGTGAGATGGTTGACTCCCTCTCGACGAACCCACGCCAGCTAGCTGTGACTGCGCATCTGTCTAGTAAGACTGCGGAGACAGACTACCCTGAGCCTAGCGAGACATCCACACCGGGTAGTGACCAAGAAGTAGTGCATACCTTGGCTCCACTCACCACCGAGGAGGCACCGATTAGTCCCATCCTCGCGGTGCCTGCTAAGGACCAGCCCGTGCCCGAGGCTGTGTCCACTGGACTGTGTGCTTCTACTGCGGCCTTGCCTACTGAACTTTCTGCTTCTTCTGTGCTGCCGACCATCACCTCTTCCATACCATGTGCATGGATCAGGAGATTGCGTGCCGAAGAACCCAGAGGATTCGTCATCGCAAGGAGTAAGTGCATTGCTCATCTGTGGGACCGGATCGGAGACATCTTGCGCCGCCTGCGGTGCCACCGAGGGTTCTTCCAGCCACCTTCCTCCAGCACACAGAGACTGATAGGTTAACCTGTTACATTCATTTGCATTTGACTTTCCCAATCCTCCAATCTACATCTTTTACCCCCTGCTAGTACCATTACTGTTTCTATATATAAAGAACCTGTTAACCCTTGCTCTGCCTCCTGTGTGTCACTGCATCCTATGCACCTGCTAGCATCCAACACTTGGCATAGTTGGCAGGATGCAGTCCAATAGCTTGCAGGCGGCAGACCAAGCAGTTGGGGGTGGCGCCAGGACTAGCCTTTCCTTGGGGACCATGTGAAGCGATTTGCCCAAATTCAAGGGGAACAACACTATGCTGTGGAGCTGGACTGAGTGCCTTGGAGGCATGATGAGAATGCATCCCATGACCTCTGGGCTGGAGGCTGAGGTGGCCATTATGGCACTGGATGGAGAAGCCAAGGATTCAGTAATGCTACCGCCCCCATGAGATCGGGATACCTTTAATAAGGTGCTGCAGATCTTGGAGGAGACTCACGGGGACCCCAGAGACATAGGGGAACTGAGAACACATCTTTTTAGTAGGATTCAGAA
This sequence comes from Ranitomeya variabilis, assembly GCF_051348905.1. Classification (NCBI taxonomy): domain Eukaryota; kingdom Metazoa; phylum Chordata; class Amphibia; order Anura; family Dendrobatidae; genus Ranitomeya; species Ranitomeya variabilis. The sequence continues at coordinate 526,243,244 of NC_135237.1, read as the reverse complement.
GGAGGGGGAGACCGTGACCCAATATTTGAAAGCATTGCAAGTAGTGTTGAGCATTCCGATACCGCAAATATCGGGTATCGGCCAATATTTGCTGTATCGGAATTCCGATACCGAGTTCCGATATTTTTGTGATATCGGAAATCGGAATCGGAAGTTCCCAGTGTATGGTTCCCAGGGTCTGGAGGAGAGGAGACTCTCCTTCAGGCCCTGGGATCCATATTCATGTAAAAAATAAAGAATAAAAAAAAAAAATATTGATATACTCACCCCTCCGGCGGACCATGGACCTTAGCGGTGTGACCGGCAGCCTCCGTTCCTAAGAATGCAGTGAGTGTAGGACCTGCGATGACGTCGCGGCTTGTGATTGGTCGCGTGAGCTGTCACATGAGTGGTCACACGATCAATCACAAGCCGCAACATCATCGAAGGTCCTTCACGCTCCGCATTCTTAGGAACGGAGGCAGACGCTTGCAGCGGTGACAGCCAGGGTTTTCGGAGGGGTGAGTATGTCCATATTTTTTATTTTTATTCTTTATTTTGTACATGAATATGGATCCCAGGGCCTGAAGGAGAGTTTTCTCTCCTTCAGACCCTGGGAACCATCCAGGATAGCTTCCGATACTTGTGTCCCATTGACTTGCATTGGTATCGGGTATCGGTATCGGCGATATCCGATACTTTTTGGATATCGGCCGATCCCATCCGATACCGATACCTTTGAGTATCGGAAGGTATCGCTCAACACTAATTGCAAGAGCTATACACTCTGATTATTAGGAAAGACGGCAGGGGAGTAGGACCAATGGACATAATGTTACGAGACCTCCTAGTGACAAGTTTTGCGATAAGTGCTGACAAAACAAGCCCTGCGAGAATGTGTAGGGGTGAACCCCCAAATGACTTTCTCTAAAGTAGGGAGAGAGGCACGCATGCGTGAGCAGGAGCAGGCGGTGACAGTCCCGGTGGGAAAGGTCCAGAGCGTGGGGGTGTCTGTAAATACCATTGCTGAACCCGAATGGGTGGAAGAACTGAGGAGAGAACTTCTGAGTGTGAAAGTAGAAATATCAACTGGAAGCACCATGTCCGTAAAAGAGCGTTACCGGCAAATTCTCCCACAGTTGTACCAGGAAGTGAAGAGCATGTTGAATCAGATGTTGCAGGCCGGTGTGATCTGGGAGAGCCAGAGTCTGTGGGCTGCCCCAATTCTATTGGTACAAAAGAAAGACGGCACCTTGCATTTTTGTGTGGATTACCAAAAACTCAATGCCTGTATGATGAGGGACTCATACCCACTGCCCTGGATTGAGGAGTCCCTGTCTGTTCTGGGGAAATCCAGGTTCTTCTCTACACTGGACCTTGCCAGCGGCTACTGGCAAGTCCCCATGTCTGAACAAGATCTAGCAAAGACTGCCTTCATTCTCCCCATGGGTCTGTACGAGTTCATCCGCATGTCGTTCGGCCTTGTCAATGCTCCTGGAACTTTTCAACGTCTCATGGAGAGATGTCTAGGGGACTTGAACTTTGAGTAGATGCTCATCTACCTGGATGACATTATAGTCTTTGCGGCTTCATTCGAGGAACATCTGCAACATCTGGAACAAATGTTGGCCCTCCTTCAGAAGCAATGACTATAGGTGAAGCCCCAGATGTGCCATTTGTTCCGCACACAAATTGAATACCTGGGCTTGAATACCTGTACCTGCTGGTGCCAAGAACTGGAAAATCTGTTGGCAGGAGCCCCAAGAAGAAGCCTTTCAAGATCTCAAGAGGGCACTTACTGAAGTTCCTATCCTGGCCTACACAGATTTCTCTCAACCGTTCATTCTCCACACTGACGGGAGTTTGCTGGGACTTGGGGCTGTGTTGTTGCAGATGCAGGATGAAAGAGAGAGGGTGATCGCTTATGCAAGTCAGTCCCTTCACGATTCAGAATGCAGTTTGGACATTTCTTTCAAGTTGGAGCTTCTAGCATTGGTGTGGGCTATGACAGAGAGATTTGCGGAATATTTGTTTGCCTCTGAAGTGTTGGCGCATACTGATAACAACCCGCTTGTGCACCTGGAGAATGCGAGACTGGGGGCCTTAGAACAGCGATGGGTAGCCAGAATGGCAAAATTCCACTATAAGATTGCCTACAAACGGAGGTTAGAAAATACCCACGTCGATGCCCTGTCCCGGAGGAAGAGTACCAGACCCAAGCGGGACAGAGATGAAGAGCTAGAGGATGAAGAGATCCCTAGATTTTGAAGGTCCACCAGGATGGTGGTGGCAATGCAGGGACAGATACATCCCTCAGTCCAAGACGGCATACAGGGACAAGCTTGAGATGAGTGGGTTCAGCTTCAACAGGAAGATGGCAAACTGGCTTTATTGAAACAGTGTGTGTCTTCTCAGAGACTCCCCAGCTCAGCAGAAAGAAGTACTTCATCCCCGGAGGCATTGCGGATCCTATGACAATGGGAACAACTACAGATGAAAAACAGCTTACTATATCAGATAACGCAACTGCGGGCTGAGCCAAATGTGTCTTGGCAAGTCTTCGTTCCAACCATGTCATTGTCTGAAATTGCTATTGCTGCACATGGACAAGGAACCCACTTTGGTGCAGAGAAAACATTCCAATGGCTTCAACGGTTCATCTTCCACCACCAGTTGAGGGCGAAAGTGGACGAGGCCTGTAGAATGTGCCGGACATGTGAACTGGCTAAGCTGCCATAGCAAAAAGATCCTGTACAGTCCATTGTAACCTCTGCTCCTCTGCAACTCTTGACAATAGACTATCTGACCATCGGCCCAGCTCATCAGGGCTATGAACATTGCCTGGTAATGGTGGATCTCTTCACAAAATTTACCGTGGTGACTCCGACCCGGCATCAGACCGCAGAGTCCACTGCGTACACCACATGTAAGAACTTCATCCAACCCTATAGGTGTCCGAAGAGTATTCACTCCTATCAGGGATCTTGTTTCCTGGGAAGAGTAATGGATGAATTGCATTGCCTGTACTGGAATGATAAGTCCCGCACCACACCGTACCATCCTCAAGGTAATGGTGCCTGTGAACAATTTACCCGCACGCTGATTCAGATGCAAAGAACTTAGGATGCTAAGGAAGATCGGAAGGCCCGGTGGCCAGAGTACATTTCTGAACTGGTGTGGGTGTATAGTAATCGCATACATCGCACCAGGGGATATACACCTTACTCTCTTCTTTTTGGCTGAGAAGGAAAGAAAATCACCAAGTTGTCATTGGACCCAGAAGAGGACTACCCACGGACAGGAGTGTCCTCCTGGGTTCGGGAACATTGGCACCGCCTGCAGACCTTACACCGGTTGGTCCAGACCAGATTACAAGATCTAGAACATGCAGAGAAGACCCCATCTGGAGAAACAGAGTTTCAAGTTGGAGACCGTGTTTTAGTGCGAGAGAAGCACCCTCGAGACAAGCTGGAAAATCGTTGGGATAAAGACCCGTATCTGGTGAAGAGAAGGGTTAGTCCAGAGGAACCTGTTTACGAAGTTTCTATTAGAGTAAAAGAGGAGCCCGAGGCTCCTGAGATGGTCCATACGCTGGTGGAAGTAGAGAATGGAGAAGGGGTGAAGAATTAAGCTCCAAGAGGTTGGAACCAGCGGATGCAATCTCACTCATGGCTCTTTCACCATGGCTGGATTTGGCCCACAAGAGAGCTCCACTACTTTTCCTAATCTGAGACGCTCTGAGCGAACAACAGCTAGCAAGCCTCCCAGTCGCTATGACCAAGAGAATTTCGTCTGGCAAGAATCCGCACAGAAAAAAAGAAGACGGTCACAAACTCCTTGAAGAGTCTCGCCCATGGAATGGCAAGGAAAAAGAGCGGGGGAGTGTAGGGAGGAGAACCAAGATAACGGTCCCCCTTGCGTGTCTGGGCTGGAACTGTTGGAGCTGTCACCATTATCTCAAGCGGAAGAGATTCCTGACTGGAGCAGTCCAGGGCAACTGACTGATGGGGGTGGGTCCGACATACATAGCAGTCTGATCGGGTATACGGGACACTTGGCAGGGAATAAGCCTGTGAGCAGTGAGATGTTTGACTCACTCTCGACGCACCCACGCCAGCTAGCTGTGACTGCGCATCTGGCTAGTAAGAGTGCTGAGACATACTACCCTGAGCCTAGTGAGACATCTGCACCGGGTAGTGACCAAGAAGTAGTGCATACCTTGGCTCAGCTCACCACCACAGAGGCACCGATTAGTCCCATCCTTGCGGTGCCTGCTAAGGACCAGCCCGTGCCTGTGGATTTGTCCACTGGACTGTGTGCTTCTACTGTGGCCTTGACTACTGAACTTTCTGCTTCTTCTGTGCTGCCGACCATCACCTCTGCCCTACCGTGTGCACGAATCAGGAGACCACGTGCCGAAGAACCTGGAGGATTCCGCGCCGCAGAGGGATCTTCCAGCCACCTTCTTCCAGCGCACAGAGACTAATAAGTTAAACTGTTACATTCTTTTACATTTGACTTTCCCCATCCTCCAATCTACATCCTTTACTCCCCTGCTTGTACCATTACTGTTTCTATTTATAAAGAACCTGTTAACCATTGCTCTGCCTCCTGTGTGTCACTGCATCCTATGCACCTGCTAGCATCCTACACAGTCTTCCATCTTCAGTGCTTTTCCGAACCTCCAGCTAGGGCTAAGGAGAGGGACAGGCAAGAAACATTTTATTACAATTTTTTAACCCTTTTCTGGCCCTAAAATAAACCCATAGAAAGAGTGGCTGGCCATCTGCTATTTTGCGGGATTTGATGGAGTCAGACGACAACAATTTTAGATTCTGGTGACTTTTTCTTACTATATAGGCAGAACCCATACTTACTGCAGACAATTGCTAACAGAACCAAACTTAGTATATACAACTAGATGTTTCCAGCCAGCTAACGCTCGGCACGCTCATCACTATCTAGTTAACGCTGCTGGTGATTAAACTAAAGTAAATAATGACAACATTCAAAAGCGCTTACGCAGGTGGTAATTTAACTTAAAATGAAGTTAATAACAATAATAATCATTAAAAATCTGAATAATACTAAAAATACATTTTATTCACAGTGTAAAATCAAAAACAAACTGGATTCAGTAAGATGTGCGTTTTTTATTCATTCCATCATCTAAACAAATTTCATAACGAAACATAAATTAAGTAAAAATTTCTCTGTAAACACAATTAAATGTATAGTCATTTTCAAAGATCTTTCCTTGACTTCTACCAGGTACAATTTAATGTGTGGGGACGGCATTGTGTGTCATAATGTGGTGGGGGGTGGGATTGTGTGCGGTAATGTGGTGGGGGGCAGGATTGTGTGCGGTAATGTGGTGGGGGCTTGATTATGTGCGGTAATGGGGTGGGGGGCAGGATTATGTGCGGTAATGTGGTGGGGGGCGGGATTATGTGCGGTAATGTGGTGGGGGGGATTATGTGCGGTAATGTGGTGGGGGTGGGATTATGTGCGGTAATGTGGGGGGCGGGATTATGTGTGGTAATGTGGTGGGGGCGGGATTGTGTATGGTAATGTGGTGGGGGGCGGGATTATGTGTGGTAATGTGGTGGGGGGCGGGATTGCGTGCGGTGATGTGGTGGGGGGCGGGATTGTGTGCGATAATGAGGTGGGGGGCGGGATTGTGTGTGATAATGTGGTGGGGGGTGGGATTGTGTGCGGTAATGAGGTGGGGGGCGGGATTGTGTGTGGTAATGTGGTGGGGGCGGGATTGTGTGCGGTGATGTGGTGGGGCGGGATTGTGTGTGGTAATGGGGTGGGGGGCGGGATTGTGTGTGGTGATGTGGTGGGAGGCGGAGCTACTGTGCAAGGGGCGGGATTAGCGAGTAATCACGATGCCTCTGATATATATAGATACATGCAATATTAGAACCAATTTTATCTTAAGGATATGGTAATAGATTCAAGCTTATTGTACACATATTGTAAAAAAACTAAAACTATTGCATAAGTATGGCAACATAAGCAAGCTTACTTAAAGAGATGGCATCAGAATAAAACTTACTGCATAGACACAGTAATAGACTAACTGTAGCTTAATCAACATAACCAAACTTACCACTGAGTTATAGGAAACATTTCTCCAGAAGGAAAATTTGAAAGTCAGTATAAGGCTAGAGTCACAGAACAGTAATTTCTCTCATCTGAGAGAATTGGGACGATTATGATAATCACACTCTGATCTCCATCTTCTCCCTTCTGCCAGTCAATGAAAATTGTACTGTATTCATGTTACCCGAGTGTAGTTCGATTATTTCCACGCGCTCAATGACTGCCGTGGCCAAGTGCCATCCAATATTCAGATCCAATTGAGGCATGCTGCAATTTTTTCGCCAGACCAGTTTGGTCCGAGGGAAAATATTGGACATGTGCATGACCCCATAGAATAATTTGTCTGAGTGAGATATGATGTTTTGTTGAATCGCACTTGGACCAAAAGTACGGTCATGTGCACGAGCCCTTAGTATTGGTATAAGTATAATATGTAGGTGCACATTCACACTGAGTCTGTTGACAGAGAAATATTACCTAAAATAAAAGCAATGAATATATACCCTACAGTAAGTAAATAAATAATAATATATGTAAAAAACATAGGTATTTAGCGAACTTTTTTTTAACACAAAAGCTTTCTCACCGCGACTAGGTGTACCCAATCATGAAGGTCCCTGCTCTTAATAACTCAACTCACTATGTGCCATCAGGCCTTAAAATAGTTGAGGTGAAGAGCAGGACCGGCTATGTTTTAAACCTGCCTGTGGAAAGCTAGACTAGTTGCACAGCCTAAAGGGGGTCTGTGGGGGCAGCACATACCCAAATGTACAAACTACAAGCAACTAAAGCAAAACTGAAAACATGGACCAGCAAACCTGTTCTTTTAGGATTTACCTCAATTTCTTGCACTCAGTTCGTTGGGGGTATGGTCGCCATCTTGAACTGTGCACCATTACATATTCAGGTTTGCACAGGCACGTGTTAAACACAGTCAGGCATCGGTCATGCTCTGCCCCCCATTTATTTTGAGGTCAGTTTGCATATAGCAAGGTGAAATTTTAGAGATAGGAACCAACCAGATTGGGTGCACCTTGTCGCGGTGGGATGGCGTTTACACTTTTTCGATAGAGCATGATGCTACTCACCCTATGCATTTTACATGTATTACTTTTTTATTTTTTGCTTTTGTTCTCGGTTACATTTGCCTTTTAATAGTAGTGAGCCATGCAACATGACAAGGGTTATATCCTTGGCTGGCTCTTCAAAGGCAAACTAGGAACATTGTTTTCATTCTTTATGGGAGAAAACTAATTTTCCAAGTGTTGCCACTTAACCCTGCTGTTCTGTTGGTCAAAAATGACCGTTTTTGAAATTCTATAATGTTATAAAAATTCAGCGTGTGATTCTGAGACTTGAGGGTCCCTGACTTTTCGTCATTAGGGGGGTACTCTCTGTGGGAATTTTTTTTTTTTTTAAATTTTTGTTTACTTTATTTGGTACAATTTTTTTATGTGAAATCTAAACAGAACAGCAGAGCTTGTCCCCCTCAAAGACATAGAAATAACTATGTATAATAGATTTACCCTCCTATAAATTACATTAAAGGGGTATTCCCATCTCCAAGAGCCTATCCCAATATGTACTAGGTGTAGTAATAATAATAATAATAATAATAATAATAATAATAATAATAGCAAATAACTCCAATTAAAAATGTAGTATAGTTTTTTCTGATTCTCTATGTCTCTTTCCTCATGTGCAGGCATTGCAGGACCTTAGGTATCCAAGGTTATGGCCACTGATATAGTGACAGTTAGCTAGTGCAATGCCTGCACATGAGGAAAGAGACATAGAGAATCAGAAAAACTATACTACATTTTTAGTTGGAGGTATTCGCTATTATTATTATTATTATTATACCTACTGCATATTGGGATAGGATCATGGAGATGGAAATACCCCTTTAAGGCAATGATGCATCAGCTCCAGCTCTGCAACACTCGCATAATCTCACAATCCACATGAATGCATTTCTGTCTGTAAACGGCATTATAATGACATAAATCTTGGTAAATCTAATACAAAACAATACCCAAATCACATTCACGCAGCATTCAACAAAGAGTGATTCATAATATTTCTGCCGGCTATTATGAGATTATTTGGGAGTTTATTTAGCTGCCTGCCTTTGGAGTTCATTAATCGCCTTTCTTCCTCTCGCCAGAACGCTCCCCTTCCAGTAAATTCTCAACCCCTGTTGTGATATTTATTGTAATGAAATTGATTAAGACGGAGGTATGTGGAACAACACTGGCATCTAATGGTACGGAAAGTGTCAAGCCCTAGTAATGCACACATCGCCGGTCGGATATAATTCATTAATCCTTTGCGCAATTAATACGGCTGTGTAGAAATGTTTCAAATACACATTTTACAGATCTTGACATAGATAATAGTAGCAACAAATATTAAAGGGATCGTCCGGCCTTAGGGTATAAGTTTGCAGTCCCTCTATATGACTGCACACTTGTGAATCCTCACATTGTGCACACTGTGTCTGCGACTATGTGATTTGCATAATTCTGAAGAGACAATTTCCATATTTCCAAGAGGAGCATGGAGGCTTAAAAGTCTCCTCACCTCGGCATATCAGGCTCCGCAGGGAGAAACATTACTCCTCGGATCCTGGTCAGAAGCTTCTCACCCTGCCAAACCACATGTCACACTTTGCACTGATGAGGGGCACTACCCCGAAACACAGTGTCTGGAGATTGAGACTGAGATTTTGGTTTTGGCTTTTATCCTAAGTCATGTGACAAGGCTCATTAAAGTGTCGATATTGACCTTTAGGATTGATACTTCCCATAGGTGGCAGTAGAGTTCTAGTCCTCTTCCTATCTGAATAGACAATTTGCATATTTTCTAGAGGAGCATTGCAGCTTAAAAGTCTCCTCACCTCAGCATTTCAGGCTTGACATGTCGCTCTCTACAAGGAGAAATGTTACCTCTTGGATCCCGCATAATCCTGGCCACATTCCCACTAGACTGTGTCCAGCCTCACTCAATACACTTGCATTGAGCAAGGCTGCGGATGTCTAGTCATCTCGTATGTAGATCAAAATCTTGCAGTCAAGTGCCTGCTGCCCCCTTGTTCCAGCATCGTTGAATCCTCACAGCACACAGTGGGCATGATGTGAGGATTCACAAGTCTACAGTCATGTAGAGTGACTGCAGACTTGTAGTGTAATGAGGTGAAGCACAAGAAGAGTCGGGGGGCGGTTACCTTCTCGGCTCTGTGCCTGGAACCATTGAGCTGTGCTACAGGTTCCCCAGGGGGCAGACTTAGAGACTGGGACAGGAAGGAAGCTGGGCAGAGAGCGGGAAAGGCGCATGTGCAAGGACCAGAGCAGCGTGAGCAGCGGTCAGAGCAGGGCGAGAGAGAAAGAGAGCTCCCGGTCAGAGGTCACAGAGGGAGATTGCCCAGAAAGACTGCATCTTGTGAATACATGAAAGCGGACTCTGCTGTTACTGGAGAGGGGCGCTTTGAGACCCATGCAGAGACATTGGCCCGTGCAGAGACTGTGACCCCCTGGTACCCACGGTATCAGTGCAGAGCCCCTGATTCCCGGTGAGAGACTTAACAGTGCAGAGCCCCTGATTTCTGGTGAGAGACTTAATAATAGACTGACCATCGTTTTCCCGGGATAGGCTGTGCTGTAAAAGCTAAAGACTCAGAGCCTGTGCATATCACATTAACTCCTGAAACCCTAGCCAGTGGGCTCCTAGAGACTACTCAGCCCACGGACAACAGAAGGACGACAAGTGCCGCTGTTTCTCGGTGCCTACGTTAGAGAAGACGACCCTTCAATCAAGACCTCATCAGACTGATAAGTGTTCTTTTTCTCAAGAAATCCTGCTTAATTCTATTACACTGTATGACTCCTATATTTTTACACTGTTTTAATGTTAGTTAGTTATATTCCATTGCTTCCTCCCTGCGAGGAGAACCTGATTCCTGTTATTAAACCCCTCAACTGTTGGTCTGTCTGTTCCGTGGTGACATACTCAGTACCTGCATACTATTGCAGTAGCCTAACGCCAGACATCTTTTAAAAGGAGTAAATCCACTGCTGGCCGGAACATAAGCAGGAATCACTCCACTGTCCCTACACAAGATGAATTGAACCTCTTAGCATGTGCAACCCCCAGCACTGGACTCATTAGATGGACGTTCTGAGAGGAAATTGAAAGAACAGCAATAATATAAGTATATAACAACAATATATACTGTATAAGCATGAAAAATAATGCTTTATGATATGTAATATATTAAATTAATAGTTATTTAGCACTTATTTATTCATGGGACAAACCCTCTAATGAAAATTAAAATAATGAATAGAGAAGGTAGATGTACTGAACCAAAATGAGATTCAAGATAAAAAAAAAATTGATTCTAGTAATATTCCACAATGAATCCGAGGACTTAATGTATAAATTAAAAATCAGAATGTAAAAAAATTGGTCCCTTAAAGGGATTTTCTGATTTTTGTCAGTGGATGAAATCATTATTGCTTACAAAGGCATACAAAAGTTTTCACGCCGTTTGCTTTTTTGCCTATTTTGCTACATTTCAACCTGTGCTTCAATATTTTTTGCAATCCCATTCGTCTGTGATGCTTCAGCACTAAATAGTCTAAGTTGGTGAAGTGAAGTGTGAAAAATATAGGCATAAATTAAATTAATGTGATCACAAAACTAAAAATTGGCCTGTGCATATGTATTCACCCCTTTGCTATGAAGCCAGGCAATTCCCTTCATAAGTCACATGCTTAGTGAAAAGACGTCTGCCTCTGTGCAAACTCACATGGGCTGTCTGTTTATACACCTCACCTTTTCTGAAAGGCCACAGATGCTGCAACACCATTAACAAGACGCACCATTATCAAACCACCACCATGAAGACTAGGGTTGAGCGACCTTTAGTTTTTTAGGGTCGAGTTGGGTTTTGTGAAACCCGACTGTCTTAAAAGTCGAGTCGAGTGAAATCGGCCGACCACCGTGAAAAGTCGGGTTTCGGCCGAAACACGAAACCCAATGAAGAATTTTTTTTTTTTTCTCTCTCTCTCTCTCTCTCTCTCTCTCCCCCTCTGTCCCAGCACAGAAAATTTCGTATTGCACATTCCAAATCCCTACTGCCCACAAGCGATAACATGACGATAGGCGTTCACTCCCCTAAGACCTATGTCATCACTCTGCCCACGCTCATTCATTGGCTGAAAAAATGGCGCTAAACGCGTCATACGAAATGCGACTTTAGCGCCAAGATCGCATACCGCATGGCCGACCCCGCACAGGGATTGGGTCGGGTTTCATGAGACGCCGACTTTGCCAAAAGTCGGCGACTTATGAAAATGAACGACCCATTTCGCTCAACCCTAATGAAGACCAAGGAGATCTCCAAACAAGTCAGGAACAAAATTGTTGAAAAGTACAAGTGTAATACAGGTGTTGAGTATGTCACCACGGAACAGACTGACCAACTGTTAAGGGGTTCTCCTCGCAGGGAGAAAACAGTAGAATATAAACTAATATTATAACCGTGCAAATATATGGAAAGTAGTATAAGTTCCCTGACAGTCAAACAGTGTAACAGTAGTAAACGGAATTTCTTGAGAAAACACTTATCAGTCTGATGAGGACTTTCTTGTAGGGTCGTCTTCTCCAACGTAGGTGCCGAGAAACAGCCGCACTTGTCGACTCTGAAGTCTCTCCTCTGTCTCCTGGAAGCTCCGGGGTTAAATCTTTGCAGTCTCTTCTCAGGGTGAAACTGGAAGCAGGAAGTAGAACAACCACACTGCTGCACAAAGTCTCTGCATGTTAAGCTGACAGTCTCACTACAGTAGCAATGCTACACACACTGAGCAGTTTACTTGTGACACTCAGGGGTCTCGGCTTGTCACTGTGGTCACCGGGGCTGCGCGCTCGGGTCACTGTCGCTGCACTGTCAGGGGTAAAGTCTCCTCTGATCATGGAGGCTTCCGAGTCCACCCTCTCACATCCAGCCTTCATTATGGCTCGTATCTCAGCCTCAGTGCCCTCACGGGGAGCACTCTCTCTTGGGGAGCATGGCGCTGCAGCCTGCTTTCTCTCTGGCACGCTGTCCCCTCTCTCTGGCATGCCCTGCTTTCGCGCCCTCTGCCTGCCCGCTTTTTGGACCACCGCCCCTTCCTCTTCCTCTCTGCCCCAGCAGTCACATGGTCTCCTCCGTCCAGGGCAGAAAGTCCTCCCCCCAACAACCCAGCTGTCCGGCTAAGTGGTTCAAGGTAAGGAGTAGGGAAAGCAATCTCCTTTCACAATCTCCTCTCACACCTTTCCTTACACAAGTCAAAGTTAGGTTATTGAAAAAATATCCTAATATCTGATGATCCCTTGGACCACCATCAAATCCATTACCATCAAATTGAAGGAGCATGTTACAGCAACAAACTTGCCAAGAGAGGGCCTTTCATTCAAACTCTCAGCCCGGGTAATGAGGGTATTAATTAGAGATTCAGCACAGAGACCAAAGGTAACTGTGAAGAAGCTGCAGAGATCCCAAACAGAGACTGAGGTATCTGCGCATAAGACCACAATAAGCCATACACTCCATTGAGGTAGCCTTTATGGATGAGTGGGCAGAAAAAAAGCCTTTACTTATGCAAAAAAATTGTAAGGTTCGTTCAACTTTGCCAAAAGACATGTAGGAGACTCCTGAAATGTATGGAGGAAGGTGCTGTGGTCTGACGAGACCAACATTGAACTTTTTGACCACCAAGGTAAATGTTATGTCTGGCGCCAATCCAATACAGCTCATCAACCCCAAAGCACCATCCCCACAGTGAAACATGGAGGTGGCAGCGTAATGCTGTTGGGATGTTTTTCAACAGTAGGGTCAGGGAAAATGGTGTGAGTTGAGGGGAAGATGGATGGTGCAAAATTCAGGGATATTCTGAGCAAAACTTATTTAAGTCTGTCAATAATTTGAGACTGGGATGGAGTTTCACCTTCCAACAAGACAATGACCAAAAGCATACTGTCGAAGCAACATTCAAGTGGTTTAAGGGAAAATTTCTTAATGTTTTGGAGTAACCTAGCCAAAGCCCAGACCTTAATCCAGTTGAGAATCTGTGGTCAGACTTGAAGATTGCTGTTCACCAGAGGAAACCATCTAACATGAAGGAGCTGGAGCAGTTTTGCCTAAAGAAATGGGAAAAAATCCCAGTGGCAAGAAGTGGAAAGCTCATAGAGACTTATTCAAATATTGGTCTGGTCCTCATTACACTTAGTGGTTTTTTTTAAACCAATTTCGGCCATTGACTTTAGGTCTAAAAATAACAAATAAAAGTTAACTCAATGGCCACCTTTACTCTTAATGATTGTTGACATGCTATAGTGTTGAAGTCGTGACTGCATCACTCACAACTGCTGCAGTCAATCATTGTACACAGCGGCATGAGCAAAACCAGAAAGCCAGTGCTGGAATACGGGTCTGTGAGTTGTTACTTTTAACCCTTAGCAGATAAAGGGCTAAAAAAAAATCATGTAAGCTCAGCAAAGATAAGGCATCTTTATTGCACTTTTCTCTTTACGTTTCACCTTCAAAAAAGAAAAATGTATTCTGTTAACTCCTTAGAAAATATGCCAAAAGCCAGAACCTATTAAAATCTCAGCAAAATGATCCTGAGTTTGGGGTAATGACAAATGTTTCCTATAATCATAATCTGCATTAGAAAGTAAAATAACAAAGTAATGACTAAATATGCAACCTAGCAACAACTCCAAGCATCTCAAGCCCTAATTGCTTACAGCAAGCAAAGCAGAATAGTCTTCGTCGTGCCAAGTTGCATTCAAGTGGTAGACAAGCTGCTGAGTGTATTTCATAATCAATTAACATCTGGTCTTCTAAATATCAAAGGTGACATGTTTCATTACAAGGAAAGTACTCCACTAAACTAGAAGTGTGTCCATTAATACATTTCCCCAATCCAACCATTAGCGACCATGTTAAAGAAATACACTGGGGAGGGGGAAGATTTAACCGAAACTCAGTTTCTACTTATTTTATGATTTAGAACAACTATTTAGTGTTAGAATTTGCCTTCAGTTTCTAAATACATTGCAGAATATTTTAGAAAAAGCGAACGACTAACTGACTCTCCAGAGGAACAAACTGTAATCTGGTAGGTGCAGGTTCTGGCATGGGTTTATCCTTAACTATGTCCAGTATCTATGCTGACGGGTCAATGGCTCAGCTCTAAGTTACTAAATTGCCTAGCCCTCATGTAAAAGTACTGAAATACTATCAAGTATAAGGCTGGTGTCACACTTGCATTTGGCTGGTCTGCGTATGGCTGCGTACATCCTCCCTTAAGGTCCACCTATGCTCTGCCTACTTCCGCATGTGTCCTTCATCATCCTGCATACCTATCTTTAACATTGGGTATGCAGGGATTTGCGTTGTATGCAGATGCGTCCGCATGGGGGGTTAAAAGATGTTAAAGATGTAAAAGATAGGTACACAGGATGACACAGGATGCATGCAGAAGTAGGCGGAGCATAGGCGGACCTTAAGGATGTACGCAGCCATATGTAGACCAGCCAAACACAAGTGTGAAACCAGCCTAAGAACTTTCTTTCCTGTCTCCATTTGGGATATTTGAAATAGTAGGTGCAATGCAAAAAACTAAATAGATACCTACCTGTGCTCTGTCTTAGCCAGCATTTTGCCTCTGGCGGCCGTCCTCTGTGAGCAGGGTCAGGCATTGAACAGCATCAGCCTGCAAAACTTTTAACAGCATTGGCATCCTCATGATGGAGCCAGAAGAGGATATGAATGCTGCGTTGGACAGAGGAACCTGAATTAGGTGAGTATACTTTTTTTTATTTATTATGTGGCCCTGGCGTTGGGGGGTATATGGGGTATCAAACTGTGTATAGCAAGCTATAGGCCATCATAATATATATTCGGAGTTGCACGGTCATTATATTGTATATAGAAGCTACAGGGGCCATTATATTGAAAGTAGGGAGAAATGGTGACATCATGCTGGGTGTAGAGAATTGTCGTGGTATCATACTGTATGTAGGAGGCTGTGGGGGCCATCACACAGTATAAAGGGAACTGTGGTGACACTGTATATAGTGAGCTATGGCGACATCAGACTGTATATAGGGGCCTATATGGGTCATCATACTGTATATATGGGGTCATCATACTGCGTATGAAGGGCTTAAGTGCATTACTATAAGGGAGCACATTTGGGAATCATTATAATTTTAGGAAAGCACATCGGTATTATTATAATTAGAAGAAAACACACAGAGAAATATTGGTAAAGTAGACACGGGGTGATTATTAAAGCAAGCACAGGGCTTGCAAAGTGTTTAACAGTATCGGTAGCCTCAGATTGAGCTGAAAGAGGAGATGGATGCCGCAGTGGACAGTAGAAGGGCAATCATACTGTATATAGGAGTCATCAGATTTTATATAGGGAGCTGTGTGAGCAATCATATTGTGCATAGGGAGCTGTGGGGGCATCATACTATGCATAGGAAACTGTGGTGACATCATGTTGTATATAGGGAGCTGTGGGGCCATCATACTGTATATAGAGGGCTGTGGGGCCATCATACCATATATATAAGGTGCTGTGTTAATATACTGTAAAAAAGAAACTATGGTGACATCATACTGTATAAAATCAGCTGTGGTGCCATCACACTGTATTTAAGGAACTGTGGTGATATCACACCATGTATAGGGAGCTGTGGGGCCATCAAATTGTAAATAGGGAGCTGACGTGACATTATACTATATAAAGGGAAATGTGGGAGAATCACACTGTATATTGTATAGTTAGCTGTGGTAACATCACACTGTACATTGGAACCTATAGGGACATTATACTGTAGATATGGAGGCCGCGGAGGCATCATAATGCATATGCATGTCTGTGTGCACATGGTGCATTTTTGCTACGTTTTTGAATTGTTTCTCTGTATACATTATCAGTATTTTTCCTTTAAGGATTTGCTGAGCTTTTAAATCTGGAGCATGCCAATATTTGTCAGTTTTTCACCCATTGAAACGCATGAGGTTATCACACACCAGTAGGTGAGTCGGAATCTGCAAGCGCTGCTGAAGCACGACAAGGACGACTGAAACTGTGGCCGACTTTCCAAAATGTGCACACAGTTGGCGTACTTTCATTAGCAGATTCGGCAGATCCATGAGGTTAAGCACATGGGCCAGGCAAGGCACATGTGTGAGCTCGCCTCAGTGCCGCCACCAGGTTCCGGCCATTGTCACACAAGACCATGCCTTGGTGTAGGTTCAGAGGTGTCAGCCACAGATCTGACTGCTCTTTCAGAGCTGTCCACAACTCTTCAGCATTGTGCATTTTGTCACCTAAACAGACTAGTTTCAGCGCAGCCTGTTGGCGCTTTGTTGAGTCAGTGTTGCAGTGCTTCCAGCTTGTGACTGATGTGCTACTTTCAGAGATGGAGACTGAAGAGGAGGCATTAGAGGAGGTGCAGGAGCTGTAGACTGTGGGGGCAACCCAGATTGACTTAGTGCCCACAATCCTCGAGGATGGGAGGACGTGCACCATCCCAATGTCTGACTGGGTCCAAGCCTCCACTATGCTAACCCAGTGTGCCATCAGCGAGATGTACCACCCCTTCCCACAAGCACTTGTTCACATGTCCGTGGTTAGGTCGACTTTCCCAGTAACAGCATTGTTGAGGGCACGGCTAATGTTCTAAGATATGTGCTTGCATAATGCCAGGACGGCAGACCAGGAGAAATAGTGGCGACTGGGTACTGAATACCTTGGAATGTCTGCTGCCATCAGGTTGCAGAAAGCTTCAATCTCCAAGAGACTAAAAGGCAACATTTCGAGTGCAAGCAGATGAGAAATTTGTGTATTTAGTACTGTGGCCTGTTGAGTTGGGCATTGTAGGAATACTTCCACTTGCGTTCCAGTGACTGTGGTATGGACAACTGAAGGCTGCGCTGGCACAAGGACGTGGACGTGCTTGATGATGGTGCTAGTTGTGTCTGGGTAATGGCAGGGGCAGGAGGCATCTTCACATGCACCGTGGACAGAGGATTGGCTTTCATGCACAAAAGTGGAAGAAGGAGAGGTATTACCCACAGCCACTGTTCCTGGTGCCTATGGTTCGGCCCACAAAGTTGGGTGCTTTGCTGCCAGGTACCTGATCATGCTGGTGGTTGTCAGGCTGGTAGTTTTGCTACCCCTGCTGATGCTGGCATGGCAGGTGTTGCAAATGGTCTGTTTGGGGTTAACATCAGAGTCTTTAAAAAACAATCTGACTCGTGAAGACCATACAGATGGACTGGCAACTTCCATCATGTTGGTGTTGGCTCTTGTAGATGTTCTAAATGTTATTTCTTCCTCTCTGTCCCCCAGATGATATGGATAGGACAAACCCATATGACTGATGGCCTGAGGCTTGTTTATAGGGACCCTAGAGATGCCCCGACCCCCACAAGTTGCCACCATGTCTTCTTAGTTATTAAGGTCCACCTATGCTCTGCCTACTTCCACATGCGTCCTGCATCATCCTGCATACCTATCTTTAACATTGGTTACGCAGGGATATGCGTTGTATGCAGATGCGTCCGCATGGAGGGTTCAAAGATGTTAAACATGTTAAAGATAGGTACGTAGGATGACACAGGATGCATGCGGAAGTAGGCGGAGCATAGGCGGACCTTAAGGGAGGATGTATGCAGCCATATGCAGACCAGCCAAACACAAGAGTGAAACCAGCCTAAAAACTTTCTGTCCTGTCTCCATTTGGGATATTTGAAATACTAGGTGCAATGCAAAAAACTAAATAGATACCTACCTGTGCTCTGTCTTAGCCAGCATTTTGCCTCCGGCGGCCATCCTCTGTGAGCAGGGTCAGTCAGGCATTGAACAGCATCAGCCTGCAAAACTTTTAACAGCATTGGCATCCTCATGATGGAGCCAGAAGAGGATATGAATGCTGCGTTGGACAGAGGAACCTGAATTAGGTGAGTATACTTTTTTAATTTATTATGTGGCCCTGGCGTTGGGGGGGTATATGGGGTATCAAGCTGTGTATAGCGAGCTATAGGCCATCATAATATATATTCACAGTTACACAGTCATTATATTGTATATAGAGGCTGCAGGGGCCATTATATTGAAAGTAGGGAGATATGGTGACATCATGCTGGGTGTAGAGAATTGTCATGGTATCATACTGTATGTAGGAGGATGTGGGCGCCAGCACACAGTAAAGGGATCTGTGGTGACACTGTACAGTATATAGTGAGCTATGGCGACATCAGACTGTATATAGGGGCCTATATGGGTCATCATACTGCGTATGAAGGGCTTAAGGGCATCACTATAAGGGAGCACATTTGAGAATCATTATAATTTTAGGAAAGCACATCGGTATTATTATAATTAGAAGAAAACACACAGAGAAATATTGGTAAAGTAGACTCGGGGTGATTATTAAAGCAAGCACAGGGCTTGCAAAGTGTTTAACAGTATCGGTATCCTCAGATTGGAGCTGAAAGAGGAGATGGATGCCGCAGTGGACAGTAGAAGGACAATCATACTGTATATAGGAGTCATCATATTTTATATAGGGAGCTGTGTGAGCAATTATATTGTGCATAGGGAGCTGTGGGGCATCATACTATGCATAGGAAACTGTGGTGACATCATGTTGTGTATAGGGAGCTGTGGGGCCATCATACTGTATTTAGAGGGCTGTGGAGCCATCATACTATATATATAAGGTACTGTGTTAATATACTGTATAAACGGAGCTGTGGTGACATCATACTGTATAAAATCTGCTGTGGTGACATCAAACTGTATTTACGGAACTGTGGTGATATCACACTGTGTATAGGGAGCTATGGGGCCATCAAATTGTAAATAGGGAGCTGACGTGACATTATACTATATAAAGGGAAATGTGGGAGAATCACACTGTATACTGTATAGTTAGCTGTGGAGAAATCACACTGTACATTGGAACCTATAGGAACATTATACTGTAGATATGGAGGCTGTGGAGGCATCATAATGCATATGCAAGTCTGTGTGCACACGGTGCATTTTTGATATGTATTTGAGGTGTTTCACTGTATACATTATCAGTATTTTTCCTTTAAGGATTTGCTGTGCTTTTAAATCTGGAGAATGCCAATATTTGTCAGTTTTTTACCCATTGAAACGCATGAGGACATCACACACCAGTAGGTGAGCCGGAATCTGCAAGCCCTGCTTAAGCACGACAAGGACGACTGAAACTGTGGCCAACTTTCCAAAATGTGCACACAGTTGGCGTACTTTCATTAGCAGATTCGGCAGATCCATGAGGTTAAGCACATGGGCCAGGCAAGGCACATGTGTGAGCTCGCCTCAGTGCCGCCACCAGGTTCCGGCCATTGTCACACAAGACCATGCCTTGGTGTAGGTTCAGAGGTGTCAGCCACAGATCTGACTGCTCTTTCAGAGCTGTCCACAACTCTTCAGCATTGTGCATTTTGTCACCTAAGCAGACTAGTTTCAGCGCAGCCTGTTGGCGCTTTGTTGAGTCAGTGTTGCAGTGCTTCCAGCTTGTGACTGATGTGCTACTTTCAGAGATGGAGACTGAAGAGGAGGCATTAGAGGAGGTGCAGGAGCTGTAGACTGTGGGGGCAACCCAGATTGACTTAGTGCCCACAATCCTCGAGAATGGGAGGACGTGCACCATCCCAAGGTCTGACTGGGTCCAAGCCTCCACTATGCTAACCCAGTGTGCCATCAGCGAGATGTACCACCCCTGCCCACAAGCACTTGTTCACATGTTCGTGGTTAGGTCAACTTTCCCACTAACAGCATTGTTGAGGGCACGGCTAATGTTCTAAGATATGTGCTTGCATAATGCCAGGACGGCAGACCAGGAGAAATAGTGGCGACTGGGTACTGAATACCTTGGAATGGCTGCTGCCATCAGGTTGCAGAAAGCTTCAATCTCCAAGAGACTAAAAGGCAACATTTTGAGTGCAAGCAGATGAGAAATTTGTGTATTTAGTACTGTGGCCTGCTGTGTTGGGCATTGTAGGAATACTTCCACTTGCGTTCCAGTGACTGTGGTATGGACAGCTGAAGGCTGCGCTGGCACAAGGACGTGGACGTGCTTGATGATGGTGCTAGTTGTGTCTGGGTAATGGCAGGGGCAGGAGGCATCTTCACATGCTCCGTGGACAGATGATTGGCTTTCATGCACAAAAGTGGAAGAAGGAGAGGTATTACCCACAGCCACTGTTCCTGGTGCCTATGGTTCGGCCCACAAAGTTGGGTGCTTTGCTGCCAGGTACCTGATCATTCTGGTGGTGGTCAGGCTGGTAGTTTTGCTACCCCTGCTGATGCTGGCATGGCAGGTGTTGCAAATGGTCTGTTTGGGGTTAACATCAGAGTCTTTAAAAAACAATCTGACTCGTGAAGACCATACAGATGGACTGGCAACTTCCGTCATGTTGGTGTTGGCTCTTGTAGATGTTCTAAATGTTATTTCTTCCTCTCTGTCCCCCAGATGATATGGATAGGACAAACCCATATGACTGATGGCCTGAGGCTTGTTTATAGGGACCCTAGAGATGCCCCGACCCCCACAAGTTGCCACCATGTCTTCTTAGTTATTAAGGTCGGGCAGCCAACTTGGAATTGACTGTCCTGCCGGTCTCTGGAGCAAGGCTTGGAGACAGTTGCTCCCTCGGTGTTCTGGCCACCGGCTACGCACCTCAGAAGGAGGCATCCTATTTCAGGGCAGAACTCCTTCTGGTGTTTTCTCCTTGTGCTATGACTTCGTTTCTCACCCTCTACAACACAATTCTCTTCGTGTCCTTTCTTAAGATGCTGCCACACGTGGGGCAGGCGCAGCTCTGTGTCTTTCTATCTTGCTTGGCATCTGACAGGATCCCAGCCCTGTCAGGGACCCTCTGTCTGCAGCTCCGATGTTCCTCCTTTTCCCTCTGTCTGCCTGTCAGGAACTTCCTGGGTCAAGCCCAGGCAGCGTCTCACTAACTTCCTATCCAGTCCACCAGTTTTACCCTTCTGTGAGGAGTGCCCTACTAGATAGGAGCGTAGCTCCCCCTGGTGGATTGGAGTGTGAAGTGTGGTGTATGGTTTGTGATACCTGGAAAGAAGAACTCCTTTATTGCCTTCGGGTGTAATATCACTCCCCCTGGTGGAAGAATGACATTACTGCAACGACCAGGACTCTGGGGCGCTGCAACCCCCCGGTAAATCCAGCACTCCCAGGCTAGGAAAAGAAAACAACAAAAAGACATACAAAATTTTGGGAATGCTATAAAATAAGTTAATTTAACAGTGCTTCCCTTTATGGGAGGTGAGAACACTTGAACGTTGCAAACAATAACATATTTACATTGGGAAAACAAATTGAAAAGAGTTATTACTAGCTATGAAACACAATTACCCATACAGGTATACTATCTACTAAGTGCTTTTTCTTTCTTTATTTAAGTGCAAATACCCTCTAAGGGTGTACTATCAAACTTCAAAGTGCAAATTAACATTTTCCTTATCCTTCTTTCACTTTCACATATGCAGGACTATCTGTCTACTCCTACGGGCTCACTGCATTTTTCTTCAGTTTATTCCTATAAAACCTAACATTTACTTTAACTTCAATTTTATTCAAAGAACATCATTAAACATCTCCTATTCTTAACTGCATACTATCACTATGTAAAACGTTATTGCTATCTAACTACTCAAGGCATCATTATCACTTTTAGGCAAAGTGCAACAAGTAAACAATCCCCCTTAAGAGGAGATCTCCAGTCTCTTCTGAGGTAGTGCAAATAATCAAGATGCAAGTCAGTTATCAACTTGTAAAACAGCAAGAACTTTCACGATGTCATCGGGAACAGTCTCTTCGAAAAGCTCTACTTGTAAAACCAGTAGAGAGCACCTTTAAGAAGGTGTAAACTATGTACAGGAACAGTTTGTGAATCATTCACTGTCAATGATTCTGCAGTTCTTTAAAGGCAATGGCAAAACTTGTGCAAAACAGGTGCAACTAAAACGTAGGATCCCTTTAAACAGGGGACCCCTTTAATAATTAACCCTAAACGGGTTTAAGCAGCAAAACAAACAGGAAAAGTTTTTAAAGAGAATTATTTACAATCGTTTCAGTATTCTTTCACAGCAGGTTGCAAGGCATCAGTCGGTAGCGAACACTTCCTGATTGGAGAAGGTTTGTGTCCGTGTTCTCATCTGATGTGGTATCAACTTCATAGGTTGGTCTTTCAGGTGCGGTAAAGTCATTAGGAATCTGGGTTCGAATGTCAGTTTTGGTAGCAGATTCAGTAGTGGAAATGATACACACAGTGGTGGTAGTGTTGGGACTAGTCAGTTCAGAGTTAGTCTTAGTCAGGGCAGCAGGTGACGCTACTGGAGGCTCACGTCGCTTAACGTTCTTAGCGTACCAACCTTGCTCACTCCAGTGGCTAGTGTAGGTCACATGATCCCCCTTGTTCAAGTTTCGGTTATGGTGCCCTTCGCGGAACTGGGCTTCCACGTTACAGCTGGTAACGAAGACTTTGGTTTGCAGTCCCGGTTCCTGTATAAAGCCCCAACCCCTTTTTGGGTGAAAGGCTAATACCGTCCCTTGCTTCGCCGGGCTCTTATTACCACGTTTGGTCTTATACTTCTGCTCTTTACGTTGAGCATTAGGTTCTGTTTCCTTTCGGTTTTTCCAGTGTGAAATTAGGCATTGTTTATACTGCTCCCAGGTGAGCACTGCAATAAAGGACCCCTTCTGTATGGACCCGTCCGATTTAGTCCTCAGAGCGTCCCATCTGAAAATCACCCCCTCGGAGCTCACGTCTAGTGGTTCACCCATAGATGTCGGTAGCGGGGGCAGTACCTCCTCCATCGTGTCGGGGGCCGTTAGGACTAGAACGGCAGCTGGCGGTTGGTCACAGTCGGGGCGGGGAGCGGCCACTGGAGCAGGATTGGTTGGTGGGGCAGGGGCGTTTTCCGTACCTGCGTCTGATGTGATTCCACCGATGTCGATCCGCTCCGCTGATGAGGACCGCGGTTCTTCCAGTGCGGTCTTCCTGCACAACTCCGACTTCCATTTCTTCATTGCTGTCGGCTCTGCATCTGGGAGTTGGGGGCTCGGCTTCTCCACTTGCGAATCCAAGGAGTCTGACCCCTCCCACAGCGGCAAGTTCAGGTTCACCCCCGGTTGCTTGAGATGGTCCTGGGTCACTTCGTCGTTGTTCCGGTACCCGCTGGTCGCCATCTCTGCTCCTGGACCTTTGGTAGCACACGCACGCTGCTCCTCCATTTTCTGGGGGTCGAGCTCCTTCCTGGTTTTCGGGCATGTCATCTTCTCGCAGCCGTAGTCGGAGGGGGCGGTCATCACTCTTGGCGCCGCTTTGGTAGTCTCCGCCCATGGCACTCCCTTCTTCTTCTCCTGGGCTCCTCGTGGCGCTATAATGGCAGCAATTTTGGCGGGAATTTTGGTGATAAATGGCAATACACAGTCTTTAAGCAACTCACAGTTCAAACACAGTTCTGGCACAGTTCTTAGGCACACATGACCCGATTTTGCAGGCTTAAGTAGATCCTGTTCATGACGCCAAGATTTTTGGAGCGCCCCTACGCAAGGGCAATGGGGTACTCAGTACCGGGTCCTTCGGTTCTCAGTGGGGATGTCACAGTGGCCCGACCCGGTCCGTAGTCCTTTGAGGGACGCCCAATGAAGAAAAGAATTTATATGGTTTTGGGAAAGGTCTTTAAATGGGGAGTGTTCGTGACGCCACCTGTGGTATTCGGTCAGGGTGACCGACGCTGCTTAGAGGTCCGCTGGGGTGGTGTTATGGCAGCTTGATGGCATATCTTCCCACAGGTGAAGTGTATCCCCAGGGCTTCCCAGAAGTGTAGGAGGTGGATGGTGGGAGGCGCAGTGAATAATGAGGACACCAGGTTGCAGTCTCTTTACCTTTACTGAAGGCTTCAGTGTCCTCAGTCCAGGGCAGCGGATCACAGGGCAAGCAGAGTCCGGCTGGTCCGAAGGCAAATCCAGAGTCCCCTTATCCAGGTGGAAATCAGTAGCCTTCCACTAGCACCAGTGTGTTGTAGTACCTCCCTGCTGAGCTTCTCGGCAAGGTCCTCACAACTCTTGTAGATGTTCTAAACGTTATTTCTTCCTCTCTGTCCCCCAGATGATATGGATAGGACAAACCCGTATGACTGATGGCCTGAGGCTTGTTTATAGGGACCCTAGAGACGCCCCGACCCTCACAAGATGCCACCGTGTCTTCTTAGGTATTAAGGTCAGGCAGCCAACTTGGAATTGACTGTCCTGCCAGTCTCTGGAGCAAGGCTTGGAGACAGTTGCTCCCTCGGTGTTCCGGCCACCGGTTATGCGGCTCAGAAGGAGGCAGCCTATTTTAGGGCAGAACTCCTTCTGGTGTTTTCTCCTTGTGCTATGACTTCGTTTCTCACCCTCTACAACACAATTCTCTTTGTGTCCTTTCTTAGGATGCTGCCGCATGTGGGGCAGGCGCAGCTCCGTGTCTTTCTATCTTGCTCAGCCTCTGACAGGATCCCACCCCTGTCAGGGACCCTCTGTCTGCAGCTCCGATGTTCCTTCTTTTCCCACTGTATGCCTGACAGGAACTCCCTGGGTCAAGCCCAGGCAGCGTCTCACTAACTTCCTATCCAGTCCACCAGTTTTACCCTTCTGTGAGGAGTGCCCTACTAGACAGGAGCGTAGCTCCCCCTGGTGGATTGGAGTGTGAAGTGTGGTGTATGGTTTGTGATACCTGGAAAGAAGAACTCCTTTATTGCCTTCGGGTGTAATATCACTCCCCCTGGTGGAAGAATGACATTACTGCAACGACGAGGACTCTGGGGAGCTGCACAGGTGTTGCATGGAACGGTTGCACACCTTCTGTCTACGGACACCACCCTGCATCTTCCTGCCTGTTGAGATGCTATGCCTTCATCCCCATTGTGCTGCTGTCCTCGCTCTGGATGTCCTCCTGCCAGGTTGGGTCAGTTACTATATCATTCACCACCTCTTCTTTAACTTCCGCACCCTGATCATCCTCCTGATTTTCTGGCAATTGTGTCTCTTCACCTTCTACCTCTTGTGACATGTTAACACTGTCGCCTTCGTATGACCATGGCTGCTCAAATATTTGGGCATTGCTACATGGAATCTCATCTTGCCTCACTTCAAGTGGACCTGGAAAGAGCACAGAATAGATGAATGGAAAAGCGAACAACTCTTCGGAGTGTCCAAGTGTTGGATCAGTTGTCTCAGTGCACTCAGCATGGTGAGAGGAAGTAGGATCAGGGTGAGGAATATGTGGTCCAGAATCACGGCTACTCAGACTTGGACGTGTAGAAGACAGGGTGCTGGTGGTGGTGGCAAAGTGACTGGAAGCATTATCCGCCATCCAACCAACTACCTTTTCTTGCTGCTCTGGTGTCAAGAGTGCTGTTCTGCCGTGCCCTATGAATTCTGACAGGAATCTTTTGCGAGAAGATGTGGGTGTTTGTTGTAGTCCACTTTTTGCTTGCCCACGACCTCGACCTCTGCATGCACCATCACCATCACGTCCACGTCTTTGTCCCTTGCCACAAGCCTTGCCCATTTAAAATAAAAAGGTGAATGCAAGCCTCGACTCTAATCTAATTACACAATTTGTACGTCACATATAGATGAGTCGTGTCACAGAGATACCAGACTGTTCAATATGTGGCCGTTATTTTTTTATTTTTTACCCCAAAATAGTGTACAGAACTAGGGTAACAGACAGCAAAGACTGTGGAATGTAGGCCTGATTTGCCACAATTTGAAGGCCACAAATAGACCAGGAGTCTGACGGAGATACCAGACTGTTCAATATATGGCCTGTATTTTCTTATATTTTTGAGCCCAAAATACTGTATAGACCTAGGGTAACGGACAGCCCAAAAAGTGGAATGTAGACCTGAAAGCAACTATTTATAGAGCACAAATAGACCAGGAGTCTGATGGAGATATCACTCTTCAATATGTGGCCTGGAGATTTTTTATTTTATACCCCATAATAGTGTACAGAACTAGGGTCAGGGCCGTATTTAGAGTTTCTGCTGCCCTAGGCACTTTTAGCGCTGCCTCCCCCATTGGTGAGTATGACACTATCGGCAGTGACTTTGGCAAGAATCGCTGTTGTGAAAATAGCCTTTTGCAGCAGATCGGGCAGTTTTTTTGCATCTGCCGCATAACGGATCACTTACGGCAACACTGCATTTGGCTTCATTCATTCCCTATGGGATTTGCGGCACTTGCTGTGATCTGGCAAATGTGGTATCATACCTCCCAACTCTTGAAGGGAAAGAGGCATAAAGGTTGCGGCACACGTAGTGCGCCGTGGCAAATTTTAGGCCACGCCTCTGACCACACCCATTTCACAACTAGTCACACCTATATCCAAGTCCCAACCACACCCATTTAGCACTGCTGATCACACTGTTTCATATACAATAATTATAACCAAAAAAAAATATGGCCACACAGTGCTCCATACTGTATAATGACCCCTCATGATGCTCAATACTGTATAATGGCTACACATGATGCTCCATACTGTATAATGACTGCACATGATGCTCAATACTGTATAATTGCCACACATGATGCTCAATACTGTATAATGGCCACACACGATGCTCCATACTTTATAATGGCCACACATGATGCTCCATACTGTATAATGACCACACAGTGCTCCATACTGTATAATGACCGTACATGATGCTCAATACTGTATAATGGCCACACATGATGCTCCATACTGTATAATGACCCCACATGATGTTCAATATTGTATAATGGCCCCACATGATGTTCCATACTTTATAATGACCCCACATGATGTTCAATACTGTATAATGGCCCCACATGATGCTCCATACTTTATAATGGCCACACATAATGCTGCATACTTTATAAGGGCCACATATGATGCAACATGCATACTGTATAATGGCCCACCACCCTCCCATCCTGTATGCGTGGCTCATCTCCCCCTCCCTGTATGCATGGGTGGCTCAGGCTCATCTCCCATCCCCCCCTGTATGCGTGGCTCATCTCCCCCTCCCTCCCTGTGTGCATGGGTGGCTCAGGCTCATCTCCCATCCCCCTGTATGCGTGGCTCATCTCCCCTTCCCTGTATGCATGGGTGGCTCAGGCTCATCTCCCATCCCCCCTGTATGCGTGGCTCATCTCCCCCTCCCTCCCTGTATGCATGGGTGGCTCAGGCTCATCTCCCATCCCCCCTGTATGCGTGGCTCATCTCCCCCTCCCTGTATGCATGTGTGGCTAAGGCTCGTCATCTCCCATCCCCCCCTGTAGGCTGTATGCGTGGCTCATCTCCCCCTCCCTGGCTGTATGCATGGCTCATCTCCCCCTCCCTCCCTGTATGCATGGGTGGCTGGCTCATCTCCCATCCCCCTATGCGTGGCTCATCTCCCCCTCCCTGGCTGTAAGCGTGGCTCATCTCCCCCTCCCTGACTGTATGCGTGGCTCATCCCCCCCTCCCTCCCTGTATGCATGGGTGGCTGGCTCATCTCCCATCCACCCTTTGTGTGGCTCAACTCCCCCTCCCTGGCTGTATGCGTGGCTCATTGTGGGGTTGGGGGTGGGGCTGACCCCGGCCAGACCGGACTCTATTAAAAAAAAAAAAAACAACACATACCTGCTCAGGTGCCGCCCCCCCCGCGTCGCCCCGCCCTAGGCACGTGCCCTCAAGTGCCTAGTGGCAAATACAGCCCTGACTAGGGTAACAGACAGCAAAGACAGTGGAATGTAGGCCTGAATTGCCACAATTTGTAGGCCACAAATGGACCAGGAGTCTGACGGACATACCAGACTGTTCAATACGTGGCCTGTATTTTTTAATTTTATACCCCAAAATAGTGAACAGAACTAGGGAAAAAGAGAGCAAAGACAGTGGAATGTAGGCCTGAAATGCCACAATTTGTAGGCCACAAATAGATCTGGCGTCTGACCGAGATACCAGACTGTTCAATACATGGCCTGTATTTTTTTATTTTTTACCCCAAAATACGGTATATGCCTAGGGTAGCGGAGAGCCAAAAAAGTGGAATGTAGGCCTGAAAAGCAACTATTTGTAGAGCGCAGATAGATCTGGCGTCTGACGGAGATAGAACACTGTTAAATATGTGGACTGGATTTTTTTGTGTCAATATGTAGGCTATGACACTGGAAAAAAAAAGGTTGTAGCACGAAAATGGTAAAATATTTAGCGCAATTATATGCGATACGCTTGGAGTACAAAACACAGTTATAAATATAAGAACTGTAGCTAGATATTTTTTGGCCAGATAAAGATTTTTTTGGTCAGCAAAATGGTGTCCAAAAATGTTGTAAGACACTCCAAAAAGTACTACAGAATTTTCTGTGCACTCACATCTGATGCCTGGGGCAATAAAAGCAGTTTTAAATTGCTAGATTTTCACGCTGTTGTATTAAAATGACCTGGCTGTAGTCTGCAGTGTGACCAAGCAAATAAATATGGAAAAAAAGGGGGCTCTGAATTGCTTTGTAATAAAATTAGCAGGATTCAGGTGCCAAAAAAAATAATCCTAGCCACAGATACCTGCAGCTAGGTGTATATAAAAAAGGCAAATAAATAAGGCAGCACACTGCAGTGCTAAAACATGCAAGCATGAAACATGAAAATTGAACTGCATTTTGTCACACTTAGTCTATGTTTGGATGTGATGGTCAGTTTTTTTAAATCTGTATTCATTAGCCTTCTGACTGAGCACTCCGCCTCTTAGCACAGGTGTTTTAATCGCAGCAGGTCCATTACCCCTCCACAGAGAGAGAGAAATTTAGTCTAAGAAGAGGTTTCACAGGTACCCATTCAGATGAAGACATTTATTCTCAGCGAGGAAAGGAAAGTTTAGGACCTGGTATACGAGAGATGCCCTAATGTGGCTACCAGGTACACATGAATTGGCCAATTTATCCGCTAAACGCTCTCATTTTTTCATATTTCTAGTGCAGTAATGCAGTTCAATTTTCATGTTTCATGTTTGCATGTTTTAGCGCTGCAGTGTGCTGCCTTATTTATTTGACTGTATATGAGTTGGTGACTCTAGGTTCAGCACCTGTTCACACTTAGTCTATGTTTGGTTGTGACAGTCAGTTTTTTTAATTCTGTATTCATTAGCCTTCTGACTGAGCACTCTGCCTCTTAGCACAGGTGTTTTAATCGCAGCCGGTCCATTACCCCTCCACAGAGAGAGAGAAATTTAGTCTAAGAAGAGGTTTCACAGGTACCCATTCAGATGAAGACATTTATTCTCAGCGAGGAAAGGAAAGTTTAGGACCTGGTATACGAGAGATGCCCTAATGTGGCTACCAGGTACACATGAATTGGCCAATTTATGCGCTAAACGCTCTCATTTTTTTCATATTTCTAGTGCAGTAATGCAGTTCAATTTTCATGTTTCATGTTTGCATGTTTTAGCGCTGCAGTGTGCTGCCTTATTTATTTGACTGTATATGAGTTGGTGACTCAAAGTTCAGCACCTGTTCACATTTAGTCTATGTTTGGATGTGACGGTCAGTTTTTTTAAATCTACATAAAAAAGGCAGCAGCAGACAGTAATGGACCCTCTTGATGTATGCAGTGAGATGTATATACTCACATACAGTGCATGCATGCTTTGCACTGATATGGATATGCGCACATAGACTCCCCTGCCGACCTAGCACTGCAATCTATATACCCCCTAATTAGCCCTAAAAAGGACTGGTGGTTTATCAGGATTTGTGGATTCTGTGATGGTAGACCCACACTAACTAATAAAAGTACAAATCTGACCCCATCTCAGCAGCAGCTTTCCCTACACTAGCCGAGTCCGGAGCTGAATGCGCCGAGCATGGCAGTGTTAGGCCTGTTATAGACCTGATGACGCTCTGCGGCCAGCCAATCACTGTAATACCACAACAAAGATGGCTGCTGTATTACAGTGCATGGCAGACAATCCCTGCATGTTCATTGGTGCTCTAAAGAGTGCCAAAATTGCAGGGTGGAGACCAGAGCTCCTGCCGAATAATCCCAGAAATGCTCGGTGCTCACCCAGTACCGTGATACTTGGTAGAGTAAGGAGTAGTGGCGAGCACGTTCGCTCATCACTAATGGTAACAACAATTCCCAGCATCTTCTTAACATTATTAATGACACACTGGGTGTTGTAGGTTCATACAATACAAATGTATATGGGAACGACCTGACATTGCAATTGATTGCTGTACTAACCTTGATTATGTATACATATAATGATGGGGTTACGGCACTGCATTCATGTGCTGATGATGGTTCTGGCCATGGAGTCATGTACTGAAAATGGTTCTGGTGCTGCATTTATGTACTGAAAGTGGTTCTGGCGCTGCATTCATGCACTGACGGTAGTTCTGGTGCTGCAGTCAAATTTTGATGGTGGTTCTGATGCTGTATTCATGTACTGAGGGTGATTCTAGAGCTGTATTCATGTTTTTTATGCTGATTCTTGAGAAACCGGGTGTATGTGTCCAAATCTGCGCTGCTGATAAAGGTGAATGGCGGACAATATTCTTCATAGCTTTATTTCAAACAAGTTAATAGTCAATGCGTTTTGAGGTCATGCAGGACCTCTTCCTCAGGACAAAACCTTTGAAGCAGATTTTGACACATACACCCAGTTTTACCATTATCTTTGGTCTCTGGACCTGTGTCCTGCAGCAGCTTATCCATGCTTTTTACATGTTGCTTAGTTGCAGCAAAACAAGGTGAGCATACTTCTCCCCCGGTGCACCCCATGTTTTTAACCAGTTAAAACCCTATTTGCGTTTTATTTGCTCTCCAGGTTTTCTACTTCTATTGATGGTGATCCTGGCACTGCACTCATGTGCTGACGGTGGTTCAGATTTTGTACACATGTTGCGTTCCATAACCTACTTCATGGCTATGACAAAACTTAAAAATCCTTAAAATGAAGAGCTTTGAGATTATGAGAAGAATTTGGTGACTGTCTGCTCGAACTGCAAAGTTAGTATGTGTTGATACTGTTTTATTTTTAGCAGAAATTGCGCAGAAATTCTCCAAGTCCCCTTCAAATACTCAATACTTGGTTCTGGTGATGTATTAATGTACTGATGGTGGTTTTGATGATGTATTCATGTAAGTACCCCTTTAAATTTTTTTGCGTCTCTTGAGATTGGTGAAGTATGGCAATGTGGCCCTTTGACCAAAAAGTGTTGCGCACCTCTGTGTTAAGTAAAGTTATTGTGCATAGTCCCCTTACCGTTCCCAGCTCCTTCTCTTATAGCTGTCCCCAAGTCTCTATACCTTATTTTCCAGTTGTGGTGGACATGCAATTGATGTTGCCATTCAAATGGTACCATTGTCTGTAGCAATCAGGTCTGTCATGGCTACAAGAGAAAGTAGATTGGTGGGGGTTCCAAGTTGTATTGTTAGAGAATAGACTGATATCTGTAAGATTAGTAATTTATTTTGTTTTTTTAAATGTTATACTATATGGGATGAATTATGAGAAAAGGTTTAAGAGTCTGAAAAATATCTTTAGGGAATGATATGTGAACAGAACCCATGAATCGAAATCAGTTGTAACAGGATGCAACTTTATAGGTATGGAATATTTCTTAGATTATTTACTCATGTATTCATTGTGCAATAGATAAAGCATATAAGGGATGATGTCAGATTGTGTAGAATTACAAAAGCCGGGTTCAAGCAGCCATATTTGGTATAAGGACTGTAGTGCACAGACTGTACCTATGAGGTTCTAAATTCAGATTATTAGACCAATATTATTATTATTATTATTATTATTATTATTAACCCCTTAGTGACAGAGCCAATTTGGTACTTAATGACCGAGCCAATTTTTACAATTCTGACCACTGTCACTTTATGAGGTTATAACTCTGGAACGCTTTAACGGATCCTGCTGATTCTGAGAATATTTTTTCGTGACATGTTGTACTTCATGCTAGTGGTAACATTTCTTTGATATTACTTGCGATTATTTATGAAAAAAATGGAAATATGGTGAAAATTTTTAAAATTTTGCAATTTTCAAATTTTGTATTTTTATGCCCTTAAATCAGAGAGATATGTCACACAAAATAGTTAATAAATAACATTTCCGACATGTCTACTTTACATCAGCACAATTTTGGAAACAAAATTTTTTTTTGTTAGGGAGTTATAAGGGTTAAAATTTGACCAGCAATTTCTCATTTTTACAACACCATTTTTTTTAGGGACCACATCACATTTGAAATCATTTTGAGGGGTCTATATGATAGAAAATAACCAAGTGTGACACCATTCTAAAAACTGCACCCCTCAAGGTACTTAAAACCACATTCAAGAAGTTTATTAACCCTTTACGTGCTTCACAGGAACTCAAACAATGTGGAAGGAAAAAATGAACATTTAACTTTTTTTGCAAACACTTTAATTCAGAACCATATTTTTTTATTTTCACAAGTGTAAAAACAGAAATTTAACCATACATTTTGTTGCGCAATTTCTCCTGAATACGCTGATACCCCATATGTGGGGGTAAACCACTGTTTGGGCGCACCGCAGAGCTTGGAAGAGAAGGAGCGCCGTTTGACTTTTTCAATGCAGAATTGGCTGGAATTGAGATCGGATGCCATGTCACGTTTGGAGAGCCCCTGATGTGCCTAAACAGTGGAAACACTCCACAAGTGACACCATTTTGGAAACTAGACCCCTTAAGGAACTTAACTAGATGTGTTTTGAGCACTTTGAGCCCCCAAGTGCTTCACAGAAGTTTATAACGTAGAGCCGTGAAAATAAAAAATCGCATTTGTTTACACAAAAATGATATTTTCGCCCACAAATTCTTATTTTCACAAGGGTAACAGGAGAAATTAGACCACAAAAGTTGTTGTGCAATTTCTCCTGAGTACGTCGATACCCCATATGTGGGGGTAAACCACTGTTTGGGCGCACCGCAGAGCTTGGAAGAGAAGGAGTGCCGTTTTACTTTTTCAATGTAGAATTGGCTGGAATTGAGATCGGACGCCATGTCGCGTTTGGAGAGCCCCTAATGTGCCTAAACAGTGGAAACCCCCCACAAGTGACACCATTTTGGAAACTAGACCACATAAGGAACTTAACTAGATGTGTGGTGAGCACTTTGATCCCCAATGTGCTTCCCGGAAGTTTATAACGTAGAGCCGTGAAAATAAAAAAGTCGCATTTTTTCTACAAAAATGATCTTTTTGCCCCCAAATTTTTATTTTAACAAAGGTAACAGGAGAAATTAGACAACAAATGTTGTTGTGCAACCTCTCCTGAGTACATCGAAACCCCATATGTGGGGGTAAACCACTGTTTGGGCGCACTGCAGAGCTTGGAAGAGAAGGAGTGCCGTTTTACTTTTTCAATGTAGAATTGGCTGGAATTGAGATCGGATGCCATGTCGCGTTTGGAGAGCCCCTGATGAACCTAAACAGTGGAAACCCCCCACAAATGACACCATTTTGGAAACTAGACCCCTTAAGGAACTTATCTAGATGTTTGGTGAGCACTTTAAACCCCCAGGTGCTTCACGGAAGTTTATAACGTAGAGCCGTGAAAATAAAAAATCCTTTTTTTTCACTCAAAAATGATTTTTTAGCCTGCAATTTTTTATTTTATCAAGGGTAACAGGAGACATTGGACCACAAAATCTGTTGACCAGTTTGTCCTGAGTACGCTGATACCCCATATGTGGGGGGAGGGCACTGTTTAGGCACCCATCAGGGCTCGGAAGGGAAGGAGCACCGCTTGGAATGCAGACTTTGATGGGATGGTCTGCAGGTGTCATGTTGCATTTGCAGAGATCCTGATGTACCTAAACAGTAGAAACCCCCCACAAGTGACTCCATTTTGGAAACTAGACCCCCCAAAGAGCTTATCTAGATGTGTGGTGATCACTAGGAACCCCCAACTGCTTCACAGAAGTTTATAATGTAGAGCCATGAAAATAAAAAAAATCATATTTTTTCCACAAAAATGATCTTTTCACCCCAAAATTTTTACTTTCACAAGGGTAACAGGAGAAATTGGACCCCAAAATTTATTGTGCAATTTATGCTGAGTAGGCTGATACCCTATATGTGGGGGATAAACCACTGTTTGGGCGCATGGCAGAGCTTAGAAGGGAAGGACCGCCGTTTTGGAATGCAGACTTTGATAGAATGGTCTGCAGGCATTATGTTGCGTTTGCAGAGCCCCCAATGTACCTAAACAGTAGAAACCCCCCACAAGTGACCTCATTTTGGAAACTAGACCCCACAAGGAACTTATCTAGATGTGTTGTGAGAACTTTGAATGCCCAAGTGCTTCACAGAAGTTTATAATGCAGAGTCGTGAAAACAAAAAAAAATATTTTTTTCACAAAAAAGATTTTTTTAGCCCCCCAATTTTTATTTTCACAAAGGTAACAAGAGAAATTGTACCCCAAAAGTTGTTGTCCAATTTGTCCTGAGTACACTGATACCCCATGTGTGGGGGGGACCACTGTTTAGGTGCATGGCTGAGCTCGGAAGGGAAGGAGTGCCGTTTTGGAATGCAGACTTTGATAGAATGGTCTGCGGGCGTTATGTTGCATTTGCAGAGCCCCAGATATACCTAAACAGTAGAGACCCCCCAGAAGTGACCCCATTTTGGAAACTAGACCCCCCAAGGAACTTGTCTAGATGTGTTGTGAGAACTTTGAATGCCCAAGTGCTTCACAGAAGTTTATAATGCAGAGTCGTGAAAATAAAAAATATTTTTGTTTTCCACAAAAAAAGATTTTTTAGCCCCCTAGTTTTTATTTTCACAAGGGTATCAGGAGAAATTGGACCCCAAAAGTTGTTGTCCAATTTATCCCGAGTACGCTGATGCCCCATATGTGGGGGTAAACCACTGTTTGGGCGCACGGCAGAGCTCAGAAGGTAGGGAGCACCATTTTACTTTTTGAGCACAAAATTGGCTGTGGCGTTTAGAGACCCCCTGATGTACCTAAACAGTGGAAACCACCCAATTCTAACTCCAACCCTAACCCCAACACACCCCTAACCCTAATCCCAAAGCTAACCATAACCCTAATCAAAACCCTAAACCCAACACCCCCCTAATCCTAATCTCAACCCTAACCTCAAAACCTAACCCTAATCCCAATACACCCCTATCCTTAATCCCAACCCTAGCCTTAACCCTAATCCCAAACCTAACCCTAATCCTAAATGTAACCCTAATGCCAACCCTAATTCAAATCCTAATCCCAACTCTAACCCTAACTTTAGCCCCAACCCTAGCCCTAACCCTAACTTTAGCCCAAACCCTAACTTTAGCCCTAAACCTAGCCCCAACCCTAACCCTAACTTTAGCCCCAACCCTAGCCCTAACCCTAGCTCTAACCCTAATCCTAGCTCTAACCCTAGCCCAAGCCCTAACCCTAACCCTAAGGCTATGTGCACATGTTGCGGATTTTGCTGCGGATCCGCAGTGTTTCCGCAGCTGTGGGTCCGCAGCAGTTTCCCATGAGTTTACAGTACAATGTAAACCTATGGGAAACATAAAACGCTGTGCCCATGCTGCGGAAAAAAACACACGGAAACGCAGCGGTTTACATTCCGCAGCATGTCAATTCTTTCTGCTGATTCCGCAGGTTTTACACCTGCTCCATAATAGAAAACCGCAGGTGTAAAACCGCAATGGAATCCGCACAAAAACCGCGGTACATCCGCGATAAATCCGCAGGAAAAACGCAGCGTTTTGGTCCTGCGGATTTATCAAATCCGCTGCGGAAAAATCCGCAGAAAACCATTCTATGTGTGCACATATCCTAACCCTACCCCTAACCCTAACCCTACCCCTAACCCTAGCCCTAACCCTACCCCTAACCCTAGCCCTAACCCTAACCCTAACCCTAACCCTACCCCTAACCCTACCCCTACCCCTAACCCTACCCCTAACCCTACCCCTAACCCTAACCCTATTTGGAAAATAGAAATTCATACATTTTTTTATTTTATTATTTTTTTCTTACTAAGGGGGTGATAAAGGGGGGGGGGTTATTTACTATTTTTTTTTATTTTGATCACTGTGATAGGATCTCACAGTGACCAAAATAAAAAAAGAGGAAGAATTTTCTTTTGCTGGCCGGCAGATCATGGCGGGCGCACTGCGCATGCGCCCGCCATTTTCTTACCGGAGCAAGAAGCCGGCGACCAGCAGAAGAAGCAGGAGGACCCAGGGACACCGGTAAGTATAACAGGGTCCCCGAATCCCCCTATTTCTCTGTCCTCTGATGTGCGATCACATCAGAGGACAGATAATGACATCGCTTTTTTTTTTTTTTTTTTTTTGCGGTCGCCGGTAAACAGTTAATTACCGGCGATCGCAAAAAATGGGTCGGTAAAAACCAACCCCGATCATGTTCTTTGGGGTCTCGGCTACCACCGGCAGCCGAGACCCCAAAGAACATCCGGGTGCCGGGCGGCGGGCGCACTGCGCATGCGCCCGCCATTATTTCCCCGGAAAAAGATGGCGGCGCCCATCGGGAGCCACAAGGAGCACTGGGGGAGGTAGGTGAGTATTGGGGGGCTATCGGGGGCGATCGGGGACCCCATTTCTCTGTCCTCCGATGTGCGATCACATCGGAGGACAGAGAAATTAAATGGCAAATCGCGTTTTTTTTTTTTTGTTGCAACCGCCGGTAAACGGTTAATTACCGGCGATCGCAACTCGGGGGTCGGTAAAAAACCCCCGAATCATGTTCTCTGGGGTCTCGGCTACCCCCGGCAACCGAGACCCCAGAGAAAATCCGACTCTGGGGGGCGCTATTCACTTTTTCCACAGCGCCGTTAATTAACGGCGCTGTGGTTTAAGTACCCTTAGCGGCCGCCGTTAAAAGGCGTATCGGCGGTCGTTAAGGGGTTAATTGTTATAGCGCCATTTATTCCATGGCGCTTTACATGTGAGGAGGGGTATACATAATAAAAACAAGTACAATAATCTTAAACAATACAAGTCATAACTGGTACAGTAGGAGAGAGGACCCTGCCCGCGAAGGCTCACAATCTACATGGGATGGGTGAGAATACAGTAGGCAAGGGTAGAGCTGGTCATGCAGCGGTTTGGTGGATCAGTGGTTACTGCAGGTTGTAGGCTTGTTGGAAGAGGTGGGTCTTCAGGATCTTTTTGAAGGCAATAATCAGTCTATTCATTGCAGACTTTGAAAAATAGCCATCTGAGCCTAAAAGTTGTTTGAAGGAATGAGATATGGCTTTTGTGATAGATTAAGTAGAGGTCAAACTCCTTGATGAAGCTGTCATAATCAAGAGCATGAAAAAGGAAAGTAATGGTTTGCAGGGTCATCCTTTGACTCTTATGAATGATAAGCAAAAAGTTTTCTTTACAGAGAACTCAAAAGACTCCAGGGAGAGATTATGTGTGGCGTTTGCATGGCTTATTATAGAGTTGTAAAATAAAGCAGATTCATTTTTGGTTAATTATTTTGATGCAAAATATTGGTGCAAAACAAGGCAGCTGAGAGGAATCATAAGGAAGAGAATAGGGTCTAATATAAACAGAAAAATGTGCCAAATTGATGACGCACCCTACAGCACTGTGAAAACGTAGGTGCTGTTTCGACCTGTCTAGTCTTATTTTAAACTTTCTAAATGTTTGAAAGGATTTATAAATCTGCCCCATTATCTCAATTTTGTGAAACTTTTGACTGTCTTTTATCAAGTATCCATGATAATCTTCAGAGAGAGGACACCCATTTCAAGATTAGTCTTCTACCTGAGAAAAGGCTTTTAGTTATGTAACTTTGATGGCTTTGACATGTTAACTTTATTCTTCAGGTCGTTTCATTTGTGCTGATACCAAAAAAATGTGTATTTTATATGTGTTATTTCTTATGCACAATAAAACCATGTTTCATGAAAAGGAAATAAAAAGGTTTGATAATGTAAGAGTATATAATCTTGGGATACAGAAATATATCCCTTGTGAACAACGCCTGTCTAATAGTGAAAAAAAGAGAAGACAGACTCCACAATATGCGAAAATATTGTATAAAGCTAGGTTTTTAGTACCAATGGCAATGATAAGCAGATCCGTGATATTAACACAATTAGCTAAAAGACTTCAACACCATCACATAAAGCCCAAATCGTACCTCCTTACAAAGACAAGCTAATTATGCCACGTGATGGCAAAAGGTAGCACAAGTCAGCAAAGTAGCACATATGGGGCAATGACTTTTAAATAAGTCTCCTTACAGAGTTGGGTGTCCTTAATCCTATTAGCCCACAAGGTTGATTGCTAGTGTTGAGCGATACCGTCCGATACTTGAAAGTATCGGTATCGGAAAGTATCGGCCGATACCGGCAAAGTATCGGATCTAACCCGATACCGATACCCGATACCAATACAAGTCAATGGGACTCAAGTATCGGACGGTATTCCTGATGGTTCCCACGGTCTGAAGGAGAGGAAACTCTCCTTCAGGCCCTGGGAACCATATTAATGTGTAAAATAAAGAATTAAAATAAAAAACATTGCTATACTCACCTCTCCGACGCAGCCTGGACCTCACCGAGGGAACCGGCAGCGTTCTTTGCTTAAAATGCGCGCTTTTCCTTCCTTCCGTGACGTCATGGCTTCTGATTGGTCGCGTGCCGCTCATGTGGCCGCGACACGACCAATCACAGCAAGCGGTGACGTAATTTTCAGGTCCTTCTAGGCATTCAGTATTTTAAAATTACGTTCCGGCTTTGTGATTGGTCGCGTCGCGGTCACATGGGCGACGCGACCAATCACAAGCCGTGACGTCACGGGAGGCAGGAGACGCGCGCATTTTAAAATGCGCGCGTGTCCAGCCTCCCGTGACGTCACGGCTTGTGATTGGTCGCGTCGCCCATGTGGCCGCGACGCAACCAATCACAGCAAGCCGTGATGTAATTTCAGGTCCTTCAGGATTTTAAAATTACTTTCTGGCTTGTGATTGGTCGCGTCGCGGCCACATGGGCGGCACGCGACCAATCAGAAGCCATGACGTCACGGAAGGAAGGAAAAGCGCGCATTTTAAGCAAAGAACGCTGCCGGTTCCCTCGGTGAGGTCCAGGCTGCGTCGGAGAGGTGAGTATAGCAATATTTTTTATTTTAATTCTTTCTTTTACACATTAATGTTGTTTCGATACCGATACCCGATACCACAAAAGTATCGGATCTCGGTATCGGAATTCCGATACAGCAAATATCGGCCGATACCCGATACTTGCGGTATCGGAATGCTCAACATTATTGATTGCACGTTAATATCCATGCCAATTTTTACAACTCTTACCAATGTCAATTTATGAGGTAATAACACAAGAGCGTTTCAACAGATCCCACTGATTGAGAATGTTTTTCTGAGACATATTGTACTTCATGATCATGGTAAACTTTCTTTAATATGACTTGCATTTATTTGTGAACAAAAACAAAAATTGACAGAATTTTTTAAAACTTTGTAATTTTCAAACTTTGATTTATTATGCCCTTAAATCATAAAGATTTATCACATAAAATAGTTAATAAGTAACACTTCCCACATATCTATTTTACATCAGCACAACAGTTTGAACTATTTTTTTGTTAGGAAGCTTTAACAGCGATTTCTCATTTTTCAACCAAAATTTTTTTCAAACAAAATTTACAAAACCATTTTTTTAGGGACATTACATTTGAAGTGACTTTGAGGCGTCTATATGACATAAAATACCGCAAAGTGACACCATTATAAAATCTGCACCCCTCAAGGTGCTCAAGACCACATTCAATAAGTTTATTAACCATTCAGGTGCATCACAGGATCTTTTGAAATGTGGAAAGAAAGGAACATTTTAATTCTTTTCACAAATATTTTAATTTAGACTCCAATTTTTTTTATTTTTGCAAAGGTAACAGGAAAAATGGACCACAAAATTTATTTCTTTTTCCTGATCATGCCAATACCCCATATGTGAGGTAAAACCACTATTTGGGCACACGGCAAGGTTTGGAATGGAAGGAGAACCACTTGAGTTTTTGAATGCAAAATTTGCAGGAATCATTAGCAGATGTCCCGTTTGCAGAGCCCTTGATGTGTCTAAACAGTAAAAAAACCCACAAGTGTTGTCTTGTAAACTAGACCCCTCAAGGAATGTATTTACATGTGTGGTAAGCACCATTAACCCCCAGGAAGCTTATAACGTTGAGTCATGAAAATTAAAAAAATCACATTTTCCTCACAAAAATGTTGTTTTAGCCCCAATTTGTTTTAATTTTTACAAGGGTAACAGGAGAAATTGCACCATATCATTTGTTGTGTAATTTTTTCTGAGAACTGATACCCCATATGTGGGTAAAAACTACGCACAGTACAAAGCTCATAATGGAAGAAATGCCATATTAGAGTTCAGATTTTGCTGAAATGGTTTGAAGATTCAATATCATATTAGCAGAGCCCCTGAGTTGCCGGAACAACAGAAATTCCCCCATATGTGAACTCATTTTGCAAACTACACCCCCCATCTACTGGTGCAGTGATCATATTGACAGCACATGTGCCTCACAGAATTTTATACCACTGAGTGGTGAATAAAGAGCAAATTATATTTTTACCACTAAAATGTTGTTTTAGCCCCAAGTTGTTAATTTTTCTAAGGGCTAATAGGAGACATTTTTACACAGATGTCCATTTTTCCTGAGTGTTGCAATACCCTACATGTAATCGGGAAATACTTTTCAAGCACAGTGCAAATCTCAGAAGAGAAAGAGCGCCAAATTACAATTATAGTGCAGATTTTACTGTTATAGCTTGCAGGTGCCATGACCCACTGGGCGAGGCCTGAGGTGCCAGCATAGCAGAACACCCCATAATTGAAACTATTTTACAAATTACACCTCTCAACAAATTCATCTTGAGGTGCAGTGATCATATTGACACCACGGGTGTGTCACAGAATTTGATATAATTGTTCAGTGAAGAAAAAATAATTAAATTTTTACCAACCAAATTCTGTTTTCGTCCCAGATTTTACATTTTCACACAAGAAGTGGGCAAAAATGGCATCAAAATTTGTCCCACAATTTCTGCTGAATGAGGCAATACCCCATATGTGGCTGTAGAGTACTGCTTAGTCACACGGCGAGACTCGGGAAGGATGGAAAAAATTTGCCTCCTGGAGCGCAGATTTTCCAAGAATATTTTGCGGACTCCATATACAAAGTCCTTAAGTGCTCTCCCTCAAGTGACCCTATTTTGGAACTTATACCTCTTTGGGAATTTATCTACATTTGTAGTGACAATTTTGACTCCATGGATGTTTTCCAGAAAAAAGCAGCAGTGGATGTTGCTGAGTGAAAATTACTAACTGCTGTTGTAGCGACCAGTATGCTGTAGTGACCAGTGTCTTATAGTAACCTGTATGTTATGCCCAGCCCATGCTTCTGGAGATACACACTAGTAAATTAGGTGGGCTCTCATCACTATAGAAATGCCAAACATGTGGACCCTATATGCGGTTTAGACACACTGGCAGAATTTGGAGGGTGAGGAGCCATTTCACTTTTCCAGAATCTTTGAGCTAGCAGTTAAGTGGAAGTCCACTATATGTCTGTTAACAGATGACAGACCTGAGCAAGGAATTGATTTTTTTTGTGGATTAGTTTGAAGCTTTTATTGGTAACATTTTACGTAACATTTGGGATCACAGTTATCCTGCACTCTATGCTAAGCACTTACATTGGGGGTTTCCATCTAAATCTCTGGGTAACATGATTCAAATGAAACCCCAGAGGGATCCATTCACTATAATGAGGTAGTAAAGTTACTCTGGACTCAGTATTGTCTCTGTTTAGTGGTGTTCTTCTTTTCAGAAGTGCTCAAAATGCACGACTAAAAAGACGGACACTGCCAGATCATAGGCCAGATGGCATCCATAGTGCCTCCATTATAGGGAATCTTCCGCCAGGGATCTGCCTGAATCATGTATTTCCGAGATTTACATGGAAACCTCGG
This sequence comes from Ranitomeya variabilis, assembly GCF_051348905.1. Taxonomy (NCBI): domain Eukaryota; kingdom Metazoa; phylum Chordata; class Amphibia; order Anura; family Dendrobatidae; genus Ranitomeya; species Ranitomeya variabilis. Next base: position 526,200,981 of record NC_135237.1, on the reverse strand, counting down.
TGTAAGCACTCAACATAGAGCACAGGGTAAATATGAGCCAGGCCTTACTGCAAGCATTGGGAGGCAGAATGAACAAATCAACAGCAGGTGAAGAATTGGTTTTATTTATTTTTTACCCTGTTCCTCGAGCAGTCTAAGTGATTAGGCGACTTTGCTCTTTGGGTAGGTGTGATTACAGTGATGCCAGATTTATATTAGGGTTTTATGTTTTGCAGCTGTCACACTTATTGCAAAAACTAGTTTGTTCATCTCCATATTTTGGGAGCTATAATTTTTCCATATTTTGGCTGACAGTCATGTGAGGGCTTGCTTTTTGTGGAACAAGCTGACATTTTTATTGGGACCATTATTGGGCATATGACATTTTTTGATCACATTCTATTCTTATTTTTGGAAGGCAGAATGAAGAAAAACCAGCAATTCAAGATTTTTTTTTTCTATATACTGTATATCATTCCACGTGTAGTAAAATTGATAAGCCAGCTTTATTCTTCGGGTCAGTACGATTACAGGTATACCAGATTTATATAGCTTTTTTTTGTTTTGGCTCTTTTACACAATGAAAACTGTTTTATTGTATTATTTTTGCATCGCTTTATTCTGAGAGCTATAACTTTTTTTCCACTTATGGAGCTGTATTATGACTTGTTTTCTTCTGGCACAAGATTATATATTCAGTGGTAACATGTTCATTTATATTTGCGTTTTTGATTGCGTTTTATTCGGCAATATGATGATAAAGCATTGTTTTTTTGCCTTGCCTTGATTTTTTTTTTCAGTGTTCACTAAAGTGGTTAACTAGTTTGGCAATTTTATAGGTCAGGTCGTTACAAATGCGGTGATATCAAATATATGTACTTTTACTGTTTATATTTTTTCATATTAATATTTATTTATGGGTAGAATATATACCGTATATATTTTTCTATTATTATTATTATTATTATTTTTTTTTTACATTTTTTTCACTTTTTTTCACTTTTCTAAACTTTTTTACTTTATCCCACTATGAAACTTTCATTTTATGCAAGCTGATCGCTTGTATAGCACAGGGATGCAGGACTTCCCTATGCTATGAAAGCTGTTAGCGCTGCACTGACAGGCAAACTTGCTTCATCATGCTCTGAGCATGATCAAGCAAATTTGCTAGCTCCGGTGACTCGGATCACCATGGCAATGGTCTCATTGGTTCACCATGGCAGCGATCAGGATCCCGCAATTACGTCGCGGTGTCTCCGATCCAACGGCATAGGGGCTTTCTTCCATCTACCTGCTACCGAAATGCTGCGATTGAGTTTAATAAAAGTGTTTAGGGGACCAAAGTGCTGGCAGCAGTGCCAGGTGTCATCTGGAGGATCAGCTGACACCCGGTGGCGATTGCACGGTTACAGCATCTGTGCACGCAAAATTGTCTAGACATAATTATAAGTACCAAGTCGGTAAGTACCAGGCCACCTGGACGTATGGATATGTCTAAGGTTAGAAAGAGGTTAATGAAAGTGCCTAAATATTATAATAGATTGCTCAAATAATACTAGCTTCATACTGCAACTCTAATAATCCTACAATATAGTGGCTAAAAAATTCAGCTGTTATGATCATGTAGCAACTCACTCTGACAATAGGAAACACACTAAAAACTTAGCCCTAACAACAGATTAGATGATGGCAACTCGGACCTATGTTGCCTGAAAGGCCATCGAGAACTTCACTTTCCTCCTAAAGATCTGGAGGGCAGAGCAGAGTGTAATTACCTACAGAGGGGAAAGTGTGCTGAAATAGAAAGAGATCCCAGAGTGGGTAAAAGAAACCACAAAATACAAAATAAAGGATTAAATATGTACTGTTAGAGAATATGCCACCTGCTTACTAATAAGAAACAGAGGATAGGTGCAGGGTAAAATAACATAAAAAGCAGAGAGATAAACCATAGCTGTTCTTTCACAGACTGCCTTAAACTATAGCAGTATGGCTGGACATCCAAATGAGACTATCACCAGCAGGAAATACCAGCAGGGGGAAAGTATGTAAAACCACACCTGAAAAGTGATAGGGCAGAGAATTGAGTAAATGAAAACACGTTGTTAGGGCTGGCGGAACGCACCGAGTAAATATAATGATAATAAAGGTGCTTTCACAGCCAGGGGTCCACCGTGCAGGAGTGGAACCTGCTGCTAGTTAATGGCGGCACTATATGGCTGTACTATGCTAGAATAGACACGGGTTCCGTCACCCGGTCTCTATAGGAGCGAACTCTGTTGCTTCACAGAGTTGATGGGAATAAAGGTAATGCTGTGCTCTGTTAGCAGTCACAGGGTGCAGCAGATGGACGCTGTGGGATTCCTGAAACTCACCCCCACTATGCTGGCGATTGATCCCGCTCTGACCGTCGGTGGCTTTGAGCCCGCGCCTGAGGATGCCCTGAGTCAGATGCTGGGATCAAGCAGGAATTCCCACCCTACACTGACGGATTATCAGGAGAAACTGGAGATAGCCGCACAGAGTGCGTACAGCACCGCTCTGGCGGTCACTGCTGGTTAGACACAGTATAGATTGTGCCTGGTGCTGGATGGCACTTTCTGGCGCTAGGCAGCTCCAACATTCACGAACATTCATCAACTCTAGGGATGGGAATGATTCGAAGCTTTCACCAGAGCAGGCATATATCCACACACACAATTACTGATTTATACTAGCGCATGGCCGAGCGGCCATGCAAACCCTTTCTAGCTGCAGCTCTCCAGGACCTTCCTAGTGGACCAATAGGAGCTTCTACAGGGCCTGAGCGTGTGACCCCCACCCTCCAATGAGAGGTCCTCCCTTGGGCATGCTCAGGAGAAAAGCAGGACTTAGTCCCAGGAGCGCCTGCTGGCTGCTGAACAGTATTGGTTATAATGGCTGAACCTGGAAGGGCAGCAGTAACCAAATGCGCAGTATCTGTCCGAGCCAGGCGCTGGGACCGACGTCTCCGCTGAGCAGGCTCCACTGCGGCCGGAGGAGAACGAGAGACCGCAGCGGAGGTGGCCCGAGACTCCCCCTGTGCAGCGGCGGGAACTCAACACCTAACACATGTGTTACCCTAAAAAGACTGAAGCAAAAATAACAGAAGCTAAACACCCTGAGAAAAGGAGTAATTGCCATGGCTTGGCAGACAGAGAAGCCAACCACTAAGCAGGTGCTCAAAGGGTCTAACCCAGATGCATGACAACCACTATACAATTATCTACTAATACCAACACAATTACAAAAATATGATTGTAAATGCATTATTATATGGTATGTAGCAACCCTTAGATATTTGTGCATGTTGGTGACATAGTATGAATATCCTGCAAGGGGGTGCCATATAAAATAAATAATTAGAAAAATATAGTGGATCACCCAAGCGCCAACCTTTCTCTTCCTGCCACATTAGGCACTGGTCATTGTTGACTCTATACAAAGTAGGTTTCTACAAAGGAAGAAAAGTTTTTAAAGCCTTTGCATTGTACATTTCCATGGCAGATACAGACAAAATGGTATTAATTCATCAAGGACGGTGATTTTCTCACCTGTCTTGATGAAGGGGCATGGTGGAGTCGGTCTGATTCATGCAGAGGTGCAAGCCACTTCATGAATCAAGAATGTCTGACAAGTAGCGGGCACCTCTGTGCACACCAGAAACCTTTCACCAGCCCCTAACCAGAGTAAGATTTCTGGAGTAAAGAATGCCACAGATAATCATGAATTAGATAAGCTGAGGCATCACACTCCAATCGTGCCCTCACCACACCACATCTACACCCATTTTGCCATAGATGGGAGAAACTGGTGCAAAAACTCCAAAAGTCACACTTTTGCTGAACCCAAAGTCGCACCAAAATTGTGTAATTTTTCAAAGAAATTTATGCCAACATTCTGGGCAAATTGATTTAATAAATTCAAGCCATAGTTATTGCAAATTTTTCATTTTTTAGTTCAGCCTTTTTCATAGTTTTCCCTGCCAACATCCTGTAAATTAGTTCTACTTTGATGAACCGATACAATATTTATTATTTGCTGTGCACCAAGGAGCTTCTGTACTGCTTTTTCCTTTTATGTTTTAGGCACTAATTGTAGGTTGCTCCTTTTAAGCATAAGGTAATGATAATATCACAAGACATTTTACTAGACGTCTTACACTATTATATTGTCTTTCTCTTTTCTTGGTGGCCTAATAAAAGTTATTCTACCCATGGAAGGGCATAGACTAAGGAAACACTGTTCAAATCTCTCATATTATGTCACTCTTAAATGACCCTAATGGGTCTATGTTGTAGCTCTCATTCGAGGTAGTCATTTATGGTTCCCTGCGGATTAATTATACCTTGGCATTTGATAAGCGGAACACTTACAGCTTTGCAACACACTACACTGCGCTGATTTTTAAGACTCGGTAAGACACCATGATAAAAATGAGGACATATTTTAAGAGGAATTTTCTTCATTTCAGAGCGCAGCTCTATTGGGTTCTGACATGTTCAAGGGTGATAAGATTTAGCAGCGCTCAAGATTAACTTGAACATTTTGAAGGAACTAAATATATTAATGTGCTGTGGCAATTTAGATGTTGTACCGACACTGATGCTTTTGCCGGATTTAATCTGAAAAGTAAGAGGAACTACTTGTCCTAACAGAGTCATACAGCTGTACGTAGACTTACCGTATTGCATAAAGGATATATCACCCAGTATTATATTCTAGGTAGCTGTAGCTGCAGTGTGTACTCTGCAACCCTGCCTGTAGCCACTGTGTGTACTCTGGAACCTCCCCTGTAGAATTACTGTGCCAAAAGTTGCTGTATGTACTCTGCAACCCTGCGTGTGGGAGTATTGTGCCTTTAAGCTGTTGTGTGCACTATACAACTCCAACTGTGAGAGTACTGTGCTTTAAGCTGCTGTGTGTACTCTGCAACCTCACCTGTAGGAGTACTGTGCTACAAGCACCTGTGTGTACTGTGCAATGCGACCTATGGGAGTACTGTGTCTAAAGCCGCTGTGTTCTCTGCAACCTCACCTGTGGGAGTTCTGTGCCAAAAGTCGCTGTGTGCACACTGCAGCTGTGTCTGTATGAGCAGCATGCATAAAAAATAATTCTACTCTGCAGCTGCCTTTGTAATGCAAAAAATAATTTTTCTGTACCGATATATTTTCTAATAGTGTTGCAAATAAATAAATCTTAGCAGCAGCCATCTCTTTGCCATTTGTAGGCCAAATAAATATTTTTTTCTGTACCGCTGTGGGTTTTTAGTAGTGTGTGCAAATAAATAAATCTCAGCAGCTATCTCTTTTCCATTTGTGGTAAAACAAATAATTTCTCAGGACCACTGTGTTTTTTCTACTAGTATAGCAAATAAAAAAATCTCAGCAGTGGTTGTCTCTTTGCCATTTGTAGGCCAATCAAATAATTTTACCATACCGCTGTGTCTATAGGGATAGTGTGACAAAAAAATGTAATCTATTTTTTACAGCACAAAACTTCAGGCCCCCATTGGCTCTGTTAATATGATTTTAACAACTTTTGTGGGAGTACTCAGCCTCCATGTTCTGAGGGTGAAATCTGAGGAGATACTCAGCACCCTGGTCTGTGGGTGAAATTATCAATCAGTTTCTGTTGGGGTAATGTGCCCCATGGTCTAGAGGTGAAATTTTCAATAAACTTCTATGCAGTTACTCTGCCCTGTGGTCTGGGGGTGTCACAGTTCAGTAACTTCTAAAGTCATTTAAAATGGACTGGAACCATTCCTTCTTGGTAAAGACCCTAGAAGCATGTAGTCCATAATACTCACAGTTCTTGCTATGTACACCCGCACCTACAGTTCAGCAGATAAAGGCACAATAAAGCAAATATAAAATTAGAAATGAAACGTTCTTGGCTGTAACAGGATCCTTTAGCCTTGAAGGAATTGCGTTTAATCCCTCTGATACTCAACCACAAGACCACAAAAGCATTAACATCAACCCTGAGAAGAAGAAAAAGAAAAAAACGACTTAGCGCTCAACTACCGGACGTCATCTTGAGACCCACCTGGTCTCCTGCCATTTTAAAGACAAAAGGAGGATTATGAAATTCAACTCTTCCCCCTCATCTATAATGATGACTTCACTTAAGAACTCTGCAGCCTTCTAGATGTTTTCAGTTTTCTCTGGACTCCTCCCAATTCTCATCATAGACTGTAAAGGGTGGCTTTCTCCCTTTTTCAACTTTTTCATCCCACTGCAAGGTTATCTAGGATTAGTTTACACACAAAAAGTCTACAGCTCCCTGAGCCTATTTCATTGTGGTATTTACAGGGTGAAGTCTATCTTCTGGTGGCCTGGTTTGGGTTGCTGCACTGTAGCGGCTTCAGATCTGGGTAGACTCAGACTCATGCTTCCTCCCTGTATCGTGTTGTAGACCAGAGCTGCACCACAGCCTCTCTTCGTCCACCCATTGGTTGAGTTCACGGAGGTACCTGTCTCTTCTGAGGGTCTTTTTTGTTTTCCTTTCTTTTCTCCAGTTCTCCATACCTTTACCGTGTACAGCCATTGTTTCCTCAGGCATAGCACTGCTCAGCGCTTGCTTATCTGTACCTCCAGAAGCCATGATAGCTGTCAAATTTTGCAGATTATACCCGGTGTCAACTTTTACATGGCCTTTTTCCCTTCAACTCCCCCTGGGGACTGTCCTTCTGATGCATTCTCTGCACCATTCATCATTCCTGGTGACTCTACCTTCGCCCTACCCCCTTTCACTCTTTGTTTCTTACATGGTGGGCCATAATTTATTTTGAAACACACCCTCTTCTGGAACATGACTCCTATTCTGGGGCGGATCCTGGCTTTGGCACATCCCCTCTTCTGAGTCAAACCTCCAATGGACTGAGCACCTTTTCACCTTTGGGTGCTGTCCACTCCCATAATTTGCTGGACTTCTCCACTTCACACCACAGGTTGCAGCCATCTTGGGATCCATGCTGTTGGCCACCATCTTAAATTCTTCAATTTCAGATACTGTCATATCTGCATTGCCATCCACTGTTTTAGAATTTTTATCCTGGGCCATTTCAGATTGTTCATTTTCAGGTGCTTCTTCAATTGCACCACAGACATTCTTCACCCCCCTTTCTCTATGTGAGGAACTCATAACCTGCCAAATATAACAGGTCCCAGGGTGGTAGTCGTGGGCAAGAGTAGAACAATTGGCACCACAGCCCGCTACAGAAATAGGGGGACCTTTGGGTCCCTGGATAAACAGCATTGAGGAGGCATTCCAAGCCAAAGGGGCTTGGACTGATGGTGGTATGAAAACCAAACTATGAGCTTTTTATCTGTGGCCGCTCTTCTGTACACTACTGAAGGTAAATGTTTGGCTCTGTGGGTGAAATTTGTAAGCCTCTTCTGTGGGGGTACTGTGCCCCATGCTCTGTGGGTGAAATTTTAACTGGACTGGCAGTAAGAAGCAAGCCTCGGTCTCTGTGGGGGCACTGTTAAATTTTTTGTTATTAATTTTCTTCATATTTTATGGTGACATAACTCCTTTAAGTCATTTTCCTATCCGCGTTTGTTTACAGAGCCTTTGTCCTGCTCTTACCCACACTTTGCTTACTTTTTCAGCCTATTAGCCCTTACCCCAATCATTTTACAACTATTTTACATCACTGAAGGTCAACCCAGTAAAAGGGTCTGCTGTAGTCGATGAAGCAAAAATAGATTTCCTTGATGTATGCTTGGTCCTTAAACATTATCAACCTAATGTTTACAATTATATCTCTTGTTCCTTTGCCTTTTCTGAGTCCTGCTTGTTCCTCTGACAGCTCTTTGTCAAAGTAAGGCTATAACTTTCTTTGTGGCATCTTTGGTAGTATTTTGCTGGCATGAGGTATGAGTGCAATAGTCAGAAAAGTTCCACACTCGGTAGCATCTCCCTTCTTTAGAATAGGAATAAACAAGGATCTTGTGCTACTTGGGCATACCAGTTGTCCATATCTGTTATTATTAGTGTTTTTATTATTATTATTATTATGCTTTGTTTACATAGTGATATCACAGTCTGCAACGCTTTGCAGAAATTATCATCACTATCCTCATTGGGGCTCACAATCTAAATTCCCTATCAGTATGTTTTTGGAGTGTGAATCTGTTGATAGAGGCATGTGATGACATCAACTGCTGCTTCAGAAGACTTTATAAGTAGTGTTGAGCATTCCGATACCGCAAGTATCGGGTATCGGCCGATACTTGCGGTATCGGAATTCCGATACCGGGATTCCGATACTTGCCGCGTATCGGATACCGGAATCGGAAGTTCCAAGATTCAAAATGCAGAAATTCAGCCAATGAGAATGATTCCAAGTGTGGGCACATCCTGTTTAGCATGGAGGGCATGAAACTACTGGCAAGGCTGTGATTGGCTGCTGAAATGATGTCATGCTGCAGTTTAAAAGTCGCTGGCGCCATTTTGCGATCACTCTGCTGTGAATTCAGTTAGTGACAGGACGCTGTTTGCTGACTGAGGGACAGTTTAGAGATAGCGATTTGCTTCTTTGTGCTTTCCAAAGGCTAATTTAGCAACCGCTGTGTTCACCTACTATTCACCTTGCTTTTGCCTTGTAGCGCTGTTTTCACAGCGATCTGCAAGGTCTGTGTGTGTGTGTGTGAGTGCAGCCCACTCTCTAGTCTGAGTGCAGCCACATAGGCCATCCATAGCTGGTTGTATTCAGTTCAGGGAGGGTGGTTCATTGCCTCATACTGTTCTTTTTTTTTTTTTTTTTTTTCAAGTAGTGTAGTCTGCTGCTAATTTATTCAAAAAAATCCTATTAGTGTCTTTCCACCCGTCTCCAGCTAATTTGTGGAAAAACACTACATAGGATAAAGTAGAGGAGGGTTTTTGGGCCTTGCAGCGCCGTTTACGGCTGTCTGCACGGTCTCCGTGTGACTGCAGCTCGCCCTGTAGTCTGTGAGCAGCCGTAGCCTGGTTGTCTCCAGCTCAGGGTTGTTCACTGCGTCATACCGCCAAATCAATTTTCTTTTTTTTTCAAGTAGTGTAGGTTGCTGCTAATTTATTTAAAAAAATCCTATTAGTGTCTTTCCACCCGTCTCCAGCTAACTTGTGGAAAAACACTACATAGGATAACGTAGAGGAGGGTTTTTGGGCCTTGCAGCGCCGTTTACGTCTGTCTGCACGGTCTCCGTGTGACTGCAGCTCTATCTGTTGTCAGTTCAGCCCCCAAAAAATAAATAAATAATAAAGTTCACCAAACACACCAGTGACACCACTTTACATTTGTGTAGGCCACATTAGCTCATATTAAAGTCTAGTCCACACTTTAGAAAATTAGTGTTTCTTATACCTGTTAGGAGGAGTTGCTCAGGAATAAGCACACAAATCCGTTAGTACTTTTCTGCTTATCTTTATCAGTCAACCAAGATGAAGAAGGCAGTGAGTAAGGCACGTGGGCGTGGGCGTGGGCGCGGAGCAGGGAGGGGACGTGGGGATTCTGTGCCTGCTGCGGGCACCGGTGACTCATCAGCACCCACTTTCACCAGGCAACAGTCGTTCATGCGCAGCTTTGTGTCAGAGCGCCGTACACCGCTGCTGCGTCAAGAACAAATTGAAGCTGTTGTCGGATGGATGGCAGCTAATGCATCAACTTCCATTAGTGCCACATCCTCTCAGACACAGAGCACTGGAGAGCAGCCATCTGTCTCTTCACCACCTGCCAAATTGCCCAGGCAGACAGAGAGCCCAGGACAGGAGCCATCTCTACTTCTGTTCTCTGAATCTCTTGGCTTGGAAACAGGGGGCCAGCCAAGCAGCATTGGAGAAATGGAAGAAGAGGCAGGGTGCAGTGATGCCCAACAGCTTTTTCTGTCTTCCTCTGAAGAGGCGGGTGGGCCAGTGGCTCCGGTCACCACATCGCAGGCCGCATCAGCTGATGATGACACTCAGGTGCCACTTACTGGTGCGTGCTCTGCTGCTGAGACTACCCAGGAGGAGCAGTTGGGGGCAGAGGGTAGTGTAGATGATGAGGTCCTCGACCCATCTTGGCGTGAGGGACAGGAAGGTGGTGGGAGCAGCTCTGAGGAAGAGATTCCCCGTACGGCCCAAAGAGGGAGAGGGAGGGGGAAGACTGCGGATCCTGCAGCCTCCGCTTTGGCACCCGTTAGGAGCATGTCTCTTCCAAAAGCCAAAAAGGGCGCTCCCAAGACTTGCAGTGCCTGGTCCTTTTTTGACACAGTTGCAGATGACATTTGCTATGTCAGATGCAAGGTGTGTCATCAAAAAGTCAAAAGAGGGAAAAATGTCAGCAACCTCAATACCTCCAACATGTGGAAACATGTGCGCAACAGGCACCCGGCGGAGTTAGAAAACACACTGAAGAGGTAGGCCAACCAACAGCGGCAGCTACCACCTCTTCAGCTCGTGTTGCCTCTTCCTCTAGCTCACACGCAGCTGGTTCGGCTTCCTCCCAGGATCGCCGTGGAAGAACCTCTGGCCCTGTTGTCCAGAGACCCGCTGTAATTCCACCCGCAGCACCACTTTCCCAGTCATCCACACACTCCCAGCCCAGTCTACAGCCATCGGTAGTACAGGCATGGGAGAAAAGGCGGCCTTTCTCGTCAAACCACCCACGAGCACAGGCTCTGACTGCAGGCATTGCCAAACTTCTGTCACTGGAAATGCTGTCATTCAGGCTGGTGGAGACTGACAGCTTCCGTGACTTGATGTCATTGGCAGTCCCACAGTACAATGTGCCCAGCCGCTTTTACTTCAGCAGGCAAGCCGTCCCTGCCCTGCACAAGCATGTGGAGGGACACATAAAACACGCGCTACTGAACGCCGTCAGTAGCAAGGTCCACCTCACCACCGATGCATGGACCAGTCAACATGGACAGGGGCGATACCTTTCCCTCACTGCCCATTGGGTTAATGTCGTTGAGCCGGGTACAGACCGTGCGAGTGGCGCAGGACGTGTCCTGCCCACTCCAAGGATTGCAGGAATCCATTCTGTACGCATTGACTCCTCCTCTTACACCAGTTCCTCAGAATCATCGCTGCAGGAGCCGTCACAGTCCACCTCCACATGGACCCGTGATGAACGTGTACCTGTTACGACCGACATGAGCACAGCCGTGGCCAAACGTCAACAGGCCGTGTTGAAATTAATTTTTTTGGGGAATCGTAGCCACACAGCGCAGGAGCTCTGGAATGCCATCAAGCAGGAGAGCGATGTGTGGTTTGTGCCAGCGAATCTCCAGCCAGGCATGGTAGTGTGTGATAATGGCCGAAATCTGGTGGCAGCTCTGGGCCTCGGCAACCTCACTCACATCCCATGTCTGGCACATGTGCTCAATTTGGTCGTGCAGAGCTTTTTGAGGGACTATCCGGATCTTGATGCACTGCTGCACAAGGTCCGCCTAGAGTGTGCTCACTTGCGGCGTTCCAGCACGGCAAAAGCGCGCATTGCGGCTCTGCAGCGCCGACACCGCCTGCCGGAACATCGCATCATATGTGACCTACCTACCAGGTGGAATTCCACGTTACATATGTTGGAGCGGTTGTGTGAGCAGCAGCAAGCTGTAATGGAGTACCAGCTGCTTCAGGCGCAAAAAAGTCGCAGTCAGCGCCGTACAGACTTCACAACCACAGAGTGGGACACTATGAATGACGTCTGCCAGGTTTTGCGTCCCTTTGATTATTCCACGCGGATGGCGAGTGCAGATGATGCACTAGTCAGCATGACTGTCCCCCTTATCTGCCTGCTTGAAAAATCACTGCAAGCGCTAAGGGATGATGTTGTGGAAGAGGTGGAGGATGAGGATTCACCATTTCCATCATCTTCTGGACAGTCAGCGCCACGTGGTTCCTCACAAACGCGTAGGCAGGGGACAGTTTGTGAGGAGGATGAGGAGGAGTCAATGGAGGAGGAAGACGTCCGTCCAGAGGAGGGAGTTACCGAATTGTCCAGTACTCAGTGTGTACAGCGAGGGTGGGGTGATGACGAGCAGGCAGAGATCACGCCTCCAGCAGGGGACAGCGTTTCTTGGGCAGTTGGCAGTCTGCAGCACATGGTGGATTACATGCTGCAGTGCCTGAGAAACGACCGCCGCATCGCCCACATTCTCAACATGTCTGATTATTGGGTGTTCACCCTCCTCGATCCTCGCTACCGGGACAACGTAGAAAGCCTCATCACACCGTTGAACCGGGAGCGAAAAGTACCAAGACACACTGGTCAATTCCATCATCTTCTCCATTCCAACTGAGAGAAGTTCTGCTAGTGCATTCCAAAGCAGCTCAGTGCGTCCAGGCAGTGGTGGAGGCTCTGCACAAAGAGGGAGCAGAAGCAGTGCCTCTGCCCAAGGCAAGACCAGTATGGCCCAACTGTGGCACAGTTTTCTGTGCCCCCCACAAAAGTCTACACCATCACAGACGGCTCCAGTCAGCAGGAGGCAACGGTTCCGTCAGATGGTGACAGACTACATGTCTTGCCCTCTTGCTGTACTCCCAGACGGCTCTTCCCCTTTCAAGTTTTGGGTCTCAAAGCTGGATACATGGCCAGAGCTAAGCCAGTATGCATTGGAGGTGCTGTCTTGCCCTGCGGCCAGTGTATTATCGGAACGTGTCTTTAGTGCTGCAGGTGGTGTACTAACTGACCGTCGCATGCGACTATCCTCCGATAACGTTGACCGGCTTACTTTCCTGAAAATGAACAAGGCCTGGATCTCGCAGGAATTTGCCACTCCTCCTCCTGATTAAATAATTAGGTCACTGTATACGTTATCCAGGTCTCCTGTTGTGTTCATCTTTCTACCACCTGAACTTAAATTCCTGGGCTCCAACACCGCCAGTTGAGGCTCAGAAGTGCCGTCTGCACAGTCAAAACATACGACCCAGTGTTATTGGGTTTCAGTAACGTGAGCTGATCCCCAGCTGTGTAGCCGGCAATGTGTCATGTGACCGCCACGCTGACACAACAACTGAAATGTAAGGGAATCTGTCCCCCCCCCCCAAGGCGTTTGTTACTGAAAGAGCCACCTTGTGCAGCAGTAATGCTGCACAAGGAAAAGGTAGCTATTTTTGTTTAGCACCTTGCACACGCAGAACTTAACACTTATAAAATGTGTCCACTGATACCGTAACACCGTCCCGGAGGTGGGACTTTCCTTCGTAATGTGACGCAGCACAGCTGTCATTCCTACCCCCCCGGCGCCGCGCACCCGCTCCTCAGCGTTGTTTGATTCCGTCCCGGAGCCTGCGCTGTTATGTTATCCCGTGGCCAGGCACACTTAGCGCTGCCCGTCTTCTGGCATCATTTGGTGTCAGGATGGCTGCGCCTGTGCGGCTGCGCTGGCAGAGAGCCCGCCTCGCAGTGTCTTCTGATTTAATCCCACTGGGGGCCTGGGATCCATGGACATGCGCAGTGCATATCTGAACCTCCACCTCTCACTCATCTCCCTATGGCTTCTTCAGACTGTTCGGTGTCAGCTGGTCCATAATAGCATGCCACGGCCGTGACACCGCACAGTCTTAAGAAGCCGTAGGGAGGGGAGTGAGAGGCGAGGATATGCACTGCGCATGTCCATGGATCCCAGGCCCGCGGTGGGATTAAATCAGAAGACACTGCGAGGCGGACTCTCTGCCAGCGCAGCCGCACAGGCGCAGCCATCCTGACACCAAATGATGCCAGAAGACGGGCAGCGCTAAGTGTGCCTGGCCACGGGATAACATAACAGCGCAGGCTCCGGGACGGAATCAAACAACGCTGAGGAGCCAGTGCGCGTCGCCGGGGGGGTAGGAATGATGGCTGTGCTGCGTCACATTACGAAGGAAAGTCCCACCTCCAGGACGGTTTTACGGTTGCAGGGGACACATTTTATAAGTGTTTAGTTCTGTGTTTGCAAGGAGCATGATGAAAAGAGCCACCTTTTCCTTTTGCATCTTTTGTGCTGCACAAGCTGGCTCTTTCAGCTACAAACGCCTTGGGGGGGGTTAAAGGTTCCCTTTCGACTTTCTCAGGCTTCGGCCTACATTGTGTTCCTCTGCTTTTCCACCTGTCCCTGGGCTCCAACACCGCCAGTTGCCGTCCAGAAGTGCTGTACGCACAGTCAACAGTCGCTCCTCTGTTATTGGGGTTCAGTAACGTCAGCTGTTCCCCTGCTGTGTGTGTGGCAATCCCTCCTACCTCCTCCAACCTCCTCCTCCTCCACCTGTCCCTGGGCTCCAACACCGCCAGTTGCCGTCCAGAAGTGCTGTACGCACAGTCAACAGTCCCTCCTCTGTTATTGGGGTTCAGTAACGTCAGCTGTTCCCCTGCTGTGTGTGTGGCAATCCCTCTTACCTCCTCCAACCTCCTCCTCCTCCTCCACCTGTCCCTGGGCTCCAACACCGCCAGTTGCCGTCCAGAAGTGCTGTACGCACAGTCAACAGTCCCTCCTCTGTTATTGGGGTTCAGTAACGTCAGCTGTTCCCCTGCTGTGTGTGTGGCAATCCCTCCTACCTCCTCCAACCTCCTCCTCCTCCACCTGTCCCTGGGCTCCAACACCGCCAGTTGCCGTCCAGAAGTGCTGTACGCACAGTCAACAGTCCCTCCTCTGTTATTGGGGTTCAGTAACGTCAGCTGTTCCCCTGCTGTGTGTGTGGCAATCCCTCCTACCTCCTCCAACCTCCTCCTCCTCCACCTGTCCCTGGGCTCCAACACCGCCAGTTGCCGTCCAGAAGTGCTGTACGCACAGTCAACAGTCCCTCCTCTGTTATTGGGGTTCAGTAACGTCAGCTGTTCCCCTGCTGTGTGTGTGGCAATCCCTCCTACCTCCTCCAACCTCCTCCTCCTCCACCTGTCCCTGGGCTCCAACACCGCCAGTTGCCGTCCAGAAGTGCTGTACGCACAGTCAACAGTCCCTCCTCTGTTATTGGGGTTCAGTAACGTCAGCTGTTCCCCTGCTGTGTGTGTGGCAATCCCTCCTACCTCCTCCAACCTCCTCCAACCTCCTCCTCCTCCACCTGTCCCTGGGCTCCAACACCGCCAGTTGCCGTCCAGAAGTGCTGTACGCACAGTCAACAGTCCCTCCTCTGTTATTGGGGTTCAGTAACGTCAGCTGTTCCCCTGCTGTGTGTGTGGCAATCCCTCCAACCTCCTCCAACCTCCTCCTCCTCCACCTGTCCCTGGGCTCCAACACCGCCAGTTGCCGTCCAGAAGTGCTGTACGCACAGTCAACAGTCCCTCCTCTGTTATTGGGGTTCAGTAACGTCAGCTGTTCCCCTGCTGTGTGTGTGGCAATCCCTCCTACCTCCTCCAACCTCCTCCTCCTCCACCTGTCCCTGGGCTCCAACACCGCCAGTTGCCGTCCAGAAGTGCTGTACGCACAGTCAACAGTCCCTCCTCTGTTATTGGGGTTCAGTAACGTCAGCTGTTCCCCTGCTGTGTGTGTGGCAATCCCTCCTACCTCCTCCAACCTCCTCCAACCTCCTCCTCCTCCACCTGTCCCTGGGCTCCAACACCGCCAGTTGCCGTCCAGAAGTGCTGTACGCACAGTCAACAGTCCCTCCTCTGTTATTGGGGTTCAGTAACGTCAGCTGTTCCCCTGCTGTGTGTGTGGCAATCCCTCCTACCTCCTCCAACCTCCTCCTCCTCCACCTGTCCCTGGGCTCCAACACCGCCAGTTGCCGTCCAGAAGTGCTGTACGCACAGTCAACAGTCCCTCCTCTGTTATTGGGGTTCAGTAACGTCAGCTGTTCCCCTGCTGTGTGTGTGGCAATCCCTCCTACCTCCTCCAACCTCCTCCAACCTCCTCCTCCTCCACCTGTCCCTGGGCTCCAACACCGCCAGTTGCCGTCCAGAAGTGCTGTACGCACAGTCAACAGTCCCTCCTCTGTTATTGGGGTTCAGTAACGTCAGCTGTTCCCCTGCTGTGTGTGTGGCAATCCCTCCTACCTCCTCCAACCTCCTCCTCCTCCACCTGTCCCTGGGCTCCAACACCGCCAGTTGCCGTCCAGAAGTGCTGTATGCACAGTCAACAGTCCCTCCTCTGTTATTGGGGTTCAGTAACGTCAGCTGTTCCCCTGCTGTGTGTGTGGCAATCCCTCCTACCTCCTCCAACCTCCTCCAACCTCCTCCTCCTCCACCTGTCCCTGGGCTCCAACACCGCCAGTTGCCGTCCAGAAGTGCTGTACGCACAGTCAACAGTCCCTCCTCTGTTATTGGGGTTCAGTAACGTCAGCTGTTCCCCTGCTGTGTGTGTGGCAATCCCTCCTACCTCCTCCAACCTCCTCCAACCTCCTCCTCCTCCACCTGTCCCTGGGCTCCAACACCGCCAGTTGCCGTCCAGAAGTGCTGTACGCACAGTCAACAGTCCCTCCTCTGTTATTGGGGTTCAGTAACATCAGCTGTTCCCCTGCTGTGTGTGTGGCAATCCCTCCTACCTCCTCCAACCTCCTCCTCCTCCACCTGTCCCTGGGCTCCAACACCGCCAGTTGCCGTCCAGAAGTGCTGTACGCACAGTCAACAGTCCCTCCTCTGTTATTGGGGTTCAGTAACGTCAGCTGTTCCCCTGCTGTGTGTGTGGCAATCCCTCCTACCTCCTCCAACCTCCTCCAACCTCCTCCTCCTCCACCTGTCCCTGGGCTCCAACACCGCCAGTTGCCGTCCAGAAGTGCTGTACGCACAGTCAACAGTCCCTCCTCTGTTATTGGGGTTCAGTAACATCAGCTGTTCCCCTGCTGTGTGTGTGGCAATCCCTCCTACCTCCTCCAACCTCCTCCTCCTCCACCTGTCCCTGGGCTCCAACACCGCCAGTTGCCGTCCAGAAGTGCTGTACGCACAGTCAACAGTCCCTCCTCTGTTATTGGGGTTCAGTAACGTCAGCTGTTCCCCTGCTGTGTGTGTGGCAATCCCTCCTACCTCCTCCAACCTCCTCCAACCTCCTCCTCCTCCACCTGTCCCTGGGCTCCAACACCGCCAGTTGCCGTCCAGAAGTGCTGTACGCACAGTCAACAGTCCCTCCTCTGTTATTGGGGTTCAGTAACGTCAGCTGTTCCCCTGCTGTGTGTGTGGCAATCCCTCCTACCTCCTCCAACCTCCTCCAACCTCCTCCTCCTCCACCTGTCCCTGGGCTCCAACACCGCCAGTTGCCGTCCAGAAGTGCTGTACGCACAGTCAACAGTCCCTCCTCTGTTATTGGGGTTCAGTAACGTCAGCTGTTCCCCTGCTGTGTGTGTGGCAATCCCTCCTACCTCCTCCAACCTCCTCCAACCTCCTCCTCCTCCACCTGTCCCTGGGCTCCAACACCGCCAGTTGCCGTCCAGAAGTGCTGTACGCACAGTCAACAGTCCCTCCTCTGTTATTGGGGTTCAGTAACGTCAGCTGTTCCCCTGCTGTGTGTGTGGCAATCCCTCCTACCTCCTCCAACCTCCTCCAACCTCCTCCTCCTCCACCTGTCCCTGGGCTCCAACACCGCCAGTTGCTGTCCAGAAGTGCTGTACGCACAGTCAACAGTCCCTCCTCTGTTATTGGGGTTCAGTAACGTCAGCTGTTCCCCTGCTGTGTGTGTGGCAATCCCTCCTACCTCCTCCAACCTCCTCCTCCTCCACCTGTCCCTGGGCTCCAACACCGCCAGTTGCCGTCCAGAAGTGCTGTACGCACAGTCAACAGTCCCTCCTCTGTTATTGGGGTTCAGTAACGTCAGCTGTTCCCCTGCTGTGTGTGTGGCAATCCCTCCTACCTCCTCCAACCTCCTCCAACCTCCTCCTCCTCCACCTGTCCCTGGGCTCCAACACCGCCAGTTGCCGTCCAGAAGTGCTGTACGCACAGTCAACAGTCCCTCCTCTGTTATTGGGGTTCAGTAACGTCAGCTGTTCCCCTGCTGTGTGTGTGGCAATCCCTCCTACCTCCTCCAACCTCCTCCTCCTCCACCTGTCCCTGGGCTCCAACACCGCCAGTTGCCGTCCAGAAGTGCTGTACGCACAGTCAACAGTCCCTCCTCTGTTATTGGGGTTCAGTAACGTCAGCTGTTCCCCTGCTGTGTGTGTGGCAATCCCTCCTACCTCCTCCAACCTCCTCCTCCTCCACCTGTCCCTGGGCTCCAACTCCGCCAGTTGCCGTCCAGAAGTGCTGTACGCACAGTCAACAGTCCCTCCTCTGTTATTGGGGTTCAGTAACGTCAGCTGTTCCCCTGCTGTGTGTGTGGCAATCCCTCCTACCTCCTCCAACCTCCTCCAACCTCCTCCTCCTCCACCTGTCCCTGGGCTCCAACACCGCCAGTTGCCGTCCAGAAGTGCTGTACGCACAGTCAACAGTCCCTCCTCTGTTATTGGGGTTCAGTAACGTCAGCTGTTCCCCTGCTGTGTGTGTGGCAATCCCTCCTACCTCCTCCAACCTCCTCCAACCTCCTCCTCCTCCACCTGTCCCTGGGCTCCAACACCGCCAGTTGCCGTCCAGAAGTGCTGTACGCACAGTCAACAGTCCCTCCTCTGTTATTGGGGTTCAGTAACGTCAGCTGTTCCCCTGCTGTGTGTGTGGCAATCCCTCCTACCTCCTCCAACCTCCTCCAACCTCCTCCTCCTCCACCTGTCCCTGGGCTCCAACACCGCCAGTTGCCGTCCAGAAGTGCTGTACGCACAGTCAACAGTCCCTCCTCTGTTATTGGGGTTCAGTAACGTCAGCTGTTCCCCTGCTGTGTGTGTGGCAATCCCTCCTACCTCCTCCAACCTCCTCCTCCTCCACCTGTCCCTGGGCTCCAACACCGCCAGTTGCCGTCCAGAAGTGCTGTACGCACAGTCAACAGTCCCTCCTCTGTTATTGGGGTTCAGTAACGTCAGCTGTTCCCCTGCTGTGTGTGTGGCAATCCCTCCTACCTCCTCCAACCTCCTCCAACCTCCTCCTCCTCCACCTGTCCCTGGGCTCCAACACCGCCAGTTGCCGTCCAGAAGTGCTGTACGCACAGTCAACAGTCCCTCCTCTGTTATTGGGGTTCAGTAACGTCAGCTGTTCCCCTGCTGTGTGTGTGGCAATCCCTCCTACCTCCTCCAACCTCCTCCAACCTCCTCCTCCTCCACCTGTCCCTGGGCTCCAACACCGCCAGTTGCCGTCCAGAAGTGCTGTACGCACAGTCAACAGTCCCTCCTCTGTTATTGGGGTTCAGTAACGTCAGCTGTTCCCCTGCTGTGTGTGTGGCAATCCCTCCTACCTCCTCCAACCTCCTCCTCCTCCACCTGTCCCTGGGCTCCAACACCGCCAGTTGCCGTCCAGAAGTGCTGTACGCACAGTCAACAGTCCCTCCTCTGTTATTGGGGTTCAGTAACGTCAGCTGTTCCCCTGCTGTGTGTGTGGCAATCCCTCCTACCTCCTCCAACCTCCTCCAACCTCCTCCTCCTCCACCTGTCCCTGGGCTCCAACACCGCCAGTTGCCGTCCAGAAGTGCTGTACGCACAGTCAACAGTCCCTCCTCTGTTATTGGGGTTCAGTAACGTCAGCTGTTCCCCTGCTGTGTGTGTGGCAATCCCTCCTACCTCCTCCAACCTCCTCCAACCTCCTCCTCCTCCACCTGTCCCTGGGCTCCAACACCGCCAGTTGCCGTCCAGAAGTGCTGTACGCACAGTCAACAGTCCCTCCTCTGTTATTGGGGTTCAGTAACGTCAGCTGTTCCCCTGCTGTGTGTGTGGCAATCCCTCCTACCTCCTCCAACCTCCTCCAACCTCCTCCTCCTCCACCTGTCCCTGGGCTCCAACACCGCCAGTTGCCGTCCAGAAGTGCTGTACGCACAGTCAACAGTCCCTCCTCTGTTATTGGGGTTCAGTAACGTCAGCTGTTCCCCTGCTGTGTGTGTGGCAATCCCTCCTACCTCCTCCAACCTCCTCCTCCTCCACCTGTCCCTGGGCTCCAACACCGCCAGTTGCCGTCCAGAAGTGCTGTACGCACAGTCAACAGTCCCTCCTCTGTTATTGGGGTTCAGTAACGTCAGCTGTTCCCCTGCTGTGTGTGTGGCAATCCCTCCTACCTCCTCCAACCTCCTCCAACCTCCTCCTCCTCCACCTGTCCCTGGGCTCCAACACCGCCAGTTGCCGTCCAGAAGTGCTGTACGCACAGTCAACAGTCCCTCCTCTGTTATTGGGGTTCAGTAACGTCAGCTGTTCCCCTGCTGTGTGTGTGGCAATCCCTCCTACCTCCTCCAACCTCCTCCAACCTCCTCCTCCTCCACCTGTCCCTGGGCTCCAACACCGCCAGTTGCCGTCCAGAAGTGCTGTACGCACAGTCAACAGTCCCTCCTCTGTTATTGGGGTTCAGTAACGTCAGCTGTTCCCCTGCTGTGTGTGTGGCAATCCCTCCTACCTCCTCCAACCTCCTCCTCCTCCACCTGTCCCTGGGCTCCAACACCGCCAGTTGCCGTCCAGAAGTGCTGTACGCACAGTCAACAGTCCCTCCTCTGTTATTGGGGTTCAGTAACGTCAGCTGTTCCCCTGCTGTGTGTGTGGCAATCCCTCCTACCTCCTCCAACCTCCTCCAACCTCCTCCTCCTCCACCTGTCCCTGGGCTCCAACACCGCCAGTTGCCGTCCAGAAGTGCTGTACGCACAGTCAACAGTCCCTCCTCTGTTATTGGGGTTCAGTAACGTCAGCTGTTCCCCTGCTGTGTGTGTGGCAATCCCTCCTACCTCCTCCAACCTCCTCCAACCTCCTCCTCCTCCACCTGTCCCTGGGCTCCAACACCGCCAGTTGCCGTCCAGAAGTGCTGTACGCACAGTCAACAGTCCCTCCTCTGTTATTGGGGTTCAGTAACGTCAGCTGTTCCCCTGCTGTGTGTGTGGCAATCCCTCCTACCTCCTCCAACCTCCTCCTCCTCCACCTGTCCCTGGGCTCCAACACCGCCAGTTGCCGTCCAGAAGTGCTGTACGCACAGTCAACAGTCCCTCCTCTGTTATTGGGGTTCAGTAACGTCAGCTGTTCCCCTGCTGTGTGTGTGGCAATCCCTCCTACCTCCTCCAACCTCCTCCAACCTCCTCCTCCTCCACCTGTCCCTGGGCTCCAACACCGCCAGTTGCCGTCCAGAAGTGCTGTACGCACAGTCAACAGTCCCTCCTCTGTTATTGGGGTTCAGTAACGTCAGCTGTTCCCCTGCTGTGTGTGTGGCAATCCCTCCTACCTCCTCCAACCTCCTCCAACCTCCTCCTCCTCCACCTGTCCCTGGGCTCCAACACCGCCAGTTGCCGTCCAGAAGTGCTGTACGCACAGTCAACAGTCCCTCCTCTGTTATTGGGGTTCAGTAACGTCAGCTGTTCCCCTGCTGTGTGTGTGGCAATCCCTCCTACCTCCTCCAACCTCCTCCTCCTCCACCTGTCCCTGGGCTCCAACACCGCCAGTTGCCGTCCAGAAGTGCTGTACGCACAGTCAACAGTCCCTCCTCTGTTATTGGGGTTCAGTAACGTCAGCTGTTCCCCTGCTGTGTGTGTGGCAATCCCTCCTACCTCCTCCAACCTCCTCCAACCTCCTCCTCCTCCACCTGTCCCTGGGCTCCAACACCGCCAGTTGCCGTCCAGAAGTGCTGTACGCACAGTCAACAGTCCCTCCTCTGTTATTGGGGTTCAGTAACGTCAGCTGTTCCCCTGCTGTGTGTGTGGCAATCCCTCCTACCTCCTCCAACCTCCTCCAACCTCCTCCTCCTCCACCTGTCCCTGGGCTCCAACACCGCCAGTTGCCGTCCAGAAGTGCTGTACGCACAGTCAACAGTCCCTCCTCTGTTATTGGGGTTCAGTAACGTCAGCTGTTCCCCTGCTGTGTGTGTGGCAATCCCTCCTACCTCCTCCAACCTCCTCCAACCTCCTCCTCCTCCACCTGTCCCTGGGCTCCAACACCGCCAGTTGCCGTCCAGAAGTGCTGTACGCACAGTCAACAGTCCCTCCTCTGTTATTGGGGTTCAGTAACGTCAGCTGTTCCCCTGCTGTGTGTGTGGCAATCCCTCCTACCTCCTCCAACCTCCTCCTCCTCCACCTGTCCCTGGGCTCCAACACCGCCAGTTGCCGTCCAGAAGTGCTGTACGCACAGTCAACAGTCCCTCCTCTGTTATTGGGGTTCAGTAACGTCAGCTGTTCCCCTGCTGTGTGTGTGGCAATCCCTCCTACCTCCTCCAACCTCCTCCAAACTCCTCCTCCTCCACCTGTCCCTGGGCTCCAACACCGCCAGTTGCCGTCCAGAAGTGCTGTATGCACAGTCAACAGTCCCTCCTCTGTTATTGGGGTTCAGTAATGTCAGCTGTTCCCCTGCTGTGTGTGTGGCAATCCCTCCTACCTCCTCCAACCTCCTCCAACCTCCTCCTCCTCCACCTGTCCCTGGGCTCCAACACCGCCAGTTGCCGTCCAGAAGTGCTGTACGCACAGTCAACAGTCCCTCCTCTGTTATTGGGGTTCAGTAACGTCAGCTGTTCCCCTGCTGTGTGTGTGGCAATCCCTCCTACCTCCTCCAACCTCCTCCAACCTCCTCCTCCTCCACCTGTCCCTGGGCTCCAACACCGCCAGTTGCCGTCCAGAAGTGCTGTACGCACAGTCAACAGTCCCTCCTCTGTTATTGGGGTTCAGTAACGTCAGCTGTTCCCCTGCTGTGTGTGTGGCAATCCCTCCTACCTCCTCCAACCTCCTCCTCCTCCACCTGTCCCTGGGCTCCAACACCGCCAGTTGCCGTCCAGAAGTGCTGTACGCACAGTCAACAGTCCCTCCTCTGTTATTGGGGTTCAGTAACGTCAGCTGTTCCCCTGCTGTGTGTGTGGCAATCCCTCCTACCTCCTCCAACCTCCTCCAACCTCCTCCTCCTCCACCTGTCCCTGGGCTCCAACACCGCCAGTTGCCGTCCAGAAGTGCTGTACGCACAGTCAACAGTCCCTCCTCTGTTATTGGGGTTCAGTAACGTCAGCTGTTCCCCTGCTGTGTGTGTGGCAATCCCTCCTACCTCCTCCAACCTCCTCCAACCTCCTCCTCCTCCACCTGTCCCTGGGCTCCAACACCGCCAGTTGCCGTCCAGAAGTGCTGTACGCACAGTCAACAGTCCCTCCTCTGTTATTGGGGTTCAGTAACGTCAGCTGTTCCCCTGCTGTGTGTGTGGCAATCCCTCCTACCTCCTCCAACCTCCTCCTCCTCCACCTGTCCCTGGGCTCCAACACCGCCAGTTGCCGTCCAGAAGTGCTGTACGCACAGTCAACAGTCCCTCCTCTGTTATTGGGGTTCAGTAACGTCAGCTGTTCCCCTGCTGTGTGTGTGGCAATCCCTCCTACCTCCTCCAACCTCCTCCAACCTCCTCCTCCTCCACCTGTCCCTGGGCTCCAACACCACCAGTTGCCGTCCAGAAGTGCTGTACGCACAGTCAACAGTCCCTCCTCTGTTATTGGGGTTCAGTAACGTCAGCTGTTCCCCTGCTGTGTGTGTGGCAATCCCTCCAACCTCCTCCAACCTCCTCCTCCTCCACCTGTCCCTGGGCTCCAACACCGCCAGTTGCCGTCCAGAAGTGCTGTACGCACAGTCAACAGTCCCTCCTCTGTTATTGGGGTTCAGTAACATCAGCTGTTCCCCTGCTGTGTGTGTGGCAATCCTTCCTACCTCCTCCAACCTCCTCCAACCTCCTCCTCCTCCACCTGTCCCTGGGCTCCAACACCGCCAGTTGCCATCCAGAAGTGCTGTACGCACAGTCAGCAGTCCCTCCTCTGTTATTGGGGTTCAGTAACGTCAGCTGTTCCCCTGCTGTGTGTGTGGCAATCCCTCCTACCTCCTCCAACCTCCTCCTCCTCCACCTGTCCCTGGGCTCCAACACCGCCAGTTGCCGTCCAGAAGTGCTGTACGCACAGTCAACAGTCCCTCCTCTGTTATTGGGGTTCAGAACGTCAGCTGTTCCCCTGCTGTGTGTGTGGCAATCCCTCCTACCTCCTCCAACCTCCTCCAACCTCCTCCTCCTCCACCTGTCCCTGGGCTCCAACACCGCCAGTTGCCGTCCAGAAGTGCTGTACGCACAGTCAACAGTCCCTCCTCTGTTATTGGGGTTCAGTAACGTCAGCTGTTCCCCTGCTGTGTGTGTGGCAATCCCTCCTACCTCCTCCAACCTCCTCCAACCTCCTCCTCCTCCACCTGTCCCTGGGCTCCAACACTGCCAGTTGCCTCCAGAAGTGCTGTACGCACAGTCAACAGTCCCTCCTCTGTTATTGGGGTTCAGTAACGTCAGCTGTTCCCCTGCTGTGTGTGTGGCAATCCCTCCTACCTCCTCCAACCTCCTCCTCCTCCACCTGTCCCTGGGCTCCAACACCGCCAGTTGCTGTCCAGAAGTGCTGTACGCACAGTCAACAGTCCCTCCTCTGTTATTGGGGTTCAGTAACGTCAGCTGTTCCCCTGCTGTGTGTGTGGCAATCCCTCCTACCTCCTCCAACCTCCTCCAACCTCCTCCTCCTCCACCTGTCCCTGGGCTCCAACACCGCCAGTTGCCGTCCAGAAGTGCTGTACGCACAGTCAACAGTCCTTCCTCTGTTATTGGGGTTCAGTAACGTCAGCTGTTCCCCTGCTGTGTGTGTGGCAATCCCTCCTACCTCCTCCAACCTCCTCCAACCTCCTCCTCCTCCACCTGTCCCTGGGCTCCAACACCGCCAGTTGCCGTCCAGAAGTGCTGTACGCACAGTCAACAGTCCCTCCTCTGTTATTGGGGTTCAGTAACGTCAGCTGTTCCCCTGCTGTGTGTGTGGCAATCCCTCCTACCTCCTCCAACCTCCTCCAACCTCCTCCTTCTCCACCTGTCCCTGGGCTCCAACACCGCCAGTTGCCATCCAGAAGTGCTGTACGCACAGTCAACAGTCCCTCCTCTGTTATTGGGGTTCAGTAACGTCAGCTGTTCCCCTGCTGTGTGTGTGGCAATCCCTCCTACCTCCTCCAACCTCCTCCTCCTCCACCTGTCCCTGGGCTCCAACACCGCCAGTTGCCGTCCAGAAGTGCTGTACGCACAGTCAACAGTCCCTCCTCTGTTATTGGGGTTCAGTAATGTCAGCTGTTCCCCTGCTGTGTGTGTGGCAATCCCTCCTACCTCCTCCAACCTCCTCCAACCTCCTCCTCCTCCACCTGTCCCTGGGCTCCAACACCGCCAGTTGCCGTCCAGAAGTGCTGTACGCACAGTCAACAGTCCCTCCTCTGTTATTGGGGTTCAGTAACGTCAGCTGTTCCCCTGCTGTGTGTGTGGCAATCCCTCCTACCTCCTCCAACCTCCTCCAACCTCCTCTTCCTCCACCTGTCCCTGGGCTCCAACACCGCCAGTTGCCGTCCAGAAGTGCTGTACGCACAGTCAACAGTCCCTCCTCTGTTATTGGGGTTCAGTAACGTCAGCTGTTCCCCTGCTGTGTGTGTGGCAATCCCTCCTACCTCCTCCAACCTCCTCCTCCTCCACCTGTCCCTGGGCTCCAACACCGCCAGTTGCCGTCCAGAAGTGCTGTACGCACAGTCAACAGTCCCTCCTTTGTTATTGGGGTTCAGTAACGTCAGCTGTTCCCCTGCTGTGTGTGTGGCAATCCCTCCTACCTCCTCCAACCTCCTCCTCCTCCACCTGTCCCTGGGCTCCAACACCGCCAGTTGCCGTCCAGAAGTGCTGTACGCACAGTCAACAGTCCCTCCTCTGTTATTGGGGTTCAGTAACGTCAGCTGTTCCCCTGCTGTGTGTGTGGCAATCCCTCCTACCTCCTCCAACCTCCTCCAACCTCCTCCTCCTCCACCTGTCCCTGGGCTCCAACACCGCCAGTTGCCGTCCAGAAGTGCTGTACGCACAGTCAACAGTCCCTCCTCTGTTATTGGGGTTCAGTAACGTCAGCTGTTCCCCTGCTGTGTGTGTGGCAATCCCTCCTACCTCCTCCAACCTCCTCCTCCTCCACCTGTCCCTGGGCTCCAACACCGCCAGTTGCCGTCCAGAAGTGCTGTACGCACAGTCAACAGTCCCTCCTCTGTTATTGGGGTTCAGTAACGTCAGCTGTTCCCCTGCTGTGTGTGTGGCAATCCCTCCTACCTCCTCCAACCTCCTCCTCCTCCACCTGTCCCTGGGCTCCAACACCGCCAGTTGCCGTCCAGAAGTGCTGTACGCACAGTCAACAGTCCCTCCTTTGTTATTGGGGTTCAGTAACGTCAGCTGTTCCCCTGCTGTGTGTGTGGCAATCCCTCCTACCTCCTCCAACCTCCTCCTCCTCCACCTGTCCCTGGGCTCCAACACCGCCAGTTGCCGTCCAGAAGTGCTGTACGCACAGTCAACAGTCCCTCCTCTGTTATTGGGGTTCAGTAACGTCAGCTGTTCCCCTGCTGTGTGTGTGGCAATCCCTCCTACCTCCTCCAACCTCCTCCAACCTCCTCCTCCTCCACCTGTCCCTGGGCTCCAACACCGCCAGTTGCCGTCCAGAAGTGCTGTACGCACAGTCAACAGTCCCTCCTCTGTTATTGGGGTTCAGTAACGTCAGCTGTTCCCCTGCTGTGTGTGTGGCAATCCCTCCTACCTCCTCCAACCTCCTCCAACCTCCTCTTCCTCCACCTGTCCCTGGGCTCCAACACCGCCAGTTGCCGTCCAGAAGTGCTGTACGCACAGTCAACAGTCCCTCCTCTGTTATTGGGGTTCAGTAACGTCAGCTGTTCCCCTGCTGTGTGTGGCAATCCCTCCTACCTCCTCCAACCTCCTCCAACCTCCTCCTCCTCCACCTGTCCCTGGGCTCCAACACCGCCAGTTGCCGTCCAGAAGTGCTGTACGCACAGTCAACAGTCCCTCCTCTGTTATTGGGGTTCAGTAA
This sequence comes from Ranitomeya variabilis, assembly GCF_051348905.1. Classification (NCBI taxonomy): domain Eukaryota; kingdom Metazoa; phylum Chordata; class Amphibia; order Anura; family Dendrobatidae; genus Ranitomeya; species Ranitomeya variabilis. The sequence continues at coordinate 526,174,211 of NC_135237.1, read as the reverse complement.
CGTCAGCTGTTCCCCTGCTGTGTGTGTGGCAATCCCTCCTACCTCCTCCAACCTCCTCCTCCTCCACCTGTCCCTGGGCTCCAACACCGCCAGTTGCCGTCCAGAAGTGCTGTACGCACAGTCAACAGTCCCTCCTCTGTTATTGGGGTTCAGTAACGTCAGCTGTTCCCCTGCTGTGTGTGTGGCAATCCCTCCTACCTCCTCCAACCTCCTCCAACCTCCTCCTCCTCCACCTGTCCCTGGGCTCCAACACCGCCAGTTGCCGTCCAGAAGTGCTGTACGCACAGTCAACAGTCCCTCCTCTGTTATTGGGGTTCAGTAACGTCAGCTGTTCCCCTGCTGTGTGTGTGGCAATCCCTCCTACCTCCTCCAACCTCCTCCACCTGTCCCTGGGCTCCAACACCGCCAGTTGCCGTCCAGAAGTGCTGTACGCACAGTCAACAGTCCCTCCTCTGTTATTGGGGTTCAGTAACGTCAGCTGTTCCCCTGCTGTGTGTGTGGCAATCCCTCCTACCTCCTCCAACCTCCTCCAACCTCCTCCTCCTCCACCTGTCCCTGGGCTCCAACGCCGCCAGTTGCCGTCCAGAAGTGCTGTACGCACAGTCAACAGTCCCTCCTCTGTTATTGGGGTTCAGTAACGTCAGCTGTTCCCCTGCTGTGTGTGTGGCAATCCCTCCTACCTCCTCCAACCTCCTCCTCCTCCACCTGTCCCTGGGCTCCAACACCGCCAGTTGCCGTCCAGAAGTGCTGTACGCACAGTCAACAGTCCCTCCTCTGTTATTGGGGTTCAGTAACGTCAGCTGTTCCCCTGCTGTGTGTGTGGCAATCCCTCCTACCTCCTCCAACCTCCTCCTCCTCCACCTGTCCCTGGGCTCCAACACCGCCAGTTGCCGTCCAGAAGTGCTGTACGCACAGTCAACAGTCCCTCCTCTGTTATTGGGGTTCAGTAACGTCAGCTGTTCCCCTGCTGTGTGTGTGGCAATCCCTCCTACCTCCTCCAACCTCCTCCTCCTCCACCTGTCCCTGGGCTCCAACACCGCCAGTTGCCGTCCAGAAGTGCTGTACGCACAGTCAACAGTCCCTCCTCTGTTATTGGGGTTCAGTAACGTCAGCTGTTCCCCTGCTGTGTGTGAGGCAATCCCTCCTACCTCCTCCAACCTCCTCCTCCTCCACCTGTCCCTGGGCTCCAACACCGCCAGTTGCCGTCCAGAAGTGCTGTACGCACAGTCAACAGTCCCTCCTCTGTTATTGGGGTTCAGTAACGTCAGCTGTTCCCCTGCTGTGTGTGTGGCAATCCCTCCTACCTCCTCCAACCTCCTCCAACCTCCTCCTCCTCCACCTGTCCCTGGGCTCCAACACCGCCAGTTGCCGTCCAGAAGTGCTGTACGCACAGTCAACAGTCCCTCCTCTGTTATTGGGGTTCAGTAACGTCAGCTGTTCCCCTGCTGTGTGTGTGGCAATCCCTCCTACCTCCTCCAACCTCCTCCTCCTCCACCTGTCCCTGGGCTCCAACACCGCCAGTTGCCGTCCAGAAGTGCTGTACGCACAGTCAACAGTCCCTCCTCTGTTATTGGGGTTCAGTAACGTCAGCTGTTCCCCTGCTGTGTGTGTGGCAATCCCTCCTACCTCCTCCAACCTCCTCCAACCTCCTCCTCCTCCACCTGTCCCTGGGCTCCAACGCCGCCAGTTGCCGTCCAGAAGTGCTGTACGCACAGTCAACAGTCCCTCCTCTGTTATTGGGGTTCAGTAACGTCAGCTGTTCCCCTGCTGTGTGTGTGGCAATCCCTCCTACCTCCTCCAACCTCCTCCTCCTCCACCTGTCCGTGGGCTCCAACACCGCCAGTTGCCGTCCAGAAGTGCTGTACGCACAGTCAACAGTCCCTCCTCTGTTATTGGGGTTCAGTAACGTCAGCTGTTCCCCTGCTGTGTGTGTGGCAATCCCTCCTACCTCCTCCAACCTCCTCCTCCTCCACCTGTCCCTGGGCTCCAACACCGCCAGTTGCCGTCCAGAAGTGCTGTACGCACAGTCAACAGTCCCTCCTCTGTTATTGGGGTTCAGTAACGTCAGCTGTTCCCCTGCTGTGTGTGTGGCAATCCCTCCTACCTCCTCCAACCTCCTCCTCCTCCACCTGTCCCTGGGCTCCAACACCGCCAGTTGCCGTCCAGAAGTGCTGTACGCACAGTCAACAGTCCCTCCTCTGTTATTGGGGTTCAGTAACGTCAGCTGTTCCCCTGCTGTGTGTGTGGCAATCCCTCCTACCTCCTCCAACCTCCTCCTCCTCCACCTGTCCCTGGGCTCCAACACCGCCAGTTGCCGTCCTGAAGTGCTGTACGCACAGTCAACAGTCCCTCCTCTGTTATTGGGGTTCAGTAACGTCAGCTGTTCCCCTGCTGTGTGTGTGGCAATCCCTCCTACCTCCTCCAACCTCCTCCTCCTCCACCTGTCCCTGGGCTCCAACACCGCCAGTTGCCATCCAGAAGTGCTGTACGCACAGTCAACAGTCCCTCCTCTGTTATTGGGGTTCAGTAACGTCAGCTGTTCCCCTGCTGTGTGTGTGGCAATCCCTCCTACCTCCTCCAACCTCCTCCTCCTCCACCTGTCCCTGGGCTCCAACACCGCCAGTTGCCGTCCAGAAGTGCTGTACGCACAGTCAACAGTCCCTCCTCTGTTATTGGGGTTCAGTAACGTCAGCTGTTCCCCTGCTGTGTGTGTGGCAATCCCTCCTACCTCCTCCAACCTCCTCCTCCTCCACCTGTCCCTGGGCTCCAACACCGCCAGTTGCCGTCCAGAAGTGCTGTACGCACAGTCAACAGTCCCTCCTCTGTTATTGGGGTTCAGTAACGTCAGCTGTTCCCCTGCTGTGTGTGTGGCAATCCCTCCTACCTCCTCCAACCTCCTCCAACCTCCTCCTCCTCCACCTGTCCCTGGGCTCCAACACCGCCAGTTGCCGTCCAGAAGTGCTGTACGCACAGTCAACAGTCCCTCCTCTGTTATTGGGGTTCAGTAACGTCAGCTGTTCCCCTGCTGTGTGTGTGGCAATCCCTCCTACCTCCTCCAACCTCCTCCAACCTCCTCCTCCTCCACCTGTCCCTGGGCTCCAACACCGCCAGTTGCCGTCCAGAAGTGCTGTACGCACAGTCAACAGTCCCTCCTCTGTTATTGGGGTTCAGTAACGTCAGCTGTTCCCCTGCTGTGTGTGTGGCAATCCCTCCTACCTCCTCCAACCTCCTCCTCCTCCACCTGTCCCTGGGCTCCAACACCGCCAGTTGCCGTCCAGAAGTGCTGTACGCACAGTCAACAGTCCCTCCTCTGTTATTGGGGTTCAGTAACGTCAGCTATTCCCCTGCTGTGTGTGTGGCAATCCCTCCTACCTCCTCCAACCTCCTCCAACCTCCTCCTCCTCCACCTGTCCCTGGGCTCCAACACCGCCAGTTGCCGTCCAGAAGTGCTGTACGCACAGTCAACAGTCCCTCCTCTGTTATTGGGGTTCAGTAACGTCAGCTGTTCCCCTGCTGTGTGTGTGGCAATCCCTCCTACCTCCTCCAACCTCCTCCTCCTCCACCTGTCCCTGGGCTCCAACACCGCCAGTTGCCGTCCAGAAGTGCTGTACGCACAGTCAACAGTCCCTCCTCTGTTATTGGGGTTCAGTAACGTCAGCTGTTCCCCTGCTGTGTGTGTGGCAATCCCTCCTACCTCCTCCAACCTCCTCCTCCTCCACCTGTCCCTGGGCTCCAACACCGCCAGTTGCCGTCCAGAAGTGCTGTACGCACAGTCAACAGTCCCTCCTCTGTTATTGGGGTTCAGTAACGTCAGCTGTTCCCCTGCTGTGTGTGTGGCAATCCCTCCTACCTCCTCCAACCTCCTCCTCCTCCACCTGTCCCTGGGCTCCAACACCGCCAGTTGCCGTCCAGAAGTGCTGTACGCACAGTCAACAGTCTCTCCTCTGTTATTGGGGTTCAGTAACGTCAGCTGTTCCCCTGCTGTGTGTGTGGCAATCCCTCCTACCTCCTCCAACCTCCTCCTCCTCCACCTGTCCCTGGGCTCCAACACCGCCAGTTGCCGTCCAGAAGTGCTGTACGCACAGTCAACAGTCCCTCCTCTGTTATTGGGGTTCAGTAACGTCAGCTGTTCCCCTGCTGTGTGTGTGGCAATCCCTCCTACCTCCTCCAACCTCCTCCAACCTCCTCCTCCTCCACCTGTCCCTGGGCTCCAACACCGCCAGTTGCCGTCCAGAAGTGCTGTACGCACAGTCAACAGTCCCTCCTCTGTTATTGGGGTTCAGTAACGTCAGCTGTTCCCCTGCTGTGTGTGTGGCAATCCCTCCTACCTCCTCCAACCTCCTCCAACCTCCTCCTCCTCCACCTGTCCCTGGGCTCCAACACCGCCAGTTGCCGTCCAGAAGTGCTGTACGCACAGTCAACAGTCCCTCCTCTGTTATTGGGGTTCAGTAACGTCAGCTGTTCCCCTGCTGTGTGTGTGGCAATCCCTCCTACCTCCTCCAACCTCCTCCAACCTCCTCCTCCTCCACCTGTCCCTGGGCTCCAACACCGCCAGTTGCCGTCCAGAAGTGCTGTACGCACAGTCAACAGTCCCTCCTCTGTTATTGGGGTTCAGTAACGTCAGCTGTTCCCCTGCTGTGTGTGTGGCAATCCCTCCTACCTCCTCCAACCTCCTCCTCCTCCACCTGTCCCTGGGCTCCAACACCGCCAGTTGCCGTCCAGAAGTGCTGTACGCACAGTCAACAGTCCCTCCTCTGTTATTGGGGTTCAGTAACGTCAGCTGTTCCCCTGCTGTGTGTGTGGCAATCCCTCCTACCTCCTCCAACCTCCTCCTCCTCCACCTGTCCCTGGGCTCCAACACCGCCAGTTGCCGTCCAGAAGTGCTGTACGCACAGTCAACAGTCCCTCCTCTGTTATTGGGGTTCAGTAACGTCAGCTGTTCCCCTGCTGTGTGTGTGGCAATCCCTCCTACCTCCTCCAACCTCCTCCTCCTCCACCTGTCCCTGGGCTCCAACACCGCCAGTTGCCGTCCAGAAGTGCTGTACGCACAGTCAACAGTCTCTCCTCTGTTATTGGGGTTCAGTAACGTCAGCTGTTCCCCTGCTGTGTGTGTGGCAATCCCTCCTACCTCCTCCAACCTCCTCCTCCTCCACCTGTCCCTGGGCTCCAACACCGCCAGTTGCCGTCCAGAAGTGCTGTACACACAGTCAACAGTCCCTCCTCTGTTATTGGGGTTCAGTAACGTCAGCTGTTCCCCTGCTGTGTGTGTGGCAATCCCTCCTACCTCCTCCAACCTCCTCCAACCTCCTCCTCCTCCACCTGTCCCTGGGCTCCAACACCGCCAGTTGCCGTCCAGAAGTGCTGTACGCACAGTCAACAGTCCCTCCTCTGTTATTGGGGTTCAGTAACGTCAGCTGTTCCCCTGCTGTGTGTGTGGCAATCCCTCCTACCTCCTCCAACCTCCTCCAACCTCCTCCTCCTCCACCTGTCCCTGGGCTCCAACACCGCCAGTTGCCATCCAGAAGTGCTGTACGCACAGTCAACAGTCCCTCCTCTGTTATTGGGGTTCAGTAACGTCAGCTGTTCCCCTGCTGTGTGTGTGGCAATCCCTCCTACCTCCTCCAACCTCCTCCTCCTCCACCTGTCCCTGGGCTCCAACACCGCCAGTTGCCGTCCAGAAGTGCTGTACGCACAGTCAACAGTCCCTCCTCTGTTATTGGGGTTCAGTAACGTCAGCTGTTCCCCTGCTGTGTGTGTGGCAATCCCTCCTACCTCCTCCAACCTCCTCCAACCTCCTCCTCCTCCACCTGTCCCTGGGCTCCAACACCGCCAGTTGCCGTCCAGAAGTGCTGTACGCACAGTCAACAGTCCCTCCTCTGTTATTGGGGTTCAGTAACGTCAGCTGTTCCCCTGCTGTGTGTGTGGCAATCCCTCCTACCTCCTCCAACCTCCTCCAACCTCCTCCTCCTCCACCTGTCCCTGGGCTCCAACACCGCCAGTTGCCGTCCAGAAGTGCTGTACGCACAGTCAACAGTCCCTCCTCTGTTATTGGGGTTCAGTAACGTCAGCTGTTCCCCTGCTGTGTGTGTGGCAATCCCTCCTACCTCCTCCAACCTCCTCCTCCTCCACCTGTCCCTGGGCTCCAACACCGCCAGTTGCCGTCCAGAAGTGCTGTACGCACAGTCAACAGTCCCTCCTCTGTTATTGGGGTTCAGTAACGTCAGCTGTTCCCCTGCTGTGTGTGTGGCAATCCCTCCTACCTCCTCCAACCTCCTCCTCCTCCACCTGTCCCTGGGCTCCAACACCGCCAGTTGCCGTCCAGAAGTGCTGTACGCACAGTCAACAGTCCCTCCTCTGTTATTGGGGTTCAGTAACGTCAGCTGTTCCCCTGCTGTGTGTGTGGCAATCCCTCCTACCTCCTCCAACCTCCTCCTCCTCCACCTGTCCCTGGGCTCCAACACCGCCAGTTGCCGTCCAGAAGTGCTGTACGCACAGTCAACAGTCTCTCCTCTGTTATTGGGGTTCAGTAACGTCAGCTGTTCCCCTGCTGTGTGTGTGGCAATCCCTCCTACCTCCTCCAACCTCCTCCTCCTCCACCTGTCCCTGGGCTCCAACACCGCCAGTTGCCGTCCAGAAGTGCTGTACACACAGTCAACAGTCCCTCCTCTGTTATTGGGGTTCAGTAACGTCAGCTGTTCCCCTGCTGTGTGTGTGGCAATCCCTCCTACCTCCTCCAACCTCCTCCAACCTCCTCCTCCTCCACCTGTCCCTGGGCTCCAACACCGCCAGTTGCCGTCCAGAAGTGCTGTACGCACAGTCAACAGTCCCTCCTCTGTTATTGGGGTTCAGTAACGTCAGCTGTTCCCCTGCTGTGTGTGTGGCAATCCCTCCTACCTCCTCCAACCTCCTCCAACCTCCTCCTCCTCCACCTGTCCCTGGGCTCCAACACCGCCAGTTGCCATCCAGAAGTGCTGTACGCACAGTCAACAGTCCCTCCTCTGTTATTGGGGTTCAGTAACGTCAGCTGTTCCCCTGCTGTGTGTGTGGCAATCCCTCCTACCTCCTCCAACCTCCTCCTCCTCCACCTGTCCCTGGGCTCCAACACCGCCAGTTGCCGTCCAGAAGTGCTGTACGCACAGTCAACAGTCCCTCCTCTGTTATTGGGGTTCAGTAACGTCAGCTGTTCCCCTGCTGTGTGTGTGGCAATCCCTCCTACCTCCTCCAACCTCCTCCAACCTCCTCCTCCTCCACCTGTCCCTGGGCTCCAACACCGCCAGTTGCCGTCCAGAAGTGCTGTACGCACAGTCAACAGTCCCTCCTCTGTTATTGGGGTTCAGTAACGTCAGCTGTTCCCCTGCTGTGTGTGTGGCAATCCCTCCTACCTCCTCCAACCTCCTCCAACCTCCTCCTCCTCCACCTGTCCCTGGGCTCCAACACCGCCAGTTGCCGTCCAGAAGTGCTGTACGCACAGTCAACAGTCCCTCCTCTGTTATTGGGGTTCAGTAACGTCAGCTGTTCCCCTGCTGTGTGTGTGGCAATCCCTCCTACCTCCTCCAACCTCCTCCTCCTCCACCTGTCCCTGGGCTCCAACACCGCCAGTTGCCGTCCAGAAGTGCTGTACGCACAGTCAACAGTCCCTCCTCTGTTATTGGGGTTCAGTAACGTCAGCTGTTCCCCTGCTGTGTGTGTGGCAATCCCTCCTACCTCCTCCAACCTCCTCCTCCTCCACCTGTCCCTGGGCTCCAACACCGCCAGTTGCCGTCCAGAAGTGCTGTACGCACAGTCAACAGTCCCTCCTCTGTTATTGGGGTTCAGTAACGTCAGCTGTTCCCCTGCTGTGTGTGTGGCAATCCCTCCTACCTCCTCCAACCTCCTCCAACCTCCTCTTCCTCCACCTGTCCCTGGGCTCCAACACCGCCAGTTGCCGTCCAGAAGTGCTGTACGCACAGTCAACAGTCCCTCCTCTGTTATTGGGGTTCAGTAACGTCAGCTGTTCCCCTGCTGTGTGTGTGGCAATCCCTCCTACCTCCTCCAACCTCCTCCAACCTCCTCCTCCTCCACCTGTCCCTGGGCTCCAACACCGCCAGTTGCCGTCCAGAAGTGCTGTACGCACAGTCAACAGTCCCTCCTCTGTTATTGGGGTTCAGTAACGTCAGCTGTTCCCCTGCTGTGTGTGTGGCAATCCCTCCTACCTCCTCCAACCTCCTCCTCCTCCACCTGTCCCTGGGCTCCAACACCGCCAGTTGCCGTCCAGAAGTGCTGTACGCACAGTCAACAGTCCCTCCTCTGTTATTGGGGTTCAGTAACGTCAGCTGTTCCCCTGCTGTGTGTGTGGCAATCCCTCCTACCTCCTCCAACCTCCTCCAACCTCCTCCTCCTCCACCTGTCCCTGGGCTCCAACACCGCCAGTTGCCGTCCAGAAGTGCTGTACGCACAGTCAACAGTCCCTCCTCTGTTATTGGGGTTCAGTAACGTCAGCTGTTCCCCTGCTGTGTGTGTTGCAATCCCTCCTACCTCCTCCAACCTCCTCCTCCTCCACCTGTCCCTGGGCTCCAACACCGCCAGTTGCCGTCCAGAAGTGCTGTACGCACAGTCAACAGTCCCTCCTCTGTTATTGGGGTTCAGTAACGTCAGCTGTTCCCCTGCTGTGTGTGTGGCAATCCCTCCTACCTCCTCCAACCTCCTCCAACCTCCTCCTCCTCCACCTGTCCCTGGGCTCCAACGCCGCCAGTTGCCGTCCAGAAGTGCTGTACGCACAGTCAACAGTCCCTCCTCTGTTATTGGGGTTCAGTAACGTCAGCTGTTCCCCTGCTGTGTGTGTGGCAATCCCTCCTACCTCCTCCAACCTCCTCCTCCTCCACCTGTCCCTGGGCTCCAACACCGCCAGTTGCCGTCCAGAAGTGCTGTACGCACAGTCAACAGTCCCTCCTCTGTTATTGGGGTTCAGTAACGTCAGCTGTTCCCCTGCTGTGTGTGTGGCAATCCCTCCTACCTCCTCCAACCTCCTCCTCCTCCACCTGTCCCTGGGCTCCAACACCGCCAGTTGCCGTCCAGAAGTGCTGTACGCACAGTCAACAGTCCCTCCTCTGTTATTGGGGTTCAGTAACGTCAGCTGTTCCCCTGCTGTGTGTGTGGCAATCCCTCCTACCTCCTCCAACCTCCTCCAACCTCCTCCTCCTCCACCTGTCCCTGGGCTCCAACACCGCCAGTTGCCGTCCAGAAGTGCTGTACGCACAGTCAACAGTCCCTCCTCTGTTATTGGGGTTCAGTAACGTCAGCTGTTCCCCTGCTGTGTGTGTGGCAATCCCTCCTACCTCCTCCAACCTCCTCCTCCTCCACCTGTCCCTGGGCTCCAACACCGCCAGTTGCCGTCCAGAAGTGCTGTACGCACAGTCAACAGTCCCTCCTCTGTTATTGGGGTTCAGTAACGTCAGCTGTTCCCCTGCTGTGTGTGTGGCAATCCCTCCTACCTCCTCCAACCTCCTCCAACCTCCTCCTCCTCCACCTGTCCCTGGGCTCCAACGCCGCCAGTTGCCGTCCAGAAGTGCTGTACGCACAGTCAACAGTCCCTCCTCTGTTATTGGGGTTCAGTAACGTCAGCTGTTCCCCTGCTGTGTGTGTGGCAATCCCTCCTACCTCCTCCAACCTCCTCCTCCTCCACCTGTCCGTGGGCTCCAACACCGCCAGTTGCCGTCCAGAAGTGCTGTACGCACAGTCAACAGTCCCTCCTCTGTTATTGGGGTTCAGTAACGTCAGCTGTTCCCCTGCTGTGTGTGTGGCAATCCCTCCTACCTCCTCCAACCTCCTCCTCCTCCACCTGTCCCTGGGCTCCAACACCGCCAGTTGCCGTCCAGAAGTGCTGTACGCACAGTCAACAGTCCCTCCTCTGTTATTGGGGTTCAGTAACGTCAGCTGTTCCCCTGCTGTGTGTGTGGCAATCCCTCCTACCTCCTCCAACCTCCTCCTCCTCCACCTGTCCCTGGGCTCCAACACCGCCAGTTGCCGTCCAGAAGTGCTGTACGCACAGTCAACAGTCCCTCCTCTGTTATTGGGGTTCAGTAACGTCAGCTGTTCCCCTGCTGTGTGTGTGGCAATCCCTCCTACCTCCTCCAACCTCCTCCTCCTCCACCTGTCCCTGGGCTCCAACACCGCCAGTTGCCGTCCAGAAGTGCTGTACGCACAGTCAACAGTCCCTCCTCTGTTATTGGGGTTCAGTAACGTCAGCTGTTCCCCTGCTGTGTGTGTGGCAATCCCTCCTACCTCCTCCAACCTCCTCCTCCTCCACCTGTCCCTGGGCTCCAACACCGCCAGTTGCCGTCCAGAAGTGCTGTACGCACAGTCAACAGTCCCTCCTCTGTTATTGGGGTTCAGTAACGTCAGCTGTTCCCCTGCTGTGTGTGTGGCAATCCCTCCTACCTCCTCCAACCTCCTCCTCCTCCACCTGTCCCTGGGCTCCAACACCGCCAGTTGCCGTCCAGAAGTGCTGTACGCACAGTCAACAGTCCCTCCTCTGTTATTGGGGTTCAGTAACGTCAGCTGTTCCCCTGCTGTGTGTGTGGCAATCCCTCCTACCTCCTCCAACCTCCTCCTCCTCCACCTGTCCCTGGGCTCCAACACCGCCAGTTGCCGTCCAGAAGTGCTGTACGCACAGTCAACAGTCCCTCCTCTGTTATTGGGGTTCAGTAACGTCAGCTGTTCCCCTGCTGTGTGTGTGGCAATCCCTCCTACCTCCTCCAACCTCCTCCAACCTCCTCCTCCTCCACCTGTCCCTGGGCTCCAACACCGCCAGTTGCCATCCAGAAGTGCTGTACGCACAGTCAACAGTCCCTCCTCTGTTATTGGGGTTCAGTAACGTCAGCTGTTCCCCTGCTGTGTGTGTGGCAATCCCTCCTACCTCCTCCAACCTCCTCCAACCTCCTCCTCCTCCACCTGTCCCTGGGCTCCAACACCGCCAGTTGCCGTCCAGAAGTGCTGTACGCACAGTCAACAGTCCCTCCTCTGTTATTGGGGTTCAGTAACGTCAGCTGTTCCCCTGCTGTGTGTGTGGCAATCCCTCCTACCTCCTCCAACCTCCTCCTCCTCCACCTGTCCCTGGGCTCCAACACCGCCAGTTGCCGTCCAGAAGTGCTGTACGCACAGTCAACAGTCCCTCCTCTGTTATTGGGGTTCAGTAACGTCAGCTGTTCCCCTGCTGTGTGTGTGGCAATCCCTCCTACCTCCTCCAACCTCCTCCAACCTCCTCCTCCTCCACCTGTCCCTGGGCTCCAACACCGCCAGTTGCCGTCCAGAAGTGCTGTACGCACAGTCAACAGTCCCTCCTCTGTTATTGGGGTTCAGTAACGTCAGCTGTTCCCCTGCTGTGTGTGTGGAAATCCCTCCTACCTCCTCCAACCTCCTCCTCCTCCACCTGTCCCTGGGCTCCAACACCGCCAGTTGCCGTCCAGAAGTGCTGTACGCACAGTCAACAGTCCCTCCTCTGTTATTGGGGTTCAGTAACGTCAGCTGTTCCCCTGCTGTGTGTGTGGCAATCCCTCCTACCTCCTCCAACCTCCTCCTCCTCCACCGGTCCCTGGGCTCCAACACCGCCAGTTGCCGTCCAGAAGTGCTGTACGCACAGTCAACAGTCCCTCCTCTGTTATTGGGGTTCAGTAACGTCAGCTGTTCCCCTGCTGTGTGTGTGGCAATCCCTCCTACCTCCTCCAACCTCCTCCTCCTCCACCTGTCCCTGGGCTCCAACACCGCCAGTTGCCGTCCAGAAGTGCTGTACGCACAGTCAACAGTCTCTCCTCTGTTATTGGGGTTCAGTAACGTCAGCTGTTCCCCTGCTGTGTGTGTGGCAATCCCTCCTACCTCCTCCAACCTCCTCCTCCTCCACCTGTCCCTGGGCTCCAACACCGCCAGTTGCCGTCCAGAAGTGCTGTACGCACAGTCAACAGTCCCTCCTCTGTTATTGGGGTTCAGTAACGTCAGCTGTTCCCCTGCTGTGTGTGTGGCAATCCCTCCTACCTCCTCCAACCTCCTCCAACCTCCTCCTCCTCCACCTGTCCCTGGGCTCCAACACCGCCAGTTGCCGTCCAGAAGTGCTGTACGCACAGTCAACAGTCCCTCCTCTGTTATTGGGGTTCAGTAACGTCAGCTGTTCCCCTGCTGTGTGTGTGGCAATCCCTCCTACCTCCTCCAACCTCCTCCAACCTCCTCCTCCTCCACCTGTCCCTGGGCTCCAACACCGCCAGTTGCCGTCCAGAAGTGCTGTACGCACAGTCAACAGTCCCTCCTCTGTTATTGGGGTTCAGTAACGTCAGCTGTTCCCCTGCTGTGTGTGTGGCAATCCCTCCTACCTCCTCCAACCTCCTCCAACCTCCTCCTCCTCCACCTGTCCCTGGGCTCCAACACCGCCAGTTGCCGTCCAGAAGTGCTGTACACACAGTCAACAGTCCCTCCTCTGTTATTGGGGTTCAGTAACGTCAGCTGTTCCCCTGCTGTGTGTGTGGCAATCCCTCCTACCTCCTCCAACCTCCTCCTCCTCCACCTGTCCCTGGGCTCCAACACCGCCAGTTGCCGTCCAGAAGTGCTGTACGCACAGTCAACAGTCCCTCCTCTGTTATTGGGGTTCAGTAACGTCAGCTGTTCCCCTGCTGTGTGTGTGGCAATCCCTCCTACCTCCTCCAACCTCCTCCTCCTCCACCTGTCCCTGGGCTCCAACACCGCCAGTTGCCGTCCAGAAGTGCTGTACGCACAGTCAACAGTCCCTCCTCTGTTATTGGGGTTCAGTAACGTCAGCTGTTCCCCTGCTGTGTGTGTGGCAATCCCTCCTACCTCCTCCAACCTCCTCCTCCTCCACCTGTCCCTGGGCTCCAACACCGCCAGTTGCCGTCCAGAAGTGCTGTACGCACAGTCAACAGTCCCTCCTCTGTTATTGGGGTTCAGTAACGTCAGCTGTTCCCCTGCTGTGTGTGTGGCAATCCCTCCTACCTCCTCCAACCTCCTCCTCCTCCACCTGTCCCTGGGCTCCAACACCGCCAGTTGCCGTCCAGAAGTGCTGTACGCACAGTCAACAGTCCCTCCTCTGTTATTGGGGTTCAGTAACGTCAGCTGTTCCCCTGCTGTGTGTGTGGCAATCCCTCCTACCTCCTCCAACCTCCTCCAACCTCCTCCTCCTCCACCTGTCCCTGGGCTCCAACACCGCCAGTTGCCGTCCAGAAGTGCTGTACGCACAGTCAACAGTCCCTCCTCTGTTATTGGGGTTCAGTAACGTCAGCTGTTCCCCTGCTGTGTGTGTGGCAATCCCTCCTACCTCCTCCAACCTCCTCCAACCTCCTCCTCCTCCACCTGTCCCTGGGCTCCAACACCGCCAGTTGCCGTCCAGAAGTGCTGTACGCACAGTCAACAGTCCCTCCTCTGTTATTGGGGTTCAGTAACGTCAGCTGTTCCCCTGCTGTGTGTGTGGCAATCCCTCCTACCTCCTCCAACCTCCTCCAACCTCCTCCTCCTCCACCTGTCCCTGGGCTCCAACACCGCCAGTTGCCGTCCAGAAGTGCTGTACGCACAGTCAACAGTCCCTCCTCTGTTATTGGGGTTCAGTAACGTCAGCTGTTCCCCTGCTGTGTGTGTGGCAATCCCTCCTACCTCCTCCAACCTCCTCCAACCTCCTCCTCCTCCACCTGTCCCTGGGCTCCAACACCGCCAGTTGCCGTCCAGAAGTGCTGTACGCACAGTCAACAGTCCCTCCTCTGTTATTGGGGTTCAGTAACGTCAGCTGTTCCCCTGCTGTGTGTGTGGCAATCCCTCCTACCTCCTCCAACCTCCTCCAACCTCCTCCTCCTCCACCTGTCCCTGGGCTCCAACACCGCCAGTTGCCGTCCAGAAGTGCTGTACGCACAGTCAACAGTCCCTCCTCTGTTATTGGGGTTCAGTAACGTCAGCTGTTCCCCTGCTGTGTGTGTGGCAATCCCTCCTACCTCCTCCAACCTCCTCCTCCTCCACCTGTCCCTGGGCTCCAACACCGCCAGTTGCCGTCCAGAAGTGCTGTACGCACAGTCAACAGTCCCTCCTCTGTTATTGGGGTTCAGTAACGTCAGCTGTTCCCCTGCTGTGTGTGTGGCAATCCCTCCTACCTCCTCCAACCTCCTCCTCCTCCACCTGTCCCTGGGCTCCAACACCGCCAGTTGCCGTCCAGAAGTGCTGTACGCACAGTCAACAGTCCCTCCTCTGTTATTGGGGTTCAGTAACGTCAGCTGTTCCCCTGCTGTGTGTGTGGCAATCCCTCCTACCTCCTCCAACCTCCTCCTCCTCCACCTGTCCCTGGGCTCCAACACCGCCAGTTGCCGTCCAGAAGTGCTGTACGCACAGTCAACAGTCCCTCCTCTGTTATTGGGGTTCAGTAACGTCAGCTGTTCCCCTGCTGTGTGTGTGGCAATCCCTCCTACCTCCTCCAACCTCCTCCAACCTCCTCCTCCTCCACCTGTCCCTGGGCTCCAACACCGCCAGTTGCCGTCCAGAAGTGCTGTACGCACAGTCAACAGTCCCTCCTCTGTTATTGGGGTTCAGTAACGTCAGCTGTTCCCCTGCTGTGTGTGTGGCAATCCCTCCTACCTCCTCCAACCTCCTCCAACCTCCTCCTCCTCCACCTGTCCCTGGGCTCCAACACCGCCAGTTGCCGTCCAGAAGTGCTGTACGCACAGTCAACAGTCCCTCCTCTGTTATTGGGGTTCAGTAACGTCAGCTGTTCCCCTGCTGTGTGTGTGGCAATCCCTCCTACCTCCTCCAACCTCCTCCAACCTCCTCCTCCTCCACCTGTCCCTGGGCTCCAACACCGCCAGTTGCCGTCCAGAAGTGCTGTACGCACAGTCAACAGTCCCTCCTCTGTTATTGGGGTTCAGTAACGTCAGCTGTTCCCCTGCTGTGTGTGTGGCAATCCCTCCTACCTCCTCCAACCTCCTCCTCCTCCACCTGTCCCTGGGCTCCAACACCGCCAGTTGCCGTCCAGAAGTGCTGTACGCACAGTCAACAGTCCCTCCTCTGTTATTGGGGTTCAGTAACGTCAGCTGTTCCCCTGCTGTGTGTGTGGCAATCCCTCCTACCTCCTCCAACCTCCTCCTCCTCCACCTGTCCCTGGGCTCCAACACCGCCAGTTGCCATCCAGAAGTGCTGTACGCACAGTCAACAGTCCCTCCTCTGTTATTGGGGTTCAGTAACGTCAGCTGTTCCCCTGCTGTGTGTGTGGCAATCCCTCCTACCTCCTCCAACCTCCTCCTCCTCCACCTGTCCCTGGGCTCCAACACCGCCAGTTGCCGTCCAGAAGTGCTGTACGCACAGTCAACAGTCCCTCCTCTGTTATTGGGGTTCAGTAACGTCAGCTGTTCCCCTGCTGTGTGTGTGGCAATCCCTCCTACCTCCTCCAACCTCCTCCTCCTCCACCTGTCCCTGGGCTCCAACACCGCCAGTTGCCGTCCAGAAGTGCTGTACGCACAGTCAACAGTCCCTCCTCTGTTATTGGGGTTCAGTAACGTCAGCTGTTCCCCTGCTGTGTGTGTGGCAATCCCTCCTGCCTCCTCCAACCTCCTCCAACCTCCTCCTCCTCCACCTGTCCCTGGGCTCCAACACCGCCAGTTGCCGTCCAGAAGTGCTGTACGCACAGTCAACAGTCCCTCCTCTGTTATTGGGGTTCAGTAACGTCAGCTGTTCCCCTGCTGTGTGTGTGGCAATCCCTCCTACCTCCTCCAACCTCCTCCAACCTCCTCCTCCTCCACCTGTCCCTGGGCTCCAACACCGCCAGTTGCCGTCCAGAAGTGCTGTACGCACAGTCAACAGTCCCTCCTCTGTTATTGGGGTTCAGTAACGTCAGCTGTTCCCCTGCTGTGTGTGTGGCAATCCCTCCTACCTCCTCCAACCTCCTCCAACCTCCTCCTCCTCCACCTGTCCCTGGGCTCCAACACCGCCAGTTGCCGTCCAGAAGTGCTGTACGCACAGTCAACAGTCCCTCCTCTGTTATTGGGGTTCAGTAACGTCAGCTGTTCCCCTGCTGTGTGTGTGGCAATCCCTCCTACCTCCTCCAACCTCCTCCAACCTCCTCCTCCTCCACCTGTCCCTGGGCTCCAACACCGCCAGTTGCCGTCCAGAAGTGCTGTACGCACAGTCAACAGTCCCTCCTCTGTTATTGGGGTTCAGTAACGTCAGCTGTTCCCCTGCTGTGTGTGTGGCAATCCCTCCTACCTCCTCCAACCTCCTCCAACCTCCTCCTCCTCCACCTGTCCCTGGGCTCCAACACCGCCAGTTGCCGTCCAGAAGTGCTGTACGCACAGTCAACAGTCCCTCCTCTGTTATTGGGGTTCAGTAACGTCAGCTGTTCCCCTGCTGTGTGTGTGGCAATCCCTCCTACCTCCTCCAACCTCCTCCTCCTCCACCTGTCCCTGGGCTCCAACACCGCCAGTTGCCGTCCAGAAGTGCTGTACGCACAGTCAACAGTCCCTCCTCTGTTATTGGGGTTCAGTAACGTCAGCTGTTCCCCTGCTGTGTGTGTGGCAATCCCTCCTACCTCCTCCAACCTCCTCCTCCTCCACCTGTCCCTGGGCTCCAACACCGCCAGTTGCCGTCCAGAAGTGCTGTACGCACAGTCAACAGTTCTTCCTCTGTTATTGGGGTTCAGTAACGTCAGCTGTTCCCCTGCTGTGTGTGTGGCAATCCCTCCTACCTCCTCCAACCTCCTCCTCCTCCACCTGTCCCTGGGCTCCAACACCGCCAGTTGCCGTCCAGAAGTGCTGTACACACAGTCAACAGTCCCTCCTCTGTTATTGGGGTTCAGTAACGTCAGCTGTTCCCCTGCTGTGTGTGTGGCAATCCCTCCTACCTCCTCCAACCTCCTCCTCCTCCACCTGTCCCTGGGCTCCAACACCGCCAGTTGCCGTCCAGAAGTGCTGTACGCACAGTCAACAGTCCCTCCTCTGTTATTGGGGTTCAGTAACATCAGCTGTTCCCCTGCTGTGTGTGTGGCAATCCCTCCTACCTCCTCCAACCTCCTCCAACCTCCTCCTCCTCCACCTGTCCCTGGGCTCCAACACCGCCAGTTGCCGTCCAGAAGTGCTGTACGCACAGTCAACAGTCCCTCCTCTGTTATTGGGGTTCAGTAACGTCAGCTGTTCCCCTGCTGTGTGTGTGGCAATCCCTCCTACCTCCTCCAACCTCCTCCAACCTCCTCCTCCTCCACCTGTCCCTGGGCTCCAACACCGCCAGTTGCCGTCCAGAAGTGCTGTACGCACAGTCAACAGTCCCTCCTCTGTTATTGGGGTTCAGTAACGTCAGCTGTTCCCCTGCTGTGTGTGTGGCAATCCCTCCTACCTCCTCCAACCTCCTCCAACCTTCTCCTCCTCCACCTGTCCCTGGGCTCCAACACCGCCAGTTGCCGTCCAGAAGTGCTGTACGCACAGTCAACAGTCCCTCCTCTGTTATTGGGGTTCAGTAACGTCAGCTGTTCCCCTGCTGTGTGTGTGGCAATCCCTCCTACCTCCTCCAACCTCCTCCAACCTCCTCCTCCTCCACCTGTCCCTGGGCTCCAACACCGCCAGTTGCCGTCCAGAAGTGCTGTACGCACAGAGCCAAACACCTCGCAAATGTGTTAGTGGGGTTCAGCACCGCCAGCTGTTCCCCTGCTGTGTATACGGCAACGTGTACTGCGACCGCCACGCAGGCACAACAAGTTAAATTTAAGGGAACCTGTCCCCCCCCCCCCCAGGCGTTTGTTACTGAAGGAGCCACCTTGTGCAGCAGTAATGATGCAAAGGGAAAAAGTGCCTCTTTTCGTGGTGCTCCTTGCAGATGCTGAACCTAACACTAATGAAATGTGTCCCCTCACAGCGTTCAACCGTCCGGTAGGTGGAACTTTCCTTTGTCATGTGACGCAGCACAGCCGTCATTTTTACCCCCTTGGCGCCGTGCGCCGCCTCCTCAGCGTTGTTTGAATCTGTCCCGGAGCCTGCGCTGTTAGGTTACCCCTTGGCCATGCACACATTTCGCGCTGCCTGTCTTCTGACATCATTTGCTGTCAGGCTGGCTGCGCCTGTGTGTGTGCGCTGTCCGAGATTCAGCCTCGCAGTGTCGTGTAATGTAATCCCACCGCGGGCCTGGGATCCGTGGCCATGCGCAGTGCATATCCTCGCCTCTCACTCCCCTCCCTACGGCTTCTAAAGACTGTTCGGTGTCAGCTGATCCCTAATAGCATGCCACGGCCGTGACACCGCACAGTCTGAAGAAGCCGTAGGGAGGGGAGTGATAGGTGAGGATATGCACTGCGCATGGCCACTGATCCCAGGCCCGCGGTGGGATTACATTACACGACACCGCGAGGCTGAATCTCGGACAGCGCACCCACACAGGCGCAGCCAGCCTGACAGCAAATGATGTCAGAAGACGGGCAGCGCGAAATGTGTGCATGGCCAAGGGGTAACCTAACAGCGCAGGCTCCGGGACAGATTCAAACAACGCTGAGGAGGCGGCGCACGGCGCCAAGGGGGTAAAAATGACGGCTGTGCTGCGTCACATGACAAAGGAAAGTTCCACCTACCGGACGGTTGAACGCTGTGAGGGGACACATTTCATAAGTGTTAGGTTCAGCATCTGCAAGGA
This sequence comes from Ranitomeya variabilis, assembly GCF_051348905.1. Lineage (NCBI taxonomy): Eukaryota > Metazoa > Chordata > Amphibia > Anura > Dendrobatidae > Ranitomeya > Ranitomeya variabilis. Next base: position 526,155,593 of record NC_135237.1, on the reverse strand, counting down.
CCATAATTAAAAGAGCTAAGTTTACCTTTTCCAGCATTAGTGGTGTACACGATGGCTCTTCCAGCTACAAACGCCTGGGGGGGGGGTTAAAGGTTTCCTTTCAACTTGCTCCAGTGCAGGCTTCGGCCTACACTCCGCTCCCCCTGCTCCTCCTGCTGACCCTGGGCTCTAACACCGCCAGTTGGGGCCCAGATGTGCTAGCTGCACAGAGAAAAACACCAGCCAATGTGTCAGTGGGGTTCAGCACCGCCAGCTGTTCCCCTGCTGTGCAGCCGGCAACGTGTCCTGCAACTGCCACGCAGGCACAACAGACCCAAAAGCTGCCGCCAGTGCAGGCTTCGGCCTACACTCTGCTCCATCTCCTCCTCCTGCTGACCCCGGGCTCCAACACCGCCAGTTGGGGCCCGGTACTGCTAGCTGCACAGAGAAAAACACCAGCCAATGTGTGGGGTTCAGCACCGCCAGCTGTTCCCCTGCTGTGCAGCCGGCATCGTGTCCTGCAAAAGCCACGCAGACACAAGAACTGAAATTGAAGGGAACCTGTCCCCCCTCCCCCAGGCGTTTGTACGTTTTAAAGGCCACCTTGTACAGCGGTAATGCTGCATGTGTGCAAGGTGGCTCATAAACGTATTCTCCTCGCACATGTGGAACTGAAAACACGTCTAAAATGTGTCCTCTGTGTGACCATTTAACCGTCCCGGTGGTGTGACTTTCCTTTGTAATGACACGCTGCAACCCCCTTGGTAGCGCTGCCCGTCTTCTGGCATCATTGTTTGGCTGCCTGCGCCTCTGCGGCCGCCCTGACCCACACAACGCCCCTCGTTGTCTTATTTATTGGGACTGCGAGGGTGTGATTGATGGGCATGATCAGTGCATCAGTTCGCCTGTCCCTCATCTCCTTCCGCCTTCTGCGGACTGTGCGGCTTCATGGCCGTGGCATGCGATAAGGGATCAGATGACGCCGCACAGTCTGAAGCGGGTGTAAGGACCCGAGTGTGAGAGGCGAACATATGTGCTGCGCCAGGCCCTGAATCCCAGCCCCGCAGTGTTTTAACAATGTTAAGACACTGCGGGGCTGGGATTCATGGTCATCGCGAACCGCACCGGCCGACATTAAATGATGCCAGAACATGGGCAGCGCTAACAGCGCTAGGCCAGGGGATCACACGACAGCACAGACTCCTGTACAGCAAATAACAACGCTCAGGAGGCTGCACCCAGCACCAAGGTGGGATTCTTGACATCTGTGCTGCGTCTCATTACAAAGGGAACTCGCGCCTCCAACACAGTTTGACTGTTTAAAGGGCTAAATGTTATACGTGTTTCATTCAGCGTGTGCAAGGAGCGAAATTAAAAGAGCAACCTTTGACTTGTGCAGCACTACTGCTGCATAAGCTGTGGCTCTTCTACTTTGTAACCCCTGAGGGGGGGTTAAAGGTTACCTTTGAAATTGGTTCAATTAGGCTTCGGCCTACACTCTGCTCCCCCTGCAGAGCACTGGGCTCCAACACCGCCAGTTGGGGCCCGGTACTGCTAGCTGCACAGAGAAAAACACCAGCCAATGTGTCAGTGGGGTTCAGCACCGCCAGCTGTTCCCCTGCTGTGCAGCCGGCAACGTGTCCTGCAACTGCCACGCAGGCACAACAGACCCAAAAGCTGCCGCCAGTGCAGGCTTCGGCCTACACTCTGCTCCATCTCCTCCTCCTGCTGACCCCGGGCTCCAACACCGCCAGTTGGGGCCCGGTACTGCTAGCTGCACAGAGAAAAACACCAGCCAATGTGTCAGTGGGGTTCAGCACCGCCAGCTGTTCCCCTGCTGTGCAGCCGGCATCGTGTCCTGCAAAAGCCACGCAGACACTTGCTCTTGTACCTTCTGCTCCCCATCCTGGTTCCAGTACCGTCAGCTGGTTCCGGGCAGAGCCTTTGGCTTAGGTGCCTCCCTCTGGGTATCCGAGTTCCACCAATGTCAGGTGGTCCTTGGTAGTGCTTTCAGGCACGGGTACCTCCTGCTTAGTAACCGGGTTCCAGTAACGTCAGCTGGTCCTCGGTAGTTCCATTGGCTCTTGGACCTTCGGCTACCCATCCGGGTTCCAGCACCGTCAGCTGGTTCTCGGCAGTGTCTTTTGCTCTTGTACCTTCTGCTCCCCATCCTGGTTCCAGTACCGTCAGCTGGTTCCGGGCAGAGCCTTTGGCTTAGGTGCCTCCCTCTGGGTATCCGAGTTCCACCAACGTCAGGTGGTCCTTGGTAGTGCTTTCAGGCACGGGTACCTCCTGCTTAGTAACCGGGTTCCAGTAACGTCAGCTGGTCCTCGGTAGTTCCATTGGCTCTTGGACCTTCGGGTAGCCATCCGAGTTCCAGTTCCATCAGCTGGTTCTTGGCATTTTCTCAGCCTTCTTGTACCTTCTGCTACATTTCCAAGTTCAAGAGACTAAACACGATGACCCGGAAGACCACCCCTAACATGACGACGACACCAGAGACGACAACCACCGTGATGACGACGACCCTGGAGACGATGACCCCGAAGACCACCCCGATGACGACGACCCCGGAGACGACGACCCTGAAGACCACCCCGATGACGACGACCCCGGAGACGACGACCCTGGAGACGACGACGACCTGGAAGACCGAGAAGCAGAAGAACAAGAGGCTGCAGAACAAAGAGCAGAAGAACATTAAGCATAACACTAAATATCAGAGCAAAAAATATTATCTAAATTATAAGCAGAAGAAGACTAAGCAGTGTATGGGGGTGAGTCCGTTCCTCCTTGTGGTGCCCCTGGATAAAGCCTGATGCTGCAGGCCAAACTGAACGCGGACAAATGTAACTGTTTTGTGACAGGCAGAACGGAAGGTGTAATCTTCAAACTTTTATAGATAACAACTACGGGAATGCCTGTCACAAATAAGAATATGATGAAGAAGTAGAATATGATGAAGATAATAGTAAAATAAAAAGAATATGAACAATGTAACCAAAAAAATAATAGGTAGAAGATGAAGAAGAAGATGAATAAGGTGAAGAAGTTGATGTCAAAGAAGCTGATGATGAGGATAATGAAGAAGAAAGTGTGGGAGAAGTAAAAAAGAAGGTGAAGGGCGTGGAAGTAGTGAAACATCAATATCTGACAAAATAAAAAAAAATTAACATAGTCTAAATCTTTCTACCGCCGAACGTCATAAAAAAAAACAAAAACCTGCTATTCTATTACATTGGGCTAAACCTCTGTGCCTTTAATGTCTCCGCCACGTCCCCCAATACATCCTACATTATTCTTAGTTGTTTTCCTTCATGTAGAATGAACCTACAAGTTTATAAAGGGTTTATTTTAATTCCGATATTTTCGTCCCATTGACTTGCATTGGGATCGGGTATCGGTATCGGATTGGATCCGATATTTTGACGGTATCGGCCGATACTTTCCGATACCGATACTTTCCGATATCGGAAAGTATCGCTCAACACTATTTATAAGCCTTATTGGAATTTTGTCGCATTGAGGCTTTTTGTTGTTTGACAGAAGTTTTATTGCAACAACAACTTTGTCTTTCAGGATGTTCGGCTCTGTGTCATTTCCAGTTTCAGTTTCAATCTCTTCCCGTATCACAAAGTCGTTCTTGTAGAGGTGATCTTAGAGACACAAATCGACGGTGACATGTTGAACACTGAACAAGGGATAGAATAGTGACATAATAAAGTTCAAACTTACCAATGCCCTGGTGATGGTGTCACTGCCCCTACGCGCGTTTCGGCGGCGTGCCTTCATCAGGGGGAGTGGCATCATGACCAAATCATGCTCCTTTTAAATCAAGGCTGACCAATAATGATATTGCCTCGCCCTTAACCTCGTACGACATCATCAGATGGAATGCCGGTACTTGTAGTTTTAATCCAGAGTACTATCAAGATCAGGGGTGTCAAACTGCATTCCTCAAGGGCCTCAAACCATGCGTGTTTTCAAGATTTCCTTCTCATTGCACAAGGTGCTGGAATCATTCTGTGCAGGTGATTAAATGATCACCTGTGCAATACAAGGAAATCCTGAAAACATGACCTGTTTGCAGCCCTTGAGGAATGCAGTTTGACACCCCTGATCAAGATAGTGATCAATAATCACATGTTAACCGGCTATGTGGTGTCGCATGCGGCACCGGCTATCCCGGACTAGATGAGGCTGGCAAGTGCATCTTGGCAGGCGGTGACGTGCCGAGATCGGGCCGCAAGCCGCGCAAAATTCCTCGAGAAGAGGCCAGACCCAGCACCCCGCCCACCGCCAGTGATAGACACCGTTACTGGCAACACCTCCAGGATGCCAGAGCGCATGCGCCTGCCGGAACTAGGATAGTATCATTACAAACAGATATCCATTGTCTGGATAGCGGGTTACCTGTCAGCCGATGTCGTAAGTATATACAGTATATACAAGTGAAACAAAGCCTTATCATTAAATATAGATTATTGATGACCTGAAGTTCTCAATCATTTGACCCAAATGTGTTTGACTATAGTGGACCAAGCGGTGATATTACAGCATGTAGACATCCTTAAAGTATCAACATCACCACAGTGAATATAGGAAGCTATACCATGTGATACATATATATATATATATATATATATATATATAAGGGCATCTCAATAGAGACAGGCAAACAACCCTAATGTGATACTCTAGAATAATCTAAAAGTCATATCAACAAATACATGTGTGTGTAAAATTGAACCATATATCCCACCTAAAAGTAAGGACCAGATAGCGTATAAATTAACATATTGCAAAAATCTATATAAAAGTGGTATCCTAACAAGATATCACATATTAATATAACTACCACAAAGGAAGAGTGTTTTCCATTAAATTGATGGGCCATAAGAGCAATGAGTAAGTCAATGTTCCAATAAACAATAGGTACAAATTCACTAAATTTCCAGTCGGTCGTCCACCATAAGATGTAAGTCCATACTTATAATATAATAGACCAACATTGGTTCAGTCTTGAACAGAGAACGTCCATATTAACATACCGAATGATGATAAGTATCAGATGGAGATCTTGTCCCATTTGGTTAGGGTAATCTCAACTGCCTCTTCTTATTATACGGTCATAAATAATATCTTTTTCAATTATTGGTCTTCTCTTCACCACAAATCATGTAAATAGACCATTTATTGCATTCAAGCCAAAGAAGGGAAAAAGAAGAAGAAGGAAAGGGGGAAGGAACGAGGTATGATCAATCCGTCAGCCTCCAAGGTCATACTAAAGAGCATAGAAAACAGCATATATTAGTACCAAATAAAACAACATAAAAACAACATTAACAAGATATATACAATGATGCCGAAAATATATTCTTGCACGGGGTCAGGATCTAAATGAAACAAGCAAAGCTCAATCAATGACTCGTTAAGTCCATCCGGTTTTAGGGTACGTAGTGTCCAAATCCATTTGGCCTCCCTTTGTGCCAAGCTACGACTAAAGTTGCCCCCACGGAGGTTGGATTGGATATGGTCAATACCCTTAGCTCTAAGGCCTGATGGGTTGCAAGAATGGTATTGCTTAAAATGCCTTGGGATTGATTTTAATTATTCTAGATCATCTTCCTTTGCAGCTGCCATAATATCATGCACATGCTACCGCACCCTGACCTTCAGGGCCCGCGTTGTGAGTCCTATATAAATCAGGGAGCAGGGGCACGTCGCATGGTAAACAACTGTCTGTGTTGAGCAATTAATGGCATGCGTAATAACTAATTTTTTCCCGCTAGATGACACAAATTCCTTAGATTTTTCTTTATTTGGACATGCGACGCATTTTTCGCATGGTGCACATCCCCAAATGTCGGTAGGTCTTTTGCTCTTACCTGTGAATGTTATGCTGTAAGAATCAGGATGCACTCAGATGTCACCCGAGTGCAGTCCTATTTAAGGAAGTGTGATGATTCAAAGAGGGAAAACGGAGAGTGGACCCTTTAGACCGCGACGACGAACCCCTCACGGACGAGCTGACCAGATAGACCACCCCCTATACAGAGAAAGTTAGGGGCAGGCCCGTGAGGGACTATGGCCACGGAAGCTGGAGGACCAGGACGGGAGAAGACCAAGAAGAGGAGGAAATAGTAGGACCACAGGATAGGTGAGTACTGCAGAGAAACAGGACTGATGGGTAAAACAGGACTGATGGGTAAAACAGGACTGATGGGTAAACTGCAGCAGTACAGGGACTGCCGGAGGAACTGAGGAAAAGTAGAGGCTAGCAGGATACAGGAAAGACAGGATAAACCCAAAGTCAGAGGGAAAATGAACTTCACAGAGACTAAGAGCGGCCAGGAACACCTGAAGGAACAAATGATAACCAGGCACAGAGGGACGGCAGGAAGCAGTTTAAATACCTAAAGGCTGGGTAGCACTTCCGGGTAACAGACCTCCAGAACCATAGAGAGGACACTAAGGAGGACCGACTTCCAGGTACTAGTCCTCCAGGACCATAGAGGAGACGAAGAGGAGCGCCAACAGAAGATCAGAAGTGCACACGCGCAGCACTGAACCTGGTATGCGCGCGCGCACGAGAAGCAGAGGCCGGGAGCGAGCAAGGAGGCGGCAGCAGCGGTATGATAGTACCCCCGTCTTTACATCCCTCCCTCCTCTTTAGGCCAGAAAGAAACTTAGCTAAAATTCAGGGAGCCTGAATATTCTCCTGAGGCTCCCAGGATCTCTCCTCAGGACCGAAACCCTTCCAGTCGACCAAAAACAAAGTTCTACCTCTAATTTTTTTCATGGCCAAAATGTCCTTAACCTCAAAAACATTGTCTGCGGAAACAGGCGAAGGTGAAGAAAGAGTCGAGGTATGAAACCGATTAAAAACTACAGGCTTAAGGAGAGATACATGAAAGGAATTAGGGATACGAAGAGAGGCAGGTAACTTAAGTTTGTAAGAAACGTTGTTAATACGTGCCAAAACCTCGAAAGGACCAATATAACGGGGACCCAGTTTATGTGAAGGGATTTTAAGGCGAATAAATCTAGAAGAAAGCCAGACCTTATCCCAAGGATGGAACACAGGAGAATCGAGACGCCTTTTATCTGCATGCCTCTTCATCCTATGCTGAGCTAGTTCGAGAGCAGACTTGGTCTCCTGCCAAACTCTGGAGAATTCTCTAGACAGAAGATCTGCCGCTGGCACAGTAGAGACAGGAAGAACTGGTAGAGGAAGACCAGGGTGTTGTCTGTAGATGACAAAAAAATGGAGATTTGGTAGAAGCTTCGCTGGTGTGGTTATTATAAGAAAACTCGGCCCATGGTAGTAAGTCAGACCAATCATTTTGATGAGTGTTGGAGAAATGCCGGAGATAAGTAACCAGGATCTGATTGGTACGCTCCAGTTGGCCGTTGTCCACAACCACGAGGATGACGGTACAACCACAGGAACGAGGCAGATCAGTTAAGAAATCCATTGCGATATGTTGCCACGGAGCAGTAGGCACTGGGAGAGGAAGAAGAAGCCCGGAAGGAAGCCGCCTGGGTACTTTGTTCTTGGCACAGGAAGGACAAGAGACCACAAAAGCTTGGACATCCTTCAAAAGAGTCGGCCACCAGTAGTAACGAGATATTAGATCAAGAGTTTTCTTGAAACCGACATGTCCTGCTAGCTTGGAAGCATGTCCCCAGAGTAACACACGTCTCCTGTTCCTCTCAGAAACGAAAGTCTTACCCGGAGGTAAAGAGCTCATAGATACTGGAGCAAGCGTGATGATTTTAGCGGGGTCAATGATGTGCGAGGTCTCCTCCTCATTGTCCACCGACAAGAAGGACCTAGATAGAGCGTCAGCTTTGAAGTTCTTTTCTCCAGGCAGGAAGCGAAGTTCAAAGTCAAATTGGGCAAAGAACAAGGCCCACCTGGCCTGTCGGGGATTTAGTCGGTGCGCTGAACGGATGTATGCCAAATTCTTATGATCCGTAAAGATGACAAAGGGATGTAAGGCTCCTTCCAACAGATATCTCCACTCCTCTAAAGCCAATTTAATGGCCAAAAGTTCTCTATCGCCAATGGAATAATTTCTTTCAGAAGAAGAGAAAGTCTTGGAGAAGAAACCACAGAGCACAAGACGACCAGTAGAAGACATCTGACAAAGCACAGCTCCGGCACCGACAGCAGAGGCGTCAACCTCTAGGAAGAAGGGTTTATTAGCTTCAGGGCGATGGAGTAAAGGAGCAGAGGCGAATGCTTCTTTGAGAGAATGAAAAGCCTTTTCAGCCTCTGCTGGCCAAAGATGAGGATTGGCACCCTTCTTTATCAAAGAAGAGATGGAAGCCGACAAGGAGAAGAAATGAGGAATAAATTGCAGATAGTAATTCGCGAATCCTAGAAAACGCTGAATCGCCTTAACCCCAAGCGAACGTGGCCAGTTGAGTACGGCAGAAACTTTAGCCGGATCCATACACAGACCAGAATCAGAGATGATGAAGCCCAGGAACGGTAGGGACGACTGTTTGAAGGCACACTTCTCAAGTTTAGCATACAGAGGATTCTCCCTCAGACGGAGAACTTGCCGCACATGTCTCCTATGAGAAAGCAGATCCGGTGAAAACACAAGGATGTGGTCCAAGTATACCACTACACAGGTGTAAAGTAGGTCCCGAAAAACATCATTCACCAACTCTTGAAAAACTGCAGGAGCATTACATAAGCCGAAAGGCATCACCCAATACTCATAATGACCGTCTCTGGTGTTAAACGCAGTCTTCTATTCATCTCCCGAACGAATTCAGATCAAGTTGTAGGCTCCTCTGAGATCCAGTTTAGTGAAGATTCGTGGTCCACGCAGACGATCAAAAAGTTCTGGGATGAGAGGAAGTGGATACTTGTTTTTAATGGTGATGTTATTGAGGCCACGGTAATCAATGCAGGGACCAAGGAAACCGTCCTTCTTCTTGACGAAGAAAAAAACAGCGGCTGCAGGAGAGGAGGACTTCCGAATAAAGCCTCTGGCCAGATTCTCTTGAACGTATTCAGACATGGCTTGAGTCTCGGAGGGTGACAGAGGATAAATACGACCTCTAGGAGGAGTAGAGCCAGATACAAGATCTATCGGACAGTCGTATGGGCGATGCGGAGGTAAGACCTCTGCTTCCTTTTTGTTGAAAACGTCCAAAAAAGAGTGATAAGCTGCGGGTAGATTCGGTAGTTCCAGAGCCGAGGGAGGGAGACTAGCAGGCTTGATGGGAAGCAGGCATCTGTTTTGACAAAACTGTCCCCAGGATAGGACGTCCCCAGTACGCCAATTCAGAGTAGGTTCATGGTTTCTTAGCCAGGGGAGTCCTAAAAGAAATGCATGGGATAAAGATGGTAAAACATAAAATGCCAACTTTTCTCAATGTAAAGCTCCAATTTGAATCTCAATCTCCTCTGTGACAGAAGAAATGACCTCCCGCAAAGGCTGACCGTCGACAGAAGCTATTTGCCTAGGAACCTCCAAGGATCTGACAGGAATCCCAAGCCTCTCGACCAGCTCAAGTTGAACAAAATTCCCAGCCGCACCAGAATCTACATAAGCCTCAAGAGAGAAGCGACTGGAACCCATGTGTAAAATGACAGGCAAAATCAAAGGTGGAGAGGAATCATGGCTACCTAGGGAGGCCTCTCTTACCAGACCTAGGCGGAGGCGTTTCCCGGCTTCTGGGGACAAGAACGCAGAAGATGAGAAGTGCTGCCACAATAAAAGCATAAGCCCTGTACGAGTCTCTCCTTTCGACGTTGTTCGGCAGGCTTGAGGCGATCAACCTGCATAGGCTCAGGGGAAGAAGAGGAAGAAGCTGCAGTGGTTTGGGAAAGAGAAGTACCACGTGTAATGGAGGATAAACAAGGAGGTCTCCTCTCTCTGACAACCTCACGAGAACGCTCCAGGAACCGCAAATCAATGCGAGTCGCCAAAGAGATAAGGTCATCTAAAGCAGAAGGAGTATCCCGCCCTGCCAGCTCATCCTTAATGCGGGAAGACAAACCTCGCCAAAATGCTCCCACCAAAGCCTCATTATTCCAACCTAAATCAGAGGACAGCGTCCGGAAACGGATGGCATATTGAGCTACAGAAAGAGTCCCCTGACTAAGGTTGAAAAGGGACTCAGTAGTCGATACCAGACGACCAGGTTCATCAAACACCGTGCGGAAGGTGTCTAAAAAAAAAAGCAAGTTGAGAAACCACTGGATCATCTCGCTCCCAAAGAGGGTTCACCCAAGCCAATGCCTCGCCCTCCAAATGGGACATCACAAAAGCCACCTTAGCTCGGTCAGTTGGGTACAGTAGCGGGGATAATTCAAAGTGTAGTTGACACTGGTTGAGAAACCCGCGACATAATTTAGGATCCCCACCATATCGAGGTGGCCTGACAAGACGGGGCGAGGGCTGTGGAGCAGACACCTGTACAGGAGCAGAAGCGGCAGTCTGAAGAGAGAGAAGTCGATTATCGACTGAGGCCAGAAAATTCAAAATATGGGACTGAGTGTCCCTTTGTTGACTTAACTCTTGCTGAAGAGACGCCAACTGAGTAGCGTTACCAGGGTCGGTAGACTGTAACGTCGCAAGACGAGACTCCATGTTCTTGAGAAAGGACAAGATTCTAGTCTGGTTCTCCCACAAAAAAAGTAACTCCTTTTGAGTGACAGAGACACCAGCGGGGTCCATGGCCTGGTTATACTGTTATGCTGTAAGAATCAGGCTGCACTCAGATGTCACCCGAATGCAGTCCTATTTAAGTGTGACGATTCAAAGAGGGAAAACGGAGAGTGGACCCTCTAGACCGCGACGACGAACCCCTCACGGACGAGCTGACCAGATAGACCGCCCCTATACAGGGAGAGTTAGGGGCAGGCCCGTGGGGGACTATCGCCACGGAAGCTGGAGGACCAGGATGGGAGAAGACCAAGAAGAGGCGGAGATAGTAGGACCACAGGATAGGTGAGTACTGCAGAGAAACAGGACTGATGGGTAAAACAGGACTGATGGGTAAAACAGGACTGATGGGTAAACTGCAGCAGTTCAGGGACTGGCGGAGGAACTGAGGAAATGCAGAGGCTAGCAGGATACAGGAAAGACAGGATAAACCCAAAGTCAGAGGGAAAACGAACTTCACAGAGACTAAGAGCGGCCTGGAACACCTGAAGGAACAAATGATAACCAGGCACAGAGGAACGGCAGGAAGCAGTCTAAAGACCTAAAGGCAGGGTAGCACTTCCGGGTAACAGACCTCCAGAACCATAGAGAGGACAATAAGGAGGACCGACTTCCAGGTACTAGTCCTCCAGGACCATAGAGGAGACGAAGAGGAGCGCCAACAGAAGTGCACACGCGCAGCACTGAACCTGGTATGTACGCGCACGAGAAGCAGAGGCCGGGAGCGAGTGAGGAGGCGGCAGCAGCGGTATGATAGTGAAAACATGCGACTGGTTTATTGGTGTATAGCAACTCCTCACTAAGTGATCTCACAGGTTCTCACATCGTCTGGCTGTTATTGCAGATTTAGATGGCAAGTATTGTTTTAATGTTTTATCTGCCAACAAAATTGGACAATGTCTCTACATTATCTCATGCATTTTCTGCCATTGGGAATGGTACTGTATCACCATCCTTAAAGAATCCATTTTCTGTTTCATTAGTTTAGAGTACATTGAATCATGACGGTTGGCATTCCTTGCTCTATTGTAGGCGTATTTAATAGGACGCCTACTGTAGCCGCGTTCGTAGAACCTTTTCTTCATTTCAGTCGCCTGCGTCTTAAAATCAAGGTTCGTTGAACAGATTTGTCGGATTCTCAGGAACTGACTAACAGGAATGGATTTAACGACATGCGTTGGGTGAGGTTGCGTGCAAGATGGCATTCACGGCCGCTTCTTTTCGGAATATGTCCTTCTGTAACAAACCGGAAATGTCTTTTTTTATCATGACATCCAAGAACTCAATCTGGCTGACATGATATTTGTATGTCAATCTAATATTACGGTCATTGTTATTCAGGCCATGAATAGCTGGTGGCGCATGCGCCACAACATGGCCGGTTATCAGGTGATTATTGATAGTACTCTGGATTAAAACTACAAGTACCGGCATTCCATCTGCTGATGTCGTACGAGGTTAAGGGCAGGGTAATATAACTATTGGCCAGCCTTGATTTAAAAGGAGCATGATTTGGTCATGAAGCCACTCTCCCTGACGAAGGCACGCCGCCGAAATGCACATAGGGGCAGTGGCACCATCACCAGGGCATTGGTAAGTGCCCTTTTGCCTCTTTTTGGAATTGTTATAGCGATAGGGGAACACTGTGAGGTATGAGTATTGTTACATTATTATATCCCTAATACTACCAGCTCTGTGGTGGTGCCACTATATATCTGTTTGGCTAATTTGCAAGCATCTTTTGGATACCTTTTTTACTTTATATGTATGTTTTTTAAATATCAATAAAGATTGTTATAATGATTGTTCAAAATACGCTGTTTCCTATATGATTTTTGGTAAATAACATTGGTATTTGTATAGTGTTTTCTTTCAGTAAATACAATGTTTTCAGCAAAGTCTAGTGTGTATTCTGTGGTCAGTCAGTAAACAGTCTAATGTAAATTATGCCTCCAGTCAGCCAGCAATATATTGCTAAATATGCTGCTGATCAGTACAGAGTATAAAGTAAATGATGCTGCCGGTCAGTCTACGCTAATGTGTAAATTATGCTGCTAGTTAGTCCCGAGTCTTGTTTAAATTATGCCTCCAGTGAGTCCACAATAAAAAGTAAATTATGCCTCCAGTCAGTCCACAGTAAAGAGTAAATTATGCCTCCAGTCAGTCAACAGTCAGGTGTAAATGAGGAGGGTGGCCAGAAAAAGACTAACTACTTTCAGTATTTTTTTTTGTTATATCTGACATGCACTTTAATTGTTGGGCATCAATGTCCTGAAACACCCAATGATTGCTCAAAAGTCCCCCAAACAATGAGCAGCTCAGTAGAAAGAAATGCACAGCTCCTGCCACAAAGAGCTGAGTATGAAATTAATATAAAATGTAGGTTCAGCAGCCAGCTGATCTGTGTTCTCATGTTTCCTGAGCTGTGCACTGTTCATGGATCTGTTGATCGATTAGTGGGGGCTCAGGACCCAGAAGCCCACAAATCTTCTGGCAGATGAATTCCCTGCCAAGTTTGAAAAAAAAAAGCCATAAAGTTTAGTTACTCTGTAAGTGTAAGTGCTGTGGTCAGACAGTCTACAATAAAGGCTGAGATTATTCAGTCCACAGTCTAGAGTAAATGCTGTGGTTGGTCAGTCTACAGTCTAGAATAAAGGCTGAGATTATTCAGTCCACAGTCTAGAGTAAATTCTGTGGTCGGTCAGTCTACAGTCTAGAATAAAGGCTGAGCTTATTCAGTCCACAGTCTAGAGTAAATTCTGTGGTTGGTCAGTCTATAGTCTAAAATAAAGGCTGAGATTATTCAGTGTACAGTCTACAGTAAATGATGTGGTCACTCAGTCTATAGTCTATTATAAAGGCTGAGGTTATTCAGTCCATAGTCTAGAGTAAATGCTGTGGTTGGTCAGTCTATAGTCTATTATAAAGGCTGAGGTAATTCAGTCCATAGTCTAGAGTAAATTCTGTGGTTGGTCAGTCTATAGTCTATTATAAAGGCTGAGGTAATTCAGTCCATAGTCTAGAGTAAATTCTGTGGTTGGTCAGTCTATTGCCTATTATAAAGGCTGAGGTTATTCAGTCCATAGTCTAGAGTAAATTCTGTGGTTGGTCAGTCTATAGCCTATTATAAAGGCTGAGGTTATTCAGTCCACACTCTAGAGTAAATTCTGTGGTCAGTCAGTCTATAGTCTAGTCCTAACGCTGCCTCTAGTTGCTTCACCAAATAATATAACATTTCTTTGCTTATTTTCATTTGACAACCAGAAAACATATGGCTCTCGAATTATAGAGGTGGAAGCCAAAGGTGTCCAAATGTTTGTCTTTTTCGAACTGAATAAGCAAATGAAAGATTCCTGCTGCAGACCAGACCGTGTTATACCAAGTGATTCTGGGAAAACAGTATTTTATACAATTACAGAGAAGAAACCTGAGTAACCATTAAACCTTATTGTATAAAGACGGGAGACGAGCAGGACCGCCATGACAAAGGATTACATTGTATTGTTGTGCTTCCTCTGCTTTGATCTGATTCTCCTTTTCTAGCTCTGCCTGAGGATTAAGGGGTAGCTCTTTATTTTTTCTCTTCTTCCATGTGCTCCACGTAATTGACTGTTTCTCTTTCCTGTTTTGCAGCATAAGTAGAAATAGACATTTAGAGTTTCCTGAGAAAGATGAATAATGAAAAATCAACCATCCATTTTTTAATTAAAGGAAAGTAAGCAACAGACCAGAGAGCATGTTTTTCTTATTGAAAGATCGAAAGTGATAGATAAAAATAGAAGACACTTGGATATTCTTACAGTTTTATGCTTCATTAAGTCATGAAGATTTATGCTTCATTAAGAGAAATGAAAAAGCAATAGGAAACTATATTTTGATGTACGAATTGTTTTTTTTTTCCAGTGGGTTGCATTGAAGGAAGGGGGTCTGATATCAAAGATCAAAAGGAGCTCTTCATGGCATGCTTTCCCCCTCTACAACCCAAGCTTTGGAGAAAATACACACCATCAACTACCCAACATATTAGTGCTGTGGCTATTGATTGGCTGTAGTCGGTAGGCACCGTCCCTGCAGGAACAGAAGGCAAGGATGGGTAGCTGGGAACAATGGAATGGATACGGCAGGTTATCCATGGGTACAGATATTATTTATTTTGTTGTAGGTATTGTAATCTTTGTATAATTATTATAAAAGCACCTTATATTTCAGAGGGTTCATGTGCAAAAAAAAATCAAACATTACACTAATACATAATGTACACAAGTGAAGTTAGGGCACTTTGTACAAGAGCTGACAGTCTACATGGGATTTGTACAAATGCATAAATAGTTTTTGTACAGTTACCCAGTGTTCTGCTAAACTAAATAAAACATCAATATATACATTGTCATGATGGCAGGTGGTGCACATTGTTCATGGACCCACTCTGCAAAGGACCTGACTGACCCTAGAGAGGTATAACTAAGCAGCTACCTCGATGTTCACTGGAGCCTCTAGTGATGAGGTCAGGCATGAGCGGCAGTTAGCTGCCAGGTGCCACTTTAGGGCAGCATGCGATAGTAGCAGCTGACCACACGGGTCTGAGATGTTAACTCAGATAGCGAGTCTAAGACAGGACAGGACATCCACTAGAACAGGTTCAGACTGTGCGGACAAAGCAGAAAAAAGCTTCCTCAATATTGTAAGAACTGTTGAACCCCTCCAACAACAACATACCACCAATAGAGAACAACCGAAGGATCAGTCAGCTAATATATTTAAAATATAACAACTTTTATTGAGACAATATACAAATAAATCACAAAAAAAATACAAAAAACAGGACTATGAGAGTATGTGTTACACCCACAGGGTGTGGGGAAATATAGTGGACTCACTAGACCACTGATGGTGCAGTGGTAGCTGTATACCCGGTACACAAGAGACAGGAGAATGTGCTTCCAAAAAGCAAAGGTATTTATTTAAATTAAGCTTAAACAAACAGAAAGAGGTGCCTGAGAGAAGAACCCTCTGGGCCACAACACTGAACCACATAGTGGAGCACCGGGCAAGGTGTACCCCTATACAGGAATTCCCCCCGTCACAACACCAGATGGCCTAAATGCCGCAGTACCCGGACCAGAGGGATGACCCGTACAGACCATATTACGGTGGAATTCAGGCTCTGGAAGCTCTGTGTAGTTACGGAAAGGCTGATCCAGCCGTCAGCAATATCTAGATGGTTCCGTGAGGAGCAGCTTAGTCAGCCTGGAGTGGAAACCGGAGTCCAGAAGGATCCAGACTAGGGTACTGCTAGCGGAGGATTCTGAGGAGACAGAGGGATTAGAAAACCAAAAGTAATAAACTACACTTGCAGAGCAGAGCACAGCAGAGTGTGGCCAGAGCAGAAGGCCACAAACAATAGAATGAACACATTGCCCAGGCACCTCCCATAATAGGAGGATGCCTTTTATGCACAGAGCATCATAGCACAGAGAGCCTTAATAGAGAACAGGTGCTCTGTTGTTTTAAGTATGTGCAGGAAGTGGGGTGCACCTCCTAAGAGCATTTCCAGGAGACCTGCCAAGAGGATGCAGGTTCTTAGCAGAGATAGGAGCCGCTGATCGTCTGGAGCCACGAACAGGGTGAGTAGTACCAGTGGAGCTGCGTGAAAGGTGCTGGTCTCCCTTCGCAGTGGAGACCGGACCTGCAGCTGAGGGCATGACAGTATGTTTGGAACCAGTCATCCAAGACCAATTACAGCAGCAATTCCATGCTATATAACAACAAAGATAACAACATGGGTAGCTTAGAATACAACCATGGAGTGACCCAATATGATGGACATTAAGGTATCAAAATATAACAATAGCTGTGATATATATAGGGCCTACAATACAGCAGTTTATAACATATTCAAAATAACAACCTTAAGCCCTCTATCACTAGTAAGATATGGTACTTTGCCAAAGGTAATCAGAGTAAGTCCACCATACATTACTTAGTTAAACAAGCAGGCATATATATTGCCATGATCATAGCCTACATGTAATTTCCATAATAATTACCTGTGTCCATGGTAAGAGGGTCAATTGCTCCTGTACCCGCACCTGGACGTGCGTTTGACCGCCGCTTGCAGTTTCGTCAGGAGGCCTTGTTTTTTGTGATTTATTTGTACATTGTCTCAACAAAAGTTGTTATATTTTAAATATATTAGTTGACTGATCCTTCGGTTGTTCTCTATTGGTGGTGTGCTGACAGGACGGCCACTGGGACAGTTTCAGATTGTGCAGCCAGGTTGGCCACTGGGACAGGTTCAGACTTTGCAGACAGGACAGCCACTGGGACAGGTTCAGACTGTGTAGATAGGACAGTCACTGGGACAGGATCAGATTGTGCAGACAGGACGGCCACTGGGACAGGATCAGATTGTGCAGACAGGATGGCCACTTGGGACCCAGATCTGGTACCACCGATGAGGCCATGGGGCACAGGTAACGTGGGCACAGTTTTCAGGAATAAGATACTGCCAGCACAGTCACATGAATGCGGGAAAACTATACTAGGCTAACAAGAATCCTGTGCTGTGGAAACCTATATGGAAAGTTTTAGGAGAAACTCAAAAGATTTCACAAGTTTGCCATATTTAATCAAAACAGAGAGTCGAACGATCGGAGACAAAATCAGACAACCAGTGTCTGTTAGCGTACGGGCTCCTCTGATTTCAGATGCCCAGTCACAACTTTTTATTACAACCATAAAAGATAAGGAGAAGTTGGAATGGCTTCTAAGGGTACCGTCTCACAGTGGCACTTTGGTCGCTATGACGGCATGATCCGTGACGTTCCAGCGATATACTTACGATCTCGCTGTGTCTGACACGCTACTGCGATCAGGGACCCCGCTGAGAATCGTACGTCGTAGCAGATCGTTTGAAACTTTATTTCGTCGTCAAGTGTCCCGCTGTGGCGGCATGATCGCATCGTGTAACAAAGGTGTGCACGATATGACATGCCCGTACGACTGTCCCGTACGACTTCTACATCGCAAATACGTCATGAAATTATCGCTCCAGCGCCGTGCATTGCGAAGGGTGACCGCAGTCTACGACGCTGGAGCGATAATGGAGCGACGCTGGAGCGTCACGGATCGTGCCTTCGTAGCGACCAAAGTGCCACTGTGAGATGGTACCTTTACATTGCATTACCTAAGACAGAAGATGTTTAAGTTGGGAATAACAAAATCATAAATTAAGGATTCTGTCAAATTCTTTCAAACTAGTTCTACCCAGCTCACTATACTTTCAGAAACAAAGGAATGTTTAAGGGTATGTGTCCACGTTCAGGATTGCATCAGGATTTAGTCAGGATTTTTCATCAGTATTTGTAAGCCAAAACCAGGAGTGGGTGATAAATACAGAAGTGGTGCATATGTTTCTATTATACTTTTCCTCTAATTGTTCCACTCCTGGTTTTGGCTTACAAATACTGATGAAAAATCCTGACCAAATCCTGATGCAATCCTGAACGTGGACACATACCCTAACACACAGACACATCTATATAAGATACAATACCCTGTGTTATTGCTTTTATGAATAACACTTATAAAGCTAATACTAAAATATAAAATTATCAAAGATATATAGGTAGATTTAGTTGTCTAAATAATAATCCAAGTAAAGTATAAATATTTATGATAACACCAGGATATGGGAATAACTTTAACAGACTAGGATCGAGGACCAGGCAACATACAGTTGCACACAACAACACACCTAATACTAAACTATAAGGGTTGCTCAGGCACCTCCCTATAGGGGAGGGTGCTTTTTATACAAGATACCTCCCAGCTATTGGCTGGGTGACACATTGCAGGTGATTACATTAACTAAATGCACACACTGCCCCTTTAAGAGTAGGGGAGCACATGCGCTCACGCACTAGGTGCGCCTCCTGAACAGAGTATGATGAGGAGTTGAGAATGCAGGGAGCATGCCTAAGACCGCACCGGGAAAGTGAATGCGCCAGCGTCCCTGCATGGAGGGAGAAGGGAGTACCATGCAGAGGCTCCGGACATAGTTTTACATATATGCAAAAAATATGAAGTGCATTAGCGTGTAAGGAGTGTGGGGGAATTTACTGAAGAAGGGATAAGGGTTTATAGGATATTTCTAAATACTGTAGTTATAACAAGACAGGAGTAATGTCTTGTACATAGGATATGACTGCACAAAAAAATTAATTTTAAGGCATGCTTAAAGCTATGGACATTGGGAAAATAATATTAATTACACAGATTTAAGGGTACAGATGATGGCAGTGATGGGTCAGCTCAGCACCAGTGTCTCACTAACTCTGGGAATAAGCTGCTGCAAGAGATTACTCTCCTAAGCTGAATACTCTGAGGAGGAGACCGGTGCTGACAAGTGATGAACGAATAGTGAAATATTTGGACTCGGGAAAATCAACACAAATAGCTTGTAATATCCGTGTATTCATACCGAATAACGAATCCAATGCAAGTCAATAGGAAAGCCGAATATTTCTCTGGTGGACCCAACAAACAGGTCTGTGGGCATGGGAAAAAAGCTGAAATGGATGGGAAAGAGCTAAAACTAAATGGGATCAGCATGGAGAAGATGTCTGCATGCCTTTCTGACTCAAATTTGGTTTCTGGGAATAATGTTGTTAGAGTTTTGCCTAAGTTTTACGGATTTATAAGAAGACCTACCAAACCATACCTAATTTTATTTTCTTTTAAAGGAAAAAATGCTAAGAAACATTTTTTTCCTTCATAATTACATGTATATAATGCAAAAAAAGACAAAAATGATACCTCCCCTTTAGCATATTGTTCACACTGAGCGTTTTGAATTTACTGTTTCCTTTAACATTTGTGAGGGCTCTCAATCCTACAATTGGGAGGTCCCTCCCTCATTCCAAATTGTTAGCTAGATAATGGAATACATATTCCCCATCCCTTTACAATGCCAGCTAAAACATGGACATTTGAATTTTGGGTATCGCCCGCCGCCACCATGTCAACTGCCATGTCTTTATGCAGCCCTCGCTTCACATTTTCAGAGGGCCACTAGGTAATGTGAAACCTGAGTTTGGGTAGGGTCCTCAGGTGGCCCTGTATCAAACAATTGGGAGAGCTCTCACTCCTATATTTGGGAGGTCATCCCTCATTCCCCTCCCTTCCCTGTTTGTTAGATTGTGGAACACATATTCCCCATCACTTCACAATACCAGCTAAAACATGCCTATTTGAATTTTGGGCTTCGCCCGCCACCACCACCATGTCCACCACCATGTCATTATGCAGCCCTCGCTTCACATTTTCAGAGGGCCAACAGGTGCTGTGAAACATGAGTTTTGTGAGCTCCACAGTTCATTTTGGCCACCGGATCCCAGTGGAGCCACTGTCATAGCGTGTGAAGCTGCTGTAAGGTGAATATAATACAGGAGTTGGGGAGCTGTATGCTCAATGTCAGTAAATTGGATTCTACCAGACACCAAAAGCATTAGAATTAAATTCTAAACACAGTATATGCAAACGAGGGATGGAATTGTGGTCAGTCTGTCAGGTTTGAAACCCATGTCAGGAACATGTACAAGCCTCATTTTACTTGGACGAAGCCTCCTCAAGGGAAAGAGACAGGTGTGCCATTGACCAATCTGTACAAGCCTGCTCACTTCTTCTGGAAACTACCCAACCAGGCAGAATGTATCTTTTGCATGGTTTTGAGCAACAATGGAGTAATTACAGGATATGTCCCAGAGATTGACGAAGTCTGTGGAGTGCATTACTCAGGTGACAGTCATTGCTACAGAGCTGACATAAAGGCCTTAGCATGGCAGTGACCATGTTCCAATATGTGTAAAGCTGCAGCCTGAATAGTTCTGTGGAGCGTAGTAACCCAGTCTCTTAGACGTGCTTAAAATGTACTGAAACTGAGCAATACCCCACAAACCACTTTTTTTAGGACACAAATTTTTGAAAATTTAAGGGAAGTGACAGTTTAATAAAGAGATACAAGTCTCATTTAGGAGCCTGGAGAAGCCAGGAATGGTCTTTGTCCAGCACCCGACAATGTAAAGTGGTAACAAATATGTATGTCCTATCTAACTAACAATTTGTGAACAGACATAAATGCTGGCAAGGGACAGCTGAACACTGCGCTGGGATAATGAACTGGCCGTGGTTGCTGACTGTTGTGTCGGTGCAACTACATGTTGTGGGCAGGAGGCATCAGCACCTGCTTCATGGACAGCAGATTGGGAAGACTGTAACACAGGGGAAGGGCCAGTGGTTTCACCCTCAGACACAGATTTTGTACCCAGGCATCCCACCCTCCTACTGGCGTGCTGCATATGTGAGCAGTATATGGCCTATGCTGACAGAGGTATTATGTTGAATTTCCCTTTATAAAGGGATGTGTGGGTAAGATTTTCAAACTAGCAGCATATATAGAGCAGGTTTCATTACTTATATTACTATTCTGTGTAAAGCTGAAACCTTAAGAATTGTGTGGAGCATATTAATGCATTGATGTTACAAAATGTCCAAGTGCAGACCCAAAAATCAATATCAGATACACGCTTAAAGAGACTGTGAGAAGAGCAACCCAATAAAAAAACTCTAATAGTAGAATATATAGAGATTGAGAGTAGAAATTTGACAATTGCACAATGTACAACTGTGATAGAAATATATATATCATGTAGATCTCACTTGCATGTATACTCCTCTATAATCAATTATATACTTATATGCTCACAGCTAATATATACATTATAATCAATGGTTTAAAATGGCTGACAAACTGATATAACCCAGACAGATCATATGGGGTTTTCCATCCCAAAAAAGCAGAAGAGTGTCAGATGTTTGGTGACTGCTGATCAGATGTCTCCACTTTGTCCTAGACACAGAACTCGAGTTTAGTTGCTTAATCAGCAGTCATATGAGCATTAATCACAATATTCCATATATGTTTAGATAACCAATGACAGAGGAGCTAGACAATATGGTAATTAACTAACCACCCCTGACAACCCCTAACCACTCCTTTCTATGTGAAAATATAAAACTATGTATGTACAATAAAGTTTCAGTATTGATGGAATGTTGTTCTGTCACAGTTGTGTACAGTCCATTCTTGATGAGCGCTCAAAATACTCAGTCTAATTGGGAGCGGCCGCAGCACACACAGGGATATATTTATCCAACCCTAATATTTCCATAACACAACGTTTTCCAAAAATTACCCCAAGGGTTCTGTATCATGCATGCTGAAAGAGACCTTGATGGGGACCTCACAATACATTTTGACATTTTGCAATTATTAGAATAGCTAAAGATAGGGAGTACAAGTGTCACCATTGCACAATGTGCAAAATACTAAAAAAAATTATCCAAGGGGTCTGTGTCATACATGCTGAAAGAGGCAATGATGGGGAATCTCACAATATATTTTACAGTTATTAAAATAGGTAGAGATAGGGAGTACAAGATTTACCACTGCATAATGTGCAAAGTTTTCAAAAAATTACTCAAGGGGTCTGTATCATACACACCGAAAGAGACCATAATGGGGACCTCACAATACTTTCTGCAGTTATTACAATATGCAGAGATAGGGAGTACAAATTTCACTATTGCACGATGTGGAAAATTTTCCAATAATTACCCAAGGGGTCTGTATCATACACGCGGAAAGAGACCGTGATGAGGACCTCACAATACATTTTGCAGTTATTACAGTACATAGAGATAGGTAGTACAAGTTTCACCATTGCATGATATGCAAAGTTTTCAAAAAGTAAAAAACATTACCCACATGGGGTATACATAGATGACAACTAAGTACTAGTGATGAGCGAGTATACTCGATGCTCTGGTTTTCCTGAGCACGCTCAGGTGGTCTCCAAGTATTTGTGAGTGCTCGGAGATTTAGCTTTTGTTTACACAGCTGCATGATTTACGGCTGCTGGACAGCCTGAATACATGTGGAGGTTGCCAGGTTGCTAGGGAATCCCCACATGTATTCAAGCTGTCTAGCAGCTGTAAATCATGCAGCTGCAGTGATGAAAACTAAATCTCCGAGCACTCACAAATACTCGGAGACCACCCAAGCATGCTCAGGAAAACCCGAGCAACGAGTATACTCGCTCATCACTACTAAGTACATGTTGCAGAAGCAGGAGGAGGAGGTCATTTCCTGAACAAAATGTGTTTGGATGGTAAGGCATAGATGTTAAGACAACTTCCACAAAAAGTTTGGGCTGCATTCAAGTTACACTGCTGTCATCCGTAGGGCTTACAAAGTCAAAAGAAATCCAGCTCTTGATCAATATTAATAGAGTCAGCTTGTGTGCATTTTCCATTGACAGATGTGTGCGCCTTTCCGTTATGATTGCACAGGCCAAACTAAAGACCCTCTCAGACAACACGCTTGCGGCAGGGTATGGCAGCACCTCCAAGGTGAACAAGGAGAGGTCGGGCCAATTGTGCAGCTTGGACAACCAATAGTTAAAGGGCACTAAAGAATCAGGAAGGACGCTGGTATAGTCACTTAAGTAGTCCTTCACCATCTTGGTCACCTTCTCCCTCCTCGTCATAGTTACATCGACAGATGGCCCTTGCTGATGTGACGGTTTCATGAAAATGGTTTAGTTGGTGGACATCCCCCCCTGAGATGCAACTAGTGCACGTGGCCCTCCCCTGTAATCCTTGTGAGTGAAAAGAGCTTGTACCTCTGCCAGCAGAGTTGTCTGAGGATAATCTTTTCAGCAAATCTACCACAATGGCCCTCTGGCATGCATACACTGAAAATGGCACGTCTGCCTCCAACATGAGACAAGGAAATATTTCTCCTTGTTCCATTGGTCAAGAAAGGTGCACAGCCAGTATTTCATGTTGGACAAAATGTGTTTCATGCTAGGGTCTTGGGAAAGGCATCTGGACATGAACAGTGCTATGTGCGGCAGACTACAAAGAGTCAAACATTTAGTG
This sequence comes from Ranitomeya variabilis, assembly GCF_051348905.1. Lineage (NCBI taxonomy): Eukaryota > Metazoa > Chordata > Amphibia > Anura > Dendrobatidae > Ranitomeya > Ranitomeya variabilis. The sequence goes on along the minus strand of NC_135237.1, from coordinate 526,131,918 downwards.
TCCTCACCAGGATGGACACTAACCATCATCTCTTCCTCATGATGCATCTCCTCCTCCTCCTCTTCAGGCCATCCATTCTAGACAGGCATAAAGCTGGGATTGGGAGTCCCCTCTGTAGCACTAGCCAAAATCTCTTGTTCCTCCTCATCCTCCTCCTCCTGTTCCTCATCATCACCCATTATGGCCTTAGAATACAGTGTGAAGCTGGGTTGTGTGGTATCAGCCACTGTAAAAATCTTGCTCCTTAGCTAACTGCTTGGAATTCAAAGCTTTCTCTTTGAGATTCTGCAGAAAACGTTTTAATAGACAGAGCAAGACAGAGCAGCGGGATATTTACTCTGATAACAGCATTATCAGTGCTCAACATCCTTGCGCAGTACTCAAAGTTTTGAAGATCCTCACATATGTCAGCAATCCACACCCACTGTGTTATTCTGATGAGCATTGAGAAGCTGGAATTCAAATACTGCCCTCTGCTGTTCACTAAGCCTTGCCAACATATGAAAGGTCAAATTCCAGCATGTGAGCAGGTCACAAATAAGTCGGTGACGTGACAAATTAAAGTGCTGCTGCAGTGAAGCAAGACCGGCGTAAGCCTGAGATGAAATGTGCGCTGACCTTGGCAAGTATGTTCGGCAAGTCAGGGTATGCTTTAAAAACCACTGTACAACCAAGTTTAGCACATGGGCCATGCACAGAACGTGTGCCGTCATACCAAGCTTTAAAGCCGCCACCAAGTCACGCCCATTATCGCACACAACCAGACCTGGTTGAAAGCTCAGTGGAGAGAGCCACTGATCGGTCTGTTTTCTTATCCCTTTCATCAGCTCTGCTGTATTGTGAGCTTTATCGCCTAAACAGATGAGTTTCAGCAAAGCTTGCTGCCACTTCACCAAGGAAGTACTGCAGACCTCCCAGCTGGGGAGAGAAGGGGAGGCTAGTTCAGCTGAGGATGATGATGATGAGGAGGAGAAACAGGAACTGGAATATGAGGAGACTGAAACCCTGACAGAAGTTGGACCTGCTATTCTTGATGTGGGAAAGATGTGTGATGTCCCAGCATCTGACTCTGTCCCAGACTCCACCAGGTTCACCCAGTGTGCCATCAGGGAAATATAGAGTCCCTGAACACAAGAGCTTGTCCATGTGTCTGTGGTTAGATGGACCTTGATGTTACTGCGTTGGCCAGAGCACGGCGAATATTGTGTAACACGTGCTTATGTAACGCAGGGACGGCACACCAGGAAAATTAGTGGCAGCTGAGAATCTAGTACCTTGGGGCTGCCACTGCCAGGGTTGTTGGGGAAAAACTCAGTTCCCACAAGCCAACATGGCAACATTTCTAAGTTTAGAAATCTGGCAATGTGGGAGTTTACCGTTTGGTCCTGTGTTTGGGTAGATATTTCTGCTGCCTGTGAAACGTCTGGGACAGAGACAACAGAACGCTGTGCTGGGACAATGAACTGGACGTGGTTGTTGACTGTTGAGTCTGTGCAACCGCAGGTTGTGGGCAAGAGGCATCAGAGCCTGCTTTCTGGACAGCATATTTTGAAGGCTGTAACACAAGGGAAGGGGTAGTGGTTTCACCTTTAGACACAAATTTTGAACCCAGGCGTTCCACTCATCTACTGGGGTGCATGGTTTCCATGTGCTTTTGCATGCTGGTGGTGCTCAGGTTGGCAGTGTTCTTGATTCTTTTTAGCTTATGTTGGGGTCATATGTCTCCTGGGACTCTTGATGGGGTGAGGTTGAGGATTCAGAGTCCCAGCCTCTTGTCTACTGAGACTGGACCGTGTGGAAGACTTCATGGTGCTGCTTGTCAACACACTGGAGCTTTTGTCTGCCATCCAACCCAAAACATTCTCGCATTGTCTGAGTTTCTGTAGCTCAGCAGGTTTTACGCCAGTCGCACAGATGCTAGATAAATATTAGCAATTTAAGCAATAGGCAAGGAATATTATTTAGTAATTAGCTTTTAAAAGGATGTTACTATATCCTGGTGCTCAGAAATATTATTTAGCAGTAAAAAAAAAATAAAATAATAAATTTATATGCTGGTATGCAGGAATATTATGTATCTCCAAAAAAATTGGTTTAGTATATGCTGGTACTAACATATTATTTGGCTCTAAAAAGAGCTGCTTTGTATTTTGCAGTGGATGAAACCCTGCCTATCTCTCCCTAATCCCACAGTCTGTTCCTAATCCTAAACTATACAACACAATGCAAAATAGCAGAGATATGCAGCATGTACTTGCAATGATGATGTGATGACACCCAGGTGCCTTCCCTTCACTCTCCCCCATATTAAAAATCTCCCCATGCTATCTGCACCCAACAAAGAACTAGTCTTCACCTTCATGAGCTCTTAAAAGAGATTTTTGGAATCGCAAACTCTCACTATACGCTGCTTTCACTCTCCCTACGCTTACGGGATTTCCAGCTGCAATGTGCGCAACACGGCGCCGGCAGAGATTAAATATCCCCTAGGATGCTGGAAGGCCAGCCAATCACAGTAATGACACACCAAAGATGGTGCTAGCATTACTGTGATTGGCAAGCCAGCCCAGCATGTTCATTGGCTACAAAAAAACGCTAAACATGCTGGGCGGGTCACTCAAACATACCGAGGCGAATAGAAAATTACTCGCCGAGTAACAAATTACCCAAATAGAGTACTATTCATGCAAGTAACGAATAGTGCCGAATGTATTCACTCATCTCTAGTGCTGGCCCATCACTGCCACCATCTGTACTCCAAATGAGTACGTTCCGATATCAATGCAGCTGATGGCAAATAGACTGGGGAAAAACTTAGATTTGGAAGCCACTTACTAGGATATTTTTTCTCTAGTAGAATGAAAACAAATCAATAAAGTGATTTGCAAAGTCTCACAACATTTCTTGCTGGACAAAAGTATTTTAAAAAAAATATGAAATGCAGTTACTTTTAGAGTTCATTGCCATATTTACAAGATGCAGGAGTGTGAGGTTATAATATTTTTGGCAGTTAGAATGAATTTGGCACTATAATAATTAAAAGGCAGCCACATTTGTGTGGGTATGAGACATTTAATGAAGATAGAGAATACTTCTTAAGGCTCTTCAACTTGGAAAGATTGATATGAAGACATAAGATGAATGTATCATCCACATTACTGCCAAGAAAGAGGAAGTGTTTAATTAGGCATATAAGAAATCTATAAGGGGAAATGTCTTCGCTTGCAAAATGTTAATTCACACATGTTGTCACCGCCTTATGTCCAATATGGGAGTGCGACACTACAAATACGACACATTATATGCATTTCAGTAGAACATTTGTTGGGAAACAAGGACATGATTTATTGGAGATAACTTCATCTGCCATGAGGAAACTGGGATGGAAGCGAAAATTATTTACAAGGGAAAATGTAGTGAAAACATTTTGCTTTCCTCGCCAGTCACTTTGAAAAGGTCAAAGCTATTCATCACTGTTTTTCAATATACTGAATAGATATTGAATTAATATTCTACTGCAGCACTTCATTCACTGACACATGTAAGAAGGGGAGAATATGAAATTAAATTAGCACAAGCTACCCCAGAAAGCAATACAACACTTTCTGCGAATAGCGCTATTATTATTCTATCTGAAATCAAGGTGCATAAATGATTTTGACCAGAGTCTTCTTGAAGAGCTTCTCGTGCACATTTTCTTTTCTCAAAAAGCAGGAACCTTGTAATGATTTACTTAATATACCCTGTACAATAATTTCCAGACTGCTGCTCAAGTCTAACTCTGTAAATTTAGACCCAGATACAGATAACCCATTTAAGACCGGTTATTTAATTTACTAAGGAGTGAGGGGGCTTTGCAGATGCCATATACAATTATTAGGTAATATAATAATGTAGTGACAGTTGGTTAGATAGTTAGTTGTTAGTGGTCATAACTAGTGATGAGCGAATGTGCTCGTTACTTGAGATTTACGAGCATGCTTAGGTGTTCTCCGAGTATTTTGGGCGTGCTCGGAGGTTATGTTTGAGTAGCCACAGCTGCATGATTTCTGGCTGCTAGAAAGCCTGAATATATGCAGGGATTGCCTGTTTGTTAGAAAATCCCCACATGTATTTAGTCTGTCTAGCCGCCCCAAATCATGCAGCTGTGGTGACTCAAACATAATCTCCGAGCACGCCCAAAATACTCGGAGAACACCCAAGCATGCTCAGAAATTTCAAGTAACGAGCACACTCGCTCATCACTAGTCATAACCATGGATAGCTAAGCTACTGCAATTCCCTGCACATGGGGTCGACATAGGAAATCAGGAGAACTATACTACATTACTAATTGGAGGTATTTGCTATTATTATTATTGTACCTACAACACATTGGGATAGGATCTTGGAGATAGGTACCCCTTTGACCACGGCAAACAAAATTGTTTATATTGACAACATTTTCAATATGCATACATATATATGCATACAATTAGTGGCCAACATATGAGTCAAAACAGGACCTTGGTCGGCAGCATCACCACACTTCTACCGCCGCCGGCTCCCTGAGGAAGGGACTCTGATCCACCACAGCTGCAAGCCCCAGTAAGCCTGCATCCGGACTATAAAATGCACCCCCAATTTTAATAGCTTGAAAAAATTTGCATGGTTAGCTAGTGCTTTTATTGATACCATTTTGGTTTAGACATATTGATCACTTATTATTGCATTTTTTGCAGTGTTGCACCAACCTAAAACCCACACTTTTGGTGTCTTGATATTTTTTCTCACTACAGCATTTATCAGTTAGGTTAATTAAATTTATATTTTGCTAGACCAGAAATCTACAGATGCTGTGATTCATTTTTTTTTTTTGCTTACATTTAATTATACTTAATTGGGTAAAGGTTTTTTTTGTTGCTTTTTTATTTATTTTTTTTAAAGTTTTTTTTTTACTTTTCACCTTTTTTTTTTCGGGCCCTTAGGGATATTTGAAATTGTAATCATTTGCTTGTATAATATATAACAATAGTATCTTCTGGCTGTCACAAAAGAAATCATATGCTCATCATGGGGCCTTTGGATCACAACCATCTGGATCTTGGATCACAACCCATTGGCACCCCTTGATCAAGTTGCAAGAGGGGCATGCGGCACCCAGTCTTCATACTCCAGTTGTGACCAGTTGGCTCCACATAGTGTTTCTGTTGTGTCTAGAAGTCATTTTCTCATTGTAAGTCTACAAGACTCAGAATTATTTTCTAATAGACTTATATTAAAAAGTAAGTAATGGTCCACTCCATAAGCCAGAAAGAAAGAGCTGATGCTAGAAGGAGCCCCTAAATCAGAGTTGGGTTTGTACCTTAAAGGTAAGCTGACAGCTGATACATGATACCCAAGCCATGATTTTTTTATTTCAGCCATGTATTTTTAACTGTGGAACATTGTAGTGTTTTAGAAAAAAATATAGTTTAAAACCCACCGGCGACCAAGCCACATGAGAGACTAGCAAACATACACTCACTGGCCACTTTATTAGGTACACCTGTCCAACTTCTTGTTAACACTTAATTTCTAATCAGCCAATCACATGGCGGCAACTCAGTGCATTAAGGCATGTAGACATGGTCAAGACAATCTCCTGCAGTTCAAACCGAGCATCAGTATGGGGAAGAAAGGTGATTTGAGTGCCTTTGAACGTGGCATGGTTGTTGGTGCCAGAAGGGCTGGTCTGAGTATTTCAGAAACTGCTGATCTACTGGGATTTTCACGCACAACCATCTCTAGGGTTTACAGAGAATGGCCCGAAAAAGAAAAAAAATCCAGTGAGCGGCAGTTCTGTGGGCGGAAATGCCTTGTTGATGCCAGAGGTCAGAGGAGAATGGGCAGACTGGTTCGAGCTGATAGAAAGGCAACAGTGACTCAAATCGCACCCGTTACAACCAAGGTAGGCCTAAGAGCATCTCTGAACGCACAGTGCGTCGAACTTTGAGGCAGATGGGCTACAGCAGCAGAAGACCACACCGGGTACCACTCCTTTCAGCTAAGAACAGGAAACTGAGGCTACAATTTGCACAAGCTCATCGAAATTGGACAGTAGAAGATTGGAAAAACGTTGCTTGGTCTGATGAGTCTCGATTTCTGCTGCGACATTCGGATGGTAGGGTCAGAATTTGGCGTAAACAACATGAAAGCATGGATCCATCCTGCCTTGTATGGAGCATCTTTGGGATGTGCAGCCGACAAATCTGCGGCAACTGTGTGATGCCATCATGTCAATATGGACCAAAATCTCTGAGGAATGCTTCCAGCACCTTGTTGAATCTATGCCACGAAGAATTGAGGCAGTTCTGAAGGCAAAAGGGGTCCAACCCGTTACTAGCATGGTGTACCTAATAAAGTGGCCGGTGAGTGTAGACAACAATGCAGAGAGTCAAACACCATCAAACATCTGTGCCCAACCAGGCAACTATATAAAATGTTCAGTGCAACAACATATGTAACCATATAAAGAGCAGATTTGCACAACAAAGAACAATATAATGATTTAAAATATGTATAGCTTTATTAACTCATAAATAAAACATTACTTTAACACATAAGAGGGGAACAATTCAATGATGAAAACTACCAGTGGTGGAACCACAGGTCTGGGTAATTAAACCCAAGGGTAATATATCATACATCCACCCCAAATCATGTAATTGCTATCAATAAATATGAGTGATAATATATAAGATAAGTAGGAAATAAGTGAAATGGATACAGGTGCACAATATGATAAGTGTTAACAATGCAAAGATTATGTGCACATTAATATGAGTAGGATTCATTAGAAATACATAAAAAAATTAAATATATTGTAGAATAATTCAAGTGAAAGTGACAACAATAAGAATACATAAATACACTACATTTATAGAAAAATATATTTGTCCATAAAAATACAACAATATATGAGACAAACATTATTAATAAGATTATAAATAACATGTATATAGGAAAATATTCTTTCATATCCAGGGAAATAGGCAGCATAGCGGAGATTCAAAAGCTGGCAACTAGAGGGGTGTAGAAAAAATTAAATAATTAAAAAAACATATAAACAATATAAAAACACAGACACAACGACAACCAGTTAAAAACTTAAAATTTTTTTTAGAAAAATGGCGGCAGGTCTATCTAAGGAAGGGAGCAAAGCTTGTTTCATTTAAACCCTGTGGTTGTAGGGTACGCAATTCCCAAATCCAACGAGATTCCTTTTTGGCCAATAAGTGACTAATGTCACCACCCCAAAGGTCCAAGCGAACACAATCTATACCCTTAACCCGAAGGGCAGTGGGATCACATGAGTGAAATTTCTTGAAATGCCTGGGTATACTTTTTAACAATTCAATATGGTCCTCCTCTTTGGCTGCTGTAATGTCTCTTACATGCTCTCTTATTCTCACTTTGAGAGCATGTGTCTTTAGGCCAATATAGATCTTGACACATGAACAGTAGGCATAATACACTATCGCTGATGTAGAGCACATAGTGCTGTGAGTGATTTTGAAGATCCTTCCATCAGATGAGGAAAAGCTGTCAGAACTATCCACGTTGGGGCATGCCACACATTTGCCACAGGGTTTACATCCCCAAACAGATCGTTGGTCACGTGGTTCAGTAGTAAAAAGTAGGGGAAGTGGCTTCGGTGTGTGTCATAGCTCCTAACCAAAATATCCCACAAATTCTGTGATCATCTAGCTGTAATTGATGGTGTGGATGATAATTATTGTTTGAGCACTGAATCAGCCAACAAAACAGGCCAATGTTTTCCTACGATCTCATATTTATCCCATTGTGAATTATAGGTAGTGACCAATCTCACCTGCTTGGATATCTATTTTTCATTATTTTTCGAGGAATACAACAAACTGTGGAGATCCGTGTTTTTTTCTCTATTATAGGCTCTTTTGATGGATCTTCTACTATAACCCCTTTCTAGAAAATGGGTCTTTATGTTCAATGCTCTTGCCTCAAAATCCGTCATACTTAAACAAATTCTCCTGAGATGAAGAAACTGGCCAGTAGGAACAGCATTCACCACATGGGAGGGGGGGTGAGAGGAACAGGCATGAAGAACTGAGTTTACCGTAGTGTCCTTACGGAAGGCATCGGAAAGCAAAAGACCGTCTGAACTTCTCTTGACCAAAACATCCAAAAATTCGATTTGATGATAACTAAAATTGTAAGATAGATGTATATTAAGATCATTCTTATTGAGATCCTGAAAAAAAGACTCAAGTTCATCACAGGTACCTTGCCAGATCAGGAAGATGTCATCAATGTAGTGGGTCCAAAACACCACCCGCTCCATGGACACTCCCCAATTTGACGAGAACAGGTCCCTCTCCCACAGCCCCAGGAACAGATTAGCATAGGAGGGTGCACAAGCCGCTCCCATCGCTGTCCTCTGGAGCTGTAGGTAGAAGGACCCATTAAACAAAAAGAAGTTGTGGATAAGTAAAAACCTCAACAAGGACAACAGAAACTCAGATTCAACAGTGGAGAAATTTGTCATGGTGAAGAAGTAAGAAGTAGCCCTCAAGCAGTCTTTACTGTTAATCAATTAATCAATCAATTGTATATAATAAGTATGTAGAGAAAGATGAAAGGGTAGAACAGAGATAACGATTGTAAAACTATTTACCTCGGACCTGCGGTGCTACAGCCCTTACGCGCGTTTCGGCTAACGTGCCTTCTTTCGGGGGAGTGGCATCGTCAGGTCCTAACAGTGCTAATATACCCAGGCCAGCCAATCAAATGCAAAGAGAAAAAAAGACTAGCGAGCGGGGAGAAGCAACCATGAACCCACCTACCCAATTAGTCTCCCTGATCCCAGGCAGATATCAAACTTTGTTTTTTTCTCAGAGATGCCACAGCATTTCAGATTTAAATATATGTGGCCGAAATCATGCAGCGAACGTCTGATATATGGGTTGCTAATTATAGCAGTATACTAAAAAAAAAGGAATCTTGTTGGATTCATACTTTGCAAACACTACCCCCTAGGGATTGACACACAGGGAATATGATTGACTATTGAATAAGATAAGTTATTAATTTAAATATTAGAACAGGTATGATTTGGCTTTATATGGATGGATAATGATATTTAGTATAAATTAAAGTATCTGTGATGTGTTACAGCCACTTCTATTATTTTCTTTCCACATAATTGTTGAGTTATTTAATATTGTCCAGTCAGTGGCAATCAGGTAGCATGTCCGAGAATCAGCTGTGTATTCAGTGTCCTACCACCTTTTGTCTCCCTAATATTTTTTTTCTCTTTTTTTATTTTTATTTTTCACCATATATATATTTTTTATTTCAGAGGAAGAAAATTAGAGCACCACAAAGAAAGAGTCCGGGTGCAGAGCCCCCCAGGCAAATACCAAACCTCAATTATAAAAATCCAGAAAAATTGGAGGCAGCACACCGTTTGTAGTGAAAAGGAGCTATTTAATCCCTGTTGCGACCGAAACGTCACCTTCTGGACTGATTAAATAGCTATTTTCTATTTCAGCTAGCTAGAGTTGATTTTTTTTCAACCCCTATTTATGTCACTCTTGTATCATAGTCAGTCTTGTATTCCTTTCTGTCACACATCTATTTACCAATTGCTAACTAACACTGATACTTCAATCATTATTTTGTTATGCTCCCCTATGATATGGTCCTGTGAGTGCACCCCTTCATTTTAACATTAAAATAAGCTTATGAGGAGTACAACATTCTAAAATCCCTTATGATGTGATCGCTTTTCCACCCAGCGTTATGTAAGCTTTCCCATCCCCTTTTTACATTTTTAATCCTCTGATGTGATCCTTTGTTCTGTCCATTGTGATGCAATTTCCCATACATTATCACATCCTGACCCACCACTATGCGCCACCCACTATGATGTGAGCATTCCAGCTATCTTTATAATTTAAACAGCCTTCGACACCTCACCTTGCAGGTCTCTTCACCAGAGTACATGGCTCCATTAAGTTGTAGCATCACTTCCATTCCTTTTGGGGTGCTGTCATGGGTGAAAGGAAACGACAAAAAGTAGTTACCGGTAATTGGATTATGGAGAACAGCACTCTTTCATTCCTACGTCACACTTTAAAACCAATGGGTCACAGAGCATTCTTTACTTGGGTTTTTTTTCACATGGTGTTGCAAAAAATAAAAAATCCTTAAGTTTATTTGCTTTATGACGATATGTAAGTGTGTCCTCTAATGCTTTATAAACAACTGATATGAAAAGAGTAGATCCTCCTTTTTATTCTGTAGGTGTCTTGTCCTTGAGGGGCAGATCTTCTATCTCTCTGGAGTGCTGTCATAGGTTCTGGGATATCCAATTATGGGTAAGTAATTATCCTATTTTCTAATCAACTCATATTGTGCTAATTGATTGACTCCACTTGCAACTAATGTGTTGCAAAGAAATTATCGTGTTGAACACAGTTATCGTAGATAGATACCACCTTGATGATACCCGTGTTATGTGCCATTGTAATTTAGTGTCATTTCAATGTACAATATCTAAGGAAAGACCTTTGTATGCTGAAAAAGTTGGAATTGAGAGTAAGTACCATGCAGTGATCCTTCAAGTTACATTTTTTAGAAAAATGTTGCCTCATAAATGGTGCAATTGCCTCATTAACATCCCTTAATAGTTTCATGAAGACAACTCCAGTTTATATGAAAAATTAGACCATATGGATAATGATGGGTGAACCCCTGGATGTTTAGGTCTGACGGGTTTGACCGAACATTTAAAAAAAGTTTTGTTTGGGTACCAGAATGGTACCTGAACCCAAATCTGAACCCGGACCCCATTCAGATGACCCCGACCATCCGTTGTTTGCCATGTTGTGATCTGGATGGCAGTGCAGCAAACACTGCCTCTGATTGGCAGTAAGATCATTACCACTGATCAGAGAGCTGCGGTTCTCAATCTGTCAGATGACAGAGTGAGACAGTAACTGTGACCGGTGGTAAAAAGTTTACCGCCAGTAACAGAGGCGTTGGTGAGTATTACTTTCATCAGCTTCCGCCTGCTGTTGCTCATAACTAAAGATGAGCGAATGTGTTCAGAAACCTTTTGTCAATTTCAAGTTTGGCATAAATGTAGCACATTCAGATTTGTGTTTGGTTTCACCAGCATTTTTACTCAAAGACGGCAAAATTCAGTCACAGTTTGGTAAATCATCACGTTTCCACTAATGCTTTTGTTATTACTTTGGCTAAGATAGTGGTGCTGTAGTAGAGGGGAGGACAGTTGACCTGTTTGAAGAGGGAAGGGCTTTGGAGAGATTAGAGGAGTGGTGCAATTTTTTTTCTCCTTAACTTCATGTGTGTTTGTTCCGACAGCCAATTAGGGCACAGAAACCATCCACAACGTCATGACAGAAGGTCTTCTGTGATTGGCTGCCAAAGTGACATGTCCCTGGCCATATAAAAAGCGGATATCTTGTTTTGCTAGCGCCGTTTTCTCAGCGTCACAGTGCAAAGAAACCACTCCTGATAGTGCTGCAAGTGAACTTGACAGTTAGCTAGATAGGCTCCTGTCCTGTGTAAAATCGATCCTTCAGCATCGAACTAGAGTAGATTGTGCAAAAATTGTGCGCCACTCTCCAAAGGCCCCATTTGCTAATCCAAATTGTTTGTGATAAAATGTGTTTCAGTGACAAATCAGAATGCCAAATTTCCACTTAAAAATCATCAGGCCTAATTTCATTTTTGTTTTTGTTTCACACATTTTTTAGACCCGTCCGTGCACCAGCAGAACAGAGTACAAGTCTGACACGTTGTGAACGACTGGAGAGGATGGTGCGGCATGAGCTCAATATTAATACCATCAGGGGGGTTTGAATCCTTTTGCATTTTGGTCTTCAAAAATAGAAGAGTGGCTGGTACTTATCTGTCATGCCTTAGAGGTTCTGTCATACCCAGCAGAAAGCTTTCTCTCCGAATGTGTCTTCAGCGCTGCTGATGGTTTTCTGACAGATAAGTGCATCCTGTTGTCCCCTTGAGAAAGGATACACTGCCGAAACGCGCGTCGGGGAGGACGCTCACGGATATATTCCTGGCTTTATTGGTAATAATAGCAGCTGTTGTAGCTGCCTCTTTATGTTTTATATCATGTGTGCCAGGTTACCAATGCGATGGGCCATATGGGTAATGTGCAATGGATGTGATTATTTGCCATAATTATACTGGACCCTTAAGCCTATGTTGCTAGTATAATCTTTGTTCTGTGAGAATCCTAATCTTGGCATGTGCTAGTGGGTGTAAACCCCCCCTTTTGCTTTGTTATCTATACCTGGTTATCCAATAAACTTAATGTTGATTATCTAAATTGGAAGATGTGTGTCGCTGTTTTTCTTCGTTGTCTATGGCTATTGCGACTTTGTTCCATTTACGTCCATAGTTATATAATATCGCAGTATACTAATATTAGATCTAATAATACTATTACTGTGATGTCTCTTTTGTTCATGAGGTGTTTTGTCCCCTGAAAGTGTAGACCACCTAACTTTAATCAAATTGAACAAGTCATGGATCTCCAATGACTTCAGTACCCCAGTTGAAGACTGGGCAGACTAGGTGATGGTGTCTTCTTAGTGTCATGCATTGATCTTACATAGTAACATAGTAACATAATATTTAAGGCTGAAAGAAGACTTTAAGTCCATCTAGTTCAACCCATAGCCTAACATGTTGATAAAGAGGAAGGCAAAAAAAAAACATGCGGCAAACACTAAGCTCCACATTGGGGACAAAAGTTCCTTCCCGACTCCACATACGGCAATCAGACTGGTTCCCTAGATCAGTGCCCTATCAAGGAATCTAGTGTATATATAACCTGTTACATTATTGTTTTCAAGAAAGGTATCCAGTCCCCTCTTAAATTTTAGTAGTGACCCACTCATTACAACATCATACGGCAGAGAGTTCCATAGTCTCACTGCTCTTACTGTAAAGAATCCGCATCTGTGATTACTATTAAACCTTCTTTCCTCCAGATGTAGAGGATGCCCCCTTGTCCCCTCCTCAGGTCTGAGAGTAAAAAGATAATTAGAAAGGCCTTTGTACTGTCCCCTCATGTATTTATACATTGTAATAAGATCACTCCTTAGCCTTTCTTTTTCCAAACTAAATAGCCCCAAGTGTAATAACCTATCTTGGTATTGCAGACCCCCCAGTCCTCTAATAACCCTGGTCGCTCTTGTCTGCACCTGCTCTAGTTCAGCTATGTCTTTCTTATACACCGGAGACCAGAACTGTGCACAGTATTCTAAGTGTGGTCGAACTAGTGACTTGTATAGAGGTAAAATTATGTTCTTCTCATGACTCTTTTAATGCATCCCATTATTTTATTTGCCTTTGTAACAGCTGCCTGACACTGGGCACTAAATGTGAGTTTGTCATCCACCCATACTCCCAGGTCTTTTCAGTGACAGTTTTGCCCAGTGTTTTACAATTAAGCACATAGTTATACATCTTATTTCTTCTGCCCAAGTGCATGACCTTACATTTATCCCCATTAAAGCTCATTTGCCAGTTATCAGCCCAAGCTTCTAGTTTACAAATATCCTCCTGTAATATAAAATTGTCCTCCTCTGTATTGATTACCCTGCAGAGTTTAGTGTCATCTACAAATAGTGAAATTCTACTCTGAATGCCCCCTACAAGATCATTAATAAATATGTTAAAAAGAAGAGGGCCCAATATTGACCCCTGTGGTACCCCACTGCAAACCGCAATCCAGTCTGAGTGTGCTCCATTAATTACCACCCTTTGTTTCCTATCCCTGAGCCAGCTCTCAACCTACTTACACATATTTTCCCCAGTACTCATTGTTCTCATTTTATGTATCAACCTTTTGTGTGGCACCGTATCAAAAGCTTTTGAAAAGTTATTGCAGTCCATGCCATCTTTGTTGTGTCTTCTGTGCCTACTGTTGCTACTGCTGCTGATGTTACAAACAATTTTTTGAAATGTGGAGACTCCAAGTTGAGTCTTCATCTAGTGGGTTGCCTGTGGTAGAAGGTGTGTCAGAGGCCTATTATAATGCATTAAAAATAATATGTTGGGTCCATTCTATTTTTGATAGCCAGCATGGCAAAACTGACAGCTGCGTGCTGGTATTTTTAGGCTACGATGGGCCTTACCAGCCCTCAGCTGTCAGCTTTGTCATGATTGTTTATCAAGAATAGAGGAGTCCCCACGTTGTTTTTTAAAAAATTATTTAAATAAATCATTTTAAAAAACTATCACGGTACTTGCAGTCATCTCATTGAGGTCACAACAGTTCATCATCCTGGCTCACAGTGAAATGTGGGAGCACAGCTTCAATGACCTGTGGTGAACTCTATGATGTCAAATGCTAATCACTGAAGCTGTGCTCGCAGCACCTCATTCTCGTATGGTTTTCAGCTTGTACAGTCTACAATCTGCATGTAGATGTTCTGAGAGAAGCTCCTCAGCTAAAAAAAATGTATTATTAAATGAAGCAATCAAAAAATGATATTTTATCAAAAGCCAATCTTACTACCTTGTGGATCCATAGGATTGATAATACGTCTCTTGGTCAGTCCCTTTAAACAGTTAAAAGCATGCAGGGTGCAAGCAAGTTATTCACAGAAGAAAAACAACAATGGATCTTATTTTGGCATGCTTAATCCAAGGGGACTTGGTGAAATACTGAATTATTACTGGTACATGGGGGATGAGTTATAATTATTGCTGACCACAGACCAGAATGGAGAAAATGTCAGGCATTTAATCTGCTTTGTTTGATAGTTATCACAGGCATGATGATCATTCATACTGTACATCATGTTATTCATGAAGTTTGTGATCGCTGGGGAGCCCTTTTAAATGTGATTAATTCATAATGAACATCTGCTGTTTACTTATTTCTATAAAGAGATATGAATAGATCATTGATCTGTCGTCCCCGGGGGTTTGTTTTCAATGTTGTAAAGTTTAATTGACTGCTTGAACGGTGTGATGTATTGTGGTTTGTATTTATACAGTGTGTTCATCTAGCTATGATGTGCAAAAATGCAGAGGAGTTTTACAGATTATTGTTAAACATTTCCTTCACAGTCACATGATTGTCTTTTATCACTAAGTTTCCTATTTGGTTGATGGAGCAAGATGACAAATGTAACTATGGTGAAATAAAATTCAGTGTTGAACCACCTTAATGTGCATTTTTTCTAGTAGTCATCATTAAAAATGTATATGATTCCTAAATAAATTTGAAAAACACAATTAGCTAAACTAATAACACAAAAATACTTATACTATTCATGTCAGTTATGAAACACATTGAATAAACAAGTAAGTAATGATGGGTGAACGTTAAAACTCTGGGTCTGTACCGCACATGGATCCCGAACACTGACTTCTACAGGAAGTCCATGTTACGTTTTGAGTTTGACAGCCCAAACATCGGGTGTTGCCCATGCTGTCATCTGTGTGACAGAGCGAGAAACACTGGCTCTGAACGGCAGCAAGTTTGTTACTGTTCATTTATTACTGTAAAATAAAAAATAATGAAACATCATATTCCTCACCTGTTTTACGAGAAGATAATCCATATCTTTCCCATGATGATCAAGATGCTTTGGAGAGCAGTCATATCAGTGATGCGACTGTTCCCCACGCCAGCCGGAACACACTGAGCAGAGAGTGAGAAGTCTGCCTGTGACCGGCGGTAACCTCAATGATGTCACCGCTGGTCACAGGCAGTCAGCGCTTCTCACGCTCTGCTCAGTGTGAGCCGGCTGGCAAGGAGAGCGGTCACATCACTGATGTAACTACTCTCCAATCCATCTGGATTGTCATGGGACATGGCCATTAATTGATTATCGTGAGACAGATGAGGAATATGTTTTTCATTATTTTTTATTTGACAGTAATAAATGGGTAAAAGAGGTTGTGGAGTTTTATTTCAAATAAAGGAGTCTGTGTGTTTATTTCAAATAAAGGACTTTATTCTTGCTTTGTCTTTATTACAATATGACTATGGGGTTAGTAAAGGAGGTGTCTTAGGCCGGTTTCACATTTGCGTTTGTTGGAGCTGTGGAGGGCTGCGGACTTCCTCCGTGAAGCCGCGCCCTCGGCCGCACCTCCGCCGCTAGCTCTGCCTACTTCTGCATGTGGCCTGCATGTGGCCTGCGTGCCTATCTTTAACATTAGGTACGCAGGTCGTGCCACTTTATGCGGATGCTTCTGCATGCGTCGTTTTGACGATGCGGCGACCAGTGTAGAACGCAGCTTGTAGCAATTTTTTTTCTGCATCGTCAAAACGACGCATGCGGAAACATCTGCATACAGCCGCACGACCTGCATACCTAATGTTAAAGATAGGTACGCAGGCCGCATGCAGGAGTAGGCGGAGCTAGCGGCAGAGTTGCGGCCGAGGGCAGGGCTTCACGGAGGAAGTCCGCAGCCCTCCGCAGCTCCTACAAATGCAAATGTGAAACTAGCCTTATAGACACCTCTCTATTACTAACCTGTAGGCTTGATGTTAGCTGACATTACAAAGTTGACATCAACCCCACAACTATTACCCCACTTGCCACCACACCAGTAAAGTGGGAAGAGGGAGGCTAATATTGGACATATCTAGGTTTTTTTTTTAGGAAACTCTGCAAGACCAAATTAAGAATATGTGCCAGACAAGGGAAGTGTGTCAACTAGTGTTGAGCGATACCGTCCGATACTTGAAAGTATCGGTATCGGAAAGTATCGGCCAATACCGGCAAAGTATCGGATCTAATCCGATACCGATACCCGATACCAATACAAGTCAATGGGACTCAAGTATCGGACGGTATCCTGATGGTTCCCAGGGTCTGAAGGAGAGGAAACTCTCCTTCAGGCCCTGGGATCCATATTAATGTGTAAAATAAAGAATTAAAATAAAAAAATATTGCTATACCCACCTCTCCGACGCAGCCTAGACCTCACTGAGGGAACCGGCAGCGTTGTTTGCTTAAAATGCGCGCTTTTACTTCCTTCCATGACGTCACGGCTTGTGATTGGTCGCGTGCCGCCCATGTGGCCGCGACGCGACCAATCACAGCAAGCCGTGACGTAATTTTCAGGTCCTCGATGCCTAATTCTAGGCATTCATGATTTTAAAATTACGTTCCGGCTTGTGATTGGTCGCGTCGCGGTCACATGGGCGACGCGACCAATCACAAGCCGTGACGTCACGGGAGGCAGGAGACGCGCGCATTTTTAAAATTACGTCATGGCTTGTGATTGGTTGCGTGCCGCCCATGTGACCGCGACGCGACCAATCACAGCAAGCCGTGACGTAATTTCAGGTCCTGAATGCAGAAATAGGCATCAGGACCTGAAATTACGTCACGGCTTGCTGTGATTGGTCGCGTCGCGGTCACATGGGCGGCATGCAACCAATCACAAGCCGTGACATAATTTTAAAAATGCGCGCGTCTCCTGCCTCCCGTGACGTCACGGCTTGTGATTGGTCGCATCGCCCATGTGACCGCGACGCGACCAATCACAAGCCGGAACGTAATTTTAAAATCATGAATGCCTAGAATTAGGCATTGAGGACCTGAAAATTACGTCACGGCTTGCTGTGATTGGTCGCGTCGCGGCCACATGGGCGGCACGTGACCAATCACAAGCCGTGATGTCACGGAAGGAAGTAAAAGCGCGCATTTTAAGCAAACAACGTTGCCGGTTCCCTCGGTGAGGTCCAGGCTGCGTCGGAGAGGTGAGTATAGCAATATTTTTTATTTTAATTCTTTATTTTACACATTAATGTTGTTTCGATACCGATACCCGATACCACAAAAGTATCGGATCTCGGTATCGGAATTCCGATACCCGCAAGTATCGGCCGATACCCGATACTTGCGGTATCGGAATGCTCAACACTAGTGTCAACCAAGCTAAGCCAAGAACTGCTACCAGATTTTGCCCATTATTGCACACTATTAGGCCCGGCTTGAGGTGCAGCAGCCCCAACCCGTGATCTGTCTGCTCTTTGATCCCAGTCCACAGCACCTGTGCAGAGTGAGGTCTGTTCCCAAACAGATCAGTTTCACAGAACTGCCTGCTGTCATTTCCACTTGGCTGAGCTCAAGTTGGTGGTGCAGGTATTACTGTGAGTGGTTGATGAGGTGGTGGTGGAAGCAGCAACCTGGCCAAAAGAACATCCAGCAATCCTCGCACATCTGCTAGAATGCCTTCTGCCACAGGGCCAACCACCACTACATTTATCCAGTGGGTAGCTAGGAAGATGTAATATCCTTGGCCATGCTTATTGGTCCAAATATCAGTCGTTATGTGGACCTTGCAACTGATGGTGTTGCACAGTGAATATCTGAATTTTTCTCCCACATTTGTGTGCAGGGAAAGGACAGCCCACTTGGAGAAGTAGTAGTAACTTGAAAAAACTTACTGTGGGTCAGCCACCACCATCAGATTTTGAAACTGCCTTTCTCCTTCCAAATATACCAGGATGGATGAGTCAAGCAGTATACCTGACACTGCAAGTGCATTGTGCACCAGGCTGGGCAGGCACAATACACAAGGCTGGATCTTCACTGTGTACTAGGCTGTACCAGCAATATTAATCAGGCTGTAAAGAGTAGATAGGGGCTGTTTGCACTAGGCTGTACTACACTCTTTTCACCTGTCTGACAATGCTTAAAATGGTGTGGCTACATGCGATCCTGCCTTTATACAAGCTGTCACACTTGCTGTATCCCAATCACAGCCATGCCAATACTAGACAGGGCTGTGATTGAGCAGGAAGCGCACACACTCATAAATCTTTGTGATTGGCTGCAATGTAGCCTGTAACCAAGCTTTATTAGGCACAGCCAATGCACAACTGGTTTAAAGTCAATGTTTGGTGTTCGGTACCGCACACAGCCCAGGGTGTCCAGTACAGACCTCTAACTTTAGCATTCTGGTTCGCCAATCTGTGCATTTATCGAATAAATAAAAAATAAATGAAAAAAATGCATGAGGTCCTCCATAATTTTCATAAATAGCAGAGTGAAAGCTGACTTCTGGGGGCTGATGTTAATATTCTGTGAATGGGCCAATAGCCGTAAAGGTTCCCAGGCTATTTGCTTAGCTTTAACTGCTCATTAGAGGGGAGATCCCCCAAAAAATGTTTTGGTGTCCCCTTTATATTCAATAACCAGCAAAGCCTAAACAGACAGCTGAGGGCTGATATTAATAGGCTAGGAAAGAGCCATGGATATTGACTAACTCCCAAACTAAAAACATCATCTCTCAGCCGCCCCAGAAATGGCACATCCATTAGATATGTCTATGTACAGGTGCTTTTCACAAAATTAGAATATCCTCAAAAAGTTAATTTAGTTCAGATCTTGAAAACAAAACATGAAACTCATATATTATATACAGTCATTGCAAACAGGGTGATCTATTTCAGGTGTTTATTTCTGTTAATGCTGATGATTATGGCTTACAGTCAATGAAAACCCAAAAATCATTATCTCAGTAAATTAGAATAATTAACAAAAAAACACCTGAAAAGGCTTCCTAAGTGTTTAAGAAGTTCCCTTAGTAGGCTGTCATGGTTCTCAATGGCAAGAGAACATAGTAAAGCATACAAAAAGGACTAGCTCTTGGAAGATGGGAACTCGAGCTGACTGTGAGCTAAACCTACCGCACAACTAACAGTGGCCGGGTAGCGTGCCTACGTTTTATCCCTAGACGCCCAGCGCCAGCCGGAGAACTGACTGACCCTAGCAGAGGAAAATACAGACCTGGCTTACCTCTAGAGAAATTTTCCCCAAAAGGCAGACAGTAGCCCCCACATATATTGTCGGTGATTTCAGAGGAAATTGACATACGAAGTATGAAGATAGGTTTAGCAAATTGAGGTCCGCTTACTAGATAGTAGGAAGACAGAAAAGGGAACTTCACAGTCAGCTCAAAACCCTTTCAAAACACCATCCTGAAATTACTTTAAGACTCTAATATCAACTCATGACACCAGAGTGGCAATTTCAGCTCACAAGAGCTTCCAGCCTCAGAAATAATCAATCACAGAGAACTGGAACAAAAATGCAAAACAAACTTAGGACTACAAGTCCAACTTAGCTGATAGTAGTCTAGGAGCAGGAACATGCAACAGAAAGGCTTCTGGTAACATTGTTGGCCGGCATAGAAATGACTGAGGAGCAAGGTTAAATAGAAAACTCCCACATCCTGATGGAAACAGGTGAACAGAGGAGATGAAGCACACAAGTGCAGTACCACCAGAAACCACCGGGGGAGCCCAGAAACCAAATTCACAACAGTACCCCCCCCTCAAGGAGGGGGCACCGAACCCTCACCAGAACCACCAGGGCGATCAGGATGAGCCCTATGAAAGGCACGGACCAAATCGGAGGCATGAACATCAGAGGCTGTCACCCAAGAGTTATCCTCCTGACCGTAGCCCTTCCACTTGACCAGATACTGAAGTCTCCATCTGGAAACACGGGAGTCCAAGATCTTCTCGACAACGTACTCCAACTCACCCTCAACCAACACCGGAGCAGGAGGCTCAACGGAAGGCACAACCGGTACCTCATACCTGCGCAACAATGACCGATGGAAGACATTATGAATAGAAAAAGATGCAGGGAGGTCCAAACGAAAGGACACAGGGTTAAGAATCTCCAATATCTTGTACGGGCCGATGAACCGAGGCTTAAACTTAGGAGAAGAAACCTTCATAGGGACAAAACGAGAAGATAACCACACTAAGTCCCCAACACAAAGACGAGGACCAACACGACGACGGCGGTTGGCAAAATGCTGAGTCTTCTCCTGGGACAACTTCAAATTGTCCACCACATGCCCCCAAATCTGATGCAACCTCTCCACCACAGCATCCACTCCAGGACAATCCGAAGACTCCACCTGACTGGAAGAGAAACGAGGATGAAACCCCGAATTACAGAAGAAAGGAGAAACCAAGGTGGCAGAACTAGCCCGATTATTGAGGGCAAACTCCGCCAAGGGCAAAAAGGCAACCCAATCATCCTGATCCGCAGACACAAAACACCTCAAATAAGTCTCCAAGGTCTGATTAGTTCGCTCGGTCAGGCCATTAGTCTGAGGGTGGAAAGCAGACGAAAAAGACAAATCAATGCCCATCCTAGCACAGAACGCTCGCCAAAATCTAGACACGAATTGGGTTCCCCTGTCAGAAACGATATTCTCCGGAATACCATGCAAGCGCACCACATTTTGAAAAAACAGAGGAACCAGCTCGGATGAAGAAGGCAATTTAGGCAAGGGAACCAAATGGACCATCTTAGAGAAACGGTCACACACCACCCAGATGACAGACATCTTCTGAGAAACAGGGAGATCAGAAATAAAATCCATGGAGATGTGAGTCCAAGGCCTCTTCGGAATAGGCAAGGATAACAACAATCCACTAGCCCGAGAACAACAAGGCTTGGCCCGAGCACAAACATCACAAGACTGCACAAAACCTCGCACATCTCGCGACAGGGAAGGCCACCAGAAGGACCTAGCCACCAAATCCCTGGTACCAAAGATTCCAGGATGACCTGCTAATGCAGAAGAATGGACCTCCGAGATGACTCTACTGGTCCAATCATCAGGAACAAACAATCTACCAGGCGGGCAACGATCAGGTCTATCCGCCTGAAACTCCTGCAAGACCCGTCGCAAATCTGGGGAAACAGCAGATAATATCACTCCATCCTTAAGGATACCTGTAGGTTCAGAATTACCAGGGGAATCAGGCTCAAAACTCCTAGAAAGGGCATCCGCCTTCACATTTTTAGAACCCGGTAGGTAAGAAACCACAAAATTAAACCGAGAGAAAAATAACGACCAGCGCGCCTGTCTAGGATTCAGGCGCCTGGCGGACTCAAGATAAATCAAATTCTTGTGGTCGGTCAATACCACCACCTGATGTCTAGCCCCCTCAAGCCAATGACGCCACTCCTCAAAAGCCCACTTCATAGCCAAGAGCTCCCGATTACCAATATCATAATTTCGCTCAGCGGGCGAAAACTTATGAGAAAAGAACGCACAAGGTCTCATCACGGAGCAGTCGGAACTTTTCTGCGACAAAACCGCCCCAGCTCCGATTTCTGAAGCGTCGACCTCAACCTGAAAAGGAAGAGTAACATCAGGCTGACGCAATACAGGGGCGGAAGAAAAGCGGCGCTTAAGCTCCCGAAAGGCCTCCACAGCAGCAGGGGACCACTCAGCAACATCAGCACCCTTCTTAGTCAAATCAGTCAACGGTTTAGCGACATCAGAAAAACCAGTTATAAATCGACGATAAAAATTAGCAAAGCCCAAAAACTTCTGAAGGCTCTTAAGAGAAGAGGGTTGCGTCCAATCACAAATAGCCTGAACCTTGACAGGGTCCATCTCAATGGAAGAGGGGGAAAAAATGTACCCCAAAAACGAAATCTTTTGAACCCCAAAAACGCACTTAGAACCCTTTACACACAAGGAATTAGAGCGCAAAACCTGAAAAACCCTCCTGACCTGTTGGACATGAGAGTCCCAGTCATCCGAAAAAATCAAAATATCATCCAGATACACAATCAAAAATTTATCCAAATATTCACGGAAAATGTCATGCATAAAGGACTGAAAGACTGAAGGGCATTTGAAAGACCAAAAGGCATTACTAAATACTCAAAATGGCCCTCAGGCGTATTAAATGCGGTTTTCCACTCATCCCCCTGCTTAATTCGCACTAAATTATACGCCCCACGAAGATCAATCTTAGAGAACCACTTGGCCCCCTTTATTCGAGCAAACAAATCAGTAAGCAGTGGCAAAGGATACTGATATTTAACCGTGATTTTATTCAAAAGCCGATAATCAATACACGGCCTCAAAGAGCCATCTTTTTTAGATACAAAGAAAAAACCGGCTCCTAAGGGAGATGACGAAGGACGAATATGTCCCTTTTCCAAGGACTCCTTAATATATTCCCGCATAGCAGCATGTTCAGGCACAGATAGATTAAATAAACGACCCTTTGGAAACTTACTGCCCGGAATCAGATCTATAGTACAATCGCACTCTCTGTGCGGAGGTAGTGAACCAATTTTAGGCTCCTCAAAAACGTCACGATAATCAGATAAAAATTCCGGAATCTCAGAGGGAATAGATGACGAAATGGAAACCAAAGGTACGTCCCCATGAGTCCCCTGACATCCCCAGCTTAACACAGACATTGCTTTCCAGTCGAGGACTGGGTTATGAGATTGCAGCCATGGCAATCCAAGCACCAACACATCATGTAGATTATACAACACAAGGAAGCGAATAATCTCCTGGTGATCCGGATTAATACGCATATTTACTTGTGTCCAGTATTGTGGTTTATTACTAGCCAATGGCGTGGAGTCAATACCCCTCAGAGGTATAGGAACTTCCAGAGGCTCTAAATCAAACCCACAGCGTTTGGCAAAGGACCAATCCATAAGACTCAAAGCGGCGCCAGAGTCGACATAGGCGTCCGCGGTAATAGACGATAAAGAGCAAATCAGGGTCACAGATAGAATAAACTTAGACTGTAAAGTGCCAATTGAAACAGACTTATCAACCTTCTTAGTACGTTTAGAGCATGCTGATATAACATGAGTTGAATCACCACAATAGAAGCATAACCCATTTTTTCACCTAAAATTCTGTCGTTCGCTTCTGGACAGAATTCTATCACATTGCATAATCTCTGGCGCCTTCTCAGTAGACACTGCCAAATGGTGCACAGGTTTGCGCTCCCGCAAACGCCGATCAATCTGAATAGCCATTGTCATGGACTCATTCAGACCTGTAGGCACAGGGAACCCCACCATAACATCCTTAATGGCATCAGAGAGACCCTCTCTGAAATTCGCCGCCAGGGCGCAGTCATTCCACTGAGTAAGCACAGACCACTTACGAAATTTTTGGCAGTATATTTCAGCCTCATCCTGCCCTTGAGACAGGGCCATTAAGGCTTTTTCAGCCTGAATCTCCAAATGAGGTTCCTCATAAAGCAACCCCAAAGCCAGGAAAAACGCATCCACATTGAGCAACGCAGGATCCCCTGGTGCCAAAGCAAATGCCCAGTCCTGAGGGTCGCCCCGGAGCAAGGAAATTACAATCCTGACCTGCTGTGCAGGATCTCCAGCGGAGCGAGATCTCAGAGACAAAAATAATTTACAATTATGTTTGAAATTCTGGAAGCGATATCTATCCCCGGAGAAAAATTCAGGTAAAGGAATTCTAGGTTCAGATATAGGAGCATGAATAACAAAATCCTGTAAACTTTGAACCTTCACAGCGAGATTATCCAAACCTGTAGCTAAACTCTGAGGATCCATATTAATCAGGTGAAATCAGAACCATTCAAGGATTAGAAGGAGAGAGAGACGAAGGCTGCAGTAAGCAGAGATGCAAGTGAATCAACTAATGAGCAAACTCAGGAAAAAAAAAAATTCTCTGCAGGGTTCTTTTCTCTCCTTTCTTCTGCCAATTATTTTAACCCTTGGCCGGCCAAACTGTCATGGTTCTCAATGGCAAGAGAACATAGTAAAGCATACAAAAAGGACTAGCTCTTGGAAGATGGGAACTCGAGCTGACTGTGAGCTAAACCTACCGCACAACTAACAGTGGCCGGGTAGCGTGCCTACGTTTTATCCCTAGACGCCCAGCACCAGCCGGAGAACTGACTGACCCTAGCAGAGGAAAATACAGACCTGGCTTACCTCTAGAGAAATTTTCCCCAAAAGGCAGACAGTAGCCCCCACATATATTGTCGGTGATTTCAGAGGAAATTGACATACGAAGTATGAAGATAGGTTTAGCAAATTGAGGTCCGCTTACTAGATAGTAGGAAGACAGAAAAGGGAACTTCACAGTCAGCTGAAAACCCTTTCAAAACACCATCCTGAAATTACTTTAAGACTCTAATATCAACTCATGACACCAGAGTGGCAATTTCAGCTCACAAGAGCTTCCAGCCTCAGAAATAATCAATCACAGAGAACTGGAACAAAAATGCAAAACAAACTTAGGACTACAAGTCCAACTTAGCTGATAGTAGTCTAGGAGCAGGAACATGCAACAGAAAGGCTTCTGGTAACATTGTTGGCCGGCATAGAAATGACTGAGGAGCAAGGTTAAATAGAAAACTCCCACATCCTGATGGAAACAGGTGAACAGAGGAGATGAAGCACACAAGTGCAGTACCACCAGAAACCACCGGGGGAGCCCAGAAACCAAATTCACAACAGTAGGCTCAGTAGGCTCCACAATTACTGGAAAGACTGCTGGCTTGACAGATGTACAGAAGGCAGTCATTGACACACTCCACAAGGAGGGTAAGCCACAAAAGGTGATTGCTAAAGAAGCTGGCTTTTCAAAGAGTGCTGTGTCCAAGCATATTAAAGGAAAGTTGAGTGGAAGGAAAAAGTGTGGTAGAAAAATGTGCACAAGCAACTGGGATAATCGCAGCCTTGAAAGGATTGTTAAGAAAAGGCCATTCAAAAATTTGGAGTAGATTCACAAGGAGTGGACTGCTGCTGGAGTCATTTCTTCAAGAGCCACCACACATAGACATATCCAGGATATGAGCTGCATGTGTTGCATTCCTTGTGTCAAGCCACTCATGACCAGAAGCGTCTTACCTTGGCCAAAGAGAAAAAACTGCACTGTTGTTCAGTGGTCCAAGGTGTTGTTTTCAGGTTAAAGTTAATTTTTCATTTCATTTCATTTGGAATTCAAGGTCCCAGAGTCTGGAGGAAGAGTGGAGAGGCCACAATCCAAGCTGCTTGAGGTCTAGTGTGAAGTTTCCACAATCAGTGATGGTTTGGGGAGCCATGTCATCTGCTGGTGTAGGTCCAATGTCTTTTATCAAGACCAAAGTCAGCACAGCCGTCTACCAGGAAATTTTAGAAGGCTTCATGTTTCCCTCTGCTGACAAGTTTTTTGTAGATGGAAATTTCATTCTCCAGCAGGACTTGGCACCTGTCCACACTGCCAAAAGTACCAATACCTGGTTTAAAACAACAATATCACTGTGCTTTATTGGCCAGCAAACTTGCCTGACCTTAACCTCTTAGAGAATCTATGGGGTATTGTCAAAAGGAAGATGAGAGACACCAGACCCAATAATGCAGACGAGCTAAAGGCTGCTATCAAAGCAACCTGGGCTTTCATAACACCTCAGCAGTGCCACAGGCTGATCACCTCCATGTCACGCCGCATTGATGCAAAAGGAGCCCCAACCAAGTATTGAGTGCATTTACTGAACACACATTTCAGTAGGCCAACATTTTCGATTTTAAAATAATTTTTCAAGCTGGTGTTATAAAGTATTCTAATTTAATGAGATAATGACTTTTGGGTTTTCATTGGCTGTAAGCCATAATCATCAACATTAACAGAAATAAACACTTGAAATAGATCACAATAGAGGGAAAATAGTGGGGGAAAACATCAGCTCACCATCTGTTGCAGCATCTTGAAGTATCATCGCCCGGAGCCATCTCAGTCTTGGACGTCGGTGAAATAGAAAACGGTAGTGGGAGAAACCTCCAACGATGAAATCAAGAAAAAAAGTTATCTTTAAAAAAAAAAATTGTGGAAACACTTTTATGCGGTACAGTAGTACATTAAAAAAATAAATGAATCCTGTTCACCACAACCTGGAATGAACAACCAACATGTTTTAGCTAAGAGCCTTAATCGTATTAATGATTAAGGCTCAGCTGAAACATGTTGGTGGTTCATCCCAGGTTGTGGTGACCAGGATTAATTTATTTTTTTAATGTACTACTGTACAAAATAAAAGTTTTTCCATAATTTTTTTTACTGAAAATATAACTTTCCTTCTTGATTTCATCGTTGGAGCTTTCATCCCCCACCTTTTTCTTGAAATAGATCACTCTGTTTGTAATGACTCTATATAATATATGTTTCTCTTTTTGTACTGAAGAGCAGAAATAAATAAACTTTTTGATGATATTATAATTTTGTGAGAAGCACCTGAATCTAATGTTTTCATATCTTGTCCAAGGCTATGCATTATTTAACGCATTTTGGCAGCAGAGAGATCCTTTTTATTTCCCATATTGCTTGAAACCTGTGGCCTGCTTAATAATGTGGAATGTCCTTCTTAAATAGTTTTCCTTTAATTGGGCTCAACTGGCAAATTATCTATGACAGGTGACTGAGGTTGATTTCAGTGATCCAAAGACACTGAGACACAAACTATTTTTTGTCTCTGAATTGATGTATACCAGAAAAATAAAATAATTTAATGCACAGTATACATGCGATCATGCTGCAGTGTAGGCGCCACCACCTGTTATGATCCTTAGTGGTTGAGGATCACAAATTACTCCAGCTAAGTAACAAACATAGGACAAGCTCTAGGGAGGGGGCAAACTGGACTGACCGCAAATCTGAACCTATCCAAACACACTAGAAGTAGCCGGTGAACGTGCCTAAAAATCCTAGATGTCTCGAGCCAGCCTGAGGAACTAACTACCCCTAGAGAGAAAGAAAGACCTCTCTTGCCTCCAGAGAAATAATCCCCAAAGATATAGAAGCCCCCAACAAATAATAACGGTGAGGTAAGAGGAAGGCACATACACAGGGGTGAAATCAGATTTAGCAAATGAGGCCCACTAATACTAGATAGCAGAAAATAGAAAAGGGAATCCATGCGGTCAGTAAAAAACCCTTACAAAATATCCACTCTGAGATTTCAAGAACCCTCACACCAACTAACGGTGTGGGGGGAGAACTCAGTCCCCTAGAACAACCAGCAAGCGAGGAAATCACATTTTAGCGAGCTGGACTAAAAACATAATGAACACTGATAATCAAAAAATGATCAAACAAAAACTTAGCTTGTCTTGGAGAGACTGGGAGCAAGGTAGACACAAGGAATCTGAAGAGCACTGAATATATTGATAGCAGGCAAGGAACTGAGTATCCAGGTGAGCTAAATCGGAAACCAACCAAGGATAACGAACCAGCTGATGCTGCCAACCTGCAGAAAGACAACACTACACAGTACCGCTTGTGACCACTAGAGGGAGCCCAAAAATAGAGTTCACAACAGTACCCCCCCCTTGAGGAGGGGTCACCGAACCCTCATCAAGACCCCCAGGGCGATCAGGATGAGCCGCGTGGAAGGCACGAACCAAATCGGCCGCATGAACATCAGAGGCGACAACCCAGGAATTATCCTCCTGACCATAGCCCTTCCACTTAACCAAATACTGAAGCCTCCGTCTAGAGATACGAGAATCCAAAATCTTCTCCACCACGTACTCCAATTCGCCCTCGACCAGCACCGGAGCAGGAGGCTCAACAGAAGGAACCACAGGTACCACATACCTCCGCAACAAAGACCTATGGAACACATTATGAATGGCAAACGATGCTGGGAGATCCAAACGAAAAGACACCGGGTTAAGGATTTCCAAGATCTTATAAGGACCGATGAAGCGAGGCTTGAATTTAGCAGAGGAGACCTTCATAGGAACATACCGAGAAGACAGCCACACCAAATCCCCAACACGAAGTCGGGGACCCACACCGCGGCGGCGGTTGGCAAAGCGCTGAGCCTTCTCCTGTGACAACCTCAAATTGTCCACCACATGGTTCCAAATCTGCTGCAACCTATCCACCACAGAATCCACCCCAGG
This sequence comes from Ranitomeya variabilis, assembly GCF_051348905.1. Classification (NCBI taxonomy): domain Eukaryota; kingdom Metazoa; phylum Chordata; class Amphibia; order Anura; family Dendrobatidae; genus Ranitomeya; species Ranitomeya variabilis. The sequence goes on along the minus strand of NC_135237.1, from coordinate 526,103,167 downwards.
ACAGTCAGAAGACTCAACCTGACCCGAGGAAAAACGAGGATGGAAACCAGAATTGCAGAAAAAAGGCGAAACCAAAGTAGCAGAACTAGCCCGATTATTAAGGGCAAACTCGGCCAATGGCTAAAAAGTCACCCAATCATCCTGATCAGCAGAAACAAAACATCTCAATAAGTTTCCAACGTCTGATTAGTTCGCTCGGTTTGGCCATTAGTCTGAGGATGGAAGGCCGACGAAAAAGACAAATCAATGCCCATCTTAGCACAAAAAGTCCGCCAAAACCTGGACACAAACTGGGATCCTCTATCAGACACAATATTTTCAGGAATGCCGTGCAAGCGAACCACATTCTGAAAAAATAGAGGAACCAAATCGGAGGAAGAAGGCAACTTAGGCAAGGGCACCAAATGGACAATCTTGGAAAAACGATCACACACCACCCAGATGACAGACATTTTCTGAGATACTGGAAGATCCGAAATAAAATCCATGGAAATGTGCGTCCAAGGCCTTTTCGGAACAGGCAAAGGCAAAAGCAAACCGCTGGCACGAGAACAGCAAGGCTTAGCCCGAGCACAAATCCCACAAGACTGCACAAAGGAACGCACATCCCGTGACAAGGAAGGCCACCAGAAGGACCTAGCCACCAAATCTCTGGTACCAAAAATCCCAGGATGACCCGCCAACACCGAAGAATGAACCTCGGAAATGACTCTGCTGGTCCATCTATCCGGGACAAACAGTCTCTCTGGTGGACAACGGTCAGGTCTATCCGCCTGAAATTTCTGCAGCACTCGTCGCAAATCTGGGGAGATGGCAGACAAAATCACTCCCTCTCTGAGAATACCAGCCGGCTCAGAAACTCCCGGAGAGTCAGGCACAAAACTCCTAGAAAGTGCATCAGCTTTCACGTTCTTCGAACCAGGCAGGTATGAGACCACGAAGTTGAAACGGGAGAAAAACAACGACCAACGAGCCTGTCTAGGATTCAGGCGCTTGGCAGATTCAAGGTAAATCAGATTTTTGTGATCAGTCAAGACCACCACACGATGTTTAGCTCCTTCGAGCCAATGTCGCCACTCCTCAAATGCCCACTTCATAGCCAACAACTCCCGATTACCAACATCATAATTCCGCTCGGCAGGCGAAAACTTTCTTGAAAAGAAAGCACATGGCTTCATCACAGAGCCATCAGAGCTTCTCTGCGACAAAACAGCCCCTGCTCCAATCTCAGAAGCATCAACCTCGACCTGGAAGGGGAGAGAGACATCTGGCTGACATAAGACTGGAGCTGAAGAAAAACTTCAGCTCCCGAAAGGCCTCCACGGTCGCAGGAGACCAATTAGTCACATCAGAACCCTTCTTGCTCAAATCCGTCAAAGGTTTAACCACGCTAGAAAAATTAGCGATGAAACGACGGTAAAAATTAGCAAAACCCAAGAACTTCTGAAGACTCTTAACAGACGTGGGCTGAGTCCAGTCATGAATAGCCTGGACCTTGACTGGGTCCATCTCCACAGTAGAAGGAGAAAAAATAAAACCCAAAAAGGAGACCTTCTGTACTCCGAAGAGGCATTTTGAGCCCTTCACAAATAAAGCATTAGCACGCAGGACCTGAAACACCATCCTGACGTGCTTCACATGGGACTCCCAATCATCAGAAAAGACCAAAATGTCATCCAGATAAACAATCATAAATTTATCCAGATATTCTTGGAAGATGTCATGCATGAAGGACTGAAACACAGAAGGAGCATTAGAGAGTCCAAAAGGCATCACTAAGTACTCAAAATGGCCTTCGGGCGTATTAAATGCTGTTTTCCATTCATCTCCCTGCTTAATGCGCACAAGGTTATACGCACCACGGAGATCTATCTTGGTGAACCAACTGGCACCGTTAATCCGAGCAAACAAATCAGACAATAGTGGCAAAGGATACTGAAATTTGACTGTGATTTTATTCAGAAGACGATAATCTATACAAGGTCTCAAAGAACCGTCCTTCTTGGCCACAAAAAAAAATCCTGCACCAAGAGGGGAAGAGGATGGGCGAATATGTCCCTTCTCCAAAGACTCCTTTATGTAACTCCACATCGCGGCATGCTCTGGTATAGACAAATCAAAAAGTCGTCCCTTAGGGAATTTACTACCAGGAATTAAATTTATTGCACAGTCACAATCCCTATGAGGGGGCAGGGCACTGGACCTGGGCTCATCAAATACATCCTGGTAGTCAGACAAAAACTGAGGGACCTCAGAAGGAGTGGAAGAAGCAATAGACACCAACGGAGTATTGCCATGAATTCCCTGACAACCCCAACTTGACACAGACATAGCTTTCCAATCTAAAACTGGATTATGAGCTTGCAGCCATGGCAGACCCAAAACGACAACATCATGCAAATTATGCAGAACGAGAAAGCGGATCAACTCCTGATGTACGGGAGTCATGCACATGGTCATTTGCGTCCAATACTGAGGCTTATTCTCAGCCAATGGCGTAGCATCAATTCCCCTCAGAGGAATAGGAAATTCCAAAGGCTCCAGGACAAAACCACAGCGCCTGGCAAACGACAAATCCATCAGATTCAGGGCAGCACCCGAATCCACAAAAGCCATAACCGGGTAGGACGACAAAGAACGAATCAAAGTAACAGACAAAATAAATTTAGGCTGTATAGTACCAATGGTGACAGGTTTAGCGATTTTTTTTAAGCGTTTAGAGCATGCTGAGATAACATGAGTAGAATCACCACAGTAAAAGCACAACCCATTTTGACGTCTATGACTTTGTCGCTCAATTCTGGTCAGAGTTCGGTCACATTGCATAGACTCAGGTCTCTGTTCAGAAAATACTGCCAAAGGATGAGCAGATTTGCGCTCCCGCAAACGCCGATCAACCTGAATGGCTAAAGCCATAGAATCACTCAGACTTGTAGGGGTGGGAAACCCCACCATAACATTCTTAACGGCCTCAGAAAGACCTTCTCTAAAATTTGCAGCCAGGGCACACTCATTCCATTGAGTAAGCACCGACCATTTCCGAAATTTTTGACAATACACCTCTGCTTCATCCTGACCTTGAGAGATAGCCAGCAACGCTTTTTCTGCCTGATTCTCAAGATTAGGCTCCTCATAAAGCAGTCCAAGAGCCAGATAAAATGCATCTACATTAAGCAATGCAGGATCTCCTGGCGCCAGAGAGAAAGCCCAATCTTGAGGGTCGCCACGCAACAAGGAGATAACAATTTTAACTTGCTGAGCGGAATCACCAGAGGAATGAGGTCTCAGAGATAGAAATAACTTACAATTATTCTTAAAATTTAGAAACCTAGATCTATCTCCAGAAAACAACTCAGGAATGGGTATCTTTGGTTCTGACATAGGGCTATGAATAACAAAATCCTGAATACTTTGCACCCGTGCAGTAAGATGATCCACACTAGAAGTCAGAGTCTGAACATTCATGTCTGCAGCTGAGCTCAAAACCACCCAGAGTTCAAGGGGATGAAAGAAGCTAAACAGACTGCAGCAAAGGAAAAGCGGGAGGCACATACACAGGGGTGAAAGCAGATTCAGCAAATGAGGCCCACTAATACTAGATAGCAGAAAATAGAAAAGGGAATCTATGCGGTTAGTAAAAAACCCTTACAAAATATCCACTCTGAGATTTCAAGAACCCCCACACCAACTAACGGTGTGGGGGGAGAAACTCAGTCCCCTAGAACAACCAGCAAGCGAGGAAATCACATTTTAGCGAGCTGGACTAAAATCATAATGAACACTGATAATCAAAAAATGATCAAACAAAAACTTAGCTTGTCTTGGAGAGACTGGGAGCAAGGTAGACACAAGGAATCTGAAGAGCACTGAATACATTGATAGCAGGCAAGGAACTGAGTATCCAGGTGAGCTAAATAGGAAACCAACCAAGGATAACGAACCAGCTGATGCTGCCAACCTGCAGAAAGACAACACTACACAATACCGCTTGTGACCTCTAGAGGGAGCCCAAAAATAGAGTTTACAACAACCACCTGCCTGCTGAAGGTGATTTTTTTCCAATATATATAATATTCAGCATGTAAACTAGGTGGAAGGCACTGAGCGATCAGTGACCTTTCAGAAGCCATAAGTATGAATACTTAAGCAAAGCACCACATGAAGACCCCAAAACAGGCCACCCCAGAGCACGAGAGTCTCATTAATTGAAAACTGCAAATAAATATTAACAACCACAAGATGGATTTCATCAACCAAGGTATCATTTTAATGGTATCATTTTAATCAGTATGATGGCGCCAACCAGACACTGTCTGTAGTTTACTGAACACAATCCTGCTGACTGGCTCACATTAAGTAATCTTAGAGTTTTATAAAAAAAAAATCCCTAGTAGAGTGATTAGGGTAAAATTCAAATTTGCCTGTTTGCGTGGATTTTTCCTGAGAAATTTGATTTGGGGAGAAGTTATTACCCATGAATTTAATGTGTCTTATTATACTATGGGGTCTCTTCAGACAACACAGCCTTATAAACGTAAAAAAAACCTAAAAACCCTTATACTCACCTCACGGTACACCTTTGCAACCCTATGCTCTTAATCGAAACCCGGTCGATCCACATTGCATCTTCAGGTTACCACCATGAGCCCTGAATTCCTACTTCTGCACAAGCGTATGTAAGGTCACAATGATATGACATCATGGACATCATGACATGTGCCGTAGCATTGTGTGCCCATGAACTGAAGTTTCCCTGTCCTCATCAGAGCCAGAAGTCTTGACATAGCGTGAAGAGGCTCAATGCTCAGGGCAATTATAAGAAGATGTAACAAGGACTGGATGGGTGACGGTGTAGAGTGGAGGAGCCAAAGAGGTGAGCAGTAAGTATTTTTTAACCTTTTGCTGGTCCTTTATGGTTCATCAAAATGGTAGCTAACCACCACTATTTTATTGAATTCGCACGGAAGCAATTTATGAAAAAAAATGCATTTTGGTGAGCATGGATTTTTATAACATTCAGGTAAAATTAAATTCCAGTTACACAAATTTGCTCATCTATACTCCCCAGCCTTCCCCTTGACATTATAAAACTCCTTAAATATTGCCAAAAAGATGATGATGTACATGCCAGTATCTTACTGCATTCAAAAGAATAGAACAACTCACAAAGTAATAATCACCAATGAATATTCTGTGCGAGTGTGAAGGTCAAACCCAGTGGATAGCGGAGTTTGTATTCTGGCCCGGAGATAAAGGTTACACATAACATCTATATTAGCTCATAACAAGTCTTTGATAAGGGAACCTGGCGTGGAATATCTGAAATAGTTACACAAAACAGTGTACGCCATGGCATGTATTAGTTCTGATAAACTTTGCTCCCTCTCTATATTACAACGTTCCTTCAAGCTGATGACAATCTACCTACGTTTCTTAGGAAATAAATAAACCTTGCAGCTTATATTAGATAGGGCTTTGATATTCTTAATAATCTCATGCATAAATAGAAAGAAAATAGAATAATTGATAATTTGTGCATGTATCTATCTCACCTTGTTATCTGGAGGCTTGGTCAGTCAACCTTGAAATGAAATGTATGGTATTTCAATTTATTTAAATTCATGTAATGTCACTTTCCTCTTCATTGTTTTTTGCGAGTGGCTTCCATTTATTCGTAAATTATTATTTGTCACTAGGGTTGAGCGAAACGGGTCGATCATTTTCAAAAGTCGCCGACTTTTGGCTAAGTCGGCGTCTCATGAAACCCGATCCGACCCCTGTGCTTGTCGGCCATGCGGTACGCGACTTTCGCGCCAAAGTCGCGTTTCAATGACGCGAAAAGCGCCATTTCTCAGCCAATGAAGGTGAACGCAGAGTGTGGGCAGCGTGATGACATAGATCCTGGTCCCCACCATCTTAGAGAAGGGCATTGCAGTGATTGGCTTGCTGTCTGCGGCGTCACAGGGGCTATAAAGGGGCGTTCCCGCCGACCGCCATCTTACTGCTGCTGATCTGAGCTTAGGGAGAGGTTGCTGCCGCTTCGTCAGAAGCAGGGAGAGCGTTAGGCAGGGTCCACTAACCACCAAACCGCTTGTGCTGCAGCGATTTCCACTGTCCAACACCACCTTCGGTGTGCAGGGACTGTGGAAGCTATTTTTTTTTTTTTTTCCCCTCAGCGCTGTAGCTCATTGGGCTGCCCTAGAAGGCTCCGTGATAGCTGTATTGCTGTGTGTACGCCACTGTGGAAACCAACTGCTTTTTTCAAAGCACATATCCTCTTGTTCCTTCCTTTCTGCACAGCTATCTTTTTTGTTTGTCCACACTTTTTATTTAATTTGTGCATCAGTCCACTCCTATTGCTGCCTGCCATACCTGGCTTACATTACTGCAGGGAGATAGTAATTGTAGGACAGTTTTTTTTTTTTTTTTTTTTTTTTTTTGTGGGAGATTAAGATTGGCATTTCTGCTACAGTGCCATCCCTGTGTGTGCCATCTCTCACTGAGTGGGCCATAGAAAGCCTATTTATTTTTTCCGTGATTTGTGTTCTAAAATCTACCTCAACACAAAAACACTACATCAATCAGTGGGAGAAAAATATTGGCCTCAGTCAGGGCTTGTGTGCCACTGCTGTGTGTGCTATCTCTCATTCAGTGGGCTATAGCAAGCCTATTTTTTTTTTTTTTTTTTAATATTATTTGGTTTCTAAAGTCTCCCTGAAAAAAAAAAAAAACCTAAAAAAACAGTGGGAGAGTAATATTGCCCTTTCAGCTTGTGTGCCAGTCTTGACTCCTGGGTGTGCCACCTCTCTCCCTCTCATTCAGTGGGCCATAGAAAGCCTATTTATTTTTTTTTTTTAATATTATTTGGTTTCTAATTCTCCCTGAAAAAAAAAAAAAAACCTAAAAAAACAGTGGGAGAATAATATTGCCCTTTCAGCTTGTGTGCCAGTCTTGACTCCTGGGTGTGCCACCTCTCTCCCTCTCATTCAGTGGGCCATAGAAAGCCTATTTATTTTTTTTTTTAAATATTATTGGGTTTCTAAAGTCTCCCTGAAAAAACAAAAAATACATAAAAAAACAGTGGGAGAGTAATATTGCCCTTTCAGCTTGTGTGCCAGTCTTGACTCCTGGGTGTGCCACCTCTCTCCCTTTCATTCAGTGGGCCATAGAAAGCCTATTTATTTTTTTTTTTAAATATTATTGGGTTTCTAAAGTCTCCCTGAAAAAAAAAAAAAAACCTAAAAAAACAGTGGGAGAGTAATATTGCCCTTTCAGCTTGTGTGCCAGTCTTGACTCCTGGGTGTGCCACCTCTCTCCCTCTCATTCAGTGGGCCATAGAAAGCCTATTTATTTTTTTTTTAAAATATTATTGGGTTTCTAAAGTCTCCCTGAAAAAACAAAAAATACATAAAAAAACAGTGGGAGAGTAATATTGCCCTCTCAGCTTGTGTGCCAGTCTTGACTCCTGGGTGTGCCACCTCTCTCTCTCTAATTGTGGGCCATAGAAAGCCTTTTTTTTTTTTTTTTTTAATATTATTTGGTTTCTAAAGTCTCCCTGAGAAAAAAAAAAAATAAATTAGGTGGGAGATTAATATTGACATTAGTGCTTGAGTGACAGTCCTGCGTGTGTGTCATCTCTGTGATTTTGTGCCACAGAAAACAGAGTGTGTAACATTGTGCCTGATTTTCCTTGTGGTCTCACCAACCTGTTAAGGGATATTGAAATCATACTGAAGTTATAGCTCACCGTGTAAGTTGTTTGACAGCAACAAATAAAGTTACTTTGGTTAAGATTTTAAAACAATGAGGAAGTCTGGTGCAAGAGGTCGTCGTGGGCGTTCATTGTCAGCTGGTAATGATGGTAGTGGTAGAGGAGCATCAGGTGGTCGTGGGGATAAAAATATTCCACCTAAGTCTGGAGCTGTGGAGCCAGTTTCGTCGTCAGGCTACACAAGGCCTCGAACGCTCTCTTTTCTGGGAGTAGGAAAACCGCTTTTAAAGGCGGAGCAGCAACAGCAAGTTTTGGCTTACATTGCAGACTCAGCCTCTAGCTCTTTTGCCTCCTCTTCCGAAACTGGTAAATGTAAAAGCAGCGCGTCGCTTGTGGATGTTCACGGTCAGGGACAAGTCGCTTCCTTGTCCTCCTCAGCAAAAACTACAACAAGAGAGAAGGATGCAGCAGGCGACACAACGGGTCACTCCATGGAGCTCTTTACACATACCGTCCCTGGCTTAGAAAGTGAAACATTTAACAGGCCATGCCCATTACAAGTATATTCTGACATGGAGTGCACTGATGCACAGCCACAGCCAGAGTACTATGCTGCTCCTTTGACTCAGACCACCACATTGCCCTCTCAGGGTACAGATCCACAATCAGACCCTGATGAGACTATGTTGCCCCGCCACGAACGCTATACCACCGACCGACACAGTGACACAGACGAAGTTGCACACGAGCTCGAAGAGGAGGTAATAGATGACCCAGTTATTGACCCCGATTGGCAGCCATTGGGGGAACAGGGTGCAGGCGGCAGTAGTTCAGAAGCGGAGGTGGAGGAGGGGCCGCAGCAGGCATCAACATCGCAACAGGTTACATCTGCCGGGCCCGTATCTGGCCCAAAACGCGTGTCAAAGCCAAAACCTGTTGGAGCACAGCGTTGCCATCCGGTTAAAGCTCAGTCTGCAATCCCTGAAAAGGGATCCGAGTCTAGGAAGAGTGCAGTCTGGCATTTTTTTAAACAACATCCAACTGATCAGCGCAAAGTCATCTGTCAAAAATGTTCAACTAGCTTAAGCAGAGGTCAGAATCTGAAAAGTCTAAATACTAGTTGCATGCATAGACACTTAACCACCATGCATTTTCAAGCCTGGACTAACTACCAAACGTCCCTCAAGGTTGTAGCACCCTCGGCCAATGAAGCTAGTCAGCAACGCAACATCCCTTCCGTCACTGTAAGGCCACCATTTTCCGCACCACAGGCAGTATCTGTGCAGGTTTCTTTGCCAGCCAAAAGCAGTCAGGGTCAGGGAATCACCAGTTTTGTAGGAGGAAATATTGCATCTAGGGCACCGGCGGAAACAATACCGTCTCCAACCGTCTCTCAGTCTGCCATGTACACCGGCACACCCGAAAGTTCCACGATCTCCAGCTCTCCAGTCCAGCTCACCCTACATGAGACTCTGGTTAGAAAAAGGAAGTACTTATCCTCGCATCCGCGTACACAGGGTTTTAACGCCCACATAGCTAGACTAATCTCGTTAGAGATGATGCCCTACCGGTTAGTTGAAAGCGAAGCTTTCAAAGCCCTGATGGAGTACGCTGAACCACGATACGAGCTACCCAGTCGACACTTTTTTTCCAGAAAAGCCATCCCAGCCCTGCACCAGCATGTTAAACAGCGCATCGTCCATGCACTCAGGCAATCTGTGAGTACAAAGGTGCACCTGACTACAGATGCATGGACCAGTAGGCATGGCCAGGGACGTTATGTGTCCATCACGGCACACTGGGTGAATGTGGTGGATGCAGGGTCCACAGGCGACATCAATTTAGGGACAGTTGTGCCTAGCCCACGGTCTAGGAAACAGTTGGCTGTAGGCGTTCGCACCCCCTCCTCCTCCTCCTCCTCGTCCTCCTGCAGAAGCTACAGCTCTTCCACAGAACGCAGTCTGCCAACCACTCCATCGGCAGATGACACTGTTGCACACCAGTTGTCCCATTATGGGCCAGCTACTGCCAAGCGTCAGCAGGCTGTATTGGCTATGAAGTGCTTGGGCGACAATAGACACACCGCGGAAGTTCTGTCCGAGTTCTTGCAACAAGAAACGCAGTCGTGGCTGGGCACAGTAGATCTTGAGGCAGGCAAGGTAGTGAGTGATAACGGAAGGAATTTCATGGCTGCCATCTCCCTTTCCCAACTGAAACACATTCCTTGCCTGGCTCACACCTTAAACCTGGTGGTGCAGTGCTTATTGAAAACTTATCCTGGGTTCTCCGACCTGCTCCTCAAAGTGCGTGCACTTTGCTCACATATCCGACGTTCGCCTGTACACGCCAGCCGTATGCAGACCTATCAGCGGTCTTTGAACCTTCCCCAGCATCGCCTAATCATAGACGTTGCAACAAGGTGGAACTCAACACTGCACATGCTTCAGAGACTGTGCGAACAGAGGCGTGCTGTTATTTATTTGTGGGAGGATACACGGGCAGGCAGTAGGATGGCAGACATGGAGTTGTCAGGTGTGCAGTGGTCTAAGATACAAGACATGTGTCAAGTCCTTCAGTGCTTTGAGGAATGCACACGGCTGGTTAGTGCAGACAACGCCGTAATAAGCATGAGCATCCCCCTAATGCGTCTGCTGATGCAAAGTTTGACGCACATAAAGGAGCAGGCGTCTGCACCAGAGGAAGAGGAAAGCCTTGATGACAGTCAGCCATTGTCTGGTCAGGGCAGTGTACAGGACGAGGTAGCGGGCGAAGAGGAGGTGGAGGACGAGGAGGATGATGGGGATGAGTATATTTTTAATGCCGAACCTTTCCCGGGGGCACAGGAATTTGGTTGCGTGTCACGGCCGGGTTCTGGTTTTTTGAGGGACACAAGTGACGTAGATTTGCCTGCAACTGCCCCTCAACCAATCACAACCGGAGATTTGACAACTGGAACTTTGGCCCACATGGCGGATTATGCCTTACGTATCCTAAAAAGGGACACACGCATTACGAAAATGATGAACGATGACGATTACTGGTTGGCCTGCCTCCTTGATCCACGCTATAAAGGCAAATTGCAAAATATTATGCCACATGAGAACTTGGAACTAATATTAGCAACCAAACAATCAACTCTTGTTGACCGTTTGCTTCAGGCATTCCCAGCACACAGCGCACGTGATCGTTCTCACACGAGCTCCAGGGGGCAGCAGACTAGGAGTGTTAGGGGTGCACACATCAGAAGTGGCATTGGACAGAGGGGTTTTCTGACCAGGTTGTGGAGTGATTTTGCTATGACCGCAGACAGGACAGGTACTGCTGCATCAATTGAAAGTGACAGGAGACAACATTTGTCCAGTATGGTTACTAACTATTTTTCATCCCTTATCGATGTTCTCCCTCAACCGTCATTCCCATTTGATTACTGGGCCTCCAAATTAGACACCTGGCCAGAATTGGCAGAATATGCATTGCAGGAGCTTGCTTGCCCGGCAGCAAGTGTCCTATCAGAAAGAGTATTCAGTGCTGCAGGTTCAATATTAACCGAAAAAAGGACTCGTCTGGCTACCCAAAATGTTGACGATCTAACATTCATTAAAATGAACCACAACTGGATTTCGAAATCTTTTGCCCCACCTTGCCCGGCCGACACCTAGCTTTCCTATGAAAAGCTCTTGCCTGTGAATTACTTTTCTAATGTCTAATTTGCTGCAGCTGATTGTACAGCATACGACATGTTTACACCTCCCTAAATGGCAAAACTCCCCACACGGGGCCGTGGTATCGCGACTTGGCGCAAGCACCCGTGAGACTGCTGTTTGTCTGAAGAGGTGGGTGTGCTCGCTTTTGGTTGACGGCATTGCTACTGGGTCCCTCATAGTACAATGTAGTGTCTCTGGCGGTGGTGGTGCGCACCCAACGTCAGACACACCGTTGTAACATGAGGGGCCCTGGGGCGGTCCCGCCGGCCTCAAGAGAGTTCCCCCCTACCCCAGCTCAAAATGTGCTCTACCACGTGCAAAATTATGTCGCACAGCTCCACCAATCTTTAGTCTATTCGCTGACATCATTCAATGTCTGGCACTGACAATACAAATTTGTAGACATCTATGATGCAACTTAAAGTAGTCTGTGTCTGTGTCCTATATTGGCACCATTAAATAGTTACTGCCAAATTACTATGTCAGAAACTCAGTAGATGAGCCCACCCCTGTACCTAAGTATGCCACCTTTTTTTTTTGTTTTGGTTGTTTTGCGAGACATTAACATCTATTTATATTTTGGGAGTACTGGGACAGACACTCCTTGCACTACTCCTCCACTCACCACCAAGCTGCCTGTGTATCCATGTAACCGCTGTAAAACTGCCATGAGCCTATTGTTTGTTATTTTAGGCCTTTGATAGCCTGTCTGCGGCCCCTACTTGCAATACTCCTCCACTGACCACCAAGCTGCCTGCCCGTGTATCCATGTAACCGCTGTGAAACTGCCATGAGCCTATTGTTTGTTATGTTAGGCCTTTGATAGCCTGTCTGCGGTCCCTACTTTAAATACTCCTCCACTGACCAGACCACTGCTGCCCGTGTACCCCTGGAACCAATTATAAAGTGCCTACAGCCAGCCCATTTTCTTATGTTAGGCCTTTGAAGCCTGTCTGCGGTCCCTACTTTAAATACTCCTCCACTGACCACCAAGCTGCCTGCCCGTGTATCCATGTAACCGCTGTAAAACTGCCATGAGCCTATTGTTTGTTATTTTAGGCCTTTGATAGCCTGTCTGCGGCCCCTACTTGCAATACTCCTCCACTGACCACAATGCTGCCTGGAGTGCCTGCCTGTGTATCCATGTAACCGATGTAAAACTGCCATGACTGCCTACTGTTTGTTATTTTAGGCCTTTGATAGCCTGTCTGCAGCCCCTACTTGCAATACTCCTCCACTGACCACCAAGCTGCCTGCCCGTGTATCCATGTAACCGCTGTGAAACTGCCATGAGCCTATTGTTTGTTATGTTAGGCCTTTGATAGCCTGTCTGCGGTCCCTACTTTAAATACTCCTCCACTGACCAGACCACTGCTGCCCGTGTACCCCTGGAACCAATTATAAAGTGCCTACAGCCAGCCCATTTTCTTATGTTAGGCCTTTGAAGCCTGTCTGCGGTCCCTACTTTAAATACTCCTCCACTGACCACCAAGCTGCCTGCCCGTGTATCCATGTAACCGCTGTAAAACTGCCATGAGCCTATTGTTTGTTATTTTAGGCCTTTGATAGCCTGTCTGCGGCCCCTACTTGCAATACTCCTCCACTGACCACAATGCTGCCTGGAGTGCCTGCCTGTGTATCCATGTAACCGATGTAAAACTGCCATGACTGCCTACTGTTTGTTATTTTAGGCCTTTGATAGCCTGTCTGCAGCCCCTACTTGCAATACTCCTCCACTGACCACACCAATGCTGCCCGTGTACCCCTGGAACCTATTTAAAAGTTCATAGAGCCTAGTTATATATTTTATTTACTATTAATAAGGCCATGATGGACTACGCTGTACCACGCTACAAGCTAACCAGTCGACACTTCTTTTGCGAGAAAAGCCATCCCAACCCTCCACCAGCATGTAGAAGACCGCATTGTCCATGCACTCTGGCAATCTGTGAGTACAAAGGTGCACCTGACAACAGACGCATGGACCTGTAGGCATGGCCACGGAAGATTACGTGTCCATTACGGCGCAATGGGTTAATGTGGTGGATGCATGGTCCACAGGGGACAGCCTACTAAGTCTGTCTGCAGTCCCTAATTCAAATTGTCCTCCACTGTCTAAATCGGAACTTCCACCTTCTGGCTTTCGGCCTATAGTATCAGAAATTAAACTGCATTTGGCCTTCAACTTTGGTTAGGGCCTACTAACGGCTTCTGCCCCTCCCTGGTGTTGCCCTCAACTAAATAAAGCTGAGCTTCAACCTTCCGGCTCTCATTATGTGGTTTAAAAAAAAAAAATGGTGGTTAGGGCCTACTAACGGCTTCTGCCCCTCCCTGGTGTTGCCCTCAACTAAATAAAGCTGAGCTTCAACCTTCTGCTCCAAATTACCATTTTAAAAAATGCAATAGGCTTTTCAGGCCTACTAAAGGTGTCTGTCTGTGTGCCCCTCCCTGGTGTTGTCCTCAACTAAATAAAGCTGAGCTTCAACCTTCCGGCTCTCATTATGTGGTTTTAAAAAAAAAAATGGTGGTTAGGGCCTACTAACGGCTTCTGCCCCTCCCTGGTGTTGTCCTCAACTAAATAAAGCTGAGCTTCAACCTTCCGGCTCTCATTATGTGGTTTTAAAAAAAAAAATGGTGGTTAGGGCCTACTAACGGCTTCTGCCCCTCCCTGGTGTTGTCCTCAACTAAATAAAGCTGAGCTTCAACCTTCCGGCTCTCATTATGTGGTTTTAAAAAAAAAATGGTGGTTAGGGCCTACTAACGGCTTCTGCCCCTCCCTGGTGTTGCCCTCAACTAAATAAAGCTGAGCTTCAACCTTCTGCTCCAAATTACCATTTTGAAAAATGCAATAGGCTTTTCAGGCCTACAAAAGGTGTCTGTCTGTGTGCCCCTCCCTGGTGTTGTCCTCAACTAAATAAAGCTGAGCTTCAACCTTCCGGCTCTCATTATGTGGTTTTAAAAAAAAAAATGGTGGTTAGGGCCTACTAACGGCTTCTGCCCCTCCCTGGTGTTGCCCTCAAGTAAATAAAGCTGAGCTTCAACCTTCTGCTCCAAATTACCATTTTAAAAAATGCAATAGGCTTTTCAGGCCTACTAAAGGTGTCTGTCTGTGTGCCCCTCCCTGGTGTTGTCCTCAACTAAATAAAGCTGAGCTTCAACCTTCCGGCTCTCATTATGTGGTTTAAAAAAAAAAAATGGTGGTTAGGGCCTACTAACGGCTTCTGCCCCTCCCTGGTGTTGCCCTCAACTAAATAAAGCTGAGCTTCAACCTTCTGCTCCAAATTACCATTTTAAAAAATGCAATAGGCTTTTCCGGCCTACTAAAGGTGTCTGCCCCTCCCTGGTGTTGTCCTCAACTGAACAAAGCTGAGCTTCAACCTTCCGGCTCTCATTATGTGGTTTTAAAAAAAAAATGGTGGTTAGGGCCTACTAACGGCTTCTGCCCCTCCCTGGTGTTGCCCTCAACTAAATAAAGCTGAGCTTCAACCTTCTGCTCCAAATTACCATTTTAAAAAATGCAATAGGCTTTTCAGGCCTACTAAAGGTGTCTGTCTGTGTGCCCCTCCCTGGTGTTGTCCTCAACTAAATAAAGCTGAGCTTCAACCTTCCGGCTCTCATTATGTGGTTTAAAAAAAAAAAATGGTGGTTAGGGCCTACTAACGGCTTCTGCCCCTCCCTGGTGTTGCCCTCAACTAAATAAAGCTGAGCTTCAACCTTCTGCTCCAAATTACCATTTTAAAAAATGCAATAGGCTTTTCCGGCCTACTAAAGGTGTCTGCCCCTCCCTGGTGTTGTCCTCAACTGAACAAAGCTGAGCTTCAACCTTCCGGCTCTCATTATGTGGTTTTAAAAAAAAAATGGTGGTTAGGGCCTACTAACGGCTTCTGCCCCTCCCTGGTGTTGCCCTCAACTAAATAAAGCTGAGCTTCAACCTTCTGCTCCAAATTACCATTTTGAAAAATGCAATAGGCTTTTCAGGCCTACTAAAGGTGTCTGTCTGTGTGCCCCTCCCTGGTGTTGTCCTCAACTAAATAAAGCTGAGCTTCAACCTTCCGGCTCTCATTATGTGGTTTAAAAAAAAAAAATGGTGGTTAGGGCCTACTAACGGCTTCTGCCCCTCCCTGGTGTTGCCCTCAAGTAAATAAAGCTGAGCTTCAACCTTCTGCTCCAAATTACCATTTTAAAAAATGCAATAGGCTTTTCCGGCCTACTAAAGGTGTCTGCCCCTCCCTGGTGTTGTCCTCAACTGAACAAAGCTGAGCTTCCACATTCTGGCTTTCGCCCTATACTATCAGATATTAAACTGCATTTGGCCTACTAGTGTGGTTAGGCCCTTGAAACAGTGTCTGCTGCTCTTGGGTTTGCTACTCCACTGAACAAAGCAATGCCGCCTGTTTAGTCCTGTTACCAATTTTGAACTGCATGTAGCCTACTTTATTCTTTGGCCCTATATCTGTTTCCTCCTCATCCTGCCCATTGCCCAGCCACTGCTAAATGAGTCTGCTGGTACATTGACCTAGACCACTACATTCCCCTTGTACTCTACACAGCCAGAATCTGTCCCTGCTGAAAGTAAGGTTCCCCTTCCCGCATGTTATACCACCTTACACAGGGACAAAGAGGAAGGTGCAGATGAAAGTGCAGGTTCCTTCATCAGGTGGGGGGGCATACTCGTTGGCGACGTCACTGGCACAGGGCCCCTCAGAGTACGCAAAAGTGTCGCTGCTGGTGGGAGGCGCCCCCGCCATGCAAACACACCGCCGTACTTTGAGGGGCCCTGTGCCAGTGGCAATGCGAACGAGTGGGCCCCCCCCCTGCTTGCTCAGGATCACAGCACTTGCAACTTTTAAATACTTACCTTTCCCTGCAACACCGCCGTGACGTAGTCCGCATTTCCTGGGCCCACGAAAAACTTGAGCCAGCCCTACTCCCCCCACAACTTTCACCCAATTCCCTATGCCCAACTATTATTATACAGTTAATTAAGATTGGCAAGCTTCAGAAACAAGAATGGATGTTTTTGGCATTAAAATGGGCACTGTAGGTGTTTTCCTGGCCTCCACTCACTGCCGACTATGCTTCCCCATTGACTTGCATTGGGTTTCGTGTTTCGGTCGATCCCCGACTTTTAGCGATAATCGGCCGACTGCACTCGACTCGACTCTGGACAAAATCGGGTTTCCCAAAACCCTACTCGATCTTAAAAAAATGAAAGTCGCTCAACCCTATTTGTCACATTGATTCTTCAATGTTTCTGGTCTTAATTGCAACATCTATACAGTACTCCTGGTAAGATTAGGTAGGATTCTAGCATCACATAATTGTTAAAAGTTTATATAAAAAATGATATAAGCGAATAAAATGATATATACTAATAATAAAATATGTAGAATTACAGATGACCACGTTATTACCAAAATGACTGGTAATTATTGCACCTGTCATTCTAGTGATAGAAGTAAGGGAAGTTATGAAATATAGAAAAACAAGTAGGACTGGGCACTTATCATCAGAGGATCCACTATTGATACATATCAAAATTACACTAATTGTTGACATGGATGGGTTATGGTTGATTGCATCCGTGTCTCAAAATCTCAATATTGAAGTCAGGACATCATGTATATAGATTGGCAATTCGATTTGGAGAAGATTGAGTTTGAGTTGAATTTCATGAATGTCGTGATTTCAAGCAGATTCAAACACTTTGAAATGTGTGGTTCCCACACTACTGAAGCATCAGAGAGCAGGCTAATGTATATTTCTGTGGCCATGTGGGCCTCACCATAACACCCTGCAGCTATGATATCTAGCAGATTATCAAGCATTGTACAGTGGTGGTCAGTACCTGGACCATCACTGGTCACCAGTTCTCAGTGGAGCACAGTTTTTATGGCAGAGCAGTTTTCAATCCCAGAGTAGCAGAGTATGTGTAATCTCTTATGGTCAGGGCCGGTTTTAGACAAAGTGGGGCCCAAATGATAACATTGCACTGTGGCCCCCATATTTAGGGGACTTATATCGGCCAACAGGTCTGCCACTATTAGCTGTACGCAGGGGCATTGCTAGGGTCAGAAAAGATCGGGGGCCCAAGACAAAGAGTTTCCCCCAACCCCCTCTTAATTTTTTTTTTTTTTTAACTCTTCAGATAAAACAGTGCTAACTCTCTGAGAACAGATAATGTAGTAGATGTCACCTGCAGTCCTATGTAACACCACAGATAGACATAGCGTTTCAGACTAAGACTATATTCACATGCAGCATTTTTTTCAGTAGCCAAAACCTTTTCTATTAGCAGTAAAAATGTTGCGTTCAAAACCCCTGTTTTTCAGCTTGTTTTGTGGTGTTCACACTTTTTTCAGCTTTTTTTGGAGTGAGGATGTTTGTTTTGTCTACAGTATGTTTAAGGCCACGTTCACACGTTGAGTGTTTGGTCAGTATTTCAAATCAGCATATGTGAGCCAAAACCAGGAGGGTGAGAAATACAGAAGTAGTGACGTGTTTCTCAGGCTGTGTGCACACACTGCGGATTTTGCTGTGGATCTGCAGCAGTTTTCCATGAGTTGTACAGCACCATGTAAAAGTATGGAAACAAAATCCGCAGTACACATGCTGCGGAAAATACCGCGCGGAAGCGCTGCATTGTATTTTCTGCAGCATGTCAATTCTTTGTGCGGATTCCGCAACGTTTTACACCTGCTCAATAATAGGAATCCGAAAAGGTAAAAACGCTGTTGAAAACCGCACAAAAAACTGCGGTAATTCCACGATTAATCTGCGGTAAATCTGCAGGTAAAACTGAGGGGATTTAAAAAGCGCTACAGTTCTGATATCCAGTCAGAAAAAAAAACAAGCGCATGCAGGAGATTTCGGAAATCTCCTATGTTTTGCTGGCACTTTGAAAAGCAGCTTTTCGCCATGTTCATATGCAGAATTTTTGCAGCGTTTTTTTCTGCAAATAAGAAGTTTACAGCATTTTACAGCACAAGCAAAAACTGCGATTTTCAGAAATCTCCTGCACACCCTTTTATTTTCCCCTGACTGGATTTCACAACGGCAGCGTTTTTTTTAAATCTGCAGCATATCACTCCTTTCAGCAATTTTTTTCACCCGTAGAAAGCAATGAAAAAGTTTAAAAAATGCTGCAAATGTTGCAACATTGTTTTTCGCTGCGTTTTTTGTGAATAACACTAACTTTATTAAACATGTACTGTAGACAAAATGCATACTGTAAAAAACAAATGGCAAAAGCTCTAAGGGTGTGTGTCCACAATCAGTAAACGCTGGGGGTCGGCTGCTGTGTACTTGTACAGCGTCCAACCCGCAGCAGCCACATGTTGCAGTATAGTGGATGGGATTTCAAGAAATTCCATCTCTACTATGCGCGCACCGACACCCGTACCTCACCCGCAGAGACGGACATGCGGCGCATCTGTCCAAGCTGCAGCTTGTCAATTTATATGGCGTAGACACGAGTCTCCACCAGAGAAATCTCACCCCTGCAATGTATAGGACGCGGTGATTCCGCACAGATCAATGAACACACGCGGAATCACCTGTGTTCAAAAGATGGCAGCACTTTGGACGCAGCACATGTCCGCTGCATCCGAAGTGCTGCCAATTCCAGATCCTCCGCACTTACCCTAAAAAATGGGTGCTTTGAAAGCAGTGTTTTTACTGCCAAGAGCGGAGGCTGTGGCTCAGGGCCGGCTCCAGGTTTTTGAGGGCCTCGGGCGAAAGAGTCTCAGTGGGCCCCCCCCCTTTAACACATTCCACGATTCATGATGCCCAGATACAGCAGAGAAATATAGGTAGAGTACAATGCCAGATTTCACTTCTTACATGAGTGATAGCTATTGTAAATTCTGCAGTGTATATATACAGGACAGGAGGAGTGGTACTGTGTGGTGTATATATACAGGGGAGAGGTACTGTGCGGAATATATATAGAGGGGAGTGGTACTGTGCGGTGTATATATACAGGGGAGAGGTACTGTGCGGTGTATATATACAGGGGAGAGGTACTGTGCAGTGTATATATACAGGGGAAAGGTACTGTGCGGTGTATATATACAGGGGAGAGGTACTGTGCGGTGTATATATACAGGGGAGAGGTACTGTGCGGTGTATATATACAGGGGAGAGGTACTGTGCGGTGTATATATACAGGGGAGAGGTACTGTGCAGTGTATATATACAGGGGAGAGGTACTGTGCGGTGTATATATACAGGGGAGAGGTACTGTGCAGTGTATATATACAGGGGAGAGGTACTGTGTGGTGTATATATACAGGGGAGAGGTACTGTGCGGTGTATATACTTCAACAGCTGCCCAGCCCAGGCCCCCAGCACCTGTCCTGTATATATATTATATACACTGTATCTATACAGGCTGTGCTGGGGGCCTGGGCTGGGCGGCTGCTGTAGTATATATATATATATATATATATATATATATATATATATATATATATATATATGTCAGCTGCAGCCGCCCAGCCCATGGCCGCCCCCCCAGGTCACCCAGACTGTCAGAATATACAGCGATATAGCATGGCACTCACTCAGGTGCCGGTAGCAGCTCCTCCAGTCCGGAATCTGCCTGTGCCTGATTAGTTCAGCACTGCACAGTGCACACAGCCAGGAGAGCAGAGGAGGAGAACTCTCCGCCCACAATGTCACGCTGGCTGTGTCCTTAACCCCTATGTGCCTGACCCTGCACTGACTGAGAAGATGCTTGTGCCAGGCAGGGCAAATTGAAAGGGTAGAAAGGGTTAAAGTGGCCAGATGGATGTATGACTCCGTGAGTGGGCCCCCCTGTCTTGTCAGGGCCCCGGCACTTGCCCGGGTGCGCCGGGTGCTGACGCCGGCCCTGCTTTGGCTGCAAAAAAAAATGCAACAAAAACGCTGATTCCTATGCACACACCTGTACTATATATGTGTATGATGTACCCTTATTATTTCACGTGGGAATGTATTTATTTCTATATAATAAATGCCCTGATTCAGCAGACAATATTCCTGTCTTGTGTCATCCAGACAGTAGTGACAGCAGTTCACCCTGTAAGATTACAAGCAGTGACTGTGGTCAGAGCCTATGCTGATCCCTGCTGTATGTGACTGTGAAATCTGATCCTACAGCAAACAGCACAGAGCTCCAGGACCACATGGGTAAATCACAGCACTGAGGGGGTCTCAAGGGGGTTTGGGAGAGACACTCTGGGACTGCTGCTTCACTGCTGTACACCCTCTGGGCACTTCATACAGGGGCTGCAGAGGTAGGGGGCCCCCTTTCTAAGTGGGTGCCCCAGGCGTCTGCCTGGTCTGCCTGTGCCAAACGCTGGCCCTGCCTATGGTTAATGGTAGAGATGAGTGGATCGATTTGCAGGACTCCAGTCCACGATCCAGGCTTGTGGAACCTGGCAGCAGGATGGGAGACCCGCAAATTACTTACCTCTGAACGACGCTCCATAGGATGCATTAGAGATTCTTTGGACTTCATGGCAACATCAAGGATTAAGTCAGAACTGCTGGGATTATTTTTTAATAAAAAAATAGGTAAACCAGGGAATATGTAGGGGAGTCTTTATTTAAATAAACTCCTTTTTTCCTGTGCATGTTACTTTTTATTTTTAAATATGGGGTTAGTAATGGGGGTGTCTGATAGACGTCTCTCCATTACTAACCCCTGGGCTTGATGCCAGCTGATATTACACAGCTGACATCTACCCCCAAAACTAGTATCCCGATTTCCACTTCACCAGGGCAGTAGGGAAGAGCCAAGGCTAAGATCCAGAATGGGCGCTTTTAATGAATGCACCATTTCTGGGGCAGCAGAGGGCTGGTCTTATTCGGCTGGGAAGGAGACAATATCCATGGACCTTCCTAGCCTACTATTATCAGCCCCCAGCTGCCTGCTTTACATTAGCTGGTTATTAAAAATAGGGAGAACCCTCCATCGATATTTGGGAGTCAGCTCCATTTTTAATGGCCAGCAAAGGCAAATCAGGGGGCTGACATTAATAGGCTGAGAAAGTCCATGGATATTGGTCTCTTCTCAGCATAATAAGACCAGCTTACAGCTGTTTGCTTTCCCTTGGCTGGATACTATAAATATGGGGGGCCCCACATTTTTTTTTATTTATCTATTTTTTTCACACTGTCCCTATGCTAATCAGAGCATAATAGCTGTGCCACTTTTAATACGGCACTTATGCAGGCTGGGTAACTTGTTGCGCCAGCTAATGCAGCCATGCCAATACTTGGCATGGCTGTGATGGCTTTGGAAGTGCTCGCAGCCTACAAGCTTGTTGATTGATTGCAGAGCAGCCTTTTAACAAGCTTTGTTTGGCACCAAACCCAGACAGTAAACCCGACATCCTGTGAAAAGTCTGTGTTCGGGGTTTAGTACCGGACAACAAGTTCAAGTTCGCTCATCCCTATAGAAAAGATGATTGGAAAACCGGTGATATAAGAGTTTTAAGGAGAGCCAAGGTGTGGTGAGTATGGGTGTGGGGTTAAACCCTTCTTGGTAGATTCAAGTTCTACTGAACTTATTTGATGTGAATATATTTTTGTTGCTGAATTTGAGTGAATCTGACCATTTCAAATTTCAAAAACAAAATCCAAGAATAAAATAAAATGAGCATATACCCTATAGTAAGTAAATAAGTAAATGGACATAGTACATGTAAATAACATGGAGTACTTAGTTATTAATATTTTGAAAAAAACAAGAGTAAAAGCCATCCCACTGCAACAATTACCTAGTCAGGATGATCCACGATTATCCTGTTTCTAGTGTTCACACCTTACCATGTGTCAACTGACCTAAGGACAGAGCAGGACACTGGCCCAATTGTGCAAGGCACCTGTCTATGGGAATCTATATAGAAGAAATACATTGCTCACAAAAGGTGGGCCATGCTTCTGTTTGTATAAAGTACAAAAACCGAAATAAAAAACAAAGAAATAAGCCACAGTATAAGATATTGTTTCTGAGCTAGTCAAGCTCCTGTCCTGTTTTGCCTTATTCACATTGAAGTCGGTTGACATATGATGAGGTTTTAATATTAGAGCCAAGTCGGTTGACATATGATGAGGTTTTAATATTACAGAGAGGACTGTCCCGACTGAGTACACCATGATGCAATAGGATAGCTAACTATAAGTATTTGACCACCTACTAACCAGTAAGAATTCTGGCTCTCACAGACCTGCTAGTTTTTCTTTAAGTTTTTCACATTCAATCAATCGCAGTCCAACCTCTTCCCCATGGCCAAGACTAATGAGCTATCCAAGGACACCAGGAACAAAATTGTAGACATGCACAAGGCTAGAATGGGCTACACGACAATAGGTGAGCAGGTTGGTGAGAAAGCAACAACTGTTGCCACAAGTGTTAAAAAATGGAAGAAACACAAGAAGACTGTCAATCTTCCTGAATCTGGTAATCAATGCAAGATCTCACCTCGTGGGGTAACGATAATTCTTAGAAAAGTCAGGAATCAGCCCAGAACTACATGTGAGGACCAGGTAAAGTATAATGCAGCTCCCATAGTCATCCATAAAGTATAATGCACAGCCCATAGTCATCCATAAAGCATAATGCACCCCCATAGTCATCTATGAAGTACAATGCACAGTCCATAATCATCCATAAAGCATAATACACCCCATAGTCATCCATAAAGTATAATCCACCCCCATAGTCATTCACAAAATATAATGCACCTCATAGTCATCCATGTACTAGTATAGCCACTGATTTAAAAATAAATAAATAAATACTCACCTTCCCTTCGCTCCCTCGCTGTGTGGCATCCTTTTGAGAAACCGGCAGCTGACAGGAGCATATGACTTCACCACCATACATCCTGTCACATGCAGCCAACATCAGCAGCTGGTGTCTGGCCAGCAGCCTGTATTATAGCGCACGGACCACATGGGTTCGAGGATGCACATCCAGATGAAGTTTCTGCTGGTGTTGGCGGCCTCTCATCTGCCGGGCCCGTTGCAGCAGCGACAGTGGTCGTTACTCCCATGGAAAAAAGAGCTTAGTGATCTAGAGTCAGTCTGGTGGAGGTGTAAATTATGAGAAGTGAGTCATAAATCCAGGTGTTAAATTGAGTCCCATGCTCAAAGACTTGAACTTCCTTATCAGTTTGAATTCCCTTATCTTCCTCTTTCTGTCATCCTTAAAATGAAAATCATGGATTTCTTCTCATGTACATCTTCCAATGTGGTGTACATGATACAATGTACAAGGTGCCCTTGAGGGTGAAGCTACACAGGCACACAATTAACCCCTTAAAGACCGTCAATGCTCATTAAATCGGCTAAGGGGCCTTACTCCCTCATCGCAGTTCTAAAATGTAGATAATGTAGCTAAATCACTTTAGAACAAGATCAGGGCCATTTTTTCCAGTCCCCAATCACGTGATCACCGTTATTCAATAAATATCGGCTATCACATAAAAAATAGTGTGATCCACTATTGAAATCATTTATGTTTCTTTTGACATGATATAGCATGTCAAAGAAGAGAGAAATGGTACCTTTGCCCTGTGTCAAGAATCCCACCGCGCTGCCACCAATATGTCACAGTTCACGGGGAGGATACCTTTATCATCCCCACCACTCACACCAATTTGTCATGATCCGGGGTTGTTTGGTTGCCCCTGGTTCTTTCTGAAGGGGATTTATCTATATCCCACTTCCCAATTCCGGTTTGGAACTTGCAGCTCTCTGGCACTCCCCTTACCCTCAGGTCAGTCAGGGTACTGCACCTAGTGTAGTTAGTCGTCAGAAAGGCTGCCTGCTTTGTTCTGTCTATTGGGCACACTGCAGTGAGGGCGATATAACTACTCCCACTTAGGAGGGAGCAATAATTATCAATGCCACCGGTCGCTACAAAGCCTCCCAATCGCATAGGACAAATTCTGGTGCCACCAACTCCGATTTCTTAATTATCAACAGGTCCAGAGCCAACCCAGATTAGTAGCATAGTTCCCTTCAGAGGACATGACTGTACATTATAGAGCAAGGAGAGACAATCTAGTAATTTTATATTTTACTCCAAAAAAGGTAGGCAGTGTTTCCAGAGGTATAAAAATATATTATAAAGAAGACAAATATCGTATGTACAATACAATTACAAAATAAATGGGATTAACGTTGAAAAATCACGTACATTTCATTAAGTCATATCATCTGATGGCTGACCGTGTGCTGTGGAGATGGGATCACATCTAGATGCATAGCACACATCTGTATAGCAGCTAGACCCTGGACAAAGACACGTGAAGACAGCTGCTTCACTCACTTATTTCCTAGCCTAAAAACAAAGCCCTCCCCATGTGGTGACAACACTTAGAGGCTGGATTCTCCCCTGCCTTGGCATTATGAAAAATCATCATCCCACATATCTTGGTGTAGGAACCTCATAGAAAGATGACACCCATGTCATTATGCTCAGCATTCCATAGGGATTTGTTTAAGTATAGACATGTGGTGGCTGGGTGACCCAGTTCCGTAGTAATCCGTTTCTCAATGGTGCTGGTTCTGGAACCTAGGAAACTCACTGGCTGATAGTTCTACCAAAGCCGATGTCAAAAATGTATTTGTCCCACTTCTATCATTAATTGGTGCTATAAAATTTACATTAGCAAAGACAAAGAAACCTGTTTTTTTTCCCCATGTGCTTCTACTTGTACTTTCACTTTAAAGCCATATAAATTCTTGAGGGGGGGATGAGGGGTTTTGGATTTCCCACACAGACAGAAAAGAAGGGGAAGAGGGGGGTCAGAAAGGCCCACAGCGTGTATCTGAAAAGCCAATGTACTTTTAGGTAGATACTCAAACATGGGATATTCACATTATCGTGACACCTCCCCTTTTGGACCACGCTATGGAGGCAGAACCTCATGGTATTCCTCCTTGCACACCTTAGCAGGTTCGCCCTGGCAGGACAACCCATCTGCATTGCCATGCTCCATGCCCGTTTTGTGTTTGACTGTAAAGTCATACTGCTGGAGGGCAAGGCTCCAGTGTAGCAAACTTCCATGGGTTCCACACATGGCTTGTAGCCAGCGCAGAGGGTTGTGGTCCATGACCACAGTAAAGGAGCGACCGTACAGGTAGGGCTGCAAACATTGCAGGTCCCAGACTATGGCCAGGCATTCCTTCTCAATGGTGGAATAGGCCACTTCCCAGAAGCTTCCGGCTCAGGTACAACACAGGGTGCTCTCGGTTCCCTGAGTTGACCTGGCTGAGCATAGCACCGAGGCCAAACTCACTGGCATCGGTCTGCACCAGGAACGGTCGACTACTTGTAACATGGGAGAGTTGCATAGGGCTGTTTTCAATGCCTGGAAGGCCCCTTCACAGCCGTCAGTCCAGTCGACTATTTGGGGTAGCTTGTTCCGGGTGAGGTCCATCAAGGGATTTGTCAGGCTACTATAGTTCTGTACGAAGTGCCTATAGTACCCTGCAGTGCCCAGGAAGGACATCACCTGTTTCTTGGTCCTGGGGGTGGGACAGGATGCAATCGCTTCCACTTTCCCAGGCTCTGGCATTATGGACTTCCCACCTACCCGGTGCCCCAGGTAGTGGACCTTTCCCATGCCCATCTGGCACTTTCCCGGCTTGATGGTCAGACCGGCAGGGTGAATTCACCTGAGCACCTCCTCAAGATGCTGCAGGTGTTCGTCCCAGGAGGAACTGAAGATGGCAATGTCATCCAAGTACGCCACCGCATACTTCTCCAGTCCCCGAAGCAGGTGGTTGACCATCCACTGGAAAGTGGCAGGGGCATTCTTCATGCATACTTTTAGGTGGAAACTCAAACATGGCATATTGACATTATCGGGACACCCTGGCTGGCCTGCTCCATCCCCCGGCCCTCTTCCTCCTGTTCATGAAAAAAAATGGTGGATGCATGGGCAGTGCACCTGCCGAGATCTGATGGCCAGCACCCAGTAACAGTTGGAATTTTTCTTATTGGTTCCTGACTTTTCATCATTATGATAGACCCTATCACAGTGATCAAAAGCCCAATAATTAGTAAATCATCCCCCCTGTGTCAGATTAAATTTTTTACATTTCATAATTTTTATTTCTTTCATTCTTTTTCATTAGGGTTAGGCTTAGGGTTTAGGTTGAGCTCAGGGTTATTCTTAGGGTTAGGGTTAGGCTGAGGTTTAGGCTTAGGGATACTTTCACCTATTTGTTTTCCAAAATTCAAATATTGCTCCTTCCATTCCGAGCCTTGCCGTTTGTCCAAACAGAACTTTTTGACTACATATGGGGTATTGCTGGGCTCAAAAGAAAGTGGGTAACTATGGGGTCTACTTTTTGGTGGTACTGCTTGCAAAAGTGAAAAAATTGGGGCTGAAGCTAAATTTTAGAGGTACAATTTCATTTTATTTTTATTCAATCCACTTTGTATTAATTCCTGTGTAGGAAAGGAATGGTTAAAAAAATTCTAGATGACAGTTTTGAAGTATTTGAGGGGTGCCATTTTTAAGATGCTATCACTTTTGGGGAGTTTACAATATATAGGTTCCTCAAGGTCCTTTGAAATATAAATAGGTCTCTAAAGAAAAAGGTTTTGTAAATTTGTCGAAAAAAAAATTGCTGCTAAAAATGTAACCCCTCTAGCCTCTTAACAAAATAAAATCACATTTGAAAAATGATGTAGATGTAAAGTAGACATATGGGGAATGTTATTTATTAATCTGGTTTAAGGATATAAAGATTGAAAGCTTGAAAATCGTGATTTTTTTCAAAATTTTTGCCAAATTAAGATATTTTCATAAATAAAAGTACCGTATATACTCGAGTATAAGCCGACCCGAGTATAAGCCGACCCCCCTAATTTTGCCACAAAAAACTGGGAAAACTTATTGACTCGAGTATAAGCCTAGGGGGGAAAATGCAACAGCTACCGGTGAATGCCAAAAGTAATAATAGATACCAATAAAAGTAAAATTAATTGAGACATCAGTAGGTTAAGTGTCTTTGAATATCAATATTGAATCAGGAACCCCATATAATGCTCCATACTGTTCATTATGGCCCCATAAGATGTTCCATATTAAAATATGCCCCATATAATCCTGCACAAAGGTTAATAAAGGCCCCATAAGATGCTCCATAGACACATTTGCCCAATATAATGCTGCACAAATGCTGATTATGGCCCTATAAGATGCTCCATACAGACACTTGCCCCATATGCCGTAGTGCCCTACAAACGTTAATTATGGCCCCATACAGACACTTGCCCCATATAGTGCTGCACAAACATTATGCCCCTATATAGTGCTGCAGAAACGTTATGGCCCCATATAGTGCTGCAGAAACGTTATGGCCCCATATAGTGCTGCAGGAATGTTATGGCCCCATATAGTGCTGCAGGAATGTTATGGCCCCATATAGTGCTGCAGGAACATTATGGCCCCCATATAGTGCTGCAGGAATGTTATGGCCCCATATAGTGCTGCAGGAATGTTATGGCCCCATATAGTGCTGCAGGAATGTAATGGCCCCATAGAGTGCTGCAGGAATGTTATGGCCCCATATAGTGCTGCAGGAATGTTATGGCCCCATATAGTGCTGCAGGAATGTTATGGCCCCATAGAGTGCTGCAGGAATGTTATGGCCCCATAGAGTGCTGCAGGAATGTTATGGCCCCATATAGTGCTGCAGGAATGTTATGGCCCCATATAGTGCTGCAGGAATGTTATGGCCCCATATAGTGCTGCAGGAATGTTATGGCCCCCATATAGTGCTCCAGGAACGTTATGGCCCCTGTTATGGTCCCAATGGCAGGGGACCTCAGAGATTACCGCAAAGTCTGCAAAACATAAATACTCGCTCATAGGGAAGTGGTAACTAGGCTGACCATATACCTGATCCTAGCGCAAACACTAACAGCAGCCGGGGAACGTGCCTACATTGATCCTAGACGTCTCGCGCCAGCCGGAGAACTAACTAACCATATCAGGGAAAATAAGACCTCTCTTGCCTCCAGAGAAAAGACCCCAAAGTAATACAAGCCCCCAACAAATAATAACGGTGAGGTAAGAAGAAAAGACAAACGTAAGAATGAACTAGATTTAGCAAAGAGAGGCCCACTGACTAATAGCAGAATATAGTAAGAAGACTTATATGGTCAGCAAAAAACCCTGCAAAATATCCACGCTGAATATCCAAGAACCCCCAAACCGACTGACGGTGTGGGGGAGAATATCAGCCCCCTAGAGCTTCCAGCGATATCAGGAATCACATTTTGTACAAGCTGGACAAAAAAATAAGAATAATGCAAATGATCAAAAGTACGAAAGCAGGACTTAGCTTATCTTGCAAAGAACCAGGACCTGAAGACAGGAGCAAACAGAAGTGAACTGATTACAACGATGCCAGGCACTGGACTGAGAATCCAGGAAGTTTAAATAGCAACACCCATGGTCTAACGAAGCAGGTGAGTACCAAGCTGGTAAAAGACAATCCAAGTGCCAAATAACTAGTGACCACAGGAGGGAGCCAAAAGGTATAGTTCACAACAGTACCCCCCCTTTAAGGAGGGGTCACCGAACCCTCACCAAGACCACCAGGGCCACCAGGATGAGCAGCGTGGAGGGAAAGAACCAAATCGGCCGCATGAACATCAGAGGCGGCCACCCAGGAATTATCCTCCTGACCATAGCCCTTCCATTTGACCAAATACTGAAGCCTCCGTCTAGAGAGACAAGAATCCAAGATCTTCTCCACTACGTACTCCAACTCGCCCTCAACCAACACCGGAGCAGGAGGCTCAACAGCAGGAACCACAGGCACAATGTTCCGCCGCAACAAAGACCTATGGAACACGTTGTGAATGGCAAACGACACCGGAAGATCCAAATGAAAAGAAACCGGGTTAAGAACTTCCAAAATTTTATAAGGACCAATAAAGCGAGGCTTAAACTTAGGAGAGGAAACCTTCAGAGGGACATACCGAGAAGACAACCAAACCAAATCCCCAACACGAAGTCGGGGGCCCACACCGCGGCGGCGGTTGGCAAAACGCTGAGCCTTCTCCTGTGACAACTTCAAGTTGTCCACCACATGATTCCAAATCCGCTGCAACCTATCCACCACGGAATCCACCCCAGGACAGTCAGAAGACTCAACATGACCCGAGGAGAAACGAGGATGAAAACCAGAGTTGCAGAAGAATGGCGAAACCAAAGTAGCGGAACTAGCCCGATTATTAAGGGCAAACTCCATTAATGGCAAGAAGGTCACCCAATCATCCTGGTCCACAGAAACAAAACATCTAAAATAAGCCTCCAGTGTCTGATTAGTTCGCTCCGTTTGACCATTAGTCTGAGGATGGAAGGCAGATGAAAACGACAAATCAATGCCCATTTTAGCACAAAAAGATCGCCAGAATCTGGACACAAACTGGGATCCTCTGTCGGACACGATATTCTCCGGAATGCCGTGTAACCGAACCACATTCTGAAAAAACAAAGGAACCAGATCGGAAGAGGAAGGCAACTTAGGCAAGGTGTTATGGTTCTCAATGGCAAGAGAACATAGCCCAGCAAACATACGAACTAGCTCTTGGAAGGATGGAAACTAAACTGACCATGAACTAAACCTGCCGCACAACTAACAGTAGCCGGGTAGCGTAGCCTGCGTTTTATCCCTAGACGCCCAGCGCCGGCCGGAGGACTAACTAATCCTGGCAGAGGAAAATATAGTCCTGGCTCACCTCTAGAGAAATTTCCCCGAAAGGCAGACAGAGGCCCCCACAAATATTGGCGGTGATTTTAGATGAAATGACAAACGTAGTATGAAAATAGGTTTAGCAAAATTGAGGTCCGCTTACTAGATAGCAGGAAGACAGAAAGGGCACTTTCATGGTCAGCTGAAAACCCTATCAAAATACCATCCTGAAATTACTTTAAGACTCTAGTATTAACTCATAACATCAGAGTGGCAATTTCAGATCACAAGAGCTTTCCAGACACAGAAACGAAACTACAGCTGTGAACTGGAACAAAATGCAAAAACAAACAAGGACTAAGTCCAACTTAGCTGGGAGTTGTCTAGCAGCAGGAACATGCACAGAAAGGCTTCTGATTACAATGTTGACCGGCATGGAAGTGACAGAGGAGCAAGGCTAAATAGCGACTCCCACATCCTGATGGAAACAGGTGAACAGAGAGGATGATGCACACCAGTTCAATTCCACCAGTAGCCACCGGGGGAGCCCAAAATCCAATTTCACAACAGTACCCCCCCCTCAAGGAGGGGGCACCGAACCCTCACCAGAACCACCAGGGCGATCAGGATGAGCCCTATGAAAGGCACGGACCAAATCGGAGGCATGAACATCAGAGGCAGTCACCCAAGAATTATCCTCCTGACCGTATCCCTTCCATTTGACCAGATACTGGAGTCTCCGTCTGGAAACACGGGAGTCCAAGATTTTTTCCACAACGTACTCCAACTCGCCCTCAACCAACACCGGAGCAGGAGGCTCAATGGAAGGCACAACCGGTACCTCATACCTGCGCAATATTGACCGATGAAAAACATTATGAATAGAAAAAGATGCAGGGAGGTCCAAACGGAAGGACACAGGGTTAAGAATCTCCAATATCTTGTACGGGCCGATGAACCGAGGCTTAAACTTGGGAGAAGAAACCCTCATAGGGACAAAACGAGAAGACAACCACACCAAGTCCCCAACACAAAGCCAAGGACCAACCCGACGCCGGCGGTTGGCAAAAAGCTGAGTCTTCTCCTGGGACAACTTCAAATTGTCCACTACCTGCCCCCAAATCTGATGCAACCTCTCCACCACAGCATCCACTCCAGGACAATCCGAAGATCCCACCTGACCAGAAGAAAATCGAGGATGAAACCCCGAATTACAGAAAAAGGGAGACACCAAGGTGGCAGAACTGGCCCGATTATTGAGGGCAAACTCCGCTAAAGGCAAAAAAGCAACCCAATCATCCTGATCTGCAGACACAAAACACCTCAAATATGTCTCCAAGGTCTGATTCGTCCGCTCGGTCTGGCCATTAGTCTGAGGATGGAAAGCAGACGAGAAAGACAAATCTATGCCCATCCTAGCACAGAATGCTCGCCAAAATCTAGACACGAATTGGGTACCTCTGTCAGAAACGATATTCTCCGGAATACCATGCAAACGGACCACATTTTGAAAAAACAGAGGAACCAACTCGGAAGAAGAAGGCAACTTAGGCAGGGGAACCAAATGGACCATCTTAGAGAAACGATCACACACCACCCAGATGACAGACATCTTCTGAGAAACAGGAAGATCCGAAATAAAATCCATCGAGATGTGCGTCCAGGGCCTCTTCGGGATAGGCAAGGGCAACAACAATCCACTAGCCCGAGAACAACAAGGCTTGGCCCGAGCACAAACGTCACAAGACTGCACGAAGCCTCGCACATCTCGAGACAGGGAAGGCCACCAGAAGGACCTTGCCACCAAATCCCTGGTACCAAAGATTCCAGGATGACCTGCCAACGCAGAAGAATGAACCTCAGAAATGACTTTACTGGTCCAATCATCAGGAACAAACAGTCTACCAGGTGGGCAACGATCAGGTCTATCCGCCTGAAACTCCTGCAAGGCCCACCGCAGGTCTGGAGAAACGGCAGACAATATCACTCCATCCTTAAGGATACCTGTAGGTTCAGAATTACCAGGGGAGTCAGGCTCAAAACTCCTAGAAAGGGCATCCGCCTTAACATTCTTAGAACCCGGCAGGTAGGACACCACAAAATTAAACCGAGAGAAAAACAACGACCAGCGCGCCTGTCTAGGATTCAGGCGTCTGGCGGACTCAAGATAAATTAGATTTTTGTGGTCAGTCAATACCACCACCTGATGTCTAGCCCCCTCAAGCCAATGACGCCACTCCTCAAAAGCCCACTTCATGGCCAAAAGCTCCCGATTCCCAACATCATAATTCCGCTCGGCGGGCGAAAATTTACGCGAGAAAAAAGCACAAGGTCTCATCACGGAGCAATCGGAACTTCTCTGCGACAAAACCGCCCCAGCTCCGATTTCAGAAGCGTCGACCTCAACCTGAAAAGGAAGAGCAACATCAGGCTGACGCAACACAGGGGCGGAAGAAAAGCGGCGCTTAAGCTCCCGAAAGGCCTCCACAGCAGCAGTGGACCAATCAGCAACATCAGCACCCTTCTTAGTCAAATCAGTCAATGGTTTAACAACATCAGAAAAACCAGCAATAAATCGACGATAAAAGTTAGCAAAGCCCAAAAATTTCTGAAGACTCTTAAGAGAAGAGGGTTGCGTCCAATCACAAATAGCCTGAACCTTGACAGGATCCATCTCGATGGAAGAGGGGGAAAAAATATATCCCAAAAAGGAAATCTTTTGAACCCCAAAAACGCACTTAGAACCCTTCACACACAAGGAATTAGACCGCAAAACCTGAAAAACCCTCCTGACCTGCTGGACATGAGA
Organism: Ranitomeya variabilis; assembly: GCF_051348905.1. NCBI lineage: Eukaryota > Metazoa > Chordata > Amphibia > Anura > Dendrobatidae > Ranitomeya > Ranitomeya variabilis. The sequence continues at coordinate 526,070,226 of NC_135237.1, read as the reverse complement.
GTCCCAGTCATCCGAAAAAATCAAAATATCATCCAGATACACAATCATAAATTTATCCAAATAATCACGGAAAATGTCATGCATAAAGGACTGAAAGACTGAAGGGGCATTTGAAAGACCAAAAGGCATCACCAAATACTCAAAGTGGCCCTTGGGCGTATTAAATGCGGTTTTCCACTCATCCCCCTGCTTAATTCGCACCAAATTATACGCCCCACGAAGATCTATCTTAGAGAACCACTTGGCCCCCTTTATGCGAGCAAACAAATCAGTCAGCAGTGGCAACGGATATTGATATTTAACCGTGATTTTATTCAAAAGCCGATAATCAATGCACGGCCTCAAAGAGCCATCTTTCTTAGCCACAAAGAAAAAACCGGCTCCTAAGGGAGATGACGAAGGACGAATATGTCCCTTTTCCAAGGACTCCTTTATATATTCTCGCATAGCAGCATGTTCAGGCACAGACAGATTAAATAAACGACCCTTAGGGTATTTACTACCCGGAATCAAATCTATGGCACAATCGCACTCCCGGTGCGGAGGTAATGAACCAAGCTTAGGTTCTTCAAAAACGTCACGATATTCAGTCAAGAATTCAGGAATCTCAGAGGGAATAGATGATGAAATGGAAACCACAGGTACGTCCCCATGCGTCCCCTTACATCCCCAGCTTAACACAGACATAGCTTTCCAGTCAAGGACTGGGTTATGAGATTGCAGCCATGGCAATCCAAGCACCAACACATCATGTAGGTTATACAGCACAAGAAAGCGAATAATCTCCTGGTGATCCGGATTAATCCGCATAGTTACTTGTGTCCAGTATTGTGGTTTATTGCTAGCCAATGGGGTGGAGTCAATCCCCTTCAGGGGTATAGGAGTTTCAAGAGGCTCCAAATCATACCCACAGCGTTTGGCAAAGGACCAATCCATAAGACTCAAAGCGGCGCCAGAGTCGACATAGGCATCCGTGGTAATAGATGATAAAGAACAAATCAGGGTCACAGATAGAATAAACTTAGACTGTAAAGTGCCAATTGAAACAGACTTATCAAGCTTCTTAGTACGCTTAGAGCATGCTGATATAACATGAGTTGAATCACCGCAATAGAAGCACAACCCATTTTTTCGTCTAAAATTCTGCCGTTCACTTCTGGACAGAATTCTATCACATTGCATATTCTCTGGCGTCTTCTCAGTAGACACCGCCAAATGGTGCACAGGTTTGCGCTCCCGCAGACGCCTATCGATCTGGATAGCCATTGTCATGGACTCATTCAGACCCGCAGGCACAGGGAACCCCACCATAACATCCTTAATGGCATCAGAGAGACCCTCTCTGAAATTCGCCGCCAGGGCGCACTCATTCCACTGAGTAAGCACAGCCCATTTACGGAATTTCTGGCAGTATATTTCAGCTTCGTCTTGCCCCTGAGATAGGGACATCAAGGCCTTTTCCGCCTGAAGTTCTAACTGAGGTTCCTCATAAAGCAACCCCAAGGCCAGAAAAAACGCATCCACATTGAGCAACGCAGGATCCCCTGGAGCCAATGCAAAAGCCCAATCCTGAGGGTCGCCCCGGAGCAAAGAAATCACAATCCTGACCTGCTGAGCAGGATCTCCAGCAGAGCGAGATTTCAGGGACAAAAACAACTTGCAATTATTTTTGAAATTTTGAAAGCAAGATCTATTCCCCGAGAAAAATTCAGGCAAAGGAATTCTAGGTTCAGATATAGGAACATGAACAACAAAATCTTGTAAGTTTTGAACTTTCGTGGTGAGATTATTCAAACCTGCAGCTAAACTCTGAATATCCATTTTAAACAGGTGAACACAGAGCCATTCCAGGATTAGAAGGAGAGAGAGAGAGAAAGGCTGCAATATAGGCAGACTTGCAAGAGATTCAATTACAAGCACACTCAGAACTGAGAAAAAAAAAAAAATCTTCAGCAGACTTCTCTTTTCTCTCCTTTCTCTGTCAATTAATTTAACCCTTTAGGGCCGGTCAAACTGTTATGGTTCTCAATGGCAAGAGAACATAGCCCAGCAAACATACGAACTAGCTCTTGGAAGGATGGAAACTAAACTGACCATGAACTAAACCTGCCGCACAACTAACAGTAGCCGGGTAGCGTAGCCTGCGTTTTATCCCTAGACGCCCAGCGCCGGCCGGAGGACTAACTAATCCTGGCAGAGGAAAATATAGTCCTGGCTCACCTCTAGAGAAATTTCCCCGAAAGGCAGACAGAGGCCCCCACAAATATTGGCGGTGATTTTAGATGAAATGACAAACGTAGTATGAAAATAGGTTTAGCAAAATTGAGGTCCGCTTACTAGATAGCAGGAAGACAGAAAGGGCACTTTCATGGTCAGCTGAAAACCCTATCAAAATACCATCCTGAAATTACTTTAAGACTCTAGTATTAACTCATAACATCAGAGTGGCAATTTCAGATCACAAGAGCTTTCCAGACACAGAAACGAAACTACAGCTGTGAACTGGAACAAAATGCAAAAACAAACAAGGACTAAGTCCAACTTAGCTGGGAGTTGTCTAGCAGCAGGAACATGCACAGAAAGGCTTCTGATTACAATGTTGACCGGCATGGAAGTGACAGAGGAGCAAGGCTAAATAGCGACTCCCACATCCTGATGGAAACAGGTGAACAGAGAGGATGATGCACACCAGTTCAATTCCACCAGTGGCCACCGGGGGAGCCCAAAATCCAATTTCACAACAGCAAGGGTACTAAATGGACCATCTTGGAAAAACGATCACACACCACCCAAATGACAGACATTCCTTGAGACACCGGAAGATCAGAAATGAAATCCATAGAAATGTGTGTCCAAGGCCTCTTCGGGACGGGCAAGGGCAGAAGCAACCCGCTAGCACGAGAACAACAAGGCTTAGCCTGAGCACAAGTCCCACAGGACTGCACAAATGACCGCACATCCCGTGACAAGGAAGGCCACCAAAAGGACCTAGCCACCAAATCTCGGGTACCAAAAATTCCCGGATGCCCTGCCAACACCGAGGAATGAACCTCGGAAATGACTTTGCTGGTCCATTTATCAGGAACAAACAGTCTGTCGGGTGGACAAGAGTCAGGTCTACCAGCCTGAAATCTCTGCAACACACGTCGCAAATCAGGAGATATGGCCGACAAGATTACTCCCTCTTTAATAATACCAGCCGGCTCCGAGACTCCAGGAGAGTCAGGCACAAAGCTCCTAGAAAGAGCATCAGCCTTAACATTCTTCGAACCAGGCAGGTACGAGACCACAAAGTCAAAACGAGAGAAAAACAATGACCAACGAGCCTGTCTAGGATTCAGGCGCTTAGCAGACTCGAGATACATCAGATTTTTGTGATCAGTCAAGACCACCACACGATGCTTAGCACCCTCGAGCCAATGACGCCACTCCTCAAATGCCCACTTCATGGCCAACAACTCCCGATTACCAACATCATAGTTCCGCTCAGCAGGCGAAACCTTCCTAGAGAAAAAAGCACATGGTCTCATCACAGAGCAACCAGAGCCTCTCTGCGACAAAACAGCCCCAGCACCAATCTGAGAAGCATCCACTTCAACCTGAAAGGGAAGTGAGACATCAGGCTGGCACAAAACAGGCGCCGAAGTAAACCGGCGCTTCAGCTCCTGGAAGGCCTCCATGGCTGCAGGAGCCCAATTAGCCACATCAGAACCTTTCTTGGTCATATCCGTCAAAGGTTTAACAACGCTAGAAAAATTAGCGATAATGCGACGGTAGAAATTAGCAAACCCCAAGAACTTCTGAAGACTCTTAACAGAAGTGGGCTGAGTCCAATCATGAATAGCTCGGACCTTGACTGGGTCCATCTCCACAGCAGAAGGGGAGAAAATAAAACCCAAAAAGGAAACCTTCTGCACTCCAAAGAGACACTTTGAGCACTTCACAAACAAAGCGTTATCACGCAAAACCTGAAACACCATCCTGACCTGCTTTACATGAGAATCCCAATCATCCGAGAAAACTAGAATATCATCCAGATACACAATCAAAAATTTATCCAGATACTTCCGGAATATATCATGCATAAAGGACTGAAACACTGAAGGGGCATTAGAGAGCCCAAAGGGCATCACCAAGTATTCAAAATGACCTTCGGGCGTATTGAATGCAGTTTTCCATTCATCTCCCTGCCTAATGCGCACAAGGTTGTATGCCCCACGAAGATCTATCTTGGTGAACCACTTGGCACCCTTAATCCGAGCAAACAAGTCTGACAATAGTGGCAAAGGATACTGAAACTTAACAGTGATTTTATTCAGAAGCCGATAGTCTATACAAGGTCTCAAAGACCCGTCTTTCTTGGCCACAAAAAAGAATCCCGCACCGAGAGGGGAAGAGGATGCACGAATATGCCCCTTCTCCAAAGATTCCTTGACATAAGAACGCATCGCGGCATGATCGGGTACAGACAAATTAAATAATCATCCCTTAGGAAATTTACTGCCAGGAATCAAATCTATAGCGCAGTCACAGTCCCTATGAGGAGGAAGAGCACTGGACCTGGACTCACTGAATACATCCTGATAGTCACACAAATACTCAGGAACTTCTGAAGGAATAGAAGTAGCAATAGACACCGGCGGAGAATCGCAATGAATTCCCTGACAACCCCAACTTGACACAGACATAGCCTTCCAATCCAAAACAGGATTATGGGTCTGTAACCATGGCAGACCTAAAACGACCAAATCATTCATTTTATGAAGAACAAGAAAACGAATCACCTCCCGATGTTCAGGAGTCATGCACATGGTCACTTGTGTCCAATACTGCGGTTTATTTTCCGCCAGTGGCGTAGCATCAATTCCTCTGAGAGGAATCGGAACTTTTAAAGGCTCCAGGACAAAACCGCAGCGTTTGGCAAACGACAAGTCCATAAGACTCAGGGCAGCACCTGAATCCACAAATGCCATAACAGGGTAGGAAGACAATGAACAAATTAAAGTCACAGACAAAATAAATTTAGGCTGCAAATTACCAATGGTGACAGGACTGACAACCTTGGTTAGGCGTTTAGAGCATGCTGATATAACATGTGTAGAATCACCACAGTAAAAACACAGCCCATTCTGACGTCTATGATTTTGTCGTTCGGTTCTAGTCAGGATTCTATCACATTGCATTGAGACAGGTGTCTGTTCAGACAACACCGCCAGAGGTTTAGCGGATTTGCGCTCCCGCAAACGCCGATCAATCTGAATAGCCAGCGCCATAGAATCATTCAGACTTGTAGGAATTGTAAAACCCACCATCACATTCTTAATGGCTTCAGAAAGGCCATTTCTGAAATTTGCGGCCAGAGCACATTCATTCCATCGAGTAAGCACGGACCATTTCCGAAATTTTTGGCAGTACACCTCAGCTTCATCCTGGCCCTGAGAGATGGCCAGTAGAGCTTTTTCTGCCTGAATTTCAAGATTAGGCTCCTCATAAAGCAATCCGAGCGCCAGAAAAAACGCATCAACATCCGCCAATGCCGGATCTCCTGGCGCTAATGAGAAAGCCCAATCCTGAGGGTCGCCACGCAAGAAGGAGATAACAATTTTTACTTGCTGAGCTGAATCTCCAGACGAACGAGGTTTCAAAGATAGAAACAATTTACAATTATTCCTAAAATTCCTAAATTTAAATCGATCTCCAGAGAACAGCTCAGGAATAGGTATCTTAGGCTCTGACATAGGACTGCTAACAACAAAATCCTGAATGCCCTGCACACATGCAGCAAGCTGATCCACACTAGTAATCAAGGTCTGAACATTCATGTCTGCAGCAAAGTTTCAAGCCACTGAGAGATAAAGGGGAGGAAGAAAAAAAAAAACTCAGAACTTCTTTTCTTTTAATCCCACTTCAGCAATGCATTAACTAATTATGGCCTGGCATACTGTTATGGTCCCAATGGCAGGGGACCTCAGAGATTACCGCAAAGTCTGCAAAACATAAATACTCGCTCATAGGGAAGTGGTAACTAGGCTGACCATATACCTGATCCTAGCGCAAACACTAACAGCAGCCGGGGAACGTGCCTACGTTGATCCTAGACGTCTCGCGCCAGCCGGAGAACTAACTAACCCTATCAGGGAAAATAAGACCTCTCTTGCCTCCAGAGAAAAGACCCCAAAGTAATACAAGCCCCCAACAAATAATAACGGTGAGGTAAGAAGAAAAGACAAACGTAAGAATGAACTAGATTTAGCAAAGAGAGGCCCACTGACTAATAGCAGAATATAGTAAGAAGACTTATATGGTCAGCAAAAAACCCTGCAAAATATCCACGCTGAATATCCAAGAACCCCCAAACCGACTGACGGTGTGGGGGGAGAATATCAGCCCCTTAGAGCTTCCAGCGATATCAGGAATCACATTTTGTACAAGCTGGACAAAAAAATAAGAATAATGCAAATGATCAAAAGTACGAAAGCAGGACTTAGCATATCTTGCAAAGAACCAGGACCTGAAGACAGGAGCAAACAGAAGTGAACTGATTACAACGATGCCAGGCACTGGACTGAGAATCCAGGAAGTTTAAATAGCAACACCCATGGTCTAACGAAGCAGGTGAGTACCAACCTGGTAAAAGACAATCCAAGTGCCAAATAACTAGTGACCACAAGAGGGAGCCAAAAGGTATAGTTCACAACAGGCCCCATATAGTGCTGCAGGAATGTTATGGCCCCATATAGTGCTGCAGGAACGTTATGGCCCCCATATAGTGCTGCAGGAACGTTATGGCCCCATAGATGCTCCATACAGACACTTGCCCCATTTGCTGCGATAAAAAAAATAAATCACATACTCACCTCTCCGTCGCTCAGGCCCCCGGCACTTTCAATAGTCACCTGCTCCTCGTTCCGGCGCCGATCTGTCTCCAGCACTGACGTTCAGCAGAGTGCGCGCACTGACCACGTCACCGCGCCCTCTGGCCTCAGCATCACTGCTGGAGACAGATCGGCGCCCGGAACGAGGAGCAGGTGACTATCGAGCAGCGCTGCGCTCCCCTCCCCGTATACTCACCTGGTCCTACCGCTGTGTAGATCCTGCTTCCCCGACGCCGCAGCGCTTCATCCTGTACTCAGCGGTCCCTATGGGAGGTGGAGCCGCATATTCATTTACTGTAATGAGCGGGACCATGTGACCACTGAGTACAGGAAGAAGCTGAAGCTGCTGCTGCCGGCGCCGGGGAAGCAGGGACCGCGCCTGGACTAGGTGAGTATTTTTAGACAGCCCCCGCTCCCCCTCCCCTGCCGACCCCCGGTATGACTCGAGTATAAGCCGAGAGGGGCAATTTCAGCCCAAAAAAGTGGGCTGAAAATCTCGTCTTATACTCGAGTATATACGGTAAGTCATGTCAAAGAAGTTTTACCACTATCAGGAAGTACAATATGTCATGAAAAAACAGTCTCAGAATCGGTGGGATACACTGAAGCATTCCAGAGTTATTGCCACATAAAATGACACTGGTCAGAATTATAAAGTTTGGTCTGGTCATCAAGTCACTAAGGGGTTAAGAATGAACTGGACAAGTCTGTTTGAAAACATTTTTCTGGACCTGAATACGGTATGGTGGATTTAAAAGTCTTAATACTGAAAGTTCATTTTAAAGAATACCGACAGAGGAAAGTCTCGGAATTCCGACACCGAGTTCCTATATTTTTGTGATATCGGAAATCGGAATCGGAAGTTCCTATAAGTTCCCAGGCATGTGCGGTGCGTATGGTTCCCAGGGTCTGGAGGAGAGGAGACTCTCCTTCAGGCCCTGGGATCCATATTCATGTAAAAAATAAAGAATAAAAATTAAAAATATGGATATACTCACCCCTCCGACGGACCCGGACCTCAGCCGTGCAACCAGCAGCCTCCGTTCCTAAGAATGCAGTGAGTGTAGGACCTGTGATAACGTCGCGGCTTGTGATTGGTCGCGTGAGCGGTCACATGAGCAGTCACGCGACCAATCACAAGCCGCGACGTCATCGAAGGTCCTTCACTCTGCATTCTTAGGAACGGAGGCAGACGCTTGCAGTGGTGACAGCCAGGGGCCGTCCGAGGGTGAGTATATTCATATTTTTTATTTGTATTCTTTATTTTTTACATGAATATGGATCCCTGGGCCTGAAGGAGAGTTTCATCCATCCAGGATCACTTCCGATATTTGTGTCCCATTGACTTGTATTGGTATCGGGTAGCGGTATCGGCGATATCCAATATTTTTTGGATATCGGCCTATCCAATCCGATACTGATACTTTCAAATATCGGAAGGTATCCCTCAACACTACTCGGAATTCAAACTGATAAGGATTTTCAACTCTTTGACAATGGGACTCCCTTTAGCACCACGATTTATGACTCACTACAAGGACACAGTTCACACCTCCAACAGATAGACTACAGATCACTAAGCTATCGCTATCACCACCTCTCCATTTGTAACAAACACCTTAATTCGATTTCCTTGGCTTATATTTAGGAAGCATCACCCCATCCACCCTATGCACAAATTTAATATTGTAATATCTCATAAATGTTGTGTTCTTGTCTCAGTAACTCATTTGTAAACCTGCCTGAAGAAGGAATCATAGAATGTTTGAGTTGGAAGGGACCTCCAGGGTCATCACATCTAACCCCCTGCTCAATGTAGAATTCACTAAACTATCTCAGACAGATGTCTGTTCAGCCTTGAAAACTTCCATTGAAGGAGAATTCACCACCTCGTGTGGCAGCCTGTTCCACTCATTGATCACCCTCACTGTCAAAAAGTTTTTTCTAATACTAATCTGTATCTTCTCCCTTTCAGTTTTACTCCATTGCTTCTCATGTTTCCATGTGCAAATGAGAGTAAAGATGATCCCTCTACACTGTGACATCCCTTCAGATATTTGAAGACAGCTATTAAGTCTCCTCTTAGCCTTCTTTTTTGCAAGCTAAACATTCCCAGATCCTTTAACCGCTCCTTGTAGGACATATTTTGCAGTCCGCTCACCATCTTGGTAGCTCTTCTCTGAACTTGCTCTAGTTTTTCAATGTCTTTTTTAAAATGTGGTGCCCAGAACCGGACACAGTATTTCAGATGAGGCTTGACCAAGGAGGAGTAGAATAGGATAATTAGTTCACGTGATCTAGACTGTATGCTTCTCTTAATATATCCTAGAACTGTGTTTGCCTTTTTGCTGCTGCATCACACTGTTGACTCATCCGCAGTCTGTTAGCTATTAGTATACCCAAGTCTTTTTCACACATGCTGTTGCTTAGTTCTATTCCTCCCATTTAAGGAGCAAGGAGCCTCTGTGCTCTGAAAGCTTGTGAGATGGCCACAGAGAGAACGTGCTCTTACACTAACTTTTGCTCAGGTTTACTCTCTGGTTTAACTTTAAATTTCAGTAGATTCTCTCCTCTCTAGTTGTATTATCTAATATAAAATGCAATATCTTATTTTGACACCCCCTCTATAGAGTGGAGATGAAGTGGTTTCAAGGATATTTGTCTATTTGAACAATAGATGTTAATTATGATAATAAAAAATATAATAAAAACCATTCAAATAAAAAAATACAATTTAAAAATACCAAATTACCTATAGTGCACGGAACATACTACAGAAGTCCTGGCTGTAGTCGTGTTGAATGCTATGATTCCCACTATCAGTTGGCCAACTAATAAATATTTGATGTGGGCAATTTCAGTCTACTGATTAGATTTATTAATAATGGATGTAATGTTATTGTGGATGATTAGAGTTGTTTCGTTTTAATGGAATTCTCAAATCATTTCTAACACCTCAGTATAAATTCTTTATGACATCCAGCTATGCACGCATATTCGTAAACCTTGCTGAGAGAGCAATGTAATTACAATGGCTTGAGCTCACCTATTGTGTATACTTGCCTCCTTATAGACTCACCTGCCGGTCAGTATCTCTGTATTAATAAATAAAGTGCAATACTTGATAGGTCCTGTCTGGCTCTAGATCGTAAATAAAATATCAACTTGACCATTGCGGATCAAGGGTCGGTGGGTTTAACTGTTTATGAATCATATATAAAAAACAATGTAATACACTTCGGGAATCAAACCCTTGTGATTTATTTTTTCCAAAGACTCAGACAGATGACACAGTGCGCTGTGCTACAGACACAGAGCAAAATATGCCCTTTGTACATCTACAATTTACAATATTATTTACACAGGTAACTACATTCTGGCAGGAAACTATTCATTCTCATTATCTGTTTGTGTTTATTAGTCGATAAATCTACTGATATTCTCTCATCCATGGGTCATTTGTCACTCATTTGTCACAAAGACGTTTTAGGCTTTATCATCGTTTTTTGCTATTTCTGCTCATTTACCCATTTAATTTATTTTGTTGTTAGGACCTTACAATGACATTTGCTAACATTATCTCTACATGTTTAACACTTTCTTTCCCCAGAACATAATAGTACATTCTATTTCGGCTTCCGTTAGATCAAGAGGGCGCAGGAGGTGAGGTTACTTTATTCATAGCAGGTGCCAGATGTGTTATACAGCCAGCACCTGACTCCAAGGCCGGAGTCACACTACCGCACAACACGGACGAGTGCTATACAATAAAACATCACATAGCACTCAGCCCAGGGTTACTCTTCTATGGGGCTGCTCAGACCTGAGATTATTTTCTCATGCCGCGATTGGCAGCAAGAGTCGGCGCACTCACACCCATATAAGTCTATGGGTACGAGGGACACAACGCACAGCACTAGGATATCATCTAAGTGCGGTGCGATATACGCCGACGCCGGCAGCAGAGGAGATGGAGAAAATGATTTCTCCACCTCCTTCACAGCTGTACTCCGATGCTTTCTGTGCGAGACGATCGGATCACAGTAGAATGACACTCGGCTCCCACTCGCAGCAGAGCAGGAACCGATGGTCATTAGCATATTGCATTCAATGCTCTCACATCGGATGCCATATTCTGGTGTGACTCCAGCCAAACAGCAGCAACCAGAGCTATCTCTGATTGCTGCTGTGCCGCCACTTACAGGGAACCTGTAATGTAAAATAACGGTATTATCCTTCAGATAGAAGGTTAATCTTCCAGTTAATAGCATTCTGACACTGTGGAGCACCCTCATTGAGAGACAGGCTGCTGGGAGGAAATTAAATTTATTCCCCTTGGTAGAGTTTGGTTTCCAGTCATAAGGGTGGCACCAGCACGGTTTTAGTAACCATTCTGTGTATAGACAGCGACGGCTGTAATTGTGCGATCACTCCGGCACTGAATGACAGGCGGCTCTAATGCTGAACCAGCTGACAGTCAGTGCCGGGGACGCAGTTACAGCCAACACTCTCTATATACAAAGAGTTAATTAACCGCACTGGTGCAACCTTCAAGAATGGAAACCAATCTGTACCAAGGGGAATAAAGTTCATTTTCCCCATCAGCGAGGTTCTCAGTGCTGGTGCCGCATGGTGTCAGAGCGCTATTAATCTATAGATTTACCTCATATCTACAGGTTAATAGCGTTATTTTTCATGAAAGCTTCCCTTTAAATGCCACTTTCTATGTCTGACAATGGCACTTATGTCACATGATACCAAGTGGGGCATGGGTCATCATTAGAATTTGTGTAAATCGATTCACAAGACCCCGTCCGTCGGACATGACAGTGATACCTGGCTGCTGGATGAGAGCCGCAAAAGCCTTCTATTAGCTGACAGCATTTCCAGCTCTTATTTTGATTGGCCGGCCTTTTGCGATGTCACTTTATTACATCACTACGATGATGTCATGTCAGGCTGGCTAATCAAAAGGAGTGCTGTAGATTTCATCATGTAAGAAGCACTTCTCCAGCTCAGGTCCTGTGGCCACAGATTGCTGCCATGGACATGTGAACCAATTAGCGCAAACCCTAGTAGCTATGCCTGCTTTATGTCCATGACAGCACCGTCTTGGTGCTCGTGTAAAAATCCTGCAAAAAAAAAATAATTATAAATCTCAAAAAATGGCAACATAAACCGATATTTATTGCAAAGTTCAGAATTTTTTTGAACCATTGACTTGTGTGTGCAGCATATTTCTGCAAGGCAGGCTGTCAATGAAAGTATCAGGGAGTGACCACAGTGCGCTCACTGTATAGTGACCGGTCACAGTAACTACTCCCAGAACCACCCCTGTGAATGAAAGTGAGCGGCTATAGAAAGGATATAAGTTAATTTTCTCTCTTTAGTTGCTGCCCCAATAAGGCAGTTAGAAAGGATTTTAACACTATTTGTATGCCGATTATCACTATGTCTGCAGGTAAACAGCATTTTCCGACACAACAGGTTTGCTTTAAGAAATGCAGACAACCTATTTTCATATTTGCAATAAAGGGAGTCTGTCATGATAAAGTGACTGTTCAAGCCTAAACCAAGTGTTCATTATCGGTGAGTGAATCTGATGAAACTCAACTTCAGCAGTTCACGTGAATATAGCCACAAAATTCTGAGTATAATAAAACTTATTTTTCTTATATTTCAGGTCGGATCAGGGGCTTATAAACAGCATTATAGAATGCTGTAGATAAGCCCTGAAAGGCGATGGCCGAATCTTATATCGGCCCAACCTGGTGACAGGTTCACTTTAAGTTCCATTACTTGTAACACGCTATTAAAGGGAAGGTACAGCATTTGTAGATCATTAATAAATCAATGTAATGTAGCATGACATGCTGTTATAACCAAGTTTTGAATGCATTTGAAAAATATTTCGTGTGTGTAATATGAGTTTAAAGAAGGCACTGGTGGCTGACATCTTGTTTTCACAGTAGCAGCCCGACACTTTCAGTGTCATAATTTTGCACCTCATGGTCATAGGAGATAACAGACGGACGCCGACCCTATCTATTGTAATGGAACTGTCACTGCTGTGAACTGGGCACGCCTCTGTGGACTGCACAATTCACAGTAGTGGGAGTGTTCTGCTGTCATATTCATGGAGCCCTCGGATCTGCTAACATAAGCAGTACTGCTTCCAGCAGAACAGATCCTAGATTGATGGCTGAGGGGAGTAAAATGCAGGAGAAAAGTATGGGCAGAATAGCAGAGACTTCAAAAAGGAACAGTGTACCATTAGCATTATTGTAGCAGGAGCTGCCAGCTACTCAGCAGGAGCTGCGACATCCCTCAGTAAAGATAAGGGTGGGTGGGTCTGCATTGAACTTGTGGAGGGGGTGAGAGAATCATGTAATCTGAGTGAGAGAGACTGATGGAAGAGAGAGAGAGACAGTAACTGCTGGTGATAGCAGATCACAGGGCAGTCACACACAAAATTGCGCTGCCCTGTGATGCTTCTCTTCATTCTGCCCCAGGGATACTAGAACGTCCAAAAGGGGAGGGAAATGATGATGTCAGCAGTTACTGACCCAATTTTCCAGATAACAGTAAAGCTGGTCTCACTATAGCTGCTTGAGGTCTAAAATGGAAAATGCTCCCCTAGCGGTAATTATACATATTTGTAAAAAATATATAATATTTTTCATATAGAAATGTTTGCAAACAGTTCAAACATTGCATTTTAATTACTGTTTTAAGCTTAATTTCACAAAAAAACAAACTACAAGAAAACTAGTGGCACCTTTCCTTTTAAAGACAGTTCATCTGCCTCATTTATTTCTGCTTTGTTTCCTTTCTTCTTTTGTGATGAGACAAGGTGATAGATAGATAGATAGATAGATAGATAGATAGATAGATAGATAGATAGATAGATAGATAGATAGATAGATAGAATTTGGCAGCACTACCAAAAAAATGGGTGCAATAAAACCTGAAACGTTGCTGCTAATGCATCAGTAAAGCCACAGTTTTTCACTTTGATTTTTGGAGTGCTGCCTGTTTTTTTCTGATTTTCTAGATATATAGATAGATATGGGATAGATAGATAGATAGATAGATAGATAGATAGATAGATAGACAGACAGACAGATAATAGGTGATAGATAGATAGATAGATAGATAGATAGATAGATAGATAGATAGATAGATAATAGATAGATAGATAGATAGATAGATAATAGTTAGATAGATAGATAGATAGATAGATAGATAATAGGTGATAAATAGATAGATAGCTAGATAGATAGATAGATAGATAGATAGATAGATAGATAAATAGGTAATAGATAGATAGATAGATAGATAGATAGATAGATAGATAGATAGATAGGTACAGTAGAAATGCTTACTGATGTACCTACACTGTCTTCCTTTTAGCACGCTGTATTTTTCATCTACTCTAATCTGAATCTACTCTTAATATATTCAAGGTCACACGTGTCATTAAATGTTCTTAACTTAAACAAATTATTTTGGTGAAGAGCGATCGGTGTGCGCACATCTTCCGTTTACATGTCTTTGTTTGCAATTTCTGCTGGAAAATCAGACTGTAACCTCTAAGTAAGTGTATGTATTTAAAGAGAGTTATCATGCTTCAGTGTCTATATGATTACTTGTACAGCACCTTTTCTGTGACATTCAAATCAGTGCGCCTTCGTAGTCACTAAAATTGATTTAGTGACATTTTCGCCATTTCTCATGCAAAAGATTGGAAGAAAATGAGACGAAGAAAAGATCTGGAATTATGGACCAGCATACAATGCTCACTTCTCTTATGTTCGAGAAATGGGACTTGTCTCAATGGAATTATTTAATTTAATACAATTTATGTCATTTAAAACGTAGAAGATTTGCCACAAACATAGACACAATTGGATGTCAGATTTTATGTATCCGTAGAAGCCTAAGGTCAGCAGTTTCTTTTGTTTTAGATAAACTGCCTGATACTAATGAATGCACTCACTTCATCCCGGCACCATCTTCCTCTACTGTCAACCACCGCTCCTCTATAAAGGGGCGATGCTGACAGAGGGGGTGAGGGAGAAGAATGAATTCTCCTTTCCCATGAATTCTTCTATGTTTCGAGATATTTCCCCTGCAGCTGAGCACAGTGGTGTATATTAGATCCTGCTGACCAGCCAATAGCTTGTGCCGGTCAACAGACCAATGATTGACTACAACGACCAGTAGAGGTGCACCGCAGCCTGTCTACATTTTTAAATGACACCTGTCCGCTGCCAGTAATTACATTGTTCATGCTTCTCCTAGCGCCATATATTCTGTTTGATCCTCTATATACTGAAATGGGCATGATTTGTTACTCAGCTGATTAACCCTTTCTATGCATTACTGGAGTTGACTCTGGACTGTTGATTTCCTCATTTTACCTTATGTCATTTCCTGAGCCTCTGACTTTTTCCCTCGTAATCTTCTGATCAAAGTTTTTCACTGTCTCCACTTCTTAATTCTGACCCAGATTACTGACGATCCAGTCCTAATCAGCCAACAATTTATCCATGGATCAGACCTGATGAGTGAGATGACAGGTTACCATAGAAGTTGAGGATTTAAGATCCTATCACTCATGAAAATGCTATTATCCTGCATATGTAGAGTTAATCTGCATATAGATAGTGGCACAATGCTGCCTTACTGAAAATGTGGCAACCCGGAGAAAATGACCTCCCAGGAAGCTGCCGGCTTTCAGCCATGGGATATGTACAGTGTGGCTACAGTCACCACTCACAATACTTTGCACGCCCCGGCAATTTCATTCACAGCTCGCTCTTTACAGCTGCGATGCAGAGCAGCCTGCTGGGGTGGGCTTATAGCCACCATTCACAGTATAATGAGCAGTGACTATAATCACTCAATGCACAACCCATTGACTGAAAACCGGCAGTTCCTAGATGGAAATAAGAAAATTTTATCCCAGTAGCCACACTTTTAGTAAGGCTAAGTTCACATTAGCATTCGGGGACTTTCCGGAGGGCTGCGTAAGTCCTTCGTTAAGCCCTGCCTACTTCCGCATACTTCTGCATGCGTCCTGCATACCTATCTTTAACTTTTGGTATGCAGGACATGTGGATGTATGCGGATGCATTGCTTTGACGCGCCTGCCGACCTCATGGGAATGCAACAAGTTGCGTTTTGTGCAGATGGCGGGCATGACACATCCGCATACATTCGCATGTCCTGCATTCCAAATGTTAAAGACTGGTGGGCAGGACGCATGCAGAAGTATGCGGAAGTAGGCGGAGCTTGACGAAGGACGTACGCAGCCCTCCGCAAAGTCCCCGAATGCTAATGTGAACCTAAACTAAGTCAGTTGCGCAGCATTGTACCACTATTTACCTGCAGATTAACCCTATATCTGCAAGTAAATAGAATTTTCCACGGTCACCGGACCACTTTAATTACAACCATACGCAAGTCATATGCAAATCACAACATACAGTTGCATTACATCTAAGAATTACATCTGATCAGTCCAGTTCCCATGAGTGTTCATGCAGTCTGGACTGTAATCTTGAACTTTGTAACATGATTGAAATCCGAAAAAAAGGGTAAGTCATCATGGAAATTCTCTTGAAGCGCATCGTGTGTGCTAGTAAATCTTGCTGCACACTGAAGTGAAGTGTACTTGTGACACCCCAGGGTCCTGGTTGTCACAGCGGCATTGCTTTCCTCACGAGGAGAGTGATGTCATGCTTGGAAGCGAAGGAAGATCTCTTTCATCAGGTAACCACAAAGCACACATGTTCACACTCCAGGCCAGAAGGGGGAGCTCTCATCCAGCTTGTGGGTGGCTCCCCTTTATAAATATTCTGGTCTGGAAGGAAAGAGAGTTGCAGTTAGTTAGTGCCTGACAGCAGACTGGAGCAGTCTGAGGCAGAGAGACGTGTGAGGGGCCGTGCAGCCTGAGGTGCTGCAGCTCCAAGATTGAGAGAATACAGAAGGAAGAACAGCATGTAGTCAGCATGCAGGATAGTGAAGCACATCCAGCTTGACTGCACATGTAAGGAAAACTGTACTTTGCTGCCGATGTGCATAATTTCAGGGGCATTTCAGTGTCATCAGACTTACTTTTAGACATCAATCATACCACAATAGCAATAATAATAGCCCAGACTACGTGACTAGTCACAAGAACGGGACTGCTCAGAAAACTAGTGTAGAGATAACTTCCATACATACCACCATCGTAAATGAATACAATCTATAAACACATCTACAATATCCAAGTATTGCC
The DNA here is from genome assembly GCF_051348905.1 of Ranitomeya variabilis. Classification (NCBI taxonomy): domain Eukaryota; kingdom Metazoa; phylum Chordata; class Amphibia; order Anura; family Dendrobatidae; genus Ranitomeya; species Ranitomeya variabilis. The sequence goes on along the minus strand of NC_135237.1, from coordinate 526,053,063 downwards.
ATACTTTACCTAGAAACGTTGCATATAACATCCAGATAAATAACAAGTACTTTTTAAATCAAGTTCCAAACACCAACGTAATATTGTTAGACACAGTGGTCCTATTGCAGTGCCATCTGGAACACAACATGAATCTTTTAGATTTTTCGTGTTTTACACTTTTAGTCTTCTAAATTCACTTAAAATAAATACTGAAATCCACTGTGTAGAGATGAGCCGATCTTTTGAAATCTGAGTTTGCCAACTTTGTCGAATTTTCCCCAAAAATTTGAATTGTGTTGAATAAATTCGCATGCATCTCAGTACTGTAAAGAGGTGTCAGGGGAGAGAGAAAAATAGACCACAAGAATAATAAAAAGAGCCTTATGGGGGAACTCCCTCAACTATGCAAAACGATTGCGTCTTTTCTGGGGTGAATGAGAGCTGATGTTTTTAGCCTGGGGGGCCAATATCAATAGCCCCTTCCTAGGCTATTAATATCAGCCGCAGCTGTCTGTTTAGCCTTTGCTGGTTATTAATTATAAGGGGATCCTACGTCATTTTTTTTAGGGTCCCCCATTTTAATAGCCAGTAAAGGTTAAGTATACAGTTGTGAGCTGATATTAATAGCCTGGGAAGCTTCATGGGTATTACCTCTTTCCCAGGCTATAAACATCTGCCCCCAGCCATCAGATTTCCCCCTGCTGGTTGCAAAAATTGCACGGGAGCCCACACCATTTGTTTACAAAAATTAATCTTTTATTAATTAAATATATACACAGTAAGCTGCACACACACCATGCTATTTGTATTTCTAACAGACATCTGTATATCTACCTATTCTATTTGTATTTAGTGTATGTAATACATCTCTTCTATCCTCTCGGCTCCTGAAGTGATTTTACAGTACATGGCAGATGAATTGCCAGCTTTTCTTCTATCTAGCTATGCAATATAAATACATATATATGTGTGTGTGTCACTGACATCTATATATTTATAGGCACCATATAAACAAGAGAAAAGAGAAGATGTGGCACTCACCAAATCGTGTTTTCAATAAAAGTCCTTTATTACACCATCATATGGATTAAGGACATAATTCCATAGGCTCTGGGTACGTGCGAGGGTGCATGGCGAACGAGGACGACGGCCGTTTCACGCCGACTGCGCTTCAATGGGTCCAGGGGTCCAGCGCAGTCGGCGCAAAATGGCCATCGTCCTTGTTCACCATGCACCCTCGCACGTACCCATGGTAGTGTGACGTCTGTCTAAGTGTTGTTACTTTACAAGAGTTAGTGAATGAAGGGAAGGGAATGAGAAAGGGTTGTCCACCCCTTTAAATGAAATAGAGAAAATATAGAAAAAACATCTGAAAGTGATGGAAGAAATGCTGGGATATTTTTTTTTATGCTCCGTGCATTTTCTGTGTACCGCATATTGTCCTTTTTAAGATATCAAGGTCTTTCTCTACTTCAACGTTTCCTTTAACAATCTGTCAAAGTCATCAGGAGAATGCTGCTCATGTTGACTATAGCACCACAGAATGGGGAACCGTCAATGTCCATTTTTGTATATTCAGAGGGATTCACGTCACGGTGGGCTTAGTTCGGACACATTCAGCCAGCCGTATCAAGAAGGTTTATAACCTATAATAGAAAGAATAAACCCGCTAAATAAACACAAACCAGTTTAAAGTGTGCAAATGAAGCATTATAGCTGAATACAGCACTGAATCAATGAATAACCTATAAATCAGTATTGACATAACTGTATATATATTATATATATGTTATATTAATAAATATATAAAATGACTGACTCCGATGTATAAAAAAACACATAACTTAGAAGACAAGAGATTTATTAAAATTAAAAAAAAATGGAAACAGAAGAGCACAAAATAAATAATCAGATCACGACAACATATAAATAATGATATTCAGGTACACCAAATAACAAAATTGTAATAACAGAACGTAAGAAATATGTCACATCATAAGTAGTGTACCATACAGCCTAAATAAATTTGACTGTAAAAATGAATAAACAATAGAGAAATATATTTGTTCCCTATGGTAACACTCAAAAGAAGTAACCAAAGTGTAGCCAACAATATAATAACATAATTACAATAAGTTATAAAACTTGAATCAACTCTTTCTGATAAGGAATTAGAGAAAGAACTGTAAGAAATCCACAGGAACATTTATAAAACCAAAGCTTTCCAATTCAGGGCTAGAAGCAAGATGTATGCACTCTATAGAGATATACTAGAACTTGTTCTGTTCAGTAATTAGTTAGGGCATATGGAGTGAATTCGGACAATGAAGCTTATTTACACAACTAATTTGGCCATATTAGTACCAACTTGCAAACATGTAAATAAAGCAAATCTAGAATATGAGTTCAACTTAAGAAAATTACAGCATAGCAAGTACAGCGCCCCAGAGTCCTGGTCGTTGCAGTACTGATGCTCCGCCGCTAAGGGGGGCTATGGTACGTCTGATGGCACTGAAGGAGTTCACCTGACCAGGTATCACAGACACCAATACACTTCACGGTCTGGCCTCCAGGGGGAGCTAAGGGTGCTATGTATTAGGCCACTCCTCACAATCTGGTAAAACTGGGGGTTAGATAGGAAGTTAGACAGAAGCTGACTGGGTTGGAACCAGGCAACATCCTGTGGCAGAGGGTGTTGCAGGGGAAGATTCAGGGGGGTCCCTGTCAGGGGTGGGATCCTTACAGAGGCCTAGCGAACAGAAAGAACGTTATGGGACCGCGCCTGCACTTCATCGTGGCGGTACCCCAAGAAAGGACAAGAAGCGAGGTTTATTGTGCTGAGTGAGAAACGAGATCAACGCAACAAGGAGAAATACCAGTAGGAGTCGTGCTGTAAGACGAGGCAACATCCTACTGAGGCGCGTAGCTGGTGGCCGGAAACGCCGAGGAAGTATTGAGCTCCAGGCCTTACTTCAAACCTACGGCAGGACAGTCAGTTATAGGCGGGCTGTCTCACTCAAATCACCTAAGAAGACATAGGGGGCAACATTTGGAGAGGGGCGACTCTAGGGTCCCGGAAGAGCTCCGAGCCTACCCATCATACGGGTGCATCCTAGCCATATCATCTGGGGGGACGAAGAAGAACATCAAAATTGAGTTGTGAGGGAACTTCAGAAACAGACACAACAGTTGTGGGGACTCTCCCGTAAGCACAGCAGGGAAGGACCACAATACACAAGCGCTAGAAGGTAGGCACAGATTTCCACCTGCAAAGGGAACTCTGGAGGTGCCATCGGACCGGCCGGACTCAGGTAGCCCGGTTAACCGTATTCCGGACTGAGGATCCTGAAGCCTTCAGTAAAGAGGTAAAAAGACTGCAACCTGGTGTCCTCGTTATTCACCGCGACCTGCACCACACCACAACATCATCACATCCTCAACTTTCACTGGATGCCCCTCAGCCCTGCGGCAGTGGGGGCGCTCCAACTTGGCATCACGAACAGGATCTACTTAAGCCTGAAGAATCAGGTCATGTGTGCCTTGGAATTGTGATTTGTTGTGCTTGAACTGTGACTTATTGCAAAGACTGTGCATTGCCGATTCCCGCCAAAACTGCCACCATTACAGCGCCACAAGGAGCGCAGGAGAAGAAGAAGGGCGTGGAAGTGGGCGTGAACAAGCTGAAGAGCGCAAAAGACAATGGCCGCCCAGTCTAAATATTTTGGCCCCTTGAGGACGTGTCCGTCAGCAGCCGAGATCCACCTCCTGATCCTCAATGGTGGGCAGAGACAAAGAAAACGAAACCGCCCATGAAGGAGAGAGCGGGAAAAGGACGAGGAGGAAGAAGTCAACCACTTGGAGGACGCCATGGCCAGCCGCCCGGAGCCAGAGCGTGGTGTCAGAGCCGAGGACTCCCCCAGCTACCCGGAGAGGCACTGCAGCCAGACCTCCACAGTTGACGCTGACCTCCTGCAGACCGGAGCGGACAAGCTGATCCACCAACTCCTGCAGACGCAGCTGAGCACTGAGGCCGGGTGGAAGAAGATCATCATCGGGAGCCTCGCCAGATGTCTGTCGGCAGCCTCGTCTGGTCCGGAGCAAGAAGGAAGTTCCAGCGCTCCAAAGCCAGAAAGCAAGGCCCTGCCGGAAAGCGGGATGCTGCAAGCAGGGATGACAACGTCGCAGCAAAAGGCCCCGCAACCAGCGTTCCAGACCCCAGCGGAGACGGAGCAGACCGGCACCGGAGGGACCGCATCTGAAGCAGGTATGAAGGACGACCCTGCCCTGACGACCGACACCACTCCAGCGACTGCTAGTGTTACAGCTGCTGACTCCGTTCCAGTGACTGATCTTGCAGCAGCCGCTACCTCTGCTGCAGCAAATGCCCACACTCAAGCTGCGCAGACCTCCATCATTGCGCATGATTTAACCGTACATGAAAGATGGATTAACAATGTTTGTCCAGCACTGGGTGTAACCCTGGACCCCACTTTTCCCAGCCCAAGAGGGATTAAGTGCCAGGTGCAGCCCTGGAAGCCGTCCAACTAAACCTCGGAAACCTGAACATGTAAATAGTTAACTGTTTCTTTGCCTGCTTTTTGCTGCTTTAAACCCGACTAGGGTTATTCTTAAAGGGATCCCTTAGTTTACCCGGGATCCCTATTTTTGCCTTTTTGCTTTTGTTTCTCGTTCATCATTGTTGAAAAGAACTGCTGGATGATGAACACTGCATGATTACAAACTTATTGTAAATAGTTTGCACCTTCTTAAAGGTGCCCTCTACTGGTTTTACAAAGAAAAGGACTCTTTGCGAAGAAACTGTTCTTGGAAACAGCACCGGAGTCCTTGCTGTATACGAACTTGCAGCTTGAGAAGTTGCACTACCTCCGAGAGACTTGGTCCCTTCTTAAAGGGGACATTCACCAATAGCACTTAAAGTCGGATAATGCTTACATGTCAAAGTTATATGTAGATAGCTAGTTAATTGTGAGAAATGTTTAATAATGTGTTAAGAGAATGGGGACAGGAAGTGAACCCGTACGGGGTTAGTCGGTGAGTCCTCCTAGGAGCCATACAGAGATGGCTCAGTGATCTTGAACTGAGAGAAGGTTCATAAGTTCTATACTGTGTATAGTAGCAGAAAGGCAGTAGGCCCAGGTGAGAAGGGGCGGTCCTGCAACAGAGCGAGAGGCAGTAGGCCTGGGGCAGATAGACAGGCGGTCCTGCAGATGTAAAGGTGGAAAATGAAGAAAAGTTGATTAGCCTTATAGTGTTTTATAAGAAGATCTTTAGTGGATTCAGCGTATACGTCCTTAAAGGCAATGTTAAATTATTGTTCAGAAATTGCACTAAGGAGAATACCCGGTAGGGTACGAGAAGTTATTTATAGTATGTTATTTAAAATATTTAACCATGTTTGTAACGTTCAAGTGTCCTCACCTCCCATAAAGGGAAGCTCTGTTCAAATTTACTTGTTATTGCATTTCAAAAATTGTATGTCTTTTTGCTGACATGTATTGTTGTTTTCTTCCCAGTCCAGGAGTACTGGATTTAACCGGGGGGGGAGTGCAGGGCCCCAGAGTCCTGGTCGTTGCAGTACTGATGCTCCGCCGCTAAGGGGGGCTATGGTACGTCTGATGGCACTGAAGGAGTTCACCTGACCAGGTATCACAGACACCAATACACTTCACGGTCTGGCCTCCAGGGGGAGCTAAGGGTGCTATGTATTAGGCCACTCCTCACAATCTGGTAAAACTGGGGGTTAGATAGGAAGTTAGACAGAAGCTGACTGGGTTGGAACCAGGCAACATCCTGTGGCAGAGGGTGTTGCAGGGGAAGATTCAGGGGGGTCCCTGTCAGGGGTGGGATCCTGACAGAGGCCTAGCGAACAGAAAGAATGTTACGGGACCGCGCCTGCACTTCATCGTGGCGGTACCCCAAGAAAGGACAAGAAGCGAGGTTTATTGTGCTGAGTGAGAAACGAGATTAACGCAACAAGGAGAAATACCAGTAGGAGTCGTGCTGTAAGACGAGGCAACATCCTACTGAGGCGCGTAACCGGTGGCCGGAAACGCCGAGGAAGTATTGAGCTCCAGGCCTTACTTCAAACCTATGGCAGGACAGTCAGTTATAGGCGGGCTGTCTCACTCAAATCACCTAAGAAGACATAGGGGGCAACATTTGGAGAGGGGTGACTCTAGGGTCCCGGAAGAGCTCCGAGCCTACCCATCATACGGGTGCGTCCTAGCCATATCATCTGGGGGGACGAAGAAGAACATCATATTCGAGTTGTGAGGGAACTTCAGAAACAGACACAACAGTTGTGGGGACTCTCCCGTAAGCACAGCAGGGAAGAACCACAACACACAAGCGCTAGAAGGTAGGCACAGATTTCCACCTGCAAAGGGAACTCTGGAGGTGCCATCAGACTGGCTGGACTCAGGTAGCCCGGTTAACCATATTCCGGACTGAGGATCCTGAAGCCTTCAGTAAAGAGGTAAAGAGACTGCAACCTGGTGTCCTCGTTATTCACCGCGACCTGCACCACACCACAACATCATCACATCCTCAACTTTCACTGGACGCCCCTCAGCAGGGTCACGGACTGGGCCTAGCCACCGTGACAACCCCAGAACCGAGACACAGAGGCCCGGTACTGGGTGCCCCTCGGCCCTGCGGCAGTGGGGGCGCTCCACAAGCACAATCGGTGACAAAAAAAATTGGATGGAAAAAGAGAAGCTCCCAAGCACACTAAATCTTAATCTGTTTTATGATTCAATAAAGAAATTTAAATTACACGAAGAAAAAAGCAGGAAGTTCACAGAGACAGATGGTGTTAGACTTTTACAGCTGCCCTATGAATATAAAAACAGAACAGCCATGTTATAAGATATAGTTGTTCAGAAATTCATCATTCTGGTTCATGGGAGGCCTAAATAAAGCATCCACTTCCTGGGATCAAGGAATTGGAATAACTTCTCTATTTTGGCTTTCAAAAGGTTCAGAAAGATAGTCACCACTGCTAATCTACTGTTCCACTCACAGGTAATAGCACACCTGAACTGAAACATTAAGGAAGACCTGGACCTTGGGTTTGGCTGCAGCCTAGAACTATAATCTCCAGTGGGTTCCAAAGGATCTTCACCTGTGGTTTCACAAGCATGATGATCGGCATCAAGTCTGCCACCCCTCTTCACAATCCATAGCCATGTTTTGCAGCTCTGAAGCAGGGGTCCACCTACAGTATATTTACACTTCTGCTGTAAACGTGCTGGACCAGCATGATGCTCAACAAGTCCTCCTTCATTTAATGGCTAGACAATATGGACGAGCTATCATTGCCCATTTCTTTATAACCACTGGTATGGGATAAAAGTTTTGGAGCTAGTCAGTCTGGTCTAGCCTACAACACATTGCAACTAGAGATAAACAGATCTTTTGAAATTTGAATTCGTCAACTTGGAAAGCTTGTAATTTCTGGAAAAACCCTGCTGTCCATAAGAACTTAAGCTTTTGAAATTAGAGAATGGGGACTCTGCTGGCCATAAGAGCTTACACTCTACAAAAGAGAGAGAGAATTATCTAGTGATTCTAGAGATGGAAAATGACTCTGCCATAAAAATTGTGCTCCACTGGGAACCGCTGACCTCTCTTGGCCTGACCACCACTGAACAAGGTATGATAATCCACTAGATGTCATGGCTGCAGGGTATAATGGGGAAGCCTGTGTTTTAGCACAAAATGATATTAGCCCACTTTCTGATCCTTCAGCAAAGTGGGAAATTGTGCCAGGCATTTTTTTGTGTGTGTTTTTGAGTACCTTGAATCAAATCTCAAAATGTTAAAATTTACGTGAAACCGCAAATTTCTCTCAAACTCGATTCACCGCAGATCAGTCCACTCATTTCTAATTGCAACCTGTAATCCCAGGTTTGGCAATGTTCTATATGGACAACCCGTCACTTGTCCCACCACCGGGGACAACAAGCAGAATTCCACAGAGTTCTTGGTTATCACTATCGTACTACTTTGGCTGTTAGGTTTTTTGGTGACGTTACTTTTATGTGCTGCACCATCGCGGAGAGATTGGGCATGACGAAAAACTGTTTATGGAGAATTTGAGAATTTACTAAAATGCTAAATCAGCGACGGGAACGATCTATAACGCAGCTCTAACTTGTTAAAATATTACAGCAGCTTATGAGCAAAAGGACAAAGAATTAGATTAGATGCCAACCTGCGTGGAAAGATTAAATTCACCCTCCATATAAAATGCCGTGTTCAGGTTGAAAGAAGAAAGCCAGTGATTATTTTGTGCCTGGCTGCATCCTGATGCAAATGCAATTAGAACAACAAGGTCTGCTTCTATTATTCCATGTGTCTCAGTCAAGACCCATTTGCCATGTCAATGTGTGACGTTTCAGATAGAGTGAATATTTAATCAAACATCTTGAGAGAAATGGCTTGTGAAGGCATGCAGGAGCAGAATAAGCCACATTAAGTCAATTTTATTTCAATCACCTTTAAGAAACATTTAGGAATGTATATTAGGAATCTTTAAAGCATATCTTCAGTTATAAATGCATTTTAATATGTGCAAGTACTTAATACTAAAAGGATTTTTGCAATGTGCTTTGATTTGGGACTAGCTCTTCCTTTTGTTAATAATTCTATGTTTGACTCCCCAGTGCAATTTGACCATAATTTGCACACAATTTCTACCCACTCTCTTCTAAGACCATAGAAGATAGACCCAACCACAAGGCTTTCTTTATTCACGATGAGTTGAATATTTGACACCATTACTTATGCCATAGAATATACTGGAAAATAGGAAAAAAATATTCCAAGTGCGGTAAAATGACAGAAAAGACCACAATTCCACCATTGCTTTTTAGGTTTTCGTTTTCTTTTTATGTTTATTATGGTGTGAAAAACATCTGACAGTATGATTCCCCAAGTTACAATGATTTTTTACTTGAATATTTCTTTTTTTATTATTTAAATGGCTTGTCAACTATTCGAGCAACTCCCATTTCGATGAGTTTTTTCCCCACCAAGTAAAACGATAACAGCCACACTCACCTCCGGTGTGGGCACCATTCCAGCGATGTCAGCACTGGCTCTCTCGTGGCTCGTGTGACATAGCTATGGCACATAAGCCCTGCAGTCTGTCAGTGGTCACTTCAATCTCCATTCCTTCAGACAAATCGGACATCTGGAGGAAGTGAGAGGGTAGCTGCATCTCTCACTTCCTGTGGTTGTCAGATTTGTCTGAAGGAGAGGGCAGTGATTGGCTGTAAGAGTCGTGTGTCATAACTATGTCATGCGAGCCCTAGGAAAGCCAGTGCTGACATCACTGAAACAGTTCTCGCATTGGTGGTGAGTATAGCTGCTAATATTTTACTTGGGGGAACATAGTGATTGATAAATTGTTCACCGAGTAGTGGATAATACCTTTAAGTACCATGAATAAAATAATTTCAACATGCAGATAGCCACGTAGGTTTAAACTTTGCATCTTTATTTTAGTGATAACAATTTGAGTACAGCAGTCAGCTTCTGCCAGATATTGGGTAGGCTCAACTATACACATTACAGATTCGGGGGCCATTTCACTAATAAAGGGGTAACTGAAGCTAGGTGCATAAGTTACATGGAGAGCCCACTAGGACCATAGGGGTTACTCGGTACCGGGTCCAGTTGTCATTAAAGGGGTGGTCATGGTGGCAGCGACCTGGTACGTGGCCCTGGGCGTCCAATAAAAGGGGTTGTAGTGACTGGGAAATAAAGTTTATAAAGTTTGCTCATGATGCCACCTGTGGTATTCAGCCACAGGTGACCAACGCTGCTTAAAGGGGTCCTCTGGGGAATGATGACACTGCAGCAAGGAGGGTATGGCTTCCCACAGGTGAAGTTGAGGTCCCCAGGGCTCCCAGTATAGTAGGGACAGATGGTAGATAATGTAGAAAAAACTAGAGGACACGAGGTTGCAGTCTCTTTACCTCTTTACTGGTGTAGGGCAACTACAGTCCAGGGTACCGGATCACAAGTACTGATATGGTCCGGCCAGCTTGGAAGCAATTTGGATATCCCCCTAGGCAGGTGGCTTAGGAAGCCATCCACTCAGCTCTGTGTTGTAGTTCCTTGCTGCCTTAGGCCTCACACAAGGTCCTCACTTTCTCTCTGTCCCCCTGGTTGGTAGGACACTACTCGCATGGCAGGTAACTCGAGTCTTTATACAGGTGTCTCTTAGATGACTCCAGGCTCTATGTGTTACTGTGCCTTCGGGTGTAAATGGTGGACAGGCGACCTGCAATCTCCAGTTCGCCGGTTTCTGCTGTGGGTCATGCAGTTACCCCCCACAACCTCGGTCTTCTGGCCACCGGAATTCTGCGCTTCAGCATGGAGGAAGCTCAGTTGCAGCTTCCCTCCAGCTCTTTACTTCTCCTGTGCTTCACTTCCCCTTTCAGTCTCCTACAGACTGCTCTGTTCTCTCTCCTTCCAGGAGCTGCAGATCCACAGGTCTGCATGGCCCCAGCTTTCCACTGTCAGACTCTCTCTGTCTGCTTCCTCTCTCCTCACTCTCCTCTCAGACTGAACTCCTTCCCTGTCTCTGACAGACTGCCTTAACTCCTCCCCCAGGTAAGAATATATATCTAGGGGAGTTCCCCTGAAACTGGGTTCAGAGCTCCCCCTTCTGGCCTGGAGTCAGAACAGTGTTGTATGTGCTGGTTACCTGTTAAAAGGGATCCTTCCTCGCTTCCAAGCATGGCTTCACTCTCCCCGTGAGGAAAGCAATGCCACTGTAACAACCGGTTACCTGGGGTGTTACATACACTAGCCCACAACCAGGAGATACAATGGATGGGAGCTTATTGTTAATCTATTTCGACTATTGAACTGGATGCTTACGTACCGTATGTTTGATGACCTTGCTGTCTTTAATATTGTGCCTACCCCACATTTTTTATCGGCTACCATAAACAATGGCCATCTGTGATATTGGTTAACTGTCTAGATTTGGCTACTTTTACTTTAACTCGAGCATAGGAAAATAAGTTGACTTTGGTGACAGTTTGATGGCCCCCTCCATAAGTCTTCATGAGTGCCGTTCAGGCTGGAGACTTTTGTTCCTCTGACTCTCACTAGATCCTGGGGTGGCACACCTTATTAGCAAGTGCTCACTCATCACCAATGCTAGTTAACTATGGTGCGGATATTATTTAAGTATAATGCCCTCCGGAGCTTGTCTTTGAAGGCAGACCTGTACTGCTAGGAAATCTCCTTGCTTTTATGCTATTTGAGATGTCACACGGGGCAAGAGAGTGCATGCTAACCTGATCCCATGATGACCCAACTTTTTCACATGTGATTCCATGCACAGCTAACATTTGGGACACACTTGGAAAACTGTAGAAGTAATATCAGCAGTATTTAAGGCTCTTGACCTGTTACCAACCAGCATCTTGCATCAAGCCTTTCCTGACACACAGGCTCCACAAAAGACTCCACAAAACTGAAGTTATTCTGCCAACACTCACAGCATGCCTCTGGCAAAAGAAAGTTGAAAAAAGTCTAACAGTGGGGATCTGGAATGACCAGGAAAAAATGCAGTGGTGCAAGGCTGGGATATTCTGATAGTGTCCTGAACAGAGATAGAAGGAGACACCCATAAATATTTTTTTGTATGTCCAACACCATAACCCAAGAATCTTGCAGAATCACTTGATACTTCACGAGACTATGCTGCAGTACTGAAGTGCTACTCTATTAGGAGCTCAAAGGTTGGGGTCTCGACCATCTAATTAATCATCCACTCCCCCCACCCGCTTTCAGGACAGATGCCAATACTATTATCTGTCCTGACATGGTTAATGCTAAAAGTGATATTTTTGTCAGTTGTTAGTTTTCTTCTGTACTTTGACCTCAGTATGACTGCTAAACTTTCTACGTCATAATGTTTCATAACCAGCAGAAGTCATACCCGACAAAAGTAGTAATCAACAAAAGTTGACAAAAGTATTTGTAATGTTGGGTTTCTGGGTTCAAATTCTACCAAGGACAAAATCTGCATGGATTTTGAATGTTCTCCATGCTTTTGGTTTTTCTCCAAAGGCAAATTTTTGCAGTGTCTTATATATGGACTTGGGGCAATCGGGAAAGTGATGTCTTTAAAATGGTGCAGGCAGAAAAACAGAGAAAAACACACCAGAAGACACAAACCAGGAATGTATAGCACGTGAACTGAAGATATATACATAGTCTGTGTTTACTAGCAGTGTTTGGATGTGAAGTAGTACAGAGATAAGTTCACAATGTTTCAGTGGGTGAAGGATAAATAAAAAATGTATAACCGCAGGCAACAGAAATGATGAGGAAAATGTATTTATGGAGAAGATATACTCTATTGCAATGCAATAGTAATGTGAACAGTCTCTAGAATGGAGCTCATGATGCTTACAGCAGATGATGGCTTAATCATGATGTCTAAACCTGGAAGGAAATGCTGATTACAGAAGCAAACATGAGTTTAAGGAAATGATTCCAGTGAAGCTCACTGGTGGGGCAAAATACAAGGCAGGAGATAACAGAAACAATACCCAGTCACACATGTATGTCAAACTCAGCCTTAAAATCCCTTAAGGTACCGTCACACTCAGCGACGCTGCGGCGATCTAGACAACGAGCCGACCTAAACTAGATCGCTGGAGCATCGCTGTTTAGGTCGCTGTAGAGACATCAAACACAGCAACTCCAGAACGATGCAGGAGCGATCCAGTGACGTAACGGCGACTCACTTATCGTTCTCGCTGGTTGATAGCTCCATGTCTGGCATTGCTGGCGTCGTTGCTTTTGATGTCAAACATGACGATACATGCCGTCCTAGTGACGAAATAAAGTTCTGGACTTCTAGCTCTGACCAGCGATGGCACAACGGGATCCTGATCACTGCTGCGTGTCAAACACAGCGAGATCGCTATCCAGGACGCTGCAACATCACGGATTGTTGTCGTTCTCGTTGCAAAGTTGCTGAGTGTGACGGTACCTTTAGGAACTGACAAAAACGTGTAAAATCAAACAGGGAAAACAGCAAGAGGTAGCAGCCATAGGGAGCAAGGCCCAGCCCACTAGAGCAGACAAGTGAGAAAAGCTAGGTTTTTATCTGTACAGACAGGACATATTGTTAAAAAGATCCAACAGGTTATGGATAAATCAACCTACAAAGAAAAAGCCTAGCTGCAAATAATTAGCCCCATGGTCAAATGCAAAATGAGGTGTTGTCAGCTGGAACCCATAATATAATATAAGTTTGGTCCTGCCTGGGGTGCTTTAGTGAACAACTCTAACCTTGCCTTTGAGACACAATTACTTCGTAGGGCTTTTATCACTGAGCTACTAGTGAAAGAACTGTGTCATAGCTGGACTTGTCATTGTTTTGCAAATTTTGTATACATGTAGCATCAGATTTGCAGGTAATGTTTACCAGACACACAAGCTCCAGTGTACAAATTACTCTATTTCCTTTTTGCATATGAATAAATGTTTAATAGCCAGAGTCAATATATCTGAGTCAGGAAAGAATTAGTCATAAGCTGCAAACAAACACTGATATAAAACATTTTCAGAAGTCAGCCATTCTTCACTGTAAAGTTTCCCTTGTTATAGTGAAATCTATGGTAAGGTCCATTTTCTTCATTTCAATAGAAGGCATTCAGGCTTGTTAGAATTCAGTAACGTAAGCTATTCCAACACTTCCTGCATTATTTTTCCTCTTGCTTCCCACTGCATGATATGTGGTAATATATGAATGGATTGGTGCATGGATTGATGGATGGATATGCCATATATGCAGGGGAAGACATATTTATGGTTAACAGCGGATTAAATGTGGAAGAACCTCGGTTGATATTTCTAATTTACAATAGGGCATGTGGTAAAGGATTGTCTTCATAGAATAGCCCATTCAACCTCTTACGAATAAAGATGGGGGGACACCTGGATGTTCAGGTCCAGCGGGTTCGGCCGAACAGTTAGAAAAAGTTTGGGTTTGGGTACAGCGTCGGACTGGGGTGTCTGGGGCCCACCAGAGGAATGGACTCTAGGGGCCCACCCTACAGCTGTATGCAAATATCTGTCATTATAGTGGAGCATCGGCTGTAAAACACCGGCGGCTGCTGAAAATCTACTGTGCGCCCCAATAACTGGGATGTATAATTACGGTAGTTTACATTAATGGGGTTCTTGGTTAAAACAAGTTATCACCGATCCATGGGCTCCACAGGATTGGTGATCGCTTAGATCCGACCATTAGAAACTGCACCGATCGGAAGAATGGGGAAGTTTTATCCCTGACAGGACACTTTTATCACTATTTTAAAATGCAGCGGCAGGTGGGATTTCTGACCGCAGCTCCATTCATTCTCTTTGGGGCTTCCAGAAAAAAACAAGTGCAGCCACTAAGGGAATTAATGGATCAGTGATCTAGTCGGACATGCCACTCCAGTCTAATGGGGATAAAAAGTTCCACATTTTGCGGAGTGGGTCCAAGCAGTCAGACCCCCACCAATCAATATGTTATCACTTATCCTGTGGAGAGGTGATTACTTTTTTCCACAGGAAACCCCTGTAAGTGCATCTCCGCCGCTGTGTACAAAGCATTACAACTCTAATGGAAATAAAGAATCTTCTCCTAATTAATATCAGAGAGAACAAATGACCGCCATACACAACACAATCCACTATACCAAGACCAATAATACCACATACAGGAAGAAATACCACCACACCATGGCCAGACCACATAGTGACCGAATAATACTACATACTAGGGACAAATACCACCGCACCATGTCAAGACCACATATTATCACCACTTGGTGACCAAATAGCACATACAAGGGACAAATACCACAACACCATTTCCAGACCACATATTACCACCACTTGGTGACCAAATAGCACATACAAGGGACAAATACCACAACACCATTTCCAGACCACATATTACCACCACATAGTGACTGAATACTACAATACTGATCAGAAATAAAAAAAAAAACAAAAAAACACAATACTATCATCATAAGGCTGCCGTCACACTAGCAGTATTTGGTCAGTATTTTACATCAGTATTTGTAAGCCAAAACCAGGAGTGGAACAATCAGAGGCAAAGTATAATAGAAACATATGCAGCACTTCTGTATTTATCACCCACTCCTGGTTTTGGCTTACAAATACTGATGTAAATTACAGAACAAATACTGAATGTGTGACGGCAGCCTAAGTGACATTATACACAGGAGATCTGTACTTAGTATGCAGTGTCTGTGTAGAGGTAATACAGAGATCACTGGTGGTATTATACACAGGAGCTCTGTATATAATGTACAGGTAATACAGTGATCACTGGTGACATTGTACACAGGACCTCTGTATATAGTATACAGTGTATAGTGTCAGTGTATAGGTAACACTGACTCACCAGTGACGTCTCTAGGTGAAGTCCTTCATCTTTCATCCAGCCAGGACTCGTTTCTGCAGGAAATAACACAGTTATCTCGAGCTCTGCTTGCAGAACACATTACTTAATTTTTCACAACTTCTACATTACACCACATGTAGGAAAAAAGGCGATATAGTGTCACTCTGCACACTAACAGGACCGCCCCCCCATTTAAAACAGTATCCTCAAAAAATAAAATAAATACATCTCTGCAGTAATAATATCCCTTAATTAGCCCCTATGGTAATAATATTCCCCACCCTGGCCCCGTTTATCTCATTCCTGGCTCCAGCCATATGTTCTCGCATCCTGCCCTCATGAGTATCCATTCTACCCCATATGATCTCCCCATCCTGCCCCATTCTGTCTCCTTTGTATCCATCCTGCCCCATGATCCAATCCTGCCCCATGTCTTTCATTCTGCCCCGTGTCTCCAATCATGCCCCGTGTCTACATTCTGCCCATGCCTCCAGTCCTGCCCCCAGTGTGTCCAGCAATCTGCCCCAGTATGTCCAGCATTGCCCCCAGACAGTGTGTCCAGCAATCTTCCCCAGTATGTCAAGCATATTGCCCCAGTGTGTCCCGCATTTCCCCCAGTGTGTCCAGAAATCTGCCCCAGTGTGTCCAGCATATTACCCCAGAGTGTCCAGCATTGCCCCCAGACAGTGTGTCCAGCAATCTGCCCCAGTGTGTCCAGCATATTACCCCCAGTGTGTCCAGCAATCTGCCCCAGTATGTCCAGCACTGCCCCCAGTGTGTCCTGTCCAGCAATCTGCCCCAGTGTCCAGTGTGTCCAGCAATCTTCCCCAGTATGTCAAGCATATTACCCCCAGGTTGTCCAGCAATCTGCCCCAGTATGTCCAGCAATCTGCCCCAGTGTCCAGCACTGCCCCCAGTGTGTCCAGCACTGCCCCCAGTGTGTCCAGCAATCAGCCCCAGTGTCCAGCATTGCCCCCAGTGTGTCCAGCAATCTGCCCCAGTGTCCAGCATTGCCCCCAGTGTGTCCAGCAATCTGTCCCAGTGTCCAGCATTGCCCCCAGTGTGTCCAGCAATCTGCCCCAGTGTCCAGCATTGCCCCCAGTGTGTCCAGCAATCTGCCCCAGTGTCCAGCAATCTGCCCCAGTGTCCAGCACTTCCCCCAGTGTGACCAGCAATCTGCCCCAGTGTCCAGCATTGCCCCAGTATGTCCAGCACTGCCCCCAGTGTGTCCAGCAATCTGCCCCAGTGTGTCCAGCAATCTGCCCCAGTGTCCATCATTGCCCCCAGTGTGTCCAGCAATCTGCCCCAGTGTCCAGCATTGCCCCCAGTGTGTCCAGCAATCTGCCCCAGTGTCCAGCATTGCCCCCAGTGTGTCCAGCAATCTATCTGCCCCATTGTCCAGCATTGCCCCAGTGTACAGCACTGCCCCCACTGTGACCAGCAATCTGCCCCAGTGTCCAGCAATCTGCCCCAGTGTCCAGCACTGCCCCCAGTGTGACCAGCAATCTGCCCCAGTGTCCAGCAATCTGCCCCAGTGTCCAGCATTGCCCCAGTGTACAGCACTGCCCCCAGTGTGACCAGCAATCTGCCCCAGTGTCCAGCAATCTGCCCCAGTGTCTAGCAATCTGCCCCCAGTGTGACCAGCAATCTGCCCCAGTGTCCAGCAATCTGCCCCAGTGTCCAGCAATCTGCCCCAGTGTCCAGCACTGCCCCCAGTGTGACCAGCAATCTGCCCCAGTGTCCAGCATTGCCCCAGTGTACAGCACTGCCCCCAGTGTGACAGCAATCTGCCCCAGTGTCCAGCATTGCCCCAGTGTACAGCACTGCCCCCAGTGTGAAAAGCAATCTGCCCCAGTGTCCAGCATTGCCCCCAGTGTGTCCAGAAATCTATCTGCCCCATTGTTCAGCAATCTGCGCCAGTGTCCAGCATTGCCCCCAGTGTGACCAGCAATCTTCCCCAGACTTGCCGCCGCCGCACCCACCCCCGCACCACGCGCCGGCTTATGTCCTCCTTCAGCCCCCAGTACCCCCGTCCTCATACTCCCCTGTCCCACACTCTGCACGGCCGTGCCGACACCCCTCGCGCTCTGTCCCGACTCCCGGCGGCGGCGCAGCATCGCATCTGCTTCCTGCTTGTGCGGTCATGTGATACTGTAATTAAGGTCATGAATATGCGCATATTCATGGCCTTAATGAGCGGTACCACGTGACCGCACAAGCAGGACGCGCTGCAGTTCAGACGCCGAGACCATCGCTGGAGCAGGGTCCTGGTGAGTATCGTCTTCAAGGGGGGGCGGGGGGCCCTGGAGCAGTGGGGGCCCTGGAGCAGTGGGGGCCCTACCAGCAGGTGTCTGTGCCTGGGCCTACCGGAGGATCCTCCGGTTCTCCGGTGGGCCAGTCCGAGCCTGTTTGGGTACCAGAACAGTAACCGGAAGGAACCAGAACCCCATTCACTTGAATGGGGGGCCTAAACATCCATTGTTTGCTGTGCTGTAATGTGCATGACAGAGTGGAAAACACCGCTTCTGATCATCACTGCCGGTCAGAGAGACGCGGTTCCCACGCTTTCAGAAGACAGCGTGAGCGTTCAGCTGTGATCGGAGGTATAAAGTTTACCTCCGGTCACTCTCACTGTGCTAGCGTGGATGTCACCGAGGTCATGGCACTTCAGCCCGGCTGGGAAAGGAGCCTCACTGACTGAAGGTAACCTCTATGACGTCACCTCCAGTCACTGAGGCTGTGCTCGCAGCAGTTCATTCCCCAGTGGTTTTCAGCCTGGACGGTCGCATCTTGACACCATCCAGGTTGAAAACTGTCTTTCCCCCAGACATGGATTACGGAGTGGGACAGAATGACATACAGGTATGGTATATTGTTGTTTTATTATTTTTGGTTTATTACAGGAGAACGAAGGCATCGGTGGATTTAGGCGAGGTCGTATGTATGGTTTAGTTGAGATTATTAAAGGAGTCTGTGTCATTTTTTTAAATTAAAGGGCACTATTCTGGCTGCCTTTATTTATAATACAACTATAGGATTAGTAATTACTAACTTCGTGGCTTGATGTCACCTGACAATTCAAAGGTGACATCAACCCAACAAATATGAACCCCACTTGCCACCTCTATAGGGCAAGTGGGAAGAACCGGGCAAAGCTCCAGAACTGGCACATGACTGAGCTACAAACATCCAGTGTTCGGGCAGCCGAACCAAACAATGCCCGAATAGTAGGTGTTCGGTACAGACACCAAACCTTACTGTTCGGGTTCGCCCATCTCTAATTACACAATAACAATACATCATTGTTTGCCCAGTCTGAAGAATCCATAACCTACTATTACATCCGCAAAATTATGCTATTATCGCAGTTGTGCCATTGTCAACTGTACAACAACTATATTTTGATTGAAATTGCTAATACCCCAATCCCAGGCATTAAACTCCTTCACGACTGACTGGGTTTTGCATTTTGGATTTCCATAGCCATAACCTTATTTCATTATTTTCTGTTTGCATAGCTGTATGAGAGCCTGTTTTGAATGGAATCATTCATTTTACCAAAAGAATTTCAAGTGTATTGAAATGGAAAGCAAAAATGAAAATAAAACATGATTTTGCCATTATTTTTTGTGTTTTGCTTTTACATTGTTCATTGTGTGACAATAATGACCTGTTAAACTGTTTTTTTTTATTTAAGTAGTAAAACAAAATTGGAAATTTGTAACATAAATCGTTGATGAGGCTGCGTGAGGACTTTTTTTGTCTTGACAAACTGACAAAATGTTTTGATGGTTTTCTTTTGGATTTTATTTTAGACATTTTGATTTTGTTTTTAGACATTCTCCAAATGAGCTGATTACTTTTATACACTAGATTTTTTTACAGATATGACAATGACATACATGATTATTTTTTATTTTTAAAAAGTCTCGTCATTGCAATTTTAATATATTTAAAAAAACTTTTTAATTTTTTTAGTTACCTCAGATAATATAAAGCTTCTTCTTTATTCTACAATACCAAAGTATTGCAATACATAGTCAAAACTAAGGATTCTTATGAAGTCATGGGGTCTTTCATAGGATTAAAATAGCAGTAATAGGAGCTTTCAGCAGCAGGCCCCAGCAGCCATGACAACCCATCGGCCCCATACAATCATATCCAGCATACACTGGTGATTGAGTTATTTAAAAGCCTCTAGTAGTGATTATTAGATGATTAAACAGCAGCAATCAGATCAAGCTGTAGTTGCTGGTATTGCAGGAAGATGGCGCCTATGTTAGACAGCTGACTAGAGATGAGCGAACTCGCAGATTTTAAAGTTCGGCGGGTTCAGCTAACAGTTAAAAAAGGTTCAGTTTGGGTACCAGAACCATGCCCAAGCCCAAACCCAGACCCCATTCATTTGAACGGGAGGACCAGAACATCCTGTGTTTGCCACACTGTCATGTAGATTATAGCGTGGCTAACACTGCACAGAGCCGCAGATCCCATGCTTTCAAATGACAGCATGAGCCAGCAGCTGTGATCAGAGGTAGAAAGTTTACCTCCGGTCACTGCATTAGCTGAAAGGACTGCTACTCCGATTAGCCGATGCCTGCTGCTGCTAATAACAGTGAGAGCAAGTGCAGCTCATGGGTATATTAGCAAGTGCCTGAGCTCTAAATAAATGTAAAAAAAAATGGCGTGGGTTCCCCTGCAGTTTTGATAACCAGCCAGGCAAAACTGGCTGAAACCCTCACCTGTCAGCTTTAGCAGGGTTGATCATAAATAATAGAAGCATCCCCATGCCATTTTTTAAATTATTTAAATAAATAATTTAACAAAATGGTGTGGTGTCCCCCCATTTTTGACAACCAGTCTTGCTAAAGCAGGCAGAGGGGGGCTGTGATGAACTGCGGTGAACTCTCCACTGCACCGTGAGACTTTTCCTCACTGTGCTAGTGGTGATCTCACAGAGTTCCTCACAGTTCTTGGGCTCAGCTGGGAATGCAGCCTCAGTGACCAGTGGTAACCTCAATGACATCACCGCTTGTCACTGATGCTGAGTTCACAGCTGCTCTTTCTCTCAGTGCTTCTCAGCCTGGATAGTCGCATCTTGGACTGTACAGGTTGACAACTGTTTATCCCCAGACATAGATTATAGAGTGAGACAGAGTGTTAGACAGGTGAGCAATATTGTTGTTTTTTATTTTCTATTTATTACAGGAGACCATGACTTCAATGGAATGGGCATTAGCTGACGTGAGATTTTGTTTTTTATTTCAAATAAAGGACTTTATACTTGCTGTGTTTTTTACAATACAACTATAGGATTAGTAATGGATAGGTGTCTTCTAGATGCCTTTGTGTGGGTGGGAGACTGCGCCTTGTGTGCTTCGTTCTGGTAGGTACGCATTGCCCATGGGGCGATACTGTCCTTGTGAAGGTACCATCCATTGTTCTGCTCCATATGTGCCATATATGGGTCAAATATGGGTCTTCTAGATGCCTATTTATTACTAGTGGTTCCATCAGCTGATGCCAGTGACCATATGTAAACTTTTTACTTCCGACCACATCTGCAGGCTCACACTGTCATTTGACAGAATGGGAACTGCGGCTCTCTGACCGGTGGTAATGAATTGCAGTACTGCCGGTCATAATAACAGCTGTGGAGTCATGCTGACATCTACGTGCCCCCACAGCGCTCTGATCAGAAATGCCGGTAAGATCACAGCCTTAGCGGAAACTTGATCATTTACTGAATTTTGCGGAAACTGCTCTGGAATCCGAACAAGAA
This sequence comes from Ranitomeya variabilis, assembly GCF_051348905.1. Taxonomy (NCBI): domain Eukaryota; kingdom Metazoa; phylum Chordata; class Amphibia; order Anura; family Dendrobatidae; genus Ranitomeya; species Ranitomeya variabilis. The sequence continues at coordinate 526,031,815 of NC_135237.1, read as the reverse complement.
TTTGAATGTGCATTGCTCGTATCGACTTTGAGATTAGCGAACATTTTCCGAACAAGCTCGCTCATCTCTACAGCTGAAATCTTCTGGGCATAATGTGGGCTCATGAGTTCTTGAGTAGAGATGAGCAAAATCAGCAAAAATTCTCCAAAGTTCGGTAAATGATCTAGTTTCCACTAATATTTTTGTTAGTACTTTGGCTACGATAGTCGTGCTGCATGATGAGAGGGGAAAACTTGTTTGATGAGCAGAGGGGGTGGGGGGAGGTCAGAGGAGCGATGAAGTGTTCTTTTTTTACTTTCTATTAACTTAATGTATGGAGATTTTAACAGCCAATCAGAAACCATCCACAATGTCCAGACACAAGGGCTTGTGTGACTGACTGCCGAAGTCACGTCACTCTTTATCTTAATATAAAAAACAGACATTTCGCAAAGGTGCCATTTTATTACTGTAACAGCGTAATGAAGCTGCTGCTTCAAGTAATCAGATAGTTATCTAGGCGGTTTATTCTCAGCTAATTCAGATTGTTTGTTGCAGCCATCAGTACACATTTCAGCAACTAAATCCTTTGTGCTAATTGTGTGGTCCAGCCACCAGTCTACATTTCAGCATCTAAATCCTTTGTGCTAATTGTGTGGTCCAGCCATCAGTCCACATTTCAGCATATTAATCTTTTGTGCTAATTCTGTGATCCAGCCACCAGTCCACATTTCAGCATCTAAATTGTTTTGTGCCAATTGCGTGGTCCAGTCACTCACCACTCTACATTTCAGCGTATAAATCTTTTGAGCTAAATCTGTGGTCCCACCACCAGTCCACATGTCAGCATCTAAATCCTTTGTGCAAATTGTGTAGTCCAGCCACCAGTTCACATTTCAGCATCTAAATCCTTTGTGCTAATTCTGTGGTCCAGCCACACTATCTCAGCAAATAAATACTGATAGTTAATTTAGCGACAGGTGACTGACAAGTCTGGCCTGGGGTAGTGAAAAAGCTGGGTAAAAGAGGAGAAGGGTTCATTTAACATGAGTGGGAAAAAGCGAGGTCATGGTAGAAGGGGGAATAGGCTTGATGTCCTGGTCGCCCCTTTCTTACACTCCCTTGAAGAAGCGGCGTGGCAAAGCCGCGAAACGCCCGTCAGGGTCTTTTTTCCGGCGGGACCCTCCTCTTCTGTCTCCCCTCTGTGCCGGTAAGCTGGTTTGTGATACTTTGTTTTGGCTGCAAGGACTGATATTTACTATTGACCGGCTTGCCACACTATTAGGATATATCATATGGAAGTGTCTCTTGCTCCATTTCCTTTATATGGTTACTACTTGGTATGGGGACTATAGAGGGGTGGGTTTCCCCCTTATCTTTGTTATTTATTGGAAAATATGCACCAAATGTATTGCTGATATGTGGCTTTTAAATATTTGTATCAATAAAGAAGTTGTTTATATTCTTACCTTATGCTCCGGGCTCTCCTATTTTTATGCATATTCTATGGAGCGGACTTGATTTGTCTGGTTACATATAACACACATGTGTTTTCTCCCAGACTATTAATATGATTTTGGGATTTGTAATATCATTGATGTTCGAGCTGTACGTGGAGTGGTAATGTTACTGAAAGGTCTGCTGAACAAACACCAGCATGTCCTATCCAAAGACAACTGACAACTTCTGTTACTGGACAGGCTACTCAACTCCCTTTCTTTGACAGCCGTATAGTGGTATGCCTTGTAGATAATTTTTTGAAACGTGGAGACTCCGATTTGGGTCTTCATCTGGTGAGTTGCCTATAGTGGAAGGTGTGTCGGAGCCCCATTATACAGGGTGGGCCATGTATATGGATACACCTAAATTAAATGGGAATGGTTGGTGATATCAACTTCCTGTTTGTGGCACATCATTATATGGGAAGGGGAAAAGTTTTCAATATGGGTGGTGACCATGGCGGCCATTTTGGATCCAACTTTATTTTTTCCAATGGGAAGAGTGTCATTTGACACATCAAACTTATTGAGAATTTCACAAGAAAAACTATGTTGTGCTTGGTTTTAAAGTAACTTTATTATTTCATGAGTTATTTACAAGTTTCTCTTTGTTTATAGCCATTGATATGTCCAGAGGTTAACACGTGAGGAGGTGATAGAAATTGTGTTGATGTCTGGTGAACGCAGTACTCGGGTCATTGCAGCAGATTTCAACGTAAGACACCCCACGCAAGAAAACTGTCATAATTCCCATTTGATTTAGGTGTATCCATATAAATGGCCCACCCAAAAAAGTTTGCCTCATCACTGAACATAATGTTCTATGTAAACTGAGGGTCCTGTTCCAATTTTTGTTTTGTCCATTCTGAAAATCCAACGCGCCGATCTGGGTCATCCTCGTTGATTTGATGCAGCATCTGGATTTTGTAAGGGTGCCATTTGTGAGTAGCTAATATCCAGTGTTCAAATTATGCCAGATAGGCGTGCTGAATTTGCAGAATTTGCTGGCCGGACCTTACCAACATCTGTTACCGGTACAGGGGAGCCATGCATACAATGACAGGGATGAGGGAGCCATGCACACAATGACAGGGACGGGGAAGCCATGCATGCAATGACAGGGACAGGGGGGCCATGCATACCAGGACAGGGACGAGGAGCCATGCATACAAGCACATGGATGAGGGGTAGTGTTGAGCATTCCGATACCGCAAGTATCAGGTATTGGCCGATATTTGCGGTATCGGAATTCCGATACTGAGTTCCGATATTTTTGTGATATCGGAAATCGGAATCGGAAGTTCCCAGTGTATGGTTCCCAGGGTCTGGAGGAGAGGAGACTCTCCTTCAGGCCCTGGGATCCATATTCATGTAAAAAATAAAGAATTAAAATAAAAAATATGGATATACTCACCCTTCCGGCGGAGCCTGGACCTTAGCGGTGTAACCGGCAGCCTCCGTTCCTAAGAATGCAGTGAGTTTAGGACCTGCGATGACGTCGCAGCTTGTGATTGGTCGCGTGAGCGGTCACATGAGCGGTCACGCGACCAATCACAAGCCGCGACGTCATCGAAGGTCCTTTACTCAGCATTGTTAGGAACGGAGGCAGACGCTTGGACCGGTGAGAGCCAGGGGCCGTCCGAGGGGTGAGTATATCAATATTTTTTATTTTTATTCTTTATTTTATGCATGAATATGGATCCCAGGGCCTGAAGGAGAGTTTCCTCTCTTTCAGACCCTGGGAACCATTCCGATATTTTGTGTCCCATTGATATGCATTGGTATCGTGTATCGGTATCGGCGATATCCGATACCTTTTGGGTATCGGCCGATCCAATCCGATACCGATACCTTTGCATATCGGAAGGTATCGCTCAGCACTAATGAGGGGACAATGCTTACCTGGCTTATACTCAAGTCAATAAGATTACCCAGTATTTCATGGCAAAATTAGGTGCCTTGGCTTATGCTTGGGTTGGCTTATACTCGAGTATATATGGTGATCGGCCTAATACTTGTGTACATTCTATTGAATAACAGAGCAGAGATTTTTAAAACAATGAACAAGCGTTAATAACAAATGGTGCTTTTTTTATAAGGATGCATCCATATTTTTGCTAATCGTTGCCTTGTTTGCTCATTTTGTGATGTTTTGGGGTTTTCTGTTTTTCACCGTCAAAACCAGTAATAGATTCTAAACGGAGTGCATCTATAAAGGTAATTTTTTTGTATTCAATATTTTCAATCACACTTTCTTCTCTTTAGAAGAAAAAGCCATCTGGTACCACCAGGATAACTACTCTGTGATACAGCCTGCTCAAACGCTTCCATCAACCCTCTTATTCTCAAGAGATACGGGAGGAAAATATGTCTGAATGTTTATAGAAAATAAAATGAAAGGTAAATTAACAGGCATTGTGGCCCTATTTAAATTTAAGGTTGCTGTCAGTATGATTCATGGGTGGCCCCATATTGTACATCAAAATGGACCCTCAACATTCCGCTGATTTTTTCCACCTGGAACATAATGGTCTGATGTCTGCTCTCCCCTCCATCTACTTTCCATAATTTACACATACTTGTCAAGTCTCCCAGAAAAACAGGAGGCTTTAAACTAAAACATAAGACAAATCTCTCCAATAACTCCATCTTATGAAAAGCAGGAAGGTCTCTAGTACATGATGCCAAGATGTGGAAAAATTTGGGGGCATAAACGGAAAAGAGGGATTGGTTTAGGAAAAAATGTCAACATCACGGCTACTAGCCTCCAGGGAGGACATTTCTAATGTTTACAAATTGTATACTTTTTCATAATCTGCATGATTTTCCAAGGCAATCCATCTAGAGACCAGAGCTCTGTGGTGGTTCTTAAAGAAGCACTCCTCTTCCTCCTATCAAAGTTTTTATCCTCTTAAAAAAATTGCAGCCATCATATTATACAGCACTGTGTACTTACAATTGCTCATTTTGCCTTTCTACCCAGCTAATTCTTCTGTTTTCTCTGCCCTATGTAAAAACAGCAAGTCTCTTGTCCCTAAATGTATCATTCCCCATATCATTTATCACTTATGACCCAGGTTCTCCTCCTCCTCCTGCCATTGACTTTTACAGTGACTTTTGACTCATACAGGGAAAATTGACCTAATTTTTCTACATTGAGCTTAGAAGGATTCAGAAAGTCTATTTTTAATCATGTGATGTCATAGAACTAATGAAAAAGAGAAGAATTATCTGGGTAGAAAGGCAAAATGAGCAATTGTAAGTACACAGTGCCATATAATATGATGATTGCAAAATATTAAGAGGATACAAATTGTGATGGATGTACTTCTTTAAAATCTCAACAAAAAAAACTGTATGGTGTGATGGAGAAGGAAATAATAAAAAGGGGAAAAAACTTTTTTTTTAGGTTAGAATAGACCCACCATAAGGCCGGTTTCACACGTCCAGATAATTCCGGTACCGGAGAAATCGGTACCGGAGTTATCCGTGTCCGTGTGTCCGTGTGCTCATGTGGCACATCCGTGTGGCACATGTGTGGCAGCCGTGTGCCACCTGTGTGCCGCCTGAGGACCACACTGACCGTGCAGGAGACAGCGCTACAGTAAGCGCTGTCCCCCCCGTGTGTGAGAGAGGAGACATCGCGGGAGCTGGGTGAGTATTTCTCTGCAAGCGGCCGGGCGGAGCACTGGGGATGGGAGGCAGGAGGACACCAGCAAACTTTATTTTTAACAAAAAAAGAAAAAAAATTGATCTTTCATCTCTTATCTCCTGCGGGGGAGAAGAGATGAATGGCAGCTTCAGCACCACACGTGGGGGGGACAGCGCTTACTGTAGCGCTGTCTCTCCTGCGGGCAGTATGTGCACATGGAGGAGAGTGCACACTGTTCTCCGTGTGCACGTGTGCAGGACGTATTGCTGTATGTGCTGCCGGAGAAAAACGGACATGTCTCCGTGTTTTCAACACGGACACACGGTCCGTGAAAACACAGAGACATGTGCATAGACCCATTCATTTGAATGGGTCTACATGTGTCAGTGTCTCCGGTACATGAGAAAACTGTCACTACACGTACCGGAGACACTGACATGTGAAAGAGGCCTAAGACTCGATGACAGATGTCTTCACATTAGTCAATGGAAAACAAATTGTAGATTGCATTAGTATAACTTTTAACCTATGAGTATTTCAAAATATTTGATTTTGAAGTAGCTGGCTCATGAAAAACATCTCGACTGCAGTACCGACATTTAAAAAAAATAGAAACAAAGGGCCTGGTTCATTGTGACTGGTGTTTCATCAGTCCTAATGATGGGTGTACAGGACTAAGATGCACCAGATTCATTAATTCATATGTCAGAAAATGTTACTCTGGTTGGTCACTTGAGTACATTAGTGGCAAAGTTATGCCAATAAAGTGATATATAGTTTTTGAAGAATTTTCAGGAGGAGCTTTGCCTCGCCTCAACCCACTCATGCTATATCCATTTTCGATAGATGTAGAAGGGACTGGTGTTTAAATTGGCATTAGAATACCAAAAGTTGCAAAGTTTTCATGCAACTTTAAGTTTTATGAAAATTTTGGACTTTTTAAAGTGTTTTCTGCCTGAATCCTGATGAAAACACTGATTAACCATGGCCAAAAATACAGATTGTAGCCCTCAAGTTCTTGCCACTCAGAATTAAAGAGAATGAATACCTTTTTAATGTAATACAATAGAGTAGGTCACATGTTGAGTGCATGTGTAAGGTCACGTTCAGTATTTGGTCAGTATTTTACATCAGTCTTTGTAAGTCAAAATCAGGAGTGGAACAATCAGAGGAAAAGTATAATAGAAACATATGCTCCACTTCTGTATTTATCACCCACTCCTGGTTTGGCTTACAAATACTGATGTAAAATACTGATCAAATACTGAACATGTGAACATGGCCTAAGGATCAGGCTCAGGAGTGACCAGAACTATATTAGGTCACTGCTAATTAACCACTGAGAAAACTTCTGACAATTACAGCAGCATGTAGAAAGCTAAATCGGGAGTGTATGTATGCATGGACTGGCCCCTGCTGAAGATCGCCATGGCTGCCTTCCTTGTCCTCCTATGAAGAACAACCTGTGTCTGGACTTCACGGGAGAAAATTATTTTAACAATATATTGTAATACAATAGTATTACAGTACGCAGAACATGAAAGCTAAAATTTTAAGTAAGAAAAGTAAAAAAAATATGAAAAAATTAAAAAAAACATTAAAATGTAAACTCACCACTCCTGAACTGCATGGTTTTTGGTTGCAGTTCCACATTAAAAATGCAATAAAAATCAAACTGTTGGTTTTACCTCTAAAATGGTATAAATGAAAGCATCCAATTGCCATGCAAAAAAACAAGCCACCAAACAGCCTTATAGACAAAAAAATAATCTGGGATCTCACTATTATGAAGCACATAAGCCACCTCCACTGCCGTGTTTGTCATACCAGAACTCATAGACCTTGCAATGAGCCGACTTGTTGACTCTCGATGTCTGACTTGGATGTCCACCTTTCAACTTTTGAATGGATGCACGGACTTCAGTTCGCATTCTCCCAACCCAACCGTCACGGTACTCACATGATGGCAGTTCGGCAATTTTCTTAGTTGAGAGACCGATATCGATGAGCTGGATTATGCTGTTTCTCTTTTCTTGGAAAGTCATCTTCTTGGCTGCTCCTCGATTTCAACCAGTGACTTTTCGTTTGAAAATTAACCTAACACAATGAGCTTTTAGGGAATGTGAGAACAGGTTGTAATTTGTAGCATACAGGAAGAAAAAGATTTTTCCACCACCAGTAACAATGCAGTGACATGACAAGAATCTGTATAACTAATCATAGGAGCAAAAGAAGCGCATGAATACACAACCATGAGTACGCATGAAACAGCTGCTGCAGATCCACAGGTCTACCAACCAGGAAAGAGGGAAAAAAAGGAGCCAAATGTGGTTCATCCGCGCTGCTTGTAGGCAATGAAAATCCAAATGGAAGATTAATAAAGTATTTTTTATTCCAGGTTTTTCAGTCAACGCGTTTCAAAGTCATTCCAGACTTCTTCCTCAGGACACAAACCGCATATACAGACAGTGGAAGGTGAACATATTTATACGCATGGCTCAGCAAAAATAAAATAGCGCTGAATTGCAGTGAATAAGGTCATAGCTCTAGTTCACAATGAGTAATTGCATTGCTCTGAGACACAATGAATAAGGATATATCTCTGAATCGCAATGAGCAAGGATATCGCTCTCAATCACAATGAGTAAGAACATTGCTCTGAAACACAATGAGTAAGGACATAGATCTGGAAATAAGTGAGAAAGGACATAGCTCTGAAAATCAGTGAGAAAGGACATAGATCTGAAAATCAGTGAGAAAGGACATAGCTCTGAAATGCAATGAGTAAGAAAAAAGCTCGGAAACACAATGAGTAAGGACATAGATCTGGAAATAAGTGAGAAAGGACATAGCTCTGAAAATCAGTGAGAAAGGACATAGATCTGAAAATCAGTGAGAAAGGACATAGCTCTGAAATGCAATGAGTAAGGACATTGCTCTGAAACGCAATGAGTAAGGAGATAGCGCTGAAATGTAATGAGTAAGAAAAAAGCTCGGAAACACAATGAGACAGGAGATAGCTCAGAAACGCAATGAGTAATTACATAGCGCCGAATTGCAATGAGTAAAAACATAGCTCTAATTCGCAATGAGTAAAACCATAGCTCAAAATAAAATGGGTAAGGACATAGCTCTGAACCACCATGATTAACTCTGTGTCAGATGCAATAGACCTGACAGGCACAGCTCACACATTTTTGTTTCCCCCTTCTTTCCAAGGTGGCAGGAGATACTGTCTCTACCGCACAACTTCCCTAACAACAGACCTCCACTGGATCCATTCCAATGAACCACCACTGAACACGAGAACATAGATTTATAATAAGGAAGGTGAATTTTATCAAGGCATAATTCCTACTGCTGGATCTCATCATGTCTACTGTACCTGTGCCACAACATTTTTTTGGAAAACCCCTATAAGACTGTTTTTTATGGTATTTTTTTTATTAATATTTTTTAAGGCTCCCTCTTTTCTAGTATAGATGATTTGAGCAACATTTTTGGAGTATAATTTCCCTTCTTTAGACAAAAAGAGTGCTGACCGTCTGTCCATGACTAGTCCTTCTCTAAGGGTATGTGCACACGATCAGGAATTGGCAGTGGTTTGTAGACAGCGCATGTCCACGTCGTCCAAAGCATTGCCGACTATTGAACGCAGGTGAATCTGCATGTGTTCATTGAACCATGCCGATTCACCGTGTCCAATACATTGTACGGGTGAAATTTATCTTGAGGAGGCTTACGTTTCCGTAAGATAAATAGACATGCTGCAGTCTGGAGAGACGCGCCACATGTCAGTCTCCGCGAATGAGCCGCAGGCATCTCTGGACGCCTAGTTCGCACGGGATTTCTTGAAATCCCATCCACTATGCTGTAACATGTGAATGCTGTGGGTTGAACGCTGCTCAAGTACGCAGCGTCCAACCCGCAGCATTTACTGATCGTGCGCACATACCATTATTCCTCCAGAAGACATACATAGTGGCGGCAGGGTCTACCCTTGTGGTACGGATGCCTTTGACTACAGTATTTAGGATCTTGCCAGAAACCTTGATACAGATTTTGGGGATACGCATCGGGAGTTTTTTCCCTGTGTTGCATTTAATTCATTAGATATAACCAGAATGAAATCTGTTATCCTTTCACTGTGGACTAATTAGTGCCATTTTATAAGGGAAAAAGCAAAGCACTTGATCCTGAGTGAAAGCTAGGATGAACAAATCAAATATATGCTGGTTATTAAATCATGTCAGCGTGCCCTCCACAGCACTCACATTTAGGATTTCATCTTCTCGGCCTGTTTTCCCCAGCTCTGCACCTGCCTATTTTGATATATACTGTAGAGTACCAGGGACATATCTCTATTTTTACATTCCTACCATGATCTTTTAGACAACTTGGAGGAATATGAGCGCTATAAATCGCAAATATCATCTTGCAATTCGCTTGTAAAAAATAAAAAAATAAAAAAGCACTTGTTTCCCTTGTTCTTCATGCCCCTTACTAGGTTTTCTGCAAGGAAATTAGCAAATATGTAATTTCCAGTATCAAGATGCAATATGTTTGGATGGTTCTGTGCCTTGGATCTGAGCAGGCAGTGGTGAACAATAGTCAGATGCATTAATTATGGAAAGGCAGAACGCAAGCATCTACGGGTTTGATGGAGGGACAGCGCTCCCCAGTGGTCAATGAAGGAACAATCTCATAAACAATAATTGGCATAGTACTAGATTTACTAGCTAAAGCTGCTGTATTGAGATCATTTAAAGTCTACGTTATAAACCTCTGGAACATGTGCCCCCCATGTCATCTCTCTAGGGGGTACTCATACTGTGATGTTGCTGTGCTTCTAATAGGCAGCAAAGCGTATGATCATAGGTTTGGGGGTACTTTGATATCATTTATTTCGGTTGGGAGTATTTATTCTAAAAATGGTGAGAAAGACGAAGTTAAGAGACCCTGAGACAAGCCAAGAACCTTCAGCATATGCCATAATAATAAAAAATATATAGTAAGGTCCAGGGTCAAATGGAAAAAAATATACGTCTAAAAGATGATAAAACTCTATGTATCAAGAAAGGAGCTTTAAAGGAAATAACTGTAAATTCAATTAATCCAATATCCAGTAATGCAGATTTTTTTTATAATCTGAAACTTTTCCAGGATTATCATCTTGAATTTCACATAACTGAAATCAAGGCAAGGAGCTGAGATAGATAAAAATGAGCCCCCGGGAAATCCGTAAGGTGGTAGCTGCAGGGGCAGATTTCGAGTTTCCTACACCATGTGACTGCTCATATGCAATATGCACTTACACTTACAGTCATGTGTTGTCTAGCTGCTCTTCCGAATTCTCTCAATGATCAGTGAAAAATTAAGACTAGCCAGGGCCCTGGGCAGTTTAGAAAGCATGACCCCCCAGGTATCAAGTGACATATCACATGATCCACTTTGATAGATCATGCCTAGGTCATGTGAGTAACACACAGGAGCTTTGGTGCACATCAACACATGGAGAACGACAGAGATAGTGGCGCGTAGCGTGCTGCACAAATGTTCTTATGTACAGCATAATGCATAACAGCGTTATACACAATCGAGCAGGGCTGGGAGATTAATATTCTCAAGGGGCCGCATGACAGACCGTGACTGCTATGGTGGCCGAACCAATAGGCTGAAATTAATTCTGCTCAATATTAACAAACTATAAAAAATTCATTATTATTAATTGCATGACTTAATATTGAGCAGAATTAATTATGCAGGCATCCCTCTATATACAGTATGACCCACCACATAGCCCCTTGCATACAATATGAGCGCCTACTCAGCCCCCACTGTTGAAAAATAAAAACTGATCAACTTACGGGGGGCCTGTCATGACACAGCTGTCGAAGATGTAATTGGAAATATGTGGCTATAATCCACACTGTGGATACATTTAGATGATGGTGATTTATTCTCAAGTCGTTTCAAAGTCCATACAACTTCTTCCTCAGGAGACAACCACATGTAAGATACATGTTGTAAGCCCCTGACTGACCAAGTATATATATCTTCAATATAAGTCAAGTCGGACCAGAACAAAAAAAAACGCTAACAAAGTCCGAGAAGAAACATATATGATATCCTTGGCACACAAAGAATAACTTTTCAGATCATAATTGACCAGTCAAGTGGCAGTGCAATTAAAAACACTAAACATCCATATACCCCATAGTGACGTTTTCATGGATATGGACCATTATATATATATATATATATATATATACAGTGCCTACAAGTAGTATTCATCCCCCTGTAGATTTAGCAGGTTTAATAAGATGCAAATAAGTTAGAGCCTTCAAACTTCAAACAAGAGCAGGATTTATTAACAGATGCATAAATCTTACAAACCAAAAAGTTTTGTTGCTCTGTTAAATTTTTATAAATTTTAAGCATAAAAGTGTGGGTCAATTATTATTCAACCCCTAGGTTTAATATTTTGTGGAATAACCTTTGTTTGCAATTACAGATAATAATGGTCTTTTATAAGACCTGATCAGGCAGGCACAGTTCTCTGGAGTTATCTTGGCCCACTCCTCCATGCAGATCTTCTCCAAGTTATCTAGGTTCTTTGAGTGTCTCATGTGGACTTTAATCTTGAGCTCCTTCCACAAGTTTTCAATTGGGTTAAGGTCAGGAGACTGACTAGGCCACTGCAACACCTTGATTTTTTGCCTCTTGAACCAGGCCTTGGTTTTCTTGGCTGTGTGCTTTGGGTCATTGTCTTGTTGGAAGATGAAATGACGACCCATCTTAAGATCCTTGATGGAGGAGCGGAGGTTCTTGGCCAAAATCTCCAGGTAGGCCATGCTATCCATCTTCCCATGGATGCGGACCAGATGGCCAGGCCCCTTGGCTGAGAAACAGCCCCACAGAATGATGCTGCCACCACCATGCTTGACTGTAGGGATGGTATTCTTGGGGTCGTATGCAATGCCATCCAGTCTCCAAATGTCACGTGTGTGGTTGGCACCAAAGATCTCGATCTTGGTCTCATCAGACCAGAGAACCTTGAACCAGTCAGTCTCAGAGTCCTCCAAGTGATCATGAGCAAACTGTAGACGAGCCTTGACATGACGCTTTGAAAGTAAAGGTACCTTACGGGCTCGTCTGGAACGGAGACCATTGCGGTGGAGTACGTTACTTATGGTATTGACTGAAACCAATGTCCCCACTGCCATGAGATCTTCCCGGAGCTCCTTCCTTGTTGTCCTTGGGTTAGCCTTGACTCTTCGGACAAGCCTGGCCTCGGCACGGGAGGAAACTTTCAAAGGCTGTCCAGGCCGTGGAAGGCTAACAGTAGTTCCATAAGCCTTCCACTTCCGGATGATGCTCCCAACAGTGGAGACAGGTAGGCCCAACTCCTTGGAAAGGGTTTTGTACCCCTTGCCAGCCTTGTGACCCTCCACGATCTTGTCTCTGATGGCCTTGGAATGCTCCTTTGTCTTCCCCATGTTGACCATGTATTAGTGCTGTTCACAAGTTTGGGGAGGGTCTTAAATAGTCAGAAAAGGCTGGAAAAAGAGATAATTAATCCAAACATTTGAAGCTCATTGTTCTTTGTGCCTGAACTACTTCTTAATACTTTAGGGGAACCAAACAGAATTCTGGTGGGTTGAGGGGTTGAATACTAAATGACCCTCTGAAAATACTTTTCCCAATTTAAAAAACAAACAAACAAAGAAATAACATTCTTTTTTGCTGCAGTGCATTTCACACTTCCAGGCTGATCTACAGTCCAAATGTCACAATACCAAGTTAATTCCAAATGTGTAAACCTGCTAAATCTGCAGGGGGTTGAATACTACTTGTAGGCACTGTATATATATATACTAGCTGAAGAGCCTGGCTTTGCCTGGGCATAGTAAATATCTGTGGTTAGTTATAGCACCTCACTTCTCTTATTTTCCCATCACGCCTCTCATTTTCCCCCTCACATCTTTCATTTTCCGCATCACATCTCTCATTTTCTCCCTTACACCTCTCATTTCCCCCTTACTCCTCTTATTTTCCCCTTCACTTCTCTTATCCCCCCTCACTCCTGTCATTCCCCCTAACACTTGTCATTTTGACCTCACATCTGTCATTTTCAGATCACTCCACTATTTTCCCTCACTCCTCTCATTTTGCACTCACACCTTTTCATTTTCACTTCACACCTCTCATTTTCACCTCACACCTCTCATTTTTCCCTCAGTATATACATGTTTATCATCTCCCTTATATATAGCATACACCTGTATGTCATCTCCTGTATATAGTATATACCTGTATGTCATCTCCCCTGTAAATAGTATATACTGTACCTGCTGTATGTCATCTCCTCCTGTATATTGTATATACCTATGTATCATCTCCTCCTGTATATAGTATATACCTGTATGTCATCTCTTCTGTATATAGTATATACCTGTATGTCATCTCCTCCTATATAGTATATACCTGTATGTCATCTCCTGTATATAGTATTTACCTGTATGTCATCTCCCCTGCATATAGTATATACCTGCTGTATGTCATCTCCTCCTCTATATACCTATGTGTCATCTCCTCTTTTATATAGTATATACCTGTATGTCATCTCCTGTATATAGTATATACGTGTGTCACCTCCTCCTGTATATAGTATATACCTGTATGTCATCTCCTCCTATATATAGTATGTACCTGTATGACATCTCCTCCTGTATATAGTATATACCTGTATGTCATCTCCTCCTATATATAGTATATACCTGTATGTCATCTCCTCCTGTATATAGTATATACCTGTAAGTCATCTCCTCCTGTATATAGTATATACCTGTGTGTCATCTGCTCCTGTATATAGTATATACCTGTGTGTCATCTCCTCCTCTATATAGTATATACCTGTATGTCATCTCCTGTATATAGTATTTACCTGTATGTCATCTCCCCTGTATATAGTATATACCTGCTGTATGTCATCTCCTCCTCTATATACCTATGTGTCATCTCCTCTGGTATATAGTATATACCTGTATGTCATCTCCTGTATATAGTATTTACCTGTATGTCATCTCCCCTGCATATAGTATATACCTGTGTGTCATCTCCTCCTATATATAGTATATACCTGTATGTCATCTCCTATATATAGTATATACCTGTATGTCATCTCCCCTGTAAATAGTATATACCTGCTGTATGTCATCTCCTCCTGTATATTGTATATACCTATGTGTCATCTCCTCCTGTATATAGTATATACCTGTATGTCATCTCCTCCTATATAGTATATACCTGTATGTCATCTCCTGTATATAGTATTTACCTGTATGTCATCTCCCCTGCATATAGTATACACCTGCTGTATGTCATCTCCTCCTCTATATACCTATGTGTCATCTCCTCTTTTTTATAGTATATACCTGTATGTCATCTCCTCCTGTATATAGTATATATGTGTGTCATCTCCTCCTGTATATAGTATATACCTGTATGTCATCTCCTCCTATATATAGTATATACCTGTATGTCATCTCCTCCTGTATATAGTATATACCTGTAAGTCATCTCCTCCTTTATATAGTATGTACCTGTGTGTCATCTGCTCCTGTATATAGAATATACCTGTGTGTCATCTCCTCCTATATATAGTATATACCTGTATGTCATCTCCTGTATATAGTATTTACCTGTATGTCATCTCCCCTGTATATAGTATATACCTGCTGTATGTCATCTCCTCCTCTATATACCTATGTGCCAGCCAACGGGAAGCTTTCCCCCCTGGCAGTATATATTAGCTCACACATACACATAATAGACAGGTCATGTGACTGACAGCTGCCGTATTTCCTATATATATGGTACATTTGTTGCTCTTGTAGTTTGTCTGCTTATTAATCAGATTTTTATTTTTGAAGGATAATACCAGACTTGTGTGTGTTTTAGGGCGAGTTTCATGTGTCAAGTTGTGTGTGTTGAGTTGCGTGTGGCGACATGCATGTAGCGACTTTTGTGAGATGAGTTTTGTGTAGCGGCATGCGTGCAGCAACTTTTTGTGTGTCGAGTTGCATGTGACAGGTTAGTGTAGCAAGTTGTGTGCAGCAAGTTTTGCGCATGGCGAGTTTTGCGCATGGCGAGTTTTATGTGTGGTGCGTTTTGAGTATGTGCAAGTTTTGTGTGAGGCAACTTTTGCATGTGTTGCAACTTTTGGCCATGTGTCAATTTTTCCGCGTGTGCAAGTTTTGCGTGTGGCGAGTTTTCCATGAGGCAAGTTTTGCACGCGTGGCGAGTTTTGCGTCAGCCTAGTTTTGCATGTGGCGAGTTTTGCATGTGGCGAATTTTGCGTGTGGCGAGTTTTGAACAGTGACTTTTGTGTTTCGACTTTTATGTGGCGAGGTTGGTGTATGTGTGGTGAAATGTGTGCTGAGGGTGGTATATGTGTTCAAGCACGTGGTAGTGTGTGGCGCATTTTGTGTGTGTGTTCATATCCCCGTTAGTGGTGAGTATCCCATGTCGGGGCCCCACCTTAGCAACTGTACGGTATATATTCTTTGGTGCCATCGTTCTCACTCTTTAAGTCCCCCTTGTTCACATCTGGCAGCTGTCAATTTGCCTCCAACACTTTTCCTTTCACTTTTTCCCCATTATGTAGGTAGGGGCAAAATAGTTTGGTGAATTGGAAAGCGCTGGGTTAAAATTTCACCTCACAACATAGCCTATGACACTCTCTGGGTCCAGACGTGTGACTGTGCAAAATTTTGTGGCTGTAGCTGTGACGGTGCAGATGCCAATCCCGGACATACACACATACATACACACACACATTCAGCTTTATATATTAGATAGAGAGAGAGACTTTATATGGCCTGAACAGTTGTGTTCTTGGTCATTCAGGGATTCATTAGGGAATTCCTTCAAGCAGGACAAGAAAAGGAGACCATAAGCGTATTGCAATGAGGATAACAAATCACAGCCCCAGGCAATATGCCCCCACATAGCCCCCTACATACAATTTGAGCCCCCACACAGCCCCATATGTACTGTATGAGCCCCCACATAGCTCCCTATATACAGTATGAGCCCCCACACAGCCCCATATGTACTGTATGAGCCCCCACATAGCTCCCTATATATAGTATAAGCCCTCATATCGCTACCTAGAAACAGTACGAACACTTACATAACTCCCTATATACAGTATAACCTCCACATACCTCCCTATATACAGTTTGAGCCCCATATTACCTCCTATATACAGTATGACCCCACATATAGCTCCCTATATGCAGTATGAGCCCCTATATAGTCTCTTATATGCACTATGAGCCTAAACATAGCTCTCTATATACAGTATGAGCCCACACATAGCTCCTTACATACAGTATGAGCCCCATATAGGCTTCTATATACAATATGATTACATGCATAGGCTCCTATATACCGTATAAGCTCCCACATAGGTCCCTATATACAGGATGAGACCCCTATATACATTATGAGCTTGCACATAGCCTTCATTATATAGTATAATCTCTCACATAGCCTCCTATACACATTATGAGCCTTTTCATAGCCTCCTATATACAGTATAAGCCCTCTATATACATTATGAGTCTGGACATAGCTTCCTATATACATTATGAGCCTGCACACAGCCTCCTATATACAGTATGAGCCCCCACATAACCTCCTATATACATTCTGTGTCTGCTCCGGTACCGGAGGCTCCACTTCTACTAGCCAGTGCATACATGCAGATGCATGATGACGGGAGCTCCTATGGCTCTGTGCTGCCATTCTTTATCGTTGGCAGCTCCAGAGGAATTCCCTGCACCCCAATGGCAGTGCACAAAACATGATAATGAGGGCAATCTGGTGTTGTCCCTCCTGGAACCTTGGGTCCCGGGTGCTATCCAGATTGCCCTCATTATAATCTGGCTATGCCTGCTTCACTGAGAAAAGCAGGAAGAGAAGCTAGTCGGCACATGACCGTAAGTATGAAAATCCTAGCTGAGTGGTCTTGTGATGACGGCTGGAACAGACAAGCAGAACCATATCCTAACAATAAGTATATTACATGCTGTTAGGATTTAGCATGCGCTACAATGCCTCATTTTACAATTTAACATAAATACATATGTAGTAACCCTTAACTTGTCAGGCAGCACAATACTTTATTAACAAAGGCATATATTATTTTACTTGACAAGTTATGGATTGTTACATGTGTACAGGATAATAACCAACTACAGAAATATATCACTAGTAACACTAACAGTACAGAAATACATTACCGCTTCCAACAGCACAGTGAGTATCTGTAGCCCTATATACAGGCCACTCACTGATTCCAAGATTGTAGACACCCGTGATGCTAGTTAGAGGACACCGCTTGATTTAACATGTCCCTTTTGTCACAATATGTTCAGGAGTAGAGTTGAGCGACTTTACTTTTTTCGGATCGAGTCGGGTTTCGATTATTGCGAAAAGTCGGGGGCCGACTGAAACACGAAACCCAATGCAAGTCAATGGGGAATCAAAGTCGGCAGTGAGTGGAGGACAGGAAAACACCTACAGTGCCCATTTTAATGCCAAAAACATCAATTCTTATTACTGAAGCTTGTCAATCTCAATTTACTTTAGAATAATAGTTAGGCATTGAAAACTGGGGGTCATTTGGCTAAAGTTGTGGGGGGTAGGGCTGGCTCAAGATTTTCGTGGGCCCAGGAAACGCGGAATACGTCACGGCAGTGGAGCAGGGAGAGGTAAGTATTTCAACTTTGCAAGTGCTGTGATCCTGAGCAAGCAGGGGGGCCCACTCGGCATTGGCACTGGCACAGGGCCCCTCATAGTACGGCGGTGTGTTTGACGGCGGGTGGCGCCTCCCACTGGCAGAGACACTTTTGCGTACTATGAGGGGCCCTGTGCCAGTGACGTGGCCAACGAGTATGCCCCCCCACCTGATGAAGGAACCTGCACTTTCATCTGCACCTTCCTCTTTGTCCCCGTGTAAGGTGGTATAGTATGCGGGAAGGGGAACCTGACTTTCCGCAGGGTCAGATTCTGGCTGTGTAGAGTGCAAGGGGAATGTAGTGGTCTGGGTCAATGTACCAGCAGACTCATCTAGCAGTGGCTGGGCAATGGGCAGGATGAGGAGGAAACACAGATATAGGCCCAAATAATAAAGTGGGCTAAATGCAGTTCAAATGTGGTAACAGGACTAAACAGGCGGCATTGCTTTGTTCAGTGGAGGAAAACTGTAATGAGTGGCAGACACAGTTAGTAGGCCCAAATAATAAAGTGGGCTAAATGCAGTTCAAAATTGGTAACAGGACTAAACAGGTGGCATTGCTTTGTTCAGCGGAGGACAACTGTAAGGAGTGGCAGACACAGTTAGTAGGCCCAAATAATAAAGTGGGCTAAATGCAATTCAAAATTGGTAACAGGACTAAACAGGCGGCATTGCATTGTTCAGTGGAGGACAACTGTAAGGAGTGGCAGACACAGTTAGTAGGCCCAAATAATAAAGTGGGCTAAATGCAGTTCAAAATTAGTAATAGGACTAAACAGGCGGCATTGCTTTGTTCAGTGGAGGACAACTGTAATGAGAGGCTGACACAGTGAGTAGGCCCAAATAAGTAAATAGGCTAAATGCAGTTCAAAATTGGTAACAGGACTAACCAGGCGGCATTGCTTTGTTCAGCGGAGGACAACTGTAATGAGAGGCTGACACAGTGAGTAGGCCCAAATAAGTAAGTAGGCTAAATGCAGTTCAAAATTGGTAACAGGACTAACCAGGTGGCATTGCTTTGTTCAGCGGAGGACAACTGTAATGAGAGGCTGACACAGTGAGTAGGCCCAAATAAGTAAGTAGGCTAAATGCAGTTCAAAATTGGTAACAGGACTAACCAGGCAGCATTGCTTTGTTCAGCGGAGGACAACTATAAGGAGAGGCTGACACAGTGAGTAGGCCCAAATAAGTAAGTAGGCTAAATGCAGTTCAAAATTGGTAACAGGACTAACCAGGCGGTATTGCTTTGTTCAGCGGAGGACAACTGTAAGGAGAGGCTGACACAGTGAGTAGGCCCAAATAAGTAAGTAGGCTAAATGCAGTTCAAAATTGGTAACAAGACTAACCAGGCAGCATTGCTTTGTTCAGCGGAGGACAACTGTAAGGAGAGGTTAACACAGTGAGTAGGCCCAAATAAGTAAGTAGGCTAAATATCTGCCAATTTTTTTTTCATAAACAAACAGGTGGCATAGCTAGGTACAGGGGTGGGTTCCTGTCATGATTCTCAATGGCGAGAGAACATAGCCCAGCATATATGAGAACTAGCTCTTGGAAGATGGAAACTATACTGACCATGAACTAAACCTGCCGCACAACTAGAAGTGGCCGGGTAGCATGCCTACGTTTTTTAACCCTAGATGCCCAGCGCCAGCTGGAGAACTACCTAATCCTAGCAGAGGAAAAGACAGTCCTGGCTCACCTCTAGAGAAATTTTCCCAAAAGGCAGACAGAGGCCCCCACATATATTGGCGGTGATTTTAGATGAAATGACAAACGTAGTATGAAAATAGGTTTAGCAAAATCGAGGTCCGCTTTCTAGATAGCAGGAAGACAGAAAGGACACTTTCATGGTCAGCAGAAAACCCTATCAAAACACCATCCAGAAATTCCTTTAAGACTCTAGCATTAACTCATAACACCAGAGTGGTAATTTCCGATCACAAGAGCTTTCCAGACACAGTAACGAAACAGCAGCTGTGAACAGGAACAAAATGCAAAAACACACAAGGACAAAAGTCCAACTTAGCTGGGAGTTGTCTAGTAGCAGGAACAAGCACAGAAGGCTTCTGATTACATTGTTGACCGGCAAGAAACTGACAGAGGAGCAAGGTTATATAGCGACTCCCACATCCTGATAGGAGCAGGTGAACAGAGGGGATGATGCACACAAGTTCAATTCCACAAGTGGCCACCGGGGGAGCCCAGAATCCAATTTCACAACAGTACCCCCCCCTCAAGGAGGGGGCACCGAACCCTCACCAGAACCACCAGGGCGATCAGGATGAGCCCTATGAAAGGCACGGACAAGATCGGAGGCATGAACATCAGAGGCAGTGACCCAAGAATTATCCTCCTGACCGTATCCCTTCCATTTGACCAGATACTGGAGTCTCCGTCTGGAAACACGAGAGTCTAAGATCTTTTCCACAACGTACTCCAACTCACCCTCAACCAACACCGGAGCAGGAGGCTCAACGGAAGGCACAACCGGTACCTCATACCTGCGCAACAATGACCGATGAAAAACATTATGAATCGAAAAGGATGCAGGGAGGTCCAAACGGAAGGACACAGGGTTAAGAATCTCCAATATCTTGTACGGGCCGATGAACCGAGGCTTAAACTTAGGAGAAGAAACCCTCATAGGGACAAAACGAGAAGACAACCACACCAAGTCCCCAACACAAAGCCGAGGACCAACACGACGACGGCGGTTGGCAAAAAGCTGAGTCTTCTCCTGGGACAACTTCAAATTGTCCACCACCTGCCCCCAAATCTGATGCAACCTCTCCACCACAGCATCCACTCCAGGACAATCCGAAGATTCCACTTGACCGGAGGAAAATCGAGGATGAAACCCCAAATTACAGAAAAACGGGGACACCAAGGTGGCAGAGCTGGCCCGATTATTGAGGGCGAACTCCGCCAAAGGCAAAAAAGCAACCCAATCATCCTGATCCGCAGACACAAAACACCTCAAATATGTCTCCAAGGTCTGATTAGTCCGCTCGGTCTGGCCATTAGTCTGAGGATGGAAAGCAGACGAAAAAGACAAATCTATGCCCATCCTAGCACAGAATGCCCGCCAAAATCTAGACACGAATTGGGTCCCTCTGTCAGAAACGATATTCTCAGGAATACCATGCAAACGAACAACATTTTGAAAAAACAGAGGAACCAACTCGGAAGAAGAAGGCAACTTAGGCAAGGGAACCAGATGGACCATCTTAGAGAAACGGTCACACACCACCCAGATGACAGACATCTTCTGAGAAACAGGCAGATCCGAAATAAAATCCATCGAGATGTGCGTCCAAGGCCTCTTCGGGATAGGCAAGGGCAACAACAATCCACTAGCCCGAGAACAACAAGGCTTGGCCCGAGCACAAACGTCACAAGACTGCACAAAGCCTCGCACATCTCGTGACAGGGAAGGCCACCAGAAGGACCTTGCCACCAAATCCCTGGTACCAAAGATTCCAGGATGACCTGCCAACGCAGAAGAATGAACCTCAGAGATGACTCTACTGGTCCAATCATCAGGAACAAACAGTCTACCAGGTGGGCAACGATCAGGTCTATCCGCCTGAAACTCCTGCAAAGCCCGCCGCAGGTCTGGAGAAACGGCAGACAATATCACTCCATCTTTAAGGATACCTGTGGGCTCAGAATTACCAGGGGAGTCAGGCTCAAAACTCCTAGAAAGGGCATCCGCCTTAACATTCTTAGAACCCGGTAGGTACGACACCACAAAATTAAACCGAGAGAAAAACAACGACCAGCGCGCCTGTCTAGGATTCAGGCGCCTGGCAGACTCAAGGTAAATCAAATTTTTGTGGTCAGTCAATACCACCACCTGATGTCTGGCCCCCTCAAGCCAGTGACGCCACTCCTCAAAAGCCCACTTCATGGCCAAAAGCTCCCGATTCCCAATATCATAACTCCGCTCGGCGGGCGAAAATTTACGGAAAAAAAAAGCACAAGGTCTCATCACGGAGCAGTCAGAACTTCTCTGCGACAACACCGCCCCAGCTCCGATCTCAGAAGCGTCGACCTCAACCTGAAAAGGAAGAGCAACATCAGGTTGACGCAACACTGGGGCGGAAGAAAAGCGGCGCTTGAGCTCCCGAAAGGCCTCCACAGCATCAGGGGACCAATCAGCAACATCAGCACCCTTCTTAGTCAAATCAGTCAATGGTTTTACAACATCAGAAAAACCAGCAATAAATCGACGATAAAAGTTAGCAAAGCCCAAAAATTTCTGAAGACTCTTAAGAGAAGAGGGTTGCGTCCAATCACCAATAGCCTGAACCTTGACAGGATCCATCTCGATGGAAGAGGGGGAAAAAATGTATCCCAAGAAAGAAATCTTTTGAACCCCAAAAACACACTTAGAACCCTTCACACACAAGGAATTAGACCGCAAAACCTGAAAAACCCTCCTGACCTGCTGGACATGAGAGTCCCAGTCATCCGAAAAAATCAGAATATCATCCAGATACACAATCATAAATTTATCCAAATAATCGCGGAAAATGTCATGCATAAAGGACTGGAAGACTGAAGGGGCATTTGAAAGACCAAAAGGCATCACCAAATACTCAAAATGGCCCTCGGGCGTATTAAATGCGGTTTTCCACTCATCCCCCTGCTTGATTCGCACCAAATTATACGCCCCACGGAGATCAATCTTAGAGAACCACTTGGCCCCCTTTATACGAGCAAACAAATCAGTAAGCAGTGGTAACGGATATTGATATTTAACCGTGATTTTATTCAAAAGTCGATAATCAATACACGGCCTCAAAGAGCCGTCTTTCTTAGACACAAAGAAAAAACCGGCTCCTAAGGGAGATGACGAAGGACGAATATGTCCCTTTTCCAAGGACTCCTTTATATATTCTCGCATAGCAGCGTGTTCAGGCACAGACAGATTAAATAAACGACCCTTAGGGTATTTACTACCCGGAATCAAGTCTATGGCACAATCGCACTCCCGGTGCGGAGGTAGTGAACCAACCTTGGGTTCTTCAAAAACGTCACGAAAGTCAGACAAGAATTCAGGAATCTCAGAGGGAATAGATGATGAAATGGAAACCAAAGGTACGTCCCCATGAGTTCCTTTACATCCCCAGCTTAACACAGACATAGCTCTCCAGTCGAGGACTGGGTTATGAGATTGCAGCCATGGCAATCCCAACACCAAAACATCATGTAGATTATACAGCACCAGAAAGCGAATAACCTCCTGGTGATCCGGATTAACACGCATAGTCACTTGTGTCCAGTATTGTGGTTTATTACTAGCCAATGGGGTGGAGTCAATCCCTTTCAGAGGTATCGAAGCCTCCAGTGGCTCCAAATCATACCCACAGCGTTTGGCAAAGGACCAATCCATAAGACTCAAAGCAGCGCCAGAGTCGACATAGGCGTCCGCGGTAATAGATGACAAAGAACAAATCAGGGTCACAGATAGAATAAACTTAGACTGTAAAGTGCTAATTGAAACAGACTTGTCAGGCTTCTTAGTACGCTTAAAGCATGCTGATATAACATGAGTTGAATCACCACAATAGAAGCACAACCCATTTTTTCGTCTAAAATTCTGCCGCTCGCTTCTGGACAGAATTCTATCACATTGCATATTTTCTGGCGTTTTCTCAGTAGACACCGCCAAATGGTGCACAGGTTTGCGCTCCCGCAGACGCCTATCGATCTGAATAGCCATCGTCATGGACTCATTCAGACTCGCAGGCACAGGGAACCCCACCATAACATCCTTAATGGCATCAGAGAGACCTTCTCTGAAAATCGCCGCCAGGGCGCACTCATTCCACTGAGTAAGCACAGACCATTTGCGGAATTTTTGGCAGTATATTTCAGCTTCATCTTGCCCCTGAGACAAGGACATCAAGGCCTTTTCCGCCTGAAGCTCTAAATGAGGTTCCTCATAAAGCAACCCCAAGGCCAGAAAAAACGCATCCACATTGAGCAACGCAGGATCCCCTGGTGCCAATGCAAAAGCCCAGTCTTGAGGGTCGCCCCGGAGCAAGGAAATTACAATCCTGACCTGCTGTGCAGGGTCTCCGGCAGAGCGAGACTTCAGGGACAAAAACAATTTGCAATTATTTTTAAAATTTTGAAAGTGAGATCTATTCCCCGAGAAGAATTCAGGCAAAGGAATTCTAGGCTCAGACATAGGTGCATGAACAACAAAATCTTGCAAATTTTGTACCTTTGTGGCGAGATTATTCAGACCTGTAGCTACACTCTGAAGATCCATTTGAAACAGGTGAACACAGAGCCATTCAAGGATTAGAAGGAGAGAAAGAGAGGAAGGCTGCAGTATAGGCAGACTAGCAAGTGATTCAATTAAGAGCACACTCAGAACTAGAGGAAAAAAAAAAAAAAAAATTGTAGCAGACTTCTTTTTTCTCTCCTTTCTCAGCCAGTAATTTAACCCTTTTTTGGGCCGGTCAAACTGTCATGATTCTCAATGGCGAGAGAACATAGCCCAGCATATATGAGAACTAGCTCTTGGAAGATGGAAACTATACTGACCATGAACTAAACCTGCCGCACAACTAGAAGTGGCCAGGTAGCATGCCTACGTTTTTTAACCCTAGATGCCCAGCGCCAGCCGGAGAACTACCTAATCCTAGCAGAGGAAAAGACAGTCCTGGCTCACCTCTAGAGAAATTTTCCCAAAAGGCAGACAGAGGCCCCCACATATATTGGCGGTGATTTTAGATGAAATGACAAACGTAGTATGAAAATAGGTTTAGCAAAATCGAGGTCCGCTTTCTAGATAGCAGGAAGACAGAAAGGACACTTTCATGGTCAGCAGAAAACCCTATCAAAACACCATCCAGAAATTCCTTTAAGACTCTAGCATTAACTCATAACACCAGAGTGGTAATTTCCGATCACAAGAGCTTTCCAGACACAGTAACGAAACAGCAGCTGTGAACAGGAACAAAATGCAAAAACACACAAGGACAAAAGTCCAACTTAGCTGGGAGTTGTCTAGTAGCAGGAACAAGCACAGAAGGCTTCTGATTACATTGTTGACCGGCAAGAAACTGACAGAGGAGCAAGGTTATATAGCGACTCCCACATCCTGATAGGAGCAGGTGAACAGAGGGGATGATGCACACAAGTTCAATTCCACAAGTGGCCACCGGGGGAGCCCAGAATCCAATTTCACAACAGGTTCCTCTGCTGAGTAGCAGACAGTGGTAGTAGGCGCAAAGTATTAACTGATCTAAATGGAGGCCAGGGCCCCTGTTTATTTTAACTATCATCTATCATTTCAACAAATTTGTATTGGCAGTGCTATTGAAGGGTTTAACAGCACAGACTACACAGTGGTGGAGCAGGTAAAGGTAAGTATTGCAAGTGGTAGAGCACTGTTTGAGCTGGGGGGAACACTCTCTCGTGGGTGGCGGTACTGGCACTGGGCCCCTCATATTACGACGGTGTGTCTGACGTTGGTTGTGCACCACCACCGTCAGAGACACTTCATTGTACTATGAGGGACCTTGTGCCAGTGCCATCGCCCAAGAGTGGGCACACCCACCTGTCCGGGCAAACAGCACTCGCACGGGTGCTTGCGCCATGTGGTGACCACGGCCCTGTGGGGGAGTCAGCCCATTTATTGAGGTATAAAAATGGCCTATGGTGGATATTCAGCAGCTGCAAATGGAGGTATTGAAGCAGTCAGTAAGAGGAGGCCAAAAGCAAGACATTTTTCAGGCAAGCTACGTGTCAGCAGGGGAAGGTGGGGCCAAATAATTTGAAATCCATGATTGGTTCATTTTAATGAAGGTTAGATCATCGACATTTCGAGTAGCCAGACGTGTCCTTTTTTCGGTCAGTATTGAACCAGCAGCACTGACGTCTCTTTCAGATAGCACTCTAGCAGCAGGGCAAGCGGGCTCCTGTAATGCATATTCTGCCAATTCAGGCCAGGTGTGTATTTTAGATGCCAGTAATCAAAGGGGAATGACCTGTGAGGGAGAACATCGATAAGGGAGGAAAAGTAGTTCGTAACCATACTGGAAAAATGCTGTCTCCTGTCACTTTGAATCGATGCAGCAGTACCTGTCGTGTCAGCGGTCGTTGCGAAATCACTCCACAACCTGGTCATAAAACCCCTCTGTCCAATGCCACTTCGGATTTGTGCACCTCTAACACCTCTGCCATGTTGCCCCCTACGGCTCATGTGAGAACCATCACCGCCGCTGTGTGCTGGGAATGCCTGAACCAAACGGTCTACAAGAGTTGCTTGTTTGGTAGCCAATATTTGCTCAAGGTTCTCATGTGGCATGATATTTTGTAATTTTCCTTTATATCGTGGATCCAGGAGGCAGGCCAACCAGTAATCGTCATCGGTCATCATTTTCATAATGCGGGGGTCCCTTTTTCGGATACGCAAGGCATACTCAGCCATGTGGGCCAATGTTCCAGGTGTCAATTCACTGCTTGTGCTGGGTTGAGGAGCACTTTCTTGCAAATCAACATCACTTGTGTCCCGCAAAAACCCTGTACCTGACCTTACAACGCCACCAGTTTTTATTGCCCCCTGAGAAGCATGCTCCTTCCATAAATATTCATCCCCATCATCCTCATCCTCTTCATCAGCCAACTCATCCAGGACAGTTCCCTGAGCAGACAATGGCTGACTGTCATCAAGGCTTCCCTCCTCCTCGGCTGCAGACGCCTGCTCCTTAATGTGCGTCAAACTTTGCATCAGCAGACGCATTAGTGGGATGCTCATGCTTATGATGGCATCGTCTGCACTTACCAGCAGTTTGCATTCCTCAAAACACTGAAGGACTTGACAGAGGTCTTGTAGCTTTGACCACTGCACACCAGACAACTCCATGTCTCCCATCCAAGTGCCTGCCCGTGTATGTGTATCCTCCCACAAATAAATTACAGCACGCCTCTGTTCGCACAGTCTCTGAAGAATGTGCAGTTTGGAGTTCCACCTTGTTGCAATGTCGATTATTAGGCAGTGCTGGGAAAGATTCAGCGATCGCTGATGGTTCAGCATATGGCTGGAGTGTACGGGCGACTGGCGGATGTGCGAGCAAAGTCTTTGCACCTTCAGGAGCAGTGCTGGTAACTCCGGATAATTTTTGAGGAAGCACTGCACCACCAGGTTCAAGGTGTGAGCCAGGCAAGGTATGTGTTTCAGTTCTGAAAGGGCTATGGCAGCCATAAAATTCCTTCCGTTATCACTGACTACCTTGCCTGCCTCAAGATGTACACTGCCCAGCCATGACTGAGTTTCTTGCTGCAAGTACTCGGCCAGTACTTCTGCGGGGTGTCTGTTGTCACCCAAACACTTCATTTGTAACACAGTCTGCTGACGCTTACCACTAGCTGTTCGATAATGGGACACCTCGTGTGCAACACTGGCAGCTGCGGATGGAGTGGTCGTGCGACTGCACTCTGTGGACGAGCTTTCGCTTCTGGAGGAGGAGGAGGGGTAGCGAACGCCTACAGCCAACTGTTTCCTAGACCGTGGGCTAGGCAGAACTGTCCCACTATGGCTGTCTCCTGTGGATCCTGCATCCACCATATTAACCCAGTGCACCATGATGGACACGTAACGTCCCTGGCCATGCCTACTGGTCCATGCATCTGTTGGGAGGTGCACCTTTCCACTGACTGATTGCCTCAGTGCATGGACATTGCGGTCTTTGACATGCTGGTGGAGGGCTGGGATGGCTTTTCTCGCAAAGAAGTGCCGACTGGGTAGGTCATAGCGTGGTACTGCGTAGGCCATCAGGTCTTTGAAAGCTTCGCTTTCAACCAACCGGTAGGGCATCATCTCTAACGAGATTAGTCTAGCAATGTGGGCGTTCAAACCCTGTGTACGCGGATGAGAGGATGAGTACTTTCTTTTCCTATCAAGAGTCTCTTGTAGGGTGAGCTGGACTGGAGAGCTGCATATGGTGGAACTAGCAGTGGTGGTGGTGGTGGACATGGCGGATTGAGAGAGGGTTGGTGATGGTATTCTTGATGTTGGCCTACATACAGTGTTTCCTACCAAAAACCTTGTGATTCCCAGACTGCTTTGGCCTTGTGACCATACCTCCACACTTGCTGCTGGTGGTGTCCTAACCGGTGGGCTTACAGTGAGGGAAGCAATGTAGCATTGCTGACTACCTTCATTCTGAGCAGGTGCACCAACAGTACGGGACGTTTGGTAGTTAGTCCAGGCTTGCAAGTGCATGCTGGTTAAATGTCTACGCATGCACATTATATTTAAATTTTGAAGATTCTTCCCTCTGCTTAAGGTTTTTGAGCATTTCTTACAGATAACTTTTGACTGATCATTCGGATCTTGGTTAAAAAATTGCCACACTGCACTCTTCCTACTATCGAATATCTTTTCAGGCATTGCACGCTGTGCTACTTTCACCGGATGGCCACGCTGTCCTAAAACTGTTTTTGTTTTTGACACACGTGTTTGGCCTGATATGGGCCTGCCAGATGACAGCTGTTGCAATGTAGAGGGCTGCTGCGGATCATCCTCTTCCGCTTCTGAGCTACTGGCAGAGGCACCCTCTTCCCCCAATGGCTGCCAATCTGGGTCAACAACTGGGTCATCTATCACCTCCTCTTCAATGTCATGTGCACCTTCCTCTGTGTCACCGTGTAAGGTGCTATAGTGTTCGGGACGGGGCACCATAGTCTCATCAGGGTCAGATTCTGGCTGAGTACACTGCGAGGGCAATTTAGTGATCTGAGTCAATGGAACAGCATAATAATCTAGCTGTGGCTGTGCATCAGTGCACTCCATGTCCGATTCATCTTGTAATGGGCAATTAACAATTTCCCTTTCTAACCCAGGCACGGTATGTGTAAAGAGCTCCATGGAGTAACCTGTAGTGTCACCTGACGCATCCTTCACTTTTGGTTTGGGTGAAGGACACAAGGAAACGTCTTGTTCCTGACCGGGAGCATCCATTGACGACTCGCTGCTTTTATATTTTGAACTTTCTGTAGAGGAGGTGAAAGAGCTAGAGGCTGAGTCAGCAAGGAAAGCCAAAACTTTTTCCTGCTGCTCCGGCTTTAAAAGTGGTTTTCCTACTCCAAGATAAGGGAGCCTGCGAGGCCTTGTGCAGCCAGACAATGTCACTGGCTCAACACCTCCAGCCTTAGGTGCTATTTTGCTTTTCCCACTGCCACCAGATGGTCCACCACCAACACCACCATCAGTACCAGCTGGCAACGACCGCCCACAGCTAGTGTCGAGCGATACCTTCCGATACTCAAAGGTATCGGTATCGGATGGGATCGGCCGATATCCAAAAAATATTGGATATCGCCATAACGATACCCGATAGCTATGCAAGTCAATGGGACACAAGTATCGGAAGCTATCCTGGATGGTTCCCAGGGTCTGAAGGAGAGGAAACTCTCCTTCAGGCCCTGGGATCCATATTCATGTAAAAAATAAAGAATTAAAATAAAAAATATGGATATACTCACCCCTCCGGCGGCCCCTGGACTTTAGCGATGTAACCGGCAGCCTCCGTTCCTAAGAATGAGGAGTGAAGGACCTTCGATGACGTTGAGGCTTGTGATTGGTCGCGTGACCGCTCATGTGACCGCTCACGCGACCAATCACAAGCCGCGACGTCATCGCAGGTCCTAAACTCACTGCATTCTTAGGAACGGAGGCTGCCGGTTACATCGCTAAGGTCCAGGGGCCGCCGGAGGGGTGAGTATATCCATATTTTTT
Source organism: Ranitomeya variabilis (assembly GCF_051348905.1). Classification (NCBI taxonomy): domain Eukaryota; kingdom Metazoa; phylum Chordata; class Amphibia; order Anura; family Dendrobatidae; genus Ranitomeya; species Ranitomeya variabilis. Next base: position 526,002,116 of record NC_135237.1, on the reverse strand, counting down.
ATTTTCATTCTTTCATTTTTACATGAATATGGATCCCAGGGCCTGAAGGAGAGTCTCCTCTCCTCCAGACCCTGGGAACCATACACTGGAAACTTCCGATTCCGATTTCCGATATCACAAAAATATCGGAACTCGGTATTGGAATTCCGATACAGCAAATATCGGCCGATACCCGATACTTGCGGTATCGGAATGCTCAACACTACCCACGGCCTCTTCCACCAGACTTCCTTATTTTTGGGAAAATGTTACCAAAATAACAACTGTTATATGGTACTGTAAAACAAGGTAGAAGGTGTATATAAACTTGTTGAGAATTTAAATCTCCCTTTTTATTTTGGGGAGACAGCACCACAACTCAGGCCCAGTGTGTAACACAACACAATGTAAGTGGCAGAACGTGGCTGGCTGATATACGACAAACTAACAGAACTGAGGTATATCCACTTTGTGACAATTTGAATCTCCCTTTTTTGGGGGGGAGACAGCACCGCAACTCAGGCCCAGTGTATAACACAACACAATGTAAGCGGCAGAACGTGGCTGGCTGATATACGACAAACTAACAGAACTGACGTATATCCACTTTGTGACAATTTGAATCTCCCTTTTTTGGGGGGGAGACTGCACCGCAACTCAGGCCCAGTGTATAACACAACACAAAGTAAGTGGCAGAATGTGGCTGGCTGTTATATGACAAACTAAGAGAACTGACGTATATCCACTTTGTGACAATTTGAATCTCCCTTTTTTGGGGGGGAGACTACACCGCAACTCAGGCCCAGTGTATAATACAACACAAAGTAAGTGGCAGAACGTGGCTGGCTGATATACGACAAACTAACAGAACTGACGTATATCCACTTTGTGACAATTTGAAACACCCTTTTTTTGGGGTGGAGACTGCACCGCAACTCAGGTCCAGTGTATAACACAACACAAAGTAAGTGGCAGAACGTGGCTGAAAGATATCTGAAAAAATCCAAGGACTGTAGTACAATTTCAATCTCCCTACAATGATCTCAGGACAAGTATGGCAGCAACAAAAAGGACTGCTGCACACAAATGTGTGGACACATACACAAGATAACTGCAGAAAGGAGCAACAGGATTTTTGCTTTTAAAAAAGCAGTTGGTTTGTACAGCAGAGTGCAAACAGCAATGCAGCTATCAGGGAGCCTTATAAGGCAGCCTAATAAGCTACAGAGCTGAGGCACAAAAAAATAGCCTCCACTGTCCCTGCAAAAAAGGTGGTGTTGGACACTGGAAATCGCTACAGCACAAGCGGTTTGGGGGTTAATATTTCCTCCCTTACTATATCCCTTCTTCTGACGAAGCTGCAGCAATCTCTCCCTATGCTAAGATCGGCAGAAGTAAGATGGCGGTCGGCGTGCACGCCTCTTTATACCCCCTGTGATGTCGCAGAAAGCAAGCCAATCACTGTCATGCCCTTCTCTAAGATGGTGGGGACCGAGACCTATGTCATCACGCTGCCCACACTCTGTGTCCTCCTTCATTGGCTGAGAAATGGCGCTGAATGTGTCATACAAAACGCAACTTTGGCGTGAAGATCGCCGACCACGTGGCCGATCCCACACTAGGATCGGGTCGGGTTTCATGAAACCCGACTTTGCCGAAAGTCGGCGATTTTTAAATTTGTCCCATCCGTTTCGCTCAACCCTATTCAAGAGTACCATCATTTCTGTCCAGGCCTATTTCATGAGTTTTAGGCTGCCGTCACACTAGCAGTATTTGGTCAGTATTTTACATCAGTATTTGCAAGCCAAAACCAGGAGTGGGTAATATATGCAGAAGTGGTGCATATGTTTCCATTATACTTTTCCTCCAATTGTTCCACTCCTGGTTTTGGCTTACAAATACTGATGTAAAATACTGACCAAATACTGAAAGTGTGACGGCAGCCTTATTTTTTTTTTCTGTGAAAGCATGGTTGAAAAGCAATGTCTGACTTTCATTTGTTTCTTTTCTTAGATCTTTTATTTATTATTATTTTTGTCAGATTCAAGTTATTTCTGTGACCATTGTGGGTTTTTCTGTCATTAAACGAGGGGTACCAACATTTTTGACCATGTATGTATACATGGAAACCCTAGTGATAACGCTCAGCATAAGGCGCAGGATAAATGTGAAATGAGCCTTATACAGCGATGTTTGGGAGGCAGAATGAACTCATCAACAGCAGGTGAAAAATTGGTTTTATTTTTCGACATTCCTCATGCGGTATAAGTGATTAAGTGACTTTATTCTTCGGGTCGGTGCAAATATAGCGATACGAGATTTATAAAAGATGCTTTTTTTTGGCAAAAACTAGCTTTTGCATATTTTGGGAGAAATTATGGAAACCCGGGTTCGGGACCATGTGACTGAACACTATGTGTTCACTGCGGTCCCGAACTTTACAGCTCGGGTTCACCCATCCCTAGTTGCGGGGTCTCCGATTCAAGGACAGAGGGGCTTAATTCCCTCTGCCTGTTCCTGAAATGCTATGATCGAGTTCGAATGCAGTGTCTCTGTGTGCACAATTGCTGAGACGCATCCATACGTCTCAGGCAGGTAAGTATCAGGCGAGCTGGACATATGTATACGTCTAAGGTCAGAAAGAGGTTGAATGTCTTAATTTAGTGTGGTAATTTGCTGCAGCAGCCCACAGGATAGTTTAGGTATGTATACTCTAGTTGTCAAATTGACATATAAAACAAAATGCTAATAGTGTGTATAATATTTTCAAACTTTTATTATTTTTTTAAACACTATTCTGACCCCAGCAAACACCCATATTCAAGAATGTCACATTAGTTGGAGGTACACGCATGATAATAAACTTTTAGCAACAGACAGCAGTATTTGTTATTGTGCATATGCTTATTAAATTGTACTAATAAAACAGTTGCAACACCTTAACCTTTCTTTAAAAATTATTTATTTATTTTTATCTTCCCGATTGAACAAAAATGCAACCTAACCCTAAAAATGCTATATTGTTAAGTAGTTACACTACCGTTCAAAAGTTTAGGGTCACTTAGAAATGTCCTTATTTTTAAAAGAAAAGCAGTTTTTTCCAAGGAAGCTAGCATTAAATGATTCAGAAATACACTCAATACATTGTTAATGTGGTAAATTACTATTTTAGCTGCCAACGTCTGGTTTGTAATGCAATATCTTCAAAGGTGTATAGAGGCCTATTTCCAACAACCATCACTCCAGTGTTCTTATGGTACTTTGTGTTTGCTAACTGTGTAAAAAGGCTAATGGATGGTTAGAATACCCTTGAAAACCCTTGTACAAGTATGTTACCACAGCTAACATAGTTGAGAATCTGGAGCATTACATTTGTTGGTTCCATTAAACTCTCAAAATGGCCAGAAAAAAAGAACTTTCATGTGAAACTCAACAGTCTATTCTGGTTCTTATAAATGAAGGCTATTCCATGCGAGAAACTGCCAAGAAACTGAAGATTTCCTACAACGGTGTGTACTACTCCCTTCAGAGGAGAGCACAAACAGGCTCTAACCAGAGTAGAAAGAGAAGTGGGAGGCCCCGCTGCACAACTGAGCAACAAGACAAGTACATTAGAGTCTGTAGTTTGATAAATCGATGCCTTACAGGTCCTCAACTGGCAGCTTCATTAAATAGTACATGCAAAACGCCAGTGTCAACGTCTACAGTGAAGAGGCAACTCCGGGATCCTGGCCTTCAGGTCAGAGTAGCAAAGAAAAAGCCATATCTGAGACTGGCTAATAAAAGGAAAAGATTATTATGGGCAAAAGAACACAGTCATTGGACAGAGGAAGATTGGAAAAAAGTGTTATGGACAGACAAATCCAAGTTTGAGGTGTTTGGATCACACAGAAGAACATTTGTGAGATGCAGAACAACTGAAAAGTTGCTGGAAGAGTGCCTAACGCCATCTGTCAAGCATGGTGGAGGTAATGTGGTGGTCTGGGGTTGCTTTGGTGCTGGTAAAGTGGGAGATTTGTACAAGATAAAGGGATTTTGAATAAGGAAGGTTATCACTCCATTTTGCAACGCCATGCCATACCATGTGGACAGCGCTTGATTGGAGCCACTTTCATCCTACAACAGGACAATGACCCAAAAGCACACCTCCAAATTGTGAAATAACTATTTAGGGAAGAAGCAGGCAGCTGGTATTCTCTCTGTAATGGAGTGGCAGCGCAGTCACCAGATCTTCAACCCCATTGAGCTGTTGTGGGAGCAGCTTGACTGTATGGTACGCAAAAAGTGCCCATCAAGCCAAACCCACTTGTGGGAGGGGCTTCTGGAAGCATGGGGTGAAATTTCTCCAGATTACCTCAGCAAATTAACTGCTAGAATGCCAAAGGTCTGCAGTGCTGTAATTGCTGCAAAGGGAGCATTCTTTGACGAAAGCAAAGTTTGAAAGAGAAAATTATAATTTCAAATAAAAATCTTTTTTTCTAACCTTATCAATGTCTGGAAAATGGTGAACACGGCACTCAGGGTTTCTTTGGAGGTGCACAAGTTAGGAATCCAACCCGTAAAGTATAGCTAAGAAATACTTGGCACTCAGGAGAACTTCGTTGCAAAATTCAGGAATAAATTTTATTTGGTGCATCCGGCTCGACACATATAAACGTTTTCGGTCTATACACATAAGACCTTCATCAGATACAGTTGTGAATGCTGTAATGTATATACAAAAGAAACAGAAGACAAGAAAATTGCTTTTAAACAAAAATAATAATGATGCACAATATCAAAAATTGCGATCCATTCTGTACTGTTATGACAGTCTGCGTACAGATATGAGGAGTGACAGACAGCACGGGTGACGGACTAGGTGAATCCGGCCTGGAACTGCGTGAAGCGTGAATCCTGTTCAGAAGGTGCTGGAAAGTGTACACGTGTTAGGGCTATAATAGATGGGAGTAAAAATGAAGGAGTAACATGGGAACTTTCAGATTTGTAACCATGTAGTGGAACTATAGAATAAATGCACCATCCTAGATGAAGGATACAAGTTGTGGAATAACCTTCCCCACTGACCGCGGGGATATGAGAATGGAGTGCACAGTGAGCCGCCTGTAATGGAGGAAATAAACATAAATACATAAACCAATGTGATACATAGTGGTAGGGCAAAAATGCCCTGCAGGTTATATGCCAAAATACTCTAAGGGGTGACCACCAGAAAACCGGGATCCCAGTATAATTTATATGTGCCGCTGCAAAGTGATGGGCCAAAAACAGGGCCCAAGGAAAATACCTGGAGACCATGGGTGGTGTGTGAAAATCACACACTTGGTAGGATGCTAGCCAGGGTACGGGAGCGCAAGGCGCCTGCAGAGTAGAATATGACGTCCTATGTCAGGTGACACACCTCAGCGCACTTTTATACCCGGAAGTGCCGCTCTCCTCTTAGCAGCCCCGGGAGCACCTCCCTGCTTCACAGCATAGCGTCCGTGGCATCGGCGATTCTCAGGTAAACCAGCATTCGGTCCCAGCGCAGGCTCTGTCCTGCCTCCAGCTTTGCTCCGCTCGTCATAACCCTCTGCCTTGATTTATCTTTTACAGCGCCTCCCCCCTGCGAGTGCCTCGCTTCCCCATAGCGCTACATACTTCTCCATATAATCCAAGGTATGAGGCTGTGATCTAGGGTAATATCTATCAGACTGGATCTAATTTCGGTAGCCTTATTGCCCTCATGTGTACCCCTATTCTACTCTGCAGGCGCCTTGCGCTCCCGTACCCTGGCTAGCATCCTACCAAGTGTGTGATTTTCACACACCACACATGGTCTCCAGGTATTTTCCTTGGGCCCTGTTTTTGGCCCATCACTTTGCAGCGGCACATATAAATTATACCGGGATCCCGGTTTTCTGGTGGTCACCCCTTAGAGTATTTTGGCATATAACCTGCAGGGCATTTTTGCCCTACCACTATGTATCACATTGGTTTATGTATTTATGTTTATTTCCTCCATTACAGGCGGCTCACTGTGCACTCCATTCTCATATCCCCGCGGTCAGTGGGGAAGGTTATTCCACAACTTGTATCCTTCATCTAGGATGGTGCATTTATTCTATAGTTCCACTACATGGTTACAAATCTGAAAGTTCCCATGTTACTCCTTCATTTTTACTCCCATCTATTATAGCCCTAACACGTGTACACTTTCCAGCACCTTCTGAACAGGATTCACGCTTCACGCAGTTCCAGGCCGGATTCACCTAGTCCGTCACCCGTGCTGTCTGTCACTCCTCATATCTGTACGCAGACTGTCATAACAGTACAGAATGGATCGCAATTTTTGATATTGTGCATCATTATTATTTTTGTTTAAAAGCAATTTTCTTGTCTTCTGTTTCTTTTGTATATACATTACAGCATTCACAACTGTATCTGATGAAGGTCTTATGTGTATAGACCGAAAACGTTTATATGTGTCGAGCCGGATGCACCAAATAAAATTTATTCCTGAATTTTGCAACGAAGTTCTCCTGAGTGCCAAGTATTTCTTAGCTTATCAATGTCTGGTCTAGATTTTCAATTCATTTGGCAACTCATTTGATTAATAAACGAAAGAGTTTTTATGGAAAACCTAAAATATTTTGGGTGACCCTAAACTTTTGAACGGTAGTGTACATGTATGATCATGACTGGAAACGAATGTGCAGCAACAGAATGCAATATATCATGAGGTGTACGGTTGCTCATTTAGACTCTTAAAACATCTATTAAAAATTAAAATAAGTCTTTTTCTAAGAACATAAAAAATAACACCCATAGGCCTTTATCAAAAATGAGGAGACAAGAAAAGCTTGGGTTGTCCTCCTCTTAAGCACATGCAACAGGCTGATGTATTCGGATGGTATGTGTGGAAACGATGTAAGAAAAAACATTATTTTTTTTTTTCGCAAAGCACATACTTTGTGAGTTGACGATTGTGTCTCAATTCCTGTATTGTGGAGTTTTGTATTTTTTTTGCCTTTTTAAAAAGATACCAAAAAGGTATGGCTTGACCACCGTAGAAATCAGAAGGCACAGTTTCTGTGATATACAATCCTCCTTTTCAATGTTTAATCTCCGTTTGCAACTCTGGGTGCATACAGCAAATCCATATTCCTTCACTCAGTCACTCACCTTTTTATCAAGATGGTGGTGGGCAATATTGAAAAGCACATCTTCATGGTGTGAAGCCATTGGGTTACCAATTCATTAAAGTGATATCAGAGCGACTTGGGGAAGAAATATGGTGTTCGTGATATAGCCTCAAAAAGTGTTATTCAAAAAGTGGTACGGAAACTGGAAACAACAGGATCATTGATCCCCTCTTATTATGAAGGCCATTATTATGTGTCCAAGAATGTCACAGGACGACACAATGAATGACGTGCAGCATCTTCTGGAACAGTCGCCAATTAAATCTCTGAGGCGCTTGGCACAGTGTGAGATCCAATTCAACATGTTAAGGATTAAAGCCACAGGTTGTCATGAATTAGACGGGGGGCTATGAATAAAAGATTTCAAACTTTTCAAAGTTTTCTGCGTGAATACTTTGATGAATCGATGCCATGTTCTAATGGGAGATAATCACAATGTAAACAACACTTACAAATAAAGACACACAATACTGTGACATCATCGCAAAACATGATTAAGAAATGTAGAACAAGTCTTCTATGATGTGATCAGAATATTAAAAATAAATAAATAAAATGTAAATTAGGATATAGGCATTTGTGACTTCATCGCAACAAAATACAACCAAGAAGTAACAATAATCAATATGAAAAAAAAAACAGCATTGCGAATAAGTACAAACACTGTGACAACAGGAAAAGTACTGCAGGAAAGTACTGCAGTATGCACTCACCGGGAAAGGTCAGAGAGGCCCAGCGCCTGCGCACTGCAGTACTTTGCTCTGCCCTCAACAGGGCAAATCAGTACGCCTGCGCCGGAGGGCAATGCCAGGGAGCCATGAAGCAAGCAGGAGGGTGGCGATCATAAGAAGTTGGGAGGCGCCGGACCCAGACCTGCGACACCATCGGACCGGACTGCCCCCCCCGGGTGAGTACAAAAACACATATTTTTATTATTTTTCAGGTTGTATCAGGGGCTTATCTACAGCATTATAGAATGCTGTAGATAAGCCCTGAAAGGCGGTGGCCGTAACTTATATCAGCCAAACATGATGACAGGTTCCCTTTAAAGTGACTTGATTTCTAGAGAGCTCTGGTAGTCAACAGGTGCTGACTGACATAATTCAAATGTAAATTTAAGCTTTATGGGCCAGATCCATTCACCCTGGCAATTTGTAGGTCAGTCCTAAGTAAAGGACCACTGAAGTAAGATGCGTCTAATTCATTAAGAGGCACATACTGTGCCATGCACCTCCGTGTAACTTCAGTCAGGAATTAGAGTACATTTCTGACATAATTTACGCCACTAAAAGTGATGTAAATTTTGGTGAATTCACCAGGTGGACCTTGCCTAGCCGTGTTCCCCCTAGAGTTTCCAACTGTGAAAAAGCTAAAGACCTGAACTGGCATGAAACACCCAATAAAGGCTCAAAATTCTTTTGTGTAACTTTGAGTTTGTGATGTTACAGCAAATAAATATGTAAATGTGGTATAAATGTGGTTTCTTTTAACCGGTCAAGGAAGAAGAAGTCATCTGGCTCCTTGCATCTTACATTTGACTCTGCAAAAACTCTTACTGTAGCGCTTATTCATTCTCATCTCGACTACTGCAACTCTCAACTAATCAGCCTCCCTCTTACTAAACTCTCCCCTCCCAAATCGATCCGAAGGCAGCTGCCAGGATTATTTTCCTTTCCAACTGCTACACCAATGCCTCAACCATGTGCCAGCCATCGCACTGGTTGCCCATTCACTACAAAGTCCAATATAAACTTATCACTCACCCACAAAGCGCTCCATGGTTCTGCACCACCCTACATCTCCACCCATGTCTCTATCTATCACCCTACCCATGCCCTCCATACCGCTAAAGACCGAAGACTAACATACTCAATAATCTGAAACTCCCACTCCCGTCTTCAAGACTTTTCGTTTGCTGCACCAATTTTTTGGAATGCACTGCCCAGGACAATTCAATTAATTCCCAATACTCACAGTTTTAAGTGTGCACTAACAGCGCACTTCATTAGACTGGCCTATCTCACTTATTATATGTAACTAAATTTTGCCCTTCCAAAACTTTCTTCCAAATGTGATCCCTCATAGCATCTGTTTACACACCAACCATGCACCTAATAGCACTTTGTATCTATACTTGTACACATACTGGTTGGTGACCGGTTCATGCAACATTAGGTAAATACTAGTGTTGAGCGATACCGTCCGATACTTGAAAGTATCGGTATCGGAAAGTATCGGCCGATACCGGCAAAGTATCGGATCTAATCCGATACCGATACCCGATACCAATACAAGTCAATGGGACTCAAGTATCGGACGGTATTCCTGATGGTTCCCAGGGTCTGAAGGAGAGGAAACTCTACTTCAGGCCCTGGGATCCATATTAATGTGTAAAATAAAGAATTAAAATTAAAAATATTGCTATACTCACCTCTCCGACGCAGCCTGGACCTCACCGAGGGAACCGGCAGCGTTGTTTGCTTAAAATGCGCGCGTTTCCTGCCTCCCGCAACGTCACGGCTTCTGATTGGTCGCATGCCGCCCATGTGGCCGCGACGCGACCAATCACAAGCCGGAACGTAATTTTAAAATCCTGAATGCCTAGAATTAGGCATCCAGGACCTGAAAATTATGTCACGGCTTGCTGTGATTGGTCGCGTCGCGGCCACATGGGCGGCACGCGACCAATCAGAAGCCGTGACGTCGCGGGAGGCAGGAAACGCGCGCATTTTAAGCAAACAACGCTGCCGGTTCCCTCGATGAGGTCCAGGCTGCGTCGGAGAGGTGAGTATAGCAATATTTTTTATTTTAATTCTTTATTTTACACATTAATGTTGTATTTTACACATTAATGTTGTTTCGATACCGATACCCGATACCACAAAAGTATCGGATCTCGGTATCGGAATTCCGATACCCGCAAGTATCGGCCGATACCCGATACTTGCGGTATCGGAATGCTCAACACTAGTAAATACCCAATTTATTACATTGATGGCTGGACCATACAGTACCATCACGTTTTACCATCCACCTTTTGTGTCTGCCCTATTTCCTCCTAGATTGTTAGCTTGCAAACAGCAGGGCCCTTACTTAACTTGGTGTCTGTTTAATTATGTGTTATTCTGAAATATCTTTATTGTCTGTACAAGTTCCCTCTGAAATGCAAAGTGCTGCGGAATATGTTGGTGTTATAGAAATGGAAATGATTATTATTTGCGATAATGTCATACAGTATGTTAGAGCCAGCGATTAACTGTAATGGCCATGTGGACGACACATGACAAAGGGTATTGGCGTGTCATGTGTGACATAATCTTTATCTTACCACTCTCCGATCTTACACATTGAGATGGATTAAATTGGCCACAACAGCCTATGTTACTTTGTGCCATAAGTTTTCCCTGAGATTTAGGCGCATTTTTTAGTATATGGTGTCACACGTTAGGCCATGTTTATGAAGGGCATTTGCTCCTGTTTCACGCCTTTTTTTTTTGTTAGCCCCAAATTCATCTTTCCATTTACATTTTTTTCTAAGTAAATTTTATATATGTTTGCCTGTTTTTGTTTTTTTTTCTTAGGCCGGGTTCACGTTTGTGTCTGTGTGCACAGCGTATGACCCGCATAAGTCACGCTTACATATCCTTAACATTGTGTACGTAGTGACATGTTTTGCACGCGTTCGCTTGCGGATGCGTACGCATGCATCGCTTGAAGGTGGGCGGCAGGGTCTGGCGAATGCAACATGTTGCATTTTTTGAGGCGTGCGGATGATTGCGTCAAAAAAGCGTTTTTTAGCTGCGGTTCCTGTTGTGTGGTGCCTTCCTTCTGTGTGCTTGGACTAATGTGTGTAATGTAAGTATTGGTGTCCATTTTTTTGTGCTACATTGTGTTTGGCTTTTACCAAGTTACATTTGTCTTTTTTTTTCTCTCTAGTGTTTCACTTGACTGCTGCCTGCTCTTACAAGATGTCCTCCACTGAAGGTTCCGAAAATGGCCACGACACAGATTATGTAATCACATTTGATTTACTGATTGATATGTATTGACTGTCAATACTAGACATGTGTTAATCATGTATTTTCTTCACAGGTTACTGACACTGCAGAAAAGCAGATGCAGTCTAGTGGAAATTATTCTTCCCAGGGTCGTCGGCCTCAAGTTGCTGAGGAGGAAAGACGGGGTCTAAGTAGCCTTTACCAGAGTTGTAACTGAATTTGTTTTCAGATTTAAATACAAATTATTTTTTTGTATTTCATCTATATGTTCCACAACGTGAGGAAGGACAACGTGATATCGATAATGATGTCTTTATTCAACTTGTGCAAGAGCTAGCAGCGTTCTGTGACCCCTGTGATCAGAATCATTCCGACTCAGTCTTGATCTGATGACTCAGGGACGAAGTGGCCAGATCGCTGCTGGATGACTGGGACCATGCAACGCCAAAAGTCAGAAAGCATTTAGGTAAGTATTGCAATTTTGGCGGCGTCTGTTTTTCTGTAAATTTTGCTGTCTTTTAACAATTTTTTTTTCTTCCCCCTTCACAGAGAAGAGAGTAAAAGTTTGTTAGCGTTCGACGAAGGATCGCTTCAATAAGGACATGAGAGAGGAGATTTGGGTTCGACGTGGTGCAGCTCGAAAATCAGAAAATACAAGTATCATAACCAGCTTTCTTTTCGGAAGCCAGTGGTTGCTCAGCGAACGTGAGTATCTTTTGTGTTATCTTTCACTATTATTTAATTTTTTCTTTTTTGTAATAATCTTTTTTTATTTAATTTCCACACAGAACCTGGAGCAGCACTGTAGAACCTGGATCATCCTCTGTTGGCGCAGCCCCTCATCGACCAGCTAATGAACAGCACCATCCTAATCATCCACCAGCGATGCAGCAGCCAGGCAGGTGTCACAGGCTGGGAACAGGAAGCAGATCGTTCTGGTTTTCCCCTCTCCCAGCCCTCTGCCACTACTTTACTTGGGTCTGCTCGCCAGCGGCAGAGGGCCTGGGAGAGGTCAGTCATGCCTGAGTTTATTCAATTAAGTTCGGTCTTCCAGGCTGGGATGAAGGCGGTTGTGGATAGGATGGAGAGTGGGTGCACTCATGTGAACACATTGTTCCAGGAAGTACACAAACGCCTTGTCCACCTGGAAGGTGACCTTAATAGACCAGCGCAGCATTATTTTTCCACTATAGAAAGGGGGTGTGACGGAAAACCTTAGTCCTGATCTCCAGCTGTTTGTGATGAAGGCCTGTCAGGATGCTTATACCGAGGCCATGCAGCGGTCCCAATATCAGCAGCAGGCACAAAGTTTTTTCCCTATAGGGCAACAAGCTCCAGGACTGCAGCTGTGGCAGAATCCGCCTGCACCGTCTCGACAAGGGACTTATCTACCACCACCGCTGGACATTACATTTCCAAGCTGTCCTGTTCCACCATCAAGCCGAGTGCAGAAGCCCACACTTCTCCTACAGCAATGCAGCACCAGGGAAAAAAAGCGGCAAAAACAAAGTCCCGGAGGAGAAAAATGGGAAAAAAATATTAAATGCACCCCCTCAACCCTCACCTCCTAATGTGTCTGTGTTTTCTAGTCTGTCCACACCTTCGCTTCATTCTTTCCCTTCCAATGTGTCAATCCCTTCCAACTTGTTTTCCACTCCTAATGTGTCCTCTTCCCCCAGTGTGTCTGACCCAATCCTCCAATTATCTTACACTTCCCCTGTAACAACTTCCGCAACCACTTCTAACCTACCATCACAGCCCAACACTCCCCTGGTCCACCATGTTACTCCCTCCCAGAGACAATGAAAGTAAATAATCATTTTTCCTTTTTTTTATAAAAATTGTAAATTTTTTATTTTTGTTAGTAAAAATTGTTTTGATTCACAATAAGAGTCTCACTGTGTTCTCTGTTTCCCTTTATTTAACCATGTGTGCATTGTTGAGTTAAGTATGAACGGGTGTAACAGTTAAGGTGTTTATTATACAAGCTACATTCAAGGTATTAATATTACAGTCAGAAAACATTACAGGTACATAACATAGGTACATAACATTACAGGTACATTTTATTTACAGGTTAAACCATTTCATCTTGCCATGACACACGTCCAATATCAGAAACAAAATAGGCTGCAAATTTATCCTTCATTTGGGCAACTTCGACTGTAGTCCTCAGAGGGTGATGTTGGTAATCCTGCGATGTGGTATTAACAGTTTCCTCAAGTTCAAAGTGGGGTTTCACTTTTGACAGGATGTAGTTATGCAGAACAACACATGCTTTCACAACCTCATCAATTGTCTCTATTTTTATATTTATGGCTGTTCCCAAAATGCGCCATTTAGATGCCAGCAAACCAAAGGCACACTCCACAGTTCTTCGTGCCCTTGTCAGTCGGTAGTTGAAAATCCTTTTTGTGTGACTCAAGTCCCGACTTGAGTATGGTATTAGGAGGTTGCCACACATTTTAAAGGCCTCATCACCAACTATAACAAACGGCATTGGGCGGTTAAAATCATTCCCTTACAATCCTTGTCCCATGTCAGAGTTTTTGAAAGTCCGTGAGTCATTTCCTCATCCAAATGAGCCAACGTCAATGGCAAAAAATCGACACTCAGCATTCGCAATTGCCATCAGAACATTGGAAAAGTATTTTTTATAATTGAAGTACTCAGATCCACTTCCTGCAGGCTTCAGAATCTGAATATATATGCCATTCACAGCCCTCACACAGGTAGGAAAATCACAAACCTCATTGAATTTCAAGTTCAGCTGTGGGTTGGGGGAGGAATTCGGCATGCAGAATGTCACACAATGCATGGCAGGAATCTCCAACAATCCCAGAAAGGGTGGACAGTCCAATTTGAAACTGAAAATGTAGAGATCTTAAGGTCTCTCCGTAATCCAGGAATCTGCGGAACAGACAAAGAAATAAATAATTCAGTACATGGTTTTCTAACAATAATAGTAACGATAGGTGTTTGTTGTTCAAAATTACATACCTTATGGTCACCAACAGACATTCCCCAGCAGGAATTGCTCTACGTAGTTGGGTGTCCTGCCTGCTGATGTATCTTCAGACATGTTGCAGCAAATCATCGAAGCTCTGTTGACACATCCTGGTGTAGTCCAAAAACTTTGCTGGGTTTTCACAAAGCTCTGTGTACAATGAGTGGTAGGCTCCACGGCTCTGTCGGAGATCAACAATGGGGTGCTGCCAAAAGCAACGACGACATCTTCTCCGCCTTTCTCTTCTCCTTTGTTCCTCACAAACCACAGCGAAATCAAAAGCCATTTTCAAAGATAGATCCAGATTCATATTGAAGCTCTCCACGCTATCCATCTTGCATCAGCATCCAGCATCCAACGAAGCGAATTTCAGCTGTGCAGTGTCTCTATATATAGAAAACCCATAAGTCATGGCCATTGAGAAATACCGTACGCATGCTCATAAACAACGCAAATGCATGCAAAAACGCATACAAACGCATTCAGCATTTTTTTACGTCATGCATAAGAGCAGGTGGATAAAAAAACGCTTCGTACACATGCGTTTGCATGCGTTTTTGCATTGAGACGATACGCTGTGGACACATACACAAATCTGAACTTAGCCTTAGTTCACCTTTCTGGGTAGAGTTTAGGGATTCCAAAAGCTTTTGCTTGATTCATCATTTGCAATTTTTCTTAAAAAAAATAAAAAAAAGCAAAATTTGTTGCAAATATGCTCCAGTCTCGCCCTGGAGTGATTCGATGTACACCAGGAAATTCTGGGCTATTTGTGTAACATTTTGCAAACCATGTGATTTTTTGCTAAAAAAAAGTTGCAAAAATGGTTAAGCATAGAAGAAAAAAACATTTTTAACTTTGCTCAAAAGTCCTGAACCATTTGCGTCATTTTGATGAATTTACGTGAAAAAACATCACCGAGCTTTACAAGATAAAAAAAATTGACTTGAGAAAAAGTTATGAATTGGGTCCATAATGTGTAAAACACATTAAAATTGCAGTTCAAACCATGAAAGTTTTTGGGGCAAGTGCTGCCACATTTCAGTATAATAAATGTTCCCCAATGTGTGTGTTTATGGTTACTGCTGAAACGAGTAATTTATTTTCTATATGTAGAGTATTATTACCTATGATGACAACATCTGTTATCGTTTGGGACTTTCTTTACACTTGTTGAATGCTTCCCTTTAATCGTTACACATAGAAGAGAACAAGCTTATCCGTACACAGCTGATTATTCTCCACATCGTCAGCGACATACACTCATTTTCAGTGCCTGACGTATCCTTATTGATTCTATATCGATGTCTTAATTGGTAATGTTAAATTATTTGTACTAAATTAATCTTCACTTTATTTTTGTCAGCCGCTCTACCGGCCTCGTTATTCATTCCTCCCTTTTCTGATTAATGCGGCAATGTTATGTACATCTTGGTTCCCTGTTCCGTTAATGCATCACCAGGCCGCCATTTCACTGACTGTTCAAGATGACATGATACATAGACTGCTGGCACAAATTGGATCGGCAGCTGTGTCCTTGTTTCCTATTGATTTATTCCTTGAATATTCCTGCTTCTTAATCTACATCATGCGTTTCCAGTTCTCTTCATTTATCACTTGTTGTTACAGGCTGCTGTGACATCAGGATCTGCAAAATATTTCCTCTGCATTATATCGATGAAATCTACGGTTAAAAAATACAATCAATAAAATATGTAGTTTCCATCCCTAGAGTAATTTTTTTAAATTACTCCCAATGATGCTTCAATCTGGTAAAAAACAAAGTCCCACATAGTTTTTTCTATTGTTTTTAACTTGCCTTTCAGTCATTTTTCACATCTCCCATCACCTTGTTTACATCCCCCACCTCTGGTCTCCTGCATCCTAGCTCTGCTCTGTCCATCTAATCCTTTCAGATAGCTCTGCTTTGCATTCTCTTCTTGTTTTTTCATGTGACTTCATGAGAATTCAGAGGTAGATCGTCCAGATCTTCCATTGTCATGGCTTACCTATAAGATGTCACCGCTCGTCATTGAAGCTGAACTCGTAGCACCATATTGACTCTCATGGCTTTCAGCCTAGATGGTTGCATCATGGAACCATTCAGGCTGTAAAACAGATATCACAGAGATGGATTACGGCATGGGAAAATGTTGTTAATCTGGTGACAGGTGAAGGAACTGGTTGTTAATTATTTTCTGTTTCTTTTATAGGGGACAATGGCTTCAATGGATTAAGCATAAGGTGAGTATAATGATTGTTTATTAGTTCCTGGTTTTTTACAGGGGACAAGGGCTTCAATGGAATAGGCGTAAGGTGAGTATAACTTTGTTTTTTTTATATTTAAATAAATGTATAAAACGGTGTTAATTTTTATTTCAAATAAATGATTTTATTCTTGCTGTGTGTTTGTTTACAAACTTACTATGGGATTAGTAATGGGGCATCTTAGAGATGCCTCTCCATTACTAACCTCTGGGCTTGACGTCAGCTGACAATACAAATCTGAAATCAACCCCATGAATATTACCCCACTTGCCACTGCACCAGGGCAAGTAGGAAGAGCAAGAATGTGCCAATTCTGCAGCAACTGAGGGCTGATAATTTTAGCCTGGGGAGGCAATATCCATGACCCCTTCCAAAGCCATTAATATCAAACCACAGCTGTCTGTTTAGCCTCTGCTTTGAATTTATAGGGGCACCGTAAGTCATTTTTTTCTGGGGACCCTTGTAAATTCACGAGGAAAGACTAAGCAAACAGTTGTGAGCTGTAATTAATAGCCTAGAAACCTTATGGGATATTGTCCCTTGTCCCATATTATTAACATCAGTCCCCAGCCATGGGCCTTCCCTCTGCTGGTTATGAAAATTGTGTGGGAGTCCACACCGTTTTTTATTTTATTCCTTATTTTGCACAGGAATCTCACAGCAGCTGAATATAACTCCCATCATTGTCTCTTGGTCGTGCTGATCTCAGTGCATGCAGGAGACAATGATCAGAGTTGCCTTAAGCCGCCAGCACCTCAGAACAGTGCAAACTACACCGCATTTTCCCAGGTGTCAGTAAGTGTCACGCTGATGACACACGGATGTCATCCATGTGTCATCAGTGTGCAGCATGCATTTTATCTGTGCTGCACAAAATAACTGACATATCTGCAGGTTTTTAACACGGACTGACAACCTGACATGTGCATACCTCCAATGAACACAATGGGTGTGCGTGTGTGCATATTTGCGGCCCTTAAAAAATGGACCACATAAGGACACAAAAAACAGATGTGTGAAGGTAGGTCTAAGCATGCGCCTTTAAAGAAAACAAAGCATTCACTAAGGAATCAGAGTATCTCCTGGAAAATCCACCTCTCTATGGTAGTGTCGTCACTTGAGAGAACAGAAAGAGATTGTAGGGGTTAATAGTTGGCATGTGACAAAGTGTGCAGAATGATGGCCCCATGACACATTCTGTGAAATTAGGAACAGAGTGTGTTGCTAACATTAAAAAATAATTTGTCAGCAGGTTTTTACTCTTTAATCTAAGAGCAGCAGGAGTAGAAGCAGCGACACTGATGTCAGTGATGTGTCACTTACTGGGCTGCTTTTTGTAGTTTCAATAAAATCAGTATTTTATCAATAGGAGTTTACCTCTGGTTGTCTCTTTCCATGTAGTCCTCCTTCTCTGTGTAACCCTGCCCCCACTATTGATTTGCTGCTTTCTGCCTCTGTACAGTTTACTTAGGAAGCTGTAAATCAGTTGTATGGGGGGAGTTATACAAAACTCAGAATTTTGAATGCAAAAGGTATGTGTGCAGCGCCCCAGAGTCCTGGTCGTTGCAGTACTGATGCTCCGCCGCTAAGGGGGAGCTATGGTACGTCTGATGGCACTGAAGGAGTTCACCTGACCAGGTATCACAGACACCAATACACTTCACAGTCTGGCCTCCAGGGGGAGCTAAGGGTGCTATGTATTAGGCCACTCCTCACAATCTGGTAAAACTGGGGGTTAGATAGGAAGTTAGTCAGAAGCTGACTGGGTTGGAACCAGCTGCCAAAAGTTCCCGCCAAAAGCCGCCGCCATTGCAGCACCACAGGGAGCGCAGAGGAAGAAGAAGGGCGTGCCATGGGAGGAGACTACCAAAGCAGCGCCAAAAGTAGCGACCGCCCCTCCAACTTCTGCTGCGAGATGACGACCTGCCCAGCAGCAGAGGAGAACCGCCCCCTGATTTGCAACGGCGGGGACAAGGTGAAGAGGGAGCTCGACCTTGGAGAAATGGCGGAGCCAGGTGCATGCGTTGCCGCCGAATGCCGGACAGCGATGATGATCAGCAAATGCCCGAGCGACGGCAAAGTGATCCCGGCTTGCCCTCACCCACCAGAGGCAGATCCGCATCCACCGCAGCTGAAGGATCTGAACTCCTTGGAGCCGCCAGCGGAGGATCCGAGCCCGCCTATCCCGACCACAGACCCATGGCGAGCGGAGCCACATCGGGAGGCCGCCTTGGAGGAGCCGCGGTCCGGGCTGCAGCCGACTCCAGTGTCCTTGTCAACGGAACAGATCGACATCCGTGGAATCACATCAGGCGCAGGTATGGAAGGCGCCCCTACTCCCCCGACCGATCCTGCTCCCCCGACCGATCCTGCTCCCCTGACCGGTCCCGCTCCCGCGACCGCTCCTCACCCCGACAATAACCGTTTCCTCTCAGTGGAGTGGGTGGTGCTGACTCCAGACACGGTGGGGAAACTGGTGCCTCCACTACCGACCAAGGTGTAGGAACCCCTAGATGTGAGCTCAGACGGGGTGATCTTCCAGTGGGACACCCCATGGATCGGGCCAGATGGAGCTCGGGAGGAAGGCCTCACCCTTGCTGTGCTCACTTGGGAACAATATAAACGATGCCTGATCCTACATTGGAAAAACCGAAAAGAGACAGAACAGACTGATGCGCCGAAAGTACAACACCCAAAGCCTGCGCGCAGCAGGAAAGACGTGGTAAAGCGGGGAACTGTGCTGGCCTTCCACCCAAAGTGGGGTTGGGGCTCCATACAGGAACCGGGACTACCGACTGACGTCTTCGTTACTAGTCACGATGTGAAGACTCCTTTCCGCAACCGATATGGTGACCCACTATTGCAAAGGGGGGATCAGGTGACCTACACCCGCCACCGGAGTGCACAAGGATGGTGCGCTCGGAACGTCCAACGATGTGGGCCTGAGGGGGCGTCACCTGTTGCCTCGACCATGATTGAACCAGACTTGACAGATCTTGCTACTATCACCACCGTACGCCTTGTTACAGCTACCGAGCTTGCAGCCAAGGTTAGCCTTCGAATCCAGACACCGGGTGACCTGACTGCACCCGAGAGACCAACAACCGACACTGACACTGCATCAGCCGGAGACCAGGGACCAAAGCCGCCACAGTCAGGAGATGTCCATTACCGGCTGATGTCTTGCAATTTACTATGAAGCTTTAAAGTGCTTTGCAAACTGTATATAGTTAACTGTCCGTCCTTTTATGTGTCTTCTTGCTGCTACAACCCGACTAGGGTTAACTCTTAAAGGGATCCCTTAGTTTACCCGGGATCCCTATTTTTGCCTTTTTGCTTTTGTTTTTGTTTCTTGTTCATCACTGTTGAAAAGAACTGCTGGATCATGAACATTGCATGATTACAAACTCATTGTAAATAGTTTGCACCTTCTTAAAGGTGCCCTCTACTGGTTTTACAAAGAAAAGGACTCTTTGCGAAGAAGCTGTTCCTGGAAACAGTACCGGAGTCCTTGCTGCATACGGACTTGCAGCTTGAGAAGTTGCACTACCTCATAGAGACTTGGTCCCTTCTTAAAGGGGACGTTCGCCAATAGCACTTAAAGTCGAATAATGCTTACATGTAAAAGTTCTATGTAGTTAGCTAGTTAATTGTAGGAAATGTTTGGTGGTGTGTTGGAGAATGAGGACAGGAAGTGAACCCGTACGGGGTTGGACGGTGAGTCCTCCTAGGAGCCAGACAGAGATGGCTCAGTGATCTTGAACTGAGAGAAGGTTGATAAGTTCTATACTTTGTATAGTAGCAGAAAGGCAGTAGGCCCGGGTGGAAAGGGGCGGTCCTGCAACAGAACGAGAGGCAGTAGGCCTGGGGCAGATAGACAGGCGGTCCTGCAGATGTAAAGATGGAAAATGAAGAAAAGTTGATTAGCCTTATAGTGTTTTATAAGAAGGTCTTTAGTGGATTCAGTGTGTACGTCCTTAAAGGCAACGTTAAATTATTGTTAAAAAATTTGCACTTAGTAGAATACCCAGTTGAGTAAGAAAAGTTATTCATAGTATGTTATTTAAAGTATTTAACCATGTTTGTAACGTTCAAGTGTCCTCACCTCCCATAAAGGGAAGCTCTGTTCAAATTTGCTTATTGTTATTGCATTTCAAAATTGTATGTCTTTTTGCTGACATTTATTGTTGTTTTCTTCCCAGTCCAGGAGTACTGGATTTAACCGGGGGGGAGTGCAGCGCCCCAGAGTCCTGGTCATTGCAGTACTGATGCTCCCCCGCTAAGGGGGGCTATGCTACGTCTGATGGCACTGAAGAAGTTCACCTGACCAGGTATCACAGACACCAATACACTTCACAGTCTGGCCTCCACGGGGAGCTAATGGTGCTATGTATTAGGCCACTCCTCACAATCTGGTAAAACTGGGGGTTAGATAGGAAGTTAGTCAGAGGCTGACTGGGTTGGAACCAGGCAACATCCTGTGGCAGAGGGTGTTGCAGGGGAAGATTCAGGGGGGTCCCTATCAGGGGTGGGATCCTGACAGAGGCCTAGCAAACAGAAAGAACGTTACGGGACCGCGCCTGCACTTCATCGCGGCGGTACCCCAAGAAAGGACAAGAAGCGAGGTTTATTGTGCTGAGTGAGAAACGAGATCAACGCAACAAGGAGAATTACCAGTAGGAGTCGTGCTGTAAGACGAGGCAACATCCTACTGAGGCGCGTAGCCGGTGGCCGGAACGTCGAGGAAGTATTGAGCTCCAGGCCTTACTTCAAACCTACGGCAGGACAGTCAGTTATAGGCGGGCTGTCTCACTCAAATCACCTAAGAAGACATAGGGGGCAACAGTTGGAGAGAGGCGACACTAGGGTCCCGGAAGAGCTCCGAGCCTACCCGTCATACGGGTGCGTCCTAGCCATATCATCTGGGGGGACGAAGAAGAACATCAAAATCGAGTTGTGAGGGAACTTCAGAAACAGACACAACAGTTGTGGGGACTATCCCGTAAGCACAGCAGGGGAGGACCACAACACACAAGCGCTAGAAGGTAGGCACAGATTTCCACCTGCAAAGGGAACTCGGGAGGTGCCATCTGACCAGCCGGACTCGCGCAGCCCGGTTAACCATATTCCGGACTGAGGATCCTGGAGCCTTCAGTAAAGAGGTAAAGAGACTGCAACCTGGTGTCCTCGTTATTTACTGCAACCTGCACCGCACCACAACCTCATCACATCCTCAATTTTCACTGGACGCCCCTCAGCAGGGTCACGGACCGGGCCCAGCCACCGTGACAACCCCAGAACTGAGACAGAGAGGGCCGGTACCGGGTACCCCTCGGCCCTGCGGCAGTGGGGGCGCTCCATGTGCATATGTTGCGGATTTGACGCTGCAGATCTACAGCTGTTTTCCATGCGTTTTACAGTATCATGTAAATCTATAGAAAACCAAATCCGCTGTGCACATGCTGCGGAAAATTTCACGCAGAATTGCTGCGGTTTATTTGCTGCAGCATGTCAATTCTTTGTGTGGATTCCGCAGCGTTACCTATTCCTTAATAGGAATCCGCAAGTGTAAAAACGCAGGTGAAATCCGCATAAATCTGCACTAAATCTGCAATAAATCCGCGGTGAATCCGCAGGTAAAACGCAGGGCATTTGCAGAATCCACACGGAAAAATCTGCAATGGAATCCGCAACGTGTGCACATACCCTAAATCTACACTGTGTGCAGAATTATTAGGCAAGTTGTATTTTAGAGGATTATTTTTATTATTGATCAACAACTATGTTCTCAATTAACCCAAAAGACTCAGAAATATCAAAGCTTAATATTTTTGGAAATTAGAGTGGGTTTTTTTTAGATTTGGCTATCTTTGGAGGATATCTGTTTGTGCAGGTAACTATTAGGCTGCCGTCACACTAGCAGTATTTGGTCAGTATTTTACATGAGTATTTGTAAGCCAAAACCAGGAGTGTGTGATAAATACAGAAGTGGTGACGGGTTTCTATTATACTTTTTCTCTAATTGTTCCACTCCTGGTTTTGGATTACAAATACTCATGTAAAATACTGACCAAATACTGATAGTGTGACGGCAGCCTTACTGTGCAGAATTATTAGGCAACTTAATAAAAACCAAATATATTCCAAACTCACTTGTTTATTTTCACCAGGTAAACCAATATAACTGCACAAAATTTAGAAATAAACATTTCTGACATGCAAAAACAAAACCCCCCCAAAATGAGTGACCAGTATAGCCACCTTTCTTTATGTTGACACTCAGCAGCCTTCCATCCATAGATTGTCAGTTGCTTGATCTGTTTACGATCAACATTGTGTGCAGCAGCCACTACAGCCTCCCAGACACTGTTCTGAGAGGTGGACTGTTTTCCCTCCCTGTAGATCTCACATTTTATGAGGGATCACAGGTTCTTTATGGGGTTCAGATCAGGTGAACAAGGGGGCCATATCATTATTTTTACTTCTTCGAGACCTTTACTGGCCAGCCATGCTGTGGAGTAGTTGGAGGCATGTGATGGAGCATTGTCCTGCATGAAAATCATGCTTTTCATGGACTATATCGACTTCTTCCTGTACCACTGCTTGAAGAAGTTGTCTTCCAGAAACTGGCAGTAGGTCTGGGAATTGAGCTTCACTCCATCCTCAACTCAAAAAGGTCCCACAAGTTCATCTCTGATGATCCCAGCCCATACCAGTACCCCACCTCCACCTTGCTGGCGTCTGAGTCGGAGTGGAGCTCTCTGCCCTTTACTGATCCAGCCTCTGGCCCATCCATCTTGCCCATCAAGAGTCAATCTCATTTCATCAGTCCATAAAACCTTTGAAAAGTCAGTCTTAAGTTATTTATTGGCCCAGTCATGACGTTTTATCTTATGTTTCTTGTTCAAAGGTGGTTTCTTTTCAGCCTTCCTTACCTTGGCTTTGTCCCTGAGTATCACACACCTTGTGCTTTTTTTTACTCCAGTAACGTTGCAGCTCTGAAATATGGCAAAACTGGTGGCAAACGGCATCTTGGCAGCTTCACGTTGATTTTTCTCAATTCATGGGCAGTTATTTTGCGCCTTTTTGCCCAACACGCTTCTTGCGACCCTGTTGGCTATTTGCCATGAAACGCTTGATTGTTCGATGTTCACGCTTCAAAAGTTTGGCAATTTCAAGACTGCTGCATCCCTTTGTAAAACATCTCACAATTTTGGACTTTTCAGAGCCCGTCAAATCTCTCT
Organism: Ranitomeya variabilis; assembly: GCF_051348905.1. NCBI lineage: Eukaryota > Metazoa > Chordata > Amphibia > Anura > Dendrobatidae > Ranitomeya > Ranitomeya variabilis. The sequence continues at coordinate 525,978,436 of NC_135237.1, read as the reverse complement.
TCTGACCCATTTTGCCAAAGGAAAGGAAGTCGCCTAATAATTAAGCACACCTTATATAGGGTTTTGATGTCATTAGACAACACCCCTCCTCAATACAGAGATGCACATCACCTGATTTACTTAATAGGTAGTTGTCTCTCAAGCCTGAACAGCTTGGAGTAGGACAACATGAATAAAAAGTATCATGTGATCAAAATACAACTTGCCTAATAATTCTGCACACAGTGTACAGCAGAAAAATCTGTGATTTTATCCAAACTGCAAAAAGCAGCCTTGTAAGTGACACATCACTGGAATCAGGGTACCTGCCTCTACATCATGTGTTGTGAATTTGGATTCTGGGCTCCCCCGGTGGCCGCTTGTGGAATTGGACTTGTCATCCTCTTTCCTGTTTCACCTGTTTCCATCAGTAGTGGGTGTCGCTATTTAAGCTCATTTCTCTGGTGGTTTCTTGCCGGTCAACAATGTTATCTGATGCCTCTCAGTGCTTGTTCCTGCTTCTGACAACTACTAGATAAGTTGGACTTTTGTCCATGTTTCGTTTTGCCTATTTGTTCCAGTTCACAGCTGAAGTTTTGTTACTGTGTCTGGAAAGCTCTCGTTGATCAGGGATTGCTACTCTGGTGTTATGAGTTAATGCCAGAGTTTAAGGTAATCTCTGGATGGTGTTTTGTTAGTGTTTTTCTGCTGACCATGAAAGTATACTATCTGTCTTCTGCTATCTAGTAAGCGGACCTCAAATTTGCTAAGACTATTTTCCTGCTGCGTTTGTTGTTTCATCTGAACTCACCGTCATTATATGTGGGGGGCTACTGTCTTCTTGGGAATATTTCTCTAGAGGTGAGCCAGATCTTATATTTCCCTCTGCTAGCTATTTAGGTCTTAGGCCAGAGCTGGGCATCTAGCAATAAATAGGAAATGCTACCTGGCTATTTCTAGTTGCGCGGCAGGCTTAGTTCATGGTCAGTATAGTTCCATCTTCCGAGAGCTTGTCCCTCTATAGGCTTGCTATGATCTCTGCCTGCAGAGATCATGACAGTTTGACCGGCCAATAAAGTGTTAAAGACCCAGGTTGAGAAAGGAGAGTTATAAGAAGTCTGCTGGAATTTTTTTTTTTTTTTTTTTTTCCCTCCAGTTTGCCTTGCTGCAGTCTTTTTTCTCTCTCTCCTCCTAATCTCTGTATGGCTCTGTGTGCACCTGACAATAATGGATCTTCAGAGTGTAACTGCGGGTTTGAATAATCTCATCACGAAAGTACAAAATTTACAAGATTTTGTGGTACATGCTCCAGTATCTGAGCCGAGAATTCCTTTGCCGGAGTTCTTCACAGGGAATAGAGCTAGCTTCCAGAATTTCCGAAATAATTGTAAGCTTTATTTGTCCCTGAAGTCTCGTTCAGCTGGAGACCCTGCTCAGCAGGTTAGGATTGTGATTTCCTTGCTCAGGGGTGACCCTCAAGATTGGGCCTTCTCATTGCCAGCAGGGGATCCTGCGTTGCGCGATGTGGATGCGTTTTTTCTGGCCTTGGGCTTGCTTTATGAGGAACCTCATTTGGAACTTCAGGCAGAAAAAACTTTGATGGCACTATCTCAGGGGCAAGACGAAGCTGAGGTTTACTGCCAAAAATTCCGTAAATGGTCTGTGCTTACTCAGTGGAATGAGTGCGCCTTGGCGGCAACTTTCAGAGAAGGTCTCTCTGATGCCGTTAAGGATGTTATGGTGGGGTTCCCTGTGCCTGCAGGTCTGAATGAGTCCATGACAATGGCTATTCAGATTGATAGGCTTCTGCGGGAGCGCAAACCGGTGCACCATCTGGCGGTGTCTATGGAAAAGACGCCAGAAAGTATGCAGTGTGATAGAATTCTGTCCAGGAGCGAGCGACAGAATTTTAGACGGAAGAATGGATTGTGCTTCTATTGTGGGGATTCTACTCATGTTATATCAGCATGCTCTAGGCGTACAAAGAAGCTTGATAAGTCTGTTTCCATTGGCACCATTCAGTCTAAGTTTATTTTGTCTGTAACCCTGATTTGCTCTTTGTCATCCATTGCCACGGACGCCTATGTTGACTCTGGCGCCGCTCTGAGTCTTATGGATTGGTCCTTTGCCAATCGTTGTGGTTTTGATTTAGAGCCTTTGGAGACTCTTATTCCTCTGAAGGGGATTGACTCCACCCCATTGGCTAATAATAAACCACAATACTGGACACAAGTAACCATGCGTATCAATCCGGATCACCAGGAGATTATTCGTTTCCTGGTGCTGTATAATTTACATGACGATTTGGTACTGGGATTGCCATGGTTGCAGTCTCACAATCCAGTCTTGGACTGGAGAGCTATGTCTGTGTTGAGCTGGGGATGTAAGGGTATTCATGGGGACTTACCTTTGGTTTCTATTTCGTCGTCCATTCCCTCTGAAGTCCCTGAGTTCCTCTCAGATTATCAAGACGTCTTTGACGAACCCAAGCTTGGGTCGTTACCTCCGCACCGTGAGTGCGATTGTGCCATAGATTTGATACCGGGTTGCAAATATCCAAAGGGTCGTTTGTTTAATCTGTCCGTGCCGGAACATGCTGCTATGCGGGAATATATAAAAGAGTCTTTGGAAAAGGGACATATTCGTCCATCTTCTTCTCCCTTGGGAGCTGGGTTTTTCTTTGTCTCAAAAAAGGACGGCTCTTTGAGACCATGTATTGATTATCGGCTTCTGAATAAGATCACTGTTAAGTACCAATACCCATTGCCATTGCTTACTGATTTGTTTGCTCGTATAGAGGGTGCTAAGTGGTTCTCTAAAATTGATCTTCGTGGGGCGTATAATTTGGTGCGGATCAGGCAGGGGGATGAGTGGAAGACCGCATTTAATACGCCCGAGGGCCACTTTGAGTATTTGGTCATGCCTTTTGGTCTTTCTAATGCCCCTTCAGTTTTCCAGTCTTTTATGCATGATATTTTCCGCGATTTTCTGGATAAATTTATGATAATATATCTGGATGATATTCTGATTTTTTCTGATGACTGGGACTCTCATGTCCAGCAGGTCAGGAGAGTTTTTCAGGTTCTGCGGTCTAATTCTTTATGTGTGAAGGGGTCTAAGTGCGTTTTTGGGGTCCAGAAAATTTCCTTTTTGGGGTATATTTTTTCTCCCTCTTCCATTGAGATGGATCCCGTCAAGGTGCAAGCTATTTGTGACTGGACTCAGCCCTCCTCTCTTAAGGGTCTTCAGAGATTTTTGGGCTTTGCCAACTTTTACCGCCGATTTATTGCTGGTTTTTCGGATGTCGTTAAACCACTGACTGATTTGACCAGACATGGCGCTGATGTTGCTAATTGGTCCCCTCATGCTGTAGAGGCCTTTCAGGAGCTTAAGCACCGTTTTGCCTCTGCCCCTGTGTTACGTCAGCCTGATGTGAATCTGCCTTTTCAGGTTGAGGTTGACGCTTCGGAGATCGGAGCTGGGGCAGTGTTGTCGCAGAAAGGTTCCGACTGCTCCGTCATTAGGCCTTGTGCCTTCTTTTCTCGCAAATTTTCGCCCGCAGAGCGGAATTATGATGTTGGGAATAGGGAGCTTTTGGCCATGAAGTGGGCGTTTGAGGAGTGGCGCCATTGGCTAGAGGGGGCTAAGCATCAGGTGGTGGTATTGACTGACCACAAAAATTTGATTTATCTTGAGACTGCCAGGCGCCTGAATCCTAGACAGGCGCGCTGGTCTTTATTTTTTTCTCGCTTTAATTTTGTGGTGTCATACCTACCGGGTTCTAAGAATGTTAAGGCAGATGCCCTTTCTAGGAGTTTTGACCCGGACTCTCCTGGTAATACTGAACCCACAGGTATCCTTAGGGAGGGAGTAATTTTGTCGGCCGTTTCTCCTGATCTGCGGCGGTCCTTGCAAGAGTTTCAGGCGGATAGACCGGATCGTTGTCCGCCTGATAGACTGTTTGTTCCGGATGATTGGACCAGTAGAGTCATCTCTGAGGTACATTCTTCTGCATTGGCAGGTCATCCCGGAATTTTTGGTACCAGGGATTTGGTGGCAAGATCCTTCTGGTGGCCTTCCCTGTCGCGAGATGTGCGAGTCTTTGTGCAGTCATGTGACATTTGTGCTCGGGCCAAGTCTTGTAGTTCTCGGGCTAGCGGACTGCTGTTGCCCTTGCCTGTTCCTAAGAGGCCTTGGACACACATCTCGATGGATTTTATTTCGGATCTGCCTGTTTCCCAGAAGATGTCTGTCATCTGGGTGGTCTGTGACCGTTTCTCTAAAATGGTCCATTTGGTTCCTCTGCCCAAGTTGCCTTCTTCTTCTGAGTTGGTTCCTCTGTTTTTTCAGAATGTTGTCCGATTGCACGGTATTCCTGAGAATATTGTTTCTGACAGAGGTACCCAATTTGTGTCTAGATTTTGGCGGGCATTCTGTGCTAGGATGGGCATAGATTTGTCTTTTTCATCTGCTTTTCACCCTCAGACTAATGGCCAGACCGAGCGGACTAATCAGACCCTGGAGACATATCTGAGGTGTTTTGTCTCTGCTGACCAGGATGATTGGGTTGCTTTTTTGCCATTGGCAGAGTTCGCCCTCAATAATCGGGCCAGCTCTTCCACCTTGGTGTCCCCGTTTTTCTGTAATTCGGGGTTTCACCCTCGATTTTCCTCCGGTCAGGTGGAATCCTCGGATTGTCCTGGAGTGGATGCGGTGGTGGAGAGATTGCATCACATCTGGGGGCAGGTTATGGACAATTTGAAGTTGTCCCAGGAGAAGACTCAGCGTTTTGCCAACCGTCATCGTCGTGTTGGTTCTCGGCTTTGTGTTGGAGATTTGGTCTGGTTGTCTTCTCGTTTTGTCCCTATGAGGGTCTCTTCTCCTAAGTTTAAACCTCGGTTCATCGGCCCTTATAGAATATTGGAGATTCTTAATCCTGTTTCTTTCCGTTTGGACCTCCCTGCGTCCTTTTCCATTCATAACGTTTTTCATCGGTCGTTATTGCGCAGGTATGAGGTACCTGTTGTACCTTCAGTTGAGCCTCCTGCTCCGGTGTTGGTTGAGGGTGAGTTGGAGTACGTTGTGGAGAAAATTTTGGACTCTCGTGTTTCCAGACGGAGACTCCAGTATCTGGTCAAGTGGAAGGGTTACGGCCAGGAGGATAATTCTTGGGTCAATGCATCTGATGTTCATGCTTCTGATCTTGTTCGTGCCTTCCATAGGGCTCATCCTGGTCGCCCTGGTGGATCTGGTGAGGGTTCGGTGCCCCCTCCTTGAGGGGGGGGTACTGTTGTGAATTTGGATTCTGGGCTCCCCCGGTGGCCGCTTGTGGAATTGGACTTGTCATCCTCTTTCCTGTTTCACCTGTTTCCATCAGTAGTGGGTGTCGCTATTTAAGCTCATTTCTCTGGTGGTTTCTTGCCGGTCAACAATGTTATCTGATGCCTCTCAGTGCTTGTTCCTGCTTCTGACAACTACTAGATAAGTTGGACTTTTGTCCATGTTTCGTTTTGCCTATTTGTTCCAGTTCACAGCTGAAGTTTTGTTACTGTGTCTGGAAAGCTCTCGTTGATCAGGGATTGCTACTCTGGTGTTATGAGTTAATGCCAGAGTTTAAGGTAATCTCTGGATGGTGTTTTGTTAGTGTTTTTCTGCTGACCATGAAAGTATACTATCTGTCTTCTGCTATCTAGTAAGCGGACCTCAAATTTGCTAAGACTATTTTCCTGCTGCGTTTGTTGTTTCATCTGAACTCACCGTCATTATATGTGGGGGGCTACTGTCTTCTTGGGAATATTTCTCTAGAGGTGAGCCAGATCTTATATTTCCCTCTGCTAGCTATTTAGGTCTTAGGCCAGAGCTGGGCATCTAGCAATAAATAGGAAATGCTACCTGGCTATTTCTAGTTGCGCGGCAGGCTTAGTTCATGGTCAGTATAGTTCCATCTTCCGAGAGCTTGTCCCTCTATAGGCTTGCTATGATCTCTGCCTGCAGAGATCATGACAATCATGCTGTTCTCTGACTAAATAGTAAAAAGCTGATCACAAATTTATTTCAGTAATATACAGAGTGCTAGCATTCTGGAGGTAAAATTAACAAGCGCAATATTTAATGTCCTGGAAAAACCCTTTTTAAGACCCATGACACCAACTCAATAAAACATCATGACATGCTCACAACACAACCATTGAATGGTCTCATGTGGACACATATTGCATAAACATCTCCCAACAGAGTATCATGAAATCATGTCTTTCTTAAACTTGATTATCTTGCACCACTCAAAAATAGTAATGGATAGATGTTCAGGTCCTGAGGGTTCAGCCGATCATTTAAAAAAGTTTGGTTCGGGTGCCAGAACTCTACCCATATCAGAACCCAGGCCTCATTCAGATGAATGGGGACCTGAACATCCATTTTTTGCCACGCTGTCATCTGTCATCAGATGGCAGCTTGTAAGCCGGCAGCTGTGACCAGTGGTAAAAAGGTATTTGCCAGTCACAGGTGTTGGATGAGGAAAGTACTATGTGGTGCCCTGAGGGTCCAGTTGCCAGAGAGGTACTGCACCTCAGCCAGAGGTGTGGTACTCCGCTCTCAGGTAAGGAGGGGACACTATCCAGTACCCACACACTAACACCCAACACTAGACCTCTCCAGGCCAGAGAGGGGCTAGGTAGAAGGTGTGGGTGGAAAGAGTGACAGTTGTGAGGAGTTGCAATGGAAACAAGAGGGAGGAGTTAGTCAGTCAGAGAGAGGAGAGCGGAGAGTTGGAGCCGGAGCTGTTATGATCCTAGTGGCAAGGATCGCAAATCTGACTAGCTAAGAAACTGAACCGACGACTAGCTCTGGGGAAGTGGTAACTGAATTGACTGCAACCTGATCCTATCCGCAAACAACTATAAGTAGCCGTGGAACGTTACCTGGAAATCCTAGACGTCTCGTCACGGCCTGAGAAACTGACTATTCCTAGAGAGAAAGTAAGTCCTCACTTGCCTCAGAGAAATGACCCCCAAAGATATAGAAAAGCCCCCACAAATATTAACGGTGAGTTAAGGGGAAAGCACATACGCAGAGATGAAATAGATTTAGCAAATGAGGCCCACTAACACTAGATAGCAGAAAATAGGAAGAGAACTGTGCGGTCAATGAAAAACCCTATTCAAAATATCCACGCAGAGATTGCTCGAGCCCCCGCACCAACTAACGGTGCGAGGGAAGCAACTCCGTACCCCAGAGCTTACCAGCAGCAAGAAATCACATATTAGCAAGCTGGACTAAACTCATCATAAACAGAAATCATATTGCAGACAGATGAGCAAAAAATAATCAAACAGAACTTAGCTTCTCATGAAGAGACCGAAAACCAAGATAGTCAGGAGTAATCAGAATAGCACTGAATGCATCGACAGCCGGCAACAAGTGGAGGTAAAGCAGAGCTAAATAGGAACCTCCCTAGAGAATAACGAGGCAGCTGATCCTACCACAGACCCGCAAGATAACAAACAAAGCCACCAGGGGGAGCCCAAAAATAAAACTCACGCAATACCACCTGTGACCACAAGAGGGAGCCAAAAAACAGAGTTCACAACAGTACCCCCCCTGGAGGAGGGGTCACCAAACCCTCATCAAAACCCCCAGGGCGATCAGGGTGAGCCACATGGAAGGCACGAACCAAATCGGCCGCATGAACATCAGAGGCGACAACCCAGGAATTATCCTCCTGAACATAGCCCTTCCACTTAACCAAATACTGAACCCTCCGTCTAGAAACACGAGAATCCAAGATCTTCTCCACCACGTATTCCAATTCACCCTCAACCAGCACAGGGGCAGGAGGCTCAACCGAAGGAACCACAGGCACCACATACCTCCGCAACAACGACCAATGGAACACATTATGAATAGCAAAAGATGCTGGGAGGTCCAGACGAAATGACACAGGGTTAAGGACTTCCAAAATCTTATAAGGACTGATAAACCGAGGCTTGAACTTAGGAGAGGAGACCTTCATAGGAACAAAGCGAGAAGACAACCACACCAAGTCCCCAACGCGAAGTCGGGGACCCACACAGCAACGGCGGTTGGCAAAGCGCTGAGCCTTCTCTTGTGACAGCTTCAAATTGTCCACCACATGATCCCAAATCTGATGCAACCTATCCACCACAATATCCACTCCAGGACAGTCAGAAGGCTCCACCTGACCTGAGGAAAAACGAGGATGAAACCCCGAATTACAAAAAAAAGGAGAAACCAAAGTAGCAGAACTAGCCCGATTATTAAGGGCAAACTCGGCCAATGGCAAAAAAGTGACCCAGTCGTCCTGATCAGCAGAAACAAAACATCTTAAATAAGTTTCCAAGGTCTGATTAGTTCGCTCGGTTTGGCCATTCGTCTGAGGATGGAAGGCCGACGAAAAAGACAAATCAATGCCCATCTTAGCACAAAAGGTCCGCCAAAATCTAGACACAAACTGGGATCCTCTGTCGGAAACAATATTTTCAGGGATCCCGTGCAAACGAACCACATTTTGAAAAAACAGTGGAACCAACTCGGAGGAGGAAGGCAACTTAGGCAAGGGCACCAAATGGACCATCTTGGAAAAACGATCACACACCACCCAGATGACAGACATTCTCTGAGAGACAGGGAGATCTTAAATAAAATCCATGGAAATGTGCGTCCAAGGCCTCTTCGGGACAGGCAAAGGTAACAACAAACCACTGGCACGAGAACAGCAAGGCTTAGCCCGAGCACAAATTCCACAAGACTGCACAAAGGAACGCACATCCCGCGACAAGGAAGGCCACCAAAAGGACCTGGCCACCAAATCTCTGGTACCAAATATTCCAGGATGGCCCGCCAACACCGAAGAATGAACCTCGGAAATGACTCTACTGGTCCATCTATCTGGGACAAACAGTCTATCCGGTGGACAACGATCAGGTCTATCCGCCTGAAACTTCTGCAACACTCGTCGCAAATCTGGGGAGATGGCGGACAAAATCTCCCCTTCTCTGAGGATACAAGCCGGCTCTGAATCTCCAGGAGAGTCAGGCACAAAACTCCTAGACAGAGCATCAGCCTTCACATTCTTCGAACCAGGCAGGTACGAGACCACGAAATCAAAACGAGAGAAAAACAACGACCAACGAGCCTGTCTAGGATTCAGCCGCTTGGCCGACTCGAGATAAATCAGATTTTTGTGATCAGTCAAGACCACCACACGATGCTTAGCTCCCTCGAGCCAATGTCGCCACTCCTCAAATGCCCACTTCATAGCCAACAACTCCCGATTACCGACATCATAATTCCGCTCGGCAGGCGAAAACTTTCTTGAAAAGAAAGCACATGGCTTCATCACAGAGCCATCAGAGCTTCTCTGCAACAAAACAGCCCCCGCTCCAATCTCAGAAGCATCAACCTCGACCTGGAAAGGAAGAGAGACATCTGGCTGACATAAGACCGGAGCAGAAGAAAACCGGTGCTTCAGCTCCCGAAAGGCCTCCACAGCCGCAGGAGACCAATTAGTAACATCAGAACCCTTCTTGGTCAAATCCGTCAAAGGCTTAACAACACCAGAAAAATTAGCGGTGAAGTGACGGTAAAAATTAGCAAAACCCAAGAACTTCTGAAGACTGTTAACAGATGTAGGCTGAGTCCAGTCATGAATAGCCTGAACCTTGACTGGGTCCATCTCAATAGTAGAAGGAGAAAAAATGAAACCCAAAAAAGAAACCTTCTGGACTCCAAAAAGACATTTTGAGCCCTTCACAAATAAAGCATTGGCACGCAGGACCTGAAACACCATCCTGACCTGCTTAACATGGGACTCCCAATCATCAGAAAAAAACAGAATATCATCCAGATACACAATCATAAATTTATCCAGATGTTCGCGGAAGATGTCGTGCATGAAGGACTGAAAGACAGAAGGAGCGTTAGAAAGTCCAAAAGGCATCACCAAGTACTCAAAGTGGCCTTCAGGCGTATTAAATGCAGTTTTCCATTCATCACCCTGCTTAATATGCACAAGGTTATAAGCACCACGAAGATCTATCTTGGTGAACCAACTAGACCCCCTAATGCGAGCAAACAGATCAGATAACAATGGCAAAGGATACGGAAATTTGACCGTGATCTTATTTAGAAGGCGATAATCAATACAAGGTCTCAGGGAACCATCCTTCTTAGCCACAAAAAAGAACCCCGCACCAAGAGGGGAGGAGGATGGGCGAATAAGTTCTTTCTCCAAAGACTCCTTTATATAACTCCGCATAGTAGCATGCTCCGGCACTGACAAATTGAAGAGTCGTCCCTTAGGAAACTTACTACCAGGAATCAAATTTATAGCACAATCACAATCCCTATGAGGAGGTAGAGAACTGAGTTTGGGCTCATCAAATACATCCTGGTAGTCCGACAAAAACGCAGGGACTTCAGAAGGAGTGGATGAAGCAATTGACACCACAGGAGCGTCGCCATGAATTCCCTGGCAACCCCAACTTGACACAGACATTGCTTTCCAATCCAGGACTGGATTATGAGTCTGCTACCATGGCAGACCCAACACGATGACATCATGCAAATTATGCAATACAAGAAAGCGAATCACCTCCTGATGAACAGTAGTCATGCACATGGTCACTTGCGTCCAGTACTGAGTTTTATTCATAGCCAATGGTGTAGCATCAATTCCCCTTAGTGGAATAGGGAATGTTAAAGGCTCCAAAACAAAACCACAGCGCCTGGCAAATGACAAATCCATCAGACTCAGGGCAGCACCTGAATCCACAAAAGCCATAACCGGGTAAGATGACAGGGAACAAATCAGGGTAACAGACAAAATGAACTTAGGCTGTAAAGTACCGATGGTGACAGACTTATCAATCTTTTTTGTGCGCTTAGAGCATGCTGAGATAACATGAGCTGAGTCACCACAGTAAAAGCACAACCCATTTTGCCGTCTATAATTTTGCCGTTCACTTCTGGTCAGAATTCTATCACATTGCATAGACTCAGGTGTCTGTTCAGAAGACACCGCCAAATGGTGCGCAGGTTTGCGCTCCCGCAAACGCCGATCAATCTGAATGGCCAGAGTCATTGACTCATTCAGACCTGCAGGCGTAGGGAACCCCACCATGACATTCTTAATGGCTTCAGAAAGACCTTTTCTGAAATTTGCAGCCAGGGCACACTCATTCCATTGAGTAAGCACCGACCATTTCCGAAATTTCTGGCAATACACCTCTGCTTCATCTTGCCCCTGAGAGAGGGCCAACAAAGCTTTTTCAGCCTGGTTCTCAAGATTAGGTTCCTCATAGAGCAATCCAAGGGCCAGAAAAAACGCATCCACACTGAGCAATGCAGGATCCCCTGGCGCCAATGCAAAGGCCCAATCTTGAGGGTCGCCGTGCAAGAAAGAAATAATAATCTTAACTTGCTGAACGGAATCACCAGAGGAACGAGGTTTCAAAGAAAGAAACAACTTGCAATTGTTCTTAAAATTCAGGAACCTAGATCTATCTCCAGAAAACAACTCCGGAATAGGTATTCTAGGCTCTGACATAGGACTGTGAACAACAAAATCCTGAATACTTTGTACCCTTGCAGCAAGATGATCTACACTGGAGGCCAAACTCTGGATATCCATGTCAGCAGCTGAACTCAGAGCCACACCAAGATTAAGAGGAGGAGAGAGGCTAGACACACAGCAGCTAGACACCCAGAAACAAAAAAAAAAAAAAACTCAAGGCTTCTCTTCTCCTGATTCTGCCATGCAATTAACACTTTATAGGCCGGCTGTACTGTTATGATCCTAGTGGCAAGGATCGCAAATCTGACTAGCTAAGAAACTGAACCGACGACTAGCTCTGGGGAAGTGGTAACTGAATTGACCGCAACCTGATCCTATCCGCAAACAACTATAAGTAGCCGTGGAACGTTACCTGGAAATCCTAGACGTCTCGTCACGGCCTGAGAAACTGACTATTCCTAGAGAGAAAGTAAGTCCTCACTTGCCTCAGAGAAATGACCCCCAAAGATATAGAAAAGCCCCCCACAAATATTAACGGTGAGTTAAGGGGAAAGCACATACGCAGAGATGAAATAGATTTAGCAAATGAGGCCCACTAACACTAGATAGCAGAAAATAGGAAGAGAACTGTGCGGTCAATGAAAAACCCTATTCAAAATATCCACGCAGAGAATGCTCAAGCCCCCGCACCAACTAACGGTGCGGGGGAAGCAACTCCGTACCCCAGAGCTTACCAGCAGCAGGAAATCACATATTAGCAAGCTGGACTAAACTCATCATAAACAGAAATCATATTGCAGACAGATGAGCAAAAAATAATCAAACAGAACTTAGCTTCTCATGAAGAGACCGAAAACCAAGATAGTCAGGAGTAATCAGAATAGCACTGAATACATCGACAGCCGGCAACAAGTGGAGGTAACGCAGAGCTAAATAGGAACCTCCCTAGAGAATAACGAGGCAGCTGATCCTACCACAGACCCGCAAGATAACAAACAAAGCCACCAGGGGGAGCCCAAAAATAAAACTCACGCAATACCACCTGTGACCACAAGAGGGAGCCCGAAAACAGAGTTCACAACATGGAGCCCTTAGCAGTGAGGAGCTCATCCCAGCACCAGAAGACAAAGAGAGAACAAGGAAGATAGAAAGAAGCTACTGACAGAAAGAAGAGAGAGAAGGGGTCCTAGTGCCATGGGTAGTGAGTAATCCACCCATGGGCCCGAATCCACACCGACTGTAGATGGGTGAATGGAACAAGGTTGCAGTGGTGGAACCAGCCTCCAGACTAGTGGAGAACTACAAGGCTCAGATAGCAAGCCGGATGCTATGGTAACTATAAGTGCCACAGCCACCCACATTCACCAAAAAGGTGGCCACATAGTATAAAGGTGACCAAGAGGACATCGCCCGACAAGGTCCAAGGCTGCTGGCTTGGGACACTGTGTGTGAAGGCGCAGGGCAGGAGAGGCGGGAGCCAGCACAGTGAGACGGCCAGGGAAGGAACATAAGAAGGGGGTCCTGGCAAAGTGTACTCCAAGTTACCTGAGAGCTGGCTGGACCACTGACCCAAAGGACACAGCACCCGGCTGGGGACTGCATATAAGAACTGTGAGTAAAGTGTGGAAACTGCACCCTGCTGTGTCCTCTGAATTATTACTGTGTTTCCTTCCCTGCATCGCAACATTCACCATCACTAACTTTAACAGCCCTTGGGTCTAGCTCTACCCTTGGAGAGCTGAAACATCTCTGCTGCATCACCATCTGCCTCAGTGGACCTGATTTGCAGCATTGGCCATTTCCCTATTGCCGAGCACCATGGGTGGCCTCACAAACTAATCCCCTATAAACTTTATTTCCCCCTTTAATTGACTTTTATTGGACACCCAGGGCCACGGACTGGGTCACTGCTGCCGTGACAACCTCCTGAAGAACCGTCAAACTCAGCCCAAGTACCCCACGGCCCTAGCGGGTGCTCCATTTTGGTGTCACGAACAGGATCGACCAACCCGGTAAACCCGGGTCTCGTGTGCCTATCGTCGGCCGGGTTACCAAATGGCGCGAAAGCCGTACCCACCCACTGTAAAGACTGCAATGCAAAATGGACTTGTCCATCAGCGAGAGGGATCCGCTTTCTGGTATGGCTGGCGGGAAAAGAAAAAGGATCCGCCCATGAAGGAGAAAGTGGAAGGAGCACGTGGGATAGTGCACTGCAGGAGTAGCGGCAAGAAACCAGGTGAGCACCATGGTGAGCGTTGGATGGAGAGCTCTGGAGCGTGGGGTGGAAATGGTGGACTCCCCCAGCCAACAGGAGAACTTAGACCAGCCGCCCACGGTGGACCTGGAGTTTCTGGGGGTCGAGGTGGAAGAACTAAATTGCCAGCTCCTGGAGACATAGCTTACTGTGGTCGCAAAGTGGAAAGAGGCCCTGCTGAAAAAAGTGCCTGAACGGAGGGTGGAGTGGAGAAGGAGGAGGAGGCCGGCACCAGAGAAACAACGGATGCAGTTACTGTGACCAACCCTGCCCTGGTGAGGAGACCTTAGTTGGGCCCTTAAAACCCCCACCAGCCCTGAAACACGGCCAGGCGTTTAGAAACATAGCCTGGGACCAGAGAGCAGATATCGGAGATAGACTGGCAGCTCCACTGCAGCCAGAACTCATGTCCTGGAAGGTGCATAGCGAGAGAGTGGTAATCCGGTGGGAGCACCAGGGGATGGATTTGATGGGGTTCCCAGGGGAGGCCCAAGCGGGAGCAGCCCCGAGTAGAGACCCTCAGTTGGGAGGACTATTGCCGGCAGAAGCTACCCAAATAGCAAAAACTTCTTTGCTCAGAAACCTGCAGGCCTATAGAAATGACTTGGAAGAAAAAGTGAGAAGTGGCAGAATGTAAATGTAAATAGATAGTTAACCTGGTTAGGTATGAAAATAGTTAAGAATGTGTGTTAATATGATGTGCCTTACTAAGTCAAGTTAATCTGAATGTTTGGTTAAAATGAGTGTTCATTCCATTTAAAGACAATGTGGTCATGGACGGTGATTGGCCAGAACTTTTATTGTACAATGTTAGCACTTCTTGATGTGTTCCTTGCTGATTTAACATTACCCCTTTAGGGTACTGTCACACAGTACCATTTTGATCGCTACGACGGTACGATTCGTGACGTTCTAGCGATATCGTTACGATATCGCAGTGTCTGACACGCAGCAGCGATCAGGGATCCTGCTGAGAATCGTACGTCGTAGCAGATCGTATGGAACTTTCTTTCGTCGCTTGATCACCCGCTGACATCGCTGGATCGTTGTGTGTGACAGCGATCCAGCGATGTGTTCGCTTGTAACCAGGGTAAACATCGGGTAACTAAGCGCAGGGCCGCGCTTAGTAACCCGATGTTTACCGTGGTTACCAGCGTAAACGTAAAAAAAACAAACAGTACATACTCACATTCCGGTGTCTGTCCCCGGCGTCTCAGCTTCTCTGCACTGTGTGAGCGCCATAGCCGGAAAGCGAGCACAGCGGTGACGTCTGACGTCACCGCTGTGCTTTCCGGCTATGGCGCTTACACAGTGGAGAGAAGCAGAACGCCGGGGACAGACACCGGAATGTAAGTATGTACTGTTTGGTTTTTTTACGTTTACGCTGGTAACCAGGGTAAACATCGGGTTACTAAGCGCGGCCCTGCGCTTAGTTACCCGATGTTTACCCTGGTTACCGGGGACTTCGGCATCGCTCCAGCGCCGTGATTGCAACGTGTGACCGCAGTCTACGACGCTGGAGCGATAATCATACGATCGCTGCGACGTCACGGATCGTGCCGTCGTAGCGATCAAAATGGTACTGTGTGACAGTACCCTTATTAGAGTGCGAGTAGGTCACTCTATCTCCTTAACAAAAGACCAAAGAACAAAAACCTTCTGGCGTGGCCCAAAAGTGGTCCAACGAGGTGACCAGCTATGCCCTGTAGCCACGCCTAGAGTCTACGTTGGGGGCTTGAGACGGGTTCCTCCATATTGCACTAAGGACGGTGAGAAGAATACCCAGGTCGGGATCTCACTGTAATTTATTGAACTTGATTGAGAAAAGTTTTATTAAGAATAATGCTATGTTTATGCGCTGTTATTTACTGTATGTAACATTTAAGAGTAAAATGCCTCCCATAAAATGAAGAAAGAGTTACCTGTTTAACTTTTGACTTGTTTGAAATACATTTCAGAAATTATTTGCATGTTTTTGTAGCATTTGTTTTACTCTGTTCCAGCCTGCGGACGTGCTGTGTTTAACGAGGGGGAATGTGGGGCCCTTGAGGGTCCAGTTGCCACAGAGGTACTGCACCTCAGCCAGAGGTGTAGTAATCTGCTCTCAGGTAAGGAGGGGACACTACCCAGTACCCACACACTAGCACCCAACACTAGACCTCTCCAGGCCAGGGAGGGACTAGGTAGAAGGTGTGGGTGGAGAAAGTGACAGTTGTGAGAAGTTGTCAGAGAGAGGTGAGTTGGAGCTGGGGACTTGAGCAGTGAGGAGCTCATCCCAACACCAGAGGACAGAGAGAGAACAAGGAAGATAGAAAGAAGCTCCTGACAGAAAGAAGAGAGAGAAGGGGTCTTAGGGGCATGGGTAGTGAGGAATCCACCCGTGGGGCCCGAATCCACAACGACTGTAGTTGGGTGGAGGGACCAGGTCACAGTGGGGAAACCGGCCTCCAGACTAGTGGACAAATACAATGCTCAACTAGCAAGCCGGAGGCTGTGGTAACTGTACGTGCCACAGCCACACACATTCACCGAATACAGAGGATCAAGGGGACCAAGAGGACGTCACCCGACAAGGTCTGAGGCTTCTGGCTTGGGACACTGTGTGTGAAGGCGCAGGCCAGGAGAGGTGAGAGCCAGCACACTGAGACGGCCAGGGAAGGAACATAAGAAGGGGGTCCTGGAAAAGTGTACTCCAAATTACCTGAGAGCTGGCTGGACCACTTACCCGGAGGACACAGAACCCGGCTGGGGACTGCATATAAGAACTGTGGGTAAAGTGTGGAAACTGCACCCTGCTGTGTCCTCTGAATTCTTACTGTGCCACCTGCCCTGCTTCACAACATTCACCATCATTAACTTTAACTCTTTAACTGCCCTGTGGTCTAGCTCTACCTGTGGAGAGCTGAAACATCTCTGCTGTGTCATCATCTGCCCCAGTGGACCTGAACCGCATCGTCGGCCCTTTCCCTATTGCAGAGCACCACGGGTGGCGTCATGAACTAATCCCCTATAAACTTTATTTCCCCCTTTAATTGGCTTTTATTGGACACACAGGGCCATGGACTGGGTCACTGCTGCCGTGTCACCCCCTGAAGAACCGTCGGACCAGGCCCGAGTACCCCACCACCCTAGCAGGCACTCCAACTACTCTCATCATCCTACTCCTGCTGTCGCTGGTAGCAGCAAGAGCAGGTGAGGCTGATGAGAGTTTTCATCAGCCAGCATCTGTGCTATAAATAAAAAAAAAAATAACATGGGGTCTCTTCCATTTTTGAAAACCAGCACAAGCAAAACAGACAGCTGCGGGCTGCAATCCTCAGTGGTCAGCTTGACCTGATGGCTGGCTATAAAAAATAGAGGGGTCCCCATGTCTTTTTTTTTAATTATTTAAATAAATAATTAAAAGAAACGGCATGGGGTCCCCCTCATTTTTGACAACCAACAAAGCTAAAGAATACAGCTGAGGGCTGGTATTCTCAGACTGGGAAGGGGCAGTCATGAATGGTCGGTCACAAAACAGTAAAACAAAAACACCAGGAAACACCAGGGGAAACTTTAACAACGGTGGGCCCTGTCGGTAGGGAACGGGGGAATGGACACCTCCTGCACTCTCCTGAGGATGTGCCCTGATCTTACTATCATCCCTATATGGGTTCTTTCACCCCGTCACCGAGCAGGAAACCTAATCCCTCACTTGCCCTGCTCCTATCCCTAAGTAGGGAACTGGCAGGTGAGTACACTGGTCCCACCGCTGCACTAAGACAACATGAGGTAAGGTAAGACAGACACTGAATGGGATAGGGTATTAAAAATACCACACTTACCTTTCTGCTGCAAAGCACCGCACAGCAAGATAACGACACAGATAAGCTGAACACAGCTGTAGAATCACTGCTCCCAGAAAGCTCCTTCTCCCAGCAAGGACGCTGCAGAATGAACTAACACCGACAGTCAACTGATGCATCAGGGGACCTCTTGAAGGATGGTGGGAGTGGTCACCACCCACATCAGCTGACACCAGCAGCAATGCAATTACCCCAGCAAGCCACCGGGGGAAACTGCATTAACCCAAAAAATCCAAATCCAAAAATGGATCGTGACAGGGGCCATGAATATTCGCCCTCCCCAGTCAAAAAAAGCAGCTCACAACCGACCCAGAACAGGTGCATCTATTTGATAACCAGCCATGATTAATTTAACAGCTGGGGGGTTGCAGCCCGCAGCTGTAGTTTTTTGCCTTCACTGCTTACCAAGAATAGGAGAGGCCACACGTCAATTTTTTTATTAATTTATTTATTTATAGCACAGGCTCTAGCTAATGAATACTCTCTTCAGCCTCATCTGCTCTCGCTGCTATCAGCTACAGCAGTCATAAGATGATGAGCATAGTACTCCGTCATCAGCCAATGCCAGTGACCGGCCAATGTTTCTAACCCTGTCAAAGAGATGACAGTGTGGGAAACAGCCGATGTTCAGGGTGCCGAATTCAAACAGTAACATGGACTGCCTGGAGAAGTCTGTGTTCAGGGTCCATGCACGGACACTAGGTGTTTGGTACGTTACTGTTCGTGTTCCCCCATCACTACTCAACATATGGAATGTTTGAACCCTTCAGGCACTATAGTCTAAGGGTGACTGCTGTCTTTATAACCCAAATATCAAGGCCCCTGTCTCATCATATTCCTTTCTTGCAATTTGCACTTGAACATCTCTTTTGGTTCCTCGCTATTTTGGGGGGCATTGTTAATAAATACCCTGGTCAATGTAGAATGATTTAATAGCAGTCTAACTGGCACATACCTCCTGGGCAGAGTGATAATTCAATGCTTCTAGACCCCAATGCAAAATATGTAGCAGGAATTTGACCTGTTATGTGTTGTTTATAATTTCCGGTGACTTCTTCCATAATGGAGGGCCTCCTCTGTCACCAGGACTTAACCCATAGCCAGGATGAAATTTAGCATTTGATATTATAGGAAGTGAAGTGTCTATAGGAAATTAATGTTCAAATGCAGGCAATTCTCCATACTGCATAACAATGAGCCTCTGACTAATGATGTAACAGATGTCACAAGTAACATAATACTAATGCCGTTATATGTGTTAATACAAAATTTAACTGAGATCTGCGGAAACAAATGTTAATTTCCCTGCGGTATTTCACTAATGCAAACATTTCAATCGAGGATGTAACTCAAACCATTGCACATTGCTTAAATGTTACAGAACTTGACATTTGTGGAAGAATACGACTCATTCAATGGGACATTTTCTTCTATTCTTCGATTTTATACTCGGTGTAATAATTTTTCTAAATTGCTCTGGTATCATTTAGAAAAAATATGTTTCTGGATTTAAAAAAAAGATCTTATTTCAAACGTCTGTCAGACTGCAAAGCAGAACTCTACAATATACCACACATAGAACTGTAGATATAAAATTATGGAATATTATTCCTTAATATATTCTGCAAACCTGCAGTAATGTCACTCCACTGTACCGCTTCACGACCACCTCTACCCACACATACTGATCCTCACCCATCCCTCAGGGGCAGGGTCTTCTCTACTCCTCTACCAGTCGGTGACTTGTATTGTTCATGACTATTGTACTTGTTTTAATATGTACACCCCTTTTCACATGTAAAGTGCCATGATATAAATTGTGCTATAATAAATAATAATAATATTTTAAAAGCTGTCTGCGGACCCCTCTAAGAGTACACAGCCGCTTCTCTCTGCTCAACCTTATGGACTTGGAGCTGTTATAGGGAGAGACTTGTAAGTCAACAGGAGCGGGATGCCAGGGTATTTTACAGTAAAGCAATTATTCATTGAATGTCTGATTTATTCTGTCAACTTGAATCTGATGACAGGGTCCCTTTAAATTCTGTCTGTTGCTAAAGTCTGAACTAATAATGTTAAGTACATGAGCAAAAAGCCAAGAGCAGCAAGAGGACTTAGCATTGGTGTAACATGTAGAGATGTAAAGTCGGTGTACAAAAAGAACAATAGTTGACACTTCCACTTTGAGAGGCATATAGTCACGGACAACTTTGTTGATTTTTTTTATATACAATTATTCCACATTCCCAAAAAGAACTAATAATAAGTACTATATGTCCAAAAAGCTAGCAGTGGCAACAGGTCATAGTATCGGTGTGGCATATATGGATGTCAAATTTGTTTGCTAAACCATATGTGCAAAAAAGAAAAGTAGTGTGTGGCACTCACACAATGTCACAACTAAATGTGAGGGTTTTTGTTCAACATTCTTTTTAAAAAATTTTTAACACAATTTCTTTTCCCTTCTTAAAAAGGACTAAATAAGAAATGCAAAAACTCATAAGGGTAGCTAGTGAAATGCACACTTATTCTTAGTTTAATTATTTTTTTCTTTAAGAAACATTGTTGATTTATTTAAATTTACTGTATAGAGAATTAGAAAAATGTGTAATTTGAATACAGTGCTACACTATATCACAACTCACTTGTGTTCCGACCCTGCTCCCTGGATTACCTCTGATGGTGAAGACACCAGGGCCGTGTACTTTGAAAAAAAAAATCCCCACCTGCCTGCAGAAGTGAGTTTTTTTTCAAAGATATAAATACAATGGGAGAAATAAGTATTTGATCCCTTTCTGATTTTGTAAGTTTGCCCACTGACAAAAGCATAAAATCTGACAAATCTGGCACTTAGCCTTGCTCTTCCCACTTGCCCTGGTGCGATAGCAAGTCGGATTCTAGAGTTAGAGTTGATGTCAGCTTTATTATGGCCACTGACATCAAGCCCAAAAGTTAGTAATGGAGAA
Source organism: Ranitomeya variabilis (assembly GCF_051348905.1). Taxonomy (NCBI): domain Eukaryota; kingdom Metazoa; phylum Chordata; class Amphibia; order Anura; family Dendrobatidae; genus Ranitomeya; species Ranitomeya variabilis. Next base: position 525,957,859 of record NC_135237.1, on the reverse strand, counting down.
GCATCTATAAGACGCCCCCACTACTAACTCCACAGTCATATTGTAAAAATACACAGCCAGAAAAAAGTTCTTTAATTGAAAGAATGACACAGACTCCTTTATTTGTAATAAACACTCCCCACTCTCTTTTACCTATTTATTAGTATAAAATTAAAAACAAAAAAACCCATATTCCTCATCTGTCTGACAATAATCCATTTGTCCCATGCTGTAACCCATCTCTGCTTCATGTAGATGCCTTGCTGAACGGTGGCAGGATGCGACCATTTTGCTTTGCATCCTGGGAACACTGAGCTGAGCATCAGAGGGCAGCTTCCAGAACCTGCGGTAGCTTCATCAGGTCACTGAAAATGCGGTTCCCATGGGCAGCTCATTGTGAGCGGCCCAATGAACTGCGGTGACCTTAGTGAGATCACCGTTAGCATAGTGAGAAATTAAAGGGAACCTGTCACCCCCAAAATGGAAGTTGAGCTAAGCCCACCGGCATCAGGGGCTTATCTACAGCATTCTGTAATGTTGTAGATAAGCCCCCGATGTATCCTGAATAATGAGAAAAAAAGGTTATATTATACTCACCCAGGGGAGGTCCCGCTGCTGGTCCGGTCTGATGGGTGTCGCTGTCCGGTCCGGGGCCTCCCATCTTCTTACGATGACGTCCTCTTCTTGTCTTCACACTGCAGCTCCGGCGCAGGCGTACTTTGTCTGCCCTGTTGAGGGCAGAGCAAAGTACTGCAGGGCGCAGGCGCCGGGCCTCTCTGACCCTTCCCGGTGACTGCGCACATCGGGGGCTTATCTACAGCATTCCAGAGTGGGCTTAGCTCAACTTTCATTTTGGGGTTGACAGGTTCCCTTTAATGTAGCTTTAATAGACTACAAATAGCTGTCAATGCTTTAATTATTGAAAAAACGCATGTAAAAAATGCATCAAAATGTGAGTATTGTACACTGCCTTTTTCCTGACAAGAAATGCCAAGAGATGCAGAAATGATAGAGAAATTTCAGCAATCAAATACTCAACGTGTGCACATAGCTTAAGGATATACTCAGACGTTGCTTTTTTGCTACTTTTTTCCTGCAGCAAAAACCTGATCTCTTGGCAATAAAGAAACTGCTTGCGTATTATTGCTTTTTTGAAGAATTTTCTAATGCATGTTTGCTGCATTTTTCGTGCAGATTAGATTTGTCATTTGTCTACAGTACATGTTTAATAAACTTAGTTTTATTAATCAAAACTGCAGCAAAAGTGCAGCGTTGCATTTTTCCAGCAATTTTACACTTTCTCATTGCTTTCTATAGTGAAAAAATGCTGCAAGAGCGCTGATAGAATTGACAGGCTGCAGATTTAAAAAAAGCAAGTGTGTGCATGAGATTTCTGAAATCTCATAGCTTTTGTTGGGACTGTAAAAAGCAGCTTTTAATTTGCACACAAAAAAGCATCAAAATGCTGTGAACATAGCCTAAGGGTTGTAGGAGGCGTTCTCTTTTTAATTTTACCTTATTTACAAATCAATATGCAGGAAAGAATGTTTCCTAACATTTTTCCTGTAAAACCTTTTTATCTTCAGTTTTGTATGTTTTATCATCAGTCTATAAAAGTGGAGCTTTAGGCTATGTTCACACATTGAGTATTTAATTGCAGAAATTTCTGCACCTCTTGGCAGGAAAAACAGTGTATAAATAGAGCATCTTTTTATGCTTTTCTGCCATCTTTTTTTTACCTGCCTTTTTTCAATCGTTTTAGTAAAGCAAAGACTGCTATTTGCTATCTGCTTAACAAAGCTAGTTAAAACACATTATAACATACTGCCCTTTAGTGCTTTGTCTGTAGAGCTTATCTGGCAGCTTTTTATGATGAAATAAATAAATTAAACAGCGTGGGTTCCCCCCTTTTTCGAATAACCAGCCAAGGTAAAGCAGACAGATACGGACTTATAACCCCTCCAGGGTTATTGGGCTCTTCCAAGCCTAAAAATAGCTACCTGAAGTAACCCCAGAATTGGAACATCACAGTACATGTGCCAATTCTGGTGCTTTGCCTCGGCTCTTCCCAATTGCACTGGTGCAGTGGCAATCGGGGAAATAGGTTTTGGGGTTGATGTCAGCAGCTGGCGCTGACATCAATCCCCGGTATTAGTATTGGAGAGGTGTCTGTCAAACACCCCCAATAACTAACACAGTAATAAAAGGAAATAAACACAAACAAAAAAAAATCTTTATTTGAAAAAAAAACTCCCTGGCAATTTCCCTCATTTACCAATTTAAGAAAGAAAAATAAGGTCCCATATCGTCCAAAACCTACCAAGCCTCCAAGCCTTTTGAGAATGAAGCTCCATGAGTTTATCAGCAGTCATTGCTGGGTCTCACGCTGCACTGCACGAGACCCAGGGGATGAGCAGTGACGTGAGTAGGTTTGCCGCAGTTCACAGCCACCAGGTCACACAGAGGGCAGCACGAGAGCTGTAATAAGTGGTGACATCACCACTCATCATTGTGGCTCTCACGCTGCACATAGTGAGAGGCGGCAGTGGCTGCAGCTCCAGACTATGGACTATGTTCTCTGTACGGGTCTCCACACATTGTATGGTGCAGACGGGTATCACCGTGGGACCTTCATGTGGACTACGTCAACCTACATATTGACTTCAGCGGACTAGTGGAAGTTTTTTAGAAATAAATTAGTGAAAGGAAGAATTTTTAGTTGAGTATTTTTTCAAATAAAGATTTTTTTGTGTGCATTTATTTCTTCTTCCAGGTTAGTAATGGGGGTGTCTGACCGACACCTCTTCATTACTAACCTCCAGGCTTTATGTCCGCACCAGCTGCTGACATCCACCCCAAAATCCATTCTCCCTATTGCCAGCACACCAGGGCAATCAGGGAGAGACGAGGGTAAGAGCCATAATTGACGCATCTCATGTGATCCACCATTTCTGGGGCTGCTGAGGGCTGGTATTTATAGGTTGGGAAGGGCCAAATAATCACAGACCTTCCCAGCCTATCAATATCAGCTCACAGCTGTCTGCTTTGCCTTATCTAACTATTAAAAATGGGGGGACCTCAAAACATTTTTTTAGGGCCTCCCTATTTTTTGAAACCAGAAAAGGAGAAACAGATAGCTGTGAGCTGATATTAATAGGCTGGATGTTATCTTGCCTTTGCAGCCTAATAATATCATCCCCCACATAATTTATTTATTTATTTTGTTAAAGAGAGTAATTATATCCTGAAATAGGGCTTGGGCAGCCCTTTAAGGAAATATAACTTTAATTGCTCTCATTTCTCCGGATTTCTTGCTGTCATCAATGGAGAAGTGACAGCCGTGCTGAGATAAGCAAATGTAAATTAAAAATTAATATTCACTGCTTCCCATGCCCATCTCTCGGTTCCGGGTCAGTGATAATAATAATCTCAGGCACCAAGGGCTGGCCGGGAGAAGAGTGTGCCGAGCATCATGTCACCGGGTCCTATATAGACCTGATGACACAATGCTGCTGGTCAATGACAGTGATGCCTGTAGCCAACAAGGCTACGGCATTACTGTGTATGATGGGCAATCCCTGCATGTTTAGTGGTTGTCTAACAGCCATGAACCATGCTGGATGGGGACTAGAGCATGGTGCTTGAGCACCCGCGATCCTCGGTCAAGTAAAGGGTGTGCCTGAGCACCCCAATGATCGATCGACTATCGAGCAGTGCCAAGCTTGCTCGCACATCACTAGTTGCTATCCAATTCATTTTCAACGTGGGACAGCCCCAAATTTCCATCAACTGAATCCAAAAAATGTGGTCAGTAAAAGCAAATTCATGGCAACCATGAGTGTAAGCCATACAGACATTGCCCCGAGTGGTATCACCAAGCATCCGGAAAACAGCACTATAGCCTTATCACTTACTGTGTATGAGAAAAGTTCTCCAAATTACTTGTGCTTTTGGCTTCTCAGAATGAAAAAAATGTATCAGTAGGTGTACTTTAATGCATTTCGTGATCTATGGCAGACTGGGAGTAAAAAGCTAAAAAATCAGATAAGACATTAGTTATTTACAAAAAACAAGTAGTGATTTAATACGGTGTCCGAAGGGACATCTCCAGATGAAGATTAATAGAAATAACTTCACATCCACAGATCAGTACTGTTTCCGAAAATAATGTTTACAAAAGGTTTTGGTTCATATAATGATTTAAGTGCCCGATAATGAAAACCTCAGTTAATGTTTTAGTAAATATTTGTGTAACTTCTGAATGAAAAAAATCTGAAACACCTTTTTTTTAGAACTCTTTTTGTTCTATTCTTCTTTTGGAAATCTGATAATATATTATAAATTGATAAATTGAGACTATAGATGGGCGGACGCTTGGATGTTCAGGTATGGTGGGTTCGGCCATGGCGAGTTCGACCGAACAACTATGTAAAAGTTTGGTTCGGGTACCAGAACAGTATCCGGACCCGAAACCGGACCCCATTCACTTGAATGGGTGGCCAGGACATCCGGTGTCTGCCACGCTGTCATGTGCATGACAATGTGGCAAGCACCACTTCTGATCAGCGGTGAAATCATCAGAGGACTGCGGTTCCCACGCTGTCAAAAGACAGTGTGAGAACGCTGCTGTAATCGAAGGTATAAAGTTTAACTCCGGTCACTGGTGTCAGCTGATGGGACTACTGCTCCCATTAACCGATGCCTGCTGCCGCTAATAACAGTGAGAGCAGGAGCAGCTGATGGGAGTATTCTTCAGCCGGCTCCTGTGCTGTAAATAAAACAATTTTAAAAAAGTGTGGGCTCCCCTGTATTTTTGATAACCAGCCAGGCAAAACTCTTCTTTACTGGACAGTTAAAGTAAATCAGTCTTTAACAAGCAGTATAGGGTACAGCACCCTCCAGTTTCAGTTTCCTCAAAACAGTACATTTCAAGTCTCTGCTCATGTTCAGCTTGGACTATCCCTATTCTTGATCTACTTGTCAGCCCAGGGATTCCCCATTTGGCACCATAGCACTCCCAAGATCTTTTATCGTCCGCTCACGTGTTTCCCTCTATGGCTTCTTCTATTTGGAATTAGGCACATTTCCCAATGTCTAGTTAGGGCTTTAGACCCCAGATGTTAAAGGAAAGTGCACAGGTAAATTGGTATGCTGCCAGAACGATATGTACTCCACATACGTCCAGCCAACTGCCACTTGAGCTCCAATTTAACATGAACCTCACACTTTCTTTAACTCAGACTAACTAAATCTGGAAGTGATTCCTTTTTGCTTGGCTTTTCTCCTCCCATTCTGGACTGGTACCTATAACACTCTATGCATTTTACATTACATATTACACATTTCATAACATACAGTGAAACACACTAATACCCAAGTCAATATTCAATATTCACACTACAATTGCTTGGTGTTGAGTTCCCATTGCTGCACAGGGGGAATCTTGAACCATGTCCTCTGCAGTCTCCCATTCTTCCCCAGCCGCAGAGGAGCCTGCTCAGCAGAGACATTGGTCCCAGATGATGCTGTACATCTGGTTACTGTTGCCATCCCAGGTCCAGCTATTGTAACCAGCATTAGTCAGCGGCGAGGAGACGTTCCTGGGACTAAGTCCTGTTTTTTGCCTACTGAGCATTCCCCTTGGATTACCTCTCATTGGAGGTCCGGGATCACATGCCCAGGTCCTGAAGTGACTCTGATTGGACCACTGGCAAGGCTGCAACTATAAAAGGTTCGCATGGCCGCTCGGCCACGCGCTAGTATAAACTGAAGTCATGTGTATATGTGGATGTGGGTATGTTATCTGGTGAAGGCTCCTAACTATCCCCTTCCCTAGTGTTGTTGTATGTGGTTGGGTGTTTGGAGCTGACTAGCGCCAGTTAAATGCCATCCAGCCCTAGGCACAATCCTACACCGTCAATTTAGCAGCGTTTGCCAGTGCGGTGCCGTGTGCAACTAGTGCGCTTTCCAGTCCCTAGATATGGCGGTTAGTGGCATTCAAAAGAGCGGCGCTGTGTGCATGCAGTGCCCTAAATCTATTATTATTTAGTTTTTCCCTGGCACTGCAGGTGCGGCGCCGAGCGCTAGTGGGTCTAGAGGGACTCTAACCCTGTGTTCTTGGGGCAGAGTCCTGTGACCGAACACTAGCGTTCATTCTGTGGTATTGTGGCTCTGTGACACATCAGGGTTTGCCTCTTTTTATACCGGGTGAAGTTGACCCATGTGTGTTTCCATTATACCGCCATATACAGTCCGCCATTTCTGAGCAGCAGGTAGTATCTCTGCACAGTGGACCCCGGGCTGCGAATGCACCTTATAGCTTCCTTTATATTATTTGGTGCGTTCCGCCAGCCCTAACAACAATTGATGTCATCGGGGGAAGATATTCAACAGTTTCAGTCCCACCCTTATACACCGTTGACCTTTAAATGGGGGATTGTTGACGTAGAATACATAAATTGCAAATTTTACATAATTTCTCATATTAAAAACCATAATTACACATTTCTGAAGGATTGAATACACCCCACCAATAATACAAAGAAATGCTGAAAAATATTATAAAATACACTACATAGAAAATATATGGTATATCATATTAGAGGATTCATTTAAAAATATCCAAAACTCATGATAGAGATAAATAAAGGGGATGTTAATGGGTATATATTGAATACTTTCATTGAGGCGATGTACTGTAGCTAGTGATGAGCGAGTGTACTCGTTACTCAGGTTTTCCGAGCATGCTCGGGTGGTCTCTGAGTATTTTGGGAGTGCTCGTAGATTATGTTTGTGTCTCCGCAGCTGCATGATTTGCGGCTGCTAGACAGCCTGAATACATGTGGGGATTCCCTAACAAACAGGCAATCCCTGCATGTGTTCAGGTTGTCTAACAGCAGCAAATCATGCAGCTGTGGAAGCACAAACATAATCTACAAGCATGCCCAAAATACTCGGAGAACTCCCGAGCATGCTCGAAAAACCCGATTAATGAGCACACTCGCTCATCACTAACTGTAGCTTATTTAAAAATTGAAAATGACTCCCTATTGATTAACCTCTGAAGTCGATCAGTAAATTTATCCAGTAAATGTTCCAATAATATTAGGCATAAATATGCTGTATTTTTTTGATGATAATCTTTTATAAAATGCCTAGACATCCTGTGATTAAGCACTCCAGTCCTGATTTTATTCCTGTACTTGTTTATTCTATTATAGGTGGATTGTTTAGTACGGCCAGTACCGGAATCGGGGAGTGTCTCGGTGCAGGCTCCATTGTTGTGCATGATGAGCACAACCAACTGAGGTGAGCAGCACTCAACGCTTTCCCAAGATGACCACACAGACTGCTACAGCTGTTTCGCACCTAATTATGCTTCATCCGGTGTGCTTCATCTGTGTATCTTCACTTTGAAATCCCATATGTCCTTGGAATAATAACACACACAATAATGTGTCAGTGGTGAGCGCCACTCATTTCCCTTCTGTACCTTTAATTTTTTTTGAAGATTGTATTACTGCACAGTTGAGCACTGTCATGTCTGGTGTTTCCCTTCTAACCAGCATTGCATACTGCAGAGATATATACTTGCGTTAGTAGCAGTCTGCGGACCTTATGGAATGGACAGTACAAACAAACAAAGATGGGTAAACCACCAGAGTTCAGAACACAACTGCATACATTATGAAGTATATTTCTCAGACCTGATGAGATTTGTCTACTTACTTTAAATGTTTTTGTCAAAATGGCTGTAATTACTTTTTGAAAGTGTTCTACCTGATATCAAATTAAAATGAACTTATGATGAACTTATAAAATGCAGAGTGGACCTATGGAATAAGAAAAATAAAAAAAAACATGCTCACCTCAATCTTCACTCTCATTCCTGTTTCTTGATCCTTTTGTCAAGTAAGAAATGCTTCTGAACCAATCAATGTCTGACGAGAGTGAGTGACTACTGCAGTCAATTATTAGCTATGGGGTATTTCCTGTTCATGGAGAGGGACCAAGAAGCAGAAAGTGATTGGGAAGCACACAATCATGGTGAACAAGAGGATGAGACCTGTGGAAGCAAGTATTGTTCATTTTGTCTCTGACATGATTAAGATCGCATAGATCGAAACGCGTTGTCTATCCTCATGACTGCATCCACCTTTGTGCAAGGATTTTAATCACGCTATATTTATATGCACCAATAAAGAATTTCAAGATTTTAGGAGCTGGAGTACACATCTTTTCCTCATCTTACAGAAACCTTCGTTTGCAATTACAGAGGTCAGACATTTCCTGTAGTTTTTGACCAGGTTTGCACACACTGCAGCAGGGATTTTGACCCACTCCTCCATACAGATCATCTCCAGATCTTTCAGGTTTCGGGGCTGTCAATGGGCAACATTGAGTTTCAGCTTCCTCTAAAGATTTTCTATTGGGTTCTGGAGACTGGCTAGACCACTCCAGAACAATAAAATGCTTCTTACGGAGCCATCCTTAGTTGCCCTGGCTGTGTGTTTCGGGTCTTTTGTCATGCGGGAAGACCCAGCAATGACCAATCTTCTATGATCTTACTGAGGGAAGGAGGTTGTTGGCCAAAATCTTGCGATACATGACTCGTCCATCCTCTCTTCAGTTTATTTCCCCTTTAAGAGTCTGATAAAGCATTACCCATGAACACTGCATCAAGGTTAGTCTATCTGAGCGAACGTAGATTTGATTTGAACTTATTTTTATTGCCATAAAGCATTTACTGTGAAGCTTCAACATGTCAAACAAGAACTCGACGCATAACATGTAGATTGAAAAACAGAAGCTTTCCATCAAGAATGACGTGCAGGGGATAAAATATTAAAATGCTTCCACTCGGAAAAAAAAAGTTTGTAGGTAGAAGAAAAGTTCCGTTCCACATTGTTCAAAAACAACTGGAACAATTGATTTATTTTCTATGAAGAATTCAATCTGCGGCTTATCAGTTTGTAAGATAAGCAATTATAAAGCTCACTTGGCTGAACAAAACATTTTCCTATCTTGTATAACATCAAGAACACCATAAAATAATACTTCATTTTGGGACATAACGCTTCTATGTGATGAATGTTTATCACTTTTAGATTACAGTACGCCATGGTCACTTCTGTTTTGTTGCTGGATTTTCTTTGTCTTCTTTTATGTAGGCTTGATTCATTTTCCTATTCTCATGGCTCATACAATGGTTAGATTATAATAGCATCAATAATAAACTTCCAACAACATCTAAAGCTGAATTGGAATTGGAAGTTCCAGTTCCCCTTCAGGTAGGTTCTAATTGCAAAAACCCCATGTAGTTAAAAAGTATTTGCCTGCATCGCTGACATGTCTAGTTTAAAATAATGTCCATAAAATAACAATTCTGGGACTATTTTTCATAAAATCTTGCATTATGGAATTGTTTTCTTCTATAATGCCTCTGGTAATGTAATAATTAGTGATGAGCGAATATACTCGTTGCTCGGGTTTTCCGGTGGTCCCCGAGTATTTATGACTGCTCGGAGATTTAGCTTTCCTCACAACAGCTGGATGATTTGCGACTGCTAGACAGCTTGATTACATGTGGAGATTCCCTAGCAACCAGGCAACCCCCACATGTACTCAGGCTGGCTAGTAGCTGTAAATCATTCAGCTGAGGTGATGAAAGCTAAATCTCTGAACACTAACAAATACTCGGCGGTCACCCGAGCATGCTCAGGAAAACCTGAGCAACGAGTATATTCGCTCATCACTAGTAATAATACATTTACAAATGTGTCTATACTCTGTGACACTGTCCAGTCATGTAGTAAAAGAACTTGGCACTCTGATTGTGGGAATTCGAAAGAATGTATTTGTGTATGCAATCCACAGTGAAACCATAACGTTTCAGTCTGCATAAAGTCTTTCTTCAGATGCACCGAATATAAAGTTAAATAGTATGCAAGGCAACTACATAAAAGAACAATAATGCAATAAAAATAAAAATAGAATACAACCAAAATTAATGCTAAGCTGGAAAAAACTCCAATTTCAGTATAGCAAAGTCATATGAGAGGTTTTACAATAAAGTCACTGAGAGAGGAGAGAAGAGATATAGAACCAATGCCATTGTGGCATTTCAACTCAATCAGCGGTATACGGAGGTAGAAAACAGGAACATTGTCTCATTAAATATTCGTTTGGTTTATTACATGGCGGCATAAACCAACATTAAGGGAAAAATAAAACACAGCCTTCCTTGAGGCAAAAACAGGAAAACAAAGCAAACAAAAAATGCTGATACAGTCCATACATTTGGAGGAAGCACCACAGGTTCAGTCTTTCCTCCTCAGGACACAAACCACAGGAGATCCTATCTTCAGTCCTTCTGAACCCAGGCAGCCTCTGGAGCCCAGCTATATAAGCCCCAGACAACACTCTGGGGTGGAGATAAGATGGGTATCCTCCCACCCGCTCTATGGATGTCCACATAAAAGCCCATTATATAAATGAACTTAACCCCTCACGGCACTTAGGATAAAACTCTGGATTTTATCTCACTGATGCCATTTACCAGTGACTTTATCACACTATCTAGAGATGAAGAGAGTAGTCTTAAAACATGATCGCTACAAAAAACAGGACAAACACTAATGAGATGTAATCTTGTGCATAAAATAACACATAGAACCTCCCAGCTTGCCTTGAAAGAAATTAATACAATGAAGATATAGATGGAGATATGAGCTTCAGTAGACATACAGCGCTGAGGATTAATGAGAATCCACTCTATGTGTAGAGCCCAGAGGAGCATATAGAAGCAGGCATCTCGAAAGGTAAGAGATTTGTGAGACTCCTGTCCAGCGGCCAGAGACCAATGACCTGGCCAATGGACCACAGTCCTGTCAATCAGTCCACCCAACTGTAGGTAATGCCATGATCAAAAGATATATAAATTGCCCAAGGGAAAAAAAATTGACTAAGGTGATTCTTGCATCCTACTTGGAGTCAGGGAGATCTTCTTGGTGTCTCCTGGTATTTAAGACAACCTTTCAATACCAGGATGCTCCGACATTTATGAAGGAATGGGATGGCAAATTTTTTTTTTTTTTGCTTAGATGGAATGAGATCTAATTTTATAACTAGCTCATCTACAGCCAGGTGACTTTTTATATATTTTCAACATGAAGTTCTACAGAATTTCAATCTTATGTAGCTATCTTAAACACTATTGATGACTAGTGTTGAGCGATACCGTCCGATACTTGAAAGTATCGGTATCGGAAAGTATCGGCCGATACCGGCAAAGTATCGGATCCAATCCGATACCGATACCCGATACCAATACAAGTCAATGGGACTCAAGTATCGGACGGTATTCCTGATGGTTCCCAGGGTCTGAAGGAGAGGAAACTCTCCTTCAGGCCCTGGGAACCATATTAATGTGTAAAATAAAGAATTAAAATAAAAAATATTGCTATACTCACCTGTCCGACGCAGCCGGGACCTCAGCGAGGGAACCGGCAGCGTTGTTTGTTTAAAATTCGCGCTTTTACTTGGTTACGTGAAGTCCCGGCTTGTGATTGGTCAGGGCGGCCATGTTGCCGGGACGCGGACCAATCACAGCAAGCCGTGACGAAATTACGTCACGGCTTGCTGTGATTGGTCCGCGTCCCGGCAACATGGCCGCCATTAACCAATCACAAGCCGTGACGTCACGGGAGGCTGGACATGCGCGTATTTTGAAAAGCGCGCGTGTCCAGCCTCCAGTGACGTCCCGGCTTATGATTGGTCACGGCGCCATGTTGCCGGGACGCGGACCAATCACAGCAAGCCGTGACGAAATTACGTCACGGCTTGCTGTGATTGGTCCGCGTCCCGGCAACATGGCCGCCATTAACCAATCACAAGCCGTGACGTCACGGGAGGCTGGACACGCACGTATTTTAAAAAGCGCGCGTGTCCAGCCTCCAGTGACGTCCCGGCTTGTGATTGGTTAATGGCGGCCATGTTGCCGGGACGTCACTGGAGGCTGGACACGCGCGCTTTTCAAAATACGCGCATGTCCAGCCTCCCGTGACGTCCCGGCTTGTGATTGGTTAATGGCGGCCATGTTGCCGGGACGTCACTGGAGGCTGGACACGCGCGCTTTTCAAAATACGCGCATGTCCAGCCTCCCGTGACGTCACGGCTTGTGATTGGTTAATGGCGGCCATGTTGCCGGGACGCGGACCAATCACAGCAAGCCGTGACGTAATTTCGTCACGGCTTGCTGTGATTGGTCCGCGTCCCGGCAACATGGCCGCCCTGACCAATCACAAGCCGGGACTTCACGTAACCAAGTAAAAGCGCGAAATTTAAACAAACAACGCTGCCGGTTCCCTCGCTGAGGTCCCGGCTGCGTCGGACAGGTGAGTATAGCGATATTTTTTATTTTAATTCTCTTTTTTACACATTATTACATTAATGTTGTTGCGATACCCGATACCCGATACCACAAAAGTATCGGATCTCGGTATCGGAAATTCCGATACAGCAAGTATCGGCCGATACCCGATACTTGCAGTATCGGAATGCTCAACACTATTGATGACACCAATATATTGGCTGATGAATTACGAGCGATGAAAAGACTAAAAATTAATCCTAACTTGATTAGTAAACTGAAAACAAAAACAAGGATTCCAGGACCAATAGAAGCGTTGGAAAGCGTGAAATGTTCATCGTCCCACACATGTGCTCTTTCCCTCTCTGCAGCCAGGTTTAAACATGATTTTCTGAATAAATACATGGGATTTTAAAACATCGATGAGTGCCACTACTTTTTCTTCCTATATACATGAGTAAAATACAGGTAGACAAAGCGGGTAAGATAGTCCTGATGTCAAAAGAGGACATTGTAATACTAGAGACAAGATAGGACCATCCTGATTGGCTACACCTTGACAGGGTGGGATGGCTTTTATGCTTTTTTTAATCAAAATAGTGTTAACTAAGTACCCTATGTTATTTTTATTAACTGCTATATTACTATTTACTTATTTACTTACTATAGGAAATATGCTCATTTTGGCTCTTTCTTTGGTTTTATCTATGAAATGGCCACAGTGTGGATGTGCTACTACACATATCTTTGTTTTTTTCTGTCATTTCTTGTACTTTGTACAAACGGGCATGGCCCCTCTTTCTGATTTAGGCATTTTATGAAAAGAGTGCAATGTATATGAAGGGACTAGACTGCTGAATGATACCAGAACTTATATGAAAAATTAAATTGAGACCTTACAGGAGCATGAATGGGGAAGATATACTCCCTTTTACAAGTTGATATAGAGAAGGGTGTTATCTCCAAATAGTATTGGTGAAAAATTGCTCCCCAATAATCAGGTCAAGCTGTGCTGGTATTTTTAACAAAGATTCATAAGATGATGGACATGATGCTAGTGTCTCAGGAATCAATACCTTTGACTTGGTATCTGGATTAGTTCCTGAGACTAATATTAAATAGTGTTCCCCGATATTTGATGGACACAAATGAGATTTGGCAGGTGATTAGCATCTTTGAATGGAGGAAAGGATATGTTTTGGCTAGTAGGAATGCCAGTATTTTTTTCATATTTTTGACACACCGTAAACAACTTTGTCCTAATTTTATGTTTGCATTTGAAGATCTTTAAAGAGGTTCAATACTTTACTAAGAGAGTGTTATACATGCCTTTTCCAAGCAAATAAAAGTTTTTCAGTGTTGAGATTGATGGCAAATTTATTTGCTGTGAATCAAATTTTTGAGGAAACTTCGTCAAAGTTGGTGAAATTCAATTTTAAAACATTGTCTCATTCAGTGAGCCTGTGCATGATTTTATCACGTGTATAAGTGACTATACAGCCTATATGATATTTTGCTCATGTGGATTTTACTATGTAGGCAAAATGATCCATCCTTTGAATAAAGGAAGTTAAGAAAATCATATATGTTCCCTAAATACAGTGCTTGGTGGCCCTAGTCTAAAACAACACTTTCAGAATAATCATGATGGTGATCCCAGGATGATTACATTTTGAGGTATTGAGTGCGTACGAAGAGGAAACCCCAAAATATACAGACACACACTACTTTAAAAAGAGAAGCACATGGGTCATTCATACTGATACAGTAGATGCGTTAGGCAGAAATAAACGCAATAACTTAAGGGCTAATAAATGCCTATATTTAAGTTCAAATTCTCACAAGATATGATGTGATAAGCATGTTCAATACTTTTTCCCTGTGTCATTTCTCATTATTACACATAATTTAATTTATGGAGTTCTATGGTTTGATTTCTTTGCCTTTGTAGATTTGAATGTTACTGACATGCGGAGAAAATTGCGATGTGTTCCAACAAGTGCCATCCCCAAAAAAAATTGGATTGCACTCTGCCCAATGTTACTCTATGGGGCAGCTCACATCTATGATTATATTTTATCAGGTTGATGCCGGCAATGGAGGAGATGGAGAAATTACTTTCTCTGTCTCCTCCGCACCTGTGCTCCGATTCTTGCATGCGAGAGGATTGGAGCACAGAACACTGACATTCGGCTACTGCTTGCAGCGGAGGTGGAGTCGAGTGTCTTTAAAATATGACATCCGACCCGATACACTGGTGTGACTCCGGCCTTAGAAATATATTACTCAGAAAATTGGTGATGTGTTCAATACTTATTTCACCAGCTGTAAGTTGTAGATATCATGCTTTATATTGTCTACCATGTAACATCTGTTACGTGCTGTTATATGCTTTTCTTGCTTTCTTTCATTTTGTTCCTTTTGTGTATACTGTTCATATACTTTTAATGGTTTGATGGAGGTGTGTTGAAGCCTCTGAATACATAAGCATGTATGTAGGTGCGGTGGTATTCAGACAGAAGAGCTTGTTAAGTGTGAAACAATTGTTGTCTGTGTGAAGTCATCCATATGGCTCCTCGCTGTCTTTTAAACACATAAAGTGAAATAATTTTATGTATTGGCGAGTGCTACATTCATCTTTACTTCTTGGAAATTAGCCCTCATAAATGATGCACAGAAATTAAGTAGCAGACTAACATTTCAACATCAACTGTCCAGGGAAGACTGAAAGAAGCAACCATTTATGGTTGAACCAAAATACTGAGGACCACAAACATTATTTGGGCCAAGCAGCAAAATGACTGGACATTAGATTACTATAAATTTGTACTTTGGTCTTTTGAGTCAAAATGTGCGATTTTTGTTATCAACCACCATGCCTTTGTGAAACACAAAAAAGGTGACTGAAAGTGAAGCATGGAGTGGGAAGTGTGATGGTTTGGGGGTGCTTTGCTGGGGACACTGCTGATAATTAATTCTAAATTTAAGACTCCCTTACCCAGCACGGCTGCCTCCACATTCTGTAATATCATGCCATCTCATCTGGTTAGCACTTAATTGGATCATCATTTTTTGTTACAGCAATAATAAAAACCCAAAACATATCTCTATGCTATGTATGGGCTATGTGACCAAGAAGGAGAGGGATGGAGGCTGCGGCAGATGACATGATGTTCACAATCACCCAATATCAACCCATGTGAGATGGTTTCAGATGAGTTAGACCACATAGTGAAGCCAAATCAGTCAACAAATGCTCTGGGAACTCCCTAAAAATCGTAGGTAAACCATTTCAGGTAACTACCTTCTGGAGTTGAGAGAATACCAAATAAAGCGTAAAGCTGATGTCAGAGTAAAAGTGGAATACTTTGAAGAATCTAAGGTTCAACACATATTTTGGTTTGTTTCACGTGTTCTTTTACTTCTTTTTTCAATAGGTGCTCCTTTGTGATTTTGGTCCCTTCAGTCTGGATTACAATGTGCACATTCAAGTATACCAATATGAACTAGGAAACCCACTGTAAGACTTGTCCAAAATCAATGCAAGTTTTATTTCCCAACTGGAGTTGAGCGAAATCTGCTAAATTCAAACTTTTTAAAGTTTCCCTCATCTCCAATAATCAACCACTTAACACCATATTGTATACAAATTTCCTGACCAAGCTGCATTTTGTAAATGACTCAGCTGGAAGCAGTTCTCGCGGTATATTTGTATGCATTATCGTAACCTAATTACCAGTATGCGGCACAGCTCATGGAAAATAATCTAACATAAATTACAATAAATATAGAGCTCTCACTACTGTGCTCTCAGCATAAACGTATGGAGATGTAAATACTCATATGTACTGTATGTCCTCTTACAAACTCACTAATAATGAGCAATCCACGCAGTTATTTTGGTTCGCAAAGAATTATGCCCATGCGCTATTATTTTTAGCCACAGCGATCAGGACAGCCAATAAATATACTTATAATTTTATGAGGTCATTAGCTCAAGCTAGTATCGTCACAACTATTTGTGTGTAAATAAATAAGAAAAATTAAGATCCTGTATTATTCCTGAAAGTTGTACTGGTGGCTGCCAGCAGTGTCATAGTAATATTGGAATGCCTGCAAATTAATACTGCAAATTTCCTAATGTTTTAATGGACTTTTGCCTCAAGCATCAGCCGAACTTTGAATAAAAAGCATGCAAAATAAATAAAATAATCTTCTATTATTTCTCATCATCTTTATTAGAGTCAACACTTGTAATGAAAAGCCGTTGACCTTGGATTGAGTGTCGGTGCATGCACAGACAGCTGATCAAGTCTTTAAGAATACATTTACTCTTCTAATAAGTTGAATAAATTGCAATATCGTAGCATAAGTCCCATTCTGATTTTCAAGAAAAAGCGCCAATATTATCAATTGGAAAGAAATGGTATCGCAGCTTAGCATTGTTGTTATGAATTGAGCTGAGATGCAATGCCAGTCACAACCTAAAGGCAAGTGTAGGCAGAGTCTTAAAAAAGCAGACCCTTTTATATACTACAACCCCTATAATGTAAATCTCTAATGTATCAGTATTGTAGTCATATGTTTTGAATATTTGGGTTTTAAAGATTAACCCCTTCACACCGAAGCCTGTTTTCACCTTCCTGATCAGGTTAAATGTTTCAATTCTGACCACTGTCATTTTATGAGGTCATCACTCTGGAACGCTTCAAAGGATCTCACTGATTCTGATACTGTTTTTTCATGACTTATTGTACTTCATGACAGTGGTAAACTTTGTTTGATATGGCTTACATTTATCTGTGGAACAATCAGAAATTTGGCATGAATTTGGAAATTTTAGAAATGTTAAAATTTTTATGTCCTTAAATCAGAAAGTCATGTCACACAAAATAGTAAATAACAATTCCCACATGTCTACTTTATATCAGCACAATTTTTTAAACTTTTTTTCATTAGGAAGTTATAAGGATTAAAACTTGACCAGCGACTTCTTATTTTTACAACAAAATTTGCCAAACCATTTTTTTCTAGACAAACCTCACATTTGAAGCGACTTTTAGGGGCCTATATGACATAAAATACCCAAAAGTGACACCGTTCTAAAAATTCTCTCCCTCGAGGTGCTTAAAAGCACATTCAAAAAGTTATTAATTAACCCTTCAGGTGTTTCACAGGAATTAATGGAATGTGGAAGGAAAAAATAAACATTTAACTTTCTTTCACAAAAAATTTTCCTTTAGACCATTTACTTTTGCAACTATAACAGGAGAAAATGGACCATACAATTTGTTGTGCACCTTCTCCTGAGCATGCCGATGCCCAATATGAGAGGGAAAAACACTGTTTGGGCGCACGGCAGAGCTCGGAAGGGAAGGAGCGCCATTCCACTTTTTGAATGTAAAATTTGCTGGAATAATTAGCAGACGCCATGTCGCATTTGGAGAGCCCTTGATGTGCCTAGACAGTGGAAATCACCCACAAGTGACACCATTTCGGAAACTAGAGCCCTCAGGGAACTTATTTAAATGTGGACTGAGCACCTTGAACCCCCCATGGAAATAACATAAAATCTAATTTTTCCCACAAAAACCTTTTTAGCTCCAAATTTTGTATTTTCACAATGTCTCCTGAGTTTAAGGATAACCCATATGTGGTAAAAACTACTTCAAAAACTACTTTTGAGGTACAGTGCAAAGCTCAGAAAGGAAGGAGCACCGTATTACTGTGGCATGAGGGTGGCAAGTCACATTGGCAGAGCCCCAGAGGTGCCAGAATAGCAGAATCCATGGGTGTGTCACTGAATTTTACACCAATGGGCAGTGAAGAAAAAGTATTTTACATTTTTACCACCAAGATTGTGTGTTAGCCCCATGTTCACATTTTCATACTGGGAAATGGGTAACAATGGCACCAAAATTCGTCCCACAATTTCTGCTGAATGTAGGCATACCCATTATGTGGCTGTACAATACTGCTTAAGCATAATGCGAGACTCGGGAGTGATGGAGTGCTATTTGCCTCCTGGATTTTCCTAGAATAGTTTGCGGACACCAAATAAAGAGCCCCTAAGTGCTGAAAGAGCAGAATACCCCCTCAAGTGACCCCATTTTGGAAATTAAAGCTCTTTGGGAATTTATCTCCATTAACTCCATGTTTTGCATAAACAAGCAGAAGTGGATGTTGCTGAGTGAAAATTGCAAACTGCCATTATAGTGACCAGTATGTTGAAGTGACCAGTATGCTCTAGTGACCAGTACATTGTAGTGACCAGCTCTTGCTTCTGGAGACATGCACATGTAAATTAAGCAGGCCCTCATCACTACAGAAATGCCAAACATGTGGGTGCTATATGTGGTTTAGACACACTGGGGCTCAGAAAGAGGGGGCATTTGGATTTGGGAGCACAGAATTTGCTGAATTTCTTTTGGGGGGCAAGGAGCTACTTCGCATTTCCAGAGGCTCTGTACTACCAGTTGCATGGAAACCCCCTATATTTCCGTTAACAGATGACAGACCAGAGTGGAGACTTGCTTTTTTTGTAGATTGAGTTGAAGCTTTTGTTAGGAACATTTTACATAATATTTTGGATCACATTTATCCGGCGCTCTACGTTGAGCACTTACTTTGGGGTTTCCATGTAAATCTCCGAGTGACGTGACAGATGAAATCCCTGAGGGATCCATTCACTATAATGAGGCAGCAATGTTACTCTGAACTCCATCTGGCCTCTGTTCAGCGTTGTCCTTCTTTTCAGAGGTGCACAAAACTGTGGTCGACTGTGCTTTTATACTCACCTAAAAAGACAGACACCGCCAGATCACAGGTCCTATGCCATCCACAGTGCTTCGATCTGCTTCATTATAACAAATCTTCCATCTGAGTCCTGTATTTCCGAGATTTACATGGAAACCCTGATGTAAGTGCTCAGTGTAGAGCGCAGGATAAATGTGCGCCAAGCCTTAATGCAATCCTTTGGAGGCAGAATGAAAAAATCAACAGCAGGTGAAGAATTGTTTTTATTTATTTTTAACGCTGTTCCTCATGTGGTATAATTGATTAGACAACTTTATTTTTCGGGTTGGTGCAATTACAGCGATGTCAGGTTTATATCGGGCTTTTATGTTTTGCTGCTGTCACCCACTAATTGATGCTTTTTATTGCACAAACTAGTTTTTGAATTGCCATATTTAGACAGATATCATTTTTCCATATTTCGGCCAACAGAGTAATGTGATAGCTTCTTTTTTTGCAGGATGATTTGATGTTTTTATTGGTATGAAGATCTGACGGTGGTATGATGATAAAGCATTGTTGATTGCCTCGTTTTTCATTATTTTTTTACAGTGTTCACTGAAGTAGGTTAACTAGTGGGACAGTTTTTTTGAGCAAATCTTTCTGGACACGGCAAAACAAAATGTGTGTCCTCTTTTTACATGAATAAGTGAATTAGATTAATATTTTATTTTTATTTTGTTCTGTGCTATGTTTGTTTATGTTTTTTTTACATTTTTACACCTATTAATATTTTTTTCACTGTTTTACATTTTCCCAGGATGGGACATCACTGCATTGTGACAGATTGCTGAACTGATACTATGCAATGCTTCTGCACTGCAGAGCATCAGAGCAATGTCTGACAGGCAGGGAAGGAGGTGTTTCATTTCCTGCTCTTAACAGTTGCTCACAGGCTACCTTCCCTTAAGGACCCCGTGGCCATCTTGCGGCCTGGGATCACCATGGCATGACATTGTGCTGATGGAAGCTCACAGGGAGTTCCTTCCCTGAGCGATCTCCTTGATGTCACTGTCACTATTGACAGTGGCATCAGAGGGGTTAAACACCCACAATCAGAGATAGCACCTATCGTAGGTGTTGCTGCAGGGTATCAGCTCTCACACAGATCTGATACTCGCACCCGATGATGACAGCGCAATCGCGGCTCCGTACATCTACTGTGCTTTGTGGGAACCCAGCTCCCACAGTGCCGTACATGTATGTCTCATGTAGGGAAGGGGTTAAAATTTGAAATGAATGTTGTTATCTACCTGGAAAAAATATCATAAGATTTATGTAAATACAAATATATAAAATTTATTAATAAACTGAAACAAAAAAGTCCCGATCTTGAGCTATCAGTAGTACCAGTCCCTGAACCAGTGTTATGAGTATGATAGGGTCTGATTTATTTGAAAAACTGAGCCTGCTCCTTCCTATGTCTATGATGTACAGAACTGTGCAAAAGTTTTGGGCACACATGGAAGTCTGTTATGACCCCAATGGCGAGGGTCTCAGAGGAATAAGTAAGTCTGCGAAGTACAAAAATCCAGCTCATAGGGCAGTGGTAACTGGGTTGACCATATAACTACTCCTAACGCCAACACTAGAAGTAGCCGGGGAACATGCCTACATTGGTCGCTAGATGTCTCGCGCCAGCTGGAGAACTAACTACCCCTAGAAGAGGAAAACAAAGACCTCTCTTGCCTCCAGAGAAATGACCCCAAAAGTAGGATACAAGCCCCCCACAAATAATAACGGTGAGGTAAGAGGAAATGACAAACATAGAAATGAACTAGGTTTAGCAAAGAGAGGCCCACTTACTAACAGCAGAATGTAGTAAGGTAACTTATATGGTCAACAAAAACCCTATCAAAAATCCACGCTGGAAATTCAAGAACCCCCGAACCGTCTAACGGCCCGGGGGGAGAACACCAGCTCCCTAGAGCTTCCAGCAAGGACAGGATACAGATTAAGTACAAGCTGGACAAAAATGCAAACAAAAACAAATAGCAAAAAGCAAGAAAGCAGACTTAGCTTAATCTAGCAGGAACCAGGATCAGTAGACAAGAGCACAACAGATTAGCTCTGATTACAACGTTGCCAGGCATTGAACTGAAGGTCCAGGGAGCTTATATAGCAACACCCCTGAACTAACGGCCCAGGTGAGCATACAAGGGATGACTGACATACCCAGAGTCAAATCACTAGTAACCACCAGAGGGAGCCAAAAAGCAAATTCACAACAGAAGTCTGCTAGTAAATTGTTTCAAACATCTTGCTTGCATAAATCCTTCTATGTCTTCATGTTATCCCAGACTCAGTGATGAGATCAGAGCTTTGAAGACACTCTGTCATAACTTCCAAGACTCCTTATTCTTCTTTATGCTACATATAGTTCTTAATGACATTGGCTATATATTTGGGGTTGTTGTCCTGCTGCAGAACAAATATGGAGCCTATCAAACTCCTCCCTGATGGTACTACATGATGGATAAATATCTGACTGTATTTCTTAGAATTGTAGTCCCAGTTTCAGTTGCCAAAAAACAGCCCAAAAGCTTAATGCTGCCTCTACCTTGCTTCACTGTGGGTATGCTGATCTTTTATTAATGTGCAGTGTTGACTTTGCACCAAACGCACATTTTGAAAGTATGGCCAAAAAGTTCAACATTGGTATCATTAAACCATAGCACATTTTCGCACAAGCTTTTGGAAGACTTGATGTAGGCTTTGGCAAAACTTAGTGGGGCTTAGATATGTATTTTTTAGCAATCAAACTATTTGGCACCTAATGAGTTAACTTTAGTCAAGGCAAAGTTAGAACCTCTTTATTTGGAGCATGAATGTTAATTCTTTAAAGGGGTTGTCCAATACTAAGACAACCCCTTCTTGATCAAAATGTTTGGACCCCATAAAATAATAAAGTCTATACTTACCTCACGTGCCAGCGCTGTTCCTGTGGGGTAGGCACTCACGGTCCAGGGGCTCTCGTGTGGTGTTGTGACATGTGATGCCGACACCAAATCAGCTCTGGCTTCATTGTCCCCACCTTCAGACAAATCGAACAGGAAGAGGAAGTCTGGGCTACAGCTGATCTCAGACTTCTCTATTCGACAGGAGGTAGAGATAGTGATGGCAGCACTGATGGGGTGCTGGTGTTATGTGTCCCAACAACAGCACGGGAGCACTGGGAGATGCAGGGCCAACACCACTGGAATGGCGCCAGCACAGGAGGTGAGTATAATTTTTATTATTTTCAGGAGGCCAAGTGAGGAGTATAACAAGAAGTTGTCCAAGTAGTGGACAACTTGTTTAACTCATTATGTGTCAATACTTTGATTGCAGTTAGTTATTTCTTAATTATCCAGATGACTATTTTCAGAAGGCCAGAAGACATTTTATGTTGACTTTTGAATTTTGAATCGATATGTTTTTCTTTGGTTGGTCAATAAATAGAGTCTATTGTTGATGTTTGTTGCAACTTAATGTCTGCTATCTTTGAGGGATAGCATTAGATAGGGTAATTGAACAATCAGTATTTGTTAATATGTTGATTACACATTGTACCAGGCCTGCTAGTTTGTTCACCTGCCAAACAATGGAGACCAAACTAGGCATATCGATTAAATATTCAAACAATGCGAGTTAATCTATTCACATCTTCTCCTTGACCTGTGGATGATGGCCTGAAGGATAGTTGTCAACTATGTAAGGGGGATAAACCTCTGTATCAACAGTCACTTGACAGAACAACAGCCAGGACACCATGATTCCATAAAGGAACACTCTACCAGTACAACATGACTCCATCAAGGGGGATACAGATTTGGATTGTACAGGATGCCAGCTTAAGGGACCATGGCCCTGGTTGGAAGAGTATATATCTGCTCCTTTGAATATCACCGAACTTATGGATACATTTTGAGAAGCCAGGTTGGGACCATCTGGTCACCTGGCACCATGGATATGTTTGGAGAAACCAGGTTGGGACCTTCTGTTCACCTGGCTCCATGGAGATGTTTGGAGAAGCCAGGTTGGGACCATCTGGTCACCTGGCCATGTGCCTCAATGGAATGTCAGCTTCCTAAGCTTGTGGTTACCTCCTCTCTGTGGGTGCCCACCAAAAACAGTGTGCCACTGGTGGGGATGGTCGGCCCTGGAAGTCCTGAAGTCACAGTTGCTCTGATCCCAGTGAGTCGGTATGAGACTCTGTAATGTTGTAATTGTGCACCATTGTGGGTATTTTGCTGGGACTGCTGTTTGTGCTATTGTCTGCTAGTGGTTCAACAAAGCATTGTCTCTCTGTTTTACCCTCACCCTGTGTTGTCTGAATAGTATTATGCCAACGGGAAAAGTAGAGCGGGCATTCAGAGGGATGAGCCCTGGTCATCCTTTGTGCCAGCGGTCAGGAGCACCCACTAACCCCTGTGTCTCCATAAGCACTTTTTAGGGCTATTGGAAATAGATTCTATTCTATAAAAGTGCAGTTAGCTACATTTTACGAATGATTAGCTGATGTAGTAGGAAGAGTATTTTAGGGGCACTTAGAGCAGACTTGATTGCATAAAAGTTAAACTAACAGCTCTTTTCAAGGCTAATTTAAAAAAACTCTATTCTCTAATACTACCGTTGATATCTGAAAAAATTGAGCGTCCGGAGGCATAGTAGAGATTATCATATTAGAGACATTTTGACAGGTTTGATTGTGTTCCAGAGTTTGTTACTGCGATGTATAAGAAATAATTATTTCAGTGACAATTCAATTAGACTCTATTCTCTAATACTACTGCTGATATCTTAAAAAATTGAGGGTCTGGTGACGTAGTAGATATTATCGTATTACAGACATTTTTGTGGATTTGATTGTGTTCCAGAGTTTGTTGCTGCCTTGTATTAGCTATAATCCTTGCAGTGCCAATTCAAATAGATTCTAGTCTGTCCTATTAACCCTCATATCTGAAAATAAGTTTGGGTTTGTTGACATTGTAGGGATTATCATATTACAGACATTTTTTCACGTTTGGTTGCGTTATAGACTTTGTTGCTGCCACGTGCAAGAAAATATCCTTTTAGGTACAATTCAAATAGACTCTATTCTGTTATAATACCACTCTTAACTGTGTAGATAATATAAAATGTGAAAGGCATGCTGTAAGGGTCAAAGAAGTGGATGTGCTGCTGATGGTTCACATTGAGGCCGTGACCGTGGTCCAGGCGAAACTTGGTTTGCTGTGGAAGCATAATAAACATGCTCATCAACAAAAACTAGCTTCCTGTCCCACTTTTCAGGGGGTTGCAGACACCACTCTTAAAGCCAGAACGGCGCAAGAAGGTTGTGAGCTGGATAGTTGATAATGCTTCCAGTCTGTTTCCCAGCACCACCTTGTCTTCCCCACGGTCCAGTCTCACTAGCCAATAGGCTGGACCACATAATCCTCACCCTGATCCTCCTTCCTCCCCCCATGCCAAGTCCCAGGAGATAAGTAACCTCATACTTGATTATGGTGATACTACCTAGCCCTGTCTCATCTCATCTTCTCAGCACTGATTGGATAATAATTAGGAGTAGGAGGAGGAACAGGAAATGAGTACCTGCACTGCAGAGGGTATTACCAATACCAGCTTCTCATATGTTCAGTGTAGATGACCTAAAGTGGAGAATAGGGAGGAGAAGAAGGAGATTGAGAGTTTTCTTCCTGGTGAAGACAGTGAACTCTTGACTGTTGGGAGTCTGGCACACATGGCATTTTTATGTCCCGTTGCCTTTCACGTTACCTTCGTGTTATACGCATTTTTGGCACCACTTATTACTGGTTGTTTACCTTTCTCAACCACCACTAGAAGGAAAACTTTCCATCTATCCTTCCAGCAACGAAGACGGCTAATAAAATGGTGCAATACCAGAAGGCCTAAGTAGAAGAATTGGTCAAAAACTTACCATCTCACAGAGCTGGCGACAGAGGACAGAGTTCTTTGGACAATCAAGGAGTAGAGAGAAGGGAGACACACAACTGGTCCAACATAGGCAGGGAAACAAATATCAAAGGTATGGGACAGTTTAATTCAACCCTCCCAGTAACCAGGCCATGACTGGGGGTTCTCTGACTAGGAGGGAAAAGTTAATGAAGATGTTGAAGGAGTACCTAGCCGACTGCATCAGAGTCAGGTTTAGGCTACTCTTAGTCTGTTTAGGGTCCTTTGATTATATCTTCCATCCTCTGTTCATCCTTGAGTGTATAAGGCTGTAGTCATAAATGAAACTTAGCACTTGTCCACATGTCTGTCAATAGGAGTAAGGTTTCTCCTTATGGAGAGTAACATACCAGCTCTGGTTTGTCAAGGTAAAGAGGCTTATTTGCTGTGCAATGTTCCTCTGGTAAATTTAATATGCAAATTGCCTCTTCAGAGAAAAAGAGGACTTGAACTCTATAGTGCCACCTGTTGTAAGAAGCGATCCTTCAAGTCACAATCAACCTATTAAATAGTCTTGCAATATGACTTAGGATAAGAGCCAAATCAGTATCTCAATTCGCAGACATGGTTTTTCGGGCTGTTGGCCCTCGTCAGTGCGAAGCATGAGAACTGATTTGACTAGCTGAGAGGCTCTGGACTGAGGTCTAAGGGGTAAGGTTTCTCCTTGTGCAAAGTGACATACCAGCTCTGGCTTGTCAAGGTAAGGAGGCTTATTCACCGTGCAATACTCCTCTGGGAAATTTAATGTGCAATTTGCCTCTTCAGAGAAAAAGAGGAATTGAACTCTATAGCGCCACCAGTTGGAAGTAGCGATCCTAAAAGTCACAATCAACCCTTTAACGAGTCTTGCAATATGACTTAGGATAAGATCCAAATCAGTATCTCAATTCACAGACACTGTGTTTCGGGCTGTTGGCCCTCGTCAGTGGCGCTATACAGTTCAAATCCTCTTTTTCTCTGAAGAAGCAATTTGCATGTCAATAGGAGAGCATTCACAGTAACTGCATTGGTCAGAGCACTAATGTTGTTATGAGACACGTGCTGGTGTAAGGTGGGGATGGAACACCGTGAAAAATTGTGTAGGATGGGGGTCGAGTACCAAGGGACATGCAGTGCCATGAGGTTGTAGAAACCCAAAGTGTCAACAAGTCTAAATGGCAAGATTTCCATGGAAAGCAGTTATGTGAATGTACTCGTTTAATTTTTGGGCCTGTGGTGGGGTGGGTGGCTGGCTGGTATTTTCTGTGTGCTTCAAGGCCTGGGATAAGGTCAGCTGGGATAAGGAAGTGCACATAGTTGCTGATGGTGCTTGTGAATGTGCAATGACAGTTGTAGAGCTGCACACATCCGCACCTGCATCCTTACTAGGGGAGGGCAAGGACGTAGCACCCTGTGTACTTTCTTCCTCCATCTCTGTCTTGTCCACATGCAAAATTTCCTCTAATTTTGAGCAGGGAGTGTTTGAGTATACACAGAAGTGGGATGCTTACACTGATCCATTTTATCTTCAGTTTTGTATGTTTTATTGTAACTTCGTAAAAGTGGCGAAATACTCTGACTATATAGTTCCCAACAGCATCCTGGGAGTCAGAGATGTATGCAGGCATCTTTACCATGCTGTTCCTCTTACACTTGAGCACTTTTTTCCATCTAAATCAGCAGTTTTAACGCCCCCCAGACATCCTAGGAAGGTCCACCGGAAAATTTCTCTACTTTCCCATTGACTTCCATTGTGCTCGTTACTCGAGCATTACGGAACGCTCATTATGACTAACAAGTACCTTAGCATTTTGCTAATATCTATACAATGGAGAAGCGAAAATTGAAAAAAAAAATGTTTTATTCTACTCTGCAGCCACTACTACATCCTATGCCCAGTTCAACATGAACAATTTGGTGAAAAGTCCTTTTTAACAGGGATGTGTTGACTTGTGTAACCTCTTTATATACACTATCTACTGCATATACTGTATGTATATCATACACTGCCATATTAATGCCATCATACTGTATAGGAATGATATTGTAATGGTAGAGTCACTGGTAGTTCATGGTCAGGTTTACATATTCCAATTATATACTCCTCTGAGACCAGTCCTTGGAAGTCCTAGTAATTTGAGCCCCTGCATAATTACCCAATTTGTGTCTAAAATGAATTTCGCTTATAAGATTATTTTTCGTTTTTGGCTTGAAACTAAGTGTAATTCATAATTTATAAATTCCTATTTTTGGTAATATACTCGTTTGACATCCATTAAGTTTAATCTGCTTTCATAATGTGGACCCAGCGGTAGGTGACATAACAATATCCCGGGAAGAAGATGTCAAATTACCTTCACAATAGGAAAAAAAAGTGAATTTCTAAATTACATTCAGATTTGTTGCCTACACCTCAGTTCACTTGTAATATTCAGCAATAAAGGCGATTCACTAATATGTTGGCACAAAAACAGGCAGGTAAATAGACATGTAAACCATGTCCAATGGTACACGAGTGGACCCAGAAGAGGGTCCCTGTGCAAAAACAATATAATGGCCCTTAGCAGTCCAATAGCTCATCATAACGCACAATTCCACCTGCTTTGGGCGAGGAGGTGGACCTCTGTACCACTTGGGCTCCTGCTTCATCAGTGATATGTTCACCCCTGGAATGGTGGGCATTCGTGACAATTTTGAGCAATGCTGGGTCAGTCCTGAGGACAGGACTCAAAGTCTAACAGTATTTTTAATTTTTATTTTATAAATCAATAGTACACATGAAAATAAGCAATTTTGAAATATATCTTATCAGAGAAATGATTTTCTTCCTCTGCCAGAACTGATCTTTCATTTTCAAAATTCTGAATTCATAGGTAAAATCTGTATTCGGTGAAGACAGTTAATTACATAACTGAGATAAGAGAGGGCATTTGCTCCTGATGAGATTCTATGTGAAGGAAGTGGGTGCAGCAGCTTTTGCCCATAGTTCTTCCCTTCCCCCCTTCTCGTTCTATAAAATATCATCAGTAGCAGCTGCCATTTTTTTAAAATCTGAGCAATGCAACAATCTGTCTTCATTGAAAACAGATTTTACCCATGAATTGAGGCTTTTGAGAATTAATGATCAGTCCTGGCATAGAAAGAAGCAGATTCCTCTGATAACATGTATTACACAGTTGCTTATTTTTTGTACACTATAGAATTATGAAATAAAAATTAAAATAGCGGTTACTCTTTAACCCCTTCACGCCATATGAGACACAGTAACTTCATATTTCACATACTTGTTTTTTATTCACACCAACCCCACACCTTTTTCTGCAGATGATGGCTGATGTACTCAGTCATAATGTGAATCTAACAGCCCAGGATGGAGTGGAGATCCACCCGCGGCTGTTATCCTGTTAAATGCTGCTGTCAACTACTGATGGTGGCATTTAACATGTGTCCATCGGCACCTGTGGCGCGGCTAACTGTTGTTTTTATAATAAATTTTTAATTTTTAATAAGTTTGATCCTTGTATGCTCTAAAGAATCCATAGCCTTTCAGAGAGTGTGTGACCTTTCTTTGATTGTCAGACAGTGGCATATTTCGGGGACTCATCACTCCGTGTGTTTGATGAGTGGTGGCAGCGTATTATCTAGTCAGGGTGTGTGGACTGTGTCAGGGTGTGATTTATGCTCATTTTATAGCCTAGAACAGGGGTTAAGTGTTGGATTGAGTGAGAAGATATAAATTAACCTGGCATTAAAAAGTCATATTAAGGGTCAGGTACCAAAAACAAATTCATTAACTATAATTAACACCATAAATTGATGTAAATTGTAGCGTGTATATCAGGGGCGGACAGTTTGGAGCCCCTGTGCAAGAAATGTTTTTAGGCTGACCTCCATTAATTTGTACCAGGCTACAGAGATGTATATATATATATATATATTACTAGATGGCAGCCCGATTCTAAAGAATCGGGAGTCTAGAATCCATATATACTTTATTTATTCAAATGTAAGAATAATTTGGTGGGCAGGGACCCTCGGCCTCCGATTTGGTTGGCGGGGCCGCTCGGCCTTCGATTTGGTGGGCGGGGCACCTCGGCCTCCGATTTGGTTGGTGGGGCCCCTCGGCCTCCGATTTGGTGGGCGGGGCCCCTTATCCTCCGATTTGGTGGGCGGGGACCCTCGGCCTCCGATTTGGTGGGCGGGGACCCCCGGCCTCCGATTTGGTGGGCGGGGCCCCTCGGCCTCCGATTTGGTGGGCGGGGACCCTCGGCCTCCGATTTGGTAGGCGGGGCCCCTCGGCCTCTGATTTGGTGGGCGGGGACCCTCGGCCTCCAATTTGGTGGGCGGGGACCCTCGGCCTCCGATTTGGTGGGCGGGGACCCTCGGCCTCCGATTTGGTGGGTGGGGACCCTCGGCCTCCGATTTGGTGGGCGGGGCCTCTCGGCCTCCGATGTGGAGGGCGGGGCCCCTCGGCCTCCGCTTTGGTGGGTGGGGCCGGGCCCCTTGGCCTCCGCTTTGGTGGGCGGGGCCGCTCGGACTTCGATTTGGTGGGCGGGGCTCCTCGGCCTCCGATTTGGTTGGCGGGGCCCCTCGGCCTCTGATTTGGTTGGCGGGGCCCCTCGGCCTCCGATTTGGTGGGTGGGGACTCTCGGCCTCCGATTTGGTGGGCGGGGACCCTCGGCCTCCGATTTGGTGGGCGGGGACCCTCGGCCTCCGATTTGGTGGGCGGGGACCCTCGGCCTCCAATTTGGTGGGCGGGGACCCTCGGCCTCCGATTTGGTGGGTGGGGACCCTCGGCCTCCGATTTGGTGGGCGGGGACCCTCGGCCTCCGCTTTGGTGGGTGGGGCCCGTCGGCCTCCGATTTGGTGGGAGGGGCCCCTCGGCCTCCGATTTGGATGGTGTGGACCCTCGGCCTCCGATTTGGTGGGCGGGGACCCTCGGCCTCTGATTTGGTGGGCGGGGACCCTCGGCCTCCAATTTGGTGGGCGGGGCCCCTCGGCCTCCGATGTGGTGGGCGGGGCCCCTCGGCCTCCGATTTGGAGGGCGGGGACCCCCGGCCTCCGATTTGGTGGGCGGGGCCCCTCGGCCTCCGATTTGGTGGGCGAGGACCCTCGGCCTCCGATTTGGTGGGTGGGGACCCTCGGCCTCCGATTTGGTAGGCGGGGCCTCTCGGCCTCCGATTTGGTGGGCAGGGACCCTCGGCCTCCAATTTGGTGGGCGGGGACCCTCGGCCTCCGATTTGGTGGGCGGGGACCCTCGGCCTCCAATTTGGTGGGCGGGGCCCCTTGGCCTCCGATGTGGTGGTCGGGGCCCCTCGGCCTCCGCTTTGGTGGGCAGGGCCGGGCTCCTCGGCCTCCGCTTTGGTGGGCGGGGCCGCTCAGCCTTCGATTTGGTGGGCGGGGCTCCTCGGCCTCCGATTTGGTTGGTGGGGCCCCTCGGTCTCCGATTTGGTTGGCGGGGCCCCTCGGCCTCCGATTTGGTGTGTGCTCTGCCTGGGGCCACTGTGCTTTGCCTGGGGCCCCATATGCTGCCTGGGGCCCCTGTGCTCTGCCTGGGGCCCCATATGCTGCCTGGGGCCCCTGTGCTCTGCCTGGGGCCCCTGTGCTCTGCCTGGGGCCCCGTGTTCTGCCTGGGGCCCCTGTGCTCTGCCTGGGGCCACTGTGCTCTGCCTGGGGCCCCATGTTCTGCCTGGGGCCACTGTGCTCTGCCTGGGGCCCCATAAGCTGCCTGGGGTCCCTGTGCTCTGCCTGGGACCACTGTGCTCTGCCTGGGGCCCCTGTGCTCTGCCTGGGGCCACTGTGCTCTGCCTGGGGCCCCATATGCTGCCTGGGGCCACTGTGCTCTGCCTGGGGCCCCATATGCTGCCTGGGGCCCCTGTGCTCTGCCTTGGGCCCCATATGCTGCCTGGGGCCACTGTGCTCTGCCTGGGGCCCCATATGCTGCCTGGGGCCCCTGTGCTCTGCCTTGGGCCCCATATGCTGCCTGGGGCCCCTGTGCTCTGCCTGGGGCCCCTGTGCTCTGCCCGGGGCCCCATGTTCTGCCTGGGGCCCCTGTGCTCTGCCTGGGGCCACTGTGCTCTGCCTGGGGCCCCATATGCTGCCTGGGGCCCCTGTGCTCTGCCTGGGGCCCCATATGCTGCCTGGGGCCCCTGTGCTCTGCCTGGGGCCCCTGTGCTCTGCCTGGGGCCCCATGTTCTGCCTGGGGCCCCTGTGCTCTGCCTGGGGCCACTGTGCTCTGCCTGGGTCCCCATATGCTGCCTGGGGCCCCTGTGCTCTGCCTGGGCCCCTGTGCTCTGCCTGGGGCCCCATATGCTGCCTGGGGCCCCTGTGCTCTGCCTGGGGCCCCTGTGCTCTGCCTGGGGCCCCATGTTCTGCCTGGGGCCCCTGTGCTCTGCCTGGGGCCACTGTGCTCTGCCTGGGGCCCCATATGCTGCCTGGGGCCCCTGTGCTCTGCCTGGGGCCCCATATGCTGCCTGGGGCCCCTGTGCTCTGCCTGGGGCCACTGTGCTCTGCCTTAGGCCCCATAGGCTGCCTGGGGCCCCTGTGCTCTGCCTGGGACCACTGTGCTCTGCCTGGGGCCCCATATGCTGCCTGGGGCCCCTGTGCTCTGCCTGGGGCCACTGTGCTCTGCCTGGGGCCCCATATGCTGCCTGGGGCCCCTGTGCTCTGCCTGGGTGTAGGACACTGGTGACGTCACTTATCTCCGGACATTAGCTCCTGACATTAGCTCCGGACATTAGCTCCGGACATTATCTCCGGATATTAGCTCCGGACAAAGCCACGGAAGTTGGCACAAATTGCAGGAAGTAGTATTCTAGGCAATTATATATTAGATATATTTACATATATATTACATAGTCTCCTCTAATTATGAATATTGCCATCCCTTATTACATAGTGCCTTCTCTTGTTATGTACAGCACCATTCCTTGCATATTGGATTCTCTTGTTATTATTGTCATTTATAGTTACATACTGTCCTCTTTTGTTAGATATAAACTAAAATGACTTCTGATTAGTGTTGAGCATTCCGATACCGCAAGTATCGGGTATCGGCCGATACTTGCGGGTATCGGAATTCCGATACCGAGATCCGATACTTTTGTGGTATCGGGTATCGGTATCGAAACAACATTAATGTAAAAATGTGTAAAAGAGAGAATTAAAATAAAAAATATTGCTATACTCACCTCTCCGACGCAGCCTGCACCTTACCGAGGGAAGCGGCAGCGTTCTTTGTTTAAAATTCGCGCTTTTCTTTCCTTTACGTGAAGTCCCGGCTTGTGATTGGTTGCATCGCAGTCACATGGGCGACGCAACCAATCACAAGCCGTGACGTCACGGGAGGCTGGACACGCACGCATTTTAAAATGAGCGCTTGTCCAGCCTCCCGTGACGTCCCGGCTTGTGATTGGTTGCATCGCGGTCAACCAATCACAAGCCGGGAGGCTGGACACGCGCGCATTTTAAAATGAGCGCTTGTCCAGCCTCCCGTGACGTCCCGGCTTGTGATTGGTTGCATCGCGGTCAACCAATCACAAGCCGGGAGGCTGGACACGCGCGCATTTTAAAATGAGCGCTTGTCCAGCCTCCCGGCTTGTGATTGGTTGACCGCGATGCAACCAATCACAAGCCGGGACGTCACGGGAGGCTGGACAAGCGCTCATTTTAAAATGCGCGCGTGTCCAGCCTCCCGTGACGTCACGGCTTGTGATTGGTTGCGTCGCCCATGTGACTGCGACGCAACCAATCACAAAGCCGGGACGTAATTTTAAAATCCTTAAGGGCCTGAAATTACATCACGGCTTGCTGTGATTGGTTGCGTCGCCCATGTGACTGCGACGCAACCAATCACAAAGCCGGGACGTAATTTTAAAATCCTTAAGGACCTGAAATTACGTCACGGCTTGCTGTGATTGGTTGCGTTGCCCATGTGACTGCGACGCAACCAATCACAAAGCCGGGACTTCACGTAAGGAAAGAAAAGCGCGAATTTTAAGCAAACAACGCTGCCGGTTCCCTCGGAGAGGTGAGTATAGCAATATTTTTTATTTTAATTCTTTCTTTTACACATTAATATGGTTCCCAGGGCCTGAAGGAGAGTTTCCTCTCCTTCAGACCCTGGGAACCATCAGGAATACCGTCCGATACTTGAGTCCCATTGACTTGTATTGGTATCGGGTATCGGTATCGGATTGGATCCGATACTTTGCCGGTATCGGTCGATACTTTCCGATACCGATACTTTCAAGTATCGGACGGTATCGCTCAACACTACTTCTGATAGAACATGGGAAACTTTCTTTTCTGATGGAAGGGGGTGATGGACTGGTCTTATTGTCAGGTGCTGCTCCCTAAGCAGTCATTTTATATATTATATCTATGTAATGAAGATTGGGCACTATGATTAACAAAATAATAAGAATAAGCTATGTAAGAGATGGTGCTATAAATAACAAGAGATTATTCTATGTAATAATGGGACAGCATTGTACATAACAGAAGATGCTATGTAATAAGGGACAACCCTATACATAACTAGTAAGAATGATAAGTAATAAGGGATGATCCTTTCAAAAATAATCTTCCCCATACTGGGCCCATTACTGGGATAATGTCTTCCAACATGGCCTCCTTCTTGGTATAATGTCCTTCATCCTGGCCCCCTTCTTTGTATAATGTCTCCCTTCCTGGTCAGCTTCCTGGTATAATGTCTCAGATCCTTGTCTCCTTCCTGTTATGTCCCTCGTCCTGGTCCCCTTTTTGTAATGATGTCCCCTTCCTGGTATAATGTGCCTCATCCTGGTCTCCTTCCTGGTATAACATGCCCTATCCTGGTCCCATTCCTGGTATAATATGCACCATCCTGGTTCCCTTCCTTTGATAATGTGCCCCCTCCTGCACCATTTCCTGGTTCAATGTGCCCCATCCTTGTCCATTTCCAGAAATAATGGGGTAATGTGCCCTGTTCTGTTCTCCAATACATTAAAAAAAACCAATACTAATCACCTTCCCCCACGTTCCCAGGCCACGCTGGGTCTTCTTCTACAGCTGACTCAGGAGTCGGCAGCTGACTTCAATGTCACTGCCATGACACATGACATCACTGTCATGCGCCCCCAGACACGGACATACCGACATCAGATGATGGCTTCTGATTGGCAAGCGGTGTGTGTCGCAGCGCAGGAAGTCGGCAGATCCCCTGCACCACAGTACATTTCAATATACTGCAGCTGAATGTATCACTTTACCACATGTCTACTTTACATCAGCATCACGTTTGAAACATAAATCTGTTTTTTGTTAGAAATTTAGATTTGTTCAAAGTTGTTCAGCAATTTCTCAATTTTCCAACAAAATGTACAAACCAAAGTTTTTAGGGACCACATCACAATTGAAGTGACTTTGAGGGATCTACTGTATATGACAGAAAACACCCCAAAGTGACACGATTTTAAAAACTGCACTGCTCAAAGTGCTCAAAATCATATTCAATAAGTTTATTAACCGCTCAGATGCATCACAGGAATTAAAGCAATGTGGAAGTAAAAAATACATTTATTTACTTTTTTTCTATACAAATGTTGATTTAGTCCCAATGGTAACAGGAGAAAATGGACTAAAATCAATTGTGCAATTTCTTTTGAATATCCCTAATGTGGTGGAAACTACTGTTTTGGAGAACGTCAGGGCTCAGAAGAGAAGGAACGCCATTTGACTTAAGAAACGCAAAATTATCTGGAATCAATAGCGGACGCGATGTCATGTTTGAAGGATCTCTGATGTGCCTAAATAGAGATAAAAACCCCACAAATGACCCTATTTTGGAAACTACAACCCTCGAGGAACTGCTCTAGAGGTGTGTTGAGCACCTTGAACCCACAAGTGCTTCACAGAATTTTATAATGTTGAGACATAAAATTGAACAAATAATAATTTCCTGCAATAATGTTGGTTTTGACCCAAATTGTTTATTTTCGCAAGAATAGCAGGAGAAAAAGGACCACACAGTTTGTAGTGCAATTTCTCCTGATTACACCGATACACCATAGGTGGTGGAAAACTACCGTTTGGACACACACAGGGCTTGGAAAGAAAGGAGCACCAACTGAATTCTGGAGCTCATTTTTGGCTGGAATAGATTGCAGATGCCATGGCACATTTGAAGAGCCCCCTGACATGCCAAAATAGTGGAAACCAACACAAGTAACCCCATTTTGGAAACTACACCTTTCATGGAATTAATCTAGAGGTTTAGTGAGCATTTTTAACCTTCAGGCAATTCACAGAATTGTATGTCATTAAGGTGGGTAAATGGAAAATTACAAATTTTGCCAGTAAAATGTTGCTTTGGCCCCAAGTTTTCAATTTTCAAAAGACATAATTTGATTAAACGAAGATAAAATTTGTTGCGCAATTTCTCCTGAGTACACCAATACTCCATCTGTAGTCAACTACTTTTGAGGCACAGTGCAAAGATCAGAAGGAAAGAAGCATCTTATTGGCGTTCAGATTTTGCTTGAATGGTTTGAACATGCCATGTCACATTGGCAGAGACCCTGAAGTGCCAGAACAGCAGATCCCATCCTTAACTCCATTTTACAAATTATACCTTCCAATTACTTCATCAAGGGTAGGGATGAGCAGTCCTGTGGAAGTCCAAATTTTGATTCGGATACCAGAACTGGACCCGAACTTAAATTTGAACCCCAATTAAATCAATGGGACCCGAACTTTGGAGCTGGAAAATCTCTCTCCCTCAGGAGAGTGAGAGTGGACACTAGGTGTACGGTACGGACCCCAAAATTTACATTTTCGGTTTGCTCATCTCTAATCAAGGGGTGCTGTGAGCACGTTGACACCACATATTCCTCACAGAATTTTATACAATTGGGCGATGAAGAAAGAATAATTATATTTTTACCATTAAAATGTTGTTGTTTAGCACCTATTTTTAAAGGGTTAATAGTAGTGATGAGCGAATATACTCGTTACTCGAGATTTCCCGAGCACACTCAGGGGTCCTCCGAGTATTTTTTAGTGCTCGGAGATTTAGTTTTCATCGCTGCAGCTGAATGATTTACATCTGTTAGCTAGCAAAAGTACACGTGGGGGTTGCCTGGTTGCTAGGGAATCCCCACATGTAATCAAGCTGGCTAAGAGATGTAAATCATTCAGCTGAGGTGAGGAAAACTAAATGTCCGAGCACTGAAAAATACTCGGAGGACACCGGAGCGTGCTCGGGAAATCTCGAGTAACGAGTATATTCGCTCATCACTAGTTAATAGGAAAAAATTTACATCACAGTTTGTTGTGCAATTTCTTGAGTGCGCAAATACCCTACAAGTAATCAAGAACTACTTTTTAGACACAGCAGAAAGCTCAGAAGAGAAGGAGCGTCATACTATAGTGCAGGTTTTACTTTTGAGGTTGGCGGGTGTCAGAACAGTAGAACGCCCCACCATAAATTACCCAAAGTACAAACTACAGCTCTCATTAAATTACATTTTTACCACAAAAATGTTGTTTTAGCTCCAAATTTCACATTTTTCCATAGGGAAATTGGTAAAAAGGGCACCAAAATTTGTCAAACAATTTCTGCTGAATGTGGCAAAACCCGATATGTGGCTGTATAGTACTGCTTAGCCACAGGGTGAGATACGAGAGGGAAGGAGCACTATTTGACTCTTAGGCTATGTGCGCACTTTGCTGATTTGCTTGTGTAAAATTCTGCGCGGTTAATGCCTCTCTTGCCAAAAAATGCAGTTGAAAATCTGTGTGGTTTATATGTGTTTTTGATGCAGATTTGATGCGGATTTTCAAGCGGATTTTCTTGCGTTTTTGTAAATCCATAGAG
Organism: Ranitomeya variabilis; assembly: GCF_051348905.1. Lineage (NCBI taxonomy): Eukaryota > Metazoa > Chordata > Amphibia > Anura > Dendrobatidae > Ranitomeya > Ranitomeya variabilis. Next base: position 525,920,921 of record NC_135237.1, on the reverse strand, counting down.
CTAAATAAAGATATATTATTAAAAAGAATTGTGATGTAATTTCCTTGTTCAACCTCTTCAGCCAGATACCCTCATTAATATTAAATAAAAACACACACCAGCCTATGTAGGAGCCTTAAGGGTATGTTCCCACGGTCAGTAATCGGCATCGCTTTGGATGCAGCACATGTCTGCTCCGTCCAAATTGCTACCGGCTTTTGAACGCAGGTGATTCCGCATGTGTTCATTGAACTGAGCAGAATCACCGCGTCCAATACATTGGACTGGTGATATTCATCTTTCTGAGACTAAGGGTACCGTCACACAGTCACACTTTGATCGCTACGACGGTACGATCCGTGACGTTCCAGCGATATCCATACGATATCGCTGTGTCTGACACGCAGCAGCGATCAGGGATCCTGCTGAGAATCGTACGTCGTAGCAGATCGTATGGAACTTTCTTTCGTCGCTGGATCTCCCGCTGACATCGCTGGATCGTTGTGTGTGACAGCGATCCAGCGATGTGTTCGCTTGTAACCAGGGTAAACATCTGGTAACTAAGCGCAGGGCCGCGCTTAGTAACCCGATGTTTACCGTGGTTACCAGCGTAAAAGTAAAAAAAAACAAACAGTACATACTCACATTCCGGTGTCTGTCCTCCGGCGTCTCAGCTTCTCTGCACTGTGAGCGCCGGCCAGCCAGAAAGCGAGCACAGCGGTGACGTCACCGCTCTGCTTTCCGGCCGCTGTGCTTACACAGTGCAGAGAAGCTGAGACGCCGGAGGACAGACACCGGAATGTGAGTATGTACTGTTTGTTTTTTTTACGTTTACGCTGGTAACCAGGGTAAACATCGGGTTACTAAGCGCGGCCCTGCGCTTAGTAACCCGATGTTTACCCTGGTTACCCGGGGACTTCGGCATCGCTCCAGCGCCGTGATTTCAACGTGTGACCGCAGTCTACGATGCTGGAGCGATAATCATACGATCGCTGCGACGTCATGGATCGTGCCGTCGTAGCGATCAAAATGGTACTGTGTGACGGTACCCTAAGCGTCTACGCAAGATAAATAGACATGCTGCCGTCTGGAGAGACGCACCTCATGTCGGTTTCCGCAGGGAAGCCGGAGGCATCCGTGCACGCATATGGGAGATGGGATTTCTTGAATTCCCATCCACTATGCTGTAATATCTGGCCACTACGGGTTGTACTCTGCGGATGTACGCAGCGTCCAACCCGCAGCGTTTACTGACAGTGGGAACATACCCCCACATAATTAACCTACATATGCTGTAACAAAAAAGCAACTGTCAGAAATCTGCATGAAATGCAATATCTGTTTATTTTTCAAAAAATGAAAAAAAAAATTGTGTGGGCTCCCGCATAATTTTAATAACCAGGAGAGGGAAAGCCGACGGCTGAGGGAAGATGTTAATATTCTGGGAAGGAGACTATAGCCATAAATGTTCCCAGGCTATTAATATCAGCTCACATCTGTTTGCTTAGCCTTTACTGGCTAGTTTACAGGGCAACCCAAGAAAAAAATTGACATGGGGTCCACCTATAAAATCGAACCAGAAAAGGCTAGGCAGACAACTGAGGGCTGATATTAATAGCCTGGGAAGGGGCCATGGATATTGCCACCCCCAGGCTAAAAACTTCAGCTCTCAGCCATCCCAGAAATGGCGCACCTTATAGATTCTGGCACTTAGCCTCGCTCTTCCCACTTGCCCTGTAGTGGTGGCAAGTGGGGTTCATATTTTTGGGGTTGATGTCACCTTTGTATTGTCAGGTGATATCAAGCCCACAGGTTAGTAATGGGGAGGTGTCTATAAGACACCTATCCATTACTAACCCTATAGTTACATGGTAAATAAAGACACGGCCAGAATAAAGTCCTTTATTTGAAATAATCACACAAACTCCTTTATTGAACCTTAATTTACCATACTTACTGAGCGCCTAATCCCCCATGTCCTCATCTCCTGCAACAAAAATAAAATATTAAACCAACATATAATACTTCCTGTCCGTCGTAGTCCATTACCGAGTGTCCCACGATGATCTCACGTGTAGAACAGTCACATTGGGAGATGTGACTGCTCTACCCAACCTCCGGCGATACACTGACAGAAGGTAATCGCTCCCGAAGTGTATCACTGAGAGTTCCACGGAGTTCATCAGTTCCGTTGCTCTCACTTACGGCACCGCTGCGTGAGAATTTTCTCACACAGCGGTGCCACAAGTGAAAGCACCGGAGCTGATCAGCTGATGAACTCCGGTGAACTCATGCGACGACTCAGTGATACAATGCGGGAGCGATTACCTCCTGTCAGTGTATCCCTGGAGGCCAGGTACATAGAGCCGTCAGATGTGACTGTTCTACACGTGAAATCGTCATGGGACACTCGTTATTAAAAGGACTACAGTGGACAGGGAGTATATGTTGGTTTATTATTTTTGATTGCTTGCAGGAGACGCGGGCGTCGGGGATTAGATGTTCGGTGAGTATGTATTGTGTACATAAACGTTTTTATTTTTTTACAATTGTACACAGGTGCCAGATGATGGGACTACTCTCCCATCATCGGCTCATGCTGTCACTTCTATGTTTGACAGAAGACATTGCCAGATGGGAGTAGCAGTCCTATCAGATGACACCTGGGTACACACACACACAGACACCCGCAGACATACACACACACAGACACCAGCAGACAGACACACACAAACACCCACAGACAGACGCAGACACCTGCAGACAGATGCACACACACACTCCCTCAGACAGAAAAAAACACCCGCAGACAAACACACACACCCGTAGACAGATGCAGACACTCACAGACAGATGCACACACAGACACATGCAGACAGACAGATGCAGACACACAGACACCGGCAGACAGACACAGACAGACATGCACATATTCCCCGCTCACATGTATTCACCACCCACACACACATTCTCTGCCACACACTCTTCATCCTCCTGACATAATTTCCTTTCTGCAGCATTTTTGGCATGCAAATCCGCAGCAAATCTGCAAACCTTTTTACACCTGTGGTCTGGCTGCGGCTTTGACTGACTCAAAGTAAGTCAATGGGTGCAGAAATACTGGAGATCCGCAAAAAGACTTAACATGCTGTGAAAAATAAAACGTTTCGAATCAGGACGGGATTTTTCGCAGCATGTGCACAGTAATTCTGCATTCCCATTAACTAACCATGCTTGAGCAATCCTTTGCGGATTTGATGCAATTCCATGCAGAAAAAGTGCTGTGGATCTGCAACAAATCAGCAACATGTGCACATAGACTTAGAGAACTAATTATCACAGAATAGTTTGTGGACTCCATGTACAGAGCTCTTAAGTGCCAGAAGAGCGGAATCTCCCTTCAAGTGACCCCATTTTGGAAATTACACCCATCTAGGAATGTATCTACAGGTCTAGTGACAATTTTGTCTCCATGGGTGTTTTAGAGAAATAAACAGCAGTGGATGTTGCCGAATGAAAATTGCAAATTTGCCAGTTCAGAGCCAATACATTGTAGTGCCCGGTAGAGTGTAGTGCCCAGCTCATGCGTCTGGAGACACGCACCTGTAAGTTAAGTGGTCTCTGATCGCTACAGAAATGCCAATATGGGGATGCTAACTGTTGTTTAGGCACCCTGGGGCTCAGAAGGGAGGGGGCATTTGGATTTGGGAGTGCAGAATTTGCTGAATTTCTTTGGGGGGCGAGGAGCCATTTTGTTTTTCCAGAGTCTTTGTACTACCAGTAACATGGAAGCCCCCCTATATTTCTGTAAACAGATTAGGCTTTTCATGAGAACATTTTACATAACATTTTGGATCATAATTATCCTGCGCTCTTCGCTGAGCACTTACATCGAGGTTTCCATCTAAATCTCTGCGTGACATGATTCAGATGAAGCCCCCCAAGGGATCCATTCACTATAATGAGGCAGCAGAGTTACTCTAGATTCCTTCTGGCCTCTGTCCAGTGTTGTCCTTCTTTTCAGAGATGCACAAAACTGTTACTGATCGCTCTTATTAATTTTTTAGAGTGTTCACTGAAGGAGTTAAATAGCATGACAGTTTTATAAGTCGGGTCCTTCCGGACACAGCGATATGGATATTTTGTTTGTTTACATAAATATGCCTATTTATTGTTTTACTTTGTTTTTCTTTTTTTTTTTGTTTATTAATTTTATAATTTTTGAAAAGTATTTTTTCAAATTCATTTTTTAAACTTTTTTTTTACTTTTTTCCATAATCCCTCTATGTGATGTTAACCTTTATTATTCTGATCACAGGTATAATGCAGTGCAATACACCAGAACTGCAATACATTCTACCTGTTAGTGCTGTTAGAAGCCTCTTAGACCATGCTCCTGGTATGGCCTGCCGTAGCTGGTTGCCCGGGAGGCCATCATGATGACCTCGGGTTGCCCTGACAACAATCGAGCCCCCTCCCTTTCCCAGCTTTCTAAATGCTGCAATCATTATTGATCATGGCATTTAGAGGCTAAGTGTCCCGGGGCAGTGCGAGCACCGATTCTGGCAGTGACAGACGGAGCTCGGAGTAATTTATAGCTCCTGTGCCCACATAATCGCCGTGAAGTAAACTTACTTCATTTTATGGGAACCCCTTCCCAACCATGAAATAAACTAAGTAAACAAATGTTGCAAAGGGGTTCAAGAGTGAATTTATTTTTTATTTTCCGTTTTGTTTTTTGTTATGTTTTTTTTCGTATTTTTCAGTCACATATTGGACAAATATAAAAAAAAATGAATTTCAAAATATGGCTTAACTCTTAACCTATTAATATGTAACATAACTCGTACATCACAGCTTGTTTAGAATATACAAATATTCTCGGGCACAAATATATTTTCTTCTTTTTCTTAAGAAATTTGTAACAATAATCTACTGACATCCTGTGGCGGAAATGAATATTACATTTTATAAAAAAAAATCTATTAAAAAAAATAAACAAATTACAATGAAAAGTACTAACAGGATTAACAAGGGGGTCTGGTTTTGTATAAATAACACGTTCTCTGTTATTCTTTACCTGTTTTATCATTGTTCTTAGTATTCTTTGGTTTTGTGTTTTTTGGTTTTATGCGTTTTCACGGTGCTTCTCATTATTTATTTGAATATTCATTGTTTTATTGGCATTTTGGTTTTGACTAATCATTTTTGACTTTTTTTTTAAATGTTAAATGTTGCTTGAGAACTCTACTTTAGCAGTGACATATATACTACACAAAGATGATACTGAGGTCACTTATAGATATAGAAAAATGCAAAAAGCTTTATTAATAAAATACAGTGTATGGTGATGCGAAAGGTACATACACATAATTGATCACACACATGGAATGCAAAAAAATGGCCACGCCAGGGTCCGTTACCATATAAAGGGGATAACAATAGTCACATAGTTATAATCAATATCTCTCCCATACACCAAAACCTCCTAATAATGCCAGATCTTTACTGCTCTATAATGTCAATATGCCCATAAATCTTACCACCTAGCCAGTGGGTGCTGTGTCATAAATAACGCAAGGCCTCACTAATAGTGAGTTAGCTTAGTATCTACATAATGTGCAAAAACAGGACAGTCCAACATTTGCACCCCAACCCAGCAAGGTAATAGACATTGGTAGTGGTTAATAATATTTACCGGTAGTTTACAGGGTAACAAGTGTGGACCGGTGCCCAGCGTGTCCGCCCCGACGCGCGTTTCGGACCTTCCTTCTTCGGGGGGCCTGTGTGTCACTGAATTCCAGCCTTTTTTATACTCCCACCACAGCTGTAATCACCGTCCCATAGACCGGAAGTGACGCGCCTGGCCTCTTGTGACGCGCACATCCCCATGACAATCACAACGTCGGACGGCGTCGGCGTCACGTGACCGCAGGTCCTAGCAGGACACTGCTGATCACGGTGAGACGCCGAAGGCCACCCAGGGCTGCGGAGGCACAGGGAGATGCGCATCTAGGCATGGGGCACGTCCCTTCACTGGGTAGGGAAACATAACAACATATGGTCTACAGTGCTCTCACAGAATTATAAAGGAAACAATATAATGTAAGCAAACATATAACACAATAGACATAATATAACAGAACCTGACACGTGAAGAAATAAATAGCATAAATATCCAAAGCAGGTATAATCTCTCCAGCAGGTCCTGTATTCATTAGTATCAGGCTTCATCGCATAGACCAAGTATCTCTTTATACTGTGAGGAGCGGTTAACTCTTGATAGTGTACATTGCAGAGGAATGGCATGCAGCTAGTCAGTGTTTAATCACATGATGTTAAAGACTTATAGGAAAGAGAAGTATTAGCTGGTAGAAATGATTAATTGTAAGTGCACAGTGCTGTATAATATGATGACTGCAATATATTAAGAGGATAAAAACTTTAATGGGAGGAGTGCTTCTTTAACCTTACTTTTATGTTATGGGTTAAAAAAGGGTCTATGAAATCCAGTCATGATAAATTTTAGGAAATTGAAATTTGTTCTTGTGTTCAGCAAAATATTGATTCAAATTTTACTTTTCAAAGGGTGTGTACTCATTTATGCTGAGCACTGAATAAATAGATAGATAGATAGATAGATAGATAGATAGATAGATAATAGGTAGATAGATTATAGAAAGATAGACAGATAGATAAATAGATAGATAATAGATAAATAACAGATGATAGATAGATAGATAGATAGATAGATAGATAGATAGATAGATAGATAGATAATGGATAGATAATAGATGATAGATAATAGATAGACAGATAATAGATAGAAAATAGATAATAGATTGATAGATAGATCAATAGATAGATATATAGAAATAGATAGATAATAGATAAGTAGACAGAATATTACACAAGACAAATATAACAATATAATATATAGAGAGAGAGAGATTTTTTTTATTTATTTTTTTCTTTCTCTACACTCCCTGACAGAAGTTATGTCGCTTATCCATGTTATGTAAATAAAAGCTTATAACTTGACGTTAAATTCATCAATTGGTTGTACAAATTATTCTTTTGAAAGCCGAAACCCTCTGAAATGTGGTTTAGGTTAAGAAAATAAATTGACATCAGTGCAGAAATATTGATCAGTTAATGGACACAGAATGGTCAGATTTTGGCAAAACAAAAGTTTTGTCGCCCACAGAAAGTAATGTTATATTCAAACAATTAATTAACTTAAAAAATACAAATATATGTTGCATAACATTGGTCAATGAAGTTTTGGTGCTATTAGAGTCATATTTAATATTTTGTGTGACTTCCATGAGCTTGAAGGACGGCATTCATGCGGTTAAACAATGATTCATTCAATTTATTAACAAAGTCATCAGGAATAGCAAAAAATTAAGTCTTACATGCCTCCCAGAGTTCATCTAGAATCTTTGGTTTTCTCTTCCAAGCTTCCTCTTTCCTACATGCTCAATGATGTTCATGTCTGGTGACTGGGCTGGCCAGTCTTTGAGCACCTTGATCTTTTTTGCCTGGAGGAACTTTGTTGTAGAGATGGATGTACGAGATGGAGTACCATCCTGCTGCAGAATTTGACCCCTTTTATGATTTGGAATATAAGAGGTAGCTAATACTTCTTGATATATTTTAGGATATTGATATTGCCTTCCACCTTGCAAATGTTTCGCACACCCCCATCTGAATGTAACCCCAGACCTTGATCTTTCCACCATCAAATTTAACTGTTTTCTGGGTGTATTTTGGATCCATATGGGTTCCAGTAGGTCTCCTGCAGTATTTGCGGTGGCTGTGGTGTAATTCTACTGAAGATTCATCAGCGTAATCCACCTTCTGCCACTTTTCCAGCATCCATCTGTTTAGCAGGCTGTGGAACTTTGCAAATGCCACACAGTTTTTCATTTGCCTTTTGTTTAGTGCTGGCTTCTGGGCACTGATTCGACCATGGAGGCCATTTCGAGACAGAATCCTACAAACTGTTCTAGTTGACACAGGGACTTGAGGTGACCAGGCCTGTTGGAGCTCTGCTGCAGTGGAAGAGGGGCTTGCTTTGGATTTTCTAACCAACAAATGCTCCTCCTGAGTAGTTGTCTTGCTGGGTCTGCCGGACCTGGGCTTGTCAGACACATCTCCAGTCTCTTCAAATCTTTTTTTAATTCTTTGTACTTGACACTGAGACACATTAAAGGTGCCAGCCACCTCTGCAGTGAATCTGGTCTTCAGCCTCTTGATAATACAGGCTTTGGTCACAGGGTGGATTTTTGGCATGTTGTCAAGGCTCAAGTTGCAGTTCAAGTGAAGGTCTGGGGTGCTGGGTTTCTTTTTATACATACACACTAATTAACTGATCATTTGCTGAGCACAGGTGATGATGTAAACTAGGATTGGGTGCATTATATCACCATGCAACAAAACTTTTGTCTTGCCAAAATCTGACCATTCTGTGTCTATTAACTGATCAATATTTCTGCATTGATGCCAATTTATTTTCTTAACTTAAACCATATTTCGGAGGGTTTCAGCTTTCAAAAGAATAATTTATACAACCAATGGACAAATTTAACATCAGGTTATAAGCTTTTATTTACATAACATGGATAAGCGACATAACTTCTGCCAGGGAGTGTAGATCTTAGCTATTTTTGCAACGTTTTAAGGATATGTGCCCACTACCAGAAACTGCTGTGGGTTTGATGCTGCGTATTTATGCAGCAGCCAGCTATGACAGCATAATGGATGGGATTTCAAGAAACACCATGTCCACTCTGCGCCCACAGACGAACGCAATTGACCCATGGAGACTGACATGCGGCACATGTCTGCAACAGAAATTTCACCTATAGAACGTACAGTAAACACATGCGGATTTACCTGCTGTCAATAGATGGCAGCGCTATGGACGCAGTAACCATACACTGCGTCCAAAGCGCTGCTAGTTCTTGATCATGGGATCCCAGTCTTAGAGTGGGAAGATGCATGTTACTTTCAATAACCTTTAAAATGTTGCACTTTAATTTTAAACTGTGAAGAGAAAAAAAATATATATATTTTTTACTCCTCCAGGATAAGGTTCGACAAATGGCAAGTGATGAATTAAGCTAAAACATCATCTAGATAAACCAAAAGTAGATCCATAATGTAAAACCCCCCCAAAAAAACTGACGAAACTTTTTAAAGTTAACTTTAAAAATGGTACAATTTAAATGGTGTACAAGGCAGAATAAAAAAGTTGCTATAAAGCTCGGGTCACAAAACCATTTCTCTCATCTGAGAAAATCGGTCCGATTAAGCTAACCACACTCTAATCAAACTGAGATCAGAGTGTGATCATAGTGTGATCCAATGTTCTGGGATGTGAAGAAGAAAAATATTCTCCATTTTCTCCGTTCTGTCAGTCAGTAAAAACCTGACTGCACTCGGATGTCATCCATGTGTGGTCTGACTTTCTTCATGGACCCATAGAGATGAATTGCCGAGTGTGATCTGATGATCAGATGCAACTCATGCATGCTGCACTTTTTTCCTCAAACTGACTTGGTCCAAAAATTGGAGAGGTGCACAACCCATTGGAATAACATGATAATGCAATAAAATGACAGATAGCACTGGTCCAATTTTTCTGTCATGTTCACAAGCCCTTTCAGCCATTTTTACTGCAAATGAAAAGGCATAGAAGCAATGATAAATCAGCTACTTTGTGAATCACAGGGATTCTCCTGAGGAGTGGAGGTGCGAAACAAGAGGGGCACTTTGATTAGTAACACTTAAATACTGAGACAAAGTGTGTACAAATTTAAGTTATAAGTGAAGACCTGGCCTCCCCCATACCTCAAATACCTGTGGTCAGCTATTTTCCATTCCATAGATATATAGCAGGGCATATATAGCTTTATTTATACTCTTCCTCACTGGGGTACTCTAATAAGGAGAAAAAGGGTCTTGAGAACTCTGTTCTAGTAAGTCGTGATATCAATGAGCATCACAGTGTTAGGGCTTCCATTACTTTCACACATTTTACACCTATTATATGGAGAGATGATAAATATTTTTACAGATAACATTTTTAAGTCACAGCAGCCAGATATTGTTAATGACTGTTGTAACTTGATCCAAGCAGCAGCTTGTCTGAATGGGTACAAAAAAAAGGAGTGGGTAGACAGGGTTTGTGAACAACCTACTGTATGTGCTGCCTTCATAAAGCTTCCTCTCCTCTGCTGAGATGTGACTCTTCTGCAGGAAATGTTCTGTAAGTGTAGAGTGTTACTGTGTGGGGGTATTTAGAGTATATTTGTAATGTACTGTATGTGGTCAATGTTCTGCTCCCTTCACTCCGGCCCACTCTACTTTGTTGTGTTCCATGTCGGGTTTTGCAAGTGGCCCAGTGTGCTCCCATGTGATCATCTACCTAGGATTACATAAGGACTAATAGGACACACCTTTGTCTTGGTATTAAGACTTTTAGTTTGTCTGTGCACAGCTCCCTGTCTGCAATCTCCAAGATGTCTCCTGGCTTCCTGCAGCTTCCAGTCCCTCAGTTATTTGCCTGTCTGCAGCTGTAAGTAACTCTGCAGCCTGTCATAGGTTTCTAGGATGTCTCCTGTCTGCCTGCAAATTCCAGTACCTCTGCTACTTGTCTGTGGTGTCAGGACCATCACCAGTCTGCCTGCGGCTACCAGTACTTCTGCTACCTGTTCCCTGACTTTCAGGACCTGTGTTATGAGTCCACCTCTGGCTTCCAGGATATCTCCTGTGCACCTATGGCTTACATGACCTCTTATACCTGTTCTTGGTCTTTCAGGATCTCTGATACGTGTTCACCTGCGGCTTCCAGGATGGCTGATGTCTGCCTGCAGCTTCCAGGTGCTCTGCTACCTGTTCTTGGTCTTCCAGGACCTCTGCTGTCTGTCCGCCTGTGGCTCCCAGGATGTCTCCTGTCCAGCTGCAGCTTTCAGGACCTCTGCTACTTGTTCCCAGGCTTTAAGGAAGTCTGTCCACCTGTGGCATCCATGATGTCTCCTGTCCACCTGTGGCTTCCACGACCTCGGCTACCTGTTCCCGGAATTCCTGGAATCCTGCTACATGTCTGCCTATGGCTTCCAGGACATATTCTTCCCTGCCTGCAGCTTTCAGGATCTCTGCTACTTGTTCCCGGTCTTCCAAGATGTTTGCTAAATGTCTCCCTGCAGCTTCCAGGACGTCTGCCTGTGGCTTCCAGGACCTCTGCTACTACCTTTTCTCAGTCTTCTATGATCTCTGCTGTGTGTCCGCCTGTGGCTTCCAGGATGTCTCCTGACCATCTGTGGCTTTCAGGACCTCTGCTACCTGTTCTTGGTCTCCTGGGCATCTACGGTCTGCTTGCAACTTCCATTACCTTTGCTACCTGTTCAAGTGTCCACCTCACCCAATGAGCCTAACGTATACGTATGTTCTGAAAATTACATTATTGTATTTCTTATCTGAATGTATTTGCAAAGTATGCATAAATAAGAATATATTAAGTATTTAGTGTATACTGTAGATGTGTAATGTTTATAAATTTTCTTGTGCTCTGTGAGCAATTTGAGTGTAGGATAGATAGATAGAACTGGGGTGTGCAACCTTAAACACATTAAAGGCAGCTTAGAGAACCCCAACACCATCCACTGTATCAACTGCTGCTGTTTCTAACATGTGGAACTTAAACTTTATCTGTCTTGTTGTTAACGTATTTGTTCTGCAGGCAGAATGTTATAGAGCAAGAGGAGTTCATAAGATTGATGTACATTTTTGTGGGAAAAGTTAGAGTATAACTTATATGTTATTCATTAAAATCCCTGGTGTTTTGAGATTCTTCCTTGTATGACTGTGCATTCAGAGAAAGCTGTCAATCACTGTGTAAGACCGCCCACTGTACTCATGTACATACAAACACCGGGGAATTCAATGAGTAAAATACAAGTTATACAGAATCTTTTCCAACAGACCTGTATATAATTCTGCTCAACTTCTCCTGTATATTGTGCTGTTCACAGATCAGACTACATGTACAGGTCCACTTTAAAGGGAACTTCAAATACTGTATTCAGGCAGTTATATTGTGCAGGCTCACGAGCTAAGACAACACATTATGGAGTAAGTGGCAGCTGCTACATACAGCTGACACTCTCCTGCCACTGCTAGGTTCAATGCTAGATCCTATGCAAACAGTTTAACCCTTTAGATGCTATGATCAATAGTGACTGCAACATCTAGATTGTAGTCTGAAGATGAGGGCTCCCTGTGTACCACACTGCAGGGAGACAATGGTTACTATAGCAACCCAAGGTCTAACTATGGCTTAGGCTACTTTCACACTTCCGTCTTTTGCCCTCCGTCGCAATCCGTCGTTATGGGCAAAAAACGGATCCTGCAAATGTGCTTGCAGGATGCGTTTTTTACCCATAGACTTGAATAAGCGACGAATCGCGACGGAAGGGCACACGTTGCATCCGTCAAGCGACAGATGCATCGTGTTTTGGCGGACGCGACGCACAAAAAAACATTCAATGTAACGTTTTTTTGTGCGATGTGTCCGCCATTTCTGACTGCGCATGCACGGCCGGAACTCCACCTCCCCGCTCATCACACTGGGCAGCGGATGCATTGTAAAACTGCATCCACTGCCCACGTTGTGCTAAATTTAGCACAACGTCCGTCGGTACATCGGGCCGACGATTTGCGACGGCCCCGTACCTACGGAAATGTGAAAGTAGCCATAGGGGTCTTCTAGCTATGTAGACTTAGTAGTCTGTGCTAACAGTAGGGTTTAATAGGCTGAATATGACATGTAAAATGCACTGGAGACCAGAGGTATTGCAGTGTAACATAAACGCCATCAAACTGCCAATATGTTAAAGTTTTACAGTGCAACGAAGGAAGTAAAAAAAAAAAAACTAACAGAAATTGCTTGAAAAAAAAAATCCATAAAAAATAATTTTTCCAACATTTTAAAGGGAACCTGTCACCTGAATTTGGCGGGACCAGTTTTGGGTCATATGGGCGGGGTTTTTGGGTGTTTGATTCACCCTTTCCTTACCCGCTGGCTGCATGCTGGCCGCAATATTGGATTGAAGTTCATTATCTGTCCTCCGGAGTACACGCCAGCGCAAGGCAATATTGCTTTGCGCAGGTGTGCACTCTGGAGGACAGAGAATGAACTTCAATCCAATATTGCGGCCAGCATGCAGCCAGCGGGTAAGGAAAGGGTGAATCAAACACCCGAAAACCCCGCCCATATGACCCAAAACTGGTCCCGCCAAATTCAGGTGGCAGGTTCCCTTTAAGACCTTTATTACTGGAGGAAAAAAAAAAGATTAACCCACCTGCTGAACAATGAAAAACTACCTCCTCCAAAGGCAAACATTCCTAATTTTTATTTTTAAAGAAAAAATAGTTATTGATGATACATAAAACGTATAAAAAAAGATTTATTATAAAATATAAATACAATATGCATATTAATTTTCACTGTGTTTTCAACAACCCAAATTATAAAATGCCCATGCAATTTATTCTGACAAATGAACACCATAGATAAGAAAAAAAGCCAAAATTGTTGTTTTTAGTCAAATTGGTGCCAAAGATATACTAAAAAAGCAGTAGAAAAGTCAAATATACTATAACCCCAAAATGATACCAAAACTACAACCCATTCTGCATTAAAAAAATTGATACACCTCCATCGAGAAAAAATAAAAAGGTTGTAGCTCAATGTAACACAAAAAATATGTTTCAATTGAAAAAGGATCTTATTGTGCAAAAGTAATAAAACGTACAAATATATATAATTGATATCACAGCTTCCTGAACAACGTGAGCTACAACTTTATACAATTTTCTTATTACTTTGTTATTTATCGTTCCCGGTGAATGCTGGAAAAACTATAATTAAAACACAATGATAGAATAACTTTTTTTTTCATCTTGCCTACAAAAAATATAGTAAAAAGTAATCAAAATCGGAAGATGTATCCCACAGTCATAACACTGAAAATTACAACTTCATTACAACTTCATGTAGACAAGTAATATTTCTTAGAATATGGTGAAACATAAAAACATTTCTGTATATATACACTGCTCAAAAAAATAAAGGGAACACTAAAATACCACATCCTAGATATCACTGAATGAAATACTCCAGTTGCAAATATTTATTCATACATAGTGGAAAGCGTTGAGAACAAACATAAAATGATCAATGTAAATCAAAATTAATATTTTGGATTTGGAATTATACTCAAAATCAAAGGGGAAAATCAAATTACAGGCTGATCCAGATTCAGTGGAAATGCCTCAAGACAAGGAATTGATGCTCAGTAGTGTGTGTGGCCTCCACGTGCCTGTATGATCTTCCTACAATGCCTGGGTATACTCTTGATGAGGTGGCGGATGTTCTCCTAAACCATCTCTAAACAGACCTGGATTAAAGCATCCATCAACTCCTGGACAGTCTGTGGTGCAACGTGGCATTGGTGGATAAAACAAGACATGATGTCCCAGATGTTCTCGATTTGATTAAAGGCTGGGAAATGGGCAGGCCAGACCATAGCATCAATGCCTTCATCATGCAGGAACTGCTCACACACTTCAGCCACATGAGGTCTAGAATTGTCACGCATCAGAAGTCACCCAGAGCCCATTGCACCTCTGGCGAGCACATGGAGGGTTGTGCGGCCCTCTAGAGAAATGCCTCCCCACACCATTACTGATCCACTGCCAAACTTGTCATGCTGAAGGAAGCAGAACATTCTCCATGATCTCTCCAGACTTTGTCATTTCTGTCACATGTGCTCAGTGTGAATCTGCTCTCATCCATGAAGACCACAGGGAGCCAATATTGAATCTGCCAACCTTAGTGTTCTCTGGCAAATGCCTATTGCCCTGCACGGTGTTGGGTTGTAAGCACAACAATTGAAGTAAGGGAAAAAGGGAAGAGGAGTATTCAGCTCACAAGTGTGGGTCTATGTAGCCTCCATCATGGTATGTAGTGCGCGGACTCCCACCCGGCAGCTGGGAAACAGGCAAAAGAAAAAGGGAGGTGGTTCCAGCATCCGCCTTAATTTATAGGATTAAAACATGACTTTTAATGGTTTGCATTAAAATACAGGGAGCAATATCATGGTGATTAAAAAAGAATGGGGGGAGGGAAATAAAGGACATTACTCAATGCGTATCGAGCTGGACCCTCTTTGTCCTGACAATGAAAGTGTTCAAAGTTCAGGGTACGGAACAGGCTAAGGATATTGTGGAAATCCACAATATCATTAAGCAAGGACAGCCACCAATAGTGTCAGGAGATGAGGAGAGACATCTTCTGTGCAGCATGGCCAGCCAACTTAGACGAGTGACCCCAGAGAATGACTCGCTTCCTATAAGGATCAGCAACATAATTATTTCTGGAGGGAATACGAGACAAACTCAACGGAGCAACAGTAAAAATTTTGGAGAGCTCATTGATGTGGTGGGGCTTCTCCTCCTGTTCGGAAGACTGGAAGGATCACCTTAACATTCTTATATGTCGGCTGAAAATGGAGTGTGAAGTTGAAGCGTGCGTAAAATAGAGACCAGTTTGCTTGTCGTGGGTTAACTCTTTGTGCTGATTGCAGATAGAAGAGAACATATACAGGAAATGGTTGGAGGATGCAAGCCAGGTTTTCTCTACTGAAGAACTTCCTTTGGGAACTAGTACAGTTACCTCTATGTCAACTCTCTTCAAACTTACAGTGGGTACGGAAAGTATTCAAACCCCTTTAAATTTTTCACTCTTTGTTTCATTACAGCCATTTGAAAAAATTCATTAAAGTTCATTTTTTCTAATTCATGTACACTCTGAACCCCATCTTGACTGAGAAAAAACTGAAATGTAGAAATTTTTGCCAATTTAATAAAAAAGAAAAAACAGAAATATCAAACTTAAATATCAAAAGTCTTCCTAGACCTGGCTGTCCAGCCAAACTGAGCAATCATGGGAGAAGAGCTTTGGTGAGGGAGGTAAAGAAGAACCCCAAGATCACTGTGGCTGAGCTTCAAAGATGCAGTAGGGAGATGGAAGAAAGTTCCACAAAGTCAACTTTCACTGTAGCCCTCCACCAGTCGGGCCTCTCCTCTGTGCAAGACATATGAAAGCCCCCATAAAGTTTACTAAAAAACTCATGAAGGACTCCAGACTATGAGAAATAAGATTTTCTGGTCTGATGAGATAAAGATAGATCTTTTGATGATAATTCTAAGCGGTATGTGTGGAGAAAACCAGGCACTGCTCTTCACCTGCCCAATACAATCCCAACAGTGCAACATGGTGGTGGCAGCATCATGCTATGGGGGTGTTTTTCAGCTGCTGGGACAGGACAACTGATTGCCATTGAAGGAAACATGAATGCGTCCACGTACAGAGATATCCTGGATGAAAACCTGTTCCAGAGTGCTCTGGACCTCAGACTTGGCCAAAGGTTCACCTTCCAACAAGACAATGACCCTAAGCACACAGCTAAAATAACAAAGGAGTGGCTTCAGAACAACTCTGTGACCATTCTTGACTGGCCCAGCCAGAGCCCTGACCTAAAGCCAATTGAGCATCTCTGGAGAGACCTGAAAATAGCTGTCCACCAACATTCACCATCCAACCTCACGGAACTGGAGAGGATCTGCAAGGAAGAATGGCAGATGATCCCCAAATCAAGGTGTGAAAAACTTGTTGCATCATTCCCAAGAAGACTCATGGCTGTACTAGCGCAAAAGTTGCTTCTCCTCAATACTGAGCAAAGGGTATGGATACTTATGACCATGTAATATTTCAGCTTTTTTTTTTTTATAAATTCGCAAACATTTCTACTTTTTTTTTTCAGTCAAGATGGGGTGCAGAGTGTACAATAATGAGAAAAAATGAACTTTTTTGAATTTACCAAATGGCTGCAATGAAACAAAGAGTGAAAAATGTAAAGGGGTCTGAATACTTTCCGTACCCACTGTATATATTGAATGTAAAAATAATATTAAGGCAAATTAAGGCTTTGGAGAACTATATAAAAGCTGGAGCAGCAGAATAAAGTGTGGAAGCAGCAGCCTGGAGTTGAACACTTCTGTTTGATGCTGGATACTGCTGGAGCTCAGGCTGAAGGGGATACCAAGACTGGAGGGATAATTTTTTGGTTTTGAATCTCTTGGAGTTTTATGAAAGCAATGAAACTGCACATGTTCGGACCAATCCACATTGTTTGTGTGAACGCTACCTAATGCCTACCAGAGAGCGTGAATCCCTACAGTGTTTTATCAGCAGGAGATTATCATTACATGACTTTGTCTCACATGCAACCCATATATTTTAATCTTCTACATTTTAAAAATTAGAAAAGGAAATTGGGCTGATGCGAAAGTTTCGGCACCCTGCATGGTTACTACCTAGTATGACCCACTTTTGCAAGTCTTACAGCTTGTAAATGTTTTTTGTAGACAAGTAGAGTCTTTCCTTTCTTGTCTAAGGGATTTTCATCCATTTCTCCTTGCAAAATCCTTCCAGTTCTGTGAGATTCATGGATCGTCTTGCATGCGCTGCTATCTTGAGGTCTAGCCACAGATTTTCTATGATGTTCAGATCAGGGGACAGTGAGCGTCATTGTAAAAGCTTCAGTTGGCGCATTGTGATGTAGTCTATTGTGGATTTTGACTTGTGTTGAGGATCATTATTCATTTGTAGAAGCCATCCTCTTTTAACATTCGGCTTCTTTACAGGTGGTTTTATGTTTGCATCAAGAATATGTTGAAATTTCTTTGAATCCATTCTTCTCTCTAACCGTGAAATGTTCTCTGTGCTATTAGCTGCTACACAACTCCAGAGCATGATTAATCCACCCACATGCTTAATGGTTGGTGAGATGTTCTTTGCCTGAAATTCTGTGCCTTTTTTTCTTCACACATAGTTTTGATCATTGTGGCCATTTGTGGCTATTTCAACCTCATTGGTCCACAGGACTTGTTTCCAAAATGAATCAGTCTTGTATAGATGTTCTTTTGCATAATTCGGATGCTGAATTTTATGGTGAGGAAGCAGGAGAGGTTTTCTTATGATGACTCTTCCATGAAGGCCATATTTGTGCAGATGTCTCTGAACAGTAGAACAATGTACCACAACTCCAGAGTTTGCTAAATCTTTCTGAAGATCTTTTGCAGTTAAATGGATATTACTTTGTGTCTTTCTAGAAATCCTATGAGCAGATTTGGCTGATATTTTGCTTGGTCTTCCAGACAGTATTTGACCTCCACTGTTAACTTCAATTTCTAAATTACATTTCGAACTGAGGAAAGGGCAACTGAACACGCTTTGCTATCTTCTTATAGTCTTCTCCTGCTTTGTGAGCCTCCACCATTTTAATTTTCAGAGTTCTCAGCAGCTGCTTAGAGGAACCCATGGCTGCTGTTTTTTGTCACAATGTTAGAAGAGGCTGGGTTTTTATAATGCTGCAAAATTTACATCACCGGGGCCTTTCCTAACAATGATAGTGAGCAAACCATAACACAAACAGGCTTTATAAGGTAAGAAACCTTGATCAAAGTTATGTGAGCACTAGTGTTGAGCGATACCTTCCGATATTCGAAAGTATCGGTATCGGATTGGATCGGCCGATACCGGCAAAATATCGGATCTCGCCGATACCGATACCCGATACCAATACAAGTCAATGGGACACAAATATCGGAAGGTATCCTGGATGGTTCCCAGGGTCTGAAGGAGAGGAAACTCTCCTTCAGGCCCTGGGATTTATTTTTGTTGTGAATTCCATTTCTCGGACTCCCTCCTGTGGTCATGAATGGTACTTTGGTTAGTTCTGCTCTTGGACTCCCTCTGGGGGCTTTGAGGGGAACTGCTGGTCTCTGAGGTTGCTTTCTCAGCTGCCCTCGTTTATTGTTATGCTTGCTTCCCTATTTAACTCTACTCAGATCGTTACTTCATGCCAGCTGTCAATGTTTCAGTATTGGTTCAGATCTCTCTTGGACTTCTCTGAGGACCTGTCTACTCCAGCAGAAGCTAAGTCACTGCTAGTTCATTTGTTGTTACTCTGCCTGAATATATTTCTTAGTACTGCTAAATTCTAGTCCAGCTTGCGATCATGATATTTCCTTGCTAGCTGGAAGCTCTGGGGTGCAGTGTTGCACCTCCACACCGTGAGTCGGTGTGGGAGTCTTTTTGCATACTCTGCATGGTTTTTTGTAGTTTTTTGTGCTGACCGCATAGTTACCTTTTCTTTCCTCTGACTATTTAGTTAAGTCTGGCCTCCTTTGCTAAAACCTGTTTCATTCCTGTGTTTGTGACTTTCCTCTTAACTCACAGTCAATATATGTGGGGGGCTGCCTTAACCTTTGGGGAATTTCTCTGAGGCAAGGTTAGGCTTCTATTTCTATCTTTAGGGGTAGTTAGCTCTTAGGCTGTGAAGAGGCGTCTAGGGAGAGTTAGGTACGCTCCACGGCTATTTCTAGTGTGTGTGATAGGAGTAGGGTTTGCGGTCAGCAGAGTTCCCACTTTCCCAGAGCTTGTTCCGATTACTAGTTTACTCATCAGGTCATTCCGGGTGCTCCTAACCACCAGGTCCATAACAGTACAGCTGGCCATAAAGTGTTAATGCATCTCAAAAGAGGGATAAGAGAAGTTTTGAACCCATTTTTTTTTCTTTGCAGTGTGTTTTGTCTCTCTTTTCCCCTTAATCTCTGGGTGGTTCAGGACTCAGGTGTAGATATGGATATTCAAGGTCTGTCCTCTTGTGTGGATCAACTCGCTGCAAGGTCCAAAGCATTCAAGATTATGTAGTTCAGAATCCGATGTTAGAGCCTAGAATTCCAATTCCTGATTTGTTTTCTGGGGATAGATCTAAGTTTCTGAATTTCAAAAATAATTGTAGACTGTTTCTTGCTTTGAAACCCCGCTCCTCTGGTGACCCCATTCAGCAAGTAAAAATTATTATTTCTTTGTTACGTGGCGACCCTCAAGACTGGGCATTCTCCCTTGCGCCAGGAGATCCTGCATTGCTTAATGTAGATGCGTTTTTTCTGGCGCTTGGATTGCTTTATGACGAACCGAATTCAGTGGATCAGGCAGAGAAAACCTTGCTGGCTTTGTGTCAGGGTCAGGATGAAGCGGAGGTATATTGTCAGAAGTTTAGAAAGTGGTCTGTGCTTACTCAATGGAATGAGTGTGCCCTGGCAGCAATTTTTAGAAAGGGTCTCTCTGAGGCCCTTAAGGATGTTATGGTGGGCTTCCCCATGCCTGCTGGTCTGAATGAATCAATGTCCTTGGCCATTCAAATTGATCGGCGTTTGCGCGAGCGCAAAGTTGTGCACCATTTGGCGGTGTCCTCTGAGTAGAGGCCTGAGCTTATGCAATGTGATAGAACTTTGACTAGAACTGAACGGCAAGAGCACAGATGTCAGAATCGGCTGTATTTTTACTGTGGTGACCCTACTCATGCTATCTCTGATTGTTCTAAGCGCATTAAGCGGTTCGCTAGGTCTGTCACCATTGCTACTGTACAGCCTAAATTTCTTTTGTCTGTTACTTTGATTTGCTCTCTGTCGTCCTACTCGGTTATGGCATTTGTGGATTCGGGCGCTGCCCTGAATTTGATGGACTTGGAGTTTGCCAGGCGTTGTGGTTTTTTCCTGGAGCCGTTGCAGTATCCTATTCCATTAAGGGGAATTGATGCTACGCCTTTGGCCAGAAATAAACCTCAGTACTGGACTCAGTTGACCATGTGCATGGCTCCTGCACATCAGGAAGATATTCGCTTTTTGGTGTTGCATAATTTGCATGATGTGGTCGTGTTGGGTTTGCCATGGCTACAGGTTCATAATCCAGTATTGGATTGGAAATCAATGTCTGTGTCTAGTTGGGGTTGTCAAGGGGTACATGGCGATGTTCCGATGATGTCAATTTCTTCATCCATTCCTTCTGATTTCCCTGAGTTTCTGTCGGATTACCGGGATGTACTTGATGAGCCCAAGTCCAGTATCCTACCACCTCATAGGGATTGTGATTGTGCTATAAATTTGATCCCTGGTAGTAAGTTTCCTAAGGGCCGACTTTTCAATTTATCCGTGCCAGAACACACCGCTATGCGGAGTTATATAAAGGAGTCCTTGGAGAAAGGGCATATTCGCCCGTCTTCATCACCGTTGGGAGCAGGGTTCTTTTTTGTGGCCAAGAAGGATGGTTCTCTGAGACCCTGTATAGACTACCGCCTTCTCAATAAAATCACGGTCAAATTTCAGTACCCTTTGCCTCTGCTGTCTGATTTGTTTGCTCGGATTAAGGGGGCTAGTTGGTTCACCAAGATAGATCTTCGAGGGGCATATAACCTTGTGCGTATTAAACAGGGCGATGAATCGAAAACAGCATTAAATACGCCCGAGGGCCATTTTGAGTACCTGGTGATGCCATTCGGGCTTTCTAACGCTCCATCTGTGTTTCAGTCCTTTATGCATGACATCTTCCGAAAGTATCTGGATAGATTCATGATTGTACATTTGGATGATATTTTGGTCTTTTCAGATGATTGGGAGTCTCATGTGAAGCAGGTCAGAATGGTATTCCAAGTCCTTCGTGCTAATTCCTTGTTTGTGAAGGGGTCTAAATGTCTCTTCGGAGTTCAGAAGGTTTCCTTTTTGGGCTTCATTTTTTCCCCTTCTACTATCGAGATGGATCCTGTTAAAGTACAGGCCATTTATGATTGGACTCAACCTACATCTGTGAAGAGTCTTCAGAAATTTCTGGGCTTTGCTAATTTTTACCGTCGCTTCATCGCTAATTTTTCTAGTGTGGTTAAACCTTTGACTGATTTGACAAAGAAAGGTGCTGATGTGGTGAATTGGTCCTCTGCGGCCGTGGAGGCTTTTCAGGAGCTGAAACGTTGTTTTTCTTCGGCCCCTGTGTTGCATCAGCCAGATATTTCGCTCCCTTTTCAGGTTGAGGTTGATGCTTCTGAGATTGGAGCAGGGGCTGTTTTGTCTCAAAGAAGTTCTGATGGCTCTGTGATGAAGCCATGTGCCTTCTTTTCTAGAAAATTTTCGCCTGCTGAGCGTAATTATGATGTTGGCAATCGGGAGCTGCTGGCTATGAAGTGGGCATTCGAGGAGTGGCGACATTGGCTTGAGGGAGCCAAGCACCGCGTGGTGGTCTTGACGGATCACAAGAATTTGACTTATCTTGAGTCTGCCAAGCGGATGAATCCTAGACAGGCTCGATGGTCACTGTTTTTCTCCCGTTTCGATTTTGTGGTTTCATACCTTCTGGGTTCTAAGAATGTGAAGGCTGATGCCCTTTCAAAGAGTTTTGTGCCTGATTCTCCGGGAGTCCCTGAGCCGGCTGGTATTCTCAAAGAGGGGGTAATTCTGTCTGCCATCTCCCCTGATTTGCGGCGGGTGCTGCAGGAGTTTCAGGCTGATAGACCTGACCGTTGTCCAGCGGAGAAACTGTTTGTCCCTGATAGATGGACTAGCAGAGTTATTTCTGAGGTTCATTGCTCGGTGTTGGCTTGTCATCCTGGGATTTTTGGTACCAGGGATTTGGTGGCTAGGTCCTTTTGGTGGCCTTCCTTGTCACGGGATGTGCGTTCTTTTGTGCAGTCTTGTGGGACTTGTTCTCGGGCCAAGCCCTGCTGTTCTCGTGCCAGTGGGTTGCTTTTGCCCTTGCCGGTCCCGAAAAGGCCTTGGACGCATGTTTCCATGGATTTTATTTCAGATCTTCCTGTCTCTCAAAGGATGTCTGTCATCTGGGTGGTTTGTGATCGCTTTTCTAAGATGGTCCATTTGGTACCCTTGCCTAAATTGCCTTCCTCCTCTGATTTGGTGCCATTGTTCTTTCAGCATGTGGTTCGTTTGCATGGCATTCCGGAGAACATTGTGTCGGACAGAGGGTCCCAGTTTGTCTCTAGGTTTTGGCGGTCCTTTTGTGCTAAGATGGGCATTGATTTGTCTTTTTCTTCGGCTTTCCATCCTCAGACAAATGGCCAAACCGAACGAACCAACCAGACTTTGGAGGCCTATCTGAGATGCTTTGTTTCAGCTGATCAGGATGATTGGGTGACCTTTTTGCCATTGGCTGAGTTCGCCCTTAATAATTGGGCTAGTTTGGCTACTTTGGTTTCGCCTTTTATTTGCAATTCTGGTTTTCATCCTCGTTTTTCTTCAGGGCAGGTTGAGTCTTCTGACTGTCCTGGTGTGGATTCTGTGGTGGACAGATTGCAGCAAATTTGGACTCACGTAGTGGACAATCTGACGTTGTCCCAGGAGAAGGCTCAACGTTTCGCTAACCGCCGTCGTTGTGTTGGTCCTCGACTTCGTGTTGGGGATCTAGTTTGGTTATCTTCTCGTTATGTTCCTATGAAGGTTTCTTCTCCTAAGTTTAAGCCTCGTTTCATTGGTCCTTATAAGATTTCTGAAATTCTCAACCCTGTGTCATTTCGTTTGGTCCTTCCAGCTTCCTTTGCCATCCATAATGTGTTCCATAGGTCGTTGTTGCGGAGGTATGTGGCGCCTATGATTCCCTCCGTTGATCCTCCTGCTCCGGTGTTGGTTGAGGGGGAGTTGGAGTATGTGGTGGAAAAAATTTTGGATTCTCGTATTTCGAGATGGAAGCTCCAGTACCTGGTTAAGTGGAAGGGCTATGGTCAGGAGGATAATTCCTGGGTTGTTGCCTCAGATGTCCATGCTGCCGATTTAGTTCATGCCTTTCATTTGGCCCGTCCTGATCAGCCTGGGGGCCCTGGTGAGGGTTCGGTGACCCCTCCTCAAGGGGGGGGTACTGTTGTGAATTCCATTTCTCGGACTCCCTCCTGTGGTCATGAATGGTACTTTGGTTAGTTCTGCTCTTGGACTCCCTCTGGTGGCTTTGAGGGGAACTGCTGGTCTCTGAGGTTGCTTTCTCAGCTGCCCTCGTTTATTGTTATGCTTGCTTCCCTATTTAACTCTACTCAGATCGTTACTTCATGCCAGCTGTCAATGTTTCAGTATTGGTTCAGATCTCTCTTGGACTTCTCTGAGGACCTGTCTACTCCAGCAGAAGCTAAGTCACTGCTAGTTCATTTGTTGTTACTCTGCCTGAATATATTTCTTAGTACTGCTAAATTCTAGTCCAGCTTGCGATCATGATATTTCCTTGCTAGCTGGAAGCTCTGGGGTGCAGTGTTGCACCTCCACACCGTGAGTCGGTGTGGGGGTCTTTTTGCATACTCTGCGTGGTTTTTTGTAGTTTTTTGTGCTGACCGCATGGTTACCTTTTCTTTCCTCTGACTATTTAGTTAAGTCTGGCCTCCTTTGCTAAAACCTGTTTCATTCCTGTGTTTGTGACTTTCCTCTTAACTCACAGTCAATATATGTGGGGGGCTGCCTTAACCTTTGGGGAATTTCTCTGAGGCAAGGTTAGGCTTCTATTTCTATCTTTAGGGGTAGTTAGCTCTTAGGCTGGGAAGAGGCATCTAGGGAGAGTTAGGTACGCTCCACGGCTATTTCTAGTGTGTGTGATAGGAGTAGGGTTTGCGGTCAGCAGAGTTCCCACTTTCCCAGAGCTTGTTCCGATTACTAGTTTACTCATCAGGTCATTCCGGGTGCTCCTAATCATCAGGTCCATAACACATTTTCATGTAAAAAATAAAGAATAAAAATAAAAAATATGGATATACTCACCCCTCCGGCGGACCCTGAACCTTAGCGGTGTAACCGGCAGCCTCCGTTCCTAAGAATGCAGAGTGAAGGACCTTCGATGACGTCGCGGCTTGTGATTGGTCGTGTGACCGCTCATGTGACCGCTCACACGACCAATCACAAGCCGCAACGTCATCGCAGGTCCTACACTCACTGCATTCTTAGGAACGGAGGCTGCCGGTTACACCGCTAAGGTCCAGGGTCCGCCGGAGGGGTGAGTATATCCATATTTTTTTTTTTTTATTCTTTCTTTTTTACATGAATATGGATCCCAGGGCCTGAAGGAGAGTCTCCTCTCCTCCAGGCCCTGGGAACCATACACTGGGAACTTCCGATTCCGATTTCCGATATCACAAAAATATCGGAACTCGGTATCGGAATTCCGATACAGCGAATATCGGCCAATACCCGATACTTGCGGTATCGGAATGCTCAACACTAGTGAGCACACAAATCTCCAAATCTCCAAACTTTTGCATTAGCTAATTTTCTTTTTTGTAATTTTTAAAATGTAAAAAATTATTACATATATTTTTTAGTCTAAAATACTAAGGAAATGTGTCATCTTTAACCTTAGCCCTTTTAGAGATCATTTCATCTTTAACTTGCTTAATTGTTCACAAAAACAGTAATTTTCACCAGGGGTGCCCAAACTTTTACACGCCACTGTACAAGTAGGAACGCATGAACAGCGTATACAGTGAATTATTCTATTGTTTTACAGACCTAAAAAAGCCAGATATTTTCATGGTCTATCCAAAAATTCAGACGTTTACAGATAATTGTCAACCCTCTTGGGCAACCTTCACCTTTCTTTTCTTGATGTAGAGAAACCTTCCATTTGGGATAGGTTATATGTCACTGGTGACAGTGGCTTTCTTTTACTTAATGCCAGAACCTCAGTAAATATATTTCGGAGCTGTTGCAGTGAGGATCATTATGTTTGTTGCAAAATTTATTTTCTTGAAGCTTGCTCTCTATATACAGTAGATCTACAGCTGTCACTTCAAGAGGATCAGACTGAAAGGAGAAGATGGAGAAACTTTTTTACCCCTTCACGGCTAAGAAAATCGAATCACTTTCTGATCACACTCTGGTCTAACTCTGATCACATTGTAATTAGCATAGTCAAACCGACTTTCTTGGATGAGAGAAAAATGGTTGTGTGACCCCGGCCTAACAAACAATAGATTAAAATTGAGCGCATAGAATTTTTCATAGAATAATATTTTTACTCACAAAATGAAATCTTACAATCAATTTACAAGCCAACGACCTGACGCTCGTCTCTGGTTATATCGAGTGCCATCACATGGTGAGTGTATTCATAGGGCAAAGACATGTATGTTGTGCGGACATTAACCCATGCAGACTTAGGGATTAGATGTTCAGGCCCCTTTTCACATTACGTTCATCTCCACGCTCAGGGGGTCCCATTAGGTTTTACATATGAGCCCCCAGCAAAATGTGATTCCGGCGTATGCCCCGACAGGACCAAAGAACATGGGGCAAAGCGCAATGTGAAAGCCCCCATACACCATGCAGTCTTGTAACATATCTGCTTCATTACATGATTGCATGTCCCTGATGACAAACCGTCCTAGACAACTTGGAATACATAGAAAGAGGCATTCAGACAATGGAGAGCATAGGTGTTATGATGAAGGGCAGTATTTGGAGAAATGACTGATTTGTTTTATTAAATATTAGTTTTAAAAGAGCAATTATATTTTTTTTGGAACCTGGTAAATTGAACAGAGAAAGTGAACAGAACCTAATGATATAAAAAAATGCACTCTGATGCTGTAAATTTGTATAAGAGCAGCAGATGGCAGCAAAAGACAATAAATCAATCATTGGCATTGATATAAGCACAAAATTATTAATACTTACCTTACACGGTGTATTTGGCCATCACACCCCTCACACAGTCAAATACAGCTCTGTGCAGCTGCTACAGCTCATCATAATGAAGGGTGAATGGTCAGACATTGCAGCCCCAAGGTTACTGAGATCACAATAAGCAAGTTGGAAAAAATGAGACTCAGTTGGCGTTTATTGTTGATTTTCCTGTCATGCTGTGACACCTTAGGAGTCACAATGCAATCCCATTAAATGCATTACATTTACAGTAGATGTAGGAGCAGCACATAGAAATGTCAAAATCAAAGTGCCCGTGTAGTCCTGGCCTTAACAATGAAGATCTCAGCTTTGTACAGCTATTTCTGGACACATTAAAGAGATTTCCAAAATCACACTATTGATGGCCTATCCTTAAACAGGGGACAGGGAACAGTAGAGATGAGCGGATCATTTGAAATTCGAATTCTCTGACTTTGCTGACTTTTCCCAATAAATTTTATTTGCGAATCTCAGTTTTGTAAACTTGGGGAGAGAAGAGAGAGAAAGAGTGAGAATCCTACTCACCTTAGAGCTTACACTCTACAGGAGAAAGCCAGAACTCTGCTGAACATAAGAGCTTACACTCTACAGGAGAGAGAGGACCCCACTGACCATAAGAGCTTACACTCTACAGGAGAGACAGGACCCTACTGACCATAAGAGCTTACACTCTACAGGAGAGAGAGGACTCTGCTGATCATAAGAGCTTACACTCTACAGGAGAGAGAGAGGACCCCACTGACCATAAGAGCTTATACACTACAGGAGAGAGAGAGGACCCCACTGAACTTAAGATCTTAGGGTACCGTCACACATTGAAATTTCCATCGCTACGACGTTACGATTCGTGACGTTCTAGCGATATCGTTACGATATCGCTGTGTCTGACACGCTACTGTGATCAGACACCCTGCTGAGAATCGTACGTCGTAGCAGATCGTTTGGAACTTTCTTTCGTCGCTTGATCACCCGCTGACATCGCTGGATCGTTGTGTGTGACAGCGATCCAGCGATGTGTTCGCTTGTAACCAGGGTAAACATCGGGTAACTAAGCGCAGGGCCGCGCTTAGTAACCCGATGTTTACCCTGGTTACAAGCGTAAACATAAAAAAACAAACAGTACATACTCACCCGTCGGTGTCCTTCAGGTCCCTTGCCGTCTGCTTCCTGCTCTGAGTGCCGGCCGGAAAGTGAGAGCAGATCACAGTGGTGCTGCGCTCTGCTCTCACTGTACGGCTGCACTCAGAGCAGGAAGCAGACGGCAAGGGACCTGAAGGACACCGACGGGTGAGTATGTACTGTTTGTTTTTTTACGTTTACACTGGTAACCAGGGTAAACATCGGGTTACTAAGCGCGGCCCTGCGCTTAGTTACCCGATGTTTACCCTGGTTACCCGGGGACTTCGGCATCGCTCCAGCGCCGTGATTGCAACGTGTGACCGCAGTCTACGACGCTGGAGCGATGATTATACGATGCTGCGACGTCACGAATCGTGCCGTCGCAGCGATGAAAATTTCAATGTGTGACGGTACCCTTACACTCTACAGGAGAGAGAGGACACCTCTGACCATAAGATCTTACACTCTACAGGAGAGAGAGAGTATCATAAGAGCTTCCACTCTACAGGAGAGAGAGGACCCTGCTGATCATAAGAGCTTACACTCTACAGGAGAGAGAGGACCCCACTGAACTTAAGATCTTACTCTCTACAGGAGAGAGAGGACCCCACTGACCATAAGAGCTTACACTTTACAGGAGAGAGAGGACCTCACTGACCATAAGAGCTTACACACTACAGGAGAGAGAGAGGACTCCGCTGAACTTAAGATCTTACACTCTACAGGAGAGAGAGGACCCCACTGACCATAAGAGCTTACACTCTACAGGAGAGAGAGGACCCCACTGACGATAAGAGCTTACACTCTACAGGAGAGAGAAGACTCCGCTAACCATAAGACCTTACACTCTACAGGAGAGAGAGAGTATCATAAGAGCTTCCACTCTACAGGGGAGAGAGAGGACACCGCTGACCATAACAGCTTACACTCTATGGGAGAAAGAGGACTGCACTGATCATAAGAGCTCTCACTCTACAGGATAGAGGACTCCACTGACCATAAGAGCTTACATTCTACAGGAGAGAGAGAGAGGACCTGGCTGACCGTAAGAGCTTACATGCTACAGGAGAGAAAGAGAGAGAGAGAGGACCCCACTGACCATAAGAGCTTACACTCTACTGGAGAGAGGACCCTGCTGACCATAAGAGCTTACACTCTACAGGGGAGAGAGGACCCCACTGACCATAAGAGTTTACACTCAACATGAGCGAGAGAGAAGACCTCACAGCCTATAAGAGCTTACACTTTACCGGAGAGAGAGATGACCCCACTGACCATAAAAGCTTACACTGTACAGGAGAGAGAGGACCCGCGCTGACATTAAGAGCTTACACTCTACAGGAAAGAGAGGACTCCGCGGACCATGAAAGCTTACAGTCTACAGGAGAAAGAGGACCTGCTGACCATAAGAGCTTACACTCTACAGGAGAGAGAGAGAGAAGACCCCACTGCCTATAAGAGCTTACACTTTATCGGGGAGAGAGAGAACCCAGCTGATTATAAGTGGTTACACTCTACAAGAGAGAAAGATGACCCCGCTGACCATAAAAGCTTACACTCTATGAAGGAAAGAGAGGACCCCACTGACCTTAAGAGCTTACATTCTACAGGAGAGAGAGAGGACCCCGCTGACCATAAGAGCTTACACTCTACAGAAGAGAGACAGGACCACATTGAGTGCTTACACTCTACTGGAGAGAGAGAGGAAGAAGATCCTGTGGCCTATAAGAGCTTACACTTTACCAGGGAGAGAGATAATGCTTCAACAGTGTGAGAAATGGTGCCGATCAAAGGTTTTTTTGCTATACGCAAATAAAATCTAAAATCTCAAAGTGTTCAAATTTGCATGAAACTGTAAATTTCAGGAAATTGCACACAAACTCAATCCTCCCCAGATCGATCTGCTCATCTCTATTGCTGAGTGTCGAATCCCCACCGCTGTGGTATTAGTGGGCTGCCCTAATCATAAACCATCAGTTTGCTGTTTGATTTTGCTGTTAAGTTCTGAAACAACTGAAAAGAAACAAAATGCTATGTGAATTTTCCTTCTTATCACAGTTCCTGAAAATTTGAATTTGTATTGAAAAAAGTTTTATATTACTGTTAAAAGCTTTTCAAAAGTATGCCAATTTACAAATATTTTGTAAAAATAAACATCCTAAATGCAACACTGTAATTACTGTAATCAGCTGTCATGTTTGTACAGTACATGTCCAATAACACTAATTCTGGTCATTAAATAACTTATACACTGTATTCTATACCTTACCTTTATCCCTCTGCAACCTCTATCTTTTATTTTAGTTCTCTCTGACTTGGAGTTTGGCTATCATGATATTTCACACTCAGAGACATGTGTGTCTACATAGCACACATTTAGAAGAAACATGGAGGTCTTTCTTTCAGCTCATCCCTCATTCACCCTCTATAGACTTCAGAGTCATATAGAAAAAAATGTGCATAAAATAACCAAAAATAATGGAAAAAAGTTTTAAAAGATAAAAATATACTTTTATTGAAAAATATGTTCAAACATAATTATATTGGTTAGTCAAAAGTGGCACAACAAACCAGCGATAGGCAAAATAATTAAATAAAAAAAAAATCATAATTCATAAATTTGCAAAAACTACAAGAATATTACATATGGTTTATTTCCATTGCGACCCTTGAATATTATCTAAAGGCATCTATTTTGTCCCAAAGGGCACATGTAGCATCCTATGCAGTGGTTTAAAAGCATAAATAAAGACAGATAGAAGTTGTAAAAAGTAAATATTACCCAAACTAGAATGTGGTGCCAAATCCCAGACGTGTGTTTAGGCGCTACAGCCTTCTTCTTGGGGAGACTTCTATAGACAATTGTGATCTGATCTCTCTGACAATCTATCCTTGTGCTGACCTGATCCTATATGAGTTTTTGTTTCACACCTTGGGGTATAAGGCCACGTTCACACTATTGGTATTTGGTCAGTATTTTACATCAATATTTGTAAGCCAAAACCAGGAGTGGAGCAATCAGAGGAAAAGTATAACAGAAACACGTCACCACTCCTGCATTTCTCACCCTCTGCTGGTTTTGGCTTCCAGACACTGATGGAAAACGCTGACCAAATACTGAACGTGTGAAAATGGCCTTATAATTTTTATATGATGCCTCTTTAGCACATTTTTTATTCTTTACTCTGTTTTTTGTTAACTTAAAAGGAATCGGTCAGCAGGATTTTGGCCCCTTCCTTCCCTTCCTTGGCCACTTTTTTGGACTTACATTGAGCACAGCTTTTCTTAACGCATCCAGGATCGCCTGTACCTTTAGTAGGTGACTACTCCAGTCAGTGCTGAAGATGGCAATGTCATCAAAGTAGGTTGCGGCCTACTTTTCATGTGGAGCCAAGATCTGATCCATTGCCCTATGGAAGGTAGCTGGGGCACCCTGCAGTCCGAAGGGCATTCTGTTGTACTGGAAACACCTATCAGGCCTCGAGAAGGCCATCTTCTTCTTGGCACTCTGGGACATGGGCATCTGCCAGTACCCCTTCGTCAGGTCGAGGGTTGTAATGTACCTAGAGGGCCTGAGTCGCCCAATGAGTTAGTCTAAGTGGGGCATCAGATACGCATCAAAACTGGACACCTGATTCAGCCTGCTGTAATCATTACAAAAACGCCACTCGCCATCAGGCTTCAGCATCGGGACGATGGGACTCGACCATACACTTTTTGACTCCTCTATGACACGAGGTCTAGCATTCTCTTAACCTCCTTTGATGTTATCTGCCGGCATGCTTCAGCAATCCTATAGGGCTTGAGGTTCACCCTTTCATTCGACTCTGTTAATACGTCATGTTCTATCACCTGTGGACGCCCTGGCATCTCTGAAAACAGGTCACTGTTCCCGACATTGTTGCTTCTAGGCTGGCATTAGCAATGCATCTCTGCAATAGTGACCTCCTCCACTTTGACTTCGGGATGGTTCCCTAGACAATGAACTTCCAGCAATTCCCAATCTCGTCATGATTTGAGCAAGTTCACATGGTACACTTTGTGCGGCTTTCTTCAACTGAATTGGTGTACTTTGTAATTCACCTCATCCAGTTTTTCCACCACCACTTATGGGCCTTGCCACTTGGCTAGGAACTTGATCTCTACCATGAGGATAAACACTAGCACTCAGTCCCTGGGCTGGAACTGCCTCAGCCTTGCTGATCAGTTATATTCCCTTGCCTGTGCCCCCTGTGCCTGAAGAAGATGCTCCTTCATGATAGGCATCACGTGCACTCTTCTTTCCTGCAACTGTGCGACATGCTAAATGATGCTCCAGTATGGCATGACCTCGGCTTCCCAGGTTTCTTTGGCAATGTCCAGGAGCTCTTGCAGATGTCGACTGTACAGGAGCTCGAATGGCTCTGATGGAAAATGAAATGGAAGCAGATACTCTCAATCTTGACAGTCCTTTTCAATGACTTTCTTGAGCATGGCCTTCAATGTCTTATTGAAGCGCTCTGTTATGACCCCAATGGCAGAGGGTCTCAGAAATAATAACCAAGTCTGCAAACACAAAAACCAGCTCATAGGGCAGTGGTAACTGGGCTGACCATATATCTAATCCTAGCACCACAAATAGAAGTAGCCGGGGAACGTGCCTACGTTGGTTCTAGACGTCTCGCGCCAGCCGGAGATCTAACTAACCCTAGAAGGGAAAAGAAAGACCTTTCTTGCCTCCAGAGATAAGACCCCAAAAAGTTGGATACAAGCCCCCAACAAATAATAACGGTGAGGTAAGAGGAAAAGACAAACATAAGAATGAACTAGGTATTTAGCAAAGAGAGGCCCACTAGCTAATAGCAGAATATAGTAAGATGACTTATATGGTCAGCAAAAACCCTATTAAAATATCCACGCTGGATATTCAAGAACCCCCGAACCGTCTAACGGCCGGGGGGAGAACACCAGCACCCCTAGAGCTTCCAGCAAGGTCAGAAATCACATTTAGTACAAGCTGGACAAAAATAGAAGCAAAGCAAATAACCCAAATAACCAAAAAGCAGGACTTAGCTTAATCTTGCAAAAACCAGGACCAGCGGACAGGAGCAAACAGAAGGATCTGATTACAACGATGCCAGGCACTGGACTAAGGATCCAGGAAGTTAATATAGCAACACCCCTGGACTAACGGCCCAGGTGAGTGCCAAAGTGAAGAAAGACAAACCCAGAGTCATATCACTAGTGACCACAAGAGGGAGCCAAAAAGTCTAATTCACAACAGCGCTCCACCAGTCCATCGGTCTGCAGATGGTAAAGCGAGGTTCGCAGCTGGGCAATCTGGAGGACTCTACACAGCTCCCTCATCACTTTGCTCATGAAGGGGGTTCACTGGTTCTTCAAAATTTCATTTGGCAGGCCTATCCTAGCAAAGACATGAACAAGTTACTGGGCAATACTCTTAGATGAAGAGTTCCTTTGTGGCACAGGGTAGCATAGTCCATGACCACTATGATGTACTGATTGCCCTGTGCAGACTTAACTAGGGAACTTACTAGGTCCATGGCAATCCTCTCAAAGGGGACCTCTATCAAAGGCAACGGGACTAAGGGACTTCAGAAATGAAAAGTAGGAGCAGTTATTTGACAGTTGGGGCAGGACCTACAATAATTTAAGATATCCTGGTAACATCCTGGCCAATAGAATCTTTGCAATACTCTCTTCTGAGTTTCCTCTACCCCCAGATGTCCCCCCAAAACATGTGAATGGGCTATGTCTAAAACCCTTAGTCAGTAGAATCCTGGAACCAACAACTGCTCCACTATCTCACCTCCCCTCAGTTTGGTCACCCAATATACAATAAATCACCATTGATGGCAAAGTGTGAGAACCTGGTGTAAGCCCCAGCTCTTGAACAACCCCATTACATACAGTAACATTATCAAATGCCCCCTTTAAGGTAAGATCTTTAAGTTGAGCAGTCCAAAAGTTCTCTTCCTGCACTTTCAATTCAGGGAAGATAGCCTCCTCTGTCACCGTCTCATCCCCCTCTCCAGTGAGGATACATAGGGGAAACTCCTGCATCTTTGTTTTTTATGGAGTCTCTTCCAGAGGGACCTGGCTTTTGTCCAAGACACTCTGTGCAGTCCCCTTTTGCCACAAGTTCCAAAATAGTGACAAATTCCACCCCAGTATGACAGGATGTACACTGCTCAAAAAAATAAAGGGAACACTAAAATCCCACATCCTAGATATCATTGAATGAAATATTCCAGTTGTAAATCTTAATTCTTTATATAGTGAAATGTGTTGAGAACAATAAAACCTAAAACTGATCAATGTAAATCACAACTAATATCCCATGGAGGTCTGGAGTTGGAATGATGCTCAAAATCAAAGTGGAAAATGAAGTTTCAGTCTTATCCAACTTCAGCCTCCATGTGCCTGCATGATCTCCCTACAATGCCCGGGCATGCTCCTGATGAGGCGGCGGATGGTATCCTGAGGGATCTCCTCCCAGACCTGGACTAAAGCATCCACCAACTCCTGGACAGTCTGTGATGCAACGTGACATTGATGGATGGTGCAAGACATGATGTCCCAGACGTATTCAACTGGATTCAGATCTCTGGAACTGGGGGGCCAGTCCATAGCTTCAATGCCTTCATCTTGCAGGAACTGCTGACACACTCCAGCCACATGAGGTCTGGAATTGTCCTGCATTAGGAGGAACCCAGAGCCAACTGTACCAGCATATGGTCTCACAAGGGGTCTAAAGAATTCATCTCAGTACATAATGGCAGTCAGGCTACCTCTAGCGAGCACATGGAGGGCTGTGCAGCCCCCCAAAGAAATGCCACCCCACACCATTACTGACCCACTGCCAAACCGGTCATGCTGAAGGATGTTGCAGGCAGCAGATCACTCTCCACTGTGTCTCCAGACACCGTCACATCTGTCATATGTGCTCAGTGTGAACCTGCTTTCATCTGTGAAGAGCACAGGGTGCCTGTGGCGAATTTGCCAATCCTGGTGTTCTGTGGCAAATGCCAAGCATCCTGCATGGTGTTGGGTTGTGAGCACAACCCACATCTGCGGACGTCGGGCACTCAGACCATCCCCATGGAGTCGGTTTCTAACTGTTTGTGCAGACACATGCACATTTGTGGCCTGCTGGAAGTCATTTTGCAGGGCTCTGGCAGTGTTCCTCCTTGCACAAAGGCTGAGGTAGCGGTCCTGCTGCTGGGTTGTTGCCCTCCTATGACCCCCTCCACGTCTCCTGGTGTACCGGCCTATCTCCTAGTAGCGCCTCTACGCTAACAGAACAGCAAACCTTCTTGCCACAGCTCGCATTGATGTGCCATCCTGGATGAGCTGCACTACCTGAGCCACTTGTGTGGGTTGTATAGTCCGTCTCATGCTACCACGAGTGTGAAAGCACAACCAACATTCAAAAGTGACCAAAACATCAGCCAGAAAGCATTGATACTGAGATGTGGTCTGTGGTCCCAACCTGCAGAACAACTCCTTTATTGAGTGTGTCTTGATAATTGCCAATAATTTCCATCTGTTGGGGCAGTGTAGCACTGATTAGGGTCACTAGACTTCCAGAGTCCAAAAGTCCAAGAACCTGTACCCCATTGACGGACACGGTACATTCCTGCTGCCCCTTCCTGAGTTGTTAGTTCACACTGCAGGCCAGATAGGTGTATTATGAGCAATGCCTGCCTAGGCTACAGTCCATTGGTTCAGGGGACACATGACACCAGGCGGCTATGTGTCCAGGATTGTGACATCACCAACAGACCACGTCCTTAATAACAGCCCTAGGGGACACATCAGTGGGATTGGGACACCCCCCATTTGTGGGTCTAGCCACTGTCACAATCCAATTTTGGATGCGTGTTAGCTCTGGTTCCTCTATAAATTAAATTTAGCTTTTTTCCTTTTCAGGCCAGCGGGGGTTAATATCAGTTTCCATCGCTGTAACTGCAGAGTTGGTAGGTCAGCCGATGTGGGTTTTGGCCACTTCCACCATGCTTTAAATGGTCACCTGATACTTCAGCTGACTGTTGGCGATAGAGTTTACTTGGAGCCCAGCCGATGTGTGAGGAGCTCTCTGGTGCCAGCGTGTATCAGCTGGTTGAGGTCCTGGTTTCATATCCTACGCTGAGTGGAGTTTTCAGCAGCAGCTTGGAAGCTGTGTTGTGCTTATTCCTTGTCTATCTCATGTTTGTCACTGTCCCCTGTGTGGTACCATCTGCAGTGGTGAGGCTATCGCCTTTGCTGACCAGTGCACTAGCCAGGGCAGTGTGAGTTGACAGCAAGTGATGGGGTTCCTGATGGCTTTGGGGGGAAGGAACCACTTAGGGCATTAGTGGAGTGCAGGGACAGCCTCAGGTTTGAACTCATGGGGTGTCCATCCCTCATTTCCCTATCAGTAGGGCCTTCCTCTCCCCTTTTCAATCCTGTAGTGTGTTTGTTGTGCCGTCTGCTGATGGACCCCCTGTTGGGTTGTTGTATATCGTGACAGCCACCCTCTGTGGTGAGACTGCCCTGCCTTTGAGTAACCCAGTATGGGGGGAGTGGCAATGTCGTGTTTCCTGAGGGATTTCTCAACAACCTGGTATCTCTCCACCAGTGGCTAACCAGATTGTCCACATTCTGTGGGTCGCCCTGGGCAACCCAGGTCTGTATTGGCTTGGGGAAAGGAGTGGATGAACCTGTCCATCACCACACGCTCGACCATCTGGGCCAGAGTGGAAGTCTCTGGCTGCAACCACTTTTAAACCAGGTGCAACAAATCAAACATTTGCAAGCAAGCGGGTTTGTCGCCAGCATAAGCCCAGTAGTGAACTCGCTGAGCTCTGATGGACACAGTTACTCCCAGGAGTGCCAAGATTTTAGACTTTCTTTTGGTGTATTCTTTGGAATCCTGTACTGCTAAGTCATAGCATGCGTTTTAAGGTTCTCTCAATAAATGTGGTGCCAGCACCTCCACCCACTGCTCTGGCGGAAGTTTCTCTTGTTCAGCCATCCTCTCTAAAGCAGTCAGAAAAGCTTCCACATCATCCCCGGGGTCATTTTTGCATGGCTTGTCTTACCGCTTTCCAGACATAGGAGACATGACCTGGAGTTGGGGAGGAGACGGCCGACCTCCCACGAACCACCTCCATGAAGAGTTTTATTTGCTGGGTTAGCACCTCCTATTGCTGTCGCTGCTCCTGCTGTTGTTGGAGCAGTTGTGTCAACAGTTTATTAGTCTCTTGTTGCACCATTTGCTGCTGTTGACTGGCCAGCTGTTGCTGCTGTTGAACCTGGACCAGATGCTACACAAGCTCCTCCATGCTTCAGGACGTATTGTGCTGGATGGCAGATTTTACCTAGGACATGCAGTTGTCCACAGCCACTATGCATGTTCTGGAAACGCTGCCTGCATTTGAAACACCACATGTGAATGGTTGACTCACTCACCTGCTTCCAAAGGTAAACACGGGATCATTTCTTGTGATAAATCACCTGCTGGTTTATTATGAGACAGCAAAAACTGTAGCAGGGTTCAGTAAAGTAAATGTGGCCTTTCTGGCATAAGGTCAAAATAAAAGATAACGTATAGCAAAGTCCTCAGGGGTTAACCCGCTTAGACCTCCATGTGTCTTCAGCTCCACCTGGAGCCATGTCTGGAGTCTCTCCTCTCCAAACCACAACACAGAG
Source organism: Ranitomeya variabilis (assembly GCF_051348905.1). NCBI lineage: Eukaryota > Metazoa > Chordata > Amphibia > Anura > Dendrobatidae > Ranitomeya > Ranitomeya variabilis. The sequence continues at coordinate 525,883,493 of NC_135237.1, read as the reverse complement.
AAAAAAAAACAGTGGCTGTACATTTCACATCCCAGCCACACCCTTGAGGTGGAGATATGGTGAGTAGGCGTTCCGCCCATCTCTGACCTACTCACCTACAAACCTTTCCCTTAAAATGGTTGATTAACTCCTTCAGCACATACAGTAGCATGCTGGAGAGAAACTTATGGGTTTCTATATCATGTAAGAAAGCAATCTGCGTGATACATATCTCCCCTCACATACAGTGCCAGTGACCCTGTCACACAATGTGTTCAAATGAGTAACATTATTTCTATTAGGGGAGTATTATCTTTATTTATTTATTTTTACTTCTTTATTACTTACAATATCCTGGCAAACTTTTGCATTCTAACTTAATGTACCTGTAAATAGAGATGTGCACAGATGCTTAAAAGACCTTACTTCTTTCACTTAACAGTTTTCTTTCAATATTCTTTCATTGTCCAAGGCTGTCTCCATGGCAAAGCCAGTCAGTGCTGCGATTATGTTTGATTGCAGCACTGAAGGAGTTAACTGCTACGGTCAGTGTATTATCCAGTGTCAGCCATTGCAGTAAGACTATAATTGGGCAGCACAGCCCTGATTCCGGGCACTGACAGTATCTGCAGGATCATCATAACAAAGCTTATGGATGCCATCAAATATGCAGTGTCTTTAGAGCATATCACTGTTTGGGCCTAGTTATTAGCATTGACAGCCCAGGGGCTGTCTGTGATCTCAGAGATGACAATCCTCATCATTATGGTGCCAGTGTCAGCAATGATGGGTAGACTGAGAGGAAGAAAATGGAGATGGAGTTTAGAAAAAACTTTTAAAATGTCATAGAAACTTTTCAGAAGCACAGAAGCATGGCCTGTCTCCTTCCATTCTTTATTAGTATGCTTTAGGTTCTCTTCACACATCAGTGTTTCCGGCACATGTGGCGTCCATTTTCACACGTAACGGGGACACGTACATACACACACCCATTATAATCTATAGGGCTGCGCACATGTCTATGTTTTCACACGGACTGTGTGTCCATAAGACCCACATGTAGAAATATCCGCTTTTTTACAGCAGCACATGTAACAATACGTACCGGATACATGCACACACATAGCATAAAGTGTGACGTCCATGTGCTGCCATGTGACACGTACCAGAACACAATGCAGAATAGAAAATACAGGTGTTTAGGTGTTAGATGTACAGAGATAGTGATAAATACATAGCTGCATTGATAGAAAAAGAAGGCAGTACTCCTTTCTTTAGGTGAAAAACTGTGGTTTAATTCAGACCCACATGGCAGGCGACGTTTCGACACCTGTTGAGTCTTTCTCAAGCCCAAGAGGATCCAAAACGTCGCCTGCCACTGTTTAATTCACCTAGAGAAAGGAATGCTGCCTTCTTTTTCTATCTATCAATGCAGCTATGTATTTATCACTATCTCTGTACATCTAACACCTAAAGTCAGTACTTTCTAGAGCCTCCTTTTTCAGCAATTGCAGCTGCAGGTTGCTTTAAATAAGACTTTCCACATCTTCCCACTGGGATTTTTGCCCATTCCTCAAGGCAATACTGCTCCAGCTCCTTCAGGTTAGATGGTTTCCTCCATTGAACAGCAATCTTTATGTCTGACTGCAGATTTTCACTTGCATTAAGGTCTGGACTTTGACTACGCCATTCCAAAACATTTATGCGTTTCTGCTTAAACCACTCGAGTGGTGCTTTAACAGTATGCTTTGGGTCATTGATGCACTCTGGAATATTAAGAATAGTAAATCTAGAAAAGTAGAACTGCATTACTGCTATAAAAAATAGGTAAGTGCTACATTATGTACATTGGTAATTTTGGAAAACTGGAACTGCAATATTGCTATAGCCTCAGGTAGTTTTAATTAGCTGGTTAGTTCCTGTCCCATAAATTGTAGGCTTTTTAGTCGAGGAGAGGTGGATTATCAGGACAGGGACCCAACAATATGGTATGTCTTGACTGTAGCTGTTAGGCTCATTTACATTGGCCAATTTATTTGCTAAGTACCTTGTTTTTACTGTACATTTTCCTATAGCAATATTGCGGTTCCAATTTTCCAAAATTCCATATGTACATAATGTAGCCCTTACCTATTTTCTATGGCAGTAGTGCAGTTCAGGTTTTTCTAGATTTACTATTCTTCACATTTCAGAGTTCAGCTTTGTTTTTTCTTAGAAATGTTGTGTTAGCTAGCATCTGTTCACACCAGTTTGGATGTACTTGCCAGTTTTTCTGTTTGCTGTAGGGCATTGTCTTGTTGGAAGATGAACCTCCATCCCAGTTTCAAGTCACTGACAGACTGAAACAAGTTTTGCTCATTAATATTCCTGTATTTCACACCATCCATCTTTCCCTTGACTCGGACCATTTTCCTTGTCCTTGCTGCCGAAAAACATCCCCACAGTATGATGGTGACACCACCATGATTCACTGTAGGGCTGGTGTTCTTGGGTAGATGAGCTGTGTTGGTTTGGTGCCAGACATAGAATTTACCTTGGTTGACAAAAAGTTCAATTTTGGTTTCATCTGACCACAGCATTTTCATACATTTGAAGAGTCAACCACATGTCTTTTGGCAAACTCAAAACGAGCCTTTTTTGTAAGTAAAGGCTTTATCTGCCCATTCTTCCATAAAGGTCATCTCTATGGAGTGTATGGCTTATTGTGGTTGTACGGACAGATACTCCAGTCTCTGCTTGGGAACCCTACAGTTCCTTCAGGGTTACCTTTGGTCTCTGTACTGCTTCTCTGATTAATACACTCCTTGCCCGGGCTGAGAGTTTTGGTGGGTGACCCTCTCCTGTCAGGTTTGCTGTGGTACCATGTTCTTTCTATTTAATTATAATGGATTTGATGGTGCTTGTAGAATCATCAGAAATTGGGTTATTTTTTCATAACCCATCGCTGACTTGTTCTTCTCAACAACTTTGTGGCTGACTTGTCTGGAGATCTCCTTGGTCTTCGGGGTGTTGCTGGTTAGTGGTGCCTCTTTCTTAATGGTGTTGCAGCCTCTGTGGCCTATCAGAAAAGGTAAAGTGTATATACTGGCAGACATGTGACACTTAGGTAGCACACAGGGGGACGTCCTGTCACTAAACATGTGACTTATGATGATATGTGCTTGCACCAGACTTTTTTAGGGGCTTCATTGCAAAAGGGGTGAATACATATTTTTAGTTATTTGATCCCTTGAATTTAACTTATGCCCATATTTTTTTCACTTTACTTCACCAACTTTGACTATTTAGTGCTGACGCTTCACACACAAATCGGATTACAAAAAAATTTAAACACAGGCTGTACTGTAGGAAAATAGATAAAAAGTCAAGGGGAGTGAATACTTTTTGCAAATTACTGTAAATAGTGACACAAGTCACCCTGCTCATGCTCAAGTCAGACACCACTAAGTCACCAATAATTCTTCTGGTTGCCCTTACTACATATCTTCCATAGTACCCAAAATCAGAATAACAGCATGTTAAAACACGATATTAAAACTTCTTTCATTGCACATAGGTCTATGAGCAGCACTGATTCCCATGCTCTATAACTTGCCAACCACTCTTTTGCAGTGAGCAGTTCCTCACCATCAGCATTCTGACAGCACTATAGGTGCAAGAACGTCCTTTCCATCACTTCCTGGAATTCATATCTCCCGCCCCCATCCAATTGCTTGTGTATCTTGAACTAAAAGATTAATTCTCTGTTATGTCTGTATGGAGTCTGACAGGAGAGAAAAAAACCCTCCCTCCACTTACTGTAATCCATCACATCATCTCTGTTACAATGTGTGGATTACACTTGACAACAGGCAGTGGACAAAAGACAAAAGGGAGACACTTATCAGTCTGCACTTTGAAATGAGTTTTGGGGGGCAAAACAACATAATGTTTGATAAATTGTTGTGCACATTGTCTGTTTGTCACATGTAACAAATGAGAAAGTATCCAAAAGTACGAGGACCAATAAAAGCAGTTACTAGTATAATTGTGATCAGAGTCATGTCTGACCTAACAGCTTTGTGTTAATTGTGGCTCTATAATATGAGATCCCATAATGCACCAACAGAAAACAAGTAGAATTCTGACTTTAGCTTCAATTAGAGAATAAACATTATTGATCTCGGAGCAGTACAATGTAGTATACGGTGCTTAGAGTTTTTCTGAAGAATACGGTGCAAAAATATTTACAAGGTGAGTTTCCCTTTAAGGAAATATTACATGCCTCTTTTGGATGTCCGCACTTTGCCTGATTGGAAGTGGTGAAATGGTGGATTCATTATAATCAGAGGTCTCTTGAATAAAGGTGATCAATGTTATTCTCCTCTGGGCAGAACATTCTCAGAGCAGAAATTACACTTCTATATTTAGTAAAATACTGTAAAATTGCTTCCCACAATCATCACCATAGTGAAAACTCCTCCAGGAGACGTATTGTGCTTTTTATACTTCCATTAAAGGGGTTGTTCACCTTAGGGGACATTTTTTATCTTACTTAAATAATTGCATTTGGGGATAAAAATTATCTTTGCAATTGGGTTTCATTAAAAATGTTGAATCGTTTTCGTCCTATAACCTCTGAATAACACTGATTATTGCTGGCTGCAGAATGTTCTATGAGGATCGACCACGTTCATTATGTAACATTATGTATGGTCCAACCAATAGCTGCAGAATGTGCTACGAGGATCGGCCATGTTCATTATGTAACATTATGTATGGTCCAACCAATGGCTGCAGAATGTGCTACGAGGATCGGCCATGTTCATTATGTAACATTATGTATGGTCCAACCCACAGCTACATACAATATATATAGTAGTATGATGGCCCACCACAGGCCCCATAAATAAAAATCCTTATACTTACCTAGCCTAGACTCCTTGTCTTCCGCAGCCTCTCTCTTGTCATCAATCTGGTGTTACAATGCATAACGTGTCTCTGGCAGACTGCAGATGGAAGCTTGCCGGAGTAAGTGACAGAGCCGCTGGCTCTGTACTCCCTAACAACTGTAAGGCTGCCGTCACACTAGCAGTATTCGGTCAGTATTTTACACCAGTATTTGTAAGCCAAAACCAGGAGTGGGTGATAAATCCAGAAGTGGTGCATATGTTTCTATTATACTTTTCTTCTAATTGTTCCACTCCTGGTTTTGGCTTACAAATACTGATGTAAAATACTGACTAAATACTGCTAGTGTGACGGCAGCCTTAACAGTATTGGTGTCCTGAGGATGTTGATAATGTTAACAGCTTGCAGACAATGAGGCCCAGCCCATCTGGCATTTGCCAGAATTGCCAGATGGCCAGTCAGGCCCTGCCGGTAACTCATTTTGCAGCAGTGCCAGAAATAGCCAAGCACGGCATGCCCAACCTCTGCTTCCTTCAGTCAAGGCCCTTCAGAGACCTATTCTTTTTCAAAAGTGGTAGTCAACCAATGGGTGCACAAGATCCCAGGGAATTAGTTACCAGATGTCCACAATGTTGCTTGACAAAATTCCAGTTTACTTAGTAAACAAAGTCTCCAATGACAGCACGTTTTGGAGCAAACTAAGCTTAGACTTTGTGCTTCAGAAAGGAGCCCAGTTTGCTTCAAAACGCGTTGCCTTTGGAGACCTTCTTTACTTAATAAACTGGAATTTTGTCAAGTCAATATTGTAGATATCTGATTATTGATTGACTTGGTACTTGTGCAGCTATAGATCAACCAGTAGTGTTTTTCAAGGAGTGGAAACACCTGTCATACCTGTCATAAGCTGTAAGGATGAATATCTAAGCAGAGCACCACATAAAGACCCCCCAGAGCCCCGCCTACAGGCCCACCCACAGCCCCCCCCACAGCCCCGCCCACAGGGCCACCCAAGGCCCACCCACCGCCCCCCCCCACAGGCCCGTCCACAGCCCCACCCACAGGGCCACCCAAGGCCCCAAAGCACGAAAATCTCTTTAACTGAAAACTACAAATAAAGATTAACCCCTTACTGACAGAGCCAATTTGGTATTTAATGACCGAGCCAATTTTTCCACTTCTGACCACTGTCATTTTATGAGGTTATAACTCTGGAACGCTTTAACAGATCCCGCTGATTCAGAGACTGTTTTTTCATGACATATTGTACTTCATTTTAGTGGTAACATTTCTTCGATATTACTTGTAATTATTAATGAAAAAAAAGGAAATATGGCGAAAATTTTTAAAATTTTGCAATTTTCAAACGTTGTATTTTTATGCCCTTAAATCAGAGAGATATGTCACAAAAAATAGTTAATAAATAACATTTCCCACATGTCTACTTTACATCAGCACAATTTTGGAAACAATTTTTTTTTGTTAGGGAGTTATAAGGGTTAAAATTTGACCAGCAATTTCTCATTTTTACAACACCATTTTTTTTTAGGGACCACATCACATTTGAAGTCATTTTGAGGGGTCTATATGATAAAAAATAACCAAGTGTGACACCATTCTAAAAACTGCACCCCTCAAAGTGCTCAAAATCACATTGAAGATGTTTATTAACCCTTTACGTGCTTCACAGGAACTGAAACAATGTGGAAGGAAAAAATGAACATTTAACTTTTTTTTGCAAACATTTTACTTCAGAACCATTTTTTTTTATTTTCACAAGTGTAAAAACAGAAATTTAACCATACATTTTATTGTGCCATTTCTCCTGAATACGCTGATTCCCCATGTGTGGGGGTAAACCACTGTTTGGGCGCACCGCAGAGCTTGGAAGAGAAGGAGTGCCGTTTTACTTTTTCAATGCAGAATTGGCTGGAATTGAGATAGGACACCATGTGGCGTTTGGAGAGCCCCTGATGTGCCTAAACAGTAGAAACCCCCCACAACTGACACCATTTTGGAAACTAGACCCCTTAAGGAACTTATCTAGCTGTGTGGTGAGCACTTTAAACCCCCAAGTGCTTCACAGAAATTTATAAAGTAGAGCCGTGAAAATAAAAAAATCCTTTTTTTCCCCTCAAAAATGATTTTTTTAGCCTGCAATTTTTTATTTTCTCAAGGGTAACAGGAGACATTGGACCACAAAATCTGTTGACCAGTTTGTCCTGAGTACGCTGATACCCCATATGTTGGGGAGGGGGGCACTGTTTGGGCACCCATCGGGGCTCGGAAGGGAAGGAGTGCCGCTTGGAATGCAGCCTTTGATGGGATGGTCTGCGGGCGTCATGTTGCATTTGCAGAGCTCCTGATATACCTAAACAGTAGAAACCCCCCACAAGTGACCCCATTTTGGAAACTAGACCCCAAAGAGCTTATCTAGATGTGTGGTGAGCACTATGAACCCCTAACTGCTTCACAGAAGTTTATAATGTAGAGCCATGAAAATAAAAAAAATCATATTTTTTCCACAAAAATGATCTTTTCACCCCCAAATTTTTACTTTTACAAGGGTAACAGGAGAAATTGGACCCCAAAATGTATTGAGCAATTTATGCTGAGTAGGCTGATACCCCATATGTGAGGGGGGACCACTGTTTGGGCGAATGGCAGAGCTCGGAAGGGAAGGAGCGCCGTTTTGAAATGCAGACTTTGATAGAATGGTCTGTGGGCGTTATGTTGCGTTTGCAGAGTCCCTGATGTACCTAAACAGTAGAAACCCCCCACAAGTGACCCCATTTTGGAAACTAGACCCCCCAAGGAACTTATCTAGATGTGTGGTGATAAATTTGAATGCCCAAGTGCTTCACAGAAGTTTATAATGCAGAGTCGTGAAAATAAAAAATAATTTTTTTTCCACAAAAAATATTTTTTAGCCCCCAAGTTTTTATTTTCACAAGGGTAACAGGAGAAATTGGACCGCAAAAGTTGTTGTCCAATTTATCCCAAGTACGCTGATGCCCCATATGTGGGGGTAAACCACTGTTTGGGTGCACGGCAGAGCTCGGAAGGGAAGGAGCGCCATTTTGGAATGCAGATTTTGATAGAATGGTCCGCGGGCATCATGTTGCATTTGCAGAGCCCCTGATTTACCTAAACAGTAGAAACCCCCCACAAGTGACCCCATTTTGGGCACATGGCAGAGCTCAGAAGGGAGGGAGCACCATTTGACTTTTTGAGTGCAAAATTGGCTGTCGTGTTTGGAGACCCCCTGATGTACCTAAACAGTGGAAACCCCCCAATTCTAACACCAACCCTAACCCCAACACACCGCTAACCCTAATCCCAACCCAATCCATAATCCCAATCACAACCCTAACGATAATCACAACCCTATCCCCAAAACAACCCTAATCTCAACCCTAAACATATCCCTAATCAAAACCCTAAATCCAACACACCCCTAATCCTAATCTCAACCCTAACCTCAAACCTAACCCTAATCCCAATACACCCCTAACCCTAATCCCAAACGTAACCCTAATGTCAACCCTAATACCAACCCTAATCCAAACCCTAACCCTAATCCCAACTCTAACCTTAACTTTAGCCGCAACCCTATCCCTAACTTTAGCCCCAACCCTAGCCCTAACTTTAGCCGCAACCCTAACCCTAGCCCTAACCCTAACCCTAGCCCTAACCCTAAATTTAGCTCCAACCCTAACCCTAACCCTAGCCCTAACTTTAGCCCCAACCCTAGCCCTAACCCAACCCTAACCCTAGCCCTAACTTTAGCCCCAACCCTAGCCCTAACCCTAAGGCTACTTTCACACTTGCGTTGTGTGGTATCCATTGCAATCCGTTGTTTTGGACAATAAATGGATCCTGCAAATGTGCCCATCGTGCACTGGATCCATTGTGTTTTGGCAGACCGTCGTCACAAAAAAACGTTCAATGTAACTTTTTTGTACGTCGCGTCCGCCATTTCCGACCGTGCATGCGTGGCCGTAACTCCGCCCCCTCCTTCCCAGCACATAGACTGGGCAGTGGATGCGTTGAAAATCTACATCCGCTGCCCACGTTGTGCACAATTTTCACAACGTGCATCGGTACGTCGGGCCGACGCTGTTGTGAATTCTGCTCTTGGGCTCCCTCCGGTGGTTGTTAGTGGTAGTGCAGTTGTCTTGGGGTTGTAATCCGGGCAGGTGTTTCTGCTGATTGCAGCTCTACTAGGTATTTAGGTTTGCAGGACCCATTACTCCTGGCCAGTTGTCCATTGTTCTTGGAAGGATAGCATCTCTCTCTGGTTCCTCATGCTCTGCTGCCAATTCAGCTAAGATAAGTGTCTGTTTTTTTGTCTCTGTGCACACATGCAGTGTGCTTTGTAATTCAGTGCAATTCATTGTGTTTTTGTCCAGCTTAGACTTTGTTTGGATTTTTCAGTCATGCTGGATTCTCAGGAGTTGCAGATATACTTGCTATGTCTTTAGTTAGATGTAGTATATTTGTATTTTCTGCTGTGGATATTTTTAGGATTTTAATACTGACCACTTAGAATTCTGTCCTATCCTTTTCTATTTAGCTAGAAGTGCCTATTTTCCTAAATTCTGTTTTTCTGCCTGCGTGTGTCTTTCCTCTTATACTCACAGTCAATATTTGTGGGGGGCTGCCTATCCTTTGGGGCTCTGCTCTGAGGCAAGATAGAATTCCCATTTCCACCTATTTCGGTATTTAGTCCTCCGGCTGTGTCGAGGTGTCTAGGACGGGTTAGGCACACCCCACGGCTACTTCTAGTTGCGGTGTCAGTTTAGGGTTTGCGGTCAGTACAGATACCACTTACTCCTGAGAAAGTCTCTCATGCGGCTCCTAGGTCACCGGATCATAACAGTACAACTGGCCAACAATGAGTTAAATGCATCTCAGAAGAAGGGAAGAAAGGTGTTGAGCCATTTTTTTTTCTGTAGCCTGTTTTTTCTTTCCTTCCCTCTTTTCCTCTGGGTGACTGAGGAGACTTGTGCTAGCATGGATGTTCAGGGATTAGTTTCTCGTGTAGACCAGCTTGCTGCTAGGGTACAGGGTATCTCTGATTATATTGTTCAGACTCCCCTTTTAGAGCCTAGGATTCCTACTCCTGATTTGTTTTTTGGGGACAGGTCCAAATTTTTGAGTTTTAAAAACAACTGTAAACTGTTTTTTGCTCTGAAACCTCGTTCCTCTGGTGATCCCATTCAGCAGGTTAAAATTGTCATCTCCCTGTTGCGTGGCGACCCTCAGGATTGGGCATTTTCACTGGAATCTGGGAATCTGGCCTTGCTTAATGTAGATGCCTTTTTTCAGGCTCTAGGATTATTATTAGGGTTGAGCGAAACGGGTCAACCATTTTCAGAAGTCGCCGACTTTTGGCAAAGTCGGGTTTCATGAAACCCGACCCGACCCCTGTGTGGGGTCAGCCATGAGGTCGGCGATCTTCTGAATCTGGTATCGGGATTCCGATACCGAGTTCCGATATGTTTGCGATATCGGAAATCGGTATCAGAATCCACATTTAAGTGTAAAATAAAGAATTAAAATAAAAAATATTGATATGCTCACCTCTCCGACGCAGCCTGGACATCGCCACTGGTAACCGGCATCTTCCGTTCCTAAAACTGGCGCTTGAAAGACCTTTCGAATGCTTCACGGCTTGTGATTGGTCGCGGCGGCCCACGTGACCGCTGAGCGACCAATCACAAGCCGGTGACGTTATTTTCAGGTCCTGTTCTGGTTCTCAGGTACATGAGAATTACGTCACGGCTTGTGATTGGTCGCTGAGCGGTCACATGGGCCGCCGCGACCAATCACAAAGCCGTGACGTCATCGGAAGGTCCTTCACGCGTTCATTCTTAAGAAGGAAGGCTGCCGGAAAGAAGCCGAGGGTGAGTATATTCCTATTAGGTATATACTCACCCTCGTACGTGTCCTGCTTCTTTCCGGCAGCCTTCCTTCTTAAGAATGAACGCGTGAAGGACCTTCCGATGACGTGACGGCTTTGTGATTGGTCGTGGCGGCCCACGTGACCGCTCAGCGACCAATCACAAGCCGTGACGTAATTCTCATGTACCTGAGAACCAGAACAGGACCTGAGAATAACGTCACCGGCTTGTGATTGGTCGCTCAGTGGTCACGTGGGCCGCCGCGACCAATCACAAGCCGTGAAGCATTCGAAAGGTCTTTCAAGCGCCATTTTTAGGAACGGAAGATGCCGGTTACTACCAGGGCGCGTCAGAGTGTGAGTATATCAATTTTTTTTATTTTACTTCTTTATTTTACATGTAAATATGGATCCCAGGGCCTGAAGGAGAGTTTCCTCTCCTTCAGACCCTGGGAACCATAGTATCCCATTGCACTGCATTGGGTTTCGCGTTTCGGCCGACCGCGACCCCGACTTTTTTATAGGATCGGCCGATTTCACTCGACCCGACTTTTGAGAAAGTCGGGTTTCGTGAAACCCGACCCGATCCTATAAAAATAAAAGTCACTCAACCCTAATTATTATATGATGAACCAAATTCTGTGGATCAAGCGGAGAAGACCTTGTTGGCCCTGTCTCAGGGTCAAGAAGCGGCAGAATTGTATTGTCAGAAATTTAGAAAATGGTCTGTGCTGACAAAATGGAATGATGATGCTTTGGCTGCAATTTTCAGAAAGGGTCTTTCTGAATCTGTTAAAGATGTTATGGTGGGGTTTCCTGTTGTGAACTATACTTCTTGGCTCCCTCTTGTGGTCACTAGTGGTTTGGCACTTGGATTGTCTTTTCCCAGGTTGGTACTCACCTGGTTCGTTAGGCCTGGGGTGTTGCTATTTAAACTTCCTGGATTCTCAGTCCAGTGCCTGGCATCGTTGTAATCAGTTCATTTCTGTTTGCTCCTGTCTTCAGGTCCTGGTTCTTTGCAAGATAAGCTAAGTCCTGCTTTCTTATTTTTGTTTATTTGCATTGTTCATATTTTTGTCCAGCTTGTACAAAATGTGATTCCTGATATCGCTGGAAGCTCTAGGGGGCTGATATTCTCCCCCCTCACCGTTAGTCGGTTCGGGGATTTTTGGATATTCAGCGTGGATATTTTGCAGGGTTTTTTGCTGACCATATAAGTCATCTTACTATCTTCTGCTATTAGTCAGTGGGCCTCTCTTTGCTAAAATCTAGTTCATTCTTAAGTTTGTCTTTTCTTCTTACCTCACCGTTATTATTTGTTGGGGGCTTGTATTATAACGTTGGGGTCTTTTCTCTGGAGGCAAGAGAGGTCTTATTTTCCCTGATAGGGTTAGTTAGTTCTCCGGCTGGCGCGAGACGTCTAGAATCAACGTAGGCACGTTCCCCGGCTACTGTTAGTTGTTTGTGCTAGGATCAGGTATATGGTCAGCCTAGTTACCACTTCCCTATGAGCTGGTATTTATGTTTGCAGACTTTGCTGTAATCTCCGAGATCCTCTGCCATTGGGATCATAACAGTATGCCAGGACAAGTGAATAGTTAATGCATTGCAGAAGCGGGATTAAAAGAAAAGAAGTTCTGAGGTTTTTTTTTGTTTTTTTTTCTTCTCTTTCTTCCTTCCCCTTTTTCTCTGAGTGGCTTGAAGCTTTGCTGCAGACATGAATGTTCAGACCTTGATTACTAGTGTGGATCAGCTTGCTGCACGAGTGCAGGGCATTCAGGATTTTGTTGATAGCAGTCCTATGTCAGAGCCTAAGATACCTATTCCTGAGCTGTTCTCTGGAGATCGATTTAAATTTAGGAATTTTAGGAATAATTGTAAATTGTTTCTATCTTTGAAACCTCGTTCGTCTGGAGATTCAGCTCAGCAAGTTAAAATTGTTATCTCCTTCTTGCGTGGCGACCCTCAGGATTGGGCTTTCTCGTTGGCGCCAGGAGATCCGGAATTGGCGGATGTTGATGCGTTTTTTCTGGCGCTCGGATTGCTTTATGAGGAGCCTAATCTTGAAATTCAGGCAGAAAAAGCCCTACTGGCTATCTCTCAGGGCCAGGATGAAGCTGAAGTGTATTGCCAAAAATTTCGGAAATGGTCCGTGCTTACTCAATGGAATGAATGTGCTCTGGCCGCAAATTTCAGAAATGGCCTTTCTGAAGCCATTAAGAATGTGATGGTGGGTTTCACAATTCCTACAAGTCTGAATGATTCTATGGCGCTGGCTATTCAGATTGATCAGCGGTTGCGGGAGCGCAAATCCGCTAATCCTCTGGCGGTGTTGTCTGAACGGACACCTGTCTCAATGCAATGTGATAGAATCCTGACTAGAACCGAACGACAAAATCCTAGACGTCAGAATGGGCTGTGTTTTTACTGTGGTGATTCTACACATGTTATATCAGCATGCTCTAAATGCCTAACAAAGGTTGTCAGTCCTGTCACCATTGGTAATTTGCAGCCTAAATTTATTTTGTCTGTGACTTTAATTTGCTCATTGTCTTCCTACCCTGTTATGGCGTTTGTGGATTCAGGTGCTGCCCTGAGTTTTATGGACCTGTCGTTTGCCAAGCGCTGTGGTTTTGTCCTGGAGCCTTTAAAAGTTCCTATTCCTCTCAGAGGAATTGATGCTACGCCACTGGCGGAAAATAAACCGCAGTATTGGACACAAGTGACCATGTGCATGACTCCTGAACATCGGGAGGTGATTCGTTTTCTTGTTCTGCATAAAATGAATGATTTGGTCGTTTTAGGTCTGCCATGGTTACAGACCCATAATCCAGTTTTGGATTGGAAGGCTATGTCTGTGTCGAGTTGGGGTTGTCAGGGAATTCATTGCGATTCTCCGCCGGTGTCTATTGCTTCTTCTACTCCTTCAGAAGTTCCTGAGTATTTGTGTGACTATCAGGATGTATTCAGTGAGTCCAGGTCCAGTGCTCTTCCTCCTCATAGGGACTGTGACTGCACTATAGATTTGATTCCTGGCAGTAAATTTCCTAAGGGACGATTATTTAATTTGTCTGTACCCGAGCATGCCGCGATGCGTTCTTATGTCAAGGAGTCTTTGGAGAAGGGGCATATTCGTCCATCCTCTTCCCCTCTTGGTGCAGGATTCTTTTTTGTGGCCAAGAAAGACGGGTCTTTGAGACCTTGTATAGACTATCGGCTTCTGAATAAAATCACTGTTAAGTTTCAGTATCCTTTGCCACTATTGTCAGACTTGTTTGCTCGGATTAAGGGTGCCAAGTGGTTCACCAAGATAGATCTTCGTGGTGCGTACAACCTTGTGCGCATTAAGCAGGGAGATGAATGGAAAACTGCATTTAATACGCCCGAAGGTCATTTTGAGTACTTGGTGATGCCCTTTGGGCTCTCTAATGCTCCTTCAGTGTTTCAGTCCTTTATGCATGATATCTTCCAGAAGTATCTAGATAAATTTATGATTGTTTATCTGGATGATATTCTGGTTTTTTCTGATGATGGGGATTCTCATGTAAAGCAGGTCAGGATGGTGTTTCAGGTTTTGCATGATAATGCTTTGTTTGTGAAGGGCTCAAAGTGTCTCTTTGGAGTGCAGAAGGTTTCCTTTTTGGGTTTTATTTTCTCCCCTTCTGCTGTGGAGATGGACCCAGTCAAGGTCCGAGCTATTCATGATTGGACTCAACCTACGTCTGTTAAGAGTCTTCAGAAGTTCTTGGGGTTTGCTAATTTCTACCGTCGTTTTATCGCTAACTTTTCTAGCGTTGTTAAACCTTTGACGGATATGACCAAGAAAGGTTCTGATGTGGCTAATTGGGCTCCTGCAGCCGTGGAGGCCTTCCAGGAGCTGAATCGCCAGTTTACTTCGGCGCCTGTTTGGTGCCAGCCTGATGTCGCACTTCCCTTTCAGGTTGAAGTGGATGCTTCTGAGATCGGTGCTGGGGCTGTTTTGTCGCAGAGAGGCTCTGGTTGCTCTGTGATGAGACCATGTGCTTTTTTCTCTAGGAAGTTTTCGCCTGCTGAGCGGAACTATGATGTTGGTAATCGGCAGTTGTTGGCCATGAAGTGGGCATTTGAGGAGTGGCGTCATTGGCTCGAGGGTGCTAAGCATCGTGTGGTGGTCTTGACTGATCACAAAAATCTGATGTATCTCGAGTCTGCTAAGCGCCTGAATCCTAGACAGGCTCGTTGGTCATTGTTTTTCTCTCGTTTTGACTTTGTGGTCTCGTACCTGCCTGGTTCGAAGAATGTTAAGGCTGATGCTCTTTCTAGGAGCTTTGTGCCTGACTCTCCTGGAGTCTCGGAGCCAGCTGGTATTCTTAAAGAGGGAGTAATTGTGTCGGCCATATCTCCTGATTTGCGACGTGTGTTGCAGAGATTTCAGGCTGGTAGACCTGACTCTTGTCCACCCGACAGACTGTTTGTTCCTGATAAGTGGACCAGCAGAGTTATTTCCGAGGTTCATTCCTTGGTGTTGGCAGGGCATCCGGGAATTTTTGGTACCCGAGATTTGGTGGCTAGGTCCTTTTGGTGGCCTTCCTTGTCACGGGATGTGCGGTCATTTGTGCAGTCCTGTGGGACTTGTGCTCGGGCTAAGCCTTGTTGTTCTCGTGCTAGCGGGTTGCTTTTGCCCTTGCCCGTCCCGAAGAGGCCTTGGACACACATTTCCATGGATTTCATTTCTGATCTTCCGGTGTCTCAAGGAATGTGTCATCTGGGTGGTGTGTGATCGTTTTTCCAAGATGGTCCATTTGGTGCCCTTGCCTAAGTTGCCTTCCTCTTCCGATCTGGTTCCTTTGTTTTTTCAGAATGTGGTTCGTTTACACGGCATTCCTGAGAATATCGTGTCCGACAGAGGATCCCAGTTTGTGTCTAGATTCTGGCGATCTTTTTGTGCTAAAATGGGCATTGATTTGTCGTTTTCATCTGCCTTTCATCCTCAGACTAATGGCCAAACAGAGCGAACTAATCAGACACTGGAGGCTTATTTGAGATGTTTTGTTTCTGCGGACCAGGATGATTGGGTGACTTTCTTGCCATTGGCTGAGTTTGCCCTTAATAATCGGGCTAGTTCCGCTACTTTGGTTTCGCCATTCTTCTGCAACTCTGGTTTTCATCCTCGTTTCTCCTCGGGTCATGTTGAGTCTTCTGACTGTCCTGGGGTGGATTCCGTGGTGGATAGGTTGCAGCGGATTTGGAATCATGTGGTGGACAACTTGAAGTTTTCACAGGAGAAGGCTCAGCGTTTTGCCAACCGCCGCCGCGGTGTGGGTCCCCGACTTCGTGTTGGGGAATTGGTTTGGTTGTCTTCTCGGTATGTCCCTCTGAAGGTTTCTTCTCCTAAGTTTAAGCCTCGCTTTATTGGTCCTTATAAAATTTTGGAAGTTCTTAACCCGGTTTCTTTTCGTTTGGATCTTCTGGTGTCGTTTGCCATTCACAACGTGTTCCGTAGGTCTTTGTTGCGGCGGTACGTTGTGCCTGTGGTTCCTGCTGTTGAGCCTCCTGCTCCGGTGTTGGTTGAGGACGAGTTGGAGTACGTGGTGGAGAAGATCTTGGATTCTCGTCTCTCTAGACGGAGGCTTCAGTATTTGGTCAAATGGAAGGGCTATGGTCAGGAGGATAATTCCTGGGTGGTCGCCTCTGATGTTCATGCGGCCGATTTGGTTCGTGCCGTCCACGCTGCTCATCCTGATCGCCCTGGTGGTCTTGGTGAGGGTTCGGTGACCCCTCCTTAAAGGGGGGTACTGTTGTGAACTATACTTCTTGGCTCCCTCTTGTGGTCACTAGTGGTTTGGCACTTGGATTGTCTTTTCCCAGGTTGGTACTCACCTGGTTCGTTAGGCCTGGGGTGTTGCTATTTTAACTTCCTGGATTCTCAGTCCAGTGCCTGGCATCGTTGTAATCAGTTCATTTCTGTTTGCTCCTGTCTTCAGGTCCTGGTTCTTTGCAAGATAAGCTAAGTCCTGCTTTCTTATTTTTGTTTATTTGCATTGTTCATATTTTTGTCCAGCTTGTACAAAATGTGATTCCTGATATCGCTGGAAGCTCTAGGGGGCTGATATTCTCCCCCCTCACCGTTAGTCGGTTCGGGGGTTCTTGGATATTCAGCGTGGATATTTTGCAGGGTTTTTTGCTGACCATATAAGTCATCTTACTATCTTCTGCTATTAGTCAGTGGGCCTCTCTTTGCTAAAATCTAGTTCATTCTTACGTTTGTCTTTTCTTCTTACCTCACCGTTATTATTTGTTGGGGGCTTGTATTATAACTTTGGGGTCTTTTCTCTGGAGGCAAGAGAGGTCTTATTTTCCCTGATAGGGTTAGTTAGTTCTCCGGCTGGCGCGAGACGTCTAGAATCAACGTAGGCACGTTCCCCGGCTACTGTTAGTTGTTTGTGCTAGGATCAGGTATATGGTCAGCCTAGTTACCACTTCCCTATGAGCTGGTATTTATGTTTGCAGACTTTGCTGTAATCTCTGAGATCCTCTGCCATTGGGATCATAACAGTTTCCCACGCCTGTTGGTCTGAGTGATTCTATGTCTCTGGCCATTCAGATTGATCGGCGCTTGCGGGAGCGCAGAACTGTGCGCGCTGTATCGTTGTCCTCAGAGCAGATGCCTGAGCCTATGCAGTGTGATAGGATTCTGTCTAGAACGGAACAACAAGGATTCAGATGTCAGAATAGGTTGTGTTTTTATTGTGGCGATGCTTCTCATGTCATTTCAGTCTGCCCTAAGCGTACAAAGAGAATCGCTAGTTCAGTTACCATCAGTACTGTACAACCTAAATTTCTGTTATCTGTGACCTTGATCTGCTCATTGTCATCATTTTCTGTCATGGCATTTGTGGATTCAGGCGCCGCTTTGAATTTAATGGATTTTGAGTTTGCCAGGCGTTGTGGTTTCCCCTTGCAGTCTTTGCAGAACTCTATTCCTTTAAGGGGCATTGATGCTACACCTTTGGCTAAAAATAAACCCCAGTTTTGGACACAGGTGACCATGTGCATGGCGCCAGCCCATCAGGAAGATTGTCGTTTTCTGGTGTTGCATAATTTGCATGATGCTATTGTGCTGGGTTTTCCATGGTTTCAGATACATAATCCTGTGTTGGATTGGAAGTCTATGTCTGTGACTAGTTGGGGTTGTCAGGGGGTTCATAGTGACGATCCTTTGATGTCAATCTCCTCTTCCACCTCTTCTGAGGTTCCAGAGTTTTTGGCTGATTTTCAGGATGTATTCGATGAGCCCAAGTCCAGTTCCCTTCCACCGCATAGGGACTGTGATTGTGCTATTGACTTGATTCCAGGCTGTAAGTTTCCCAAGGGCCGACTTTTCAACCTGTCTGTGTCGGAACATAACGCCATGCGGAGTTATGTTAAGGAATCTTTGGAGAAGGGGCATATTCGGCCATCTTCTTCACCGTTGGGAGCGGGATTTTTTTTTGTTGCTAAGAAGGATGGCTCCTTGAGACCCTGTATTGATTATCGCCTCTTGAATAAGATCACGGTCAAGTTTCAATACCCTTTACCTTTGCTTTCCGATTTGTTTGCCAGGATTAAGGGGGCTAGTTGGTTTACTAAGATTAACCTTCGGTGGGCATATAATCTTGTTCGTATTAAGCAGGGTGATGAATGGAAAACTGCGTTTAATACGCCCGAAGGCCATTTTGAATACCTTGTGATGCCATTCGGACTCTCTAATGCTCCATCTGTTTTTCAGTCCTTCATGCATGATATCTTCCGGAATTATCTTGATAAATTCATGATTGTATATTTGGATGATATCTTGATTTTTTCCGATGATTGGCAGTCTCATGTGAAACAGGTCAGGATGGTATTTCAGATCCTTCGTGATAATGCTTTGTTTGTGAAGGGGTCTAAGTGTCTCTTTGGAGTGCAGAAGGTTTCTTTTTTGGGCTTCATTTTTTCTCCCTCATCTATAGAGATGGATCCGGTTAAGGTTCAGGCCATTCATGATTGGATTCAGCCCACATCCGTGAAGAGCCTTCAGAAATTGTTGGGCTTTGCTGATGTAGCGAATTGGTCCTCTGTGGCTGTCTCTGCCTTTCAGGGGCTTAAACGCCGATTTACTTCTGCCCCGGTGTTGCGTCAGCCGGATGTTTCTCTTCCGTTTCAGGTTGAGGTTGACGCTTCTGAGATTGGGGCAGGGGCCGTTTTGTCTCAGAGGAATTCTGTTGGTTCCTTGATGAAACCGTGTGCCTTCTTTTCTCATAAGTTTTCACCTGCTGAACGCAATTATGATGTCGGCAATCGGGAGTTGTTGGCTATGAAGTGGGCGTTTGAGGAGTGGCGACATTGGCTTGGAGGAGCCAAGCACCGTATTGTGGTCTTGACCGATCATAAAAATCTGATTTACCTCGAGTCTGCCAAACGGCTGAATCCTAGACAGACTCGATGGTCCTTGTTTTTCTCCCGTTTTGATTTCGTGATCTCGTATCTTCCGGGTTCTAAGAATATTAAGGCTGATGCCCTCTCTAGGAGTTTTTTGCCTGATTCTCCTGAGGTACTGGAACCGGTCGGCATTCTGAAGGAAGGGGTGGTCCTTTCGGCCATTTCCCCTGATTTGCGACGGGTTCTGCAGGAATTTCAGGCTGACAAACCTGACCGCTGTCCAGTGGGCAAACTGTTTGTTCCTGACAGATGGACTAGTAGAGTGAATTCTGAGGTTCATTGTTCTGTGTTGGCAGGCCATCCTGGTATTTTTGGTACCAGAGATTTGGTTGGTAGGTCCTTTTGGTGGCCTTCTTTGTCGCATGATGTGCGTTCTTTTGTGCAGTCCTGTGGGACTTGTGCGTGGGCCAAGCCTTGTTGTTCCCGTGCTAGCGGGTTGCTTTTGCCTTTGCCGGTCCCTGAGAGTTTGCCCTTAATAATCGGGCTAGTTCGGCTACCTTGGTTTCGCCCTTCTTTTGTAATTTTGGTATTCATCCTCGTTTTTCTTCGGGGCAGGTTGAGCCTTCTGATTGTTCTGGTGTGGATTCTGTGGTTGACAGGTTGCAGCAGATTTGGGCTCATGTGGTGGACAATTTGGTGTTGTCTCAGGAGGAGGCTCAGCGTTTTGCTAACCGTCGTCGGAGTGTTGGTTCCCGGCTTCGGGTTGGGGATTTGGTCTGGTTGTCTTCCCGTCATGTTCCTATGAAGGTTTCTTCCCCTAAGTTTAAGCCTCAGTTTATTGGTCCTTATAGGATTTCTGAGATCATCAATCCGGTGTCTTTTCGTTTGGCCCTTCCGGCCTCTTTTGCCATCCATAATGTTTTCCATAGATCTTTATTGCGGAAATATGTGGTGCCCATTGGTCCCTCTGTTGATCCTCCTGCTCCTGTGTTGGTTGATGGGGAGTTGGAGTATGTGGTTGAGAAGATTTTGGATTCTTGCCTTTCGAGGCGGAGGCTTTAGTACCTTGTCAAATGGAAGGGTTATGGCCAGGAGGATAATTCTTGGTTTTTTGCCTCGAATGTCCATGCTGCTGATTTCTTTCATTTGGCTCGGCCTGATCGGCCTGGGGGCTCTGGTGAGGGTTCGGTGACCCCTCTTCAAGGGGGGGGTACTGTTGTGAATTCTGCTCTTGGGCTCCCTCCGGTGGTTGTTAGTGGTAGTCCAGTTGTCTTGGGGTTTAATCCGGGCAGGTGTTTCTGCTGATTGCAGCTCTGCTAGGTATTTAGGTTTGCAGGACCCATTACTCCTGGCCAGTTGTCCATTGTTCTTGGAGGGATTGCATCTCTCTCTGGTTCCTCATGCTCTGCTGCCAATTCAGCTAAGATAAGTGTCTGTTTTTTTGTCTCTGTGCACACATGCAGTGTGCTTTGTAATTCAGTGCAATTCATTGTGTTTTTGTCCAGCTTAGGCTACTTTCACACTAGCGTTAACTGCAATACGTCGCAAATGCGTCGTTTTGCCGAAAATACGCATCCAGCAAAAGTTCTTGCTGGATACGTTTTTTCGTCATAGACTAACATTAGCGACGCATTTACGATGCATTGCCAAACGTTGCGTCCGTTTTGCGACGCTTGGGCGTGTGGTAGCGGACCGTCGGGAGAAAAAAACGTTACATGTAACGTTTTTTGCTCCCGACGGTCCTCTTTTTCCGACCGCGCATGCGCGGCCGGAACTCCGCCCCCACCTCCCCGCACTTCCCTACACCTCAAAATGGGGCAGCGGATGCGTGGGAAAAATGCATCCGCTGCCCCGTTGTGCGGCGGAGACCACGCTAGCATCGGGAACGTCGACCCGACGCACAGCGACGGGTTGTTCCCGACGCTAGTGTGAAAGTAGCCTTAGACTTTGTTTGGATTTTTCAGTCATGCTGGATTCTCAGGAGTTGCAGATATACTTGCTATATCTTTAGTTAGATGTAGTATATTTGTATTTTCTGCTGTGGATATTTTTAGGATTTTAATACTGACCATTTAGAATTCTGTCCTATCCTTTTCTATTTGGCTAGAAGTGCCTCTTTTGCTAAATTCTGTTTTTCTGCCTGCGTGTGTCTTTCCTCTTATACTCACAGTCAATATTTGTGGGGGGCTGCCTATCCTTTGGGGCTCTGCTCTGAGGCAAGATAGAATTCCCATTTCCACCTATAGGGGTATTTGGTCCTCCGGCTGTGTCAAGGTGTCTAGGACGGGTTAGGCACACCCCACGGCTACTTCTAGTTGTGGTGTCAGTTTAGGGTTTGCGGTCAGTACAGATACCACTTACTCCTGAGAAAGTCTCTCATGCGGCTCCTAGGTCACCGGATCATAACACGACGCATTGCGACGGCCCCGTACCGATGCAAGTGTGAAAGAAGTCTAACACTAGCCCTAACCCTAACCCTAGCCCTAACCCTAAATTTAGCCCCAACCCTAACCCTAACCCTAAATTTTGCCCCAACTCCTCTAGCTGCCGGCCGGCAGATCATGGCAGGTGTACTGCGCATGCGCCCGCCATTTTCTTACCGGATGAAGAAGCCGGCAGGCAGGAGGGGACACAGGAGGACCCAGGGACACCAGTAAGTATAACAGGGTCCCCGAATCCCCCTATTTCTCTGTCCTCTGATGTGCGATCACATCAGAGGACAGAGAATTACACATCGCTTTTTTAGCGGCCGTCGGTAAACAGTTAATTACCAGCGATCGCAAAACAGGGGTCGGTAAAAACCGACCCCAATCATGTTCTTTGGGGTCTCGGCTACCCCCGGCAGCCGAGACCCCAAAGAACTTCCAGCTGCCGGCCGGCGGGCGCACTGCGCATGCGCCCACCATTTTTTGGCTGGAACAAGATGGCGACGCCCATCGGGAGCCACGAGGTGCATCGGGGGGAGACAGGTGAGTATCGGGAGGCTATCGGGGACCCCATTTATCTGTCCTCTGATGTGCGATCACACCGGAGGACAGAGAAATTAAATGGGAAATTGCGTGGGGTTTTTTGCGACCGCCGGTAAATGGTTAATTACCGACGATCGCAACCCGGGGGTCGGTAAAAAAAAACCCGAATCATGTTCTCTGGGGTCTCGGCTACTCCCGGCAACTGAGACCCCAGAGAAAATCCGACTGGGGGGCACTATTCACTTTTTCCACAGCGCCGTTAATTAATGGCGCTGTGGTTTAAGTACCCTTAACTGCCACCGTTAAAAGGCGTATCGGCGGTCGTTAAGGGGTTAAACAACAACCACAAGACAGAGTTCATCACCCAAGGTATCATTTTAATCAGTATAATGGCGTCCACCTGACACTGTCTGTAGGTTACTCAGCACAATCCTGCTGACAGGTTCTCTTTAAGTGTTCACAATAACAGTAATTTTGACCAGGGGTGCCCAAACTTTTACATGTCACTGTATAAGGATAGAGGAGAAAGATGCAAATCACTTCCTGACATCAGGGGTCTGTGGCAGCTTTTGAATGAAGGATTCTCTGCTCAGTTTTTTTCTTCTGATTTCATGAAAGTTTCATTATGCATTGCAGATGATGTTGCTTTTCCTGCTACTTGTATTCTTTGGGGCACAATGTTCACATTACAATTCCTTCCACGCTCCACTTTAGTCAATTCATCATTTCTGGAGGTACAGACTTCGGGAGTTTGCATAAGAATTTCAATCACATCGTAAAAATAAGGACACCTCACTCTTTCTTTTTTTGCTTTGTTTTGTTTTTTCTTGTTTTTGTCTTGTTTTTTAATCATTGAGCAATCTATACTTGATTTTCATTCAAGCAATATATATTATTAAACAAAAATAAATTGTGCACACATTTGAAATCAAATTTATTCAATACATTTGCAAATTAGGTTTATTTACAAACTTTACAAACTTTCTGTTTGCAATAAACCGAAGAAACAAGAACAATGTAAATATCTCTATAATTAATGCAAATTATTTCTCCAAATTTAATACAAAATGTCACTTTTACTCTTTTAGTCTTTTGTACTAAATACAGCAGTATTCCACAACTTCAGACCTTGAAGCCTAATACCAGATCATGTTTTCAGGATTTCCTTAGTATTGCACATGGGATCACTTCCTGAAAACATGGTTTGTTGATGGGCCTTGAAGACTGAGGAACACTGTAATAGAGCACCTCTGGTTGTTATGACCTGCTGCAAATTTGCCAAACATCAGATTAGGGTCTCCTCTCCACCATTTTCATTTTCAGAGTGCTAGGCAGCTGCTTAGAAGAACCCATGGCTGCAGTATTTTGGCACAAGGATGTTTTTTTTAAGCTGGGAAATTTACATCACCTGGCCTTAACTAACGATGATAGTGAACAAGTCAGACCACTAACAGACTAACTAAGGTGTGAAACCTTGACCAAAGTTATCTGAGCTGTTATGATCCGGTGACCTTGGAGCCGCATGAAACTTTCTCTGGAGTCGGTGGAACCTGTACTGACCGCAAATCCTGAACTAACACCGCAACTAGAAGTAGCCGTGGGGTGTGCCTAACAAACCCTAGACACCTCGACACAGCCGGAGGACTAAATACCCCTATAGATGGAAATAGGAATACTACCTTGCCTCAGAGCAGACCCCCAAAGGATAGGCAGCCCCCCACGAATAATGACTGTGAGTAAGAGAAGAAAAGACACACGTAGGTAGAAAACAGGATTTAGCAAAAGAGGCCACTCTAGCTAAATAGGAAAGGATAGGACAGATTACTAGGCAGTCAGTAATAAAACCCTTCCAAAAATATCCACCGCAGATAATACAAAAAATTCCACAATCTAACTAAAGACGTGGAATGAATATCTGCAACCCCAGAGAATCCAACAAGACTGAGAAAATACTGACACAATCTAAGCTGGACAAGAAAACACAAAGAATAGCACTGAATTATGAAGCACACAGCATGTGTGCCACAGAAAAAAAACCAGACACTTATCTTTGCTGATTTGGCAGAAAGGCAGGAGGAACCAGGCAGAGGTCCAACACCTCCCAACAACAATTGACAAATGGCAAGGACTAATGAATCCTGCACACCTAAATACCCCAGTCAGAACTGCAATCAGCAGACACACCTGACCAGGACTGCAACCCAGGGACAACTGCATTACCACCTACTACCACCGGAGGGAACCCAAAAGCAGAATTCACAACACTGAGCATACAAATCTGCAGGATTGGCCAAACTTTTGCAT
This sequence comes from Ranitomeya variabilis, assembly GCF_051348905.1. Lineage (NCBI taxonomy): Eukaryota > Metazoa > Chordata > Amphibia > Anura > Dendrobatidae > Ranitomeya > Ranitomeya variabilis. The sequence goes on along the minus strand of NC_135237.1, from coordinate 525,859,070 downwards.
CAGCCCCTTTTCCTTTTTGTAATTTTTAAAATGTAAAAATTGACAATATACATTTTATTTGCCTAAAATACAAAGGAAATGTGTCATCTTTAACTTTAGCTTTTTTAGAGATCATTTCATCTTCAACTTCCTTAACTGTTCACAAAAACAGTACTTTTGACCAGGGGTGTCCAAACTTTTACATGCCACTGTAAAAGTTTAAGATGGGAATATCGCTTTAATGGCCAGTAGCTTTTTAGGGCATAAAAGGGGCGATTTATCAAAACTTTTACTCCAGAAAAGTGATATAAAAGCTTTGAAAATTTGCAACATTTTTACTCAATTTTCTTTTGCAACTGTAGGCATTTTTACACCAATTTTAATTAGCTCTGACTAAATGGGAGTAGCTAGGGAGGACCTGGGGCAAGATTGGGGTTGGCTATGCCTGCCTGTTCAATTCATCAAAAATGTTGGCATTTTCCATGGTAGAAGCTTTTCTGGCTTGATGAATGAAGAAGGCACTCGCCAATCAGAAGATCGCCAAATTCTTTAATGGAGTGCGCTTCTTAATGAACTTGGCGCCTTGTACTCCAGCAAGACGGAGATGGTATAAGCGTCTTGATGAATCATCCCCAATGTCTTATCTTCTGTTTTGTTGTTCATTCTTCTTCATGGCACATTCATGATTACTTTTCTACTACCTCTCCACCTTATCATGGTGTCCTTTTTAATAATTTTCATCTTTGCCCTTTTCATTGAGCTCGGTCTCTTCGTAACACAGTATGATGATTTTTTCAATCTGATGATTGCTGCAGGTTAGAAATTGCTCAGTTAATTGTAATTTTAGGTCATATGTGAACTACTCTATGGCAGGTTGAGGAGTATTATATTACATGCTAGTGATGTAAATGTGACTTTACAGGACTATAGCCAGAAATTAACCCTTGTAATAGGAGAGTGAATATTCTGTCTGATCACATGATGCTGGGGGCATTATGTGAAATCTCAGAAAGCGAAGCTGACGCTGCAGATGGTGGAGCATGTTATCATGCCCTTCGGTGGTTCAGCAGAATCACATCAATTATAAAGCATTTCTTCTATTCCATTCACATCGCTTATAAATCTGTCACTGTTTCTAGTTCTCCGGGTGCTGCAAATAACACAAACCCACAAAGTCACATTGTACAATGTAACAACGACCTGGTAATAAATGTTTCAGACAATAATCACATCTGGTAGACTTATGACATTCTGCTACTCAGCTGATACTATTTATTCTGCACATATTGCTACTATATAATGTTTATTCACTGTATAATGAAAAGTTATATAGTTTTATACTATTTTTATTGTACCAGGGCATCACCAAATTCAAGATCCCTGCTTGCCCTCACTCAGTAGGAACCTTTAGGGGAAGTAAAGCTATTATAAATCAAAATGACCTATTGTTTAAAACAGATTTTGAGACAGTGTTTTTTTTTTGCTATCACAATTTGTGATTAAAATATAAAATAGAAATCTTGCAATTCTCACACTGGCCACTGGGGCTTTCTTAAACTCTTACTTCCTGTTGTTTCAGGAAACAACACATGTACATGGTCTACAATGGTCAGACCCCAACCTCATCTTTTATAGCGAATTGTCTAATGAGTGTGTGCAAGAGATTAGTGTGAAGAGATGAGGAGCAGGGGAGCTGTGATGTTGCCTATTGTGATTGGTGGATCTCTGTGTTTTGAGGTGTTCCCTATCATTGAAATCCTGCCTCTGCTGATAAAGAGCCTGCTGAAAAATATTGTCAATTTTCTTTTTTTTTTTTTTAAATATATATAACATAAAAATGTGATTTGAAAAATAGGTTATTTTGTGATGGTTTTTTAATTGCTTTCTTTCAGTATATAAAAATCTGTTCTGGTTATGTGATGGATACATAGGTGCATGGCTCATTACTGTAACATAATGAGCACACATGTGAGGCCTTCACATTATCACAGATTTTAACTAAGTAGGAGTAAAGACTGGATGACAGCAAGCTAAAATCCAAAAAACTGTTTGTAGCAGCTCGGCGCACTCGCTTTACAGTATACTGTCTAGACATTTTATTCTTATTTTTATGACATGGTAATTTTTCATTTTTCAATTTTTTTTCATTTTCGTTTTCTTCCTCCTCCACTTCCAAGAACCTTAACATTTCTTTTTAAGCCGAATGAGGGCTTGTATTTTGCGGAACAAGAACTTAAAAAAAAGTATTTAGTTTCTGTCCCCATATTCTGAGCCCAGTAACTTTTTCATTTTTTCTTTGATGGACCTATATGTAGTTGGTTTACTGTTTGCAGATGCTTTTATTGATACCTTTTGGGCTGCATACAATGTTTTAATTTGCTTTTTATTGCTTTTTTTCTGTGGAGGAAGTATAGAGACTGTGGTTTCATGGGTGTACAAAGATGTTGGCGATGGGGGCTTTTGATAGTTACCTAGTTAGTATGTCTGTATTACAGTTGGGGATCATCAAGTACTGGAACAGTGCCATCAAGTGAACCCAACACTTCAATGTCCCTCTTGGGCATTTAGGTCTCACCGCTGATCTCCATATGTATGTCAAGGTTTGGATGTGACAACATGATGTTTATATGATTATTTACAATGGAAAGCCATTGTGTTTTATAATGAACTCCTATGTATCTGTGTTCTGCTTCCTCCACGTATGATGCTGTGTGGATTCTAGCATACGGCTAAACCCTCATCCACTTCCCAGTAAACAGACTGTATGGGTTCTTAAGTCTATATTTATTGAGATGATGTGAATGATAATGGTGAACAATAATGGTGGATGATTTTAGTGGATGATATTGGTAAAAACTGCAAAGAATAAACAGCATATCAGTACTGGCACGTCACAGCAACAATAGCATTATACAGGGTGCAATTACATAAGTAAGTGGGACATTACAGCAATGAATGATACAGGGTGCATAATACAGAAATGCTACTAGCACTGCCCTACTCCATACAGAAATGCATCTATCTATGCAGAGCAAAGAGCATTAACACTAAATTGGAGGATACAGAGCACAATATGCCTCACTTAACAATATGCAATATCGGAGGCTGCATAAGGCTCACATATACAGATTACAACTCTCACCGGGATCCGCTGGACAGGAGGAGTGATTGTAGGGAGTGAGCCAGGAACACGTGTGCATCACTAAGAAAGCCTGAGAAAGATGTCTGCATATCGTGTTTTTCCCGGGAAGCTAAGGGGGCGGTTCTAACCAGAACACACTGCTCTTTTAAAGGAGAAATACTCATGTATACAGAAAACAGGATAAATGAGTAACTAATGACCTCTAAAGGTTGTAACTGGTACTACACTATGAATATTTTACTGCTGCTCATCAATGGGCACAGCAGTCTGCATACATAACAATACAGCTACTGTAGAGTTTGTATTCATATCATGGACAGGTAAAGTTCATCCCTTACACGCGTGACCTAACCCAGTACCGGGATTATTACCAGATTTGGTTTCCAGTTTGTCTATTTTGCAAATATTAAGCTAATTCCAACATTCTCCAGATCGGAGACAGCACCTGTTGTGAAACATGAAAACCTGCGCCGTCTCTCCGGATATTGAGGTTCATTACTGATGCGCTGACTTGTCATGGAGATTTAACCATTAAATCGGACCCCCATTGTTCTACAGACAGAATTGATTGTAGGGGCCCAAAAAGAGAAACTGATATAATGCAACATCTGGTGAAGTTTTCTAATGACATCTCTATGTCGTAGAAGGTGAAGATCATGGAGCTGCACCGAGGGAAAGGTGGTGACGGACATGGCAGAAGAAGGAAAGCGAGATAGTTATGGAGTGGATGTAGATCAGCTGAAGGAGCTGTTTTATGTTACAATACAATTGTTATGGTGCTCACTAATTATTATATGTCCCCTTCATATGGCAGAGGGGGAGGTTTCTGTTGCAGTCAGTTGTCTTTCAGGACCTCACAGGACAGCAAGGAGGAAGAGCGGACAATTGGGTAATTTTGTGACTGTTTTTTTTTGTCTTTTATATGACACAGTTTATCTTAAGGGTTAAATATTACGAAAAAAAATTGCAGTACATGAACTTTTCGATTTTTTGCAATTTTTATTTTTTTTATTTTTAGGCTATGTTCACAATTCAGGAATTTTAGCGTTTTTTCACGTTTTTCACTATAAAATCGCATACATTAATTATCCTATTATTAGAATGCATTCTGCATTTTTTGTGCACATGCTGCGTTTTTTTTCCGTGGCAGAATCGCATTCTGGAAAAAAATGCAGCATGTTCATTCTTTGTGCGTAATCGCGGGGATTCCGCACACATAGGAATGCATTGATCCGCTTACTTTCCGCATGTGGCTATGCCCCCCATGCGGGAAGTAAGCGGATCATGTGGGGTTGGTACCCAGGGTGGAGGAGAGGAGACTCTCCTCCAGGCCCTGGGAACCATATAATTGTTAAAAAAAAAGAATTAAAATCATAAATCATGATATTCTCACCTTCCGGCGTCCCTCGCAGCCTTCCCGCTCCTTGCGATGCTCCCGTTCCCAGGGATGCTTTGCGGCAATGACCAGTGATGATGTGTGGTCTCGCGAGACCGCTATGTCATCTGAGGTCATTGCCGCTAGGCATTACTGGGAACACGAGCATTGCGAGGAGCGGGAAGGCTGCGGGGGACGCCGGAAGGTGAGAATATCATGATTTTTTATTTTTTTTATTATTTTTAACATTAGATCTTTTTTCTATTGATGCTGCATAGGCAGCATCAATAGTAAAAAGTTGGTCACCCTTGTCAAACACTATGTTTGACAAGTGTGACCAACCTGTCAATCAGTTTTCCAAGCGATGCTACAGATCGATTGGAAAACGCTAGCATTCTGCAAGCTAATTACGCTTGTAAAACGCTAGTGTTTAGCGGGAAAATGCATGCCAACATTTTATTTCACCTATTGGGGAGGAACTTCTGCACTGTTGTGTATTATGGCTCTTAGCATAACAGCTAAAACTGAACTTTTTAATTGCCTTGCCAGAGGATTTTTGCCATCTTCCTGATGACAAGTGTGTCACAGAGGGAGATAATTAGAAATAATTCGCCCCCACCCTTTGTCAAACACTGTTGAGTGCAACCAAATGAGGTGAATTCACTAAGCTACCGGCCTGGATGAACACACGGACCGAAGGCGATAGCACAGAGGGCAAGACTTGTCATATGGCACATGGAACAGCCAGCACCAGGGCAACAGAGCTGGATGACAAGTAGAGAAGCTGAGCAGGGCACACCTGGAGACAAGAGTCAGGGGTGAAGACAAACACAGAAATTGGAGAAATTCAATCGGTTCAGGAATTTCAGCAGCATTTGTAATGCGAACCGTTCCACAGGAGAGTTTATTATGCTTACAGCAAATAAATGATTAATTGGAAAACAGATAGCTGCTGTGAGCAGAAATGAAAAGACAACTATTTTATTACAATCACAATCTGAAGCTGGCGTGTTTGAAATGTCTAGATCAGTTTGTTATGGTTACAGCAGTTACAGCAGACAAAGGGTTAAGCAGCAGGTCTGAGACAGAAAGTAGATCCAAGTTGTAGAAATCACAGGAGTTAACACAGATGATTGCAGCTGAAAAAAACTTTATAGTGCCAGACACCAAAGCACACGGTAAGTGAACACAAAGCTTGCACGATACCCGGAAACATACGAGTGTCTAAGTCAGAGGTGTAAAACTGCATTCCTCGAGGGCCGCCAACAGGTCATGTTTTCAGGATTTCCTTAGCATTCCACAAGGTCCTGGAATCATTCTGTGCAGGTGATTAAATTATCACCTGTGCAATACAAGGAAATCCTGAAAACATGACCTGTTGGCGGCCCTCGAGGAATGCAGTTTGACACCTCTGGTCTAAGTGCTAAGTCTTCTTTTAAAGGCTTTTGGGTGGTAATGTCACTAAAGTTTGAAAAGTAACTTAATGTGGAGCACAGCAAGGGCGCTGGCCATAGGAGAAGGGAGCGGAGCCATAACCTTGGAGCTGAAACAGGTGCGTAACAACTACATAGACAGCGCTTTTAACATAGATAGTGACATCTAAAGACCTCCATACATGTTCAAGTCAGCAGAACCTGTAAAACTAAGCAAGGCCAATTGATAATCTATATCAGCTGCCAACAGCTATTTAAGGTATATAGGCACTTAAAAAGATTCAATGGGTGGGTTCAGAGTAATCTCGAATCATGGCTGGTAGAATAGAGAGAATTCTGCACACATCACTACAGTGGGGGGAATAGGTATTTGATCCCTTGCTGATTTTGCAAGTTTGCCCACTGACAAAGACATGAACAGTCTATAATTTTAATGGTAGGTTAATTTTAACATTGAGTGATAGAATATCAAAAGTAAAATCCAGAAAATCACATTGTATAAATTATATAAATGTATTTGCATTTTGCAGTGAGAAATAAGTATTTGATCCCCTACCAACCATTAAGAGTTCTGGCTCCTACAGACAAGTTAGAGGCTCCTAATCAACTCATTACCAGCATTAAAGACAGCTGTCTTACATAGTCACCTTTATAAAAGACTCCTGTCCACAGACTAAATTAATCAGTCAGACTCTAACCTCTACAACATGGGCAAAACCAAAGAACTTTATATTGATGTCAAGGACAAGATGATAGGCCTGCACAAAGCTGGAATGGGCTACAAAACCATAAGTAAGGCATTGGGTGAGAAGGAGACAACTGTTGGTGCAATATCAAGAAAATGGAAGAAATACAAAATGACTGTCAATCGACATTGATCTGGGGCACCATGCAAAATCTCACCTCGTGGGGTATCCTGGATCATGAGGAAAGTGAGAGATCAGCCTAAAACTACAAGGGTGAAACTTGTTCATACTCTCAAGGCAGCTGGGACCACAGTCACCAAGAAAACCATTGGTAACACATTACGCCATAAAGGTTTAAAATCCTGCAGTGCCCACAAGATCCCCCTGCTCAAGAAGGCACATGTGCAGGTCCGTCTTAAGTTTGTCAATGACCACCTGGATGATTCTGTGAGTAATTGGGAGAAGGTGCTGTGGTCAGATGAGACAAAAATTTAGGTCTTTGGCATTAACTCAACTCGCCGTGTTTGGAGGAAGAGAAATGCTGCCTATGACCAAAATAACACTGTCCCCACTGTCAAGCATGGAGGTGGAAACATTATGTTTTGGGGTGTTTCTCTGCTAAGGGCACAGGACTACTTCACCGCATCAATGGAAAAATGGATGGAGCCATGTACCGTAAAATCCTGAGTGACAACCTCTTTCCCTCCACATACAGAAATTGTCCACGGCACTCGAGGCTCCTGGGTGGTGCTCAAGTAAGGTATCCAACCCGTTAATGAATAAATAATAAACTTGGCACTCAAGAGTTCTTTTTGTAAGATGAAAAGAATAGCAGTTCGTTTATTGGTGCAACCAGTTCAGTAATTGATGCTTTATAAACGTTTTCGGTCACAAGACCTTCATCAGAAACATCACATATGAAACTGAAATACATAATTTTACAAAGAAAGCCGTATGTTACAAAATATGGATCACATAAAGAGGACCAGTATATGCACACAGGTGAAACGAATAAAAATCCGATGGGTGCTGGTTCTGGAAAAATATACAAATGTGTCATATAAAAGACAACAAATAGGTGGTGACAACCGTGGCGGTAGGAACGAATCCAGACGTGCTGCGTGAGTCGTAGAATTTCTCAAGCTCAAGAGAAAACTGTGAGTATGGATAAGGAGAAAATGCAGGGTAAAGCATAATAACTGTATAAAGTTACCCAAATGAGCCCCAATGTCCAACAAAGGATACTAAGTAGCAAGTGATGATGGGTGCTGGGCCGTGGTATTGGGAACGAGAGTGCACAATGAGCACCTAAAAGGAGAAAGTGAGATTGTGAGTCTATCAGCCTATCCCAATCAAAACCATATAGCAAGGTAATAGTCTATACAGGTGATAGTGTATATGGACCTATACGTAATAGAATGAATGAATGCTGTCCAGACCTGCTGCTACCACAGTGTAGAAAATAGTGAACAAAGGCATGCCCCTAAACTGTATAAACATATAAATGTAGTACCTGGAAGCAGGGTAGCAACCATATATAGGCACAAGAGGCCTGCGCATAAGTATAACCGGGCAGATTGACCTGAGGAATATGAGGGCAGATGGTTACCGCCTGCAGGGAGACAGCGGACCGTGGGTAATAGTGACATATATGGAGAGGTAGAGCAGGTTACCTGGAGGCTCCTGGGGAGACAATAGGGTAGGGCGCACTGGGGAAGCGAGGGTCCCGCTGTAAAGAGCTTGCGCTGGAAGATAAATGCACAGTGGGAAACCTCCCTTAGTAATGTGCATATAGCGATAATGGAGAGTGAGGCCCCACGTTAATTACCTTGTAGCATCCAGGTCCAGGGAACGCCGTATAGCTGGTAGAGCCGGAAGACGCTGAATGCCAGCGTTACTTCCGGGTATAAGAGCGCCCTGTTAGCAGGTCATGTGACCCGCCGCATCAAGAACCATGTGATCGCGGCTGAGAGCCGCAGTTGCGCAGAGCTAACAGATGCTAGGAGGCAGGGGAGAGGGCTGTACTGCGCCTGCGGGGGTGCCGCAGTTGCGCAGAGCTAATGGATGCTAGAAAGCAGGAGTGAAGGCTATACTACGCCTGCGTGGATGCCGTGTAGACAGCGATGGCATATACTAGTGTGATTGTAAAGCCCGGACATAATGGTGAATGGCAGCAAGCAGTAAAGGTAGTACAGGACTGGCAATAAGGTGCCAAATATGGTGACAGGACTGGCAATAAGGTGCTAAATATAATGGCATGGTATGTATAGAGAAACAAAAAGAATAGCAGTGTATATATACTCTACCACAAGTGGTGACACCGGTGCCCAGTGAAGTGTTAACGATTCTAAGAGAAATAAAAAGAACACAGTATTAGACAAAAATGCATAACATTCTGAAAGATACATGTTGCAAGGATAAAATAGAGCCCCAATACAATAAATCATTGGCATCATAAAAAAGCCGAGACATCATAGTCCCTATTGAGTCCCTTGGGTTCCAAGGTCTGCAGCGTGAAAATCCAAAAAGCCTCCCTCCTTTTTAGTGTCTTAATGCGGTTCTGGCCCCGCCTGGGGGGATCAATTTGCTCCAGAACCTGGAATCTGAGTTGGGAAATATTATGATTTTTTTCAACAAAATGGTGGGGCAGGGGGAGATGGGTCTTCTTACAACGAATAGTCGATTTGTGTTGGGACACCCTGTCCCGAACTGTTTGTGTGGTCTCTCCCACATAGGCCAGCCCACACGGGCATTTGATGAGGTATACTACAAATGAAGATTCACATGTGTAAAAGCCACGGATGGGTATGGCCCTACCTGTATGGGGATGAAACACTGAGGGACCTTTCTGCACATGACTACACTGAAGACAACTGAGGCAAGGGAAGGTACCGCACTTTTGGGTTTGTAGGAAAGACTGCCTGGGAATAATAATGTCCGAACCCACATCTGCTCTGACCAATTTGTCCTTAAGATTTTTAGCACGTCTGAAACAAGACAGGAAGGGTACTCTAAATTCTGGAATTTGTGGATAACTTTTTGAAAGAATACTCCAATGCCTCCTAATGGTCGATTGTACCAGGCGAGAGAATGGATGAAAGGTTGTGACAAAAGGGATTCTTTTACATCCGTCAGTGGATTTTCTAGATGTCATGTCTTGTTTGGCCTTTGTAAGGATCCCCTGTGGATAACCCCTGGCTATAAACTTATGTTCCATTTCAATCAATCTCATTCTCTTGGTATCCTCATTGGAAACAATTCTGTTGACCCTGAGAAATTGTGACTTGGGGATGGAGTTTTTTATGGATGGAGGATGACAGCTGCTAAAGTGTAGTAGCCCATTCCTATCAGTGGGTTTGGTGAATAAATCAATACCGAGGGAGCCCCCTCTGTCACGAAAAATTAACGTATCCAAGAAGCTGATCTTATTTGTGTCATGTTGGATGGAAAATTTAAGTTCAGGCCAGATGTGATTGATGTGATCATCAAACAATAGGAGTGACTCAAGAGGTCCATCCCATATGCAAAAGATGTCATCTATATATCTCCGCCAGATTTTACAGTGAGATATGAATAAGGGATGGCTGTAGACAAAATCATTTTCGAAGGCTGCCATATACGCGATAGCGTATGGAGGCGCTACGTGTGAGCCCATTGCTGTGCCCTGCTGCTGGACATAAAAGGTATCTTGGAACATGAAGTAGTTCTCTGTGAGTACTAGTTTCAGGAGATCGGCACAGAGGTGCCGGATTTTCATGTCCACCCTAGCTTCACTCAAAAGTCTATCAGTGGCTGCTAAGCCCTTTTCATGGACTATGGCCGTATATAGGCTATTAACATCCCAAGTTATCAGGAAGCATGTGGAGGGTAGGGGGCCCAAAGATCTGATTATTTGAATAAAGTCATTAGTATCCAGCAGAAAAGAACGGGTGGTTTTAACCAATGGAGTGAGAATTTTTTCCAGCACAATAGCTAATGGTGACAGGATGGAGTCTGTTAGTGAAACAATTGGACGTCCCGGTGGTTTAACCAGTCGCTTATGTATTTTGGGCAAAATATAAAAAATTGGTGTGATCGGGTCTATTTTGATGAGAAAATCCCTTATTTTGTTGTCAATAGTGCCCGCCTGAAAGTGATATTCCCCAACTGGTTTGATTTTTTGGACTAACTGATTAAGTGGATTGAGAGTTACTTTTTTATAAACTGATGTATCATGAAGTTGCCTAAAGACCTCCTCAAAATAATCAGATTTGTCCATAATCACTGTGGCCCCGCCCTTATCCGCTGGTTTTATTATGAGTGAGTTATCCGATGTAAGTTGCTCCAAGGAAAACTTCTCTGACCGTGAAAGATTGGGTTGGAAATGAAACCTCCCCCGCTCCACATCCCGAGTGAATGTGTGGATGTCTCTTTCCACCAGAGACACAAAGGTCTCCACTGGTGGGTTTCCCCGTGGAGGCATGAACGAACTGGAGGTGCGTAGTCCCAGTTTCCGGAGTTCAAGAAGAGGGGCATCCCCCTGAGATGGTAAAGTCAAAGTGGGTGGTTTGTCCGAGAAGTGGACCCGTACCCGGAGGTTCCGAAAAAACCTCTGTAGGTCCATGTTTAGTTCAAAAGAATTAAACTTGTACATGGGGCTGAAGGAAAGGCCCCTCTGAAGTAATGACAACTGATGGGTGTCCAGATTCTTAGAGGATATGTTGATCACCAGTGGGAGGTCCTTACCTGGGATCGGGTCGACATTTGGTTTCTGGATTCCCCTGCGGCATTGCCCCCCCCGCCTCGTCTTCCTCTTTGGCGACCGTGGCTGTTCCCTAAAAAAGAAAGGGAGGTAGAAGTATTGGAGGTGCCAGGTCTGCTGTCGGTGGAGCCAGAAGAGCTGAGGGAGCTGTGTCGTCTGGTGGAACGCCGAGAATCCCGCCACTGGTAGACGCGGTTTTGTAGGTAATCCTCCGCATCCCTCAGGAACTTTGATCTTTTCTTCTTTTCTAATTCCACCCTGTGAGTGTGTAGTAGCTCTTGGTTTTTCTTTTTGAGTTCTTGATACTCCTCCTGGGGCATTGTGCTGGTCAGTTGGTTTTCGATGGCACATATTTGAGCGTTCACGGTGTCCAAATTCTTTTGTAAATAAGAGAGGGTTAATGTCATCAAATCTGCAGAGCACTTATTCAAAATATGTTCAAATTTTTTACAATAGTCCTTGTCGTCCCGGAAGAATGTGGGTTGTAGAGAAACCCGCAGTCCCCTCGGGATTCTTTGAACCCGAAGGTATTCGGCCAATGTAATAATGTGGAGCTCCAAATTAATAGCTCTTCTAGACTCACGTTCCAGGTCTCGGTTCTTCAGTTCCTGGGTGGGAATTTGAAGAAAGTCGCTTGGTGCGGTTACTTTTGAAAGAATTTCCGCCACTTCTGTTGCATTGAAGGAAAACGTCTCGCTAGACATTGTCCAGGGTGCACGTGTAAGGAAGAATCAGATACAGAAATTTTCCACGGCACTCGAGGCTCCTGGGTGGTGCTCAAGTAAGGTATCCAACCCGTTAATGAATAAATAATAAACTTGGCACTCAAGAGTTCTTTTTGTAAGATGAAAAGAATAGCAGTTCGTTTATTGGTGCAACCAGTTCAGTAATTGATGCTTTATAAACGTTTTCGGTCACAAGACCTTCATCAGAAACATCACATATGAAACTGAAATACATAATTTTACAAAGAAAGCCGTATGTTACAAAATATGGATCACATAAAGAGGACCAGTATATGCACACAGGTGAAACGAATAAAAATCCGATGGGTGCTGGTTCTGGAAAAATATACAAATGTGTCATATAAAAGACAACAAATAGGTGGTGACAACCGTGGCGGTAGGAACGAATCCAGACGTGCTGCGTGAGTCGTAGAATTTCTCAAGCTCAAGAGAAAACTGTGAGTATGGATAAGGAGAAAATGCAGGGTAAAGCATAATAACTGTATAAAGTTACCCAAATGAGCCCCAATGTCCAACAAAGGATACTAAGTAGCAAGTGATGATGGGTGCTGGGCCGTGGTATTGGGAACGAGAGTGCACAATGAGCACCTAAAAGGAGAAAGTGAGATTGTGAGTCTATCAGCCTATCCCAATCAAAACCATATAGCAAGGTAATAGTCTATACAGGTGATAGTGTATATGGACCTATACGTAATAGAATGAATGAATGCTGTCCAGACCTGCTGCTACCACAGTGTAGAAAATAGTGAACAAAGGCATGCCCCTAAACTGTATAAACATATAAATGTAGTACCTGGAAGCAGGGTAGCAACCATATATAGGCACAAGAGGCCTGCGCATAAGTATAACCGGGCAGATTGACCTGAGGAATATGAGGGCAGATGGTTACCGCCTGCAGGGAGACAGCGGACCGTGGGTAATAGTGACATATATGGAGAGGTAGAGCAGGTTACCTGGAGGCTCCTGGGGAGACAATAGGGTAGGGCGCACTGGGGAAGCGAGGGTCCCGCTGTAAAGAGCTTGCGCTGGAAGATAAATGCACAGTGGGAAACCTCCCTTAGTAATGTGCATATAGCGATAATGGAGAGTGAGGCCCCACGTTAATTACCTTGTAGCATCCAGGTCCAGGGAACGCCGTATAGCTGGTAGAGCCGGAAGACGCTGAATGCCAGCGTTACTTCCGGGTATAAGAGCGCCCTGTTAGCAGGTCATGTGACCCGCCGCATCAAGAACCATGTGATCGCGGCTGAGAGCCGCAGTTGCGCAGAGCTAACAGATGCTAGGAGGCAGGGGAGAGGGCTGTACTGCGCCTGCGGGGGTGCCGCAGTTGCGCAGAGCTAATGGATGCTAGAAAGCAGGAGTGAAGGCTATACTACGCCTGCGTGGATGCCGTGTAGACAGCGATGGCATATACTAGTGTGATTGTAAAGCCCGGACATAATGGTGAATGGCAGCAAGCAGTAAAGGTAGTACAGGACTGGCAATAAGGTGCCAAATATGGTGACAGGACTGGCAATAAGGTGCTAAATATAATGGCATGGTATGTATAGAGAAACAAAAAGAATAGCAGTGTATATATACTCTACCACAAGTGGTGACACCGGTGCCCAGTGAAGTGTTAACGATTCTAAGAGAAATAAAAAGAACACAGTATTAGACAAAAATGCATAACATTCTGAAAGATACATGTTGCAAGGATAAAATAGAGCCCCAATACAATAAATCATTGGCATCATAAAAAAGCCGAGACATCATAGTCCCTATTGAGTCCCTTGGGTTCCAAGGTCTGCAGCGTGAAAATCCAAAAAGCCTCCCTCCTTTTTAGTGTCTTAATGCGGTTCTGGCCCCGCCTGGGGGGATCAATTTGCTCCAGAACCTGGAATCTGAGTTGGGAAATATTATGATTTTTTTCAACAAAATGGTGGGGCAGGGGGAGATGGGTCTTCTTACAACGAATAGTCGATTTGTGTTGGGACACCCTGTCCCGAACTGTTTGTGTGGTCTCTCCCACATAGGCCAGCCCACACGGGCATTTGATGAGGTATACTACAAATGAAGATTCACATGTGTAAAAGCCACGGATGGGTATGGCCCTACCTGTATGGGGATGAAACACTGAGGGACCTTTCTGCACATGACTACACTGAAGACAACTGAGGCAAGGGAAGGTACCGCACTTTTGGGTTTGTAGGAAAGACTGCCTGGGAATAATAATGTCCGAACCCACATCTGCTCTGACCAATTTGTCCTTAAGATTTTTAGCACGTCTGAAACAAGACAGGAAGGGTACTCTAAATTCTGGAATTTGTGGATAACTTTTTGAAAGAATACTCCAATGCCTCCTAATGGTCGATTGTACCAGGCGAGAGAATGGATGAAAGGTTGTGACAAAAGGGATTCTTTTACATCCGTCAGTGGATTTTCTAGATGTCATGTCTTGTTTGGCCTTTGTAAGGATCCCCTGTGGATAACCCCTGGCTATAAACTTATGTTCCATTTCAATCAATCTCATTCTCTTGGTATCCTCATTGGAAACAATTCTGTTGACCCTGAGAAATTGTGACTTGGGGATGGAGTTTTTTATGGATGGAGGATGACAGCTGCTAAAGTGTAGTAGCCCATTCCTATCAGTGGGTTTGGTGAATAAATCAATACCGAGGGAGCCCCCTCTGTCACGAAAAATTAACGTATCCAAGAAGCTGATCTTATTTGTGTCATGTTGGATGGAAAATTTAAGTTCAGGCCAGATGTGATTGATGTGATCATCAAACAATAGGAGTGACTCAAGAGGTCCATCCCATATGCAAAAGATGTCATCTATATATCTCCGCCAGATTTTACAGTGAGGGATTTTCTCATCAAAATAGACCCGATCACACCAATTTTTTATATTTTGCCCAAAATACATAAGCGACTGGTTAAACCACCGGGACGTCCAATTGTTTCACTAACAGACTCCATCCTGTCACCATTAGCTATTGTGCTGGAAAAAATTCTCACTCCATTGGTTAAAACCACCCGTTCTTTTCTGCTGGATACTAATGACTTTATTCAAATAATCAGATCTTTGGGCCCCCTACCCTCCACATGCTTCCTGATAACTTGGGATGTTAATAGCCTATATACGGCCATAGTCCATGAAAAGGGCTTAGCAGCCACTGATAGACTTTTGAGTGAAGCTAGGGTGGACATGAAAATCCGGCACCTCTGTGCCGATCTCCTGAAACTAGTACTCACAGAGAACTACTTCATGTTCCAAGATACCTTTTATGTCCAGCAGCAGGGCACAGCAATGGGCTCACACGTAGCGCCTCCATACGCTATCGCGTATATGGCAGCCTTCGAAAATGATTTTGTCTACAGCCATCCCTTATTCATATCTCACTGTAAAATCTGGCGGAGATATATAGATGACATCTTTTGCATATGGGATGGACCTCTTGAGTCACTCCTATTGTTTGATGATCACATCAATCACATCTGGCCTGAACTTAAATTTTCCATCCAACATGACACAAATAAGATCAGCTTCTTGGATACGTTAATTTTTCGTGACAGAGGGGGCTCCCTCGGTATTGATTTATTCACCAAACCCACTGATAGGAATGGGCTACTACACTTTAGCAGCTGTCATCCTCCATGCATAAAAAACTCCATCCCCAAGTCACAATTTCTCAGGGTCAACAGAATTGTTTCCAATGAGGATACCAAGAGAATGAGATTGATTGAAATGGAACATAAGTTTATAGCCAGGGGTTATCCACAGGGGATCCTTACAAAGGCCAAACAAGACATGACATCTAGAAAATCCACTGACGGATGTAAAAGAATCCCTTTTGTCACAACCTTTCATCCATTCTCTCGCCTGGTACAATCGACCATTAGGAGGCATTGGAGTATTCTTTCAAAAAGTTATCCACAAATTCCAGAATTTAGAGTACCCTTCCTGTCTTGTTTCAGACGTGCTAAAAATCTTAAGGACAAATTGGTCAGAGCAGATGTGGGTTCGGACATTATTATTCCCAGGCAGTCTTTCCTACAAACCCAAAAGTGCGGTACCTTCCCTTGCCTCAGTTGTCTTCAGTGTAGTCATGTGCAGAAAGGTCCCTCAGTGTTTCATCCCCATACAGGTAGGGCCATACCCATCCGTGGCTTTTACACATGTGAATCTTCATTTGTAGTATACCTCATCAAATGCCCGTGTGGGCTGGCCTATGTGGGAGAGACCACACAAACAGTTCGGGACAGGGTGTCCCAACACAAATCGACTATTCGTTGTAAGAAGACCCATCTCCCCCTGCCCCACCATTTTGTTGAAAAAAATCATAATATTTCCCAACTCAGATTCCAGGTTCTGGAGCAAATTGATCCCCCCAGGCGGGGCCAGAACCGCATTAAGACACTAAAAAGGAGGGAGGCTTTTTGGATTTTCACGCTGCAGACCTTGGAACCCAAGGGACTCAATAGGGACTATGATGTCTCGGCTTTTTTATGATGCCAATGATTTATTGTATTGGGGCTCTATTTTATCCTTGCAACATGTATCTTTCAGAATGTTATGCATTTTTGTCTAATACTGTGTTCTTTTTATTTCTCTTAGAATCGTTAACACTTCACTGGGCACCGGTGTCACCACTTGTGGTAGAGTATATATACACTGCTATTCTTTTTGTTTCTCTATACATACCATGCCATTATATTTAGCACCTTATTGCCAGTCCTGTCACCATATTTGGCACCTTATTGCCAGTCCTGTACTACCTTTACTGCTTGCTGCCATTCACCATTATGTCCGGGCTTTACAATCACACTAGTATATGCCATCGCTGTCTACACGGCATCCACGCAGGCGTAGTATAGCCTTCACTCCTGCTTTCTAGCATCCATTAGCTCTGCGCAACTGCGGCACCCCCGCAGGCGCAGTACAGCCCTCTCCCCTGCCTCCTAGCATCTGTTAGCTCTGCGCAACTGCGGCTCTCAGCCGCGATCACATGGTTCTTGATGCGGCGGGTCACATGACCTGCTAACAGGGCGCTCTTATACCCGGAAGTAACGCTGGCATTCAGCGTCTTCCGGCTCTACCAGCTATACGGCGTTCCCTGGACCTGGATGCTACAAGGTAATTAACGTGGGGCCTCACTCTCCATTATCGCTATATGCACATTACTAAGGGAGGTTTCCCACTGTGCATTTATCTTCCAGCGCAAGCTCTTTACAGCGGGACCCTCGCTTCCCCAGTGCGCCCTACCCTATTGTCTCCCCAGGAGCCTCCAGGTAACCTGCTCTACCTCTCCATATATGTCACTATTACCCACGGTCCGCTGTCTCCCTGCAGGCGGTAACCATCTGCCCTCATATTCCTCAGGTCAATCTGCCCGGTTATACTTATGCGCAGGCCTCTTGTGCCTATATATGGTTGCTACCCTGCTTCCAGGTACTACATTTATATGTTTATACAGTTTAGGGGCATGCCTTTGTTCACTATTTTCTACACTGTGGTAGCAGCAGGTCTGGACAGCATTCATTCATTCTATTACGTATAGGTCCATATACACTATCACCTGTATAGACTATTACCTTGCTATATGGTTTTGATTGGGATAGGCTGATAGACTCACAATCTCACTTTCTCCTTTTAGGTGCTCATTGTGCACTCTCGTTCCCAATACCACGGCCCAGCACCCATCATCACTTGCTACTTAGTATCCTTTGTTGGACATTGGGGCTCATTTGGGTAACTTTATACAGTTATTATGCTTTACCCTGCATTTTCTCCTTATCCATACTCACAGTTTTCTCTTGAGCTTGAGAAATTCTACGACTCACGCAGCACGTCTGGATTCGTTCCTACCGCCACGGTTGTCACCACCTATTTGTTGTCTTTTATATGACACATTTGTATATTTTTCCAGAACCAGCACCCATCGGATTTTTATTCGTTTCACCTGTGTGCATATACTGGTCCTCTTTATGTGATCCATATTTTGTAACATACGGCTTTCTTTGTAAAATTATGTATTTCAGTTTCATATGTGATGTTTCTGATGAAGGTCTTGTGACCGAAAACGTTTATAAAGCATCAATTACTGAACTGGTTGCACCAATAAACGAACTGCTATTCTTTTCATCTTACAAAAAGAACTCTTGAGTGCCAAGTTTATTATTTATTCATTAACGGGTTGGATACCTTACTTGAGCACCACCCAGGAGCCTCGAGTGCCGTGGACAATTTCTGTATCTGATTCTTCCTTACACGTGCACCCTGGACAATGTCTAGCGAGACGTTTTCCTTCAATGCAACAGAAGTGGCGGAAATTCTTTCAAAAGTAACCGCACCAAGCGACTTTCTTCAAATTCCCACCCAGGAACTGAAGAACCGAGACCTGGAACGTGAGTCTAGAAGAGCTATTAATTTGGAGCTCCACATTATTACATTGGCCGAATACCTTCGGGTTCAAAGAATCCCGAGGGGACTGCGGGTTTCTCTACAACCCACATTCTTCCGGGACGACAAGGACTATTGTAAAAAATTTGAACATATTTTGAATAAGTGCTCTGCAGATTTGATGACATTAACCCTCTCTTATTTACAAAAGAATTTGGACACCGTGAACGCTCAAATATGTGCCATCGAAAACCAACTGACCAGCACAATGCCCCAGGAGGAGTATCAAGAACTCAAAAAGAAAAACCAAGAGCTACTACACACTCACAGGGTGGAATTAGAAAAGAAGAAAAGATCAAAGTTCCTGAGGGATGCGGAGGATTACCTACAAAACCGCGTCTACCAGTGGCGGGATTTTCGGCGTTCCACCAGACGACACAGCTCCCTCAGCTCTTCTGGCTCCACCGACAGCAGACCTGGCACCTCCAATACTTCTACCTCCCTTTCTTTTTTAGGGAACAGCCACGGTCGCCAAAGAGGAAGACGAGGCGGGGGGGGGCAATGCCGCAGGGGAATCCAGAAACCAAATGTCGACCCGATCCCAGGTAAGGACCTCCCACTGGTGATCAACATATCCTCTAAGAATCTGGACACCCATCAGTTGTCATTACTTCAGAGGGGCCTTTCCTTCAGCCCCATGTACAAGTTTAATTCTTTTGAACTAAACATGGACCTACAGAGGTTTTTTCGGAACCTCCGGCTACGGGTCCACTTCTCGGACAAACCACCCACTTTGACTTTACCATCTCAGGGGGATGCCCCTCTTCTTGAACTCCAGAAACTGGGACTACGCACCTCCAGTTCGTTCATGCCTCCACGGGGAAACCCACCAGTGGAGACCTTTGTGTCTCTGGTGGAAAGAGACATCCACACATTCACTCGGGATGTGGAGCGGGGGAGGTTTCATTTCCAACCCAATCTTTCACGGTCAGAGAAGTTTTCCTTGGAGCAACTTACATCGGATAACTCACTCATAATAAAACCAGCGGATAAGGGCGGGGCCACAGTGATTATGGACAAATCTGATTATTTTGAGGAGGTCTTTAGGCAACTTCATGATACATCAGTTTATAAAAAAGTAACTCTCAATCCACTTAATCAGTTAGTCCAAAAAATCAAACCAGTTGTGGAATATCACTTTCAGGCGGGCACTATTGACAACAAAATAAGGGATTTTCTCATCAAAATAGACCCGATCACACCAATTTTTTATATTTTGCCCAAAATACATAAGCGACTGGTTAAACCACCGGGACGTCCAATTGTTTCACTAACAGACTCCATCCTGTCACCATTAGCTATTGTGCTGGAAAAAATTCTCACTCCATTGGTTAAAACCACCCGTTCTTTTCTGCTGGATACTAATGACTTTATTCAAATAATCAGATCTTTGGGCCCCCTACCCTCCACATGCTTCCTGATAACTTGGGATGTTAATAGCCTATATACGGCCATAGTCCATGAAAAGGGCTTAGCAGCCACTGATAGACTTTTGAGTGAAGCTAGGGTGGACATGAAAATCCGGCACCTCTGTGCCGATCTCCTGAAACTAGTACTCACAGAGAACTACTTCATGTTCCAAGATACCTTTTATGTCCAGCAGCAGGGCACAGCAATGGGCTCACACGTAGCGCCTCCATACGCTATCGCGTATATGGCAGCCTTCGAAAATGATTTTGTCTACAGCCATCCCTTATTCATATCTCACTGTAAAATCTGGCGGAGATATATAGATGACATCTTTTGCATATGGGATGGACCTCTTGAGTCACTCCTATTGTTTGATGATCACATCAATCACATCTGGCCTGAACTTAAATTTTCCATCCAACATGACACAAATAAGATCAGCTTCTTGGATACGTTAATTTTTCGTGACAGAGGGGGCTCCCTCGGTATTGATTTATTCACCAAACCCACTGATAGGAATGGGCTACTACACTTTAGCAGCTGTCATCCTCCATCCATAAAAAACTCCATCCCCAAGTCACAATTTCTCAGGGTCAACAGAATTGTTTCCAATGAGGATACCAAGAGAATGAGATTGATTGAAATGGAACATAAGTTTATAGCCAGGGGTTATCCACAGGGGATCCTTACAAAGGCCAAACAAGACATGACATCTAGAAAATCCACTGACGGATGTAAAAGAATCCCTTTTGTCACAACCTTTCATCCATTCTCTCGCCTGGTACAATCGACCATTAGGAGGCATTGGAGTATTCTTTCAAAAAGTTATCCACAAATTCCAGAATTTAGAGTACCCTTCCTGTCTTGTTTCAGACGTGCTAAAAATCTTAAGGACAAATTGGTCAGAGCAGATGTGGGTTCGGACATTATTATTCCCAGGCAGTCTTTCCTACAAACCCAAAAGTGCGGTACCTTCCCTTGCCTCAGTTGTCTTCAGTGTAGTCATGTGCAGAAAGGTCCCTCAGTGTTTCATCCCCATACAGGTAGGGCCATACCCATCCGTGGCTTTTACACATGTGAATCTTCATTTGTAGTATACCTCATCAAATGCCCGTGTGGGCTGGCCTATGTGGGAGAGACCACACAAACAGTTCGGGACAGGGTGTCCCAACACAAATCGACTATTCGTTGTAAGAAGACCCATCTCCCCCTGCCCCACCATTTTGTTGAAAAAAATCATAATATTTCCCAACTCAGATTCCAGGTTCTGGAGCAAATTGATGCCCCCAGGCGGGGCCAGAACCGCATTAAGACACTAAAAAGGAGGGAGGCTTTTTGGATTTTCACGCTGCAGACCTTGGAACCCAAGGGACTCAATAGGGACTATGATGTCTCGGCTTTTTTATGATGCCAATGATTTATTGTATTGGGGCTCTATTTTATCCTTGCAACATGTATCTTTCAGAATGTTATGCATTTTTGTCTAATACTGTGTTCTTTTTATTTCTCTTAGAATTGTTAACACTTCACTGGGCACCGGTGTCACCACTTGTGGTAGAGTATATATACACTGCTATTCTTTTTGTTTCTCTATACATACCATGCCATTATATTTAGCACCTTATTGCCAGTCCTGTCACCATATTTGGCACCTTATTGCCAGTCCTGTACTACCTTTACTGCTTGCTGCCATTCACCATTATGTCCGGGCATTACAATCACACTAGTATATGCCATCGCTGTCTACACGGCATCCACGCAGGCGTAGTATAGCCTTCACTCCTGCTTTCTAGCATCCATTAGCTCTGCGCAACTGCGGCACCCCCGCAGGCGCAGTACAGCCCTCTCCCCTGCCTCCTAGCATCTGTTAGCTCTGCGCAACTGCGGCTCTCAGCCGCGATCACATGGTTCTTGATGCGGCGGGTCACATGACCTGCTAACAGGGCGCTCTTATACCCGGAAGTAACGCTGGCATTCAGCGTCTTCCGGCTCTACCAGCTATACGGCGTTCCCTGGACCTGGATGCTACAAGGTAATTAACGTGGGGCCTCACTCTCCATTATCGCTATATGCACAATACTAAGGGAGGTTTCCCACTGTGCATTTATCTTCCAGCGCAAGCTCTTTACAGCGGGACCCTCGCTTCCCCAGTGCGCCCTACCCTATTGTCTCCCCAGGAGCCTCCAGGTAACCTGCTCTACCTCTCCATATATGTCACTATTACCCACGGTCCGCTGTCTCCCTGCAGGCGGTAACCATCTGCCCTCATATTCCTCAGGTCAATCTGCCCGGTTATACTTATGCGCAGGCCTCTTGTGCCTATATATGGTTGCTACCCTGCTTCCAGGTACTACATTTATATGTTTATACAGTTTAGGGGCATGCCTTTGTTCACTATTTTCTACACTGTGGTAGCAGCAGGTCTGGACAGCATTCATTCATTCTATTACGTATAGGTCCATATACACTATCACCTGTATAGACTATTACCTTGCTATATGGTTTTGATTGGGATAGGCTGATAGACTCACAATCTCACTTTCTCCTTTTAGGTGCTCATTGTGCACTCTCGTTCCCAATACCACGGCCCAGCACCCATCATCACTTGCTACTTAGTATCCTTTGTTGGACATTGGGGCTCATTTGGGTAACTTTATACAGTTATTATGCTTTACCCTGCATTTTCTCCTTATCCATACTCACAGTTTTCTCTTGAGCTTGAGAAATTCTACGACTCACGCAGCACGTCTGGATTCGTTCCTACCGCCACGGTTGTCACCACCTATTTGTTGTCTTTTATATGACACATTTGTATATTTTTCCAGAACCAGCACCCATCGGATTTTTATTCGTTTCACCTGTGTGCATATACTGGTCCTCTTTATGTGATCCATATTTTGTAACATACGGCTTTCTTTGTAAAATTATGTATTTCAGTTTCATATGTGATGTTTCTGATGAAGGTCTTGTGACCGAAAACGTTTATAAAGCATCAATTACTGAACTGGTTGCACCAATAAACGAACTGCTATTCTTTTCATCTTACAAAAAGAACTCTTGAGTGCCAAGTTTATAACCTCTTTCCCTCCACCAGGACATTAAAAATGGGTTGTGGCTGGGTCCTCCAGCAAGACAATGATCCAAACAGACAGCCAAGGCAAAAAAGGAGTGGCTAAAAAACAAGCACATTAAGGTCATGGAGTGGCCTAGCCAGTCTCCAGACCTTAATCCCATAGAAAACTTATGGAGGGAGTTGCCAATCGACAGCCTCAATATCTTAATGATTAAGAGATGATCTGCAAAGAGGAGTGGACCAAAATTCCCCCTGACGTGTGCGCAAACATCATCATCAACTACAAAACACGCTGAAACAAGGGTTTTGCCACCAAGTATTAAGTCTTGTTTACCAGAGGGATCAAATACTTATTTCTCACTTTTATATCATTTATCTATACATTTATATCATTTATACAATGTGATTTTCTGGATTTTATTTTGATATTTCATTTCTCAATGTTAAAATTAACCTACCCTTAAAATTATAGACTGTTCATGTCTTTGTCAGTGGGCAAACTTACAAAATCAGCAAGGGATCAAATACTTATTTCCCCCACTGTACATATAAATAAAAATATGCTACACCTGCTATAATAAAAATGGGACAAGCTCTTTAACTAGTATCTTCATTGACAGCTGAATAAATGTAAGTATTTAGTTTTTTACATGTTGATTGAAGAATGACATCTTTCAGCCATTCATTTGTCTTGCAGGTAAAGTGCTTTTATCAATTCTGCTTTCTTGTTTTTGCTGTAATTTAATGGAGAGATGCAGCAGGGAAAGTTGTGTGCATGTGCTACCTGCAGTTTTCTATATTACATTGAAAGACACTGATTTATCCTTGTATCTAAGTCATACATCTGTAAAAATCAGATCAAAAACTGATTATTCTACACTTTATCAAAACATTACATTTTTCAATCTAAATGTTGAACTCAGGAGTAGTGTTGAGCGATACCTTCCGATATCGGAAAGTATCGGTATCGAAAAGTATCGGCCGATACCGTCAAAGTATCAGATCTCGCCGATTCCGATACCCGATCCCAATGCAAGTCAATGGGACGAAAATATCGGAATTAAAATAAACCCTTTCTTTCCTTGTAGGTTCATTCTACATGAAGGAAAACAACTAAGAATAATGTAGGATGTATTGGGGGACGTGGCGGAGACATTAAAGGCATAGAGGTTTAGCCCAATCAAATAGAATAGCAGGAATTTTAATTTTTTTTTAAGACGTTCGGAGTTACAAAGATATTGACTATGTTAAGATTTTTTTTATTTTGTCAGATATTGATGTTTCACTACTTCCACGTCCTTCACCCTCTTTTTTACTTCTCCCACACTTTCTTCTTCATCATCATCAGCATCTTTGACATCAACTTCTTCTTCACCTTATTCATCTTCTTCATCTTCTACCTATAATTTTTTTTTTTTACATTGTTCATATTCTTTTTATTTAACTCTTATTCTTCTTCATATTCAACTTCTTCATCATATTGTTATTTGTGACAGGCATTCCCGTAGTTGTTATCTATAAAAGTTTGAAGATTACACCTTCTGTTCTGCCTGTCACAAAAGAGTTACATTTGTCCGCGTTCAGTTTGGCCTGCAGCATCAGGCTTTATCCAGGGGCACCACGAGGAGGAACGGACTCACCCCCATACACTGCTTAGTCTTCTTCTGCTTATAATTTAGATAATATCTTTTGCTCTGATATTTAGTGTTATGCTTAATGTTCTTCTGCTCTTTGTTCTGCAGCCTCTTGTTCTTCTGCTTCTCGGTCTCCCATGTCGTCGTCGTCTCCAGGGTCGTTGATTCCAGGGACGTCGTCTCCGGGGTCGTCGTCATCGGGGTGGTCTTCAGGGTCATCGTCTCCAGGGTCGTCGTCATCTCAGTGGTTGTCGTCTCTGGTGTCGTCGTCATCTTAGGGGTGGTCTTCCGGGTCGTCGTCTTTAGGGTCTTGAACTTGGAAATGTAGCAGAAGGTACAAGAAGGCTGAGAAAATGCCGAGAAACAGCTGATGGAACAGGAACTCGGATGGCTACCCGAAGGTCCAAGAGCCAATGGAACTACTGAGGACCAGCTGACGTTACTGGAACCCGGTTACTAAGCAGGAGGTACCCGTGCCTGAAAGCACTACCAAGGACCACCTGACGTTGGAACTCGGATACCCAGAGGGAGGCACCTAAGCCAAAGGCTCTGCCCGGAACCAGCTGACGGTACTGGAACCAGGATGGGGAGCAGAAGGTACAAGAGCAAAAGACACTGCCGAGAACCAGCTGACGGTACTGGAACCCGGATGGGTAGCCGAAGGTCCAAGAGCCAATGGAACTACCGAGAACCAGCTGACGGTACTGGAACCCGGATGGGTAGCCGAAGGTCCAAGAGCCAATGGAACTACCGAGGACCAGCTGACGTTACTGGAACCCGGTTACTAACAGGAGGTACCCGTGCCTGAAAGCACTACCAAGGACCACCTGACGTTGGTGGAACTCGGATACCCAGAGGGAGGCACCTAAGCCAAAGGCTCTGCCCGGAACCAGCTGACGGTACTGGAACCAGGATGGGGAGCAGAAGGTACAAGAGCAAAAGACACTGCCGAGAACCAGCTGACGGTACTGGAACCCGGATGGGTAGCCGAAGGGCCAAAAGCCAATGGAACTACCGAGGACCAGCTGACGATACTGGAACCCGGTTACTAAGCAGGAGGTACCCGTGCCTGAAAGCACTACCAAGGACCACCTGAAGTTGGTGGAACTCGGATACCCAGAGGGAGGCACCTAAGCCAAAGGCTCTGCCCGGAAACAGCTGACGGTGCTGGAACCAGGATGGGGACCTATTCAAGCTTGTCTTCCTAGAGCCCCAACTAGCGGTGTTGGAGCAAAGGGTCAGCAGGGGGAGCAGAGTGTAGGCCGAAGCCTGCACTGCAGGCATTTGTAGGTCTGTTGTGTCTGCGTGGCTGTTGCAGGACACGTTGCCGGCTACACAGCAGGGGAACAGCTGGCGGTGCTGAACCCCACTGACACATTGGCGGGTGTTTTTCTCTGTGCAGCTAGCAGTACCGGGCACCAACTGGCGGTGTTAGAGCCCAGGGTCAGCAGGAGGAGAGGGAGCAGAGTGTAGGCCGAAGCCTGCACTGGCGGCAGCTTTGTGTCTGCGTGGCTGTTGCAGGACACGTTGCCGGCTACACAGCAGGGGAACAGCTGGCGGTGCTGAACCCCACTGACACATTGGCGGGTGTTTTTCTCTGTGCAGCCAGCACTTCGGGGCACCAACTGGCGGTGTTAGAGCCCAGGCTCTGCAGGGGGAGCAGAGTGTAGGCTGAAGCCTAATTGAACCAATTTTAAAGGTAACCTTTAACCCCCCCTCAGGTGTTACAAACTAGAAGAGCCACACCTTGGGCAGCAGTAATGCTGCCCAAGTCAAAGGTTGCTCTTTTAATTTTGTTCCTTGCACATGCTGAGTGAAACACGTACCACATTTAGGGTCTTATACAGTCAAAACTGTCTTGGAGGAGGGAGTTCCCTTCGTAATGAGACGCAGCACAGCTGGCAAAAATACCAACTTGGTGCTTGGCGCGGCCTCCTGAGCATCGCATTTTGATGTACAGGAGTCTGCGCTGATGCGTTATCCCTTGGCCATGCGCTGTCCGTCTTCTGACATCATTTCATGTCGGCCGGTGCGGTTCGCGATGCCAATGAATCCCAGCCCAGCAGTGTCTTTACATTGTTTCACACTGCGGGGCTGGGATTCATGGCCTTGCGCAGTACATATGTTCGCCTCTCGCTCGTGTCCTTACACCTGCTACAGACTGTGCGGCGTCAGCTGATCCCTTATCGCATGCCACGGCCATGAAGCCACACAGTCTGAAGAAGGCGGAAGGAGCTGAGTGACAGCCTGGCGAAGATATGCACTGCTCATGCCCATCAATCACACCCTCGCAGTCAAAATAAATAAGACACCGAGGGGCGTTGTGTCAGGCAGGGCGGCCGCAGAGGTGCAGCCAGCCAAACAATGATGTCAGAAGAAGGGCTGTGCTACCAAGGGGGTTGTTGCGTGTCATTACAAAGGAAAGTCACACCTCAGGGACGTTTTAATGGTCTCAGGGAACACATTGTAGACGTGTTTCATTCCACGTGTGCAAGGAGAATAAGTTTATGAGCCACCTTGCACACATGCAGCATTACTGCTGTACAAGGTGGCTGTAAAACATACAAACACCTGGGGGGGGGGGACAGGTTCCCTTCAATTTCAGTTCTTGTGTCTGCGTGACTTTTGCAGGACACGATGCCGGCTACACAGCAGGGGAACAGCTGGCAGTGCTGAACCCCACTGACACATTGGCGGGTGTTTTTCTCTGTGCAGCTAGCAGTACTGGGCACCAACTGGTGGTGTTAGAGCCCAGGGTCAGCAGGAGGAGAGGGAGCAGAGTGTAGGCCGAAGCCTGCACTGGCGGCAGCTTTGTGTCTGCGTGGCTGTTGCAGGACACGTTGCCGGCTACACAGCAGGGGAACAGCTGGCGGTGCTGAACCCCACTGACAGAGTGGCGGGTGTTTTGCTCTGTGCAGCCAGCACTTCCGGGCACCAACTGGCGGTGTTAGAGCCCAGGCTCTGCGGGAGGAGCAGAGTGTAGGCCGCAGCCTAATTGAAGCAATTTTAAAGGTAACTTTTAACCCCCCCTCAGGGGTTACAAACTAGAAGAGCCACACCTTGGGCAGCAGTAATGCTGCACAAGTCAAAGGTTGCTCTTTTAAATTCTGTTCCTTGCACACGCTGAATGAAACACGTATGACATTTAGCCCCTTAAACAATCAAAACTGTCTTGGAGGCGGGAGTTTCCTTCTTAATGAGACGCAGCACAGCTGGCAAAAATACCAACTTGGTGCTGGGCGCAGCCTCCTGAGCGTCGTTATTTGCTGTACAGGAGTCTGTGCTGTCGTGTTATCCCTTGGCCTTGCGCTGTTAGCGCTGCCCGTCTTCTGACATCATTTAATGTCGGCCGGTGCGGCTCGCGATGACCATGAATCCCAGCCCCGCAGTGCCTTTACAGTGTTTCACACTGCGGGGCTGGGATTCATGGCCTGGCGCAGTACATATGTTCGCCTCTCGCTCGGGTCCTTACACCTGCTTCAGACTGTGTGGCGTCAGCTGATCCCTTATCGCATGCCACGGCCATGAAGCCGCACAGTCTGAAGAAGGCGGAAGGAGCTGAGAGACAGCCTGGCGAAGATATGCACTGCTCATGCCCGTCCATCACACCCTCGCAGTCAAAATAAATAAGACACCGAGGGGCGTTGTGTCGGGCAGGGCGGCCGCAGAGGCGCAGCCAGCCAAACAATGATGTCAGAAGAAGGGCTGTGCTACCAAGGGGGTTGTTGCGTGTCATTACAAAGGAAAGTCACACCTCAGGGACGTTTTAATGGTCTCAGGGGACACATTGTAGATGTGTTCCGTTCGACGTGTGCAAGGAGAATAAGTTTATGAGCCACCTTGCACACATGCAGCATTACTGCTGTACAAGGTGGCTGTTATACATACAAACGCCTGGGGGGGGCAGGTTCCCTTCAATTTCAGTTCTTGTGTCTGCGTGGCTTTTGCAGGACACGATGCTGGCTACACAGCAGGGGAACAGCTGGCGTTGCTGAACCCCACTGACACATTGGCGAAGTGTTTGGCTCTGTGCAGCCAGCACTTCTGGGCCCCAACTGGCGGTGTTAGAGCCCAGGGTCAGCAGGAGGAGTAGAGGGAGCAGAGTGTAGGCCGAAGCCTGCACTGGAGGCAGCTTTGTGTCTGCGTGGCTGTTGCAGGACACGTTGCCGGATACACAGCAGGGGAACAGCTGGCGGTGCTGAACCGCACTGACACATTGGCTGGTGTTTTGCTCTGTGCAGCTAGCACTTCCGGGTGCCGACTGGTGGTGTTAGAGCCCAGGGTCAGCAGGAAGAGCAGAGTGTAGGCCGAAGCCTGCACCGGAGCAAGTTGAAAGGGAACCTTTAACCCCCCCAAGGCGTTTGTAGCTGAAGGAGCCATCTTGTACAGCACTAATGCTGAAAAAGGTAAACTTAGCTCTTTTAATTATGGTCCTTGCAAACGCTGAACTTGACACTTATGAAATGTGTCCCCTCACACCGTAAAACCGTCCGGTAGGTCGAACTTTAATTTGTCATGTGACGCAGCACAGCCGTCATTCTTACCACCTTGGCGCCGTGCGCCGCCTCCTCAGCGTTGTTTGAATCTGTCCCGGAGCCTGCGCTGTTATGTTAGCCCTTGGCCATGCACACATTTTGCACTGCCCGTCTTCTGACATCATTTGGTGTCAGGCTGGCTGCGCCTGTGCGGCCGCGCTGGCCAAGATCCCGCCTCGCTGTGTCATCTAATGTAATCACTCTGCGGACCTGTGATCCATGGGCATGAGCAGTGCATATCCTCGCATCTCACTCCCCTCCCTACGGCTTCTTCAGACTGTGCGGCGTCACGGCCATGGCATGCTATTAGGGATCAGCTGACGTTGCACAGTCTGAAGAAGGCGTAGGGAGATGAGTGAGAGGCGGAGGTTAAGATATGCACTGCGCATGTCCATGGATCACAGGCCCGCAGTGGGATTAAATCAGAAGACACTACGAGGCGGGATCTCGTCCAGCGTGGCCGCACAGGCGCAGCCAGCCTGACACCAAATAATGTCAGAAGACGGGCAGCGCTAAGTGTGCCTGGCCAAGGGCTAACATAACAGCGCAGGCTCCGGGACAGATTCAAACAACGCTGAGGAGGCAGCGCACGGCGCCAAAGGGGTAAGAATGACGGCTGTGCTGCGTCACATGACAAATGAAAGTTCCACCTACCGGACGGTTTAACGGTGTGAGGGGACACATTTCATAAGTGTTCAAAAGGCACTTTTTCCTTTTGCATCATTACTGCTGCACAAGGTGGCTCTTTCAGTAACAAACGCCTGGGGGGGGTACAGGTTCCCTTAAATTTAAGTTGTTGTGCCTGCGTGGCGGTCGCATGACACGTTGCCGTATACACAGCAGGGGAACAGCTGACGTTACTGAACCCCAATAACAGAGGAGCGACTGTTGACTGTGCGGACAGCACTTCCGGACAACAACTAGCGGTGTTGGAGCCCAGGGACAGAAGGAGGAGGAGGAGGTGGAGGAGAGAGGAGGGATTGCCACACACACAGCTGGGGAACAGCTGACGTTACTGAACCCCAATAACAGAGGAGCGACTGTTGACTGTGCGGACAGCACTTCCGGACAACAACTAGCGGTGTTGGAGCCCAGGGACAGAAGGAGGAGGAGGAGGTGGAGGAGAGAGGAGGGATTGCCACACACACAGCTGGGGAACAGCTGACGTTACTGAACCCCAATAACAGAGGAGCGACTGTTGACTGTGCGGACAGCACTTCCGGACAACAACTAGCGGTGTTGGAGACCAGGGACAGAAGGAGAAGGAGGAGGAGAGAGGAGGGATTGCCACACACACAGCTGGGGAACAGCTGACGTTACTGAACCCCAATAACAGAGGAGCGACTGTTGACTGTGCGGACAGCACTTCCAGGCACCAACTAGCGGTGTTGGAGCCCATGGACAGCAGGAGGAGCAGAGGAACACAGTGTAGGCCGAAGCCTGATTGGAGAAAGTCAAAAGGGAACCTTTAACCCCCCCAAAGCGTTTGTAGCTGAAAGAGCCAGCTTGTGCAGCACAAAGGATGCAAAAGGAAAAGGTGGCTCTTTTCATTATGCTCCTTGCAAACACAGAACTAAACACTTATAAAATGTGTCCCCTGATACCGTGAGACTGTCCCGGAGGTGGGACTTTCCTTCGTAATATGACGCAGCACAGCCATCATTTCTACCCCCTTGGCGCTGTGCCCCGGCTCCTCAGCGTTGTTTGATTCTGTCCCGAAGCCTGCGCTGTTATGTTATCGCTTGGCCAGGCACACTTAGCGCTGCCCATCTTCTGACATCATTTGGTGTCAGTCTGGCTGCGACTGTGCGTCCGTTCTGGCCGAGATCCCGCCTCGCAGTGTCGTCTAATGTAATCCCACCGCGGGCCTGGGATCCGTGGCCATGCGCAGTGCATATCCTCGCCTCTCACTCCCCTCCCTCCGGCTTCTTCAGACTGTGCGGTGTCACGGCCGTGGCATGCTATTAGGGATCAGCTGACGGCACACAGTCTGAAGAAGGCGAAGGGAGATGAGTGAGAGGCGGAGGTGAAGATATGCACTGTGCATGCCCATGGATCCCAGGCCCGCAGTGTGATTAAATCAGAAGACACTGCGAGGCGGGATCTCGGCCAGTGCGGACGCACAGGTGCAGTCAGGTTGACACCAAATGATGTCAGAAGAGGGGCAGCGCTAAGTGTGCCTGGCCAAGGGATAACATAACAGCGCAGGCTTCGGGACAGAATCAAACAACGCTGAGGAGCCGGCGCACGTCGCCAAGGGGGTAGGAATGACGGCTGTGCTGCGTCACATTACGAAGGAAAGTCCCACCTATGGGACGGTTTTACAGTATCAGTGGACACATTTTATAAGTGTTAAGTTCTGCGTGTGCAAGGAGCTAAACAAAAATAGCTACCGTTTCCTTGTGTAGCATTACTGCTGCACAAGGTGGCTCTTTCAGTAACAAACGCCTGGGGGGGGACAGGTTCCCTTACATTTCAGTTGTTGTGTCAGCGTGGCGGTCGCAGGACACATTGCCGGCTACACAGCTGGAGATCAGCTGACGTTACTGACACCCAATAACACTGGGTCATATGTTTTGACTGTGCAGACGGCACTTCTGAGCCTCAACTGGCGGTGTTGGAGCCCAGGAATTAAAGTTCAGGTGGTAGAAAGATGAACACAACAGGAGACCTGGATACTGTAGACAGTCACCTAATTATTTAATCAGGAAGAGGAGTGGCAAATTCCTGCGAGATCCAGGCCTGGTTCATTTTCAGGAAAGTAAGCCGGTCAACGTTATCGGAGGATAGTCGCATGCGACGGTCAGTTAGTACACCACCTTCAGCACTAAAGACGCGTTATAATAATACACTAGCCATAGGGCAAGCCAGCACCTCCAATGCATACTGGCTTAGCTCTGGCCATGTATCCAGCTTTGAGACCCAAAACTTGAAAGGGGAAGAGCCGTCTGGGATTACAGCAAGAGGGCAAGACATGTAGTCTGTCACCATCTGACGGAACCGTTGCCTCCTGCTGCCTGGAGCTGTCTGTGATGGTGTAGACTTTTGTGGCGGGCACACAAAAGTGTGCCACAGTTGGGCCATACTGCTCTTGCCTTGGGCAGAGGCACTGCTTCTGCTCCCTCTTTGTGCAGAGCCTCCTCCACTGCCTGGACGCACTGAGCTGCTTTGTAATGCACTAGCAGCACTTCTCTCAGTTGGACTGGAGAAGATGATGGAATTCACCAGTGTGTCTTGGTACTCCCGCATTTTTCGCTCCCGGTTCAACGGTGTGATGAGGCTTTCTACGTTGTCCCGGTAGCGAGGATCGAGGAGGGTGAACACCCAATAATCAGACATGTTGAGAATGTGGGCGATGGGGCGGTCGTTTCTCAGGCACTGCAGCATGTAATCCACCATGTGCTGCAGACTGCCAACTGGCCAAGAAACGCTGTCCCCTGCTTGAGGCGTGATCTCTGCCCGCTCGTCATCACCCCACCCTCGCTGTACACACTGACTACTGGACAATTGTGTAACTCCCTCCTCTGGACGGATGTCTTCCTCCTCCATTGACTCCTCCTCATCCTCCTCCTCACAAAATGTCCCCTGCCTACACGTTTGTGAGGAACCACGTGGCGCTGACTGTCCAGAAGATGATGGAAATGGTGAATCCTCATCCTCCACCTCTTCCACAACATCATCCCTTAGCGCTTGCAGTGATTTTTCAAGCAGGCAGATAAGGGGGACAGTCATGCTGACTAGTGCATCATCTGCACTCGCCATCCGCGTGGAATAATCGAAGGGACACAAAACCTGGCAGACGTCCTTCATAGTGGCCCACTCTGTGGTTGTGAAGTCTGAACGGCGCGGAGTGCGACTTCTTTGCGCCTGATGCACCTGGTACTCCATTACTGCTTGCTGCTGCTCACACAACCGCTCCAACATATGTAACGTGGAATTCCACCTGGTAGGTAGGTCACATATGATGCGATGTTCCGGAAGGCGGAATCGGCGCTGCAGAGCCGCAATGCGCGATTTTGCCGTGCTGGAACGCCGCAAGTGAGCACACTCTAGGCGGGCCTTGTGCAGCAGTGCATCAAGATCCGGATAGTCCCTCAAAAAACTCTGCACGACCAAATTGAGCACATGTGCCAGACATGGGATGTGAGTGAGGTTGCCGAGGCCCAGAGCTGCCACCAGATTTCGGCCATTATCACACACTACCATGCCTGGCTGGAGATTCGCTGCCACAAACCACACATCGCTCTCCTGCTTGATGGCATTCCATAGCTCCTGCGCTGTGTGGCTTCGATTCCCCAAAGAAATTAATTTCAAGACGGCCTGTTGACGTTTGGCCACGGCTGTGCTCATGTCGGTCGTAACAGGTAAACGTTCAGGGGTCCATGTGGAGGTGGACTGTGACGGCTCCTGCAGCGACGATTCTGAGGAACTTGTGTAAGAGGAGGAGTCAATGCGTACAGACTGGATTCCTGCAATCCTTGGAGTGGGCAGGACACGTCCTGCGCCACTCGCACGATCTGTACCCGGCTCAACAACATTAACCCAATGGGCAGTGAGGGAAAGGTATCGCCCCTGTCCATGTTGACTGGTCCACGCATCGGTGGTGAGGTGGACCTTGCTACTGACGGCATTCAGTAGCACGTGTTTTATGTGTCCCTCCACATGCTTGTGCAGGGCAGGGACGGCTTGCCTGCTGAAATAAAAGCGGCTGAGCACATTGTACTGTGGGACTGCCAATGACATCAAGTCACGGAAGCTGTCAGTCTCCACCAGCCTGAATGACAGCATTTCCAGTGACAGAAGTTTGGCAATGCCTGCAGTCAGAGCCTGTGCTCGTGGGTGGTTTGCCGAGAAAGGCCGCCTTTTCTCCCATGCCTGTACTACCGATGGCTGTAGACTGGCCTGGGAGTGTGAGGATAACTGAGAACGTGGTGCTGCAGGTGGAATTACAGTGGGTCTCTGGACAACAGGGCCAGTTTCTTCCACGGCGATCCTGGGAGGAAGCCGAACCAGCTGCGTGTGAGCTGGAGGAAGAGGCAACACGAGCTGAAGAGGTGGTAGCTGCCGCTGTTGGTTGGCCTAGCTCTTCAGTGTGTTTCTGTAACTCCGTCGCGTGCCTTGTCCGCACATGTTTCCACATGTTGGAGGTATTGAGGTTGCTGACATTTCTACCTCTTTTGACTTTGTGATGACACACCTTGCATTTGACATAGCAAATGTCATCTGCAACTGTGTCAAAAAAGGACCAGGCACTGCAAGTCTTGGGAGCGCCCTTTTTGGCTGTTGGAAGAGACACGCTCCTAACGGGTGCCAAAGTGGAGGCTACAGGATCCGCAGTCTTCCCCCTCCCTCTCCCTCTTTGGCCCATTCAGGGAATCTCTTCCTCAGAGCTGCTCCCACCACCTTCATGTCCCTCACGCCACGATGGGTCAAGGACCTCATCATCTACACTACCCTCTGCCACCAACTGCTCCTCCTGGGTAGTCTCAGCAGCAGAGCACGCACCAGAAAGTGGCACCTGAGTGTCATCAGCGGATGCATTCTGCGGTGTGGTGACCGGAGGCACTGGCCCCCCCGCCTCTTCAGACTCAGAGAGAAAAAGCTGTTGGGCATCACTGCACACTGCCTCTTCTTCCATTTCTCCAATGCTGCTTGGCTGGCCCCCTGTTTCCAAGCCAAGAGATTCAGAGAACAGAAGTAGAGACGGCTCCTGTCCTGGGCTCTCTGTCTGCCTGGGCAATTTGGCAGGTGGTGAAGAGACAGATGGGTGCTCTCCAGTGCTCTGTGTCTGAGAGGATGTGGCACTAATTGAAGTCGATGCGTTAGCTGCCATCCATCCGACAACGGCTTCAATTTGTTCTTCACGCAGCAGCGGTGTACGGCGCTCTCCGACAAAGCTGCGCATGAAGGACTGTTCCCTCGTGAAACTGGGTGCTGATGAGTCACCGGTGCCCGCAGCAGGCACAGAATCCCCACGTCCTCTCCCTGCTCCGCGCCCACGCCCACGTGCCTTACTCCCTGCCTTCTTCATCTTGGTTGACTGATAAAGATAAGCAGAAAAGTACTAACGGCTTTGTGTGCTTATTCCTGAACAGCTCCTAACAGGTATAAGAAACAATAATGTTCTAAAGTGTGGACTAGACTTTAATATCAGCTAATGTGGCCTACACAACTGTAAAGTGGTGTGTTTGGTGAACTTTATTATTTATTTTTTTTGGGGGGGCTGAACTGACAACTGTGCGAGCTGCAGTCACACGGAGACCGTGCAGACAGCCGTAAACGGCGCTGCAAGGCCCCAAAAACCTCCTCTACGTTATCCTATGTAGTGTTTTTCCACAATTTAGCTGGATACGGGTGGAAAGACACTAATAGGAATTTTTTGAAAAAATGTGCAGCAGCCTGCACTACTTAGAAAAAAGGAAATTGGATTTCACGGTATGACGCAGTGATTTACCCTGAGCTGGATACAACCGGCTATGGCTGCACACAGACTACAGGGTGAGCTGCAGTCACACGGAGACCGTGCAGACAGCCGTAAACGGCGCTGCAAGGCCCCAAAAACCTCCTCTACGTTATCCTATGTAGTGTTTTTCCACAATTTAGCTGGATACGGGTGGAAAGACACTAATAGGAATTTTTTGAAAAAATGTGCAGCAGCCTGCACTACTTAGAAAAAAGGAAATTGGATTTCACGGTATGACGCAGTGATTTACCCTGAGCTGGATACAACCGGCTATGGCTGCACACAGACTACAGGGCGAGCTGCAGTCACACGGAGACCGTGCAGACAGCCGTAAACGGCACTGCAAGGCCCAAAAACACTCCTCTACGTTATCCTATGTAGTGTTTTTCCACAATTTAGCTGGATATGGGTGGAAAGACACTAATAGGAATTTTTTGAAACAATGTGCAGCAGCCTGCACTACTTAGAAAAAAGGAAATTGGATTTCACGGTATGACGCAGTGATTTACCCTGAGCTGGATACAACCGGCTATGGCTGCACACAGACTACAGGGCGAGCTGCAGTCACACGGAGACCGTGCAGACAGCCGTAAACGGCACTGCAAGGCCCAAAAACACTCCTCTACGTTACCCTATCTAGTGTTTTTCCACAATTTAGCTGGATACGGGTGGAAAGACACTAATAGGAATTATTAGAAAAAATGTGCAGCAGCCTGCACTACTTGAAAAAGAAAAAAAAAAATAGAACAGTATGAGGCAGTGAACCACCCTCCCTGAACTGAATACAACCAGCTATGGCCTATGGCTGCACACAGACTAGAGAGTGGGCTGCACTCACACACACACACACACACACACAGACCTTGCAGATCGCTGTGAAAACAGCGCTGCAAGGCAAAAGCAAGGTGATTAGTAGGTGAACACAGCGGTTGCTAAATTAGCCTTGGAAAAGAACAATGAAGCAAATCGCTATCTCAACTGGCCCTCAGTCAGCAAACAGCATCCTGTCACTAACTGAATTCACAGCAGAGTGAGCGCAAAATGGCGCCAGCGACTTTTAAACTGCAGCATGACATCATTTCAGCAGCCAATCACAGCCATGCCAGTAGTTTCATGCCCTCCATGCTGAACAGGATGTGCCCACACTCAGAATCATTCCTCATTGGCTGAATTCGTGCAGTTTGAATCCTGAGAACTTCCGATTCCGGTATCCAATACGTGGCAAGTAGTGTTGAGCGATACCGTCCGATACTTGAAAGTATCGGTATCGGAAAGTATCGGCCGATACCGGCAAAGTATCGGATCCAATCCGATACCGATACCCGATACCAATACAAGTCAATGGGACTCATGTATCGGACGGTATCCTGATGGTTCCCAGGGTCTGAAGGAGAGGAAACTCTCCTTCAGGCCCTGGGAACCATATTAATGTGTAAAAGAAAGAATTAAAATAAAAAATATTGCTATACTCACCTCTCCGAGGGAACCGGCAGCGTTGTTTGCTTAAAATTCGCGCTTTTCTTTCCTTACGTGAAGTCCCGGCTTTGTGATTGGTTGCGTCGCAGTCACATGGGCGACGCAACCAATCACAGCAAGCCGTGACGTAATTTCAGGTCCTTAAGGATTTTAAAATTACGTCCCGGCTTTGTGATTGGTTGCGTCGCAGTCACATGGGCGACGCAACCAATCACAGCAAGCCGTGACGTAATTTCAGGCCCTTAAGGATTTTAAAATTACGTCCCGGCTTTGTGATTGGTTGCGTCGCAGTCACATGGGCGACGCAACCAATCACAAGCCGTGACGTCACGGGAGGCTGGACACGCGCGCATTTTAAAATGCACGCTTGTCCAGCCTCCCGTGACATCCCGGCTTGTGATTGGTTGCGTCGCGGTCAACCAATCACAAGCCGGGAGGCTGGACACGCGCGCATTTTAAAATTTTTTGCAGGCTGCGTCGGAGAGGTGAGTATAGCAATATTTTTTATTTTAATTCTCTCTTTTACACATTTTTACATTAATGTTGTTTCGATACCGATACCCGATACCACAAAAGTATCGGATCTCGGTATCGGAATTCCGATACCCGCAAGTATCGGCCGATACCCGATACTTGCGGTATCGGAATGCTCAACACTAGTGGCAACTATCGGATCTCGGTATCGGAATTCCGATACCCGCAAGTATCGGCCGATACCCGATACTTGCGATATCGGAATGCTCAACACTACTCAGGAGTCAATTAAGATATATCTAATGGAGCTAATGGAATATAGGTTCAACCCTTACCTTTAACAATTTAATCTATCATCTATCTGTCTATTATCTATTTTCTATCTATCTATTATCTATCCATCTATCTATCTATCATCTATCTATGTATTTATCATCTATCTGTCTATCATTTATCTATCATCTATCTATCTCATATCTATCTGTTATTTATTATCTATCTATCTATCATCTATCTATCTATCGATTATCTATCTATTATCTATCCATCTATCTATCTATCTATTATCTATCTAGCTATCTATTATCTATCTAATGTTCTAGAAAAAAAGCCTTTAAATTAACTTATTGCACGTCTGTTGAAATTGGTTGCAAGTATCACCAGATCATAAAACTATAAAAAAGGAATCACTATATTCCTCCTTTTCAACACGTGAGTCTTAAACCAGGAGAAAAAGATATTATCTTTGTCACCATTTCAAACCTTTTTTTTACATTTCTCTTCTGTACCACAGAACCAATAGCACAAGGTTAGAAGAAGCTATTGCTATGAAGCAGTTTTGTCTTGTGGCATGCACCTTATAGAGACTGACAGCCCAGAAACATACATCTTATTGGTTTCCACCTGGCTTTGATATGTGCATCCTCTTTCCTGCAATGTGACCGCAGGCTCCTTCCATCCTGTGCACAGAGCTATCAGCTATGAAGGTGCTGAAAGCAGGGGCTGCAATCTATGATACTGGTGCTGACAGCACAGAGCTCTGACCACCGATGATGCTGAAAAGGCGCCCATAGTAATGGTGCTGAAAACAAAGGGCTATGCATGAAAATGGGACTGAAAGCATAAGAACCCCGACCACTCTGAGGATTTTGATGAGACAGTTGACCACTCTGAAAGCATAGACTGCTGTATGATATTTGTGCTAAAAGCAGACAGTGTTGACCGTGGATTTAAGGCTGCAAGTACAGAAACCATGCTGACCTTAGAGGGGAGGATAACACACAGGGCTGTGCACTCTTAAAGTACAGAAAGTAGAGAGCACTGACCACTCTGATGGTGCTGAAAAGGCATCGGTGCTAATGATTCTGAAAACGATGGAAATGGGACTAATAGAACAGAAACCCTTCCACTCTGAAAGTGCGGAAAACTCGTTTGTGCAAACCGTGAAGAAAACGGATATTGCTGTCTATTGCAAAGAGGCCAAAAGTATAGAAACCCTTCCAATTTTAGGGAATGTAAAGCTATATACCCTTGGAGAGTAATGAAAGTAAAGAGTGCTGTCCATTCTGGTGGTGCTAAAATTACAGAGCACTGATGGTCCTAAATAGATGATAGAGTTAGAGATAGAGATGAGCTAACGTGTTTGGAAAACGTTCGCCAATCTCAGTCGGCACAAACCTTGCACATTCGGATTTAAGTTGGGATTCCAGAGCATTTTCCTCAAAATCGACAAAATTCGGTCAAAGTTCGGTTTCCACTAATGATTTTGTTAGGACTTTGGCTAGGATAGTGGTGCTGCATGATGAGTGGGAAGGACCTGTTTGATGAGGGGAGGGGGTGGGGAGAGGTCAGAGGAGCTGCAAACTCTTATTTATTTTTTTATTAACTTAATGTGTGGAGTTTCTGGCAGCCAGTCAGGGCGCAGAAACCATCCATAACTTTCAGACACAAGGGCTTGTATCATTGACTACCAAAGTCACATGTCCCATTCAAAATAAAAAGCAGACATGTGGCTTCAGCACCATTTTAAAAGTGTAAGCTGTGTGCACATTGTGTTCCCCATGCTGTCATCTGTGGCCCCTTCCCAGGCTATCAATATGAGCCCACAGCTGTCTGCATAGCCTTTGCTGGTTAGTAATTATAGGCGGACCCTACATCATTTTTGGGGGTCCCCATTCTAATAACCAGGAAATGCTAAGTATACATCTATGAACTGATATCAATAACCTGGGAAGCTGCTGCATGGGTAGTACCCCCTTCCCAGGCAATAAAAATCATCTGCCCCTTCCCCCTGTCACCTTTCTCTCTGCTGGTTAATAAAGTTTTGGGGGATCCCACGTCATTTTTTCAGAAAATAATTTATGTAGTAATAAAATACATGTACAGTAAACTACAAAAGCACTGTACTAATTATATATGTGACTGATATCTTTATATATATCTAATCTATGTGTATATATCTATTCTATTCTGATAAGTAACGCTTTAATTTTACTGTATGCAGCAGATGAAATGTTGGATTTTCAAGGAAATAGATGTGCAAAAATTGGATGGCACTCGCATGTTCCGTAATTTTCCTGGTGTCTGCCCCATAATTTGAGCTGCTTTGGCACCTTTACGGCCCACCTGAAGGTGTTGTCCATGTGTTTCATTTTGCCTTCTATTGAATTCAACAGGGTTCTTATAAGTTTGGTGAATATTGGGAAGTTCGCGATCCCAGCAGAACTGAACCTTAAAAGGTTCGCTCATCCCTAGTTGTATAAGTAAACAGAACCCTGTCCACTTTGATGGTCCTGAAAGTACAGAACACTGTCCACTCTGGTGGTGCTGAAAGTACAGGACACTGTCCACTTTAATGGTACTGAAAGTACAGGACACTGTCCACTCTAATGGTATTGAAAGTATAGGACACTGTCCACTCTGGTGGTACTGAA
Organism: Ranitomeya variabilis; assembly: GCF_051348905.1. Classification (NCBI taxonomy): domain Eukaryota; kingdom Metazoa; phylum Chordata; class Amphibia; order Anura; family Dendrobatidae; genus Ranitomeya; species Ranitomeya variabilis. Next base: position 525,818,525 of record NC_135237.1, on the reverse strand, counting down.
AGTATAGGACACTGTTCACTCTAATGGTACTGAAAGTACAGGACACTGTCCACTCTATTGGTCCTGAAAGTATAGGATACTGTCCACTCTAGTGGTACTGAAAGTATAGGACACTGTTCACTCTGGTGGTGCTGAAAGTACAGGACACTGTCCACTCTGGTGGTGCTGAAAGTACAGAACACTGTCCACTCTGGCCGTGCTGAAAGTACAGGACACTATTCCCTCTAATGGTACTGAAAGTATAGGACACTGTCCACTCTGGTGGTGCTGAAAGTACAGAACACTGTCCACTCTAATGGTGCTGAAAGTACAGGATACTGTCCACTCTGATGGTCCTGAAAGTATAGGATACTGTCCACTCTAGTGGTACTGAAAGTATAGGACACTGTTCACTCTGGTGGTGCTGAAAGAATAGGACACTGTCCACTCTGGTGGTGCTGAAAGTACAGGACACTGTCCACTCTAATGGTGCTGAAAGTATAGGATACTGTCCACTCTAATGGTACTGAAAGTACAGGACACTGTCCACTCTAATGGTCCTGAAAGTATAGGATACTGTCCACTCTAGTGGTACTGAAAGTATAGGACACTGTTCACTCTGGTGGTGCTGAAAGTACAGGACACTGTTCCCTCTAATGGTGCTGAAAGTACAGAACACTGTCCATTCTCATGGTGCTGAAAGTACAGAACCCTGTCCACCCTGGTGGTGCTGAAAGTACAGAACACTGTCCACTCTGGTGGTGCTGAAAGTACAGGACACTGTCCACTCTAATGGTCCTGAAAGAATAGGATACCGTCAACTCTAATGCTACTGAAAGTATAGGACACTGTCCACTCTAGTGGTACTGAAAGTATAGGACACTGTTCACTCTAATGGTACTGAAAGTATAGGACACTGTTCACTCTGGTGGTGCTGAAAGTATAGGACACTGTCCACTCTGGTGGTGCTGAAAGTACAGGACACTGTCCACTCTAATGGTCCTGAAAGTACAGAACACTGTTCCCTCTAATGGTGCTGAAAGTACAGAACACTGTTCCCTCTAATGGTGCTGAAAGTACAGGACAGTGTCCACTTTGGTGGTGCAGAAAGTAGAGAACAGTGTCCACTCTTAGTGGTCCTGAAAGTACAGATCACACCCACTTTCATGATGTGGAAAATACATAACGCTGTGAGCTCTGGAGGTGCTGATAGTACAGGACAATTACAGAGCTGAAAACACAGGAGGCTGCCACTGTGAAGGTGGTTAAGCACAGAATGCTGTCCATCCTGGGAGTGCTGAACGCTGTCCACCCTGAGAGTTCTGAACGCTGTCCATCCTGAGAGTGCTGAACACTGTCCACCCTGAGAGTGCTGAACGCTGTCCACCCTGAGAGCGCTGAACGCTGTCCACCCTGAGAGTGCTGAATGCTGTCCACCCTGAGAGCGCTGAACGCTGTCCACCCTGAGAGTGCTGAACGCTGTCCACCCTGAGAGTGCTGAACGCTGTCCACCCTGAGAGTGCTGAACCCTGTCCACCCTGAGAGTGCTGAACGCTGTCCACCCTGAGAGTGCTGAACGCTGTCCACTCTGGTGGTGCTGAAAGTACAGACTATTGTCCACTCTGAAGGTGGTAAAGCGCATAAACCCTGACCACCCAGAGAGTGCAGAAAGCTCACAGCCCTGTTCCCTCTCTCAATGCTTTACAGCTCACAGAACCCTTTTGCCACATTAATGTGATCCGTCGCGAGATGAGTCTTTTGTTCACTTGAGCCTAGGGAAGTTTTCAACACCAAACGGAGGGAGAGGCCAAGACAAAAGGAGCAATTACCACGTCTCCATGAGCGATGATCGCCAGGCAAGCAGCAGACACTCTGCTCAGGTAGTCACGACTTCAGAGAGCGGCAGCAGCAGCTGACAGCAGGGAGATCTTCTGCAGATCACAGCCTGATCCTGCTCTAGGACTAATGCTCCCACATTTATTCTTCTCCGAGGTCCCATCTCAATCTGATGATGAAGGGGGTCTCAAGTTGCCCCCACATTTTGGCAGCAGTAACTTGAAGAAGCAGATGTCCTTTACTGCCTGCGGAGATTCAGATTCTGCTCTTTCCCTGGACTCCAGTGTCTTCTGCAGTGATTATTCTGCAGCCCCCAGAGATCACTTTAACATCAATGTGGGGGGCAGCAGATTCATTCTTTCACAGCAAATCTTATCCAGCCATCCACATACTCGCCTGGGCAAACTGGCAACATCAGGAGGGGACGAGGTGTATGACCTGTGTGATGATGCCAACTTGATGGACAATGAGTATTTCTTTGACAGGAGCTCCCAATTGTTTGAGTACATCATGAACTTCTACAAGACTGGACACTTGCATGTCATGGACCAGCTGTGTGCAGTGTCTTTCCTCCAGGAGATTGAATATTGGGGCATTGATGAGCTGAGCATTGACCACTGCTGCAGGGACAGATATTTCAGGAAGAAGTTAAAGATTGAGACAATTGACATCAAGAAGGATGAGGAGGAGATTGAGGCTGAAGAAGACGACTTCACAGGGGTCGCATTTGAAGACTTGAGGCAGAAGCTCTGGGATGTCCTGGAGAAGCCTGGATCTTCTGTAGCCGCTAAGACCTTTGGCACTGTTTCTATGACTTTTGTGGTGGTCTCCATAGCTAACATGGTTCTGATCTCTTCTGAGGTCAACTCCATAGACCAACCTCTCCTAAATGTGCTGGAGTATATCTGTGTCTCCTGGTTTACAGTGGAGTTAGTTCTCAGGTTTCTATGTGTGAAAGATAAATGCCGTTTCATGAGGAGTGTGGTCAACATCATAGACTTCATTGCCATCCTACCCTTTTACATTACATTGGTAGTGGAATCCTGCTTTGGTGAGAGTACCGACCTTGAGAACGTGGGGAGGATAGTACAAATTCTGAGACTCCTGAGATCGCTGAGGATGCTGAAGCTGGGAAGGCACTCAACAGGTAAAGTCATCTATTAAGTATTCATGGGCATGGGAATGGGCTGTTAATTATGTATGTGGCTGTTCTAGGTCTCAGGTGCACTTACATACCTCCAAATATGTGAGCACACACTACTGGTAATATTATTGAGGAGTCACGAAGATACATAACTGGGTATATAATGATTTATCTAAAGATTGGATATATAAGGGACAGAGGAAGATAGACAGAGATGGATAGATAGATAGATAGATAGATAGATAACATACTAGATAGATAAATAATAGATATATAGACAGACACATAATAGATGATAGATAGATGATAGATAGATAGATAATAGATACTAGATAGATAGATAATATATAGATAATAGATATATAGACAGACACATAATAGCTAGATAGATGATAGATAGATGATAGATAATAAAGTGAATAGATAATAGATATATAGATAATAGATAGATAGATAATAGATGGATAGATAGATAGATGGATAGATAGATGGATAGATAGATAGATAATAAATAGATAATAGATAGATAGATATTAGATATATAGATAGATATAGATAATAGATAGATAATATAAAGATAGATAGATAGATAGATAGATAGATAATAGATAGATAGATAGATAGATAGATAGATAGATAGATAGATAATATTGAGATTGCAGATTCTATGTAAATATGGCATGTTGCATTTACTGATCTGATTTTGCCAGTTTGTGAATACCTTTTCTGTGATGGTCTCTACAATACACCAGTACTCAATAAGCCGCGTGTCCCCATAGGTGAATATACAGCTGGTGATCACTGGCGCCCTGATGCTGGACCTCCCAGTGACCTGCTGTTCTCTGTGGGGAAGCCTCATAGCTTGTTGTACTTGTTACCAATATCAGGATGTTATCTGGTCATTTTCTCCATTCATATTTAAACAAGTTTTCCAATACAAGGAATTTTAATATATGGATCATTTTTGCAGCTATTAACCCCTTAGCTCCCCTCCCCCTCACCACTCATCCCCTCGGCTGTTTAGTCTCCTGTGGCCGGTGGCGTCCGCCTCTTCTAGTTCTAGTGGCAGTGACTGCGCATATAGAGTTCCATCCTTCTTTACTCTAGAGACTGCCGGGGCATCACTTGCCCTGGCTGAGAATGCATGGCGAGCTGCTGCTCAGAGCTGAATGTGCTGTGTGCACTATGGATGTAGCAGAGCTGTGTGTGTACTATGGCTGTAGCAGAGCTGTGTGCACTATGGATGTAGCAGAGCTGTGTGTGTACTATGGCTGTAGCAGAGCTGTGTGCACTATGGATGTAGCAGAGCTGTGTGTGCACTATGGATGTAGCAGTGCTGTGTGTGTACTATGGATGTAGCAGTGCTGTTTGTACTGTGGATATAGCAGGGCTGTGTGTGTACTATGGCTGTAGCAGAGCTGTGTGCACTATGGATGTAGCAGAGCTGTGTGTGTACTATGGATGTAGCAGTGCTGTTTGTACTGTGGATATAGCAGGGCTGTGTGTGTACTATGGCTGTAGCAGAGCTGTGTGTACTATGGATGTAGCAGAGTTGTGTGTGTACTGTGGATGTGGCAGAGCTGTGTGTGTACTATGGATGTAGCAGAGCTATGTGTACTATGGATATAGCAGAGCTGTGTGTACTATGGCTGTAGCAGAGTGTGTATGTACTATGGATGTAGCAGAGCTGTGTGTGTACTATGGCTGTAGCAGAGCTGTGTGTGTGGTTGTATGGATGTAGCAGAGATGTATATGTATTATGGCTGTAGCAGAGCTGTGTGTACTGTGGATGTAGCAGAACTGTGTATGTACTATGGATGTAGCAGAGCTGTGTGTACTGTGGATGTAGCAGAATTGTGTGTACTATGGATGTAGCAGAGCTGTGTATGTACTATGGATGTAGCAGAGCTGTGTGTACTATGGATGTAGCAGAGCTGTGTGTGTACTATGGATGTAGCAGAGCTGTGTGTACTATGGCTGTAGCAGAGCTGTGTGTACTGTGGATGTAGCAGAACTGTGTGTACTATGGATGTAGCAGAGCTGTGTATGTACTATGGATGTAGCAGAGCTGTGTGTACTATGGATGTAGCAGAGCTGTGTATGTACTATGGATGTAGCAGAGCTGTGTGTACTATGGCTGTAGCAGAGCTGTGTGTGTACTATGGCTGCAGCAGAGCTGTGTGTACTGTGGATGTAGCAGAGCTGTGTGGGTACTATAGATGTAGCAGAGCTGTGTATGTACTATGGATGTAGCAGAGCTGTGTGTACTATGGCTGTAGCAGAGCTGTGTGTGTACTATGGATGTAGCAGAGCTGTGTGTACTATGGCTGTAGCAGAGCTGTGTGTGTACTATGGCTGTAGCAGAGCTGTGTGTACTATGGCTGTAGCTGAGCTGTGTGGGTACTATAGATGTAGCAGAGCTGTGTGTGTACTATGGATGTAGCAGAGCTGTGTGTGTACTATGGCTGTAGCAGAGTTGTGTGTGTACTATGGCTGTAGCAGAGCTGTGTGTGTACTATGGCTGTAGCAGAGCTGTGTGTACTATGGCTGTAGCTGAGCTGTGTGGGTACTATAGATGTAGCAGAGCTGTGTATGTGCTATGGCTGTAGCAGAGCTGTGTGTGTACTATGGATGTAGCAGAGCTGTGTGTACTATGGCTGTAGCAGAGTTGTGTGTGTACTATGGCTGTAGCAGAGCTGTGTGTGTACTATGGCTGTAGCAGAGCTGTGTGTACTGTGGATGTAGCAGAGCTGTGTGGGTACTATAGATGTAGCAGAGCTGTGTATGTACTATGGATGTAGCAGAGCTGTGTGTACTATGGATGTAGCAGAGCTGTGTGTGTACTATGGCTGTAGCAGGGCTGTGTGTGTACTATGGATGTAGCAGAGCTGTGTGTGTACTATGGATGTAGCAGAGCTGTGTGTGTGGTTTTTATGGATGTAGCAGAGCTGTGTGTGTACTATGGATGTAGCAGAGCTGTGTGTGTACTATGGATGTAGCAAAGCTGTGTGTGTACTATGGCTGTAGCAGGGCTGTGTGTGCACTATGGATGTAGCAGGGCTGTGTGTGTGATTTTTATGGATGTAGCAGAGCTGTGTGTGTACTATGGATGTAGCAGAGCTGTGTGTGTACTATGGATGTAGCGGAGCTGTGTGTGTGGTTTTTATGGATGTAGCAGAGCTGTGTGTGTACTATGGATGTAGCAGAGCTGTGTGTGTACTATGGCTGTAGCAGAGCTGTGTGTGTACTATGGATGTAGCAGGGCTGTGTGTGTGATTTTTATGGCTGTAGCAGAGCTGTGTGTGTACTATTGATGTAGCAGAGCTGTGTGTACTATGGATGTAGCAGAGCTGTGTGTGTATTATGGCTGTAGCAGAGCTGTGTGTGTACTATGGCTGTAGCAGAGCTGTGTGTGTACTATGGATGTAGCAGAGCTGTGTGTGTATTATGGCTGTAGCAGAGCTGTGTGTGTGTACTATGGCTGTAGCAGAGCTGTGTGTGTACTATGGCTGTAGCAGAGCTGTGTGTGTACTATGGATGTAGCAGAGCTGTGTGTGTATTATGGCTGTAGCAGAGCTGTGTGTGTACTATGGATGTAGCAGAGCTGTGTGTGTCTATGGCTGTAGCAGTGCTGTGTGTACTATGGCTGTAGGAGGGCTGTGTGGTTTTTATGGCTGTAGCAGTGCTGTGTGTACTATGGCTGTAGCAGAGCTGTGTGTGTACTATGGCTGTAGCAGAGCTGTGTGTGTACTATGGATGTAGCAGAGCTGTGTGTGTACTATGGCTGTAGCAGAGCTGTGTGTGTACTATGGATGTAGCAGAGCTGTGTGTGTACTATGGATGTAGCAGAGCTGTGTGTGTACTATGGCTGTAGCAGAGCTGTGTGTACTATGGCTGTAGCAGAGCTGTGTGTGTATTATGGCTGTAGCAGAGCTGTGTGTGTACTATGGATGTAGCAGAGCTGTTTGTGTACTATGGCTGTAGCAGTGCTGTGTGTACTATGGCTGTAGGAGGGCTGTGTGGTTTTTATGGCTGTAGCAGTGCTGTGTGTACTATGGCTGTAGCAGAGCTGTGTGTGTATTATGGCTGTAGCAGAGCTGTGTGTGTACTATGGATGTAGCAGAGCTGTTTGTGTACTATGGCTGTAGCAGTGCTGTGTGTACTATGGCTGTAGGAGGGCTGTGTGGTTTTTATGGCTGTAGCAGTGCTGTGTGTACTATGGCTGTAGCAGAGCTGTGTGTGTACTATGGCTGTAGCAGAGCTGTGTGTGTACTATGGCTGTAGCAGAGCTGTGTGTGTACTATGGCTGTAGCAGAGCTGTGTGTGTACTATGGATGTAGCAGAGCTGTGTGTGTACTATGGATGTAGCAGAGCTGTGTGTGTACTATGGCTGTAGCAGAGCTGTGTGTGTACTATGGATGTAGCAGAGCTGTGTGTGTACTATGGATGTAGCAGAGCTGTGTGTGTACTATGGCTGTAGCAGAGCTGTGTGTGTACTATGGATGTGAGCAGAGCTGTGTGTGTGGTTTTTATGGATGTATGAATTTTTCCCATTCCTGTATAGACATTGGCATTCCTCGCCGGACCCCGCAGCTCCTGAACTGCCCAGCCCCCGCCAACATCCGCCTGATTCCCAGGCCCGACATCCCTTGTAGACCCGATCACCAGCAGATTCAACTGACCAATACGGAGCTGAATTTCCTGATGTTCCCGGCTAACCCCTTCTATGCCCGAAGACCATGTTCACCCTTTTTTTGGAGGTGTAACACTTCTCTTATGGCACCCTATGATTTCTAAGGTATTCTGTGCTTTTCTCACTTGTGCTGTGCTGGGCTGAGATGGTTTTGGAGTAAACTGGATTCATTATAACTACAGTAAAATCGTCGGCACACAGAAAATATCAGAATCAGGCTGCAGCCTCCATTTATATACGGCTGCTTTATGGATCCACAAGACGGAGCCACTTCCCCCCGTTACAGCATCCATATTGTAATTCTGTACCAGTAACATTTCTGCAATATGGAAGAAAATGAAATGTCGAATCGCTGTTGTTCTCGCTGCGCCTGGTACTCCATCGTCTTGCTGCTCGGTCCCATTAATGTCGTCTGCCATATCAGCCGCAATGTTAGTTCTGGTGGTGACTGAGCACTAGGGAGATTATTTGGTTTCTTATTTTAGTTATGTGGTGCTGGGGGACAGACCTCTGCTGGTCAAGTATTGATGGCGTATCCTAAACATCTAGAGTTAAAGAGATTATCCACTTCTTTAAGGGAACCTGTCAGCAGGATTGTGCTCAGTAACCTATGGACAGAGTCAGGTCGGCGCCGTTATACTGATCATAACGATACCTTGGGTGATGAAATCTGTCTTGTGGTTGTTGTTTACCCTTTATTTGTAGTTTTCAGTTAATGAGATTCTCACACTCCGGGGCGGCCTATGGGCGGGGCTGTATGTGGAGCTGTGGGCGGGGCTATGGGCGGGGCTGTATGTGGAGCTGTGGGCGGGGCTATGGGCGGGGCTGTATGTGGAGCTGTGGGTGGGGCTATGGGCAGGGCTTAATGTGGAGCTGTGGGCAGGGCTGTATGTGGAGCTGTGGGCGGGGCTGTGGGCGGGGCTTTATGTGGTGCTCTGCTTATATATGCATCTGTATGGCTTATGACAGGTCACTGATCCCTCAGTTACCTGCCCCCTATCTTACATACTGAATATAATATATTTTGAAAAAATATATATATATATTTCTCATTCAGCAGGCAGGCGCCACCCTGAGAAAAGCGATTAGTTTAACGTAGCAGCATCAAGGACTGCTATTTAGTCAACCCTGCTTGGGGAATATAATGGAGTGTTTCGCATCAGCCTGATATGGAGGAGACCAGGAGACCATGTGCACTAAGTGCAGGTGGTGCCAAAAAGTAGAAGGAGGCACTCCAATACCCCTCTTTGAAGAGACTTAGTGCAGGGCCTCAGAAAATATTTTTTTCCCTTTATTAATGAGTGGGTATCCTAAACTGGTAATGCCTATGCACTAAGTGCATGGGCTGAAAAGCATCTACCTCTGCGGGGTATATATAAATATATATAAAACAATGTTCAAGGTAGGCCTCTAAAAATTGTTAATGCAGGCACCATAAACACCCTTAGAAAATGTATAGTGAGGGTAGCGTAATCACCCTGTTGATATGGTGGTGGATGAGGAAGACAACACAAAAAAGATGAAATTATGAAGCATATAGCCATGTTTGGGTGGGAAAGGGTGCAAGGGAATAGACCAGAAAAAAACCACTGGATTTCAGTTTATGTTCCGCTGCTATCATCCGGTGGGTAGAGAACTCTGGCCTAATCCAGCCCATGTCCATTTTGATAAGAGTTAGCCTATCGGCATTTTCAGTTGACAGGTGGATGTGCCTATTGGTTATAAAACCCGCTCAGGCAAAATGCTAATGGCAGGGCAGGCCAGGACCTCCAAGGCATAGAAAGACAGGTCATGTCACTTGTCTAGCTTAGATACGCAATAGTTGTAAGGCACAGAGAAATCACGGAGGACACTGGTACGGTTGGCAAGGTACTCCTTCAGTATCTTCCAAAACTTTTCCTCCTTGTCAGAGTACCCTACGCATAAGGGTCTGGGTATGGGAGGGTCTCAGAAAACTGTCCCAGACCTTTGAGGGTGTTACCTGCCTCTGCTGCATCTGGTGTGTGTCTTCCTAGTCTCTACTCCTTGATTGTCCAAGGAACTGTGACTTCTGCCGCCAGCGTTTTCAGATGGGAATTTTTTTTAATAATTCTTCAACTGGGGCATTCTGGTACTGCAACATTTTATTAGACCTCTCCGCCACAGGAAGGAGAGATGTAAAGTTCTCTTTGTAGAAGGGTGACCAACCAGTAATTAGTGTTGGCCGAAATACGCACAACGCGAAGGTCACGGGAAAAGCAGCGGAAGATAAACTCAGCATGTGTGCCAGACTGCCAACAGCCAAGACTTCCCTGTCCCCACCAAGAGGACTACTGCCCATATTGTCCTCCTCGTCCTCCCTCTCATCATCATCTTCAGGTCATCCACACCGAACAGATGGGATGAAGATGGGGTGGGTACTACCATCTGTAGCGCAGGCAACTAGCTCCTGTTCCTCCTTCCCTCATTATCACTCAATCCGTGTTGAGAAGATGAGATGAGGCTGGGCTCTGTAGCATCACCCAGTGTAGTTTCTTGCTCCATCTCAACTTGCTCCTCCTGTAAAGCCTCCTCTTGTGAGCCTCGAGTGTTTCAGTAGACAGAGATGTGGGATCGTAACGCTGATTATGGCATCATCGCCGCTCACCATCTTGGTCAATTCCTAAAAGTTTTGGAGAACCACACAGATGTTAGACATCAGCTCTTATGTGCGGAGGCTGACCGGAATACCGGTAATACCTTACAGTGATACCTCAGCATTGCTGTATGCAGCAAAAATCACGGCCTCCTCAGGCAGAGTTTCAAAGAATCTCTGGAAAGACAATGGAGGGACAAGCATGGAGGTCTTCAGCAGACCCTAGGCTGTCAATGCAATCCATTGGCAACTGTGGTCACATCATGAGCGTGCTAATGGGCACATAGAATGACGAACCCCCTGCCAGGGCATATGGCGGATATTGTGAAGGGGTTAATTGGATTGGAGAACCAGGTATGAAGAATCCGTGAAAACCTTACAGGATGAGAGGTGGATTTTGAAGGATGGATGACCCCAATACAAATACTTACATTTACACATGAAAAAGCACGACCACAAAGTGACCTCTTATAACTCTCGAATCCATGGTGCACATGATCTCTTCTCAGCACATCCAAATATTTATAACTGTGGTGTGATCGCACCTCCGTGAGGATTGGGGAGTGTTTCTGTAGATGGGATCATTTCCTATATCTGTTTTCTGTAACTATTACATGGGATAATGACAATGCAAAAAATACCAACCGTGAGAACATAAAAGTTGGTGAAATAAAATCTAATCTACTATATCTTCTTGGATCTTACCATAAATATTAAAGGCCATGTGCAATTTTTCCTCCAAAATTTGGGTTGCAGTAAGAAAAGTTAAGCAACTTTCCAAATAGACTTGTCTTCAAGGAAACCTGTCAATAAGTTTTTGCTAACCATTCTGGGAGCAGCTTGATGTAGAGGCAGTGACCCTGATTTCAGGGATGTGTCACTTATTAGGCTGCATGCTGCAGTTTTGTTGGTCTGGCTCTGTCTGACATCATGTTTTAATCTACTCCACTGTCCTCACTTTTGCCAGATGTAAGAAGCAAAACCAAAAAAATGAGTGAGAGCATAAGTTGGTATATGTGCACTGTGTAGGAGCACGTTCACACTGTGGCCACTTCACGGACAAAACCTAAGAAAAAAAGCAAATTATTGAGCACAGACCCTGCAGTAAGTTAATAAGTAAATAGTAATAGCACATATAAGTAACATAGGTGGTACTTAGCTAACAATATTTTAATTTAAAAAAATGATGCTCCTTTTATGCTCTGGCTCATTTGTTTGGTTTTGCTGTACTTTCTTGTTCTCTGTACAAACAGTGGCATGGCCCCCCTTTCTGAGCGAAGCATTTCACCTATATAGCTTCCCATGGGCAGGTCGGGCCTGGGTCCTGCTCTGCCCTTAGCTATAAAGGGCTCAGCTGACACAAGGTGAGATTTTAGCACTAGAGATAGGATAGGACCATCCCGACTGAGTAAACATTGTCGGGGTGGGAAGGGCCAATTATAGAGAAACCGTCATTTTAATTTTTATTTTATAAAAGGAAAGGACGCATGAAAATAAGCAACTTTTTAATATACAGAGAAATTTGCTTCTTTCACCTACTTGACTGATTTTTTACTCTCAATTCATAGATAAAATCTATAAAATATGTATTCAGTGAAGACAGATCTTCCCATTACTCAGATAGATGATAGTTGGAGCTTTAAAAATTCTATGGCGAGGGAAGAGGAGAAAAGCACAGACATTCTACTGCAAGTTCTCCTTAAAGGACAGTTACAGTTCTCCATAGAACTTCATGAGCACCAACTGTCGTCTCCTATCTCAGTAATGAAAACATCTATGCTCAAGACAGATTTTACCAGTAAATTGTGAATTTTGGGAACGGATGATCAGTCCAGGAAGAGAAAGAAGCAGTTTTGCAGATGTGATATCTTACAAAGTTGCTTATTTTCATACTATTGATCTGTGTAGTAAAAATGAAAATGACGGTTACACTTTAAAGCTCATTGGTATATACATGATTTGCCTTCTGTTTCTAGCGATTGGTTTCCGAACTCTCATCTGAATATACAAATATGATGCGTTGTCTTTTTACATCACATCGGTAATATCTGCTCAGTTGCAGCAGCACAATACCATCAGCTGCACTAGAAATGTTCCCAGCATTATCTGCATGTCATTCACATTGGTCACAGCTGTTACTGACGTATTGGATCCATTATCATTACTACCTGTGACCAGGGCCGCCATCAGGGCATTACTGCCCTGACTGGAGTATGGGGCCCGGTCAGCAGGGGGGCCCGCATTGGGCCCCGTCTCTTCTGCTCATCGGGCCCCAGCGGCAGGATTTTGTAGGTGCTGTAACTGAACCCTGCGTCCGAGACCCAGGGTTCAGTTACACTCCATTCCCGTGTGGGCCCTGGCCCACATGGCAATAGTTAAAGCCGCCAGTCAATAGGAGGCTGACAGCTGACATCAGCGCGCATGTCGCCGGCATCTGACATCATCCTCTTCGCTGGCGAGTGTGCACTTTCAGCCTGGAGGGAAGATCGCTCGCCGCAGGAGCATGGCATTGCTAGAGGAAAGGGTTTTTATTGAAAGCAGCAATTGTCCATCCTGCCGGGGGCAGAATAGAGACGGGGCAGAATGGAGATGGGGCAGGGTGAAAGATATGGAGGCATGATTGGAAACACAGGGGGTAGGATTGGAGACACAGGGCATGATTGGAGACACGGGGCAGGATTGGAGACATGGGGCAGAATGGAGACACAGGGGGCAGAATGGAGACACAGGGGGCATGATTGGAGACACAGGGGACAGGATTGGAGACACAGGGGCAGAATGAAAGATATGGGGGCAGGATGGGAAACATGGCAGCAAGATGAAAGATAAGGGGGCAGGATGGAGACATGGGGGGCATGATTGGAGACACGAGGCATGATTGGAGACACGGGGCAGGATTGGAGACAGGGTGTGATTGGAGACACGGGGCAGTACTGGAGACTCGGGGCATGATTGGAGACACAGGAGGCATGATTGGAGACACAGGGGGCAGATTGGAGACACAGGGGGCAGATTGGAGACACAGGGGGTAGAATGGAGACACAGGGGGCATGATTGGAGACATGGGGCATGATTGGAGACACGGGGCATGATTGGAGACATGGGGCAGGATTGGAGACACACGGGACATGATTGGAGACATGGGGCAGAATGGAGACACAGGAGGCAGAATGGAGACACAGGGGGCAGAATGGAGACACAGGAGGCATGATTGGAGACACGGGGCATGATTGGAGACACGGGGCAGGATTGGAGACACGGGGTGTGATTGGAGACATGGGGCATGATTGGAGATACACTGGACATGATTGGAGACATGGGGCAGAATGGAGACACAGGAGGCATGATTGGAGACATAAGGGGCATGATTGGAGACACAGGAGGCATGATTGGAGACATAGGGGGCATGATTGGAGACACAGGGGGCAGGATTGGAGACACAGGGGGCAGGACTGGAGACACAGGGGGCAGGATTGGAGACAGAGGGGCATGATTGGAGACACAGGGGCATGATTGGAGACACAGGGGCAGAATGAAAGATATGGGGGCAGGATGGGAAACATGGCGGCAGGATGACACGGGAGGCATGATTGGAGACATGAGGCATGATTGGAGACACGGGGCAGGATTGGAAACATTGTGCATGATTGGAGACACGGGGCAGGATTAGAGACACGGCGTATGATTGGAAACACGAGGCAGTACTGGAGACACGGGCATGATTGGAGAAATGGGGCATGACTGGAGACACAGGGGGCATGATTGGAGACATGGGGCATAATGGAGACACAGGGGGCAGATTGGAGACACAGGGGGCAGAATGGAGACAGGGGGCATGATTGGAGACATAGGGGCATGATTGGAGACACAGGGGCATGATTGGAGACACAGGGGCAGAATGAAAGATATGGGGGCAGGATGGGAAACATGGCGGCAGGATGACACGGGAGGCATGATTGGAGACATGAGGCATGATTGGAGACACGGGGCAGGATTGGAAACATTGTGCATGATTGGAGACACGGGGCAGGATTAGAGACACGGCGTATGATTGGAAACACGAGGCAGTACTGGAGACACGGGCATGATTGGAGAAATGGGGCATGACTGGAGACACAGGGGGCATGATTGGAGACATGGGGCATAATGGAGACACAGGGGGCAGATTGGAGACACAGGGGGCAGAATGGAGACAGGGGGCATGATTGGAGACATAGGGGCATGATTGGAGACACAGGGGGCAGGATTGGAGACAGAAGGGGCATGATTGGAGACACAGGGGGCATGATTGGAGACACAGGGGCAGAATGAAAGGTATCGGGGCAGGATGGGAAACATGGCGGCAGGATAAAAGCTATGGGGCAGGATGGGAGACATGGTGGCAGGATGAAAGATATGGGGGCAGGATGGGAGACACGGTGGCAGGATGAAAGATATGGGGGCAGGATTGGAGACACAGGGGGCAGGATTGGAGACATGCAGCGGGATGAAGACAGATTGGGCAGGATGGAAACAGATGGTGCAGGTTCATGGGGCAGGATCATGGGACAGATGGGGCAGGATCATGGGACAGATGGGGTAAGATCATGGAACGGATAGGGACATCACATGGGGGCAGAATGGATACTCATGAGGGCCGGATGGGAGAACATATGGCTGGAGCCAGGAATGAGACACACGATGGCCAGGATGGGGGATATTATTATTACTATAGGGGCTAATTAAGGGATATTATTACTGCAGTGATGTATTTATTTTATTTTTTGAGAATACTGTTTTAAATGGGGAGGCAGTCCTATTAATGTGCAGAGCGACACTATGTTGTCTTTTTTTCTTCGTTCAGTGTAGTGTAGAAGTTGGGGGAAAAAAAAGTAATGTGTTCTGCAAGCGCTCTAGATAACTGTGTTATTTCCTGCAGAGATGTGTCCTGGCTGGAAGAAGTGACGTCAATCTGTGCTGGATGAAGATAAAAGACTTCACCTAGAGGCATCACTGGTGAGTCAGTGTGTTACCTATACACTGACACTATACACTGTATACTATATACAGAGGTCCTGTGTATAATGTCACCAGTGATCACTGTATTACCTTTACACTGACACTGCATACTAAGTACAGATCTCCTGTGTATAATGGCACATATGGTGATATTAGTATTGTGGGTTTTTTTATTACTGATCAGAATTGTAGTATTCAGTCACAAAGTGGTGGTAATATGTTGTCCGGCCATGGTGTGGCGGTATTTGTTCCTTGTATGTGGTATTATTGGTCACCATGAGATGGTAATATGTGGTCTTGTCATGGTGTGGTGGTATTTGTTCTTTGTATGTGGTATTATAGGTCACTATGTGGTGGTAATATGGTGTCTGGTCATGGTAACATTTCAACACTTATTTTTAAATAACTCTAGGTAATGATATTTAAAAAAAAAGGTTATTTATGTTTAGGGGAAAAAAAACACCTTTATTTTTTTTTAATCAGCTATTTTCTGATGAAGAATTCCCTCTAGTCTTGCTCCAGTCGTTCCTTCTGTTCTGCCTGCAACTGTGGTTTTAAGCAGATTCTATGCTTTGAACGTGACTCATTTACTTCTAGAAATGATTATAATGCCTGTTATCCCTTGTGGGAGTGATCTGAATGTGTAACGTATTCCCACGAGAACCTCAAGCCCAGAATCCAGCATACTGACCTCTCTAGTGAATAGGATCCTAAAGCATGCTCCATACAGAACACCCAGAACTCACATTAATAATATGCAAATCTATAAAGAAAATAAATTCATCCTTGAAATACGCTTGTAAGTGTCTCTGCCTACTCAGCAGTAATCAGGTCATGCAAGTCCTTCAACTCAGCCCAAACACCCTCACCCTCCACTCCATCTCCCCTCCCTCCCCGAAACCCCCCAATAAGAAATCTCAACAATTTGTATTAGAATATGTTAAGTGTATTTGTCTAATAATTAAAGTGTGGATGCAGCGTCGGACTGGAGCACCTTGGGCCCACCAGAGAAAATCATTCTTGGGGCCCACTATGTATCTACATAGAAATAAATAGAAGACCACCAATAGTGCGGTAAAGCATGCTAATATCAGGGTATAATATAAGGTAGTACACATCTTAATTATGTAGCAGGGTTTGGGGTAGCCCTCTCATAGTATATAAAGTAGCCCCCTCATAGAATATAATGTAGCCTCCTCATAGAATATAATGCAGCCCACCTCATAGAACATAATGCAGCACCCCACAAAATATAATGTAACCCCCTCATTAGGTATAATGCAGTCCCCATCACAGAGCATACTGAAGCCCCCTCATAGGGCAAAATGCTGCCCCCCTCATATAGTATGATGTAGCCCCCCCAGAAAATAATGTAGTCCCCTGAGAAAATAATGCAGCCCCACCACAGTATATAATGCAGCCCCCCATAGAGTATACTGTAGCCCCCTCATATAGCATGATGTAGCCCCCCAGAATATAATGTAGTCCCCTGAGAGAATAATGCAGTCCCCCCACAGAATATAATGTAGCCCCCTCAAAGTATAATGCAGCCCCTCTCATTGGGTATAATGCAGCCCCTCTCCACCTCCATCCTTGTTCTCCCCCTCCACCCCATCATTGTTTTCTACCCCACAACCTCCATCATTGCCCATTCCACCACCACCACTATTGTCCTTTACACAACAACTATCATTGCATTCTCCACCACCCTATCACTGCCCATTTCACCACCTCCATCATTGCCTCCTTCCCCACCACCCCCATCATTGGCAATTACCAATACACACACACAGCACCGCATCACTGTCTCTCACTCACACACAGGCAGACAGACAGCACCATTCACCTCTCCACAAGTTCCTCTCAGTACATCCCGGCAGCTGTTGTGATTCGGTTATTTGGCTCCCCCAGTGGTCGCTTGTGGTACTGGTGTCTTGTGAGCTTTTCACCTGTTTCTATCAGGATGTGGGAGTTTCCTATTTAGCTTTGTTCCTCAGTCATTCCAATGCCGGCCATCAATGTAACCAGAGTCTTTCTGTTGCATGTACCTGCTCCCAGTCTGCTGACCAGCTAAGTTGGACATTTCTGTCCTTAGTCTATTTTTGTATGTTTTGTCCAGTTTGCAGTTATGTGATTCTCTGCAGCTGGAAGCTCTTGTGGGCTGAAATTGCCACTCCGGTGCCATGAGTTGGCACATGAGTTTAAGGTAATTTCAGGATGGTTTTTGATAGGGTTTTGTAGCTGACTGCGAAGTCCACTATTGTATCCTTCTGCTATCTAGTTAGTGGGCCTTGCTGTGCTAAATCTGTTTTCATAGTACGTTTGTCTTTTCACCTTAACTCACCGTTATTATATGTGGGGGGCTACTATCTCCTGTGGGGGATTTTCCTCTGGAGGCAAGCCAGGACTGTGTTTCATCTATTAGGGGTAGTTAGTCCTCCGGCTGGTGCGAGACGTCTAGCGAAAACGTAGGCAGGTTCCCTGGCTACTATTAGTTGTGTGTATAGGTTTAGCATCGCGGTCAGCTCTAGTTTCCATCACCCGAGAGCTTGTCCGTTTTTCTATGTTTCTGATGTTCCCCTGCCATTGGGAACCATAACAGTATGGCCGGCCCGCATGTTTAATCTATGGGCTGAAGCAGGAGAGAAAAAGGAACTGTGTGGAATTTTTTTTTTTTTTTCTTCTCTGAAGTTGCACTCCAGCTCTAATTGCAGTCTCCTGCTTTCCTCTCCTCTTAACCCCTGAATGGCTCAGATTTTATCTGTTGAAATATGGATCTCCAGAGTCTGGCTACAAATGTGAATAATCTTGCTGCTAAAGTTCAGAATATACAAGATTTTGTTATACATGCTCCTCGGTCTGAACCTAAAATTCCTTTACCAGAGTTTTTCTCCGGAGATCGATCTTGTTTTCTGAATTTTAAATACAATTGTAAATTGTTTCTTTCTCTGAGATCTCACTCTGCTGGACGTCCTGCACAGCAGGTTAAAATAGTGATTTCATTATTGCGGGGTGACCCTCAAAATTGGGCATTTTCATTGGCGCCAGGGGATCCTGCGTTGCTCAATGTGGATGCGTTTTTTCTGGCCTTAGGGTTGCTTTATGAGGAACCTAATTTAGAGATACAGGCTGAAAAGGCCTTGATAGCCCTCTCTCAGGGGCAAGATGAGGCCGAAATATATTGCCAAAAATTTCGAAAATGGTCTGTGCTTACTCAGTGGAATGAGTGTGCTCTGGCGGCAAATTTCAGAGAAGGTCTCTCTGATGCCGTAAAAGACGTCATGGTGGGGTTTCCTACGCCTACGGGTCTGAATGAGTCCATCACAATGGCTATTCAGATTGATCGGCGTTTACGGGAACGCAAACCTGTGCACCATTTGGCGGTGTGTTGTGAAATTGGATTTTGGGCTCCCCCGGTGGCCACTGGTGGAATTGAACTTGTGTGCATCATCCCCTCTGTTCACCTGTTCCCATCAGGATGTGGGAGTCGCTATTTAACCTTGCTCCTCTGTCACTTCCATGCCGGTCAACATTGTAATCAGAAGCCTTTCTGTGCATGTTCCTGCTACCAGACAACTTCCAGCTAAGTCGGACTTTTGTCCTTGTTTGTTTTTTGCATTTTGTTCCAGTTCACAGCTGCAGTTTCGTTTCTGTGTCTGGAAAGCTCTTGTGATCTGAAATTGCCACTCTGATGTTATGAGTTAATACTAGAGTCTTAAAGTAATTTCAGGATGGTGTATTGATAGGGTTTTCAGCTGACCATGAAAGTACCCTTTCTGTCTTCCTGCTATCTAGTAAGCGGACCTCGATTTTGCTAAACCTATTTTCATACTACGTTTGTCATTTTCATCTTAAATCACCGCCAATATATGTGGGGGCCTCTGTCTGCCTTTCGGGGAAATTTCTCTAGAGGTGAGCCAGGACTATATTTTCCTCTGCCAGGATTAGTTAGTCCTCCGGCCGGCGCTGGGCGTCTAGGGATAAAACGCAGGCTACGCTACCCGGCTACTGTTAGTTGTGCGGCAGGTTTAGTTCATGGTCAGTTTAAGTTTCCATCCTTCCAAGAGCTAGTTCCTATGTATGCTGGGCTATGTTCTCTTGCCATTGAGAACCATAACAGTTTGACCGGCGCACAAAGGGTTAAATTAATTGGCAGAGAAAGGAGAGAAAAAAGAAGTCTGCTGAAAAAAATTTTTTTTTTTTTCCTTCAGTTCTGAGTGTGCTTTCAATTGAATCACTTGCAAGTCTGCCTATATTGCAGCCTTCCTCTCTCTCTCTCCTTCTAATCCTGGAATGGCTCTGTGTTCACCTGTTTAAAATGGATATTCAGAGTTTAGCTGCAGGTTTGAATAATCTCACCACGAAAGTTCAAAATTTACAAGATTTTGTTGTTCATGTTCCTATATCTGAACCTAGAATTCCTTTGCCTGAATTTTTCTCGGGGAATAGATCTTGCTTTCAAAATTTCAAAAATAATTGCAAGTTGTTTTTGTCCCTGAAATCTCGCTCTGCTGGAGATCCTGCTCAGCAGGTCAGGATTGTGATTTCCTTGCTCCGGGGCGACCCTCAAGATTGGGCTTTTGCATTGGCTCCAGGGGATCCTGCGTTGCTCAATGTGGATGCGTTTTTTCTGGCCTTGGGGTTGCTTTATGAGGAACCTCATTTAGAGCTTCAGGCGGAAAAAGCCTTGATGTCCCTATCTCAGGGGCAAGATGAAGTTAAAATATACTGCCAAAAATTCCGTAAATGGTCTGTGCTTACTCAGTGGAATGAGTGCGCCCTGGCGGCGAATTTCAGAGAGGGTCTCTCTGATGCCGTTAAGGATGTTATGGTGGGGTTCCCTGTGCCTGCGGGTCTGAATGAGTCCATGACAATGGCTATCCAGATCGATAGACGTCTGCGGGAGCGCAAACCTGTGCACCATTTGGCGGTGTCTACTGAGAAGACGCCAGAGAATATGCAATGTGATAGAATTCTGTCCAGAAGAGAAGCGAACGGCAGAATTTTAGACGAAAAAATGGGTTGTGCTTTTATTGTGGTGATTCAACTCATGTTATATCAGCATGCTCTAAGCGTACTAAGAAGCTTGATAAGTCAGTTTCAATTGGCACTTTTCAGTCTAAGTTTATTCTATCTGTGACCCTGATTTGTTCTTTATCATCTATTACCGCGGATGCCTATGTCGACTCTGGCGCCGCTTTGAGTCTTATGGATTGGTCCTTTGCCAAACGCTGTGGGTATGATTTAGAGCCTCTTGAAACTCCTATACCTCTGAAGGGGATTGACTCCACCCCATTGGCTAGTAATAAACCACAATACTGGACACAAGTAACTATGCGAATTAATCCAGATCATCAGGAGATTATTCGCTTTCTTGTGCTGTATAATCTACATGATGTGTTGGTGCTTGGATTGCCATGGTTGCAATCTCATAACCCAGTCCTCGACTGGAACGCTATGTCTGTGTTAAGCTGGGGATGTAAGGGGATGCATGGGGACGTACCTTTGGTTTCCATTTCGTCATCTATTCCCTCTGAGATTCCTGAATTCTTGTCTGACTATCGTGACGTTTTTGAAGAACCTAAGCTTGGTTCATTACCTCCGCACCGGGAGTGCGATTGTGCCATAGATTTGATTCCGGGTAGTAAATACCCTAAGGGTCGTTTATTTAATCTGTCTGTGCCTGAACATGCTGCTATGCGAGAATATATAAAGGAGTCCTTGGAAAAGGGACATATTCGTCCTTCGTCATCTCCCTTAGGAGCCGGTTTTTTCTTTGTGTCTAAGAAAGATGGCTCTTTGAGGCCGTGTATTGATTATCGGCTTTTGAATAAAATCACGGTTAAATATCAATATCCGTTGCCACTGCTGACTGATTTGTTTGCTCGCATAAAGGGGGCCAAGTGGTTCTCTAAGATAGATCTCCGTGGGGCGTATAATTTGGTGCGAATTAAGCAGGGGGATGAGTGGAAAACCGCATTTAATACGCCCGAGGGCCACTTTGAGTATTTGGTGATGCCTTTTGGCCTTTCAAATGCCCCTTCAGTCTTTCAGTCCTTTATGCATGACATTTTCCGTGATTATTTGGATAAATTTATGATCGTGTATCTGGATGATATTCTGATTTTTTCGGATGACTGGGACTCTCATGTCCAGCAGGTCAGGAGGGTTTTTCAGGTTTTGCGGTCTAATTCCTTGTGTGTGAAGGGTTCTAAGTGCGTTTTTGGGGTTCAAAAGATTTCCTTCTTGGGATACATTTTTTCCCCCTCTTCCATCGAGATGGATCCTGTCAAGGTTCGGGCTATTTGTGATTGGACGCAACCCTCTTCTCTTAAGAGTCTTCAGAAATTTTTGGGCTTTGCTAACTTTTATCGTCGATTTATTGCTGGTTTTTCTGATGTTGTTAAACCATTGACTGATTTGACTAAGAAGGGTGCTGATGTTGCTGATTGGTCCCCTGCTGCTGTGGAGGCCTTTCGGGAGCTTAAGCGCCGCTTTTCTTCCGCCCCTGTGTTGCGTCAGCCTGATGTTGCTCTTCCTTTTCAGGTTGAGGTCGACGCTTCTGAAATCGGAGCTGGGGCGGTTTTGTCGCAAAGAAGTTCCGACTGCTCCGTGATGAAACCTTGTGCTTTTTTTTCTCGTAAATTTTCGCCCGCCGAGCGGAATTATGATATTGGGAATCGGGAGCTTTTGGCCATGAAGTGGGCTTTTGAGGAGTGGCGTCATTGGCTTGAGGGGGCTAGACATCAGGTGGTGGTATTGACCGACCACAAAAATTTAATTTATCTTGAGTCCGCCAGACGCCTGAATCCTAGACAGGCGCGCTGGTCGTTGTTTTTCTCTCGGTTTAATTTTGTGGTGTCATACCTACCGGGTTCTAAGAATGTTAAGGCGGATGCCCTTTCTAGGAGTTTTGAGCCTGACTCCCCTGGTAATTCTGAACCTACAGGTATCCTTAAGGATGGAGTGATATTGTCTGCCGTTTCTCCAGACCTGCGGCGGGCCTTGCAGGATTTTCAGGCGGATAGACCTGATCGTTGCCCACCTGGTAGACTGTTTGTTCCTGATGATTGGACCAGTAAAGTCATTTCTGAGGTTCATTCTTCTGCGTTGGCAGGTCATCCTGGAATCTTTGGTACCAGGGATTTGGTGGCAAGGTCCTTCTGGTGGCCTTCCCTGTCACGAGATGTACGAGGCTTTGTGCAGTCTTGTGACGTTTGTGCTCGGGCCAAGCCTTGTTGTTCTCGGGCTAGTGGATTGTTGTTGCCCTTGCCTATCCCGAAGAGGCCTTGGACGCACATCTCGATGGATTTTATTTCGGATCTTCCTGTTTCTCAGAAGATGTCTGTCATCTGGGTGGTGTGTGACCGTTTCTCTAAGATGGTCCATTTGGTTCCCCTGCCTAAGTTGCCTTCTTCTTCCGAGTTGGTTCCTCTGTTTTTTCAAAATGTGGTTCGTTTGCATGGTATTCCGGAGAATATCGTTTCTGACAGAGGAACCCAATTCGTGTCTAGATTTTGGCGGGCATTCTGTGCTAGGATGGGCATAGATTTGTCTTTCTCGTCTGCTTTCCATCCTCAGACTAATGGCCAGACCGAGCGGACGAATCAGACTTTGGAGACATATTTGAGGTGTTTTGTGTCTGCAGATCAGGATGATTGGGTTGCTTTTTTGCCTTTAGCGGAGTTTGCCCTCAATAATCGGGCCAGCTCTGCCACCTTGGTGTCTCCTTTTTTCTGTAATTTGGGGTTTCATCCTCGATTTTCCTCCGGTCAGGTGGAATCTTCGGATTGTCCTGGAGTGGATGCTGTGGTGGAGAGGTTGCATCAGATTTGGGGGCAGGTGGTGGACAATTTGAAGTTGTCCCAGGAGAAGACTCAGCTTTTTGCCAACCGCCGGCGTCGGGTTGGTCCTCGGCTTTGTGTCGGGGACTTGGTGTGGTTGTCTTCTCGTTTTGTCCCTATGAGGGTTTCTTCTCCTAAGTTTAAGCCTCGGTTCATCGGCCCGTACAAGATATTGGAGATTCTTAACCCTGTGTCCTTCCGTTTGGACCTCCCTGCATCTTTTTCTATTCATAATGTTTTTCATCGGTCATTGTTGCGCAGGTATGAGGTACCGGTTGTGCCTTCCGTTGAGCCTCCTGCTCCGGTGTTGGTTGAGGGCGAGTTGGAGTACGTTGTGGAAAAAATCTTGGACTCCCGTGTTTCCAGACGGAAACTCCAGTATCTGGTCAAATGGAAGGGATACGGTCAGGAGGATAATTCTTGGGTGACTGCCTCTGATGTTCATGCCTCCGATCTGGTCCGTGCCTTTCATAGGGCTCATCCTGATCGCCCTGGTGGTTCTGGTGAGGGTTCGGTGCCCCCTCCTTGAGGGGGGGGTACTGTTGTGAAATTGGATTTTGGGCTCCCCCGGTGGCCACTGGTGGAATTGAACTTGTGTGCATCATCCCCTCTGTTCACCTGTTCCCATCAGGATGTGGGAGTCGCTATTTAACCTTGCTCCTCTGTCACTTCCATGCCGGTCAACATTGTAATCAGAAGCCTTTCTGTGCATGTTCCTGCTACCAGACAACTTCCAGCTAAGTCGGACTTTTGTCCTTGTTTGTTTTTTGCATTTTGTTCCAGTTCACAGCTGCAGTTTCGTTTCTGTGTCTGGAAAGCTCTTGTGATCTGAAATTGCCACTCTGATGTTATGAGTTAATACTAGAGTCTTAAAGTAATTTCAGGATGGTGTATTGATAGGGTTTTCAGCTGACCACGAAAGTACCCTTTCTGTCTTCCTGCTATCTAGTAAGCGGACCTCGATTTTGCTAAACCTATTTTCATACTACGTTTGTCATTTTCATCTTAAATCACCGCCAATATATGTGGGGGCCTCTGTCTGCCTTTCGGGGAAATTTCTCTAGAGGTGAGCCAGGACTATATTTTCCTCTGCCAGGATTAGTTAGTCCTCCGGCCGGCGCTGGGCGTCTAGGGATAAAACGCAGGCTACGCTACCCGGCTACTGTTAGTTGTGCGGCAGGTTTAGTTCATGGTCAGTTTAAGTTTCCATCCTTCCAAGAGCTAGTTCCTATGTATGCTGGGCTATGTTCTCTTGCCATTGAGAACCATAACAGCGGTGTCTTCTGAGAGGGTACCAGAGAGTATGCAATGTGATAGTTTTCTGTCCAGAAGCGAACGACAGAATTATAGACGCAAAAATAAGTTGTGCTTCTATTGTGGGAATTCAACTCATGTTATATCAGCATGCTCAAAACGAACAAACAAAGTTGCTAAATCCTCTGCTATTGGCACTTTGCAGTCCAAGTTTATTTTGTCTGTGACTTTAATTTGTTCGTTATCTTCTATTGTCGCGGATGCTTATGTGGACTCTGGTGCCGCTTTGAGTCTTATGGATTGGTCCTTTGCCAGGCGCTGTGGGTTTGATCTAGAGCCTCTGGAAGTCCCTATACCTTTAAAGGGTATTGATTCTACACCATTGGCTAGTAATAAACCACAATACTGGACACAAGTGACTATGCGTATGAGTCCAGACCATCAGGAGGTGATTCGCTTCCTTGTGTTGTTTAATCTACATGATGTATTAGTGCTGGGATTGCCATGGTTGCAAACCCATAACCCAGTCCTTGACTGGAAAACAATGTCTGTACTAAGCTGGGGATGTCAGGGAAATCATGGGGGCGCACCTTTGGTTTCCATTGCTTCATCTATTCCCTCTGAGATCCCGGCTTTTTTGTCTGATTATTGTGATGTTTTTGAGGAGTCTACTCTTAATTCTCTTCCCCCTCACAGAGCTTGTGATTGCGCCATAGATTTGATTCCTGGCAGTAAATTTCCTAAGGGTCGTTTATTCAATCTGTCTGTACCTGAACATGCTGCTATGCGAGAGTATATTAGGGAGTTCTTGGAAAAGGGACATATTCGTCCTTCTTCGTCTCCTTTAGGAGCAGGGTTCTTTTTTGTAGCCAAAAGAGATGGTTCTTTGAGACCTTGTATTGATTATAGACTCTTAAATAAGATCACAGTCAAATATCAGTATCCTTTGCCATTGCTGACAGATTTATTTGCTCGCATTAAGGGAGCTAAGTGGTTCTCTAAGATTGATCTTCGCGGTGCGTATAATTTGGTGCGAATTAAGCAGGGGGATGAGTGGAAAACCGCATTTAATACGCCCGAGGGCCATTTTGAGTATTTGGTAATGCCTTTTGGTTTGTCAAATGCCCCTTCGGTCTTTCAGTCTTTTATGCACAATATTTTCCGTGAATATCTGGATAAATTCATGGTTGTGTATCTGGATAATGTTTTGATTTTTTCGGATGACTGGGAGTCTCATGTTCAACAGGTTAGGAAGGTTTTTCAGGTTTTGCGGACCAATTCTCTGTTTGTAAAGGGTGCAAAGTGTGTTTTTGGGGTTCAGAAGATTTCTTTTCTGGGGTACATTTTTTCCCCTTCTTCTATTGAGATGGATCCTGTTAAGGTTCGGGCAATTTGTGACTGGACGCCGCCGACTTCTCTTAAGAGCCTTCAGAAATTTTTGGGCTTTGCTCATTTTTATCGTCGATTCATAACTGGTTTTTCTAGCGTGGTCAAGCCTTTGACTGATTTGACTAAAAAAGGTGCTGATGTGGCCAATTGGTCTCCTGCTGCTCTGGAGGCCTTTCGAGAGCTTAAGCGCCGCTTTTCTTCTGCCCCTGTGTTGCGCCAGCCTGATGTTTCACTTCCTTTTCAGGTGGAAGTTGATGCTTCCGAGATTGGAGCGGGGGCGGTTTTGTCACAGAACAGTTCAGATGGTTCAGTGATGAGACCTTGTGCGTTCTTTTCTCGAAAATTTTCGCCCGCCGAGCGAAACTATGATGTTGGTAATCGGGAGCTTTTGGCGATGAAATGGGCATTCGAGGAGTGGCGTCATTGGCTTGAGGGTGCTAGACATCAGGTCGTGGTCTTGACTGATCACAAGAATTTGATTTATCTTGAGTCGGCCAGACGTCTGAATCCTAGACAGGCGTGCTGGTCGTTGTTTTTCTCTCGGTTTAATTTTGTGGTCTCGTATCTGCCAGGTTCTAAAAATGTGAAGGCTGATGCCCTTTCTAGGAGTTTTGAACCTGATTTCCCTGGCGATTCCAAACCTACGGGTATCCTTAAGGATGGGGTGATATTGTCTGCTGTCTCCCCTGACCTGCGACGTGCTTTACAAGAGTTTCAGGCGGATCGGCCTGATCGTTGTCCGCCTGGTAGATTGTTTGTGCCGGATGAGTGGACCAGCAGAGTCATCTCGGAGGTTCATTTTTCTGCGTTGGCAGGTCATCCGGGAATTTTTGGTACCAGGGATTTGGTGGCTAGGTCCTTCTGGTGGCCTTCCCTGTCTCGGGACGTGCGTACTTTTGTGCAGTCTTGTGATGTTTGTGCTCGGGCCAAGCCTTGTTGTTCTCGGGCTAGTGGATTGTTGTTGTCCTTGCCTATTCCTAAGAGGCCTTGGACACACATCTCTATGGATTTTATTTCTGATCTCCCTGTTTCTCAGAAAATGTCTGTCATCTGGGTGGTGTGTGACCGTTTTTCTAAGATGGTTCATTTGGTACCTTTGCCCAAGTTGCCTTCCTCATCTGAGTTGGTGCCTCTGTTTTTTCAGAATGTGGTTCGGTTGCATGGTATCCCGGAGAATATAGTTTCTGACAGGGGATCTCAGTTTGTGTCCAGATTTTGGCGGGCGTTTTGTGCCAGGATGGGCATTGATTTGTCTTTTTCATCTGCATTTCATCCTCAGACGAATGGCCAGACGGAGCGTACTAATCAGACCTTGGAGACTTATTTGAGGTGTTTTCTGTCTGCTGATCAGGATGACTGGGTCACCTTTTTGCCGTTGGCAGAGTTTGCCCTTAATAATCGGGCCAGTTCTGCCACTTTGGTTTCCCCTTTCTTTTGCAATTCGGGGTTCCATCCTCGTTTTTCATCTGGTCAGGTGGAATCTTCGGATTGTCCTGGAGTGGATACTATGGTGGACAGGTTGCATCGTATTTGGGGTCAGGTGGTGGACAATTTAAAGTTGTCCCAGGAGAGGACTCAGCATTTTGCTAATCGCCATCGTCGTGTTGGTCCTCGTCTTCGTGTTGGGGACTTGGTGTGGTTGTCTTCCCGTTTTGTCCCTATGAGGGTCTCTTCTCCTAAGTTTAAGCCTCGGTTCATCGGTCCTTATAGGATTTTGGAAATTCTTAACCCTGTGTCTTTTCGTTTGGACCTCCCAGCATCCTTTGCTATCCATAATGTTTTCCATCGGTCGTTATTGCGGAGGTATGAGGTGCCAGTTGTGCCTTCTGTTGAGCCTCCTGCTCCTGTGCTGGTTGAGGGTGAATTGGAGTACGTGGTGGAGAAAATCTTGGACTCCCGTTTTTCCAGACGGAGACTTCAATATCTGGTTAAGTGGAAGGGCTACGGTCAGGAGGATAATTCTTGGGTTTCAGCTTCAGATGTTCATGCCTCTGATTTGGTCCGTGCCTTTCATAGGGCTCATCCAGATCGCCCTGGTGGTTCTTGTGAGGGTTCGGTGCCCCCTCCTTAAGGGGGGGGTACTGTTGTGATTCGGTTATTTGGCTCCCCCAGTGGTCGCTTGTGGTACTGGTGTCTTGTGAGCTTTTCACCTGTTTCTATCAGGATGTGGGAGTTTCCTATTTAGCTTTGTTCCTCAGTCATTCCAATGCCGGCCATCAATGTAACCAGAGTCTTTCTGTTGCATGTACCTGCTCCCAGTCTGCTGACCAGCTAAGTTGGACATTTCTGTCCTTAGTCTATTTTTGTATGTTTTGTCCAGTTTGCAGTTATGTGATTCTCTGCAGCTGGAAGCTCTTGTGGGCTGAAATTGCCACTCCGGTGCCATGAGTTGGCACATGAGTTTAAGGTAATTTCAGGATGGTTTTTGATAGGGTTTTGTAGCTGACTGCGAAGTCCACTATTGTATCCTTCTGCTATCTAGTTAGTGGGCCTCGCTGTGCTAAATCTGTTTTCATACTACGTTTGTCTTTTCACCTTAACTCACCGTTATTATATGTGGGGGGCTACTATCTCCTGTGGGGGATTTTCCTCTGGAGGCAAGCCAGGACTGTGTTTCATCTATTAGGGGTAGTTAGTCCTCCGGCTGGTGCGAGACGTCTAGCGAAAACGTAGGCACGTTCCCTGGCTACTATTAGTTGTGTGTATAGGTTTAGCATCGCGGTCAGCTCTAGTTTCCATCACCCGAGAGCTTGTCCGTTTTTCTATGTTTCTGATGTTCCCCTGCCATTGGGAACCATAACAGGCAGCCTCTTCCTCGCCAGCAGCTTACTGTCTGAAACAGCGCGCTGAATGATGACATCATCCAGCTGAGCTGTGTCAGACAGGAAGTGTCGGGAAGGAAGCCGCATTTGATCCCTGCAGCTCTGCTCTGCCTAGGGTAAGCCGTCCTGCAGGGGCCCACCTCTGACTTAACATGCGGGCAGTGCTAGCCTCAGCTTGCTGCTAACACTGCCCGCTGTTAAAGTGAAATGATATTCACTCCTCTCGATGTCCATGGGGGCATGGGGAAGCGTGAATATTCATTTCACTTTAGCAGTGGGGACAGGCTCCTTTCTCCAGCTGCTGCTTCGCTGACTCAGGGGCCCTATAGCTGCCTGGTGTGCCACTATTAGGAAAAGTGGGGGCCCTAGGCAACTGCTGGCCAGTATGCAAGCAGGTGTCAGTGCTAGTGTTGAGCGATACCTTCCGATATTCGAAAGTATCGGTATCGGATTGGATCGGCCGATACCGGCAAAATATCGGATCTCGCCGATACTGATACCCGATACCAATACAAGTCAATGGGACACAAATATCAGAAGGTATCCTGGATGGTTCCCAGGGTCTGAAGGAGAGGAAACTCTCCTTCAGGCCCTGGGATCCATATTCATGTAAAAAATAAAGAATTAAAATACAAAATATGGATATACTCACCCTCGGACGGCCCCTGGACCTTAGCGATGTAACCAGCAGCCTCCGTTCCTAAGAATGCAGAGTGAAGGACCTTCGATGACGTCGCGGCTTGTGATTGGTCGCGTGACCACTCATGTGACCGCTCACGCGACCAATTACAAGCCGCGATGTCATCGCAGGTCCTATACTCACTGCATTCTTAGGAACGGAGGCTGCAGGTCCAGGGTCCGCCGGAGGGGTGAGTGTATCCATATTTTTTATTTTAATTCTTTATTTTTTACATGAATATGGATCCCAGGGCCTGAAGGAGAGTCTCCTCTCCTCCAGACCCTGGGAACCATACACTGGGAACTTCCGATTCCGATTTCCGATATCACATTATTATTATTAATCGTATGAACATATATTTAAACATCATATAAGAATACATAAATGATAAACAGTGATTGAAAAGAACAAAGGAGCAGAAATCAGAGTCGGATATCGAGATTTTCTATGTATGCAATAACATTGTCATTTCCAGTATAGAAATCATTCTTGTCACCAGTATAAGATCTGAGGGGACATTCCTCGACAATGTGCTGAATTGTTTGATGGTCAGCTCCACAGTCACAGGCAGGAGAGTCAGATTTTCCCCACTTATGCATAAGATCTGCACAGACACCAAAGTTTGTTCCTTATACGATTCAAAGTGACCCAGGTTTTCCTTGGCAGATTGAAGCCTGGTGGTGGATTTTGAAAGTGAGGAAACGCTTGAGGCTCACCGTCTACTGCACTGACCCAAAGTTCACGCCATTTCTCTTCTAAATTGAAATCATGATCATACAGGGTAATTGCGGTTCGGATGGGTGGATGTCTTGATTTCAGTCGCTGTATTTGAACATCTTGGATATTTTGATGTATTGGGAGATTTTCATTATTCAATACTTTGGTGTATTCTTTAAGTAGGAGCTTTTGTCTTCTCAGATTTGCAGGTGCGATATGGGTCAAGACAGGTAACCACTGGATGGGCGTAGGTCTGATAGCACCAGAAATTATGTGCATTGAGTTGTTCAACTGATTGTCGATTGCATTCACATGACAACTATTCAGCCATACTGGAGCACAATATTCTGCGGTAGAGTATACCAAGGCAAGGGTAGACGTTCGCAAGACAGGTGTGGAGGAACCCCAGGAGGATCCGCAGAGTTTCTGAATAACATTGTTGCGTGCTTTCAGTTTCTGTGCCGTCTTTTCCAAGTGAGATTTGAAGGTTAGGCTTCTATCAAGGATTATGCCTAAATACTTGGGATTGAAGTTGTGTTTGACAAGTTGACCTTCAAAACGTACTTTGAGTTCAGTCTTAGCACTTGCGTTGTGTAAATGAAAGCAACATACTTCCGTTTTTGATGGATTGGGCTTTAGCCTCTATTGTCGAAAATACGTTCTTCTGTTAGGACCTCCTCTGCTTCCTCCATTGTTTTGCTCACTGTAGCAAGTGCCCAGTCATCGGCGTATCCAAATTTCCGTGATATTGTGTCAGGAATGTCTGCTAGGTACAAAGCAAACAGGAGAGGTGCAGGCACTGATCCCTGGGCCAAACCATTGTTTAAGGTTTTCTTACAACTGGTTGAATCATCCATGATAAGTTGAAAGGTTCGATTTGCAATCATATTATTCAAGAGGTACATAATTTTCTTACATGGAATCACCTTCAGAAACTTATATAGAAGTCCTTCCCTCCACACAGTGTCATATGCGGCAGAAAGATCGATGAACGCCACTGAAACCTTCTTGTTCTTTTGAAATTCAGCTTCAATTAAAGTTGTCAAGGCTAAAACTTGGTCACTGCAGTTTCGAGCAGGTCTAAAGCCGGCTTGCTCTATAGGTATTGAGTCAAAAATCTTTAAATTGATCTTGTTATAGATTAAGCGTTCTAACAGCTTGTAAAGGCAGCTCAATAAAGCAATGGGTCTATAGCTTGATGGATTATCTTCAGGCTTCCCAGGTTTTAACAATGCAATGATCTTGGCGTGTTTTAATTTACTGGGGACTTGAGCATTCTCCATGATATCTGAGAAGAACTTTGCCAACCATTTTTTCACAAAAGGTCCACAATTTTTGAGAAATTCGGGATGAATCCCATAAAATCCCGGAGCTTTGTTACTTTTAGTATCAACAAGGGCAATTTCAATGTCACAAGTTGTAAAAGGATGGGAATATTCTTCAGTCGATGCCACAGATGATTTTAGTAGCTTAAACTTATTTTTAACTTCTATGGTATGAGCTCGGTCTTTAGGAGTTCTTGAGGTGTTCACAATGTGTGCTGCAATTTGATTTGGAGTTACAGCATTCGTTTTCTGTTTTGCTTTACGGTTTCCTTCTAGTTTTCTTAAAAGAGACCACGCTTTTCTACTGGACCTTTTAAAGTCCAAGTTCTCAACTGTTTCCATCCATTTGGCACAATGTGCTGCATTCAGTTTGTTCAGCAACTCATCACCGATTTCACCATCTTCACTCTCAATAAATTGTCTGTATAGTTGTTCACATTCATCAGTCCAGCCTGGAATGTATTCTTTGCGGAAGCCACGTGGTATTGATTTCTTTGCAGCTTTAATAACAGCTTTACAGAACCGCTCATAGTTTTTACTGATTGGAGGTATCCAACCAATACACTTGTCAAGATGATCTGCAAACTTTTTCCAGTTGGCTTTAACAAAATTCCATCGAGGACGTAGGTACGAAGTTACAAGAGGAATGGATACTCCAACAGTGATGATGACAGGGCGATGCTGACTTCGAGGGAAATGTTTGACTGAGTTGTAGATAAAGGTTGATTGTTTCTATTGCGTGATACGAAACATAAATCAGGGTTGTATCCTCTCTGCCAGGCTGCTGATTGGAAGGTTGGAAAATTCTTTGCATCAAAAACCAAGAATGTGTTGTGCACGTCAGACCAGTTTACCAGGTGCTCACCATTGTCGTCATTACTAGCATATTGCCAGAGATCATGGTGACTGTTGAAATCTCCTATATACACGGTAGGATGTGGATGGACATGGATAACTTCAGTAGGCCATTGTACTGCAGGAGGCTTGTAAATATTAACAATTGTGATATCACCAACTTTAATCACAGCTTCATGGATGTAATTTTCAACAGATGTAGATACAAGCTTTACATTTTCAATGTTGCCTTTCACATAGGTAGCTACACCATAGTGTGGGTCATATGTAGCACCAATTAAATCAAAAGCAGCAATGGAGCCACGAGCTAGAAGTTGGTCTTCATTTTCAACATGAGTTTCCTGAAGAACAAAAACGTCTATTTTGTTAGCAGTGAGAAACTTGTGAAGGAAATCACATTTTGAGTGGCTGATACCTTCAATATTAATTTGGCAGATTTTCACAGTGGGTCCAAGATCTTTCGTTTGAGGAGTGTCATTTGTGATGGTACCATTATTTGTAGACATTATCAAATTTGATCCTTTGTTGATTATCAAATATGATGTAAAATATATTGACCAGGAGATCTAGATGTAGTTTGATTGTTTGGTCGTCAAGGTTGTTAGTCCTTTAGCGTTACCCAGGGTGCACCACGTGGAGGCAGAACTCGGTATCGGAACTGCGATACAGCAAATATCGGCCGATACCCGATACTTGCGGTATCGGAATGCTCAACACTAGTCAGTGCCTGTGCCAACTGGTGGGCCAGTACAACCCTGCGTAGATGTGATAAATCTCATGTTCTTTTACACATAATTATAAGCTTATAACTAGTGTTGAGCGATACCGTCCGATACTTGAAAGTATCGGTATCGGAAAGTATCGGCCGATACCGGCAAAGTATCGGATCTAATCCGATACCGATACCCGATACCAATACAAGTCAATGGGACTCATGTATCGGACGGTATTCCTGATGGTTCCCAGGGTCTGAAGGAGAGGAAACTCTCCTTCAGGCCCTGGGAACCATATTAATGTGTAAAATAAAGAATTAAAATAAAAAATATTGCTATACTCACCTCTCCGACGCAGCCTGGACCTCAGCGAGGGAACCGGCAGCGTTGTTTGCTTAAAATTCGCGGGTTTACTTCCTTACTTGAAGTCCCGGCTTGTGATTGGTCGCGTGCCGCCCATGTGGCCGCGACGCGACCAATCACAGCAAGCCGTGACGTAATTTCAGGTCCTTAAGGATTTTAAAATTACGTTCCGGCTTTGTGATTGGTCGCGTCGCGGTCACATGGGCGACGCGACCAATCACAAGCCGGGACTTCAAGTAAGGAAGTAAACCCGCGAATTTTAAGCAAACAACGCTGCCGGTTCCCTCGCTGAGGTCCACAAAAGTGGACACAAAAGTATCGGATCTCGGTATCGGAATTCCGATACCCGCAAGTATCGGCCGATACCCGATACTTGCGGTATCGGAATGCTCAACACTACTTATAACATAAGGGATACTATACAGTCACAAGATACAAGAAAAGATACACATCAAAAAGTTGATTTATTTTATAGATCTTCAGCACAAAAAGTGCAATTTATATTATGTAGAGTCATTACAAACAGAGTGTGCATTCAAGTGTGTATTTCTGTTAATGTTGATGATTATGGCTTACAGCCAATGAGAACCCAAAAGTCATTATTTCAGTAAATTAGAATACTTTATAACACGAGCTTGAAAAATAATTGTAAAATTACTCAATGCACTCAATACTTGGTCTGGGCTCCTTTTGCATCAATTACTGCATCAATGTGGCATGACATGGAGGCGATCAGCCTGTGGCATTGCTGAGATGTTATGGAAGCCCAGGTTGCTTTGATAGCAGTCTTTAGCTTGTCTGCATTGTTGGGTCTGGTGTTTCTCACCTTCCTCTTGACAATATCCCATAGATTCTCTATGGGGTTAAGGTCAGGCAAGTTTGCTGGCCAATCAAGCACCGTGATACTGTTGTTTTTAAACCAGGTATTGGTACTTTTGGCAGTGTGAACAGGTGCCAAGTCCTGCTGGAGAATGACATTTCTGGACCGTCCACCGGGGCCATGGGGTTCTCGGTACCGGGTCAGGTACTTAAAGGGATGTGTCATGGTGGCGGCAACCCGGTCCATGGCCCTGGATGCGCATGTATAAGGGAATGTATTTAAAGGGATTATATGAATAAAGTTTGTGTTCATGACACCACCTGTGGCATTCAGTCAGGAGTGACCAACGCTGCTTAAAGGGGTCCTCTGGGGTAGTGTTTTGGCAGCTGAGATGGTATGGCTTCCTTCCCACAGGTGAACCTGGGTCCCCAGGGCTCCCAGTGTAGGAGGGACAGGTGATAGGTGGTCTAGTAAGAAATGGAGGACACAGGGTTGCAGTCTCTTTACCTCTCTACTAAAGGTCTCAGGCAGCCACAGTTTAGGGTACCGGATCACAGGTGCAGGTACAGTCCGGCTGGCTTGGAAGCAATTCTGGAATCCCCTTTAACAGGTGGGGTTGGAAGCTTTCCTTCTAGTGCTGTGGTGTTGTAGTCCCTTGCTGCCCTGGGCCTCACACAAGGTCCTCAGGTTATCTCTCTGTCCCCCTTTAGGTAGGACACTACCCATACGACAGGTAACTCGAGCCTTTTTACAGGATCTCTAACACGACCCGGGCTCTATGCACTACTGTGTCCTCAGGTGTCAATGGTGGACAGGTAACTTGCAATCTGCTGTCCCGACGGTTTCTGCCATGGGGCATAGAGTTACCCCCACAACCTCGGTCTTCCGGCTGCAGGTATCTTCACTCAACGTGGAGGAAGCCCAGTCGCAACTTCTCTCTCCAGCTCTTAACTTCTCCTTTACTTCTTTCCTCCTTCATGGTCTCTACAAAATGTTCCCTTCCTTTCTCTGCCTTTTTCAGGAGCTGCAGCACTTCACGTGGCTGCACGGCCCCTCTGATTTCCTCTCTCCTGTGTCTCTCTGACAGACTGACTGACTTTCCCTCCAGACCAGAATATATATATATATATATATATATATATATATATATAGGGGAGCCACCCACAAGCTGGATCAGAGCTCCCTGTTCTGGCCTGGAGTGTGAACATGTTGCATGTTTGTGACACCTGATGAAGGAGATCATTCCTTGCTTCAAAGCATGATATCACTCTCCCCGTGAGGAATGCAATACCACTGCAATAACCAGGAACCTGGGGTGTTACATTTCCATCTCTAAAAAGCTTGTCAGCAGAGGGAAGCATGAAGTCCTCTAAAATTTCCTGGTATACGGCTGCACTGACTTTGGTCTTGGTAAAAAAAACAGTGGACCTACACCAGCAGATGACATGGCTCCCCCAACCATCACTGATTGTGGAAACTTCACCCTAGACCTCAAGCAGATTGGATTGTGGTCTCTCCACTCTTCCTCCAGACTCTGGGACCTTGATTTCCAAATGAAATGCAAAATTTGCTTTCATCTGAAAACACCTTGGACCACTGACAACAGTCCGGTTCTTTTTCTCTTTGGCCCAGGTAAGACTCTTCTGGCATCGTCTATTGGTCATGAGTGGCTTGACACAAGGAATGCGACACTTGTAGCCCATGTCCTGGATACTTGTGTGTGTGGTGGCCTTTGAAGCAACGACTCCAGCAGCAGTCCACTTCTTGTGAATCTCCCCCAAATTTTTGAATGGCCTTTTCTTAACAATTCTTTCAAGCTGCGGTTATCCCGGTTGCTTGTGCATGTTTTTCAATCACACTTTCTCCTTCCACTCAACTTTCCATTAATATGCTTGGATACAACAGTCTGTGAGCAGCCAGATTCTTTAGCAATGACCTTTTGTGGCTTACCCTCCTTGTGGAGTGTGTCAATGACTGACTTCTCGACATCTGTTAAGTCAGCAGTCTTCCCCATGATTGTGGAGGCTACTGAAACAGACTAAGGGACCTTTATAAATGCTTAGGAAGCCTTTGCAGGTGTTTTTGTTCCACGTGCCTGCATGGAATAAGATGAAAATAGTCAAAACCGCAAAACATTAGATAATGACTTTTGGGTTTTCATTGGCTGTAAGCCATAATCATCAACATTAACAGAAATAAACACTTGAAATAGATCACTCTGTTTGTAATGACTCTGCATAATATAAGTTTCACTTTTTGTGTTGAAGTGAACATTTTAAAAATTAGAAAAAGGAGAATGGGCCTATGCAAAAGATTGGGCACCCCATTCTGCCGCTGTATTAAAATGTATAGAAAAAAATATAAATAATTATACTCATCTTCCCTCCAACCCCCCGCCATGCAGCATCTTCTTCTGAATCAACGGGAGCGCATGACATCACTGCCACCAGTCACACGCTTGCCGACATCAGCTGCTGGCCTCTGAACTGACTGGTCTGTGTGCCGCAATACACTTCACCTGAAAGGACTTGCTGGCATCGGCGTGAGGTGCCACACGCCAGGCCCGGTTACAATGGCGACCTCTGCAACAATTTTAGATACGCGCCTGCATGGAATAAGATTAAAATTGTCAAAACCGCAAAATGTTTGCAAAAAAAAAAAGTTTCCCCAGAATTCCTCAGCTCTATATCATATTGTGGCAAATAAAGAATACCGTAGTTGCAGATCAGTGAAGCAGGCAATTTATAAGAAATAATAAGCTGAGGATCATTGTTGGTGCCGTCATGTTAAGTTTAGTGGATGACTCTCCGCTCTTGTATGAGCCGTAGGCTTCAGCCTAAATATTTAATACAACTTTACCCATATGACCTGGCTTTCAGGCACGTATATTTCAGTCCTGTAATGCATCACCAATGACATAGCCATGCACATCATGAATCCATGAACTATGCCTGTAAAGCAATGACTCACATTGATTGTACAAGATTTTCTATTTGTGCCGTTTCTGCCCGTTCCATTGACTTTCAGTGAAGAGGCAATTTGTATGCGAGCACTACATTCAGACTCGCTACAATTCATAGAAAAGAGGAGCTCAGGACCCCCATTACTCTGTTCAGTGGGGGCCAAAGTGATCACATATTAATAGCTGATCCTGATACAGGATTTATAGGAAAAATCCCCTAAATGGCTGCAGATCCAAATACAGATTCGCTGCTTTTGGCTTGATCTTTGGTTTATTTTTTTATAGTTCTTTACATATAAATTATTTTTTAATTTTTAGGGTAAAACTGCTTAAAAGTATAAGTTGCCACATGTGTACAAGTAGAAAAACACTAAATGACGTGTAGCCTGCATTTTTAGCAAATTTTCAGACAGTCCTTAAAGGGGTTTTCACGGCTCCAAGATCATATCCTATAGATGATGTAATAATAAAAATATTAGCAAACACCTTCATTTATAAATGTAGTATAATTCTCCAAATTAGCTATGTCCTTTATCCCATGTGCAGGGCAATGCAGCAGCTTAGGTATCCATGGTTAAGACTACTAACAACTAACTAACTGTTATTATATGAGTGGTCAAAGCCATGGATAACTAAGCTACTGCAATGCCCTACACATGGGGTAAGTGACATAGTGAATCAGAAGAACTATACTACATTTCTAATTGGAGGAATTTGCTAATATTTTTATTACACTTACTACATATTGGGATAGGATCTTGAAGATGAGAATACCCCTTTAAGCAGTTAATCAGCAGAATAACTCTGTGTACTGTGAGACCACTAAGGGTAACCTACTATGGCAGAGAAGACTGTAGTCAGGATTTATTTATATTCAGGTCTTACATGAGAAAACCCCTTTAATTATGACAGAGAACAATCTGCTGGAACGCCTAAGAGGAGTTTCTACTGATATGATACAATGTGAGTACAGAGGAGTGTTTGTAGTCAGGATCCAGTACTGAATTACAGAATTTTAGAGACTTCGAGCAAATAGACCTGAATTGAAATAACTGTTATAGACTGACCTGGGTTGGGGTAATGGTATTGCAGCCACTAGAGGCAGTACCAGCAGGTAGCATAGTCAGGGATAGCCAAGGGGTCAGTACACAGGATCAGCAATGTAGTTTAAAGGAGCAGCACATAGCATAGTCAGGGATAGCCAAGGAGTCGTTACACATAAGCAGCAATATAATCTTAGAATGAAGGTGCAGGTGAAAGGAAGCTTGACTAAAGGCTGGGAGCTCAGTATATGCCAGGTTTAAATAGGGTGTTCAATCAGAGTGGAGCCAATTAAGAACTCAGGGTGGAGCCAATCAGGAACTCAAGGTGGAGCCAATCAGGAACTCAGGATGGAACCAATCAGGAACTCAGGGTGGAGCCAATCAGGAACTCAGGGTGGAGACAATCAGAAACAACAAAGGTACAAGTATCTGGGTTAGCACAGAACTGTCCAGCTAACTTTATAACTCAGAGGGAAGAGCTGCCACGTGGTGCACAAGAGCTACTGAGTTTGAGTCTCTTGACAATAGCACTATAGAGGAAAAATGGGTCAATACGAAATATTTGAAAGGTGAAGATTCTTACACTTTATAACTATTGACCCCAACTTGTATCCAGATAAATTTGCCATTCAAGCTTAATTTTGTTTAAAAATTTTTGAAACTAAGAAAAACTACAACATTCACATAACATCAATAAATATCCATTAGATATTAACCCATTATCTACCAATGTCTTTTTTTGGGGATGCCTAATCTTTAGCTTCTAGCAACTAAGATTTTATAATTTATATAATTAGGTCCCATTTTTTGTGTTGTGTTTGTAAAATGAATGTTTTCAAAATAGGAAATCATGTCATTGTCATTTTTATTTGAATATTGGGACGCCCTTTTCTGAAAAATCCGTACTTGAAAAAATTTTGCAAATTATGTTTCTGATTCATTAGGACCCGAATCATTAAAAATCAGTCATTTAAAAAAAAAAAATAGTAATGGGTTAATAAAAATAACCGCACAATGAAATTCAGGCTAGATTCCTCTCGACCCCAAACATGAATAATTAAAGCATATTCATTTATGTCTTACGTAGAAGCAATGCATAAAAATGGGAGAAAATAATTATTATTAAATACGTTTGTTTGTCCTTTAACCTTGGCTGTTATTGCAGCGCTGATGCCACCGGCGCTCGGTTATTAAGATTCTCAGCATCTTCCCAGAGGAGCAGGTCTGTGGCAGAACACGGTCAAAAGGAAATACACATGTATCAATAGTCACCAGAGCATGAAAGAAAATGAAAAAAAAAGTTCTTGACGTAAGGTTATGCATATTTCAAGTTCAGCTTATTACAAATGCATGATTTTTCTCTTTCCTGGATTAGCCTTTATTCCACTAAGTTACGATGCTGCCGTCAAATTCTCTTTTTTGATGAACACAGAGGGGCTTTTTGGCACCCTCCTTATTAGACAGCACCCAGTCCAAAGCAATGATAAAACTAACCATAAAGAATATGACAATAAAATATTAATGTTCATGGTTCAAAAACAGCTCCACCCCCGTCCACTGGTTATGGATGGTATTGCAGCTACTTCTATGCAGCTAAAATGTAATATTAGACACAACCCATTCACGAGTTTGGTGCTATTTTTGAGACAAAGCAGCCATGTTTTTTTTATTCAGATTTTTTTATGATAACATGGAAGGTAATAAATTATTTTTGTCTTTTTACATTTCAGGTTTAAAGTCTCTAGGAATGACCATCGCTCAGTGTTATGAAGAAGTCGGCCTTCTGCTCCTCTTCCTGTCGGTGGGCATTTCCATATTCTCCGCCTTGGAATACGCTGTTGAGCATAACGTCCCTGACACGACTTTCACCAGTGTCCCCAGTGCCTGGTGGTGGGCGACGACCTCCATGACCACAGTAGGCTACGGAGATATCAGACCGGACACCACGTTTGGTAAAATTGTGGCGTTCTTGTGCATTTTATCGGGGATCTTAGTTTTAGCGTTGCCAATAGCTATTATCAACGACCGATTTGCTGCTTGTTACTTCACATTAAAAATGAAGGAGGCAGCTCTGAGGCAAAGGGAGGCCTTAAAGAAGCTAATGAAAAACATCAACACTGAGTCCGATGTCAACGTAAATCTAAGGGACATTTATGCTAAAAGTATCATGGAAATGTTACGACTGAAAACCCGAGAGCGGGCGAGCACAAGAAGCAGCGGAGGAGATGAATTCTGGTAATTCTAGAGTGTTTTGAGTTTGTTTTTTTACCTTTTTTGTCTCAATTACAATTTAGCTTTACTTGGATGTGGCTTTTTGCATTCAGATGTAGCAGGCATCAATCATTTCATTTTTTCGGGATTTTATTATGCTTCATTTTTGTTATGTTGATAAATCCAGCTTTTGGCCATAGTAAAGGCTCCCTTCTGCTCTGCAGATTCCCGGTCATGCGAACAAATGCTCGAGGTGTGAGATACAAGAAGGAACCTTCAAGAAACCTTCAAGAAAACGCCATGGATCTCTCCATCAATAACGAGTGGGGACAACATTAGACTTTAGGGTGGCTGTCCGGATTTGCAGCATTTGCCCAAAATGCTAAACCAAGGATGAAAAACTTCATTTAATACAATATTTTGTGCAGAGAAACAATATCCTGAAGACTGGAGACCTACAGATCCGGTGACCTCTCGACAGAACTTCCTTTTCTTACTGTTAGAGCAGATGCTGATGACCTTAGATCTCCTCATCCGAGTTAATCGGGATGATTATTGAAATGACACTCTGATCACACTCTAATCAGAGTGTGATCAGATTGTGATCACAGTGAGAGCCGATTGGAATCATCATATTACATAGCCCTGTGTACTTACAATTGCTCATTTTGCCTTTCTACCTTGATAATTCAATTCTCTTTTCTCTGCCTTCATTTCATCTCCCTTCATTTATCATTCCCCTCTTCCACTTCAGACCCAGCTGCTTCCTCCTCCTCCCTCCATAGACTTTTGCAGTGAATGATGACTCATGCAGGGAAAATTGACCTCCTTTTACATAGAGCTTAGAAGGATTCAGCTAGCCTATTTTTAATCACGTGATGTCATAGACCTAATGGGGTAAAGAAGAATTAGCCAGGTAGAAAGGCAAAATGAGCAATTGTAAGTACACAGTGCTATATAATATGATGACTGCAATATATTAAGAGAATAAAAATTTTGATGGGAGGAGAGTTTCTTTAACAAGCACATTTTAAAGAGTAACCATTGTTTTAATTTTTATTTCATAAATCAATAGTACACATGAAAGTAAGAAACTTTATATGCTATGTTAATGGAGAAATTTGCTTTATTCTTGCTCTTGGACTGATTACTCTCAATTCATAAGTAAAATCTATAAAATATACATTCTGTGAAGACAGATCTTCTCATTACTGAGATAGGAGATGGCAGTTGGTGTTTTTAGAATTCTATGAAGAAGGGAGGAGCTAGAGGCGGAGACAAACATCCTGCCTGAAATGACAGTTACAGTCTTGCAAAGACAGATTTCCCCTAAATTGAGAATTTTGAGAACAAATGATCAGTCCCGGCAGAGATAGAAGAAGATTTCTCTGATAATATATATTGCAAAGATTCTTATTTTCACATGTATCATTATTTATGGAAAAAAAAATTATAAAACAACAGTTATTCTTAAATACATTTCCCCTAGTTAGAATACACAAATATATAATGTATATTTAAAAGTTTATATTTTTTTATCCTGAAAAAAACATGTTAATAGTTTTTTATTAAAGTAGAAAAAGCCATTAATAAAAATGATAATAATAATAATAATAATAATAATTCTGAGCCTCAGAGATGATTAAAAGCTAAAACAGTAAAGCATGCATAAATTAATAAATGAGACGTTAGAGCAGCATCTAAAGAAAAATGTTAATTTTACCTACAGAAATAAGACACTTGATGTTTAGTTTTTAAAAAGCTATTCGAACACTGATGATACAACGTCCTTTTTGAAAGAAGTAAAAAATTGGTAATTAATACTGTATGTAAGAAAATAAAACATAATTATCAAACTTTGGATGCATCTCTAGGTAAAATATGGCAAAGTCTACTCCTTGGGTCGAAAATTTGAGCAGCAGCTGATTGAAGAGAAGATGTTACGGGGACAAACTTCTCTACATTTATTACACTTTTCTGAAGCCATAAAATAATAAACTAAAATTATATTTAGAATTGAGAGTCCTCAGTGGTTGATACCTTTTAATGGCTAACTGAAAAGATGGTAACAAATTGCAAGCTTTCGAGATTACTCAGGTCTCTTCATCAGGCATAGACTAATACCAATTCTGAAGAATCACATATTTATACACAACACAGCACAGAACTGTCATTATGGGAGAGTGATAAGTGATAAACAGTTGTGTCCCTAAATATTGGAAAGTTCCTAGATTAGGAGTGAATGTTTTGTTGTCCTCTGATTGGGGTCTGGTTCTGTTGTGATGACCCCACATGGTCTGAAGTGCAAATTCCTTAATTGATGTAAAAAGACATAAATCCATGCGACACATTCATTCCTGCAATATCCCACACCAGGATGGATTAAATGCCTGCAAATTCTTCCTGGAAAACACAGGGACTGATGCGGATTCTGTGGTGACACTTATAAAATTCATCCTCACCCACAATTACTTTGAATTTGACAAGATCTATCTACAGGAGACTGGCACAGCAATGGGAAGTAAAATGGCTCCACAGTATGCAAATCTTTTCATGGCCAAGCTTGAAAGTGACTTTTTGTCCTCATGTCCCATCAGGTCTCTGGCCTACTATCGCTACATTGATGATATTTTAATCATTTGGATGGAGTCTGAGCCAGAGCTAAAGATGTTCCATGAACAGTTTAATCAATTTCATCCCACCATCAACTTGACACTCAACTACTCTATCATTAAGCTGCAGAACAATAAAATAGAGACATCCCTTTATCAGAAGCCAATCGACCGTCCAACATACCTTAAATGGGACAATTTCCATCCAAAACACATAAAAAACTCTATTGTCTACAGCCAAGCCATCAGATACAATCGTATATGTTCCAACCCCATCGATAGAGATGAACACCTTGGTTGCCTCAGAAAGACCTTTTTGAATCAGGGCTACCATCCAAGAACAATTGAAAACCAGATCACAAAAGCCACCAGAATATCAAGGAACACCTGCTACATTACAAAGCTAAAGAAGAAAATAACCGGGTACCTCTAGTAATCACCTACAATCCAAATCTGGAGGTTCTAAGGGGAGCTGCACGGAAATTACAACCTTTACTGCAAAAAGATGCCCGATTACAATCCATTTTTCCAGACCCCCCACTACTGTGGTTTAGGCAGCCCCCAAATCTAAGAAGCATCATTGTCAGAAGCTCTCTGTCCTCTCCAACAGCTGCAGGAACCTTTCCTTGCAATCAGAAAAAATGTAAAACCTGTCCATTTATAATGACCACGGACAAGATAAAGATCCCCAATTCACATCAGGACTACAAGATACCAGGTACATTCAGCTGCGTCACTTCTAATGTGGTGTACCTAATTATTTGTACTAAATGTCCAACTGGGGGTCTGCATTTAGGGGAGACAAGGCAAAAACTGAGGACAGGGATGAATTCTCACCCCCATACTATAAAAGAAAAAAGAATGGATCTAGCACCATGGACCTGAAATTACTTGTATTGAAAGGTAGCTTCAACTCTCAGAGAGACAGGAGAATTTGGGAGTATAAACTTATGACGATCTTTGACACACTTAGTGCAGGAATGAATGTGTCGCATGGATTTATGTCTTTTTACATCAATTAAGGGATTTGCACTTCAGACCATGTGGGGTCATCACAACAGAACCAGACCCCAATTAGAGGACAACAAAACATTCACTCCTAATCTAGGAACTTTCCAATATTTATGGACACAAATGTTTATCACTTATCACTCTCCCATAATGACAATTCTGTGCTGTGTTGTGTATAAATA
The DNA here is from genome assembly GCF_051348905.1 of Ranitomeya variabilis. Taxonomy (NCBI): domain Eukaryota; kingdom Metazoa; phylum Chordata; class Amphibia; order Anura; family Dendrobatidae; genus Ranitomeya; species Ranitomeya variabilis. The sequence continues at coordinate 525,774,459 of NC_135237.1, read as the reverse complement.
CGTGATCCTTCAGAATTTTCTTTAGTCTGTGCCTGATGAAGAGACCGCAGTAGTCTCGAAAGCTTGAAATTTGTTACCATTTTTTCAGTTAGCCATTAAAAGGTATCAACCACTAAATGGAGACCATTTGAAAAATGGCTTAAAAGGTACCTGTCACCAGGTTTTCCCAAAATCAACTATGGCCTCCACCTTTCCCTTTTCTTTAACAGTAGTCTAGCAACCCGCATATAAGCCCCAACCCTCTCTGCGTAGCCCAAAAGATACCTTTTATTATCCCCTCATATGGCATAATCTGATTTTATGGTCTTGCTCTGCGTCTCTTTGCTCCCCGCAATCGCCCTTCTCCTGCCCATCTTCATATGGGTGACGTTTCCTAAGTCATCCGCCCAGCTCCCCCAATCTCGCTCCTATGCAGGCACACTTGGGGTATGCGCTGGGAGAGGAGAAAAAAGTGACAATAACCCGGAAGAAAATCTGGTGCATGAGAGCATGGAAAGTCCTGTAATGCGCATGCGCTGGCTTTTCTTTGAGTCATCGGCACTTTTTTGTCTTCTCCTGACGCATGCGCATTACAGTACTTTGTCCTGCCCACAGCACCGGCACAAGAGCCTAGTGCACCTGCATAAGAGCGACATTGAGGGTGTTGTGTGGATGATGTAGGGCACGTCATCTACATGAAGTAGAGAAGGAGGATGGAAATTGTGGGGAGAAAAGAGGCGCCTAGCAAGATCATCAACGCCAACCACACCACACCGTATGAGAGGATTATAAACAGTATTTTTTGAGACATGCGTTGGGGGTTTGGGGCTTATATGTAGGATGTTATACTGCTGCAAAAGAGGCGGTAAAGGTGGTACCCGCAGTTTACATTGGGAAAACCGGGTGACAGGTTCCTTTCAAAGCAAAAGTATACATAGCCTTTAAGGGAAAATGTTTTTTGTGATCATAAATTATAAAAACGTTCTACTTTTGACATCTTTAGCATTTGCTACTACTGTACACATTATCTCCCTAAGACAAATAAAATACTTTTTATGTGCACATGCCGGACGCAGTGGTATTTTGGAGCTGGACTGTGCTGTATTTAGAATATTGGACCCTCTATCGATCACTATCTAATACATGTGGGTGACGGCCTTTACCATCAAGTGGAATCTACTCCCTGATCTAAATCTAAACAGTTATACCAATTGTGTAAAATATAACGTAGAAACAAAATTATTTTCCCATTCTAATTTTATTTTTCATAGTTTATTTATTCTAAAGAAGAAATACAGAGATAGAGTAGTATATTATTCCTGTTCCTTAGAAGCAGAGACAGAATTCTACAGAATCGCTTTGTATGTATTTTATGTCCATTGACTATAATCTAAATGTCACTTTGTATGATTTTATTGAGTAATACTTAACGCCATTACATTTTTTATTGTGTTGAAGATAGGCCTTAAAAAGAATAAAGAAACCAATCATTTTATTTGTTCAGATAATAGTGTCTTTCTTTTATATGTAAATATGTGGCCTCATTTACACATCTGTTTTTTCTTTTTCTTATTTTAAAAGAAGAGACAGATTTTGTGTGCTAGATCAGATTTTCATCTGTGATTTTTCTCATATGACCCCCACAATTTTGAAAAACATCTCCTACCCATTAGAATGTTAAAAATGGAAATGATACTGAGTGTGCATGTGATGCGGCTGCAGTGCAGTTAGCACAACCTCCACCAGGGGGTACTGGTGAGGGAAGGGAGGTTGCACACTCACAGCGTAGCAACCCTGAGCAGCCGCACAAGTGTCACAGGTCACGAAAGAGTGGTCAGACGAGCAGAGTCAGAAACTGTCAGGAGCAGAAGTATCAGAGGTCACAGCGATGCACAAAGTCAGAGGCAAGCCAGAAGTCAAAGCCAAGCGGGAACACGGTATCTAAAAGGTGAGACGTAAGACGAAGTCGGGGTACAAGCCAGAAGTCAAAGTCGGTCGGGGAGCGAGGTATCAGAGACGAAAAGCAAGAGGAGGGCATCAGAGATCAGGCTGAGTCATACACTGTAAGGAAAACCACCAGATGAACACTACGTCAGGGATAGGGAATGGGTCTAACACAAATACGGGAAGTCAGAGGCAGAAGGATCATCAGGAAATAGCTGCTCTAGCCTAGAAGCATGAACTATCACTGATGCTGGCCAGCAGACTGCAGAGGACTGAAAAAGCCCAGCCAGCTCCAAAATGAGGCAGAGGGGGTTAACCCCCGCATGACTAGTCCAGAGAGAGGAAAGCAGAAAACAAACTCCAGACTGGACCATGACAGTACATGAATAGAATCCTGGTATCCTGGTAATCCTGGTAAAGTGAGATTTTTTTTCTCAGTTGAAGGTTTTCAAAATTATAAATCTGTTTTAGTCTCCTTTAACCCATCGCATTTTTTAAATAAAAATTATATGAAGTATAAGAGTGGTAAGACTCCTACCTCTGAAGACACCAATCAGGTCATGTATATTATGTCATGCGTTGTATACATATATTGTGTTATGTGAAATGTCAACTACATACTGTGGTTTTAGTGTACGTTATAATAATAATCTTTATTTATATAGCGCCAACATATTCCGCAGCGCTTTACAGCTTAACAGTTTCAAACACAACAGTCATAAGTAACAACGTTAACAATACAATAATAAAGCAAAATAAGACGACCCTGCCCGTGAGAGCTTACAATCTACAATGAGGTGGGGGAGATACAAAGTACAGGTGTGCATTTACAATGATGTATTTACAATGATGGTCCAGCCATCTTCAGGGGGTGGGGGGTAGATGAGATAGTGAATGGGCTACACACATAAACATAAAATGACTTTGATTAGTTAACGTGATAGGCCGCTCTGAACAAATGTGTTTTGTGCGAGCGCCTAAAACTATGCAAGTTGTGGATGGTCCTAATATCTTGGGGTCTATGAATAGACTGAGAATATGGTAATGTACAGCATAGGTTAAGATATAGATTAGGATCTAGGACATAAGATATGGGCAATGGAATTAGCACATACTGGTATAAGATAGTAACTGTAGTTAGCTGGGGATATAGGATAAATAGTTACTATAGGATAAGGATTATAAATGCAATATATTTACTGTACAGTGTTTGGGGAAGTTCTGTCAGCTACATACTGTAGGTACGCTGATGTTGTTTTACCCTCTGCCGAGCACTTTTTGGTGAATAAAGAAAGAATTTGTTTCACAAGTTCGTTGAGCCGGATTTCTCATGTTTTGATTATTTATTCATGCCAAACACACAGATCTGCACGGCCTCACTGAATAACAATGCCTTTTTATCGGCTTGCACATATCCGATTTATATGCTCGTGTCATCAGGGTTTAGCCCTTGTTTTCTGATTTGTGATCACTCACTATAATCTACATGGGAAAGAATCAGAAACAAGAAAATCAAGATCTATATTTGCTTTTATTGTTCACTAAACACGTGTAACAAAACGATATAAAACGGCCACAAGTTCCGTTATGACAATGAGTGACCCTGATATTTGCTTTTGGTGTTTTCAGAGCTATTCTGGACATAGAGGTTGTTCCAGTCAAATCCTGTAATAAAAACATACAAAAGAAAAATATATCAGTTTAAGATGTTGTCTCAACTTAATAAATGGTTAAAATCGCAAAGTGCTTGTAAAAAGAAGCAACTTTGCAATTTACTTTTAATTAAAAATCCTCTCCATCCTCAAGAAACAAAGGAAAATTAATTCTGTAGTGTGCAGCTCGTTGCCAACATTCGGCAACTCCTAGCCAATGAGTGCAGCACCTGCAAGCTCTTCACTATGCAGCTTGTAAGTGCTGCTCAGAAGTTGGTCAGATCACATCTCCAATTTCGCAGAAGTAAAGTTCAGGCCATTGGCTAAGCCATGCTGCCTACCTGATCTGACCATCTTCAGCATCGCACTACCCCCTGGAAATCAGGAGGCCAGGAGGGAGAGGAGAGCATTCCATAAGAAAGGAACATGAGACAACCCCTTTAAAGGGAAAGAAATCTCTAGCTTCTGTGTATACGGTTTTAGGTTTAGGAACCGAAATGGCCAAAAACTAGTTCTGAGCTTTTGGACTAAAAAATATGGGCATGAAAATATATTTTTTTTAAAAAGACAAGAAAAGGTTAATATTGTCCATTTTCTTTCCCACTGACCTGTTCAATAATGGTGGTCATGCTGTCTCGGGCCAGGATCAGTTGTCTTGTACTTGAGCTTTTTTAAACAAAATGCGGTTTTTAACCCCAACACAGTGGTCTCGGCAAAAACGCAGGGATACACAGCTGACCACGACAACGACAGCCAGGGCAATCAGGAGCCACTTGACCGGTTTCGGGATGCCCTCATGTACCTCCTTAACCAGTGAGATTGACTCCTCCAAGTTCTCACTCCTGGTTTTCTCCAGTTCCCGGCTTGAATTTGTTGCATGTAAAGTTGGTGGTGTTCTGGCAATGACTTTAGTCAGGGACAATATGAAGAGGAGGCAAATAAAGCCAAAGCAAGACATTGCCGAAATGATTAGAAAAAGATTTAGAAAAAAATGCAATCTGACTGATGAAGAAAGCGCTCTGTGGCTACTGCAACCAACAATGAGCAACACAATGATCACACTACCAACCTTCTGCTCTCAGAACCTCTTGCTTGTGATGTCACAGGGTGAAGTCTTATATCACAATGACCCAACACAGATCACAAGGACCTGTTCTACTGGAAAGACATTGAGGATTTCTGCTGCTTAAGGCCTCATTCAGACGTCTGATCCAGAGTTTGATCAGAGTGCTTTGCATGCCACCCGATTTTCTTGTACATGGAGAAATTGAAAATAACAATTTTTCCGCCTTCTCCATTCTGAAAGTCCGTAAAAATCGGACCACACTTGAATGTCATCCGACATGGACCTATTGCATTGAGGATTTTGATCTAACCTTCGAATAAAAATCAGACACGTTTCCAACATTTACCATGGACCACTTGGCCCCAAAGAATATGATAGGTATGGGTGCTATCCAAGAAAAACACGCATAACACATGTACGCAAAAATTGGACATCTAAATGAGGCCTTGATGTCAAGAAATGAGAACACTTGCACATACTTATGCTTGATTCATCAGTTGCATTTTTAGGTCACTTTTCTTTTTCCTGTCATGGCTTTCGTTGCTGTTTTTTCGCCCCAAAAAATTACTCATACAGCTCATGAATTTCACTGGAAGTTAAAAATTGACTTTATTTTTAGCTTTAAATATTTTTGCAAATTTTTAGTCCAAAAAGACGCACGTAACGTGAAATTCCACAAATTTGTATGCAATAAAGTCACTCCCGGGGGAAACTGGAGTGCAAGTGCATAAACATTTAGTGAGTTTTTAAAATGTTGCAAATGATGAACATCTGGAAAGCTTAAACCCTGTCTACAGAGGCAAACTAAAAAAAAAAAACAGACAAGCAAATGAAAAAGTTATTTTCACAAATGAAATGGTGAATAAGGAGCAAATGTAAAAAAAACTTGTGCAAAACACATAAAACGTTGTATCAGACCTAATCAGTGTTGGAGGTGCTGAGGATTGCTGATGGAAAAGAAAACTCGGTCAGGAGAGAGGGAGCGAGCCAGTGGCTGGCCAGACGCAGAGCTGGTGGACGGTGCCTGGAGAACTCTGCCTCCAGAGATTATTTTGCATGAAGGGGAGCTACCAGTGTGAGACAAGTTATTAACACAGAACAGGAGAAAAGAAGTTTGTCTTCTTGTAAACACATTTTTGCTTCTCTGTCAGCTTTGCTGTATTGCAGTCCTGTCTGTGAGCTGGAAGCTGAAGCTGACAGGATCCTGCAGATGTGTCAGTTATCAGGAGAGCAGAGAGCGGCCATTACACATCACACTGGTAACAGTGATAACCATGTCACATCACACTGGTAACACTGGTAACCATGTCACATCACACTGGTAACAGTGGTAACCATGTCACATCACACTGGTAACTCCCCCTTCATGTAAAATAAGCTCTGGAGGCAGAGTTATCTTCTAGGCACCATCCGCCCAGAGCCTGGAAGAGGTCACTTATATAAAGTGCTAAAAGATGATTTCTCAGGAACAACACATCTGATATGAGACACACAGGCAGGATTGTTTTCATCAGTCTGTAACCTGTATGCCCATACTAATGGTTTAGATAGGTCAAATGTGGTGACAGATTCACTTTAAGCAAATTTAATTATCATGAAATTGGTCGGCTCATTTCTTCTCTGTACTACACAGAAAACTTAACATAATAAATCTAGACGTCAGTGTGGTATCTAGGAGGTAGTGGAGTTAGTAAAAGCGGATACTTTGTGGAAAACATGTTTTTGAGCATATAAATCACTAGAAATACCAGTCAGAATGAGCTGATATTTACCCCATGCACCAACACTGGAGTGAAGAGTAGACATTTTGTTCTGGTTTTGATTCCGCATTGGTTTTTACAACTTACAAGTAGGACATGTTATCCACATAAAGCAAGAAGGAGGACGGCGATGACGAGAAGAGACGAGGCGCTGGATCAAGACCACCGACTTCCATCGGACCAGACTGTGAGTATAATAAAAGATCTTTTGTTGATCTGCAAACCGGATTGGGCACTTTTTTACAGCTTTCCAGTTTGCTGTAAAGAAGGCCCTAATGGTGGTGGCCGTACGTTATATGGGGGAAACCTGGTGACAGATTGCCTTTAACACCAAGTCTGTATGTAAAATTGTCTGCCTTTCACCCAGAAAAATGGATGACTTAGTATTGTTATCCAAATGTCATCCGTTTGTCTGTTTTTGCCATAAATATGATATTCGTTTTTATAATCATCAATTTTAAAAATGTTAGAAGGCCAAATACAATTTTGTATCCTATTAACTGTAATGGATCCGTTAAAAATGGATGACATACAGATAGTGTTGGTATAGCATCCATCATTTACACGCCTATTGAGTCTGAGGTGAAAAACCCACATGCTGCAATATTTTACATGTCGGCCATAGGTTAGTTTGGAAAAGTGCTCATGTGAACTACCGCATTGACCTGCGCTGGGCCGTGCGCTGTCCAATTGTCACTTACTTTGCATAAGGATAGCACACAGATGTAAAATACGCTCTTCTGAACATGCCCTAAAAGAGATCACGGGAGAGCGATGGAAGACTATGAATCTAATTTAAGATGCCAAGTGCATTGCCACACCCCGGTGCACTCACAGCCTGATTTGCATATGGCTTCTGCTGTAGATTTTTTATGACTGGGATCTCTATAAAAAAAGTCTCTTTTTTTTGGAAGGGAAAATGAGCACCTTTATTGCCATACCACTACTTTCATATGTGCCGACAGGTTCCCTTTAAATAAAAAAAAAATGGTGCGAAGCTGACAATTCTGGCACAAGGTGCAACTATTTCACAGTTTAAACTGTGGAGAAAATAAAGGTTTTTACAGAGATTAAATGTAGGGAAACGTCCAGATAATGGTCCCCAAGTAAGCAAATTATCTCTCCTCTATTTGTGTGTTCCGGAAATCCTCTAAACGATTGTACGAGGGATGATTACATAATGGCTGATCTGTCATGGCCAGATTTCTAAATGATCACTCACGCTGAGGGTACAGCATCCGCCAATATTCTGCTTCTTTTTAGAAGTTAATTTGATTTCTTTTTAATAGTAACATAATAAACATCTGCATTATTCATTTCTACCATCACTGTCCTCTCGCTCCCGAGGACGGGAATATGATGTAGAAGAACGGAAGGTACGGAAATAGAATTTCTGAATATAGAAGTTATTATTAATATACCCCAAATATGTGGATATATACTGACCCGTAGAGGAGCTGTCCTATAGAAAGCCGGGGTGGCGTCTCCAAAAAGATCCCTTACATTTTACTAATAAATGTATCCTTGGGTTTCGCAAACTAGAAACAATCTGCCTTATTCAGATGGCCAAAATGCAGCCATATTCTAGCATCTGGGTCATCGTCAAAGGTAGTTCTGCCTCATTCTGCACTACCTGCCTTGGTCTGGACTGACGATCCAATATTACCCTGCGTCTTCATGGCTCCTGGAATTAGGTCACATGAACACTGGGCCTTCTTCAGGCAGAGTCCACTTGCTGCCCTCCTGAAAAAGCGCTAAAAAAAACCTCAACAAAACGAAAGAATATTTGCACTGCAATATCAATAGGACCTGCTGTGCATATGTTATAGGGACTCTGTCTTAATGACTGTTCAAACCAAGCAAAAGTACTCGGTGCATGATGGCGGGGCCGATCATTTAACTGCACGTTCCCCTGCTTGGTTTCCCCCTATCTCCACCATATCTCTTCTTTGATTGACAGCTCTGGATTTATGGAACCAGACAAGGCAGAGATAGATGGAAACCAAGCAGGTTGGAAGGTGCGGGTGAAGGTTTTGCTTGGTTTGAACAGTCATTTTGTGCTGACAGAGGCCCTTTAAGCGTTTTCTAAGTATCTTTAACCACTTCAGGCTTTGAAAGCCATCCTAAAAGAAATGACCGGTCCATTCTTCTGGTGGCTTCTGCTCACAAAACAAGCAAGGAAACATTCTTGGCACTCTCTTGAAGTCTCTAGGCGCCTGGTAATCCACAGTCTAAAAGATGTCCTGTGCGCATACACTTAACCCCTTCATGACCGTGGGATTTTCCATTTTTCCGTGTTCGTTTTTCGCTCCCCTCCTTCCCAGAGCCATAACTTTTTTATTTTTCCGTCAATATGGCCATGTGGGGGCTTATTTTTTGCGCGACGAGTTGTACTTTTGAAAGACATCATTGGTTTTACCATGTTGTGTACTAGAAAATGGGGAAAAAATTCCAAGTGCGGTAAAATTGCAAAAAAAGTGCAATCCCATGCGTGTTTTTTGTTTGGCTTTTTTGCTAGGTTCACTAAATGCTAAAACTGACCTGCCATTATGATTCTCCAGGTCATTACGAGTTCACAGACACCTAACATGACTTGGTTATTTTTTATCTAAGTGGTGAACAAAATTCCAAACTTTGCTAAAAAAAAATGGCGCCATTTTCTGATACCCATAGCGTCTCCATTTTTCGTGATCTGGGGTCGGGTGAGGGCTTATTTTTTGCATGTTGAGCTAGCTTTTTTAATGATACCATTATGATGCAGATAAGTTCTTTAGATTGCCCGTTATTGAATTTTAATGCAATGTCGCAGCGACCAAAAAAACTTAATTTTGGCATTTTTTGAATTTTTTTCTCGCTACGCAGTTTAGCGATCAGGTTAATCCTTTTTTTATTAATAGATCGGGGGATTCTGAATGTGGCGATACCAAATATGTGTATATTTGATTTTATTTTTATTGTTTTATTATTTTTATTTTTTTATTTATTTCATATTTTTTAAAACATTTTTTTTACTTTTGCCATGCTTCAATAGTCTCCATGGGAGGCTAGAAGCTGGCATAGCCTGATCGTCTCTGCTACATAGCAGCGATCATCAGATCGCTCCTATGTAGCTGAATTGCAGGCTTGCTATGAGCGCCGACCACAGGGTGGCGCTCACAGCAAGCCGGCATCAGCAACCATAGAGGTCTCAAGGATACCTCTGGTTGCTATGCCGATGCATCGCTGACCCCCGATCAGGTGACGGGGGTCGGCGATGAGCACATTTCCGGCTGCGCAAAGCGGTAGTTAAATACCGTACTATCCCGTCCGAGGTCAGAAAGGGGTTAAAGAAAGTCCTGTTTCACCTATTTTTTGTCCACATGCTCAGTCATATGTAAAATAACAAGCTAAGATTTTCTTACCCTCCCCAGGTCCAGGGCCGCCTTTCCACCACTACCCCGGTCTTTGTTGATCAGCTGACACATTAGCAAGGGGTATTCCCATCTCCAAGATCCTATCCCAATATGTAGTAGTTACAATAATAATAATATTAGCAAATACCTCCAATTACAAATGTAGTATAGTTTTTCTGATTCACTATATCGCTTACCATGTGCAGGCATTGCAGTAGTAGGTATGCATGGTTATGACGTTAGTTGCTAATGTTCGTAACCATGGATACCTAATGCCCTGTACATGGGGTAAGAAACACAGCGAATCTGAAGAACTATACTATATTTCTAATTGGAGGTATTTGCGAATATTATTATTTCAGCTACTACTTATTGGGATAGGATCTTACAGATGGGAATGACAGCAGGCAATGATATTGGAAACTGTAGAAATAATATAGAAAGTATATTGGAAAATTGTATAAATTACTTTACAATCGATAACTTTTTTTATAGCTTTCGTGACTTTCTTTTATAACTTAGCCCAGCAAACATGACACAAATCTGTCAACCAATCGACATTTTGCTTCAATTTTCTGAAAAGTTGTAGAAAAGTGATCGGATTTCATCACTGGTTTCTATGGGTTTCAGCAGGTTTCTGGACACCAGCTCATCATTTGTAGCTGAAAGTTTTAGTTCTGAAAGGACGTGTGGAATATCCGGATTTAATGTTACATGAAGCCCTGGGGACATAGATACGTGGCTGTAAATGGGTCATGCAGGCAATATTACGAGATGTGGTCCAAGTGGGAATAGTCGATCGGGGTCATACACGTAATGAAATGTACGGGAAAAATTCAAGACTTGTATAAAATAATTGGGAAGAAAGAGAAGCATTTAGAGTCCATCAGGAGAAGGTGTAACACTGCGGCAGAAAGGACAGAGACGGCAGAACTGTTCCATATACATTGTATTTTCTAGCAGTCCGGTATGGAATAACACTATTTCTGGCCCTTTTATCACTTACATCCTACATTTTCACCAGTTTTCCCCTCTGCAGGCTCTATATTTAAAGGGAACCTGTTAGCAGGATTGTGCATGGTAACCTACAGACAGTGTCAGGTCGGCGCCATTATACTGATTAAAATGATACCTTGGGTGATGAAATCCGTCTTGTGGTTGTTGTTTAATCTTTATTTTCAGTTTTCAGTTAATGAGATTCTCGTGCGCCAGGGTGGCCTGTGGGTGGAGCTGTGGGTGTGGCTGTGGGCAGGGCTGTATGGGGTCTGTGGGCGGGCCATGGGTGGAGCTGTGTGTGTGGCTGTGGGCGGGGCTGTATGGGGGCTGTTGGCAAGGCTGTGGGTGGAGCTGTGGGTGGGGTTTTATGTGGTGCTCTGCTTATTCATCTATATGGGCTTATAACAGATCACTGATCCCTCAGTGACCTGCCCCCTATTTTACATATCGTATTATTTGAAAAAAAAATGGAAAAAAGACAGTCATAATGCAGGTGGCGGCGACGTTATAGCATGATACGATCTATAATATTCATATTTTCATTTGATTTTATATGAATTTCTTGAGATTCATCAAAATGGCACCGGCGGACGCATCTGCGTAGTAGCATCACTCGGAACGGCGATCCGATAGATGCTACTGAACAGTCACCGCCAGAGCCATCTTGATGGAGCCTTTACTGAGCACAATCCAGCAGACAGGTTCCCTTTAATGATCAGTTTTCTCTGAGCTGGTGGGTGGAGACGAGCTACTATAATGTTTCCCATACACAGCAGACAGAGGCACGAGGGATTACTGCTCTCCGGTCTCTAGTAATGCGCATGCTCAAAATCAGCAATAATATATAGGACTAGAACTCTAGGGCCACGTATTGGAAGTACCAATCATATAAATCAATATCGACCCTCTAAAAGCCTTGCCACATAGCTTAGGATAAAATATACAGTCCTACAATATAATTGCAGAAACGTCGTATTTCAGGGCTTTTGCCCCTCGTCCAAGAGGAAGCTTTACCCCTTAGACCCATGCCAGAGGCCTCTCTTCCAGCCACATTGGACCTGTTGCTTTGTACCAAGGAGGGGAAACCACCCCGAAACACGTGTCTGCATATAGATTGTTTGCTTTGGATTATATCCTAAGTCAAAGGCTTATTAAAGGGTCAATATTTATAGTGCTTTGGAACAAAGCACTATACTGTTATTCCACCGTGGTAAACTTCTTATTATAGTGCTTTGGAACAAAGCACTATACTGTTATTCCACCGTGGTAAACTTCTTCTTATTCTTATTATTCAGTCCGCACGTAATGCGGCCCGAACCGCTTCACTCACAGACTCCAGTGAGGTGTCATTTCGAAGCCAGCGTCCCCAAGAGGTGTGCTAAGTATTTTTCGTGTCGATCGGATTTGTAGTTTTGGCGCAATTTGCGTTTGAAAAAAGTGTTTCAATGCATTTCAATACGGAAATTTTACCATACGTTTATAATGGGCCTGATTTCTGAGGCAATTTCTAAAAATAACTGCCAACTGCCACCTGGCTGATTGGCTCATTGATATGCGCAGTCAGACTCAGTTACTATGCCAACGCCTACGAACTCTACCATGACAGTTTTGCCAGATAATATCAACTCTTAAAGTGACCCACCCACCAATCGGATCCCGAGGTGCGCAGCCCACCAAATTGGACCCCGAGTGGCCTCGCCCAACAAATCGGACCCAGAGTGGCCTCGCCCACCAAATCGGACCCGGAGTGGCGCCGCCCGCCAAATCGGACCCGGAGTGACTCCGCCCGCCAAATCAGACCCGGAGTGACTCCGCCCGCCAAATCGGACCCGGAGTGGCGCCGCCCGCCAAATCGGACCCGGAGTGGCGCCGCCCGCCAAATCGGACCCGGAGTGGCGCCGCCCGCCAAATCGGACCCGGAGTGGCGCCGCCCGCCAAATCGGACCCGGAGTGGCGCCGCCCGCCAAATCAGACCCGGAGTGGCGCCACCCGCCAAATCGGACCCTGAGTGGCCCGCCCACCAAATCGGACCCGGAGTGGCGCCGCCCGCCAAATCGGACCCGGAGTAACTCCGCCCACCAAATCGGACCCGGGGTGGCGCCGCCCGCCAAATCGGACCCGGAGTGGCCCGCCCACCAAATCGGACCCGGAGTGGCGCCGCCCGCCAAATCGGACCCGGAGTAACTCCGCCCGCCAAATCGGACCCGGGGTGGCGCCGCCCGCCAAATCGGACCCGGGGTGGCGCCGCCCGCCAAATCGGACCCGGGGTGGCGCCGCCCGCCAAATCGGACCCGGAGTGGCGCCGCCCGCCAAATCGGACCCGGAGTGGCGCCGCCCGCCAAATCGGACCCGGAGTGGCGCCGCCCGCCAAATCGGACCCAGAGTGGCCCGCCCACCAAATCGGACCCGGAGTGTCGCCGCCCGCCAAATCGGACCCAGAGTAACTCCGCCCGCCAAATCGGACCCGGAGTGGCGCCGCCCGCCAAATCGGACCCGGAATGACGCCGCCCACCAAATCGGACCCGGGGTGGCGCCGCCCACCAAATCGGACCCGGGGTGGCGCCGCCCGCCAAATCGGACCCGGGGTGGCGCCGCCCGCCAAATCGGACCCGGAGTGGCGCCGCCCACCAAATCGGACCCGGAGTGGCACCGCCCGCCAAATCGGACCCGGAGTGGCGCCGCCCGCCAAATCGGACCCGGAGTGGCGCCGCCCGCCAAATCGCACTTGGAGTGGCGCCGCCCGCCAAATCGGACCCGGAGTGGCGCCGCCCGCTAAATCGGACCCGGAGTGGCGCCGCCCGCCAAATCGGACCCGGAGTGGCGCCGCCCGCCAAATCGGACCCGGAGTGGCGCCGCCCACCAAATCGGACCCGGAGTGGCGCCGCCCGCCAAATCGGACCCGGAGTGGCGCCGCCCGCCAAATCGGACCCGGAGTGGCGCCGCCCGCCAAATCGGACCCAGAGTGGCCCCACCCACCAAATCGGTTCCAGAGTGGCCCCACCCACCAAATCGGACCCAGAGTGGCCCCACCCACCAAATCGGTTCCAGAGTGGCCCCACCCACCAAATCGGACCCAGAGTGGCCCCACCCACCAAATCGGTTCCAGAGTGGCCCCACCCACCAAATCGGTTCCAGAGTGGCCCCACCCACCAAATCAGCACCTGAGTAATGCAAACACCTCAGGATATCTCAAAACCTGAGGTAAAATACTGAGTGATGCGAACACTTCAGAATATCTCACGCCCTGAGTTGTCTACTTGTCCATAGGATTTTTGAGAATCGTGAAGTAAACCTCTGGGAGAGGTGAGCACCTCATAACTGGTTATGTTATGTTATGTACAGTAGATCTTTGGATGAGGCAAATGCCTCAGAGTGGGCCATATTGTGAGGTAACGCTCTGGGAGAGGAAAACGCCTCAGAGCTGCTAGTACCGTGAGGTAATTGTCTAGTTATTATTATTCAGTCCGCACGTAATGCGGCCCGAACCGCTTCACTCACAGACTCCAGTGAGGTGTCATTTCGAAGCCAGCGTCCCCAAGAGGTGTGCTAAGTATTTTTCATGTCGATCGGATTTGTAGTTTTGGCGCAATTTGCGTTTGAAAATGTTTTTTCCCCTCATTGTAATGCATTTCAATAGGGAAATTTTCCTATACGTTTAAAATGGGCTGGTTTCTGAGGCAATTTCTAAAAATAACTTAACTGCCAAATGCCACCTGGCTGATTAGCTCATTGATATGCGCAGTCAGACACAGTTACTATGCCAACGCCTACCAGGCCACAGTTTTGTCAGATAATATCAGCTCTTAAAGTGACAGCACAGCACAATTTCAAAGCACTATCTGTAGTCTTATTATTATTACAGTATACAGCGCAGAGCCCCGCAGCATACAGCGCAGAGCCGCGCATTATACAGCGCGGAGCCCCGCAGCATACAGCGCAGAGCCGCGCATTATACAGCGCGGAGCCCCGCAGCATACAGTGCAGAGCCGCACATTATACAGCGCGGAGCCGCTCAGCATACAGCACGGAGCCCCGCAGCATACAGCGCGGAGCCCCGCAGCATACAGCGCAGAGCCCCGCAGCATACAGCGCAGAGCCCCGCAGTATACAGCGCAGAGCCCCGCAGCATACAGCGCAGAGCCCCGCAGCATACAGCGCAGAGCCGCGCAGCATACAGCGCAGAGCCGCGCAGTATACAGCGCAGAGCCCCGCAGTATACAGCGCAGAGCCGCGCAGTATACAGCGCAGAGCCCCGCAGTATACAGCGCAGAGCCGCGCAGTATACAGCGCCCACCAAATCGGCCCCTGAGGGGCCCCACCCACCAAATCGGACCCAGAGTGGCTACAACTACCAAACCAGCGCCTGAGGGGCACCCAAGTGTCAAAGTCTTGCTGGGGCAGCCCGGGCACCATTCCAAAGCACTATCTGTAGTTCCTTCAGGAAATACCCATCTATTTCTCTCTGTTATCAGCCATTCCCTGTCCTGCTGTCAGTCTATTCTCTCTGTTATCAGCCATTCCCCGTCCTGCTGTCAGTCTATTTCTCTCTGTTATCAGCCATTCCCCGTACTGCAGTCAGTCTATTTTTCTCTGTTATCAGCCATTCCCCGTCCTGATGCCAGTCTATTTCTCTCTATCAGCAATTCCCCTGTCCTGCTGTCAGTCTATTCTCTCTGTTATCAGCCATTCCCTTGTCCTGCTGTCAGTCTATTCTCTGTTATCAGCCATTCCCTTATCCTGCTGTCAGTCAGAGTGACCCGGCCCACCAAATCGGACCCAGAGTGACCCGGCCCACCAAATCGGACCCAGAGTGACCCGGCCCACCAAATCGGACCCAGAGTGACCCGGCCCACCAAACCGGACCCAGAGTGACCCGGCCCACCAAACCGGACCCAGAGTGACCCGGCCCACCAAACCGGACCCAGAGTGACCCGGCCCACCAAACCGGACCCAGAGTGACCCGGCCCACCAAACCAGACCCAGAGTGACCCGGCCCACCAAACCGGACCCAGAGTGACCTGGCCCACCAAACCAGACCCAGAGTGACCCGGCCCACCAAACCGGACCCAGAGTGACCCGGCCCACCAAACCGGACCCAGAGTGACCCGGCCCACCAAATCGGACCCAGAGTGACCCGGCCCACCAAATCGGACCCAGAGTGACCCGGCCCACCAAATCGGACCCAGAGTGACCCGGGCCACCAAATCGGACCCAGAGTGACCCGGGCCACCAAATCGGACCCAGAGTGACCCGGCCCACCAAATCGGACCCAGAGTGACCCGGCCCACCAAATCGGACCCAGAGTGACCCGGCCCACCAAATCGGACCCAGAGTGACCCGGCCCACCAAATCGGACCCAGAGTGACCCGGCCCACCAAACCGGACCCAGAGTGACCCGGCCCACCAAACCGGACCCAGAGTGACCCGGCCCACCAAATCGGACCCAGAGTGACCCGGCCCACCAAACCGGACCCAGAGTGACCCGGCCCACCAAACCGGACCCAGAGTGACCCGGCCCACCAAACCGGACCCAGAGTGACCCGGCCCACCAAACCGGACCCAGAGTGACCCGGCCCACCAAACCGGACCCAGAGTGACCCGGCCCACCAAACCGGACCCAGAGTGACCCGGCCCACCAAACCGGACCCAGAGTGACCCGGCCCACCAAATCGGACCCAGAGTGACCCGGCCCACCAAATCGGACCCAGAGTGACCCGGCCCACCAAATCGGACCCAGAGTGACCCGGCCCACCAAATCGGACCCAGAGTGACCCGGGCCACCAAATCGGACCCAGAGTGACCCGGGCCACCAAATCGGACCCAGAGTGACCCGGGCCACCAAATCGGACCCAGAGTGACCCGGGCCACCAAATCGGACCCAGAGTGACCCGGGCCACCAAATCGGACCCAGAGTGACCCGGGCCACCAAATCGGACCCAGAGTGACCCGGGCCACCAAATCGGACCCAGAGTGACCCGGGCCACCAAATCGGACCCAGAGTGGCTCCACCCCCCAAATCGGACCCAGAGTGGCCCCGCCAACCAAAACCTTAACCCTGAGGGGCTACAACTACCAAACCAGCATCTGAGGGGCACCCAAGTGTGAAAGTCTTGCAGGGGCAGCCCGGGCACCATTCCAAAGCACTATCTGTAGTTCCTTCAGGAAATACCCATCTAGTTATTATTATTTTTCTTATTATTAGGCTTTTTTTCGCAGTTAATGCGGCCCGAACCGCTGAACGCACAGACTCCAGTGAGGTGTCATTTCGAAGCCAGCGTCCACGAGAGGTGTGCTAAGTTATTTTCATGTCGATCGGATTTGTAGTTTTGGCGCAATTTGCATTTGAAAATTGTTTCCCCCTCATTGGAAAGCATTGTTTCAATGCATTTCAATAGGGAAATTTTGCTATACGTTTAAAATGGTCTGGTTTCTGAGGCAATTTCTAAAAATAACTTAACTGCCAAATGCCACCTGGCTGATTAGCTCATTGATATGCGCAGTCAGACACAGTTACTATGCCAACGCCAACCAACTCCACCAGGTCACCGTTTTGTCAGATAATATCAGCTCTTAAAGTGACAGCACAGCACAATTCAAAAGGACTATCTGTAGTCTTATTCTTATTACAGTATAAAGCGCAGAGCCCCGCAGCATACAGCGCAGAGCCGCGCAGCATATAGCGCAGAGCCCCGCAGTATACAGCGCAGAGCTCCGCATTATACAGCGCGGAGCCGCGCAGCATACAGCGCGGAGCCGCGCAGCATACAGCGCGGAGCCGCGCAGCATACAGCGCGGAGCCGCGCAGCATACAGCGCGGAGCCGCGCAGCATACAGCGCGGAGGCCCGCAACATACAGCGCGGAGCCCCGCAGCATACAGCGCGGAGCCGCGCATTATACAGCGCGGAGCCGCGCAGCATACAGCGCGGAGCCGCGCAGCATACAGCGCGGAGCCGCGCAGCATACAGCGCGGAGCCGCGCAGCATACAGCGCGGAGCCGCGCAGCATACAGCGCGGAGCCGCGCAGCATACAGCGCCCACCAAATCGGACCCAGAGTGGCTACAACTACCAAACCAGCGCCTGAGGGGCACCCAAGTGTGAAAGTCTTGCTGGGGCAACCCGGGCACCATTCCAAAGCACTATCTGTAGTTCCTTCAGGAAATACCCATCTTTTTCTCTCTGTTATCAGCCATTCCCCGTACTGCTGTCAGTCTATTTCTCTCTGTTATCAGCCATTCCCCTGTCCTGCTGTCAGTCTATTTCTTTCTGTTATCAGCCATTCCCCTGTCCTGCTGTCAGTCTATTTCTCTCTGTTATCAGCCATTCCGCGTCCTGCTGTCAGTCTATTTCTCTCTGTTATCAGCCATTCCCCGTCCTGCTGTCAGTCTATTTCTCTCTGTTATCAGCCATTCCCCTGTCCTGCTGTCAGTCTATTCTCTCTGTTATCAGCCATTCCCTTGTCCTGCTGTCAGTCTATTCTCTGTTATCAGCCATTCCCTTATCCTGCTGTCAGTCAGGGTGACCCGGCCCACCAAATCGGACCCAGAGTGACCCGGCCCACCAAATCGGACCCAGAGTGACCCGGGCCACCAAATCGGACCCAGAGTGACCCGGGCCACCAAATCGGACCCAGAGTGACCCGGGCCACCAAATCGGACCCAGAGTGACCCGGGCCACCAAATCGGACCCAGAGTGACCCGGGCCACCAAATCGGACCCAGAGTGACCCGGGCCACCAAATCGGACCCAGAGTGACCCGGGCCACCAAATCGGACCCAGAGTGACCCGGGCCACCAAATCGGACCCAGAGTGACCCGGGCCACCAAATCGGACCCAGAGTGGCCCGGGCCACCAAATCGGACCCAGAGTGGCCCGGGCCACCAAATCGGACCCAGAGTGGCCCGGGCCACCAAATCGGACCCAGAGTGGCCCGGGCCACCAAATCGGACCCAGAGTGGCCCGGGCCACCAAATCGGACCCAGAGTGGCCCGGGCCACCAAATCGGACCCAGAGTGGCCCGGGCCACCAAATCGGACCCAGAGTGGCCCGGGCCACCAAATCGGACCCAGAGTGACCCAGCCCACCAAATCGGACCCAGAGTGGCCCCGCCCACCAAATCCTCAACCCTAAGGAGCTACAACTACCAAACCAGCATCTGAGGGGCACCCAAGTGTGAAAGTCTTGCAGGGGCAGCCTGGGCACCATTCCAAAGCACTATCTGTAGTTCCTTCAGGAAATACCCATCTAGTGATATTTAGAATTGCCTGACTTCCAGTAGGTGGCACTAAAGTGTCTGTTTGAAGAGGACATTTGCATATTTAATTTCCCAGAGGAGGATTATATGGCCTATAAGTCTCTTTATGCCAGCCTGGCATTCTCCACCAGGAGAAATGTTATCCCTTACCTCGGATTTGGAATTACTCTATAAGGCTACGTTCACATTTGCGTTGTGCGCCGCAGCGTCGGCGCCGCAGCGCACAACGCAAACAAAAACGCGGCAAAACGCACGCTAAAACGCTGCGTTTTGCGCCGCATGCGTCGTTTTTGGCCGAAAGTTGGACGCAAAAAAAATGCAACTTGATGCGTTTCTTGCGTCCAACGCTTGCGGCCATGCGGCGCAAAACGCAGCACAACGCATGTCCATGCGCCCCCATGTTAAATATAGGGGCGCATGACGCATGCGGCGCCGCTGCGGCGCCCGACGCTGCGGCGCTGACCGCAAATGTGAACGTAGCCTAACACATATTAAAAAAGCAATCTCTTGTCCCTTTCAGATGGATGATCTCCAATAATTTGCTTGCTGACCCAGGAAGAAGTAATTTTGCACTTTTGCCTCTTAATTGCTTCATACAGTAAAATACTCATTTTGTAATGTTAGCTGCTGGGCTATGTGACTGGACTAAACTGATAGGGGAAAAGTACATATTCTTTATTTAATATCTTTATTTACTTTACTGATTGGAGGACAAAACCTGGGCCAGGGAAGAAGGTACAGGGGATATGAAAATGTAGGCTGCTGCGCTGCTGCTGCTGCTCTGCTGCTGCCCTTACTGCTCCTGTTGCCCTGCTGCTTCTCTTCTGCTGCTGCTCTGCTGATGCCCTTACTGCTGCTGATCTTACTGCTGCTGCTTCTCTACTGCTGCCCTTTCTGCTGCTGCTTCCCTTACTACTGCTACTGCCCTTCTGCTTCTCTTCTGTTGCTTCTCTTCTGTTGCTTCTCCACTGCTGCTCTGCTTCTGCCCTTATTCCTACTGCTCTGCTGCTGCCCTTACTGCTGTTGCTGCTCTGCTGCTGCCCTTACTCTTACTGCTCTGCTGCTGCCCTTACTGCTGTTTCTGCTCTGCTGCTGCCCTTACTCCTACTGCTCTGCTGATGCCCTTACTGCTGCTGCTTTTCTGCAGCTGCCCTTACTACTGCTGCTGCCCTTCTGCTTCTCTTCTGCTGCTTCTCTTCTGTTGCTTCTCTGCTGCTGCTCTGCTTCTGCCCTTACTCCTACTGCTCTGCTGCTGCCCTTACTGCTGCTGCTGCCCTTCTGCTTCTCTTCTGCTGCTTCTCTTCTGTTGCTTCTCTGCTGCTGCTGTGCTTCTGCCCTTACTCCTACTGCTCTGCTGCTGCCCTTACTGCTGTTGCTGCTCTGCTGCTGCCCTTACTCTTACTGCTCTGCTGATGCCCTTACTGCTGCTGCTTTTCTGCTGTTGCCCTTACTGCTGTTGCTGGTCTTCTAGATGGGGCAACTGGGATTGCTTGCTATATCCCTCATGGCTTTTCACTGATGGCTGACTCCTCTGCTGCTCAACTGTTTAAAAATCTGCATTATGCGTCAGGGGCTTATGTGTCCATCACATGATGGGAATAAATTTGTATACACTAAATTTTAACCACCTCCTGCTGTATGGATAGGGTCAGGAGCTGAGTACGCACCATACCAGGCAGATGCCAGCTGTATTACCTAACAGAAATATTTCTGTAATAGCAGCAACTAGAGCAAGCTCAAATTGCTGCTGTTAAACCATTTTAATAACACTATCAATCACTGACAATGTCATTTAAAGGGAACCTGTCATGTCCCCCAAGCACTCCAATCCAGCATCATTTAGCTATGTGTGAGTAAAATCCTTCCCTAACCAGACCTGTATAATGTAGTTCAGTTAAATAAATGCTTTAAAAAACATGTATAACCTCCACTTTTCCTATGGTAATGAGCGATTTGACTAGTTGATGGGGTGTTAGTTCCCGGACAAGTCAGCCTAAACCTTTTATATTTAAAAGTCCGTCTGGTTTATTTCTCTCCACATAAACCGCATCACAGGAAAACTTAAATACAGCCCTTCTCCGGCACAAAGTGAAACATAATGTTAAAAGTCCATTCAAAAGTTATGCTGGTTCATCTGCTTGAGTTAGAGTCCAGCTTGTTAGACGTTGAGCAAAGGCGCACACTTCTGGAGATCTGCACGCCTCCACACACAGACCGTGTGTGAGACAAACAGGCCCCATTTTACAATGTGAGCCAGACCCAGGGGTGGGAATATGGTGAACAGCCATACTAACCAACTCTTCAGCTGGTCTCAATAATCTCGGCCCTGTCATGGCCAATTAACCCCTCTTAGTACTATGTGTACTAGAACATTACGACAGGTTTACATCACAAAGGACAACCACCTCTGTGATACATATCTCCCATCCACTATGTGCAGCCACCTTACAATATATATGCCTTAAAGATTAAAAAAAATAGAATTTTGGTTCATCAGTTGCCTCACCACAGCTCGTCCTGCAAAAAACAAGTTATCATATGGCTATGTCGACAGTAAAATAAAAAGAGTTGTGGCTCTTAGAGGAAGAAGAAGAGAGAACAAAAGCAAAAATAAACAAAATGGCAGCAGCGGAAATGGGTTAATAATGAAGATCCCTTTGAAAGAAGTTTTCCCAAGATTGAAAGATCCATAGGGAATTTATATCCAAAACTATATTCAATAGAAGAAATGCAAATTTGTGAAACTAGAGATCTCTCATGATTTATGACATATTGAAGCCATTTGCATGGGATTGCTCTAGGGATTGTTTACGGATATTTTATGTTACTTCTGATCATTAGACTAGTGGTTTGTCTGGGAACTGAGGACATTGTATGGACACAAAAAGATCAGAAGATATTAAGCTCATGCATTATGCAGGTTGTAGAATTACCTTGTGTGCAGCTCGACGTGACGGGAAGGATATTTGGTTGCACTTATGAGATCTATTGCTTGCAGCATTGTTCTCGTAGATATGATCTGAAATTCTGTATTTGAAGGCGTAATGACATTTCCGTGTAGCCGTCTCCTGGGGACCTGCCACAAAAGCTTTTGAATAATATATTTCTTTAATACCTCTGCTGTAAAAGCAAGCCGAGCACAGCAGATTAACCAATAATGAATTTGATACCAGGAATAAACATTTAATGTACCCAAGTCCCGATCAGCACCACATCGAATACGAAGATTACTAGGTGACAAGGGGGATGTCATCAATAATTGATGCATGTGCCTTAATAACTGTAGTTTTAAAGGGGTTATCCAATGTAAAATGTTATGTGGCCATTGGCTTGTAAGCCTGCATAATCACACTTACAGCTGTTGCTATTTTGGACTACAGGGCTACCTATCAACCACTGTTCCAGTCTTTGTTGATAAGCTGCACACAGGAACATAACAATTGCAGTTGTAGAGGGTTAAAAGGCCACCAAGCCCATGGAGTTAAGGGGCTTGCTAACACCAGAACCATTTTCAGCTGAATGTGTGTCATCACAAATGTATTGCAACGCGAAGAGACATCGGTTCCTTGCTCCGCCACAGCAATACACACCACCGGCCACTCAGCGACCGGCAGCGGACATCAGGGTGCCCGTCACAGGTTGGGCATGACATAACTTTCATATATTATCCACCCCACATGCCTATTATAGAGCAGGAAGATGATGATGCTCATAATGAGAGCATACACTGGTAAGAAGAATTCTTTAGGTTTTTTAAATGTGTCAGATATGAGCCACAGAAAAGGGGACATTGTTAAAATAAGAGGCTCCGGATAGAGGACATTATTACAAGAAGAGGCCCAGGATAGAGGACATTATTACAGGAAGGACCCACAACAGGGGGCATTATTACAGTAAGGGACCAAGGACAGGGGACATTATTACAGGAAGAGGCCAAGAACAGGGAACATTATTACAGGAAGGGGCCAGGATGGGGACATTAATACATGAAGGGGCCTAGGACAAGGAATATTATTATATGAAAGGGATCCATGATGAGGGACATTATTATTATATGAAGGGACCTGGATTTCACACATTATTATTGGAAGGGGCCAGGATGGGAGGACATTATTACAAGAAGGTGCCAGGACAGTGGATATTATAACAGGAAGGGCCAGGATAGCTGCCATTATTACAGGAAGGGGCCAGGGAAGGAGGCATTAGTACAGGAAGGGGCCTAGGACAGGGGATATGATAACATGAAGGGGCCATTGATCTATTGTTGCCTGACTTTGGACCTCGTTCTGACCATCCGTTTTCTTAACCATTTTGCTCTGATCTGCTATTTTCCTGGTATTTTGACCTCAGACTATGATGTAACTTTGCCTTTGTCCTTTTCCTTTTGTTCACTACATGCTCTCTTGGTATCTGACCCCCGAACATTTGACTAGCCTGCCTCACGGCTTGTCCGTGAGTAGTGACTAGCGTTACAAACAGCTCCTGTAGGTATAATTTAGAGATGTCCTTGGACTTTCCTCCTTACAGGGTACGTAATTTACAAATACCTACAGAGACTCTATTCTTAGCATGCCTTTCTCACCTCATTAGTCAATGTAACTGTGAACTTTCTGTCACTTTGCCTTTATTATATGCAATTCATGCTTTATTCCTAGTAGGACATCTCTAATTATACAACCACTGACAGTTCCCCTGACATTTCACATGTCCGGATAACAGATTTATTTTTTACATAAAAAATGAGAAATGTACACATAAGTATAAATTGTAGGAACTCACTTTAGGGTCTTCTTCTGAGATAGTGTTATCTGGTTATTAGAAAAACACCAAATCACCTTGGAGTCCCAAATGTGCAGATATCTGAGGATTAGAACATTGACACTTAGGCATTTAAGAAGGTTTTCATGAAGTGTATATGTAATGGGAGAAAGCTTCACTGACTAATCAAAGTAGGAAGGTGAAGAGAGCTGCCCAAGAACATGGATGTGGAGTAGAGTGGTCACTGGTCAGTGGTGAAAATCAGAAAGTTCTATATTTGGTTCTAGATTTGTGTTATTACTTGAAACAAGTCCTTCCATTACCAATACAAACTTCAGTGAAAACTTCCAAACTTGCGAATACCCTTTTAAGTCTCAACAATACATTGGTAGGACACCCATGTTAAGACCACGAAGCGTAACCATTCTAGTCACTTATATAGGGTGGCCCGCCTGACCTAATTGTATATCCATCACCAATAGGCCCTGGATGAAAGCCTTATCCATGTTCATTTGTAATCCTCATCAACCAACCCCCATGAACAATCGGTTTGAGCGGTTGGTTCGTCAGTATTTTTCAGTTGTGCCACCTCCACCTTTTATCATGGGGGCCTGCTGTATCCTGTAGTCGTGTATTAGGTTTGTGACCAGTTATTGGTAAGTACTGGGTTGCTGCTTTTTTTCTGTGATGTTTTTCTACACGTACATCTGTAAATGCTGGTAAATGAAACAGAAGCAAATGTCAATTACATTAAACAAAAGATTGTCTAAATCAAGGTAGACAGCAGCTACAGTAGTAATGTGTTTACCGGAAAGTGTCTACAATGTTTTCTGACATTTTGTTCCCAGGATGACTTTCTATTCTGCTCATAAAGAAAAGTGAGAAAAATCAGAGAACACAAAGCTCTGAAACGCCTCATGGCCTTTATAATTTCACAATTTAGTAGAGCGGATGAAATAGTAATAATCCTTGAATAACTTTCCACAGATCATACTTTTCAAATACTGTATGTGAGAAAAAAAAAAATTTAATGGGAGAAAGAAAATACAGAGATATGTAATCACCATATTATTATTATTATTATTTATATAGCACCATTAATTCCATGGTGCTGTACATGAGAAAGGGGTTACATACAGAGTTATAGATATCATTTACAGTAAACAGGTTTACAGTGAGACTGGTACAGAGGGGAGAGGACCCTGTCCTTGCGGACTTACATTCTATGGGATAGTGAGGAAGAGACAGAAGGTAGGGGTGAGGCGGCGGCGGCTCTGGCGGTGGTGAGGCGGCGGCTCGGTTATTGTAGGCTGTAGGCTTTCCTGAAGAGATGGGTTTTCAGGTTCCGTCTGAAGGATCCGAGGGTGGTGGATAATCGGACGTGTTGAGGCATGGAATTCCAGAGGATGGGGGATATTCGGGAGAAATCTTGGAGACGATTGTATGAGGAACGAATAAGTGTGGAGGAGAGTAGAAGGTCTTGGGATGAACGAAGATTACGTGAGGGAAGATAGTGGGAGATTAGTTCAGAGATATAGTGAGGGGACAGGTTGTGGATGGCTTTGTAGATCAGTGTTAGTAGTTTGGACTGGATTCGTTGGGGGATTGGGAGCCAGTGGAGGGATTTGCAGAGGGGAGAAGCAGGGGAGTAGCAAGGAGAGAGGTGGATTAGGCGGGCAGCAGAGTTGAGGACAGACTGGAGTGGTGCGAGAGAGTTAGCGGGGAGGCCACAGAGGAGGGTGTTGCAGTAATCGAGGCGGGAGATGATGAGAGCATGCACAAGAGTTTTGGTAGATTGTGGACTGAGGAAGGAACGGATTCTGGCAATATTTTTGAGTTGGAGGCGACAGGAGGTGGCAAGAGCTTGGACGTGAGGTTTGAAGGACAGGGCAGAGTCAAGAGTTACCCCGAGGCAGCGGATTTCAGGAGCGGGAGAGAGCGTGATGCTGTTCACCATAATAGATAGATTGGGTAGGGGGGATACGTGAGGTGGGGGAAAGATGATGAATTCGGTTTTGTCTACATTGAGCTTTAGGAAGCGAGAGGTGAAGAAGGAGGATATGGCTGACAGACACTTCGGGATTCTGGACAGCAGGGAGGTGACATCTGGGCCAGAGAGGTAGATCTGAGTGTCGTCTACATACAGGTGGTACTGGAAGCCATGGGAATTTATGAGTTGTCCTAGGCCAAGGGTATAGATGGAAAAAAGTAGGGGTCCTAGGACAGAGCCTTGAGGGACTCCGACAGAGAGAGGGCGGGATGAGGAGGTAGTGTGGGAGTGGGAAACGCTAAATGTGCGGTTGGAAAGGTATGATGCAATCCAGGACAGGGCGAGGTCTTTGATGCCAAGGGAAGAAAGAATCTGTAGTAGTAGGCAGTGATCGACTGTGTCGAAAGCAGAGGACAGGTCAAGAAGGAGGAGGATGGAGAACTGTCTGTTAGCTTTGGCTGTGACTAGGTCATTAGTAATTTTTGTCAGGGCAGTTTCGGTGGAGTGGTGGGGGCGGAAGCCAGATTGGAAGTTGTCAAAGAGACAGTTAGAAGAGAGGTGGGAGGAAAGTTGACCATGGACATGCTGCTCAAGGAGTTTTGAAGCAAACGGGAGCAGTGATATGGGGCGATAGCTGGGCATAGCAGTTGGGTCAAGGTTACTTTTTTTAAGGATGGGTGTGATGGTGGCATGTTTGAAGGCAGAGGGGAAGGTACCAGAAGAGAGCGATAGGTTGAAGAGATGGGTTAGGGCTGGAATAAGCGTGTTAGTGAGGTTGGGGAGCAGGTGGGAAGGCATGGGGTCAAGTGCACAGGTGGTGAGGTGTGATTTGGAAAAGAGGCGAGTAAGCTCTCCTTCAGTGATGTTGGAGAGGGAGGTTATTAGGGAAGGGCAGAGGTCTGGTATATGGAGTGGTTGGGGTGGTGGATAAGTAAAGGTTTGCCTTGTTTGGTCGATCTTGTTTTTGAAGTAGGTGGCAAAGTCCTCGGAAGAGATGATGGGAGTTGGAGGTGGCAGTGGTGGGCGGAGGAGGGAGTTAAATGTGCTGAACAGTTGTTTTGGGTTGTAGGATAGTGAAGATACAAGGTTAGTGAAATAGGTCTGTTTAGCAGAGGTGAGGGCTGATTTGAAGTCAAATGTAGCTTGTTTGAAGGCAGTGAAGTCGTCTGGCAGGCATGTTTTCTTCCAACGCCGCTCCGCAACCCTGGATGCTTGTCGAAGTTTTTTTGTGACATTGTTATGCCAAGGTTGCCTATTGGTTTGTCACACTGTGCCATGCGTGAGAGGGGCGACTGAGTCTATGGCTGATGTGAGGGTCGAGTTATAGAAAGCGGTGGCGCTGTCCGTGTCGTGCAGTGAAGATATGGAGGACAGGGGTAGGAGAGAGTCTGAGAGTCGGTGAGTGTCTAGATGTGCGAGGTTTCTGCAAGGATATGGTAATGGCTGGACATGGGGGGCAGGTGAGGAGGACAAGGATGAGAAGGTGAGTAGATGGTGGTCAGATAGGGGGAAGGGAGAGTTTGTGAGATTAGATAAGGAACATAGGCGGGTGAAGATGAGGTCTAGTGTATGTCCGCCTGTGTGGGTGGCTGTGGTGGACCAATGGGTGAGCCCAAAGGATGAAGTAAGGGCCAGTAGTTTGGAGGCTGCTGGCTGGTGGGTGTCAGTAGGGATATTAAAGTCACCCATGATGATGGTGGGGATGTCGGCAGAGAGAAAGTGAAGGAGCCAGGTAGAGAATTGGTAGATGAAGGCAGTGGCTGAGCCAGGTGGTCGGTATATGACAGCCATTTGGAGATTGGTGGGAGCGTAAATACGGACAGAGTGAACCTCGAAAGAAGGGAGGATAAGGGAGGGTGGGGGTTGGATAGGGTTGAAGGAGCAGTTTTTAGGAAGAAGGATACCCACTCCTCCACCATGTCTGTTGCCAGAGCGAGGAGTGTGTGTAAATTGGAGGCCGCCGTAACTCAGTGCTGCAGGCGAGGCCGTGTCAGGGGGCGTCAGCCAGGTCTCAGTGAGGGCCAGGAAGAAAAGGTTGCGGGAAGTGAAGAGATCATGGACCATGTGGAGCTTGTTGCAGACAGAGCGGGCATTCCAAAGTGCCCCAGAGAGGGGAAGCAGTGTGGTGGGGGTCAGTTGCACAGGTTTTAAGTGTGAGGGTTTGCGGTGGTTTCTCATAGTGTGAGAAGGATAGGGTAAGGGGTAGTAATGTATGAGGCAGGGGGCAGGATTGAGGGATGTGTCACCAGCAGTGAGAATAAGCGGAGAGAAGGGAAACAGGTGGGTGAAGGAAAATGAGGATTAGTGGAGCAAAAACGGTGGGGAAAATGTGAGCATGGTTAAAGAGCAGGGGAGGAAAAGAAAGGAAAGTAAATTTAGAAGATAGTGATTAGTCTTACCGTCTGGCCGATTTCTGGACTATTTCTGCAATATTTCTGATGACACTTTAAATGATG
Organism: Ranitomeya variabilis; assembly: GCF_051348905.1. Taxonomy (NCBI): domain Eukaryota; kingdom Metazoa; phylum Chordata; class Amphibia; order Anura; family Dendrobatidae; genus Ranitomeya; species Ranitomeya variabilis. The sequence goes on along the minus strand of NC_135237.1, from coordinate 525,746,214 downwards.
TCACATCTGACCAAGGCCATATCTGACCAGTACCATGCAACTTATACCATTTGAAGAGTCCATGAAATGAAGCCAGGTAAGAGAGGAAGAGGGAGGAGAAAGGAGGTGGGGGATAGTTCACAGCAGGGAGCAATTCACAGATTGCAGTTAATAGGACATTTGATTAGCATCAAGGTTGGTGAAGGATAGGATAAGATGGGTGGATAGAGCTAGGTGTGAGGAACATGTGCATATCAATATGCAATCACCAAGCTTGAAGTATGAAACATGGAATTAAAGTCAGGGAAAAAGCAGCAACATACCAGCAGTTAGAAGAGGGATAGATGCACAAGGGATTCAGGGGGTGCAGTGGCTAGTTCAGATTAGGAGACAGTTCCCACATACCAGCAGTTAGAAGAGGGATAGATGCACAAGGGATTCAGGGGGTGCAGTGGCTAGTTCAGATTAGGAGACAGTTCCCACATACCATTTGAAGAGTCCATGAAATGAAACCATAAAATTGTATATTTATCATACCTTAGTTGGTTTCTCTACATATGGGAAATTTCTCTCAAGGGTGTAAGATGGCCGCCGGACAGGTCCTTGAGGGAGAGATGTATCATCGTGGTTGGTAGCTTCAGTGATGTGAGCTCGGAAAGTATGCTCCAACACATATAGTGCTGAGAGAGTTATTAGGCCATTCCAGGGCCGGGTTTTATGAGTAGTCAGAAGAGATGTGTGGGAATGACTGCTCACTTATCCCCACCCCAGGGGCATAGTTTGGCAGATAAAATGGACACCTAGTGACTCATTCGGTGTCTGGGTCTGAAGATGTGTGGATCTCCTGTGTGTTGGTCTGTGCTAAAATCTAAAGAATCGGACACTATCCTGAGCGGGCAGCCTCACTATATTGTATGCACTTTTTACTTTGTGTTGTGTGAAAAGGCTGTTCTTTTGTTTGGTTCCCTGAGCGGTTTATGCAGTCATAATAAACCTGCCTGGACATTTCAACAATACCGCTTCCTGTGCCTACCTCAACAGCAGCTGAGTGAGTACAAATTTCTACAAGGGGTACAAGTGATGGGTACAAGTCAACTCAAGGGGGTATTCCCACTGTCCTCAAGCATTAATCATGAAGCTCTATATATGATGATGGTGATGTTATATCTACATTAGCACATTGCTGGTGTGATGTGTTCAACAACCCCAGAAACAAAGACACTATCAATCCAGTCCCACAGCCAATACCTACAAAAATGTTAAAATAAAGCATTTCCCTCCAATGTGTAGCCCTCCTAGCCTCACCATGCAAATAGCAAAGTCTTCGTGCCTCTGTCCTGCCTCCCATATGTGTCAGATCATCAATGAGTTCGAGGTAGCCATTAGAAAATCTTGTGCACTCAGTAGTCAGGGCACAAGTGAATTTTTTCGGCATCACTTCAGTTGCCCTGATCCATTGTGAATAAATATTGTAGGAAACACAAATGATCAATTAGCACCCTTTATTCACCCAAAGGCAGGATTTCCCCCCTAACCCCAACACACTACATAACACCTGCTGTGTGGAGCCTCAGTCCACACACAGGAAAGAGAGTAAGGGTATGACTCCACGATCAGGATGGGCGGCGGTATCGCCGCAGCGGCGAAGCCGCTCGGCGCTAAGCCCCGCCCCCTTAATGGGACGCGATCATGCCGGATGTGTTAACTCTTCACATCCGGGATGATCGCTCTGTCCCATAGGGCCCTGTGATATGCCTTGCGGGGACGCTGCGTCCCCGCAAGGTGTACGGACATGCTGCGATCTGAAAAGACGCGCAGCATGTCCGTAGTCGCAGGGCCGCCGCGTGCGGGTTTCCACGCATAGTGGAGACGGGATTTCATCAAATCCCCTCCACTATGCTGGAACATCTGGACGCTGCTTGTTTGACGCTGCAGCGCTGTGCAGCGTCAAACAAGCAGCGTTTCCTGAACGTGGAAACATACCCTAAGGGTACGTTCACACAGGACATTTTTGCTGCGTATTTTTGCTGCGTTTTTTTATGCTAATTTTCAGCTGCTTTTTACAGTACCAGCAAAGTGTTTTTTGGACATAGGGCATGTCACTTCTTTCAGTGTTTTTGCGGCGTTTTTGCAGCGTTTTTTCACCCATTGACTTGAATGGGTGATGGAAAAAACGCTGCAAAAACGCAGCATAAACGCATGTAGCATTATTTGCTGCGTTTTTTGTGCAGAAAAATCATGGCCAACAGGAAGTGATCTCACAGCCAAGAGCTTAGGGGTGTGGTTAGTGAGGTGTGAAGAGCCATTGTGAGCCATTATGAGGTGTGAAGAGCCATTGTGAGGTGTCCTGATTGTGATCTATTGTGAGGGAGTTCCTGGTAGTGAGGCATGAGGAGCCATTGTGAGCCATTGTGAGGTGTGAAGAGCCATTGTGAGGTGTCCTGATTGTGATCTATTGTGAGGGAGTTCCTGGTAGTGAGGTGTGAAGAGCCATTGTGAGCCATTGTGAGGTGTGAAGAGCCAATGTGAGGTGTCCTGATTGTGATCTATTGTGAGGGAGTTTCTGGTAGTGAGGTGTTAGCCATGTCTTGGTATAGGAGGATGAGCACTAATGTTTCCCAACTAATCATGGAGGTAATATTTTTTTTAATTTGTGATATATCTATCTATCCGATTGTTTGCAATGGTACACTTTGCGATGCTCATGTGCTGTAATGTACATGTTCATGTGTTCTCCATGTGTATGTTTGTATCTTCCTTGTCATGAATGTTGGCTTCATTTCATCTTGCATTTGGTAATTACTTTTTTATTTATTTTTCCAAGGTGGAAGCAATGCCTGTAATTTGGGATGTAGCTTGCCCAAACTACAGTGATCGTCAAAAAAAGGCCGATGCATGGCATGTAATTCACCGTAAATTGTTCCCCCGCTGGGATGAAGGCGATGCTAAGCTCCACTGGGGTCACTCAACTTTATTATCATGCACAAATAGACAAAAAAACACACCAAAACCGCACAAAAAACGCATCTATAAGCAGCTGAAAATTGGCATAAAAAACGCAGCAAAAATACGCAGCAAAAATACGCAGCAAAAAAGTCCTGTGTGAACTTACCCAAAAAACGCACCAAATACGCACCAAAAAAACGCACCTAAATTAGCATAAAAAACCGCAGCAAAAATACGCAGCAGAAAAGTCCTGTGTGAACTTACCCTAATAGTGTATCGGAGGGGGGAGGGGTGCGGATTGTTTGTTTTCATATTGACAGTCAGTCCTAGTGGACCTAAAGGGAACCGGTCACCTCGTTTTGCCGCTATAAGGCTACTTTCACACTGGCGTCAGTACGGGCCCGTCACAATGCGTCGGGCCGACGTACCGACGGAACCTGTGAAATAACTGCAAGATGTGGGCAGGGGATGCAGTTTTACAACACATCCGCTGCCCATTCTGCAGTCCGGTGAAGTGGGGCGGAGTTTCAGCCGTGCATGCGCAGTCGAAAATGGCAGACGCGACACACAAAAAAACATTACATGGAACTTTTTTGTGCCGACAGTCCGCCAAAACACGATGCATCCGTCGCACGACGGATGCGACGTGTGGCAATCCATCGCAATGCGTCGCTAATGCAAGTCTATGGAGAAAAAAACGCATCCTGCGGACAACTTTGCAGGATGAGTTTTTTCTCCAAAGCGATGCATTGCGACATGCAGTGCCCGACGCTAGTGTGAAAGTAGCCTAAGATGTGGCCACTGCCTTTTGGGGCTTATCTACAGCATTCTATAATGCTGTAGATAAGCCCCCGGTCTGACCTGAAAGAGAAGAAAAGCAAGTTTTATTATACTCAGGCGCTGGGAAAGGTCAGAGAGGCCTGGTGCCGGCAAACTGCAGTACTGTGCTCTGCCCTCAACAGGGCAGATCAGTACGCCTGGGCAGGAGCACGGCACAATGCAAGCAGGATGACGACATCACATGAAGATGGGAGGCGCCGGACCTGGGACCTGTGACACCCATCGGACTGGACCGGCACGGGTGAGTATAATAAAACTTGTTTTTCTTGTCTTTCAGGTCAGACCAGGGGCTTATCTACAGCATTATAGAATGCTGTAGATAAGCCCCAAAAGGCAGTGGCCATATCTTATAGCGGCAAAATGAGGTGGCAGGTTCCCTTTAATCTGTCAGTGAATTGTAGGGGCATCATCCTGTGGGGGGGATATATACTGTGAGGGCATCATACTATGAGGAGGTCATTGTGACTGCATCACACTGTGGGGGGAGTATGTGTTATGTTGGAATCATACTATTGAGGGGTCACTGTTGGGGCATTATACCATATGGGAGGCACTAAGGGGGCATCATAGTGTGTTTGGAGCATTGTGGGGCATCATATGGTGTTGGAGTGGGCTATGGGGACATCCAACTATGTTGGAGACACTTTGGGGGGCATAATACTGTATTGAGAGCACTGTAGGTACAACATACTTTGTTGGGGTCCCTGGAAGCGCATCATACATTGTGTGGGAAGATACTATCAGACCAAACTGTGTCTGGAAAATTTGCTGTAGAGCTATCACTCTGTGTTGGAGACATGTTTGAGAGCATTACATTGTATGGAGGGTGCATCACACTGTATGGATGCCATAAAGGGGATATCGTAGTGGGTGGGAAAACTAAACAGCTTCAGTAAGGGCTCTATTCCATGTGTGTGTCACAATACATGTACCTTTGCATGTGTTTAACCCCTTCACAACATATAACAAACATGTACTTCATATGTTGTGTCCCTGACTTTGATGAGGTCTCACACGTCAAGCCCATATCTTTCCCAGCAGATGGTTGCTGATTCAATCAGCCATCATGTGCCTTTGAGAGTTGGGTGTTAAATTGCACTGTCAATCTTTGACAGCAGCATATAACATGTGCCGGCAGGGGGTGCATTGTTCCACTCTCCCATCAGCCTGTCTCTGACATGATCGTGTGGAACTGATGGGTTGCCATGACAGCCAAGGGTCTGCTAATGACCCACGTTCCTGTCATTATGATCCTCTTGCAAACACCGGCCTGTAGCTGTCGTTCATAAGATTCGTGATTTTAGTTATTCATAGCGATGCTGATGCACTGCTATGTATAGCACAAGAGATTAGACAAACACAGCTTCAAGTTACCTAAAGGGACTAACAAACACAGTTAAAAAATGAAAAATATTTTTAAAGATATAACAAAAATGAAAAAAACACAAGAGTTCAAATCACCCTTTAATCCTGTCTCTACCCCAGACAATCAGAGACAGTGTAATTAACTTATCAACTATTCTAGACCACCAGAGTTGTTAACATTCACCAAATAACTGTATGGCAGTTTTAAATCAGAAAAAATATGAGTGTAGATTATGTCAGTATTAATTGCTATAATTGCTATTAGATTAGGGATGAGCAAATCAATTCGATGTGAGTAGAATTTCTGTAACCTAAAATGTCTGTTGCAGTTTTACACATTACAGAAGATTGCATTAGCTAGAAAATACTTACATGACCTTGGGCGCTTCTGATCAGGCTCCCCCATAATTCCTTGTAGCTATCAGATCACATGGAATTGCACAGCCAGTCAAGAAAAACCATTATAGCCCATCTACAAGAAGAGGCAGGGAATGCAGCCGCTATTTTGAGGTGAATCTGGACAGTGAGAAGACATCACAGCTCACAGTTTAGGCTTAGCCATGGATATTAGAAGATAGCGCCAAGAATTACTGTCTAAATTGTACATGTAGTGTGTGACAATGACAACACAACACAGAGAATTGGTTACCCTTCGTTTAATTATAGCTATATATAATGAGGACACTTTGATATTACTAATTCTGTGTTTGCATTGAAGAGTCTGAAAGGGGTTGAATATAGAGACATCAGAGTTATACATGTCTTTTTCAAAGCATTTGGAGACTTTGCAATACTTGTGATTCACGACAAATCTATTCACCTCTAATTAAATTAAATAGAACAATTGGAAAATTCTAATTTTAAAAGATTCGCTCACCTCTAGCCACTATATAACATGACTGTTCATTACTGCTTAACACTATCAATCAGTCACAGTAAGGCAGCATCGTCTGGTCGATGAAAGTTGAAAAAAATAAGGAGGATTTCAATATTAAAAAAATAGCTGTCTTATTAGCTGAACTCTCAAAAAATTGCCTTGATCTCAGACTCTTATGAGTTGAGGAAACAGTATCGAACAGCAGAATCACTAAAATCGAAAAGCAACCAATCATCCAGAACAGAAGACTAGTAATGGAAGTCAAGTATTTACCAAAGGTAATAAATTACCTAATTTTTATATTCTATGCTATATCTTGAAATTTGCTAAGATTTATATTTACTATGGCCTAAACTACTCCGAATTGCGTGAAACAATATACACCCCATATGATGTTTGCTGTTGCCGAAGCGTTCCTGGGCATCTCCAGTAATGGCTTCTGGGTTTCTTTATGGCATTATACTGAATCAAATTGCAATATACTTCTAAGGCAGGAGCAGATGAAAGCATCGTCATGCATAAAATACAATTATATTATTTATTGCCTATAAGCTCACAAATACCAAAGCTGAAAAATTACCTTATTTTTCAAGGATTGCATTCATCATATATTTTTTTTCTTTTCACATATCGTAAGATGGTTTAGATATGTCAGCCACGATTCATTGAAATTCTAATCACAATTTCAAGAACTAAACTGTGAAAATCTTTTATCAGAGAGTAATTGATACGTGAAATATACTTTGACGGTTTACATAATTTACCTTAAAATTGGTTGACAGCATCTGAGGACATGCATACAAATCTGCTTAGGATGAAATTGTGTTCCTATCGGCATACAGGAGGAATATCAATGTGCTTTTTATTTGGGAAACGATGGATATGAGACATCTATTCATTATTAGCAATATTGTAATTGCACCTGGGGGTTTATAGAGATAAGTACCCCAAAATATGAATATAAAAAATACTAACTGGTTTGACTAAATTAATAATGATTTGCAGAATCAGGCTTACATCTCACACATCGGACATACCATGCAATCAATAGCGAAAGCAACATAGACTCTTCTAACCCTTTTGACAATGTGTCACTTTTACGACAAATTCTTCTAAATATTTACCGAGAATAAGTGCGATAAAGGTCGATATTTTGAAGGATCGTTTTTTTTCAGTAAGTGCTGCCGGAGGGGCAGGTATATTAAAGCTCGATGGGATGTAATCAGAGTTTTCTTCTCCACTTGAGCTGCTGATTGCTTCATCTTTAATTTATACTGATCTTACACAACAAGCATAATACAAAACCCATACTATACCTGTAAAAATAGAATTACTTCTGTTAAAATGACAAAATCATAATTTAGCTTTTACTAATACTCAAGTATTTACAATATAAAGTAAATTGACTTGCCTGAGGGAGTAAGAAATATTTTTAGATATATGCATCCAGGTCAACAAATAACTTGATTTAGGCTATCGCTGGGAAGACATTGTCTGAGAAATCACTAGGGATGAGCAAGGAGTTTTGCATTATCTGTCATAATTAATGAGTATTGATTTTCAGGTAGGATGAATGGGTCATGGGTCAGCGCTAGCTTAGCACAGTAGGCATGTTCACATCCTCTGGTAGCATCCTGAAAATCATATTGTAAGGTTGCAGCAGGACAGGAACTGGAAGGGAGATATGTGTCACCAAGGTGGTAGTATGTGGTGATGTGTTAAGCCTGGATGCAGGCTCCAGCACAGCTAATGCATGGAGGGATGTTTTAATGGGCCCAGATATTGGGTCTAGAATTTAGGAATGGCTACAAGAGCTGGGTGGGACTGGCTGTTCGCATGTCTCCACTTCCAGGCCTTGGAATAGTCTATTTAAGGCAGTTCAAGTGCCTAATTTGTCAGCGTCTGCCCGATAGCTGATCCCTTACAATATATTTCCCACCAGTAAAAGACAGACACACAGAGACAGACAGAAGTGGAGAAAAAGTGTTTAAAAACACCTGCATTGTAGTTAGGTAGCTAGTGGGGGTAAGCAAGCACTTGCTATTAAGGTGCTAGTGCTTAGTGTGGGCTACAATTGAGTAAAGGTACCTTCACACTAAACGATATCGCTAGCGATCCGTGACGTTGCAGCATCCTGGCTAGCGATATCGTTGAGTTTGACAGGCAGCAGCGATCAGGATCCTGCTGTGATATCGCTGGTCGTTTAGGAAAGTTCAGAACTTTATTTGGTCGTCAGATCGCCGTGTATCGTTGTGTTTGACAGCAAAAGCAACGATACCAGCGATGTTCTACAATGGTAACCAGGGTAAATATCGGGTTACTAAGTGCAGGGCCGCGCTTAGTAACCCGATGTTTACCCTGGTTACCATCGTAAAAGTAAAAAAAACAAACAGTACATACTCACCCTCTGATGTCCGTCACGTCCCTCGCCGTCCGCTTCCTGCACTGACTGAGCGCCGGCCGTAAAGTGAAAGCACAGCACAGCGGTGACGTCACCGCTCTGCTGTTAGGGCCGGCACTCAGTCAGTGCAGGGAAGCGGACGCCGGGGGACGTGAAGGTGAGTATGTAGTGTTTGTTTTTTTTACATTTTACACTGGTAACCAGGGTAAACATCGGGTTACTAAGCGCGGCCCTGCACTTAGCAACCCGATGTTTACCCTGGTTACCCGGGGACTTCGGCATCGTTGGTCGCTGGAGAGCGGTCTGTGTGACAGCTCTCCAGCGACCAAACAGCGACGCTGCAGCGATCGGCATCGTTGTCTGTATCGCTGCAGCGTCGCTTAGTGTGAAGGTACCTTAAGATATAAGCTCTAGCCTGAACTGAAGTCAGTGAGGTTTCTCCCAGGTGGTGAAGGCCAACCCACCTGCATCAGAGTAGCGCCATTAGAGGGGTGAAGTATGCAACAGCATGGGGAAGCATTCCTGTAAGTGATGAGTGAATCCACCTATGAGAGGCAAGAGATTAGCTACCTGAGAAGGGCGAGGATAGCCACATTAGAAAGGTGAAGAAGCTGATGCTTAAGTGTGAAGAGGAATACCTCACCAGAGAGAGTAGAAGACTAATGCCTGTGTGAGGGACTTGATTTGTTAACTATAAATTGCTATGCTGCAACTGAAAAATATTGCCGCCGAAGAGAGGTGACTGTGAAAGCTAACGAGCACTATGAGTGCGCTGAACTAGTAGCGGAGATTTGTATGTGTCAGCAAATGTCTCAAGTGTTAACAAATTGTTATAAGTGTCAACTATATACCTCTGCTTAACCCTAGTTGCCTCTTGTAACATGGTGCACCATCAAGTCGTCTCCTTGTGTGTAAAGTTGTTAAACTGACATCTGTGTAAAACCAAAAAGAACTGGGCCAGCATGCTTGTTAGTATAAGTGGAATGCGTAGGAGCAAATTCACACTACAGCCATGACCATACAAAACCTACAATAAAAACAATACATAGATAGCCTGTACCCTGCATTAAGTAAATAATTAGTAGCACATGTAAAAAAACATAAGGAACTTAGCTGACACTATTTTGATCAAAAGAGTGTAAAAACCATCCCACCGTGACAAGGTGTACCCGATCAAGGTGGTCCCTAACGGCTAGTAACTCACCTTGCTATGTGTCAGCAGGCCTCAACATAGATGGGGCAGAGCAGGACCTGGACCTGATTTTCTTTAGCACCTGCCTGTGTAAAGCTAAATAATAATAATAATCTTTATTTTTATATAGCGCTTACATATTCCGCAGCGCTTTACAGATTGCACACATTATCGTCGCTGTCCCCGTTAGGGCTCACAATCTAAATTCCCTATCAGTATGTCTTTGGAGTGTGGGAGGAAACCGGAGTGCCCGGAGGAAACCCACGCAAACACGGAGAGAACATACAAACTCTTTGCAGATGTTGTCCTTAGTGGGGCTTGAACCCAGGACTCCAGCGCTGCAAGGCTGCTGTGCTAACCACTGCGCCACCGTGCGCCACCGTGTAAATAGACAAGGTTTATAGCCCAAAAGTACTAAGTACAAAAAACTTATGCAAAACTGAGGCCAGAATACTTGCTAATATAAGTGCAAGGTGTAGGTGTAAGCCTGCGTCCTTGTGACAACCGTAAATGTAGAATAAGTCCACCAACAGGGGCCAATACAAGGTGCACTATACTTGGAGGAGCACACATCTCATCTTATCATATATGGGGGTTCAGGTCCCTCAACTTAAAATAAACTGACCTCCTCGCTAAAGGTAGAAAAAACCCCAAACAAGTAGCACATGAAGACAGCTGCAGCAAAGCCTTGTCACTTCCTTGGTGATATATATGTAGCATTGCCGTGAAAATGACTGTAAAACCTAAATGGTTAATGCATCGCTTCTTTAAAAAAAGTTCCAAAGTCTACAATTCATAATCACATCTTGATTGCTTTTTAAAATAAGTTATGGTTAATTTTAAAGTTCAATTACTTCTAGACCTGACTGTATAATAGCTAATATCTGTGCGGCTAGGTGCAGATTCATAAGAGCTGGAGAGGCACAGGATGGAGACCATTGCCCTAAATAAATTGTATTTGTTAATTGCTTCATGTCGAAAGATCCAAAAGACTGTGCTTACACTGTCATCGGTGACACTTCTGATCACTTTTGCTAATAAGTTTTACTTAGAAAAATCTCGATAAATTTTCCTATTTTTTACATATAAAGGGCAGGCCAAGAATGGTGATGGTATGGAATGGGTGTCTCCGTGACATTGAGTTTTTAACTATGAGCTCAATTTTACCACTTTGTCCCCGATTCATGAAAGTTTTTCCTCCAATATTTTGGCTTGAAGAGCTTTCAAAAGTCACAGTATTTTGAAAAAGCTTAACACTCCACTAAAATGTTGCATCTTTTGACATTCTTAAGCAATTTTGACAACTTCGACAAAGTGGGTGGAGCTGGAGCGGAGCGGGACAGAGGAGCGGTGACCGCCTTTTGCTAAAGTTCATGACGAGCGGTGGCATTTGCTACACTACAAATCTTATTCCAGCAAGGACATGAAGTAAGATTTGTGGCGAGGAGCACACAACGCGTCAGCCGCTCCTGATCCACTAACAGACTTGTGCCTCTTAATGAATCAGACTCAAGCAAACCTTCTGATCAAGACGGGCCTGAACAAGGAACAATGTTGAACAACGCCGGTCTTGATGAATCAAGGCCCTTGAATCTGGGATGAAACAGACAAATGCGTTGCTATCACAAGGAGATAGCTGAGGAATACATAAAATAATAATTTAGGCATCTTAGGTCTCATTGCTTTCTTCCTGAGTGTTAACAAGCAAAACATGTAAACTGTATTTTAACCTTCTAAATTATTTAGTTGTTGCTGAAAGAAACTTTGTTCAGTCGTTTAGAGACGCATTAATGAGCAATGTCTCAACATTAGAGCTCATTAAAATTTCACAATGTTGATAAGACGCCTCACAAGGAATATTGTTTCTGGAATTTAAACTACAGTATATTTATAAATATTTTTCTCATATCTAGATCTCTGAAATCAGTTCCTGTACCGAGAACCAAAGTTCAAGAGGGTGCATTTAATTTTCCAAGGAAGGTCTTTTCCTCAGAGGATTCTCTGGAACAATTCAGACAGAATTCAAATAAATAACATTAAACTTTGAAGAAAAGCCTATGGCCAAGGAAAAAGTATCAGTAAAACAACGAAGAGCTGAAAACGTCAAAATTCTGAGACAGAAATAAGGATGTAGCTTAGTTCAGAGGTAACAGCTTTGCATGCAGGTCCAACAGCCCAAAGATCAAAGTGTTCCAGAAGATGGGGAATTTATACTTGCATTTTGGCACACCACATCCATGACCATAATTGGTCGGTATGTAGCAACATCCTATATCAGTGCCCGACGCGTTTCCCCCCACAGGCATTTCCTAGGGGTTCATAAGAGGATCAGAAGGCCACATCAAAAATAAGGTAGGCAGATAGCCTTGGGACATTTTTTCCTTGGTAGGGAATTAATAGGGACATCAGGGAGAGCCGTCGATGAGTGAGGGCGCCATACCACATAAACTTAGGGTACCCACCTCTACTGCGAGGCAGTATCCAATATAGTGACCTAACGGTTTATTAGGATACATAAAATTGTAGATTTATAATACTTTTTTCCCTGGTTTAAACCTATTCTTTATACTTATATGTGTTTTTACTTTTCCAGAATTTGGAACATGATTTTAGCTTTGTTTAATTAAAAGTCATATTTTAGGGGTCATTGTTTTTGTCTCATATCTAGGACCCTTATTCAATTTGATATTGGTTTACACCACATCCATGCCCACATCCACTCCCTGAATGTGCCTCTGGACATCATGGCTCACCATCACAGCAATGGAAAACGGTTAGGGGAATGTTCCAGGCAAAGGGAGAATTACAGATCAAACAATGCTCATTGGACTAAAAAAGTTTGTAAATTATCCTCCTCCAAAAGGAAGAAATCTGTCTCTCTAATGTCAATCATTGGATGATACTATAACGAGCCTTGTCACATGACAAATAGGATATTCAGCCAATACAGAGTCTTCTCCAAAAGGAAAAGCCCTCCTTGTATAGACAGCTGTTTCAGGGTTTTTGCCATTCAGCAGTGCAGGGTAGGATATTGACTTAAAATTTTGACGTTTAAGGGCAGCTTGGGAAATCGATCACTTGTGAGAGGGGTTTGCTAACAAAAAAACTGATTACAAATGTTTCTGTTCTCCCGTTATCCTAGTGATTCATTTATGGAAAATCTTTTTCATTTCATATTCAAATTACATGGCTATCTGCCTAAGGTTAAGCTCACATTTCCCTTTGTCATCCGTTTGAAAAAGATTGAGTAAGCAAAAAAACAGATCCATCTCAAATGAGAAAAAAATGTATGAATATTTCAGGGATCTGTTTTTCTATAGACTTAAATGTATAAAAAAATAGAATCTGGTTGCAATTTGTTTTTTTAGTTGAACAAAAAAGTTGCGTCTTCTCAAATTTTTTGTTCTCCTAAGATAACTGAGTGATGCTGGACCCGATTCAAATGGACGATTATAGGACTTGTGAACTCAACATTAATTCAGGCCAGGATGGGTCTACGAGAGCAAAAGATGGACTTTGTGCTTCTCTCTGGGCAAAAGATCAACACACTGTCACGTTGCAGCTATGCAGCATGGTGCAAGCTCCACTAGATGGCAATAGAGTGGAGGGAGGACAGCAAGACTGCCAGAACAGAACTGCAGCACTGCAGCGAGGCTACCACCAGGTGGCAGCAGAGAAGTCAAACAAGCCAGGCCAAAAACTAGAAAGTAACGCAGTACAAAGGAAAAACACAAAATACAGAGTCACAGGGGAGCCAGGTCAGAACCAAAGCTGAGTCAAAACTGAGTCAAAACATTGTACTAACTCAAAAGGGTGTTTCTACTCAATTCTGAGCAAAGGGTCTGAATACTTTTTCTTTTTTAATAAATTTGCAAAAATTTCTACATTTCTGTTTTTTTTTCAGTCAAGAGGGGTGCACAGTGTACATTAATGTGAAAAAAATTAACTTTTTTTAATTTACCAAATTGATGCAATGAAACGAAGAGTGAAAATGTAAAGGGGTCTGAATACTTTCCGTACCCACTATGTTATTGTAGGTGCATCACACATTTTGCATACTTTGCATATAAGGCTACTTTCACACTAGCGTCGTACGACGCACGACGCAATTCGTCATTGCGACGTATCAACGCAAGCAGTGAAAGCACCGCACAACGGGGGCAGCAGATGCAGTTTTACAACGCATCCGCTGCCCCACTGTGAGGTCCGGGGATGCGGTGGCGGAGTTCCGGCCGCGCATGCACGGTCGGAAATAGCTGACACGATGCACCAAAAAACGTTGCATGCAACTTTTTTGGTGCCGACGGTCCGCCACAACACGACGCAACCGTCACACGACGGTTGCGACGTGTGGCAATGCGTCGCTAATGTTACTCTATGGGGAAAAAACGCATCCTGCAGACAACTTTGCAGGATGCGGTTTTTCTCCAAAATGATGCATTGCGACGTGCGTCGTATGACGCTAGTGAGAAAGTAGCCTTATAGGTCACTTTTTCTTGTCAGTAGTATCATGGGTTTTGTTATCTATGTACGTGAACAGGTTAATCTGATTAAATGTTAATTAGGCATCAAATGTGAAAACAGGATTCTGCCCTATATATGTTCCAACTAGTGATGAGCGAGTGTTCTCGTTACTCGGGTTTTCCAACCATGCTCGGGTGATCTTCGAGTATTTTGGGCATGCTCGGAGATTATGTTTGAGTCGCCACAGGTGCATGATTTGCGGCTGTTAGACAGCCTGAATACATGTGGGGATTCCTTAACAAACAGGCAACCCCCACATGTATTCAAGCTATCTAGCAGCTGCAAATCATGCAGCTGCGGTGACTCGAACATAATCTCCGAGCATGCCCAAAATACTCGGAGACCACCCGAGCATGGGGGCGTGGCCTGGGAGTGCAAAATGATGGCTGCACTCTGTTTACTCTCTGCAGACCCTGAGCCTGATATGTCTTTTTGAGGCAAACTCAGAAGAACTGGACTTATATTACTCGACTTAAAAGCCACAGGATACTTTCTGGAACATTTTGAGCCATCTTGGGCCTCCCTAGGAGCTACAGTGCATCAAAACAAGAAGAAAGAAGGTAGGTAGGTCTCCTAGCAACGCCACTGAAGCTCTCCAGTCATGCATCTTTCATATCATCTCCCAAGCCAGCAGCATCTAAGAAGAGCGATTCAGACCTCCATTCCTCCTCTAGGACCCCTAAGCAAGATCCAATAGGACCACAACCCATGGTCAGAAGAAAAGAACCCCTACCTGCAAGAAAACATCAAGCATCGAATGCTGACACTGAAAGACCCACGGTGGAGAGTAAATCCCCTTTACCACTGCACAGCTCAACAAGACTCTTTAATGTCACAGAAGGCTGTGCTGATAAAAAAGCAGGCAGCTCCACGGTCAGTCAAAAGCAGGACCACCGTTGAGCTCTGAGGGAGTCCCTGCACTTAGGTAATTCTCCTAGAGCTCTCCCTGCTAGCTCACAACAGGGGTGCTCCATACCAGCCATTGCACCAGAGGAAATCCCTGCAAATCAACGAGACAACTCTGCCAGAGGCATGGAGGACAGTGCCAGCTGCGGACCAAATAATCCTCACACCACACATATGTGGGACTCCTCAATGGCACAGGGAGTCCCTGCATGAGGGAAGCACTCTCCAGTCTGACATTGCAGGATCACATCATTCACACTGCGTGACAACTGCGGCTCCAGCCTTCGATGACACACTAAAGCCAGAGCATACTCAGGAGCAGAATTTCTTAAAACCTCCTCTCCTGAAGTGTCCCTAAACCTGGAGAATTCCCCTCAATTTATATCTGCCAAGTTTGTGCAGCCACACTGCTTATCCAGTCACGACTCCAGAATACAAACCCTCTATCAAACCTGATTAATCTGGGGATGTTGTAGAGCATGGTGTCCATAATAAAGCTGGTAGATTTGTCACTATCACTACGCAGGGAAGCATACTGGGGTCTGAAGAAACCAAAGGCACATACTCCTTGTTCTATAGACAATGCAAGCTACAATGCAGCTCCAGCTCCAGAATATGATTCTAATACATGGTATTCTAGGAGCAGGATGCCAGACAGTAATATAAACTTGCCTGCCTTGAAGACATCTACAGAAAGTTCCCCACATACAGATATGTATACAACTTCTTTGTCAGGGGGATCCTCTGCAAGAAATAAAAGGAAAGAACTAGCTAGTAGTCGTGACATCACGAATACTAACATTGTCAATCATGCATCAGAAACAGATGAGGTCTCTGACGATATTTCCCCTAATTTAACCCCTTACAAACAGAAATCTTGAGTAACTCACTAGTTCCAACCCTTCCTTCATGGTAACATGAGTAAGGGTTTCATGACCTGAAACTAGTTGTTTTATCTAGTACCATAGTATTTTTAAGGGGTTGTCCACCCCTTCTTAAACTAAATGTGCGTCCCTCATAAAATAATAAAGCCTATACTCACCTCCCGTGTTGGCGCCGTTCCCTCGGTGTTGCCACTCGCGCTCCTCAGGGCTGTTATGCAGTGTTGTGGCATGTGACATTGGCGCCCAATCAGAGCTGGGGGGATGAGTTGCAGACCGGAATTCCTCTTCATGTTCTGTTTGTCCGAAGGTGGAGAGAGTATGCCAGCGCTGATTGGGCGCTGGGCATCGTGTGTTATTCCACCGCATCACAGCCCCGGGGAGAGTGAGTGCCAACACCACTGGAACGCCGCCAGCATGGGAGGTGACTATAAGCTTTATTGTTTTATTGGGGCCAAACATTTAGATTAAGAATGGGTTGTTCTAGTAGTGGACAACCCCTTTAATTCACCAACTGGAGTGTTTTCTATTCACACCAGTTTTTGGATTTTCATGAAGCTGGATTTTTCTTTCTTTGCAGTCATCCACATCCAAAGCACGGATGCTTCCTTTGCTCCACATCTTTGAACAGTGCATCCCGGTGAGCTGGACTCTTATCTTTCCCCAAAAATATTGGTACCCACTCTACTATCTACAAGACTGAGATTTTCATTACTCACTATGATTTGAATATGGGTTTTCTATCACAGATGAGCCCTTTAAACTTTGTGAACTTTGTCAAGATTGAAAAAGAAAAGAATAAACCACAAAATAAAAAGATAAAAGAGGTAGTGCAGCGCCCCAGAGTCCTGGTCGTTGCAGTACTGTAGCTCCGCCACTAAGGGGGGCTATGGTATGTCTGATGGCACTGAAGGAGTTCATCTGACCAGGTATCACATACACCAATACATTTCACAGTCTGGCCTCCATGGGGAGCTAAGGGTACTATTCATTAGGCCACTCCTCACATACTGGTAAAACTGGGGGTCAGGCAGGAAGTTAGAAAGAAAGCTGACTGGGATGGAACCAGGCAACACCTTGTGGCAGAGGGTGTTGTGGGGGAAGATTCGGTAGGGTCCCTGTCAGGTTTGGGACCCTGACAGAGGCCTGGCAATGAGAGAGAACGTCACGGGACCGTGCCTGCTCAGCATAGCGGCGGTGCCCTAAGAAAGGATCAGAAGCGAGATATATTGTGCTGAGTGAGAAACGAGATCAAAGCAAGAAGGAGAATACCAGTAGGAGTCGTGCTGTAAGACCGAGGCAACATCCTACTGAGGCGCACAACCGGCGGCCGGAACGCTGAGGAAGTATTTCTATATATAGCTTCAGGCAATACTTCAAACCAACGGCAGGACAGTCAGTCACAGGCGGGCTGTCTCACCTAAATCACCTAAGAAGACATAGGGGGCAACCTGTGGAGAGGGGCGACTCTAGGGTCCCGGAAGAGCTCTGAGCCTACCCGTCATACGGGTGCGTCCCAACCATAACACCGGGAGGGACGGAAGATTAGCAGAACATCATCTAATCGAGTTGTGAGGGAACATGAGAAACAGACACAACAGTTGTGGGGACTTTTCGTAAGCACAGCAGGGAAGGACCACAACACATAGCGCTAGCAGGAAGGCACAGATTTCCACCTGCAAAGGGAACTCTGGAGGTGCCATCGGACCGGCCGGACTTGCGCAGCCTGGTTAACCGTATTCTGGATTGAGGACTCAGAGATCTTCAGTAAAGACGTAAAGAGACTGCACCCTGGTGTCCTCGTTATTTACTGCGACCCGCACCACCACCCTCATCCACATCTATTACTGTACGCCCCTCAGCAGGGTCACGGACCGGGTCTAGCCACCGTGACAACCCCAGAGCAGAGACTCAGAGGCCCGGTACCGGGTACCCCTCGGCCCTGCGGCAGTGGGGGCGCTACAACTTGGCGTCACGAACAGGATCTACTTAAGCCTGAAGAATCGGGTCATGTGTGCCTTGGAACTGTGATTTACTGTACTTGGACTGTACTTTATTGCAAAGACTGTGCTGCGCCACTTGCCGCCAAAATTTGCCGCCATTACAGCGCTCTGGAGAGAGCGCAGGAGAAGAAGAGGGGAGTGGAGTGGGCGTAGGCAAGCTGGAGAGCGCGAACGACGATGGCCGCCCAGTCTAAATATTTCTGTGTCCTGAGGACGTGTCCGTCAACAGCCGAGGTCCACCTCCTGATCCTGTTTGGAGGGTGGAGACCATGGAGACAGGTGTTGTGAACTCTATTTTTGGGCTCCCTCTAGTGGTCACAAGCGGTACTGTGTAGTGTTGTCTTTCTGCAGGTTGGCCTCATCACCTGGTTCGTTATTCTTGGTTGGTTTTCTATTTA
Source organism: Ranitomeya variabilis (assembly GCF_051348905.1). NCBI lineage: Eukaryota > Metazoa > Chordata > Amphibia > Anura > Dendrobatidae > Ranitomeya > Ranitomeya variabilis. The sequence goes on along the minus strand of NC_135237.1, from coordinate 525,727,902 downwards.
ACTCACCTGGATACTCAGTTCCTTGCCTGCTATCAATGTATTCAGTGCTCTTCAGATTCCTTGTGACTACCTTGCTCCCAGTCTCTCCAAGACAAGCTAAGTCCTTGTTTGTTCATTTTCTGATTATCAGCGTTCATCATGTTTTTTTGTCCAGCTTGCTAAAATGTGATTTCTTACTTGCTGGTTGCTCTAGGGGACTGACTTTCTTCCCCCACACCGTTAGTTGGTGTGGGGGTTCTTGAAATCTCAGTGTGGATATTTTGTAAGGGTTTTTTACTGGCCGCATAGACCCCTTTGCTATTTTCTGCTATCTAGAATTAGTGGGCCTCTTTTGCTGAATCTGCTTTCACCCCTGTGTATGTGCCTTCCTCTTACCTCACCGTTATTATCTGTTGGGGGCTTCTATATCTTTGGGGATTATTTCTCTGGAGGCAAGAGAGGTCTTTCTTTCTCTCTAGGGGTAGTTAGTTCCTCAGGCTGGCTCGAGACGTCTAAGATTTTAGGTACGTTCACCGGCTACTTCTAGTGTGTTTGGATAGGTTCAGATTTGCGGTCAGTCCAGTTGCCACCTCCCTAGAGCTTGTCCTATGTTTTGTTACTTAGCTGGAGTAATTTGTGATCCTCAACCACTAAGGATCATAACAGTATAGCAGGCCAAAAAGTGTTTAATGCATCGCAGAAGTGGGATTAAAAGAAGACCTGAGTACATTTTTATTTTTTTTTCCCTCCCGCTTTTCCTTGCTGCAGTCTGTCTAGCTTCTTTCATCCCCTTGAACTCTGAGTGGTTTTGAGCTCAGCTGCAGACATGGATGTTCAGACTCTGACTTCTAGTGTGGATCATCTTGCTGCACGTGTGCAAAGTATTCAGGATTTTGTTATTCATAGCCCTATGTCAGAACCAAAGACACCCATTCCTGAGTTGTTCTCTGGAGATAGATCTAGGTTTCAGAATTTTAAGAATAATTGTAAGTTGTTTCTATCTCTGAGACCTCGTTCCTCTGGTGATTCCGCTCAGCAAGTTAAAATTGTTATCTCCTTGTTGCGTGGCGACCCTCAGCATTGGGCTTTCTCTCTGGCGCCAGGAGATCCTGCATTGCTTAATGTGGATGCGTTTTTTCTGGCTCTTGGACTACTTTATGAGGAGCCTAATCTTGAGAATCAGGCAGAGAAAGCGTTGCTGGCCCTCTCTCAAGGTCAGGATGAAGCAGAGGTGTATTGTCAAAAATTTCGGAAATGGTCAGTGCTTACTCAATGGAATGAGTGTGCCTTGGCTGCAAATTTCAGAGAAGGTCTTTCTGAAGCCATTAAGGATGTTATGGTGGGGTTCCCCACCCCTACAAGTCTGAGTGATTCTATGGCTTTAGCCATTCAGGTTGATCGGCGTTTGTGGGAGCGCAAATCTGCTCATCCTTTGGCGGTATTTTCTGAACAGAGACCTGAGTCTATGCAATGTGATCGAACTCTGACCAGAATTGAGCGACAAAGTCATAGACGTCAAAATGGGTTGTGCTTTTACTGTGGTGATTCTGCTCATGTTATCTCAGCATGCTCTAAACGCTTAAAAAAGGTCGCTAAACCTGTCACCATTGGTACTATACAGCCTAAATTTATTTTGTCTGTTACCTTGATTTGTTCTTTGTCGTCCTACTCGGTTATGGCCTTTGTGGATTCGGGTGCTGCCCTGAATCTGATGGATTTGTCATTTGCCAGGCGCTGTGGTTTTGTCCTGGAGCCTTTGGAATTTCCTATTCCTCTGAGGGGAATTGATGCTATGCCTTTGGCTGAGAATAAACCTCAGTATTGGACGCAAATGACCATGTGCATGACTCCCGTTCATCAGGAGGTGATTCGTTTTCTTGTTCTGCATAATTTACACGATGTTGTCGTTTTGGGTCTGCCATGGCTGCAGGCTCATAATCCAGTTTTAGATTGGAAAGCTATGTCTGTGTCTAGTTGGGGTTGTCAGGGAATTCATGGCGATACTCCATTGGTGTCTATTGCTTCTTCCACTCCTTCTGAGGTCCCTGAGTTTTTGTCTGACTACCAGGATGTATTTGATGAGCCCAGGTCCAGTGCCCTGCCCCCTCATAGGGATTGTGACTGTGCTATAAATTTAATTCCTGGTAGTAAATTCCCTAAGGGACGACTTTTTAATTTGTCTATACCAGAGCATGCCGCGATGCGGAGTTATATAAAGGAGTCTTTGGAGAAGGGACATATTCGCCCATCCTCTTCCCCTCTTGGTGCAGGATTCTTTTTTGTGGCCAAGAAGGACGGTTCTTTGAGACCGTGTATAGATTATCACCTTCTGAATAAAATAACAGTCAAATTTCAATATCCTTTGCCACTATTGTCTGATTTGTTTGCTCGGATTAAGGGTGCCAGCTGGTTCACCAAGATAGATCTCCGTGGTGCGTATAATCTTGTGCGCATTAAGCAGGGAGATGAATGGAAAACAGCATTTAATACGCCCGAAGGCCATTTTGAGTACTTGGTGATGCCTTTTGGACTCTCTAATGCTCCTTCTGTGTTTCAGTCCTTCATGCATGACATTTTCCGAGAATATCTGGATAAATTTATGATTGTTTATCTGGATGACATTTTGGTCTTTTCTGATGATTGGGAGTCCCATGTGAAGCAGGTCAGGATGGTGTTTCAGGTCCTGCGTGCTAATGCTTTATTTGTGAAGGGCTCAAAATGCCTCTTCGGAGTACAGAAGGTCTCCTTTTTGGGTTTTATTTTTTCTCCTTCTTCTGTGGAGATGGACCCAGTCAAGGTCCAGGCTATTCATGACTGGACTCAGCCCACGTCTGTTAAGAGTCTTCAGAAGTTCTTAGGTTTTGCTAATTTTTACCGTCGTTTCATCGCTAATTTTTCTAGCGTGGTTAAACCTTTGACGGATTTGACCAAGAAGGGCTCTGATGTGACTAATTGGTCTCCTGCAGCCGTGGAGGCCTTTCGGGAGCTGAAGCATCGGTTTTCTTCAGCTCCAGTCTTATGTCAGCCAGATGTCTCTCTCCCCTTCCAGGTCGAGGTTGATGCTTCTGAGATTGGAGCAGGGGCTGTTTTGTCGCAGAGAAGCTCTGAGGGCTCTGTGATGAAGCCATGTGCTTTCTTTTCTAGAAAATTTTCGCCTGCCGAGCGAAATTATGATGTTGGTAATCGGGAGTTGTTGGCTATGAAGTGGGCATTTGAGGAGTGGCGACATTGGCTCGAAGGAGCTAAACATCGTGTGGTGGTCCTGACTGATCACAAAAATCTGATTTACCTCGAATCTGCCAAGCGCCTGAATCCTAGACAGGCTCGTTGGTCGTTGTTTTTCTCCTGTTTCAACTTCGTGGTCTCATACCTGCCTGGTTCGAAGAACGTGAAGGCTGATGCACATTCTAGGAGCTTTGTACCTGACTCTCCGGGAGTTTCTGAGCCGGCTGGTATTCTCAGAGAGGGAGTGATTTTGTCTGCCATTTCTCCAGATTTGCGGCGAGTGCTGCAGAAATTTCAGGCGGATAGACCTGACCGTTGTCCACCAGAGAGACTGTTTGTCCCGGATAGATGGACCAGCAGAGTTATTTCTGAGGTTCATTCTTCGGTGTTGGCGGGTCATCCTGGGATTTTTGGTACCAGAGATTTGGTGGCTAGGTCCTTCTGGTGGCCTTCCTTGTCACGGGATGTGCGTTCCTTTGTGCAGTCTTGTGGGATTTGTGTTGTGGATTCTGTTTGTGGGTTCCCCCGGTGGTGTTTTATGGTATTGCCACTTATTTGCCTTCTTCTATCCTTGATCACCTGTTGACACCCATTAGGGGAGTTTCCTATTTAAGGCTGCTTGGCTGCTGGTCCGATGCCGGCCAACAATGTATCAGTAGCATTCTGTTGCATTCTCCTGCCTCAAGATCCTGTTCAGCTAAGTTGAATTTTGTTTCTAGTTAATGCTATTTTTGTCCAGCTATTTGCAATGTGACTCTCTGTAGCTGGAAGCTCTCGTGGACTGAAATTGCCACTCCAGTGGCATGAGTTGTCACTGGAGTTTTAAAGTAATTTCAGGATGGTGTTTTTGAGTAGTGTTTTGAAGTTGACCGTGAAGTGACTCTTTCCTGTACTTCTGCTATCTAGTAAGCGGACCTCACTGTGCTAAATCTGCTGTTCATCCTACGTATGTCTTTTCCTCTTGACTCACCGTCAATATCTGTGGGGGACTGCTATCTCCTTTTGGGGTTCATCTCTGGAGGTAAGGCAGGCCTGTATATTCCTCTGATAGGGGTAGTTAGATCTCCGGCTGGCGCGTGGTGTCTAGGGCATCGTAAGAAACACTCCCCGGCTACTTCCAGTGTCGTGTCAGGTTCAGGTCACGGTCACTTTAGTTCCCATCACCCGAGAGCTAGTCCGTTGTTATTTTGATTTCCCTGCCATTGGGAAAATCATAACAGTTTGGCCAGCCCACATGTGTTAAAACTATGCACTAAAGCAGGAAAGGATATAAAAGGTTTTTTTTTTCCTTCTGTGTTTGGAAAGTGCACCTTAGTGCTTATTTGTACTCCTTGCTTAAACTGCAGTCTTCAGCCTTTTTTTTTTTTTCTCCTCTCCTCTTAATCTCTGAATGGCTTTGGTTACACCTGTTTGAATCATGGATCCACAGAGTTTGGTTGCAGGTCTGAATAACCTGGCTTCAAAGGTCCAGAACTTACAAGATTTTGTTATACGTGCTCCAATGTCTGAACCTAAGATCCCTATGCCTGAATTTTTTACCGGAGACAGATCCCGTTTTTTGAATTTCAGAGAGAATTGTAAATTGTTTTTGTCTCTGAAATCTCACTCTGCTGGTGATCCTGCGCAACAGGTTAAAATTGTTATTTCTCTATTGCGGGGTGACCCACAAAGTTGGGCATTTGCATTGTCGCCAGGGGATCCTGCGTTATTAAATGTAGATGCGTTTTTTCTGGCTTTGGGGTTGCTTTATGAAGAACCTAATTTAGAGATTTTGGCTGAGAAAGCCTTGATAGCTCTTTCCCAAGGGCAAAATGAAGCTGAGATATACTGCCAGAAATTTCGTAAATGGTCGGTGCTTACTAAATGGAATGAGTGCGCTCTAGCAGCTAATTTCAGAGAAGGTCTCTCTGATGCCGTGAAGGATGTCATGGTGGGGTTCCCTGTGCCTACAGGTCTGAATGATGCCATGAAATTGGCTATCCAGATTGATCGGCGTTTACGGGAGCGCAAATCTGTGCACCATATGGCGGTATCTTCTGAGCAAAAATCTGTGCACCATATGGCGGTATCTTTTGAGCAAAAACCTGTGCACCATATGGCGGTATCTTCTGAGCAAAAACCTGTGCACCATATGGCGGTATCTTCTGAGCAAAAACCTGTGCATCATTTGGCGGTGACCTCTGAAAAGGCACCAGAGCATATGCAATGCGATAGTGTATTGTCTAGAGGCGAACGACAGAATTACAGGCGCAAAAATGGGTTGTGCTTCTATTGTGGAGATCCAGCTCATGTTATATCAGCATGCTCTAAACGCATAAAGAAGGTTGATAAAAAGGTTGATAAATCTTTTTCTATGGGTACCTTGCAGTCTAAATTTCTTTTGTCCATGACATTGATTTGTACTTTATCATCTGTTACTGTGGATGCTTATGTGGATTCTGGCGCCGCTCTGAGTCTCATGGATTGGTCCTTTGCCAAGCGTTGTGGGTTTGATTTAGAGCCTCTGGAGGTTTCTATTCCCTTGAAGGGTATTGATTCTACACCTTTGGCTAGCAATAAACCACAATATTGGACACAAGTGACTATGCATCTTTCCCCAGACCATCAGGAGATTATTCGTTTCCTTGTGTTATATAATCTACATGACGTATTAGTACTTGGATTACCATGGTTACAGATTCATAATCCAGTCTTGGACTGGAGATCAATGTCTGTGCTGAGCTGGGGATGTCGGGGGATTCATGGGGATGCACCTTTGGTTCCCATTTCTTCATCTACTCCCTCTGAGATCCCAGCATTTCTGTCAGATTTTTATGATGTCTTTCAGGAGCCTAAAACTGATTCTCTCCCCCCTCACAGAGAGTGTGACTGCGCTATTGAGTTGATTCCCGGTAGTAAATTTCCTAAGGGTTGCTTGTTTAATTTGTCTGTACCTGAACATACTGCTATGCGGGAGTATATCAGAGAATCTTTGGAAAAGGGTCATATTCGCCTCTCTTTGTCTCCATTGGGGGCAGGGTTTTTCTTTGTGGGTAAAAAGGATGGTTCATTGAGACCTTGTATCGACTATCGACTTCTGAATAAGATTACAGTTAAATACCAGTACCCGTTACCTTTACTGACTGATCTTTTTGCTCGCATAAAGGGGGCAAAGTGGTTCACTAAGATCGATCTACGTGGTGCGTATAATTTGGTGCGGATTAAGCAGGGGGATGAGTGGAAGACCGCATTTAATACGCCTGAAGGCCATTTTGAGTATTTGGTAATGCCTTTCGGTCTCGCGAATGCCCCTTCCGTTTTTCAGTCCTTTATGCACGATATTTTCCGTGAATATCTGGATAAATTTATGATTGTGTATTTGGATGATGTTTTGATTTTTTCGGAGGACTGGGAATCTCATGTTCAACAGGTCAGGAGAGTTTTTCAGGTTTTACGAGCTAATTCTCTATTTGTGAAGGGCTCAAAGTGTATTTTTGGGGTTCAGAGAATTTCCTTTCTGGGATATATTTTTTCCCCTTCATCTATGGAGATGGACCCTGTTAAGGTTCAGGCTATTTGTGATTGGATACAACCTACTTCTCTAAAGAGTCTTCAGAAATTCTTGGGATTTGCTAATTTCTATCGCCGATTCATAGCGGGTTTTTCTGCCATTGCTAAACCTTTGACTGATTTGACCAAGAAGGGTGCTGATGTTGCTAATTGGTCCTCTGCGGCTGTGGAGGCCTTTCGGGAGCTTAAGCGCCGCTTTTCTTCCGCTCCTGTGTTGCGCCAGCCTGATGTTTCGCTCCCGTTCCAGGTTGAAGTAGATGCTTCCGAGATCGGAGCAGGTGCAGTTTTGTCGCAGAAAGGTCCTGACTGCTCAGTGATGAGACCATGTGCGTTTTTCTCTCGAAAGTTTTCGCCCGCTGAGCGGAATTATGATGTTGGAAATCGGGAGCTCTTGGCCATGAAGTGGGCATTTGAGGAGTGGCGTCATTGGCTTGAGGGTGCTAGACACCAGGTGGTGGTCTTGACTGACCACAAAAATCTAATTTATCTTGAGTCAGCCAGGCGTCTGAATCCTAGACAGGCGCGCTGGTCGTTGTTTTTCTCTCGATTTAACTTTGTGGTCTCATATCTGCCTGGGTCTAAGAATGTGAGGGCGGATGCCCTCTCTAGGAGTTTTGAGCCTGATTCGCCTGGTGATTCCGAACCTACTGGCATCCTGAAGGATGGGGTGATATTGTCAGCTGTCTCCCCAGACCTGCGGCGCTCTTTGCAGGAGTTTCAGGTGGATAGGCCTGATCGCTGTCCGCCTGGTAGACTGTTTGTCCCTGATGACTGGACCAGTAGAGTTATTTCGGAGGTTCACTCTTCCGCGTTGGCAGGTCATCCTGGAATTTTTGGCACCAGGGATCTGGTGTCTAGGTCCTTCTGGTGGCCTTCCTTGTCTCGAGATGTACGTATTTTTGTGCAGTCTTGTGATGTTTGTGCTCGGGCTAAGCCCTGCTGTTCCCGGGCCAGCGGGTTGTTGTTGCCCTTGCCTATTCCTAAGAGGCCTTGGACGCACATCTCTATGGACTTTATTTCTGACCTTCCTGTTTCTCGTAGGATGTCCGTCATCTGGGTGGTGTGTGACCGTTTTTCCAAGATGGTTCACTTGGTACCTTTGCCCAAATTGCCCTCCTCCTCTGAGCTGGTCCCTCTATTTTTTCAGAATGTTGTGCGTTTGCATGGTATTCCTGAGAATATAGTGTCTGACAGGGGTACTCAGTTTGTGTCTAGATTTTGGCGGGCGGTCTGTGCCAGGATGGTCATCGACTTGTCTTTTTCGTCTGCATTCCATCCTCAGACTAATGGCCAGACTGAGCGTACTAATCAGACCTTGGAGACTTACTTGAGGTGTTTTGTGTCCGCTGATCAGGACGATTGGCTTGATTTTTTGCCATTGGCAGAGTTTGCCCTTAACAATCGGGCCAGTTCTGCCACTTTGGTTTCTCCATTTTTTTGTAATTCAGGGTTTCACCCTCGCTTTTCGTCCGGTCAATTGGAGTCTTCGGATTGTCCTGGAGTAGATGCTGTGGTTGATAGAATGCATCAGATTTGGGGACAGGTTGTGGACAATCTGAAGTAGTCCCAGGAGAAGACTCAACAGTTCACTAATCGTCATCGGCGTGTCGGTCCTCGTCTTTGTGTTGGGGACCTGGTTTGGTTGTCTTCTCGATTTGTTCCTATGAAGGTCTCGTCTCCTAAGTTTAAGCCTCGGTTTATCGGCCCTTATAGGATTCTGGAGGTTCTCAATCCTGTGTCCTTTCGTTTGGACCTCCCAGCATCTTTTACTATTCATAATGTTTTTCATCGGTCATTATTGCGGAGGTATGAGGTGCCGGTTGTTCCGTCTGCTGATCCTCCTGCTCCTGTGCTGGTTGAGGGTGAGTTGGAGTATGTGGTGGAAAAGATCTTGGACTCCCGTGTTTCCAGACGGAAACTTCAGTATCTGGTTAAGTGGAAAGGCTATGGTCAGGAGGATAATTCTTGGGTGACAGCATCTGATGTTCATGCTCCTGATTTGGTTCGTGCATTCCATAGTGCTCATCCAGATCGCCCTGGTGGTTCTGGTGAGGGTTCGGTGCCCCCTCCTTAAGGGGGGGGTACTGTTGTGGATTCTGTTTGTGGGCTCCCCCGGTGGTGTTTTATGGTATTGCCACTTATTTGCCTTCTTCTATCCTTGATCACCTGTTGACACCCATTAGGGGAGTTTCCTATTTAAGGCTGCTTGGCTGCTGGTCCGTTGCCGGCCAACAATGTATCAGTAGCATTCTGTTGCATTCTCCTGCCTCAAGATCCTGTTCAGCTAAGTTGAATTTTGTTTCTAGTTAATGCTATTTTTGTCCAGCTATTTGCAATGTGACTCTCTGTAGCTGGAAGCTCTCGTGGACTGAAATTGCCACTCCAGTGGCATGAGTTGTCACTGGAGTTTTAAAGTAATTTCAGGATGGTGTTTTTGAGTAGTGTTTTGAAGTTGACCGTGAAGTGACTCTTTCCTGTACTTCTGCTATCTAGTAAGCGGACCTCACTGTGCTAAATCTGCTGTTCATCCTACGTATGTCTTTTCCTCTTGACTCACCGTCAATATCTGTGGGGGACTGCTATCTCCTTTTGGGGTTCATCTCTGGAGGTAAGGCAGGCCTGTATATTCCTCTGATAGGGGTAGTTAGATCTCCGGCTGGCGCGTGGTGTCTAGGGCATCGTAGGAAACACTCCCCGGCTACTTCCAGTGTCGTGTCAGGTTCAGGTCACGGTCACTTTAGTTCCCATCACCCGAGAGCTAGTCCGTTGTTATTTTGATTTCCCTGCCATTGGGAAAATCATAACAGATTTGTGCTCGAGCTAAGCCTTGCTGTTCTCGTGCCAGCGGTTTGCTTTTGCCTTTGCCTGTCCCGAAAAGGCTTTGGACGCACATTTCCATGGATTTTATTTAGGATCTTCCAGTGTCTCAGAAAATGTCTGTCATCTGGGTGGTGTGTGATCGTTTTTCCAAGATGGTCCATTTGGTGCCCTTGCCTAAGCTGCCTTCCTCCTCTGATTTGGTTCCTCTATTTTTTCAGAATGTGGTTCGCTTGCACGGCATTCCTGAAAATATTGTGTCGGATAGAGGATCCCAGTTTGTGTCCAGGTTTTGGCGAACTTTTTGTGCTAAGATGGGCATTGATTTGTCTTTTTCGTCGGCCTTCCATCCTCAGACTAATGGCCAAACCGAGCGAACTAATCAGACGTTGGAGACTTATTTGAGATGTTTTGTTTCTGCTGATCAGGATGATTGGGTGACTTTTTTGCCATTGGCCGAGTTTGCCCTTAATAATCGGGCTAGTTCTGCTACCTTGGTTTCGCCTTTTTTCTGCAATTCTGGTTTCCATCCTCGTTTTTCCTCGGGTCAGGTTGAGTCTTCTGACTGTCCTGGGGTGGATTCTGTGGTGGATAGGTTGCAGCAGATTTGGAGCCATGTGGTGGACAATCTGAAATTGTCACAGGAGAGGGCTCAGCGCTTTGCCAACCGCCGCCGCGGTGTGGGTCCCCGACTTCGTGTTGGGGATTTGGTGTGGCTGTCTTCTCGGTATGTTCCTATGAAGGTCTCATCTCCTAAGTTTAAGCCTCGCTTCATCGGTCCTTATAAGATCTTGGAAATCCTTAACCCGGTGTCTTTTCGTTTGGATCTCCCGGCATCGTTTGCCATCCATAATGTGTTCCATAGGTCTTTGTTGCGGAAGTATGTGGTACCTGTGGTTCCTTCTGTTGAGCCTCCTGCTCCGGTGCTGGTCGAGGGCGAATTGGAGTACGTGGTGGAGAAGATTTTGGATTCTCGTATCTCTAGACGGAGACTTCAGTATCTGGTTAAGTGGAAGGGCTATGGTCAGGAGGATAGTTCCTGGGTTGTCGCCTCTGATGTTCATGCGGCCGATTTGGTTCGCGCCTTCCACGCGGCTCGTCCTGATCGCCCTGGGGGTCTTGATGAGGGTTCGGTGACCCCTCCTCAAGGGGGGGTACTGTTGTGAACTCTATTTTTGGGCTCCCTCTAGTGGTCACAAGCGGTACTGTGTAGTGTTGTCTTTCTGCAGGTTGGCCTCATCACCTGGTTCGTTATCCTTCATTGGTTTCCTATTTAACTCACCTGGATACTCAGTTCCTTGCCTGCTATCAATGTATTCAGTGCTCTTCAGATTCCTTGTGACTACCTTGCTCCCAGTCTCTCCAAGACAAGCTAAGTCCTTGTTTGTTCATTTTCTGATTATCAGCGTTCATCATGTTTTTTTGTCCAGCTTGCTAAAATGTGATTTCTTACTTGCTGGTTGCTCTAGGGGACTGACTTTCTCCCCCCACACCTTTAGTTGGTGTGGGGGTTCTTGAAATCTCAGTGTGGATATTTTGTCAGGGTTTTTTACTGGCTGCATAGACCCCTTTGCTATTTTCTGCTATCTAGAATTAGTGGGCCTCTTTTGCTGAATCTGCTTTCACCCCTGTGTATGTGCCTTCCTCTTACCTCACCGTTATTATCTGTTGGGGGCTTCTATATCTTTGGGGATTATTTCTCTGGAGGCAAGAGAGGTCTTTCTTTCTCTCTAGGGGTAGTTAGTTCCTCAGGCTGGCTCGAGACGTCTAAGATTTTAGGTACGTTCACCGGCTACTTCTAGTGTGTTTGGATAGGTTCAGATTTGCGGTCAGTCCAGTTGCCACCTCCCTAGAGCTTGTCCTATGTTTTGTTACTTAGCTGGAGTAATTTGTGATCCTCAACCACTAAGGATCATAACAGACGGGGCCGCCCACGAAAGAGACCGCGGGAAGAAGACGCTGGGGAGGAGATAAAGATGGCGACGCCGGGAGCACCGCGTGGGGATGATCTGACTCGGCATGGAGCCGCATCACCGGACACAGCCTCGGAGACGCCATCGTTGCGGGGACTGGCCCTCACGGAACCACCGATGGGTCGACCTAACTGGCAAATGTCCGAGGAGTGTGTGGCCGCAGCCGAGGCCCAACAGATAGCACGCCGCTTGGAGGCTGATGCCCGCGTGCTCGCTCGGCTGGGCCAGCCCACGGAGGTCCGCCTGTCTCCGGTGTCCCCTGCTCCTCCCAACCCGGCTGCGGCTGAAGGTGCGCTGCAGACACAGGGCATGAGAATCCTGCCGGAGGCCGAACACCTGCGGCGCTTGATGACGGCGTGGCGGAGCCGGCCCCAGCCTGCAGCCCTGATTGACCTGACCAGCGTGGAAGAAACCCCGCGGTCACACTGGGGTGTAGTGGTGTCCTTTAACTCCCGACACGGAAGGGGAGTTATACAGGAGATTGGGGAGCCGCTACAGGTTCGTGTAGACCGGGAGGAAGTGGAGCCCTGCGGAGGAAGGTTCGCTCGCGACCTGGAGCCAGGTGACTCTGTGACCTACACCAGATGGAGGAGGGAGGTCAGCTGGATAGCTCGGGGCGTCCAATGGTGCGTCGCACTCCAGGCCGCTGCCGGAACATCAGAAGACGAACCTCCTGCTGAAAAGGCAACGGAACCTGTCCCTGCGGAGCAGCGGGGAACCCGGACCCACCATGTACCTTGGGGGCGTGCCGGTCCATCAGTGAAAAGGGCATCACGGCGAGGGATCCTGTCATTGCTGGGGCAGGAACCGCTCCTTGGATCGGCAGCGCGACCCGTTGGTCTGGTGAAGCCCGGAAGGAAACCACCTTCTGCACCACAAGAGTAAGATCTTAAAACTCTGAATATGTAAATAGTTCTTCAAACTGTTTGTTTTCTGCTACTTTGCTGCTAAAACCCGTCTAGGGTTATTCTTAAAGGGATCCCTTTGTTGACCCAGGATCCCTATTGTTTTTGTTTGTTTTCTACGTTTTGCACAAGTTATCAAAGAACTGCTGAATCATGAACAATGCATGATACAAACTTCTTGTATATAGTTTGCCCCTTCTTAAAGGTGCTCTCTACTGGTTTTACCTAAAAGACGGACTCTTTGCGAAGATACAGTTCTTGGAACCTGCACTGGAGTCCTTGCTGCATACGGACTTGCAGCTTGAAAAGTTGCACTACCTCATAGAGACTTGGTCCCCTCTTAAAGGGGATGTTCAAATCCTGCATTTATGTACAGTGTTGCCTTAAGATGGTTAGATGGCAATAATGTCTTGAAAAGAAAGTATTGATGATGTTGATATGTGAAAGTTAAATGTAACTAACTAGTTGATTGTAAGAAATGTTCAATAATGTTAATAGAAGAATGAGGACAGGAAGTGAACCCGTAGGGGTTAGTGGTGAGTCCTCTTAGGAGCCATATAGGGATGGCTCAGTGATCTTGAACTGAAAGAACGAAAAATATGTTCTATACTGTGTATAGTAGTGGAAGGACAGTAGGCCCGGGCAGAAAGGGGCGGTCCTGTAACAGAAAGGAGAGGCAGTAGGTCTGGAGCAGTTAGGACAGGCGGTCCTGCAGACTTAAAGTAGGAGAATGCATAAAAGTTGATTAGCCTTATAATGTGATTATAAGAAGGTCTTTAGTGGATTTAGCGAGTACGTCCTTAAAGGCAATGTTAAACTATTGTTCAGAATTTGCACTCAGTAGAATACCCGGTTGGGTAAGAAAAGTTATTTATAGTAAAGTTATTTAAAAAGTATTTAACCATGTTTGTAATGTTCAAGTGTCCTCACCTCCCATAAAGGGAAGCTCTGTTACAAAGTTGATTTGTACTTGCATTTTCAAAATTGTATGTCTTTTTGCTGACATGTATTGTTGTTTTCTTCCCAGTCCAGGAGTACTGGATTTAACCGGGGGGGAGTGCAGCGCCCCAGAGTCCTGGTCGCTGCAGTACTGTAGCTCCGCCACTAAGGGGGGCTATGGTACGTCTGATGGCACTGAAGGAGTTCATCTGACCAGGTATCACATACACCAATACATTTCACAGTCTGGCCTCCAGGGGGAGCTAAGGGTACTATTCATTAGGCCACTCCTCACATACTGGTAAAACTGGGGGTCAGGCAGGAAGTTAGAAAGAAAGCTGACTGGGTTGGAACCAGGCAACACCTTGTGGCAGAGGGTGTTGTGGGGGAAGATTCGGTAGGGTCCCTGCCAGGTTTGGGACCCTGACAGAGGCCTGGCAACGAGAGAGAACGTCACGGGACCGTGCTTGCTCAGCATAGCGGCGGTGCCCTAAGAAAGGATCAGAAGCGAGATATATTGTGCTGAGTGAGAAACGAGATCAAAGCAAGAAGGAGAATACCAGTAGGAGTCGTGCTGTAAGACCGAGGCAACATCCTACTGAGGCGCACAACCGGTGGCCGGAACGCCGAGGAAGTATTTCTATATATAGCTTCAGGCAATACTTCAAACCAACGGCAGGACAGTCAGTCACAGGCGGGCTGTCTCACCTAAATCACCTAAGAAGACATAGGGGGCAACCTGTGGAGAGGGGCGACTCTAGGGTCCCGGAAGAGCTCCGAGCCTACCCGTCATACGGGTGCGTCCCAACCATAACACTGGGAGGGACGGATTAGCAGAACATCATCTAATCGAGTTGTGAGGGAACATGAGAAACAGACACAACAGTTGTGGGGACTTTTCGTAAGCACAGCAGGGAAGGACCACAACACATAGCGCTAGCAGGAAGGCACAGATTTCCACCTGCAAAGGGAACTCTGGAGGTGCCATCGGACCGGCCGGACTTGCGCAGCCTGGTTAACCGTATTCTGGATTGAGGACTCAGAGATCTTCAGTAAAGAGGTAAAGAGACTGCACTCTGGTGTCCTCGTTATTTACTGCGACCCGCACCACCACCCTCATCCACATCTATTACTGTACGCCCCTCAGCAGGGTCACGGACCGGGTCTAGCCACCGTGACAACCCCAGACCAGAGACTCAGAGGCCCGATACCGGGTACCCCTCGGCCCTGCAGCAGTGGGGGCGCTACAGTAGCATCAGATGTCTCTAAGATTTAAAAAAAGGAATATGTTTGTGTATTTGGTTGCTATAGCTGTGGGTTATTACTATTCACTGTATCCCGTAGTAAATAGATGAGCGATTGATTACATCTGAAATCAATGTAATTATTCAGTTTTTTTAGTTGCACAATGTAACTTTTATCTTAATAAAGGTGAAGGAAGCAAAAGAGAAAACAGAAATATACCGACCTAGAAAATTCATGGAATGGATTCCTAGTATTCCTAGGATCTCAAAAGGGTCAACGTCACTATGAAATGACCACTCATACCAATGCCCCAAGTAAATGTCCTACTTTAATGGTTCCACAAGCTCAAAATGGTCCATAGCCAAACTTATCCCTAGCTTCTTTGTTAAGCAGAATATCATAGAATGTTAGAGTTAGACGGGACCTCCAGGGTCATCATGTCCAATCCCCTGCTCAGTGCAGGATTCACTAAACCAATATGGAAGGCTCTGACTATTTTACGCTTATATTTGGATCTGAAATTTACTATTGTGCCTCCCAACTGTTTGGAAGTGCAAGCTAAAATACAATAATGAAAAAGAGAACTGAACCAGAAAATCTAGCAGTATAAGAAGAAAAGAGAAAGGTTAGGGTAAGTTGGGTTGGAAACCAAGTGAGCCAAGTAGAGTAACAGGCAAAGGAAGGGTGAAACTGTCTGAGATCAATGCAGGAGAAAAAGGGTTAACCCAGAAGATGAGCCAAAGTATAGCTGGGTCAAAGCATAGAGCTAGTATTCAACATAGGGCACCAGGTAGTGTAGAATATAATAACTGGCACACGGCATGAACACTAATGACTGTGAATAAAGTAATGACCGGCTGGCAGTTGGATCATTAGCACTGGTCAGACAGTTGGAAGCTCAGAGTTGGACAAGCTACCCTTAAGAAGATCAGCTAAGTATGGAGTTTTATTGGCTATGCCCTGCAATGAACAAAAATATTCAATGGGCTCTTTCCAGAAAGAAAGAATGTGCCATTCAGTGGAGCTAGTTACCATATCAGTTAATGGCAAACCTTTCAACGAGCCTTAAAATGTGACTACAGATATTAAGTAACAAGACACCCATCTATAACCTCTTTATTAATGACCTTGTGGATGGGACTCAGAGTAAAGTGTCAGTCTTTGCTGACGACACCAAACTATGTAGGATATTAAAATCTGACCTTGATATTACATAATTGCAAAACGATCTGGATAAAATGTCTGAATGGGCAAAGACTTGGCAAATGAAGTTTAATGTAAATAAATGTAGTGTAATGCACCTAGGACAGAGAAATTGTATTGCTGCATATACATTAAATGGGAGAATACTCGGGACTACAGAACAGGAGAAGGACTTGGCGGTTCTGGTTACAAGTAAGATGAGCAGCAGTACTCAATGTCAGGCAGCAGCCACAAAAGCAAATAAGATTTTAGGGTGTATAAAAAGAGAGATAAAATTCAGCAATCCCAACAAATTATTAACCCTTTATAAGTCACTGGTGAGGCCACATCTAGAAGATGCGATCCAGTTTTGGGCTCCACATTTAAAAAGGATATTCAGAAGTTAAAGTCAATTCAAAGGCAGCAACTAGATTATTACATAGGATGGAGGCCTGTCATATGAGGAGAGGTTGGAAAAGTTGGGCTTGTTTAGCTTAGAAAAATGACTCCTCAGATTAGATCTAATTTACATGTATAAATACATTTGTGGTCAGTACATAGGACGGCACATGACTTATTCCTTCCAATGACCATACTAAGGACCAGAGAGCCCTCATTACGGGTGGAAGAAAGACCATTCTGGCAGCTAAATAGGAAAGGGTTCTTTCCACTTAGAGCAGTCAGACTGTGGCATGCCGACCACAAGTGGTAGTAATAACAGACACTATAAGAGCTTTTAAAAAAGTGCTGGATGATTTCCTCAGTGCACAAAACATTTTGGGTTATAGTTAAATTAGTGCCAAAATGCACAAGTGTTGGAGAAACTTTAAACTTGATGGACCAAGGTCTTTTTTTAACCTATGTAACTACAGACAACTTTTTTAGGTTTCTTTCTGTTATGGAACTAAGAAGTAACATTTCTCCTTGCGGAGAGTGACATGATAAGTATGCCGAGATAAGGAAACTTAAAGCCGCAATGCTCCTCTGGGAAATATGCAAATTGACTCTTCAGAGATGAAGAGGACTAGATCTCTAGAGCACTCTGAAGAGACTATTTGTTGTTATGGATAAACAGGCTGTCACGACTCCCGGGTATTACTGATGTGGGGAGAGCTGAGCACCGCAGCAAGGGAGCTGAGAGCAGAGCTGTGGGGAACTCACCGGGTAGCAAACAGGACCTGAACCACGTGACAGGGAAGGAAGTGGTTGAGGGTGGTGCCAGACGTCGGGGTGTAGAGGAGACGATATACACTGGAGAGTAGTTAACCCCTTAAGCCCGTATGACGTACTATCCCGTCGAGGTGGGGTGGGCCTTAATTCCCGGTGACGGGATAGTACGTCATACGCGATCGGCCGCGCTCACGGGGGGAGCGCGGCCGATCGCGGCCGGGTGTCGGCTGCATATCGCAGCTGACATCCGGCACTATGTGCCAGGAGCGGTCACGGACCGCCCCCGGCACATTAACCCCCGGCACACCGCGATCAAACATGATCGCGGTGTACCGGCGGTACAGGGAAGCATCGCGCAGGGAGGGGGCTCCCTGCGGGCTTCCCTGAGACGATCGGTACAAGGTGATGTACTCACCTCGTACCGAACGTCTTCTCCCTGCAGGCCCCGGATCCAAAATGGCCGAGGGGCTGTATCCGGGTCCTGCAGGGAGCACTTCCGGGTCGGAGCAGGCTGCAGATGAAAGCTGCAGCCTGCACGGCTGTAAGTGAGATCGGAGATCTCACAGAGTGCTGTGCACACTGTGAGATCAGCGATCTGTAATGTCCCCCCCTGGGACAAAGTAAAAAAGTAAAAAAAAAAATTTCCACATGTGTAAAAAAAAATAAAAAAAATTCCTAAATAAATAATAATAAAAAAAAAAATATTATTCCCATAAATACATTTCTTTATCTAAAAAAACAAACAAAAACAATAAAAGTACACATATTTAGTATCGCCGCGTCCGTAACGACCCAACCTATAAAACTGGCCCACTAGTTAACCCCTTCAGTAAACACCGTAAGAAAAAAAAAAAAAAAACGAGGCAAAAAACAACGCTTTATTACCATACCGCCGAACAAAAAGTGGAATAACACGCGATCAAAAAGACGGATATAAATAACCATGTTACCGCTGAAAACGTCATCTTGTCCCGCAAAAAACGAGCCGCCATACAGCATCATCAGCAAAAAAATAAAAAAGTTATAGTCCTGAGAATAAAGCGATACCAAAATAATTATTTTTTCTATAAAATAGTTTTTATCGTATAAAAGCGTCAAAACATAAAAAAAATGATATAAATGAGGTATCGCTGTAATCGTACTGACCCGACGAATAAAACTGCTTTATCAATTTTACCAAGCGCAGAACGGTATAAACGCCTCCCCCAAAAGAAATTCATGAATAGCTGGTTTTTGGTTATTCTGCCTCACAAAAATCGGAATAAAAAGTGATAAAAAATGGTCACGTGTCCGAAAATGTTACCAATAAAAACGTCAACTCGTCCCGCAAAAAACAAGACCTCACATGACTCTGTGGACCAAAATGTGGAAAAATTATAGGTCTCAAAATGTGGAGACGCAAAAACTTTTTTGCTATAAAAAGCGTCTTTTAGTCTGGTTTCACACTTGCGTTTTTATCTGCATGCGTTTTTTTAAAAAACCGCATGTGTGAAAAAATGCATGTAAACGCGGTAAAACGCATGCGTTTTTATAGAAAAACACAAGAAAACAAGAAAAAAACAAAAAACCCTAACCCTACCCCTAACCTGAAATACGTGGCACTGAAATACGTGGCACTGAAATATACGTTTATATACGTATATACGTATATAAGTGCCACGATATTTCAGTGGCCACGTATATAAGTGCCACGTATTTAAGTGCCACGTATTTAAGTGCCACGTATTTAAGTGCCACGTATTTAAGTGCCACGTATTTAAGTGCCACGTATTTAAGTGCCACGTATTTAAGTGCCACGTATTTACGTGCCACGTATTTACGTGCCACGTATTTACGTGCCACGTATTTACGTGCCACGTATTTACGTGCCACGTATTTTTCAGTGCCTGAAATACATGGCACTGAAATACGTGGCACTGAAATACGTGGCACTGAAATATGTGGCACTGAAATATCGTGGCACTTAAATACGTGGCACTTAAATACGTGGCACTTAAATACGTGGCACTTAAATACGTGGCACTTAAATACGTGGCACTTAAATACGTGGCACTTAAATACGTGGCACTTAAATACGTGGCACTTAAATACGTGGCACTTATATACGTGGCACTTATATACGTGGCACTTATATACGTGGCACTTATATACGTGGCACTTATATACGTGGCACTTACATACGTGGCACTTACATACGTGGCACTTACATACGTGGCACTTACATACGTGGCACTTACATACGTGGCACTTATATACGTGGCACTTATATACGTGGCACTTATGACTGTCAGAAAATGTTCAGTAAACGGTTAGGGGTGAGGTTAGGGGTAGGGTTTCAGGTAGAATTGGGGAGTTTCCACTGTTCAGGCACATCAGGGGCTCTCCAAACGCGACATGGCGTCCAATCTCAATTCCAGCCAATTCTGCGTTGAAAAAGTAAAACAGTGCTCCTTCCCTTCCGAGCTCTCCCGTGCGTCCAAAAAGGGGTTTACCCCAACATATGGGGTATCAGCGTACTAGGGACAAATTGAACAACAACTTCTGGGGTCCAAGTTCTCTTGTTATCCTTGGGAAAATAAAAATTTGGGGGGCTAAAAATCATTTTTGTGGGAAAAAAAATATGTTTTATTTTCACGGCTCTGCGTTGTAAACTGTAGTGAAACACTTGGGGGTTCAAAGTTCTCACAACACATCTAGATAAGTTCCTTGGGAGGTCTAGTTTCCAATATGGGGTCACTTGTGTGGGGTTTGTACTGTTTGGGTACATCAGGGGCTCTGCAAATGCAACGTGACGCCTGCAGACCAATCCATTTAAGTCTGCATTCCAAATGGCGCTCCTTCCCTTCCGAGCTCTGTCATGCGCCCAAACAGTGGTTCCCCCCCACAAAGGGGGTATCAGCGTACTCAGGACAAATTGGACAACAACTTTTAGGGTCCAATTTATCCTGATACCCTTGTGAAAATACAAAACTGGGGGCTAAAAAATCATTTTTGTGAAAAAAAAATAATTTTTATTTTCACGGCTCTGCATTATAAACTGTAATGAAACACTTGGGGGTTCAAAGTTCTCACAACACATCTAGATAAGTTCCTTGGGGGGTCTAGTTTCCAATATGGGGTCACTTGTGGGGGGTTTGTACTGTTTGGGTACATCAGGGGCTCTGCAAATGCAACGTGACGCCTGCAGACCAATCCATTTAAGTCTGCATTCCAAATGGCGCTCCTTCCCTTCTGAGCTCTGTCATGCGCCCAAACAGTGGTTCCCCCCCACATAGGGGGTATCAGCGTACTCAGGACAAATTGGACAACAACTTTTAGGGTCCAATTTATCCTGATACCCTTGTGAAAATACAAAACTGGGGGCTAAATTTCATTTTTGTGAAAAAAAAAAAATAAATATTTTCACGGCTCTGCGTTATAAACTGTAGTGAAACACTTGGGGGTTCAAAGCTCTCAAAACACATCTAGATAAGTTCCTTAGGGGGTCTACTTTCCAAAATGGTGTCACTTGTGGGGGGGTTTAATGTTTAGGCACATCAGGGGCTCTCCAAACGCAACATGGCATCCCATCTTAATTCCAGTCAATTTTGCATTGAAAAGTAAAATAGCGCTTCTTCCCTTCTGAGCTCTGCTATGCGCCCAAACAATGGTTTACACCCACATATGGGGTATCGTCGTACTCAGGACAAATTGCACAACAACTTTTGTGGTCTAATTTCTTCTCTTACCCTTGGGGAAATAAAAAAATGGGGGTGAAAAGATCATTTTTGTGAAAAAATATGATTTTTTATTTTTACGGCTCTGCATTATAAACTTCTGTGAAGCACTTGTTGGGTCAAAGTGCTCACCACACATCTAGATAAGTTCCTCAGGGGGTCTACTTTCCAAAATGGTGTCACTTGTTAGGGGTTTCAATGTTTAGGCACATCAAGGGCTCTCTAAATGCAACATGGCGTCCCATCTCAATTCCAGTCAATTTTGCATTGAAAAGTCAAATGGCGCTCCTTCCCTTCCGAGCTCTGCCCTGCGCCCAAACAATGGTTTACACCCACATATGGGGTATCAGCGTACTCAGGACAAATTGCACAACAATTTTTGGGGTCCAATTTCTTCTCTCACCCTTGGGAAAATAAAAAATTGGGGGTGAAAAGATCATTTTTGTGAAAAAATATGATTTTTTATTTTTACGGCTCTGCATTATAAACTTCTGTAAGGCACTTGTTGGGTCAAAGTGCTCACCACACATCTAGATAAGTTCCTTAGGGGGTCTACTTTCCAAAATGGTGTCACTTGTTAGGGGTTTCAATGTTTAGGCACATCAAGGGCTCTCTAAATGCAACATGGCGTCCCATCTCAATTCCAGTCAATTTTGCATTGAAAAGTCAAATGGCGCTCCTTCCCTTCCGAGCTCTGCCCTGCGCCCAAACAATGGTTTACACCCACATATGGGGTATCAGCGTACTCAGGACAAATTGCACAACAATTTTTGGGGTCCAATTTCTTCTCTCACCCTTGGGAAAATAAAAAATTGGGGGTGAAAAGATCATTTTTGTGAAAAAATATGATTTTTTATTTTTACGGCTCTGCATTATAAACTTCTGTAAAGCACTTGTTGGGTCAAAGTGCTCACCACACATCTAGATAAGTTCCTTAGGGGGTCTACTTTCCAAAATGGTGTCACTTGTTAGGGGTTTCAATGTTTAGGCACATCAGGGGCTCTCCAAATGCAACATGGCGTCCCATCTCAATTCCAGTCAATTTTGCATTGAAAAGTCAAATGGCGCTCCTTTGCTTCCAAGCTCTGCCATGCGCCCAAACTGTGGTTTACCCCCACATATGGGGTATCAGCGTACTCAGGACAAATTGTACAACAACTTTTGGGGTCTATTTTCTTCTGTTACCCTTGGTAAAATAAAACAAATTGGAGCTGAAATAAATTTTGTGTGAAAAAAAGTTAAATGTTCATTTTTATTTAAACATTCCAAAAATTCCTGTGAAACACCTGAAGGGTTAATAAACTTCTTGAAAGTGGTTTTGAGTACCTTGAGGGGTGCAGTTTTTAGAATGGTGTCACACTTGGGTATTTTCTATCATATAGACCCGTCAAAATGACTTCAAATGAGATGTGGTCCCTAAAAAAAAATGGTGTTGTAAAAATGAGAAATTGCTGGTCAACTTTTAACCCTTATAACTCCGTCACAAAAAAAAATGTTGGTTCCAAAATTGTGCTGATGTAAAGTAGACATGTGGGAAATGTTATTTATTAAGTATTTTGTGTGACATATGTCTGTGATTTAAGGGCATAAAAATTCAAAGTTGGAAAATTGCGAAATTTTCAAAATTTTCGCCAAATATTCGTTTTTTTCACAAATAAACGCAAGTTATATCGAAGAAATTTTACCACTAACATGAAGTACAATATGTCACGAGAAAACAATGTCAGAATCGCCAAGATCCGTTGAAGCGTTCCAGAGTTATAACCTCATAAAGGGACAGTGGTCAGAATTGTAAAAATTGGCCCGGTCATTAACGTGCAAACCACCCTCGGGGCTTAAGGGGTTAAACATGCCAAGGTCAAAGCCAAGAGATAATGAGGTAACCAAGGAGTAAGGTGGAGGGATAGTCAGAAAGGGAGCCAAAGGTCAGAAAACCAGCAGAGCAAACAAGCAGAGTAAAGCATGGAGAGCAAAACAAGCAAATGCAAACCGAGCACACACTCAAGGGGTCAGACCCACAGACTAAACGAAAGTATAGCTGACAGGGAATCCTAGTCTGGAGTGTGTATAAATACCCCTCACAGATACAAAGAGAGGCCAGCAAAATTAACCCTGAGAGGGCAGGACATGAACCATGTCCATTACCATAACACAGGCGAGGTGGATTCGCTAAGCAGTAATGCTGGATGAATAACTCGGACTTGAGGTGCCGGTGAAGTGAAATACAGAGGAGCAGAATACAACTGATGGCAAATGAAATAGCAGAGATGGATTGGCAGATGGTACCTGGAATGCTGTGAAATCGTGGGGCTGGAAATGCACATGTAACAGCAGAGAATGGTGGAGTTGGATCTGTAGTCACATACCTTATAGTTTAATGTTGAAAGAAGACATAAGTCCATCGAGTTCAACCTATAGCCCAACATCATGATCCAGAGGAGAGCAAAAACCCAATGAGGAAGATGCTAATTGCCCCATATTAGGGGAAAAATTCCTTCCCGACTCCACATATGTCAATCAGACTAGTTCCTTGGATCAATGCCCCTTTACAGAATGGAATGCCCATAACCTGTAATATTATATTGTTCCAGAAAGGCATCCAGCCCCTACTTGATACAGCAGAGCTGACGAACAGCACTTTGGAGCATCAGAGTCGGGCATGCAGACAGGCACCTTAAAATAGCAGAGCAGAGTGTGCTTCTATGAGCCCAGTTATAGCAAAACTGGGTTTATCTTGAAGCTTAGCAGAAAAGTGCCTGGTAGCATCCTGAGCTGACTACCTGAAAACTCAAGCGGCCATCTTTGAAAGGCCAAGCAAAGATGGCTGTGGATCAAATCAAGAGGTAAAATCAAATCTTGCTTCCAGTTACCTTGTGAGGACACTTGAAGACTTGTTTTCTTGCCTGCTGCACTGTTTGGTTTGTTTTATTTGTGATATTTTCATTTTTTTTAATGGCATGAAACTATATATATCACCGCGCAGGCCTGGCTTTATTGGCTATGTCAAGAGAAGACTGAATTCTCTGTACTTATGGCCCCCTCTCTGCAGTCATCCTACATAGAACATCCTTTATGATGAGATGTGTTCAGGGTCACTTAGAACTACTAGTGCTGATGGGATAATTGATGGAGGTTTAGCTGGAAATATTGCTGCTACTGCATGCACCATTATGACGCCTCTGTCTATTCACATTACAATTAGTATCCATTGTTATGCTAAAATATTATGTACAAAATTGAAGCTGTTTCATCGTCTACATCATTAATTGGCATGGTAATCATTCAGAAATTTCCAGAGTCATTTTTCATTTAATATTAACCTGGTTTTTTTTTACCATGTGAGTTAGGAAATTAATTCAAGTGTGATATTAATTAAATCTTATGCATAACCACACTATTGGAATAGATGCCAGATACTACAGTCCCTATGGACCTATTTCTCAGAGGAGCATTGCACGGCGAATAAGCCTCCTTACCTTGACAAGCCAGAGCTGGTATGTCACTCTCCACAAGGAGAAACCTTACCCCTTAGACGTCAGTCCAGAGCCTCTCACCTAGCCAAATCAGTTCTCATGCTTCGCACTGACGAGGGCCAACAGCCCGAAACACCGTGTCTGCGAATTGAGATACTGATTTGGCTTTTATCCTAAGTCATATTGCACGACTCGTTAGAGGGTTGATTGTGACTTGTAGGATCGCTACTTCCAACAGGAGGCGCTATAGAGTTCAAGTCCTCTTTTTCTCTGAAGAGGCAATTTGCCTATGGACCTATTTGAAATTTAAGTGGAGAATTACAGCCCGAAAAACCTGTCTGATGCTCTACATTGTTGTGTGTTCTAGATACTGTTTTTTTTGTTTTTGGCTATTCTTAAGGGGGGGGGGGAGGCACATTTTAAGATTATCTATTCACAGTTTACATAGTTTAAAAATTAAGATTAGCAAATATGTCCGAATGGTGCAGCAGAATGTCATGGTACTTTCGCATCATTGATTGGCCACGACTCTGTCAATAGATAGGGGCACTATTGGTTTTCACTAATGGGCCCTTAATCATGGCAGAAGACTGGCTGGCCTACCACTGCAATGACTGGTATAAGAGATGACTCTGATCCTGGACCCATAATCCCTTAACCCTTGTCAGGCTGCATAATTTTACAACCTTAACAGGCTGCATAGGTACAATTGTACCTTCACATATACCTCCACTGTGGGAAGACTTTACTTGGTTTCAGAAACTAAAGTTCATTCAGCTACAAATGTTATGCTGATATCTTTTGTTCAGTGTTGTTACTGGTCACTTATGTTGCTGTCAATTAAGTTAATTCAAACTGGGAGTGGCTTCTACTTGTCTTCCTGCCTCCCTCCTCTCATTAGCCATTTTGCTGTTCATCTCATTGCTGTGAGCACACATTTCTAGGCTTGTGAAGTCTTCAATTTCTTGGAAACGAAGGTAGGAAAGTCTCACAGCATCTAACAGCCAGTTATACCTTTATTCTCATTATGTGGGGACAGAACAGTCAAATTGTCTTTCAGCCTGGACTTGGCTTACATATATTTTGTATGAAACTTATCACTATAGGTATAATTTTTATACGAAAAATGGATAATAATTAGTATCTACATATTGTTTTACGATGTTTTATTTATATTCAGGACAAAATACGAAGCCAAAATTCATCTAGCAAGTCATCATGAGTGATAGTAATGCTGGATCTAGTTTCCGCCATAATCCAAGAAAACGTGTTTGCAGGTTAGTATAATTTTGTGAAAAGCCAATAATGTAGTATTTCGGAAAATTATTTATTTTACATTTTTTCATATTTACAGATTTACGTCTGACGAAATAATGCGAATGCTAGAAGAATCTGATTCTGAGCATGAGGATGAACCATATGTTGCATCTGATGATGAAAACTATGTACCACAAGTGGATGTTACTGAAGAAGATTCAGACATTGAACAAGAAATGGTCATAGAGCATGAAAATGAATACGAATCAGACGAAAGTGTTGAGGATGATTCTGTGCCTCAAAGTGCAGGCGACATTTGGACTGCTAAGGATGAAACTCAATGGTGCAGTAATCCACTGCCAAATGCACAAACAAAATCTCGTAATGTCCTACGACAAAGAGGTGGCCCTGCAGCAATCAGCAACCTATATACAGCAAAAGAGCTATTCAAGTCCATCATGACTCCCGAGATGTGTGACATCATATTACGGGAAACGAATCGAAAGGCCAAGAGAGTTTGTGATGCTTACAACAACGAACTGGTACAACGTTTTCCTGATTCTTCCAAACGGCCACCACAAAAAACATTCAAGCAATTTACTGAAACTGAACTTCATGCATTTTTGGGCATACTGATTGCTGCTGGTGTGCACAGAGCCAACAAAGAGAATCTGGAGGAAATGTGGAATGTTGCTGCTCTGCCTCTTATACGTGCAGCCATGTCTCGTGACCGCTTCAAGATGATACTCAGATTTATCAGGTTTGACAACGAAAATACACGTGCAGAACGTGTGCAAACAGATAAAGCTGCACCAATACGGGACATCTGGACAATGCTGAACAGTAATCTGGAGAGAGCCTACAAGCCATATCATTGTATCACCGTCGACGAGCAATTATTTCCATTTAGAGGTCATACCAAATTTACCCAGTATATACCTTCAAAACCAGCTAAATATGGCATAAAGATTTTCTGGGCTTGTGACTCATCAAATGCCTACCCTTTACAAGGTCAGCTCTACACTGGGAAACCAACTGATGGTCCTCGACAAGTAAACATTGGAGAACGAACAGTATTGGACCTAGTGAGCTCGTATAAAGGCTCTGGAAGAAATGTCACCACCGATAACTTCTTTACAACCATGGAACTAGCTAAGGTATTGAACTCCTGGAACATGACACTAGTTGGTACAGTGAGAAAAAACAAAAGGTTCCTACCTAACAACATGCAGCCTGCCAAAGAAAGGCCTGTAAACTCGACAAATTTTGCCTACAATCATGATGCAACAGTCTGTTCATATGTACCAAAGAAGAACAAATCAGTCGTGCTTCTATCATCTATGCACATGACGGGAGAAGTTGAAGAGACACTAGCAGCCAAGCCAGAGATAATAAAATACTACAACATAACAAAAGGTGGCGTTGATGTTATGGATAAAATGTTGGGAGAGTACACTGTGAAACGACGAACATCACGTTGGACTTTGGCATTTTTCTACAATATGATTGATGTCAGTGGGTTAGCATCCTACATCATCTACAGAGAACACAATCCAAGCTTCAGGGCAAAGGATCAACGAAGAAAGTTCCTGAAAGATCTCGCAAATCAGCTGTGTATGATTGCAATTGAAGATCGTAGTACAAACAAAATGATAATGAGAAACCATTTTCTTCGAGGTGCAGTAGAAATGGTGCTTGGACGATGCATTGTGGTAGCATCGCAGCCAGCAGCTGGCCCCAACATACCTCATGGTAGTCGTGGACCCTCCCCTGTTGTTGGTAGTTGCTATGTCTGCAGAGACCTGAGGCGAAAACAACGCAAGACTAGAAAGTCTTGTGTGGTTTGTGTGAAACCCATTTGCGATGAACACTCTGTAGCAAAGCCAACATGCATTACTTGCAAAGAAAATCAATAAAAAAAAGTTTCTTACATTTTCTTTTATAATGTAAATGAACAGTTTTTTACTTGTTTATAATAGTTAAATAGCATTATCATTAAAAAAAAATTTATGCTTTTTCCCTTGCATTATCTTCATTCAAAATATATGAGGTACATTTGTACCTATGCAGCTTGTTATGGATGCAAAAAGATCTCGACCCCTTATCTCGGAAGCGGGTGGAGATATTTTATTGAAATTTGGCCAATATATTCTGGACCAAAAATGTAGAGATGTCACGAAATTTCAGCCCTCTACGTCTTTTCAAAAAAAAGTTATTGCAATTTTAAAACGGAATAGTTACAATTGTACCTATTCAGCCGGATAAGGGTTAAATTGGTTGGGGTTGAATGGTTAGGGGAGGGTCTCCCTGCATCACCATCATCTCCCAAACCTCTGTGAGGCTCTCCCTCAGTCGCCATCATCTCCTAAACCTATATGAGGGTCTCCCTCAGTCACCATCACATCCCAAACCTCTGTGAGGCTTATTTGCATTTTGCAGTAAGAAATAAGTATTTGATCCCCTACCAACCATTAAGAGTTCTGGCTCCTACAGACCAGTTGGACACTCCTAATCAACTCGTTACCTGCATTAAAGACAGCGGTCTTACATAGTCACCTTTATAAAAGACTCCTGTCCACAGACACAATTAGTCATTCAGACTCTAACCTCTACAACATGGGCAAGACCAAAGAGCTTTATCAGGATGTCAGGGAACAAAGGAGTGGCTCAAAAAGAAGCACATTAAGTTCATGGAGTGGCCTAGCCAGTCTCCAGACCTTAATCCCATAAAAAACTTATGGAGGGAGTTGAAGCTCCGAGTTGCCAAGTGATAGCCTCAAAATCTTAATGATTTAGAGATGATCTGCAAAGAGGAGTGGACCAAAATTTCTCCTGACATGTGCACAAATCTCATCAACTACAAACAACGTCTGACTACTGTACTTGCCAACAAGGGTGTTGCCACCAAGTATTAAGTCTTGTTTGCCAGAGGGATCGAATACTTATTTCTCACTGCAAAATGCAAATAAATGTATATAATTTTTACAATGTGATTTTCTGGATTTTATTTTTTATATTCTATCTCTCAATGTTACAATTAACCTACCCTTAAAATTATAGACTGTTCATGTCTTTCTCAGTGAGCAAACTTACAAAATCAGCAAGGGATCAAATACTTATTTCTCCCACTGTATAGGGCCGGTCTGCTTTCCGTTATGGTATACATCATTCAACTGGAAACATTTGGAAAACTTTTTGAAAAAGTAATTGATCCCATGTGCTTTGTAACATATACATCATATAAACTACAATCACTCGCGATAAGTTATGGTGCATTAATCCTCATTAATGCTTGCTCCTCATTGTATTTTATACATGAATATTTTTTCAATAAAATTGATAGTACTCTGTTTCTCTTTTTGGTGTGATATGTCATAAGAGTTTACAATTAACAGTGAGTACATTTTCACTTGAAAAATGCAAAAAATGGCGGACTATATGCTTTGGCGAACAATATGTTCCTAACCTATCTTACGTATATTATTCCTGTGAATTTTATATAAACGGAAAAATAATGCAACATGCAGCTGTTAAGAAACTCTGAGTTAATAGAGGAGGCTCCCCATATTCTGGATCCTCATTTCTGCCAAAATGAGAAGTTATAAAAATGTATCTTTCATTTTGGAGAAAGCATCCTGCCTGCATTATACAGATACTTTATTATTTAAATGGATATTGTGTAATTCCTTATTTCCCCTGTGGTGGCGCTGTAGGAAAGTTTAACATTTATTGCCGGATTTTTCCATCGATCTTAGTTAATTGCTAGTGTTCGCAGTAAGGCTGTGTCCACATGATGGTATAAAAAATCGTTCATAGTTTCATCCAGAAAACTCAGACAAGTTTTTTCATACTTGTCAGCCGTATACAATCCATTTTTACAGCTGCAATTAATCATTTACAAGACCATTTACAGTTTCCTAGGTTGCAAAATTGCAATGTATTCGTAAAATAGCATTGGATTTCTTTTTGCGCTCCCATAAACTAGAATGAGCCTCATCCAAATTACTGAAGAAACACGCGGTGAAAAAATTGCTCATCTGCACTGTATAACCCCATTGTTATATATATATATATATATATATATATATATATATATATATATGTATAAATATATTGTCACAGGGTTACCGCGACAGTGTGGAGCCAGAAGACCACAGCATCTGATTGCTCCTGCTCCGGTGCTGAGAAGAAGCACTTCTCCTTCATTTTAATGGTGTTTATTCCTTCTGGCATAACAGGGGTTAATTGGCCATTTTGGAAATCTCTGTGCTCACAGCTGAGCTTGATTAGCCACGCCTTTCCCCTTTATAATCTGGGCTCTGTTACAAATCCTTGACAGAGCTAGCTTTTGCTGCATGGCTAAGGAGGGAGTGGAGTTCATATGAGAAGGAGAGTTATCTGTGACTGCTGCTTGGTTTGTATGTTTGGTAATTCCCTAGCCTTCTCTGTTTTGGTTTATTCCCCTACCATCACATGCCGGTGCATTCCTCTGTTATATGTGAGTGAATATTTTGTATGCCTGGAATTTTCTGTTAACCCTCGTTTGTGTTGCCTTGTTTGTCGGGTTGGTGTAGTATGGTGCACAGCAGCGCCCCTCTTCCCCGGGTGGGGGAAGAGAACAGACGGCTGACTGACTCAGGAGATAAGGCAATGATGGATGCCCAGGCATTTTCACCTTCAGTAGTGTAATATGGCGAGCTAGGGCACCCCCTATTGTTAGGGACAGAGAAGAAGCCCCTACATTCACATGAAAGATTCCTAACAGTTTCTCAAGGCCCCCTTTAATTGTTCAAACCAGAGGACCCCTTTAATTGAACCTACTTCATATATTAGAGAGGCCCTGACATTGTAAAGTCTCAAATATTCAATTTTATATGCAAAGCCATTCCGCTCAGATGAGCACTTATCATCAGATAATCTATGCCTAATGCTTTTCCACCGAGGTATTACCCCATTGCTATTCTCTACCATGTAATTGGAATTTTGGAGCCAGCATCCACCTTGCACCCATCACTATATGATGGTATCATTTAATTACTTTGCGTGTAAAGAATAAGCTGCAAACAGGGCGACTGAAACTCCTGTATTAGACAAAGTGCTCTCAGGAAGCAATTACAACAAATTTATTTAAATTTTCCAAAATGATTGAACCTTTTAGAGATTAATTTAAAAAGTTAATTTTTTTGGAAGAAGCTTTTGGTCTAACAATGGTATTAGCACTTTTTGCTTTTTTCCCCCATCTTGACTTTCGTGAAGTTAAATTGATTCTGTGGAAGATCCTGCAACAGCCACTAGAACAGAGGGGTTATGGTGATCTGTGCGCCATCTTACTCCTTCAGTACCCATTAGCATTACTTAAAGGGGTTGTCTTGTCAAAACCGATTAGTCTGCAGTCACTCTGTATGACTCCAGACTTATGAATCCCTGTTGTGAATTTGGATTCTGGGCTCCCCCGGTGGCCGCTTGTGGAATTGGACTTGTCATCCTCTTTCCTGTTTCACCTGTTTCCATCAGTAGTGGGTGTCGCTATTTAAGCTCATTTCTCTGGTGGTTTCTTGCCGGTCAACAATGTTATCTGATGCCTCTCAGTGCTTGTTCCTGCTTCTGACAACTACTAGATAAGTTGGACTTTTGTCCATGTTTCGTTTTGCCTATTTGTTCCAGTTCACAGCTGAAGTTTTGTTACTGTGTCTGGAAAGCTCTCGTTGATCAGGGATTGCTACTCTGGTGTTATGAGTTAATGCCAGAGTTTAAGGTAATCTCTGGATGGTGTTTTGTTAGTGTTTTTCTGCTGACCATGAAAGTATACTATCTGTCTTCTGCTATCTAGTAAGCGGACCTCAAATTTGCTAAAGACTATTTTCCTGCTGCGTTTGTTGTTTCATCTGAACTCACCGTCATTATACAGTGGGGCAAAAAAGTATTTAGTCAGTCAGCAATAGTGCAAGTTCCACCACTTAAAAAGATGAGAGGCGTCTGTAATTTACATCATAGGTAGACCTCAACTATGGGAGACAAACTGAGAAAAAAAAATCCAGAAAATCACATTGTCTGTTTTTTTAACATTTTATTTGCATATTATGGTGGAAAATAAGTATTTGGTCAGAAACAAAATTTAATCTCAATACTTTGTAATATATCCTTTGTTGGCAATGACAGAGGTCAAACGTTTTCTGTAAGTCTTCACAAGGTTGCCACACACTGTTGTTGGTATGTTGGCCCATTCCTCCATGCAGATCTCCTCTAGAGCAGTGATGTTTTTGGCTTTTCGCTTGGCAACACGGACTTTCAACTCCCTCCAAAGGTTTTCTATAGGGTTGAGATCTGGAGACTGGCTAGGCCACTCCAGGACCTTGAAATGCTTCTTACGAAGCCACTCCTTCGTTGCCCTGGCGGTGTGCTTTGGATCATTTGGACCCAGCCACGTTTCATCTTCAATGCCCTTGCTGATGGAAGGAGGTTTGCACTCAAAATCTCACGATACATGGCCCCATTCATTCTTTCATGTACCCGGATCAGTCGTCCTGGCCCCTTTGCAGAGAAACAGCCCCAAAGTATGATGTTTCCACCACCATGCTTTACAGTAGGTATGGTGTTTGATGGATGCAACTCAGTATTCTTTTTCCTCCAAACACGACAAGTTGTGTTTCTACCAAACAGTTCCAGTTTGGTTTCATCAGACCATAGGACATTCTCCCAAAACTCCTCTGGATCATCCAAATGCTCTCTAGCAAACTTCAGACGGGCCCGGACATGTACTGGCTTAAGCAGTGGGACACGTCTGGCACTGCAGGATCTGAGTCCATGGTGGTGTAGTGTGTTACTTATGGTAGGCCTTGTTACATTGGTCCCAGCTATCTGCAGTTCATTCACTAGGTCCCCCCGCGTGGTTCTGGGATTTTTGCTCACCGTTCTTGTGATCATTCTGACCCCACGGGGTGGGATTTTGCATGGAGCCCCAGATCGAGGGAGGTTATCAGTGGTCTTGAATGTCTTCCATTTTCTAATTATTGCTCCCACTGTTGATTTCTTCACTCCAAGCTGGTTGGCTATTGCTGATTCAGTCTTCCCAGCCTGGTGCAGGGCTACAATTTTGTTTCTGGTGTCCTTTGACAGCTCTTTGGTCTTCACCATAGTGGAGTTTGGAGTCAGACTGTTTGAGGGTGTGCACAGGTGTCTTTTTATACTGATAACAAGTTTAAACAGGTGCCATTACTACAGGTAATGAGTGGAGGAAAGAGGAGACTCTTAAAGAAGAAGTTACAGGTCTGTGAGAGCCAGAAATCTTGATTGTTTGTTTCTGACCAAATACTTATTTTCCACCATAATATGCAAATAAAATGTTAAAAAAACAGACAATGTGATTTTCTGGATTTTTTTTTCTCAGTTTGTCTCCCATAGTTGAGGTCTACCTATGATGTAAATTACAGACGCCTCTCATCTTTTTAAGTGGTGGAACTTGCACTATTGCTGACTGACTAAATACTTTTTTGCCCCACTGTATGTGGGGGACTACTGTCTTCTTTGGAATATTTCTCTAGAGGTGAGCCAGGTCTTATATTTCCCTCTGCTAGCTATTTAATTCTTAGGCCAGAGCTGGGCATCTAGCAATAAATAGGAAATGCTACCTGGCTATTTCTAGTTGCGCGGCAGGCTTAGTTCATGGTCAGTATAGTTCCATCTTCCGAGAGCTTGTCCCTCTATAGGCTTGCTATGATCTCTGCCTGCAGAGATCATGACAGTTTGACCGGCCCATAAAGTGTTAAAAACCCAGGTTGAGAAAGGAGAGTTATAAGAAGTCTGCTGGAATATTTTTTTTTTTTTTTCCTCCAGTTTGCCTTGCTGCAGTCTTTTTTCTCTCTCTCCTCCTAATCTCTGTATGGCTCTGTGTGCACCTGACAATAATGGATCTTCAGAGTGTAACTGCGGGTTTGAATAATCTCATCACGAAAGTACAAAATTTACAAGATTTTGTGGTACATGCTCCAGTATCTGAGCCGAGAATTCCTTTGCCGGAGTTCTTCACAGGGAATAGAGCTAGCTTCCAGAATTTCCGAAATAATTGTAAGCTTTATTTGTCCCTGAAGTCTCGTTCAGCTGGAGACCCTGCTCAGCAGGTTAGGATTGTGATTTCCTTGCTCAGGGGTGACCCTCAAGATTGGGCCTTCTCATTGCCAGCAGGGGATCCTGCGTTGCGCGATGTGGATGCGTTTTTTCTGGCCTTGGGCTTGCTTTATGAGGAACCTCATTTGGAACTTCAGGCAGAAAAAACTTTGATGGCACTATCTCAGGGGCAAGACGAAGCTGAGGTTTACTGCCAAAAATTCCGTAAATGGTCTGTGCTTACTCAGTGGAATGAGTGCGCCTTGGCGGCAACTTTCAGAGAAGGTCTCTCTGATGCCGTTAAGGATGTTATGGTGGGGTTCCCTGTGCCTGCAGGTCTGAATGAGTCCATGACAATGGCTATTCAGATTGATAGGCGTCTGCGGGAGCGCAAACCGGTGCACCATCTGGCGGTGTCTATGGAAAAGACGCCAGAAAGTATGCAGTGTGATAGTATTCTGTCCAGGAGCGAGCGACAGAATTTTAGACGGAAGAATGGATTGTGCTTCTATTGTGGGGATTCTACTCATGTTATATCAGCATGCTCTAGGCGTACAAAGAAGCTTGATAAGTCTGTTTCCATTGGCACCATTCAGTCTAAGTTTATTTTGTCTGTAACCCTGATTTGCTCTTTGTCATCCATTGCCACGGACGCCTATGTTGACTCTGGCGCCGCTCTGAGTCTTATGGATTGGTCCTTTGCCAATCGTTGTGGTTTTGATTTAGAGCCTTTGGAGACTCTTATTCCTCTGAAGGGGATTGACTCCACCCCATTGGCTAATAATAAACCACAATACTGGACACAAGTAACCATGCGTATCAATCCGGATCACCAGGAGATTATTCGTTTCCTGGTGCTGTATAATTTACATGACGATTTGGTACTGGGATTGCCATGGTTGCAGTCTCACAATCCAGTCTTGGACTGGAGAGCAATGTCTGTGTTGAGCTGGGGATGTAAGGGTATTCATGGGGACTTACCTTTGGTTTCTATTTCGTCGTCCATTCCCTCTGAAGTCCCTGAGTTCCTCTCTGATTATCAAGACGTCTTTGACGAACCCAAGCTTGGGTCGTTACCTCCGCACCGTGAGTGCGATTGTGCCATAGATTTGATACCGGGTTGCAAATATCCAAAGGGTCGTTTGTTTAATCTGTCTGTGCCGGAACATGCTGCTATGCGGGAATATATAAAGGAGTCTTTGGAAAAGGGACATATTCGTCCATCTTCTTCTCCCTTGGGAGCTGGGTTTTTCTTTGTCTCAAAAAAGGACGGCTCTTTGAGACCATGTATTGATTATCGGCTTCTGAATAAGATCACTGTTAAGTACCAATACCCATTGCCATTGCTTACTGATTTGTTTGCTCGTATAGAGGGTGCTAAGTGGTTCTCTAAAATTGATCTTCGTGGGGCGTATAATTTGGTGCGGATCAGGCAGGGGGATGAGTGGAAGACCGCATTTAATACGCCCGAGGGCCACTTTGAGTATTTGGTCATGCCTTTTGGTCTTTCTAATGCCCCTTCAGTTTTCCAGTCTTTTATGCATGATATTTTCCGCGATTTTCTGGATAAATTTATGATAATATATCTGGATGATATTCTGATTTTTTCTGATGACTGGGACTCTCATGTCCAGCAGGTCAGGAGAGTTTTTCAGGTTCTGCGGTCTAATTCTTTATGTGTGAAGGGGTCTAAGTGCGTTTTTGGGGTCCAGAAAATTTCCTTTTTGGGGTATATTTTTTCTCCCTCTTCCATTGAGATGGATCCCGTCAAGGTGCAAGCTATTTGTGACTGGACTCAGCCCTCCTCTCTTAAGGGTCTTCAGAGATTTTTGGGCTTTGCCAACTTTTACCGCCGATTTATTGCTGGTTTTTCGGATGTCGTTAAACCACTGACTGATTTGACCAGACATGGCGCTGATGTTGCTAATTGGTCCCCTCATGCTGTAGAGGCCTTTCAGGAGCTTAAGCACCGTTTTGCCTCTGCCCCTGTGTTACGTCAGCCTGATGTGAATCTGCCTTTTCAGGTTGAGGTTGACGCTTCGGAGATCGGAGCTGGGGCAGTGTTGTCGCAGAAAGGTTCCGACTGCTCCGTCATTAGGCCTTGTGCCTTCTTTTCTCGCAAATTTTCGCCCGCAGAGCGGAATTATGATGTTGGGAATAGGGAGCTTTTGGCCATGAAGTGGGCGTTTGAGGAGTGGCGCCATTGGCTAGAGGGGGCTAAGCATCAGGTGGTGGTATTGACTGACCACAAAAATTTGATTTATCTTGAGACTGCCAGGCGCCTGAATCCTAGACAGGCGCGCTGGTCTTTATTTTTTTCTCGCTTTAATTTTGTGGTGTCATACCTACCGGGTTCTAAGAATGTTAAGGCAGATGCCCTTTCTAGGAGTTTTGACCCGGACTCTCCTGGTAATGCTGAACCCACAGGTATCCTTAGGGAAGGAGTAATTTTGTCGGCCGTTTCTCCTGATCTGCGGCGGTCCTTGCAAGAGTTTCAGGCGGATAGACCGGATCGTTGTCCGCCTGATAGACTGTTTGTTCCGGATGATTGGACCAGTAGAGTCATCTCTGAGGTACATTCTTCTGCATTGGCAGGTCATCCCGGAATTTTTGGTACCAGGGATTTGGTGGCAAGATCCTTCTGGTGGCCTTCCCTGTCACGAGATGTGCGAGTCTTTGTGCAGTCATGTGACATTTGTGCTCGGGCCAAGTCTTGTAGTTCTCGGGCTAGCGGACTGCTGTTGCCCTTGCCTATTCCTAAGAGGCCTTGGACACACATCTCGATGGATTTTATTTCAGATCTGCCTGTTTCCCAGAAGATGTCTGTCATCTGGGTGGTCTGTGACCGTTTCTCTAAAATGGTCCATTTGGTTCCTCTGCCCAAGTTGCCTTCTTCTTCTGAGTTGGTTCCTCTGTTTTTTCAGAATGTTGTCCGATTGCACGGTATTCCTGAGAATATTGTTTCTGACAGAGGTACCCAATTTGTGTCTAGATTTTGGCGGGCATTCTGTGCTAGGATGGGCATAGATTTGTCTTTTTCATCTGCTTTTCACCCTCAGACTAATGGCCAGACCGAGCGGACTAATCAGACCCTGGAGACATATCTGAGGTGTTTTGTCTCTGCTGACCAGGATGATTGGGTTGCTTTTTTGCCATTGGCAGAGTTCGCCCTCAATAATCGGGCCAGCTCTTCCACCTTGGTGTCCCCGTTTTTCTGTAATTCGGGGTTTCACCCTCGATTTTCCTCCGGTCAGGTGGAATCCTCGGATTGTCCTGGAGTGGATGCGGTGGTGGAGAGATTGCATCACATCTGGGGGCAGGTTATGGACAATTTGAAGTTGTCCCAGGAGAAGACTCAGCGTTTTGCCAACCGTCATCGTCGTGTTGGTTCTCGGCTTTGTGTTGGAGATTTGGTGTGGTTGTCTTCTCGTTTTGTCCCTATGAGGGTCTCTTCTCCTAAGTTTAAACCTCGGTTCATCGGCCCTTATAGAATATTGGAGATTCTTAATCCAGTTTCTTTCCGTTTGGACCTCCCTGCGTCCTTTTCCATTCATAACGTTTTTCATCGGTCGTTATTGCGCAGGTATGAGGTACCTGTTGTACCTTCAGTTGAGCCTCCTGCTCCGGTGTTGGTGGAGGGTGAGTTGGAGTACGTTGTGGAGAAAATTTTGGACTCTCGTGTTTCCAGACGGAGACTCCAGTATCTGGTCAATTGGAAGGGTTACGGCCAGGAGGATAATTCTTGGGTCAATGCATCTGATGTTCATGCTTCTGATCTTGTTCGTGCCTTCCATAGGGCTCATCCTGGTCGCCCTGGTGGATCTGGTGAGGGTTCGGTGCCCCCTCCTTGAGGGGGGGGTACTGTTGTGAATTTGGATTCTGGGCTCCCCCGGTGGCCGCTTGTGGAATTGGACTTGTCATCCTCTTTCCTGTTTCACCTGTTTCCATCAGTAGTGGGTGTCGCTATTTAAGCTCATTTCTCTGGTGGTTTCTTGCCGGTCAACAATGTTATCTGATGCCTCTCAGTGCTTGTTCCTGCTTCTGACAACTACTAGATAAGTTGGACTTTTGTCCATGTTTCGTTTTGCCTATTTGTTCCAGTTCACAGCTGAAGTTTTGTTACTGTGTCTGGAAAGCTCTCGTTGA
Source organism: Ranitomeya variabilis (assembly GCF_051348905.1). Lineage (NCBI taxonomy): Eukaryota > Metazoa > Chordata > Amphibia > Anura > Dendrobatidae > Ranitomeya > Ranitomeya variabilis. The sequence goes on along the minus strand of NC_135237.1, from coordinate 525,690,223 downwards.
TCAGGGATTGCTACTCTGGTGTTATGAGTTAATGCCAGAGTTTAAGGTAATCTCTGGATGGTGTTTTGTTAGTGTTTTTCTGCTGACCATGAAAGTATACTATCTGTCTTCTGCTATCTAGTAAGCGGACCTCAAATTTGCTAAAGACTATTTTCCTGCTGCGTTTGTTGTTTCATCTGAACTCACCGTCATTATATGTGGGGGACTACTGTCTTCTTTGGAATATTTCTCTAGAGGTGAGCCAGGTCTTATATTTCCCTCTGCTAGCTATTTAATTCTTAGGCCAGAGCTGGGCATCTAGCAATAAATAGGAAATGCTACCTGGCTATTTCTAGTTGCGCGGCAGGCTTAGTTCATGGTCAGTATAGTTCCATCTTCCGAGAGCTTGTCCCTCTATAGGCTTGCTATGATCTCTGCCTGCAGAGATCATGACAAATCCCCCTAGTGCGCTATGGGGATTTGCCAGTTTCCGACCCGGAACCGAAGGATATGTATGTGTTATACATACTCCCGGCCAGTGGGCATATATTTGTATAGAGCAAGGCCACGCCCTCTAGTCAGACACGCCCACTGGTTGCCCGCATCACGGGTCAGGGCACTTGTATTGATCTGAAGCCACGCCCACTGCCCAGGACTATGTTCCCAGGTCTGAAACTGGCAAATCCCTGCAGCTCACAGTGTGTACACTGGGAGGAGTCATAAGTCTGCAGCCACACAGACTATGCTGGGTTAAAGTAATAAAAAAATTGATCTCACTGACTGTCCCCTGCTCCAGCGCTGCCTCTCTGCCGCTGATCCAGTCTTTACTTATGCACAGGAGATGTCACAACTTCAGTGCACATTACCACTACAGCCAATCACTGAGCTCAGCGGTTCAGGCAGTCAACATTGACCTATCCTTAGGATAAGTCATCAATATCAGATCAGTGGGGGTCTGAGCCAAAACCACCAGCAATCAGGTGCTTACAGCTTCAGCAACAGCAGGGAGTAAAGAATGTATGGAGCTAGTACAGCACAGCTCTGTACCCCATGTAGTGGTCATTCTCGGTACTGCGGGACTGCTTCTGCTGATGTGAATTAAGCTTGAGTTGCAATACCCATGACTGGCCACTATGCAGTGTATGGAGCTGTGTTTTGACCATCCAGCGCTTGAGCTGCAAACAGCTGATGGCTGGGGAAAATATTATTGGTGGGGATTACACTATGGGGCACACACAGATAATCAGGATGGAGGGGTAGTACAACACTCGTTGGAATAGTGCAGGACTATAACAACAATACCGCGGCAGCCACTTGTCCTTGTGGATGTGTCTGGTCCAATCAACACCAATCATTTGCCTTATCAGACAGACACATGAATATAAAAGTGCCAGGTACTACAGAGACTGTGCTAAAACACTGCAATGGATGTCCTATGGCATCACCTACACTGATCACTAGTGTTGAGCGATACCGTCCGATACTTGAAAGTATCGGTATCGGAAAGTATCGGCCGATACCGGCAAAGTATCGGATCCAATCCGATACCGATACCCGATACCAATACAAGTCAATGGGACTCAAGTATCGGACGGTATTCCTGATGGTTCCCAGGGTCTGAAGGAGAGGAAACTCTCCTTCAGGCCCTGGGATCCATATTAATGTGTAAAAGAAAGAATTAAAATAAAAAATATTGCTATACTCACCTGTCCGACGCAGCCGGGACCTCACCGAGGGAACCGGCAGCGTTCTTTGCTTAAAATTCGCGCGTTTACTTCCTTACGTGAAGTCCCGGCTTGTGATTGGTCGCGTGCCGCCCATGTGGCCGCGACGCGACCAATCACAGCAAGCCGTGACGTAATTTCAGGTCCTTCAGGATTTTAAAATTACGTTCTGGCTTGTGATTGGTCGCGTCGCGGCCACATGGGCGACGCGACCAATCACAAGCCGTGACGTAATTTTAAAAATGCGCGCGTTTCCTGCCTCCTGTGACGTCACGGCTTGTGATTGGTCGCGTCGCCCATGTGACCGCGACGCGACCAATCACAAAGCCGGAACGTAATTTTAAAATACTGAATGCCTAGAAGGACCTGAAAATTACGTCACGGCTTGCTGTGATTGGTCGCGTCGCGGCCACATGGGCGGCACGCGACCAATCACAAGCCGTGACGTCACGGAAGGAAGGAAACGCGCGCATTTTAAGCAAAGAACGCTGCCGGTTCCCTCGGTGAGGTCCAGGCTGCGTCGGAGAGGTGAGTATAGCAATATTTTTTATTTTAATTCTTTCTTTTACACATTAATGTTGTTTCGATACCGATACCCGATACCACAAAAGTATCGGATCTCGGTATCGGAATTCCGATACCCGCAAGTATCGGCCGATACCCGCAAGTATCGGCCGATACCCGATACTTGCGGTATCGGAATGCTCAACACTACTGATCACACATTGATGTCCATTTTTTTTAAAAGGGCTTTGCACATAAATCACCTATCCATAAATTAAAAATCCACTTACAAATAATACATTTATCATCAGAGGATAGGTGATAAGCGTATTATTGATGGGGATTGATTGCTGGCAACTCCATCCTGGTAGTGAGCATGCACATTCATAGGTCCATTTACTGTCTATAATTATGGTGGTCACACATGTTCATTAGTGCTCCATTCACTGTCTATAGAGATGATGGTCACACAGGCTCACAACTGCTTCTTCACTGTCTATAGTGGTGGTGATCACACATGCTCACTGCGGCTTCTTCACTGTGTATAGAGGGGGTAGTTGGATCGCCCCCAAGCGTTGGGCAGTGGGGTACTCGGTACCGGGTCCCTCTGTCTCGGTTCTGGGGATGTCACGGTGGCCCGACCCGGTCCGTGGCCCTGCTAAGGAGCGCCCAATTAAAGGGTGTAATTTGTCAAGTGTTCGTGACGCCACCTGTGGTGTTCGGTCAGGTTGACCGACGCTGCTTAGGGGTCCGCTGGGGTGATGTTATGGCAGCTAGATGGAATACCTTCCCACAGGTGAAGTATGTCCCCAGGGCTTCCCGGCAAGGTAGATGATGATGGTGTAGGTAGCAGTAAATAACGAGGACACAGGGTTGCAGTCTCTTTACCTTTTACTGTAGACTTCAGCATCCACAATCCAGAGCACTGCTAACAGGGCTGGCTGAATCCGGCCGGTCCGAAGGCACATCCAGAGTTCCCTTTGCAGGTGGAAATCAGTAGCCTACCTACTAGCGCCTGTGTGTTGTAGTACCTCCCTGCTGAGCACCACGGGATAGTCCTCACAACTGTCGTGTATGATATGGATAGGACGACCCGTATGACGGGGTAGGCCTGGAGCTATTTTATAGGGACCCTAGAGACGCCCCTCTCCCACAATTTGCCTCCGTTGTCTTCATTAGGTTAAAGGTTGGGCAGCCAACTTGGAAATAACTGTCCTGCCATTGTTTGAAGTAATGCGTAGAGCCTATTACTCCCTCGGTGTTCCGGCCACCGGCTACGCGCCTCAGAAGGATGTTGCCGATCTTAATCTTAAGGCAGGACTCCTGGTACTATCTCCTTGTGCTGTGATCTCATTTCTCACTTCTCCACAATATACTTCGCTTCTTGTCCTTCCTTAGGATGCTGCCGCAATGAGGTGCAGGCGCAGCTCCGTAACGTTCTATCTCTTGCTATGTCTCTGTCAGTCAGGATCCCACCCCTGACAGGGACCTCTGTCTGCAGCTCAGATGTTCCTCCTTCTCTCCCGGTCTGCCTGACAGGTCTTCCCTGGGTCTCACACAGGCAGCTTTCTCCCTAACTTCCTATCCAACCCCCAGTTTTAACCAAGTGTGAGGAGTGGCCTAATACATAGAACCTTTTTTGCTCCCCCTGGTGGCCGGAGTGTGAAGTGTAGTGTGTGACTGTGATACCTGGTCAAGTGAACTCCTTTAGTACAATCAGACGTAACATCACTCCCCCGGTGGAAGAGCGACAATACTGCAACGACCAGGACTCTGGGGCGCTGCACTGTCACATAAGCTCATTACTGCTCCTTCACTGTCTATAGAGGGGCTAGTCACACATGCTCACTACTGCTCCTTCACTGTCTATAGAGGGGCTAGTCACACATGCTCACTACTGCTACTTCACTGTCTATAGAGGGGCTAGTCACACATGCTCACTACTGCTCCTTCACTGTCTATAGAGGGGGTAGTCACACATGCTCACTACTGCTACTTCACTGTCTATAGCAGTGGTGATCACATATGCTCACTACTGCTCCTTCACTCTCTATAGAGGGGCTAGTCACACATGCTCACTACTGCTCCTTCTCTGTCTATAGAGGGGCTAGTCACACATGCTCACTACTGCTCCTTCACTGTCTATAGCAGTGGTGATCACATATGCTCACTACTGCTCCTTCACTCTCTATAGAGGGGCTAGTCACACATGCTCACTACTGCTCCTTCTCTGTCTATAGAGGGGCTAGTCACACATGCTCACTACTGCTCCTTCACTCTCTATAGAGGGGCTAGTCACACATGCTCATTACTGCTCCTTCACTGTCTATAGAGGGGCTAGTCACACATGCTCACTACTGCTACTTCACTGTATAGAGAGGCTAGTCACACATGCTCACTACTGCTCCTTCACTGTCTATAGCGGTGGTGATCACACATGCTCACTACTGCTCCTTCACTGTCTATAGAGGGGAAAGTCACACATGCTCACTACTGCTCCTTCACTCTGTATAAAGGGGCTAGTCACACATGCTTACTACTGCTACATCACTGTATAGAGGGGCTAGTCACACATGCTCACTACTGCTCCTTCACTGTCTATAGAGGGGCTAGTCACACATGCTCACTACTGCTACTTCACTGTCTATAGAGGGGCTAGTCACACATGCTCACTACTGCTACTTCACTGTCTATAGAGGGGGTAGTCAAGTCACACATGCTCACTACTGCTACTTCACTGTATAGAGGGGCTAGTCACACATGCTCACTACTGCTCCTTCACTGTCTATAGAGGGGGTAGTCACACATGCTCTCTACTGCTACTTCACTGTACAGAGGGGCTAGTCACACATGCTCACTACTGCTCCTTCACTCTCTATAGAGGGGCTAGTCACACATGCTCACTACTGCTCCTTCACTGTCTATAGAGGGGCTAGTCACACATGCTCACTACTGCTCCTTCACTGTCTATAGAGGGGCTAGTCACACATGCTCACTACTGCTACTTCACTGTCTATAGAGGGGCTAGTCACACATGCTCACTACTGCTCCTTCACTGTCTATAGAGGGGCTAGTCACACATGCTCAGTACTGCTCCTTCACTGTCTATAGAGGGGCTAGTCACACATGCTCACTACTGCTACTTCACTGTCTATAGAGGGGCTAGTCACACATGCTCACTACTGCTCCTTCACTGTCTATAGAGGGGGTAGTCACACATGCTCACTACTGCTACTTCACTGTCTATAGAGGGGGTAGTCAAGTCACACATGCTCACTACTGCTACTTCACTGTATAGAGGGGCTAGTCACACATGCTCGCTACTGCTCGTTCACTGTCTATAGAGGGGGTAGTCACACATGCTCACTACTGCTACTTCACTGCCTATAGAGGTGGTCATACATGCTCACTACTGCTCATTCACTGTCTATAGAGGGGCTAGTCACACATGCTCACTACTGCTACTTCACTGTCTATAGAGGGGGTAGTCAAGTCACACATGCTCACTACTGCTACTTCACTGTATAGAGGGGCTAGTCACACATGCTCGCTACTGCTCGTTCACTGTCTATAGAGGGGGTAGTCACACATGCTCACTACTGCTACTTCACTGTCTATAGAGGGGCTAGTCACACATGCTCACTACTGCTACTTCACTGTATAGAGGGGCTAGTCACACATGCTCGCTACTGCTCATTCACTGTATATAGAGGGGCTAGTCACACATGCTCACTACTGTTACTTCACTGTCTATAGAGGTGGTAGTCACACATGCTCACTACTGCTACTTCACTGCCTATAGAGGTGGTGGTCACACATGCTCACTACTGCTACTTCACTGCCTATAGAGGTGGTGGTCACACATGCTCACTACTGCTCCTTCACTGTCTATAGAGGGGCTAGTCACACATGCTCACTACTGCTCCTTCACTGTGTACAGATTGGGTGGCTGCACATGTTCACCATAAGTCCATTCGCTTTGTATGGAGGTGGCGGTCACTGGTCACACATGCTTACCTCACCATTTTCATATGAAGCTCTAGGCCCCTATTGTCAGGATCCTATCTAATCTAAGGACAGATGGTGAATGTTTACAGGACAGTTCCTTTTAAGGTATTCCATCAATGCAAAAATCCCAGAAAAACCCTTTCGAGAGCTACATGTAATAATCGTTATAATGATGACAATAATTACTGCTTTTCACTTTATTGCTGGTTCTATTTTATCTTCAAGGGTATTGCCTACGATTTTGAGGTAAAAAACAGCACTACGCTGAATGGCATTGCAGATTTTTTCTAGTGTATACAATCCCTTTAAATTTCTGTTGTGATTAAACTATGAAAATGATCTAATTGAATATCCCAGAAGAAAATTGTACAATTAATTAAATGCCAGCTCTAATACTGGAAAATGCCAGGTGCTCAGTGACCTCTGCTTCTCAGAGCTTCTACTGTATATGCCAATTAATTGTTCAGATGTGCGCATATCCGCTGCAAGATCTTCCAGGTTAATTCCCAATGAATCACCCTAAGAAAACATAAAACACCTCTAAATGTTAAGTACCCTTTTACTGTTCATTATAATTTACCCTTTACATACAGGATGAATTCATTTCTTACTTAAGATGTCTCAAGTTAACCTCTCCTCTAAAAATTCTCTGCTAAGCCAAGTTTTCAGTAGACGTCATATTAGGGTAGGCTGTTGTGAACTCTATTTTTGGGCTCCCTCTAGTGGTCACAAGCGGTACTGTGTAGTGTTGCCTTTCTGCAGGTTGGCAGCATCAGCTGGTTCGTTATCCTTGGTTGGTTTCCTATTTAACTCACCTGGATACTCAGTTCCTTGCCTGCTATCAATGTATTCAGTGCTCTTCAGATTCCTGGTGTCTACCTTGCTCCCAGTCTCTCCAAGACAAGCTAAGTTTTTGTTGATCATTTTTTGATTATCAGTGTTCATTATGTTTTTAGTCCAGCTCGCTAAAATGTGATTTCCTCGCTTGCTGGTTGCTCTAGGGGACTGAGTTTCTCCCCCCACACCGTTAGTTGGTGCGGGGGTTCTTGAAATCTCAGAGTGGATATTTTGTAAGGGTTTTTTACTGACCGCACAGACCCCTTTTCTATTTTCTGCTATCTAGTATTAGTGGGCCTCATTTGCTGAATCTGCTTTCACCCCTGTGTATGTGCCTTCCTCTTACCTCACCGTTATTATTTGTTGGGGGCTTCTATATCTTTGGGGATTATTTCTCTGGAGGCAAGAGAGGTCTTTCTTTCTCTCTAGGGGTAGTTAGTTCCTTAGGCTGGCTCGAGACGTCTAGGATTTTTTAGGCACGTTCACTGGCTACTTCTAGTGTGTTTGGATAGGTTCAGATTTGCGGTCAGTCCAGTTTGCCACCTCCCTAGAGCTTGTCCTATGTTTGTTACTTAGCTGGAGTAATTTGTGATCCTCAACCACTAAGGATCATAACAGTAGGCACCCACTCTAGTTGCTAATATGGGCTATTCTGTGAAGAGGGGTCAACGACACAGGTGTATGAAGACAACGTGAGCAGAATTTTAAGTGTATGTATATTCAAAGAAAAATGTATTATTTTAAATACATTAAACTAATAGATTAAGGGGCTGTCCATAACTATGTTTTGTTGCATGAATGGAATCAAGATGGTGGCAAAATAATTGTCTAACACTTAGCAGATAAACGTTCCGTCTCTAATCTGCTTCTCTCAGCTCATACAGCTTGTCACAGCAGTGGCAGACACATTTTTATGATGTTTGATATGCACCATGAGATATCATAGAATGGTAGAATATTAGAGTTGGAAGGGGGTTATCATGTCCAACCCCCTGCTCAATGCAGGATTTACTAAACCATCTCATGTCTGTCCAGCCTCTGTTTGAAGACTTCCATTGAAGGAGAACTCACCACCTCTAGTGGCAGCCTGTTCCACTCATTGATCACCCTCACTGTCAAAAAGTTTGTTCGAAAATGTAATCTGTACCTTTTCCCTTTTAGTTTCATTCCATTGCTTCTTGTGTTTCAATGTGCAAATGAGAATGATGATCCCTCTACATTGTGACATCCCTTCAGATATTTGTAGACAGCTATTAAGTCTCCTCTTAGCCTTCTTTTTTGCAAGCTAAACATTCCCAGATCCTTTAACCATTCCTCGTAGGACATACTTTGCAGTCCGCTCACCATCCTGGTAGCTGTTCTCTGTGCTTGCTACGGTTTTTCAATGTATTTTTTAAAATGTGGTGCCCAAAACTGGACCATATGAGGCCTGACCAAGGAGGAGTAGAATAGGATAATTGCTTCAGGTGATCTAGACTCTATGCTTCTCTTAATACATCCTAGAACTGTGTTTGCTTTTTTTGTTGCTGCTTCACACTGTTGACTCAAGTGCAGTCTGTGATCTATTAGTATAAACGTCTTTTTCACATGTGCTGTTGCTTAGTTTCATTCTTCCCATTCCATTCTGTAGATTTGGCAATACTAAATTTATACAGCTATTTTTTTAAAAACTATGGTGGAAAGGGAATACCGCTCATCCATCTAATCGATAAAAGAATATGCTTAAGGGCGTCAGACAGATATATAGGGGTTGAATGCAAATAATGTTGCCAAAAAGGCACAAGGTATGGCAAAATTCACCCATTGCCATTTGTAAAATTCCAAAAACCTTTTATTGTATAAACAATATAAAATCATGAATAATATAATAATAAAAATGTTCTGAAGAAATGTGCTTGAAATTAACATATGGTGTTAAAAATATATATCTAAAAAAATATTACTTTGAAAAACATATTAATTGGATTTGAACTCATGCTTTTCGCGTATTAGAGTGGACTTGTTGAGAGAGCCATATAGGAAGAGTGTAAAAAAAAATTGTGAAAGAGTTAGTGAATAGAAATTATTATTATTATTATTATTCATTTTTATAGCGCCATTTATTCCATGGCGCTTTACATGTGAAATATGGGGCAAATATAGACAAATACATTAAACATGAGCAAAAAACAAGGCACACGGGTACATAAGGAGGGAGGACCCTGCCCGCGAGGGCTCACAATCTGCAGGGGATGGGTGATGATACACTAGGAGAGGGCAGAAATAATTGAAATACTTTTTTTGGTGGTAAAAAAATAATATATTAAAGAGAATTGAGACAGTTTTTCACTTCATTAATATGTATATTCAATTCTGTAGTTATATAGAAGAGAACGATATAATGAGGAAGAGCACTCGGAACAGTTATTCTATGGGGCATCTCACATCCGCGATTTTTTTCTCATGCCGATTCGGTATGAGAAAACAATCGCAGCACTCTGTGTGACTTGGCTCGCTCGCACCCATACAAGTCTATTGGTGCGTGTGAAACATCTGGCTGCACTCAGACGTCATCTGAGTGCAGTGTGCGCTCACTGGGGGACACAGACAAAATAGGGACCCCTGTGCAAGAACAATATATGGGCCCTTTGCAGTCCAATCGTTCATCATAATGCACAATTTCACCTTCTTTGAAGTGGTGGTGGCCCCCTTACCTCTTGGGCCCTGGTTGCACCAATGATATATCCACATGGTATAAGCCTATTGAAAATTTTGCAGTGGGCTCCAGGAGTTAAAGCCCTTTATGCACTGATTTATACGTTTCCAATTTTTTTTCTCAATTTTCCAAAATTTGGTGATGCTTCCAATCATTATATTCCACTCATGTTTTTCCACATCACGTCCTCACTCAGCCCGCAGAGAATAGAGCACAGTACGGTATATTACAATGGCAGCTTGCAGGTAGGAACTTGAACTCACTTGAAATCTCTCAAGGCTTCACTGCAGCTATAAAAAGAGTGTCAGTTCCTGGAGGTCATGGTGGCGTAATTTATATAGGTCTCCATGATGGCAGAGGTACCGGAGGACGGATGACATTCTTATACGTTCTCTGTCCTGTGTCAGTGGAAAGGACATTCTGTTCGATGTGTTCAGTTCAGTATTTTCTTTCTTTGCTTTTTCTTTCTGCAGATAATAAACCTGATGTGATCTTACAGAAGAAGCAGGCTGTGGTACGGGACTTTGACAACTTGTAGATTTAGAATATTACTCAAGATAAATAAAGTTCTCCTATGCTTATCTATAAAACAATTTTTCACTGAAACAGATGTTTTGGAACATTTGACACAAATGATAGTTATTGCTTTACTACTATCTAAGTACAAACGTCCAGCAGAACCAAGAGAGCATCAAAGTAAATTCTAAAAATCAAAATGCCTCCTCCAACCTCTTCCCTGATTTGGCTGCTCATCCCACCCCACCATCAGAGCACAAGATGACTCAATGCTATAGTTGATCTTGTTGCCTTCTTTGCTTTACTTGAGGAGAAAGTGAGTCCTGTCCAGGTTCATACAAACCATAGAGCAGGGGAAAAGAGCCTACTTTGGGCCTGTATGGATCTACTCTTTGGTAACTAAGCTCTTCACGAGTTAGTTTATTTATATTCAGTAGCTAGCAATTTTTTTGCTCTACATGCACTTAATGACCTAAAATGTGAGGACACCTGTTCATCACATCTATAAGGGTATGTGCACATGTTGCGGATTTGCCTGTGGAATTTTCTGCTCGGACTTTTCCTCTCTTGGCAGAAAACGCAGTTGAAAATCTGAGCGGATTTGATGCATTTTTTATGCGGATTTGATGCAGATTTTCATGAGTTTTTTTCATGTGGATTTGTATGCATTTTCGTAAGCTAAATAAAGATATATTATTTAACAAAAAAAAGAATTGTGATGTCATTTCTTTGTCCAACCTCTTCTTTTCGCGTATAAAGTTTACACACACAAAACAAATATAAGTGAATATCTATAGATAGATAGATAATACCAATCCCGATGTTTAGTAATGAACATAATAAAATGGTACATAAAGAGTTAAATAAAGACACACACAAAATCTGTGTTTGGCCGGGGTCACACCTGCAAGAATCTCACACGAGTCTCGTACCTCAATACCCGGCACTGCCGCCGGCAGTCAGGCCAGAGCATTCAGCTGCATAGAAATACATGCAGCCCCACATTCCGGTCCCGAGTGCCGGCGGCCAGACTTAAATGCAATATCTGTATAATTTTAAAAAAAGGGGAAAAAAATTTGCGTGGGCCAGAACAGGGAAAGCCAGCGACTGGGGGCAGATGTTTATAGCCTGGGAGTAATACAGACTGCTCCCTCCCACACGCAGACTGCTCCCTCCCACACGCAGACTGCTCCCTCCCACACGCAGACTGCTCCCTCCCACACGCAGACTGCTCCCTCCCACACGCAGACTGCTCCCTCCCACACGCAGACTGCTCCCTCCCACACGCAGACTGCTCCCTCCCACATGCAGACTGCTCCCTCCCGCATGCAGACTGCTCCCTCCTTTATACAAACTGCTACCGCCCTCACATAGACTGCTCCATCCTTCAAAGACTGCTCCCTCCTTCACACAGACTGCTCCCTCCCGCACACAGACTGCTCCCTCCCGCACACAGACTGCTCCTTCCTTCAGACCTGCCCATACAGCAAGGCGCAGGAGTGCCGCTGATATCCCAGCATCACCAGAGGCCCTTTACCTCCAGCCCCTTTGCAAACTGTGCAATCTTGTCCCTGCTACTGCCAGAGAACTCTCAGGTGGAGTCTCCTACTAGCTACATTATAAGAGGTCTTCCACCTGCAGCCCTATTGTAGCTAATGCTACCTACTTATCTGTATTGCCAGAGAAATCTTACAATAGTCCCACCTTAACAGCAGCGCAAGAGTGCACCTGTAATACTACGGACCCACCAACTGATGAGCATTCCCTACGAGGCTAATATTCTCATTATCTACCGACCTTATCAGGTTCCATCTTGCGGCACAACAGGACTATTGCAATTTGTTTTGGGCCACTATTATACCATTTAGTACTCTTACCAGCTCTGACAGATTATATCTACGGTACCACTAAGCAGGGCCACCCGCCTATTATAAATAAAATATTATACAAGATTTTCTATATGCTACAAGGATACTATTCGTGCTATACCACTATTCACCTTGCTAAGCGACCACTTGATAAAGACTCGGGAAGAGTCGAAACGTTGTCAGTTTGACTTCTGGTCGCATTTTTGCACTGTTGAATAATAAATCTATAGCACTTCAATAAATTCAAAAATTTTTTTCATATGATACCCTTAGAGTGTGCGGTGTATTAAATTTAGTCTTAGTGTTTGGGACACTCCAGTCCTCTACACCTGCACCTCGCCCTACCTAAACCCTAGTGCACACCAATTTTTTCTCCATCCCCTTCCTTCATACAGACTGCTCCGTCCCGCACACAGACTGCTCCCTCCCTCAGAAAGACTGCTCCCTCCCGCACACAGACTGCTCCCTCCCTCAGACAGACTGCTCCCTCCCGCACACAGACTGCTCCTTCCTTCATACAGACTGTTCCGTCCCGCACACAGACTGCTCCCTCCCTCAGACAGACTGCTCCCTCCCACACACAGACTGCTCCTTCCTTCATACAGACTGCTCCCTCCCTCACACAGACTGCTCCCTCCCTCAGACAGACTGCTCCCTCCCGCACACAGACTGCTCCCTCCCTCAGACAGACCGCTCCCTCCCGCACACAGACTGCTCCTTCCTTCATACAGACTGCTCCGTCCCGCACACAGACTGCTCCCTCCCTCAGACAGACTGCTCCCTCCCGCACACAGACTGCTCCCTCCCTCAGATAGACTGCTCCCTCCCACACACAGACTGCTCCTTCCTTCATACAGACTGCTCCCTCCCTCACACAGACTGCTCCCTCCCTCAGACAGACTGCTCCCTCCCGCACACAGACTGCTCATTCCTTCATACAGACTGCTCCCTCCTGCACAGACTGCTCCTTTCCTTCATACAGACTGCTCCCTCCTTCATACAGACTGCTCCCTCCTTCATACAGACTGCTCCCTCTCTCACACAGACTGCTCCCTCCCACACACAGACTGCTCTCTCCTGCACATGTAAGGAGGAAGACCAGGCTGCAAGTACCTGTATTAAGCCGGGTCCGGAACTGCTGAGGTTGCGTTCTTTGTTTTCCGGGGGAAGGCAAAAAGGACTGGACTGGGGCTGTGACCCAGAAGCTGGGGGCATGGTTATAAGTGAAAGCACGCAGCGTTGGGCAGTTTCCCGCCAGTGGTGACAGAGGCAAGGTGCATGTGCAGCGGGCTTCAAGGTGTGCACAGCCAGGCCACAACGACTCGTGGCCGATCCACTGCTGGGACACTGTCGGAGCCCACCACAGTAATAAGGAAAGAGCCAGGAGCCCTGTTCAGGTACTGTTCGCTGCTGCCCTCGTAGTTGGACCATGATCTGCATTACCCCACCGGAGAAGCAGCGTGCCAATGGTTATTGGTGCTTCAGTCTTGGCGGGAACAGGCAGCATGCAGAATAGAGAGAAAAGTGTAGCACGCCCAGTAGCTGACAGAGATCCAGGTGCCATGTGCTTTGTGACCGTGAGTACAGCGCACGTGCCCCAAAGAGAGAACCGAGTACTGGATAGACCTTTGTAACCCACCTTACCAGCATATACTTTCCCGCCCACGGGAGACCCTGATTATGCTGTGGACCGGAGACCGACCACTGCTGCCAGAAGACGGGGCATTGTTGCCCACAGGACCGCATTGGAAAAGACACAGCCGTTGTTGGCGCTATTCACTTCATGGACTTAGGAATGACTGACTTTCATTAGAACTGCCGTTATCTGAACCGTTGTTCTTCAACTCACAACATCCTTTGCCATTTGAACTGTTTAATCCCCTGTTTAACCCTTTACCTCACGGCGTGGAGCATTCCTCTGTTTAGTAAACTTGCTAAACCTTTCTCTGCCTCCTGTCTGTCACTGCATCCCGCAACTTGCTTACAGACACAGACTGCTCCCTCCCTCACACAGTCTGCTCCCTCCTTCATACAGACTGCTCCCGCCCTCACGCCAGGCCATGCAGTTTGTTGACCTGCAAACAGTGAAGGTCAAAATATGCAGATTGATTAAATACTCAAACAATGAGAGATGGCCTCCTGCCATCTTCTCACAATCCTGTGGGAAAATGTCTGAACAAGAGCTGTGAACTATAAAAGGGGAATCTGCCTCTGCTTCCAGGGAGACTCTACAAAACAACAGCCAGGACAACGTGGCTCCATCAGGAGAGACTGCAGAACCACAGCCAGAGCAACATGGCTTCATCAAGGGGAACCCAGATTTGACAGTCTACAGGATGCCCTAGCTGGAAGAATACATGTCTGCTCCATTGACCATAACAGAACACATGGAGACGTTTGGAAAAGCCAGGTTCGGACCCTCCAGTTACCTGGCCCCATGGATACGTTTAGGGAAGCCAGGTTGGGACCCATCAGTCACCTGACCCCATGGAGATGTTCAGAGAAGCCAGGTTGGGACCCTCCAGTCACCCAGCCCCATGGAGACATTTGGAAAAGCCAGGTTGGGACCCTTCGGTCACCAGGCCATGTGACTAAATGGACTGTCAGCTTCCTAAGCTTGTCGTTACCACCTCTATGTGGGTGCCTGCCAAAAGTGGGGAGCCACTGGTAGGGGTAGCCCCAAACTCACAGTTGCTCTAATCCCAGTGAGGCAGCGGAAGGGTGAGACTCTGTAATTTTTCACCATCTTGGGTATTTTTCTGGGATTGTTTTATATGTTATTGTCTGTTTGGTGGTTCTATAAATTATTGCTACACTGTTTTACCCCTACACTGTGTTGAAAGACTAGTATTCTGCCCACAGGAAAGGAGTACGGATGAGCCCTAGTCCATGGAGGTCTTCCTAAAGACAGTCAGGCCTGCAGATGAGAACACCCACCGTGTCTCCATACCTCCCCTACCAATCAGTCTATGTAGCAGAGAGATGGAAGGTTTTATCAGTCATGTAACTTAGGTTGCGTGACTAGAGAGTAGAGATTAGGAGGACATAGGGAGGCATTAGTGTTGTGGATTCTGTTTTTGGGCTCCCTCTGGTGGTTACGGCTGGTACTGGGTGACTTTGGTGGGTTGCGGTCTCTGGTTTCCACCTGTCCATCAGAGGCTGGGTGTTTCCTATTTAACCTGGCTTTCCTGTCATTCCCTTGCCGGCTATCAATGTACTCAGATGTGCTCAGTTTGGTTCCTGACTACCTGCTCCCAGATCTCTCAGGATGAGCTAAGTTTTGTTTTTCAGTTGTTTTTGTTTTTTTGTCCAGCTTGCTAATTATGACTCTATGCTAGCTGGTAGCTCTAGTGGGCTGAGGTTCTCCCCATGTGCCATGAGTTGGCACATGGGTTCTTGTAATCTCAGGATGGTTTTTGATTAGGGTTTTTTGCTGACCGCTCAGACCCCTTTTGTATCATTCTGCTTTCTAGTTATAGCGGGCCTCATTTTGCTAAAATCTATTTTCATCTCTATGTGCGTGCCTTCCTCTCATTTCACCGTCAATACATGTGGGGGGCAACTATACCTTTTGGGGTTCATTCCTCTGGAGGCAAGCTAGGTCTTTATTTCCTCTGCAGTGCTAGTTAGCTCTTAGGCTGGCGCGTGGCGTCTAGAATCAACGTAGGCACGCTCCCTGGCTATTTCTAGTTGTGTTTGTCAGGAGTAGGGCAGCGGTCAGCCCAGGTTCCATCACCCTAGAGCTCGTCCGTTATTTATGTTATTTTGCTTGTCCAGTGCGATCCCCAGCCATTGGGATCCATGACACATTAGACTGTGTATTGGCTGTGGAGGCATCAAACTTAGTGGGAATAGGGGGAGAATCATATTTTGTAGGGTGACATCATACAGTAAGGGTGACTATGATGGAATAATATTGTGTGTGGGGTTCGGGGGAATAATATTTTGTAAGGGCTGGCGGGGGCATCAAACTGTGTAGTGAGCTCTTAAGCATCATACTATAAGGGGGCATCATAATGTTTCAAGGCTGTGGAGGCACCATATTGTGTTAGAATATGGAGGCATCATACTCTTTGTTTCTGAAGGGGATGGCGGAATGTACTGTGGCAAAATCATACTTAATGGGAATAAGGGGCATGATATTGGTGTAGGGTTGGGGGGTATCAATCTGTGTTTGGGGCCTTATGCAGTGTGTGCAGGAATATACTCTGGGGGCATCATACCTGTGTGCAATGGGCAATTTTGGGACCATAAATGTGATACTGCACTGTATGGGAACACTAATGGGCGCATAAAATAATTTGGGCAAGATTATGGTACTAGCTAAGTGTAAAATATGCATCCTTCTTTTCTTTCAAAGTTTCATACAAGACTGAATGAAAAACATTTTCACAATGTTGGAAACGCCAATATGCATGTACTAATATAGCGGTCTTCCAAAACAGAAAGTCGAATGATATCAAGGTAGCCTAATACCATGCAGAATATACCAAGGGAAGGCTATAGGAGTGTAATTAGACATATATTGTTTTTTACTGTATTACAGTCAGCGAGGTTATAATGATAAATGTTCTTTTGCTGTCTGGGCAAATACTATCACAATAAAACATCTATTAAAACTTCTCTGTCTGAATTTCTCTGCAGGAATAAATAGTTTTCCAGTTTATTCTGATATTTCTATTCAATTTCATAGTTTGAAAAAACTCCTGACTTCTGAGTCACTCCTGTTGTCAGGCTCCAGGGTTATTATTACTCTGACACAGGTTCAGAATCTCTGAGACAAAGAAAACAACTATTAGATGCTCCAAACCTAGATACAATATTTTACTCATCATTTTATGGAAAATACACAGTGTCTATAGTACAAAGGTCTCCAGGCTCTTGGACTTTACCATGTGTTAGGGTTGGCGGAACGCACCGAATATATATATTAGAATTAGTTGGTGCGTTCGCAACCCGGGGTCAACCGTGCAGGAGAACAACCCGCTGCTAGAAATGGTGGCACTATATGGCGGGATAAGCGAGCTCTGTTACTTCACAGAGTGGCAGAGAAATGAAGACGCTGAGCCCTGTTAACCTCACAGAGGCACAGCTACCTAATTGAGCAAAGAATGGTCATGCAGTCAGCATAGCACACAAGCAACTCCTCTCCAGTGGAGCCGGAATTCAAATGGCTATACGCCAGCCCTGAATTCACATACAAAACTCCTCACCAGAGGTGCCGGTATTCTAGGGGCTTATTTCAGCCAAACCCTGACCACACACAAAAATGACCACAATGACACTGAGCTCACAACATAGGTTGATACTAGCACATGGCAGTGCGGCCATGCGAACCTTTTATAGCTGCAGCAACTTCAGGACCTTCCTAGAGGACCAATGGGGGCTGCCACAGTACCTGAGCATGTGACCCCCAACCTCCAATGAGAGGTCTTACCCCGGGCATGCTCAGAAGGGGAAAAGCAGGACTTAGTCCCAGAGACATCTGCTCGCCGCTGACCAGTACTGGCTACAATGGCAGAGCCAGGAAAGGCAGCAGTAACCATCCGCACAGTATCAGGCTGAGCCAGACAACCTCTTTAATAAAGCCATATTCATCTATCACAAATACCGCATTAACCACACACCCAATGTAGTAATAAATTATCACCACTGTTTTTATAACACACTGAAATCCTAAATATAAGTTATAGGTTTTAAGCTCACATTTGTCAAACTAGCTGCAATATTTATCAACTTAACACTAGACCTACCAATGGAGTCATTTTGACTCCTCGCAATTTTTATTTCTCTTCTGTGACTACATTTTTCCAAATTGTCGCTTAAGAGTCGGTGACTTTTACTCATTTAGGATGCAAAAAAAGATTTTGTGACAATAAATAATTTTTGAAAAAAAGTACCTTTTTTTCGAAATTTACCTTTAATTTCCAAAGGGAGTCATTTTGACTCCCTACTATATTTTGCTAGTCTTTGCCACTAAATGTTATTATTTCTTTTAGTTTTCATTTACTTGTATGTAAGTCTCTTATGTGTAGTTTAATTTTCAACATGTTGTGTACGCATTTGACCTTACAAAATTAATAATAAATGATTGTAAAACGTCTATTATTATTGTTTTACTTAGTATACTTTTGTTATTTCCTGTAGAAAAATATGAAAATCAGAAAAAAAATTCCAAAGAACTACTGTCGGATCTCGCAATAAAAACACATAAGAAAAAATATAATTATTATTAAAAACTAGTTATGAGCGAACGTGCTCGCCACTACTCGTTACTTGCCCGAGTATCACTATGCTCAGCGTACTCTGCGAGCAGCGAGCATTTCCGAGATTATTCGGCGGCAACTGCAGTCTCCACCCAGCAGTTTTGGCAGACTTTAGAGACCCAATCACGGTGCAGGGATTGTCTGCCAGGCCATGAAACACCGCAGCCATCTTTGTTGTGGTCGTGCAGTGATTGGCTGGGCCGTACAGCATCATCCCGAGTATAAGAGACCTGGCGCCGCCATACTCGCCGCATTCTGCTCCGGATTCAGCGAGAGTAGGGAGAGCTGCTGCCGAGATAGGGTCAGAATCGTGGTTTTAGAGTTAGTGTAGGTCTGCAACTCTGACATCCACAACTCCTCAGAAACCCAAAGTCCTTTTTAGGGCTAATTTGTGGGTCCCGATATTGCAGCGCTAGGTAGGCAGGGCACAGCATATCCACATCAGTGCAAGGCCTGCAGGCACTGTATGTGCGTCCATCGATCTCACTGCATCCTTCCCAAAGCTCCATAACTGCCTGCTGCTGCTGCAGCATATTTACTGTCTATATACCTTTTTTTTTTTTTCAAAAAATTCCCCCCCCCAAAAAAAATAAAAAAATTCAGTCTGTTCTGTCAGGCTGCGGCCTGTTGAAAAATTATAGTTTGTCAGGCATAGTTGTGTGTGCTACCCTTGTTCCCCTTTTTTTTTCGTTTTTAAATTAACCGAAAAATGCCTCATATATCTGTGTGCTCCAAGTTTGGTCATTGGAGTCCGGTGTATTTTTTTTGGCTGTGTGATACTCAAATTCTTTACAGCGCTATTTAGCCTAAAAAAAATTTGAAAGGCCACAGAATTGCCAGTGTGGTATTTCTGTTACAGACGTTATATATCTCTGCTCCAAGTTTGGGCATTGGAGGCCGGTGTACTTATTTTTTGGCTGTGTGATACTCAAATTCTATACAGCACTATTTCACATAAATTAACATAAAAAAAAAACCTTCCAAAAATTGAATACAGTCTGTTAGGTCAGGCTGAGACCTGCCTGGTGTTTGGGTTTGAAAAATCGTAGATTTGCAGTCATACTGATCACAGATTATTTCACTACTAATAAAGACATTTCTATTGAGCATTTGAAATAGTGTAGTAGTCCATTTAAAATGGTTAAGGCAAGGGGTAAGGGACGGGGAAGTGGACGTGATGCTGATGGTGCATCCAGAGGATGAGGCCGTGGGCAAGGTGAAAGTGGGCAACAACAAAGACCCACATCTTCTCGCTCGACTTTCCTGTCCCAGTTTCTAGGGGACCGCAGCACACCACTATTGAAGCCAGAGCAGTGTGAAATAGTTGTTGGTTGGATAGCGGGTAATGCTTCCTGTCACTTAGCCACCACCACCACCTTGTCTTCCACACGGTCAAGTCTGAGTAGCCGTGAGTGTGGCCAGGATATTCCTCACCCTGATCTTCCTTCCTCCCACCATGCCGAGTGCCCTGAGACAACTGACCCCACACTTGGACACTCTGAAAAGCTGTTCAGTTTTCTATTTCAAGATTCAGAAATCTCTGCCCGTCAACTTGAAGTGGGGAAAGATGAGATCGCATGTAGAGCTGCCCAAAGCTTTGACCAGCCCCGATCACATGAAGGCGATGGTGGGAAAGTGTCACAAGAGGTGGACGATGATGAGACACAATTGCCAGAAAGTAAGGAGGAGGAGCAGGGTGCGGATGTGGAAGACGAGGTGGTGGATGACATAGTGACTGAACCAACCTGGCAGGAGGACATGCATAGCAAGGACAGCAGCACAAATGGGGAAGGAGGCATATCCCCCCAACAGGCAGGAAGAAGCAGCGTGGTGGCCACAGACAGAAGGCGTGCATCTGTTCCCAGTAACACCAACATGAGGGAAGTTGCCATTCCAACTGTTAATAATAATAATAATAATAATAATAAACCTAATTGAGCAAAGAATGGTCATGCAGTCAGCATAGCACACACGCAACTCCTCTCCAGTGGAGCCGGAATTCAAATGGCTATACGCCAGCCCTGAATTCACATACAAAACTCCTCACCAGGGGTGCCGGTATTCTAGGGGCTTATTTCAGCCAAACCCTGACCACACACAAAAATGACCACAATGACACTGAGCTCACAACATAGGTTGATACTAGCACATGGCAGTGCGGCCATGCGAACCTTTTATAGCTGCAGCAACTTCAGGACCTTCCTAGAGGACCAATGGGGGCTGCCACAGTACCTGAGCATGTGACCCCCCGACCTCCAATGAGAGGTCTTACCCCGGGCATGCTCAGAAGGGGAAAAGCAGGACTTAGTCCCAGAGACGTCTGCTCGCCGCTGACCAGTACTGGCTACAATGGCAGAGCCAGGAAAGGCAGCAGTAACTATCCGCACAGTATCAGGCTGAGCCAGACAACCTCTTTAATAAAGCCATATTCATCTATCACAAATACCGCATTAACCACACACCCAATGTAGTAATAAATTATCACCACTGTTTTTATAACACACTGAAATCCTAAATATAAGTTATAGGTTTTAAGCTCACATTTGTCAAACTAGCTGCAATATTTATCAACTTAACACTAGACCTACCAATGGAGTCATTTTGACTCCTCGCAATTTTTATTTCTCTTCTGTGACTACATTTTTCCAAATTGTCGCTTAAGAGTCGGTGAGTTTACTCATTTAGGATGCAAAAAAAGATTTTGTGACAATAAATAATTTTTGAAAAAAAGTCCCTTTTTTTCGAAATTTACCTTTAATTTCCAAAGGGAGTCATTTTGACTCCCTACTATATTTTGCTAGTCTTTGCCACTAAATGTTATTATTTCTTTTAGTTTTCATTTACTTGTATGTAAGTCTCTTATGTGTAGTTTAATTTTCAACATGTTGTGTACGCATTTGACCTTACAAAATTAATAATAAATGATTGTAAAATGTCTATTATTATTGTTTTACTTAGTATACTTTTGTTATTTCCTGTAGAAAAATATGAAAATCAGAAAAAAAATTCCAAAGAACTACTGTCGGATCTCGCAATAAAAACACATAAGAAAAAATATAATTATTATTAAAAACTAGTTATGAGCGAACGTGCTCGCCACTACTCGTTACTTGCCCGAGTATCACTATGCTCAGCGTACTCTGCGAGCAGCGAGCATTTCCGAGATTATTCGGCGGCAACTGCAGTCTCCACCCAGCAGTTTTGGCAGACTTTAGAGACCCAATCACGGTGCAGGGATTGTCTGCCAGGCCATGAAACACCGCAGCCATCTTTGTTGTGGTCGTGCAGTGATTGGCTGGGCCGTACAGCATCATCCCGAGTATAAGAGACCTGGCGCCGCCATACTCGCCGCATTCTGCTCCGGATTCAGCGAGAGTAGGGAGAGCTGCTGCCGAGATAGGGTCAGAATCGTGGTTTTAGAGTTAGTGTAGGTCTGCAACTCTGACATCCACAACTCCTCAGAAACCCAAAGTCCTTTTTAGGGCTAATTTGTGGGTCCCGATATTGCAGCGCTAGGTAGGCAGGGCACAGCATATCCACATCAGTGCAAGGCCTGCAGGCACTGTATGTGCGTCCATCGATCTCACTGCATCCTTCCCAAAGCTCCATAACTGCTTGCTGCTGCTGCAGCATATTTACTGTCTATATACCTTTTTTTTTTTTTCAAAAAATTCCCCCCCCCCAAAAAAAAATAAAAAAATTCAGTCTGTTCTGTCAGGCTGCGGCCTGTTGAAAAATTATAGTTTGTCAGGCATAGTTGTGTGTGCTACCCTTGTTCCCCTTTTTTTTTGGTTTTTAAATTAACCGAAAAATGCCTCATATATCTGTGTGCTCCAAGTTTGGTCATTGGAGGCCGGTGTATTTTTTTTGGCTGTGTGATACTCAAATTCTTTACAGCGCTATTTAGCCTAAAAAAAATTTGAAAGGCCACAGAATTGCCAGTGTGGTATTTCTGTTACAGACGTTATATATCTCTGCTCCAAGTTTGGGCATTGGAGGCCGGTGTACTTATTTTTTGGCTGTGTGATACTCAAATTCTATACAGCACTATTTCACATAAATTAACATAAAAAAAAAACCTTCCAAAAATTGAATACAGTCTGTTAGGTCAGGCTGAGACCTGCCTGGTGTTTGGGTTTGAAAAATCGTAGATTTGCAGTCATACTGATCACAGATTATTTCACTACTAATAAAGACATTTCTATTGAGCATTTGAAATAGTGTAGTAGTCCATTTAAAATGGTTAAAGCAAGCGGCAAGGGACGGGGAAGTGGACGTGATGCTGATGGTGCATCCAGAGGATGAGGCCGTGGGCAAGGTGAAAGTGGGCAACAACAAAGACCCACATCTTCTCGCTCGACTTTCCTGTCCCAGTTTCTAGGGGACCGCAGCACACCACTATTGAAGCCAGATCAGTGTGAAATAGTTGTTGGTTGGATAGCGGGTAATGCTTCCTGTCACTTAGCCACCACCACCACCTTGTCTTCCACACGGTCAAGTCTGAGTAGCCGTGAGTGTGGCCAGGATATTCCTCACCCTGATCTTCCTTCCTCCCACCATGCCGAGTGCCCTGAGACAACTGACCCCACACTTGGACACTCTGAAAAGCTGTTCAGTTTTCTATTTCAAGATTCAGAAATCTCTGCCCGTCAACTTGAAGTGGGGAAAGATGAGATCGCATGTAGAGCTGCCCAAAGCTTTGACCAGCCCCGATCACATGAAGGCGATGGTGGGAAAGTGTCACAAGAGGTGGACGATGATGAGACACAATTGCCAGAAAGTAAGGAGGAGGAGCAGGGTGCGGATGTGGAAGACGAGGTGGTGGATGACATAGTGACTGAACCAACCTGGCAGGAGGACATGCATAGCAAGGACAGCAGCACAAATGGGGAAGGAGGCATATCCCCCCAACAGGCAGGAAGAAGCAGCGTGGTGGCCACAGACAGAAGGCGTGCATCTGTTCCCAGTAACACCAACATGAGGGAAGTTGCCATTCCAACTGTTAATAATAATAATAATAATAATTTTTATTTATATAGCGCCAACATATTCCGCAGCGCTTTACAACTTATAGAGGGGACTTGTACAGACAATAGACATTACAGCATAACAGAAATCACAGTTCAAAACAGATACCAGTAGGAATGAGGGCCCTGCTTGCAAGCTTACAACCTATGAGGAAAAGGGGAGACACGAGAGGTGGATGGTAACAATTGCTTTAGTTATTTGGACCAGCCATAGTGTAAGGCTTGGGTGTTCATGTAAAGCTGCATGAACCAGTTAACAGCCTAAGTATGTAGCAGTACAGACACAGAGGCTATTAACTGCATAAAGTGTATGAGAACACGATGCAAGGAACCTGATTTTTTTTTTTTAATAGGCCACACAGGGATAGTTAGGTTAATGCTTTGAGGCGGTAGGCCAGTCTGAACAGATGCATTTTTAGGGCACGCTTAAAACTGTGGGGATTGGGGATTAATCGTATTAACCTGGGTAGTGCATTCCAAAGAATCGGTGCAGCACGTGTAAAGTCTTGGAGACGGGAATGGGAGGTTCTGATTATTGAGGATGCTAACCTGAGGTCATTAGCGGAGCGGAGGGCACGGGTAGGGTGGTAGACTGAGACCAGAGAGGAGATGTAGGGTGGTGCTGAGCCATGGAGTGCTTTGTGGATGAGGGTAGTAGTTTTGTACTGGATTCTGGAGTGGATGGTAGGTAGAGGCATCGGTGTAACGGTTGGTGAGGAATATGATCCTGGCAGCAGCATTCAGGACAGATTGGAGCGGGAGGCCGATTAGTAGAGAGTTACAATAGTCCAGACGAGAATGAATAAGTGAGACAGTAAGAGTTTTTGCAGAGTCGAAAGTAAGAAAAGGGCGAATTCTAGAAATGTTTTTGAGATGCAGATAAGAAGAGAGAGCCAATGATTGGATGTGGGGGGTGAATGAAAGCTCGGAATCAAGGATGACCCCAAGGCAGCGGGCATGTTGCTTTGGAGTAATGATGGAACCGCACACGGAGATGGCAATGTCAGGCAAAGGTAGGTTAGTAGAGGGAGAGAACACGAGGAGTTCAGTTTTTGACAGGTTCAGTTTCAGATAGAGGGAGAACATGATGTTAGAGACAGCGGTAAGACAATCACTGGTGTTTTCTAAGAAGGTCGGCGTGAAAGCAGGAGAAGAGGTGTATAATTGGGTGTCGTCAGCATAGAGATGGTACTGGAAACCAAATCTACTGATTGTTTGTCCAATAGTGGCAGTATACAAAGAGAAGAGGAGGGGGACTAGGACTGATCCTTGAGGAACCCCAACAGTAAGGGGAAGGTGAGAGGAGGAGGAACCAGCAAAACATACAGTGAAGGATCGGTCAGAGAGATAGGAGGACAACCAAGAGAGAACGGTGTCCTTGATGCCGATGGAGCGGAGAATAGTGAGGAGGAGCTGATGATCCACAGTGTCGATGCTGCGGAGAGATCCAAGAGAATTAGCATGGAGTAGTGACCATTAGATTTAGCTGTTAGTAGGTCATTAGAGACATTAGTGAGGGCAGTTTCAGTAGAGTGTAAAGAGCGGAAGCCAGATTGAAGAGGGTCGAGAAGAGAGTTATCTGAGAGATAGCAGGTAAGACGGGAGTGGACCAGGCGTTCGAGGAGTTTAGAGATGAAGGGAAGATTAGAGACAGGTCTATAATTAGCGGCACAATTTTGGTCGAGGGAGGGTTTTTTAAGTAATGGATGTATGATGGCATGCTTAAATGAGGAGGGAAAAATACCGGAAGTGAGGGAAAGGTTGAATATTTTTGTTAGGTGAGAGGTGACAGCCAGGGAAAGGGACTAGAGGAGATATGACGGAATGGGGTCACTGGTGCAAGTGGTCGGGCGAGAAGATGCAAGGAGCCTGCTTACTTCTTCTTCTGTAACTGGTTCAAAGTCAGCGAGTGAACTAGATGCAGTGGGGGAGGGAGGACAGTGCATGGTATGAAGAGATTGGGAGATGATTTCCTGTCGAATGTGGTCAATTTTTTCTTTGAAGTAATTGGCCAGATCGTCAGTGCGGAGATCTGTGGTTGGGGCCTGCTCACTTGGGTTGAGTAGGGACTGGAAAGTTTTGAAGAGACGTTTAGGGTTATTGGACAACGAGGTGATGAGGGTGTTGAAATAGGTTTGTTTGGAGAGGTGAAGGGTAGAGTTGTATGTTTTTAGCATGAACTTATAATGGATGAAATCTTCGGGTAGATTAGATTTTCTCCACAGACGTTCGGCGCACCTGGAGCACCGCTGCAGGAAACGTGTTTGCAGCGTGTGCCACGGTTGTCGCCATCTGTGTCGAGTTGTTCTATGTATAGGAGGTGCAGCTTCATCCAGGGCACTTTGCAGGGTTTCATTGTAATGCTTCAGAGCAGAATCAGGACATGATGGAGAAGATTGGGGCCAATGAGGACTGCAAGTTCTTCATAAGTTTCTGGGTGTTAATGGCCTGTATGTTTCTATAAGTGTGGAAAGTGGGGGTGACCTGAGCGGGATGGCAGTTCTTGATAGAGAATGAAAGAAGGTTGTGGTCAGAGAGCGGGAGAGGGGAGTTTGTGAAATCATCCAGTGAGCAAAGCCGGGAGAAGACCAAGTCAAGGGAGTTTCCATCTTCATGCGTTGGAGAGTTAGTATGCTGCGAGAGGTTGAAAGAGGAGGTTAGAGATAAAAGGTGAGAAGCAGATGGGGAGAGGGGAGAAGCAATGGGGATGTTGAAATCACCCATGATAAGGGTGGGGGTGTCACAGGAGAGAAAGTGTGGAAGCCAGGTGGCAAAATGATCCAGGAACTGATGAGAGGGGCCAGGAGGACGATACACCACCGCCACTCGCATGGAGAAGGGGACGTAGAGTCTGACAGCATGGACCTCAAAGGAAGGGAATACAAGTGAGGGTATTTGGGCGATAACTTGGAGGGTACATTTGGGTGAAAGGAGCAGACCAGCGCCTCCACCTGCTCTGTTGTCTGGTCTTGGGGTATGAGAAAAGTGTAGTCCACCATATGAGAGAGCAGCAGCAGCGGTGGTGTCTGACTGCTGGATCCAGGTTTCAGTAAGAGCCAGGAGATTAAGAGAGTTAGAAAGGAAAAGTCATGAATGAAGGAGAGTTTATTACACACAGAGCGAGAATTCCAAAGGGCACAATTGAAAGAGGCAGAAGGCATGCATGGAATATTAATAAGGTTAGAGGGGTTTCTGAGTGTAGCAGTTGTGAGGTTTGACTGGCTATAACATGGGGCGGCCGGGGTTTGGAGAGATGTCTCCAGTGACTAGGAGAAGGAGGATAGAAAGAGTGAGCAGATGGTTAAGTGATTTGTGAGAGCGTCTCTTGTGTTGGTTGGTGGGACTGAATGGATCTGCACTGTTAAGCAATGTGAACAGAGCATGAGTGCTATACATAGGAGAGGAAAGGACAGAGGGGCCGATATGGATGGAGTGTAAAGAGTTTATGCAAGGGCGGTGAATATGAGTGAATGCAGCAGTCAGGATATAGATTATACAAATACATATGGTGAGTATTTGTTCTGTTCCAAATGAATAGGGAATAGATTTAGATTGTCTTACCTGTCTCCTGCCCTGTCTAACTGTCATGTTATAACTGCCGAATACTTAGAAAAAAGTACTTTGAATAAAAGTACACGAATAATAGTGCACGAATGCACCCCTGCATGAATGCATCCCCAAAGTGTGTCTACATTTATAGAAGGCTAGCTCTTAGATCTCACTTTTTTTTTTTTTCTCGTTACCAATCAATCTAACTCAGTTGAGACAGCAGGACACAATAAATGTAGTGATCAGATAAACAAATGTCCAGGTCTACATGGATCTTAAACCCCTTTGAAACTGTTAGATCTTCCCAACTCTGGGTATTTTTTAAAGACTCTGCCGATAACCACAAACAGGCCATTTGCAGCACCTGCCATGCCCGCATCAACAGGGGTAGCAAAACAACCAGCCTGACCACCATCAGCATTATCAGGCACATGCAAGCAAAGCACCCGACTTTGCGGGCTGAACCCCAGGCTCCAGGACCACAGCCTGCTGGTCACACCACTGCTTCTTCCACTGTTTTGCATAGAAGCCAATCCCCAGTACACCGTGCATGTGAAGATGCCTCTAGCCCTGCATCTGTTGTGGTCCACAGTCAAGCAGCACCATCAGCAAGCCTGTCCACATTATTGTCCCTGCACAGTGTTCAGTTGTCTATAACCCAGTCTTTGGAATGCAAGCGGAAATACCCAGCCAACGCTCCACAGGCCACAGTCCTCAATTCTATTATATCTCTTCTGCTTGCGCTAGAAATGCTGCCTTTTAGGCTTGTTGAGACGGAAGCTTTCCGCAAAATGATGGCGGCGACCGTCCCAAGGTACTCGGTCCCCAGTCGCCACTATTTCGCCCAGTGTGCCGTACCGGCATTACACCAGCATGTGTCCCACAACAATACCCGTGCCCTAAACAATGCTGTTACCGGGAAAGTCCACCTAACCACGGACACGTGAACAAGTGCTTGTGGGCAGGGATGGTACATCTCAATGACGGCACACTGGGTTAACATAGTGGAAGCCGAGACCCAGTCGGACCTTGGGATGGAACACATCCTCCCCACGCCGAGGATTGCTGGCCCTACATCAATCAGGGTTGCCCCCACAGTCTACAGCTCCTGCACCTCCTCCTCCTCTTCATCCTCCATCTCTGAAATCAACACATCAGTGAGAAGCTGGAAGCCTCAGCCAAGCAGCAAGAGGCTGTGCTGAAGCTAATCTGCATAGGTGACAAACCACACAATGCAGAAGAGTTGTGGACAGCGCTAAAAGAGCAGTCAGATGTTTGGATGACACCGCTGAACCTACAGTTAGGCATGGTCGTGTGTGACAATGGCCGTAATCTGGTGGCGGCTCTGAGGCAAGGTGAGCTCACACACGTACCTTGCTTGGCCCATGTGCTTAACCTCATGGTTCAACGTTTTCTGAAAAGCTACCCGGAGCTGCCAGATCTGCTAGTGAAAGTACGACGTCTGTCTGCCCATTTTAGAAAGTCAGCTACAGCTGCAGCCGCCCTTGCCATGCTTTAGCAGCGTTTTCAGCTTCCAGCTCACCGACTGTTGTATCATGTCCCCATGCGCTGGAACTCTACGCTGCATATGTTGGAAAGGATTTGTGAGCAGAAGAGGGCCGTTGTTGACTACCAACATCAACAAGGCCGTCAAATTTCAGGTCAGACTCCACACATAAGACCTCAGGAGTGGACATGGATGTCAGTCATATGTAACATCCTCCAAAACTTTGAGGACTGCACCAAGATGGTGAGTGGCGATGACGCCATAATTAGAGTCACCATCGCGCTTCTCAGCATTCATAAAAACCTCTCTGCTCACAATCAAAGAGGATGCATTGCAGGCGGAGCACGAGGACATGGAGCAAGGAAACATACAGAGGAATTACACTCAGCCCAGCTTCATTGTAATAATTATAGGGGATAACTCAGGAGACTCTTTGGGTGGAATAACTACAGGACACAGTTTTATAAGTGGTAAAGTCTATATTATCACACGGTGATTCAAACAGGTGCAGAGAGAAACTCAAGTCCACAACACTTGATGTAAATATAAAACGAAGCTTAGCAGTCTATAGGGGACTGCGGAGGAAAATGCAAACACGCAGAAAGTCTATGAGGCACAGTTATTCTTGAGGATACTTGACACGAATAAATCCTTGTCTTAGTCCAAACACAGATAGATAAGCTTATAAGGCAGTTCAAATCATATCTTAGCTCAACCAGGGAGGCCTGATTAATAGTCTCAGGTTTTTGCAGAGCAGCAAAGCTTACATGTCCAGTAAATGAAGATGGAAGTAAACACGAGCAGCAGATGAAGGAGGATTACTGGAAAACTGGTGTATGCAGCAGGAAGTCAGAGCAGAGTAGCAGGATCACCACACAGGTTCACAGGAGCAGGTATATAGCCAGGGAGTAATCAGAGGTCAGGAGCTGGATGCAAGGCAGAATACTCTAGCACAGACTGAAGGCTGGGGTGGAGTTTTATAGCAGGAAGACACAGTGCACATGAGACCAAAGATGCCATCTTGGAAAAGGGCAGTAATGCACAAAAGGTAAAAAATGTTCAGAGTCCTGACACTCATGTCTTCTCAACATGGATTGGTAGGCAATGAGGAGGAGGAGGAGGAAGAGCAGGAGCTACTTTCATGCGCTATAGACAGTACTACAAACACATCTGTATTAGCTTCTGTTCAGCGGGGATGGCCTGAAGACAGGAAAGAGGAGGATGAGGATGAGCAGGACAGCATGGTCAGTCATCCTGTTGGTGAGGACATGGAAGTCTTGCTTGTTAGCAGTCTGGCACACATGGCTGACTTTATGTTGCACTGCATTTCATGTGAACTTCGGTTTATCAAAATTTTGGGTGACACTCATTACTGGTTGGTGACACTTCTAGACCCATGCTACAAGGAGAACTTTCAATCTCTTCTGCCTGAGGCAGAGAGGTGTACTAAAATGTTGCAGTACCACAGGGCCCTTGTAGTGGAATTAGATAGAAAATTGTGAGAACGCTGGCAGCAGACGTCAGAGTTTGTTGTACAACCAAGGACTCCAAGCGAGAGACAGAAGTATAATCCAGCTCAGGCAGGGGAACAATGGCCAAGTTCTGGGACAGTTTTCTCAGACCCTCCCATTGTGGCGGCACAGAGGCAAGGGTGCTGTCACAAGAAGTGCAATGTTTGGGAAGATGGTACCTTGCAGATCGTACAAATGTCCTCCGTCACTCCTCTGTGCCTTTTAATTATTGGGTATCCAAGCTGGACACGTGGCATGAACTGGCTCTCTATGCCTTGGAGGTCCTGGCCTGCCCTGCTGCTAGCGTTCTGTCAGAGAGGGGTTTTAGTGCCGCTGGTGGAATTATAACAGATAAGCGTATCCGCCTGTCAAGTGAAAATGCTGACAGGCTGACTCATAAAAATGAACAAGGGCTGGATTGGGAAAGACTTCTGTACACCACCAAGTGAAAACAGCACAACATAACCTCAAATACATTCTCTCTTTTGGTGAGGTGTATTCTCATGCACCACTTCACAACCACACATGGGTACACGCTTCCAGATTTGGTCTGTTTGTTCTTATCCTCCTCCTTACCCTCATCCTCCTCATCCAGAACCACTATATCACCAGGGTGAACATGGTCTGTACGGTGCATTTTGGCCAAGGGGGCTGTGATGGCACTCTTTTATTTTTTTTAAAAAGGACAACACATTGGGGAATTGGGCATGACATTACATTGGGCCTACTTCTTAACTTGGTCTCCTGCAATGTGTCCTTTAACTGCCACTAGAACACCAGGGTGAACGTGCTCTGTACTGTTATAGGCCAGTGAATTTTGGGCAAGGGGGCTGTGATGGCACTATGTTTTTAAGTCCAAAAAGGACAAGACATTGGGGAATTGGGCATGACATTACATTGGGCCTTCTTCTTAAACTCGGTCTCCTGCAATGTGTCCTTTAACTGCCACTAGATCACCAGGGTGAACATGCTCTGTACTGTTATAGGCCACTGATTTTGGGGCTAGGGAGCTGTGATGGCACTATTTTATTTTTTTTAAAAAGGACAACACATTGGGGAATTGGGCATGACATTACATTGGGCCTACTTTTTAACTCAGTCTCCTGCAATGTGTCCTTTAACTGCCACTAGATCACCAGGGTTAACGTGCTCTGTACTGTTATAGGCTACTGATTTTTGGGCTAGGGGCCTGCGATGGCACTAGTGTATTTTTAAAAAGGTACCTCACATTGGTGAAACCACAGCCTTGTTGGCAAAGACTTCATAACATTTGTGTACCTTAAAGAGCGCCCTTAGAAAGCTCCTTTTTGTGTTGCCTGGTTGCTCACTTTGGACACAATACACTTCATATAAATTTGATAAAGCAATGCTGTTAGTTTGGCTCTGTAGTTCATTACAAATATTTCTTTGTCGACTACATTAGTTTTTCTCCTTGAGAGCCATAACTTTGGCTGCCTCAAATGTACAAATGGCAAATATACAAACGGCGATTTGTAACCAAGATTTAAATACTGTATACAGAATGCATTCAGACAATCACATAGCTACATTTCTTGTAAAACAAATTTTAGATGTGACAGACAATGCTGATAGTGACACAATCTTGATAAATGTTTGTTTATTCACTTCACAAACAGTTCTAAGCCTCTATATGTTTGCTATTGAGCAGTGGCCACTTGAAGGTCTGGGTGAAACTAGAGTTACTACATAGTGTAAATCACTATATAAAACCAGAGAAACATGACTAAGACAGATGCCAAAACTGGGGTACCTGTACATGTACAGTGTGCTGATACCTGCATAATTGGGGATGCCCATGCAGTGTAGGTAATCTCCCAGGGGTTCTCTGTCTTGGTGTTGCTTCTCGGATATTCCAGACGGATGATGTTTAAAAGCCTCTTGGTGATGTTGATCTAAGTATACTGTATTTAGTGAATCTTCAGATATACGTATAATCACTATATTTATTTAATCCTTATATGTACTTATTAACCAGTGTATGTTAATATATACAAAAGTGTACGCACTCACACTATTCAATCATACTATTCCTTGAATTTTGTTGTTAGCAATAAAATTGCGTTGTATTGCAAGTATTAGCTGTATCTGAACCTTAAGGCTGAGTCACACATAACGATATCGTTAACTACGCTTTTGGTGACGTAGCAACGATCCCGCTAACGATCTCGTTATGTGTTACAGCAACCAACAATCAGGCCCCTGCTGGGAGATAGTTGGTCGTTGGGGAATGATCAGGACCATTTTTTGGTCGCTGATCACCCGCTGTCATCGCTGGATCGGCGTGTGTGACGCCGATCCAGCTATGTGTTCACTTGTAACCAGGGTAAATATCGGGTTACTAAGCGCAGGGCCGTGCTTAGTAACCCTATATTTACCCTGGTTACCATTGTAAAAGTTAAAAAAAAACAGTACATACTCACATTCTGATGTCTGTCACGTCCCCTGGCGTCCACAGGGTTAAAACTGCTTTCGGCAAGAGCGCTGCTAATGCACGCGCTGCTGCCGAGAGCTTCCCTGCACTGACTGTGTCAGCGCCGGCCGTAAAGCAGAGCACAGCGGTGACGTCACCGCTGTTACTGCCGGCGCTGACACATTCAGTGCAGGGAAGCTCTTACTAAGCGCGGCCCTGCACTTATTAACCCGATGTTTACCCTGGTTACCCGGGTGCTGCAGGGGGACTTCCGCATCGTTGAAGATAGTTTCAACGATGCCGAAGTCGTTCCACTGATCGTTGGTCGCTGGAGAGAGCTGTCTGTGTGACAGCTCCCCAGCGACCACACAACGACTAACCAACGATCACGGCCAGGTCGTATCGCTGGTCGTGATTGTTGGTAAGTCGTTTAGTGTAACGGTACCTTTAGTGTTAACAACATGGAAAATAAAATTGCCAAATTCTCCTGTAAATAATTGTGCAAAGAGGGAACCATCATACCATTATAAAACACAAGTGGATTTTCATGGGTCCATCCAGTATGTGGGTTCCAAGGCCTAATGGGGTGCATATGACTATGCAGCAGGGCTGGCAATGTGTAAAACAAAGGAGTACAGAGTACAAATGCATATTGTGAAGTGGATTTTCCTGGGCCCATCCACTATGTGGGTTCAAAGGCTTTTTGGGGTGCATATGAATCGGTAGCAGGGCAGGCTTTGAATTCAATACAACAGTTTTTCAGGAGGCCCCCCTGGACATCTTATGACAGGGGTATTGTGGTGCGTCATAATTCTTGGCAGCCCATCCACTCACAGCATAGGCTACAACAGTTTAGGAGACCCACTGTTTCATAATAGTCCTTTAAGAAGATTAATGCCGCCTGATGCACCAGTAAAAATAGGCTCTGTGACTTCAAGAGTCCCTCCTTCGTAAATGTAACAAGATGGGTCTGCTTATGTGTCACACACCACATGGCCAGTTAGGGGTGTTAAATGTTACAATGACATTTCCCAGTGAATGCATTTGTAGTGGTTGAAAGCAATGTTAAAGCTGAAAAATGCTTCAAAAACGCTGCGTCTGAACTAAGCCTAAGTGGGAGAGGAAATTTTCGGTCTGGGGTTAAATATTTGATCTTACAGGCAAGTCATTAACCTGCAAAGGATGTACCTTCCTTGACATATTTCCCAGCAAAATCCGTTTTGGTTTCATTTTAATGTGTTTTTTGTGGCACCGGGAAAAATGGCATGAATCTCAGAAAAAATTATTAAAGCTGTGAACTAGGAGTCAGGAATGCTTCCAGGGGCGATCCCCATGAGGTCCCTGTGTCATTTGAGCATTGTTTCCATCATTTTCAAATGTTTTTTGACCTTAAAAGGACCCCCGGGGGGGATCGCGGTAAAAATACTCGGGTCTCCCATAGACTTACATTGGGCTCGTTGTTCTGGACGAGTACCCGAGTATTCCAATTTGCTCGACCCAAGCAACGAGCACCCGAGCATTTTAGTGCTCGCCCATCACTATTAAAAACCACAAATGTAATATAGTAATAATAAACAAAAATGATAAAATTAAAGTTACAATACCAGGTTCAAGAAACTCTAAAAATAAACGAAAAGAATCCATTCTGTAGTTCTAGGGGGGTGACCAGTCCAGTAGTCCTAGTGTTAAAAAAAAACATTGGGAAACTGTTTTTTTGGAATATTTCAAAATAAATGAAAAAAAAAAACATCACAACAAAACCTACACGGCTGAAAACAGTTCAACAGCTCACGTCCATGGCTTTAGTACATATTTGCACCATCTCCTACTTGTAGCAGGCACCTATAAAAGTCTATGGGGCCTTTCTGCTTGCGATATTATATTCTATTAGATGCCATATTACAAAGAGATTTTTCAGCCACATAAGCATTGCTTGTAAGTTGTTGTGTGGTGGGAAATGCAGTTGGGGATGCCACCAGTGGTATCTAGCTCCCAGGCAGTCAGTGAGAGGTCCCCTTGAACTCTTGTTCTCCTTCTTGAACCTTATTATTAAGTTTTTTGGACACTCCAGGAGGATTACATAATATCTTGGCAGCATAAAGTTATCAATAAATGAGAGTAAAAGTGGTTCCTTTTTAGACTTTTTTTCCAGCGTCCGTGACATCAAACGTTCTACGGTAGTTTTATGGCTTAATAGTTTTAAAGGTCTAAGGTACACATAATTCCATCACTGCTCTTACAGTAAATAATCCATTGTCTCACTGCTCTTACAGTAAATAATTCATAGTCTCACTGCTCTTACAGTAAAGAATTCATAGTCTCACTGCTCTTACAGTAAATAATTCATAGTCTCACTGCTCTTACAGTAAAGAATCCATAGTCTCACTGTTCTTACAGTAAAGAATCCATTGTCTCACTGCTCTTACAGTAAATAATTCATAGTCTCACTGCTCTTACAGTAAAGAATTCATAGTCTCACTGCTCTTACAGTAAATAATTCATAGTCTCACTGCTCTTACAGTAAAGAATTCATAGTCTCACTGCTCTTACAGTAAAGAGTCCATAGTCTCCCTGCTCTAACAGTAAAGAGTCCATAGTCTCACTGCTCTTACAGTAAAGAATTCATAGTCTCACTGCTCTTTCAGTAAATAGTCCATAGTCTCACTGCTCTTACAGTAAATAATCCATGGTCTCACTGTTCTTACAGTAAAGAGTCCATAGTCTCACTGCTCTTACAGTAAAGAATTCATAGTCTCACTGCTCTTACAGTAAAAAATACATAGTCTCACTGCTCTTACAGTAAAGAATTAATAGTCTCACTGCTCTTACAGAAAAGAATCCATAGTCTCACTGTTCTAACAGTAAAGAGTCCATAGTCTCACTGCTCTTACAGTAAAGAATCCATAGTCTCACTGTTCTGACAGTAAAGAGTCCATAGTCTCACTGCTCTTACGGTAAAGAATTAATAGTCTCACTGCTCTTACAGAAAAGAATCCATAGTCTCACTGTTCTAACAGTAAAGAGTCCATAGTCTCACTGCTCTTTCAGTAAAGAATCCATAGTCTCACTGTTCTTACAGTAAAGAGTCCATAGTCTCACTGCTCTTACAGTAAAGAATTCATAGTCTCACTGCTCTTACAGTAAAAAATACATAGTCTCACTGCTCTTACAGTAAAGAATTAATAGTCTCACTGCTCTTACAGTAAAGAATCCATAGTCTCACTGTTCTACCAGTAAAGAGTCCATAGTCTCACTGCTCTTACAGTAAAGAATTCATAGTCTCACTTCTCTTACAGTAAAGAATTCATAGTCTCACTGCTCTTACAGTAAAGAATTTGGAGCGGCCCCCAGATGCAGGGCAGCGGGGTACTCGGTACCGGGTCTATCTCTCGGTGCCGGGGATGTCACGGTGGCCTGACCCGGTCCGTGGCCCTGCTAAGGGGCGCCCAATTAAAGATGTAGGTGCAGATGTAGGGCGCAGTAAATGACGAGGACACAAGGTTGCAGTCTCTTTACCTCTTTACTGAAGGCTTCCGCATCCACAGTCCAGAGCACTGCTAACAGGGCTGGCTGAGACCGGCCGGTCCGAAGGCACATCCAGAGTTCCCTTTGCAGGTGGAAATCAGTAGCCTACCTACTAGCGCCTGGGTGTTGTAGTACTTCCCTGCTGAGCACCACGGGATAGTCCTCACAACTGTCGTGAATGTTTCTGTTCTCTCTCCGTCCCCCAGATGATATGGATAGGACGCACCCGTATGACGGGGTAGGCCTGGAGTTATTTTATAGGGACCCTAGAGACGCCCCTCTCCCACAATTTGCCTCTGTTGTCTTCATTAGGTGATTAAGGTGAGGCAGCCAACCTAAAGTTAACTGTCCTGCCGTTGGTTTGAAGTAATGCGTGGAGCCCAATACTTCCTCGGCCTTACGGCCACCGGCTACGCGCCTCAGTAGGATGTTGCCGATCTCGGGGCACGACTCCTTCTGGTTCTCTCGCCTTTGTGCTGTGATCTCGTTTCTCACTTCTCCACAATATACTTCGCTTCGTGTCCTTGCTTAAGATACCGCCGCAATGAAGTGCAGGCACGGCTCCGTAACGATCTGTCCTTTCTCTAGGTCACTGTCAGGATCCCACCCCTGACAGGGACCCCCCTGGATCTTCCCAAGCAACCTCTTCTCTCACTAGATGTTACCTGGGCCAAACCCAGTCAGCTTCTCTCTAACTTCCTATCCAACCCCCAGTTTTACCAGAGTGTGAGGAGTGGCCTAATACATAGAACCCTTTGCTCCCCCTGGTGGCCGGAGTGTGAAGTGTAATGTGTGACTGTGATACCTGGTCAGGTGAACTCCTTTAGTGCAATCAGATGTACCATCACTCCCCTTAGTGGCAGAGCGACGTTACTGCAACGACCAGGTCTCTGGGGCGCTGCAAATTCATAGTCTCACTGTTCTTACAGTAAAGAGTCCATAGTCTCACTGCTCTTACAGTAAAGAATACATAGTCTCACTGCTCTTACAGTAAAGAATCCATAGTCTCACTGTTCTGACAGTAAAGAGTCCATAGTCTCACTGTTCTGACAGTAAAGAGTCCCTAGTCTCACTGCTCTTACAGTAAAGAATACATAGTCTCACTGCTCTTACAGTAAAGAATACATAGTCTCACTGTTCTTACAGTAACGAGTCCATAGTCTCACTGCTCTTACAGTAAAGAATACATAGTCTCACTGCTCTTACAGTAAAGAATCCATAGTCTCACTGTTCTGACAGTAAAGAGTCCATAGTCTCACTGTTCTTACAGTAAAGAGTCCATAGTCTCACTGCTCTTACAGTAAAGAATACATAGTCTCACTGCTCTTACAGTAAAGAATCCATAGTCTCACTGCTCTGACAGTAAAGAGTCCATAGTCTCACTGCTCTTACAGTAAAGAGTCCATAGTCTCACTGCTCTTACAGTAAAGAATCCATAGTCTCACTGCTCTTACAGTAAAGAGTCCATAGTCTCACTGCTCTTACAGTAAAGAATCCATAGTCTCACTGCTCTTACAGTAAAGAATCCATAGTCTCACTGCTCTTACAGTAAAGAATCCATAGTCTCACTGTTCTGACAGTAAAGAGTCCATAGTCACACTGCTCTTTCAGTAAAGAGTCCATAGTCTCACTGCTCTTTCAGTAAAGAGTCCATAGTCTCACTGCTCTTACAGTAAAGAATCAGTGTCTGTGATAATGATTAAACCTTCTTTCCTCTAAACGTAGAGGATGTCTCCTTGTTACCATCCCAGGCCTTGTTGTAAAAAAAAAAATTGTTTCTTGCATTGTGTTGCATTTTTTTTCTGCACAGCTTTGTCAAATACCTGAATGATTTCCTAGTACCACCAATGTGTATGAGATTCCTGAAGTATCATGCACACATTGCTTATTTTATACCTTGCAGATTTGCAGCCGATTTTAATCTGCAGTATGTCAGTTCCTTCAGAGTTTTTGGTTTTGCCAGAATCCCCCTAAAACTGGATTTCAGATTAAACCCCAATAAGGCCATAGACAGCAATAATGTGAACAAAGCTCAAGTGAATTCTGTGTGCCTTTTTTTCTGAATGTGTCCCTTTGTCCGGATTGGCACAGAGACGTAGCAGAAAAAAAATACAAACAGAATTCATTTGATCTCTGTTCACATGTTTGGAGTCTACGGCCTCAGGCAGGATTCAGGCAGAAATCCCACAAAATCGAAGAATGCAGGAATGCAGTGTGAACCGGGCCTATGAACAACCAATGTCTTTGCACGAGTTGAGAAACACTTCCTTGTGCTGCAGCACCAAATATTACCAGTAGGTGGCAGTAGTAGACAAGCAATTCCATTTCTTATATGGCATACTGTACATGTGACATATTCAGTATTATTTTGTTTTTTAATCAATACTGGTGTCTTATACAGCATCGTATATCAATATCTCCACACCATCCAACATCTGAATATGTAATACACACCATCTAATAAAGTTATATAGACTAGCAAATTACATAGTTCCCTGTTTTATATGCATACTTACATAATTTTTAGAATCATTCTTTTTGTCAACCCCATACATGGAAGCATTCCAAAAGGCCCCAAAACAGAGTGATGCCCTGGGTGGCCCTCATAATGAATTTCCAATAGTGTTTCTGCCAAGCTGTCCCTAATTGTTTCTGCCCTAGACGTACTGTAGCTCTTTACTGTCTCATATTTACAGTATTGTCCTGCAAAATGAACGTCAAGGGGCTCAGGACTTATACAAATATGTCCAAAGGTAGCTCATGGGCAGCACAGTGGTTATGAGCAGCACGGTGGCTCAGTGGTTAGCAGTGCAGCCTTGCTTCCAGGGTTCAAATCCCACCAAAACTTTAAAAAAAAAAAAGGAAAGGTGGTGTACTTCAGGGATGTGACTTAACAGGGAGAGCGATTTTAAATTTAGATCCATAACACAGGTCAACAACAAAAAAAAATTTTTTCTGGTGTCCAAAATATTTTAATGAATTTAGGGTATTTTTGGGGTGCTGATTCTGAATATGTCATCAGTTTTGCCAGATTGGCTCAAGTTTTTGACATTTTTGGTATCTTATTTATAGCACTTGTTGGTAAATGCGACGCATCATCTCATTAATTTCTTTGGATTAGTACTTGAACTGAGCAGTTCTCAATATAGTTTTGTGTTAATTAGTGTTCTAAAAGTTTGTTCATAGCTTGATTTTTGCACTAACTTTATGTTGTTGTCTGTTTTCCAGTGAAAAGCATGAACTCATCAAGAAGAAGTTGTCTTAACGATCCAGACTCATTCTGTTACATTTGTGGTGAATACACACTGCCAAAACATAGAAGAAACATAACAGACTTCGTAAAAAAAAGTGTATTTTGCCTATTTTGGGGTTATGCTTGGGGACCAAGACAAGTTTTGGGCACCACACATAGTGTGCAAAGCATGTATCGAATTATTACGAAAATGGAGCAAAGGACAAAGAAAAAGCTTCAAATTTGGTGTTCCAATGGTGTGGAGAGAGCCAAAAAATCATCATGATGACTGTTATTTCTGTGCAGTGCAAGTGCAAGGATTCAATAAGCATAAGAAACGAAAATGGGAGTAACATGGAATCTGCAAGAAGGCCTGTCCCTCATTGTGAAGATGTGCCTGTACCTGTGTTTACCATAAATAACAGTCATCATGATGATTTTTTGGCTCTCTCCACACCATTGGAACACCAAATTTGAAGCTTTTTCTTTGTCCTTTCCTCCATTTTCGTAATAATTCGATACATGCTTTGCACACTATGTGTGGTGCCCAAAACTTGTCTTGGTCCCCAAGCATAACCCCAAAATAGGCAAAATACACTTTTTTTACGAAGTCTGTTATGTTTCTTCTATGTTTTGGCAGTGTGTATTCACCACAAATGTAACAGAATGAGTCTGGATCGTTAAGACAACTTCTTCTTGATGAGTTCATGCTTTTCACTGGAAAACAGACAACAACATAAAGTTAGTGCAAAAATCAAGCTATGAACACACTTTTAGAACACTAATTAACACAAAACTATATTGAGAACTGCTCAGTTCAAGTACTAATCCAAAGAAATTAATGAGATGATGCGTCGCATTTACCAACAAGTGCTATGAATAAGATACCAAAAATCTCAAAAACTTGAGCCAATCTGGCAAAACTGATGACATATTCAGAATCAGCACCCCAAAAATACCCTAAATTCGATGAAATATCTTTGGCACCAAAAATGCTGTTAACCAGTGTAAT
The DNA here is from genome assembly GCF_051348905.1 of Ranitomeya variabilis. Lineage (NCBI taxonomy): Eukaryota > Metazoa > Chordata > Amphibia > Anura > Dendrobatidae > Ranitomeya > Ranitomeya variabilis. Next base: position 525,650,032 of record NC_135237.1, on the reverse strand, counting down.
CAATTATTTTTTTTTGGACCATTTACACAATAAAGGGGAAAAATTAGATTTTCATCTCTGACATTTTATATTTAAAATGTAGAACCGAAGAACAATTATAAACACTAAAAAGCATAACTAAAATCGGGGCTGATTGGTTTCAATTAAAGTATTTATCATTTGGTAAATACTCTAATGGAAAATAAACAGACCTTCATTAAAAGTAAAGGGGTATGGCTGAAGGTTTCTGCATCCATCATGAGACAAATACAACTTGCACAAAATTGCTGGTGGTTCTGGTGATGTATTCATGTATTGATGGTTGTTCTGGTGCTGTATTCATGTAGTGATGACAATTCTGGTGATCTATTCATCACCAGAACCATCATCAGTACATGAATAGAAAGCCAAAATCATTATCAGTACGTAAATAGTACAAAGCAGCTGACATGTCCCCGAAAAGATGTGGGCTCACCGCCAGAGCTCACCTCAAAGGGAGAGAGTCCGACATCAGCGAACTATTATGCCCGATGTCGGAAAGGGGTTAAGGAGTAGAGATGAGTGAATATGTTTGGAAAACGATCGCCAAACATAAATTCGGCACAAATATGGTACATTCGGATTCGTGATAGGTAGCACGAGCATTTTTCTTAAAACCGGAAAAAGAGGGTAACATCTGGCAAAAGCCAGTAATTCACGTGCCACGTTCATTAACCCCTTTACCCCCAAGGGTGGTTTGCACGTTAATGACCGGGCCAATTTTTACTATTCTGACCACTGTTCCTTTATGAGGTTATAACTATGGAACGCTTCAACTGATCCTGGTCATTCTGACAATCTTTTCTCATGACATATTGTACTTCATGACAGTGGCAACATTTCTCTGAAATTACTTGAGTTTATTTGCGAAAAAACTGAAATTTGGCAAAAATTTTGAAAATTTCGTAATTTTCCAACTTTACATCAGCACAATTTTGGAACCAAAATTTTTTTTCTGTTAGGGAGTTATAAGTTATTGACCAGCAATTTCTCATTTCTGCAACACCATTGTTTTTTTAGGGACCACATCATATTTGGAGTAATTTTGAGGGGTCTATATGATAGAAAATAACCAAGTGTGACACCAATTTAAAAACTGCACCCCTTATGGTGCTCAAAACCACATTTAAGAAGTTTATTAACCCTTCAGGTGCTTCACAGGAATTTTTGGAATGTTCTAAATAAAATGAACATTTAACTTTTTTTCACAAAATAATTACTTCAGATCCAATTTGTTTTATTTTACCAAGGGTAATAGGAGAAATTGGACCCCAAAAGTTGTTGTACAATTTCTCTTGAGTACGTCGATACCCCATATGTGGGGGTAAACCACTGTTTGGGCGCATGGGAGAGCTCGGAAGGGAAGGAGCACAGTTTGACTTTTTCAACACAGAATTGGCTGGAATTGAGATCAGACGCCATGTCGCGTTTGGAGAGCCCCTGATGTGCCTAAACAGTAGAAACCCCCCACAAGTGACTCCATTTTGGAAACTAGACCACCTAAGGAACTTATCTAGATGTGTGGTGAGCACTTTGAACCCCCAAGTGCTCCACAGAAGTTTATAATGTAGAGCCATAAAAATAAAAAATCATATTTTTTTCACAAAAATGGTCTTTTCGCCCCCATGTTACATTTTCCCAAGGGTAACAAGAGAAATTGTACCCCAAAAGCGTTGTCCAATTCGTCCTGAGTACACTGATACCCCAGATGTGGGGGTAAACCACTGTTTGTGCGCATGGCAGAGCTCGGGAAGGGAAGGAGCACCGTTTGACTTTTTCAGCCCAGAATTGGCTTGAATTGAGATCAGACGCCATGTCGCGTTTGGGAGCCCCTGATGTGCCTAAACAGTAGAAACCCCCCACACGTGACCCCATTTTGGAAACTAGACCACCTAAGGAACTTATCTAGATGTGTAGTGTGCACTTTGAACCCCCAATTGTTTCACTAAAGTTTATAATATAGAGCTGTGAAAATTAAAAAATCATTTTATTTCCGCAAAAATGATTTTTTCGCCCCAAATTTTTTATTTTCCCTAGGGTAACAGGAGAAATTAGACCCCCAAAGTTGTTTTCCAATTTGTACTGAGTACGTTGGCACCCCATATGTGCGTGTAAACCACTGTTTGGGCACATGTCAGGGCTCGGAAGGGAAGAAGTGGCGTTTTGGAATGCAGACTTTGATGGAAAGGTCTGCGGGCGTCATGTTGCGTTTGCAGAGCCCCTGATGTACCTAAACAATAGAAACCCCCCACTAGTGACTCCATATTGGAAATTAACCCCCCAAGGAACTTATCTACATATGTTGTGTGAACTTTGAACCCCCAAGTGCTTCATTACAGTTTATAACGCAAAGCCGTGAAAATAAAGAATCATTTTTTCCACACAAAAATGAATTTTTAGCCCCCAAATTTTTATTTTCCCAAGGGTAACAGGAGAAATTGGACCTCAAAAGTTGTTGTGCAATTGGACCTGGGTGCGCTGATGCCCCATATGTGGGGGTAAACCACTGTTTTGGCGCACGTCGGGGCTCGGAAGGGAAGAAGTGGCGTTTTGGAATGTAGACTTTAATAGAATGGTCTGCGGGCATCACGTTGCGTTTGCAGAGCCCCTGATGTGCCTAAAAAGTGGAAACCCCCCAATTCTAACTCCAACCCTAACCCCAACACCCCCCTAACTCTAATCCCAACCCTAACCACACCCCTAACCCCAACACACCCCTAACCCTAATCTCAACCCTAATCATAACCCTAACCACACCCCTAACTTGAACACACCCCTAACCCTATTCCCAACCCTAACACAGCCCTAGCCTCAACAAACCCCTAACCCTAATCACAACCCTAACCATAACCCTAACCACACCCCTAACCCTGACACACCCCTAACCCAACCTTAAATGTAATCCTAACCCTAACTTTAGCCCCAACCCTAACCCTAACTTTAGCTTCAACCCTAACCCTAATTTTAGCCCCAACCCTAACCCTAACTTTAGCCCCAACCCTAACTTTAGCCCCAACCCTATCCCTAACTTTAACCCCAACCCTAACCATAATGGGATAATGGAAATAAATACATTTTTTTAATTTTATTATTTTTCCCGAACTAAGGGGGTGATGAACGGGGGGTTCATTTACTTTTATAGCTGTTTTTTTAGCGGATTTTTATGATTGGCAGCTGTCACACACTGACGCTTTTTATTGCAAAAAATAGTTTTTGCGTCACCACATTTTAGGAGCTATAATTTTTCCATATTTTGGTCCACAGAGTCATGTGAGGTCTTGGGACGAGTTGACGTTTTTATTGGTACCATTTTCGAGCCCATGACATTTTTGATCGCTTTTGATTCCGATTTTTGTTAGGCAGAATGAACAAACACCAGCAATTCATTAATTTCTTGGGGGGGCATTTATACAGTTCTGCGTTTGGTAGAATTGATAAAGTAGTTTTATTTTTCGGGTCAGTATGATTACAGCGATACCTTATTTATATGTTTTTTATGTTTTGGCGCTTTTATACAATAAAAACTATTTTATATAAAAAATAATTATTTTTGCATCGCTTTATTCTGAGTGCTATAACTTTTTTTATTTTTTTGCTCATGAAGCTGTATGGCAGCTCGTTTTTTGCAGGACAAGATGACATTTTCAGCGGTACCATGTTTATTTACATCCATCTTTTTGATCGCGTGCTATTCCACTTTTTGTTCGGCGGTATGATGATAAAGCATTGTTTTTTGCCTCGTTTTTTATTTTTTTTTTTACAGTGGTCACTGAAGGGGTAAACTAGTGGGACAGTTTTATAGGTCAGGTGATTACGGACGCAGTGATACTAAATATGTGTACTTTTATTGTTTTTTTATTTACATAAAGAAATGTATTTATTGGAACAATATTTATTTATTTTTCTTCATTTAGGATTTAAAAAATATATATTTTTACACAATGTAATTTTTTTTAAACTTTTTTACATTGTCCCAGGGTGGGACATCACTATATAGTGTCAGATCGCTGATCTGACACTTTGCACAGCACTGTGTCAGATCAGCGATCTGACAGGCAGTGCAGGAGGCTTCTCAGTGCCTGCTCTCAGCAGGCATTGACAAGCCACCTCCCTGCAGGACCCGGAAGGAACCCGCGGCCATCTTGGATCCGAGGGTGTGCAGGGAGGAGACAGGAGGAGATGCTCGGAACAACGCGATCACATAGCGTTGTTTTGATGGTCTCAGGGAAGCAGGCAGGGAACCCCCTCCCTGCACGATGCTTCCCTATGCTACCGGAATGCTGCGATCATGTTTGATTGCAGTGTTCCGGCCGTTAATGTGCCAGGAGCGGTCCATGACAACTCCTGGCACATAGTGCCTGATGTCAGCTGTGATAATCAGCTGACACCCGGCCGTGCTCCCCCCATGAGCGCGGCTGATCGCATATGACGTACTATCCCGTCCATGGTCATACAGGCCCTATCCCTCGACGGGATAGTACGTAAGATGTCAAAAAGGGGTTAAAATCACAGCATGACAGGTTAGAATAGAATAGATAGAATAGGTATATACACATAGAATACATATATATATATATAGATGTCAGTGAATCACACATATATATGCACAGTGCCTTCTGAAAGTATTCGACCACCTTGAACTTTTCAACCTTTTCCCACATATCATGCTTCAAACATAAAGATACCAAATGTACATTTTTGGTGAAGAATCAACAACAAGTGGAACACGATTGTGAAGTTGAACGAAATTTATTGGTTATTTTAAATTTTTGTGGAAATTCAAAAACTGAAAAGTGGGACGTGTAATATTATTCGGCCCCTTTACGTTCAGTGCAGAAAACTCATTCCAGAAGTTCATTGTGGATCTCTCAATGATCCAATGTTGTCCTAAATGTTTAATGATGATAAATATAATCCACCCGTGTGTAATCAAGTCTCCATATAAATGCACCTGCTCTGTGATAGTCTCAGGGTTCTGTTAGAAGTACAGAGAGCATCATGAAGACCATGGAACACAACAGGCAGGTCCGTAATACTGTTGTGGAGAAGTTTAAAGCCGGATTTGGATACAAAATGATTTCCAAAACTTTAAACATCCCAAGGAGCACTGTGCAAGCGATCATATTGAAATGGAAGGAGTATCATACCACTGCAAATCTACCAAGACCCGGCCGTCCCTCTAAACTTTCATCTCAAACAAGGAGAAGACTGATCATAGATGCAGCCAAGAGGCCCATGATCACTCTGGATGAACTGCAGAGATCTACAGCTGAGGTGGGACAGTCTGTCCATAGGACAACAATCAGTCGTTCACTGCACAAATCTGGCCTTTATGGAAAAGTGGCGAGAAGAAAGCCATTTCTCAAAGACATCCATAAAAAGTGTTGTTTAAAGTTTGCAACAAGCCACCTGGGAGACACACCAAACATGTGAAAGAAGGTGCTCTGGTCAGATGAAACCAAAATCAATATTTTTGGCAACAATGCCAAACGATATGTTTGGCGTAAAGGCAACACAGCTCATCACCCTGAACACACCATCCCCACTGTCAAACATGGTGGTGGCAGCATCATGGTTTGAGCCTGCTTTTCTTCAGCAGGGACAGGGAAGATGGTTTAAATTGATGGGAAGATGGATGGAGCCAAATACAGGACCATTCTTGAAGAAAACCTGTTGGAGTCTGCAAAAGACCTGAGACTGGGACAGAGATTTGTTTTCCAACAAGACAATGATCCCAAACATAAAGCAAAATCTACAATGGAATGGTTCACAAATAAACGTATCCAGGTGTTAGAATGGCCAAGTCAAAGTCCAGACCTCAATCCAATCGAGAATCTGTGGAAAGAGCTGAAACTGTTGTTCACAAACGATCTCCATCAAACCTCACTGAGCTCGAGCTGTTTGCCAAGGAAGAGTGGGCAAGAATTTCAGTCTCTCGATGTACAAAACTGATAGAGACATACCCCAAGCGACTTGCAGCTGTAATCGCAGCAAAAGTTGGCGCAACAAGGTATTAAGTTAAAGGGGCCGAATAATATTGCACGCCCCACTTTTCATTTTTTGAATTTCCATAAAAATTTAAAATAACCAATAAATTTCATTCAACTTCATAATTGTGTTCCACTTGTTGTTGATTCTTCACCAAAAATTTACATTTGGTATCTTTATGTTTGAAGCATGATATGTGGGAAAAGGTTGAAAAGTTCAAGGGGGTGAATACTTTCGCAAGGCACTGCATATACACTGCTCAAAAAAATAAAGGGAACACTTTACGACAGAATATAACTCCAAGTAAATCAAACTTCTGTGAAATCAAGCTGTCCACTTAGGAAGCAACACTGATTGACAATCAATTTCACATGCTGTTGTGCAAATGAAATAGACAACAGATGGAAATTATTGGCAATTATCAAGACACACTCAATAAAGGAGTGGTTCTGCAGGTGGGGACCACAGACCACATCTCAGTACCAATGCTTTCTGGCTGATGTTTTGGTCACTTTTGAATGTTGGTTGTGCTATCACACTTGTGGTAGCATGAGAAGGACTCTACAACCCACACAAGTGGCTCAGGTAGTGCAGCTCATCCAAGATGGCACATCAGGGTATGTGCACACGTTCAGGTTTTTTTTGCGTTTTTTTCGCGTTTTTTCACGATAAAAACACTATGAAAACTCTTTTAAAAGGCATACATTATGCATCCTATCATTTAGAATGCATTCTGCATGTTTTGTGCACATGGTGCATTTTTTTCCTCAAAAAAACGCATCGCGGCAAAAAAAGCAGTATGTTCATTAATTTTGCGGATTTTCCGCGTTTTTCCCGCAATTCTATGCATTTGGGAAAAAACGCACAAAAAACACGTCAAAAACGCATGAAAAACCGCAAAAAAAATGCATGCGGATTTCTGGCAGAAATGTCCGGTTTTTGTCAGGAAAATTTCTGCAAGAAATCCTGACGTGTGCACATATCCTCAATGCGACCTGTGGTAAGAAGGTTTGCTGTGTCTGTCAGCATAGTGTCCGGAGGCTGGAGGCACTACCAGGAGACAGGCCAGTAAACCAGGATACGTGGAGGGGGCTGTAGGAGGGCAACAGCCCAGCAGCAGGACCGCTACCTCAGCCTTTGTGCGAGGAACAGGAGGAGCACTACCAGAGCCCTGCAAAATGACCTCCGGCAGGCCACAAATGTGCATGTGTCTGCACAAACGGTTAGAAACTGACTCTATGAGGATGGTCTGAGTGCCCGGTGTCCACAGATGGGGGTTGTGATCACAGCCCAACACCGTGCAGGATGCTTGGCATTTGCCACAGAACACCAGGATTGGCACATTTGCCACTGGCGCCCTGTGCTCTTCACAGATGAAAGCAGGTTCACACTGAGCACATGTGACAGACATGACAGAGTCTGTAGACGCCGTGGAGAGCGATCTGCTGCCTGCAACATCCTTCAGCATGACCGATTTGTCAGTGGGTCAGTAATGGTGTGGAGTGGCATTTCTTTGGAGGGCCGCACAGCCCTCCATGTGCTCGCCAGAGGTAGCCTGACTGCCATTAGGTACCGAGATGAGACCCTCAGACCCCTTTTGAGACCATATGCGGGTGTGGTTGGCCCTGGGTTCCTCCTAATACAGGACAATGCCAGACCTCATGTGGCTGGAGTGTGTCAGCAGTTCCTGCAAGATGAAGGCATTGAAGCTATGGATTGGCCCGCCCATTCCCCAGACCTGAATCCATTTGAACACATCTGGGACATCATGTCTCGCACCATCCACCAACGTCATGTTGCACCACAGACTGTCCAGGAGTTGGCGGATGCTTTAGTCCAGATCTGGGAGGAGGTCCCTCAGGAGACCATCCGCCAGGCGTTTTAGCGAGGTCATACAGGCACCTGGAGGCCACACACATTACTGAGCATCATTTCCTTGTCTTGAGGCATTTCCACTGAAGTTGGATCAGCCTGTAACTTCATTTTCCACTTTGATTTTGAGCATCATTCGAACTTCAGACCTCCATGGGATATTAGTTGTGATTTACGGTGATCATTTTTAGGTTTTATTGTTCTCAACACATTCCACTATGTAATGAATAAAGATTTACAACTGGAATATTTCATTCAGTGATATCTAGGATGTGGGATTTTCATGTTCCTATTATTTTTTTGAGCAGTGTATAATGTTCTCTCCTTGATAATAAAAGGGTGAAGGTTCTACTAGCTTTCAGTCATGAATGTGTACCCAACTCTTGACCCAAGCATGAATGTGATTTTGGAGTCGTTCATGGTGTCATCTGCTATAATTGAGTCAATAATTATATGTTTAGTAGACGACCACTATAGATTAGAAAAATAAGCCTAAATTCTGAATTCAGCTATTAATAAAAAGGTGAATGTATTGTCAGAATTGTATTATTTATTTAAAGAAATTCAGCTTGATCTCGAGCCTTGGCAGATTGATGGATGAACGCTCTGTAGGAAGATCGATCTTGTGGAAGCCAAAATAGGTCCACCAGGGTCTCCTCTGCTGTTATCCTGATTGTATCAAGCCATCAGATTGCTGGTCTCCCTCTTCCCCTTGATCCTGCTATTCTTCCAACCATGATGTTGGATCGCCCCCACATCAGGGCAATGGGGTACTCGGTACCGGGTCCTTCTCGGTTCTAGGGATGTCACGGTGGCCCGACCCGGTCCGTGGCCCTTTTAGGGGCGTCCAATTAAAGGTGAAGTTTGTCTGGTGTTCGTGATGCCACCTGTGGTATTCGGTCAGGGTGACCGACGCTGCTTAGGGGTCCACTGGGGTGATGGAATGGCAGCTAGATGGCACACCTTCCCACAGGTGAAGTATGTCCCCAGGGCTTCCCAGATGTGTAGGTGGTGATGGTGGACGATGTAAGGCGCAATGAATAACGAGGACACAAGGGTTGCAGTCTCTTTACCTTTTACTGAAGACTTCAGGGTCCACAGTCCAGAGTACCGTTCACAGGGCAGGCAGAATCCGGCCAGTCCGAAGGCACATCCAGAGTTCCCTTATCCAGGTGGAAATCAGTAGCCTTCCTACTAGCACCTGTGTGTTGTAGTACCTCCCTGCTGAGCACCACGGGATAGTCCTCACAACTTTCGTGGATGTTTCTGATGTTCTCTCTCTCTGTGTCCCCGAGATGGTATGGATAGGACAACCCATATGACAGGGTAGGCCTGGAGCTTATTTATAGGGACCCTAGTGACGCCCCTCTCCCACAATTTGCCTCCGTGTCTTCTTAGGTATTAAGGTCGGGCAACCAACTTGGAATTGACTGTCCTGCTGGTCTCTGAAGTAATACGTAGAGTCAATTACTCCCTCGGTGTTCCGGCCACCGGCTACGTGCTTCAGAAGGAGGCTGCCGATCTTGGGGCAGAACTCCTCCCGGTATTATCTCCTTGTGCTGTGACTTCGTTTCTCACTCTCCACAATACACTTCGCTTCGTGTCCTTTCTTAGGATGCTGCTGCAATGGGTGCAGGCGCAGCTCTGTAACGTTCTATCTCGTGCTTGGCCTCTGTCAGGATCCCACCCCTGACAGGGACCCTCTGTCTGCAGCTCAGATGTTCCTCCTTTTCCCCCTGTCTGCCTGACAGCTCCTCTCTGGGTCAAACCCAGGTAGCTTCTGCCTGACTTCCTATCCAACCCACCAGTTTTACCCGTGCGTGAGGAGTGCCCTAATAGATAGAAGCAAGGCTCCCCCTGGTGGACTGGAGTGTGAAGTGTAGTGTGTGACTTGTGATACCTGGCAAGGTGAACTCCTTTAGTACCATCAGACGCAATATCGCTCCCCCTGGTGGAAGAGCGACATTACTGCAACGACCAGGACTCTGGGGCGCTGCACCACCCCCCGTTAAATCCAGTACTCCGGGTCTGGGAAAAGAAGAACAACAATACATGTTAGCAAAAGACATAAAAAAATTTTGGAATGCTGTAAACAAATTAATTTAACAGTGCTTCCCTTTATGGGAGGTGAGGACACTTGAACGTTACAAACAAAAACATATTTACATTGTGCAAAAGCAAATTGAAAACAGTTTTTATCTATGGAACCAATTACCCGTACAGGTATTCTACCTACTAAGTGCTATAACAATAATTTAACATTTTTCTTTCTCTAAGTGCAAAGTCTATCAACCATCTATCTATGGCTCTCTAGAGGACTCGCTAACCCCTACGGGTTTTAGCAGCAGGAAACAGGAAAAACAAACAGTTAACTATTTACATGGTCGTGGCTCCGAGGTTTATTCTCATAGCAGGTTGCAAGACATCAGTCGGTAATGAACACTTCTTGACCGGGGAAGCTTCGGTTCCGTGCTCTCGTCTGATGCGGTGTCCATGTCGTTGGTTCGTCTCTCAGGTGCGATCAAATCATTAGGAGTCTGGATTCGAATGTCAGTTTTAGTGACAGGCTCAGTAGTGGAAATGATGCACACAGTGGTGGCAGTGTTAGAATTTGTCAGTTCAGAATTAGTCTTGGTCAGGACACCAGGTGGCGCTACTGCAGGCTCGTATCGCTTAACATTTCGGGCGCACCAGTCTTGTTCACTCCAATGGCGAGTGTAGGTCACCTGGTCCCCTCTACGTAAGATTCGGTTCCGATACCCATTGCGGAATTGGACCTCCACATCACAGCTGGTAACAAAGACTTCAGTCGGTAGTCCCGGTTCCTGTATAAAGCCCCAACCCCTTTTCGGGTGAAAGGCTAGTACGGTTCCTTGTTTTACCAAGTTCTTATTACTGCGTCCGGTCTTTGGTTTTAGTACGTTCGGTGGGTCATTTCGTTCTGTCTCCTTTCGGTTCTTCCAGTGCGAAATTAGACATTGTTTGTACTGTTCCCAAGTGAGCATGGCAATGTAGGTCCCCTCCTGCTTGGACCCGTCCGGTCTAGTCTTTGGGGCATCCCACTTGAAGATCACCCCCTCGGAGCTCACGTCTAACAGTTCGCCCATAGATGTCGGTAATGGGGGCAGCATCCCTTCCATCGTGCCGAGAGCTGTCACGACTAGTTCGGCAGCAGGTGGTTGGTCACAGTCGGGGTGGGGAGCGGTCAGTGGAGCAGGATCGGTCAGTGGGGCAGGGGCGCTTTCCATACCTGCGTCCGATGTGATTCCACTGGTGTCGATCTGCTCCACTGACGAGGACACTGGAATCGGCGGCAGCTCGGACCACGGTTCTTCCAACGCGATTTTCTTGCACAGCTCCGACTCCAATTTCTTTGTTGCGGTCGGCTCCGCGGTAGGGGGTCGGGGGCCCGGCTTCTCCTCCCATGGATCCCAGGGGCCCGACTCCTCCAGCAGTGGTGAGTTTGGGCTCATCTCCGGTCGGCTTGGATGGCCCTGGGTCGCTTTGTCGTCGCTCAGGCACCCGCTGGTCACCATCCCCGCTTCTGGGCCTTCGGTAGCACACGCACGCTGCTCCTCCATTTCCTGCGGGTGGAGCTCCTTCTTGGCTCCTGGGCACGTCGTCTTCTCGCAGAAGTAGTCGGAGGGGGCAGTCGTCACTTCTGGCGCCACTTTGGTAGTCTCCTCCCATGGAACGCCCTTCTTCTTCTCCTGCGCTCCTTGTGGCGCTGCAATGGCGGTGGTTTTGGCGGGAATTTTTGGCGGCAATTGGCGATACTCAGTCCTTAAGCAAATCACAGTTCCAACACAGTTCTAACACAGTTCTTAGGCATACATGACCTGATTTTTAGGCTTAAGTAGATCCTGTTCGTGATGCCAAGATTTGCATCGCCCCCACTTCAGGGCAATGGGGTACTCGGTACCGGGTCCTTCTCGGTTCTGGGGATGTCACGGTGGCCCTATCCGGTTCGTGGCCATTTGAGGGGCATCCAATTAAAGGTGAAGTTTGTCTGATATTCGTGACGCCACCTGTGGTATTCGGTCAGGGTGGCCGAAGCTGCTTAGGGGTCCGCTGGGGTGATGGAATGGCAGCTAGATGGCACACCTTCCCACAGGTGAAGTATGTCCCCAGGGCTTCCCAGATGTGTAGGTGGTGATGGTGGACGATGTAAGGCGCAATGAATAACAAGGACACAAGGGTTGCAGTCTCTACCTTTTACTGAAGACTTCAGGGTCCACAGTCCAGAGTACCGTTCACAGGGCAGGCAGAATCCGGCTGGTCCGAAGGCACATCCAGAGTTCCCTTATCCAGGTGGAAATCATTAGCCTTCCTACTAGCACCTGTGTGTTGTAGTACCTCCCTGCTGAGCACCACGGGATAGTCCTCACAACTTTCGTGGATGTTTCTGATGTTCTCTCTCTCTGTCCCCCAGATGGTATGGATAGGACAACCCGTATGACGGGGTAGGCCTGGAGCTTATTTATAGGGACCCTAGTGATGCCCCTCTCCCACAATTTGCCTCCGTGTCTTCTTAGGTATTAAGGTCGGGCAACCAACTTGGATTTGACTGTCCTGCCGGTCTCTGAAGTAATACGTAGAGTCAATTACTCCCTCGGAAGGAGGCTGCCGATCTTGGGGCAGAACTCCTCCCGGTATTATCTCCTTGTGCTGTGACTTCGTTTCTCACTCTCCACAATACACTTCGCTTCATGTTCTTTCTTAGGATGCTACCACAATGGGTGCAGGCGCAGCTCTGTAACGCTCTATCTCGTGCTTGGCCTCTGTCAGGATCCCACCCCTGACAGGGACCCTCTGTCTGCAGCTCAGATGTTCCTCCTTTTCCCCCTGTCTGCCTGACAGCTCCTCTCTGGGTCAAACCCAGGCAGCTTCTGCCTGACTTCCTATTCAACCCACCAGTTTTACCCGTGTGTGAGGAGTGCCCTAATAGATAGAAGCAAGGCTCCCCCTGGTAGACTGGAGTGTGAAGTGTAGTGTGTGACTTGTGATACCTGGCAAGGTGAACTCCTTTTGTACCATCAGAAGCAATATCATTCCCCTTGATGGAAGAGCGACATCACTGCAACGACCAGGACTCTGGGGCGCTGCACAAACACATGATCGCTCTCTTCATATGATGTGTCCAGAGGAGGCAAGTCGTAGCTTGGTGATCCAAGCTTCGAGTGACATGTCTGGCTTGATTTGTTCCTAAAATGATTTGTTTGTTCTTCTTGCCATCCATGGTATTGATAACATCCTTCTTCAGCGCCACATTTTGAAGGTGCTGATTCTTCTTCTGTCTTGTTCCTTTACCATGAAGGTTTCACGTCGCATTGTCAGAATACATGTATTGTAAAATCTGCAACTCTTATTTCAAGCCATTAATATAATTATCTGCAAATTTATGCATTTTTTGTAAATTTCTCCTAGCATCATGACCAACTCTTGACATTCTCTCCATTTGATTTAACTCTCCATCAGCAACAATTGTATGCTCGTCTTTTATTATAAGCCCTGAGCTTTCAGATAGAACTGACATATCCAGGTCAATATAGCCGTGGGTTATATAACACGTCCTGCCATGTTATCATCACACAGTCACTAAGTCAATTTTTTTGTACCATGCTGGATGAGATCACCATGATAGAAAATGTTATTTAACATGCGATGCAAATATTTATTCTGACCAGACACTGATGCAGGTTTTTTTTCCAGTATGTAGAGCTAAATGCATGAAATTAATATGGATAATTAGAAAAAAGAAAATCAGTTTACCCACAATATTGTAAAATAATCTCAATGCATGGCAGGTTAGAAATGTGCAAAAAAATAATAAGACATGATAGAAACCAAATAAATGCAAGCAGTATTCTGATATCACACTAAGGTAACACAGCCTATAAATACAAAGCTACGGTGTTTCCACATAAATAAGACCTACCCCAAAAATAAGCCTTAGCGTGATTTTTCAGGATTTTTGCTGTGTTTGAAATATAATCCAAACTCCAAAAATAAGCCCTAGTCAGGAGTGGCGTTTGGGGGGCAGAAAACTAGTCAATTGCCCAGTGCCCCCACTCTCTTCAGGGACACAAACAGTTTTAACCTCAGAATATAAAAATGCTGAAGGACCTTTGGTGATATCACAGTCATGTGACGTGAAGTCACCAAAAGTACTTTAACTGCAAGAGTCTAGAGAAACTAAAGACTTAATGGATTGACCCGAGTAAGAGTAGTGATATAGCAACCACTAGGGGCAGCACCATCAGGTAGCATAGTCAGGAAATAGTCAGAGGTCGGTACACGGTAGCAGCAGTAGAATTTTGAGGATAAGCAGCATTTGGAAAGAAGATAGACTAAAGGCTGGGAGTTCAATAATTTCACAAGGAAGGAAGTGAAGTGTCACGTTTAAGTAGGGTGTTCAATCAGGAGATCACAGGATTGAGCCAATCAGGAACTCAGGGTGGAGACAATCAGGAACAACACAGGTACTAGTAATTGGTTTAGCGAGGAACTGTTCAGCGAGCTGCATAGCTCAGATAGAAGACCTGCCGCTTTCCAAGGGACGCTGGGTTTGAGCCTTGACAGTACAGGATGGCCTCTGTACATCTCAGGCGCTGGCTTCTCTGGATGTCTCTGGTGAAAGGTTCTTGTAAGCCTGGGTGCATGGAAGTTACCCTCCAACTTCCATGAATTATATTCTATTTCGTAACAAGTCCATTGCACTAAATATTGCAATCTTCCTCTAAATCTTCTAGAGTACAGAATTTTATCTACAATGTACTCTGCTTCGCCATTGACTCTTCTTCACCATTGACTTTTTCGGGTGGAGGAGGTGGCTGAGTGCATCCTGAAACCGGGTTCTCACTGAATGGTTTGAGCAAGGATACGTGGAATACAGGGTGCATTTTCAGGCTGTTAGGAAATTTTAAATGGAAAGCAACTGGGTTAATTAGTGCAGAAATTTGAAAAGGTCCTATGAATTTTGACCCAATTTAGAAGATGGTGCGTTTGTCCAGATTTTTTGTAGATAGCCAAACCTTGTCACCAACCTGAAGGGTAGGAGGGGCTTTGCAATGTTTATCCACTGTTTCGTTGTAATCTTCTTGGGCCTTTTGTAACATATCAAATAGTTCTTCCTGAGCTTTGAAAGTCTGTGAGTAACAGCAGGAACCAAAGTATTCAGTGGAAGTTTAGGAATAAATACCTGATGCAAGCCTTAGTTGGCAAAAATGTGCTTTAGGATGTAGAACTGTGCCTGGAGTTATTAAAGGCAAATTCTGCTGTGGGTAAATAGTCCACCCAGTCATTCTGCAGGTAAGAAATAAAACAGTGCAGGTATTGTTCGCAGGTTTGGTTAGTTCTTTCAGACTGGCCATTGGATTGCGGGTGGAAGGAAGTAGACAATTTGACAGCAACTCCTAAAGCTGTACAGAAGCTTTTTCAAAATTTTGATGTAAACTGAACACCTCTATCAGAAATTACATTGTCAGGAATTCCATGCAGCTTAAATATCTTGTTTGTTCAGCAGTAGAAATACCTTTAGTTGGAATAAAATTGGCCATCTTTGTGAGCGGATCCACCACAACAAGGATAACAGTCATTTCTTTAGATAGAGGTAGGTCCAAGGTAAAAACATTCAGACTGATCCCTAAGGCCTGGATGGAACTGGAAGAGGTTGAATGAGTCCTAGAAATGAAGATTATGGCGCCTTGTTTTGTGCACATGTTAAACAGGAGGAAACATTTTCTTACCTACTTCCTATAATTAGGCCACCAAAAAGAACGAAGCAGTGTTTCTTGCGTTTTCATTGCTCCAGGGTGTCCTATAAGTTTAGAATCAAGGACAAGTTTGAGGACTTCAAGTTGAGCAGATTCAGAGATATATGTTTGGTGGTTCTGCATCCAAAAGCCCTCCTTAAAAGAAAGATAAACATCTTTAGAAGGATGGTTAAGAAAAAAGTAAGTTTGGTATCAATCTTTAAGGCGACTTTCACACTAGCGTTTGTAGCAGCTGCGGAGGGCTGCGGACTTCCTCCGTGAAGCCCCGCCCTCCGCCGCTAGCTCCGCCTATTTCTGCATGCGGCCGGCATGCGGCCTGTGTACCTATATTTAACACTAGGTACGCAGGTCGTGCCGCAGTATGCGGATGCTTCCGCATGCGTCGTTTTGACGATGCGGAAAAAAAAAATTGCTACAAGCTGCGTCCTACGTTGGTCTCCACATCGTCAAAACGACGCATGCGGAAGCATCCGCATACTGCGGCACGACCTGCATACCTAATGTTAAATATAGGTACACAGGCCACATGCCGGCCGCATGCAGAAATAGGCGGAGCTAGCGGCGGAGGGTGGGGCTTCACGGAGGAAGTCCGCAGCCCTCCGCAGCTGCTACAAACGCAAGTGTGAAACCGGCCTAATCTTTGAATTCTTTGGTGTCCAGAATTCCCCCTAAAAAATTGGGATGTAGAATGGTACAGTCAGTATTAGACCTCTCCTGAAGGTCGGTAAATATCCTGGGCAGAGAATCAGTCTTGCCGTTTCTTGAACCAGGTCAATAAGAAATTATAAAAGATTTTGTGGTCAGTAAGGACAGTCTCCAGATGATCGTCCCCTTCCAAAAGATGTCTCCATTCAGAGAAGGCAACTTTAATAGCTAAAAGTTATTTCCATTGTCATAATTCTTATCTGAAGGTGACATGGTATGAGAAAGGAATGCACATGGATGAAGCTGCATCTTGTCTCCAACTCGCTGTGATAAAACAGCTCCCACCGCAGAGTCTGAGGTATCTACTTCGACAACAAACGTTAGTTCAGGGTCTGATGGACTAGTAATGGTGTGGAAGTAAAAAAGGTTTTAAATTTGTCAAAAGCCACTTGGGCCTCTAGACATCAGAAAAACATTTTGGTTTTCTTTGTGAATGAAGTAAGTGGTAAAATGATTTTTGAAAAGGTATTCAAAATGTCCATATCTAGTTCTAAAGTTGGTTTTGCACTCATCGCTCATGCGAATATGTATGAGATTATAATCCCCTCGAGTTTGGTAAAAATCTTGGAAGAAAGCAGTCTCTCCGGCAACTCAGGGATTAAGGGGAGTGAGTAGCGATTTTTAATGGTAATCTCATTTATTTGCCTGTAATCAATACATGGCCGCAGGATTGAGTCCTTCTTTTCTACAAAAAACAAGGGTGCTCCAGCTGGCGAAGAAGGTTGAATAAAGCCTTTCTCTTTAGTACTTTCAATTCTGGTTCAGAAAGATTCAATGGGACAGTCGTAAGGACGATGAGGAGGCTGTTGATCGACTTTCTTCTTACTGCAGACCTCACTGAACTGCGGGTACTGAGGTGGTAGTTTATCATAATTCTTATAAGAAATCTTGGAAACTTGAATTGGTTTGTAAACAGATAAATTACAGTATATACTCGAGTATAAGCCGACCCGAGTATAAGCCGACCCCCCTAATTTTGCAACAAAAAACTGGGAAAACTTATTGACTCGAGTATAAGCCTAGGGTGGAAAATGCAGCAGCTACCGGTATATGTCAAAAATAAAAATAGATACCAATAAAAGTAAAATTAATTGAGACATCAGTAGGTTAAGTGTTTTTGAATATCCATATTGAATCAGGAGCCCCATATAATGCTCCATACAGTTCTTTATGGCCCCATAGATGCCCCATATAATGCTCCATGCAGTTATGGCCCCATAGATGCCCAATATAATGCTCCATGCAGTTATGGCCCCATATAATGCTCCATACAGTTATGGCCCCATATAATGCCCCATATAATGCTCCATGCAGTTATGACCCCATATAATGCCCCATATAATGCTCCATGCAGTTATGGCCCCATAGATGCCCCATATAATGCTCCATGCAGTTATGGCCCCATAGATGCCCCATATAATGCTCCATACAGTTATGGCCCCATAGATGCCCCATATAATGCTCCATGCAGTTATGGCCCCATATAATGCTCCATGCAGTTCTTTATGGCCCCATAGATGCTCCATACAGCATTGTGCCACATGTAATGCTGCTGCAATAATAAAAAATCACATACTCACCTCTCGTCGCTGCCCGCTGCTCCTCAGCGTCCCGTCTCTCCGCACTGACTGTTCAGGCAGAGGGCGGCGCACACACTAATATGTCATCGTGCCCTCTGACCTGCACAGTCACTGCAAGAGGACAGGAAGACGGAGCGGCGCCCGGCGGATGGAACGCGGACAGGTGAATATGAAATACTCACCTGGTCCCAGCGCTCCTGACGCTGTCCCTGCCTGTCCCATGATACCGCAGCTTCTTCCTGTAATGAGCGGTCACTGGTACCGCTCATTACAGTAATGAATATGCGGCTCCACCCCTATGAGAGTGGAGTCCATATTCATTACTTTAATGAGCGGTACCACGTGACCGCTGAATAGAGGAAGAGCTGCAGCGAGGGAGACCATGGGACAGCGTTAGGAGCGCCGGGACCAGGTGAGTATGCGACACTGCTCTCTCCCCCCCTCACCCGCTGACCGCACTGCCGACCATGACTCGAGTATAAGCCGAGAAGGGCACTTTCAGCCCAAAAATTTGGGCTGAAAATCTCGGCTTATACTCGAGTATATACGGTAGCATGGCAAGTGTTCTTAAAGTATTCAAGGGGGAAAGGTAATGGTCAACAATGCCTAGTTGATATTAGGGTTATGGATTGAAAACCAGGGAATTCCTAGAATAACTGGAAATTTTGGAGAGGAAATAAGATGGAAACTTACAGTTTCATGATGATTCGGCTCAATATAGATTCCAAGTTCAATTATCTTGTGAGTAATAGGAACAGAAGATAAAGGTGATCCATCCACAGTTTCCATATCGATTGGCATGGATTTAGTCCTACTTGCAATGTTATTGTCAAGTCTAAATTGTAAGTCCATAAAATTTCCTCCTGCTCCAGAATCTAACATGGCAGAGCATTGTATTTTTTGGCTCCCAATTATGACCTATATGGGAGCGACAAAATGAGACAATGATGATTGCTCTTTGCCTTTATCCTGCATTACAGATGAGATGGTCTGCGTAACTGGATCTGGACATTCAAAAAGGTCTAAATTGCTTTGCAGTTTTGGCATTTGTGAAGGCTATAGCCCTTTTATTAGGACAGTTAATGGCAAAATGTCCAAAGCCTTCATAATACATTTTCTGTAGATCACCTCTCCTTCTCTACTGCAGAGAGAGGTTTACATCAATTTGCATAGGTTCAGGCACACTTTTGATTTCCTGTTGATGTTTTAAGGCTGATTGAGTAAAGGAGAATTTATGGTTGTTTCCAAATACTCGCAGTCTTTCTTTTCTTCGTTCAGTAAGTCTCTGATCAATTCGGATGCATAATTGAATAAAGTCCTCTAAAATATCAGAGATCTCGACCCTTGCAAGTTCATCCTTAATTAGCTCTGATAATCCTCATCGAAATTGACTCCTCTGGGCAGCTAAATTCCATGTGGTGTCTGCCACCCGGTGGTGGAATTCGGAAGAATATTCAGCTACAGAGCGCCACCCTTGACAAAAGTTATGCAACTAGGTTTCAGCTGTAGCACAATGATTTGGGTCATCAAATACTTGATTCATAGCTGAGATGAAGGAAACTAAGTCATTCAGGAGGTTAGAATTCTTTTCCACATAAGGTGAAGCCCATGCATGAGCCTCATCAGTCAGGACATTAATGATGAATATAACTTTTTTCCTATCACTGGTAAACAGAGAAGGTTGCATCTGGATATAGATACAAGATTGATTAAGGAATCCAGGGTAATGATAACGATCCACACTGAACTTTACGGGCAGCGGCATGCGTGTGTGACACCCCAGGAATCCGGTTGTCACAGTGGTATTGCCTGCCTCCTGGGGAGGGTGATGCCTTGCCTGCAAGCGAAAAGGAGTCCCCTTAGCAGGTAACACTAGCTCACAACACTTTCCTGACTCCAGGCCAGAAGGGGAGCTTCCCTATAAGTTCTGGTCTGAAGGAGAAGTTAGAGGTCAGTCTGTGTGAGACAGTGAAGGGAGACGCATGTGAGGAGAGAGAAACTGGAGTGGAGCTGCGATTGGGCTCACTCTAGGATTAAGCACAAGAAGCCGGACACCGAAGTCCGAGGTTGTGTGGGAACTGTATGCCCCACAGCAGAAACTGGAGGGCAGGAGATTGCAGGTCTTCTAGCCACAACTGACACCCGAAGACACAGCAGCAGATTAGAGCCTGGAGTCACCATGAGAAAGGGACACCTGTAAAAAGGCTTGAGCTGCCTGCCGTGCGGGTAGAGTTCCACCTAAAGGGACAAATTGAGAGAGGGACTTGAGGAAAGCTAATGCATAAAGAACCTAGAATTCAGCGCAGAAAGGAAGGCTTGCAACCCAACCTGGCTAGGGGGATTCCGAACCGCTTCCAGGCTACCTGGATTTCAAAGATCACCTGTAACCTGTGCCCTGGACAGCAATTTCACCAGTAAAAGGTAAAGAGACTGCAAATCCTGTGTCCTCCAATTATTTCCTGCACTCTACCATATATCATTCCTTCCCAACTGCACCGGGAGCCCTGGGGACTAAGCTCTACCAGTGGGGAGTTATACCAACCCTGCTGCAATGCCATCAGCCCCAGTGGACCCCTTTAAGCAGCGTCGGCCATCGCTGGCCGAGTACCACAGGTGGCGTAACGAACCTTACTACATTAGACTTTATTTGCCACTACAATTTATCCCCTTTAATTGGACGCCCAGGGCCACGGACCAGGTCATTGCTGCCGTGACACATCCCTTTCAGAAACCAGCCCGGTACTGAGTATCCCACGGTCTTAGCAGGCGCTCCACATCTGTTTGATCCTTGGCCTGATTTGTCAAATCAAGAAGTTGCCTCTGTAACTTAATTTCCTTTTAATGACCATTGACCTGTGTTTGCAACTTACATTTTATTTCTTGGTTTGTAGCACCAAAATTCTGAAGTTCTGCAACTTGTTGCCTCAGAGTGGCTGCAACAGACTACATTTTGTGTGTGAAATTATTCTGTTGTGGACTGACCTGAGTTGAAGTAGTGATATTGTAACCACTAGAGGCAGCACCAGTAGGTAGGGTAGTCAGGAAATAGCCAGAGGTCAGTACACAGAGCAGCACTATAGGGAGGATAAGCAGGTATCGTAGTCAGGAAATAGTTGGAGGTCAGTACACAGTAGCAGCAGTAGGATCTTGAGGATAAGCAGCAGATGGAAAGAAGCTAGACTAAAGGCTGGGAGCGTAATAATCTTGCAAGGAAGGAAGTGCATTGTCAGGTTTAAGTAGGGTGATCAATCAAGAGATCACAGGGTTGAGCCAATCAGGAACTCGGGTTAGAGACAATCAGGAACAAGGAACTGGACAGCAAGCTGAATAGCTCAAAGGGAAGAGCTGCCGCCGGGTGCACCAGAGCTGCTGGGTTTGAGTTCTGACAGAAGAGGAGACAGGCTGGTATATCCCTTATGTGCAGTGTGTGCATATACAGTGCCTAAAAGTAGTATTCAACCCCCTGCAGATTTAGCTGGTTTAATAAGATGCAAATAAGTTAGAGCCTTCAAACTTCAAACAAGAGCAGGATTTATTAACAGATGCATAAATCTTACAAACCAAAAAGTTTTGTTGCTCAGTTAAATTTTTATAAATTTTAAACATAAAAGTGTGGGTCAATTATTATTCAACCCCTAGGTTTAATATTTTGTGGAATAACCTTTGTTTGCAATTACAGCTAATAATCGTCTTTTATAAGACCTGATCAGGCCGGCACAGGTCTCTGGAGTTATCTTGGCCCACTCCTCCATGCAGATCTTCTCCAAGTTATCTAGGTTCTTTGGGTGTCTCATGTGGACTTTAATCTTGAGCTCCTTCCACAAGTTTTCAATTGGGTTAAGGTCAGGAGACTGACTAGGTCACTGCAACACCTTGATTTTTTGCCTCTTGAACCAGGCCTTGGTTTTCTTGGCTGTGTGCTTTGGGTCGTTGTCTTGTTGGAAGATGAAATGACGACCCATCTTAAGATCCTTGATGGAGGAGCAGAGGTTCTTGGCCAAAATCTCCAGGTAGACCGTGCTATCCATCTTCCCATGGATGCGGACCAGATGGCCAGGCCCCTTGCCTGAGACACAGCCCCACAGCATGATGCTGCCACCACCATGCTTGACTGTAGGGATGGTATTCTTGGTGTCGTATGCAGTGCCATCCAGTCTCCAAACGTCACGTGTGTGGTTTTCCACCAAAGATCTCGATCTTGGTCTCATCAGACCAGAGAACCTTGAACCAGTCAGTCTCAGAGTCCTCCAAGTGATCATGAGCAAACTGTAGACGAGCCTTGATATGACGCTTTGAAAGTAAAGGTACCTTACGGGCTCGTCTGGAACGGAGACCATTGCGGTGGAGTACGTTACTTATGGTATTGACTGAAACCAATGTCCCCACTGCCATGAGATCTTCCCGGAGCTCCTTCCTTGTTGTCCTTGGGTTAGCCTTGACTCTTCGGACAAGCCTGGCCTCGGCACGGGAGGAAACTTTCAAAGGCTGTCCAGGCCGTGGAAGGCTAACAGTAGTTCCATAAGCCTTCCACTTCCGGATAATGCTCCCAAGAGTGGAGACAGGTAGGCCCAACTCCTTGGAAAGGGTTTTGTACCCCTTGCCAGCCTTGTGACCCTCCATGATCTTGTCTCTGATGGCCTTGGAATGCTCCTTTGTCTTTCCCATGTTGACCATGTTTGAGTGCTGTTCCCAAGTTTGGGGAGGGTCTTAAATAGTCAGAAAAGGCTGGAAAAAGAGATAATTAATCCAAACATGTGAAGCTCATTGTTCTTTGTGCCTGAACTACTTCTTAATACTTTAGGGGAACCAAACAGAATTCTGGTGGGTTGAGGGGTTGAATAATAAATGACCCTCTGAAAAAACTTTTCCCAATTGTAAAAAAAATAAACAAAGAAATAACATTCTTTTTTGCTGCAGTGCATTTCACACTTCCAGGCTGATCTACAGTCCAAATGTCACAATGCCAAGTTAATTCCAAATTTGTAAACCTGCTAAATCTGCAGGGGGTTGAATACTACTTGTAGGCACTGTACATGTGTGTATACATATATATGTGCATTGGGTATATATACATGTGTATGTGCAATGTGGGTGGATATACATGATACATGTGTGTGTATATGAACGTGTATGAGCAATCTGTGTTTGTTTCTGTGGATTGTTGTTCATGAAAAAAAAAAAAGACATCCCCTGAAAATAAGCTCTAACCCATCTTTCATAGCAAAAAATAATATGTGACCCTGCCTTACTTTCAGAGAAACACGTATTTGAATATCATTAAAATTGAGCTTTGCCTAAAAGACCTGGAAACTAAAAATGAGACTGAAACTCTTTTTAATCTCTTACGGGTTGAGGAAAGCACGCCCAAATTTGTATTTCTTGAGAAGATCCTTACTGTAAGCTGGAATGGCTAGAGCATAAGGAAAGCAGCAAACAGATCAAGGGTTGTGATCATGGATATTTCTAGGCATGACATATATATCAGTATCACTTGCTAGACTTTTTCCTTTCTGCTATATGATTTACATCTCAGATCTCTTGTCACTCCGTATTAGGAGTCTTGCACGTGGGCTTCCGTATAATTGACAGTACCTTCATGAGGCTTGTCACTTAGCAAAACCGGTTTAGACAAAATCTGTCGATTTTTTTGAAAAGTGGGCAATTTGGAGATTGTATATATCAAACCATTCTGGGTATGGAAGTGCCACAGCAACTGTTATATATCACAGTAGTCGAAAATCAGCCCATGCACTCACACTTTTTTTATTGTATTTTTAATTGTATTTTCAAAAAATCAGTTAACAAAAAGTACTCTGCTGTACCTTAAATTTAGATGTGGTTTGGAGAAACACATGTTAAAGGGTTATTACCTTCTGAAGAATTTATCAGCCATCTCTAAAATTGGTGAAACCTTGCTAGTCAATGTCAGTCCAACCTTTGGGACACATACTGATCCCGAAAACTGGGCTCTGCAGCGATGCTCAGGCATGCACACCATCACTATGTTCAGACAAGGCATTTCTGAGCCCCATTCTTGGGTAAGGGGCACGGTGGGGTCCTGGTGATCAGACCCTCACTAATCAGCAAGTTAGCACCTAACCTAGGAATAGCAGATAACTTCTGAATTTGGTATGAACCTTTTAAGGCTACTATATTTAAAGTACACGCCGGCTCAATAGTCATTGAAACATATTTCTGTGACATCATCACAATGCAGTGAACACAATAACTAAACAGACATCATTACAAAAAAACACAGCCCACAAATACACTGTTGAGGTTCCCTGGTAGAAGCTTGGACACACACAGAGTTTTTATGTCAAAGTTTATTGTCCTTCATAAATTTTTCCTTTTTTCAGCACAAATGGATAACAAAACAGTCCTTCTCTGGGTAACAAACTAAATCAAAGCGGTCTCGCCAACTTTTTATTACAGGCACTTCTCAGTCTCTAGCATTATGGTCTTTTGCCAGCTTCAACACAACTCAATCTGCTAAACTAACCCCGCTGCCTGTTAATATACCTATAAGACCCAGACTTGAGTATGAGAACAACCTTTCCCACCCAGGCTCTTTTGGTTGCTCCTAAATACCGGACTCAAAATCTAGTCAAATAAAAACCTTCTTATTAACCTATTGTCACTGTTGAAGACTTTAAACAATTACTAGTGGCGAGTATGTTCTGACTGCACCATGTGAAGTTCTCATGTAGTGTGAGGCAGCAAGAAGGAAAAAAATAATAGTCTGCCCTAAGCCCTGACAACAAGGTATGGCCATTGGCTCAATGATGATGAGGGGCCTGAGCTGTGACAATGATGATGAGGGGCCTGAGCTGTGACAATGATGAAGAGGGGCCTGAGCTGTGACAATGATGAGGTGGGGCCTGAGATGTGACAATGATGAGGAGGGGCCTGAGATGTGACAATGATGAGGTGGGGCCTGAGATGTGACAATGATGAGGAGGGGCCTGAGATGTGACAATGGTGAGGAGGGGTCTGAGCTGTGACAATGATGAGGAGGGGCCTGAGATGTGACAATGATGAGGGGAAGTCTAAGCTGTGACAATGATGAGGGGTCTGAGATGTGACAATGATGAGGGGGAGTCTAAGCTGTGACAATGATGAGGGGTCTGAGATGTGACAATGATGAGGGGGAGTCTAAGCTGTGACAATGATGAGGAGGGGTCTGAGCTGTGACAATGATGAGGAGGGGTCTGAGCTATGACAATGATGAGGAGGGGCCTGAGATGTGACAATGATGAGGAGGGGCCTGAGATGTGACAATGATGAGGAGGGGCCTGAGATGTGACAATGATGAGGGGGAGTCTAAGCTGTGACAATGAGGAGGGGCCTGAACTGTGACAATGATGAGGAGGGGCCTGAGCTGTGACAATGATAAGGAGAGACCAAGGCTGTGACAATGATGAGGAGGGGCCTGAGCTGTGACAATGATGAGGAGGGGCCTGAGCTGTGACAATGATGAGGAGGGGCCTGAGATGTGACAATGATGTGGGGAAGTCTAAGCTGTGACAATGATGAGGGGTCTGAGATGTCACAATGATGAGGGGGAGTCTAAGCTGTGACAATGATGAGGAGGGGTCTGAGCTGTGACAATGATGAGGAGGGGCCTGAGCTGTGACAATGATGAGGAGGGGCCTGAGATGTGACAATGATGTGGGGAAGTCTAAGCTGTGACAATGATGAGGGTTCTGAGATGTGACAATGATGAGGGGGAGTCTAAGCTGTGACAATGATGAGGGGGGTTAAAGCTGTGACAATGATGAGGAGGGCCCTGAGATGTGACAATGATGAGGAGGGGCCTGAGCTATGACAATGAGAAGGAGGGGCCTGAGCTATGACAATGAGAAGGAGGGGCCTAAGCTGTAACAATAATGAGAAGGGCTATGACAATGATGAGGTCAGACCTCCCATACACAGTAACACTTACTATGTCTAAGTTGTCCTATGTTCTCTATGAGATAGCCACCGTCAGACATGTCTGGCAATAACTTATCTATTAGAGAACAAAAGGATCGACAGTCTGAAAATGGATAGGTCAGATTCTTATCTTCCCTGACATCAATTATCAGGGAAAAGTCAGGGGCCCCTATACACATTAGACTGTTTCCCGAATCTGTCGATATTGCCAGGTCTAATGAGTAAGGTGATCATTTTGACATGCTGACCATTAAATCACTGATGATTAGCTAAATGTGAGGCAATGTAAGGTCGTTATTGGCTTATTTAGTCAGGACAACTGCACTTTCGAGCCCACAGAAAAATATGATCTTTCTCTGCACACAGAACACCATCGCCCTCGGCAGCACATATCACTTTTACATAGGACATTGTGCTGCCGAGAAATCAAGGCATAGAAATCATGTCACCCAAAGAACAAATGCTTTGCTCATTACTCAAGAAATTGCTAGCCTGCTTAGACAGCGGTCGGTTACTGGGTGTAAATATTTATTCTGCATAGGTGTACTGCGCAGGGGGACATTTACGCAGGCCGATCGGCAGCACTAAACGACCACCAATTGGTAAATCATTACTGATCGGCAGTCGTTTTACTGTCTGTTTAAACAGGCTATTAAACAATGCGCACTGAGCAATTCGTCCCATATTATATAGTACTAGATGGTAGCCTGATTCTAACGCATCGGGTATTCTAGAATATGTATGTAGTTTATTTATGAAGATTTTAGAATAATACATTAAATACACAGCGTCTGTCGCTGATTGTTCGGGGCCGGCCACGTAGTATATAGCACAGCCACGTAGTATATAACAGCCCACGTAGTAAATAGCACAGCCACGTAGTACATAGCACAGCCACGTAGTATGTAGCACAGCCTACGTATTATATAGCACAGGCCATGGAGTATATAGCACAGCCACGTAGTATATAGCACAGCCCACGGAGTGTATAACAGCCCACATAGCATATAACACAGCCACATAGTTTATAACAGCCCACGTAGCATATAACACAGCTCATGTAGTATATAACACAGCCCACGCAGTGTATAACACAGCCCACATAGTGTATAACACAGCCCACATAGTGTATAACACAGCCCACGTAGTATATAGCACAGCCACGTAGTATATTGCACAGCCACGTAGTATATTACACAGCCCACGTAGTATATAGCACAGCCCACATAGTATATAAGAGCCCACATAGTATATAACACAGCCCGCATAGTATATAGCACAGCCACGTAGTATATTTCACAGCCACGTAGTATATTGCAGAGCCACGTAGTGTATTGCACAGCCCATGTAGTATATTGCACAGCCCACATAGTATATTGCACAGGCACGTAGTTTGTTGCACAGCCACGTAGTATATTGCACAGCCCACATAGTAAATTGCACAGCTCACATAGTATATAGCACAGCCACGCAATATATAGCACAGCCACGTAGTATATTGCACAGCCACGTAGTGTATTGCACAGCCCAGGTAGTATATAGCACAGCCAAGCAGTATATTGCAGAGCCGAGGTAGTATATTGCACAGCCACGTAGTATATTGCACAGCCATGCAGTATATTGCACAGCCGACGTACTATATAGCACAGCCCACGTAGTATATAGCAATGTGGGCATCATATCCCTGTTAAAAAAAGAATTAAAATAAAAAATAGTTATATACTCACCCCCAGTCGTCCCCCCGGATCCAGGCGAGGCGTTTACCGATGCTCCTCGCGACGCTCCGGTCCCAAGAGTGCATTGCGGTCTTGCGAGATGATGATGTAGCGGTCTCGCGAGCCCGTTACTTCATCATCTCGCGAGATCGCAATGCATGGAGCGGTCACGGAGCGTCGCGAGGAGCGGGAAAGGCCTGTTCTGGATCCGGGGGACCGACGGAGGGTGAGTATATAACTATTTTTTATTTTTTTTAACATTAGATCTTTTTACTATTGATGCTGCATAGGCAGCATCAATGGTAAAAAGTTGGTCACACAGGGTTAATAGCAGCGTTAACGGACTGCGTTACACCGCGGCATAATGAGGTCCGTTAACGCTGCCATTAACCCTGTGTGAGCACTGACTGGAGGGGAGTATGGCGCGGGCACTGATGGCTGGGGAGTAGGGAGGGACTAATTCTTGGCTGGACTGTGCCCGTCGCTGATTGGTCTCGGCCTGGCAGCCGCGACCAATCAGCGACGCGGGATTTCTGGGACAGACAGACAGACAGACAGACGGAAGTGACCCTTAGACAATTATATAGTAGATTCCCTGTTGCTATACTGTATATAGTGCTGTCCCATAGTATATAGCATTTCCTTTTGTTACGTATAGCGCCATCCCTTATTATATAGCATCCTGTCGGTATATATAGTGCCGTTTCTTATTATACAATTTAGTTTAATCTATTATGGATAGCACTATGCTATGTAGAATGCTTTACAAAAGGGGAAAAAAAGGTGTGTGGCGCTGTCATTTTGCATCTGCAGATGTGCACCAGCGCACCTGGTGACATGTCATGTGATATACCGGGTGCTGGGGGGGGCATGCAATCTAAACTGCCCAAGGGCCAGGCTACTCTTAATCTGCCCTTGACTGCAAGGTATATGTATAACCAGTGTCAGACTTGGGTGCCATGGGCCCACCAAAAACCAACTCCAGGGCCCCACTTTTCAGCTACATGCAAATGTGACATTATCCTCAATCACAAATGTATATAATAATGAACTTGTTAGACTGTTACATGCCTTTGTCTGTACATAGTGATTTAAGTATATAGTGCCAACTACCAAGTACTGCTCATATAAGAGGGTGGTGACGTACTCTTAGGCCGGAGTCACACTAGACCGTAATAAGGACGAGTGCTATGCGATAAAAAATCGCATTGCGCTCGGCCCAATGTTAATCTATGGTGCAGCTCCCATCATCCGATATTTTCTCGGCCGTATTCATGATCTGAGTAAAATCGCAGCATGCTGCGATTGTCAGCGTATCTCGGCCGAGACTCGCCAATGCAAGTCTATGGGTGCGAGAAAAAAACAGATTACACACGGACCAGCAGTGTGACTTGCGAGAAATACGCAGCAGTGTTCTATAGAAAAGCCGGTAATTCAATTGCTGGCTTTTCATTTCTCCTTCACAAACCCGACAGAATATGAGACATGGTTTACATACAGGGTTTTTTTTTGCATATTCCACACTACTAATGTTAGTAGTGTGTATGTGCAAAATTTGGGCGCTGTAGCTTGTAAAATAAAGGGTTAAATTGCGGTAAAAATTGGCGTATTATTGGATTAATAATGGATAGGTGTCATAATTGACGCCTCTCCATTATTAATCTGGCTTAATGTCACCTTACAATAGCAAGGTGACATTAACCCTTCATTACCCCATATCCCACCGCTACACGGGAGTGGGAAGAGAGAGGCCAAGTGCCAGAATAGGTGCATCTTCCAGATGTGCCTTTTCTGGGGTGGCTGGGGGCAGATGTTTTTAGCCAGGGAGGGCCAATAACCATGGTCCCTCTCTAGGCTATTAATATCTGCCCTCAGTCACTGGCTTTACCACTCTGGCGGAGAAAATTGCGCGGGAGCCCACGCCAATTTTTTCCGCGATTGAACCCTTTATTTTACAAGCTACAGAGCCCAAATTTTGCACATACACACTACTAACATTAGTAGTGTGGAATATGCAAAAAAAAAGGGATATGAGATGGTTTACTGTATGTAAACCATGTCTCATATCATGTCGGGTTTGCGAAGGAGAAAGAAAAAGCCGGCAATTAAATTACCGGCTTCTCTGATATCTAGCGCTGAATTAAATATACATATATATATATTGTAGCATAGCGCCTACTACGTGTCTTTGGGGGACACTCGCTTGGCACGGGATTAAAGCACTCGGGCACGGTTTTCTATCAAAACACAGTTTTTTCGGTTTATTTCACATAATGTAAACCACATCCACAGGAACTTGGTAACAGTTTGAATACCGTCTGCATATATTCGTCTTTACCACAGTTCATCTCTGACACCAGTCAGCATTATACACGGTTTTCAGACCGTTACCCGTTGGCAACCTTCACGGGTTCCTGGACACCTCTTGGCCTCAGAGGTGCCCCACACACAATGTCTCTCACTCTGACCCCGGTCAGTACCACACGGTTCCTTCCCGTTATCTGTTGGTGCCGCACAGGTTTCCCGGATCCCTCTTCTCCACAGAGGTATCCATCAGACGTTTCTCACTGACCCCGGTCAGTATCATACACGGATCTCCATCCGTCCCACACACTCACACTGACTTCAGGTCAGTCCCAGGTCCTCAACACAGGCCGTCCAGGTCTACGGTCTCCAGGTGCTTCCAGGACGACTCCACTCGCTGGAGCCTCCAACACCAACCGTCCGTGCTATGTCCAGCACGCAGGCTCTCCAGCCTGGAATGGTCACTGTGTGCTTCCAGGACGTCTGTCCCCACCTGGGACCGTCCAGCACACAGGCCACTTTGCAGTGTCCTGCCAGGACACACGGAAGTGTGTCCACCCTGACGGACACTTACCCACTAACACTCACATTCCCATTCCACCATGTGCTCCACACACTTCCTTTACATAGGTGTAACCACACCTAGGTACCTGTCACATGGCTAGTCAGGTGAGCGTGACATCACCACAGGTCCTTGCACACCATATATATGCCTCAATGCATATCTCAAGGAGCACACACAGCGCCCCCTAGCTGCCACAGGGGTCGCTATACCACATATTCCCCCCCTCTGTTCAAACCCGTAGGGTTGAACACTTATCACACACCATCTTCATCATCACACCTTTGTCAGGTCTTTTACCCGCCCCCAGCGGTCAACATGTAAACCCTGAGCTTTAGCCGACAAGTCACAACATTTTTGTAACAAGGTCTCCCACCAATGTCATGTCCGTAAGTTGGGATCGTCCACCTTCTTCCCCGGTCACGCCCAACCCAGGACCATCAACCACAAGGGCACTCTCCGCACCAACCTCCATATCCAACAATTCATTTGCCCTGGACAACAGTCCGACTGCATCACCCTTTTGCGATGCTCCGCCCCCTTTTGGGAAACCACCATTTGGCAGAACTCCACCCTTTTTTGGAAACCACCATTTGGCAGAACTCCACCCCTTTTTTGGGAAACCACCATTTGGCAGAACTCCACCCCTTTTAACAACCATCTTTTGGAAACCACCATTTGGCGGAACTCCACCCCTTTTTTTTTTGGAAACTGGCATTCCCCGGGTTACCACTCCCTTTTGTGACTCCGCCCCTTTTAGGGACACCAGCTCCTTCCCTGGGGTACACCCAACAGTACCAGTTCACACAGTACCGAGAAAAAAAACCATGTCTCTTTGGGTCGCACTGGCCCTTTAAGAGTCTGCACAGAGAAAAAAAAATGTGTTTTTTTTTGTTTTTGTTTTTTTTTCTTTTCAACATTTCACCAGCTCCTGCTGGCAATCACAAGCCGCTGCTGAACCTCTTGCTGCAAGTGCAGCCGCACTCCACAATGCTCTGGACGGCTCCACTTCAAACTTCGTGGACCCGCCGATCCACAGCAAGACGCTTGTCACCTTCGTAACCCCGCCGAGTTACAGCAAGACGCTTGTCCCCTTCATGGACTCGCCGATCCACAGCAAGACGCTTGTCACCTTCATAACCCCGCCGAGTTACAGCATTACAGCACAAACACATTTTGCTCACTGATCCCGATCAGTATCACACGGTTGTCAGACCGTTCGACTCCTCTGGCTTAGCCAGCACCGCCCATGTGTTTCTTAGGGAACCGTTTGCCTGCATTCTCCACCAATTGTAGCATAGCCCCTACTACGTGTCTTGGGGAACACTCGCTTGGCAGCAGAATCAAAGCACTTGGGCACGGTTTTCTATCAAAACACAGTCAATGTGGTTTATTTTGTGTAAAATAAACCATATGGACTGTGTTTTGATAGAAAACCGTGCCCCAGTGCTTTGATTCTGCTGCCAAGCGAGTGTTCTCCAAGACACGTAGTAGGCGCTATGCTACAATATATATATATATATATATATATATATAAATATGTAGCGCCCCCACTGCCGCAGGGCCGAGGGGTACCCGGTACCGGGCCTCTGAGTCTCTGCTCTGGGGTTGTCACGGTGGCTAGGCCCCGGTCCGTAACCCTGCCGAGGGGCGCACAGTGAAGGATGTGATGGATGAATGATATTAGTGATGCTGTAGTGGTGCGGTGCAGTAAATAACGAGGACACCAGGTTGCAGTCTCTTTACCTCTTTACTGAAGATCTCTGGGTCCTCAGTCCGGAATCCGGATAACCAGGCTGCGCAAGTCTGGCCGGTCCAATGGCACCTCCAGAGTTCTCTTAGCAGGTGGAAATCTGTGCCTTCCTTCTAGCGCTATGTGTTGCGGTCCTTCCCTGCTGTGCTTACAGAAAGTCCCCACAACTGTTGTGTCTGTTTCTTAAGTTCCCTCACAACTCGATTAGATGATGTTCTGCTAATCCTCCGTCCCTCCCTGGTGTTCTGGTTGGGACGGCACCCGTTTGACGGGTAGGCTCGGAGCTCTTCCGGGACCCTAGAGTCGCCCCTCTCCACAAGTTGCCCCCCAAGACTGCATAGGTGATTTAAGTTAGACAGCCCGCCTGAGACTGACTGTCCTGCCGCTGTTTGGAGTATTGCTTGAAGCTGAATGTTATGATACTCCCTCGGCGTTCCGGCCACCGGTAGTGCGCCTCAGTAGGATGTTGCTTCGGTCTTACAGCACGACTCCTACTGGTATTTCTCCTTTTGCGTGATCTCGTTTCTTACTCAGCACAATCTATCTCGCTTCTAATCCTTCCTTGGGCACCGCCGCTATGCTGAGCAGGCACGGTCCCGTTACGTTCGTTCAAGTTGCCAAGCTTCTGTCAGGATCCCACCCCTGACAGAGACCCTACTGTATCTTCCCCCACAACACCCTCTGCCACAAGGTGTTGCCTGGTTCCAACCCAGTCAGCTTTCTCATCTAACTTCCTGCCTGACCCCCAGTTTACCCACTATGGTGGGGAGTGGCCTAGTGAATAGAACCCTTAGCTCCCCCCGGAGGCCCGACTGTGAAATGTATTGGTGTCTGTGATACATAATCAGATGAACTCCTTCAGTGCCATCAGACGTACCATAGCTCCCCATAGTGGCGGAGCCACAGTACTGCAACGACCAGGACTCTGGGGCGCTGCACTCCTCCCTGGTTAAACACAGTACTCCGGGACTGAAAAGAAAACAACAATACAGGTTAGCAAAAAGACATACAATTTTTGTGAGTGCAATAACAGTAAGCATATTTAAACAGGCTTCCCTTTATGGGAGGTGAGGACACTTGAACGTTACAAACATGGTTAAATATCATAGCGACATGCTATAAATAACTTGCTGTTACCCAACCGGGTATTCTACTAAGTGCAAAATTGTTGAACAATAATTTAACATCGCCTTTAAGGATGTACACTCTGAATCCGCTAAAGACCTTCTTATAATCACATTATAAGGCAATTTAACTTTTACATTCTCCTTCTTTAAATCTGCAGGACCGCCTGTCCTAACGGCACCAGACCTACTGCCTCTCCTTTCTTACAGGACCGCTCCTTTCAGCCCAAGCCTTCTGTCTTTTCAACTACTATACACAGTATAGAACATAACATTACTTTCAGTTTAAGAACACCGAGCCATCTCTACATGACTCCTAGGAGGACTCAGGGTTCACCTTCTATCCTCATTATCTATCAACATTATCAAACATTTTCTATAAAACACTAAACCTTCTCATTATTTTTCTCACTAACATGCATGCTGGACACCACGTCTACCCCTACGGGCCCACTGCATCCTTCTTCCATCTTTCTCTCTCTTTCAGGGAACATCATCAGCATTTCTTCACAATTAACTAGTTGAATACATATAACTTTCTCATGTAAACATTATCATCACTTTCTTTTGTCAGAACATTATTGCTACCTGTCTTAAAGCAATATCACTGGTTAAGTGCGACAATTGAACATCCCCTTTAAGAGGGGACCAAGTCTCTATGAGGTAGCACGTCTTCTCAAGCTACCAGTCCATACTCAGCAAAGGTTCCAGTGTGGTATCTTCACAAAGAGTCCCTTTTTAAGTAAAACCAGTAGGGAGCACCTTTAATAAGGTGCAAACTATGTACAAAAAGTTTGTATCATGCACTGTTCATGATTGCGGCAGTTCTGGAAACTTTGTGCAAAACTTTAGAAAAATCAAACAAAACAATAGGGATCCCGGGTCAACAAAAGGATCCCTTTTAAAAGTTAACCCTGGACGGGTTTAGCAGCATCAGAAATCAAACAACAGTTAAGAACTATGTACACATTTTAAGAGTAGTAGTATCTTACTCATTTGGCGCAGAAGGTGGTTTCCTCCCGGGCCTCACCAGACCAACGGGTCGCGCTGCCGATCCAGGAAGTGGTTCTGGTCCCAGCAACGACAGGATCCCTCGCCGCGATGCTCTTTTCACTGAGGATCCTGCACGCCCCCAAGGCACATGGTGGGTCCGGGATCTCCGCTGCTCCGCCGGGTCAGGTTCCATTGCCTTTTCGGCGGGAGGCTCATCTTCGGATGTTGCAGCGGCGGCCTGGAGTGCGACGCACCGCTGGACGCCCCGCGCCATCCAGCCAGCTTCGCCTGTTGCCCTCCTCCACCTGGTGTAAGTTACGGCATCACCGGGCTCCAGGTCGCGAGCAAACCCTCCTCCGCAGGGCTCGACCTCCTCCCGGTCCACGTGGACTTGTAGCGGCTCCCTGATCTCCTGTATAACCCCTCTTCCATGTCGGGGGTTGAAGGAGACCACTACACCCCGTGTGATGGCGAGGTTTCTCCCACACTGGTCAAATCAATCTGAGCTGCAGGCTGGGGCCGGCTCCGCCACGCCGTCATCAGGTGCCGCAGGTGTTCGGCCTCCGGCAAGATCCTCATGCCCTGTGTTTGCAGCGTACCTTCAGCCGCGGCCGGGTTGGGAGGAGTCGGGGACACCGGAGATAGACGGATCTCCGTGGGCTGGCCCAGCCGAGCGAGCACGCGGGCATCAGCCTCCAAGCGGCGTGCTATTTGTCGGGCCTCGGCTGCGGCCACACACTCCTCGGACATCTGCCAGTTGGGTCGACCCATCGGTGGTTCCGTAAGGGCCAGTCCCCGCAACGATGGCATCTCCGAGGCTGTGTCTGGTGATGCGGCTCCATGCCGAGTCAGGTTATCCCCACGCGGTGCTCCCGACGTCGCCATCTTTATCTCCTCTCCAGTGTCCTCTTCCCGCGGTCTCTTTCGTGGGCGGCCCCATCTCCATGGTCTCCACCCTCCAAACAGGATCAGGAGGCGGACCTCGGCTGTTGACGGACACGTCCTCAGGACACAGAAATATTTAGACTGGGCGGCCATGATTTTTCCGCGCTCTTCAGCTTGTCCACACCCACTTCACGCCCCTCTTCTTCTCCTGCGCTCTCCTCAGCGCCGTAATGGCGGCGGATTTTGGCGGTAAATGGCGCAGCACAGTCTTTGCAATAAAGTACAGTCCAAGCACAATAAATCACAGTTCCAAGGCACACATGACCTGATTCTTCAGGCTTAAGTAGATCCTGTTCGTGACGCCAAGTTTGTAGCGCCCCCACTGCCACAGGGCCGAGGGGTACCCGGTACCGGGCCTCTAAGTCTCTGTTCTGGGGTTGTCACGGTGGCTAGGCCCCGGTCCGTGACCCTGCCGAGGGGCGCACAGTGAAGGATGTGATGGATGAATGATATTAGTGATGCTGTAGTGGTGCGGTGCAGTAAATAACGAGGACACCAGGTTGCAGTCTCTTTACCTCTTTACTGAAGATCTCTGGGTCCTCAGTCCGGAATCCGGATAACCAGGCTGCGCAAGTCCGGCCGGTCCAATGGCACCTCCAGAGTTCTCTTAGCAGGTGGAAATCTGTGCCTTCATTCTAGCGCTATGTGTTGCGGTCCTTCCCTGCTGTGCTTACAGAAAGTCCCCACAACTGTTGTGTCTGTTTTTTAAGTTCCCTCACAACTCGAATAGATGATGTTCTGCTAATCCTCCGTCCCTCCCTGGTGTTCTGGTTGGGACGGCACCCGTTTGACGGGTAGGCTCGGAGCTCTTCCGGGACCCTAGAGTCGCCCCTCTCCACAAGTTGCCCCCCAAGACTGCATAGGTGATTTAAGTTAGACAGCCCGCCTGAGACTGACTGTCCTGCCGCTGTTTGGAGCATTGCTTGAAGCTGAATGTTATGATACTCCCTCGGCGTTCCGGCCACCGGTAGTGCGCCTCAGTAGGATGTTGCTTCGGTCTTACAGCACGACCCCTACTGGTATTTCTCCTTTTGCGTGATCTCGTTTCTCACTCAGCACAATCTATCTCGCTTCTAATCCTTCCTTGGGCTCCGCCGCTATGCTGAGCAGGCACGGTCCCGTTACGTTCGTTCAAGTTGCCAAGCTTCTGTCAGGATCCCACCCCTGGCAGAGACCCTACTGTATCTTCCCCCACAACACCCTCTGCCACAAGGTGTTGCCTGGTTCCAACCCAGTCAGCTTTTTCATCTAACTTCCTGCCTGACCCCCAGTTTACCCACTATGGTGGGGAGTGGCCTAGTGAATAGAACCCTTAGCTCCCCCCGGAGGCCCGACTGTGAAATGTATTGGTGTCTGTGATACCTGATCAGATGAACTCCTTCAGTGCCATCAGACGTACCATAGCTCCCCATAGTGGCGGAGCCACAGTACTGCAACGACCAGGACTCTGGGGCGCTGCATATATATATATGTGTGTGTCTCACTGACATATATATATATATATATATATATATATATATATATATATATATATATATATATATATAGATGCTGCATATATGTTTTAACGAACATTTGAGCACATAAATCAATTAGATGTCGGTTTTGCAAGCCTGCGAGAAAATCTCGCCATACGGATGTCACACGGATGTCACACGGATAATTTGATGCAAGGAAATCGCATTCTCGCACTGCACACTGTTTTGGAAACATTTGGGCAATTCTCGTCCGTGTAAAATGGACCGTATTTTTATACGTTGTGTGTGTGTCCGGCCTAACACAGGGGCCCACTGGAGGATTCTCCTGTTCTCCTGTGGGTAAGTCCAAGCCTGCGTATAACCAAAATAACTCATGTCTACTGAGCAACTGCATGTTCACAGGATATGCCGTAAATTATAGTTTTGGGCCCCCCTTTTTTGGGGGAGTACGGCCTATTTCATGCTAGTGTCAGAGAAGAGGCATCAGCTCTCTTCATTACGTTATAAGGAGGGTTCAAAACTAGCTGCACATGCGCGCCTACCACTGTTCCCAATATACAATGTAGAAAGAAAGAACACGGCACTGCTACCTCTTGTATCCCTGAAAGGCCACTGCTATGTGCCGCTGCTGAGCCTATAGATGCCGAGAGGACAATCGGGTGCACCAAAAAAACAGTCAAATATATGAATCCAAGAAAGAAAAAATGAAAGTGCACTCACCAGTCCTTCTGAGTTTATCAGCCTTTATTCAGAACATATACAGGTGACTTACGGGAGAATGTGGAAGAACAGACGACGGCCGTTTCGTGCGGCTGCACTTCTACAGGTCCGTAGAAGGACTGGTGAGTGCACTTTCATTTTTTCTTTCTTGGGTTCCCAATGTACAGACAGGGTCTCATTCCCATGTATCAGACATTTATGGCTTGTCGTGTGGATATGCTACATATGTCCAATATGAAATAGTTCTTTAAAGCTAAATTTTCACTTTTTTTACTGTCACATTTGTGGTCCTTTTTCAGGTAGTTTACATACCCATAGATTTATCTCCTTTTCTCCACTGGCATGATGAAGAAATGATATCCCAGATATCTGCCTTCTGCTAGATCAATGCTTTGACCTCAGGGTTTATATGTGATCTGTACTATCCAGTTGACTCTGTTGTCTAATGTGAACTGACAAGTTGATTCTCGGGACAATTATTCCATCATTAGGAAGCTTTGCCGGTGGTTGACCTTCTGCAGGTGCTTCTGGTGTAAATGTGGAGCCAGGAAATTTGTACATTGTGGACTTCTGCTGTCTCTTGGCCGGTCAGCCATAAATCATGTTTAATGGCCTACAGATCTGGGAATTGTTCTCCATAGAGCTACGTGTGGGTAATAATTGAGGGAACACTATGTACGATGGCATTCACCTCATTCTGTGAGATGTTATTGACTGACGTTATAGGCCTGGAGTCGCAAATCAATCCTCATTATGGACAAGGTTGTACGGGCAACTCTAAAATTCCAAGTAATGAGCTGGGTTCTGTTGTGATGAAACAAATACCGTAATTGTTTTTTATAAGACATGTTCCATTGTAATGATGACAAGAATATATTTGTGTATTTATAGGCTGTGCTTTGTAGTGATCCCAATTTAATATATGTATAGGCTGTGTTCTGTTGTGATGATATTCATTATTATTATTCGTCAAAGGTTTTATAACAAAATTCTGGCGTACAAAATTTTGAAAAGTCACAAAATATTTGTGCAATGCTAAATTGTGCAAACATTTTGAGACTTTTGTTCTTTTCATGCCAGTGTCCCCCAGTTCCACCAAAGTGGGAAGAGCTTGGGCTGGATGGGGCCGCATTCTAATTCATGATGATCTGTGGTGTACCTTATGCCAGAAATCTTACTCCAATCCCTGACTGGAATAAGATTAAGGCCTTGGTCACACTCAGCGTAAGGAAATACGGTCCGTTTTTTACAGGCGTAATACGCAGAAATGATCCCAAAGCAGTGATCCGTATGTCATCCGTAGGCAGGGTGTGGCTGCATATTTTACACATGTCATCCTCCGTATGTAATCCGTATGGCATCCGTACTGCGTTTTTTTCTCGCAACCTTGCAAAATGGACATATTAAAGGATCCATGGGCTCAAATATTCGTGAAAACATATATACGGTCTATATTATTATTATTATTCATTTATATAGCAGCATTTATTCCATTGTGCTGTACATGAGAAGGGGTTACATACAGGGTTATAGATATAGTTTACAGTAAACAAGTTTACAGTGACGGACTGGTTCAGAGGGGAGAGGACCCTGTCCTTGTGGACTTACATTCTATGGGATATATATATATGTCAGTGAGACACATATATATTTATATTTCATACAGCGCTAGATAGCATAAAAGCCGGTAAGCATATTCCTCACTAATAATGTTAGTAGAGTGTGTGTGCAAAATTTGGGGGCTCTAGCTGTTAAAATAAAGGGTTAAATCACGGAAAAAAATGGCGTGGGCTCCTGCGCAATTTATATATATGTGTGTCACTGACATATATATATATACCCCTATACTATGTGTAGACATTTATTCTATCTATTCTATTCTAACCTGTCAGTGTGATTTTACTGTACATCGCACTGAATTGCAGGCTTTTCTCTAGAACACCGCTGCGTATTTCTCACAAGTCACACGCATGGTCCGTGTGTAATCCGTATTTTTTTTGCCCCCATAGACTTTCATTGGCGGATTTTTTGCGCAATACGCTGACAAACGCAGCATGCTGCGATTTTCTACGCCCGTAACCTACGGCTGAGAAATATACGGCAGATAGGAGCTGCCCCATAGAGAATCATTGGTCCGTGTGCAATGCATAGTTTTTGCGCCTCTCATACGTCCGTAAAATTCTCTAGTGTGACGCCGGCCTAATGGTGAGGAGCATGAAGGCACACACCGTATAATTGCTTAATCAATCAAGAGCACCTGACTCCTACACGCCCCTCATCGAAACCAGTGTGAGGCTATGTGCACACGTTCAGGAATTTTTGCAGAAAATTCCTGAGAAAAACCTGAAATTTTCTGCAAGAAATCTGCATGCGTTTTTTGTGCGTTTTTGATGCGTTTTTGATGCGTTTTTTTCCGGACATTTCCCAAAGCATTTTATAGTGGGAAATCCGCAAAAAAACCGCAAAATTAATGAACATGCTGCGTTTTTTACCGCGATGCATTTTTTTCGCGGAAAAAAACGCATCATGTGCACAAAACATGCGGAATTCATTCTATATGATGGGATCTATATTGTATGCTGTTTTTTTGCGGTTTTATAGCGTTTTTATCGGGAAAAACGTGAAAAAAAATGCGAAAAATCAGCAAGTCCAGGCCTTGACGTTTTTGAAAACCTGAAAGACAGAACGTGTGACAGCAAGTCGTCTTTGAAAAATCAGAAGGAAGAGTTTTTCAAGCGTTGTTTGATCGATTTTTTAGGTGTGTTTTGGAGCGGACCCGCTTTGAGAAGCATTGAAAAAATGAGGGTCATCTCATACAGAAAGTCATGGCCATGATATAAACAGCAGATGAGGTACATGATCCACTTGGGTGTAGTGAGGTAGATGGTCTAAGCCGTTACTAAACTCTGTGGACAATGTGATCGCCACTCTTACTAGATCAGAAGATTGGGTATGAAGGGGAACTACGAAGGAACATTGCCATGGGAAGAGTATTCCAACACCAGGCAAAATAAGAGCCTAGAAAGAGCAGGCCGGAGCGAGTCGTCCCCTCCCCCCCCAGACGGCGTACGTGCAGGCCGTCATGACAGGGGTTTGGAGAGGGAGGATAGATGGGGTGAGGCATGCTTTAGGGGAGGGGGTTAGTATGCATTAGGGGGGTATATAGGGCTAGGAGGGGGTGGGGTTGGCCAGTTCCCGCTCTGGAGGCCAAATAGCGAGTTCCCGCCCGCCCGCCCTGTTTTTTCCGTTTTCTCTTTTGGAGTGTTTTTGGGGCTAAGTTGCTCCAGGTCATGGTGGCCGGTAGCGGTGGGAGGGGTCCTTGGAGTTGGTACTAAATTGGCCTGGGGGATCCGTCAGGATACGGATTCTTCAGTTGGTGTAAAGTTTGGTTTCGGGTCTGGTGGTTTGGGGGGATCTTGGCAACGGTGGGCCGGATTCCCAGGTGTTAAGTGGACAAGGGTAGCCCTTCGGGGTATTTTGGTGCTCCCGAGCCAGGTGGTCGCGGCTGGGAGTAAATTATGGTCTGGTTTTCTGTCCACTCTATATATTATGGTTTACCACCAGTTTGGAGCTTCAAGGACCTCCCCACATTACTTTACCGTTAAATGTTTGTATGTTTATAATAAAGGCCACTATGGCCAATTATTATCCAAGTTTTGAATCCTGTCTTTATTGGAGTTGGGGTTTATTTGGGTACTTGGGAGGGGGGCCTGTAGATAGGAGGATCCGACTAAGCTATCGAACAATACCAATGTCAGGAAAGCTTATGTGGTCACACATCATCCCGAGTGCCAGCAGATGATAGAGGTGAGTCACAGTGACCGGATTTATCATTACGAATGTAAATATTCATTATTACTTCACACAATGACACTCGGAGAAGCTATGGGTCTGTAATATGGAAGTGCGGGGGATGGGCGGGGACCCGGGGGCCAGTATGTGGCTGTGCCCTGTCCATGGAACCAAAATATGCGCTCTTTAAGAAATGTCCAGTCCATGGGTTTCATACCTGTGCCATACTAAGGCTACTTTCACACATCAGCTTTTCGCCGTCAGGCAGGATCCGGCTGATTGTTGAAAAAACGGATCCACTGCAAATAGTGGAAAACCTTATGCAATGGATCCGGTTTTTTTGCTGGATCTTTTTTTTTTTTTTTTTTTAATTAACCTGGGGGGTTGGGGGGGAGAGAGAGAGAGAGAAGGGAAGATGTGCATGATTTCAATGGAGAATGCATGTAAAACCAGATTCGGAGGCCGGATTCATAATTTCACAGCTCAGTTTCATACGTTTTTCACCGGATCAGTCGCTGGGCGTTTTTCAGCCGGACAGAAAAAATGTTCCTCTGAACGTTTTCTCCGTCCACCGGAAACAGCTTTTTGGACGGATCCGAAAAAAATGAATGAAACGTGTGGCCATCAGGCGCAATCCGGCGCTAATACAACTCTATGAGAAAAAAACGGATCAGGCGGAAAAAAAACACGGATCCATTCTTTTCCAAACTCGCCGGATTGTGCCTGACGGCAAAAAACTGATGTGTGAACATAGCCTAAGGAACCTGCACTGTCACTGCCTTCATCCCCTGAATTTTTAATATTGTTACCCCATTATTCCCATCTCGTTACCCCATTATTCCCATCTTGTTACCCCAGTATTCCCTTCTTCTTACCCCATTATTCCCATCTTTTTACCCCAGTATTACCTTCTCGTTACTGCAGTAATCCCACCTCGTTACTCCGGTTTTACCATTTTGTTACCCCAGTATTCCCATCTCGTTACCCCAGTATTCTCATCTCGTTACCCCAGTATTTCCATCTTGTTACCCCGGTATTCCCATCTCGTTACTCCAGTATTCCCATCTCGTTACCCCAGTATTTTCATCTCGTTATCCCAGTATTCCCTTCTTGTTACCCCATTATTCCCATATTTTTACCCCAGTATTACCTTCTCGTTACCCCATTATTCCCATATTTTTACCCCAGTATTACCTTCTCGTTACTGCAGTATTCCCACCTCGTTACTCCGGTATTACCATTTTGTTACCCCAGTATTCCCATCGCGTTACCCCAGTATTCCCATTTCGTTACCCCAGTATTTCCATCTTGTTACCCCAGTATTCCCATTTCGTTACCCCAGTATTTTCATCTTGTTACCCCAGTATTCCCATCTCATTACTCCAGTATTCCCATCTTGTTACCCCAGTATTTTCATCTCATTACTCCAGTATTCCCATCTCGTTACTCCAGTATTCCCATCTTGTTACTCCAGTATTCCCATCTCTTTACCCCAGTATTTTCATCTTGTTACCCCAGTATTCCCATCTTGTTACCCCAGTATTCCCATCTTGTTACCCCAGTATTCCCATCTCATTAATCCAGTATTCCCATTTCATTACTCCAGTATTACCTTCTCGTTACCCCAGTATTTTCATCTCGTTACTCCAATATTCCCATCTTGTTATCCCAGTATTCCCTTCTTGTTACCCCATTATTCCCAGCTTTTTACCCCAGTATTACCTTCTCGTTACTGCAGTATTCCCACCTCGTTACTCCGGTATTACCATTTTGTTACCCCAGTATTCCCATCTCATTACCCAGTATTCCCATCTCGTTACCCCAGTATTCCCATTTCGTTACCCCAGTATTTTCATCTCGTTACCCCAGTATTCCCATCTCGTTGCCCCAGTATTTTCATCTTGTTACTCCAGTATTCCCATCTCGTTACCCCAGTATTCCCATCTCGTTACCCCAGTATTTTCATCTCGTTACTCCAGTATTCCCATCTCTTTACCCCAGTATTCCCATCTCGTTACCCCAGTATTTTCATGTCGTTACTCCAGTATTCCCATCTTGTTACTCCAGTATTCCCATCTCTTTACCCCAGTATTTTCATCTTGTTACCCCAGTATTCCCATCTTGTTACCCCAGTATTCCCATCTTGTTACCCCAGTATTCCCATCTCATTACCCCAGTATTCCCATCTCATTAATCCAGTATTCCCATTTCATTACTCCAGTATTACCTTCTCGTTACCCCAGTATTTTCATCTCGTTACTCCAATATTCCCATCTCGTTATCCCAGTATTCCCTTCTTCTTACCCCATTATTCCCAGCTTTTTACCCCAGTATTACCTTCTCGTTACTGCAGTATTCCCATCTCATTACCCCAGTATTCCCATCTCATTAATCCAGTATTCCCATTTCATTACTCCAGTATTACCTTCTCGTTACCCCAGTATTTTCATCTCGTTACCCCATTATTCCCATCTCGTTATCCCAGTATTCCCTTCTTCTTACCCCATTATTCCCAGCTTTTTACCCCAGTATTACCTTCTCGTTACTGCAGTATTCCCACCTCGTTACTCCGGTATTACCATTTTGTTACCCCAGTATTCCCATCTCATTACCCAGTATTCCCATCTCGTTACCCCAGTATTTCCATCTTGTTACCCCAGTATTCCCATTTCGTTACCCCAGTATTTTCATCTCGTTACCCCAGTA
Source organism: Ranitomeya variabilis (assembly GCF_051348905.1). Lineage (NCBI taxonomy): Eukaryota > Metazoa > Chordata > Amphibia > Anura > Dendrobatidae > Ranitomeya > Ranitomeya variabilis. The sequence goes on along the minus strand of NC_135237.1, from coordinate 525,606,067 downwards.
TTCCCATCTCGTTGCCCCAGTATTTTCATCTCGTTACTCCAGTATTCCCATCTCGTTACCCCAGTATTCCCATCTCGTTACCCCAGTATTTTCATCTCGTTACTCCAGTATTCCCATCTCGTTACCCCAGTATTCCCATCTCGTTACCCCAGTATTTTCATGTCGTTACTCCAGTATTCCCATCTTGTTACTCCAGTATTCCCATCTCGTTACCCCAGTATTTTCATCTTGTTACCCCAGTATTCCCATCTTGTTACCCCAGTATTACCATCTTGTTACCCCAGTATTCCCATCTCGTTACCCCAGTATTCCCATCTCGTTGCCCCAGTATTTTCATCTTGTTACTCCAGTATTCCCATCTCGTTACCCCAGTATTCCCATCTCGTTACCCCAGTATTTTCATCTCGTTACTCCAGTATTCCCATCTCGTTACCCCAGTATTCCCATCTCGTTACCCCAGTATTTTCATGTCGTTACTCCAGTATTCCCATCTTGTTACTCCAGTATTCCCATCTCTTTACCCCAGTATTTTCATCTTGTTACCCCAGTATTCCCATCTTGTTACCCCAGTATTCCCATCTTGTTACCCCAGTATTCCCATCTCATTACCCCAGTATTCCCATCTCATTAATCCAGTATTCCCATTTCATTACTCCAGTATTACCTTCTCGTTACCCCAGTATTTTCATCTCGTTACTCCAATATTCCCATCTCGTTATCCCAGTATTCCCTTCTTCTTACCCCATTATTCCCAGCTTTTTACCCCAGTATTACCTTCTCGTTACTGCAGTATTCCCACCTCGTTACTCCGGTATTACCATTTTGTTACCCCAGTATTCCCATCTCATTACCCAGTATTCCCATCTCGTTACCCCAGTATTTCCATCTTGTTACCCCAGTATTCCCATTTCGTTACCCCAGTATTTTCATCTCGTTACCCCAGTATTCCCATCTCGTTACCCCAGTATTTTCATGTCGTTACTCCAGTATTCCCATCTTGTTACTCCAGTATTCCCATCTCTTTACCCCATTATTTTCATCTTGTTACCCCAGTATTCCCATCTTGTTACCCCAGTATTCCCATCTTGTTACTCCAGTATTCCCATCTCGTTGCCCCAGTATTTTCATCTTGTTACTCCAGTATTCCCATCTCGTTACCCCAGTATTCCCATCTCGTTACCCCAGTATTTTCATCTCGTTACTCCAGTATTCCCATCTCGTTACCCCAGTATTCCCATCTCGTTACCCCAGTATTTTCATGTCGTTACTCCAGTATTCCCATCTTGTTACTCCAGTATTCCCATCTCTTTACCCCATTATTTTCATCTTGTTACCCCAGTATTCCCATCTTGTTACCCCAGTATTCCCATCTTGTTACCCCAGTATTCCCATCTCATTACCCCAGTATTCCCATCTCATTAATCCAGTATTCCCATTTCGTTACTCCAGTATTACCTTCTCGTTACCCCAGTATTTTCATCTCGTTACTCCAATATTCCCATCTTGTTATCCCAGTATTCCCTTCTTGTTACCCCATTATTCCCAGCTTTTTACCCCAGTATTACCTTCTCGTTACTGCAGTATTCCCACCTCGTTACTCCGGTATTACCATTTTGTTACCCCAGTATTCCCATCTCATTACCCAGTATTCCCATCTCGTTACCCCAGTATTTCCATCTTGTTACCCCAGTATTCCCATTTCGTTACCCCAGTATTTTCATCTCGTTACCCCAGTATTCCCATCTCGTTGCCCCAGTATTTTCATCTTGTTACTCCAGTATTCCCATCTCGTTACCCCAGTATTCCCATCTCGTTACCCCAGTATTTTCATCTCGTTACTCCAGTATTCCCATCTCGTTACCCCAGTATTCCCATCTCGTTACCCCAGTATTTTCATGTCGTTACTCCAGTATTCCCATCTTGTTACTCCAGTATTCCCATCTCGTTACCCCAGTATTTTCATCTTGTTACCCCAGTATTCCCATCTTGTTACCCCAGTATTACCATCTTGTTACCCCAGTATTCCCATCTCGTTACACCAGTATTCCCATCTCGTTACTCCAGTATTCCCATCTCGTTACCCCAGTATTCCCATCTCGTTACTCCAATATTCCCATCTTGTTACGCCAGTATTCCCATGTCGTTATCCCAGTATTCCCTTCTTGTTACCCCATTATTCCCATCTTTTTACCCCAGTATTACCTTCTCGTTACTGCAGTATTCCCTCCTCGTTACTCTGGTATTACCATCTTGTTACCCCAGTAGTTCCATCTTGTTATCCCAGTATTTCCATCTCGTTACCCCAGTATTATCATCTTCTTGCCTCCGTTTTACCATCTCATTACCCCAGTATTCCCATCTGGTTACCCCAGTACTTCCATCTCGTTACGCCAGTATTCCCATCTCGTTACCTTGGTATTCTCATCTCGTTACCCCAGTATTCTCATCTCGTTACCCCGGTATTCCCATCTCGTTACCCCAGTATTCCCATCCATAAGTACTGAAGGCACAAATGATAAACTGAAGCAAGTGAGAAATACGGCTCGTTCCCGGCATCCACAACATCATTCACGTCTGCAACAAAATAAAAAAAAACATAAAATTCTGCAACCAATAGAAGCTGGAGAGGTCTCTCTGCTGGTTGCTATGGATTGCATCATCCATCATACAGCGTAGTTGTAATATCCCAGCATGCACCACGCAACCAGATGACTAGCGCAATCTTATTCAGACATACGGCACTCATGCAACAAATGCCTTATTAGCACCGAGTGCTGGCTGCGCCATTCAAGGCTGACTGGACAGTGCGGTCAGGGCCGTTCCCTGCGCCCATTTTTCCTGTTCATATCAACTGGAGAAAACAAACTTCCCCTTCCTAAAGGCGACCTGTCACTAGGTCAGGAGTGGGCAGTTTTTGCTCCTATTTTATTTCTGCGGCCCCCCTGAGTATTTCATTTTTGTTTTTTTATTAACTCTGCCATATGGTTCTGGAGATATGGGCCTTTTTGTTTAGTGCTAATTATTATGGTCCCTACAAGGGGGCATTGCTCGCATAATTCCCTGGGAGCGTGTTTGTAGGCTGCTCTGCATAATTATTCTGTGAGCCACACCCTCTTGGTAAAAAACGTAAAAATGTGCAATAAATTAAAATGGCCATATGTTTTAAAGAGGTTCTGCCGCATCTAAGGTGCATATTAGAAGCTCTCTCTGGTCTCCAATATCTTCTGCACTATAGGAAAAATGATGATGATGACTATATGCACCACAAGCTTTTCACCCCTCAACATGGCAATAGGGGTCACACTCAGACCTTGGTGCCAGGGTGACAAAAGCACATTAAAGCTATGTGCCCACATTGCAGATTTGTATGTGAATTTTTCCGCATCGTTTTTGAAAAATCAGCAGGTAAAACGCACTGCACGATCATACGCTCATCCTGGCAGCACTATACCTGTCGATCATGCATTCATCCTGGCAGCACTATACCTGACGATCGTGCGCTCATCCTGGCAGCACTATACCTGACGATCATACGCTCATCCTGGCAGCACTATACCTGACGATCATACACTCATCCTGGCAGCACTATACCTGTCGATCATGCATTCATCCTGGCAGCACTATACCAGCCGATCATACGCTCATCCTGGCAGCACTATACCTGACGATCGTGCGCTCATCCTGGCAGCACTATACCTGACGATCATACGCTCATCCTGGCAGCACTATACCTGTCGATCATGCATTCATCCTGGCAGCACTATACCTGTCGATCATGCATTCATCCTGGCAGCACTATACCAGCCGATCATACGCTCCTCCTGGCAGTACTATACCTGATGATCATACGCTCCTCCTGGCAGCACTATACCTGCCGATCATACACTCATTCTGGCAGCACTATACCTGACGATCGTGCGCTCATCCTGGCAGCACTATACCTGACGATCATACGCTCATCCTGGCAGCACTATACCTGACGATCAAGCATTCATCCTGGCAGCACTATACCTGACGATTATACGCTCCTCCTGGCAGCACTATACCTGCCGATCATATGCTCATCCTGGCAGCACTATACCTGCCGATCATACGCTCATCCTGGCAGCACTATACCAGCCGATCATACGCTCATCCTGGCAGCACTATACCTGACGATCATACGCTCATCCTGGCAGCACTATGCCTGCCGATCATATGCTCATTCTGGCAGCACTATACTTGTCAATCATGCACTCATCCTGGCAGCACTATACCTGCCGATCATACGCTCATCCTGGCAGCACTATACCTGTCGATCGTGCGCTCATCCTGGCAGCACTATACCTGCCGATCATACGCTCATCCTGGCAGCACTATACCTGCCGATCATACACTTATCCTGGCAGCACTATACCTGACGATCATACGCTCATCCTGGCAGCACTATGCCTGCCGATCATATGCTCATTCTGGCAGCACTATACTTGTCAATCATGCACTCATCCTGGCAGCACTATACCTGCCGATCATACGCTCATCCTGGCAGCACTATACCTGTCGATCATGCATTCATCCTGGCAGCACTATACCAGCCAATCATACGCTCATCCTGGCAGCACTATACCTGCCGATCATACACTTATCCTGGCAGCACTATACCAGTCGATCATGCATTCATCCTGGCAGCACTATACCTGCCGATCATACGCTCATCCTGGCAGCACTATACCTGTCGATCATGCATTCATCCTGGCAGCACTATACCAGCCGATCATACGCTCATCCTGGCAGCACTATACCTGACGATCGTGCGCTCATCCTGGCAGCACTATACCTGACGATCATACGCTCATCCTGGCAGCACTATACCTGTCGATCATGCATTCATCCTGGCAGCACTATACCTGTCGATCATGCATTCATCCTGGCAGCACTATACCAGCCGATCATACGCTCCTCCTGGCAGTACTATACCTGATGATCATACGCTCCTCCTGGCAGCACTATACCTGCCGATCATACACTCATTCTGGCAGCACTATACCTGACGATCGTGCGCTCATCCTGGCAGCACTATACCTGACGATCATACGCTCATCCTGGCAGCACTATACCTGACGATCAAGCATTCATCCTGGCAGCACTATACCTGACGATTATACGCTCCTACTGGCAGCACTATACCTGCCGATCATATGCTCATCCTGGCAGCACTATACCTGCCGATCATACGCTCATCCTGGCAGCACTATACCAGCCGATCATACGCTCATCCTGGCAGCACTATACCTGACGATCGTGCGCTCATCCTGGCAGCACTATACCTGACGATCATACGCTCATCCTGGCAGCACTATACCTGTCGATCATGCATTCATCCTGGCAGCACTATACCTGTCGATCATGCATTCATCCTGGCAGCACTATACCAGCCGATCATACGCTCCTCCTGGCAGTACTATACCTGATGATCATACGCTCCTCCTGGCAGCACTATACCTGCCGATCATACACTCATTCTGGCAGCACTATACCTGACGATCGTGCGCTCATCCTGGCAGCACTATACCTGACGATCATACGCTCATCCTGGCAGCACTATACCTGACGATCAAGCATTCATCCTGGCAGCACTATACCTGACGATTATACGCTCCTCCTGGCAGCACTATACCTGCCGATCATATGCTCATTCTGGCAGCACTATACCTGCCGATCATACGCTCATCCTGGCAGCACTATACCAGCCGATCATACGCTCATCCTGGCAGCACTATACCTGACGATCGTGCGCTCATCCTGGCAGCACTATACCTGCCGATCATACGCTCATCCTGGCAGCACTATACCTGCCGATCATACACTTATCCTGGCAGCACTATACCTGACGATCATACGCTCATCCTGGCAGCACTATGCCTGCCGATCATATGCTCATTCTGGCAGCACTATACTTGTCAATCATGCACTCATCCTGGCAGCACTATACCTGCCGATCATACGCTCATCCTGGCAGCACTATACCTGTCGATCATGCATTCATCCTGGCAGCACTATACCAGCCAATCATACGCTCATCCTGGCAGCACTATACCTGCCGATCATACACTTATCCTGGCAGCACTATACCAGTCGATCATGCATTCATCCTGGCAGCACTATACCTGCCGATCATAAGCTCATCCTGGCAGCACTATACCTGTCGATCATGCATTCATCCTGGCAGCACTATACCAGCCAATCATACGCTCATCCTGGCAGCACTATACCTGCCGATCATACACTTATCCTGGCAGCACTATACCAGTCGATCATGCACTCATCCTGGCAGCACTATACCTGCCGATCATACGCTCATCCTGGCAGCACTATAGTTACCGATCATACACTTATCCTGGCAGCACTATACCTGCCGATCATGCACTCATCCTGGCAGCACTATACCTAGTCGATGATAGATGTGGATAGTGTGGTGGTGCAGTGCAGTAAATAACGAGGACACCAGGTTGCAGTCTCTTTACCTCTTTACTGAAGATCTCTGGGTCCTCAGTCCGGATCCCGGATAACCAGGCTGCGCAAGTCCGGCCGGTCCAATGGCACCTCCAGAGTTCTCTTTGCAGGTGGAAATCTGTGCCTTCCTTCTAGCGCTATGTGTTGCGGTCCTTCCCTGCTGTGCTTACGGAAAGTCCCCACAACTGTTGTGTCTGTTTCTTAAGTTCCCTCACAACACGATTAGATGATGTTCTGCTAATCCTCCGTCCCTCCCTGATGTTATGGTTAGGACGGCACCCGTTTGACGGGTAGGCTCGGAGCTCTTCCGGGACCCTAGAGTCGCCCCTCTCCACAAGTTGCCCCCCAAGACTGCATAGGTGATTTAGGTGAGACAGCCCGCCTGAGACTGACTGTCCTGCCGTAGGTTCGAAGTATTGCCTGAAGCTGTATATAGAAATACTTCCTTCGGCGTTCCGGCCACCGGTTGTTTGCGCCTCAGTAGGATGTTGCCTCGGTCTTACAGCACGACCCCTACTGGTATTCTCCTTCTTGCTTTGATCTCGTTTCTCACTCAGCACAATCTATCTCGCTTCTAATCCTTCCTTGGGCACCGCCGCTATACTGTGCAGGCACGGTCCCGTTACGTTCTCTCAGGTTGCCAAGCCTCTGTCAGGATCCCACCCCTGACAGGGGCCCAACCGAATCTTCCCCCCACAACACCCTCTGCTACAAGGTGTTGCCTGGTTCCAACCCAGTCAGCTTTCTGCCTAACTTCCTGCCTGACCCCCAGTTTTACCAGTGTGTGGAGAGTGGCCTAGTAAATAGAACCCTTAGCTCCCCCTGGAGGCCCGGCGGTGAAATGTATTGGTGTCTGTGATACCTGATCAGATGAACTCCTTCAGTGCCATCAGACGTACCATAGCTCCCCTTAGTGGCGGAGCCACAGTACTGCAACGACCAGGACTCTGGGGCGCTGCACTCCCCCCGGTTAAATCCAGTACTCCGGGACTGGGAAGAAAACAACAATACAGGTTAGCAAAAAGACATACAATTTGTTGAGTGCAATAACAATAAGCATATTTAAATAGAGCTTCCCTTTATGGGAGGTGAGGACACTTGAATGTTACAAACATGGTTAAATATCATAGCAACATGCTATAAGTAACTCTTCTTACCCAACCGGGTATTCTACTTAGTACAAATTCTTGAACAATAATTTAACATTGCCTTTAAGGACGTACACTCTGAATCCGCTAAAGACCTTCTTATAATCACATTATAAGGCAATTTAACTTTTACATTCTCCTTCTTTAAATCTGCAGGACCGCCTGTCCTAACAGCGCCAGACCTACTGCCTCTCCTTTCTTACAGGACCGCTCCTTTCAGCCCGAGCCTTCTGTCTTTTCAACTACTATACACAGTATAGAACATAACATTTTTCTTTCAGTTTAAGAGCACTGAGCCATCTCTATATGGCTCCTAAGAGGACTCACCAACTAACCCCTACGGGTTCACTTTCTGTCCTCATTTTCTATCAACATTATCAAACATTAAACTTCCATCATTACTTTTCTTACTGACAGGTATGCAGGACACTACGTCTACCCCTACGGGCCCACTGCATCTTTCTTCTAGCTTTCACTTTCTACCAGAGAACATTATCAGCATTTCTTTACAATTAACTAGTTGGATACATATAACTTTTACATGTAAGCATTATCATCACTTTCCCTTGTCAGGACATTATTGCTATCTGTCTGTCTTAAAGCAATACCGTTCCTTTAAGTGCAACATGTGAACCTCCCCTTTAAGAGGGGACCATGTCTTTATGAGGTAGCATATCTTCTCAGGCTACCAGTCCATACTCAGCAAAGGCTCCGGTGCGGTATCTTCGCAAAGAGTCTCTCTTTAAGTAAAACCAGTAGGGTGCACCTTTAAGAAGGTGCAAACTATTTACAAAAAGTTTGTATCATGCACTGTTCATGATTGCGGCAGTTCTGGAAACTTTTGCAAAACTTGGAAAAAGTAAACAAAACAATAGGGATCCCGGGTCAACAAAGGGATCCCTTTAAGAGTTAACCCTAAATGGGTTTAGCAGCAAAACAGTAGAAACAGTTAAGCAAGGAACTATTTACATGTTCAGAGCATTAATATCTTACTCAGGAGGCAGCCCCCACCGAGGCTTTACCTGGCAAGTGGCTTTCTGCGGACCGGATAAGCTGGACTCAAAGTTTACTCCCGCGGCCAGGTGTACCCCGTGGGTTCGGGTCTTCTGCACGACCAGGTAGTGCGCTGCAATGAGGGTCTGCGTGGGCCGATGGATGATGCTGGCAGCGGCGGCGGCAGCAGCAGCAGCTTCAGCGGCAAGCTCCTCCCCCTCGGTTCGGGATACCGCCAGAACGGCGGTGCAGCGCTGCATATCTCGGGCCCACCAGCTGTTCCCCTTTAAGTGCCGGCGGTATGTGACCACATCCCCTGGCTTCAGGAAGGACTTGGCGCCGTCTCCGCACAGGCAGGGTTCCACTTCATCCCGAGTGATGCGGACTCTTAGGGCTGTCCCAATCTCCTGCACGAAGCCTTTTCCTGTCTGGGGCAGGTAAACAATCACAACGCCCCACTTCGGCAGGGAGCCCTCCAGCAATTCGCCTCGCGCCTCCCGCTCCACTTCTCGCTGTAACTCCGCGATCAGGTGGTTCCGATATTCCCCCCAGGGAAAGGGCCCGAGGTCATGCCCCCCCGGTGCATTAGTGCCAGACGGCGGAGACATCGGGGCGCCACTGGTCGCAGCAGTGGCCGGGTCGTGTGCAGAGGTGAGGTGGCCTCCCCGGGGTTCGCGGCATTGGGTACCTTCACTCGCGGTAGCTCCTCCGGCGCCGCTCCCCTCTCCTGCGGAAGGCGTACGAACTGGGGACCATTCAGGCACAGGATGCCCCATCGGCAGCTCCCAAGGATCCAAATCTTCCAGCGGGGGCATATCGGAGTAATCCTCTGGTAACAGGGGTCGATGCGGGGCCATCCTTTTCTGCAGACCTTCTCTAGTCTCCAGTTCCACCTCATCCGAGTCATAGTTTCGTTTCTTCGGCCTCCGCCCGCCATAGAAGATCAGGAGGCGGATCTCCCCTGTGGACGGGCCCGCCCTTAGGATGCAACAATATTTAGACTGGGCGGCCATTATCGTTCGCGCTCTCCAGCTTGTCTACGCCCACTCCACGCCCCTCTTCTTCTCCTGCGCTTCTCCTCAGCGCTGCAATGGTGGCGGTTTTGGCGGTAACTCCTAGCAGCAAATGGCATTACACAGTCTCTCAATAAAGCACAGTAAATCACAGTTCCAAGGCACACATGACCTGATTCTTCAGGCTTAAGAAAATCCTGTTCGTGACGCCAAGTTGTAGCGCCCCCCCCACTGCCGCAGGGCCGAGGGGTACCCGGTACCGGGCCTCTGAGTCTCTGCTCTGGGGTTGTCACGGTGGCTAGGCCCAGTCCGTGACCCTGCCGAGGGGCGCACAGTCGATGATAGATGTGAATAGTGTGGTGGTGCGGTGCAGTAAATAACGAGGACACCAGGTTGCAGTCTCTTTACCTCTTTACTGAAAATCTCTGGGTCCTCAGTCCGGATCCCGGATAACCAGGCTGCGCAAGTCCGGCCGGTCCAATGGCACCTCCAGAGTTCTCTTTGCAGGTGGAAATCTGTGCCTTCCTTCTAGCGCTATGTGTTGCGGTCCTTCCCTGCTGTGCTTACGGAAAGTCCCCACAACTGTTGTGTCTGTTTCTTAAGTTCCCTCACAACACGATTAGATGATGTTCTGCTAATCCTCCGTCCCTCCCTGATGTTATGGTTAGGACGGCACCCGTTTGACGGGTAGGCTCGGAGCTCTTCCGGGACCCTAGAGTCGCCCCTCTCCACAAGTTGCCCCCCAAGACTGCATAGGTGATTTAGGTGAGACAGCCCGCCTGAGACTGACTGTCCTGCCGTAGGTTCGAAGTATTGCCTGAAGCTGTATATAGAAATACTTCCTTCGGCGTTCCGGCCACCGGTTGTTTGCGCCTCAGTAGGATGTTGCCTCGGTCTTACAGCACGACCCCTACTGGTATTCTCCTTCTTGCTTTGATCTCGTTTCTCACTCAGCACAATCTATCTCGCTTCTAATCCTTCCTTGGGCACCGCCGCTATACTGTGCAGGCACGGTCCCGTTACGTTCTCTCAGGTTGCCAAGCCTCTGTCAGGATCCCACCCCTGACAGGGGCCCAACCGAATCTTCCCCCCACAACACCCTCTGCTACAAGGTGTTGCCTGGTTCCAACCCAGTCAGCTTTCTGCCTAACTTCCTGCCTGACCCCCAGTTTTACCAGTGTGTGGAGAGTGGCCTAGTAAATAGAACCCTTAGCTCCCCCTGGAGGCCCGGCGGTGAAATGTATTGGTGTCTGTGATACCTGATCAGATGAACTCCTTCAGTGCCATCAGACGTACCATAGCTCCCCTTAGTGGCGGAGCCACAGTACTGCAACGACCAGGACTCTGGGGCGCTGCAATACGCTCATCCTGGCAGCACTATACTTACCGATCATACACTTATCCTGGCAGCACTATACCTGCCGATCATGCACTCATCATGGCAGCACTATACCTGCCAATCATGCAGTCACTTTCATCCATGCTACTGTGGCACTCCAGGGTCCTGGTCGTCACAGTAATGATGCTACGTTTGGAGGCAAGAAAGGATAACTGTAACCAGGTACCACAAACATGCAACACATTCACCCTCCAGGCCACCAGGGGGAGCTTTTGATCCTATTTACTAGGTGACTCCCCATATATATAATACTGGTAGTCTGTAGGGAAAGTTAGTGAGTTCCAGACAGCAGTCTGAGGAGGACTGAGGGTTTATGGAGCTGTGTAGGCCACAGTGCTACAGCTCCTGGAAATAGATATTTTAGAAAGCCGAATAATAAGCGTGCAGGAGAGGAAGCACAGGAGAGGATACCAGAAGGGAACCACCCCCGAGCAGGCTGCCTCCTTCTGAGGCGCAGAGCACCGATAGCTGGAACACCGAGGTTGTAAGGACCTCTACGCCTTACATCAGAGACCGGCAGGACAGCTAATTGCACGTTACCTGTCCGACCAAACACCCAGGAGGCACGGTGACACCCTTCAGAGCCGGATCATCTAAGAGACCCTATAAACAGGCTCAAGTCACCAGTCATATGGGTTATGTCCTATCCTACCCGGGGGACAGAGAGAAAGAGATAATATCTGTGAGGACCTTATGTGAAGCTTCTAGCAGTAGGAGACTACACAGGTACAGACTGGGGATGAAATTCAGCCCTGGCATTTGAAATCACACAGGCCCATATGTCCCCATCCCCAATAACCAGATGGGATATATTATTAATATTACCCTGGATGGAGGAAAGGAAGATTTACTACAAGACCAATATTTCTAATTATACCCACGGCATGCTGAGGTAAGTGACAGAGTGACCGGCTTTGTGCTCCATCACAACTGTTAACTGTATCTGGGTGTCTTGAGAACATTGATTCTGTTAACAACGTAGCACACAAGGCAGCCCATGACTAGACAGGCCCTTCTGGCATTTGCCAGAATTGCCAAATGGCCAGTCCTGCCCCGGGACTACACCACTACAGCGCAAAGGAAGGCTTCTATTTTCTACCTGGATAAGGGGACTCCTAACTTGCCTCCAATCTGGCCGGACTCTGCCTGCCCTGTGATTAGGTGCCCTGGACTGTGGCTGCAGAAGTCTTCAGTAAACGAGGTAAAGAGACTGCAACCCTGTGTCCTAGTTCTTCACTGCACCTTTCACCATTCTACCATCTATGTGCAGCGCCCCAGAGACCTGGTCGTTGCAGTAATGTCGCTCTTCCACCAGGGGGAGTGATATTACGTCTGATGGTACTAAAGGAGTTCACCTTGCCAGGTATCACAAGTCACACACTACACTTCACACTCCAGTCCACCAGGGGGAGCCTTGCTTCTATCTATTAGTGCACTCCTCACACACGGGTAAAACTGGTGGGTTTGATAGGAAGTTAGTCAGAAGCTGCCTGGGTTTTGACCCAGAGGGTTCCTGTCAGGCAGACAGGGGGAGAAGGAGGAACATCTGAGCTGCAGACAGAGGATCCCTGTCAGGGGTGGGATCCTGACAGAGGCCAAGCACGAGATAGAGAGCTACGGAGCTGCGCCTGCCCCACGTGCGGTAGCATCCTAAGAAAGGACAGGAAATTAATTGTATTGTGGAGAGTGAGAAACGAAGTCACAGCACAAGGAGATAACACCGGGAGGAGTTCTGCCCCAAGATCGGCAGCCTCCTTCTGAGGCGCGTAGCCGGTGGCCGGAACACCAAGGGAGTAATTGACTCTACGTATTACTTCAGAGACCGGCAGGACAGTCAATTCCAAGTTGGTTGCCCGACCTTAATACCTAAGAAGGCACGGAGGCAAATTGTGGGAGAGGGGCGTCTCTAGTGTCCCTATAAATAAGCTCCAGGCCTACCCCGTCATACGGGTTGACCTATCCATACCATCTGGGGGACAGAGAGAGAGAAGATCAGAAACATCCACGAAAGTTGTGAGGACTATCCCGTGGTGCTCAGCAGGGAGGTACTACAACACACAGGCACTAGTAGGAAGGCTACTGATTTCCATGTGGTTAAGAGAGCTCTGGATTTGCCTTCGGACCGGCCGGACTCTGCCTGCCCTGTGAACGGTACTCTGGACTGTGGACCCTGAAGTCTTCAGTAAAAGGTAAAGAGACTGCAACCTTTGTGTCCTCGTTATTCATTGCGCCTTACAACGTCCACCATCACCACCTACACATCTGGGAAGCCCTGGGGATACACTTCACCTGTGGGAAGGTATACCATCTAGCTGCCATTCCATCACCCCAGCGGACCCCTAGCAGCGTCGGTCACCCTGATCGAATACCACAGGTGGCGTCACGAACACCAGACAAACTTCACCTTTAATTGGACGCCCCTCAGAAGGGCCACGGACCGGGTCGGGCCACCGTGACATCCCCAGAACCGAGAGAGATAGACCCGGTACCGAGTACCGCACTGCCCTACACGTGGGGGGCGCTCCATATACATCGGGAAGCCCTGGGGACATTCTTCACCTGTGGGAAGGTATACCATCTAGCTGCCATAACATCACCCCAGAGGACCCCTTAAAGCAGCGTCAGTCACCCTGACCGAATACCACAGGTGGCGTCACGAACATAAACTTTATTCCCTTTAAAGACCTTTCCCTCTTACATGGGCGCCCTGGGCCTCAGACCGGGTCGTAGCCATCGTGACATCCCCCTGTGATCACTGGACCCGCTACCGAGTACCCCAAGGCCCTGGCGGGCGACTCACTACTGTAACAAAATGACCCATGATCTGGAAATACAAGAACATGTGAACAGTGCCATAGATTATAATGGGGACGTGTTCTATATGTGAAAATCATGTGCAACATGGATGGCTGAGGTCCAAGGGGTTAACGTAGTTTTTTTTCCCTGTGTTTTTCTCTGAACCCAGCATGTTGTTTCCCCCCATAGACTTCTGAATAGAAAAAAACTACATTTTTTACAAACATTTAAAAGGGCTGAGAGAACCGTGTGTGACTCCAGGTGTGATGTAATGTGTGGCGGTCACTAAGGCTTTACCGGCGGTGGTAGTGACCAGGCACTATGTGGCTCAGCCGTGTCATTCCCCGGGGACACGGAGCATCATGTGCCCTCAGTGTGAGGAGCTGATCACAGCCGGAGGAGGCGGCTCTGCAGCCGGAGAGCTCTGCCCTGTCTCTGGGAAGACATCAGCTGTGCAGCCAGTGAGGTGTGTGCTGCAGGAGGAGGAGGCTGCGCAGCATTGTGTCCGCTGCACTGCACCACTGTCTGGTAAGGGACCCGACACTGGGGGGCTTCTGCTGCACTAGGGGGGCTTCTGCTGCACTGGGGGGCTTCTGCTGCAATGTCTCATGCTATACAAGAGGCTGGTGCAATGGAGCCGGGCTAATTGGCATAATTAACCAAGGCAGGGGTCAATTGATAGTTATTTAGGGGCTGGATGGTTGGTCGGTTTGGTCTTGCCACTTGTCAGGAATCATTGATGGAGAAGAGGTGAACACCCAAACCATGGGGGTTGTAGTCCTGAGTCAACAAGTGTCAGGGAGGGGAACGAGGAGACGATCAGTGATCCATTGTGTTCTCTCATTGTGTCCTGTCCACAGGGTGTGAGCTACCTCTGCTGATCAGGAGTGGGGTGGACCATGGGACCTCTGCAGGACCGCAAGGTGAGGACCAGGGGTGAGGGTATGGTGAGGACTGCGTCATGTGTCGTGCACAATCGTCGGCTGCAATCTGGGGTGTTTATTGCAGGATTGATGATTGTATGAATGTCCTTGTCTGGCTCTCTGCACTATAGTGGATGATGTTCTGGGGGGAGTTTATCCCGTTACAAATCTGGGTGTCTGCATCAGTGAAATCCTCAAGTGGTTTTTGTTTATTTTTCTTTTTTTTCCTTTTGTGATATTCTATGTTTTGTGTGTGTGGTTGTGTTGTTTTTTGTGTGTGTATATATTTATCTATATTTTATTATATATTTATAATACAAAGTGAATTCTATGCCTGATCTTCGATTACTAGAGGATATCATTTACTCTAAGCCGTCATTCACATGTCCATGTTTTTCATAGACTGAGCACGTACCCATTCTAGTCAAGGGGACTGTAAATCGAGTGTCTGGGAAAAAAAAAAAAATTAAACCTGGAGTTGTGTCTGATTTTGTTCTTCTGAGTCTACGGGTCTCGGACAGATCACGTCCTGCCTGTTTGCTGGGAAACCGATTCAGATGAGGCCTATTACGTGTGTGTGACGCACTGATATTTCTGATAACCGACTGAATGACGTATGTGCACAAAATCCAATGCAGCGTGGGACTTTACCTTGGTTTGGTTTTTTTTTTTGTTTTGTTTCTTACCGTGCTTGCTAAAAATGGTTTTATATTAGGATGTGGTTGTTTTTTTGCTGTAAATCCCAAATGTAACCTGGCAGCCTTGTGTGACAGTTCTCGCATACATGTCATGTTTCCTAGGAGCAGATCACTGGTCAGGACTCCTGTTTTCCTGGATTTTATTGCATGGGAGCCCAGAAAATGGAAGACATGCAATCTGTTATCTATTATTTAAATCTACTGTACAGTACTAGGAAAAAAGAAACAATGTGGAGGCATCTAAAAGGAGTTGTCCACTTTAGACTGCATTTTTTTTGGAAGGGTTAGTGATGGAATCTAGAGCAGTTATATCAGGGGCTGGCTGGCACTTTTCAGCCTGGGGGGCAATCACAAGGCAGTGGCCCTCCTTTTCCCTGCTTACCTCTGACCATTGCATTAAAGCAGCAGACATAACAGGCTTTAAAAACAGGCTGGTACAGAGATATGGGAACAGAACTGAGCTTGCTGCATAGATATGGGAGCAGAACCGAGCTTACTACAGAGATATGGGAGCAGAACCGAGCTTACTACAGAGATATGGGAGCAGAACCGAGCTTACTACAGAGATATTGGAGCAGAACAGAGCTTCCTATAGAGATATAGGAGCAGAACGGAGCTTACTGCAGAGATATGGGAGCAGAACGGAGCTTACTACAGACATATGGGAGCAGAACGGAGCTTACTACAGACATATGGGCGCAGAACGGAGCTTACTACAGAGCAGTATAATATAGTAAAATATATAGATGAATTAGAAATGGCGACACACGCAAACGTCATCTGCATTAGTAATACATGCACCATTACATAATTAGTTGTAGGCTGGGTTCACAAGAGTGAAGTTTACATTCTGTATACGCACCACAACCTCCAGCCTCGCGGAGGGTATCCCTCCTGTAAACCCAGCCTGACGGGGACAACCCCTTATAAATGGAAGTGTGCTCCTCTAAACCATGCAATCACTGCCAATCCTCCAACCGTAAGTGGTGAATTTCCAGAGCTGGGAAATGGAATTTCAATATTAGAACACGTCAACTTTGGTTCCCGTCCCTCCTCAAGGAAGTAAGGCAGACAGGTGTGATAAGACTATTAGAAAAACTACTGCCACACACACGGCAGTACATACTGGCAGAAGTGTGAGGGCATTAGTGCCTGTGTATGGACATGTCAGAGGCTAAAGAGAAGAAAGCTTGGTCCCTCTTAGCTTCTGGCAATGTTTTACCTCAGCTCACATTTGGGCCATACCATTGTAAAACAGGTAGACACATTTACCCACTGACCCTACTATTCATAAGGAACTGCTGTCTACCCCTTAGTTGCCCACTGTATATAGTCAGTGTGGGGATGTGGGCTACAGAACAACACAGGGCGATGACACTGCTACCTGAACCCTTCAGCTGCCCCACAATATGCAGGGAGTAAAACCAGTACAAAGTATGGCAGCCTCCCTGCAGAGCTGTCCAGGGCCGGACTGGGACAAAAAAGGAGCAATGCCACACAAACCCCACCAGCCCACAGACTATAAAGGTACCTTCACACTCAGCAACTTTACAACGAGAACGACAACGATCCGTGACGTTGCAGCGTCCTGGATAGCGATCTCGTCATATTTGACACGCAGCAGCGATCTGGATCCCGCTGTGATATTGCTGGTCGGAGCTAGAAGTCCAGAACTTTATTTGGTCGTCAGGTCGGCGTGTATCGTCGTGTTTGACAGCAAAAGCAACGATGCCAGCAATGTTTTACATGGAGCTAACGACCTGTGAGAACGATAAATGAGTCGCCGTTACGTCACAGGATCGCTCCTGCATCGTTCTGGAGCTGCTGTGTTTGACGTCTCTACAGCGACCTAAACAGCGACGCTGCAGCGATCGGCTCGTTGTCTATATCGCTGCAGCGTCGCTGAGTGTGACGGTACCTTAACACTCCCCCCACACCCGATCAGTGGATTTTCCTATACTGTGTTGTGCCCTTCAACGCTCCTCTTAAAGGCGTTATTTGAAGAGCTATGTGTGAATGTCGCCACAGTGCCCACGATTGATCGCTTCTTTAGAGCGCCGGTTCTCGAGATCATGGGGGTCCCAGCGGTTGGACCCCAGCAACTACAAAGTTCTCGGGAAAGGGGATTACTTGGTATAATCCATTTAAATGTGTTTTCCAATATATATATATATTTTATTTTCCCATAGTATTCCTGAAAATAATAAACCAATATTAACCCTCCCAAAGACCAATGTCGCCTATCCAAGAACAGGACAGGAACAGGATTGGCAGGAGGAATGGTACTGTGCAGTGTATATATACAGGACAGGTGGAGGGTACTGTGCAGTGTATATATACAGGAGGAGTGGTACTGTGCAGTGTATATATACAGGAGGAGTGGTACTGTGCAGTGTATATATACAGGAGGAGTGGTACTGTGCAGTGTATATATACAGGACAGGAGGAGTGGTACTGTGCAGTGTATATATACAGGACAGGTGGAGGGTACTGTGCAGTGTATATACAGGAGGAGTGGTACTGTGCAGTGTGTATATACAGGAGGAGTGGTACTGTGCAGTGTATATATACAGGAGGAGTGGTACTGTGCAGTGTATATATACAGGACAGGAGGAGTGGTACTGTGCAGTGTATATATACAGGACAGGTGGAGGGTACTGTGCAGTGTATATACAGGAGGAGTGGTACTGTGCAGTGTATATATACAGGAGGAGTGGTACTGTGCAGTGTATATATACAGGACAGGAGGAATGGTACTGTGCAGTGTATATATACAGGACAGGTGGAGGGTACTGTGCAGTGTATATATACAGGACAGGTGGAGGGTACTGTGCAGTGTATATATACAGGAGGAGTGGTACTGTGCAGTGTATATATACAGGAGGAGTGGTACTGTGCAGTGTATATATACAGGAGGAGTGGTACTGTGCAGTGTATATATACAGGAGGAGTGGTACTGTGCAGTGTATATATACAGGACAGGTGGAGGGTACTGTGCAGTGTATATACAGGAGGAGTGGTACTGTGCAGTGTATATATACAGGAGGAGTGGTACTATGCAGTGTATATATACAGGAGGAGTGGTACTGTGCAGTGTATATATACAGGACAGGAGGAATGGTACTGTGCAGTGTATATATACAGGACAGGAGGAGTGGTACTGTGCAGTGTATATATACAGGACAGGTGGAGGGTACTGTGCAGTGTATATACAGGAGGAGTGGTACTGTGCAGTGTATATATACAGGAGGAGTGGTACTGTGCAGTGTATATATACAGGACAGGAGGAGTGGTACTGTGCAGTGTATATATACAGGACAGGTGGAGGGTACTGTGCAGTGTATATATACAGGAGGAGTGGTACTGTGCAGTGTATATATACAGGACAGGAGGAATGGTACTGTGCAGTGTATATATACAGGACAGGTGGAGGGTACTGTGCAGTGTATATACAGGAGGAGTGGTACTGTGCAGTGTATATATACAGGAGGAGTGGTACTGTGCAGTGTATATATACACAGGAGGAGTGGTACTGTGCAGTGTATATATACACAGGAGGAGTGGTACTGTGCAGTGTATATATACAGGACAGGTGGAGGGTACTGTGCAGTGTATATATACAGGACAGGTGGAGGGTACTGTGCAGTGTATATATACAGGACAGGTGGAGGGTACTGTGCAGTGTATATATACAGGACAGGTGGAGGGTACTGTGCAGTGTATATACAGGAGGAGTGGTACTGTGCAGTGTATATATACAGGACAGGTGGAGGGTACTGTGCAGTGTATATACAGGAGGAGTGGTACTGTGCAGTGTATATACACAGATACTTAGATTTACACCACGCAAGCAATATATATATATATATATATATATAACTGAGCAGCACCAAATATTTAAGGGCTTGTCCACTACTAGGACAACCCCTAAATGTTCGGCCCCGATAAATTAATAAAGCCTATACTCACCTCCTGTGCCGCGCCGTTCCCACAGTGGCTGTGATGTGGTGTTATGACATGTGATGCCCGGAACCAATCAGTGCTGGTGTCACTGTCTCAATCTTCGCACAAACTGAACATGAAGAGGACGTCCGGGATCAAGCAGCTCATCCTGCACTTCCTCTTCATGTTCAGTTTGTCTGAAGGCAGAGACAGTGACACCAGCACTGATTGGTTCCGGGCAACATGTGGCATAACACCACATAACAGCCACTGTGGGAACGGCGCGGCACGGCAGGTGAGTATAGGCTTTATTAATGTATCGGGGCCGAACATTCAGTTTAAGACGAGGTTGTCCTAGTGGGAGACAATCCCTTTAAGCAATGGACTCATTAGCCCATATTCTTGGCCATATTCTCGGAGTCCACTGCACACACACAGGGAACCGTGGAATTTCCGGGGCTCTGGCCTGTCGCAAAATGGCAGCGCCGGACACCCACGCAGCACTGCTGGGCCCCGGAGACACCCGCAGCACCGGCCAGCAACCGCCAGGCACCCAGAGACACCCGGCAGCAGCATCGGACATGCACCAGCACAAGACCCCCCACACCATCACGTCGCTCATCAGAGCCCCCCTCATCCTGGCCTGCAGCATCACCCCACTCCTGCCTCCTCCAGCAACGACCCTGAGACCCCCCTTCACTGCACCCACTACTCCCAGTAAGCAATAAGACGCATGGATTATAAGAAGCACCACCATTTTATTAAAAAATATTTTTTTCTTATTATTTGGGGTGCGTCTTATAATCCGGAGCCTCTTATAATCCGAAAAATAAGTGGTGTGTATTATGTATGTATGTATGTATGTATGTATGTATGTATGTATGTATGTATGTATGTATACGTACGCACAACATAGACACGCATAATTACACACACATACATACACACAAACACATACATATATATGTATATACGCACACACACATATGTACACATACATGCACACACACATATGTACACATACATGCACACACACACACACTCACTCACACATTATATAGGTGAAACTGCGACTGCGGTACGTACATTATATAGGTGATACCACTGTGTAATATACTGCGACCGCTAT